>NC_084678.1:4504898-9304898 GCF_028389875.1 Rhea pennata
TGTATCTAATTCAGTGCTGTAAATTACCAGCTTAATTTTTTCGTATTGTGTGATGTGCTAATACTATTATTTTCTACTAGCAAGAATTAGCAACTGGCATTTATGTTTATAGATCCTTTCATTCAGGGAAAATCTAATAACATTGGCCTAAATACTACTTTAAAGGGTTGAAGCATGTTAGCGATGAAAAGATAGCCTGAGGAAGCTGTGAAATGGCCACAGTGTTTACAGGGATCCTGCAAAACACTGCAGTGGCTTTCGTGAGCTTTGAAACATTGGTACATTTTTTAATTCAGAGCGGAAGTACTGTTTGTAGGATCATGTTTCACACTGAGCCACACAATGTGTATCTGTGCTTCAGGTTTGACTACGGGCAGATATAGGGGTTCTGAAGCAGTCCATAACGTAAATTATCCACTTACCTCAGACAGGCACCAATTCGGCCAGGTGCATAACTTCATGTAACTTCAGTTTGTGAGTTCTCCTGGTGGAAAAGCTACCTATACCCTTCCTTAGGTCCCTTCCCAAATCTGGGCGATAGTTTGGAGCGATGATACGTTTGTACAACAGCTTACGTGTTCAGGACAGTTTTACACTCATCATAAGTCTTTTTGTCTTAATCATGTGGAACACATGCAAAACTCCTTGTTACCTTGCATAAAATATGAAATCAGGCAGATGGCCTGGTTTTTTCACCTCCGACCTGCTTTACTCTTGTTCTCCCACCTATTTTTCCTCCTCAGCGTACTTTTCACTTGATGAATGTTTGCTAATGGTAATAAATAGTCCTGCTTCAGGTTGTGCTCTGCTGAATATATTCCCACTTAGGTTTATTTGTATCTGTTAGGCAGGAGAAAAAAAAAACTAGAAAAAGATGAGGAACAAACAAAAAACTTTTTGAATGTTCAGATATGTGAGTGCTTGGTCCAGATTGTGGATGGGAAGAATAATCATTTCCCTCTGTTTGTTTTGCTTCCACTAGCTGTGGAAGATCTTGTGAGGACGTGGAAAAGAATTTGAGAAAAGCAGGTGTAGGCTGGACTAAAGTTTCCCTCCGAAGCCATTGCCGAGGCAGCTGTGCCAGTGCAAGGGAGAGTCAGAAGATGACAATGTATCCGGAAACAAGACTGCAGTGCATTGCTTGTCTCCAGAAGTAAGGCAGGGGGAGAAATCACAACTGTCCGTTTTTTCCTGCTCTGCTCTTGGCACAGAATAGCAGCTTGCCACTCTACCTGCCGTGCAGGTTTGAATGTGAATATGCAATGAAGCTCCCTATTAATTGCATTTATTATGCACTTTGACCACTTTACCTGAAGTTTACACACTAATTTGTCTCTGATGGATTGCTTTGGAGAAGCCTTTGGAGCAGCTTCAGAAAAAGCATTCAAGCTGGACACTGTAGGTAATTGCTCCTTAAATCCCAATTAAATCCTCTCAGTCTACTCCATTTACTGGCCACCAGAGGTATGGTGGCAAGCACATTGAATTTAGGTCAATTGGCTTTTTCGAATACTGAATCTTCCTTTCACCTATCCAGCAGGGAGGGGATTGCAGCCAATTAAACCAATAAAGCTAATGGAGAAAATTAAAATCCATAGCAAAGAGAGATCCTTTGCTCTCCTTTAACCCTCAACATTCCTGTTAGCATGTATGCAGGTGTGTATGTGCACACACACAGAGATGGCAATGCTCCTTGGATCTCTGGAGATGGTTATGGTGGTTTCCTAGCTTCAGCATGGATCAGTCATCCTACTCCCCAGTAAACTCTGTGCCCATAACTAATAAGCTTTCCAGTAAGATATACGGCAAAGTGAAGGCTTTAAATATTCTCTTTTTTTCCTACTATACAATACATTATCCTTTCCTCCAGCGTATGTTCATACAGTGTCTTGATGGCTTTTGGCTTCAGAACTTGTACAGAAGCTTTTCTTCACTGTGAGAAGTTTCAGCTGAGATTCCTTTTTCACTCATCAGCATTTTCAGGTTTGCATTGGAAAACCAAAATGTTGCTGAGAAGAAGAAAACTTAATTTTGATAGAGTTGCAGAAGTTTTACCGAGAAATGGAATCTACCCTTATGTTTCAGTTATGTTGAAATGTCATTATTATCATTTTAAAAGATAAAGCAAGATAAAACTAAGCAGTGCTTTATATTTTGCTTGAAAATACAGGGGTTCTTTGGTAAGAAATTTGAAAACCTATATTCTAAAGCATCAGTTGTGTATAACCGTGGGAAAACAAGGTCTCTCCTGAAAGCAGTGAGCAACGCTGGCAACAGAGAAGAACAAGTCTTTTTTTTTTTTTTTTTTTTTTTTTGAGAATTGCATATCAAGAGGGAGAAATTGGCAAACAATATTTTAAAAGTTGGCAGCAGGCAGAACAGAAAAGAGTAAGTGGTGATTATCAACACGCTGTCTTAAGAATCAAGTCGTACATATGCTTAGGTTGTGTAACTCTGTGATCTCGTACCGCTCTCCTCCATCTTCCTTCCTGGTTTTTCTGTTCCTGTGTGTCATCCAAAACTAAATGGCAGGGAATCTGCGAAACGATCTGTCTGGGGCCTCGTGTTCGTATATCTCCTAGTGCAAAGCTGGAGTTTCTGAATACTGCCGTCGGACAAGTTCACCCCTCCTTTTCTATGCGCCTGGATCAATATGCATATAGATTAGTGTTCCAGTTTCTCACCGAAGTACATAGAGTTTGAGTGGCTTAATGCATTCGGTTCAATTTTCCGTTTCATTTTGGCTCAGCCGTTCCTTATCAGTGGGGCCATTGTGCGAACGATTACAGCTGTCAGATTTCTGGATGGGCACAGATTTGTAACGACTCTCACGGCGCTGGCCCGAGCCACCTGACTGCGCTCTAAGTGAGGTCCTCACCCCTCCTCGATCCCACCTGGAGGCTACGGTGTCTCTTCCTGCTCGCTGTCTCCCATGGAGAAAAAAAGATGCGCGGAAACTGCATCCGTAGCAACTTTAAGAAAATGATTAAACCCAAAGTGATGATAATCATAGCCTTAGCAAGCTGACGGAAATTAATGCACCCTCTGAACAGTGCTGTCTGCTCTGCCTTGATGTTCCTCATTTAAAATGAATCTCTCTCAGCCTGAAGGCTGTTTGGAACCAGCCAATGGTGCCCGTAATGAGGATTCCAACCTGAAAGTCTCCCAACTGAAATTAGACATATGTCCTGACGTACTGACGTTAATTTGAACTGTTATAGCTGTAATGGGTTTATTTTGCTAGCATTTTTAATGGAATTTCAGGGGAAATGGGTCTTCATGCCATGAGTCAAATTGGGAAAGGGCTGCTGAGCAGCCATAATTCCAAAGATTAATTTGGAAATACTTTTCTTGCCAGAACAATTCTGAATTACACTTGAAAATGTGGTATTGTAATAGCTGGTGCTATGGCTGGAAAAGAGGGCTGGTTATCACAGTGGGAATGCACAAGCCTTTACTTTCCAGGCATCAATATTCAGCTCTAGCTTAAGTCAAATACAATAATAAATAAAAGTAACAAAGTAAAAGTAATAGATTCTTTCTACTCCTTATATATAATGTTGAGGTATATGACTATAGGCTGAGTCCAAGCTACATTTTTATACTAAAAAAGGCTTTAAATACTAACTAGAATCAATGGCTGGGAGGCACAGTGTGTTTTCTGTGCCTCACTGTAGCCAGTGCCCGATTTATGTGATTTTTAAACTCAAGTAACGGGAGCAGGAGGAGGAAAGTACCCCGGCTTTTTGTAGCATACCTGGGTAAAGCCACATGTTAGACCAGGCTCTGGCAGACGTGTTTCACCTCCAGGAGAAGGGCAAAGCCTGTAGGGTGAGCGCAGGGAGGAGAGCGAGGAGGAGGATGAGGATGAAGCTCCGTCTTGCTTCGCCGCGGCTGCAGTGGTGCCGGGGCGGGCATCCAAGCCACCGGCGGGGGCAGCAGGCTGCGACGGGCGCGTGGGAAAGACCAGGCAGCTCCCGGTGCCACCGCTCCAGCATGGCTTGGGCTTCTTGGCTCCCGGCAGCCCTCAAGACACTGACTGCTCCAGCCAACTGCTCTTAGTTTTTTACGCCTCTAACCACAAGCAGGGAGCAAAAGCCATTATGAGTATGGCTGAATTAAATTTCTGGCTTTGAATCTGAATTAACTTGTGGCGTTTTCTGGAGTGCTGATCTCTGGGCTCCCAAACAGGCAGATAAGTGGTCACTTAAGAAACGGTGTTTTAGCAATTTCTTGTGAAGCATCAGAGAAGTAGAAAAGATGCACAAGGGAGAGAGGAGATTCATCTTGAAAGTTTCCCTTGGGTGGGATCCAGCTGATTTCTCCAGAAAGCCCCACACACTCCAGGGTCATGGACGCAAACACAGGTGGAGAGCCTGTCTGCTGACCCACCACCCACAGAAAGCTCATAGGTGAGCCAAAGCTGTGCCAAACTTCTAGTTTGGTTTATTAGAATTCATTAAGATCCCATGATCTCTCTAGGGACAGTCTTGGAAGGAGATGACTGCCACCATATTAGACATAACTTGGTTTAAGTCAATGGGATGTGGCAACCGGTTGTTATTTTTGAAAGGTAAAATCTCACTGATGGCTGGGTTTAATCCAGTGCAATTCAGCAGATCGTTCATACTTGTATCTCATTCTGCTGACTTCATAAGGTGGAACAGGAGGCACTTTGTGCAGATTAAACTATATTCTGTACACAAATTAAAATCAATAACTTATTTACAGGGCTGCCAATGTTCCCACAACAAAACAGGCCTGTGAAGTGGCTGTGAAAGTCCTGAATCAAATGCCAAGTGTCTCCAGCCCCTCTGCACGGCTGATTGTCTGCAAATACAGATATAACACAATCTATCCAGTAATTACATCGCTTGATAATTATAGTACGCAAATGAGCAAATATGATTCCGGGACAAGGTAGCGGCAATGGTTATGTTTCTAGATGCGGCCTAAATGTGTTTCCCATGTACATAGTTAAACCTAATACTACTCATCAGGATTTTTCAGGAACCCATTTCTTTTTGGGAAAGGGGGCTGGCTAGATATCTGTACTGTGTTTTAACCTCCTGTTGATATTCAAAAGAGCAAGTCACGCGGTAGTATTGGGAGCACAACAGAAGATGAAAGCCCAGGAGTTGTGTTTTTCTTACTCCTTTTACCAAACCCCTTTCTGTTATGGCAGCTACAGTGTTTTGAGAAGACAGATAGCAGGCTTCAGTGTGAGTGCAGCTCTGCACCACTGGTACACTAGCCATTATTTTCTTCTAGGGGTTAAAAGCTTATAAGATGCTATCAGCAGTGCGATCATTAGCTGGATACAAGGCTTGGCTGTAGCTTTTCTGAATGGGATTACACCCCAGAATACTCTTTCCTTCCAGTTGTCTGTCTTATTCCCATCAGGTGCAAGACATGCTGGGAATGATGTTCTTCAAATCCCAAAATGTCTCATCTAGTATCCAGCATTGCTAATGGGTATTTCAAAATACTTCATATGTGTCATTAAACTGCATGAAGTCCTATGGAGGGATTGCTTAACCATTTACTGATACACAGCCGTAACAGTTCACAGCAAAGCCAGAAGGACGGTTGTATCACTAAATGTGACCGCCCACCTATCAAAGGCCATAGATTTTATTAAATGACTGGAAGTAAAGAAAGCTTTGTCCACTTAACTCTACACAGGGAACTTCTGGTGGTAGAACAAAGCTAGCCAAGGTACAGTATAGGCAGGACATGTGGATTAATGCCTCCTGATTTTAGACCACAGACTTCAAGAGGCTTGACTCTGAGTTAAATCCTTACATTCTGTGATTTTATATGTCCTTCAGGTCACCATTCTACTTTCTTGAAATGTCTTGGCTCAGAGCAACCTCTTTTGGATCATCAGCACCTCTTTGAGTCTTTCCATGTGTCACAGCGTGTGTAGCATTTTTACAGATAGCTCCAGAATCTGAAGACAAAAGATTACATGAGAATTGTTTTAAACAGTTTTATCTCTAAGAGTTGTGAAATAAACCCCTTGGAAAGGTGAACTGTGTTTTTGGAGAAGAAATTGAAATAAAGATCATATATTTAGGTCATGCTTTTGGTGGGCTTGATGAGATTTTTATGCCTGGGGCTTCCTGAAGCAAGTATTTTTTAAAGAGTGTCCATTTAAGTATTCAGCCTGAGGAACCAGTAAGTAGCACTTGGAGTTACTGACCTTGGCGGTGGCATATAAAAGGCCCAGATTTTAGACTCTCTTCTGTCTCTTTCAGCCTGGAACCATTTTATCTTAACAGTTTCTACAAGTTGTGTCTGAACAGATAATATTCAGATTCTTTGTGCATCTGGGCTTTGGTCTTTCACTCTCTTTCCCTATAAATACTGGGGATCCGTAGGATTACATACCTAGCCTGAGACTAAAACAGAGATTGAGTTTCCCATTTAGCTTTCTTCAGGGTCTTTTTGTTGGTCATACATTCTTCTACCCTTACCCCCCTTTTTCCCCCTGTGTCAGGGCACTGAGCAGAACAGAATCAGCTTCATTGCTTTGTTAGCAACAACTAGCAGCGGCAGAGTAGTGATGAAGAAATCTCCCTGCTCCTGCCGAGAAAATGGAGCAAATGGGGATGGGAGGAGAGATGAAAATAGATGCAACACAAATTGTCATTTTGCAAAATGACTTTTTACCAGAGCACTGCTCTGAATATGTAGTGACACTGTACAGATGATTCTTGGCCCGTTAAATAACTGTTTTCCCTATATTTATTGCTCTTGAGTTGTGCCTGACAGTTTTATTGCATGCAGACTGGCACATTATGAAAAGAAAAGTAAATAGGTCTGTGGAATCATGGCTGCTGTATTCCTGTTTAAGAGCAAAACAACTCTTTGGTTTTACCACATGTTTGAAAAGAGAAGACAGTTCTCCCTCGGTGTTTTATGGCAGTTCCCCCTCCTACCTCCCGCTTCTACCTTAAACAGTCTGGATTTGTTTTGCTTGTATAATTAGGCAATAGCAGCTGATCGGATTTGAATCAACTGCATTATATCATTGCAAAAACTGCCTCAGTTGATGGACAAGAGAGGCAACAGCCTGTTTATTTGCAGAAGCTATAAAATGGCCTGCCTGTGCACGCAAAAAAGTACATTAGCTTGAGCTTTTCTATAATTCTTTGAGAGTAGATCTACTGCTGCGGCACTTGAACTCTATTACGATGTCAAGCTTCCGCTATTTTCTATTATCCTTGGGACAAAAGCAAACGAAATCCGCTCTATGGTCTCAGGAAAGAGAATGTATTCTTTGAAAATAATTGCACCCATAGCCCTTAATGCACCATCAAACCTATATAAATAAAAAGAACTAGTATCAAAGTTAGTATATTTTTTATTTAGGCTAAACCACCTCTTTGCTAAATAATTGCAATGATGATACAGAGCAGCAATGCTGAAAATGTGTTTTACTGTCTTATTTCCTTCCTCACCAATCCTTCAAGAAATGATACAGCTATCTTCTTTAATCAGCCAAGATTTGGATTTAATGACTTGCCCTCTCCCTCCCAGCCTTTTCTGTCTGGTCAGGTAAGAGCAGAAGTAAGTCTTTTTTCCATGTATACCTCCCTATTTTTGCTCTCAGTTTTTCACTATTATCTCCAGCTGTGAATATCTTCTAGTAAGTATTCCTCGGCAGGCCTGTGAATGCAACAGCACCCCAAGGATGGCTGTACTTACGGATGCTACGAATCCAAGGAAGCAAAATCCCACAAAGCCATGAGCTTTTCACTGATCTACCTGAGACTTAGAGGCGTAGCTAGTTTGGGTATAAAGCTGTGCGTACTAGTTCTAGTATATCCTTTCCAGCAGAACAGTTGACGTTGTCTGCAGGAACCCCTACAGGATTAGAGCTGAATTACTTGCAAGAGATGACATATATCTAATGTAGGCGGGGACCTGCTGCATATTAACAATGAAATTACTCAACTTCCTAAATTATTATAAATAAATTGAAATAGTTTTTGGTTTGTAAGACAAAATAAGACAAATTTTTCTCAGTGCCTAAGCAGTTACGTTGATGTTTGAATGTCCCTGCCTCTTTTTCACCCATGCCAGTCCCTGGCCCTATTGGCCAGCAGTTTTGTGAGCGTGGAAGCTAAGGAGGCTTGGTCTGCAACTGGCTTTGGTGTCCCAGCAGGTGTAGGCTCAGGCTGTCCCTCTGCCCACTGCCAGGCCATGCAGAAAGCCTCTCCCCATATGCGTTCTTTGGCATCTGATAGGAACCGAACTGCAGGTACCCTTCCATCCATGGAGCTGCTGGCAGGACGTTTCTTATACGTGACCATCTGCTTTAATTAAAGTTATAGGAACTAATATCTTTGGCGCTTGTAGCATTTGGATGAAGTGGTCAAAGGTCTCCAGAGGCAGAGTGCAGGTGAAAGGGTGGCCTCACTGCTGGGCAAAAGAATCCTAGAAGCTTGCTTGCTTAGCTTAAGATAACGGGCTGAAAACAGGCTTTTCTCTCTATCATTCCCATTACTCTCCTATCTCTAATACGGCTATAATAATCTGCACAGCATAGACAGAATGAAATACATCTTTGAAAGAAAACTTCTGTAGGCACAGTGGTGCCTTGGGTCAGCATGGTTCTCCGCTATCCTACATCCCAGTTTCAATTGCTGCTCAGGTCGCTATTGAAAAGGAGTTTCTGTGTCTCTTACAGGATGCTCACTCGTATCGCTGAATATGCCGGCGTAATTGTGGCTGGCTGTGCTAGGCGAGGGTGTGCAGGGCTCCGCTGGCGGCGCGGGTGTCACCGCCGTGGCAGAGCGCACCGCCTGAGGAGCGTGTGCAGGAAGATTGCATTTCACTGGGACCCGCTGTGCCTGGCCTGGCTGGGGCTCTCAGTCTCATTTTCTTGGATATCAGATTTACTGTGACACTGCAGCAAGTATTTTTCTCTTGTCTAAGAAGGGAGGGGACAAGCCAAACAACGGCATTCAGCTAAACAGGCTTTTTCCATTCAGCTGTATAAAAGATACCTTGCCATTCTTGTAAATATGAGGGAGAAGATGGTGTCATCAGTCTGTAATAAAGCATTCAAGACAGAGGCTGCCATCCATCAATGATATTTTAGCTTATTTTCTTTCAAGAAAGAAAGTGAGCTTATTTTCTTTAATCTCTCAAGAAATTACTCTTGTTATTTACAACACTGGATTTCCTTTAAAAAAAAAGATTGTGCTGCAACCAAGGGGATTATTTGACCAAATGTTGGGTGGTTTTTTTTTTTTTTGGGGGGGGGGGAGATTTTTTTTTTTTTTTTTTTTTTTTTTTTTGCCTTTGTTTCATTGCATTAGCTTGTTTTAAAGGCGTAAAGAAAACCTTACCAAGTGCTTTGAGGAGGCTGCTACAAGTTTCTTTAGTTGTCATTTCTTATTTCTCTGCAAAAAATCATAATACAGTATTCTCAGCTACATAGCATTTAGAAGTTATGAAACCCAGACTACCCAGGCTGACTTTTAAAAAGTCAATTTTTACAGTAATATTTTCATGTTTTTATTTGCTTTCTGCTTTGAGCCTCTGAAAATACTCTGGTATTATGAAGGCTAGGAACTTTTTGAATGAAAGCAGAACTCTTCAGTCATCTCAGAGAACTGAAACTGTGGATGAAATGCCCCAAAAAGCAGAGCTGGCAGCACTCAGCCATCACCAGTTAAGGTCCTAGTTTTGGTGCAGATGGATAGTGGCAGGACTCACCACAGAGAAAGATGAAGTAGTTACGGTGAAGTAAAGTAATCCCATTTGCCTTCAGATTGTAAGGGATATCTCGCCAAATAAGAAGTGGTGTGCGAGGCAATAAAATGACAAAGTGTGGGCATACTCCTTCTCATCATTTCTAAGTCCTTCTTGAGGAATATGTTTCTTTCTCCAGATATACAACCTGTATTTAGCAAAATGAGGCTGGATCAGGAATTTCAAATTTTAATTACACTCAGGGGACTCTTATAAGATCAAACCTGATGTCCTGATAGACGGAGGCAGGGAATATACCTGAAGGCAGCTGTTTACGGCTTCTAATGTACAGATTTGCAAACTGAGAGGTATTTCCCAATAGAGTTGCTCTTCCCTAAAAATTGCAACCTCCATTCACGGAAGCTGCTGATGTTGGAAGAGCCTGAACAATCAGCTCCAAAAAACATTGTTCTTTTCACTCACAGCTAATGAATTTTCCCTCTGCCCTTCTACATTAGTTTTCTTTTAGCAAGAGACTTCTTTTCTCATATTACTTTCAGCTGTCTCTGGTGTTGGAGCTTTGATATCTAGTTAGTACAATCTGCAAATACTATTCTGCAGATATTGCCCAAGGGCAGGTTTTGACCCTTGCGCTCTGGCCTTTTCTTCCTTAGAAAATATATCTACAAAGAGTTGTTTGAAGATACTGGGTGATATTGCAGTCCAGTGCTTCAGCAAAGGGTTAATTTGAGAAGGAGGACATGAAAAGCAATGGTGACCTGGCTTCCCCATGTCACACATAGCTGTTTTGGCATAAAAATACTCTATTATGACAAAGTTTGTCGACTCTCACAGTTTTAATGAGATTCTCATGTTATATTTCTTCAGGGTTTTTGCCCATAAAGTCCTGTTTCCTGGAGTTACGCCAGTGTGAGAAATTCAGCTTTTTCTCCCCCTAAAAGTAAGTTTCTACTTCATGATTAAGAACAAAAGCTTGAAAATGTGATTTAGATGCATTTTAAAGATTCAAAAAGCAGAAGATAAATAACTCAATGTGTATTATCTTTCTGGAAGATAATACCTCATGTTTTTGTGAAGGCTGACTCATGACTTTTAAATGCTTATTGCTGGCAGCACTGTTGTTATAATTTATGACTAAGTTTGACCTTTTTTCTCTTATCAATCATATCTGCATATATATATTTATATACATTCCAGAATAAATAATGTAACACACATGTTTGTACTGCGGGAACTAGTTTCTACATACCTGGATATCTATATGGATATCATGTCAGTCTAAAGAGGGGGAGAAGCAATAGGCAAGAGATATGGATTAGATTTGCATCTTGTATCTCTACATAGGTACGTTAAAAATGGTAAGAAACTTAGACCCAGGAACCATCTTTCTCCTCCCCCTGACCAGCTTGTCTACTTCAGACTTGTTCAGGAGAACAAGTTCAGTCTTCATACAACTTCAGAGATGGCCTTATCTCTTCTGACGATGGAGATGTTGCTCATGCAGAACAGGCACCATCTCCTGCTGTTCTCCAAGGGCTGAGGGACAGCTCTGGAGAAAGGAGGTGGAAACCTCACTCCCTGCTCCTGCCTCCACCACTGTGCTCATTTGCACTGTTTTTTTTTTTTTTTTTTTTTTTTTTTTTTTTTTTTTTAGGAGTTAATCTTGTACTAGTGGGTTTTATGCTGAGTCAGGTATCATTTGTTCTCCCATAGACAGCCTAAAGCCAGCATAAAATATAAACCTTGATATCATGTGCTTTGGCTAATCTGATAGAAATGTAGCTACGTGCCTACAACCGATCCGGATAAAATTGTGCTGATGAGGGACGCAGCAGCGCAGGGCTGTGGTGTTAACGGCGACCGCGCTCCAGACTCAGCGTGTGTATGTCAGCGTGAATTACCTACCCATCTGGTAAACGTACTCCTTACAGCACTCTAACAGGCTTAACTCATTCAGTCCATGACTGGTGGTTTCAGGGTGATAAAGAGCTTGGCCTGACAGGTTTGGAGAGCCCTCCTACCTGATATAAACTGAAATATGACTGATTTAAAAGTCATCTTCCTCTCCCTGCACCACCCTGTCCAAGTGGCAATGGTGGGATCTGCTTGTGTGTGCTGGGAGCAGGTGGGAGAGGAGCTGGAGCCACTGTTTGCTTTCCTTTCCACAGCGCCTTCCTCCTTCAGCCCCAGAAATCGCCTTCCTCCCCACATTAAGAAAAAGAAAAATGTATCATAGACATATGTATTTATTGAGAATACTGCAAACTAGAACGTTTTATTAGGAAGTACATGTCACAAAATTGCAGTGTATTGAGCAGCACTTTTCCGGCTGATTTCTCTTCCATGTTGAAAATGCAGAATTTCATGCACACAGAAATCTTTTTCCTCAGCCCAGACTTTAGCAAGAGTTCTTATTTCAGTCAAGTCTTACGGCAGCAAGCAAACTCCATTCAGGAAGCACACAAAAATACATAGAAATAGTAACAAAGAACCACTAGTCTTAACCTACCCCCAAATATGCTGAACAGTCACTGCACAGTAGCACTTATTTCGCTGAGAACTTTTGTGCATGCCCACAGGGAGAATAAAATGGAAGTGGAGATGTGGGAAGTGCCGTACTGCAAGTCGGACGTTGCAGAGCAGAGCTGCCTTCTCGTTTCCCTCGGAATATTTAGCTGTGCCCCTGCCTCATCACCCAGTGTCAGATGGGTCCAGGCTGGTGAACAACATCAGCATTTGCCTTGCTGACCCCCTCTTAGCCTTTGGAATTAGGCACTTGCTTTATTTTCTAATCACATGGGTCACAGCTACGTCCTCCAGCTTTAGGATGGCTTTCAAAAGTCCAAGCTTTATGCCTAGTCTGGCTTCTGTGTTCCCAAAACATCCAGGCTATAAACCCACCGCTGTGGCATGCCATCCGTCAGTTCTCCACGTGCTCCTTGAACCAGCAAGCGGGGTAGCTAGCCCACCATTAATAAGCACTGCAAGAGCCAAGAGAGTTAGTTTGAATGCACATGGAAGAATGGTGGAAATCTGATTTAAAGTCTTCAGAGCCTCTTAAGGATTGCATCCCAGAATTAAGAAGGGGAAACTTATTTTTAATATCTTGGAGAATGAACAGAAATCAGTAACTGCTTGTTTTTCTTGCTTAACTTCCATCTTGCTTCGTTCTGTCTAAACATAATCTTGATGCTTCATTATTTCAGCCTGTAAAATTCCTGAGGGTTGACTAGCTGGAAAATCTGGGGTGACATTTAGTTTTAAGCTTTTAGACTGAAAACTGTGTGAATTAATTTCATCCTATGCTGTTTCCCCCACTTTTTACTGAAGCTCTTTGTTTTGGTAGAACTCCACAGATTTAATCTGTTTGTATATATGCTTTTCAGCCCGTAAAGAATTATTTTAATCAATTTATTCCTCAAATAAGTTTAATGCAATTTTATTTATTTGCATTTGAATTTTTTCAAGGATATCTCATTATATAAATAACTTGCTAAAAGATATTACATATTTTCAATCTTGAAAAAATAAAACAGAGACCAACAAGATGAAGGTAGTAACTTGCTCAATGGAAGCACAGACTCTGCTTTTTAAATTTTATAAAGTTACAGAAACCATGACTGAGTGAAAACATGTTCTTGCTATTCAAGGTACCCGTGAAATTCTCCATAGCATAACTAGATACCTCCAACAAATTGAAAGTACATGAAGGAAATAATGAAAAGACTCACACAGCATAACAAGTTACCCTCTGTCCTCAAAGGAGGAACACAAGGCATCAAGGCATCCTCCTAACATGTCCCTGGTGACTGTAATTTTGAAGAGAGTCTCTTGCTGGCTGTTCAAAGTGTTGCAGTAGTCTCTGAACTTGAGCTCTCAGAGTTCAGGGAGGCTCTTGCCTTATCAGACTTTGTGCAGCAGATACCACTCAGATAAAATTTGCAGCAGGTATGGCTTAGCAACTGCTAGCCCTTCTGTTGGCCATCACCATCTGCCCTTCAGTCTCACCAACGTGCACTCCTCCGTCAGCTGTGGAAGGGCAAGTAAACCATCCTTCCCTGGGAGCCAAAAGTCCAGTAAAAAGGCTTGTGAGCCAGACCTGCAGAGAATGAGTCAGTGCTCCCAGACTAACAAGAATGTCTCTGCTTGTAGTGATGGCCTTCCATTTTTCTTTTCCTATTTAAAGAAAAAAAAAGTGTAGTTTTTTACAGTCCTAACAGCAGGACCTTTTCCAAATCATAATGCTCCAGTACTGGCAAATCTACCATGATGATTTAGCAGGATCTGGAGCATGACAAAGTATGTTATCTTATTTTTCAGTTCAGAAGATCAGCACATGAGCACAGCATAGGAAGATGGGATTTCTGACACATGAAGCACCCATTTGGCAACAATCAGGGGAGCTTGAAAATCAAAGCTCAGACTAGATAACAAATGAAAAATACTTGCACTTTAGGGGAGGGTTCGGGTTTTTTTGTTTTGTTTTGTTTTAGTAAATGTTACAATTTTGAAGAGTCCTAAGGATTGTTGCTCTCTTGAGGTAGGTTATTCTATAATAGCATAAAAAAAGGAGACTGAGATGTGTTTATTAGATAGAGTCGCTAATACACATCTGAATACTGAAGGTAAGTAACTGTGTCCAGCTCCAATGGGAGATGAATTCATTGCTGCAGCAAAGATTTTCCATCATATTGCTGTAATTTGATAATTTCAGTGCTGCTGGTAAGGGAGTCTACAGCAAAAGCTTAGAGAATTATCAGCTAATAGCTCCTGCAGGCCTGCAGCAGATATTAAACTTGAACTTTTATGAAGCTGGATTTTCTTCTACAAAGCAGTAAAAAGAATACTGAATCTGTGTTAAATGAGACAACATTTTCTCTGTTTGCATGGGGAGTATGTTATGCACTCCTTCAGCATTTGCCCTGCCAGATTTGTTGGCTAGCAACTAGGAATATTTGGCCAATCCCGTCTGCATACTGATTGCTGACATATTTTTATAACTGTCCCCTGCTGTTGCACTGTGAGAAGTGCAGTAATTTTTGTACTTGGCTCCTTAACTACACGGATGCAGCCACACAGCACTTAGCCTTAATGGCAGGGCATCTGAATACAGCAGAGCCTGGGGAAAATGTGTGACTGCTACCTTCGCTGTGGGCAAGAGTTAAAATCAATAACAGCGAACCTGCAACTGCAGCTGAAGCCTCTGGGAGCTGCGGGGTCAATAAACTCTTGAAGCTCAGATACTTGATTCAAGGCTTGTAGTTAGGAAAGGGGATCTTTCCACTAGTTTCAATAGGCTTTGGATTAAGTGCAGAAGTTGTAATAATGCATAATGCAATAAAGACGCAATAATTTGACAAGCCTGAGAAAATAAAAGCAACAAAGGAAAAATCAAGAAGTGAAAACCTGCTGGCATATAACCTGCACTGGCACATTCTAGCGTTTACCTAATGTACTGAGCAGTCAGTGCTGTTAGAAACAGAGCAAGATATTTCAATATCTTGTTGGATAAACTTGATATTGAGACACACAAACAAGTGACACTTCTTTGACCCAGCTGTCTCGTAGGCAGAGGAGTAAGTAACACTGATTCATTGCCCAACAGAAAAAAAGGGCTGAGAAAGACCTTTGAGAGAATACTGGGTATTTTGACTGACCTTTTCTTTTAATATACCTGTGGAATATGGAAAGTTGCCTTCCTAAAAGCAATACACTGCAAAATTGATTATTTCAGTGCCATAGTGTGCCAGCTGGCACTTGTGTGCTATTTTCATAACTTGCATGATGAGAATAAAAAACATACCACATCGTATTTTAATCACTCAAGTTTTATTGAAGAGCTCTTAGCAAGCTAAATGAAGAATGGTGGATAACCACTTAGCTGCTTACTAATACCTGAGTTCTGTGCTTGAGTAAAGTTGCTTTTGTCTATACAGTTTTAATGGAGGATGAGCAGATCAGAGCCAGTCACTTGCAGCACTTGCAATTCACTCTGAGTGAGCCCCCACCATGGAAGATTCCCAGATCTTGGGACTGGAGTGTAATACTGAGTGTACGTGCGCTGCAGCTAGGTATACTTCCACTCATGAAATAAATTTGGACTACAAAATACAGGGAGCCTGGTGGCTGCGGATCAGTCCTTTTCTATGAATGATAATCTGTTTGCCAGCTATGTTCAGAGGGCAATTATAATTATCCAATTATTAGCAAGTAATATAGTTGTGGGAAAAAAGCCTGGCAAGACTTTAGGTATGCAGGCCCAGCTTCCGATCTGAAGCAGAAGCAGATATAAAACTTGCTCAAAACTTATCACAGAGTAAATCTGGCTAAGATTATTTGGCTTGTGCTTGTCTTTCCCTGGCAGCAAAGGATAAATTTTCAGATGAAGTGTTGTTCCACGGTGTCACTGGGAGTATATTATTAAACGACACCTATTAAAGAGGCATTTTGGGTGTCTTCTGTCAACATTAAAAATCTGGGTTTCATGACTAGTTTGATGAAGGTTTGGTTACAGTAATCTCGTTTGTTGTATACTACTAATTAATCTACTGATTGGTCCCTGTTGGAGTAGGGAAGCTAAGACACTTTCAATCCTGCCTAAAGAAAACATGGGGATATAAGAAAAGCAAAATCTGCTAGCATTTCTTCTAGGTTTCATTGAGTTCTGATCACTGTGACAACCCTCATCAGTTTTGCTTACTTGTGTTTTTAAAAGGTGTGACTACATCAGGTGCGTTCATTTGGTGGGTGTGATTGCTTCCAGCACAGGAAATAGTAGAGCAGGATTTGGACAAGTCGTTTCCAGAGTACAGAGAAGAGTAAGGAAGAAGGGAGAGAGAATTAAATCAAAGAACAAGGAGCTGTAGCCAGGTGTTTATAAAAATAGACAGAGAAAACACTTAGAGATCCAGAGGGGCTGTGCTGAATTTGTTGCAGTGCAAAAAGCACTGTGGAGGAGGACTCACCTGGAGGGATACAGTAGGCTGGAGAACAAAGGTTTCTAAATTTCTTTTAATTTCTGTTTTTGTCTCTGTTGTTTTATGCTTTTCCTATTGTAGAAAAATTAATTAGTCTAGCTTATGTTCTACCAAATCTAACTCGTTGAACTTGAAAGCCTTTTTAGTCTTTTGTGGTACTTTGTAGTAAGGAAAAGGTCTAGGTGGGCTTGCTTCAAAGCCTAGTCTGATTTATGATCCTTGTCTCATATGCAAACCTGTAGGCTAGCACCTAGTGGTATATTCATGTATATGTATTCAATTTTAGCAAAAAAAATGGATGTTAGAAGGAAATTAAAAGTAAGTCTAACTCATTCCAGGTCAGCTTGATTAATGAAAGAAAGCTTAGCCTGAGGCAAAGACCAGTAGGGGCTACAGTGTAGAGAGTATGCAAAGATAAAAAAAAATGTATAAAAGTAACATGCTCTTGATCATCATGGTTTTTCTGTTCTTAAAGTCAAGTCACTGCCCATCTAATACTATAAATAAATCTTGCTAACTTTAGTAGAAGTTCAGTTGTTTGAAGCTCATCGTGACGTACAGTATTTGTTTTACTGGCTTCTTTATGCTGTTGTGAGATGCTTCTTGAGGAAGAGAGGGACTGGGTGACGAAAGCCTGTTTGGAGAGAAGGTGGCCTTTCTGCAGAGAGGGCTGCAGATGGTGGGCGGGAGAGGGTGCCCTGGGGGACCCTAGCCTGGGCCCACAGCCTGGGAGCCTGCTAAGATGAGGCTTGGGAAAGGGCTTCTCCAGGAGACCAGGGAACAGCACAGGGTTGGCAGCAGCCCAGAAAGTCTTTAAACTGGTTTGAGAGAGAACCTGAATGGATTTAGTGGAGTTGGAGAAAGTAGCAGGGAACAGGTTTCTTCATCAGCTCTGCTTGGTTCCACTATGTCTGTTTCCTCAGATCTGAAATTGTATCCAGTCTAAGGGCTGTTCAGGGGAAAACTGGCTTTTATATTCCAACACTCAGCTTCTAGGAGGAAAGGTCTAAACCCATCTACCTGAAAGCTCTGGCACTTACCAAGCCCATCTGCTTGGGAGGGCAATCTCGTTCCTTGTTTGCCAAACAGTCTGCCATGATAAAATGGAGAGAATCAGACACATGTCTTAGAAAATTAGAGAAGTCATCCTGTGAATTGATGTTTTGTGAACTGATGTTCTGACCTGAGAGATCACATCTTGCTCTGTGTGTAATTAGTGTTTGTGTGTGTGTTTTTGTGTGTGTTTGTGTGTGTATATATGTTTCTTTTCTGGTGATCTTTCTAGTAATGAGAAAGTTATTTAAAAGGATTTATAAATGTTGACAGTGAATAATTATTGGTCCACTGGGTGCTTAAGTTGCATAATAATATTATGCTTTACAAGACTTCTTCTTTGAAAGATTTATGGCTACAGTCACTTAGGGTATAGGAAATTTGGATTGAATATTAAGATGTATCAGTCATAGACTTCCTTACTAGATTACCATTTGTATTAATTCTGATCATTGCTACCTTTTTTTGAATCTTTGGCGGACTTGATTATGACCGTGTGGCACCACCAGGAGAAGCCCTCTTTGGATGCTATAAGCAAGTCATCAGCTGACACACAAGCACTGCAAATCCACGCAAGCTTCCCTCAAGAGATGGGAAGGCATATCTGTCTCTGGGCCTGGTAATGCAAACATGTCCTCTGCCTGAATGGGAAGAAGAGGAGGCTGAAAATAGGAGCAAGTTCTAGACTTTAGAAGTGACACCCTTCACACGTGCTTCCGGGTAGCCTGCTGGAAGCAAAACCAGAAACAAAAGCAAAAGAATTGTAAATAGAGGTAAGATTTATCAGGTGTATGGCAGGCTGTTTGTTGCTATTGTGGACTGGAGATGCTTGCTGGGCAATGTTCTTCAGAAGTAGACTGAATTTGCTAATAATTCAGTAGCATTTGAGACTGTCAGTTGCTTTTAGTTTTTCTTAATATTGTGCTTGTGGTGGCTTACCACGAACAGCAGAAACAACAGCCTGCACCCTATCCAAATCACTTGGGTAACTAAGCGTCACTGCCTGAATAGTGACCCTTGTAATCCAATCTACTCTGAATGAATTGCTGAGTAGATGTATGTCTCTAGCCTTCCCGCATTGATGCATACCAAAAGTAATCAAAGTTGCCTTTCTATTCATTCTTTTTTTTTTTTCTGTATGTCAGCCTGAAAGAATTTTGGAGTGTAATTTACAGCACAGCTCCTATGCTCAGTTCCATTCAGAAATAATTAGGAGATTATTCTGGTCAATATGACTGAACTATGATTTAATGCATTTCAATGGCTAGTTGCATTAGTGACTGTTTGAGGATTAGAAGCCTAATGAAATGCACACATCAGGGCAGTGATTTAATCTTTTTCTCATAAAAATCTTCACAACAAGATAATATACCATAGGAACAAAAATTACTTTGACAGACCTGTCTAGTTTTCAGGCTGTGTAGTTTGAGATAATTACCTGTGGACTGCTCTGTTTTACTGGGGATTGTTGAAAGGGCAACTTTCAGTAAGGCTGGAAAAGGTTTCTGTGTGGGCAATGGCAGGTTAAACCTGGGAATGAAGAGCAGGAAATCTCCCTTCCTGGTGTGTTGGGACATACCCTCAAACATACCAGAGCATGTGTTTGGCAACAAGTCACTTGAAGTTTTCTAATGTCTGTTTTCTACTAATTCCTCAAACATTATACTGAAAAGAATTGCTCCTGTGAATCAATTGGTCTTGAAACTATTGTCAAAATTTAAAAATCCAACGTGGCATCAGCAGCTTGATCAGTCTGATGAACATTCTTTTTGCCTGTGTCTTTTGGAGCTGTTTTGTCTCACTCAAACCACTCAGGCAAAATCTTCCTCATTGGGTCATCAAGCTAAACTTCTCTGAGGTTGATAGATAAGTGAACAGCTTAATTTGACAGCTGTTTCAGCAGACAGGCAGCCCTTGCACCCTGCCGTGTGTCACCCTCTGCTTCCCGCCTGTGCAGGGAACCTCTCCCGGTGTTGCTGAGGACTACAGGCGGTGGCTGGAAGGGAGAGCCCTTTTATGAGGGCCTCCGCTAGTCTGGGGGCATTTTTTTTAAAAGAAGGCCACTATGCTTGACTTTTGAACAGTATTGGAAAAGGAATGTATGCCACAAAAATAAATTCTAACAGAAGTTAGAATAACACAGATATCTAACTTTCAAAAATACTGCTAAACTTGTCCTGGGGATTTGCTGTTGATCTATTATGAGATACTGGGAGGGGGTTTCCTTCTCCTTTCTTTCTCCTCTTCCTTGAAAGAAGAGGAGGAACCAAGCACCCATCTGTGGAAACTCTGTATTCAGATCTGCTAACTCAGTGTTGGTGCAGTCAAGTGCTACTAGACCTGGTCTCGACCTCTGTGGAAGAAATATGCCATGTCCCCAGACTGTTCTTCAGACAGGATAGCTACAAGGAAATAAATGGTGACATAACATCAGAAATACTGTATATATCCAGAGATGTGTTAGTTCTTGAAGGCTTCCAAGCCCAAGGATAGTATATTCGAACAGAAAAGCAAATGCTATGTTGTGATCAGCATACTGGAACTTGCAAGCAACAAAGTATCTATTTTTAAAAGACCTTTCTTAAAAATATAAGGAATAGAAAAATAAGGTGGCTGAAATTGGTTTCTTGTCAAATCTTATTCTGAACTTTGCATACTGTTCTCTCTTTTTTGAAGCCTTTTCTGTAGGCACCACAGAAATGCTTTGTAAATGGCCGTAAAATGGAAAGTGCCCTTGAACAGCGTGGCTTGCCCAGAGATAATATGGATGCACAGTTTAGGGTGAATATAATAAGTTTTTACAGTTGAGTATTTTTCTGCAGGTTTTCTCTTGTTCCTTTTTTGTGCAGCTTTAGAAACACTGGGAAAGGTAGGAAGAGAGGGGAGAAGGGGGGGCACTCTTTTTCTTGTTAGATTTATATAACAGTTTGAGGAGGAGGAGAACTTGCATAGGGAAATCTCATTTATCATTGGCACTACTTCTAGACTTGGACTTCTAAGACAGATGTGAGAAGGATGAATAAGACTCTAGGGAGGTTAAAACACATTTTCTTAACGATAATGGCAAGACTTCCTAGAGAACCTTCTCTCACTTCTGCAGATCGGATGCTCTCAGCTGCTACCTGACATCTCTCTCCATATTTCTGTCTTCCTGTTGATCAAAGCCAAATTGATTTTCAGTATTGCTGCATTTATGTAAACTGCTTACTGGTAGGGTGGCTCAGTTAGACACCTTTCATCAGTAACTTTGAGGCTGTAGTGTACTGTGGACTTGAGTGTAATGTAGAACAAATCTACTGATAATCAAAATAAACTCTTGTACCAAGAAATAATTTATCCGTTTGAGTGTGTGATATTGTGGTGAGCTACTTGTTCAAAATTAATTTAGAAAAGGGAAAAATCTTTCAGTATTGCTTGAAAGCAGATGTTATGCAACTAGATGCCTTTTAATGGGGATCTGCAGCAAAGCAAATACTGAAAAGCTGACTTTCTTTTGTCTGTTAAAAAAGAAAATATCATTGTTTGCATTATCTTTCTCTTTGCTAAACTAATTGACTGAGCCCAGATGCTCTGGCCTGGGTCTGCAAATATGCTTCATTCCTACTGAATTTAGTCTGACAAGATATACTAGTGCCACTTCTTATGTTACTTAATTTTGCAGCTATGTGATGCTTGAGTGGTTCTTGTGATCTTTGAGGTGCTATAGCAACCACATGTGCTTTGACCAAACTACCCCACCAGGCTGTCCCATCCTAAATTTGCTCACTGGCAGTCCCTCCCAGGGCTGAGACTAGATGCATATAATAAAGCAGTAAATTCCAAGCAGTGTTTTGGGGTCACAGTCCTGGCATGAGTGGGGATCAAAAGGCTGCATGGTTGCAACCAGGTCAAAAGGGAGGATATATATGTCTGCGGTAGGCAAAGTCAGGAACATGATCTTGTTCACCTTCATGAAGTGATGCTTCTAGTACAATAAGTAACTGAGTGAACCCCTTATAATGAGGAAGACACAGCTATGAGAAAAACATGAGCTTCATGTAGCCAAAGTGGAATGGTTGGCAGCAGTAGATAATTGCCCTGTCCTCAAGAACAAGAATGGAATAATGACAAACTGAAATGAAATCTTCTTCAGTGTATTTGGCAAGAAAAGCTATTCCATTTTTAAATGTCTGCAACTACCCCAGAAATTGGGAGAGGAAAGTATAGACCTCTGAAGGATCTTAAGGGTGTTGTACCTGCTGCTGACAAGCTCTACTGGAAATTGTTTCAACTTTCCCAACTGGTGAGTGAGCAAGGTGAAACCCCAGCTGTGCATGGGAGAGAATTTGGGGTATTTTGCTGTTGACGTAGTTTATTTCTAAGTAGAATAGCAGCACATAGCTTGTTAGGGTAAATGCTGCAGAATAGACCAGTCTATTGCACCAAAAAGGAACAAAATGAAAGGTATTTGAAAACAGAAAGAACTTAGCCTAGCTTGGAACAGTAAAAATTCATAACAGCAGAA
Organism: Rhea pennata; assembly: GCF_028389875.1. Lineage (NCBI taxonomy): Eukaryota > Metazoa > Chordata > Aves > Rheiformes > Rheidae > Rhea > Rhea pennata. The sequence goes on from NC_084678.1 coordinate 4,527,162, forward strand.
GATGCCCAGAAAAACATGCAAGGTTTGCACCAAGACTGCAATGCAAGTATTTAACAAGTGAAATACGCCTCTTAAAAGGTGGTCAGGTTCCTGAGGGAAGTTTCCACTGTTGTGAGGATTAATTCCATTCTCACCCTCTGAAATTACAAATGGCCAAGCATTATAAACACTTCAAAATTGGACACTTGAAAATGCGTAGCTTTCTGACTTTTACAAGCCCAAGCAAATAAACTGGAAGTGACAAATGAAAACAGCTTTTTTCTTTCTTTGAGGGAAATGCATAGTACAACATTGCTTCCCAGGAGTCTGCCGTCTTTCAAGGCAGAGGAGAGTTAATGGTAAAATGTAAGCGGGTGTGGGGACTTCTGCTCTTGAAATCAAGTAATATGCTCCTCAGCAGTGCAGAGGAAGATCAAATAACCTGGTGAACGGAGAAGTGACCACGCATGCTTGCAAAGGATAAGCCATGGGCAGGCCTCATCTGAAGAATATTGGGAAAACAAAAGAACGAAACGGCTGAATCTGATGATGCAGGGCCAAAGACAAAGTCTGGTTGCAAGAAACCAAAACTATGTTTGGGGAAAGCTTTCAAATAGCTTGTTGCAACACGCTAGCTCTCTAGGAAGACCTGCCACCCAGCCAGCCAATTAAAAGGAGACTAACTGCACTAACAGCTTTAGTGGTTAACAAGTATATCCACTGGGGGAGAAATATCAAGCTAAGACATTAGAAAGCAGGACTAGGTCGGTACATCTTCAGAGAGAATGCTGAGACTAATGATGTTGTCCTCATTTTCTGGTGCGTTTATCGGAACAATTTTTCTGAATGGATGAGTGTACAAGATTAAGCTAGGCATGACTTGTTATGTAGAGATTATAAAATTACTATGAATTAAGTCTTCAGCTTAGACAGTTGCTCTGTTCTTTATACACATGCTTACTACTTATTACTGCTTGCTTACTTGCTTATTTTAGGTTTCAGTGTGCATTTGGAGGAAGAAAAAGAGGATAGTAAACTGAATGTGTTGCATGCAAACTGCCAGACAAGGCATAAGGAAGCTTATATAAATGTGAAGGCTTATCCCAGGGGAATCCTGGAATTTTCAGGAATGTAGAAAACTTGTTGAAAAACAGATTTTTGTAGTGAGGGTTGGCATACTGGGAGTGAATCTGAGTCTCCATGTTGCATTCAAAGATCATAGGCAACTTGGTGGAAGATAGCAATGCCTCATAGCCACATTGCTCTTGGGACACAAATGACCCACAGGCCTGTTAGATGTGCTAAACTGCTATTGCAGTTTTCTGCTGTTTTTGGCATGTTCCTCTTCCTTCAGCTGCTGAGATGTGCCACAAGTGTCGGGCAAGGAGAGAGGATTTTCCAAAAGTCCGAGGAAATTCTTAATGTCCTTGCAACTATTAGAGTCGCTCTCCAGGAGCATCAGTTATGCCAGGTGGAATGTCCTATGAAGCTGTTTTCTCCTGAAAGGTATAGGCTGTTGGAGAACGCTCTGTTCAGTATTCATCAAGGTCACTACCTACAGAGGAATAGACTTTCTCCCAGCTGAGGAGAAAAATATATATAAATATAATATATATAAAAATTATATATAGAAATATATTTATGTTACACATATATGCACATACATATATATAATTTATAAATTTTTAATATCATTAATATTAGTCTGAAAAGCTTTTTACTCTTCTGACAGATCAAATTAGCTGCAGAGCTTTTAAATTAATGCAAAGGTATGAATGCTATCCTCCACCAACTACAGACTGCATTTTGCATATGTTGGGTATAAATCAGACCTTCAAACTAACTTTTACCATAGAAGAACTTAGGTTGGAAGAGACCTCTGAAGGTGATCTTGTATATTCTCTGCAGCTTAAAATGGGGCCAGCTTTGGAGCTAAATTGGAAGGCTAAGGCCCTTGCCCAAATGACTTATGAAAATTTCCAAGGATAGAGATCTGTGTCTCTTTTCCAATTTTTAACCTTACTCTCTGTGAAATTCCCCCCCCCCCAATATCTAGCAGTATTTTTTTTCCTTATTTCAGTTTTGCTCACGGCTTTTTGTCCTCCTGTGCACCTCTAATAAGAGTCTGGTTTTGTCTTCCCTGCACTCTTGTAGCTTTTAATGCTGTAGCAGGAAGAGTTGTTAGGTGTGTGCGTGGTGGGGTGGTTTCCTGTTTGTTGTGTGGGTGTGGGTTTCGTTTTGTTTGCTTCTCCACCACCACCACCCCTGGGGAGTGAATAAGAGAAGTAGTGAGGGACGGGGGGCTGAAATCAAAGAAATCAAAGCTGGATCAGTGTGGGGTTTTTTGGTATGTTTTGGGGGGAAAGAGTGAAGGGAGTGGTTTAAAACTGACTACAGTGACTTAACTTTTGATGGGAAGGAAGGTAAGAATATTTTAAAATTAATTTAGACCAGGGTGGAGAGATTTGTAGCAAAGGAGATAACACTCCTTCCCGCCACAGCCTTCTCCTATCTCCCCACACCTGGAGAGCAGGCTGAGTTTTGGTGTTTGTCAGCAGGTGTGGCTTTGGGGACACTCCCTGAGGAAGAAGGACTTCTGTCTTAATGCAGCTAAATGATGATGGGGTCATCAGACAGCACTGGGACAACGTCTCTTTGTGGAGAAACTGGGCCGAGAGTCTTTACCCTGTGGTAGCAGCTACCTGGAGGAGGCAGGAGAAGGTGTTGCTTTTGAAGGAAGGATTGGAGAGTAGTAGTGGAGCTGCAGGACAAGGAGAAGCACAGCTTTCTCCTTGGGACAGATGAGGTGGCAATGAAGAGATACAAGATATTTCCTCCCAAGTCGGGGTCCAAATGGAGAAAGAGGCAGATGGTTGTTCCTCAGGAGCTTTACCTCAAACAGGAGCTGCTCTTATTTTGCCTTTTCTTTTGGTCAGTAAAAGCTTCTCTCTGGTTATAATTCAGGCAAATGAAGCAGAAAACTGTAACCCAAAGTACTGAGATAGTGCTTCCCTCCTTTCTGCCGCCCTCCCTCTTGGGCCTGCAGCAGCCCACCGTTCGTTCTCTGCCTCCTGAGAAAACAAATTTATTCCAAGACGCAGGAAGCATTTGATAATGTCACAGTACTGTGTGGTTTTTTTTAATTTTTATTTTAATTTTGAAGAGAAAGGTGCTAAAGCAGAGTCTTGCTTCATATTCCTTTCTGGGTTTAGCCATATCAAGACATCAGGATATATTGAGAATGACAGCTAGAGACTTGCTTAAGCTAGCTGAATACCTACTCAGCTGCTTTTCCTTAAGGCTACTTAAATAATAATAATAAAGATCAGCTCCAGAAAGTTCACTTAAAAATGAGAAAAGTTTAAAATGCCTGGAAAATTAAAGCTTTTCTTTTTAAAAAAAAAAAAAAAAAAGTTAAGGTATGTCAAGATTGAAAAAATCAAATGGCCTGTGAAAGTGTATAAATGAGATAAAGTTTCAGGTCCCTTTGCACTGCCTGGGAATTAAGGTAGCAGTCGCAATGATCCCAGCGCGTGCAGAGGTGGCATTAGCAAGCCTCTAAGTGTCACCGCTTGCCTTGCAAGGCCCCGTAACAAGGGACCTTCCAGGGTGTACTTTGGAGCGGAGGAAAAGAGCAAGATGGGAGGGATGGGCAGCAAGGCAGAGCACATCTCATTACCTTCATTCCCAGAAAAATGAGCGCCGGGGGGTGTCACTCGTGTTTTTGGTGACCCTCACTAGTTTGAAATGTAGTTGTACTAGGAGGTCCCACGTAGCAGCTGTGTGGAGCAGCAGAGCAGCCCCCCAAGGTGTCGTGTCCATCCCGCGTGTTTGCCGCGGCGCATCCCAACCTCGGAGCAGGGTCCCAGGGTGGTGAAGGTGTTCTCCAGCGGCTCACTCCTCCTTTCACGTGGCAATTGGGAAAGATCTGTTCGTTGATTGATGTCTCTATTCTTAGATATCGATTGGGTGTGTTGAAAACAGTCAAATAAAATGAAGTAGCATTTGGTTTGGTGCAGACTGAAAAATTCATCTCTCGCAGCCTCTCAGTGATCAGACTGCACTGATCATCACTGAGTTGAGGGTTTGGGGGGAGGGGGTTAGGTGTTTTTTCTTCTCCTCACTTCTTGGGTTCAATCAAGCATTAAAAACCTTTGTGGTTCCCTCAGCTGAAAGACAACAGCAAATAGCTCATCTGCTCGGTTGTGTTCCTGAGAGCCCTTAAAACAGGCAAAAAAACATACCCCTGCGCAGGAACTGAAGCCTGTCACAGGGACCTTTCCTTGGTTTCTCTGAAGTGAAGTTGTCTTTAAGGGAGACAGGTGTTGCTTCCAAAATGGATGTTAAAATATTCCATAGAAATAAAATAAAGGAGGAAAAATAAGCTACTTGCAGTGTTCCAGTTTGCAGTGTTCCAGACTTGCACGGTTGTGTACATTTTCTTTTTTTTTCTTTTTTTTCCTTTTTTTAAACTTATACCTGCACAAACAAACAAACAAACAAACAAAAGTATTTTCCTGTTACCTGAAAAGCTGATCCTAGTCATCATTAGAGATCAGGCTGATTTTTGTTGACAATTCCTGAACAGTCAGCTAAATCATATTAATACCTTTCAATTCATTAAATCCAATTTTACAACTTAAAAGGACTGTACAGAAGCCAAAGAAATCAGTCTCTTCATGCTTCTGAGAACTACTATAGTCATTTTTAAACTGAGGCATGGAAAAATAAGTTTCTCTTGCCTGGCTCAGTTAGTTGAAAACTGGGCATATCTCTGTCTGTAGGTGCCTTGTAAAGGGTTGGCCCTTTCGGATCAGGATTCTGGAGTCTGCAGCCTCCAGGAGAAGCTGGGCATGAACGTGACTGTGGAAACAAGTGCTAGCAGTGCAGGGATATGTGTATATGGCAGCAGGGAGAGTATAGAATATATCCTCGGTTGGAATGTATTTGCAGAAGGTAGTGGGTTGAAGACGTGCTTGGTTCCTGTAGGGTTATATGGAAAAGGGTCTAGTGCTGTGTTAGTGTATAAAGTCTAGGCATTTGAGATGCCATCACAGATCTAACTGGCTTTTATGTAATTAACCTGAAAATTGGTTAGACTACATTAGGTTAGGTTGGCAAAGCATGTTGAAGCAGCATCATTGAGTTCTATAGTAACTGGAGTGATTATCCTTATCCAGCAGGTGATTCAGCTAATTACAGCAGTTCATCTTAAATATATGAAATAAATTGAGATTTACCGTTGGTTAAGGTTAATTTCTTCACCAGAAGAGCATGTACTGGCTGACTTTGCACCGGCTCTGATGCTTTGAAATGGAATACACTGGGCAAATCAGAACCTGAAATCGATGGGCAGGAGAAGGCCTCCTCCAAGCAATGCTCCCTTACAGGTGCAGTCTCCCTGTAAGGCAGTCAACTACATGTTTAATACAGATGTTGCTATCTTCTGTGAAGGTGTGCAGATAAGCAGCTCTTTATTCTGTAAAAATAGACTTTTATTTTTCTAGTCAGTATTAGCACAGTAACAGTGACTGGCTGTTCTAGGTGAAATGTTCAGGGGGAGAATGCATGTGGTGCTGCAGGCATTCCCTGAACGCTGGGTATTCACCAGCATCAAGGGCTGCAACTCCTAACCTTGTATCACCTGATAATTGCAGGTGATATTCTCGCAAAGAGTTTCACTTGTTTCATACCTGGCCATTTGGAACAACCAAGTTATAATCATGAATAAAAATGAGTAGTTGTTCTTTTGCATTGACAGCTAAATGGTTGGATCTGCATCACTTGTTTGCTTTAACATATTGCGGTCGTAATAGAAAACTTTCACTGGATTAAAGACTTGTTTTAAAAATGACTGGTTTGGCCTTCAGTATAGCATTAAATTCTGATATTCCATTTTCTGTGAAATAGCAATTGGTTTCTTTTTTGTTCTTCTCGTCTCCGAAAGAGAAAAATATTTCAACCATTTTGTGGAAGCATAAATGGACATAGCTTCAAGATATTTTGTTCCAAGTTGCAAGCACGCTCTTAAAATGGAAGAAGAAACCCAGGTGTGGTTTCTTTATCCTGAGGGTAAGCATACTGTTTACACCCTGACTGCAATAATAAGTGGCCCAATTCTAGTGCTTATATTACTCTGTTACTGATGTGGGAGATGTATCACGGGTTTCTTGTTTTAAATCATCGGATGGAAGAAAAAACAGAGCTCTGAGATTCCCAGTGTAATCTCTGCTTCATATCATTTCTTACGGAGCTTCAGCTTTTCCTATGCTAATATATTAAACTAGTAGATTTACAGCAAGTATTGGTTCACATTGAATCAAAGTTTCTTAATCCTGAAGCCTTTTCTGCAAAGTACAGAGATTTCTCGGCTGCAAGTATAAATGTCGTTGTTCTGTTGTGTGGGTTAGCAGCACTTCGCATTCGGCAACATCATGCGCATGCTTGGGCTCCTGGGGGTAACAGGGGTGAATATTGATATAATCCCGATCAAGAGCTTTTTCATTTAAACACAGTCTCTTAGCTTTCTCATAACGGTAGGAAAACTGGTAAACGCAACTGTCTTCAGTGCTTCGATCACCCTTCAGATTCAAGAAGCTAATGGGAAAGAAAAAAGGGAATTATTGCATCGGACAAACACGAGAAATATTGATGCTGGTGAGATGCCCCTGTTGAGCTGTTTGGTTGTGTGGATTGAAAATCAGTTTCGTGTTTCCCTGGTACAGTCCATTGAGTCAAAAGCAACACAAGATTAGCAGCATTGTGATCAGCTGGTTATTCAGATCTCCCCAGTGCTCAACAGGCTCCTATGGAAAAGTCATCCATAAATATGAGAGCTGCTTCCCAGGTAGTCCGTTGTTGGCCACCTCTCTGCAGCGACACTCTGATCCTTTCCTGACGAACGCATGGTGTCTTAGGTATGTCTCACGGTTCAGATTTTTAAATGTCACACTTTTATATTTTCCTCTTTCTCTATACTTTTTCTGAGAGCCATCCTTGTTGAAATTTGTGACCGATGATGTGCAGTTCAGGGAACATATTTGCAGTACGATTTCAAGCAAGGTAGAATTTGCCCGTGTTCTTGTCATCTGAATGCTGACCAGAGGCATGATCCACAAGCAGCGAGCGTGTGGTTAATGCTGCCTATGTGATAGGCTGAACTTTGGTGCTGCTGATGGGCTTGTGTATGAGACTGAAATGGAATATGTTTATTTTTGCAAGTGTGTGTCTGCAGGAGCAGGACTGTGCTTATTAGAAGGCTCATTGATGTTTTCACAGTAACAGTTCTTCACACTCACACAGTGTGCTCAGTATGACGTTTTAACACGATTATTTTGAAGTTATTTATTAACATAGCTTTCATAAGACAGTGCACAAGGCAGATGAGTTGCCTTACTGCAGTTATGCACTGTCTTACGTGCTACAGGCTTGGGCTTCAGCAAGAGTCTTTGCTGCTTCTGTGGCATGTGGCATTTAAGATGTGCAAGATACAGGTGCCTTGTTGGTAATGCATAGGAAGTCCCATGGCAAATGCAACTGATGCTGTTGTGCACCAAAGTAGCGTTACATTGCCGTTTCCTCCTGAATCATTTGTTTCAACACAGATTGGAAGCCTGTGTAATTAAATGCATTGAAGGTGCCAACAGATTGGGCTGCAAAGTCAGTGTGTGCTGTCTGCGCTTGTGTTCAAAAAGAAGAGGAGGAAAAAAAGAAAGTAAAATAAGGGGGAGTATAGCTTCTGAACATCTAGGTGGGTGAGCACTAAATAAGCAGTGCGAATGTCTGCGGTTTTCAGGGCTGATTGAAATCGAACTGTATTTTTCTGTCAATGTCTTTTAATGTGTTTTCTCATTGTAGGGTTTTTGTTCTGACTACACTGTCATTATACTATGAATTTTTGGACTTAAAACAGCGGAATAGTCAGAGGCACTTCTGAGAGACCTTATAATTACATTTTTGATGACTCAAGGTTGATGTTGGTCTTTTTTTGTGATGCTGGCAGGTAACATGTAACAAAAAGGCTTTTGAAGTTAACACCTTGCTAAGATGAGTGGAGAAGGTCACAGCCCTGGTAGTGCTATTGGTCCAGGCTGTTGACTGGTTCAGTACATCGGTGAGAAGATTTACAGGGAGCTGTTCTCTGCATCCAGGATTGGAAATGTTATTTAAAAATGATTCGGTAAACAAAAGATCTGAATTCTGCACACAGAGATAGCTGTCTGCCAAACACTAAAGCCAAGGTACTTGGCCTGTTTTCCTGTAAGAATATCCTTGTAACTCTTATTCTCCTCTGATTAAATGGAAGGGATTAGAATCACATGGGGGAATTGGAAATGTGTGACTATGTTCATAGGTGTGCAACATAGACATGTCTATAGTTTGGTTATCAGGATCTATCTAGATGCAGCAGCCAAGAGCTCTGGTTAATGCACCCTGCTTCTTAGCTGTGTTTTGTTGCCTGGAGTGTGATCTGTGCCAGTAGAGCTAGGTTACTCCTGGTGCCCAAGCCAGCACAACACTGGATCTAAGTTCAGGAAATAAGCCCCCAAATAAGAGCAAGGCATTCTTAAGGGTACACGTAATCCTAAACTCAGTTCAGACTTTGGATGAAAGCCAGTGCTTATGGATAGGCCTCGAGTGAACACGAGGCTGTATGAAGTAGGGAAAGGGGAGAACAAGCTGAAGTTTTAGTTAACATTAACTAACAATTTTTAAAAGCCCAGGTCTATTCCTTGTACTGTATGGATCCACCAAGACTGAGATAGTGGTCAAAGCCTCTTTTGTTGACATTAAGGGGAAAAGATAGCTAGACCCATTCTGGAAGAGGTGGGGTGTTTTGTGTGTGTAAATCAGGCTGGGATTAATGAGCTGTGAGAACTCACATTGCTGTCAGATTGGAGATACAAACAAAAATTAAGATGCATAGTCTACTTTAACTTGCTGTACCTGCCTTAGTCTGTGGACCGTAAAGAATAACCTGTCTCCTTTTTGAACCAAGTCCCAGCTTGCTTATATCTGCAGCCTTACTGCACTCTACTCACTTCCTCTGTTCATCCATCTGAAAGTTTCCTAAACTTTAGATGAGGTGATTTACAGAAGTTTTGTCTCCATTGGGTGAGCCACACTTGAATTCATTCACATGAGTACCAGCAAATATTTTGCAGCACTTCAAAATTTGGGATAACTAATGAGAAAACACTGTTGGATAATGACAGAAATTAGTCCCAGGCTGGAAAATTCCTTCCTGCTGAAAGTACGAGGTCTGGCTGTTGCTTTCTGCAGCATGAAAGGACTTTTCAGGTGAGTATTGATATCCTAGATACAAGTCCTCCTTGCACAGGATGGTTGAGTTGTCAAAGGGATATAATTAGAAGCCCTCAAGTCTAGTGGTGGTTGGGGTGTTAGATTAGAGGGAAAATCCACTAGCTTTTCTCCGCATCTCCTCAGTTTGAACTGTGGTAGCTACAGCCTTCTTCTTTCACGTCAGTTGGTTGTTATGCTACCTCCTACACATTGCTTTGGAGCATATCGGCCCTTGTCATGGTTTATGCTGCAGCTTCACATGGAAAAATACATACGTGCACAGCTGGAATACATCATTAAGCAGGGGAACTTTGGAGGTGTATTTATAAAGCTGGGGAAAGACAGGATGGTTCACTCAGCTGTTTGTTCTTACTCTTGTGTGAAGAATGGGTATTATAATTGGATTTTGCATTGGTTCAACCAATTGAATAATAGTAGGGCTGTATTCTTTAGCTATTTTTAAATAAATGTTATACTTGCATCTGTCTATAGGAATAGTTACTACAGCACAACACCAGGATTTCTGTTTACTTTAGCATACTTCTAAAAAAGCCAGCAGAAAAATCCCTCAGTAGCATTAATTAAAAAAAAATAGACAAAAGCAGTAATATAGGTCAGTTTGACATTGTTGCAAGTATGTCGCTACTAATTTCAGAGAAACTTCAGCTAGAATTAAATTAGTCCCTTTTGTCATACTTCGTCCAGCAACATCTCAAATTAATTGTGGAGAGAACAATTGCAATTTTACAGTGCTAGAAGAGATTGCTAAATATCTAGATCAGTAGACCACCAATGCAGAGAGAGAAGTGGGGAATTAAAATTTGAATATTTGGTCAGTGACTAAGTGCATCCATTAGTAAAGATACTTATTCTGTTTCTCTTGCTTTTTTTTTCTTTTCTTTTTTTTTTTCTTTTTTTCTGGTCTTTAGAGGCCCTGCTGAGGAGTGGAGTCTGTCCTGAGTAAAATGGAAGAAAAAACAACCCTTCATCTAAAAAGACATTTAACAGTTTGATGTGTTTTGAAGTCTAGCCTGTCTCAGCACAGCACTGTGGCAGTTTGTAAACAGACAGTGTGAAGTAAGTTTTTGTAGTAGATATTCCTCAGTAGACCTAGGGATTTCTTCCTATTTAAAGACCTGAAAAATGGTAAGGAGGGTTTCTGTGTGTACCTGACTTGCTTTTACTTAGTGAAACACCTTTATTTGTGCTAGTGGCCAATAGCTTGATTCCTTTGGATAAGGGCATGCTGTATACATCTGTCACCATAGGAAGGGTTACAATGCCATATTCACACAGCTGTTGTGTGGGGTTTTTTAGTTTTGTTGTATTGAGTGTTGAGGGGGTCTTTTTTTTTTTTAATATGAAGCTACTGAGCTAGAGGTTACGATGTATGTGATTGTGTGTTTGACGTCAGGGTGATGGGAACAGATTCTTATTCTTGGGGTATCATGTTCTGCTAAAGGTTCGGGTCAGTGATAGACTGTAGACAAATCTGCCCTCTAAAAGGAAAAGACTTCAATGATATTCATGAGTAGAAGGAAATTCTAAAAGGAAATATTAGAACAGCGTGGTCCATTTGTATTGTCCATGTGTCTTTGTTTCTTATTTTCCTAACTTAACCATCTGACCTCATAAACGTTTACACCTTGCTATCTGCCAAGGATGCATTCCTGAAAAATGCAATGGTTAACAAAATATCTGAGAATGAGGCTGTTCTTCCCATAGGAATTAAGTGAGTGGGGGAGGATATGTGCAGAGACTTACAAATTATACTGCCCCTGCATATTCAGAATATGTCTAAACGCTGAAGAGGATAGAGGGGCAGGAGCGGGCTTGTTGAGATTGTCAGCCGAGGAATATGCTGGGTTTTGATGGCTAGCTTTTTGGATCGGATTGGCCAGTCACTCCATCTGCTAGACTGAATGCCCAACCGTTGCTGCATTTTCCCTCCCCTCCTCCTTCATCAATGACTACTGCTGATTCATTGGAAGAAGATAATGCAAAAAAAAAAAAAAAAAAAAAAAAAAAAAAGAGAGAGAGAGAAGTAAGCTTTTGGAAAGAGCTAGCAAGAATGCTTACACTGAGATTTACACTGGATGTTCAGGTCTCCTGGATAAAGCTGCTGGTATCCTTCAGCAAAGCGAAATATTCTGAAAAGCCACCACTTGGAAAGCCAGTGTCTTCTTTTGGCCGATGATCCTGCTGCTCCTTTCTGTTCTCCATGGCACGTATGCTGCCCTTTTGTGTTTACATTGTATGTATTTTGAAAGTCTCTTCATTCATTTGCTTACTCACTCATGGGAAAAAATACTTCATTATCAGAAGACTGATGGTTAATGGAGTTGCATATCATGTTGGGCAATGGAACTGTGAAATACTGCGTTGAAGCAATAGATTTTAGGGTCTTGCTGTATCATAAACTGTCCTCTGACTATGGGTGAATGCAGAGGTGCAGGTGAGGCTTTAGTCTTTGCTTTAGATTTGTTTACTCTGGAAGATGAGTAAGGGAAATGGTAGGATTAGGCCACCAAAGAAATGTTTGGGGATGACTGAGAATGTGTAAAGGTAAAATAGGCTGTAGAGAAGAAAAAAAAATGCGAGGAGGAGCAGGATTTCAAACGAAGGGACAGAAGAATGTAAGGAAGAAGATTGAATGGGCATTTAAAAGTGTGTGTGGAAAGAGTGGAGAAAGTGGAGGAAGAAGGTATAAAAATGAAACGTTGCCCAAGAACTAAAAATAGAATGGAGCCACTACAAAACAAAGTGGTTGAGACTGAAGGAGCAAACACTGTAAATAGTACATGAAAAGACAAGATCTAGGGAGGATGACTGCGGGTGTGGCAGGAATTAAAGACACTAATTGGCAAGAATGCACATGAAATACGATCACATATGTGTTATTTCCATAGTGAGTGAAGACTCTATAGTTTTCTAGACTGATGGTTTTTCTTAGGGACCTATGAATCGCAGTCCTTAACATAGAAATCTGCATTATTCCTTGCTAAGGCTACTGTGTGCACCACTGTATCAAAACTTCCTGGGATGCTGCGGCACTGAGGAATCTGGCTATGGTGCAGAGAAGGCTGCATGGCTGAGCTTGCACATGTCCTTTACCACTGTCATGGAATCTGAGGGCCTCTTGGAGAGATACGCATGGGCTGGAGGTTTTCAGACCACCTTAATGAAATGACATTATTTTACTCGTGGCCCAGGGTAGTTGTCTGATATGCATCTGGGCTGGATGTTGGGACAGTATGGGTCCCGAGGCATGCCTGGCCACCCTTATTCTTAAGATGCTGGCTCTGGACTTCAGATCTGTTCACCTGGTTGTTCTATCCTCTGAATGTCTGTTAATCTGGATACTGGTTGAGGAGAGGCAACAGTGGCCACTGATGTATAGTCCTGGGCTTTATGCTGGCTTTGCCCCCTTGCCAGGAGGCAGCATGTTCACATTAACCTCTTCCTAATGCTCTGGGAACCAGGCACAAATGAGATCTCCATCACCAGTATTTATTAGTGTGCTACACTACAAAGTACTTTGCAGCCTTTCCATCATATGTGTTTCAAATGATTCTACTTCAGCCAAACAAATTGTCCAGGCTTAATTTCCAAGAAATCATTGTCAAAATTGCTGAACCAGTTTAATTCTAAAGCATATATTTATACTGAGCTGCACAAATCACATCACCGAGTAAGATTACAAATGGGAGAGAGAAAAGTTTAATCAGAAATGAGATTAGATTTGAAAATGTGGAGTGTTAGTGATTGCTGCTAGGGCTCAGGCAGGCTGTAAAGTCATAGATTTTCGTAGCAGGTCTCGGAATAGCGAGCTTGAGGAAGCTCGGGAGAGCGCGTGTGCCCTTGTGCGGGCAGCGGGGGAACGCAGCAGCTTCTGGAAGCTGGGAGGCTGCTGTTTGCAGCGGGTTGCTGTGAAGCTGGGTTGTGGAGTGGAGTTAAGGCAGGAGCAGGAGTATTGTTTGAAAGGAATGTCCTGGTGTAAAGTGGGGAGAGGGGAGGGAATGAGTTGTTTTAGAGTGATGCTTTGGAAGGAAGTCTGATGTGTGTGCACGGAGATGCACGTGCACTCACAGCCCACCGGCAGATAGGGCTGCTACCTCGGGGTGACCCGGGGGGCTACTGGGGTTTTTTGAGCAGCTGGGCAACCTCTGTGTCTGAGCAGGAAGAGTTAACGGCCCAAGTTGCAGAAAGAAGAGGGAGGAGTAAAATGATTTTTCAATGGATGCTTCGGTCTTCGCCACATTCCCGCAGCAAACATGAAGTGCTGCTTACCGATACTTCGGGTCAACTTAAATGTTACCGTCATCCAGGCTATCAGTGGCCTTCCTCCCCACCCCCATCAGTCCTCATGTGATTTCAGTTGGATGTTGTTCTTAACTGTTCATGAACACTTGTGTCAGTGTGCCGTATTTGTACCCATTGGCCTGCCATGTACGGCACACCTGAGCGCCGTCCTTCTCCCGAGCCATGTGAAGGGAGGTTAGTCGGGTGCTGTGCAAAATGTTGTCTGAAACTTTTTTCATTAAAAACATAGACTTGGTAATGCTTCAGCATTTTATGGATATAGCTGTTGACTGTTTCAGCTGTAGGAGGAAATCTGAACCTTGAAATAGAGTATTTCATCTTTGGGGAAATGGATAGATTTTTTTTTAAGCTGTTTTTTTTTCTAAGTCACCCCCCAAAATATCAACTGTTACACAGTTCTAAGTAGGAAATAAGAATTGATATAAACCTGTCATCATTGCAGAGATTGCAGAGATTATGTGCCACCTTATAATCACTGCAGGGAGAAGCATGGCATAGCAGCAGCTTCTTTTATTGTAGATGAGCCTGTGTGTACTCAATAATCTGCCAGCACTGCGCTAGATCTGGGAGACCTCAGTTAGAATTATAGGCTGATTAGAAGAACAGTCCACAAAGAGTTACCTATGGTTTGACATGTAACATAGATTACATCAGCCATTAGCAAGCTGTTGGTGTCGACGATGCTCCAGATTGGGCTACATATCTTCTGGCCAGCACAGAGGGTCTGATTCTCGTTCTTTAAAACATCTTTGTGCTATTTACATCAGTGACATCATTCCTTGGTTAAGTCTTGTGCTTATTTGTGACTAGTTAGCTCCCAGTTTTGTTGATGCTGTCTTCTTTTCTCTCCTGTTGCTTTCTGGTTTTGTGTTTCCTCCTAATATTTGGTCATTGAATAGTTTTTTCTTGCTGAGAGGTATTTTTTTTCAATATACCATGGGCTGTGAGTCAGAGATGCTGTCTGAGCTTAAAAGGTCATGACCCTGATTTAAGGGGCTTTCTGCATAGCACCAAGGTGCTGAGATTTATTTCACCGTCGGTATATATTTGGTGTGAGGGAAGAATGCAGAGAGACAGTGGGAGGTCTGCCTTCCTTGCTAGGTGATCTCTGCGTGCAAAGTCGACCCATAGGATCATTGGTGATTGAGACCAATGAAGAAATAGCATAAACCATAGTCCAGCTAAATGGTTGTTATCTCCTGTAATACAGCAGGCAACAACAAATGCAGCATGTGAAATTAACCCTGCAGTAAGCAGAGATGCTGGATAATCCAGCCTTGTGAAAACCTCCTACTGTGTTTAAATCTTGGAGCTCAGTCATGCTTCTCTTTGAGTGTCTATAAAAATGCCTGAAGTTACACTGGATAAATATATTCATCCCAGAAAGGGGATGGAGTGTCCTAGGAAATAGAACAAATGTTTTCATTCCTTCTCACACCTGTATTGAATGTCTTGGGTAGCGAGGAACTATATTGTGTAGTTGTTAGTGATCCTGGATTTGCTGTTGCAGACACAACTGCACGCTCAGTTACTGTGACAGTGATTAAAGAAATGCTCCATTACTGTGTGCCGTGTCCAGGTGCCCAGCAAGCCTGGTGCTTTCATACACAAGCCTGCAATAGTATGTTTAAGTGGTTAAAAACAGATCAGAACTGTGATATATTACAATAAGCTCTAACCTTCTTTTGTATACCTTCTCCTTTTGTAAATATTTATCAGGCTGATATTTATTTAAAAAACAATTAAAAAAGCAAACCCCTGATTGCCTAACTTGTTTTGTAGTCTTTCTTTTTTTATTGTAACTTAATAGAACATGAGTTGGTCATAAGCTAGATGGCTGAGCCACTGTTAGGAATAACTGTATTGCATTTTGGTCTTTGAAATACTGAACAGGATTTTTTTAATAATAACAATAAATTGCTGACTTTCAATGTAGTAAAAGTAAAATTGGTCCAAGGATTATATTGTCACTTCTACCTAACGTAGAATTATTAAAGCATATAAAGAGAGAAGAACTGAAGGCTAATAAATCATGTAGTAGACTTTGTGCCAGGCTGCTGAGGGAGTGATGCTCATGAAGGCTTGCATAAAAGCATCCCTTTTGCAAACAAACCAAACTGTGGGTAACAAAAAAACAGTGCTAATGTTAAACAGCAGCTTCTGATTAGTGAGGAATGCCACTTGGGGAAGAAGAAGCAGCAGTCATAGTGTAGCCGAAACCATGGGAAGGAAGGGCGATGTTTATCAGATAGAGACTTGGTGTTGGGGAGACCTCCAGCGCTCTGGAGGGGCCCATTAGATAGTAAACACCATTGTAGGTTGTCTTACACTGGAAGGGCTGTGAAAGGGAGAGGACAAATAACAGCTGGGATATTAAGCTTCATGATGGTATGCCCTTAAGTGCAATGATAGCTACAATGTTAAAGTGTCATGGGTAAAATAGGCTCTGATGTACTGTACCTATTTTCTCTGCACCCCTAAAAAGGCAGCATTGTCTACAAGTAATAAGAAAGAATGAAAATGTCAAAGAAAATCTGAAGTGCTATTGCTTCCTAGGAAAATAATTAGCTTTGTATTGATTACACAGAGTTCCTCAACTGCCGAGATGGATCCTTGCCTTGGTTATACGTGCTGTTGCTGTGACTTCTAGAAGCTACACTGCAAAAAGGTAGGAACAAATTGGTCTGTAGCCTGAATCTGAGGTTTTACACTAGAAATGAGTTGGACTTTAATTCCGTAAGACCAGTATGAGCTGGATGGAATTGAAATAGCTGGCCCAAGCCATTAAAAGTATGGCTTTCTGTAGAGCTGCTAATATCCTATGAAGAACACTTATTCAATTGTTTTCTTCCCTCTGCTGTCGCTAGGAACATGGAAACAAAAGGAGACAAAGCACCAAGACTGCAATATATAATAACTTCATAGCACTACAAGGACTCTTACTTTAGTCAGTCCTCTTCTTTCTGCTTAATGTTTTGTTTCACATCTATTTTTATTTCAAGTCAGTACTATGGCTTCTTGCAGAGGGGACCACTGAGATGAGGTCACCTCTGAGGTTTAAGTATGGTAACCAACATGTGCAGCAAATTGTGTAAAGGGCTGAAAGACTTTGTCTGTGGACACCGGGATTAGGAATTGTCTTTAGAAGAATAAATAACACTCAAACCTTAAGAGCTTTATCAAGGACTGAAGGAATTATTATCCTTGCTCTATGCACAGAGCAACTGGTAGAAGAGACCACAATGGTCTGTGGGTGGCCACATGGGAAGCTATTCATGACCAGTCTGACTCAGAACCATAGCTGGGGAAATAAGTATGGGGGAGATTCTTTGAAAGAGCCTGAAAGAATTATGTTATGATTTTAGAATATAAAATGCTATGGTGTCTTGTTATTCTGTCTTAAAAAGAAACAGTGCCAAGCAGATCTGGTTGAGATTAGAGCTTGTGGCTCTGCAAAAGCTAGCTGTTTAAAAATTAGACCATTTGACCAAATAGTTAACAGGAGGGTAGGCAATTTGGTGCATGAGTCATCTTACCAGCATCCTGAGAAGGGATGTGCTTTTGTGATACACAGTTCTCACTTACTTTTGTCAGCCAGCCAGAAACAGATTATTCTGGAGGAACAAGAGAATGGACTCTAGGTTTTTGTCAACTGCCGAGCTGTTTTTCTTTGGTTGGCAGCCAGCAACCAGCTATGCAACTACCCTGTTCCTCAGCTGGGGTTCCTCAAACAAATTAAACAGCAGTGATGATGGCAAAAGAAGTGGCAGCAGCACCACAAGATGCCCCTCAGATTCACGTTTGTTTAGTGAACCAGAAGATCTTGCAGTCTTATGGGAATGGAAGCGGCAGACCTTAACTCTGCTGTGACACTAGATTCCCCACCCCTATTTTCCATCATGACTAAAATGGGATCTGGGCTATGTTCCAGACCTGTAGCCTGAGGCAATGGACTGAAGAGATAAGAATTTGCAGAAATATAGAACGCAACAAAGTGTACAGGGAAAAATTGAAATGACAAAGTTCTTAAAGTAGAACTTCCATAATTGGAAACACTTCAAACTGTTTGGTCCTTTCAGATAAATGCAGTCAGTTCTCACACTCCTTTCGTATCTTCTCCTGCCATGTCTGCAATTATCAAAGATGTTTGTTTAAAAACCTCCCTGGCTCATGTTCTTTGTTCTGCAGGAAATTCTTAGAGCCAAAGTGAATATGCACATGGGTTCCACCTCCCCACAGGTCTCAGTGGTGTGCTGATCTGTTCTGCATCTTCATCATAAAAATTAGATGCATCTTGTACACGCCAGAGCAAGGATGGTGTTTACTAGGGCTTACAGTCCTAGTAAGTCATGCTTATTGTGTATGCACAAATTAATGCACAGTTTGTATTAAAATGAAGACAAATGTCTGGTTTGCAAATGGCAGATGCAGAATTTTGCATGCACAGATTATTTGCAGACATGTTACTCTGCTAAAGAATCACCTGGTTGCTGAAATAGAACTACTACTTCAACGGCATAGCTTTCTGATCCATGAAAAGATGAAGATGAGCTGGGCAAACATCTTTGTCACCCCGCTGTGATCCTCCACGCTCTCCCTCCCATTTGCTTTTCATTGAGTAGTTCTGTCTTGTAATAGCTGAGAGCATTTTGGGGAAGGAAGTAGCACTTTGGCACAGTCGAGCCCTTAATCCTTCACAATGGGGCACTTACAACTTCAATAGCAAAGATAATGTGATTTCACTTCTTTGCAGTCTGAGTGAAGGTGCTGCCCTGTTGTGTTGGGGGGGGGGGGTGCGTGGTGCTGTGGCTTTCACAGGGGTCGAGAGGCCAGAACTCGAAGGATTTTTTCCATTCTCTCTTAAACTCATTGCTCGCTTTCTCTGTTGTCAGTGGATCGGTAAGTCATTTGATGCCCCAGCTTTCGGGGATGCCCACTAGAATGCGCTCTGATTTCTATTGTGTTCCTATTGCTATTGCTTTCCATGCTCTCCGTCCTGTGGCAGTGCCAGAGGATTGTGGAACGGAGTGGTGTGTTCCAGAGTAAGTGTGCACACATGTGTGCGCATACATGCACTCCAACTTAAGCAATGCTGCTTTGCCAGCAGAAGAAAGTGAAGGGATAATGTATAAACTTGCTAGATGGGGCTGATCTGATGAATGTCAGTAGTCTGACAGAGCTCTTTATGACAATTCAATAGCTGGAATAGATTCAGTAAATTTTTCCAAGCCCTGTAGCTCAGAATACATTATATACTCATCTATTGTTGGACTCCCAGCATTGTTACTATTGACAGTTGTGTAAAGCAAGAGACCCCGTTCAGTTCTGTAATGTCATTCTATGGTGGTGTGATTTACATTACCAGGTGTAAGTAGTGCTATCTGTTAGATATACAATGCAATTTTTGCTTTTATATCATAACAGCAATAAATCTAACACCCACAAAGACTCTTTTATTACAGATGCTCTGTTTTATATAATATATGCATGCATGCATGCACTTTTCCTTTATACTGAAGGATTCTGCCTTATTTAAGTCTCCAGCAGCAGAGAAATCAGAGCCAGGTTCATTAGAGAAGGCCACACTTTTGGGGGGAGGAAGGAGGGTGAAGATAAGGAGAAGGGGATGATGAGGAGGAATGAGAGGGTGAAATAACATTGACATTTATGATAATAAATGTATGTTATAACAAGAGAGACAGTGATACTTTTTTCCTCTTGCTGGCATTCAGTGATGCTTTGAAGACAGCAGGAAGCTTTGCTTTGAATCCTGAGCATATCAAAATTAGATAATTTAAATTTTTTTGCCTCCAAATATACCTTATCCTCAAGCAGTTTTTATTAAGGATGCTAATTGCCCAGACCTTGACTAATGCAGGCTGTACTGTGCCGCTGGATTATTCTCTTTTGCATCTTCTGAAATCAGGCGAGGCAGAAATTAAAGCAGAGGATGTAAGCACTCCTTTGGTGTTTTATATGGCAAATGCCATTGCAAGTGTAATATTGCCTGAAGCAATGGCATCGATGGACATCTTGCATAGCTTTGTAGCTGCATTCCCATATTAGTACACGTGAGTTCATAGTTCTGTGAACATAATGTGAATACCTTGCATCCTAAGGAGTTGAGTGCAAATTTTTTTGTCATTCTGCATCTCTGATGTATACTGATGTGCATAGTGAATATATGCTTATATGGGCATAGATATCTGAATTAGGTCACGATTACCACATCACTTGATATATCAGCTTCATTATAATATACAACATAATTATCCAACTAAGCTAAAATAGCCATCCTCTGACTGATGCCCGTATGTGCGTGTCCTTCAAAGGTGTGGGAAATGCCTCAGTTCATACTTCACAGTAAACAGCTGCTTCTCTGTTAGACTGTGTGTGTCTAGGATAAAAGGGACTCTAAAATAGAAATGATTTGGCTGCGTGTATTCATTTCTTGGTGCTTTAAGGTGGCCTTCAGTTTTCCCTTTTAACTTTCTTATATTTCTAAATCTAATCCCTTAAAATATCAAATCTCTTAATCTCTTAAAGCAGCAACTTCATTTTCTAGTGATTTTTTTTAATCTCACATCAAACCTTGTTTGCCTCTAACCTTTCACAAATCCTTACGTTTATTGAGTTTAAGTTCCAGGTCATTCAGTACTTCTTTAGGTAATAAATTAACTGCCTGACCATTTCTTTCTATATCATCTTCTATAGTAAGGAAAGACTCTAGAATTTTGCAGGTGAAAACAGTATTAACAAGCATAAACAGTGCTGACCTAAAGCCTAGAAATCCAGCCTGAACTCTTGGCAGCAATT
This sequence comes from Rhea pennata, assembly GCF_028389875.1. NCBI lineage: Eukaryota > Metazoa > Chordata > Aves > Rheiformes > Rheidae > Rhea > Rhea pennata. The sequence goes on from NC_084678.1 coordinate 4,547,583, forward strand.
ATGGGTACAACTAACTTACAAGCCAGTTCGTGGCTTGTATCCGGTTTTGTCTCTTTGTTCTTTAAACGCTTCTTTTAATGAATAGTTTCAGGATGCAGAATGATTCCATAACATGCACTATATATTTTAATTGTCTTTGTAAGTTATATTTCAATTCATTTTTGCTCTTATAAGCTCTGTCAATTTAACTGGTGACTTATCTTGCAGCTACTTATATGGAAAAGGAACTAATTAAAGATAGAGCAGAAAGCCAGTTTGTTGGCTGACACTATGCAGCAGTTCTGCTGGGCACCCACAGAACCTAATGTGGATTTCTTAGAAAATTTGGTCTTCTACTTGCCTGGATTGATCCCAGCATTGCAGTGTTTTGTTCTCTCCCCTTCCTCTTTTGCTGCACCCCTCAGATGCACAATTTTCATACTACTAACTATTTCTTTCTCCGTAGTGTAGGGGTGACTTGGGAGGGGAAGCGCGTTCTTGTGTGCCATGTACATTTCTGGCTTTACTGGAGGGTAGAATCTGATCTGAGAATGAAGCTCTGGAAGGTCCTTGTGTCCTGCCCTGGTCAGAAAGAGGGCTGCAGGAATCCATCACAGATGGTTTTATCTTGAGTAAAAGTTCAGAGAGCCATCAGAAGTTAGGGCATCTGTGGTGTGTCAAAGAATAATTGCTTTTCTGATCCTTGTTTAATTCAATATCTTACAGAGTATCTTTCAAGTTTCAGGACAAAATAGACTGTGTTAAAGGAATGTTCCTTTTATTTGCTTAGTTGGGCACAGGCATGGGTACAAAAGGGCTTGAAGTTAATGTGTTCATTTGAACAGCATGCGAGTGCAGGGAGTGACAAACTTTAGAAAGAAGTGGTAGTTTGTCTTCTGAAGTGCAAAATTTTCGAGTGACTTGAATTAGTCACATGCTGACCAAGGTGCAGATTTATTGTAGAGCCAATTAGTCTTAATTTGCCAATTGATCTTAATTTGGTGACCAGTGTAAATGGCTAATGGCACACAGAACTTCTTGGACTGCTAGCGAGGTATGCAAGTACATACTCAGAGTGATGAAGATCTATGGGGGACGAAAGCATGAGTCACATACACCTGTTTCTTGACTTTCTGCTTAGGCACAGATTTGAAGATGATACACCTGAGCTGTCACAAGAAGTCTCATCTATTTATGTCACTCCCCCCATCTATTTTGAATTATTCAGCCTGATAATTCTTTTAGTAGGCGTGCCAGTGATAACAGACTTACTAAGTTACATTTTTACATTTTAAAAGCACATTAGAAATAGTCTTAGGATCCAGAGAGCCCTACAAACTACCATTTGGAAACTGCTGTATATCTTATCCTATAGTTCTTGTTTATCACTGGTAGACTCCAGGTCCAATGAAGGAACATGCCTGATGGGTACAGGCCTCGGTGTCTTTATGGGTATGGTGCCTTGAACAATTAGAGGAAACCTCCAGGTCTGGCATTCTGTGAACTCCCAGCTATGCAGACAGTTATCCTGCCAGAGCCAACTAAATTATATTGTGATATAAATAGATAGTGGTTTTGTGTCAAATGATTTGTGTCCAGACCTCCAGGTAGGCCTAAGGAGGCTATTGCTACCTGCAGGTATTGCCCTGGGCTGTAGGAGCTCAGGGTCTTATGATGAGGTTGTGGCCAAGATACGAATGCATCGTCCCTCGTGTTCATGGTGCCTTCATGACTGTAAAACCACACTTAAATGTCTCCTCCTCATCTTCAGTTGCCAGGTCCATTGGATTGTATACGTACTTAATTTAAAAGAGTTTAAAACAAGTGTGTACCTACTTTAGTGCCCAGTCAGCCTACCAATGATGAAAAAAGTAACACATGGAGTGTATTTTATTCTGCAGGTGAAAAACCACGTACTAAAACTTTAAGTCTGTTTTTTTATATGCAGAAAGGACAACTTTCTTACTGCAGACTTCATTTGTGCTTGCAGCTTGATGAGCTTCTATGTATACCACCAAATGTCAAGATCACTTAGGCAGAACAAAAAGCAAGTCCAGATTTGGTCCTGAAGAGTACTCGAATGTTGTCAGCTTCACGAGAAGCTGAGTGGCAACTGTGCATCTGCCACTTTGTCAATATTTTAGTATTGAAACTAATGCCTGTGTGAGGAACCCTGCTTGTGTAGCCTCATAAGTGAGGGCTGAGAGAGGAAGAAGGAATTATTGATCGAGACTAGTTTCTGGTAAGAGCAGCCAGTAGTTTACTGAAACATATTCCTAAAATTGTGATCCTCTTCATTAGTCCTGCTTGGAACAGAGTGGGAGTTTGGAAAAAGAGGGAATATGAATGGACATCTCTGGAATACTCCTTTGAGAAATGAATTAATTGGTGCTCTTGGTGTAATTCACTTGGAGCTTGTCAGATGAAAGATGCTATAAAAGACTAAAAATACCATTAAAAATAATCTACTGAGGAAATATGCTTGTATCAATGTAAATCTCATTTATATGCACTATATTTTTTTTTTTAAAAAAAGGATGTTTAAACAGATTTAAAAATCTCTTTATGTAATGTGCAGTCACTAGAGCTGACCAAGATATATAGAGAGGATGTATCACCCTGTGAGTGAAGCCCTTCCTTCGCTCTTTATCAGGGACTGTTTGTGAACTGACTAATTTCGAATTTATCTGTTATATGTACTTAGTTGAAACCTCTGGGACAAATCCTCAGCTTACCAAAATCTGAATTAACTGGAGTTTCTAGGGTGAAAGGCAATGAGAAAGCGGAGCTTTGCAGGCGTTTTACAGTGAGTGCAGGTGAACTTTGAAACTGGAGAGTGAGCTTTTATGTTCTGATTGCTCTGAACTATTTGTCATTTCTATTGAGTCTTCCCACCAGGCTGGTATTAGCCATATGAAATATGTCTTCATGAAGGTGTAGAAATGTGTCATATGCTTCCCCCTCCCCTCAAAAGACGTTGCGTGCTAGGCCAAGTAAGACAAAGTAGTGCATGTTCCCGCACTGCAGGCAGGATGCTTGTGAAGTTATTCTGTGTGTGGTTTTAGTTTCTCGGTGGAGCAGCTTATCTTGAAACCAGTTATGTTCATCAATATCCGGCCGTGGCAGAATGATGAGTTTCATCAGACTTAAGACTGGAACAAATAAGAGCATCTTTATAAAGTAGTAAGAGTAAGGCAACAGCTAAATGTGAAACCACATCAATATAGTCTTCAGCTACTAACTTCAGCATCCCTAATGACCATTTCACACTTCTTCCCAAAGTATGATTTTTATCAAGGGTGTGAGAGGGGGAAATTACAAAGCTGTTTTATGGCTTCTTCTGGACAGTACCATAGTTACGTCATCAAAATATCCCTCTATGTTAATAACTATGTAATGCAATTGGTGTTTTCAAAATACATAATGAATAACGTATACTTAAATTGACTGATATTGTGGAAATGGGTACATCCTGTAAGAGCTGAACAGATCAATCATTCTAATTCTGTTCCTAAAAATATTCATCATCAAAATGGACAGCTGAGAAACTTGCATGGCTGTGAGCTGCTGCAAGATTCAAAATCTCTGCAACTCATTTATATAAATGGTGTGAGAGATGAATATATACATAACAGCACTGATCTCTTGCAGCGCACAAGAAGTAAAGAATATTAAAAACAAATGAGTGATGGGTATGAAGATAGTTGAAGGCAGAGAATACACTATACTCCTCAGACCTCCACAGATGGCAGGAGAGAATAAAATGTATTTATAATGTTACCTATGCCTCATTCTTCTTTTCACACTTGCGCTTTACACACCTACTTCTCTCCTGCAGATTCATTTTGTATTCTGTAGTTCCTCCCTGACATGAGTTGTTTCATCTGCAGCTGTTTCATCTTTCATAGACTCTGCCTTCAAGCCAAGTTTCAGCCTTGCAATTCGCAAGTGATGCTCTACTACTTTCTGAGTCTATGAGGGGAGGGTTGTCCCTCTTGTGGTAAAGAATGCTTAAAAGTAAGGTAAAATACTTTTACTATTCCCATGAATCATAAATTTTGTTCTTTCAGTCATAACCTATAACGTAGATTATTAAACTCAATAACCTGTGTTCAACTAGAATTATCCAAAAAGCGTTGTCCAGGTATGAAGTCAACTTCTATAGATAATCCATCCTATTTGCTGGAGGCATGTTTCAAGAAAGCTTTGGACATTGGTTCTTATGTCTTTATTACGTTAAGAAGCTCTTTGGTAGCTCGTATTTTATCCTCAAAGACGTGCTTGTCATCAAGTGTCTCTTAACCCTCTTGGTAAAGTAAAAAATTGAGCTCTTCCTTATTGTCACAATAAGACTTTCTCCTCCAGGCTTCAAATAATTCTTCTGATTCTTTCCATACCATCTCCAGTTTTTCAAAATCTAAGTAGAATGGGAACATCAGATTTGTTTTCATCATTCCAGTAACAGTCTCCGCTCTGCCATATGCGGTGATAAAAGCAACTTCTGATTCCTACTCGCTGTTTCATGCATCCTAGGAAAGACTTAAAGCTCTAAAACTGTTCAGGGAATTAATATTTTCTTACTGACCAGTATGACCATAAATCCCTTCTGACTGCTTTTCAGAACAGAATCTCCCATGCTAGAAAGAATGTCAGTACTTGTATAACACTTAGCACTAAGAAGTACTAAAATATTTTTTGCTGGAGTGGATATTTACTTGTTGAAAAGCCTTCCAAATTGCTTTATGTGACTGGCCTGGCTTCCTCGTTGTCACTTACCATTTCGCCAAATGTTTGTCATACAGATGTTTAGCTCTACCCCAGGCTATTGATAAACGTGCTATTTGACATGCTTGTTGTCTGTTGCTGGGGAGAGCCACTATAAACATACCTGTTTCATTAGAGTTCCTGGAAGACAGGTGCTGCTGGGGAGCAAGCAAATTCCTATTGCTTACTCTAACTTATACTTTCCTTATCTTACGGTATCAGTTTTGTAGTAGAAACAAAATGCATCACAAAATCAAACACCTCAAAAACACTCTGATTGCATCATATCTATCAAGGTCAATTTTATGAATGGAAGTCAACCCTAATTTCTCTAACTTCCTGTCCAGTAACTTGCTCTCAGTCAAATACTCAGGTTCATTTTCCCTTTATTTTGCCCAAGACTGATGCAGAGCTAATCAGTTAAGCTGAGCCATTTAATTTGCCTTTCTTGGATACTGGTGGTCTGATACTATCAGTCTTCAAAGTTATATTAAATTTAGTGCTCAGAGGTCAGAGATGACCCAGGAGAACTACTTGAGGAATTTTTGGTTATTGCACTGTTTTGTTATCCTTTCTGAGTTGTTCCTTGATTATACTAAATACTGAAGCATTAAATACCTCATCTTTCTTGAGTGATATAAGTATTTCCTACTGTTTCTTTCTAAACTAAACCAGAAACATTTGCTGAACTCTTCTCTCATTACTGTATAAAAGGAGTATAACTGTTAACAATAGGCCTATGTCAACGAAAAAACATCTTGTTATACTTTAAAACAACTCTTTATCATACTTAGCCCTTTTGCCATGGATTTTCCCCAGTGTCTTTTGATTCTCTTATGAGTTATTCTTCATTTTACAGTTTCTAACATATATTGACCTCTCTCTTCTTCTCTTATAAATAAAACAGACATTTAGAAATTGTCTGTCTGTCTGTCTGTCCCTCTCAGTTTTTTTGTTGTTGAAGCAGGATGGGTTTCTGGTCTCGAGTTGCCTGTTTCTTGATGGGAAGGATGTTGGCTTCTCATTAACTATGTTGGAGATGATGATAATGAAACCACTCAACTGGGAAGGAAAGAAGAAAGTTGCTGAGTATGGGTGGAACGCTATGTATGATTGACCTATGGTGTGTCATAGCCAAGTGTTATCTAGGCATTAAACTCTAATGGTCAACTCTAAGACACTTTATGAGGGCAAGATGGGACTGGATCACACTCTAGGCTTGACATTTATGCACTTGCTATCTACAGAGTTTCTGGAGTTCAGCAGAGAGTGGGAGATGGGGGCAAGGCAAGAGATGCTGGTTGTTGTAGAAGACCAAAGCTGTGCCACCTCGTGATCATTCGGATCACTTCATTCATGGCTAAAGTCAGAACTGATGTAGTCATTTTTTAGAGTGAACTGAATTCTGTGAACTTTGGTTGTGCTGTGGATGTGCCCTCAGGTTCAGAGGAAGTCCAATATCTTTTTCTGGAGAGGGATATGAAGCCCGAAATTTCTGCTTTCCACAGACTGGCCACTGCTGCAGTACAGTGTGAAATAAGAGACAAGCCAAATGGTTCACCTGTCCGGCAGGAGAAAGCCTGAATATTACGGACTAGTATTCCAGTTAATCACAGCCTTTGGAGAAGGCTTTGAGATTGTGTAATGGGTTGGGGCTAAGTGAGCGTATTAGACTATAGAGAACTAGTAGGCTTTTTGTTTTGGTTCCTCCACCCCCCCATCAAGAGGACTAAAAGGAAGAAATCTCTTTCCGCTGGCCGAGGCAGTAGGAGCTATGTGAAATATTTCCTCACTGGAAGCCACTTGTATGTGTATTACAATTAGTTAGCAAAATGTTCCCATCTGAGAGTTCTGATTGTATAGATTTTGGATGTTGTGCTTTTACAATATCACTTGTCGAGGTATTGCTTTTACTGCAGACTTAACAGGTTTATTTTTGGCTCTGGCAGAAAGCAATTACTGTAGCTACCAAAATATTGAGTACTGAACTATAATGTTCAGCTTCAGAATTTCTGGAGGTTTTTTTTTTTTTTTCCTTCCCCCTGGCATAGCAGAACTTGGCGGTGTTATACTGTGCTGAACTTGACTTGCGGTGATTTGATTTAAAAAGTAATAGTAATAATATAAATAAAAAAGTTTTTAAGGCCTAATGCACAACTTTTTTGAAAGCTTGATTTAACTACAACCGGGTCTCATTTTCACTTCATGCATGTGATGGAGATCCAGAGAGTGTTGGTGGACCTGCTCCTTTTAGATCAAAGGTGAGATAAAATCTGAACTGGGGATGTCATTTTCTATTTAGGCGTCCAGTTCGGATTCGGTCTCACATTTGCCGAAATCAATGGCAACGCTCCTGTTAGCTTCCTGGGCACACGGCCCTTAGTGGTTTCAACCGCAGAGTAGCCTATGGCTACTTGCAGGAGTAGAAATGGAGTGACAAACACTAGATGAATTCTCAAATCTTTCTGCAAACTTTAGCTTGTAGCTGCGCTCCCGAAGACTTCTTGCCTCTGCTCAGCTGCTTGATGTGACTATTGTTCTGTAAGAAATATTCATGAGATCTTTTTATTGTTTCATGATGTATTTAAAAGAGGTATGCTTATTTCAGCGAGCCTGCCTGAGAGAAGCAGCTGTTTTGAGGAAATACTTGAGCATTTTGGCATTGCAGGTTGTTACACAGCCTGCCTCTGCCAGCCGCCGGCACGGCGTGATCTGCGTGGGCAGGAGCTGACCAGCCACCAAGAGGCAAACTCCAAGCAGCAAACGCTCGCAACGAGTTGCTTTCGAAAAGTCGTGGGACTGTTACCTACGTTCAGTGTTTTATGAAATTAGCCAGACACGTGGAATGCCCATCTGCTCGTGTTTGGTTTAAACAGAAATAATTAAAGCACTATTTTGTGTCTTCTGTTTACCGAAAGCTGGGCTTTTGGAAAGGAAATAACTGTGATTGTTGCGGTGTTCTCCCTCCTTATTCTTGCCTGACCACTGTGGGCCAAAAGGGTATGGATAACACTGTGATAGTTGCAGTTTTTAATCCTAGTTTTGCTATATACCTTTCGGTGTGTCGGGAGAACGTGACCTCTGTCCACTTCTCAGCTGTAAAATGGAGATAACAGTGCTACTCTACTTGGTAGGCTTATTGTGAGAGTAGGTGTATGAATGTATATTAAAGGATGTTAGCTGAAAAAGAAGTTAAAAAAAAGTAGGTAAGCCTATTAAGTCATGAACACAACTAAGGGAGAATCTGCACGCGTTGTTTTAGAGGGGGAGTATGATAGCCACACAATCTGGTAGCAGTAGGTCTGCAGAAGACATTAGCGGCTTTTACAGAGAACTCCATAAATTCTCTCCTATTAAGTAGGTAAGGCTGATGCTTTCGGGTACAGATATCCTCACCACGTTCCCAGTAGGGGACCCATTCTTCACGCTTCTCTTTGAGTGCACAGCCACTTAGTAACTTCCTAGGCTAAAATCTTTTCTCCCATCAAAAGCTTAGAGCTTTTGTTTTTTTTTAAAGGCCCTGTGTAAGGGAGCTGGAAGTATCACTAGCAGCTGTGATTCAAGTCAAATTCCTGCTGCTAATTACACAGGCTTTTTGCTAAAGGTGGTAAATAGAAATCATCCATGTGTCCGTAGAGGCCTCCGAATAATTCAGTGTTCACGGTAAATATATCGAGGAGTTTCATAAGAGAATCGTTTTAAAACAAAGCCTGGTCAGCTGTTTAATAATTTACTGATAGTGATAGCAAGGAGAATATCTAATAACTAGCAAGATTGGCTTTCAAATAGAAAATAAATTAGTGTTCAAGGAGGGAGGTTTTTTCCAAAGTGTCATAATTGCTATTAGAGAAACGCTTGGTTATTGTGTCAGTTCTTGATTTCTTTACAAGCACTTACAAAAGCAAAGGCTCTTCATTTGGTTATTTAGGTAGCTGTAAAGCCAAATTCGTTTATGTTATGCTTATCTGAAGTAAGCAGCTGAAGTCCAGCCTCAAAGTATAAAAACCTTTGGGCTGGGTGCAATTTCCAATTGATGCCAGTCCATGTCCATTCGTCTGCCATGCGAGTGGACACCGTGACTTTGGCCAGGTGCATATATGGGGTTTTCTTTGGTTTGGGTTTGTTTTTTTTTATTTGTTGGGACTCAATGACTGACTACTGATTTGTCCAGAGAGGCAAGTCAAGGCCTCCTAATTCTCTTCTTGCTGCAGGATATTAATTCAAACTAATTAGTTTAAACTAGTTCAGCTAGTTTGAGGCTTGATCTAAACAGCTTTTTATGGACCATGTTGAAGGGTGATGTGGTCAAAGCGGGAAGCAAAGTTAAACTAGGGATCAGCAAAGGAGAGGGAGGATGGTGTTTTTAAGCTTCCAGCAGTTCCTCTGTCTCTAGCACTGTATTGGCAGGAAGAGAGAAGCTGTTTCTTTGTTTTCAGAACTAATAAATAGCAGAATATGGATTGGGAGGGAAATTGGGGCCAGTCTTCCTACCTCATAAGGCTGTGGGATCTCCCGTGCAATACTGGGTTCCTTTGTCTTCTCCTGATGACTAGGGCACAAGCACTCAATGCTGCAGCACCGAGAGGAAAACGTGGCCTTAGTGAACACTGATGAATGCTTAGTATGCCTTCTAAAGGGATTAAGTGGGTTGTTTTGGCTTTTTGGGAGGAAGTGTTGGGGAGGAAAACATGCGATTCTGTGGATTTTTTTTTCTTTTTGAGTACTTGATAATGTTCATGGCTACCTGTGGTGCTACAGTGAAGTTATAATAAAAATATTTTATAGCATTATGCCCACTTACAAATATCTACAGATTCTATTTTATGAGTTAAGAGCAAGCCAGTAAAAATGGCTGTTCTATAGATCTGCAAGTTTTCTAGATGGTTTTCTGTAAGCATCAATGCTCTTCTTGAACATCTTGATGGATGTGATCCTGCAGTTATTCCTTGGCATACTTAGGGAATCGGTGTTTAGCATGCTGCACAGAAGTAAAGGTTTACACCTAATGTGAAGGTGAAAGTTTGTCTTCCTTGTATGTGTTCAAGTCCCTCAAGCACAAGATCTCATAATAATAAAGGAACAATTTGATTAATGTGAGCTAACACACGACATCGTAAACTGAATATAACTGTAACAGGTTTAGAATAATTTACCCTTTTTTACTCATGTTGTAGTTCTCGTTCTTTTCTATTCCTAGAGATTTTTTATATCTATACTTTCATGGTATTTCCAGGTAATCCAGGTAGTGACAGAAATACTTGCTTTTAAACCTGCAGAATGGAAAAGCCTGCTGAAGGCTCACATGCTTGAGAATGCTAAAAGTTTGCTGCTTCCCTACTCTGTTCTGGCAAACTTTGGCTTTATAAATGTGACTAGTTGTAACTGTGAAAAGCATTCTTCCTTGACCTCCAGTTTGTACCTGTGTTGTTGATTAACTCAAATGGTCTCTACTGGTATCCTGTTTTTAACTGAACTGGGCAGTTAAAAAACAACTGCCCAACTGGGAATTTGTGAAATGTGCCACCTGGAATCCTAACTTGCATATTAGCATTTTGGAATTTGTGTGCTTGGAGGGGAAGACAGAGTGAGACAGTGAAGAAACCAGGCATAATTTGTCACACTGTTTTTTTTTTTTTTTTTTTTTTTTTTTTTTTTTTTATGTACAAGGGAGAGGGGGAAATGAGTTAGAACTGTCATAGTTGTTAATTCTTTCCTTCCAGCATTAAAAATCAGGGGAAGATTAGGAGGAAAAAAAAAATCCTTCTAAAGTAGAATTTGCATCAAGATAACTGGAAATATATGTGTACACTGAAGACTAATTAATAATTCCTTTAGCAATCATAAGTTATCAACAGATTTGCTACTGGGAGTTTGGTATGATGTGATAAGCCAAATATCCTTATGGTCATGCTTCATATTTCTGCTTGAGCTTCTCTTGCTTCATAATAAGCTTTCGTTGCAGAAGCAAATAATAATATTCTTACTAATCGATTACTTGGCTTGTACAGAGGATTACAATTACAGATTGATTAGCTTTACTGGTGCAGCAGAGTGTGATTCAGAATTGCTAACGTGAACTAAGTAAAGGGGGAAATTGGAGAAAGTGTTAGTATCCTGTCATCTTCTGACAGGTGTTGCGCTTTATTAATCACATTTATTACGGTTGTTTCTGATGGTCCCATTATGCTAGGCGCTGTACACGCAGAGTGTCTGTGCCCAAGATGCCTCTCTTTCCACAGCAGGTACGTGACAAGGTGCTACACGTGCATTAGGCTTGGTTTAATCTAGTCTAACTTCCAGCACATATCCAAAGTGTTGGAGTTGAGAGCTTCAGACTCCAAGGCTCTATCTGCATTTGTGGAGAAGGGGAGAGGCTCTTCCATGGGACAAATGAGTTTGCTCTAAGATTAAAATTACCCTATGCAGGTACTCTTGTTTTTACCAACTCCCAAGTTATCTAGGGCAGCAAGGCTCTCAATTTAGCTGCTTCAGCTGGGACGAGCCCAGCGAGAGGGAACTATATGATGGCAGTAAACATTGTGTTAGGCATGTTGTTTAATTTTCATGGATTTGCATGAGATTTAAAAAAATTAAGAAGGAGGGAGAGGGCAGGGGCAAGTGTGTTTCAGCAGTGTAGGAGAGCAAAGGAAGAAAGAAGTTAAGATGAAACAGAGGGAAGAAGTGAGAACTAATTAGCTGGTTAGCACAGGGCTGGAGGAAAACATCGAAATTCTAGAAAGTGCTTCAAGGATTCAGAGGTTTTATTTCTCCTGTTCCTGTTTTCTGAGGTGCCTCTCAGCTGGCTCTTTTCTCTTTGCAGAATTGGGTACTTAGACCCAATGTCTTAGGATGGTAGTTTTTTGCATATTTATAATTAGAAAGTGCTTTGGTATAGAGATGAACTAATCCTATTTTTAGATGAGAAGCTGGAGCAAGAGGCCTAGCTTGACCAAAGTGCCTAGTTTCTAAACTGCTGAGTTACCTTCTCAGTGCCTTCCTTTCAAGTCTCTCTGATACAACAAGGGGGGAGATCTGTGATTTGAGTTGTATTGTAGAATATGATTTAATAAAGCTTGTACTTAATCAAATTTGCATTTGCTGCTGTGATTTCTAATCTTTATGTTCAGGAAATCCTGTTGGGGTTGGGTTGCTTTGGTTTGAAAGCAATGCAGCTCTTCGTGGAGGTCTGGCCCTCAGTGTCCTAAGGTTAGGTCTCGGCTGGACTAAGCCATTGCGAGCATTCATTCGGGAGGGAGTATAGTCAGGCTATTTCTGTTCAAGACTCTTGTCGTAATAAAAGAGACCTATAATAGATCTAAGAAAGACCAGTTCTACAAGCTCTGTCAAACATGGCCACGAGCTAAATGTGTTGGGTTTCAATCTGTCCTATCAGAGGTGCCACTGGCAGGCAAACCAGAGAGAGCACAGGCTGAAAAATGCTGTGAAGGAATGGCTTAGCTAATGGAGAGAAAATCAAAGTCTAGAGGAATCTCATCTATATTTATATCTTCATCTAAATATACATGACCACACCCTATTTCTTATCAGAGGACTTCCATATCCTGAACTGCTGTTGATGATGATGATGATCAGCCATGATGATGGTGATTTGAAACTGGAGGAGGAAAGAAAATAGCTATTATATACACAGTAGCCCACAGTACAATAAAGTTGAGTAATTGCTTTACTGCCAGTAACTCTTATAGTTACACCAGCTGGTATGAGAAGCATAATCAAGCCACATGCTTCAGGGCATGAACTGATCATATGAGAGGCTTTCAGAAATCTCGTTGCTTTTTGCAGCAAAAGATGGAAGAAAATAGTTTGATACAAAGATGGTAATGAAGTCACCCTGGTTCTATCATTTACGTCTGTTATGACAGTAGCTAAGCTCTACCATTACACATAGGGAAAAAAAGCTCTCAAAAGCAAAGTTGCATGTGAACTTCTTCATGTGTGATCTTTTTCCTGATTTTTTTTAATGGTTTAATGTCACTTTTGGGTGTTTCTCTGATGTTGCCTACCTCCATCACAGAATCAGTGAGTTGTCTGAAGGCAGGAACAAACTCACATCTGTTAATGGGAGAGCTTTCCCCATTTCTTGTGGTTAACAGAAAGGTGCCTGCTTCCTAGTTTATTGGCAGCATCCCCTGGAAGACTATGTAGAACACGTGTAGCCACCTGCCGTTAATTCATATAAATGCTCGAAAGGTCCCCATTTCATAGTGTTCATATAGGAAAATGTTGTATCAAGTGCAGCTTGCATGGAGGTTTTTTTAATGGGGTAAGTGATCCTGGTTAAGGATTAGTGCTTGGGAGTAACACTGTACATCTGAGGAGCATATCACAATATTTAACAGCAACTAAAACCAAGTGGAACATGAACTGTAACTGTTCAGTGTTTCGGAAGCAGCTCAAAATAGCAGAATTATTAGAAAAATGTTTTCCCACTTATTTTCATGTTGATGTTCTTTGCTTTGAAAATAAGTTCTTGTTAGTTTGTTGAGCTTACCATAAGTGGAAACAGTGCATTTATAGAGTTGGTTAATTCACTGTTCTGGTTTTGATGTTGGTTGCTCCCCAGACCAATACTATGGTGCCACAATGAGGTCGGGTCTCCACCTTCATGCGACTTCAAAATATTGGACACATTCCAGCTATTGGATCCGTTCCTAGTCACAAGACAGCAAACACTGTAAGCAGAGCACGATACACTGGTGAAAGGACGTTGCAAGGGGTGCCTGAACACCACTCTGCCAGCACCAGGAGTCTGCCAGCACTTTGCCGGGGGGGGGGGGGTTGTTGTTTTTGGGGGAGTTTTTTGCACCACTTTTTCCTTAAAATGAACACTCCGAGGCCATGAAGAAAGTTAAAATTCCAGAAGAGTTTTATCGTAACCCAGAGCAGAACAACAAACTTTGTAAAGTTGTGAAAACCTTGACCTGGGAAATACTGAATAAAGCTAACAGGTTGGGTGAGCAAATCTCTCGTGCCCACAGGGGTCTATGAGGGTGGGTCCTGTCCCTCAGCTTTGCTCTCAGCAAGCCCGCAGTGGCTTCCCGCACCCGCTGCAGCACCCGTGCTGGGTCCTCAGGGAAAGCCTCTTTCTCTTTATTCTTGCCAAGGCCTGGCTGTGTTTCTGCTCCCCACTCTCTGCAGCCCCCAGCTCTGCTGCTGCCGGGTCTGATTTCTCCTTCCCTGGCTTCCCAAGCTGCGCAAGGAGCTGTCTCCACTGACCATGCTCAGGCAAAGGACTAGTCCTGCTCTCAGCAGAGGGTTTCATCAGACCCAGACTGTAGTAGCAACTGGGTGCTGCCTTCTCTGCTCCTCAGGCTTCTAAAAGAAGCATAACATAGACAAGCAAACCACACAGTGTGTTGCAGCTATCTTCCTAATTTCATTAATTTTTATCTGCAAGTTGTTGAGCTACAACCCTGAAAATGGGTTGCCTTTTATTTACAAAGTCGCTTATCAGAGTACACCGCTTTAACTCTGACCCTTTTTTACTATGGAGGAAGACCAAGAGGTTAAGTTCCAAATCTGCTGCTAATGGAGAGGAGCCGCTCGGCTGCTCAACATTTTAAGGCTTCCTCTGGATGCTGCTGGCTTTCTGTTTGTTTGCATCTGCCTGGAGTATTAATGTATTGCTTTTCGGCGATACAGCGTTGTCAAGATAAACTGCTAGATGCAGGCTTTTCTAGCATTTCCCGCAAAGTGTCATTGTGTTAGTACAAAGGTGAACTTGTATTTCTGAATAATTGATGGCTGGTAGTTAATTTCTTTCCCTTCAGAAAGGAAGGAACTTATTAATGAGGGTGATGCATAAGAGATCAATGCCAATGTGTCTGACATCGATTAATGATTACGGCTTGTAACCAGATTAAGAAAGACGGCTGGTATCTGTATTTATGCACATAGTTATCTGCAGATGTGCTGATAACTCAGTGGGAGTGAAAACCAGACAAGGTACCGCTCAAAGGGTGCAGGCAGCTGGGCAGAGGTCTTCTCTGGTGATATTCACAGAATTGGCTTACTCTTAGCTCTTCAGGATTTAAGATTTCATGCAGCTGTGAGTTTTCGGTTTGGGGTTTTTTTTTTGGTCAGGGTGGAGTGTATCTATGCACACATATACGTGTGTAAAAGATGGGTGAGCCCCTGTGGTGAACTGAAGCCAATGCTGGCGACGGAGTTTTGTTTTCGATAATAGAAATTGAAATCAGGAAAACAGTTGGGAGATGTTCCAAGTGGTATCAGGAGAACTGCGCAAGGTGTTAGATTTCCGTCCCCCCCATCTTCAACCCCCACAACAAAACCTTGACAGGTCACCTCCTAGACAAAATTTGCTGTGTACTGTGCAGGGAAGTGGAAACAGGACTTCTGTGCCCTGAACTGTAGGGAAACTCCACCTTTTACCCTCATTAGTGAAGCCTGCTGATGAATTGCGAAGGAAGATACTGCCTAATAGATAGTGCTGTGATGAGAACTGCAGTGTGTGTGCATGTGTGTGTATCTACACACACGCACACGTATGTATATATATCCATCTTAGTTGCTTAAGGGGAGGAAAAAAATAGTTTACTAGACCAAACTGATCTGAATGTGTGCCCGAATTTATCAAATGAAGATGAAATCTCTTTATGCAGTGATCAGACATGCAGTGCTGTATATATTGGACAAAGTTCCTTCCATATCTCTAGGAGTTTGCCTATATCCAGACTGTGGTTTTGGTGTTTTTGCGCCCTGTAGAAGAAGCATGTAGAACTGCAAAAAGACATTTTCTTATCTTTAAAAGAAGCTCATGGGCCATGGTGCATCCCTCTTCATTTTTAGGAAGAGGAACCAGGTTGTCCGCTGGCAGGGCAGCCGCAGCCCAGCCAGCGCCTGCGTGTTGGCTTACAGCTGGAAGTAGGAGACCGCAAGGGGCACGATGAATTCCTCTATGTTTGTATTCTGATAGCAGGCTTAGGTATTTAGAGACTTGCTTTTTTGAAATATTTTGAAAGCGGATGTATTGATTCAAGTCCATGCAATGACTTCCTTGGATGGTTTTCTTAAGGCTCAGTACGGTTAGTGCCATAGCACGAGAATCCCTTCAGTTGTTCGGCACGTTGCTTTGCAGGGGCTAACTCCATCATTTGTGGGTGAGTAAAACTAAGGACTAAATCTACTTCTTTCTTATCTGACACAGTGAGGGAGCAGTTTTGTGGAGTCAAGAAGCCTCAAGTGACAGGCTCAAAAAACCTTCAGAACTTATGTTAAAGTTTTCCTTTTTAAGCCACTCGAGACCTTGCTTGAGACATCTGTAACAGCAAAATAAGCTATGATAACGTGCACTAACACGGTATCAGACTTAAATCTCCTCTTTTGTCACTTTTATAAAATAATGAGTAGCATGTACTAGCATAGACAGAAAAAGATGTAACAAGACCATATGTGTGTGTGTAAACTCACACACATGCACTTACCTTACAGCGTTGTGTGTTGTTTGATGGTTAACGTCAGAATTTTTGGAACGTAACTTGTTGTCGTTTTGCTTGGTGGTTTGTAACTGAACCAAAATCATGGCCGTATTTAAATTTCAGAGGCTTCCTTGGCTATAAACTGGTTATACTGATAAAACATTTGTTTCTTTTTAAATGATACATTCCTGGCTTATAGTATTTTGTTGCTGTTGTTGTGCATCTCCAGTTGTACAACTTTTTATTGTTGGATTTCGTCCCAGCACTATACATCCGGTCCTCAAAGATGTTGTCCTCTTAAAAACCATTTCAATCCTCTTCTGCGTTGACAGTTTCTATTGACTTTGTGTCATCAGCGTATTTCATTAGAACACAGAACCAGTAGTATTAATGTAAAAATTAAACTTTAACAAGACTGTAAAAGACCTGACTGCTAACCTTGCAAACCTGCGACCTCAGCTTGCAGCCCTACTTAGTGTTGCCTTTTTCTTCCAAGACAGTTCTTTGCTGCCACAGTTTTATGCTAATATGTATTTTCCTGTATGTTGTTCTAAGGATGTGTAAAATCTGGATGGATGTGATCTGATGGCACTACTTTTATTAGCAAAATTTGTTGGCTTTTTTTAAAGAAAGTAAGCGATCTGCCTATACTCTATTTGAAAAATCCATATTGCACCCTATTTTCTGTTCAGATCTCTATCTTTAAATATTCCTTCATAGTTTTTCTTCCACCAAAGACCTTGTATGCTGTTGAAGACAAATAGCTCCAGAGCTGCTCATACTGCTTTTCCTCTTGTTCAGAACGGATGCTGTGCTTGTTATTCTGCAATTAGATATTAGTAGTTCAATGTTGTTTTTAACAAAACACCAACTAAAACATTCACTTTGGGGTTTTCTGTGATTATACCCACATAAGCCTAGAGTTCACCCTGTCCTCACTTCACTCATCTCACATCTTCTCTCACTCTTTGTTTTCCTCTCAAAAGAAAGTAGTTTTGTGTTATGACAATCCTTATAAGGTTTAATTTAGTCCAATTTAGTTTAGCCCAATGGCAGGGAAGCACACTCCCTTGACCATACAAGGGTTGGGATGTTCAATATTTCTGTGGTGACTTCAAAACATTGAACTGGTGACTCAGGTGCTCAAACCAAGAGCCTCCTTGCCCAACTCCCCAGCTGGACCACACATGAGCCTGTTAGAGGGGCTGCAGCACACACACTTTGTTAGACAACCGTGTTTGCATGCAAATACCCTCTATTTCCAGCCATTTGCCCTCTCCCTAATACCCCCAAGTGGCACTGCCACGCTCTCCCTTTGCTCCTTGGAACGGCCCAGGAGCGCTCTCCTTCCCTTCTCCACTAAAGTAGTCTTCAACAGAGGCAGGAATTTCTCCATCTGTCAGGATGGGCCTGAAGTCCTCCAGAGCCCTCAGAGAGATCCCCCTTCATACTTAGCGTGCGACTTCCAGTCTTTTGAGCTCTAAATTCTTTATCATTAGGTGTTAAATGAAAAGTGGCAGTTGTAAATGTGATTTGGTATTAGTGGTGGAACACCTCTTATTCTGATTTTGGAAAAGGAAAAAAAGAAATAAAGAGGCAAAGGAGGACACAGCTGTTCCTTTTGGTGAAGGACCTGCGCAGCTGCTCCAAACTCGACTGGCTCCGTCTGACTCTGGTGAAATGATGCACCTTCCTCCCTAAAAGTGGCTTGGAAGCGGAGGGGACTGGGGCAGGAGGAGGTTACTACTGGTGCAACACTACCCCCTGCGGGCTGTGCTCGCACTGGCGCATCGCTTGCCTTCTGCCGGTGTAATCCTCTGCGAGAGCTGGGCAGGAACACGGAGAAAATGGGTTCAGTGCGGGAGAGGAGGGGGGATTAAAACAAGCCAGAGGAAGCCTAAAAAAGGAGAGGAGAGAAGATTAAGTTACACGAAGAGTGGTATTAAAATAATGAGAAAACAGTATTAAACCTGAAGTACTGTTAGTACAAGCGTAGCTAGCACCACTGGATTTTTTTTTTCTTTTCTGGAAAGTTAACTTACTGCCAACAATAATACGCTGTTGTGTTGATGACTGAACAGGTGCTTCATTCTGGGCGACATGGCCATCGCTTGCCTTTTCCTCTGCAATCCCGAGCTCGGGTGGCTGATCAATCTCAATGGGCCTCCCGGATTTGTACTTTTTCTTATACAAGAAAAACG
Source organism: Rhea pennata (assembly GCF_028389875.1). Classification (NCBI taxonomy): domain Eukaryota; kingdom Metazoa; phylum Chordata; class Aves; order Rheiformes; family Rheidae; genus Rhea; species Rhea pennata. The sequence continues at coordinate 4,565,986 of NC_084678.1, forward strand.
ATTTTTAGGAATTTGTGCAAAATTATGCCTCTGCCTGTGTCTAAAGCCTGCGAGTGCAGCAGTGTTTGGTGTGATTAGGTATTTAGCAGTTATTCACTTTACTTTGGAGAGAGTTAATGACGAAATTATTGTTTTCAGCTGCAAATGCCTGTAAGTTGTTCATAGCAGCCGATCTAATGATGGACCCCCGGAAACATGCAATTCCTCACACGTCTAGCTCTCGCAGAGGGTCGCTTCTTCCTTTCCCATCTCCGTGCTAATCCTAGCCACGATTCCAGCTCTTTGGGTAATGCGATATCCTGCATTTACTCTCCATCCCCACTGGAAACAGGGCATGAGCAGGAAAGCTAGATTTGCTGGCAAGATGCTGTACCGATAGGAGATTTTTGTGCGTGCAGCTGGGCTCGAATAGGGATTAAAAAAAAAAAAAACTGAGAAAGCCTCTTAATTCGGGCAGGGGGGTGGGAATCCCTCCGTCTCTGCCTGCCCTGCCGCGGCGGGGGCTGGCGCTGGCTGGGGGGAGCCTCCCGCCCCTGCCTCCCGCGGCCCCCCCCGCGCCTCCTGCCAGCACTTCGGCGGCTCCGCCGAGCAGCGCCGCGGCTCCGGCTCCGGCTCCCGGGGACGCCGCGGCCGCCGCGCCGGAGCCGCCGATGCGGGCGCTAGCGGCGGGGAGGCAGCGGCTCGGCGGCAGCGGCCAGCGCAGCTGAACTCCGCGCGAGGATGCCCGGCGTCGCCGCGATCGTCTTGCTCTTGCAGCTGCTGGCGAAGGCGGAGGGCCAGGGCTTCGCAGGTGAGTGCGCCCTGCCCGCTCCGCCGCCGCGGCTCGGCGCTGCGCGGCTCGGCGCTGCGCGGCTCCGCGGCGCCGGCTCCGCGGGGAAGTTCGCCCCGGCGCGGCCGCGCGAGCCCCGGGGCACCCAGCTCCTTGGCACGCTGCTCTCCTCCCTGCCCTCCTCCTTCTTCCAGCCCTCCCTGCTCTCCTCGGCCTTGTACGGAGTTCTTTCTCGTTGTATTATGATTTTTGGGTTTTTTTATTATTATTATTATTTATTTCTTTTATGAAAGACCCAGGGCGGGCAGGGATGAGAGGTCCCTCGGAAGCCCGGCAGTTGGCAAGCAAAAGAGCAGTCTTCTTAAAAGTCCTTTTCAAAAGCGACGCCTGCGTGTTATCGCAATCCCGGCAATACCTCGGTGCTAGTAGTGCTTTTTGAAAGGTTTTGCCGTCTTTACTCGGCTGTGCGGGAGACCGTATTGTATAATAGCGGTAGCTATATTTCGGGCTGGGGAGCCTTGCGCCCTGAAAAGTTGTGCGCAATGGGGAATGGAAGCGTTGGGTTCGTTCTTGGATTTGAGACGCTTGAGACCTTTTTATAGTAAACAGTTGTTCAGAGTGCAAGGCAGGAGTCAGTGTCTGAAGGATGGGCCACCTCGGAGGAGCCGCTGCCTTCCTCCTCGAGTCGAGCAAGGGCTTTGGGAGCCGTTTTTAGAAGTTCAGCAGCAGTTTTTTTCTCTCCAGTTGCCCTCACATCCTACAGCTCAAGTAACTTTCTCCGAGGGGCTTAGATGCTTGGACTGGGTCCTTCCCAGTTGTTGGCATCTCCCTCTCTCTGAGGTCAAGGAATACTTTGTTCCGAGGCATATGCACATTAATAGCAGTCTTCTATTTTTCCCCTCTTGCAAGTTCCTTTAGGCATAGTTGGAATTACTCCGAGATGACAGGTGCTCACAGAGCTAGTTTGCTCCTCTTGTGCCATTTTGTAGATAAATCAAAGGTGTATATGCACTTTTGTTTTCTCTCTAACATGGAATTAATTTTCTCCCTCTGCAGTTTTTTTTAGAAAGGAAGAGGGGGGCACAGTTCTAACTTCCTTCTCTCCTGACTTCATGTCTCTCTAGGCTTCTATGTTTTTATCAAAAAATGTTCCCATCTGCATATTTAAGACGCATAAGCAAAATTTTACTGTGCAGCACTGCTTTCACAGGGATAAATCTCAGCTCTTGAGACTTGGGTTTCATACCTCCAGCATGCTCAGGCTTATTATCTCGCGCAGTAGCAGATTTCTCCTAGTTAAAACTGGAGCTCAGATGACCCTGTCTTGCTTCTTTAAAACAGAAATATTGTGCAGTGTAGCCGACGCTGAGCAGGCGGTGGGAGCTTTATGTATGCCTTGCAGTGATATCCTTGATGCAATACGGCTTAAAGGAAAGTTTGACATCTGAAGGGCTGGACCGGCACCAGGGACCCCGCTCAGCCCCGTGAAGTAGATACTGTGATCGATTCGGTGGTGTTCAGCAAAGCCATAGCAGCTTGTTTACATTGCTAGGCAACTGCACATGTTCAGTTTTATTAGAAACACGGGGAAATCTAACCTAGTTAAACAGCTTCTTCATCGAGTAAGCAATGTGTGGAGCTATTTTTTCCTTTTTCTCTCCTTTTGGAACGTGTTTCATGTTCTGTACAGTTGTCATGCCCGTCCAGATTAGATCTTTGGCTTCTAATGAATCATTTAGCCTGATACTTAAGGGAGGGGAAAAAAAATGTGAAGATTGCAAACTTTTTAGAGGCAGAAACAGTTGTATTTGCGGAAAGCGGTAACAGAAAATGAGCTAAACCCATGCAAACTTCAGCAAGTGGCTAATTCCTGTTTTCAGAAAGCCAGGAAATGTTTGGTTTTCGTAGCCAGTTCGGTGGGTATAGCGATCAGGAGGTTTTTGATCATTACTGTCCCTTCCACCTCCCATTTTAGTGCATTTTTAACTGTTCAAAACAAGAGCAGCTTATTTTGATTAAATTATGTTTTCTGAGCCGTTCCCGTGAGCGGCTTGGTGCGATAAGGTTCCTCTTCTTGGGTTATAATTTTGGAGCCAAGCGTAAGGGTCGATATTCAATTCACGTGGCTGATGCTTTCATGGCAAAAAGAAAAGTTGTTCAAACACACTTCATGCCTGAAATTTCTGCGAAGTTTGGGCGAGACTTCAGCTGATGCCACGGTGCATTTTCACGTCTTCCATCAGGTGGTGCTCTCTCCACAACTATTAGGATGCAAATCTCCCTTCTCTCCGGCTGAATTATTTTTCAAAGCCTAATGTGTTTATTCAGCAGCCTTTTGTTAAACATCTTGGAGGAAAAAAGAAATCATCGTGTGAAAAGTTGGCTGGATTTTTTTTTCCTCTGTTTTGTTCTGTTACATGGCAGTCGGGGCAAGGAGTGGGCAAGGCACGAGGTCAGGGCAAAGCCATAGCAAATTCCTACCTGGCTTGTGTCATTTCTCCTTTGTGTCGCCCACAATATGTGATATCAGAAATAGCACAAAACTATAAGTGAGCACCCCTGGTTTCTTCCTAGAAAACCTAGTTTGCACTGAGGGAGGTGGTTGACATGTTTATCTCATTTTCTTACGAAATTTTTGTCTTGCTCTGTTAATTCCCTTCCCCAGCAATCATTCTCAGCTGCGTGCAGTCCCCGTGGTTGTTCGTAACTGCACGTTTGCTTTCGAGGTTCCACACCTTTTGTTGGCGTTAGGGTCAGCTACTACCTGAATTCCTCCACTTTCCCATACAACACACAAAAGTAACAGCAGGTAATTCTAGCAACTGCTGAGTCTTTCCAGGATTTCAGAAATTAAGGAGCTCTCCCTAAGGGGAAATGTTTTCCCTGTGTGCGTGTGATTTTTTTTTTTTTTTTCCTCCCAGTGAACATGCCGAGTATTCTCGCAGTTGCTGTGCGCTTTGCTACAGTCCCTTTTTTATCACTATAGAGTGGAGAACGGAGATTAAAGTCCTTTGCAGCTGTGAAAAAATATTCGGGGAGAAAGTAGGACAGTGGGTTTACACTGGGACCGTTCACCTGAGCATACTGACCAGGTTAGTCTGATGCTTTTTTTTTTCCTTTGATGCCAATGTCAACCATATGTAAAGTTTTTTTTTTTGTTGTTGTTGTTTGTGTCCCCCCCCCCCCCTTGTCTCGCTGTAGCAGAGCTCCCGAGCGTTGGGACGTGCAGCTGTTGGCTTTCAAACACCCAAAAGTTGAGCATCGTAAAGTTGAGGCAACCGCCAGTTTGTTGCACGCGGTCTGTAGGGGAAGAGGGAAGATTAAAGGGGAGCAACTGAGTGCATGGAAAGGCGTTTGGCGAGGGGGGAATTAATTCATTTGCTGGGAGTTCATTTACTCCCCGATTTTGCTGTCAGTAAATTGGCAATGAAAAATGGATCTTCCCGAGCAAGGTACCGAGCGTGGCAGTTGTTACCGGTGCAGCCGTTTAACTCCGTAATCACTTTTCGCTCCCTCTGGGGAGCCGTTAGCAGTGTGGCTCAACTTTATTTTCTTGCCTGGTTGGTTTGATTTGTTTCCTAACAAATGAACGATTAATATTAAAGAGGTGTTGCCGTGAAGCCGTCCATTTCAACCGTTGCAGCGGAAGGTCACGGTGCGCGTAAAGGCGGCTGGGAACCCCCCGAGTCGTCGTCGTCGTCCTCTTCCGCAAACGCGGAGCCCCTTCCCGCCGTCCGCCCTGGTGAAAGCCCCTCAGCGCTCCCCCTCCTCCTTAGCTCTACTTCTCTAGAGTCTGCGTTGGTCTCTGTGTGCAGGCCTGCTTGCTGTAGCTTTCGGTAATGTTATGGGAATGATTTGGGACATTTTCTGTAGAATATTACATTTTTTTTAAGAAGGCACCACAATCTGTTGCTATGGAAACCTGTATAGTGCTAAAGATGTAGGTTTGAGGCTTTGTGAACCTGTTTAAATATATATATATAAAATATATATAAATATATATTTATATAAATATATAAAATATATGTATATGGACAAGTGTGGTTTTTCTTATGGGAACAATTATTTCTGTATATGTGAATCTGAACGGAGAGAAGAAAGCAATCGATCTGTTCAGCATTGCACTGACAGTCCTTTTGAATAACATTCAGCACAGACGGATCAGCGTGTCTGATTTTCTCTGTATGCATGTGTGGGATTTCCTGTTTGTTTTTTTTTTCTTAAGCTCATTATTTATCATAATAGTTGTTTTATTGTTCTGATAATTTTCATTATAATGTTGTAAGTGAGGGAAGCTAAGGGTAGTGGCAGGCGTTGCTCTTTGCTTCAATGGGAAGTGCTGAGCCTGAAACGGAGAGCTGTACAGCATTAGCACCCAAGTTTAAACATTTTGGCCATGAGATTTGAGTTTTGCTTTTTGAGGCTCTTTTTTGAGGGGGAAGGGCACAGGCGGATGTCTTAAATCCAGCGACCAGATGTGATGGAGGTGTGTTTGGGTCTGCTCTCCTGTGTGAGAAGAATACTGCTTACCTGTTTGTGCCCTGGAAATACTGAAGCTTTGTTAACATTGACTTAAAAAACTCTTTATGATGTTTGGGTGAAGAGGAGCGGGAGTATCTGTATGTATCTCTGTATAAAACATGGCTTTTGGAGAGATACATTTCTTACTCTTTTTTTTTTTTTTTTTTTTATAATGAAAACTGCCTCGCTCTGCTTCTCGAGAGTTTGGAACATGTAGACAAAATGCAAAATGAAGCTTCAAAACTGTGCGTGTAGGTGCAGCCACAAACAACGCTTTACTGACAGAGAGTTAAAGAACAGCATCATATAGAGGTCGCTCGCTGTGTTAAATTGACCAAAGCTGTGGTCCAGATTTCCCGCTGCAGTGTAAGTCCCCTTGCGTAGGTCTCCTGCTGCCCCAGAACCCGAGGGCTCCGCTTCCGTAAAGAACAGCTTGGAGATGGACGTCTCTTGGCACTGCGTTGTCATTTTGGGAAGAGTATGGTGTGCTCAGCTTTTATTGTATTCCTGAATGTTTCACGGAGCAATATTACTTGGCTCATTGAAGCTGGTGTATTTGGCCAAGAGCGCTTTTTTAGCTTAGTGGTTTGGGGGTGGTGGGGTGCCCTAGTCAAACTGATGTTTCCTTGTTCTCTAACTCTTCTGATGGAGCGCTCTCTGTACTTGCTGGCTGGCACTGCTTGGGTGTAGCTTCATTTTGCTGATACGTGCTTCTTTGGGGAACTTCTTATCCATCTCTTTACTGAACAGCCACCTTCGAGGCCCTGTGTTATCAGCATCAGTCTCTTTACTTTTTAATGCTGCTTGCCTTCCATGTCCTGCTCTTTCCCAAGCAAACCCAAGAAGTTAGAGAAGAGGACTCCCATGCACCCCCCCAATCAGGCATGCAGCATGGATGAATGTCACCGAGGCCGTCAGGAAGCGCTTCTGACAATCTAGCCCTATCTTCTTGTTTGCTCATTGTGTGATAAGCTGTCACTTCTAGTGTTCATTATTAGAGGCTCTAAAGATCATATATCTTCATGGTGTAAGAGACAATTACTATGTCTTAATCAGGCTATGCATCATTTAATCAGACCCACATGTTTTTTAATATCTGATAAATACATTCCATCTATCATACCACAGTTCAGAAATGTCAGATACTTTGCAAGCTGGATGTCAAGGCATTGCACAGCCTAGAAGAGAAATTGTGAGAAATCAATTAAAGAAAATAAGGACCTTTTGGAGGAAAGAAAGATTATAAATGTTGTTTGATGTCACAGTTAATGATGACGTAGTTGTGGGAAGTGCAACTGTTAACTGGGAAGGCCGAGCAAATAGGGCAACAGGAAATCCCAAGAAGAATGAGCCTACTTGGTGCTTGGTCTCCTCTGGCTTTCTTGTTTCCTTTTAACTACTACTTGTAAATCAGTCCAAGGCCAGCCTCTTGATTTCTTTCCTCTATATCTCTCTGGGCCTGCAGGCTTGGGAATTCAAGTGGACTCAGTGAATTCTGCTGTGGTTTGAAGTGATGCAGCAGATGCAGTTAAAGAATGATCAAGTTTCTCATGAATCTTGGAAGGATGGAGCCTGGCTCTTGTTCCCTGATATTTTGAGTTCAGCTCGCAAAAAGGCGGTGGGGTTTGACAGCTGATGATGTTGTGTGGGCACAGATCAGTGCTGCAGCATGAGCAGCTTACAGTTATGCAAACATCTTTATTCAGCTATGCCGTTGCCTTTGTACTGGAAGCACTCAAAGTATCTCATGTCTCGTATTTTGTTTTGTTGTTAGCTGAAATGTCTTCAGATTCGATGTAACAGAGAAAACATGGAATTTACCATGGTCTCTTCTCATGTACATCCTTGTCATGATCTCGGCTGCGTTCCCAGGGAGTGATTGCAGGTTAAACCTCTGGGAAGCAGCCCTTGGCTAGGAGCTGATGATTCTGTGCTCGTGAAGTTGTACGTTAAGCAAAGGAAGACTATTTAGCTACTTGTTCTGTCTAATATTGTAAGGAACAATGTTATCAAGAGCATTACAACTTACTTCAGAATTTATCCTCTTTTGTTTCTTTTTTTGGGGCTCAATCCTTCCACTCTTGAATTTGAAGAAAATATTACCACTGATTTGAACAGAAGGAGGCCTTTGCACTAAACTAGGAATGTTCCTGGAATTCTGTGCCGTTAATGACTATGCTGCTGAATTTGTCACTTGCTGAAATGACCTATGTTTGTGTGCACGTGAATCTTCATTCCCTCAGTATCGACTCAAAGGTCACTTCCTCAATAAAGGAGAAGCTTCACAAATAGAAAGGCAGGCCTGGGTAGGCAAATACAGTAATTATGTGCAGAGTGATTTAACATGCTTTTTGTTTGTTTTTAACAAAAAACAACCAAGCTGAGAATGGAATCAGTCACACAGGGTTTTCTTTATTAAGACAGTAATAAAGAAAGATTGACAGATGTGGCTGCTGGAGGAAGTACGTGTAGCTGTGAGCACCTAGTGGAAGTAGAGCCTGAAGGTGAAATAGGGGACGAAGAAGGGGAATTAAAGGAACTTGACTGCTCTAGACTGCTCTCCCTTTTCCTTCAGAGATGCATGCGCTGGAATCCCAGCAGCACTGGCTGCGTCAGCAGAGGAGAGCAAGATGAAGTTGCTGTCCTTGATGGTTCATTTGCCCATGACAGGAATTTCTCGTCAACGCGTGCTCTTTCACGTACAAACGGAACAAATCTTACTCTGCGTGTCTAGGTGTGAATTAAGTGCCCTAATAGAAACACTTGTTGATGAAACTGGGGGGGGGAGGGGAGTCTTGCACTTCCCTCACAATCAGTTTTCTTTGCCTGATTTTTGGGCATGTGGAGTTTCTGTTTCTCGGGGGGTGTTTTTTGGAGATGTTTTGCTGAAAGGCGCTTTAAAAAAAATGCATGTTAAGCTGGTAGGTTGTGTATGTATATCTCCACACTTGACTTTGCTGGGGTGGTGCTAAGAATTTTTACTTTGCTCCATCTCTCTTTGCTCTTAAGAACTGAAAAACACCAAGATAAACCTTCATGGGCTATTCCTAGTGTTTTCCATACAAGTCCCCCTCCCCCAGAGAGGGGATACCTGCAATTCTCTCTGTCTGGAAGATGCACTTTCTCTAGCTTGTAGTTCATTTGTGCTTGTCAAGTGGGTGTGCAGAACAGCTCGTTATCTTCGTTCATATTCTGGACTCGATAGGCGGTTGTGAATTTGTAACAGAATCGAGAATCGAGTCATCTCCCCTGGTGAGCATCTTTAATAAAAACGCCTTTCTTTTTCTCTTTTTGTTTATTATTTATTAAACCTTCTGTGGTTGCTTTGTTGTTTAATAACTTGGAGTATCCAAAGAGGCAACTGCGCTAACTGCTTCAAAGACACAAAAGACTCATTCTGGCACTCTGAAGAACGTTTACAGTTGCAGTTTTGCAAGAGCTAAAGATCAGAAGGAAAGGAAACGACATAGCAGCAGAGCAGTAAGATGTGCTGGTTGACAAGACAGCGTTGTGTTTGGAGGTGGAAGAGTAGGGTAGGAAGGTGATGATGGGAAGCAAATATGAAGAGACTGTGTAGGACAGTAGGATGAGACAGTAGGAAAAGGAAGGGATGCAGTAAAGAAAGAAACTTAAAAGGTAAGATTAGCCTGGCAGCATAAAACAGTGAGAAAGCAGACAAAAGATAAAATTCAAAAATTGGCTCCCGTTCCTGATGCTCGCAGTTTCAGACGATGGCTGTCACTGCCCTTGCCCCTGTCTCTTCCCTTTCTGCGAGTTAGTTGACGCTCAGCATTATTGCTAGATAGCTTGGTGCTGCAAACTTTGGGTCCTGGGCCAAAGCATGCGTTGCGGTACCTAGTTCTTACTCTCTGTCTTCAGTTGCACTGTTTTCTTAAACCGGTTAAGCTTGTCTCTTTGCAAACCAAATTGATACAAATATTTTTAAGCTACCAATTGTAGGTTTGCTTCGAAAACTGTATTTCCTCTTATTTGTTATATTTGTTGCATATGTGTTAAATTTGCCAGTCACTAATACTTTAAGAGTCTAAAACAAGACAAAATCAAGTTTTCCCCATTGTTACTCTTGTTTAACCAGTGTTTCGGAGATCTTTCTGTGAATGCTCCTGTGTTTATGTGGCAGCTGCACGCTGTTTGTTTCGGTAATGGAAAAGAATAAGCGTGTAAATGGCAAAGACTTTGATATATTTACCCTCCAGAATACACCGTTATCCAGCTACCGTTTGTCCCCAGGTAGGTCACGGTGACAGCAGCTCTGCGCGAGTACCTGTGCGCGGTGCTCTGCTCCGTTCGGAGGCCTGTGCCAGGCGGCCCAGGCGCGGTCGCGTAGCTTTGCGCCGCAGCCAAGTGGAATTAAACGTCGCTAAGGCATTAGATCCGTCAGCGAGCTAAAGCCAGCTGCTGCTCTTTCCTTCTTCCTCCTTCGCTTCCAAAAGCAACTTGTTTTTGAAGTTAAACGTTGGTTCAAGGAAGACCCTTTTGTTTCAGCGTTGACTAAATAGGGCGTAATCTTCCGATAAATCAGCGTTGCGGATCAGCGGCTTCCAGCTGTCCGGACTCGTGCGTTCTGGCTGCTCGTTGCCAGCGCTGCCCCCCATCCCCTAGGGGGAATGGAGCTCGCGGAGGCGCCCTACAGCGCTCCGCTTGGCTCCGGGTTGCACGAGAAAGCAAGGTAGACGGGCAGCGATGGCTGCTTTGCTTGCCAGCAATCCAGACTTGTTAGTTAGTTATTTATTTTCTCGATGTTACCCCTGCAAGCATACCCTTGCCTATGGTTATTGACAGGGACACCGCTGACTGTTTGGATGCTGCCTAGTTTAATTGGACCCGATATTTAACTTTTATGAAGGCAAGCTTTCATTAAATTTAGGACCAGTTGAAAAGTTTCCATGAATTGGATGTGAAAATCAATTCATAAGAAAGCAGTTCTTGTTAAGCAGTTCTCCTGCATTTCTTGAAATCCAAACATTCCAGTGTGAATTGGAAAACAAAAATCCGTATAATCTAGTGCAAATAAGACTTCCTACAACTTATTTAAAGGAAATTCTCCTGCAAAAATGGTGGTTGAAACAACATTCCGGTTTCCTGTAAAATACCTTGCTTTCAGATTACAAAAAAGAAAATTTCTACTTTTTTTTTTTTTTTTTTTGGTAAGTCGTCTTGAGTTATTCTTTGACTCTCCTTAATATCTTCCTGTAAAGGAGAGTGAAGCAGACTACGTTACTTTAGGTTAGATGCTGCAATTCCTGCTCAACGTTTATACGAAACATTATGCATTTTGGGATCCTGAGTGCTGAGTGTTATAAAAAGATACAGACTGGAAGGAAATGCAGCAACTGAAGCTTACCCAAATGGAGCAAGGCTGAATTTTGTTTTCATTAATCTAAGACATTAAAATAGCATTAAGAGAACTTTTTGTAGCATCTAAGAACCTCTACTATACGATTCTTCCTTGTGTGTATAATTAATAACATGACATAATTCCTACACCAAAGAGGTTTATTTTCCATTTCCTTGTTTTTGAACAGGCTCCCCCCCACCCTGGTCCCTGCACACATCTATTTCAGCCTGTTCACAGAGTTCCCATTCTCTCTCTTAGCTCACATCTTATAAACAGTGTTTAGGTTTCTACCAGGTTTCTTTGTTGGCAATAGTCTCCTAGATACACAGTGAATATTCTTTAATGTGTTTCTTTTTTAAAAAAATAAAAAAAAAATAAAATAAAAAAAAGGGAGATACGGTACATGTATTAACAGATATCACCACGTGGTAGAAATAATCAGAGAAGCGGAAAGCTTGGAAATAAACAACCATTCTGTGTCTATTGGCACAGAATAACCCTGGAGACTGCCAAAGCCAGAGCCTGCAAAAATAAGAAAGTATAATTAATTGTCCTTAAATGAACCTACTAAACAAAAACAACCTTTTTAAAGTAATGTCTTGACTTTGCATTTTTTTTATTGTAATACATTTCCATGTGCTGCAGTTTTTAATGTTCTATAATGTGCTTATTTACATTTCTGTGTATGTTTAGTCTTAAGAATTAGCAAACTGAATATAGATGCATTAGAACTCTGGGGGGTTTTCTGTACTTGGCTTTTTTAAGCCAAGTTAAAATTAATTCTTGGACATTTTGAGAGAGACTGTTTTGGAACAAAGTCCAAGTGTCGCTTGAAGGTCTCTCAGCATCTTCAGTAAATCGCCTCCCTGGCGCTTTTTTTTTTTTTTTTTTTTTTCCCTCCCTTTTTCCTTCCGGTAGTTCCTATGCCTGTGTCTATTTAAAGTCATATAGTTTTTACATTAATGTAACAGGTACTGTCTCCCCAAACCTCCCCCACCAGCTCAGTGTTGAGGAGCCTCTATCACAAACTGAATGCTAAATAAATAAGAAAAAAAGTTGTATTGAGGGAGGAAGGGACCACATTTCCTTGTGTTGCTTGGTGCATTCCCAGTGGTCACTGACTTCGTTGTGGCTCGGGAGCCGTTTGGACCCTGGAAAATGTAGAAAGCAACAGAAGTCTCAATAAGTGAGACAGGTTTGGAGTATATCCTGCTGGCCAACGGTAACTTCACTTGAAAATGCCCATGGAGGAAGGATACAGATTGTGTGCTGGGATTATATGGTATATGACACTCCACCCAAACCCGCTTCCCCTTTGTATAGGGGAGGGCAGAAAGATTAATTGCTAGGATAGATATAACCTGCACTAAAGTTCAGGAAAAATTGGTAGCATCTTTGTAAGTTTTTCTTAGCAATGGCATACTTAAAAGAATTGCAAAGAGGGAAGAAACGCTATCAAGTCAACCAAGGTAAGATTTGCATGCAGAAATTTAGCCCCTACTTAGTAAAATTTTGCAGTTTTGCAATATTGCGATACAGGTCTGGAGTTAATGGATACAAAGTTATTTATTGTGGATGGGAGAAAACCAGGAAGTTTTGAAACTGAGATTTTCAGAGGGCAGACACTCAACAGCTTATTAACATAGAGCAAAATACGGCACTAAAAAGAAGCAAGTGTGTTTTCTGAAACTGCATGCCCAGCAGATGAAATGCAGTGTCTCTTGTATATATTTGGGTTGTTTTGCTTTGTTTCACTTTTTTTCCATGTACCTGGAAATTTGCCCTCAGCCCTGAGCACCTTCTGGCTCTTTTGAGAGTGAAAAATTAACGTATCAAGAGTATCTAAAAGTAACCACCGGTTTCTTTGCTTACAAGCAAAGATTTATAAGACCTAAATATATTCAGCTTTTGGAGCTATAATCGGGAATCGAGGTGAAGGAGAGAACCCTTCAGAGAAAAGGAGGAGGAAGAGGGGATATTTATTCAATATGCACCCATGATAACAGAGTGAGATTTAGGCAAGAGAATAATTTACTTTGAGCACTAGGAAAATCTTTCTGCAGATCCGTGAAGTAGAGGAGTTGATTCCCAAAAGATACGATGGAAAACCCTGTTGCTTGGGTCATTTACATCTAGAGTGGACAAAAAAATAATTGAGCAGCTCCTGTACAGAGGGAGGTATTGCACTCTGTTGGGGGGGGGGGGGGAACAACAACAAAAAGTTGAATAGTCCACTTTGTTTTTTTTTCCTCTGAGTTTCTAACTTATCATACTATTGAAGAGGGAAAGGAGGAGGGGGTGTAGCAAGAAAGACTATGGCATATTTAGCATAGAATAAGCAGAAGTGCTGGTAGCACGCGTTCGTGCATGTTAGCTGTTTTTAATTCATCTGATAAAACCTGTGTTGAAGGCGGTGGAAAGCGTTTCTGTTGACGGCAGTGGGCTGTGGATCAGGACCACGAGTGGTTCGCGCCGGCCGGGCGCGTGCCGTGCTTGCCTACGCGCTCGCGGGCAGGACTAGGAGCCCGGCCCCGGTTCCTGCACCGCGCGTTTGAGAGGTCTGAGCGGCCAAACCGAGGTGCGCTCGCGTGGCCTTGGACGGCTTGACACAGCACTGTGAGGCAGCGTGTTGAGTGAGTCTGTGAGAAGCAGAAATTCTATAGCTGCAGAGAAATCCAAGAGGAAATTAATAATTCTCTCTGTGCAGATCAGTTTGCATAGCGTGCAGTAAATAATGCATGGGGCTGCAGAGCTAACAATGAGGAAAAACCCAAAATATTGATTAGCTGCTCGTTTAGCAAGTACCATCCGTCTTTTGCACAGAACAACCAAAAGGTCCCATGGCAGGAAAGAGTATGTGTTCACATAATTCAAGAAAATAAAATAAAATATGTCAGATCCATAAGAGAGTTGATGAGTAATGAAAGGTTTGGTGGATGACCTTCTGCCGGGGCAATTAATACCTTCTAGAATGCTTGACTTTTATTATTATTATTGATAATTTATTACTTTGTTGTTAGTTTTGCTTTGAGATAGTGCAACCCATCACCACCAAGAGCTGGCTGACAGATTGGGTCTTCCCTTTCTTGGATCGCGCAGAGGCCTTGGCAGGAGCTTTGTCCGCTGCTTTACAGTCATGAGCTAATCTGCATAACAGCCCCCTATTTTGGGCTCTGACGTTCCTTTTTTGCATGCTCTCCCCACAGAATCGATAAGGTGGGCAAGTAAGGAAAAGTTTGGATGCTTGGTCAGGGCGAGCTGTGCAAGCATCTATGCAACCCTCCGCAGTCACCTCGGGGAGAATCATATCATGGCTTAGACTTGACCTGCAAGCAGACAGTTGAGCTGTAATGAATTGGGATTTGGGATTTTCTGACTAGTTATGGTTTATAACTGTGTTTGCTACATGATGCCTCATAGTGTGACCATCTTATATTTCCGGTCTGTATCAAAACCAGGATCATATTTGCAATTAGGGTCACTGGTGCTTTGTTCACTCTAACTAAAACAGTAGAAAGCTGTGTGGGGAAATCAGTTCTATTGCAATTAAACTGAGTAATTGGTTGTTCAAATGCCGTTAAGGGAAAAAAGGGACAACAAGAAAATAGGTTGTGTTATTTATCAGTCAATTTTCAGGAACTTGTATCTTCTGAAAATTAACTTCAATTCTATTCCTTTTTGTTGTTCTTGGTATTTAAATTATTTCAGAGTTTGGAAGGACAAATCATGAGTTTCTTCAAAAATTTCTCTTTTTTCTTTGTACCCTTAGGCTTCCAGTTCATTTTCTTCATTCTACTATTTTATTTTCACTTGCAAGCCATGTATAGAGGATTCGTTCCTCCTGTGGCCAGCGTTTCATGTAGTGCCCACGAGTGCCGTGAGGCTGTGTTCTAGGAAATCATCACGGCACGGCAGCAGGTGCGTGTGCCTGTGTGCTCATCACATATGCCTAATAAACATGGAGATCCGTTCCTGGTCTAAGGCTGTAAAGGTGAATGGATTTACTTAGAAATCCTCTTTAAAATCCCCTCTTCATTACAAGCATTCTACTAAGAAGAGAAAGAAGATAAGAAAAAAAAAAATCTAAAATTAAAAAGGTTTTGAGGGTTTTTTCTGAGAGTTTTTTTTTTTTTTTAAGTTTCCTTTATCCTAGAAACTAAATGCCATGTGGGATAGATGCAAGACCTCATCGCGGTGACTTTCTGGCATGCTGTTGGTACAAGGAGGGTTGCCTTAGTGAAGGGGATCCTCTAGTGTCCTTGGGCTGAGATGTCCATTCACGTGGGCATGTTTTTGTTTGTTTTATTTTATTTTTTTCCCCCTGAAAGTGGTTCTTAGGAATATCTGCTTGATCCCAGCTCACCCTGACTGATTCAGGTGAGCCAGCTCGCGTTGCATGTTAAAGCATCTCTAGCTGGGAATGCCCACCACAGTGTTGCAGTTAGACAGCGACGATGGGTAGGTCACTGAGAAACTGAGGGGAAACGTAGTGGGATCAATACACTCACTTTTTACTGTTTGTAGATCTGGTTTCTGCTGTCATCTAATTCACGGAGGAAATAAAGGTTGTCATTTGCAGGACGCTTGTGTCAGAACAGCGACTTTGTATATGGCATCTCTTTCTGAAAAATTAAGAATTTTTCCTTTATGGGAATTCAGGACAAAATAGGAGCCTGGAAACTTAAAATTGCTGTTTATTGCTAATCCATGCCCATAGGATACAGAGTAGTGCAACAGCGCAAGAGAATGTGAGCAGCAATCATACACTTGAACTGGTATTTATGTAGGACTTAACCTTGACTCCTCCTTCTCTCTTTGTTCTATTTTAATATAGTAAAAAGAGAATGTAAATATAGAAGGATAATTATTTGTTATATTGAATATTGTTCCTCAAGATACCTATCTTTTCTGATAATCACTTTGATTTCAAAGAGATTAAGGAGGAAGAAAGTGTTTACATTGCCATTTTATAGGACGGCAAATCAAGTACAAGAACATTATCTGTAATATTTGTATAATTACACAAGCGAAATGATTTAAAGAAAATGTATTCTAGGATGAAAATGGATCAAGATCTTCCCCTTCCCCCAGTCTTTTATGGTACTTCACTGTTAATTAATCTTTTAGAAGTAAGTATATTACAGTCCTCTGTTTTCCTGGTGTTCTGGGAGAATCAGTGTTGTGACTCACAGCGTTTGCATTTTGAAAGCTTGCAGGTGAAAATGAAACCTTGCTCCTTTTAGCTGACTTTAGGTTTCCTTGATGGCAAAGCAGCCTATTGAACGCTGTGTTGAAATCGTGCCGACGGTGTGGAGCATCCGACGGTGCGGAGCATGCTCCCTTCGTGCCGCTTTCTGTACTCGCAGGAGCTTCTGCATTGTGAGAGTGAGACCTTCAGGGAGGCAGAGACTAGATGAATATATTGTATTGCTTGGATCAGAGGTTTGGGAATTGGAGGCCCAGGTCTTCTGTTCCAAGCTCACTCTGTCATGTTTTATAACCTTCGGCAAGTTAATTTTTCCATATCTCAATTAAGCCTATTGTAAATGTCACATGTTTCTTCCCTATATCACAGGGACCAGGGAAATTAGCTGTTAGCATTTACAGAGTACTTTGAGATCTTAAAATGAAAGGCAATGTATGACAACAGCGTATTTTCAGACTGGTTCCCTCTGCATCCCCCAGCATTATCAAATGGTAGATTCTCTGGATAGTGTGATCAGGTCTTGAGTGACACCCCTGAGCATGCCTGGAATGAAATGAGTAGAATTTTCCTTTCTACCTGCAGGGAGTTTTTCGTATGAACACCAAGTGGTGCACGGTACTTCAAAGTGGAGAGAGACAACTCTACTAATTAGTATGCCTGTTGAAATCGAGCCAGGAAAGAGTATATTCTGGTGGTCCCATCACTGCTTGTAATGGCTGTCAGAACTGGCACACAGAATCAAGCGAGTGTGCTTCCAGAATTTGTTTTAGAGTGTGTCAGTTTTGTATCTAAAACTCCTTCATCTTATTTTTTTTCATAGCCAAAGTATCGGAGGTTAGGGATGAAATTGTGCTTTTGTTGTGGAGCCTTGTATGCAAGATAAATGAGATGAGTAATAATTTAATAGAGGGTGTTTGAAGGAGGACGCTGCAGCAAACTTTGGGGAACTCCTTTGAGTCAGGAACTGCACACGGCTGCCTTAACTGAAGAAAAGCAAGAGATGCGCTGAGGAAGTGAGCCTCTTACTCTCCCAAAAATGAATTTTGTGCTTCCTCTAAACATGTTAGACAAAAGCGATTTCCTACAAGTGGGACCCTGACCTAAGTGCGCGCACATATGTGCATGTGCGGTCCTTTTCTCCTTGCAACTAGTCACGTTCTTGTTGTGAAGAGCTTCAGGGTGACTTGCATACAGGGTCGGTGCCCGCCTGAGCAGTGGAGTACAGAGTTATGCTGCTTTCGCAAGGTTAATGCAGGGGAATGTCTCCGTTGTAAATGGATTCTGGAACTTGCCTTTTCGGAGGGCGCTTTGCGGCAGGGGCCGGATGCCTCGAGGCAGGGCAGGCATTGATTTTCATAAGGTTGACAAGTATCCTTTCAAGAAGGATAGTATGGTAGTGAATATACAAACGCTGGGAAGCGGAAGAGGTTTGTTTTTCACTCGAGAGGTTGTTAAAAATTGATTTTGAGGTGAGACCGTATTTTTTATTTGTGACTGATTTATGTCTATGTTGAAGTAGAGAAAAAGGTTAATGCATTTCTTCCGGGCATTAGGGGCACTTATGATGGACCAAGGTCATTCTGTTCTGTTTTGTTGTAAAATAACAGAAGTTTGTGAGTGGTGAAGCGCAGTGTTATCCAGACACTTTCTTGTTTTTCTTCCTCAGTAAATGAAGTGTTTAATCAGACTTCTGAACCTCTCTTTCACTCTAAATTACCAAGAAGTAGCTCCTGTTATCTTCATCACACATGTATTATGTGGAACTGTGAAGAAGTCTCCAGTTAAAAGTGGCCTAAAATGGTACTTTCCACTTTCTTTATAATTGTTCAAATATTCCTGGAGATCTAGGCAAGCGTGAGATTCTGATATCAATGCTCTTTAATGTAATCACAGAATTGTTGAGTTTGGAAGGGATCTCTGGGGATGGTCCAGTCCAACTCCCCTGCTCAAAGCAGTCAACTAGATCAGGTTGCTCAGGACCATGTCCAGTTGGGTTTTAAATATCTCTGAGGATGGAGGCTCCGTGTCATCGTTGGACATCGTGTTCCAGGGTTTAACCACCTCCATAGCAGAAAAGGATGTGTGGATGGCTGGCTTTTGTGTTTGATTGTTTTTTGGTTTTATATTTTGATGGAATTTCTTGTACTTCCATTTGTACCCACTTCCTCAGATACCACTGAGAAAAGCCTGGCTCTATCGTCTTTATTCTCTCCCGTCAGGTAATTATAGTCAGTGATGAGATCTGCCCTGAGCCTCCTTTTCTCCAGGCTAAGCCATCCCAGCTCTCTCCACCTCTCCTCATATGTCAGATGCTCCAGTCTCTTAGTCATCTCTGCGGCCCTTTGCCGGACTCACACCAGCATGTCCGTGTCTCAACTCGTTATGCTGATGTCTGTCATGTGTGTACATGTGAACAGTCTGACTTCATGCTACATGGATCAGTTAATGCATGTCTGATCTACGTATTGTGTGTGTAAATATGCCTGTGTGGTCTTTTTTCTTTTTTTCTTGAATTGTATTTGGAGACAGCTGATACATAGGGCAGGATTTCCCAGGTGGTTCTCGTCTGGTTAAATTTCAATTTAGTGTTTCATCAAATATTTGGCTTTGCTGAATGAGTTGGCATATTATGTTAGCTCATCCTGATTTACTGTCTCAGTGCTGTCCACTTGGTACAGGAAGGCAATAATCAGTGTGTCAGAGGGTATTATATAGTCATCTGAGGAAAAGCACACTAATTCTTTTTTTGAGAGAGAGAATATACAAGAAGGGAGAGGCATTTGTTGGTGAAATACTGACATTTGTGGAATGTTTTCTTTCAGAGGCTGAGGTAGATATTTTAAGAGAGTTTGAACAGTTTGGCTCTTTTGGGGACCTGATAAGTTTTCCAATACTTGAACCTCCTTGCAGTCTGGAAGAAGCCCAGCTGTTCAGGTGCCTTGGCTTCATGAAACTAAGTTTGTTTTCTGATTTGCAGAACTCAGATGCACTACAAAGTCAATAGTTGTTTCTCTTTTATGGTATGTTGAATGACTTGGGACTGTCTACAGTTTTTCTTCACTAAGCTCTTTTATTGGGAGTGCTGCTGTAAGGTAGTGCAGCTTATTTGATACCCCCATGAAAGACTGTAGCATCTCTTTCTGCCAGTATTTTTCTTTTCTTTTCTTTTCTTTCTTTCTTTTTTTTCTTTCTCTCTCTCTCTCTCTCTTTTTTTTTTTTTTTTTTTTTTTGCATTTGTTCATGTCCTAGAAGTATTGAAGTATTTTGACAGTCTTTGTAGGGAAAAGGAGAGGGCTTTTTTCATTGTGGAATTTAGACCTGACTAGATAAAATTCTTTGTTGAGGTAGACTCCCTCTCTTCACTGTGTGTATGGGCCAGCTGTCCAAATCCAGTGCAGCTTTTGCTGGCCTCTGGCTATTCACTTTTGTATGTTCCTGTGTGGCTCCACGGGTACTTTTACATCCTGTAATTGGACTGATAGTACTGCTGCTCTACCTGCTTGAACCAATCTTATTAAATTTAGTTTTGCAAAATGACTCTGTGATTACCTGTTTGCAATAGTCTGCCTCAAACATGTTTAGTAGTATTTTAAATGTAGGCATTAAACAGAGTAAGCTAAAGCTTTTGGGGGTGAGCCAGGAACCTGTTTCTGCTCTGAGCTCCTTCTGTTTTGGTAAGGAAAGGTACAGATTTTTATATGGGTTTGTATATAGTGCAAGATAAATAGTCTCTTCCTTGCCTGCCAAAATCTGAATGGACTCCCAGGTTATGAGCATTCTTGATTGGATCCACTGAGTGTCAGGGCTTTACAGGCTCCTCTCGGGCTGTAGAGTGGCTTTGGTTAGTGTCTAAGTGTTCATAAGGCCAAAGCCATCATCACACTGGAGCCGGCTTCAACAGTGTCTTTAAAATCTTTGCTGTGCCAGTGGACATGAGTCTTCTTAGGCAATGGATGTTCTCCAGTCAGTGTCCCTCTCATCTTTTGCTCGGAACTGGAAAGCTCTACATCATTTTCCCAAAATTTGGGAATTTCATGCTGCTCAGGACCATGCTCAGGAGCAGAGAATGGAAGATTGCTGCTCTGGTACAAAAGATGATCTTGGCTAGCATAATAAGTATCTATAAACGTATACACATGTCATTCCTTCCCTATGGCCCATTATGCATCTACCTTGGGGATCGAGCAATCCATTAATAGAGGACTACAGATGGGTAGCAGACCTCATATCTTAACCTTTACTCGCTTTACTAGCGTTCATCTTTTGCAGGCTTGCACAACTGAGCTTGCTTGTACTTTGAGCTCACTGAAAGGTGAATAGCCAGTACTGTCCCAAACCGAAAGGAATGGGCGATGCTGAGAGGCATGATGTGGAGCTCAGCAGCGCATCAGCATAGCTTTAGCACTTCAGATTTGACTCATGGATAGAACAAACTCTTTGGTTTGGGTCATGGACCAAGTTTCCTTCTGTATGACAAAAATAAAAGATATCTATGTAATGTTATCCTTGCATTAAATTGCCATTAATAATGGCCATTAATCTAGTTTAGGAGGAGCAAAAGAGAAGGGCAATAGCAAAGAAGTAAAAGCTGTAAAGTACCCAAAAAAATAGAAAATTTGACAGAGATGCTGAGCTGAGGCACTATCCATCATGAGGAGTCACGTGCCTCTTTATCAGAGCATCCCAGGCCATACTCTGCTTTGTGTGCTTCATTGAAGAATGTGTTACTGCTGAGGAAAGATGAGGACTTTTTAATCCATAAGAAATGGTGAAGGGCCGTTGTGAGTTAGTCTGCTCGGTGACTTACTTTTCCGCAGATGATTTAAAAGTTCTCCCTGCAAAGATTTATGCTGCAAGAAGCATTTTTAGAGACTTGAAAGAAAACTCCTTTCTGCAGTGGAAGACTGGGGAGAGCAGTGCTGAGTAAGTCTCTCCTCTGAATGCATTTTGAAAGCTGCCCTGGTTTTGTACCTTCTGTTTTGAGCATTGTGTTTGGGTGGGAGGCGGATGTCAGTCTTGCTGATAGATGGCTTGAGATCGAGTTACTTTGTAAAGCCACTTCAGAGAATCCTGAGATCTGATGGCTGGTAAGAGGAAGGAGGCCAAAGGGAAATCGGAGGGTTGTTTAAAAAAAAAAAAAAAAAAAAAAAGAGAGAGAGAGAGAGAGAGAATAAGAAGGAAGGACTAGGGCAAGAGTAGGGGAGAAGCAGAACTGGGGATGTCTTGGGTTGGATAATTGAGAACAATTTACATTCTTGCTATTGCCTGTGATTCATGGCATGCTGAGTTATTATTTGGAATTAAACAAATACTTGGAACGAGCCCCATTCCCGCAGCCTCAGTTCTTGAGGCGTGTGCTCCAGCCTTGCCATCCTGATGACCCTCCACCAGTTTTGCTTTCCGCAGCAGTCACTCCCTCCCTTGGCTGAAGCTGTGATTTTCATCCTAGTTCAGAGTCCTCCCCATCAGGATGGTGAGCCTGTCGGCAGGGCTGCTCTTAGCCCATCCTGACAGGCGGATCCTGTCTCCTGCTTGCAGCCCTCGTTCCTCAGAGGGTCCCGTGGCCATCAAAGCTAAAGTCCTGCCTGTGACACCAGCCGTGCAGCCAGGTGTTAAGTATAACCTCAACCAATATTTCTGCCCGGTAGGATGCCGAAATCTCATTATGACTGTATTCTCGAAAGCTAAATGCCAAGGAAGGCTTGTGATACCAGGCAATTACTAAAGGCTATAATTTGTTGTTTTGTAAGTCAGAGCACCAGAGTTCTAGTTGCAAGATACCTTTTTGTCTTTTTTAATGAAGAGTCCAGAGATGCATTGCCTTGTTTAATATCCACGTTATTATAATTTCCTACCACTGAATTTAACTAAGTCTGTATCAAAAGTTGACTGTTAAATAAGTACATCCTTCTTTGTTTTTTGTCTGCTCTAAAGAGTCTTAAACCCATAGCTGGTCAGGAACTCCTGGACAGAGCAATATTCCCTTAGATTGGTAGTTACGTTCACCATTTGGTTGATAAATTAGAAAATTTTTTGGAGGGAGTGAGAAGATAGTAAAACAAAATTTGATAGTTTTCACTGTATTCTTGGAGCATTATTTAGTTTTTCTATTTGTAGTTTTCAATGCTATATCATATGAAGTAGAAATCAAAATGGACTTTGTTTTGTTGATGAGAAAACCCAATACCAAATAAATACTTGCTGAGGAGCTTTCTTTAGCAGAGAATGCGAAAGCTCCTTTTTTCTTTTTTTCCAGTTCAGAAAAAAATGTTACTTTGCGTTGCACAATTAAAATCTAATGATTTTTGATTGAAAGGTATTAAAGCAAGGAAGTTCACATCAGTTTCTAAACTGGTTTATTTATCTTAGCAACCTTTTGCCTTGTGTATATAGCTGACTGCTTTTTTTTTTCCAGCAGCCTCCTCTAAATCTCTTTTTAAATGTCTGTGTTTAAATGTAGAAATGCACAGACTGTTGCTTGTCAGCATTACTAGCGGGTGTCTGCATATGCAGAATCATTTGCAAATTTGATAGTAAAATGAGTGCTTTTGTGAGGTCTTCACTGGTTTGGGGAATCTGATGAAAACTGTATGAAAGTAACTAAGTTTTGTCATGTCTTTCTGCTCCACATGCATCCAGTCCCCCTGGGTATCTTCTACTCTTGTGCAAAATACTCAGTTGGAAGCGCTATCCCAAATCGGAGGCTGAGTGAAGTAATGTCCTCTGAGTTGAAGGATATGAATCTGCACTGAAACTCTCCACACAAATTAGCAATCCCTGCTGAGAAAACAGAGCTGGGAATAACCCTGCTGCCTCCGAGCCGTGTGGCCTGTTGCAACTATTTTCTCTCTTAGTCCTTCAAAGTAAGAAACAGTTCTTTTTCATTTTAATGTTGTAAAAATAAACTTAGTGTAGCTGCTTGTGATTCAAACAGTTTGTTTTGGTTTTGTTTTTTTTAACCATCTAGGATTTTGTACTTCTCTATTATTTTGGAGCTACACATAGGCACCTACTTACACACCAACATTTGTGCATATATATGTTTGTGCATATGGTCCGACACAGATCTCGTAATTGCTTTTCCTGGAGTAAAGAGAAGGGGCTAGAGGCTTCTGGCAAGGCCTTCAAAGAGATTTTTTTAATTCTAATGAAGTTGGAAAGTTGATTAAAGCAAGCTCACTCATTCTGTTTTGAATTCCTTTGCTATTAATTATTGAAGGTAAACTACAGTGCTAAAGAAGAGGCTGGTGAAAGATTGTAATTTTAGACATATGGGCTGAAGTGTCTCCTCAGGGATGGTAATTGATTGTAAAGGGAGAAGGATGCTTAAGAAGAGGTTTGGGGGAGCGGTGGTAGGTTAGTTTTTAGATTGAAACACCTTTGTTTCTGGTCTATCTCGCTTTCACTGACGTTGCTCGCATCTCAGATATAACCAGCAGCATTTTGGATACAGAGCCATAGAGAGGAGACACGAAGGCATTCTTTGGATTCATTGGGAGGTTTGTACATTAGTGACTGAGCAGCTGTGCTCAAGGGTCTGATCGAAAGCCAATCGAACTCCGTGGAAAAGCTCCAAGTTGACTTGAATGGTTGTGGGTCAGCTCCAATGCTGCTTGCAGCTCTGTCAAAACAGATGAGTCCTGGCAGTTTTTAAGCCATCTTTCTTCTTGTGATCTTCTGTTGTGAGCCTGATGGCTCTGTTTTCAGGCCTTAGGGTTATTATCAACAGTTCACCTGACAGACTGAGCCCTTCTAGGAGGTGAAGGTTCTCAGTTCGAGTCCCAGCCAGGACCATGGCCTTACACTGTTTTGATTGTGAGTCCTCAAATTTTGTCAATATTTAGTTCTCATATTTTTCGTCTGTTGGAATATCACCCTTCTCGGAAAAGCAAACATTTGCTCTTGCCTCGTTTAAATATTGAGCTGCGGGAGAACGGTTATGATTGCTGCTTTATACCAAGCACCTAAAATGCATCTAACTGTGCTTTTGAATTCACTCTATTTCGATACCATATTCTAAATGCGAACTTATCTTTCTCCTTGGGTTGCTGAAAAGAATATAGATGTGTGTAGCTGCTCTGTAACATATGCAGATAGATGCCCTTGACTACTCCCTGTTTGGAGTAGCTTGGCCCGGTATTAAAAGGATTGATCATATATGTAAAATGATGCATGTGCTTACATTTTTGTTGAATGTAAAACTTACCCGGCATGACAGTATCATGTTTGGGCTAATGTCCAAAAATCAAAAATGGTCAATACCTATTGCCAGCTCCTGTGGCAAAGAACCAGTTATCCTACTCATTTCCATCCCTCTGTGCACCCGTCAATAAATAATCACTCAGCCATGATCCTAATCAACTCTCTCTGATTAAACGTATGTGTCCTGAAAGCTTCTAAACTCTAAATGGTGGCACACATCAGAATGCCTTTACTAGTCTGTATTTCTTTCGATCTGTTAACATACTTACTTAGGGCTTAAGGTGTTTGACTATACTTAACTGATTTTCTGTAGTATATTTTACACATTGCATGGATGGTTTCAAATTGGGACAGAAATATCCATGTGCCACGCAAACTGTGTGATAACGCTGGGAACATGCCTTAGTAGTAAATAATGGGATGCAAGTAACTGGCTGGATTTCTCCATCTCTTTGGGATCTGTGCAACTTTGAAAGTTGTACGTAGCGACTTTGTAGCTGTTGTGGTTTGATTTATAATAGGCTGCTAAGCGTGTAAATTATCCATCTTCAAGGCCTTAAGATAAAGCCAAGATTAAAAGACTTGCTTTATAAACAGTGGATATCTAGTTGGTAGTAGATAGCTCTGTTGATGAGTGATTTTCAGGACTGTGGGTTTTCTAGTGGTAGCTGTGAAGCCAGCATGTTCCCAGCCTAGCTTGCAGATTCCCCAGCCCACAGCCATGCTGTGCTTGAAAATAATGATCACTTCACACTTGGGTCTGTATCAGAACTACAGCTGGCAGCATCAGATTAGTTCTTGGGTCCTACAAAGGAGAGCAGCTATGGCTACATGACTTCAAAATGCAGGCGGCATTTGTTTCTCCATACATTTGCCTTGTGCCCCAGGACAAAGGCAGCTATGGAAAAACCGTGGTGGCAATGGTGCAGTTTCTCTAGGGTCTCCTTGAATTGTCAGTGGTTTCACCATTGCTTTAAATCCCACTTTGTGAGGGCAAGTATTGTGAGCCTCAACTTTCTTTTTGGCATCATTTTTTTCCTTTGAACATTCAAGAGCAGGCATCCTTTTATTTAGGAGCTAACATGTGGGTGCTGGAAGAGTGCTATAGGAATCACTGCTGGAATAAGAGAATGAGGCTTTGTAGGCAGAGAATGTAGTTTGCCAGGAGCACAATTTAATGTTAAATGTAAATGTATGACTGCAGATGGCATCCTCAGATTTTAAGCCTGTGAATTCAAGCTGCTGCTGAGGTGGTTTTGAATTGTCTTCCAACATGAAGAAGCTGATGCTGTATAAATTTGACCTCGTAACAAAAGATTGTGCTTCATTTTAGGAGAACAGATTGCTCTTTCTTAGGAATGACAGCGTTTTGCACTGAAAAAAAGAACAAATTCTCACAAAGTTAGACAGGTGCAGGGAGCCTAGACTGCAACCAAGTTTTTGTCTCGCTGCTTTGCCTACCTGTTTCTAGCCATGTCCTATGTTATACCTAGTCGCTCATTTTATTTGTAATGATCCTACGCTTTTGTGATTTTTCTGTATGCGATTTTCTATCAAAAAAAAAAATGTGTACCTTATTCTTGACTCTCCCTGGAAATTTCAGGATAATTAGCAATGTTTAATCTGTTTGTGCTTGATTCTTTTAGTTGGATGCGACATTCTTTTCAGTCCTTGCTCTAAGTTGTTGCTGTGCAGTGTTAGCAACTGATTTCCCCCTAGTTCTTGGCACATCTGCTTTTTAATACACTGTGAATTAGCTATAACATTATCCCTTTTGTAAACCCTTTCTTGAGGTGAACAGAAATATTAAATACAAACTTATGATACTTGGTTTTGACTGTGTCTCAGGTCTAGTAAAATGCTTTTGTGCTGCACCAAAACCTTAACTGTTGGTATTTATTTTGGTGATAAGTTTCCTGATGTTTATCTAAATACTTCCGTATAAATCAATTATCCAAGGTTATGTAGTACAGTGTTAACTAGCACAATTTTGAAAAGAAAAATACAGATGCAAGTTCTACTTGCATACTGCAGGCTCTTTTAGCTAATACCATTATATCTGTGCTGTGTTGTGAGAGATCATTTACTCCAACGCAGAGTCACGTTTAGACTTGGATCTCAATTTTGTGGTAGTTTGGCTCTTATTAGGATAAGCCTGCTTGAGTCATGTGGGAGTAAGTTCAGGGCGTAAGTACAGAATCTGGGCCATGATGAATATCTGCATTAATGGGGATATGAGTCTTAGTTCTGTTTTAATTCTGTCTGAATTTGAACATTTTGGCATTACTACTAGATTACTACCTCCTTGAAGAGCACTCTTATTTTTGCTCATCAACTGAGATCCTTCTTTATTAAAAGGAGAGTATTACTGGCCAGTACTGGTTTCTCACTTGCAAAGGAAATGGAGTTGTTACTGCAATTCAAATAAGAAGACAAGAAAAGTTTAGTGGGGATTTTCCATAACATAGATTTTTGCAAACCATTTGGGGCAAGCCTTGCTGTGCCCCTATGTTTAGCTTGCTACGTTATCTGTGGTGGGGAATGAAAATCAGCAGTTGTCACTTACTATGTTTAGGCTTTCAGAGCAATAGCGTGGTGAGTTCTCCCAGACTGTGATTGTATTACATTGTATCACTGCTTCTTTTAAGTCTCCATTTTTAGGATTTCCCTGTTTCTCATTTTTCCCCGAATGTGCCCTACTTCATCCATAAACTCTATCTGTGGTGCAATTTGAGAACTTTAAAGGGGTTATTTGAGCATTTCCAGAAGCCCTGCACACTAGAGAGATGCAGAGCTTTAAATGAGCTGTAAGGCATTTTGATTATACGTGTTATGTGTGTGCATGTATGATCTAGAGCTCCTCAGCTGCATTAAACCATGAGGCAAAGGTACTGTTCAAGTATTGTACCCCCATGCTCTGTCAATCCAGTGCACCTGTGATTACTTCAGACTTACTGCTCACGCACTGCACGGCGCAGGTCACGAGACACGTGCCCACTCTTCTACAAAGCCACATAACGTCAGCATCCATGTAATCTTCACTGTCGCAGGGAACTGGAACTGACCATGAAGACACCCACCACCACTGGGCAGTTAAGGCATAGTCAGATCCCATCAAGTGGGAAAAAGAATGTACTAAAGCTGTCTGCTCTTGCAAAGAGAAATGCCTTGTCTGTGTTTGAAGTCTGAAAACTGATATACAAATTTGGCTTTATCACAGTGCACAGTTGTCTCCCTTCTTGCAGTGGGGATGTGTAAGAGCACAGATGTCAAATGACAGGTATTAATTCATTAGTACACCTAGAACCCTTTTAGTTACTGTAGTAAAAATGACACAGTAGTATAAGTTTTTTGTTTTTTTTCTTTCCTTTTGAGAGAGAGAAATCTTTTCTAGCTCCAAAGAATAGCTTAGTTGTTCAGAGGGAGCTATTTTCACATTAAGGCTCTCTTTGGTTAAACAAGATGTGCAGATAGCTCTTAGCTCTCTGTTTCTGTGATTCGTGAGAGCATGAAGCCCCTCCATATATAGTCCTTCAGATCCAGAATTTGGCAAACCAACTGCCACATTTGGGATAGGGTTGTGAGCAAGAGTACTCTGTGAGCAAGAGTAAATAAACCCAATCTAAACAGGCAGAGGTTGCACTAGAAATGATACATATATACATAGATACACACATGAGAAGGTATGTGTCTAAAGGGTGATGCACAAAGTATTCA
Organism: Rhea pennata; assembly: GCF_028389875.1. Classification (NCBI taxonomy): domain Eukaryota; kingdom Metazoa; phylum Chordata; class Aves; order Rheiformes; family Rheidae; genus Rhea; species Rhea pennata. Next base: position 4,593,760 of record NC_084678.1, read on the forward strand.
AGAAGTTTGGCTCTTACTACTTTGGTGGCAAGTTAATAGCAGTTGTCTGTATGTTGAACATGGAAAACTGCAAAATCTAGATATTGTTTCAGCCAAGGGAAACTTGGTGAAGCTGTGGGTACTGTGATCAATAGAAAAGGAGATATGAACAGATCAGTAATTTCAGATAGTTCTTATGATCCGGGCAGAGGCATAGCATTGAACTGTAAAATAAGAATATGGATGCAGCTGTTAAAATACTCTCTGTATATACACTTCAAATAATAAAGTAATGTGAAATACCCTCAGTCTCAATCAAAGGCAAATAGTAAATCATCAAACAGTAGCCTACGTCCCTGCTGAAGCAGGAGGCTGTGAAGCATGCAAATGAACATTGGAGCCATGCAAAATAAACCGTCTATGAGGGAGGAAGAAGAAATTCAGAGATGTTCTGCATCAATCAGAAAGATAAACAGTCCTTGCTCTGTGCTGTGTGGTTGTCCTGCATGATGCCATGTAAGAATCCAAAGTGCTAGGGAATCGCAGTGAAGCAAAAAGCAACATCTGATTTGGTTTGGTACTGTGGACATCTCAAACTTTAGCAATCAATTTTAGACAACTCTTTTGGAAACTACTTCAGGAGAGCAAGCTAATTTTTATAAATATCAAATATTGATGTTTGCAGTGCATCCTGTTTCTTATCAAGAGAGACACACAGGCAGAAGAGCTGTTTTCACAGGCTCAGTCTAGCCACTGGAGCATATGGCAGTACTTGAGATGACTCCAGCAGAAGCCAGGAAGCCCAGCAATATCCTAGTCCTCCTTCCAGATGAAATGAGAAAAAGCTGATGAAGGAAAGTAAGTTAAACTGAAGTTCACTGATGTGCCAAAAAATGTTTTCTTTGGTTCTTAGACTTGATGCAGTCTATAACCTACATGGTATGTTCTTCGGTAGCTGCAGCTCCTTGAGCAGCTGACGGTGTTACAGGGAGGTGGTTGTGTTCTGATTCACCTCTTAGTAGTGCATGAAGTGGGAAATCCAGCAAAATTGCAGAAATAGGTGAGGTCCAAATGCCTGCCCATAAATGGTACCAATCCTGGGATCTGGATGAGAGCAATGTGAAAGTTATGCTATTTAAACAGTAACAAAAAACATCCTATAGCATTTCTTCAGTGCCTTTTCTTCACATCCTGCACTGCTGCCACATTAATCGCTGTTATGTTCTCAGGTCAGCATATCATGCTGCAGGCTATGCGGCTTCAGGTTTGGGCATTTATTAAGGTAAACTAGAAGTGTGTGTGTGTGTGTGTTGCAGGTTAACATCTACAAAGGTCCGTTAGGAACTGCCCTTACAAACTTCCTGCTGTAAACACATGATTGAAATGGGAAATCTGGGACCCAGGTGAAATGGCGCATTCGCAGACTTGCTCAGAATTAGGTATTGATTTACAGGTTTCTGATAGTTTTCACTTCAGGTAGATGACAACGATTAATTATTAGGAATTATAGGTGTGATTGTGTTGTGTCCTGTTAAGATTTTGTCTTCCTTTCATTTGATGGGGCTGTTGGAAGTCGTACTCTGTCTTTCTAAATGCACCTTTGCATTTTCAGTTGAGGACTTCCTTCACTTGAGTTAGAGAAAATATATAACATTAGTGAGAACCAAAAGCTGCAAGTTCTAATCTGAAAAATTTTTTGCTGCTGAAAACAGCAGTGGACAGACCGACTGTTTTTCAAAGGGCAGAATTCTGGGGCTCCCTTATCCCCTATGAGAAAAGATGATAGGTGAAATCCAGGCAAGCAGTGACTGTTGTGTGTACATTACACAGATGTATGTTTGTTTTAAAAGTTTGTGCTTCTTACATTTTTTTTAAATACCTCCAGATGGTCAAATCATCTGACTATAAAATCCTTCTTGTTCATCTTCATAACACCAGACCATATTTAGTTTTACACGTACGTACAAGATGAGCACTGCTGTTATCATTATCGCTTTGGGCCACTGCATAGATTTGCATGCCTAGACTGGTGAGAGTTTGTCACATTGTGCAAAGGTGGCCTACTTTTGCAGTCTTCACAAAGAAAAAAAAGATCTGTGTGAAGTCAATGGGAAACTGGTCTGACTAGTAGAGAGTGTACCTGAGAATTTAGACCCCTCTATGCTATTATTAGTATGACTGGAAAACTACAACAAAATAACCAGTCCCCCCAAAAAAACACTTTTGAATAAGCAGTTTGCAGTTAGATGACCTTGCCTTGCATCTAAATGATTAGTTATCAAAGATGATGTAGCTGAGAGATGAAGTGTTATAAAAACATTATTGAATTAAAAAGCAACAAGATTTAGCCCGTGCAAATCTATAAGTATCTTATAATGAAAGGCTCAGAGATGTTTCTCTTAGCAAATTTAAAATAATCATTAGAATCCTTCAGTAGATTGCTCCTAATTGGATTGAGAATTAAACAGCTTTGTACGAGTGCAAAGTTAATTAATAGCTCATTACTTTTTTAATAAGGCAAATTCATTTGGAAATAAGAGAGATGCCATGGAGTTTACCACCAATTTGATATGAGATTGGGAATTTTATTCATTATTTTTGTGACAGAAAGCATTTATAATTAAGTCACAAAAGTTGGTCAGTGTCAGGGGAAATGGAAAGGAGTAGGACTGATTTCCAGATCCTCAAAGGGCACAAGCCCCTGAGACCCCTACGTGTGCCTTTTGCTGCTAGGGAGTAGCGTGCACTCCCTCCTTAATTCCCCATTACTTCCAGAGAGCTCAATGCTTTACAAGCATAAGGCACTGCACAGTGATAACGTGAACGTAAAAAGCCTGGGAAAGACATAAGTTAAACATTTGAAATATGAGGTGCTTTTTCGAAAGTGCTTCCTGCATATTAAAATAAATTCTTTCTTCCTCTCCTTGGCAGGTATTTTACCTTTCTTGATCTTTTCAACACAATTAGCTCACTTTCTCCATTGCTGTCTTCTTTCTCATCGACATCCTCTGTCTGCTTGCATTTGCAAAGGCACGCTTGCCTTTATGACTCTTCCTAGTCTGTTAAATTGTCTATGTATATCTCTCAGACCTAGAATTAGCCATTTCAGCTTCATACTAGCTGACAGTTTGGGGAAGAAGAGCTGCACCTCAGTTCTTGTTTTGACTCTGATTGCTTTTATTTCAGCCTTGAAGGTGTACAAAAAAATGCGATGTGTTCATGATCCTGAAGGAGGTTAGGAAAACAGCCAGTCTGGTACTTGTTACTGAATGTTGGAAATTGAGAGGCTGTCTTTACCATGCAGTGGATCTTGAAATTTTTGCAGGAGCCAGTTCTTGATATGTCGTTATGCCCTGTGCTCCTAGGACAGGCTGGTTAATTGAGCAAGATGTCAAATTATGCCAAGTGAAATGCCTTGTCAAAGTCTAAACTGTTTTTGTCAACGCTGTTACTCTTATTGATATTTAATTTTTTTAATGAAAGATATCGTATCAATCTGTTAAGGTTTGTTATTTCAGTCAACATGGGTTTATGGATGAATTATGTTATTTTTCTTTATTTCTTTATTAATAGAGTTCTGTATCAGCTGTTCTATTTTGCCTGGGATTGATGCCAGATTGAAGTTGACAACCCTATAGTTGTTAAGGTCGTTTAATTTACCCTTTAAAAACAAAAAGAGAATCCATTGCATGTATCTCCTCTGGGTTAAGACATGCTTCACTTTTTACTCAAGGCATAAAAATAAGTCATATACGTTTCCCTGTTTCTCTCTTCCCCCTGTCGCACACTAGGGGTTTTTCTGAATGTTGACATGTGGGCTAGATTCACACTTCTGTGTTGCCCCATTTGCAAGGATAAGAGTACGTGATAGGTACCTTTCTATGCAGACAAGAAAAAATAGCTTTCTGCATGCACCATGTCCAGAAATGTATATTTTTTTTCATGTGCTACTTATTTTTCTGTTTGTAATTAGCAAAGTCAGCTTTTAGTCATATTGAAATGAGATTCACACTTCATATCACTCATTAAACCTGCTCATTTTTAACATCCATTTTCGTTCTTTCTTTTTGCCTCCCAAGTGAAGTCAGAATGCAATCATCATCTGCTTTTCTCACGCTTTCCACTTTTTTTTATATATATAAAATACAACCAACATAAAACTTAGCCGAATGAAAACTCTATTATGATGGTTATAAATGAACCTCTATTGCTAGTTGGTACCTTGGAGAGGTAGGAAATCCCCTGGTGTTGTGTTGCTGCAGCGGGGCCTCCTGGCTCATGCTGAACAGGTTGAAGGCACACAGCAAGACCAGCCAGTTGGTTAACAAGTTGCTTTTGCAAATAATAACTGAAAAAAAAGAAGTCTGTGAGCAGTCTAAGTCCAGTTGTTCCTTATTATCTGGGAGTGCTTTGCATTTTCGAGTCAAAACTGATGGAATAGGAGGAGGCTTTCTAATCATTTTTCTTGGTGGCCCACACAAAGCTTAGCAGTAGGATTTGTTTCTGAGAAGTGTAGCTCATTCCTTTTATGGCTTCTTGACCTATGGCTTTTGGAAGAGTTAGGACATTTGAGATGTGAATTTAAAAAACAGTGATGATGCCAAGACTGAAAACCGGGAGGCCTAACCACTTAGTATCTTTAGGTGATGTTACAACTCCAGATAAGAGGCCAACATTACATTGGGTGTTTTTAAGAGTAAGAACAAGAAAGTAACTTAAATGTTAAGAAGCAGTTCTAATCCTGAATGAAATCAAGCTTCAGTAAAATCCCTGTGTTAACCATGTGTCAGTTAAGGAGCTCCATAAACTGATAAATATCTGATCATGGGTTTTTTTGACTACCCTTGTTGCTTCTAATACTAGGGACTCATTGTTCTATGGATTATACCTCATAGCTGGATCCATCTGTGAACTGACCTCAAAGCTGTCCATTGATGGTCATTTGTACTTTGAAATCTCTGATCCTTAAAAAGCTTTCAGAGAGAACATTTTAAATCTAGCATCCCCTCCAATCTATTTATTGCTTATTTTGAGGGTTGTGTATAGAGACCTCTGGATTAGAGTTGCAGCAGAGGATTTCCAACATTATCGGAAACAAACAAAATGCTCAACTCCTTTAGAAATAATTAGGTCAGAACAAATGCTGGAAATAAGGAACTGATCAGCTGTTTCTCAGCTATGTGGACTTTTTTCCAAGCTAGAATGTCCAGTTCTATGGAGTTTTCTCAAATGATTTGGAGCGTGCAGATGAAATTATGGCCACTAGAATCAGTGATCATGGTTGAAACTTGGTGTATTAAAAACTTTGAATGGAGGAGTTTTCTAGTTGAACTTGCATTGTTGTAGGCTGCTAATGAATTCAGAGGTGGCAGGACTGGGGGTCCTGGTGCTAATACTGAGATTCCATCAGCCTCTGTTCCATCGTAGTTTAACATGCCATGGAAATGGGTGTATGACTTTACCATTTAGCGCTTTCTGCAAAGTGCTCATCACTGCTCACATTACAGCCAGTGGAGCTGAGCTAAATCTTGGTATGATAATCTGCAGGACTATAATAACCATCTAATGCAGTTCTATTTTTGTTTGGGGTTTTTTTTTTACCCATTAATGAGTTGTTTTGCTCCGGTGATAGGGAGAGATGATAGTTCAAAGACCTGAGCTGCACCTTCAGGTATGATTGTCCAGTTAAAGCAGGAATGAGCTGAGGGGTTGCATCTGGGGGTACAAAAAGTGCAAGCATCCCTGATCAGTGCTTTAGGCAATGGCAGTGGAAGCACCAAGAAGTTGGCCAATGCAGTTCTTTTTGCTTAAGAAAAGACACTAACTGGTTGTCAAGATCATTTATAGGCTCTGTGAGACACCAAACTGGGCTTCTGCTGAACAACTTTTTTCTTATTATTTTATTGCAAAATATTTTAAAATAAGCTGAAGACCAACCAACCTTTTTTAATTCAGAGGTTTTATTCCAAACCTCAGTGAAGGAGTGGATTAAAATAAAAATGCTTGTATTCTTGTAATACTGCAAACAAAATCACTGAATCTTTTAATGTATGGAAGCAGTGGCCTTAAAGAGCCAGGAAATTTGTCCAACGTAAGAAAACTATTCATTAGATGAAAATCCATGATAACTATTCAATTCTGAAGCTATTTGCTATCACTTCTTGCTTCTGATGAGGGTTAAAGATAGCAGTTTTTGTCTTGACCACTGTGTGATTACAGAGAACGTGCTGTGAATAAAGGGCCAGAAGGATGGATACTTTCTCTCCCACTCTCCCTGCCTTCCTCCTTAGTGATGAGTGGATCCTATATGTCATTTGGCTTAGGTATCACACACTACCCTCCCAACCCCCACCAAAAAATTTTTTTTTTTACTATTTTGTGCAGTTGCAGTTTAGAGGAGAACTTTGTTGCTATAACTGCACTTTGTGCCATCTCCAGTGCTTACTGCATCCCTGCTTTTTGGGGTGCCTCCACCAGTAAGCAATGGCTGGGGAGCCACAGCATGGCAGCAGGTCTCACTGTTTTCTGTAATAATGCAACAGGTTCAAGTTCTTTACTGAACTGATGTTTTCCGGATTTGACTTGCAAACTCCATGCTCCACATGCAGCTCCTTAACTGCGCTCTCGGTGCCATTAGGTGGTTGCAACCTGCTTGTTAATCTGTCCATATGTTTGTTGAAGGGCTCTGTTCAGCTCAGGAGGACAGAAGGTGCTTAGGTAGCATCAGCTGCAGAATGATCACCTCTAACCAAATCAGATGTGTGAATGGGGCATATGTAGGTGGGAATAGTGTTTCTACCTACTACTCCCTGCTGTCTTCCTGGTAGATTATCCCCTAGCTGGGAGGGAAGGAGGCTAGGAGGTGGCACTGCAGGATTGAATTATATTGACTTAGAGTAGCTAGCTGTAAAAAAGAACTCAGAAAGGAGGGATTAAAGACCATGCTAGGGCTGCAAGAGCATCCTGGGATATAAGGGAGAGGATGGAGACAGTGTGAGCTGCCAGTGGAACCTACGCTCATATAGCTATGTGAGGGGCTAGAAGGAAGTGGGCTTTGGGATAGCCTCAGATCAGGGAGACATTGCTGGTATCAGTAGCAGGTCTCTGATAAATGTTTCTTTCATGCCCCTGACCTCAAAGGGAAACGTTTGAGAACTTCTCCTTTGAATGTATTGATGGGAATAGAAGAAAAGTGAGTGCTCTCTGGCCTGCAGGCTCATGTGTTGCTCATCATGTTGCTGAGTTCACGCTGCTCCTCCAGGTTGCTTTCTGCACGTGTGCATGTTGACCTGTGCCCAATTTCATTCTCTTCACTGGGATTTGTGATAGAAGAAAGTAGAGGCAGCAAGCTGGCTTTTGCCTAGAGAAGAGTTAATTGTGTGTGAACATCAGGAGCAGTGAAAATTAGACATACAGGTGTGAAACAGTCTGCTCCTGTGAATTGTCTTTGGTGGAACAGTCTGTGATTAAAATCTGAGCTGCGATCCAAATCAGTCTCTAAATTTAAGGTCAGAAAGATCCTCTCCTTGATAATATGTTTAAGGAACTGCTGAACACCAAGATAAACAAAACAAGCTTTCCTTTCTTAAGTGTAGAGCATCCAGTATTCCAGTATTTGCTGTAGGAACAGGATTTTTGTTTGTTTGCTTGAAGATTTGTGGGGGTGGTTTTGTTTTTGCTTTTGTTTTCCTGTGGCTTGTGATGTCTGAAAAATGATGACAATAAATTGGGCTTACCTCTTTCACTCTACAGCTTCTTGACTGAAATTTCTACTAATTTTAGTAGAGACTTCATCTGTGCATGCTTTCTGGAGGACTTGAATTACAAGTGTTATTGTAAATTAAAATATTGATTATTCTACAAGCAAGTGAATGGAAAGTGAAATATCTAGCATTTCTATAAAAGTTATGGAAGAAGCAGGCAGAGTTTTTATGATTTTTTTAGTACGCTATTTTTTGTTACATTTTTAATACATGTAGAAATTATGAGTTGTGCATGTAAAATATGTTTTACATTGGCATACATATTGCAATACTGCTTTTATTTACTTTTGTTTCAGAAAATCAAATTCTCTTCAAATGTTTTTCAAGAGAAGTTGGTAACAGATTTGTAATATGTCTCTTTGTGCCCAAAGCAAGTGTCTTTTAAAGTGATGAATAGCTGGAAAGATGAAATTTTCACTTTCTGCAGACTGTTTTCCACCACTTACCTCTAGATGCATATAAATCTTCCAATGTATTTTCCCTTCCAGTATTGCTCTGCGATGTCTCAGTTTATCTGGCATCTTCATTATGTTTTAGGAATGTTCGAGAGCAATTGTATTTCACATCAGTGAATGTGGTTGAAAGATGGGCTTGGTCACTGTTTTTCTTATGAGTTAGTGCTGTCTGCTCTGTATTTCTGTTCTCTTGTTTTCACAAAATGCCAGGTTTCATTCATCTCAAGACGTTTAAATCTCCATAATGAAATAATAAGGGCTATAAAGTCCTTTGTGCAGATCCGCAGACTTCAGATTTCTGCTAACATTATAATATAATGTGGCGAGTCCTAAGGTGATGCTGGTTGCAGGTCCATGCCTGTAGTTATTATCTCTAAGGAGATGCAGGTGGCATTAGATATCAGTATGATTTGTTTGTGGTTGTATCTGCTTTGTATCACACTGAATACCAATTTCAATCATTATCATTACCCATTACTAATTACTATTCTTTATCTAAGCAATTGCTTAAAAAAAAGTTGTAGGAAATGAAACATATATAAAAATATCAATATGAGTTAGAAAATAAAAGTTCAAAAGTGTAAATGACTCTTCTATGCTATACCAGCCTTGCAGCCAAAGTGAAGCTGAATCTGTAGAGGTAATAAATGTTTGAAAATTGTCTCATGGCACCTTCTGTGGAAGCTGCTGAGACGTCTATATGTTCAATTGTATAGGCAGATAGATCGCGGAGGAGTACTTCTCATTAGCTGCAGCTTTTTTAAGTAGCTGGTGGTATTGCTGGTGAGGATATGGTTTGTCCAGATCTCTGAGCTGCCCTCTTCCCATTAGAGTTGTGCAAGCACCCACAAATACTGTGCTGTGTCTAGCTATGACAGGCTTATTCTGACAGTCCCTATAAATACCATTCACACTGTTCCCAGGCTTGAGCCACAAGGTGAAATATAGGGCAAGGCTGAGGAATAGCTTAGAGTCAGAAAGTTAAATAAATACTTCCAAAGATCTGTTTTAGGTTCCTGTAAAACCCCCTTCTAAAAGGGGTAAATAAGATGAATGCTGCTTTCAAAGAGAATTATGCTGTTGAGGAAGAGAAATTTTTTTGCCTTAAGTAAATATTTGAGTTTGAACAAGTACTAGCTTAAGCATTCTAAAAATAAATTATCCAGTTGTTTATAAGGCATAACTTTGTTTCTTTCAAACGTGAATTTTTGTTTCATCTTTTCTTTACCCTGAAATATCACAAGTTTTCTGGGTATGCTTAAATAAAGCATTGGGTTTTTGTCTGTGTCGGGTAATGCTGTGATTGCTCTGCTGAAAAGTTTTGTTTATTTTTTCTTATCTATTTATTAGCAAAGCTCATTTTTAAATATGGAACTTTAAAGAAGGAAATACAGCACTGGTCTCACACGTGTAACTTCAGATTCCAAACTCTGACTTCAGCGTTTGGCCTGGCCAACGTGCCCTTTCTAGATGGATTACTGCGCTGCTGAGGTGCCTGAAGTCTGGGCTGCAGAACTGCTGCTGTTTCTAAAGAGGAACGTGGTGCGAGTACAGTTAGTTTAATGCTCTTCAGGCACTTCTATGTTAGAAAGTTCAATGTTTCTGTGTTAGAAAGTTTGTCACTGGCTTGCCCTCAAATGGCAACAGCTTTCAGCAACTGCTTGACTAAACTGCTTTGGGTCTTGGAGGTGAAAGGCTCTGTATATTTTTGCTAATATTCTGATTCCAGCCTTGAGAATGCTCTTTTTGTTCTGAAAAACCTCTTGTCAAAGACTTGTGCTTATGTGTGAATGCATGTATGCTTTTATGCTTTTTTTTTTTTTCCTTCATGCTTTTAAATCAAGTTACAGTGGGTTTGGAGGAGAGCTGTTGGTATATCTAAGAGAAGTGTGGGGGCAAAGACAAAAGGAAGGTCCTTTAAAAGCTGTATCCAAAGCCAAAGAACAATAGACCCCAGAAAAAGAATTGGAGTAAAATCACCCTGTTTCTTGAGATGATGCCTCCTGCGCCTCAGGATTTTCAGTGGCGCATGGTCCTTGGGACTGGAGAGAGGTTTAGGTTTTGAGCTGTTTGGCTCCGTAGACTAAATTTTGTACAAATAAAGTGTCTTTTCTGACCATTGTAATTGCCACTGGCATATCTGGTCTCCAGCAGAGACAGCGACAGATTTCAGGGAGAATTCTAGATGGAAATGAACTTTATTTGTGTGCTTTCAGAGTTATCCCTCAGTGCTGCACTGTGTCTGTTTAGCTGTTCAGCTGAGCCTCGCTTCTATTAGTTCACAGCTTTGGAACGTAAACCATGCAGTAAGAGGAAACAGCTGTGATACGTAGATACTTCAGATGGAACAGCTGTTGGGCTTTTTTATTATTATTATTTTGCTGGGCTGGATAGTCATTGGTGATTAACGGATTAGAAACATGCTGCACTGAAATTTTAAAATGGAGATAGTAGAGTCAAATGGTTTATTAAGTTTTGCACCCTTACGGGTTAGAGAGTTGGGAGAGGTGATGCTCCTGTTTGTAAGCAAGTTGCTACCTGAGAGGAGACACCTGGCTTTTACATGATGGTTAACAAGGAACACGTACAACTAAGCAGTCACTTCCAGAAAATAGTCTGCACTAGAAATAAAAGCACAAGCAAGTGAGGTTGCCAAGGCCACGAAGGGTTACCAGTCTTTCCCTACTTGAACACATCAACCCCAGATGGTTGCTGTCTTATTTAACGAGCCCTTCTGCCTTTCAGTCTCATAGCCTTTTGCCTCTGTGTGTGTGTGTGTGGTGGGGGGAAGGTGTTTTTGCTTCGGTTGGGGTTTTTGTGTTTTTAGATGCATTTAGCTGTTCAAAGCTGAGAATAAAACAGATGCTGATTTATCCTATCTGGAAGGGGAGCTGCCTGCTGCCGCCGCCTCCTCCCGCATTGAACTCCCCACAGTGCTCTCTCTGCCTGACTGAACATGTCCATTTATACATATTTAGCACGACTGACAAGATAGCTAACCTGTGTTTGATGGATTTTTCGCACTTGCTCCACTACAGCATCTTATTATTTTCCTGTTGAAGCCTTGGACAATTTAGGGATTTGATCTACCTTCTTTCCATGTGGAGCAACTTTATCGCCATTCAGAGCAGGCACAGCTGATGCTAGCTGCATTTTTACAAATGGGAACTATGGTGCCAAATGTCACAAATAAGCCAGCTGATAGAAGGCATGGGTGGCTGCAATGGGTAGTATTTGATGGTAGCATCTTGCAGAAACACTTTTTGTTCTATAATAGTAGATTTGATCAGCTTATAGGGTTTTTTGTTGTTGTTGTTTTGTTTTGTTTTTTTTAAAAAGACTCTCTTGGAAATGCTGCTGCTGCTGTGAATTCTCCTGTGTCACATTTGTAGCTATTTTGGGGAGGGGGGGGAATCTTTTGTAGTGACTTTTCTGCCAGCTGTGATCATGCTGTAAAACATCCTAAATGCCTCATGTGCTGGTGGCAGAGATCACCAAGAGAAGGGGCTGCCCAGCCCTGCCCAAGGCAGCAGTGGGAGTAGCAGAAGTGAGAGCTGCAAGCTGAGCAGGACCTCCAGGAGGAAGGCCCTGCCTCTCTGGTGTAGGTCTTTTGAGGAGACTAGGTCAGAGCAGATGGGTTGGATCCTGTGTCTCAGCTGCTTGGAGGCAGGGAGGACACACCACATTCACATCATAAGCTTTACTTATTCTCAGGAACAACCCAATATCTCTGTGAGAAGAAACATCACTTTGGTTGCTACTGTGAATGATTCAGGGAGGGGTCTTCTGCTGAATGAACATGTAATGGTCTCTCCAAAATGCCATTCACTAATTTTGCTTGTAAACGGATTTAATGTAGAATGTTGGCTGGCGGGTGAAAAAAAATTAAAAAATATTAATGATGATACCTAATTTAAGTATGCTACTTATTTTTCTCCTTCTGTTTCAATCTTCAAATAAATGAAATTCATGAAGTTTATTGGCCTGTAGGTATAAAGCATCAATAATATTTTACTTGGCAGACAAAAACAGGGCTTGGGGCCTGTGTGTGTGTGCATGCATGGTGAATAGAGGGAAATGCAATCTCCAAGTTATCAAACTGTTTTACAGTGTTCTTCTGAACTGAAGAAATGCTTTGGAATATTTATGTCTCTCCTGGGTCTTATTTCCATGAAAATTATATGTATATTTTATGGGATAGGAAATGTATTGTATTTCTTTCTGGAAATAAAACAAATGTGCCTTTTTTTCTTATTAGATGCTTTTGGATTTCTTTCAGCCTTTGCATCTCTTAATTACGTTTTCCTCTTGATTTTTGACACTGCCACCCCTGAGACATTTCTTGAGTTTGTTATTTCTGTTCATTTCTGATGCATCATGTGCGCTGGATACTCCAGCTCAAATCCCTCATCAGAGCCAGTCCTCCATCTGTGGAACTGCATATAGCTGCTTAAGACCTTCAAAAGAAATATGTGTGTTAAGGGGTAGGCAGGACAGAAAGCTGGTTTTATTTCCTGTTCCTCCTTCCCTCCAAATAAATCAGTACAGCAGAATGCAAGGAATCTGCAGTTCCCATAGACTTCACTGGAAAGCAAAGAACATATTGCATTGCAAGACAAAGCCCTTACACATTTGTTGTATTTTTTGCCTCCTAAATCTGTGTGAATCTTGTCTCTATGGGTGAAAGTTTTGTTTAGTGACATGAGGTTCATGGACATGAACTGTGGTTCAGGGTACTCTTACCCTTCCTTCACAGACTCTGCCCAATCTTGGATGCTGAGGCATCTTGGAGCCATCATAAATTCCTGCAGAAGTTGTCTGTGTGTTTAGACATCAATATAGCTTGAAAGAAATCTGAGCTGTCATTCCTGTGATTTATTTATAGGTGTAAAATCAGAATAAAAGTTCTTTCATATCGAGGGATCTGGACAAATAAACAAAAAGATTTGATGTGCCCAGATGCTATGGTCATGAGGAGACTATGTGATTAACAAACTTACTGTCTGTAAGTAGCTATAGAGCATATAAAACAGACACTCCCCATCCCTGGAAGTATCCAGTCATAGATGTGGCCCTGTACGAGGGCTAGAAGTTTTGATGATGGAGTCCTTGAGTTTTATCCATGCAGGAGACTTAAGACAGGCTGTAAGGAGGAAGGGTGGTATGGAATAAGCCAGCCTAAGTGTTTCATCTTTAATCGCTGCAGGTCTTCTCAGGTGTATGACCATAAGAAGCAACTTCACTGCTCCAGAAGTGGTGGATGTATGAGCATGTGAAAGGAGTGCTCAGAAATCATATTCTTCTCTTTTTCACTATTTAACATAAAATATGCCTTTATGAATCTAGAAAGCATGCAGAAATAAGTTTCCTGTTAGTTTAAACTGAATTCATCTTTATTTTATATTTTCAAGACTCTTATCTATCACTTGAAGGTCTGTGGAGAGGAGAAATAGGCGATCTCCAGAGGTCCCTTCCAACCTTACTGATTCTGTGATTTGAAATAAAGAGTACTGTTTGGAGGGTGTGTTTGTGAGGGGAATACTAGCTTTGGGCTCATGAATATGGTTGTAGCCTCCTGCATTTCTCTATATATGTAGGGATGCCTGGCTTTTTTGATGAAACAAAAGCAAGAATGCCCTGTCTTTTGCTTAAGAACAGAGAGCTACTGCCAATTAGATCAGAGAATATAGTGCACCGGACTGCTGGCTGCACTGTGGAACAAGCTTTAAATGTTCATCCTGTACCCTGGAGTATGCTCACCTCACTGTTGATGGCTTTTCCAGTTGGCTCAGTATCCTTTCTTTCGAGCTACTGTTCTTTATGGATGCTGAGATTGAAAGGAAAACAACAAAACACCTAGACCATTCCTTAGCAAAACACAAGAACAGTAGAGCTTGGCCTGTTGGCCCTGCTGGCCATTTGTAATACCTAGGTACTACTGTGTTTGGTGTAGTAATGCTAATGGAGAAATCGGGATGAGCCTCTGTAAGATGAGGCAAGCTGGTTTTAGGTAAACCTTGTATAAAGAAGCTTGCCTGCTTGCTAATACGAAATTAAACTACCACTATGCCTTAGAGGACTACTCTGGTAATAGAGACTGTTACTTTTGTCATAGTTCAGTTTCTCTATAAATATTGCTCAAATTCCTTTCTTCCCCAGAGACCCTAATTATTTTTTAGAAATTGTTCAGTATGTTTGAACTTCTTTTGCCACCAAAGTGCTGCAGCTACCCCTAGAGTGAAATACGGCTTCTGATTTATCGTTGTAGAGCTACTCTGCTTTTGTGCTTGTCCCCACTGGTTTTGGGCTCAAAAGCCAGATTTGGATTTGTGAGCCTTTCTTCTGGTGTTGAATAGCACTGTGCTAGCAATCCCAATTAGAAGTGCCAAGATCCACAGTTAAGAGTAGAGTAAGTAAAAAAGACAAACAAATGTACAGGTGACAATACAATTGAAACTGCTGGGGAATGTAGCAGGAGTAGTTGGCAAATGTCAAAGAGGAAATGAGCAAGGGCATTAGGGAAGACTGTTACTCTTAAAATTTGCAGTAGGGGTTTTCTCAATGACCACAGGCAGTCACGTCCTCTGCTGAGTCTTTCATCCATTTTTAATTAGTTGTTCCTTTCTGATGGATGTCTGCCTCTACAACCTTTTCTCAAACATGCTTCATCCCAGGAGCTGTAGTGGCTGAACTGACCCTTCAGCGTTCTCAGCTGTCCCAGAGCTGCTCTTGTAGAGATGCCATTCTCGTGCAGACCCGTGAGCTGCATGGCCTGTACTTAGTTGTTAGTGTGGGTGAGGTGGATGCAAGTTCTGGAATTAAGTCATAATTAAGTTCCTGGACACGAACCGCTTCACAAACTCCACTTAGAGGATTTGTCTAATTGACTGAGGAAATAGTTTGAAGTGGAAGAACATTTCTTTCCATTAATGTTGAAATGAACTGCAAATTACAGAACTTTTGAAGCCTCTATATTTCCTTAAGATAAAAGCTTTTTTAAAAACAAGAATTGAACTTTGTTTTAAATCAGAAATGAATGCATTTATATGTGGTGGTAGGGAGGGGGCTTGAGTAATTTTCTACATGAAAAATTTGAAAGCTGCTGATGACTAGTGAAGATGGGCTTTAATATTTCCAAGTCTCAGACTTAAGAATACTTAGAGGTTTTCTTTTTTTGCTCTTTCTTTCTTTTTTTTCCTTCTTTTCATAGAGTAGGGACCGACAGGAATCGGGAAAAATTCCCTGGGCTTAGCACGTGTCTAGGCATCTGAGCTGACTCATAACAGGTATAGATCTGTTTCCGTTTTGCAGTTGTGGATATCAACTATGATAAAGATCTACTGTTCTGCCATAGCATATTTGGGCATCAGAAGGAACAGAGATGCATTTCTTGTGGGATGGAGTATCTTGATGTGTGGCAGGCTGCTAACCTCACTATAGGCAGGAATGGGCAGGACTACCAGGTGAATATGTGTTTTCCCCTCTGATTCATTGGAGGAACGTGCAAGACCTCTGAAAATTATGTGATCTGTGCAGTTAATTTATGGTCTAGATATTTGGTTAAATTACTGTGTGTTAGCTGAGCTATGGTAGCTGACTCAGCAAATTTAAGATAAAATGATGCCTCTCCTGTGGCAGATAGTTAAGCTATGTCATACGAGCTCAAGTTTGTAGTGAGCCAAGAGTGTTCACATGCATTGTTACTGTGTGCCAGCCAGGTAACCCACAGCCAGCTAGAAATAATGTGGATGAGTATTTCCTTTTGTCTCTTCCAAATCTTTCCTCTACCAATCTAGACTGATACAAAATCAGGAAAATGGCAACAAGTATTAATACTAGCTTCTGCTTTTGGAGATATTGCTGTGTCCACTTTGCAGTAATGATTTAGACATGGATAAAAGGCAGAGGTCTAAACCAGTCTGTAGATTTTTGCCTACTTTTTTTCTTTCATTTTCTTAGAGTTCTGCCATTACACACAGCTGGCTACATGTGGTATATAGTGTATATATCTCATAATATGGTTAGCCATTATTAGACAAGAACAGGAATATTTCACCCAGTGGGTTGTCTTGTTAAAATGGTGTGGATGTATTATCCTGCATGTTTAATAACAATGGACCTTGCATCAATGCTTTCACTACACTAGCTGTAAAAGAGGAGAAAAAATTGGGGAGAGGCTTTGGATCAAAGGAATTGTATAAACATACACATGGTTGCCATGTATATGTTTATATAAAAAGGGGAGGGTCAGCATATTGAGATGGTAATTGTTTCATAGGAATATAATTTAACTTGGTCTTAAGCTATAAAATAGACTTCTGAACATAGAATCATAGAATGGTAAGGTTGGAAGGGACCTCTGGAGATCATGTAGTCCAACCCGCAGCATAGCCCCAAGTGGGGATTGAACCCATGTCCTTGGCATTAGCAGCACCATGCTCTAACCAACTGAGCTGAACATGCCCCCTACTCTTTTATCTTACGTTTCTGACTGTTCCACATTGACAAGGCCCATGAAATAGCTTTATCGCTAAGAATTCGTCATACGTTTCTTCTCTGTGCAGAACTAAACCTTGCTTGCAGAGCTTTTTGTTAGTTCTTGAGGACTATATTAGCAATGTTGATTACAACAGCTGAGCAGTAAGACCTTTAAACAGAAAATCAAGTAGGATATGTGTGTTTGTGGCACAGGGGGATGCTAGAGATCATCTCTTGAATAAAAGAAACATCTTTTAAGAGCATCAGCAGTTGTTAACTTATTTGATGAGAGATCTGTTGGTAAGAATGTGTTAGTATATCTCTTCCCTGTGGCTTGCAACATGTGATTCTTCATTATTCCTCCTCTCAGTTAGGAGCAGAAAAAGCAATGGGGCTTCAGCTAAAGCAACTGGCACAAATGAACAAAGGCAGGTGGATGCTAGACCTACTGACTTTGGCTGGTGCAGGAGGAGATGCCATTAGAACATCTCTGTGACTGCAGAGTGATGGAATGAATCTTGAAAAAGGCTACAAAAACAACGACTATTTTATCAGCTTCTGATGATCCTTTCCCTTTTAGTCTAGATTATATCCAGAGTTTTATAGGTTTAAATACCTTATTCTGTGAAGGATACTTGCGATCTGCTCTTTATCACTCTTCCATCTGCACAAGATGTAGTGTACTAATAAGATTCACTCTCTCCCTCATTATTGCTTATAGTAAGTGTTTGTCCTAATAATGTCCTTTATATTGTTTTTCCTTCAGCTATTCTGCAGTCATTATATTTTGTGTAGAGCTATATATAAGGAATAGAGTCTTTATTTATACCTAAGGTAGATATTCTCAGAGGCTATAAATATCATGGCCCTTTTTCTGGAAAGGGTAGCAGATGGCACCTAGCACACATGTTCTTTTTTTTTCTTTCTTTTTTTTTCTTTTTTTTTTTTTTTTTTACATATATACATATATATAAAAGCTGTTTTGACACTCTCTCAGAAAAAGAAGTTTAGCATGCAGCCATACTTGCTACTCTCAGCAGCCAAGTCTCAAGTGATCTGACCTTCAGTGAACAATGTCAACATGGTGAGCAAAGATGACAGGGAAATCTTTGCACATGCTTGTGTTTTACAGAGAGAGGATGCCCTCAGAGTTCTGGTTCTCAGATGTAAAAGGTTGATGGATACTCAAAACTACATCAGCTTGCCCATATCCTTAAAACAAAGATGAAAGACACTTTCTAGGGAGAACAATGATGCAGTATTTACTCAGGAGAGGGAGAGGCAGATAAAAGGAGATGCTTTATTCTTTTCCTAGACTGTATGATGCTGTTTTGTCTTGAAGAATGTTAAAGGAAGCTAGCAGTTCAAAACAAGCCTAAAGAAAAAAGGTAGAGTTTGACTTCCATGAAGCTTATCTAGCTCTATAGCATTACATCTCCTTTTTAATTATGGAGAAATGATTCCTGGCTTGCATTAATTTAATACAGATCTATACTATATGAATTTAATTCTAATCTATAGAATGTATCTTTGGAATCTTTCAAGCTATTTCAGTTCTCTAACCTCACTTAGCTTGTGATAATATTACAAATATATCAAATTTATATATCAAATATTATCTGGATTTTTTTTCCTCCTATGGCACAAAAATGAGCCCAGAACATGGAGTGATCTGAAAGAAGGATGTTATTGGCTATTGTTTGGAATGAGTAAAGTGAATGTGAGCGTTGCAGGCATACTTGCCAAATTGAAACTCCTGAACAGACCACAGATAACATGTAGCCAACTTTGGGCATTGTGGCAGTGCTTTACTAGTATTCTGTAATGCTTGTAGTTTGTGTTCTGGGCTTTCTATTAGACTTTTTATTAATGCTGCTTCTCATTGCCTCTGTGGCCAGGAATGGATGGCTAAACTTTCCCATCATATGAGCTGTGTATGTAAATCCTTGTATGCCTAGAATTTGCAAGGTACGTTTAGAGTGATGAAAAAGGAAGCCAGTAGAAGGCAGGTACGGCTTACATGTGGAAATGTGCCTTAACAGTCTGGGATGAGGCTGAAGTAGATATGCAGCTGAGATCCACAGTGGTGTTGGACTCTGCCCTTCTCATGGTCAGAGACTCAGAACATCTATCAGCATCTATCAGCTATGTCAGGTGCCATAGCTCTGGTATGAGACCTTCACTTGAAGGCTTTTGAGCAGTTCATGCAGCTCCAAAGCTTGGCCATCCAGCTGTAACATAATGTATAGGTAAGGTCCTAGATAAAAATCAGTTTTCTTTCTGTATAATGTCTTCATTCACCTGTCAAGAGGAAATGGATATAGTAACAGCTCTAAATGGCCTTAAAAGTCTTGTCTTAGTTCCTCTGCCATCACACACACCTCATTTTTTTCTTCAAGGCTGCTAAGGAAAAGCCTAAATGAAAAACCTGTGGAGAAAACTAGTGGGAAACAATATTGATTGTTCTTTTGGAGTGTTAACTTCTTATATGAACGGCCTGTGCATAAGTGGTTCATATTTGGGTGTGATCTCTCTCTCTCTCTCTCTCTCTCTCTCTCTTGTGTCACAGGGCTTTAAGGATGTTTGGAGTGATGTCTGGTGGTGCGGGGAGTAGGTGGGAGCTGTCCTATTCCTTAGTGTGTCATTTCTATCTAACAAATACTAAGGGCTTTTTCTAGCTGTATGAAGACAACTGTTAGCATTCCTTATTTATTCCTTAGTTCAGCGTTATACTGATGAACATCGCACAGATGTAGATGTTCTTGCACAAATAAAGC
This sequence comes from Rhea pennata, assembly GCF_028389875.1. NCBI lineage: Eukaryota > Metazoa > Chordata > Aves > Rheiformes > Rheidae > Rhea > Rhea pennata. The sequence continues at coordinate 4,613,212 of NC_084678.1, forward strand.
TGTGATATCTATCCGTATGTATAGTTATGATATATATATATATATGAAATTGTGCTGATACAACTACAGTTTTTATTGTATCGTGTATTTTGCTTAGCACTGACAGTGGCCTGGTGGAGCTAAGGGAAACTATGCTGTGAAATTTAGCTTTTACTGGTATGCTGTAACTCTCAGTGTACATAACTGGTGTCCAGGACAACTGTAAATGCTGGCAATGGGGCTGTAATGCTTAACTACTATTGCGCTTATTTATCAATGACTGAAAGCAGAGCATGGTATGCATTTAAAAAATACCAGATCCCTCTAGCTAGGATATTCCGGCTATGACAAAGTCAGCTTACATTACCACCTCCAGACACTCTCAGGAGCTGTGGATACGTACCTGATAAAAACAAGCAGCTAAGAACCTGACCTCAAACCTGGCTTGTAACAACAGCACTGATAAGTGAATTCAGGGGCAGCACTACTATGTTTTTCTTTCTGCCTCTTCTGAGTATCTGTCAACTGGTTGGATAGCTGTTGCCTTCCTCTAAATTCATGTTCAGCAGCCTTGATCTACTTTAAATGCCGCCACAAAACCAAAATGACCCTTCACTATCTTTTTTTTACTGTCAGTGTTAACAGAAAATCCATGAATAAAGGTTTCTCCAGCCCTTTATCAGCCAGCTTTCTAAACTGTTCAAGAAGATATTGTCCTTTTGCACAATTAGATAAAACTTACATAACTCTCTTGGGATATAAATGCTAAGCCTACTTTCAGTTGAAAAAAAAAAAGAAGTTTCATTCTGTAATGGACTACCCAGAAAGAAAAGATTTCTCATGCTGGAACTCTTGAAAAGAGATTGAGTCACACTTTTATCTCCTTGAAATATCACCTTTAAAAAAATGTTGTCATAGGGATGATGTGATGTGCTCTATAGCCACTATTATATTGAAATGTTGGTACTTTTTCGTAATCTCAGATGTTCATCTGGAACAAATGTTGTGAGACTGGAAGAAAAGCCATTACAGAGAATAAATAGTCAAGGCTGGGTGGGCTGAGGATGTCATCTCGGTTTCACGTGTGAAAATGTATGAAGCATTGACTTAGTATGGGAGAAGTCACAGTATTTGGTATAGAGTTTTGAGATTTTTTTTCCTTCAAATCTTTACTCATTTCACCAAGTGTTTTTGTGTGAAAGTGTCAACTGATGTTATTACACTTAGAAACCTTAGGGTTCAGGATGCCAAAAAGAGAAATTTCTTTTTCAATTGTACAATTTCTTTAATAAAGCAGGCTTTTGATATTGTAATATCTTTAGGGCAGGTACAATTACATCTTTCCACAGTGAGTACTGAGAAGCATGATACTGTAACCTTTTCACAGCTGCCATAATATAAACGGTAGTAATAAATAATTCCCTCCCCCCTCCATTAGATTATTCAAAGAAAAAAAAATCAGTCCACTCGTATGATTTCTGATGCACTTGACCTCTGCAATAGCATTTTAAGGTCTCAGGTCTCAAAGTAGAAGAAAAGGCTGAAACTCAGAAATCAGTTTATCGTTTTGTACATAGGAGTCAGGGTGAGACCTCAGAATTTATCTTCATGGTAGCCCTAGATTTCCAAGACCTTGTTTCTCTCACCTTATAGAGAAAATATCATAATTTGTTCTTTATGTTGGAGTAAATCACAGTACTAGGTGCAGAGGTGCAGATAGTTGAGGGGGATGGGGAAGGATTGAAACATGAGCATGTAGATATCCATAACACTGATATTTGTGAGCATGTGTATCTCTTTGTCCATTTACAAAAAAAAAAAACCCACCTATGTAAAGACAGAGTAAGTTTCAGGGTTACACACTGGTGAATGATGAACACTAAAAAATGAAAATAGAAAGATGTAACTATCTTCAAATCTAGTGTTTTGAACCCAGGAAATTCAAAGTGAAAGTTGCCCTTAAAAGGAGTCCAGACATGATGGTACTGTAGTTAGTAAGTGATACACTGTAATATTTAATCTGCAATTGTTTTTCTTGATGGCAAGGCCTGCATCAGTACAAAATGGGATGCAAATGAGAATGAGAGACCCAGTGTTTCTTTACCATGATGCCTGGACAGTCACACTGTGTTTCCAGCTTCTGTCAGTGAATTACTTGATTGTTGCAGAGAAACGCTGGCAGCCTGCAGCTCCTGTTGGGAAGGTAGCACCGGAAGCTGTCCTGGCTTCTTGTAGCTGTGAGAAAATACTGGTGAACTGCATTCAGTTCCACATACACAGCTGTAGGTTAATCGAGTTGCTTCATGCTCTGCCCCAGAGTTCCCAAGTGTGCAGCTTCCACATGCTATCATTCCCTTGTAGGTGTATGTACCCACTCTGATTAGGTGTACCTGTTCATATTAACAAGATTTAAGTGTACGTTGCATTCTCTTCAGGGGATCACTTCCTTTTCTCTTGCCTTATAACCTCATAAGCTTGCTTTTTATATTATGTGTCATCAAAAATCTCCTTCCTTTTATTTGAAACTGTAAACATAAAATAATTACAGTTTTTTCCATAATAGATTTGTGATGTTTAGTGGTGCAGAATTTACTTTTATTCTGCTTAAGAAGTGAGTTAATAATTAAAAAACCAAATACAAAACCCAAACTCAACTATCCTAAAAATTTATTTTAAAATAGCTATATCTGTAGCAAGTACAATGGTACTTCCTTTTGCATGTGGTATATGTAGCCACACATCTACGTGACTGTAACTGCAAATCTGCTAAATTACTCAAAGGGGAATTTCTACTTTAGAAACACAGGCTTACTTCACGTACTAACAAAGAGGCTGACTGATGATTGCTAGTCATTTGAATTTTGTTTAGCTTCCTTGTGTAACTGTAGTTATTGAAAGGTGTGATACAGTGTTAAAAGTCACAGGCTAATTGATACTTCTGTGCCTGTGAAGGACTAGAGGTGTATTATGGTGGCATTGAATGAATTATTTCATAAGTTTGGGCTTTAATTTTTTGTTCTGTCTCCCAGTGTGGCAGCAGGAGTGTTTCAGTCCATTTCTATGGAAAAATATGTAAAAGAAAAAGAAGAAAATACATATACAGTGTGCTGAGGAGGGACAGAGAAAAGGTAGAAAGCTCTGAAAGCGAAGAAGGCTTGCAGGGAGAGCAGACAGCAAAATCCAGAAGATGTCCTCTGAAAATTTAGAAGCTAGCAGAGGAATATGCAGTTATGCTTTTACAAATTTATTGTGTATCTTGATGGACTGAAGTTCAAGAATTACTGAGAAAGGCAGATGATATAGGTGATATTTTCAGCTGACTTGTGCTGAAACTCAATCACTGCTTTTACACCCAGGCAGGTTTTGGAGCCATAAGAGAACTGTGCAAAAGGAATTCATAGCTGAGCCTTGAGCCTATGGATGGTTAACTTCATATCCTTTTAAACTTGAATTTTAAAATTGAAACAGACCATAATAATTCTGAGATTGGGCTCTGCAGAGTTTATAGCCAAAGTAACTTAATGATATAGTCTTTTTCTGCTTCCCTACCATTGCCCTCATTCCCAGAACATTACAACTGCCTGTTTTGATTTTATTTCAAAATCAAAGACGTCCATATCAGAAGGCAGTATGAAGTCTCTATAATAAACAACCACTAATGGATGACTTAAAGTTACTTTCTTTAGTAAGAAAAGTCAAGGTCTGTAGAAACCTTGTGACAAAAACCAATCTAACATCAGCTACTCAATTTAGCATCAGCCAGCAAATCAGACACAGGTAACAAAAAGGTGACCAACTCTGCCAAAGAATGCGGACGTGAAAGAATAAATTGCCAATATTGTGAATTGCCATATTGACAAGAGCGATGACCTTGGTGTCCTCTGCGGACTGCTGTGGCACAGCAACATGGTTTTGTCCTTAGATTGCTGTGGAAAGTGGTGTTTTCCACAACTAATGGTAGAGCCAGGGGTTGTTTCTGGTAGGTGACCAAATTGGAGGAGGAGAAGAGATGGAAGGAGATATGCTACAGTTACCCAAAAGAAAGCATTATAGGGTGCTGCTTTTTTTTTTTTTTTTTTTTTTTTTTTTTTTTTTTTTTTTTTTAAGATACATTAACATAGCTGGTGGGGAAAAGATTGGTTTGAGTGGAAGTAAATATTTCGTAACGTCTTTGTGTCTTGGGGGGATTTATAAAGAGATTTCTCCACTCTAATCAGGTTGTTAATGTTCAGCATACCCTGACACATCAAAGGGACTTGTGCGTCTCGGTCTGTCTTGCTGAAAAGCAAATGCAGTCTGAGGAAAACTCAGCGGGGAAGTTCTTCAAAAGGGTGATGCAGCCCCTGGTCAGCCTGTCGCAAAGGACACGAGAGGATCACAGCTTTGCCGAGACTCTCCAGCTCAAAACCTTCGTAGAACTGAAGAACAGAAAGCAGAACTTGTGTTTCTGCCCTGTTTCAATCTCCAGTGGCGCTGCCACAAGAGGATAAGACTGGAATACTGATGATCTCTCCTTAAAACTTTTTCTTCTCCCCCCCCCTTTTTTTTTTAATTAAAAGGGTAATTTACTGTCTCCCCGTGGGGTAACCGAGGCTGCAGTTCGGGGGGGGGGGGGGCGGGGGGGGGGGGGAAGGGTTAACTGCCTGAGCCGGTCGCAGCCGGTTCGCCCGGCTCGAGGCTGCCCTGCGCATGTCATCGCGCGCAGAAGCGTCGACCAATCGGCAGAGGCCACCTGGCGCCGCCGCCGCCCGGGCCTATTTAAGAGCGAGGGCGGGGCCGCCACGAGGCGACGGCGGGAGGCGGCCGCGGGAGGGGCCGCGGGAGGGGCCGCGGGAGGGGCCGCGGGAGGGGCCGCGGGAGAAGGCTGCTGGGAAGGAAGGAGCGGCAGAAGGAAGCCGTTAGGTACGGACACCCACCTGCTGCGTCGCCGCGGCGAAGGGGTGAGAGGGGCTGGGTGTGAGGAGGAGAGCAGCGCGGGGCAGGTGCCTCCCGAAGCGTTTAATTGCACGTCTTCCCTTTCCTCAGCACCCGAACTGGTAATTAAAAGTTCGTATTAACTAGTGGTAGACAAAATCAAGTAGAATTCCCCAAGTTGAAGCTATTTTGCCTGCTGCAGTTAGACTTAAGAACTTATGAGGGCATGGCTTGGTTTAAAAACCTGAAACTTTCTCCCCATTTTTTGTGGAGGAGTTGAGGAAGCAGCAGTGACCTGGTGTTAAGGCTCCGGAACGCGTTGGATTGGGGAAGGGCTGTATGTGCTTTCCGGCCTGCAGTGCTGTACTTTGTATTTAAATAAGGGGCAGGGAGAAGGAAACAGTGACCCCAGCTCCTTATATACAAACAAATTTGCTGATGAGCTTCTGGTGCTTTAGAAAATACGGCTAGCCTTTTGGCTTACTCTTAAGTATGTTTTCTGCCATCATCTAGGAAGGGGAGTGATTGGATCACAACATGGAATCAGTACTTGCAAGAGTAGCAGAATTTAGAAACCTGGATTTAAATGACGTTTCCCTGGGTAGATTGTCTGCTATTTAATAGTGTTCACATTTGTGTTTATGGTGCAGCATTCCTGGGCAGGAGGCAGGGAAAAACAGTTTGGTCTTTTCTGTTACTTAAGGGCCTGTTTGAGAAATTTTAGTGCCTCTGCTGACAAATTAGGCTGAAATCCTTTAATGATTTTAGAGGTTTTTGGAGAAGGTAGGACTGACAAACAAGCATACAGTCAGTGTTGTTGTGCAGGTCTGATTCATCAGAATTTGGGCTAAAATTATATTGCACACCCCTAAGTGATAGCTAAGACTTGATTCTTGGGAAGACTTCAATTTTAAGTGAGACTGGGTTAGCGAGAGAAGTAACACTTGGATCACTACTTTGCATAGAATGTGAGATGTGTATGCATTTTAAATGATACCGTGCCAACACACATTCTACACTCTTTTACACCCACAGATTTATGCACATACTTCTTTCAAAATTAATGCTTCAGACTGGACTGCTGCCCTATGTTGCTTTATTAGAACTATAAAATTTTTCAGTTAAATAGGAAGAGGTAATTTAACATTTTTTATTTGAGAAGTGAAAAAACCAAAAAACTTGAGCATAGCTTGGCTGCTGTGTCTGTTTCGTTGAAGCGTGTAAGCAGAAAAACCCATTAAATGCATGAGCCCTTCTGACACCGGGAGGATGACAGTGCGTGTTACAAAAGCAACTTGACGGTGTAGAAAGGCTGTGATGTTGGTTTGGAGAACACCTACCGAGGGTCTTTTCCTGCATCGTTTTGTAGATCTCTCACCTTCTTGTAAAGTTTAATGAAGAGAGAGTGGACAAACAGTTGCAACAGTTGATTTTATGGAAACAGCTTCTTGAATGCCACAGCGAATGTGCTCCTGGGGTAGGTTTTTTCTGCAAATGTCAGAAAGTTGTGTGCCAGTGTCTTGAAACAGATTATTACCTCACGATGACTTTGTAGTAGGGAATTGGGAGAATATTTGACTTTAAGAATGGTTTTATGGTCTTTCAGGGTGGAAGGAAGGGGATACTCCTTACATATTGGAGTTTTTTATGAATGCCATTTTTAGGAGGGTGATAGACAGAAGTGTATTCCATCTGCTTCTGAGCTATAAGTTGTGTGTACCACACAGAACAAGCGTGGAGGATGGACTAAATGATTTTGAAGAGTTTTCATGTTACTAATGTCAGATGCATTTATTTATTATGTTTATTACCTGAGTTTGTCAAATGGTAACCACTGTAAAAATTTTTTATTGAGCCTTCACAACATGGCACTGAGTTCTTTAGAGCTTCATTGTCTTGTGCAGCAAGTGTAACAAGGAGACTCTGTAAATTACAGTAAAAGTAGTTACGCTATCAAGACGGATAGGATGATATGATTATTTAAACAGGTAATAACTTTGGCTAAGTATAATGCTAACTTTTTTTTAAGGCTACTCTTGAGAATATTTTGTAAAATAACTTATCTCTTCTATAAAACATAACGATGATGATCAGTTAATTTGTTTCTGCTTCATACTCAGATACTCAGTACTGCTAAAGAATTTTTTTTGCCTTAAATATCCCTGGGCATTCTTGTCCTAATTTATTCTCTATTTCCAGTTAAGCTGCATGTTGTCAAAAGAGTTACTTCTCTTCTCTTCTCTTCTTTTTTTTCTGAAAAAGAAATTCCTTTTTGAACTGAACAGAATCCCCAGTGGAAGGCTTATGCAGCCTTTACTAAGGCAGAATTGCAGCAGTTTTCACTGGGAGATCCAGGATCTGCTCCAGAGTAAGACATAAGAGTGGGCCTGAGGGAACCAGTCACAGGTGACAATAAAGGCTTAATTTGAATATTATAGCATTCTTTCATTGGTCTGGAAATTCACATGCCAAACATTTTAAAAAGGAGGAAGAGAAAGAAAATAAATTCTTTGGGCTCAATTTAACATTTAGAAATAATTTCCCTGAAGAAACTGCAGCTGCATCATTTGAGCCTAGTATCAAATGGATTTGCTGCAAATTTATTCTCATAACCTAGATTTCTGTTTATTAGGAGACTATGAATAAACCACGATCCTGCGCTGTAAGGACAAACAGAAGGGTCAGCTTTATGTACAGGGCCTGTGCCAGTCCTTAGGTGTGATGCTACTGTGCGTTATTTCGCAATCACAGCTCATTCATTTTTGCTCCATTTGCCAATTGCATTGCAGCTGTGAGAGCTCAGCAATGAGGTGGAGCTCTTGCAATATCTTTGTTGTTGATTCGTCTTCACCTGCTTCACCTATCAAGAGCCAATTACAAGTCTACATGGTGGAGAGCAACCTTGTGTGGGTCAGGGTTAGAATCTCTAGGAGACGGGGCAGGGAGAGGATAAACGACAAAAAATAAATTTTGTTATGCAAGATCTAATCAGTTACACAACGCTTTTCTACTTAATTTAGGCATACCATATCTTTCCAGGAGATCTTTAATACCAGGTTATGATATATTAATGTTCCCTTCCTGCAATAGAGTTTTGTTCCACAGAGTTACAGGGTATTTTCTTGGCTGAATCTGTAATTGTTTATAAATACCCATGAATGGGAAAGCCAGTAACTCATCTTTTGCAAGGAAGTAGAAAGATGGCCCCTGATGGGTCTTTCCTGGGCAGCTTCTGATTTTTGGAATGTGCTGCCTGAGATGAGGGAAGGTGAGATTGAATCCTGGTATGTGGATAAAGAAGAGGAGACTTTACTCGTTGTTTCAAGGACTGTTCCTCAGGATACTTTCTCACTGTGGGACTACTTTCTTGTCTGTCTTGATCTCTCTGTAGCTGTGGCACAGTGATGTCTATTGTTCTCACTGTTACTACCTGTATGCAGGTGTGCTTGGTCCTGTGCAGGGCTAGGCCTGTGGGGAGCGTGAGAGAGAGAGAGAGCTCTTCGAGTTAACTGAGATAACCAGTGATTCTGTGTGCATCATTACTTGAATACCTAGTTTCTGTGACTTACGAGGCTCTTGCCTGTAACTAAGAATTTTTGGGAATGTCAAGTCACTGGAAAGCAGGGGCTTCTGTTTCAAGATGTTACTCTGCAGTAACAGGTGCTTTTCAAAAGCTTGGCTCAAAGAGATATGCATTTTTACATTTGTGTGACTTTATTCTTATGTTACTTTTTGGATTCCTTCAAGAGTGTGACAGTGAATATCTTTTATAAATATAGGTAGCAAGTACCCTGTGAGTTATGTAATACTACCAAGCATCTGTATTCAGAGGAAAAATTAATTACTGCACACAATACCTACCAGGCGAAGGTAGGGCACTTTCGTGATAATTACAGTATCACTGTAGAGTAAATATATCAGTCTTCAGCTGACAATATAATTAATAACATCTTTTGGGTGATTTGACTGCTCTACTTACTGTTAAATGAACGATTTTTTTTCCTCTCTTTTTCTCCCAGTGGTGCTGAGCAGCTGTAGCTCCTCATTGCTGCAACTGGAAGTCTGCTCTGTGCCCCTGGAAATGAGGCCAGCAGTACGCTGTATTTCTCTTTGATTGACAAATTATTAAATTCAGGGATTTGGAATTAAAGCAGACTTTTGCATTTTCTTAACCCCCTGCTCAATATGAGAGTTAGAAAGACAGAGAAACACAGAACACAAATCTCAAACAGTCTAAATGCTTTGGTTAGATCTGTGAAACTTTTAAGCTGTGGTAGTACTAATTAATACCATTAAGATTATATTGCTTCATAATTTTTAATGTTAGGCCTAAGACAGTAATCAATGGTGTTGAGAAGTATATTAATAAAAATACTTGTAATAATTAAGGAAGAAATGGGGAGTATGTGGGGAATTCAGATTAGTAGGTTGGAAAGAAATGGAAACTTAGCCTAAGGGGCTTCTGACTGTTTGGCATTGATCATCTCCATCATCACCATTCCTGACTGTAGGTGAACACATGGCTTGGAGAGCTGTGTGCGAACATGCTCTTACTCATTGTGACAGGGGACTATGTATATGCACTTGTAGCTGTCGTTGCCTCATTAGCATTTAAAAAAGGCAACTGAACAATGGATTGACCTGCAAGTGTTAAGGAAGAATAGAATAGATTTAATCCTCTTCATTTACTCAAAATAATTAGTCATGGATCATTTGCAGTGTTTTTGCTACTGTAGTGAAACTGTGTAAAGACCTGAAGATTGATTTCCACCATTTCTTTGCAGGAAGCATCTCACATAGTTCTGTTGTGAGAGGTAGTATTCAGAACTGTTTGGGCAGTAAAATGATGTGTGTATCAACTGAGACATGTAAGGATGAATGAAATCTTGATTTTGTGCACAGCTGACTTAATACTGGTTTCTTTTGCTTCTATTCTTTACCACTTCTCATGTAATTGGGTGCTTGTTTATCACTAATGATTAAAATCAAAGGTCTTTTTGCTGACTGTTTAAAGATTGGTCATCTTGCCAGTCAGTTTTGTTTGTTTTCTAGTAGATGGTTGTGAGCGCTTTGCTTATTCTAAGGCTGATCAGCATGAATGAGTTGTGGCACTTTGCAGATTGGCAGTCAGAAGACACATCTTCTTTCCCGTGCTGACTCTCTTCAGTGGAGGCTAAAGTGTTCATTTCTGCAGCACCGTGATCACCGCTCCCCCTTAGGAACGTTACTTTATCTGATGACATTCACATCACCTAGCTAGAATGCACTGTGTGATGAATGGGGTGGCATTTTGCTAGGATGATCTTAAAAAGAAAAAAAAAGCAGAAATATGTTGTTTAGATTGGGCGGATCCCCTACTCTATACCGTGTTGTGGATCAGAATAACTTCAGTTAATAACTTAAGTCTTTGCAGTCTAACTTAAGCAATAAAAGTTTTATATTTCCATTACGCTTTCCTGGGAAGAAATTTTTGTAACAGGAGGGTTATATGGGTTGAGAAGGGGGGAATGTGATGCTTCAATTTGAACTGAGATGGTCAATAACAGGTAGCATACTTAAGAGGAGGCTGTGATTGCTGCATTTTATTCAGCATATTTGCAGTGGGTTCAGGTGTTGTGACATAACTGATCGTCTTGCATATACGACTGCGTTGTTCATCAGCAGATGTTTTCTGCTCTGTTTTAGAACGAAAGCATTACCACTGGGGTTTAAGGGAAGGGGAATAAAGGTGGCAAGGGAGGAGGCTGATGTGACAGGAAATGGAAAAAGATGTACTTTTGCCTTTGGATCTCTGACCATTTTGAAGGAGTAAATGCTGATCTGAATTCTAGTTAAAGGCTGGAGATGCTATATGGCCTTTTCTCATTCCTAGACTCTATAGCATTATGCTTAGATTAACTATGAAAACCTCAACGAATCTGCAATATCTTAGTTCTGGAAGCTTTCTCTGTGTTTAAATGAGTTCGATCTTCTCTCCTGTTAAAAGAAGGAAAGAGAAGAAAAGCAGATCACCTAGAAGTTACACAAATACTTATCCTTGCTGAATTTTCAAACAAGGTTTCTGCTTTGGCATTGGTTATTGGTGTTTGTTTATTCATCAGATGTTTTCACTGTCTGTTTCAGAATAGAGAATGTTGGAAGGAAAGGAAGGAAAAAAGGCAGTGGGTTAGGGGGTGGATGAGTAGAGGAAACTTACTGCAGTGTTTTTTGTGGCCCATCAACCTACACATAACTCTAAAGGAACATTAGGGGAGAGAGAAGTTGCAACGAACAGGAAAACTGTAAATAAAGAACTATTTTGGAGTAGTCGTAATAATTACTCACCGTAATTATTCTGTAGTAGAAAGAGCAGTATCTCCAAAGTTTCCCAATGGCAATCTTAAGCCTTCAATCTTAAAAACTTCCACCTTCTCCCTGAGAGAGAAGAAGAAAGAGAGAGAAGACAGTTTTTTCATAGTCTGTTTAGTCCAACTGTCAATATTTTTATAATGTCTTGAGCTTCATGTCCTGTGACAGTGTTCAAGGCTCGTGCTGGATCATGGGCATGCTGTAGCACTGCCTGTGGAAGGAGAGGTGATCTGTGTTGCAATAAAAACATGTTACTTTAAATCAAGCCAACTTGCGATTTTGGGAGTTGAAAGAATGAAACAAAGCGTTTTCTTCCAGGAATTACTCAAATGTGTTGTTTTCATTTAAAGCAACATCAACAGTTTGACAATTTGTATTTTAGAAGTTAAAATGACATTCAAATTTTCACTCTGATATAAGATGTAAAGAAATACTTTTAACGTTTGATTTTTTTTTTTCTGGCCCAGAAATTTTCAGTTTAATTCAACTTTCATTATAACCTGGCAAAAACTCTCTGTTCATTACAAAGATATATTAGCTGAAGATGAGAATTATCCAAATGAGAAATACCCCAGCTAATTGCTTGCTTGGGACAATCTGAATGCTTTGCAGTAGAGACCTATTTCCTCTTTAAAAATCTAGTGAGACTGGAAAAAATTAGATTGCTTTAGCCTTTCACTAGTAGTAGTCTAAACAAGTATCAATATCTCGCAGATAGAATACCAGATGGAGAGACTATGGGTTGTGTTTCCAGTTTAGTTTTTGTCATACTGCTTTTGGGCAAATCGTTGCCACTTTCCTCATTTGCAAAGAGACAGTGAAATGGTACTTAACTCACTGGAATGGTGATATATTAATCCTTCTTCAGAGATTTGCTTCTGTCATAGATATAGAAAAGATAGTAATGTACTCCCTTTATGGTGAAGTTTAGAAAGCATTCAGCATTATTTTAATTTTATTCATGCATGTACTCTAGAAGCAGTATTTCTGTCAAATTCATCAGGACTGTATGGACCTCTACTTGTTAAAAATTCCACACTTCATTTTCTCTAGATACCTGTGAAAATTGAAATTTATCAAGTAAAAAGTGGAAATAAGGTTTCTTTCAAAATTTCTGATTATTTTTATAATAGGTTATTTTTATAATAGGTTAAAAAAAATTCCCCATTTTTTGGTAGATTTCAGCAGAAAGTAACAGCAGTGTCAGTGGGGGTCAGGAGACTGCTTTGGGGCATATTAGCAACCAATTTAATACACATTATACTGACAGCAGTAAAAAGTTACTACAAGGTAAATAAGAAGCTGACCCACATGGAACTTCCTCTTGGTCCCTGAGCTAACAACAGTAGTCTGGCAGCCTCTGTCAGATACATACTTGATGAGCTCAGTGGCGAGATGGATATAGCTGTAGATTCATATAGCTAGTATTGGAATGCTCTCTCTTGTGCCCTGCCAACATCTTGTGATACCCCCCTTTACAGGGAATAGTAAAATTTGGGAAGAAGCCTTTACTGCGAAGGTTGAAAAAAACCTCTAATTAGCTGTGTCTCTCTGAAATGACTGATACGGCTCATAAAGGATGTAAATTAAAAGTATGTTGTTATTCCTGCAACTGCATCTGCTTTATGTGCAGCATCATTTGGAATGGGATACGCAGACTTTCGCCTTTTAAATGCAAAGTTGCAGTTTTGATTCCAGGCTCAATTGGTAACCTCGAAAAGTCGTTGTCCTCTGACAGCTCTCTAGTGGCCTATGTGGAAATTTATTGACTCATGCTTTCATTAAAAAAAAAAAAAAAAAAAGCCCCACCTGTTTGGTGCTATGCTGCCTTGTCTTGTATTCTGTTCAGAGCTGACTTGTGCTCTACCTTGGATTGGATCTTTGGATTCCCTGCTTTTTATAGTATGTGTTTCAGCTCAATTTTCTTATGTCCCTGTTACTCCAGATGGGTAGATATTTTAAGAGGCAGAGGCAGACACAGTATACTGTTTTAAGGTCTTGGAAGTACTTGTCTAGGGTTGCTTTATGTGCCTGGTACGCAGCAGGTCAAGGTGTATTATAGCTCTGGCTGGGGAGTTCCAGATGACTTCTGTTGCTGCTACTTTTCCTTCAGTTAAGACAAAAGCCAGTTCAAGTACCGAGGAAGGCATTTCTGCTTGTGTATGGAAGCCGAATGTAGACAAGTGGTCATGCTGTAACAGCTAGCAGAAGTCAGCCTCAGTGAAGAGGTCACAGGATGGGTGAGCCACGTAGGCTGAACTGTATGTTTAGCTCAGATATGGTTCAAAGTTGAAATATGTTGGCATCACAGGAAACTTCTTACTGCAGTTTTCAGTTTTGTAACTTACTGAATTACTTGTGAGAAGACTAGGCCAGTCACTGCTGTTCAGAGCTCACAGAAGTTCTCAAGGAGAATTTACAAGAAGAGCATGATACAGTGTTGGACTGGCTTGAGAGCACCATAATGTGCCAAGTTCTCCACTTTGCTCTGTCACTAGCTGCCATAATGAAATCAAAGCTTTAGATATAGTGCAGTGCTTGCTCTATACTCTAGGTACAGTTCTGAGAATTTCCCTTTTAAAAAGCCAGTGTGGTGGGACACTATAAAATCCATATACTTATGTAAAATGTCTGGAAGCTTTAGGGATGTTAGGAGGCAGTAATGAGCCAAGTTTGGAGTCATTAGATCTCATCTTTCCTGAGAGGAAAGTCTCCCCAAACTAAAAATTGTTTTGTAAAGATGTGTGGCTCTGAGGTACCCACTGCTACTTTCAGTCTAACTAATGTGTAACATTTGTACATTACAAATAGGAGGATGACACTGGAAATGGAGCTGAAAGAAGAATGAAGTGGGGTGTAATATTGAATGTTCCCATACAGATGCTTCATGGGGGGGGGGGGGAATTGGACATCAAAAGGGATAGGATGATGACGAATAGAAGCTTGGGTTATGGTGAAGGGGAAGTAGCAGATCATATTTGGAGCCCTTTGGATCTTAAAGGCACCTTGAGCCCTTTCCTCTGCTGAATTTGAGATGTAAATGGGAGGAGCTGATTTGTGAGGTGTGTCAGGTCTTTTCTCTATCTCCACCTGCGTTAGTGAGTCAGAGTTGTTGAGGTTGGAAGGCATCTCTAGAGACTGTCTAGTTCAAATACCACCCTTAAAGCAGGGGCAACCAGAGCAAATTGCTCAGGGGTTTGTGCAGTTTTAAATATCTCCAAAGATGGAAATTCTGCAGTCTCTCTGGGTGATACGTTCATTGTGAACGCATTGTGCATTGAAACTGTTTTTCTTACATTTAAACAAAATTTCTTATATTTCAATTTGTGTTCATTGCCTTTTGGCCTTTCACTGGGCACCACAGAGCTCTGTATGTCTCTGTCTTTTTATTCCCTCCCTCTCGGGTATTTGTACACATGGACAAGAATTCCTCTCTCCTTCACCTACAAGCCTTCTGTTCTTGAGGCTAAACAGTTCCAGCTCTGTTAGGGGGTCTCAGTTATTGGATTTAGGAAGGGTCTAAAGAATGAATGACATAATACTCCTAGAATGAGTTGTATGCGGCCCATGAGAGGTGGAAGAGCAAGCTCCACAGAGTGTTTGGAACTGAGAAGAGTCGAGACTGGGATAAGAATTATATAGACCATGGAAGTGGCTGGAAAGCAACGCTGAAGCAAGGAGCTCTGCTGAATTGTGAGAAGGTGGGAGGGAGATGCAGTCCTGTACAGTGATCACTCAAGTCAAGCTTCATGATGAAAATGCATATCGTCCACTGAGCGCAGCTATCTGTGATATATTTTCATTAATACAGGGCTGTAGATGCCAAGGGGCAAAAATGCTGGGTCCCTTAGGGAGACAGGAAGATCTCAAAAGGCTGGAAGTACCATTGTGTGGGGAGTTGGAAAAGAACCGAAAGCCATTTTTCCTACATGACTGTACGCTTATGGCAAAATCAGAATATATGGGCCCTGTGTGAAATATGGACTACATCTATGAGCTTTTAGATGTGATGGACATCCATCCAAATATTTCAAATGGAGTTACTTCATGGTAACAAAATATGCAAGGACGCATACATGTGCTGCTGTAACAACAACAACGAGTAAAAACTGAAAGCAGCTAAATGGCACCTTATTCTTGCGGTAAATGTTTATCCTTCTGCTGGAAAAGAGACCTGGAATGTCATTAAGATAAAGTTCCTCTGTATTGCTGGAGGCCTTGCAGAACAGGATTTCACTGTCTTTACCATCGGAGAATGGGAACTGAAAAGTTAAAAGTATTTCAAACGGCAACTTGTGAAGATAAAAACATAGAGATGTGTGCATGGTAACGCAAGTCAGGCTACTATTCCTGTATTTCAGTTCATCTGTATTGCTGGTACCTCATATACTTGAGCCCTTTTTATGTTCATGGTTTATAGTACTTCAAAACTGGTGGCAGGAGCATTGTTGCAGTGTCTCTTCTGACTTCATTGCAAAGGCAGAACTGGAGCTGTTTTACGTGCAAAAGGTGCAACATTGAAACTTCTTCTCAAAGTAATTCCTGTAGTGAAACTTGATGATGTCTTTGTCCACCTTGTGCCCTTCTATCTAAATTGAGATTTTAATTTAACTGCTGTGAAATTCCTAAATTCTCAGGTTGCTTCTTTTATTGGCTGATTATTAATCCCTTTGCCTGCTGACACAGGGCTGAAGTGAGACTCTCATGTCCCTGTAACACGTACCTTTGGTCTAGGTTGATCAAACCTCTGAGAGATGCACGGCCCATTATTTTTATATATGTATATATATATATATATATGTATATATATATATATATGTATATATATATAAAAAAGTGTGTGTGTGTGTATATATATATATAAAATATATATATATATAAAATTATGGGCCATACATCTATCAGAGGTTTGATCAACCTGTGCGTGTATGTATATATTTATATTTTGGTCAAATTAGTGGTCAGTACAGGAGTTGGCTTGCCAGCAAACTAAATGTTGGTATCAGAGGCTCAGTTGTGTTTCTTAGATGAAAATATTGAGCTGATTGCTTAAAGTGTGAATCAAAGGCTATTTAAATACTATAATGATAGTCACAGTAGTCATAATACTAAAGTTCTACTTCAGAAGGATAGGAATAAGACATACTCCCATATTATTATATTATATTCTTACCTGCTTCCTCCTCCCCTAATATTTTCCAGAATTTTTATTAGATTTCATATAAAAGATTAAAATTTTATTCTAAATAACCAAGATTTAAGCTCTGTCTCTTTTAAAGCACTACATAAATAAACTTGAGTGTTTTAGGCCTGTGATATTACTATGATATTTGGATGCATTATCTTGGTAACCTTTATGAGCTGCAACTAACAACAGCACAGATTTCCAAAATGTTAATTGCACAGTCAGTGGGGGTAGGGTGTATTTTTTGCTTTGTTAGTGGTGGCAGTGCTAATCTGCTCTGTTTGCTTTTTCTTTTTTCTTGTCTTGGCATCTAGAGGCAGTAGTACAGGTACTAGGAAAGCAGTAGGCTTTCTGCCAACTTTGATATAGTAGAAGATTGCAACTGTTCTGATGAAGGAGAAGAATGGCAACTGTCTTCAACGGTCTCAGAATAATACGATAAACAACTCCCTCTAAAATGATTTTTAATGTTATTGAAATCCAAAGAGTCAGCAATCCAGTTTCTACTGCATAAAAACAATCGTGTTTGGTACCTGTACAAAAGAAACATTGAAGCTGCCCCTTGTGTCTCAGTGCGTTTTCTTCATATTTTTTCAGGTATCATCTTAGTTGTACATTAACTCATATGCTTCTGGAGCCAGGAATAGCAAAGTTAACAGTCTAACTTAGTAAAGTAGGATTAAAGCTAGAAACACTGCATTTGTCATAATGGCTTATAGCAGTTGTCCATCATTTTTGGTTTCTTACTTCTAGCTGTGTCCAGTATTTGATTTTTTTCAGAGAAAGACAATGCTCCTTCTAACCAAAAAGAAGGAAGTACTTTGGTAAAATAACAGCTCCTAAACCTTATTTGATTTGCTTCCTTGAAGAGCAAATCTGAACATTATTCTGTACTTCTCTCTGTATACTATGAAAAAATAATTGAAAATTTTAACTATTTTACTGTGTCAGAACGTTAAATGCAACTGGTTATTTCAGGTGATGGATCTGCTTATCCTCTAGGAAGGTGTAGCTAGCTCTTTGATATCTAATGAGAGTACTTGCCGCTTTCAGTAGTTTTCATCTTCAAAGCACTGTCTAAACACTTCATTTAATACAAAAACCACTAGGGATGGTAAATGAATGAAGTATGTACAAACTTGCACTTACAGGACTAAAAGGTCTTTTACAGAATTGATGGAAAATTAAGCATGCTTTACTTGGCATGTTCCTTATGCCAGTGTAGATTTGTCCCTTGCAGGTAATTTGCAAGTGCATCTTCTCTTCTGCCTCCTCCCTTCTTCCCTCAAGTAATGCCTTACTTGCAGCCTCTCCTTCTTTGCTTGATTATTGTATAACACCAAATCTATTCCCACATCAAATAGATAGGATATTCTGGCAAGGAAGCTTCCTGGCCTGTGAACTGCCGGCCAAACCAAGCAAAAGCCAGACCATCTTCTTCAGGATTTCACTGCAGGTTTCATATCTGACTTCAGTTTTCTGGGTGACTGTTGCCTTCTGTTTGACAGAACGAATGTTTCTGGCTCATGACACATGTGTTTGCCATCAAATTGAACCAATCTAGTGAAAGGCTTTAGAAGGAGCCTGTAACTTAATTCCAGTGATTCCCTAGTGTAGAGTGAATACTTTTTCCAAGGGTCTTAAAAGTGCATGCAAGTCCAGATATTTGTAGCAATGGAGAGGATTGATTCAGTGGAATCATTAAGGGCTGCAGCCTGCCCTCAGAGAATTAGGAAGAGTAGAGCCAGGCATCTCCTAATGCTCTCCGCCCCAACAGCTGTATAGTAAACCACAGTGGTGGATAAGGCTTGCCACCTTACATTAGCTGAGGAAGTTAGAGATGAGATGTGTAGTAATTTGTGTCTACAGTTAATGTAGTTAATCATTATGTTTAGGGTAGTACCTTCTAGATCTGGCAGGAATGATGTCGATCAACACTGTGAACACAACACTGAACACAGTGTGGTTACTTCTCTTTTTGCTGACTTCTCTGTTTAAAGTCAGCTTTGTTAGCTTTCTCCTAACACTGAGTCTGATCTACCCACAGAAGTATTTTTATTATGCTTCCCAGTTTAATTGTCTGCTTTCTCTGTGAGTAGCTTACAGCTGCTACCCTAACCCAAAGGACACAGGGTTTTGGTTGTAACAGGCTTAGGTTTGGTGTGCTCCATGCTGTGCTAATACTTCAGTGCAAGAGTAAGGCTCGCTGAGGCAGCAGGGACCCTTGGGGAGTGTGTGTTTGTCTATACTACTGCTGTGTTAATCATCACAGACTGAAATGGTGGTGGTATCCTTTCTGCTAGTGCTATTAATCTGCTGGCAGTTGCTGCCCTCGGCCTGGCAAATTGGAGGATGGTCATTTCTACCCACTAGCATGCTTTGTAGAAAAGGGCTGAGTGTTGCTGAATAAAGCAGAGGCTGACAAATAAGCTTGGTGTAAAGTGAAACTGCTTAGTTTTAGCTAGTTGGGGAGATTAGAAATGGTAAACCACTTTATATAGTTATACCATTGACCAACTTCAAAAGAGTTTCTTTTATCTTCAACCAACCAAAGATGCTGAGAATACTGTTTGTCCTCCAACATGTAGAATGTGTTTTTGTGCAGTGCTGTCTGCTGTGTTTTATAGCTGATGATTTTTGAGGGCTTTTCTCTGCAATAGCTTTTGGTAAATAGATGCCTAGTGATAATTTTAGAGATGAAGTTCTATCAAATGAAGTCATTCCTGGCAACTAAGATTTCAGCCTAGATTTCAGCGTAAACTGACGGTCCAAGAAAGCACCCGGGGTTCTGAGTGAATGCTGAAACCTACATCAGTGCTTTTTCACAATAGTCAGCGCTCAAAGCTAGCATGATCTGCCAACTGCCTTGCAAATTCAGCTCTTAATAACACAGATGTGCCTTAAGTTAGTGAAAGAGAGTTGAAGTAGGCAACTTTGAACCCACGCTTAATAGACATGATACATGATAAGGTATACTTTCTTTTATATGGCATGTGACTATTAGCATGTGTTTCCATCCTCCTGAAGATGTTTGGTTTGATGTGTCTGGTAACAAATGCCTTTCAGTTTCTGTTTCCTTGTTACATACTACATATCTTGAATTCATTATAGGTTTGTTAGTAAAATTTTAACACAAATTACCTTATTAATCTTTCCTTTGTAAATATTGCTATAAAAAAAGCAAACTTCATACTTGCACGTCCACATTATTATGGTAATTAATTTCAATTTATAACTAATTATGCTGTTCTATATCTAACCTGCCCCTTATTAGCAGTAGCAAGTGGGAATCAGTGAGTGTGATTTGCAGATGCTGGTCTGCGTATTGACAGACAAGCTACCTGGCAGCAGCCGCTCTGTAAGGAGGGAGTAGATCTCTCAATGAGCTGCTGCTATGAGACTCATGTTTCCTGCTTCCACAAACTATGATGGATATGTTGAGCTTTGAATTGCTTTGATAATGTGTGTGTGTGGGGGGAGGTGAGAAGTGGGAATGTCTCACAATAATTAAAAGTTAAAAAAAAAATAGAAATATAAACTGGTCTCATGGAGTAAAAAGATGGGAGGAGAAAATATAATAATGCTATGCACAGATGCTCTTTGATCTTGGCTATAATTCAGAGCTGCACAGTCCTGCTGCAGGTGGCATTAGATAAGAGGACATATTCCCTCGATAGATTTTCCTGGCACTATGAAGCAATTAGCTTTTGCTTGTTTGTAAAGTGAATGTAACCAGGTGCTCCCTCCCTCCCCTTCTGAAAAAAGTATGTTTGAGAGATTCCCATTTCCCGAATGGATTAATTATAGTTTCATCTCCCTCCTGGATCAATTACAGACTTGCATGCTCCTGGGTTTGCTAAGGGGTTTTTTGTTCCCTTTCTCTCCTTTCTTACTGAAAGGTGTGCTTGAACTGAAATATCTCTTAATGGGCATGAAGTGAAAGGTTCAGAAGCTCTTTGACATTAAAATGAGACCCAGATATTAGGATGGTTTTAGTGTAAGGGCCAGAAAGTTCCTTCTAGGCATGCGATGGCATTTGGAAAGTGGGGGAGAAGGGGAGTGAGATGCAAGAGAAAGTATCTTAGGGAAGGAGAACTGCTCTTCAGAGAGCAGAGACACTGCACATGCTGCTTCAGTGATACGTTATTTTCTAGACCATTTCTGTTGCAGAATAGGCATTTGGGTGCCTGCTTTCCTGGTTTGTCCTTGCCTGTGCTATACAACCCTTGTAAGAAGTAATCAATGCATTAGGAACAGCAGCTGGGCCAGTGTTGTAGTGGTGGGAATGGAAAGCTGCTCTGGCTTTTGCTTTGTAGACTGGGAGGCAGAGGTATGACAGTGCTCCAAAAGATAAACCTGTAACCCTACAAACGTAGACTAAAAGCCTCACCTTAATAGGCATATTCTTGCTGTGATCTGTAGATTCCTGATACTGAGCATTGGAGGTAGATGAGACCTGCCGGTCAGGAGGAGGAACAGTTTGTGCTCTGTCAGGAGGTCAGCTTTTATAACTAGAGACAAGCAAATAGTTCCTTTCTGCTGCAGCTATAAAATGCACATTTTAAATAAACTTCCTTTCTCCTGTGAAGAAATTCACAGGTAAAAAGATGGAATAGCTCAAGTTACTTTCTCATCCAGTCATTATTTGTCTCATTCATCTCAAATAAGATCCAAAGATATGTTCTGTAGTGTCCCCCATGGAGTTCTTAAGCTTGCATTTTGAGCCATTGCTTACCCAACTTCTTACCTCCAGAAATTAGTCTAACAAATCAGCTTTCTCAAGATCCTGAGACATTTGCTGCCTTACAACATAATTGTGTGTGGCTGTTTCTCATTAGACAGCGATATTTACCTCTGGGGAATGAGGCTTTTCAGCCTAAAATGAATTAAATGGAAACTTTGGCAAATGTCTTTGCAGTTGTCAGGACTGAAATAAATGAGCTGTCTTTGAGGGCATGTACTTCTGAACACCTGGGGATTGTGTCACTGAATGCTATGTGTTATCTGAGGATATATTGGAAGCTTTGAAAAAGCTCTTACCCTTAAATCCCAAGAAAGAAGAATACAGAGTTCAAGAGCAATGTTGGAGTGTGTTATATTGAGCACATTTGCTTTGTGCTGGAGATTAGTAGGCAAGGAAGCCTGTGCATAACAATGCTTGTCAGACATTATCAGTTATGTTTTAGGATATACACAACTGTGGTTCTTGCTTGGATCCAAAAGAACTATTAGCTCATGTATACATGAATGCAAGAGGTAATTATAGTTACAGATCTGAAGGACATAGGTCTCTGCTACCGTTTTCACTACAGGGGGAGGATGGGAATTCCCCCATGTCCAGGGTTTTGAGGGAAGAGAAAAAGTCTTGCTTTGTTCACTGCATGGCATACTATTTTATTTTATTGTTGCCTTCATAAAACTGTGCTGTAGACCCTAGATTCTTACCTTTGGGGTCCAAGCACAATGAGTTAATGGACCATTTGAACTCTGGTAACCACTGATCTCCAGAAGCTTTGTAATGGAGGCAGCAGCTTTCTGTATTCCTGTAATTAGTGCAGATGGGCTAGTGATGGGGAAAGGTGGATGAAGGGAAAGGAAGAAGTGTTGAATTTGTAGAAGCAACTGGCTTGCTTTTTCTGGAAAGGGTTTCTGTAACTGTTGGTTTTATGTACGAGATTGGGATTTTTGGTACAGCTCTTTATTGTACATTGCTGCTTATGACTGGTGCAGAGTGGCAGTAGCTGATTCTAGAGAAAGAGGGTATTTTTCTACAGATAGGAGAGTAATATGAAGCATCTGTATCTCTTGAATTTTTTTGTTGTTGTTGTTCAGTGGTTTTGTTTTCTTTTGTTAGTAAAACCGTTTCTTTAGGGTTGCTGTTCTTCATCAAAGTACCAGGAAGTAAAATCAGGTGGGCTGTGCTTAGGTCCTTGCCTCTTTAAAATGAATTTGTTTCTACTGAGTGGGCTTTGAATGTATTTGTAAGGAAATATAGTATAATATTGGGGTTGCCTAGTGACTGCCCCCTCTTCCCCGAAAACTCTGGACCTGTCTGCACGGATAGGGGAAGGATCCGAGTTCCTGTTCTTCACACCTAAATACTTCCTGCTCCTCTGGCACATGAACGCTCCTGGAAATCTCTGGTCCTGGCATCCTCTGCATTCTGGGCCTGGCAAACAGAATTCAGTGCATTTTTACAGTGCAGTAACTTTTTTCAGAGATGACCCCAGTTCTCATCTTATTCTCTACTGTTCACTTTTCACTTACCAGATAATATTTAGATTTTGCATTGTGGACTGTAGATTTCTAAACATAAAATATGACAGATGGATGTTTTTGTTAGGACGTCAGGTTGCTCAGTCTGTGCCAGCGGTAGGGAATGCACCTAGATCCCCAGTGACCGTGGAAGGAAGTCAGATGCAAGAATGATTAGAGCAAAATCAGGTTTCTTGTCTTGCTCCAAGATGTATTGATCAGGTACTTGGCTGCTCAGTGGCTACCTGAGCAGCTCTGCTCATATGATTTGCTTCCCTTAAAATTCATATTTCCCCCCCTTTTCCCCTTCTCCGAGGCTTCCCCTTTACTGCTCTTATCCCTTTCTAGTAAACAACTTGTCTATTAATACCTTCACCATTGGCCTTGATTTTGTTGACTTTATGCTGTATTTGTTATTTATGATGTTATTGCTTTGGTAATTTCTGTGTTCTACCAAGCCAATACTCCCTTTTGTAATCTGTAGTGTCCTGCAGTTTCTCAAGTTAGTGGCATCACAGGTCAGGGTGGGTTGCCTGCATCTATGTTGTTCTTTTCTTACCTGTAGCATCTTGCAATTCCTTATGTTGCTTTTTCAATAGAGGTGCCACAGATCAAGATTCACAATCTGTATGTGTACTTTGACCATTTTGACCTCTAATTTAGGAACAGTACCTTCTAAACTGTTCTTGTACAGCAGCCAGGCTACTGGTTGATGATTTTCCTCAGTGTACTTTACCAGCATGTACTACTTCATCAGAGCTTCTTTAAATGGAAGCTTAAGTGTGATACAAAAAAACTTGAATTCAGTGAGAAGTATTTAATCTGGTATAGTTATGAACTAAGTCCATTTGGGGATTAGGTATTTTATTTAAAAAAAATTGAAGATAATTAACCTGTATCAGTTTAGAAAGGTAAGAGAAGGGAGCTTGATTTTTGAAGAACACACTAGCTCTTCAAAGAACTGAGCTGATACTTTGCAATGTATTGGTCAAATTTCTGTTATTAGATAGGAGATATCATGCTTCTGATCTATGGATATAAAGAGTGAGAGTTATCTCACTCTTGGACATCTCTGTTGCAGATAGCTGCATTTGGGGTGAGCTCCTCTTGGCTCTCTTTAGAGCGGAGGCAATTGGTAGGTCATAAGTGGTTCTTGGATATGATTCATCTCACTTAGATACGTATGTGAGGATGAGGTGATATTTAGGATAAATGTACCCCTCTTTAAGTACCAGATGAGTTGTTTTGCTGTAGGTGTCTACATTATAAACATTTTAGATGAATCCCACCTGACATGCTTTTTTTATTCCTTCCTGAAGTTGGTAGGATTTCAAAGCATTTGGTTTGATGCAGGGGATGTTCAGGATTCAGAGCTGAGCCTGAAATGCCCATGTGAGATGTGAAAGTTCTTTCACGTTTGTTTTAAACTTCTGTTGGCAGCAAATGTATTGTGTTCACCTGTCAAGTGGAAAAGTGGTATGACAATACAATAAACTGCAAGGAAAATAAAAAACTTACGGTTTCTACAGGAAAATATGGAGGTTTGAAGTGAACTACTATCCAGTGACATTTGAGCATAGCACAGCTTGAATGTTGAATATGTCCAGATATCCAGACACTTTCAAAGATCTTAGTTTGTTATACTTACTTTGATTCTTTTCTAGGGCAAGCTAGTTCATTCTTTTCCTTGTGTTTCACATGGAAAACATCTAGTTTAAATACAAGTTAGTCTGAAAACAATCTTGTTCTACTTTTTTTGAAAGCTTGGATTCAGCTTTTAGGCTCATTAATATTCACAAGCACTGTTCAGTTAGGATTGCTTTAATTTCCGTGTGCTTTATTAACAAGGATTATAGTGGCATTTGCATGCCAGACTCTCAGTATTGTGTAAATTTTGGTTATTACTATGGAAAAAAGGTAGGGGAAAAAAAGTTACTTCACTCGATCCAGTACTTTCTCTAACTGTTGCACTTAATATGTTTTGGAGAGTGTTTCTTTTCAGTGTTTATTAGGTGGATTTTTTTATCTCTGAAAGATATTTGTGAGTCTTGGAACCCCCAAAGAGAAGGCAGAGGTTGGTGCTCTAGATATGCCTTTGGCACGCCTTATTAACAAAGGAATATATCCCCTGAATCTGGAAAGTGAAGACAGCCTTAGAGGAGTCCCACAATTGTTGAATCTTTGTGTGTCACACTATTCTGTGACAGTTGTAGGTATTCATTACCAGTTACACTGGCCAAATGAGCTGGAAAGTATAACAGCATTTTCTAATGGTACTCCAGAGCCAAAGGTCTGCTCCCAGCAAAACACCTGTGTTTGCAGCTAGTGGCTGGCTGGCCACTGTGCATAACGTGGGTAATGTACTGCGGATCTGTCCTACTGAAGAAGCCAGGATGAGAGTTCTTCAATCTATGCATATGGTTGTTAGTGAGTGCTCAGTCAGCAGGACACTTGATTTCTAGAATTCAAATTGATGCCACAACTTATTTTAGATAGACTGTGGAGTAACTGTTGCTGCTGTGGAGTTTGCATGGTTGGGACAGCCTTTTGAAAGGTGAAAAGATTTAATTGTATTTCCATTTTCTTTCCCGACTCACAGCTGAAAGTTGAGTGTGTGTTTTTCTTTGTTTAAACATACCTCAGAACTTTTCCAAGTCAGATTCATGTGCATTTTCAGTGCTGTTTTAATGTCTACCTTTTAGATTTATTTCAGTTCCATAAGCCAAACCTTCCCTTTTGCCAGATGCTTTTGGTGCTTTGATGCTTTGCTGTTGGTGTGAAGGCTAGTTCAAAACGGTGGATGTTTCCAAGGAACTGCTAACAGTTTGCAGCCAAGGCAAAGGCTTTAATTTTCTTGTCTGCCCAGTATTTGTTAGCCTTTACAGGCTGCTAGATGTGACAGTTGAACCGATTGACAAAGACTCCAGTTTTTCCTTGAAAAACACAGGTTTTCCCTTGAAATTGGGTCTTTGAGAGCATTGGAGATCAGTGAGATGGAAGGCATGTTATGCTGAGGGTAATGAGGAAGTGTGATCTTGGAGACGTAAACTTGCGTTTGTGAATGGTTTATCTTACAGAGTTCTTAGACTTGTTTCTTGCATTGTAGAACAGTTTTGTCCTTTGCTTTCCCCCTTTTCTCCCTCCCTAAAAACCCTAGAACAAGAAGCCAGAAGTCAAATGAGAATCTGGTACATTTAGAAAGCTTTCATGGAAAGAGATAGCTTCCTTTTCACTGAATGCTTTGAATGCATGCATACTGCACCTTCCTTTTGGCATCTTTGACAACATGTCCCCTGTACTCTATAATTTCATGCATCCCTGTAATTTACCACTCATACAATTTTGGCTTATGAAGCAGAGAAATGCAGCAGAACTTATCAGTTAAAATGTTAGTATACTTGCTTAGTATACTTACTAGTAAGAATTACCTGTATTTATCTGATGTTATGTTTACAAAAAATAGTTCTTGACTTTCTAGAAAAGTGAACACCAAGGTAATTCTCTTGCAGTCAAAATGTACTACTTTTACATTTGGACCTGGCAGGAAATAATTCCAGTAATTCAATAAATATTTCAGACCAGTCGTCTGCGTAGTCCAGTTTTTCTGCTGAGAATGACTGTTGTGGGGTGTATCACCCAAGCATGTAAGAAACACAAGAGGAAAGTTAGTACAACTCCAAGGGGTGTTTTCTTTCCCTTACTGCAGCTAGAATTTGCTGCATGTTCCAAAGTGCCGGAGTCTAATATGCCTTTGAACTTAAAAAAATAAATAACTTCTGGTGGAAATTGTGGGTTTTCTGTTATCCAAATCAACATTTAATCTTTATGTTGAATCAGTTCCAGGATGCAGTCTTTGTTTTGATATATTTTTTTTCAACTTAATAAACCATGGAAAATAATGATAAAGGAGTGATAGTAGTTTCTGTGTCTTCTTGCATTAGGGAATGCTTCACAGAAAGTGTCATTTAAGCAATAATCTGTCCTGCCTCAAAAGAGGGGAGAACCTTGAAGGTAGCCTTTGATGACTTCGTTGTTTGAAGTCTGAGAGAGAAAGCAGTAGTTTCTCTGTTTATTAGATAAAGTGAGAGTACCAGTGAAGAATTAAGTTGCATGATGTTTTTATATGTAGTTTTGGGCATCTTTCCCCATGCATAAAAGATGCATATGTAAGTTTTCTCTTGCTTCTGTCTGTTCAACTGCTTTATAGAGTCAGTTCATAATGAATGTTACTCTAGAGTGTTGTAAGTTTGTATAATATCCATATAAATGAAGATTGTAAGCTCAGGAAGTATACTTTGAAACCACTGTTACGAACCATCCTGTTTGATAAAATTTCTTTGTGAGGATTTACTGTCTTCCCCCCCCCCCCCCCCCCAATAAAATAATTGTCAGTTTTCTCACTGGAATTACAGTTGTACTATGCCCTGCCTTTCCTCTCCCCCAGGTCCACAGACTGGGACCAGTGCGTCTCTGCAGAGCCTCATTGCACAGACTTCACACACGCAGTGGATTTGGGGGTTGGGGTTTGTCTGTTAAACAAGATAAACACAGCAAGATGCACAAACTTTTTTTTTTTTTTTTTTTTTTTTTTTAGTTCAACCTGTCAGGACTTGGGGACGGTATTGCACTAAGAATCGTAGTTGACTTTGACTTTAATGTTAGAAGTTCTGGCTTCCTTGTATTGATTTATTGGGAGGTTTTTTTTAATTATTATTTGCATATGTTCCAACAGAATAGTCTCTAAAGACCAGTGATGAAAGGTGCAAAACACTTGATCCTGTCAGACATGCATGTTTGTGCAAGTCCTACTGATTTCAAGTCAGAGCAATTTAAACAACTTAAGTGAGTATCAGTACTATTAGAAAGATCTGAGATTAAAATAGTGAAGAATGTCCGTATGATGTAATTTCCAGAATTTAACTCCAAGATAAAGCAAAGCTCCTAGAAAAAGAATACCAAATATTGAGATTTCATCTTAAGGATCAGGAAGATAGGAAGACCTAGTAGATCTTGCACAGTTTGCTTTGATGCAGCAAGTGTTTCCTTGAAGGTGTTCAGGCTGCATAAAGATACCCCTCAGATGTACTTACTTCTCTCTCATCATGCATCTGTAAAAACTATTGATATATCTTTACTCAGTAGAGATTAATCATTAAATAATTGACACAGTAATTCTAGTTATCAACTTCTAGGCCCTTCTAACCTGATTTCATTTTGTAGTGTATATGGGATGTACCAGTTGTAATATTTCAGGGTAAAAGTAGCACATATTAGTGTATATTTCCAGTACTAAGGGATTAATTATTTGAAACTTTACCACTGCAAGTAATTTCTTTCTGTTTTAAGCTTGTCGCAGCTTCAATGTATTACTTGCGACCATAAAATCTGAACATGCAAATAACTGTGAGCCTGAGGGTTAAGGTGTGTTTGTGCTTCTTTGCGAAGCTTGATGTAACCTTGAGAGGCTGAATAATTCCGCTCTTGTATAATGACATGTTCGCTTACTCATTTGCTATGGTAGAAGAAAATGAGGAACATTAAAAAAAAAAATAATAAAATAAAAAAAAATAAAAGACAAAAAGACTAATGATACTATAAATGAGCCTGAAAAACATTAAATTGATGTGTAAACTGTAAAGCTTAGCCCTAGTAAAGATGAGATTGTTTCCCTTTTCAAGGTGAAAGCGTGCTGAATATAGTACTGTTTCTTTTGAAACAACAAGTCCCTTCATACCCTTTCTCATTTTAAGAGATGAAAACTGCTAAGCAACAGAATATTTTAACTGCGTGCTACCAAGATTTTTCTGATTATGTAGGAAGGTAATTACAACACTATTTTTTTTTTTGAAAGAACCAATACTAAAACATGCTTTCAAAGCAAAATAATCCCCCTACCCCCCACTTCAACAAATGCTTTGAAACTACTTTTTAAAGTCAACCTAGAATAATTCCCTCTGGTCAAACTCTTTAGTTCATGCTTTTTATACTTAACAATTTAAAAATACGAAAATTAATAAATTATAAACTTTATACTCCTGTGAAAGGGGTCACTGTTCCCAAACAAATTCTTCTGGACATATTCTAACTCCGCTTATGAGTTAGTCTTAAAAGAAGCTGGAAAAGCTGGCTAGGTTAGAAATAGAAACCTTCAAGGCTGGGTGAATTGGAAATGAGTCTTGTCAGAAGGGTTGTGAAATCAAGGGTTGTGAGATTGAAATGGTTTTCACTTTTTAGTTGAGTAAATCTTATAGTTCAGACTTGAACTGTTGTATAGGAGCCTGAACTGATTAAGTAGTTTATTGAATCCTCTTTGCTTTCATGTTTAAGCCATGGCAGCCACTATTATTTGAAACAAAGGGATGATTCAAACTCAGGCTATAGTTTATCACACTGTGGTAAGAAAATGCTTGTTAAGAACAGTAGTGTTGTGTGATCTAAGATAAGGCTATTTTTTACATCCTGTGGCTCAGAAGGCTTGAAATCTCAAGCTTTTGCATTAAAAATCATCTTGTAAAATGTACAAGCTCAAAGTGTGTTTTGCTTCAATTCTCTCAGAAGAGTACCTCCTCCTTTGGCCCACTGAAGCACATTACCATCATAAGAAAAACCTTGTAAAGTATGTTATGTAACATGTTATTTCAAACCTCTAAACCCAAACATTTCTAAGGCATATCAGTCCCTTAGATAAACTTATGGTGTTACTTGTGCATTTTAGGGGGAAAAACCCCAAACATTTGTATTCTTCTTTTTACTTTCTCCCCCCTCCCCAACTCCTTCCTTGGCCTTGAAATTGCACACTCTGAGCTAGTGAGATTTTGCCGCTAGTACCCACGTATGGATCTACTCAGAAATGGAAAATAGCAATGGAGGGGGAATCTTCGGTGAGAATGAAAGGCCTTCCTGGATGTATATCTTAATTTACTGTATTGTTTTGATACTGTATTAACCTTTCCAAAGTGCGCCTAACTGCATTCCACCCATAGACCAACCCCTGAGCGAATCCTGCAGTAACACCTGATGTCCAACTCCCACGATCCTTCTGGAAACTTTGACATAGTGATGTCCTTGAATGAAGGGTGAAATCTGCCAAAAAGGACAATCTCTTCTTACCCCGTCCATTTGCGTTATTGTTGCTACTACTTTAGTCATAAAATAGAGCAGAAATAACAACACAGTAGAAGCAAAAATAATGGATATAGGATGTTTATTTAGTCTTGCTCTAGAGATAAGCCTCAGCATTTTAACATCTGAAGAATATTAGCATGTTGTCCGTATTAATCCCTGCGGTGGTAATAGTTATTCTCAGTATTCAGGTTATTATGTTTTCATCAGTGTCTTCATTAGAACTTACTTTTTAAGCTTGATCATTAGCTCTTTGGGATTAGACTTCTAAATACCTATTTCTTTAACTCAAAGGTTTTCTTTTCTCCCCCTTATACTCATCTTCCAAAGAATTATTAGTCTGTCTCTTGCTCTTTGCATTTACTCTACTGTTTGCCTATTAATTCTGACTGAGCGTCTGTCTTGAATTTTAAAGCTCTTTGTCTAACTAATAGAGTTCAGTAAACATCTTACTGTGTGAGGATTTCCAAACTTAGAGTATGTACCTTGATTTTTATTGAAACAGTCTTTACCAGGATATTTGGCTTCTCTATTATTTTCAGGAAGACTCTGAATTTATTACTTTCATCTAGTCTGCTATTTTTAAACTAGGAGGTTTTTTGTATGATTAAGGGCAGAATCACACAAGGACTTTTGCTCAGCAGATTCTTCTTGTTCTGTTATGGCATAGAAAGCTCAAGTTTGAGAAATGATGTGCTAGAATAGGCACTAAAACTGAGATGCACAAGGATTAGGGACAGGAGGGACCATCTAGTACCACCTCTTTTGTGCGGGTTACTCATTTTCACTTACCATCTTGATCTGAGAAAATGTAATTGTGATCAAAACTTAACTATGATTTGACACACTTATGTCTTTCAGAAAGGTGTCTGTTCTTTAAAGCACCAAGATAGGGAGAATATAGCCCTTCTGTTTGCATTTTGTCATAGTGGTTAATCACCCTTCCTGTTAAAAATGTGCGCCTTATTTCTTATATGAAATAGTCTGAAATTCCATAGAAGAGCAGCTGTGAATTGGACTGGATCTTTCCTTGAAGTCATCTAATCATATTTAACGTCTGGGGATTGCTCTGATTGCCAAGACTTTTCGAGCCTGCAGTGAGTTTGCAAATAAAGGACATCCCATTTTTGTACTGTTGTCATTTTTTTTTTCCTGATGAGTTAACTACTTGATAGCTAGGTAAACACTAGATACTGTAGAATATCAGTGTTAATGTGCATTTACTGTGTTCCTCATCTTTTATCCCTGCTGCCATTCTGAATCAATGGTCTCTGCTGTCCTAGAAAAAAAATACTTTGTGCAGAAATAGTAACTAGTTTAGGGCAAATGTTGCAAACGTTTGCTGACTGTAGAACAGGAAAAGTTAAAACCTGGAGTATGCATTGGTTTGTGCTGGAACCTCAGTCAGGAAAAAATCCATAGTTCTTTTGTTACTCTCAGGAAACTTGTTTGCTTTGAGTATGTGTGCGCTGCTTTAGATTGACTCTCATAAAAGAATTCTGGTGATACTCGGAGATTTCTGTTCTCTAAGGAGTGTTTTATTTGGAGGCAGAGTAGAGGATTTGTGCTTGAAGGTTACGTGTTCTCTCATCCTGAGATTGTGAGATGCCCCCAAGCCTCTCTGAGGCAAAGGTGTGTGAAGTAGCAAAGCTTCTAGAGGAAAGCAGTTTAGTAGCTATGGGATTGTAATCAAAGATGGGAACAGTGTCAAAAACTGTGTGTGTGTGGGCAGAAATCTGAGTCCTAGAGGACTTCTGTCAGTTGTGCAGCTGCTTGGGGGAAAACGGGAAAGAATGAAGAAGGCTGTGAGGGAAAGCAAGTCAGGTGCCTGGTGCAAAGGCAAACCTGAGCAGGCTCTTTGTGATACTTAGCTATCTAATACTGTGTGTTAACCAGTGTGATCCCTAGTGCTACTTTCCTGAAGTATTAAATACCAAGTTATTTTTTGGTGACAGCACAGATTGTTTTAGAATGCCCTAAAAACTGAGAAAGGACAATGTTTCATGGCAAGCACTGTGCTCTCTCTTGGCTTGTTTGAAGACTGTTCAAGGTACTTGCACGCACTTGGGTCTATAACAAACACAGTAATATCCTGGGAGATGGAAATAAGAAAAAGGAAGAGACCCAGTCCCAGAATTTCACTACTTCAAGAATACGATATTCTTGCTTCTCTTACAGTTTCTACGTTCAAATCATTGTTTTTATTTATTTTTTTTTTTTTGCTTCTGTTTTTTTAAGGAAACCTAGCTTGAATGTGTGCTATACCACTTGTTCAGAGTTTTTGATCGGTGGCATAAAAACTTTGAACTACAGTAGGATTTGCTAATTTACAGTTACAGTGCACAAAGTTACAGTGCACAAAGCTGACCCATGGGGACTGTGTGAGACAATTTTTGAGAGAGTTCTTGAGAGAATTCTTTAAGCCTTTAGCATTCTTTAGCATTCTTTAAGCCTCCTTTCTTGCAGGCTGTGTTATGTTCTGTCTGCCAGGGTTAAAAGTGTGTACAAAGATGGTTACTCCAGCACAGTTAATGGGTGCTGAGTTGTGGGGATCTGTGTGTGCATGCATCTAAGCTACAAGAGCACTTACCAGCTTTTGTCTCCTCCAGGCTTAGTGGGAGAAGAACGAAACGACCTGGTGCCAGGAAGATGTTGGTCTGGGTACCTGCATTCAGTTCCTTGTGACACAGGGTTTCGTGCAATTTGGGTAAAGCTTGCAAATTGTAAAGGACTCAAATGTTCAAGAACCTACTAGTTCCCACTCATTTCTGTAGGAGTTATATGTCTACTGCTTGAAACCTTGCTATTTAATTTCTTACGACTTTAAGTACGTTACTACCTCTGAAAATGTGTTGTGTGGTCTTTGTGCCGCAGTGTTCCTCTCATGAAATAGGGGAACACTTCTTCATTTCATAATAACGAAAAAGATGGTAATAATAAAAAGTTCTTCGGAAGTTGTTTCATGTGAAAAGCTAAAGCTCTGTCCTTATCCTGCCTGTGGACCAGCTCCCCCAAGCTGTAAAACATGAGGGTAGTGGGCATTTCAGAGAAACACAACTGATACAGAACATCTAGGGGTGAAGGGAATGCTTGACTTAATTTCAGCTTGTTCTGCCTCACTAAAATATCATTGTGCTTACCAGGGGCTTCAGAAGGGATAGGATTAGTGGAATAGTGATTAAGATTATCCTTTCCCTTTAATACTTGTATTATGCCTATATTGGAATAGTCAGTATGATTATCTGTATACTCTGAGATAGATTTCTTGTTGCCCTGCTAAAATGATGGAGTAAAAGCTGATTTCTACATAAACGTTGTAGTTGTCAGACAAACGCAGTATTAGTTAAGAGCTGTGAGGAGCTTTATGTGGATA
Source organism: Rhea pennata (assembly GCF_028389875.1). Lineage (NCBI taxonomy): Eukaryota > Metazoa > Chordata > Aves > Rheiformes > Rheidae > Rhea > Rhea pennata. The sequence continues at coordinate 4,646,388 of NC_084678.1, forward strand.
TGTGTATGAGACGAAATCTTCCTGTATTTTGTGTTTACGTGGTAGATCTGCCTTTGGCCTTCAGCAGAAGTATTTTACTTCAACCTTGCTCTCCATCTTCTGTGATACTTTCTGAAATTAAAGTTGTTTTTTAAGATTTGGAAGTGTTGTTTTGTGGGATAGCATCCCATAACGCGTGTAGCTTGAAATCTTAATGTATTAAAGTTGAGTTATATCTGTTTTTATTTGAAGTTCTGTTTTCTCTGGTTTTATTTCTGTCAGTCAAACCAACATCCTTCATCTATTTGTCAATGGAAGGCAGAAGAAAGAGTTGTTTGCGTAGGTGGCAGTGACTTGATTGGCACACATAATATGAACAAACAGGAGCAAATAAGGCTTTTTTATTTTTCTCTTTTTAAGTTCCAAGCTTTCCTGTATGGTCTTAAGTAGTTCTCAAAATGACAGTTTCCTCTTGTGAAGAACACATACCCCATCAAGATAAAATTTTTTTGTCAGCTACCACAGAAAGTTGTTCCCCAGTGAAATCATTTAGGACCAGTTGCTACTCCAGGTGTCTGTCTTCCTTATCGTAGTTATAGAGACACAGTTGATTTCTTTGACAGCACCTAGATACAAGCTAAAAAAACTTCTATGGAAAGGAAAAGATGAATTGGACTAACTGCTTAAATTTTACTTCTGTTTGTAAGAAATACTAAGAAAGCATCTTTGATTTTTAAGATGATAAATTTGCAGAATGTTATGGCTCTTTTTCCTTCAGTTAAAGCTGAAATACCACACTGAGACTGCGGAGCAGAAAGTGGAAACTGGGGTAGAACTGTAACGTAAGTGATGAATGTCATTGCACACAGTGGATGTAGTAGCTGGGGTTAAGATTTTCAAAAAACAGGCTCAATGTTGCCCTAATTGGGCTTCCTTTAGGATCACTGGTCAAAGTTCTGCCTGCTCTCATTTACAACATGAGCAAGCTAATGAAGAACACTTTGCCAATTCCACACTGTAAAGGTTGGCCAGAGTAGAACTGCAGTCCCCTTTTAAAATCTGTCATCTCTATAAAGAGCCTACTTTCGACCAGCTCTACAGTTGCTTGATCTTTAACTTTTAATTCAACATTTTAATTTCTGGTTTAAAGTTGGCAAGCAGGATGTAGACTGATGTTGCTTTTCAATGTGTTTATTTTTCCAGGTAAAATTTGATTCACAGTGAGTGGATGATAAATCAATATGCAGTGAAGGTTAACACAGGATAAATTCTTAAAGTTGAGTTTGTTTTAGAACTAGGACTATGTTATAGATATATGCATATATTTAAGTAGATTTATAGATTTATATATATTTTGTTTCTTGATTTTCTGTGTTTTTAATCAATGAATGATATAGGTCATTTTCATTAGACTATTTGGTTTGTATCCATACATTTGGAAGCTGAAATTCAAATTATGAGAGGAGAGAATGGTGCTTCAGATTAACTGCATAAAACAGTCTTAAATATACTGTCTACAGAAGAGGAAGATAAGTTGGTAAATGTTTTGCATTTAAAACTGATTTATTGAGCAAAGTATTAATAAAAAAAATTAGATTAGAGTATTAAGTTAGATGAGTATTTAATACAAGCCACACAAATGCTTTTAGTTATTTTTCTTGGGTGTGATTTAAAAGGAATGGGGAGGTTGCTGTTTTGGTTTTTCAATTTAAATAGGGGCAAAAAGCTAAGGAATCCAGAAGCAAACAGGCAGGAGATTCAGGATTCCTTAGCTAGGACCAGTCCGCTGGAATGGGTGAGGATCCTTACACTAAACTGAGGAGCTTTCTCGTACTCTAAAACCAAGAGTTATCTTCTTTTCAAAATATTTTCCAAGTCAGTAAATTTTGCATAGCAAACCACAAAACTTTCCTAGTTGTCTTCAGAATGTTCTTTGGGATAAATCCACACTTCAGATTTCTTTCTTTAATTCCCAATTCCCACATTTTTACTTTTAATGCACTCCCGATCATCACAAAGTAATTTATTCTAGTGAACTGTAAATATGGAAAACTACTTTCTTTTCTTTTCTTTTTTTTACATAATGCTCTGTATAAGCACAAGATAATTGTGTTTATCTATTTCATGCAAAACCAGCTTTAACACCACATTAAGTCTGAGAAGTCGAGCATTTAGAAAAATGCAGTATTAAAGCTGAACAGCAAATCTAAATCCCATTTTTAGTGCCACTTCAGAAGTTGGCTCCTGCCAGCTGTCCCCCTCCCCCTTTTTTTTCCTTTTTTCTTCCCGTGAAGTGGGAAGACCAATGTTTTTTTTTTTTTTAGTTTCTGCTGTCAGAAATCTGTTGCTGCTGCTTTACCTTTTCTCATGCTGCAGAGTAATTTTGTAGTGGAGAGAGCAGTGATCTCTCCAGATCTAGTTTCAACCAAGTGGAAACCAACTGAGGGAAGAATGCTGATTTTCACAGCTGGGCAAGATCTGTGTCTATGAAGGTATGGTCAGGGTGCAATCAGACAGCTTTCCTTTGCTAGCACTACCAAAACTTGTTTCTTTTCCTTTGGTGTCTGGAAGGATGAAAAGTGCCTCCTCACACTGTATTGTTGATCCACCTGTTTTTAGACTGAGAAATGGGTCTTGCTAGCACTTGTCTTTCTGAATACATTTTTCTTTCCTTCTTAATTGAAGTTACAGTATTTCTTTCATTTTGAGTAAGTATGGAGTTTTGGTACTTTCAAATAAAACAGAATTCAGATATTGGTGAATTCAGCTATTGATCAGCAACAATATTTATTTATTTACATGCAAGCAGACTTGATGGCTGCCATATCTCATAAATTTTGAGTGAGGCTGCTGAAGAAGATTATTGTACTGTTTGCAATGCTGCATAGAATGCAAGTGCTTAATGAGATTGGACCAGCAGACAAATCTGACAGCAGTTTTATAAAGTTGGTTTGTATACTGATCAAAAAATAGTATGTAAAGGCAGGTAAATGCAATTCTCTTGAACCACTATAGATTTGCAAATACAGGAGCCTTCAGGTTTTGAGCTGCATAGCTGGCACAGGTGTAGCTGTGTGCCAAAGAGCAGAGAAGTCTTGCCCTGTCCTATGTAGTTAACAAGTCACACTTGCTGCTGTTCCAGAAATCAATCATAAGGCTTTTTACTCAATTCTTTGGTAATTTTCCCATTCTTTAATAAATGAGATAACTGTTGTTTATTACTAGGATTATGAAATATGGACAAGCATCCATCCGTAACAGAAGGTGAAGTTGTTTTCCTCTGCCTCCTGTTACGGCTATTCATAGAAGTAAGTATTGCTAGGTACGTTACAGGAGTACAGAGGATCCGCGTCCCGCAGGGCTCACGGTGAATTGGGACTGCTTTTGGGTTAGCTCAGAGTGTGAGAGGGCAGAGGCTGGGTTGTTGTCAATAGGTAAAGTTATTCTTACAGTCAAACATGTGAATGTCAAACACTACTCTGTGATGAACTGCCTTCAGCAAATTACGCTGTGTGATGCTATGCAAGAAGTTTCTAAAAATGGTAATGTTGCTACAGACTTGGCAAAACTACATAATTTAGATTTTCCAGTGATCGCTTTGTAAAGAAGTCCCTTTAACTGCAGATGCTTGCTTCTTCAGGTTCACTGTCCATTTTAAGGTTATGATGAAAATTTCAGTGCTGCTTGTCTTGCTTGAACATGTCAAATGCTTACTGCATGGGGCATGCTTTCATTTGTTGTTGCAAACCTGTACCTTCTTCCTTAATGTATAGTAAAGCTTCAAGTTTTTATAATAGGAGGAGGACAGGAAAACACTGCAAAAGGAACTTTTATATATCCAGTATCAAAGGATTCTTCACTGGGGAGGGCAGTCTGTTTGTAAATGCATGCTGTTGTGTTCCTTGGCTTGCTGAGGCTGTGTGAGTGAAATGTTAGTTCACTGGGTGAGTTTCTTGACCTGTTGTCAGAAGAGGGTCTGCTGTGTTAGCTGTGTCTAGCGCGATATCAGTTAGAGATGAGCAAAACAGCTTGGACAGAAAATCCTGTCTTGTCCCTCTGCTCTCCTGCTTTGGTCATATCGAGATCCGTTCTTTAACCAGTTTTGTTTCTTTATAAAGTTCAGGGTGCCTCGCTAACAAGTATGTTTATATATCAAGAAAAGAATGAGTAACAACACAGTAGTCAATTACTTACAGTTAACTTAAAAAGTAAGCTTTCTATATATCTATAACAGTTTTTAGATACACTGATCAATTTAAAACATTTTAAATTAAATTATTAAGTTAATATGAAAAAGCAGTGGAAGTCTGGGAAATAACTGTCAGTACAATTGCTCTACATTAGTAGCAGGGGGAAGAGAAAAACTGAAATTCGTGGGCAGCTCCAAAAGTGCAGTGTTAGGCAGTTTTGTATTCTTTGACAGTAGCTGCCTGGACAGGCAGTGCGTACAGAGCTCCAGCCTGGCCGCTGTACCGCTGTCTCTGCCTAGTACAGATGCCTCTGGGAAAAGGACGAAAATTGGAGTTATTCCAGTCCTTGGGAGCAGGATGGGCAACAAAGAATACAAATCCAGTGAAAAGCAGGTTTTGTGAGAACCTCTGCATTGCAGCTAGGTTGGCACTGCCTTTGCACATCTTTTGCTCTGCAACATGGCAGAACTTCTCATGAAATCACCGGTCAAACTCAAAGCCCAGCCCTATGAGAGAATGGCAGTTGCTGAACCAGTGACCGGAGTTGTGCTGCAGAGCTGCGCTCAGTTGTGTTTGTCCAGATCGCATCAGCGGAGACTGCAGCTTTGTGTTCTGCTCAGCATCTCAAGGAAAGAAGTGTTAAGGATGGTGAGGGATTCTGTAATGTTTGAGACTGTAGGCAGGAAGGAAGGAGAAGGGATAGGAGATCAATACTGGTATATTGTTTTAGTGGGAAAAAAGCTTTCCTCCTTTCCTCCTGTTTATAATAGACATAGGAGGATTGCTACTGACAGAATGCATTGGAGCCAAATCCTGTTCTGAGCTGCAGTACAGCTCTAGAGTCATTGCTTTTTTTTTTTTCTTTTTTTTTTTAAAGGACATCTGGATTTGTTGTAGCAAAACAGAATGTTGTCTTTCAGGTACATTTTCTGTATATTGAATGTATAGAAGATCAAATATTTTAATACTAAAATTTTATTTTTTTTTCAAGGCACTTATTTAGCATAAAGTAATCAGAAGCATGGAAGGTGGAAACAAGTGAAAAGCACTTGCTAAGGGAGAGAATCCATTCTTACAGAAGGAGAGTGCTTGATAGCTCACCTAGAGACTTAGCATACTACATTACAGTTTCTCCTATCCCCCTTCCCCCTGACTGTATTACACAGCTGTGAGAAAAGACTTTCTCTAATCTGGCTGCATTCTTGTCAGTCGTACTCTTTGAGTCAAAGGTCTAGGGACTAAGAGCACTCTGTGTTGCTATAGCCTGAAATATTGCCTCATGTTTTAGTTTGATCTGATGGACTTAGTTCTCTTCCCATCATGTTTCCTGATTTCAGAGGTATACAGATAAGTAGAGCAGAGTTTGCATAAGTATTCTTTGTTCTAGTACTGTTCAGTTTATTGAAATCCATGATCATAAATTGTGTACTAAAATAATGATAAATGTTGACACAGCCTCTCCCTTTTAATTTCCTGCATTTTCCCACCAAGCTGAGCATCAAACCAGTGCCACACTAAGCTTGATTTGGATTTTCCACGTAGTGTTCTCTTGATTCTACAAAGCCAGGATTTTCTAAATTTATATTCTGTACATACTCTGCTTTCCAACATCCCTTTCCTTTATTAGACCTCCCTGTGTTCTACCTCGGATAGGCAGAATATTTGCCTCTCTGGGATGTCATCAGGATTGCAGTGAGACTCAGCTGCTAGGAGGTACCATCAGAGTGATTGTTTTTCGTATGTAGATTCAAGGTGGATATTAGTGCAGGATGATACTTCCAATTAAAGCGATTTTAAAAGCTTGTATGAAGTCAGTCATCTTCCATTTAATTGCGTGGCTCATTTCTTTGCTGTTGGAGAGTTGTCGTGTTTGTCTGCATGCTTCCTAGGTCTGCTCTGTGATGCAACTCCTGGCTTTGTCAGAGTAATTTAAAGTATAGTGCAGCACCTTTTGTCAACTTTTTAGATCCCTTTTATTTGTGTGGCTTTCCCTGTGTGTTCTTCTATCATGAAGCCATTCTGAGGATCAGCCTCTTCCAGGTCTTGTTTTATTGAGCCTGAAACCAATGGAGAGATAGGTAGGTAGTGAAACTATGATCATGAAATTCTACCTCCCTGTGTCTCAGTCATCAGTCACAACTCACTACTTCCTAATGTAAAGTCTGCTAGAAGTAATAGTAAAGTAATAGTTGATTTTAATGTTTAAATTGCACATCTAAGAATAGAGGAGACTTAAGTTTCATTCTTATATCACCCTTGCTGTCAGGCGCTCGCATGGTATTATGCTTCAAGTCTGTTCATGTGCTCTGTGCTTCTCCTTTCAGTTCTCATGTGTCCTTGCTTGACAAATGGAGTACTGTCTCATTAAGCAGCTCCTGTCATTTTAAATGATTCTTTATCAAGGTGTTAAGAACAAACTTTTATCTCCACTAGAATACTTTATTAAAAATGGTTTGATCAGGCACACTTTATATCATGTGTCCTAGGCAGGATAACTCATTAGATTTCTTCTTTGTCTTGGTGTGCAATAGATTCTCTGTTATTTTCTAAAATCCAGGTATCCTCCTGGTGATGTGTTGTATGTTTACGCTGATAGCTAAGTCTGTTTCTTCCATTTTTATTAAGGAAGTCAGGCATAGTCTTCATTCCCCCCCACCCCACCTTTCTTTCTTTATCTTCTGGATGTATGTATCTTTAAAAGTGAAGGGCCAGTGTAACATGAACTGACTAACTTGTCATTTCTGTCCTGATTTGTCATCTGCAGCAAGGGTCTTGCACATTAGAAAACGCAGGAGTTCAGTGCTTTGAGGGAAAAAACAAAATACGCTTGCATCTTATAGGCTCTCCACAGTGCTGAGCTGTCTGGTGGCTTTAAACTGGGATTTATACAGCCAATAAAAAAGAGCACCAGTATCCTAACTGCAAGCGACTGCTAGTCTAGACATATGGAAGACTGATTCATGAATGATGTTGTCAATTTAGCTTTCTGCGACTAGGTATTATGTGAGCAGTGTAAACTCACTGGATATGTTTTTCTTCCAGTAAGTGCGAGACACTCCTTTTTTCTTTTTTGTTTTGCTTTCCCTTTTAAAAACTTTGCACCTCTGCTCTGTATGAATCACCTTAATGTGTTACTTTGCCTAGGAATTCAGCAGACTCTTTGGTAGCTACTGGGCCATATTCTCCCCCTTCACCCAACAGAAATACTGACTTTTTCAGTCTGTTTTGCCTAAAGTAGAAAATGTTTCAAGTGATTCAGTTTGGAAGTAGAAGCTTGAATAATAATGTAACCATTTAGTTTGATTAACCACATCACCTTTTTGAAGTTTTGGACAAAACAGAGGAAAAAAGAGAAATTCTAACTCTCTTTTATAATGGGAATTTTAATTATTGCTGTGTCTTTGGGCAATACTGAACTGGCAAATTTCCTGCTGCATCGAGGGAGTTGGAGGGGGTTATTCTGAGGGGATGCCTTTCCCCCACTGCTTCCTCCTTCACTTTTGCTCCTAAATGTTCAGCTGATCGTTCCTTTAAATGAACTTTCTTAGAATGAAGTTTGTTCTACTTCTGGATACCCTACAAAAATACATACAACCAAATGTGGCATTTCCACACTAAATTGCAGCTACCTCATTATTGAGTATTGGCACTCAAATGAGAGTGAGGGAGGAAAAGTTAACTTCCAAACTTTACAACAAAGTTTGGAACAGGATTTAAATTAAAAAAAATGCAAAATATGATGATCAAGAATAAATGTGTTTGGAGCTTGATATTGTGTGCCACTTTTTTGCAAAAATAGATTTGCAGTTAAAAATGCACATGTCTTGTTGGGTAGCAGACTGCTTTGACTCACTTATTTTAGTGCACAGATGATACTAAAGGTGAAAATGAACTCGTGGATGTTCTTGAATATTTTGTATCCCAAAGCAGGCTGTAACGAATGACTAATACCTATGCTTATTGTAATAAAGAGAATTTATATTATTCTGTTTGAAAGACTCAATATTAATTTGAACTAATCAAGATGAAAATTCTAGCTGCAAAAAAACTAAGGCATTTCCTGTCTCCTTAGCAGGCACAAAGGCCTTTTCTCTCGTGTTAGCTGGAGGTACTAACTGTTAAGACTGGAAAAGATTACAGTCTCTGTGAATGCTTTCATGCTCGTTGAAATGTGGCTGAGAGAAATTTTTGCTCTATGAATCAGGCTGGCTGCTATATTGTATATGTAGTTTGTAAAGTCTAGCACTTGGACTGCTTTTTTTTCTCTTGCATTTCTTAGCTTGTGTTGGTATGTCTATAGGTAAATCTGGTTTGGTTAAGTTGATTTGCCTTGTTGGTTGTTTTTCAAACCTCACGTAAGCTTGAAAAATGGTTATGTTTGAAATGTTCTAGGTTACAGGCCTGAATCTTTGTGAGTATTAGCAAGAACTATTCTTTCCAAAGCACAGCTGTTTACAGATCATCTATGTTGTATAGGATTTCTCTGCCTGCTGATATGGGGTTGGGAGCAGGCTACATGCATATATCTTTTATATGTACATATGTTAGAGACAAAAAAGGTTATATTATAACCAGTAACCAGAGAAGAGCTTCGGTTTATTTTGTTTTTTGCCCTCCAAGGATTGCACACATCTGCAACTCGTATAGGTCAGTTCTCTTACCTTTTGCTTTGAACTTACTATCTTTGTCCTGCCTGGATCTTCTCTTGCCATTCTTCTACTCTAAACTATTTGCATTAGAGATTCTGTGAGTTTAAGAACTCAGAGGAGGCTTTATTTCATAGCAATACCCGTACTTGTTTATAGATTGTATTACGGTTCTCTTCCCTCCCTTGAGTCATGGGCACTAGGTACAGGCATAAACTACAGCAATAGACTGTCTTTTCCATTCTGAGCCACTGTGGGGACTGTTCGTGGTGGATTCCTCAGTGCTAAGTTTTAATTAACTTGAGCAATGGGGCTTCTAAAGTGTTTTTTAAATGGTTTCATGTGAAATATAGCTCACTCTCCTTTAGCTCTTCAGCTCTTTCATGACACTAGTATAAAAACAAAATGTTCTTCTGCACACACAACTGTCTCCCCAAGGAGAAGATGAGAGACCAAAGCTCAACTGGCAGATGTTAATCACAGCACTTAACGCTCTATTGGCCACAACAGTGATGAGGACTGGATAAGAATTCAATACAAAGAAACTGCTGATTCTCCTCTTTGCATATAGAGATGAATATCGTTTTAATGCACTTGATGTCAGTGGAATGCTTCTTGATTTACAGCATTGTAACTGAGCAGAAGAAAATCATGCCCTTGATCACATTTAAAGTCTGGCAGACTAAACTGAAAACTTTTCTTCTCACTGCTGATGGCAGTTGCAGCATTAGAACAGAATCATGAAGCTCTATTACCCCTTCCTTCTATCTTACCCCTTCTTTTTGGGTTTCTGGGGACCTGAGAGGGCCCCTTTCATCTGCTAATTGAGGTAAAGAGGGATTCTTTTTCTGCTGAATCCTTTGTTTTTGCTGGCTTAAAAGCTTCTCCTTCAGGCAAAAGTCTGTGCAACACTCCATTAACACCAAGTGGCAGAGTTTTTAATCCCCCCTTCACTTGGGAGAAGTTGGAGAAAAAGGGAAATTAGCTTCTTCTATAAAACTCTGGAAGCAGATGATGACTTCGCACTTTTCATCTAAACATAGCATGTATGTATTAATTTCAGAAGGGAAGGAAGCTGCTATTTCTTCCTAAAGTTACAGAGTATGTAGTGTAGAAGAAAATACTTAGGAGAGAGTAAGTTAAACCAAGTCTTTAATTTTAGTAGATGTGCCACTGAGTCCTCACAAGTTCCTTTGGGAATGTTCCCTATGCTCTTGGGGATTTACATAGCTTGCAAGGAATGCACAGTGCACTCAATAACAGTCTCTTCTGGATGAATTGTTTTCTGGTGAAATCTTTGCTGTTGTACTCGTATGTGAACATTGGCTGATAGGGTGTAAATATATTCTAACGTAGAATGACTCCATCTCTGCGACAGCTAGATTTTTTTTGTCTGTAAAAAAGTTTGTAAGGACAAATTCACAATATTAAAATAGAAGATAGGCTTTCTCCCTTTCTAAAGTTTAAGTTTTTTTTTTTTTCAAATCTATACTAGATAATGTATTGACTAAAATCTCTATGTTTTTATAGAAGTAAACATCTCACCCATCTTGCACTCACCTAATGGCTGTGTTTATGTAACCCTGGACCACCAACAATTAGAAAAGAAAATAATGCCTCTTCCTACATGCTGTATCTTCCAAAGCAAACCTTCCTGCTCCCTTCAGACAAATGCATCATCAAGGATAAGCCTTGCAATGTGCTGTCAATGCAACAGTGCTCAAAGAGAGTGAATTTTAGAGCTTGGGGCTTTCCGCAGGGAATATGTTGCCTTGTGCCCTTGTGTATACATATGTTTCTCTAAGATGCTGTGTCTCAGGGCATTAGCAGAGAAACTAAGCAATTTTAGCTATCCCCAGGAGACATCTCTAGTTTTCCTTTTAGCAGACAAAGTGTGTGTGTGTGTGTGTGTGTGTTTTTTTTTTTCCTCCATAAAACCCTGGGGTATTGCAGACTTTAATTTACCGAAATTAGTTTCTTTAATTAGTTTAAAGCCATGAATTTTGGAGACATTAAGACAACTGTAGCTATTGGCGCACAGGTAAAGTGACAGTGTTGAGTTGTAAGAGGCTGTATTCAGGACCCAGGGAGCAGGTTTTCTGCAGAATTGTTTGAGGCTAGTCGTCTTCAGACAGAATAATTTAGCAGCACATAATGCATTCATATTCCAAGTGCCTTACATGCTTTCCAAGTTGATTCTTGCCAACCCCCTTTGCAATACTTGAGGGAAGTGAGAACAAGTCTTCCGATGTTATAGGTGGGGGAATTGAGTTGCAAAGTGATTTCTTTATAACCATAAGGAGCATCTGTACCAGAGACCAGATTAGGATTTGAGAATTCCTTGGTCTTTGCTTCGATTTCTTGAAACCCAAGTCCTAGCAGAAGAGATGCTCCACATCCTAATTAGAAGTTTGTTGCAAATACTGTTGTTGGTGTCAGTGGATTTTGGATCACATTATACAGTACATTGTATTTACATTATTTGGTTTATGTTGCTCTTTCTTATATTTCTGAAGATGCACGAGTTATTTACATCTGTCCATAAAAGAATTTTAATATGTTGTCTTGCATGTTACTTCAGGTCTGGCTAGTCATAGTAAGAAACAGCTTGGTTCTGCATTGCTAATTTTGAAAGCTGTCCGTGCATTCTCATTTTAAATGCCTTAAACATACAACCCTATTTATAAGAGAAAGAAAGAAGTAAGAAAAATCTGTATGTCAAGCCTGGTAAAGTAGTAATGAAAAATGTATGTAGTTACAGCAAGTATCAGTGTTCCCCATTTTTGTGAAATAGCCTTGGTTTGTAAATGTAAATTAGTGACCTTTTCTAATTTATAGCCTTTAACTGTTCAATCAAAAGTAAAACAATAAATGCAGAGTACGTAATGGGACTGCTCTGTTGTTCTTTGCTATTGCAGTGGCACAGGTTTCACTGCAACCTGCCCATTCCTCTGCACTCAAAGGAGCGATGCTGTGTGGCTGCAGGTGAATGGTGGAGTGCTGGGCAATACAAGGAGCTCTGGCAGACCAAGAAGAGCTCTGCAGCGACAGAGATTGCTTTTTTGGCTCTGCCAGAAGGGTACTTCCCTGCGGACACTACCTCTATTCTCATCTCTAAATTCTTCATTTAAATCATTTAAATTAAATGGATGCTCTGGGGACTTTTTTTATGTGGTTTTCAAGAAAATCTTTCTTGGTCTTTTTCAGCTGGAAAGTATAGGTTAATCCTTCCTTCCTTTTGGGGTGTTTCTGTTAAAGCTACTAAAATTGCTTGCTAATTCTTTACATCAACATTATGAAGTAGCACGATCAAGGCAGTGAATTCACCTCAAAAACGAGGGTCTGCTGTGCATCAATAGGATGCTTTGTCATTTTTCTCCTGTGTCTAACGACATCTTTGGAAGATAAACATAGCAATGGGAGACTATCCTGAGTGAGGAGTGTGACCAAGTGAGGCTAGGCTCTGGGAATGTGCTGTGCAGATGTGTGCGAATCGGGCCTCCAACAGTCAGCGTTCGTGGCTTGCTTACTGTTGGGTAAAATGAGGGAATAAGTCAGGATGGATCCTTTTAACAGATGTTACTGTGCTTTGTAGGTGGTGTGTGTTCTTGCCCCCCCCACCACCCCCCCCCAGCCCACTCTCCTGAATAATATCAATCTTGTCATTTTGGTTTCTTTTCCTTTACTCTTCTCAGGGGAGGTGACATCTTTTGCGTAGTGCTGACTTCAGGTTACATCTGTCTCTTGGCTCCGCATGCAGCCTGTTCTGGTTGGTTGATATTCTGTGTAAGATCCTTCATCATAACACTAATACCTTCATTATCAAGGCTATCAAACTGAAGATTTCCAGTTGAGTTCACTTGTTCTGCTGCTCATTTTCTTTGGATCCCATTCTTAGGGACAGAAGAAGGAGAGGCTTTTTCCTGATGTCACCTTGTCCTACAAGTCATTTTACGAATCAGTAACCAGGTGTCCTCTTTTACCACATTCAGTCCTCTTCAGCGTTACAGCCTGCCTTCGCACCGGCTTCCCTGCCTACGTCCTCTTGTTTACTGACATCCTCGCTCACCTAGCTCTCTTTTTCAAAACGGTTTCTGTTGTGTTTTTCTTCCTGCTAGGCAGTTCCATTGATTAATCCAGAATAAAATATAAATCAGTGGTGCTTATTTTTTGTTTTGTGCATCTCAATGTGCAACAGTCCTTCCAATGGAGTGCAGCATCCGTGCAATATTTAGTTCTTCGTTAGCTGTTATTCATGGCTCTTACAACATCCAAAAAATGTGAAAGGTAGTGCATTTAAAACTGATGAAAAGAGCACACATTTTACTTGTGCCATTATCTATCTTAAGGCATTTCAGGAGAATAACTTAGGCCTGGAATAAGATGAGACATTTATTTGAAAATCCACAATTAAATTGTGTAGGATGAAAGTCCAGAAAAGATAAAGCTGCCTGCTTTAGGCCATCAGCCAACCTTTCATTGCCTGGGGTTGGGAACTGGCTTTTTCCCCGTGAGTCTTGTTACTGCATAAAGATCTTTTACTGGGTTGCTTATACCTTTCTCTGTAGCCAGCTCCTGCTGGAGATGGAGTGTGGGACAAACTGCTCTGTTGTTTTAATCCAATATGCTATTCTTACTTTAGTTTACCTAAGTACACGAATTAATTGCTCATAAAGTTGTTCAAGCTTTTCATTAATAGGGAACATGAGTGATTTGTAACTCGTGGGGAACATATATCAGATGAGCTGTGGAGTTTGGTCGAGCTCCTTTCTGAAAGGCTCTCTGTATGGGTATGCCACTTGCATAGTAAAGAGCTGCTCCATTGCCATTGATATTCAAGGAGTGCTACCCAAAGGGAATTTTTAAAAATAATTACGACGTTTTTATCCTTTTTTTGCCTCTTTTCCTCGCTGCTTTGCCTACATGTTGGTTTTGATGGAGATGTACGTGGCGCAAATCCTCTCTCCACCCCTTCTCAATATACTTACCCTGGAGCAAAGGGAGGCCGTTGCTGTGAGGAGGAGGAAGGTTCCTAGATCACAGCACTCATAAATATCCGATGAAACCAGCAGGAATGAATTGAAGTTGGGAGTAAATGACACAGAGCCCTGTGCTGGCTTTACATGCGTGGGGGGAAACCTAAACAATCAATCTTTCTGTGCTGACAATTGAATGTGTGTGTGTGTGTGTGTGTGTGTATATATATATATATATACACACACACACACATACATTTCATTTGCTTTACTATGGTATTCCTGTTTCTATGGAAACCAGGGTATTTTGCAGGCTGGTAAAAACTGTTCCAAAGCAAATACAGGGAAACAGGTGTTAGCCATAGCGTTTAGTTTTGCCTGGAACTCTGCTGCAGTGGGTATTGGGGGGGGGGGGGGGGGGGGTGCCCCACGCAGGTGAGGCCCCGCTGCTGTGCGGCGCTGTGGTCTGCGCGGCAGTGCCGTGGGGCCCGCCGGTGCCCGTGACACAGGCTGCAAACTGGTACACGCTGCTTACAACTTCAGGTTCAGAGTATTAATTAAGCATATAGAAGGACTCGGAGGAATTTCGTATCTTTTGTGCGCACAGCTTTGTGCTATTGGTTATGATACTTTACGGAGTTACTGTTTCTTTTTCCTATTAACTGAGTCACTGGATGGAAACTTGGTTGCCAGTTGTCTTGTTACTTTGTTCTCCAGGCTGTTTCGTTGATACAAGTTGTTTGTAATAACCTGCAGTAATACCTACTGCATGCTAACTTTGTCTTTGGATACTAAGGAGAGTAAAAATAAGTTAGGCCTAATAGTTTAGGTCAATGTTTTGCCATTGGAGTAAACAGAGTCCACAGGAGTGAAGTGAGAACAGTGCTATTCTATTTTTTTTCTTTAAATGTCCTCTGTTATGGAAGGAAAAGAACTGTAAGTTTTTCTTGATACCAGCCGGTGAGATGTATTGCTGATGATCTCACCAGGGGAGAGGGGAAGTTTGCCACGAGCATGACTCCATCAGCATGTGGAGTGAGTATAACAGTCCTCCCGGCAGATCTGGGCTGACAATGCTGAGAAAGATGTGTCAGGTTGTTTTTCTCTTTTGCATCTCCCCCTGGTGGTCTTAGCGTCGCATTCGTGTCTTGACAGTTGCTTTTACTGGGAGACTTGACAAAAGGGAGCAATTCTTATAGTATAAAACCGGGCCTGTGAAATTACCCCAAAATGAACTTTTGGCTTTCTTACTTATGCATAGAGAAGGACTTACGTATTGCAAAAGTAATTGGTAAAGCACTGTATTGCGCTTACAAGGGTAAGGGGGAAGAGTTGTCTTAAGTTTGTCTCCATGTTTAATTGGCAGCAACGAACAGGGTGTAGAATAAAATCATTAAAGTACAAACTCCTTTAAAATGTGATGGTATGCTCTCTTTTCTTACTGAGAAGGTGGGATAAAATAAAACAACCCAAGAGATTAAAACTGTTTTTCTCCCTGCAATGCGTTCAATAATATGAAGATGTGAACTGTAATACATAAACTTCAGTAAGAGCTGACTACTTGATAGTGGCATGGACTTGCCTCCTCCTGTATGTTATCGAGTCTGGGGTGGTTTTGTAAGTGACAGGTAAAATTAAGAAATCTCTATTCTTAGCTAAGCACTCAAATTTTTAATGTGTACCCAAGTCTCTTCAAGATTGGGCTAGGAATGTCACTGAATATCAGACTTCCAAACTGTGTCAGGATTGAAAATGCTCTGAACAACCCTAATTGGTGAATTTGAACATGTCTACTTCTGCTCCCAGCTAGATTCTGAAAGCACAGAGACCAACGTAGAAAAAGGTAATTGAAGTTTTAAGGTGCTTGGTAGCAGCTTAGCTATGAGTGTTCTGCTCAACAGAAACACAAAAAGACCATAATCTTAGAGTCTCAGACTACCCGTATATAAATGTACTCTCACTGACAAGCATGTATAACGTATTTATTCCTACCCATTCCCCTCCGAATTCAATCTGTCTTGTGTCTCTGATTGAATAGTTTGTAGGTTCTGCAGGTGGCAGTCAGAAAAGTATCCATTTGCAAATAATTCCTTTAACTCAGTACGTCTGTCTATTCACCAAATGCTGCGGAAGCAGTATTTGTTTCTAGTAGACTTGGAGGATGCCTTCGGGTGAAGTGCAGAGTGGGAAATGTGGTGTTGGGAACTCAGTCCTCTCAAGCAGGGATGATTTGGTTATGACCCTTCTGGATGTTCTCACTCTGCCCATGCCATTGAAACAAGGATGAGAACTGATGGGCTGGACATAGTACTTGTCTGAAATGAGCTTTCAGCTAAGTCCCCGTGCTGGTTGAACAAATCCAGAGGGTGTTCAGTTTCTTCATCTTGAGTAGAAAAGAGATGGATTCAGGTGCGGTGCCAGTTACTTAATCCTCTTCTCGCAGTCACAAATGCAAAGCATGTCCTCCTGCTCCCTGTTCTCCTGCAGAGATTAAAGGCCCTGAGAATTAACCTAGTCTGTGTGTTCAGAGTTGTGGGCAGATTTAGTGCTCTTTTTTTGCTGACAGTCTTGAACTAATCATGGAATCACTTGTGTACTTTAGCCAGCTGTACAGGGAGGTACAAATATTATTATTTATTAGCATTTTTGAAAGACAAATCAAAGTGGTCAGAAAATTAAAGCTTGAAAGTCAACAGGGTATTTGGTCTGTTCCTCACCCAGCGGAGGATTAATTGTATTTAGTTTTCATAGGGCTAGACAATTCTTAAGAATAAAGAAAACGTCTGGTGCTGGAGACTGCAGTATTCCCAGGCAAACTGTTCCCATTGCTTAGCTAATATTGCTCTTATCTGGGAATTTGTAAACACCTCCTTCCCCTCTGCTGGGGTACTGCTGTCAGTTATGACAGGAGAAGCTCCCAACTTTGTGCTAGACTGAATTTTATTTTAGTGTCTGATGCTACATTAGTAATTTCTGATTTACTGTTAGGGAACTATCATATTTAGAAAAAAATGGGCTTCTTTGAAATGAGCCAATTTCAGAAATGAGGTTTAGAAGTCTCTCGTGAGACAGTGTCAAAAGCCCTGCTAGAGTCTAGATATCTAAATTCTGTTCCTCTTCTATCCTTTATCCACAAAGCCTGCTGCACTGCTATAGAGAGAAATTAGATTGATTCTTGACAAATCTGTGTTGGCTGTTACTTGCTTCCTTATCTCCTAAATGCGTATAAGTGGTTTGTCTACCAATATGTTCTATCATTTTGAGGGGGAATTTAAGTTAAGCCAACTGGTTTATAATTAGTTGATGCTTTCTTTTTTTTCTTTTAAGATAGGTACTATTTTTTGCCTTTGTACGTCTACTAGAATCTCATCCATCCTTTAAGTTCTTCAAAGAAAATCTTTCACTGGTTCTAAGAATGGCATCAGGCTCAGCCAAGCTGTAGGCACTGGCTGTCTGTAGTTATGCTCAACTTCCCCCCCACCCTCCCATTTTCTACCTTTTTTTTTTTTTCATAGCACAGTGTTTTCTTGCTTGTTTCTGTGATATTATCTCTTTATCAAAGCATGCTGTTTTTTTTTTTAAATAGCTTTCTTATCCTGTGTTTAGTTTTGTGCGCTGGCCTTCTGATACTGACCTTCATGTGCTCCTGCTGTATTTTTAAACTCACTCAGGAAATATAGTCCAACTTTCACTTTCTTTTTAGAGTTGTTTTTACACATGTGATTGCTGAAGAACTTGTCAGTTTTTAGTTTCTTATCAACTGCTATTTATTCTGTGCTGTGATAATTGCCTTTAAAGAGCTGCAGGCTTTTCAGGATGCTCGCTACTGGCTAGCAGCATCAAATGGCACATTACCTACCAATCATCTGAACCTTTTCATGTGCTTTTTTCTGTTTATTAAAAAAAAAAAAAACCAAAAAACCCAACCCAACCTTGATTATGTTCTTTGTTCTCCCACAGACTGCAAACTCTACTGCTTTGTGATTGCCGTCATTCAGGTTATCTTAGTTTTCATGTTCTCGGCTGCTTCTACTTCCTTTGATTAAGTTAAATACAAAGATCATCCTCTTAGTTGGCTTTTTTCTTTTGTTTTCTTTCTTTCTTTCTTTATTTTTTTTAATTTATGCAATTGTGGACCACCTTTCCTGACAGACTGATGTTCCTGGCACCACTGCAGTTTTCCAAGTGGTGATCATGATTCTTTCATCTAGGCTAACAATGTTTCTGCAAGTTTGATCTCGGTCAAAATCCAAGAACCTGCAGAAGACTTAGAAACAGCATGTATGCACAAGAAATACAGTCAGCAGAGCTGTAGCAGGCACTGTTTAATCAGGTTTGCCCTCTTCTCCCCTTCTTTCCACAGCTGTGGAAATGGTGGGCATTTTCTGCTGAGCGGCAGAGCTTGTGAATGAATGATATTGTCAAGAGCTGCACTTTGGGAAAACCGTCCTCCTGTAGTTAAAATCCAGCCCCCGTTTACCCAGCAAGGAAAAGGTACCTGAGAAACAAACCTCAAACAGCACAAGTATGGAGATGGTTATGTGGTATGCTGTACTCGTGTATGGTTTAAAATAAGGCAAGTTCAGCTCCAAGCAGCAGTAAGCGAGGATTGAATGATAGATCGGCTTTGCTTGCCGTTGTCTGGGTCGGGATTTCTGAAAGAGGAGAGAGGGACTCAGCCAAATGTGAGAGGGAAAATACAGTAGACCAGGAAATAGCTTGCCTTTTCCAGCACCGGCAGAGGTTTCAGTAATAATTTTTCTTCTACAGTTTAATTGTTTCAATTGCCAATTAATCTTTTGGGTTCCTTCCAAAGGGATCTTGTGCTTCTGTCTGTCTCTCCATCCCCTCCTCACAGGGGAGAGAGCACTGTATTAAACTTTGTATATTGACCTAGGAGCAATCTCTGGGCTTGGCAACTGCTTTGCATAGGCACAGCATGAGAGGAGAGGGGGAGATGATGATAAAAACGGTGACATTACAGCTTTGAAACAAAGAGAAGAAATGGGAATGTGTTAGCCTTTTCTAATTACTGCAGCAACACTTAGTCTTGCACGTTTCCAGGGACATACTGTAGCCAGCTAGCTACAGAGAGCGTTCAGGGCTTTGAGCTAAGGTTAAAGATGAACATCTCATTCTCAAGAGTGCAACGTTAGCACGGTCACACAGAAGGGGTGGCTGCAGAAAACTTAGAGTTAAATGAAGTATTTTCTGAAACTGTCTGAAGTATTCACCTCTCTCTTCACCTTTTCTTTCACACAACCTTTGCATGTGCTTTGATCCTCCAGCAGCCAGGAAGTCCACCCATTGCTGCCTGTTAGAAGTGACATGTTCCTGGAATTACAGGAACTCTGTTTCGGTTCTTGGCTGTCTGAGAAATAATGAAGAGTGACTTTGGGGAAAAGCTGGCTAATAAGAGACCTTAACCAGTGTGGGCAGGTTTTTAAAGCTGCGTTATGTACCTTTAATCTTTCTGAAGATTATAGGGTGACAAGATGTTTTAGAAATGGGCTGGATTGTAAAAACAGTGTGTTGGAGATCAGCTGTGAAACGACTACTTTTATCATAACCTCTCAAAGAGCCCTCTCTTTATGCTGTTGGGAGATAAGCGTAGGTTGTACCTAGGAAGTTATAATAAATGCTAATTGAGTTTAAGAATTCATTTAAAAACTGCTGCTTTTTCTATTTCTAGAGGGGGAAAAGGGGAGAAAGAGTAGATTGTGACTCCTTTGAATGGTGATTGAACTAATTAACAAAACATTAGACTATGTAAAAAAAAATATATTTTTTTGTGCTTTGTAATAGATCCCTCTAGTTTACACAAAGATGCTTTGTTTAGAAATGGCTATGATTGCATGAGAACTTGCTTCAGCCATTTTTGTGGTTGAAAAAACAAATATCTCAAGAACGAGGGAAAGGCGTCGCCATTCTTCAGCACTTGCTGTTGCTTTCGTAATACCTGCTGAGGCGCGTGTTCCCACTGCCTGCAGCACGGAGCAAAAAGCAAACGGGTACCTGCTGTCACCCAGTATGCACCGGTAGCCTTGGTTACGTAGTGAACGACACTGCTGAGGCGTTGGATTGAGAAGTGACAAGCCAGCAAGTTTGCCTCTCTCTAGTGGTGGAATTGCACAATTCTGCTCCTTTTTAATCTGGCCCACGGGTAACAGCTGTGAATATTCTGGCAGTCTGGTTAAGGTTCGGTGCCTGTAGCTCTGTCCTCTCTGTATTTAGGATATGTAGACAGCCTTTTAAAAATGGCACTAGAAAGAATAAAAGGTTGGCTTACGTAGCAGAGGCAATCAAGGATTAAAAAAACGCCCTCTATGCAAATGCACCCACCTAACAGGTTACTAGACGGGAGCCTGGCAGACTAACCAAACTGAGCTGCTTCATCTCAGGCTGAACCGAAGTTGCCAGTGGAGTCCCTCTGCTCTCCAGGGAAATTTTTGTTGTTCCTTTCATCTTAAATTCATAGCTGTAAAAATAGATCTTTGCTTTGCCAGAACTGTGGTAGGTTGGCCCTTCCTAATCAGCAGCTGAATCTACTGTGACTTTGTGACCCTTTAAGTGTTTTGATGGAGGTGTTGTCTTTTCACTCTTTTGTTTCCTGTGTGTTCTAATTAATTCTGATAAAAAGGAGATACTGGAAGCTACATCTGAGCCTTCAAAGCATAGATAATATCAAGTTATTGGAGAATTGTCCCTCATCCTCCGTGCTTTTCAATTCTAGATGGGTGTCACTGCCAGGAACTCTGCAGTGTCTTCCCCTTGGATTCTCTGGCTGTTGCAGGAGAGCAGGTTCTGTACCTGGGCTCCCCTCTCCTGGGCACAGGGAGCTCTGAGTACTGAATCCTCCTTTTTGATGCCTAAAGTACTTAAATATTCTCTGTGGGCATTTATGCTGTCAGAGAAAAAGCAGTGGTTATTGCATATTGCATATTAACGTATTTATTCAATATTAATGCATGATGCATAGTGCCATGTGCCATGCACAGTCAAGTACTACGTGTGGCTTGGGGGGGGGAGGGGAATTGAGCTTTGCACTTCCAGGCATAGTGGCAATGCAAGTTGGATAAGGGTGGATTAGTCTGTAGAGGATGATACGTTCAAACCTACGTAGGTAGCTGCTGCTGTTAGCAAGGTTAGAGGCTCATGCTAGCTGGGGAAGCTTGTTTGGAGTTCTAGAAGGCCACAGTGCTTTTGTGTGTTACGGGACCGAGGAATGAACCTCTGAATGCAGTGCCATTGACTGAGCAGGCAGACCAGCTGGGAAGAAGAGTAAAACGCCTGGTCACTTCTGAAGGAAGAAAGAACCTTTCAATTTTAAGATGACTTAAAATTGCACCTTTCTGAACTTGTGTTAGGTGAAAGCGAGAAGGATTTCTGAAAATCTGTGTCGATAAGTATGACTGGCGTTGGTCTGTACACAGTGATGTTGTTTTGCGTGATCTTTTTTTGCAGTTATACCGAGTGTATAACAGTGTATCATCTTTGGATGTTTTTTCTTTTGTGTGTGTCTCTGTTAGAATGCAGGACAGCCAATACTACTCTGTGTCTGAGATACAGCTAAACAGGTCTTCTGGTTCTCTCTGTACAATGCTCTACTGTCGTTACCTGGTTTAAAAAAATCACCGCATCATCCGCTGGAAGGCGTTCTCGGTGATTCTCACTGTGCCGTGCTCTCTCTAGCCTTTCACCTGGGCATTCTTTGAGTGCCCATGGTTGAAGCGGCTCTGACTTGACAGCCATATGCTTTGGAACAAATCTAGTTGTTTGATTTTTGTCTTTTTTTCTGGAGTTGTCTGCAGATGGGTCATAATACTAGATATTTTTACTTTAAAACATATTTTCTGTTTAGCTAGAAATTATTATTGCACAAATATTTCAAAGTTTGCGCTTATTTGCAATCCTAGATTTGAATGCAGTTCATTATTTCCGTATTATTTCCCACCTGAATGAAAACCAGCTTAGCAGGTATTGTGGATTCAATTTTTATTGCAAGCACGTGTGCATCAGGAAGTATATTTTCAATGAGTATTTGTATATTAGAGTTTAACATTTTTCTTCTTGTGAAGTGTGTGTGCCAGAAATTACTGTATTCAACAGTTCCACACCTGGTATCAATGCAATTAGAAGCAATATTGCTTCCCAATTTCAGAAGGAGTCTTTGCTGTTTGCTAACTTGTTGCCATGGCGGCACTAGTTTTGTTTTTGTGAATTTAGACCTTGCCTTCTTTGTTGTTAAAGGCCTGTAAGTACAGTATCAGCTGGTTGTACAGATTGCTTGAATTCTCATTGTTTAAATAGGCAAATTTGGAGATGTAAATAGAATTAGCAAATACGCATTTAAAAGGATTACCAGAAAATTGCTAAAGCCACTTTCGCAGAAGTCAGGAGTTTTCAGGAGTTGGCTCCAAGCTGCATTCTTTCTAACTTTCCAGCTTTCTTCGAACAAGTAAAGGCAGCAGCTGAAGGTCCTGACATCCTCTGAGAGCAGATGGGTGGCTGCAAGCTCCCTTCTTATTCTGGGTGAGTGGTAGGCAGTATTAGTATTTTCATCTCTTCCTTCCTCCTCATTTGAGGAGCTGAACCATTTGTCTAAGATGGGGAATCTGTTTCGTGGAGCTAAATGTACTTTTCGAGGTGATGGGGCAAGTGAGAAATATTTGTGAGGACCTGGCCAGTGTTGGACTCAGTAGTATTAAGCGAATCTACACGCTTGTCTGCCTAACCATGTGATAACGACGTTTAGGCCATTGAATTTTTAAGCATGGATGCAGAATGGAGGAGTTTGGCTTTGTGTAAATACTTAAAATGATGAGTGCTAATTTTACCTTCATCTTGGACGCAGTAAGAGCAGCAGTGTTTGCTCCGTACTGCTGCCAGGGGTGTCTGGAAAGGAAGGATGCTATGGGTTCTCTGTGTTCCCTGCAGTGTTGGAAGAAGGTGGTTTCTCCTTCAGGCTACCTGCTGGCTGTGCCTTGGGGCCTGTTCAGGTCTGCAAAACCTGAAAGTTTGGGGTTTGGTTTGCTGTTTGCGAAACAGATCAGGAAAACAGCTGATGATTCCTATCTATGGTTGTTGTATTGAATGAGTAGAAAGTCTGACATTTTCAGTGAGACCGCCTGTCCTGTAGAGGATATTTAAACAATACAGTTCATGTGGAAAATAATCTTTTTTGTTTGACTGAGGTTGTTTTTTCTTCTGTTTGTCTACGTGCAGAATGTTACACAGGGAAAAAGAGAGAAATCTGAAGCAACAGTTTTAAGATTTCCTGAGCTGCTAAGAGTACTTGGCACTTACTGGAAGTGGCACTTTCCAAAATTATCAGAGCACTTTTCTAATGCTAGGGCTTGCAATTTTATGGGTGAGAAAGGAAGGCAGAGAAATCTCAGCTAACACAAACATAAGGAAGTTTTTTCTTTCCAGGAATTAATCCTGGCTGATAGCAAATGCACGTAGTTTGCTTTGAGGTTTAAGAGAAATGTTAGATCTCTCATGTGTTTTCATTGTCGCTTTCATTCAGCTCCTGCACCCTCCACATCTGCGTCAGCCCATGCCAAGTGGTGGTACAAGCCTGTGCTTCCCTCCTGCTTGTTTTGCACTTGCTTGCAACTGTAGGAGGATTGAATGATGATTTTCTGAATATCGACAAATTCTGTAAGCCTTTCCTTGTAGGGAAACAATAGATTTTTGTGGCTCTTGAATTTGGCAAAGCTTTACTGGCTTTAAACCTTCGTAGCAATCGCTTAGAATTAGAACTTACATTCACACTTCAATACGTGACATTTGTAGGGTCACATTTGTAAGTACAGGATTATCGATGAAAGTTCAAAGTGTAAAAACTTGGAGCATTCCATAGTGTTTATTTACTGTTCCCTGGTGGTTCCCTTCTTGGTGCTCCACGTGTGAAAACAAGATCTGTCTCTTGTCTATTGCTGGTAGTCCTAGCAAACAGAAAAAGAATTAAGCCTAGAAAGGGTTGAAATTACAGCAGTGTATGGCACCTGTGTGCCTAAGGGGCTTTTAGCGCCTGGAGTTGCAGGGTGTGAAAGCCTGTTTGCTTGGAGCACAGGTTAACCGCCCTCTCCCCTTGCACCCGCCGCTGCTTCTGGCTGTTGGCAGTCTGCAAAGAGGATCTGCTGCCTCCTAGTCCCTGGGAGGGACCCACCACACAGATACTGGCGCCTCTTCCGTAACCACTGGGAGAGCGCGGAAATTTGCTTGCAGAATGCATGTTGTACTGCTTTGCTCCATGAGACAGAGACGCCCCCTTGTAATGCACTGAGATAGGCTATCTATCTGTCCTAAAAGCTTAAATGATTTGACCAGCATCTCGTAAGCCAGCAGAAGTGTAGGCTTACTCTTTTAGAGATGGAACATAGCATCGTACTTCAAAATGATGATGCTCTTATTTGCAGGAAGCATAAGAAAAAAGAGAAATTCTCACTTTGAACGTTATTTGAGGAATTTTTCTGTTAGGCCAGGAGACATGGGCTGTAGTAGTCATTACCAGTGATGTAAAGCAGCTACTTATTTTTCTTCACCTCTGGGGGGGACTGATACTGTTTAATTTGAAAGGCAGTATAAAGCCAGTTGTTTTCCTCTAGAACAATCACAAACCTCCCCCAAGGAATTTTTGAATTGCAAGATCAAGTCATTACTTGAATGCACTACGCATGAGGATATTTCCTGTGAAGCAACAACTTCCTATATTCCTGCATCGTGTGAATGTGGAAGAAATCCTGGCTTCCCTAATCGCAGCTCAGATAGCAGGAGAGAGATGATCTGCGTTCCTAATGGCCACAGCTTTTTGTTGCAAGTGGTGGCAGGGAAGAATGCACCAACTGGGAATGGCTGTGGTTATTTCCCCACATAGCTTTCTTTTCCAGACGATGCTGAAAGCGGCAAGTGGTGGTGGTATGCAGTAAGCTCCCCTGGAAACTGCAACAAACCAAATGAATGTTTTACTGTCGTGCTGTTTCTTTTCCTCCCAGTACCACATGATGGTCTGTCTCCAGAGTGCTTCTTGCTAACACCAGCTGTTGGTTGAAATTTTTATCAGGCCTTTGGTGATTAAAACTCAAGATTCTTCAGATATTTAAGGTCTATAAAAATGAAGTGCCAGATGTTTGGTGTGGGGTGGGTTAGGGAGAAAAGCATTTAGAAATTGTTAAGAGAGCTAATGTTGCATATGGAGCAGAGGATGGCTCCATCTGAGACAGCAGTATGAGGCATCTTCAGGAAATTCATGTTTCTGTATGTTGTGTTCTTATGTAGCCCTAAATCTCTATAGTCAGCCACTTCTTAAATGTATCAAAAAGAAATCTTTATGGGGTTACTGTATTTCTAGTTGCTGCTTTGCACTTAAGTTACTGCTGAGTAGGATTAATGTAAGCTGTTGTGGACAGATGCACATGCAAAACCTTTTTGAGTCTATTCAGATTTTTG
This sequence comes from Rhea pennata, assembly GCF_028389875.1. Classification (NCBI taxonomy): domain Eukaryota; kingdom Metazoa; phylum Chordata; class Aves; order Rheiformes; family Rheidae; genus Rhea; species Rhea pennata. Next base: position 4,671,633 of record NC_084678.1, read on the forward strand.
AACTAAAATCAAAACTTGCACCTACATGAACAAATACTGCTGCTGGAAGTGTGTGTCAGAATGCCTCAGGTGGCAAAACGTGAAGAGATTGTGCAATGCTTGCAGAACAGACTCAAACTGAGCTTGGCGCTTCTGGGTTCTGTTTGATGGTGTTGGCGGTGGTGTACAAAATCTTACTCTCCCAGTAAGAAATTTGGGAAAGACCTTCATACTTCTTAACAGTTCCTTTTTTTTAAGAGCGATTTGTGAAGAGTGTTAAGTGACATTAATCTTATTTCATAAATGGAGGAAGGTACGGACTTACAGGAATGTTTGTACAATGCCATAATAAATACCAGATTCAAGGCCAACATCCTATCTGCTCTGCTGTGTAACAGCAATTAGAAACAGGGACACAACTAGGAAAAAAGTCATGTGGCAGTTGTTTTTTTTAAGGATTTTTGTCCTCTTTTGGGAAGATCAGAGTTTTGCTGGTCAGAATGGAAATATAAGGGAAGAATTTGCACAAAAAAGAGCAGAAAGTTGGCTTTTAGCTCCATGCGTGAGCCTATATGAATGCTGGAATGAAACAGCAGTGTAGGTGGGAAGGAAGTTAATGCTGGCCAGCGCTCCGGGATGCTGTGATATGAGCATGTAAGAAGGGAGGGAGAAGGAAGCTCACCCCTTAATGCGTATCTAGCTTTTTAATAACAATCCACCTTTTCACAATCCTGGAATTTTTATCAAGTTTACTCCCCTCTTTCCCCACCATAGTTTTAACATCTCCACTTGTATTGGGGGAAAAAAATACAAATAAACACTAGCTTTTATTAGGGCATTGGCACAGGGAGAACACTTGTTCATTTACAATGGTGACAAAACCACTGGCTTCAAACTTACTTCAGTCTAATATTCCTTTTTTTGTAGTTGACTTTTAAACTGAACCTTTCAGCGCTCTAAAATAAATTCATGATTGTGATTTTCCAGCCTAGCAATATCAGTTGAAGAGGGAAGGGGGAAAAAAAAAGCGCACACCTATTGCTGTCATATGATGACTTGAATTCTGTGGGACACAGTATCTGAAGAAACATGGAAGAGGATGGAAAGTGCTATGGAAGGTGAAACCTAATGCTGATGCTGCTGGAGACTCATGAAAACAGGCGAGATCTAGGGTTGTGGTCAGTTTGGTATAGCAGAGAACAAAAAGAGAGACACTGAAGTTATTTTAGAAATTGATGATCCTTTCATCAGTATTGAAGTCATTTTTCTTCAGAAAATAACACCATTAGAGCAAAATGCTAAGTGTCAGTTCTGCTGCATTTCCCTAATGGCCTGAGCAGTCATCAAAGGAGATCTTCCTTGCCGTCCTCGGTTATTCCTTTTCTCTTCATGCAGTGGGTTCAGTTCCTAATCTCCTTGACTATTTTTATTCATTTCTTTCACTAACTTACTCTTCCTGGTAAGTAGAGCTAGGGAGGTCTACAAACAAGTGCAAATTAAAAGTCTTACCAGTATTTAGCAATTTTTCAGTGTTAAGTGAAAAGCTTTAGCACTGTGTTTATTGTAGTGTTATCCTTAATGTCAGATAATTCTATAAACGAGTATTAAAAGTAACACTTTAAAAGCCTTTTTTTCTACATAATCTAAACTGATGACAAGTATTTACCAAAAACACTGACTTTTCCAGAAATACTGCTTTTTTTTTTTCTTTTCTTTGGAAGAGAAATCTGACTATCCTTTCCTCTAGGCTTCTTTTCTAAGACAGAATTTGAAGGGGAAAGGATTCTGCCATCTCTGAAGTGGGTAACCTTGTTAAAGGATCGTTCTTCTCCTGGATTTTAATTAGTTACCCAAGGACATGTTTGAATTGTTTGTAGACCTATCTATTCCAGGGTTCTACATCATGGAAGCGTCTCCAACCCCATGCACCTTTTCAGGAATTTTTAACCTAAATTATAAGTGAAAGCTTTATGGTCATGAGTGATAAAAGTGTGCTGGCTCGTAAAAGTGAACCTGAAGTTAGGCTATGCATGTAAATACGCTCATTTTGCAGTTATACTTCAGCGCCTATTAGGCGTGAGCAAAAAGCTGTATGTTCTGCAAACCAAAGGCTTCTCGCCTGCCTTGCTGCTAAGCTGTAGAACGATAGGCGCATCGGTGAGACTGTTTGGTGTGCTAATTGCCAGAGTGCTCTAGATGAGATTGAAAACACCCAGGCACCCAGGAATGCACAAGTGAACCTTCTCCAGGTGAAAATCTATGCTTGCTTCTGTAGTGCAAATGTCCTAAGAAAAAGTAGATGAATGATACACAATCATGGCATTTAATTTATTTGAACACAGTGTTTTGTATCTCCCCCCCCCCCAAAAAAAAAAAAAAAAAGCAATAACCTTTTCTTCGAAAGCAATATTTATCTTGAAAGTGCCCGGTTGCTGTTGTATGGTGAACATTTTGGACCTCGAGGGAGAGTGTATCCATTACTTTCTTGTTTTCCAGGAGTAGCAGTGCTGAAAGTAGAACATTACTCTTGTAAACTGTCTCTCTGAATAGATAGGTAGATATGGATGGTGGTAGTATGAGCTTTGGCAGGCGAGCTTTTTCCGAGCCTTTTGTGTTTTTTCAGAGCAAGCGAGTGTATGTCTTACTGGAGTAAGAACAATTTCAGGACTGTTATGTAGAGAAAGTATAATACTTAATGACTTAAATTAGGTAAAAATCTATGTAGATGTAGTAGCAAAAGGAGCAATACAAGTCTTGAAGCTTTTGTTTTGTTTTATTTGAGAGCCGTCAGTCCACCTACAGTCTGCCTCCTTGCACCGGGAGGCGGCTGAGGCGGAAGTAATCAAAGCAAACGTTTGGAGCCTGGCATTTAAGAAACTGTGACAAGTTCCTGACAGAGATTGGCTTGCTGGTGGGAGGTCAAAAATAAGGTTGGGTATATAAATGCTGAAAGCTTTTTACTTGTCTTAGGAAGTAGTAGGTACTAATTTGTTGGGTCCTTGTTCTAAAAAGTGGAGTTCATGCATCAACCAGAGACTTCGTTACAAGTATCCCATGCATTAGTCATGAAAATGTATTTGACCAATCTAAATATTGCATGAATTTATTACCATAATGCAACAGCTCTAGGGGGCCACTCATTGGGATATAATTTCAGAGAAGAGCTGCTCTAGCATTTGCACATAATGGCTCATTGGTTATTAGATGTTTCTGGCATAGTGATGCCATAGTGCTGTCTGTAGCCCCGGTGCAGGAATGTGAATATTGCTGTGTCAAGATTATTACTTTTTTTCTATCTATCTTGTCCTGCGTGTGCTGTTTAAATAATACATCCTAATTATTACTAGGAATGTAAAGGCAGCTTCCCTTTTGAAAAGGGACAACTTCCAATACAAAGGGTGTGTACAGTTCTAAAAGTGGGAGAAAAAAAATTTTCTAGGAGATGGTGTTAGTTAAGGCAATGTTGCAGCAATTCTAAGAATTTCTCTTGTAAAAATTCTTTAAAGACTATGTTATGTAAAGATGCTAGAAAAAGCTAGAAAGGTCATGAAGACCAGTCTTGTACTAAATGATTATTAGATTAGGTCTTCAAGGGTAAATTTAGTTAACTTCCTGCTGAAGAAAACTTCACAAAACTACAGGCAGTTCTTGGAAGACCCAGGTGGGATACTCTTCTGTCCTAAAAGTCTAGCGGAGAGCATGTAACCAAAGGAGACTGTTTTTGGCTTGTGTTGCTTCTAAACTGTTGATTTTATACACCAATAGTCGGATGGTCTGTAATCCTTCACATTCCTCTTCCAAGTGTGCCCTTCTCGCTAGGGCTTCCTGTAGTGGCCTTCTGATCAGCCTATAGAAAACACAAGTTTAAGCAGGTAAATCAGTGCCAGGCTAGCAACAAATCTTAGACTAGTATTTAGACTCATGGTATTAATCTTAAACTCTCAGCCTCGCAGTACATTGCGAATATAAAACTCTTGTGCATCTAGGGAATCCATTACTGATTCTCTGTGTGGACTTTATACCACACAGTGTACTGCAGATTCCAAAGAAATGAAAGATTTTAGCACAATAACATGAATTTGTTCAGATTCTGGCTATCATGTAGGTCTCTTGGGTGCTATGATAATACAAGTACATGGAGAGTTGCATATTTCAGCTGGGTGTAGTTTTTGTCTCTGGCAAAATGAAAAAGGGTGAATATCCATTTTGAGAGGAGTGTTTTTTGGGGAAAAAAACTGATTGATTGATACCTTAATCAAAGATTTAAGACTCTTGGAAGACACACTATACTCACCCCAAAATGCTGCTGATGAAAGGCAGCAATTTTAACAATTTAAAACATTAAAAGGTACAATTATAAATAATTCTACTGTGTGTTTTACATGCCTGTGTTCTGTGGGGTTTGAGGCAGATCATGCTTCAGAAGTCACTCAAAAAACATGACCTCATACAAAACACTTTAATAAAAATGGTAAAGAATAGCTCAGTAATGTTTTATGTATTTCTTGGCATCCTTTTTAACATACCACACATTTGACAGTGGTTAGTATATGTAAGAATTTGAGTTCATGAAGACCACAAAGCCCACAAAAATTGGGTGAAAGTCTTTTTGGTTGAGAAAATCACATGCTGATAAGTAGAATTAAGTGACCTTTGCTAGAGCCTAGAAATACCCTAAGCTAAATGAAAAATGATACAATATACCAAACTCCCCTACCAGACATACATACTTTCCATTTTTTTTAAGTCTTACTTTCTGAGAAAATTTTTAATTGCTAATGGTAAATTTTATGTTTATAGTAGTTTAAAACCTTTCCTGCCTCCATCAGTGTCTAACAAGCAGTTATGAATTTACTATCCAGAATGACAGCTCTGCCTCTGAATTGTACATACAGTGTGGACCAAAATATATGGAAAAGCTAATAGATCATGCTTTTACTTTGGGTTGATGCATGGCTGTTGAAGTAGTAACGAGTATTTGAAGGTTTATTTGTACTAGTATAGGACAATGATAGTGTGGTTTTTTTGATGTTTAGTAACAGTCTTAAGTAGGAACTCAGTTGTTCTGCTGTGCTTTTTACAGGTCCCTTAAAGCATATTTTACAGATCCTATGGTACCAGGTTATTGCCTTATAAAACAAGATGTATACCTAATGTTTTCAACAAAAACATCTGGGGCTTGCCTGCTTCCCAACCAAACCCCGAGCCTTCTCATCCTCAGCATGCAGGAAGAGTGACCTGTTGTCCACCTTGCACAGAAAACAGCTCTCAATACCCGCTGTTTGCTTGTGTGGCTTTTCACCCTGTAAAGGTAACACCATGATTGCTGCCAGTCCAAATCATGATGCAGATCATGAGTAAACTCGCTGTATTTTACATGTAGCAGAAATTTAAGGTACTAGAAGCATCGAAGAGGCTCTGATCACTTAGGTGTATGTGTGTGTACACACTAATAAAAAAAAATATAATTAAAAATACAAATGGTATGTGTGTATGTGAATATATGTCTCTCTCTATAGGCTTTTTTTCCAAGCCAGGGTAAGAATCAGCAAGGTTTATAAACATAATGCATATCAATATTGTGAAATTCTCCCAAGACTCATTGAAAGGAAAAAGTAAGCTTGCACTAGCTCGTAAGCACTTTCACTAGTGGGTGTAACTTTAAGTCATTGATGTTTTGTGTCAAAATAGTAACTTCAAGTTTGAGAAAGTCAAATGGAAACTTGTTAAAGGAAGGATTTTAAAGTTGATATACTCAATCATATCTTTCTCATTATCGCTTTCCTATCTATTAAATGCCCTATAAATTTGACCGTATTGGAAATCAGATTCTATTAAATGATTATCTAATTTAAGCAGTTCCAGCATTATATTCCACTGACTTTAAGATACAGAATCAAATAGCCTTTTTAATATCATAAAGTGCATGGAACTGGATGAATAACAGATGAAATTTGTACTAAGCTGGTAAAATTCTTGCCTTCACTACTGAATCTTATTAATCGTTAAGGGCAGATAAAAGTTTAAATTAGATTGTAGATGTTTTAGAACACACTCACGTAGATCCTAAAAGATAGACTTTATGAAGAAATTAGCACATGGACATACTATCTGACAAGGTTTTACTAAAGTTATTGAAGATTTGGAGATACAGTGCTAGGGAAGGTCTCCAGATGAAGAGGTAATGTGGTAGATCTAACTCGGGTTTCATAACATCTTACTACATGAGAAATCAGCTAAGTGAGTGAGTCTAGGGCTAACCTGAGTGTTACTAACTTTTAGCGTTATTTCCACTGCATCAGATAGAAGGGAGGTTAACTAAAGTGCAAAGATAATTCTTGAGATCCAACTTAATTTTTTCACTGAGGCCCCAACATAAAGACTGGGAATGTGCTAATACAGGTGGTCAATGGCACAGAGTTGGATATTGGAATAATCAGACCAGAATTAAGATTGAAACATGGTAAAGCAGAAATGGGATATAACTTAGTATTATAGTTTGCAAGGTCATACGTCTAGGGACTAATTAGATTTTTTGCTTTAAGATGGGAAATGAGTTGAAAGTCGCAAGAAAGATGTTGGAGCATTAATAAAAGGAGATTGAGATCAGTTTGTGAGATTTGCTCATATAGAAGAGAAATCACTCCTTTAAGGAAAGGTAGTGAAATAAGAATGGTATTATATAGACAAAAAAAAATACATTCTGTACAGCTCAAGTATTTTCTTTTTGGAAGAATTATTAATTCAATCCATGACAAATGCAAAGAAGGGCTGTGAGAATTATTGCAAAATTGAGAACTTTTTCTGTGAGGAGACCAAAGAGTGTAGCTTGTTCAATCTAGTGTAACAAAGGCTAGGAATTTGTTGTTTAAAAATCTACCTGGAGAGGGAGAAAAGGAAACCCCAGAATGCTCTGACCACTCCAAATTTGACGGAGGGGAGGGAAAAAAAAAAAAACCTACTAATCGTGAAGTTATAATTTTAGTCATTGGTCCAGAAATCTCCTCTTAGAACCTGCTGTTTCATAAGAAGAGTAACAGGTAGGAAAAGTTCCAAGGACAAGCTGCAGTGATTTAACTCTTTTGGCATTTTCCACTGGCAAGGGTAACTCAGTTTTTCGGTGTCTCTCAGTATGCAGGTATGTATGTTTTTATTTTTCAGTTTACAGCTGTCAGGTTTGCTAGATAACGTAGTCTGTTGCAGGAGTGTGAGTGCCATTCTCAAAACTGTGTGCGTTTTAAGCCAAGGTACTTCTTTGAGGTGGGAAAATCACTGTAGGACAGCCTGAGAACTTTTGCTAAAGCACAAGTCTGGGTTCGGACTCACAACTGCTGACCAGTGTTTCCCCCTCGGCCATGCTCCATCTGCACTGCTGTGGTCCTTCCTGTCAACCTGAGAATGCCATGACATGATGATCCCTGAGGATATTCCCAAGAAAATAGGGTGTTATATAGAGATCTCATGTCACTGGCAATAGCTCTCTTAAGCATGCCTAGCTTTTTTCTTATTCTGTGTAGGTGAAGTTACTCAGATAACTGGATCATCTGTTGATAGACGGTATGTTGTAATTTGTATTTGTGGCATGCAGCTCAAACAGTAGCATCTCCTCATAGTCCTTCATTTCTTGCTGTCATCTTTAGTGCAGTGTTCCCAGTGGTTGCTGTCAGCTCCAAGAAGGAGCAGGTCACTTTGTAATAGCTTATATTAGCTCATATTTTCATTTTCTTGTTTTCAGAGTTAAGTATAATCAAATTCTGTGTTCTTGTAACTCTTACTCCATCAGAACGTTGTGGCAATTAAATCAGTGTACGTGAGACATCTCACCGCAAAGACAACTGAGCCTCAGTGATTTTGAGAGGAGTAGGATCACTAAAGTGCAACAGTGTTTCAGAAGTTAGTGGTTTAACTAAGTCAGGTCAAATACGTATAGTAAGTCAATATTCTTGCTTGTCCCACATTTGAGCGCAGATGATTTGCGGATGGATAGTATCTCCTTAGAAAAACTAGACTGGAAAGGGGAAAGATTTCAGTAAAACAAAACAAAACCGATATGATTCTGTCTGGTATAAACTTAACATTCAAATCCGTGTCCCCTCACCTTGTTTCTCGTTATTTTTTTAATGCTAATAAAATCATAACTGTTAGTTAGATATTGCTTTTCCTGGTTTATGTTAATTGTAGTCACAGTTCTGGGAAATTGTATTAGGTTTTATCACAGATGAGTGTTTTCAGATGCAGTTAAATTACATTCTTATTCCAGCTGGGGCATTCTCTTCAGATTTTTATTCATTATCTAATTTTAAAATAATCTGAAATTGCTACAGTGTAGTCCTATATTCCACTACTGTTTCCTTGTGAGACAGTGCCTTGGAAGAAAAAAGTGCTGCAGGCTGATAGCTTAGCGAGAAGTCCATCTTGCCCAAAGCATAGGACATGATTTAAAGCCTTTACGCCTCCCGGGTACAGTGCAGCAAGTGCTGTCACTTGCATGGGAAGGCTCTATACCTGATCCCTTTCTCGTGACAAGAGTGTTAGCTCTGCACATGTGGCAGATTGGATCTCTGTTCGTAAAGTCCCACTGTCCTGTGCTTGTTTGACCTTGTACTTGAGCAAAAATACCCTCTGTGTTTCTAGCTGTCCCCAGCCAGCCAGAAGCTATCGGAATGGCTGACCTGTAGAAGTTGTAGTCGCAAGAGGTTACAGATTCCAGAAGTGTGTGTAGATTTGGGGGAAGGTTGGACAGCTTCAAGCAAAGAGCAGCCAGTTCATCAGAGGCACAGAGATACCACCTCCGCTATTGGAGTGAGCGTTGTTTGAAGCTGGGAAGGTATTTCAGGAAGAGTGCTCTGTGTACTTGTCCTGTTCTTGAATTTTTTTAGCCTTTATCTGCTACAGTAGCCTGACCTTTGATCTGAGTGCTTCAGTCATTTGTATATTTTTAAGTTGGCCACGTGAAGCGTCTCCACGGTCTTAGATCTGTTCTGGTTAGATGGTAGGAGGGAAACCCTAGAAGAAAAAGTAAGGGCTGATAGCATAACTTCTAAGAGTTTACGAAGTGCGTGGATAGTTAGCGGGGGGTGCCTGAATAATTTGTTTTATTCATGCTATTAGTATCTTTTATGCAGTGTGCTAAAACTTGTACCTGAAGGTTTTCAAAGTTCTAGGTTTCCTCAGATTAAGAGAAGGACACTAGGGCAAACACTAAAGGGGAGTAGTGCTCTCTTGGTCTGTCTTGTATTTCTGGCTGCAGTGCCAATGTGTGGTTGTTAACTAAGTGTCGATATAATTGAAACATGGATGTAATTGGATAAGTATATTTAATGCTAATTCAGTTGATCAGACACTGAATCTAATTTCTGAATTAATATGATTACAATCTTCTGAAGTATTTAATGAATCAGATTCTTGCATAGACATTTTAAAATTACAATGACCTGTGTAAAATTGTTATTAAAGAACACTGAGTTTATTAGAAATTTTATGCTCAGCTTTAACTGAGTAGTTTATTAGAAATTTTATGCTCAGCTTTAACTGAGTATATAATTTCTGAAGTCTTTTCATAGCTTTAGAAATTAAAGATCTGCACCTTCACCTGTGGCACTTGGCATGCATTACCAGTGACAACATTTTAATGTTGAAGTTTCCTGTGCCATTAAACAGTGTGTGAGCTACACTCGTAAGTGCATTTACAGATGTAGAAATCAAGTGGAGATGCATCTGACAGCGCTTTATGCGGACATTGGTAAAACAACATCATGCACAAGGTCTACTCTACACAGAATGTGTCATTCAACTTCTTGCTGTTTAGAGAAGTCCTTTAAGCAAATTTTAAGTTGCTGTTAAGAACTTATTCCCAGAAGTAGATTTCTAGCAAATGAGCTTTTTGTGCTTTTGAATTACACCTCTGCGCCCAGATTATTTCGGTATTAGGAATAACAATATGAAGTTTGTTGACAGAACTTCCAGAGTTTTATTTTAGTGTTATATCAAAGATGTTACAGCAGCTGCACAGGCTACCGTAAGGGCAGTTTAATATTGACGTGTTGTCAGTTAAAAACAGATCCTGGGAAATTCAGTAAATCTTTCTTAAATAATACTTTTGAAATATAGTAAATGTAATATAGTAATATCGTATATTGTAAATGTTAGTCTCAAAATGGACTTGAGAAAGGAAAAAGGTTTTGGACAAGGGAGTTGGACAAGGAATTATTTTGTTCTGCTTTTGCTACCAGTCAAGTTCTTTACAGTATTGACTGTACGGTTTCAGTCTGCTTCTAAATGAAGTGCATAATGACCATAAAATTTTGAAAATGAGTTCATTTTACAGTTTGAAATTACTTTCTGTAAAATCAAGAACCTGAGCAGATAACATGGAATAGTTTGCAACCTGTTAATTGCAGGTGATCGTTTGCCCCCCTCGGGGAGGTAAGCTGCTGGTGCTGGCCAAGGGGGACCGTCTCAGTGAGACGCGGCTGATGATCACGTTTAGATCGCCCACGATTTGTCACTGGCTGCGGCTGGCTGAGGAGACTCCAAAGCGATATGTTGAACAGAGAGATGTGCTACAAGAGACGGAGTTCAGGAAGCTAATTTTTTTGTATTAAAAAATGCTTTTAAAGACTAAGAAGTGTAGTTGAGGTGGGGGAACTGGAAGAAAAGAGAATAGCAGAAACATTTTTGGTTTGTTCTCAACTATATAATGATTTAGCAGACTGGCCCTTGACAAATTATCGTCATCATCATTATCATTAAACTACTGGATACGACCTCTTTTTAAATGGAATAAATGAAATGAAATTTTTCTAAAGAAATAACTGCATTTGTATTAATGCTGTCCTAACTTTTCTCTCCTTTCACCTGCTATCCTTAGCTAATACAGTGTTTAGAGCATAGCAGTTTGGACTCTCTTAAGTGTGTGCTGTGGGTCATGTATTTTAAGTGGAAGATTCATAGCTATAATTAGGCACTTTTTCGTATATGCTTGCATACCTTAGAAGGAAAGCTGGTTAACCAGAAAAGGTGCTGTATGTGTTTTCAAGAATTCATATGTGCTGTTAGGTAGAGATCTGTTTATTTTTGCCACATATTTACGCTATGTTCTGCTCTGTGGGCAAGGAACTTACACAGAGGACTCTGGAAGCTAAAAGTAAGCAAATTTTCCCATCATTTCCATGTTTACAATGTGCTGTAGAGGAGAGCAAGGCTTCTAGTGCTCTCTGTTTGCTCCACTTCCATGATTTTGCAAAACCTCTTACATGTTGCAGTGCAAATGATGTACCTAGGAATATGAAGGGAGAAAAAGCATAAGAGAAATGCTCCCCCTTCTCAAAAAAACCCCAGCCAGATATCAGAGTTTGAATGTAGCTGAATGTTAGTGCCTCAGCCATCCGACCAAATTCTGCAAGGTCATCTTTGAGCCTTTGCCCTCCTGCCGACAGCCTGATCCAGGGTACCTGAAAACAAAACAGCTCATTAACCACTGTCATTTCAGGGATCGACTTGCTCTTTGCACATTAAATGAAGATCACGTTTTAACAGAAAACAGTTTAAAATGCACGTTTCTAAGTATCCTAGACATGACACTCTATATGTAATTTGAAACAGTAGGTGCCAGCAACAAGCAAGAGCATATTTTGTGAACCTCAATCTAAGACATGTACAAATTTGGAGCCATTACACTTGTTAGACCTCAATAAAAATTATTTATACAGCCACCAGCTGGAAATAGCTTCCAATAACCACATTATTAAATTTTACAAGATACACCAATTCCAGCACTCATTGCACGTTATTACCATTGTATTAGCCAATTAGGTTTTATTTGCTGATGCTCAGGAATGGGTATGTCTATCTTTTTAGCTATAGTTCTGATACTCAACCAGTATACAGTTGAGCTGCTACACATTAAGAATGCCATCTCTGAAATATTGAGGATCAGTCTTTGGAGAGCTGTGCAATGCTGGAGCCTTAGTTGGGTTTATTCTTCCAAATTGATTTAAATAAAAATTGATTTGTTTACTAAGAATCAACTTGCCACATAAGTCTCCTCCTACAAGAAAGCAATTGAATTTCTGGGCTTTCCTTTTGGAAGCAGAACAGGAACTAACTAGGTTGTGGGTGGATGGATGAGTGGATGGTGTGTGTGTGGATTTCATTTGGGAAGAGAGTTGAGCTATTGGAATGCTTCTGAAAACGCCGGCCTCCAAAGCACTTAATTTCTTCCTTGAGGGAGATAAAAAATACGTTCTAATTATGTCCAATTACAACCAAGTTGATACTTAATTTTGTGCCGTACTCACTGGAGGTGCGATAAACCAAGCTTCCTACTGTCATTTAAGCTACCGTCTTCGTGGTTTCTGATGCTGAATTCTTAAGAGAAAAACCTCAAACACAAAGAGCTTCTCCAAACCAGAAGCCCCAGCAGTGCTGCAGGAACAGTTGCTCAAAGACAGGAAAAAGATTAAAGCAGATGCTTAGATTGTTTAGGAATTCCTGAAATTGTACTTCTGAAACACTCTTCTCTTCATCGTCAAAGATAATATGAATCAGCTAATGATAGCTTCTTGCTTAAAATTCAAACACATTGCTTTGCAGTTCATATAAAAGCTTATTAAGAGAAAGGATAGGCTTATTTATGGAATATGTAATAATTGATAAATAGCTATCTCCAGACTTTGTTTTGTTGTTGCATTAGTGGTTAAGAGAAGTTAAATGTGATTTAAGTGACTGTACAATGTGGATAAGCTATTCTATGTGACATGGCAAAATGCTGAAGTGAAGTCAATGGAGAGTAGCGACTGATTAAGATTCCAGGGCATTAGATGATGTAGAATTTGGTCAAAATGCACTGTAAATGTAATGTTTGATAATCTTGTCAAGGAATACTGAACAATTAGACCCAGGAGACTAAAGATGCTTGAAGGATGGGAAAATAACAGTACTTCCTTTTGTTGGAGTAATGATTGCCCACAGATGATTGTAATTTAATAAGCGCAGAGCTAAATGCAACTTCAGCAAACATGGCTAATCATTTAAGCTGGATTTTGGAATACAAACCGGCATTATTCTAACCAAAAAAAAAAAAAAAAAAAAAGGGTCCTGTAACATAAGAAGCAGAAGTTTAAACAAAGTAAGGCATATCTTATGTTTAGGCTGTAAGAATAAAGGCAAGTGCATGCTATGAATTTGTGTGTGTGTGTGTATATATATATATATATATATTTTTTTTTTTTTTTTAAAAAAAGGGGGGTGATTCTTTTCAGCATATTCTGAGTACAGGAGGAGCTTGGAGCTTGTGTCAGGGCTGGTAAGGTATCCAACTACTGGATTTAAAAGATTTGATTAGGTGGAAGATTTTTTTTTTTAAGCAAATGAGGAATGTCAGTTTAATAATATCCCATGTTATCCCATGTTTTCTAAAACCTATGTTAATTTTACAAATTCCATTACATGGGGCTAGGCAAGTAAGAAAGCTCTTAACATACAGGAAGTATGTTTCAGCAGTCTTAAACTAAACTTTGTATAAAAAGTTAGTACTCTGTGAAAAGACATGGTGTATAAACTGAATTGGTTCTATAGCTGGAAAAAATCCAGTGGGATTATGGATTTGTATAGATATATGCATTTTAATAGAGCAATAAAATGCTAATATGGAGCTATTGAAATAATGACAGCTAAGCAGTCAGAAGCGAAAAGATATTCTTGGTATTAGATAAAGGACATGCGTTCTGGCAAGTGGAGTTAGATGAGTCACCCTTTTTTGGATGTATAAATTTGAACAAATGCCATTTAGTGTTAGTTGTACTCCTAGGATACTTCAGAGTGATTCCACTGATCCTTGATGGATTATGAAGTGCAGGATTAGTAATGAACGTAGGAGCTGGTCTAGCACTCAAATTGAGATGCATGTGGGCAAGCTTTTGGAAAGAGAGAAACCTGCAATAATGAATTTAAGAATTAAACTTAGTTTAACCTAGCAAATATATCTTCAGTGCTTTTCCCCTATATAACAGGAGTCTAGATAACTGATAAATTTTGGCAGACTCTACTCCACATTGAAGACCAAAATGTCTTCAAAGAAGTGCTGAAAAAAAACCCCTGTGCTGCTGCTGGGAAGACAAAATAGGTCTGTGCTAGATGCTATTCAATCTATTTCTTTCACAGGATTAAACTAAGGTAGGTATATTATTAGTGAGGCTCATCACGAAAGAACATAGATGGCCACTTATTCAGTCCTAAAAATATTTTGAATATAGTAAGATTCCTATGCAAGGGAAGTACAACCAGTAGTTATATCCATGCAGATATGTCTGCGTAAACTATGATCATAAGCTAGACGCAGTTTGTGTGGAAAAGGATGTGTAATATTAAACTTGTAAAGATAGCGATTTTATTGAAATATGAATTTGGAAAAGGCTTCCAAAAATATATATCCTTAGTACGGTAGTCTTCCTTAGTAGGTTGATAGCACTTGAAAGCATCTTCATGCAAAATATCCAACATTTAGTCTACTTCAGGGCCATCACAGTCTGCAGTTTAAGAACTTTTCTGGGCTACACTCAATTTTTTCAAAGGTTGAAAAAAAAAAAAATTCATGTATCTTTCTAAGCCAGGTATTTGTTAGTAATGTCTCAGAGAACTAGCACCCTTCAGAGTAGATAAAACCTTGTATCCAAATCTAATAATACTAAGTTTAAAAATAATATAGAAAGAAAAGCAAACGGAACCTCCATGTGGCAGATGCATCATCCTTGGACTGCAAGTTAAGTACTAATATTTGCAGCAGAAAATCAGCAAAAGTCGTCGTACTTGCAGCAGAACCTAAATCACATACAGGAATGTGTTGGAGGCACAGAGTAATCATTGATGCTTGCTTCTAAAACCCGAATCATCGGGATACCTTGAGAGAAGTGCTCCTGTGAGCACTGGAAGTGGAAAGCCTGATTTTTAGTGGATTTGTATTTCATGGTTGAGTGACTTAGCTGAATTTATGCTAGTTCTGAATTCAATTCTTAAAGAATTCACGTAAGAGAAAAGATACTACAAATGCTTAAGCTGGAGTTCATACCTTATTATACACTAGGGCATCCGTTCCTTGGTTTCTCTCCAGTGTAGATCTTCTGGTGACTAATGAGGCACAAAACTTGATCAAAGATTTTTCTGCCATTTGGGTAGTTATAACATCTTTCTCGTCCTCATGGAGTCTGAGTTTTAATATGCGGCGGCACATGTGCTGCTCTTTGTCTCAATAATGATCTCTGTTCTTTTGCAGACACTTTTTTTCCCTGGGAAATATGGGAATATGAAATGAATAGATTAATAAGATGCTAAAGTATCAGTTGAATTTGCTCAGTTATAACAGCAGACTGGTAACAAGATGATGGCAAAAAGATGATTTCCTGAGAAATGAAATGCCCAGTTACTGCTGACCTTTCTGAAACTTCCTAGCCTGTACTGTGCAGACAGCAAAGGCTCCACAAAACATACTGCTTCCAATGTGTTACACTTAAAACTAATGACATCCTAAGTGACAAGTGCCCTCTTCCAGTCCCTTCGTACTTGTCTGTCTCTTCAGTATGATATCTGAGAGCTGAGTTTGCTGGACAGTAGTAGTTAGAAATAGGTTTTGTCCGTGCAATCTGCTTTTTGGTTAAACTTAGCATTTTGGGCTGCTTGTATCTATGTTTCTGATGTCAGCTGGTATTTCTGGATGGAGTAGAAGGCACGCAAAGCTTTACTCTTCCTGGGAGTGGAAACCTCAGTATCACTTAAAAAGATTTATACCATCTTAAACAAAGCTACTTAGCACAAACTTTACATTTTTATTCTCTCTTCCACCTCCATAACAGTATACAGTAAGGTTTCTAATGCTGTCTGGAGTTTAGAGTCTGAAAAATGAGTTAGAAATTTCTGTACAATAACTACTTCCTACAATAGAAGTTGCTCTGTAAACATGAGCGTCATTAAAAAAAAAAAAAAAAAAAAAAAAAAGGATCAGAGAGAGTGGCGGTCTGACTTCTGGAGGTTTTACAGTTGGTAAGCCCAACCTCTTTATTATAATGTTTGTTTCTTCTGCTCTCTTCATGTTTTGTGAGGCTAAAAAAGTCTAAGCTAAAGGACTAAATGTCAGCTCTTGCAAGAGAATTTCAAAAGTGATGTTCCAGGAAAAAAATGTTGGAATTATATGTGCTTTTGTAATCTCCACTTGAAAAAACAAAACTGTGCGTGTAACTATTTGCTTCTTGCAGAAGAGAAACCTGGAGTGGGAGGAATGAGATTGTTGAGGTTCTTGCTCTCTTCTCCATCTCCTTCATCTTGGGGATATTGAAGATGTTTGATCGAATTATGTCTGATGCTGTGTTTTCTGTGGGTACTAAAAAACACAGGATGAAGAATGAGCTTTCTCACATCAGTATGTTTCTTTATTCCTTTTTAGAAGTATTGTTTTTATGTAGCAAGTCCATGAGAGTTTGACATTGGATGACTTTATAAAACATTCTACTAATTGGATTTGTTAAAATAAATAAATCAAACGCTAATTGGAACATGCCCTGCCATTATTTTTGCTTACTGAATTAGATATAATGGCACGAAGTCCTTTTTATCATATTTGTGCACTTATTTAAACACCCCCCTGGCACACACTTCTGCAAATTCAATTATATATTCAAAGGAGGCATTCAATTTCTGCAAGGCTGGTTTACATTTAATCCGGGGGCAAGACTCAGTAACTGATGATAGGTCTGTTCAAGATTAATTAGCATCACTCAGATGAGCGGTGGCATTGTTATGAGCCTGCAGTGTAAAACAAGGGATGTTTTATCCTTCCTGCATTGAGCCTGTATTTGCTTTGGAATGACCCTTTCCAGGCAGGGAAGGATTTTTTTTTTTTCTTGTTTGAGTTTCACTTTGTGAAAAGGAAGGCTCAACACCACATGCATTATCTGACACCATCAAAGTCATCGTCATTTCTTTTTGCCCCATTTTAGCAACTCCATTTTTACACTACTAGTTTTTAGCTGATTGATAGATTTCCAAGGTTCGCCTTTGCTTCCTAAGGTCCTCACCCTTGTTAACGACTAATGAAGACAGAGAATTCCGTTTCAGTTATGTTGAATGTTTTTCTCAAAGCTCCTTTGTGACTCCTTTGTGGCTAAAACTGTAACATGCAAACCAGGTATCTTCAATTCATCATATAGTATCTTTTTCTCTAGATTTGTGATTTTTTTTTCTGTTTACTAATGAATAGCCCTGTTCTGCTGCCAAGCAGTTACGGTTTGGTGATGGATGATTATGCATTAAGAGGGACCTTACCCTTTCCTCCCGCTCCACCCTTTATTCCAGCATATTTAGATGTAGCTCACGTTTAGATATCCACACAGGTGACATGTTGTCTTAAGAGATTCCAAGTAATAAGCTTGCGCTGACAGTGAAAATAATGTCTGCTGGTTTTAGCCTGCCTTCCTGTTTCGGACTTACTATTCCCACTTAAATGAATGTTAAAATCTATTAATGCCTTTGCAGATTAACCTGAAATTCATTAGTGGAGACAAACTGAATGTCCAAGGATCTTGCTGCTAGATAATTGTGTGGCGCAGAGTGGATCACGCGCCGTCATCGTGTTAGCACTGTGAATATCTGCGCAAGGGAAGTGACACTGCTCTTAATTAGACATCAAACGTACCCGTATCCTGTGTTCCCTTGCTGCCTTACTTATGCGCTTACTTTTCTGAGCATCCACTTGAACAAAAGAGCACTTTAATCTACTGGGGCTACAAAACTCTGCAGAGAAAGCATTATGGTTGGTTCTCCCTCTGCCAGATTCTTCCCTCTCATACCTTCAGGTTATTTTCCTTAAATGCAGGCTGGAGCTTTTAGAGTTTGGTGGTCTTCAGAGTGGTCTGTCTCAGATGCCTTTATCAGAGCTGGTCCCTGCGCATTTCCCAGTCATGTGTGCTGCTGGCCCTGGCGAGCTGCCCTGCTGCAGGGCAAAGCGAGCCCTGTTTGGTTGGAAGTGACACGGTGGCAGAGCTGTCACCAAGACATGACCTGATAGCAGAGGTGGTGTGATGGCGCAACTGAGTGTGGCTTAGCCTGCTGGATTTCTATTTTAGGAAACAGTACGGGAAATAGGTATGACTTGACTCAGAGGCTGCATTTCCAGTTAGGAATAGGCATTTGCATTTTTGAAAAGCACGGGAGACCCTGAATTCCTGAGCTGAAGTTGGCATGGGATTTTTTAAGGCCATGTTTCTGAATATGGCTCAGTGACCTGCGATTGCAACTGTAATGTCTTGTCTCTCTCTTTCTGCAAAAAAGCTGGGACCTGAAACCACCTGCTGACACAAACAAAGAATGCTATTGCCCCAAATCCTGCAATATTCCTGCTGACGGGATTGATTCCTTGTGCTTTCTGAAGTTCCTTTCTTACTACACGATGTAGTGTGTTCAGTATTAGACTGCGCTAAGAGAAAGGTTGTAGGCTTTCCGCTCACAGTGAGTATGGCTTGCATCAGGAGTCTTTACTTTTAATTTTGCTCTCTTCTGACCCATATGGTGGCCAGACATAGCCAGAGGCTTTTTTTATTTTGAGATCCAAGATCCAACCTTTCTGTGCTCGTTGTGCAGCCAATGTGCATGCCTATGCCTTTAAATTTGGCTTGAGCTTTTTCTCCCCATCATAGTTCCCTGCAAATTCACCTTTCCAATTTCCAATTTTGTTGCTTCTGGTAAGTTAATCTTTCTAGTTTATTGCCTTGTCACTGAGGATTTGTGGATTCCTCCACTAACTTTTTAGAAATGCAGGGATCTTTCTGCTACTTTCAAGGCTCTTCACAGTTTATCCTTACCTTTCTTAGCCAATCCAAGTATCTTACTACAAGGTCAACTTTGACTTTCAGATATGGCACTTCCAAGCTTCCTCAGATATCGCATCTTTGTGGGAAAACCTCAAGAAGCTTTTGCTGTATTCCCTTCTCAGCTTCTTCTCCTATTTTATCTACTTTCTCAGGGGTGAAATAACCTGCTACCTGATGATGGCAAGATAGCAGCAATCATTCTCTCTTAAGTAAGGACTGAACCCCATGTTTTGTTACCTTCTCTTGTTTGTCTTTGGAGACTTCATAGCAGAACCCCTTTTCTCTGCGTGCACAAGGCTTTTGTAAGTTTGTCTGGCTTGATCCCAGTGTTTGTTTACAATCTCTTTTTTACCTAAATGTTGTAAAACAATTAGGGAAATGGCTAATGTGTAGTCCTGCTTATTTCAGCAGCCACGGAAGTTTAATGAGCACAAATATAAGGGAAAAGATCAAAATTTTTTAGAAGTATTGAAGCTTCAGAAATACTTGGAGGGAACTCTGCTGAGACAGAGACAGCCAAAGTTGTAGAAGTCATAAAAGCTGCTATAGTCAGATCTATAAAATATATAGAGTCTATCAATTATATATCAAAAGTGAATTGCTATTAATATTTTAGGACAAGCTTCAATTAAACTTCTCTTCAGCAACTTAGTATTTTTGGGTGTCAGGTACTTTATCCTACAAATCCCTCTAGTAAATACTTGATTAAGTTTAAGAAATAAGTTGCTTGTGTTAAGTTTTGTAGATCTTACTGGAGAACTAGTTGCAGTTAGAGTGCACATAAAGTCCTTCACTTGAATAAGGGCTTGATGAAGATAATGATTGGACGTGTATTTGGGCTTGTTATTTATTAAGCATTCCATGGGGCTGAGACAGGTTTGGGCTTTCTTGGGAGCTAGAGAATCAAAAAGTAGAAGTGAACACTGAAGAAGGCCTAACTGTCGCTGTGTTGGGTGACGCTTATTGCAGAGGAGCCACAGGTCACTTGTGTTCCAGCTGTTTGTTGTGGATGTTCAGAGAGCACAGCCTGTGGGAAGGAGTGAAGAGTCACGGACATCTCTGTGCATCTAATTCTCTGATTAGTGTCAAGAGCAATTGGCAGTTTGGCTGGCAGAACAAGTTAGTGTAGCCTTGAGCGCTGCTGAGTCCTTTCAACTCCAGAAGTGTTAGATGTGTCCAGTTGACTTTGGAGGACTAATATCAACGCAGAAAAGTTATCGTTGCTTTTCTGAGAGAGAATACTGCAGCAGTGCAGAGCTGCTGTTGGCGTGGTTAGGGTCTGGGCTCAAGGACCTAGGCTGCCTTTTCTGTGGGTTTGGCAGCCCACCTTGAGCAGAGCTGAAGAGGAATGTGCCAGAGGCAATGTAGTGGGCACCAGCATAGGATTGATTGTTCTCCCTAAGACTAATCCCAAGTTGCCTGATCCGTCCATGTGACACAGGTTTCTAAAATCTGTGCTGTAATACAGAATTTCTTTCCGTTGTTTGTGGGTTTCTTTCGATTCACAAATGCTTGGACAGCTGCCAGATTATTTATGATGCTTAAACACTTCCAAATATGGCAGGAATTGCAGTAGGGAAGATCACTTAGCAGCTTGGGATGTGTGGAATTGCCACCCCCTTGTTATTCTCTCATAAGCGGAAGGCTTCCAAAAGTGCTTCCAGAGTACTGTAGACCTTGAGGACGAGTCATTGCCACATGAAGCTTCATGTTGTTATCTGTAGAAGATGACTGAAAGGAAAATTGGACTTTACGGTAGTTGTAACCTAGCCTTGAATAATTCAAGGTTTAAAAGTGAAAAGAAGTGAGGAATTTGCTGTAAGAACAGTAGAAGTGTGATTGCCTGTTCACCATATAGGTTACTTCCTCCTCCTCCTTGAATATCTGATTTGAAGGTTTCTGTACCTAGGTACCAGTTATTGAGACCTAAACTGAAATATTCTTGTATGTGCTCGTTGTGTGCAACTGTACTGTAAAAGTTTAAGGCAATAGGTTGAATTAAGCTAACTGCTCTAAGGAACAGCAGTGTGTAGGGAAGAAAACAAAGGCTTCCAAAGGATTTAAATGGCAAAAAAGTCAAAAAATATTTTTCAGATAGCTTCAAGGCAATTCCTCCCTGCTGCCTAAAGCCTAATATGCTGGAAATTTTTATTACTTTTTTCTTCTTGGAAACTTGGATCCAAAATACTGATGTAAGTGAACTAACATAGTGGGACAAAAATAATTAATAGAAGAATGTGTTCATTTTTCTTGTCTTTAGGTGGTTGTTCGTTTGATGAGCACTACAGTAACTGCGGTTATAGTGTGGCTTTGGGGACCAATGGATTTACCTGGGAGCAAATCAATACCTGGGAAAAGCCAACAATGGATCCTGCTGTTCCAACTGGTAAGTAGGACACCTCAATGATGGGCAGAATTCTTAACAATATTATCATTTGTGAAAATCAGCTATCAGCTCATATGAGGTAGTGTTTTATTCAGTGCTATGAAACTGATTTTTATGTTCAAAATAATCTGACAATAGAATTCATAAATGTGAGATGGCTCTTTACAATATCTGTCACTTGATGTCTTTACTAAATCACTTTATCCTTTACTTCTATTTTATTTCCACATTCAAGAGAGAGAAAATGATTGCTTTAAATAAAATGCTCCAAGGTTTGACCAGCCTTGGCATGTTTCAGGATGAGGGTCACAGAGCTCTTATCTGCAGAGGCAATTTGTCAGGAGGTCAGAAAAAATAAAGCTTTGAGACCTCCAGGAACCCTCTAGTTTGCATTCAGCTCTTAATTGACTGCTTTAAGTTCTAATTCTGAGAAAGACAAGAAAATTTCAGAAGAATAACTTCAGTAACCTATGTTTTATTGTACTGGGATTTCAGATCCTGATGTTTCCATATGTAAGAGAAATATTTCCCGCGGAGGGAGTTACCAGAATATCTAAGTTGCTAACATATATTGAGAGCATGCAATGATATAGTCTTTCACAAGGTGTTTGAAATATTCTCTAGAGAACTCCCAGTAATGATTTTTTTTTTTCTGGAAGTTTTGTTTCTTGTAGGAAATTAACACTATGCTGTTATATATGTGGGAATAAATTTTTTTTTCCTTTCTAAATTGCTGTGGAGTGCTCTGCTCAGATTGAAAAAGGACTTGTTTTTTTAGAAAGCACACTAAGATTTTCTAAAAATCATAGTTTACCTGCTATATTTACCACCTAAAATAAGAGAGCAAGCTCCGGTAAAGCTATTTGTGTACTGACAAGCAGAACTGACCAACTACTTAAGATTTTGAGTTCAGTTCTAAGGAAGATGGATTTGTTTCCAGTTAGTGCATTGCACTCTGATGAGCATGAGCTAAGTTGCAGAATTAACATGTGTAATGCTCGACAGGTATTTTTACACATGTAATTCTTGTGGTAAGAGGTGTGAAATTGCACAGTGCCTGTTAAGGACACTGTGTGTATCTGATGGAGTAGCATCTGCCTGTTGTTGCTATTGGTGATGAGCCCACTCTTTGTGCCTGTATATTAAAGTTGTCAATAGAAAGCTAGCATGTAAGGCACCATGCTCACTGCAGTTTCTCCATCAGCAATGGTCAGTTAAGCTTTTCTGTTACAGCTTTGATTGGAAACTGTTCAGACCAAGATCTTTCAAAGTGTGTAAAAACCTAGTATCACTCAGTCTGGCCCTGCTGTCCTATAGGACGCTAATTGTGAAAATTATTAACTACCATTTTTTGTTGTCAGCTGTATTCATTCCAGATGTGTTGCCTTCTTAATGAGGGCATTTTTGTTCCCACAGTACCATAGTGCCCTCCCTTCTGTGTCACGCTCCCTTTTACTAGTATACCTAGCTAGAGAGATAAGACAGATATTTGAATTAACTGATCCCAGAATGATGTGAAGGAGCAAGCACATGCAAGACTGAGGCAAATTGGAAGGCAAGAAATAAATGGAAGGACTTGCGTGGCTTGGTCTGGAGGAGTTCATGTCAACTCCAAATGTTAATGTAAGCCTATCTTCAGACAGCTGGGGACCGTATGAGAGTATATTATTGCCCTAAGCTCACTGGAACCATGGAAAAATGACATGTGAACAATAGTCTAGCTAGAATGACATGGTTTAAAAAACAAACAAAACAAAAAAACCTCCCAACGACAAAAATGGTACAATGTATTTTTTCGCAAGGCTTTCGGAAATACTCCTACTAACCAAAGAAAATGCAGTGAGGTATGTGGCCTTCCTCTTAGTACTTTCATTTCATCCTGTAGCACTAGTAATTAAATTCATAGTGATCTCAGAGGAGCTGTGAATCTAATAACATTGGGCCTACAGTAAGAAATATGGAAAATTTTCTTTGTGTACTTTGAAAGATGCAACAGGTGAAGCTGCCAACCACCTGGAATATACTGATAAAGAAATATTACCTAAAGAGACTTTAAAGAGTATGAGGGAAAATGACTCAATTCCTCTCATTAGCAGGACTGTTCATGTAGAGCAAAAGGCAAAATTGGTAGGTAAAGAGAGGAGAGAAGATTGACTGCAGCCAGTACGTACAGATGGCTCCAGTAGCAAGCATGCTTTCAAGAACTGTCCACATTGCACTAACCTTGAAGTAAATTATCGTGATCAATTAGACTGCCTCAAGCTAGCAGAGACTCCAGACCTATTATTGAGAATCTATATTGCTGAACAGAATTTTAATGCATTTTATTTGTATTGGTTACTCATTGAAAATTCGTTTTGTAGGAATAAAAGATATTTACTTAAAACTCATTTAGTGGTAAGGCCAGTTGGATAAACTGGTAAACAGCACGTTCTGCTGCTATAAGCACAGATATCTTTCTATCACCCATTGGTCCAGTACTCTAGTTTCAATTTCCATCCTGTTTAGTTTCTCCGCAGCAGCTAAAAGCAGCAGGGTGTACATCCGCAGAGCTGCAGGGTATAAGAGGCGGTAACAAAGAGATGCTGGTGAGTTAGCTGTCTTCTGGTGGCCAGCCTTAGCCGGGAAAACTTCAGCGTGGAGAGGAGTGATGAGAGGGCAAGGCTGCATAGGGTTCTGAGGAGGTGAGCAGTAATGCACATGTTTTTTAGACAGAACCTTATTTTTCAAGCAGGGAATACAACGAAATACTGTGTTGTGGAACCCTGAGTGTGGAAATGGTAAAAAAGTAGGTGAATGGGCATTAGATTGGTTTGATAGTAAATAAGTCTGCAGCGCGACCTGCTGGGAGCTGTTGGCAAAGAGCAGGGCCTCCCCCCACCCTGGTCAGCCTACATTAACATTTCCGTTAAAGCTATTTTCTTCTCTAAATGTGTCGGCTTTCATAAGCACCAGCAGGCCCCTTTGAATTAAACCAAGCCACAGAATTCTGTCCTCCTGAATACTAATGATAATATCTAGCACTTCTTACAGTACTTTTCATCGTTAGATCTCAAAGTGTTCTTCAAAGGAGGTCAGTACCATGAATGAGAGCCTGAGTCTGTAGTGCTGTGGAATTGTCTACTAAAACACTGCTGCAAAGGTCTCTGCCTAGGGACAACTTTCTGTTCTTGATTTTTTTGAATTAAAAAGCCCTGAACAGAGCAATTAAAATGCTCTATTAGCAATGAAGCTAGTTTATAGACAATTTGTTTTACACCA
The DNA here is from genome assembly GCF_028389875.1 of Rhea pennata. NCBI lineage: Eukaryota > Metazoa > Chordata > Aves > Rheiformes > Rheidae > Rhea > Rhea pennata. The sequence goes on from NC_084678.1 coordinate 4,696,116, forward strand.
TTTCTAGCAAATAAACTGTTTCCTATGAATTCTGTGATTTATTCCTCAGGGCTGGAAACAATGTCAATTGGGGGATTAATAACCAAAGTGTTTGTTGTTTTGAATAAATATTTCAAAAATCAGAAAGAGATGAAAGGTGAGTAACCAGTCTACTGACTTTGAGACTCGCGTTGCATCTCTTTGCGTAATAGTAGGAGAGATCACAACAGAATATTAACAGGAAGGTGTTTATTTGAGCCTGAATAGCCTCAGTGATGAGTGTTTTCCAACCTCTCGACTACTTTTTCAGTAACCATTTGAGTTACAAAGTTTCTCAGTCCCCATTTTCCCTTCCATAATTTCATCTCATTACATTTTGCTCCATCTTTTACTAGAGAGAGTAATCAATGACTGCCCTCTTTATAATCTCTTCTACATAGCTGTTAGAGATAAGGATAAGTCTGTAAGGATAACAGAGCACTGGAACAGGTTGCCCTGAGAGGTTATGGAGTCTCCTTCCTTGGAGATACTCAAAAGCCGTCTGTGCGCAATCCTGGGCAGTGTGCTATGGGTGACCCTGCCTGAGTAGGGGGGTTGGTCTAGATGATCTGCAGAGGTCCTTTCCAACCTCAAGCGTTCTGTGATTCTGTTGCCTTTCTTGATTCATAATGTCTCGTTCCCTTCCCACTACCCCGTGCCTTCAATCATTACTTTTTCTTCTTGTCTTTGGGTATTTGTCCAAAACTGTATTACCAAATAGGAATTCAACACTGCATGATAGTGCAGTGCAGTGTTGGCAGGGCAGAAGACTGTAATTCCGTTGTAGAAATTCAAGCCACAGCAAAGAGGTCTTTTCCTGCTGCTCTTTTATTTACATCATGCAGCTTTCATTCCCTTCTGAATTTTTCATAACGTGTCGGCATTAGATAATGTGAGATGGACGTTGTCGTTTAGGTTGTGTTGGATTACAGAAGATATTTTCTTGGTGGCAAGTACAAAGGCCTGCGTATTTCTTTATTTTTAGAGGCAAATATTTGGTTAGCACAACAAGCAAAGGTTTTGAGTTAAAATGTTAAAACCAGCCAGCCAGAAATAGTGGCTCTTCCTCCCCCCTCTTCTTCATGTTACAACATTGCAGCGCTCCAAGCACTGTGGACCTGTCTGCCCTTGCCGCAGTTGCAAGAATAATGTTCATAATGAAAGTATTTAACATTTTCATGTTCAAAGCGTTTTACCAGCATTTACTAATTAACTCCAATGGAGACCTAGCTAGGGCTGACTAGATTGGAGTAATTACTTTAATTGTATTAAATATGATCCCACTCTGAATACCAAGCTGTTATGCCATGTGCCTTTCTGCAGCAGCGTTCCTCAGTGTTAGATTTACTGTTAACCTCATGGAAAATGTCACTAAGTAGTTTTATGGTTTTTGTGTGTTTCTTTCTGTGACATTTTTCAGTAGAAGACAACTAATGTTAAACACTGGCTCTGAAGTCCACTGGCATGCATAATGTGTTTGTACTTCCTCTGGTTACAGTTGAGCTAAAAGATTTGAACTGTTCTATGTTGCTTCAGAAGACTGTGGTAAGTTAGCATCAAATAGATACTAATTAAACTACTGCTGTGTATGAAGCCCTAATGGGAGCTGCAACACTGAGAGGTCAGGTTTATCCTTCAAAGAAGCAGTCAGCATTTGCTGCGTAGTCTTTCCTTACGTGAACTTGGAGAAAGAATCTGTACTTAGTCCTGTTGATGGTGGATATTTTGAGATAGTAGTTGACAAAGTTAAGGCACAAATGGGTGCCAGGTTACTTTCATGTCTGAGCTGTGTGGTCCGATGAAGTGAACACAGCTCAAGAACTGGTGAGCGCGTGTAGCTCCTCACTTCCTTCAGTGCTTTGCAGTACCTCACTGAAAATCTGTGGCAGAATTTTTCTTCTCTGTTGTGGCAGAGATGAGGGCTGGGGACTTTTCCCTTTTCTAACAGGGTATGTTTGCTGGTTCTAGTGGCTGGAGGGCTCTTTGAGCTACTTGCTGAAAGCAAGAACAGAGAAGAGATCATTAGTGTTGCTTCATGAACTACCCATTTAGCAGGTGAATGTCATAGGCATGATGTATATTTGGGTACCAGATGGCTAAATTCTGCTTGGACTCCACTGAACGGAGTGAAGTTTTGTGTTAGTGTAATGGATCAAATGTTTTCCTGTGTCACCTTCCTCTCTGTGGTGAGTGGCACCATGGAGTTAGCGTGAATGAATAATTAAGAAATAGCTCTTGAGGAAGGTGAGTGATAGCCTTCTGTCTATGCCCACAGGATTTTTTAACTTCATTCAGAAGGTCACTGATGTGAAATGAGTGTTAACTTTTGCAAAGAACAGAATGTCTGTGCACAGGTCAAATATTTGTTGTCTCTTTTTCTTCAGGCTGGAATAAGTGCCAACGGTAGTTAGATGCAACATTTATAAATTCGAAAGGCAATGCAATAAAATGAACATTTTCTTCTGTCTGAATGTATTAATTCTTGCTTAGAAGAAAATACACCAACAAACTTGTTAAACGAATGAATTAAAATCCAAGTGTGTATATGATGAATCATGATCCAATTTTGTCTGATTTTGTCTGCGATGAAGAAGGAAATTTGGCTCAGCTGTGTATATTATTTTCCCTTAAAAGGGGGGGGGGGGCAGTTGGGGGAATTACTAAGGATGTAGCAAATATGTTTCTCCCCAGTCTTTCAATTCCATACAAGTACATAGATTAGAATAGATTAGTCTGCAGTTAGGCAATGAACTAAGTTGCTTCTCAGCTTTTAATTCTAAGCAGAATAGGATCCCTGGATGTTTTCCAGTGTGCTTCGGTTTTGGTCTTTATTGTGCAGCTTCATGTCTGTGTTTGGAGCTTTTTATAGTTGCAGTTGTAAATAGTTTTTTCCCACTTTTTTTCTGGAATTTTATCTCTGATTTACACTAACTGGAGTTTTGGGGGTCAATCTCTTACTTTACCAGTTTTATTTTAGTGGACATACATAGGAATATTTTGACTATTGGGAAAGTGTGCTGTTTTGGCCTATTTATGAATGTAGGTTTGGGAGAGTTGCATCTTTGCAAGCAATTAGAGAACACTTTTTCTGCACTGTGGTCTTCACTGGCTCTCACTCTATCCAGGAACATCCCCAAAAGCCATTATTGTAACTGATTCCGTAATTGCTGCTAGAAATGCAGCATTTGACTTTAGTTGTGTCTCAAGAGTGAATTGCCATCCTTATTTTTTTTTGACTATCTCTTATCAGATCTGAGTTATCTGCAACTAAATCATAGCTGGGTTAGAATACAGTCAGCTTCCTCATGCTGGGAAAACCTGCAGTGAAAACCATGAACAGTTGTTGCTTCTGTTGCACAGAACTGCTTTCAGAAAGGTAACTTCAATGGGATTAGTCTTAAGGGCTATTTATATCAAATGTTTGCTTATGGTCTCGTGTTCCTCTGTTATTACACTGAGTAGTACCTTTGCTGTGCGAGTAGGCGTATTGATTTTAAATGGACTGTATGAGTAGCGATGTGCTATTTGACATGTGCATATGAAGTAAGAAATGTGTAAATTACGAATCCTAAAAGCAAGGCAGAACTCTCCTGTGATGTAAAATGCAAGATACTGACTGTTAATTAAGTGCATTTACCCCTGTCGAGGATTTTCTGCTGAAGAGTGATTGCATCTCTGTATTTAATATTTTGTCATTCACATTATGAATGTAAAATAGAATTTTTTCTCGGGCATCAGGGAGAGACATCAGCAGAAGCATGTAGCTATATAGATTTAGATGGTACTTTGGTACTGAAGTCAAACTTAGCAAGGATGCTTAGCCTTCTGTGAACATGCATAGTATAAAAAAGTTATAAAAGGAGTCTGAAAGGATGACTTCTAGAAAGACCTTTAATGACCCCAAAAGGATTGCTGTCGGGAGGGACTACATATAGTTACTGCACTTTGTGTTAAATGGTACTTTTGAACTGTTGTCAGTCTATTTCTGATTCTCCTCTGTGAAACCTGTCAGAAACGGAGCTATTTGTGAATGTTGGGACCTTTCCATTACTGCCATTAGTGAGACCATAACAGTTTCCAAGTGCTGCTGTAACATCAGCCGTCGTTGCAGTGCGAGGGCGGACAAGAAAACCATCAACATGTGCGCTCTTCTGCTGTGGCTTCAGTACGGAAGTAAGTTAATTTTTCTCAGCCTCTGTTGGCTCCAATGGGACCTGAGGACTCAGCATCTTAGGACTTGTTCTGCTTCTTTTGTAATCTGTTAGTTGGAGTTCTGTTAGGGCCTCTTGTCCAGATACCAGGTACTAAAGCTGGTTCTTTTTTGAGAGACAAATTATGGTATTATCATAGAATCACAGAATTGGTAAGGTTGGAAGCACTGATCTCTGGAGATCATCTAGTCCAACCTCCCTGTTCAAACAGGGTCACCTAGAGCATGTTAGACAAGGTTGCATCCAGGCAGGCCTTGAATATCTCCAGAGAAGGAGACTCCACAACCCCTCTGGGCAACCTGTTCCAGTGCTCTGTCACTCTCACAGGGGAGAAGTTCCCCCTCACGTTCAAGCAGAACGTCCTGTGCTTCAATTTCTGCCCATTGCCTCTAGCCTATTATGAAGCCACACTAATGCAAAGATATTTCTCCTTTAAAAACTTGAAAAGCTACAAGAGTTGGAGGGGTACAAGAAGAAGGCTTCTTTTCACGTAAGGAACTTGATTCAGGTATCTTCCAAGTAGGTGTTTTTTTAATTGCTAAACTAGTTTAAATTCTGCAGAAGTAAATAAGGCTACTGCATAGAACAAGCTTTGAGACTAAGATCGTCTATTTTAAATGTTTATTTTTGTGGAATTTCTCTATTAAGGGGATGATTGATAATACACTCTTTGACTCATATTAGAAAATTCACAACAGGAAAAGAACGGTGTTGAAGGAAGAGCAGAAGTAAACAAGATGCCTAGATGTAGAATGAGGGGTTGTTTGTGTGTGGGGGCGTCTTCCTGAGTACTCGTGGAGCGGAAGGAAGAAAGGGAAGGTGATGACTAAGGTAGGAGCAAGTGTTTTATAAGAGAGAGGGAGACTGATACTGAAGAAATCGTTTGGAGTAGGGAATACTGCAGGTCTAGTGAGAGCTGAGGCATTTCTCACAGCCCTTCAAGTCTGAATTTTAATTTTACAGAACTTTAAGTTTTGTTTTTTCAAGCTGTAAGTTTCCCTGTTGATTCCCACCATTCTCCCCACTTCCCCTTACCCTGGGAGGCTGGTTAGCAAGTTAGAGATAGGAAGCCTAATTGAAAGGAAGTCCAAAAGAAGAATGATCTGAGCAATCTACTTGGGACCAAAAGTTACACACGAGGATGGAGACAGTGAAAGACAGGGATTTACGAAAAGAAACACTGAGTAAACAGTAGGCAAAATTCATCCTCAGAAGTGGGTCCAAGTGAAGAGGGTCTTAAATAGGCATTCAAATATGAGGCTGACAGAATACAGTAAAGGCAGAAATTATCACAAACCTTGCGACTCAGTCCCTCATGTACATAGAGCCTTTCCCAAGTGTGTTGGTGTGAGTTTTCAGCTTTTCTCAGGCGCTTAACATCGAGTCAGTGTTCTGCCTTATTTACCCAATACTAATTCTTTACTATAGTGAATACATTAGTCAGTGTTCACTGAGATACTGGAAATCTTTCTACCAATTTCAAAATAAATGGATGGGTATTCATAACAGGCTGTGGGCAGTCTAGATTTTCAAATACTTCAATCTTTAATTAAAAGGATGCAGGTTGTCGGGATGGAATAGTATTAACGATCTCTGTTCTCTGGTTCCACTGAGAATTGTGTCCACTGTGGCTACTTAGAATCCCTGGGAAAAAGCAGGTCATTTCTTATGCTTGGGAAATATTAGCGTTTACTATTCCCAGTATCAGATACTTAGTGCGTGTAATTTGGCACATGAAAAATACTTGCTTTCCATATGTATATTTTCCAAAAGTTATTTGTGTATCTACAGAAAGAAGCTGATAGCGACAATACTGAAATAATCTCATGGGGAAAAAATAATGTATGCATCTCCTGCATTAGGCAATCCACCCTCCTCCGTATCATCTACCTCTTTCAAGAAGGCGATGGAAACTGTTGTGGTTGTATTCCTTTAGGATAGGAGTTGTAATATTACAAATTATCACTTGTTTTCAGTATTGACTAGAAAAATAAATGCAATTATGTTTATGAATGTTGAAAATTAAGCAAGATAAAGCAATTGAATATGTCTGAGAATCTTTTCAGATGAAAAGCTGCGTTCGCTGAATTCTCATAGGCTCTTTTTCTCGCTGTCATGTTTCATGACGTGAACTCTGAATTGAATGAGCAGCTGCAGTAGAATGGCACTGTCAAGTTGCAGGGAATTCACAGGAGCCTGAGATGTTCCATGCTCTGACACAAGCCCTGTCAGACCCTTATTTACCTTGAGTTTTTTTGTTTTTAATTAGCATAATCTCTATAGGTAGAGTTCACACAACAGAGAGGTGTCTGGCCTTTATTTGGAGCACTTATACTGGATATAGTGGGGTAGGACTTGCACAGACAGAACAGAGACTATCTCTGCCACCAGAGTTTATATTTCTAGTCATGGAAACAGGCTTTTTTTCTAGTCTTCCACTTTAAATTTTGTTGCAGTGTGAGCCTGAGGGTAGTATGAAGGGAATGGCGGTCTTGATCTGCAGGATATCCCAAGGAGGGTTGGATAGAAAACCTTCAGTGTGCAACTCGGGCATCTAAGAGCCTCCTCGGTCCATCTGATTCTTCGAAAACAAGAATATCATTGACACTAAAAATCTGGCCAGATCCCTTTGATGTTTGAAAATACCACCTATTGCCTTGCTATGGATGTTGTCCAAGTCAGGCTGTAATCTCAACTGGTGTTTATCCAGTTTTTCCACTGTGCCTCTGTCGCAGACACAGCAGCAGCAGATGTGGGCAGAAACAAACTAAAAGAACAAACCTAGAGGTGACCTCTAAGTGGTCTGTTCTCTTCAGGATCTTGAAATAGCTGGTCCATTTCTTTCAATTCAGGAATCTTAATATGCTTTAGAACAAATATTTTATACACCGAAAATTTATGCAGTACCTCTATTTTGTTTTAATTTGCTTTTATACTGCATTTGTCACCATAGCACCCAAGTTACTAACTCCTTGAGCAGGGTGGCTAATGTTTTCACAGGATAGTAGTGACACCTCCTTACAAGCCAGTCTGTGTCACAAACTCACTTACCTATTTACCATTCAGATTCTCTGAAACTCTAAACTTTTCAAAAGTTTCTTTTCACTCCGTCCTTCTGTGTGCTCAATGTATGAGAATTATTTTATTATTTTTTTTCCAATACCATCTTCTTTATCTTTTAATCTGCTACAGTTGCCTTACTGAAGATCTGAGTGTGAAGAATCTTGGTAATAAAACCTAACTCACCTTCTCCATCACTTCCAGCTGGACTAGGGTATAGTCAGGTGGTTTTAAAAAATACTGTAAACTTAATTAACTTCTTGCTAAATTCGATGCAGTCTAGGATGACTGAGTGAAGATGGACCAGAGATGACATTGTGCATTCTCGTGGCCAGTTTTACTGCTCCATCTGTCCACAGCAGACAAATATCTTTCCCCCTTCCAGTTTTATAGGTTTAAGTTGTTTAGTAGTACAGTTATGGGAATATTCAAAGGAGGAATCATAACCACAAAAAGCTTTTAGCTTAGTTCTCATTAGCTCTTCATCTAGAACAGATTGCATAGGATCATCTTCTGGAGTGTGTCTAATTGCTGCAGCATGGTAGTTTAATGGGGACACACTTTATAAGCTTGTTTAAGTGCATCTGTGCCAACTGACCTCACAGCTTGGTGTGCAGTGATTCAACTCTACAAACTAGAGTTTAAATACAGGATCTCATTTGTATGACCCCTTTTGAACTTGATTGACTGTTACGTACTTGTTTGATTTTTATATGACATCTGGCCTCATTGTGATACTTGAGCTCTTCACCTTCAATCCCATTCACCACTTACAAATATTTGTTGTTCTTCAATCTGACTTTCAAGCCTAGACAGTCTTTTCCTCCCCATTTTCACTTTTCTGTTTTTTTAGACTGCAAGCTTTTCTTTACATTGAACGTTGATGTTCCTTACCTTATTTTGTTTAGGAACTAAGTTTTCCTCTTTTCCTTGGGCATATTTTTGTCTAGCAACAAACCAAGAGGCTATCAGAACTCAGCACTTCAGCAACTTGTACTGAAAACCACACAATTCTTATGCTACTTTTCTCAAGACCTTGTGTCCATTTCTCCTTTGTGTTTGCTCTGTAGTTTCATCCCTTGAGATTCCCTGTTGCTCACAGCCTCAAGGCCAGTGGGATGTAGATCTGTAAAACTGTGTTTCCTTCAGATTGCGAAGAAAACAGGACATGCGTGCTGTTTTGCAACTTGGTCAAATTGGTACGGAAAGCATCCCTTCACCTTGTACCCTTCAGATGAGAAACAGGATTTCAAAAGCTAATTTGCTTGTTTTCATAGCATGATCTTAATTCTACAAGGGAGAGAAGATGAGCTAATCTAATTTAATTTTGCTTTTTGAGAAGAAGGGAGATCACTAGGCCAGCTGCTGCTCTGAGCAAACAAGGAGCACGCAGGCTACGAGATAAGCTTTGAACTTTACCAAATCTCTTGGCAGTATATGCTAATGAGGGCAGTTGGGAGATTTCTGAAACTTTTGGCTCTGATTGTATTAATTAGTGAGCTGCTCCAAACCAGCAGAGCAGACGGAGCTATAACTCACTGTAAAATCAGTGCTATTACATACAGAACTTCCTCTGTCCCTGATACTTTTGGGCAGGATGGACTGTAAGGATGCATATTGGATCTGATTTGTGAAATCACAGGACTTTTGTCTACTTGATTAGTTTTTAAAACTTCTAGCATGTTCTAGCACTTTAATCTCTTCAGGCTGTGCATTTGTTAGAAGAGGAGAAAGTGAATCCTTCAGTTCTGCATTTGACAGGAAGCTTTTTTTTCTCCCCAAATATTCGATCTTCTAACACCTAAGAAACCCATTTTTAACACATTTTTAAACAGCCAGCCACCTTTCTGAAGCAGTGTCTCAGAACCTCCAAACCTTCAATTACTAGTTTTTCATTTCTGCTTCCATCCCTACTCTTCAGCTCCAGTGTGAGAGCTGGCTTGTCATGAAGTCTGGAGACCTTACAAGAAAATAAGGTGCACAGTGGTGGCAGAGATTTCTTAGCCATATGTAGTTTAAAAGAATATAATACATGTTTGAAAAATTTGGAACCTTTTCAATGATTGCCTTGCTTTCTTCATTTTTTTCTGAGATTCCTACTTTAAGTTAGCATTCTTGGAATAAGCAGTCTGCCCCGTCTTTTTACATTTGGTTGATCATATTCCGTGTGGTAGTGGTACCAACTGTTTGGCAGACATGCCTATCTTCTGAAAAATAAAACCAACCAGGACTTCAGTTACAGGAATGCTGTTCTCCTGTGTTCTTAGATCCTTAGCAGGAGCCACGACCATACCAAGACAGGAGTCAGTTGTTAAAGCGCTTGGGAGATTTCATTGCAACCCTGTACTGCATCCTGAGTAGGGCATGGGATGAGAATCAATAATCTGTGATAAAATACAGAGTGGGGGCATGCTGTCCAGTATGTTAAAACAGCTTACCCGGATTGGGGGTTCTGACTGTATCAAACTGAGAATTTCACTTTATCTCATTCCCTGCATTCCAGACTCTCTTCTGTCCTTGTACCCATTTTTGCAGATACTCAGTTTGTTAGAGGAAAAGCTTAACTTCTCTTTATTTCATCTTCAAGACACTATTTTTTCATGTGTACAAGCATACGTGGTCTAAATCAAATAACTGACTTCCTCCTCATCCGCTTTAAGATTCTGGCAAGCTGCATATCTGTTCTGGCCTATTGCTAAACCTGACATATCACATACTTGCAGTTTAGGTTTTAGGTTATGTTTAGCCCTTCTGAGACATCTCTGTAAGCAAGGAGATCAAAATGTTTAGGTAAAATCTTGGTATTGGTACAATGGCAGATCTGTACTGCTCAGAAGTCATCTCATTTGAATCCAAACACTGATCCATGAGAGCTTTTCAACATAGGTAATGCCTTGAAAATTATTGCCTTGAAAATTATTTTGGCTTTCATGTTCTATCAGCTACCTCTTCAGCTTTGCATTTCCTTTTGCATGTGAGAGATTTAAAAAAACAGAAGAATCACCAACATCTTCCCTCTGAAATAGATAGTGTTCGTAGTAAAAGTATTGCATCAAATCCTCTGAAGGACTCCACCTAATCTTCACTTACAGAAAAAAACAAGCTACTAATGTTTCTAAATGCTTCACCTGAAATTTACTGTTTCTTCAAATTGAAATCGGTCTAATGATTCTTCCCTGCTGCTTTAACTAAAGGAGCGTGGCCAGCACAGAGCAGAGCTCTATGCTCGCTCCTTTTTTTGTTCCTTCTTTTTTCTTCTTCAGATACCAAATCCAATCCTCCCGTCTGCTTTTCCAGAATACTTTTTATTGCTCCAAAAGTAGAGGCAATAAGTAGTATCTCACTTGATGATGAATATGTATATATAAAATCTTCTTAAAACAAATTCAGAACTGAAATCTGAGCAGGATGCCTGAGGGGTCATAAATGTACAGCGTAATAGCCCATACGGAATTCAGCCGGCTATGGCAAATTGTTTCCCCAAGCACGAAAGCTATGCTGTGTCTTTATGTATGTACTCCCATACATCTGCCTGAAGTAGGGAAAGTGATAAAAACTTACCAACCTTAGAGCCTATTCAATACTTTATTTAATAGCTCTTTCTTAGGACATTGATTAAGCCTTTCGAGGTTACCTACATTTACTCCTGGAAGTTCATTGACTGTGTCGGTGTTGCACTGCTTGAGTTGAGAGAAGTTGATGTTCTCTTCAGTTCCTCTGTTCGTTGTGAAACTTGGGCCACCGCTGAGCCTTCCTGTGCAGCTGTGGTAGAAAAGTAATTCTGCAGCTGAGTGACTAGAGTTGTAGAATTTTAACCCAAATTTGCAATTTTTTTCTCTCATTATCTCATACTTCAGCTTGAGATCCAAATACAAATGTGTACATATTTTCCTGATTATTTACATCACCATAAATGAGAATGTTTTTACAAACCGATTATGTTTTCAAAAATAAAAGCATCATCACTGTAGCCTTGAGGTTCCTGTCTCTAATTGAAAGTTTACTACAAAAATCTCTGTTATTCAGGACAATGTAAGCATTTCTGTTGTGATTACTTGCTTTTAGTCTAAATTGCTAAGGCAATACGGCACTACTCTGGTGGCCACAGTTAGGTGGATATGAAAGTAAAATCAAGAAATCCCAGTGCACCTATAATAACCTATGCAGTCACCTCATACCTATAAAACTGCTGTTGCACTGAGAGAGGGCAAGTGTCTACGTACATAGATGGTAGAATATGTAATTTTATGCAGACATCTTTAATAATCTGTTCAGCTCTGTAAGGGAGAGAATTAAACTAATTTTTGATCATCTGGACATGCAGGGCTAGCTGTGAATTAGTTTGGTGCAGAAGCGAAAAAACTGGTTCCAGCTTCAGTAAACACACAATAAACTAACTTTTCCATAATCAGTTAAGCTGCAACTTCACTTCAGAATACTTAGCAGTTCAAAGTACTTAGCTCTAAAAATCCCTAAACAAACATTAATTTTTTTTCCAGGATGCTAGTGTAACCGCAGCACCAGTCAATCAACATTACTGTAATCTTACTGAATTTCTGCCAGGAATGTAAATGAGAAGCCGTTCCTTTTTTAAAAGCTTCAGCTAATATAATTAATTGCATTCATTTTCGAGGTGATGTCTTGCTTGTTTATGGAAATGTGCAATAGGGAATGGGAAAAAAAAAAAAGACTGGCAATTTCATCAGTGATTACAACAGAGATAGTGGTTTACCAATTGCCTTTTGCCATTTCCTGACAGTTTTCATCTTTTAGCGGCAAAACAGTCTGCCTCGAGTCATTGAAAACATTTGAGTGCTAAGAAATTAGGATAAATAACCTACAAGTAATTGTTTGGTTGTAAATTTGTCGTTTTCTTTCATGTGGACTTAGATTTGTCTTCTGTATTTTGTGGTAAGCGGAGCCTTACAAACAGCACAGCCTTAGATTAGAATATATACTCGAGACTTGATGCAAGATTCCCCTAAAAGAGAATGCGGTTGCGAGAGAGCCTGTGTTGCTGGGTGTGGTGGAATGGAGCCGCATCAGCCTCTCCACTCTTAAGGTTTCAGCTCCTGGCAGTGTTAAAAATCGGTAGTTAACATCAGTCAAACAAAGGGGCTCCAGGCTGCTACAGATGCTGCATGTATTCCCCTATTGCTCTTCTACCAAAGCGCAGCCCCCCTACAAATTAAATGACCACTAAATAATTTGGTTTAATCCTTGTGTTCAGCTGTGTTGACCTTTAGCAGGGCAGCAGCTCACCTAGTAGGATGGCTCCTGGGTCCTGTGTTTCCTTACTGGTGTGGGGTTTTGTTGTGCAGTGGCAATATGTGATCTATTTACAGGCATATAGGATAAAACTGCATAGAAGCAGATGTTTCTTTTGAAATCAAGGGTCCTGGAGTGATAAGGGAAACGCTCCTTTTATGAACTTAGATACGCTTGGGTTTCTGCCCAAACATGCACGCTTTTCAGCCCAAGTCTGTGAACCTGGGCTCAAGCTTTACAAGACAAATTTCAAAAAGCAGTTTTCAGGGAAGGTGACTGAGTTAGCTGTTGGAACATGGAAGGCCAGAAATCCATTTCTAGATGTGAAGGGACTGGATTAGATTTCATTAATTGAAAGTTTATGGGAAGAATTTTTATTTAAAGCAGTTCGAGTATGGGTGTAGGAAATGACTGTTGTGGTTGTTTTGCTGTGTATCCCCTATGTCAAAAACTGTAAAGAAAGTTTTTAAAAAAAAATAACAGAAAAAAACCTGCTGGTTAATACTGGCTGTGAGATGTTCTGTAGAGGATATTTAGCTGTGGTTAAATTGCTCTAGTTTCTAGCAGGTAAGCGTTGTTATCATAGTGTGGCTTTTTAAGTGGTCACAGGAGGAAGCAGGTAAACAGAAAAGTAATGTTTTTGCCCTGGTCATGACTTTCATGGTTTAGCAGCGTATTTTATTTTCCAAAGTTGTTATTTCAACATCTCTCACTAGTTATTAGAGACTATTAAAGACGTAGACTGTGAAGAAATAGCAATTAGTTTTATGACTGCCTTAACATGAGGCCTTTTCCATGTTATCAGTTATTGCTCCCCATCGCAATCTTTTAATAGGCAAAAGGATTTTTTTAGTTTTGGAGAGGTGGCTTTTTTGTTCTTTTACAAATGAAGCAAAGTTTACTCTGGGAGCAGAAGGGTAGTGTTTTGGTTTTTAACCTGGTGCTAGTCGCAGAACACCTTAATTATTCTCTGATGTTCAGTGCATGCTCCCTTACCTGAAGACTTGGAAGCATTTGCAGTGTTACTCACCAACACTTAAAGTCATAAAAAGCCGTTATGAAAATCAGACTTTATATAAAACAATTTGTTATAGCTATTTCTTTTTGGTAAAGTCCACCTTTAACTTCATAAGATTGTCATAGATGTCTTTGATCAATAGGAGAACTTCTGAGACCTCAAGTGTTTTCACAAGTTGCTTTGAGTGTTTTTATGGCCTCTTTCTGCAGTAGACTTCTTGCAAAGACAGTTTGGAAAGCATCACAATTTGTTGTCAACAAAGAGACAAGGAGAATTGCACACAAGACGCGGAGGCTGCCGCTTTGGAGTGTGACGCTAAACTATTGAGGCAGTGGGGAACGCGCTCCCACCCCTGAACTCGGAGAAGTCCCCGAGCGGTGGCTGGACGAGGCAAGTGGGCAGAGGCCCCGGGCACCTCTCAAAGGCAGATGTTGGACTCTGGACATTTTGGATTATCCACTGTGGAAGCATGTGCAAGTCTGATCAGTGTTTAAACTTTGTAAAGGTTAAGATCTGGTAATAACACTTTGTTCTTCTTTATTCTTTTTCCTTTGTAACCCGCATGAGAAGATATCAGGGATTTACAAACAAACATAACTAGAGTAAAATAATTCTATGTATATAGGCCTATATACATCGACACACTTGAAGTACTGTGCAGTAAGGACAGGAAGCTAATCCAGGGCACCATATCTTCCTCTGAAATAAATCATAAACCAGCAAAGTATTTAGCTGCTCTTTTAACTACAGAAAGTTAACAGATGCGGAGTGACTTGTGAGAAAGAGCTATAGTAGTGGAGGGAATAAAAGGTTAGGAAAAACTACCTGAAGAAGTTTTTGAGAGCCAGGAATCAGTTCCATACTTCGAAGTGCATTGCTAATGTAGACAAATTCAAAGCAAACAAACAAGCAATTTGTATCATCACTGTTGTGGCTGGTGGCAGAAGTGAGAAACAAAGTGATCTACCTCCTGCAACTTTTTGGTGTCCCTGATGAGAACTGTTTGAGAATCAGGGTCAGATTCTACTTCTCTTACTAAAGCTTTACCACAGAATGCTTCCTCCTAATATCCTGAGAGTGAAAGCTAAAAAGTTGAACTTATTTTTTTTGTTACTATTTTTTTTAATTTCTATTTTGCAAGGATATTATTGACCTTCATAGGTTGTACACGTGGAGTTTCAGTGTACTATTTGCAAGACACAAGCAAGTTATTAAAGAAAAAGAAAACAGTATATGTGACAAGTCTTAGCCATTATGTGTGCAAGTGAAGTCAGAGTCTATGTAATGATGGGCCTTTTGTCCCAGAGCCCTGGTTGTCTTGAGCTGGGAGCAGGGAGAGGAGGATATTCAGTTCTGCAGCCGTGTCACGTGAGCAGGAGCTGCTCCAGGGCTGTAGCCCTTGTAATCTTCCTTTTCCATACCCTGGTATAGCTTCTCTCCAGCATATGGAGAACTTGTTGAATTAATCTATAGGATAAGATGTGTGTTTAATTCTGTAGAAATGCATATGGAATGTGGATCAAATCATGGAAGTGAAGGCTCAGACAAGTCTCTGATGTGTGTTGGTTCCTTCAGGCTTTTCCAGATTTTGGATGCAAATGGAGGTGTTGTGTTAGCTTTGCAACCCGAGGAAGTGGCAACTTTGGAGCCACAAGCTGATGGAGTCAGAGGTGGAGGCCCTGCTGGTGCCAGCACTGACTCGATTCCAGGGTGCTTAACAAAACACAGCAGGGGCCTCTTAAAAACACCAGTGGATAAACAGAAAGACTCAGAAACTGAATAGAAAATAGAGTTGGACAGTGCATGGAAGAGGATCACAGGCTATATTTGCTGATTATATGAGGCTTAAATTATTTTCCTGTGGCCAGTTTTGTCTGGGAATATGTAAATAGTTTGTACTACAGGACTAGTTACTTTTCTAGTAGAAACATGTTCACAGTTTTCTTTCCTGAAATACGTATTTTTAATTAAATTCAATACAAAACATCAGACAAGCCTAGAAATAACTAAGTGTTAAATGAAGTGGCTCTGGATAACTGTAACCTGTGTGCCAGGCTTCTGTGCTTTTGAAATTACCCCATAATATTTTGCGGTCTGCCCGATAAAAACGTGGCTGAGCACTGTTTCCTGGCAGATGACTGAACAGCAGACCCACCCAACCAGCACGTGATGTGGTCAGATGCAATTAACTCTGTGCGCAAACCCAAGTCTTCTAAGGAACAGCTTTTGGTAAATAGAAAATAATCTCTATGTATGGTGTGTGGATGCTTTCGTGCCTAGAGGGTCCCCACCTGGAAGGATGCCACGGGCAGTGGTTGGATGCTGGCGTGTGGCCTGAATCTGGTCTGCCAGTGGTGCTCACCAGGCTGCGGCACCCAAATCTGACTGCTCAGAAAAATCAGACTGTGCCGTCCCTGAGCTAAAGGGATGTCTTAAGGGAAACGTTTTTGATTATAAATTTGCTTCATTGGCCCTTGGTTCCTCTGCTGCTGCTCTTGAGGAAAACGGAGGCACGAAGGAATAACATGGAATTAGTACTTCTCATTCCAGCTGCAAATCCTTTTCCCCTCTATTAAAAGCTTGTGTGTTACCCATGTCAAGTTAGATGGTGACGTTTGTGTAAGAAATGTGGAATCACTTAGGATACAGACTGGACTCTGAATTCAGCACTGTGTGTGTGTGTTTTAAATCCAAGCCATTGCTACTAGCATTTAAAGCCCATGAGAACAGTTGACCTAATTGTTGTGACTGTCACCCAGTTGTTTTTCTTTCTGGCCCAAATGTGATGTCTCCCTTGAAAATAACAGGAGTTTCAGATGCAGGAGGCACAGCTTTCAGATGTTAAACCAAATAGCAGTTATCCTGAATTAGTCTCTCATTTGCAATGCTACTATTTTTTGGAGGTCGTTTCTTTTTTATCCTTTTCTCTCTCTCTCTCTCTCTCTCTCTCTCTCTCTTTTTTTTTTTTTTAACCACTTGTGATTACTGTGGTTTGGCATTTAAGGACTTGTTTGCATTTAACTGGTTGCAAAAGTCATGTACTGTTTCTTCTCCATTGGAAAGGCAGTAGAATCTGCCTATGCCTATGGGACAGCATTTGTGTGATAGGAGATTTGGTGGCATAGATATGCAGGAGGGACCGAGTTTGTGTCTAATCTGTATGCATCATTGTCCATCCAGAACATAACAGGAGAACACACAACTTGTTTTCCTATTCAAACCATCTACAATATTTTTATCTCCAAATGCCACATTTGTTACATACCATACTTCTTTGGTTTTGGAGCTTTTATATATTTTTAATTGCTTTTAGAGCTATAACAAGTTAGAAGACTTTCTGCTTGCTTATTTAATTTGACTGAAGATGGACTGTGGAGCCTGTAGGCTCTGAAGGCTTTGATCTCTCCTTCAAATACGAGGTACTATTACTCCTAATAAATTTAAAGACTTAAACTTAATTTCAGTTTGCAGTGTTTTAAGACAAGAATCTCTTTTTGAGCAATGAGAACAGGGCATGGATTTTTAAAAAAAGTGAATACAGATGTCTCAAAAAGTTAAAAAAAAAAAAAAAAAAAAAAAGAAAAAGAAAAAAAGAAAAAAAAAAAAGAGGAACTCTATATTTTTATACTTTTTCCACAACAAAGGAAGTCAGCTCTGTTGGATCAGGAAAGCTTGGAAGAAAGTTGCTGCCTCCATAGTATCATTTTCCCTTTGCTAGTTGCTCTGTGATCACTCTGAGGTTTGGACTGCAAAGTGAGGAAGAGGAGAAAAGAAACAGGACTAAGTAAGTCCTGCTGATCTAAATACTCATATCAGATTTGGTTTTTTTTTGAAAACCTATGTGCCAGTGCTGAATATGCTTAGTTTTGTTTAATGCTTTGATGCAGTTAGTTTTTTCATTGACTTAAGAATCTCATAATAGAAATTTTAAGAAATTCTTTCAGCGAGTGCTCCAAAGGTTCAGATACTCAAATCCCTTAATGAAGTATAACTTTGAAGTATAAGTCCTCTTAGTGTACTTTCCTTTATATCTTGGCTACTTAGGGGAATGTTACCTGTGAAGTATTTATTTGTAGCTATAGACTGTTCTAAGTACATGCAATAAGATACTGCGTGTTCCTAATGTCGTTTCTGATTTTATGGTAAGAGCCCAATGACAGATATCTGGTATCACAACCAGTGAGTAGATATCAGGATCAAAATATTCAATGATAAAGAGTCAAAGTATTAAGAAGGTGGAAGCTGTGAAAAGATTTTGTTTTCTTCCTCTTAAATTTGGTCAGAGTAAACTAGCTGTTGAGTTTAGTCTTGAATCTGGTTGGATTGAGCAGGTGACACCAACAGAAAGTGGAACTGTTCTCGCACAAGGACGATGAGAAAGAGGTAGAGGAGCCATGACCATGATCTGAAATAGGGAGAGGAGTTGCATTATCCTCTGGAGTGAGGAGCAGTATCTGTGTACACTGAGGAAACTAGTTAAAAATATTCATGACCGAATCTGCTGACAGTCCTAAATTGGCTGATCTACCAAATAAACGTGTGCTGTGTAAAAAAAAAAAAAAAAAAAAAAAGGGGGGGGGGGAATTAAAGGATTGCCTTTGATAGTTTATGTCTGGTCTTATGTATGTTTTAGCACTTTGAGATATATATATATATGCACACACATGTGTGTATATATAGGTGTGTGTATATATATATGAAATTGTCACAGTGATAACTCCTAGCACTGGTCTGTAGGATTTTTTACTGGGATATGAATAAGAGAAGAGTAAGAGAAATCTGGAGAAAGATCCTGAAAATACAGACCTAAGGTTTTATGAAAATGATGATTATAATCAAAGGAAGGGGTGGTGAGGGGAAGATCAGAGCTTGTCCCCGCATGAGTTGAAGATAGTAAACAATTTGGGAGTTCCAGATATATGTAAGGTGACGAGGCTGTAAAAGTTGAAGAGCAAGAGAATATAAGTAATTGTATAGTAGAAAAAAACAATAATAGAGAAGAGGTTATAGAGGATAAAGGTGATGCCTTTAATGCATTGCTCAGCAGCATTAAAAGCACAATAAAAAGTGAACAAATTCTGTAATGAGTAAGTAGAACTAGTGAAAATTGTAGCTGTGAAAACTGGGAATGATCAGGGGTTCTGAGGATCCAGATGCATTAAGGGAGTTTGGAAAAATATATGTCTAATTGCCTTTAGAAAGTGGGGAGGGGGAAGCAATTAATAATGCTTAACATTGACGTATAAGGATGTTCTGCTGGGGATAAAATGGGAAGATGCTGCAGGAACATCCGAGCTGGTGACACATTGGAGAACAAGGCATTATGAACCAGAAGTGAGCGGGCTGTGCGTGTTAATCAGAATTCAGTAGTGTGAAGAGAAATACAGCAAATGAAGACTTCTAAGAAGAGGAATGTAGACTAAATATTCCAGGTACTTTTAAAACATTGGCTAAGCACTGACTTTCAGACTGTGAGAAGGAAGAGGAAGGTGGCATTAACCAACTATTTATTGCCCCATAAAGTTTTCATAAACTTTCTTTGCAATATAATTTTAAGAAAAAGCTGTGTGTGTGATCTAAACTCCTTGATTAAAGTTTCTGTGGCCACTGAGACTGTTAATGAATGTCAGAGAGGAAGAGAGACTCAGATTGTACTGAAGCATGACCAGCACATCAACCTTACTGTTAAACTGGACCTTCCACCCAGAGTTTGTTGTGCGGCAGTTTTAGAGATGTAGCTTTCTTTAGTTTTTCTTAGAAGAAGCTCTTCTGAAGACACAGACATCCCACCCAAAAAAGTGCTTTTGCAAATATAACTTAGTAAATGCTACAGATACTGTTTGAGCTTTGCTGAAAGTCCACAATACTGAGCACTGAGCTTTGGTAACAACAGTACAGACTTCTTCCAAAAGGCCACAGGATTAATTCTCCAGTAGAGTAAAAATTGCTAGAGAACTATGTTCCTTTCAAGTTAAGATGAATGAGGTCAAAACTGAAATGTTGTTGTGAGAAGTTAATTTACGGCTATCCTACTCATCTGTCTCAGCTCTTCAGTGATTACAGCCTCACCCCCTTGCCTCCAGTAGGTGCTTTTGTCCTGTTGTTTGACTCAGCCTTCCCCAGCCGCAGAACTTAACCTGTTTTGTTGCTTACGTGTCTTTGTTAGGGAAGTATGATACGTAATGCTGTCCTAGTGACCAGTATAGTACCTGGCAGGGCCAAAGGTAAAGAACCTAAACTGTACTTCCTCTTCTACACATTCACTCATTTCAGTATACATGTGTTGTAAGTGCTTCTACTGTTTTTTTTTGATAGACAATTGGTTCAGTCATACATTGAGCATCCATTTAGACTGCAGTCATGATCAATATCGCATGGTCAGTTCCTTCTGTTCTTAAAGATGATATATGGCCAGGCTATATGTTCTCACTGAACAATAATACAGGAGTCTTTCCTGGATTTTTGTTGGTAGTCGGACTAAGGATCTGATCATCAGCTTGTTTAGGTGCTTACTGGCTACCTGTCAAATTTTTCAACATTTAGCTTGTACAGATCATGTATTCTAGGCTGTGAAGGCATTACTTTGTCCTGAAGCAATGATATTTGTCTTGACTAGCAGGAATTAACACGTGTATCCTGATAAATAATAAATAGAACAAAATCATATATATTGATTCATACATCAAAAAACCTTGTTGTTTTGCTGTGCTTCCAAAGTATCTGATTTTGCATTTAAAACCAAAACATTTATGTATTATTTTTGTTCTTGAAACGACCAGTTTTCCAAAATGCACACTTCAGATTCATGACCTGTTTTTGAAACCTGCACCTGGGTTGCATCAAGAGTGCAATTACTGCACCATAGAATTGTCTGGCAACATTTGGGAGCACAGAAAAGACAAGTACTCTCTACAACTTTGTTGGGCACTAGCGATGGGATTTTCTTTTCAGCTGGTTGTCCTTTCTCCCCTATCTGTCCGAGCGTTTTATCTGGTCTCTTTGAAATTATTCGAGTGGCAAGTATTCCATCGTTTCACCTAGGTGACTCTTTCACTGATTAAATTGACCTTGCTCTGAGAAAACATTCTGTGATATCCAGCATAATGTTTCTTTGTTTACTTGTATCTCTTTGGAGGATTGATCCGCTGTAGGAAGAAATTTTAAATTTCCTTTCAAGGGAATTTTTTGTAATAATGTTGACAAATATGAGGGATGGATAGCATTACGTAGAGCTGTGTGGTTGCCATAAAGTAATTCCACGATAACCAGTTGTACTGCTGCACCTCAGCCCTGGCCTGAAGGATGCTATGCTGTTCACCAGCACCGTAACGACGATGCAACATGTGTCTTTTCTGAAAGAGATGTTGGTCCTGTGGTCCTGCCTATGGTAAAATGAAAGTGCATGCTTTTACCCCAGTATTTTTAAAAAGTTTTCTCAGTTTGATAGTGTCTTTCTGTGGATTTTCATCTCACCTCCAAAAGTATATCCTGTATGTTTTTGTGAGGAATAATTTGCAAATTGGTTAATGCTGATCTGTTTCCTCTTCCCATAGAAGTGCAGTTAGGAAAGGTGAAGGTGCTCATTCGGAAACGCTCAGGCAGCAGTATTTTACTGACTTTGGGCTTTTGGTGAGACCCAGGGAGAAAGAATGTGTCCTCAGAGTAATTTTTAGGGGGGAAATGAGTTGTTTGCTGCCGCAGGGCAGCCTTACTGCAAAATTTACTGAGTCTCCTTGCCATTTGGGGTCTAATACTGAGGATGAGACTTGAACCATCATCCTTAAGCGAAGGCCCATGCTTGGGAGGTGCTGAAGATGCTTGCCTTGTGAGGGCCAGGGAATATGATCTTTGCAAATACCAGAGACAACATTGTATCCTTTTCTGCTTAACTAACAGGCCACATTCTCACGTGAGGTTTTCAGTGCATCTCTGTTGACTTCTTGGAGCCTGGCCAGTTTGCAGCAGTTGAGGATTTAATCCTTCTTGAAGAGCATGCCTCTATGAGCTGCAGTTGTTTTCCCAAGAAAAGAACAGTCATTCTTCCTGTTTTGCAGCCTGCTTTCCTATTCATATTGCTTTCCAAAGGTCATAATATCTTAGCACATTCTGAATGTCACAAAGGAGTTGAATAACTACTACTTCAACATATGGTACGTATCATCGATGAACTCTGCTACAGATACTGAAAGCAAATTGTATGAAGGAGTTTAGGCAGCAAGATGGAAAATATTAAGAACTGAAATTAGTGAAACAGTGAGATAAATTAATAAATCAATTTAAAATACTTGGATAAAATAAGTTGTTTGAAGTGCCTGGGGAAATCACTTGCTTATGTTCAGTCCATGTCACACATTTATTTAATTTTACATCTTCTGCCTGTTTGTAACGTAGCTTTTTCTAAATTTAATAACTGGGCATACTTGAGGTAATTTGAACAATGACAGGAATGGATACTTGCATTTTAAAAGTAATTGTTTTTCTTAGTTAACAGCCGGAAGACCAGCCAAGATAAATTTGGTTGTGGTCAGAGAAGATCTGTAGAAAACCAGAGAGGAAAAGAGCATTTCCTTTTATGTCCCCAGGAAACCTTGTCTAAACAAATTATTTGTCAAGAGAGTTACTTAGTCTTCTGAAGTGGTATTTTGTGGAATTTGTTGCTTTTTGTTGTGGTTAGCAGTTGAAATAGTCGTCTTATGCACGAGTGTACTTTGACTATATATATAAATACACATATATGCATATATATATACACATATATTTATATGTATATATACATATATATATATGGGGGGGTGAGAGAGAGAGTCTGTATATAGAAGAAGGCATATCTGCAGAGGAGAAATGGAATGACTAGGAACATACAAGGGCTTGTGAACTTTTGCATAGGGTGACCTGAATCCTGGCTCTTTTTCTGGGATTTGCTGGCTCTTCCAACATGGGAAGTCTCTCTCTCCTTTCCTGACCTGTACTGCTGGAACCGGAGTACAGAAACCCTGCCTGGCACACTTAGGGGTGCATTTGTGCTCCTTCGGTCTGTCTTTCTGCAAATAGCTGAATGCCTTTTCCTAGTTGGCAAGGAGATTGTTTTGGAAACTTGCCTCTATTCCGAAAGATGAAGAAATACCTCAGCTCCCTTGGAATGGCATTGAAATACTACTTGTGGGGGTAAATGAGTAACCTGTAAGAGGCCAGTTCTTTTTTAACTTGCAACCTATTCTTCATGCCTAGTTGAGAAATGAATGCTTTAATTTACTGTGCCACCTGGTCTGTTTGCATGGATTCAGTGGAAAAATACTGCGTTCTTTGGGGCTTTGTTATCTCATTGTGTGCTTTCTGGTGCATCAGCTCATGGAGCACAGCAGTAGGGAGGTGTTGTACTGGATTTTTATATTCCAGTGAAAATGCTTTTCTTTAACTTGTGATTTTCTGTCACTGTAGTCTGAGCAATGTTCACTTGTTCAGTTTTGCACAAAAGGTGGAAATGCAGTGTGTGATTTCTCTTAATCATCTCAATCAATGAATTCAGCCCATTGAAGCAGACCATTGGTGGCTAAATTCCATTTGCAGCAGCAGGAATTAAGACTCTTTAGAGGGTTACAATTTATCACATGCAAGTACAATCTATCTTGCCTCATTCAAACTGGACTTGCATAGATTTGATTTAACTATGTGGCTGTTGGGGGTTTTTGCTGCTGTTTGGTCTCACTTTATTGGGAATGCAAGCTGTAGTTGTTAGAAAGCAAAATCAAAGCTGAGTGAAAAACAAAACTGCAGAAGAACAAAATGTTACATGAGTCAGATATCCCTGTATGTTTTTTCAGAAATAAGTCTTAAATTGCCAGAGGTGTTGTTTGTGACTTTATTGCTGAAGCTGAGGTCTGTAAACCATGTATGAAGCTGAGAATTGACACGGTTTAATGCAAAATTTAAAGATGTAGACAAGCACAGAGCTGTTTGTCGTGTCCCTAAACATAGAGAGAACGTATGTTTGTCATTCATCCAACGTTGTTTCTTCCTAAAATAACATAATTCTGGTATACTAATCTTTTTACTGTTACTCACCTGTGCTCTCTGCTGAAGTGCAGCCTACATCAGTCCTTAAGACAAAAAAAAGTGTGTTACAGTTTATTAAGACATTTTTAAATTATGTGTTTGAAAGCAGCATCTGCAGTACTGGGCAATGCTTGTTTTCAAACAACTGTTCTATGTGTATTTGCACGCTTTGTTGTTTTGTGAGCTTCCCTGCTGAGAACTTAAAAAGCTTTTCATGCCACTGAGGTAGTGGTGGTGGAGATGCTTGCAACATAACCATACTGTTGTCCAAAATCCCCAAGGACAACAGGACATAAGGATTTGTGATTGTCCCTGTTAGAGCTGTTAGAAATGCAGATACCTGTTTTGGTGGCTTGTAGTTGTATTGGTGCAGGATCTGAGCTTGAGTATCAGCTTCTATTTGTCATTGCAATGACAAAGTGGGCGTTAAGCAAGCTTTTTTTCTTTCTTTTTTCTTTTTTTTTCTTAGTTCTTCCAGCGGTGGGGTCAGCAGACATCTTCATATCCAATAAGGGCCAAGAACATCCCTCCTTGGCGAGGAGGAGGCAAAGGCCTTAGCGCTTAGGATACTTGTGCACCTTTGAATGATGACATGAGTTGCATTGGTGCAACAGGTTCAAAATAGAATGAAAAGGTAAAAGAGCAGTTGTGAGCAGCAGTTTGCTGAGCAGCATGCTTGAGACCAGCAGCAAAAATGCTCCTTAAAATAAATTTGGCATCAGGCACTCAAAAGATCTGCTGTCAGTATTTCAGATTTGGGTTCTTGAAATGCAAATACTTCTAAAGTAAACGAGAATGTGTCTTCCAAATGTAAAAAACTAAAAAGCATTATTGAGATACAGCCGCAGTCGCAACCTGTGTACCCTGGATTAATGATTCTCGTATGTGCTGGGAAGTTCATCTTATTTTCTTGATCATGGCCAAATTAAAGGTAATTTGGAAGTAACAGAAATACTGGGAAGATAATCACAATGTGAAAGAAGTTGATTTTTTTGCGTGTGAGAAGCCTAGAAATTTGGGGGAATGTCTCTTTTGAGAATTGCAGTGCCTACCTGAGAACATCTATGTGATATTTGCTATCTGTTGCAGAAGCCATTTTTGTTGCTCATAAAAGGGTCAGTAATCCAACCCATGAAGAGAAACAGTGTTCTGTTGCTTAAAGACATGTATATGATGAGGTGAAATGAAGAGCAAATAACCCGTTGGTTAAAAACTGCCACATGCAGGATCCAGACTGTTAAAAACCCCAAGGAAATTCGTAAGTGTCAAACTAGGTTTGTGAAGGATTCATAAATAAAAAAGATCAATGTTACTAGGTAAAACACTCGTATACAATTCTGCCCAGCCCCTTCTCACATTAGTGACTCTAAGCTTTTTCAAAATAATCCTTTTTTTTTGTTTCATTTAACTACATAACCATCTCAGCAATTCAGCTGGCATCCATACCACTGCCAAAATGTTGCAAAGAACTGAAATATGATATTCTGTTCAACAGATGGCCTAACAGGGGATAAGAGGAATCTCATTATGCCAGGAGAGCCATTTACATTGGTTTCCCAAGATCCTGCCACCGTATGTGCAGCAAAAGAGGAATGCAAAGCATTTGCTGTCATAGTCATTGCAAGGGTCAACAGAGCAATATGGCATGGAAAGCCGATCTGGCATGGAAAGCTGGTACGAAGGGCTGGGTTTCTAACGTGTAAACGTTCTTCTGTGGAAGCTTTTTGTCTTTCAGAGCTACTTCAGACTGGGGAAGGGCAAGAGTACCAATGGCTTACCCATTTTGCCAAGCATGGGAGCCCCCTTGCTAAGATTAAATCTTGCAGTGCCTTACAGTTTCCTGTTTGCTTGTTTTCGCTGCTGCTGCAATAAGCAGAAGAGCCTGGCCTTCGCGGGTCAAGGAAGGCAGCTGGCACTGGAAGGAGGGAACCAGCTGAACTGTTCCGATGGTTGAATCATTCCTGATGTGTTACCACCTTATTTTTTGTTACTGTATTCGAGTTCATTAAGGAGACTTGGTTCTTTGAAGCGATTGACGCTATTCCTCCCAATCTTAGGCCTAGGTCCTTAATCTGGCTTGCGTTTTAATGGGAGAAGTCCTAAGTCTGACTCTTGGTTTTGAAACTCTCTGTATCCTCAGGTAGCATGTCAGTACTGTAGGGTAAGCCTGTGCTTGGATTTTTAATGTCTGTAAATGAGTTGTAAGTCCTCCCTGAACTGGGTAAACAGTGCTGCTAAAACATTGCAGTTCCTAGGGAAGAGGCATATAATCTTAATTTAGAGCGTAGGGGGTCACCTGTGTATCTGCTAATTTCTGAAGGAATCTCTGGGATGCTCTTTCAGCAAGCATGGATTAGCATAGTCCAACAGCTGGTGTAATTAATACTGGTGGCTGCTATGAATGAGGGTTCAAGTGAGACATAAAGACATTCTGGGGCTTTTTTCTGTTTTGTTATTCAACATACGATAGCAGTGTATGTGTGTATACAGCCTGTGTTAACTAGGTGTTATCTGCAGCATTTGGTGCCTTGTGAGGCAAAAGCCCAAAGAAACTCCAAAATAAGACACACGAACTGGTATGTTGAGATTGAACTGTATCAGCCTTTGAAATACCTTGTTATGAATATAAATAATGGGACTTTGCTGTTGCTATCCCTAATGACTTATTTGTTAAATAGAAGAAAATCTATATGGGCAAAAGAGAATAAACCTGTGTTCTTTCACAAATATATGCATCTGCACATACTTCAGCAAGCACTATAAAATTATGTTCTTTACTAAGACTGTCATAAAGGAACAAATTATGCTTCTGCTCTCTGTGGTGAGGTAATGTATTTGAGCAATTCTGACTTTTGAACATTATCAACGTGTCTTTCCATTAATCAGGAAACAGTGGCGTTTTATCTCATCAGCTTTTGGTCAAGGAAACTGCATTGATTGGACACTTCGAGGTGGAAGGATGACCTGTTTTTCTCGCATGCGTTTTACATTTGCTTGCTTTCTGTCTTGGTACGTTTACTGGAGGGTAGAAAAGGGCAAATCCCCAATTAAGTGAGATATCAGGGCAATGAAACATCAGGAAAGTGTATCTAACTGAATTGTGGAGGAAAGGAAATTCTGAATTTTAAAGGGTTGGAGGTGGCCTTCAGACCCTTAGCTCATTTAAAACTTGTCTTAGCAACAAATTCTCTGGTACTGCATCTTAAAGAAGTAGCAAATCTGCAGTGATTTTCAGTAGCTGAATAGAATTTATTTTTCTTTTGATTTTTCCCTCTATTATAAGCCTGAAAGCTCTTAAATTTCAAATTACTGAGCCTTAGAAGAGTTTCTGTAAAAGATGTTATTCTGTAACTGTCAGTATAAGATTTGTTGTATTTTGTTTTTGGGGGAATATTACAGGTTAGCTGATTTTAAAGAGAAGATAGTGGACTAATTAGTTGCTTATCTAGTGTAGTATGTCAGTTCCAATGTACCTTACTGAACTTAAACCTACAGTCACACACCAGTGAGATCTAAACTACTAGAACTAATTGCAGCTTGACCTTAATGATCACTCAGTCTTTGCTTTGAAGGAAAAATTGTTCCTAATTATTTATATTTATTAGGAAAGTGTTGACTTGTAAAGAGCTGGCAGGAGGTTCGTGTAAGGAGGCACCAGTGGCATTTATTTCATTGCTTCTCTCCTGGTTCTCGGCTAGCAGGAGGCTGCGGCAGAGCAGGTTCTGGCTTGAGGCTAAAACGCGGTTTCTTCTGTGGCCGCTTTGGCTCTTTCGTCGGTCGAAGGGCTCAGCGGGCTGTTGGGTACCTGCCCTGCAGCTCCGGCGGGTGCTGCCCGTCCCCAGCCTCTTACCGGACATCGTGCACGGCTGCACCGTGCTGAGAAGGGAGAACTGAAGATTAGAGGGTTAGCCGAAAGCTGTATTTCCTTTCTTCGATAACCTTAGTTTCGCGTTAGATATGGTGGGATCATCTCTCGGTCGTACATCGTTTTAGAAATACGAGAACAGTGTCAAATGCTTTCAGAGTTTGTTTGCATAATTTATGCAATGTATAATCTTTATTTTAGTGCTCTTTTAATTTCTTTAATTTTTTGGATCTCTTGGGTCAGCTTCCTTAATGCTCTAGTGACTTCCATTGATAGGTGTGCGACAGCGCTTTGGCTAAATTTTTATGCTTGTGGCTTGATTTAACTGAGGAGGATCTTGGCAAAATACTAATAACAGCATCTTCAAGAGCTTAATGAGTAACAAAAAATGCACACATATTTCAGAGTTTATATATTTATAAAAATACAACTTTTGCTATTAAACTTGTGTGGTTGAATACGGGTAACCGTACTGTGCAGCAAAAGTACACAGGTGCTTTGAAAATTGTACCTGTGGAACTGAGTGTGCTTTAAAGGTGTCTGAAGATTGCCGAAAACATGGATGACACATTTAGAAAGAATTAGTGTCTTAGTTGCGTTGGCATTTTTAAAATTTTCAGTGTCCTCAGTTTTGAGTACTATCGTGGCATTGATCTAAGCGCTCAGAAGCATCTGTGCTGGGGCTAACGCGTCCAACAGTGTGACAGCTTTGCTGCTCCTGATGTTTATTTTACACTTACATTAAAAAAAAAAAAATCATTTCTTGGTGTTTTCTGGGAGCTTTGGGGTGCTGGGTTGCCAGTGTCATTCGGGATGTAGTAGAACTGCTCCATAGTTTTCAAACTAACAAGTTGTTAAAATAATCTTTGACACTGATGCATTGGAAATATGTTGGAAAAAATAAGTATGTTAATGACCCAGAGAATTCCATGAAGATCAAGGATATACCCTGTAGTGGAAACAAGACTTCCAGAAAGCTGTTTGATAGGCAAACTATTGCATGCTGATGCTAACCAGTTCTGTCACCAGGAAAAAATTACTCTGCTGTTCCTCTAAACCAGTCCCCTTGACAGAGGCTGTGTGAATACAGAACAGAAACTGATCTAAATGGGAAAATGATCTTAATCCTTGTTTACCTTTTTAAGCACCATCATGAATATATTGACTGAAAAAAAATCTTGAATTGTCTAAAATCAAAATACTCTAATACAAGATCCAATAGTTTAGAATAAAAGATGATCAGGATAGGAGCCACACAGATTCTTTGGAGGAAGGGCTACACTTTAATTTGTGGTGTCAACAGCACAGTAATATCAAAATGTCAAGAAGATACCTATGTTGAAAGTAGACACCTAGGGCCTGTTACCAGCTTTTAGTGGAATATGCTGAGCCTTTGCCTTACCGGGGTGGAGTATAACTGCATGTCCGCAAAGCACAAGGTGCAAGTGATGCATGTTCAAAACGGAAAGATGTGTTTTAAATGGACTGCCTGTTGGTTTGAAAATTGGATTCTTCCTTACAGTGTAGGAAAGCAAATTGCAAAGCAAACTGTCAGATGGGAGGACTGCTCAAATTCCCTTCGTCAGGTGGCTCACATCATGGTGCTCTCCATACCAAAAGTAATAGAGAAGACTAAACGGAAAAAAGCTTTGTTTCTGAACTGCAGTTTTTGCATTTATTTCACAATCAGCAGTGGTCCATCTCAGGGAAACTTCATACCTAACCACTGAAAGTGGTATGTTTGCAGAGCCATTCGGAGCAGAGCATCAACAGGGGCTATGTTCTAAGGTACGAACATTTTTACTGTGCTGCTAGACAAAGCATTTCTTTATGTGCAATACACTCTTCTCCATGCCTTGCAGTCCAGGGTCAGCAGGGGAATAGCTCTGTGTGCAGAACACCGCTGGGCTCTTCCTGTTTGGTTCCAGTACCTGCTCTCTGTGGAGTATCGTAGGCCGCTGACACAAACAAGATGCCAAACTGGAATGATTAATGACAGAAACAGTATTTAGGTTCTTGCATTCCAGTATATCTCACTGCTTCGTCAAAGCAGTGCAATTCTTTTTTTTTTGTTTTTTGTTTTTTTTTTGAGAGATGCTAATAGCTTGAGAAACATCCAAGATCTCCAAACATAGGATACTATTGTTTTTGATAAGTTGATCATCCTGGCAATACAGGAGGCTACCTGAAAATACACTCTTATTTAAAACAAAAAATGATGGCTTTCATTTGGTGAGGCTTCATAGCGAACCGGCTGGGGCAGCGTCTCGTGAGTGACGGAGTGGTAAGCAGCCTCTGCAGGTTGTCCCCATCAAGGCTCAATAAAAGCTCCAGAGTTAACAGTATCGTTGCATGTTGCTCACAAAAATGGTAAGATTATTTCATTAATTGCTTTTCAGAGGTGTAGATCTTTTAGGATGTTTGCTATTAGTCTTTGTCTGTGGCTGGAGGGCCATTCCAGCGCTGGCAGAGCCGGTCCAGGACCTGCTGACCCTGCCCAAGCCTGTGCCGAGGTTCAGCAGTAGCGCTCAGAGGGAAAGCGGCCCCCAGGAGGAGGGAAGTTATGTAAGAGCCATCGGATGTTTTTACTCTTAATATTGCTACAAGCTTGTTTATGTAACTGCTTTTTTTTTTTGATCGTGTTGCTAGCTTTAGTAATGTGAAAGATAAGATTTTTTTTTTTTTTTTTAAATAGATTCCTTTTATGTCATATACAACTACTGGAGGAAACGATCGTATTTGATTATGCATTTGGAGACGTTTTCTTATTTCTCCTGTAATTTTGTCTCTAAGGCTGTCTGGATACATGTGCTCTGGAAAACAAAAGCAGCACTCAGTTTTCTTTCTGAGCTGCTTTTTTATGCAGAGATGGTTTAGGTTAAAGTAACCTGCTGATTCTTGTGCTATCTTCTGTGGAGAGCAGAAAACACTTCTAAACAGTTATCTGACAAAATGCTTTAAAGATTTGGAGGATTTGTCTGCATTTTTCTGAGTAGTTTTCTTAGATAAAGACATCTAAAAACTTTAATCGCTTTAGGGGAAATATCAGCAAATCTGACTGTATGACATATGCACTAACACACATTTTTCGAGAAACCATGGTGAATTACTTTCTTACAAGCCGGGCTACTGTTCAATGCTCAGTTTGATATTCTGAAGACAACTGAAGGGATAAGAGAGTCAGTGACACCAAGCAGCATTTCTAATAGCTGTTGAAGTACAATATGAATGTCTTTCATGCAGCATCTGATGTTGGTAACTGGAATTACTCCATTAACATCAATGTTGATGTAAAAAATTCTTTCTATATCCGGAGCTGGACAGGAAACCTCAAGGGAGGACAAAAAGAAAAAAAAAAGTCAAAATTCTCCCTACTCCTTCTTCAACTCCTGGCTGGAATTCATGAGTGAAAAGTTAAATAAAACCTATTGCAGTTTGCCAGAAACTCAACTGGCCATTTAAATTAGATTCTTAAAATGAATAGGCAGTAGATGCTAGAGAGAGAAATCTCGGCCATAAAATCTAGGTCAGAACAGCCTCGACTCTTGGAGCAGTCTACAACAGAAATAGCTCTTGCTCAAAGAACAGAATTTGATATATTTAACCAGGAGGTGTTGAAACGCGAATCCTGGAGTAGATCTCTGTAATAGAGATTAATGGGAAAGCCGAAAGCTTAATTACATCCACATGCTTGGAAGGTTAGTCTGTTTGCATGAATTCGTGAAAATTTTAGCTAGCTCAGTGTAAATCCTACATAAATTGCTCATTTGTTTGCCAGGCTATGAAGAGCAATTATTTTTCAAAGATGGATAATCCTACTGAGAGAATGTATGTTAATAATTTGGCACAGATCCTGATCGTGCTGTGTTCAGGAGAGGGAGGTTCATTTTTCTGCTTTGTTTACAACAGGATCAGAACCTGAGAAATCTGCTTGAGCATAATTTTAGCTTGCTTTACTCAAGATACTTCAACCTGTTCCAACTGCAAACTCTTGGAATAATGAGAAGCAGCCTTGCCTTTGGAAAAATCTCTGTTCTGTTTTGAATCTATGCTGATACTGAAAACGTCATTCATATTCTGAACACGATTGAAGATTTCAGTTTACCTCTTGGCTATTTTAAATGCCCTACTCTAATTGCCTGGCACTCCAATCAGGTCTCAGCATTTTAAATTGTTCCCAGACCTCTCACTTAGAATTTGTATTTTTATTCCCACTTATAGAGGGAGTATCATGCAGTATTCATTGTCTGATAGCAACTGAAATGTGTGATCCTCAAAAGATACTTCATACTTGCTTAAATTATGGCAATTTTAAGGAAAAAAGGTAGTGAATTAAGAGTATGTCGAAGATCTGCCATTCTACTGAAGTTCATGCATATGTTGTCATTGCTGTCAGTTGGAGAACCAAGAGCAGACAGACTACAGAGGGAACTGTGGTATAATTTGTACTTCAGGCTAGGAAGTGTACCTTTTATATTGGTGCAAATTGTTCAAGCATTGGTGTGTTGCAGAGCCTTTTAGAGCAGTTACTCCGTTATGTTTGGCAGTGTCATTGAAGACTCATAAAGTACCAAATAGAGGAGACTGTAGGAACTGTGATGAGTAGCAAATAAGAGCACTTTGAAGATAAAAATGGCATTCTACTTAGAAAACAACAAAAAATCCCTAGTTAAGAATAATTCCGAACTGTAGTATAGACAATTGAAACTGGAGTAAAGAGATAATTTCAGAATAAGCTAACATGAGATAGGAGGTTTATTTAAATCTCCTAGCTGCAGGAAATGAGAACTGGTGAGTCAGCTAGAGTATCAGTAATTAGCTACTTCTTCACTTGGGAAAAATGTGCACTGCAGACGATCTAAATGATTACTTGATGCTAGCCTTAATTCTAGAAATTATCACGTCTTATTTGGGACCTCTTTGCAAGGATGTTAAGCGAAAGTACTTTTGGGCAAATGGCCAATGATGGCTTTGGTAAGAGACAAGTCCTTGTGATAGTCTGAGGAAATTTTTAAGTGAAGCTATTGATTTGCTAATGTTTTTTCAAATTCCTTTAATTGGCTACTAAAAAGAGCACTGAAGGTTTTTTCTTTGAAGAAAAGAAAAAAGGATGATCCTAGAAAGCACAAGGTAGCAAGTATTCTTTGGAGAGGTAAAATGGTTGAAACAATAAGAAGTAGATGGGTCTACCCAGCTGAATCCAGGATGAAAGACTCACCAGCAGAGCATTTGCAAAGAAAACTATGACTTTTTAATATACTGAAATTACTGATATGTTAGTGTAATAATGGATAAAAATGGGATTTACCAGGGATTTCAAAGCTTTTGAAATACCTCCTGAGAGTTTATTTAATAAAGTAATCCTCATGGGGGAGCAGAATTGTGTTTGGGATTTGAAGACTGCTGAGACAGAAAACAGTCAAACAGGGCAGAAGGTGAGCAAATGACAGCCCAAATTTCTTTCCTAATAATATATTAAGCTGCACTCTATAAGAGGAAAAGAGCAATTAAATAACTAATGTGGCACCAACTGAAAAATTTGCTGAGTGCTGTGAGAAACTTGAGTCAACCTAGCAGCTGGCATACTTGTGATCATTTAGGGGCTGTGTCTTATGTTTAACTTATGATTTTGGTGAGCGTTATGAACTCTGTATTTTGCAAACTAGAATTTCTGAGCTCTTGTAAGCTCGTCTGTACTGTCTGTCTTTTTAATTCCATCTATTTAACCAAAGTGCCAAGGCACTTGGCACAGTGCTTGTCATGTATTTGCTAAAATCGACCTTTTTATTTAAAGCAACCTTAGCCAGTCATTTTGGGTGGCAGCTACTAGATGATGCCTAGTGGTAGAAAGGCGACTTTAGATTGGACCAAGGAAGTCTGCAGGTGGAATATTGAAAGTTTTTTGAAAGTTTCCGTCCAAGAAATGGTATCAGGTCAACCTGTCATCGCCTGTGAAACTCAGAATGCGTGTCCTGCTAAGCAGGAAAAACTCAACTAAAAGGTGCGATAGGAATATTCAGGAAATCATATTCATTTCTGAAAAAATTTAGCATATATGTATCAGTTAAACATACTGAGTGTATTTCCTTGATAAAAATGTAAGACCCTATCCAGTGGCTCAAAGGCAACATCTTTTAAGCTAGCCAGAGAAAATGCTTTGTTATTGAATATAACTGTCAAGTTATTTGAGTAAAATTATTTGACAGGTTTCAATAGCTGTCACATTTACTAAGATAATGCTTAGACTTTTGTGTAATGATGAATCTAGATTAATAATCCTCAGTTACAACTACAATTATAAACAGGAGTCTTCACTCCTGTAAAGGACAGATATTGCCAATTTAAAAGAAAAATGTAGTCTTTATTTTAGTTGTCATGGGAATGGGCAAATGCTAAAAATGACAACTGGTAAAGAAGTGGGTAGGAATAACTGAAGCTCTTTTCTCCCATGTCAGTACACCTCCACAGTGGCCTGCATCAGCCTCTGCTTTTGCAGTTTTGAGCTGCTCCTTTTGAGAAATTCCTTGCTATGCCATACTATGTGATGGCTTATGAGATGGTCTTAAGTATTTTCTGAATTTACTGTGACAAATTCCGCCTAGAATAGCAATATTAACTTCAAGAACAGCTAACACTTTCTATTAAAACTGAGCTCAGCAAAGTTGAAAACCTGATTCATAAATAGCATGCTCTGAAATCAGAGTTGTACTGCTGATTTGTAAATGTGCAAATAAATGACCATATGGTTAGAACATGGTTATGTAAAAACAAACTGTTTAAGAAACAGTTACTCTTCAGGCATCATTTGCTATATTTGCCTTTTGGCATTAAGTTTTCTGTCACAAATACAAGTGGTAATCCACCACATTTTCCTAGAAAATACTACATGTAGAAGATAGATCTGGAAATTTTACTCGAGTTACAGGGGCTGCAAATGTAGGCTAGTGATGTAGCTGCATGCCGACTAACAAAATACTTTTCTCCAGTTGACATGTAAAACTATTGTAATACTGTGGAAGTTTATCATTAAAAACTACTCAGCCATTTATCTTTAGTGAGTAAGCAAACCAAGAGTCTAGTATTTTCAAAATAAGTCTGTACTTGAACTACTTGGAGCCCAGTATACTTTCTAGTAGTGTGATTTTTTTTTTCCCAGACTGCTTCTCGCAGACGTCCTGTTGACGTTTAAGGTGATTCTGGAGCGTCTTTCTGGGAGTCCAAAGTAGTTCAACCTGTAGGTTCGACTAGTCCTGCAATTTAGACTTTATGTAAGTTTTAATTAAATGCAAGATGAAGAGGATAAGCAGTATTTCCTACACTTAGCAAGAACATGAGGCCACAATGATGTTCTCAGCTGATGATCTTCTGTGGCATTTGAGCTGCATGCTCTGTAGACTGTGACCAGTGTCTGAAAATGCAGAGCTACCCTAGGGTAGCTAGGTGGTTGTAGTAAAAATCAACAGTATTAGAGTATCCAAACTGTGAAACAAAGTTTGAACTACATTATGAACCTCGAGCAGTCCATCCACACCCCTCTTGCAAAAGAGGAGGCACCCAACAGGTATGATTTGGCAGCCTTGAAAGGGGAGAATAAGGAGAAATGGTGGGTGTGATCTGTATACTTCATCTTTCAAACTGTGTATGGAGGAGAGAAGGTAGGCAAGTGAAAGTATGTATTCAGAATTGGAACAGATGAATAGAAGATAAAAGTAGAGAAAAAGTATTGTGGAAAAGGACCATTTTAAGTCTTAATTTATCAACCATTGTATCTGAATGATACAGAATAGATGGTGTGTGAAGATAATCATGTGTTGTTAGTCATTTCCTGTCTGTTGGCCATTACCCATATGTGAGACATTCATGGGAAACATGGCTTTTAAAAGCAAGAAGAAGGTTTAATCCTAATTTTGTGCGTGTTGTGTACGTGTCTGTGGTATGTTTCAGTATATCACTCTAATTGCTTGTAATCATCAACTTAAATCCTGATTTTCTTGAACCTGTATCTATGTGGTTAGAGAGATTTTTCTTTTTAGCCGTGGGATTTTAACAAGATACGGAGTTCAGTTTTTTAAAATAAGTACTATATTTGAAAACAAATCTATGGAACACACATAATAGCATGTACTTTTCATGGAATCATAGAATTGGTGAAGTTGGAAGGGACCTCTGGAGATCATCTAGTCCAACGCTCAAGCGAGTGGCCCATATAGGAATCAAACCCACAACCTTGACATTACTAGCACCACGCTCTAACCAACCGAGCTTTTTTCAGAAAAGTCTTTACTAGCCACTACTTCTGATCTCTTTCTTCTTGGCAATTCCTTGTGAGAGAGTTCTTTAGCATTTATTAATATATTATGATCATTACACAAGTAATCGTGTGTCTTGAACAAAAAAAAAAAAATGTCAGTTTTTTTTGGAGGGTGCATACCGAGGCCATTTACAGAAATACCATCATTTCCGTGAGAGAAAAGACAGTTGGCAGCCGTTTCATGCCACAGGAGACACGGAGGTTACTGAGCATCGTTCTGCTGAATTTAGAGCATTCAGGTGCTACCTTTAAAAGTCAGTAGGTTGTGCAACTATATTTGCAGGAGGCTTTGAGAAGAGGCTTGCAAGTGCTCCGGCATCTCGTTTCTGTTGGCCTTGCTTTTCGAGACTCAGCTACAATAAAGCTCTGGCATATGAAGAGCAAGATTTGCAATGTCTTTAGACAAAGAGGCAGTGTTGAATTATTACTGTTCTCTCTCTTTTGTTTATTTGCTGATTTAATAACCTAAGCTTTATTAAAGTCTGCTGTTTACCAAAGCATTAAGATAATGATTTATAAGATAGATAGTTGTCAGGCTACTGGAATTGAAAAGCAACAGAAGCTGTTCACAATTTTCAGGATTTAGTGTATATTTTCACCCAGTTTAAAAGATTAGTACTATCAAGTGATTTATACTATGTGTGTAAATATGGAATAAGGGCAGTCTCAGAGTATACTACAGCAGTGACCTTTGCAGCATTGAGTGCTGGCAGTGAATCCATTAAGTTTTTCACAGATTTACAGAATTGTTTCTAATCCTACAGGATACCACTGGTTTTTGTTCTGCAGCAAAGCTTGGCTTATGGCTGTGGCAGTTGCTGTTTAATTAAAGAAGCATTTATGGAAGATGGGGAGAAAAATCTAGAAATAACTGTAGGTCCTAGCGATAAGCAGGAGATATGCAGAGTAGTGGCCAGACAGCTGTATCTTGGAAGCAATGGCTGTCTTGTGAGATTTGATGAACAAGATTTCTGCTTTGCAAATCAAAACCTGAGTTTGGTGAGGGAGAGAAGTTGATTTGACCACTGATGCTATTCCAGCAAATAACGCGGACTCAGATGTTCTTTACCTGATTTCCAAGGAGAGAAGGATGGTGCTCTGCCTGCCCTTAAGTCCATCTGGGGATGTAGGTGGAAAGCAAAGCTACATATTGACCTTGCACCACTGAAGTGAGAAATTTTGTTATGCGTCTGCATGATAATCTGTCATCCATACTGTAGTCCAGAACTGTTACATGTGAACACTCTTAGGAATCTCCTGAACTACAGTGTGGAACAAGGTTTTTTTGGAATCAGAAGTGTAGTTAAGCTTTCCTGCTGTGTTCACCATCTATACAGATGTTAATTCACCTTTGCATGCTTATGTTCCACACTGAACCTAACAGTAGTTTGGGTTCAGAAGCCCATATTGGGTACAGGCTGTTAGAAACCACACTGAGCCAGAGCTGGAAAGTAGCTGTGGAGAGAAGGCTCTGTTATTATTTATTTATTTATTTATTTTTCCCTGTCTAGTCATTGGTGTAGTATTGCAATTGGTTCCTTGCTGGTTGACTTTCACACCAGGGTTTCTGCCTCAATGACCATGCCTACACTAGAAATTGAACAGAAGTTTCTCCTGTGCTTAAATTTCCTCTTACCTCTGCTGTGTTGGGTACTATCACTCTCCCAAGGGCTTGTTCTTGTTACTATTTTTCTAAGAGTTCTGCCTTTATATTTCAGTTTAATTGTCTTTGAATCAGTGGATTTTTATCACCGAGAAAATTAGGAAGTCAGAATCTGAATCCTGCACGCTAGTTCTACGTTGCAGATGTGCCAGCCTCTCTGATCAGTTGTCCTAGGTAAATACCATTGAATAGTGTGAACAGGAGCTATATCTACATGTTACAATATAAGAAGAAAAATGCTTATAACAATAAAATGGTAAGAAGGTGACTAGTTTCACTTGATGATTTAAATATTTTGTATTAAGGTTAAAAAAAATTATGCCTTTAACATAGAGGTTCCCTTTCCAGGTATGATGGGGGGGGGGGGGGACATGTTCTTTTGGAAGTAAGAAAAATGAGCAAGCACATTTTGGGTAGATCACTCTTTGTATCACTGGTGCAGAATATCTTATTAACCCAGAATGGACTGGGTCCAAGCACAAGCTTCAGGACTTTGAAACTTTTAT
The DNA here is from genome assembly GCF_028389875.1 of Rhea pennata. NCBI lineage: Eukaryota > Metazoa > Chordata > Aves > Rheiformes > Rheidae > Rhea > Rhea pennata. The sequence continues at coordinate 4,734,089 of NC_084678.1, forward strand.
GAGACCATCTTTCTGTTACTAAGAGAGCTGGGATTTTGAAACTTTTGGCAAAATATTTAATCTGCAAACCATTCCACAGAGCCTCTTGCAGAAACCCATAATCCATACTGCTGCTCTCTGCTAATGTAGACCCTTGTTGGCTTTAGTCACTTCATTTCTTCCCATCTTGACTTCATGGTAGGAGAGAATTTGTTGACTTGGATCTTCCAGTATGTAAAGAGGCAGGACACTAAAACTTGTAAATGTTTGTTTTCTTTTGGGTTCCAGTAGAAGTGCTGCTTTCTTCTGTAAAGGGTAGTTCAGTGATTCCCATTTGGGGGGTTAAACCCTCGCACTAGATATCTCTCGCTTCGGCGCTTACTTCAGCAGTGAATAAAGGGAAGCTGTCGTGCGGCTGCAGGCCACTGCTGGGTTATTGGTGTCTTCCAATGTCTGTGGACCACCATTATTCGCCCCTTGAAAGACGTTTGTAAACGGACTGTAGTTTGGTAATACCTGTGATTTACTAGTAACAGTGTCTTGGATGCCACTGAAAATGCCCGCAGTCATTTATGGCTCGATGGAATCGATGAAAAAGTCTCCAGTTTGCAATTATGAAACTGTGGGAAACCTTTTTTCCTTATTTTGAAGTATTGTGCCTTGTAATTACTTGGTTTTATTATAGAATGAAAGCTGCAAACATCCCTCCTCCCAAGGACACTGTGAAAGATGCAGACCAGAACCACATTTGTTAAATGGCTAGTATTTCACGGGAAGTATTTATGGCACAATCCTCGCTTTCTTTAAATAATTACATCAAGTATTTGCAGTCGCTGAAGTCATACTGGATAAGTCCTGTTCCTAGAGAAGATTTTCTTACAAAGAAAAACATAATTCTTTTCATGGCATTGGTTTTTCAGAAGAAAAACTCTTTACAAGTAATAAAAAAGACTCTGTCTTTACAAAATGTCATCATCTTATCTGATGGTCTCCCAAGCGATTGAATTGTCATCATGAATTTTACTGACTTCAGCTTGCAGCTCATATTCATATTTATCTGTGGATCAAGCTCCTTTTATTTCACTGGCAGATTAATTCTGTATGGCCCACATTTGAGAAATAAAACCCATGGGCCTGATTTTGTACAAATATTTGAAAAAAGGATAGCAATGGTGAGATATGCCTTGTTTAATTTTGAGTTTGTGCAAGCACTGCTGTCTGTGGTCCATCAGTCACAGGAAAGATTGCTGAGGCTTGCTCAGTTTTACATGAGTATGAAGAGTGGGGGTATAAAAACATGAAAAGTGTGAAGCAGGTGGGTAATCATAGCTTTTCATAAAATAAGAATACAAATTAGGGATGACAGCTTAAGGAAGTGCATGGAAATACTGTTTTTTTTCCAATGTGATGCATAGTTAAACTATAGAACCTGTTAACACAAGGTATTATTCAAAAAAAAAAAAAAAAAAAAAAAAAGCAGCTCAAAAAAAAAATCTGGAAGGAAAATTTGTGGCTGGTCAGTGGAAGGGACAGCTGCAGCTTTTGACTTAGAAAATCCCACGAATGACGGTCAGAAGCTGAAGTGGTATATTCCACTCCAGAGGGCCCTGTTCCTTCGAAACAGGAACTTTTGAAAATAGCCACGTTGTCACTACTGGAAACCATGTGTAGAGGTAGATGGACTTTTTTTCTTATATTATCCTTAAACATTTTCTTTCATACTTAATGTAAATACTTGGCATTATCTGTTCTGTGGCATTAAGATTTCACTGAGAATATTATAAATGTGTGCCTTATCAAAAGATGGGTGAAAAAGTCACGTTTGGGAAGCTTACTAGGGAAGGCATGAGCCTGCTTAACTCACTAGGACAGATGCATGTTTGTTTGAACTCTCCTTCTGTAAAATGTCCTAGATATAGGACTTGCTTTGTGCTGCTCCTGACTTTCTGGTCGTTACATAAGGACTGGAACTGATCCTAATCCTGACCCATGGTGAAATACTGGGAGAGAGTCAAAGCACTCCTGCAAAAGGAAGTGCTACCTCGCAAATGGATTGGATTGGTTTGATGAAGCAGAAAGAATGCAAATAAAGCAGGTTCTGTTGTTAGATTTGATTTTCAAATGCACAAGACTTCCAAAAAACATCTGAGAGGACTTTCCTTTAAAGACTTGAGGCTGCTGTGGAAGAAACAAGGTGCTCAGAAGATCAACAGATAAAAAGCAAAGACTAGGAGTTAGCACTTAATCTCTCAGTGGTTGAGGCTGGAGCGCTTGCCATGTGAGGGGAGCTGAGGGACTTCAGATGGGCTGCTTCAACTGGGGAAGGGAAGGCCGTGGGGGGGCCCTGATAGCAGCCCCCCAGTGGAAGGAGGTTGTGGAGAAGACCAAGCCCAGCAGCATGTGCTTTACAGCAGCCTGCAGCTGGACAGTTAGAGACGAGGGCATAAACTGAAACATGAGGTTCAGTCTGGGTAAAGGCAAAACCACGAGGACAGTTAAACGCTGGAACAGGTTGCTCAGAGTTTGTGCAGTCTCTATCTCTATCCTAACTGGATAAAGCCCTGAATGCGAGGTCTGACCTCGTGGCTGACCCTGCTTTGAGCAGGAGGTTGGACTGGAGACCTCCTGAGGTCCCTTCCAGCTGGAGTCATCCTGCGGTTCTTTGTTCTTTCAGAACACTGTCAGGTGTCAAATGTTTAATTTCTTGGAGAAAGGTTTTTTCTTTGGAAATAAATGAGCAAAACTGTGTCTGTAAAACATGTTCATGGGTCTGAGGAAGCTGGTGGAGAGCCTATTCCAGTATTTTTGGAAGGAGTTTGTTACTTAAAAGGACAATTTTACCTGATTTTGATTTTTCAGATTTCAGGAGTCTCATTTTGCAGTCAAGCATTTTGACAGCATTCTTTTCAAGTTTGCATTCAGTCTTTAATGGTTGTTATAATTTCAATTTTAAACAGCACAGTTCTTCCAAGCTAGCAGTGAAACGGCATCAACTGAGGTCTGTCTGGTGATCACGAGGGGTTCTCAGTGGCTCATTTCTTCAGCTGTCATTTGTCAGAACACACTCATGTAATCTTAATGAACAATGTGCAAAGCCATTAAAAACTCAATCACGGCTTTCTTTTTACTGCAGACGTGAGAAAATGCAATCATAAAGTGCTGATGTGTAAACACAATAGCCACCATCTGCTGCAGAGTAGCATTTCAGCTCCAAAAAGAGGATATATGTTGCAGATGCATCAATAATAGGAGGCTTATCAAGGCATCATTATGCACCAAGCAGGGGAAAAATTGAAATTTATGGCTAGCTAGAGAGCACTTCATGGTTTAATTCCCCAATTTTCAGTGGTATGTTTAATAACTAGGGGAGAGTGCCGTTTTGTGTTCCCTGTCGTTCGAACGGATTTTTAAAAATGAATTTATTTACCATATTCCTTGCCTCCTTGTTTCTGACTGATCTGAACATAACAGGTTTATTTTTGGTTCTTCAGGAAGCTGGCAAAACCAGCAGGATATTAATTAATCTAACCTGTTGATCCAAGAGCACTAAATTAAACTGACCTGATATTTAGTCTGCTTTAATGAGCGTGTAGTTCAGTGTCCAATAAATCTAAAGACCAGATTTTACACAACATAGGTAACTTTTTTCTCCCCCAAGCTTTTCTTCAGTTCAGTGTCTATTTTATGACATTTGAACTTTCGAGATGAGGGTAAACAAAACAAAAAGCTAATGATTTTTATTACCGTTATTTTTCAAAATCGAATATGCAGTGGTCTAAATAAGAGAGTTTGTCCAAGATAACCTTTTGTTTTATTCAGATTCCTGCCTGGAGACATTTAAGAGGCTTTCAGTCATGCACTGATCAATAATTTCTATTTGTGACATGTTAATTCATTTACTGGTTCTTTATATGGGAGCGGAAAGTGTGTCAAGTGGTTCTTTGGTGCCAGACCAGATTGTACCTCTTTTATTTGCACATACAGGCCTATAAATTGAGAATAACACTCAGCAGCTTCAATTTTGCGTTCAGCCTAAAGAAGGCTGTCAAACTCTGAATCACAATATGCCAGTTTTTTATTAAGGATAATAGGGGGGAAAAACGCTCAGGTCCTTAAAAGGCTGCTTTGAAATTCGATTTTTTTCTGGTGAGAACAAGTTTATGATCTCGGACGGACCTTCAGTGCTGCATCCTGCCCAGGCGAGCTTCCCTGCGCGTGGGCGGTTGCAGGAGGCCAGTGGAGCGCGGCTGTGGGGCTTGGCTGCGCCCCGCGGCGCGCGCCTCGGGCAGCCTTCTGGCGACCCTAGCGGGGGAGGGAAGGGAGCGCCAGCCGAGTTCACACTGAGAAAAGAAAAAAAAAAAAAAAAAAAAAAAAAAAAAAAAAAAAGTGTCCAGCTTGGTCTGTTTTGGAAACCTGTGTGTTGTATACAGGGTATAATTTGTTTGTAACTAATACATTTTGTAGACAGTCGTATTTTTTTTTTTTATCCTTTATTGACTGTAGTCTTTAAACCTATATATTTAAACCCACTGCTCCTGCTGCTCTTGGGGGTGCCATGTCTTGACTGGCTGGGGAGGGCGTTTTGGGGGAAGCTGCAGCACGCAGCCTCTGTGGGCGTAAGGAACGCGGTACAGGCAGAAGATGACAAGCCGATTTATCCAAGGTGTGAGTGCCTTTCTCCACTGGCTGTGGCACTGAGAGTGGAAACTTCTCACGTTCCTTCTTGTCACATGAAATAATGCGTGTTACCAGGATTTAACTGGGGACAGTGAAGTTGTTTTCTCTGTATTTACTGTGTGTGTGTGTATATATATGTATCTATATATCTCTATATATATTAAAAAATCATAAGCTGCAAATGAGAAGCGATGTACAATCTGAATACAGCAATTAGCAAGTTTGTAAGGTTATTTTTTCATTCAAATAAGACTCTGATGCGATTATTTTGTGGAGCGGTTTTGGGAGCACAGATATTTTACGTGCTCCTGTTGTGCCAGTTGCTTAGAGGCTGGCTCCACGCTCTGCTCGATGCGCAGCAGCTGCACAAAAGGCCGTTGTCACGCCACGAAGAGCTCATGATTCATTTTTTTTGTGGGTGGCAAAAAAAAAAAAAAAAAAAGTAATTATTGCTTTGAACTTTATATAAAGCTGATGTTTTTCTCCCAGAGGAAAACTCATTATTTTTATATGTGAATCTGTAAAAGTGAAATACTCCTTAACTACTTGTATCGTTGAAACACTTGTTTACCCCAGTGCGGTTCAAGACCCTATTGTGTTAGACACAGTACAGCTTCAGAGGAACCCTTTAGGGTAGGAATCCTTTTGTAATCTAAACATAAAGGAGAGATGAAGGACAGCCAGAAGAGATATGACTTCACCTTGATCCAGTTGGCAGTGGAGCAGAAACCAGTTTTCTTGAGCTCCTTCCCACTGTTGCGGTCACTTGGTCCAAAACCTGTGGCTGCACGAAAGCTCAGCTTTTCTGTTCTTAGAAACTTAATTGGCCGTGTCGTCATCCTTGAATCTGAGATCTGGCAGATGTACAAGTTGTCTTCATCCTATGTTGTACTACTTCTCCAAATGTCATTAAAATGCCGTGGGCAGTGCATTTCACAGCAGTTACTATACTCCCCCATGGGGAAAATCTGCTACTGTTACTCAGTTTATATATTGCTTTTCCTCCCAGATCCTTAAGAGGAGGGAGGGTAGTATCATTCCTCCTTCACTGATAAAGGTAAAGGAGGTAAACTCTGTACCGTCAAAGAGGATGGAAGTCTGCGTCATATTTAGTCTTAGAAACCAGACCACCCGGCCTGGTGCCGCGGCCGCCAGCCCGCGCTGCCTCTTCCAGCCTGTCGGCAGTTGTGCTTTCTGACACTAAATTTTCCTAGGCGGTAGAAACTGAATCCAGATCTCAGCTTCTCAAACTTTGGTTTATTTGGATGGATTAAAAAAAAAAGAAAAAAGAAAAAAAAGTACAGTACTCTGTTAAAGCTTCCCTCGTTTAATTGAAGAAGGGGATTTTATGCTTGACTGGGAGCAGAATTAGATCAACAGAGAGCATTTAACTAAATCCTATCTTCTGGACTTTGATTATTAGAGAGAAATTGTAAAGTTTGGATTGTGCTGTTAAGTTTCCAAAAGTCTTCGCTGAGTTTCTTGGTTTGGGGCCGTTTTGATTTTCAACATACTGAGATGAAAGATAGAATTGCCCGAGAGCGTCTTGCCTGTAGCTTTTTGTCTTGCTTTGTAAAGCCTCTTCCCCAGCCGGGCTTGCGCTGGGCTTGAATTTTCCAGGGTCTCTAGAGTGTCTGATTTTTTTATGAAAGATTGACTTCCTTCTGCATCTGTGCTGCTCAATCCTTTACAGACTGCATGTATATCATACAAACACAGGGATAAAAGAAAACAGTTTTGTGGGAGATGGTTGCTGGTGTCTGTTGATACAAATTTAGAATATATGACTTCACTGCACAGAACTGATCAGAGTTTTTCCCTGGCTCATCTGAGTGTCTGCCACACTACTGCAGCGTGGAATAGGGGAAGTCAATAGGTGAGAAGTGGGGCAAGCCTTTTCAAACTCAATCTTCCGCGAACTGCGAGAGGCCAGCAGAGAAATACATTTGTAGCATGACTTGGCAGCAGCATCAGATCTGAGAAATGTCAAGAGGGCTGCATTTGATTAAAAATTATCATGCCTGGCTGCTGAGACACAGATTTCTACCCCCATCCCTCAGCATTTCCTTCAGCTTTTTCTGCGTGTGTCTGCACACACGTAAAGCAGCTCCTTTAAGCGGAAGTGAATCAAATAACTCTCATAATGTTTTTCCTTATTGCTAACATTTGTCACCTTGATGCATCTGTGAAGAGATGAGTCGAGACACTATGTGCTGCAAAATAACTGCCTGATGAATCCAAACATGAGTTCAACATTCAGCGCTGTGGTTAATGTGATGCAGGCTTCAGGGTTAACAAACTCATCAATTGCTTCCGTATATATTTCCCTCCCTAAATTCAGCCTGCCCTTTGCTCCCAGAAGCGTAATTGTCCTTGTTGCATTATTTCTACTTGAGGTGATGCTAACAAGTCTTAATTCATCTGGACTCTGAAAATTGGGATTTTGTTAACACATTGCACCCTTCAAAAGCTGATAGAGCTTTTGGTGCAGGGCTAGCAAATACAAATTGGCATGGAGTAGGTAAGTGCCGTGTAGACTTCCACCAGCTGAGGGCTCGGTCTGTTGTTGTAGCCTTCTGCTCTGAATGTGCCGTTGGGAAAGGAGGTGCATGGTATGTGCTAGGAGAGCTGTGCTGCTGCTTTAACTGTGATGTGCTTTTGTTTAGAGTAACTATCTTATAAGGTTATGAAATAATACAAGCAAAATAGATTTCTTTTTGTTTTTTAAATTATATAATTATGGTAGTGGTAGTTGGCCCTAAACCTGTTTGTGTCTCTACCCTGTAATTTTAATACCCTATCTTTTTGTTACCTAAGCACTAACAGAAAATAGCTAGTTTTGAGTTCTCCAGACGAGTGTTTCGTTTTTCTGGCTTTTGAAGAATCGCTTGCGTTTTTGATGGAACTGCTTTTGTTGAAGAGCCAAACAAAAACCCCTTTTTCTTCTCTTTCCATTTTCCCTTTACTGTCTATAGGCTCCTTCATGATGGTAAACAGCTCTGGACGGGCATCTGGGCAGAAAGCTCACTTGCTTTTGCCTACATTGAAGGAAAATGACACACATTGCATCGACTTCCACTATTACCTATCCAGCAGAGACCGTTCCAGTCCTGGCTCTCTGAATGTCTATGTGAAGGTGAACGGTGGACCACAGGGCAATCCCATATGGAATGTGTCAGGGATTGTTACGGAAGGATGGGTGAAGGCGGAACTTGCCATCAGTACATTCTGGCCACATTTTTATCAGGTATGAATTTGTGATACTTCTTGCTCTTACCCCTTTGAAAGTTTGACTAGGAATGAGGTTAGGCTATGGTTAGCAATGGATATTCTGCAAGTTTAATTCTATTTCCCCCCCCCCCCCTTTTTTTTGTTTCCAAGCGAGTTTACACAGAGCAGCTCTGTAAGAAGAGGCTATTTAGACGTCTTTACGTGTTTCTTCGCTCTTCAGCCTTTTTCTTGGGAAGCTGTTAGGTCACACAGTGAAGGACTGCTAGAGTCAAGTTATTGGAAAGTTAACACCCACTTAAGTCTTGAAACTGGCACATAAACAGATTTGTACTGGCACTTTCCATGACACTTTGCAAATGTAAATTTACAAGTGGTTGTCTAGATGTTTAACTGGCGCTCTCTGCATAAGCTTGCCTGACCTGTTTTTGGACGTTGCGAGTGAATGCTTAACATTTGTTCATTCAGCTTTGCATCTGGGCTCCTGCTTCACATATAAGGGGCATAGATATGTAAGATATTAATAAAAGCTTGTACTGTGTTTGCAAAATCAGCAGTCCTCATCCAATCCTTCTTTCATCTCCCTTTCTTTGTTTTTTAATTTATTTTTTTTAAAGTCTTGCTTGTACCATAGTGTTACTTGTTCTGTGAGGAGACTTTTTTTCCATGAGTTGTTAAAACAGTCACTTCCATGATTTCCTGAGTTTCACCCGTGCCCAAGTGTAGGGAAGTAGTCAGACATGCCCTCCACTGGAAGTCTTTCAGCTCCATCAAGATGAATGTGATGGTAACTCGAGAGCTTGGGTGTCTTTGCCTGGAGGAAAGGTGAATGGAAATTGTGTAAAACTTCATTTCTGTTGGTGGCAATCTCTATGATTATCTGCGTGTGAGTCTATATTCGTCTTGAGAAAGATCCTGGCCGCTTGCTTCATTCTTCATTCATTCATTCTGCTCATTCCTTGAGTAGATATAAAAGCTGATGCTCTTTCTTTGACTATAGGGACTTGAACAAATATATCATGAAAGACCATTTATGTACCTAGAACGTGGCTGGTAAAAAGTTCCCTGTAACAATACTAAATTCAGTGGTACCTGTGACCTGGCTTACAATGCCGACTGTAGGTGTTGTAGCTGTATCTACACGTGTTCTTGTTGTAAGGAGTAACTGTACCATCATGACAAGGTAAATGTACTTCAGCTGTTAAAGGTGCCTGAAATCTTTTTGTTCGTGGGTCTGATGTTGAAGTGTGCAGCATGTGCGTGACTCCTGAGTGACCGCACTCACTCAAGAAACTTCCCGCTGGACTGTGCTGCCTGTTGCCAGTACCTGACTGTATTTAAAGCTACGAAGAGGTTTGGCACAAGCCCACATAGCTTCCGTACCTGATACGAGCAGCTCACCTGCAGGTGTTATTTAGGAGGCTGATGCAGTCAATAGCTTTAGTGATGTTTGGGGTTAGAGAAGGAGTCTGAGCCCAAATGCATGTGGCATTTCTCAGCTGCTGCCTTCTCGAAGGCCACCTGGAGCTAAGCTGTTTAGATGAAGAGGGCTTTGTTCAGGTGGCAGTTATGTTTTTATTTTAGTATTTGATTGCCTTGCTTTCAGGCAAGGAGGTACTTCAGGACAGAGAAGGCTGCAGTTTGGGGCAGCAGGGAGTAGATTTGCAGTTAACTTCAGGGGTTTAACCAGGAAGAAAACTTGCAAAACTCTGAATACCGTGTTTGGTCTCTGACTAGTTTTCCCTAGAGAAACGCACTGCTTCATCATCTTAAGCAAGGACAAAGTTGAGTGTTTTAGCGTACAAGGCTTTTTTTGTTTTGTTTTTTCATAAATTTTCTAGCTACTAGTTAGTCGCCCAACTCAGAGGAGGACTTGAAAATTCATAGTGCAGTTTTCCATGCGTTGTCTTAGTAAGAAACAGTGGCACATAATGGACTCACATACTTCTCGTTAAGTGTTGGGGCATATTTTTGTCTTGTTCTCCATCCAAGACAAAAACCTGGGCAAGTAATTGCATTCCACACCTTGCAGGAAAAGAAAATACACAGGACTACAAAAAGACATGAGTGAAACAGGAATTCAGTACAGAGAAAGCACTGAAAAGGCAGAAAACATGTTGTGGATAGACAACAGCACGTAGAAAAGCTTTTTTTTTTTTTTTTTTTTTTTTTTTTTTTTTAATAAATGGGTTAGAGGTTTTCAAAAATTGGAGCCAAAGTAGAAAGCTTTAATATTCTGCCTTTGAAAGAGTCGGGGTTGTCGGCAAAGCCCAGAGCTGCGCACTGAACGAGGGGGCAGGACGGGACAAGGAGATGCAGAGGGGCACGGTTTGTCACTTGTTCTAAAATTGTCTTAAAAATTCCTGATACTGAGTTCAGATGAATGTGAACCTGGTCATGACCCAAAATCTGCTTCATAGTGGATGCTCTGAAGAGATAAAGAAAAGACGATCTTTCACCTTGATAATCAGTGCTTGAGAAGCCTGCGGAAGGTGGTCTGATCTCCTATTAAGAGATCATACTCTTAGATACACCAATCCTAGGCTTCCTTGAGTGTTAGTTACTTCTCTGCAAGTCTTTTTGCAGGTCAAGTTTGTTTCTTCTGAATAAAAATCCTTTAAATCAAACAAGAACTTTTTGCTACGGCCCCAGAATGAACACTTTGAAAGCCAGCAGTAACTGACTGGGAGTAGCTCCTTCCCAGAAAAGAGATTTGTTTTTCCTTTTTTTTTTTTCTTTTTTTTTTTTTATTTTTTTTCTTTTTTTTTTTTTTGTTATATTTCTGTTCTTAGTCCTCAGGCGTGACTTTTTTAAAAGCTTTTTGAGATCTATCCCACTGTTTCGTCGGGCCCTGATTTTATCAGACATCCGTTGGTTGTGGATCGGGCCCTGATTTTATCAGACATCCGTTGGTTGTGGATCGCCTGCAATGTACTGGATTTCTGCATTTTATCAAGGTGCGGAAGGAAAAAAATTAAGCTCACAAAAGTGAAGAGGAGAACAACATCAAGGACTTTCGTCAAAATTATTGTTGGTTGACAGCCTAATGGCATGCTGCAGGCTAAGGGAGGCCGATGGTGGCAGCAGGACAGAAGCTGGGCTGGGCTGATGCCCCAGGGGTATCTTACTTCACACTCACAGACTCCGATGTGCCATATGAGTGATATTTGTTGGCTTTAAATCAGAATTTTGCAGGCCTGGAGAACTCTCTGTGCACAGGAGCCCTGAAAGCACGTTCCCTATTTGAAAAGTACTAGGTAACGCAGGAAAAATAGTCTTTCTCCTAAATAACGAAAGCTGTGTCAGGGAAACCGCGGGGGCGTCTCTCAATGTGCAGAAAGCCCGCAGTCGGGAATCACAGCGCACATCGAAAAATCCGTCGCGAGGCGTTGGAAACCGGCTGCTTCGTGGCTGAGGCTTCGGCAAGTGCTCCGGGCTTTGGAGATGTGACTAGCGCAAGACGGGCGGCCCAGCCCGACGCCAGAGGCTTTTAGCTCTGATGCTCTGCGCAAGGGCCGTGTAAGTCAGCCAACTCCACAAGTGCTCTGCTGAGATACGAACGTGGTGGAGGTTTATAACGTCTACCCTAGAGTTAGTCATAGTTGGATTCCCAGCCTGCGTGTATTTTTGGTGTTGCAGACACAGCTGTAACAGTAGTTGGAGAAAGTTAATACGTGTAATTCTGAATTACTGCGAGCCATAAGGATGAGCTGAGTCCCAGAATGCACCTAGGGCCACGTTAGTCTGCAGGAAGAGGGTTTTGATGTATGGTGAGGAATGTTATTGATCCGTGCCTGAAGAAAACTTGTACCACAACAGATGAACCAGGCTACTTTGCTAACGCAGATGCTGTTGGTATAGAGCAGCTGTGAAACGTGCGGTTGTTTATTGGTAAGGAAACACAAAGTGGCTTGGTTTTTGCAGTTCTCAGGGGCATTTAAAAATGCTTTTTAAGAGTAAAGCTTTGCATTTTGTCAACTGTACTGTGTTCTGAGGACTTCCTTGAACGTGAAGCACTGTTAAAAGCCTGTATCTCAGCCATTGTATTGCATTTTCCACAGAGGTTAAAAGGACATGAGGGACTTCCAGTCTCGAGTCTGCAGGAGCGGGCCTCGTCTACGCGTGGGTTTCTGCCCCTGCCTCTTCGCTGGGTCTCAATTCTGTGTCTCCAGGAATGCCTGTGTGCTGCCCTGCTCGTGGCTTTGGTCGGGCTGGCGTGTTGCCCGACACGAAACACGCCAGCGATACAGGAGTTTGAACTGGAAAGTAAAGAGGAGATTTGAGCACAGAGCAGGACAGATGATAAAGCAATACGGCCGGAATGGCGAGGAGTCCTCCGCTGCTTTCAGTGGGCTCTGCGCTGATGGGAAGGTTAAACGTGTGGGCTTTTTGTCGCCTGATGCACTGACTCCAGTGGCTTGGGTTGCGTTGCACGATATTAAAGGCTCCCTTCAGGCCAGTAATTACCGGAGGACCGTTCTCTGTTTAGGGGCACGCGCTTTTGCCACCTGCTCATAGCTCGTGCCCATGTTTCAGGGGGCTTTTTGTTCCAAGTGGTGAGACTCCAAGGAAGTCGGCTTGAGGGAAATTGAGGACGGAGTTTAGCGTAGCTTCGAGCTTCTCACAAATGTTAAAATAAGTTTGAGTAACTGTGAAGTTGCCATTAGTAATTTTATGTTTGAAGGAAACTGCAGTAGTTCTGCAGGTGACCTTCCTAGGAGGCACAGTTAGCATCATGAATGACATTTCATTTTACAAAATTAATCATAATTTCCATATTATGGATATACGTTGCACTGTTAGACTATACAGTTTCTAGAAAACCTATTAAGGACCTTTCATCACTCAGAGCACTTGTTAATTTTTTCGATCATTATTTTTCTTCCAGAGATTTGCTTCCTCCTCCTCCCCTTTGGACAGTCTATTTTTTGTTCACCCTCCTGTACTGTAGATTTCTCTTCTTACATTTTGTTAGCAGCTGAGCATTTCTGAGTTTGTTTTTGTGTTGTACTTGTTCTTATCATGCCTTTTTTCTAAAAGACTTTGAAGAGATCTCACATTTGGGTGCATTTGGAATTTGGGGAACAGATTTCAGGAAGCCTTGGGAACATGAACAGAAACTAAGTTCTGGAAGCTCATATGCAAAGCAAAATGATTAACAAAAAATAAGTGTTTATGAAGTGCACACTACCCTATTTTAATAGCCTGGGCATTCAGTGATAAGCAATGGGACACCTGAAGCTTTTACTATATTTAATCTTCTGATGGAGGAGATGAATAGGAGGTTAAATAGTGACAAACAGGGACTATCAACTGCTATTTAGACTGGGAATTAACAGTGTTAAAATCTAGCTTTAAGTAGTTAATAGACTTTGTGTACACCATATTTGATACTAGTTTTTCATGAATTTTAGTTAGCTTATTTGGCAGTAGTTATTTTAGTTTTAATAATCTCTTTATTACTCTTTTAGGTTTTTTCTGAACTCTTTTCAAGTAGTCCGTATATTTTCAGTAACAAGGTATACCAAATTAGGACAGGTTTCCAGGAGCATTCTCAGAGTCATAGAAGAGAGTTATGTTTTTGTTTGCCTGTAATATTTATGTATTCAGCCCCAAATTAGTGGAACATTTTCATTGTCCAGATACATAAATAAACCTAATTAGTGTAACATTAATGTAGAAAATTATTATGTATGAGCTTTTTAAGATAATTCATTCTCCAGTCATATTAGTTTTATCCAGAGAAAGGCAGAGAAAATTTATTCTAATATTTTGGGGAGAGTCTTATTTCAGTGTAGTAGCTGGAATCCAGGATCATCTGTTGCTCATAATTTTCTCTTTGGCACTGCGATGGCTTGCATGCCAAATCGAGGTTTCCTCCAGAAGAACCCAGACAGGGTTATTGATTCAGTAAGGTAATTTTGTTTCATGAACAGCATTTTGGAAGCATACTAAGGACGAGATGTCAAATGACTATCCGCAAACTGTTCTTGCACTGGTGCTTAAATTGAATACGTTTGCATGCATCCGTGGAATGTATTTTTGCTCCTCCAAATGAAAGACACATAACTCTCTAATCCTAATAAATGTTACTGTACCTTTTTGTTTCCTATATTGAACAGACTTCTGGTCTGCGTACTGAATTGTACATGTATCCCTTCACCATTAATGATGAAATGCCTTGAATGGTTCTGACACTGGAATGAGTGTGGAATGCGGTGACTGGCCAAATGGCTAGTGCAGCTATTCCTTCTTAAGAAAACCTTTTCTTTCTTATATTTCAGGTGATATTTGAATCTGTCTCCTTGAAAGGACATCCAGGGTACATTGCTGTGGATGAAGTCAGAGTTCTTGCCCATCCGTGCAGTGAGCATTCTTTGTTCTTCTTTTTTTTTTTCTTCCCCTTTTTAAGCATGTTAACGTGTTATATATCAGGCTTTGCAGTCTAGATCAATGATTTACTGAGTTCAGTCAACTCAAATATCTTCTTGAGTCCCTCTGAGAGAATCAGCCTTGCATAGTGAGATAACTTTGCAAGCTGTGCAAAAGGCAAGGCTGCTTGGGATCTACAGCTAGTGCCAGAATGTCTGTGGAAATCTCTCTTCCTCTACTATTAAGACAACATAAAACTCTGACTGTTTTGTTATTTCTGAAGCATACCCCTGAAGAAAAAGATTCAAAAAGCTTCCGACAGTATACTATACAGTTAACTTTAAAAATCTTAAAACAAACAAACAAAAAAAGAAAACAACACGCATAGTATTTCCTTTGTTAAAGGAGGTATCCAGAAGGTATCTCTTGAAAGTTAAGCCCTCTTAGCACCTCCATGTAGATTTAAAATGTCTTATTCAGATAATATGCTTGCACAGGAGTGGAAAGTAATGCAGGTTCATTACACCATTCAAAATTATTAGTACTGTTTTTTCCTATCCTAGTCACAATATATCCAGTCTAGATTTTTGTGCTTTTAAAAAGCTCTAAATCTCAACCTTTGGGCCTGAGCCGTTTGTGTGTCCATAGTTTAGTTTGAGGACTTCTATATGTGTGTGTTGTACGTGTAGTGTACAGTCCCTTCTAAAGATTTGAAGAGCCTTCATGTTCTTTAATGAATTTAATGTATTTGAAGAAGAAAATCACAAGGCATGTCTAATGTCCTTACGAGTAATCTGTAATGACCCCATGCCTTTTAATGCTTAAGTTATTTGATGTTTGGTATTCAAATGTAATTTTGGATGATACTCTGATTCTGTTCATCATTTGTTGTTGCAAATTCAGCAAGCCTGGTGTCATTTGGAAAGGCAGCACAACCCCCTTCCAAAATTTGCAGCCTGTCTCACTAGTTTGTGGTTTCAGTAAGGTAGTGGCAGCTGCTGTGCACAAGCGAATCACATAGGTCTTATCTGTGGGGTGAGATCAACTGGTTTTCTTGCAATACAAAATTTCAAAGAATAGCTGCCATTCACTGTGATAGACGTGGTTCTGCCCGAACTTAACAGGACATTTCTGATGACTGCAATGTGGGTAATTTCTGTTTAACTAAATTTATCATGTGCTCATTTCTTAGGCCTTTGGGTGCTTTTACTTAATTAAGAAGAACTTAGAATCAGTATTAACCAGCTGCTGCTGCTAACTGGCAGCATCCACACAAACCCCCCACATGGTGCGTGCTTACGTAGCACAGCGTGTTGGGTGCTGGCTGATCTCTTTGCTGGTGGAGGGGCCAATAAAGCCCAGCGAAACCTTGTCAAGAAAGTTAGGTGATTTGAAAAGGAGAAAGGATGCACCGTTAGGCTCCTGCTTATTGAAGTATTTAAACTGCTTTTTAAGTCCGTTTCTCTAAGTATATGCAGATCTCTCTGCAAAATTATGTATGATCGTAATGTTCATTCAGTGAATAAGAGTGCTTTTTTTTGAACTGAAGTCTCTGAAAATAAATAAAATTTATGCATCTGGAGACAACAGTGTTGTCAATATGTTAATTCAGTGATTAAGAAGTCATACGTTTGGTAACCGATCTTTCAGTTGTGCTGTTGCAGTTCCTGAGAATTGCTGCGTGGCTTTGAAGATACGGACAGGGAGTTTGTGTGCCAACTGAACTGCCTTTTACACCGAGTCCGTGTGTGTTGCTTAGAAAGATCAACTGAAGCACTTCATGTCCTTGCTAATTTTAGAAAGGAGAAGCATGCGTTCTTCCCAGTCAGGACATTTCTGAGTATTTTAGCTGCCCTTTTCCTGGTAGGGCAGCTGGTAGAGTTAATAGAAGTTTCACAACTGTATCATTATTAATGACAAATCCACCAGAAAACTCTCTCATTGTCTTTCAAAAAAATGATTAATGTTACTGATATGGAGTTACTTTACTTACTTTTTAATTGAGCCAGTGCTCAGGTTGCAAAGGACTCAAAACTAAACTGATGCAAACTGTAACTAGTCTGTTGTGCGTGAGCTTGCCACTCGCGGCATACAGTGTTCCCTGCAAGTAAATTCTTCAGGCTTGCATAGTAAGTTTGAAGGTACCAGTCTGAAGTAAGTTGGAAGTGAGTTTGAATATACAGTGTTCACCCCTGTAAGTTCGAGACAGTCTTTTAAATGCTTCTCCCTGCTGATTCCTGGTGTGGCATTTGTCCTTTGGCAGTGACAGCCACCTGGGTAAATGTCAGCAGAGCGTACCCTTGCCTTGTGCAGGTTTTGCCCCTCATATTGTCTTACAGTGATTGTAACTCAAATCACAGGAACCATGAAGCTCCTGCTGACCCTGGAGATGATTGAAATTACTATCCTTAGCTTTTTTTTTTTTTTTAAAAAAAAACCACTTTTTTATTTTTCTCCTTCTTCATTTTTATTTCACCTTCCTTGATCATGTGTCAGCAAAATGCCCCTGATGACAGAGTGAGGGAGACAAATAAGTCAGTAGTGCAGCTCCCCCACCCTAGCTCTGCTCGTCCCCTGGCCGTTGAGCAGCCCTGAGCCGCAGGAGCCGGGGGCTGCTGCTGCTGTGCTCGCCCTGGCTGCACAGCTCCAGGTTTGGAGCTGGCTTATGTCTGCCCCGCTCAGACTGCAGGCAGAAATTATTCGTATTAGCCTGCAAATATCAAGTAGTATGTTCTCTCTCTCACCCAAAGGCAGCTTTCTTGTAAACTTCGGTGAAACTATCGTTCCCCAGGAAGCATGATGGCAGAGAATTGCTCTGTTTCTGCAATCCTGGTTTACTGGGGTCGTCGGTGAGCGGGGTGTCTGGTGTATGCGGTGCAGCATCCACCTACAAACCTTTGGCATAAATTCTTTGTTGTGTGTCTGGAAAATGTGCTTGCCCATATACAAGCACGAAAGCAGTAGCTAGCGAGCTATATATCGAGCCTTGGGCACATGCAGACACAGATGCCCACATCCTTTAGAAGCTATTTAATTCCAGTGGAGAAGTATGGACTGACATGTGCTCGGAAATTATGCATGCTATTGGTGCCTAATCATAATAACGCAGTCTTTTAATACAAAAGGTGAATGTGAATTTGAAGAAGCCTGACCTTTATAGTCCCACAAGACTCCTGTGCACCCTGCTAAAAGTATTTAAATGGTAATAAATTAAATAATTTAAATGGGCATAAACTTTGTTCTGAAACCCAGTGCAGAAGTGATCTTATTTGAGAAGGTCAGATTCGCTGCTGTAAAATTCTTTTTATTTTCCTCTACGTTTTCTTACAGAGGTGAATTAGTCCATGGTTTAGTTCAAAAACAGTGCTCTGAACTCATTCCTTTGTGAACAGATGATTATTTAATGTTAAGGATGCCAGTATTTTGGTATCAGTGATCTACTATTTAATTAATACTGAATCCCTAGGATTTGTCAATTAAAAAGGAAAAAAAGAACCCTATGAGAATTAATTTTGGGTTGGTCACACTTGACAAATTCCAAAGCGTTTGATTTTTTTTTTTTTGACCTTCTTAGGAACACAATTTTCTTTAGAAATTATTCAGTTACTCTTCGTAGCAAGCAGTAAGAGCTTGTGCTGATGAAGTTTTGATCTGAGAGTAAATGTGTGGTTTTAGACGTGCCAGAGCTTTATGTGATCCCTTAGGTCATCTTCACCCGCTCTGCTCCTCGCTGACTCATTAGAGCCAAAGGACAGCTTTATTTTGCTAAATTGCTTCGTCAAGGATAGGCCTGCCATTGCCCTAATGATTTGCTGAGTATTCACCTCTTTGCATAACATAGTCGGTTCCTGCCTTGCTCTATCCTGGCAACACTTTTCTTTTTCTGTTAGGGAAAGCACCTCATTTCCTCCGGCTGCAGAACGTGGAGGTTAACGTGGGGCAGAACGCAACTTTCCAGTGCATCGCCGGGGGCAAGTGGTCGCAGCACGACAAGCTCTGGCTCCAGGTAAAGTGATGGTGGTCTTCCAAGCAAACTAAGCAGAAGGACTGGGTGGCAGAGCAAAGTCCCTTCGTCAAGGGGACTTTTTGCTTTTTGAACTGTGTTAAGCTGATGAGAGTTCAAGTTGACAAAATACAATACAGAAGCTGGAAAAATGGCCAGTGAAGATAAAACTGCGGGTTCAATCAAATGGTCGTGTGCCTGTAAAAAACCTAGCAGTAAAACAAAAAAGATGGAACAAATGGAGTAGTTTCTCCCTTCTGCTTAATATGCAATTGTCTTTTTTTTCTTGCCCTCCGAAAATGTCACTGACTGGACTGAGGACAGTGCATTAAAGTGGAAATGTATACTAAGGGGAAGGGTCTAGGAGGACTACCTGGATGGTGCAGAACAGGCAAAGCCAGTTTGAACCTCCTGTGGTTCTTCCTCCCAGCTTCCCTTGATTGCCTTAATATCAGACTGTTCCTTCTGATCACTCACTGAAAGACTTTAAGACAAGAGAAGCAAAATCTTCCACCTCTTTTTGTCTGTCTTTTTGCCCTCTTGATTGGTTCATGCCATTCATGTGGGTACGGTAGCAACTTTTGAGAATAGATTTTCAGTTCTAGAGTTAGCAATGGAAAATTTAACAAACCTAAAAGTGAAATGCCTCCTTCCCAGCGCAGGGCAAAGTGATTTCTTTAGCCCTTTGAAGTGCTCAGAAATGTGGTATCCTAACCTTGCCTGGTTCTACACATAAAGCTGTTGTAGAAGCTTTTAAAATAATAAAACTCTTCCTCCTTCTAAACTTCTGTGCCATTAAACTGCTGACATCCCAAACAGGAAGACTCTGTTATTGCGTGTACTATGCATGTACACAGGGCCAGCATCAGACTTCCAACTTCAGAAAGTTTAATAACTTTAGAAAGTTTAATCAGCTTCAGAAAGTTTAAGCAAATCAGCAGTTCTTATTCACAGCCCAGACTAATGTGACTAAGGCCCTGATGAGGCAAGCATGTGCTTAGAGCTCTTCGAATACAGAGGAATTTAAACGTGTATCGTTTGTTCAATTAATGCCCTGAAGAAAGAATTCAGTTTCTTTATTTTGGCATCTACAAAAATCTATATTTGCAACATCTTCTGAGGCAGAGAAGGGTGAACCTTGCTGTAATTGCTATGGTATTTATTCAAATAACTGATGAATTTTCTCTCTTCTTTTTTTAAATGTATTTGAGAAATTTTGGTGAACTTTAGAAAAAACAATTTCAAACTGAGTCTAAGTATTGGGGGACGAATTAGCAAATGTGAAAATTAGTACTGGGAAAAAATACCAGAGCTGTTGAGAAATGCAGCTGGCATTATGTAAAATGACTTGACAGTTGCTTTAACTGTGCTGTTATCACAGCTGTTATCTTAGCAATTCCATTTTTATCTGAAATTTCTTAACCGGTGTTGTACCTCTGACATCCACTGAGATGCATTTTGGCTTGTTCTTTATCTTTTTTGAGTTCTTTCTGTGAAATCCTTCCACAATTATGACTAGATGTGTGTAAAACACTTCTGACCTGAAGCAGTATGAACCTTTTCCCATGAGAAACAGGGGTTTGAAAGAAAATCATTATTGTTGCTAGTGGAAACTTGTTTTCTGTTCTTTAAATTTGAAGCATTTAATGAAAATAGCCTTGAAAATACCACCATAAAATTGATTTCTGGAAATTGGCAGAACAGTAGTATATTTTTCTTTGCAACTCCTAGATCAGCTGAGCAAGTTCAGGTGTTTATGCTGTGTAGAACATCAATTTCTGGCTAGTTCTTCGTCTGCCTGATTTCCAATTATGAAAATGCAATGTGGTGTTGGTAGAGAGAGGCTTTTTGAGTAGTGTTGGACATGTAAGCCTGTCTGTGCGTCCAACTAATTTATTTAAGTTGGTCCTGAAACAACATTTTACACCTGCAAATGCCACGTGTACAAAATCTGTTAATTTATCTTTTTCCAGGTGTGCAAAATCTGTTTAATTGTAGCATTTTCATATGCTAGCTAAGCTTCTATTATTTGTACATAATATTATGTACAAATACATGGTTGGAACTGTCAGCTTCCAGCCTTTTCAGTATGTTTAACACAAATATCCAAATATGTTTCAAAAATAAAATAGAGAAACCTAAATAACCATAAATATACATACAAGAATAACCTAAATAACCATAAATATATATGCAAGAATATTTAAGCCTGTTAGATCATACAGTCCAGAGACCATGCTGGTTTTGTGGGGATATGGTTAGCAGTCTTTTATTGAGAATTTTGTACTTATATGAAGTCTAACCTAGCAATGTGAACGTGAAGACCTATGTTAAGAAGCATACCGAAGACTGAATTATTAATGGAGAAACAGTCTCTATGTCCTCAAAATTTGCATTATTTTTATCTGCTTTTACAGCAGTGGAATGGAAGGGACACAGCATTAATGGTGACTAGAGTGGTGAACCATAGACGTTTTTCTGCTACTGTCAGCGTAGCTGACACATCGCAGCGCAGCATCAGCAAGTATCGATGCGTCATTCGTTCCGATGGTGGATCTGGAGTTTCGAATTATGCGGAATTAATAGTGAAAGGTAGGTTGTATTAGAGTAACAAGTTTCTGATGAATATTTCTTCCCAGGTGGCAGCTATGTGTAAAAATCAGCATCCTATTGGACCTATTTGGACCTATTCATTTATTCATGGACCCATCCTCTATTTTTCATTATTTATTTATTTATTTATTTTTAAGGAGAAAAGAGTTATAAAGTGACATGAATTTCTTAATTATTTTTCTTAGGACAAATATTTGAATCGTAGAAACAAACTTTGTCTGCACAGAGCCTGAATTGCAAGCTTTTGTAATAATGCATGGTAGCTATGGATTCTTGAGCAGCTTGGCTGTCAGGCAGCTTCATCTGCCTGCCTTCAGTGTCTTACCAGGCATAACTAATCCTGTGATGGAGTATTGTATGTCAGAAGTGCCTGTCTACTCAGGGTTGCTGGGGGTAAATGATGGGACTGATTCTTCTCCTGTCCTGAAGAAAGCAGTAGAGACGGCAGCAGTTCTTGAAGGAAGCTCAGGGTTTTGGCCTGTGTTATTTATTATGGTTTAAGAGCTGATGCTGTACCTGACACCTGCAAGGCGATGCTTGTTGGAGAGTGTAGAACCAGACTAGGTTAATTAAGGAGAGAGTACCTATGAGGCATGGAGTAAAGTGATGCCTTTCTTAAACTCTTCCTCAGCTACACCACAGGGACACTCTTCAGCTCTTAGGAGGCGGAGTTCAGGAGATGGCTAAGTGGGTCCTGAGCCTGCTTCATCCCAAGTCCCATTCTATGCAGACATTAGGTAGAAGTAATTTGAAGTATAGGGATGCTCACAGTGTGTAATTTTATTGATCTGAGTGTTTGATGGAGGGCTACTGTAGAGACAAGGTTGCTTTGGTCCACTTCAGTACTTTCTACCAAATTCCTATGATATTTGACAATCAACACACAGATGTCTTTGCACAGTCTCAAATATCAAAAGTTGAGTGTTGCAGGTATTCAGACTACAGAGATCACAGAGAGAATGTTACAAGGAGATGCCAAGAGCTTTTAACTTCCACTGAGGGATCTTGCCTCCGTCTTGTTCGTCACTGGAGGAGTTCATTTGTGATTGAAGTGGAATTGAGTTGCAACAGAATTGCATTGTAACTAAATTAGAAGGAAGGCAACCTTCTGGAGGAACGAATACCAGAATGTGCAAAGTAGGGTATGTGCCTGACATTTTCTTGTATAACAATTTGAGAAAAAAGAAAATACAGAAGAGTAAGTTACAAATACCAGAGCTTGGACTTCCAACAGGAAAACATTGATAGATTCACTGCTGGATTATTCAGGCAGACACCTAACTAGAAGAAATATTGAAGGAATGTTCCTCTCGTCCTTGCTCCTATTTAGTAAGCAGGTAAGGTTAAGTCATTCATCTGAGGTTAGTTTGAAGCTGCAGTGTGTCACATTGGGATTGCATGGATCAGTGCTTCCAAAAAAGTCTGACTAATTTTGGTATGGATAATAACAAATTTGAAATGCATACACAGAAGCTGAATTGAAAGCAAACTAGAATTGTTTAATTCTGAAGAGATGTTTATTGAATTGCAATAATGTACTTGGATATACATTAAATTAGTCTGTAATTGAAATTTTGCTCAATTGACAGTCCTGTCCCTAAACTCACTGAATCCAACCTCTCATGCTTTGCCTCTTGTGTTCTTTCTCTGTTGGTTAAACATAAAACTATATGGGATTGCTTCAGCAAAGGGCAAAGTTTAAGAGTGTCTCTATGTCTTTTGCCTGTAAAGATCTTGATTTACTTTCCTAGGAATAAGATTTTTTTTTTTGAAGTATTGAAATAGGAAAGAAAAACTCACCCTTCTTGACATTGCGCGATTATTATTTGATAAATAGGAGAGAGACTTTGCTTTGAAATACAGTTGCTACTCCTACGCTTTACACCGGAGCAGTAGATAATCTATTTCACAGAGCAATTTGATCAGTGAAATTAAACCCAAACAAAACAACCCTCCCTGCCAGAGATCCTCCTCTTCCTCATCTGTGTGGACGTAAGTGCTTAACTAGGTTAAAAAAGGAGGTTGTTGCAAAGTAATTATTGGAAATCTTGCACAAAAGACTGTAACACTTTAGTAACAAATTATTGCAGTATATTTAGAGGCAGGTGATACCTTCACAGTACTGAGAAAAAGCTTTTCTGCAGATTCAGTCACTGTTTATGCTAATGCTTTTCTGTCTTCTGACTCAGTTGATACAAGGCTTGTATAATTGATGATACATTTATTCATCTTTTTGCACTCTAGAAACATAATAGTCAAGCAAGAGAAACCTATCATTTCCATCCATGCACCTTACCATCCTGTGCTACCCCAGTGAAAATAGCTCTTCTCAATTTCTTATCTCTCACTGTTGCACATACAGTAATTTAATACAATTTTGTCCGGGGCAGTTTTCAAAAAAACCCAGAGATTCTGCATCTTTCCATACTGATGACATATGAGTGAATGCTTCCTGTCTGTAATTCTAAGTAAACTGCATGGTGGTTACTCATATTCTGAACTGAAGGTGGGTTTTGCTTGTGTAACAGTTGTTTAAAAGACTGTGAACCTGGCTGGAATCTGGGCATTTGAGATCAATATTAGTGATATAGTTCAAATGTCCTTGTAGGAAAGCTGTCACATTTTAAACTCTGTGTGTGTGTGCACATGTGGACACATGTCCAGGTCTGTTTGACAGTTATTTCAGTTCTGATCCCTTTCAGATATTCTGGGAGCCTACGTTAATTACTTTAACTAGTGGTAGAAATCAGTTGAGAGCTGATCAGAAGGGAGCAGTACAGAATCTGTAACTTATTTCTTATGAACGGTTTTTTTCACTGGCTTTGGAGCTCTAGAAATTCCCTCCAAGTTATTTTGGTGCTGTTAGATCCAACTCTTTCAAGGTGTACGTGGTGATCTCCCATCCTTGCTCTGTTACAAGAGAGCTACCTGCTGCTTGGGAGATGCTCTGCTTCTCTTCTGAATGCTTCGGAAGGCAAAAACTGTTAGTCAGCACAGATAAAAAGCATCTGTCCCTTAACCAAGTGGCTTTCTGTCATCATTGTGATGTTTGGGACAGCTTGGCTTTTATCTGTCATTCTTTTCTTGGAAGGTTTTAGACATGAGAAACTGATGCTTTGAGTGACACCAGAGGGAGAGGTGGCTCCTTTTCCAGAGTTTTGCTTGCTGTTTTTTCTCTCTTTCCTTTCAGTGATGACACTTGTCACTGTAATTGCATCGTCTATTTATTAACTCACCAGGTACGCAATGGATACTGCTCCAGTGATCTGAGTCATTTCCTTATAACAGATACTGGAATTAAAAACAACAAAACAGCAACGACAACAACAACAACAACAAAAAAACCTGTCCACTCCTCAGAGTCAAGATATTCTGGTGTGAAAAGCATGCTAAATAACAAGATGTTAAAACAAAATCTGTACAGTTGAGAAGCTCCCGTATTAAGTATACTGTGCAAATTCAGGATTTTCGTTTAAGAAGGCAGACTTAACAAGAAACCTTTAGAGATATTTTGACTATCTCATGGTTTATAATAGGAGTGATGTACAAATAGTTTCAATCAGTTATTAAACAGCTGGAAGATCTGTTAGGAGGAAGAGTATCCTGGAACTCAAGAGTGTCCTGGAACTAAAAGGAAGTCAGAAATGAAAAGATTTCTGTTCTATGGCTGAACCTTTGAATTTGGCTGGAGTTGGCACTAGAAACATCCTTTCTGGCCCTCCATAGGTTTTCATGAGTAACACAAGTGGAATATAGGTATGAAAGAACATAATATGGTGTTATACATCTAACCTGGAGTAGGACTTCTATCAGTGTGGGGCAGGTATGCATCGCAAAGATAAAAATAAAATTGCATGCAATGTACTTGCTTAAAATGTCCACAAACTCTTAGGTCTTCCATTGTGTATAAAGCAATTATTAAGAGAGGTGCTGGATATGTAAAGGATTCTTCCTTTTTTCCTTTTTTTTTTTTTTTTTTTTTTTTCCCGTGCTTAGAGAACGGGTAGTTCTATATCCTAGGCTATTCATGCCAAAAGGACTTGTTAAAGCTGACAATATCCTTGTCATCATGGGGTCATAAGGCAACTCTTGCTAAGGTAGTGCTCAAGCCCCCGTATTTCAGTCAGACGGTGTTGGTTGTGAGTTGGACAGTACCAGAGTGTTGCAACACACTTTGTGAGCCCGTGAGCATAGCTGGAGGAGCAGATCTGGTCCCTCACTTGGAGCTGTTTAGGAGATGAGCACAGCTGTGGTCAGTAATACGTGTGTTTTAGATTTCAGTGTTAAAAATAAATTTTCTGGCATCTGGCATGCATAGTAAACCTCACTGAAGTAGCTGAAATGCATGAAAATTCCTATCTGATTCACCCAGATTGCAAAAATTGCTGAGTAGATAGGAATTTGTGTGCTTGACTAAAGCACATTAATCAGGATTCTTAAAATTATCACCTTGTGAACAGGAAAATGTCTCTTTTGCTGGTTCTACGAACACCGTCAGTGAAGCTGTGATAATAGGGCTTTTTCCCTCAAGGCTGGCTGCGCGCTCTGCCTGTTTTACCAGTTTGCAGAGGTGGATTAAGTCTGCAGAATTTGCATGTACTGTACCAGGGGAAGTGTGGATTTGGTAAGGTCCGTAGTGATGTTGCTGTTTGGACCCTACGCCGACACGCAGCGGTGTGTGCGCGCGTGCGTGTGGCCCGTTCCTGAAGGTTGTGCTGCCTTGGAGATCACTGAGCAAGCGCCAACAGCTCTGGGATTGTCCGGCGCCTGGGAAGTCCCTCGCGTCCCTTTACTTCTTTGTAGTTACACTGACGTACGAAGTGTAATATTCCTTCCCTTAGTGTTTGAATCTGGCAGGCAATTACTCGAACTCCTCGTTACTCTGATTGAAGAGCGGTTGGTTTAGCTCAGTTTTAATCCTTCGGGGGGTGTGTGGTGAGAAAAGGGAGATTTCAACGCTGCCTTCCACCAAGTGCTTTACCCCGGCTTTCCTCTTCTCCCAGTCTGACTAGCCTGTTTTTGTGAAGTGGATGGGGGAGACGTCAGGAGAAAGCTGTTGTTTCACGGACACTGCAGTTAGGAAGAAAAAGCGTTCTTGTAAGAAGAAACGTTTCCTCCTCCTTCCGTTTAACCCCAAAATAGAGCTGGGAGATGCCTCCCTTTCCTTGCGAGCTGATGGACACATCCTTCATACACAGGAGCCGGTTTTCAAAACTGCACAGTGCCAAATAGACCCGCAGTCATGTTCAGATGTGAGTATTCATCGTTTCTCACATTTACATTAGTCATGGAGGTATAAATTAGAGTCATTGTGTCCAGAAAGGGTACAAGACTACAGCTGGGAAACAAGAAAAGTTTGTAAACTCAGTGCTTATTGCCAATTTGATTTTTATTCTTCCTCAACTTCTTGTATCTGTTTCTTCACTCGTCCTTCTATTTCTACACCAAACCAGTTGGGAGTATTGTGTAAAGGATCGTCCTTGTTGTTACCACCAGTGAAATTAATAGGATTTTCCCATCCCATCACCAAACTGAATTTCAGGAATTCCCTGCAAGACTAATGGTGTGTATGTTAAAACAATCTTTTTTCTGAGGCAAATGCAAGTAAAAGTTTTTGATTTTAATTTTGATCTAAATTTCACCAGAGATTGGTAGAGAAGTAGATATGGAATGAAGTTCCTTCAGCTTATTTTTAATGTATGGTTTGCTAAATACCACTGTTGCTGCTGATACATAAAGCTCTTTGTAAAATGCAAAGGATGAATCCAGTAATAAAAGGAGGAAGATTAAATTGCTGCTTCAATCCCTGAGTTCTCCAAGGATGAAAGAGCGTTACGGAAGGTTGTGTTTTTTCTGCCTTGCTTGTGGGATTGTCTGAAGCCCACAACTGGAGTGGTGGCTCCTGCTGCAGCGTTGGGGACAGCTCATGGCACCGGAGACTGTGTGGCCCGAGAGCGGGCGGGTCGCTGGGAGGTATTTTCTTCTCTGTCTCAAGACTCTAACAAGTAGTTTTTCCTTACATGAAGGTGTGGTTAACTTGGTAAAAGGCTTTTTGAAAATTTATCTTTCTTCCCATCTTGACCTGAGAGTAACTGCTGGAGTCCCTGTGGGCAAAAGATCTCTTCTCTCTAGATCCCCTCTGCTTCCCTTGATTTCCGATGAATCAGTTGTGTAGGGGAGACCTCTGAAGAAAAGAGGGTAAGCCTTGTGTTCTCGCCTGCAGCTCCGAGAGGTGTCTCCCCCCACCAGGCGGTAGAAAGGGGAAAATGGGCATCAAACAAAGTCTAAATAAATTAGCTGTTTTGTCCTGCTTTAGCATACACCTTTTTGCCTGATCTCTTGGTGTCGTTGATCTGAAGAAATGTTAAAAATGCCTGAATATATTATATAAAATTTTGATCTGCAAGTAAAAGATGTGGCCCAAAAATCAGTGGAAATTAAGTGTTATTTATTGGCGAATCTTCCAAAAAACCAATACCTATTTATTAACTTTAAATTTTAGGGAGAGCTCCTGACAAACCAAAGTAGGGTTGCTGGCAAACACAACCGTGCGTTTCAGCCTGCCTAGGATGCTGCTCGTGTTTGCCCGTAAGTCTGGGTGAGGTGATATCACATGTTTTTTGCTGCCTTGCATCTTGCGGAAAGATACCAGTAATGTGGCCTTCCAGTATGTTGCCTCTAGAGTGTAAAGAGTATTAACTATTAACTCGGGCTGTTGGATTTTCAGTGCTGGAGGCTTCCATTTTCTGTAACTTCCATTCGTCAGTCTGCAGGGTCTTGCGAGCACCAGTTCTTATTTATTTTTAAAGGGAAGGTTGGAATAGCAATTACTTTGCCAATATACTTTTCCTTCCATTAGCTTTCTAGCATGCTTGCCAAGCGTAGTCGGAAGAGAGAATTACCACTTTATATTGCTTTTTCTCCAACCTATGCTGCCATTTCTAGTAGGTATGATCCTGCCAGATGATGCCTATGCTTTCTGTCCATCAGAGCTCTCAGCCTTCTCAGTGTCTAGTTAAACTGATCTAGAAGGTTTAAAGCAACTGCCTAGGATTTAATTCAGGACTGTTGGTTCTCAGACAAGAGCATCAAGTGCTAGGACGTGTTCCAAACCTCAGTCCCTTTGCTAACCGAGAACTGAAGTGGAGTGGATGGCTTGGCAACTCAGAGCAGCAGATGTGTGCCATTGTAAAATGTGCCTGACAGCTTTGCATTGTCATCTTTTTAATGTACTTTTTTTTAATATGGTAACTTGATGCTAGTGTGACATTATGATTCAAAACAGCACTCTTTTTTTTTTTTTTTTTTTTTTTACATTGGTTATGCCTTAGCTAAAAGACTTAGTGTGAAAATTGAGTTGTGTACGTTGTTAGCTCGCATCTCCTACTTCTGTCTGTTTAATTGTAGGGACAAGATTAATGGGCTTCACATCTTCTGAGAAATAGACTAGAACTGTTCTTAATTGTCTGCCCCATGGTTTCAATCCTGCTGAATGCTTATAATTTAGAAGACCCTTAAAGTATCATCTGTTGTCATACTGTATATTGGTGAAGACTCTGCTATGATTTAGGCTAACTTAGTTGCAAGATAAAATTGGTAGGTATGAGGTGTTATCTCAACAGGAAGGATATTTTTTTCACATCAAAATATTGCTTCTGTTGCTGGGAAAAAATACAACCTACAGAAATAGTTAATAGTGAGGTTAATAGTGAGGTATGGGCAAGGATGCATCAGATTCTCTTGAGGTGTGCAAGAATGATTAATACGAGAACTTCACATAAGAAAAATCAGGTAAAGAATATGTTTACATTGTAGTGAGCTCTATAGATCTGATCCGTGTAGCAAAAACAAAGGAATTTCTGTTGGAGCTGTTTTCATTAATTTAGTGCCTCTGACCAACATGATTATAGGAGCTCTTGAATTTTGCAGTACTAAGGACCTAGTGTGAAGCGTGTAGCTGCTGATCTCTTTCAGACATACAAGAGTTACTGCACCTAGTAGACTTTCTGCAGCAGTGTTATATTCATTGTAAGACAACTGAACTAAGGCACTCAAAGTCAACCGTGAAAGGTAAATGATTTCTTGTCCTGAATAAGGTGATAATAAATTCTCCAGCTATCTGTGACCTGACCTATTCTTTAGGTTCCTTGGTAGCATAATGGGGAGCTGTTGGGTTTCTTGGGGTGAAGGAAGTGTTTGCCCAGCTTTTTGTTATTTTTAATTAAAAAAATACACTTTGCAAACCAAAATACAGAACACTTAAAAACAATACCTCGGTTCCTAGAAGTTTGTGTTATAGATCATTCCTTGAAAGTTTTTATATAGCCTTTTCTCCTTTGTGCACCTTGAACCACCTTTGATTGTGCTGAAGTTCAAACCTGTCTTAATCTCTCTTCACATGCATATTTTGCCTTCCTAGTGACTTCTAGCTCTATCATTAAGGAGCCTAAATATGTAGGGCAGGCCCTTCTGTCTCTTTTGCTTTTGGCATCCTAGCACAAAAGTTGCTACTGACCTACTGTGCGATCACTTCAAAACTGCTCTACTGGATTTGGAGAGATGAACATTTACAAGCTGAAGAGGTAATTCTAAGCCAAACAAGAAGCTTGCAAATTTGGGATGAAGCAGTGATGGAGCCTGTAAACACTAATAGGTAGCTGAGTTCACAACTAAGGAGATTAGCATTACTACAGCTCCAGAATCCCATTAGCTTCAAAGCTAGGAGTTAACAAAAGTCTTTTGAAGCCTATTAGCTCCGCTTAATGGAGCCATTCAGCAAGCTTGTGTTAGGTATTCAGGTAAATGGAGTTTTTAAAGTTTGCCTAGCATTTACCTCTGAAGGATGGAGCTGAAAGGGTTTGCTTTTCTTAGCTCCAGGGGGAAGCTGGGTTCTGCACAGTCGGTATTGTTTGCATTTGGCCTGTCTGAGTGGAAAGATTAAAGAACAAGTTTCTGTGTTAGGAAAAGAACGACTGCTTTGAAGTTAGTTCCCCACTTAACTGTGAGATTATCTGAGACAAGAAAAGAGCCAAAGTTGCAGTCTAAATTGAGATTTTTCAGTGCTGCTTTGCCTCCCTCTGTCCAAGTGGAGTATCTTTCATTTTTCTGAGCAAGTAATTTTCCCAGCACCTGTTCCAGCTGTCAGGTGATGAAATCCAGTTTCCCCAGAACTGCTTTCTCAACATCTACTGTGCCATTTCTTAGCTTTCAACTGTTCTGTTAATCATTCTGCCATGTTAAATGCCACCAGTTGTTCCCCTCACTTGCCAGTGCTGGGACACCATTTTTGATAACATCCTTAATGTTACCCTGCCTTGCTGGGACTCCTTTCACAGGAGGCTTTAGATCTAAGAGCAAAAAACCCAGCTGAGCAGCAGTTGAATGGTATCGTTACTGCAGGCCCTGTCACTATTGTAATCATTAGCCTGTTGTTTTGAGGAGAAGCATAACATGAAGTTTCCTAGCTCTCCAAAGTCCCTCTAGCCGTCTGAGCAATTATAGCATGATAGCTCCAAAGTGGACTTTGGAACATCCTGGGTTCTTCATAGATCTCTCCTAGCCTTACTGATTTTCTCTGATTTATTGTCAAAAATTTGTAACCCTATGCTATGTACTTTTTTTTTTTTTTTAACCGAGACTTTTCTTCACTGCATCTCTTCCTTTTCTCTTTCTCAGCAGGAAACTTCCATCAGTGTGTGTCTGTATGTGAGGAAGATGCAAATAGCTGCAAGACTTAAGCTATCTGTCTTTGGATCCTATAACTCAGTCTTTGCATGTGTTTTACTGTCCTATTTATTAGCCTGCAGCTAATACTGAATTACATGACAAACTACAGCTTACGAATTCTTTGTTCCTCAGCAGGATGCAGACACAAATTAAAATAGAAGAGGTTTGGCTTGCTTGTTTCCTTAATTTTCTCTTTTTCT
Source organism: Rhea pennata (assembly GCF_028389875.1). Lineage (NCBI taxonomy): Eukaryota > Metazoa > Chordata > Aves > Rheiformes > Rheidae > Rhea > Rhea pennata. The sequence continues at coordinate 4,764,887 of NC_084678.1, forward strand.
TCTTACAGCAAATCTGAAAAAAATTACGCTCTCTTGCTGCTGGTGCTGCTTTTGACTTTGGGATTTACTCTTGTGAATGGTGCTGACAAGATCGTATTGCCTTTCAAAAGGCTAGTATGGTATTATTTAGTCTTCTAACCCAAGCTGCTTGCTACGTATTGATTTGTCAGTATTTTCCATGATTGTGAGGTTGAAACTCTTTAAGTTTTTGCTTGTGCAGTGCTGTTCAATGATTGTCGCAGTCAGAAACCCATATGAGAACAGAAATCTCATTGCAGGCAAGGATTTTGTAGAAAACTCTAGATAGCTACTTATGAAAAGTCTTAAACCAGTATACTATTTAATTTCCTTTCTTAAGATGTAAAATAGGGAATGTTCATGTGGTGCTAGCTTTAAATATGTATACAGAGCTCTGGGAGCACCTGTCTTGATTTTTGTATATGACCTGTGACAAGCGAGTGCCGTATTCATTCTCTACTCTCTGCTGATAACGGACAAGACTGCATTAAACGCTATATGGATCAGCTGACAAGTACTGAAGGCACACAAGGCTTAACTTCGCTATCTGTAATTGAATTACACACTGACACTAATTAGGAGAAATACATTCTGTCTCTCTAGGATGTAACCTTTTTACTATATGTACAGTCCTCTCCAGAGCTCTGCTGGTTGGATATTATTTAGCATTAGTTAACGCTGCATTTAGCCAGGGTGTCTGAGGAAACTTACTCTGTTACAGAATAGTCTTCAAATTTATCATCACTTCTTTTTTCTGTCTCCTCCCTGGAATCATGGTGCAGATGCAGTCTTTGTAGTTGGATTATTGGTATTTTCTGGGCAAACAGCAAACTTTGATGCTCCTCATTAAAACTGTGGTAGTTTTAACAGGAACTAGACTGTTTGTTCTCCTAATAATTACTTTCAGAATTTCTGCATGCCTCAGCCCCAGGTATAGCAGCTCCATACTCAACAGGAAATTTGTTTATTGTTTCTCATGTAACGAGTCTCACTTACAGGTATCCTGTCAGACTGAAAAATGGTTTAATCTAATTTAATCTTCTTCAGTATGCAAGCCACAGAGTTGACTAGTCGTTTTTGCTCACATGCAATAACATATGAATAAAGCAGAATAGTTTTAGAGGCTGGCTGAGTTAAAGTTTTTAAGTGATGCAGAATCCTTCACAACCTTAGGTAAGTGCTTTGAATACTGAATTATTTTCACTGTTTATCTGTACGTTATTTCTAGTCAAACGTTTCTAGCTTTTGCATCTAGTCAATAGATCCCAAGTCTTTCTCTAACTTTAATAAATTTTCAAGTATGGGATGTTTTGTCCTTGTACAAGAATAAGAACTTGCATTGACCATGATCTTGGCTTTGTTTGATTATCTTGTGCAAGTGCCTTAAGTTTTTCTGCAAGATCTCTTGTTCTGGCTGAAGCACTGCTTTCAGTTCTGGGGAAGGCGTCTCAAACTGAACTTGCACATGTGTCCGTGGAGCGCTTGTTTTTGTTCCCACTGTGAATAGATTTGCTTAGCGTGTTCTCTTTCTTGCTGTGAAATGGGAAACTTCTAAGCACAAATAGATAAAATTTTTCAGTTTTGATGCAAGCGCTCTCCAGCAGTGACAAAGAAAACAACTATAAATATCTACGGTATGCTAAAGAAGCAGTTTCTCACACAGAACTTTCCAGAGCATTTCATGTGGCTTGGGACTGTCTTTGCCTGTGCGATAAGCTTGGGGACTCAATACAGTATCAGAACAAATGTGTTGAAAATTAGTGAAAGAACTGGAAGAAAGTGTGCTGGATGCCTCAAGCAATGCCTTTAAGGGGACTTTTTCTACTAAAGCTGTTGCTTTTAAGTTGAGATATGTAACTTAAAAAATATATTTCATCAGACAGCATTTTAGTATCTATTGCACTGAGTGTCTTGATCCCCACCCTCCTCCCCCTCTCCCTCCCCCTCGAAGGCACCTCTGTATCACAGGAAAGCCTTCACAATTGGGACACCCAGGTATTTATCACGTGGGCTTGCACAAAGCTGTGGGAGTATCTGTGTAAAATGAGGGCTGAACTCTTTGAGTATTACCAGCCGAGTTCCCTGGCATGTCAGATATGAGATACTTTGAGGCAGTATTGGATGGCTCTCGCACACGTCCTGTCCCTGGCCTTTGGACCCGTGCAGGCCTGTCCCTGGAACCGTGTGCTTTTTATCAGTATTGACCTGGCTAGCAAAAATGTGGGCAAAAGAGCGAATGAAGTGGCATTGCCTGTGGCTGTCTTACTCTCTGATAGCTATAAACTCTTCCAGGGTCGTCTCTGTTTCCCATTGCATCTGTGGTAGAGATGGGTATCTCATCTGGGAGGTAAAGCCTCTGGATAATTGGGATGTCAGGAAAGTTTTTTAGTATTCTTTGTGCTTTTCTTGGTACTTGTGCACCTTAAGGCCTGTAGGAGTAAAGCACAAAGTATTTTATGAGCGTTGGCAACTACTCTGTCATCAGCAACAGAGTGAACTGGTAGTCAGACTGGCCTTAATGGAAAGCGATGAAATGCTTTATGCTTCTGGAATAAATCAGACAAAAATCTTATTTGATGCTAGCTCTGCCATCCTTTTCCTTTATGCAGGCATTTTGTGTGGTAGTTTCAATCTTTCCCTCTTTCTTGCAGGCTCTAGAATGCTATTTGTGAAAATACCAAGACCTATCACCCATCATTACGGCTATCGTAGTGAACAGCGTACTGTGAGGCATTTTGGAATTTCTAGCATTTATTACTGCTTCAAAATGCATTTTGTGAGAAAAGAGAAAAAAATTGATCTTTCAGTGTGTAATACTTAGGAGTTTCTCTCTCACAGGGAGCAGTCTAAATCAAGAAGCATGTTGCAGGGCTGAACTTTAAACTGAAAATAAGCATGTGTCCAGCTCAGGTGAAAGATGGAAAGTGTTGTGATCTGCAGCGTAGATCTCTCGCGGGGGGGGGGGGGGGGGGGGGGGGGGGGGAGGACCTTGTAAAATTTTTGGTGTATACATCCTGCAACCTTTTTCAGCCGTCGTTTAGGGATACTTTGGGTGGGAAAGGGGCGGGAGGGGAAGGGGGGAGAGTTCCCAGCCAAAGTGTCGTACCGTCCTAGATAGCACAGACGGGGTGAGGAGGTACCGCTGCTTTGACGGAGCGATCAGAGTGCAGGTGGTACAGTTATGGTTCACCTTATCGGAAGCAATATAAGGTGGATGATTGGGACACAAACATGCAAGGAAAGCCTTAAGGTTAACTGTAAGCTTAAGGGGCTTCTGTTGTTAACTTCCTAGATTAACACTGAGTTATAAGACAGAATCCAACTTTGGGTTATTCTTGAAAAGCTTTACTGAGTTCAGATGAACATTAAACACATTTGCTCACTATAGCGGTTACTGGCTACATTTTTGGCATCCAAAGCTTGCTGGTACATAATGGAAGCCGTGTTTTTATCAATTAAGTTGTATTCTAACTCCTCAAGTCTCAAATGTTTGTTATTTAGCTATCCTTTTCTTTCAAATTTGACTTGAAATTTTCAGACAATGAGACCAAAAAACTGACTTTAAATATTAAATGATATTTTCTGTGGCTTACGTGCTACTTGCTGTTAGTTGAGGTAGAATGTTTGCAGCTGTCATGTCTAGAAGATAGTCAAATGGAGCAAAAAGAAAGGGGAAAGCACTGAACAGATGCATTTATTGAAAAATAAGGCTTAGTGCTCCGCGTCCAAGCTGGCTTACCCACTGAATTTTCTATAGAGACAGCATATGAATTGGCATATGCATAACTTCTAATGTTTGTGACCTCTAAAGGCATGCAAAACACTCCACAGTAATTTTATATGATTTCCTCATATGATTTGCTTAGCTCTCCAAAGCTTTAGCAGCCTTAGCACCATTAACCCAATGACAACTGAACTGTCTTTAGGTGCCTGCACCTGTAGCTCTTGGGCTTTCTTTGCTGGGGTTTAGTCCTGAGTTTTGGCAGAGCAAGAAGCTCTCTTGAAAGAATTCCTCCCATTAAAGTCCCTCTGGATTGGATCTCTGCTTCAGAAAGCATTGCAGCAGTAAGACCCAGCACTGATGGATCAGATTTCTCTTAAGGTACCAACAGGATGAAAAAAAGAAATAGTTTGGAGGCAAATATTGCAGCAATGGATTAGGTACTTACCTGGGTAAGAGCTTCTACAACGGCTCTGCCAGGAACTAGAGAGGAATCAATCCTCCCGCTCAAAGCGTGATCTGAAGGTCCTATCAGAGAACAAAGAATTATCCTTCTGAAGTTTACGGTTGGTGAGGTACGCTAGATGGATCAAGAAGCAGCAAATTATTTCAATTGGGTTGTGTACACTTAATTAGCAACCTTCAATATTTACAGCGTTCCCTGGGGTATACTGTACTACTTTTTCTATTAAAAAAAACCCAAAAAACACTTTCTATATTAGGTAAAACCGTTGTACATTTTTGTGTCAGTTCTTACATTTTTATATGCATCTGTTACTTCTCTACCTCATTAGCTGCTCTTTAGAGCAGCAGCTCGAGTGACAGGCCGTAATGTTATCCACTAATCGACGTGTCTGTCCACATCAAAATGTTTTGCTGCAGGTAAGGTGATAATTTTCCTTACATCAATCAAAATTTTGTCAGTAGGATCAGACAAATGGCCCTCTGGTTTCTGCAAGGCATATTTATCTTATTTTCAATGTGAACAAACAAAAATACAGTACATACTTATAGTAGAACTGTATGGAGAAAATAATAATTGGCAAGTAAGACATTTGGGTTGCTAGGGTTACTTCAAAATAGTAGAGGTTTATTTACAATTACAGTAGTGCAGTCCCTTGTATGGGGACCACACTGTTGACATCCGTTGCACAGAAACACATTCAGTTGTTTCCATAAAAAGCAAAGTAGGAAAACCAGTTTATTTCAAAGCAGTGAATGAGACTATTGTACACAAAATGCTGCTCTTTTATTTGTGTTCCTCTGGTAAATCAGTATTGCTTGGGCATTGCTAAGCCAAAGAATTTGGTGCCAGATACTTACAGGTTGCATTTTCTAATGCGATCTTTCTCTTACCATTTGTATCTCTTGAACAAACTAATGCCCCAGGCAGTTGTAGCATAAATTGAGAGTAAAAACTTCAGCTTGTTACTGGGTATGTGAGATACCATGTGCATATCCGTGGGGAGGAATGAGGGAGCTCCTGTGATTGAGCTGTGATTTGGAGGTGCTTTGCATCAGAATGTCTTTGCAGCAAAATGTCTTTGAGTAACACAAAATTGAAACAAAACCCCAAACAATGTATCTGGAGAAAACATGAAAGAATTTAAGTGATAGCATAACTGTTGATACCTCCATGTGTTGTTCTTAACACATACCCTGTTGCAAACTGCACTGAGATTTGTTCAGCTTAGCAGTTCAGTTAGAAGCCATTTACACCTGCCAAATTTGGTATATAGATTTTTTTTTTCCAGTGGTGCTACAGATCTCAAGGAGCAGAATACCTAATTTTCTTCTATTTGTTTTTCTCCTGTTGTATTACCTCGTAACTATTTGAAAAAGTCACGTAATATCCAGATAATTTATTAAAAAGTATATTTTCCCGGACTTAGCATTCTCTGTCCTGGCTGGACTAGATGATCTCCTGAGGTTTGTTCCAGCCTCAACCATTCCATGATTCTGTTTACATGGCAGCTCTGATTACAAGTGTCGATGTCCCCAGTAGTATACGCCCCACACTTGGAGGACCTTCTGTGCTTTCGTTAGAGAAGTTCATTCTCACTCCACAGTAGTGCACCGGACTCCTGCATGGGTATTTGTTAGACCTTTGTAAATAGATAGAGAGACGAGACCAGCTTTCAGCAAACTCTCTCAGAAGTAGTAGTACTCAGAAGCTTTCAGGCAGAAATGTGGTTGTTGACTGTAACTGGATTCCAGTCTGCCCAAGCTAAGCGCCTCACTGGAGCTGGTCAGATCTCCTCCTGGGGAGCTTCAGAGGCATCTGCTTTTCACAGATGACTGTGCTGGCAACTGAGACACTTGCTCTAGCAGGTCATTTTGTTAGGCCTCTCAAATGTATAGTCAGCAAACATAGGTGTTGCAGATGTGCGATGTGTATATTATTTCTAAAGTGGTTGTATGCCATAGCAAGCTTAGAATAGTTTCTCGTTAGGGCAGTAGATGCTGTCACCTGGGAGTGCAAACATACGTATGAACCCATCATGCATGGTATTGTGTGTATGAAAGTGAGCACTTCTACTGCAAGTGTAAGCCTGTATTTGTTAATGTTCATGAAAAACTGAATCCAGAGGGACTTTTAAGATGGTGTCAAACTGTACGACTATCCTTGAGGCCCTGGGGCTAATGTCTTAAAATGTGGTAGTACAGTAGGATCACTTACCTGAAATAACACCTCAAACAATTTGTATGTTAAATGAGTTGTCGCATACCTTGCTAGGTTCTGCAGCCTGCTTTTCACTATAATGCATTATTAGATTCCTATTTGGAGGCATCTACCAGGGAGGGGCAGGGGAGGCATTTGGTAAAACCCTGCTGGGTTTGATTTTCAGGAAAATGAACAAATGCAAGCTTACTTAGAGTAAAAAAATTGGGAAGAGTGGGGCGTGGTTAATATTGCATGAAATACATATCCAAGGAGGAAAGGAAAACAATTTTTTAGGGATGTGTATTTCTATCCTGAAGTCATAGCAGCTGTGCTGTTTAAATCTATGCTACTTGCTCTTTGATACTAGAGGTTAATCCAGTGTAGCAGGCATGCACATTTACTTTTTGCTGGAGTACACTGCTTTGGAATTGCCTTTATAAATGAATGACATTCCACGGCAGTAAAAAAATGCCACTTTTACTAATTACCTAGAACTTGAAAAAAAGTGGAACTTCGAGATGATTTACTTGTATCTGGTTCGTTTTCATGGAGAGTTGTTTTGGGGTGAGAACTAGATGGCCATCAGGATTTGGCCAGGCATTCTTAAACGCACTTGACAGTGGACGACTCTTACCATCTGTTGGAGTGTCGACCATTCCTAGCTCTGTCCTGGGGTATACGTGTACATAAATCTATCCTGTTCTTCCTCTGCGTGCCCCCCAGAGCTCACATTCTGAACCTGAGCTTTCCACGTCTCCTCTCTCTCTCCTCTCAAGCCACATGCTCTCTCACCCATTTCTTCCTGCCCAGTGTTTTAGTCCTGTTCCTTCATCGTGTCCAGGAAACCAGCTCTCTACTGGGCATTCTGGAGTGGATGGATGAGATCTGGAGCTGGGAGTTGCTGATGCCCTTTGGTAAGAATGATGACTGTTCAGATATTTGCGCAGCCACACTGTGAACTTTTTCAGGGAAAATTAACCTTCTCTCCTGTCCCCAACCACAACTCTTGAGAAAGCAAGCTGTTATTTCTTTACTTTGATCAGCTTCATTACGCAGTGCGCGTGAAAAAAGAGGCATTGTGCATGTGTGGAGTGGGAGAGCTAAAAGGAGAGATTTCCAAAGTTACTGTTGCTGCTTGTTGAAGCCCATACAACTGGACTGAAAGAATGGACCCTCTGATCTTTCCAAGTGAAAGGCAAGCAGTGCCTGAGATATCTCTGTTTGCATCAGTTATGCCAATTAGCGTTCTATTTTCCAATTGAAAATGAGGTTGTAAATTTAATTAGTCAACAAAAGCTTTTCTTGTTCTTTAAAGACAGCCTTAGGGAATGCTGGTATTACGCAGGTTAAGTTTTGTTCATTTTTAATAAGGTCAACTTGAATGTTGCAAGATGCTTCATTGTGATTTTTTTTTTTTTTAACATAGCTTTCTGTGTGGGTTTTCAGAAGGGAAAAAATTACAGTAAATACCACTGCCATCTGTTTTGTATGGGAAATTCTGGGCTGCGAATGTCCTTACAAAAGCTGAAAAGCCCATCCAGATTTTTTTAATAGTTAAAATGAAGTTATTTGTAGAATTTTTGTTTAATTTTTCATTGATTTGATTGCATGGAACCAGATGCTACTGTTTTTTTTTCCCCCTGAAAGTCTGCACCAAATCAGCATGTCTCTGTGTGTGAGCATGCATTGAGAAAATACAGGGCTAGCATATTCTGAGAGCACAGTCTAGAGGCTTGGTGATGCACAGTGTCCAATACTTTTCGTAACACTTAAGTGTAGAAATAGCTGCAAACCTGCTACACTGTCTACTGGTGAGTGAACTTATTTAGCCAAACAGATTTTCTATGTATAATGCAGGTTTTTGCATCTGTCCACTCCCTTCCCGATCATGTTCACTGTGGGCGTAAACCAACTTTGATTCCAGACTTTTTGTTTTTGAGGTAGTGTTCGTCACTAGTATGTGCCACAGGAATGGAAGTGCAGGCTGCGTATGGACTGGAATAAGTGAAACTTCTGCACTGGTTGGAAATTGCAGATATAATCATGAATGCTTTTATGTATCTGGAAGCAGTGTGTTCCTCTAAAAGCTTGCTAATTTTATTTTAAATAGGGAACATAAATATCTGAGTCATTCTCTAATACGTCTGCTGTACCTCTATAGAAAATGCCATCTCTTCAGTATTCAAGGCATCTAACAATACTTATTCATATGTCACTTGTCTTTATAATAACTGAATAAGAATTTCTGAATAAGCATCATTAAACAAATTAGTGCAGAGCATAAACATCTATTGTATTGTCCCTGATAAAGAAAGACCTTGTATATCCTCTCTCTGATTCAACCCTTTCTTTTATTGATAAATGTCTTCTAAAGAGTCTCTGCTGGCAGATCTGCTTTCCTTGTATCTTCTGCACCGAACTGGTTGACATGCAGCACTTTCTTGTAAATGGATTCTAGTTCTTATTCGGTGGGATGGATTGAATAAGCAACACTGTGTTTCTAAGTACCTTTTGGGAGTTTTGTCTCAGTGAGCCTTAAACATCTTGGGTTTCCACTGGTGCTGCTAAGTTGAGACCCGAATTCTCTGAGCTGGAGCCTTCTAGGAGCAGTCTTCAGCGACGGTGCACTGACTTCGATTCATATTCATGGTGTTTCTCTGGGCATGGTTCCTCTGAGCAGCATCTGCCAGCTCTGTAGAGGTCTTGTCCAAGGCATTTGACTTTGTTTTTCCTCTGCAATTGGTCTGATTGGGCTGCTTGGCCTCACTACTGCATTTGTTTCTTGTTACCAGCTGGCTCCTGAAGTTTGTTGCTCGCCCTACGAGCCTCTTCCCCCTTGTTAAGTTGTCTGTGGAGGGGCCAGAGTTCCCTAAGGCTTTGCAGCGGGTGAGGCCTATTAAACAGTTACTGAATGAATGAGTCTTCTGGCCGGACTGCAGTAAGGATGATTCTCTTCATTGTGACCTGAATTTCTGGGAACAGGAGAGCAGGCAGCACCTGCCGTCACTGCCAAAGTCTGCAGCCGTCGTTCTAAGCCTGGTTCCTAGTTTGGGTTTGTACCTTAGCTCTAGTTTCTCAGCTTTTATCTACTAAGCTCTGGTAAGACCCTAGTGCTTCCCTTTGGGCATAGCTGCCTGTGGTCCGGTCCCTGTGCTTGGGCTCAGTGTTCCCCGCCTGTCTAGTGGGAGTCGCTGGTAATGCAGTCATATTAATTCATATCTGGCATCTGAGGCTGTAAAATACATACAGAAAGCCATCTTTTTCTATTAATGCTATATATATAGGTATTTAATGTGTATGAAGTAATGAAGCTTCCAATCCTATCTCACTGTTAGGTAATTTTACCTAAGCATTGTTAGACATGCTTCTGAGCATCTTAATAAGGAAAGCACTGGGGTATAGAATAGTTTTCCTCAATTATCCTAGTGGCAGGGCAATTAGTGCATCTCCACTGGCCACTGACTTTGAATCATGCATGCTTTTATTCACAAGCTGTCGCTATTACTCTCTAATCTATCTAGTTCACAGGCAAATAAAATGTGCCACCTTTCAGGATTGCATTATGGAATGGAAATAAAAGAAGGTTTAGTCAAAAAAAAATAATGCCTAAACAGTAGCCTAATTCTTCTGGGAGAAAATAAAATACCTGCTGACAGCTCTTACCTTAATGATGTTCTTGCTTCTGTCAAAACATCAGACGCCCCATCATTTCCATTGGCATTTGCAAGGCTCTTTAAAGAGATGCATAGGAAAGCAGAATATTTTGATGGATGCTTTCTTTAGTCAGAATCCCTTTCCATACCCACCGTTTAACTTGAAAAAGATCCTTTTTCCATCTGTCCCTTTCAGAACAGCTATGAGTTTGATTAGAGAAGGGTTTGGGAGCAAGAGGAAATGAAGGGTAGATTGGAGATGTAAAATCTACCGAAGTCATGAGTTTTTCTCATGTAATATAATTAGCCTGTATGAGCTGCTACTACAGGATATCACTGTGATGATTAAAAAAGAGATATTTATAACCTGGACAAGCTGGCAGTGAGGAGCTGGGATACGATACCAGTCCCACCCACTCGGGTGTCTTTGTATCTATTTACAAGATACTGAAAGCCCTCCTTTTGCGAGGTGTGAGGTAAAGTGGAGAAAGTGCCCACTTTGAGATAAATATTTCTTTTCAGCACTCAGTCCTAACCTCCTCCTGACCAATGCTGGCACTCTTTACAAGTGCACAGGGTGTATATAACCCCTTCTAGTATCTACAGCTGCCGCTCTGTCCATCTCCCCTGAGAAACGTAGACTGGAGCTTTCCTTAGCGCATCACAGCCTTGCCATCAGCACGTGGCCCATCCCCAGGGTTGGAAAGCTACCATGAGGCTGAGCTGCCACCCTCGCATCACCCTAGGATGAGGCTTATGTCCTCAAGTAAGACAAAAATCTAAAACCGTCTGAATTAACTCAGGAGATGGGAGAGGGAGGGCGTACGACTGGGATTGGGACTCTGAGCACAAGTGTTTGCCTGGCCTGTCAGTGAACGAGGAGGAAGCTCGTTGCCTGTCTAGGAGAAGAAACCCTCAGAAAGCTGCTGCCTGGGGAGTTTTGGATCCTAAATTAATCCAAGCTTATGGAGGCAGTCAGTGAATTCAGTAGTATCGAATGTCATAGTTGGCTCTCGTGATCTTAGCAGTTGTCATCTCTTCTCTTAAAAGTTGGTAAGTGCTGGTGTGCTTGAGACTCTTACAGTCAGAGGTAAGGCAGGCTTCTGGCTGCTGCCTGGCAGCAGAGTCTGAAAATACGAAAAGTGCCATCCCAGCAAACTCAATTCGTAATCTACAAGAACTCGCACAGGCCTATAAAAACAGAAGGAACAAGCAAATCCAACATAAATTGCAGGATTTAAGTACCAAGGAGCTGCTGGGGTGGCCTGTGTGGGAGGAGGCCAGGAGCTGCTGGGGGCCAGCGCTGTGGCTCCAGCCATCTCCAAAGCTGGAGTGGAAACCCTGGTGACACAGAAAGACGTGGTGAGTGCAGGGTGACATAAAGAGCCCATTTGGCACAACCCCAACTGCTGCCACCTGTCAGCACACTGAAGGAGTTGGGAGAGCCTGAGCACACCTGCAGCAGAAGCAGGGGAAGGGGAGGCAGGGAAGCAGGGTGCCCCATTTGACACATGGCTCATCTGTAATAGCTGGACACTTGCTACCCGTGTGCCTCGGGCAGGGGAGAGAGTGGCAGATTCCAGCACAGGGTATATTAAGTAGTAACGTGTTTTGGTTCATATGCTCTTTATCGATAGCAAGCCCCCTAGATGCCAATCTTGTTTGTCCATGTCTTCTTGCAAGGCGGAGGGAGGAAGAAAATACAGAGAAATAGGCGTCGTGGAGCCGAAGCAGCAAAAATGAAAGCGATTCCCTGTCCAATTACCCTTTATCCACCGGGCTGCTGCTTGCAATCACTCCATCAGGCTGTGTCAGGCCGACCACTGGGAGATGCGGGCAGGGTAAGGAGGACTCCATTGCCAATGTGCTGCGTTTCTCCCTTGCAGCCTACCCTTAACAGCGAGGTAGGATTGCTTTGCCCAGAGTTGAATCAGCCTGTTTGTTCTTACTTGCAGTTTCTTTTCCTGCTTCAATTCAGGAACTAGAAACACTTGGAATAGATGTGCCATCAGAAGCAGGCATTTTTTTAGCTGACACAGAAGACAGAAGGGAACTCTAGTTCTGATTTTGGTTCTTGTCATGACTTGTTCTGCTTCCCAGAGGTAGGGGTTTTTTTTTGTTTTTTTTTTTTTCCTTTCTTAATTGGCTGTCTCTTAGGACTTTTCTGAATCTACTCTGCACAATTTTGAACTGCAGTGTCCCGGAAAATTAAGAAGCTTTCATCATTCACACTTCCTGCAAGGGCCAAGCTCTTACTGTAAAAATGATTTGCATCTCTCCTCTGAGGCAGATTTTCTTTACTGTAGGGTCTGTACAGGGATGTAGAGATGAAATAGTTTGAGATACCTTCACTGGTGATGCATGATGTAAGATATATGACTCTGACTGTCTGTAAGTTTTCACTTAAACAAAATAATGCTTTATGAAAGGTATTTCTTACCTTAAAGTCTCTCTTACTTGCTTTGTGTCTCTTGCCTTCCTGGCCAGATAGAGGAAGACACCTTGTTCTAAGGTGTCTTTTAAAGGCAGGTCATGGGAAATTACTTTTTTCCTTCCTCACCTCAAGAAGAGGTTTAGGTTGCCCCATCACAACGGCTGATGCCTGTCTATGGAGCACTTCTGTAGGAGCTTTTCCATTTTGTACCTCCACAGTGGGGAAGTTACCTTTATGTTTTTTTTTTCCTGTGTTTTTAATAAGGAAAATGGCTGGTGTTGGTATTTTAGAATGTATAAACTTGTAAAATGCACTTGTGGCTACTCTGTAGCTGTCTAAAGTGTAAATCCTTTTAACACACTTTCCTTTCTCGCTGTCATCACAGAATAATTTTCAGAAGCTGCCCCTTTACTGCAAATTTACAAGACTTTGAAATCTGTCTTAAAGATTAAAAGTTTGGATCCCTCAGGCCTGGGCTTGTGAAAATATTTATGTAGTAAATGGTGTCACGATTGTAGCCACAAACATGGAATCTGTCACACTGTTAAACACTAAAAATGAGCTGCTGCCACCATGTCAAATGGATGTTACTGCTGCTGCTCACTGGCTTATCTGCTCGGTATCTGTTTATTGTATTCAGGTGAATAAGGCAAGCGGCCCTTGCTTTCCATAGATAACGCTGTACATAAGGGACATGGCACTCTGGCAAACAACCTGTTGAACAAGCTGACCCCAAAACTGCCCATTACAGACATGCATCCTGGAGTGTTCCTGTCTGTCTCTAGTGCAAGCTGTTGAAGGCAAAGAGAAAGCCATGTTCTTCAGCTGTGGTGGGCCTATATAGAAGGAATAAGAAAGAATTTTAAGTCTGGCATATTCCGTTTGCAATTCTTAACTGTTCCTGGAGTAGCTTGTCATTTGAGCAATCCTAAAGATCTGTGATTGTGTTTTCCACCCCTCCCCCAAATGAAGCACTGCTTGTGTATCCTGTAAGTCCTATAATACAGATAATCTTTGGATAAAGGTAATGACAAGGTATGTTTTTCTCCAGTATAAACCATACTGCAGTTCTTTTATCTTCTTTGCATCAAATTGTATTTCTAGTTGCTTAGCTAAGACTGTATTCAACTGTTTTATTTGTACATCCGTCGTCTAGATTCTTGGTTTTTTTTTTGTTTGTTTTCTAATAGATGAGACTTTTAAAGTTTGCCTTAAAATTGTTTGTGTATAGGAGAGTTGTGGTGTCTATTTAAGTGCTAGTTTGAGTTGTTGCATTTACCTTCTGTTTTACGCTGATCTATATTTAATTCTACTGAATAAGTTGTAGCAAGGTTCTGAAAGATGTTCTTTAACAAAGAACCAAAGAAACCTGGGATTGTCAGTTGATTCCTTGTTGTATGCAGCTACGAAGCTTTTTTTAAAGTTTACATACAAGATAATGATGCCTTTCGATATATCTCACAGTTGTGCGAGAGGTGCAAATGCCGTTATTATCCGCATAAAGTACCTCTCAGCGAAAAATCTTCTGTGTAAACACAGCCGAGTTTAGCGTCTGGGCACTTTTAACTGAACGACAATGAACGATTAATTCCCTGTAAGCTGACATCGCACTGGGACATCTTTCCTTCTCTCTTAATTCCAGTGAGTTTGGAAGTAAGACAGACTGCCTAGAGACAAGTAAGCTGATAGTGCTGCTGCTGTTCTACCTTAGCTCATTTGCAGGAGCTTGTTGCCCTGAGAAGGTGTTAACTTGTATACATGTTCATCACTGGGTCTTTGATGTCTGGTTAATATGACTCATTTGGATAATGTTGGTGCACGAGCTTAGCATCAAAAGTCTGCAGTGTAATTTCTTAGGGAAGGAATGGAGGACAATTCAGTGGTAAATTAATCTAGCCAAATAATGAGTTGTATCAGATGAAATTTTTAAAACCACAACTTTCATGTGGCTTTATTCCTTTCATGTGGCAACTGTAGGTTTCTCGAAGGATTTTACTGATAGAAGAGCCAGATACTGCTGTTACTAAGTGTTTGAAGGAGGCGTTGAACTTAACGAATCAAAGAAATGAAGGGCTTTGTAACATACAATTCAAGCGAAATGCACTTAAAAGATACTTGAAAAGGTCATGTGTATCAAGTTAGCTAACTGTGAATATTAACTTGTGGATTGTGTTCTAGCTAAATGATGCTGGCGCAGCTTTGGATACCTGTGGGAGTGTGCGATGGGAACGACGCTCTACATGTGGTTTTCTTCATGGTCTGTTGTCTACTGTCTTTGCACAATTAAGGTTTAGTAAAAGCCTTTCTGTACCATACATTGATAAGATAAACTGTGCACCGCAGACTAGTTTTAATTCCTTTGTCATTGTTTGCGTGAACTGAATGCTGTAAAGAAATAGTGTGTGGCTCCCCCATCCTCCCCAATCTTACGCTTTCAAGAAGCTTGGAGACATTGATTTTTGCAAATTCTTCTTAGTAAGTTGGAGGTGGATGTCCAGATCTTTAAAAGTCAAAATTCTTACATATGCCTGCAGTAGAAACAGACTTAAACACAGAAGCGTATATTATAGCAGTAATTATGATAAACACGTGTACAAAGCTGTCATGAAAATTCTGGCTTTCTGATGAAGAAAATCTTCAGTATACGAAAACATGAAATTGGTAGCCTGTTTGTGGGACCACAACAAAGTAGTTACAATTGATTTGAACCCTCTGTGGCTTCACTAGGTACAGTATTCTTCCCTAGTCCTGAACTGTAGCATGCTGCTGATGTGCATGTTTCCCTGATGTTGTCATATATGTCACTCCGTGACCCAGGTGTGCATTGCAGAAACCTAACATCTTATTCCAGCAGTTTTATATTGTTGATGGTAATAATCAGACAAGCAGCTTTTTCTCAGTTAACATAGTCTGAAAACTGATACCCTTTATCATTTCTGCTGCACCAAGGTTGTGCTTCTGCTTTCTTAGAGCTAAGGGATTGCTAATGTAAGGAGGAGATCTGGTCAATAGGATTTGTGGTTTGCTAGCATATAGTTGAAGATAGATCTGTAACTGCAGGTCTGCTGACAGAAAGGTTGAATCTGCTTTCAGACCACTGGCTGAGTGATGATAGTGAGCAAATCTAATTATGTTTGGATCTTTGTATTATGGTCTTTTATGGGTGTCTGTAGTTCTTACAGTATTTGACATGTAAACTGCTTAAGACATTTTTACAGGGGAAAGGCAGCAAATGCTACATAAATACAGTGAACGCACTCCACATACAGAGATATCGGATCTCCAATTCATAGCTGTCCCTAAAGTCTTTGAAATCAGACTCACACTGAATCACAAGATAGTTGACAATGGAAGAGACCTGTGGAGACCATTGAATCCACCTCCCTGCTCAAAGCAGGGTCAGCTAGAGCAAGTCACTCAGGACCTTGCATTTTGAATGTCTCCAATGGTGGAGATTCCACAGTCTATCTGGGCAGCTCATTCCAGGATTTGATTATGTTTACAGTAGAAAGATGTTCTTTTTTCTAATGTTTTGGTATTTCCAGTAATTCAGTTTGTGTTCATTGCCTCTTGTACTGTCACTAGGCACCACTGAGAAGAGCCTGGCTACTCCCTCCCATCAGTTATTTTTAAGACTTGCTAAGTGGCCTTCTGAGACCTGACTTCTTGAGGCTAAACCATTCCAGCTCTCTCGACCTTTCCTTCTGTGTCAGATGCTCCACTCCCTCAATCATCTTCATGGCCATTCAATGGACTTGATTCAGTATGTCCATGTCTTTCTGGTGCTAGGGAGCCTAGAACTGGACACAGCACTCCAGCTGTGGTCTTACCAGTGCTGAGTAGATGGGAAGTATCACATCCCTTGTCCTGCTGGCAATTGTCTCCCTAATGCAACCCAGAGAACACTTGGCCTCCTTTGGCTCCAGGGAATGTTGCTGGTTCATGGGCAACTTGCTGTCTGTCAGGACCCTCAGATCCTTTTCTACAAAGCTATTTTTCAAGCCAGTTCAACCCCACCCATACTGATGCATGGGGTTATTCCTCCATAGGTGCAAGTCATGTTTGCCTTGTTTGTCCTCAGGACTACTGAGAGGTGCCTCACAATGACACCATTTCTCTCCCTCAGCCCTTGTGGGGGCATCCGCTGTGCTTGTGCATGTCCAGTTAGTTTAAATCCCTAACCTGATCCTTTTCCATTGAGGGTAAGTCTTCCTTTCTCCATACTTCTCCACTGGCCTCAGTGTCCTGGGATTCGTGAAGGCAAGTGTTAATGAGCAAAGACTGAGGCGAAGAAGACATTGGTACCTTACATCTGCCTCTTCCACGTTCTTTGTTGTGAGGCCCTCTTTAGCAGGCCCTACGCTTTCTGTAGTCTTCCTTTTGCTGATCATAAACCTGTGGAAGCCCTTCTCCTTGTTCTTCACTTCTTTGCCAGATTTATCCCTAGACAGGCTGTGGCTTTTGTAACACCACCTCTACATGCTCATGTGCTCAGACATTTTCTCTATTCCTCCTTGGTTATCTGTCCCTGCCTCCACCTTTGGTATGCTTCCTTTTTATGCTTGAGTTTTCTCAGGAGGTCCTTGTACATCCATGCTGGCCTCCTGCCACCATTGCTTGCTTCCTGTTTGCCATTCTTGAGCCTGGATGAGGTGATCCTTGAAAATCAACCAGCTTTCCTGGACCCCTCATCTTTCCAGGAGGTATGGGATTTTTCCAAGCAGATCTTTGAACAGGCCAAAATCTGCTCTCCTGAAGTCCAAGGTTGTGATCCTAGTTGATGTCTTGCTTGCTCCACTCCAGGACCATGAATGCCACCGTCTCATGGTCACTGCAGTCAAGTGTGCCCCTGACCTTCACAGCCCTCATTAGTTCTTCTTTGTTTGTAAGTATGAGATCCAGCAGAGCACCTCACCTCATGGGTTCCTTCGTCACCTGTGTCAAGAAGTTGCCATCAACACACTCCAGAAATATCATGGATTGCTTTTACGCTGCTGTGTTGCTTGTCCAGCAGGTAGTGGGATGGTTAAAGTATCCTGTCAGCACTAGGGCTTGGGAACATGAGGCTTTTTCCAATTTTCTGAAGAAGGCATCATCTACGGCTTCTTCCTGGTAAAGCTGTCTTTAACAGATACCCACCATAGCACTGCCCATGTTGGTCTGCCCTCTGATCCTGACCCCTAAGCTCTGAGCTGGCGCGTCCCCTGTTCCGAGGCATTCCCGCTTTCTCACGTAGCTGACAATTTCTCCTCCTCGCTGTCCTGGTCTATCTATCCTAAAGAGCCTGTGTCCATCCGTTGCAATGCTCGAAGACTGCTGTACCAGCCAGATTGCTGGAGTGTGTCCAGTTTCTCCTGCAACTCTGATAAATACATTGTGCTGAATTTTCCAGCAGAAGATAGGCTGCTCTCTGTAGCAGGGGTGGCAGAAGGTGATGTGTGCCTAACCCTTCAGTTGCTCTAGAGGACACAGGAGAGTTAGGCTTTACTGGTGATTTCGGCAAAGAAGATGGAAGAGGCGGCAGTGACTCTGTTCCTACTCTTACCGGTTGTGGTAAACTTATACAGAAATCACCTTAAACTGCTGCTGTTAAATCTAACAGCTGTCTATGAAGGCCATTTTGGTATGGAAATTCTTCTTTGCTGTGGAATGGAGCCTCCTGACAGCTTCTGATGTGTTCTTGTTCCCATTGCAGAACATGGGGCAGCACTGCACTGGAAGTGCACCTTTATTTAGAAGACGGTATCAGATGTTAATACTGTGATTTCCACAGGATAACAAGATAGTCTAAATAGTAAGCAGTGGGCTGTAAGGACTAGAAATCAAAACTGATGCCACAGGCAGTTAGGAGTTGTAAGTTAAAATTGCAAGGGATTGTGTAATGGTTTGGCAGCTAACACAGTACTTGAAATTCATTTGGCATTTACATGCACGGTAAATTCCAAATGAGCTCCTAAGAACCCAATAAAAAGAAAAAATGTACATGTGTGTGGACTGCTTGTTTCTCTGTGTAACTTATATCCTCTTAGTTCTGCAATATAATTCGCCTTTGTATCATTGGGAGTCTTTTAATGTGCATGAAGAGGTGATTTACATTCTTAGATAAAGTGTAGGAATTTCAGACATGTTAACGGAATAAGCGGACCGTTGTTACTGTCGCCACTGAAGCTCGTGCATCCCGTGTGAATTTTCCTCAATTTAACTGTCCGCTTTTTCAGGGCAGCTAGCTTTTATTCGAGGAATATTGGTATATCCCCAGAAAATACAGCCACAAATTTTATTAACAGTGAAGTGAATGCCTGCACATTGCATGGCAGATCACGTTCGAACTGGCAGTTTATGACGGATGTGTGTGTAATTCACGTTCACTGTATTCCATATTTTACTCAAACAACTTCCAATAACAGTTACACAAATAAATTAAAGTGCAGCTGTCAAGGAGATCACCAACGGGAGTTGAAGACATAGACGTAATATATTAAAGAGCTGATGCCTCCTGGAAATCTTTGAAATCTGTTTTGCTAGATGAAAGCAGCAGATTTGTTTCCGCTGTTTATTTTTCTTCTCGCACTTTTAATAATCAAGAACACTTGTTATTCCAGAGGGTTTTGTTACAGTTTTGGGACTAGCTTCTGTATTTGTTTCATTAGTCTCAGTGTACTGTTTTCTGGCTATTTCATCACTTTACTTCCCCTAGAAATGGAAGCGCAGACCTGTAATGCTTTGATTAGCCTGTGTAACACGTGTACGTGAACCGTCGTTGCTCAGAGGGTCCAGGAAGGTTTGGCAGCTGGAATTCTTTCCTTTTACGAAATTATTGCGCACTTCTTAAAATCAGAGTTTTACGTGATCTTAATACCCGTGGAGAACTCTGTTTAAACTGCTGTGGTTTGATCGTGGTGCCCGGAGAGGCCCCTGTCGGCCTGTCCAGCCACCCAGCAGGTCCTTTTGTCTCTGGTCGCTTTGGAGCCAGCTGGCCTTGCTTGCTCGAGCTGGAAGCTGTCGGCCCTGCTCCTGCCGGGATTTGTTAGGGGCTCGAGCCCGGCCCCAGAGGCAGCGCTTCCCCACCGCTTTGCAACCGCTGTGTTTGCCGAGTAGCGTCCTTTCTTGATGCACTCTCTCGTCATCTGCTATTTCCTAGTACTGCAGGATTTAATCTATCAGTCGTGCTGTGGTGAAAAGTGGCGGCAGCCAGGCAGTGGTTTCTTTTCCCTGTCCCCCACTTTTCACTCTAGGTCACTGCAGAGTTTTCAACAGCCGTCAGCAGAATGAGGGTGCCTGAAATTTGTCTGTAGCTAGGTCAATAGAGCTATTGTTGTTTAAACATCTCTGGAAAACAGTAAATATTTCTCTCTAGCAAATAATGTTTTTTTTTTTCCCCTCCAGCCTGGCCATAGCCACCTGTTCAATGGACACTGTAAATTCATCAAGTCATTTTTGTTATGTTCATTGGACTGTGGAGCTGTGCGAGGGTCCTACGAAGCAACAAATGGGCTCAGAGCAGGCACAGTGCAGATTCTGCTAGAAACCCGTTCCCTCTAGTGCTAGCCCTTATCAGCTGGCCTGGGAAGGATAAGAAACCGTCAGCATTCCAGACTCCTTAGGGACAGAAGAGGAGAATCTGGGTTTACTAGCCTCACAATGGTAACTCCATTTATTCTGGATTTGTACCAGCATAAACTAGAGAAGGATTAGGAACAGAGCAAATAATCTCTGTATTTCTTAATTAACCAAATTTCCAAGAAGCCGAGTAAATGAATGGTGAACACATCAGAGTGAAATGATCAAACACTATTCGTTAAAGCTGACTATTATATCATAATCTGTAGATGCCTGTTCTCAGTTTGAGAGATGTTCAACTATTTTTAAGGCTTCCTTGAAATTAGGAGCTCTGTATGAGCGAAGCAAAAAGAATTTGATTTAAATAGCCTTACAAAGCAATAGATTTCCCTGGTGCAAGTTCTGTGGGTAAAATTTGACCTATAGTAGTATTTTTTTTCTAGCTCTTCTAAAGGGCATGATTATCAGTAGCAATTCACTTCTAGTGATTTTTTCTTGCACTCCAAGGAGGGAATGTAGATTTATAAGTCTGAGAAATAAATGGTTTTCTCTGGCACTGAAGAAAGATCTCATCAGGCATTAACTGGAGTTTATTTGGGGAGCGTAGAGCTCTGCTTGTGAAGCCTGAAAATAAACAGAAATAAAATTCAGGGACTGAACATTTGACTGTATATAATCAGGTCAGATCCTTTAGATAATCATGCAAGACTATTCTTCTAGACGTTTTGTGTTGCCATTCTCCCCCATAGCTTCTGTGCTTCACTGAAACGTTGCAGCGCTGTTTCATGTAGAGAAGTATTTGAAATCTGGCTGTTTCAGTGGGTAAGTGACAGGTCTTACTGACAGTACGAAGGGTGAATTTTGACCCCATGCCTGATAATTATGTGGCAGTAGAATCACTTAACTTTTTTTGCGCAGATGTACATGACTATAAAAATGACAGACTGTGCAGTGACTTCTCTGCTTTCAGACTGCCATCAGTCTACATCAGCAGGAGCTCCACATGTACAAAGTAAAAGAAAAATAATCCTTTTTGTGTCGTAACTTCAGTTTATGCATGTAGCAAATGCAGTAATCAGCATATCGCCTTTGATGTTTTGTTTCAGTGTGAAGGGGACAGCCTTAAGGATCAAAAGTTAAATCTCCAAACTCTGGCATTTCTTTGCTGAACTTGTTTATCCATCAGCGCTTCAAATCACGGCATAATAAGCTCGAGCATAATGCGTTCTCTGTTGGATTATGGAAGCAGAATCCTCGTATGAAGTGGTGATCATCCCTTACAGGGAAGAAAAACAATTTTGCAAGTTTTAATTTGAAACTTCAGTGTAGGAAGAAAATGTCCTGTGTTTAATAGTATTGTGGTCATTCTGCATTCCAGTTACTGAGTCTTCAGTTTTACAGGAGGCTTGGGCTAATTGTGCTGTTACGTTAATTGACAGCTCTCAGTTTTGTTGTTAGGACTACAGAGTGCTGGGTAACAGGCTGATAATGCATTAAGGTTACTCCTGTCTCCCTGGAGAGGGTTGTCTGTGTTTTGTCGGGTGTGCTGAGCTACAGGCTGTTCGGTGTAGAGGCTGTTTGTACAGTGCTTATCACTGTGATGTTGCAGACGTTATGGTAATACAAATATTTGCAGGTATGTGCATGTTTAAACATATATAAACCATTTCTCTGAACTAGGAGTAAACTTGCATCCCGCTCCGTGGTAGCGTAGTGTTTAATCAGAGTTTATGCCTTGGGTGAAGGCAGTTCAGTGGTCTCCCATTTCAGACAGAGAGCATGAATGAATTCCTGTTTCCTGAGGATTCTTGGCCCATTTGACCATGATACTTAGGGAACAGTGGTATTAGAAATACGCAGCTTGTAGATCAGACCAGTGCACTGGATGCAATGACGTATCAATTTGACTTGAATCCTTTGTACTGCTCTTCATACTGCTAAATAAATAAATAAGTAAACGATTCCTCCATGTCCTGGGGAGAAACAGGATGGGGAATCTCTGTCCTTAGCCTTTGCAGCATACAGTGGCTCTCAGAAAGTTAGCATGCTTCTGTGTGACTGTTTAGGAAACTCTTTAGCCTGTTAAATCAGTAAATATAAATTGAATCTGAACCTATTCAGGAAACTCCAGGCCCAATTTGCATGAGTAGAAGGAGTAATAATAAACTCTATGCAAAACCTTTTGGGCAGAAAAATGTGCTTTGGTGAAGAAATTACTAGTCTCACTTTTGTTGTGTATGCAGATGATGCCTTGATATCTGCTGATTCCATTTTGGGAAGATTTGAAGCAAAGTAAATAATCTCCCTGTTAGCTGCTTTGTAATACCTTATAATCTATCATTTCTGCCACGAGCGGAATAGATACTTTTGTAGTAGGGTTTTTCTCTAGAGGAAGATGGTTTCAGATCTTTCTGGAAATGCAGAAAACTTGGGAACACGGCATAGCTGTTTCTCCATACGAACAGGTTTCTATTGCATAAAATGCAAGATCCTGTTTAATAAGGATCCAGTCAGGATCCATTGATACTCAGTTGCAGGACCTGTACTTAACACTTAGTTCTCATAGTCTAAACCCCAGAGGGCTCTCCCAAAGCTTAAAAAAGGATCTTGAATTTGCCTGAGATCTTTCAAACAAGATCTTTGAGATCTTGTTTGAAACAGTGTGCCTCAGGGACAACATAGCTGAGAGCAAGGAGAGTGTATTTACCCAAGGGATTTCTCAACTAACCACAGATGTTCTTGGTAATACTGGCAAATGACACATATGAAAAAACAGTAGAATAGTAATGTCTTCTTCTGGGATCTTAGATCTCCTGTCTAGGTGAAATAGTTTGTCTACTTTGCCTTAGTTTGGCTATTAGATTTGTTGCGGTGGCCTGGTCTCATGGTGAAAGAATTGCTCATCACACTTGGACAGTCTTCTCTTTTGCTGCAACTGGGGAAATAATCAGCTCTCCTGTTATTTCTCTGCTACTGGTCACTCACTCAAGTGGTTGCTCTAAGAACAGAGTTGTAGAATTGGTAGAATTGTCATTCATGTTCACCACTGTAAGGTGAACTGTCTTGGGTCATCAATATTTTTTTTTCTTTAATGGTTACAAAATAGGTTTTTTCATACACAAAATAGATTTTGAAATGTCTCTTTTACGCTTGTAGGTTGTAATACATAGTGAGGCTCTTGAAATAAAATGAGGTTTATCAAACACGTAGCTTGCAATTTGAACAAGCAAGTCCTCTCAACTGTGTGCACGTAGAATGCACCATTAAAACTCTGCGCTGTATGAGTTCAGCGTACATGGGTTCCCATGTCTCAAACCAAGTCAGGCTTCAGGAGATTCACTTACTTTTTTGTAGGAAAGTGATTAATATAAGTAGGAAGGAAAAAGAGAGGGAATGCAGAAAACAAATTTGTTTTAGTTTGCATTGTTTTTGGAGTACTAAGGTTTTTGGAGCCATCCAGGTAATGTCAGATATTTTTGTAATGTAATGTAGGGTAATACAACAGTCTGCAGCCCTTTCCAGCTTATGCTAAGGTGAAATAGCGTAGACAAAGAAGGTATTTTTTTTAAAAAATCCTCCTACTGTTGGAGCCTATTTTGGGTTAATAGGGTTGACTCTTGAGTGTGCTTTGTTACATTTAGAAGTAGAAAGTTTTTTATCTCTGTTCATTCTTTTGGAAAAAAGGTAATTTGAGTTTATAATTACCTATGTAAACTTTGCATTTCGGGAGTAGCTCGACGTGTCTGTGTAGTAGGGAACTTTATTTCGTTTTTTGCATACTTTATGCTAGCCAGAGAGATTGGCATGGGACTTAAGTGGAGGGGGAAGAGATCCCTTTTTATTCTGGAAATTGCTATGGAGCTTCAAGTTACTCTTCCTAATCTGTATCTTGCTAGGCAATAAAATTCTTTTTGCTACCGGAAGCAATGATCCTTGCCATACTGTTATTTTTATAAAAGATTAGATTGTTCGCATAGATGTATAAACAGTATGACCTTAGTGGCAGCAGAATAGTTATTGGTGGCTGCTTGGCTGTTTTTCAGACTTGTTATATATTTGGTATGAGTAAAAGTGGAAGTGTAATTAATCTTAGCGGTAAAACTCTTGAATGAAGAGTGCTCCCTTCAGTGTAAACTATAGTACAGCTAATGTAGGTGTTATTAGTGTAAATGTTTTGGAATGTGTGGAAGGAATATTAAATGTCACTGATCTCCAGCTCTTCTGGAGTTTCTTAAGGCTTCCTAGGGTTTACATCCCTGCCTACTTCCAGCAAGAGAGGTAAAGAGAGAAATTTTAAGAGTTGAGTGAAGCATAGCTGTGATGACGGCACATCTTTTCTTTCCTTGTGCTAACCACATTCCTCACAGTCTGCCAAAGCATAAATGTCATTTCACTCGGTTCCTCCGGACGTGCAGAGCAACTGCCTGAAGTGAGCACTTGGCGTAGCTCCTATCTGAACAAGTCAATTTTGATTCATCCAAGTTTCCTGTAGGTACCGTGATCTCAGCTGTGTTCTTGCCCAGATTAACATCAGGAACGCGCGCACACAGGTGTCCGGCTGCTTGGAGGCTCGGCAGGCTGCATAGGTTGTTCGCGGCAGCTTGACATGGTTGAGCTGTGTTGATTTAAAGGGTCCTGTGGAGCTGTTTGGGATGTGCCTGGAGCATGAGGCTCGTTGGCTGGAACACAGTGCTACATTCATTCTCTGGTTCTGTCACCATCTATTCATCATTATTTCCACAATTATAAAGCAGTATTTGAATACCTGCTTCAGTAAGTATGAGAAGTAGCTGTGAGATTAGAATTCCTTGAAGTACACTGAGTTGTGCGCCCTGGTCTCCTCACCTGAAGTTGACCCACCTCTGGGGTGTGCAGTGTGTAAGCGAGAAGACGGGTCGGCATTGGTGCTGAAAGAGCACAACAGACACTGGTGAGTCAGAAGTCTCCCCGCAGTCATGGTCGCCTGTTTATACACTAGTCTGGCTTGTGTTTCAGTTCTCCTTACTGCTTCTCAGCTCTTCCACACATCTTTAGGTGGTGGGCAGGGAGGTAAAGGGCAGCAGTTATTTAATTCTTTACTTTGCCTTAAATGAAATGAAAAATCCTGCCTTAGGCTTTTCCTGCAAACCTAGCAGGTTGCTATGGATTAAGCTATTTAATCAATCCAGACAAGCCATTCCATGCTGCTCATCGTAGTCAATACCTCCAGTCACTTGCCATTTCAGCAGCTTCGATGCTAACGATCCTTCATTCTGCAGACAGAGATGTGCCAGAAAGCAAAAGTTGCTAAATAGCCTCTATAGATGAAGCTATAAAATCTCATCGCCTTCATCCTTTCCCACCATCGTACACTGGTAGCATAGCAACTGATGAAGCTGCTTGAACTTGAGTTGACCTGAAATTACATGTTTCACGGTTTATGTGTTTACTCCTGCCTTTCTCCTTTTTTTGTTTGGTGCTTGTTGAGTTTATATTCCCCAGTCTCTATCGGAGATTAGCAGCTTGTTCATGCAGAAAGCTGGAATAGATTTAATAACACATGATATATGAACTTAAATAGCCATGAAGTTAGAAACATAAGACAGAGCTGAAGCTGACCCTGACTAGTGATCGGTGGAGATCTCCTTTTTGATAGGATGTGAATGCAGTTTTCAGTGTCTTATTACAGCCATAAGAAAGGGCAGGCTCCCATAGATGGATATTGCAAGTTGTAGCGCTGCAGAATTGGCTGTTACAGAAAGTAATGTAGAGCGTAAATATGAAGAAATTGTAATAACCTCTGGGGTTCTCTCACACAGGAAAGTCAGCGAATGCAGAGGGACTAGTTTAAAACCAACTAGCAGCAAGCCACTTGGGTGACTGTTAGCACGTGCATAGTTGCAGCAGTTTCTGGTGGAGAAATCGGTATGTTTTCACAAGGGTTTCTAGGATGCTCCAGTCTTTTCAGGTCCTTTGTCAAAGAGAGCTGATGCTCCTCTGATGCTTTGTGATACTTTCTTAATTACCACGTTCTGATGCTTCGGTCGTGTGTTTAAACACTAGCTTGGGCTTTCTTCTCAGGTCATTTAAAGACTAACATGAAATTTTAGCATGAACGTATCTGATGCATCTGTCATCAAGGGCAAGATGCAAGAAAAGAGGGAAGCAGGAGAAAAAAATGGCTGATTCTTGTGAGAGAGAATGTATCACGGATGAGTCCAGAGAACAGGATTTAGTTCAAGAACCCAGGACTTGCTCACCAAAGAGCAGTTAGATGGTGATTAGAGAAAGTTGTGGTCCTTTTCATTGTTGCTCTAGTCAAATTTAACCTGAGCTTTCTTCAGTGTGTATGTGCTCCAGCTTGAGCAGATGGGACTGAAATGCTCCTGCCTTAGAACAGTCTTAATGAGAGAAAGAAATGCTGCCTTTGACAAGAATTTTAGCCATTGAATTATTAGATCAAAGGGCATCACTGTCACCAGTGCATGTTCTTGCTGCATTTATAAAAGGAAGGAGTGAGTTGTGCTCATTCTTTCCAGCGAAAAGCACAGTCATTAACCTTAATAGGATGGTTTTGGACTGCAACAGCTGAGTTCTGCTGCCCTCAATGTGAGCACGTTCAGAGAGCATCTGAAGAACACACTGGCAACTCCGTATTACTTCTTGCTGAGCAGTTTTTTGCACAGCTTGCTGACTTTGTGGCTTCCACCTCTGTTGACTGACTGTTCCGATAGCTCAGTGCTTCTTGCTGAAGGCCAGGCACTGAGAATGCAAGTGTTGAGAGGTGGAGTGCATCTCACCTAAATTTGAATAGCAGTCAAAGAAAGGGGCAGTTTCAGGAAACAGTTCATTTTATCTATCTTAAATATGCACTTTCAGAGAACTGTACAATGTACCTTAAATTGTCCATTTCTCTCCGTTGACTATAAAGGAGGGAAATTGCTAATCTGGACTTGACTGTATGGAAGCCGCACATTAAAAGGCAGGATAATTCTATAGTTGTAACCTACTCATGGGTATCTAAATTCGTAGTGCACAAAGCTCTTATTTTGTTGGACCCCCCATATTTCATCAAAGATCTCTGAAAACGGAATGATTTACTGTAACAATGTCATTCCATAAGCCACAGGGGGTTCTTGTTCATGGTGTCATTTAGTAGCTATTTTGCAGCTGAAAACGTCAAAAAAATTGCATACATTTTGGAAATGAGAGCCAATTGTACATTCTCGCCAGCCCAGGAGACTGGTTGCTCTTAGAGACCATCAGAGACTGCCTGTGCGTTGTATAGGGTAGCACTCCTATCCCTGGGAAGGAAGGTTGTCTTGTAGCACTCCCAGCATGTGAGTTTTACAAACCCATTTTGCTCCGGTACTGGAGATTGCTGTGTGTCAGTATTGAGCCATTAGGGAGCCATGGGAGAGTCTCCAATCATCTTCTTTTTTCCCTTCCTTTACAGTACAAATGATGACTCAAAGAGAAGCATTCAGCTCTAATCTGTGTGAGTTCTTGTAATAAGCTTTACAATTAGAGCACAGAGTCTTCCATCTAATTCACTTAATTTACGCTGGGAAATGAGATACTGTTCAACTAATCCGATGCTATTTTCTTCTTTATTAAAGAATGAAAGCATCCTCTGAGGCTCTGGTGGGATTCAGGCTAAAGCTTCTGAGAGACAAATAGTATGAAAGGCTAATGAAGTAGAATAGTACGGTAATTCCCTCTTGATGTCTGGTGCCCCTCTCGTTTAACCTGTAACACAATTACAAGAAGAGTTGGTAGGAGGTAATTGGCCTGTACCAACTCTTTCTGGTCTCAGGGTGAGTTTGTAAATTTTTGTTTATTAAGATGACGTGAATAGAGATGAACCTCCTTCTTCCAGGGTTTGTTCTGTGTGTCTTAGAGTGCTTTCAGGAACGAGTTACGAGGTTTTGTGCTGCTTTATAGTAACTCCTGTAAGAATTACTGTTTTTCGCTCTTAAACCCAGACGTCCAATTGCTTAATTCAGAACGTACTCCTTGGTGATTTGAAATACATATTGCCACCACTTCTTAAGGGGAAAATACGTAGAGAAGATGTATTCCGCATCTACACCAGGTCGCAGCAAATTCTGCCTTAGTATATATGTGGGTATTTGATGTGCAAGTACACTGTTGTGAGGTGTAAAGAGAGTGTTCTGTAATCTTTGAATTTTGGGGTCTTTGGGAGTCCCAGAAGACCAACATCTTGTCAAATAAAGGGGCTCTTGCTCTGTTGGCTTTCTTTGATGTTGATTGTTGTCCCTTGAGATCTGCTCTCCTCTTCTTTTTTGTTGCTATTATGCTGGCTGTCTGGCCACGTGGCTTCATTCTTTCTCATCTGTTTCTTGATCATTTTTCTTTTGCCCTCTGCTTCTTGTATAGACACTGCTGGCCTTTCTTTAACCTTTTCTTTTATTCTGTAGGTGGTTTCCTGTGCTCAGGTCATTTTCACCATCTCCTCTATCTTTTTCTTCTCAGACTACTTTTCTTTGAAGATCTTGCTGTGAACTTGTAATTAAGTCATCTCAGAATCACTTAACTTCACACCTTTGCCACTGTAGATGTAAGCAATCCGCAAGTCATTCACAGATTAAACTTTGCATCGACAGTCATGTTTTTTTTTTCTTTCACTAAAGACTATGGCTCAGCCTTGCCATGTCCATATTGCTAATGCATTTATTTAGATCCTTAATCCCCTATTCTCACTTGAGAGCTGTTTGTGTTGAGCATATGCCTGTGATCTATTGCATGCCTGTCCATAGGATCATAAGGTAGTTCAGGCTGGGAGTGAACTCGGGAGGTCTGTCATCCCACTTTCTGCTCAAAACAGTGTCAAGGTTGGGTTGCACCACTCCTGAAAAGATTCTTAGATCCTTTCCCTGGCTGGTCATGCAGCTTCCTGGGAAGTGCTGCTCTTAAGCCTCACAGTTTCTTCTGCTCCACACAACTACAGGTGTTTGCCATCTCAACCTGTGTTACAGGCTTGTGTCTTAATGCTGCTCCCTTCATGTGATACTAGTACTTAGGACTGAATCACTTAAAACTTTAGTTTTCTTTTGGGAAGAAATTCCTAATTCTTAAGGCACTAGTTAAGATAACATGCATAGGCAGCTTTTTGTTTTAAGTTAGAGAGGGCTGATTAAATCATGAAACATGGCAAGTCCTTTGTCAACAGAAATATTAACCATGAAGCGAAAAGAAAAAAAGCAAGTGATCTACTGTGGCTTACGAGTATTTTGTATCATAGAGTTATTGATGTTACTTACCATTCTGTTAGTAAATTCGGGGGATGGGAAGGAGGATCGGGTGGAGAATACTGACACTAAATTTGTTAATCTGTAGAACAATATAGCAAAGGGCAAACTGCCATTTTGTCTTTTAGTCTCTGGTCATTAAGCACATAGACATCCTCTGACGGATGACTGACGAGGAATAACGTGGTGTCGATCTCAATAGGGGCAGGAGGAGCCCTGCAAGTCCACAGGCAGCCCTCATGTGTAGTAGGGAAGTGCTGATGGAGGAGGAGAGGTTAGACTTTGCTCTGTAGGGGTGATGTTGGCTTGGTGGGACTGGCATGTTTCACAGGTGATGCAAAACAAGCTTCCCACAATAATAGCTTTTGTTCTGTAAAGCGTATAAACATGTAAAACCATTGCCTCTGGTTCTCCAGAGTGTAGAAAGCCCAGGTCTTCCCCCTTTGCTTGCTTTCCTTGATTCTGGCTTTAAATGTTCAAAATTGTTGGTTTCAGAATTATTTCTGGGCACTTTTCCATGGGAGAAGCCCTGTGTTCCCTGGCCAGTGGAATTTACCCATCCGGGTGAGTTAATAGAGCTCTTCATTAATGCAGCTGGCCCTCTCTGCCAACACGGTCAACACGTGTCACTGCTGTCAGCCTATTACTTTACTCTGAGGCAGATTTGAATGTCTCCCTTTGAGAGAAAAACAGCCATCGATACAGGACCAGTCACAGCCATGAAATACTCTCCTGCTGGATGTTGTAAAATCCTTGTGCCATTACTTTGGGCAGTAAATGGAACCCGGAAGTTCAGAGAATCACTGAAAACAAAACTCAACTGCTGCACGTGTAACAGATAGCGTGGAACGGGCTAGTAAGTAATGCCAGTGTAAAGACTGATTCAAAGGTCAGGCTGCTTATTGCTGACGTGTGAAGCTACGGAAGGGTAACTTGCGTGAATTACCCTGTCTAACGTGCTCTAGGTGACCCTGCTGAGCAGGGAGGCTGGACTAGATGATCTCCAGAGGTCCCTTCCAACCATACTGATTCTGTGAATGCTGTTCAGAGAGTAACATGAATCTCTAGCAGCCAGCAATAATTATAAAAAAGGTCTACAAAACAGTTCTGAAAAGATGGCAAGCTCTTCTAGGTGCCTGGAGGTGCAGACAGTCAAAACACGGACTTCAGCATGATTCCATTTTTTTTTCCTTGAGAAAGCTGCTTCTGCCTTCTTAAATGCAAATTTAAGTACCTATGTTCTCAGCAGCTCTTAAATTGTAATAGTCTATGGCTATTGTGAGGAAAACTCTACAAATGCGCTTTTCTCTGTATTGTTTGTAAAAACCCTCTGAGAAGCTTGAAATTTGGCCTCCTTGCCTTCCAGTCCCATTCTTATCCTTTTGGCAAGCTCAGTTTCCACAGCTGTGTATTTAGGATGCTGAGAGAAAAGCTTAGAATTCCCCCTAGCAAGCAAATAATCAATATCAGGTTTGCAAACCCAGAATCCTACTTGTTGGGCTAAAATGTCTTTTATAGCAGCCCCTCCTACATCCCCCAAAGAATAAATACATAATAATTCTAATTAGAATATAATATTATAACTGTATTATAATATTGTAATTATATATTATAATTGTATTTTATAATTATCTTTTTATTTATAATTATATTCATATATTATCTTAACTAGTGCCTTAAGAATTAGGAAATTCTTCCACAAAGAATATTTTATAATTATATAATACAGTATTATAATTATAAATATATAATATATTAAATATCTGTCTTCTGAGCTTATTTTTGGAGTCTGTGCTGTATGTCATATGCCTGCATGGAAACAAAATAGGGCTGTCTTCCTGCTCTTCAGGATTTTGGCTATGTATGGTGTTTGCATGGCTAATATTTTGGAAATCCAAGACTACAGGCTTGTCTTGGAGCTTGTGAGAGTCGTATTAAGAATATGATTTTGTTGGTGTGATTACACCATGCTTAATAACAAAAAAAGGGTAAACTTCGCGCTGCTGAACTTGCCGTATGCTAGTGTTTTGTAGCATCAGTGGTTCTTTTTATCTAACATCATCTGTAGGCAAACACAAAGGCAAGTGAGAGTTTATGGTCTCTGGTTGTACATCTTAACCAACTGGACTTACTATCAACAGAGAATGAATTTTTGGAAGAGCTGAACTTTTATTCACATAAAATCCATAGCTTAAGAGTTTTATCCAGTTGTTTCAAGATTAAATTTTCTTTAATGTCTTTTTTGTATGGATTATTTCACAGAAGACAGTGAAAACCAGTTTCTGGGGATTTTTCTTTCATGTTTCAATCTCCACGGTCACAATTGAAGGATAAGAAGTTGCATGAAACTGGGGGGGGGGGGGGAAGTCTCCAATATCTGAATTTTTAACCTCAGTTACTCTATTTATTTATTTATTTATTTAAGTAGTAAATTTATTGGCCATGAAGCAGGCAATTAACCTGTGGAATTCCTTGCCAAGTGATGACACAGCTATTAAAAAGATTACTTTAGGAAGTTCAGAAAGTCCTTAAGAGGGAAATAATTAACATATTATGTAGAAATTCAATGTGTAATTGCCCTGTTCTTGCACTCTTCCCTAGGTGTAGATTTAATGGCTGCTGCTTGAGAGAGGATAGAGGACTTGATGAAACTTTGATCTCACCTGTTAGAGCTGCTATGTTCTTACATACTGTTTATGTGAAACAGTTCATCCTACCTTAATAAAACAGTACAAGGTGAGAAAATATACTCTATCAAATAGTTACACTAATTGACCCTAAAAAACTCAGCCTTAGTTTTTCTCTTGGAAGGGTAGCATCTTCTTTCTCTCTTTAGAAGGCAATAAAAATTCTTCAGTTCTGTAACTGTGAATCTCAGAATGATTGAGGGTGGAAGTTCCTTTAGAGTTCATCTGCTCAGACAGGGTCATCTCCAGCAGGTTGCTTAGGATCCAGTCCAGATAGCTTTTGAAAATCTCCAAGGATGGAGACTCCACAAACTTCCTGGGCAACCTGTTCTGAATCTTTAACAACTGCTAAAGTTGCTCACACAAGCAGTGCTTCCTCTGGCCCTGATATGCTTCTGTGAAATTTCAAAAAAAAGAACAAAACAAACCTGTGTTCGGCAATTTGATAGAAAACATCATCTTAGCACATTATGGAGGTCAGAGACATTGATAGAAAAGACTGTTTTCCAAGACTCATTTTCATATCTTGGATATTCACTGGTTTTGAGACAATTTCACTGACAGTTCATTTTTGACCTCCCATACAACTCTGAAATATTTCTAGAGGTGCTTGGGTGCTCATTCTTCTTCTGACAGGCTGTGTTGGTGGGACTAAAGTCTCCTTTCACAAAGAATTGACATAGTCTTTAAACTGTGCTTCTTTCCAGCTTCATAATCAGGATTTTTTCTTAGTTTGGAGTTCATTGCTTTAAATCTCTCATAGTAATAATTTTAAACCAGCATTGCAAATTGTTTCTTCAGGAATTTTCACTAGCTGAAAATTTTGTCTGCCTTGTCTTTTTAAGGTCACATTGAAGTATGTGTTTCTTTGTATCTTATATTTAAAGTAAATACAAGCATAAGAGGAGTTAGGTTTTTAGCACTAGAAAGTTTAAGATATGTCTGCTCTGCTTCCTGGGACAAGGTAGAAGTAGTTGAGATAGCACTAAGTAAGGTGGCTCTAGTACTAGTATGACCTGAAGCTCCAGTTCATCTATTTCATGTTGCCTAGTGCAGACTTACCCCTTAGTTGCAGTGTTTGTGCTGACATTGCATTATCTGTTACAATAATAAACAAGCATGTGAGAATGTTAAATAAACCCTCCAAATTGAGCCTAAAAAAAGGAGAGGCTTTCCAGTCTTGTAAGAATGGATCATCACTGTATCGCACCAAGATGGAAAAATGAAAAGCAAGGACTGAAATTACCATTAGTATCATAGTAAAACTTCAGCCAAGATCAGGAGCTTGTTGTGAGAGTCACTGTACTGATCCATACCCAGTCAATAAAAGAGTAACATTTCCATTTCACAAGTGAGGACTATATTTTGTTTTTCAAATTTGTGGCTGACCTAGAACTTCCAGATCAGCTATGAATCATAGGTTATCTACTCACAAAAGTAATTTTCAGTAGAAAGAAAGCATTAGTGTAAGTATTGAGTGAATCTGAATGGTAGCTAGGTGTTTTATTCAAACATTTGATTCTCTTCTCTCTTTGCTCTCCTTCTACATTAGTTCCTTAGCCCTTTTCACCTACCAGTGAAACCTGTAATTTTGGTGGATACTTAGTTCTCCATCTGAAAAGATGGTACAGTTTCTAACTAATTATATATGAATGGTACTCATCTTAAAAATGTCTGACATTTCATATCAGAAAAAAATTGTGCCTGGAGCTATGGGAACTGTGCAGAATAAAAGCAGAAACAAAATTTTCTCCCCAACCTGAGCTCATGACACGACTTTGCTTATGTTGGATATCTGGCTTTTTTTCCACGGTTAACAGTACACAGCTACTGTCATCAAGCTCTATGAGATAGCATGGCTCAGATGCAATCAGCTGGAGAAAATAAGATTAACCAACGTTTCAGTTGATCATTCTGTCTAATAATGGTTTCTTCCTGTTGCTTCCCTTCGCAGAGCAGATGCTAACCTGCAAGACCACTTCTAGGTGGAAAGCCCCTATTCCTTTCATCCTGTGGTGCTCAGACTCATTTCTTCCGTGTTTCTGTGTGTCCTGGATTCTTCTGGCTTTCTGTGCTCTTTGAGGAATCACCTGGGGGCGTGGGATAACTCCTGCAGAACTCTAAAATTTATATCATGTTGTAACATCTACAACATTTATAGGTTTCTTCAGCGAGAGATACGTCCTTTCTTGTTGCTTTAATATCATAAGAGAAAAGAATTTGTGTCCCCTCTGGGACGAAGCAAGCTAGTGTGTGACGCAGGCAAAACTAGATGAGATTAAAGAAATTGTTCGTAATGTTGCATGGTTCAGTTCAGGTTTTCGAAACCATAAGGCATATGATATTCATGTGGCTTCCAATACACAAGTGTTACTTGTACACTGATTTTAAAAACAAAGGAAAGGAAATAGACAAGAAGAGTCGAGAAAACCAGAAATCAAGCAGGCAGCTGACCCTGTAGACTTTTTGTAGGTGTTCTCCAAGGCTGTAGTTGAGATGTCTTTTATTGGCTTGCTTTGCTTTTTATCACAGAAGTAATATTCGGTGATCTGTCTCCTGTCTGCTGCTGATGTCTCCTGATGATGCTTCCCCGACTTTTGTCAGGCAGTCTCCAAGTCTCGCGCAGACTTTGCTGCAGTACCTTTGCCTGTGAAGTCCAGCAAACTTGGTAATTGGACGTGGCAGGATATGATGATACAGGCATGTCTTTGAGTTTTTCCTTAGTTGTGGGCTATCAAGAATCTAAGTTAGAATCAGTTTTAGCAGTCTCCTGTCTCCGATAGCGCTGACCATGTGAAGGTCCCCAGTGTTCAGATTTACCAGTATCTTTTCAGGCATGTAGCCAGTGGTTTGATTTGAAAAATACATCCTGTCTTTAACCTATATTTTGCTGGGTAAAAATTGCAAAATGAGCAAGCGATTTCAGTTTCCCACACATTACTAGCTGTGTTAAGTATCACACTTCTTTTGGCTGAACTACAACACTGTGATTGATGATCATGATATTCTTCCCCACTGGGCCATGTGACAAGGAAGGGTTGTTACGCTGGAGCCTTTTTGTACCTCGGACAACTTTTATTTGCAGATTCTTCCCTCCCTTCACCCCCCAATATTACCTTGACTGTCGTCGTTCGTGTTCTTAGGGAAGGAAATAAGTGTTAATGCTCTGACCTTTTCAATCTGAGTGCTATGTCTTATTTTAGACAGAGTTTTCTCTGTGGGTACTCTATTTTGCAGTATGTGTTTCTGAACTGGTAATGCTTTTTTCTCCCTGTACACCTGCTATGAGGGTGTTGAATTTTTAGCACAAATATGAGGCCAAATTCTTTTCATTAATGGATTAAACTGTTATGAAAGCTTTGGTAAATGACAGTGGAAACTCTGTCTCTGTAACAGAAGATTTTGGCACAACCTTGCTATGGGTACATAAGAAAAAATGTTACTTTTGATAAAATCCATTCAGGCCTCTCATTTCTTTATGCCTACAGAACCCCCAACACCTATTGCCCCTCCTGAGCTGCTGGCTGTTGGAGCCACCTACCTGTGGATCAAACCCAATGCCAACTCCATCATCGGAGATGGACCCATCATCCTGAAAGAGGTGGAATATCGGACGACCACTGGGAATTGGGCAGAAACGCACATTGTAGACTCCCCTAATTACAAACTGTGGCATTTGGATCCCGATGTGGAGTATGAGATTCGAGTGCTGCTCACTCGCCCTGGAGAAGGAGGCACAGGGCCCCCGGGACCACCGCTCACAACAAGAACAAAATGTGCAGGTAGGGTTTCTCCTGCTTTTTACGCTGTAATGAGGTTCTGGCTCACTTACTAATCCATTAACTAATAGTACTCCACCTCTCCTTATTGTAGCTATATTTCTATAGCAATGTGAATTTATAGTAAGAATTGCGGTATGGCCTGGGGTGTTTTACTTGTTCTTTTTTCCCATAGGCAACTGTTTGAGACTGTCGTTTTCATGCATATAGTGTATTTGCTTGTCAGGCTTCTGGCTACAGTATTTTACTGCTTTCTGTTGAAATGGGCAAGCCAGTGAAAAGGTTTCAGCAATTCTCTGGGAAGCAAATAGATCCTAAGACGACCTACTGTCAAAATTTTGCCCTATAAGAGCATATTGGGATATATGTTATTCTTGGGTAATCATTCATGTTCTCTGTTAAGAAATCAACAGTGCTGTTAAGGGCGTTGAAGTGGTAAGTGTGAAGTTAAGATACATTTTTCTGTCCATTTGGTTCTGATTCTTCTCGTTTCTTCAAAGGAAACGGAACCCTGTGCGATGTCTTCCCCTTGTCTTTTATATTGGAGCAGATCAATTCTGATGAAGGGACAGGAAAAGTCTGTCTTTCTAAACCACATTTGCCCTTCCTGGAAAAACTAAAGGATCACGTTCTCTCATTTTTCAGATATGTTGTCTATTCATGCTGTTTTCACATGATAATCCTTAGGCATTAAGGGAAATCAAGCTCTTTGTATTGCAAAAGAATGAAACAAGCAATTTATTGCCTAGCATTTTTTTCCACCAAACAACTGTCTTCTCGAGGTTTACACTTTTGTAATTTTTGCAAGATTATTATTGTGGTTTGAATAAAGGAGAGAGACTGAAAGACTGAACGAAAGACAAATAAGGGGTTTACAGCAAGTGGATTTAAGTAATGGAGAAATTGCACAAAAGCATTCTCTTTCCAGGTACTGTTTCTGAACAAACAGCAAACCTAAAGTATGAAAGTGGCTTAGAATGCACTAAAACCAGCCCAACACCTTCTTGGGAAGGGACTTAGTACTACATTAGCAGTATTCATGTGCTGGCATAACATGGGAACCACACCAGCACCCTCTTCCCCTGAAGGGAGGGGAAGCCTAGGAAATAAAGAGTGTTTTGAGTGAGGGAAGAAATGTCATTATTGCCTTCTCTTTTTGGTGCAGCGTATAAAACAGGGAATATCTGGTGTCTTTTTGAGATGAATTGGTTAAACAAACTGACAAGCCAACCCTCATGAGGTTTTGGCACATAAGTGTTTGTTGCATTCAGCTCATTGGTACAGACAGATGTTTGGAGGCTTTCCTGTAGATAGCCTGAAAGCATGCAATGATATTTCTGTCCTGACCTGTTCGGAAGGTTGGTAAAAGTTTCTCTACTCATCTTTTGGCTGTCTCCTTGTCTACTTGGCATTGGAGTTGTGGTCTCTAACCTTCAGTGGAAATAACTACGTGAGAGCCTGGGGACTTAAGGACACTAGAGCAAGAAAGAAGAGGTTTGAATTTGAGACCTGTGCTAGTTTTGAAAAGCATTATTGCTTTCTGGTCAAAAATGAACACTCACACCTCATGAAGTCTTGAAGTTGCACCAAGAGATGCATGGTTTTGCAGACTCTTGACAGAGCAGCAGGATTGCACATTGTATACCAGAAGGACAGAGCATAATAATCCTATGGCTTGCCAGTTGCCTGTAGTTAGTGTTGCACTTACTGCTTTGGAAAGTAGCAGCTTCTTTGCATTAGAATGGAAGTCTTTTTGTGTTTGGACATGGCTGGGGCTGTCACTATCACTGCCTGTGCAAAGTGGATGTGCTGGGATATGGTCTGTTCACACATTACGGGTTTGCAGGCACGTTTGCAGCAGCAGCCAAACTTGTCCGTAAAGGTCTATAAAGCTTGCTTTATAGTCTTTATTTGAATTCAGAGGTCAAAGAGAAGATGTTGGCTCTGTGCTTAATGATGTCTTGTAGTGCATCCCAAATTGCTGAGTTTTCTTGCTCTGCCTGAGTATTGACTGTCATCATGAAGGATGATGCAGATGATCTGGCTAATTTGGCTAAGAGGTGCCACACACTGTTTTCCATCCTAATTTACTAATGAAAATCTAACTGGGGGAGGCCATTCCATTAATGTTAATGGTCATACAGAGCTTCTTGAGATTGATGGTGACAGCATTTGTGCTTTGTTTAGGGCATTGAGTGGGAGAAACTATAATGATCTTGATCTAAATATGGTCTCGAAGCAAGGAAGGAAGAGGCTTACCTGGTCTCTTAATGATGTACGGCTTCCTAAAAGTGCCAGCAGAAATGATAGACAAGAAAATGTAAATCATTATTCCAATTTTCATGTGTGGTGGTAGAACTCCTTCAAAATATTCTATTTCTAGGATAATTACATGAAACTTCGCAGTAAAGGTTTTCAAAAATGTCGTGAGTTAACAAAGCAACACTACTGCCTTCATTTTCCTTAGAGTACCTGATGAATTATATCAATTTAAATTGAGTTTGGTTTTTTGTTTTTTATTTTTTATTTTTAAAAATAGTTTCTGGTGAACGATGTTGCCTTTATGCGCATTTTTTGGTTCTTTTTCTTGGTTTTTTTTTTGTAAAGGGGGAAATATCAAACTCCTACACATTAGTTTGCAGTCAGTAGATACTGAAGAAATCCTATTCTACAGTGCTGATATGACTCAGGACCCACCCATACAGACAGCAAAACTGAATGCTGATGTGTTAGTGAAGAGCATCACCTCTACTGGAAGAGTAGTATTTGCTTAGTTGTTTTGTTTACAAGAAGTTGGTGCAACCATAAGCAGAAGGTGTCTGTTGCTTTCTGACATGAAAAATCGACGCCCCTTTACTAAATAATCTCAGTGCCTTTTCTCCTAGACAGTGTATCTTTCTGTGACCTGGAGTCTGAATAACTCATGGGCTAGGCTTTAATTTAGACAGACCCTACAATGCAGTTCTTACTCTCAGCTCCAAACTGGGACAGGGTTTGAGAGGGACCGCACTTCTCTTCTGCATCCCCGCAAGCTGTAGAGGCTCCTTCGCGGAGCAGCCGCTGCCTGCGGTGAGGTTCGCCGCCGCAGACCTGGCTTCGCAGCAGCGGCGTGGGCAGAGGAGCTCGGCCTCAGTCTGGAAAGTCGTTACACCACGACATAACTGTTACCGAGATCATTCATGATCTTCAGATTCTTGGAGCGGAGTGACTGCAAGGTGTTTTCAGAGACTATAAAAAGTTTTCGATTAAATAAAACCTCGTAAAAACGAGTTATGAACCAACTTGCTCTAAATGGCCACAAATAAGTTTTATTAAACTGGATGATATCTTATCTAAACTTTTACAAACACTATGTATCTGTGCATCCATTATCCCCCGGGAATGCTTTCAGCTTTCTACGGGATAACATTACAAGACTTTGTTTATATTTGATCTTTAGAAATAATACTGCAAATTAAGTCCCAGTTTGCATCCTCTCTAAGAAAAGCCAGAAAACATGGGAAAACCTGTCTTTGCAAAGGAATGAGATGTGTGTGTGTGTGTATATATATATTTTATACATACACACACACATATATATATATAAACCCCATATACATATATATATCTATATCTATATATATACACGCATATATATATCCCCCCCTTCATAGAAGATGACTTGGGGCAGGAGCTTGAGACCTGAAGTAGTAACATGTCAGTCAGGGTGAAGAGCTGCCCATCAGGGAATGGGGAGAAAACGACTGCCTTAAGTTAAGACCAGAGACAGGTTTGAGGGCAGTTAAAAGAAAAGAAGATACGAAATTCTAGGTTCTTCCCCCCAAATAATAGGCTGGGGGAGCTGGCAGGAGCAGGGTAATATGTTTGTACCCGGTTCCTAGCCATGCTCTGTACAGCATCATCTCATAGGTGTGGGTTTCTCTGCTGCCTTCCAAAGATCATTCTTTGGAAAGCTGTGATTTGGGAAGGCTGGGCTTCGCTTTTCTTCTGTCTGTCTTTCCTCTTTCCCTGTGGATTTCCCCCTGACACGTTTGTTGCTAGAGAAAGGGAGAAGAGCAAAAGAGTCTCTTTGTCCTCTGGCGGATGGAAGGGGCAGAGACAACCTTGCAAATGAGGCCGTTATTGTGAAAAATTGCCTCTCTGAAAAGCGTTTACCTTCAAGCTGTAAGAACCTGCATGAAAAGCAAGGCCAAACAGGAACATTTAAATGAATATTAATAATGGGACAGAGATAAAATTTTATTTAAAACTAATACTTAGACCTGATTAAAATAATAGCTGAAAAAGCTATCGTGAGCGATAGCCTCTTGGCTTCTTCAGGCTCTGGCAGCAGGAGAGGGAGAAGGTTTAGCGACCCGGAGGTTCGGATGGAGGAAACCTGCTGGTCCGTTACAATGATCCAGCTTAGGGAAGAGAGAAGTTTTGTCCTGAGATGAATATTTTCACACGGCTCTTTTTTTGGCTTCCTTTGGTGCTCCGCGGGTAGAGAGAGGGTAATTCCGCAGGAGGATGCGATCAAACTCCTGGAGAAGGGAGCCGCAGTAAAGATCAATACTCAATTTCTGTACTTAGTCTAGGGAAATAAAAGTTAGTCCTGAACCATGTGACTGAAATGCTTCCCTAAAAGCTTTCTGGATAAAGCAGCCGAGATAAATGCAAAGAAGCTGTACTTTCCAGGTTCGATCAGACGTTGCAGAAGAATTGGAAAGGCTTTTCCTCTTCGCTAAGAGTTAAAAGGTACGCTGCTGCACAGGGTCTTGTTAAGTTTGTGAATAATAAGAAACTTTGCTTTTTCTGGGTGGTCAAGAGTACGTTTTCATATTTTAGGGAAAAGCTTTCAGTCTTGGTTGCTCTGTTACAAATGTTAGAAAAATGAGTACAGTGTAATCATGAAACACACAAGCTGAACAACCCGAAGGTTATTTTGCTCTAATCTGAGTTGATGTGAGTTGCTGTAACAAAAGGTTTGCTGTAACAAAATAGTTCTTACTGATTTAGCTTGTTCACATGTTGATGCTGAAAAATAAGAGTCAGAGTTGCTATCCTGGTTCCCTCATTTTTGAAGCTAAAACTCTAGACACAATAAAAGTGGGAAAATGCTTCCTAGAACCCTTTAAGTGTTAGTCAAAGTGCTACAGAAGTGGCCTACTAAGTGGTTCGCAAGAGAGGCTGTACAGCTGCGGCGTAGGTGTGCTAGATCACAAATTTGTTTCACCTTGAAATTACTCTAAGCTTTCTCCTGAACATCATTTTATAATTAATAGGGAATTCAGTGTAACTCTTAAGTCCTCCAACTTCCGTAGCTTTGAATGTGCATAACTGGGAACATAGATGCTTATTTAGCAGAAATGCATACTTCAGAAAAACACTTCTAAAAATCCTAGTGGTGACTGCAAACCTTACTGGGGTTTCCTGTTTTCGGTTTTTGTTGAGAAATGCTGTGAGGGGCTTGCTTTTCTTAGCTTAAAAAAAACATAGCTCCTGCAGTGCCTGTTGCATCTGTGTTAGTTTCTGCCCTTTTGGTAAATTCCTGGAAACAGCATTTTGCGTGTGACTGGGAAACGTGTTGCGGTTTAATGCGCGCATCCCGCAAAGCCCATGGGACCGGGAGCTGTTTTTTAGTAACTTTGTTCGTTACCTTTAACATTTTGTTGATGATTGAAACTCTGCTTTCATTCCCCCTCCGTAGCCTTTGGCATGTCAGCTAGAGAGATAAGACCTCTGAGTTAAGAAAATACGATATTCCTTCTTTTTGATCCTTGATCCCCAATTTGTGCCTGGAAATGCAGCCTAGCAGCTATGTGGAAAGATAGGGGTTTCATCTATATCATATCCCAGGGGCTTAAGTCTCTTTATGTATAAGATGATAATCTTCCCTGTCACACTGATTAAATAGATAGGCGATGTGCCCTTATTTTCCACTTCATCCATGCCCCCTCCCCACTTCTGTATCTTTTTCGGAGCAGAAGGGCAGCACCTGCCCTTTAGGTAACAGCTTAAAGAAAAGGTGGAGTGTTCCTTGCAGGCATTTGTGACCTTGAGCAGTCAGGATTGGCATGCTTTCCTTGTCTCTCTGTGTCAGCTTTTAACTTCTGTCAGCCCCTAATGTACCTTCAGACCTCCTAGGACAACCCAGGCACGGCCTCACCTTCCGCTGCAGAGCTTCAAGGGAAGTAACATATTTTTCTGGAGTCTCCTCAAGTTGGTGAGATGCAGTTGATTACCCCATATAGGGGTGTGCAGGGAAAATCCATCTCTTGGAAGACTTAAAAATAACAAATTAGATGTGTTGGCTATAGAAATTTGGTCCAAATGGAAAGCTGCCTTTGAAAGAACAGAGGATGGATTGTAGTTAACTGTGAAGAGAAGGTAGTGGAGAAAGATTGAAGCAAGAAGCAGCTACTTTGTCTAGGATTTGACAACAGTGATGGACCTGTACAAAACAGAAGGAATTCAGGAGCAGAAAGGGGGATAATTAAACGTGCAAGCTGGAAGCAAGGTGTTTTAGTGCACTTTGGGTGACTGACCCAATACAGGATGTCATTAGAGCTGGCAAGACGCTGAGTATGAGTTGAGAGCTCAGTACATCCAAAGTTCAGGCACTGAATTCAGTGATTTGGAGGCGCCGCTGCGCTGAGGAAAGGCTCAGATTTACTGCTGAAGAGCCTCGGTGAGCCATAAATCTGGTATTTGTTTCCAGCAGTGGCCGATGCCTGATAATTCCCGAGCGTAGCAAAGCCTGCCCATGTTACTTCTAACCAGCTGAGCGCCGAGGTGCATACGGCAAGGATATTTCTTATCCTGACCCCTGCAGGAGCTCGGCTCTTGTCCTCAAGCATGGGGGTTGATTACCCTTATCTTAGTCTACATAAATACAGCTTTTAATGCAGAGGCAGTCATAATAGTACTTTGGTCTGGCTTTTATTTCCAGACGGATTTTGCTCATGTGATGGGTTTAAATTCTCAAGATTTATTTTTATATATATATATATTTGTTTTTATCTGTACAGGCAGTTTGTTATCCGCACACATTTTTTATTCTTATTTATCGGTATGGAGTCTAGTTATTCATTTCCACATCAGACTCTGCAGTGGTGGGGTTTAATTTAATGGCTTTCTATAATGTGGTTTGAATATAGCATTATTTTCCGAGAGGGCAAGCTGGTCGGTAAGAGGAGAGCTTTCACAAAGGCCTTAGGCTTTCATGCTGAGAAGATGAATTGTTGCTAATGATGCGACCTTGTGACTTCTTCTGAGGGCAGTGAACCCATCTAGTACCTACTTTCATGCCAGCTGAACAGTCCGCTGTCTTGTGTGGTATTTCTTGGCCTCTGAGTTCAGTGGTTGCGGTCCAAAGAGCCTTGTATAGTCCTAATCTGAAGAGGCCAAAAGGAAAACAAGGCCTGTTGGTTGCTGTAGGAAGGTAGGGGTCTGGTAACATGTCCTCATGCTGTATTTACCCACAGCAGATTTCAGGAATGGGGGGAAACCATGTACATGTGTGACAGTACTTAAGCTCTGGAGTAGGTTGCCTAGAAAAGATCTAGAGTTGCTGTCAGTGGACATTTTTAGGAGGCTTTAGACCAGTCTGAAATGGTTAAAGTAGAGCTGATCCGTCTTCTGGGCAGCAGGGCAGTGTAAACGTTCTTCCACGTCTGCCCTCGCCATGCACGCACTACTTGCTAGAATATAAGTTTATTTGTTGCCTGGTGAAGCCAGCAGGAGAGCAGTCGCCAAGAAGACCTCCTGCCTTTGCATTGCGTTTCTCTCTGGAACGTAGAAGTTTCTCAGTAATTCCTTTAACCCCACGCTCTGTTGTGTTGGGCTCAAATCCCTGAGCACCAGTGGATTTAGCAGCATTGCAAGTTTGAAGCAGCTGAGAATTGGGTGTGTGAGGAGCACTTTTCAAAGTGAAGATGGTTTTGAATGAATATTAACTGACTGCAGAGCTCATTTGATTTTTCTCTTGTTGCAGTTTTTCCAGGTTGCATCACCACTCAAAACACACTTAGCTTGCTTGAAGGCTGTGTCCAAGCAGGTCCCTGGCTAGAAAGTGGGACCCACTTCAGTGGTTTCAGATTTTCTGTACCAGAGTCTGGGCAAAAACAGTTACACAGAGAGCTTAAAATTGCATTAAATTCAGTGTTAATGAACACCCCAGTTAATGAGGGAGCTGGGTCCCCATCGTTGTGCGTAGCACAGCAGACATCGTTTGAATTTCCGTATACGCCTTCAGATAACCACTTGCATGATTCCTATTTTTCAGCTTGCTTAAAGAAACTTTGAAGAAGAGAGGGAAACAAAATAAGCGGATATTTGACATGTTAATAGCTGCTTTTCTCTTTGCTTAGGCACTTCCATTTCAACAATCTCAATTTGAGGGTGTCTGCAGCGTGGTCCTAAAAGTTTT
This sequence comes from Rhea pennata, assembly GCF_028389875.1. Taxonomy (NCBI): domain Eukaryota; kingdom Metazoa; phylum Chordata; class Aves; order Rheiformes; family Rheidae; genus Rhea; species Rhea pennata. The sequence continues at coordinate 4,809,065 of NC_084678.1, forward strand.
GCTTCGTACGGCTCTATCCTCAGCTTGGGTGAAGCTGCCTTTGCTGTACTGAAGTCAGCGTTTTACACCTGCTGAAGCTCTGCCCCACCATTTGCAGTGACGGGCCAGGCACTTTTTCCATGATTGTCGCTCAGTCCCCTGCTAAAAGCAATTTATTTAAATTGCACGGTGTCTTTTAGCCTTCAGTTAAGTGGCATCTTTCATAAAGCTCCATCCCTTATTACCATGTTATTACTGCTTCTGTTAGGTTTTTTTTTTTTTGAGGGTGCAATAAAGTGATGGTTTCCAGATGTTGCTTTATGCTAGTGTGAAAAGCCCCGCTCGTGGGAGGAACCTGGGGGGGATAACGCTCCGAGTGTCATCTTGCCGCGCATGTGTTAAGCATTGAACTTCACTGAGGAGCAACCAAAGGGAGGTTTCTGTTTCTTTGCTGCATGTAATATATGCCGTAACTCATTCGAGGAGTGAAAAGACAGGCCCAGTCTTGGAAAGCGTTTAAGCTCGGGGGATTTGCATAGGCAGGATCCTGTCTTTGTCCTGGGACAAACACGACTCGCTGCTTCCTGTTTACGGCCCTCTTTTTGCTTCTCCAAAGACAGCTGAAATGTAAATGCCTTTCATTTCCAAATGCATTTTTAATGTACACAACTGTGCTAAGAAGCACTCAAATAATAAGAGGCATTTAGAGTTTACACGCTCAAAGTGCCCAATTTTAAGCATTTCAAAGAATAAAGTGCACTTTAATTGGCTTTCTTGGAAGCTCTAATGTGTAATAGAAGCAGCAAGGCAGGGGCCGAGTGGAGAAGGACACTGCATTTTTAATCCCATGCTATGTTTTTCATCCTGAGATATTTGTAAGACATTTAGGAAGAGTTTATTTCCTTACATGTTTAGTCATTTTACATTTTGTCATGAATATTTTACCCTTTTATTTTTCCCGTTGGTCCCTGAAATATTGAAGTGAACAGGACTCCTTACTTAACGCTCGCCTACGTTCCTGTATCCCCGGGGGTCTTGTGCAACTTAGAAAAACCAGCACTGAGGTCTTGAATACTATTGCAGAACCAGCAGATGGAGTCAGGGAGTACAAAACACGGATTTTTGTGCTGGGGGGCCACGTGTGTACATAGGTACAGCGCGGTCTTCAGTACCTTTAGCAACTCTGATCCTTTTTTTGTCCTCGTGGGTTTCCTGGGATTAAGCCTGATGATGCTTCAGGCTTAATTACAGAGAGAGGAAGCTTTGCATCCTTCTACAATTTCCATGTTTCACCTGCACTCACCTTTATGCAAAGGTGTATTGCTAAAACATCTTGTGTGGTTGAACTTAAGCTGTAAGCTTAGTCACCAGCCTAATTCTTTGTTATTCCACTGACAAGCAAGGAAATGCTCCAAACTCCTTTACGTTGTCTTTTGCTTTTTTGTTTTATAATCTTAAAGTGGAAATTTGAATTCAGGGCTTTTCCTGTGAAGCAAACTCTCCTAAAAGCATGTGTGTTTTTTCTTTAATCACTAAAACAAAAGGGCAGCACTGCTGGCTCTTCTGGGCTTCTTCAAAATACAAAGCAGTGGAAGTGTGGAATATTTCATGAGTTTAGAAGTTGTGGTGTTCACGCAGACTTGCAGCTATGACCATATCAAAGGACTCAGCCGTTGCTAGAGAGGCATACGGGCCTGAGCATGAAAATCAGACTGACGCTTGGTAAAATGTCGTTCACTCTCGAGCTACAAGTCCCCCTTCTAGCTGCCAATAATTCTTGAATTATTATAGCACCAACATCTTCGTGCGTGGACCATTGGAAAGGGTATACAAAGAAACCCTAACTCACATGATTGCAAAGTCTGCACACCAGAACATCACCCTTCCTTCCCTGTGGCACTTTCAAAGGTTTTCCTGCATCTATTGAAGAAAGGAAAAAGCAGCAGGAAGGAAGTAGGACTTGTAAATATAGCCAAACCTCCAGGGGCTGATTTTTTTCAGTTAATGAGGGTTGATGAAATATTCTCGAGATTGAAAGACTAGGATTATGTATCAAGGAAGTTCATCACTTTGAAGACAAAGCCTTAAAGTGGTAGAATTTTTCAACCTGGAATTCTTAAAATACATTTATTTTACTAATGTTTTTAATCAGAAGATAAATTGTTGACATTAAGTTGTCTTTTTTTTTAACAGAGGAATTTAGGATGTCAAGCTCAAGAGAAGGAATATTGTACCTAAGGCAACTTTAAGTATGAGCTACAGGATGTATAGGAATGAAATTATACCTATTAATAACCATTTCTTTCCAACTGGTTTTGTTTTCCTCAGATGGATTATTCGTTAACCTAGTATAGAATAAATCTTTCCCTTTGCTCTTTTATAGGGCACATTACTATAATGTTTATTTTTACATTCATAACACATTCTTCTGCAAAAAGATGCATGTGATTCTTTTTTCTGGGCAGAATCTCATTGTAACTAGCAGAATGGTGTCCAGAAGCAAATCAAGGGTTGTGATTTTTTTTTTTTTCCTTTTGTATAGAATTAAAACCATGGTATGCCAGTTCAGACGATGACCTTGCTGCTATAAGAAGACCTAAAGGCCATCAGGTTACTGTCTGATACACGTGATGGATTAAAATCCTGATGTGATGTCTGCTCCAGTCGTGGTGTTGCCTTTTTCCTTATGTAATTTGCTTTGTGTTGACTGCGAGGTTTTGGATGATAACCATCAAGTTCCTTCTCATATTAGTTTCAGTCATAAAACTTTATTTTTCGCCATGTCAAAGCTCTTTAGTCTAATCTCTCTCCCACCCTTCTAAAGAAATCAAGAGCTGGGGAGTTGAGAGATGAACTTTGCAGCATCTGACATAAACCATGTAAGTAGGAATTTGTTCTGTATCTAGTGTTGGTGCTCTCATCTGTGTTGTGGAGCTGCTTTCCATTGGCGTTGGCCGCAGTTAGACATGTGCACAGCAACTCCAGACCCCCACCTTCTGCCAGCCTGCTCTCCCTGCCTAGCGAAGGCTCGCGCCAGCAGTGTATAACTTTCTCCCAGTGCGGCTGGCACAGCAGAGCAAATGTTTACTTCTCAAGCAGAAGCAAATAGCTCGGCATCTGAGAGCAGGACTCCCGTCCTGTGCAAGCAGGTGCCTCGTGCAATGCTGGTACGCTGTGCTGGAAGCTGGTGAGGACTGTGGAGTGCTTTCTCCAAGTCTGTTACATCAGGGGTGAAGGAGCCGGCCCCAGGCTGCTGGTGCTTCCGGGGCAATCGCGCTGGGTTCCCTGCTGTTGGTGACTGCTTCTCCGTCCTTATGTGTCTCTGTGTATGTCTCAATGTTAAAGGTACTCTTGCTTGTAAGAGCAAGATCACTGAGATCTGAGACATGCTCTCCAAAGCTGATCATGGTGGCCTGTGCTGAAAGTGATGTGACTGTGCTAAGCTACTCGTTAGGGTAAAGCGATGTACCTGTGTGCTGACAGCATGATCTCTTAGCTTGTTACTCTTGCCTTTTCCCTGTGAATGCAGTGTCCCTTGGCAGCAAGACGCTGAGATGATTTAAAAGTAAGTGCTGTTGATTAAGGGGATGGCAGAGCATTGCCTGTGAGGCAGATGCCTTAAGGGTAGGTAACGTTGTCAAAAGTGCAATGTAAGAAACTGAAAAGAAAGGAGTGGGGATGTTTCTACCCTACTTTTACCCTACTCCAAAATATTCCAAAAAACGTTTTCAATAACATGCTATCTGCTGGGGTGTGTTTCTTGTTGTGGATTGCTCCAGTGCCATTAAATTGCTTTGTGCAGGAAAAGAGATTTTTTTTCTGCTTCAGAAATTTTATATCTGCTTGATGAAAGTTAAGGTGGTGAAGTGCTTTTATCCCAGAATAAAAATGCTGGAACTTTCACTTGTAGGTCAGCTCTAAAGCCACAGTGTTGCCGTTCTGGATTTCCTTGACTGACTCCTCCCGTTTGCAGCGCCCAGCCATAAAATGTTCACCCTGCGTCTTAGCTGCTGAGCTTGTTGGGGCAGAGTGTCTGCCAGTACTGGTCTGTATGGTGCCTAGCACAGCAGATCCCTTTTTGTCTTTATCGGAGGGCAGAGGCTCATCTTCCATTTTTCATGAATAAATAAGCCAAGTCTTTTATTGCTAGCTAAGTGTTTATCATCCAAAGCTGAATTACAGCATTTGTTTCATTTAGAAGCTGTTTCTAGAATACGTTTAACACTAGCAGCAAGATACTATATTTTTTGCAAGCCTCTAATGTGAGAAAGGGGAAATGGGAGGAGTTGTATAAACTCAGAACGTACCTGAATCTCAATTTTAGATAATAAAGACGGTAGTATAATGAATTAATATAAAATCAGTCTGCATATGTTCTGTAAAGCAGAGGGTTTGTCTAGCAAAAGTAGCTGCGAGTGCTGCTTGATCTGATGTTTGCACAGCCATGCTGGGCATTTGTGTATGTGCAAAAGCTGGAAATTCATGCTCAAAAGTCTTTTGCATAAGACTGGTGCTGGCTGGGACAGATCTTCATTTATATATGCTACAGAGTACCTAAACCTGGGCTTCATAAATATGAGTAGCCATTCAAAAATATTGTAAGGAATGGCTAGTGAGTTTTGCTTTTTTCCATCTGTATTTCTCTCATTCATGGTATGGAAAGGGACCTTGCATGCAAGTCACCCATAATTGCTGTAGTGTGTCTGCGATTAGCTAGTTCTGTGTCTGGCCAGTGTTAGTCTCTACTAACCATGAACTATGGTTCATGAACTATGGTTATGGTCTACTATTAAACCATAGTTTAATGGGTGAAGTAAAAGGGCATAGGAGGTGCTATGCTGTTCATTTTACAGAAATGATGCAAATTTTCCTTGTAAGGAGTATTGGCAAGAATAACGTTAGGGCGACAGGATGCCACAACCCTACGGAGAGGAGGCACGCTTGTGTCCGGGGGTAGAATCACGTGCTAGGTTTCCAGACCAAAGAAACGGCCCAGTTTCTTCCCTGGTGCAGGGAAAGGAGGCCTCGGAGCTGCGGGGCAGGTGCTTTCTGCGTTAGTGCTGCTGGAGACGGGCCCGCGGCCTGGTTGCTCCTGGGGCTCGGGGTAACGCTGCCCTCCCTGTTGCGATGGAAGTGCTGAGCTGGGGGAAGCCAGGCTGAGAGTTCGTGCTCTCGGCATAAGTGACCCATTAGTGCAAACAGGTGTGACAGGGTTTCTGAACAAAGTTGTGTGTGATAGCTGCTGTAAGCAGAGTGAAGAGTTAGACACCAACATACGTTTTTTGTCTCCATCTCCTCTTTGTTCTCCTGCCGTTTCGGCGTGGGATGGTGAGGGCTGCAGCCGATTTGGCCCCTTCTCCCCTTTGAGTTATGTCTTCTCACCTTTCTCAGTGTCTTTCCTCTCCAAAATCAGTGTCCGTGTTTTTTTTTTCCTACCTGACTGGCAAACTACGACCTCCAGCTGCCGTTAAACACCTTGTGCGCGCTCGGTCGAGCCTGCCCTGCTCGCCCTCGCGCCCGGCCGATCGGCCGGCCCGCTCCGGCCGGCCCGCGCGCCTCTCGGCGAGCCCCAGCGGCGCTGCGCTTAACCCGCGCGCGCCCGCCCGGGGGCCGCTGGATCGCGTACGTCCCGCTCCAATAAATACCTCTGGGAAGAGGGTGGCTCTGGAGGCTTGGAAGAGAAAACAGGCCGAGGTGAAACTGGTGCCTGAGTTGTAGAAATCTCCTCTGTTTGCCGCAGAAGGACAAAAAGTACTACGTTGTGCAAAATATGTGAAATAGAGGAAAAACACAGGAATCATGAAATGGCAGTGTCAGACAGTGTGCTTGAATATGTTGAAAGAGGAGAGGAGTGCTTTTAAATCCAAATACCTTTAAGAGTTCAGGAAACAAATCCTGCCTTAGATTGTCCCCTGGGTTAAGGACCAGGGTGCTGGCGCTACATCACCTTCGTGATTTTCTATGATTTTGCCTTCTTCAAAGGAGAGTCAGACGGCAGTGGCAAACCTGCCGAGCGCCGTCTCCATGCCGCTGCAGGCTGCCAAGTTGTGGGTTCGGAGCGCAGAGGTAACAACAACGTGGTCAGGCTCTGGGTGGCAAAGCTCAGTGATTTCCAGATGATGTTGACAGGTCTGTCCTCAAAACCCCTTTCTGCTTTGCTTCTGTGGTATTTATGATGGTTACAGTACTGTCGGTCCGAAGAGCTCAACAGTCCTGAGTCAGAAACCAACCGTCTCTCCCCAACCCCTGCCACGCATCCTCACTAAATTTGATCTACATTTCATTTATTTTAAACCTTATATTTGCTTTTCTTTTCCTGAGTACATGCCAGTCACACACTGAACGTTCAATCTCCATGCAAAAATGCAGACATCGACCTTCCCTGCTGGCAGGCTGCCGGACGTACTCCTGCTCGGAGGCGGCCTGGGGAACGCACCATTGCTCCGCTGCAGGAGTGAAGACCTTTCCCGAGTGACAAAATGGCAACTCCGCCTGTGGTGGCCCAGGGGGTATGTGGCAGAGAAAAAGGAAAGTTTATTTCAGTTGTGTGATGGCTGCACGTCTAGTTTGGTGCATTTTGCTAAAACTGATTTATCTGAGCTTCTGTCCGTTTGCCCTCTCCCCATGCACGGGCAGCCCCGAGGGAGTCAGCGGGCGGTGGGATGAGGGGCTGGAGTTCTGCGCCCCAGCTTAGAGCATCAGAGGAGCTACCTGTTCCTCAACCTCAAAAATCTGCTGAAAAAGCAGGATTCTTTCAGCTTCTACATTTACTCCTTTTGGCGTACCCACGGGGGATGGCAGAAGGTCCTTCGCCTGCTCCACATCTGTTTTCAGGGAGCACCAGGACTGCCCTTGCTGCTGCCTCAGAGAAGCAGCGCTGTGGCCTCTAGCAGCTCCTTTGAGCCTTCTGAGTTTCTTGCAAAGGTATCCACCAAATTATACTTCTTGCAGTAATTTCATCATGAAAAGTATTTTCGTGGGCTGTGTGGAGAGGCTTGTGGAGAATGTTCCCGGTTTGAAGGGGAGAATGGGAGCCTCAGGAATTGTGCCAGGCAGGGTGATCTGAAAAGCTTTACGCTTCCTGCGTTGCTGAGACAACATATGGGTGTCAAGATGTAACACACTAGAGAGACAGTTATAAGGGCAGATTTGACATGAAGTTTCAGAACCGCACAGCTTCTTGGCAGCCTTCATGTTGCATTGTACCAGCCTTTTTTGTATAAAGCTATTATGGGATTAATATGCAGTGCTTGACTTTCGGGGAGGAACGGTGGATGTTGCCAGTGCTGTGGAGTTCGCCGTGGATACGACAAGGCTGGGCTGAGTGCTGTTCAACTTTTACATTATCATCTGTCACTTCTGTTTCCTTTATTTTCTTCAAATTTTATTATCTTTTTCTTCTAGTGAAAAAGCAGTATTTGAATTTCAGAGCCGAGCGGGTGCTTCGTTCTCGGGGGAATAAGAGCTCGGTTTCTCCTCCCTCAAAGCATGGTCTCAGATCTCTATTTCCTTTAAGTGCTGCACCAGCTTTCAGCTCTTGAGTGGCTGCTTGCTTTGACTGGTGTGTTAGGTGGGTAGGGAGTCCTGCTGCCTTCAAATCCTGCCTCTTGTGCTAGGAGGCTCAGGTGTCACTGAGCAAGGTTTTTCATCCTGCAGCTTGTGTAGTCTGGAAGACCTTTGGGTTATAATTAAACATCATCTAACCTGCATGCTCTGGTATACAAAGCATTTTCAAATCTTAGTTCAACCATTATGACAGTCCTTAGATATGATTGAATGACACTGGGACAAATTACCTGAAAATCTGAACTATTTGTTCATAGTTCATACATTTGCGCAGGTACAGGGAGGAGGAAGTAACTTCTGAATAAAATGTATAGCAATTAAATATCTAAGCAATGTCACTTGCTTGGTAGCAGCTGTAGGGAAGATCTCATTATCTGATACCATGTAATATATTCTTTATGATAGTGGAAGTTGGAGACATTTTGTTTCTGTACTACATCCCATAGAGTAACTGATGCCTAGCCTGTGCGCGCGTGCGTACGTGTGTTAGTGCTCAGGAGGAGCTGCAGTCTTGGTGTCTAGGCTTGGGGAGCTTGATCTGTATCGGAGGCTCATAAAAGTTGAAATGATACCAATAAATATGGCAAGAGGCATAAAACGCAGTGAGAGCATCGGTACGTCTTCATGTCACAGCCTGGCAACTCAGTGAAGGTGCTTTGCCCTTCTGCGTTCTGCTCGTGTGTATGTACGCAGCCAGGCTCCTAGCCGCCCTGGTGAAAAAAGGACAGGGTCCAGCCACCAGCTATTACAATTGACTTTAAGCAGTGACATTTCTCCCTCTTGCTTCCTCTGATGATCAATTTTATTCATTACGTTACTGTATTCATTTATATAGTAAGTCTGAAATTGAAAAAAGTAGTCTAAAATTTTTACTGTTTTCATTATAGCCAAGGTTGAGGGAACAGATGAAAGAGGAAAAACCTCCTAATTGCTGGCTAATTTTAAGCATTGCCTGTTTTATCCAGTGTTATTCCTAAGTGCCTCGGCACCCTCACCACATTTTGTGCTGAACTGATATGCTCAGGTTCCCCTTCAGTCTAAAGTTTGTTCCTTGGGGTTACTCTCCTTGTGAGGATATTTGGTGACCAAGTGAAAGGAAGAGCCAGAAGACTAGTGTTAAATATATTGGTGTTCAGATATGAACTGTTAGTGGAGTAATTGAAGTGGAGGAGCTGCAATGAGATTTTTCTGTTGTAGAGATGTTAAATGTAGAAATGTTGTTGTAAGAAATGTAAGTGTGATGGGGAAATACAGAAACTTTCTGTTTAGCCTTCTGTGTCAATCAGTGCTGAAGAGCTGTTTTCTTTATGATAATGTCTTCAAGTATCAATAACATGCACGCGGTTGTATGTTACAGTACTTCATTTTAATTGAACATCCATTAGAAACAGTTAAAGAGCTGATGGGACGGATATTGCAGCAGGAAATATTATGGCACATTTAGAAATGGAAAAGACAAGAGCGTGTTGACTTCAGTGTTTGCTGTGACGAACCTTGTGTGCTCTGGGACACGCTTGTTGCTGCTTTTGCCTGCAGAAACTCGGTGATATATCACAGCTCAGTTTGGTAAATCTTCCTCTGGGGACCAGTTTGTCACTGAAACACCCTGGTGAGGCAGATGCAACCAGCCTTGGCTGCATTAACCAGCTGTTGCTGGAGCACACTGGTGCATACGAGATCTGAGTGTGGCCCCTTGGCCAGAAACAGAAGTGCCTGGTTAGATAGGGGCCCGGGACCAGGATGCGAACGGAGGGGCTGGGGCGCCTCGGGGCTTGGGAGCCCATGCCAGCCTTTCAGTGAACAAGTGGACTTTCTTCCAGAAGGCCTTGTTGAAGTGCAGAGCCATCCGCAGGCAGTTGGGGGCAGAGGAATATATCTACCCATCTGTTTCTTCTGCCCATAGCTGTTTCTTCTCAAGATGATTAAGCACAGTTGGAGTTAGGGAGGTAAAAGGAGAGATAAGGATGCACAGTAAAATAACTTCCACAATCCTTTGATCTCAGGCTCTGGTCGTGGTGGGAATTACGTTTGCCTTTATTTGACTGCTTATTTATTTATCTGTCTGTTTTTGGCGTGTTTCCCATTCAGTGAGTTTTCACTTCTTTGCGTTGGCCTTTCTTGAAATTGGAGACTTTTTTTCTGGCTTTTTGGATGTACTCCCTACAGGGTCACCAGGCTGTAACCTTCTCACTCTCAAAACACATCCCTGACTCTAAAGCCCCGTTAGAAAATGGAGCAGCTTCTTCCTCATCCCTGCACATGGGGGAAAGAGGTTGCAGCTGTATTAAGTAGTCTGCAGTAGGTTCCACACAATCTCTGGCAAATGTGGATTTAAAAGTGTGGCTCTAAATCTGATTCTTGACCCAGGTAGTAACTATTCCCTTTTTAATGTGCAGTACAGGTTCCATCCGGATTTGTCATTACTGGCTCTGCTGTCCCAAAACCGAGACAGAATGAGGTGTCGTCTTACATAGTAGGTAGCAGTTTGAAGCATTAACGGCTGTGGAAGAATAAGTTTTGAAAGGCAATTTCCCTTCTCAATTTTCTTTTAAATCATTAAAATCCATCTTCAGTTCTTGAAACATCCAAATTTCTGTTCTACTTAGAGATCTGGATTGGAGATCTTACGATTGTTCCCTGCACTGAATATCCCTTAAATGTAGAACAAACTGTTTGACACCATTTTACAAATTGGCCATGATTCTACACATTTATCTTTAGAAGTTTAATTTTTCCTTACCAAATCGAAGCTAATGTCACTATGAATTGAGTTTAAAACTACTTAAACTTGAATCTACTTCTTTGCTTTTTACTTATTCTAGTTCTGCGGCGTGAAGTCACTTTCTTTTTAGCTTATTTCAAGTTGGACATATTCTGACTCCTTAATCCTTTGGTTTAATAAGTTGCTTTATGGTACTAATGACTCTACCATCAGTAAAATAACTGAGGCAAGGGAACTGGCATCTTCTGTTTACTCATCCATGCCCTAAAAGCAGCTGTCTGGGAAGCCAAGAGACTCCAAGTTTGTCTTAGAAGTGCAGAGGAGCATAAAAATAACTTAATAACTGTGGCACCTTATTTGACTTTAAAATAGCTCTTATTTTTTAATTTATGGAAGTCCCTGGTGGGAGCTGTCAGGCTCTGGGTATCACAGGGTGGACGAACTTGTGTGGGAGTGCGAAGGCTATGAGAGCACGAAGGACTTGCTGTGTGTCGTGCTGTTAGGAGGCTTGTGGAAGGCATAGCCTTTTGCCATACTTGTGTCACGTTTTATTTTGATTTAAGACTGATGAGAAAGGAGAAATCTGGCTGTCAGAAGTGGCCTCTCTCCTCTTACCTCTCTTTTTGTTCCTCTGATCTCCAGTTTTCGCTGCTCTGGGCAGCGCAGGAGAAGCGAAGTTCTAGCTAAAGAAAGCAGAAACGTCTGGGGAGCTTTTCTACTGCTACCTGCCCCTACTTGTGGCACAGACTTTTAACTAATGCGGTGTTATACTCTAGTCTTGTGAATTTAATATCAGCTCCAAGCCACACTTGTTTGTTACTAGTTGTTTAATTTTACAACTGGTGTAACTATGGGCATTGTGCAATGCATTGATTCATCTGGGAGCTGTGTGTGGTTTCTCTCTCTAGATGGTAACTCCAATAAATGATCATTTCAAAAATTTGTGGTTAATCACAACACATTCTGCTATACATCACTAGGAAGTGGAATGTGGATATACACAGTACTTAGCTATTTACTTAGCTGTGACACTCCTCAGTCCTGGAGGAGAGTGCTGACAACTCTACAATGTCTATCAAGTGCAGAAGAAAATAGAACATGATGAAGGGGATCATCTTGTTCTCTGAAGTTATTTTGTGATTAAAGGCAGACATTGAAAGAGAAGGTTAGAAGAATGATGATAACCTCTGTTTTTTTTCATTTTTCTCCTCGATTGTGCCTATACTTGTATGCTGCTCATTAAGTAGCCAAAGGTCTTTTGAAAACTTTTCATTTGAGAAATATGCCAGACAGAGCTGCTCGTGAAATAATTACAGAAAATGAGTGTTGATGCATGTTTTGACTCTACTGCAGAAGTAATTCTATCTTCTCTAGTTGAAGTAATTACATTTGTTTCTAAATAGAGGAAAAGAAATGGTAATTGTCAAAAAAAGAAAGGGAAAAAAAAAAAAAAACCATAGACCTGACTACATTTATGTAGTGGCAGATAGATGGGAAGCAGAAACTAATTATTATATTAGTGTAGTCATTATTGTATGTTACTCATTCAAGTGAAGCACCATTATTCAACACGTTGAGTCGTGGAAGATCTGTGGGATTTACAGAGTCGTTAGCGTGGTAGTTGCTTTCTTTAGTACTGTGGAGTCTAAACATATTTAGAGTATGCCTGGGTGATGCTGGATTTGGTGCAGATCTGTGCAGAGATTCACTAGCCATTTATTACTATTTTATTTTTATTTTTCCCTAAAGGAAAATCTTCTGTCACTGTCAAATAAACTCATCTCAAAAGCAAGAATCTAGACTAGCGCTTACCTCGCTTGCAGATCAGACAGTGACACCATGAGCCCTTGCAAACCCGGGCGAATGCCACCAGGCAGCATGGTCTCGAAAGCCCCCATCAGTCACTTCCCATTTCTCTGCCCAGCTTTGCCAGAAGGAAGAGGAGGAATATGGTTGGTCACGTGAAGCTTCATGTAGCTGAGTTTTTGTGTCGGTATCCCATGGGGTAAGAGTTTATTGCCATCAGTGAAGACAGGGTTAAGTATTGGGAAGGAGATTGGCAAACACTGCTTGGGAAAGCCTAGCTTGTAACTTCCCCACTCAAACTCGCTGGTGTTGGCACTGTTAACTTCTTTGGTCACAAGCATGGGCCTTGCAGAAAGCACCTTCAGTGATACTTTTCAAGATATGCTGAAATTCCTTACCTTCATAGAAACACAGATGAACCTACTGTGGGCTTGACAGCAGCCCTGGCAGCAGAAACTCTTACTGAAGAATACTGCTCTTTCTAGATGAAAACAGTAAAACTTCGTCCATCAAAATGTAATTGCCAAAGAAATCATGTTATTGTGCATGTCATAGGTAGCACTATGGGAGATCCACATGTCCTTGTAATAACTTATAAATTCCAACAATAAATTGCTGGAACAGGCAATTACCTGTAAAGAAATGATGGCCACGTTGCAGCAGTAATTTTTCCCATGCTGGTTCTCCTAAAAGTCGTTATACCCCTGCCAACTGCAGAGGTTAGCCAGGCCGTGATGAGTTCAGAACTGCTGATGGTTTAACATGCTGGACACTGAATTCAGGCTTTGCTGTAGTGCTTTATCTTCTTGATTTCACCTTTATCTTTCATAGTCTGAAGTTGTAGGCCACAAGTCTGGTCTTTTGACCCTTGTGATTCTGGTGACTGTGCCTGTCCAAGACGTAAGAGGGTTGGAGGTGGTCAGAAGATACCCAAATAGCAGTCTGCATTCTCCTGTGCCTGTTAATGATACTCTTCTCCCTGTCATTACCTGGGACTTGTCTCTGACAACCCTTGAAGCACAGGCTATGTGTAATAACTGCTAGCTAATGTACAGACAGCTTAGAGAAAACAGATGGAGAAATCCTCCTAATGCTCCAAACGATAATCTCGCCTTTTTCTGTCATTGGTTTTTCTCTTGCAAAGTCTCCCTGCCCTTCGTTGAGTAATGGAAGCCTTTTCCGAAGCATAGACCAGCAAGGCCAAAATTTTGCTGAACAGAAAAATGAGTGTGTTGCTAAAGCTAGGCCTTTGCAAAAACAGATTGGACCCACCGCCCCCAGAACAGGAGCTGCAAATACTTATGCTTGCACCTTGCTCAGTTGTGTGTGTTTGTATGGATGGGCTGTTCCCTCGAATCCGTCTTTGCATCATGCAGTTGTGTGTAAGTGGTGAGATGGTTAGTCAAAGCTAGTTCTCTTCAATTTAATTCTTCCACTAACTCATCCACTCTTACTGATGTTAGATCACAGAATGGTTGAGGTTGGAGGGGACCTCTGGGAGGATGCAACTCTTCTTTTTTCCTGAAAAATGGACTGTCATGCCAGAACTACGAAAATGACCTTATGTGGAAATAGTTATTGAACTTTTTAGAATAGAACAATTCATTTGGTTAGTTTTGCCCTGATACTCTAAACTGTTACCGGTACATATCTGAGAGCAGAATGAGGCATCTCAACTTCATATTGTGTGCTCCTGTGAAGTATAAGGGTAGAATTTTAATTACTTACTATATTGTTATATAGACATGAAAGTGAAAGAAGTACAGGGGAATGTTGCTCTAAATTTGTCATGAGACACCTGATCTCTGTTCAACATTAGCTGACTCTCTTGTTTTCAGGAGAAGCTTCCATCTGTCTTCCTAATGCTTTTATTCAGCTGGCAAGAATTGCATTTCCAGAATCTGATAGCACATAGTTAACAGGCGTACGTCAGCGAATGGACATGTGTCAGTAATGGGTCTGAGCTAGCACCTTCTGTGTTTCTGACATCTGATGATCGGGAAAATTCTGCATCACCCACACCATGGGAAATGTGTCCACGTAAAATAACATAGCATGGTTCCAGGATTAAAGAGCTAGTTTGTATTTTAGCACATTCTCCAAAGAGCACAGCATTCAGATGCTAACTGCTTTTTGCATGGTGAACTGAGCAGCAAAGTAGGCAACAAACCTGTCTCCTTCAGACTATTGGGAAGAGAGGCATAAGCTTTTAAACAAAAATTAAACTCTCTCTATTCATTCCAGTGGCCTTTTTTCATCTTCCATTTGCAAAGGGACTCTTCCTTCCAATCTGTGCCTTTTTTAAAGGAAGATCTGCAAAAAATGAGCCTACTTTCTGAGAAAGCAGAAGGTCATTGGTCAATTAGTCACAGAGTTTTGGTTCAGCATCAAATTTGGATGAGTTAACCAAACCGTTGTGCAGACTTGCATACAAATCATCCCTTAGTGAGTCATGCAATAATGCTTTTTCTTTTTTTTTTTTTTAATTTGCTTGTGCTAGGAAGTTTTGGAAGACATACGATGCTGTCAAACCTGTCAAAACTTCATGTAGTTGATTTCAGCTGTTAGAAATATAAAAATCGTGTATGAATAAGAAGAGGGAGAAACTGGCAAGCAGTCCGTGAGCTCAATGAAAGGGGGGAGGCATTGGGAGCAGGAATAATGAGAGGAGGCATTAAGATTGTCTCAGCATGCAGGGGTGGAACCAAGAACCGCTGAGGCAAGGAAGCATATGTGCATGCTGGGCTGCAATAGTAAGAGTGCAGCCAGCAGGCAAAGGGAAGCAGTTAATATGCTCTGTTTGGCATTTGTGAGACAACATCTGGAGTACCACATCCTGTTTAGGGCTTCCCAGTAAAAGCAAGTCAATGGCAAACTGGAGTGAGCTCAGCAGAGGGCCACCAGAAAGATCACAGCACATGATGCCTGAGGAGAGGTGAGTGGTGAGGAACAGAACCCAGTTGCTGTCTGTAACTATCTAATGAGTTGTTTTAGGAGGATGGAGCCAGATCCTTCTTGGAGATTCCCCATGAGAGGACCAGAAGCCATAGATCTGCTCTAATTTCAAAGCTGAATGTAACTTTGAAGTTAGCCCTACTTTAGGTGGACATTTGGACCAGTTGATCTGCAGAGGACCCCTCCAACATGAATTATTATATGATCCATATCATTTTTTTTCTTTGTCTTCTTTATCATAACCTTTAGTGGTCACAGATTCGCTTGCTTCTTCCTTTAGCAGGAACCTCTAATTTAATAAACCCCTTACTTGACAAATAGTGTCTTGAACAGAAGTCTAAGTCCTCTCGTAATGTTGCGGTACGAGCTATTGGTATGTGTTGAGAATGGGAAGGTGAGGAAGTTATGGACTATGTAAAAGGACCCGAGTATTTTGTGTCAAGGGTAGAGGAAGACTGGGGAAGGAAATAGGACTTTATGTTTATTCATTTAAAGGATTGTCATTTCTGCTCTGGCCAGACCAAAGCCTGTCATTCTCCCAGAGGTGTTGTGAATGAAGAGGGCCTTGCATAAAGAACTGTTGCAGAGACCATGCAAATATCTTCCCTGCGCTACTGTTCTTCATAAAACTTTACTGTGTGTTTTTAAACTGTGAGGGAAGTGTTTTGTATTAACTCCATACACTCTATTAAATGACCTTTATAAATTGCCTGAGCTACCAGATGGCTCACAGACTACCGCGTAGTTACCCAAGGGCACCTATATGAGGAGTGCAGCGATTTTACTGAATGGGGAGTTGCATGCACTGGACTTTAAAAGATTCCATTTAGGGGAAAAGAGAGATTTTCAAAGCTGGCATTTTTCAAGTAAATAATTCTCTAGCTTTGATATATCTGTTTTATGCTGTCTTGTCAGTCTAGAGGGAAGATGTACCTTAAATCAAAGTGGACAACTAAGACTGAAAGCAAATACAAGGTTACAATAAAAGAAGAGAATCTCTGTCACAAAAAAAAAAAAGAATAAAATGCAAGACGGTTTTATATCCATTTCAGCACGCATCCATAGGAGTGAATGTACACTCTGTATTGAGATGCTTTTGGTTTGAACTTCTGTCATGTACTTAAAGCTCTGCAGGGTGATATGAAAAATAATAATGGAAAAAAAAATCTCCACTAAGACATTCCATCGCCTTGCAGAATTTCATAATGTTATCATTATGAAAGAAAAATCTCTAATGGGCTGATAATAGTTTTGCTGAGCAGGCAGGATAGCCTGCATAAGCACATGGATTAGGATTCATTAGCCTCATATTTTATAGTAGAAATCAACATGATTAATATTTAAGCAGAGTACTGGGCCACTGACCTTGAGCAGCCCAGTGAAGGCCATCATTACAGACCAGTCATGGATGAGGCAATAGAGTTTTATTTAAATTGAGCTTTTTTTTTTTTTTCAATCTTTAAAAAGTTGTATTCAAGCTCCTGGACATGTTTATTTCAAACTAGTAATTGCTGCTGAAAATAGATTAAACCAGCTGGTAGTTTTGTCATCTTTCTCCAAGTTCTTGGAAATTGCTGCTGGGTTGTGATGGATAGGCATCTGTAGCTTGAGCTCAATTCTAAAGCAAAGCAGCAGTATGACACAGTGGTGCGCGGACGATGAGGTAATCCCACGGCAGAATCTGTCATGTGATGACCCAGTGATCATCCTCAAAGTTTCTTGTTTTTGGTTACAGCCTTAGGAATGGAGAGAGCAAAGGGGATTTTTGGGATGTATCTATTCATGGACCTGGGACAGAAGTGGAGAAAGGAATCTGCCCTTGCTGTACGAGTGTAAGATATGTAACAAAGGTGGTGATGTGAGGTACAAGAACAGGATGGACACAAGTCTATCTGAACCTGAATCTGAAACCTTGCAGTGCAGAGAGAACATTTCAGACTGTTTTACCTGTCCTGGGACTTACTTCCATGTGCTTTCTCTGGCACATTGGCTAGAAGAAGCAGATGAGTCCTTCCCATTTGTACCTCTCTGTTTCTTTTGCTTCTTATTCTGAAAATGCTTGTCCATGCCAGACCATAATGCTGTTTTTTCTGTGTGAATTTTCACACATATTAAAGCCCTAATCTCTGTCCCTGTTTAAGACTGCAACCGTGAGCAATGGCAAGTGTTAGGAGGCTATTGCTGAATGACTAAGGGTTACAATACCAATTTGGGACCTGAGATGCCCAACTTTTGCTTCCTTCTTTGACCCAGGACGTCTGCATGGCTTCAAGCAAGATAGTTATGCTTCAATTTCACAGTTTTAGTCTGGCATAAGGCTACATCTCTACTGAAGGAACTGTTATGTCGAAGGGGATGGAGATGAGGAGGAAAGAAGAGGTTAACTTTAATCTGAACAACTCCATGATACGAATTCTCAGATCAACAAACAGCTAGTGGGAAGGCGGTGGCTAAGGAAGAGCGCTGAGATACTGAGAGGTCTTAGGAGGACTGACTTGAAGTGGTTGCAAAAGTACAGTGTTAATCTCATTGCTTTACTTCATTTTCCCATCTGTAAAATGAGGATTAGCAACACTTCTGTTTCCTTGTGTGATGGGAATGGCTATGCTAAGCTTTATTATGTTTTAGCTTCTGCAGTTGTAGAGAACATGCAATAGCTGAGCATTTGCCACCCTCCCTGCTGTAAATAGCAACAATATTTAAATGCAGTACCCCTGGTGCAGGCAGCATTTCCACAGCGTTCTTCCACGGCGGACTCTTCCGGTGTTTGTCCTCTTCTTGATTTGTGTTATACTGTTGCGTGAAGGATGTTGAGACCGGCGTGCACACATAAAGATTTATTAGTGGAGCCTATAGCTGGTGGCATACATCAGCTCTAAAAATCCAAGTTAAAAGGTGAAAGTGAAAATAACAGGGAAAAAAAAATACAGAGAAGGAGAGAAGGGAAATGGAAAACTCTTCCCAGCGGCCAGAGAGAGAGGAAGAGAAGCGACTGAGCTTCCCCCGCTCCAGGCTCATCCCTAGTGAAGCCCTATAATATTTTTGCATTAGTAACTATGCTATTTTCATCAAAGACCTGCTCAAACCAGGTCACAACCTGCTGGTTGTGACGGCTGGAGATACGGTTAGTTGATGGCTGAAGCATGCTTTTGGGCAGGGGCAGGTGTTGCACACTCACCAGCTGTTAAGCCCAGTAGAAGGTCTTTAGGCATTACACAAGATGAAGCACTGAAAATACTGCAAAAAATACTCATGTCCCATGTGGACTTGCCTCACTGGGACTGCAGATAGACCTCTTGTAACTATGGATTTTCCCCACCATCTACCTTCCTCACCAGTAATTCGGTAGGAGAAGGTGGCAGTGTGGAAAATCCCTTCTTCCAGGGTAAGCCTCTTCAAGACTTCATGGATAAAACGAGACGTAGCAGTTGGGCAGCAGAATTGCACACAGCACAAAGGACAGGTTCGGCTGCCCCTCAGACTCTGTCAATAGTTTAATCTTTGTAGGCAAAACCTGAGAGTGGGTGTGTATTGCTCCTAACATGCCTGCCCTGTGACAAGTGGACTCTGAAAAAGTCATAGTATGCATGGATCCCCTTCCCACTCATGTGCTGCTGTTAGACCTCAGCCAGCAAACCCGTCCTTGTAGCGTGGAAAATTGTCAAAGATTTCCAGAGTATTTTGAGATGGATTGCAACAAAACCATATTGCACAATCCCATGAATGTTATAATGGTTTGTTTTTACGGTCAATGCTGAATGAATTAATAATGGTTTGCTGCTTACTATAAATAATGCCCTCTTTCCTCTGTGTGACTGTGCCGATCTTGCAGAACGTTATGTCTTAGGTGGACTGTAGGCCCACGAGAGCTGATTCTCTAGAGGCATTTGCGGGGTTGGTAGAAAAGTGTGCGTGCAGTTTTAGGTTTTGCATATCTGGGAGCATTTCTTGGAACAGTTGTTTTCGACTTCCTTTCCTTTTGCAGCTTATCTTACTCCATTTAAAAAATCTACAGTCAAGATGTCTAACTGTGTGTGTTAGAGACTCAGTGCTCCTGGGGAGAAGGTGGAAAAAAAAAGAATTTAATGAGTGAGTGAGTATCTAATAGAGGCTAGTTATCACTGGACAAAGGAATGGATGGGGAGAGCTACAAGAGAGGAAACAGCTCTATTAAATTAGAAATACAAACAAATGCAATATATCCTGCGTAAAATGCAGTATTTCATATCATATATTACTGTTCCTGGGTGTTAGCCTTTCAATAAATCCGCATGAGTGGAGCCTTTAGCTTGTAGAGCTGAGAAGCCGATGGAGCTGTGCTCGAGTCAGGTTTACGGTGCCGGGTAGCGCTGAAGTTTGAGTTGCAAATCATCAGCGATGGCACTTATAAAATTCGGGGGCGTTGCGTGCGTAATCTCAAGACACAATATGTGATGGATGGTGCTCATTAACATGCTGCGAAGCGGCGGCCTGCAACTACCCAATATAAAATGTCTCAGGAGAAATAAACTTTGTCCGTGTTGCACCTCACCAATCATACGTGGTGTGTTAAAGCAGTCAGGAGAAAGCTATTCTATGCTAATACGTTGGGCTAGAGGAGCAGCCTGTTGGAGGTAGATGGATAGTGGCTAGCGCTAGTTAAACGTGCCTTCGTCAAGAGTGAGTCGCAGGCTCCGGTGTTGTCCTTTGAGAGCAATGATTCACTTACAACACGGTCTGCTGCAAACTCTCTTTGGGAATCCCTGCGCCTAACTTGTCACTGAGATTGCCTCAAGCACTCGTAACGCTTTAACCTGGATTTGCGCTGCATAAAGGTTTACTCGGAGACAAGGGATAGTTTTAGTGACAATTTAGATTTGTGGTGTGACCTAGTATTTTTAAAATACGTTGTTCTCGGCCTTTTACCATCTTAAACCAAAATGTATGCAGTTCTGCAGCATACTGTGTACAGTGATATACTAACAACTGTGTGGGTTGTGAAGCATTTGTAAATGTTAATTTTAGAAATAGCATGTAGTAGAGAAGACAAATAAGGAAGCAGAGGTTGAAGCAGTTGCAATAGTCAAATACTTTTAAAGTGAACTGAGAAGTCAAAATGTCAAAGCCAAAGCAGTGGTTAATTCAAAATGCTTAAATATAATTTTGTATCCAAATTTGCTCTCCATGTTGCAAAGCCAAGTATAATCTAAGTTGCCTACCATTGAGATGTGGCCACCGCTAAGAGAAGACAGGGTAGGCATGTTGCTTGAGGAGCAATATGTAGCAACAAACAATTTCAGTTAAAAGGAAGTGGGAATGTTTGGTAACTCTCTGTTTTAATTCGCACAAAGAAAATGTCTTGCTATATCTCACATAACTGTGTTTTTTTTTTTTTTTTATCAACCAGAATGGGTTGAGAGTTACCTCCAAATGTTAGATGCTGCACTAGGGATGAATTTTTGTGGTTAGATACATTTACAAAGGCACACAAATGCTTCCCAGCCCTGGGCTTTATGGTGTGTGTTTTGAGGGAGAGAGTTTGTCGGCAAACAATGGAGCATATTCCAAGAGAGCAGGAAAAGCAATTATCTTCCCTGGCATCCTCGGTTCGAAAAACAGCAATATTGTAGGGCAGGGAGCTAATTGCTCCATCTGCTGCTTTGGGCCTCTCGGAGGGAGGAGAAGGCTGTCTGCCGCGCGGTCTGGTGCCCGATGCACCAGGCGGGAAGGGAACGATCCAGGCAGGCTCCGACACGGGAGCGGGTAAGAACAGGCTCTTACTGGAGGCTTTAGGTGCAGTTTCACTATAACTGCGTTGACTTTATTATAACCTTGATGATTTCCAGGGTTGGATTACAGTAGGCAGTCTTTTTCCTTGTGTACGTTGTTTGTCAGCCTGGGATCAGCATAGTCCCATGTTTTCAGTAAGAACTTGTTGGGAATGTTTTTCTGGCTTTCAGTTCAGTATGATCTTGAGTAAAGTTGAGCTTTCTGTACATGCAAACTCTGCTCTGCTAACGCGCATTTTGGCGTCTGCACACGTTTCCATGGCCCAATATCACAGCTAGGTTTGCAAAAAGATATTAAGTTTATATCAATTTATGATTTATTTTACTTTGTAGTAAAAAGCCCATTGACTCTTGAAGCCCTCCTGAAACTTGTCCTACAGTGTGTGTCCGTGTCCTCCTTATTCATATGTACGATGTCCTGAAATGCATTAATGTTGTTTTGTAATCATGCTTGTGAACTGCGGATTCTTGAACAGTAGATTACAAAATATTTAGGAGTTAGAGGTGTGGATCAAGCTATTTACTGGTATGCACTTTATGCTACTGTGTTCACACAGACAACTAAAGCTGTCCTCGCTACCTCTCTTTAAGGGGGTTCTCTAGATTGCTTGGAGCTTCAGTGTTCATCCAGCAGGAACATCAGAGCAGCACTCCAAACCAGGACTTCAGCAGCCCGTGATATGCTATTAGGTAGCTTAAAAAATAAAATAATAAGGACAAAATCTGAACCCTGAGAGGGAGAATTTGGATGATTTGGGGTTTGTATTAAAGTTAGTTAACAGCTTTTACTTGTCAGCGTCTTCCATTATTTGAAGTGCTGGAGAACGTCGGGCTTGTAGACTGTGAGATCTCTGAAGTGGTGACAGAAAGGTCTTGAAAAAACTCAGTTTTATACCATTTGGGCCATTCTTCCACAGCAGCATTGCGTAGTGTTCTCGTTCCCTTCAGGAAGCCTGTTGGTTTAATGTAGATTGTAAAACACAGATTTATGTTGTTTAGAAATGGCTACTGGCAAGATTTATCAGTCGTTTGCAGAGCAGACGAAGAAGGAAAGAGAAGTTGTTAATACTAGATTATCATCTGCCATCTGGATGACCTTAATGGACATGGCGTGTGAGCTGTGGTTACACGTTTTGGGACATGCAGCCTGGTCACATTCAGTTAGACATCCACAAGCTCGCGGTGAGAAGTCAGTGGGGTTTCTGTCCTAAAACAAGAATGTCCGTCTGTGCCTGTATCCGTGACTACTAGCAGTGATGTTGTTAGGGCAGTTTAGTTAGGGAATGTGGTCGAAGGTGAGATCTCAGAAGCATTACGACCATGGCGAAGGGTTGTGGGAGAGAATTCCTTGCTTGACCTTCCCCTTGTTAAGAGAGGAAGATGAGCCCATGAAGCCAGGAATGGCAGTTACTTACGACAGGTAGGATAATTTTGAAATAACCAGAGATGGAAGAGCCCTGAAAGGGCTACACTGTTTCTGGTGGTGCTGTCTTGTCTTCTGTAAGATGCTGAACTCAAATTTTGTGTCCAGTCTGGTCTTAAACTAATGAAATGATGGAGCTGTCATCAGGTGCTTGTACAGATTGGCTTTTCAGTTGCCTTTTGCCTTTGTTGCTTGCATTGTGCAGACCTCCGAAACTTGAGTCAGCTCTGCTGATTAGCTCATCAAATATATGATTCAGAGAGCAAAGGTTGCATAGCCCTGCCTTAAAGGGTACTAATTACCACTGTCAGAGGTAACAGGCAGCTAAGGACCAAGGAGCTATTATGTCTGGGTCCTGTTTGCTATGTCGTCGACTGTGGTGGAATCTGCTGTTTCTGGAAGAGGTTGAGAGTGCTGTCTGCAAGACTGAAACAGTCTCAGAGCCACATCTGTTGCACGGGATGTGAATTGGGGCGTGATGAAAAGGTCCTTTTGACTTTATGGATTTCCTGAATTGTGTTTTATGTGGTTGAGAAAAAGATGAGTTATATTTCTTATAAATAAGATTAATTTTTAGAATTTGCAATTTGTGCGAGTCTGCTTTTAGATGAACACTGGAATTTTTAACTAAAACTTGAAATATGCAAGACCTCCACTTTAGAACAGGGATGGGGTGTTTCTCAGTTTGAAGTTAAAGATGATTGAACTGACTGCAAGAGAAAAACAAAACCAGATTTGCATATAAAGGCAATTTATTAAGCAGAGAAGTGGCTGAATTAAGTAATAGTGATTTATTTTTGGAGATTCAAGGGTTCAGAATGAGCATTTTTCATCTTTTTGCGGTTACACAAAGGAAAATTGAGAAAGAAAAATTTTCTACCTATTCTTAATACCTTGCTGCATAACTTAAGCTGTTCAACTAAGTGACATGGCTGCAACATCTTGGCACCTGCAAAAATGACTGTAGTTTGTTCTGTTTTAATATTTCAGCCAAGTATATTTCCAAGTACCTAGTGACTTCTTTCAGGTCAGAGATTTGACTTTGCTTAGAGTATAACAAAGGTTATATTCTGCTTGAAATACTGAGTACCCTGTAAGAAAATGTGTTTAAATTAAAAGCAAACAAGCCCCCTCAATTAAAATATTTAGAAAACTGAAGGTTGTAGATACTGAAAAAATGATCCCCTCACACATTTTCCCCTACGTGAAATGTGTTGTGATCTCCGCGCTGTTTTTGAAGCAAGATGTCCGTGTAAAACACGGCTTATGGAGGCAATGAGACAGAAATACAGAATGTATTTGCATGCATTCACATGTTTTTTTTTTTTTTTTAGTTATACGTTTTAGGTACATGAAAATAAAGTACATGTAGCAAATATGACCTGACAGTCTTTAGCTAACATTGTGATTTGGTGGTGTTCCATGATCTAAAATTTCCAGCTGTTGCTCTAAAGACATTTTGGAATGTAGATGGTTGTGGTAGAGTTCAGTTGGCTCCAAGAGTACTGTGAACCTAGTGATGAGAAGAATTGCATACAGGTAAAGGTGCCGTTCCTGCAAGAAACCTGGATAATGTAAAGGGGCAGATAACTTGGCGTCTACCTATTCTGAAATTTGATTAATTTCTGTAGCTGCCGTTGTTCAGTTACTGGAACTGCACTTGGGTAGCCTGCATGTCAGGCTCTAAGGAGGAACTCATTGACTTTAAAAGCATTTAGGAAAAAAGGAATGTGTACAAATAGTGCATAAGCAGGCAACTGTAGTAGTGAGCAGATGGGACACTTGGCTCTCCTTCTCTGCCATTACCATGTCCAGCAAGTCTCCATGGGATGGGGACTCTTTCTTCTTGTTTTCTTGGATTTGCACATGTATTCTGGGAATGGCACTTGCCCACAACATTAAAGACAGGATCAAGGATTTCTCGCTCACTCTTACTTATCTTACTGTCGATATTGGTTATCTGAAATCACCAATCTCTGTTTGAAACAGGCATTAGATGGAGACTTTCAGATGAAGAAGCTGTATCCAAAAGCTGTAAGCTACTTGTATTGTCTGCTTTCTGCCCCTCTCAGAGCTGGGACAGCAAGCTGTTGCCCAAGAATGAACAGCAGTTCATTCAGCATGAACAGAGACTGAAAGGCAAATCGAGAGATGCTCAGAAGACAGTATCTTCAGGAGAGTCCTTTGGTTGGAGTTGGGTTAATATCCTGTAACCTCATTACCATGGCAGCTGGCTACTTGGACTTTTATGTAAAGCAGACCTTTTGGACCCATATGCAGATAGCTTGGAGAACTAGGCCATACTTGCTTCTCTGAGATCATCACAAGGAAACAGAGAAGATGATAAAGATCCTTTTAATGGAAGATAAAAATGGAAGATAAAATCGAATTTTATCTGTTTTGTCATAACTAGACACAGATCGTCTCTTTTCCTCTTTTTGAAAAGAAAACCCTGCGTGGCCCTGAATGAGTGACCTGGAATCCATGATTACTCCTTAAAGCTCAGGGTGAAATTTAAACGGGAAATGAATATGGTGGAAGGTGATATGTAGATAGATGGAAGAGGAAAAAGAACAGCAAAAGGGATAAATAGATTGAATATGTCAGTACAGGCAAATGTACATCACTGCAGCATCGATACCAGCACAGTGGTGGAGCCATGAGTAGTGGGAATGCACAGGAAAACAAGGCTAGGAAGCAGCAGAGTACTTGTTCGTCTTAAGCCTGTAAAGCTCCAGGCTACTTCCTACAAGGGGCATGCAATGAAACTGTCTCGACTGCTTCCAGAATGTATTTTGTGGCAGTGACCACAGTGATATAGTAAAAGTACTGGCTGCATTTTATAGAGGCTGTGAAAGCCTGAAATACTTGAAAAGTATACGGGCAAAATGCTTGAAAACGCTTAGGGTGTGCCCTGAGGCTGCTGCTTTAATGTCGGGGATGCTGGCTGCTTTCCTGTGGTGTTAATCTTTGCCTTGCCTGTGTGCTTGGTCCCATGCGAGCCCCGTGGCAGAGAGCATCAAAGGGCCCTCGGTGACAAAGCTGACGGGAAGGTGAATCAGGTTGACGGGGAGCTAGGTAGTGACTACCCTGTCCCTGTAACTGAAGAACATCATTAAAATAAAATTCAGTGGTGGTTTTTCTAGCTTGTGAGAGTGGCAGAAGTTGACTGGGTTTGATGAAGATGCCCAACTGAATCACACTGTCTTTTTCTTTTAAAATGCTCTGCTGGAGCACACAGTCATTCAGTAAGCGGCTGATTTTCTTTCTTTTCTGTCTCTAGAAGTCCGT
Organism: Rhea pennata; assembly: GCF_028389875.1. NCBI lineage: Eukaryota > Metazoa > Chordata > Aves > Rheiformes > Rheidae > Rhea > Rhea pennata. The sequence continues at coordinate 4,834,575 of NC_084678.1, forward strand.
GGAGTTTGAAGGAAGGTTTTCCTTTCCCTCGAGCACGTGGCACAATGAATGGTGCGACCAGCGTGGTCGGGCTGCGTATGCCGTTCTGTATTTCTCCTAGCAGTCACGTGCCAGACCGTATCTAGATAAGAGTGGCACATCCATCCTTTCCAAAGGAGTTGTTGTTAGGTGGGAAGAGGATGCGGTGCATGTTCATAGCAGTTGGAGCCCTTACTTGCTGACCTGAAAATATGCATCTTTTTGTTGCTGTTGTGGTAGGTAACCCACTGCCTGCGAAACGATGCTTAATGTATTTAAATGTTCGGAAATCAAGTGGTGTAAAGCTTGCAGTTTTTTTAAGTGCTGTAATTTGGTCCTTTCAAAAAATCACCTGTTTTACTTTGGCCACGATAGTATTTGCTTAAAGCTGTTATTTATTGTGTTAGGTAGCCCCTTATAATTGTAGTACACCTAAAGTGTAAAACATAAGATGACAAATGCAGGATGGTTTCCTATTTGTAAATGAGAGCAGACAGGCCAGGAATGGGGTGGCTTTGGCAAATTTGGTGCAGGTTGTCCTAGCTCAAAGTTGAAGCGTGCTAGAGATACTGTGGTCCGTATTATCTATATGTGTTCAGTGAACATTTATGTACTACACCTGAAGAATATATTAGAGATGGAAATTAAATATTGTGTAAGGTACTACTTTTAAGGGTTATCTAGAGATCCCTAGTCTGCCTGGACCTTTAATTAATGCTACATTTGATTTAAAAATGAATAAAAGGAGTAAATCTTTTTCTGTGAAGAAAAGATCAGCTAGGTTGCAGTCCTGGAAACGTGCACGGTTCGGAAGCGTAACAGAAGTGTGTCAGCAGCAGCAAGCGCTACAGGAAAGTGTCCCCTGAATTGTATTTGCACACCAGGAAAGAGCTGTCCTCCGAGTGCCCCTGCGCTTCCCGAGGACAACGAAGGCATCCAGAATATGAAATGTAAAACGAAGGAAGGGCAGCACTCTCAGAAGGGATTTTTTTTTCTTTTTTCTTTCTCCCCCCCCCCCACCCCCCCCACCCCTTGGTGTTTTTTATTCATTTGCCAAACAATAACTAGTATTTCCTCCATCTGCACCCAGACTGACCCTGGGATAGAGAATAATTCCAAGCACCAGAAAGCGAGAGACAGCCAAGGTAAAACAAATTGTAAACGCAACCTTACTCTTTGGGGAGAAGAGTATCGACTGGTTATTATCTAAGGGCTACTGGTCACAAACCTGCCTCGTTCCCCTTTCCTTCTCTGAGGTTTTATTTTGCTGGTAATTGTGTGAAACCTGGAGTGTGTTTTATAAGCAATATGCATGTTCATGGGCTGTACTGTTGTGGAGGAATTGCATTTTCAGTCATCCTTCCTGAGATGTAGTTCCCTCAGATGTATAGGTAGTTTAGGTTTGTTTAGCTTTTTAGTGGGAACGATCAAAATCCTTCTCCTAGTTTGAAAGATTTAGTCATTCTAGGGCCATTTGCTATTTAGTACAGAAAGCATTCTTCAGAGGGTCAGACCTCTTCCGTTCTGCTTACTATAGATGCAATTAACACTCGAGAGTCTTCACGGTTGTGGTATTTAAGAAATGTCAGTAGCGTGATCAAGCTGATACGATGCTATAGAAAGGACACGGATATATTAAAAGGAAAAAATAAAAGAGAGAAAATAGGCAATTACATAGGAAAGCGCGTACTCACGGAAGTACCCCTTATATGTACGTGCCACTGTAGCGTGCTCATACTGGGAGACTTGATTTGCTGTTTTGTTTGTGGATCAAGATGAGATGTACCTTCATCCAAGATTCCTCTGAGATTGCTTGATCCCTTTGTAAAAGCTAATTTTTGAAGATTACCTATGCTGAAATATGACAAAGATGTGCTCTCGTAGGGGCTCTCAAATGCCTTTATAGCACTGACCACGTCTTACTAATATCTCCCAGTCACCTCGCATCGCGCTGGTTAAAGAAATCACTTCTCCAGCCACCTCAGCCTTATGCACTGGAGATGAGATTGCTGTAACACCTGCAGAGCTTTCTTCCTTGGAAAAAGAAAACCATAGCACTTGCTGGCTGGCGTTTTAGAGGGGAGCTAGTGGCATTATTTCAGATAGTTATTCGAATTAGAGATTTAAAATAATTTCTGAGTAAAATACAGTTTATATAACGTTTAGACCTCTAGTATGAACTATAGAAAATGGCAAAAAACAAACAAACAAACAAACAAAAAAAAACTTATTCATAGGATCAAGAGTGTAGCTGTAAGTATTTTATGCAAACATGGCCAGCCGACAAGTAAATATTCAGTCGGCCCATTTTGACTTAATTAAGAGATGTCTGAGCTTTCTGTTGCCACAGAACTTGCAAACACAAATGGCTAGCAGGACAGCAAATATTTCTTATTGGCATTTGATGTTTTATATTTTTACCTTTGTGCTGTACTGTAGCAGACATTAGATGCCTGTATGAGTATACAGCAGAAATCTAAGTGGGCTTCCTGATCTAGCATCTAGTTCTAACAATGTTAAAACAGATGGACTAAATCTTCGTTATTGCCCTATCTATGTTTATTTAGAAATAAACTCAAAAAAAAAAAAAATAAAGAAAAAGAGGGCAGCATCTCTTTTATAACTGTAGCCTTTGGCAAGAGCACTGTGTGCTTCTATAAATTCTGTTTGATATTCTTGGATCTTTTATGTGACAGCAATGTTGAAATGAAAGAGTATTACAGCAGAGAATCCAAGCATGAATAACATGACAGCCTAGTGGGGTTCGGATGTGGAAAAGTGGCCACAAGTTTGAAAGCGAGGTATTCTCTTTATTTTTCTCTCTCCCTCCTGGAAGGAAATAAATGAGAATGCTGCACATGTGCAGCAGGTAGCTTGGACATTCGCACAACCTTCGCCATCTTTCTGCCTTTCCCTGCGAATAAATTACGAGAAGAAAATTTGGCTGGAGAAGATGCTTTTAGATGCCTTTGAAGATGAAAAAACAGCAAATGGAACTTGCAGTGGTGTAAGCATCAAAGATCAGCTCAAGAAAAATCAAAGGATTTCCCAGAGTGTATCAGCGTGCCCATAAATGAAATGCTGCAACCGCCGTACATTTCCCCTACATTGGATCCCTTATTACTGATTTTGATACCACCGAAACAAGAAAAGACTGTGCAGTGCTTAACTGTTTTCCTGCAGAATTGAACATGTCAATCTCATGATACAATGCCAAACTAAGCTGATTTTTTTCCTTAAATCCCCCATTTTGATAAGTTTAGATATTCAACCCTTTATGCTCAAAACTGAGAAGAAACCAGTCTGTGTCATTCCACGACTGGGAGTGGGTATTGCTAGAAACCTTTGTGTCTCATAGCAGATTGGCTGGTTGCGTTACTATTAGTAGTAGCGCAAAGATATTTTATTAAATATTCTAGTTTATATATTGCTATGTTTACATAGAGAATATGTTTTGCAGGGTATCTGATTATATAGTTTAATACTTGTAGGTGAATATAGGTAAACACATCATTGGTAGCATTTATTAGGTAGGTAGTTCTTCTGGGCTCCTAGTTTTTGTTAACATGTGGGAGGAAATGTGTGCGCGTGTTCACTGAATGTGAAGGAGGAAGAAAGAATATGTCTCCGTGCATTGAAAGTGGAGGTCACAGGTGGTATAGATGGCCAATAGCACAGAAAAAAACACCATTAGCTCCTCCATCCCCACCTTTTCTTTGTCTTCTGCAAGCTTACTCCTGTGTCAGAGCAGTTTAGGCTTAGTGATAATGCTAGTAAAACATTCTTTTAATATTATTTTAAATATCTTCTCCTGTCTTGGTTCTCAGACTGAAACAATATATCAGGCTCTGTGATGACCTTTTGTTGGTCACTGTCATAGTCTCTCAAGCAGTGAGTCCTTCAGTTTTGGGGACAGAGATCTTGCAGTGCCGATCGTTCCTCAGCAGAATGCAGCATGTGAATCCCTGATATTGAACCAGAGTGTTAATAGAGCAGACATTTCTTCAAGGAAGAGTGAAATACTATTTCGACAGAGTTCCTGGGTAGTGATTATCTTTGGATGTGTTCTACTGGGTACTGGAAGAGGGTATTTTTTTTGATCATTTATTTGTTTTTCTTAAACAAAGACAACTTTTGCCAGTTAAAGATATTTTACATAACAGCCATTTGTTGCTGTCGTTTTTATTTTGGTAAAATTCCATTTTGTAAGAACCGAGAACTAATGATACATATGAAGAACATAAGAACTAATTCATTGGTTGAACTGTGTTCCTGAAAATTTGAAACTTGAGAGCGGCCTCCATCCTGCTAGGGAAGAAGAGAAGAGTCAAAATGCTTGGTCAGAAGAGCAGCCAAGGGAATCGATTTTCCAAGTATTCTCTGAGTTGCAGTTGTGCTGTCAGTTCATGTCTGAGAGAGAGTTTCATCGCCAGAGGAAGAGCATCTTGAAAAACACTTAGTAAGTTCTAAACCCATGTAGATTTTTGACAGACCTGTTTTCTTGATATAGACCATCAATTGCTCTGCTTTTCATCCACCACTTGCTGGAGCTACAAGCTCTCTGCCATAGGAATCTTCACAATACGTGCGTGATGCCATGCAGTGAGGTTCAGACACTGTCAGCAGGAATTGCAACCATATAACTGCAATATTGGAGATGCAGGAAGGAATTTGATCAGAACTTCCCCTTGGAAAAGTCAAGCTCTCCAGCACTGGTAACTAACAGCAAAAGCAGATGGGTTTTGCTTTTTGGCTGTAGCACTGTTTTGCCCGCTCCTGAACAGTCATGACTATTCTGAATTTGACGACCTGTAAGTATCATTAGTAACTAAGTTGCTAAGTATCCTTGTGTACGTGTTGAGAACTTTGGGGCCAGGAGGAGAGAACAAAATGAGATTTTTCTCACTCTGTGTTGACTGGGAGATCTGGAGAGATTTGTCCATCTAGGGCTGTGGCTCTGCTGCACGCCTGACATGTAGTCTCCATGCTGGACCACACAGAGTGCTCTGGGCCTCGGTGCCTCCTGGCAGGCTTGCCCTGGGGGGCCGGGAAGCCTTCTGCTGCGGCCCAGCCATGCGCTTAGGAGAGCCTCACCACGAAGAAACTGTTCTAGAGGGAAACTGGTTGTATAAGCCTTGGGTATGTTCTGTTGAAACTTTTGTTTCTCGGGATACTTTTCAAACTGCTTTAGTCTCTGTGCCTGTTGCTCGAGTTTCTCTGCCTGCAGCACCACGTAGGTGATGTCAAGGGGAAGTTGTTGATGTTAAACTGATAAAAGAATGAAAAGAAGGAAAGGAACAGCTGTGACAACGTGACAGTAAAATACCATTTTAATAGCAGTATCCTCTGAAGCACTGCTCTAGGGTATTGTTCCTCCCAGCTTGGCCTACAGAGGCAACGAGCAGTGTGAGCCGCTCATTTTATTTCCTCTATAAATGAGAAAATGCTACTCAATCCGTTTAACACCTCTCGTTTGCCATTAATGGAGTTAGGAAGGTGTGATAAATGGAAAGCAGAGTTTGTTTCCTTTCTGCGCTCGCAGCCAGCCAGGCCTGGCCCGTTACTGTGGATCCCTTTGCCGGGCATTCATGTAAACACTGAAAGACTGTTAGATGCTTGATCTTGTTATGTTTCTCACAGCCTGGACTGGAAACCTTGTTTCCTTTCCCCTGACTCACTGGAAAAGCTTTTCTTTTGTCCTCTAAAGGTTTTCTATTGCTTTCAAAGGCTGAAAAGTAATATCCTTGACCACGAGGTCAGAAGTACGTGGGAGTATTTACGAGTGATTGGTTTGGGAGAAAGAGAAAAGATTTCTTGAGACTGGTTCCTTCTGGCAGGCTAGATTAGTTGGAAGTGGCTTTCCAAATGAGCTGGTGCCTGTGGAGCATTGCTTTATTCCCTCCACTGTCCCGTGTTGCACTTGTTCTATTTTACAAGCTTTTTGATACCTTTCTGAGAATTTGTGAAAAATACTGTGTTATCAGCTGATGCCCATATAAGGAGGTTCTTTAGATGAATGAACAAAGCAGCTGTCTGCTGGTTTGAAGTGTTTCTGTTGCACAGAGCTCAAGACAGAGCACCAGACTGAGATCCTGTCTACAAAAGGATATGGCCAAAATGCTATAGCGATGGAGAGAATCCTTATTACTTCCATACTAGGATTTCAGTTATCCTACTATGGTGAGGAAGAGGAGGAGAGTATAAATTTCTTGCCATTAGGCTCCACACAGGATTCAGTTTCATTTAGTAAAGTTTGGTTTCTTTGGATATAAGGTCTCTGTGTGCAGCAAGTCCCTCTTATTAGTTCTTTTGGGGCCTAAATTTCATCTGTCCTCATAAACCTGTTTGATACAGAGACTGTCTCACTAAAACTAGAGAGAAAGGACAACGAGGCGGCTTTGCATCACCTTCTGCGGGACAAGGGGCCGTGCACTTGTCTTCTCGTATGTTGTATTTGCCCTAGAGGAACTGCAGCTATATAAGAAATCTGAGAAACTTCTCTATTTAACATTATGAAAAACATTTTTATACTTGGCATTATGAAAGACATGATTTTTAGGATTGTTTCACTATTTATGCAAGACAAAAGTGCAACTTTGAAAGTAGCAGGACTATTCAGACTAGATCCTGAGAAGTGTCATCATTCATAGGTTGTTGTATTACTGAATTGATGTTGTGCATCAGAAGTTCTTCACTCCTTATGGGACAGGAAGCTAATACAATTATCTAGGTAGGTGAACAGAGCTTGGGACAAATCACCTCTTTCCATACCGTGGTTTGCTAGAAAAAAATGCATACGGGGGTTTGTTTTGATGCAAAAAATCAGACAGGGAAGTGAGAGGTCTTAGAAGAGAGAACCTTGAGCCAGAGTGGAGCGCTTGAACACAACATAGAGCTAAAATTTGTCATAATATAAGTTAACATGATGTGTCAAGTGTTTTTGTTTGTTTTGGGTGTTTTTCGTGCTTTTGTCCTACAGAAATGGTACTTTGCTTTGTCACTTTGTACTTCATACTCTAGTACTTTGCTTTGCTGAGCATTCACTGGGTGCTAAATCACAGTCACCTGTAGTAGGGCTAGTGGCCGTGAAGCGGAAGGTGCTTCCCGTTCTGTTTTTAAGAGGCAAAGTTGTGAGGACCCACGAGAGGCAAAAATAGGGCCAGGAGGTGAGCCCAAGAACACATGAATGCCTACGTTGTGGTTGGCTCTGAAACTGTGACGGTAATTGTATTTTGAAGATGATGTTTTCATTGTAAATGGCATGATAGATTTGTATGATTCTGAAAGGTTGATGGTGATGTTTAGTTTAGGCTGGTACGACATGAAGGCCATGAATCAAATCTTACGTAGCACGCAGTGCTAAGGAGAACTTTTTTTAATAATGCACAGGCACAAACTCCTAATAATTGCAATTCTAATCTAACTGTACAGACATTCAGAGTCGCCAAGTTTTATGGTTAATTAAAACTTCTCTACAGCTTAAGGACCTATTCTGCTTTTCTGTGCCTGTATGAATGGGAAAAGTTGGTGTCAGATGACATGAATTTTGCACTCTAAGCTTTTCCTTCCTGTTGCTCATGAAGGAGTCAGCAGCCTCTATGCAGGAGAGGACTCTGCTGCTCCTGTAATTGGGAGAAAAAGAGCAGGACCTGCAGAAACTGTTTCTCTCTCTCTCTCTCTCTCTCTCTCTTTCTCTCTCTCTCTCTCTCTATTTATTTATTCAATATGTTCATGCGTTTTCTCTTTGCCCTGAAAGAAACTACTTATTTATCACCTCTTTTTCTTCTCCCTCTCATCTCTGAATGGCCAGGAAAGGGCTTGTAAAAGTGAAACTCTATTGTCTACATAAAAACTTATTTAATACTAGCAACAATGCTGACTTGAATTCAAGTACTTCTGGGAGAAAAGACATGACTCGTTCAAGTACTGTTTCAAGGAATGTCTGCTGGGCCATAAACAGTGGAACACACATCCTACAGCAATGTCAGGATTGCATGTGTAATTGCTGAAAGATCAAACTTGCTGTCCTACATGGCAAAGTAAAGCATCTGATGCTTTTTGGTTTGTTTGTGCTGCCTGCAATGCCTTGAATGAAAATGTTTTTAAAAAATTGTTTCCTAAGATTATATTTTTCCATAGCTGTTTTTTAAAAAACAGGTTTGTATTGTGTGCCTCTGGAAGGTAGGGAGAGAGCTAAGGAGGAGACTGGTGTTTTAGATGTTTTACTTGTTCATTTTTCACTTCTTCCCATTTCAATGCAACAATATTCTCTCTTCTTCTAAGCAGTGAGTTCCAACCTGTGTCATAAGCACAAAAGGCAAAATGTATTTTATTTGCAATTCTAGAGATGCTGTAGTTGAACCTTATGTCCCAAAGATCTGGAGCGTACATCTGAATCGCTGGAAGGTCTGTGCTGCTAATCTTGCAGCAAAGAGTGATGCATAGAAATGTCGGGAGGTCCCTGAAATTCATTCACGGGGGCATGTCAAAGAGCTTTTGAATATCAACAAAGCTATTTTAAAAAGCATATCATTTGGAAAGAATGCAAAGACAGCCATTTTAGCCAATGTCAAGAAACTGAACTGTGTGAAAGAGCCAAGGATGGTGGAGAGCACTGAAGTTCGATGGTTTGTCTGTTTTTATCTGTTTGCACACAGCGTGTGTCATCTACTTCGGCCATTAGCTCGCAGTGTAGGACGTTCAGAAGTACCTGACGTACTTGGACTTTAGGCAGAGATGATACAGTTGGGTCTAGGAACCATTTTTGACTTCTGAGGGAAGTTTGATAAGCTGTTTAATGTGAAACAGATCGCTGTTCTCTTGCTGGTGGTCACATGTTTAATGAATAAAAAAGTACTGATTTTCTTTCAGACACAAATGTGATAGCTCTTGATGCAATCACTGCAGCCAGAAGAAAGGGGGGGGGGGGAAGAAAAGAGCCCATAAACAGAAACTGCAAATCTACAGATGTCACACTGCGGTGCCTGCTTTGAGGTGAACCTTACTGCCTCCAAGGTAACAGCCTCATTTGCAGCTCGCAGTTTGGCTTTCTCAGAAGCTTTGAAAAGTGCATGGCCTTTTCTCCTTGGTAAGAACTGTGGGTCCAGGTTCCTCCGTGCTGCCGACAGTTCAGTTCCATCCCAGTTTGGGAGCTTGAAGGGTGGAGGGAGGTTGTCCTGATTGTCCCTTCCTGCCACTTCCAGCTAGCTGCTTGATGGGTAAATGTGATCCCTTGCTGTAGCAAAGGGAAGTGGTAACTTGGACGAGAGGAGAGAAGCTCTATTTTCTTTTGGTGGTTGTAACAGGTGTGAAAAGAGAAGAAGGGACAGCCCAGAATAGCTGTGCTAATTTTAGAGATAGATCAACATCTTCCTGCACTAGAGAGGTAAGTCTGTCGTGATTGATCTCCTCTTCCCTTAAAGTGTTCTTGCTTGGTCTCCTACAGCGTGTGAAAATACAGCTTTCAGTTGTTTTCCCTCCCACGATATGACAGGATACTGGTTTTCTTCCTTCCAGTTTGGTCATCTTCTGGTACTCTTGAGCAATAAAATATTTGTGTCTCTTTGTATATTACAAAAAAATTCTCTGATGCTTTTTGATTAAATGCATGTTGAATCTTAAATATGCTAAAATGGCTCATTAGTATTTTAGCAGCCGCAGCCTCGGAGGGCTGAAACCCTACTTTCTGTTTGCTTTCCTGATATTCTAGAAAAACGATGGTGACTCCTGCCTCACTCAGTGTTGCCGGACTGTCTTGCTCTTGTCTTTGGTTAAATATATTAATGAGACATTCAATAAAATATGCAAATCTTACTTCCGTGCTGTGTTACCTGAGCAGATGTGTCTCTAAAATACATTCTGTGTTGCTCACACCTTAAAATCTGAAATGCTGGATCTGAACTCTCAGCAGTGTGAGCTAGTGCCTAGGAAGGAAGAAAATAATCACTCAGTGAAGAGCCCAAAAAGCAAGTACTCAACAACTGGTGGCTGCATTTCTGGCAGTGTGTGTTTTGCTATGGGCCTCCTACAGCAAAGGTCTTTGTCCTCTTCCAGCAGCCCTGCCCTCTCCCGCCTGTTGACATGACTTCTTGCATAACGCTTTAAGCAGATCCTAAAGAGATGATAGTGCAACTCAGTATTAGCCCAGTCTTTTCAGTGCAATGTGAAAATACTGTTTCTGCGAAAACCTTGGCCTGCAGGTGTTCCAGGTGCAACACAAAATTACTAAGAATTGAATAAGTATTCCCCCAAGGCTTTCTGTATATCACTTTTACTGTCAGCTGTTGCTGCTAGGCAGAATTTAGACTCGGCAGTCATCGTTTCCAAGGTAAACAGCCTGTGGATATCTTGCGTTTGTGCATCTGTTGAATCACTAACTTTGGGGTTAACTGGAAGACGTACTCTTGACTCCGAAACCATTTTTTTCCCCTAATGAAAAAATTCGGCCTGCTCTCCTAGGAGCAGGACTGTACGAACAGCTACAAAATATTTATACGCTCACCTTGATTATTCTCTCCTCAGACAGGGGCTGTTTCTCTCTGGGGCATGAAGCTGTTGAGCAGTGTCTCTCACCTTTGCTATCCCCTCTCTGGTTAAGGCATTAGTAAGGCTTCAACTGAAGAAGCAAATCCAGTTTTGGACACTGCAAAGTCAGACGTGGAAAACGACTGAAAGAGCCCAAAGGAAAGCAGTGAGCAGAGTCAGAGGTCTGGAAGGGAAGATGTAATCAATTAAGAGAGTTTAGTCTGGAGGAGAGCCGATAAAGAACATAATGTTCTTCAAGAATGTAAAAGGAAATGAGAGAGTAATCTCTTTTCCATGTCTGCATTGGAGAGGACAAGAAGTAATGGGCTTAAATAGCAGCAAGAAGGCTTCAGCCTAGGCTTCAGGAAAGACTTCTTAACAGTAAGGCTAGTGAAGCAGCAGACTGGGTTGTGTGAGGAGACAGCAGAGCCATCGCATCAGTGACGAAGGAGAATTTAGCCCACCCCTGTCAGGAACAGTGTGGATAGTGATGATTATGGTGTGGGGCTGAAGGAGATCTCAAGTACAAAACTTGGCAAGGTTCTTTCCTGTCTTATTTTTCTATACATCTTTTCACATGATGCCTTAGAGAGGCAGCTGATGCCTGCTGATTAATGATATGGTTTGCATAACAACTACTTTTATAGCTGCAGAGAAAATCTAGGTGGGAAAGGCTTTGGAGGGCAGTTCTCTACCCATCTGGAGCTGGTTCACAGACCGACAGCTCCCCATGCCAGGTCACGGTAACATCTGGATCCCTAAAGTACTTGTAATCCAGAAGTCACTGGATAAATTACTTCGTTCAGTATAACTTGAGATGAGTGCTCCAGGACTGTCAGCTTGGAGCAAGGGGTGGAAGGGGCTCATTTCTTGCACCCTGAGAACTTTGAGTTCGATCCGTGTAACTGGGAGAGGCTGTGCTAGCTATGCTTCAAGTTTGAGTTGATCCTGCAGGAAAGCTAGTTAAAGGCCTTGCAACTTAATGTGACATTAATATCTGTAAGCAAATCTTGATGTATTCTTCAAGAATCATGTGGCAAAAGTAGCAGCTATACTGCAAGGTAGAATTTAATACCATGCAAGAATGGAATAACAACAAAAAAAATCAATGATGTTATGCAGCTAAGTAAACTTTTTTTGGTAGTAATGCGTAGAAATGTGTATTTATGATTAAATGTCTCATTAAGCGTGAGCATCTCACCTTGATAATTAAGCAATAAAAACACATCAGGCAATGCATTTGTGGGTGATTATAATCTGCCTTGGGTGGTACTATAAGGAATGAGGGCAAAGATTAAGTGGTTTAAACCACCCGAGAAATTCATTAATACCTAGAAATTTGCTGCCTGGAGTGTTTTGTTGCTGAGAACCAGATTTGTACCTAGAAACAAGGAAACCAGGTCCAGTTAGTGGGAAATCTAGGCAGCCTGCCTGAGGTGTGGGTGAGCGCTGTAGTGTGCTCGCCACAGCAGGGATATCCAGTGCTTTGAGAGGATCGTTCCAGGCTCCATATTCCTTTATTGTACTGGTTTGAGAGGATATTTTAAGGCTATTGCTAAGGATCCAAAAGATGGCTATAGAGCACAGCTGAGCAGGATTCGTTAGTATGAGATTGCAGACCCCCGGTGGGGCTGGTTTTTCTCCCCTCCATCTTGCTCCTGTTGATTCTCACAACAATGCATATATATTCCAGCTCAAAGTGTAATAAGAAAATGCAAGTGAACGCATATGCATCTTGCTTGCAAGTTCTACCTTTAACTCTTCCTGTAGTGTAAGTCACTAGAGTCCCCTGAGCTCCATACACATAATAGCGCGCTACCCCGATTGGATTCTTGAGGTGCTGTTTTGGGATAAACTTTAAGCAATAAAACGTGTAGTGGTCCGTGTTAAGCAAAGAAGAATGCTGGAAGTGAATAGATGCGTTTTTGCCGTAAAGCAGCCTACATCAGATTCTTCTCTCTAGCATCCAGCTTTCCACTAGGGCACTAATGTTAATGGGCTTACTCTGGGTTTACAGGCATGTAGGAAATCTGAAAATTCAGGCTGTTGTAGTGTATTTTGGAAAAGTAATAAATTTGGATTTTTTAAAAATTCTGTTGTTCTGTTCAAGGTTGATTTTTCTCAATTTCTCTCTGCTCTTCTGCCCTTCCCCAGAACAAATAGGTTAAAAGTTTTCATTTCTGATTATTCTGGTGTAATGCATTCTTTATCTAGCACAGATACCCATGTACGCTTTTGTGTCGGTGGGACTTGATGAGATCTATACAGATACAGATGATAGTTTTGCCTGTCATCAGAGATGTGATGCCTGTCTGTTTATTTTTGGTTGGATGAAATATAATTGCTCTTCTAGCTGACACTGATAAATGGTGTTGACTGGAGTGTGTTCCTCTGATTGCTTCAATGAATGACATGTACCATGTGCTGATTTTTGACGGTTAAACAAACATCTCCTTGGAAGAAGGTGGATGATTAACCTCTAGCAATGAAATGGTAATTAGAGACTAGGAAGATGGAAGAAAATGAGGGTCTTATGCCCCTTGGTGTTTAGCAAGGATGAAGTTTCACGAAGTTCTTGCGTAAAATCAACAGGAAGCCAGCAGCAGTGAGCTCCTGCCCCGGGACAGGACACATGCTGACCTTCAATGGTAAGGTAGATTGAACAAAAAATAGAGAAAGAAATGAAATCAGTATATTATGTGTAGGAACTTCTAACTTGATTTTGGAATACAGTATTTAAAGGAACTTCTTTTTTTTCCCTTTGATGCAAAAGTGATGTATCTTGACACAGATGCAATTGGTACTTAAAAATTAGAACTTAAATTTGGGTTGTATTAAATGTCTTCGGTTACATTTTAACCCAATTTCTACTTCATTTGAATAGGGAACTTTGGAAGGGTGCGGGAGTAAGTGATTGAAAGGGAGATATTAGAATTTCTCCCCCATTTCCACTAAAATATCCTTCAAGCTCTGTTTGTTTCCTCCTAGAGAGTTTGAAGCATCTTGCCCTTTCACTTGTGGCCCTACAGATGTTCTGCCTAGCTCTCATCTCATCTCTCTGTATTTGTTTTCTCAATTAATTTTCTCATAGTTTATCTGTAATATTTTTCTATGCTTACTCTTATTCCTAAAATAGTGCCTAAGTTTGTGCATTAAAACTCCTCTTTGAATATGTTTTTCAACAGTATTTTGTGAAACTTGGTTCAAAATGTGGGCAAAAAGTGGTCCATAGGACACGTAAATGCATATTTCCCAACCGCAATGGAGTACCTGCTAGCTCAAAAACCTTCCTCACACACATACCTCGCATGTGCAAGAATTTCCTGAAAGACAGCATAAACTCTGCTTGATAAGGATTGACTCTTCCGGTTGCTCGTTTAACCTCGTTTAAATTGTTTCCTGACTTTTCTTAAGCCAGAAGATTTCATTTGTTGCATTCATTTCACTTTGTAGGCAGAGCACTTGGGGAATGCTGCAGATCCTGACAGAGCTAAATTGCCGGTAATCAGCAGGAGTATGTTTTTTGCTAACTGATTTTTTTTTCTCATCTTTTCTGGTGCCACTTACATTCAGAATGGTTTTTCATGTTCACTCACACGGCGTTCCGGATGTGGACTTGTGGACCTGCCGCTCTTGTGAGTCAGCAGACGTGTAATGCTCTGGTGGAGGGGAGAAACTAGGTTCTTCAGCATGTTATTATAATCAGTAGCTGTCTTCAGGATCCTGAGAAACGGGAAGGATTTAAAATAATTGCACTCAAAATGTTCAGGGAACTGGGAAGAGATATTACAGACTGTAAAGAGCTAATTAGGCGTACATGTTGTGTCTTGATTGAGCAGAAGGTACAAAAAATAGTTCAGGCATTGGTAAACACTTGGGGGGAGCAGCGTTTAGGGTGATACCAACATGTCTTTGAAAAACTGAATGGAAATTAAGAAAGAAAAAAGAAATTAATTCTATCAAACCCCAGGCTTTGGGAATTCCTTAGAATCAGTACCCTCTTTGCCTGGGGCATTTAAACTGCGTGTGGCAATTGCAAAGCCAGATCAGTCCCTACAGTATGCTTTGCTGAGACGGAGGTGATTATCTTAATGATCTGTGTCCTACAGCGTTTCCAGGTTAAACTTCTTTGTTTGTGGAAACTTTATGCTCTGGAAAAGAGGTGTGTTCATATTTTTGTATGTCACCTTGTCTGATCTTTATTGATCTCCAAGACCCAACACCGATATGATCATTTTGTATTGGCAAGTTAAGAGGATACCGACTCAAACCTAGTTCTATTGAAAATGGTGATCGTGATATTGAACGCTTTATACAGCAATATAAGGAATATGGCATATAATTACAGCAGTCTGATAATAGTACCTGCCTTTGCTCGTTATGTAGGAGTACCCCAATACTACTAGTTCAGTTCAGTTTACAGCAATTTTTAATGCTGTTTTTAACATGAAAAGGCTTTTGGTAGCACATGGCAAAAAAAGAGAGAGAGAGAGAGAGAGACAGACAGAATTACATTTAAAAGTATATAAGCAGTAACACATGGTTTGAGGTTTTCTGATCATGGTATGTGATTGATTTCATTGGTACCTTTGCCAAGAATTTCCATCTTCAATCTTATCCTCTCTGGTGCTGTCTATACTATTGATCACACATTGAAGGCCAATCACAGGCCAGCAGCGACTAATTCACAAATGCCATTTCAAGCTCCAGGACTCCTGAAACTCATTTGGATGCATTAGAGATTGATCAAATCTGGAGTGCCTTTAGTTTGATTCCAGCAGAGAAATAGCCAAGGCATCGTCCGGGGACCGTGGGAGCAGAGACGTGCAGGAGTGTCAGTTAACTCTTCCTTACGTTACCGCTTGCATGTATGGTTTAATTTGAAGGCCTCTTTGATGACTAAGTGGGTTTGAATGTCGTCTTTCCTAACGCTGTGGCTTTTGGTCTCTTTGGACACATTTCTGATGTAAGGAACCTGTTACTACCTGCTCAGTGTACATCTGGGCAGCGGTTTTCTATTCCCTTGAGGGAAAAGTGAGGACTGTGAGGCCTGTTCCTTGTTTCAGTTGCTCGATGTATTCAAGCACACACCTCACTTACATTGCGTAGTCTGTAGCATAATGTACATACAAGTTCCTAAAAAATTTGAATGCAAAATAACTTATGCAAGTAGATGGAAATAAGTGTGTTCAGTTTGTATTCAGATGCAAACGGAAAACTTCAAGACAAATACTGTGCTACAAATTGCATATAAGCAAACCAGTCCATTCCTGTTTGCTAAGGGGGACTGCAGCGTCTCCGTGATACGGCCTACCATAGGAGGGCAATTACACCGCAGCTAACGGCCACCCTTGGGTTCCCATTCTGTGAGCCTAAGCGTGTAATTGAAAAAGCCACGAGTACATTGAAGAGCCACCTGTTTCCTCTTAGGATTATGTAAGAATGTAAATATCTCACTTCAGAAAAATCTTAAGAACACATGCAAGTATTTGCTGATTCATGAACAATTTATCTCCAAGGTTACCTCTCCTGGAAAAGAAAGCGTGTGGCACTCGTACTGAAACGCAACGCGGAGCGGTCTGGAAGTGGTGCGGAAGCCTCAGCAGCTTGGCAGTGGCTCTCGCTTTGGTGCTTTCCCTTACGCTGCATCTCCAGCACGGGCATTTCCTTCCCCAGTTTTTACTCCTTCCGTACTGCGTTTGAGCAGCGATAAAGTCTGCAGACAGCTAAGGATATGTGTGAACGCGAGCGACAGCAGCGGCGGCTGCCGGTGCTGAGCACAACCGCTGGCAGCTCTCCTTGAGCAGGCCAACACAAAATGGCAGCGGGGGCTTGCCGTGTCCGCAGGGCTCACCCGAGGAGAAGTGGCTGCGCTAAAGGGCCGCCTTGTATTTCGAATGACCGTTGTGTGTCCCAGTAATAGTTTTGAGAAGTGCTTTTTCGAATATAAAGACACAAGTGTCTGTGGATATCAGCTGACAAAAGCCTCACCTGCGGCGGAAAAAATGTCTGCGTGTGACGTTCAGTCCTTCCTGTTCAAAGTGATGAAAGACAACCAAAGCCAAACTTAAATGAAAAGCTACAAGAAAACGTAAAACTAAAAGACTTGCGGTATGTTAATAAAACAGACGTTTTGGCCTGTTGGAAGTCTTTTGAGAATTGGATGTCAGAGGGGGGAATTGACCTGCACAGCCCAGCCGAGCTGGCAGGCACTGGAGATGACCAGCGAGTCCGCAGTGGTGACGCAGGTCCAAGGCCAAGCGGGAAAGTCAAGTCGGGTCCCAGCTGGTGAGGCCCGTGGCCAGCGCTGGCCGAGCCGCTGCGTACGCCAAGCTGCGGGCAAAGGCAAAAGGCACAAACTTGAATTCGGCATCCCCGCAGAGGGGATTGCGGCTGCACCGGCTCCGGGCCGGCCTTGGGCACAGGCGCCAAATCTCCGGCAAGGCCTTCGCAGAAACAGGGTAGCACCTCTGCTTCCCGGGCAGGATTTCAATCATAAAAATAACCCTATTAGTAACTCACGGCATTGGTGCCCGTAATGCTTACATGCCTTGCCTACATGGAGGGCTTCAGCTGCCTTTCATCAGCGTACTCATCCAAGAGAAGCCTTTTATTCTCATTTAGTTAGTATTGCTGTTTTAGACTCGGAAGAGAAAGTCTGAGATAAAAGCAGACCATCACTAGTGAACGAGGGCCATTTCCCTCTGACCTGGTTTAGCTAAAGATGGATCTCTGTGAGTGCTGATGCTCAAGTGACAGCTTTCAGGTAAGGGCCAAACTTGTGACTTCGTTCTGAACACGGAGCTGAACACAGCTTTGGGGGCAGGTCTTCTCCCTCCTTCCCTTTGGTCCTTCCTCCCGCTGTCGCAGCGTAGCCTCCCATTTTACTGCCATTCGCAAACGGACCCAGAGCCTGCATCGTTACAGCTGGGGTTGCTCCAGGAGGCCAGATCCTTGCTTATCTACGGTTCAGAGCCTGAGAGGGGGAGCAGATCCCTGTGGATAACCAGGGTCTGTTCCTATTGCTTCTCACTGAGCCGCAGGATTTTCCCAAGCTGGCTGACCTTTCATAACAACTTCTGGTGAAACAGAAATACCATTGAGGTATGGCAGTCTTGGCATCAGGGTAGGCTGGAAGCTTCTGTGCGCAACAGTAGACAGTAGGATGGCTGTCTCTAATGTCATGGTTTGGGATTCCTTTGTCTGTGTATTTGTTATATTGACAGACCAAGCCTTTTTTTCTGCCTAACTTTAAGATTTTTTTTTCCTATTGGACATAGGTAGAAATTGAAACATGAGGATGTTCCCTTTTTGCATGTCCTGTTCACATAGGGCTACTGACCAATACTGGGCTTAAGATATTTTAGTGTTTTCCAGTGTCCTATTTTAAAATTACAGTTATATATTAAAAAAAAAACAGAGAAAGCTTTTTTTACCTAGCCCCCTGTTTGCAAGAATTATGTTTTTTTTCCGAGTATCAACCTCTGACCATGCAACGTGTGCCTTTGCCTCCCTTTATGCAACTACTTCATTGCTTCCTTTTTCATTTCCTTTGAAGCATTAGACATAAAACACATCAAAAAAACAGTTATGGGCATTTTATCAAAAATATTAGACCTTGCATACCTCCATTCAAAGTACAGACATCAAAATTCATAGCCCTTTTTGCCACAGACTCAGGATACCGTTGGCAAAAACAGAGGGCTGCTTTTTTCAGAGTACAGTTAAAACCTGATCCAAAATACAGCCGTTACCCTGCCAGGAAAGCGGTGTCGTGTTAATGTACTGAACAGTGATGTGTTCATCACCGTTGCTTTCTGAGCTCTGTAGAGCTGTGTGCCCATATAACACTTACTCGCAGAAGAAAATCCATAGCAATCTTGGATCAGGCCTTAATTGCTTTGCGATCATCAGCTATTTATTATTGACGTGTTGAGCTGTGCGATTGGATAGATCGGCGTGACGGGCGCCCCGGCAGCCTGCCGTTCTCAAACGTGGCGCTCTTTATCCTGCCCAGCTCCTCAGCCGGTGACAAATCCGCCCTCGGCACAACCGGAGCGGCCCGGCGTGCTCTGGCACGTCGTCGTTCCCGACGGGCTCCCTCCCGGCCTCATCGGCACACCAGGATGAGCTGACAAGGCCGGCTTTTTGTCTCAGTGACGCCTCGGGTTGGAAATGCCAAACGCGTATTCTTATGGGAAGGCTGGTATTTCAGCTGATGAGCTAAGTAAGGCTGATCTGTGCTTATTTCTACCTGGGTATTAGTTTCTGCTTGTAACAGAAGCACCAGACACGCTCTGTCCACTGCTGCTGAACGCAGCTCTATTTTGTGCCACAAAGCCATCTCCCGGGAAGTTGGATTTGTCACATCTCGGATAGGAGGATTATCTATGCAAGAATATTAACTGAGAGTTTCTAGTTGTTTCCTCTCAAATATTACCTGTCTTCTGGCTGTCTGACTCTGCCTTTTCTCGCTCTGTCACGCGTAGTGGATCTGTCTGGCAGTGCTCTTGTATGGTGGAGATGAGCCTGAGTTAAACTTAACCCACCTGGTGGTACCGTGGCCCAGAAGAGGATGGGATCCAGCAGGAGTTAACAGCCAGGTGTCTAACGAGTTTCTTCAGTCGGTTTTGCAGCTTACGTGGGGTTTCAGTGGCTAAAATACTGACGATACTCAATCCGTTCATTTTAAAGCTAGATTGGATGCATGTATATGAGTGGGTGGTGAGCACACTTATTAAGTGACAAGCATGTTGCTTGTTCCTCTTGTTCCTGGAGATCCCAACATCCCTCCTGCAGGAAGGAGCAGAAAGACATGGTCTTTGTTAGCATGCTCTCAGCTGAGTGTGTACCGTGAGGAAGGCTTTGCATCGATGGTGCACTGTGGCGTGTATTACACGAGAGGCAGTTCTTCCCCGCCGTGAAGTTTTTCCTGGGTTATCCCAGAAGATTGCTGCAGTGTCGGTGCTTCCTTTTCACGCCACTTTGCTTTTGATACAACTTGATTAAGCAATAACATTAATTGAGATGTTCTACGCAGGGCATATAAAAGTGAATTTCACACGTAACGGCAGTATTTCTTGTATCTCATCTGGCGTGATGACCTCTGCTGCTTGTGGTGGTGCAGATCTATCTTTCAGCCCTCGGAAGTTGCTAGTTTAACTTAGGCTGAGGTCTAGAGGGCCCGAAATCCTGAATGTGAATAGCTTGAGGGGTTTTAGCTGGATGGAAGACTCTGCAAAGTGGAAAGGTTCCTGTATTCCTGCCTGTCCTCATGCTGATGTCCTGGGCGCCCTGGCTGGATGCATTGCCTCCGTAACGAGACAGTTTGCAAGTGGATGTGTTACTCAACCTGACTCTGATGAATTTATTCCCATCAAGTGCAAGGCTTACTGCAGCAATACTTCTGACAAAAATTGAAAACTCAGGCTTGAAGGATTGTTATGGGTTGGTGTAAGAATTTCCTTATAAAACCACCTGCATAATAACCTGTAAATTTTCTTTTGATGTACTTTCATAGCAGTTGCTATGGAAGTATAAAAAGAGATTAGTGCTGTTTGGGTAATCTATAACTTAAATTGTTCTGAGGGATGTTTTGGTCTCATTCGTTAATCTTTATGTGAGTAGCTGTCAAATGCGCACTACTGGAATCGTCTTTACCACCAGCAAGTGGTGTAGTTTTTGGTACAAAATAAAGCGTGAGAATAAGAAACATTTAGAAAGATCTTCAACACAACTGAAATGGTGGCTGACTGATTTTTTTTTTTGATGTATGAGTTTTGAGCTTGAGCCCACTTACAAAAAATTAGTGCTTCTATCAACAGCAGTATATTCCTTCTTCATCTTAATACTGTATTTTCTTGAATTGACAATCCCATGATAGTTAGTGTGTGAGAAAGCGCTCTTACTTCAGGTAGTTGCTCTCTGGTGTAGAAACTCAGCCGGAGCCTCTTCTGTGTCACTGTATGGCAACAGTCCTCTTTGGAGCAACATGCATTAATCTCAGCTCCCATTTAAGTAACTCTCCCAGGTCAGATGGTTTCCTCGCTGATGTACATAGGGCTTGGCAGCCTCCATGTTTCACTTTGGAGTTTTGCAGTGAAACCCCGTGGATTTGACCCAGCATTGTCACAAATCACTGCAAACAAAAAAATGTAGCGGTCTGATGTGGAACGAGGGAGAAGAAAAAGAGCTGCAGAAAGCCTCAGTTGTGTCTGATGGGTCTGCTGTTAATTGAGACTTATTTCAAAGCATTTTCTTGGTTTTTGTTAATGTTTTAAGTGTAGCTGTCATAACTGGAAAGGGCCTTTTAGACTATCAAGTCTCATCCGTCATATGGCTTCCATTCATGAGCTAAAACCTTTTCTTCACACATCTACTAAGGTCTGTTTTAAAACCTGATAGATTTTGTAGCTGTGCTTCAATCAGAAGGCTAGTCCAGAATCTTGTGTGAGCTGAAGCTAATTAGTGTCTATATTGAAGTGTGCTAAAAAGCATTCCAGAATATCAATAATACCACTTAATTACCAACATTACTGAAGAGCTTTGAGAATTTAGTTTACCCTGATAAACTGGCTTTTATTGAACTATTTCAGATTGTCTTGCAGCAAGTGGAAATATCTCTGGGGCTTTGCAACATGCCACCATGTATAAGAACCACTGACTGATACCTGTGTAGATATTTGGTTGTGGTATCTCAGCCTCATCCCCTGTTCCAGATATGCACCTTGCCTGGGTAATCTGACTTTAGTGATTTTAAAGCCGTTGATCTCTTCTGCACTGAAATCCTCTGGTGAGAAACCGGATCCTTTCAGACTATGTTACTCACAACCAATGTTGTACACAATTCAGCAACTTGCAGCTCTTTTTGCTCTGTGGTGTTTACTGCCCTGCATATTTATAGGCTAAAATATTCTCTAGGCCTTCATTTTTGTTGAGCAAGCCAAAGTCTTTCTATCCTCTTGTACAGAGCAGGAGCACGTTCTTCTGATCATTTTGGGAACTCTCCTTCCTGCTCTTCCAATGCTGAGTTAATCCATTTCATGACCGTAGTCACTCAGGTTTATGCAGAACTCCAGACAAAGTTTCAAAATGTGCTATATAGTTCCACTTTCTGTATAATTTACTCCTGTTTAGTTTGTGTGTTGTGTCCTAGCAATTTTCTTCTAAATACTCATTTGTGTTCATCAGTTCAGAATTGTGAGTAGTGTTTGACTTTGTGAGTAACAATATTTTCATTAGAACGGTAGCGCCAAATCAGAAATTATGACTGTTTTAAATCCGAAGGAGGGTGAGAGCACTTTATATAGTTGTATTCCTCCTGGAATGAACTGCCTGAAGTGTATGGACGGGCCATTTTGTACTTTGACTTTTTGCAGACGTCAGAAAAGCATTTTGTCTTGCAGAGTGGTAAAAAGAGAGTGGATTGTGTGCTGGATTGTGCTGAATGCTGTCAGACACCTTTCTCCTGGCATATGGAAACTACAGGGTTCTTTTTTATATATATATTGTGTTGATTACTCCCAGCCCCTTCATTTTTCAGAAGAAATACGAAAATACAGGTAGATGGCTCTTTCCCCGTCCTTCAGCTATCTCCCATGTCACTGAGGACCAGGTCGCCAGATCATTTTGTTGTCTTTACGTTCAGACAAGGCGCTTCACCAGCAGCGGTTCATTTGGGGTTTTCCTGCGGGAAAAATAGTTCAGTGGGCTCAGTGGCTCTTCCCTGTGATTGATCTCATACTGTCCTCCTTTTACACAGAAGATACCACCACAACTCCCTGGCTGTGGGGAAGAAAAGTCTTTCTTTGGCCTGAATGCAATTGCTGGAGGGTAGCGCAAACAGAAGAAAATAACACAAATACTGCACTGGAGTTGAAGGGCAGGATGATTCATGGTAAATTATGGGAGATACCCTGCTGAATTCAATCACTGTATCTGAAAGCCCTAAATGCTGTAGGCCAGGATTATAAACTGTTCACACAAACGCTAGTCGTCTTTCGAGTAAATTAAATATGCTCTATTGGGATAAAGTGGCATTACCCAGGATGGGCATCTTTGCAGCCTCTAATTTTACTTAGGCATTTAGGAGAGAATCTGCCACGTGGTCAGTGAGAGTCGGACGGGTGCATAGGGATACTTTGGGGCAGAATTTCTAGCTGAAGAAACTCGACTTTGTCTATTTTGCAAAGTGAATGCAGGCATATATTTGAAAACTTGGTGGAAAATGAGCATAGCATCAAAGCCGCAGATGGAAATGACGCCTGTAGACAAACTGCAGTCGACAAGCACCGTGCTTGCTGGTACCCAGTGCGTACCTAGGTAGCAAGCTGGTGTTCAGGCATCCAGTGCTGCACACTTGGTGCCCGTAGGCTTCCCGGGCGCTATTTGTGGTGCAAAGCAAACGTTAAAATCTCAAACCTTGTTCTGCTACAAAAACCACGAAAATGTTCTGCAGCTCGTCATCCCGTGAGGCAGATGAGTATAGCATCTTCAAAAAGCCTATTTAGTTGCTTAAGTTACAGTGTAAAGTTATTTTACGTTTTACTGTTTTCTGCTACTTTCTCTTCACATAATTTCCGAGTAAAATAATTCCCTTTGGCTGATTGATTTGAGGAATTTGGCTGTTGCATTCAAAGCATGGCGTTTGAAAATGCATACTAATAGGCTTTAAATGTGCTGCTGCAAGTTTTGAAGCGACTTTGTTAATGTTGAGGTGGAGCACTATATCTCTTTGGGTAAAATCTATTGACCTGACCCCAATATTTTAAAGTTCAGTAATATTTGTTACTACATACCCCTTGCACTTGTATCGCTTAGAGAAAACCAGTGTGCTTTACAGTCCAGCTTTATCCAAAAAGCTTTTGCAAAGACCTGATTTTACAATAGCCTATTGCAAAAGGTAAAAATGGTGCAGGAGCAGGTAAATAGCTCAAATGCAGTGAAAAGTGAGCTGCAGTGGTCTGGAAGTCCTCTAGGGTCCCATTTAATTCTGGGCTTAGAGCGGCTTCTTGGTCTAGTCCATAGCAAAACCTCATCGCACAGTGAATTTGAAGAGTGCTCAACTAGGAGTTATAAAGAGCCTTACTGAGCTGTTTGTTTAGTAAAATGGGTAACTGTTCTTGGAGATGAGGAAACAGGTATTTGTCAAACATGCAAATCGGGAAATGCAAGCATTGCTTCAGACTGCGCCTCCAGGTTTGATGGTACTCGTGTTCGTGCTGCCCGTGGATGCTTGCTGCCTCTGCTCTGATGAGGTCTAACATGGAGAGTTGGGAGCACAATTTGCAAGTCAAATTGTGGTTCGAATGCCCATGCCATTACAAAACACTGTTTTCCTAATGAAGTCTTCATTATAAAATCATCTGTGTGGAGCTGTAACTTCAGTTTTGCGTTAGGTGTGCTTCACAGGCGAGATGGTAAGAACCTGATTGCAGGTGCTGCCTTGATCATGGTGTATGCACCCAAAAGCGACTGACGTGCTCCCATGTCCCGTACTAAAAATGGAAGGTTCACAATAAAGAAACAAATTATTTTTGTTTGGCAAGCCAGCAGAGCATGAAAACCTTCTGGTGAAGAACAAATGCAGACCAGCAAAATGACATTTTCATGATCTGTTGACCACCGCCATACTTTAAGCTCTTTAATGGTGCTCCAAGTTAGCAGTGGAAATTATATGCTGTGTTTGTATTTATAAGTGGTGATAAATTGCTAATCACATCAACGATTAACGGGCAGCTCACCTGATGAAAGGAGATGTTGTCAGATGGCTTCTACAGGCTGTCATTTGCTCAAGAACAAGTATGTGCTTTACAGGAAAGATGCTAGCTTCAGCCAGAATAATTAGGGAAAATGTAGATGGGAGCTGTATGTCTAATGGAGTTACCCTCCACTGTCGCTCTCAGAGGGCTCTCTTGAAAATCAGATCTGTAATGGATATTATGCAGATTTGAAAGAAAAATGAAACATGCGACTTTTTTTTTTTTATCTGCTTTTGATGTTACATTCGACTTCTTTCATCTCCGAGGATAAAAGTAATTGAACTATAATCCCAAAGAGAGTCTGATATACAAATCAATAAACTGCTCCCACAGGAGGGAATTTTATTTTGATGAGCATACTGGTACCTACCACCTCCCCGAGCTGTTAGGTTTTCATTAGGTGGTCTCGTACTATTTAACGCAGCCAGCGCTGTCTGGATTAGAGAGCATAGACAGTGAATAAGGCAGCTACGCTCTCTGAATATCACAAAACGAGAGCAGCTCTTTACCTCTCTTGACTGGCATCCTAAATTTTAATTTGGGTTCTGAGAGCCAGCCGCTGTCTTTCTGTTTCTGGGCTCTGGTGGGAATGTGCAGGGTAATGAAAGCAAAGGGCCGGCGCTGCCCGTGGAGGTAGTGAGCACGGAGGCAGGTGCAGGGCAGGCTTCCTCTGCTGAGTGCTGGCCTAACTTGACGGTGACATGCAGAGGAACTGGGGTCCTTTGTAGTTCTTTTTGCTGCAGTGTTTTCCAGTGAGCTTGGGTCATGTATTATTTTCTATTATTATTCTTGTGTGGGTTTTTTGTTGTTGTTTTTTGGATTTTTTTTACATGCCCAATTTCATGTGTATGCTCTGATCAATATTATGACATTGCCTCAGGCTGTTTCTCTGTGCGCAGAAAAAGGGAATTTGTGTCCATGTTGCAGGAGCTTATAATCTAAATATGGTAACAAACAGAATGTTGCTTCCCAAAGCACAGCTTTGGTGAATGTTGACTGTACAAGAAGTTTGCCTCGTAACCTACTTTTATTCCCATGCCGTAACTCAGAGAATGAGGTGCAAAGAGAGACCACCAGGAGGGGGTTGGAGGTGGATCTGGTGGTCCTGTCTGCAGGAGTGAGCCAAAGCTCCCTAAATAAGAATTTTCTCTTTATGGCCTGTCTAACTTCATTATTTGGGCTGAAATGTTAAATACAAACAACCTCCAGAATGCTTTGGAAATCTTCAGCCATTTCTAGTAAGAGGAAATGCATCTGTACAGAGTGGGGGATAACCTGCAGGAAAGCAGCTCTGCAGAGGATTTGGAGGTCCTAGTGGACTGTGGGCTGACCATGAGCCAGCAATATGCCCTTGTGGCCAAGAAGGCCAACAGTATAGTGGGTTGCATTAGGAAGAGCATTGCTGGCAGCTCGAGAGGGATGATCCTTCCCCTCTACTTGTGAGGCCAGACCTCGAGTACTGTGCCAAATTCTGGGCTCCCCAATACAAGAGAGATACAGAGCTCCTGGAGCAAGTGCAGCGGAGGGCTACTGAGATGGTTAAGGGCCTGGAGCATCTCTCCTATGAGGAAAAGCTGAGAGAGATGGAGAAGAGAAGGCTGAGGGGGGCTCTTATCAATCTGCTTAAGTATCTTAAGGGAGGGTGTAAAGAGGATGGGGCCAGACTCTTCTCAGTGGTGGCCAGTGAAAGGATGAGAGGCAACAGGTGAAAACTGAAACACAGGAAGTTCTATTGGACCATTGAGGAAAAACCTCCTTACTGTGAAGGAAAACATTACTTCATTATAATAATCCATGGGCAAGAGGCACAAAGATGCTTGGGGACTGTAATAATGGTCAGGCCTGAACATATATTTTGGACATACCCTACTACCTTTATGAGGAGGCGTAGGCTGCGTTACACCAAAGGGGTTGGATGGGCTCCTTCTGAGTCCCCTGATATAGTAGATGCTTAAAATTCTCTGAAGGATCTTGGGTGATCACAATATATAGGCACAAATAAGTCAAGATTCACATTGCCTGCACAACCCTAATTCTGACTTGTCCCAATATTGAAGTGCTTCACTTTGTAACTGTAATGCTCTGGGGGGATAGGCTTCGTAGAGGGTTTTTGGAAACGGAGAAGGAAGAGAAAGTATACCTGTAAGACTTGAGAGAATGCAGCTGAGAGGATACCGGATTTGTAGAGATGGGGCATTTCCAATCTTCTACCTCTTTAGATAAATTGCGACCACCTAGGGTGCAAATCTAACGCATCTTTGGTAGGAATATTGCTATTATAATAACAAAGCAGTAGCTATTTCTCTTCTGCATTTCTTAACCTCTGCTCTGAAGAGAAGGAAATCATTAGGAGCTAGAGGACAACCAGCCATCAAACTAACTCTCTGCACTTGTTCTTGGTAGAAATTCTAGAGGGAAAAAAAAGGATTGCAGTATTTCTTTATATTGATTAAATAGTATATTAAGTGAACAAAGAGAGTGTCTCACTGTAAATGCTGTTACAACTTGCAGACCAGTGATGCCAAGCTGTGGTCAGAGTCAGTGACTAGCTGAGAGACACACTATCTTGTGATTCCTTAGAAACTCTTAGCTTACCTAATACACTTTCAGCAAATGGATTTGGATTTCTGGTAAGAATCTACCTCCTCTCCCTTTTTTTCCATTTCAAAACAACCTCTTTCAGGGCACAGTGGTGCATTTGTGTGAAAATGGCTTTGTTGCAAAATTGAAAGGCAGGATCTGGATCAGTTCCCTGCACGAGCTTTGCAATATCCCTGAAAAGTGTCATGATCTGTATTTGGCGCCCAGAGCATCGCTTAAGCTAGCGAGGGGAAAACTAATCTCTTGCTCTTTCATTGGCAGCCCTGTCGCATAGACTGATCCTAATGGGGTGGAAATGAGCTCAGCTGCCTAATTCTGTTAAAAACATAGGCTTTTTTTTTTTTTTTTTTTTTTTGGCACATGAATGCTCATCTACTTCCTTCTAGCCTTGTTGTTAAAGCCGTGGCAGCAAAGAATCAAGCCATAGTTGCCAAAAACAAAACACATTGCTTTTCTTTCCACTTCGTTTATATATATATACACATATATATACATATATAAAAATACACACACGCAGCAAGAAATGGCCAGTGCAAGAGCCTTTATTTGCCCAGAAAAGCTTCTAAGGTACAAAGATCTTGATGTGGACAAATGAGCCTTACCCTAACTTTTAGGGCATAACTAACTCGCTCATTAGCACTGTAATTTTATGTAATGCTGTAAACATTGATTCACCTTCCATGTTTCCAAACCCAGACATGAAGGCACTGTGCTCCCAGCACCCAGTACGGCTCCTTGCACTCCCACTTTGCCCCAGCTGTGATCCACAGGCAGGCTCACAGCCTTTTCTATTCCTGTCATATTCCACTGCCACGTCTGGATCTTTAGGTCAATTAGGAGTGACCTTCCTGTCCTTGTTCAATCCAGGATTCAGGTTCTTTAGTTCCAAGATAAATAAGTGTTTCCGTATAGGACTCTGTGAAAGCGTAACTGCTGAGCACCAAATGCTTTGCGTTGCTGATAGTCTTCCATGAATCCTTCATCTTTTTCTCTCCTGAGGACTGCAGAAGGTTTCCTCCTGGCAGACTCTAGTTTCGTGCCCTGGGCAAGCTATAGTCTGGTTACCATTCCTCTACGTCGAATTGGTGGGTGGAGGGCATGTGCGTGTGTGAGTGCACGTGTGCGTGCATGTGTGCGCACGTGCAAAGCTGCCCCTTTGCTGCCCCTTTATGGACTATGAATTCAAGTGTGTTAATACACAAAACTGTAGCTGGCTGCTAATCCCGTAGTTCCCTGTGCAGATGGGCTGAGTGGTGCTCTGACGGATGTGTCCAGGCCTGCACGGCAAACTGGGGTTGAGGAATGGGAAGATGCAGCTTTCTGGTTATCGGTATTGGGCAAGAGAAAATAATTGGATATTCTTCGGTAAGCCATGCTATTTCCTGTTTTGTTTTTTAAACCACAAACCAAAAGTCCCTCGAAGTTTATGGAACAGGTGAAAATCTCTCCCGCGAGAGACTTTCCTGCATGAAATGGGCTCTGCGTTGAGCCTAGTAGAGAGTTCGCTGAGCCGTTAGCGTGCCGGTGGGAGCCGTACCTGATGAGCGTGGCCAGGCTACTGCAGATTCATGCCTCTTGCTTTGCCGAACATTACGCAGTGAGCAAACCCTGAGCTGGTCTGATAATAGAAACCTATAGTAGTACAGTGGGGCCATGTGACAGGAGAAAGATTACGGGTATTAGGAGCAATTTAGGATCATTTAGAATTGAGTCATTTTCTGAACAGGCAATTAATCCAGTTGCATTTAAAAAAAGAAGGCTGCTATGTTTAAAAAGATACACTTGGGCTACAAGAAAGACTTGGAATTAAATGAGACTTTAAAAAGTGTGTGTTGGGAGTATTAACAAGGCTGCCGTAATCCTGACTCTGCGGCCTGTGCGTTCAGGTTACACAAAGAGTGCTGGCTGTGGTAGGAGCTATGTTCTCCTGATAGGCTCGAGAGCATTGCTGAAGAGCTGGTTTATCTCTGTTTTCTTGTACACAATGTCTGCGGTGCAATTCACTGAGGCTATTTCCGTAGCGGCACGCTTTTCAGATACAGATGGTCACTGCTTGAAGAAGCATTGGTGCTGCCCTTGTGCTCCTGGCTCTTTCCTCTTGGATCAACCCAGCACGCCTTGATCTTTCATGACAGGTCTATTGGTTTATTGGTTTGGGTTTCTCTCTCTCTCTCTCTCTTTTTTATTTTTATTTTATTTATTTATTTATTTATTTTTTTGCTTTTCTTTTCCTTTAGAGACTGACTGGACTGACTGGTCCTCTCCCTGTCGCTGAGAAAGGGTAGGGGGGTAGGGAAAGTTCCTGGGCCATGCAAGAGCCATGGGGCCTTGGAGATGCAGGTGACACGTTGGTGGAGAAAGTCTTAAAAGCAAAATTTGGAAGAATCTTGTTTGCAAATCCCTGTCCGGTGGCTTTGGCAGACCTGTGACACTGGTGGTGTCCACACACCGGAGAAGATGCATCTTGCTGGTGCTGCCTGGTGCCACGAGTGATGGGACACAGCCGGTTTATGGGCTTCGAGCCGCTCTGGCAGCAAGCGGGACATCCGTGCGGTCTGTGGCTCGGCGTAGGGTAACGGCACCTACGGGATGGCGCCAGGAGAGGTTTGGCATCTGCCCTGCTCGTTATCTGAGGCACTGCAGCAAGGCTGGCTCGTTAGCCGAGGTGGCAAACGAGAAAATCGCAATGGCTCCCCGCTCAGGGACAGGGAGCTCTTTGAACGGAGAAAATCTAGGACCAGGCAAGCTAAGGGGAAAGTCCCACTGCTTTCTTCGTGTTTGAGTTAAAGGTACAATCATACCCTAGGGAAAGGGCAATTGTAGGACTAAACACAGTGCATCGATCCTGTCCAGAGCAAACTTTTATCTGTCTTCTATCCCAAAGAGTGTGTATGGCATTTTGAGATGAACGTTTGTTCAAATACATACATTTGCATAACATTTAGCCATCCATGGCATTAATGGCATTGCACTGCTGACTTCAACACTCTCGGGGAAGGCAGACATGAGCATGAAATCAGAATTAAACAGCTGATCGCAAATTGCTTTTATAGCCTTTCTAAAAATAAGTTCCTGAAATACTTTGTAACCAGTACTCGCTCGCAGGGAGTTGAAAGCTTCCACCCAGGTAAGGGAAAAGCTGGGGAAAAGAGCTGAGCTGGCAAAGGTTTGGAGTCTCTGTGCTCTTCTCCGTTAGCTGGATTTCCAGCTGCCCATTTTCTCCCGTTGGTCCCATGGCCTCGTTCCCATGTAGTTTACTCCCAGGGGCTTTTTCCTCGTTTGCCTAACCTTATTTGCGTGTGACATACTCTGCTTTTCCCCAAGTCGTTATCCAATCTTAGCATTCCTAGCAATGGAGAATCTTTCAAATCTGTTTTCTTTTCTTTTTTTCGTTTTCTTTTTTTCTTTTCCTCGTTTTCTTTTTTTCTTTTCCTCGTTTTCTTTTTTTCTTTTCCTCGTTTTCTTTTTTTCTTTTCCTTGTTTTCTTTTTTTCTTTTCCTCGTTTTCTTTTTTTCTTTTCCTCGTTTTCTTTTTTTCTTTTCCTCGTTTTCTTTTCCTCTTATCTCCCTTTAGCCAATATGGCATGACGTAAAGAGAAAATCCCCTTTGATGTTACCAAATACAGGGAAACAGCTAGTCCTCAGTGCATTCAGATTTCTCATGTAGGACCAGTGGTGCCTGGTGCAAAAGGGAACTGCTGCTTCTTCTGAATCCTGAGAAAAACGGGCAAGTCTCAGGTGGCTGGGGCAATTAAAGCATTTTGGTAGCCCCCAGAAAGCCAGTGTTTCATCAGCTGAACAGCTCCTTCTAATAGATCTACTGGTAGACTGGAAACCATCTTTCACGTTTTGTAATTTGTTTTTTTGCAAGACGGATTTCTGAAATAACCTAAAGTTTTGTTGTTGTTGTTGTTTTGTTTGCAGATTGCACAGACATAAAGAGACACTGGAGTTATAAATGAGAGAAAGCCTATCTCAAAAGAGCAGTGGTTTTCTCTCTAGTGATGTTCAGAATAATTCAACAGACCCATGATTGTGTAGAGGCAGCTTCAGTTAAACATTTGCATAGCTACTGTTTTGATTACCTTATTTATTTTTATGGAAATCATTCTTTTTTTGACAGAAACTGGTTTATATATACTTCTAATCATTTCCACTTATTCTACTTGAAGAAAACAGCAGTTAACATGCACAGGAAAGGGTAATAAAAATAAATGCACATGCATAATAATGAAATAAATAGTTAAATAGTTTATTTATACATAATAAAATTAACAAATTTGTTTTAAAAAATTGCTTTTTGTTTGCCAAAACCCAAGACATCTACCTGCTTTATAGTCCCACTTTCTTGTTAGCATATTTAATTATGCTTTTGTATTTAATCATCCAAAAGCTCAGTGAAGTACGTTTTATTCTCAGCCCTGGAATACTGCCGTTACACGAATCCATGATAGATGTTTTTAATAAAACCAGTAATTACCCTTTATTGTTGTCTTAAATTATTATTTTTAAGTTTGTTATGGAACCAATAGTTTTAGGTGTAAGAGGAAGAAAGATTTTGTTTTTACCATTTAATAATATGATGGGTGAAAAAAAAGATCTAAACAGATGCTAGTAAGCAAACCTTTTTGCCAAAGCAGTGCTTCATTACCTTGTAGTTGTTTACCCGTGGAGATTTGGCGGCCGGGGTATGGCAGCCTGCGCTGCTGGGTTGCGTCCCCATCGCTCCCCCAGGCTCGGCTTTTGGCACGATGGTGGCACGTGCCAGCCTGGGAACTGGGAACGAATGGGCATGTCGTGGGGAATTTTGTAACGTGGCAGCTTTATAATGAATGGAAATATTTGCTGAGGTTCCTAAATGTTGGATAGATATGGACCCAGTTGAAGGCAATTTGAGTTGCGTTGTTTAACAAGGTTTGAGTAAGAGAGCAGAGCACGTTCAGTGGTTTTGTAATGCCTCAGGTGTTTTCCTTTTTTTTTTTTTTTCTTTTTTCTTTTTTCTTTTCTTTTCCAGTGCAGAATCAAGTTATATTTGCAGTGGAAACAAAGTAGATCAATCAAAAACTAGAGAAAATACGCTGTGAGCGCTGAAGTGGGAGGTTTACATGAAGCATTTGGAGAGCTCAGTCCTTGGCTTATCTAAGCACCTCTACTCCATTACCTAACTTGCTTCATCTTTCTTTTATAATAGGTTCAGCTGTGTGCCAGGGGCTGGCTCTTCATTTCTCAGAGAATGCCACAAAATGGCCTATTTTAGTTCATCAGCTGTAATGACACTGGTTTCTTTGTGTACGAGCTGGGCTTCAGTTGATTGTAGGTATCTCAACAAACCGGCTATTTGTTCTGCAGTGATTTTTATTGTGTTAGGCCCGTTTTTCCCTTCTCTTCTGCTTTTCTCTGAGCAAGTCTTTTCTCAGCACATGCTTCTCTATATAATTACCTGCCTGCAGCGCGCTCTGCCCTCTGCTTTTAGCCTAGTGATGCCCAAACTGATTAAAAAAACATAATTTAGATGCACATGTTAGGGAAATGTTCTTTATGCAGAAAGGGGCAAAGCCAAGAGACTTTTCCAGTATTGGAAGACTGGTGCACTCTGTTTAATCACTTTTTGTCTGTCCTGTCTACAAAAGGCATTTATGCCACGTTCATGCTAGGAAGGCGTTGCAACAGGATGGACGGCATCTGTAGGAGTTGTAGTGCTCAACCAAGAAACCCTCTCAGTAGAAGACGGGCTGCACTCCTGGGCCAGCTGTCGCTCTGCAACGTCCACACCGGTGAGGAGGGAGTTCCTAGGAAAAGCCTGCGTGGCGGTGTTTCTTTGAAGAGCTGTCTTGCCCTGAGTTGTAGTTAAGGCGGACCACTGCGATGCTTTGGCCTTGTTTGCCTTGCTATGGATTTTACGGTAGTAAGTTTTCTTCCTTAGGTTTGGTTCATCCTAAACAATTTTGAAGAGAAGAGGAGGAAGCAGAGAGGGAAGGTGACATGGAGGAGGCTTCAGCTCCATTTGATCCCTGGAGTCAAATCATAGTTGGGCAGATTATTTTGCCTTTTGGTTTTCCATCTGTGGCACGTGAGCAGAGTCTTTGTAAAACATGCAGGAATCTACAGAGGAAGCAGGCTCTCACTGCTGATTCGCCTTCAGTAAGGACTTCGGTGTTGCCACATGAAAATCAGCCACGGTCTCGGTTTATTGTGGGAGTGGAATATTCTGTGAAGTTGTCAAGTCTGGCAAGTGCCGTTCTGTGATGCTGCCAAATCAGTATTTTGTAAAAGGAAATGAATTTAAATATTTCTGGGCTCTGCAGAGAGTTTGTACCCAGCTGGTAGCTAGGAGAGCACATTCTTTGGTCTTACTGTCACCTGGCAATGTGGGCAGGCATCTCCTTGCCTTCAAAATGGTTCAAGAGTTTTCAAATTTATGTTCGGACTGCTCCGTCCCTATCTGCCTTCAGAATGATAAAGCAAACAGCCCGACGCTCCTTGAACTCTTACATGGCCCTGGAAGCCTGTTGGTGTCCTAACACTTGTATTCTGTAGGACTTCTCCAGCAGGAACATATATCAAGAAGGTGAAACTGCACGTATCATTAGACACCCTACTAGAAACTAATTACTCTGAACTGCGGATTTTGTCCGCTTTGCAAGTAAATTCCAGAAAGTGCAAGCACTAGCATTAAACTGCGCCGCTTAGTCTTCGTGACAAGATGAAAAATAAAGGGACTAATTTTTAAGTAGTTAATTTTCCATTTCTTTAGTAGTTACTGATTGCAGAACTCTCTCTGCCACACTGAAATTGTCTCTGTAACAAGAGAATTTTTAGCAACTCTCTGTATTGGCTTTACCATTAAGAGTGAGCGGGACGGATATATTCTAACTTGCTCAGGCAGCAGTAACGTACGGAGTGGCATTATTCTTAGTGTGTGTCTGAAAAGGTTGAAGTTACCATCTGGGAAAGATTCATGAAGAGATGAGGCTCCTTCTGAGGAGCGGACTGCATCAACATTTACCTCTGGAGACTCTGATACTCTTTCAGGTAGAAAAGAGTTACTCAAAGGAGGACACAGAGGTGTGCAAGAGCACTCCGTGCATGTGCCCGAGATCTGCAGCATCAGCTTCTGCTAGCAGGAAGATTCATTTCTGGAGCTTTAATAGAGACCTGTCGTGAAATGGGCTGCACAGCTGTAATAGCCTGAAAAATAATGGAAAAACATGTCCACTTTCTTTTCCAGCTGGAGAAAATGAGAAGATATTTCTTGCTAAGCATGTGCTATTATTTGTTACAGTATGCCTAGGGAAAAGGGCCATGGACCTTGCTGGGTGCCCAGATACTAGTTGGCCAGCTTTGGCCTATAAGCTCGGGTATGGGTGTGAGTGTGTTTGTGGGTGTGTGTTGAGGAGAAGGCAGGAATCAGACTTGCACACATTTTCATTCTTTATCAGAAAGCATCAGCTTAGGACTCGTGGAAAGCTGCTGCACCCATCATGCTCATTTTTCTTCCCTTTGAGCATTCTCCATCTCTGTAACCTACTGCTGAGAGACAGGATGTAATCACTGGACACTTGCACCGTTAATAAACTCTGCCTCGTGTTCTCCGTCGGGTCAGGAGACGTGGGCAACGGGGCCTCCGAGCAGTACGGACGTCTTCTGCTCAGTGCCCTGTCTTCACTGACAGTACCAATTTCTTGCAATTAGGCTCCTGCAGCAGGTAGTTAACCTGAAGGGCAGCGGATGATTGTCTGTGTTTAACTTCTCTGCTCAACTTCGGCTTCGTATTCAAACCCCAGTGCTTTGTCATTACTTGCTTTCCCCTCTATTCTTCCCAGGATGGAGAGGTATAAAGCAGAGACAACTGTTGCTAACCGTTTAAATCAATCTTTGCCTTTCTGTGTCTCACCTTGAGCCAGAAGACTGCAGTGAACCAAATGAGATCTGTAACACTCAAAAAGGAAAGAACAAAATCAGCCGCAAAGTGGACTTTGAGTAGAATGGTGATAGCTGGAGATACCAACCCCTGAACATTATTGCAGGTCACTGAGTCAAAGGCGTCTGCTTACACTGACCTAAAGACTGAGATCATAGCTGAAGCCCTGTGGGTTTCCACTCTGGCCACCTGTCCATCACAGCTACTTCAGACAGGTTCTTGCCTTGCTAAGGATTTGCAGCAGCCTGCCAAAGCAATGATGGATATTGAAGAGCTGATGGGAGATCTGGTATTATTCAATCCTTGATTATGACAGCAACTTTAAAAATGTATCTAAGAGTTCAGCCAGGCTGAAATAAAAATACTGAGTTTGCACAGTGAAATCCCAGAGACTGTGATTTTGTTTGCATGTGTTCAAGACTAATTGCAGTAGGTCACTGGTGGCTATTTCATTGCTGCTGCCTGTTAAGAATTTCCTTTACATGATCCCTAAGCATTAAAATTGAGTCAGTCCGTTTCTGGCTTGCTTTGGCACGATTTTTTTTGTACAGCTGAAGTTGAGGTGTACATTAGCAGGTTTTCTTACCCAGTGAAGTGTAATAATTTGCAGGATTTTCATTGCTTCATTTGGAAGCTATAATTCCAAGAGTATGGAAATGGAGCAGTTTGTCCAGTTTGCAAATATTCACTGTTAGTAGATGGTTGTAGTTCAATTATAAACATTTTTATTTTTCTTGTTTGTTTGGGGGAAATAAGTCATTATTACATCATGAAAAATAAGCAGTGTGATACAGTAGAGTCCTGGGGGTAGGTATTAACACCTTCTGAGAGTAAGATTGAAACAGAAGTGTATATATTTAGAAAGCTAAAATGCAAAGGGAGTTAAATGGACAAGATGGTAGGACCACTCTCCTTTGAAAACAACAGTACAAAATCTCATCTTTGACAACAAGCAAAAATGGCTCATACTGCAGAGGAAATCAGAGAGGAAAATGCGTTCAAAATTATATGGTCTCAGTTTTCAGCAAAAGGAGATTGCAGCTGTGAGAAGGGAGCAAGAGGGACTTGTAAAACTCCCCAGGTCCTGCTTCAATTTGTTGATTTAGTTCCAGTCTGGTTTCTTCTTTTCTGATGCTGAAGTTTAAATAGTTTTTATTTATGTATTTATTTATTCCCCTTTTGCTCAAGAAACTAGAAGGCCATTTGATGGCAAATCAAGTTCTTCCCCCTGTCTGCACCTGCTCCTGGAGACTCTTCAGACTATGAAACCTGCTTCCCATTGCTGCTTTCACTGTGAGCTACAGCATCACAGTCACTTTTTTTCGGGACTGAAAAATCTCAAATTTTAAGACTGCCAGCCCAAGAACAGATAGTTCTTGGAGAATGTTGTGTGTTCGGTGATACAGACTTGTAGCCTAGCAGGGTCTCACTTTGTGACTCAAACCCATCTGCAGTTAATAGGCAGGCTATTCAAATCAGAAGGCTCAACGGTTGAAAAACCAAACAAAGGCTTCAGGTGGTATCTTGGAGCATTTACAGTACAATTTTGAGCTATAATTAGAAACTGTTTTAGAGATACGACACAAGCCAGCTTCTGAGACTTCTTGTGGGTAAGAAAGGAAAAGGCAACAGATGAGACAGAAAACTAAAAAGTGCGAGTAATCTTGCCTAGACTTTTCTGTCTGGGTTTTGGACAGACGTCTTGTTGAGGTTGATGCTCAGTCAGAATCGTTTCCTGCCCACTAATGGACTCAGCACATCTGACATCAATAAACCAAACACCCTCTAATTACCTATTCTTCCATCACGTCACCGACTTAAGGAAAATAACGGTAATTTTAAAAAAACCCACCATAATGTTAACATGGGGATTAATTGCCATCTTCAGCTGCAGAGTTGCCTTAGCATGGACGTTTATGCTGTCTCTCAGCCACTTTCCCATTGGGGTCTGTAGCTGATTACTTGGCGTAGCAGAGAGTGTCCTGAAGGACAAGCCTCCTTCTGCATCTCTTTTTTTCTGCTTTTCTTCTTCTCTTTTCTTCTTTTTTTTTTTTTTTTGTATTCTCTCTCTCCGATGTGTCCTGGAAGGAGGCTTGTGCTTACCTTTGCGGTTTCAGAGGCCGAAAGTTTTCACAGAACTGTTCTTTTGTTCACCTTAGTTACCCACGAGTCATCTGCAGAACTGTTCTTCGGGTGGTTTTACAGGAAGTGGATGATTATCACTTATGCTAAGCAATATATATATATCCATGTATTCTGTAATCTATGGGGTTTTGATACACACAGCCCTAAGGAATCTCGTTGAAGAGGTGTTTGCTGGGTGGCATGGCTTACGTGGAATCCTAGATGAGTCACAAGCTTTGATATCCCGTTTGAAAGTGTGTTCACCAGCGTGTGTAGTAATACAAATATTTGAAGTGGTGTTCATCTCGTAGCTATTTTCCCATTGCCCACTGTTAAAAGAGTTTTTTAGAAGTAATATGGAATATACTGGTTATTATATTGTGTTTTCTGCTGATGCATTAGTTAAAGTCACTATTATTCTTTCAAGAATTACTAGAAGGCTTTTTTCTGCATTAATTATCTTCCAAAAATGTATAGCTAGTATTTGGGACTCTTTGAGTTCTTTCTTTCTTTTTCTTTTTTTCTTTTTTCCTTTTGTTTCCATTAAAATGTTCTGTTCTTTCTTGAAAATGTGAGAAAATATAGGAAAACAGTGAAGTACTTCAAATTGTGCTTTAAATCAAGAAAATCTCTGTGAAATTACATGTTTTCTAATCATATTGCATAGGTATAATATATTGAACAAAAAGCAAGCTACACAAGTTGAAGAAATGTCATATAAACTCTGGCATATGTGGTATTACTACAATGTGACTGTGACATATCTCAAAGACTTACTGGTTTTGCTCCCCTGTTCTTTATATCAGCGTGTCTGGCAGGGTGTACATTTATGTTTTATGTAAAAGACAGAGTCTGTAGTGAGAGCATTTGAGTTAGGCTGTTAAAAATAAACTAAGGAACAGCAGGTGAAAATGATTCCTACACATGAATATTCAAACTTTACCTCAGTCAGATCATGTAGAATGAAGAAAGAGTGATAAAACTTTGTGAGGCCAAGACATTGATGTGATGTGACGTAAAAGCTTTATTGGCACGTGACTGAGATGACTCATAAAACTTGCTCAAGGAGTGATGTGATCCATCTTCTTTGACCTCTGAGCAGAAAGAATGATTTTAAGGTTGGCAGAAGGCTCTAGGAGTTACAAAACTCTGTCAGTGATTTCCTGTATAATTGCATCACTTAGGGCTGGGCTCAGCAAGGTATTAGGCGCTTCAAGTAGGCCATCAAAATTATTATTGTTGATGTTAAATAAGAAAATGGGACTTTCACACTACCTTCAGGATGGGAATCCTGCTTCCACCATTGGATTCTTGGACCTCGTGCAGGAACCAGGAGCGTGGCCTCTGTTCAGGGCCCTGCGGTTGGGGCCTTTCAGTGAAAATTCAGGATAACGTTTGTGCACGTGACATGAATTTCCTTGTGTCCTTGTTCCTCTCTCTAAAAGGTGAATAGCAGCACTGGGTTCCTTTCCATCGATGGGACCTTTGGGACTGTGAGGTACTCAGACACTCAGGTCGTATGGAAGGAGGCATGTTAATGGACAGCTGACTTCTTATAAAGTGTTTTTTTTTCATCTGCTTGTTTCACAGATCCAGTCCACGGACCGCAGAACGTGGAGGTAGTCGACATCCGCTCCCGGCAGCTGACCTTGCAGTGGGAGCCCTTTGGTTATGCGGTGACCCGCTGCCACAGCTACAATCTCACGGTCCAGTACCAGTATGTGTTTAACCAGCAAAAATTTGAAGCTGAGGAGCTCATTCAAACCTCTTCCCACTACACCTTGCGAGGCCTTCGGCCCTTCATGACCATCAGGCTGAGGTTAGCCCTCTCTAACCCCGAGGGCAAAATGGAGAGCGAGGAGTTGGTTGTGCAGACTGAGGAGGACGGTAAGTGGTGTTGGCTTGCTTGTTTTTTGCGGGAAGACTGGCACGCTTCGAGCCGCAAATAACAGCGTGACCTCTCCTCCCACCGGATTTTTAAATGGCTTCACTAGACGGGATGTGGGTTATGTGAGTAAAATTTGTAGGTGTAAATAATTTCCATTTTGCAGCAGTGCTCTCACAAGGGCAGGGCTCCCTGAAGCGCGGCAGAAGGAGAGATGCCGGGCAGCGTAGTTACAGGATAGCAGTGGGTTTAATTCTGTAGGAGTCATGATCTAAACTCCCAAGGGCCCTTAGGGCAGTGTCCTTTCTCATACAGACAAATATAATTTTGGCATTTGGTGATTTTATTTTTTTTTTTGCTTCATTTTACTACCCCAAAAAGCTGTGTAACATCTTGCTT
This sequence comes from Rhea pennata, assembly GCF_028389875.1. NCBI lineage: Eukaryota > Metazoa > Chordata > Aves > Rheiformes > Rheidae > Rhea > Rhea pennata. The sequence goes on from NC_084678.1 coordinate 4,873,806, forward strand.
TTCAGCATGTATCTCTTTTTAACGCCAGGCTTCTGGACGTAGCGTTTGGTGCTAATGCATTGGGTGCTAACTCTTCCGTTCATGAGACAAAAAGGCAGTTTTCAGGAAGTACTGATGAAAAGCTCTAAAGTATTATTTTCCCATCTTTGCTAGCTCAGACCAAGGACTCTCCTAGCCTGCAGCATGTTAAAAAGAAGCGCTCTTTTGCTGCCGGAGCAGTTAGGAGGTGCTGCCCAAAGTTTTGCTCAGCTGAAAGTGGCTCTAGCGTTCCAGTATATCATAAAGAGGACATGAGAAGATGGCAAATCTTTCAGAAAAATGAGCAGGGTTTTTCATCAGACCGGCTTGGGAATGTGTTTAGTTATCTTTTGCAGCATTAAAATTTAGCTTGAGTAGGCGGATTTTTAGCTGGCCTTGTAGCCGTAATGAAATATAAATCTTACATTGTTACTCTACTGAGGAAATGAACCTTTCATATTGATAAAGGGGTGCAGGCCAACAGCATCTTTATGCCAAGGTGCAATCTGGCTGTTTAGGTAGGTGGAGTTTTATTGTTGTGCGGGTGAAAAGGACACATTAAACTCCCTACTGAATGCAGCTATCCATTGGTGTTGCAACCAGAATGCGAGATAATTCTGTACTCAAACCCTATCTGTTCGCTATTTCTCAGAGGAAGTTGGTAAATGCACAAGTCGGCTTGTGAGCAAAATGCAAACAGCCAGTGCTGCAGTCTTAGAAATCAGGGGAGAACACTTGGCCGTTGAAGAAGAGCATCATTCCCATCTCAAGTGCCACCTTGTGTAACACCTCAAGGTGTTACATATAGAGCCTGTCTCTAATGGTTCCAGGTGGAGGACATGAGCTAAGATGACAGGCATGGAAAGCACTGGCAAATAAAGGCAGAAAAAGAGCTGGAATTACTCATTGAAACTATTTTTTCTCTAGATTTTAACAGACCTCCACAGGTGTCTTTTTGTTAGAAAGACACATCCCGCTTCCTTGTGGATGTACTGTTCTGCTAAGCGGGTGGGAGCAGTGTTCTGTGGTGGAGAGAGAGTGGTGGGTTTGTTAAATCCACAGAGTTGTTGAGTAGTTCCTGGAGGGAGCGAAGCTCTATTGGAAATATCTCTGGGTTGTTCCAGAAGGGTTTTGAGGACAGGGAAGGGATTAAAGCAAGATTCGCTGTAACTTCAGCCGTCATTCCTGTAGCTACTGTAGGCATTTCTGTAATTTCAGGGTGCTAATGGAATGGCTTGGCCTAGCTACCACGTGCTACCTAAGGGGCCTCTGCCTTGGCCTCCAGAAGTTTAGCCAAATGCTCAGGGAGAGAATTAAGGAGTCAACACGAGTATGTTTATTTGGTGACAGTGCTTTAACTTGTCCTAATGAGCGGCCAGATTTGTAGTTGGAAGTTCCCGGGCTGCATATATGTGATACAGCGAATGTGAAGAAATCTATCTAGCTCAGGACAAAACCCAGACAAAGAGACATTTAAACGATGAGAAGGTCATACTGAAGCTAGGAGTAAATAGTGTGCAATACCATCACTCCGTTCCATTGCAGAGACCATCCTAGGTTATATTCTCTGATTGACCAGACTTTTGGAAAAACAGTACAAGGCGTACTACTAGGCGTAGCTTTGCTAAATGGGTCAATGAATGTTGCTGGAGATCTAATTTGTCCGGAGTTAGCTAAGTTGTCTTCTGCATCTTACTGCGTTTTGGTGTTTGGACATACTCTGAGGTTTTTTGGTAGTATAACAACCTGTGGAAGCAGGACTGGCATCTTCGCGTGTTGGGACTTTTCTTTGAAAAATGCAAATAATACTACTTAAATCACTGAATCTTTATCTGCAGAATGTTAATTGCTATTATTTGCCCTTGCGTAAATAGCTGTGTGTGAGGCTATGTTAAATTGGACTCATTTGTTGAAGTTTGTGTTTGAAAGGTACAATTTTTAGCAGTTTAGTGTTTAAATAGAAGGGAAAACCAGAAAAAATGAATATAGCAATGGAATATTGATGTTTGGAAGTAGTAAGATCAGTGCATAACTTGGCATAAGATTAAGCAATTATTGTGTGATGTTATATGGGATCGGGAAACAAAAATTTGTGTGTTTATCTGAGGGAAGCACTTTCTGCTGATTGACTAGATAAACTCTTGTGAATTCACTTTCTGTAGTCTTTGATTCCGTGTCAGGTACTCAAAGATCTATTGCTGCTATGCTGTGCTGGAATAAGGGCATATTGATGATTACATCATTTTGTCATGAATTATGATTTTATTTATGGTGTAGTGGCTGCATTGGGGTTTTCCTATTTGAACTGAAGGTTAAGAATAGGCCAATGGTAGTGTCTTGGGGGTTTGGAGGGTTTTTTTTCCCTGCAGCTCTGAACATGCAGTCGGATGGCCTCTTGGTGTCTTCTGATGTGTGTGGCAGCTGGAGCTGGTGGTAGCTTCTAACACAGGTTTTTTATTTGTGTAGTTCCTGGACCCGTTCCTTTGGAATCCATCCAGGGAGGACCTTTTGAAGAGAAGATCTATGTTCAGTGGAAGCCTCCAAATGAGACAAATGGCGTCATTACGCTCTATGAGGTAAGGAGACCAGATTGCTGTCAAGGAATACATGCCATAGGGTTTTTTTTCATATGTGTTTAAGCCAGTCTTGAGCTCTGAGAGATTTCAGCAGGTTCTAAAAGAAATCGGACTAAAATAGATGAGAAACTTAAAGGTAGTCTGATGCTGTCATTGAAAATGTTTTCCAGTTTGGGAAAAAAAAAATCTTTAATCTGTATTTATGGTAAAATGAAAGCCATACATTCCCTCATGTCTCAGGTGTTTAAATGCTGCCCTTTTTGTTTTTTCCCCTACAACATTTGCAAGGTCTTTTCCTTTCCTTTCTGTTTCTCGAGGTATACTTCTGTTAAGTTTTATGCCATCTTAGAATACTGCAACTAACAGCTCTCTGGCTTCCTAGTAGTCATAATGCTTTTCAGCCACCCAGCAGAATACAACCATTAGATGTTATCTTACGTTTTTTGCTCTGAATAGATATGTCCTTCTTGAATCTTTCAATAATGTGTATTTCTATCAGCAACCCTCTCAAACAAAACATAGAGCTGATTATAGGAGGCTCATGGGCCATCCTGTAGAGGGTGGAACAAATCAAGCATGATTCTAGGGTGCATCAGAGGAGCTGATTCTAGTTGAGATATGGGAGAGTTAATGTGGTTGTATGTGGTTCTGGGGAGACTGTTCCTTATGCCTATACGTGAGAAAAAAAAATTTTTAAAAAGGACTGCTTAGGGGATCATGGGAAATGGGAAGACTCCAACAGAAGAAGATAAAGGCATGTTTATTAAACAGTGGAGAGTGGTACAGTCTGAACCGGTGCTGATTGAACATGCTTCAGTTAGTAGATTGTGTCCATAGGTGTCATGCAGAAAGGTGTGACATGAAGGGGCAAGAACCACTTGCCTGCTTTCTGCTTTACACTGGAAGAAAGTGCAAACTTATTTTGGAGGAGGTGTGGGTATGAGAAGTGAACTTTGACACTGCCAACAAGATTTTGGGAACGCTTTCCTCCTCCCGATTAGCTTCTCCTATGGCAAGGGTTGGAATGGCAAGTCGTCCTATGATATGTCACTCGTAGGTCTGCTTGCTCACAGTGGGTCCCACTGGGTGTGTGTAACACAGTGATCACCTAGTGGAACAAATCAACTAGGTTTAACATCAGTCAGCGCTACAGTACAAGCAAGAGATGGCAGTTTTCTCCTGGGCTTAAATGTAACTGCACTTCTAGGTCTTCTATGCAGCTGGCTTGCAGAAGGGTACATTGAATTTGATATATTAGAACTAAATAAACAGAAGCTCCTCATGCTAATTTTTGCCATTACAAGCAGGAAAAGTCTTTGATTAAAGTAAGCAATCATGTTTTGTTGGTCACTGCTGGGACGCTTGTTAAAATCTGTGTAAGTTGCATATCATCTGTCTGCCTCCAATTCCATGTTTTTATATGTGTACCACAGGTTATCCTGTGTAAGAAATATGTGTAAGAAAATATGTGTAAGAAATTATGCAATTAAGCTATCTATATTTTTTAAGGAATTGATTTGAATAGAATCAGTTGAAAATTCATTCTTGTTCTGGCAACACTGGTGACCTATGATTGAACGCATTTAGAAATACACCAAGTCAAACGATGCGAAAATAACTCCTTTTAATTTTTAAAGAGGCAGTTTCCTGCTAAAATATTGCCTCAGGCTCAACTCACTGAGAGGACTTCAGCAAACTGAGTAGCTTTTCTGGCTGAGCGGCTGCATAGAGATACTTTAATGCCTGCCGGGTAGTGATGCATCGTGACAGTGCCTTTGCCCCTCAAGTCACATCATTGCTCAAGTCTCAGTGGAGGCGCATGCAAAATATTCTATTCCTGATAGTCACTCTACACATGTATGACAGCTGAAGGCAAAGAGAAGTCAAAGTGAATTCCAGCTCTTCTTCCTTCTCCTCCTCCCGCTCACCTCCAGAAAGATGAAAATCCCAGTGTTAAAAACATCAGGAAAATGGAAGTGCCTGAAGGTCAACATGAGCAGAAACGCTTGCCTGTCCTCTCTCTTCCTGCATGGAGATATTCATGAAGAACAATCTTACACTCTGAGACAAGTATTCAGTCAGAGATAAAAGTACAGATGACCAGTTATGTTCAGCTTGGAGAGATGGCCAGAGCACTCTCAAGGTAGTTCAAGTCCCTATTCCAAGCAAATGTGCGTTACATTACTCCTTAGTAAGTAAAACAGAGAGCTTTTAGCAGGTTAAGATGCTTCCTTGCAACCTGCAGTTGAAGTCCAGTCTTCCTGCAAATACTGAGTAACTTCTTGTATTGCCTGGGTAATGGATAGATACTTAATACCTGCAAGTTTGTGCTGGTATTATTTTAAGATTTTATGGTGTGTGTTTAGGACTGTACTAATTCCTCAGCAGTAATGACCTCCAAAGTGTTATTTGAAACAGGGTTCAGGCGTTATTCAGTATCATCGTGATCTTGTACTGCTTTGACAGTGTTTGGCTGGCCTGCTGGTTAAAGAGGAAGAAAAATGTAGTGGTTAGTTGGTAATAAGTTTTTAGTTTGTTCAGATATTAGTTTGCAATACTGATACGGGTAAGAGTAGAAGGCTTTGACAACAAAAACAAAAAGGTCAAAACTACAACCCTAAACTAAGAACCTGTGTAGCACTTATTTATTGAGGTATCTATAGGGAATGTTGTTTCTCAGAACAACATCTGCAGTGCCAATCTGTCACCAGTAAGAGCTGGGAGACTCCGTGTAGCTATCTGGAAGCCTCACAGCTTCTTTGTTTTCTTTCATGCAAGCACCAACCAAAATTTAAGGAAAAATCCCCTCCAAAGTACAGGTCAAGAAACATCATTTTATGACCATAGGTTAGTGATTACATTGGGTATATCTGCATTACACTGGAAAGTAACTGGCTAGATTGGCACAGAGGTATCCTGCAGGTAACGGTCTCTCAAACTCCCTTAGGCACAAACCCTCCTAAGAAAGCCTCCCATTTTGCCTAGCTAAGTAATACTTCCCTACCATCACCAGCCAGCTTTATTGTATCTAGGTAGGGTATTTTCTCTCTAATTATATTAAAGTTATTGTCTGTAAGCTTCCAAATGCTTCCAAATAAACATACTGCCTATTCCGCTTACATCCCACTTGCTTTTCTTTGGGACAGATTTTCCCGTCAGATCTCTGATTATTTTTGCAGTTCTCTGGCAGACAGACTTCCATATCACACAAATTGCCATTGCTGTTTGCATGTGCCCTAGTTATGTGCCAACTGGGCTGAAATTCCGTAGCACGATCTTCAGCGAGTAATTTGGCAGCCAGCATCACTAAGTTCATAATGACTAAATACTTATAAAGAGCCTAAACAAAATGAAAGGACCTTAATGAACCTCTTTGATTTAGGCAGATCTCCTCTGATGGGCATTTATCCTTCACACTGTTCTTGTAGTCTTGTTGAAAAATAGCTACAGCTTTGCGTTTAAGGTTGGCTAATCCCCCCCCTCCACACACACACACATTCGGCTGAAGCGTTAATTGTCTCAATGGATACAGCCACAGCTGGATTTTGAAAGAAATAAATCTTCTAGATCACAAGATCAGAAGGTAATTGCTGTCTGCTTCTAGGGAGCAGAAACCTCTTGTTCAAGGGAACTTGGAAAGCCCCGAGAATTGGAAGTTTGTTAATCAGCATGCTGGAGAGATTTGGATTTAAGCCATGTAGAAAGTGAGTGGTGGCTAGGGGAGCACAGCAAAGCAGTTAATATAATGAGCATGTGCTGAATTAGTAGGTGTCAGTTTGTCTGTCCAGTCAGGTGAGTCATTGGGGAACCATGCAGAAGGCTGTTGCAAGTAAGCTGGAGCAATGGAGATAAAGCTCAAGAGTTTCAGCCTCAGGCAGGTCGCCAGGTAGGTTCAAAGTACCTAAGTACCTACACAAGGCAGATAGCTCAAGCTGTGTGCAAAACCGCAGCTAAACAGTGATGATGGATTTTTTTTCCTAGTACGTTAGTTTGGTTAGACTGCCCTATACAGATATTTTTGCATGTGATGTTCATGAAAGAGGCCTATATTACAGCTGTCTCTCCTAGCTAGCTGTCAGTGGCAGAATCTAATAATACCGGAATAAATCTTGTCCCCTTGTTCTCTCTCCTGGCAGACTGAGAGCACCACAACTTGCTTCATGCTTTTTACCTATCATGTAAAAGCTGCTGTGCTTTAGAATCCCTAATAATGAAATGATGCTTAGTGCGCTTATACTGTGTGGGACTTCAGCTGCAAAGCCTGTGTGTGCAGAGACAGATGAGTGTTTCTTTTCACCCCAATTTTGTGTAAAGTCAGTCCAGCATTAAGCAGCAGTAAGACCTATGCTGCTGTGGAATTGAAGGAACTTGCAGTCTAATTCAAGGTCACCAATTGGTTCTTGCAATTAAGTTGTCCTGCTTTTAGATCAGATGAGGTTGTCTCAGACATTTGTTCCCTAATCCAGATTGAAGTGCTTCATATACGTATGTGGAGCCAGGTATTTTGTGCAATTTTGTATTTAATTTGGAAATGTAATAAAAATAATTGTGTACATCTGCATTTTGCTATTCATTTTTGGACACTGATATACTCAGTAAGTGAGGTTGGTTTTCACCTTTGTAAATATGTTCTTTTTCTCAGAATTATTTTTTTCGGTGTTTCTTCCTTAAAGGAAAAGAAAAAAAAATGTACCAGTCCTCTCTAAAATATTTGTTGTATTACTTGAGGGGAAGGCATAGTTACAATCCTGAAAGCATTTAAAGAGTGCCTACAGTATATTCAGCTCCTTGGCTAGAAAAAAATGACTCTCAGGTTAGTGAAGTCCTTTCAATGAGCCGTGCCTAAAGGCAGTGTTTAAACAGCAAACTGTCCTCTTAAACATTACAAGGTGTGTTCTTGTAATCACTTATGTTCTCATCTTTACGATTATTAAGTCCCATGTGGATTGTACATGGGTCTTGGGAAAAATAAGGAGTCATTTGCAGCTTTTAACTAGCTAGTTTTCTCTGTTACCATTTCTGAAATGCTGCAAATCTGTGTTTAGATGCCAGGAATAATAATATAAGGGACTTTCACACACAATTTCAGCTCTTTAATGGGCTACTTGGAGCCTAGTGTCCCTAATCCTGGTGGATTTGAGTTTAAATTGCACTTCAGAAGTTACAGATCCTCTTAGTTGCCATGTAAAATTGCAGTCTGCCCTTCATCATCTCTCCAGTTGCCAATACACCATTTCTCCTCCATCGCTTTGCTCAGTTTTTCTCTGCAGGAGAGGTTGTTACGTGGGAATGGTCTCTTAGAGGGTCATGCATAAGGTTAACCTTTGTGGGATGCATTGCCTGCGTTTACAATTGAGTAGAAACAAATTTCTTCTAGCTTTGGCCTTTGAAAGTGCATACTTATTATAACACAAAGCATGATTGTCCGGTGCGATAGCTCTCCACTGCGGGGTTATGTGTGCATTTCTATTCATAGCCCCCCCCTTTTTTAAGCTCTTCATGAAACCTGAAATTTTTAGGGTAAAGTTTTTCCCACTGAAAGATGCAGGAATAAATTTTTCCTAGCAGAGCTGAGAAGGATGGGAGCTGAACTTGGCTTAGTCGTTTGTGTGTTTATTTAAGGACTTTTTCTTGGTTAAGAGCAGTGAAAAACGGCTCCCACAAGAAGGAAAGCAACAACCACAGAATCTTGCAACCAATTTATATAAAGCTGTACAGCCGAAATAGTAGAAAGATGACAATTCTCGGAAATTGCCTTCAGTGAGAAGTGGCTTTGAATGTTCCCATGAAAATCAATCATGTTGCAGCTTCTCAATTGCATTTGGTGGATGCATGATACTCCTGGGATGAAGCTTTCTCACTAAGCTCATTGAGCATGCACTGAAGGAAGTCCATGCTACGCACAGCTGGCTACTACATTTAGCTGAACATTAAGAGAACATTAAGGGGACATTGTTAAGTGCTCAAAACCCAGGAAATGGTCAATTTAAGATTGTGTATGTATAGCCATAGCTCCGTCAGTCTTCTGTAAGGATGTAGGACGGTGCGTTCTTCGTACACTTGGATACTACTGCTCTATTCGTCTACAACACTAATGTGTTTTTCCTTTGACACTGGATTTATGTGGTGTCTTGTACAGCAGTATATTGTTTGTCCAGAGTCCGTGAAAGTCAATTACCCGAAGAATAAGTGTTATATTGCATCTGCGCTATGTTGAATCAGAATCCTTTAATAACCTAAACTAGCAACAGAACTGTGCAGCTGTGTATAATCTGTTCAAGTTTGAAGCTCTGTCAGCTCTAGTTGACTGCTACATCCTCTCCATTACACATAGGGAAAGCTGTGTATATACACGCAGTTAAATTTATTTTGTAGTTAACAGCTTGTTGCGCAAAAATGCACTGGAAGAGGGCTGGACTGGCTGAAAATGAATTGCTCGCTCTGTGGCTGCTGACTGCAGCGTTTACTGAACATGTGGTGAGCGGATTGGTTGACCACTGCCACTGTTGTGGACCTCTCCTAATCAGGATTCAGGCCAGATTTGGAAAAGGAATGGTGCTGCTGGCACTGATGTATTATCTTTTCTTGGCAGTCGACAGGGGCTATAAGTCTGTGCATTTCTGGCTTTCTTAGCAGGTTTAGATGCCATGTCAGCCGTAGACCCTGTTGTCCTCTCTTTGGGGCAAGGCAGAGGTTAATGAGGCAGCTTTCTGGATGCAGGTGGAGAGGAGCGCTTGGTCACAAGAAGTACCTGTTCTTTCAGCTCAGCCCCCCCCCACATGAGCCTAGTAATGTAGCTTAAAAGCTCCCTCTCAGTCCTAGGATTCTCGTATCTACGTAAGTGGCTCCTTTGCCAGGCAGGGGGCACTTGGGGTACCTTCTCCCATCATGTCCCGGCTGGTTTAAAACCAACACTCACAGCCCTGAAGCACAGCTCTTGTGTTCCTATGAGCTGAGCGCTGACCCGGTGGGACCTACTTTGCTAAAGGCAGAATGATATACTTCTGTTTTTTTATTGTTTTAGACCTCTGTTAAGAAAAGCTCTTAAGCACATCTCTAATTGTAGGTACTTGTTTCTTCTGGAGTGCTGTCCTGAGGAAGTGTCAACTTTGAGGGAGCAAGGCCTGTGCCTGAGTCCCATTAACTGCAGTGGTATTAACACATCCTTAAAATTAAGCAAATGTTTAAATGACTTCCTAATTAGTAATGCTTTTCTGAATAGGCACCTTAAAGAGCTTTTGAACAAACTTCTGCAAATTACACAGAATTCTTAATCACACTCTTACTCGCTTGCTGTTACTTGAAGACATCTTTAACTCAGAGGAATTTGTTAATGATGCTGTTTTAAGCCTTGTGGCTTCCAGAAACATTATGATCAGAAAATGAGAGGCTATTTTGAGAAACTTACTCAAATAGCATTTTTTTTAAAGTATGACAACTTCCAGGTAAATAGCATACTCAGGTTATAAATAATATGAATCAACTGTTAAAAAAAAAACTGCTTGATGAAGCTTTCTGAAAATAAAAATGTAATCCAGTCCCCTGAGCACAACAGTTTCTCTGATTGCCTTTTTATTGTTCTTTTGAAGCCAATAGACTTGGAGCGATATAAATCCAATGCAAATGAGAGAAAATATTTGGCAGCAATGAAATCTACTTTTTTAAAAAAAGAAAGGACCTGAACTATTTTAAGGTGTATGTTAGGCTGTTCTAAAACAAACTTAAATAACGAGAATTGAAAGATCACTTATTCTTCTATATAATAGGTGCAAATAAAAAAAATCCCTTTGTAGGTTGGTGCACATTGTCTTCTCTTTCTGCCCTCCAGTGCTGTCTTTCTGTTCTGGAAGAAATACAGTTTCGGTCTATACTCATTTTTCTTTCGAACATGCTGTTTCTCGTTATTACTCATCCAGGAAAACAGTTGATCTTTAATCCCATTTCTTCTGTCTGATCTTCTCAAGTGCCAGACTACCTGTGCCATTATGATAATATAGGTAAAGGTCTTCAGCAACTCCATGTTCAGATCTTACAATATCTTGCTTTCCCACATAAATTAACTAACTTGAAAGCGTGCTACAGATGCAGGGTTGTACTTCCTTTCTAGATACTTATTTCCCTTTCATCTTGAGGATTGCTTAATTTAGCAAGTAAATAGCACTGAAAAACTCAGAAGTGGTGGCTTTATCCTGTCGATGGGTGTAACTGAGGAACTGTGTGAAGGAGGAAAAGGCAGTTGATGTTCTCCTCCAAGGCAAGGAGATGACAGTGTTATGGTTCCTTATGGAAACTGGATCGTATTTCTGCCCCAAACGGATGGTTTAAGAATTAAGCAACTAATCATGAGGTCTTAGGATTATCAGGTAGCTACAGTAATAGTTAGGACTGATGGTAGATCTATAAATGTGCCAAAACCATCGCATGCGTACATGGGTCAACCTTCCGTTACTTTATAGCACACGGCAAACAGAAGAGCTGTAAATGGAGGTTGTTAGTGCTCCGTTGCATTGCTTTGGTTTCCTGTTTTTCGCCTGCAGCTTTCACTACACCAAGTGTAACATGGTGAACCAGCTTTGAGAATTTATTAAGCAGAGCTTTCAGCATGAAGAACTGAGGAAAGAGCAGAGAGATTGAATAACCCCACCAATGCTACGGTCCTATCAAAGCAATTTCTATAGTTGTCATTTTGTGCTATTAAACTGAACAATGAGGCTCTCCAATAAAATCATATGAAATAACAGCTCATTAAAAGCTCTCCTTAATATATAGCATGCTAATTAATGTCAGTGGGGTGCAAGCTTGAATGGCAGAATGGACTGTAATGTTTAGAAAGTAGGTAAAATAAAAGAAGATATTTTATCATTAATGACCTTTTAGTAAACCTAATGAAATCCTTAATGGCATGAATACATTAGAGAGACGCTCCCAATTGCTTTGTTACCTACACCATTCTTTCTCTCTTTCTCACAGACATGAAACTTAGTTTTATTTATAGAAAAAAAAATAATAAAATCCCAGGGAGGCACAAACAGGAAGAGGAGTCTGAGCGAGGAAGAGAGTGGATGAGGCATCTCAGGCCTGATTTCCCTATTCCCAGTCAAGAGAAAGGCTGGGAATAGGGCCATGTCATGGCCCGTCTGTAGGTGTGTTGGTGGTGTTTGTAAGGTTTAATTGGCTCTGTGTTTGTCGCATGACTCACAGTAAATATGCTGGGGAGCAAATGGGCCTCTCCTGTTCTCAGGGTCCCACTTGGTTCGCTTCCATGTTCGTTCTGTGGCTTTTTTTATGCCGTTGCTGATCACGCTGTGCTTGCACTGCGCCTAAATTAAAGGACTTTGTTCTTCAAGGATTTTAGTCTGTTACCTGTTGCCAGCCTTAAATATAACTTGCAAAAATGCCATTTAATCCTCCCTTAACCTTCTCCCAAGGAAGTAGTATGGGAACGCAAGGGCAAAAGGTGCTTGCTTCCTCTTATTCTGTGAATGAAATTTATTGGGCTGGGGAAGGACGTCAGTAGTGATAAATGTCAGGCTTACACTGAAGTTTAAGAGGGCAAATGCCCCTGATCATCGTGGTTAGAAAATACACTGTTCTGGTCTGAAGTCCAGCACTGGAAGAAGATTGTTCACTAACCTACTCTTGCCTGTTCATTGGAAGATAACTTTTTCCAAATCACTCCTTTTGTGTAACCCTTGGTGCAATTAACTTTAGGCTCTTACCCCAAAATGTCTGAAACTTCCTGATAAGATTGAAACTAATGTCCACCCAGCTGCAGTCCAGAGTCACCTGCAAAAGTAGTTGTTCCTAAGAAGCACAGGCCATCAGCAAGTTTTAGAAAAAAGAGCCAGTGGTTTGCGGTGTAATCATGTTTCAATCCGCTTTACAGAATCATGAAATTGATTGTCCCCCTGATGTTCCCCACGCTTTGGAGCAGCGTGTGCTAGGCTAGTTAATTCTGTTTTTGGCTCCAAGCACACAAAATAAAAGAGCTTTCTGCTTCCCCTCTTGTTTTCGCAAACCAAGGAGGAAGGGAGCACAAACCACCTTGAAATCACAATTTGAGAGCAGAGCAGCATCAGCCAGCTCTGTTTTGTTTTCCTAATCATCCAGTGAAGGTCACGGTGATTTAGGAAAAAGATGCCCAGCCTGTTGGCTGCATTAAGAGAGCTGGGATGAACGACAACAAACAGTGGAGATGATAACCAGGTAATCAGAGAGCTTACAGGAATCAGAAGAGTCTGACAGAAAGGAGAGTTGGCCAGATGTCTCGTTAGTATAATGTCCTCTTTGATATTGGAGACAACTTCTCTCTCCTTCTGGAGCTGGAAAAAAGGGATGCTGTGAAGGTAAAGTCTTGATTGTTGCTTTACTCGGTGGAGACCTGTGAGAGGTATGAACACAACTCAGGAAAGCAGGACTCCGTTGTTTTACCTTTAGGATGTTGTTTCTTTAGTGCTCGAGAATGTTGCTTTTCTCCATGAGCTCAAAAGCTTTTTCTAAGCTATTTAATTTTATCTTAGCTTTGTGTCAGTGTAAAACTCACAGTAACTTTGAAGAAAAACACAATAATGTGTATATAGCATTATCAAACAGCGATTTTATTTAGGATACAACTAAGAATTGGAAGTTATCCAAGTTACAAAGGTTATTCAGACAAAAGTTCACATCCTTACCTAGCTAGCATCCTTATTAAGGATGAGTCTTGTGATCCTCTCCATGCTGTTGTTGAGCAAACAGTGCTACTTGGTAGGTATAAGTCAGTCCTTTTCCAGGCTACTGTAATCATCCTCTCCTCTTGTTACTTTAAAAAAATGCCTTGCACCACTCCGCTTTGCAGAAGCATCCTGTCGCCTTTCCGAACTTCTGTATACAATAGACCAGTTTTCCAGCTAAATAAAACTGTGGTTACTGCTTTAGGAAGAGTGCCAGCGAAAGATGAGCCCGTTGCGGCTGACACTGGCGTTCTGACAACCTTGGCTGGGCAGGAATAATGAGACGTAGCCCGGGGCTATAAACTGCATTGACTTGGGAACGCCGGGAGAAGTTCATTCTGCGTTGCCTGAGGCAAAGGTCTGCCTGTGCTGGTGGCTGAGTTTCCTAGGCTCTCGGTTCCCTCTGTCATGGTAATTGAGCACCGAGAAAGCTGCCTGTGAAAGAGTTTTGAGGGAGTCCCTTGCTACCTGCTACTAGTTCAACTTGTGTAATCTCAGCAGCAGCAGCAGAACTACAGCACCAGGAAAGGTGCGGCCATTTCTAGCTGCTTTATTGAGAGGTTTAAGTAAAGACAAGGGGACTTTGTGGTTCTTCCCAACAGCCTTGCTGGACCATAGGAAATTCCCTACAGCTACAGTGGTTTGCTAATAGTTGTCATAGGAAGAAATGGTGCTGAAGAGCTGCAGTGCTGCCTGCTGAATGGAGATCTCAGGGTTTCCTTCGGTTCGCTGAGCTCCTTGGTGGCAAAAGGAACAAAACAAAAACAAATTTCAAACAAAATCTGAGGTAAAGAAGAAGCCCTAGTGACATTTTTATGCCTGGGAAGAATCAAGACATGCAGTTTATCCACCATTTTTTCATGTCACTGCATTTAGCAGGTTTTAGCAGGTTTACTCCTAAAGGGATCCATGCAGGTCTTGGGGACAAGATTCTTTGCTGGGATTTAACGCAGCGCTGTCCTAACAGAGGATCTGCGAACACGCTCCGTAGCGCACGCTGCTTGGGGAAGCCTGGCCTGTGGTCAGTCGGTTCGTAGTGAGATAAGACCAACAGTGATTCCTCTAGTTTGGTAGACAGTTTTGAAACATGCTGAAGCTGAACGTACACCGGTAGTTGTTTGCAGTTCCACGTAGGATTTTTAGAGTTGTCTCAAATTGGATAAGCATAGAAATAAATTACTCCGCCAATTGTTGCTACGTACAGCAGGTCCTTTTAATGCCTGTTTTTTGGAAGAAGCTTCCTTGGTTGTAGCAACAGTTGTATTTATGCCATAGAAGAGGACAGCCCTGTCTTTACAGCCTTATCAAATAGGGTGTGTGTAGGTCTGTGCGAAGGTGAGTAGAGAGAATGTGCTTTGTGTTTGCCCTGTGTGTTACTTGAGCTGTTGGGGAGTTGAGTCCCCCCCATAAGATTGGCTGAAATGCAGTCTGGTCGAGAGATTCGCAGCCTTTTCGCAAGTCTGTGGAGGATTTGTCTGAATTTGCGTGGTATGTCAGTTCCGATGAAAAAAACAACAGAAACTCTGAACCAGTAAAATGGTACTGGTGTAAAATAAAAGACCGTTACTGGTGACCCCATGCCTTTACAATGAAGCATTGCAGTGTTGTCCATGAGCACTCAAGTGTTTTCGTTGTGTGCAACAGACGTCTCTTCCCCTCTCCCCAAATAAGCAGAATGAAATAAAAAAAACCCACAAAAGCAATTAACAGCTTTAAATTAATTTTCATGCTCCACATAAGCAAGATGGACATTCAGGAGGTAGAGAGGCTTTTTTTTTTTTTTTCTTTTAGTTACCTTCAGAAAATTTGGGAGGTCTAGCCAATAAAGTTGCTAGGAAGATCTTTCTGTTACTAAAGCAAGAATGTAATTAGTGTATAGGAAGATCTTTCTCCAGTATCCTCTTCCCACCTAAGGGATGCAGCATTTCAGCAGTGTACTGCGTGATATGTTTAGCACAGTTTTAACAACATGTCACCCTCTAAATTTACTGCTTATAAATATTTCTGCTTATAAACCTTACTGGTTATAAATATTGCCAGCAGCTAGATGCATTGCAATCTGGTACAACCCATTCAGCCTCGGCTGCCCCTCGGAGAGCTATCATTTTGTTAAAGAAGGTAACAGATGAGGTGACAGAGCTCTTCTCCGAGGTGGTACTTGTTTTTTTCTACTACTTGCCACTGCAAGCAGACATGTCCCTGGATTTAAATGTAGCAGAAGATATGTTGCCTTCTGTTCAACAGCATTTCCTTCTCACATTAAAGTCCCTGGAGTGAACTATGCTTCCATGGATGGGACTGGTGTTAGGTATTATTGTGATCGTCTGCTATTAAATAGGGTTTAACATCACTGCCAAGAATCTACGACATTAAGGAACCAATGTCAGACATTTAAGGAAGGGATAAGATACGACAACCTAAGAGGTGACAGGTCTCTGCTTTGCCTTAAAAAGTGTGGAAACTCTGTCACTGGACAGATCCAGATTTGCAGCCTAACAATGTGAATCCCTTTGTAGATGTCTGTGTGAAACTCCAAGAAAATCAGACTTGAACGAGACTTCTAGAGGGATTTTTGAGGTCATTCACCGCCATTCAGAGCAGATACAGTGTAAATACAGACTTGACTATACTGGTTTGTGGTGCATCTGCTTCCAGGTTATTACTAAACGAAGGGGGAACAGGCAAGGCAGAGAGGTACGAAAAAGCTAGTCAAAGTATTTTCAGTAAATGTGTAGAAACGAAGCATATATGGTGACAGACCCATAGACTTAGCTAACAGCACTGGACTTGAAGTTTAATCATTAGTTTTGCTTGGCTCTTAATGCAAACTGGTTGTTCTTACCTCATTTCCGGCTTTCCAGCTATGGTCCCTGGCCAGTACTGCTCCTTGGAAATGTTACCACTTCTTTAGTAGCTCTTGAGCATTGCAGACACTGTGGATGAGTACTTACCTTGGCATTCAAGTGTTTCTAGTGGCTGTGATCTCAGATCATTGATTTTTGTCAATATTACGGTCAAAACAAAAGTGACCCTGTTTGAGAGTGGGGAAAGGGGGAGCAGAAAGCCCCTAAACCTCACCGGATCAGGAGCTAAGCAGCTCCTCATTGCTGTACGAGACGAAGGAGTTGCTCTCTCTACAGACGAATTTTGTGAGCAGCAAGTCATGCAGACATCTGAGACCAAAAAATAATGATTTAGTGTCAGCATGTAGTTTGTGCTCTTGTACTTACGTTACTTCCCTTTCCGCTTGCAGAGTACTCACTGTACCGTACTTGTGATACGATAAACATCTCTGTAGTAGGAATGCTTAGCTATACCCTAATTACAGGAGCTCTGTTTCTTATTTTGGGAGGTATCCTAAGGTTATGATGACACGCTGAACGAATGCAAAGTGGTACCTTGGTAAAGAGTTTGCAAAGTGTAATTCCAGCTTGCCGTACATCTGTTAACACTGTCGCTGTTTTGGGGTCAGTCTGAGTCCTGGAGGGGTGGTTTTTCACGTCGCATCTAAACGCGCGCAGTGCTGCTCTGAGGCTCGCCGTGGCCGGCGCTGTCTCGCTCGTCTTACTCGAACAGTCCTGAACGGTCGGACCTGCAGAGCACAAGCCACGAACGGGCCGGTCTCTATACGTGTATTGGCGATGGTGTGGTGTGACTCAGCCCGCACGTAACAGATGGACCTCACCTGGGAATGCAGCGGCGGTCGCGAGAAATGACTTAAAATAATACTTCTGCAGGGAGGTGGTCCATCTTCTTCACAGGCATTTTAGCTACCTGCTGTTGCGTAAAAACTTAATGCTGTTAGCCTTGCGGAGCGAGTGCTCCACAGCAGTGTCCTTCCTGCGCTGCTGTGGCTCGGTGTTACGTACCAGTCAATTAAGAGCGATAGGGTTTGAACAACAGCTCGTAGGTCAGCTTTGGCCTGCAGAGCAGTTATTAATGAGACAGGAGGAGGAATGGACCAGGCTGGCGCTTAGAGGGAAGGACGAAGACTAAGGCTGGCAGCAGGAGAGAACGGGCCTTGTGCAGAAAGGCCAGCCGATGCCGATGGCCTAACTCCACTAACTCGGCAGCGTCATGAGGTGCTTCTGTCTGCATCAGCTGACAATTTGGTTTGGTATTTTGTCAGCCTTTATATATATATAAAAATATATATTTTAAAATTAAATTCAAGCGATTAAGTCTGGAAGTCTGCAGTGCATTTTTAATTTTTTAAAATTGCTTAAAAATAGAATAATTAGATCAGCAGGAGGCAATTTTTTCAAATGTATGGCATCGTGAAAACTAATAGTAACTTGATGCAATAATCAAAGTACTTAGGTCTGTTTCAAGTTATGCTAGTTTTCTGCAGAAATGGTCCATAAAAGAATTATATTATTTTTAGGGCTTTAATTAGCTAAGTATGTAAATTTCAACAAATTTGAACGTTGGAGGCTTTCAGAGGAGAAGAGACAATATAGATGTTTATTCCAGTTCTTTCTTACTTGGAGAATAATCGTTTCCTTTGATGCCCTTTTCTTCTCCTCATTTGATCTGTGGATTCTCTATCTGCTAAGTGAACCTTGGGCTTTTCATTCCCAACACTTTTGCCCTATCATCTAGCTTTATTAAACTGGCAATTTGTTTCAACATTTCAGTTATTCATTAACTTTTACATTTTCTCTAGCTGTATTAATCATTACTTTTTACAAACTGGGAATGTAAATTATCCCTGTGCTGTCTGCACTGTCCCTATGATAATTTGCCTTTGCAAGTGGTTCCTCAGCACTTCATACAATTTTTTTCCTTTGCTGTAAGATTCACATTGGCTCTTGCTTTTTACTATTGTTTTCTTCAGATGACCGACTCCCTCCAGAAAATCAGATTTTCATAATACTGTCTTAGATTTCTGTTCATGTGCTTCTTTGGCATTGAAGTCTGCATATGCAAATGATAAATTCAAACTTCTAGGTCTGGTTAAATGAGCCCCTCTCTGCCTCCCTGAGAGTAAGTGCTTCTGTCAAATCCTTGGGTGTTCAGAGTGTGTGGACACAAATGGGAACTGCCGTAAGCCCCTTGTGAAAATTCAGCTTATTGAGATCAATGACCTGCCTGCCTGCCCAGCGTGCTGCCCAAATGGTCTGTTCACAGGGTGGTCCCGCAGCAAGGTGACGTTGGTGAGGGTAGGTAGGTGCGGCGTGCCTTTCTTCTGGTATTTTCAACGCATTGTTTTCATACCAGATTTTCTGGAAAATATAAATGCTCAGTAATGAAGTGCTCCGGAGGAAACGTGTTGTCGGTTCAAGCGCCAGGGGAGGTGCTCCAGTGTAGTGTGTTCGCCAGAGCAGATGATGGTGATGGGGAGGAACAGCTGGGAATCTTGCTCCTTGGCACAGCTGGAAGGAGGAAGAGGAAGGAAGCGCAGTCCGCCTGGTGCTACTGGCACATCAATGGCACCGTGGGGTTTGTAGCCTGCAGTGGTGTTCCTGTAGCTCCAGCTGTGAGTAACCTGGAACTGAAAGGGAGACAGAGCTTTTAGGTTAGAAAATGTTGGCAGGCTAACGTGTTGAGGGGTGGGGAGCACCCCAGAGATTCTCCAAGACCACTGTGAGCTCTCTAGCGTTGTAACCGTAGTTTGTCTAGGTTTGTTGTTGAATCTAGATGTAAGGCTGAAAGATTTGAGCTTCCACATGAAGATGGGCTTTTCTTGGTAAGTGGTTTCTCTGTGGAAAATAGCAGTGCTTCTGGGACAGAGATCTTCGCTCGAATGTCCTCTGTGGTAACCTGAACTCGCTGAGAATAGTTCAGATTCTCTCTCTATTTCCCAGGGCTAAGAATTAACCAAGAAAGGCACCCTAGATTTCCTTGAAGACCAAGGACAACTGACTGGGAGGAGTTGTGGTTCACCCTGGGACAGTTAGGTTTCGTTGCTCAGAGGGACACATGAGATGATAAGAATTACCAGGCTGCTCCTAAGAGAAAGGAGAGGCTTCTCCTGAGGTGCGTAAGACTTGACTTACCTGAGAACAGTGTCTTGTGACTGATTTGTTTAATGTTTCTGGTCAATCGTAAAATAAAGAAATTACAGCAGAGCAGTCACACTAGCAGATTCACTTAGCAAACTGAGTTATACCAAGCAGACTACATGTGTATGTATATGCATAAAATATATCAAAACACACTTAGACTGCTCTGTCTTTAGGCAATGTCTTTCATGCAAATCTTGTCTTTTTTTTTCAATAAATTACCCTTAATTTGAATCAATAAAAAAATCTGCCTTTCCATTACTGTGTGATGACTCTCTCCAGTTCCCCAGTGAATTTATAAATCTGTTTCACTTTCAAGCCTCCAAATTATTTTAATAAGAAACAGGGAGAAGCAGTATAAACCAAGTTTTCTGCGTGGTTTTTCAGGACCAGGTGTTTGCACTCCAATTTGCTACATTTTAATGCTAACCTACTCATGGCTTATACTTAGTGCCTAAGCTGAGCAACGTTCAAGCTCACATTCTCATTACTACTATTCAACATCTTAATGTTTGTTGGTAAAAGGCAATAATATTGCGTTAAGTCACAGTGCAGCTGCTAAGGCTATCTAAATCATATCTTGTAACAAGCTCAAGATGTCACTGTAGAAGCCTTTTCCCAAAATGCCCATGTTGGTCTTTTCGGGGTAAATTTAGGCAGTACCCACCTGAAGGTATTTTCGTACCTTTTAGGTATGGCAAAATGTTCCTTAAGGAAAACAGAGGAGCTTTTATTGAGCTTTTTGTTTAGACCTACTGCTGTTTTTCAGCTGATGCGCTAGATTTGGAGAGTTCAGAAGGGTGCTGTGAAATCTCAAAATCAGGCTGAATAAAACCAGCACGAAATGCCGTATTTGCATTCTTAGCTTTGATATGTCTAATAAGAAGTGATTCTTTCTACTTCATTTGGGGCTGAACCAGTACATACTGGGCTTTGAGGTGGAAACCATGAATCACATGAGGCTATCAGAATATTTAGACCTACAGTAAGGACTAAGGATGAAGATACAGCAGCTCAGCTCTGACCATAAATAGACATAACTTTACTACTGCTGTTATTTAGAGTCTTGAAGCCTGTTTTGCGAGTCCTGCACGAATGTATACGTGCCCTACGGCAGTGTCTTTCAGCCCTTTTTTGGTTTTGTGGAAACCCCCGGCCTGCCGCCTTCGTCCTCAAAATTCCCCTGGAGGCACACAGCACTCTGAACTACCCTGACTGGCTTGGTTTTCTTATATATAGCTTTAAAGTAACCCACAGAGAGTCAGGCATGCAGAGACGCAAAAAGCTGCTGTTGGGATTTGGAAAGCACATTTTGGATGGAGCCAAGGGATGGCAGTGGAGCTCTGTCCTGCGAGGCTCTGGGGTTGAATGTACTCTTCGTCCTTGCCTGAGCTAGCAAAAGGCTGGATTTAAAACCTTGGGGGTTCGTCCTGCCTTGTCCTTCCCTTCACCATGCTGCAGCCATCTTGCAGTGTAGGCGGGATGGCTTAAGCATTGGAGTCATGTTTTTGGAAATACAAGTCAGTGGGGGAGGGAGGACTAAAAGAAACTGCTTGAAGCTTGAGAAAATACTTTCTTCCTCAGCGGAGAGGAAGAAAATGCTGTGTTTCTCGATTTCTCATCCTCTGGTCTTGCTTTACAATTGAAACCTAATGAAATACTTCTGAAAAATTGCCTGAACTTCTCAAGATTGGTTGGATTCTGTGATTCTCAGCATGCAAAGCTTAAGTCTACATCTGCAGCAATTAACGTTGTTTGCCTCCTCGCCATGAGAAATTGAAACCGGTTGGCTTCCTCTGGTCGCTCGTCGCAGTGCCTCTGCGCCATCCACTTTCGCCCTGCGCCCAGATGCCGACAGAGCAGTACCATTGGCAACGTGGCTTTTGCCAGCACGATGTGAGTGTGTTGCTGAGAAACCAATCTGTTCCCTTCCATTTCTGCCTCCCTAAATGGTTCAAGAGTTGGGGGCAGGAGGCAGAAGGAGATAATGGCCTTGAATTGGGAGAGCCTTCATGGATCTTCCTGCTGGTGCTATTAGAGGTCAGGTGGGGGGGAAGATTCAAACACGATAGGCCGAGGAGTCATGGTACAACATTTATAAAGGTTTTGCTTCTTATTCATAAAGCTGGGAGGGAGCTAGCCAGGCTCATCTGGCAGCTTTGTGCATGATTTTCCACCTCATTAGCAAAAGGGAAAGAAGAAACAGAGCTAGATTATCCCAAAGGGGAATTAGAAGAATAAATCAGACTATTTTAAACTCTTCTTCTTTTGTCTGGAATACAGCAATGGTGTTAGAGCAAAAATTTTGCAAAATGTTTAAAAGATTTTAAAAGTGCAAAGTGTGATCATGTGGATTGAAAGTTGATAGACCATAAAAACAAAATTGGAGTTCAGAGGTATGTAGAGATCTGCACAGTTCACATTTTATTCATGTATTGCCCACAGTGTGCTAGGAAAAAAAAAAGGATGCAAAAACCTTACAGAGTAAAATAAACAGTAATACCTGCAGCGTAGCCATTTCTGTTCTAGTCAATATTTGAATGAACGCCTGTATTTTCCCAGGTTGAATAATAATAACAATAATAAAGAATGTAACGGGGAGAAAGCTCTAATGCTGGCTTTAGAGCTTTGGAGTTTGTCCTTGTGCAAAGTGAATTAGTCGCCGTTGGAAGTGCTCTGCGCAAAGGCCTTCAGTGATGCACTTCTCAGGCTTACCCGTTTAGATACATATCCCTGCGTTTCGCCTAGGGGAAAACTTTCCCTATATTTGGGGAAAGCAGGATTTCAGGGTGTGAGAAAACAAACTGCTTTTGCAATCACTCTGCTTGGGTTTCTCAGTGGAGCTGTGCACTTGGTGCAGCTGCAAACAGTGGCTGTGACATGCTTCAGAACATGTAAGAAACCCTACATTTTGTAATTTGGAGTTGATGAGCAAGATAACAGCACGCAGAAGAGCCAGGATGGTACATAGGATGGGAAAGAGAATTTTTGGACCTTGTCTGATGATTTTGCTTTTGACTCTTTGATGGGAATGAAGAGTGAGAGGGAACTGAGCAGTTTTTGTCTAGAGAAAGCAGCTACAAATGAAGCATCGCAGGGAGAGGTCCATCATGGTACAACCCTACTCATACTCTTTATTGGGGTCAAATGCTAATGGGCACTTGCTTTTTAGGATCGTATCTTGTGAACAAGCCAGCTCTTTCCAGTGTGATGGCCACAGGACAGCCATATCCTGCAGCTCTGTTAGGAGTCAGCGTTAGGTAGGAGTAATCATTGAATTGCCCTTCCTCCCCATCTTACTGGAGCCTTGACTTGGAAATTTCCCATTACCAGTTCCCTCCTGGTTCACAGCAGATTTTCATTTATTATTTTCTTGCCTTATTCCTCATCTGACCATAATTTCTGAACATGCTCATCTTTTTCCTCCAGCCTGTTTTGGCTGAGGTTGAAGCAGACCGTCCTCTTGTCCTTCAAGGTTTGCCGCTGAGTTCCTAGTTGTGTACATTGCTCAGCTGGCACCCAATTCACTTGAATTTTATCTAGCTCTCTTGTCTAACACTTTGCTTAAAATTCTTAAAATTCTATGCTGGTTGGTTTTATGGCATAACCAAACATGTTTTCCAAAAATTGTTTGAAACCTATTCTGTAGCAATGTGGTGCCTTGTTAACTGTCTTCATGGTAGTCTGCTCTTCAGAGTGCATAACAGAAGAGGCTAACCAGGAGCCTAAGGGCAAGAAGACAAAACAAAATAAAACAAAAAGCCTGTGCAGAAGAGTGCTTAAGCATTGGTAAAGAATACTAGCAGGCAAGGACGGCTCTTCTTTGAGTTCTGGTATGAAATCACTGTATTCAGATGTGACTGTCAAAGGGAAAATTGTTGCTTCAGTCAGCAAAAGACCTTTGAACACATTTTCTTTGCTTATAAGGCTACTATGAGTCTTTTCCCTTTGCAAAGAGTTGCAAAGTTGTTAGGAGACATTTTCCGGCTAATGGATATCTCAGAGACACCTTTGTGTGGAATGTCACTTAAAAACATTGATTTTCTAGGGGAAAGTTTTAACTTGCTTTGTGCACTATGTATTTGACAGCCAATGGCTTCAGTGAAAATGCGGTTCAGGTGAATAATCCAGAAAACTTGCTGCAGCTAACCTGACTGGAGAAGATCTCTTCTGCCATAGTGGTAGGATTTTATTCATGTAGTACCTAGTATACTTGCAAAATGTATCCCAGGTGTTTGCTCTAAAGCAGTCGCGTCTGGAGGAATGGAAGATGCAGTTTTTTGGAGGTGGCTGGAGCATTTCTAGCTCTCTTCAGACTTTTGACTCTCCCCAGAACATTGGAAAATGAGGCCTGGATTATATTCAAAAGGAAAACAGCAACAGTGTTTTTATTCGCCAGAGTGCTGAGCAGCCTGTACCCCCCAGGTGAAAGCCCTCTGGGTCTAAACACTGCCAGGGCGCTCTAAAGGCCTGGATATTTCAGGCACAAGATTGGTTCTCTCTGATGAAATGTTTTGATGAGCACAGAAAGCAAAATCAAAGCGTAAAGCCGTGTGTGCGTTCCCAGGACCGGTGCCACCAGCTGCTGCCCTTCCCACCTCCCTTTCCCAAGTCCGTGCCCGGAAGATGAGCTCAAGTTCCCATGTTTTAGGGCACTGCCATAGCAAGACTGGGCTGGCAGCTGTATTCTTATCAAACTGAAGTGGCATGAACAGCCAAGTAATATTCATAACTTCAACCTCCTCTACCCTTGCGTAGCTGCTCAGGAAAATACGTTCCATCTTGCTATAAATACTAATGTGCAGTACAACATCTTAACCACTAAATCCCAAGCAAATATTTTGCATATAAAAATTTATTTTGCTTCGCTTCATATTATCTCGCTGGCAAAGCTGACCGGTTTTTTTGCTAGAATATTACAGAAGAGACTTGGCTTTTTTGCTGGCTGAAGCAGTTCAGTTGGATTTATTTGCTATCACTTTGAACATTAAAACAGGGATTTTTTAACCAGCTTCAGAAAGAAGTCTTAACTTCT
This sequence comes from Rhea pennata, assembly GCF_028389875.1. Taxonomy (NCBI): domain Eukaryota; kingdom Metazoa; phylum Chordata; class Aves; order Rheiformes; family Rheidae; genus Rhea; species Rhea pennata. Next base: position 4,898,152 of record NC_084678.1, read on the forward strand.
TATTTATGACAGGTATGCATTTATGGGGGAGGTGAGTTGTCTTCCACTCTATTTCTTAAGGCTGAATTTAACAAATTGACTTGCAGTTTTCAAAATCTTTGTAACTGGCCAGCCTGTATTTTAGGGAATTATGCTAGACGTGAAGTGTGCAGGTATTAATTTTAAAAAATAGAAAAATGGGTTTGGAAATTGCACAACCTATTTCCATCCTTCACTTTCCCTGTACAGCTTCTTTTCATCTTTCTGGTGAGGAAAATCTATATCTGGGACAGCTTGATGGCATAACTTGAGAGACAGCAATATAAACTGCAATCAGAGTCATTGCTTGTAATAGGCGATGCCAAAAAATGATCAAACCTTCCATTTTTAGATGTTCTGCCATCCTGTCATGCTATGGCACTCTCAGCTTCGAAAGTAATAGTGTACGAAGAGCGTGGAGAGGTACAGCAAGCAGATTACTGATGATTAGCCAAGCACAACAGCTTTTTTTGCGTTTTAGTTTTGGATGTTTGGTGTTTGAGGTGCTGGTGCTTCCAGTTCTGCTCTAAGTCTGGAAATGGAAAGGTCCAGGCAACAAGGGAAGGACCAAAGAAACCGAACCTGTGACAATGAAGCTTGAATTACAGATGGCCAGATGAAGGAGGTGACACAGCCCAAAGGTCCAGGTCCTGGATTGTGTCAGAACTGATTTTGAAGGGAGTTCTGATTCTTTGTGCTGTGTGAATTCTGCTTTTAAGATGAATTTTGAGTTTTATGTATGAGTTTTCCCAGACTGATCTTTTTTTACCCGGGGATGCTTTGGGCCCTATTTGCTCATCCCTTCCTTTTGAGATGAGCATGTAGATATGCACTTACGTTCCCAGGACAGTGAAGGAAGCTAAATGTATGCTCGAGTGGTATACTGGGCTCAAAACCTTACATAACTGCTCTAAGTTGCTGTATCACACAAAATATTCTTCCCAGTGGTTGGTGAGCCAATGCAGGTGTGTATTTATAAGTTGTGTATTATAAGTGTAACCAGGTTTGATACCTATTTGTGTTCATTATGAATATGAAGACCTTTGCAAAATGTTTCATGTGCCAAGGATTAGAGTTTAAGCCATAATCTGCCCAAACTGGTTTCTTTGTCTTTTAATTCTGTGTTAGCCGTGTTCTGCCTGCTGTGGAGCTGATCACTGTGTAAAGGCTGTTTGTGTGCATTTACCTTAAATTTATATATCATAGGAATGAGCTGACATGACACCTGCCTGGGTTTTCTTCCCCCTGTGTGACAGCTGATTTTGGTAAGGTGATGGAGGGGAGGAGAAGTACTTGTTTTAATTTGTTTTATGGAATGGATTGAGGTTTTACCAGGCATTACTGTCCCTAAGCTGTGAAACAAGTGTGTTCCCCAGCATCTCTGGGTCGCACAGGGCTTGCTGCCTGCCTGCGTGCCCTAGTTTCCACTGCGGGATGCAGCAAGGGCAGCCACGTTGCAGCCACGTTGCATGCCTAAAACCACGACCGGGGAAACACTCCTGCTTTTGCCCATCTGCTTCCAGAAAGATTGATCTCCCTGTAACATCTGTAGGTTTTTGCATGATTCATCTCTGATAACGTATGAACCCTGCTTGGCTTCTTCTCGTCTTGCCCTTTGCGCCTAGGCGAGATGGACTTGCGCTGCACACAGGGAGCTAGAGCAAATATTTGTGCGCTCTGGAAAAAATGCAGAGCTTAAGTCCCTTTGACACTCTTGGTTTTGAACTTTAAATCAAATGTGAAGGCCACATCCAGGATCCTGCTTGTGTGTGATCTGCACTCTGCTTGGGGTCAGCCTGGGAAGTGTAAGCGGCCAGTGTTACCCAGCAGAGCCCTTGTACGTGCCGGTGGGGAGCGTGTCGGCTTTAATGTCACGGGAAACCTGAAGCAGTCTCTCTGTAGCAGGGGGAAGCGGCTACTTACAACTACACAAAGTAACAGTATAAATGATGTTTTGCTTCGGCCTATAGTGTTCACATGTGCGTTTGTATGCTTTGGAAAGTGGAAGAGATCTTTAATTGTTTACTGAAACTGCTGCTTTGCCAAGATTAAATATCGAATTAATAACTGAAGATAAAGAATTTATAGAAAGATCGGGAACATGAAAACTTGGGCTCTGCCTCATACTTTTGCAACTATTGTTGTTGTTGGGTTACAGCTGACATAGATGCTGCTTTGCACCTCTAAATCTGCTTTTTTTCACTCCTTGTGTTGCATGAGCTTCTTCGAGTGTTTGGCAGCTGCCTGGGCCAAGGTGCTTTCCCGTGGAAGCGTGGCTCTGAGAACAACCCTGGGCAAGATGCCGTCTGGAAGCGGAGAGCTGATTTTCGTTCCTAAGTGCGCCTCAGGCTGAGTTAAGGTGTTGGATCGTAAGGTTTGACTTCTACTTAACTCACGGTACAAGCAGAGGCAAGTCCTTATTTCCTTACCGTGCTTCAGCCCCGGTCCTAGGAGGTGTCACGGAGGAAGAGGGAATGGTTAAACCTTCGTAGTCTGGCCTGTAGTTCTGCGGGTAAGGGAAAGCCGGATCGTGCTCAGGGGTGGCGTTTACCCTACGGACACTGGCAGAAGGGCTGGTGTGTGCAAGTGCTACGTGCAATTTTAGGAGCGTCGCTGTAAGCCTCTTGTTGTTGGATCCAGCTTGAAGGTGGACAGAGAAAGCTGTGCTTTGGGGAATGGCCATTTCTTACGGTTGTCTCCCATGAAATCTGAAGTTACTTTTCGTATTAGGTATCTTATGCTGCACAGCCACTTAGGTTCAAAAAGAAGCATTTCAGGAGCTCAATATTAGCCATGTGAAAAGAAAGGAGATGCAGTCTCCTTTACTGGGGAGAAGCCTTGCAGATCTTCTGGTCTTTCTGAGATCAGTGATGTCTGAACTGAAGCAAGATGCTCGGTAAAATGCCTCTTTACCTTGTACACCCTTTGGACACAAAGAATTCAAAGCAAAAAGTTTAGAAGACACCATGAACTGGAGCTAGCATCCTTTCTGTATAAAAAAGTTATTTGCACAGTTAAATTACATTGCATGTGACTTCTTAGCGCCTGGCTTGAGGAGCACTGCTTTCCTGAGACAGTGGCTCAGGAAATGAAGGAAACGTTTTGATAGCTTCAAGTTCAAGGATATTTCTGTCAGATTTTTAGACATCGGTTTATTTGTGTTTATTTTGGGGAGAGATGAGGAGAGCAAAGTTTGCTTGTCGACGTTATTAGAGCGTGGCGTGCCATATGTAAAGCAAGATTAAAAACTAAATAGCTTATTGTTTCCCAAGGAGTTCTCAATCATGAAGCTTTTCAGTTGGTTCCCCTTCTGCACGGTCTGTGACACTGAGACCTGCGAATGCATCCAGCTCTCTCCACCGATACCTGACCCCACCACCTCTACGCCCTTATGACCTGCATGATGATTTCTCACCTTACAAAATCACACTTTGGCTGTGACAAACTTTTTTTTCTCCCTCGTTGTCAAGTTTTGTGCTCCCCCTGTTAGAAGCTGAAATTGCAGCAGGCGGTGTTGGAGAGGAAACTACTGTTGTATGGGCACCTGCGAGCTAAGCTGCTGTCCCAGCTGGGTGGAAAAGCCACCCTCTTCTCATCTCCTGCCAGTTGAACCCTAGTGAAACCTAGGACCATCATCAGGGACCCTTCTTTCCACTGCCGCTTTTATGGGGAGGCCACCCCATGTCTTTTCCCTGCGTGTTGTGTGGCATGATAACACCCAGTGAATAAAAAAGTCCTGATACTATGTCTTGTATCATAAGATGAGAGTGATTTCAAAAAACAGCTATAAGACTGGAAAAATTGCATTTTGTGCGTTTTCTTCCAACTTAATGAAGTGAAAGACACTGGTCAGGTTGTCTGTGCAGACCCAGGTTCTGATCCTGGCAAGCTCGTACATAGAGTGATTTTGATGTGTTCCTAGTCCTGGATCCTCTGTTGGCAGCACAAGATGGTTTCAGTCTTGGGACATTACTGCCCCCCCCACCAAAAAAAAAAAAAAAATACTGCTAGCTGTCAGTCCCCAAGTATCCCCAGAAGTTAAGGATTGTGTGTTAGGGAGAATGGTGAGGCTCAACAGCCTGTTTTATAAAGACAGGGACATAAAACCTCAATGGGCACACTGGGGATAATGTAATGGATTTATGGGTTTCAAATGCCTTCCCCAAACTGCTATGCAGGCTGTCACTAAAATGGAAAATAGAGAGAAAGTTGCATAATGTACCTCCAAAGTGGTGTTTGATTTAACAGCAGCGCTTACCATTTGCATTCCAACGGGCTGCAACGGCTGGAATCAGAGGGGAGGCTTAAAGCCCTAATGCTGGATGGTGAATATAGCTGTGGAGAGCAAAATTCTGCTTACCACGGCTGATTAATTCGATATGACAAAGGATATGAGATAAAGTGGTCTTTGCACTGGGATCAATTGTTGTGGAAGGAAACAGGAGCGTATTTTTTTGCTTTGACTGGCAAGCTCTCGTTACAGAGACGTTTGAGTTTGCTGCCTTCAGTTCTGAGGTCGTGAGCACGTGAAATCCTGACGGTTCAGTTGCTCGTCAGTGGGAAAGCTAACAGGAATGCACCGAGTGCATGGGGCGACTGCATGGATTTATCAGTTGTGATCTGAGCAGGTTATTCTTTCTTGCTAATTAATTAATTAATTTAAGAGGATTAAAGAAACTCCAAAAAAGCCATCCAGCTTTTCCAGGAGGATTTCACTGCCTACCATTGGGGGGTGAAAAGGGCCATTACAGTGAAATGGTAAGATCTAAATTGAAGTTTGGTCTTAATGTATTAAGTTTAGGACCTCATGGTTGATCGCTAATATATCCTTAGAAAGGAATACCTAAACATGAAGGATAACTCATCACATCTCTTGACCATCCGTTTCACTGTTTAATTACCACATTTTTAACAATGTGTGCCCTTTTCCTCTATGTTTTTTTTTAATCTCCAATTTCCAGCTGTTTACTAGTATTTTTTAAGAAAAAGCAAGCCCGGGACAAGGACCACACTGCCTGCATGCTTAAAGCTGGCATAAAATCCACCAGACTGGGTTATTGCGTTTGTTCGCTAAGCGCGGTGCGGGGCTGCAGAGGTAACCTGGGCGCCGGAGCCAGCGTAGCTGCGCCGCGGAGGGCTAACCGCTCACGTTAACAGAGCTGCCCGTGCCCCGCTGCGCCTGGCGCTCGGGCTGAGCAGGCGGCCTCCCTGCCTGACGAGCCCCTGTAATAAGACATATCTGCACCTTTTTTTTTAACGTGTGAACACACTTGCCTGAACATCTGCAAGCTGGGTGAAAATTAAGGGGATGAAGATTTTTATTTGCTTGCTTTTTGAAGAAACGTCTGCAGTGAAGAAGAGCCTTGCGCCTCCTCGTTTGGTTAATGCTTTCTGCTGTGGCCTTGCCCTTCACAGTGAAAGCTTTTTAAGTTGTGTGTTGTAATAGAAGTTTTACAGTCGCAAATGACGATCGCGAGTAAAACGTTCGCATTTCCCTGGAGCGTTTGTGTTAAATTAGGCTCTGCGAAGGAGAGACGAGCTGCCTTTAATGCTCTCAATAGCACATCTTGATCTTGGCGGTTGTTAATGTAGTACTTGCTTGGTGATTGCAAGGAGTTAATACTTTCAACTTTTAAAATGGATAGAAAACAAAGAGGAAGGTGGAATTAAATGATCTGGTTAATGGGGAGTGAGAGGGCACTGGAGTAGACAGGAAAATTTTCCAGGACGTCTGCTGAGCTAATAACAAGGAGTGAACTTGCTAGCTGTCACATTTCTTACACTCATCTGTTCTCATTTTATTCTTCTAAATCTAACACAGCAGTTATATGTCACTGAACACTCGGAAATTAAATATATGATGCCCTTTTGGTGGTTTCCAATAGGCTTGCGGTTGTACAGCTGACCTGCTTTAAATTTTGTTCCTGATAAATTTGGACTGATGTAGCCAAATTTTGTACAATTCAGATGGGAACTCAACTGACCAGAGACTCAAATTGTCATCTGGCTCTGCCGCCGGGATAAATCACTCCTCTCCAGGTGGAGGAGCGCTTAGATCAGTCTTGCATCCCTCCTCTTGCCATGGGAAGATGGCTATTATTTATCTTCCAAATTCCTGTGCTATCTGACTTCTTGAATTTCTGGTTACTTCACATCTGCTGCTGCTGTTGCTTCAGTTTAATACTTTTTTCCTTAGCTCAATGAAAGAGAGCCCAGGGAAGCTTTGAATTTGGGCTGTGTATTCCTTGGGTCTGCTGCCTGTAGCCTGGTCTGGTGGTTGCTATAATGAGAACCATAGCAGTGGCCATTAAATTTGTTCCCCGAGACCATCAAGGTGCAGTGGAGCCAATACGTAAATGCTGGCCTACATATGCAAACTTCAGACAGGCATCTCAGTCTGCAGGGATGAGGCACAACGTTGACTATCACAGCAGTCCACTGGGCAGGGGATAGTGGGTAACAGCTGGTTAAAAACATAGATTCTCAGTTTTTGGAGAAATTCCTTCATCTTCGTGCTTGCATTTATTCTAAATCAGAACCAAAACAAATATTTGCAATGTTTTCAATCAAACTGGCATCTGTAAAATATATTTTTTAATATTTCATTGGTTGCTTTTTTGCCTAGTTTTTTAAAAGTTTAATTTTGTTTCATTTTTTTTTCAGAATATAGGAGTATTATGTGACAAGACTTGTCATTAAAATAGTGTATGTTAATATAATTTAGAACAGCTATCTAGTAATTGAGTCATCGAATTTTCTAGATCAGAATCTCTTGTTTGTTTTGTAGTGAAGCATTTTGTCCCTGGGAAGAAGAAACAAGGGTGAATACTCAGCATACCAACTAGAAGAGTAGGTGCTTTTTTCTGACATCCTTCTTGTTGAAGAGAAGTGGCCTCTCTCTTCTCCAGACGTGTTTCAGGACATTTATAAATGACTTCAGAGTTGGAAGTTTCCATAGTTTCTTCTCGAAAAATTTTCCACACTCTGATTCCCTGAAATTTCTCTCACTTCAGAAGTTTTAACTTAAGGAGAAAAAAAGGCAGCATCTTAGTGTCTCCATTTCATCTGGTTACAGTCTGGTAAATTATGGATTGATTTAAATAAGCTTTTTATTCCATGCTTGCTCAAATACAGTAATGCAGCTCCTGCTATGCCATTGCCACAGTAAAAACTCCAGATCCTGGATGGAAATAAATACATAGTGTTTCCTCCCTTCCGGAGGGAAGGACTTGGAGCGGAGAAAGGGTTGGGAGAAACACAGTTACTCACCATGGGAGCTTTCCATGTCGGGATGCCTTGCCCATAAGTGAAATCAGTCTGCTAGGCTATGCTGGGATCTTAAGAAAAGTAGTGACATTGTATGTACTTGTACACGTTGCCAAAAATAATACATACATACATATATAAATATATTTCTACATGAAGACTAGTCCATCAAAGTGACACATTGCAGCGTCTTCACTTTCTCTAAGGAGAACGCCCCGAGCCAGACGTGCATGCACTCACAGGTGGATTTGGGGCAGAGGATGCTTAGCTACATTGGGAGGCCGTACGGGAAAAGATGAGGCTGAGCTCTCCAAAGCTGTGCACATGCTTACCACTCTTTTAAATATTTCTGTTACGGGTTGGTCCACGTGTGCAGCAGAGTTCTGCTCTGGTGTTTTCCTGGTTTCGATTTTTGTTGCGTCCATTTACTGTGCTGGTGTTAAAATTAAACGGCGTGTTTTAGAGATGAGGATTGTGTGTTGCCTGGTTTAACAGGGGTGATACCGATTTGGATAGAGCTTCTGCTGCAGTAACGATAAGCTGGCATTCGTGAGGATGTCTTGTGGTTTAGATACGCCATGAACATCTCTTTGCTATAGGTTATATCTCTCAAAATTTTTGAGGGAATAGTGAAGTCTGATTTCGGTGACCAGTCTTTTTGAAAATTGCCCCAAACTTCAATCTCAAATCTCAGACATAGTCCTCAAGTGTCACTTGCTCCTTCCCTACTTTTAGTGAGTTTTGAATCCGGGTTGCTTTAAGGTCCCTTGTGTTCCTCTTCTGTGCTATAGCAAGCAGCAAAAAATCTAGCCTAATTTTGTAAATCCCAGGAACTTGCCTTGTTTTGTCTTCTTGAAAGCATGTCCAGTTCTGCTTGCCTTAAGGCCGTGTTTTGTTTTTTTTTTTTTTAATGAAGAAAAATAACTCATTTTTTGGTAAATTTAGAACCAGTGAAGGTAGCTGAATTCTTTTATATACATGCAGCAAGGACAAGTGCCTTTTCCACTTGCGTCTGTAGCCTTCTGCATAATCTCTTTGAAAGTAGGTGCCACTGGTTTCACGTGGGCTACTGACTGGCCTGACGTAGCAGTAGGAGCTCGTCTTCCTCCCAAACTCCTAATTTGCTCATTCTCCCCTGGAACTTTATAGAACTGAGATTTCTCTAGTATTTGGCTTGCAGACAGCGCGTACGGATTTCCTGAGTTCGTTCCCACTTAACACTAAATTAAACACATTTTTTCTGTCTGGAATTTGCCGTGGCGTTGACTGCGTCGGGTCTCCAAGGTCGGCGCTCCTCGTACAAATTCCTGGGGCGTTTTTGCCTAGGTTGCCTCGCTGCCTCCACGTGCCGTGGCGCGGTAAGAGCTGTCGCAGTGCCGTCCCCGTCACGCGGCGTGCCGTGTCCCTCGCCGCGCCCAAGGGGAAGGCAGGAGTGAGCGTAAGGGTTCCTCCTGCCCGTTTCAAATTGCTTGTTTTAACGACCACGCTGCTTCTGACGCTTCCTCAGGTTTCTGGAAGCACTAAAAATTACAAAACGGATTTTAAGGCCTGGCAAAAAATGAAGGGAGTTTCAAAGAAATCACCAGAAAGCTGGTTAAATCTAACTCCTTTAAGCGTTCTGCTTCCTTAGTTTTTGCTGCTCCGTCAGTCCGGACGTGATTCGCTGCCCTTCTCGGTCACGTCGTTCAGTCGTGGCTGTCGGCGCTGTCTGGGCTGTTGTGCACCGTCCAAGTAACGGGCTCGGTACTCCCAGCCCCTTCCCGGGCCCTTTGGTGTCAGTGGGATCAGCCTCTTTCTCTCTTCCATCCTGTTATTAAGCCCTCCCTTTTTAAACACTGCGCATTTATTTTTCCTCCAAACGCAAAGTTTTCCTCCCCTCGTAAAACAAGGGACTTCAGTTTTTTCAAAGGCTCTCTCAGCAAAGCAGGGAATCACATTCTTGTGGAGTCCTTCATAAAAAATTGAAGCCTTGCTATATTAACATACATTGATTTATTCATGGTGTTTCATTACAAATAAGCGAGGACCCCATAATATCGGGAAAGGTTAGGAGAGCAGTGGAGCACGCTATATTATATTGACAGCTCAGTTGAAATTGAGCTGCCTTTGAATTGAATTTGGAACGTAGGCAAGGAATTGGCTGGTAAATAAGTCATGAGTTTTACTTCCAAGTGTCTGTATATCACCGGGGTTGCCGCCGGTAAGCGTAATGCGGCTCGAGCCGAATTTCAAAGGTGTGCTTTGAGCGCGGGCAGCTCCGAAGGCACGTTAGCACCAGCCGCGTGTGTGTTCACGAGCAGCTCTCCAGGTCTGGAACCCTGCAGACTTTCCCTCTCGGGCGAAAAGCAGGCACGGCGTTACACGTACACCTGCCAAGCCAGGCTAAGAAGCCGGGGGAAGGAAATTATAGCAGAAACCGTCTCAAAAGCTCAGGCAAGAAGGAAGATCTTGTACCTGAAGACTTGACGGAATTTATTTCATCTAATCATATCATTTCATTTCAACATTTCATTCCAGTGTACTGTTGTTAGGGCGGGAAAAGAATTCCAAAGACTTTGAAGTTAGGAAAAGGCTCCTGCTGTTTTCAGTGGACTTAGGAGAAGACCATTTGCTAGAAGGAAAAAAACACTTGACGAAAAAAGTGTCCTGGTCTTGCACCAAAAGTTTGCATTTGCTATGGGGAATTACATGGGAAATTCTCGTGCCGTTTCTGCAGCTCGTGCTGTGCGTTCTAGTTTGGCTGCAGAAAGTCTGACATCTGTAACAAAAAGCAGTTCTTTGCACCTTTTGTTGTAAATCAGCACGTGCTGAAGTTTTAGCAGAGAGGAGAAATTAGTTTCTTACTAAGTAAAGGCTTGGGAAAATTGTTGTGTTTGCTTGCTGGTATCCAAATGTAGATCTGTTCACTGGAGATACTGAAATATTATCTGCCCTTTAATTTTCAATCTGTAGTCCGCAGCAATGGTGCAGTAGGGGAGCAGAGAAAGGGCAGGTGCAGAAGGCCCCTTATCACCTTACTGTCCTTGTTCTTCATTTGCAGATTACATACAAGGCCGTTGGGTCTCTGGATCCCAGTGCTGACCTGTCCAGCCAAAGAGGGAAAGTCTTCAAGCTAAGGAATGAAACACATCACCTCTTTGTAGGATTATATCCAGGGACTACGTATTCATTCACCATCAAAGCGAGCACAGTCAAGGGCTTTGGGCCACCCATCACAACACGGATTGCAACTAAGATTTCAGGTACTGCTCTGAAGAAGAAGGAACCTTCGAGGACTTTGTTCTTCTGAACCACAGCTAACAGACAGATAGAACAATACAAAAGTGTTTAGCTTAGTGTCTCCTGTGCGTTCTTGCTAGACCAAATTTTTAAAGGGGCCACAATCCAGTGTCTGTGTTGATTTGGTTTACGAATGCAGTGGTTAGAGTTGACTTGAGGATCATTTTAATGAGAACCCCCGTTAGTTCTGCAGATGACTTGTCCCTATAATAGATTATTGGTATCATATGCTTAGTCTGGTAGGCACCTTCAAAAATGTGGCTTTTGTCTTCAGAATGTGCCCAAGATGGAAGTAATGAAGTAATTGAATTAATATTAGAAAGAGATTAAAAAAAAAAAAGATAAAAGCAGTTTTTGTGGCTTTTCTTCTGAGTAAGGGTAGCAAAAGGGTTTGAGGTAGGCAAACAAGTATATAAAAGACACTGAAGTCAGACACTGTTGCAGGGAGAAGGCTCCTGTGTCCATGGGAAAAAAAAGAGGGAACTAGTCCTAGCTAGACAAAAAAAAAAAAAAAAAAAAAAAAAAAGGATAGTGCAGAAAATATGGGACAGACATATGGAGATTTTAATTTTAGGATTTAATTGATAGTACTAAAATGGGTTCTCTAACAGAGTTTAAAATTGCCTTTTTCTGAAGTATCTTCATCTATTTTCTCAGTAAAGCCAAAACAAATGTTCGTTTTAGAAGCCTGATGTGCTGATTCCTTGGGATACTTGTAGTACTTGAAATTTTGGCTGGCAGCATAGAAGAGAATGTGCAGCAATGCATATTTTCCATTGCACTTGTTCAAAACAAATTGGTTAATAAAGCTAATTAGTTTTATTCTATTTTTTTATATAAATATATATATATAATAAACTAATGGTTAAAAAAATAAGTTGTTAGCTGTACATGACAGTGTAAATTTTTAGGAAGCAAAATATATTCATTCTCTACTACTAACCGTCAGCAGGGTTTGAACCTGTGGCATTCAGTGCAAAAGCTCATGCCCCAGCACTTGACCTAGTAAAGCCATTTGCCATCAGGAACGACTCCATGGACTGCTGTGGTTTATGCACCCCTGCACTTAGAGGATGTCATGGCATCCGCTCTGTTCACTTGTGTCCAGAACAGAATGACAAAATAGCACGGTAGAGATAGTGCTTTTTCCCTCTGATTCAGTTTCTTTCCATTTTATTATTCAGTGAGTGCTCAAATCATGTTAGGCGCCTGCATGATTATTACCTGTGTGCACATTGAGCTCTCGTCATCTTTTCTGTTCTGTCTTCCAAGCATCTGGTTCCCAGTAGGCAGGTGCAGCCTCCACGTGGGCACTAGGACAGACTCTGACATTAGATTTTCCCATTGCATGGTCAGTTCTATACATGTAATTTAAAAATTTCTGCTAAACTTACTCTGAGATGCAGTCCCACAGGAAGCAGGGAGAAAAGTGATTTTTGCAGTGCTCCAGCTAGGCTCATAGAAGCTGCTTTAAAGCAGAATTGCGGAGTTGAGAAAGCGAGTTTCCAGCCCGTTTCTGGTGGCCAAGCTGGAGCCTTCGGGAGCACTGTGTTGAGCTGCAGAAACATCTCCTCTGGCTGGAGCAGGTGCTGAACAATTTTTATTTTGGCATCTCTAGAAAGTGCTGTGGTATCTGGTAGAGAAGACCATTGGTGAGAAAGTACTGTGATTCCTAGTGTAGAAGACAGCTGGTGACGTGCATCTTCTTGAAACGACTGGTACTGCTTTCCCTGGATGCAGAGCACCTTGTCATGGAAATCCTTGTTAAAGGCATTAGCATTCGTTCTCAACTCGCTGCTGGCTTATTGATGGGGAAGTTGGTAGCTGAGCTGATAATAGCAACCACCATTCTTGACAGTTTGGGGACTTTTAGATAAAATTCCTGATTGTTTAGCAGGATTACAGTGGAAATGGCTGCAAGAGGATTAAGCGTGGAACCCCCTGCAGTGCAGTTTGCCCTTGCGAGTTGCAGTTGAACTAAGGGGGACTGCACTCTTCATTTAAATTCTTCTATCTGCTTTATCCTTAAAGATATTTTAACAAAACTTACATCTTTGGGATAAATCTGATGCCACGGTCGCTTGTGATCTCATCATTTTATCCACAGAAAAGATATGACCCAAAGAGATGTCTCCTGTTGGGGAAGGAAGAAGTAATATATTAAGCAAAATGTTAATGTGTAAGGAAACATATCCTTCTTTTATGAAATGACCTTAACATAAAATAACAAATCAGAAATAGTCTCAGAAGTTAGACTTGTTAGGCTAAATGTGAATATTTTGCAATTTTCCATATAGCTTTGGGGAAGATCCTCAGTGAAATGATGGACACCATGGGTGGTTGCTGCTCAAATGCAGCTGTTGGAAGCCTTGCAGCTGCTTAATACTTTTAGCGTTCAAAATCAGTAAAGCACCGGGGTAAAATACTACAGATTTGAGTGCTGAAATAACCTGGCTGATTTGTGCTCCTCTCTTTTGATGCTTTCCTGCTTCATAACACGCCATCCAGCTAATCAAGGACAGACACACACACGAAAGAGACACCTGTCTCTTAAAAAACTACACCTAAGATGTGGGATGTCTAATCTAGGGACAAGACCAGAAACAGGAGCTAGGCTTCCTGCCTTCTCTTCTTAGTTCTGCCACTGATTTGCAGGTCCTAAATGGTATCCTTTAATATCGGTGCAGTCTTATTTCTCATAAAATTAAAGAAGTGATCCCATCTCAAAGAATTACTAAGTCTTAAAAAATTCATGACGGTGTTTTCGAAGCCATCTGGAAGATTTGGGTGTCCAGTCCCTATTTGATTTTAAGGCAACGAGCATACAAATTTTTTAATGGTGTTGACAGTTTTGATCATAACACTTGCAAAGTATTTTGACGTTTCATGTAAGCAATGTTAAATGGTCCCCAAGAAATGTTAATATTATGTTGTCATCACTACCAAAAGCAGTAAGTGGTACATACTTAATGCACTGTTTTTTTTTTCTTTTCTGTTTAGCACCGTCAATGCCCGAATACGACACAGACTCCCCCTTAAATGAGACCGACACTACCATCACCGTCCTGCTGAAGCCTGCTCAGTCCAGAGGAGCACCTGTCAGGTAGGATTTTGGTCTTTTTTTTCTCAGTTTTCTCTCTCTCTCTCCCCCCCCCCCCCCCAAGGTTTCACTCAGGCCTTTATCATTCTCAGGTGATAATGCAACTACTGAAAGCATATGCAGGCTAAAAGGCCAACTCTCCTGTCGATTCTGCCTTTCACAGGCTCCTTTTATAAACGCCTCAATCTGCTTGCTTCCTGCTGTGAACCTCTGGGAAGGGTGGCTGATAGCATTGCACGGGGTTATTACTCTTTCGGTGTCATTTCCGATGCCTGTGTAATGCCGACACTTGAATATGGGGCAGTGTGTGCACGCCAGTGTTGTAAGTTCAGTATTGTCATGCAAAAGTGAAGGAGGCTTCAGGTCTCTGCCCTCTCTTCCCTAACAGATTTCTTTGTAACTGAAGCAGGAACACCCAAATTATCTTGCATAACAGAGCACTGGAACAAGTTGACCAGAGAGGTTGTGGAGTCTCCATCTGTGGAGATGTTCAAAAGGACAGTGTCCTGGGCAACGTGCTGTAGGTGATCTGGCTTGAGCTAAGGGGTTGGACTAGATGGTCTCCAGAGGTCCCTTTCGACTTCAACCATTCTGTGATGCTGTGACCTTGACAATTTAGTAATGTGTTTGTTCAGGTTATGGATCCAGTGGGACTCCTCACACTGTGTGTTATGGTCTAGTTGTTGCTCCTGCACTACCTGCGGGATGAAGCGGGAGCGAAGGCAGAGGAAAGGAGCTCTGGGTTTGACCGAACTCTGCAGTCCGCCTGGGAGCGAGGCTTTGTCAGCTGCTCTGGGCAGTCTCCAGAGGAGAGGATTTAAGGGCAGGAAACTGCATACCTACCCTTGGAGTAAAATGATGCCTGCGTAGAAAATACTTCAGCTCTCTTTGAGCTGGGCCCATTCTTACTGGTGAGATTTCCAGTAGTGGACTGGACCACTCTATGACAGATCACTCCTTGACTGTGGAAACGCAACTTGCAAGGACCTGTACTTCATTGCCGTCTTTTGCCTAGGTGAATTTGCACACAGTGAAAAATACTGGCACAGAAGAATAAACTCCCCGAGAGAGCCAGCACTGACAGCTGCCCTTATCTGTCCCCAGCAGAAATTCCAGTTAATCGTTCGTTCTGCCAGTCGCCTAGACTGAGCGTAGCAATTAGTGTTGCTTGTGGTAAGAACTGTTGGCGTTTACCTAGGAAGATCTGGGCAGCTTTGCCGAAGTATCCAGCCATCATTAGCTTCCCATTAGTCTTCAGACTTTTAGCTTGAGTTTTCAGAAGAAATTATTGAAATGTTCTCTGTGGGCAATATTTTAAAAACACTTAGCTCCTCCTTTCGAAAGTGATTTGAGTCTGTACATCCCATTGACACTTAAGTGCTTTTGAAAGATGACCCACTAAGTATTCAGGAGGAGACTGGTCACATGTAAATCTACTTGGTTTAACGCAATATGCTTTGTCAATTAGTGGTCCAGCCTAAATCACAGCTTTCACTCAAATTGCTTTGATATTTTCAAGCAGAAAATCTGTTCTTTAAGACTTAGCACCATCCAGTTTCTAGTTTGTTCTGCTTTAAAGTTTTACTTTAATCTCTGGTACTCCATATAAGCAAATTTAGGAGCCTATTTTCTAAGTCCTGTAGGGATGTTACTCTGCTGGAAAAGAGCAGTAAAATCACACAATTCAGTTTTGTTTCATTTCTTTATATAGGGGAACATTTCTGTATCTTGTTTCACCACCTGCTGTCTGAAGAGTGTAGCTATTTTGTCTTTTTATTGAAAAGTCTTGCAATTTTTCTCAAAGTCAATTTACTACACTTTAACCACATTCAGGGAGTAATGTCTTCTCCAGCAAATAAGTCAATTATAAAAGAAAACCTGTAAGCATTTTTATAAATTTTCAGTCTGGTTTCTTTAATTTCATTGTAGACTATTATATACACATTTGCGGAGATGGCAATATTTAATTCTGCATCCAAGTGATCAGGTTACTGCTGTGAAGAGCCCATTTCATTGACTTACAGAGGAGCATATCAAAACCAGCATGGAAGCTGGGGGTAGGGGTTGTCTTGGGCAGATTATTAGCTTTGTATTAACCACGACGGCCTGGCAATGCATGAATGCTGTTACCGTATAGCCGAGCACACCTCTCCCTTCAGTCTGTTCTCGGTCTAAATTCAGCAAATTCAATTCTTTCAACTTTAGGTCAGATTTTCCCAACCTCTTTCATGTTTTTTCAGTCTCCTCTGCACACTGTCCAATTTGTCTAAATCCTCTTGAAATACGGTATCCAAACGCAGGTGGTGCACCATCGGAGGCCCTGAGAGCACCCGGCAGGTTAGGGTAACCACATACCTTGAACTGCTTGTGACACTCTTAACGCACTACGAGGTGGGGTTTTCCCCGTTGGCTTTTACGTATTCAAGCTGAGAGCCAGTATGTCCTCTATGTTGCTGCCTGGTTAGCTGTTCTGCCTTGCATCTGTGTGGGTTTTATTTCTCCTTCACAAGCATAGTAGTTTGCATTCATCCCAACCAAATACCATCAAATTGATTTTCAAAATTACTTCGAATTCTGATGCCTACGGAAAGGACTTGCAGCCCCTCTTAGCCTGACACAGTTCTCTGTTCAGTAATGCAAGGTGTTTAGTGAAAATACAGAAGCAAATTTGAGACAAAATGCTGGTGAGAAATCCCCGCGCTCAGGAGCAAGGCCGTTTTTCAGTAGCTGGTGGAGGTCATGCATGGTGGCTGCTCGTAGGATGTCCGTTCACCTGCGCTCCCGGGCAGCTTTCCTAGGTCTGCTCCCTTTTGCACGTGGACCTTTCAGATCCCAGCTTGCCTGAGCTGCCTCTGAAAAGGTGCTTAAAAATAATCTGAAATAGATTTTCCTACGCCTTCCTGGGAAAGGTCGAATGTGGAGAGCTTTTGCAGGAATAGGCCGCTCGTCTGAGCAGCATTGCAAGTCCCCAGGCAGCCGGTTCCTTCTCTGCGGTGTCAATGGGCTTTTATTATACTTCCAAACTGTGGGAAAGAAAAGCACCGTCTGCACAGTAACTGCTCTTAATATTTCCCCTCATCTGCTAGTGGTGGTGAGCTGGAGGACGTGGGGAGGTGGCACTGTGAACTCACAGCCGTACGCGAGACGGTTGCATGACTTTGTCTTGTGTTATTTTGTCCTGCTGTAGTTTAAGGAGGATGCAGATGATGTGTCGTCTGCACGATCGTTTTTGGAGTAGTAGTGTACAATATTTCAATAGGATTCTTCGCATTTCCATTCATCTGAGATGTGGGTGTACCAAATCCGCAGTCGCTTTCAACATTAAGACGTTTCTGATGTTTCCTGGTGCTCATCATAAGTAACTTGAATGAATTTGCTTGTGAAACTAATGGTCAGGAACTTGACATTTTTAACAATCTGTAGATAGCAAAGAAGAAGAAACTTTAATATGAATTAATAGGAATAATATAAATTTAGATATTCTGCTGTCTATTTTGTCCCATTGCCAAAAGAAAGATGAAGCATCAAGAAGCGTAAATGTTCTCCCTTGTGGCCTTTATTTTTTGTGGTTCAACCTCTAGGGCTTGACTTCACATTGCCCTTTAAAAATAACTTTCAGCTCTTCTTATATCAATCTAAAGCCCCTGAATGGTGTTATGATTGACTTGCTGAAGACAGCCCTTCATCTATAATGGATTCAGAAGAGGAAAGAAGAATGCAAGATTTTCCAATCTTTTTTCTTCAACTCTTCCCTGAAAAAAAAATTCCAGTGTGATTTTTGAGGACAGTTCTGCCTTTGAATCTGTTATTGTCAGGAGGGCTGTGTCAGTAATTCATAGATTATTCAAATAAGACATCTTTAGACCTCTGTTTCAAAATTTATATCCCATTTGCTGCTTGAAAATACTGCTCTGAGGGGTTTTTATCTACATGACATGTCCACTAAGCAGTTTGCTGTGTGTTTGATATTTGAAAGTCCAGCTGGTTTATTAATGTGTGGTTGATGGCATCAATCTATCTAGACCACTAGAAGGGAGAGGAAAACATGAAATCAAATCTCCGGTGCATGCATTAGTTTGAGAATTTCAGCATTTAAATAAATATTCATTTAGATTTGATTGACTTGTGTGTATGTAGCTCTGGATATTGGAGCTGTTTGTTTTCTGGACACTGCAGAAGAGGTTGGGAAGAGTCTGTAATTACATCTTGGGATTTCAGCCTGACCTGTGTAGACTGTGGAGGACTTCTGTATTCTCACAGTTCTCTGATATGTAAAAAACCTGTGATGTTCTTGTTTGACTTGACCAGCATGGAAGTATAGAGTGATGGATGTTCAGCTACCTGACCTCCATACCGTGTTAAAAAAACAAAAGGTATTTTTAGAACATAGGTATACAAAGTTCCCATGTGGCTTCATGTGCCCATATATGCCATGAAAGGAACACATCTAAGTGATCCTGGAGAAACATATTCAGACAAGTCGTTTATTTTGTGTATGTGTAGAGGCTGGATACATACGATCATTTTGTTGGTGAAGAAGAATGTGTTATTTTATTAATGTATGTGTTAAAATACTGCATTTTATTTAAGAAATCTAAACAGGAGGCGGTGATTTTAAATATTTTGAATTTTCCAAATGTTAATATTTGGAAGCGCTAAGCAAAAATAAAGCAAATATTTTTGTATCAAGATTAGACAGTTGGAGAAATCAGTTCATAGGGACAAAGCCCCATGTTACTCTTGAATATTATCTTTTGTTTTTTGCTCCGAAGCACCAAATAATGGAAATATTCTTGGTTGCTATGATGCTAAACAAATCAAGAGAAAATAAAGTTGTGGTGGTGTTTGACAGATCAGCTAGGAAGAAGGATATCATTTTTTTCTACTTTTATGCTCAAAACTTTAGCTATTCCTTAAGTAAACAATCCCGTACAATGTATCTGTGTACTTATGTTCCTACATATAATAGCAATTGAAGACCTCCTGGGATGTAGTCCTGGTTGTTTCTGCGTTGAGAGGTATTGCTTTCATTTCATATTAGAGAACTGAGTGTTTGAGTAGATGAAACCTGCTCTCAGGCTTCAACAGAGTGAAAATTTTGAATCTCTAGAGTTGTCAGCTAGAACTTTAATCTCCAGATAATTCTTCTGCCTCTTGCAGTTTCAGCCACTGTCTGTTCCTCCTGTGCTCACCTTTCTCATATCCCTCTCACTGACATCTTTATTTTGATCTTGTTTGTAGTGCACGGTGCTTCTCTCTGTTCTTATGCAGTGGTGGTTTGTCACCCTGATGGACCTGATGCTGTGGTGGAGGAGGAACGGGATGAGCAGACAAGAAGCTGTCGTCCTGTTTTGCTCGAGTTTTTGTTGGTTTTACAGGTGGTGGCTTTGTTGTATACTACCTAGTAGCTACACAGTGAGCAATACCATGCAGCCCGTGGCCTTGGAACGTCTTAGTGGAATTTTATTGCCGTTGCAGGAATTTATCTCAGGTCTTTATGCTGCTAATTAATTCATTAATGTTGGGAAAGGGTAGCAATTTCTTCTTCTCAAACCTCCCACGCAGTGTACCTTGTGCTTGAAAATAAAGACTGGAGTCAAAGATCAGTGAAACAATAAAAAAGGTTCCCGTGTTGAAAGCTGTGGGGAGCATAAAAAATGATCGCGCCCTTGGTAATTTGGAAAGTTCAGTTGCATTGATAGGCATGTTATAAATATCTAGAGATAAAAAAATCCTGGCTACCTTTTCCTAAACTCATAAGCAAATATGTGCATTATGTGACTTGGTTCATTGATTCGAGGGAAACAGCCATCATATTAGATCTATTAATTTTGTGGTATCTAATGAGGAATAAGATTATCAATCTAGACTCCTGGTAGTGTATATCTAATTATCTGTATTAATTAACATCTTCCATAATATACCTTAGGGATATTGTTCTGAATTTATTCAAACTGGGTTTCTCCTGCAAGGCATTCTGCCTTTAATTTAGACAAGAAATCGAAGGCAAATGAGCGGGAGCTACTTTCCGCTTAAAGATAAAGCAGGGTTGCTTTTTCTTTAACAATGTGTGAATTTAAGAGAGAAAAAGATCTTGGGTGAAAAGTGCTTATCACACCAAAAATAGAACCGACTAGGGTTGCCCAGGAACCCTCTGGAGGCTTCGCTGAGCCACCTCGTCAGCGTGTCCAAGCCCCGGTGAGCTGAGCCGAGCACGCGTGTCCGCTGCAGCGAGCGTCGTTGCAGGGTGGGTTTAGATCACCCGCGATGACTTGTGTGGGCAGTGACGCTTGGAGTCGTGCTTTGCCGGCTGTGTCGCAGAAGAGGCATCGTGGAGGGACGGGGACATGTCAGGGTACAAGATGACAGCTGTGAGTATCCGGAAGGAATTATGAGTTTTAATTATTGAATGGATGTTTCAAGGTTTTGTTGTTTTTTTTTTTTTTTAGGTGTTGGCCCTCGAAAGTCAGGACACATGCTACTTGAGGTCCACCTGATCTGGTGCAGCAAATGTGCCAGCATCAGCATACCGTTTGGCTGAGCATACCGTCCCTAAAAATGCCACAGAACTGCCATTGCCCACTTCCTAGCTGTCGGAAACGGAGCCGCTGTCTGCGTTTGGGCGACCTGCTGGGTCTCACTAACTATTCCGCAGAGAGCTTTGGCGGTAGCTAGAAATGGGGGAGGAAAGCCATAAAATTTGCATGTGTTTTAATTATAATATTTAACAATCAAATAACGTGGAGACGATTCTTTTGTCTCAAGCAGCATTTTATTAGCTCACAGTGGCGCTTTTGCTAGCATTTTTAGTGTGTTTTATGAAGGCTTGAGGATATTGAGAGCGGGGGAGTGAGGTTTTTTGCATAAATCTTTTATATTGTCCATGTGAACTGTCAGATTAAATTCCAGCAATCAAAAGGTTAATGAAGTCTGAACTTTAAGCTGAGAATCACAAATTGATGGCCGTTTTCTCACATCAAGCTGTCAGCTGGTAAGACAAGCAGGGAATGGGAGATAATAGCCATGGTTGCCAATTTGAGAACTTCTTTATTTGCTTCACAGCTTCCAAAGTCAGTATGCCCCTTGTTATCCTGGAATAAAAGGATAATAGTAAACTGGGTAGGACATACTAAGAATTAGAAACTCTGAATTTCTTGAGACTTACTGTCAAGCATCCTTTTGCCTGTAATAGCTTTGGATCAGACCCTTAGATGGGATGAGCTGGGCCCAACCACAGCTACGCATGGTCTGAGCTGCTCACAAGGAGGAGCTTGCCTCTCTTAAAGGACGTGGACCACAGAGGAAGTTTTACGCCTTGAAGCATCTCCTTTAGGTACTTAAAATGAGATGGGGATGAGTGTGGGCACTAGTTCCCGGCAAACGTCCCCAGCTGGGAAGCAGTGCACAAGCTTTCGTCAGCCAGCAGCCTCTACCAGGAGCGAGACTGATGAGTTCGGAGGGCAAGTGGCTCTTTTCTGTTGCACGTGGCAAGCGGTGTTTACACTAGCAGGTGCCCCTCAATGGGTATATAATAACACAGAAATGCAATAAAAGGGAAGATGAGTAAGCTGCGCTTTGCTGTTGCAGACTAAGGCATTTCAGGATTTAATTATACTACAGGTATATAAATTCCGGAAACATGTTAATGCTCCCGTGATTAAAATTATAGAGGGCCTAATTGAAAAAGCATAAACTGAATTGAAGAATTCCTAATTATAGTTTGCTTTGAGGTGTTAATTTCCTCCATAATGAATGCATAATTTCTTGGAGCTCAAAGAGGGGGCCGCTGCAGCAGCGCGTGGGCTGCAGATGGAACGAAGGGATTATCATAAACGGAGCCAGACAATTCCGAGGAGGAAACCTCTGCAGCCATGCTACTATTTAGCCTCTCTATAATTTCAGTTCTCCTTGCGCAGCGCTTTTCCAAAGCGAAAAGCAGAGCGAGGAGATGGTGAGAGATGTGCTTACTGTGCATAAGGAAGGGGAAATAGGACGGGTTTAATTAAAAGTAGACGTGGTGTGAAAGTGGAAGGAGAGAGTCAGATGAAGTATTTCTACTGGAAAGGTCGAACAGCAAAATGGAAAGACAGGAAGGCAATTCTGCCTTCCCTCGGTGCTGCCTTGGCAGACTCCATAGGAACTCCAGGAGCTGATGTTGATGCAGGTTGGATTTTTTCTTCCCAAAAGGCATACTCTATACCTCATGTTTTCTCTTGCATCAAAACAGGCTTAGCATTGAAGGGAGCTGGCAAAGCACAGGATTGTCGGATACAGCTTCCTGATGTACAGCCTCCTCATCGGTCTCATTCCCACCATGGTGGAAGTAAGAGCTATTTATGAGCATGACGGAGCAGATGAGACTGGACACGGAGAAGGTGCTGTGCCTTGCCCTTAGGACGTTCTTTCTCCCCCTTCTCCAGCCTAAATACACTTGTGTTCTTGGGCAGGAGATGTTTTAGGGAAAAGGCTATTTACCCACGCGAGACCTCTCCCGGCTGTCAGAAGAGTGAACTTTGCAGTTCCAGAAAAGCACGTGGTGCCCAGAACAGGAAGAAGAATCTGGCTGATATTCTTACAGCTCAAAATCTGTACTCATGTGCTCAAAACATGTACTGTCTCTTTCAAGAGAGCTCATCTTTCCCATTGTACATTGATGATATAACTGTGAGTAGAGTGTTATCTGACCACATTGGCCCTATCCAGGAATGAAGGTTCTCCTGGGGTTAGAAACAGAGCTGGTTCCCCTGTATTCAAGTCTTGTCTTAGCCTTCTAAGCCTTTTAGTTAAAAAAAAAAAAAAAAAAAAAAAAAAAAAAAAAAAGTACTTTTCAAGTATTCTCTTCTAAAAAAGACAACAGATTCTTGTGTGGGGGCTTCTCCTCTGCAATGTAGTGGCTGTGGTTCTGTAAGAGAAAACTTCAGAATGCAAACTCAGATTGTACAAACTCACATTGCTCCTGCATGCAGATTGGCCTGCTTTAATGGAAGCCAGTGGAGATAGCTACCTTCATCCTGACTGAGAATATATCCTAGTGTACTTAGGTCGTTTTCCAAGCCACCACTTTTGCAAAGGGCCTGGCTGAACCGCTTGTATAGCCCTGCTCTCTCCTGATCTTGCAGCTTGCCAAAGAACCACTTTAGCTCTTCTTGCCCTTGAAACTTTCTTTGGTCTTGAAACAAACCAGTGATCACTGAGGATGACAACAAGACCTCAGTCAACGGTGCCTGTTTAATGCTAAGCGACATTAACACAAAAGGGGTTTTCTTTCTTTCTTTCTTTTTGTAGATCAAACAGATGGCAGGTGGTTCAGGAGGGAAAAAACACCTCCAAAGTCACTAACATTAGCTCCTGTTGCTGTGAAAGCCGTATCTGTCTGCACTCATTATCTTTAATCTGCCAGCGCAAAATAACATTGAACTGGAGAGATAGAGACTGGGCCTATTCCACTGGGGAACAGCAGCTATTACGTCTAATCTGTTGCAAGCCAGGTCAGGCTTAAGGAGATGGTTGAGATAATGGAGTGTAGAGCTTTGAAATGCCCTCTGGTTCTTTTTTATTTTTTTCCCCCTGTCTTCTTTTTTCCTTTTTTCATTTCCAAGAAAATGAAATTGAGAGAATTTAAGAAATTTAAAGTAATGATGCATATATAATGCGGGTAAATAGGAGCCATGGTAGTGTTCAGATGGCTGGAGAATGTAAAGAAGGCAATACTGGGAATACAGATAACATCTTCCCTTAGACCGAACCATGGAATTAGAAAAAATGGACTTCTATGTACCCAAATCCCTGTATTGGTCAGTAAATACTGTTTCCCAATTCAGTGGATTTTCTGGCAGCTCCTTGCATTCTCTGGCTCTTGCCACATTTCTGTTTGCTTTGCACAAACACTGCCGTGATTACTAGATTTTCTCAGAACTATATGGGGATAGTTGTGTTTCTGGATTTCTTTAAATACTTGTCTTCCCTTAAGCCTTGATCATTAGTCACCCTAACAAGTAATAGTGAGTGAAACATGATGAGGGTGGGAGGTGTTTGTACATACGCACACATACACATGTAGCTGTTTGTTTATACTGTTGTTGGAGCTGTTCCAAAAGGAGCAGAAAACACCTGGAAGGGGCGAGAGAGATTATCTGTGCAGCGCCTCTGCCTGTACCATGGCACTGGGCTAGGCACAGGCTTCCTTGCAGTGGTTTGCTTTAGATGGCGTTAGCTTGCCTGAGCTGGCCTGATGGAGAGTTTGCAAGGCAGCTTGGAGCTTGCAAAACAGAAGATACGTTCATATATATAAGTGTGTGTGTGTGTGTGTATACATGTATATATAGAGAGAGAGAGGGAGAGAGAGAGTGCTTGATCCAAACCTATCCTATAAAGCATAAAACACGCAATAATCCTTCAGACTTCACAGGCAGGTCTTCAGTCCGTATCTAGGCATGAGGGGTGCAAAGCAACTACCTTTATACCTTATTGATACCACGTTGTTAATGCCTTTATACCTTATTTACCCTGTGTTGTTAATAATGTTTTGGGGCCATTAACAAGCAGCTCTGACTTATGTCTGGTATGGTTTTAAGAAGGAGACCAACCCTTGGCTTCTTTTATCGTGAAGTTTAGAAAGTTCTCCCTAAAGTAGCCACTGCTGATGTTTTCCCCAGTTTATCAGGGAGCTGCTTTCATCATGCTGCCTGAGCAGATTGTCAGCAAGCTACTCCAGATCATACTGAAGTGGATGTTTTGCCTGCTGGAGATACTGTCCGGTAGGAGCATTGGACAAAAATATGAGATTTGTTTTTGTACAGCTGATGCTGTGTGATATTGGGCAAATCACCTTCTTTTTTTTCTTAAAGTTTGGCCCAGCACGCAATGCCTTAGGACAGCTGTCTGCACAGGCAACTCGTCACATTTTAGTGCGATTTTAGTTTGCTTCCCATAGCCGTGGCTGACATAGGATCAGTCTTTAGACTTCCTTGGTTTTTTCTAGTGCCCCTTTTGATCATCCTAGAAATTTAACAAAGCTTGAAATTACAGAGATAACAGGATGCCCGTAGTATTGTCCAAATGTGAAATCACTGCCCTTTATTTTCTGGACTTCAGGGTAAAGCATGCCTTAGTAGGCCAGCGAATTGGAGCCTGGAAGAAAATTTGAGGCGCCTCTCTTATCAACCTTCTTAATTAAATGGATTGCGTAAGTATTGGCAGGTTTCTCATAGCAATAAAAACAACAGCCGTGTCTTTCTGTGCCGTTTGTATTTTACAAATTTCGCTGAATTTAGGTGTTTTCTTGGTATTCTTCAACCTCAGTGAATACAGTAGAAGATTTGTTTGATTTAAAAGAATGTTAAAAGAAGCCACGGAAATGAAGGAGCTCCTTCACAGTGAGGGAGCTGGCACGAGTAACTCTGTAAAATGAGACAGTGTTACTTGAGTAACATCACTATTATAGGCTTTATTTTTGTAAATGTCTTGCAAATGGGAAGAAGCTGATTTCTTTTGATGGTATCACTGGTGACAGTGCATTCAGAATGGGCTAGTTTTTGAATCTTTGAAATAGCCAAGCATATTCTAGAAGATGACACTGCAGAACAATCTCTCTTTTTTTATATATTTTCTGCATAAAAATGTTCATCGAGGGCTAGTCTTAATTCCAGTGTATTGCATTCTGTGTGGAGCTGCTCCAAAGCTTTCTGGGGGGTTAGTACAATCTTTAGTTGAGTTTAAATGGGTTTAAAATCAGTCCCTAGATAGAGAGAAAATTGCAGAGGAGTGTATTGGGACCCTACACGTACATCCTAGGTGGCTGTGAAACTCAATTTGTTACGTTTTGTAGGTTAGTTTCAGAGCTTCTGACCAAAGGTGCGGTGGAAGGTTATAAGGGTGAAAGTTTAGGACGTACAAAATAGCTCACTCGCTTGGCGGGAATATGTTGCCAGCCAGAAACTTTTATGAACCGAGAAACCGGTTGCGGAGTCGCTTCTGAACGTTTGAACGCTCAGTTCCCGGGTTGCAGGAGGAGGCTGGTGAGGAAGCGTTCGCTGATAGCTCCACAGCCGAGAGGTCTGGTAGACGCCGTGGGCACTCTGAGTCTGCGCATTAGGCTTTATGACTGTTACGCATTTAGTTCTTGTAAATTTTAGTAGAAAAAAGTTTGTTCTTTTTATAATTTTTAAAGTGTTTTGTTTGTTTCGCCATCCTAGCGCATTTTTTACAAAATCCTTTCTATGCAAGTTTATGGGAGGGCTGGAGGCACACTGTAAGAAGCAACTCATTTCCCTGTTTAATTCTACATTTTTTTTTAGGATAAATGCTGTAGAGTGCCGATAGATTTTTTTATAGAATATTTTTTGCTTTCAGCCCTATTATATTTCATCAGATTTTCCATCATGAGAAAACACACAAGCTACCAGCTCAAAAAAAGCATCCATTGCCTGGACCCCACAGTGTCCTCAGTACCTCTGTTGTTTTATCTGGAATCACTACGAGATTCACTCCTTGTGGGTGGTATTATTTTGGTTTTTATTGCC
Organism: Rhea pennata; assembly: GCF_028389875.1. Classification (NCBI taxonomy): domain Eukaryota; kingdom Metazoa; phylum Chordata; class Aves; order Rheiformes; family Rheidae; genus Rhea; species Rhea pennata. Next base: position 4,924,336 of record NC_084678.1, read on the forward strand.
TGGGTGGTAGAAGTCAAGTGCTTAGTTAGATACCGTGAAGAGATAGGAAATAAAGATGTTGATGTTATTCTTCTGTCTCAGTCTGCGTCACTGAAATCATAAAATAAGCATATGCACACTAAGCAGCTAATTTGAATTCTAAATTCGAGTAGGAGACAACACATCAAGCTCTCTCCTCTTGCAGTATCCTGGGAGATGGTCCTGTGTTGTCTGAATAAAGGCAGTGAACCTATGTGGGTATGTACACAGACACTGAAAGGGGTTCAACCAAATTTAATGGGGTCTCAAGTTAAATGGAAGAGCGGGGTTGGGGGCGGGGGGAAGCCAGTATAAGTATCTGTAGCCTGAATTCTTTGATTTTTTTCTGCTATCTTGAAAAATGGGCACTAGAAGAGAAGTTGGGCTGTTCAGGATCCAGTTTGCCGTTTTTCGGCAGCATCCCGGGAGACTGATGTGCAGTGCGTTTGCAGCGAGCAGGCCTGGTGGCTGGGGGCTGCACTTGCATCTGACTTTTGCTATTTGTTATAGCAGGGCAGTAGCGTTTGGTTTCTGGAGTTTCTAGGGTCTGCTTGGTGGGGATGTGAGTGCGGATTCTCTGAATGCTCCTGTGATCTTAAGAGTCTCCAGTACTTCTGCACCCTGAAGAAGAGGAAAGAAGCTGAATTGCTTGTTTACCCTTCTAATTAACTTGTCTTTGACCCTCTGCGTAGGCGCTCGATGCCTGTTTGTCTGTGTGCAGCATTAACCCTCCTGGCTCAGTCAGATAGGGTTTGATTTGGGGTTTTGAGCTTTTGGACAGCGTTTTCAGAACGCTGTTGCGTGGGTGAACATCACTGCATAGATGCAGCAAGGGAGATGCGGTGCCCAGCTCCGTCTTGGCTGCTGCTTCCCGCGTGCCTTCCCTCCGAGAGCGCACAACTACGGCGGCAGAGGAGCCCCGTGCCTGCTTACTTCATTGCCCCTTCTTCTTCGTCTTTGAATTAAGATAACTAATAACAAGGCGACTGCTACCCTTTAATAGCATCTCATTCCCTGAAGCCTATCAAACAGATATCCTGGAAGTAAATGTGGTGCATTTGAACCAGAAATGAGAAGTTCCTGTTCTCTAAGCATGGGCTACAAAACCTGCTTGCAACAGGCTAGTCAAATCATGCAGTGCAAGACCAGGCTCTGCTAATTGCTACTTACTTTTCTTCCCCAAGGGGAAGATATTATTGGAAATAATAAACATCTGATAATATAGTGATGTATTAAATATTAAAATTAAATGGAAATCTATTAAATCTTAAATGGCTACGGTACATTCAAGAAATCCTGGATACCAATATGGTCAAGAGGGAATACTGAAATGCTGAAGGGTCATTTCTTTTAAGCTTTAGTAAGTCAGGTAAGGAGGGGATCAATGTAAGGCCAGGAAAGAATTATATTCCTTTTCACACCCTGTCATTATCAGGGGTATAGTGCAGATTTCACGTTGTTGGGAAGTATCACGTCAGGGTGCTGGCGTGTGCCGAGGAGTGTGTGTGTACGAGTGGATGCACTGTAGGAAGCGCTGACGGAGCTTTCCCTCTCCACCTTCATGCCCATCCCATACACAAAACTTGAGTCTGGTGTAAATATGTGGCTGGATTTCTGGAAAGTTGCTTCCTTAGCTCATTTTCACGCCAGGCTGCAAAAATGGAGAGCAGGGAAGGAGAAGTGGGTGTGAGCCCAGGGATCCCTCAGTAGCAGGGACACAGGGCTGTGATTTGAAATGTTGATTATCCACAGTTGTATTTCCATGCTGACTAGAGAACTCATAATTTATAAGATTACCTTGTAGATGATGATAAGAGCACATTTTCTTCTTGTGCAGACAACATTTATGCTGTGGCGACCATTACGCCTGGTGCTTTTATCAGTGATTTAGAAGGAAACTGTCAAAAAGTTTAAATAGCTTTTATTAAAGTAATGGGGTTTTATCTATAGGAAACCTGTGAAATTTATCCAGGAGCCCAGTCTGGGCCTCCTTCAGCACGACGGTGCGGCTGCACAGCGGGGCTGTGAGCTCCCCAGCCTTCTAGGAAGTCGGGTGTTGGGCCAGGAGCCCAGGGAAAAGCCCCGGGAGCTTCCTTCCTTGTAGACCAGGCTATGTATTAACACTGAGGCTGAAACACACTGCTTGTCTTCTTTCATTTTATTGCTGCTGAGGTTGCTATCAGCTATCACGAGCTTCTACACGCCGCTTTTGTTGTCTCTTTTAATATAATTTCCATACATGACACTGAAACTTTCTTTTATCCAACTGGGCGTTTTCAACTGCTGTATTGATTCCTGCTATGCAAGCAGTGTTGGCTGATTCTGGCTGCAAGCGGTAGCTTTGAAGCTGAGAGGAGGAGATCCCCAGGAGATCCTTGCTACTGCCTACCTGATAGCCAGAATAAAAGCTAATAAAATACTTGGGATATCTCTTCTGTATTTCCCCCTACCCCCTTCCCTTCCCTCTAGCAGTTTTTGGACACATGCTCCTCTCTTCCTTAGTTGTAATCACCCTGCTTTGTACTGTGAAACTGGGAGTAGTAGCACGTTTTGAAAGGTTGACCCCGCTGAACGTTGGAGCGGAGACATGCCTGCAGCTGAAGTGCTTTTGCAGGCTGATAGGGCACATCATATTCACTGGGTTGATTTGGAGCCTGTGCCCAACCCACAGGCTTTAGGGGTCATGATGCATCAAGAAATGTTGTCTTCTGACAAAATTGAATTGCTTTTACTCTTGCAAATTGTTACAATATTCCAGATATTCTGGCCAAAATTTAGGGTGGGTAGTTGTATGCTTGCTACTCAAAAATCCCACAAAAAATTCATTTTGGTGTAGGATCATTGCCTTTTTATCTATTCTACTTATCCCAAGGAAGAGGCACGCATTCATGAGAGTCTTAATGCTGGCAGTAGCAGGCAATGACTTCCCAGAGTGATAAGCTTCAGGCCAGAATTATCTCCGACAGCGGCCACTCTCTTGGCCCCTTGACCACTACCTTGGAGCGGCCGCTTGACCACCGCTAGATAACTGAGGCTCCAAGAGGGAAGGGAGGTGAGGTGTGGAGGTCACTGAGTCATGCAGGTCAAGTGAAGAGACATGGGTGCTGCAGACATCGCTGTGAGCTAGGGCAGTGCCAGGCATAAAGGAAAAACCGCAGAGGAAGGTAGGCAGTCACTCGTCCCCAGCTTTGGCGAGGAGTGCGTTCTTTAGAAAGAGGGCACGACGACAGCGCTGCTGGCTTGGATGTTTGTCTCACAGGAAAAGGGGACAGTATTCGAGCAGGAGGTTAATGGAGCTTTAACTCAAACGCAAACGGGATGTCTATTGCATTTCAGTTAAATGCTTGTGAACATCTCATGGTGCTTCCAGAAGCACCTCAGGTTAATCCAAAAGAAGAAACATCAAAAGTAACGAGTAAAATTTCCTGACATTAAAATGATGGGGTATATGCGTGAAGGGAAGAGTATGAGTTAAAAGGTAAGCGGGAAAGCTAAAATGTGAAAGAATACAAATAAAAGAGTATCTGCTATTATGTTACATATGTATCAAAGCTCTTACTCATCCTGAAAACAAGGTGCATATATTGGAGGAGCAGGTGTGACTCTGAGAATGTTAAGGTAAGAACTTCTCTGAGCATGGAAAGGATTCGTTTACCTGGCAGTTCATGAGCCTGGGAATATCCTGTTTCTTCTTGTATGTGGATCATTACTCAGAAGTGGGATACCAAAAAAATGAGGTTGCCCTCGGGACACTATGGGGACGGGGAGATGGAAAGCAAGAACTCCTTGCTTCTGCTAGGCTGTGAAAGGACTTACATGTATATAGAAAGGAAATATTTTCTGTTGTCAACAAAGGGAGGCATTTTTCAGGGGATAAAACTGAAACTAAGCATTTTTTTTTCAGTTAGAAGGCAGGTGGCTAATCCTTTAGAAATGTCAGCAATAGGCTTACAGGTTGGTTGGAAAGGCTGCTGGTGGTTGCTGGGTTGTTGCTGTTCAGAGCTTACACTGTCATTCCTTGTAAATTTTGGATTGTTTTGGAGGGTATGCAGTATACTGGTTGTGCCATAGTGGGCAAAAATACCCATAATCAGAAAAAAACAGGAGAGGAACATGACCAGGCCATTGGCAGGTTTGGAAAGAGCAGGCACTGATTCCATGTCCTTGAACATTTATCCAGGAAAAAGGGGACCGTGAACTTTGTCCCTTCTCCTGAAGAAGGCTTCCAGCGAGTGGTGAGCTATGTACTTCAGTTGAGCTGTGTAATTTAGATGACCAAGCCTGCAGCGAGAATGAAGTTGTGCAAGTGGATGTAGGCTGCAAATCTTGAGACCTTTGAGGAACTGACTGGAGGGGCTGAAGGGGCTCCAGTTCTGCTACACTGTCAAGGAAACTCCATCATCCAGATTGTCTAAAAGTGGTAGCATTATATATCTTTCAGAGCACTGTGGTTAAAATGAGAGATCAGTTCGATCTACAGTAACAAAGCTGAATATTGGCGTACTCATACACAGAAGGCAGCTTTCATTTTTTTTTGTCCACAGATATAAAAAAGCCCTGCCTTTATGAAAGCCTACCATTTGATAGAAAAGGACCGCATATCATCCTTATGTTCTGCCAAGTGTTCTCACAAATGCCCTTCCTCCACAAGCACACCAAAACCAAGCTTCTCACTTAAAACCTTAGGATTTGCAGGTGAAGGCTGACTCACCAGAAGTTTTGTGTTTGTAGAAATTCTGTTCATCATTTGATAAATTCGTAGGAAATTAAACTCCAAATGAAAATTTTGCTTTTAGCAAGATAGATAAAATCCATATTCTATTTCAAGCAATATTTATTATTACTGCCAGAGCAGAGGGTCAGAATAAGAATCTGTGGGTGGCCTCAGTAAACAGTGACTGGAAAGGCCGACTGCAGGTTTCTCTTGCCAGGCTGGAAGGAGTGGTCAGTTGCTGGGAAACTGGTTAATTTTTTTTTAGAAATTGAAAAGTATATACCAGAGAAGGTTTAAAATACTCTGTTAAAACCACAAGGGAGCTGTAAGACTGAGGAAAGTTTTCAGGTCTGTTAATGGGCTGTCTTTGAACGCTGCCGTCCCTACCCCTGGTGAGTGCATCTCGCCACATTAGCAAATGCTGGTAGCATCCCGCATGAGGACGATTTCAGTACTAAGCAACTCACAAACTGATTGTATTTGTAAAGATTATTTGCTTTCATGTCTCGCAGCAGCAGTCTCCCATGCTGATACTTTGCCAAACGATTCACTGACCACTTCCTTGTTAACAGCGAGTATTCTGGATACCCACAGAAATAAAATAGTAATTAATTCAAAAACATGAGCTAGTTTTTTTCACAGTGCTGCTTGTTCAAGCTGCCACAGCTTTGCTTCCCCCAGAAGCACTGATGAGCTGTTGCAGTGCTAGAATTTTTTCTAACCAATCTTTCTACAACAAGGAGCCGGCGCAAGCAGGGAGAACGATATGCTGCTGGTGGTTTACTTACCTTTTAGTTGCTCTCCCCAGTCTAACTAAACCAAAGACCAGCTTTGCACAGGTAGGTGAGGGCAGCATATGTGAATGTCCTACTAGAAAATGAGATGGCTGCAGTGGTATCATTCTTTGTCAAATGGGTAAATGGTGATACGCAGGCGGCATATATGCCTCAGCTGTAGCAGCCCTGAACTTAAAGGCTTTGTTAACTGAGAAAAATAGCGAAGTGCATGTGGGTGCCTTACGACCTTCCTGAGCCTAAAAAGGTAAGCTACAAATAGCAAGAATCACTATTACATATCATAGAGGCCCAAAACGTAGCAGGATTGCAAAAAGATTAACAATTTATAGAGCTGGAAAGAGTACGAAGAGTAGATGTTTCCTGAAACAAAAGTGAATTGGAAGAGATAAAAAAAAAAAAAAAAAAAAAAAAAGGCACCTGCTCAGTATATAAGTCAACCTTTTAGTATTACGGGTTAGGAGGAGATATGCCATGAAAATTACTATTAGAGAACTCCTTATCCTAGGATGTGACCCAAAAGTGGTGTGAGAAAGGGCCATTCTTAGAAGTTATAAGATCTCTTTTGTTTACTGAAACTGGTTCTTGTTTGTTCTTTATGTTGTCCCTGAAACTGTTTCAAAGGGGATCTGACACCATTGCCAGATACTGATGCCATCAGTACTCTACCATCATCATCTTACACCTTTTGGCCTTAGCAAACAATTCATAATTCGGTGGCTGAAAGAGAAAGCAATTTCTCTCCAATTTTCACTAAATTAAAAATTCATTATAGGTTGGATATTTTATCTGATACCTCCTTTTCCCAAAGCGTGACATCAGTGAAATCTATTTGGACTTTCACAAAGGTGTATCTCAACTAACTCAACAAAATCAACAGAGTAAGCGATCGATGTCTTGCCCACGTAGTACCACTCAGTTGTCACTGCTACTGCAGTGCTCCAGAAATGGTATTTGTTATGTTCTGGAATTGTTTTTACTGTTTTGCCTTTTACTTTTGTCTTTGGAAAGTTTCTTGGTGTTTAAGGCTCTTGAGATTCTAACTGTATTTTCCTCTACTTCCTCTCCTTCCTAGTGTCTATCAACTTGTTGTCAAAGAAGAGAAGCCACAGAAAGCACGGAGAGCTGCAGACATCGTTGAGTGCTTCTCCGTTCCAGTGAGCTACAAGAACGCTTCCAGTCTGGACTCCCCCCACTACTTTGCAGCTGAGCTGAAGCCGGTCAACCTGCCCGTCACGCAGCCGTTCACGGTGGGCGACAACAAAACCTACAACGGCTACTGGAACGCTCCCCTTTCACCCCTGAAAAGCTACAGCATATACTTCCAGGCTCTTAGCAAAGCAAATGGAGTAAGTGCAGAGAAAGTTAAGCTGGATCTGTACACATGACCACCTCTATCTGTCCTCCCCACCTTTCTCTTTGCATCTCCATCGGATGGCAGTTTATCTCCTCCTCATTATTATGCTCTTGCAGAAATTTGGTGAAAATTCAGCATGCCACTACTCGTCCTTCACTCAAATCTCTCCCTGATAAATAAATCCAATGAGAAACCCATAGTGGACCCAGATGATGTAAAGGCACATGTTGGGTTACTGGCATTTGGTTTACAAAGTGGATTGCTTAGAATTTACTTCTTTATTCTGCTGCTTTTCCTTGCAGTTGCATTAAAATTGGGGTAGGGGCTATTGTCCTTTTAAATGACAGAGCTGCTACATCAATTCCACTGCTTATCAGTTTGGAGGAGACATTATGAGATGAGAACTGCCCAAATGCTGTGAAATTGGATTATCTTCTAGCTTGCATTTGGTCACATCATAATTTAGCAATTACGATTGGGATTTTCAGTTTGAGTAAAATGTAAGTTAGGCTATAGAGGGGACAATGTGCATGTCTTTCTTGCTCCTTTTGGATATCCTGGACTGCATTTTTATAAATACTTTTTCTGTGCTACTAAGTTTAAAATGGAGACAGGAAGCTTAGTCTGCCCCAGACTCAAAATTCGCAGACTCAAATGACATACATATCATGTCCTGACAGATCCAGTCATGGGAAAAGTGAAGACCTCTTCCGTTTTCCATTTTTAGTTTCCAGCTTAAAATTATTTGTGACATTCTTTTAGCTTGGTCTTTGCAGTCCTATTCAGCTAACAGTGAACAAGCGAGGTCCAGCCTGAGCAGCAATTCACCCTACTCCCTTCCTTACCTTTGACTCCCTTAATTGTTTTTCATTATCATATAATGTGATAGGATTTGACATTCAGGCCTCATGAAAAGTCTTACAGCATAAATGTGCAGTCAGGAAGTTGGACAGTTGTATATGTTCTTAGCACCTTTGCCAGTGCTTTCATGAACCCAACTTTCACTTGGCTCAGTTCTTCAAGACATCACCTCTGAAAGAGGAGAATTAGAAAGATCAGTCAAAGGTGGAAGGTGTTGTAGTCCTTGGTCTCCACTTGGAACAGTCTTCTACACCTGCAAGACATCACAGTACATCACGGGGGACTGCATGTTTTTTAACAGGCTAGCAATGCCAGTGAATATCCGCAGCTTTTCTTACTGGCTTAGTTCCTCCATTCATCACCGTTCTCCTGCAGAGTATCTGCTGTGTGGCTGACAAAATCTCCTCAATACAGTGCTGCTTTTCACCTTGGTTTCCTTGCTAGTCGATACAGACTCCTTCCAGCGCTACTCAATTAATTCAATTTTAGATTTGCCTTTATAAAGGAAATTGTGAAATATCTGTATATGTCTCTCTGTGTCCAGTTAATTCCCCTTGTGTGCTAGTTAGTCGCTACTGAATGGATCCCCAGGGAAGGAAAAACTTCATTTACTCAAGTGCAGTATAGAGTGCTGTAAATGAGTAATATAAATGGAATTGTAGGTTCCACCTGGCATTCTGGATTACGGCAGCATTAATGTGTGGTTCTACTTTTTCTGGGCTTCTTTAGCTGGCCAGTTGCATCATACTCTGTATACGCCATGGCACAGGGTCTCAGAAGGGTCTGACTTTGGCTGTTATAATAGGATCCTAGACAGAAAAGAACCGCTTGAAGCACTGAAATTGGACACCTGCAGTCACGCACATTAAACATAGCACATCCAGAGTGCCAACCAAACACCTACTGCCCATGTTCTGGAGACAAAACTTGCTTTGCAAATACCTACAAAAAATTTAAGACTAATTAGTAAAAACCTATATGGCAGTTAGACTGTATTGTGGGAGAGGTCCAGGTCATTGCCAATGTCCTGAGTCCCTGCAGTAGCAGAGAACTTGAACAAATTCCCAGTTACCATTGGATATAGACTATGCTCCGTCTGCTACAGATAAAGGCAAACCACACACAAGAAACCCAGCAATCCCTGTCAGTCTGAGCTGGAAAAATTGTACTTCTGCGTCAACTGGACTATTCCATAATTTTCAGTTACTAGCAGAAATACAGGAATATTTTGCTTACAGAATCGGGACTTGCAAGCATAAATAATTCAAAAAGCCTGTATGCAACAATATGCAGCTTGTGAATACAGGTAGAAGAAATACCCTGCCAGACAAAAGAAATTCCTATTTGAGCAAGCAATTGCATATTGTGTTAATAGTTTGTGTAGCTATAATATATGCTTATGTAGCGTTGAAGTGCAGTTTAGCTAATAGGTATAGGAAAAAATGTAGAATAAGTATAACAAGATACATGATGTGCTGGGGGCAGGTCCAAGATGGAATTTAGCTCTTCAGCTGAGAAACCATGATACTTTTTGTTTCATGATGAAATCCTTAAGTCTCATGTTTCAGACATTAGGGTCTGATTTGCATCCAGGCTTTTACAGCTGTAAATAATGAGTTTTATTTTGTTCTCAGAATTGTTTGCAGATATAGTTTGTATTTAGAGCTCTGGGTAGACACTTAGATCTACAAATTAAGTAGTTTTGACCGTGGTCTTCATAGAGCCTGCAAACACGGCTGCAATGTGGTATTTTTGATAATGCACATCTGTAAAAGTTCTGAAACTCTACCATTTAGTGGGATTAAAATACAGCCTTGTTTTCTCTTGCACATTGAAACCTTTTTAATAGACTATTGGCACTCATATTTTAACTAGGATATTCTGCAGTTACATTAATCACAGGCAGTTTTGGAATGATGAAGCTTCTTTCCGTACCTGGAACCTGCAATGAGAAACCTTCGTGCAGTGAACCATAACATCATCTTTTGGAAATGTAGGACACCAAGAGGGAGTTTGATTTGAAGAAGCATTCTGTGTTTGGTCAGAAAGCTTGATTAAGAGGACATGGCTGTTGTTGAGGAGTTTATTGTTTCGGCATCTCTGTGCGTGGAGGGTTCTGCTCATTTGGTGTTCTTGTCTGCTCTGTAACCATTAGCTGTGATTGTTGCTTTGAAAGGGACTTAATTAACAGCTGGGTGCAGAACAAGTGTGGCAAATTGCTGCAAAATCAGATTGCAAGCTTCCCTGCCTTCTCGTGTGCAAGGCTCTATTTGTTGTTTGCAAGTTTGAATAAGATAGCTGTCACTCGCCGAATTCTTTTCTCTGGACCGTCGCGGGAAATTTGGTCAACGTGGTGTTGCTTCGAGACATGGGGCTAAGCAGCAGGTGTGTGCAGCAGCAGCGTTTTCTGCTCTCGTGTACAAAAGCCTTCCAAATCACGTGCGTTCCCCTCCTAGGGGTTGTCGAAAGCCAGGTGCTGATCTGAAATGTGTCAAGAGTTTGAAGTAAGAAGGGGGAGAAAATTAAAAAGAAAAAGAAGAAAACAGAAGCTCCAGGTTTTGTGGGGGTGAGAAGCACAATTACTGACTGTTTATTTGTTAGAAGGAGGTGGTACAAGAAGCTGCCTGTGCCAGGTCCCTTCACAGCACCCATCCTCGCAACGTCCTTTTCCTTCTGAAAAGTGAGGCCAGTGCGAGATGGCAACGTCACGTTGCTCCTCACTCACTCTTGCTGTTGTACTGGCTTAATAATCAAAGTTAAATGTTGCAGGTTTTATTGCTCTTTCTCTGGGTCATTGTAGGTGACGGTCTCTGGTTAGTGATCCAGCAAACACATTCAGCTGGGGAAGATTCAGTTGCTGTGAAACCTGCCTGAATTTTAAGTAGTGCAGAAACTGGAGCTTCCTAGAAATCTTTCTTGCAGTTGTTGAATTTTACTCCTCAGAGTTAAAATGAAATCTGTAGCGGCGCAGTTGCAATCAATAATTCTTGGCCGTTTTTCCTCTAAATGGGAAAAGAGGCAGGAGCCTTCATTGCACAGCTGGAGATGATGTGGAAGGCGCTGCCAGCTGTTCGTGCAGCCTGGTGGTCCAAGAGGTGAGTGATGTTTTCAGGCCAGGAGCATGAAAGTAGCACCACAGTAATCAAGGAGAATATTATTTTTGAAGGAATGACACTCTGCAGAGTTTCTCATTGATTTTTTTTCTCTCTCTGTAATGACTTGTACTACATGCACAATTATGCAGTTCGTTATTAGCAAGGGACTTCAGGCTGGGTTTCTAGATGCTGACAGGTCTCATCACAATACAGATCATCCTTCTAGAAGATTTTGGGGGTATGGTTAGAGCTGCTAGCACTTAAGGTGAGATTCATCCCTGTGGGGAATGGCCCACAGAAAGCTGGTGGGGTACTTTAATTCAGCACCAGCCCTGTTCGGAGAACTTGAGTAGTACCGAGGTAACCTACACTGCTTCTGCAAACAGTTAAACGGCTTCAAGGAGCTCTATGTTCATCGAATTTTCAGGTGTACAGTTTTGTCCACTGATAGTTATTCTTCTAAGCTACATGTTGGAGCTTCTGGGGCAAAAATTCAGCAGTTTTGGAAACACTGTGCTCTTTGGAACCTCTTGTTTCCCCATGTGGCTGGCCATCCTCGGCCAGAATGTGTGGGCCGGAGTGTTTTCACGGTGGTTTTATTGTTCGCTTAAATAATAGCCTCTCATTTAACTGCAGGTTTTGGGAGGTTGAAAGATGTGGGTAATAAATGACTGACTGTATATCATTCAAGGAACTTCTTACTTGACGTAGTAAAATAAAAGCCCAAGACGCTAAAACAGATAGCAAAAATAGCTGGTGTTGGTGGTCTTGGAGAAAGAGCAGTTTTCTTAAACTGGCAATAGAAATTACAGAGGAGTCCGTGGATCCTGCAAAGGCACGCACATGATTGATTTTAAACACAGCGCACATTTGCCTTCAGAGAGATACCAAAGACATGGCCTAGAGCTCCGCTAGATTTGGAGAAAATCTATTAAGAATCAAAAAAAAAAAAAAAAAAAAAAAAAAAAAAAGGAAGGCTAATACGGCAGTGGTTCAGCTCCCATGGGAAGCAGGTTGCCTATGAGCGTGTTCAGCATACGCAGGATACTGAAGGAGATGCCTGAATCCAAGCAGGAGGTTGGTAATTACTTGTCTGTGTCATCTGTGCAGCAGCAAAAGTGAGAATTGCAGTGCCCAGTTTGAGCTCCTTGAAGAAACTGCCCGTTGCGGGACAGCCTTGAAGAGCAAGCGCGGGGACCGCGGTTCTCGCCCTGCCGCCGCCGCCGCCGCGCTCTCGTGAGAGCGAACGCGCCGCTTAACTAACACAGCGGCATAGTGATGGCAACGGAAGGAAAAAATTACGAGTGTGAAAACAGATGGATGCAAGAGCGGCTTCTTTTAGTGTTCATAGTCCGGAAGCAGCAAGCTGTCGTTTTAAGAGAAAAAGAAAAAACAAAAATCGTTCGCCCTTTTAGGCTGGGAAGATGCAGCTGTCACATAAACATACGGCCTGCTGCCCTCATAACCCCTTTCTGCGGAAAATTGTTTCCATCCAACCACTGCAGCGACGGAGGCAGAACTTGTCGTCGTGCAGCGCGCTTCAGTGAAACGTGCTTTCAGGAACCGCAGGGGATATAGGCAGGATCAGCTCCCTCTCCTCGGAAAGCAGCAGACTGTGTTCAGAGAATGCTAAAAAAACAGCCGAAATTAGAGAAAATTCAGAGGTCGGCGCTGCGGGAGGAGCCCGTCGGCGTGCGTGGGAACCGTGGTGTGTGTGTAGGGGAGTCGAGTCCAGAGACCAACTTCCCGTAACCATGTGTGCGTCAGCAGAGGAAGTTTGGGTCAAGAGCTGTAGCATATGGATATTACTTCTCGTTTTTAAAAACTTTTTTTTATCACTTTATTTCATGATCTTTCTTGCAATTGCCTTAAGGCATTTGGATGGATAATTGAGAGTTAACTATATTATTTATTCCTGTTTTTTACTATTGCCTGAACAGAAGCATCTTATTTTACCATGAACAAGTAAACATTCTGCTTGATTCACGACTCATATTTTTCAGAAAAAAGGTATGGTTGTCAGAAAATCATTTACTGTTTTGAGGAAAAAGATCTGTATTTATTTATTCTGTTTGTTGGCAGAAAAGTTCAGGCAAACTCAAACAAAAATGCAGTAAATATGAAGAAACCCCATTTTTTATGAGGCATCGAAGAGAGAAACACTGACTTGATCAACGAGGTGATCAATGGAAATCAAAGGAATAATCAGCCCCAATGAGGAATAGGGACTGAGCTCCCTTCTTTAGGCTTTAACATCCCCAGGAGCTGTACGTCTAGCGTCCTTTTGAATTGCTTTCAAGTTCTCCTTCTCTGAAGATGCAATCTGAACTGAAGTTCTGAAGTCCAGAGGACTTGTTCCTCAAGTGATGGATTGCTCTTTCTCTTGGCAGTACCAGATCACTGTCTTTTGCTAAGGATAATTGCGGTAAATACTGCAATTAGGAGATGTCCATGCAAACGGAGGGCACTGTATCCTGTCTTCTCAAATTACACTGTGGGAGCGTAATAGGCAGGAATATGTACGTGCTCAAATAAGATCAGTTACAGCTTCATTAACAAGATTTCATTTTTTGTTTTCTCACCTATTCTTTTCTCATCACTGACTAATTTCCAGCTTTCTGTTGCACTTTGGAACTTACACAAAGCAATAGCTACAAAAAAAAAAAAAAAAAAAGACAAAATGACAAAATCCATGCAAGTATCCAGCTACTTTTGGACTGCAAAAATGCTCTCTTGATAGTCAAAGTTTATTTTTCTTCACTGATCTTATATGTCACCTTTCCTTAGGCTAGAAACTACATCAGGTTTGGTTTTTATTATTATTTCCATCACAGCACGCTGAGACTGAGCTCTGAAAGTAAAGCTGCATTCTTCCTGCTTCATATATCATCACTGGTAATAAAGATTTGGGATTGCCGGACTAGCCAGCAATTGGAGCTGTCTGGTGGGAGGCAGAAGGCAGCACAGAGCTCCATCGGGCAGCTTGGTTGGCCTACTAGTGCTGACAGTTGTACAAGTTTTGCAGAGGGGTTGTTTTTGTGGGGAGAGAGGGATCAGTGCACGGAGAGATATGATCCTGGTTTACTGGGATCGACGGTACTTTGGTAGCACGCTGAGGACAGTGTACCTGGCTTGGGCTGACTCTGTTGGACATGATGTGTCCAGTGATCCAGGAGCTCCTTAAGAGTTTCAAGGCACAACGAGAGGGAGAGGTTGTCCGTCTGAATATCTTTTCTTCCTGGAATACATGTGGGGTTGCTTTTATCCAATTGGCACAGCAGATCTGTATCTTGAGGAGCATGCGAAGAGGGATCAGAGGGATTCACCATTGTACGTCCCGAAGCATGGATCCCATGGATCCTGGCATCGCCCCTTCCTGTGTACAAACACGTGCGAGGAGGAAGGTGCAAGGCAGCCACGCATTTCTGCTGGGCCAAGTGGGGTCTTTCCCAGGTGCAACAGGTTTTCTCCAAGAGCAAATCCAGCCTTTTACTGTGTTCCTATTACTGCTGGAGGGTGGAACGAGCTGCTCAGCAGTGCATCTGCCAGGATATTGTTTCCAGAGCACATACCGCATCCATATTAATGTAACATTGTTGCATACAGTAATTTATGCAGTATTCATTACACCTGAGACATGTACAAGAGCATGTAAAGACATAAAGTGCTAAGAAACCCCTGCAGCAGATTACTGACTGACAAAGTCACTTTTCTAACTGAAGCAACACATTAGGATTTGGATGACGATCATGTATTGAGCAGAAGTAATTCATGCCAATAATGGCTGCAGAATGAGGACCTTGGGATACCAGAAAAGATATGTTTTCAATAGAGATGGCCTGAGAAGACTGCTGAATTTGAGTTTTTTTTAGTTAATCCAAATACAACATTGTTGTTCACATCCAAATTACCGTTTATGTAGATCTTTGGACTCTGAGGTGGATTGAACAAAGGTGTTGATTTTTTTCCCAGCCCTGTGATGAAAGAACTGCAGTGGTTTGGGTCGCGTTTGAATAGCGTGTTTGGCAGAGCTAGCTGTACAACATGCTGCTTTGTTCACACACATTTCAGATAGCTGAAGGATTCAAATGATTACTTAGATGTCTCCGTGCCATGTGTTTAAATAAATACCCAATTTGCCAAATTTGTAGTAATGGTGCATGAAAATTAGATGTACAGTTGCATGTACTTTTGACCCAAGGCTTCTCTGCCTATTACAAATCAGGTCATTTAGCTGCTAATTTCTGTTAGTTAATCAACCCGTTATGCAGGACCCATCACTCATACATCTAGTGTGGAAAAATACATTGTCACTTTTAACTTCCTGTCAGTTGACAAAGCAGCTACCTGCAGGTCCGTCAGCATGGGGTGTTTTGTGAAAGCATTGGCAGTATTTTCAGAAATGAGATACGAGAAAAATGCCAATTTGTTTTAGCGCTCGTTTTTAAGGGACGTGTGCTTATTGCAGATGGGCAAATTACACACCTTGATGTTTTCTTATACTTTTGTATTTTTCAGGAAACAAAAATCAACTGTGTCCGGCTGGCAACCAAAGGTATGTGGGTCTCCTTCTCCTGTAAAGCACAAAGACAGTAATGTAAAAGCTACAGTGGTGACACAACTTGATTACAGTTACCATCAAAGAAAGGACAAGCCTCCTTTTATCTTTTCCTTTTTTTTTAAAAAAAGGAATTTTTAAAGATTATAAAAACAGAACAGCAATTTCCAGAACCCCTTCACTGTATATGTGGACCCTGTTACTCCTTAAAACAGGGTGTCCTCTCTGTGATTCCTCCTTTCCCTTATTCAGTGTTCAGCTTTCCTGTGCTGATGGCTGTCCTTGCTGTTGGCAGAATGTGACTGAAAACGCTTCCTATTAACTTCATTCTCTCTGCAACTGTATGGAGTAGAAAAGTAAGAGGTCTCCCGTAAGCTTGACTTTCAGTGGATTTTGCAAATCCTAACCTTGAGTGCAGCAGGGCACAAGTCTTCTGTCACACCATTTTCATGGTATAATTCAACAAACCGGTTGAATTACAAGATAAATAAGAAAAACAAAATTTCTCATTTTCATTGGAGGAAGTTCAGGGTAGACCAAGCGTTATCGCTGTGCAAGCCTGATATAAACGATTTGGTGATATGTTGTTAAGAAGTAGTGCTCTGATCCCCAGGTCTCCTTTGCACAGTGTAGCTCTTGAGGGACCAATGATAACAATGTCTCGGTTACTTTCTGGATTTTAGAGTTGCTTTTAACAACTCTCCTAAGGACTTCAGCATCACCTCAGGGGCTAATTTGCCAGCAAAGGTGTCAGTAAAGCAATTTACTTGTGACACAAACAGAGGAGTACCTGCAAAAAGACTTCCTCAGCACATGCGTAGGCTCAAAATGAGCTGTAAGAAAATGATAGGTAATTGCCATGGGCCACGTTACAGGTAGCTTTCCATTTTCAAAACTCGAGGCTGCATCTTGTGTTTTTGCTGTTGTATTGTAATGTGGAATATCTCTATTACTGCCTGTGGAGTCTTTCCAGAGCTGAATAAAGTTTGCAGGAACCCATGACCCTCTTGATTTAAGAGGCACCATCCTGTTCTCTGCCATCTTTCACTCCTTCCTTTCTTGTAGCAGTAACAGAAGCTAATTACTTCTAGGTATTTTCTCCTGATTGCTTCTGCTTTTGCACTTAGGAAGGAGTTGGGAGGCATCAAAGAAACCCCTTATAGCTGTTGTCCGGTAACAGAAGAGGTCTTTTTCCTTGACATGAGTCATCCCCAAGTGTGTTGTGCAGTGCCATACCTGGGACAGCATTGCATGAGGTCACCACCTGTGTGACTGTAATCACTGCTCAGACCTGATACTCAAAACTGCTGGTACCGTAAGCGGTTGTGTCACCACTGAAAGCCAAGGAGGATGAGCCGTTTCTGCCCTCTTTCCTTTCTGTCTGTGGCTGTGGTGGTCCTCATGATCTCTTACTGCTTTTCCTCTTTAAAAAAATCCTCATCAAATCTTCATTTAGTTCATATCTCCAGGTTAGAAACATCCTTTTTGTCTCAATCTCTTCTCCTTCCCCCTCAGTTTTTCCAACCTGTGAGTAACATGCCCATTTCAGCTTCCTTATTTTGGCTTTCTGGTGGTAGAAAAAGTAGGCTTGGATACAGTAAGTCTGGGTGAAATGAGCTTATCGAGGGTTTCGCAGAATGTGACTGGAGGTCTCTTCATGAGGCCAGAGAAACTGGATTCATACTTTTTGGAAACCATTTCAGTGCTTCCCATTTTGGGAGTTGGTGGAAGAATGCTGTCATGCTAACAGGAGAAATACTTGTTCTAGGACAGTTGTTCAGATTAAAAATAATAAAAAAAATCAGCTTGAAAAATCCTATTCTTACATCATCTTTTGTTCTGCACAGTCTAATTTGGGTATTTCAGAAAAGATCCACAAGTGTTTAATCCTTAGTTGGCTTCTGCAAAATGATTTAATTGTCATTGACCTGCTAGGTCAGAAAGAAGAGCCACAAACTACCCTCATTCTATCATTTCTTAATGTTGGCCCCTTTAAAAAAAAGGGTCTCTTAGTAATATTAATATAATAATGGCAGTGAAAGGGATGGGTAGAACGTGAAGATGCCTGAAGGCACTGCTCTATGATAATCTTACTCTAGCATTTTTCTGATTGACATAAATGGAAAAGAGCAGGAGATCATGGTAGTACTAGTGTTTATTCTCACTGTCTCAATGGATATAACTTTTGATTTTTAGGCAGAAGTCTTCTGTCTTTATACAGGGATTGTGGAAATTTCTGTGCGAATACTTTTTTCCATAGGTGGTGCTTTCTTGTTTTTTCTTGTCCTTGTTCTGTGATTTGCAGTTTTGCATTTTTCATACCTGACCATTAGCAATGACACTGGAAATATGCACATCTGTGGCTAATTTAGGCCAGTTTTGCCTCTTGAGATACCATATTGACTACAGCACACAAGGCGGGTAGCACCACAAGCAAATCTGTAGTCTTGATAAGGTACTGTTATCTTCCATTACTGGAAATCTTGTGGTGTACGAGCAGCTGAGCAGTAGCTGAATAAGGTGGTTCTGTGCTTTGGAGCTTTTTCTTCATTTAAGATTCCTACATGTCATTAGGCTGAACTTTCTCCTTGTGTTAACTGAACTGCTTATGCGGATGAGGTGCAGCCACACTACCTCCAAGCCCCTGAAGAGCAGGTTCGTATCTGCCTTGTCTCTACTGGGTAGCAAGAGACAGAGGCACTGAGGAAACTGTAATTACATTGTGTCTAATGAAAGAGCGATTGAGATGTTCTAGCTGATCAGCTGTGTCTGTGCCCTCTTCTGTCCGCTCATTGTATTGATCATCTTTAGTGGCATTGCCCTGCAGTTGTCTTTATTTGCAACATTCTTGAGGCTAGAATGAGTGAATCTGTAATTTGCCTTGAACAAATTCATCAGAGCTGCTGGCAAAGGTATGACTGCAGTATCTTTGCTTGTAGTGTTGGTGAGCGATGGAAAGAATAAACTTCTGGGGAGTCTAGGCTAGTTTTGGTTTGCAAACTGACACAAACTGGCACCGGTAGCACACATTTATTCTCTTACAGGTTCATTTCTGGCGATTGGCCTGATTTTTAGACATTTGGCACTCCCATAACTCCACTAACATCAGTGAAATGAGTTCTGATTTATACCAGTAAAATAGATTAGAATCAAGTTATGTATAAGCAAGGCAAGTATTTTCTTGAAGTGCTGGATTAATAAGGGCAGTAAACATGAATGTGGGAGTAATTAAGTGATAAAATGTGTCAGGCAGTGTGTTACTGGGGGATTATAACACGACTTGGGTCTTGCTGCAAGGCACCAGTTCAGAAGCTGAGTAGCTCTGTTTGAGAGGTTCATGAGGCTCTTCCATTGTCACTACCTCAGGTGGCTGCAGTGCGGTGCTCTTTTTGCCCCAGAAACAATAGAATTGAAGTAGACAGGAAGAAGACTCTTCAAAAATATTCTAGACCATTAAAAAGAATTTTGGATACTTCCCAGTTTTCCTTCCTCCCCCTTTATGTCACAGAGATCTCAATTTTAGCATGACCTGACTGGTTGGGTTGAGCGCTTTCCATTGCAGCTCAGCTCCATCCAGGGCTGCTTGCCTCCTTCATGGGGTGCATTCTGCAGCACACCTTCCCTGCATGCTGCTTCTCTTTGAAGGAACTTGCTCCTCATGGTCTCAGGGAAGGTCTTGCAAATCTTCATGCGCTGGCTTAGATGTCAGGGTCACTCCAGCATTTCAGCATGCTAGATCGTGACAGCAGCAGCACATCCTCTGAAGCACATTTGGTGGGTACCCAGCAGGGCGAGCGTGCCTGTGGAGCACATTTCTGACCCTCCAGCATCTCAATATAAGAGTTGGCTGATGCCAGTGAAGATGGCCAGGGGCAGAGATTTGTCAGCTTTTGCTATGGTGACATTTGACAACCCATCAGAAAGCTTTCTGTATTTGTCCAGTCTGTGTAGCCATTTCACATCTTGTCAGCATGTCTTAAGTCCACAAGCGTTATTAACCTCTTGTATCTGTGTATGTATTTATTTTCAGAGTTGCTGGTCTCGGATTTCTTACTGCTTCCAGCCATAAATGTATCTCCTCAGATGGACAGCTACTCTTTTTAAATTAGTGATGTCTTTTATAGTATAAGTCACTTCGTAAGCATAAAATACACTTTAAAATAAGTTTATAATGAAACTCCTGTTTACTGGCTCTCTGCCATACAATTTTCATTCAACTAATTTATTTATTAGTTTTACCATTTGGCTTCTTTGATGGCGTTTATTTTTACATGTCCAATTCTTTTTGAATTAACTGACTTGTTCTCCCTATCTTAAAGCAACATATTTATATTGATACTTTATTAGAAAAATTGCAAACTCTTACCAAAAAGAGAGCAGTTACCTCTTGTATCTTTAGAGTGCATTAAATTAATTTCACAGTGCAATTAAAACAAAGGCAGAGGGCTCATTTATGGTTCCTTATCTCTTGATATTCGTTTCTTCTTTCTTCTAAATGTGAGTTCTTGCAAATTGAAAAAAAATTGGAAGTTTATCATTATAAGGTACATTTTTATTTTTTTTTCTTTTTTGTTTTCTTGTGCATGCTGCCTGGGAACGGTTTTCCTTGTTCTTAGCAGTAATAGGCAGGCAACAGGTAACCACCCGAAACCCGCCCAGCCTCTTGAGCACAGGTGATTATCAGTTCAGGAAAAAAGAAGGTTATTACAACTTCTGGAAGTCTGAGCTGCTTTGTGACCTCTTGTTTGATGTTTTGTCTGCATGGGAAGATAATTTTTGAATTATTCTAACTAGAGTGAAAAGGAGGCAGTGCAGAATCAAATCCTCAGTAACATGGCATTAAGCTCATTCATAGAAGCTCATTCACACGCGAAGTTCAAAATGTTTTAAGTGTTTTGGAGATTTCCATCAGAACATACCTGAAGGTCTGTGTGTCCTAAGAGTGTGTTGTAGTATGTAACGCTGTGGCCTGTACTGTCTTGGTGCTCCAGAAAATTCAAAAATAGAAAAGAAATCCCACTAGCTTGTGGAAATACTTTATTCTACTTTAGCTCGATAGGCGTAGGATTGGGACATGAGAGAGTTATGCATAATGTCATAAGAAAGGAGGGGGGAAAGGCAGGATAGTTTTTCAGTTTTGGCATGGATGAAACTTTTGTAGGACTATTCCAGGGCTGTGTGGTTGATCCTAGAGAGGTATGACTTCCTCACACATCAGTTACTTTAACTACACATAAAGACAGCTTGGTGAAACTGGAACAAAAGAAAATTGGCATTACTGTGGAGCTCAAATGCATTTTAAATTGAGAGAAATGGTCCTGTGTTTCTGTAGTGCATCAGCAACTAGGAGAAATGCTGTCACTGAGCAAAGGGGCCTGCCTGGAAGATGAGCATGTAACAAGCTTAAGACTGCAAAAGTGAATCCAGGTCCAAAAAGTGACCAATGAAATCATACTCGCCCCCCTCAAAAAAAAAAGTCTTCAGCAGAAATAGTGCAAAAATAATTGAAAATCGGGAGGCATCTCCCCACACTCTACTCTCATGATTTTGCTGCATTTGAAAACTGTTCCTTTAATAGGTTCTATTCCCTCAAATTCATTTAAGAAGGCTTCATTGTCTTCTGAAATATATTCTGTTTTTGTAGACAGATAATGTATTTTTTAAACAGATCTTGTCCTCCTTCAAATCTATTTGTTATTGCGTTTTCTCTTTTGATACACAGGAATGTTATTCTTTTGACAGGTTTATTCTGTTTTATGCTATTTATTTCAGAAGACTTCATTGCATTTTTTTAAGTTGGATGCATGAAAATACTTTTTTTCTTGAACAAGTCTGACTTTTAAAAGTTATTTTTGAGCAGAGGTTCATGTATCACCATAATTAAATGTTAATAACAGGCACACTTATGTTACTCTTAATGAAAAATATTCCCCACTGGGAAGACAGATGAAACTTCCTAGCATTTGAATGCCCATATAACTAGTGAGCATCCTCACTTTTACCAAACTTAGTATCCAGAATTGTATAGAGGGATGAAATATGTCTGTTCTGGGGGTTTCCTTAACCCAATGAGGTAATGATCCAACTTTGAATTACTGGAGAACTTGGTGCAGAGTTGGATGAGGCTACAGGTTAACTGAGTTGACTGACCTCAGCCCAGCACCTAGAGGACATCTGCCTCTTTGAGAGCTCTGCCAGGGCTCCCCCGTTAGCATAACCAGAGAGAAGGGAGAGGCCAAAGTTTTAAGGTAAAATTTGGGATAGGTATTTTCTACGGTCTACTGTGCTAATCACTTCAAAGCAGCCATTGCTGGGGCACTCCAGGTCATTTCAGAAAAGAAGGCTTTTTAAACCAGAATAGAATTGTTTTTTCTTTTTTGTGTGAGCCAAGCTCCAGGATTCAGAGTAGGCAGGCGTTTCCCCAGCGTGCTCTGGAGGCTGTTATCCTCATCCTGCCCCATAGGGCTGGTGTTAAATGATGCCGTGGTCATGGCTGCTGGGTCATACGGACACCCTTGTTTGCAGCTGAACCAGCGGCCAACCAAATGAGGAAAAAACAGCAGTAGTTGATCAGCAAAGCCAGAAGATGGTTACATTTTAGAAGACAGTAGGAGCTGCATGTTCCTACCCTTGTATTTTCCCATCGAGATACTGGATAGTCGATATTTCTTCACCATTTCCCTACATGTGGAGATACTTTCATAGATGTATCAGCCATTGTTCATCTCCTGTGGGTCACTTGAAAAGGGTTTTGTGAGCAGACTGTTATCATTATTATGCCTACATAGTAGCATTAGGATGTGTGAGAAGAGAGGTAGGTGTGGGATAGGCCATTTCTTAATAACACTGTAGAGGAAAATCAGATTTCGTCCGAGACCGGTGAGAAAATGCTGCTTCAACTTGCCAGAAAGTTGCCCACTGTTTTCGTCAGGGCATGTAACGGGTGGGTACGCAGACTGACCAAGCGATGGCCGTTTGAGTCCCTGTCTGCGAGAGGGTGGTGGGTGTCCTCCACTGCATGCCGGGCTTTCAGCTCGAAAGTGAAGTCTTGCTGGACCCTGTTCTCTTAGGCCACCATGGGACGTAGAGCAGCTTTGAGCAGGCGAATGGAAAAAGTGGCCTTATTTCAGGGTTCATTTTATAGCCGCCTCTGGACTTCGCTGACTGGTTTTGTAAGTTTGCAGCTGGTCTGGTTGTGAGTTTTTAATGATAACCATGACGAAAGCAGTTAGTGCTTAAAGAGGACTGGCTGTGTGCAAATGATAATTACTCGTGCCCTGTAATGTGTTAGACTTTGTCATTGAAAATATTCAGCTCCCTGTTCTAATTAAAGTGATACAAAAAATGAAGTCAGATCTGTAAATTTGGCCTTGTGATAACAGGAACTTTACTTTCTCTTCAGTTTCTTCAGTTTTATAATTTAAAGCTAGCCCCTGACTAGCTCTGCGGAAGTGGAGAGTTGCAGTGGAAATGTGCTGTCACCTTGCGAACCATCCCATCACTTGTAGACATCACAACAGCTGCTCTTCATCTGAGCTCCTCTTTCAAGAAAATGTAATAACCTTTCTCATTCCTGAGGACCGAAAATCTGCTTGTAGCACAAATTAAGTGGCTCTGCTCTAAAGAAAGAGGAAGAAAAAGAGAAAGAGAGAAGAAAAGTCTTTGTGTAGTGGTTTTGACTGGTTTCTCCAGAATCAATTATTTTCTTAGAGCTATTTTTAAATTCTCATTCAGTTTAGTAACATTAAACTTGATTCCTTGCTGCGTGTTTACCCTCATCCTCCTACAGATTCACCCTGGTTGCCTGTTAATCCCTCATATAAATTCTAGTCTTTCATTCTTGCCAAGGCTACTCAGTCTTGCTGCTTCTCTCCACTTAGAATATGGTTGAAAGCTTTTGGCTCTCATTATTGCTTCCCTTTGCTTCCCTATTGCTTCCTTTTAAGCTTTCTTTAAAAAAATGGGAATGTCACGTTGTAATCT
Organism: Rhea pennata; assembly: GCF_028389875.1. Classification (NCBI taxonomy): domain Eukaryota; kingdom Metazoa; phylum Chordata; class Aves; order Rheiformes; family Rheidae; genus Rhea; species Rhea pennata. Next base: position 4,947,716 of record NC_084678.1, read on the forward strand.
TCAGCCTGCAAAAGAAAGTCTTGTGTCATGTCAAGTGCCTTGCGGCAAGGTGCACAACGCCCAGCACAGGGCAGCTGGAGCGGAGGGTCTGGGCCGCTTCCCGGGCTGGCTAACAGCTCAGGATATAAAACGATGCTGTTCCACCGCTATCTTAATGTTGTCTAGTTACACGTAACTGTCTATGTACCCCTGTATTTGAATCGCAGAAGTGATGTTGTCAGAGGAGTTGATATCATCAGGATCTGAACATGCAAGGGAAAATATTTCTGCAGTTAGGGATGCTTTAATCATTTGTAGGCCACTAGCACAGAAAACAGCATTAAAAAAAAAAAGAAAAGGAAGCCATGTTTACAAGTAATTTGAGAATAACTCTCTTTTGAAAATAAGCCTCTAGGTCTGTTAGGAAATTTTACATTCTGCATGCTGCCTAGCTAGCATGTGCTGCAAAGAAATTACTGTGAGTAATTGAGTAGCTCATTTTTACTCATTATGAATTTTTAACCCATTATTTTTCATTAATTCTTCTGGGTTAAATACTGTTGTGAAGTGATTTTTTCTGAGTAGTGTGTGTTTCGAGAGTGTCATTGTACCTGAGGAAGTGGTATTCCTAGGTGCTATAAATCTAAGACCAAACTTTGTTTCCACCAGGCTTACTGTCCCCTTTCTGGGTCTTCCTGACACCCAGCTGTGGTCGAGACTCCCATCCGTGTTTGCTCCTCTGACTTTGACGCTCCGTTATTCACTCGCATGTGGTGCCTTTGTGCCCAGGTGTCTAGCCCAGCAATCCCTACAGCCCTATAGCCATTTGGTTTTTTCCTCTGCTGTCCTTGTGGGATCCAGTGGTTCTCCCTCCGATGCAGTAACACTGCTGTTGGATGTGGTACCACTTCCACTGCAAGACCAACCATCTTTTTTCTTTATGCCTCCCCTCTTAGAAATCCCACTTAAATACCTGTCTTTTCCTCCTGCTTATGGAGGAGGGATATGCTTGTGGCTCTTCTATTTATCCGCTCTACCAGTTACATTTTTTTAATGTAATATTGAAATTGCTGATTTGAATAAAGAATGCTTCAGTTGGGGTTTATGTGACAGGCTTTGTGGAAGAAACTCGTATCATCAGTCCTGCTTAGCTACATGTGCTCAATAATCATTCTTTCATCGTTTCTTCAGTGTGTCACCTCCTCTGAGAAGGTAACTTCGCACCCGGTGGCATATGGTTTTCAAATGAGGTGGCTGTCCATAATGGCTGGGTGGAAGATTGCTGTGGTGTCTTCTTTTTCCTAGCTGCCATTTTTCTTTCTCCGCGACTTTCTCCTGTCTGTGAAGGCTCTGTTGTCTGATACAATTACCGCAGGATGTCAGTCCGGAAACGTCAGTCCTCAGCTCCGCTGTTGACTAGCTATAGTGCCGGAGATGTATCCTTAATTCTGTCCAGTTCTGCAAAGTAGGTAGCATAATTTATTGTTCACTTTGCATGAGCCTTAAGAGAATTTAAGGAACATGTGAATCACTCTGGATATGTGTAGTTCACATATGAGCTCTTGTGGGTTAGTGGGTGGTCTTTCAGTTTCTTAATATTTTGAGAGAGGCACACTCTGCTCTTTAGTAGCAGCTGGTAAAATCTGGAAGTTTAGCAATGGAGTTCTTCCTTCTTGCAGACAGAAAAGTTTTCAAATGGAAGAAACCTTCTGAAAGATTTAACTCTGGTATACAGATGGCAGCCTTTGGTAGTGAAATTCATTTGAGGTTTCAAAATTTCTCTTCCTAAGAAGTGGATTACTAACTTTTGGCCACTGCTCTGCCAGCTTTGACCATGATATAAAACAAGGAGGAATTTAAAGGCTTGAAAGCCCCAAGGAGCTGTAGGAAACTAACTTTCTGGCACAACAGAAAACCATTTTTTCCAGTAGTTGCATGTTACTGGAATAGTCTGGTATTTAGGTATCTGTGAATTACAGTGTAAGTCACAGGATAGTTGGATTAGGCCTGGGGTTCCCGTGAGTGCATTACTAAAACAGGCACTGCTTGATGATCCATAAACCTGACTTCTTGCAAATTGATGAGGTTAGCAACTTCGCAAAAGAACCCATTTCCCCCTGCTTTGTGCTTTTGCATCTATGTGATGCGCTGAGAATTGCATCCCTCGTGAATGTGCTGCTTGCGCTGTGCTCTGTGTAGCAGCGAGATGCCAGATCTCTGTGTTCAGGGATCTTGAAAGGGATTGAACAAACAGCATGGAGTCTCTAGGAGAGAATTAACGTCTTCAGATAGATGTAGATGTAGAATAGGGCTGGGTGAAGGACAGTGCCTATGAAAGTCAGATTCCGGTCAAGCTTCTGGGACTGTGCAGTCCCAATACGTACATATACACATCTCTGAAAGAAATAACTTCATTTAGTGGGTAATACACAGACAGGGAGACAAGGGATCTGGGTTCTTCACTTCTCTGACTCCATGTTTTCTGTCACTTGCCTACCTTATTAAGAAAGCAAGCGTAGGGCAGAAGATTGTCCTACTTCGTGCTATTACAATGTAACGGGGTGCTGACCTTGACAGGGGCCTCTGGGTGCCCCTGCAATGCACACAGTAATAGCAGTGGTGACCTGTCCTATATTCCGTTATTCCAATATCCTCCTTCAGGTACGAGAAACAATTTATCCCAAGAAATGTGGTGGATATCACCACCAGAAACTAGAGTGATAGTTTATTTTCTTTCCCTTATGATCTCAGCAGTATAGAAACATTACTTTTCAGAAGGAAAAGGTTGGCCCCTCCAGTACAGTAGTACAGAGCATTCCAAGGCTATTTACAGACATTTGTGTGAAATGGCCCACTGAGCAGTTTTTATGGGCTTTTTGCTCACAGAATTTTAAATCTTTATGCATGCATGTAGAGAAGAGAAGCAGAACTTAATCCAAAAAATTATTGAAGGCAAGGAAATACATAAAATGGCAGCAAAAAATAACAGTGGAGAGTAGTAGAAGTCATCTTCTGCAGCTGCAGCAATGGCTCATAGACCCTCCCCCCTGCTGGAATAGAAATGCTCTTGGGTACCAGCAGCTGGTGCAATGCAGGTGGTAGAGCAGCTAACTATGGGAGATTTAGGCGTCTACTAGGAAGATAATCCCCCAGAATGCAAGAAAGCAATGGTCTCCTTCAGAGAACTGTTTGATTGCAGAGCTTTAAGAATGCTGAGGCTCGGGAATTTACTGCCACTGTCATGTTATCAGTTCCTAGACGCTATTAGCAGAGACAACTTATAAATGGTTGGACTAGTAGCCTAAAGGAATTGTTGGCCTTTGCCAAGATACAGAGAGAGGGAGTTATATAGGAGTTTCAAGTGAATCAGTCACCACAGTGTGTAGGTGTCAGGATGGATAATCAGCCTTTATTCTCTTTCTGAAAGTGCGGTAGTCTACAAAGGGAAGGGAAAAAAAACCCACACTGGCCATTCGTTGCCTGTAGTGATAAGCAACAGCCTGGCAGAATCAAACTAATCTAGTGAATTAGAGGATGGAGCTGACAGCATGGTCTGGCTTTTTTTAACATGGTTCACAATATATGAGGACATTCAGATTGTACAAAATTGGGGCATCTGACCATACTAGAAAACCATTCTCCAATACCTGTCATTTACAGTTGTAGTACCAACTGGGATTCAAGTGGAAGATAATTTGGAGTACCTCTGAGTTTCAGGTCAAATAAGTATAGTTTTAGCCATTTACAGGATAGAATTTGTACTTTATCATTTATTTTGCTGTGTGGCAATGCCAGGGTTATCTGTCTGGATAAATCTTGGTGTGTAGCTCACCTCTTGGACAGATTTGCTCTAAAATAGTAAGAAATGTCCAAACATAGATGATACACAGCTGTTATGGCTTGTAGTCCTATTAATGTTTTTCAGACATATACTCACAAAAGTTTGCCAGGGAGCTCTTATTGAATGAGAGAGCTGTTGGACACAGCACATAGCAGGTTGGTGAAGTCATGAGGGACGGAAAGCTGGAAATTACACGTGCTTTTCAAACAGAAAAGAAAATTTTTGCTTGGTTAAATACTGTGCTTTGCTGTGGCAAAACACCGCAGCTCAGCTTTAGGGAAAATGAAATTGTATATTTATCACTGCAAGTGATTAGTTTTCTTGTCTTGCTTTTATGTTTCATTTGTTTTATATTTACTCTTCAAGAGACAATTGAGAGTAGAATATGCTACTTTGTTCAGGATCAGATCCCCATCCCACTGCAGTCCATCAGCTCAGGCCCTGTTGATTGCATATTAGGAAGCCCTATGTTCACTTTCTTGACTTGATCACGGTAACCATTGGTAGTCATCTTTGCAGACAGAGATCTTCTGAAACACATGCAGATTAACAAGTAGCAAATGTCTCAAGAATAAACCAAGTGAGGCTTTCTGTTTTCTCACCAAAACCGTGGCTAAATTGGACATCATGTCCCAAAATGTCTGATTTCTGGGTGGGATTGATTCAGCTTTTCCTGAAACTCAACAGTACAAAGTGGTTAGAAGAGCAAAACATGACAGTTGTCTGACAGCTCTGTTTTCCCCTTTGATTCCTTTTTCCTACTATTTTCAAACTGTAGAGGAAGATTTGGCAGAATTCAACAGTCAAGGTAAAGCCCAAGATAAGATTGTGATCTCACGTAACATGAATCTTGTAACTCCATCAAGTTCAATAGCAGTAATTTTTGGCAAGAATCAAGTACTTTAGGAATATAATAAAAATAGAGTCATTTAGTCTTCAGAAGAGCCATGACTAAAATCTTGTGGGCCTTTCTAAATCAAACTCAGTGCTTTAAGCAATATCTGGAAAAAAAAATCTGTACAGCAAGTAGCAAAGTCAGCAGACCCAAGGTATATAATAAGCACTATATGAGTGGTCCCAGCAGCAGAGAGAAGGGCCACGTTCTGCAGTTGTTGGAGGAGTAACAGAACCTTGAGGTCAGATCATGACAAGTAAGTAAAAGAGGAAATGGTTTGCAAATAATAAGTTTCTAAAAATGGTTTATTGTTAGATATATAGGCTGTACTCTTTTTCTTTTTTTTTTTAGAAGTAAAAATCATGTTGTCTTGCTTAGGCTGGAGAAGAACTCATGCATGGAATACCTCAGACAGTGTGGAGGATGCTCTGTGGGTTGGATTAACACTTGATACATGCGTAGTTGTAATTGCATGTTTACAAAACTCAAGGCTCTAGTATAGTGAGAAATACCAATGCATCCTGATTTTAAAAGAAAAAAAAATGTTTCTACAAACTATTATGGGATATATCACAGCAGACTTTAACATTTGCTATTTCAATGAGTAAGGATTGTACCTTCACTTAAACTACTTGAGATGGTAATTGTAACTGCTATTAATCCTCCTGCTTCTGGGTATGCTGAATGCATCAGAAGAATAAATACCCTACTGCAGTTTAATATTGTAAAATATTATTGTCAGTTGTATTACACTGGGACTTTGCACTTTACTTAGAAATATCTGGCATTAGCCATTATCAAAGGCAAAGAATTAGGTTAGATGGACAGTTAGCGGATTGCAAGTATGCCATTAGGCTTTCAAATGCTTGTTAAAACTGGATCATTTCTACAAGTTCTGTTTTTATCTCCTCCTTCCTCTGCCTCCATCTTTTAAGGAGCTTCCACCCAGAATTCCAATGCAGTGGAACCAGAAAAGCAAGTTGACAGCACAGTGAAAATGGCTGGAGTTATAGCTGGTCTTCTGATGTTTGTTATTATCCTCTTAGGAGCAATGCTTACCATCAAGAGAAGGTAAGTTTCTGCTTTGCTTCCATCTTGGCCCTCCTGGCTTGAGTGCTGTTACTTCAATAAGAAGAATAGATTTAGTAGAGATAAAATACTCCATTTGGGTTGCACGGGGCAGCTGTTAATATTTATGCACATAACATCACCACTAAGATGTCACAGTGAGAGAAGAGAAGCCTGTTTTGCCAGATACTGTGTGAACAACATACAACTATTAGTTACTCGTGAGTGTTAATGATTTAAGAGAAGGAACAGCAGGTGAAGGTGAATAGGGAGATAGAGAAAACAAGGCGATGGAAGTCAGCATGTTAGCACATGCACTCAGCACAAGTGTAGTCTAACGGAAGATGAGATTTCTTTTTTTAACAGAAGTAGAAAACCAGATTTTGTCTCAAAATAATGTGATATATTTATAGTCAGCTACAGAAAACTGAAACGTAAAGTGAAAGCACAGGAGAAAGCTCAAACGCCTGTTGCAATGTCATGGTGATGAGAGCTCACAACCAATAGAGAGAAGAACAGTATCTTCTGAAGTGCTAGATAGGAAAGGGATGAGGCATCAAGACCCTTGAAAATGAAGGTAAGCAGCTCGTGACGAGTCGTAAGAAGGTGGAGATAGTGTAGGAGTAAAGTAAAAGATGGAGAGGGAGAATAATGTGGTCAAAGCTGTTCAAGCAACGTTCAGATTAGATGCAAGCAAGGTAAACTGGTTTTTGCTTAAGGGAGGGAAGGGAGTTGTGGTAACTGAGAGAAGATAGAGTTGAAAACCAGACGGACTTGAGCACATTTGTTCTGTGAAGTGAATAAAACCAGAAGAGTAAGAAATGAGAGATGAGAACAAGAGGATGAGTGAGATTGTGCCATCTTGATGGCACATATTTTCACACAGCAGTTTATTTGCAAAAAAAAGTTCAGTGGGCTTATTGCATCTTGCTATGATGTGGCAGTCTTTCTGAATGTTTATTTTAGTTTATTGGGGGATGAAACTTTATACAGTCATGTATGGAAGTGAAATTTGTTCAAGCAGTTCTTTTTGTGTGATATTCTTTGGACTGTTTGCACTTACACTTTGGTGTAGACCACTGGTAGCTGCTACTATTTGAAGAGCGCCATGTTTGTTGTTTAATACACTATGATTCAAAAAAACGCTTAGGCAAGAGATTTTCTTAAGAAAAGGATACATTTTGTATTTATTTCTACCAGTTGTATTTCTAGAGTGAACCCAACTTTTCAACATTAATTTACTTCTAAATAAAACCTGAGCTACCTAGCCAGGTAACTCCTAAGCTAGGGTTCAAGTAGTATGACACGTGAGTAATCTTGATGACTTTACCGGGTCTACTGCAAGGAGTGAGACTTGGCAAAATGAAGCCCAGTTCCCTTGAAATCTCTTATCTCCATGACAAAAAATCGCATATTTTCCAACAAAGCAACAGCTGTTGAATCAATATATGATCTCTTGTATATTCCTTCAGTTCACATAGGCAAACAGAGTACCTTAATGTCTTAGATGTTGGAGTGCAGCACTGCTACTCAACGGAATCTTGACAGGCTAGAGAAATGGGCTGATGGGAACCTCCTGAAGTTTAACACAGTCAAATGCAAGGTCGTATCTCTGGGATGGATTAACCTTATGCCACAGTACACGCTGGGGGTGACTAGAAAGCAGATTTATAGAAAAAGACCTGGAGGTCTTGGACAGGTTGAACATTAGTCAGCAAAGAAGGCAACTGCATCCTGGACTATGTTAGCACGACTGTAGCCAGCAGGTTGAGGGAAGTGATTATTTCCTTCCGTTCGGCATTGGTGAGCTTGCTTCTGGCATACTTGGTCTGGTTTTGAGATCCTCAGTACAAAAATGATCCTGACATACTGGAGAAAGGCCAGAAGAGGGTTACTTGGGTGGCTGTAGGGTGGAGAACCTCCATTCTTGGAGATGCTGGAAACTTACCTGGATGAGGCCCTGAGGATCTTCTTGTAATGGAGCCTGCTTTGAGCAGAGTAGTAGGCTAGTTGACCTGTGGTGGTCCTTTCTGGCCAATACAGTTCTGCAAAACCAATAACCAGTCACATAGATACTGAATGTCCGTTGCATGAGATGAGTTGTAGGTAATCTAGATTGTGAACATTTAACTCTCAGTTTTGTGCAAAATTTTCAGATTTTGTGGACAAATATAATTGTTTACAAATACCGTAGTAGTGTTTACAGCACCTTTGTTCAATATTCAGCCCAAATACCATAGATGTTTCTGTTCCAGCTCCCCAGGAGTTTTTCAGTGTCAGGAAAAATTAAGCTGGGTTGCTAGTTTTTGTTTAATGCCCACCCCTCCTTCATTCCTGTTACCTTCTGTAAATACTCTTTAAGAAAAGCTTTTATCTTGAAAGTTAAAACCTGTAGTGAAAGCAGTCCTGATGTACGGAATGATGCATCAAACATTCAAACATCCTCCAGTGTGTGGCAGATTTTTGGTTGATAACATCCTTCATTACTTCCACATTATGTATTACTGTTATAAATCATGTATATTCCTCAGCAGAAAACAAACAGTGATTTTCATAGTGATCAAGAATCTGTTATTTGGGTGTAATTTTTCTGTGGTGTGGCATGAAAAGAGCTCAGAGAATTAAGGATACTCTAAAGAGGTAATACGAATATATGCTAAAGAGATAATACTCATTTTCTTCAAGGAAATTTTCTCCAATGTGGAGTTACAAGTATGAAACAGGAGGAGAGTAGAAGAGCAGACATAATTAGTCAGTGTGTGTGTACTTGTAAATACTTCAGTGGCAATAGAGGGAGATGTTAAAATACATGAAGGTTGTTCCTGTATGAGAGGTGTCTGCAATATCTTCTGATCAGGAAGGAAATCGAAAAGCCAAATCTTCATTGCGCTAGACGATGGATTCCTTTTTGGGATTTTCAGAAGCAAAGCTGGCCACCTGGCTGCTGGTACAGGACAGAGTCTCGGGGGCGGTGATTTTTTTTTTAAAGCCAGTCATATGTTCAGTACAGTATCTCCCTTAGTTGTTCACCAAAGACCATTTTTTCCTGTCATTAGATTTCACATAAAGCTCATCTTCCCAAACTCTCTACCACATCTGTAAAAATGTTAATGCGAGACTCTTGCTGCCAGACAGAGTGATTGCTGCCAATCTATTTTTGGTTTAAGTTTGAAAATAGGGAATTTCTCAGAAGTAGAATTACAAGCAATTAATTTTCTCCAAACACCCTGGAGGAGATCTTTATCATTCTGATTCTGAGGAATGCATAGATGTGGAAATATCTTGATGCATAGCCATGATTCATCATCTCTGCTTAATCTTGCGTCTTCCACTGGAAACTGGAGAACCAGCAAAAAGCCAGGTTATCAGTAAGAATTCATCAAAGCGAAAGCAAAACTTCACAGCTGATGTAGGTTAAAAGAGTTTTGGTTTTTTAGATGACATGTTTGCTGTGCAGTGCAGCAAATCTTAATTACAGGTCAGGAGGAAACCTAGAGACCATATAGTTTAGTTAGCAATATAATAAAAAAGTAATTGGATTTTTCCTGTAATTCTTTTCTGATGCACATTTAACTCAGATACGTAAATGAGGGGCAGATCTATCAAAATCCAGTTTTTTTCAGTGTCTGATTCTCACAATGTTTCAGCTATGACTGGTGCAGTGTGAACTGATACTTAGTACAAATAGGCAAATCAAATAAACCCAAAGGGAAGTACTTAGGATGCAGGACGAGTTCTCGGGGCTGGCGCCTAGGGACCCTTTTTGCACCGTGCAGTGGAGCTTGACATAAATGCTCCCCAGCTATTGCTGCCCTGAGCTAGTCCCTGCTACGCTGCAGCCTTCCCCTGGGACCTCTTCCAGCAGCAGCAGTGGTGAGTGACTTGGGGGGTGGCGATGTCCGGCAGAGAAAACTTAGCCATGCCTGGCTCATCGACTTGGAAGTCCTTCCCTGGTTAGAAGCTATGGCGGTGCCAAGAGAGGCGGTGGGGCTCTGCCCGGCGTACCCCTGGAAGGCCGCCAACCACGCGTGGCACTTTGGGGTCGTCTCGTGCAGACCCCACAGTCAACGGCAAGTCGCGACTGGGAGCACATATGGAAAAGCGTTCCCTGAAGATGAACTTAAGCCTGCCAGGCTCGTTTCATTCATAAACTAATGCAGACGTGGACCAGATTTTATCAAAGGAAAGGCTGCTTTGGACCACGGGTTCATTTGAACCCATGGTCCAGCCCGTGGTTGATTTGAACAGGAGGAGCGTGGCTGGGAGCTCATGCTCGTCTGAGCGAACGGTTTAACAGCAAAGTTGTTCTGTTTCACAAACAGAAATGCTGGGAGCTTAACCTCCTGGCTCCAATTTTAGTATTAACCTTCCTTTAAAACGAGATTCTCTTTTCAGTTCACAGAGGCATTAGCATGAGACAGTTTTGCCTTGCGAGGCAACAATGCAGAAAAGTAATTTAATTAGACAAACTTGAGGCATTTCCTTGGAATGGAGCTGGAAAATATCAGAGTGGCATTTGCTCATGGTCCAGGGCATTATAGTTCCTCATTAGTGGACACAATCTATTTGATTTTCCTGAATGAAGCACTTTGCTAGCCCACGCAGAGAGCAAAGGCGGGCAGAGCAAGCAAAGAGGGGGAAGCACTCAGAGAAGGAGGAAACTGGTTTGAGATTAGGATTAGAGAGATCATCAGAAGTTTCTTTTTGCCTTCTGGGAGACACCTGAAATAGGTATACTTTTTGAATCCTACATATAGAAAGCCTGGGCAAGTATTGGCTCATATTTAAAATTTTTTGCAACTGGCAGATTTTTGGGGCCTGCCAGCTGTTTTAAGGAGCTCAGTCAGATACATGAGGTTAAATTAAGCCAACTGGAATTTTTATGCAGTTGAAAAATTGGGTTTGATTTTGTGTTCTCTAAAACAAAATTGTGGTTGAACCCTGGAGCCTGCTAGCGTGTTTGTGTGTGTATGTGTACATCTATGTAAAAAAAATGTGTGTTTGTGTATTATAGCTTCCTGCTTTAAATATGACTAAGCGTCATACGGTATTCAAACTTGAAGCAGTTAACACAATTTGTTTTCCCAGTTCGGAGCCCCACTAGCTATATGAGTTACGTGTTTACAGCTGCAATATCAACATCTGGATATGGACACACAAACTGCTGCAGAATAATTGAGCCTGTTAATTTACAGCATGTGAGCTGGTGATCAGTGCCCACACGGGTGCAATTAGCCACGTAACTCAAGGCAGCACAGTCTTCTTTCATTAATAGATATGTACCTTGAAATACCTAGTATTTATTGTATCAAGGCATTGCTAATGCTCTAAGGAGCTTGTTTGTTTGTCATTAGTATTAGTTAAATATTTTGGGGGTAATAGAGGATAAATGACTGCTTAGGAAAACCATGGTGAACCAAATTAAAAAACAGCGTTTGAAAGCTTTTCTTCCTGGAGAAATTATCCTTGGGCTTTGCCCCCCAAAAGCATCAGTTCTGATTCCGTCTGGACAGTTTTAACTCCTCCATAACTGTATTTCCTTGGAGTGAAGAATGTGGCACTTCTCAGGCTGACGCATTTGCGAGGACAAAGCCTCTAGTGACCCCTTTAAGTAGAAGACTGAATAAATAGGATCAGACAGCCTGTCACGGGTGTACTGTAAATAAGTTCCTTAAACTGCTGTCGGTAGCAAAAAAAAAAAAAAAAAAAAAAAGAGATTTGGGGCTGTGTAGGGTCTCAGATTAGTTCCATCCGTGAAAAGTCAGCTCCTTATTCTGGATTAGGATTTAGATTGTTACCTAAAACTGAATAAAACCCAACAGCCCCTTCAGCAGAACATACCTGATTTACAGGGCAGAATTACTAGAGAGGTATTTGCACATTCAGTGACCCCTGTCGCTTTTGTGTCCTGAGTGAAGAAGGACGCTCTGTCCCCACGATGGGCAGGGTTTGCAGCTTGCCTGATACATTTTAGGGGCAAGTCATGTTTTCAGTGATCTGTAACTCTGACCAATTTTAACACTTAGCTTTGAAATATTGCTTAGCAAGCATCTGTCTTAGGCAGTGTATTTGGGGAGAATTTGAACCAAAATGGCCTGGCCGTTTTCGAAATCTGTTCCTCCTTTTGTTTGCCGCCTTTCGTTCCCCATCCTTAGGGAGTTCATCTTTCCAAGCTTGCTTCTGCTGCCTGGAGGGATAGGCAGTTTTAATGAGAAGCGATTCTCGTGTGATCACATATGTCCAGTGGCTGAGACACGAGAAAAGCAGAAAATATTGCAAGATGTTCAACAGAAGGATTACAGTCGGCAGTGCTGTGTGAAACAGGAGGCTGGCGTATCAGAGGGGCTTAATGGGATATTTTCTGGGCCGGTTCATCTGCGTTGGTTCTCATTTTGCACATCCCGGTGATTTTGCCTTTGCTTAGAGGTTCAAAGGAACTCAGAATTTCACGGTGAAGCTCAGTGGCAATCACTGCTTTTTAATTGAGCTATTGCCGTCTCATGCAGGATTTCCGAGTTTCACAGGATTCTGCCACTGTGCCATAAATGCTCGGTGGTGTACTGGGATTCAGAGCCACGCAAATACCTTGGGCCAGGTCACGTACCCAGCCTGAACTTCAGGCTTGTGGCGAGAGCCACAACCAGGCAGAACAGACCTCACTGCAGTGTAATCATTTGGTGCATTTGTAGTTAGCCGTCTTCTCCCAGGAGAAATCGCTTCCCAGGGCAACGAATAAATTCCATGAGGAAATGGAGCAGCAGGTATTTCTAACGTGAGAAGATAAGACAGGGCAGCTGTGCGATCGGCCCTACGCGCGGTACGCGTAGGGCAGTGCGGGCGGCCGGGCGCAGAGAGCCCCGGCGGTGGCTGCGGCCGGTTCCCACGTGTCCTCCTGGAAGCCGTGTTCAGAGCAATCACTGAAGTGAACCCCTGTATCCTGCGCTTGTGCTTTCTAAGCGCTCCCTGGTATTCTATAATTTTATTATTAATGATCTGTGCGACATCTGTAGCAGAAAAGCCTTTTCAGAGAAGCTGTTTTCTGGTTCTGTCACCTCTTAGCTTAGCACTCTTTGCTGGGACTCATTCTGCGGTGCTGCTCTGTATCAGAACGGTTCTGAAGCTTACTGCAGGAAAACTGTAAAAGGGAATGTGACACCGAAAGCTGCTGCAGAGCCAGTGTTCAGCTAAATACGTAGTGGTGCTTGAACTGGTAATAAACTATTTGCAGTTTAGAGTTTGAGGAGTTGGTTTATCAGTACACGTTTTGTTTGTTGTCTGAATATTCCAAAAGTGGTGTTTTTTGTCACTTTCCTATTTGTTTTTTTTTTTATATTAATAAATTCTACATAATGCTTTCCATTCCAAAAAACATTAAAGCACTTTATAGAGAAAGGTAAGTCTCCCTATGCATGCTTTCGACATGGGGAAATTGAGGCAGAAAGAGAGGAAGTGACATTTTCGTAGTGACACAAAGCAGTAGCAGAAATGGAAACAGAACCATGTTTCCCATCTCTGGTTCAGTATCCATTCCTCAAGCACACGCACCTGCTGGAATAAAGTGTAGGAGAAGAAGAACTCGGTACAAGTGGCAACACAAGTATTTTATACACTGGAAAAAAGCTAAGAGTTCATATAAATCTAATTATGTATTTTTCCTTCTTTTTTGTTTTCCTTTTGGACGTTTTCTTCATCTGACTGGCCATCAACATTTAGAAGAAATGCATATTCCTACTCCTATTATTTGTAAGTACCTAGCTGGCAATGATGTTTCTTGAGCATGCTCGCTGTTGTAATTTGTGCTTTCTTGTATGCTTTTCTTTTGCCACTTTTGCCACTTCTTTTAAACTATTCCATGTATCCATGTCTTTCTAGCAGCTTGCATCTTATTTTCTCATATCACACCTATTATATTTTTCCTGTTTCACCATTGCATCTACAACTGTGCCTGCAGACACCTGTGCAAATGGGCATAGATATGTCAGTTAATGTTCATAGTTTTTCACATGCTAATGGACAACTGCAGAGTGCATTCGTTGTCCACCATATTAAGCCAGACTGCAGGGAAATTCTCACCTAAAAGCCATTGTCAGGCGTTGTCAGCCTTTGCTATAAGCTTTCTTAAAAAACATAAGGTTTCTGGATAGGCTTGATGTTCTTTTTGTTAGCCAGGAATAAGGACTCGACATTTTTGCAGCAAGTGTCTCTATTTCTAGAGCTGCAAGGTCCAGAGTCTCAGTTTAGACCCCCGGGTGATTAATTGGCTCAGATTTTCAGGCATAAATCACCTCTCCATTCCTAATGATGATGATGTGTAATTAGGACCGTTGTTAAGGCACATGAAAATGCTTTAGATATAACAGCTCCAGAGCCAGCCATTGCCTAAAGACAAGGGAAACGAATCAGGGCTGGGCTGTTTTGGCCATGATGATAGTGCTCAGAGGATCAGGAGGAGAGGAAAACTGGAGCAATCATCTGAAGAAAGAGTCCCAGAGAGTTGAGTTGGATGCCTTTGCTGCCATCAGACAGCAGGCAGGGCTGGAGAAAGCAACTGCTGCTTTTGAGAGGAGCAGGTCCGTATCACATACCTAAACCTTTCCCTCGAAAGCAGTAACCTGCCTGATCTACTAGCTTCTGGTGTAGACAAAGTTGTCTAAAGGGCCACATCTGTCCTGCTCGTCCCTGGAGCCTCTCAGCCCTGGCAGCCTCCTCCTTTGCCTGTTCCTATATGTATCTGTGCTCGGACCTCGTAGCTTTGACCTGTGGCAAGCCTGTAGGGTGTTCAGCGGGTCAGCACAAGGAAGGCGTTGACTTTTGGCCATTTTAGTGGAAGTTAACTTCTTTTCCGTGTGAGTTGGTTAAAATCTTAAGAACAGGGTGAAGGACTTAAGTATTAGGCTCCCTATGTACCTGTTGGGGTGGTTTTACTTCTTGAGGTGGCAGATCAGAAAATAATTGAAAGAGGACCCCTTCCATTTGTTAACTGTGCAGAGAGCTGAAACGTGCGGTGTTTGAAACTCGCACTAACGAGACTTGACTCTGCTCAGCTGCATAACAGTAAATGCAGAGTAACTCCCTTTTCTCTAGACCTCACACCAGTTCTCCTAGAATAGCATTTGACCGTAAAAATTCAGAATGATTTCAATAAAAGTTAAGCTAAGTGTTAAACTCGGGGACAATTTTAACGTGTAAGTGCTTTTCATGGTAATGCCTCTTCTGCACGTTTCCTGCGGATGTCAGAACAGCGCTATCTGCGCTGTTACGCTGTTTTTGTTTCCTTACGACCAATCAGCACAGTTGCCTGTAAAATTCAGTCCCTGGTCTTCCATTACAATTTTGTCTTCTTTCTGCAGGCAGTGTGTGGTCAGACCATTCCCTGCTTTATTATATTTGAGTTCCATGTATTTAAGAACCACGAATCAATTTCTGAGCCCTGTCTGACCCCTTTTTACTACTGAGCCACGGCGTTGCTTTAAGTAGTTAGCTGAGGATTACTCTGCTACAGAGAAAGTAAGGACATCATGAAGCTGTCTCTTTGCTGTCTTGCAGTGGCTTCAATGGATCACATATGTTAGAACTTTTTTCAAGGATCAGGAGAGTGACTCAAGAAAAGTGAAGAAATAAGCCTCTGGAGATTGCCCAATTCTGAGGTTGCACTGACTTTCAGCAGCTACAGAAGCAAGTAGTGATGGGCTGCAAAGATTTAATAAGGTGGATGTGCATCATACAGAGTATCGCAGTTGAGGGAAGGCAGAGGTGCCTCTAGGCAAGCTTAGATGTTCATAGCACCTGCAGAAGCCTTGAATGGAGAAAGGAGCTTAGGCTGCAGAAACCATATAACTGTATTTCCCCAACACAGCACTCCAAACTTACTGCGAAGAGATCGCAGGTATCCCACCTAGTATGAGCTCTGCTAGCTGGGACATCACTACAGCAGAGATAACACCTAAAAAGTCATCAGACGGAACATACTTCTAGCGGCATCAAGCTGTGCGTATCAGCATTTCGTTTCTGACCAAGGCTTGGTCTGATCCCTGATCTGGCGAAATTAAGGTCTCTTTTTTTTTTTTTTCCTAAACAGCAATTGGTATGAAGGGCACAAGTGAGGGAAGAAAGCAGAGAATCCATCAAGAAGCATATGATTAAATTTTATTTAGTTTCATATTTCAAGTTCCACATGAAACGGGGTGTTTTATTGTGATTGCAGATGAAAATCTTAAATTGCTAAGGATTGCTATCTTAGGCAAAGCTGATAGAAATTGCCAGAGCTTCTTATGAACAGAAAGAAGTTTGATTTAAGTTTATTTGAAGTGTTGCAAAAATAAGAGCAGCAATATGTGTATTCAGTGATTTTTTTAATAGAATTGGTTCCATGTTATGACCTCATATGAATGTTTTAGTCCTGAAGCAAATTTGAATTGAATGAGTTATCAGTATTGAAAAGCAGGTTCTCAAATAGATCTGCTGGCAAACCTTTAAATACAACCATATGTACTTCATTGCTTTATTTTTAGTTTCAATTTCTGGACTTCAAAGTTGTGCTGCTTGGAGTAATTCTTTTCCGCTTTCAGATAATTCCTCTTAACCCTTTCTCACCTGCTTTGCTGTCATTTCTTATTATTAGGGACCAAAATCGCTTGCATTCCATTGCTTTCCAGGACTCTGATTCTGTAAGATGGTAGAGTACCCGTAACTTCAGAGAAACCAGTCAAAAATACTCATAATATTTAAAAGAGAAGCTCCTCTTCATGCTACTTTATGCTTAGTGAGTAAATAGATACGGGATTTTTGCATGGTAGCACGTCATAAAAAACTACCTACAACATATGGGAAGGGACGTTACTGTGGCTGAAAGAGAAGGCCTTTATAAACATCTTTAGCATGGATTAAATAGAAATGCAAACCCAGAGGGCCTCTTTTCCCCATCTTGGTCAGCATGCAGAGTTGACATAATTTTGTGTACCTCAATTTACCCTTCATTAAAAGTTAGTTTCAGACTCTTTGACATCCATGGAAGAATTTGGTCTACCGATGCAGAGTATGCCAGTTGAATCCTCCTTGCTTGCAAGGGGAAGAGAAAGAGCGTTATGAGCTCCGGTCCTGGTGCACTGATTACATCACTGTCACCAGGATGATGCTGGAAACTATTCAGAGGAGTTACTCTGTGTTTACACTGAGAACAAATTTTACCTGAGATTTCTACAGAATTAGTTTAATACATTGGAAGATACAGTTCAATGTTGTGCTGCTAAAATTGATGTAACATTGCAGCAGATGCAGTATGACCTAGCAGTGCCTGAGAGGGTTTTTTCTTTCCTTAGGTGAACTATAAAACCTAGATGGCATTATATATACTTTAGGCTTTGCATTTAATGACAGACACCTCATTTTTCATTACAGAACCCTTATCAGTAATTTCCTCACAAGGATAAGGAATGGAAATGTAGACATTGTTTTATAAGTGTATCTTCCCCCCCCCCCTTTCTACTGATTATACATACTATGCTATGGAATAGCATTTGATCAAGAGTGGTATCGGACCAGAGGAGAAATCTTCCTGGCAGTAGATGGATTCATGTATATGTTACAAGCAGTCAGTTTGATGTTATTTGTGAGAAAAGGACTCTCAATGGCAAATAAGTTGCTTTCCATTATCCTTTAACTGGCAAGAGTGCTGAGGACCCTATTGCAATGTATGAAGCACCTGCAACTCCCACTGTAATTTCATACAAGTTGTAACTGTTGCAGAAGTTTGAGCCAGGAGTTTCTCTTAATGGAACAGATTCTATCAAAGGCATTAGGCTAAATTTATGCTGCCTTTTTTTTTTTCTTTTTTTATAACAGAATTTAGCACTGAATTTATTTCCAACTTCTGCGAGGGCATTTGAAAAGAAATAAAACATCAATTTCATTTACAGGTGTAATTCTGCATAAACCACATGCATACATAAATATCTCTATGTATCTTCATAGAAGGTGGGATCTTCTTGTGCAAGTCAGCTTGTTAAATCAGAATTCTAGGAAGAAACTGATTTTTCATTAGGTGCTGGAGGAACAGAATAATGAATCAGCAGTTAAGACAGCTAATGAAGGCAAAAAAAGAAAAAGAAAAAGATCCAGGCAGTATGTGAGATTTTATTTAGAACATGTCCTTGCATAACTGCTAGCCTGAACTGTGAAGAAGGATGTGCTCAGTGAATGTGTTTATACAAGTACATTCTTCTGCTGTATGTCTCTGACTATTCCAGCTCTGGTGCCCTTGTGGGTAAACATCCTCTGCAAATACAGTGATTAATTTGCCCAAGGCAGCGTTAGAGAATCCCATCCTACACTCACAGATCCTGTAAAAAACGTTCCTGCGCTGAGTGTGGCTTCACTGTGGCAAGGACTAAAACATACGAGGACAAACTACCTCGATGCACAGCAGTAAGCAGAGGGTTTCACCTTGTAAAGGCATCAAGAAGCAGTAACCTGCATATGTGCTTAGGCCAGAGGATGTCCCTCAGCCCTGCTGGTGATAGGCGAGGAGACGTGAGGACCTGCGGTTCCCAGCAGGAGTGGGGAGGAGGTCCCCGCCGCTGTGCTGCCCCTCTGTCCTGCTCCGCTCCTGCCGTGCTGTGCGTGAAGGTCTCCGGGGACAGATTTCACAGCCTACCTTCACGGCCTGCTTGAGTGAAGGGCAGCCTTTGCTGCATGAAGTTTTTCCAAAGTCTAAAATGAACGACCCTTCCCATAGTTGAGCCACATCGCTCTTTCCCGGCCGCTGTGAACCAGGAGAGCACCTTCCCTGTGGTCACAGTACCCTTTCGTGTATGTGGAGACTGTTTGAAGGGCATGTTTTCTAGATTTATCTGTCTTGTTTGTCTCTGCTTGACCGTCTCCCTTTGGTACACGCGTGATTTGGAGCACGGCGTTGCAGGAGTGGGCACAGCGCTACGGCAGATGTAGTACTTACCGACGCGCAATTAGAGCAAAAGAATTGCTCCGCGCTGCACGGCCCATGGCAGCACGTAATTACTACCTTCTGCTCCACCAACAGGAAGCCGTTCGTCCAAGCGGAGCGCGGGACCTAGCATCGAGAGAGGGCTGAGGCGGGTCCTCTTCGGTACAACCGCTAGTTAACCAGCGCTCCCCGTTGTGCATTTGCATGGCCTTCCGTGAACCTGGGCAGATCTCTCAATAAATGGTGTACAACCTCCAGGCGGGCTACTCTGCACAAGCATCTAGTGGGAATTGTGTTGTGTAGCCTGCTCAAATTGCTTATTGGAAATCATGGCACTAAGCAATTTTTGTCTGTAGGAGGAAATTTCATGTTTAACTTACGTGATCTATATCTAATGTCTAAATTACCTGTGCATGCAAATCTACATTATAGTATATATAATCCATCCTTGTGAGACGTCTAAAATTAAATCTGTCAATGTACACGTACAAGAGCTCTTTAGGAGTGGCAGCTAGAGATTTAGCATTCAGGCTTGTAAAATTGATACAAAAAGCTAGAAAAGTATTTGAAGCTGCTTTTAAAACATAATTCCTGCAGTTTATCCAGATGGCTGCAAAATTGGAATCTGATCCTGCGAACACCTAGAAGTGAAAATATTGCTTGAACTTTGTGATTTATAGCCGTAGTGGCAAATGCTTTCTAGTTGATAGAGTCCTTGACTGTTACACTGGAAATCCTGCGATTTCTGTGTGACGTTTGAGCCGTTTACATTTATCCTCTGATTGGAAGAGAAGCTTCAGGAGCAACCAAATCAAGCCTCCATCGTTTTTTCACAGCTGACACTTGGTTTAGGTTCCCTGTTACTAGGTCCTGCCCTGCCTTCAGCTCCCTCGACTCCCGCTGCCTGGTCATACAGCTCGTTGCATTTTTTTTTTTATTTATTGCACTCTGAGCACCTTTCTGTCTCCTCGCGCCTGTGTGTACCATGCCCACGTGCGTCCTCTCTTCCCTCCCGGAGAGAAGTTCAGCTCATGATTGAGCCAAACAGGGCAACGCGGTAAACTCCATCCGCGGAGTTTTGGTTCGTGTTGTCTTTTTTGGCACGTTTCCCTTGCACTTAAGTGTAAAGCAGCCATTACTTTCACCTCGTCGACGTTCTGCCGTTTCAGTCCCGTCACCGCGCGTCGAGCGTGTCGGCCTCCTCCTCCAGCTCTCTGCCCGCTCCTGGGTTTGCTCCCCCGCTCGAGCGCCTGACGCGCGAGGCAGAAAGCGTCTTCCCCGCGGCCGGCCCCGAGCGCCGCTCGGGCACCGCCGGCCCCTCGGGCTGGAGGTGGTGGTGGTGGGTGGCGAGCGGAGCGGGGCTGCGGCCTCCCGCAGCGCCCTGTTTTCAGGGACGCTTTCCCCGTTCCAAAGACGTTTTGACGGGCCAGCAAATAAGCCTCTGCCTAGCTGTGGGTTTAAGCTGTATCCCTAGCGTTCTAGCAAGTGCTAGTCATTGGATTTTATAATCCTTTCTGTGAATTATAATGATGGTGAGGACCGAATAGGCTTAGTCCTGTGCTGCCGCTCTACCCAGAGACGTAAGCGTGGCGGAAAAGGCACGTTCAGAAACGGCGGGGCGCTCCGTGTGTCTGGCCAGCTTAGCTCAGAAATCCTCAAAAAGAGAGAGGTCTCCCTCTAAATTTAGATGAGGACTTTTTAGGTGCTTGGGTGCGAGCGGGAGAAAGGCGGAAACGGATGGCACGCTGTTGAAGGAAATTCATGGCGCTGGCGGGTGCCAAGCCAGGTCGCCCTCGCGAGCTTGGGCTGCTGGCGGCGGTTGCAAGTTAGATTGAGAACTTTAAACTCATGTCACCTTTTCTTTTTAGGCATTCAAGCCAATGTTTTAGGGGCCTCTCTGTCTTCTACAGGACCAGGTAGAACTGCTTTGCACAGGGCTTTTCCTTTTTCGTTCATTCTTTCTTTTTGTTTTCCTTCCTTCCCTCCTTCCCCGCCCCCCCCCCCATCTGCAGGCCTTTGGGGAATAGTGGGCTTGGGTTTGGGGGGATTTTTTTCTGCGTAGAATGTGCAGAACATGTTACTGCAAGGGGAATTGAGTTTGCCAGTTCCAGCTCTCTCTAGCTTTTTGGCGTTGCTGAAAAGATACTGAGCGCTGGGACTTGGAGGTCATTATTGCCACAAATAATTTAACCTGGGTTTACTAAGGAGGTCTCTCTTGACTCACTGTTTTTAAACATCAGTAGTGGTAAGCTGTAGTGGCTCACCCCAGCAGTCCGGAGTGCTTGTTAGTAAGGACTTCTGCATTTTGGATTAGTGTTTCCCACAGAGAAATTTTAATTCCTGTTGCCAAAGAATCCACGTAGCCATGTATGATTAGCAAATCTAAAGGATTAAAAGAGCAGACCAGAGTTTGTACACTCCAAGGCTACCGTTGTTACCATGGCACACAAAGCAGTGGGCTCGCATGGCTGTATCTCAGAGCTAATAAACCTATCGGTGTTAGCATTGCTGTTTATGGAAAGTAAAGCTTTTAACGTTGTTAAATGCCAGCTTTTTGCTTCATCGTGCAAGTCCCCTTACACCGTTTGCATCTTCATCTGCAGAAGTGGGTACATCATGGAGATTCTGTGAGGTCTAAGCATGCAAACTGCTCTGTAATCCTGGCCCCTGGTTACAACAGCTGAGGGTTCGACTTCAGACCACAGAAGGCTGATCCTCACCTGGTTGAGCAAATGAGATGGATGCATTTGTTTGGAAGTTTGCAGCATGTGGAATTTCTCCATAAACCTATGCTGTCCTGGTATGCATCAGGCAGCTTGCCTTAAATAGTAGTTTCCCATAGACACAGACGAGGATTTTGGTGCTCTTTGACCCTTCTTTGCAAACAAGTGCAACTGGCCCAGCTCCCCCATCTCACAAAGGGTTGGGGTTCAGCTGCGTGCTTGAACTTGCTCGTAAATGCCAAGCAAATAAAGCTTACTGAACAGTGTTACAAGGAATATCCTTTTAAGAATCTAATGAAGTTTAAAAGATGGGTAGTACTTACTGTAAGCATGTCATTTTAGTGAAGAAAAACCTCTTTGCAAAGTGATTTAGTTGTTAGGATTTTTTTTCTTTTTCTTTTTTTTCCTTTTTTTTTTTTTTTTTTTTTTTTGCTTTGAGTTACAGGGGGGAAAAGAACTAAAGCTCCTACTTACAGTAATCTGTTTTTCTTGCTTTTATTTTGTTTTATTTTCTTATCTGTGGAAGCCATGTAAGCAAAGTTCTTTGCTGGTGCTAGGGATTTGTGTGATATTTTTTCAAGGTGCGGGTTGGAGAATGTCACACATTCATTTTTAAACAGTTTTGCTCTCTGATATGAATGAGGCACAGGGCAGTCAAATGTCAGTGGAAGCTTAGCAGCTCACTTTTTCTGCTTCTCTCCATTTTCTTAGTATTAGCTGTGTTTGCAAAAGAGGAGCCACTTATATTCTTGGCTTTGTTAGTGTTTTCAGAGCTGACACCATTTCTGCTCTTGCCAATGTTTATTGGTGTCTCCTCAGAATAAGAAAAGACATGTTCTCCTCAAACAGGCCTGTCTGAACATAGTCATTTTTAAAGTGGCTTCAGCCTTTAGTTTGCCCTGCTCTTTCTTTCCTCTGGTTCTCAGAGCGGTTTGGGTGTTTGGAAGGACCTAGTGGAGGTTGCTGGCCTCGTTCCTCTGCTTGAGGACAGGGCAAAAGTCCTACTCCAGTTCCAACATCAGATCGCACGCTTCACTGAAGAATTGAGCAAAAATCCCAGACCGAGTGTAGCTGCCCCCATGAAGCAGGTGCCTACATCTCGTTTGCCTCCTCACGGGCACTGTCCTCATCCAGTGCCCACTGGATGTCCTGGAGTGGCTTTCAGAGATGTGCCTGCATCACCCTACTTGGGGACGTTGTAGCACGCCTGCTGCTGGGGTGACACAAGTTTGTGAGAGATGCATTGCTGAGGGGGACAGCTAAGCTCAGAGTCACAGGCTTCCACCACAATGTTTTTGGCACTCCATAGCAATTAGATGATAGAGCCGTGGGTTTTCTTCTCATGCTGTTTGCCACATGCCCTGCATGTCAGTCCAAGTGGGATAACTGTGATTTTTTTTTCTTTTTTTTTGTTCTGTTGTTAACAAGGGAAACTGACCTTGCTTTCTCCCCTCTTCAAAATACCCTAAAGGAAGCTAGCCAAGAAGCAGAAGGAGACTCAGACCAGCACGCAGAGGGAGATGGGTCCCGTGGCTACTTCAGACAAGACATCTACCAAACTCAGTGCTGTTCACAATGAAGAAGCTTTCTCTTCCAGCTGCCAAGATGTTAATGGATTCAGTAAGTTTAACTTGCTTGCAATGGATATGTCCCCTTTAGGGAGCACTAGGTTCTTAAAAGGACCTATTCCTATGGGCACAATATTGAAGAATTAGGAAAGACAGTGGTAGAGTTTGTTGCAGAAGCTCGCTATAAATCCATCTGAAATTTCTCTGACGCTGACCCTGTTTTAACTGTCAGATAGGTGGAGAGATTCCTGTCGATTCTGAATCTACTGAGAATAATTTATGAAGTCTGTTTTAGTAATTATATCAGACAGTAATAGGCACATGTTTATTTGTTCCTCAAGGTTAAATCACTTAGCTGACTTCTAGGATGAAAGAACATTTTGTGTATGAAATTGTTGTGAAAGAAAGCACGGTCTCATGGCTAGAGAACTGAAATGGAATTAAGAAAGGACAGTGTTTCTTCTTCTGTGTCATCAGTTTATTCGCAGGAGTTCAGTAAAATGCATCCTAGTTAATGTTTGCAAACCCCTCAGACCTCTGTAGATGGAAGAGTATCGTGGGCAAAGCAGCACAAAGATATACTCTAGTCATCCTAGTCCCAGACTGAGAGCATGGTGGATTGCATGGTGGATTTGTAAACTTCTTCGTATTAAATAAACTTTAACTTAGGTGTGATGGTAATGTCACTCCTTCTTTTGACACTTAGCCTGTTAGTTTGAAGAGAGACTGGATCTGAAACACAAGTATGTACCAAAACTCTCTTGTCGTTCTTAAACATCTTAGTGAAGTGTTTTCTCCCTAAATACTAGTAAACAAGTGCTTGTGATACAAAATGTTATTTTTTGTCATTGAAACCTTTCTTTGTAGTCTCAGATGGAGTGGGACAGGCTGAGTGAGTCCTTCTTATACCTCTGTCTGTAGGTCAAGCCAAATTCCATCTGCATAGATTGCTACTGTCACTCTGTGTAGCCTTACTTGTAAGATGGATGAATAGGTGTTTGGGACTTTCAAGGCTAGCAGCGAAGACTAGTCGCTGATATTAAATTGACTTGAGTCAAGATCTGATTTTCGCAGGTGCTGAGTAGCTATATCTCCTAAAGAAGACAGCAAGAGTTGTCAGTGGTTCATATCTTTGAAAGACAAGATAGCAGAAGACAGCATTGTAACAGACATCCTAGAAATAGCAAAAGGTAGCTTGTGTTAAAAATATGGGGATTTGAAGTTTTTAGCCCATCCTGCAGACTCTGAGCTTTTAAAACTTACTTCCAAACAGAAAATAAAAATCATAAGAGATGAGCCTATAATATGCCTAATATGCCTTCATTTTATTTTTTGGTATTTTGAGGGACTAATTAAAACAGCTGAGTCATTTACTTGAAATGGCAGCTATAGAAAACATGTTGTAGCTAATTTTGCAAAAAGCATCCCGCCAGATTTTTTATCAGTTAGTTCTTTACTTGCTTGACATCATTGCAAATTTTGCCAGTACCTCTTTCTATGACACAGCCTGATGTAAATCACAGGCTGTTTTTTTTATACATACACGTGTGTATATATATATATATATATATATATATATATATATATACATACATACACACACAAAATAATTACCAGTAAGCTTCATGATTTCTCCACATTTTTTTTTCTGCCAAGTCCAGGATGCTGAGGTGTTGGAGGTAAGTTCTGTTCCATGCAGCAGTGTGCGCATGCTGATACAGAAATTTTATGGGTTTTGCACTGTTGATACAGATAGGGAAAAAAAATAAGAAAAAGCCTTTCTTTTCAAAAAATTGCCTTAATGGAATTTAATACTTAAGGATTTCTGTAGGAGCCTATTTTAACTTTTGACTAGTGTAAGTAGGATTACTTTGTCACCTTTCTGCTAACTAATATGATTTTACAGTGGTAAATCAACTCTCTCTCCTAAGAGATAGTCAAATTCCGTCTTAAATTTTCCTCTTTTGCCTCACAATAAAAAAACATATTGCATGCTAGATAATCATCCTCTCCATCTTGAGCTCGGTTATGAGAGCCTGAGATAGGTGAAGTTTAGACATGGAAATACCCCTTGCTTTCTTCAAGGAAGTCCACCAAGAGGTACTGAGTGTTTTTAATCCTAAGATTACTTTTATTAGGTCACAAAAGCAAAATAGAGCAAAGGCAACTTGTTAAGTAGGATAACTCGTAACTATTGAATTAAATAAAAGACTTGCAGACATATTCACCTCCTTGTAACAGTGTCCTTGAAGGGCACTTATCCTTTCCTCCAGTTTTTCCTTACTGTCCCCCTGATTTTGAGACAGAATAAACTCCCAAGAGTCCCTTTAGAGGCCTTTTCCTTCCTGTCATCTCTCCAGCTTGGCTGCTGCTCTGCTCCTGCTGCAGGAGGACATCTGCTGTTCTTGGGCGATTCCTGGTCACCCTCCTGCTATAGATTCCCTGTTTATGGGGAAGGCTGCTCTAAAGGAAGGAGCAGCGGTCCTCTCGTGAGAGAGGGTCCTGCTGGTGCAGGGCATCCCGAGGACACCAGAAGACAGCAGCTCCCTTTCTGCTCCTCAGCTGCATCTTTTTGGAGAAAATGTAAAACTGGTTGCGCGTATACAGTGAACTCTGGAAAAAGTATGCAGTGCAGGAATGGTGGTTCTTTTGCCATTGAGGGTTACTGTCCTCTTGCCTCTATGATTAGTAAAAATATTTATTTCTTCACCTGCTCCATCTCAGTGCTTTTTATTTTTTTCACTATCAGCCGATGCAAATGGTATCATCCATAACATTGGGTTTTCTGGATGAAATGGGGTCCTTTGTAGAGGGCCACTGCACTGCATCAGGAGCACACAGTCCTGTTGGCCATTTGCACAGGATTTAATTTTATCATTTGACAGAAGTGTTTGTTATCAAACGTAATTACGTTCCAGGAAGATCTGTAACCTCTGGGCTGGAACAGGGAGCACAGGTTTTGCTGAAAATTGCAACAGAAATGGGCATTTATCTTTCTTGACCCAAAGCAAGGCTCCTTGGCCCTTTTTGCTTCCTGCATTATTCAGTCCTTATTCAGGCAGAATTTGTATTGATGATTATTGAGGTTGTGACGGGAGATTTTATGGAATTGACCTGTGTCTCTGACACTGTATGGCACCGGGAATAAATATTTGCTGAAAGATGAGTTGTTAGTGTTATTCCAGTTTGTTGAGTTTTATCCAAAGATTATGTGGAGATGAAACAGGCTCATTGTAGTCTATTTATTTTCCAAAATATTTTTGTGGGATTTTTTTATTTAATAATGATATAAACCCAATAAATATAATGTTGATATCTGCAGGGTTTGAGACTGCTCCTCAGTTTGCAAGAACGTTTAGAAAGTACTGTCATTTTCTTCAGTGTGGCACAGTCATGTATAGGCATAGACTCAATGCAGGGTTATCATAAAATGAGATGACAAAAATATGACAAGGTGGACCTAAAATAGTCCACATGTGTCTGTGAGTTGACCAGATGAGGTTGCAAGGGGTTGTTACGGCCCATAAATTTTGTGTAACTTGGCAGCCTGTCGGTGTAATGGGAGAAGCAGTAATGTGTCTTCTCCCCAATGATGCACTAATCATATGTCCTGCACAGAGGGACCGCTCTTCCAGCTTTACAGCGGTAAAATGTCACAGATAAGGCTATGGATAGCACAGGCCAGGCAGGGCTTGTCCAAGGAGAATGCTAGATCACCAGCAAAGCCATCTCAACATCATTGTGTGTTTGCTGGCAGGAGCTATTTGATTACGTGGACTTGATCTCCTAAAAATGCAGCCATTTTTGCTAGTGACTGATGTATTAGAGCTTACTTAACTTCTGTGACATCTTAGTTTGGGAGAAGACTTTTTTCCCAACTATTGAAGAGGTGAAATTGATACAGATTAGGTCAGGAGCCTTAATGGTACAGGTAGAAGCCCGGTATGAACGCAGTGTGGAGGAAGCTGTAGGGAGCTCAGGTAGACGTTAATGAGCACCACGGGGCAGTTACTCTGCTCTGACTAGCAAGAACTACGAGGTAAGAGGAAAATACGGGTAAATGCCGCTCGGAGTGGTAAGGATCATCTTTACCAAGAGTCCAGACTCCCACCTCTGCATACCCCACCTGCTTTTGTAATGAATGAAACGCAGAAGTCTTGCTCGATTTGAAACAGTTATGTTAAGATCTAGTTCTTATTCAAACCACATAGATAATTTTCACTCTCAGTTAGGATACCAGCTAAATACAGCCCAAGGACAAGGATAATGACCATGAGATGTTTTCATTAGTGAAAAAAAAATCTGAAATGTATCAACAGTTATAAAGCCAAATGTTATTAAAGATGTGGAAAGGAAGAAGTGTAGTTTCTTTAAGTCAATACAAGAGCATCTTTATTGGTTTTCATGGTGGTTTGGGCATGTGGGAGGTGGGACGGGATTGTCTGTGTGTTTACAGAATCATCTTCAAGATAGGAGCAGACCTCCACCATGCTTTTTGACTAGAGGGACCTGTGTGGCGTCACATGCCACTTCAGAGAGTGCAGAGCCAAAATTAAATGAAGCAAAGATCCCTACCCAGGAATGAAGTTCAGTCATCATACGTTCCCTGCAATACACATGCATGAAAGTGGAAGACCCTCTGGTTAGGCAACTGCGCTGTGAACACAGCTCTCTGCTTATACAAGCCCCTACCTGATTGATTTTGGAAACAAGCTCTTTAAAAGTCTTGGGCAAGTTGCTTTCCCTCATGCCCTCTTGAAGAAATAATCTAGAATTCACCTCCCTGTCTTGCAAGTATGGCCCATTTCAGAAGCCTCAGTGAGTAGTTTTTTTAGTCAAACTGACTGAAGTAAGAAAGATTTTTATCTTTAGATGCCTAAGTAATTTATAATTTATAATGATTAGTTCCTGGAAAGGCGTATGGCCCAGTGAGTTCTTTTATAGTCGCAGGTTTTTGAAAATCTGAGTACTGCTCCAAACTCTGACTGTTGACTGCTCTGTGAGCCCGGGCAAACAAATGTCTCTTTTCAGACTGTCTCCTACACATCTGTAAAAGTAGCCATGCTCCAGGTATAGTAAGGGAATGGTCTGGTTTAAATTGAAGCATACATTAGAGAGAGACTAGGAGGTCCCACGTGAGAGATGCTGGCTTGAACGCAGCTGGTGCAGAAGTCCAGCAGACTAGGCTGTGAGGCAGCTGATGATCTTAATGGGATTTCAGATGGTGTAAGTCTCAAAATACGGCAGGAAAATAGAGCGTTAGAGTGAGTCTGTTTGCTGGATGAGTATAAACTGCTTAGGAAGGAAGTCTGCAGACTTAATGAAACTCCCCGGACTAGTGACTAGTTCACCCCATAGAATAACTTGAAATTTGCCTGTGATGTTTACTTTAGAAATGCAAAAACTGCTTCTGAAATTGCTTTGTATACTGAGTTTTGCCTGCTTCTTTTGGATTACAGAATAGTTATTCTTGTGTTATCTGTTGTCATCTTTCTGATATGCAGAAATTTTGTATTAGCTTGTTTCCCATCATTTTGAGGAGGAGATAAGTGTCTGTAACCCTAAGAATGAACACAGAGGGACAACAGAAGAACATGATTTCAGAAACAACAGATTAGCCTAAAAACGTGCATGTATGCTATTCTATATATAAACTAACTTCATAAATTGTCAAGAAAAGAACGTACCGTATAGAGTTGATCCCTGCCTCCTTTGCATACACATTTGATTAGTATGGAAACTCTTTGTGGGTTCTTGTCCAGAGAAAGCTAATGCTTTAAGTAGGAGAGAGCAGGGATGCTTGTCTTGCTTGAAGAATCCATCTCACAGGGGAGAGAATAGTAGGAATCTCTGTGGACAGTTTTTTTGTTGAAGAACAATTACCTAGTTATCTTGGATCATATTTTTTAAAAAAAAATACGCAACCCTACCTGTATAATTGTGAAGAACTGCAAAATATGCATCTAAAGCATTTGTGTGATACTAGTGTACATTGTGTTTGAACAGGCTTACTGTACTGTTAATACTGCATTTGCTTCTTTGTAGTTTGTATTTTGGGGGTTGTATTTAAAGATCTTTCTCCCAGAGACAAAAACATATGTTTATTCCTTTGGCTAAAAAAATGGATATATAGAATATTGTTCTACACATTGATTTACAATAACTATAATACAGTTTTGGGGGTGTGGAATGCTTATATTAAAGGAAATCCATCATGATGACATTGTAATAAATGTAATATGCATGTTGAGATGAAAAATGTTGTAAGCCTTATATATCCCATATTACTGTGTTCTTTGAGGAACATTCTCCCTGTTCTTTCTCTCTCTTAATATATGTCTAAAGTCTTTTCCTTATGTCTTTCCTACCTAGCATCACCCTCTCCTTGTTCATTTTCTGTCCAAAGCAAAACCCTTCAGAGCAAATCTTTGTTGAATTCCTACTACTCAGGTACTAGTGCCAGACTTTTTATTTCATTCTTCAATTTTCTTTGCTTTTGTGCATTTCCCAATATGACATATAGACTGAATCTTCTGAGTGTTAGATACCGCTAACCTTGTTTTCATCTTTTGTAACTTTTTTCCTATTGATCTTCTGTTGATTTCCATTGATCCGTGTCGTGTGGGTGAACGGAATTTCATCTCAAAGTATCATCAGACACTGTTCCATCGACCACGCTGCTAGGTAAGAAGACAGGTATGGTGCACTGCAGTTCACTGGAGAGAAAACACACTCATTGCGCCTCGAAAATGACTCAGAGAACACAGTTAACTGGCTGGGCTTCAAAGTCATTATTTATCCTGTGGTCAAGTATTATATTGATTCAAAAGCCTTTTGTAGGTTTTTTTGCTGCAGCTTTATCATTATTATTATGATGATGGTGATTATACACACACACACACACACACTTTTTTTAAGGAATGACTGCTCATTGTTATTTCTTTTTGTCAGTGGGATTTGACCTTCTGGGCTAAATTCCCATGTGCTTTTTTGCCTTTTGCTTAGTTTTAGCTCGCGGCAGTGATTGGTGCCTGAGTTGTGTGCGTGAAGCTCAGCTCTATGGGCCTCAGGGCTTGCAAATGGGAGTGAGGATTTGCACATTCAAAGCAGGTGGGGAGTTTACTTCTTTCGGGCTCAGTTGTAAATAGGAAGATTATATGGAGAAATCAGAGGCTGAGTCTGAGTAAGTGGTTCTTTCCCCCTCCCCATCATTTTGTGTATTCTGCAAATTAAATGCCAAATATTCAAGCAATCAAGCATAGATTTGAGAGGCTAATGAAAATGCTAGCTCCGAGAGATGCCGGCTGTTCTGTGGCTGCCGATAACTTTAAAGGGAGATGTTAGTGTTCAGCATTTCTCAAAATTAGCTCCTTTTGTTCAGGTGGCGAAGCAAAGCATCCAGCGCGCAGCTCTTAGCTTGTGGAGTCTTAAAAATAGCGGGTTGTTGCGGTGAGTTAACACAGACAGCAAAACGGGCAGAAACTGAGAGTAGATAACGAAGCTGCTCGGAAGCTTAGCCGAGGCGTACCCGTGAAGGTGAGTAACCACAGCGTACAGCTGGAGGCTCTCCCAGGGGGCCACGATGTTCCTCCGCGGTGCCTCCGCAGGGTGATGGATGGCTGATCAGAAGCCAGCTGGGGAGGGGGGTTCACATTATCCACAGTGACTGTTCACCTCCAGACAGGCTAATCCACGGGACCTGCTTTAAACGCTGGTCGGCACGTGTTGACGGCCCGTGGTTAGAGCAGGAAGAAATTACAGCTGATCGCTCCGGTGCGTTGCCTTACGGGCTAGCAGGCAGGGCAGAGATGGGCTTGAAGGTGCTGCCACAGTACAGACATTTATCCAGCTATCTATCAAAATGCCAGCTGCAATAAATGAGTCCTTATTCAAGGAAGCGAGAGGGAGTCCTTTTCCCAGAAGGTTTGCTCTTATTTTCCCAGAGACTCGGGTGTTGTCAAGAGAAAAGTCTAAAGGTAGATTGATGTTTTGGTTATAGCCACTGCAGGAACAGGGCTAGAGAGTGTGCAACCCCTCTTAACCTAGTGCTCAGCACCTGTGAGAATCGGGTCCTCGTTTCCTTGAGCGCTTCTCACACTTGTGTCTGGGTAGTGAGAATAGCTGTATTTTGAGTTTTGTTAGGGCAGCTAAATTACAGCGTGGTCTGCACGCTCCTTACTTTGCGGGTCAAGGAGCTATCTGGAGAGTCAACCTATGCCTAGGTTTTCACAGTGGAAATTAAAGCTCCAAAAAGCCCATAAAGCTTTCATAATCATGAATTTTAGAGGGGGAAAAAAACAGGAATTAGGACTTAAAGTAGTCTTGTATTTATGGATTCAAAACTCTTTCAAACTTAACACCTGCTAACTACCGTCTCTGAGGTGTGTAAGGATTAATATGCCTGTTTTACATATAGGAAGTCAAGTACAGAGCACTTTTAACACCTGATTTAAACAGACAGGACATGTCCTCAGTTCCACCTGAGCTGACCAGCTAGAGGTGCTATGGAGCAGCCCTGAGCTTTGGGCAAATTTCTGTCCTGTGATTTGGACAAATGAGAGCTGGGAACTGACATTCTGGCTTGTCAGACAGATTCACAAGACATTGGATAATGCTGTTTAATAAACAAGATCAGCAAATAAGCAAAATAAGTTTATTTTTTGAAATTAATTAATAACTGTTCCTGGGAAGTAAGAAGTGATGTTAAAAAGGGCCTCAGTCATCCCCCCCCACCAACACACTTGGGCTCTGCCTGCAGTTCGGCGCTGTTCGCCTCTGTTACACCTTCTGCTAATAAATGTTCTGGATTTGCAATGGCAGATGACTCCCAAGACTTGGCTGTGACATGATTTGTTGATAGTAAGATACAGAGGATATTTTTTTGCCTCTGCCTCATCCTCTGCTTGATTAATACTCTTCTGTGTAATGGATGTTTTTAGCTGTATGATTTTGTTGACAAGTCTGGATTTAAATGGTTTGCACAGGAATCTTTGCTAGGGAAGTGAATGCTTACTGCGAATGAAGGAAGTAGATTTCTCTGTTTTTAATATTTCAATAAGGCCCATGTTGTACAAGTAATGTAAAGCCTGAACAGGTAGTGCAGACTTCAGAGGTTGTTCTTAGAGAAAATGTGTGTGGTCAGGAGCTCCAGAAGACATTGAGCAAACATCCTCAGGGCAGACTTTTCAGAGGAAGCAGTATGTCCTTCCTTTGCATCCATTAACATCTTTTGTCAGTCCATAAAGGCATTTCCCCGTGCCATTTCACCTGCTCAGAAGGCTCCCTGCAGCAAAGGTCCCTGCCTGCCAGAGAGCCCAAGGACTCCGTCGCTTCGGAGTTCCTTGCACACAGCTCACTGTCATGAAGTCGCACACAAAGCCTGGCTTGCACTTGGAAACGCATGGAGATTTGCCCTAGATTTCTCTCTTCCTTGGATAGGATGGAATTTTGTGCCTGACCAATCTGCTAGGGGTTTATCTACAACCATATTGTTGAAGAACTAGAAAGGGATTAAGAAACTGATATTGCTGCATTAGTGAGTCTCACCATTACTGACTTTTTTTAATTGAGGGATAAGTTATTTTTAAGCAATGGACATTTAAAAATCCATGACTTGTTCTGTTTGATAGTATCTGTAGCCTCCCAGGCCATGCCAGCCGCTAAGGAGCTGTAGGAGAGGCCTTTGGATCAGTTCAGTGTGCTAACATTGACCTGCAGCAGAGCAAGCAGCTGAGGAGCATGCTGTTGCCAAATACAGGGGCTATTACTAGAGCTGAACTTCTCTCAAAATGTTCCTGAGAGGCTGCGTATGACCACACAACTCAGGAAAACTTTACCTTCCAGTCTTTAGTGACTGCTGGTTTGTGTGCTGTTTTGAAGTTGTCAGCAGTTTTTAGCTAATGGCTTCATTGACCTACTGCTCTGTGTTTTAGATAGATCTGACAACTTCTTTTCACCTTGGAGGCAAAGAGAAATTTGGCTTGGTGAGGGTCCACATGTTTGATGAGCTGCAGTTACACATGTGTGCCTAGCAATCCTAAGGCTTGCCCACATCACCAGAGCACCTTCCCTGCATCTTTAAGGGGGGTTCTTCTTTGCTATCTGATGAAAAGAATGTGCATAATTTGTGTTTTTTGTAGGATTGGAATACAGCTCTCTGTAAGCTGATTACCAAGTGACTCTTTAAAATCTCTTAAAAATCTAGAGAAAATAAATTTCTCCAGCTTTTTTTTTTTTTTTTTTTTTTTTTATCATACGCATGCAGCTTGTTCAGAGCATTTGAAACAAAAGGTGCATCCTCTGCTTTCTGTCAAACATGATGTCAGGAGGCTTTTTGCTAAGGAACATGCCTTGTGTAGCTAAATTGGAGTTATTAGACAAACGATGGTTTGACTCCGGTTTGCCATACCACTGCTTGTGTTGTGTGTACCATATTACCTTAGAGCTGAGTATTTGTCATACAGTAAAGCCTTGATGTGCACGTAAAAGCAAATTAATCTTCCAAGTACCACTGCATCCCTAGTGTAATGGGAAGAGATGTTAGCCGTGCTGTAGCCATCCTTGGAAGATGTCAAATAATTGACAACTCTTACTCTAGTAGGGAGAGATTGGATATGTGTGTAATTAAATCCATCACAAACACCACTCAGAATATAATTTATTTTGTGCAGAGAATGTCTTATCATGTTACACACTTGCCAAGGCTAAGAGAATAAAAGTATAAACAGACATGATAGGCCTGTTCTTGCAGAAGCACAATGAGTTCGTGGATATTGAAGCAAAAGTTTTGAAAGAAACTTCATGTATTCAAGCTCACGCATCAGTGCAGCATCACTTTGGTTGCTTGAGGCATAGATTGTTTTTTTTTTTCTAAAGACAACATCAAAATGCGTATATGTGTGTAGATATCTATCTTTCAGACTAACAAAACTATGTTTGTGAAACAAGATAATGTGTATGAAAGGATCTAAAGTTTCAATCCCAAAAGCTGCGCGGGGTGAACAGGTCCCTTCTCAGCAGCCTTACGGGAACATTGCATAGCGGTCTGGCCGTACACAGCAAATGCAGACCTGCAAATCTAATTTTTCAGCTGTTTTTCATCATCTCCATGACATCTATGGAGGATTTTATCAGCTTTTCTCTGGAGGCAGATGCATGTATTTTGCTTGTCTGGGTAGCAAGGAAAGTTTATAATAGAAGGTGATGTAGCAGCAGGCAGGCAATAATATCCCACCCTCAGGTTACTCATCAAAGAGGGAAGATGCCATCTATCTGTACTTGGCTGTAGCTTTTTCGGCACACGCTTCTCTGCTGTGTTTCTCCTGGCGGAGCTGGACCTCACGGTTTGCTTCAGCACGTTTATCATTATTTTTCCAGCAAAGGAGAGTGCCACAGAAGTATAATTTCATAAGCAGGGGGAGCTTGTGGAAAATAAATGTGTAGCTGAGGTTTTTTTTGAATTTGATTATCTGCACTTGCACCCCTAAATTAATAAGCTGAGATGCCTGAAGAGTTTCACAATTAGGCTAGTTTAGGGAAGCCAGTCACTGTTTTTTAATATGCCTTAAGCAGAACTTGAGGACATTGTGTGACCTACTAGACTCATAATTAAAGTGCTGGCTTCCAGAAATGAAAAAAATCTGCATTGGCGATGGACATCTTGGTATGGGGAGCAAGAGTGCGACACCAAAATTGTTACCAAACAAGCCGACAAAATATTTTACTGTTGCAGCCGCTAATACTAGAAGTGAGGTAAACAGCATGTTTACAGCAACATACCAAATACCTGTTTTATTTACAGCTCCACAAGAGCAGCTTTGGAAAATTGCAGATAGTTTTAGGAAGGAAGTGGAGCTCTGAACAGTTTGCCATAGTGAGACTTCAGAAGCTCTGAATTGATTTACTTTATCAAAGAGAAATTGAATAAGTGATTTGATCAGCACCTGCATGGGTCAAGATTTCAGATACTCAGGGGGCTCTTTAATCTAGCTACGAGTAGGTAGAGTAAGAGTCAGCGCTTGGAAATTGAAGCTAAACAAAGTCAACTTACAATGAAGTTGAGTGTGAAACAGTGCAAGTTTTGAGGTTGGAATGGAATCATCATTTGAAAAGTTTGGATGTGTTTCTCAAAACTGTGTTCTGCCTTTGGTATTCAGTGGAATTTCATGGTTTGTGTTCCTATCAGCAGAACTAGCCCTTATGACTAAGAATATGGTGTGCATATGAAATGTAATCCAAAAAATCTGATACATGGTTTTCTATGTTTAGTAGTTTCTCAGTGTTGTTGAGAATTATTTTCAAAAATATCTGTTTTCTGATTGGTTTTTCTCACTGGAAACTCATATAAGGCACAATTTTTTTAGAGGTACTGTCAGAACTGTAGGCCAGTTTGTCTTACACACTCATCCATATTTGCAAGAAACGGGGGGAGGGTGTCTGCGAGAAGGAGGATGGAGAGGAGGCCATATGGAAAATTAACTGTGACTCACCCTAAGTGCCACAATTAAACCAGAAGTCAGATTTTGCTGAGGGGCTGCTATTTTCGTTGTCTTTCCAGTAATAACAGTGCCAGACGAAGCAAAATGTGTTTTATTGCCGCAAGCTGCAGGAAAAGTAAAACCAGTTCTAAGCCCTCGAAAAGCTCTTTCGGTTGGTTGTCCCGGTGAGATATCAGTTTGCTGCTACCTCTGCTGCTACCCTGCTCTTTGAATTGTTCACAAAATTGCCGTAAACAGCCCATCTTGAGCGACGGTGCAGTGCCTTGCTCGAGTGCCTCATTAACCATGCTGAGGTTCATGCTCACGGCATGATTAGATGGAGACGGAACAATATGTTCCTTGCATCGGGTTTTATTAGCAGAACATATGAGCGCGAGGCTCACCTCGTGCATAGTAATTTGTCTCCATAAAAGCCCCTCAGATTTTTCCTTGGCCCAGATAAAAAGCTTGCGGCAAGACTCGACAGCCACCCTGAGTTAGTGCAAATGCCGAGCTTGGGTTCTCTTTTGGGGAGCGCGCAGGAGCTGGTCGGGACGCGTTTGTCACAGAAATCCAGAGGAGCTGATCATCTTCTTGGTTTCGACTCTCGGTTTGTCCTGGGGTTGAGCATAGGGTGACCTAGATCGTGTGATGCTGGTTTGGGTTTTGGTTTTTTGAGTAGAAACACTTAGCTAAGAAGCAAAGTGAAGGAAGTTATTCTGCAAGGGGGAGAGGAGGCACACTTCTGCCTTTCACCTCTCCCTGTGAAACGGTTGAAGGATGAGAGCCAAATAGACCAGAATTAAAGGATCTGATGAAGAGAGAAATTAGTAATTGCCTGTGAAGGAGCTGACTGATCTGAGCTACATTTTACAAGTAGCCTGTGCTCTATGTGTGCCCTTACCATATTAGCACTAGAACCGTACATTAGTTTTAAGATTTCCTCCCAAAATAGGGATATCATAATGTTTTTTAATTGGGGCTGATAAAAAATGTGGCATTACATGTAGGTTCCTCAGAGAAGCCAGTTGTGAAATTGGGTTTGTATTAAACCTAATGATGGAAAATTAAGCATAGTACGTCTGTCGGAAATGGTCCACGATAAAAATCTTCTCTTTTCCATTACAGGAGGTTAATAGGGAATAGGGGAGGAAAGATGCACTGGGAAAGCGAATCCAACTAGGGGAATTAATAAGCCTTGAAATTCCCTCTGTTCTGAGTTCTCACACTGTCATTAGTCGGAGCATTAGGGATGATTATACAAATGCTTTGAACGTTACTCTTCCTTAAATTTCAAATTTATTCACGTTTTGTATGCGAGAGTTGCTTTGGTTTAGAGAGTTATGGCTCTACCTTTGAGCATCGCAGGAATTTGAGCATTTATGAGAACATAGGCTTCAAAAATTTATTTATTCTTTATCCCTTCTAAAACGTGACTGTAGAGCTGCTGACATAGGATGGTGTTCAGGCTTTCACCTTGTTCAGTAAAGCTGCTGTAAGGATTGAGCCATCCGTACTCAATCTTCGCATTTTTTGAACAACTGGAAGAAGGTATCTCTTGTGTTTACTAATATACTGCTATTTGGTAAGACCAGAAAGAATTGATGCAGAAGGCCTGTATCAGCCAAGGAGTCTGTGCATCTTCGATCCCCGTAATAGTATGAAAAGGTTCATTTGACCAACCACTGGAATTTGGGCAACTGCGGTAGATGAGACTAAATTTTGCATTTAATCCGAGTTTCTCTTGTTAAATATTGTGACAGTCAATTGTTTGCTCATTTAAATTCTTTACCATTACTCAGTCCTCGAGGGATATTGTGTTATATGTTTAGAGTTTTGCTAGGGATATGGGAAGCTGCAATTTCCATCTATATAGTGATACAGCTTTTTAAATCCATTTCTATAGAAAAGGAATTTCTGTTGTTAAGTTTACAAATCTGAAATTTAAGTTTCTGCATGCAAGATAACTGTATTTGTGTGCTATTTTATTCTTGCTGCTAATGCTACATCTTCATATTTGATTTATAAATTTTAGGCCTGGGTTTGAAATGCTTACAATTTGTTCCCTGCTAAACGGCCCCTCTGAGTTATCTCCCGTTGTACGCCCTGAATCCCTCTTGAATATCTTGCTCATCTGTCCCTACTGCTCAGTCATGTTCTTTGCAGGTTTGTGGCGAAAGGTATGTAACTGGAGCAGAGTCCTTACGCAGAGCTCTCACTTAAAATATGTGCTATTTCACTATATATAGACTTACATCATCATTATATCTGATGGACTGTTTGCTCTGTTCCCACCTCTTTTGTGTTTGCCTCCTTGACTCAAAAACTATTTCGAACATGACATAGCCTCTCAGGCAGCCGTAGACACGTGTGTTTATTTCTTTACTTTCTTTTGACGTCACCAGCCTATGGGGTGGTGGAAAAAAAAAAAAAATGGAGCAGAAATGAGTGGAAATAAGAGATAGGTGAAAGCTTGTTTTGCCTCCCTGTCTTTAAAACAGACAGTAGCCATGGAGAGATGACGCAGCCAACTCTGACTATCCAGACCCATCCATACCGGAGCTGCGAGCCGGTGGAAATGTCCTACCCCCGGGGGCAGTTCCAGCCAGCCATCCGCGTGGCCGACCTGCTGCAGCACATCACCCAGATGAAGCGAGGCCAGGGCTATGGATTTAAAGAGGAGTATGAGGTGAGAGGAATGCTCGCTCACGCTGCTAAAGAGAGAAGTTGCACTCGCAACTAAGGCTGGATGCTTGGGAGGGGAGGATAACTATTTTTTCTGAATTCATTTATCTTCTTAATCCTTCCTTCATCTTATTTCTGTTTATGAGGCTGGGCTTTCATAGCGGTAGCGATCTCTGACAGTCTTCTGTTTCCTGGGTCTGAAGAAAAGCTGTTTACTATTGCAGAAGGAGACCAACATCATGTTCTTCCGTTAGCGTGTGCCCTCTCTCCTGTAAAGGGCAGGTAGTAAATATTTAGCAGATGCTGAACTCCGTGAAGGGTTTGGAGGTCCTTAGTCCCATTCTTAGCTACAGCAGTGCAAACCAGGCTCTAAGAAAAGGAAGGGTTTTGGCTTTAGCTTTCTCTCTGTTCTAGCCCCAAATACTCTGCAGCAATTCATCACATTAAACAACAGCTTAATTGCCTGCACGCAGGACTGTAAAAGCAAAGCCAGGAACCTTGTGTAGCTGAAACGATGATGGAGTTGTCCCATATGTTCAAACCTCAGACTCAGAGTATGTTCGACTGACCTGCTCTTCCAGCTCCAACGTGAAAAGAGGCCACAAGCAGGCTGGGAAAAAAAAAAAAAAAAAAAAGCCCCAAAAGCTGGAATGGTCAGGAACATAACCTACATAACCTGAAAGCAGAGACAAGAAGAAACATGGCATCAGGGCAGTTGAAAGAGAGTATACATTTAGAGGGGGACAGAACAGAAGAGGGAAATATTATCAAACATATCTGAGACTTAGCTGTAGTGAGTGATAATGATAATGAGTGAAATAAGCTTGTGGGAAGGCATTAAGTAATAATATGCATGGTTGCACTAAAACTATTTAAAAATAACATAACAGCTGTGAAAAATACATAATTTAATGAAAGCAGCTCACTTTTTAACCCTGCCTATACAAGTCCTTGGGGTTTGTCTCTCTGGTGCTGGTTTATGCTGCTGTTGAGAGACAGTCTTTTCCTGGCTGTCAGTGAATATTTTTTGATCAGGTGGCATAAAAAACTGCCATAACAAATGTTTCTAGAAACTGTATGTTACCAGGGTCTAGTCACTCATGCCCCCAATTAAACTATCAATACAAAGAGCTGTGTTTAATAATGAAAAGAGTAGTAATTCTCATAGAGGATTTGCTTAGCTCCCCTCCTTAGCCTCCACTTCCATGAATAGAATCATGGAATCAGTAAGGTTGGAAGGGACCTCTGGAGATCATCTAGTCCAACCTCCCTGCTCACAGGGTCACCTAGAGCATGTTAGACAGGGTTGCATCCGGGCAGGCCTTGAATATCTCCAGAGAAGAAGACTCCACAGCCTCTCTGGGCAACCTGTTCCAGTGCTCTGTCACTCTCACCCAAAACTGCATGCAGCTCACTTACAGATGCCATAAGATCTAGTTCTTGATGTTCAAAAAGAAAACAGGTGCTGGCATATATGTAATTTTCTGGCACTGGCTTTGGTAATTATCAAAATAACACATTAGCATGAAAAATGTCAATGCAACTTTCAGCTCCACAAGTTCTGCCTTTTGCAGAAAGTGCTATCCACATATGTATGTAATGATGATGACATTATATAGATTTGCATAATTCCTTTCTTTACAAGAAATAGCCTGGAGAATTCTGAAATCACACGCAACAGCCTACCCTTCAATCAGAGGTAATTATCTTAAATGGCAGTCATTTTAGGTGGTGGAATTTGGCGTGCAGAACATGGGATGCAGGAAGCACTTCAGCTCCACTTCTCAACCACAAATAGCAATACCACAATTTTAGGGAGGATGTTGGAGGTCGTTAAAATTCGTGGAAGGTAGCAAGGGTAGTTTTAAGTTGGCAGAAAGCAACCTCTCATACTGGAATCTGGAAGAACAGAAAACCTGTTTTGCAAAATGTTTGGTAAGATCTTTAATAAGAAACGACCTAAAGCTTTGCTTTATGTCTCTTTTAAAATGTATTTTCATAAGCTGGTATCAGTGTGTCTTCCAAATATGTTTTTTTTAAAGGAGTTGGTTTTCTCCTTCGTTGGAAACTACTAGCATAAATTACAGCTTATTTAGTGACGTTACCGAAGAGACTATCACACGTGGCAGTCTCTCATCTCTGCCCATTCCCACATCTTGAAGCTACCAAGGAATTACACCTCATGTTTGTTTGAAAAATACCTTCACCTCTGTAACATTAGAGCAAAGGTAGCATATTTTACCAAGGGCATCCAGAGGAATATTCCCGGATCCTGTAGCTCATGCACAGCTGCAGACGAAGGTAAAAGCCAGGGTGTGACCATGTGCCCGCTGTTGCTGTTGGTGCGAGGCGATACCGAACCTGTATGCACAGACGTGGGCATCCCTGGGGAGGTTATTTGGGACGTGCCTGCCGTATCTGTGGCCAGAATGTGACAAAATGTGGCCTAGGTGCAAACCTTTAAGCAGGACTTGTTCACGTGTCACCAGTTCATTTTTCAGCGCCTACCGACTCTGATTTGTTGCGAGCTACTAGACTAGTCCTAGATTTACTGTGAGCACCGATTACCTGCTATGGAGATAATAAGCTTAAGCCTCCAAACTCATTTTCGAATATGATTTAGGATGTCATCAAAGTGCATTCCTCCTGCCGCGTAGCTGAGATCGTTCAGTTACTTGGGTTTTCGCAGTTCCTTCCTCAAGCATTTTAGCACTGACAGTCTGTGGCATATCAAAGGGAATGTCTCAGTCTTAACCCTTTCCCTTCTGAGGGGCTGCACATCCTCTCTCTGGTCTGAAGACTAGATCCTGCAAGGGAGAGGGCTGCGTGGCAGGGCCTGAGCAGAGCAGCAACGCTTGCAAGTGATGCTGTTGCCAAAGGCTTTACGGAGTCAAACTGCAGCACTGGGACGGATGAGTACAAATGAAGGACTCAAGGCGTCTTCCTTAAATGAAAAACAAACGGCAAACTCACCAAATGCATCCATTGGAAATTTAAATTGGTTTGCGCTAAGCCTCAATTTAATGTGAGCACTTTGGTCACATCTGGGCTGCGATGCTTAAAAGCCTGATTGAGATGAAGCTGACTTCTTTTAGAGAACCCCCCTGTCATTTCAGAAAAAATTAGATCCATTTAGTCCAAAAGCATCATTATAACATGCATTCCACAACTGGGAAGATGATACAAATTTTTCAAAACTTCTGTAGCAGAATAAAAGTAAGAAAAACCTAAGAACTGAGTTGAGTCTTTTGAACACTGGAATATTGCAGTTTACAAATCAAGCAACAACAAAAGTATTTACTGCAGGAAGCTTAAGAATATAAAATAAGGAGCAAAGAAAAGATACTTGGATGATCCATGCTGGTTTACCCATGCTGATAATGCAGAGAGAAACAGAAATATTACCCCTGTTTGATAGCATATAAATATTTATTTTACACTCCGAGATTCAAGGGATGAAACTTCAGGTGTGCCCCTCTTTTTCTGGATGCAGTAGAATTATAAGTGATATTCTTGCCTTTGTGTTTCTGCTGCAGTTTCAGCTCTTGGTGCTGCATTTTTGGTGATCTCACTGAAGAGCTGCTGCTGTACCACCTGTGCACGTGCAGTTACTCCAGTTTGTTCATCTGCTGTGCATAAAAGTGGTGGAATAAGCTACCCTTTTGCAAAGGGAGTGTGTATTCCTCAGCTGTCAGAAGTACACCCTATCTCTTCCAAAAGAGATGGATAGTTTGGTGCAAAGTAGAGATTTTGATGTTTCTTGAGATGAACATTCCCAGACTTTTTGTTAAATCTTCGGAGGCTGTATCAGCCAAGTATCAAAACACCAATTTCAGGGGAGAAGTTCATGTTTAAGTCACGTGACAGGACCCAGGATTTATTGGGCCTGGATGGATTTTCTTTGGCCAAGATAGACTTCCGTGTGCATGGCAGTGATGAGAGAGAACTTTTCTTTTCAGATGTCTGTGATTACATGTCTAATGACTGCTGCCATTCACTGGTCAATCTGCTGCAA
The DNA here is from genome assembly GCF_028389875.1 of Rhea pennata. Lineage (NCBI taxonomy): Eukaryota > Metazoa > Chordata > Aves > Rheiformes > Rheidae > Rhea > Rhea pennata. The sequence continues at coordinate 4,989,906 of NC_084678.1, forward strand.
CTCAATATTAGTAGTAGAAAAAATAAGGCACCTTTTTCCTCAATCTTTGAAGATGAAAATGAACCTACCTCACCTCTTTTCTTTTATTCAGGGATTTTTTTTTTTTTTGTGCACTTGTACTTTTTTTTGTGGAGGAGATGAAATGCTATTTGGAAACAGCTGTCTGTGAAAGGAAATACGTGTGTGATCAAAGCCCTCACCAATTACGGATTTATTACTCTTTCTCCTGGGCTTTTGAATAGGAGCTCACTGTCCTGGCATTTGTTGACGATGCTCAGGGCAGCATTGCGGTGCCTGACATTTTCCAGCCTCAAACCCCTTTGGGGGGAATTCACCATGATCTGGTGTGCCAGGGCGTTGCTTGTATTAAGTTTAATTGTAATAACGTCAGTGTTGTAGATCGTAAGAATTGTGTCCCTCCGCTATTGCATTCAGGCACTATAATAGACCTAGATGGCTCATGAAGATGCAGATAAATTCATTTTCCAGTAGAGCTATGTCAAACTACCTGCTGCTAGCTAAGGACGATATGATTCTGCAATGAATGCATTATAAAAACCCATTATTCCTTAGGGATTATAAGTAATACAATTTGTGACATTGCGGTTGTTTTTAGCAAGATAGGATCACATTAGGGAGGAGATCTTGGAAGAGGCAGATCTGCAGAAAAAGAATTGATGGAAGCTATTCTTTTTCTCACCTATGTTTGCAATGCAAATAAACATTCAGATTGGCTACGGTGAATGACAGCTGTCTTCCGATTGTGACTTTCCCTTCCATCACACCTGGAACAGGATCCAGCAGCTTTGGCTGCATTGATCTACTTGTATCCCCAATGATCCTGAGAGATCCCGGAGGGGGATCGTCCTGTTCATGGCCACATCCCAAGGAAGATGAGACCATCCTCCAGCTCGGTCCCGAAACAGCTGCCTTTTTCCTGGCTCTGGCTTTAAGATCCTCCTCAGCATGACTCAAGGGGAGAGTGTGGCTCATTTGGTTTTATTCAGCATAGTTGCAGGACCAAGCTGGAGAAGCTTTGTTTGCTACCAGGGTTTCCTTGCCCCATCCTTTTGCCTCTAAAAGGGTAGATTTTAGGATAACAACCATTTATTTTTACAGCCTGTATGTTTTACCTCCTTTTGCATCCCTTCCATAGAAATGATTCAACACGCTGCATTTTTTTTTCTTAAAGAAAAACAACCAGTGGTTTGTGTTGTGTGATTAACGAAGACTTGCATCACCCTTTTGTTAAAATAGAAATAGGTGAAACCACTATATATATTTTCAACTTAAGTATCAAAGACTGAGCCCGGTGTTTCAGCGTTCTGGGTTTTCTCGGAGGTATGGGTGTGAAATCTCTGCAGATCCAATTCTGCAGGGGAAATGCAGCTTGTCCTGGGACTGTACAGCCAGAACAAATTTGTCGGCTTCTTACGAGTCTCAGGTTGCAGGAGGGAAATGATTCTTAGCCAGCAAAAGCCCAAAGATGCAAATGGTCTGCGCCAGGCTCTGCTTTTTGCATTATTAGCTGTGCCCTTTCCAAGCTGTGGTTGCTTGGGCGACCACTGAATTATGCAGTGCCTTTATTTCTGCCCTGCTGTGTCATGTTAATCCACCTGAAGGCACTGGCAGATTTTTATAAACCCTCCACTGTTGTTTATTTTGCAGGCACTACCTGAGGGGCAGACGGCATCCTGGGATACAGCCAAGGAAGACGAAAATCGCAATAAGAATCGATACGGAAACATAATCTCCTGTAGGTGTAAATTCACATTAAATTGAGCTTCCTATATGAGTTTATAAGCAATTTGTGAGAAAGGGTATGTTTGAGAACCTCACTAAAAAAATGGCACATGGTGTCATGCATTCACTGTTTGCTGCAGGCTACGTTCCTTTCTGTGGTTTTTTGTTTTACATGTTTTCATTGTTTTACATTTGTTGTACATGTCTTCACAGTTACATATTTATGAGTTCTGTCAGTTTAGGTTTAACATTTGCAGTTTAAGGGCTAAATCCTCTTGTCAGGTTTCCATGATGGATCATGATACCCATTATCTGGGTGCTGTTACTACATAGCACAGAATTTTCCGCACCCCAAATGGGAGCAGGGCAAATGGAAATGAAGCTGTATCAGATTTTTAGATACGGCTCAGAGACAGGGTTTTCTCTTTGCTCGAGGACTGGTAACCAGTAGAGCACTTGCTGCTTGTCTGCAGAGGGCTGCTTGGTTTTGTAGGGCAAGCTTTGATTCTGCTTCATAATCCCAGTGAGGCTGTTGAAAGTGCACTAAATGCTCCTGTGTTTTCTTTCTTTCAATAAGCGATTACTGTTGCAGTTACAGGGACATGAATACATTGTAGAATGGCAGGGCAGGGAAGGACTCCATAAAAACATTTAGGACAGTCGTACAGTCATATTCTCCAAGTCAGGACTAGCTCCGCCACTGTCATTTTTATCAGATGTTTGTGAAGCCTCTTGCTGAAGATCTCCAAAGTTGAGTTTTCCACAAGCTCTTCAGGCAGCTTAGCCCAGCGTGTTGTTATTCCCATGATGACTGGAGGGGGGAGGTGTCAGAAATCATTCATTTTAAGGGCTTCTGGGCAGCTGCAAATTGAATAACTGAGACCAGAGGACAAGAAATAAGAACCTAAATGGATGCACCATAGGTTTATAGGACAGTGTAGATATATGGAACACTGTTCCAAATAAGAGCAAAAACAAGTCACAGAGAGTGATATATTTAGTACTGTATTTTTCCCCAAGGTAAAAATATATTCCCCGTAGAACAAACAGACTTTGCTAAAGGGATAAAATGGGAGGGAACAGAGTCAGTGTGGCACATTAGGAATCGTTGTGCACACTTGGTCACAAACAAAAGTGATCTCATACATTTCTTAACTTTCCTCTCTGTTTCTTTTATGATCTGAAAGAAGTGATTTCATGTTTCAGGGCCATGGAATAGAGCAAATCAGTTCAGAGACCTCATAGTAAAGGTGAATGATTCTAGAATTGAAGGTCAGAAATTTAGCATCTCTGATTTGATCTCATTTCTTCTGCTAGCTTTCTGTGCTGCTTGTGAGCTGGTCACCAGCACCTTCTGTCTTTGTTTCTTCATGTGAAAGATGAAACTAATAATACTTGGATTATTAGTGTAAAAATATGTCCCTTGACTGTCAAAAGGCTTGGCCTCTCTGTAAGCTTCCTTTGTAGAGAGGTGCCACTAAGCAGTGGTTCAACCTAGCCATCTCGATGATTAGCTTAGATTAAGTTAGTCTTGAGTGAGATGAATCTTCCATCTAACAACTACATGTTATTTTGAAGAAGGAAGTGCCTTAGTATGGTATAAGGAAGAGCACAGGAAAGACTCTTTGTTTCTTGGCGTTACTTTGAAGAGGTAGTTGGTGTAATGTAAAAGTGGAGGTGAAAAGAGACAAGATCGTGTACAATAGTCAGCATCTAATTTAGGTTGAAAGTGGCCACAAAAATTGAACTCCAAGTGAAATGCATGAGAAGGAATTAAGGAAGCAAAATCAAGCAAGATAAACGGGGCATGACCCAGAGGGAAGGTGTTCACAAAGATGAATTGTTGTCTGACAGAGAGTGATGCTTGCCTTCTAGCTGTAAATATAAATACAGTGGGAATATGGATAGGATTTGATGTGCTTGTAAAAGGAAATACGGAACATAATCAAAGCTAACAAGAGGTGTCTGCACAATATAAAGCATGAGAATAGAAGCTCGAGTCGGAGGGCTGTTGGAAAAGATTTCAGAGTGAGGTGGAGAGGAAGATAGGTAAGAAAAGCAAAGGTTGTAAAAGAGAGGAAGGAGGCCTAAGACTTTAAGTTAAATAGCAAGGTTGGATGAGTTTTATTCCCTTCAAATTTATGTGAAATAAAGCGTTTGAGGAGGAGACAGTAGCCCATCTAAAAGACAGCAAGGAGAGTTTAGTAACGCGTAGTGAAGCGTGATAAAGTGAAATGGAAGGAAAGCATGTCTTCTCTTGTATGAGGCTGGGGAGAAAGGAGAAATGATGCCTAAGAAAGTGGGGGAAGCTTTTAGCAGACATTTTTTGAAACCAGTGGGAAACTTGTCAGTGATGCCATGGGCTATGTTCTGAGCCTAACCTTACATTCATGTCTCCTTTACTAAAGGGGTAAAATGGGAGGGAACAGTGTGGCACATTAAGAGTTGTTGTGCACACTTGGTCACAAGCAAAGGCGATCCAGGCATTTAGACTGTTAAGTTAGGGGACATACATTCATGCGTGGAGCACTCCTGACATGTACCAAACACATTTTCATCAGGATGTAATAGCACCCTTACACAATTCCAGCTTTGGCCGTGGAACCAGCATGAGCCATTTGATCCTGACGGAACAAGAATTTAAATTCAGGTATTGAAAACCATATGTTAGGGCTGATGGATACTGGACAGCCATGGTGAGAAAGTTATCTACCAGCGGCTGCAGTGGCTGGACCCTGTGCAGGATTCACAACACGTACCAGAAGTTAATGGTGCCACAAACAATTCTAACTGCAATATCTCTTACTTTTTTTACTCTGGATTTTCTGCTCCTGTAGAAAATGAACAGCTCCTATTAAAGTCTCTGGGAGGTTCCCTTGTACTGTGATAAGAAGATCAGATATTTAGAAGGGAGAAAGGGGGAGTTGAATGCTTATTATGGTTTCTCTCCCCCTTAGCTCTGCTACCGATGGGCTAAGTTGGGCAACTTGCCTGAGTAAAGGTGACAACAGGACCCAGAATAGAGGATATTTAGTAGAGCTGAAAATAGACTGGCTCTCTTTGGATAGATCCTGAAAATGAATTGTGCTCAGTGGGTACAAACTGTGCAAAACCCTGACTGGGGAGAGAAGGTGCAGAACAGTTGCACCCTTTTCTTAGTGCTTTGTTACTCTAGAACTGCAGTTGCTGTAGAAACCAGAGTTTGCACTGGTTATTTTTACCGTTTTATTTTGTAAAAGGCTGCTGATGGCGATTAACCTTATTTATTTAACCGCAGTTGCCATTTCATCACTCCTGGAACAAGAACTCACAAATCCTATTTGGGGAATGAATTGAAAAGTCAGGTTTTGAGCTAACTTTTGTAACTGCTTCAGAGAATTGTGTTGAAATGTGCGTTTGTAAGCTCTTGCAATAAGTAGCATTGCTCAGTGAATCACGGCAGATTAGATCTTGTCTTTATGCCCTCTTGGGTAACAGTACACTAACAGGACTGTTTTACTCGGCTCATTGCTTTCCTAATGCTATATTAACACCATGCCTCTCTATGAAAACCTAGATCTTGTTGCCAACCCCAACATCTGCCATTCCTGCATTTGCAAACCCAAACCGCAGATGAGGCTTAGCTGCTTGCAGAGGGGAGAAGCAGGAAAGCTCTAAGCTCCTCCGTGTTGTAAAACCAGGCTTCTCAGGGTTCCCTTCACTCTACAGTGCTGATGTGCTTTTAGAGAGAAGAGAAAGTTGAGGAGTGGGTTGGAGTATGTATGACCGCCGAGATTCACTACTGATGCTGGTAAGATGGTTTCTCTCTGCTGACTGTAATTGCACAGATTTTCCCACACTTGAGGGAACTGCCTTACTAGTATTTCTGTTGTATTGGCAGGGCCCATGGGCTGTGCTCCTGGGCTTTGGGTATAAAAATTGCAAACACCACACAGTTATGGCGACGCAAGATTTTTCTTTGGAGATGAGTTTAGGGGGACCAGGGTACATAATGGATCCATTCATGTACTGAGCTTAAATTACTTAAAGACCTAGATTTTGAAGCCTTCAAAGTGCATCAGCAAGTGTTAGCTAGAGGGAGAATATTGAGCATGTGGGCTTAGGTGCCCCATGATACGGAAAATGCCCACAAGTTATTTGAGACCCTTAGTGTTCAGTTCCATCACATTTCTTTCATCTTCTCCAAATGTAGAACCATTACACATAAGCATGAAAACTCTCCACTGAGATCTGGGAAACAGGGACATCAGACTTTGTTTTGCTTTGATTTATAGGAGCACTTGTCTTTCCCTTTCTATTGCCCTTTTGATTTGAAGATGATATTTCAGGAGGAGCTCAGCTCAGCTCAATTCTCCCATCTATGCTGGAGCCCTGCCACCTTCCCAGTTGTGCCATGATTTTAAAGTCATGTAATGGTCCATTAAAAGCTACTGAGTTGATGACAAAGGACAATGGTGAAACTTGTCTCATTTTCTTCATGCTCTGATTGACATACGCTTTCTGTTGGAAGATTGTGAATTAATCTCAGAATTTTGTGGAGGAAAAGACAGATATCAGTGAGATTTCCAGAGCTCTTGGCGGAAACATGGGTTGATTGCACTCCTCATCCACAGACAAGGATAATACATAAAGCAAAAAACAAAACAAAAAAAGGCAATATGGGATTTAGAATCAAATCTTACTTTCTCTTCCAAGCATTCTGATTTCATGGTTTCTTGAGTAGTTCTTGCTTATCTCCACAATGTCCACATTGCGTGATCCCAAGAGGGTGACATTTAGCACACTTACTTATTGCCTGGTTCTAAAGGCATCGTCAAGAATCACTGGGGACAGAGAGGGGAGGAGAGCATGCCCAGGAGGGGACCTCATCCTTTCCCACCACAACTGTCTTGATATCTGCCACTCCAGGTATCTGTGTTTCTCCACTGACTATGCAGCTAGTCTTGACCAGCAGTCTAGACTAGCTGCAAAATATTTAGATGGCTAAAGTTGTGGGAGACGAATCTAGTGCTGGAGTCAGTCAAAATAAGATGTGGCAAAATTGCACTGAAATTTAAAATGATCACTAATGGGAATTTTGACAGAAGTTTGAAACAATAACAATTTTATGCTAAAATGGGAGCATGATGCTTTTCAGTGAGTTTCTTGCCATTTTTGAAATCTGTTTTAAGACCAATTTTCAGTCAAAGTGCTCTTCATTTCCATAAAAATTTAGTTTTGCTAACTTGCGTATGGACTATAGTAAATAGGGAGAAATAAAATAATATAAAAAATAGTTTTCCATTTCTCTATAGTCCTAACTGTTACAGACATGATTTTTTTTCTTCTATTTTCCTGCATATTTTTAAACTTCTCATCATCCGTCTGTAATGTATGGTGATTTTTTGATGTGTAATGAATTTTCAGATGAGTTGAACTACGCTTTCTGTTCAGTGTGCCAAATATGTAGTCTTCTTGGGTAGCTGAGTCCACTAGAAAGGGCACAGAATCAGGAATGCTTTCTAACCATTGGGGGAAGATGTAATGAAGATATTTACTTTTTTTTTTTAAATTTAAAAAGCCCTTTGAAATCGAAAGATGAAAAAACTCCATACAAGGCTATTAAAATTACTGTTCTTAGCATAATAAGCTGTGTTGTTTTTCCCCTGCTCCATCAAAAAAAAAAAAAAAAAAAAAAAAAACGAATTCCAAATGAACTTCCAAGTTTGGGAGGAAAAAAGTGATTTAAAAGAGAAATTATTTCATGAACTTTTATCTGGCTTATACTCCTAAACATACAAACAAGATTAAAGGCACCATTAAGTCATCATTAATATTTGGTGTGCTTAATATATATACAGAGGATTTCTGCTGCACTATTTGCACTTATAAGTGAAATGAATCTCCCATAGGAAGTAATCTCATTTTTGTAAAATGTGCTGCAAAATATTATGTATTCTGTCCTCCTAAAGCAAAGTTTAGATGAAAGTATATTTCACTTGGTCCCAAAATATAATTGGATCTAAGCCCAAATGTCTCTTTTCTATTAAATGTCATTCATTTCTAATGGTTGTCTCATCGTTTACTGTGCTCACAGATAGAATAACCATATGCGGCTTAAAGAAAAAAAAAGTTGTTTTTATAGCTGCAGTGCTGTATTTTTTTTTCCATAATTGCCTTAAATATATAGACCTCTTTTTAAATGCTTAGACCTCTTTTGTAGTCTCCCACTCAAGACTTTCACAGAGAGTTCCTCTGAGGAGGTATTCACCCTCTCTCATTTAAGTGTCTAGCTTAAGAGTGGTTCAAAGAGGTGAATTTAATCTTTGAGTTTAGTATCTGTTAAATGAGATGTAGGTTCTTCCTTGAGAGCTGTGCACCTATCAATGCACCTGAGCTATGCACCACCTGCAGACAGCGTCTTTGGGCCACTTACGGGTTGTCCTAGAGTCTGCTGGGGCTCTTCCTACCTGTCCTAAGGGCATTTTTAGTGTCATCCCTTTTCAGGTGCGTGGTTGCAATACGTTAGACTTCTCTAACTTCTCATCTGCTGGCATCGCAAGAAGAATTAGTAAAAATTCTCTCCCTCAACCATTATCTCTAGGGATTTTTTTTTTTTTTTTGATCTGCATGATCCTTAACTAGCTTGGTTTCCAGCGTTGAGTTGCAAGTGTGAAAGTGTCTACAGGAGTTTTTGTGTATTTTATATAAGTCCAGTTTAATCAGCTCTTTGTCTGTCTTTGTGAATTGCTTTATGTGTAAATTCTTTTGCTGTCTGTCTAACCACCGAGTTTACCGATTTACCTAGTACGTTTGCCTTGGGCACAGGTGATCATCCAGAGCTGGGAACAAGATCAGCACTTTGAGAAATACATCTGCTCTCAATGCATTTACAGAAGTTATATTTAATAATATAAATATAATGGAGCCTATATGATGGTTTCACCCGTGTAACCATTTTTGAATGCAAGTGGGGTGTTTGATAAATATAACAAGGTGGTGGTGATTTTTGGTGTGAAAACTTCACCCAAAGAATGAACAGAGTATGACAGTCTTTGTTGTATGTGAGTAAATGAATATTTAATACATTAAAATCTTGGTTTTCAGAACTGTGTGCCCATTAGCCTTCACAATTATTATCTAATTATACATTTATTTAAGTCATTATTAAAAACCCTTTCTGACTTAGAACAGAATCAGACCTCACATTTTTGTTTCATTGCTGCAGTTCTTTTTAATTGAATGTAAATTGTCATAAGATCTGTATTTTATAAAGTGCTTCTAAATGTTAATGTTTTATTGACTGGGAGCTGTATTCTACATAACTAGCAGAGAAAGTAAAAGTAAAATCAATGAAATCTGTGTCACGGTTTTGAAAAAATCCTTTAAAACGGAACCCAGAGTGCCTAGCCCTGGCCTTTGTAAACCAGCAGCCTTTACCAAGCAATTACTCCTTAGATACTAGTTGTGCAATTAATTGCATGCTGGTGCTGGAATTACCGGACCAAGTCGGATCACCAGGACAGCTAGATGAGCGTCGTCTTTGACACATCCCAGCATCAGCCGTGCCAGAGATGGATCAAAACATTCCCTTAGTGGAAAATTATGCTGTAATCTGCCCCGAAGTAATTTCTTTCTAGATCTGAACTGTAGTGCATGCTGGGAGATGAAAAGATTGATATCTGTTATTTTTTAGTGCCTTTTCTAAAGAAACTTTGAATGTCATCAAAAATGTGAACAGTTTTTTCCTTTTTTACTTTTTTTTCCTTCCTTCCTTCCTTCCTTCCTTCCTTCCTTCCTTTCTTCCTTTTTTTCCTTTTTTTCCTTTTTTCCTTCTTTCTTTCTTCTTCTCTTTTTCTTTTTTTTTATACCTCTGTGCCATTTTACAACTTTGCTTCAATTTGCTTTAGTATTTCCTTTCATTTTTCTGGGTTGCCTCATGTGGTATTTGCAGGATTTTATTTGCCATTTTATCCTAGTTAATCTGTTATATGTCTTCATGACCTGCTTATTTTTAGCCTGATCTTGCCTCTGTTCTGGTTCTTGCCTCAGTTTCAGTAGCCCTGAGCAAGCCAGGGAGGCAGTTGGTTCCAGGTGTAAAGATGGCTTTTTGGCTTTTGTGGTGGAGATATTTCCCTATGGAGATCCAGGCGGAGATCCCCAAACCAAGCAATGTTTGTGGTCTGTGTAAAAGCTTTTAAAAATAGATTATAGTGACAGCAGCGTCGTATGGATGTAATATGGATGAACAGTAACCTGAGGGTCTAAACATGACATCTAAAATGCAAAAAGGGGGGCAGGTAAAATAGGAATAGCTCTGATATTCTCTCATCTTAAGTACTCAATTAACCGCTTGCAATAATCAGCAGATAAAGCATCTACAAACTCCCTTTTGTTGTTACTGTTAGTATTTTTCTTTCCTTCTTTCAGATGATCATTCAAGGGTGAGATTGCAGCTGCTGGATGGGGACCCTCACTCTGACTACATAAACGCCAACTACATAGACGTAAGGCTCGTGGACGCTCCCTGTATGGCAAAGACTCCTGCTGACAAGTCCACTTAGGAATTTGGGGCATCTTAGCTAGGGAATGACTGTTAATTTGATATGAATGACAGATGAACATCATACAAACGTCATATGGTGACAGAGGGAGAAGGTTCTTGGTCTCCAGTTTATTCTTTCTTACTGATGTAGATGCATGGAGGTTTCCTATGCTTGACAGATCCACAAACATAAGTGGAATATGGGATAAATGCGCAACGGATGTGGAAATCAGTATCAGCCCCTCACAATGACATTGATAGGTATCTGAGATCTATTGAGTGCATAGAAAGGTGCAGTGCAGTAGGCATGTAAATGGACCGATATATACTTTTTTCACATGTTACAAAGTAACAGTGAAAAAGCCTTCCTCGGACATACAGAGAGTGGTCAAGTGAACAAAGTGTAACGTGCATGTCATTGTGCTTTTTCTGAAGTATGATCTCGCAGACCTTCACGTATTTTCATTTTTTTTTTCCAGGGATATCATCGGCCTCGTCACTACATTGCAACTCAAGGCAGGTTCATTCTTGTATATCTAAACACTCATTAAAACCACTGGGATGATATTTTCCTCCATCACAAGGCAAACTTATGCCATGACCCCTTCTGCTACCGTTATTTATCTTCACCTTCATGCGTTCCTTCCCCACAAATGTGACTTTCACATAAATGACCCAGTGCTTAAATTCTGCTTTGTATCTTCTTCTCTGTCTTGCCGCTCTCCAAAAAGAAAATAAGAGAGTAAAATTGGGAGTCAGAGGATGTAAGGGTACAGGGAACGCAGCTGGACAAAGAACAGAGAGGATGGAAGATGGGCAGAAGGGGAGAAGGGATCCGTGGGAGGGTTTTGTCTATGGTGGAGAAGAGCGGTAGGAAACAAGGTCAGAGAGAAGCTCTAATCTAATAAAACTCCTGCAAGTACTGGCTGTTTGGCTACTGGAGCCTGAAAATTTTCTCTGTGGGGGAACTTCAAAGATGAACTCCTTTCTGCATGTTTCCTCTGCCAGAATTTGCAAATATTTAAGTGTGAAATGGAGGGATTTTAGTCCTGCTTCAAGTACAAATCTCAGAAGAGCCTTAATTACAGAGTCACTAGGGTGCATCCATGTCCCATCATCTATACTGGCTGGCTTCCTGGAGCTGTCTCCACTATTTACGATACAGCCAGCATCTCTGTTGCCAGAACACTAGAACCTTAAAACCCCCGTGCGAGGAAGGATGAGGTTTTTGGTTTCTTAGCTCGATGCCATTCCCCCTGTGTAACCCTGAAGCACAGAGGGATACTCTGAAAGGAGGAGTGGGACTTTATGGGAACGCAGCAATGGATAGAGAAGCACTGAAACAGAGTGCCGGTACTCAATACACTCTCTTAACATGTCCTTTGGTTTTTTCTCCTGGCCCAGGGCCAATGCAAGAGACAGTGAAGGATTTCTGGAGAATGATTTGGCAAGAGAACTCTGCAAGTGTTGTTATGGTCACCAACCTAGTGGAAGTCGGCAGGGTAAGGATGCCGTTTTCCCAACAGGTAAAGCCAAACCAGTGCTGGGCATGTTCCAGGCATGCGCAGGGAGGGAAACACCTCTTGTTTGCTGTAGTTTGAGGAGTGAGGGGATGAATTATGCCACTTGGGGTTCTTCTGTGAAATGCTAGATTTTGTAATGCTTAGCTGCTTCCCTTCCAGACTAGTAAAGATCTTGTTCCTACTGTAAGTTTGGACTTCAGTAGTTATACAAATTTATGCTAGCTGAATAGCTATTTCCTTTATCACTACCCAGAGAAAAATGTACTTCTGTAGTAATTATTCTTCACCTCTCTGATTTTAATACTTCTCTAACCACAAAATTCCGGAGGAGCAAGGACATGTGACTCGTGCTGAACCTGATCAAAAGTGCTCTTTACATGGCACTTCAAAGCCTAGAGCTGAAAATTTCAGAGTATCACTATCCCAGGGTAGCATGAGACTTCGAACAGCTGGAACCAGGGGCCACCCACCAGGGTTGGCCTCCCTGGCACCCACAACTTTGCTGTCTGTGATTTGGGTGAACCAGAAGCTCCTGAGGCAGCACAGGGCAATCGCCAGAGCCCAGGATGGGAGCAGACATGAACAGTGCAAAAGGCATGGGCTGACCACTGCCGACTTACTGAGAAAAAATGCTTCTCCCAGCATATTCTCCCTGCTCCTGGTAGTCCTCAGGTTAGGAGCATTTTTAGCTAGAGACTGGAGCACTCTGAAATTTTGCCATGATATTTGTCATCTCCCATTCCTTTGGTACGAAGACAAATACAGGTGATGGATTTCTCGCAACCGTTAGTAATTCAGCAGTTTCATATTTGCTTACCTTCACATCTCGTGGTTGAATGCCTCCTGATCCTGTTGATTTGTTGTTATTTATTCTATATATTTTATCTTCTGAGGACACTTCAGTTCATGATACACTCCTCTCTGTAAAAAGAATTTATGCTGATCATTGTATTTATTAAAACCTTTCTGATCATGACTGGGACTGCAGTATGAAGCCTGCCTTTTGGTTGCTAATTGGCTTAGCTTTTAGGTGCAGTTTACTCTTTTGTGCTGCAGCAGTTAATAACTTAGTAGTTTTTGTAAGCTTTAAATAGCCCCTCTAGAGCTTCACAGGCCTGACTTGAATTTCTACTATTAGTTTTGCACGTTGACTTCCAAAAGTAGCTAAGCTTGGAGTGTATTTACATGATCACAAGATTTCTTTCTTGAGCCTCAGCTCAGGTATGTCACAGCTGGTAAAATGTCAAATTTGTGTCCACATCTGATAAGGAAAGCATAGAGTCAAACAAATGTTATGTATCAACAAGTATCACACAGTCTCTGTGAACTGAAATTCTGTAGCTAAACAGAGAGTTCAAAATTACAATTGTATTAGAAAAATCATTGATTTTAGTCAGAAGGATGGCGATAGTGACTGCCAGGTATTCTGTAAACTTGATACATGTATTTTACATGTGTTTTGTGTTCTGTAAACTTTACATATATGTATATATATGTGCATGTATGTGTATATATATATATGCTTATATATATATATGTATATGTATATAAGGAACTTTAAGGAAGATTGGATCAAAGAAGAAAAGCTAGATAAATTCTTTGCATTGCTGTTCACTACAGAGGAAACTGAATAAATCTCCTCCCTGTAGTTTCTCTCTGTAGTGGTGGAGTTTTGAGCTAACTTATGGAATAAATTTTTATAGGGTCTGAACATCAGGGGGAAGTCCAGTTTGTGTTGAGCTTCAGCTTGAAAGTGGAGTAAAGTGTAGATCAGCGCTGACTCAACTTGAGCTATTTCCTCTCAATATTTTTTTTTTGTGTGTCCCCAGGTAAAATGCGTTCGGTACTGGCCAGATGACACAGAGGTGTATGGAGATATTAAAGTCACATTAATTGAGACAGAACCATTGGCAGAGTATGTCATACGCACATTTACTGTGCAAAAGGTAAGGAACGGTCAGACGAAATCTTGGTACAGCGTTTAATTTGCCATCTGAAATGTGGACTCTGGGAAACATATCCAGACTCCTCTAGGAGGTGGAACTGTTAATGTTTGAATAGGCTTCATTCCAAAAACCTAAACTTCTGGTATAGCTTCCAGTTTTGGACAAACGATTTTTGCATGAACACCTAGATGCATGAAGGTAGAATCCGTAGTGCATAAATTCTGAAAAAATCCAAAAGCTGGCATGACAACATGCCATGAATAATAACCACTGTTTCTCAACGGCAAATTACAGGTGATAAAAGGTACCCGTTAAACTAGATGCGAGGTAGGATCCCTTTCTGATGGTGAAAAAAATATAATAAAGGCTTGACAGTAAGGCTTATCCCCAAATCTGCAGGATTTGGAAGATGTTTGTTACGCTTCATTAGAAATTGGGAATCTAAATGACAGATTATTCCAGTCTGTCCAAACCAAAGTGCAAACATCCAGTGAGTTGTTTTAAAGCTTTTTAAAATTCTTACCAAGTGAAGTTCAGCTGAGCCATACTGGGAATATTGTTGCAGTTTACTAATACACCAGCTCTATTTCCTTGAACCATTGAGAAGGTTGGTAGGAAATGCTGATGTCAAAAGCTGACAGGTCAGAGGATTTGACATTAGTCTCTCTCTAACACTGGATTCCTCATACATTTTCTGTATGGTAAAATGCTGTAGCTAACTGACACCTCTTTGTTACCCTTTGTGGCACATACACATGCTGTAGCAATAACCTGGTCTCACCACAAAGGCCAAGAGATGGGTCTGGGTACCACTTTCAGCCCGTTTCCACTGTAATCTCAAGACGGGTGTTTTTTGACAGTAGGTAGCAGAAAATCTGCTGGTTGTGCAAGACATACCTACTCTGTAGGTTTTAATTCCCCAGTCTGTTGCTTCAACACCTTTCAATTAGCATTAATGTTCACTTCATTGAAAAGGATTTGAGAGTGTGACTTGATAGTGATTTTGGAAGTATCACCAAAGGAGACTGTGAATAAGCGCAGGCCTCGTATGTTGAGACTAAAGTCACCTTGTAAAGTTCCTAATCAGCTCATACTGAACTCTAGGACAAGTTTGTCTAGGGATCTGGCGTTCACCTTCCCGGTCCTCAGCTGTGTTACTCACTTCATTTGTAATTGGAGATGCCATCTCTTACTCTTTCACCTTGAAATCTCTCAAAGTGAAAAGCAGTATATGACACATTCCTGCACATAATTAGATCTAAATGCATGTTCAGCCCTCGGCATGAGGGGAAGGGAGCAGGGATCAGAACAGGCTGACTGCAACCTGACGGAGGAAAAACAGTGGCTGTGTTGTCTCCTCAGAAAGGCTACCATGAGATCCGAGAGATTCGGCAGTTCCACTTCACCAGCTGGCCGGACCACGGCGTTCCCTGCTACGCCACGGGTCTCTTGGGCTTCGTTCGTCAAGTGAAGTTTCTCAATCCCCCCGAAGCAGGACCCATCGTTGTGCACTGCAGGTATGCAAGCAGTTTGTCTTACCTTTCACTCCATCAGCTTTTTAAGCTCTTTTCCTTTCTCTTCCAGCCCCACAATAATCAATAACATCTTGTTTGCTTGAGAGTATAGTTTGTCTCACAAGGAAACAGAGTGGAACCAAGTTCTCTGTTCCAAAGTGGCAGCTCTGGAGCTTGGCTGGCATGAACTGGAGATGATCTAAGTAGCTCGGTGAGGGCTATTAGATTGCAGAAAGTTTTCTGGTGGCTTGTACGGTCTTAGGTGTTCATAGCAGAGCTAGGAGAATGGTGAATAGCACGGCAGCCATTCGGGTCATTATTTGCAGCAAATTTCATGTGGCAGAAGGGACGACAGCTACCAAAAAAGCAGGTCTGCAAACAGGACTTTGCTTTTCTGTGTCCATGATCACTGCACTTTTGCTTTGTAGCTGGGTCAACGGTCTCATCTGCAATGTAGCTCTGTCTTCCTGGGGATGGATGCCATCTGCTGTGCATCACAGCTTCCTCCAAGCCCAGGATCTGGAAGGGGAAATTCAGTCTGAAAGTCTGTTCAGTGCCTCCCAGCTAGTAAATGAAAGGAGAATGCCTGGGGGAAACTAAGTCTGAAAGGCAATCAGACATGCTAATGATGGGAGAGCAGAGAGACACACACAGACTGGCGTCAGAGACAGGAAGGGAGCGCAAGTCTCCTGACTTGGACTGTCCTAATAATTATCAGGTATCTGTACCAATTTGCAGCATAAGGAAAGTTTTGGGGGAGAGGTTATGCTGAACTGGGTCAGAGTGTATGATCTATTACGGGGATGATATACTGAATTGCAAGATGGTAACAGACTTTGGAAAAAAACTTAGCATTGGATGTGCATAAACATCCTTTTCTCAGCTTCCCAGTGAAAACGGTTGCTTTTGTAATCCATAGGTGAAATATAGGCTTAGTATTATATGACCTCAAATGCCAAGAAAGACATTGCTACCAAAGCAGAGTTTGAGTTTGTAGCAGCTGCTTCTGCAATGCTGTGACCAGGGCTCAGTGTACGGGTCCTATAGAGGAGGTGGGGGTGCAGCATGAGCCTCAAGAGCAGAGCTGGCTGTTCCAAAATCTCACTCCAGATCAATCCACTGGCAGTTACTTCTTACTGCCAGGCTGTGAGATCAAGAAGAAAGAAAGAATACATCCCAAAACCACTTTAAAAAGGCAAATCTAGTAAATCTTACTTTTTTTTATAGTCTTCTTTTTCAGCAAGCAGTGAATCAGATTTATTATAAAATACAGCTAAGCCCCAGAGGCTGGCAGAAGGGAATTCTTCCACAGCTTACGGCTTGAATTTGCTTCTTTGGAGCTGTGACATGGGTCTGGCATTGGAAAGATTCATCATCACCAAGAAAGCAAGGAGAAGTTTTTCATCCTTCACGTTTTAATGAATAAATGCCATTTCCTCTCTGTTATTTATCTGCCTTCGAATTTTAATGACTTGCTTTAAGTAGCAATTACCAAATTCTCGCTACCAATGCCGTGCTGGATAATGCTACTGTTCGATATTTATGAAGTGCCAGGGTCCTCTAAATATAGAAATCTTATAACTATTTGTTAAAATTCTGAAAAGCTGAGAGATAAAGGGAGAGGAAATGCCGCTTATTCATTAAAATTCTGCAAATGAAAAATATCTTCTCTCTATTCAGCAGCTGATTAATCTGGTCCATTAATTTACGGTCATTCATATCTCTTTGCTTTCGACTCTGCTAGAGTTTCATGCAACTGAAGTTTCCCTGAAGTTTCCCTGATTCTAGCTGAGTTTTCCTTCTTCCTTCTTCCTCCAGAGTAGCAGGAAGACTTCTTCCTCTGTGTGTCTTTCCTGCCTAAACAGCTTGGATGATTTCCCAGGAGGGCAGGGGGACACAGTGACAGCACAGTGGGACACACTGACAACATAGTGGGAGCTGGCCCAGTTCTGACAAGCCGCAGAAGGTTCTGAAATGAGTTTTTTAGTAGCCCTGAGCTCCTTTGTCTACAGTTTTGCAGTCTGTGCCTCAAAATCACCCTGTTCTGGACCCAAAAGCTCTCTGGTGCAAAACGGAAAGGAGACTTTTGAAGTGGAGGACTGAGCATCTTTCATCATACTCACCTGGGTGAAGGTGTGGGCTTTCTAAAAAGCCCATGAGAGGGGGAAAAAAAAATGGAAAGCTTTTCTCTGCAATTGTATCTGCTTGCAAGCTGGAGGCTGCTCTCCCATATCCTGTGTGCTGACAGATGTGCGGCTGAAAAGGCCTGTAAAATCATGATGAATATTTTCTTTGAATAATTTTTCTATTAATGTTCAAGAAAACAAAACTATTTCTTGCTGCCTGGATCCTTTCCCCTTTGAAGAAATATTTCACGTCATTCTTTTAAATCCTAAGCTGATTTAGCCACATAAAAAAATTAACCCATTAGAGAGAGGAGCAGCTTCCAAAAGAAGACAGCTGTGTCTGCGCTACAGTTATTTTCTCCTCCTCAAAACCCTGCCTCTGCACGGTCCATTGATCATGCAGGCTTTAATTGTTTTGTTTTTTTTTTTCTTTTTTTAGTGCTGGGGCCGGGAGAACAGGGTGCTTTATTGCCATTGACATCATGCTTGACATGGCAGAGAACGAAGGCGTGGTAGATATATTTAACTGTGTGCGAGAGCTGCGTTCCCAAAGGGTCAATTTGGTACAGACAGAGGTAGGTACCAGCAGATCTTCTCTTACAGCGCACTGCTTTCGTGGCAGCTCCCTGGCTCACCAGGAGCCCAGCAATTCATTAAGTCAAGGCTTGCTTCCGCTGTGCTGTGATTATACAGGTCTGTCTATGGCTAATCATGGCCAGGTGTCCCCTGAATCACATTCACAGGTATCTTCTAAATGCCTCCAAGACAGGAGGGCAAATCCTGAAGTTCAGGCCTTGGCACAGCTGTTTAATTCTGTTCTCACTTCATAAAAAAACTCTCTCATGAATCCCATCCTGTCTCATTCATAAATATATTGCAGACTCACATAATACCCGTTTTATATCAATGACAAGCTTAAGAAATGAGTGAAACACTCTTGATTTCAGCTTTGAGGTCCTGATTAAGCAAGCTGCTCCATCACATACGTTTCATAGCTGCATAGACTTCCAGGGAGCTGCTATCATGCTACAGAAGTTTAACATATGTGCTTTAATACCTTCCCATCCTGAGGGTCAAGGCAATAGTCTGGAACAGAGCAGGACCTTTTAGCTCAGCTTGGCTTCATACCTCATATGTACTTCAGGAAAGAGCTTTATGCAGGTGTTATTATATACCCCAGCCATGGTCCATTCCTGACAGCAAAGGGGGCCTATCCCTGTTTTGCCCCAGAATCCAGAGATTGGTGACTTTGCATCATGCTTTTAAATTTGAAAGGAGTACGAGGCTTCATGTTCAGTGATGGATGAAATATGCTCCGAAAGCTGTCACATTGCACACTGTGTAATTTGCACATGAAACAGAGCCAGATATGCATATCGGGCATAAAGAAAGAAAAGACAACCTAGATTACTTAACTTGACTGTGATATTTCATGATCTGTTTTGAAAATATGATTTTAATGTCTTGTCCTCTACACCATCCAGGAGCAGTATGTGTTTGTCCATGATGCCATTTTGGAGGCATGTCTCTGTGGCAACACGGCCATTCCGGTCTGTGAGTTCAGATCCATATATTACAACATCAGCAGACTGGATCCACAGACCAATTCCAGCCAGATAAAAGATGAATTTCAGGTAATGTCTTACGGCCGTCTCAGTCATTGCTGTTGATGTATTAAATGTGTGTTTAATCAATTTCTTCTTATGATTGGACAATTTCCAGCAGAGTAGAGAGGGGACACTGAGCCAGGGGCTGATTTCTGGTGATTTTTGTTGGGTTACCGCTGGATCAGGTTGAGGTTCTTGTCTGAGCATAGGCTTTACAGCCTTCGGCAAAGAAACATTTCCCCATCTCTTCAACAGAGCAAGAGTATTAATGTTCACAGATAACGTTGGACTTTCTCATTCCGACAAATATATTGTTATTCATTTACTTCTATAATATATGCAGAAACATTTCTGCCTGAAGGTTCCTTATTAACTGGCTCTTGGTTTATATGCTGTTGCCAAGTCCTGACCAGTCATTCAACTCAACTTGTTAATGTCCTTTCGTACAAACGAGAAAATGAGCAGTAAGCATAACTTTTCCTAGTACTAGTTTTGAACAGACTGGAACCCTTCGTTCACTCTGTACTTTTTCACAAGTACCTGGTGGCCAGAACTGAAGTGACATATCACAAAAATCGCGAATAGCGGGGTGGTGCAGTCTGCTTGGGGCACGCAGTGAAACGGGGGCCACTCCATCTTTTGCTAACAGCGTTGCTCGTCCTGTCCTAATAAACAGAGGCTTAGGACACGTTGGCCATGAGCCAGTTGTAGCTGTTGCGCAGGAAAGGGCTCTCCCTCCAGAACAGTGAACTGAACTTGCCACTCTTATTCCTGAGGGATTTGTAAATTCTTTCAGGATTTTCAATCAGCTCCAGTGCGTGTATGGAAAAACATAATCCTGTGACAAATTTGGGGCAAGGTGAACTGTACAGAGAGGGAGAGCCCTGCTATTTTTTAAGGATGCTCTTAGTTAACAGGAAAAAGCTGGAGAACCCTCTAACCACAGCTGTCCTTCACTCCCCAGCAAAGTGTCTTCTGCAGTGATAGAAGGACTTCTAGAAGCCTCCGTGTAGGTCAGATGCCTCTGTTGCACCACAGCTTTTTTTCCCTCTCTATACAAACAGATAATTTATTTTTTGTTTGAAACCTTACGGACAAACATCAGGGTTGGTACAGTGAGATAAAAACTGTGGATCCCAACTGATGGCAATTCAAGTGAAAAATCTGTTTTTATCCTGTGATAGCAGATCTGTAATAAAAGTGTTTCTGGTTCTGGATGCCTGGCGTGAAGGGGCCGAAGCCTAACTTTATCAAATGTTGTTATGCTATTAAAAAAAAAAAAAAAAAAAAAGACACCGCTCACTGTGCGTGCTTTGTCATGATGTGAGACAAGATTTGTCGCTTGTGCACTTTCCTTTGAGCTGCCGGGGGCTGGCAGCTCCTATGGGAAGGAAAAGCTCCTCTGTACTTTGCATAAGAGGTTTGTTCTCTGTCTAGTTGTAGAATGCTATTTTTACAGGATTTTAGCTTAAAGCGTTCTTCAGCCCTAAATGCCTGGATTTAACACACAGCACGTTATCTCTTGCTACAATCTTTATGAAACAGTTGATCTAACTAGAAATCTGATAGTAATCTGTATTATGTTGGTCCCAGTGATCCTCAGGTAGGACTGGATGGTTTTCTCACATTGTACACACTGCCCGAACATGCAGCAGCTCCGCTCGGGAGAGCTTTTAGAATCTCACTAAGCACAAAAACAAGGGAGAGATGGGAAGGACATAAAATAGAGGGGTAAATCACTAACACGTCACCTGCCTACTCATTTGCACTCTAAGAGGCTTGTGATTTCATGTGGCTCCCTCTGGTAGACTACCTGCTTTCTGTTTCTGGAGAAAGGGACTTCTGCCTGCAGCCTGAATGACACAGAGCATCAGCATTATTTCCAGTTCTACACTTAATGCATTCTTGCATATTAGATTGTTTGATCTTCCTCATTTTTCCATTCATAACCTCTTTGTGGCAGAAGTCAAGCTCTGTGCAAGAATTTTTGCGCCCTAAATTTTTGTGTGTTCATCTGATGGTTGCAAAGGAATTCACTCTATTTATACCTGGAGTTGATTCAAGAAAGGGCACGTGGCAAGTAAAAGTAGAATGACATCAGATCACCCGAGAATCGGCTGGTGTAAGAGACAGTGTTAAGATGCGCTCGCTTTGATTTGCTGTTCCTGACCCTTGCTAAGCTCCCTAGACTGGTTTGTCAGGAAGCCCCCGCAATGTTTAACACAAAACTAGATTTAAAGAAACACATTCTATCATGCTGTGGGAAAGACAGAAGAGGGTAAAAGTCATAGCACATCTCTGGGGTCTGACAGCTAGACCCCAGAGATGTGGTATGACTTTGTAAGGGAAGCATATGATGCATTTAATAAAATAAAAAGCCTTTATATATATATATATATATATATATCTGTTGTTGAGATAAATCAGCTGGGACCCACCAGAGGGTTTTAACCCAGCCTTGCCTGCTGGGTAGGCCAGGTCAATACTCACGGTACTTCTGCACAGGATCCCACCGAAGAGGGAGAAGGATGTGTCCTTCCACTCTAGAGAGGGTATAAACACGACGAAGTTTCACTCTCTTATAGAGTCAGGGCTGCAATTTGTACATTAACAGCTATTTCCTAGCTCTAGGAAAGAACAGAAACATGTTACCTAACTGCTGTGGGATTTTAGAGCTGGGAATTGTTAGAACTTCTGTAGATGAAATACATAAGGGGAAAAAAGAGGTCTTAGAAGGTGTTTAGTGCCCTCAATTTATGCTAGACGTAGGGTGTTTGGAAAAGCACTTCAGGAGCACATTCAAAATTTTCTGTAATAAATAATCATAAATGCTACAATGTCATAAATGTCATAAATGTCATACAAATGTCATAAATGCTACAAGCTCCTTAGTGCTTATTCTTTTTCATATTCTCTGGGATCCAAACATTTGCTATTCTAAATACCTTTAAAATAAGCTAACTGTGTAGAGGACATCCTTTTTAGAGGTAGATTCAAAGATACTCAACCTGTATCTGATACTCAACCCCTTTTTCTCTCCCCATTTTGCAGACTCTCAATATTGTGACGCCACATGTTCGGCCAGAAGACTGCAGCATCGGGCTTCTGCCAAGGAACCATGACAAGAACCGCTGCATGGATGTGTTACCCTTGGACCGGTGCCTGCCTTTCCTCATCTCTGTGGATGGTGAATCAAGTAACTACATCAATGCTGCACTCATGGATGTAAGCGGCGCTGTAGAGTCGACACTGGTCCTAGTTTGCATTGAATCTATTCATTCTCTCTTCTTCTACCAAGAGCAAAGCCACGTGAATTTTGTCACCTTCACAGAAATGCAAAAATGTGTCACATAGACTATGCTTTATCACAATATGTTGTAGTTTTGCTTCACACTGGTGAAAAATTTTTGACTAACTTTTGACATCAGCATACAGTCTGGAGTTACATCTTAGAAAAGCAGATGGGCAAAGAAGTGGTGTGATAACTCTTCCCTTGCATTGATTGATGTGTAAGTTGGAAGAGAAATGTTCACCAGGAGGAACTGCCAGGTCAGCTTTTTGAAAAGAATAGTTTGCAGTGTGGAGAGAGTGATTAATTTGAGCCTATGCAGTTAAGGCTATGGGAGTGCAGGGATCAGATGTGCAAAAATCTTTAGGGCTGAAGGATATGAGTTAAGCTGATGTGAATCTGTCTGAAGGCATTTTCCCTTGCTTTGTTTATAGGCTAGAGTCTAGCAGGGGAGGTCATTTGTGTATGGTGAATTATGTCGATGGTTTCTTTTTTACTATGATGCCTAACTGCCTTTGGACACGAATGCCTATAAAAGCTCCTAATTATTGCAGTTGGAGTATGTGTAAATATGATCTAGGGTGAAGTATCATCGTTTTTTTTTTTTTTCCAAGTAATATTGAATAGGGTCAGTCTTTTTCAGTTTTGTTCGGTCCATCGTTCTTTGGGGAACAGTGATACTCCTGTATTTAAGAGATCAAGTCAAATAGTCATGGAATGGATTTTAGAATTTTTTCAGAAAGGTTTTGATGTTTTTGTTGCAAATGTGCCTGAGGAAGCAGAGGGTTTTTTGGCTTTCTGTTTTTTTTTTTTTTTTTTTAATATGTTCTGTGCTTTGGCAGATTTGCCAAAGCACAATCAGTTCCCCTCTGATTTCTCAGAGTTTGGGAAGAAGTTTGCACATTTCAGCCTGCATTACCTCAAAGCACTTTGCTGATACTTCTACCTTTCCTTACAGAATTCCTGCCAATTAAAAAATTTTTATAAGGAGATGTTTCACCTGTCATTGAAATTCGGCCACCTATGATGCTCTCTAACACTCCTTTATTCTTCCGTAGAGGAATCATTAGCTCCTGACACAGTCACATAACAGCCTAAATCCCAGATCTTCCTGGGCTATTCATACTAGGAACAGACCTTGCAATTCTTTGTTTTTCAGTCCCTTAACATCTGCAGTTTTGTACTGAGCATGGACTTCGCGAGAGACCATCTAGCCTTGAACTAGCATTTGTTCTTCCCTTGTGTGAAGATTGGCATGTGGCAGACCCCCAATGCTGATCGTTTTATTTACCACTCCCTTTCAGGTTTCTCATGTTTAGTTTATTTAGTTTATTTATTTTATTTTATTTTTTTTACTTCTCTCTCAATTCTTACTTGGGTTGCAGGATGCCCAGCATTTTACATGATGGTTGTGATGGAAGTGGTAGAGTAGGAACGGTAATGGTGCACATGGAATGGTTATCATTGGGTTCCCAATGGGTTTGGAAGGGTAAATCTCCAGCTGTTGTCTCAGGAAAACAGTCTGGCAGGCTGCTCAGGCCTGCGTTCATCAAAATTAGTCTTAGATACAGAAGGCCATTTGGACCTGCTTCCAGAGCCATTGAGGCTCTGGAGTAGAGAGGGTCCCTCAGAAGGTGAAGCACTTCGTCTGGCTTCCAGTTTGAGCTGAAGATTGACTCAGTCTGTTTCTGACTAAGAAACTGGCCTCTTGTGCCTTGAGTTAGCTTTTGGAAATACCCGTGCCAGTTAGCTCTCAGGAGTACCAGTTAGGGAGTACCTGTAGCGAGCACTACTACTCAGTCCAGGCACTCAGCTCCATCCTTTTGTCATTCATTTGAAGAAATTTCTTAATAAGGACGAATGAGCCAACTCAATTGAAAGAAAAAAGTAGTAGCCTACATGCTCTCTGAGTATGAGCAAAACGTTCTCTGAGAACAGGGCCAAAGGGCTGCTGCTGTCCACAGAGGACGGAAATTCTACCCAAGAGATTTCAAGATTCCCAACCTTTTCTCTTTGTGCCCTCTGTCCCTTTCAAGTCAACAGACCTTTGGGTCTTTGCTGTGACAAACATTCAGTGTCACCTTTGCATCAGCTAAGTGCCTCGTTAAGAAGAAAGGGGAAAGACTGTCCCTCTCCTTCCCTTAAAGCAGTTGAACATGCTTCTTAAGCAAAGAGCCTGTAGCCGCATGTCTAATTCATGCCATGCAGAAGTGCCAGTAGGTTTGTATTTAATGCACAGCTTGGAGAAAGATGAAGGTATTTTCTTTCCAAGATCTTACCAATGTTCTCTTGCATAATTAATTAACATCTCAGTGTTTCAGCTTCCTTCCCTTTAAAACAGGGCAGTGAGGCTGGCTCCTCACCTGTAGCGCAGAAACAGGTGGGCTGTGTTTTTTTTCTCTCCTACTAGCAAAATCCTCAAACAGATAATACCTTCAACTAACTGTTCAGCCAATTGTGCAAGCTGCTATATTGGCATGTAATGAAATAAATTAGCAGAAACATTACCATTTTGTAACTCCAGGGTTTGCTTTCGGAGGGGAAGATGAAGGAGATAAGTTTCTCCATTTTATGTATCTCTCTGTTGCCTCTCTTGGTATGTACACCATAGCTTTAAGTCCCTATTGGTGTTGCTAGGTTTGAAAAACAGAATAGGAATAAAGAGGAAGATCCACTGTAGATTGCTAGTTTCCCAACGATGTCGTTTTTCCTTGTTCTCTTCATTTTCCATCATCCTCCTTGCACATGTGCACTCAGAAGCATGTTGCAGCCACCTTGTAAACCTCTTAGAAAGACGCAGAACATGTGTGGCACCCTTTCCCGCCCCAACATAGTCCACTCGGCACTCCCACCCACTGCTGGCTCGTGGGAAGAAGAAATTGCAAGCCCTAACAACTGTCTTCTTAATACTTGGGGTAGCTCTTTCTTTCTGTATTGTAAATTGAAAATCTTAGTTTGCCTTTAGCAAGCATTTTTGTTCCTCTTGATTCAAGTCTGCTTCACAGTTGTGCAGGTTACAGGCTCACCTAAGCATTGCCCGCTGCAGCGGGCAGGCAGTAACGCTCTGAGCCTGTCCCCATCGCTCCACAGCCTCTGCGTGCCGTACGGAGATGCACGAACGCAGCCCCATGGAGCCTGGGAGCAGCGTTCCCCTCCCTCCGTGGCCCGGGAGGCCAAGGCTGGAGGGCTTTCGCGAGGTGGAGGAATAGCACCAGCCGTTGAATGCCAGTCTGCCAGACTCTGCCCCACATGCTCTTTTGGGATGTCTGTAAATCCAGATGAGCCATTTCTGTGGCACTGTGCCACCAGGGAGCAATAGCAGATGGGGGCTAATCCCTTCTGTCGTTCCTAGTCCCCAGCAGCAGAAAGGATAACGTTTTGCTTCCAACTATTCTCTTGCTAATTATTAATATTACTAGTAGTAGTAGTAGTAGTAAGAGTAGAATTAGAATTATTTGCTGAGTCTCAAAATATAAATAATTGATTTGGGTAATCTCTGCTCTTGTGACACTCCTTTAATGAAATGTCTTCATTGGGAGCAAAAGAATCCCATTATGAGACATTCATTCATTGCACAGCGATAACAAGGAGAAGGATATGTGATTTGTGTAATCTGGTTAAATGGCTCAGATTGCCTAGCCACAGCCTCCTGGGTATAATATTCGTTTGAATAAAAGTTGATTGAATTTTTTTTTTAACTAATCTTATTCTTTTGTTAGAGCCACAAGCAACCTGCTGCCTTTATTGTAACCCAGCACCCTCTGCCCAACACCATAGCAGACTTCTGGAGGCTGGTGTTTGATTATAACTGCTCCTCCATCGTGATGCTGAATGAGATGGACACAGCACAGGTAAGTGGGTTTTTTAAACATTTCTGTCATGTAGTTTTATTTTCAAATCCAAAGGATTTTGAGGTGATCTCTGTTTCCTTGTGGTTAAGAAAAAATGGAAAGCAATAAATAAGGTTTTAGGGTACAATGAAGGATAAAGGCCAGATCCACAAAGATACTAAGGTGCTTGGCTCCTGCTAAGGCAGCTATCTAGCTATTACAGTTAGCAGGGATTAGCTGTCTAAGTACATTGTATTTGGAGGCCTATGACTGCCTCCCAAAACTGCTTTCTTCTCTTCCTTATTTTCCTTCCTGTTTGATTCAGAAAAATGTAATTCTCTATGCAGAATCTCAGTGTTTTCATGCTTGCCCATCACTTTCCGAGATCCCAACTAGAACTGCCACAGCACGGTCAGCAAGCCTGTTCCTGTAGCATTCCAGAGGAATGGGAGCAAGAGAGATACTGAAATGATACTGAAGGAGCTTAGGATCCTTTTCCCAGAGATTCCCAATGAAATTCCATAGAGTAGAAAAGTGTAGTTAGTTGAAGTAGTTTCTGGAGCAGCCTATGATACTATTCTTTTTATTTTCCAGAGTCATGTGCATATTGATTTCTTACCAAACATAACATTGTTCAGAATAGGTCTGGCTGCATGAGGAGTAGTTCCCGTTCCTTCTGTGAGAGAATTTCCAGCCACCTTGCTGATGAGTGACAGAAGATAACAGCTTTCAAAAAAGGGCAATCATGCAATTTATATAAAGAGTGCATTTGGCATTGCTAATTCATCCATTACAGCACTTGTTAAACAAGAGGAGAAGAACCCTCAAGTACTTGGTACTTTATGGCTTAATTTTTCATTTGTCTCTTTGCTGCATTCAGAATCTTCCCGTGCTCAAAGACAGAGAGATTATTGGGCCCTTTTTTGGTGGTAATGGAGAAACCAATTGAACTTTTGTTGAGGGGATCTGCCTTCGGGGTGAAAGCTGTGGGATTTCATTTTGATGTGCATCCAGAGAGCTATGTTCCAGCCTTTCTGCTGCAGGCTCTCCTGGCAGCCAGCGCCCAAGTCATGATGCTCCATGCGAGGAACTCGGGGGCCCTGCGCATTTCATACCATCACTCAAATTCTCCCAGCTTGCTTATGAGTCTTGGCACTGAATCCAGACATGAATTTCATCTTTTCCTTTTTTCTGATGCTTTAAAGAAATGTGCCTTCTGGAAACCAGATACTTTCTCACACTTTGTTCTCAGAAAACAGGAAATTATCAGCCTCAGAACAGTATTGTTCTTACTAACTATCTCTAAGCACAAGACTTTACCTACCTTGTTTTTTGTCCTGGCAATTTCAATTTTTAAGAGAGAATTTGTAGGTACAGAAAAGGAGATCTGACAATGCACAAAGTCAGTTTGACGATTATCTTGCATGGTGTCACCTAGCTCAAATCTGCAGCGAATGCCAAAAAACATACTCCTAGCCCTGGAAGTAAAAAACAGTTGTAAAGTTCTATATGAGCTCTGAAGGCACAGGGTAGAGGTTTGATACCATTTGTGAGAGAGAGGTTTCTGAAAAGGAAACTCAGTTGTCTTAGGATGTAGCAGCTGCACTATCATTGTACGACAACCTCGTCATTATCTGAGTGTTCATCGTTGCCTAATGTGAGCGCTCTACCATGACGTTCCCAAACTGCCAGTCTGCAGTTGCGTGCAAATACCGTATCAGTGCTCTTGAACGGGGTGTTCTGCTCCTGTGGATGCAGACAGCTGACTTGAAAATACAAACGCAAGAATTACTTGCATAAAAGCTGTGAATGGAATGAAGGGATGAGTTAAAATAAATAGATGAGTAAACCTGTAATCTACTCTGCAGTAAAAATGTGCAAATAAAATCATTTAGACACCAGAGAACGTAACAGACCATTTTAAACGCTGTGTAAAAGTAGGCATTCGGATAGGTGGCCGTGCACAAACCTGCTTTAGGGAAAGCAGATCTGTAATATTAGGACAGATCTTTCTCTTCTCTTTCTGATGTACTTTGAGGTGGTTTCCTAAAGCATCTACACAGCTCAGATCATCTTGCCTATCAGACAAATGCTTTGAGAGGAGATTGGTAGGCTGCTTGAGAGTCTGAATGAGGAGTGAAAAACAGCCTTCAAAGGAAGGCTTGCTTATGTGATCTTGGCATACTTTTTAATATTGCAAAACTTACAGGGGCAAAGGTGCATAAGATTACATGACTGTCCCACCGAAATTTAATCCTGTATGATCAAAGGAATAATGGGAATGCAGAAGTAATGCAGTGGCATGCACACACTTGACGTCATTACTGACAGCGATTGAACTGGAATAACTTGAGATCAAGTTGGAATAAGCATTTGAGGGTTTTAAAACTTCTCAAAAATTACACTTGAAAATAGAAAGAAGAAAGCACAAAGAAATACAATCTCAGCAGAAACTGCTAATGAGATCTCATACAAAATATTTTTTTGCCACAATCTATTTCCAGATGGATTTCATATAGTTAGATTGAAATCTGTGTGATTAGGATTTTTTTTTTTTACTTTCAATTTAGTAAGATCAGCATGAGCAAAGATTATGCATTAAAAAAATATATATACATATATATATATATATATACACATATATATATATATATTTCTAGGACTGGTTACAGATTTGAACTGGATATAAATTTGAATGGAAAGAAGACTTACCATAAGGTTCCTTGTTAATAGTTAATGTGCTTTTTTTTCCTGTGGTGCTTTCACTAGCTCTGCATGCAGTACTGGCCAGAGAAGACATCCTGCTGTTATGGTCCCATTCAAGTAGAGTTTGTTTCAGCAGATATTGATGAAGATATTATCAACCGGATATTCCGGATCTGTAACATGGCCAGGGTAAGATCAGTGAAATACAAGATTACTCTTTTATTCTGTAGAATATATTTTGACTTGAGGAGGAGCTGGAACTAAGAGTTGTGGTTTGGAGATGCTGAATCTCTCACCTAGGAAGAGGATTCCAGTGCAAAATTTGGTAGCTACTTCCTTTGGTTAACATACAGTTGCATCAGTCTGCATCAGTAAGATGCTCTTGGCCAAAAGCAGCAAGTGGATGATATGAGCTTGAAATCTGCTTTTAAATGGAATGCATTTTCTGTGTGTATTTGAGAACAATTAATCACCCAGTAGCCAATGTAAAACCATCAATATTGTAGGGAATAAACTAGGATAATGTCAGCTGTTCTCTGTCTGTCAACCACTGTGCAGTATATTTACAGTAGCTTTGTCTCTGAAGACAGATGCGGTGTTTACTGGCTAGACTGGGCTTCCTAGTTGCCACTGTTTCCCCATAAATAAGCAACTGCCATTTCTACAAGCAGCTTCTTGTCTGCCTCTTGCGGCCCCAAGGTAGCTGAAATGGTACTGACAAAGTTTATCTGCACACTGAACCCAAGCAGTGCCACTGAAGGACTGCACTGGACAGGATTTCAGCAGAGAATTTTTCACTCAGTAGTTGTTTCCCAGATTGATTGTAACTCTACTTTTTTTTCCCTTTCCTTTTTTTAATCAGAAGCAGAAACAGACTCCAGAAATTACATTTCCATCCTATTTAACGCATCAGGCTCTGATTGTGTGGTATGCAGCAATTAAGTTATGCCGTTACAGAATGAACTTTGCGATCCATTTACATGAGTGGATAAATCAGATAGATATTCACCTTGCCAATATACCAAGGCAACTGCCTGTGAACCAGGGACAGCCCTGACAATAGGTAGCTGATAAGACTAAGCCTCTGTGACTCCCACACTGCAAACTAGCTAGTAAATGCATAGCTATGCAGGGTGGTTGCTGTAAATTCATGGCTCCCTGCACTCATCTGTGTTCAACAACAGCAGCTTAGCTAAAATCTTTATAAGGATGCTTTCCTTCTGTTGTCCCCAGAGATATTTTGAGGGTGATCTTTGCCTTTAGCTCAGATGGCACAACTAATCTCCAATGCAGGCTACCAGGAAAGATCTGGTTTATTGTTAGAGTTTGCTGAGACTTAGATTCTCTATTGTAAACAGGGATCTTGGGGACCTAGCTTTTGCCCAGCTCTTTGATATCTGAGATCACCATTATCTCCAAGCTTTTGTAAAGTCCTTGTTCCCCACTGTATCAGGTGTCCAGAGGGAAGGTTGCTAACACTTATGACACCAAATTCAGAGGGTATGGTGCTGCATAACCAGTACACTCTGCTTTACCCTCTCTCTGCTTCTTTGACCCATTTCGTTTGCTTTAGCCCCAGGATGGATACCGTATTGTTCAGCACCTGCAGTACATTGGCTGGCCGGCATACAGGGACACCCCTCCTTCCAAACGCTCCCTCCTGAAGGTGGTCAGAAGGTTGGAGAAGTGGCAGGAGCAGTATGATGGGAGGGATGGACGCACTGTTGTCCACTGCCTGTAAGTTGGACTGCAAAATTCTTGCTACTCTGCGAGTGCTGTCTAATGAGTACTGATTATAGATTTGGAGATCTGGTGGGCTGCCACTAGGGAAAGTGAAGTTAAATTACATTTGCAATACAATTCAAGTTGAATTTTGTGCTACAGCCTAGCATTCTGGCCCAGAGACTTACTGAGCCTAATGCAGAGTAGCCAGAAAGGCTCTGCTGCTTTGTGTCTTGTAGATGGGAATTTAGGTAGACCTCGTGATTGCAGCCCAGACCTGCAGAAGCAGCAGTGCCAAGCGTCCAGCTCTGGTCACAGCAGGGCTTCTCCTGTTGTGTGGCCAGGTCAGTGGGAGCAGTGCTGCGATTCTTGGTCTGTCTGCTGCTGCCAGGGATGGACTTGGCTCTTCCATCCCCATCTCATGCTGCAGTGCTGCTGTCCATTTCTTCCATTACTTAGGCCTTGCTTAGCTTCACCTGTTGCCCCTTTCCTTCTGCACCTAGGAATGGTGGGGGACGTAGTGGCACCTTCTGTGCCATCTGCAGCGTGTGTGAAATGATCCAACAACAAAATATCATCGATGTGTTCCACATAGTGAAAACGTTGCGGAATAACAAATCCAACATGGTGGAGTCTCTGGTAAGCTCAGTTCCTGCACCTCACCCACCCAGCTTATGCAGGGGAACTTCAGGATGGTTAAAGAGCTTCCTGGCTTAGCTTTGTGAATCAAAACCAATCTTCATTTGACACCATCAGAATTTAAGCCATTCCCATCGTTAGCATGTGCAGTGAATCGATGGGTTCTCCTCCTTCCCCGGCTGAGACAAGGGGCAGCAATGAGTAGTGCCACCACATCCAGCTGCCTCCAGAAAGTTAAACCCCCAGGCTCCCTCCCTGCAGGGAGGGACGGGAGTTGTCGCCCTGCACACATGCAGAGCCCGGAGCTAGGTGCTCTGACATGCCTTGAAACCAGGAAGGGAGGACAGCTCGAACCCAGGGCCTTGCTCCCTGAAACTGAAGAGATTAAACTGTCCTGAGTTAAAGCATCTCAATTGATCAAACCGAGTTCTTGCCTCAAAAGCAATAAGTGTGGTGAGGGCATGAAGGAAATAATGAATAGCCTGTGTCATGCCTGCCTTTTTGGGTATTTCTCCTTCCATTGACTATAACATCTCCTAGTAGTGTGCATTCAGTATCCCGTAGAAATAAAATTAATTTTTGCCTACTTCTGCCAAATGGTATAAATAAATAAGGGGGAGAGGGATGGTTTCCATCAGCTTGTTGAACGAGGCTCTAAAAGAGTTCACCTGTGTCTTTCTATCACTGCTTTCTGCTCTGTCTTTCAGGAACAGTATAAATTTGTATACGACGTTGCACTGGAATACTTGAGCTCCTTTTAGCCGAGCGGAGGGAGAGGAGTCTCCTAAAAGCCAGAGCCCCGTCTCTGACAGACGCTCTCTTCCCGTCTCCTACACTCAAAGGCAGTTACAAGTGTGGGAAGGAAAAACTGTCGTTCCTGGAGCCAGAGACTGCGACTGCACAGACCTCAGTGCCGCTGGGAGGATGGGACGATGCCTGTGTTTGCTGCTGCCTGCTTTCTATCGGAGCCTCTGCTGCTTCTCAGATAACCTACTGTCCAAATTAGCAAAATGGGAGACAGGCTGGAAGACTGGACTTTGTAATCCCCTCTGACTTCTCCTCTCCTCTTTTGGATTGTATTTTTGCTCTCCTCACTACAGAGTGGAGAAAGAATGAAACCCCGAGGAAATCTTTTAAATATCTTTAAATAGCTCCTTTTTAATTTGTGATTTTGCTCTCAAATCTTGGTCTTTAAATTTTGAATTTCATGCAGCAGTCATTTGGGAAAAATGAGAAATAGCCATAGGGGATATATGAAAATTTTTGTTACTGTTTGTCTGCCTTCTCTGTTTGGGGGTATTTGGGGGGTTTTGTTTTGTTTTTTTCCAAATGTAAAGGCCAACATCAAAAAAACCCAAACAAACTGGGGTTCTCTTCGCAAATCCAGTTCCTTTTAGCATGAAAATAGCGGAAATGAGAAGCTGTTCCTGTATTCACTGCCTTGGCTTCCTCCCAGTTTCTGCTAGACTCCCAAGAATGTGCGCAAGCTGGGTGCATCTCTCTGGTCCATGTTCATTTCAGTGCTGATGAAGCAGTGTCATTAAAGAGTTTCACAGCCACTTAAACCTTAAAGTGAAACATTTGCATCAAACAAATTGCGTTTGTCTTGCAACTTTGGTAACTTTGTTACCATATTTTTGAAGAATTTGCTAGGGTGCAGTGGATATTTAAAAAACAGGGTATGAAGTCGGTACTTATTGGTCATATATTACATATTATTATTTTTTATTTATTATTTGTATTGCCGTATAACTTCGGAGCCCTAGTCACGACAAGACCCCATTGAACTAGGCAATGTGCAAAAAAAAAAAAAAAAAAAAAAAGAACAGAAAAGGTTCCTGGTCCCAGGGCTTAAAATCTGAGCGATTTATCCTCCTTTCCAGGCCCTGCAAAGTTAGAAGTGGTAACCCATCCAAGCTGTAGGAAAGGTGATGTACCTACACAGAAATCTGTAGTGACATGTGTTAAGAAATGCATTAGACCAGCACAGCAACTTTCCATCTTAAGCAAAACAACTTTTGTTTTGTTCTGCAGAAATGCCCGTGCAACTCTATTTCTTTGAAACAAACAGTAGATGTGTTTTGCCACGGTTCTGGATCTTACTCTGACTTCTTTGCAGCTAAGAAATTGCTTTTCCAAAAGAGTATACGTAAGTAGTTAATCATTAAGGTCTGCAGGGTAATCTCAGAGAAAAAAGGAAATTTAAATGAACAAGACCTTACAGTATTTCAATTTAGCCATTTATTTATACAGAGGGTGCGGGAATATGATGTTGTTCTCTATGTAAATTAGATCCTAGGAGAGAGAGGTTTCTTCAGATATAGACTTTCTAAAAGCTAGACTGAAGGTGAGAGTTTAAGAAAATTGCGCTTTCTGACCACCCCATAGTTTTTTGCTCTCAGATAAATACTCAGAGATTGTGCCGTGTGCTCTGTCACGTCAGTATCTGACATAGAGAATGTCAGAAGTTCAAAAAACGGTAATAATTCCATAAGTAAATCCAAAAGACCCCTCTGATTCATTGTCATCCTTTTTTTAATGGTCATACCTTTGCCTTGACATTGAAGGAGAATTATTGAACCTGGTGAAAACAACTCTTGATTTAAACATACCTGTACCTGGCTGAAAAATTATCATCTCTGCCAGGACCTGCAAAAATCTAAGAGAAGATGCTGGGTGTTTGCAAAAAAGAGTAGGAAAATAAAAGGCAAAGCAACACTCTGACATTAAAAAGAAAAGGAAGGCAAAATAGTGTTTTGATCAGAGGTGTCTTGCTGTAGCAGTGTAGGTCAATAGTTGGGTGCCAGTTGCAGAGAAAAGGGGAGTGATCTCTGATCCCAGGCATGATGTTTCAACAACTGCCTGAGTAGAAAGAAGCTGCAAGTCAGCAAGGTGTTCCTGCGTTCCTTCAAACCAGAAAGCCAGAGGGAACCAGCCCCCATTTTCCAAATCCCTAATGCCTCTCTAAAGAAAAGGTGCTGTTTGACACAGTTGTCATGGCCAGGCAGTCTCTTCTTTGAGTTATTTCTAGGCTATTTGCTTTTTGGTTATGTTTTTAGCATTTTTCTTTTTTTAATATATAACATGAGTTGTCCTAAGTGTCATTAAGTATTGTCAAAATATACCTACAGATGACCAAAGTTAGTTGGATGCTGTGAAAATATTAATTAGTGTTTAGCTTTCTGTTAATTTTACATGGAAGCTAACAATCCAGTAGTAAAAGAGGTTCCTCTCATGTATTATTGAAAGACTAGCTGAAGCAGTGAGGTATAATAGCAAGGATAAAGGATGCAGAGGTAGAAGAAATGACAGTATGACTGAAATGTGAGGTGTAGGAGGTAGTTCCAGGCTTAAGAGTAGCAAGAAAGAAAGTGGATTAAAAAGCTAGAAGAGAATGCGTGGAGCGAACGTGCATGGGGAGAAGCAAGTGTCAGAAGAACAGAATAGTGCCACAGTGGGGTTGTTTAAAGCTTTGAGGTAGGTTTCAATGTATTTTCATGGTATGAAAAATGCTACTAAAGGTCAGTCCCGTTATCGACTGACCCACAGCAACTTGCCGTGGGCGTGCTTTGAGCCCTCTGCAAATACAAAGCTATGTTAGCATGAGCTTCAGTGAAAGATGGTTAAACAAAGTTTTATCTTGTCTTTGTAATGGATGAGTAACGCAGATGTTGCCAGTTAGCACAGCCCATCTGATGGGCAGAACTTCCTACGTGGTAACTCCGTTGTGTGTCTTGACCTTCTACTTTTCTGCCTACTGTCAGTGTGGGAGGATGTTGAGCAAATCCCACAGGTTGTGTTGTCCATAGACCCAAAACGTTGTGTTGGCATGGAGTTGGCTGCTGCTGGGGGCCTGACCCTGCTCTGTGTTGGCGGAGGGATCTTCATGCTGTTCATCAACGCACAGTGTATATATGCTCTGCCTGCAATAATGATGAAGTGGAAAAAGAAATAAATAACCTTACCACTATAAGGTTATTTAATCCACAGGGAGAGAGCATATAGCACAAGAAGTAATGTGTTTGAAGCAAGGTTTGGGGCATTGGATTTGTTTTCAGTGGGAAACAGACATGTGAGTTGAGATGAAGAAGGCTTGTCTCACTCCTGAAAGGATTAATGGTCAGTGGGGAGCAGAGTTGGTAGCAAAGATAGAAAAGATTGAATTTAAAATGAGGAAAGTATGATATTGACAATATCTTATTGATCATAATAAAGACAGATTTACTCCTGTTCAGATATCTCTAGGGTCAATGGACTGTTGTTTATTAATAGTACAGTATTGGTCTAAATTCTCATCTAAAATTCAGGGAGCTAGAAGTAATTAAAGAAGGGTGGCAGGGAACTGTCTCATAGAAATGATAACTAAAATCTTAAATTGTTAAAGAATGTAACTGAAGCAAAAAATTCCAGAAATATCTAAGCAGCTGCTGGAGAAGGATGACCCTGAGCTGTCCACAGGAGAGAGAGAGAGAGACCAAAACCCGTAGAAGGTACAGTGGGCTTGACAATTGTTTCAATTTTTCTTTTCTTTTCTTTTGTAATTCTTTTAATTAAGAGCTCCTCAGCAGCTGTGTCATATGCTGGCACCTTTTTTTCTCATACACTGGCACCTCGCTCCGCCTCCCCCCCGAAATGATCTGTAAGGAGAAGATGTCTGACCTTTCCTGTATTCGGACTTGGGGTTCTGGTTCATGCTTTCCCTCAACTCGTGCCCGCGTATTGCGTGGGAGAGCACTGGGTGGCAAAGCACGGAATACAGAAAAGCTGACAGTTACGCAGTACAGATTATTGCATGCCAAGTTTTGTTTATTCATACAAAAAAGAAACCTTGCAAGGGAGCACAGTGCATATATGAAGGTAGCTGAATCAGGACCTTTGGTAGCAAGCAAGGTGATTTTAGTCACGTCCGCAGCTTGACATAGCTGATGTTCTTTGATCAGGAAAGTCTCTGGACTGTGTTAGTAGGAGGCGCTTTGATTCGTGATTGAAATTCCTTAGCAAAGTTGCACAGAGTTACATGAAACATGTCTGCCTTTGCCATGCTTAACGCCAGCCAGTTTTATTAATGCACTGTTAGGTCCCACTTACTTTATTCATATTTTAGCCATTTATGTTAGCTAGAGTTGCCTGCCTTGGTCTACATGCAACAGGCTTTTGGCACAGAAACATTTCTACATGCCTAGAAGAGCTGCAGACTTTGTGGCCTTTTGGCCCTGAACCAAAGCACTGTTACTGGATCCCATCACTCTTGGCCAGTCCCCTGCACACATACACGCACAGTGGAAGAGAATGTCCACGTAATCCCCCAAAGCAGACAGAGATTTGGGGAAATGCCTGTGACCTGGTCTGATCCATGTAGTTCTGTGGCCCAGGGAAGGAGATTGCAAGGTGTAACTTCTGCCTCGTGAAGTACGTGTTTGTGTTTCAGGAGCTTCCAGGCTTTTATTTTGGATCTGTAAACTTTTTATTAAGAATACCTAGTGGCAATATAGACCCACAACAGCAGATTTAAGCCTGCAGATGGTAGACTTTTCTTTTTTCATTTACTTTTCACAGACCCTTTAGAAGTAGTTTGTGGGATTTCCCCGAGGAATCCACAGGCCATGGATTGGTGGTCACTGCCCTTGATGTCCTGTAGAGTCAGGCAAAGGAGACAGGCTCCTCCAGAAAGGTCTTCATAAGGAAGTTATACTAATTGCCATGTGGAAGAGAAGGAAAGGAGAAGAAATCTCCTTTGGGAGAAAAGCAAACATTGGAGGAGAAGGCAGATTAAATGAAGTCCTCAAACAGGTAGGAGACTTGCACCTTCTTCTATCTCTTGTTCTTGAACAGAGCTACTTACATATCTCCTATTTTTCTGAGTTCACGCCAAGATCATAAAAGAAGGTAATACTACCCTGTGGAGCTCTCTAGAGGCCAAGTAGTCAGTATAACAGAGGGAATAAATCCTGAGGGACAAACATAAAAGAAGACTTGCTTGAGAGAGGAATCTTTAAGTATGAGGTGTCTTTACCGATCACACTTGCAGAATTTGTAACAAGTCATCAGAGCAATGCGCAGTCCTAATATATTCCCCTACAAGCAATATGAGGGAAACAAAGCCCTCAGAAAACTTTATTATCCTATAAAGTTTTTAAATAATCCAGTGTATTATATTGTAGCACAATTAACTTGATGTATGTATCTGGCCAATGCAAGGGGCATCTCACATCTTTGTGTAAGCCTGCTGTGCTTTCATTTGGGATTTGTTCAATTGCCTTGAGTTTGCAAACTTCTGTGAATTCTAGTTTGTTAAGAACATAAATGGGGCCACATGACGAAAGTTGTTCAGTCTGACTGCTGCATGTGGGTCCAAAATTCAGTGTATTTCTTAGAAGACTGTGAAAGAGCAGAATAAATTACTGCATTTTTCCTGCACAGAGCTTTTTAGGAGTAGAAAGTGGAAGAGCTAGCTAATCAAAATTTGGTACACAGAAGTGAGCATAAGAATTCTGTTGATCTGCCTGTGTTCATATTTATTTAGATTTCTATAGCCGTACATGCCTGACGCATATTTTAAAAATGCAGGTGCGCTTCCCTTCCCCATTTCCAAAAATGCGTGTGGCTCTTCCTTCAA
The DNA here is from genome assembly GCF_028389875.1 of Rhea pennata. Classification (NCBI taxonomy): domain Eukaryota; kingdom Metazoa; phylum Chordata; class Aves; order Rheiformes; family Rheidae; genus Rhea; species Rhea pennata. Next base: position 5,027,691 of record NC_084678.1, read on the forward strand.
TGAGGGCCAGTAAATAACATAGCAAGCAAAACCCACCTTTTGCAATTTTGGGGAGGGCCACTAGGAAAATGTCATGTGTTATCTGTTAATTAACTAGGAAAAGGTATCAGTCATCTCACTCCTAATATATATACCTGAAGAACATACAATTTGCTGTAACAAACAAGATAAATCATAATTTTTCATACATCAGGACCAAATCCTGCTGGCACTGAATTTGATAGAGAAAAACAACAACAAAAAACACCTTGCTGACTTCCAGTGGCCTCTAGTCTATAATCTTTATTTGCTGCATTAAAAGAATTTAAAAGCCTCCCTTGTACATAATAAACTGCATATGGCATATCCTAGAGTTTCATGTCAGACTGGCATAGTTGTGAAATACTAGCAGCTTTTTTCAGTTTGTAAAAGCCCCAGAGGTCTAAATTAATCTTTCCATCCCTGTCCTTGTCCCAAAATGTCAAGAAGATTTTTCATCCGTTTTCTCTGGTTTCGGTCTGAGCCTTAAGAAACAAAACAGTGCAGCAAGTTGAATGACAGATGCTAGTGTTCCCGTAGTGTTTGCTGGTGGGGGGAACAAAAGAAAAAGAAAAGAACAAACTAAAATGCTTTTCTTGCAAGTTGATTCAGCACAAGCTGTTTCTGAGCAGGGTAGACATGGGCTAGCCCACAGGAGTTTGTCTGGAGCCAGGGTGTGCTTGTTGCAAGGTGAGGTTACAGTGTAGATGTACTCTTTGGAACGAGTCCTGATCGCTTGTACGTGGGTTTCCAATGATGTAGAGGTTACTTTAGTGGAGTTACTTGTTGCAGAGTGACAGAATTTCAGTGGTGTTGGAGTTTATTGGGAGATCTGATGTCCCAGAACAGGACTGTGTTCGGGGGAATCTGTGATGTACCTCCAAGCATTGCACTGTGGACACATCGTTGTGTGTGTACCTCATCTTTCAGTGGAGACCTCTAGGGATCATATTTATGTGAAGTATGGAAGGAATAGATTTACAGAGAAGTAAGAGGGAGTGTGGCCAGGATTTTACAAACTGAATGAATTTAGCTACTCTAAAAGACTCCCCAGCAGAAATGATGTGTAGTTGTTTGGATTGCTGAAAGTCTTACCATACTTCCTGTGCTGGATTTCACATACCTGGAGCAGAACTGGCATTACCCCATCATCACGCCTATAGCCCTTCCTTGCTTCTCCAGCACTTACACTGTACTTCTATGCCAAAAGTTTCAGCTGTATCCTTTACACATTTAATTCATGCAGACTAACCATGTTAACAAAAATTCACTCCCATATTGATTTAATCTCCTTCACCTTCTCCCCCCCTCCCCACACCAATCCTGCTGAAATTAAAATGTACTAGCATCACTTGTTGCCAGCTTTGTTACTCCGTCACACGGCAATGCTGTGGCTGCCTCTGGATCAGCAGTATCCTATTTCCACTCCCTGAATGCAACCGTTCAGCCAGCAGGGACGAATGCTGCATGAGAGCTAATCTCTTTGCTGTTGCGATTCCCCCCCCACTTCCCTCCTTGGCCCTTATGGATTCCTGGTGAAACTCACTTGTACAGTTTGGATGTTTGATAGATAAAGCACGTATTAAAAAAAGGAAAAAAAATATAAATACAGAAATCTCAACACTGTGCATTCAGTGTCTTTTCTTTCTAGCTTAAAAGAAGGAAGGTAAATAATGTCAAGTCAATGAATATCAGATATATTTTTTGACTGTACATTACAGTGAAGTGTAATCTTTTTTTTACAACTGCGAGTCCATCTTATTTATTCTTGTAAATGTTCCCAGACAATGTTTGTAATATGGGCTGTGTTGCAAATCCATAAAATAAATCTGTGATCTGAGATTAATGTTTTACTAAGAGACTCTTGTACTTGTGCCTTTTCTTTGCACCTGGAGGGGACAATTTACTGCAAGTAATACCCTCAGAAATGGCGGAGTGATTGCATGGAAGAACCAAGACCAGCCTCTTGTCACATCAGTGGGCAGATAGCTTTACATCATGGTTATAATTCAGACATAGCTCAACAGCAGCAAAGAGAATTCACTGAACAGTTCAATCCAACAGAAGATTTTGAGTCTATCCTGTTAGATAACCTAACTATGTGAGCTATGTATTTTTGAAAATTCTGGTCTTAACTATGTGGGTTAAAGCCAGGCATATTTTTGCAAAGCTCTCTTACTAATAGGTTTTACTGCATTATTTCCTTACTTATTCAAGTGTTGAAAGGCATCGCTAATACGATAGTGAGATTTTTTCCCAGTGTTTTCTATAGAAAGACGCACACAGGCCAAACTTGAATTTAGTATTTGTGTGTCAGTAGTTCCACACGTTTACCAGCAGGCTGTCATCTCCTGGCCTCCCAGCCTTGGTTATCAGTGCATGTACATGCTGGCACCTTGCCAGTCCGGTTGAGCTAGTACAAAGTAGGAGATGAGAAAGACAGGATTCATGCATTCAGAAGACAACCTTTTGGGTTTTTTTTCCAGAATGCAAGCACAAGAGTGCATTGAGATTCACAACTTAGAGTGCCAGAGCCGGACCATCATGTCTTGCTACATTCTAGCTTCAGTAATACAACCCCAGTGATAGGAGTTAATCTGTTTTGCATTGGTAATTAGCCTTATGCTTCTGTTTTTCTTAAAGTTTATCTTTCTTTTGTGCATGTCTTAGCTATTATCTTTTGAAGATATTTCCTCTAATTAATTCTTGATTGATGTGAACAAAACTCTGTAACTGTACTAGATATGTTTAGCTCAGAGGTTGCTGTTTCTTCATTAGTCTGATGCAGCAAATTCTTGTGCATCTTAACTGTGGCTGAACATTCAGATATAACAAATTATTCAAAGGGCTCATTATAACAAGGTGAGACTGTATAAAACTCCTTACAACTACACAAGTTGTTGGTACACCAAGGATTCAGTAAGAAGGAAGAAATTACTACCAAAGAAATTTCCTCACCATAGTGTTAGTTTGAGAGGAAACTTTGCTAGGACATTCTTAACTGTTTAATAGAGACAGATATATACATACTTAATGATTAATTACCGTTTGCCTTGCCGTAAGATGCTTCGTCCATGTTTGCAAAATGTTTACTGATGCTTGATATTTAGACCAGTTTGCATTTATGGAAGGTAGACAGCAAAGAAAGCTCTGCAGGATTCAAGGCAGTCATAGTCTTACCATAATACATGCTGAAATGACAGATTTTGGAAACATACTGATTCACATTTCTGTCCTCTTGTTGTCTACCCAGCATTGCTCACCCAAAGGTATCAGAGGGTTAATGATGGTGGCAGATCACAGGTACAGAAGTCTGAAACCTCAGGTGTTCAAAGTGCTTTGCCTCCTCTTCCTCAATATTGCTGTTCCAACACAAGCTGAGAGGTGTGAATGCAGCAGAGATTTTACCAACTTCAGTCAGTGTCTTAAAGCATCAGCTTCTGCTTTTCTAGCCATCCTCATGATAACCAGTATCTTCCTACTGATGCCACTTCAAGTTTGGCCAAGTTTGACAAGTTCTCTTCACCTAAGCTGAAGTTCCTAGTTTCACAAATAAAACCATCAAATTCTATATATCATACTGAACTGAATATGCAGCTGTTGTTTAATAGCAGTTGTTAAAAATGGGGTTTATCTCATTCAGGCATGGCCATCTATGTGTTAGCCGTCCACCTGCAGAGAGAGAACATAGGTGATTAGCTCAACGGTGAGAAAAAGGCCTCTCCAGAAGGTGAGTTCACCATGGATAAAGCCATGATAAGAAAACAGAGCTGGATTGTCCTCTGGATATGCCATTTTGCTTCATTGATTACGAGTTAACTTTGTGACCAATATCAACTTAGACAACCAGTTTTCAGATGTGTGAAATTAGATGGGATTATTTTCCCCATTAGTAGATATCTGCAAATACAAAAAGGCAAAGGGAGAAAGAAAAGGCAGGCAAGCAGAATTAATACTGCTTGCTTAGTCTGGGAAGTTCTTCCTCTGGACAATCTAACTTGACCATTTCAGGTGCTCGCTCTCTTTTGTCAAATTTCTATATTTGAATAATAAAGAAAACCAATTTAAAATTAATATGTTAATTTTACTTCTAATGTGCAATTTTACAGGAACCAAACCAAACAAAAGGACTTGTGTTTTTTCTTGATTGTGTTTTCTGTGACCTTTCCAAACGTATTTGGGAGGGCATAACATTTATACTAAGATGCTATTTATAAATGGCTTATAAAAGTTTATCCATAAAGTGTTAATATGTTATGTGGATCAATAGTTGTGGAGCGTTTATACTACAGGTCAATAGGATTACTTAGAAGTGTAACATTTACTGATGTGTTCATAAGCACCTATAGTATGCTTTTTCTATCAGAAGCAATATAACATTTATTACTCCTTTATTAATACCTTTTAAATGATACACTGTTTGGATAAAGTGTAACCTGGTAAATTTTTCAGTGAAGTGGTGAGACAGGTTTTCTTTGAATATAAAAATGACTCCCTCCAAAATGTCTGTGAGAAAATCCTGGCTTGCATAGATAATTCACTTAAATATGCACAACCTTATTCTTGGAGACGGGTCAGGGCAGGAGTTCTTTGCAATAATCTCCTCTGTATGCTCACATCTAAGATGAATGTGACCCTTGATCCATGTAAGCTCAAGAACCTGAAGAACTTGTACTAAAAATCCATTTCTTTCAAATTTTTGAAGATGCTCCTGGGAGTATCCCTTCACTTAAGCTTCATGACTGAATGCACTGAGAAGGAAGGAGAGCTTACCAGTTACTGCATAAGCTTATTACTTAGGAAACATGGAGCTCTCCGTTCCACCATAGACTTTCCATCTCTTATAAGGAAAACTATTTTGTGTTCTTCTAGCTGCATGAAGCAATGTATGGATGGCTGTAGGAGACCAGACCAGAGATCTTGGCAGCCTCAAAGCCTGTCTCTGATAATGGCACACTGTGGATTCTGAGAAAAAACACGAATGATAATAAGTTTTTAACGACCTTTTCTGATGTGATGCCTGACTGTGGGACATCACAAATGGAAGGTGGTATCCTGATGGAGCGCTGAGTTGCGTTTGAACCCACGCAGGCTTTCTCCATCCTACAATCCATGCAGGGATTCTGACCCAACAGCAGAGCATGCCAAGAGCACACAGCAAGAATTGCCCCTGAGGATTGAGACGGTCCAGTTTTGTGGATCACTCTTGACAATGAATCTGCCCCATCAGTAAGTGGGGAAGGGATTGGACATACAGCTCCATGTGCATATGCATCTTCTGCCACCTCCTCCTTTTAAAAGCTGAGTACAAATGTGCTTCTACAACATGAGTTACCAGAAGGCTTTGTTGGAGGTGGTTATACAATCCAGAGCGCTGATAGTGAAAGAACAGGTTGTCTAGGATAATGCTGGTGACATGCAAAGAACCAAGATTATTGTTTATTCTGGTGCCACAGGAACTATCTGGCAGTAAAAAATAGGCTTTAACAAAGGAGGTAATGAGCAATGCCAATTCTGTTAGTGCCAGTGTGCTCACATTGCAGGAGGGCATGACTGATACGCAATTCTGTGGCTCAGCACAAGCTCGGAGCTGGGAAATGAGAAGCAAGTGTGTTGGGGGAAGAGGGGGGAAACAACCAAATATTACCTCTCCCACAGTGCCAGAGCAGGTTGTTCCTGCGCTCTTCCCAACCTTCAGTGCTTTTCAGGATTACAACTTTCATAGCATCTTTGTTTTCATCGCTTTCGAGGTCTGTCCAAGGGACTCCTGCTTGCTCTTCCCAGATATTTTTCCAGCACTGGGGTCTCCTGGACCTTGGCCTCCAACAGTCTGGGAAACATCCCTCCACCCCTGCTCAGACGAATTCCCCCAGCCTTGCCGCCTCATCGCACCCTTTGTGGAAGAATAGCTGCAATAACATTTGGCAAGTGGTGAACAAATAATTAAGTCCAAGCACAGTGTTAGCAGTAAACATGCCAGTAGTTCTCACTGACAAACTCCCGCTGCTGCTGTTGCTCAATGAATCAGATTTGCAAGTTTGGAAACTAATTTTGCAAATTGCCGCTTGGAAATTACAAGACCATGCTAAAAAGACCCTCTAACTCAATGGAAATATAAAACATTTACTGGCTTACTGAAAGAGAATAGATCTCTGTCAGTACCAGACGTTGTAACAGCTTTTGGTCTGAAAAGCATGTTGAATAATGTCAGAATTTTGTGTGTGTTAGTCTGTGGAAAAGAGTGCTATTTTTTCAATGCCACTTGGATTTTTTTTTTTGACTGCTGCTTTTCAAACAATTATCTATGCTACATGGAACTGGGTGGGTAGTAGTGAGTTTATGCAAGCAGAGGACCACAAAAAGATCAGAGAGAAACATTTATTGCTGGAAATCTAATCATATTTTTAGGGAGATAATTCCATCATTTCAGGATGCAATTATTTGTAATTTACTTTTTCTTGCTCTCTGACAGACTTCTGAAAAAGGATTGGCTTAGAAGTTACCAGTCTCAAAGCATGTCCTGAGGGACTGATAAGGACATGCAACGTCAAAAAAAATGCAGATGGATTTAACTGTTTTTGTAAATGAAGTCACATGCAGTGGAGAGATCAAAATAAAATGTTTTCACAGAATCACAGAATAGTTGGGATTGGAAGGAACTTCTGGAGATCACCTGATCCAAACCCCTGGTCAAGCAGGGTCAGCTAGAGCAGATTGCCCAGGACTGTGTCCAGCTGGATTTTGAATATCTCCAAGGATGGAGATTTCACAAACTCTCTGGGCAACCTGTTTCATGTTTTGCTAACATGTTCCATCCGGCATGAAATGGCCAATATTGAAATCACTTTCTGTAGCCTTTTTGTTACCCTGTTTCTCCAGGTCTATCTGTCTTTACTGGAGAGTTATTCTTGTTGGTTGTCACTTCCTTGTGCAAAGCTGGCCCAAGCCTGCCCACTGGGCTCGGTGGCTGGGTAAGGTGATACCACTGCACAGCAGGCTCCAGCAGCTTGGGGCTCTGGAAGGGGAGACTCCAGTTCATTTGGATTAAATATCATTTTGATCTTGTGGGCATTTTGTACCTTCAGTTCTGGGAAAAATCCAGGGTTACTTTCTCTCAGAAGTTTAACTTCTGAAACTACTGTATATTGTGTCAGGACTCATGTAGGTAAATAGCTTATATGCTGCTTTGTGTGGGGTTATCTAGCAAGCTTGAGGTTGTATCTGTTAACTGGGGAAGGTGTTAGCTTGGAGGAATGTGTACTGGAGTATGCCTGTTGGAAGAGATGTGTGGTGTGGTCTTCATCCAAAGATCCGCGTTATCATCAAAAGGCCTACATTTTGATGTCCTGGGAATTTTCTCTCTTTCTAAACTTTGCTGCTTCTTCTGACATCCCTCAGCATGACAGTGCGTTGCCTTTGGCAGGCTCTGCAAAGACGTGGCTAATCAGACTGGCAATCGTTTAGTTTTTCTTACAGTCTCACTCTTCAGTTCAGTCGGGGAGATTATATAGGCCTAAAACCCTTTTCCTAGTTCTTCTCTATTCAGTGCCCATCATCCTGAGTGTTTCCCTTGGGTTGAGTCCAGTTAGGACTTCACCTTAATTTATATCATTCCTTCTGAAGAATTCTTGTGCACTAGGACAGGGCTGTGTTTGTTCATCAGCCTGGTAGGAACTGTGTGCTAAGGAGCAGAGGAGGCTACTAGGTGGTAAACAGAGAATTTAAATTTCTGAAAGCTTTCTTAAACCTGTTCAGATCTCTGTGCAGTACAGATAAGGCCAAGCTGTTGTATGAGCTGACACAGTAGGAACAAACTCCTGGGTATGCACAGCAGTTACAGCGTCAGAACTGTAAGGCTTCTTTTTTACTTTCTTTCTTTCTTTCTTTCTTTTTTAATTCGAGGTAGGAGGAAGTTTGAAAGGCTGATTTGTGTTGTATATTTTCAGTTACAAACAGGAAAAGTCAAGGAGGTTTGGAAGAGAGGCAAGGTATCTAAGCAAACACTGTCGGACTCGTCTAATTAACTTGGTTACCTCAAATGTCATCGCTCAATACTTTGTTGGCTCTAGACGTTATAGATTTTTATGTCCTTAAAATGAACAAAAACCTCTCTTCCCTGATGCAGTCCTTCCTTCTATAAAATACTAACTTGAAATCTTGGCCTGAACTGACTTTTACCATTCTCTTGGAGGTAAAAATGTACAGTAATCTGGAAGCCAGGAGATTTGTGTTTCTGGTTAGAGACTTGTTTGATTTGCTGTGATTGGCAACAGCAGGCAACGTGGGGTTCTGGCAGACTTTGGCACCCTTGGGTTTAGAGGCTTTGGACTTGTGGCGCTATAGCAGACTTAAAAACTTCGGGAATGTCTCCCATCCAAAACAGAATATAAGAGTACTTTAAAGGTGCAACTTTTCCAGATACAAACATTGTGCGACATACACAAAGCGAGTATCAGCAAATCATATACGTATGCTCAGCAAACACATCTTAGTAAACTTGCGCTCTCTTTCTCTCAATTTTCCTTCTTCCCTGCTCACTCCAAGACAGACTAATAGCAAAGATCTGAGCTATATCTAAAGCACTGCCTTTAAAATTGGAGTGCTACATTATAGCCTTTGTTACTGTAATGTTGCAGGAAAGGTTTGTGTTTTCTGATTGCAGAAGTGCTACATTAACCTGAAACTCAGGTATACCATGATTTTTGAGAAATTTGAGTAAGAATTTCCTGTTAAGATGTTATGGAAACCACTTGAAAGATTTAAGCAAAAGACTGTGTATGAGGTCAAGTGCCTTGCTCTGTGCCTGTGTTCTCGAAACAAATTACTGGGGTATTTGCGGCAGTGCAGGACCTAGAACTGCTATTAAATGGTGGGAATGAGAGGTAAGGAACGAAGGGAGTCAGAGCAATGGCTTCAGACACCAAGGTCCACAAGCACAGTAGCAGCCAAAGTGTAGAGAGGTCAGGAGAAGACACCTTTACCCTACTGCAAGCTGAGCATCAGGGCAGACACAAAGAGCAGCTGGGTCCTTTGATACTCAGGCTGGCTGTCATGTTCAAGTGTGCTGTTGATGGCCAGGGAAGTGCTACCTGCTTCTTTAAAAAATAGTTATCAGCCCACGGGTGGGAGAAAAGACCACGTAAGGGCCACCACACTGCCCTGGCAGACTCTGAGTTTGAGAACCAGCAAAGCGCTGCAGCTGCAAAGGTAGAACATCCCTTTGGGCAGTCATTTGAGAGAGACACCAAGTAGGGGCATGTATATTTATGTGTATGTGGATACTTTAAAGCACCATTACACAATGTGCAACTAGACAGAAGGCACCAATGTGATGGCTACTCTGGAGTGCCAAAGTATCACAGTCCACGTGGCTCAGCAACCTTCCCTGGCTGTATGTTTGGTGCTCCTTCAGCTCCTGTCACTGACTGCCCTATATGTGCACACAGCCCCTTAATATGGAGAGACTCTTGGTTGCAGGGAGGCACCTCTTAGCTCTAGTCTTGGGGGAGAAATCCTGAAGCTAAGTAATGGAGAGAAGATGATGCCGACAGCTTCTATTATCCCACAGTTTAGAAATCAAAGCAGACGTTAAAAATGAAATAATGAGCATAATTAAAACAACAAAACTGCTTCCTTCAGGCAAAATTTTACTGACTTCAGTTTTTCTCTCTTTAAGCTCAATATATAGATTAAGCTATGACCAAAGCAGAAAATATCATAGTTTTATTTTTAAGGAATTTGAACAATAGTATTTTATAAAGGCAACAATTTCCTTTTGTCCAGAAGGAATGAAGATTTTGGCTTCCTCCATGAAAAGCAGTTGCCAAGAGCTGTCCAGCTACTGTCTCGGGCTCACAATCCCCACAGCATGTATGCCTAAGAAATATAATTCTTCTGCTATTATCTGCCTGCTTTCTTATTTGAATTCACTTGCAATTGTCGGCATGAAAAACAATTGAGGATAGGAACATTTGCTGGCTTTAAAACTTGCCGGATGACAGCTCAGCCTGACTTCTAGCACAAGTGATCAAGGGAAGAGCTGATTCTGCCAGAGAATATGTGGTCCCACATCTGCACTTAGGAGACTTCGCTGAACCTGATGTGGGAATGACTTTTCTCCTGATATTAGTTTGTTAGATATATTAGGCTTTGGACAAACTTGTTTTTCTTTTGTCGCCCATCACTCTAGCTCTCTCCTAAATACAGAAGGGCTCTCGGGAAGAACGTCCCATTGTGCTGTCGCTTTGAACAGTTTCTGGATCCAGATTATAGTGATGGGAACTGCAGCGTTATTTGGACTCGGTGAGTAAGTAAGAATGACTCTTCAGTGCAATTTTTTGTTTTGAAGGACTAGAAAGCTTCTGAAATGCCTGCTTTCAAAATTATGTCTGCCTTTTAAAATATTGGTGTTCCATGTTGTCCGTGTATGTGCACTGGAAGGGAAAAATACTGGTGAAAATCAATTTCAAAAATCAAACAAAGGTTTCTCATTTTCTCCCAACTGAAAACCCAGGCTGTTTTCTTTCTATTAATTCTCCTTTGAGTCTATAGCTACCTATTACCTTGGACTGCAAAGCCTTCAATGGGGTTTTATAAACCTTTGCCCCGTCACTATAAAAAGCTTCCATGTTTTTGCCAAATCTCCCTCAGAAAGATTACTTTTGCTTTGAAGATGCCAATAAAGGAAATTGCTTTCACAAGGAAGGAGCGAGGAAGACAACCCTAGACCCTTCATTTGGATTTCTTCCAATCTTAAATTTATTGGAACTCCAGAGCAATCCTAAACCTATTATAAAACCCACTGCAGTCTGAACAGCAAGGTCCCTCTGGGCAGCACTTAGACGTGTTGTAATGTCCCTGCGCCGCCTTCAGCTTCTGACCAAAAGCTGTGAGGGGAAAAAAAAGCAACCGGCCAAGCTATGGGCCAAACGGCAGAGGGCTGCAGCTGGCAGCGGGGTGGTGACGAGCCATCCTGCCGCATGGCACGGCCTCGCTGTCAGTTCCTTGCAGGGATGAAGAGTCCCAGATGGCAAGTAGCAAACCTGGAGCTCGTCTCTGTGCACAGGTGGCCTCGTGCCATTCTGCACTGTTTCTGAAAGGAAGTTTGTTTCCTTCCTTATATAACTATGGGGTTGGGTTTGGGATTTGGGGGTTTTGGGGGTTTTTTTTTTTGTTTGTTTGTTTTTGTTTTCTTTTCCCCAAATCCCTTCTGTGTAATCTTAAAGAATAGCACATTTCTTGCGACTGCCTGGAGAGTCTGTTTCATTGCATAAACCTGAAAAAATGAGGCAGGGAGAGAGCTGAATTCTTAATCTTGATGAGACATGGGGGCACAAGACTAGGAATCTGGATTAAATTGAAATGTAGAAATAGCCTGTTTCTCCCTTTCTCTCTCTGCTGATGCGGGGCAGCTGCTGTTGGAGGAGGCTGTTTGGTGCACATAGCCTAATAGGCTGATGTTGAGAGCAGCACAAGTATCTTCCTGGTCCTGGGGTTTCAGATCTGAGGAAGGGGCTGTTGGAAGACCTGGGCATGAAGCAGCAGGCTGTAGTTCAAGGTAAGATGCTGTGAGCTCCTTCCTAACTGACTTCTTCATCTGAATTGATCTGATATTACCAGGTGATTGAATATCCTCTGCACTATTTAGAAAAAGCTGTGACTATCTAAATATGTGGAAGGGATATGTTCTTTTCTTCCATCTTTCCAGAGCAGATCGGAGAATAATTTTGACTGATGGGGACCTCTGGAGATCTCTAGTCCAAGCTAAGTCTCCTGATAAAGCAGAGCTAGTTTCAAAGTTAGATCAGGTTTCTCCAGGGCTTGTACACTCAAATTGTGAACTTCTCCACAGATGGAGGTTTCACAGACTCTTTGGGCACAAATTCCAGCGCTGCCCCACTCTTGTGAATAATTTTAACACAGGGCCAGTGAGAATTTCTCTTGCTACAGCTTGTGACTGCTACCTCTTGTCCTTCCGCTGTGCATCTCAGAGAATAACCTGTTCCCATCTTCTCAATAAACTCCCTTTAGATTCCCTATAATGTTTAAATAAATCTCTCTATAAATAAATTGTTTTCTTGGGGAGCTGACTGAGTGTTTCAGTGTTGGGCTCTTATTCTTCTTATCTTGTGATCTTCAAAATATGTTCTTGTTACAAGTTGTTATGTCAAAGCTGATTTAATGATTGGACATACGAGAGTACATGCACCCACTCAACTTCTCTAATTTATAATTACCTCTTCGGTGAAGTTCTGTGGAACCGCATGGCTCTGCCTTCTGGGAGCTCTCTCCAGAAGTGCACCCTTCCATGGTAGATTCATCAGATCTTTTGTCTTTCTGGTGTGGGATATAGTCACCCTCTTTGGAGGGCGATTGAATCAAATCACTTCTATTCAAGATTTCAGAACAAAACAGACATAATAGGGACCCAGTTCTTTCCTGATAACTTATTCTTCAATGATAATGGTGATATCTTGGTTTTACTTGAAGTTATCAAGATGCTTTTCTTCATAAGCATCAAAGCAGTAGTAATTTAACTTGTCTTCCCTGAGTAATGATTTTGTCTCATACTTTTTTTCAGTTACATTTATCTTCAAGACATTGATTTCATTCCTTTTAAATTTTTTTGAAGTTCTTTCTGCTCACACTTATTTTGAAGTGATTCTGAATGAATTACACCAGCTTTGTAATTATTTTGAATAGACACTACTTCTAAATGTAATGCCAAAAAAGGTAAAAACCCTAGGCTAAACTGTTCTAAATATAACTTCCCCTGCACCCTTAGAAGGTTTTTCAAAATACTGGTTTGTTAATGGTTTCTCTGAGTATATTAGTTATAGTAATCAGCTGCTTCCGTGTTCTGTGAAAACAGTATTTGGTGGCTATTGATTTTAGTGGTATTTAAGAGGGTGTAACGTGAAAGAATTCTATGATTTGTCAAGAAACTTACGCAGAACTCTGGCTGAGAAGCCACAAATCTAGAAGCAATATAAAACTTTGTTGCCTGAAAGTTAGATGTTGGCAATGTGTAACTGCTGTCCTCAGTCTCCCTCTCTAGTGCGTGGACTGGTAGGCCCCTTCAGGAAGAAATTCTTGCCTCCCACCAGGCTAGACCCAGACCGTGTCAAGTCACTGTGCTGTGTGCATAGCAGAGGCAATAGGAAACGCTGAACATTGTGTTTGGCCAAGGAACTGGCCTCCTCTAGTGCCCACAGCGCTGCTGAGGGCACCACAAAGATGGTTTGGTGCATGTCTGTGGAGATTCCCCCCAAAGCAGACCTTTTTCTTGAAGACTTGATCAGGGCTCACTCCTTTGGAGACATGGCAATGGTGCTACCTCCTAACCTTCCTACGTAGCTGGAGTCTTGAATATGGAGATGGGGCGCCCTTGCTGACTGCGGGCACTTGGGGCAGGTGCTGTGGTGGCTTGAGGCAATGCCATGTGGCCTCTCACCCCCAGTTTGCCACTGTGCAGGCAGCGTGTGGCATCTGTGGGCTCAGAGACAGCACCAGTATACTGAAGTCTTACTGTAGAACAGATAGTCTGATTTAATTTTCCTGGATTTCTGGGTGGAGGATTAAACCAGCAATTTAGTTTACTAAATTCCTGGAAATTGCATACAGCTCTGTATGCTGCCAATCAAGGCCTGGCAGAAGGGTTGCAAAGAGTTGAGAAGGCAGCGGCGGCTCTGCCTGCACAGATTCGCTGTGCAGCTGTTGAGCTTGCTGTTGAGACTTCCCAACAGTACTTCTGCATTCACAGCATACAACCAGTTGTGCACTGAGTCAGTCCCTGCAATCAGTGGAATAATTTATTTACGTAAGTTTTGTTTCCAGGACTGTGTAGCAATGTGAATGTATGCAGATTAGATGACCTGACGTGGGACTGGAGTTCTGGAATTGTTGTGTGAGTGTGCTGGCTGTGCTGCAGTGTGTCCCCAAGTCCTTTCTTTCTCTTCCGTTACTTTGGGCTTTTTCATCTCTTTTATGTTTTTTGTAATCTTTCTAAATGTTTCATGGTTACTTCTGTTCAAACAGAATTTTGCATCTCTCAACCAGATGACCACAAAATCCTATCATTTGCGATGTAATATTCATGGCAATAATAGCTACATTGTGCAACTTGTGACAGTGATGGTCCTGGCTGTCATCTTAGGAGAGACACGGAAATGTGACAGGCACTGGGTTTTTATTCTGGTAAAAGCTATCAAAAATTTGTGCTATGAATTCACACCCGGTGGAGTAATTTCAGAGAATTACCAGTGCAAAAATTAACCCGTTCAAACCTAGAAATGAGGTATTTATTGTAAAACACAATTTGACATCTCAAGACACCAAAATGTTCAAAGTGATACCCTCAGAAATTCTAAAATACCGATATCTGATTCTTAAGTGTAGGTATCTGATGTGCAAGAAGGGCCCTGATTATGGAATAAACTTCCAGAGAAAAATGAGCAAATCCAGAGTCTGGCCAATTTGAGAAATTGCTGCAGATCCTTTCTCTTATCCAGCACTGTGGGAAAATGAAATTTTTTTTCACCTTCACAGAAGACAAACACACCTGACAGGGGATTCTGCATAAGCCAAAAATGAGAAAGAACCAGCAACTCCACAAGGTTTTGCTAATCTACTTTCCATTTCATCTGTTCTGATACCATGGTGATGGGCAACAGTAGAAAGGCCTAAAATAGAGTTTAAGTGTTTTCAACAGCTTTCTCTTACTAAGTGCACTTCATGCTATCACGAGAAAGTCCTCTTGATTTTTTTCCTCTTTCTCCCACTTCAGATAAATTGTCTAGTACCTAAAAGGTCATTTTGAAGAACCTTGCTTTTCTATAATTTACTGGATTTTATAAAAACACTGAATATAAGTGACAATCTCTTGACTGTCTGTATTTAGCATCTTACTTTTAGGTTCATAAAAGAGAGCCTTTAACCATTCCCTTAAAAGGGAGAGAGAGAGGGAGGGAGGGAGGAAGTGTTGTATTGCATTTTCTTTCTCTATTTTTCATATTTCTTGATGCAGAAAGGAGAAAAAAACCACCCCAAAATAATTAGAGTAATGATAATAAAGAGGGCTGTGAAAGGCCTTATCTTCTCAAAAAAAGTGTTTGTTGTTTCTCTCTGCAAAGAGTGTTTTAAGTGCGGTCCAGTGTGTTGTATGTGAAGCTTTTCAATGGAATTACATTTGTATGGAGAGTGGCAAGTTTTACCCGATTGCACTGATCTTGTAATAACTCCCCTCCCCGCCCGAAACTAATCTTATGCCTGCCTTCAGTAATTTTGGAGATATTTGATATTTGGACATTGCTTAATGGGGTTCCATTTGTTAATACTTCTGTCTACTTAGATCCACTACATGATCCCACTCATGACAAACTTGCAGTTTCAATTACTGCAAATAATTGAGAAGTGATGTGCAGCATGTGCAGGGCTGGCTCTCCACCTGCTCTATATAATGGCTCCTTTGTGCAGAACAGGGTTTTTCAACGGCTGAATTTAAAACAAAAAATCACTTTCTATTAAAGAGACATTATGTGTGTGCAGGACATCCTAAGCCTCTTGCAGGAGCAAGTCTCCTACCTTGAAATTTTTCTTTCATGCTCTAGATACTTTCCCTTCCTTTGGTGCTGCTGTGATACTCAGTGGCCCTTTCTAATGCAATATTTAGGTGTCTTCTGGCTGTGGTTTAACAGTTGCCTTAACGTCTCTGCAATAAATTGAATTTTTCTTATAGTCCAACAGTTCTCAGTTCTTCAGCTCCTTAGGCTTGCGTAGATAAAAATTCAGAGCTGTACTAAAAACAGAGACCTCAGTGGGTCAGATCGCGTTTTCAGCATCAGGTAATTATATGCTATCTTTTTGCATCATTTAGTGTTACTGGTTCCTTATTTTTCAAGTGCTAAGTGGCACTAGGAGGCAGATGGGCATTTTTAGACTGCTTGCCATGTTACTTTTTTGTGCCTGTAAAGAAGTGTTATGAGACCCGGACTGAAGATGAGGCAGCCATTTAAAGCTGTGCTGGAAAGAGGAGTGGAAAAGACTGAGAAAGCAGGAAGACGGTTTCTTTTGCTCGTGTTTAACATTTGATACATCTCCTCAGTTTTCTGGCTTTCCTGCGGAGGTCCGGGAAGGAGTACAATGAGAGCTCTTAATTCCTCCTCAAGATTATTCTATTTCAGATCTTTCTGAAGCACCTTATAAATTGCTTCTAAGAAAGCATGGGATCACCCAACCTTTTTGACATTTGCAGTGACTGCTCTGTCATCTGCTCTTTGTTATAATACTGTCCTCAGTGGTATGGTGCTTGCAGTATAATCTGCTGCTCCAGCACTCGGGGTAGCGCTCTGCTTGCTTTTAGGCTAGTGCGTTTGGGCAGGCCTGGGGAATTCCCAGAGGAAATATTGAACATTAGACTTTAATAGACTAATCTGTACTGCAATGAAGCCTTTTTATTGATTTCCAGGGACTTTGCTTCAGGCCTTCATGTGCTGCAGTTTGTGCATTGAGCAAGAGGGAATCTGCATGGGTTACAATTTGCATTTTGTCCTCGCACGTGCCGATACGCATGCTGAGTCCCATAACCATGGCAACAAAGGGCCAGTTTTGGATTTATCTGTGCCAAACCATGCAATGTTGGGATATGTCAATAATCTATTTTTACAGGAAAGGCAATGAGAAACAAGGAGGTTAAATGGTTTCCCCTGATTAACACACACAGGATGAAGCGCGGGCTGAAAGACACGGCTCGGCCAATGCAATGGCTCGTGGCTGCTGGCAGGTGTGATCCCTCGCCGTCCTTTCTCCGTGTCTGGCAACACACCAGCTGCGTGGCCAAGCCCTCGATGAGCCGATGGAGGTTTCTGAGCTGGCAGAGCATGGCTGGTTTTCCTCAGTTAGTCTTACACCAAGTAGGGAGCTGGAGGACGTAATCAGCTTTCCCAGTGGCAGTGAGGTCCAGCTGGGTGGGCCAGGCCAGCAGCAGGAGACGAACTGTCTTCCCCCATGTCTTTCTTGGGATTTGCACGGAAAGGGGTTTTCTTTCCAAAAAGCATCCAGGCAGAGTAGAGAAACAGGTCAATACTGAGGCCCGACTCCATCTCCCTCTTTGGCGTCCTTTAATATGCAAAGTCTCATGTGAAATCCTCATAAGTCAACGTCTTGACCTAGTCGTTGAGTTACGGCATTGCCCCACGGAGTAATTGCTTTTTACTGCTAGCGGCGCCGATCGCCTCTCCAGGCTGCCATTGCATCTCCGTCGCTTGGAGCCGCTCGGTCGAGGCAGCGTCGAAGCAGGAGCCCCTGTAATTCGAGCGGGCCGAAGCCTGCGGGCTCGCGCCGTCGGCGGCCTCTCCGAGCGCGGCTCGCCTGCGCTCGGCCGCGGCAGCGAGAGGAAAGCCGCGGCAACGCGAGAGCACGACGCGCGCGCCGGCCCCGCGGCTCCCCTGGGGCCGAGGCAGCTCGTCTTGCTGGCAACGTGTTTCCTGAGGTGGCACATTTGTAATCGATTAATTCTGCCGGGGGAGCACACCCATCACTCTTGGCACCATATGGCAACTAATCTGTCCTTAAGCAGTTAATTAGACACCATTTGCATGCGCGCGTCGCTCCTCGTGCGCTGAGGCGGCTGCGGCTCCTGCAGGAAGCTGCTTGTTTTGCTCTGCCTTCCTCTTGCTTGTGCGTGGGGAAAAACGAGCTGTTTCCTACTCATTTAGTCGCGCGCCTGCTTTTTCAAGAGCAAAAGTGACGAGGTGCTCATCGAGGTGCGAGGCTGGGATGAAAGAAAAAAGTCCTTAAAGAAGTGGGCTTGGGTTTAGCAGACCGGGGGGCAGGTTTTGCACTCAGCGTGCGATAACAGGGTAGTAGTTAACATGACAGGATGGATTGGCCTTCCCTGTGTGCGAAGGAGTGAGGTGCCTTGGGACAACTGGTTGGGCAAACTGGTTCATTTAGTAGCGAGTGTCATTAATTTCTAAGTCTAAAAGCACTTAGTCTATTTAAATCTATAAAGATTTTGGTGCTTGGTCTTTTTTTAAAAAAAAAAAAAAAGAAAAGCACATGCTATGTGTATGTTTTGGTACACACATGTGTTTCTGTGATGTTTCCAGTTCTCACTGATTAGCTTACTGCTCACAGAGCTGAGCCCGATCCAGTGTACCGTGTGAAGCCATTTTCTGGAGGAGGGAGTGGGTATCAGTGCAGACTACAAGTGTCTGAAAAACTTTCCAAAAAAAGAGAAAAAAAAACCCACAGATCCATCCCAGATAGGAGGCAGAATGCATGATACTGAAATTACACCACCCTTGATCTATTATTTTTATTTATAGTTTTACATTAGCCATTTCTGCAGTCCCCAAGCTAGATCGTTGCTCGATTATATCAGGCGTGCTCTTAAGACCATGCCACAGACATGGTCCTTACTTCTCAGTGCTCATAATCTACACCAAAGTCCAGGGAAGTTAGAGACTGGAGTTGCTCTTGTGCTTCTGTTATGAGTGGGGAGCTACAGCAAGGTTAAACAACATGATGTTGGTCATTGGCTTCAGAGGTAAAAAGTTGCACCTGGGTTCTGGACTCTGCTGTGCCGTGCCTGATATCTGGATGGGAGTCTACCAGTTTCAGAGAAAGAATTGCATAATGGACAATCAATAAACTGTTTGTTGGGAAAATTTTCTCCTAACTGAATGGTAGAATCAGGGAGTGAAAAGGCGTGAGAAGACATTTCTGTATTGTTCATTAGTTATCACTGCTGTTAAGCGTCCTGAAACTGAAATGGAGAAGCTAGTGTCTGAACTGATTTGAAGACGCAAAAGCAGTGTGTTGTTCCATTGCCTCCAACTTTGGTGAATTCATTGCAAGTCTATGACAAATTATTACTGTGTTTGCAATTTTTCATACCTGTCTTGTATTCTATTTTGCTGTGCTTTGGTGTGATACTGCATATCTCACAGCATGTTGTAAACGATATATCAACCTTATTGAACTAGGTGCTGCCTCCTGCATTTGATGAGCGAAGTCCATCCTTGGATACTTGCAGGTGGCTATTTGTGACCTGAGGGGAGCTGAGCATGTGAATGTGTGGGCTGTGTTTTCTCTGGGGTGAGAGGGGCACCTTTGGTGCAAGAGTCAAATGCTGAAGTCAGGCCCATAACTAAAATGCTTTGAATTTCCTCTGGTAAGCTGGACCTTCTCTCATACATAATGACAGCAGTTGGGTAGCATTTCAAATGGTTTCAGACTCTAGTGTTTATTGTCTTTTGTTAAATTTGATATTCTTCTTCTTTTGAAGCAAGCCTACATGTACTAGCTACAAATAACGCATAGGAAAAGCAACATTGTACTATGACTGGTTTGCCTGGCTTGTCTCTGAGTTACACCTTCCCCCACCCCAGCTAATGTTTGTTCTGTTCCCACTGTGATTTTTTGTGTGGCGTGCAGTTAATAAACGGCATTCTTGCAACTTAACACGTCACACAATTCTGTAATTTCATATGAATTCTTCAGGACCCTTCTAAGAAAGCCAGACCTTGCTGGCCTTAGCATAGTGAGGAACAATATTGCTAGAGGTGGGGAGGTTCAGGCAGAAACTGTCAGAGATTTGGTACCCAGGTAGGAATGAAACACAGCTGCCTACTTCAGTTTCTGCTTTGTGAGACCTAAAGCACAGCAAGAGCAGTGGGTGCTGCGAGGGGGCTTTCCCTGACTGTCTCCCCACTGCTGCTCAGGAGCCCTACGAGGGTCCAGATCCTGTTGAATCAGACGCAGGACACATGTAGGGAGGCATTGCCCTCTTCCTCACAGGCTTTACAGGCTGAGGAGACAAGAGAGCTAGGGAGTAGAGAGAGAGGAATTGATGGCAAAATCTGCTAAGGCCAATTACTTTGAAGTTTCTAGAAGAGTGAATTACAAATAATAGTGAGAGAAAGAACTGCAAGCTGCAAACTCACATTACTAGGTGCCTTCATGATGACTAAGGACAGATAAATCAGATGGAAAGCATTTTTTACAACCATCATTGGAAATGTCTCCTGGCTGTTGAGGGAGCAGCTGACTTTCTGCCTCCCTTAGAGGGTGGCAGGGATTGCTGCCCCTCAGAGGTGCTGGGCACCCTGCTCTCCATCGCTTTGTGCCGTCCCAGAGCAAAGAGATCCCCTGTAGGGCGACCAGATGATGCTGACTGCCAACAGTTAGCTGCTCCAGCTGAAGGGAGTTTGAAGAGATGGGACCATTGCAACGTTGGCTATGGAGATAAAGCCTTAAAATGTGGATGGATGGCAAAACCGTGCATTCAAAGAGCAGAAATTTCTTGAGGCCAAGGGGCACAGCACAAAATCAAGAAACCCTCTTTTCCAGTAGAAGTCGCTGTATGAAGAAGACCTGAGTAATGAAGTAAGTCTTGTTTGCCACACTACTGCAGGGAGGAAGGGAGTTGAAAGGGTTTTTAAAGTAAATCCTTCTAGCAAGAGGAAGAAGGTTGCTAAGTGGAGGAAACAGTCAGATGAGATTAACATAATAACAGCTGCTTGTACACCACAGTGACATAAAGGTGAAACGGAAAGACCAGAGGCTCAAGAAAGAAGTGGAATTTGAGTGTCAGTTAGGAAAAAAAGGAAAAGGGAGAAAAAAGAAACAGGAAAGAGGTGGCTGCAGGGAGGGAACTGAGAGGCTGCTACAACTTGAAAAAGGCATATGAAGTACTACTGCGTAAAATGAAAGAGGGCAACAAGGGGGAATATTTCACTTTGTCAGAAATTCTGAAGAACTGCACTGATAAAGCAAGGTGAGCAACATGGTCAAAGCGGCTAAGATGAGCAAAGAGACTGCTTTACAGTTCTGATGGATACATGGCTCTCCACCTGTGGTGGCCCAGATGTGGGACAAAGACCTGAAATAACAGGGATAAGATAAATAGTAATGCAGGAAGGCTTTAAATTAAAAGGAGTCAATTTCTTTGACAGAAATAAAAGTTTCTTACAACCTCGATTCTCTGTGATTCAGCTTTTCTGACCGTAAATAATTTACAGAAGTCAAAGGGATATTAGAGACATGATTGCAAGAAATGAAGGTAAATTAAAGAAAATCAGTCATTGACTGGGAAGGATGGAATAAGGTGATGTAACAGTTCTGTAGCTGAACAGGACTGTATAGTGAATAGCCTGTGCGCAGGGCAAGGTTTAGAGCGCGCTGTTCCCAAAATTATAGTTGCAAACTTCCGGAGTTCATAGAGTCTCTGTTCACTCTATTTCTGTTAAAGGTAATGTCCATTTTGTGCCAGGCTCCAAAGGGACTGGACTTTACCAGACTGAGCTAGATCAACTCTCCTGTGCTGACGGGTGGAACGATGACACTCACATATTAACCTGTGAGCTCGGCATGAGCAGGGATTGACCTCCACTGTGCTACCACTTAAGTTAACCAATTTTATCTCGTTTGCACATGTAATTTGCTGCCAAAGTGACATTGTCAAGTGCTTGTGATGATAAGGACGTATTATTTAGGGCCAGAGAAAAAGAATAAAACTCCGAGGATAAATATCTGCAGATAAGGTTGGTTGAAGGGACAATAAAACAGAAAACATAAAGATAGTTGTAGAGTAGAGCTTGGCTCTCTGATTGAGATGTCTGTAGCTCTTGTATCCATGTTGATCAAACTGCTAGTACAATTCCAATAACTGTTTTTAGAAGCTTTGCCTGAAGTTTGGGGTTCTTGGGGGAGATGGAGGTGCCTTGTAGTTTTAAGGGTTTTTTGTTCTATTTTTCCTTACTTGTTTTTATTCTTCAGATCTAGCAAAAGACCAACACAGCTCTCACAGGACAGTGACTGGCTCAGGACCACATCAGACTGAGAGTGTAATCATTTTTTAAATTCTTATACAGTATGTTTTCTTTCGTTTTTAAATTTAATTTTGCAACTGTAAAGGCCCTCACTATTTTGCGTAAATCTTTGCACTCTTTATACATCTCACCATATCCTGGGATCTGATTTGGAAATGCTTTCGGTAGCTGTCCTGGTCTCCTCTGCTTAGATGGCTCTGGGGAGCTGCAGCTTCAGACCTCCGAGTGTGGTTGATGTAGTGAACCTCCGAGTGCGGTCTCTTGCTAGAATATTGGACAGGCATGTGTCCTAGCTTGAGGATACCTGAAGTGTGAGCTGATACATAACCAGTATGTTGGCTTTCGCTGAGAAGATGCATGATGGTCCAGCTTTTGTTCTGTAACTCAGAGGAACAGACACTGTGTCGAAAATGATGATGGCTGAAATACAGCCAGGGGCCAGGGAGAAGACCTCTGAGACCGTCTCCCTCTCTGAAGCACTGGTTGTGACTAAAGTTCTTTGGGCTTATCTAAGTGAGGAAGGAGTGAGCACACTCTTTCAGCCATTTAAATTATAAACTTAAGATGTTACCAGTTGTTAGCCAAGATCTGGCAATGGGCCATATCCACATTCCTAACCAGTTGTTATTGCAAAGTAAAACATGTTAGCTTACTCTATATGCATTTTTTTAAAGGCCACATTGTCTTGTTGATAGTGTTGCAAAGATGCATATTTTTAATAGCCTTCAGAAACCAAGCACAACTTTTAGCAGCCTCCAGGGTCCCAAATGACAGAAAGCTTCAGAGAAATTTATGCATGGTGCTCGTATTATCCCCGTGTTGTCGTGATTGGGAATGGCATGAGGTCAAGACAAACAAACAGGAAGCTGCAGCTTCCTAGGAGCTGCCAGCCTCGAACCTCCCCGAGCTGTCTCAAGGTCAGAAATCACAGCTGCTCTCTCACAACTTGTCCTCAAATACTGGTAAGGCCCAGGCATTCCTTCGAGGCAAATCATCCCCTGGAAGAGACGAAAGAGAGCAGACAAGGACTAGAAAGGATAAGATTGGCCTGCCATTTTTGTATCACTTTGAGCTATAAAAATGAATGAGGAAAAAATGCCTTATTTTTTAAATGCTGAAATAAGCCCCAATAATTTTATATTTCCCCCTCATTTTACAGCATTAGATGTGAGTACTTTTAATGAGTCTTTTTATGAAAACTTCCTCTGGTGTGGGGGAAAGTTATTAAGCCTCCTACAAAGGGACTTTATGATTTTAATTATAAACAGGTAATGGAGTCTGTGTAAAAATTACCTTTTGACTTTGCAGTAAAAACCCATTTTCCCCCAAGGTAGGAACTCCATAAAGGGAGAATTATGTGGCTAGGCAATGGAGAAGTCGGTAGTGAACTCAAAAGATGCCGGTACAACTGCAGCTTTCAAGGAGCCCTAGGGAACCATCGACCTTAGTCTGTGGTATCAGTCTGCCTTTTCCAGGCCAAGGGAACTGTAGAGGGAAACGTAAAGCTCTCATGGGTGCTAGGTTGCCCTGACTGTCTCACCGTGCTGCATTAGAGCAGTCTCCAGGCTGCTTTAACTTCGGGTATTAATAGTCACTGTAAGAACTCCCCCCCAAAAAAAATCCCAGCTGGAGGCTGATGCATAATGTGGGATATAGTGGCTCTGCTTATTTCCTTGGAGCTGTGCTGTGAGCTCGCCTGGCTTGGGAAGATTCCCTTTTTTCTGGTTAACCTTCCTCAGGTTGCTTACACTGGCTTCCTCACTGGGCTTTGTCCACACTGCAGTAGAGATCAGCTGTGCCCCAATCATGGATAAGGCAGTATTGGAAAAACTTTCTCTTCCACTGTCACCTTCCCTTCTTCTTGCTGAAGGACCTGCTGGCTCAATACCAAGCGGTCTTCAGAGCCCTGTGCTACCTGTGAAACCCCTGGAAGAGCTGGTTGATTACCAGTAAAATGAATCATTGCTATGGTAATTTGCCGTTCATATGCCCGACATATTTGCCTTCATTGTGGTCCCTTTTTCTCTCCATTTTTGCCATGGCTTTGACCCTGTTGCACTCTGTGGTGATCTGGAGAGCTTCTGAAACTCCTTGAGAAAGAAGAAGGAAGAAAGCGCTGCTCTAAAATATCTTCAGGGAACGAGGTTTCTCCTTTTTAGACACAGTGCCCTGCAGGAGATGGGAAGTGTGTTCTCCTCCTGCGTTATTCCTAGTGCAGTATTAGAGTATAAAATTTCTTCTACTCCTGTTGTTCTGGTAGAGGCAAAGGCCACCACAAAGGGAGGACTTTTCCAGCAGCAGTGGTGCTGGGGAGGACAGTCAATTTTTGAGCAGCAAGTACAGCCGAGACCCCCTTAAACAGAAAATGCTAGCTTGCCTCCTGAGGTGGAATGCCTGCTTTTCCTGAATTTTAGAGGAAGAATTTTCTAGACAGTGAGACCTGAGCTGGTGTTCAGCTCTGAGCTCAGCTGTGCCCATGCTGCAGACCTCTGAGGGGACCTTAAGCGAGTCGCTTAATTTTGCTTTATCCCTCTATTCGCCTATCTTCCTTCTGTTCCTCCTTTCTGACCATCAGGTGGGAAATTCTGTGATGAGCAGGTTGTCTTTTAGCATAAGGCCAAATGGTCAAGATGGACGTAGTTACTGTGACTTGGGGAGTTAATAAGGTCACTCATCTGTCAGCAAGAACTGAGTGAAGGTGCACTTAGCTTGTTCGTGCAAAGAAGTAAAGTATATTATTTTAAAACACCATGATCAGGGTCACTTCAGGCAAATGATTACTGTACTTGACGTAAGGGACAGAGGAGGACTAAAGACACTGAAACGAAAACATTTATGGAGAGCATAAAAACCTCTTTTTTCAGAGCATAACCCTGGAGTCCAAACACCCCCTTGGAGCAGAGTTCAGCGAGGATGGTTCATCAGGATGCTGTCTTGCAGCAAGTCCTCTCCGGTGGCCGATCAGGTACGTGGTGCCGCATGCAAGCAGTTGTTGCGGCAGCGGCCAGCAGTTCCCCGATGAACCAGACAGGGGACTGGAAACGGGCCACAGGGCGATCGGTGGCGGTCAGCCCCAGTGCTGGCAGCGTCACGAGGCTTCAGGCTCCTCCCCAGCCTCTGGGTGTTACCATGACCGTAGCCCCCATCGGCTGCCTGCTCCATCCGCTGGCTTTGCTAGTTACTTGGCTAAGTTAATATGCAGTCGGTCAATATAAGTTTCAGTTGGCCTCTTCAAGCTGCGAGACTGAGAGAGAGAAATAAGTGAGGAGGGAAAAAAAGCAGCTGAACATCACAGCGTGTAATTTGTTGTCTTTTAGTTCTCCCTGTATATCATTTGTAAGGATAGATAGGCTGTAATGGCTCATCTGTATTCCTCTAATCATTAATGAGGTGCCTTTTCATACCCTAAAGTTAATGTCATAAAAGTAAAGTGTGCTTTCTACTGTGGGTCCATTTGAGTTCTTTATACAAATGTCATAGTGCCCTTCCTAATGTATTTGCTATAAATCTTGACAATATTATTTGTTTTGTTTTTCTAAGTGCAGTGTTGAGTGAAAACAGCCTCATTATTTCTCTATGTTAAAGAGAATTCATTGTCTTTGAAAGGTGCTGTATTAACAGCCATAGAGATAGAAATCCCTATACGTACAGAAGAGGTACAGCACAGGCAGACAAACTGACCCTCCTTCTTCGTCCCTGCTGTTGTACTTTAAGCGATAAGTGATGCTTTACTTATCTGTCCTGGACTCCTGTGGGTTCAACAAGTAGCCTTACCTGCTACTTGCTTACTGGCTTTTCACTTGCTAATAGCAATGCCAGATGAAAGATGAGATCTAGTGGGCCACAAATTTGTTTTTTACAAACTTGTTTTCCTCTTATCTGTTTTTGAGAGAGTTGACTTGTAGCAAGCTGAGCTTTGTACTGTCGTTTGTAATAATCGTATTCATCACAGTGTTATCTCACAGTTAATTGAGTCTGCATCCCCACTGTACTAGACTCCCTTTTAGATTTTTTGAGGTCTTACTCCCACAGTATTTCGCTGGCTGTCTCTAATGCTTCCTTGCTTTCCTGCATTTTACTTTTAAAGTCTCAAGCAAGCTACAGCCCCACCAGTCACTATCCATAACCTTCCTGCAACTTACAGGAAATTCTTTGGGTCACATTCTTCAGTGTGTGCACAAGCCAGCCTGAGTGGCTGTGATACGGATAGTGCTTCAATCAACTGAAGTTTCACTACAACTGCCTTAAATGAGGTTGTACAATTTGGTTTCAAGAAGGTTTAACTTAGCACATGGCAGTATTCTAAATTGTACCAGGAAAGTAAAGTTGATTACACCAAATTTATTCTGAAATCTAGCCAGAATTTAAGTGCCAAACTCACTGTATACAATTTGGTGGCTCTAGAAAGCAAAAGAAATGTCCATTTGTATTTAGAACTTATCAAAATAAAGAAGTAATTCACAACCCTAAGTAAGCTTCTTATAGTTGCAGATAATAGGGTGCTTGGAGAAGGGAAAACACTGATTTATTAGTTGTATTGCTGCCTCAAAGAGTGGTAGCCCTATTCAGAGATCAGGAGTCTTAGCTAATAGAACAGTACAAAGAGAATAAAAAGATGTTCCCCTTCCAAAGACCTTGTATTCTGGTAAAAATATAGGGACTGCAGGTGAATAAAGACAAATAGAAGGAGAGATACAAGACAGAGGCAGCAGTCTCAGAGCTGTGGTGCCAGGAGAGTGTTAAGAAGGGAGCAGAGAAGGAAACAGCAGGTCTTTTCCAAGGGCGTATAGGAAACTGTGGCAGAGCAAGGAGATGCTAGTGGCCTAGCCTGTGCCGTCTGCTGACTAATGGAGTCCTCTACTCTTTCAGAGGGGGTGGCCTCAGTTGTGGCATGTTGATGAATGCCACCTTTTGGTGACTTCTTCACCCGGATCATTAGATTTTTGGCATAAGCAACAAACGCAAAACATATTGCTGTCAAGTTCAGAGCTGTAACCTTCTGCAATGCCTTTCCTTCCTTTCAGAAAGCCTCTTGTAGAAGGCTTTGTTGACTAGGTTGGAAAGAAAAGCAGCAATGCACCCTTGTTTGCTCCCTTTGTCCTCACCCTGTGTTGTCACATGAGATAACAGAGCAGGGCACTTCGCTGACAAAATCCATTGGGAAGTAGGTGGATATGCAGTTGCTTTTCATATCTGGGAGTTCTCCATAAGAACCTTTATTTCCTAGTGAGA
This sequence comes from Rhea pennata, assembly GCF_028389875.1. NCBI lineage: Eukaryota > Metazoa > Chordata > Aves > Rheiformes > Rheidae > Rhea > Rhea pennata. The sequence goes on from NC_084678.1 coordinate 5,054,774, forward strand.
AAAGCAATGTGCTACAAAAGAGTTAGAGCAAATGGAAAGCAGAGAGCATTAAGAAAATGGAGCTTAAGGAGGGAGACCATTTTAACTGTGCCTTTCTCCCTTGTTAAAAATCTGCCATTTTCAAAGACAGGAATAAATATCTCAGCCCTGCTGCATCTTCTTGGAATGATAAGGATTGCTTTAAGCCCCTGAGCTTCCCTAATTGCTCCAGAATTGCTTATGGTTGTCTATTTAGATGGAATTGATAGCTAATCTCATTCCTACACATGCCCACATGCACCCACACCAACACGCACATACACGTACCCCTTTCATCGCTCTCCTGTTCTTCAGAGACCTTTCATAAGCACATTTTAGGTTATCATTCAAAGTCCTTTGAAATCAAGTAGGGTGATTCTTTTGGTTCTACTGCTTTGGCTGAGAGTCTTATCCTTATTTTAGAACAGTCTTATATTCTTTTTAAGAAATTCCTTCTGAGGATTCTCAGAGGAGGTTAAAGAAATGATATTTATACCTAAGATCTCTGCCTAGGAGGTACGATGCTATCATATATCAGTATTAGTTCCATATTATAGATGCTTAAAGAGTTAGAAAGTAGTGATTTTTCTAAAAAGTCTTGTAACAAAATCCAGTTTAACAAACCATTTACAAATATGTTAAAGTCTTGTTAGTCTCACTGGGAATCTGCTATGTGTTTTGCTGAATCCCAACCAAAACACAGTCCTGATTCCCACTTAACCATTAGAAAAAGTTGGATTTATTTTCTCTTCCAATACATTTAACAGAGGTTTTAGAAGCTTACTGCTAAGTTGTAGGTGTGCAAGGTCTTGGGAATTTATGTCACAGAGTCATATAGCTGGAATCTGATTTTGGAAGAGCTCTCTCTCTTACATGTAGTATATTAAAATCAATAGATGCACTATATGCTTTATACTCCTACTTTTTTTTTCTCTTTTCAGTCATCCTTTCTGGTCTGCAAAAGCATTAGCCCCGCTGATCATCTTTGCACAGTTACTTTGGTTCAAAGAAATGCAGATTGGATAGTTGCTTTACTTCAAAGGTAAGCAGGCAGGAGGGAAGGCACTTCACCTTACTCCTGAGGAACTGTTTGTACTATAGGAAAGTGGTTCAGAAGCTCCAAAAACGTTTTGCACCAGAGAATATTTCTGTCACCAAAATATACTTACCCATTTTGATCTTGGCAATTAAGCATCATAAAAGTTTTGTGTATGTACCGTTTGAAAAATGCAGCTTGCTGGAAAGATTTTTTGATGATGGATGTTTTCCTTTATCCTCCCCTGCCGGTTTTCTACTGACAGTGCTCCAGCTCTTCCAGAGTCTTGTCTTTGCAGAACTTGAGATCCTGGTGATCCTAATGATATGCAAATCTATGCAATCTTTTTTATTCAGAAATATGCTTTCTTCCCCTTTGTCTTTCTTACTGCAAGTGAAGCTAACCATACACATAGAAATCAAGTAACTAGTTTATCTATTCAAATGTCTTCTATTCTGGTAGATCCCAAGAGAGATTTTGCTTGTCAGAGGAAAGGAAGCTGAGTTCTAGGCTCCTTTCTTAATCTCATCCCTGTCTTTCCATCCACAGCTCAACGTATCTTTCATAAAAATTGGTGTTTATGACTAATTTTTTTAAAATACAGCAATTGTCAGGCACTGCTGAATGATGCATCAGATGCTGAAGATTTTCACTGCTTTGGAGCTAATTAGTTTTAGATATTAACAAATACTGACTTTTAAAATTACAGCTGCTATAGTTCAAAAGAGACAGATGGCTTTATTTATGAAAAGGGATTTTAGGACTGCACACAGAAGACTCCACAGAAAAACAATGTGTTATAAGAAAACATGCATCATAAACTGTGATTTTTAAAACAATTCAGATTTCAATTCCCATTTCCTCATTGTCAGCCAAATCTGATGCATCTGCTTTTTTAAACCCAGGAATATATGTGCCTTGATTTTCCATAACCAAATAAAAACAACCAAATAAAAACAAAAACTTTTACTTTTCCTCAGAGCTGGATGTATTGCAGAATTCACCTCCAGCCTGATTCGAAACCTTTTGAACTCACTTCTGTTAATGCTAGTGTTTTCCTCTGTCTTATTACCACTTTCATTCAGTGCTTCATATCAAACTAAATGAAATTTAGTGATTAACCGATTGACTTGTTTTGTGGTTGTTCTTATGCAGTATTTAAAGCAGCTGGAGCACAACACTCCTTTGCAGAGTGGCCATGATGATGATTTGCATATCATTTGCCAGGATTGTACCTGGGCGTCGTTGTAAAATATATATTCGATCCCAGGCATAGATGGCTCGGTGTTCCCATGACTGCAGTCGCTGCTATGTAGCAAAACTCAGAGCAGTGGTGGGTAACAGCCCCTCTCTGTGTGCAGCTGGGAGGAGAGGAGGAAAGTTATTCTTGTTCAGAAGAAGCTGGCCAATGACATGTCCTACAGGAGAGATAAGAAGATATTACTGAATGGTGTAGACAGTGACAACAGCTTCTTCATTCTTCAATAAAAAATCCAGAGCTGCCCCAAGCTGGACAGAATCCGGTGGGAACAGGTAGCCATGGAGTCCATTGGAGACTTTGCCATGCAAACTGCTTCTATGTGGAGAGGTAGGAGATGAGCACAGTGACGGGCAGTAGTATAAAGATTGTGCTTGATTTCAAATGAAGAACGAATCTATTCCAGAGTACATACCTGTTAATGTTCTAAGGGAAAGAACTCCTCTTCGAGGAAGATATTCCTCTTGTGCTGTTATTTTCTTTTCCAGCTCTAACAATCTCTTTCCTGTCAGCACAGCGTATGTCTCCACTGCTAGCTGTTCTGAGCAGAATACAAAATGGAAGCTATTTCCAGAAAGCACAGCAAATATTAAGATGTGCAGAAGTGCACGGCACAGGAAAAAAAAATCACAGCAGTTGCTTGGCTCTCCTGAATATGATGTGGCTGCCCAGATATTCAAGAAGAGTCCAGACTGCTCCAAACAAGGAGACAAATTCTGAACCTTAGTTATATGAGGTGAGTCATTTATATGTTTTGGAACATTCACATGTCATTGTTACTTTTACATTTGTTTGGTTTGGTGCCTACTTCTCCTGAAATGTTGAACAGTCTGTATGATGTTGTCCACTCATCATAGCCTCTGGCACTGAAGCTGCTCTTTGTGGCTATTCAAATGACAAAGATCATTTGTGTAAACTGTCTTTCACTCTCTGGAGTACTGCATCCCAGCACAAGAAAGACATTGATGGCATGGAGAAAATCCGGCAGAGACCGCCAAGCTAGTTGGAGGGCTTGAGCGTGTGGCACATGACAGGCAGAGAGCTGGGTTGCTCAGCCTGAAGAAGAGATGGTAAGGATGAGATCTTAGTGCTGCCTACAACTACTGAATGGGAGAACATGGAGAAGATGGAGCCAGACTCTTTTCAGAGGTGCATGTTGGAAAGGTGAGAGGCAAAAAGGAATTCCAATCAACTATTAGGAAAAAAAGACTTATAAAGATGGTAGTCCTATTGGAACTGGGCCCAGAGAAGTTTTGAAGTCTTCATCCTTTGAGACATTCAGAACCCAGGACGTCTCTGAGCAACATGAACTAATTTGACCTGCTTTGAATATGAGACTGGACCAGAGACCTCCAGAGCTCCTTCCAACCAATGTGCTTTTGTAAAATGCAGCATATGTGAGTGGCAGGATTTTTACTGGCTCACTCTGCTGAATATCGTACAACACTAACACAAAAACAAGCCCCCGGAGTTCTGCCAATGCCCTATTTTAGATAGAAAGGAGTGATCTTGTCACATTCTAATGCAGTGTATTCCTGTCAGCCAAGTGCAGACCTAGATTAAACTAACATTTTTCTACTTCATTACTGAAACAATGTAGTTGTGGACCTTTACAATACTACTACTCCTGTGTTGCCTGGCAGATGTGTCTTGAGGAAGGCATCTTTGGAGTAGAGATTGGAGCTCCTCTGTCATGTTCATCCTCAATTTCCTAACAGCAAAGGAGCTATTCAGTGTCCTGGCGGTAACATTTGTGCACGCAGAAGGAGACAGAGGCCACCACGGCATGTTCATGCAGAACCTTGAGCACCCATTGTGTGACAATTGTTTGTGATTGCATATTCAGGCTGCGGCTGGAGCTGGAGCCACCATCCACAGGCAGTACCTGAGGCTAAACAAAAAGCTAGTTCCTATTTTAAAAGACCTTTTTCTCATAGGCTCACTAGCAGCTCTAGTAAGATTTGCATTTGTGGCTTTGAGGTGGAAGATCTTCATTCTTAAACTGCTACTTTCCATCTAGTTAGTGTGATGTTATGGTTACAGACGTATAGTCATCTTAGGGTGAAGACAAACATCCCTATAGTGTCTGCTGCCAGGTGAAGAGCACTTAGGAAATACTTAGTTGAAGAATTTTTATTTTGTAAGAAAGCAGAGTCTATGCATAGGTCTCCCTATTCCAAAGCAAGACTCTGCACCAGAAGGACAGAGAACGAGCTGCAAGCTACTGGGAAAGGAAGACTCTGTTGTGTTTGGTGTTCTGACATCTTTAAATAAAGCATAATTTAGTTGTTAAATATGAGCTCTCACTGCTTTAACATTACGATCAATATGACTCCTGGCACCAAATGTAAACTAGGGATAAAAGCAGTAATAAGGATATGCCAGAGAATAGTGTGATGCAGTTTTATTTCCAGCAAAACTGGGGGGTGCAGGAAGGAGTCTATTTATTTTAGGATTATGAAATTGCAGTGCTTTTTGTTTTGTTTTGTTTTGTTTTAAAACATCAAAAGAGGATAAATGAAGACAAGTGGCTGACTCAGGCATTCTGAAATTTGTGCAGAAGCTTTCTGTTGTAGCCCGTCATTACTCTGTGGACTTGTGAAGCAAGAAAATATGGAAGTATTAAGTGAAGATGCCATAGAAACAAACTGTTCAGTTATAAGGGCTGAAAAAACAGCTTGTTTTTATTGGCCCTTACACATTTTTATTTTGTTACTCACTTCTCGTTATACATGGCATAGCTCTCCAGAGAGAGAAAGCAGACATATGGAGAGCCTACCGACCTGTGCCTAGTACTTAGACTTTGTACGTGCATTACTATGCTACGTGGATTTATTATACACTAATAAATAATATAGTATCTTAATGTTCATATAGCACCTTTCTATTCCCAAAGATTCCAAAGCACTTTGAAAACAGCAGGACTTAATTGTCTTCTCACTTTGCTTTTATGCACCCTTGAAGTCAGGGGGATTACTCTTGATTTACACTAAAAATATACAAGAATTACTGTCTTCCCTCTGGAGCACAGCTAAGAGGAACCATAGCAATTATGAAAGATCACTTTGAAACACAAGAAGCCATTTATGACTGAGAACAAAAATGAACTTTTTTGGCTTAATAGACAACAGAATGCTGTAGAAAAGCAGATTGCCCCAAGCCACAACTGGAATTTGGTTAGGAGTCCATAGGTCAGAAACATTTTGCTCAAAGCACCTCTTAGAGCCTCAAGCAGCCGACCTTGGCTTAACATTTCGCAGGAAAGAGGGCACTTTTGTAACAGTGCTGGAATATCGGTTTGCTGCTTAAAGTTGTTTACAGGCAGCTCACAGGGATTTCACTGAAATTGTCCCTCCCCTGTGGGTAATGCCCGTGTGAGGGGTAGACGTGACGTGCGTATAGTTCATTTCTAGCAAAAGATAAGTCCCTGTAAAACAGTCTTTGAAAACAATATTCTAATTTTTCCTTGATTTGTGAAGGATGTATGATCTAAAATGTATGGTAGTGTATAGCATGTCCTGTAAAGAGTATGGTACATGGTGCAGTACTGAGATCCATGTCCCCAGTTGGACTCTACTGGTGAGTGAACATTTTTGATCAAAACATTAAAAAAAAAAAAAAGCAGATTTTCATTTTCACAAAAGCCAATGCTTCAAAAGTCCATGCTGAACTATTCAGTCCATGCAGAATTATTCATTAGAGAAGAAATCAGAATATTCTGATGTTTTAAAATGCTTTACTGTTTTGAAATTTTCTTTAAAGTAATTTTGGGAGGGTTCGCTTGATATTTTAAATGGCACAGTGAAAACAGCATTCAGCCAAAACAGGAAAAAAAATTCTAATTGCAGCTTTATTTTAAATTTTTTTTCAGGCCATTTAGAAATCAAATACTTTCATTTTGATCAGAAAAACTTTTATTTTTTAGTTCCTTGTGAACTAAAAAATCCATAATTGCCTATCTTTAATGCTGAAATATTGTTTATGTTATTCTGTTTTTATGTTTGACTGCCAGAGCCAGGAGAAACTAATTTCTTTCTCTGTCTACCAAATCAGCTTTGGCTGAGGCACAAAAAGAACAGAGAATTGGTTATAGCCAAGGGTTGTGTGGAAAAACCTCACTGCTTTGCAGCTGGGACTCTGCCATCTGTATCCAGGGTACTTACATCTGGGATAAAAAAGAGTGAGAAGAGAGGGAAGGTTCAGGGTCTACGACTGGTTTACACATTGTCTTTCCTGTCACCTCGGTTCTGCTGCGTGGCTTTTAGGAGTTTGTTTTTGTTTCCTCGACGTGGAAATGTAGGCAGCATGACGCCAAGAATTAAAAACGGATGGAGCTGCTAAGAGCAAATGGGGTGACAGCTTTCCCGTGGGATGGTCCTGCATTTCCCAGCTTGGGCAGTTTGGGGTTGAGCGATATTTGTCCCTGAGAGTTACGTTCAATCATAAGCTTAGTTTAGTACAGGTGCAAGCTGGAGAAAAGCTGTTAATAAAGAGCATGGATGTTTTCACAGGGCTGCGGAGGTCCGACCAGCTGTCTCACCTGCAGAGGACTGGGAGCAATTACTGGATGAGCAAACCTGCTCAACGGGGCTGTGCTGACTGCAATGCAGGGCACCTTGTGTCCCCGGGTGCAGGGACCTCTCATTTCAGCTAAGGTAGTGCCTATATTTTGGGGAATGCTGGTATCTTGCCCCATATCCCAAGAAGAAGACCTGAGGCCAGCTGCTCTCAGGTGCAAGGTGGTAAGGTTCACCAAGGTTACTGGGAGGTACTGGAGACAAAAATTCAAATTGCAGATACAAAATAGGGAATAGGCTGAGGATACTACAGCTGCCCGGAGTGGAGAGAGGAAGGCATGGGATGGGGAATCAAGAGCACCTGGCGTATCCCATTGGATGACAATAAACAAGGTAAATGTCCCATCCCATAAAAAAATCGTTGGCTTCATCCAAGATGATCCTGAGGGAGGCATCTTAGGTTTCATGAACACATGCACATACCCACACACATATGGCCCCTGCTTTTGCTGCAAGGCCCCAGGACTTGAAGCAATTCTGTACAGGCAGCTGTAAGTCCAGTGAAGGTATAGAATGGATTTGAAAGTAGGGATTACATCCTCTCAGAGGAAATTACTGCAGCCCTGCAGAGTTGACCACATGTCCATGTTTGTTCTAAAGGTGGAAGTAGTGCTTCAAGAGAGAAATAAAGCAAGGATGAAGAAGCAGCAATAAACCAGGCCTGTTGTGCAAGCAAGCAGTTGCCTTCCCAAGAGAACCGCCCAGGCTTGCTGATGTGTGAGGTCTTCCAAGTTGTCTCACTGCTACCCAGACTGCTACTGCAAGAAAAATGCCCTTGCAATGACTGGATGGGAAACCCAGGAGCTTCAGTCCTCCTGGGAGAAGTTTCACCTGGGACCTAGTAGGGTTTTGGTCTAAATCAGTGTCTTTCTACTTGCTATTTTTAGATTTCCGAGGAGAAGACTTTATTCTGGGCATTAAGGTTTGCTTCTTACTTCCAGCTATCTAAATGGCTCAAGAACTTGAAAAACGATGATTCTTCACAAGAAAATGGATGCTTTTCTCAACTGGATAATCTTGAACATACAGAGCTGCATGTTTTATGGTACATGTGTGCGCAATATTCAGAGGTGAGTTCTTGTAAATGGTTTGGGAACCAAATAGGATGCAATAGCATCCTTGAAAACAAATTCAACTTAGAGGTACTAAATACAAGCCTAACTTGCGCTCAGAAGGCATTTTTATGAGAACTATGGCCACATTTGTTTCAATGTGCAGTAAAGAGACTGATCTCTTTCTGTGCTGGATGTCGGTGTTAAAAGAAATAAATAGGTTAAAATACTGCTTCTCCTGAATGTATCTGCTTTCAGTGGATTTCAAATTAAACTGGCTTACTCCAACCTCCCTTGTATTCCCTGTAGCTGAGGAAGGTGAATGTGGTGTACTCCTGCCAGAGCTTTATTTTCTCATCCTTGTCACAGGAGTGACCTAGAACGGGAAAGAAGTCTACCTGCCAGAGCTTCCATGAGAGATGGCTGCAAATCCCAGGTCGTCTTTGGTCAGGCACCTTCTTCAAGCTGATTCTCTGATGCTGCGAGGGCAGGATGATGTGCCCATAGAGGTGCCTCTGCCTCTCCCCACTAATTGCTAAAGGAGCCTAGGTGACTTGTACAAGCTGTTTTAAGTGGCTGGAGTTATGTTAGATGAATCTGGATCCTGGGGAGCTCTTCCTGGTTTTCCTGGGCTTTTGGCCAATCTCTTGGAAAATAAGTATAACATGCTGGAATGACACTTTCACAATTGCTTTTTGCTGACAATAGCAATCATCTGCATTTTATGCATAAGAGAAGAATGTTTTCCTATTCTCCCTACAATGCTGAGCTGAAATCTTGCCTTTTAACAGTTGTAATGTTACAGAACATTGCCTCCAGATCTGAACTTGTCAGCTCAGTCTCTCTCTAGGTCCGAGGTCACATTGTAGGGAGGCATCCAGAAATGCCCTTGAGTGTTGCTCTAAAAGGAAAGAGATTTTTACCTTTCCTTCAAATTTAGCGATATGTTGGCATCCTGCAATAACACCAGCCATTACAGTGACGTTTCCAATTAAATTCTCATATGGCCTTTATCACTATAGCCTTTGAACAGCTCATAAACTTCTTAGCTATCCTTGGGATACCTCTGCAAAGAGAAACTGCATCGCAGTGAGCCTGAGTGACCTGCCTCAAACTACACAAGAATTTTGAGAGAGATGGAAATCAATCTCAAGTCCTGCTAGAGTTTCCAAACCATTGAAGCCCCTTTCTATAGCATTTTGGGGCAAGGCTATAGAATGTGACATACTTCCTAATAAAAGTTCCTCGTAGCTCCCTTGCCGAGTGCTCTCCTTGGAGGCTCTTTGGCTGGAATTCAAAGCTGAGATGTCCAGAAGTGACTACTAAGTTTTGGTACCTTGCAATTAAAAAAAAAAAAAAATCCAGGAAGCATCAAATCTAAATCTTTCTCTCCTCTAAAAGGACAGAACAGTACCTTTTCCATAAGTTTTTGTTCATCATCATTGCTAAAAACATTATCAGAAACACAGCTGGGAGGTCCCGTGTTGTTTGTTCCCTCTAGTTTGCACCCAGGTTGTACAAGGCACAACATCTTTGGTTAACTGTCTGAGCCTATCAAGAATTAAACAAATTTTTTGATCAAGTGCGTTTGTATTATAGGAAAGATAATATATTTCTGAAAAATAATACTATGAATATAATTAAAAGAACTCCCAGAAGAAGAGATTCAGCATTTTTGGAAAACAAATCAGACTTACGTTAACTATAATATGACCTTTAAATGCTTTGTTTTGTGTTGTCTCTGTAGTATTTCTGTAAAATGCTATCTCTCCATGTGGATGCCTCCCAATTATGCTTTAAATAGTTGAGTATTTAACAGAAAATTAAAGGAAATAACCATTCTGCCTTATGTAGACATGGTTAGGATCATCATATTTCTCCACTGCCTTAAGGAAACACAAGCATCTCTCTGTGCATGCTTGCTCCTGGGAAAAAAAAGGTGTTCACTACACTTGCAGCAACTGATTATAGCCACTGGACAGTGCTCATTATATCGGGCAAGAAGACAGCCTTCAGCTGTTTCCTCTGCTTTCTCACCGTCTCCTTCAGATACTCAAGACGTGTATCCAGATCGCTCCCAAACAGCTCCAGACGATGTTCTTGTGCATCTCAGGTGATGCAGGCCTTATGCCAAGTCTTCATGATACTGCTGCCTGCTTGCTCGGGCAAGTGTGTGCAGCCCTGAAATGTTTTTAGAAAACTTTTTTTTTTAAGTTTTTTTTTTATATATGTTTTAATTCACTGAAACTGAAAGCAGAAATGCATATCGCAGTAGGGGTTTTTATCTATGTCCTGAGATATCATACTAGTTTCACATAAAAAAAATCACCCACCAGATGAATAAGAGATGAAATCTGCTTTTTTTTCCAGGGAAACATCTGAGACTTAATTTTGGGATCAATAAATGCCTCACAGAAAAGAGGTTCGCTCAGTCCCCATTAACCTATGTGAAAGTGGTATGATGTCTCTGCCAATTTATTTGTGCATCTGATACTTTGCTAATGTGCATTGATTTATAGGTTTTATCATATCATAGTATAACTGTACTTTTATTTTTTCCCCTCCACAATTCCTGGCATGCACAGTTCCTGCTGGGCGTTCACATATTAATCTTTGATAATATTTCCTTGTGTCTTGCATGAGCAGAGAGCATCATGAAATTGGCTGTGCTCCAACTTTCTGCCTTTCCCTTTTCTCTTTTCTCTCCCTGCCCCACAGTTTTTACCTGTGGATATGCATGTCCTCATCCATGCTCGTGGCACTGTGTTTGTAGTGCACAGCATTGCAGGGGAGGATGATGAGAGTGCATAGTGTTGTTATTTAATATAACGCCACAGTGAAATGACAGCAAATCTTTCCATTCATGAGCAGAACAGCTTAAGTGACTCTAGCCAGTCTCAGAGATGATCTTAAACTGGGCTCCCATTAGGCTAAGAGAGGCATCGTGCAAAACTGCCAGTCTGTGGTTGGAAGGTCCGGGCTTAAACTCCTAGGGAGCTATGCGGAGAATAGCATCGATTTTGATGTTTTATATTTTTTGCATGTCCCGAACTCCCTATTTGTTTAAATTTTTGTATCCAGAGATTAGATAGAGGTGTGTTTTTGGAGGATACTGACAGGAATTACACCTTCACTGGAGTGCTAAGGAGAGCTTTTAGATTTAAAGAGGAATAAGATAGATTTAATTGTGTCTTCTTGCTTGTGCAAAAATCCAGAGAATCGTAATATCTAGGAATTTGGCCTTTCCACACCTTTTTTTTATTATTATTATTTTTTTTTCAAAGACTTTGATAAGTACACATGAATATGAAATCCTAAAACAGGTAATGGCCATTGGCAGCTTTTATCCTGGATATCCTAGGGATGGAGGAGGAATGTACAAAGGCAGCAATGAAGTTCCTAATTTGGTCAACCCTGTTTGAAATTTAGGCTTACAAAATGGTTTAATGGGAGGATCTGGATGCTGGGTAACTCTCTCCTGACACTTTTAGGTGCACTAACTGAGAGAGGGATAATCAAATATATGTGACTCTGCTTAATTCACTGGAAACCATATGATCTACCACTGCAACAGCTCTTCTAAAATGGCCTTGCTCCGTTATCGCAAACAGCTTGGGAGTCCTGGTGTACAGACTAGCACAGAGCCTAGGCAGCAAAACCCAGCAAGACATTTTTGCAAAGCTGCTGGAATTTTTATGATTGCTGTATTTTAAACTACTTACAAACATACTGTTAATCTGCTCCCAAATACACCTATGTTTTAGGATCAAGATAAGTGCATTTGAATGCAAATGTGGGTAATGCAATGCAAATTGCTTTAATGAAAATGAGGCTGCCTCTTTAAATGCATTGGCGTTGCCAAAAGAATACAGGCTCATATAACTTCCCAGACTACGTAGCATCATGAGTTTGCTTTCAAAACTAGACACTCACCAGGGAAGGCATATACAATACATAAAAAAGAGGAAAGTACAATAAGCAGGGAATAGGGCCGAGATGAAAGGAAAGAGGTGGAGAGAGCAAAGTGAGAGGGAAAGAGGATGTTACAATAATCAACAGAAGATGAACTTTGCATCTGGTCACAAAAGAAGAAGAAACTACATTGGTGCAAACAGTTTAGAGATAGCAATATATATATTTTCCTCCTGCTGCCATTTGATTTCTGTTCTTCCTAACGGCTGCAACTTAGTCTGCTATGGTAGAGGTAGCAAAAATGAGCGGCAGCTGTTCTCAACAGCTCTGTACACCCACCAGGGAATGTAATGCCAGAGTAGACCTGGAGAAAGAGGCCTGCTCACATGTCTGTATTGTATCAGCGGTGACATTTTGATTTATTGATACTTGTGTTGTATCTCCGAGTGAAAGGACCTGTCTTTGCCAGCTGGGACGAAGAGGCAGAGGCAGAGACGATTGCGAGACGTGTGGCGTCATTGTGTGGAGTGACATTTCGCTTTACAGCTACATGGAGTTGTGCTGCAGCAAACAAAAGATTGGGCTGCAGCAGGGTTGACTCAGGAAAGCAGTGCACGCAACTAAAACTGCAAATAAGTGTTCTCTTGCCCTTTAGAAGTCAAGAAGGGAAGAAACTGAAATCTCTTTTCAGTCTTGCACAATGTGGACATTAATTATCTGGTCACTATAATGCTGTGCAAGCAGCATTAGAGGAGATGGCGTTTTATACACTGCCTGTTCTGGTCAGGTATCAGGGTGGAGAGCATGGTAAGAATCAAGATTGCAATAGTTTTGCTCCCTCTTTTTTTGCCTTCCTTTGCCATGTGACAGACGAGATCCCTAGGCGTCAGCTGGGCACTTTGATGGACACCCTACCGGACTTAAATGACTGATTACATAATTGCTGGTGATTGCTAAGGATGGACTTAGGTGCTAATTTTCTGGCCTGTATTCATTGGTTGCTGCTTCCCCCACCAATCAGTTTTCTTGTTCATGTCTTCAGTATGATTCAGTGTTGTTCCGTATAAAATGGGCGTAAAGTAGCCTGATTAACAATCCCATGGCCCCTGCACTTCATGGGGCTACCCACAAACCCATGTTCTGTTCTCAAATGACTTGTGTGGACAAAATCAAGTAACTTCCTCTCTGTCTCAGTGTGCACATGTGTAACTGAGGGCTATGAGGCACACTGCATTTCTCCAAAATGCATTGATAGATCCCTAGAGAAGCTCTGTAACATTCAAGGAAGTATAACAGTTTCTTCTCTAATACACTGTCTTTGAGCCCAGGCTGATACAAATGCGTTTGTATGAACCTTGTACCAGATCACCATTTAAAGTTAAATGTTCTCCTGGACTGGTGCACTGCAAGCTGTGCAGTGTACAGTGCTTGGTCCCAGTGCTTAAAGGTTAGCACTAGTACCAGCAGTCTTTTATGTCTTCCCTCAGCTTCCATGGTGATGTATTTGAAGGATTTTTTTGCTTTGTATGTCTGTAAAAGGAGCATGCATGGCAGTAACAGACGTGTGCATTCCTGTCCTTTGCATCTGACCAGGAATAGGAAGGTGTGGGGCTGAAAGTGGGGAGTGCCTGCTCACTACAGGTAGAAGGATAACTGGTTTTCCTTCCTCTCTTTGTGCTTTGTCTGCTTGGACAGTAGGACAAGACAGGACAGTAGGTTGTTATAGCTACCAGCTTGCAGAATTATTCTTACAATAAATAGCAGTAAACAAAAGGACCAGATTAGATCGTGGCTGATAAATAAGCAGCTATTGCAATACTGAAGTCAAGATATGTAGACAGATTGGCTGAACACTGCTCTGGGCACTTCAGTGATGATTTGCTTTAAGAAATCTCAGCAATCGATGTATGAAAAATACCTCACTGAATTATCATCACCAAAGACTGGAGCTACCCTGTAACTGCTGAACCAGCCCAGCACAGAGACGTTGCAGCGTTTTGCTGACTCCAGACTAGACTAATTTTGCTCCCTCGGGTTGAAAGGAGACAAATGGAAACTCTTCTGCCTTTAGAGGAGGCTTGTTACAGTCCTGGTCCTTGTGGTTTTTGTGCCAGCTTAGTGGCAAAGCACTGTTAGAAGATTACACTGGCTTAATAAATACAATCACATTTCCTTCAGCTGCAAGGCTACAACCCAGTTATTGCGAGCAACTTCTCTAGCTGAGGGTGGAGACATTTTACTGGTGCTGGGGGTCACAGACTTACTCCCTGCTATCAATCATTTGTCCTGGACTTCTCAAGCAAGCCAAGGATGCATTTTAAACAACTGTCAGCCAGGACAGCAGTGAGACTCACGCAGACAGAGGCTCTGGCCTAGGGTCCTACACAATGTGTTTCATTCTGCTTGGTATCTTGCGTACCAGGAGCAGTGAGCAAGTGCTCCAGCACTGTCCTTCAGATGCTGGTGCCAGGGAACAGATGCTCTGTCTGCAGTAAAACACTGAGCCCACCTTCAGGTCTCTTGATCAGCTCAGGGGGTATTTACAGCTCCTTTTGCTCAATGTTTCTTCTTTTTTCTTTTTTTTTCCCCCGCTGAAGGTGAGTATTTAGAGGAAATTTGTGACAACTGCAAAAACAGGGCTGGTTGTCCTGCTGCCAGGATATGCTGCCACTTCCAACACTGAATTACCGATAAACTGGTTGGCAAAGGGAGACTGCACCCAGTTTGTTCTCTTCTCAAGGGGGTTATTGTAAAATGCTGATTACTGGACAGTAAAACTGCACAGATTTCTGCTCATTTCTTTCCAGGGCCTTTACTGCCAAGAGGACACAGCTGAAAGAAGTTGCAGTCTGGAACATGGTGCTCATGGTATCATGGACTAATAAGTGCAGAAGGTTAGTGCAGATGGGAACAAGAGCTCCAACTCTGCTTTCCACTCTTGCCAACAGTGTGTGCCACTGGCATGGCCTGTATGATGCTTGTGCTGTGCAAATTGAAAGCTGAGCTCTTGCGTTGTTTAAGTGAATCTGCTCTTGTAGGCTCAGAAGTCCTGAAGTGAGATAATCTAGGCTGACTTCAGTTTTCTGCTCTGTTGATTTTCCATGTAAATCCCTTACCCAGGTTTGAAATGGAGGGTTTCCTGTATAAACTTTATTCTGAGACAAATTCCTCATCCTGAGATGATGATTTCTGGGTCTGACCCTCCCTGGTTTCCAGATGTCCCAAAGACATTGAAAATAACATGGGGAGAGCAGAAAACTCTTACCGCCTTTTGTTTTTCTTATTGATGCTAATTAATTTGGATTTGTGGCTTATTTTTGTGTTCTGTAATTACCCCTGGGATTTATGTCAGAGAGTTCAAGAAACCAATATACCTGGAGAACTTTCTGGCTGCTCAGAGAGTTATTACAGTAGGTTCTGATTTTCTAGGAAAAAAAAAAACAACTCCATTACTTGTTTTGCTTTACTGAAACAGAGAGAAAGGTATCCACTGTAATTTTGTTCCCTTTCAGAGAGTACATAACACGTGGACCTGGGCATGTCAGGTACAGTGATCTTCTAGGACAAATTTAATCACAGATCACAGACAGTATTAATTAACCCCTGTGCATGTGACACAGTGAGAGTTCCCCTGTGCTAACCTGCAGAGCAAGGCTGTGAAGCAGCCCAGTTTTCATCAATATGAGTGAAGGCCAAGCTGTGGTTTGCAATGAAAGAGTCACTAATAATGGGCTGGTGCTGTAGTGTTTTTATTTTATGTGAATTTCAATAACAAAAATGAGGTCTTTTATTTTTGTATTTACACTTTAAAACATGTAATCAACTGGCATTTCAAGAGGAGATGTAGCTGGCTGATGTTTTGAAAGCTAAGGGGTGGGGAAGGGATTTATTTTCCTTTTGACAAAAAGGTGGGAGAAATATTGACATAATTTTGGTAACACTCACTGTAAACAAGTTGCTGGTTTTTCCTTATCATAGTTTACATCCATTCCTCTGCAGAGCACAAGTTGTGCATTTCTCCTCATCTGAGACAAAGCTAATCATTCTGGCTTGCAGTGTTCCTCGCACATATTTCCGCCATGTTTGCCCTGAACTTTGAGTTTGATGAAACCCCACATCAGGTTAAACTCAGCTGAAATCACCAAGAGCTTAACACAAAATAACAAATTTCCTTGTTTTATTCATATGTAGCTTTGCTTCACACAGCTCAGTCTGAGTTGGTGAACAGCCTTGCTTCCAGCACATTGATTTGGGATTCCAGGTTTGAGCTCGAGGTCATGCAGGTCTCCTGTTGGAGAAGCCTGCACATGCCAGAACAACGTGCACTGAGACAGAAGAGCTTCTCTCTGCAAATGCAGACCCATAATTCTGCCTCCAGCCATCTTACCTGCAAATGGCTGGATGTTCATTAATGGAAATGATTAGATCAGCACTTGAAGTCAGGCCAGCCAGGCATAAAAGCAACTTACACTGCTCCTTCAGGTGATCTTGGACACTTGTGCTTGCCCAACAGGATGCTTAGGCTTCAGCATTTTGGACCTGACCTAGTTTGGACATGTTAATTCTCCCCATCCCTTAAACAGCAAACAGGTATGCTGGTCCCAAGGTGGGACTGGCTCGTATACTTCTTACTATTGGAGCTGCACAGGGCTGTGAGGAGCATCCTTGGAAGGGGCAGTAGAACAAATTACCTTGCTCCCGTCTTCAAATGCAATGTACACCGGCCCCAGAACAAGTTCTCGTATCAAAGGCAGCTTGTGCAGCATCACTGTGCACATAAAACCTCCTCTGCTTGCCAGCAGTCATAAATTATAATGCATCTCGTTTCTCAAGGTGCTTTGCAGTGACTGGGGTATGAAAAGCACAGTATAAAACCAAATTAGTTCTCTTTCTAAAAAGAGGCTTTCTATAATAATCAGACTCTAAATGGGTCCTCTCCAGTGGCTGCCTACCCAGGCCAATTTCAAGAAGTGATCAGTCCCTCAGGGTTTCACTGAGTATTTCCCATGATGAGCACCACCATTTGCCTTCTGTTTCTCAGTTATTCTTCCTCTTCTTCTGTGTCAGTCCCACGTTTTCCTCTCCTTACATCTCTCTGCTGTTATGTTCTTCCATGTTTTGGAAAACCATTGTCCTCTCTCAGAGGGCAGAGGAAAATGTAGGTGGCTGTGAAAGAAAGAGCTTTAGCTTTGCTGATGCCTGGGGAGAGCTGAGAGAAAAGGGAGGGCTCTGTTCTGGACTGAGGTTTTTCAGATATCACAAACTCCGGTGGAGGGAATCCTGCCCATCATTTCTGCTCTCTCTGTCGTTCGTTTCCACCAGTTGAGTAGCTCTAATAGAAACTTAGCAAGCAGATTCGCTCTTTGTGCCTCCAGAAATCCAGCCCAGTGCTGCAAAGGTTATTCTTGCCATTATAAACATGAGAAATCAGACCAATTATGGCTAAACCTTACTGCTAATTAATGCAGAAGATGATGCTGCTATTTCTGTGCCATTCTGAACAAGGCTCTATTCTGAACTTCCTATAACAAAAAGTACTGATTGTTTATTAAATATAACTAGTTGGCTTGAAAAGTACCTGGGAGCAGGCTGGGAGAGAACAAACTTTTTTTTTTTTTTTTTTTTTTGATTTCCAGTTAAAAACGAAACATCCACATTAGAGCTCTGACATGTATTTGCCGACGTCTTCATAAATAGTGCTCTGCACCACAATTCAGTTGGAAACACCACATCTGCAAGAGCCACCTTCTGTCATTGCTGCGGTGTTCGTAACGTTAATGCCTGCTTCTGAAAGTGGTTTGCTGAGGAGCTTTCAGGTATTTTTACATGTAGCTATTTCCCTAATAGTGTCAACAAGTTAATAAGTTCTTCTGGTATTTCATATCTCTCTCTCTCTCTCTCTCTCTCTCCTTCTTTTAAATTTGCTTATAAATAACCATCAGCTGTTCTGGAAAAATTTCATTAGTATTTTCATCTAAACAAATGAATAATGTTCTGGTAGTTTTCAGGTTCACTTTTAAACCACTGTCTTATGTCTTTTTTCCTATGAGAAGTTGTGAGCCAAATTCAATAGGGTCAAAAGTTTTGTACAATGAAACCGTGCAAAGAAAGTAGTACCCGAATGACAATATTTCACAGTCTATATTGCAAAACAACAGGGAAGCTGGCACTCTGAATTGAACTGTTTGCTTAATAATAAATATTCACTGAACTGTGATGTAATTCCATGCTTCTGAAAAAAGTTTTGAAAAACTCTGATAGAAATCTAGGTGAAAGTAAACATGGTTTCCTTCATATCATCAATGGCAGGAAGTAGACAGATTCCCAAGCCCACAACACTCAGATTCAAAATACGCATTTGATCCAGGAACAAAACTGCTCAAAAGTACGTCAAGACTTGCAGACCTGTTGCAGTTGTCCTGCCAAAATTTCTTCCCGGTGTTGGGGGCCAGGGCTGTGCAGTCGGAGTGGCAGGCACCCGCCGAGGCATGTAACTGGAAACAAGAAACACGTCGCTTTGCAGCCTCCTTCTGCGGTTCCGCCTCCGAGGGGCTATTAGCTGTGAAAATTTCCTCCGGTGCTTTGACGTGTGTCTTACTCTCTAAAAAGAAATGCCGCGGTTGTTCTCGCTCCCCGTGTCTTTCAAACACGTCGAGGGGCTGCGAATGAACTGGAAGGAAAAATACCTGTCTGATGCTGGAATAGCTTAGAAATTGGTGGGAGAAGTTGCCAGTGCTAGCACTGTCTGCTGTGTATGCTTCAGAAGCGGGAGGTGATTTGCTGGGCTTGCTTCTTTTTTTATGTTTTATGGGCAGCCTGGAATTTGGCCCGTTAACCTCATAGTTTTATACAGTGGGGTTGAAGCTAAGGATTGGTGAAGTTTGTGCGCAGGGAGCAGAGCAAAGGTGTACTTTTCAATAAAAATGTATAAAAAGTCAGAGCTGTGGAAGGTGGAAGTGAAGCAGAAGGGGGAAGTCAGAGGCGAACTGTATGGCAGATGTCCATCAGGCTGTCACCACTCCATCATTTTGGGGTGCAAACGTTGGTCCCCCAGGTGCTTCCAAGCAAGGTGGGCTTGCCTGTTGTCCAGCTGCAGCTCCTCGCCAGGGCTGTGAAGGCAGGCTCCCAGCTGAGCATGCTATGGTAGTCCGGCCGCCTCGGTGCCATCCTGCCCACACCCCTGCAGTCTCCTGCCGCTCTCCCACCTTCCCTTCTCAGTTTTTGCTCTGCATCGCAGGGAGGCACGTGGTCCTCCCAGTTTATAAAATGGTGGTAGCCCTTCTCAAAATGTAGTAGGCTGCTGGCACCTTAGGGAAGGTCACGCACAGGCTTTCTTTCCTGTGCCTTTGGTTTGAGGCAAGTGGTCCTTCCTTATCTCCATGTCCCTTGGGCTCTGTTGCAGCTGTTGATATTTTTCCTGGTGATAGATGATCACTGAAATTGGAGCAAATCCCACACCTTATCTCTTCTGCCTCATTTTGAGTTCATCTGCTTCCCGCGTTGGTTGGGTGGTCAGTGGAGAAGGTGCAGCATCAGCAGGAAAAGCTGTTAGATCCAGACTTGTGGTCCCCTTTGGTTGTACTGCAGTAAAAGCTGTGGGGAGACCCTTTAGCTGGCAAGACAAGATGGGTGTCATATCAGCCTCACCTGGAGGTACTCCTGGTCTGCCTTTAACATCTCATAGTGTCACAGCTGTGTATTCAAAGTGGTGGTTACCCTACCAGTTGGAAGCTATAACAGTTACAGTTTCCAGTCACATTGTCACTGACTCTCCCAGTTAAAATGCAAAAGTTTTTCCTCTTCAGAGCTGAAACTCCAAATCTGTACTTTAAACAAACCTGAGTGTCTCTATATTTGCAGCATAAACCCAACAAGGCGTATTCTACCCACGCTCTGTGCAGCAAGAAAATGTACTTGCGTGGGTTCGCGCGAGGCTGGTCTTCCTCAAGTCTCCTTGTTCAGAGGTAATTACAAGCTGCTTTTGAATCTTCCCAGATTCCCCGCTTCTGCCACCCACATTTCGCTTGGACAACAAGATTTCTCAGTCTCAGCTGTGCTCGGCTCCCACTTCGCACATTGTCAAACGACTACTCAGGAAGTTAAAAAAGTACAAAATCTCTGTAGCATTCTAAATTATTTATTGTCAGCAGGTAACTGCAAATTAGGCTGCCTGTAGGTAGGCAAAAGACAAGGAAAGTTAACACTTTGGAGACTGACATAAAAAAAAAGACTGGAGATATACAAAGGAGCGTAAACATTCAGAAAAGCGTTGTAATCTGCAAATCCATCAGTCCTTCTCTGCTTTTGATCTGAGGCCTTTCCCCAAAGCCTCCTGGTTGCTTCTGTCTCTTCTCACCCCTCTGCTCCTCTTTCCCCTCTCTCTCATCAGCTACTTAGAGCTTGCTTAAATAAGTTAAAACAGTCAGGGAACAGGGCAGTAAGTGAACACAAAGTGATTTTGTAAGAGCACAGATGTTTTGCAGCTTCTTGCAAATCCCTTTGGACGTATCTTTAGGAGGTTTGCAGTGCCCAGGAGCTCTGCTGGAACGAGAAGATCTAAGCTCGTAACACTGCTGCCCTTGAAAAATGCCTGTCACAGTGGATGTCCCTGGATGCTGCCCTGGCTTGTGTATATATGACTGTATTTAACTTGAGAAACCAAGTGGAGACTTATAGTGGCTTGTCAGAAGAACAGCACTCTTCTCTGCTACAGCAGAGTAGTGACCTTGCAGCTAGACGGTTGAACAGAGCCAGTCCAGGAAGGCAAACACGAGAACCAGGGTGCTGTTGCAGAGGGAAGCCAGCGATGGGACGGCAGCCGTGAGAAACGCCCGTGAGTGTTCCCCTCCTGACGCCGTGCGAGTTGCCAGCTCGCCTTGAACGCAGCGCTGGTTCCGCGTACCGAGGGGCAGCACGGGCTCTGTGCTGCAGAAAACTTCGTTTTCACTGATTGGCCCCAGGGGTGAACCCGGAAAGTGTTCCTTTCCTGAGCTCCAGCTAAGCCACCGTGCTAAGACTGTTTGCAGCCTTTCCTTTTTCTTCTGGTCCTTCACTTTAACTAGCAGCCTGCATATTTATTAAGATCCCTCAGTGCTAGAGAGCTTTCTCACTGGATAGCCTTCAGCACGTTTGGACGGAGCCTGGCATGTCCAACGTGCCACCAAGTGTGCAAGGTTTGCTGGTCACCACGCCAGGCTGTCCAGACTGCTCTAGGAAATCTCAGGTGGATTTAATAAAGCACCTAAGTATTTTTGAGTAAGACATAAATCAGGGTTTAGTGACCTGTTCATAGACGATTTATAGGTGGTGAAGGGTGAAACAAATAGGTCTGTCTGTAGTGAATGATCAGTTCCTCATCCGTTTCTTTCTTTCTTTTGAACTGTGGTCAACAAAACAATCAAAAAATCAGCGTAAGAGTGCCAACAGCTGGGACTGACATTGTCATGGTGGAGATATCGATCTCCTTCTGAGATTTAATGAGCCTGACTCCAGGGGTGCTACCAGGCTGCAAATCCACAGGACTCCGGACAGCTTCACCTGCTAACATCCCCACGAGAAGATTGGGCAGCACCAGGATATCCCACAGAGCCAAAGGACAAGTGGGTGCTCACCCTTTTGGCTTCAGCTTTGGAGGGAGCATACCGCTCGCTGAACGCAGAAACCTAGTCCACCCCTTCAGCGTGGGAAGGAGGGATTTGTTCGCATAGACAAATGAAATATTAATACAATTTTCAAGAGCTAACCTCAGTGAATCACTCTCACAGCTGCTTCTTCCCCTGTCTGCAGGGCTGCAGCTGTGGCAAGGTTAATACGGAGCATCCATCATTTCCATTAGTGGATGGCAATGCCGCGTAGATCCCCTGTGTTGTCTGCATTTAATTATGTGTTAGGCTGGCCTCTGTATATTCCTTTGCAGTGAAGGCTAAAGTGGAGAAAGGAGGTCAGGCCTATGGCCCGACTGATCAAAACTGCCCATCGCATGTTCAGATCTTTTCCAATGCAAACACTAACTTGTAGCAGAAGAAAGAGCCAGGAAAAATGTACCGGTGCAGCCTGTATATGTGAGCACATATAATGCGCATTATATTTTAAAAGGGCTGCATATTACCTGACAATGATTCTATATGCAAAATTCTCAATTCTTTTTAGCTGTCCTTTCCTCTGAGCATCAGATTGGCTAAACTTGGTTTATACCACGTACACTGGAGGCAGAGAGAGGAACTGAGGAACATCTTACTGCATGGATTTCCCAGTAGTTTGAACATACCGTAGTCTGCCCAGAACAACCATTTCTCTGCTCCTGTACTACACCAACCATGAGGGAAATAGTTCATGCCACACCTGTGTACATACAGGAACATGTGAAAAGGCAAAAATGAATACTGCAAGCAGCAACATTATGAATAGCATATAGAGATAGGTAGCAGGAGCAGGACCCCTGGCCTAGACAGGAAGAGAAAGGATTTAAGTCCAGGACAAAACTGAAGGTCAAACTCAGGTTTTTGTGATAAGTACATAAATAGCCTCTGTTGTCATCATCTTTCGATCTTTTCTGTGTTTGTTTACCCTTACAGTGCTTGGTAAGAAAGACTGCACCTGCTCTAATACAAATGACGGATGTGCCCAGCCTGGAAACCAGTGAGTGGCTTCAGATTTATTCTCAACTCACCTCCTCTGGCGCCCAGGACACCAGAGAGCATTGGCACTTGTGTCCACGGATGTACGTGGCCACTTTTATGTCTGCTCTTCAGCCATGGGCTGGGTCTCCATCTCTGCGCTGGACTGTAAGTATTTGCGCGTCATGTTCTGAAAAGCAGCCAGCCTGGGGCATACACAAGGACATCCTCAGCAGCCCGTCTCCGAACCCAAGATACCAGTCTGGCAAGTGTCTCCCTCACTTCCACGGAGTCAGCGTTTCACCGCTAGCTCCTAGTGTGCTGGGGACATCCTTAGAGATATAGGTGCACAAAGACATATATATATGTATTTATGTATGTGTGTATGTATGTATACACACACACACTTAGATATCTATATACACACACATACATGTATATGTATGTGTATATGTATATATATGTATGTATAAAACGGCTGGACCGCTAGTTACTATGTGGTGTGTTTTAGTTGTTGCAAATTAGGGGGTCATGAGATACGGAGAAAACTTGCTTGCAGAGTTTCTAATATCTAGTTTCTAGTATCTAATCCACTGTCCTGATCATCCTGACTCGGTGGCTACTTATATGACACTAAATAAGAACCAGCCTCAAATGAATATGAGCTGCTGAGGGATCATTAAAATTCCTTTTCAGTCCTGATCATTAAACAAACCATATGAGAGGCAGACTCCATACCTGGAGAAAGTGGTATGTTAATGGAGATGCACCCAGCATAATTGCTGTCATCCATCACCCCTGCCCCGCTGGTATTGACAAAGTGCAGCTAAATATTTAAATAAGCCATTTTTCTTCAGAACCGAAGGATTAGATGCAGCCAAATTTCTCAGTCTAGTCAGCAAATGATACAAATCCAGGGATTAAACAGGATTTGCTGGAGTGAATGAGAGCTGCTTCTGCATTATGCTTTATGAAAAAATATTCTTTGCTGCCAAGACTGTTGCTTGGGGCTAGCAAAGAAGGAGAAACGATTCTTTTTCTTACTGAAGGCAAGCAAAATACAATTAGTTCCTTTTTACTCGACACTCCTGATTCACTTTGAGGGTGTAGCTGAAGGAAAACGTGGTTTTCCCAAGCCCCATTAGATACATGCAGTGTTTTCCTCTAAAAACATTGCATTTGAAATGAATATGTAGGGGTTAGAAGGCTACATAGAGTTACATCTGTTTCACTTAAGAGTAAAGCTTCTTGGAGGTCATGCCAGTTACTTTCAGTAAAATAGAAAGGAATGTTTGCTGAAGTCATTTTTACTTCGATGCCTGCTTGCACACGGTACTTCTTTCCCATTTGGTGGTGGGTATATTGAATTTTGTTGGGAAACGTAAAAGGTTCTCACTGCACAGCAGGCAGTTACTGAGGCAGACAAACATAGGAAGAAATATTTGTTGGTGCTGGTAAGGAGTATTTTGAACAAAAGATTTTTTCTTTAGTGTATGTCAATTCATTAAAGGTAAATGGGAGTCATTCATAGGAACAAATGGTATTGATTATTTTTTTAATAATCCAAGTGTAAATTTCTAGGCTCCTGTTGTTGGTTTTTTCCCACCACAAAATCATCTGTTTCTTTTTTCTCCAGACTTTTTCTCCTGGTACTTGTTTTTTTCTTTGCATAATTGAAATAATTTCCTGAAGAATACGAATTCAGATAAGATCCGAAAAGAACTCTGTTTAAGACTTAAAATATTACCTTCTCTCAGTGGTACATCTGTTCAAGGCTTGCATGTGTGCATCTTGTCAGATCAAATGTTACGTACTTTTTCCCCTTGAATCAATCAATGTCAGGAAACCAAAACTCATGTCCATCTCTAGGGGAAGACACCAACATTTATAAATCATGGAGAAAAAATGAAAACAGTAAGATAAATGTTTTTCAGCTCAGGCTTGCAAGGGACTATAGAATGAATATTTTCCCCTAAATGATGAGATATAAAACTGTTCTACCCTTAATTATAGAAAGCAGGTTTTGGTGGAAATGAAGTGGATTATTCCTTATGACATTATTGAAATTCTACTGAAATATGTAAAAATGCATGAGTCTATTGCTTTACAGACAGTTCTGTGCATTTAATCTCTGTGAATTGATGGTGATACATAAATGTCAGCTTTATTGAACATGTCTCCAATGTCTGGCTATCCAAACAGTATTAATTAACTCCCAAAGTCCTGTTCCAGCATGCATTTGGACTCATTTAAAAACCTGCACTAGAGCAGTTGCTAGACGAATGTGGCCTAGAAATATGGTGCAGATTTTTTAGTGAGAGTAATTAACCACTGAAATAAATTAGCCAGCAGGAAGGTGGATTTTCCATCATTTGAAATTCTTAGCTTGAGACTAAATGTCTTTGTGAAAGATATGTCATAGCTCCAACAGAAGTTATAAGCTTGAGGATGCTCAGTCTACAGGACACAATTATGTATTTACAGCTTTGTTAAGCAGGGCTTGTAGGAGAATTATTCACGTTCTACACTCTAGTTATGGGAATTACTGGTGGGATACAGCTACCCACATTGAAATCAGTTAGCCAAAACCTTAGCTCCTTTTTTTTTCTCTGTATTCCTTACTAGAGCTGAGCAGAACATTCAAACCTGTTATATGTCACCAGAAAAGAAAACATTTTAGAAATATTTTAAAATTTTTTAAAAATATTTTTCCTGTTCTGTGAGCTGTAGTTTTCTCTTGAGGAAGCCTGGCAAATCTTAGTGAAGGTTAACCTAGGAAGTTGTAAAACAGGGAAAAAGTTTTTTGGATTTTACCTTCAGGAAGGAATGGGACTCCACCTAAAAGTTATGATAAAGTTATATTTATAGTTCCTCATACTAATGTACCATCATTCTTTGTATCTTTGGTTACTTAACTGCATTACAAAATAGACAAAAAATGCTAGCTTGGATAAATTTCTGGTAGACCAGACTGTGATCTGAATTATACCCGTGCACTTCCATTGAATTCACTAGAGTTGTTTCTTATTTATGCTGGTATAGTTTGCCCAAAATTGGGCATATTAGCTTCATATTTTTGTGCAATACATCCGGGGCCAAAGTCAAGTGAAACTAGGGTGTAGAGAACAGAGCAAAGTTATGCTTTACAAAAAAAATCAGGGAGATTTAGAAAAGCTAGTGCAAGTAGTACAAGATATAGAGAATTCTTTCACTGATGATGGCAGGAATAGGGAACGAGAGGAGACAGCACAGCAAGGAATGTCAGAAGTGGAAAGGCTGTGGAGTAGGAGGTGGCATCTGGTCTCTTTTCGGAAGTTGTGTTCCTCTCTAACATGCTGACATCCCCCTGATGAGCAGGAGCAGAGGATGCCTCTTCCAATCATGTGTCACAGTGATGCTTTTCTCAAAATAAACCACTGCTTATGTATCCTTAAACAAGAAGCAGATGCTTCCCTAACTCCCAGTTTATTCAACACAGCTTAACGTTTTATGGAATTTTATGATGAAATAAAGCCTGCTTCCTTCCCCACAACCCTGTTCAGCTTAGCACAGTCCATTGCAGCTCTTACTGGAGTGAACTACATTTGAAAATGGCGGTTTCCCTCCTGCTGGTGTGGGCAGCCGTCTTTCAAAAAAAGAGACTTCCAGGAATACAGAAGAAGGTATTGACAGAGGTGTTAAACTGTATTTCCCTGTTTGGTCCAAAATACAGTGCCTTGAGCATTGTTAGTCATCAGACATACTTAAAAGCCTTCAGAAATCTGAATACATCTATCAGAAATCTTCTGTTGGCATCGTGGTTATAGTGGGATGACTGACGAGTGTAGCCTCTGGTTCAGTGGAGAGTGTCTCAAATATCAGGCGTTAGAGAAGTGCTTTTTCTCTAGGTATTTTGGTTTTGTTCATCTTGTTCTGTAGCAAATGATTCTGACCGCTGACAGATCCCGAACAAGAGTGCCCAACTAGTCTGACCTACTATAGCAGTTGCTGTCTTCTTATGGGCTGGTGCATTATGTGCTTCCAGACATTTGGAGTTGCTCCTGCCGGTACGATACCTATCATGGGTAGAATGGTACCCATCATGCGCAGAATTCATTGCTGAAGGCCAAAAATGATGTGATTTTGTTAAAAACAAATGAACCAGCCAACCAGCCAAAGCTGAATGCACAAGGAGTGCAAGGTAGCTGATGTTTACTTAGGTACAGTGAGGTCTGGAGAGGGATCAGAAACTCCTTTTTGTGCAATAGCTACTTGCAGCTGCCCTCTTTCTACCCAGCTAGATGACAGAGGCGGATCACCTGGAAGGAAGGGAACAAATAGATAAAACACAGCAGCCAGATGGGCTGTAAAAGGAAGTACCCGGTGCAGCCTTCAGATGTTCAGCCTCCCATGGAGACTCCAGAATCCTTCTGAAACAAAGCACTTGGAGTCAGGCAGCTCCATATGATCCCCAGTGCAGGTCAGCATCAGATAAACTTGTCTCAGCCTGGTTGAAGGCTGGTGGATAATGTGATTAAACAATAAGCATTTTGTCGCAGTAATGAATACTGGCATCCGTCTTCTGATACGATTAAATTAGTCTGGAGACAAATTCTTCATTTCTGACACTAGGTCAGCACACAAGTATGTGGCTTGTTTTTTGTTTGGATAGTTAGTTAAGGAAGGTGCCACCAGCAGTAATGAGGTCACTCAGAATTAATTTCTTCCTTGGTAAATGGCAGGGAGCATTGAGCGTTTGTGTTTGCTCAGCTGCAAATGTTGACAATTCTTTCCCTAGGAAAATGGTGGCCACCTCCTTGCTCCACAGCAGGCGTTCAGCTGCACACGCATGCTGAAATAAATAAGTTGTTCCCCTTTGCTCGACATTCTTCAGCTCCAGTCATTAATAATGTTATGCAAAGCCCAGTATGACTTGCTGCACAGGATTATGCCATAAGACATGCAGAAAGCTGTTTAAAGGCCATATAATTATTGTCATTGATGAAAAGTCCCTTTCGCGGCAGTTCTGGTTCTTGCACATTAAAGAAGGCTTTGCAAATACACCATCAACCATTCACAATTAACTTGGTTATTGATGACGCTCCATAAATGTTTAAAAACACTGAAGGAGAAGTAATAAATGGTTGATTTGTTTTCTTGACTGCAACTGCTGCAGGCTTTTGCTGTTTGTGTATAATTCTTTATTCCACTTAAAACCAGTGGATATATCTTCTCTTACCTGCCCACCTTGAACTAGGCTAATGAGGTATCTTCTGTATTTACTGCAGGCTAAAAGGAACTGACTGCAGTTCAGTACTGATAAAAAAAATCCAGCAAGCCTGCACAGAACTGCAGGTCTTTGCTTCTTGGAAATTTAAGGGATTACTCAGATTCCACTTGTGGAAATGTGGACACGTTTCCCATCTCCCAGCATATCACTTTTACAAACAGTGCTTTAGCCCAGAAGTTTTTACCATCTCCTGAAATCTGTCCTCAGGTTTCCCTGACCACTGTGCTTCATTTGAGAATCTGGAGTGCTAAAGGGAAACTGTTTGCTCTTTCATCTGCAGAGTGAGTGCCTGGCATGCCTTTTCATTAACTAGGGCACACACAGGTACAGGCACCTCCCCAGATACCCTATAAATTCAAAAATCTGGTCTTGTCAGTTGGTATAATCTAGGTCTTCCGTTCATCCATCATTAAGATCTGCAGAGGCAATTTGCACTCAGAGACTGACCCGAGTCTCCAGAGTTTAAAAGCCAATGCATGAATCTCTTGTCGCAACCTAGGGTTTTCTTTCCCTTTGGTAGCCACTGTAGTGATTCACAGGGCACAAATTACAAGTTTGGTCATGGCTTTGAACAGAGAAAAAGGTAACTGTGTGGTCAACAAGCAATTATAACTTTGGTGCTGTGGAATCAGCACGCATAATAGTAATAGCTATACTTGCTCCGTGTCCTTTTTCACTAGCAGCAATAGTTTTTAGACTCTCCTAATCACTCCATTTGCTTTCCTGTAGGTTGACAGGGGCATCAGCTACCATAACAAATAGACTATCCAGTGAAATCTGTCTCCTCAGGAGGACAATTTTGTTCTTCTTTTTTCTTCGAAAAAAGTCTGTGGAAGAGTTTACTAAAATTCTTAGCAGAGTTACTTACTGCTTGACTGTGTTTGTATTGTTCTACAGGGGGATTTTTCTCTTCTCCCGGTCCTTGGGGCATTAAAGGCCCTATAAACTAAAGGCCTTCCCCTTATCATTAGAGAGGGAAGAAATCCAGTAAAACCCTGAAGCTCTCTGCTTGCAATTTCCGTGCACATCCATGCATGAAGCTGAAGAGTTCATTGTACATTCAATAGCAAGAAACCCATGGCCCCTTGTAGTCTCGAGGCCCAGGATGATAAGCTAGGGAGGCTTAGGCTGGGATACCTGCAACAGCTCCAGCCCCTGGCTGTCTGCACCTTTTGCAGGGCTGCTTGCTGCCACTCTGTGAATGGCTCAGCTATTTCGGGAGTGGATCACTGAAATGCCACAATCCACGCTGAAATAACTTCAAACCAGTTCTGGTTTACCTAAATAGTTTGACCTGTAAACTGTGGTGTTTCGTTACTGGCTTCCCATGCACACGAAGCAGTGTGGGGTTAGAGCGCAGATAGCAGCCGCAGAGGCAGCAGTCCACACTCCTGAGGTTTAATACTGCTGGATTTCAGCTCGTGCACCTGGGAAGGAAAACTGCTGGAAGGACCTACAGAACAAGGGATTTTGTCTTGGAAGGTGGTGACTCGCAGGTGGATTTAGGGGCACTGTAGATACTAGCCGCAATGTGAGCTCTCAGTGTTTCAGCAGAAGGGCCACATTCAACCTTGGACGTAGGTGAAAAGAGAGTATAAAATGGAATTAGGGGAGTAACTTGATTTCTCTCATCAGGACTGAAGATCACTGCTGGAGAACTGCTCCAGTTCTGATATTGCTTCTTCAGGATAGACATGAAGATCTTAGAGAGACCTCAAAGGAAGACTGTGAAAATGATTCAGGGGATGGGAAGCAAGTTATGACTTGAGGCATAGGTGCTTTATTCATGAGATATTAGAAGATTGAAAGGAGACCTTGCTGTTCATTATAAAGGTGTATACATGGAGACAAGTCTTGAGTGTCAAGGGTCATTTGACCTTGCAAAATAGAGCCTAACGAGAAGTCTGCAGAAGGAGCGTGGAGAAATTCATCCTTGAAATAAGACAGCATTTCCAAGCAGCCAGACTGAGCAGAATTGGCTGTGGACTTGCAAGTGGATTGTGTATAATGAGATGTGATATCTTTTTTTAAAAAAAATCCAGTTTTAGTGAGAACCTCTTTTCCTTGTCTGTCAGCGTGCAGAGGGAGCTGGATTTGCTGGCACACTCGTATTGCCATCGCAGTCTCTGAACTACAGTCCATCAGTACCATCCGTATCTTGCTATGCTGCGGGTTAGACTCACACATTCTTCCTCCCTGGGGCAAAGAGCCAAGCTCGTGCCAGTGTACTGTCAAATGCTTGAAGGGACCAGCAGATTTGAACTGTGCCTTCTTGGCTTTGTTTGATGATTTTTGAACTTTAATTGAGGTACCATCCTGGGCTTTTCAAACAAGTTCAAATCCTCTCCCTATGTGGTAGCAGCAACCAGGCAAAAGAAACCAGGCAACTGTGCTACCCTTTGGAGCCAATTTTTTCTGTCTACTTCAGTGGAGGCATGAATGGAGGCACCAGGCATGAATTTAACCCTTTTCGTAGAAGGGCTTTGGTAAATAGCACTGGCAGGTAGGAAATGACTTATCTGAAAGTATCTCACTGAAAAGCACAAGCATCGTGTACGGAGCTTCTGTGGAAGGGAAGCTGGGCAGGGAGACAAGGCAGCTCATTCCTTCAGTTCCATTCTTTGGATTTTCTTTTTCTTTTTTTTTTTTTCGGTACCACTTTACTTGCCCAGCAGCTAAGCTCTAAACAAAGTGTGAATACTCTCCCATTGAGTTGCGCTGGGGACACATTTGACCCATTTATTTTTAAGTGCTCACACTCCCTTTTAGGTATCTGCCCCAACATGTGCTATAAAAAAGCTTCATTAAAGTAAAAGGTATTTGATCCAGTCAGTCTAGACCTGTGTGCCTATGTATAAAAGAACATTTTGGGAGCTAATGGTGGATTTCAGGGGACTTGGTTGTACCAGTGATAATTGAAACAAACAGACCTCAGCGGCCTAAACTAGTTCAATGGAGCTGTTTTCCTCTTCCTTTTGCATTATATGTTCCGTATTTTAGTGCTCCCCAGTTCCCCACTAGCATTAAGAGACACTTACAGCTGTTCTTGTCTCCCTAATAACAGCACTCTGTAGAGTTAATGTTGGACTCCAAGGGCCCGAGGAGGCAATGTGGAGCTTTAAGCACGCCAGCCGGGGGACTTGCCATATGCAGGAGGAATTTTATCCCTGTTCAGATGCAATTGGGCTGAAGCTCCCAAAGTGAAATCTCATTTAGGTCAGTACATTTCTGCTCAAACAATTAGAGTTATGCGTCAAGCACTTTCTTTTATTTCTGTTGCGTTGTCATCGTTGTGTGTAACCAGATATCTGCTGCCTTCACCCCTGCTGTTGTGACCCCAGTTCCAGAAGAAAGGGAATTGAGATCTCAATGGGGAAAACTTTGGTTAAAACATAAATAAATAAATAAAGTGCAAGAACTGTCGGAGACCTCCCATGCTGACTTTCGCTGCTGCAGTGCTCAGAGAACAATGAGAAGATTAAAGTATTAGACTTTCCTGTCTGATACACTCCTATCAGTCTCAGATAACCTGATGGAGGACAGTGGATTTGCTCTGGTTTTATAGCAAACATACCAGAAAGCAGAATTTGCTTTGGGCATTGTCATTACTGAACATGAGCAACAATGGCCAAATGAATGAGAAGATGGAGAACCAATGACTTACATATTAACTTTTATGACTCTTTATGTACAGCCTTGAATGGGGGGCTATGGCGCAGTGGGCTTCGTGATCTAGCTGCCTCCCATGCTCTCAGGTCCTTTGGGCTGCACCGTGCTGCTGCCTCCCGGCTTGAGGTTGTGCAGGTGGAGTCTCCTGAGAAAATTACCATCCAGAGCAGTATTGCTGATGCGTTCTGCAGAGATTTGTTACAGGCCAGTTATCTTTTCAAATTTTCCTTCATGGGCATGGAACTAGAAACTTAATATATTCATTTGCTTGGGCTCCTTATTTGTTGTGTTGCTAATTGCTTTGTGATTTTAAGCACAAGGAAGCTCAGGTCTGGATGTAATTACATAAATCCCAGTTATTCACAGTTAGTTGTGCCCTTAATAAAGCTTTGCATATTGTGAAATATTCTACCGTAACCCCTAAGTACCTATCAGTGCATCAAATGTAATTTAGAAGAATTTCTTATTCAAAAAAAAAAAAAAAGAACTGTGTTTGTTCATTTATTTATAGATGCTTTTCTTGTGCTCTCCTGGCAGGTTGTGTTGGAGGAATTGCATTAAGGGCTGGCTAATTTTGGTGCAAAAGGGGCCCTTCCTATCTGTGCTCTGTTGCCCTGTGTCAAGGACAAATCCCCCTTGTGCCAGATCTTCCCCTTGCTACAGCCAACATCCCACCGAGGGCACAGGACATCCGAGACCAGCAACTGGGATGATGTGAGGAAGAGGAAGGAAGCTGCGCCCAGGTAATGTCCCCCTGCATCGTCGGTGCTCTGCAGAAAGCCATCAGGCTGGCCGGCATCAGGGTAGGCGGCTTTGCAGATGGCCATGGGGAAGGACATGCATCAGGCTTTAGTCCGTAAAGGGCTCCACCAAGAGGCTTCAGGTGCCTCCAGGATTGCGTGTTGTACAGGAGCGTTGAGTCTGTCAGTACCGTCAACATGTACCTGGGGCCAATGTGACAGTTGCAAACCTGAACCTGTTTATTTAGGTTTTAACACCTTTCAAATGTGATGCAATATGCAGATACTGTGAGCATGGAAACTTGTCTCTGACCTTTTGAAACTGTAACTTCTGTCAGTCATGTCAGCTACTAATTGCTGCTGCAGTTCACTGCCCTGGGTGGAAGGAAAAGCGTTACAAAGCTGCCATTGCAAAATATAAATTATTTTAATTATAGTCAACATTCCCTTAGTGTGAAACACTGTAGATTAAATTTCCAGCTGGCTTTTTAACTGTATTTATAAAGTGCGCAAGCGTATCTTGGCAGTGCAAAGCACGGATGTGCTTGTGGGGGGGTTTACTAAAACTCCGGTTTGTGAGCTCTGTAATTCACATATGTGTTCCTCAATTTTGCATCCTCAGGGAGGATCGTCCTTTCACACAGCAGTGTTCACAGATGCAGCTACGAAGCCTCCTAAAACATAATCCAATGTTTAGGTATGTTGCTTTCCTCAATATTTCTTTTGCATTGAGGGGATCGGTATTAATGTCAAATATTTTTCAACTGAGATGCTGCAGCCAGGTAATAAAATTTCCTGCAGGCTTGAGGTAAGTCTAGCTTCATACAACAGACACTTTTTTTTTGGATATAATTACTTTCCTCTGTAGCAAGGTTCATCAGGAAGGGTGCAGGTGCTGACCTAAAGTAGCTGCTAAAGCCCTGGCTTGTAGTTCATTCCTATTAAGCAAAGCAGTTAAGCATATTTCTTTACTGAAAGCCTAAGACCTACTTGTCTTCACTGAATAGGGATTGATTTAAAATTGTGCTTAAATACCTTATGGAACTGAGGTCTATATAAAGAAATATGCAGCTGGGGTTTCTCTTCTTTTGCGCTGATATAAATCAGACATAAATGCACTGAAACCAGTGTTACATGTGGGAAAAGAATAAGGTCCTAGGCGTATTAGAAAATAGCTGTGAATATTTCAATGGTCTTACAAACTAAGCCATATTTTCAGGAAACTAGAATTATCAGCCATAGCTCTGCTTTAAATATCAACCCCTCAGCAGCCAAAACATGACCCATTAGCTATTCCATTAGCCCATATCTCCTTTCCAAAAAGATGTATTTGAATGTTCATGCAATCAAGCTATCATGTTGGCTAAGCATCTTTCAGAGCTTTCTAATACACAATAATACAGCTATCGCTTTGTGCCTAATGTTTCATAAAAATGCCATATATAATGCTACCTTCTTGGCTTGCTATCTTTTATAATGAAAGGTTGCAGGAGTTCCATTTCCAAATGGTTACTCTAGCAATCATAAAAAAAAAAAGAAAGAAAAAAGCTAGGAAGCTATAGTAAAATGCTCTGTATTTGTGGTGTTGAGGAGGGAAGTGGGCTTCCTGTTCCCTTTAGCACTCAGAAGCAGGAACATAATGAATGTGTTATCAGGTACAGTGATCATTATGTCTCATTTGTGCAATTACATATTATATTTGTGTTTATACTCAGCGTTTCTACCTCTTAAGTCTCCCATGTGTGGCTGTACGAGAGATGCTGGGCTTTGGAAAGTCAGATGCTGAGCCATTGACTTTGGCGACATTCCTCCCAAGGACTAATGTATGTAACAGAAATATATAGAGACACAGGAATTGATACAAACAGCTTCTTGAGCAGCAGCCAGGTGTGAGGTTTGCACCTTCCATTACCTAGCTGGCCATTAATGTGTCCCTACGTATTCAGAGGGAATTTCTCATGAGCAATTACCTCTCCGTGCTGACCCTCCTGCAGTTCTCAGGAACAAGCTGAACTCCAGGTTCTGAAAAATAGGTTTGTGAGAGACTTGTTTCCCCTCCTCCCAATCCTGCCTCCCTTTTCATAAGCTTGGAAACACTACTATCATTTATACTCTAACTTTTTCGAGTCAGACACTTTTGGTACCTGACTTTGCCCGTCTCCAGTAAATAGGCAGACACCTGAAGGGCTGCTCACCATTCCTGTGGGTTCATTGACATTTTGAAAATGTGCCTCTTTTTATCATGTCTAAAATGACTTTACCTAAAAACATCATACTTAGAATGATATATTAGCCTTCCTGGAGGCTTCTGCCTCTTAATGCCTGCTGGAGACATTTCCAGGAGATTTCAAAGATGTAAAAATTTTGCAATGGGATGCATACATGCGTACATAGGTACATGCATGCACATATGTATATAACCACACTTGGCTAAAATCAGGATAGGTTAATCCAGACCTACAAAGAAAAGAAATATGAAAAGAAGACAGGCCGAGGGAATGACAAGAAAAAAATCCTAAGGGCTACAAAGAGAATGATTTGGAAATAAATCTTGTTTATATGGAAGAGGAAACATCTCTGTCTACACACTTTATTATATGGTCTGACTTTTCAGACTCAAGTGTAACTAAAGCACTGATACTTTGGGGGCTGAATTTCTTATCCTAGGCTCCTAGGCAGCTGAATCAAGGCAGCACAGTGCTGCCCAGCCGTAGCCTTTGGTTTCCCAAGAGGCAGTACAAATTTTTTCGTGATATAGAGGAGCTTTGCCTTTCCATCAGAAGAATATTGGTCTGAAATCCCATTTCACCCAATAGAGAAGGGCAAATGCCGTTCACCCTGTGAGCCAAGGGTACTGCCATTGAAAATTCAGATGCATATCTGTCAAAGTCGGACATTTAAAAAATAGCGACTCCCATATGCCTGTCCAGATTTCTCCCCAGTTTCCCAGATGGAAGTGCAGATGCTGTGCTGCATTTGCAGAGTTAGCCCATCGTATCCAGAAAGATCTGTAGATATTTGAATGCCTCTGAAAGTATTTGTGTGCATTGTCATGAGACATGTTGGATTCATGGCATGTGCAGCCTGCCTGTTTGTCCAAAATGGACAGATTGGTCAAGCCAGGCATTGGCTACCTGGAAAAGCCAGACAAGTGGCTAGAAAAGCAGAACGGAAGGCAATGACATGCGCAAAGGGTCCGTGCCAGCAAAGGAAGAATTGTGGTACATGAGCTCAGGAGAGGAGATTTCAGTGCATCTCCATTACAATATCTGCCTTCACACTCAAACGCAGGGCTGAATTTAACAATTCTCCATGATAACAAAGAGCCAGAGTATGATCATACATTTGTTCCCATCCCACGCCTCTTCTAAAGTACAAAAATAATTCTCTTCATTGCAACTCACTTCTCCAAACCCCACTAGCTTTCTTTAACCTTAATAGTATTTTGAAAGACTTGAAGCTGTCTGATGCTCTCCCTCTTGAATCCTTTTGGAGATAATCAGTGATATGTTAATCACATTTGTGCAGTATTTAAAAATAGTGGGATAAAACCTGAAAAGTGCTGAGCACATGCAACTGCTGTTCACCTGCAGCTTGTTTGTGAACAAAGTGGAAAGAAAAAAGGTGGTGAGCAGCACAGCAAGTGGAGGTGTCCAGATGCTTTGCATTTGGATTAGAGAAGAAAATAACCCAAACCCTGATTATTCATTGGCTTGAGGTTCCTTTACTATGGTGGAGGGTTGGGAGAGGCACATGGTTGTCTCGACACAATCGTGTCTGAGGATAAACACCCCTGGCTCATCCTTCCTCAGCCCTGTGAGCAGCCTCTGATCTGTGGGATTTATGCTACACATGATTAGGGATGAAACGGACAGGAAGTTTATTGCAGAACGCTTGGCGTGGAGTTGGGAAGTAAATTGATAAAGACGACATGTACATTGTCAAGTCAGCTGTTCTTAATTTATAGAAACCCTG
This sequence comes from Rhea pennata, assembly GCF_028389875.1. Lineage (NCBI taxonomy): Eukaryota > Metazoa > Chordata > Aves > Rheiformes > Rheidae > Rhea > Rhea pennata. The sequence goes on from NC_084678.1 coordinate 5,090,896, forward strand.
AGAGCCATTACTCAGTTCCACCCTGTGCAGTTCTCCCTGCCAAATCGTATTGTATTTATAGGAATAAAAAGGAAGAACTGGTTCAAGATGAAGAAACGCACATACAGGATCATACAAAATACTCATTCTTTGAGGTCTGGCAGATTCTCTCTTTGAAGAGAGCTCTTATACCAAAAACTAGCCATTGCAGAGACCTGCAAAATGATTTTATTCTCTAATGTTTTTCATTCAGAGGTGCTCTTGGATATAAGTCACTCTCACTAGTCCCACAATTGGGTGCAAAGCAGAAGGAAAAAAGCATTCCTCTTGAAATTTCTTAGAGCCATTAGAACAGCTCACATCCTAAAATGATAGCATCCTTGACCTCAAGTAGTACCTGCTCACAAATGGGTTAAATCTGTTGCTCTGACTGGCTAGTTGATTTTAAACTGTTAGGAGAACAGGCTCATCAGCAGTTCTCCTTCGGCTGTCCAGGCTCCAGGTGGGAGCACCGAACAGAAAGGCTCCTGCGCTCTGTGGCGCACCACGGTGTCCTGCAGCCTTCTCCCCTGCAGTCAGACCGTCCTTGGCCCCCGAGGCAGCAGGAGCTCAGGGAATGTTGTGCTGTGAGCTGGAGATGAGGGCACTGCACAGGACAAGGTGGATGCTGGGCAATCAGCTCAACTGCCCTGAGCCCCGCTGCGGCAATGGCTCGAGTGAGAGGAGCCTCAGACAGGTCCGTTGCCCTTGGTGAGAAGACACTGTCCATGTTAGTTTTGGATGTCACTGTTAATGAGTACGATTATTCTCCAGCTCGCATGTCTCTTCCCATTAATTGTGGCATGCAGCTGCCTGACACCCTGAACATGTTTTCTTTCTACTTTGCATCATGCAGCCTGCTGCATAAATGGCAATGCAAATGTTTTCTTGATAATTTTGTCACACCAAATCTAATCAAATTTGTTCAGTCTCACGCGTGCGCGCACACACGCACACACACACACACACACAAAGATATTTATTTGCCTTACGGCACTAAAGCCAAATTCTGCTGTCTTGTTTCAGCTCTGCTGAAGAGACCTAGCAGGCTGCGGTCCAGAGTGCTTGTGTATTGCAGTGACCTTTTTAAATCAGTTTTGTGAGCTGGCTGAGCTTTGCAGTACAAAAGCAAGACAGAGTGGTAGTGCTCTTGGAAAACAGTGTTGTCTAGTTGTGCACAGGGAATGAATTCAGGGGACCAGCCTTAGCTATAGCCTTGCATAAATCACTTTATTGCTCTGTGCCTTGATTTGATAAACCTTACCTGTAAGTTTATTTACCAGAGGCTTAATTAATCTATTTGCCGTATGCTTTTAGATGGGCTGTGCTCAAGCAATGTCAAGACAACAGTGAAAAGAGTCACCTCTTAGTTAAAGAGCATCAGCAGCCATTTCTCAAACTTGCACTTCCTAATTCAAGTTCTAACCCATCGATTCCTTGAGCAAACGAGGCAGGATTTGGATTACATCAGCTGTCGGGCTGAGCAATGCTGGACTTGGTGGTGTGACTGCCTTAGTCTAATTCCTTCCCTGTGCTTCACTTTTGAACAGAGTTCCCCAAAGACATCTCCTGTTTTGAAGCACAAAACTGTTTCAGACCTTTAGAGATGAAAGCCAATCTGAGCTAGGTTTTGAGAAGGAGCTATTAGGATTTGAGCTCAACTGCCAGCATCTCCTTCTAACATCAAAGCCCATCTATTCTCATTTTCTATAGCCTCCATATTTCAAAGGGTGACTAATTCCCCTTTTTCTATCCTCTTGAGGTAAGTAGTTTGTTTCCACTCTTTTTGATGGTTTGATTTCATAGGTACTGCTAGAGAAATAGGTGAGCCAGCCAGTCATGCCTGGAGACCACTGGCAATGTCCAGCTTCATTAAGCCATTGGACCCCTCCTAGAAAGCTGTGAAGTGAAATCAGAAGAAATAAAATACCATTTGGAAAAGCAGAAAAAGAATTGGCTTCCTGTAATACTGAGAACAAAATCTCTCTCTTTTTATGTGCAGAAACAAAAGAAGAGAAAAAAGCATTCTCTGCTAGGAAGTGATTTTTTTTCCATTCTTTTAACAGCAGATTTAAGATTGAATTTCTCTGCAGTGTGAGCCCAAGCTCCAGGACTCTTTGAAAGCCCAGCAGCTGGAGCTGATATGAGCAAGGGTTTGGATGAGGCCTCACCCTGCGCTGTGCTGTTCAATCTAGCATGGCACCAGTGACGCTGCAGATAAGCACTGCCCTCCACCCCACAGCCAGTGTACAAGCAAAACAGAGCATTAGCAGCTGCTCAGTGTGTTGCATCTTTATTTCCAAAGCATTTTATGTAAAAAATTAAACATTAGCAGCTGTTTGCAAGTGAATATGTAGGAATTCTTCATTTGGCATAATAGCCCTGAAGGACTAGTAAAACTTTTATCAGCTCCACTTGGTGACATTATCAGGCTGACACAGATTTGAACAAGGACAAGAAAGGGAACATTATAATTAGGGGCTTATTGATTGCCTTAAAAAATTAAATAAAAGGTTTTATGCAGTGGAAATATGGCCTTCCGCTTAGCCGTTAGATGAGTCAGCCTAACACAGGGTTCATGATTCTTGGGCCTGGAAGAGCCTTGGTGCTGCATTAAAGAAAGAAACAAGAGAGTGCTGCAGAAAAGAATATTTTAGGTGTGAATCCCGGAATTTTACTGGGCCATCTTGCGTTCCCCTCCCTTCCTTGCCAGCACAGCTTGGAACGGTGCATTTTGGACCAGAAGACTAGCAGTCTGTGCCTTCAGTGCTGCACATAGTTTCTTGTGTGCCCTGTATTCCAAGGGGAACAGATTTGAGGCTGCGGGAGAAAGTGCAGGGGATGGCCAGCTGTGGGAAGGGACAGATGGCTTTGGTGATAGGACAAGGGTAGCAGCAGCATTCGATGCCATGAGGGACCTGGTCTCTGGTTTAGGGATCCCTCCCCTGGATTAGGGAGGGGATCACACTGTCTCTCTGCTCCCTCTTTTAGCCTAAGACGTGGATGACTCTGTGATCTGACCTGGCAGGAAAGACAGTTAAGCTACGTATTATTACCAGCTCAGTCTATTTTGACAGGAGCTATCTGCAGCGAAACATTTAAAGTGTCTTCATGAGCCTTCAGGGCCAAGGGTCTCCTACAGGGGAAGAAGTTCATTCATGCCTCCCAGAGCTACTGCTTAGTTCTTAGCGGGCCCTGAGCGATGTCACTGTCTTGGTGACACGCTGGTCATGGTTTTTCAAATCTTTCAAGCCTTTCTAGGTCTCCTACATCTCCTGACTCTGCAAAATGTTATTTACTGTCTCTGCATTGACATCAGTCCCTGGGTAGCCGTCTTCCCCTGCTGTATAGAGGATATCCCTCTCTCCGCTGAGAGCTGTGTCCATTTGCACAAAGCTTGGACTTTTAGTATGGCTTGCTTTTCTCTTGCTGGTGGATATGTTGATGAGTGTAACCATGCCTGCCACCAAATCTTTCCTCTTTCTGTCTCCTTTACTCCTGTCCTTGGGAAATGACATATCTTTTCTCCTTCCTTTCCTGTCGTTGGATGGCAGGGTCTAGGGAATGATCTCATTCTCTCTCTCTAGGGGCATCCCCAAGTTGCTCTGTTCATTGACCTATCTGTGTCTCTCTTATAAGACCTCTGCCTCTCTCCAGGATTTCCCTTTTTGTGTCGGTTGTGTGTATTATTTATACAATGAAGACTTTTCTTTTTTTCGGACCCGGATTCTGCTGGCAGATCTCCTGGAGAAGATGGGGCTAAGTGGCTTGTAGATTCCCCCATACCTTCCAACAGGACTATCTTTCCAGGTAGGAACCTGCACCAATAACATCCTCATCTCCTTACCCCCACCAAAAACCCGACTGTCAGTGGCTGTCTCAACCTTTCCTCCCCCATTCATATTCCACCTGGCACAAGGCCTGACCACCTGGGTCTTTTACTCTTGACTAGCCTTGTGTAAGGACCTTTGCAGCTACTCAGTCTTGTGATCCTTGCTTTGCTACCTCATCAGTCCCTTTAGCTGTACTGCACTGTGAAGGAAAGAGGAGCCTTCAGTAGGCTCCATCTCCTGGCTCCATCCCTATGTCATCCCTTGAATACCAGTATCAAGTGACTTCTGGGTGGATTTTATTAATAAGGGGAATTCAGAATTATGATTAAATCCTGAGTATTTCCAGAGAATGTACACTGAAAACAGAAGAATCAAACAGGAGATTGTTTGATCTCCTCTGCTGATCTCCTCTTTCTGGTCTTTACTTGGTCATACTACATGCATTTCAGTGCTGAAAATATTTAATTTCCTATCTACTTTTTATGTTTTTTCACCAGTACAAACCTGCGTTAAATACATCCCTGACACCTTTGTTAGTGCTTTGAGGCCAGAGAAATCTCATAGACCCTTAACTGAGCTGCCCCCTGGATGATGTGCAGTTGTACACTTGGAGCATGGCTTGCTTTCTTTTGTGTCCTTGCAGGGTGTTTTCTGTTCTTGGAGGGTGGGTTTCTATTCTGAAGCTTCAAGGAGTCAGTTTACTTTAATGTTTTAGTTCTATTATACCTGAATTCCTCCTCATCCCCAGAGTATTTTAAGCACTGGCAGAACTGGTAATTCTCTGCTAGATCCTAATATGTGTATATAGTGACAGACATCCAGCTGATGTAAATCAATATCCTCCAATGAAGTCAAAATTAGGAGCCAGCCAGGTGTTGCATAAATCTGTGTTAGGCCATTTATTTTTATATAATTATTTTTTGGAGGTGAATCCTACATAATCCTCTCCGAAGCCCAGGAGCCCCTCCCTTTCCCACTTTTCCCCACTTCCCTTGCCAGGGCAGAGCCAGACGGTGAGGGGGCACGTTCCCAGGGTGGCCCTGCGAGGTTCTCTGGCCCAGCAAAGCCACGAAGCAGGTATACAGGGGCTTAGCGCTCTGGGGACACACTCAGAGGTGGATGCAGCAGTGACTTGAAAGCTGGTGAACCCAGTGACAGCGCACAGTGTGATTTACATGGCTGCTTTGGGAAATCAGGACTGGAACGGTAACACAGGCTGGTAAAGCATATCCCTTTACTGGTTGTCCTTGTTAATCCCATTTCCTATTCTGTGCCTTCTTTATATACCGAGAGTACATAAATTTTGCTGTTCATATCCCTATGGAGCTGTCAGTATGGAACATGCATTTCTGGACTAACTGAAATCCTCTAAATTATGTAAAGTTCTCCAAGCTGTCTCAACAGGCCTTTTAAGTGGGCTTTTACTTCTTGATTTGATCAGCTGGTTCACAGAGTTGACAGAGCTCAGATTAGCCCAAGCTGCTCGGGTCCCAGTTTTACCTGGCATTTCCGTAGCTGGGTAATGAAATGAGAATGCAAAAGCCCTGTCTGAACTCTTCAGGGCTCCTGGGCCAGTCTGGCAGTCGTTTTAGGGGAGCATGGGGTCAGATCAGGTCAGAGTCTGCCAAGGAATTAATGAAAACGAAAAAGGGAATTAATGAAAATGAACATCAAAAGATTGCCGCATCAAAGTGTAATAATTGCCAGAACAGGAAAGATTTTTAATGTATGATAGCTCATTTATGAGATTAACAGTTATCAGAAGGGAGGGGGGAAGCAGAATTAACAAGCTCATGTGCAGAAAATTAGAAAAAGGAATGGAAATGGCAACATGGTATGTGGCATCCTATTCTCAAAAATAGAGCAACAATGAATATCTGGGTAGAGACAAAGCCAGAACTGAAACTGTAATATAGACAATATAGCAATCTCTCTAAACTGGCAAAAAGTCAAGGATTTGTACATGTTTGATGCAAGGATCATTCACTTGGTATCTATGCTATTATGAGGACACGATCCTGGCATTAAAACTGGTATGATCCTATCCGTCATAGTATTTCTGTTGATATGAGCAGGTACGAGCTGTTTCATGGCTGGAGAAGGTGCACAGTCCTTGTGCACAGTTACGGCATGGGAAGCAACATAGAGCTGAAAATAGGGAATAAATCCTCAGAGGGAAGATAGAGATACTTAGTGAAACTAGGCAACGCTTTCAATCCATTTATCAAAAGAAAAAAAAATGTGGTTCTTATTTCAAGACAGGTGAAGCATTGATGATAACTTCCGAGTGCAGAAACTTAATCTATATCCAGAACATTTTAATTAATGTTCTGCAACGACCAAAGGCAAAAATCAGCAGACTTATAAATTTGATGTTGGTTCTGTTATCAGGCTACAGGACTTTCTTCTATAGGTTATTGGTTATTTCACTTGCCTTGACCATTCCATCAAGCAGTCCTGTGCAAAGCTAATGGCTGTAACAGAAGTGAAACTGCCGTGTGATTTTGCTGGGCACAAATGTTTTTTCCCTTTCAAGGTAGAGAAGCAAATGTATATAATAAGAATTACAGTCTTTTCACTTTACTACTGTTTGGGCTGCTCCACTGCCATATCAAGTGCTAAACTTTAACTTTTGTGAGTGAAGGAATGGCAGTGAGCACATAATTGCTAAATTTACAAAAATGGGGGAAAGAAAGAAGGTGGGGGGAGGAATGGGGAAATATTAAATGATCTCATCCTCCCAAACCTTAATGGAAATGAATTGAGGCTGCTAGATAGCTCAAGAAGGCAATTACAGGGAAATAATCTGCAGTGTTTAGTGAAGCGTTGATGTGGGGCATGCTGAACATGATGGATCTGGCTGCTATTTCCAGTTAATAATAATACACTTTAAAAAAAGGTGGTGCTGCACATGTTTGTGCTTTTGTGTCTCATCATGTACTAGTGGAGCCAGCCAAATCCATTTTTTTTTCTCTCTGCACTGGGAATTGCCTTGAACCCAGTGATTAGAGTAGCTGTAGCAATGCAAGTTCCTCCTTAAGTCAAAGCCTCTGTAAGGCAGTATTTGCTTCTATGAAGATCTTGGCCCTCTTTCCAGCAGTCCAGCTGCGGAAAAATTGTGGCTTAGGGAGCCATTCTGCTCTTTGAGAGTTGGTGTGTGCCCTGCTTGATGGTCATCTTTGGCAGAAATCTCTGATAGAGACCAGAAATAGTTGTTAAAATTAAAAGTGTCTGTGCTTAGAAAAACTTATTAATAGAAACAAGCAGGGAAAGACTTTTCTTCTTGTTAAATCTTAGGACCTCCTTCCTGCTGCAGGGCTCGACTGACAGCCGAACAAGGCCTTCTTTTACTCATTTCCTTTTACTCTAGGTCCTAAATCCAGTCTGATGATTCCTTTAAACGCCACTCCTCGTCAAGCTTCTGAGCACAAGCGCTATGCACTACTAATTTATTCTTCGTTTAATCTGTGGGCTCTGTAAAGCTGTTTCAGACTCCAAAATCCTCTGTCTGATTTCCAGGCCAAACATATTAGAATAAGCCTGGAGAAGAGCAATAAAGACAAACACCTTTAAATATTTATCTGAAATGAACTGAAGGAAACTGCCAAACTTCTGAGAGTTGCCTGTTGCTAATGCTTTGCTAAATAGCCAGTCTGATGCAGGCTGACAAGAAGACACTTTTCGTAACATGGGGCCCTGTGCTTCTGTCTTATACTGATTGCTCTGTGAAAGTCTTCTTTCTTACCACTGGTAGATACCAGCAAATCAGTTGAGAAGGGAAAGAAGGAAACAAAGCATGACACCATGAGAGCATTTCCAAAGGATGCATTGCAGAAGAGTAAATAGAATCCATATTTTTATTGTCCAGAAGATTCATTTATGAATAATATTTCATAAACTCTCCATCTCACTCCAGATCTTAAAGAACTAATGTGAAAATTACAGGGAAGAGAATTATGCACAAAATAGGCTTCAATTCAGTGTATACCTTTGGTAGGAAGGAAAAAGCCAAGAGGAGAATTTTGTGACTGTCAATACTTTTCTTTTTGACATTTCAGAATAGAACTTTGCAACCTCTATGTTATAAAATAGCAACTTGTTAAAAACTAACTTTCATTGTAAATATTTCTTTAAAAACAGAAAAGATTTGGCAGAAAATTCTGTTTGATTTTATTTCATCAAATACGATCCAATGAAAAATGCATCCATGGAGTTTTTTCATTTCTTCCTTGACTGCAAATTGTGAAGCCTACCCAGCTCTCGTAAGAAATCAGAAGTCTGAAAGAAGAAGGTGGCACTTAATTGATTCTGTAGCAGCTATACTTGTTTATTCTGCTTTGCCAGTATTAAGGTTAAAGGAATTCATCATTCAGCTGGAAATGCTTCTGCAGAGATTTATTTCACACTCAAAAGGAAGGGAAAAGGCAGTTATGCTAGAGGAGTCCTGAGCCAGTGATGGAGAAGGCTATCCTAGGAGATAGGTATGAAGCTGTTGAGCACAGGGTCCAGAGTGGGAGAAGAGACCTTGTCCATGTCCTGGATGTAGGTACAGAAGAGGGGGAGGCAAGTACAATAGTGATGCGTCAGAGAGCAGAAAAGAGCAGAAGGTAGATGAGGGTGCAAGATGAAAAGGAAAAGCTGGCAGCACAATTAAGTGGGTTCCAGAACAAACTACCCCAGTTCTGCGTTCACTTCAGCCAGAAAAATCAGACATCCTAAAAATATTACCTCCTCTGTGGCCCCAGAGCATGGCATGGAGATGGGGAAGGAAAGTGGCTGGAAGGGAGCTCCCAGCAGAATGGTAGCCAGTCTGATAAAATATGGGTGCGACATGGATGGGGTGGGGAGAGGCTGGGTGAAAATAAAAAGATGGATTCCCATCTCAATTCATTTAGATTTGCCTTTCCATTTCTAATTAGTCACTTGATCCGCAGGTTCTGTCATCAACACCTGCTTTGCGAGCACAATTGACATTCTGAAAGAAGAGCTGCCTGGTGCGAGGCCGAGGGTACTAGCATTTCCCAGAGCCAGTTATACATTTCACATTGTTTGTAGTCTGCATTTCTGAGTCATTACTCAGTGGTACAAGTGTGTGTCTGTATGTGGAAGGGGGGGGGAATAATTGTGCCATTAATGATTGCTATTTTGATTACAGGATGCAATTGTCACTGCAGTTGGAAGCCAATCAACACGTTGTGAGTGGAAGCCTGCTGGTACTTTCCAATGGTCCTTGATTAAAAAGGAAGCTCTTGGCTATCTTCAAGCAGCAGGAGAGGAAACAGCACGGTTGAAGGTGAGGCAAGTGCCAGACTCTCACTCCCGATGGATCAGAGCTCGTTTTCACCGTAGTTAGTCACACAGTCTGCTTTTTTCTCTACTAAAAGGCCTTCTTCCCCCTTAGTTCCTGACCAAACCATGTCTAAGAGGGACTCTTCTTTTCAGTGGGAAGAACTGGATGATTAGCTCTTTTTATCTGGAGCATTTTGTTTAAAGTATGTTGTTTACCTTCAGAATCCATCAATTAGGACACTCTTATTCAGTGCAGCTGCAGATAGCCAAGTGCGTAACTGGAATCCAGGGTAAAACTAGTGACGCCTTCCAGATGCATTATTGTAATGTAACAGCCGAGCGTGTTAATAGATGATGGCTGAAGGTGAAAATGGGCAGATTTTTGGATGTATTACAGTAGTGGAGTGGCTTCAATTTTGGAAATTCACCAGAGTCAGATATACTGGATTTTTTCCTGAGAAGGAAAATATGTATATTAAAAAGAAGGTTTTGTCTTTCTGTTTGTTTTTTAGAAACAAACAAGCAAAAAACTCATCTGAACTTCAAGAATATTTTAACTAGGTAGGGCTATTTTATCTCATTTGAGTCACCTAACTGATAACTCACCGTAGTGTAATTTGGAGACAGGAAAGGGTAGGAGGAAATTTGCACTGAAATTGTTACAAGTGCTTAAAAGTAGCATCTGCTCAGTCCTATCAGCTGGAAATGAGACACCTAAAGTATCTTTGAACGTTGTGGATGCACAAAATCCTCATTACTTTCAACAATATCTGTTGGTGAACAATACCTCTGAAAAAAAGACTATTCTGGCAAGCATGCTTACACATTTCTGTAGGTCTTTGGTCTGTTTCAAGAAACAGGAGATGTATCAGATAAAAAAAAGAAAGTCATGGGTTCATCCTTTTTCACACTGCATGAAACCTTCTCTGATGTTTGCAAGTCTCAGTGGACGTTGTAGTGTGAACTTTGCAATCCCCAATGAACTTCAGTTAGGCTTATGGGATGCAGAGATGAAGCTTAAAGCTTTAATAGATCTCTGCCCTGTAAGTAGATACATGGAGTAGTATTCCCTCTGTTGTGGAAATCACTGATATGTTTAATGTGCATTTGTATGTCAGCATTGATGTCTTCTTTCTGATAATTCCTGGCAGAGAAGTTGGGTGTTGTGCCAGCTCACTGTGAAGATTTCAGTTATCTTGTGGGAAACCCATGGCTTCTAGAGCCTGGGATATTCTTGTCTGGCTTCAGAATGGGTTGAGCTGTTATGCTGCAATGGTATGAAAGTGGTGCTGTATTTGGACTTTAAACATGTATATTTTTGCTCAAACTGTATGAAAGGGGCCATATCAGAACACAGCTTTGTGCCATGTTGCATTTGTTGTGTGACATCCAGCAGTGAGAAAAAAAACACAGGATGAAAATAGACTTAAACAGTTACTCAGACAAACTGCAAGCGTCTGTGGCCCATGCTTTCAGAAAGGTTCATGTAGCAGCAAAGGGTACTAGAAACTCTATTACACTCCTTTCCCCTTAGAAACCCTGCTAATGCATCCATCTTTTTAGCTTGTTAAATTAGAGATGAGGCTAAAAGGTAAACACTCAGATACAATTGTCATAGCACAAATAATAATAAAAAAAATCCAACTTACAAGCTCTCTTGATATCAGAAATAATTACATGTCTCCAGTACTGGGTCTCAGGCTGTTTTCTATACTCTTTCATTACCCAACCAACATGACAAGGCAACCCATACACTCCTAAATAACTCTGAAAAAGCAGACTTTCATGGGATGGAGCTGATAGCTGGCATGAAAAGAGATGGTATCTTTCTTTATTAATAATGTGCAAGTGATAACTATCAGAGGAGTGGTTTTCAGCAGACAACTCAGAAATATGTAGAAGCTTTGAAGAAATGGTCTGAGTTTGATCAGTTTAACTGTGCTGGAGGGGTGAGAGATGGGTGTCATGAGTCTGTGTGCAGATTCAGCGCAAGAACTAACACAGGGTCAGAGATTTGCAAACAGTTCTTGACTTTAGGGTATGGGCAGCTACTCTGGCTTTATAAGTAGAGTTAGGAAAGAGAGAGCATAGCACTGCTATCCGACAATTATCTTCCATGGGTAATCTTTTCTGGGGACTGAACCCCAAACAGAAGATGCTACAGAAAGAGACCCTTTGACTTCAGTGATATTTGAATAGGAGTAAGAGAAGGATGTTTTCTGGATGCCCTTCACAGCCCAGAAACCTTCCAAGAAACTCCTAATCCTCTTACAACAACAGGAAAGGAAAAAGCTAGAATTGAGATAAGGCAGATATCATGCTTATGGTCCTGGTGAATAGTGTCTCTCTTTCGTCTTGGATTTACTTGTAGACCCCATGTCTCTCCCTAGAGATAACCATCTCCAGTTTCCCACAATGTCTGACTCTACCGTAGTCTCCTCCTTTCAGCTAAGAACAATCAGTTAGCCAGCAACTTGCAAAAGTTCTATTAAGATGAGAACGTACTTTTTTCTATTTAGGTAGGCAATCTTTTATTAACTTGGAGTTCTTGACCATTTTCTATGTGATGTTATGTCATACCATTACAAATAAATGAATGCAAGGCTGGTATAATGCAAGGTATATTGAAGGTATAATGAAGCATAATGACTGTTATAGAAGGTATAAACAGTTATTAAATCCAGAATTGTTTTAATCTTCTTCCCTCTATTCAAAACTGGCTATAGTCCAGATCCCTTTCAGGCAGTCTGTTTGCCCAGCAAGCAGATTCTGGAGGTGGTGGTCATGAAAATGGAAGAATTGCACTACGAGGTTGGATCAAAGGCCCACCGAACTCTCTGTCCTGTTCCTGACAGTGGCCAATAGCAGGTTAGCTGGCAAGGAATCTCTAAGAAAACAAGTAATTATAAATTGATCCTGTTGAGTGTACAGATATCCCATCCACTGAATTTCTTCTACCATTTTTGTCATGCAGTGTCATGGGAGCCTTTTGCACTTTTTTGCAAGGAACTTCAATTTTACTTATTGCAAATACCTTTGTATCATCAGCAACTTGTCATATCACTGTTTATCCCCATTTTGAGGTTACATAGAATTGTTGAATAAAAGACGTTCTAGCAGAGATCCTTTTAAGGCCTTGCTGGTAACATCCCTTGATAGAATTATCCTTACCTTTTATTTCCTATTTTATAACCAGTCATTAATCCATAAAATGAGCAGCTCTGTTATCCCATGGTGGTTTCATTTCTTTAAGACCCCTAGTGAGGAAATTTAATGAAAGCCTTCTAGAAATCCAGCTGCACTATGTTGACCAATCCTTCTTATTCACAACCTCATTAATGCCTTCAGAGAACTCCAGTAGATTTCTGATCACAATCTGACTCAACAAAAACTATGTTGACTCCTACTATTTATTCACCTATCTACCAATATTTCTCTTATAAAAAATTGTCTAGTACAGACTTTTTCCTATTAGAAGGGAAAGAATGGGAGTGATTAGTTCTCATCCTTTAAATTTAAAAATGAGTGTTGTCTTCAGAAGAGCACATCTTGATTTAATGCTCACTTTCCTGCCTCTCCAGGTGCAGGAAGGAGAAGAGACCAACTAGGACTCCCTTAGAAGCAAAAATAAAGACCATAATACAGTTACTTGCTCTGCACATCACAGAGATAGATTTTAGAGGGAAAGGGATGTGGAAAGGAAGAATGGTATCTTAGAGTCAGCTGACTAGGTGCTGCAGACCTGGGCTAAAGAAAAAGCTGAAGTCCTTTTGAGGATTTTTTGTGTAGTGCTCTGGGGGAGATGATGGTGGTAAAATAGAAGTTCCTCTGATGTGAAAGTGCTTGTTTTCCATTTAACTTTTCTGTAATGGTATATTTATTTCCAGGGTTTAGTTTTCCAGCTGCAGACAAAGTGTAAGTAAGAGCTGTAGCGCATAGTTATATGTCATGGCTTTTTATAGGTGACATATGTTTTGCAAGAAGAGTGGCTATTGAACTTGAATTTTGTTTTTAACTTTCCATCCAGAAAGCAAACCTAACAATGAATACTATGGGTCTGAAGTTCTTTAACTACTGTTGAATGAATCTGTAATATCCTAATAGGACAGGAGGAAGCTTAAATTAGTGTGAAATTTTTCATTGATGGTTACCTAGGAATATTTACTGCTACAGCCACGGAGACAGAGTGGCAAAGTGCTTACTCCTATTATGTAAGAGAATGCACGCAAGCAACATGTCTTTGGCATCCCGTAGGCTTTCACCCAGAAATAGTATCTGCTACAACACTAGTGCTGTACAACTAATAATAAATCAAAAGCTCAGACTGATCATCTGGAGCAAATTCCTTTTAAGCTAGGTCCAGTTCTATTCCTCTTAAAGTCAGTGACTATTCTGTGTACTATTTTCTTGTCATTGATGCAGAAAATGGACTTTCTCAGCCTTCAGAGATGACTTGGTATCCACACTGCTAGATATATTTTCAAAGCTATATTTTATTCAGCCTGGCTGGCTGACATACTGTCCTTAAAAATGAGGGCTATGCAATTTTGTCAGGGGGGAGGAATGCTGCCTCAGCACCTTCTGCTACAGAGTCTTCTGGAAAAAAGTTCATGTTTTGAGTATTCTGAGCTCCCAAGAATGAGATGCTAATATTAATGGCCGAAGTTCAAGAACAGAAAAAACAAACAGAAAAGTCATTTTAGAAGGAGAAAATATCTGCTAAGTAGTTTTGATATGTGCTGCCTTTATGCCAGGGACTTGCAGATGCAAGAGCATAGTCATGTTTTAGGGCTTTAACTGTGCCCTATTAGCAATTTTGCCATCTTCATGGATGTTTTCCTGCCATGTGAAACCAACAGGATGCCAGAAACCAGTTCACAAGTCAAGAAGTGCAGAATTCTCAAGAGTCCATTTTGATTATTTGTAACATAAGAGGACTCGCGTGGACCTGAACCTCATTTTGGATTTTAAGTAAGTTCAAACATGATGAAAGCAAAACATTATGAAAAGAACACATTTTACTTGCTTCACACTAAAACAAGACAAAACAGTAAATTCCCTGTCATTCAAAAGCATTCTGTAGCAAGAAGCCCCATAGACAAGCAACGCATGAGCAGGAAGGGTAAGGTCTGAGTGGGTCATCCAGACTGAACAATCAAAATGTATCTTTTCCTCTTGAGAACAGGTACTTACATTGGCAGGACAAACAGGAGGTTCCTGTCAGTTCGACCATCCTGCAGCACCCAAATACTCCATTACAACTCAGAAGACAACTCAGATGGTTGGGCTGTTGACCCTTGCTTCTAAACAGGAAAATTAGTTCTGCTGAAGCTGAGAGAATATGTAGTAGGAACTGAAGAGTCTCTTGGGAACAACTAGCATTTGTGAACAAACTGAGGGAGACAGTTAACTCTTTAACTCTGCTACTAATCTTATATTACATTTAAACCTCAGGAAGTAATTGCATTTGAAGCACAATTAAGAAATTATGGTATGACTAAAGGTATTGGAGGTTGTTGCTGACCTGAGCAGAGCCAGTATTTCTCCCTCTCATGTGTGAACGTATTTTGTTTGCATAAAGAGTGAACTTGAACATCATTGTAGTGAGAGAGCTTGCAAAATAATAGAAAAAGAGAGAAACTTGTTCATAGGTGATGTCGAGAAAAGAGGTAACCTCTAAAATAGTGCCTGAGTCTCCAGGGCTATGAATGTGACACTTTCCACTTGCACGAAATTTACTGGAAACGTAAAATCCAACAAGGAGAAATGAATCTTTTGTGCTGATAGTCTGCAACAGAGATTCTGCTGGAGAATATTTTCTCCCATGACTGTCTTCTTCCCAAGGCAGGAGAGCCTCTAGTGTCCTCATCCAGAAGGACTCAAAGACTAGTTAATCAGAGTCCATCTTTGCACTGCTGCATCATCCTGTCTCCCCATTTGGATGCAAGGACCTGATTTCTTTTCTGGAGTGGAATGAATTCAGGTTTACATAGATGTTAAGAGCAGATTTGTAGACAGGCTTTATGATAAATGAGCACTCTGTCTCTAATGTGTTGTGGGACAAGGCACCTTATCTGAGCAATGGGTAGAAGAATGCAGTGGGTGAGATATAACTAGGACTGCCAGCCTTATTTCATCTCTTGTGCAGATATTCATGATTTTAGATTCAAAGACAATAGTTAAAATATCCAAAATTGTAATGGTTAATCACAAGGGGTGGTTCTGAATGTGTTACAGTCTTTGTGGCTCTTCTTTAGACTTACATGCTAGTGCACTGAGGATTGACTAAATTACTTTCCTGGGTGGCAGGATTTTTGCATTTTCCTATGAGGCTTCTAGTGTTGACCATTGCCTGAGATAGGACACTAGGTGAAATGGTCACTGAATCTTATTCACACTGGCAATTTTAATGTTTATCTGAAAGATTTAGAATAATAGTGTGAGAAAAAATGGTCATAACATTGACCCACCAGCTGTCCTGTCGCAGCCTGACTTCACAGTGTTACTGAAAGGAGTCTGAGCACAAACGAGTTATGCTGCCCAGGCCTATGTCTCCCAACAAAGAGCTGAAATACAGCTCTTCTTTAAAAAGAACTCTCTCTGTGTTTGAAGACAAAATGAAATGAAGGGCTGAAAGAAGAAAGCAGAAGGTTACCAGAAAAGACATCATACTTTAATAAGAAAAAGAGAAAATGTCTCTGTTCTGGAAGATACCCACACTACTGTACAAATTTCTTTTTGCACAACTTTTGCAAGCTCAGACAGAGCCACAAACAGTAGGAAAACTCCTTCTCCTTCATTTTCTCACTGCAGTTTCAGGACTGCTTTCTTACTTCTGTTTATCATTAGCAGCTGTGCACTGCTAATGCTCATTCCTAAGGCTCTACAACGAGAAGCTGCTTGATCATTTTGGTAGACTTACGTGATGGAGATTTACCTGACAAACCTTATCTACTAAACACTTCTGGCCACCTAACCTGCACTCTGTAACCCCCCTTCACTTGGGATTACTTCTGACAGCCATGTATCTGTAGCTTTTTAAACACCACAGGTTTCAAGTGTTAACCTTCCTCAACGGGGATTTGGTCTTTATGCTTCCAAAAAAGTGGGTTTCCATGCTTATCTCCCCCTGCACACCCAAATTAACCACTCCACAATAAGTGTAGTTCCTTATTCTAAGAGATAGCAAAGCATTTCTAAGCGTAGGACATATTAGTATTGTGGTGATCTGGTTAGGAAAATACAACTGATTAACTTACACCCGTCCTCGAACAGAGATGGTTTTCAAAGCAAGCACTTCTGATCTTTCTTTCAGGAATCTCTGTCCAAATGTGAGGATTTTGTTCTCAGGGATTCTCTCTTTGATTTTGCTGTGGTTTGAGAGAATTTAACGGAAGAGATGGGCTTTTCCTACAACAGGCTGCACTGTAGTGTAATGTAGAAGTAATACTAGGGCAGCCTTTCTTCAAACACGGAAAAAACGTCATCATAAAGAAACCAGAACCCAGTTGAGATGGCAAACAGATACACTCAGAACTGTATGAGGCGATTTTTAATGTTTATCAAACAGCAAATATGTATTTTTGCTACTCAGAAGCTGCCATGGTCAAACTGAATGATCTCTGAACCCCTGGCATTATCTATAAAGGGGGATTTATAGAGATACATGTATGTATATCTTTGTACATATATATACATTTAAGAAAAACTATAAAATTTCTAAGAATTTCTACAATGTATTGTAGAAAAAGATAAGAATATGGTTGGGAATATTTTTAACGGAAAAATTGCATGTTTTTGCTTGCCACTGTCTCCCATCATCCCCTCTGCGCCGGCCAAAGAAACAAACAGAAATTGGTTGTCAGGACAATAGATTTTTTTCATCTTCTCAGGGCATCATTTTCCATTTACTGTTCTCTCCAGTATTTGTAATGAGTACTGGATGTGTGTTTATTACATGTTTGTCTGAAAATACCAAAGGTTTTAATGCTAGCCCTTAGGAAGGACGATGGCGACATTAAGGCATGCAAACTGAATTGTGCTCGTGGCTGTGATGCGGTTTCCCCTGGGGCTGTGAGGCATGGTGGCTTGTACAGTTGTGCAGTGTGCAGAGATTCCCAAATCGGTGGCAGATGAAGCCAGCACATCTACACTCTGTGGTCTTCTGTGGTCTTCTTGGTTTGTGTCTAGAAGCAAATAGTGATAGAAGTGGGTCACGTAAGTGTCTCATGCGGCGCTTTGGAGTTTGGGTACTTGATGTGCCCTTAATGTGTCTGTACTTCAGTTTAACCACAGCAAATTCAAAATGATAATTAATTTCTCCTGCTCCTGTCTGTTTGTCCTCGACATATAGACTGCAAGTTTATGGTGAACAGACATTCTCGTACTGGGATAGATCTGCGTATGTGTGTGTGTGAGTGTGTATGTTTAACAGATTAAGTTAAAAACAATCTTCATCGCTTCATTTAACTAAAGCATTTTTCCAGACAAGTTCCTCTGCTCGAATGTTCCTTCTAATTATCATTTTCCCTTTACAATATGTTGTGTCATGCTGCTCAGAAGAAAGCTCATAGCGAGAGAGAGCACAGGGGTTGCAAAGGAAATATGTCCTGGCTATTAGAAAGTTCAATGAAGCGCTGACTTTTATATCATCATATAGGGATGGGTGAAACGGTCTAGAAAAAAATACCCCCAGCTGAGCAGCAATGTGGGGCTTAACAAACTGAGTTTCACAATGTTTTTTTAAGGTTTCTCCATCAGTGGCAAGATGATTTTTTGTCCTTAACTGTTTTTATCCAAACTACTTGGTCTCAGAGGTGGGGTTGGATTGGTATGGGGAATGATAGCCCCTGCAGCAGTGCGTTCCAGGCAATTGCTTTGCGCCCCAAGCGTGGGCGGTTCCTCTGTCCGGGGTTTTACAGAGGTCTACTTTGCTCAGAAGAAGTATGTTGGGAGTCACGTTCATTTGCTTTCATTCTGATTCCATGAGCTGTTTGCAGCTGTTAATTTAACAGTTTAGTGCTTCCGTTTTCCACAGGCAGGAGCAACTGCTCCAGTGCCTTAGACATTGTAGCTTCATTTCTGGTAACAGGACTTGAAGAACTGAGAGCAGGAAGAAAAGTGTTTTAGCTCCAGTGAACGGGGACAGCTTGGTGGCCACATAAGTCAACAGAGAGATGCTTTGTAAAATGATCCCCTCTAAGCTACAGCTCAGCAGGGGTGAAACAAGAAGAGGAGAAGAGCCATGAAAGCAGAGCCAACTTGGGAGAATTTTTCTAGGGCACAGTGTCTTAGCGCAATTAGCAGAAGCAGCTGAAACATTCATTCTAGAGTCTCTGCTAATACAGGCAGGTACATGTCCATAAATACTTAAGAATACAGGATTTTTCTCTGTGGGAACACAGCAAGCTGAACTTAGGCCAGACTCTTTTGTCTAGTAGTAGGTAGACCGAGGTAGTAGGTAGAAGAAAGAGTAACGCTGCTATGTGGTATCTGTATATGAGAGCAAATGACTTGCTGTTTAATGTCTTCTGAAGGACATGAAGCTACATCCCACAGTTTTTACCTGAAGACTGTTCATGAGGCAGTATGACTGAAGTCGATAAGAAACTCTTCAGTGATTTCAAAATGCAGTCCCCCCTAGAAAAAACAGATACTCTTTTTTTTTTTTTTTCTGTGTTAACTTATCAGATGCATTGTCAGGCTGCAATAGAAGCTGAAAGCTTAAACATCATGCTTATTATTTTTATTTTGAATTGTATTTATTTACTCTTTTTTCACATTGTCTTTTGTCTTGCAAAGAGGATTCATCCTCCAACAAGGTTGCAAACTGCTTTCTTAAGTCCAATTTTTCCATTTCAAACACCTACACTTGCCAGAAGTTCTCCCTTTTAGCACATCTGTTATGCTGCTCTGTAACCCTCCTGCTCTATTTTGAATTATAGTACTACTAAGAAAGAAACCTTTAGACAAGGTTTCAGTATTAATCGTGACTTTTTATTTTGCTTCGGTGCTAAGGCATTCTACGGTACTTAATATTTCGTGCAGTGAATTGTTAGCAGTGTCAGCTATCAAAAAACAGTAGCAGTTTGAAAGATTGTGTAATCTGTGTTGGATACAGTTCAAGGTTTTTTACACAGCACTGGAAATTGTGCTAATCTTCCTGTTCTGGGGCACTTTTCAGGGCACATGTAGCACACGATTTTAGGCATCTAATTTAATCAGGTAAGTAAGTTAGGTAGCTGATCTCCTCTACTTCCCTCTGTAATCAATGAGGGGTAGGGAGAGCTCCTTTGGGGTGTGACTTAGAGCAGCTAAATTAGGTTCCTGCTTTGCAATGCTCCTTCGGAGCTGTCTGAATTTCTCTTTTAATTAGAGAGAGAGTAAGATTAGACTAGTTAGTCATCTCAAACTAGCTGGTATAAATTCCTGCCTTTGTATACTTAACCTGTAGCATCCAAATGAGAAAAGATTGAAATGAGAAACTGTTAACTGCTTTTTCCACAAATGCATGCTAGCGTCATCTGCAGTTTGCTATATCATTGAACCCTAGCATATGATATTATGAAAAGCCCCTGCTTAACAGTGAAATTTCTTTCAAAAAAACACTGCACAGCTTAATTCTGAGAATGTGCTGGTAGGTCTCCATGGTTGTCCAGACCTTTGCAGTTCCAAGCCCAGCCTTCCAAGCATAGAAGTAACTTGGTCTTTCCCAGTCTGACATCCATGCTTAGGTAACACAGAGCTGCAAACACCTGAGTTGTTGGTAATTCAGCCGTAGACCTATATTCAGTTCCTGCCCTATCCTATGCTGAAGGCTGAACAAGCATATCACATGCTTTAGCTCCTGGATTTACCTCATATTTCTGCATTCATGTATATACGACATTTGTAAAGAATAACTAATAAAAAGAGATTTGTAAAGAGTATTTAATCAAAAAAAAATGGAAATGTAATAACTTTATGAATATTGTACGTTGCCTGTTTAGAGAGTTACAATTGTTATATGAGCAGTGATATGCAATGGCAATTTCTCTGTAACTTTATTGATCTAGCTTGTCTTAGAGTAGTAGAGTATTTGTAATATTTCACTGATGCTCAGATTTAGTAGAATTCAAGCATGAAGCTAAACAGCTTCTCAGATATTATCTGTTAGCCCATATACTTGACAGACAACAGATAACATTCCAGATTCAAGGGTCTGTATCTGTCTTTTAACACTGCTAAGTGGTAAGTAGCAAGCATATTTTTGCTACATTGGGGGACCTGGAGGCCAGGAGAACGCTCAGCATCTAAAAGCCTCTTCCAGCAAAAGGAGAAGGTCAGGTGCCAGAAGACCTGTGGAGAGATGAGCAGTCACAGAAAGGCTGAAGGAGCCAGATGAAGGTAAACTATGCTGAGCAGCCTTATTATTTTTAAGGTAACATCTATCATTTGTTAGGATAATATTATTTTCAGAGAAAATTCTGTAAGATCACTGCTTAGCCAGGAAAGAAAGTGCAACCATGGGTGGATGGCGACTGCCCTCCGCGAGAAGAGCCAAAGGCCTTAGCCCTGGGTAGGAAGGTGCCTAGGAGACCTGCAGGGCCAGGGCTGCAGCTGCAATGGGAACTAGGGTACTTGGGCATATCTCTGTTTTAGTTTACCTAGGATAATTCTGGCCACTGGGATGACCCTTCAAAATGCTCTTGGGAAAAAGGAAAGTTTAGAAAAATATTCCTAGAAAGAGAATATTGAAACTGAAATCACAGTGATTTCCTTTGGGAATCTGTTCATAAGGACTCTGCTTGATCCCAGCAATGATCCCAGGTGATCTTCACACATTATTGAACCAGAGCAAGTGCTGAGCAGCCTCAGTGAACTGTTCGCTGGCAACCTATCAAGCAAGTATTGTTTACTGAAGTTATTCAGCAAATAATTTATATAGTGAATAAATACAACAAAATCACCATCTGCCTGTGGTTAACTGGAGAACAGAACAAGAGGCCAAATTTGCAGAGCAGATTATTCATCCAGCTCTGTTGGGAATGCTGATTGGGACCTGCTCATGCTATTCCTTGATCTAGACCATCTAATCTTTTACTTCCATGGATGCTAAATTCACTCATAAACACCAGAAAAGACTAAAGAGAAACAAAACTGTGTTATTAAGCTAACCAATGTGTTAATGCACACGTTCAGGATGTTTGTGAGACTTTTCAGTCCATGGACCATGGAAAAAATATTGTAGCAGGCAGTGCTGTTTCCTATTCTATGGTAGTAAGCTTAAACTGGTGCTAAGAAGGTAGATGTGCCAATTAGGTGATTATCAATTAAGCAACTGGTTTCATAATTTAAGTTTTTAAAGTTAGGTTGCCAGCTGAAAAGCCCAAGAGATGCATTGAAAATTAAAACAAAACTTTAAAAATTGACCCTGCAAATTTTTGCAGACATTTTTAGGGCCAACAGCCAGGACCTGTTCCAGCCACCTCTTACGGAATCAAAGCAAAGCAGCAGCTACGCCTGGTGCTGTGATGGGGTACGTGAAGACAGGGCTGGAGTCAGTGGGCACTGACGCTCTGGGTGTTCAGGCAAGCACTAGAGACTGTAACTGGAGATAATCAGCTCTGAGTTGATTGAGCTGTAGGCAGAGCAACTGTAGCTGAATTAGGCCTGCAATATTAGTGGGCCCAAGTGTGCAGGTGCAGTTTTGCAGCCAGTGAAATTAGTCTCAAGCCTGGAACTCCCAGCTCCACATGCTCCTGCCTCTACCTTTGTGTTAGTTTGGGGATTTGTATGGCAGGTGGGACTGTCCCCGTCCCCTTTTCACCACTGGTTTTGATTTTGAGACTACTTCTGGTGTTGAAACTGCATGCCTCATTTTGTGTGCAGAGTGATCTTGACTGAGAGCTTTGTAATATTAAAAGAAAATTCTAATTTGAGTGGGTTTTGAAATCAAGCTTATAAGTAATTTTACCAAAGTGCGTAGACTTTGTGAGTACAACCATGGTTCAAGACTCCCTAAAAGCATGGCTTTTGCATCAAATGATGGAATTTCCTTAAGGAACATGCTGTGCTCAGTTTTTTCTTTGCAACTTTTGGTATTCTAACATCCAAAATTTGCATTTAAAAGCATTTTCTCTTACATATGGGTCCAGTTAAAGTCTTGAATATTTTTATAGAAGAACAATGATTCTTCTTTCAATCTCAAGACTGCAGAAACTTTCAGGGAAGAATTCAGAATGCTCACTCTGATAAGGGAACGTATTTGTAAGTATGTATTTGACAATATAGGACTGAAGTCAGAAGTCTCTTATCCATCAGAAACCATCTTTAAATTATTTTGATTTAAAATATTTTTCCCTTTAAGGTGAAAAATGCAGCCACTAGGTTATACTCTGGCATCAGGAGCAATGTTGCATATCTAGGACTAGTGATTTGGCCCTGTGTTTGCTGGTGACCTTTTTTTTATTCTGTCATTGCTATCATATAATCCATGTTTGTCTGGCTGTTTTATGGCTATTGAAATGTAAAAATGAAATAATCGTTTAATAGTGTCTTCAAATGTAGAGACCATATTATATTTTTCATGGATTTTTCTCTTAATGTCCTGACTAAAATTTTTTTAAAAAAGGTTACTTGTCAAAAGAGACTTAGGATGGCAAAGGTTTCCTTATCCAGAGGAATGTTATAATCTAGTGTAGCATAAACTGGGTATTCTTAGGGAAAAAAAAAGTTACTAGGATATATAAGGAGCTTTGTCACTTGACCAGAAAAGAATTGCCACACGTTTAAGTACTCTGGAAACTTAGGCTTCTTTTCATGAGATTAGAATTAAAGGCTATGAAAAAAGCTTGTCCGCTTAACTATTTTTTCCCATCCTTATTTGAGTTGATCACAACAGCGGTAGTAATAAATGGAAAGATGAACATCCATTTTGGCAGCCAGTTGATCAGCCATAATGGTTATTTCATTTGATTATTAGTTCTAGTATTTAAGCAAGGAGAAAGCTTTTTCCTTCGTCTGTTGTTTCCTTTAACAGTAGCTTTATTTTGTTTTTCTTTTTCTCTTTTTCCTGAATGATGATATTAAAAAAAAAATACAGTAAGAGGTTTCAAGGGTTACATTTTACATTAAAAGCATAGATCTTCATTTGTTTGTCTTATTTTCTCTTTGCTTCCTTTCATTGCCATGAACTGGAAGGTGACAAATGACTTCGTGAACAGATGAGAGAAAGAGCTTCCACAGTGACATTTAAATTGGAACCCATGTTTGATGGCATGCAGATGATTTAAATACATGTCACCAATGCAAAGCTATAAAGGCTGATTTAAAAAATGCTTTTGCTTCCTTTATTGCTGCTTTTTAACATGTGCCTGGAGAGTGCTGCGATCCAGTGGAGCCATTGTAAATAAGCTGCAATAGTTGTCTTTCAAAGCCTTTTCTTCACTTGCATTCCTCAGGTGAGCTGCGTTGTGGGGGCTGTAAATAAAGATTACGATCTTAATGCATGCTATGCAGATAGAATTGGCAGTGTGAAAGTCACACATCATGGTTAAGCACTCCTGACCCTGTTTCTAGGTCTGCTATTCAACAGGGGGTCATAGCATGTCAAATTCCCATAATTCAAAACTCAAAATCTACTACCAGCAAACATACTCAGATACTCATCCTTTCTTGAAACTTATGCTGGGTGCAGAGCTGGGGTCGTTGTCACTAGAGGCAAGTGAATTATTCTCTGCAATCAACACGTGTCACGTGTGCTCGCCTCTAGTAGTTGTCAGAAAGGTTTCCATCATCCACTGAAGAGATCTATCTAAATCTAAATCCAGGAGCACTCCTTTAATATCCTCTTTCTTTCATGTTAGGAGTAGGTTGAATTAAATCCAAGCATATAGGCACCACTATTTGGATCTCTGCCTGAATCTTGCCCCCTACTTGACTTGCTGTTGAAGCAGAGGATCCCTGTTGAGTGTGCGCACATTAGAGTTGATATTTACTAGCAGCATGGCCAAAATCAAACTTCATCTTGAAATATGAGAGAAAACTTCCAAACCTAGGGCTATCAATGCTTAATCGGCATGAGAAATCACAAAGTTCTCTGTGGTTTATTACAGGCTGAAAGGCTGTAATTTTAGTAGATTCACACAGTTTATTAAAAGAAAAAATAACAACAAAGTTTACCACACATGAACTTACTGAGACTCTTACTGAGAGCAAAATCTGAATACTTGCTGTGAAGGAAGTGGTATGCAAATATCTTATATGGTGGTATGTAAAAAGGAAGTTCAACACTTTTTTAATCCTAGCTTCTTTCCTTTAGGGAAATGGGAGATGAAAGGGGCAATGCCAATAGTGAATCAAGAGGAACAGACCTGAGATCCATGCAGCAGCATTTCTGCTTTCTGTCGTCCACATCTGAAGAATGCAGCAGGTGAGTGAGATTTTATGAAGGTGCTAAAACTCCTTTATTTCCCCATGAAAATCCATACTTGGTGCTAGACATCTCAACACCATTGAGAATCTGGACTCAAGCATATAGCACAGGGAAGGACAATTAGGGGACAACTGCAAAGCACTCAGGAGAAGGATTCATAGATTTGAGGGCAAAAAGGGACTATTATCATCATCTAGTCTGACTTCCTGCATAATACAGCTCAGGAAACCTCAGCTAATAATTTCTGCATCAAGCCCATAACTTCTGTTTGAGTTATAGCATCAATTTTCAAAAGACATCTAGTCTTGATTTAGAGAGGATAAACTTTGGGTTCTTTTTATCTGTCTTCTAGTCTCTGAGCCTTGAGGGTGTACTCATATCTGGTTTTTAGCTTTTCTCTGCAAACATAGAGGCTCAAAACTAACTTGTGGAAAAAAAATAAGTGAAAACTGATTTTTTTCATGGTGTCTTTTGCATGTGTGACTTGGGGCTTTAAACAGTACACCCCAAAAATGTGACTCTTCTGATAACATCCCAACTTTGGGCAAAATGGTTATCTCCTTCCCAACCAGATTAATAGTTTAGTTTCACAAATCTCTTCTCTTAAGACTTCCATCCAAAAGTAGGTGACCCAGCGGGCAATTCTTGCCCAGTTAAACATCTTAAATTTGCTATTACAAAACACAGCTCTGCTATCCTTTTTGAGATCTGACCAGCTCTTTTTCCAAAGCCCCCAGAGCCACAGATTAAAAAGACATAAAAGGGACTGAATAAAACGAAGGTTAATAGATGCTGATGTGGGAGTAACTGGGGCTGTCAGGGAGCGATTAAGCTGCCGAATAATCTTCCACCTGGAGCTGTCAGGCCAGTGTCTAATGTTTCATTCAAAGGAGAAGCTCTACATTCCTGATGAGTAAATGACAGAGAAGATTTCAATTAGGGTTGCTCTGTGACTCAAATCCTGACATATCCTGACGGTTTACTTTCAGTCCTCCTGCTGTTCTCCGAGGGATGCCAACCCATTAATAACACACTTTAAGATGTAGATTGGGGGGGGGGGGGGGCGCATTTCTGCAGTTTATTAGCAGGTAGCCATCAGTGGGTAAAGAGGGTGCACCTTTCTAGAGCTGTGAACTACCTTTATTATAGGTATTTGGATGGGGCAGGAAAGGACTTTAAAGCTGCTAATTTGAGGGAGCTAGTCCTGTTATAACCATGCAAGGGGAAGACAGGCCCTGTGCAACTGGTTACCTGCAGCTGTATTAATGCATCTCTAGCCTAGCTTCAAAGGAGGTTGCGGGGACAGAGGACATTCTGCTTGGAGTAAGATTTCCCTTCACTTTTTGAATAATTCAAAGGCAAACCAAAATTATTTGGTGCAGAGTTCCCAAAGAAGGAAAAAAAATATTAGGTAAAGCCAAAACATTTTTCTTAACATTATTCTTTGTTTTGAATTTGCCATGAATTAGGAATTGGTTGAGTGCCATGAAAACAAAATGAAAGCTTTCTTTTTGGTCAAACAGGATGTTTCAGTTGACTGAAAGTGAATTTTTCCACCTTTTCTCTCACAGTGGAAAAAGATTGTTTCAGGTCAACATAGAACAGCTCTGTTTTGTTTTCCAAATGAACTGAAAAATCCATTATACTCACAGCTGTACCTGCAATATATGTGCTGCTCTAGTCCTGAGATCCCCTATGGTGCTGTCAGTAAAACACAAGATAGAAGACAGATTAAGTTGCATTTTTTTTGTTTCTCACTCTTGTGGAGATGAATGTGAGCCTCACCTTCCAGACCTGAACCTCCATCTAGATCCCAGGAGCTTAGGAGTTTTAGAAATATGGCTCTTACTCTGACCCTTATCTTCAGAAAGGGTTAAGCCAAGGTCAGGAATTCACACCCCCACACCTCACACATGTATTTTTTATTGTAAAATAACACTTGAAGGGACCTAGCTTCATCCCAGTTACTGCTGGCAACTGTGGCATAAACAACTTGCCCAGAAGAGTCCAAAGGGAGTTTACTGTTCCCTCTTTATTCTGCTTCTGAGTTGCTCCTCTTATTTGTACCTTCATGCACCTTCCTGCACCCAACAGCCCTTGCGTCACTGTGCTGTGCCTTGGACCTCTCCAAATGTCAAACCCCAGTGAATACCAACTATCTTCCAGACTCCAGGTGTGGTAACTGGATTTGCATGCTGGGAGACTAGGAATTGCTTTTGTGTCTTGGTGAGACAAGCTCCTGTTAGGAAGCCCTGATGAAGAGAAGAAAATATTAGTCTGCCTCGGGATGGGGCTGGATGTGAAGAAAGCAACATTCAGTGTAGCTAAAAACGAAGTTATGTATGTCATGAGCATCTGGAGATCTCTTTGGTCTCTGCGTGCATTGGTGGGGGACTTTGGCATGGACCGAGGATGTATAAACCATTGTGTTAAGTTGGAGAGTGGCCGTAGGGGAAAAAGGTAACTTAATAAAGTAACTCAAGTCCTACAAGACGCTGCATCAGGGAAAGAGGGATAGTTCTCACAAGTCCATCCCTCTCTGCGTTTTAGTGGCTCCTCTGTATCTCCCTGCTCTCCCTTGTGTGTATTGAGGATCTTTCAGGCAGCAAAGGAGCAAGGGAGCACCAGTCACTTTACAGCCAAATCACACCTACAGAGACTTTGTTTCTAATGCTGGTGTGTAGCAACATACACCTGTGTTTGTTGCACAGCAGCACTGCCCTTGCACTCCCTGTAGCTGTGTTGCCTTGTGCCAGCTTCTGCTTAATCTCGCTCCTGCTGAGAGGACTGCCTTGGGGTCTGATTTGGCTGCAAGATCTCGCCAGCAGAGGCAATGACTGATTGTCTTGTAAACTCATTGGCAAGTTAGGTGAAAATCATTTCCCCACTCCATTAAACTAGAGAAAAATGGACTTGAAGCTGTTTCGTTTCTTAGGACACGTTTGGGTGTGTTTTACAGCACAAAGTGACAGGGAAGTGGCTAGAAACCGCTACCGGATGCAAACCTTCAGGTGAAGCAAATGGACATGGAAACCCCCCCCCCCCTTTTTTTTTTTCCTTTGGGCTGTCGATAGCCCAACATGTGGTCTCTTCTGTGTGATGCCTCTGGGCTGGCTCTGAGCCTCAAGAAATGTTGTTGGGAGGGAGTGTGAGAGGAGGCTTCTGACTTTCTCTAACTCCAGAGGCTCTGGCATGGTTTTCTGCTTTGTCCTCTCCATTATCGACTGAACTTCACTTTAATGAGTGCTTGGAGGATCATTCAGCCATCATTTGGCTGCGTAAAGGGACACAACACCAGTTTAAGATTTAAGATCAGAGCCCTCCTGTTGCAAGGCTCCTCCCTGGCTGTGGATAGTGCTTACATATAAACCCCCCTGAAGAATGATAATGTATTTTTGGTAGCTTGTAATGATGCTGTGCATGTAGGACCAACACTATTCTGTGAATTTTTAAGTTGTGTCAGACTAGATTCATTAGTGGAGAGTAAAATTTGAAGTGAGTGTACTGTGGAGTTTTCCTTGCACCTGCTGAACCTAATCAGCAGAAGCTATATCACAGGACCAGTGACTGCTGTTTGATCTGCTCATCCAGAGCACCGAAACAGGGGAGAGTTGGTCTGGGATCTGGCTGACATCTAGTAAATGCCTTTTGTTTACATCAGCATTTGAATGACAATAAATATCAAGTAATTCTAGTGATAATTGGTGGATTCTGGTATTTTTAGAAAGCTATTTGTAAAATAAGAGACAGAACTGAGAAGTTCTTTCCCATAGGCTCCCAGAGACTATTTTCCTGTAGCAGGAAATGCTTTGTAAGCTAGCTAGCTTGCTTTTTCCCTTCCCTTCCCTTCCCTTCCCTTCCCTTCCCTTCCCTTCCCTTCCCTTCCCTTCCCTTCCTGATGTTGGTAAGGGCTTCTAAGTATTTAGTTTTTTAATTACCGAATGCATCATGTCCTGTTTTTCCAGTTGAGGGTTGTATCTGACCTATTGAGCTATGAGAAATCCACTATGCTTCCTGTTATTTGTGATGCAAGTCCAAAACCAGACCAGCTGATAGAAAAGGCTAGTGCATTTACCAGGAGTAGCCTGGGGTTTTTAGGGACCCTGCTATGCCTTTACCAAAGGCGTACTCCCCTCCTGGGGAGTGAGTGCATTTCCAGCATGCTCATCACATGCTCATACAATGCATGTATCTGTTGTCTTTGGCATGATACTTTTCTTATAACCACTCTCTGATGAAAAGTCTCCATCCCTTCTCTTGCAGCAGAGAGGCTGTGGCTGAGATGTGACACCATGGCTGGAACACTACAAGACTCACTAGACATCCATGGTAGCTCCTCTCAGGTTTGTGTGATGATTTTCAAATCTTATTTTTCATCCTCTAGCACGAGGGAGAAGAGACCTTTGCGGCTGGGCTGACAGCCGTTCAGTAAAGCCAGTACTGATTATTTCAGCAGTGCTGTTCTGCTGGTGCTC
The DNA here is from genome assembly GCF_028389875.1 of Rhea pennata. Taxonomy (NCBI): domain Eukaryota; kingdom Metazoa; phylum Chordata; class Aves; order Rheiformes; family Rheidae; genus Rhea; species Rhea pennata. The sequence goes on from NC_084678.1 coordinate 5,119,926, forward strand.
CACGCACATGTCCTGTATTGATGAGGCCTTGGACAGTGGTGTCCAAGAGATTTATTATCAATGGCAGAAGCATCCCTTCCAGATAAAAGATGTTACTGGTGTTGTTTTTGCTTTGTGGCTCCCTCACACCACCTGCTGCACATACTCATTAATGGCTTCAGTCTCAGGGATGGTGCTTCCCTTCTGGAAGGGGAAGAGGAGCACCACACAGGCTCCAGGTGTGCCTTCCCCTTGTGTTTGTGAATGACGGGTCCCATTGTTCGTGGGAGGCGAGCACCGTATTAGGCGTAATGAGGGTTTGTTACATCCACCTATTTCATCCTGTCACTCTATCTCATTTTCTTTTTGTTGGTGTCAGCAAAGCACAGGCAGGATTCATAGTAGCTTCTCGCTGCTTCCAGTACCTGCCTGTGCAGCTGGAGGCTTTGCTCCTGCATTCAATACCACACATTGGTTTAGCAGGAGCTGTTACATAGGCTCTAAGTGATGTAACTTTACTAAACGTAGCCTATTTTTAATAAACTTGAGAATAAAGTGTGAGAGAGAAAGGAACGAGAGATGGGCGAGGGAAAGAAAGAGCAAGAGGCAGTGAATTCCCAGTGATCATTAGCCGGCGGACTCTCTTTGACGTGCAGGTCTCAGCGAATGTGCTTGTTGAAAGTTTAGTGGTGGAGACAGTACACCTAATGGGATCTCGGGGGAGGCATCCTCTCGCCTGTGGATAACAGGCTGTGAGACAAAGCTGTCAGCCTGTTCTGATTTACTACTCTCTTGCAATGGAGAGATAAAAGTTCACATTCCTTGTAGCAAAGTAGGCAACGCAGTTTCTCATGGCAGCACTATATCAAAACCCCAAAAGGTACAAGTGACTTGAGCCAAGCAGGATGGGGAAGGAGAGGAAAATAAACGAACTGAAATATTCCTGTGTTTTGCATGCAGAAATTGCATGTAGTGCATCAGATCCATTTACTGGGAAGTGCCTCCAATAACTCTCTAGCTTAGAGACTATAGGAATGGCTACCAAAACATGGCCTCTTCATAGGGAGATCTCAGTATAAAAAGATTATGTGCTATATGAATATTTCTTTATAAGTATATTTCCAAATGATGAGTTTAGATTTTCATACCCTGCATATGGCATGGTAACTAAGTGCCAAAGTGAGACTTTGATGACTTAAGTTCAAATTTAAATTCTGTTTCGTATTTTCCGTTCAGCCTTGGTCAATTTAGTCAGCCTCTCTTCGCTCCTCACCGCCCCACCTGTAAAGGAGGTACCATGGCACATTTCCAGCTAGCAAGGCTGTTAGAGATGTTTGTTAGCACCTGGGGGACAAATAAGTGCTACTTTAGTGGAGACAACAGAAGAAACTCAGGAAGAGTTACAGGCTTGCAAATGTAGCAAACTATAAAGTGAGGCCACAGCTCCAAAACCTTTATAATCCAGGAAAGAAGCACCGCGCCTTTAATCTTGCTGATAGTAGCGAGTAGTTGCCAACAGGGGTGAAAGGGCCAGAAGTGGGGCTAGCCTGAGAGCTATATTGTTGCTGTAAGCCTGGGCTTGGACAGAGATAAATTTTGCTCTGTAGCACTGTATATTAAGAGCCAAAGTTGGACCAAGGTCAATGTTTTATATGCTCTCGTGCCTCCACTACTGCTAAGGTACCAGGGCCTGGTCCCTTGATGATCAGGGCATGTCTTTCACTGTGTACACTCACACAGGTGGGAGCAGTACTCAAGCAAGAGCAAGGCCCCTCACGCTACAAGTTTCTAACCTTCAGAGCTCTTCACCAAAGCATATGGGGACAGTGGTGGTTACCAAATACATGAGCGACATTGGTCTCAAAAATATCCCTCAGCAGAAAGGAGGCTGACGTTAGAGAAGGAACTGGGGCCTCGTGCAGGGCTAGGTGGATGCTTGGTCCAAACCTCTGTGATGGCTCTCATCTCCCGAGAAAGACATTTGTGGGAGTGCCAGAGAGCTACGGCAAAATCAGAGGCCAGAGAGGGAAAACAAGAGGCTAAAAGGGAGAGGACATCCTTCTGTGCTCATCCCTTATCTTCCTCAACAGCTTGGGGAAAAGAGAGGTTGCATACGGTCATCTGTGGGTGGAGAGTGTGAGGGGTTATTTCTTATGGGGCTGGGAGGGGTTCATTGAAATAAATATCTCTGTGTAGGTACCCAAGTTGGCACCCCCGAGACCATCTGGTGTCGTTGCTCAAGATTGCTGAACCTCGCCTAACTTCAGGCTTCTGTAATTTATTTCATTTTTATTTTAGAATGGTGGCAAAAAGTGAATGCAGTACAAATGACTGTGGAGTGGAAGCAGTGTGCATAAACAAGCAGGGAGATGGGAGGCATTTTTCTCCTTAATGTCATCTTAAGTCATTCTGGAGCTGCCTATTTATCGCCAGTCTGTAGGTCCACAAGATGATGAGCCAGATAAAATGGGATGATAAGCTTGCACGAGAAACCAAACTATCAACAGTCCTATTGATTTATAATCCTTCTCAACTCAGGTGGATTTAGTGATGGAAGGAGGGTAAACCTTCCCCCCACTTTTTTTTCTTTTTTCTTTTTTTTTCTTTTTTTTTTTTTTCCTGCTGCTGCACTTAGGTAGCCATTATCTCTCCATGGACCATGACCTTCATTTCCAATAAGATTTGAATTACTCAGTCTGAAAGGTAATTTAAAGAAGCAAAAGAAAGAAACAGAGTGGGGTGGGTGATGATCTCTTCTTTAATTCTAAATGCGGCAGACTTAACTTGTGCCCTTTATCAGGGCTTGAAACAGATGTGCTGCTGGGGAATGGTGCCCTGGGCAAGGCGTGATAAAGAGCTTGCCCAGGGTGAGCAGTGCAAAGATAGTCAAGGAATTGTGAACCGGTCCTGCAAGGAAACTCCAGGGGCCAAAATATTTCAGGAGAGGTAGAATAAGCATTTCTTTCAGGGTAAGGACTTCAATACAGAAGGCCGTGTCACAAACAGATGAGTAGTATGTGTCGTTCGATGTGTAACTGCATGGTGACCAGTGAGCTTTCTCAACCGCTTCTATCTAAGGTTGCAAACATCCTTAAACCAAGAGGATTTAGGAATGTTTTTGATCCTTCTATCAAATTCCTTCAACGGGAAGTGGTATTTAAAGAGAGAAGCATAATGACTGTTTCTCTTGGAAGAAGCAATGGCTCTATGTCTAGGGTAGCCCCTCCAGCAAACCTCCCTCCAGACTCCAGCAGCGATCTGATGGGCTGTTTGGCGCCCAGGCTGCCTCCCACACCTCTGCGGTCAGCCCCTGCCCTGCCGTCATCGGCAGGCGTTCAGGCAGGGAGCTCAAACTCCAGGGAATCTGCCAGTTTTCGCTTCCATTCTCACTGGGATCTTTTCTCCGTGAACAGACCCCAAATTCCGTGTTAATCTCTGACATCCTAAGAGCTTTGCCCAAGAGGGAATCCCTGGCAAATGTTTGATTGGAGTAACTGCCCCCTGGGAGAGAAGGCAGTAAGATGTTTAACTTGTTCTCCTTCTACTGTTTGTTTTCCCCACTTTAGTGTAGATTGCCTTTTTCTGAGTTGTCTCTGGTGCAAAAAGAAAAAAAAAGGGGGGAAAAAACCCACAAAAAACAAAAAACCCCACCAGAAGTTCAGAAATTGTATAATTTTGCAGCCTTAGAAACTAGCTACATGAGCACCACTGCCTGGCGGCCAGCCTTCCTGAGCGTGCTGGTGGGAGAGAGCAGATCCTGGCTGGAGGTGGTGGCTGGAGGTCAAAAATGTAGCAAGGGCACTAGAACTTAATGTAGCTCATCATGTTCAAAATGGTTACAACGCGCTTTAGAAAGTGCCCTCAGCGTTTAGTGGCTCAGGGATTGCTCGGGGAAACCGTGCAGATATATTGCTGTGGATATTTTGCATACACCTACTGCTGACTACTTTTCCTTTCCCTTCCCTTTCCTTTTCCCCTTCCCCGTGCCTTTCCCCTTTCCTTTTATTCCCTTTTGCAATTAGGAGAGAAAAGATTAAATTCGTATTAATTAAAAACTAATTGATGACAAGATGACAACACTAATAGAAAAGCCCACGCCACTAAGTAACAACAGGCTGCTAAATAATGCCAGTCCAATTTAGCAAAGACTGCATCAACGCCACCTAACAGCGAGAAAAATGTTCTCGCTAATTGTGGGAAATGATTAAAAAGTCGAGTGTGGTTGTTTCTGCCCCCCACGCGTCTCAGCGGCGCGGGCAGGGTGTCCCTAACCCGCCGCAGCGCAGCGGGGGCCCGACGGGCTCCGGCCCAGGCGCGCGGCAGCGAGTCCAGGCCGCTTCCGCGGCCCTCGGCAGCCCGCCGCCTCCCCCAGCCGCCGTCTCAGCCCGGTGCGGCCCTGCTGGCCCCTTGGGAGCACCGCGCTAGGGGATGTGCGTGACTGGCATCCCAACATCGCTTCCTCATAGCCAAGTGCTGTTACATAAAGTTCACAGCTGTGAAGGATGGAGAAAATTGAGAGAAAGAAGAATTAATTATATGCTTTCTTTTTGTTTTTTTTTTCCTCCTTCTTTCTTGCATTCCCTTGGTGGAGCATCCACCTCTGGTAGCTCTTTCAGCAACTTAAAAAGGCATGTAGCATTATCAGGAAGGGAGGAGAGTAAATAAAATACAGGGAGGAAAGCAGGAGAGTCAGTGGTCATAGTCAGTTTGGAAAACAAATCTGCTAAGCTGCCGTTCGAGCAAGCAGAGTGTGAGACCTAAGTGATTATGTCAGAAGAACTCTGTAAATAAAATCAAAGTAGAGGACAGATGAAATGTGCTGCGGGTTAGAGAGACTTGGTTTCAGCAAGCTTTCGTGTTTCCTCTGAGTCAAAAATGAGAGCTCACTGAGACTCCTGGGGCTTTCCTGGGGGGCGGGGGGGGGGGGGTGTTGTCTCAAGCTCCCCTCCAAAAAACCATGATTATAAAATGACAAGAAACACCTATTTCAGTAGATTTGCCTCTCTGCAGAAGAGCCATTCCAGCCTATGGAATAACTAAGACGTCCATAAACCCTGCCCGGAGACCTGAAAAGATACCCAGACCAAACAAGATCTACAGAGCCACGGAGCTGCAATCTGATGGCCTCGCTAAGGAGAGCACATGGGTGTTCAGCCGTCTCAACCTTCTGTGACAAAATGTCATTGAGGCAGACATACAACATGAGCCGCTTTAACCAACGGCAAGGACTCTTCAGTCTCTAAGCTCTGGACTTTTCAGGCAGACTGAAAGACGTGAAGGAAACCCATCTTCACCAGGTTCAGTGGAGACTAACAGTGCTGCAAGTTGCTATCAGGGGAAATCAACTCCTGTTCAAATACAAGGTAAAAGAGGGGCTGCAGACTTCTTTGTTGGTCCTAAGGCTTGATGCCTCATGTCGGGAGCAGGGAGGGCACAGAGAGTGAGGATGTCTGCATTGCAGCAGTAGCTCCACCGGTATTATTACATGACACTGAGCATGTACTTTAGTTTGGCTGTTACCCGTTCCTGTAGCTTACAGTGACCCATGGGAATTTGTACCCATTGCTTTGGGATCCAGCAGTGGTACGACACCGTCTACATAAATGTCAAATAATCATGGTTTTAATAACATTCTTCACATCCAGGCTTAAAAGTGATTTCAGATCCATTCCCCAATGGTTTTGGTCCTACTTTCAGGAAAATAGTTGGCAGATTGGAACTTCATCATGCCCTGGCAGCACCCATGGGACTCTCAAAGAGTTCGGATCTAATCCTGATGAAGCCTGAGGCTTCATTTCGAATGAAGACTAATCCATCACACCCTGATTGTGAAAAACATTAGCTGTTGACAAATGTGGTGTTTACAGTGGCAGTAACAGGCTGATGGACGGCAGGGACTAGAAAACTGCAGCTGGCAACTCTCCTGCTAGCGAGCACAACGGGCAGGGGGCAGCCAGCTGTGCAGAGCTTTTCCAGTCTTGGTGTGGAAACTAGTGGGGAATAAAGGAGTTTCTTTGGCACTTCCCTTCACAATCACAGGTTTTGGCAGGTCTGTTCCAATGATGTCCTGCACTCCCAGTACTGCTATAGGAAAGATGAGTGACCAGATGGGGCTGCCTTTTGCTGCTGAGGTCCAAACTCTGTTGCTTTTAGCCTCTTCAGCAAAAATAAAAAACTCCTATCTTTTTCAATTAGATAAATCATGCAAGAAAAAGGATTCACTGACCTGTTCTGTTATGAGTGGTCAGGAAGACCATGAAGATGGACAACCTTTTAAAATGCTGGACAGATGTAGTGTATGCTCTGCTGAGTTTTTCATTAGGATTTTTCTCTCTCCCTGTCTGTGTCTTTTTTCACACTCACTGGATTCTTCATTTACATGCATTATAATGAGAACAACCACAGTCACGATAGATAGATTTCTTTTTTAATCTTCACATGGAAATGTTATATAGCATGAGCAAATTGTCAGAGTTAGAAGGAAACATCCCATTTCTGTTCATGTGCTTTCAGGTTTCTTTTGAAGTAAATGCAAAATGAGTGAGGCTTTCATGTCTAGCTTTTCTGCAGGGAGTCATAGCTGACACCATGTGCTGCAGGTATCATGTGAGCTGACAAACATGAATTAAACCCTGCAAATGTAAAAGAACCAGGGTAATTCAAAAATTAGTAGTAAAATTGAAAAGGTAAACCCTAAAACTATGGCTTGGAAGCAGGCTTAATTGCCGCAATAAAGAAGTAACATGAAAATTATGGATGTCAGGGAAGATTAAATGTACCTCAGAAATCTGAATAGATTGTTAATGTGCGATGGATGAATGGCAGAAGCTTGACAGAAGGCTATTACTCTGATGCGGTTACGTGGAAAATGTGGTTAGTGGTTAAAATTGGTGAGTGGAAGTCAGGAGCTCTTGCTGGGATAACGGAGTCTTTGCATTGTGGTGTGATCTTGAATCAAATCTTCCTCTCCTTTGGGACCTATTTGGACTGCAGTGGAGCCCTGCTCCTGCTTGGATCCTGGAAGCCGTGTACTGTTGTTCTTGTAGCTGGACAAATTAACTTACTCTTTGAAAAACAAACTGTATTAATTTGGACAGAGTATAGTGTTAGTGTGTTTAACAGTTGTTAACTGAGACACAGTTTGAGTGGCTCCACACTGCACTACATGTACATGTGCAGTTGGGATAGGAGGTAGCTCACCTAATTTTAGACCTCTATATCTGCACTTGTCATTTAGGTACCCTTTGCAGTCAATGGGGAGAAGAAACAGCCTAGACTTCTAGACTTCAGTTCATGTCACCCCCTTTAGACTTAAGTGTTGCAATAAGACAAGAAACAGCTAAGGAACGACTGCCTGGGTTTCCCCAGAGCATGCAGGAATAAACACAGTGGGGCATATGGTGGAGGCGTGAGCACTTAACACATGTGGGGTTGTGCCAGTGTTGTGAGGAGGCCGATAGCTAGACTTAATTTAGCTGTGGTTAGGTCAGAGCAGGCTGCTAGTGCCTGCTTACAGAAACACTGTTCTGCTTGCACCGTAAACGATGTCTTGCTGACTGAGAAAATTGCTTGTGCGAGCGCTGAATGTGGAAGTCATTAGACAAACTTCTTCAGTGTTGCAAAAGAGCTACCAGGACAATGTGGCTTCTGTGGTCCATCTGCAGGTAAAGGACGTTTTTCACAAGTGTCTGCAACGGCTGCAACCTGGCTATGGCATTTAGTCAATAGGAAGTGTCAGAGGCTCCCCGAACTGATTAAGTGTCACTGGGTTGGCAGGCAGAAGCAGATAAAAGAAAGGCTTTGAAACAAAATGCAGTTGCCAAATCATTAGCAATTTTTCTAATAAGGTTGTGGCCAGAAGGAGGAGCATCGGAAAAGACTTCTGCTACTCATAGAAAGTTTTCATGCTGTCTCCCATTTCCAGAAACTCAGCACTGTGGCCAGCGCACCTCTTCCAGGGAAAAAAAAAGAAAAAAAGAAAAAAAGAAAAGAACTCAGCAAAACAAGAAAGCCATATCTGTTAAAAATAGGTATTTCTGACTACGCGTGCATGGCCTTAGAAACAAATGGTGATATGGTGGGGAGGTCATTGCATCTTAGAGCCATAAAACTTTTAGATATATGTACATGTATATACATATCTCTATATATGTGCTTTTATTTGTCACAACCTCATGATGTGACCTCAGCTTAAGTTATGAATGTCCTGGGCTACCTTGGACAAAAAATATACACGCACTTATTTTCTACCAATCAAGGGAGCTGCAGGACTTAATCAGTGTTTAGGAAACATCTGGGTAATGGCCAGATCAAAAATGATGCCATATAAGTATAAAAGTTTATTCTAATTAAATTTACTGTACAACTGCTCCCTGACACTACCAAACCAAAGGCTTCTGGAGGAGACAGCACTACAGGCTGCTATTTTTCATAATCCAAACACAAAAGCTCTCTGGCAGACAGCAGGTCTGTGAGTTATCAAAGGCTTGGATCTAACCTAACTTCATAAAATAGCTTTTTTATGCTGCAGGTGAATCTGCAGTTGCCTGAATAGGTTGAGTCTCCTAGCTCCCTTTGAAGTGGACTCCCATGAGACACCTTCACGAAAGGGCAGACCATGACAAACTTCTGCGTGTTGACTGGACCTTGTTCTCAAAACTGTCCTCTTGAGGAGTTTTCATGTATAGGACTGAAAAAATGCAAGCCTGTTATCTTAATCTCAGTATCCCCAAATTCCTTTCTAAAACAGCAGGAAGTTGCATGTAAACACAAGGAGATAAATGTATACTCTAGCTGAATAACTCCCCTAGACTCTATCCTTTTCTGTCATGTGAGTATCTCATTCTCTTCAACTTTGGGGAAATCTTTTTATCTTTGCCAATTTGTTTCCCCCAATATTCATGACATTCCTGACTCCACCTGATCTGCAGGAGGCTATAATTTGGGAAATTTTCAGAGCTACTTGCACCTTTTTTGCTTGCTGCCAAGCCTGCTGCCTTGAACTGATAGAATTATTCATTGGAAATAAAGCATTTGAGGAATATAGTTATTGATTATCATGAATGATTTATGCATTATTTATATTGCTGTAACCTCTAATGACTCCTTATGGATTGAGGCTCTTACTGTGTTAAGTTTTGCACACGACTGCACTAACACAGTGTGTTTAGTCAAGAGTAAGGTATCAGACAGGTAGGATAGAGACTGAGAACACAAGGCAATTGATACAGTTATCACTGGTGTGGCAAGTGACTGTCACAGCACAACTTGCCTTGCTCTCAGCAAGTATTTTGCAAGCAACTTTTCATAGGTGAATTTTAATAAGCTATTAGAGGAGAATGATAGGCTTTTGCATTCCTCCTACCAGCAGCACAGTAATATGCAAAACAAAGAAGAAAGATAAAACAAAAGAAAATAAAATGCTTTTTGGAAAATACAACTGCTGGGCAATAAATGCTGGCATTATTGACAGAGCAGAAGGTGGCCTTGATATTTTTACACTATCTGCGAACAGGTTGTCTTTGTTGTTGAGCTGCTCATTTCTCACAGTTGCGTGTTAGATGCTGCAGTCCATCTGCACTCTCTTACACACATTTTAGCCTCGAGGTTGGCTTGCAAAATCAGGGTTATATCTATTGGCAACTGGTTATTCAACCCATGGGGTAAGGCCCCTGCCTCTCGTGGCATTGTTTCTGCTCCCTGATTGCTTGCTGGATTGCATGCTTAATCCTGTCTGGTCTGTTTGTGAAGAACTCAACCAGGATTGATCCTCATAGTTGTTCTGAGATTAATGAAGTGAACTTTCAAGGATGACAGTTAGGATTCTTACTCTGTGTACCCTTGAGTCCAGTGAAAACAACTTGACAGCCAGGTATCACGGAGCTAAATGGCACTAAGCCCATGCCAGGCAGGAAAGCAGACCTGTAAGGAGTTAAGATAAATGACAATATCAGCAAATTGGTGTATTTGGTTTAAGTAATATTAAGGAATAATTTCTTCGGTGCATCATTACTCCTGCCCAGGTGACCAGCATATTTTGTTTCACGGGTTGCTCTATATAACAAATCATGCTTTGAGTTAATGCCAAATAACAGTATTTTGGATACATAGCAAAGCCTCCTGCAACTTTCTGGATGTTCAGAATTTTCATTGAATTTTGTCTCTGGGGACGCTCATATGACAGTTACTTCTTTTCTCCACTAAATTTTGCTGCTTTTCTTTTCAGGCCAGGAAATTTCACTGCTTTGGCAGGCTCTTTAGTTAAGACGTTTTTATTTAGATTGTTGTTATGCTTCTGTCTTCCTTCAGTCATCCATCTGGCTGGGCAGTCATGAACATATAAATCATAGGGGTGTCTAGACACCCAATATAGAATAAGAAATTCAGAATTCCAGAATGCTGGAAGAGTTTGCATCAAATGTAACTGCTTCAAAATGCTATTGATTTTGCTTGAAAAAGAGGATTGGATATTTTGAATGTTTTAATAATTCCAGCTTCTCATTTCTGCACTTCTATTCTTGTAGCTGTCTGGAAAATTTGGTCATTTCAGATGGATTTTTAGTCAGACAATATCCTAATTATCCTTATCCTGCATAAAGCTTAAGCATCAGTTTAACTGTAAACATAGGGAAGTTAACTGACCAACAAGGAAAAAGAATTTACAGTTAAAAATCTATTCCTTGGGCTGCTGTCTGGGTTAGGAATGGATGTGAATTTCTGCAGGCTGAATGCTTGCTAGAATTAGGATCTATATGCTGAAACTCCCAGCTACCGAGTCTTTGCCTTTTTTACCCTTTGAATTCATTGAGTTGTAGTTTAGTTGTAAGCTTTTATTATATGTTTTTACTTTAGTCTATGTGCACTTTCTAAATTGCAGCTATTATTGAAAGCAATATAACATAACTGAAAAAGGATAATACACTAGAGTTGTATGTATTTAATGAATACCTAAAGGCCATGAAGAAATAATTTTGACCCAACCATGCCCGGAATATTGAGTTTTGCCTGGAAGAGAAGATGAATTTGAAACAGTTCTGCAGGACCTGCTCAGCAGCAGGACAAATAGGCTGTTTTTAAAAAGAACACCAAAGCTGAATTGTTTGAAAGCAGAGCAGTGGGAGAGGGAGAGGAGGCAGGTATTTGCGCACAGATCTCAGTCTTCCAGACTGCAGATCGTATGGCAGATCTATGGTTGCTGCTTATCAAGAGCAGATGAGACCTTCTAAACAGACATTTTGAAGCTGTAGACAAAAGGTGTTTTTTTTTTTCTTTTATGTTTTGAATTGTTTGGGAAGTCTAATGTGGTTGATAGGCAGGAGACCGTGAGAATACCTCCCAGGAATCAAGATGTCAAGGAGGAGGCTAAAGGATGTCATTTCTGAGTGGTACAAACTTTTTTGTTTGGGAAATGGAAAATGAGCCAAGTGAGGTCCCCATTCGTGGAAAACTGCAGCACTGTACATTTACAGGGCTAATACAGACTCTGTTCATCAAGAGGAAAATCTGTTTTATAGGAATGAGTTAATCAAAAAGAAAGGAAACACATGGAAAAACTCAGGGCCTTAAGGTAGTTTCTGACTATGGAAGAGCAAGATGGGCCATGTGCGGCTGGAGTATTATCTCACTTCTCTCACCAATAGAAATGACTCAGAACAATATAGGTCTGGAGACAGTTTCCAAAGTCATCAGAGCCTGTCCTTTCAAAATGCAAGCAATATCCTGTAACTGTGTGGTCACCTCTGGGACCCTAGGTACTCGTCAGTCTTAGTTTGCTCAACTTAAGGTTATGATGTCTAATCCAATATAGAAATTCCTCTATCTGCAGTTAACCATATGGAAAGCTGTTTCCATGTCTGTCTTCTGCTGTAGAGCAGATTCCTTTGCAATCAGACCACTTTGGGAATAAACCAAATCATAAGCCTCTTTTGTTGAAAGAAAATACTATTTTCACTCGTGATCATCAGGTTTTCTATATTTGTTTTTTTTTCTAGACACCATGAGAAGTCCTTGCTTTCTCAAGTGACCACACAAGGTGGAAGTAGGTGTCACGCTTCTCAGCAAATTCATCGAATTGTCAACATCCCATGAAAATGTAGGATATTTCGTTTGCTTATTCAAGCTACCTGTACCTCTGGATCTAACATTTTGTGCCTTACTCTTTAAAATACAACAGTAAAGTATGTGAAGTTATATATAATATATAGTTTTAATATATACTTTTTTTTAGAGCAATGAAAGCAGATATTGCATTTTCTCCTAGTTGCCAGTATATCCAGTAAGGGTTAGAAACCAACTAATTTATGCAGTTGGCTCATGGACCTCACTGAAGCACAGCTCATTTTTCAGATGCACTGAACTGCAGTTTGCCCTGTATGTCAATGTGAAGATACTATTGTATGTATTTAGTAGTTTTTAATACTCTGAGAAGGAAAGCGTAAATATATAAGGCATGCAACACCAAATCCTTCCCATCCAGATGACTGCTGTGTTTTCACTGGTTGGAAATTTCTATCCTTTGTCCTCAAGGAGTGTTCCCAGTCAACCTTTTTAGGGTGATTAACAATCTTCAGTTGATTTTTTTTAGTGACTTAAGTGAAGATTTTTGAGAAAAGAATCAGATTTCTGTAGAAAAATTCAATTTTAAAAAATGAACCTCCTCTCAGAATCAGAGACTGCATGGAGAGAGAGTGTGGAGATATCCATGTGGAGTGGACCAGCAGCTGCTGCATGAACATAGGTCTGTATGCATCTGCCCCTCAGTACTAGCTTCACAGGCTAAATTCTTGTGCAAGTCATACAGTAACACTGTGATTTTCATTATGCACAATTTCTCTCAGAAGGAGAGGAGGTGATGGTGCAGCCTGGAAATATAGCACAACAAGACAGTCCTGTCAGTAAGGCAACTTAGGAGCATGAAGCGATTATCTCCTTTGGGGCATTCTGATAGGATCCCATTGTGTATGTCTGAACAAAAAAAATTAAAAAATAATAAAAAAAATAACCACAGAATAAAAAGCATTTTCTGATCAGCTTTAGTGCCTATCTAGCTCCAGCTCAGACAAATATTAGGAAATAGAGACTAATGTAGACTGTGTCAGCTCAGGGGTTTAGGGTATTACAAGGGTTTGCAGATCTGCCAGGGTCAAACAGAGCACTCAGCTTTGCCTCCCACCTATGCCAAATCAGTCTGTAACCCCAATTTCTCCCTGTGCATCAATCCTCTTGCTGAGTTAGGCATTGTCATGCAGATCCCCAAAAGGATTGCATTCGCTTAGCCATAATGTCTTCTTCCTAAATATATATTAGTTCAACACTTTTCCTTAAACTAGAGCAAAACCCTCTGTGTAATTAGACATCATAAGAATGATGAGTTCATTAAGAGGTGTTGGGTAGATTAAGTCATGCACAAGGCATGCTGTTGTAAGACAGAGTTAAACAACCTATTGTATTACCATAATTGGAGTTGCAGGAATTATAGTAAAGGAGCACCAAAAAAGTAATTTCCAATTTCGCTAAAGCCATCCGTGATTCCCTCTGGCCACAAATTATCATATTTCTTCTCTGAATCAGATCTCCTCTACGTTTTCAAGCTGCTATAAGCTCAATGTTGTTACAGTAAACTCTAATCGTCACACAGAGCACTGAAGTTCTTATTTTTTTCTCTCTACACAAGCTCATCTGTGAGATACTTACTGCTAAGAACCAGATCTGTGCTTCAGCTCAGGTGATAAATAGGCATAGACGGATTTTTGAAGTAGAAAGACTAATAAACATTTGAAAATGATTAAGCTAAAAGAAGGTTCAATCAAATAATGTTTCAGGGTTGATTTAAACACTCAAAGCCAGGAAATGGCAGAGAGAAAGTGAATATGGCAATCTCTTGGGTCTGAGTGCTGCAGACTTTAATGCATATGACATGTGAGATCAGCTGCTGTCCCAAGATGCTCTCACAAGGTGGGAAAAAGTTGATATAAACTTCCCTGATAGATGTAAACTGGCACAGTTCTACTTAGCCAAAGATGATGGAGAAAATGAGAAGTCTATCAGCGATCTGCCCCGATCAGTATATTTTGCTATTCCTTTTTGTTATCTCAAACATATTCTACAAGTTTGTATTGTGACAGTTGGCCATGTGACAAAAAATAACGTATGTTGTATAAGGAATCTGCTTTTAATACAAGATAGCTGTACATTTTAGCAACTAAACTGAGCTTCCACTGAATGTGTAAAGCAGATAACCACATCTGCAGAAGCATTTGGTGGAAAAAAAGTGGGTGTGCAAATAGCATGAATGATTCAGTACCTGAACTAGGAAATAAGAGACCGTGATCTATCACTGATACTTGTACTTTATGATGGTCTTAGAGCGAGTGCAATGTTTTCAAATACCTGACATACAGGATTTTCTGTTTTTTTAATGGATACTCCTTATTCCAGAATAATAGTGACATGTGCAGCTGGTGTTCCTATAGCTTTGCATTTCCCTTTGAGGGAGGCAAATAAACCTTAGCAACTTTCTCCTCTGTTTCTTGAAGAATCCCTTAACACATGCTACAATCATCCTGAAATGCATTCAGTAAATCATCTCTGATTACACAGTTAAAGAGCAGTATTCTATATTGGTCATTTAAAACATCTTCAAGGCTTTCATTGATAAAGGTTTTCCAAAAGGAAAGAGATAACAGGAAAGAGCTATTGAATTTTGAGTCATTGTATGTTGGGTGGTACATTAGAACTTAAATCAGATCTAGCATTTCACAAGGAGAAGAAAAGTCAAGTGAGATAAAGGGCTGTTTATCCATAGGAGGATGTGATATGTGTAGAAAGAGCCACCTTACAGAAGAGTTAGCTGTTCAAAATGCCCCCTTAAAGAAGATGCAATTAGAGCTTAATCATTTCTCTCTTCAGTTCAAAGCTCCAACGTCTAAGTTAATGAACACACAAGCCAAGTCAGCCCTATCTGTACTGTGCTTATCTTGACCATTTAAACAAGATAGCTCTTCTCTAACATTGCTGTCTATAGAGATGCACATCTCTGCGTGGGATCGTTGTTCCTTTCGTAGGCTGGCTTTCCCTCCATGCAGAGTGCGGAGGATCAGATGTAATTTCCTACTCCTAAGGAAGTCTTAACAATTACTTTACAAATAAGTTGATAGAGAGCTAATAGATGCTGAATTAGCCACAGAGGGGCTCTTGCTGTGTTCCCTGAGTGGTAGGAACATGGCAGGAAATTACAAGAAAAAAAAAATCCATAAAAAAAGAAAGTTGGAGTCCGTAAAGTTCAAGCAAGGTACCACTGTTACTTGACACCAGCATCTACTTGCATAGCAGATTAGCTTATTAAGGTGTACATGCAGTGCTCTTTCTTTGAGACTGCTGTAGGTTATTTTGAGGCTGGAATATGGAGCCAAGTTCTCAAAAGCTGTGTCTGTACTGGCAAATTAAATATACCTGGTGTTATTCCCTGACACTGACACTTACAGGCTCGTGTCCATACTCTAGGACTCTCCTGCCCTTTACCATAGTCTGCTGTTTGCAAGATATTTGTTGAAATGCCCCCTAACCTGTTAGTTCCCAAATCTGCCTAGGAATTGTCTAGAAGCATGTTTGTCGGACTGGACCAAAACAGAAAATTACTTAAACAGTTTCTGTCAGCAGGGCAGCTGCTAACAGAGCCCGAGGAGGAAGATGAGGAGGCAGCAGTAACCCGCTGTGCGGAGCCTGGCGGGGAAGCAGCACAGGCTTCACAGCAGGAGTTGCTGAGCTTTGTTGCATCCATGGGGCTTTTAGGCTCAACACACATGAGCCTAAACACAAGATGTTGCATTACATGGCACAGACGTGACCTGGCCTCTTAGACAAGCTCTTCTTAAAGAGATTGCATGTGTATGCGGGCTGGGTTTCTTTCCCGTCTTCCTGTACCCAGATCACCGCTTCTCTTTCCCTGTTCCAGGCAGGACACTTCATCTCTTCTCTCCTCTGCCATTGCATCTCCTGGGAAAGCATCGTGCTGAGGTTGCTGGTGAGTACTGTATAAGTCCTTGGGGATAGCACCCTTAATGCTAGCCCGTTGTGGCCCACTGGCCTCATCCACTTCGATGTGTGCTGCTGTTGGTAATCCAGTTTTGCTTGGCACCTGCAGATAACTGAGTACTTTCCTCTCTGATAGGCACCTACAAGACTCATATACAAATAAACACCCCCATGCATGAACACTGAGGCTGTGGGCTCTCAATCAGTTCTAGATCTGAAAGTATACACATGGTACTAGACAGTTCCTCAACACGAACTGATTAGGTTGCTCTAGTTATGTTTTTCCTGTCATTTAAGCTATTAGCCTTTCATATGGTCATATTCATGGGAGTGTATTTGGGTGTTTAAAAGGTTAATTCTCACGTTAGTGTGCCTTTGCCATTTGCCAGCACTTGGCATGAGATGGAGTGCTGTTCCAACAGTACAGGAGGACACAGGGTCCCAGTATATGTCAGTTCAACAGTTACAAATTGTTGCCCATCGCACCTTGTCAAATGTGCTGTTACAAAGCCCAGGAGCTGCTCATTCATCCTGTTGCCCAAAGTACCAATAACACCTGCAGTACCCAAGGCCCCCTGAAAGCAATGAAATCTAATCCCCAAAGCCTCATAGTTGTATAGTTGTGATGAACAGAAAACCACTGCAGCCGGTGTTGGAAAAATAGGAATTCAGCTAAGGCAACAGTACCTTGACAACACTTGGCACTGCAAACATCACTTAACTTGACAAACAACCAGTAATAGCTAGAGTGAAAATAAAGGGTTAGGCAGGTAGAGAGATAAAGTATGAAGAACATGCTGAGCAAATAACAGCCTTTTGAGAATCAACATTAGCATAATTACTAAACATAGGTAATTGCTGAAATAGCATTTGCTGGCAGCATTTATATTTCTGAATGCAATGCTTTCTTTCATCCCTACATAATCTTCTACCAGAACAGTAAAGTGTGCTTACACTCTGGTTTTAGCTGAGAGAGAGCTGGTATGGAAATTGGCACCATCTGAAAGCTGAGGGCATAGTGAGGAACAAACACATTTAACACCTTGAAGTCCAACCATCCTTTTTAAACAAGGTTGTCATACTTGGGGCTACATGTCTTGTTAAAATCTATATGTTATACCATCAGCTCAGCGTTTGTCCCAGCATCTAACTCGATACTTGATAAGATTGGACATTCTCAAATCAATTCCTATTGATTTCTTGCTGCTGAAATAGGATTAGCATGTGACAGACACAATGAGCAGTTAGTACAGCACATCAAGCCATTCCAGCACTAGAAGACAATTTGGCTGTTAAAAACAGATACAAATGCAGTAACATGCAGAGGCCCTGGCTACAGTGAAAAACATTAGGCAGTTCTGCTTAAAAACGCTTTTAGCCACAGTTTTGGTAGAAAAGTGTGTGAGAACTAAAAAGAATGAAAGAAAAAAAAAGGTTACTTTTGTGAAGAATGTAGGGTTGATCTGCAATTATTTGTGAGTGCTGTATGTGACTTGGTTATTGAGATGACTTTGTACTTGCTTACTAAAGTTCTTATTGTCCGAGTATGCTGCTTTGCAGGGCAAATAGGAGGCTCTCAGAGGCAATAGCTGGCCTCTACCTATGTAAATTATCTATAAAAACATGGAAAGGGTAAAAATGTATGTGCACTACTAACTGTGAAAATTCTCCTTCCCTGCATCCACAGAAGTACCACTGTTACGTGGCCTATTTTTCAAAAATAAGCAAAAGAAGTGATTGGAAAGATTTTAAAGTGACTGCAAAGGTGAAAAATGTGACCATACAGGAATGGCTTATAACATTGCAACAGGCCCATATGAAGACAAAAGTAGCTGGGCCTCGTAAAGCCCTCACAGGGGTGGCTGGACACAGGCAAGTCATATGTGGTGGTTCCTATTGACTGAGAAATGTTTTTATTTGAAAAATTGCTGTGTTCTTGTTGTGAAGTTGGATGTTGATATCCATCTCTGGACCAGCGATCATGGCTCATGAAGGGAAGACACCTACTTGCCAATCTCAGATAACCTTGTTGAGAAAAATGTGTGTCTCGCTGACATAAGAGGGGAAGAATCACAAGATCCCAAGGGCTGTAATAGAGGATGAGGCCTCCAGTCTGAGAAAGTCCATCTGGAGACACCAAAGAGCTTCCAGCCCTCTCTACCCAGTGTCTTTCCACAGGTAGTTGGTTTCAGATGGATAGGATAACTGCGCAAATCCTTTAAAGCCAAAAAAAAGTTTCAGAGGTTCACGTAGGTTTGTAGTTCATTCAGCTGGATTCATGCACAGGAGTCCTTTGCCTTTGCCTGGGGAAACCAGTGTCTATCCCTTCCAAACTGGTTGTGGGAGTGGGCTGTGGGCTTCCTAGTGAGCCTCTCAGGGCTTCTTGGGCAGCACTCCACGCACATGTTTCATGGAGTGTAAACTGCACTCACCTTAGGGATTTCTCAAGCCTTGAAAATTTGCACTTGAGAGGAAACTCAAACACAGTAAGCAAGAAGCATGAGATCATTTGGCAATCCACAATAAATATAAGCTAAAAAGAAGGCAAACCGTTCAAAAGATAAACCAGAAAAGCCTTCAACGGCATAACCCTGAAAATGGTGGCATTTAGGTAGACATTTCTTTAGGCAAGAAGATCAGTATTTTGCTGTCATTCATTAAGGATTTACCAGTTTTGTATTGATTTTGTTGTGGCCTCCTATGTACTTTAATTGCTGCAATAGAAAAACAAGTTGCTATACATGACATTTCCTTTCTGAGAAGCTGGCAACAGAATTGCATGAACCACTGGTAGACTCACTGATTTCCCTTGTGAGTCAGTAACAAAATGATGACTGAAACAGCTTGTCCTTTTTTTCTGTTCCAAAACAGCTATTTTTTTCAAGAACTCTTGCTAGCTGTGGATTTAAAAAAAGAAATCTTCATAATTGATGGATAATATGGTAGAATTTGCAATAGTATTTTAAGGTTATTAGCTCTATTTGTGTGTGTGTGTGTGTGTGTGTGCATATATATATATATATATATTTAAGAGGGACAGGCACCTGAGTGTACCTTGGCTTGAGTAACTGGGTAACCCTCGTTACTGTGAGTGAGCAGCACCCAGGATTGGCCAAGGACAAGGGGAATAACTGACAAAGTGGTTTCTGGGGCTCTCGTGTTAGACTAACACATGGTGCAACTCTCAGGACTGAGAGTTTGAAAAACAAATGCCTCCTGCCTCTGGGATGCAGGCCAGCAGCTCTGATTCAAGGATTCTCACCTGGGATATTTGCCACACCTGGGTACCCGTATGGTGTGAGGCAGATGTCACAGTGTATTTACAGACTGAGAGCAGAACTGATTAAGTTACCTCACCGTTCCTCAGTGAGGAAAATGGTGTTTTGTGGATGCTGTAGCTTCTAGATGTTTGTGCAGGCCATTTCTGGTTGTCTCAGCTGGGAAGGTTCCACCTCTGCTGAGGAGCTGCTGTGGCAGCAGATGCATCTGCTAGCTGAATATCTTCAGGGTGAAATGGAGGTGGGAGAAGGGTGGGGTTATTTTGCTTACTCTTTGCTTCCCTACCTTACCTCTCAGTAGTTTCAAAAATAATGCTTTAATAGATTTTCTTCTATGTTTAGTCATCTTGTGATGCCCTTCTGCCTGGGCTTCTTCTGTAGTTGTACTCTTGGCACTGTGCTTCCAATCCTGATGCCTGTTTGTTTGTTTGTTTTTAAAGTTGCGGCCAGGCAAAACTGAGTCCAAACAAGGTAGTAGACAGGAGATAGTTTGCCTCGTTGAAGAATGTTTCAGAATTAGGATTCATGACAATACCTGCTATGCTCTCTATGCTGATTTGGGTCCTGCTGCGTAAATTAATGTGGCAAAAAAAAAAGACCAAAGAATTCTTCCCTCCAGCAGCTCAGTGTGTGCATAGTTAGGTACCATCACGAGAGGTGCTACCAAAAAAAAAACCAAAAAAAAACCCCAAAAAACAACAAAAAAACCAGATGAAGGCCTGTGAGGTGCTCCATGAGGTATACATAAATAAATTAAATTCTGCAACAGCTCTATGAGGTAAGTCAGTATTGGAGATATTTTAGAACACATTAACTAAACACATAGAAGAACAACTTGTGTTGACTTTTCTCTGCAGCACATTGGTGGTAAAGCCTGAGCCCTCTTCAGGAGGATTTTGGAAGTGGCAAGACCGTGAGGAGGGAGAGGAGTTCTTAGGGTTGGTCACTCTGACAAGAAACAATTGCATGAAATTAAGCTAAGTGAAATATAATCTGATATCAGCATTTGTGTGTGTTTAAAGGAGGCAGAGAACTTGCTTCATAAAATGCTTGGTTGCTTGAAATGGTATTAATTTGCTCAGTCTAGGTGGGCTGAAGCAAAAATAAAGCTTTAAGATGTCTCTGCCTTCTACTGATTCTGCTTTACAACAGAGCTGTTGGAAACCTCCTCAAGGAGTATTCACATGCTGTTTCGTGTGGCCATTTCAGCCAGCCCAGCTGGTTAATGCTAGCAGATCTGGGCTGATAATATTTCCTGAAATAAAACACGTCTTGCCAGAAGAAGAAAGTCTAAGAACAGAAAAGTCTGGTTGTATTTTTTCCATCACTGCCTATGTACTTCTTAGAGAGATGTAAACAAAGCCAACTTGTTGATGAGAAATATGTCAATCAAAGAGCTGCTGAATGTTCTGGAGACAGTTATCACTAGATGTTTTGACTAAATGTCTGAGAGCTCACGCTCTTGGGAAATTTCTCAATAGATCTGATGATAAACACATAAGCTCTTGGCATCTCTTCTGACTGGATGAGGATGTGAGAGCTGGTAATTATTTTCATTTAACCTGCACACCTTATAAGACATGCAACGCATCCTCCAGAAGGTAGAAATGGGGAATTTCACAGTGCTGTTTTTGAAGGGCAAAGACCCAGTGAATTTTTACATTCTGTGGAGTACTTGCCTACATTCAAATCATATCAGAATATTAAAAAAAAAAAAAAAAAAAAAAAAAAAAAAAAAAAAGGAAAGAAAAGCTCTATCTCATATTCACCTATTGTTATTTTGGTCACAGCTGAAATACAGAGGTATCAGTGTATGAGAGGGCGCTCTGGAAAGCTCCTCGCTAGAGGGTAACTCACTGGTGTTTGGTGGGGCAGCGAGAGGAAATTTAGTATTTAGAATAGCTTGCTCAAGTTTTCATTTAAGTCAAATATTTAATATTCCCTTCCTTTGAGATGTGCCCCACTCCTACAGTTCTTTGCTGCTGAATGATCCTTAATCAAGTAGAACTCTATTAAGTCCCAGGCTTTGGTCTTTGGGAAGGCAAGAAGAATTACTGGGATTTTGGCCTCGGAAAGCAATGAGTGAAAATTCAAAACTAGGTATCTGCAAAAGCACCAACACAATAATTAGCATTAGCGACTACTGATGGTTTCGTCACTTGCTTTTCTACTCAAACACTCTGCAAAGGGGCAGGATTTGGCTGTGATCAACAGTCTTCTCCCCAAACATGAATCCCTCCAGCAGTGACGTCCAGTTTACCAGCCTTGGGCGGCTACTTGAACTAGGATATAGGCGGTAGAGGGTCTCAGGACAACACAGGATGACCTCTAAGAAAATAACACCTCTTTAATCTGAGTGGGAAATCAGGTTTTTTTATATATCCTTTTTCTGTTTTTTCTTTTAATCAAATTCTGCCTGTAAGGATAAAGGCAGTGCTCACTGTGCAGAGGTCTTGAGGAATGAGTTGAGCTCAGAAGTATCAGTGAACACAGTTTTTAATAGAAAGCTCAAATTTTCCTCACTGGCAGCAGAGACCTTTCTGATTTGTTTACTAGGAACATCTATAGACATGATTCTTTCTGTTGTTTTGATGATAAGAACAGGGACAATGCACAAGTCGCTTGGTTCTCTGCCCTCATGACAAGTATGATTATTTTAATGTTACCAGTTTCAAGCAGTCTCACCTCCATAGTGCTCATCGGACTGGCTAGCCTACACAGCCTGTTGAATAGTAAACACATCTATAAAATCCCTCTGCGTTCATCAGAATTTCACAGATCAACACAAAGAATACATCTAACAAAAAAAAAAATGATTTACCCCTGAGAGTTTATCAAGCTCTGTTAATGGGAGTGAATGACTGAATTTCCTTATTCCTGGAACCTGTGGAGTTTTTTGATTGTCTGTCTCATCCATGAACCTTTCATTGGCTTACCCAAGCTCTGCCTCTTTTATTTCAATTAAATCAACAAAATACAATCTGGTTCAGAGTTCTATTGCAGATACATACTGCATTAGTATAAATATCATGGCACAGTACTGCAAGAGCATATCCATTTCATCTGATTTGCAAAATACTATCCTACCCCAGAGCAATTCAATGTTCCAGATGTTCAGTGTGGTGTGCATTGCACTGACCATCAGTCTAGTGTAGTGTGGCTGATGGGTGAAATAATGCTGACGTTATTTATACCCTGAAAGTGTACCTGGATGGAAACTGCTCCAGTGTGTGCGCGTGTGCATGTACACACCTCTTTCTCTATGTTTATACATATATATCTGTGACCAAGACTGCCAACTGTGCTTAAGCCCAGCTCCAGATCACCACAGGAGAAATTTTAATGACAGATGGGGCTGAAGGATTAAGCTCACACTTTCGTACGTTTGTAGCTTAAAGAATCACTTCCTCATTTTCTACAAACAGCCACCAACATATAAGATTTCTGCTAAAGAATTTAAGGACATGGCTAAATAAATATATAACTAGTGATTTTATGCATAGTCTTCACTTCAGTGCTGAACTTGCATCTTGATTGCAGAAAAGGACCTGCTTTCCAGTCCACTGGGTTCCATAGGAACCCTGCATGCCTTCGATGCCCGAAGGATCTGGCTTCCAGGGACTGCCGCTCTCCAGGTGTCCTTCCAAGGGGACCGAAGGGTGGGCAGTGGCAGAGCAAGCGTTTCCATTTGACCCCATCCATCTACTTCCACTCCAACAGCCACGGGTAAGAACAGCTTCTTTTCATTAGCCAGTTGAGTCCCCACCTGGCAAATTTAAAAAGAGGAACAGAGACCAACGTAAAGCTGGTGCATAAGCTCATCTAACAATTTGCACATAGTATTAGTTACAACAGGTCTTCTGAGATGACTGTTTGCTGGAGACTAATGATCCCTTGGTGCCCTTCTGTACCAGCTAAGGGTAGCAGGGGTACTCCAGCTCTCCCAATTTTAGGCAAGACATTTTGGCTTTGCACATTATTCTTCCTTTTCAGCTTGAATAACCAATATGAAAGTGGTATGATCTAGAACAAGAGAAAGGGAGAGGAGGAGAATAAGGGTATCACAGCCTTTTCCTGAATATTTTTTAACTCTATTTAGACCTTAGTCTGCCCAAGGCAATGTCATAGTTCCATTATTGCAAGAAGTCCATATTTGCTGATCTTTAAATGTTTCCTCAAAGACCATTGCTGAGAAAGGAGGTATTCTGACTAGTTGTCTACATACTTGTATTGTTTCTGGCTTACTGCTCATTTACAGTGGTATTATGGAAGCAGTTAATTACAATAATTTCCTTGTAGAAAAACTCTTCTAGGTGTCTAGATCTAAATGCATAAGTTTTAGAGTTCATAAAAAATTAAGTAAGCAACTCAATAACAAATAAATGCAAATCATAATGAAGTTTGATTCTTCTAGCATTCCCAAGTCATGCTGAGACTTGCCAGTCTTGTCAATATTTTAGTATGTTTGAAGGTTTTTGGAAGCAAACAAATGGCCATCAATGGGTAAGTATTTCTGTGTTTGTTTTTCAGAATTAGTTGCTCAGGTAGGTTGCGTGCGTGTGTCAGACTGAATACATTTACTTCAGATGCACAGCAACCAGGCTGAAGCATCTAATGCTAAAAAGTCTTGAACATGTTCACATCAAACCAGTGCTCCAGATTATGTGAAATGCTTTCTCTGCTAACTAATCGGCTAAGCATCAATACAGGACAGATGGAAAACCAGTGACTCAGACGTGTTAATCTTGCAGACCTTTACTGACCTCTAACAATCCTTTCTTCTAGGATTTCCTTGGGCAAATAATGGGAGGTTCACAGTACATACAAAAAGAGTCAAATTCATTTTGTACAAATTCAGTTTGACAATATCCCTTAAAAAAAAAAAAAAAAAAAAAAAACACTGTGAAACAACATTCTAAGATTCTGAATAGCTCCATTGTACTATGGCTTTTCAGATTAAAACTCTAGGTGATCAGGAGTGACTGGGGCTTTTTTTTAAGCAACCAAAAGTCAGTAAGGGAAAATCTGCAGAAACAGTCGTCACAGACAGATTATTTATACCAGGAAGAAAATGACATAATCAAACCACAGCTCAATACAGGGAGTTAAGCTAGTAAGAGCCGCAGAAGATGGTTTGATGTGGGCGAATGGTGATGCCTCTGACAGTTCAGTGCATCCTATGGTACCAGGTGGAATATGAACTAATAACCAGTGAGGCTGATGCAAGTTACAACCCTGGAGCTGCAATCCGGCTCATGCACCTTTGGATAAATTAGGCCTTGTGTATACTGATGTTAAAGCTCCGGAGGATGCTAAACCAGTGAAGTTATTTCAAGCCCTTCCTGTTGAGTCAGTGCTCTGCACAAGACTATTTCTTGTCCTCCTGCAGCTAACCTCTCACTCACCTTATGTACTTGACTTTAAAAGAGCAAGCTGCAAAGGTAGGCACCGTACAACAGATCGTGCTTTGCTCACCGTGACGTGAGCAGGAGCAATGCACAATGATGTTTGGAAATAATTCCTGCAGTGAAGTCCTGTTAATATGCTTTCTTTTCTTTTTTTATAGTAGAGTGGAAAGAGCTCTCTTGTCTGCCCTAGGTCACCATGCCCCTGATGGCCTAAATTCTGCTCAACTGTCGTAAAAACAACAAATGATGTATTCTTGCTATAAAAGTCAAGCTCACGTTAAATTTCAGTGCTCCATTCCAAAGTACCAGAAATGTTTTACTTGGATAAAATACATATATATTTGTCCAGAAATACTCAGATAAGCAATATAGAAGCTTTCAGCTTATAGCCTGGTACAGTTCTGGGTCACTGAAAAGAACTATAAAAGTGTAAGCATCAGGCAATTATAATAATAAACAGAGCTATTCCACCCACATCTCCACTCAGAAAAGTCAGTGTGCATGCTTACGTAAGTGTACTGATATATTCTTAATTATTAAAACCAGCAATGAGCTAGGTACATATGCATATTATAGAACCATGTAGCAACATTATTGTATATAAATGCACTTTCTTAATTGCCATATAAAGTTGTTGCCTCTTAAAATTTTGTGGGTGGTTTGAAACAAAATATTGAAGATTAATGCAATTTTGAACTACCAAATTACTTTCTGTGTAACTTAGTTTAGCTTTATGCAGTTGCAATAAATGTGTATCTTGATTGTTAATATTACATTAAATTGTACTGTTCTCCATTGTGCTGAAATATGTTCTAGAATTTTTCCAGAATGTAAGATAACAGAGATGAATTACAAAACTATTGAATGTCAATTAACATCTTTACAAGCTGAATCTGAAATGAACCTGTTAAAACTACCTTGTTATATGTCACATATATATAAATGTTGGTTAAATGTTTAAAGAATGCATGAAAAGGTAATTACCTATTTACTGCTTATGTAGTGGTAAGATAATCCCATCACTATTAGCTATGTCCATTGGAAAACTACGACTGAATTTGCAGATCTGAGTGGCTAAAATGGTCTCTGAACTGCATCATTCATTAATCAACTTCACTTTTGGGTAGTGCCCAAAAATAGATTTGGGAATCTAATTTTCAATATTTCAATAGGATAATTTTGTCCTATTAAGCCACAAAGTTATTTTTTAGCATGGTCTAGTCAATAGTGGTGCTTTTTACCATACTGTTTAAGCATTGTGCAGGAACTATGAAGCCTAGAGTTTTCCTGGAAAAGGTTGTCATCACATTAAAAAAATCATACTTTTTAGCAATAATTTAGGCTAAGATGTAGTTTGTACAGCAAGGTTGTACCACCACCAGTTGTAGGAGAATGTAGTCATTGCCCTGGGGATAAGAACTTTCCCCTTGCAGAATACTAAAAAGAGGATCTTTATTTATTACAAGCAGTCAAGACTTTGCTTTGGCATCTCAGTTGAAAAATGGCACCTTTAGGAACACAGGAAAGGAAATCGCTTTGCCTACTTCATGTATCAATCTCCGATGCCTTTGCTAAATCCTGCTCTCTCTAGTCTATGGAGAGTGCAGAAGCCTCACATGAGGGCTGTGAAGCATGCTCTGTTGAAGCCTTCCTTTCTCCACTGAAAGCTAAAGGAGATGAGCCTCTTAAGATAGGCACCTATGTTAAGGTGGATAAAAGTAGGTCAAGGGAAAGGTGCCTATTTCAATGTAGACCTGACCAAAAGAAAACTACCTCACAAGTAATTTATGCCAATATTGGCTATTTCCCTTGCAGTTACTTGTGAGGGAGTGAGATCAGAAGCGCTGTTAAGGAGTCAGGTGCGACTGGGGACCTCATGAGCCTGAGCAAGAGGAAAGAGGGGACCTGCTAACTGGGGAGCGCTTCTGCCTCTCCCTCCAGGCAGATAAAGGTGAGTCTTCCCAGGGCTAAGCTGAGGATCAAAGGAGGATGCTAAGCCGTACGGATTGCAGCCTGTGCAGAGGGAAGGGGAGAGGGAGCCTCTCGGCTGAGGCAGGCGGGCAGATGGGGATCGCAGAGGAGCAAATGCTCTGGTTCCTAAGGCAATGTGGGACACCACGGACAAGTCTTGTCTACGGGCAGCTCCTGAGGAGACTACCAAGTGTTGAGTGTCAGTAACGTGATGCGTGCAGCTACATCTCTTTGCTCCTTTCAGCTATCATTCTGCTTCTCCCAGCAAATACCACGTGCTTTATATTGCAAGATCTGTCTCTTTCTAATTAGAAAATGCAGTTATCAAGTCCCAAAGGAAAAATATCTGCAGGTGTCATGTCTGGCAAAAGTAAGGAAGCAATCTTGAGCATCAGATGAAAGGATCCCACTACAGAGACAGAGACCCACACTCACCATCCTACAGCAGGGACTGGGAGGAGCAGCACTTTCTCTCTCAGAAGAGACTTTCTCTTCTGTGCTGGGACAGGGTTTAACTTGGCTAGGTCCTTGAGAGAAACTTGTAAGAGGGAAAAGGCTTTGTCAGAGGTTTGCCAACTATCCTCTCAAGGGCAGATGTTGTTTCAGACTAATTCCTCCTTGCTTTCACTATGCTGTTCATGCCAGCTGAGAATCTTATGGGACTTGCTCACTGAATTCTCATTAAAATAAAGGCATATTTGCCTGCAGACCTCACCATGTGGCTCTGCAATGCTTGCCTTCAGTGTCTCCTCAGCTCTTTGTACCAGATGCCTTCAAACAAGGCCATTAACACGTAACCGGGTAGGAAAGGCACAACAGTAGTCTCTTCTGCCAGACTGTCCCATCTGCAGGTGTAATTAAAGCACTGCCACTGAGGAGCCCAAAGCTATTCTTTGCTGTTAGCCTAGGGCAGAATGGAGCTGCAGGCACAGAGGTGACTTTCCTCTTGAAACCTGTATATCCAGGAATGACTTTTTTTTTTTTTTTTTTTTTTTTTTTTTGTGTGTGTGTGTGTGTGTGTGTGTGTGTGTGTGTGTCTGGCATGATTTTTTAACAGAAGAAGTAGCATTAAGTAAGTACATCATTAAGAAGTAGGCCTCTGCAGAGAGTATTTTGCTCTTCCAATAGTTGCTGTTCTGTTCTGCTGGAGTCATTCTGGTGGCTCTAATGATAGATGCTTCAACATAATTTTCAGGGAAAAGTACTGGGTGTCCCCTCCCCAGCTCCCCCCACAGGGAGTCATAGGCAGAGGGACTTTTTGTTTGGTTGTTTTAGGAATGTAATTTGGTAATTCAGCTGCTTGTCTGATAAATGTCTGCTCTCTGATCCCAGCTACAAGAGACAGAATGAAATGTAACTAGATTTGACAGAATTTGTTTGCTGTGTTTGAGGCACAGCTAAACAGCCTGGGGAAAAAACATTACAGTAAATTATGCTTTCTTATCTCCCCAGCCTAATGCCAGGTCGACTCAGACCTGGGAGTGAGCGAATTTTCAAAAGGACAATACCCACCAAGTGCAAAGAGTAACACTACCATGTCTGCAATGGTGGGCTGGCCTGCTGATTCGATTGCAGGTTGGACGATCTCTGTGTAAGCGCACAGACCTTGTGCTGTTGGTGAAGATCCAGCTATGCCACTTGGCCTTCTGCTTCATCCTATGCTTAGTCTACAAGCTTGGGGCAAGGATTGTCTCTCATCAGGGCCCAGTGCCTGGGACCTTGCTCTGAACGGGGCCAGGGCCTCTGTTGGTGACTGCACACAACGTGCCGCTCTTTGCCAGTGTGGCTGGCTGCAGTGGCGGTGCTCCGGACAGAGCAAGCCCCTCTGGGCTTCTTGCTGTATTGTTCAGTGCCACTGGAGTGCTGTCATGCTGCAAATAATACACACAGTGGTGAGCCCAGCTCTGCAGGCACCCTTACTGCCATGTGGACGGCTACACGGCTCATCAAACTGCAAAGAAGTAAAAATGATTTTTTTTAAAATAAAACTAATGCAAAATTGCAGATATGTTTATTCAAATGTTAGTCTTTGAGTCAATTCAGTTCTTAGAGGCTGCTCAAAGCACCGTCAAGTGCACCCATTAATTAGTGTCTTTACTTCAGTCACACTATGGTTCCTATGAGCTAGGCAAGTGCTTACTTAATATCAGTGAGCAGCCCTCACTCAGTCTGCAAAGGCTATGGACCATCTCTAGGCTGAGACTGCCCCAGGCTGGTGGCTAATGGTTCCTGTCCAGCTTTCTGCTTTCTCAAAAGTTCTTCATTTCAGGGCCAGGAAACGCTGAGGTGTGATGGCTCAGCACCGGGGCCATTGCATGGGCAGAAGGGGTCCCAGCCCAGCACCACATTAGCAGCGTGCTGAGCACCACTGAGGGAGCTGTGTTGTACATGGAGGACAGAGGAGTTGGGGGGGGGGGATTTTGCTCCCGATTCTCTCTCATGATCTTGTGAAATCACCCCCTGGCTTTATTCACTGGCTCCTAAGGTAAAGGAGGAAAAACTCAGGTATGGAGAAAGGAAGGGGCCAGATCAAACAAAAGGGCTAATAACCAAACTATATCTCCTGCCCCACACAACTATCTATCCTTGGAGCCACTTGCTGGGAACCACTGCACTGGGCTGCTTCTAGCAATAGGAGTCATTACAGCAGTGTTTTGACAAGGGAAATAGCCAAAGCAGGACAGTGAAGAAAAAAGACTTGTCTTCTGCAGAAGAGAGGAACTTGCTCTGATGTACTTGCACGCTAGTCCCTAAACTCACATAGTGCCTTGGGGACTTTTCTGTCAGCATGATTACTCTGATATATCTTCAAAAGTGATAGGGAAAGAAGACAGAAGTAATTTTTTCTGCATTCACTCTCTGGATTGTAACTATCTAACATGACCAGGTGTCCTCCATCCTTCCTACGTTGAAGTCCGTCTGCTCCTTTCCTGAAACATCCATCACACTCCAGGTCAGTTCTTCCTTGATTTGTACGAGCTGGTTGCCCTGTCTGCCTCCCCTTTAATCATTACTCTGTCAGCAACCAGAGAGATGGAAAGCTGGGGGGATCTAAGTAATCCATTTCTAAGTGTAAAAAGCCAAAAAAAAGGGGGTGGGGTGGGGTGGGGTGGAAGAGAGCGAGTCTGTCTGCTGAGCAAAGAGACTGATTACGTCAAGGGACAGGAAGAGCAGCATTTGGAAATCAATACAGATGAAGCTTAGAAAAGGTTGACTGACTGCACTGGATTAGCTATTGATTTTTGTCATTTTCACAGCTAGTGCCATGCTCTCCACCTGCTGAGGCCATTAAGCTCCGAGACCTTAAACTTCTAATCCCCCACTAATAACAACAAGACAATGGCCCTGCGCTACGGATCCAACAGGATGTCCAATAGCTTTGGAGCTGTATCCAGTGTGACGGGGTCTAGAAAGCAGTGCAAGGCAGCTTCGAGACTCCACGCAAGCAAAATGCAGCTGCACAGAAAGATTCAGATTGCACTCAAAGGCCAGCTGAAATCAGTGCTTATTGCTAAGAATCTCCAACTGCCTTCCAGTTATCACCAGCAGCATGCAGCGTGTCATTTTTGCAGGATCTCTATTAGTACTGTTAAAACAGCAACAACAAAGAATTTTGCTCATTTTCAGGATAACTTTGGTGGACATGTGAAACAGCATGGGCTGCTTCTCCAAAGGCTAAAGGGCTGAGACTGTATTCAAGTATCATAACATCATCATAACTTTGTTCAGTCAGCACATCCAGCTGCATGAAAGTCAACCTCTGAGCTCAGTTTGAGGTAGGACTGTAAAAAAGGGAGGTTGGAAGAAGTCAAGTCATTACATGCTGAATGGAGACAGAAGAGAGGAAAGGATTAATGCAAGGGCTCTTCTGAGATGGATGGGAGAGGTGGCTAATGAGTGATTTGCTTAATGGATAGAAGAAATGAAAGAGAACTGGGCGCGAGTGCTTCCAACCAAGGCAGGGGAACTACGATAACTTATTCCTGTACAACTTGTTATACAATGTTGAGTAGTTGTGCTAGGTCATGTCAAACAGCTGATTAACTGTCTCCTAACTAGGTACCAGCTGTTATGTAGATATCCAGTTGGTATTGTGACCCAAATCCTGTCATACAGCTAGGTTGTAACAGGTGGCTACTCTACATCTCACTCACTGGAAATAGTCTTAGTGTATTTGCAGCCTCTGGAACCTAGAAGAGTGCCCCAAAGTTCAGTCCCACAAGGCCAGTCATCTGCATTGCTCTGCTCTACTCCCTCAGCTCCAGTTGTGGTGAGCAGACAAGTGCCCAGCCTGTACAAGGCTTGCTCAGCTCCTTCTGCGCTTCGTACCTTATTCCCATGGCTTCACAACATGCTCTGGTTTCTCTCCATGTCCAGGACCATGAGCCCAATACAGCTGTGACTGAGTGACAGTGTATGCCCAGAAGAGGAGAAAAAGCCATGTGGATTATGCTGTACGTTACTTGGCAAAGTCTTGGTCCTTAACAGATGCATAGCAGCAGCACCTTCTTCCTCTGCTGCCGTCGGGCATGCCTGCCTCGCCTCAGTCATTGCCTCCTTCCTCTGGGTCTGCGCGGCGGAGAGCACAACCCGCGAATGACTTGCTGTGTGTTGGCTACCCGACACTGGCCCATCTCTCTCTAAAAATGCCCAAGCACATATAGTTTTTTTTAGGAAATGAGAGATCTGGATAAAGGCAATGTTGCTGGCAGTAATAGCAGTCCATACACAACCCTCCAGCATGCAGCTTGATGTGCAAACAGCTGATCAGAGCCTTTTTGGAGTACATTCAGCAGGCTCTTGTGCCTGTATTTTAAATGCTTTGCTGAGTGAGTGCTCAATTTTTCTGGGAATCTAGGGCTAAATATTGACCATTTTATTTTGCTCAGGTTTGGTATTTATTTTAAGGGCTTTTGTGATTCTCGGAAACTAAGGGATTATTGTCAGTATCCAAAACAAATGGACTCTGCCAGCTTTCATCCCTTTGGAATAAGGGAGATAATGCTGCTGGAATAGCAATCATCCCTGCCCACCCAAACGAATGGCAAACGAAAGCGGAGAAGCTTGCTAAGGAGCAGATAGAACTTCTCTAGTCACAGATCTCGTGCAAAGCTGGACAACGCAATGCTGCAGTCGCCCGTCTTTATATCGAGGCACCTGGCCGGCTGGCAGAAGCAAGACAAATTGAAATGTTCTCCCTCATTTTCTGTATAGATTTTTTCCTTGCTTTTTAAAGGCTGATGCACTCCTTCAGCCTGCGCGTCGCGTAAGGCTCCCTGAAGTTTTCTGAAAAGATAGGAAAGAGAAAAGCAATGAACAAAGCAAGAGAAACAAAAGGAAGGAGCTCAACTGTTCTTTCACTTGCTTTGGTACCTCCCCTAATTCCCCCAGACCCCATTCAGGGCTAATACTGGGGTAAAGGACAGAAAACTCT
Source organism: Rhea pennata (assembly GCF_028389875.1). Lineage (NCBI taxonomy): Eukaryota > Metazoa > Chordata > Aves > Rheiformes > Rheidae > Rhea > Rhea pennata. The sequence continues at coordinate 5,152,028 of NC_084678.1, forward strand.
TTCAGGAGGTTGCAACTAGTGTGACACATGCCAGCCGGCATGGGGACTGCGGACACCGCCCTGACCACAAAGCAAACCCCAAAGCTTGCCATGTTGCAGACCCCGGCTCTTCCCCACACTGGCCCATCCTTTCTGTCACGTACGGGTGCAGCTTCCACCTTCATTTAGAAGGAGAGGCTGCACGCTTGTAACAACTGTACTTGATTTGTTTTAAATCGAGAAAAAAAAAAAAAAAAAGACCCAGTCTGTCCCAAGTCTGGACCAGCATCTCAGCTTGTCTGACCGAGTGAAGCATCCCTGCTGTCCGAGGCGCTGGCCTCCGTGGGAGGCTGAGCCACGTCTTGGCCCCGCTCGCGGGACACGCAGCGCTTTCCAGCCGTGGCTCTTCAGTGGAACGTCCGTCTGCAGCAACGGGGCCCTCGGAGTTCACAGCCGGGAGATGTGAACTGCGGGTGGGTCTCGGTTTCAGCTGAGGATTAGCTCACGATATCCCTGCAAAATGAAGAGCTGCTGCAAGGGGCAGCTTTCCTTAATCAGGTTCTCTTTTACTGACCTGAAAAAGAAGCTGGTTTTATTCCTTACATTAATTGAGGTTTGTTTCAAAGTTCTTTTGGTTTTATTTAGAAATATTTTAACACTCCTTTTACAAGAGTGATTGGAGAAGATGTTGCATGTAGTGTTTTATTGAATTTGAAATAAGTGATTTTTTAAAACTTGCTTAGAGAATTCAAAAAAATCTCTGTGTTTTCACTCTTCCCAAAATTATTTTCCCATGTTTTCTCAAAATTGGAAAACAAATTCCCTTACTTTCTCATCTCTAATCAACATTTCTGCCTGTAAGACTTAAGAAGAATGTTTAGAAGGAAGCATTTGAAGGGATTATGACTTTGCAGCTGCTGGGAAGGGTGTGGGGGAGGAGAGATGAGGTGACACAAACTCTTGCCTTACAGGGTTAAATAATTTGGGGGAAATGCACAGGCAGTGTAAATTACTTTTGGTCCACTGCCTTTTTTATTGAAGAAAAAACTCCAGAATCTTACTTAAAAGTTTATTATCCTAAATATCTGTGAGTGGTGTCAAGGAGATCACCATAGGAAAATGAGTCCCTTGAGCAAACTGGCTGGTTTCTGGGGCAATACCTTCATGTCTGTCTTGCCAGGTTGTTATGCTGATATCTTCCATTCGTTTTTTTAATATAAATGCTATGAGCAATACAGGAGGAGGAAAATACCAAGAGCAACTAAGTGAGGAACATGTCCCTCAGGTACATGATAACTCCGTGTGTGCCTGTGTCGTTAACTAGCTGAGACCTGGATTCAGATGTTGCTGAGGCTGGTTGTAAGTATGACATGGATCATCTCAGTCTGCTCCCTGTACTGTGCTGTGCTGGACATGGCTTTACCGGAGTAAATATTACCAACATTTATCTAGACTTAGACATCTTTCCTCCTGTAAAACTTGCGGTCCCATCACACACGAGCCCCAGCAGCGCGTGCTCCCTGGCTGTCCTGCTGCTGTTCCCGCATCCCTCGGGTCTCCGCTGCTGCTCCGAGCAGCCTGTGCACTGCCCTGCCCTGTCTCTGGCATGCGGGCTGCCTCTCTGTTGGCATTTGGGTGTGCAGCCCTGGCACCCAAAAGGTGTGAGGAAAGCACACTGTCCTATTTATTTCACAGGAAGCAGCACACTTTTTTTTTGCTTTATCTCTTTCCAGACAGTTGGCTCAGTTTAATGGACTGTCTTTCAGCCTATGCATAATTCTTCCCCAAATTAAATTCTCTTAGAAGCCCAGCATAATACAGACTGTGTTGTCAGCTCATTACTTTTACATCCTTTCTTTTTCTGTTTATGTGAGCAGAGGTTTAATTAACTATAATCTACTGTGTAGACAACAGGAAAAAAAAAAGTTCTCTGCTTGAAGGTATGTATTTTGGAATATTTTGTGTATGTGGAAAGGGGGTTAAACTTCCATCTTTCTATGACAAAGGTGGTTGCTGTATGTTTCTGTGCAAAGGCTTGGGGAAGCCTAAGGCAGTCACACTCATCCACCACCCTCACCAGCCTCTTCATTTTAGTGGACTGGACTTAAATCTAAAAACAGAAGTGGAGCCTTTGCTCAGATGCAGAGGGCTCCCCACACAGTTTTGCAGTTGGCTGTGTTCAGTTGATGGCGTGCTGCAAGGTGGGTGCATCTTGTGCTAAGCCCTGAGATGCTGGCCCCGGCTCGTGTGGACAGAGTACCTGTTGGAGCACGATGTAGCTTCCTCTGTAGCTAGCTTGGTGGGGACAGAGACAGAACAAGTTCTCACCCACAGGGAGCCAGTACGTGACTGAGTTTGAGGCCTGTGGCCATACATCCATGTCTACAATGTCAAAAAGTACAGAAATTCTGGCTTGCAAAATTAGGCTATAGATTCAGCCTTTGCACTATCTTCATTTCTCAAACTACAGGTTAAAATATTATAGATGCTTTCCGGTGACAAGTTTATAAAAGTGTGTTATGTCCACAAATTATGTTTGTATCCAGAGAATTTTGCAGGCCCCCCAGACCCTGCAAATTGGGCAGAAGAAAATGAGGCAGAAGATGCTCATTTATGCATAAATGCCAGGCTTAGTTTCAGATTAGATTAAGATGAGATAAGGATTGTTATTTGCTACTTTAGCTAACTTTAGATCTCACCAGTCCGACACAAATTCTCTCAGAAATTCACAGGTTTCATTCAGCGACAAATACAAGAGGCAAAATTGGCATTCATTATTACTAGATTCAAAGACGAAGTTAAGTAATTGAACTGAATTTAGATAAATTGTTCTTATGTGGCTTTCCCCATTCTATAGCGCTGTTCCTAATCCATATGCAAAGAAGGGCTGGGATTCTGGAAGCTTGATCATCTTCTCCACCGTATCAGGTGTTCTGAGGAAGGCTGGTCCCCTTCCCAGCTTTGCCCAGCTAGACTCAGAGAAGCCCTCCTGCTAGCAGCGGATAGCCCTTTCCTATCCGCACACTCCTGACGTTGGCAGAATGAGGTTACCACTTGATGTTAAAGGTGCCACCTTGGGGATAGCTCAGAAGAACACATCCTGAAACGTGCTGTGTTGTAACCAAAACCATCTGCTTTACACAGAAACCTGTTTCATACATCTGAGGTCCTTTGTTCTATTAGTTAAACACCAACTGATTTACACTAAGATCACAGTAACTTTACAAATAATTTATCACAGTTGTCAGTGTCAAAGCACCCTAGATGTTACAAATGTCTGTTCAAAGTAATTTCAGCATTTACTCTCAGCCCATTTCATGTTTTTTTGCCTTATCCCAAATAACAATGAACAAGTGGCTTCTGTGTAAAAGACAAATCATCGCATAAATCATCCTACTCCCAAATTTGTTACACTTAGCAATGCTCTTGCCTGATGAGGCCTTTCAGACGCCTAATTTCTTTGTACTCACTTCACCATAATTGCCAGAAACCTTCATCGAATCAATACCAATCTGTCTGTGTAAACATAGGGTCTTATAGAGCAAACAGGGCACCTAGTGGTACTGTGGCTACAGTTACAGAGATCATTTGGTCCCTGATGTATTTCATTCTGATTTTCCCAACAGAATAGGACTAGTTAGGTGTGATCTGGTTTCACTGATGACCAGTGACTTTCGTTCAGGTGTTATAAGTCTGTGTGTGTAGCTCCTTTAACTTCAGTGGATCTTCAGCACTTTGCACGAGCTGAGAATGGGACCCCCCCAATAACATCTAGACACTTTATATGCCTTGAAAGCCCGGCCACTGTAGTGCTGGCTACCACAGCATGGTAGGATAATTCTGGCTAAATGCAGATGCTGTTTTTTTCCATCCAGTCAGTAACGGACTGGATTCTGTATTGTAACCTGGCTCTGCACTACTTCTTCTGGTTTAACATCTTACGTCCTGGTAGCCAAGGAGTGCCTGCATCAGGTCTGTTGCCTACAAGCATCAGACTGAAGATCAGTTCCCGAGGGAGTTCAAGAGAAGCCTGTCATGATCAGGGAAGTGCATCTCCAAAAGTCCTAGCTAATGTGTGGTCTCTTGAGCGTTTGCAGCTTGAAATGCAGGCTGCAGCCACAGAAGTGGGGAGCTCTGAGTATAGCTTTGCAGACTCAGTGGGGCAGGGCAGTGTTCATCATTACGCTGGGCTAAGTAATTAACTCAGCATGAACCTTTTCTAATGGCAAAGTATCCCCGTATCATCCACAAACTTCTCACAAGATAGCCCATTTTTTCTGAACTGTTTAGTTGTGGCCACTGCCCTTGCACATACATGTTCTTTGAAGGGGATTGCCCCTTGACTTCAAATTCTTGCTGTCCAGTTTGAAGTGTTCACCCTCCAAATGACTGCAAGAGTGAATATGGTTGTTCTCATATTTACAGAACGCGCCTAAATGCACTGATGAACAAAAATCTCTTTCATGCCAATAAGCACGAGTGAGCTCGAAGCCAATCTTTTTCAATAGGAGAGATTATTCATGCAGCTACTTTCTGGCATTCCTCTTGCTCTAATTACCGCCATTTTTTTTTCTTTGCTTCAATAATGAACAAAAAGACACTCGTGCCTCAGTCACCTGCAAAGTGACACTAGGGACATTCACGATGTTACTCCTGATTTATGCCAAGGTTGAGCACAAGAAGAATCCATCTCTGTGTTTCTGAGAGAAAGGAAAGATGTTTTAATGATTGAAACCTTTGCTGGGAGGTTGATGATACTAGTTCTATTACCCAGCTCTGCATCTGGCATTCTGAATGACCTGGAATAAATCACAGCTTTTTCTGATTTTTTTTTCCTTCCAGCCATATAGCACTGTTCTGCCTTGCAGAAGGTTTCTGAGGCTCCTTGCATTCATGTTCATAGATAATCTAGTCTGGGCTCTCCCAAGGGAACTGCATGTTTATATCCTCTTTGGGAGTCTCACTTCCTCAGTCTCTTTGAAAATGTCAGTTTTGAAGATCACTGAAATGAAATGGCAATATGATCCGGACCAGGCAGAAAGAAGAGTCTGTCATCCAACTCAGTGTTCCCAGCTTTAAAAGCAGTAAAGAGGGCAGCACGGAAAATCACAGGCAAAGTTAATTGCTTCATGTTTATACTGGAGAATTCAAGTTTCCCCTCAAGAGTCACTGTTAGTCTGCCCACATCTGTTCATAGCAAGGGTTTTAGTCTTGGAGTGCCAAGTGACAGCATTTAGTGCACAACACATCAGCATCTGTAGGCAGAACCTGTTGACTGTTTACCACAAAGGGTTTATTTTTGTTGCATTTCAGTCAGATTTTCAAGGGCAACATGATTCGCCAATGAAAGATAGTGCTACACTTGAGAGGGTTGAGGAGTTGAGTTGATTCTTCTCCATATGTCACTGCTGCAACACAAAATACACTGAGGAAAGGACTTCAGATATATTCAGGTATACTGAACAGCTAATGTTTATTGTTTCTGTCGTGCCCTCAATTGCTCTGTTAGGATGAATAACACTACATATTCATTAGGTCGCAGCGGGGAGGGTTTTCAAAGTTTTTGTTCTTCTTCTTTCATGATTTTGCCTTACGGCTACCAGAAATATTGTGTCTGATCTCATTTTACTGGAGAACACAACTTCAAGATAGGGAAGAGGCACTCCTAGCCTTTGGCTCAAGCAGTTTTGACTCTCGCAGAGAGGAATTTTGGTCTGGCAGGAGTCAGTTAAAAAAAAAAAAAAAAAAAACTCAGAAAGCAGACTTTCAGAAGTGATGTCTCTTTCATAGCCTCTGTTCCTTTAGCTGCTTCTTGTCTTTTTAATGTCGTAATTTGCTTGTTCTCCAGCCTTCCAGTCATCCTGCCATAATCAAGTGAGAACTGATAGTCTTACAGTATCAGTGGTGGAAAGAAGAGAGGAGTCTAAAAGTCTCAGAGGACCAAACTGCAAGTTTGGGGGTGCATTAAATCCCTAAACCAGAATTCTTACCGAAGCCTAACTTAAGTCTAACCAATCCCTTCTCAGCACATCTGAGGCAGAGGTCCTAGTTCTGGCAGGTGTTTAACAGTCTGAAGCATTTTGCTCAGGTTAACAGCAGCATGTCACAGACTTTCAGGAGGTGCTCGCAATCTTGCAAGAACAGGCCATAAATTTTAACCCAGTGTGTTTTTTGAGCAGCTACACAAGGCAAGGAATGAATTACCGAACCCATTCATGCTTAGTGAGTTATTAAGTGTAAGGCCAAAGACTGCAAGTGCTCTCTATACAACGTCTGAGTTAATAAACCATCCTTCAGGCACTGGAGAGTCTGACTGCAATGCTGAAATGTTATTATGAAGTGTATTTTTCTTTTTTAATAGTCTTATATGCTAGTTAAGGGAAGTTGTTTAGAAGTTCTGCGCAGTATATTATCTTCTGTCATGTTCCTTGCTCCTGGTCCTCATCAGCCAGATGTGCTCGCTTGATTTCTGCTGCCCCGTTTCACAGCCTGGAAGAGCACTCCTTTGCAGAGAACGTGTGGCAGCTTGTTTGTTTGTTTGTTGCCTCCTCCAAATGGAGCATCACAAAGGCCCTCCCTAAGCAAGGCAATCAAGCAGAAAAAAAGATTTTGCAAGCAAGGCTGAAAGTGGGAAAATGACTCCAGGCCACTTTTTCAACCGGGCTCAATTAGGCCTCTCCAACCTCCTTCCTCCTCTTACATTCCCCTTTTAGAGCCATGCTTTCTGTGATTCAGGGGTACCGTTTTGAGAAGACTGTACATACAGTTATACAGCAACCATGTAACTCAGGCTCTGAAATACTTGCAAAGACTTCCAAGGAAATTTAATACTCTCTCTCTCTGGTAATGTAGCAGTTGAAGGCTTGAGCTCCAGAAATGCCTAACGTTCTAGGACTTCTTCAAGGTCTGGGTTTGTAATTTACTTGGCACTGACTGCGCTCAATAAAAGCATATTAAAATGCTGTTTCTTAAAAAAACTGAAAGTAGTAGTGTAGTAAAACTAAACATGCCTCATGTAAATATCCTGAAAGCTCAAGAAGGACAGACTAAGTGTAACTGCCTAAACAAAATCTTTCTTACCTTTCTAAGTGTTCTCATCTTGTCTTCTCTGATGAAGCTCTTCTCTTCCCTGTGCAGAATTCCCTCCCTGCCTTTTCCACTCGCCAAGACTAAAGAGTGATAATCTATTACTATAGCAGAATGAGGCTACATCAACATATTCTTGCAGAGGAATTTCATCAAATGCATAAAGTGGAGGAAATGCTTGAGCACTTGTCCTCCATATAAGGACTAGTGAGTATGCATTATTTCTTGTAATCCGTGTCTCCTACCAGCTCAGAGGTCCACGGAGATGTCCAGATCCATAAGCCTCATTTTCAAAACTAGAAGAGATGGTGCTTTTTTAGGTTTGGAGATAACGGACACATATGAACTCTCCCGTAGGAAAAATGTAGTGAAGACAAAGCACAAGGCCGGCTAAGGAACGTGAACCTTAGAAAGGAAGTCATTGCTGAGATCACACCTGCAGAGCTTCATCCAAAGGTGAGAAATCCAATTTTTTAACCATGATGGTGGCCATAATCATTCCTTAGCCTGGATCAGGTTTTGCAGGAGACGTGTTTCCAGTTTTAGATGTCAGAGTACAGGCTCATTTGGATGAACCTTAACATTTCTTAGCTCATCAGAAATAAACTAGAGATGCTTTCTGATTTCTTTTCAAACTGCCATTCTTATTTTTATCTTTTTCTATCATAAAGTTGTTTTTGTGCTTTTGGTGAACTAACATGTTTCTTTAGCACATTTCTACTATGTACTATTCCTATCTTCAGACAGCAGTATTTTGCCTGAGGGGGTGCATTCATACACAAAGTAGAAGGTCTCTCTCCATCATACCTTAGAATAATCCCATATTATTTGATATTTCAGAGTAAGGTTTTTTTTAACTACATTCTGATCCTGCAACTTGCATGGTTGTAATGCACTGTTAATATTTTCAATGACATCATAGAATGTTGCAGGATTTTTTTTCTCTGAGTTTAATACGCTCCCATTCGTTGCTGTCAGAAGAGCTTTGAAGTTTTCATGCTTATGTGAAAAATCTAATTTTCACAATTAGAGTTAAGTTCAGATTTTTTTTGCAGCCTGACAGCAGCTATGCTGTAGAGCAGTTTTACAGCATATGTTAACTATCTCAGAAAGGAAGAATGACACTTAACAGTTCTGGAATCTCTCTAGAATATATTTATGCATCAAGTAAAAAGCCCGTGCTTATTAAAGATGTTGAAGGACCAATTTAGAAAGAGCCCACGTGCCTCCAACTTCTACTAGTATCCCTGGAACACTAAGATGCTTAATATCTCATGAAGTCAAGGCCCAAAATACTGGGAACAGTAGGTTATTATTCTACATTTTTATTGTTATCTCAATTAGTAAAAATAGCTGATATTTAATTCTTTTTCCTTGCAATCAATTTATATCATCTAAAACTTCATAGCTGAGGGTAACATTATCTAAAAAGGCGAGAGATTGATTTCAATGGGGTTTAGCCACCTGAATAGCTTTGAGGATTTAGATTCTAAATCTTCGATGTGAACACGCATACAATGGAGCCATGAACTTTGTTCGGAATAGCACTGGAATACCAGTAGCAAATAAATTAAAGCAGAACAGAAGTTCTTCAGGCAGAATATGAATCTTACTATACACTATGATAGGCTGTACATTCACAGTTTTTATGATCATTCAAAAAAAAAGCCAAAAGAAGTGAATGATTGTAGGCTGATAGGCACATAACCATAGGATAGTTCAGACTGAGAAAGATCTCAGGAGGTCGCTGCAGCCTAACCTCCTGCCCAATGCAGGATCAGCCATGAGGCCAGATGAGATGCTGAGGGATTTTTCCAGTTCTCCAAGGACAGAAACTGCACAACATTTCTGGGCAACCAGTTCCAATGTTTGACTGCTCTCTTGGGGATTTTTTCTTTATATCCTGACTGAACCTCTCTTGTTTCAATTTATCCCTGCCTCCCATTCTGCCAGCATTTTCAGCTGTAAAGACCTGGCTCCATCTTCTTGATGACTTCCCTGTTGGTCCTGGGGGCTGCTGTTAGGTCCTCCAAAACCATCTCTTCTCATGGCTGAACAAGCCCCAGTTCCTTAGTTTCCCCACATATATGTGCTTATGTATCCCTCACAATCTCTGTAGTGTGTGTTTAGGGCAAGGGGACACCTTAAAACACAAAACCTTATGAAAAACAGAGTGAAAAACCTTTACCAGGGTCTCACATTGTAATTCAAAGCAATTCAAAGATGAAATTAGCACAAAATAACCACAGACAAAGTATAGTAATTAATGTCAATTACCCTGGTTGCTTTAGAAACATGACTGAACAAGCAGAAGTTACAGATAAGTTCAAGGTGAACCACAAATATAAGTGGCTGGCATGGTCTTTTTTCTCTAGCCGATTAGGACTTTAGCTCTTCTGGCTGACAACCAGTTATCGATAGAACTTAATCCATTTAATAATCCCATAATCACTTTAATCCAGTTGACTTAAAGTATCTTGCAACTGGTTGCTCTCGTTGATTAACTACTGTCTTTTAAGAAATAAATAAAAGCTATCTCTACACTGCATATGCAGCAATATTTAGGAAAGAACTGATTTCTGCAAGGCAAGATTGAATGTGGGGCAAAGCGTCTGTAAATTATAAATGCATAACCCTAGGGCACAATGTGGTTTTAAGAGTCTTTGATTTCACTAACAGGCAACAATAGCCCTTTAGCTTTTGCAAAATATAATTGGGAGCAAGCAAAGGAAACTTGTCAAAAGACACCTCCGCAGGTACCTTCGGAGGGAAATGTGCTTGGATGAGGGTATCAGTTTGAGAGAACAGTTAGCTGGGATGAATCCAGATGTCCTAGAGGTCAAGAGTGTGCAAGACAGAGACTTCAGAGTTCCTGATCTGCCCCTATATTATTAAAAGGGGAAATGGCAAAGGTCTATATTTAAGATGTGTTTTCTTCTGGTTTGGAAAAACACCCAGATATTTGCAAGATCTGTTGGAAACTATAAATTCTTCTCTGCCCCCAACATACTATTTTGGAACTCTCATTTCAAATACAGTCTCGGACGAAAACAGAAGGTTTTTTTTTCAGATTATTCTATTTTTGTGCAATATTTCACCACATGTTACCAGTAGTAGTAGAAGGGGCAACACGCAGTGGGATGTCTCAGACTTATTGAAATATCATATCCCAACAGAAAGCAGTTTACATGAAAATATGCTGACCAGCGTTGTAATGACAAACTTTTTGTTGAGCATTTTGAAATCTCCCAGTGAGAAAAAGCATTTTTACAAGATGAATGCTAGTATTTTAATAATTACTGGGTTGCTCAGCTCCTAGACATTTTGGGGGTCCTTTTAACCCAGGATTTATTGTGTTGTGATTTGTGGTTCTCAGGTTCAGTTTTAAGCAATGTCTAACTGGTGCTTCTATGTCTGTGTGATGCTTAGGAGTTCAGAAGTTGTATTCCTGAGAGTTTTGATTAACTACCCTCTGGCAGGTCGTGAGGCTGAGCCTGATAAAAGTTTTAAAGCAGAGGATTTCAGATAGATTTGCTGGATTTGGGCTCTTCTTAATCATTTGAACTGTCCTAAGACAACTGGTATGAAGGGCACTACAGTCTCATTTGATTTGCCAGCAGAGATTTCCTTAGATGTCACCTATAGCACCAGGGACCTGTAATCAGTTCGGAGCCCATTTCCTTGCTTATTTGAGGTGCTTTCACAGACCACAGAAATCCTTTAACCGTCCCACAGATGGAAGCTTTTGTCTGCTGACACTTTTCACAGTTGACAGTCACAAGGAAATTAAATACTGTCTGAGGTCTTAGTGCCCACAGAAATGAATTCTGGGGACATCTCTGGTTATTGGACTCATCTTCACAAGTTACATAGCTTTTTCAGGCTGGAACAAATAGAAAAGAATAAGAACAACACAGATCGATGACTGACTTGTGTTTACAGCTGTAGGGAGTTTCTGTATTTCATTAAGTTTCCAGCTGAAGTTTTGGCTGAGTCAAACTTAAGATGCGAATCAGTCAAGATTGGGTTTAAATTCTGGACGGAAACTTGGATCTGGAAATGGGATCCAAGCCCCTAGTGATCCTGGGGCCATTCCTGATGTGAGGTAAGATTCAAAAGAAAATAATCGTAAACTGGAGTCCTTGATATGAGCTGGATTAGAGGCTGGAAAAGAGAGTCTTTGTTGGCAAAATCAAAAAAAAAAGGGACATCGAAAATTTATTTTGGGTCAAGGTGAAGCAGAAAAGGTTTGGGGGGGTTGTTTTTTCTTCGCAGGGGCAAGGAGAGAAAAGTTTAATGAAACTGTTCATGTTTTTGGATAAAAGAACAAAACCTGAATAAAAAAACATTTTGGATCAACTGAGAATATTTCACTGGACTTAAAAAAATGGAGTATGGTTTTTTACAGTGCTATTTAAGCTTTTTTTTAACCTTGTTAAAATCTATGCCAGTCTTATTTTTAAAAGTTGAAGGAAAAATCATTAGTTTTGGGGAAAAAAACTGTTTTCATTGTTGTTCCTACTTCTACTGCAAAATTGTTTACCAAATTAAGGCAAAAATCTTAAATAGCTTCCCCCTGAAATTCCATTTCTCTGAAAAATTACTGTTTTTATAGATTAATTCAAATATTAAAGAAGAAGACTTTTCGTAACATGGGAATTTGAGTCAAACTTAACTTAATGCCGTTGCTTCTTTGCATTCACTGCTATTTAGCTTAATAGGGCTGTTGGTTTATTTTTGCATTTAATACACCACAGCTGAATGGCAGCAAATGCCCTTTGGTCACTGACGAAGCTCTGTTCCTTATCTGTTCCAGGCTTTGAATGGTCTGCAAGGCAGATAGGAACCTCCAGTATTGACGGTCGTTAGATCCAGATGAGAACTGCAGCGGAGATTAAGTAGCTAAGATCCATCTATAGTTTCTGTTCATTCCTGCAAATTTAAAGGGATGGATTTTTCTCTGTTCTGCTTGTAATGAACATTTTCTGTTTCTCCTTTGAGGGAATTATGTAGTAGAATTAATGGAGCTATAAGTCCATAAACTAAAGAATATATTTTCAAAGTGTACTTACACCTTGGTTACTATTATTATTTTATAGATGCAATGAATGGAGAATCCAGCCTGTGCTCAGGCTATCATTCAGACATGTCAGAAGACATCTGCAGGTAGAGGAAAAGAGGAAGAATAAAAGAACAGCACTGTTACAACACTCAGACTTAGTTATGTTTAATAGCTAGTTGGTTAAGATCTTGTTTTCTTTTGTTTAATCCATTTGCAAAAGAATGAAATGTAAACAGTGACACATGCTACTTAACACAGGTAATAAAAGAGAAGGATTTGGTTTCAGTGGCATTTATATGAGGAGGGGAAGCAAAGCTTGGCCTGGGAAGGCAGGTCTGTGGTCAGATAACGATGAATACCTAAGTGTAGGCATAGGAAAGTCTAAAGGAGGAACACGTCACCAGCGCGTCATGTATAGAAGTGAAGGGGGAGCAGGTAATCTGGTGAGGGGCTATCCTGCAATCTAGCAAAGGCACTGAAGAAAAAGCTTTCTATGCTGTAACGGAGGAAAGAAGTTATTCGCTCATGGACCAGGTCGTGCTGGCAGTGATCAGCCTCTGGCAGTGGCCAGAGCTGAGATGGATTGGAAGGCAATAACTAAGCAGCTGACTGCCAATCTACTCAAACATTTTATCTGTGTCTTGGTTTCTAAGCACTACCGCAAGGATCTGTGGTGAAGCTGAAGTGCTTGCAGGTTTATACTAGCACGCAGAAGCAGTGCGAACTTCATTTTCTTCCTGTGTGCACTCCTATGTCTGAACAGAACACCTGGCTAGGAGCTTTTATTTTGTGAGATGTTTGTAACACTATAAAAACAAGTGTTGAGTCAGGTATGGACAAAGTATACTCACTTTGTGGATCTCTGCTGCTAATTGAAACAAGTGTTTAGGAGCGGATTTCTCTGGATCTGTATAAGAAATATCTGTATAATTTCAGCTGAGGGCAGATTTCCTGGGACTGCAGAATTAGGCTAGATATCCTAAGTAAGTTCCAGGAATTTCAGATATTTGGCTACCTTGGAAAGAGTGAGGAAAAGCAGGTAGGAAGAGTACAAAAGAAGTCTTTGTTAGATCCTCTAGTAAAGTTCGATCTCTCTCCAGTTCATGTTTCAGATGCATATTCTGGTCAATTCTTATCTGATCTTCCCCAGTTTCCACTCTTCCTGCAAACAAGGAAAATCCGGTATTTAAAAGGTGGACTCCAGCAGATCTGCTTGGAGTCCTGCAGACCCACTGTGGCCCAGCCTCCAGCACACTTACTGTTCCTGCAACCTGCACAAGAGAAAAGAAATTAGCTTGTGCTGCACTCGCACCTTGGGACTGATACTAAAATATGCTCTTCACTGCCGTATCAGGACTTTCTGATATATGATTATCCATCTGGCTGATTTTCCCCTCTGCAGCTGATACTAATGTTTATACAAAGATTATAGAATGAGCTTTCCCAGTCAGAAAGACTTGAGGTTATTCTGTAGCTGGGTCACTTTGGTCTAATCTTCATTAATTCCTCTCTGTAGAAACTATGACATCTGACAGAAGAAAGACTGCACACATCTCATTTCCAGCATATGGGTATAACTTTTCAGTGAGTTTTGCTTGCTAGTGCTTACTAATGCCCAGAAGTAAGTTTTGCATGAGGGAGGCACAAGGCAGCAACTCTTTGCCCATGCAATTACTGTGATTGTCTACACAAATCAAGTGTTTTTGTATGCAAATAGCCAGTAAGCATCTAATGGATGCAATGACTTGAATTTCAATCTGCACTCAACAGTCTTTTATGCAAACACATGTAAAAATGTGAGTGGTTATTAATATCTGACAATCTTCAACATCCCTTTCAAACATTTTTTTGGCTCATGGCAGTTAAAAACTCTTCAGTGTGCCATATGCAACCCTTACAAGTGAATAATGGCTCTTCCAAAAGCAATGATCACTGTTAACTTCCAGTCACTGTAATGCTTCCAGATACGGTAGAAGGCTTATTCCCAATAATTAGTAATTAGCAGTAACTATTTTATGGAGCAGAAAAGAGTTGATTACAGTTGTTTTATCAGCTGGTATAAAAATAGGAAAAAAAGCTTGCTTCCAAAAGGGGAGAAAATGGGATGATTTCAGAAAGTTGGCTCTCACTTGCCAGCCATCCATCACCGAAACAACAGCTTCAGGGATCAGGAATTATTGATTTCAAGGGGATTAACTCTCAGCTACAGATAGTTCAGTTTCAGGGCATCATTTTTAAGTTGCGCTGTCACCATAAACCAGCTGACGCTGGGGGCCTGATCCAAAGCCCTCTCAAATGATTTGGACAGCAATTGCAGCAAGATCTCTGGGTTAATAAGTTCCCAGCTGGGAGAGCAGCTTGAGAGAAGTCTCAGTTCTCAGAGAATCTGGCACAAGGGAGAGTCCCATTTACAGACAATTTCTTCAAGACACAAGAAAAAGTGGTTTCTGAAATGAGGAAAGGGTTTCTTTCATGAGAGTGAGCTGTGAGGATTGCATCTGGCACACATTAATTCCATCACAGCCTCCAGTGCCTTTCAAGCTAGCAGAGAAAGTACAAATAGGTAAACACAGCCTCTGCTGACACCAGACTCTACCATCTAATGCTCACAAAGTTAATTAATTTTTGCTCAATTTGATTTGACATTCAGATCTGTGATATGTTTATCCTTCTAATGGGCACTTCTCCCTTTTCCTAGCTTCCTCTGAAAGGTTTAGTAAATGACAGGGACTTTTTGGGGTGGGTAATGAGGCTTTGATTTTGTACTTATTTAGTCATTAAGCCTCAGTACTATCTGGAAAATAACAAATTGAAAGACTGTCTGTATAGTCAGTCTATGTTCTTAAAAAAAAATCAAAATCTATTGCAGATGAGGGTCTGTTATTACCTTTGCTCAAGTTAGGCCTAAGATATCTCAAGGATTGAAGTTTTTGCTTCGTAACTAAGGCATATATCATTCCAATGAGTCATAGTGTATGCAAAACTTCATGTCCTATTCAGTCCTTAGGCTTTCTATTGGGACTTCAAACAATAACTCCAAGCAGAGCTAGCTGTAAATGTCCTTGTGAAGAGCTGAAATGAAACTCATTTCCCATTTTTTATTGACCCCTACACATTTCCGTTACCAGGAACCTATGTTATGAATGGAGGCTGGAAGAAGGGGCTGTATTTTCTGCTCAAATTCAACAAAGCTTCCCATAGTATCAGTGCAGAAATGGATATGGCTATTGGTATTGAGGGGAGTCATGACATGGCAGAGATAGACTGATATAGCAAAGGAGGTAGAGAAGACAAGAAGAGAAGGAAGAAGGCAAAATAAGAGAGATGTGAGACAAGGAAAGGAAACAGAATCACACAGAATCACAGAATGGTTGAGGTTGGAAGGGACCTCTGGAGATCATGTAGTCCAACACCCCTACTCAAGCAGGGTCACCTAGAGCACGTTGCACAGGATCTCATCCGGGCAGGTACTGAATACCTCCAGAGAAGGAGACTCCACAACCTCTCTGGGTAACCTGTTCCAGTGCTCTGTCACTCTCACAGTAAAGAAGTTTTTCCTTATATTCAGGTGGAAACATTGCGTAGAAAGAAATAAGGAAGAACAGACAGGAGCCAGCCTTCCAAAATATCTTGCTTGGATGACGGTTGAGACAGGACATTAGTCTGGATGAACGACTGGTATGATCTAGTTGGACAATTCCTATGAATTGCTACCAGGCAGCACAAACTGTACCATAACTATAATTTTAGATACAGTGATGTTAGCAAAAGTTGACAGACAGCTGGCTAGCAGGCAGAGACATTCTGCAAGAAAGCTGACTGGGAAATTATACTTTTTCCCCACAGATAATTTTTCATAAATTATACTGAATTCTGAGGGGGAAATTATCCACTGCCTTGAAAACTAGTATTTTATCCTACATACATGAGGGACAGAAAAGATCTTTATTTTATTTTTGATTGACCTGTTCAGCCTTAGAGCATTCATTCTGCTTCCACTATTCTTTCTGTTCTACAGCATTCCTGAGTTAGTGGCAGCAAAAGCTGAACACTGAAAAGGTTGAACAAAGGTCACTAACACAAGCGCCCACCTCATCTGCCCTCTCCTGAAATAGTGATAATTGTAAGGCCAATTGTTATGAAATCCCACCTGTGAGGATGACTCTCCTGCATATTGCTGCTAGCATAAGACTGATCCTCTTCTCAGGTCCTCTAACTGTGCAGGAGTTGATTTAGAGAAGCACAGGAGCAGGGCTGATTTTTACTTTCTGCTAGGAAGATTTTTGTCAGGCTTTAGTCTGGTTGTGTAACAGGAATGATTGAGCATCTTAGAGCACCAGCCCACAGCTCTGCCTCCCCCTAAGGCGCTTTGCTCCTCGATGCAAATGCCTAATTCATCTATGTCTCAGCCCTGCTCTTCACTGTCCCCTCTCTGGTTCTGTTTATTCTTTAAAATCTCTTGAATTCTAAAATCCCCTTGAATTCTTAGTCTTTTCCTCTCTCTTTCTCCCATTTCTCATTTACTTCCCTTTCTTCTCCTTCTTTCATTTTATTCCTTAAGTCTTTCCCTTACTCTCTTTTCCTCTTACTCTTTGGCTCTTCCTTTTCTTGCATCTTACTTGCAAGAATATCATCCTCTCCCAGGATTTTGCTGGGGCTTCCAAGTACACTAGGTCCCTTGCAGGCCACAGGAAATCAGAGCTTGCTTCGTTCCCCTTCCACATGGCCCTCCTCTTGTCATGAATACTGGCAGACAGGAAACTTTGGAGTTCTTCTTACTCCCTTTCCCTTACTTCTTCCTTTTGCTCTCTCTTTTTTTATGCACAGTAGAAAGTAGAAGTTGGGGGTGGTAGTAAGGCAGCAACAATAGGAAATAAATGGAGCATGTGAACAACCAAATCAGTGAAGAGGTAGAGTGTGTAAGAGAGAAGGAGCAAGGACAAGGACATAAATACACATATAAACAACCTAAGTGAAAATGTCCATTCTGAAGGAGATCATCCACACAGTACTGAAATTTAAAGGGGAGCAGGACTAAGTCCTATGGAAACATCTTCAGGTCTTAAACCAGCTCTCCAAGCTGCAAATGGCAAAGCCAAATCAGAGAGCCTCACTCACTGCCTACCCTCCTTTACTCCCTCTTCAATGTACCTTTGCTTTCCCATCTTCCCTGGGTTTTCCGTCCACCATCGTAAATAGAAGTGGTTTCCAGCCTAGTTCTTTCAAAAATATTGTACTTAAAACACTCTGTGTGCTTGTGTGTGTGTGTGTGTGTGTGTGCATGCGCGCACGCGTGCAGAGTTGACCCAGAGCGCTGATGTGATTTCTATTTTGTTCCCATTTAAATGCATGCTTTCCTCCTGAATAGCACAGCTCTCAGGGAGCTCTCAGCTAATCAGCTGATATACACTTCTGATCTTAACCCTGTAATTTTACATAGTGGGTGGCTAAGGCATGGCTGACAGTAATGGGAAAGAACATAATGTTATGATTGCTAATTGTTCTAAGGAATGTTGCATTTTACCTTTTGGTGTGGTCTGCTGGTACATTTTGTGTCTGATTTCTATGGTGTAGTTCTTAGGCCCACGATCATGATGCCTTTCACTTCCTGTAAAGCATTTCTGAAGCAGATTTGATTTTGTTGGCTATATTTTCTATTTTTATCTGTCAGACAATGTATGTGACTATTTCAGTGAATACTTATGTTCCATTACTTGCTGGGAGATTAAGCACCCCCTGCTCACCTATTCACCCTCCTTAGGAGACTGGGACTTTCAAAACTGGATAGTAGCTGATGACAAGTGATGTCTAAGGAAGAATCAGTGGCAATTATTCTCATTTGCACATAAATGATTTCCTGGAAAATTGTGGGAAGGCCTTGCTGCACAGCAGTTAAGCTCAATGGGGACACTGAGGCCGACAACCCGTACTTTGCATGCCTATTTTGCATATACTCTGATGTGACCCACATGGCCACATGAGTCTAAAGAGAGTCAGAGGAGCCCACATGCCCTCCTGGGCCAGGAGTAGGGTTTCATGTGCGTGCAGCATTCCTCATGACGACCAGAGAAGAATCTCAGGTCTACTCCTGAGCCAGCTGAGTTATGCCAGTGGCAGGAGCACAAAAACTACACTAGCCACTTTTTGGCTACATATCATGCCAGGCTCCCAGTGTGGAACATTCATACCCAGGGGAGCTTTGCAGCCCTGTATTACCTTTGGTCTTCCCAGGAGCATAAAAGAACATTGTATCAAATCTGCCTCACAAATCAAGTTCAACAAAGCCTGTCTGGAAGGAATAGGGATACTGCTGCCACTTCCATCCCTATTCCTGGCCTGAGAAGGCCATCCAGTTGTACCTGACACATATAGCCTTTAAGCCATCCTACCGTGTCTAGGATCTTTCAAGACTAGCAAGAGGCTCTGAAAATAATAGTATCTCAAAAACTGGAGGGAACTTGAGATTTTAGCACTGAAATTTCAGAACCCAAGATAGAGCAGCAAGTGCCTGTCACTGGTGTTTTTCTGCTTTTCCAGTATCAGCACCTGCAGTAGTCACAAGCCAAGGAACATAAGCAAAGGCAGAGGCCACCTTAAGGGTCTGCAAGGTGTGCAGTGGGGAGGTGCATGCAATGGGGAGCTTCCCTTCTGCCAAGCTGGCTGTGGCAGCAGATTCCTGGAGGTCCTGGAGCAACACAAGGACTGTGGCACGAAGGAGGCCACTGTGCCAAAGGACTTGGCGCAGCACAGCCTGATGATAATTACTTGCCATACAGGAAACTCTGGAATTGGCCAAGAGTGTCATCTGGTTTGAGAGCATGGTTCACTCGGATGCACAGCCTGGCAGCCCTGCTCCCGAGGATGGGAGCAGAGGTCCCCAGGAGCAAGGCTGCCAGGCTCGCTCAGGACCGCACAGTAAAAAGGCCAAAGCGTTTCAAATTTGTATGCACGACAACCCCTGGCCCTGGCTGGCATTTAGCTCTCCCTTTACAACCTTCGTAACACCCACTCCTTGTCTCTCACTGCCCTCTTGCTGTCTTGTCCGATTCCATGGTTCGAATCCAGCCTCCGTGGCACTGCCTGGGCTAGCGGTTGTTCAGCAGTAAGAGAGTCCACTGGAGTTCAAAAGCCTGATCGTTTACTGCGGCATTTCAAAACTTCCTTGCTAATCAGGGTACCTAGAAATTAGGCTGTGCATGCAAAACAGGAAGCCAAATGCATCTGCCTGGCTATTAATTTAAGAGCAACACACAGCACATATAGAGTTTATAAGCCTCAGCATACACATATAGGAGATAGGTGCAGGAGATTTCTCACAAAGAGTAAAGGGGGTGAGTGCCAAAGGCATGTTAGCTGGAAAAAAGAGTAGCTGTGTGGGTCCTCTTGGTCCAGCAGACCTGGAAGTCCAGTGACAGTCTGAAAAGAGATGAGTCTGCCCGTCACAGCTACTTTCCCCAGCGCCAGCCGCAGAGTAGCCTCAGTTCAAGCATACAAGTAGTCGTTCGCTTGGACTTTAATCTCAGTGCAAAATTTATAATGGAAACTAGCCAGGAAATAGGGCTTTTTACACATTGCCCTCAAAGCAGGCCCTCTAGGCTTTTCAAATCCAACATAGCTGGTAATTACCACTGGATAATAACCCACGGCTAATCTGCAATGCTGGCTGTTCGTACAGCTATTTGGCCTCTCTGCTCCCTTTTCTGACTCTCACCTAGCATTCAGTTTGCTTTAGCAGCCTTTTGGCAGGATACAGCAGGCAATTCAATGGGCACAGGCAACAACTATCCACCTCCAACTTCGCAGTGAGGTTTTCAGACACTATCCCCCCCCCCACCCTTAGGCCAGGAAACCAGCTTCTTTCTGCAGTCCAGGGCTTCTGTAAAAGGTTTCATGAGGCTGGGAGCAGCAGGCAGGCAGGATTATGTGGTAAACGTACCACAGAGCTTCATGCTGGCCTTTATTCACAAGTGAAAACGAGGAGGAATTTTCTTGCCTTGTGATTTTTGCTGGGCCATCTTGCACCATCACCTACTGAGTCATTTAGCACAATGAAGTAAAACTCTTTCAAAAGCTCTTTAGCTCCTTGACCGCTTTCTCTGTGCCGTCTTTCTGCTGTTTTCTAACTACTACTCTCATGCACACTCAGAAACACACTGCTCCTTCAGTTGATATCCAAGCACTCGAGTTTTCTCCATCGCCACACAGCTTGGGACACGACCCTCCCGCTGCATCAGGTACTGCCGTCTGCTGGTTCCACGGCTCCGTACTAGCTGCCGAAAGAAGCATCAGGGAAGTGTATCTTGCTCACTCAGAGTGGCAAAGAATAATAAAGGGGGGGGGGGGGAGATGCAGTCTGAATATTATGTCTGAATTTTCTATTATTACTATATCACTATGTCAAAATTGAAAGCAATGTAAGATTTCTCAAGAGGGGCCATCCATAATGCATTGCAGAGCTGCGTGTAGGTGTTTTATGAAATGTATTTTATTCAAACCAGTATATACAACACTAACATTATTGAAAGAAATTGAAGGCCCAGTCTTCTCTCCTTAAAATATTCATTATTCATGTTATAGTCCTTTAACAAAAACTAAAGCCAAATACACATTCAATTTAATTTTTTTCCCCATTCAGACTTACCTGCTGTTCATATCTGGTGTCCAATGGAGATGAAATGTCCTCTTATTATTCCTATATTAGCTTCTGACAGTTCAATTTCTCTGAGTGCTGTGTTTGAGACAACCCCTTAACAAATAGCCACATAGGTAATTGCTTTGATCCAAATTTCTTGCCAAATCTTTTAGATCTAATGTAGATCGCAGGCAGCAGGATGTTGACACATTCTGATTCAGCCCTGGCAGCTGATTCTGTAAAGCTTTTTCTTCTGATAAATATTAGAATAACTCTCAACATACACACAGTTTTATTCCTTCTTGCCCAGAAAGACCTTGCAAAGATATTGTGCCAGAAATGCTCTGTAACTTTGTATCTGCCTTCATTTTGCATTCTCAGAAATTATTAGTGTATCTATCTGGTGGTTTTAAATAATTGTTTAAAATCAGTTTCTACATGGATTCTTGGAAGAGAGATCATCTCACCACTTTGTACAACTTTCTAGCATCCTGAACACCTAATAGCTGCTATTCAAAATGTGCTTAAAATGACTGCATCTTCCACCAGTTCGAGGCTATCCTTTACATCATGCTTTTCCCTGACGAGATTTACAGAGCTTGTTTCCAGATCCTGCTTAGAAATCTGTTTCATGCTTCACCTGAATGTGTCTCTCAAATATATTCCAGCCTAAACTTTCTTTCAATAATTACTTCGGTTAAAATATAGCAGCATTTAAGGTACTAACCAAAACCAGGAGTCTCATCGGCTAGGTAAGTGCTGTGTTTTTCAGAGGGTAAATGCTCTCTGCCCTTCACCAGCTTACAGGCTGAAGAAGCCAAAGAGATTCCACAGGCGAGAAAGGAAACCTCACAGTATTACAGAGGGGAGACTGAGGCAGAAAGAGATGTGGACCCTGATTCTCAAAAAGTATCTAGAAATCCAGCTTGCTTTTTTTTTTTTTTTTAATGGTGCCTAAGTAATTTTCAGCATCTGGGCTCCAACTGGCCCATTTGCTTGAGAAGCTTGTGGGAGAGTTACGGAGTGTCACTGTCCTGGGTTTTAATCACAGCCTCATTAGGCCTTCTAGAGAGTGTCATAATTTTGTTTTGTACCATCACCTGCCCCACCATCCCTGTGCGATTTTGTGTTCCAGAAGATTTTGCCTGTGATGAGTTATTATTGATCTTTCTAGGCTGCCATTAATCTTTCAAGCACTTCTAAAATTAAAAAAAAATCCTCTGGATTATAAGCATGTGTCTGTACCTTTGTACCACTGAAATCAGAGCTGAAAATGCACTGTCTCTGCACATTACCTCTCCCTCTTACCTTTCCTTTTGTTAGGTGTACTTGCATCTTCCAGGTAAATGCAACCTTCCCCCTGGCAGTGAGAGCCTAATAGCAAGGTCTCAACACAGAGAGCAAGCTAAAGAAGGACTCACTCCTGAGCTGCCATAGCTCCTGCTATCTCAGCCCGGGGTTTTACATGAGCGGTGATCCATCATGCCAGCCTGAAAATGTCTTTATTTTTAATGTCAAACGATAGAGAGCAGGGTAAGATGAATTTTTAAAATGTTTTTCAATGGGGAACAGTACTTGCATAGAGTTGGCACTTAGTCTTGGTCCCTGGAGAGAGTGGGCTAACGCGCACCGCAGAGCATGGATGAGGAAGATCCCCTCTCCGCTTTCAGAAAGGCAGTTCCTTTGCATATACACCACTGCAGCTAAGATTTGCTGGGATGTAGCAAATGATCACATATGCTGAGTCATATTTGCTGTCTGTGAAGCTAATTCTAGAAAAAATATTGGAGGCTCAGGAGCATTTTGCCTTGACTGGACTGTATAAAGAACAGTATGATAGTACATGGATGCGTTGTCACAACCAGATAGAAGTCTCCATCTCCCATCCAAGTCAAGATTGATCACCCTCGGACTCAGTCTTCCCTGTCATTTGGCATATGGGCATACTAAAACACATGTAAGTGTTGCCAAGGATTGTCTAGTGCAAGGGAAATACTAGCAATTATCCAATTTTTCTGAATTGGCTGAATGTGCTCCTAAGCCCACTCTGCTGGCAAAGTAAAATGTTAGCATAAACTTTGAGGAAGCTAATAAATGTAACTGCACATTTGCATACATGATGGGAGAAGACACCTGACAAGCAGTAGTTGTAATCCTAATTGTACAGCCCATAGCAATTTGCTGGTCTATAGGACAACAGAAAATAGTTCATGAAATTATTATGGCTCCTGGTTGCTATCAGTTCCTGCAGTCACTTGAAAGGTGCTAGGCACTGTCAAACATATTGAGTTACATTTGTTATTACTGCAGAAAAAAAAACAGTTTTTGTAAAAGACAAGTTATTTATGTAAATACTGTGTATTCTGTCCATTTTCAAGGCTACCAAAAAGTGGAAGAATGCACAACACTATGTGTAGTTTTTGTTCTTTGCTTTTTCCTGGAAAAGCTAAATGATTTCTTGGTTGGACAAATCTTGGGAAAGTCTGTTCAGAGCTGCAGAAAGGGCTTCATTGTAAGGGCAGATGTATCTTCCAAACTTCCCAATGGAAAGGAAGTAAGGCTTTAGAAAATAATTAAGATTTCCTCCAAGTGCATTTTCCACAATAGAATTTCATAATACACTTATGTTAAGAGGAAATGAATGCCTCTCATTTGAGGCTATTACCACAAATGAATTAAATGAGCAGATACCTTTTGGAGACTGGTTTTAAAATCTGGATTCAGCTCAGAAATGGAGTAATTCCAAAACACTCCCATTAGCACAATGGCACATGTACGCAATGTTCTGTACTAAGGGTCTGGTGCCTGGGTCAGGATGACTCCACTACATATTATATGAGTATATGCTGCATACAGCCTGCACTTCATTAGCAGTGTCTCTTGGCAGGGTTAAGCTAGTGACTTTATGGCAAAACATAACAAATGAAAGGATGTTATTTTTTCAAATTCATCTGAAATAACAAACTTGAATTAGTTCCCAACAGCCCCCATCCTGGCCCCAGTGAAATGCCTATTGGAATCAAGAAAAGATGAGCACTAAGCAGATGTGCTGGCCTGGATGTGTATGAGCAGTTTCATTGCTCTCTGGCTTGATTTCTTCACCAATGATGTGTTCTCAAGAGCAGGTGGGAAAATAGTGCATTGAATCAGGTTATACCTGATTATCTTGCCAAAATGTATTTATTGAATCATACAAGTGGATTGGAGTAAGTAGTCTAGCTGATACGAATTACTCCATATTTAATAGGAATATTTTCCTTTTCATCTGAGGAGATTAAAGCTTTGTTGTCAGGGGACCCCCTCTTTTTAATTAATCTCAAGTACCACGTATGCCTGCTTCTCAGGAAGCCAAAACCCTGTCCAGGGAAAGGTAAGGACTGCTCTCAAATACAAACCAACTTTTTTACTTATGTAGAGACAAATCCTTGGTTAGTCCAGAGGACTGTTCAGGAACCGTCCCAGAAGAGACACTCAAATGCCCACCTAGGTTTGCACTGAATCTACCAGAGGGTAGATATGCAAATTAGCACTCTCTAGCTCTATCGACAGCCTAAGCTGTAGTTGAAATGACTCTTTAAGCTTTTATGCTCATTTTTAGTGCCTTCATTGCAACATGATGCAGCGGACCTTCAGTCAGCGTTGTGCTTCTATCATCCCCCAGATTGGGTAGACCTCCCAGCCTTCTTGATCAGGCCCTTTTAGCCACCTCTGAAAAGTACCTCCTTCCTTAAGGCAGGGGATATGGACACACTCACAGATCTAGGCTATAGTTGGGGACGAACATCCTAATGGGGCTCTTATGAGCCTGGATTTCACTTGGCTGCTGACTTCATCTTGCTCTGTGGTCCTGCCCACTGGGCTGGATCAGGCTGACCAAGCTGTGTCTGGCAAAAAGAGGAAGAAAAGTCATCAGAGTGCTCAGAGTTGAGTGAAAGGGAGACAAGCCAAAGAAAAAACAGCTTGTGAGGTCCAAAAGAACCAGTATCAACATCTCACAAATTTCATCAGGAAACTTACCCCATTTTTGTGCTCCTTTCCAAGCTAATTGCCTGGTTTCCAGTCTGGACTACACTCGAACCTATCTTCTTCTGCAAGAGTGCAAGCTCTCTCTTGCTCTCTGTCTCCCTTCCCAAGCCCCTGCTGTGCCAGTGAGGTTAGTCAGAGGGCTCTCAGTTGCCTTCTAGGAAGAAGAGCTTACGATCTGGAATGATATGCAAGGCTGGCCAGCCTGTTCTCTTCTCCGCCCAGCCCTCCCAGAGGGCTGTAAGCTGGCCAAGGCATACTGCTGCCATGAAGAGCAGCAAGTCTCTTCCTCTCTTCATTTGATTGGATACGTAAACATTAATAGCAGGAATCTGAGCCTTTAGAGTAAGAATGCCATGTTTTTCTCAATGGGACACTTTCAGTGCTCAGCCAGAGGAGCATGTGCTGCTGTGCATGTCGTTAGTGCAACAGCAAAACCGTGTTGCTCCAACTCTCATTCACCATCTGCTCCCCAGCCCATTTCTTCCACGCAGTGGAGCATCCTGCTCACTGGGAAAGGTGTGCTGAGGGTTTCCCAATTTCTTGTGCTACAGAACACACTTTCTGTCTTCAGAAAGTGTCTGTCTGCTGGATGTTATTCCAAGTAGGGTGGAATTTCTGATGAGCAAGGTGGATAAAGTCAGAACTCAAGCTGATGAGAAGAATGCTTGTCTAAATTTGTAGCAGTAACTATGTCATTTTACAATAAATGTTTTCAGCTTAAAAATTAGTACTAAGAATAAATACCACCCATCTATGTGTCACCCTATGCACGTACCTGTGTGTTCAACCCATGAACACAAAGATTTATATTTTCTTAATAATTTATATCTGGTCTCTCATTACAGTAGGTTGTTGTGTTTGTACTTGGACATTTTTAAAATAGAATTTTATGGGTGTATTATGATTTCCTGATAAAAGACATTAAGTCTGAATCTTGTCACTAATTCTGCAAGTTGACCACTGTATTTCAGCCACATGCTTTGATATTAGCATTAAATGTACAATAAGGCTGCTAATATTACTTGGCAATGGCTGCCGAACACACACAGCAAAAGCATTCAAAGGCCAAATAAGTAAGTAAAATGTAAGTAAGTTGACATGGAGACTAGTTTAATAGCTCCTCAGCAAGTACATCTGTAAATAAGTGTTTCTCTTGCGTTTTCTCAATATTTGAAACAAGATGATACAAAGAAAGTCACACAGCCTTCAGCCCCGTGAGACTCAACTGTTGCATAGTCATAAAATAGATATCTAGCTGTTGCTTTTCATTTCAAGTATCAAATGTGTGAAAAGGTATATAAGGGCCTACAATCAATTGCTAATTCAACTTTAAATAATAAAATTAAAAAACCCACAGACATTCAGAAAGCCTACTTGTATGTAATTGATATGCTTGATTTGGGACAATTAAGGGCAGTAATCATATTATCATTTCCATTAGATTTTTTTCTCTTCCACGCTTTTTATAACTCAAGTGATTCATCTGGCAGATGAATATACTGCCAGATGAATAATACTTCAGAATGTTTTTTGGAACTGTTCATGTTTAATTTGCCACATAACAATCCCAGCTCACCTAATTTTCCAAGAGTTGAAGTTGTTGTTATAAACACTAAGACATAAATGCCATGGCTGTAAAGCAGAAGAGGGAAGAAGAAGCTGGCCTTGGGAAAAGGAGGATGACAACAGCAGTGTATGCAATCTCCATCAAAGGAAGGATGCATAACTACTAGCCAGTGTGAGAAGAAATAAAGAGGAAGAGTTAAGACCGAAGAATAGGTTGAGACATTTCAGAGCTAGTTGCAAATCACAATGATGTGGCGTAGATGAGACGATGACAGCAGACAAGCTCATCAGGCCCTCCTTCAAGAGCCTGGCTGATCGGGGGAACACAAAGCTGCCTGAACCGGCAAGACTGGAGGGTAACATCATACATTATTGAAAAAAAATCAGCTCCCCAGACTAACAACTGAACTGGTGCCTCTAACTCAGGACCTCTGAGGTTCAAGCCAAGGATGATCCCTTGGACCTCAGAGAGGGATGAAGATCGACAACTGGAAACAAATAATTACAATGCTTTCATTATCTTTTGTGTGAAAAATCCCTAGTATATTATTAATTTCCAGTGATACTTGCAATCAGTAGAACTCATTCATTTTTAAAGTTTCACTTATTTGCAGTGAATGGATCTGTTTCTCAGCTGGGTAGCTGCATTCATTTTGCAATAATGGTGTTTGTTTGACATCTGAGAAATTAACAATGCAAATGCCTTTGTGTCTTCGTAATACATCTAAAATAAAATATCTCTGCATATGGAATTGATGGCACTACTGTAGAAAAGGCTCCGTAATAGCAGAAACATTTTTCAAAACCATCACAGTGTTAGGCACCTGGATGTGTTGGGAGTGTCACTGGGGTTCCAGCTCCATCCATGCCATCCAGGAAAACCCTTGGGAATCGCTGTATGACTGTGGCGTAGTCTTGTTGCTCCACCCACATGTCCCCACTGGTGTGAAGTAACTGGCTGCCCCTGTGCCCACTGCACAAGGCAGAACAACATGATGCGTGCACAGCTGTACCCCTTCGCTCTGGAGCAGGATTTGCTCCAGAGACCCTCCTCTCTTCCAAAAGTGGTTATGGCAGCTGGCAGATATCCCTGAACTTAGGGTGTTTTTTCCAAGTATTTGTGATTTTTTTTGTTTTGATGTTCACACCTCACTTTTAAGAATCTTGCAGTGTTAGGTTTTATAATTTAGATTCATGTGATTGTACAAGAAGCTAGCTGAGAGTTAACTTTTCTTCTTTCTTTTTTCTTTTCTTTTTTCTTTTTTCTTTCTTTTTTTTCTTTTTTTATTTTATTTCAGGGGCTTGATTGTAGTCCTTTAACACACAGAAATAATAGTGTATTACTTCCCTGGCCTGGCTGACAGTAAGGCCCACAACCATTCATATTATATGGAGTTCTGTTGACCTCATCTTCCTACAATCCATTTATGCTTGCTCATTTCTGCGTTTTCTTTGGTTCATAATCATAAGGAAAATCCTTTGTTTACAAGTCATTGATAAATTGTCTTTTACAGAAGGCAATAACTTCCTTAAAAATTTGCATAATGTTTTTACTGGTCATTTAGAGCCATTGCATATTATATTAAACTTTAAATGGTAAATTTTTATTATGCATTAAGCCTCAAATAGTATTATGAATCCACCAGCCTCACTGGAATATTTTCTGTTTCCTGAAATTTAATTGTGTTGGAAGCCAAGGCAGCTCATAAGCTTCAATAAGTCTCATTACTTAATTGGGGTGTTGAGCTGGCTATTTCAGACCACTTACACTAAATAAAATGGACACATCCTATTTCCAGCAAGCCTGCAAGGACTGAGATCAAGAGAAGAGCTTCAAGGACTTACTGAGGAGCAGTACAGTTTGAAGAGTGCTTTAAAACTTGGCTTCAAATCTCCCTGGTGCCTGACAAGCTCTGGCCTTCACTGGGAGCAGTACAAGTTTATGTGTGGACATAGAGAAAGAGGGTGCATACTCCAAAGTCATCAGATTTCCAGGAGCTTTCCTTGGGGCTGGGGGAGTGTAACCAGCTGTAGGATGTGGCTAGTACAAAAACAGCTGCTGCAGAATTAAGTGGTGAAAAAAAGAAGGGCCTTTGGGAAATTGCTCCTTTTCTAGTGTGACTGACCAATAAACTCCTACACTGGAAGAAAGCTCACAGGTGGTGGGCAAGGGCAACATGCCCTTGAAGCTCAGGGAAGACTATAGGGAGTGCCTGACCACAGTTGTTGCAAACCCCCCCCCCCCCTGAATTTATCTCAAGACAAAAGGGACTGGAGAGTGGCCTCTGTTTTAGATAAACAGCTGTATCAGTTGAGTGGATCAACTAAAATTGAGTGTATCAACTGGTTGTGTAAAAGTTTCTCCCAGAGTTAATCATCAAAAGAGCGTGAATGTCTCCCTGAGTTAGCTAGACCAGCGTGGGGTGGGGACTGTATGCATGGCTCAGCTGCACATAGAGTATCAAAACTGAACAACTAACAAAAGAATTTGAAAGAAAGCGATGGGCTTGAGCTGATTTCAACCTACGTATTCCTTCCCAGAGACTGGGGACGCCCAGTGTCCTGACAGCATGTTATAGAGATCAGTAATGGGAATCATATTTATATTATCATTCAACCATATATTGCAATTGCAATTCTGCTAAGTGTAACTTACACTTGTGTTGTGATTTCAGTATATTGCTATATCACTCTGCTAAATCTAAATCCTGTCTAATGTCAAATATAATCAAATAAGTAAATTTGACATTAACTGTTACACTCTCCATGCATGCAATATCTGTAAGAATCTGGTCAGAGAGTATTGGATCCTGGGACCTGGGATCACTAAAGCTAATAAATTAAGTGAGACCACCAGTGATTGCTGATGTGGCAGAGATCTACTTCAAAAGCTGTTAAGTCAATTGAAAGTCTCTCATGGACATCAGAGGGCTTTGAATTAGAGCCCAAGGTCAGGCTGAGTTTAAGTTTATCTGGCAGTGTGCTTTGTACTCATATAATTAACTAGATTCAATAACAAATGCTCAACTATCATACACCAGCTCGCTGTTTAAATTAACTTGCTCAGCTGGACTTAAAAATAAAGCTGTTTTAAGAAAGCAGTGTACCATAGAAAGCAATTTGTTTCTTTAAGATTCACTAGCAAATGTCTACATTGATTTTGATTTTAGAGAAAGCAGCAATTGTCAAGGTGGATAATTTGAAACTTAACATATTTCTCCTCACTAAGATCTAAGCACATTAAAATTAGGTGCAAAGTGCTTCTAATTTGTCAATCATTCCTTACATAATTCTGTTCCTCCAAGAAAATTACCTGGGAGAGTATTTCCTTATTCCTTCATCTCCTTTCTTGCATGGTTCATTTGACTTGATCATGGTTGAGGCAGGTGAACAACACTGCCCGCACCTACCTTCATGTCTTCTCCCATTGTGCCAGCTGTTGTTTCCATATGACGTTTCTCTTGCCATCTGCAGAAGAGCTGTGAAGAAAAGGTAGAGACAAAAGGGCAACTCAATGAGACTTCCATCCAAAAGACATTTTGATCC
Organism: Rhea pennata; assembly: GCF_028389875.1. Lineage (NCBI taxonomy): Eukaryota > Metazoa > Chordata > Aves > Rheiformes > Rheidae > Rhea > Rhea pennata. Next base: position 5,181,925 of record NC_084678.1, read on the forward strand.
ATGTCTACAGCTAAAATATCCTTAGCAGAGGAAGATGTGGAAGCATCCAAACACTTCTGAGGAAAAGAAATGGTTCTTGTGATGGTTCCCACAAAATCTATTAAGTACTGGAAATTTCATGAGACAGTCTATTCTTGACAATTTTCCACGTCATGTCTATAGCAAAGAAAGTTCAGATAGGTTTCTGATTTAGAGCCATAAAATATATGCAGCCCAACATAAAACCAAAGCAAAACACATCAGTTCTTGAGTTTTGTCAAAAATGCTTACATGTGCATCAGTTTCACAGATCTGTTTGGAAAGGTTCATAAAATCTGAGCCCAAGTTTTAGGACTGCATTTCATGCAAGCTGTGCAGACAGATACAGATAGTTTTCTACTTGCCTCAAAACGAGTTCATGTCAAACAAAACAAAAGCCTGGATAAAGCTCAGAGCTGCATCAAGCTATGCAGGGAAAACCTGTGCTAAGCAACCCTGTTTTTTCGCTCTGCTCCAACTCTAACAAACAAATGTAAAGAGTGTTTAACTGAGCCACCCTCTGGAGACTGATCTAACACCAATGTGTAGTTTTGAGAGAATGTATCTATCTACAACTGGATCATAAATTCTGCTCAGAATTTAACTGTACTAGTGTTACTTACAATTCAAGACCTCTAAGCCAAGCCTGAGATACTTTGATGATTTGATAGCAGCTGTCTTTTTTCAGATGCAGGAGTACTGGCTTTGCTGTAGTGGATTTATTACTCTCTTAGATTGGCCAATATCAGCTGAGGGTAAAAATACCCTGGGCTGCTACTGTAGGAACAGGTGTGCAATGCTAAAAATGGATGGCTGCGAAAAAATGGTAATGGAAGAGCAAGAGAAACTCCTTTTGGTTGCTTTATAGCTTGAGCTTTGAGTGTTTCATGAGTGCATGGAACTACATGGTTACGCATGGGGCCAGAACCACGCCTAAGATACATCACTGTGTTTGCCTCCTTGATCTCTTGGCAGCAGTGAAGTTCACAGGCTGATTACGCTCTGCATGAAGTAGCATTTCTTGTTTACTTGTCCTAAATTTAGCTGCCATTAATATTGCTGAGTGACCTCATGTTTCTTACATTACGAGGCAGACAAAAAAGACTCTAATCAGTTAGTGCTATGCTCTTCAATCTTAATCCCTGCCTCGGAGGGGTCCTGCCCTCTCCCTGCCAATGGCAGGTGGATGATGAGCACAGAAGTGTACGAAGAAGCATGCTATGGAGCACCATGAATACACTTTACTCAAAGAATATCAAGTGCTTTTTAAGAACAGAAGTAGGTGAACTCTGCAGATGTTGGATCACTAGTATCTGGCACCAATTTTTCTAGTTTTTCTCCTTTCCGGGAACTGGTCGCGTCTATCATAAGCTGGAATTTATTAAGTCAGTGCAGCTTTTCAGGTTTGTAAAGGATGCCACAAAAGAGTAAACATAATCCCCACCCCCACGTGCCTTACCTTTTAGGCTTGGGCACTCTTCTACCATTCATTTGGGAAAAGATAGGTCACTTGAGGGAATTCTGTTGCTCCTCATCTCTAGCCCATTGGCATAAACAAGCCTTACCTACTGTTCACACTGCAAGGCCAGCAGAGCTGCAGGGGAACAAGCCACACACCACCATTCATCGGGAGCAGAAACCATTCCTGCAGCAGGAAAAAGAGCATAGTTTGGTTTTTCAGACATTAGAGTTACACTGCAGCTCTGGCAGAGATGGGGAAAGGGGGGGGGGGAAATCTAACTTTGATTTATAAAATGAGCAAATTGATATGGAAGTCACAGATGGCGAATAAATATGGGGAACAGAATTGTCATTTGGCAGCCATTTCTCCTGACCAATTTAAGAGGGATATGCTGTTATCTAGCTTGGTTCAGGGAAAATATATTTTGGGCAGCGGTTAGTCATTTAAGAGGCCTCATTGTTTCATAAAATATATTTGAGTTTGATACAAACACAATTAATTCAGCTTTCTAATACTGTGTTTGAACCAAACCCAAATTTGTGTAGTGAACATTTATTCTTTTGTGTCATTTATTGGTTCCAGGTTCTTTTCTGAAGGCTTGGATTTAAAAAGGGATTTGCAACAAAGAAAGAACATTTGGGGTGACTTCAGCTGGTGCAGCAAACTCCGTTCTTAAGCACTGTTTTGAGACATGCCTCCAAATTATCTGACAAATGATACGTTCCAAATTAAATCTCTCATTACCCAGGCTTTTCTATTGCTAAAAGTGCTGCACAGCATTCTTCATTATTATACCACTGTATTTTTGGGGACTTAATAGGCTTTTCTTGTTGGGCCTAGCAATTGAAGCAAAGGATTTGAATCAGGCATAGCAAACCCAGCAGTTCTGCCAACAGAATCGCTGTGCAACTGCACTTAAACCCTCATACACTTGGTTTCCCAAGTGACAGCCTTTGGTGAGATAATGCTCCTGCGAAACATCATCAAGACCTCCAGAGCCCTCCAGAAGCTCCAGGAGCAGCTTCTCTCCTAGTTGTCCACACAGATCTCCTTGATTCTGTTTAGAAAGCTTGTGCTTTGGATGTAGATATGGTCAATGACTTGAAACATTGTCAGAAAAGCTGTCATCTCTCATCTCACCCTGCTGAGCTGCACAGTGGGCTAAGGAGCGCAGCAGCAGGATGGGCTGCACTGCAATCCAACCTGCTAGGCACATAGGTGATGGCTGTCCAAAGGGAGAAGTCAGATCTCCACCTAGACATCAGTTCCCTTCTCTGCCCTTAAGAGACTTTGGAAAGAGTGAGAGAGAAACTGGCCACAAATATTTCAAAACTAGACTCCAGCTTGCCATGCAGGTAAGAGACCTTATGCTCTGCAGCAGATCCTTCTCTGTAACCAAAGTGAACAGTTTTTTTACAGAAAAATGACCAAAGCCTACTCTGCTGTTTTCTGTAATCTAGCAGTAAATCATGATGGTCCGTGTCATTACTGATTTGCAAAACACAGTCCCCTCCATCCCAGACATTAATACTAATTAGTGAGTTTTCTGCTTCAAATTAGTGACGCCAAAGCACTTTGAGACCTACACATGAAAAGACCCATACAAGGCCAAAATGTTAGTGTACTCTTTGGTCACAGTGTTTGAAATAGATGTTCTTTAATAGTTCTGTTTTCTCCCAATAGGTTGATAAACAAGCCCCAGTACACAGTCTCCCTCAGACACACAAGAAAGTGGTAGCGGAGCTGTTTGAAGTTCCTCTGCAATTACAGTCCTGTGCTGATGAATCCTGTTGGGGAGAAGGTCTTGTTAACATGTTTTGAAATATTTATATGAAGTAGTGCAAATCAGATTTTCAGAAAAGCCTTCCAGTCAGAATCCTTGTGGAGTCTAAGATAGATAGGTATCTACACAGAGAGGTTATTAAGTATCTCCAGAGATGAAAGAAACTTCTGATGGTATCTTCTTACTTACCACATAATCAGACCAGTGGTAACAGGCCAGTCGAGCTTCATGGCTTTGGAAATTATAATGCAATTATTAGCATTTGTCTTTTTTCTCCTCTTCCCCTTACAAGGGTGTTTGTATGGAAAATAGCTAGGGGAGAGAAGGCAGCTGAGGAGGAAAAGAGAAGAGTGCTGGAATACCAACGTTGGCTGGTTCTGCATTAATGCAACTGCTAAGAGACAAGAAGGCTCCTGCTCCTTTGGTTACCTGTTGTAGGCGATAAGGGGAATATGTAGTGCTCAGTGCCAACTGAACACTTTGCAGAACACACTATTACCATGGCTACCAGGATGAAGCCAGAAGATAGAGAAGAATGGAGTACTCCACTTCATCAAGTGCTTGGCCTTGAAATGCAAGGCACGAAACACCCTCTGCGATTGAATTGACCCACACTGGTAAGATGTGTTTGTATCTCTCGTTGCTAACAGGCTTTCTGAAGTTTATTGCATTCACAAAATACCTCAGGAAGTCATGTCAGGAAACTGCTATTGTGTCAGGTGGTGTTAATCATCTCTGCGTGATCTGGAAAGGTAGGGGATGCTGTAAACAATGGAAAGGATACGTCGAGATGTATATCGTGCTGCTTTGATAACGCAGGGTGTGAAAAGTGCCTTCTGCAATAAAGAAATAATAGTCGCTAGGATTAATTGACGGTTTAGAACCGGGGAGTCCCACTGTGTTGTACACATATGGCAAGCGACTTCTCCATTTCATGGATGGTGAAATGAAAATATAAAAGAGGAAGTGTTGGCTGCAAACACATACCAGGATAGTTAAATGTGAAAGCTAAAAAATGACTTTTCAAAAGTACAGTCAGATTTTCAAACTTTAATATTTGTTATTTAAAAACCAAAAAAATGATAATTAGATTAAAAGATTAAATATTGTCTGTCTAAACTTATTATAATCTATTACACATCTTAAACCTAAATTACAGATTTTATATTTGGATAGCACAAGCTTGTCATCACAGATAAGCAGAGGTCAAGTTAACTTCTCACCCAGAACTGATGTTTGCAGAAGCACTTAAACTTCTGGTTACTTTTGCAAGTATTAAACGATTTCCTATTTTTTTTTTCCTTTTCAACTTATTCAACTGTTTCAGTTCTGTCTGTGACTAGTTGAGTCAGAAAGTCAAAAAGTCAGGACCTGTTCAATCCAAGAATATAAATTAAGGATGAGAAGATCAGATCTATCTTTTATAAAATTGTATCATAAGATGACCAGAAATATGGCCCTCCTTCACTATCTTTTATATTCAGCACTTCAAGAGAGTGTTATTGATGAATAAAGCACAAAAGTAACATATTGCTTCTTCATGTTCTTAAGTCCCATTTCCCACCCAAGTGCAACCTCAGATAGATTGCAGGTGAGAAGCTGATTCTCCACTAATAAAGTAGTACATAATTCACCACTTTTAGCATTGCAAAACATAAAAATGAAGATTAGATTAATGTGCAGTTAAAGAACATACTTGTTGAAATAACTATCATCTAGTTATTTTTCTAGCTAGCAGGAAAAAATCAGCTGGAATATCAAGTCTGTATTTACCACTTAGGCATCAAAAAGTTTCCTGATTTTCCATGAAAAAAGAAAAAGCTTTTCTTTTTAATGACCAGAAGATCTACACTATGTTTCCCATCTGTCCAGGCCTGAAATTTTGCTTAGAATGCATTCCTGTTGGAAGTCCAAAATTCCTCTGCTGCCTGTGGCCCACACTGCTCCTGCTCTCAGGAGCTGGAACATCTTTGGTCATTCCTCCCCCTTGGCGTGTTGCAAGGCAGTTGCAAGGCCTGGCTCAGACACACCATGTCCCTCTGTGGCGGTCCTTCTGTGCTGTCCAGCTCTTCAGAACAGTATCCCTTCTAGTCCTCTGCTCAGCAGAAGTCAAGAGGAACTTAATATCCTCCTGTCTGGCACCCTACCTCCCGGCTGCCTATTTCAGGCTGCCAATACAAGCTGCAGTAGTTCCATGCTGGTTAACCATGCCAAGAATATACTCCCTTTTGTGGAGCTCACTAGCCCGAGGCAAATATGTGAACTTTAGAGATTATCTAGGGAGAATATTCCAGGAATTTAGATTTCAGCCGCAAGAGTAGGAACATACATCATTAAAGCTGCCTTTGTACCAATGTAAAAAGCAAACATGGATGATTTAAATCATGGTTCCCTACTGGCTCATTTAAATCGCTTGGATGGAAAATCCATCCACCTTGTCACTGTGGAAGAAGAAATGGAAGCTGCGGATTCCTGACTCCCAGGTCAATGCTCTGCGTCTGGCATGGACCAGGGACAACTAACCCCACAAGGCACATGATATGATTTAGCGCTTTTGTAAGGTGTGGTGCTAATGAAACCTGGTTCCTATGTAGTTGTGTGTCTTGTATTTGGAGTTTCTGATGGCTGAGGAGTGTGACAAAGCCTTTTCTGCAGTTAGAATATGCAACATGGTGCTCTTAGATGTCTTATGAGGTTTAAGTTCATGAGTGATCATTTCTTTCTGTGAGCACTTTCATGGTTTCTCTCTCTCTCTCTCTCTCTCTCTCTCTCTTTTTTTTTTTTTTTTTTTTAACCAGGAACTTATTTTCATGTAACCGGCAGAAGTGTAATTATCCTTGAGATCTCAGCCCTACATCAAACCTGGTTGCAATCAGCCAATGACTTAGGAATTATTAGGGAGACCTGGTAGACAGACATGAGCCCGTAAATGTCTAGGAAACCAGATAAGACACCAAACTGCCACATCAGATCCAGTCTACAGGGTGAAAGCATTTAAACTGCAGTTGCCCTTCCCTCACAAGATACATGGGTGGCGTTTTGGTTTTCTGCAAAGCTTGCACTTTTTGTGTGGGGAGATGCCCAGAGCCGTACAGCATGGTGTGAAGAGCCTTGAAAGTGTATTTCCTACTGCACCTTCCAATGAGCAGCTCCATCGGGACACATGCAAGCCTGGTTCCATGTGCCTATACATGTCTCGTCATGGATCTATGCAGCCTGTGAGACGCAGGCCCTAAAACAGGTGCCTGGCCCCCATCACTGAAGTGCTGTGACTACAGCGCAGGACAAGCATTAGCAGAGGCTGTCTCTGCCACAGAAAATCTACTATTTCATTAGAGAAGCCTATGAAAGTTTGGCAAAGTGAAGAAATGCTAGTGCCACTCAAGAAGGGAGCAACCTAAGCAGACAAAAGAGAGTTGTTCAACGCAAAATCAAAACCAAATCCTCATGTTCTTCAAGTGAGTGGGGATCTGCCAGCTTACTAGCACACAGATATTAGCAGTCTGGTTTGAATTATTACAGCTCTACAGTAACCAAGATGCTACAAAACCTACCGGGTAATAGAGATGAATTGACTCCACATTTTTCTGCCTGTTTGATTTTTTTTTTGAAAGTGACAGATTTTGTTGCCTGTGTTACCTATAGAAAAAGACAATATTTAGTATGAAAGTAGATATTAGAAGGCAGCCCCAGATGAATGCTTTGTGTGCAGGCATCTTCCCACATTTTGACAAACTTGTTTGACACTTCCAGCAACGGAGAGCATTTGAGAGATGACAGCTGATTTAGGTCTCTGTGGCATTGCATTCTGATTGCTGACATTCACAAGTACTGTTAAGAAATTCCTCGCAGCTTATGAACAAATAAATAAAAGACAGAAGTAGAGAAAATAGAAAGATAGAAGTAAAGTCACATCACTGCTCTCTCTAGCACAGATTTACAGGAGGGAGAGGGAGAGGAGGATATAGATGAAGTCCTGTTGTCACTTTTGGCTGCTGAGTTGCCTTCTCCTCCGTTTCACGGAGCAGTTGCAGCTGGTCTGCTGCCCAAGCTCTCTGTTGAGCGTAGGGCTAGGATAACATTTTAGGGTCTCCAGCACTCCATAAAAAGCTGATGTAATCTGTACAGTATAAAGAGGACAAAATCACCAGTGAAAATAGTATCCTCACTTGACAAAAAAGATTTATATTGGTACGCATCGAGAAGGCTCGGAAGAAACATTCAGAGATAGCACAGACAGGCAAGTCCTTTAATAAGAACGTGCTTTGTCTGCAGATACACTTAAGTGGCTCAGTTCCTTATGAACTGATTTCAAACTCTTCTTTTTAATTCAATAACAGCCCCTTAACAAGTATTTTACTTCCTATTATGGGATACCATTGACTCTATTTAGGGAGCCTTCAAACCATTCTTGCTTTCTTTGTTCCTCTCAATGTCTTTATTTCTCAAACCATTTCTAGTGGTCATAGGTGATAAAACTATTCCCATTTCCATTACAACAAAGGCAGTGATATTATACATCTTTTAGAACACCCATTTACAGGTATCTATCTGCCTTTCTGAAGGCTAAAACAGAGACGGAAGCCCGGAAGCTGGCCAAATGCGCAAGGTCTGATAGCTCCAACCAAGGGGGAAGGCTGGATCAAACAGCTGGTGCCTTGTGTGTGCATGATCACATCTGCCCTTAGGTTTCTTCTGCTTTGCTGGAGTGAGAGAATATTGAGCCAGTCTTCCCAGTGCCCTGACCTGAGCTCCAGCAGACTCTCCCAAGGACATGAGTCATGGGTGCCTTAGAGATGAAAGGGTAACTTCTTTACTAAACTAGCCTAGTTCAACTGGCCTAGCTTCAGCGAATGCAAACAAATGCATTCTAAATGCACTCTAAATGACTAAAGTCAGCACAGTTTTCTTATATCTCTAAGACGTGGGAAAGGGATTAAGTGCATTCATACCTTCTCCCACTTCCCTGGTAAAAAATGACCTTCATCCCTGTAGCTAGCTGAATCTGAAGAGATCAGCAAAGAAAGAAGAAAGTTATGGGAAAAAATGGTGGGCAGTGAGTAAGCTGTGTGTGAAAGAGGGTAAGAGGAAACATCCTAAAATTCATGCTGAGATCTCTGAAGATGGGGATAAGAGGGTGAAAAAGAGAAGGCTGCAGAAGGATATAAATGTAATTGGGATGTGGCTGGAGCTGTGAGATCTGTTAAATTGAATTCCTGTTCAGTGTAACGTCCCTTGTATATGTTAATCAGTATGTGCTCTAGCAGCCTGATTTAGTGTTATTATCAAAAAGGGGTCCTTGGTTGCCTTTGTCAAAGGAAGATTACAAATTATTCCTGATAAGTATTGGAACTAAAGACCTTTAAAACTAATTGGCCATTGCGCAATCCCCTTAATATCCTTTCTTGTCTAACAAAAACTGAGAAGGCAATTAATGGCAAATACCAAAAAATCTGTACTTGGTCTCTTGCATGCAAATATGATCCGTGTGCCCTTGGTTTTTCCTTTCAGGAAGAAAAAAAATAGCATGGCAAATGATTATCCATCAATAGTCAAAATGGCCAAGAAAAGTCTAGCCCCAGAATAAGGCCTAAACTGGGAATGATTTAAGAATTGTCCTCTCCTAGACTTACTGCAGGAAACAGGAGTTTCCATAATATCCTTATTAAATAAGGAAAACTGCCATTCACTGAGCTTTGACTAGCCCGAGCTGTAATACCTGGTGGGATATAGTCACCCACTGGCAGCTCTGAAAGGATTGTACCTTCCCAGCAGACTCCTGGATAGATATAAGACAGGTTAGCAAGGAGCCTGGATATACAAGCTGGTATAAAGCATCCAGGCAACAGCTGCTCAGAATCCATCAGGAAAGGAGAAAACAGACCTTGGAAAGTGCTCTAAGGCCTCCTGTACCTCTCAGTCGTCTTTAATCAATCAGGTCCCAGATGCTGCTTAATGTTACTATTAATAATCACCATCATAATCAGTTTGCTTTGTTTGCATAATATTATTATTGCATACATCCTTTTCCCAGTCCTAAATGCCTTTAATGCTGCTTAAAAAAAAAGGAGAAAACAAATAAACAGGCAAATCATTAGCAGCCGGGGTATGAAGGATCCCAATGCGACACCGTTGCTGGAAATATGGTAGGTAGCAACAGGCTGATGTTCCTCTGGCTGATGGGAACCCACATGGTGGCAGGGAATTCCCCCCCGGGGGTGGGGGGGAGGGTGGACAGGAGAAGGACTGTGCACCCAACAGCAGAAGAAGTTATCTAGCCTGATGGCCAGCTGTACTGTGCCATTAATTCATAACACTGCCTTCTGAGTCAGTTCCTTGGGCCTGACAAACTTCATCCCCTCTTTTACCTTAGTGTATTATCTGCTTCGTTCATTTGTCTGTCAATTTTAATCTCAGACATCAGTTTCTGGATCTCTGCTTTATTTAATCCTCTAGCTCATATTCATTTGCTTAGTTAAAACCCAGATGGAGTTTGAAGCTCAGGAGGAGATTTTCAAAGCTACAAATACCCCATCAGCCTCATTGCCGAGCTCCAATCCTCAGGCTGGGAGCACCCTCCTCTCAGGAGGAACTGGAAAAAAGGGCAACACAAGCTTTCAGGTTCTCAGGACTGGATGTCAGCTTTGGGCTGTGCTGCCACAGGCCCCGTGAAGGGTAGTCTTCAGGCCTACACATCTGTGCAGACAGAAGAGATGACGTCCAACTTTAGGGTTTCACATGCTGCACTGAGGGTCTGTCCCCTGCAAGGCTGCCGTGGAGGAAAGGAGACGGCTGAAAGATTCCCCCAAGAGAATCATCTAATTCTAGTTTGCAGAAGTCAGACGCAGGTATGAGGATTACTCACTATGGAAATGACATAAGGCAAGATTCAAAGAGAAGATAAAACGCTAATGCCTTTGCTATGTCTTTAAATTTGCCTAATACAGCACACTTTTTTTTAATTGCCCTTTACCCTCAACCAGAACAGTATCCCGAATAAAATGCTTTTATATTTCTTCTGAAGTGCTGTGTTTGCCTGATACACCTGGCTAAAACATTACCTACAGAAAGACTTATCATCTGCAATGTCATGGCAAGATCCCTATGATATGTTATCCAAAACAAAGCCATGAAATTCTTTGCTTCCTAGGGTAAGTGACAAAATGAGTCCCGGGAGCCCAAAGCAGTAAGAGACAGGGGAAGGAAAAAAAATACGTAATTCCATTACTAGAAAGATACAGAAGCACCATCTGCTGATTTGATGAATAATTTTCTCCAAATATAGTGAATTAGAGCAGAAAGTGAATTCTTGGTTACAACCTTCCTCTCGCAAGTGTTGACTTTAACTGAGGCAAAGGCGAGGAGTTTCCTGGGCATGTTAGATCTGTGGGAAATTGTTGATTTTGTAAAAAAAAAACCACAGCAATCAAACAAACAAACCACCAAAACCTCAGCCTCCCAGTGCCAGCCCTGTCCTCGCTGTGGCCGAGAAGCCTCAGGCAGCGTTGCGCTGTAGTAGCAACTGGCAGCAGGGGAAGCGGATGGTTGTGGACACCAAGAGGACACAGAAGCGCTTTCCCTTGGGCCTGTGGTGCAAAACGTTGGGGTCCGATGTCCAGTGTGCATTGCAACCAGGCAGAACTCACTCGGACCCGCAGGAGCTCCAGCTGCCCGCAGAACCTGCCACCTGCAGCAGCTGAGGACATCACAGCATCAGCCACAACCTCAGGCAGTGTTTATGCAGCCCCTTTTCAAGAAAATGTTTTGTTAAATTCACCAAGATTTGGTATGATCTCATGGATAAAATATTGCTTCCTAATTCCCCATAACGCTAACTTTTATTTAATGTTCCTAATCAAACTCACTCCTCACTTTGTCATCGTATCAATGCCTCAGCAGCAGCTCTTTATAGCTCAAGCAAGTAGTTGACCATGACACCTCTTAACATCATTATAAGGGCAAACAAACATGAAGTGCATTACAGCGAGACTGCTGCTGCTCAAAAACCCACATGGCCATTTACCTCTAAAGATACACTTTGTCTTTAATGAGCTATTGCATTTTATCAGGCTGAATCTTCCATATGAGGAAGAATCTTTGCCTTTTCTTAGTAAAGGGGATCTTAGGAACTCTCATTTAAATTTCAAGGACCTCTTAGGGATAGTTGCTAATGGTTATGCTAATCGGCATAGGGTCTGAGTGACAGTTATGTCCTGGAATGATTTGCAAATCACATTTTCTTGGAGCTTATTAGCAGACTCATTAACTGTACAACAGTACATTACTTTCAGAAATTCAGATCTAAGCAGAAAATTAAAATTATTTGCTAAATGACCTAATAAAATTGAATAAAATGTGCTGAGAAAGTGAAAACTGAGGTATATCAAGACTCCAAAATTTGGCTAAAAATAATTTCTATTTCCATTGACGTTCATCCCCCCCGTCTCCCCAGGGTATTTGTAGCCCAGGTGAGAATGAGTTAGATGTCTGTTTAGGTATGAAAACAAAGGAACCCAAATCAGCAGTGACAATAGCAAAACCAGCTTGTCACCCCCAAAGCTAATCGTAAGATTTACCACAGCTTCAGCCAGGACTTTCTTCCAACAGTGCATCTCATGGACCTCCTCTACATCTGCGCCTCTCCTTCTTCTTCCTGCTTCCACTTGCATTGAAAAAAAAAAACCAGTCACAGTTGCCTGCCTCCCCAGTTAAATCAAATCCATCTGCAGAGTTCCTTAGAATAATAAAAATCTTCCTTTGACATCAAAAGGATTGTGTGAAGGAACAAGAGTCTAGCTATATAGTTTTACTCAAACGACAGATATTAAATAGTATGAAATCTCTAAATACAAAGCTGTGTTAGTCAATCTCCTTCTACGTAAAAAAAGAAAGTTGCTTCCCAAACGTTACAAAATTCACTTGCAAAGTAGTTTAATGAACATAAATGCAAAAAAGTGTTGCAAAACTGTCAGAATTTCATGCGATTCAAAAATATGCATTTCAGTGTATATAATGTATATCTCTCTGTAGATTTAGAATATATCGTGCTATGTCAAAATACTTAGTGCCAAGCCTTTGAGGGAAGAAGAACCTGAGAAAGCTTTAGCAGTGCACAAGAGCATGTAACACTCTTGGAGGCCTCAATTCCCATTTGCTACCAAACCAAGCTTTGCACCCATAGCAGTTACAGACGCTACACCCTGCTCAGCAGCCTCCCCTAACAGGCTGGTTCCCTAAACTTACACCCTCAGGGTCTGATATTTTTTTTTTTTTTTTTTTTTTGAGTGCCAGATGTAAAATTTCTATCATCAGTGGTAACCTCTCTTTTTCTTGATCATGTCGTTTTGTTCTGTTTTTTGTTTTGGGAGGATTTTTTTGGGCCCTGAACATATGTGGGGAATATTCACCACTCGTATTTAAAGAGGCTGTAAAGTCCTTTTTTAGCACTTAAATACAAACTCGGACCTTCAGACTGAGACTGATCAGATTATACTTCTCAAGGCATACGTAGCCCAGCAATCTTTGTTAACTTGGTCTTAGTCTCACAGTCAGAATTAAATGAGGTGACCTCTGTGGTTCTGGGTTTTTATCGAGAACTCTTAAATGTGTCTACTTCAGAAAATCTTGAACGGCAGCAAGAATAACTGATGAGGGTACGGCTTTCTTGGCATGCTGAAGTACTTGAAAAATACTCCCCTGCTCCCTGTTTCTCACAGGCATTGTTACACTCACAATTTATGTTGGGGTGAATAAAACACATTCTGGTTCATGACGCTTTATAGTTTGAACTTTTCTTTTTTTTTTTTTATGCACAAAACAGCAGGTTTTAAATAGAACTCATGGGAATTCTTTTCCATTCAAGGAATCTGAGACCAAAAAGAGGCTATTTAAATTTAAACATGCTTGTCAGCTGCACAAAACTTTGTTTTACAAACGAAAATCTGATAAGATCGAATTGATCTACAACAAAATGCTTAGTTTTTTTTTTTTTTTTTCTTTTTTTTTAATTGACACTTCAGGACAACCTTAAAAAGAGGTTTAAAAAACTGAAAATAGAATGAAATATTTTCATGTCATAGAAACAACCACTTCACATGAAATAAATATCTTTAGTTCTATTGGCTTGGAATTGAGAAGCCCGAACTTGGGATACTCTCAATAAATGAGAAAAATCTGAACCTTAAAAACTTCCTTCTAACTGCTGTTGAAGTATCCCATATATTTGGCATTCACACACAATATTTCACACAGTGGCCTTTAATTGACAGCAGACCTGCCCTGGGAGGGGGCACTCACAGGAGCCCAGACTGAAAAACCAGCGGGGAAAGAGGGGCTCAGGAGCTGCCGGGAATGTCACTCCTGGAAGGCTGGCTGCTTTTCTAAATCATACCCCTGCGTTCCTCTACAATTTATAGTTGGCTGTTTTAAACACTCTGAATTTTTTTCCTCTGGTGTTGCAGCTGTATCTTTGATATCAAACAAAACTCATTATCTATTGGTGAATGATGGGGGGGGAAGAGAAGGGGTACGCTCAGTGCCGAAGTTCAGAGCAGAGACTTCAACTACCACAGCCACACACTGTCCCCCCCCCCCAAAAAAAAAGACCTCAATGCCTCAGGGATCAATGTGTCATGGGACGAATCAGCAAATTGTGCTCCATGACCTGCCTTGATATAAAAAACCAAAACCCTTGCAGCTACCTCCTTGCTCCAGGGCACTGGAAGGACATCTTGTGTGCATTGGCTTGGAGGTCTCACTCCTTGACAGATGGTGGCAATTCTGCTTTGTGGTTTCTTGCCACCACAAAATCAGCCTGGAGCTACCTCATTTTTTCATGTCTGAAGCCCAGTCAGCTTCTCACCAGAGGACATTCAAACTGTGCTCCTGCAGCAGCAGGCTGGAAGGCAGTCCCAGCTCTCCTGACCTTTTTCTAGAAGTAAAGTAATCTTCACAGACCACAGAGATTTGCTGAAATGGCTCCTCTCTATAAACCTCCAAATTATTCTTAAAAAAAAAGAAAAAAAAACCCAATGTTTTTCTCCTTTGTCCAGCAGCATGTGATAACTTGCAGCACCTCCAGCTAGAGAAGGAACTAGTGTCCTGCCTACCTCTCCTATCAAGACACTATACGTAAGTCCTGTGAGGGACAACTTCTAATGAGTATAATTGCATGCAAGTACAGAAACTGTGCTTTTGGCTCAGTGGGCCCTTTGGAAGCTTTTGCTCAAATACGGTGGAAATGCTGTTTGAATCCACAGAGTTTTAATTTTAATACCCTTCAGATAAAACTGCTTACAAGCTAGTGAACAAATCCACTTGGGGGAGCTGGAGAGGCCAAATCTTCAAAGGCACTGATGGAAAAAACAGAGAGAGGAAAAAACAAGCTCCGGGGAGATTTGGGCTTTAGACAAACCTTGTACATGCTCCTTGTTCCATAACCTGACCAGATTTGTCATATTTTCTCCTGATAAACAAACAAGGAAAGCTGCTGTAATGAAGAGCCTGGGAGACTGCTATCACTGCAACATGAGATAAAACACAGTGGGAAGTCAGGATATTCTGCGTCACAAAACGTAGCCCCTTTGGGCTACATAACAAGATGTTTCATTAATAATTATTCGGGTTGCAGTAATGCTGTGAGGTTGCAGACACACAGAGGGTCCTTCTCCCCATGAATCTCTGAAAGCAGAAGGGTCTCTTCCTCCCCGATGCTGCGTGCCCCGCTCTGTGCCCTCTTGCTAGCTCCCGGCACTCCTGTTCACCTTATGCAGCATCCTCTTATGTTCAGAAAGCTCTTAAGACTACAAGTGTCCCTCATTTTCATCTTTTCCTCAACACCTTGCTGCCCCTGAGCTTCAACATTCAGGTCTGAAATGCCATCACTCATTGAGATTCAGTTGTGTCGCTGATAAAGAGAAAACAGGATCTCCGAGGACCTCTTAGTGCTGAGCAATGTAGGAAGCACGGGTGCAGGGACCTTGCACATGCATGCCTGTGAATGTGTGGACAGCAGTGAGAAGAGCAGGAAGGTGAACTGTGGAACAGTTAATGGGGCCAAGCCAGGCAGGTGAGCATGGGGGAGGGAGGCAAGAAAAACATCAATGAGCACAGAGTCATTTGGCTGTTTTTTCCCTCCTTCCTCTGAGTAGTGTGGTTTTGAGGGTTACACACCTGGTCTACCTTGACTCTAAGTTGGAAACAAGCAAAAAGAAGCATTTTAGCTGAAACGTGTATGGTTAGAAGAAAACAAAACGAAACAAAACAGCCAGTTGGTGACAAGCAGGTAGTCAATCCAAACCTCAAATCCATACAAGATGGACTTAAATACACTGACGACACCAAGAATGAATTAACGGGCCAGCATGACTTTGGCTCAGAACCCAGACATCCACTGAAACAGGGCTGAGCTGAGCATGGAAGTATTGGTAAAGGCTAATAGAGGATCAAAGACAAAATATTTTGATGCAAGTCTAAAATTCCCCAGTGCTCTGCGAGCTGGGCTCATATTTCTACTTGACACCTCCTTGGGCCCAAGGAGCAGAGAGCAGTCCAGAGGGTGGCAAGAACCTGTGTGGGCCCTGCCTCTTTCTCCCTGGCAGTCAAATGGAAACACAGGAAAAATGGAAACTCCTGTCGTAGAAGGGGAGCAAAGGGAACTTTCCTGAGCTAGAAGGATGAATAATAGTGGGGAAAAGTCTCCAACTTCTTTAAAAGTTGACTTGCAATGTAGGAGATTCAAGAAGCCCAGTAGCGCTGTGCAATATATACTCCCAGGTTTGGCTGCATCTTTACACTCACTTGAGCTTTCAGGGCTGTCTGGAAGGCTACAGAGACAAAGCAACGGCATGACAGACACTTTCACACAGTGCCTTTCATCCGAAGCCCTTTTCACATTAGTGACCCAGCTGTGTCTCCAGCTGAATTTCCATTTTTGCTTCAGAAGTTGCTCAGCATGTTGGAAAATCAGCTGGCTTGTTTAGGAAACTACATGCAAAGTTAGGAACTCAGCAGTACGCTCCTGCACTTGAAAATGTCATTCTGGTTTGATTTCTATTTCCCTAGCTTTAAAACACAGCGAAGGAAATGTCTGAGCCTGGTTGCAAATTGAATTCCCTGGTGGGAGCTGCAGCTGTAGCACCAGGGTGCTGCTGCGTCGGGGAAAGGGGGTCTGGGAGCCAGCACGGTTGGATCCAATTTTGCACTGTCTTCCCAGTCCTGGCACAGACAGCCACTACTGGTTTGCTGTAGAAGGTCTGATTTTCTCAACATTGCCACTCAAAGCTGTAAGCTACAACCACTGTTTTAAGGCATTCAACCTGTCCAAAGGCAGCATTACTCAGATAGTTTTGAAAGAGCAAATAGCTTGAACATTCACCCTGTTAAATGTGTACCCCAAGTATTAGCAGTCCACCCAGTCAGCTGAGTTTTCCCTGCAGCTACATCTTTCCACCATATTTCTGTGCCTGTAGTAATAAAAACACGGCAATAATTTTGCTCCCATGATTGCTGTACTGAAGCTTGTTTTTTTATTCCAGTCTCTTATCTTCTCCATTCAGAGCCAATGTATCTTATTACTTTGCAGCAAACATGGTCAGAGATGAAAGATTCTGTCATATATTTTCCCTCATATTAAACCACAAGGCTTTATCCTTCTCTTTCATTTCTCAATCTTGGACTTTATTGTTTCTGATTATCTCTGCCACATGTGATTTCAGCCTTTGTGTGGATGTGAATATGCGCATTTCCCTATTTATCCTCTTTATCACAACCAAACAAAATTGGGAGCACTTTAAAATAACTGGCCACTGAATGCTGTTTCATCAGTTATTCGTTGCAATAACCTTACCAGGGCAGACTCAGTGTTATGCAGATACCAGAATAAAGCATTTTTGAAGACTTATAGTATTCCTACACAGTCTCTTTGCCTGTTACTTATGTAAGTAAGTCACAGCAGGAAAAAAATGACTCAGGAACAGCATCAAGCCAGATCCCGTCTGCTCCAGTATGGTTACAGTGGAGCCAGAGGAGCAGAATTCAGGCAGGATGCTGAGGCTGGCTGAACTGAATCCTGGTCTCCCTCCCTCCTTTCAGCTAAATATGGTCCAGCTGCAGGTGAGGATTAAACTTTTTGATCAGTCAGTAGCACAGTTAATTATTTTTCTCTTGCCTTCTGCCTTCAGATCTCAGACTTGCTTCATGGTAAATGGCTGGGCTTGCTCCTGATTCAGCGGGCATCATTTAGTGTCCTGCTGAGGCAGAAATAGGGGTCAGAACAGTAAGCAGAGTTTCAAAAACTATTTAAGCAATAATAGTTCATCTTTTTGATTGTACTTTGAGGGCTGGCATGGAAGAGAAGCCAAAAAGATCAGGATGTCTGAAAGATTAATACCTTACCGGAGTTTAAAGAAGTAATCACATCACCTAATTTAGTTTCCTAATGTCAGAAGCTGAAGTTCCCTAGACAGTCAGTGAAACAAGCTGATTGCTCTAGGCTGAGACTCAAGTTACATTTAAACCATGACAATTGTAAGTAAGTGCTGCCCAGCCTTTTCCTATCCAAATTTTGGTTCCTTCTGTACTGTGCCTTGCCTCCCTTTCTGCTTTGCAGAAGGGACCCAGGGCATGTTCCAGCCGGGTCCTCCTTACAGACAGCCAGTAGGCCAGCATCAATGTGTACCACCAACCACACCTGCCATGCCACAGAGGTATCAGGTACCAACTGCATAGAAGGGATCCAATAGTTTTTCCACTGGGCCACAATGAGTCTACATTTATGTGACTGTTTTGTAGATGTCCACTCAGCATTTAACTAAAATCTGGAGTAGGAAGGTCTGGAAGAGGTGGTCCAATGGAGAACACTGCTACGTGTGAATTTCTGTTCTCACCTCTGTCTAGTGTCAGTGGGCTAGTTAATACTGTAGTTACACTAACGACATGCAAATGACAGCTACAATAGCTTTGAGAATAACAACAGCAGTTTCACTAGAATGCTAAAAAGGGCATGCCTTTTGTATAATACCTTGATACTGAACATATCAAAAAATAAATTTTGACTTAAATAATTTTTAATATTAAAATTATTTATACTAAAATAGTAATACAAAAGGAAGGGAATAAGCAAGGAAAAACATGCAGGAGAAATACAGTTAGTACTATGGTGGTGATAGTTACTTACCAATAAGTTTCTTACAGAAAGAAACTCCAAACCCTTTCATGGTAGTCATCAATTCTTCCTAAAATTCCTTAAAGTAGTAAGTAGTGTCTTTTCAGTGAGCTTTTACTGTAAGTGAGTGTCTGTGACCTGCAAACGCATATGAACCACTCAAATGCTGGAAGCTGCACTGGCCCAGCGTTGTTCTGAGGACCTGAAGGTGCTCAACACACCTTCAGCGCACAGTGGAGTTATTCACAGATCTGCAGTCACAATTCAGTCCACTTTTGATGGAGAGTCTCTGAAGGCCAATTTAGACCATACAAAGGCTCAAAGACTGTCAAAAAGATGCTGACATCTCTCACTTAATCATGGGGACGCTCTGCTTTCTAACTCAGTTCAGTACCTCTACTCAGGTGGAAGGAATCTGGAGTGCTGAAATCGCGTTTTAGCGGAGTTGCATGGCCATGTATACACAGGTTCAGAAGTCTCTTGTTAGGGGGTTCATCTACCAGGTGGAATGTGATAGTTATACAGGTAGATATGCCTTGCAATAGCTCTGATCTATCATAGGCGGCAAATGAACATATTACAACACATCTTTTTCAGCCAAGCTAAATGTAGACACGTGGAAATCATCTTTACTGGCAGGGCAGGCAAGTCTGATGTATTGCCCTTTGTATGGTTTCTGATTGTGATAGCAGCAATTCCAATTACACTCCCTTAATGTCTTCATGTGAACAGAAAGGAGAAAATTTCCAAATTGTATGTAGAACAAAAAGCTTGCTACAAACAACATTCTGCCACCAAATGTTAATAATGTTAGTATATTTTTCATTAAGAGGCATTTTCCTGGTCCATTAGCATCCCTGGTACTCCTGTGCAGAAGTGCATTACCTCTAGCCCAGTAGAGTTGACAAGCCGCAAGAGCTGTGTAGCTCCCTGATGGTTAAATCCATAGGAAACCTCTGGTGTTTAATGAATTCCCTATGGAGACCTCCATATTAGACATGGTTTAATGCTCCATAATGGCAGTGAGTAATTTATCCATGAGTAACAGCAACTCCTAGTTCTTGGTGCATTAGCAGTTATTTATGAGGCAATTTTAACAGTTTCACACTGGCTGGTCATTATGTTCCTGAAGGCTAACTGTTGGCAGTTGTAGCCTAAGAGGAGAGAAATACTTTCCCTGTCACTGGCTAAGTAGTAAACAATGATACAGTAGCACTTGTATGTGGATGTGTGCATAACTGAGAAAAGATGGCGGAAGAAACAGCCCTAGGAAAAACTCTCAAAAAAAATCTCTTCATTGATGGTAGATCCTAGATTTCACATCATCCCAGCTGGCTCTACCCCAAGGTACCTCCCTCCAGCTAAGACATCAGTTTTTGTCTTTCCTTAAGCATAGAAGAACTTGGATCTTGTCCACGTTTCTGTTACTACTTGGGAAATGAACCTGCCTCAGTTGAAAATTAAGACTGGGAAAGAGGTTATATCATGTTCCTAAATGAGCTATGACTGCTGTACCTGTTTCTGACAACTGTGCTGGAGAATAGGTTAGAGCAGAGAAGAAAACAGGTAACAGCTCAGAGATGCCAATCAGCTGCAGAGCCAAAACACAATATCACTTGGAGAAAGTTTGTTGTGGTCCAGTTGATGACAAGCGAGCACAGATGCTATTGAGTCAGTGCGGAGGTAGGTAGGTAGCCCAGGACAATGGAGAGTTATCACAAGATAGCCAAAAGTGTAGAGCAGTTACTTCTACCTTCCAGAAGAGCCAGTAAATTGCACAGCTACCACCACCTCAGGCATGTGCTGCAAGATGGTTGTGGGACCACAAATCATGAAAGTTGAAGGCATTGCCACAAAGGAGTAATAAAGGCTCTTATTGCAGTGTAACAGCAGTCACAGGGCACAAGCAGAGGAAGATGGTATTAAGAGAGCTGTAGAACAGCAAGAAGTGGCCAGGACAGACAAGCTGGATAAAGGGGAACTCAGAAAAAGGTGTAGCCATCAGCTAAGCATGATGTAACAGTGAAAATATGAGGTTCAGGAAAAAAGCAGCAACTGACTACTGTGCCACCAAGGAAGGCGCACACAACTGCAGAATGGAAATAGCAAGAGCACAAATAAGATTTAGGAGATTATGTCAAAGATTATCACTCTTGTGAGACTGGAGGCCAATGGGCTGCAGAAGACAAAGACGCTATTAACAGGGCACAGTCTTTATTATGTGCTAGGAATGCTCTGGCCTTGGCAGATCAGCAACTGCTGTCATAAGAAACAAAATAAAGATATTGAAAGAAAAAGTATAATAGCAACCCATATGGTACTGAAAAGAGTAGGATGGTGGTAGGAAGGAAGAAGGCAGCAAAAATCGATCTTTAGGCACATGACTTAAATGATGATAGCGGTTATGGCAGCAGTGTAAAGATTTCTTAACTGACACGTTTTTCTTAAGAAAGTTTCTGGCAAAAAATGGAAATAGTGCATGAACCACTGGGTGAGGTCTAAGCAGGCTGCTCCTATAGTCTAAAGACTGCAGGAGTTTCCTCCTGCAGGATACAGTCTCCTTAAGGCTCAGATTCTGGCTCAACTCTCTCCTTGCACCCCTTCTCCCCACCATATTCTATGCAGAATAGCTAGCCAGTTGCGTGATTATAGAGATGCTGGTTTTTTAGGTAGCTCCAAAACAGAACTTATCCTGATTTAATTTTGTTAGGAATGCACAAGCCAGAAATGAATCTGTCCTCTCCACCCCACCAGAGCTCTACAGGTTCTGTTAACTATTAACATGGCAGACATGATGCTACACAAATTTATAGAGCAGATGTGCTCACTAAAAGGGTCCTGCAGCTATATCACCCTGTAGTTCAGAATGGAAGCTCCCATTAGGAGAATTTAAGGGAAACATAACTCCTTGGACTCCTTTAACTTGCTGAAGTCAGTTAAAACACATTTGTTTATCAGAAGGCACATCATCTGGCTTTCTGGATTCAGTCCAACAGAAACACTAAAAATAAACTTCTTTCACTCCCACTGTGCATTTCTCCCTCACGAAAGCTTCCAACCCTGAGGAGTTTACTCTGAGGTCTCCCCTTTCTGTGCCAGCTTCCCAGAGCACTGTGCTGGGTGTCTGTGGTGAGAAGACTTCGTCCTGCCCTCTGCCCTGCCTGTCTGTATGGCTGCTTCTCTGCAGAGTCAGGGTTGTCACACAAAGGTGTGACAGGGTCCTTAACTGCGTCATTACGCCCTGAGCACAAGTTGTGATGGAGCATCCACCTCCTCAGAGCAGTATTCTCCCAGCTTGGGTTGGGTCATGCTTGGCAAGCTCAGGGCAGGGGGAGCTTCCCTGGGCACAAGCCGCGGTGCCAAGCCAAGTCAGCTAGAGAAGGAGGCTGAGACTGCTGAAGGCCTGGAGATGGCCAGCCACAAAACATGGATAATGCTGGGTGGCAAAGAGGTACCCAATGGGGAGTCAGCACACCCCTTGCAACTCCCTCTGTGGACAAACGAGAGCAAAGGGC
Source organism: Rhea pennata (assembly GCF_028389875.1). Taxonomy (NCBI): domain Eukaryota; kingdom Metazoa; phylum Chordata; class Aves; order Rheiformes; family Rheidae; genus Rhea; species Rhea pennata. The sequence continues at coordinate 5,203,866 of NC_084678.1, forward strand.
CAGCAGCAGCCGGAACACAATTTTCGACCAAAAGATACCACAACTGTTGGCAATACAGTACATCTTTCCAATGCCAGGAGGACAGGACACACACAGTGAGCAGTACTTGCTAAAATTTGTTATTTAGATATTTTGGTAAGACCCTGATATCTTTCAAGATTCTTTGCAGCAGTCTTGACAAGGCTGAATCACCAGTTCAGATCAACTCTGAATTCAGAAATTAATTTAATTCAGGGGAAAATAATTGTTTTTTTAAAAAGTGACTGACTTTTGTTCCATTTCAAGGCTGACTTGCTCCAGTATGTCAGTGTCTTGTCCTGAGGAGCCCCAAACTGGATACATTACTCCAGACGTGGTCTCAAATCACTTCAGTACTTCATAAACATTAAATAGATTTGTTTTTCCAGAACTCCTGCCTTGTAACAACTGTAATTTTACAAACAGGAAATTAAGAGGGGGAAAAAAGTGTTCATTGTTTCCGTTGGATTTTCTACATTGTTCTTGACCAGATTTTCAAAGAGGTCCCTGCTTCATTGCACTTTATGTGATTAAGACATCTGTTACACTGATTTGACTGTGAACTCTCAACACTTCCAGCCAATGATGGCTTGAGTTGGCAGCTCACATGATGAAGAACGTTGCAATGCTCAGCTTCCCCATTTCAACTCAATAACTCAGTTGCTCCTCTACCTGCACACCTGCACATTTAGGCTTCAGACTCCCCTCTTAGGCCCTTTGTCTCTAGGTCTCTTCATTTGCCAGGTCCATAACCACATGCCTACATATTTCAGTCAAATGCCAACCCTCTTCCCTCTCTTCATCTTGCCTGGATTTAGCAGGTATAACTTCAGAAGGTCCAGAACTGACAGTCTCTTCACCCTTCATACTCTTCCAACTCTTCCTACAATGTTGTTTTCATCCCCAGTTGGTTACTCTGTTTACCTGTCACAAGACTTTGTGCTAAGCAAGATTTTCCTGATAATTTCTCCCCCCAGCTAGTAGGAAGAGTTGGAAAACAACATTGACAGAGCAAACCCATTCTGAAATTTTGGGACCATATTCAAATGTACAGGCTCTCTTGCTCTATCAGATTATGGAAAACATCCTTAACATTGATGAAACAATCCTTATTCACAAAAACAGCTCAATCACTTTTGCTGAGACCTTCCAAAAGAGATTTAAACTGAGGCAGGTACTCAGCACAGACAATTTCAGGTTGAATAATTTTGCTAAAATGAGCTAAGAAGGTCTTACAGTGAATGGGAAGTGCTAGACCAGCATAAGTGTGCATTATTGCTATAGTACATACTCAGGTTGACCTATATCCAGGCTCACAGAAAACCTCCTTACGATATGAATAGTTCCTTAAGCAGTAAGGAATACGTCACATAGATAAGCAAAAATCTAGTATTTTCCACTTTAGATCTCCTGACTGCAGCTATATGAAGAAATGCAAAAACTTCAGCCTTTACTGAGCAGATCAATAACTCTGTAACTGAATCCATAAAACTCTCAGAGAACAACCCCCACCTGCTACTCCATACTATCACCATTTTGCTATGAAATCGCAAATCTGCCCAGCATGCTATCTGAAGAGGTCAGGATTTATATTGTACTGGAAATACCAGTTCTAGATTCCTAAAGGATTTTTCAAAAACCATTTTCAGTCCTTTCAACATGAACTGAAACTTCCATGAGCTTCCAGAGATGGGCTTCATTTTCAAATAATTCATCTGGCCAGAGAAAGGCAAGTGACAAATGAAGAAGGCAGTTTCTTCTCTAATCACAGCAATCATTTGATTGCATTGATTCAGTCATGAACATGAACATATTAACTCTGTTACCCCATTCTGTGTCCCACCTGGGCAATTCTTAATAACATAAAACACTAGTATGTTTTCTACTAGTTGTCACTAACCAAGCATTTACAAAGGTCTTAACGCTCTGTTTTGGAGCATTAACTGAACTCTCCAAAGCATATATGCAGCAGTACAGAGGCTTACAAGCATTTAAACCCAAGTTATGGTTTTATATTTATAAAACCAGTCCTAGTATGAGCTCACTTCCATTTGGTACAAGTGAGGACTTTCTAATTGTTTCTTACAACAAGATTGTACTCATGTAAAAGTGTTTCATACACACACACACACACACACGTATACACATACATGCACACACATACATATGTGTGTGTTTATATGTATATACACAAACAGCATATATGTATATACATAAACAGTAAAATATATGTGTATATATATGTATATAGATAAACAGTAAAAAATATTTGAAAGCCTTCAGAGCTAGCTTCCCTTTTCACTGATTCAGAGAGCAAGAGCTAGCACAAAGCATAAGGCTATGACACAACATTCCTTTACAAAAAGTCCCCAATATAGAAACTTTTCAGTTTTTCCTTCCTTTTTCCTTTTCTGAGAGGCAAAACCAGATATGCCTACCACAGCAATTGTCGTATCTTTCTTTATATTTGGTGAAGAATTAATAACATCTCTTTCACTGAATCCCTCTGGACTCTTTGCTCGTATTCAAGATGCCAGATAACGAGCAAAAGGGTCCAAATTTGACATAATGGCATCAAAGTTGAGGTATGATGAGTGGCCTCTACACAAGCCTATACCTCATACCTGGACTTTCACTGAGAAGAAAAGTGATTTTCTGACATTTTCAAATCTAACCTACTCAAACAATCTGGGAAGAATAGCATGTTGCTAAGACAAGCTAAACTTCCAATGCCTTCAGTGAACTTTATTTTCTTTATGTTCCTGCAATGATAGCACAAACAATAGCTCTTTGTTACTTTTTAATGGTTTTTTTTTAGTGGTCTGAGAGATAAAAAGCTATGTTCACAAGACAAGCTTATTATGTTAGGCTGTTGTGAACCAAGGTTAGAAAGCATAGCTCCAGGTACCAGTATCACTCTCCAAGATCACTGAGCTAGGCTAACTCTGGTGTTATTTGCTTAGAGAATCATAGAATCATAGAATTGGTAAGGTTGGAAGAGACCTCTGGAGATCATCTAGTCCAACCTCCCTTTACAAACAAGTTATTACGCTTTTTAAATCTAGAGCAACTACAGCAAACCCCCACAGAGTAACGTCTGTTTAAATTGTTGATAAAAGGAACTTATGTGAAATATGGGAGGAGAAAAAAAAGTATTTTTAAGTAATCAGATGAAAACACTAAAATATATTAATTATTGAAAGCATTAAATTATTCCACCTATAATACAGTAAAACTTCGCAGCTCCAATGCTAATTAAATTTGGAATTTGTCCTCACCATAGATATAAAAGTTAATGGTGACCAGAAAAAATTGGGAATGTTGGTTTGGGAGGAGAATAAGTTTAGGCTGGAAATTAGAAGGGTCTCAGCAATAAGGGGAACGAAGTACTTAAACAGCTTTCAACTTGGACTAGGATAAGCTTGGTTGAAGAGGCAGAAAAATAACACGAGGCAGAACTGGACAGCCTGAGATGTCCCTGGCAGCCCTGTGTTCCTATGACTTGCCTGTCATAAGCTTCATCTGATTCAACACAGAAAATTTCAATAGGATATAAAAATTTGAGAATTCAAAATTCAAGTCAAAATTAGCTGTTCATGAATTCAAATCTTTCTCTGTGGACTTGTGAGAATATTTGAGAGAGGTCTCAGAAGAGCCCTTCATAGTTAGGTGTCCATGTAACTAAACCCTGGCATGAGCTGGGGCCTCAGCTGGCAGTCACAGCTGCTACGGGACCGGAGAGGGATGCGTTTCTAACAGGGCTGCTCACTCCTAGAGGCAGCCTGCTCAGGCCTGAGACAGGGCTCTCACGCAATAAGAAAGACCACACTGACACTACCCGGACCACATAAGTAGAGTTTTTATTTCCAAGACTGTTAATGTTAGCTTTTGCTGGCATGACACTTGTAAAAAAAAAGAAAGCTTTTGTTCTTGACCTTTGTGGTAGGAGGCAGAACACTATGTCCAGCAAAATAATATGTGGTGCCTTTAAGATGAGATTTTTTTTTTTAATATAAAAACTCTGGAGGAGTTCCAGGTCACATGAAAGCCACCTCCAGCTGATGTACATAGGGTCCAAAAATCACTGCAAGGAAGCAGAGAGCAATTCCACTGTGTGTTTATTTGACCTTGCCCCTCTAACTGTAGTGGAGAAAAGGCCACTGAAAGTGTCTTTGTCTGAATTTGTGCAATCTGAAGCTAGTCAGCAGGATGCAGGATGCTTCCTGCCAAAGCAGAGGCATGTGCATTAAGTAACAATCAAAACAGTCAGTATTTGCTGTTGCAAATGTGGGTAGAAGGGTTGATGGTGCAGGAGGGTGAGGGAGGCGTAGGGATTTTTTCACTGAAAATTGAAAATTCACTGAAAATTCACTGCATTTGAATTAAATACAGGTTAGAAATCAACATTTCTGCTAATCTCTGCTTGCACTGAACTGACACAGTAGTGTGCCAATGGACGTAAACCAGACTTCTACTTTATAAAGATTACATCAAAAGACAGGAAGAAACCCAAATGAAAGATGCAGGTAAAAGCAGCGCAGGCATGGCCATGTGTACCAGCATGTTGTGCTTCTGAAGCAAAATGTATTAAGCAGTGGCTGCTCTGAGACTACAGTGATATCTTGAAAGAGTTATGTCCTTGCTGAAGACTATAAAGGATCCGCAGGTACATAGGACTGAGCGATCAGTTGAAACACCTGACTGCAAAAAGAGAAGACCATGGCAAATAAACAACTGCACTCAGTGTTTGGCTATATTGTACCCACTGGTTGGGGGTTTTAGGATGCAATTCTGCACAGACTGAATGGCAAACCAGGCCCGTGCATAATCCATCCTCACACTATAAAACACACACGATCTTCTTTACTGCCGTTGCACAGTCTTCCAAAATTGCTGTTTGACAGCTTCATGCCCCAATGCCTTCCGTTTATTTTGCTGCCCACTTAACTAGATCACCAGCTTTTGCAGCAGGGTATCGCTGTCATCATGAGCCAGGCATGTACACTTCTATAGCAAAAAACATACGAAAAAATCCTGTTTTATTCTCAGGATGAGGCTCACACCACTGCATAGGGCTGCTTCCCCATGTGGAAAGCAGCATGGTTCTTACCTGACATCTTGTTTAGCCCAATGACAGTTCTATTACAGGAAGAAAAAGAATATTTGTATTTGCAGAGCTTGTCATTCCAGTTGAGGGGCAGTAAAAACTATTGCACTATTTAGTGCACTATTTGCACTATTCGCACTAAAGGACTCCACTGCACAGGACACTAATGACAACGTTCTCTTCGCTAGGTCTGACCTATAAACAGAGATCAAAAGCTTGCAGTGCTGGATTTAGGAAACTGTTCAGTGTATCTGTTGCTTGAAACACAAAGGCTAAATCCCTGTGCTGAACATCTGCACAGCTTTAGTAAATAACCAATCATTTTGAATCTTATGCCATATATATATGGCTTGGGCAATTAGAGGAAAGCACAGTGTATTCCTCTAACAGACCTAGGACTAACAAATGTCCAGGCTGTACTGAATTGACGGAGCAAGACAACAAAATCTTAAGCAAAGGCTTCTGCAAGGGTAGAACAGCAACTTCCTCCCAGTACCTGTGCATGTTTCTGCCCACGCAGGAAAAAAACAGTGCTCTTACCCACAAGGTGAGCACCCGGTCGGGCAGCCTGCGTATAATCATGCATGAGCATGCCAAGCCCTGAACAGCAGCACGAAGTTCAGCTGTCGGCTGGTCACTGCCATACCAGGGAGCTGCAAACCTGCTGTGCAGGATGCAGTCGTTTCCTGGCAGTAAAAGTTCCCAATCATTTGCAAAAGCAAAGAGAGAAAGAATTCCTGTTGCAGCACTTGAAATTGGTGAGAAATTTTTAAAGGCGCTTAAAGGAATTTGTTCCTTGCTTTTTACAATAATTATCCTTTACAGTGCCAACATGCCCTGAGATTCCTTTACAAATCCTAGACTAAACAGTACTCCCCATAGCAGGAATTTCAAGCTACCTAAGTGACACACAGGCAATGACATTTAGCTTTCCTACCGCCACAAGCCTTTTAGCTAGCTGGAACCAGTAGCGCCACAAAAACTACGAGGAAGCTGAGGGATGGAGAAAAAGAAAGCTGATCCTTAAAGATGTGTTTCACACAACTGAAGAAATACACCTCTTTCCATGCTCAGCGCAAATAATGATAGGTTCAGTGGGGACCCCCTTGGGAGGGAAACCGATCCCATCCACAATAAATAAAAATGCTGCCATTTGTATATTAAAAGAAGTAGAAGAAGAGCATCTCAAGCCACTTAAACTAATGACCCATAAAACCAAAATCACACAGGCACAGGGCTTTACTGGCTCTGTGATTTATACCTGAGTAGCTGAACCTCTGTAGATTTGCAAATAATGGAAAATCTTGCTGCTTTTTCTTTGTTATGTGAAAGCTTCTATTATTTGAGCTAAATTTCAAACAATAAAATGAAACAGATATTTCTCAGAACTCCGGTACTGTGCTTCTTTGCCCAATGAAAAAGAAGATACTACTTGGTGTTTAAAAAGTTGTCTGTACAAAGTGGTTGTTACTAGAAAGTAACAGCCATGTTACTTGTTACATGTTACCAGCATGATACCACAGCAGACACAGTTCCTGGTTAATATTCCTGCCATCCCACAGCCCCACGGTACCTGAGTATGAAGAGCAGAGCTGCCTCATCTCTCTTATCTATATCCAAAAAAAAGGAAAACATTTAGGGAGGGAGCCAGGGTGTGATCTCAATTAATGCATACAGATGTAACTCTGAAGTAAATCTCTTGCTATAAATACAAAATTTTCAGGCTCCTGCTGGTATAACAGAGATAAAAATCTGTCATAGAGGTTCCAAAAAATCCTTCTGAACCTTCCAAAGCTCAGTCAGTCCCACATACAAAGTCCAAAATAAACTGAATTTGCTGGAAAATCTCCAAGATTCTGTCTAGAATGGTTACAAGATTTTTCTGTTTTCCAATTCAGATGAGCTCTGTTACACATCAGGAATTTCTGGAGGAGAAGTGCAGCCTATTTCATAAAGCCTTTTTGTATATTTTAGTGCACACAAGGTAAACATGATGAAAATACCTCTTGGGCATTTAGTTGTTTCAGTTTTATAATTTCGTGTGCTCTTTATTTGCTCATGAAAAGTCTTCAGAAAACACTTTCGTGATGTTTATTTTATCTCCATAAGGACTACAGCTGCTGGATCAAACTGAGTGCATTTTTCAGTCACTTGGTTAACTTTGATCAGTTGATGACAGTATACCAAATCAGAATGAGTCAAGCAATGCCATTCAGGAAACAAAACCCAAACGGAAACACTACAGTTCATGTCTATTGCACCCAAATTACATTTATATTCCCCCCTCCCCCAAATAAAAAGCAAAAGAAAAAAAGCAAAATATTTTCTCTTCTTCAGATTTCTTATTTAAGCCACTTGAGGTCTTAGACCATCAGAGAATCACAGAACGGTTGAGGTTGGAAGGGACTTCTGGAGATCATCTAGTCTAACCCCACTGCTCAAGCAGGACAGGATTGTGTCCAGGTGGGTTCTGAATATCTCCAGAGAAGGAGATTCCACAGCCTCTCTGGGGAACCTGTTCCAGTGCTCTGTCACTCTCACAGTAAAGAAGTACTTCCTTATATTCAAGTGGAACTTCCTCTGTTTCAGTTTGTGCCCTGTTGCCTCCCGTCCTGTCACTTGACACCACTGAAAAGAGTCCGGCCCCATCCCCTGGACACCCTGCCTTAAGGTATTCGTAAACACTGATAAGATCCCCTCTCAGTCTTCTCTTCTCCAGGCTAAACAGGTCCAGCTCTTGCAGTGGTTTCTCATAAGAGAGATGTTCCAGTCCTCTAACCACCTTCACCCGCTTTTCTAGCAGGGAGGCTGCTAGAGAGCTGGGTCTGACTGTCAGGCATCCAAAGATCTGAATATATTGCTATGGTTAAAAAACAATGTGATTATGCAAAATTAAGCTCTGTGCATGTCTGGGAGTGCATGCATGTGTGTAGATGAACTGATTGCAGTAGCTCCCCCTGAAACGTGACTGCTCTTTTTACGATAGTGAAAAATTTCTCCTGTCAAAGAAATGCTCACAGAGTGCTAATGGAAAGCGGAATTTGAGCAGAAATTAAGGTTCAACCAGATTGCACAGGCTGGATCCTTAGTTGGTATAAATCGGTGCCTACAGTGGATCTGACTGCTAGTTACTCTAGGCTAGTCTCATCTGTTCTGTTCTTGTTCTTTCTGTATGCCCACCAGCACAGACTCTGAACAAATGTCTACACAGTCAGGATCTATCCCATTATTATGCTGCCTGCAGACATGGCTCCAAAAATAAAGTACTCTGTATGTCGCAGAGAGGCCTGGAGTCAATGCAAATGAAGGCTCTGTCCCAGGCCACGCTCACTCTCATGAACAAATCGTAGTTAGGGGATGTCTTAATAGCTTTTCTCTCCTCCGCAGCTTTCTATGTCCTCCACCCGCTCTCCTCCCCATACACAAATATACCTTGGTGAGATTAAGACAACACGGACAACTCAGGAAATGCATGGAGTCGGAAAGTCAATGCTAATTTAAGAAGAGATGGTGAGAGGCAGAGCAAGGTGTGAGGAAGAGGTGAGCCCAAGGAGACCGCAGATAAAACTGCCTTGTCTCAGCAGCAGTACGTTGACAAAAGTGACTTTCCAAAATCTCCCCATTGCTGAGACATGAATATTTCACGCTAGCAGATGTGACAGTCCATGAGAATGAAAGCGAAGGGAAAAGTGCGAGGAGCTGTGAGATCAGGAACAGCGGCAGCCTAACAGGTGTAAAGTGAGTGAAAGAAGCTGGTGAGAAGATAGGAGACGGACTGCGATAAACCAGAATATTCTATTATTTCACAGAGCGTTTGCTCCATGTTACAGCTACTCATTGGTGCCGATGTGTGGGCAGCCACTGCACCCAGCAATTAAAACCAAGTGGGTGGCACAGCAGGAGGGGGAAAAGGAATGACGAGGAAAGCGAGAGCAGAAGCGGGACAGCCTCAGGGGCCCGAGTCAGCACAACTCACTCAGCGTTGCAGGTAGGGGAGGGAGCTCACAGGCACGGGTGCAATTGCATGCCTGTGAGACCCATCTCACTCTTTGAAGCGGAACATTTCATGGGAGCGGAGAAAAGGAGAGAGATGGAAACAAGGCATCAAGGATGCTTGGTGCTGTGGGACCTTCTAGTAGCCAACGGCAGTAATTGGGCACAGCTCATGAACATAGAGCAAGGTTTGCCAGGAGAGGTGCCATCCACTTCATATGAAGAGAATTCAGGAGACACAAGCCGTGTTTGGAAAGCTTCTCTGGTTTTCCATCTAGAGCAGCTGATTTGGTAGAGCGTATTATTCCCTGCCACAATCCTTATGCCATTACGGCTGCTACAGCACCGTATATTCAAGGTAAGCAGCATCTGACTCTGGCTAGAAAGGTTACTGTTAAAAGCATTTTCTGAACCAGGAGTTTGTAAAACAAAACCAAAAGAGACATTGATGGACTGAATAGTCCAGCTTGAGGCTCTTCTGTTCCCACCAGGATGAGGTTCTCCCCGGGACTACTCCATTGCGGCCCCAGCAGCAGCAGGCAAGCCCTGATTTAGCAGAGGGGAAGTGCATTTTGGGGCCATAACACCTTCCCTCAGTTCTTCTGCTGCCCCAGTGTCTTATGTGCTCCCGCTTGGAAAATGCTGCAACAATCCTCAGTCCCCTCTCCTGCAGCTTGACAGTGACTCCACATAGGTGCCAAAAGATCATTTTGACTATCTGATGAGTGATTCAGATTCATAACTTTTTTAGAAACCTTTCCAGGTTCCAATAAATACAAGACATTCAGAGAAAGGTTTGGGGAGGAACTCTGGGCTCCTCAGGGGTTAATGCGTCCTTTATATTGGCATTCAGATGGGCCAGGACTTCACGCTATACTTCCAGAGTGTGAAATACTGTCTCATTATTTCTGTGATCCAAACGCCGTAGCAGCAGCCTAACACACAGCCCCCAGAAAGTGAATGTTAGTAGAAACTGACCATAAACCAAAGTGAAATAAATACTTCTTTTTTCATTAGCCAGTCAGACAATCCATAACCATTCAGCCAACTGAGACTCCAGCTCACAAATGTCAATGAACATACCACATCCTTTTATTGCCCAGCCGCTCACTCTTGTTCCAAATTTCATTTGCTCTCCGTTCCATCACTGCACTCCCCACTTGTGTTTCATTCCTGCAGGGCAACAAGTCAGTTACCCGCGCTATTCCTCCAAGCCTCCTCGGTGGATGTAAATGAAATAAATTTTAAATTCTCTTTCCACTGGCATATCTGTTTGAGAGTTCCAACTTTTTTCTGTGGGCAACTTTGCAAAGCAAACCAACTGCCAGCGAAAAGGGGCCAAATCTGAAAACATGCAGGGCTGCAGCTTCCTCATGCAAAGCTGTTACAGCTGCAGCTTTGGCTGTCGTCTAGGATCCTGCTCTGTGTTGCTTGAGCTCCTCTCCTAGCCAGTATGGCTGCACGGCTGTGCTGTACCTCTGCTAGCCCCCTTCTCTCTTTATCATGCCACTCTCCTTTATGGAAATAACTCAAGAACTTTTAAAGGCATAAGTAAATATTTGGTAATATTTTGCCCTCCCTTACAAGCGTTCAGTTTTTATTTGGAGAAGCGTTCAGTGGCCATTGTGCTAGCAGCTATTAGACAACCTCCTCCTGTTTTAAATATTGTTTTCTGACTATGCTTTTCCTGAAAGATCTCAAAGTGCTATGAATTGATTAAGCCTCACAACGTCATTTGAGGTACGTGTCATTCCACGACCCGCTTCACAGTGTTCATTTACCAGGTGATTAATTGACACAACCAAGGTCACAGCAAGATGATACTCAGGGCCAGACTCTCTAGAACATATTTGATGGGGCATATATTAATGCAAAATTAATAGGTATTCATTATGGTGCAGCAGCATTTGCTAAAGATGCTCCACAAGCCAGTAAATAACACACAACAATAAAATGTACATAATTTCGATGGCCAAATGCTCTGCTAGTGTCAACAGTTTCTGCCCATAGAGAATTGGTCTCTCTAATTCTGAAATAAACCCATTTAAAGGAGATATATAAAAAGCTGACATCTCAGCTTCTGAGAACAGGCTGTTCTCCTTTAGCTACAAGTCAAGACTCAATCCATTTAGGTATTGTATACTTTCATAGTTAAAGTAGCACAAGACAAGGAAAGCGACTGCAAAGGGAAGAAAACAGGAGAAAACAGAAAATACTCATGCGTAAAAATAAGATCCTGTTTTTTTTTTAATTTATGCTTTATTAAATAATTGAATATTCTTCTGTATGTTTATGAAAGAGTTTCAGCAATGACCATTGAAAGTCTGAGTCCTTGCTCAAGACAGCACTTAAAGGGCTGTCCCTAACCAGAAAAGAACAGGCTCAAAGCTATGGAAACGGGTACCTCCCTCAACCACGGGGGCTCGCCAGCTTGGAGGAACTGCTGAAGGAAATACCTGAGCAGCAATCTTGGGCCTGAATCTCCCTTACTGTCCTGCACACATTCACAGGATGAAAATGCAGAAAAGGGAAGTTTGAAAAGCCACCACCCTGATCAGCATGCATGTCACGTACTCTGTACTGCAGTTAATAGCTGCTCTTGGCCCCAGTGTCCACCAAGCCAGTCCCTACCTCCCTCCCAGGTTCCAGTCTTGGTCCTCTTCCTGCTCACCAAGCTCTTAGCCAAGTCATATTTCCTAAAGTACATTTTCCCAGACTACTCTTTCCACAGGTCTAGTCATTATCTCCTTAGAAAGGGAATCAAGTAACTTCATATTTCATCCTGCCTGAACATCAGCAGGGAACCTCAGGGCTGGGGAAAGCTCTTTTCTCCGTATGTATGTTTGGCTTCTGCAAGTCCACAGCATCGTGCAGTCCTTGCTGTAGAAGCAATACTCCTTCATCTACACTTTAGCATGTACAGGGCAAATGAAACAGGAATTCAGCCTTTCCAGCAACAGACCTAGCAAATCTTCATTATTCACAAACTGCACTTGTCCAAATGCCTGTGAGTGGACGTATTTGGCATAGTTTCAAGACAGAGGTAAAGGAAAAATCCTCGACAGAGATTTTAAATCTCTACTCTATGCACAAGCTCCCCTCGGCTCTGTACAAACCCAGAAGTCAAACAGTGCTGCCGCTGAACATCCTAGTGTCCCTGGATTTCACTCCAACCACTATCTGTGAATGTCTTTCTCTCTGTTTCAGTCTCCTTTCTCATTTTGGTGAACTGTTCCAGTGGTGATGTTCATCAATTTGTATTATTTATGGAGAACTGGTGAATATGGAGAGAACAGCAAGGTTATCATATACAAAGTTTCAATTTCCTGCAGATATGGAAATTATAAATAGCCTGGGACTGAGGTGATCATACCTCAGTTAAAAATTCAGAAATGGACTTTGGATTTGACATCCTAGCACTCAGTTTCATATCGCCATCCCTTTCCCTATGGGTGATAACTCAAATCTTCCCAAAAAAGAAAGGTGTATTTAGGCAATGCTTGGGTAAGAGGCACCTGAAGAAAACTTGGCTGGATCAGGAAGATAAAGGGCTGCATCAGTAGATGTAGTTTCTCTCTGCAACCCCTGTTATTAATAATTATTATTTATTAATTTCCCTGTTATTTGGAAACTCCATAATTCAGACATTAGCTTAAAGGAACTTGCAAAGGACCCTCAGCAGGTAGCAGAGTCCTTTTGAAAATACTGAATATAAGGTCCAGTTTGCTGACAAATTCCAGCATTACTTGCACCACTGGCTTCTGAAGCTGACTTTAGTACATCATACATCCCACATTTAAGCTCATAGCTGCCTGTTCATAAATGCAATCATACCCAAACTACATACCTATACATACAATGGTCCAGTCTGCAGGTACATTCATTTTAAAATGCCAGTTAAGCTTGAAACTCTAAGTATTTTTCATGCACAATTCTGTGACTATCTTGTCAGAAAATCTGGCCCAGCAGTTCTACCTGTAAAGTGTTTGATCATGACTTAATCTGTGGGTAAGAAATAAAGTTGAAAGGTGGCTTTAAATAAGAAAAAATAAAATAAAATGCTGCATACCAGAAAGAGAGTCCATTAAATCCTTAGATCTATCTCTTTCTAGAAATACCAAAGTGACTTAAATTTGAGAATCACATTGTAATCTCATATAATTAATGTTTGTCATCTTGCTGGAAATTGCCAGATTATCATTAGTTCATCTTTTGTATTTCCAGGAGAAACTCATTACTCAGTGAGTGAAACGTTGGGAAATTATTTACAATTATACCGCCGAGAGCAGTGGGCTAATTCCATCTACTAATTAGCACCACTTACATAAGTATAGGTAGAGTGCTATAAATAATAACATTAATGTGTGCCATGCTGGCACCAGCTTTCCAGGACTTCTACGAAGTAGTGGAAGCTACCCCCTCTGCTGGCCTTTTAACAGGATTTTACTCCAACCACAATCAAGGCTCCTAAAATTTCTCTTTCTTTCTCTTTGTCTTGGGAGGAGAGAGACCGAGTGACTTGCACAGGCAGCTGTTTCCAGCCTCCTTTCTGCAGTGGTCACCTGTGCTTAGCTACCAGTCAAAACTTTCTGTCTCCAGCCCTGCTGTACTGGGAGAAAACTACCTCCGTATGGGAAAGTGGTGCTGATAGGGAAAAAAGAAAGCCCTTTGGTTTGACCCAGAACCTGTTGTACTGCTTCCAGGCAGGTGCCATGCAAGCACCTACATTTTATGGATTTTGTGCTGCTGGTGACTGCAGTCTCCTTAAATCAAGTCACTGAATCAGAGTGGAGTGAGTCGCCGTGAGAGCTGTGCATCCCGTTTGTACTGAACTGTTTGTGGTTTGCAGCAGCAGTTGCATTCCACGTTAAATGGCAACTAGACTTTGAACAAAAACAAACAAACAAACAAAAAGACAAATAAAAAAGAGTCACAGGCCTTACAGAATCTACTCAGGACTTCTTTTCCTTCCAGCTGGATGTCTAACCAATAGGCAGAGGATGCTTGCCTTGTTTGCACAGCACATGGGTATCTGCAATCCTAGGCTGATTGAGACCTCTGAGAACTAATACAGTCTGTACTGTATTCTAGTCTGACCTCCACAAACCTACAGACATGCTGCCTTTATTCTCCTTTTCTCTCTAAGAGTCTCACTCCTCTCTGCAAAATACTCTTGATTTAGCAAGGACTGACCGCAACCCACACCCCAGGCTGTTCCTTGGGGATTTGGGCATTGCATGGGGATATGCATTTATACGTGACTCCATAAAAGCAGATTGGTGTTATTTTAAAAGAAGATTTGGAAGCACCTGCATTGTTTATTGTGGCCCTCCTCGGACACAAGCAGGATGGAGGTGGGCGCCCTCTGTATCCAAAGGAGATGCTCTCTTCTGCCAGCACCATACAGACCCAGGTACCTGTCCAGGACACTGGGCTCCTCTTGAGGGCCTAGGTGTGTAGAAATGAAGAAAGCAAAGCCCACATCCTTCCTTAGATCTAGGCTGATGAATCTGTGCCTGTTTGGGGGAGAGAGGGAAAGATTAATGCATTCCTGAGATGTTATTCTTTTGTCTCAGGCAACATTTATTCAGTGACTTCGGGAACATCTGGGATGTTAGAAGGGGAAGAGTAATGGTGTTGCAATGGCAAGACATACACTGAAAACAAGAAGTCCAGAGAGTATTGTTCCTTAGGGCTTTGGAATATGCAGAAATGAACAGCTGCCATCCTAAAGCACTTTAAATATTAGTGACATAATAAAACACTTATTTTCATTGTTTCATATGTTTTTCAGTTTGTGCATTTAGCTACAGCCAGAATTTCCTGACTAAGTACATGGAATTGGCTGGCAAATTCAGCCAAACAGTCTCAGATGTTAAAGTCCTTATTACAATGCTCCCAGCACCAACTGTCTGGAACCATTTAATAAGATGGAATTGCAGTTCGAATGATACATACGATCAAAATTCTCATTTGTTTTCAGAAAGAAAAATCCATCTAATAGCCAACAGAAGAGAATGGAAGTGGTTTTGAGGCAAACCTTCCATGTTCCAATATCAATTTAGATGTGATTTGAAATACAGGATTTGCCTTAATGGATCATCAGGTCTTAATATAGAGGAAGAAATGAAGGCCTAGGAAGGGTTATTGAATGAGAAGTAAAGGAAGCCTTGGCTGTTATTAAAAAAATGATGAAAAATCAGAGAGGGGGAAAAAAAAAGATGTATTTTTGTGACTGTAACTAGAAACAATTACTACATACAGTGGGATTTTTCAAAACCCTTTAGTCATTTGCTATATATTGGACATTTTCAGATTGTGGCAGAAATGTTCCCTATAGCTCATGATCCATTTTACTAACCATTTTTTCAATGACCCATGCAAAACAATGAAATACTCTCTACATGATTATTATATCATGCCAATCTACAAGTGAGATCATATAATTTTCATTACAGGGAAAAGCCTCCAAAGCCTCCATCCAAAGTGTCTTGCTTGGAGAAGCAGCCACGAGAAATAGTTTATTGCTTTTTCTATTTTAAAACATAAAACATTGATTAGTTCTAACTCAATACTTTCTCTTTTCCTTCTCAGTGTCATTCTCTGAGAAAAGTAGGGTTTCTTCTTCCAGTGCTCAAATATCTTTTTTTTATTATTATCGTTTGCTGCCTACTTACTCTCTCATATCACTTCAACTTTTGATCAAGAATATTCTTTAGTAGAAATAGAATCCAACAAGGCATATGCCCTTTCCTCCTCGCACATTTATATAGTTCATGGGCCCATGAAACTGATGGGTTGACCAGGATGAACGTGGGTTTTCCTCCAGAATTACAAAAGCCATCAGGAGAGCACACACTGGCACTTTGGGATCCCTGGTTCCTGGCTGCGCAGCCTTGCAACAGGCTTGACCGTCCAACAGCTGATACCATGAGACAAGTTATTAACAGTTGTGCTGACACAGGGGCTGCTGGGTGGGCTTAAACCCCAGCTGGGGGCAGCAAGCCAGCAGGGATCTGGGGCACCTGATACCAGGTCAATCTGCAAAGCAGCAACATGCTGGGGGCTAATAATCTTTCCTTTCCCAAAGAAATACGCCTAAAGCTCTCCAGCACCTCAGCACTTCCAGTTGTGTGGCCCATGCCTCGTGGCTGTCAGACAGACAACATTCTGGGATACAGTTTACAGAGCCACATGTCTGAAACGGCACTAGCTTGTGGTGCTGATTGTGCCTCCCTTTCTTGCAGTGGCCTCCTGCTCCCAGCTGGAGTCCTCCTTTCCGGATGCCCTGATGTTCCTTAACAGAGAAATGCCCAGGACCCTCAAATTACTTCCTATGGGGCATCTTCCCAATTTGGTACAGATTTATAAGACCATATTTCCTGGCAGCTCCCACTTCTTCACCCAGCCCATACATACCATGATGAATGAGTTTGCATGGCCATCAGGCCTTGTTACAGCTGCTGTGGGAATCATGCTGGTAAAGGTGGCAACCCTTGAACAGGAACTGAATCTGCACCCTGCAAATTAGCTTGCAACAATCCAACTAACGTTCAGGTCAGAACCAGACCCCAAAGTCACTTAATCTGAGTGCCAATGAAGGCTGGCATGTCAGCCCAGAAGTTACTGATGAGAACAGTAAAGATGATATCCCTCAAAGCCATGCAGGAAAGGCATCTGGCACCAGGAAGCAGTTCTGCATGCAACTGAGCTGTGTTTGTAGTCTGCCTTGATAAGTCAAATGCAGAAATGACTCTAATCTGATCCTACTCATAGCATTCCCTCTGGGTCAAGGAATATCAAGAAGATTTGTTTTGAAGAGCATCAGGGAAGAAAATCTAGACTTCGAAAGTTACCTTTGTATATGTGTATAAATACACACACACACGCACACACGTTACCGAAAACCCTACTTATCTACAACACATACACACACAGATATAGATAAATGCATATTCAGTTTTTTTCCTTGCAAATTTTAAAGTCATCGAAACACTTTTTATATATCAAATTCAAAGGTTTGCTGTTGTTTCATTTTTATTGCCTCTTATTTGATTTTATGCTTCCAGCATGTTACAAATCATAGGCTTACACCAGGATGTAAGCCATAAAAGCACTGCCTCATTACACACACAAATGTTTGGGATTAAAATTACAGGCTAGTATCATATATAAAAGGCAGACTATAATTAGTATCTATACTCTTGAGTGATGAATCACAACAGAGTATTACACACCGTCAAGCTTGTACTACGTTGTGGGTCAAAAGCCAGTGATCCTGGTAACACTGTTGAGCACAACCACTGCAGGGCTGGATGCACGTTCCCACATCTCAGGACTAGCAAGTGACATTGCTGCCTGTAAATTCCCTCAAAGGCAATAACTTCCACAAGTTAGGACTTGTCAAAGGTGCTAGACAGACTGCTCCAGAGCAGAAGGTTTAACTCTGGATGATGCATATCAGGAGCGATGAAGGAGAGAAAGCTGTGTAGAAAGCTGAAAATAGTTACGAACTGGAGTGGATAGCTACCAGAATGGAAAATTCCTCAGTTAAAGAAACTTCTGCATGAAAATCCTGTTCTGTTGCAATTTAAATTTTCTGTAGGAAAATACCAGTTTTCAGAGAACTTATTGCTGGGAAGGACATGGAGAGAGAAAGGAGGGTGGGCAGGGAGACTTCCCAGCCCACCTGGAGCATTTATGCAGGACGGAAGAGATGGTTCTGTAGCTGACTGTCTTCAGAAAGCTGGGCAGGTTCTCTGACACTCTTGTCTCTCACATCACATGGATAGTTTTTAGAGAAAGTTTCTGAATTTAAAAAGAAAGGTGTAGCTTAAACAACTTGATGACAACGAGGAGATTTATTCCCAATGTCTGGTAGCACTGCAGCAGGGGTAGAAACTGTGTTCCTGCCTCTCCCAATTTCTATATAAAGCAAAGTAGGAGACTGTCCATCAGGAAGTCTGCTATGGCCTCATTTCCATGTGAACGCTTTCCACTGAGTGCATTTAAACAATGACCAATGTCACTGTAAGCCTTGCAACACCACTGTTTTCTTTAAGCACATTTCTCAGCTGATGATTGGACTTTTATTCACATTCAAGAAGCTGCAAATGCTGTTGAATGCAAGTTTCTCTACCTTAACGCATGTTTCTCACAATACTTAGCCTACCTTTAAAAGCATAACATACACATTCATGTATATATACGTGTAGTCATATATGTGCTCAGGAAACATACATACAAATGAGCATTTCAACTATAAAAACATCCTGCATCTCATCTGTTGGTAATTCTGCCTGCCAGGGAGACACATGTGCTGACAGTGAGACAATTATGAAGGTGATTGAGCTTTGAAATGTATTCTTCCTCTGCTCAATAGTGCTGATTGGCAGTGGTGATTAAATGACTCAAGCAAGGGTGAAGTGGTATTCAGAGGCTGACCAGCCAGATCATGGCTGCAATCAGTTTAAGCATCTGAGACTAAGGGTTGGTTTAGTTCTTGAACAGTGCTGTAGTTCAGTGGGAGAATGGCTTGCTGCTTCCCTGCTGCTAGGGAGCTAGGTGAGGATACACATCTTGCATGGTTAAAACAGGAGCATGAGGTTGGCTATTTCTCCTTGTTTTTTCTTTTCTTTTTTTTTTTTTTTTTTTTTAATTATTATTATCTCATCTGATGGCCCATGGGAAAATCCAGGTGCCAATTCTTTACCTCCTAAAGATCAAATTGAACCAACTGTGGAAGGCCAAAGTCCAAAAGAGACATTACGGTAATTCCCCTTTTGCTATGCACTGAAGGAGTTTGGGCCTTGGGACTCCTGATTCTCTTTTCCCAGTTCAGTCACTGACTCACCTTGGATTTTCTTCCTAGTTATTCTCTATTTCTAAAGACTACTGAAAGTATCCTATATCTAGGGAGATTAGAGGTGTATTGGCATGAGCACTGTAAGATTCATGGGGCCATAAGCCTGTACCATGAACGCACTGTTTTTTAAACTGCTCCTCTGAGTTGTACCTACTGGTATCTGAACCCTCTCTACTGGCCTAGAAGAACTCCTATTTGACAAGTGGAACAAATTAAGCAACTGTAAAATAGCTGGCATAAGGTGTATGCACATTAATGTCGTGTGCAAACTGAGCATTATAGTGCAAACTCTGGGTGGAGACCTGGCAAAACAACATGGATACATGCCCTCCTTAATCAGTGTAACACTTAAGAGCTGCATCTTAAATCCCGTTCTGGTCTCTCTCTCCTTTCCTGACTAGCCTGCTCATGCATTAACAAAATACATGAATACATAAACACCCCAATATACTTACTGTAATGTCATATTCACAGACCATCTCAGGAAGCACCAAACACATTGCAGTCATACAGAAATGCCACCATGGTTGGGAAAGCAGGGCTAGATCAAAGTCCTCCCTCAGGGCTGAGCTCTCATGACTGGAAATTATTACTACTGCCTTTCCGAATAAACCATCCCTCCCCATGAAATCATCTTTTCTTGTTAGAGTCTCACTCACGCCAGTCAAACTAAAGAAGCCAGTCCAAGAGGCCTGGCTGGTCCAGCAGCTGTGGGTGTCCTCACATAGGCAGACTTTGCGTTCCATCTATCATGGGGTCATGCAAACACCTCATCTTGAATATCTCAGTTAACAGACTGACCTGCATTCAGTGGACCTGCCTTCTCCCCTGCAGCCTTACTATTTTCTATGCTAAAGACCTCAGTCCTTCATGTTTTGCTAGTGGCTGCTGTCCCCCTCTCTCTTTAGAAAGCTGAGTTCTCATATACCAGTGGATATGACAGCAACCCTGTAGGATCACCTTCTGCAGCTCTGTCCACCAGCCTTGAAGCATAGTGCCTCCACCAGGCTTCAGCCAAGGCTATTACAAGCTTGGCTGATGCTGGAGAATTCTGCAAGAACTTCAATAGGCCCTCACAAAGCTGGGTGATTGTTGAAACCCAAGGATTGACAGAGACTAAGCACTCTGGAAGGAAGATCCTAACCATCCAGTCTCATTGCTAGGCAAAGCAGATGAGAGGAAAGAAGAAAGGAGGGAGTATTTTTAAAAGTCATATTATACCTAATTATATCTGCATTTGTGTGTTTGCTGGGCCTCTCCTGACACCTTTTTTTGAAGTTATCAAAAGCTCAAAAATATATTCTCATTTTCCACTTAACTGTATTATTTTCTGAGAAGGACGGGGAGCTTACCCACCTCCATCTCCAGTTAGAAGGGGGAATATTTCACAATCATTACTTGAATATATTTTCCTGTTTTTGTCCGATGTTTCTTAAAAAGAGTCTAGACCTCCTGCAAAGGTCTAAACTAATTGTAAGCCATTGTAGAAATGACTGTGCACTAGTGTGAGACAACTCAAAGGAATCAAAGCAAAAAGAACCATCTGTTTGCCTACATAAATACGCTTTTGTATGAACCAGTGATACACTCTCACTCGAGCACTGTGTTTGGTTCTGATCATGCCATCTCAATAGCTATACAGAAGAAATAGCATTTGTGAAATGAGCAGAAGTAATGGCTTTAGAGGGACTTGCATATGAACAGAAAGCACAAGAACCAGGAGAAAATAATGCCTAATGAATAAAGTACTGGAGAGGGATACAAGTGACCTGGGTTCTCTTTCCTATTTTGTCTTTTACAGATCGAATGATCTCAGCGGAGACATTTTGCCTCTTTATTCTTCAGTTTCCTCTTCAGTAAAATGAGGAATAAATAACACTGAACTTTAGAAGACGTACTTTGAAAGATCTGCGTAAGAAACCCCTTAAAAAGGCAGGTGTTGTTTGCTATTCATTGTGTGTAATGGCATCATTGTCCTCTCTGGCATCTATTCCTCTGTGGCTTTTCCTTGTCCCCTTTCAAAGCTGCTATGGTGGCAACCACCAGAGACGGGTTTCTGACCTAAGGAAACGCTTTTCTGATCCTGCATGGCAACTCCTATCTCCAGTGGCAAGTGTTTACCGAACTATAGAAAATCTCAAAACTAAGGGTGAAAGCAGAGAGAAATTTATGCGTAATATGATACTCCAAGGAACACCCATCAAAACAGACTTCTAATTCAGAGATGACTGTCAAATGCCCAGCAGGGTTACTGTATCATGCATCAGATTCCCTTCTGCAGTTTTATTTCATGACTTGCCTCATAAGTCAGAAAACAGATTAATTATTTTAACAATTGCTGGCTGTGATTATATCTGTAATTATAGCATCACAGCCTAAGCTCTTCCCTCAGCCATCAGAGCAAACTAGCCAGTGTAAAGGTGACACATTCATGGTCCCCAGAGAGGGGTGCTAGTTGCATTGTTTTATAGAGAAGTCATGTATTAACCTTCCTCATCCCACAGTGTGGTCATATATCATCATAAGGAGCGATGAGAGAGGAAAGAACTATTACTCCCAAAAGTCTGAAAGTCCTCTGGGAGCTTTCTGCTGAAGTTCTCTCTTTCTGCTCCCTAGACCTCAAGATGGAAGGTGACTTGACCATTTCCATAGGCACTGCAGAACTGCTGAGGGCTTGGACTTCATCTGTGGAAGAAGTTTTCCTTAAGAACCTGCAAACTTATCCCTGCTCTGCTTTACTCTACTGTTTTCACTTTGAGGAAGTTTCAGTTCAACAAAGACCAGATTTTATCATGTACAGACAATACAAGTAAGGTTAAGGAAAGCTTTTGAATTCCTGAGGTGCATCTAGCTTTGATTAGGACAGAAACTGTGTCCTATGTAGGACAGCACAAGCACAGGGCTTGCCACCCACAACTTACATGTTCGTCATCACAAGTGCTGAGAGGAAGAAGGGAAGGAAGAGCATGGGCTGGGAGGTGGGAGTCTGACAGAAGGCTGCAAACTCTCTAACTCCTGCTGCACATCACACAGCTCCCAGGCCTTGCTGTCAATGGGTTCCTTCTTTTTTTTTTTCCCTAATGTAAACTTCACAAATTGCAGAAGCAAAGCCTTTCAGTATTAAAATGTAATTAATAATTTCATTGTAATTAAATTAATAATTAGATGGTAAGACATTTGAACCCTTTGGTGAACAAAATCCACTAAGATTATGCTGCATCGGGACTGCCTGCACTGGTCTATCTCAGAAGCAGCTACCCCACAACTGGCAGTGAGCCAGTGGCTGCAGGAAACATTGCTTTTTTTTGTCAGAGCTCCTCTGACAGGCTTCTACAAGGCAGTGGTAGCTCTGCTTACAGGGCACCGTTAAATATTGGTTTCTGGATCCTATCAAAGATAGAAGGACAAGAAAAAAAGTAAGTACAGATGAGGAGGAGGCAATGGCCTCAGTTAACCAGTGTTCTGCCAACTATCCATCATTTGCGGGCTGCCCAGTCAAGAGGGCTTTAAAAACTGGTTTAAAGGAAGGCCTCAAGTGGTTTGACACCTTCTCCAAAGGAGAATGTCTCTCCAGCAGACTAATATAATGGAAACCACCAGTCCCTGGACAAGAGCAGGATCTAAAAGAATGAGCACCACTCACAGCAATTCCTTGCACCCTTTAGAGCATCTTGCGAAAGTGGTCCCGACAGTCTGTGACAGCTTCTCCTGTTCCTCTTCACCAAATGTATATCATTGTCCTGGTGACAGCTAATTACCATGGGATGATGCACTCCTTATTGAACTGATCCCACCCGTGCTGTACACCAAACTAACAGATTCTCTTGAACTTGGATGTTTTGCATGCTGAAAGCACACAGGTTATGGAGGCTTGCGCTTGGAAACCTCATATGGAGACACATTAAGCCCTCAAGATTTTAGACTCAGAACAACTGATTACTTGGATATTTTGCCTCCCACAGACCCCACCACAACTGGGGGCACACGGCCTCTGTCACATCGTCTTAGTCAGTCTGCAACTGAGCAAGCACTGATCTTCGGTATTGAAACATCTTAAACTAAGACTTTAGCTTGCCCCTGAAGCCAACTGAATTAATCAATTCCTTCTTGGCATTGAAATAAAGCTCTCTTTCTGCTAGGTGGGTCAAAAATGCACAATCTATTTCTGCTGTTCTGTTCCCATGAATTCTATTACAATAAGTTGCAAGCAGGAAGATTACAGGGAAGGCAGAGCCAGCGGCATGCCTTGCTTTATGAGGGGGAAAAAAAACACACACACAATTTATTTTTCATTGCTTTATGATGAATATGAATTCAATTACATGCAGAGGAGAACTGCAGTAGTCAGTCAGAATTATACTCAGCTAGTAGTGAAAATAATGGCTTTTAACAAGGAGAGCTTATCATCAAGGTTCAGACAAGCTTGAGTCTGTGTTGCACTTGACGAACCTGCACAAGAATACAATGACTATCACAGCTGAGAATTGATCTCACATCTCCATGCCTTGAGGAGGGAGGGGGAGAAGGACGTTAGTGGAGCCCTCCAGTCATTGCCAGTCCTCAAACCACACACATGTCAGGACAGCAGCCACATGCACCAGGGAGCAGATGGACCATTCATCAGAATATGAACTCATGCAACAAAAGCAACACAGAAATACACTTGTCTCCCTTCTTGTTTCTGTCATTTTTCCCAACAGCTAAAATACAGCTCTCTCTGTACCTAGTTGGAAGTGTTTCCAGCAGCCAGGTTAAATGTTGCCCCCTAAGCTTGCAAGCTTAGTGGTCATTTCTGTACCAAACAACTCATCTTCTCCCTTGATTCAGCCAGATATTTGGGAAGTACCTGCACAAACAGGTCACTGCACCAAAGCAGCCCAGCACACAGCTGTGTGTTTGGATATGCACCTGTGCATTTTGGTTTATAAGGTTTATGATCACTCTGAGACAATATCAGTAGTGCAGGACTTTCTGAGGAGGGCTTTTAAGCCTCTTTTAGTCCTGAGCAAACAATTATTAGCACATCTGTGCTTACCACAAAGTTTATTTTAGTACAACTTCTCTGAACATCCAAATTCAGAGAGAGCACTGAGATTCACTGCAGCCCTGGGACTCTACTTGCAAACACAGCTCCTCCTGGGACTGCCCTGCAGTGCTCAGATGCTCCGGCACCCTGTTATTCCATCTAGTTGCTCCTTAGAAGTAGTAACTCTGATGGCATCTGTGCTTCCTCTAAAGCCACAATAGCACCAAGAGAAATCTTTAAGCAAAAGGGAGGAGGGAGAGACAGTTCCCACATACTGTGCTTTAAGTTGATGCACACTGTCATAGGTTATTGCTGCTGTTTGGGCAACAACAGTTCATTCAGGTTTTATCTCTTCAAGCTAGCTCTCCAGTTTTTCCTTGGGGTGTTTAGCAACTTTGAATCAGAAAAACAACGTTCATGCAACTTGTAGAGCAATCACCTACCTGCCCTCCTATGGGAGCAGGCATGAAAAGACTGTCTGCATCTTTAGCAACCTCTTAGTAAAGCACTCCAAAGAAGCTAGTCTACATAACTTGACATCACTTCCAACAGAAGCCTTGAAACACCTCCAGGATCAGGTGTAAAAATACAAGCATGGTCTACTGCCTAGCAAAGTAGCCTTTGAGCAGATGACCTCAGCAGGTGACGAGTCCAGTCAGGCAAAGGGGAGAAGCTGTGTGTCAAATGAGAAGGATCAGGCTGCAGTACTCCAGGCAAGGCTAGAAGGTGATCTAATACATTTTGAAGAAGTGCTCCAGCTATTAAGGGCAAGTCCTGGAGCTGAGCTGTATTTCCCAAGGGAAGCTGTCAGAGACGTACTTCCTGGGAGAAGCTGTCCTGCCTTTCTCCGTGTGCACCATACATAGAGCTTTCCCTGTTTCCAAAGCAAAATGTTATTTCTGGAGTAGCTGTCAGTGAAGGACTGCTCAAACCTTGCACAGTGATAATAATTTAAAATTTCCTTACCATTTTCTATCAAAGCATTTCATGGACATTGGTAGGATAAACTTTGCATCCTCTTCAGTTTGGAAGGTTAGTGTTACTACTTTCACTTTACAGATACAGTGAATGAAACATGCAGCATCATCTTTCTTGGCCAAGCTTATTAAAACAGATCAGCTCTTATATGAGAACCTTCATGTCTATGCTCCTCCATTCACATATATTTGCTCCTTCTCATCAGCTTAGATGCTCCATGGTAGCATTGTAGCTATGAAACATTGTGACCATGCTCTCTGAAGCTGGTAACACACCCCCTGAAAATATTTATTTGTGCTGGGGACACTGTCAAGCCTTTGTCCAACTGCTGCTATCAGTTTACTTCTATTGGCCAGCAGAGAGGATCTAGGTCTAATGCGGCATTCAAAGCACAGCACACAAACAGCTCCCAGCAGAGCTGCCTCACAGCTCGGGTGCTGGTGAGAAGCACACTGGAGCTGTGGTGGTCCATATGTCCTGCGATGCTCCTTGAAACCAGACAACACTTAATCTCAGTCCATCATTTGGCCTTTCTCTCTATATTCATACCTGGAGAGATGGCTCCAGCACCGAAATAAAAAGAAAGGTGACTTATCTGGACTCAGTAGCTCTCTCTCACTTGTTGCTGGCCCCCCTTCCCTGGGCCACCCAGTAGTTGGGTGGGTGGAGTTGCAGCCCCAGCCCAAACATGAAGACCACACTGGCAGCAGCAGGGGAGGGTGTCAGATCTGGAACCAGGCTGCATCATTAGACAAAATCTATGAGCTTGAATTCTGCCATCTGCTCACCAGGCTTGATTGAGAGTGTAGGAATTACATTAAATTACCTGATTATGTGAAGGCTGACAAATGATAGCAGATATTACAGCCAAGGCTGAACAGGAGCTTGGCCATTCCTGTCTCTACAGGAGGAGTGGGAGTTTTGCCCTGGTAATAACAAGCTCTGCAACTTTCTTCTTTAGAGCTGTTTTTTACTGAGAATGGAGAAGAAAACATACAAATTGCACATAATAAGTGGAATACATGGAAAAAGAGCCAGCTGTACTCACAGATGTTACAATACAACCAAAGGTGCTTCTCTATTTTCTTT
Organism: Rhea pennata; assembly: GCF_028389875.1. Classification (NCBI taxonomy): domain Eukaryota; kingdom Metazoa; phylum Chordata; class Aves; order Rheiformes; family Rheidae; genus Rhea; species Rhea pennata. Next base: position 5,229,942 of record NC_084678.1, read on the forward strand.
CCTCTTAGAATAAGCCATATACATCTGATGAATAATGCAACAGATTTCCTCTATAGAATTAATACCACACAGCCCTTCTTGACTTGCTTTTAATCACACTCAGCACCCAGTGGGCCTGGAAGAGAAGTCAACATTATTCATTTACTGAGGTGAACTCAGTGGTTGTCAGACATTCCAGTCTTTCACAGCTTTAACATCACAATTTGGGGAATTAAATCAAAATCTGTGGGCAACCCCTATGAGCTTTACTCCTCACCAGAGGCAAGGTTTGGATTAATGTCAATTGACATTTCACCTTTCACGTGAACACAACCACTGTTTACAAATCATGCATGTAGGAGAAACCTTTGCTTTAGCAGATGGATTCATACAGCTTAGTTCCAGCATGGTGATACTTCAGTTGTCTACTTGTACAAATTCATAGAAATCCAGAGGATTTCACTCACCTAAAAAAGGGTGACTTAGTGATAGGTTTGGCTCTACCAGTCTATAAAATACACACAAATTATTTATTCTGACTCTCTTAGATACCTACAGTTAGTGGTGTGAATTGTGTGATTTCAAGTATCATGCACACTCTGAAATCCAACTGGATACTGAAATCCAGTCTTTTCCCAGAAACTAATGCACACAGAAGTATTTGTGGAGCTTTGAAAACTAGGAAATGAAAAATAACAGGGAGCTCAGATGTGGATGAATCTGAAAATGAGTCAGGATTTCCAAAACAAAACAAAACAAAACAAAAAAAAGATTTGTAAGTGGTGACTCTGATCTGGCCTGTATTAATTCAGACCAGGAGGCAGCAAGATGCAGCGCAGTGAGAGCTGTGCCTGAAGAAGGGTAAATCAAATGCAGTGCATAGGGAAGTGTCATCAGGGGAAAAAAATCAAAAAATCTGATTACCTTAATGTGTTTTGTTTAGATATATTTCTCTATGTAAATTGAATTATTTTCATAAATCAAAAAGCTTTGCTTTGCCTTCTTGAGATGTAGCTGCAGCTGCACAACTATTCTTCTCTATCAGCTGGGTTTTCAAACCAAACACTATCTCTCAAGCTCTTCTGCAGTTGTCTCTCCTTCCACCCTCTCCTGCCCGGAAGAAGGGCCCCAGTTCATCTTGAGGGATGTGCTTCAGCTGCAAGCTAGCAGTGCAGGAGGAGGGCACGCGACATCTGAACTACAGCTCCCGCAGGGCACTGGAGCAGCTCTGGCAAACACAAAGAAATGTTGAATTAACTGGAAATGACATGTTTTGATTTGGCTTAATGTGCCAAGATAGTTCGATCTGGCTCCACTAAACTGGAATGGTATGTTTCATTTAAGTCTTCTTGACCAAAGAGAAAAATCTATTCATTTTCTTTAAAATCATTTTTTTTTCCCATGGAAAACCTTATTTTTGCAGAAACTGCATTTTTCATATATGCAGACACCTGAGCACCTCTGATTACTACATATCGGTGAGTTTGCTGAAAGACTTCTCACGAGCTATAGGACCTGGTTCTCAGTTGCAGAAAAGCCGCTCTACATCCCCTTCCTCCCTGCTACACAGAGCCACAAAATGGGTCTAAAAATCGTTATGGAGAAGCATGCAGAGCGCACAGCCAGAATACGTTTCTGTCCGCTAACAACATGAAGAGCAGAAACGAGAGCAGCCTCACCCAAACAGTCGTTCACGACTTGACCCCTTTCACCCAAACCATACTCGCACACGGCCTCTAACCCGAGGCCTTGGGGCACATTGCAAGGACCGGAAAGGCAGGGTTGGAGGTGCCCCTCTGAGGCATCCTCTCATCAGTCCTGGAACCACAATTGCATCCTTACGGTCTGTATGGACAGAAAATCAGGTCTTGAGGCAAGCTTAAAAACTGGATTCAGCACATAGCCAGTGTGAGCATGCACGGGCTGAACCTCAAAAAATGCACCAGGGCAAAATGGGAGGAGGACTGGGCCCATGTGTGACACAGGAACTGCCAACACACGTAGAGCTGTGTCTGATTCTCCTGCAAGTGGTGTGCAAACCCCTCCAATTCCTTCAAATCTTACCTACTTTTGGCTTCCTTTTTTCCTTCTAGAACATGCCAACAAAAAGTCCAGAAGAAGTGACAAAGTTGGAGGATAGGGTTAAGGTGGGAAGAGGGGAATCTTAAGCATGTCTTGAAACACATAAACAAACTTTTTCAGTCCCTTGATGAGTCATATATTTGTCAACCTGTCTTTATGGGAAGGTGGTAAAGAAGATTTTCAATGCCTTGTAGTGACATATATTCCCAGCAAGGAACAAAGTTTTAACCAATTTTTGAATTTTAAAATTATTGATAAGAAGGTGCAGAAGGAAATTGATTTCCAGTCTACTAATAATTTATTTTGCATTCTTTATAATCAGATTCCAAAAAGCACATATTCTACAGCAATAAATATCTGTGAAGGACTCTCCTTTTTTACTCTCCCCACAGCAGTCTTTGGTCTTGCTTAATTTCCTAGCCCAAGGCTGCTTTGGGATTTAGGTAGATTTTATATTGTGCCTTTCTAAGACTACAAGCCATCAAAAAACTGCTGTTACATCCACTGCCAGTACAGGGTATCCTACCAGCTATGGCTCCCAGTGCTCTCTCTGTTGGAAGCTCTCCCCTATTTCTTAATAAGGATTTTAATTTGGTTGGTATCTGGAACATTCAGGTATTTCTACATCCATCCTGTGACCTCTTTCCAAGCAGGCTGCTGCTTTCTCTTCTGGCTTAGGGAATCTGAAGAAAGTTTCCCTGACTTTTCTCTTTCTGAATTAGCTAGGACAGGACTTGAATTTTTAAAATAAAGGCAAGCAGAAAAACAATCAAAGGAACAAATTGAACCAGGAGGAGTGGATATTCACAAGACGTTAAGAAGCAGCAACACTGACTGCCAAGCTGGTCGAGCTGTTGAAAGCTGCCCCTTCTGCCTCTTTTCCCATTAGGTCCTTGAAAGTCTTCAGTGGGAACTCAAACAGTAATATATGTATGAATATAACTATTCTTGCACGAATAAACCCCTCTAGTGCCTGCATCTTGGCTCTGAAGGATAGGCTGGCAAGTGCTTGAGGGATGTGAGGGCATGATAGGGGCAATTTTGGGGCTGGGGTCTGCACACAAGGGAGATGGAACAGCTTTGAGGAGTTGGGCAGTCAGTCAGGGCAATGCAGCAGGTCAGCAAGGGCAGTGCCAAGCGAAAAACACTGCCATGGACCCGTTTTTTGACACATTTATTGTTAAATATATTCCAGCTACCTAAAACAATCAACATCAGAGGATGATCTTTAATTCCTGGCTTTTAAAGCAGTCCAGGGGAGCACTGTGGGATTAATAAAAAACTTCCTGACTTCCACGTGAGCCTACCAACATTTTGTTTATTACTGTTCTGCTTTATCCAGTTGTTCTGGGACTTTTTTAGAAATCATTCAATAAAGTATTGTATTTGGATACCTTATTTATCAAGTACCTTTGAGCCACAACTTTGAAACATCTTTGTTTGTCATTACTTGAAAAAGCAAAGCGTGCCGCTAATTAGGGCTTTTTTTCATTCACATTGATTCATCTTCAGAATACGCAGCCACCTGCACGACTGGAAGCAAGAGGGCATTCTTAAACAGGAGGGAAATCGTCCCTAACTAATTCACTTCAGCTGTGGTCTAAGTTTTCTCTCAAAAGAGGATAGATGGCTGTAAGAATATGAGATTGAAACAAGACCTCCTGGGTCACCTGTACCAGTATCCTGCGACCGCAGGTACCATAGTGTACCATTCTCTTTGTGAGATTACTGAATGTTACTTCAGTTCAGACAGGCTTGTGCCTGAGCACGTTCGAATCCCACTTTGGGAAACCTGCTTCTCTTCTCTGTGGGCTGTGTCCTGAGCGCGTTGTCCTTTTGAGTTGTGCTCCATCCATGGCCCAGGCCAGAGTCCAAAGCAGAACGATGTTTTCAAGGAGCAAAGAGCTACTCATCTGGCAGGAAGACCCAAGAATCTTAAATACATCTTCTTCCACTCTACACATAGCCTGGGGTTTCAAGGACTTGAAGCCAGATTGCCCACAGACTTTCTACATAACCTTGAACAAACCGCACTTATCATCTGCATCTGCTCTAAAGTAAAAGATCACCACTGAGAGTTGGCCAGGGGCCAAACTTACAGCCTGACCATGCTGTTCACTTGGTGGAATATTTTGAGGCTTATCCTGGTGGCAATTCAGGTGCTACAGCTGCTGGGCAAACTTCGAGTCCAAGGCAAATTGGCCACAGGGATTATGTCTGTCCTCCACATATCTACGTTGTAAGGGTCACCTGAGGACTGAGGCTGGGGAGAAAAAATGTTCCAAGGATGTTAAAAGAACCTTGCTGCTACCTCCCGCTACAGCAGATGGGATTTGCAGCACAGCCTGCCCGAAGGGCAAGGTGGATGTGCAGCTCTTGGTCTCGAGATGCTGCAGGCTGCTATTCCCAGGACAGCTGGGCCAAGGTAAGCATTAACTCCTGTGTTTCAGTTTATGCCTGTGAAGTGAATGCTATTCTCAGGAGTTGCAATGCAGTTGCAACATGCTTAAATGCTTCATTAATGAGGGCTCTGTAAGTACCATAGAGACAAACAAGGTTTTAGAGGGCAGAAGTCTCTGTGCTTTCCCCATCTCCACCGGGGAGAATTTCAACTCACTGTCCAATTTGCAATTACTAACAGAAGATTTTGCACATGGAAATCGATTTGCTTGCACAGTTTGTGCCTCCATCTAATTGTTTTTAAACTTTGCATCTTGGGAAGAATTAGCAATCATGCTTTGGCGGATCCCTCTTCTTATAGTCATTTGGGTTTCTTTGAAATTTTATTCATGTAATACCCCATATGTTTCTATTGCTTTCAGGGGATATAGCAGAGTCATCCTCTAATTAATACCTGTTAATTCACAGAGCACATCAGTTAGAGTCTGTTGTAGATATTAAGGCAAACTTTCATCTACTGGGAAAAGTTACACAAGGTATAAATACAAATCTTGTTAACATGATTATTTTTATTCTTTTTAGCCATACACGCAAAGACAGATTAATTTTTTAGGGTTTTTCTGGAGAAAAAAGGATCAAGAAAGTGACAAGAAGAAATACGAATAGGATGACTGAGGCAAAGTATTTACATGGAGCTATTCCTTCTGGCCTTGCCAGGGCTTGTTCAGTCATGCTAGGGAAGGTGGAGTGCAAAAGTAGCTTTGACCACCCTGATTTGTCACCTGCTATAACTAAAACCACTTCAAGGTTTCTCGAACAAGTATTGATAGATAATCTCTGACACAGGTCATGCCATCATCCAGGATATATAAACACCTTTCACCTTGATATGCCAACCCCATTGACTTGTGCTTTAAAATTCCCTTTTGCAACCCTAAATGTGAGATGGAGAGGATGAACCTTCTAAAGATCCGGCCTATGCAAACTACAGAAAAAGTCTGAGCCATTTAAACTGTTATGATTAAAACTAACATTCGCCCTGCTTTTCAAGTGCTCTTCCCTTCTTACTCAAGGGAAGATGATAAAACTATTTCACTGTCCCAGTTACCTTAACCATTTCTAATAGCCACTACCATTTGAGGACGGGTGTTTAAAGGTTAAAGTCCTAAGCTGCTTTTTCCTAAAATTTCACAGATTAGATATTTTAGGATTTAGGCAAGCTCTATGGTATGTGCACAAAATCAGAGAGAAGTCCTAGAAGTATAGTCACTTAAGGCCTGGTGGAAGTGAAGCGTGTATCCCTGCCTCACTCGCTGTAGCACTTGTCTCTTCAGTTTTGCTTCCACAAAAGCCTCTTAACTCATTTTCTTCAAGGGAGACCAGCTTCCTTTCCACTGGCCTATTGTGGGCTTGTAATCTGAAATGGCGTCCTAAAAATAGAAACATGACCCTAACATCTGTGTCCTTCTAATGTCAATAAAAGCAGGGCATGAAGTGTTTTACATCACAGTCTCATTCCCTGGAATAATGGAGGATTGCCCCTTGCTGGTCTTAAGTCACAGGTGGCAGATGTTCAGTTTTATCCCCTTTAGCCACTGGCAGTGGCAAATTCAGAGCTGCTACAAAGCACTAAGGTTCTGTGCACCGGCTCTTAGCTTTGGGAAATCCCAGCTGTCTGCTCTCATTCATTCTCTTGAAGTAATCTTTAATCTTTCCAAAGTTCCCTTCAGGCTTTCTGTTCCAAGGCTCCAGATAGAAGAATGTCTTCACACAACCTTAAAGTCCAGAAGGGCAAAACAACCTCAAGGCACCAAGTGAAAAAGTGAACATGAAGGATTAAAAAAGAAATAGGGAAAAAAAATACAAGTTTTAAGAAACAAAGCTTCAAACTCATCCTATCACTAAATAGAAGTGATTGCCAACTTCTCTGCCCATGAAATAACTTGATCTGTTCATTCCTTTGGAACATGCACAGCACACATGCACTTTACAGGCTCGCCCAAGAGCCTGCCGTGACTGCTGCTACTGTCCTTCAATTTAAGAGCTAAATCACTTGTCTTCCTTTTCTGATAGACCTAGCCTTAGCACACACACAATACGTATGGGATATGGAAGAATACACCTGGTTTTTTAAGCTGAAGGTAGGTAAGGAAAAAATAATCAAGAGCTAAATGAAAGTAGAGGACAAGATCATGGTGACATTTTCAAGCTGGCAGACTCTGCAGGTTGATGATAGTCTTAAACAGAATCAAAACTGCTAACTAGACCCTTTGAGTCATCTGAAGGGAGACAGAACCAGTAGAGAATTCACTAGTCTCAAATCCCTCCAGATGACTTAAATAATTCATAGCAAACATCGGGACATGAAGACCAGGAGTCCCATTACGAGGCACACAGTATTGGTTTTGTTCATTAGAGCGAGTCACACAAAACACATTAGTACGTAAAGTGGGATGTCTCATTAATTACATCAGTCTATAAGAGACTATAAGGTAACGGTACCTGAAAAGAGCTCTGGGAGACTCACAGTCCTCATCGTTCCAGCGAGTCCCATGGTATCTCTCTGCAGAAAGCCATCCATTATTCCCACTCCCCAGTATCACTCAGGGTCTGGCGCCCAGCACCCTTGGTATGATTCTGACCATGGATGCTAGCAGACATTTCTCTAACAATGTCTCCTCTCTCATAAATTGCAGCCTGAGGACACAAGTCCCCTCTTGCCTGCTCCACACAGACAGGGCACAACTCCATGTGGATGCCCAGCTCCAACACTAGCAAGAGAAAAATCTATCCCTGAGTGGGAATTCTGACTCTGCTATCAGCTCTGAGAAAATAACAGAGACTAAAGGAGCATTTATTAATATTGTGTTAGGAATAACAAAGCAGCACTGCACCATAGCTTTCAGAGAGAGGGTAACCGAAGCATTACGATGCCAGCTGCTGGTGTTCGCCCATGCAGGCAGGTAGTATCTGTGCCTGTTAACTGGAGGCAAGACTCCTGGACCCGTATTTTCAAAAGCATGCTGTATTTGTGTGTACTGTAGGCAAACAGTACACATTCATGAGAGCTCGCCCTGCTTGTATGGACAAAAGCACAATGGAGCACCATCCACTTCTTTTCCATCCCCTGCAGGTACCCCAGTAAGAGAAGCCTAAAATTCTTGAACAAAAGAAGTGATTCCTTCACTACACAGATACCTTAGTGCATGAGGAGAGTCCCCAGGCTCCTGGGACTTGAATCATTTCTGCAGAGACAGAGGACACATCCTCCATGGGGATGTACCCACACAAGCAGAAGACTGTAGGCAGACCGCCAGGTCAGCACCCATCCCATCTGAACATGCTCTGCCCACTTCTAGAGCTGAGCAATGTAGTTCTCACCTACCTCTTCATCAAGAAGAGTTGTTAAGGGAGACATATGTCACTTCTGCTCCACATACTCAGTCTTAAAAATCTAGGTCATCCTGCGGAAGTACACTGCAACTTCAGGGTCATGGGGGTGGACTAAATAAACTCTCCAGGTCCCTTGCAACCTCCTTTCTATTATCATACAGCTTCACAGGTAGGACTGTGCCCAGTGATGGACGCAGACACCCTGCAATGATGTGAGAAAGAGAGCGAAAGCATGAATTAAGTTTTCCTGTTTGGCACACAAGAGAATCATATATACAAGCCAGTGGATCATCAAGATCTACACTAATATAATCTTTCTGGAAAGTATTTATCCCTTAGGCTTGGTTATATCCAGACTCAGCACTACAGACATTATGAAAATACTGCTGCCAGGGTACAGTGTTGGTTGCCTGCAAAGAAACTACAGAATTTATTAGAGAGGAAAAGGAAAAAGGTCAGGGAACAGCTTCACCTATTTTGCTCTCTCACAGCTAGTCCTTGTGACTAAAACAATATGTAGTAGCAATGACAGGGACAGATGATCTAGAACTCCCTGCACTATTAATATATAGTGCAAACTGTTGTGAAAAATAACTCTGTTTACATGTTTAATATATAAACCTCAATTCACTGCTACTGATGATGCTATGTTAAAATACAGCTAAGCTTTTAACAAGTACTACACAGAATACAACAGGAAATATTTCCTAAGTTCAAACACTCCCCAAATATTCCAGATCTGGAAATAGAATTGTTAAAACTAGAGGAAAGAAGGGAGTAGGGGGAGAGAAATGCGGTAGCAAATGCTAATGAAAACGCAGCAGAATGAAAAAACAAATGGAGATGGGAAATAAAGAAATAGAGAGAAAGTTTCAGATCTGCCCAAACTCTACCAGCTCCCTCTACCTCAGACAAGTTAGGATTTCAGTTCCCGCCCGTAAGACACCCATACCATGACACAGAGCAATGCAGCAATGCACTGCACAAAGTGGAAAGGTGATTTCTCACTCCCCTTTAGGCCTCCAATTCTGTAAGGCACTGCCCAGTTCTGCATGCCTTGCCCAAGATGAGCAGCTCACCTCACCACTTCAAACACTAGATAGTTCTGCTGTCATTGCATGAAACATAAACTCTATATATAGCTGCAGTCTAGCTTCTCAAAGGGGCTATCATCTCTTATCTCAAGCTTAGCTTCATAACTGCCAGAGAAATAAGGAGTAAGATTCCTCATTGCAGGAGGGATGCAGGAAGAAAGGATAGGGAGGTACAAGGAACTATTAGGTCTTCTCTTCCATGAATCACCACATTGTACCAGATCGTGCGGTGCATAAAAAGTATGCATGTGGCAGAACAAGGGCTCTAAGCTCCTTAAAAACCCAGTCTGAGAAATACTTTATCCTAAAGTCTTTAACGTCAAGTGGCTGAGCAACTTGTGTTAAAACTAACCTCAATGCTTGCAAACAGCAAGGAGTCCAGGATACAGGGGGTTTCTTCCTCTGCTATGTTAAGCTTAAATAAAATTATATGGTCTTTAGTTTACCTTGCCATGCAGGCGTATTAGGGATGGATTTCTCTAAAGCCAGAACATCACAAGCTACCCAAACAACCTTATCATTGCAATTTTTCATAATCTCCCTCTTTTATGTATCTGTGAGCTCTGACGGCAGAAAAAATTCATCTCCTCAGCCCACTGCCATCTGGAGCAAGGTTCAGACTCAGTTGCAAGTGTAATGAGAAAGAATATTTCTGGGAAATGGTGGGAAGGTTAATGATGAGGATGCTTAGAGCTGGTAATCTCTTTCCAGATCTCACTGTTTGTGACACTCCAAGAGCCTTTCTGGTCTCCACTATATGAGCTGGAACCATTAAGAGCAAACTTGTGGGCAGATAGTGAGAGCTACGAGATTTGATGGGAACTTGGGCCTGTAGAGCCTAAGCCGAAACAGCAGAGAAATGATTTTCAATCAGGGATTATCCCAATTCATTCATGAAACTAGAGTGGACCTAGATGACCTGCGGAGCATCGGAAGGAGATTTTCAGCAACTATAGGGATTTTGCAACTCCGAAGTCTGGGCTGGCTCAGTTCTCAAGAGGAGAAAGACAAATGGTGCTTAAATGGGTTCATTCAAGATTATCTATTAGGTTTCATGTGGAATATCAGAACCCTGACTACCAGGGTTAAAATGGGACATCAGAGGATACCCTAAAACCTCTTGCCATCAAAAAAACCCAGGTGGTACACAGCTCAAGTAACAAACCAACTTTCCAATCACCCTTCAGATACAGATTGGATCAGCAAGGTACAGCATTTCCTTGAATGGCTTCAGTTCTCTGACAACCTCCTTTAGCCATTTCAGTGCTCTTGCTCTTTCTGCCATGGCCCTGCCTCAGGTGCGTTCCATAAGGCAAAGACCGAGAAAGAGAGAAGGGAGAGAGATACTAATGCCTTTGCTATTTGATATTACAATGCCATATCAGACAGCCTGTTTATTTCTGCTAGGCTTAGCTGGAGATGTTCAGATGCTTTTATATGACTTGACATCCACCTCTCAAATAATAGACCCTGCATCACCAAAAAGGCCAGAGACAGACATATTATTCTCTGATGTTATTTCTAGCATTGTCCAGCAGACACCACAGGGGAAGAAGAACAGCTGCAACTCAGGCAGTTTTACAAGCTGTTACTGGCCTGGCAGTTGCAGGCAATATCTGTCAGGTCTGAGCGAGCTGGACTCTGGTAATCGGGCAAAGCTGTTGTTTGTTAGCCCCTCGCGGTCTCTTGACTTTTCATCTTGATTAAAGACTACACTGAACGATAGAATTAGCAAGGCAGGAATCCTAAGCCTTTTGCCGCTCCTAAAATCCAGTCGCCTGCCTACTGTACACGTGTTCATCCTTGGGGCTACCATTTAGTGGCACCAGCTGCTAGCCCAGATTCCAGGGCCAGGAGCTATTAGTGCACAGACCATTAGCTTTAAAAGGCATTTGGAACTTCTGAATGTATTAGAGATCGTGTGACTGACATACAGTACAGCCATATGTGGCTCGCTGTCCTTTCTGTCAACTGTTTCTGTCCAAAAATGCCTTGGTTTATTGGAATGATCTAGGTGGAGTACTTGTGGAAGCATCTTACTGAGAGGACTCAGCTGATGATAGTCATTCTGTTAAACAGTGATTACCTGATCTTAATGTAACTTCCCTGGCCCTCTTCCTCTTTCTCTGAACTAGACATGGCAATAGATTGCATGAAAGGTTGAACTGGGACTCCTTTTTAGCCCTGTCATTTGCCCTCTTAATAGTCCCAGGGAAATCATTTCATTTCTGTATGCTTCATTGTCCTCATGTGTAAGATGATAATAATGAGTCTTTACTACAGTGTTTTGAGATCTGTGTTTGTAAAAACCATAGTAAAACTTAGAATTACCATTACTGTCTAAAGCAAGGGTGAAGAGGAAGCCCCATGGGTCTGCTTATTTTTTATTAGTAGCTCCACGGTTTTTCTAAACCCTGTCCTGTTGCGACATCAGGCATGGATCTCCCTGTTCACCTCAGCAATTACATTGTCCCAAACCAGTTGCAGAGGACACTTGCTATTGTCACTAGGAGCCCCGGAGTGGTGGTACCAGTAAGACATGCAGCTCATTTCTCAAGAAGATGATAGCAGATGGTGACACAAAATAGGCTTTCATTATGCACTTTGTGGGCAATCTGTCCATCATCATGGCAAAAGTGACTAGGCCTTTGACTTCAGATCATTTTCCCCTAAACTGCCTTCATTTACATGGTCACAATCGCAGCTCAGCACTGTGAGAATCATGGGCTATTCATCCCTCTTCCTGCAATCACCTGGGTCAACCTGCCCATCTCCATTCTATCTCCAGCTCTCACATTTATCAGCTTTATCTTAGACAGTGTCCATTTTCTTTGTGAAAATGAATAGCTGCTGCTTTTCACTCTGAGAGGTGGAGTGGAGTTTACCTGAACACCATTGCTAACATGCCAATTACATGATATTGAGACCAGTGTAAGTGCCAGGAGTGACCGCCAGAACACCAGGCTCTTTGCTACGCACTTTGTAGCATTGTTGCCCAGATAAACACAACCGTAGGAAGTACACATGGCTCACCAAAGGCCATTAACTCTGGCCTGCTGGGGTAATCCAGGTAGCAGACCAGACTCTTGACTCTCAAAAACCAGTTAAAAGCCAGATTGTCTCACCAGCCTGTCTGAACTCATCGCAACCTCGCTACACTGCAATCTTCCCATTCCTTTCCTAGTTTTTGGTTTAAAGCAGACGTGTTACATCATTTAGAGTTCAAATACAAGATTCCTTCAAAAGTCTCTAAAAGGCTTTATAATGTGCAGTTCTGATGAGATTTCCAGACCCTCTTCCTTCATACAACTGTCAAATACCAGCAAAAGTCTTTTCTCGCTTTTAAAAAACATTTTAGCATTATGTCCCTTAGCTGGATTTTTGAAATGTAAACATTAAATCAGTGCCTTTCAAAGCTAGTCCTTTTATCTCAGGTCTGGCAGATTTTCAGACTCAGGACAGTTCCTATGCCATTTGAAGGGGTTCTTCCCTCAGTAAGATGCATACATCCTTCTCCTTACCCATGTGGTCTCCTCATCTAAGCTAGAATAATGTATTTAAATTTATCCAATGGTTTTCATGACTCAGATTTCCCATAACTAGAAGGCTTTCAACCATCCTCCGCTCCACTTGTTTAGACAGTAAAGCAGCCCTCTCACTGGCTTGCAACCTGCAATGTCGTAGTTCGTCAGTGGAGTGAGGTCATTACCTGGGCCAGGGAGAGTATGCTGTTGCAGTCTGTCTTTCAGCTGTTCTAGTGCATCTCTGGTCTCCTGCTTGGTCAAAGGCAGCCCTAAAAGCCACAGCTTTAAGATACAGTCTTTCCTAGAGAGGAAGGGTATTTCCTGAAAGCAGTCATTTCAATCTTGTCACACATATGCAAAACCCTAAGAGATCACACATCTACTCCATCCTTGACCTACTATCCCAAATATTTCTCACACAGCTACATGTCCAATGAGATAGGAAACTCATTCAGCAACTGCCACATGCAACAACTTCACTGTTCTACATAAACAGAAGTAGGTAATTTCCTGGTTTGGACAACAGGAGACAAACGCAAGTCCTTGCATACAGACATTTCTTCATCTGCCTGTGCTGCTTCTGAAACATCAAGAAGTGATTTTAAAGAGCATATAAGTGATCAAGGCACCTCTTGTTATTGATGTTCATTGAGACCAGAGTTCCTAAATTCCATAATCCCCTTTGAAAATGCCACCCAGTACCTGCTAACTCACAGGTGTCATTTACTCACAGGAGCAAACATACTTTGGAGGAAAGCATCCTAAGCAATACTGACATTCAAGAAAGCCTTTAAAGTTACTGGCTGGCATGAGTGGTGGCTCATCATAGCCTGGATCGGCTGAAAGCCAGATGCAGGAAGAACAGGTTGGGGCAGGGACGGGGAAAGAAATGAGATGAACAGGCTCAGAGAAGGGAAGGGGTAGAAAGCAATAGGGGGGAAAAAGCCAGAAACGAATGTTGGATAGGTTTCAAAGCTGCTTAGGTAAGCTGTTAGATTGGTTTTTAAATTTAGGTTTGTGTTTGAGAAGGCAGAAAAGAACTGAATCACAGGCCTACATCCTGCCATTATCTTCCATAGAATACGCCCAATTATTGTGTATAAGTCACAGGCCATTTGAAAACCTTCGTGTGCAGGGATCCAGCACAATCCCTGTAGGGCATTGACTGCACAAAATTAAAGAGTCAGACTGGTCTTTTAAAAGAGGAGAAAAGAGAAGAAAAATGATGATTTGCAAAGTTGTGCTCCAGTGGCCCATTTATGGTATGGTATACTTTACTGCAACCTACAACAGGGCTGCATCAGCCACCTTCCTAAACAACCACAAACCATGTGGTATCAAGAAGCAGAAACTCAAATGAATGAGAGATGCTACATGTTTGAAAACTAAGCCCCCTGCCATAGAAGACAAAATAAAGAGGAAAGATTGGCAAGGGTAAACATGCAAGTAGTTAATTATGGAGTAAATTAACTCTCCAACCATGTACATAATCAGTCAGGAGATGCTATAAACATTAGCCAACATTTTTAGTAATAAGATTTTGAAAAAATTACCATATATCATCCCCCAGCTCAGGCAATGAAGTTCTGCTCGAGTATCTCAAATTGGAGCCATAGGGGAGCACCATAGTCTCCAAAGCCCTCGCAATTACTGTAATGCACCCCTGTAAGGAACCAATACAATCTGAGCAAGATGCAGAAGGGAAATAACACCTATGAATTTATGGCAAACTCTCAGCACATTTCACAACAGTCATCAGTTCTCTTGGGTGTGTGCACAGCAGCAGGGTCAGCTGCCTGCAGTCTTTTAAGCCCAGTGCCTCACTCCAGTGTACAGGAAAGGAGCTGATCTGGGTATAAATCAGGGCTCTGGTTGGAAGAAGACTCCTGCGTACGGGATCCTGGTCTCATTTCCTGCAAAAGGCATGAGGCAAAGGAGGCAGAAGACTGCCAAAGTTTAAGCTCTTCTCTGCCATCTTGTCCCTGAGGCAGTTGAGGCTAGATCTGTAGATGCCTTGGATTCTCCTGAAACCAGCCAGAGCTGACTGGAGCTGTGATTTGAATATACAAATAAACTGTGAAAATTCCTGAGAAAAATAAGTGCTGTAAATAAATAATCAGTCCCAGCAATTTTCAAGCTGGAAAAAGGAAAATCAGTGCACACTATTTACAGTTCTTATGTGCCTCACTTTCTCAACTGCAAAACAAGTCAATATACAACACATATGGGGCATTGCAAAAGAAGAAATTCACTCATGCCTGTCAAGCACAGGTACCACAGAAAGGAAAAACTAGGAAGAATTGAATCTGAATTCTACACACCATCTGCAAACACAGAAGAAGAGGAAGAAACATTGAATCACCATTCCAGCTCCCAGCTCCCTGCAAAGTAAAAGTTCAGCAGAAAAATCCGCATGATACCACATGTATGTGCAACCACATAGGCCAAGTTATAACTATGCACACAATATTAAGTGAGGCATTTCCTAAAATAAAGTATCAGCTTTAAACTCTAATATCATTTATATGAGGTTCCTTGAAGTTATGTATATATTATATTATGTTATCACTTCTGAAGAGTGAAACGGGAAGACAAAGACTCTTTTTCCTCTTAAATTGCATGCTGAGACCCTGCAGATCAGCTCTGATGTCTGTTTTATACAGCCAAATAAAGGAACCTGGCTGATTCTTGTAGTGCCCTAATGGAGTTTCCTTTGAACTGGAAATACACAGAATTAAGTGGTGGAAATGAAAGAGATTGGTCAGGAACTTTCATGGAAGTACCTGAGCATTGCTGGGTGCAAGGAGCTGGTGCTGACTTTGCGTCACCGTCCCTCCTTGCTCTGACTGGAGTTTCCATCTTCACCTGAGTAGGGCAGGTGCCTGGTGACAACAGGCTCCCTGATGGGGAAGGGACATGGCACTATCATCCAAACCATAGCAAGGGTGAGAAGAGATAGGACGCACCCTGGATTCCCCTCCGATGAAATCACAAGATGATGGGAAACATGCCTGAAGCCCACTGAGGCAGTCCAGGAAGATGGGCTGTCTTCTCACAACAAAACAAAACAAACCCAAATAAAAGAGTTTTCTCAGCTGAGAGGAAATGTTTTCTTCCCTATTGCTTCAGCCTCCTAAGGAGAAACATGCAGTTTTTGTGGAGGTATGCTGGTTTTAGCCTTGCTCCTACCACCCATCCTCAGGAACTGAACAAGTGGTTTGGGGCCACAAGCTACCAAAACGGCCTGCCTGGAGGCCTGCTGCAAGCAGAAGGCAAGCTGCAGGGAAGCTGGGGATAGCAGGTCTCACATGTTTGTGGGTGACGAGTTAATAGATAAGCACCAGTAGATGGCACTCACGAATATGAAGCAGTGTCCCTGGGCCTTCCAAACTTACTACTTGGCACTACAAACAGTTCTTTTTTTTGCAAATCTTTGTATCAGTTTCTATAAAGAGTCTTCTACCTGGATTTCACCTCAAGCCATGGACTAGCATCTTCCTGAGGAATTGTAACTGGATTTGACCAGTATGCCAAGGCCAAAATATTATTTGGTGTCCCAAATACAGGCATTTCCCCCCAAAACCTAAATGCTGCTGAATTTCTTCGTTGAGAGCAAAGAGATTTTCATGCTATGGATCTTGCTTTTTTCAGCACTAATGTTGTAGGAGCACATTTGGCTCTGGTTCCCACAGTTGTACTTTTGACTTTTTCTAGAATCAGCAAGGTCTAAGAAGCAAGTTAAAACTCCTGGGCACATGCTCTGGCAGTGACGATGCTACCAGAATACACTGATCAAACAAGTTTCACAGTAGCACCAAAGGGGTCATTGCACTTTTGTGTAACTCTCAGCAGTCCTAAGGTTGTCTGGAGTGATCCTGGGGACTGATTCACCATGCAAAGGGATAGAGACCTTGGTTTAAGCCAGGTCAAACACATAAATTTCCTTGAAACTACACCTGCTTCAGCCCCACTTGAATTTGGCTCAGAATTGTTCAGAATCAGACTGACCGCTTCCTCTCTGAGGTAAGGGGCAACATACTGGAAGTACGTGCCTTCTCTGTAATGAGTTTGGCAAGTAAGATAATTGCATGCCAGTCCTGCAGGTTTCATTTGTCTGTCCCTGTCCACTGCAGGCTGATCCTGTCTCTGTCCTCTGAAGTGGCTGCATGCCAGCACCATCCATTTCTTGCTGTCCTCCTGGCTGCAGAGCCTAGTTTTTAAATAGGCATGGCCTGAACAGCTTCAATAGGAGCTGCCTCGTGCAAGGAGTGGAGCTGCTTCTCTGAGCATCCTGAAGGATGACCAAGCATTAGGCAGTGCGAGAAATGATTATCTTACTCAGGTCAAAGGATGGAGAGGCATGATTTCACCACAACAGATAAAGAGAGGAAAAAAGGTTCATTCTCATGCTATATATTTAATCCCAAAATAACTTACACATCCTAAAATTAGGAGCCTGGAAAGAACTCAGTGCTCCCATCTGAGCAGAGCTTGGCAGGGTTCAGTGTGTGCATGTGCAGTAAAAGAGCAAGTTTGTTCAGACACAAGTGGCAGAACAACAGAGATGGCCAGAATGGACAACTCTTCATTAAATCTTGATGAATTTATGAGATACTGTCGCCTTTACTGCAGATCAGCCATGAAATGCTATTTGGACAGGCAAGGATACACTTTAAAAGTGCTTGCATTTAGATTCCCTCTTTGTGTCTGGGATTTTCAATCAGAATTTAATTCTCATGAGCAGTTTCTACAGCTTTAAAATGTTTTCATATCTAGTTACCCTAACTTCTGCTCATACCAGCAGTACTCAGCATATACATCAACTGAAGCTTAGTGAGCATCAAGATTTCAGAAACTTCTTACAGAAAAAAAAAAAAAAAAAAAAAAAAAAAGAAATCACCTTTAAAATAAAATTTAAAAAATGCAGAAGACTAAAAAGACAAAATTCCATGTGGTAGAGATTAATCTGTTTTCATCTGAACTTTCCCCAAATGGAGAACATTCTTCAAAAGTCAAACATAGAGCCTTATTTCATGCTCTCCACAGTAACCTTTAGAGTCTAAAATGCTCATCTGTTCATCTCTCCACGTCCCCTCTCCGTGGCGTTTGCAAATGACACAAACATTTGACTGTGATCTGTGCTCTCCCTAATGCAGCCGAGCCTGTGTGTGCACCTTGTAACAATTTTCTCTGGAGCAAGTTCAAGCACAATTTGCTCATGCTGGTATCTATCTGTCATCAGATGTGTCAGCCGAATCTCTTTCAGCTCGAGTGGGGAGGAAGGAGACAAAAGGTCACCTTCTACACACGGTATGTTCTCCAGGAGGCAGCAAAGGGAAGGAGGGAAACTGAGTTTTCATCTACCTGACAGGAATCAAATGCTTTTTTTCCCTTTCCTTTCACATTTCATTCCCCATGCTAGCAGAACAGTTCGCTGCCTCGGAGAGCAGATGGATAAGCTCAGAACAGATAAAAATGAACCTGAGCCGTCAGAAAGCTGGGAGAGTTGGTGCAGCCAAATGGTAGCCCTGAAGGTGACAATGTATTTCCTTAAAGGAAAGATTGCTCATTAGCCTTTGGCCTCTGACAGTGCCTTACCCACCCCACAGCCATGTTGTCCTTTAGAGCTATATCTGGGGTGTATAGCCAAGGTGCTTTCAGGAGCGGTGGGAGGCATGTTGGTACATGACGCAGCCATCGGCTGAAGTTGGATGCTCTCCCTTCCAAAGATGGCAAATAAACATCAGAGATGCTTTTCTTTGAGCATCTGATGAGAAAGACAGCTTCAAGTGTGATTCTGCACTGAAAAGGGGCTAATGTAAAAGCGACACCTTCCTACTCCTTGGGTGTGCTCATAACTGCATCTGATTACTCTGCTGACTGCGTGCCCACACACGCACGCGGAGCTGTTGCCCATGCCCGCCCTGCAGGAGTTGTGCGCAAGCTGGCGTCGCTTCAGCCAAGTGTGCCAAGAGGAGAGCAGCTTACTGGGAAGAGAAGGACTTTACAGTTTGAGCTTTAACCTACATTAGACATTTAGCTCAGGTACATGCAGTTATCTTCAGTAACTCAGCAATTAGGAACCTAAGCTCTCCCAAGATGCAGCAGACACCTCAAAAGGGTGATTCTGAGCATATAAATCAAATGTCTAAAGCAAATTGTGCCACTCTGATTAGGCAGTGGGATGTCTGGGTGCCACAGAGTTCATGATGGTAACAACCCTCCCGATTTCTGGAGAGAGCCTAGCCTGACTTGCAGATCTCCAGCAGAACGTATCAGATAGGCTGAAACAAAAACAGGCAGATGTGATTAGGAAATTGCTGTAAAACTAAAACCTCACTCTACCCTTACCAAGGACCAACAGCTCTCAGGACATAGGGCAAGGCCTCGTCATGCTCCAAGAAAGCCATAGGCTGAGGCATATCCTGGAGCAAGGAACCTGGGAGTTGCTCAGACCTGCTTGCCTAGGGAAATGTTTGGACTGGAAAACAGGAACATGGGGAAATATGGCATGAGATGCTGTATGACCACTGCGCACCAGGAACCAGCTTCTGTCCCATAGTGCATGGGGCAAAATTGCACTGACTTCAGCAGGAGATGGGAAAGTGGCTGGCAGGGAGAGAGAAGCCAGGGCATCTCAGTAAACATCCCTCTCCATTGAAAAAAAGGATCTTATCTTTAGTGCGAATAGAACCAGAGATGCATTTTTTTTTTTATCCTTGAGGTTTATTTTGTTAGTATTTCTATATCTGACACCAGTCAAAAGGGATTCTGGGAAAAAAAATAAACGCTACTTTTAGTGTTTTATAAGAGGAGATGTATGATCTCAGTCAGTCAGTCAGTGAGAACAGAAGACTTTCAGGATGCTAAGGAATAGCAAAGAGCTCGGAAATTTATTTCCCATTACAGTGTGGCAGATGGGAAAGAAGCGGGCACAGACAAAGTGAATGATTTGATGTGGAGCCAGAGCTACAATGTAAAAAAGGCAAGAACAAAATCGAGACCGGCTGAAAGTTTTCCAGTAGAATATTTTCCCTTTCAAAGGACAGAAGGATTTTCTGCAAAAGCAAATGTTCAAGGACAGCCTCCAGTTTCCATGAAATTGCTATTATTTTTCTAGTTGCATGGAATAATCAACCCCAGAAAGGATTAGCACCACTAGAAAAAGAAGTCTGGTTGCAGCAGACTTATTTCCATTGAAAGTGCAGGTGTAAACAAAGACTTATGTACAATTTTTCCATCAATAAAATCTATTTTCCAACTATTTTTAAGATTGAAGTAAAAAAAGAGCGAAGGAAAACATTCTCAGGAAAAGAAAGTTAGATTCCATTGATAGTACATCTACAGAAACTTTTACCGACCTGATTGCTTGTTACCTGTCAATCTCCCGGAGTCTCCACATGAAGCTCTTGGAGAAACATTTTCCTGAAGGACATCATCCTGCAAGTAACAGGGATAGGTTTGTACTCCCCAATATGCATTTTCTTCCACCTACAGCTCTTAATCTATTAAAAGGTTTACCTCACCTTACCCTACAATCCTTGCTTTACCATAATGCTTCAATCCCCCTAGCTACTCATTCTGAGAGGCCCGTAACACATCAAACCAGGCTTGCAGAAGAAAGGATCTCAGCTGGGCTACGCACAGAAAAGACAAAGATTTCTGCCCTCTGGCTAGGAGGGCAGACCCACGTGGGATCCATCGCTCAGCTCCACTCCACTTCGGATTTATTTTGCTGCACCCCAACCATGCTTTCTAGATACCTTGTCCTTCCTTACTGCATCCTTGTTACTTCCTGTTGCCCCATCAGAAGATGTTTTTGGAGTCACTGAAATAAGCAAAATCCAGACAAACACCCACACAGTACAGATTTAGTAACATGAATTGGGGAAGAGAGAAGGCTTTTTTACATACCAGCTGTTACCAGCGCACAGCAACAACTGGTGTAAACTGTGCATTTTGCAATTTGTGTCAGTGTGCAGAGACCTGGGCACAGATTTTAACAGCAGCAACAGCTGTGATGGAGCTGGATTGCAATAAGCAGTTCAAAGTAATGAAGCAATGAACTCACCAAACCACTATTTTACTGTGCAGACAAACTAAATGCTTTTTGGTCCTTCATGCATGAGCCTTAGAAGTGCAAACTTTTCACACTAAAAGAAAGAAAATCATCCCCGCATTTAGCAAGCGAAATGATTCAGATAACCTCAGGCAACAACAACTTGAGCCAATAAAGAACAACAGTGTTTGACTGCCTTTGGAAAAGTATTTGCTGATCTTTTTTCATGTGTAACATTGCTTTAAAGTACAAAAGACATGGAGGTCAATAGCAGTTCACTGAGAAAATACTGTGTTCCTTCTTTTCAGCATGCCTTCCTGCCATTTTCAAGAGATGTAGGTCCAAACTGCAGATGAATGTCTTGTTCCTAGAGTGGGGGTTCCTAGAGTGGGGGTTCCCTAGACCCCTATTCTCTGAGCAGAGGTTAGCCCAGCTCTGGATCCAAACTTTGGGTCTGGAGCTGCCTGTTTCTCCAAGAATGAATCATACCATTGCTCTTGTAGTGACTGATCCAATGTAGTTTTCAAAAGTGAGTGCACACAAATAAAAGCCATCATCCATGTGACTAACTCAGAAAGCCAATACCTGAGTTGTAAACCTGTTGAGGAAAGGGCAGGGGAAACAAATACTTGAACAATAGGTAATCTCAAGGGCATCTCAGCAGTTTCCCTCTCCAAAATAAACCTCTTTGAAGGACAGAGCATCTTCAAGGAAACACTGGCTTGTCTGGGCCTGAGAGCAGCAAATATTTTCTATCTGATGAAAAGTGAAAGTAGTTTGCAGAGAAGACAGAAGGTGAAAACAGGTAGAAAAGACACTGAAGACCAGAAAAAGAACTGAAGCACCGTAGGGTGAAATTCTGGCCTTTCTAAGTCAACGACAGAAGGCTCACACAGATTTCCACAGGATCACATAAGTTATCCTGTCACTAGTGAACCATCCGAATGGATCCAGGACATTATAGCAGGAGGATTACATTCACACCCTTCACCATTCTTTCCGCTCTCAAGGAAGGTCTCATATCCTGCCACTCACACGACTCTGACAGGGAAGAGATCATGCCCTTTTGGCCTTCTCTACTGTCTGAGATAAGATAAGGGCCTCTTCTTTTCATCTGCTGCTTAAGCAGGATCTCTAGCACTTATTTTGGAATGAGGAGGTGATCACAAAAAAACCCTCCAAACCCAAAACCTTGTCTCAGGAACATTCCTATCACACTGATGAAATGAGATGCAGGGAATTATCTCGGTATACCCTGCAGAGAGCACACCTTCATTACTTTCTGACATAGGCTCTATGAGCTGCTTTAGCATCCAAGGTCCATGTCTCGTCCACGACCCATCGCCAGGCACTCTCGAGGTGAAATTATGTAAACCGACCCCCACATAGAAACGAAAGTTAGCTTTCCAAGAGCTTCCTTCCAGCTCTGTAAATCAGTTGTCCCAAGAAGAAGCTGCCTGGACAGTGCCTCAACCCTTCTTAGTCTCACAGCCCTGCCCTCCTCTTCCAAACCAATTTATTTGGAAAGGGCAAAGAGAGGGCCCAGTAAAACTATGACTAATGCCTAGCTAATTCCCAGAAGAGAAGGCAGATTAGCTCCAAAGGAAATAGTCTTATACTTTCCTGACCCAGGCTGTGACAGTTTAAGAGAGAGGTTGCTCTTACCAGTAAATATGGGAGCTTTCCTCATCAGAAATTACACAGGGTAGCTGTCCTGTGTGTATTACATCTGCAGAGCCAATAGTGCAAGCGCAGTTTATCAAGACTTCGAGCATGCTGATGACCCATGTCAGTGCACAAAAAGGGTGACCCAAGGAGCAGTCCTGAGAAAAAATTTAGTGCGACTCTTTTCCTAATCTTTTTAGAGAACAAACGCTGAAGTCATGGGTTGATTTTCAGTTGTAACCAGACAAAAACCATCCAAGGGGTTGCTTCCTACGTGCATTTGAACACATGATATAAGGACACGTATTGTCCTTACGATACCACACTGACATGTATCATCCTGCATGATCTTCCAGTTCACAGCTGTGAAACACAGCCCTCTAAGCTCCTGCGTACACCTTCAGTGGAAACTACTCTTAATTTAAACTGGCCTAAATAGTAAGTTATGAGACTAACAAGCAAGCAGCAAATAGGACAATTGCTTAATGAGCGGAAAATGCAGTACCCATACAATATTTGAACTCAAACAATGAATCCGAATTAAAATGAAGACTACTTCAGATTACATACTTTTTCCTCCTCATATATATGTCTTAAATTAAGTATTCTTACTGCCCTCTGCTTCCAACATTACCAGCTAAATTTGTTCATTTGCTTGCAATTAGTATTTTTATTCTGTTATATTTCTTACATTCACAAATAGATATAAAATCTTTAGTGCATTCTCTACTTAGCAGAAAATACTATTTTAATGGTTTCTGATGTTCTCCTGTTTTGAAGATGCACATGGAAGTCAGGAAATAATTACAAAGAGCTGGAGCTTTGAAAGCTCTTCCTCTCTTTGGAGGAAGCAGGAATCCAGCACTCAGTCAGCAGTAAGTTTTCTTCTTTAGAAAAAAAGGATGTTGCACAAAATAAATAACTACAATTAGCAGTTAAATTTTATTGTGCATTTTGTCTGTGTTAACATCATTAAATTGTCACTTTTTAAAGAAATACAAAATCTTACGTTCTGCTAGTTCACTGTAGCCAGCACGCAGGAACATTAAAGGACCTGCCTCCAGCAGCTAATTCTAGAGAGCGTCTCTCTCTGAGAAGTTAACATGTCCAAACAGCTTTCTGTAACAGGCAATTTCCACTGAAGTGCTCCTGCAAAAGAAAACACATAAACCTCACTCTTTCCTTGCAGGTTTCACCCAACTGTACAGGGTGATTTCGAGCTGTTGTACACAACCGAAGGGGAGAAGAGAAGGTCTCTGTGCAAAAGTTCACCGAGTCTGGACGGCACAAGTTTGAGCACGCCAGAGAGCGGCAGCAGTACCGCAGAGCGCGAGCTATCAGGAGATGACCTAGGCCTTTCTGTACAAAACAAGGTGAAGTTCATGGGGTGAAATATCACAAGCAAGGACACTTTTAACTGTATAAATGATAAAATAATTTAAAGTAAGCAGTGCAAGATTAGCAGAAGCAGTTTCTGACGCAGGAATGTTTTGTCAGAATAGAGGACGCCTGATAGGCAACTTTGCTTTCACCAGGCTGTGATGACACAGCCCGTTACGTGAGAGATGCTGCTCTTTGCTTACGTTAGAAAAGCGGTCAGGCTGAACTCAGACAGCTTCCTCGTTGAATGCAGCTTAATGTGGATTTGAATAAATGTTACAGCTCAGTACCGATTAGCAACACGTGCTTCTGAGAAAGTTGCTCCAAACATCTTCTACTTCAATCTTCCTTCTTTAGCAAAGGAAGTTAAAACAATGAGATTAAGGAATCTTCAGAGCTATAACCACCAGATCAAGATATTCACACAAGAAGCAAGTGCTGCTAGTCTTGCTGTTGGCCTGCCTCCTTTGGGGGGAGAGAGGAGAGCTGCTGTGTGTAGGTGAGATGAACTGAAAGGTGAAGCAATACTTGGGCTGCAGTGATTTATATTTCATATATTTTAAAAGTCTGTATCAAGCACAGGTTAGGGTGGGCTGGAGGAGGGCATAGGAGCAAAAATCTTTTACTTATCCTAAATTCACAGCTAGAGCTGGGTGAGAGTGAGGACAACAATTTTGAAAAGCATCGTCACAAATATGTTTCTTCATTTTGTTGTGTTTTTTCTCAAGGCTTAAAACTTGATATATTCAATCACTTCTACTGCTTCTTTGCATTGTGGATTAGTTAATTGCAAAGCAAAAACTCGTGCCTGATTTATTATGTATAAAGCTTTGGAAAATTACAAAAAGCAAAAACCTAGACAAGTCATCCAGCTCCTTGATAATGGCCTTCAGCAATGTAGAAATGAGACTAAATGTAGTAAAAAATGCAAATAAAAACAAACATATGAATTCAGGCCTCTGTCTTTATTACAGAATCAAGAAGAAACAAAGGAACTCAGGCACTCAGAAATTTAAAGCCAAAAAAAGGAGACCAAACACAAAACTTTCACACCTGCATCTTTGGCAACCTCCAGGAAAATACTGTCCATGGAAAATATTCTCAGGCCAATTATGACGAGTGAAATCTTGCCAAATTCCTAGCCATCTATATGGCAATTTACACATTCCATTGTCCCTGGGTGATCTAGTGACCCAGTGCGGGACCACGCGTCAGCAGGTCTGAGAACGTGTCTCTTGAAGGAAGCATTAGCCTCTCTTGAGGGACAGGAACAGGAAAGATCCTCTCCTGAGGTCTCATCCAACACCACCTACTATGACTATGATTCCCTTTGCAGATATTCATTAAATTCTTCTGGCATATATGACTTGCATGGCAGCGGTATGACAACGAGTAGTTGTCAAAACCCACTGAACTGGACTAAAATTTAAACAAGAACTTTGACCAGTTCAAAAATCCTCGCCACTTTTACCCCTACATTTCTCTTCCAGGTACTATGCCCTTCTTGCTGCAAGACAAGCTCAACCACAACAGCAATACATGCTCCAAGAGCATTTCAGCCACACTGAGAAGCAAGACTGATCAGCAGTCACAGAAGAAATTCTCTTCAAGGCTAACTTTTAGACATCCAATATATTCTGGATAAAATGCAAGAATCTGAAGAATTTGTCTGTGAGTATCAGCTGATTTTGAAGAATCTATTATACAGCCACCAGCTCTTGACAGCTCATGGCTTTTTAAGACTGAAACAGTAACATGGAGGACAGATATCTACATGCAGTTACCTGACCTCAAAGCCCCTTTCTCCCCTCATAGTGAGATATCTGATAAAGCAGTAAGCCTGTGCAAACTAAAAATTAGTGCTGGGAAAATGGAGCTTAATGTGTTTGTATGTGTATGAACGAAATCTGATACACTGTTCTTTGCCAATTAATATTTTCAGATAAATACACTAGAGAGACACCTATGATTTCAAAGATTTTGTGTACTCTCCTGCCCTGATAGACATCACAGCACCTTACCACTGTTTTAGATGTCCAAATATTTGCCTGGATAAATAGATTTAGAATAGTTTGAATAAGCTGCAGTTTCTGTTAGGAAGCTGGATGAGTCACACAGGAAAAAAAATATTTTGGATAAGATCTTCAGCACAGCTACAAACAGGAAAATGAAAGAAGAATTTGGCACTAAACACTGCAGCAAAGGTAGAAATGGCCAGACTAGGTGAAACAGAAGTAGCTTATGGATTCAGACAATTTGCTAAAGGAGACACTCCTCCCCAAGCTCAATTTTTATGAAGACAGTTTGTGTCAATAAAATATATACCTATCTTTTTGTTTATTTTTATTTTTTTTTCAACATGAAAGTTACAGATACTTAGCTCACCAGGATCAGAACGCCTCACTGTGATTATATATGTAAATGGAGTTGTATTGTCTTAACATAACCTGTGAGCATAAAATATGCTAACCAGCAGGAAAGATTTGCTAAGGGTAGCTTAATATGAGCTCTCCTGGCAAAGACACGGCTGGTGATGGCCATCATATTTGTTTTGATGGAGTTTTGAGGAAGCCCTTGGCAATATTCTGCAACAGAAGAAATGAACTTTGAATGAGCTGGAAGATGGCCTGTTAGGGTTACACAGGATGCTGTGACCCCAGCACTTCTGTCCTACTTCTCCTTTGTCTCACCAAAAAAGTTGGAGCCAAACTGTAGCTAGATCTAGAGCTGTTTTTTCAAACTAGGGGTTTCAGAAACCCTGAGGGCTCCATCTTAAGGCTGTTTGCTTGGCTGTGCTGCCCAGGTACGAGAAGTCCGGGTTCCTGGCTAAGACAGTCCACAGAGCAAGGTGGGCACCTGAACATGGAGTTCCCCATGCAAAATGGAAGAAATTGAAGTGGGTTCGAGAGGAACCTGGCAGGCAGGCTGGAAACATGGCACAAATATTTGAGATACGTCAAAAACATATTTGAGATATAACGAAACCAATGTTGTTCACTCTTCTGTTACTCTGATCTTACCACAAGGAAGCAAAGAAGCAAAAGAATACATGCGCCAAAAAGAGAGGTCAAGTTATACTTTTGCATCCCTCGGGACAAAAATAGCAAGAGCCCTCACACACTTCAGAAATGCAAACGCAGATCTAGCAGGTTGCCATGGATCAATTGCAAGTACAATATTAGAGAAGGAAAAAGTGATATTCCCATCATTAAATATACGTTGGAGCCCATAATATGGCACAAAGTGAGGAAAATGAGAAGCTTTTAAATTGAAGTTATTATGCTCTGCAACAACTGCCAAAAATTACATGCTAATGTCATTCTCTTCCTTTTATTCCCCTCTAGTTCTGTAACTCCCCCAAGTCTCTTACCACATCTGCGACTGCTCCCCATCTCATGGATTTGTTACCACTCTGTCTTTTGATGGGATAAAACGCAACATCTTCCCCCAAAATCCCCCAAACAACCTCATAGTGGATCCAGTAACCTTTCTTCCTGCAAGAATACAAGCTGAGTCCCCCAGGCAGGACTTCCACATGTCTTGTAAGCAGCAAAACTGTGCTACAGCCTGGACCAGAGTCTGAGACTGTCCTCCCATCATTTCTTCAGTACCAGCAGTAAAGGCTGGTGCTAGCAGGATCCAATCAGGCATTCAAGCTTTCTCAGCCTTCTCTTTCACTCACATTCAGGAACACAGGAAGTAGTAAAAATCAATTAAGACGATTACATTCTCCCATCTTCCTGATTTGCTTCATTATAAAGTAAACAATGGTCCAAACCTGGCCAAGCGGAAACTTGCTGGGTGGCAATTGCCACCATTTTCCTGCCTCTGGGAACACACACAAAAGAATAAATGCAAACTGCCTTTTCTCCTTCCGATTCTGGCTCTGCATTACACGTGCATTGCACAGGCAATCCACTTCCTTCGGTGCGAGCACCCCATGCAGACCTCTAGCTAAACAGAAAATAACTTCATTGGCTGGCTGGCTCTTTCTAAGTGGTGACTGTAATTCTGTGTTCTCCCTTTTCCCTGCTCAGCCTGATCTGCACCTTGACGCCCTTCTGGAGACAGGAGAATTGACGGGTCCTTCCACCAACACTGGACCGTTTGACAGTTATTCCCTGCATCATGCCCAGGGAACCGGCAGCACAGCAGCGACGTTTTCTTCGTGTACAACAGAGGGTGTTCGGATATTCCGGAATAAGAACTGGAACGAGAAACAAAGTGAAAGACAACCTAGAAAAGGGAGATAGTGGTGCTGTGGGGTACTGTGCCGTCCTCAGCCACAGAGAGTGGGCCCGAATCCCCTCTTCAACCATTTGCAGTTTTGCTCTTATTACCTATACAAATGGCTGATAGTCTCCAGTTACCACGGGCACTGGCACACAAAATCAGGCTGTGGCAGAGGTTCAGTCACATCAGTAAGGACAACTATAAAAATGGTCTTATAGGAGGGCAAGAATCTGTGAGGAGGGGGAAAAACAGTTTGCAGTGGAACAAAAGACCAAGGTGAAAAGCAGAAAGCCACAGGTTCTCAGGCAATTATCGGTGACTTTCTTGGCAATTATGACTTTTAAATCAAGTCCACCTCCTGCCCTGATGGCTGATTGCCAAGGAACAAGTTAATTAACCATCACTAACAAATGCAAGTCTAGTCTAGACGTTAACCACTCAACGAATGCTGGCCCCACCTCCTCCTGGCAGTTTCCCCGACTGACCCTCTGTGATTGCCCAGGAGCCAAATTCATCCTTAGGGAAAATCCTTAAACTTTCACCAGAAGTGGAATGAATTTAGTCCTGAAGGTCTGCCTGGCATTTCCCCCTTTATCTAAAGGGAGCAATTCAATCTTCTTTTTTCTATACTGTTCTATCAATATCAAGCAGGCTTATAGTCAGTTCCCTTTCTGCTAAACCTGATATTTGCAAGTATTTATTTAACATGTTGATCACTGAACTTTTTCCAGTTCATGTGTTTTATTTTAAAACTACAATTCAAAAAATAGCCTAATTCTGCTAACAGTGCTGAGCTGAGTAGAATAATTGCCTTACTTGTTTCAGGCCCCTGCTGGAGTTCAAAATTATACACTTGGAAAATTATGATTGTTTTATCTTCTTATTTTTTTTTAGTTTCACAAGTGTGTGAAAGACAGGTTTTTATAAAGGACATAAAGCCAGCAAAAACTGTAATTACTGCAGAGAGAAAAGAATTCAGAGAAGAGGCGATTTTATGATTAAGGCATTGGACTAGAAATTCAGAAATCTAGATTCCTTTTGTGGCTCTGCTAAAAACTCCTTCTATAGCCTTTCTTGAGTCACTTAATCCCTCCTTGCTTCAAAAAAAAAAAAATATTGTGACCCTTGCCTGTTTCATGATAGCTGCAGTGAAAACACATTCATTCACATTTGTGAGGTATTCACGTATACCAATAATCAGAGAACCACAACGACTGGGACCGTCGCACTCATCTGGCTATATGTAACCATCTCTTGTCAAAAGCACATGTGTCTTTAATCACAAACATAGAGGAAACTACAGCATCGCTCTTGAGACACAAGCAGGACAAATAAACTGTCTTTCATTCCATTTTAAATGGAAAAGAACAGCAAAAATTCCATATGCCCAATAGAAAGTATTTTGTAAGGTAGAGCAGCAAGTATCTAAATGCAAGTGTGAAAGTTTAGCATCTCCTTATTCCCTTCCCTCTAAAACAAGGGCCTCCTCAGGTCTCTTATAAAAATACTGGCCTATAATGTTAATTCATATTCCACTGGCAGCAAAGTCAAGAGCAATTACAGCAGCTCCCAGACTTCCATCTTGATATAAAAAAAAGTACACAAACAAAATGCTACTAGATGTATACAGCTAGCTCTTAAAATAAATGACCTCAAAAAACAGATGCCAAAGGTGTCCGGGGGATTAGCTGCATGTGTTTCCCAGACATGATGAGTACACTGAACTTTCAGCATGAATTCAATTTCAAAATTCTTAGATTAAAGAACAACTAAAATGAAAAAGCCTAAAATGAAAAGCTAATCAAAAAGCTAATCTTCCCCAAGTCAAAGTAACATGGAGAGAGAGAAAAGGACGCTGAAGGCACATGCAGGGTGGCAGCTGCCTGCAGCCCATGGCTCAGTCCATTTGCTGCAGCCCTGGGCACAAATCAGAGGAGACCCCAAGTGTCTTTTACTCAATGCTGCCGTGATGAACCATGGTGTTTGCCCAGGCTCCCTGACGCCACACGTGCACATACAGCAACCTGCTACCACCACTCTTGCTCCCCACGCCTGCAGTCTTCTCTCCATGCATCCCCTCCCCTGTAAACTTCTCCCAGAGCACCAGGGACTAGGAAGTCTGCTGTGTCAACCGATCCCCCCCACCGTTTTCATTGCTTTCATAAATTAAGCTGAGCAACAATAGAGATGAGAGAAAGCAGGACAATGCGGTAAATGTAGCAGAAAGAAATTTGAATTGTAATGAGGAGAGCTAATCAGGAAAAGAATGGACTATAGAAAAAGCACTAATGAGTTTCTAAATAAATTCAAAAGGTTAATATTGTTCTATCTAACAAATACAAGAAGAATGCTAATGTGAAATTAAAGGTCTCACTCCATTGCCCTCATGGCCCTACCTTGCAACCATATCCACCCACCCACTCAATTTACCTACTGGGCACCCACAGCCTTCGGCCACCTTTTATCGCTATCTATTCTAAAGCTGATCTCTTCGGATCAGCCATATGTCTGTCTGTCTTGTTTCTGAAAATTAAAGACCTCTGCCAAAGTCCAGAAGTCATGGAAGGACTCTCTCAGATTTGCAGGGTCTGCATCAAGACTTTTGTAGCTGGTTTATGTTAGGATTAATGAACAAGTAATCAAAATGTGGTTTTCAAACCATGGTGAGAGGGAGTGCCAGACTGTGTTTTTCAAGCACACTTATATTTACTTTTATTACTCTGTGCATTGCCAGGATAAGTAAGAAGCCAATACATGCACGCTGAGAAAGGGACAAGTAAAAATAAAAGTTTATAAAAACAAAAATCTGGATATTTTTGTAATGTCATTAATATGAAATATAAAGCTAACTTTTACTATACAGAATCAGAAGTGAAAATGTTCAGTCATTTATGTTTTCTATTACAAAACACAGTAGAAAGTATATTTCAGCCAAAATAAGATTTTTTTACACAAGGAAAGCAGCCCTTTTCAAGAAAAAAAATCCAATTCCCAGCAAAGTAATAGACTCATAGGCTTTTTGTGGGAATAGGAGATCTGATCAACTTTTTTTCTTGCTTGAAGGATGGAAATGGCACCATTATAATATTTTGCCCTGAATATAAAAAACTACAATGATATCATTCTTAGGGGAGAAGTCTGAGTATATTTGTGTACATGGCCGTCTAGCTGTCTTCTGAACTACAAACAAAATCTACAGGGCAGAGATGAGGATAGTGGCACATTTACCTGCCCCTGGTTCCAAGATATCAGGAGATAAGTTAGGTGCAATCCCAGAGCTGTGTAACCTCATTACGATGAAGCTGTACCCGTACTAATAAATCTATTTGCACATGTTATTGTGGATATGGTCCCATGCCAATGTGCCCGAATAGCTGAGGGGATGGACAGTGACTCACTCCGACCCTACCAGGTCGGAGCAGGGCCAGAGCCAAGCACGTGTCTTCGCTCCTCCATCCTGCCCAAAGCCGCAGCTACTTCTAGGCCTGATGCAAGTTCCTTCTACTCTGAAGAAGATAATATCCCCAATGGGGAGAGGTAAATTGGGGCTACAGCGCTTCTTCCATTAAAGTTCTACTGTCAGAAGGTCACTTACCTCCCATCCCTTACAGACAACGAAGGAAATTAAGATTTGCACCCCTATTTCTTTCTGCAAGTGAAAAATTCTACAGGTGGCATAACAGGACAGTGTCAAGACTGACCATCCTGTATTTTATTCACACAAGGAAAATGCTGCTTAGCCACTCACCTGCTGTAAATAATTTTGTTTGACAGGCAGGTTAAATACTTTAGGTTTCTACTTCTCCTCCTCTCAGGAAAGGTGGGCATTTGTGCACTGTACAGAGAGGCATTACAATAAGAATATTTAATAGAGGCTTCAGTGGCACTAGACGCTGGGAGACAAAGAAAAAGTGGATCTCGGACCCAAGAGACAGTAGGAATAGGAAATACATGGAGAATGTGGCTTGGCAGTCAAGACGTGTCAGCTCCTTATAAGCAACCCTCTGAGTGCTGGTGGGAGACAGGCATCTCGCAGCACATCAGCTGGGAAATGCTCTCCAGAGCTGCTGCATGTGGCAAGCCCAACTCGCTACGGAAACGTGATGGAAAGCAGCGGAGCAGCTTGTGCTCCAGAGACTGAGGTGGAGCTGCCGCTGGCTGAATGTTTCTGGCATGACTCCGTCTATAAAAGGTTAAATGCAAAAATCTTTGTGAGACAAGGGGCACTGCCGTGAAATTGCTAACTGTGAATAAACAAGACAGTTGCACAGCTCATCATAACCCTAATGATCCTCCCTAAATCATGCGGCCCCATCACCTAGATCTATTGGCCACATTAGGAGACTGCTGAGTGCAGGAAATATGGAGAGGATCATTTTTAAAGGGTTTTACATGCCACATTCATTGGGAACCCTTTGAGATGGAGTCCAAAACAGATGGTGAAATGGGAAAATTATTCATGTTAATTTTTTAAACATCTAAAATAAATTCAAAAAAATGAAATAATGAAAGCCCCATTCAATCACGCTTTTGCAGTCAAAAACCCCAACAGGAAGAATTCAAAGCTGTTCTATTCTGCATTGCAAACCTGCTGCTACTTAACTGACTTCAAAGATACAGGGACATTAATATTCTTTAAAAAATACGTGGTCTTCCCTGTTTTTTGGCTGTTGTTCATTGGCCTGATGAAAAAACAAATGAGCAGAAAGAGCAAATAACTGTATACACACAAACTTTCAAAATACAGTACTTCTTCTCCTTCTTCTCAGTATTCCTTCACACATTTCCTACAGAACTCTTATTATTTTGCATTTTTTGTCTACTTTGCCAACTCTTACAATGAGAGATCATTACAAGTTCCACATCTTCCAATGGGTAAACTGAGAGGCTGCTGAGGAACTGCAAAGTGAGGACTACATCTACAAAGTGAGAGGCCCTACCTTTAGTCTAGCCCCGAGACTCAGGTTTCCTGCTCATTTTGAAGGAGAAACAGCTCCTCCAGGGACCTGCTGCATCAAAGCATCAAGCTGTCCCGAGTTAAACTGTGGCCCTTGTCAAACAGTTCAGCAACTCCAGGACCTGGATCCTTTAAAAGTTTCCCTAACCCAAATGTGCCAGGATCCAAAGGAGTTTGAGGAAGATGCTACAGAGAAACTCCACTCCCACAGAAACAGATCATAGAAAATGTTACAGTCTTAAACACACGAAGCAAATAAAGGACGTCGCAGTATTGATAAGACGTTACTATGTGAGAGCAGTACAAAAATCTCTGAATCTATTGAAAATAAATGAGAGAGAATGTAGGTGTTTTATAGTAAAATCATTAATGTTTGCTTTTAAAATCACTAAAAATACCAAATTTACCTAATACTAAGAAGCTAAGGTCCAAATACCACGCAGGTGAGATAGGAACCTCTCCATGACTGAGGGCTAGACAAATGCCATCTGACTTCTGTTACTTCATTATTAACATAGAGTTACCTTAAACAATATAAGCAAGTTGAGGCACGTTTTTTTCTGCTGTGGTCAAGCTTATTCACCAATATTTGCTACATGGAAGCTGGCTCAGTTCTGGCTACTGACACTTCACAGTCCTGCTGCTTTCAGCTATTTTACATCCTATTATTTTTTGGCATGATGAGTAAAACCCACCAGGGGTTACAACTGCTTTTAATTCTTATCTGTGCTCTTCTAAGCTTCTGCCTATGGTGACTGAAGTTATTTTAATTTTGTCCTATTCTCTCCAGTGCACTAAGATGTACAAAATGAGTTCAGCTCGCACTGATATCCACCATCAGCAGCGAGTTGCTTCGATAGTGTTTTTCCCCATTGGGTTGGTGCTGGTGTAAGCAGCCAGCTGTTCTGGTGGATAAACATCTTTGGACCCACATCACCCACATCGACTGCCCTGCCTCATTTCCCAAAGTCCAGCAGCTGTGAGACAGCAGGTTGCACAACTCGGCAGTTACCACTGCCTCGACCGTTTCACCCCACTAGCCCTTTCCAGGGCTCAACCATACAATTCGGTGACTGTGGTTTAGCAAGATGCCACACGTCAGCTGGTGACCGAATTTCAGTGGCCAGTGAAAGTAAGTGCAACTCAGCCTGGTCTGTGCTGACCAGGGAAATACCTTTTCCTTGCATTTTCCATGTATTCCCCTTGCATTTGCTGCTGGCCAGAGTCAGCTCCTGGAGGGCCATGGTGTTCCCAACCACATGTCAGTACTTGAAACACCGCTGCCTCAACTCCTGTCCTGGTTCTCTGGCCAAAGCAGCTTCAACATGCTCAGAGAATCCTTCTCCCGGTTTGGAAGTACCCCCTGGTCTGAGGCCATCCCCCCACTCCAAAAAAGAGGAATGCTACTCAACTGAGGAGGGAGGAAGAAAGCTTTTCTATGCTCTTCCTGCCTCCTGGCAGCATCAGCTGATAGCTCTGAGTTCCGGAAAAAGCACAGATTGGTAAAGGTCATGATCTGAATGCAAATTATGCATGGGCATGAACTTATCTGATGAGTTATTCTAAACATATAATTCAGCTGGCTCTACTGAGCACATATAGGATGCGTCTGTGCAGCTACTCTAACTACAAATCAGGGCATTAAATAAGGACAGTTGCTTGATTGAAAATATAATGTTTTATTTGCCATAAATGTTCTAATTGTTCAATTCTCACACGGTGTACTAAATAGAAGCACAACCTAAGCATGATGCATTTTCTTGTAGCTGATATTACTGGGTAACATGTTGCAACTAATAACCTAGATTTTAGGCCCTGATTCAGAAGCTTGCTTAAACTCTTCTCTAATATTGATCAAATGGTAACAGATTTTGAGTTGTTTATAATCATTTATGCCTATCATACTTTGGCCATGTCCCCAGGCTGCTTACTGTTGGTGCCTATCGAGCGAATTTATTGACAAGTTTGTCACAAAACAGACACTTCTTTGTTGTTCCTTCTAAATAAACACTAAGAGGCAGTGAAGCACCTGTCACTTCGGTATCTACTCGTAGCATCCTGACGAACGTATCCTCTTCTTTTAAGCTGCTCTGATCCTAGTGTTAACGCTGCATGATACTTTGTTTTAAAAAGGCTATTTGATGGCAATGTGGTGTCTGCTGGGCACCAGCTCCCACACTGAAGAACCTCAGGGATCATCCTCAGCAGGATCTGGGGAGGTTCAAAACAATTTATTCTCTGTCTGTTGTAGGTAGGTCTAGTCAGAACTAACTTAGTTATACAGGAGTTAGGGGAATCACATCCAAGAAGGACAGCCCTAGGCCTCCATCCAAGAGGCAAAAACTGTGATTTACCAAACGAAGAAGGCTCAGAGACACAGATCTGTGCCTGGAATGGGCAATTCCTGTTCGGGGGGCACCTGCACACGGCTCACTACGCTGACTTTAAGTGCCTCACTCAAGCTGGTAAATGGAAGCATGTGCTTAAAGCTGAGCACACACTTAAGTGCTTTTAAGAACTAGGACAATATGGAAATTTCAGCTGTGAGGCTTGGGTCCATCTCTGAAATTAACAGCCCTGTGGAGTCATCCCCTTTTCTGCAAATTATAAAAATATCTCCAAAGGCTTTGTGCTACATGTGATATTTGTACCTCCTGGGGTACTTTGCCATTACAAAAGAGGGACGGGAAGCTTTTCCATTATAGAATTTTAATGAGACATTTACTGTAATGGATCCTGTCACCCCGTGGTGTTTAGATTGTTGATTGTTTCAGTGCTTGAGTATAATATCAACACAGAGAATTTAAGGAGCTGAAAAAAGCAGAGAAACTATTTTAAAAACAAGCAAAACTTTTCAAACCTCCTAAAACCAACAAGTGCATTACTGGTTCTGGACAATATTCAGTTTCATTCTTGCCTTACCCAGACCTCAAGTCTCTTTTGTCATCAGTTATTTTCCAGTCAACTGAGCAAGAGAGGGCTGAAACCTTTCTTTAATCACACAGTAAGAACGCGCAGCATTCTCACTTCCCTCCCAAGAGGCAAGCCCAGAGTAGAATCCGAACAACTTCTGGACTTTGGGGAAGCTCAAATGCAAATCAGCCTGAAATCCTAAATTGTTGGAAGTACAGTCAGTATCTAAATATTACCATTAATTTTTGAGATAGGGCAGATGAAGATCCATGAGTGATTGCACTGCTGGGACTTAATTTGGTCGTGTAAGATTGAGAGCTTTCGCTGTATCTCTGTCCAAAACTTTCAGGTAAAAGGGACTTTATTTTCCACCGGTTCTCTTCACCATCTCCTCCTTTCTTTTACAGAACTATTGCATTATTTATTCCACAGATGGAAGAAACCAACACAAGCAGGACTTAAGCCAGATAGTTTTCTTGGCCATGTTCAATCAATGGAGCTCATTAGAAAAGTTTGATGTAACATCTTCCCTTTGAAAAACATACATCTATTAAATGGATGCTGATCAGAAGAAGAAGTCACTTTCATATGTTTCTTGATTTAAGAAAGAAGGTCAAAGAAGGTCAGAAAAATATTTTTAAACCTTAAATCAAAAATGCTCAAAGTTAGATGAACTTCTATTTTTCAGGAAAAAACTTAATTCCTTTTGAGTAAACAAAATTAATTGGCTGGTTAGCAAAGTGTCCAGATTCTAACTTCTGATTCTGATTTGAAATCTCACATTTTTTCCTGGGAGAAGAAAATTGTTTCTCACTCTACTTTTTCAAATGAGATGTCCTGGTCAGATTTCTGATTCTTTTTTTCATAATCTCATATTGAGAGCCATTTTCCTGTAAGCTGTGTGTCCTTCCTCTTCCCCCCAGTTAGGCTTGGTTTTGGCTGTTTTTTTTTTCTCCCCTGTCCCGTGAATATCTGGTAGACGCAGGTCACTAAAATGCAGACCACCATTAGCTGAGTGCCAATTGCACA
Source organism: Rhea pennata (assembly GCF_028389875.1). Lineage (NCBI taxonomy): Eukaryota > Metazoa > Chordata > Aves > Rheiformes > Rheidae > Rhea > Rhea pennata. Next base: position 5,266,650 of record NC_084678.1, read on the forward strand.
TGCACACAAAGTGAGTCCTGCAAACGTCAACCTTTGCCTGTGCGGTGCTGGGAAATCCTGGTCCAGCAAGATAGCTTGCCAGGAGTGCGGATGCACACCAGGCGCTCCCCCCTTTCCCTCACTCCAGCGGAGCGGCTGTGCACAGCTCGTGGTGGAAATGCTCTGGGCCTAGCTGACTCTTGGGCTACTCTTCCTGCAGCAGTGTAGACCTCTAGAGCCTGCGATGCTGGTGGCCAAGCCTGGAGAGCATAAGGTGCTATGAACACAAAGGTACCTGCTCAGCCCCAGAAGTGTGTTCAGTAACGCTCCCAGAACCCAGGCAGGCAACGGTTGTTGCTCCTGGTGGCTTGCAGGGTGGATGTTTGGTCTGGGTTTGTTTTAAATAAGACTGACTAAATGCAATCCGGGGCTCCAAAACAGCCCAGCAGAGACTCCCACCCTCCTGATCCATGCTTTCCCCTGTACTTGTCTTAGCTGTAAACAAGATGCATTTTTACGCTGAGATAGGTACATGAAGTCAAAAAACACCTGAGCTTTGTTGCCACGGGGTTTAGCCACAAAATTGCATTTTAAAAAGACCCTTGCAGTGATCACACTGCTGGTTAAAGTATTCTAGAAGCAAGGCACAAGGAGCATCCCTAAGTCCTCATGGGGCTGCTTTAGAAAGCTTTCTCTGTTGGAAATATGAAGGCCTGGGGCTCTGTTTCTACATCATGCGTTAATTTTCCACTCATCTCCTCCATGGCCGAAGGACAACATGGATTAAGTAGAATTTGAGTAGGAAAACAACAGAAAGAACAGAATAGCCCTACCCTCCTTCATTCCCCCCAGACTACAACCCACTTGACTTAATCACGTCCACTGTGAGTCCTTTAAAATGCAGAAGGCATTACCTTTATGCACATTAAAAAAAAAAATCAAAGCCCCTTAGATACTCTGGTGGCACCTGAAACTTTATGGTCACAACTATACACCTCTAGCTTCCTGCACAGACCTCACCGGGGTTGTGCATAGGAAGGACAAGCCCAATATATTTTTGATGACAAGGAACTTGGAACAAAACATCAGCTCTTGCAGTAGAGGTACATCCAAAAGCACTGACAGGTTTAATACTCAGCAGGACATGTTATGCCATAGAGTGTACGTGTGGGAAATAAAAGATAAACTGAAAAGATGAAACTGCTTCAGACAGCATCTTTATCCAACCAGCAGAAAATCAGCTGCTCAGCAATGGGCTTTGCTGGCTAGTTCATTTGTGAGAGCCAGGCAGTCGATACCAGGGGGAATCTAATAAAAATACTATGAGCGGTGCGTAAGTACAGGCACCTTCAGCACAAGCATTTTCAGCTATGCTTTAATATAAGATAAAGGAGAGAGGAAGGAAACAAATGCAATAGGAAGGATTGGAATAACTGAACAAGAAGGCAGCATGGATGACGGGAAACAATTTATAACTTACTTGAGAGTCTTTTCCAACTCATCTGTTCTGAAGCTCAAACAACAGTGGAGGTTAGATCAGCTGTATTACACACAGACACAAAACCGCACATATATTCAAAGTTGTTTGCAACCACCCCTTTCATCTTGAACTGCTGGATCTTTGTTTCAGTGAGCCACATCCGCACTGATTTATTTTGGGAATTAATACTAGGCAGGCAATGTAGTGACAAAACTCAGGTTTTTATGACTAGCCTAAAAGGGAAACTGCTCTGATTCCATGAAAACTTCACTTAAAATACATAAATGAATATGAGCTGAGATTCATGACCTTCAGTGCAGCCTAATAAAGTCAGAAATAAAAATACAAAAGGATGTCCCTAAATACGTTCGCTATGAATTTGTGAGAGCGAGGTGCTTTAGCTCAATGACCCTTGGCCAGCAGAGTCCTGCAGGACTGAATTCCAATACACCCTCCCTAAGGACACTTGTATAAACCCCCAGCATCTAAACCCAGGATTCATTTGTTCCAGCACCCCTTTTGTTCTCCCTAACCCCGATGGTTTGGGTGGGGACCAGAAGGCTCTCAGAAGCCTTGCAAGACATATTGTCTTCATTTTACCTCCTTATGCTGTACTTCGCGATGGATCGCAGTGCATTTCTGCAGAAGCATTTGCTGCTGCTCCCCAGATCCTCCTGCAAATGGGGTTTGTATCATGGCAGGACTCAGTTCCTGATGCCAGTCTGCATATGGAGCTAGTTCCTAATCTAGTCACTATTAACCCACTACACTTAACTCATAGAGAAACTGAGAAAAAGGAAAATGTTTTGCCTCACAGAGTAACCACACAGGAAAGACTTGTTAAACTTATACCCACAAAACCCCATAATAATCACCCAGGCTATCTGTTTGCATAGTAATTACAGTGAAAAGGTAATCACAAGAAGGAGGGATGAGCATGTTGCCCATCAGCAAAGCTGGCTATTCTAGTCACCTCTTTCTTCCCCCGCTCCCCCCGGAGCGCAGGCGTCCCTCTGGCTGGTGGCACACCTCCCGCTGCGTCCTTGGAGCGCGCCTGTGAGGCCGTGGGCTCCATGCCTCCGTCTGTCAGAGCAGGGCGGTGTTCAGACCCGGCAGTGCAGGCCCCAGCACCCGTGGTCACTATTCTGGGTGGAAGGTGCCGCGAGGCAGGCAGCAAAGCTGCTGTCGGCTGCTCGGGACAGCCACCACGGGCAGAGCCACCGGGGAGCACGAGAAGCAGTAGGATCCTGAAACACGCTTCAAGCAAAAACCCGAGCTGCAGTCACGTTTTTTCAATTCTAATTAAACCTTTTGCCAAAACACAATATGAGGAAGAGCCGTTTGACTCAAAGTGGCAGAACTACTATTGTTAGCTCGCATTTGCTTGGTGCATGCACTGAACTGCCTGCATGAGCTGTCTCCATCCAAGAGCTCCTTTTGGAGGCTGCGTAACGACATGAGAAGACAGGGCACATTTTTCTGCTTCCTCTCAAACAGCCTCAAACACTGTGGGTGGACCTTCACCGCTTAGTGTCCATCTCAAGATAATATAAAGCATTCTTCAGAGGATGCTTTTACCGAAACAAACTCTAATTAGCTTTCTAGTCTTTCTCCCTTCTGCACAAGAGAAAGATCCTTCATTCCCTACATCAATGGACAACCGTCTCATTGATTCAGCTGGGGCTGAGCACGGCGGCGGCGGTGCCCGTGGAGGTGCGACTTCCTCAGCCATCCCCGTTGGCGCAGGGGGAGCTTCAAAGCCTGCAACGGCAGCAAGGATGACCATGTAACATGCTTCACTTCAAACACCAATACAAACTCCCAGCTTGAGGCATTAAAATTTAATTACGAGAGACAGCTGGATCTGGGCTAGGGTCTGACTCTGAGGACCTGGATAAAAAACTTCATTCAGCAGCAAGCTGTCCAGCGCTGAGCAAATGGACTCAAGCCAAATATTATTTCAGTCTTAAGGTTTCACAGACTTCATTACAACAGGCTGGCCCAGCCAAACTAAGGTTTGCAGCCTATAGTGCATACCATGGGGAACACGACACCAGGTCCTGAGTGCAGAGGATATGCTTCAGCTGTCTCCACTCATGCTTTCTGGAAGGGGGCTGAGTCCTGCTGCATGGGGCACGTTCATTTTGGGGGGCAGAAGGACCCCAGGACACAGGTCCCCCATGCACAGAGCCTGACTCGGAGCTGGATGCTGCTGCTGTCGATAGCCGCTGGCACCGTTGCTGGCGTATCCTCCAATTGGCGACAAGCTTTTAACCAGCTAACAGTGAACGTGCAGGTGACAGATTTCATATTTTCTGTTGGAAATGAAATTCAATCTCTCCCAAATAATTGTGTTTGTTTTCCCTACAGGTTTCAATCAGGCATAGCTTGTTATTGAAAAAGCCAAATACTCATCAAATTTGCTTTTTGTCTCATTTCCAGTGCCACAGGTTGCAAGTTTTTCTCACAGACTAACTTCTGCTAACTGAAACACCTGGGAATTAGGTATACTCCATTTTTCCACGGGTTAGGTCAAAACAGGGTGAGGGGTGTCCTCATACCTGTGAATACTAATTTTTAAAACAGTGTTTTTGTCAAAAAGAGGAAAGGCTGAGCAGTTTTGAAAGCCCTGACGCTACGCCTGCAAAATGAGTTCGGTCCTCTCCTCCCTTACCCTGAGCAAATACAGGATAACCTGAAGGGCAGGTGGTCCCAGGGCAGCTCCCAGCCCGGCAGACCCCTGAAAGGGCTCCGTGGCAGGAGCTCGGTGCTGGGGAAGGTGCGTCGATCCGCAGCGCCTGTGCGTGGGGCTTTGTCCCCCTCTGGTGACTGCCACACGGAAGGACACAGCAGAGCCACCCGCTCGAAACCCACAGCGCTCGCTCACGCTCAGGCCACGGGGAAGAACCTGCCTTAAATTTACTCTGAACTCTTTTAATTCCAAAGCAAGAAGAAAAGGTTTCAAATCTGCAGCTTTTTAGAGCACTAATTAAAAAAAAAGGGGGGGGGGCAGGGGGAAGCTTCACATTGGAAAGCTTAAGTGTTTTTGATTTTAACATCTTGTGTTGTGCATTCAGCCTCAGGTCTAAAAATATGGTAAAAATTTAGCAATAGAAATAACCATTTTGGTTACTGTTTGTAAAAAAAAAAAAAAAAGAGAGGCAATAGTAGAGGCTCATGGGTAAACCTCGTTTTGAAAACACCCCTCGTGGGCATGTGCTTGTGTGTATGTGTGCTTTTACTTTGCAGGAGCAAACTCAAAGCCATTTAAAAACACTTTTTAGAGAATAAGTGGAATATTTGCCTAGATGCTTTTCCATTTCCTGAAATCCTTTGCATCTGGGGGGTTAGTAGTTGCAATAGAGACCATAAGCAGGTTAGTTAAAAGAGAAACACAAGAACCTGTCACAACTGAAGTAATCAACACAGTTTTTGCCATCGTCTCCAGTAGAGCTGAGATTTCATCCGACTTATGTGATTTTGGTGGATTAAAACACCTTTAAGAAAGCACCAGTGCCCACTGGTCCTCTGACATTCACAACACAGCACAGAGAAGGTAAAAGCTATACAGGAAAGAAGCAAACTTTCTCCAGCTGAGTTTTATTTGGGATTTTTTTTTTTTCATTTAGGATTGAAAACCCTTGTAAAATGACAATGAACTCACTGTGCTAGAGAGCTTTGACTTCCAGACAAGGGTTCAAGAACGTGACTTCATGAACTGGTATTTCCATAGATGCCTTTCTCTGTTCTTACACTGTCACTGATAATTTTCCTTGATATACTTAAAAATAAAATGTTTAAAATATTTTTCCCTGTCTAGAAGCTCTTTTTTTTTCCCTTCCTCAAATGGAAGAGGACCTAGTACCTAGCTTGGCTACCAGTTTTCAGTAGAGGAAATGCTCACATTTGTGTTCTCTCTTCAATCTAATTGCTTTGTTGACATCATTATCTTGTCTTTAAATCTGTTATTTGAAAAATTATAAATCTTTCATGGCTCCTGAAACTGCTCTTTTTAAGGAGAAGCTTCAAGAGAGACGGATCTGCCTTAAAATTCCATCATCTTTCCCATTAGCTTCAGAAGATTAAGAGCTTTGTCCTCCAGCCTACCCTGGAGTGCTCTCCGAAGGGATAGTTGGGTGGTGCAACATGTTGCTAGTGCTGCCTCAGCTATACCAGAAAGCCTGTCTTGCATAAATTGCAATTTGGGTTCAGTGAAGTGTGAATGGCCATTCCCAGGATAAAGGATGTCATGCTCATGCTGAAGGGATGGCACGGCACTCGCATGTTGAGAAAAGTCACTTAATCATTTCTGCTACCACGTGGCCACTCCTGCCAGGACTTTCTCTAGCTCTGTGGTAGCCTGCACATCTGCAGAAGATCTGTCCTACCTCTTCAGAGCTTGCTGTTGGAGAGATTTCTTTTAAATTTAATCTAAGTTTCCTCACTGCAATTTTAGTTCAGTTTTTGCACTAGCCCCCGTAATAGAGGACAAACACCTCCTTTGTACTGCTCAGAATACGCACAGACTCATCACATCCAGCCTCAGCATTCTGTTCTTTAAGCTCAAACAACGCTCGTTCTCAGGATCTTTACCTGGAAGCCGTGATTTACTATTCCTCTGCTCTGGGCTCTCTCCCAAAGGCATTCTTATTCCACGGGCACAGTGCCACCACTCGTGGGCACAGCTGACCTGGAGGATCATTAACACATCTTGCATGGTCTGCCCCAGTTATATGTTCCAACAGGCTGTTGGCCTTTTTTTTTTTGCAACAGCCCAGCAGAGCTGGTGCTTGTACACCCCGCAGTTAAGTCAGATGTCACCCTGATTCTTTTTTTGAAGACGTGTATTAAATTAATACTTCTTTGAGTCTTCAGTTCTTAGCAACCTCCAAATTAGCTCATATTTAAGTCTACAAATGCTTCTGGGTCCATCAGAGAAAGCCCAGGTAGATCTCCAACAGCTGCACCTCCTGAGCTGTTCCAGCCTGGCAAAGCCTGGAGGCCTCCTCCACCTCCAGGCAGCAAGAAGTTTTGCTAGGCAGATCTGGCCTGACGTTGTAGGACATAAGGATGTCTGAGGTGTTGCAAGGACTTGGGCATTACCAGCCTATGTCTACTGCCTAACTATAAGGAGCTGCTGGATTAGCTCCATCCCCCACCCAGGGAATATTAGGAAGCATCATTTCCTCATTGCCACTCCTTTCTTCCAGTCTCTTTATTTACGGTTATGCTTGTTTACTTCATGAGGTGTATGGGTAGTGTCCTCTAGTGGTTCCTACCCACACAAGAAACACCAGCCTCCTTGGCTGATTTATATCAGCTGCATTGTAAAAAGCATGTGGGAGAAACAAAACACAAACTTTTGACAGGACTTGAAGGAATAGAAAAATATGACATTCTTCTCTTTCATTTATGCACTTACAACAATATTCAGTTCTCCCTAATATTAAGGAAATTTTACAAAAAAAGTACAAACAGCAGCATAATTCAATATTTTTGAAGTGCTAGCTTTCTATAAATATAGAGAAATCATAAATGGCCAGTAGAACCATTAATTAAAATGTGAAAGTAGATAAATAATGAATAGCAATGTCATGTATTCATTAAGATTCTACAAATGAAAAATATCTCTCCCGGTTATTCTTTTGATGAATCTAGCCCAAATATACTTGAACTGCAACATAAAAAATTCAGGATGCGCATATTTCATTCTGTATCAGTCATTCTCAGATCCCCAAATCTCAAACCAAGAACTGCAAAGATCTCATCACAGCATTGATACTGACCTCTTTCTTTAGCCATAGACGAGTTATTTAACCTCCCACAGTCTTAAGACAAGGATCTCTCTGAAAAACCTCTATGAAGTTGTGCATAGCTTTATGAAGCTAAGATGCTCTTGTGAGGAGAGCAGTTACTTAGTGTGGGATCTAGGGCCGTGGATGGAAACCTCAGTGTTTGATTCAAGGAATCCTAAGAGATGAAGTTACTGATGATTTCTTCAGGACATCATCTCAGTAAGGCAAGAAAGTATCACATCTCCTTCTGCTTGCTATGGACATTTGCTTAGTGGATTTTCTATGGACTCTGTAACTAAAGGTTTGCAGGTAAATAGCCATACCATTTGCCCTGCTTCCTGACTCTGTGCAACCACATTTGTCCCTTAACTGTTTTAGCTATAGACATCACGACACAGGCTAATGCTCTGACAAACTAGCAGCACTTCTGGTCTCTGCTTCAACAGCAAGCTCAGCTATGCCTTTGTAGTCCACCACTGTCTTTAATCAAGGAATCACAATAGCCAGATTCTTCCTTGCCATCATAACCATGGGCTGGCAGGGAACAGTTCCAATTTACAGGCCAGTTTGTTACATTTTAGGAGTTTATTGGTAGGGAAAGGTTTACAGAAATTTGTTCAAGTTCCAGCAACTGTGGTCAGATCCCACTACAGCAGCAGACGGAATGAGTCTTCCTGCGAAAGTATCTACTGAGAGCTATGGGCAAGGGGCAGTACTGGCATAGAGGAGAAGGCTTCTCCACTTACTCAGAGCATTGTTGGTAGCAGTACAGCTTCCCTAGAGCTAGCCTTACAATGTGCCTTGTATCTTCTCTTTTCATGGAAGTCAGATTGCCAAAACCTCTGCAATCAATGTTTTTTCTATTAACAATTACTATCAAAATTTCCAAAAACATCACTGAAGAAAGTATGACACCAACACTTACTGGACCTTCCAGAGACCAGCAGCAGATCATATGCACCATACTGAGAATGGCTGCGACATAATATTGTCACATCACTCATCCTCAGCAAGGCTTGAACTGCTGACCTGAAACTTAAGGGTCTTTTACCCATTTCTAGCAGTTTACACATCCAGCTCTACTCACAGGAATAATCATCTGCAGGGGATGGGGACACTCTTCCACCCGCATGGACAGCATGGTGCCACTGTCTAACATGCTCTAGGTGACCCTGCTGAGCAGGAAGGTTGGACTAGATGATCTCCAGAGGTCCCTTCCAACCTTACTGATTCTATGACTGTGTGACTATTGTTGGTCTGGGCCTGTCATGCAAGGAATGTGTGAGAGCAAGTAGGACAAGAAGCATTTCTGATGTGAGATGAAGAAGAAAGCTCCAGTCCTGTGCAGATTTGCCAAATAAATCTGCACTCCTCCAAGGCTGTTTAAAGATAGGAAAGAATTGGTCCACTCTCTATATTATAGAAATATATTTAAAATAAATCTGCTTTGCATCTGGCCTTTATTTAACCCTGATGTGTGTATAGCACAGTAATGACACTTCTTTGATAAACCATTTTCTAAAGGGAAAAACCTTGCCAAAAGTGCCTAAGCGTCTTTTGAAAAACTAGAACTCAGCACATCACTGAAATTCAAGGGGAAGCCTTGGGCTATAAGTCACATCAGCAAAAAAAAAAAAAAAAAAAAAAAAAAAAAAAAAAAAAAATCCCCAAACAGGTATGATATTGCTAGCCTGTAACAAAAGTAGTTAAAACACACCACAGCTTATTCAGTGAGACTCTGCAATGACTGTCATCGCAGGCAGCACTAGCCTATCCTTCTCCCACCTTGCCTGCGGGCTCAAACAGAGCTGCCCAGAGAGGAAGCAACTCTTCAGGCAGGAAAGCAAGCAGCATGAAGAGCACCAAAGTCTCCTGCCACGTCCAATGGATTTCTCAACCATTTTTACTCTCACAGAAAACGTTTTCACTAAATATTAAAATAAGGTTCCTGAAGTGTACCAGCAGTTGTTAATAAAAGACATACTTTCCCCTGGGGTTTGTCAGCTCTGCACTTCAAAGCTCATTTTACAAGCAGGCCGACGCTGTATTTTAAAAAGCGAATGTTAACATGAGCTCTTTAGTCAGTTGAATAAAGGTATCAGGATCCTCTGTCCTTCTGTCTATCCTTTTAAAAACAAAATCCTCAGTAGCCTCGGATGGGCTTAACAACAGGTTTGTTTTTCTGAGACTATTTCACACCTTTGATTTACTCCCCAAACTTGGGCTGACCCACCAGTGTCACCTCCTCTGCTCTCCTACCTGCTAGCACCCTAGCTGGACAACCCCCCAGAGGCGGATGAGATGCTGCTTCGACCTCCAGAGGCGGATGAAATGCTGCTTTGACCGCCAAGCATCCTGAGCAAGATACCATCTACAGTCTCACAGACAGCCAGAGACCACTTTGTGGTCCATCTCCAGACCACAATTGGCCGCCCACTACACACTTTGGTTTTAAACATACCCAACACACCAGGACATGTTTTGCCCAAGCAGAGGACAGTTTAAGTATGCTGGCAGCAAGGTTTAGGAAGTGTTTTCCGAAGATAGAGAGTGTAGGGTGGTCAGCTGGTCTTACTGCCATCCATCCAAGTACTCTTCCTTCCAGTTAAAAGGGAAGATTAAAGACTAATCAAAAACCAAAGAGTTTACTAGCATCCCAGTTCCTGAATATAGACACTGAGAAATGTCGGAAGGGGGAGGAAGGAATATGTCTATTGCAGGGTAAATAAGAATATCTAAGCTCTACAAATGCCTTTTTCTTCCATAACTGAAAAACAGAAGACAAGACTAGCTGATAGAGCACAGGGAATAAAAGAACACTTGTATGTCTAAATGTTTCTTCTATATTTTTTTCTTCTCACTTTTTTTCTTTTAAACAAAGGTTGATACTGATATGGACTATTTCAGACAGAAGTGAAGGATCTGGAGGCTACAGACAAGAAAGATAAAGCACTAGGAATGCCCATTTCCTAGTGTGTATCTCATCCCCTCTGTTCAGGTTGCTCTGCAGAGACCTCTAGTTCTTTGTTCTTCACTACCATCTCTCCAACTACTCTTGTTCATAGCAGGGTGTAAACACACCCACCATCCCACACAGTATGCGGGCATATGAGGGCATCAGACTTTCTTGTTTCACAGCCAGGGTATGATGTACACTGGTTCCTGGGCAGCTTGGGCCCAACAATACTGCTCAGCCCTGGCCAAAGTGGAACTGCTTTCTTCTCTCACCCTATCCTTTTAGCAACACTCAAGAGCCCAGAGGCTCTCAGCTGGAGCCCAGCATCTAGCACTGCGCTGGACTCTCTGGCATTGCTGGCTTCACCCTGGTGCCCCTGGCCAGGGCTCTGCTCGCTCACCTACTACAACCAGCAGCTCCTCCCTGGGAGTCACCTCCTGCCAGAGGAAGCTGGCTCCCTGGCTCAACTTCCATGTTGCCAGCACTGGAAGAGTGGTTCAGTCACCTAGAGGCTAGAGTGTGGATGAAGACATCTGGACTTAAGGGTGGCAGTACTAAAGACAGCTATGCAATTCAAGGAAAACCGGCTAACTAGACATCTAAAACAGCCATCCAAGCTGCTTTTACAGCCGGAGGAGAAATTCCCCCGACAATAATTCCTAGCACATAAATCAGGCATCATCTACTAGTAGGGATAAACTATAGGAGAGATGTAAGGTCTCAGGCAAAGAACAACTCTTAGAGCCATGAAAGCAAAAGAGAATTAAAACAAAAATAAATTACTTTTGGTTATTTGGACAGTTAATTACAATGATCTATACGTATATTAAATTTATATTTATTGTAATTACTGAATAATTTATATCACTATGTAGTTGATAGAAACTGTATAAAGAAATGAGAATGATTTTAAATTATTTTAAGTGCTCTGAATGTGTGAGAAAATATTTTTTAAGATATATTGAAAGATTCTAAATCTAATTATAATGCTAAGTTACAGAAAGCTCTGTTTGGGCTAATGTTTTTTTCTAGCAATTAGAAAGTGGTTGATGATGCAATTACATTTTTATGTATAAGGCCTTTGCAAATGAGATAAATTTTTATTGAAAAATAATCAGAAAACATAATATGCGGGAAGTAGTTATATTTAGTTTTTCCATCATTTTCTCTGTACACATTTTGTCGCTCCTGTACAGAAGTAAAAGGTAGGGTGAAATGGAGAAAAAAGGAAGGAAACCAGTCAAGACAAGCAGTTAACACATCTCAACTCCCATCAGAAAGGATTATCCTAATCTGATGCAGGTAGGTGTTGTTTTTTTAAAATATTTCCTGAGCATGGCAATGCTGTAGCTTTGGAGCAGCAAGCAAAACCTCTTTGAAAGGATGATGTTTAGGCAAGGGCCAGGGCCTCTCACTTGAGCACCCAAAAGCCAGTCCTGGCTCAGCCTGGTGTCTTGTAGGAATTAAGCTGGTCTCAGAAGAGCTGGAGAAGAGATTAGCTTTTGTTATCAAACTAAACTCCAGCTTCAACTTCCTTTGCCCTTGAAGAAAATACAGGTTGGCTCCTGGAGTTTGCAGTCAGCCGTGACATGCATAGGGCTATGAGATGTGTCCTCGCAGAGAAGGGGCAATATCCACTGCCTGCCCCCAGAGGCTTGCATGGCAGATGCGAACTATCCACTCTCTTTGCTTACAAATCAAACAACTGAACTTCCGCAGCCACTTGGATTCAGTGCTATCGCAAGTAGCATCATCCTCTAAAAATACATGAGCTCAGGGCCTTCTCTTAAATCTAGTTGTGAAACTCCCCAATACACACGCCATTTGTTTCTCTGAGTTAGTCTTGATTAAATCCTCCAGCAGTGAAGGAAAGTCTACCCAGTGGCCTTCTTTAGACAAACTAAGCTCTTCCAGCATGCTCTCCTGGGAGACTGGAACCAGGAAGGGCTAAGGAAGCATTGGCATTAAGAGTCCAAGTCACCCTGACCCTTGTCTGTTCCCCCCAAGAGCTGTCTGGTTGCATCAGTTCTCTCTTCCCCTCCTTTTGCTTTGCTCTGCTTGTGCTGGAGGTCGACAGTGCAGATGGCAGGCCAGGCTGCCCAGCCTGTCAAAATACTGGCCATCTTTGAAAAGGACCATTTAGACAAATAACAATAACATTTAGTATTGGAACAGTTAAGGTCTACCAGTAGATTAGGAGATAGCAGATGAAAAACTGAAGACCACACTCTATCACTAACCAGTAACAAACGCTTCTCTCTAGAAAATGAAAATCTTACTCAGAAAAGCATTCATTATCATCCATCACTGGTGCTTCTGCAGAGTCAGTTTTGACTACATCATGGAATGGCACCATCCCAGAGGTGCAACTATCTCCCTCTCCACTCCGCCTTTTTTTTTTTGTTTGAAGTAAGCAAACACTCCTTAAATCTTCACCCCACTCTGACTGTGTAGCCAAAGGCTGGGATCTTCCAGGGAGTCTGAGTCTCAGGTCAATTTTACTGAAAGATGCAGAGGTATTGAAATTCTTAAGCAGTCATTTAAATGTTGAAGCTCAAGGGATGCTATCATCAGCTTCAGTGGTGAAGGCTGAAAACCAGCACCAGGACTCTCTCCAGAACTGCTTTTAGGCTTGTAGCCATGTGGACCTCTTAGCAACCACCACACTGCAGGTACAAGGTACACCTTGAGCAACCCTCAGCTAAGGACTATGGAACATCTATAGCAGGTCAAGCACATCAGGGCACATCAGACTCAGGGGTCACATTGTGCAGAGACCACAGGATATCTACCCAGTTGGTCAGATCATCCCTTGACAATCTCTTCCAAACTGTCAAATAAGAGCATGGCTGACACAGTGACTTGGCAGGTGAGGTCCTGGGAAGGACTCGTATCTGCTACTGCAAGGATCCTTGCTCTGAAATTCATGTGGAAGCAGTAGCCGTGGCTACCAATTTAGGTCACAGTGATTTAATGTAATATAGAGGTTTAAATATTTATGTTACTGGTGGATCATTGTGGTTCTGAAGTTATGCTCAAGGAAAAATGCTTTGATTCACCAGAATAAAGAACTAGCATTGTAAAATCTAGTTATTGAGCAATGTATCCAGATTTTCATACCTTCCATAATATACCTAACTTCAGTACTAGGCAGATATTGTTACTGTACACAACAGCCAACAGGGAGATTGATAAAGCTGAGTAGAAAAGGACCATCTAAACTGACTGAAACTCGTGGCATGCAGCACCATTTGTTTTCCCTCCACACTTAGAGAAGAGAGATGTGACCAGCTAAGAAAAGACACAGAAAATGCATGTACTGAGTTCTCAGATGATCTGGTTAACTAGATGGAAACATCAACAAAATTTCCAAAAATTGTGCTGGCAGAGTGCCTGGAGTCATAAGGCAGGTACAGACTAGCTGCTGTGGATTTATAAGGAAACATCGAACTGTGAGAAAAATAAGCCAGAGGACAGCTAGCATGAACACAAGGCCAAGTGGAACCAGACTGCAGTGCTTCAGGAGGAGAACCTGGAAGCAAAGCAAGAAGGAAAAGTGGAAAGAATTAGAAGGAAGTGAAATGTGCAGAGCAAAATGTCAGGTGCAATAAAATGAAATGACCTAGCTATGCTTTTTGCCTGTATCGAGGTAAACTGGAAGCAGCCCTGCTGACACTACTTGAATTTGAAAACATGAAACTGGTGTTGCTGGGATCAAAATCAAGACCAACATAGATTGTTTTTAAGATAGCACCAGCACTTTTTGATGTGTGCCTTCTGAGCCAGGCCAACACAAGTTAAACAAGTAATGCCAGAGACTAAATCCCGACAATTTGACTTAGTGATTAGAAGGAAAAATACAACACAAGGGGCAGCCTGCAAATGTTCACAAGCCAGAATTGATTAGACACTCCAAAATATAGCTTCCCTGATGGACTTCCCACAGACACACGGACTCGTGAATCTGCTAGGCATGGATTAAAGACTCTTGATGACAGATGCTCCCCAGCAGAATAGTGGTCCATTAGCAGGGTTGAAATACAAAGTGGAGAGAGGGTAAACTGGCAGTGTTACCTCTGCCTAAAACTACTTTGTGTGGGAATTGGGATTTTTCTGTGTTTATGAATGAGCAACATCAGGATGAAGCTTAAAAATTCCTTTGCTATTTTGAGATTAATCAGTGTGACATAACCTCCAAAAACTACCGTTATTTACAAATAGAAAAATCAAAGCAACATTTCTGCTGTTCTTCCATGCAGCACTTTTTAGGTTAGTAAACATTTTTCTACCTTCTGTTGCTGAGATATCATCCATTTTCTTGTGGGATGTTTTCTTACACACATTTTGTTAGGTGCGCACTTAGCACTGTCCTCTGGTATCTAAACAGAAAGCGAGGGGAGGTTTGGGCCCTCTGCTCATCGCTCGTGCCCAGGCTGCAAAAGGCACGACGGATGGAGGGGGACACACACCAGCTAACTGCCAAAGAGCGAGCACAAGATTTACGGTTGTGCACTGCAGCTAGAGTAGCGCAAGGGTCACCATGAATCATAAACAGTTTCACAGAGCATAAAATTTAACAGACCCAAGGAATATGATGGCAGGGGCCATATATATAAAAATTAACTACAGGAGCACTCCGTCATTAAACAGGAATCAGGGAACAAGCTTAAAAGCTGGTACTGGATCAGGAAGCTGCCAAAATAATGGAGGTAATTGGGGAACTGTGGTGTTGACCAGTTTGCTGGCTCACACGAACGTTGCATGCGTGAGCTTCTGTGCCATGTTGGCGCTAGGTTGCAGAGTCATTCCCTGCCTCACATCAAAGCTAGCATTTCTGAAAGCATTCAGCACTCAGCAGCCGCAATTCATGCTTGCAGAAAAGATGAGGCTGCCATTAAGATAGCACAGCAGCTCATCATATTTTATAAAAAACTCTACACATTTAAACTCCCACTGTGCTCCCAGCGTTTAAAAACCTAGCTAAAAAGTCTGTCATGGGGAGGTAATAGGTGAGGCAAACAGGCGAGGCAAATTTAAGAACCTGGCATTTCTCTTCTCTGCCTGAACAGTCCGAAATCTGAATCATTTTGAAAAATCCAGCCCTGTATTTAGACAAATAACAAAACCCAGCTGTCTAGAACAGACACGTGCTCCACCGTACTGAGTGCCCTGCAAAAGACAAAAGCTTCCCTGTCTATAGAGCTTGAAATGGTGTATCTTGACCCTACAAGGAGCTGCAAAAAGCAGCAAGACTCAGAATGAAAGCATTAGGCTAGAAGGTAAAGGTCATGTAGTGGCTGATACGATACAAGAAACGTGATTTGCCTGCAAACATATACTTAAATGCACAAGGTGGAAAATAAGAAAAAATCCATAAGGAAACAATGAACAAACAGTATGAGAGAAGCTGGTGAGCGGGTGAATTTTAGCAGCGGACAGATGAAGGATGCTCAGATGAGAACCCGGTACTCAGATCATGCAATAGAGGGAAGAGCGGTCCTGTCTCCCACATCTCCCACCAAGTTGCACAACGGCCACAAGGAGCATTTTTGTTGCACCCTGCAGCCTATAGGTGGGACTGGGAAGTTCTGTGGGCTGTATCTTTAAAATATGGATTAAAAAAAAAAGAAGAAGAAAGAAAGAAAGAAAGAAAAAAAGCAGAGGAGAAAGACTCAGTCCACTGCCATCTTCTGATACCAAATAAAGAATTTTATTAGAATAAGCAATATCACCCCCAGTATTCTGAGGCTCCTCTCTAAACTCCTCGATGTGAAACCTGACCGCTTTACAGCACTGAGAGAAACATCAAGGCTACAACATTCATTTTACAGAGACTGAAAGGACTTGCCTAGGCTCACTCAGGAATCCTAGTGAGGAATAGGGATCCGACTCTGGCTCTCCCATCCTGGGAATTTGCAGCAATTTGATAGCAGATGACTTACCTAGGGTGGGTGCAAACCTTGGGGGCTATGTGTGTGTGCGTGCACGCACAAGCGTCGAGGGAGTGGTTCCAGGATGCTCTTCAACAGCTCCTGGCCCAAAGCAATGCAGTGTTTGGCCACAAGTAGCTTGGAGCTTGAGTTACTAGGTGCCAAGGCAAAAGCAGCCGCTGCACATTGCCAGCGGCAGAGGCAAGGGAGGGAAGAGCACCAAGCCGAGGAGGGTCTGTGGTGGTGCCCCAAGAGCAGCCTCGCACAGACCCTGCTGCACCGTGGCACACGTCCTCATCCCCAGGCGGCTGTTCCAGCGCTGCCTGGGGCAGGAGCCAGCAGCCCTCGGAGGAGGCAAAGACCAAAGTCCCTTTACATATCCCATGATAATTCTTTCAGGCCAAGGTGTGTTGCCGCACGGGCCCAGGGGGATTATACAGTGTGGTGTGTATATCCCGAGTCCCGGCAGCTGAACCAGTTAGACACATCAGATGCTTTTTCCTTTTCCCCCCTAACACAACGCATAGCTTTGCTGCAGAGTTACTGTGCTCCACCTCTGCTGATGCCTGGTATGAGACACCTCAGGGGAAAGGCGTTATACCAAACACATTTTCAAATGGCACCCCCCAGATCTGGGCTGAGAGCAGATGCCACACGACTACGGCAGGGCACCACCAAGTGATTACGATACAAGTCCACAATGATGGTGCACTTGCCAGCCTTGTAAACCTGCAGGCATTTACTCTAAAATAAGAAAAGAAAAAAAAATAACCATAAAAGAAAAAGAATTCATTGGAGCTGCTGAATTTGTGGGGTATTTTACAACACTTGGGGAAAAAGAGAAGAGATAATAAATCTGGGAGCTAGTAGCCACAGCAACAAATTGCATTTCTCCTCTGGATGGCTTTTTCCCCCCCACCAATCAACAGCAATTACCAGGCACCTTAGGGTAATACAGCAAAGTTTATGTTGCTTCTATGGCAAAGTTCTTTCTATAAGAATAGTTTATTCCACATCTGCAAGGTACTGATCCATTACAGCACATTACTGGGGGTCTGATCACGACAGCCAGTGAAAAGAAAGAGAAAAGCTCTGAATAGAGCTCACACTACTATTTATTTGTTTATTTGTTTGTTTTTCCTGTTACCAATTAAGGGTCCAGTGCTCTGAGTTTGGAAAATAGATGTTTTCTCTGACTCTTAGGAACAGGGGAAAAAGTCAAGACAAAAGCATTTAGTAAAAGCAGCTGGTGGGGGGTGAAGGAAACATAGCCTGTGTCCGACAATAATGATCTCAAGAAGGGCTGTAGCTGAGAAACCATGTAGGTGCTGCTAAAAAAAAAAAAAAAAAAAAAAAAAAAGTATCTTTGCATCCTTTTCTTGTTCAAAGGCTGCCTCTAAACCACTTCAGATTCTCCCTGTATTGCTGCAATGCCATCGAGTCTTACAAAGAGCTTGTAATCTGCTTTCCAGGCTCAGCTCTTAGCTTCCACAGTTTTTATTCAAAAGACCTTTGTAAAGAACAAAGCTTGGTTTGCTTTCAAAGCACCAGCGCGAGTACAATCGCAGATCACCTACCCACGTGCATTAGAGGACTACTTCAGTAACGGTCACTGCGCAGCAACGCACCGCGCTGCCCCGGGGCATGGTGCAGCCACGCGCGTGCGCGCGGAGGTCTGGTCACCCACGTCGCAAAGGGCTGCAGAGCAGAGGCTAACGCAGAAGGACAGGCGGAGGGAGGACAGCATGGGAGGGCAGACTGTCACAGCCCCAGCGTGACCCTGGAGCCATCGCCACCAAACGCTGCTGTTTATTTTGACCACATTTTGCTCTCGCTACCTTTTAGGCCCTCGAGGTTTTCCGTTTCCACGGGAATGACCTTCAGGTGCCAAAATCTCTCCTAGAACCAGCAGCGTGACAGCTCGCTGCGCTTGTGTGCATTCAGCGAGCCCATGGGCAAACCTTGCTGCCCAGAAAGGAGTTTCCGCAGCCTTGAAACAAGGTCCCTCCAAGACAGCATAGCCTGCAAAGCCTCTCTGCAAACGGGTTAGCTCTGAGGGCTGCAAGGAAGGCACTGCCTCTCCTAAAGAGAGGGGAAAGGTGATGAAAAGAGGCGTCTACACAAAATGTTTATTAAAATTGGAAAAAGAGATTTGTCTGGTTTCCTAAATATTTTACTGGGAAGTCAAAAGATTGCATTTGTGTGAAACAACAGATGATTTCCATGCAGGACAGAGAGCATCGTGCTCTTGTTCAACAGCAGTCATGTCCTCTCTGTTACTCCACAGCACCCACGAGACAGGAGGTGGTTGGGTTACACACTACAAGGATCTAGCAGCACTCATGACAGCTTGACAAGCCATTTTGCTTTTCTTAAACATACTCTTTGACTGCATATGAATCCAATGCAAGAGGCATCTCACCCTCCCTCAACCTAGGAACAAGCGTGCCACTGGCCCCTTTGAGCATTTATCACCCCACAAAACCCCATTTATCACCACCAGGAGCTACCACCATAGTACCACCAGGAGATACCATGTCTCTTTAGCGGCAGCAACACACACCGGATCCCTCAGCAAACAGAAACATCATTTTGTTTTCAAAAATCTTTTCCTTCTTTAGCTGAGTCTACTAGAAAGGCTCTCTTATTTCTGCTGCATTTTATTATTATGGCTGTCTTTCATGCTGTGTTTGGTAAACATGATGATTTTGCCAGAACAAACTATGCTGGCCTAGATCAGGGCTCTGGAAATCAGCCCAACTTGCTAATACAAAGCATAAGAGCCAGCACAGAAGCTTCCTCCGTGTTTGAACAGTCTCTTCAAACTGCACGCACCCAAGCAATATTTTTCTGCCAAAGTTGTTCCCTACCCCTCCCTCCGAAATTTGCAGGCTGCTTTAATCTACAGCCAAAACACCCTGCCCTGCTGCCACTGAAATTAATAGGTGTTTTGCCATTACATTCAGTGGGATGAAAATGGAGCCTTAAGAGCCAGAAAGTCTCACTGCAGTCCATATTCACGTAGGGAATACAGCAAGCAGGATTTAAAAGAGCTTTACATTTGTCTTTGTACTGCCTGCGCTCCATCTGCATATAATTGCTTGTGTCTACAGACGCGGGAACGCTCATCAAAGGCTGTATTCTTACCCGCGCTAGGTCCCTTTCAACTGGCAGGAAATTCTCATTGCTTTACAATCTATACACAGCCATTTACCATTTAATAATTCCAATTGTAACACAATATTTGATGGAAAATAGTCATTACAGATTTATAACACAATGCAGGTAGCTGAAGTACACAAATTTCAGCATTTTGGGAAATGGGTCCTATTTTCAAACAGAGCTAATCCTATAACAAAAAAAATCCATAATATTATCCATAATCTTTTCTTGCTGCATGCATCCAAGGGTTTGGGTTGATTCTTCCCCCTCCTTTAATGCTCAAACAACTGAGTTATAGCAGAACATTTTTTCACAGTGCGGAGCTTATTTACATACTGTAAATAACTGTGAATGCAATAAAATTGTGGTACAAATAACATGAAATAATGCCTCAATTTGCAGTTGTTTTATATCAGCATAGTTTATAGCAGTGTTTACTCTAGACTTAGAAACAAATAAATAAATAAAAAAGACAAAGAGAAAGAGAAAGGCAAAATCTTCACTATTCTCCACATCGTGACTTCTAAACCACTGACCAGCACTGTGACTACTTACAACTTAAATCTCATTAACATTGAGGCCAGAAATGAGACCAGATCCTAATCTACAAACTGAGGTACATGGGGAGCAGGGGTACATTGGGTTTCTATCCCACTCCATTTGCAGCCTCGGATCCCAAGATGTACACACTGCAGTAAACTTGGTGAGAGAGGTGCACTGGTTGGACCTGGGTGGCTAACAGATCCTGATTCAGACCCTGTTCTGCATCCCAGATGCCATATGCGACCTAGGGCCAGTTTCTCCCTCCCTGTGCCCAGGTTCCCCAGTCATGGTGACATTTTCATCTATCTTGCCTGGGATGGATGGTCTCGTTGGGAGCCAGTTGTAGGACACACAGTGCTTCAGGTCCTGAGCCCCCATTCTAGTCGCAATCAGCTTTAATAACACACTCCAAGCTAACAATTTTTCCCTCCACCTTCTTCCACTGAGAGAACCTGGTGGTAACTGTCTGAACTATCCTATTTTTGTCAGCCAGTTCCCTGGTGACCACCTAAGCACATCGGTCCTCTGGGAAGAGGGCAGTTTTCAAAGTTTAGCTGACAACAGCTCTGAGATGTACACAAACAGAATCTAATAGTCTCCTCCAACAATTCACTGCAAATGTGAGTTACTGATGATACAAAGAGAACCGTCACCTTCCTATCCAGAGGCTTAATGTTTGTTCCTAATTTAGATTTCTCTGCCTGTCTTGAGTTTTTGATGAGAAGAGTTTCCACAGTACCTACATGATGAGTGATCTGTCTTTTATAAAAAACCTTTTAGCACATTAGAAGGGCTCATGGGGATCATTTGGGGCTGTCAGCAGGGCTTAGCCAAGGTAGGCTAAGTATAATGGCAAATCTCATAGTCCACTAGCTACCATAATCACCAGTCAAACAAATCAGTCAAACTCTGGTACTTCTTAGAATAGATGGGTCAGGAGAAAAACTTTTTGAGTTCTTTTTTTCCTCCTGGCATATCAGAGAGGCAGAACAGAGCCTTGGATAGATGGAGTGTGATTTTCTCCTTCCTTTAAGCACGAACTGAGATGCAAATAGTCGTTTCCAAGAGTCGAAAACCCAAGGGAAGCAGATAATAAGCAATTACTCTAACCAGATAGCACTGATGTCTAGAAATTAATTTCTGTGCTAACATCCCACCCCTAAAGTTTTAAATTTCAGAACAGAGTATCTTCTGAAAAAGATGCACAGGTGTACAATTATGTTTCCTAGATATCTGTCTCCATCTACACTTGTGGAGTATTTAACCCTATCTACCCAGATCACGGATGACACACGATGGCCATTGCCAGTGCGATTCCCCAGACACACGAGCCTTGAGACAAAACGTGTTGCTGAAGTACAACGTACTACGCTGATCGAAACAAATTGATCTTGTCACTGCAGCATTCCTGACATGCTTATCCCACTATAGATTTCTTTTTATCTCTGTCACCATTTCCAAATCAATTTTTCCAGCAAAGGTTGCTCAAGCACTGAGTCTTCTAGCATCTTCAGCAATGGTAGGGATGGGGCTATAAAACCATCAAAGTCAGGGGAATCAGGAACACAGTCGCAGTGATTTGGTTCTTCATTAATGCTCCAATGAGCTTCACTGGTCACTACGTTTAGCTTGCAGGCAGCAATACTCAAGTTTATATCGGTGCTCCAGGGCTGCTGGACCACAAGGAGATGTTTCAACTTCATAACTTCACACCACAGGAACATGCCTTCCACTTTTTTTCTGAATTTAGAGATGTCATAAGAATGACATCAAATCTTAATGGCAAATACTAGCTTCTTCCACTAATATTTCACAGAAGAACAGTAGTTACAGGGCTTTAAATACTATGAAATCACAGCTCTTTTTATTCAGCCCCAAAGAACCTTTAAAAATAACCAAAAGTTGTCAAGAAGAGATCGATACACCATCTTTAAAAGCAGTGCTCTGGGCTTACAGTACTATTAGTTGGATGTGATTTATTATAAACGAGTGCATCACGGTCAGTCTATCTTACATCTAGGTTCCTCAAGACACTTCCAGAAATGTGCTTAAATAACCGTTACAGGCACCTGGAGATACCTATGATTATTTCTTTGCCATCATTCTTTGAAGGTAAAGCACCAAAAATAAATACTGAGTATCTACATATGGATTTAGTGCCTACCTTAATAAATTTTTACATTTGGAAACTGGTTCCTCAAGCACTCTCTAATCCTTAAAACAGAGAGAGGAAAAGATATCTACTTGATGCTTGAGGGTTCAAAGGTTTGCTGACAGACATTTGTCAATTACTGATATTCTGAGCAACACCCCCCTCCCCAAAACCACACTTAGGAAAGCAGAATCACTATTAAAGCCCACTCTGCCATTCTACTCTCTGCCCCTTAAGATTCGTCATGGAACAGAATCCAGAAACTATATCAGGAGTAAGTCTGAGCCCTGAGATCTCATTTGTTATTTCATCTCTTTTGCCAAGCATTCCTTTATATTATTTTTTTCAGCTCTGAACGGTCTCTGCCCTTCATATCAATTAATGATGTCATTGATCAGTGTATTTTCTCAGCAAACTATTAAATTAACTGCCATACTCCGCCTTCATTTTTTATTCACAAAAAAGGAAGAAAAAATAAACCACAGCAAATGGATGCACTTAACTCTTTATGATTTCAAATAAAAGCCAGAAAAATGATGGAAATGTTTTGCCAGTCTTGTGACTTAGCCAAAAAGCACATTGTACATCTTAGTTATGTCATGTTTTATTCCTCAGTCTATGAAGATACTGGAAAGTAATATGTCTAGGGTCAAAAAAAACAAAAACAAAAAAAAAAAAAAAAAAAAGAGAGAAGCAACTAGAGCAACTTCAAGTCGGAGATTTTTCTGTTGCTTAAGTTAACACCCCCAACAAATAACCTTGTTATTCTCTCTCTTTAAAAACAAAGGCACAGCACAATGAAATAAAAAATGCCACACAAAGCTTTTATTTCCCTGCCCATGGAAGTAGTATTTTTTCATCTTTAGCTTTACCAGTTATAATCCTTATCATGTCCTTTCCCTGCTGCCCTTGGATAGCTGATTGACAGCACGCTGTCTGCACTCAGGCCACACTGAAAAGCTGGTCGAATACTGCCCCAAACAAGAGGCTGGATGAAATTTCCCCTCAGGACCCTAAGACCCTACAAAATTAAATATCTACAGATACATTTTCTCATGATTTGATTGCTTAGGATAATGTCTGCCAGGTAATTCATGAACTGTCCCCACCTCTTCTCCATCTATTCTTTCTCCCTTTTCTGAGTCAGATCTCTCATCCTTCTGACAGTCCCTTCCTTTCCCTTCCTTCACTCTCTTCTTGTCCTCATTTTCTCTAGTCTTCTAATTGCCTTCCTCCTCCATTTTTTAACTAGAACCTCCTTCATCAAATCTTCTATTCAGCATCATCCTTTCTATCATCCACTCTACCATTTTTTTTTGAGGGAACTTCAGGCTTAATTAAGAAAAAAAGAATGAGTAACAAAATACACTTCAACAACTGAACATATCCCTCAGAAATAAGCAATAATAAGGAATTTATTCCCACTAAGAAACCCATAGCAGGCAGATCTGTGGCAAATTTGCACCAGCATTTTCCAAGACATTCCTAATCAATGGGGAACTGCAGCCATTCACCCCGTGGTTGAACTCAGCTTAAGTATTGTTTTGGGTTGCTCATGATTAATGCAAAAACTACTAGGCTTTTCTCAAAAATCAGCAACTTCTTTGTGCTCTTACTTTTGTTTACCTCATCTTGCTTTGTATTTGTGCCCGGTAAGGTCAGAACATGGGCCAGCAGAAAGGCTTTCCAGGGCCACCACGACACAGGCAAAGCAAGCTGTCAGAAACCATCCATTTCTAGTAGTATGGAGTCAGGCATTCACACAGCCAGTCACATACTGAGTTTAAACATCCCCCATCTATCCATGTGGTTTCTTTCAAAGCCAAGTATCTAATTCACTTCCGTCAAGAAAGTATTTTAAGGCTGTTACAGAGCCCTCTGACCTGCTTTGCACCACTTTTCTGACTAGCAATACATGGGGAGTTGTTAGCTGGTTATGGTAGCAGGGAGTCTTTGTACATTAACTGCTGATGAGATTCAGGAGATGCTCCTCTGAGTTCTGTGAACAGATCTTAATAAGAAGGTGTATAACCAGGACAATGGGGAGGTCAAAAGAGAAAGAAAAAAATCTACATAGATTGGGACTGAAGACGGAGAAAGAAATGAAAATCAATTTCAAAAAGATGCACAGTAACATTGCTTCTGGGTGTCTCACATCAATGGAAGACAAGGGGATCAGGGGCTTCTTCCTCTCCCTGCACACCTTTCCAGAGCATCACTGCAGTTAGCAACCAAGGCAGCGTCTTCCCTCTGCTCCCAGGATCTGAGAAGTTCAAATTCAGGCTGATCTTTGCAGCATGTTTTTTCCCCCACTTCATTACCCAGGAGCTACAGTGGGTAGGCAATACTACTGGGTCTGGCCATAATCACACTGCACAGTCTTAGCACTGATTGCTCACCATAATCAAGTTTATTTCCATTACAATTGCCTTCTGGTTTGGGGTTGGGATTTTTCTTTTTTCCTTTAAGGGAAACCAGGACTGAAACTTATCTCAAATGTTTCATGGCTATACACTCGTTATTAGTTCTCCTGCTTTTTAAGGGCCATGACTCACAAGTTGTGTCATCTGCCACAGGCTTTGAAATGGGCAGGAAGGGCCACGAATCACTCCAGGCACCATCACCTCTCACAGTGATTCAGTAATGGGACAGAAGCACAAAAAACCAACCTTCCCCATAGACTGCAAAGAAGAATTTATTGCTGCTTGGAAGTTACCTCCCCTTTGGTCACCCCCAGGAAAGAAACCAGCATGGCAGCAGGGAACGTGCTTCTCTAAATCTCCTGGTGGCATTTGTAGCAGTGAGGAAGTAGAATCTGATGCCTCTTTCCTCCTTCTTTCCAGATGGCATATTCTAGCCATTTTCTCCATAAGAATCCCTCCATGAAGTGGTGCTGCTAAGCTGCGAGTGAGCAGTGGCTTTTTCGTTTTGTTTTGTTTTGTTTGCCAGAGCAGCCAGACTGGCCACGTATTTACTGACTTTTAATTACACTCTTTATATAACCCCAGCAGTGGCATATGAGGGCTTGTTTTGCTTTTTTATGGCTGGTCTACTTGCAACAGAAACACGGGTACCACAAAGACCTCTCAGGTCATCAAGTCCTATCATCTTTTATTGCAGGCAAACACATTATATAAGCCCTTTAATAAATGTTATCAATCTCGTCTGTAGAACTCATTAGGTTAATGTGGTGCTATTTTTATTAAAGCTCAGAGAACTTGCATTTAACAGCAATTACACTGTTTAAACATGAAACAACTTTAAAATGATTGAAGCCAGCGCTTGATGTTGACTGTAATTCACAGCCCCGAGTCCCCTGTCTCTCAGAATCAGGCTGAGTTTTTGGTTCTGCAATTACACCCCCATCTTTTCACAAGTGACAGCTATTCCACACTTACAGACGATTCAGGTCTGCTTCTGAGTGAAGGATTTGACTTCCCCCTCTCAGTTAGTTGTGCACAGACTCCTCTGAAGCCCTAGTAAAGTCAAACTGGAGGAACTCCAGCGCTCAAAACATAACAATACTATCCCCAGGAGGGTCAAGTACTGAGGTATTTGACTGTGTGTAATGTGTTACGCACAAGCCAACAGCATGAGAAAGCATCATGATTCTACAGCTAAATACCATCTGTTCAGTAAAAATTATTTACAAATAAGCTGCAGGCAGGCTAACTTTGAAACAGTGAACAAACCTTTGTGCTCTCTCTGTTTTAAAAGCAGGAGAAGCTGTTGCACACACTATGGGAATTTCATCTCCGTTTAAACAGTCTAAAAGGCCAGGTGGAGATGAAATAGGAGTTTGAACCAAGAATTCTGAATGAAGCAAATGGAGTTTTTCCTCATATGGGCACCACATTTCATAGACTAGTGTATACAAGAAGTCAAGCTACAATAAGAAAATTCAAAAACTCCAATCTAGTTTACCTCAGCAGAAAACAGAGCTCCATCTCTCATCGTGTGCTATCACACAATAGAAAGCCACTTATACTGTATGCATAAAGCATCTTGTGTCCTCACCTCTTTCCTTTTTGGAGCTGATGTTCATGGGTATCTGCTGGGAGAAGATGAGACCTGTGAGCAAATTCACACTTCCATACTCCCCCTTCAGACACGAAGAGTCATCCTAGAAAGCAGAAGACAATATTCTGAACATCTAAGAGGAGACAAGAACTAGCATTTATTTGAACTCCAGAAGGCATCATCTTCAAGAATTTTTATTTTCATCAGCATGGGCTTCTTGCAAGGCTGTTTCCATATGCTATCAATCTAAACGCTCCATGCTCAGAAACTCTCCTTAAGCTGGCTCTGCAACCTGGCAACTGTCACATGCATTGCACAACCAAGAAAACAAAAGGCCATAGATTAAGTAAAGTTGGTGCTGAGTCCTCATTAGTCAGGTGTTGGCAGGATTTTATTAATAGCAGTAATTAGTAGAACAAAAGTTCAATGGTGGCAGTGGAAAATTCTACCACTTAAATATTCATTACTATCGACTCCCCTAACTTCATGGTGCTAGCTTTCCTATCCTCCTTTAGGCCAGCTAGCATCTCAGGTCAGCTCTGCTAGTATCATTGAAGGTAAAAGGCTAGAAACATTAAGCTTCTCTCAACAGTCAGCAGAATTATGCTAAGACAAATGACCACCCCTCAGCTCCCTGAGCATCTGTTTCAATTCTCTAGTGCATCAGGGCAATCCAAGCACGGCTAACAAATACTACCTTTCTACTTGGCCCGTTAGTCGCAAACAATGATAAAGAGGCAAAGAAGACCAAAAGCAAAAAAATACTAAGCAGAAACATGAACTTACTACAGATAGGCTGCAGAGCCATAGCATGCTCTGCAATTGCCTAAGAGGGCAGATTAGATCTAGAAGGTTTTGTAATAAAGGTCCTTTATTTAAAAGTCAGGAAAATTAGACACTGTGAGAGTGTTCTGTCACTCTCACAGTAAAGAAGCTTTTCCTCACATGCACGCGGAACTTCCTGTGTGTGAGATCTGTTTTTCAAAGATATATCTACAGTTCCCATTGAGCTCACTTTTACCTTTGGCCTAGCTGTAGAAGATGAAGGTCACTCTAAGGCATCATTCTACATCCTTTGATTTTCAAATGACCAGGGCCAAATCATCTGCAACATAAGCTGTTCTACCTAAAATCATTTGCAGTCAGTATCTCAGCTGGCCAATGGTCCGATAAATGTCACACATGTTAAATCCATTACCTCCAACATATTTAATATACAGGTAGTCCAAGCATACACATAAAAGTTGAACTATCCTTATTTCACATACCCAGGGATTTCTGACCATTTTCAGCTTCCTCTTTGGAGTATATTTCCACAAAACAGCACACAATCTACAGAATTAAAGTCAAGAGCAAACTCCCAACAACAGCTAACTATGCAGTGGTATTTATCTCCTCTGAAAAGGGGAAAATGGAGGGGGAATTACAAAAACAAAACAAAAAAAAGAAAAGAAAAAAGTTTGACTTCTCATCTGACTCTAATTATTCTATCAGCATGAAATTAGATGGATCTATGCCAAGTTCTGTCAGCTGAAGGACCTAAGTATTCAATTCTACCTGCCCAAAGCATTTGAGGTAAGGTCTGGTTCTCAAAAGTCAGCCAGGAACCTCTGTGTCCTTTCTCCTACCTGTGAATCTGGGAAGGTGCTTTTCAGTATCCTAGTGGTGCTGTATAGCATAATGTAATAACTGTTAAGTGTTAGGAAAGCTTCAGGCTAGAAGAGGAAAGTGTAAACCTACAGTGTTTTACTGTTTAAAGTAAATAGCAGGATCAGTGTAGTACTGGCCAAAGCAGGCTGGGCAGACCTGCGTATCTGACCTTCCTGCTGTCCTGTAACTTCTACTCAGAGGAGTATCCCAAGCCCAGCTAGCAATGAAGGAGTGCAAGCTCATGGTACCTGCTACAGCAAATAGTGATCAGCTCGGGAAAGAGGGCGCTTTATATAAAAGGCCAGATTAGGCTATTTCTAAGCAGCTGCAGAAATGCAGGCTGCTGGAACACTGCTATGGAAGGCAGTGCTGCATTAAGAAGCCTTAATAAAAACAGAAAACGCTTGGTCAGATTACACCATTCCTGGAATTAAAATATTTCCAGAGATCTAGCTGATCATACAGTTCAGCCTTACAGGATTCTGTAAATGCTGAAGGATTTAAGACAAACCAACTCCATTCGCCATCTTATTTGATGTCCTGTAGAACCTTTCTATTAATTTCCCTGTTTGCAAGAGCTCTTCGTCTCTGTGGTACATCACCTGTACTCATCTCTGGTTTCGTCTCCCCTAAATACGGTCTGTAGTAATATTTTGACTTTTGGCTGGAAAGTTGATTTGAATGAAATGTATAAATGGGAGAGGCTGGAAATCCACACAGTTCTAGGAAATGAAGGAGGGGAGTTTTCCCACTGTCACCCGGGCTGGAAAAGGAATGCTCCCTGCCTGGCATTAGGCATGCAGAGCACTGGCAGCAAAGCTCCCGAGACACCATCTGTGCACATAATAAAGAGCAGAGGGATTTTTGTAACAGAAATGATTGAACTTGCTTTCTGCTTCCTTGCAGTGGGAGTATGCCAGCTATTAAGTGCCATAAAAACTTGCCAGACTACCTTTGAACATAAAATTTATCTTCTGTGATTCATGCCCTCTTCTACCTGGGCTAGCAATGCTCATGCTCCTGGAAAGTATTGTAGTGATTTCATTTAGGCAAAAGTCTACCTACCTGTCACACCTATTGACACTGGGAGTGTAGTTGTGCTAGGGGGAGAAAGCCAGAACTGCTTGCTGGGCATATGTTTCTCTTCACTGGCAGTGGGGACAAAGCTAGTGATTGCTGCGTATTAACACGTCTCACAAGCCTGTTTGGGCTTGTGAAGTTAAGTTTTTAGTGCTAAATCTAAACCTGACAAAAGGGCTAATAGGCAGTACCATCTCTGTCAGGTTATGAGCCTCTGACCCTTGGTTTACTCTAGCATTTCGCTATCATTTCTCAAATAAGAGATGAACTCTAGATCCCCAGCATCTGCATGTGTTTTCCTTCTGTCAGTACATAAATTGTGCTTGTCAGTCACACGCAGCTCCATCAGGACCAAAAGTGCTATCTGGTAAAAGTGAACCCTGTTAGACCTGTTTTCACTGGAGTACAACTCTGCCAAATTCTGTACTAGGCAAAACTTTTCAATCCCCAGTGCCTGACTAAGGCTGAGCAGGTTTGCTCAGCCAAAATGACTGAGGTGTTTCAGAAAAAAAAAAGAAAAAAAAAAAAAAAAGTCATTCCGGTGTTAAGAAAGAGCAGCTGGTGACACTTCCACTGGGAGTGTCAGAGCACCTCGTGTTTCCTGGCAGGGACTTGAAGTGCTAGCAGGGAGCTTTTAAACATGACCATACAATTAACGCTGGTCATAACACGTATGTGCACAAGGCAATCACGCAAACAGTTTAATTCTGGCCTCTCTGTAACTCTGTTGTGCTTAACTGTGCACTCCCAGTATTCAGAACGTGTTGTTTGTGAGCTTACATAAACGAAACATAGACCAACTATGCCCAGGCAAGTCTTTTAAATTTTATGGGGCTGTGGGATGTAAGTGGTGGGAGATCTTAGTCTGTACAGATTGAAAAACAAATACAGGCGGATGAAGGAAAAGTTACTGCCTGGCAAGCTGCAACTGCTAAGTACGCTCCGCGCTTCCCAGTGCGGCGTGCGAGAGAGCTGGGCTCCGGCCGAGCTCCACGCAGCAGCCTAGGCAAGCACCGGATTTTGGAAGGAAACAGTATGCTGAGCACAGAAGGTATCACATTTAATGGCCCCTGGCCACGGGGAGGGGGCTTTCAGCAAGCTGCAGCGTCCCCTACGCAGCGGGGCAGCGACGTGCACAGCGTGGGCCGACACAGGGGCACGGACGGCTATTCTCTAGCTAAAGATCAGCCGCCAGTAACTTGTCCAGTGGAGGCAGCTAATAACCACGGGAAGAAGCACAGCGTTGCAGTAGCTTTTGTAGGACAACTCATCTCTCCAGCATGAAATTTCAGTCTGCTATGTCAATAACCAACATGAAAACCTGGGTGAACAAACAGCCCAGGCATCAGCAGAGGTTTCCTCAAATCTGTGCAGTGCCCCACGGTTTAAGCAGATGTAAATGTCCACTGCCAGCTCCACGTGGCTCCGCCTGCATGGCCAGCCCTGGGAGCTGCGGCGGTGGTGGGAGGTGACTTGTTGCTCCAAAGAGTGCACATGGTACACTTGGGGCCTGCCCACCTGCTTCAAAGGGCAGTACAATTTGCCTATCCCAAAGTCTAAAGGTTTTTCTTCACAGCAAACCTGTAGGACTGAAATTTTCTAGTTGGATCATTGAGGTACAGAGTGAATTTAAGGAATACTGGTCACTAGAAAAGGTCTGCTGAGCTTCCTGTGGCTCTGTGTGAGAATTGGAGATGGAAGAGGAAAAATAGTAGGGTCTACCCACTCTGAACTGCTGGCAAGAGCTCAGACTCAGGGGAGGAAGGAAATCTTGAGGAGAAGGAAAAAGGGACAAGATGTGCTTCAAAACTGTGCTATTCTGCAGAAACTGAATACTGATGGAAGAAGAAATGCTCTCTCAGAGAAGGTAATAAGGGACCTGGAAGGTTAAGGCTTCAGGTGGTGGCTCAGAGGCAGCTGAGCTCATTGAGCCCTTCCCAAGCAAACTCTCCTCTTGCTCTGCTCCGCAGCTACAAGGCAAGAAATACATATATTTTTTTCCTTAGTTGAAAGTGAAGATTTTCATGCGATTCCAAGAGCTGGAGCATTTAAACAAACAGTGCTTGTCACAAAAGCCACGGTACTATGGACACTGGTACACGTACAGGTGCACACCAGCAATTCTCTGCAGTGCCTTAGGAAAACATCCACCTTTTCTTCTGCTAAAACTCTTAATGGGGCACCAGGTCTCCCCACAGCAATCTCCATGCTTTATAAACCCAGCCCTACACAGGGCTCAATAGGAAGGCCTGGCTGTGCTGTAAGTAAAGATTTAAAAATACATAAAAAGATTTTTAAAGTGCAAAAAAGGGCCACTTTGGCTCCTGTTCAACTTCAGCCCCTGCTAAGCTTCAATGAAGAGCATTAGCAGAGCATGCACTTCAATACAACCTGACAAATGCTTTCTTTCCTGGCTTGTCTCCCCTCTTCTTGCCCACTGCCAGCCCTGATGGACATTTTTTGTGCTTACTTCATTACTACATCTCCAGAGAGTTCCTCTTAGGGAGGGCTGAGAGGAAGGGGAGAATGAGAAAAGGGGAAAAATAATTACAACAGGATTTCATTGACAAGAAGAAAAAAAAGGAAGTGTCCCTCTGGGTTTGATCAATAATGCAGCACTTGTTATCTTGATCTTCTTAATAAACCACAAGCAACCCAGATATATTTCTATCTGTGAATCAATTCTTCTCAATGTTTCCATCACAAAATAGCCAGTACAGGCAAGCACACACAAATAAACCGAAATGGGCTGGCTTATTGATTGTGCGAACAAGAACCCTTGTAGTTTGCATAGATTATCAGCAAGAGGTGCTGCCTGCTCTGCTGCTGTTTAATTACTTTTGCTTTGTTTCAGACTTCCTCTTTCTCTTGCTGGGGCCACGTGCATTACGAGGCAACCTCCATCTCGTATCTGATGGTTAAATCCTTCTAGTGTGGCCTCAGAGACATTTGTTAAATCCGCAACAAGAACAGCTTCTGTACTCAATTTCCCCCATTGGAGAAACGCTCCTAGGCATGAGTCTTATTTATCTTGAAGTCATCGAGGTGCTGGAGGTGTTGCTGTGCTTCACCAGAGGTAGAACTGGTCCAGTGTCCCTTACCCAACAGAGAGTTTAATTACACAGTTCATCATACGGCTGAGTTCTCCTCCCTTCCCCTCTGTTTTCCCCTTGTATTGGAGCCCGCCTCCAAAATTTATCTTCTCTGGCTCGTTGCTGTGCTCACTATGTCCACCCACCCAAACCCATTCCAAGCTTCAGGGATTGTTTCGCTGGGCCAGGGTCAGACTCTGGAGTCCTCCCAGGCTGACCTAGAAAGCAGGCCCATGAAGCTGTGCTGACTCTCACCATAGGTAGCCCATGAATTAAATACCCAAAGGCATTTCGAGTTGGGGTATTTTCAGCTCCCTGACTCAGCTTCCACATCACAGCACGCCAGGCTCTTGTACAATGGCACCAATGGAGAAAGTAGCCTTTGGCGGGACTGACCTCGGAGAAGGACTCCCTGCGCTTAACTGCCGAGTGACCTGCACCAAGGCATCCCTCTGTCTTAGTCACTAGAGATCATGATCCTACCTCATACAGGCAGTATGTCCAGCATCAAATTGTACTTAGAAGTCATCCAGAGTGTAACCAAAGAATGTTTTTATCACCCCTGGATTGAGTTCCAGTGTCCTCTCTTTTGCTCTTTTGAATCCACGCTAATGCCATAAATCTTCTGTGAAGGAAAATTAAGCATAAATCAAGTTAAGCCTCAAGATTTGACTAGTGGAGACAATACTGATTTTCAATCTCCGCTACCATCTGATCTAACAAGCTTTGAAAGGAGCAAGGTAACATCTTATTCCCTATTCATCTAGATCCTGGGCACAAGTAATGCTTCCTCTGAGCCCTAGTAGAGCTGTGTTGCAGCTTGCTTTGAAGAAAGGAAGGTTCTAAAGCTGTTTCCCAGACCTTTCCTAGGTCTTTAGTGTAGATATTAGTAAATTTTGAGAAGGCAACCCCTGAATGTATGCAGATGAGCCCCACATCACACTGAGCCAGCATAACATCTTTCCAAAAAAAATGTAATTAAGTTAGACTTGCGAACGATAATGAGTTTCTATTACATCCTGCTGAGAGTAGCAGCAACATCTGAAAATTATTTTTCTCTGTCTACAACCAAGCAATATCTCCTCTATTAGACACAGGAATGGAGCTGATAACTTGCACTGTTGCTATTCCACACTCACCTTGTTAAGAGGAACAGTTGTGAAAGATGATGCTGTGGATTAATGCTACATAATAACATAAACAGATAACAGTGCTTTACCCTAGCAAGGCAGTACTGGAGGGCTTGGGAAATAATTTAAGCATTTTCCTTTCCAGCATGGTACAGACTGAATGTTACCCTTGTTAGCTGGACTCCGGCCAGGTATCTGCCCTGTGTCCTTTCCTGAACAGGTATCATAGAGATGCATACATATGCCAAAACATTTCTGGCTTGGGTTGCTGCTGTCAGGAAAGGGGCAGCTGGGAGGCGTAGAGTGTCAAGGGGCTGCAGGGAGCCTGAGGGGGTGCAGGAGCAGTGCCTGGCGTGGCAAGGGTCTCAGACGGCTTCTGCTTCCCAGCCAACAGCTTTGCAGAGTGCTCCAGGCAGAGGCAGAGAGCCTTCATCTGCCTCTTCCCTCTCCTGCAGCCACCAGTGAGGACCCGCGGGGCCCTGTGTGAGCGGGGGACAAGCACAAGGTGACGTGTCCCCGGGACTGTCTCAGCTTCCTGCTGTCTATGGCTTGAGGGCTTGCTGAGCAGTATCCCCCAAGGTTTGAAAGTCATCGTGATTGTTTTTTCTCTGCACATTTTTGCTAGTCACCTCTCAAGTCTCTGCCAGGCTTAACATTGCAGTGTCCTATATGCAGGAGATCCGTGCCTCATCAAGCCACTGCCAGAAGCAAAACCATATTTGAGGTTTTCTGAACCTGCTGTTTTAGTTTGATCCTGTGTAGGTTTGGGAGAGACAGTGAACCTCTCTTCCCGATTCAGGCCATTCCTGATTTTCCCTAGCTCTGTCATAATCTCCCCTCCACCTTTCCTTTTCCAAGGGGAAGACTCCTTGGACCCTCATCATTGTTTCTGGTGGAGAAACTGCTCCATCCCCTTTGCACATTTGATTCACGGTTTTGATTGCTCCTGAGCACCAAGCTGACATTTCCATAGGGGCTCTCTGATGTAAATCCAGTATCTCATTCCTCAGGGCAATAGTAAGGTCAGAGTCCATCACAATTTATATACAGATAACACATTTTTGCCCCACATGCATACTTTATATTCAGCTACTTTAAATTTCATCTGTTACTTTATTGCCAGTTGGTATTATGAGGTTATTTCACTCAGCCCTTGTTCATTTGGTTGTTCTTTGTTTGTTTGGGTTTTTTTAAGGAGGAAATAGGGAAAAAAAGTCCATAGGTCCTCACAATCCTGGAATCCAGGAGAGGTTTTTATTGTTTATCCCCTAACACCAGGTAATTTATCTAGGAACCCAAATACACAAGATGAAAACCTCTTGTGAATTTTATTCAGAAGAGTTCATTGTCTTAATCTGAGATAATCCATGCCTAATCCGTTTTATCATCTTACTCATCTTCTTGCCTCAATAGTTTTCCACAGCAGGGAGCTTACTTTTCATAAAAGGAATATTTCTCTCTCTCTCTCTTTTTCTTTTTCTTTCTTTCTTTCCTTTTTTTTTGGGGGGGGGGGGGCGGGAATGAGTTTTACTATCACAGAGGTTTCCCTTCTGTAAGAGTTTGTCATCCAAAGTGGAAATAAACTGCCTGGTCTTGATGCCATCCTTGTAAAGGGCTGAAGAGTTGCTGTGTTTCCCAAGTTGACTTGTGCTCTGGGTGGTGAACAGCTGCAGTGGTTTGGATTCAGAGAAAGTCACAGACCGCTGAAACCCAGGAGTGTCAGGAGCATATTGAAGAGATTTCGTTGGAAGAAAACTGAGGTGCAGCCCCCAGTCTCCAATCTTGGTGCTAAAATGGCACGTTGTAGAGCCAGGGCTGGCCACGCTGCGGGAGAAGAAATCCGCTGTCCTAGGCGGCAACACATGGGATAATGACTTCTTCCGGATGCCTTTTCTCAAGTCAGGGCCAAAATGAGTTTCCTGAAGACTTTCCTCGAGATGCGTCAGACTCGGATTGCAGCAGCAGTCTGGACTGCCAGCTCAGCCTGCCGGGGAAACTTCTACCAGCTGGGTCCTTCCACGAGCAGAAAGCGCTGCCGGTGGGAGGTGGGTAGGAGAGGGCAGAGCTGCTCTCCTGCTCCCAGCCTCGTGGTCCTGCAGCAGAAAGTCAAGGGAAGTCATGCATTTGGGACACAGAAAAGATTTGGTTCCACAGTGAGAGAACTCACTGGAGTGGCAGATGTGTTGATTTCTGGCTTTTGAATCTGCTTGAATTATCTCTATTATTCTGAGGAAACATGACTGATGTGCTTTTTTTTTTCTGTAAATGATGAAAAAAAAAAGACTACACAAACAAGGTAGCTGATGCATATCACTGCTTTCTCCTCCTAACAGAAACAAATCAGCCAGATTTCAAATTTTTGTTAACCACTGAGGCTGAAGGGGACACAGTATCTCCTCTGAAATAAATAATATGAATCTGACAAATATTCAAGGCAGATATCATACACACAATACAAAATGCAATATTAAACTGAATAATCTATTAGCAGCCAAAGACCTGGAACCAAATCTACATGCTACAAATAACGTGTCAAAAAATGAACTGCAAACTGCGTACTAAGACGGGTAATAACTAAAGAGAAATAGGTAAATTTGTCATCTGGCTGCAGGTGGTATAGCCACATTTTTTGCTGGAGAAGAATGACAGGGGGTCCTGGGGAGAGCAACTAACCCCGAGGGGCAAAAAGACGAGTCCCCCTTCCCACCCAGGAGACAGGGCAACACTGAAAATCCCTTACATTTCTTCCAAGTTGCTGGAAATATAAGCAGTTTCCTGGCAGCGCCAGATCCCAAATACAGACAGATCACTTCCAGCTGCTTCTTACCTAATGTCCGTTGTCATCTGACATTTTTCATTTATGGCATCTCAGTCTAGCTCGGGAATGTTTGAAATATTAAGCACCCAACAGCCTTAGCTCATTACCCGTGGATGCATTGAGCAGAGCGCGTGTCCATTTGCAAGTATCCACACCGCGGTGCAAAACAAATACTCAGTGCTTTCTGCTTAGGGCACATCCGTGCAGGGATACTCCAGCTGGTTTTAACTGGGGCAGCCTGGACCCGGTACCCGTTCTGCGCTTTGGCCAGGATAGCGCGCCCGGGGGAGCCGCGAGCTGCGTTAGCCCTGCTGCAGCCGCGTTATCCGAGCCCTTGGGGCTGCAGGCGCCCGCGAGCCTGTCCCGCTCCACCGAGGACGCCGCACAGCCTTGCTTTTTACGGATGGCACCTGCACGCGGTGTTTGCTTCGCTCGCCTTTGCTCAGATCCGTGGGAAACCGGGCCTGCCCAGCACTGGTTTACAACCAATGCGGAGCTGTTCCAGCTCAGTGACTAGCAACACGGGAGCAGCCGGGTTTAAAATCCCACTCGGGCACACCGAGGCTGGCTGCGGTGCCTGCGGGGCTCTGCCCTGCCTCCGGGAGGCCTTTCTTTCCGTCTCGCTCCCTTATAGTGCGGCTGGAGCATCTAAAACAGAAGAGCAGAAAAGCAGAAAGGGGCTGAAAAGAAAGAGCAACAAAAAATGGCTTTTCTCAGTGGCATCCTGAAAGAGCTGTGCCCCCACGCTGCTTTTTTGCTGAGGCCTATCGCTGTCATCACATACATGATGTCCCCCTCCGGCCTTGCCCACGGGCACTACCTTTTTTTAATTTTTGTCTTTTGGGGGGCTTGGTCAGGTTTTGGGGGTGCAGGGGAAGCAGGGAGATGAGCCCCTCACCGCTGTTTTGACAACACTGCAGTTGTACCCACGTGCTCCATGCAATACCGGTGTGGGGAGGCGCAGGCACCTTTCAGCCCCTCCTGCCTCCAGGTCCGCTCGCGGGACACAGCGGGACTGGGGGCCGCGTCCGCCCCACGGCTCTGCCCACCCACCAGCACTGATCCCCCGGCATGCATTTAACTGCCCAAGGAATTTCATCCCTCCTTTGTAGCAATTGGAGCAACGCTGCTTTTCCCGACGAGGCAAAATCGAGGAGGAACCAGTCAATGAATATGCATAAAGATGAATACACATGTACTAAAAGCTGTCATTTAAATGCCTGGAAAATAGCCTAATTTCTGCATGCTCTGGCTGCCTCTTGCTGAGGCACTGGAGGAAGATGGGCCAGTGATTGACGAAGCGAGACATTAGCTCCATCAAGCAGATGGAGAATGGCGTAATTATGAAAATAATAACAGAGATTGGCCGAGACACGACAAAAAACCCTGTAGGAATTGTTTACGTTTAGGGTTGTTGGGGCCTAATTTATTCTAGTGTTTCAACAGCAAGAGAAAACACAGAAACTACTGCTCCTGAAACAGTCTGTGTCAATGCTCGCAGCAGATACAGCCCAGAACAACGGCTACCGGCTAAAGTGGTTTAATCTCATCTTCTGATGAGCGAAATTAACCTTCGCTCGGGGCTGACCTGCGCACGTCCCCTAACAGCGTTTCTCGGAGGCTTGAGCTCGCGCCCGCTGCAGTTAACAGCCCAGACGGGTTCCTCGTAGCCGAACTGGGCCTGCAGTGGAGCGAGCTTGGAGGCAGCAGGATGCCGGATAAAAGGAATTAAGCTGCACCCAGAGACCCAGCTCTGGAGCAATTCAGGACCCTCATCTACAAATGATTTACAGGGAGATGGAAGAAGCCTGCTAAAAGAACTGGTTTTGAATCCAAAGCAAGCGAATGCTGTGATTCTGGTTGTGTCACTGTGCTTAAGGAGAGGGGTGAATCTGTATATTTATTTGTGCAAGTCACAGCGGTAGCTGGCTAGGAGACTGGTGACCTTCCTAACTAAAGCACTCTCCCCTAGGAATTGAAATATGACTCGGAAGATTGTCGTGCTGCCAGGAACACTTACATTTTTCATGCTTAACCCTAAATCTTTTCACCTCTCTGAAGTTTTTCATCAATTTCCCTGCCACATTTGCTATTTGTCAAAGATAGTTGGCCTGATCTCCTCCTATCGTCACGCTCCCGAAGCCAGCAGCGTCCCCTTGGAGGTGAGCGTGCTCGGCGTTGTATCTGCGGACTTGCCCTCTCCCCTCGCCCTGCCGGGGTGGCTCTTCTCACTAATTACGACTACGCTTGCACAGCTTTCCGGGCCCCTCGCACGGATGAACGATGTCTCGGAATTCAATCACACTCTTATCCGTAGGACCCCTGCCTCGGTCAGCACACAGGATAGACAGCGCTGAGGGAGCAGGAGAGTTATTCAGTGTTTAGGTTCATTCTTACTCAATGAGGGAGCTCTGCCTTGTTTACTGCACCCCTCCAAACCCTGCACTTGATTATCCGCGGTCTTTTTGGGGGGTGTTTATCATTCTGCTTCAAAAATGCTAATCAGTTGCTCTCTGTATCTTCTCTGGAGAAGCAGAGAAGTGTTGTTCCCCTTGTTACAGGTGGTGAAGCCGAGATCCAGAGACACTTGCATTGCCCAGAGGAAATCAGTTGTGGAGCCAGAAACAGAGCTCCAGCCTCCGATGAGCTCCCCTTCCTCTACCACACTGCTCCAACTGCAGAGCACCCCCACCTCCTGCTGACTGACCTGCTCTGCAGGCACCCAATATTCCCCCAGGAGCTCAGTGTGAAGGAGGAGCACAAAATTACTGAGCATCCTCCAGGGATGCACCCAGCATCATTTAGCAATGCTGGGATATTAACAGGGAGGGAGGGAAATTCTCAGGTACGGTGCAACCTGCCGTTCTACATCCTTTCCACCTTGCAGCAGGAACTGTTCATAGGGCAGCTCATCTGCTGCTCTGTCTGGATTCACAGCCCCAGCACCACCACTCTTGCTCTGGAAAGGTCCTTGGGAAGGAACAGCACAGGATCAGTGACTATCACCATAAGGTGACATGGATAAGCGAAGATGGAACAAGACGAGTAGAAATCTGGGCTGGAAGGAGACAAACATTGGAAATCTACTCACCTTGTTACAGGGTCTCCCACACTCAGCCGCCACCAATCCTCAGCCAGGACAGGCTTCATGTCCACTTACTACCAGCTACCAAAGTCCTACCGTTAAAGAACATGAAATCTAGAAAGCAAGGCTATCCACATGCTCTCCAGCAACTCTACCCTTTCTGCTCAGAGCACTTCTCCAGTACGTGGCCTCCAGCCCAGCCTTGCCCAGGGTGGGGGCTCAGCCAGCCCGCAGGAAGCCTCCTGCCCTCCTGCCACCCACCACTGCTCCTGGGGAGAGCACGGGGCTGCCTGCCCGGAGGCGCTCTGCAAAGGAGCACACACACAGGTACCCGCCGGAGCTCCAGATTAGCTCTTTTGGGGCTTCCCGACACCGTAGCCCGAGCCACGGCTGCAAAGCTTGCTGAGGCCGAGTGCATCTTGCAGCAAACTCTGCGCTGCCGGAGCCGCGGTGTTAGCGCTCCCTGCTCAGCTGGCAAAAAAAGGTGAACAGCTCTGCAGGGCAGAGCAGGGGGAGAAGGCAGCACCTTAGCGTGGCAGCATCTGGGAGCTTTGTCTGACTCCAGATGCTGCCACCCAAACGGCTTTGAACCAGGGCCAGCAGAGGTGAGCAACTCCAGCAAAACTCTCCGGCAGTGACGCATCGCGGTGCGTGGAAAAGACTTCCTGCCTTTGCTAGCACTGTACTTGCTCACCGAGCGAGCAGAGAGTTGCAGTCATCCATGGCTGTCAATCTGTTACCTTTAGTAAACATAGAATTCACTCAATACATAATTAAGAAAGAAATGTTCATTTTTCTCTAAAATTTTCCCCAGCTAGGTTGTTGTATTTTGCACCATTTTATTTAAGGCAGTGAAAAAAAAAGTATTAATTACATGCTGTCAAGAGATCTTTGGAGAAAAATTCAATATTATCTTTTACTGCGAAGAAGAAATGAATCAAGGCTTCATTCCAAATCCAGCAGCACTCCTGACTTTGACGTGCCGAGGAAAATAATAACTTTCAGCACATACTAATTGTCTTGTTAACATGGATTATGCAGTCAGCCAAATAAATGTCATTCACACTTTTATGAGGAAGAGCATAAATCTAAAAATCGGAAATGCATAATATTTTTAATCTTTTCTTTTCTCCTCATTCTGCACTCATAGCCTAAATATATTTACATTTTTAATCCAAGCAAACAAAGCAAGACTCTGCTAGGGATTTTTAAAGCCTCCCAGGGGTCCCAAGCACAAGGTGATCAAATTTTTAAAGCAACAAGCTTGATTCTCATGCAGTTTAGACTTTCTTGGCACTGTGAAGTGGTTTTGAAATAAGGATAATTTACCCTCAATTTAATTTACACCTAAGTCCCCTTCACATTGCCAGAGCAGTATAAGCAAGCACGAGCGCTAGCCTGTGTAGGAAAGCAAGTGTGCTGGATTTTCATCTCATTACTGCATGGGCTCCCCACGGGGAAGGACGCAAGAGCAGGGGTGGAAACTGGTGGTAAACCACACCGGGATGGGGTGGGCAGCGAGGTGGCTCTGCACCACCGCCACCCTGCAGGCCGGGCACGTGCCAACTCCAAAAACCCCCTGAGCGTGAAAGGAGGCAGCGTGTGAAAAAGTAACCTTTTTCTTCAGTTCTTTGGTTAGGATAGTTTTTCTGCTCCATCTCTTCCCTGCTCTAAATCCTGCAAATGCTGGTACCGAGTCAGCGACAGAAATGACTTAGGCTGCCTTAAGGTGACTGCCTAACCACAACCAGCCAGCACCACTCTTGGTTTAAATCAAGTCCTTCCCAGCAAGGTAATAGCCAGTATCACTTACAAACTTCATGTTATCTGCTGTTTTCAAAGCCCTGGTCATATCACCACCCTTACTTTGCACTGGGAGAAAATGGGCAAGAAAAGTGGCTTGTGGAGGTCACCCAGCAGTGCAGTAGTCTGGCTAGAAATGAATCCCAGGACTGCTGGTCCTGGTCAGCAACTCAGCAGTTAGACCCTCCTGACAGGCAAAAGAGTTACTCTAAATGGAGGGAAGAATGGTTAGACATGGAAATTTGGACTAATACAAGACACTGGTAAAATTCACTGATTAATGTTATTTCTGTAGTTATTAAAAATCAACATTTGTGTCTCCTCTGTAGATCAAAACCAGGAAAAATAGTACCCACAACAGGGATCTGCAGTGCGGACTGGTTTCTGATATCTGCAGCACGAAATGGATTTATCGACAAGAACTGTTACTTGGACTTTCCTTGTTTCGAGGCAACCAGGCAAACAGCACAGTCATGGCAAAATGCTGTGCTAAGAGCCATCAGTGCTGTCCGTCCAGCAGCTAAACCCCCTAGCTGGGAGCCCTGGCTCCCCCCATGCCAGGCATGTCCCCATGCACCGGACTACCCGTTTCCTGGTTGGCAGCGTGGCCTTGGCTGCTAATCCATCTTCTGACCTGGGGATCTTTTCTATCACCTGTCCTTATCACTTTGCTGCTGGGATCACTTTAATCGCTTATATTCCATTTTTCCTGATCACTTCTTCCACTCAAGCTGCCCAGTATTATCGGTGACAGCACAGCAGTCCCACATGATAGTGGTGCTGACCATATTTAAGTATTCCACTGCGTAACTTCCCTTCTCCATCTCAACAGCT
Source organism: Rhea pennata (assembly GCF_028389875.1). NCBI lineage: Eukaryota > Metazoa > Chordata > Aves > Rheiformes > Rheidae > Rhea > Rhea pennata. Next base: position 5,308,159 of record NC_084678.1, read on the forward strand.
GTCCCTAGTTTATACGTACACCACAGCCAGTAATGGACCGCAGACCACCCATGCAAACCGTGTCTGGCACGCAGACTGGCTCGGCGCGTACACGTCTCAGCGCTGCAGCAGGCAGAGATCCTATCCTGGTGCTCAGAAAGGGAACAGTCTCAGCGAGGTCCTGTGTCTGGGTAATTCAGACCTCTCTCCCATCTATGCCAGACTCATGCCAACATGCTGTTCCCCTTCTAGGTGCAAAGCTTGCAGGATGCTAATGCGAGATCCTCCGTGGGCCCTCCTCTACAGGCTGGAGACAACCCTCTGAGACATAGGTGCTGGACATGGAAAGGATGAAGACAGCCCCATCTCCCTCTGCAGGAAAGCACATGAAGGATTGCTTTTCGTCCAGCTCTGAAGTCCTGCTGCACTTTACAAAAGTAAATCTAAATCTGCTGTTGGAAAATCCGTACTAATACTGTACCATCACTCTGCTCAGGAGCAGAGCTATCGGAGTGGGGAAGCCAGCTCGACACAGCAATTCCAGCAAAAGCTTACGGACAGACGCAATTAAAATAAGCACTATAGTTTCAATTAACTGTTCTCCCCAGCAGCATAGGCTTGGAAAGGACTCTTAATAGATCTCTTCCACTGCAGTGCACAAACTCTATTGCCATTGCTCCACCGATTATTGAAAGTTAGCAGAGTGCGGCAGCTCTCTCACAACACCTTCAATTGCGATTTGAGGATCTGTCTGTTATTAGCTGGCCATTTCGTGTACGGGGAGCCTAAGCAGGGTATAGAGTGTAGCCGTTTTTCAGATAGTTTATCTACTCGGGCCTCTGTTTGCTGGCTCCGGGGGAATGTGTTTGCTCTGCCTTCTGCTGCCATATTCTTAGTACAAAATAGCATCCTAATTTCTGAGGAATGGCTGGACCATGCTGGGTTTTTCTTGATTAAATCACAGGAGCATACAATTCTCCCATCGCCTCGGGTTGATTGGGAACATGGCTCAGAGCAATCTCTGATAGATTTTCTTCCTCAGACAGAGAGACATCCTGATGGTTTCTTTTTTAGCTTGCAAAATACTCCCGTAGGAAGGCGCACTCCAGCCAGCCCCTCTGCAGATCTTTCACATGAGCTCCTAAAAGGGCAGAGATAGCAAGGAAGATTCATTTATCTAGGTGTCAAGATCAGCCACCTGCATATTTGGACATATGTGCATAATATTAAAGGTAGCACTGCCTCATGTAGTGGCTCCAGAAGAAATTCTGGCTTCAGTGGCGAACAAAGCAAAGAGCTTGGAGGACAGCAGAGCTGTGTCTTCATTCACCATCTCAAAATACTCTGTAAGAAGTAAGGGCTTGTTTTTCATAAAAATTATTAAACTTTGTAAAAATTGGCCTAGAGATTGTCAAAGATTCTCTAACTTTACAGCTTTGAAATCAAGTCTGGCAGGCTTTCTAACTTTTTATAACCATAATTTTATAACTTTCTGTTATAAAAATAGAAAATACTGCTGAAGTTTTTCATGACGGATGTCAGCCACCAACAGCTTCTTCACTTCCTTTTCTTCTGATTGCATTTCCTTGGTTACAAGAAAATGGAGTGTCTTGTGTTTAAGGCTCTGAGGTGAGAACCAGGGGGTCAGAGCCTGATTCTGCCACAACTTTCCATATCCTTTACCACAGCCTTCCCATGTCCTTGTGCCTCTGTTTTTCTACATGTAAAACAGTGACAGAATTACCTACTAACTTTCTATAAAAGTGTAAGTGTAAAGTGATTAAGGCACTCTAGAGCTCTTGAATGGAAAGGATTATGGAATTGCAAGGTATTCAAGTTTGATTTTTCCTAGAATTTTCTACTCTCATATTTTTTTTCTTATTCTACTGAGTATGGTATAATCCTTCTGTGCTTCTTATCAATGGCAGCTTTAATTTAGGTATTTAGGTAACTACTATGGTCCCCTAGGCCTCCAAGCATGAGACACCATCAACATCCACCCCTCACTTTTTTTTAAGATGAAAAACAAAGTTCTGCCATCCCCTGCACTTTAAGTAACTGTATAGCCAGAAGAATTATTGAATCCTAATTTCTTATGGAAAGTCCCAAGGAAGATTTTCTAACACCTTATAAGAAGTTACTTCAGGCTGCACGCTTTCCCTCATTCGACCCATGGAAGATTTTCTTCTTTAGCTGCCCATCTATTTTTACAGAACTGTGGGGGAATGTAATATGTTTATAAGCTCTACTTTTCTGTTAGATTACTTTGAAATTGGCTAGTTGTTCAAAAAGTTAACAAGAGTAGGCTAGCAGGCAAGTGCACACATGCATTCAAGTATTCACATAGCTGTTTTTTTCTCCAGAAAAAAAAAAAAGAAAGAAAGAAAGAAAGAAAGAAAGAAAGAAAGAAAGAAAGAAATGAAATGAAACAAAAAAGCAACCTATCTTCCTTCTCCTAGTCAGCCTCAGAGGTCGGCGCCTCGGGAAGGAAGCCAGCCTACAAAGCAGACTGGAGTTGTAAGGCTGCATCTGTGTTGCCCTGGACCTTGGAGAAGACCCCTCTCGTAAGAAACTCGGAGCTAAAATCACCAATATCACCCCTAACAAGAACAAAACCCTGAGTCAGAGGGGAGCACAGGAAGTGACTGGGCTTTGAGATTTCGGTAGAACTGAACCAAAAAAATAAGCCTGTCCAGTTTGGGTTCCTAAACTGATTCTTGCATCCATCTGAATCTGATGCCAATACCGTCCTTCACCTGCCTGTTCTGATACCAGGCTGGCACAATTTGCACAGCAAGGGAAGCTGAAGATCCTCCCCACCTTCCGGGTGTGTTTGCGTACTTTCTGGATGCTTTAAATATGAACTACTTTGACTTTATTTCCAGATGGCCTGTGCTCCCCACTGCCACCCCTGTCCTGGAGAGCGACTCTCGGGTTTAAAGGTCTTAACCACCATGAACCAAGGGGGAGCAAAGGCTTTGGTCTATATCTAGCAGTGGACACCACCCATTGAACACCTGGCTGCTTTTGGCTAGCTGGCCCCAAAGCAAGGCCCAGCAGAGCACAAAATTTCTGATGGTTCAAGTAGCCATAGCCAGGCACCTCCTGCAAACATCTCACAGCTTCCATATACCCAGGAGAAAGAGAGCAAGAAAAAGTAAACACAAGCATGTAGGGGAAGAGAAGAGTTTCTCTTTGGACGAAGGAAGCTGAAATTAAGGGAAATAACTGTAGTCATATATCTCCACTGTCCTGCAGCTATCCTACTCTATGTTCCCCAAAGCACTGATGTACCATTAATAATGTTTTGGTGTCTTCCCTCTGAAACATCCACCTGTGGGCAGGGAAAATTCCTATACAAATCCCACTTTGGAGTGTATAGCTTGATCTTTCCAAGTAAGGTCAACATCCTTCTGGGCTGCTTGCATCCCTCTGCCTCACCCTCTGAACACCTGACTCCACTTGCTTCTCTCTCTTTTTTCTTTTTTTTCTTTTTTAAAAAAATCCAGTAACAGCTGTTCTCCTCCTCTTGCTCTGGATCTATGTCTCATTTTTCTTCAAGGATTTTGAATTATTGGACAATACAAGACAAAAATCCTGTCTTCTTTTTTTTCTAGTTTGAAATAAATAATTTCACCTGGATGGCTGCAGTGAACATGCTGTAATAACAAGAAGCTTTTCTAGAAGGTTAAATTACTTAGCAGTGGTACCAACTGGGAGCGATGCTGGTTTATAACATCAGATGTAATCTTCTAGCAATGGGTGAAAAACGCTTTCAGAAAAATACTTTTCATCTTTGGCCACTATAGTGGTGCATCCAATTACACTGCTTTCACTCAGACCCAGGGGACAGAGCTCAGAGGAGAAATCAACAGCCATAATAAGTGTTTGTGGTGCGGACCCAGCCAGCAGGAATAAAACTTAGTGTGTGCCCTTCTCCATGAGACAGGGCACACAGGCTGTCTTGTTTCTCCTCACTTTCTTCGGGGCTTCTTGGAGAAATCTCAACGCTTTTGGTAGCCTGAGGAGACATACACAGAGCAAGCAGGCTAGATGAGGGGAGAAGCATCATGTCCTTCATCAAGAAATCTGGGTCAGAGTCAGTATATCAAAAGTATCTGTTAGGAGCAAACAAAAATATGACCCACGTTTTCTAGCCCACTAATCTTACAAGTCCACTAGCCTCCAATGGCCAGCAGCAGTGAGCTCTGTTCGAGGCAAATGGAGTCATGGTGAATTTAAACTCGGCAGAGGGTCTCTTTGTCAAAGAGCTCATCCAGCACACACAGGTTGGGGCAGGGTCACTGCTCCAGGCAGACTGAACATCCTCTTGAAATCTGCCATCTCTGTTATGAACTACCTCATAGATTATTCCTCCTCTTCCCACTCTATTGCTCTCTCATCTGCCAATATTATCTATTATCTTTTCTAACTGTCACTCTGACTGATTTTCCAGGAGACTTCTTACCCTATGCTGGATTTGCAGTCAGCATGTAGAAACTGGTTTTGTCAGGTGCCAGTTTACCCTGTGCGGACTCGGAGCTGCTGCTCGCACAAAGCGAGGTGAGCCGCCAAGGAGCAGCCCGTGGAGCGCCTCGCTCAGGCGGACAGTCTGCACAGCAGCAAAGCCAGTGCACATCCCCGAGGAACGTTTGTTATACTGTGCACAGACGTGGCATAAAAATACTGCAGATGATATCATCAGGGCTATGTCAGCTGGCAAATACAAACTTTAATATCGATCAGCAGGTACGTGGCACTGGCACAGCTGCGCTGGGGTAGTCATGAAGGATGAAAAAGCATCCCAGTGTAACCAAGACCTATATTCTGCATGGAAATAGTTCACAGCCAGGAATCAGGAGTCCCAGAGTGGGAGTCATTACTGATCTATCACTTTCCAACTAAAACTCTCTCAGAAAGCAACGTCCTATCTGCTGCAGCAAATAAGCCTTCAAACTCAGGACAAATCAGCAGGTCTTTGCCTTACACGGACCAAACAGTAACAGAGAAGAAGTCTGCATCTTCTGGGAAACATGCTCACACTGGTCTTGGCTTATAAATAACAGCAGGAGCTGGGGGTGGTGGGAGTGCCTTGCAGTCCAGCTGCCTTTTCAGCACAGCACCGTGCCTTGCTGAGCCTGAGACAGGGGTCTAGAGCGTGCATCCATTCCCAATGTAGGAAGCTCTTGCTTCTGCAGGGACATAACGGAGCAATTTGAGTGGGAACTGGTTGCATAATATTCATTTCTTTCTTTTCTGCCAATTGTTATAATACATTTGCAAAAACATTTTTCCAATATGCAGCCTCTTAATAGGTGACTGAATAATATACACCATATACATCATTTGCAATATTTTTCTGTCAGTCATCAACTAATATATTCAGAGATGAATTCCTTTTCTCCTAGGCTAGCTTTAAGTCAAATCTAGTAACTGAAAACAACATTAGCCTTATTGACTCTTTTATCGGAATCCCATTTGTTGGGTGGGGGGAAATATCCCAGGTTTTCATGAATAATAAAATTGATTTTACTTTAAAAGCACAAGAATCAAGGGGACAGTGGGGAGGGGCAGAGGCAGCAATTTCCATGGCCAGATAGGACATAGGATAGGTCCATTGATAAGGCAGTTTGCCCTGCAACTGAGCTTAGGTCTGGATCTAAGCTTTGCCACTTAGTTTCCAGCTGATAAATGTCATCCTCTGATAACTACTTTCATTCTCCCTCCACCATGGCCTCTAGTACCTAGTCAGGCCCTCAGACCACAGTGCCAATCCCTATTAAAATCCATTCATTAGCTATTGCATGCTGATTTGCTGCATTTGCAGGATTTTCCCCAATTTTAAAGTCATAACAATAGCTAAAGAAATATCTGCATAAAATCAGCAGTTTGCATTCCCAGCCCTCTGCCTCCACAGGAGAGGTCTCACCCAATAGCCTTCCCAGTTTGTGGAGGCAGTGACCCATCTCTGGATTGGGGCACCTCCACCCTCACTTACAATCTCAGACTTTTACATGCCTCAGGTAGATCATCCTATACTGAGAACCAAACTCAGCTGGACATGTTCTTCACAGGTTAAAGGCTCCCCCTGCTCAGCCCATCTCTGGTTGCTCACTGCCACCACTCAATGCTGCAGGATCTCTTCCTCCCACCTGCTGGCACCACCAAGCCACAAACCCTCCCAATTAGCTTTTAGCACATTTCTGCTCTCCCAAAAGCTATGCCCATCCACCTCCCAGGCTGGAGTAGTTGTCACAGTTGCTGTTGACACACTTAGCTGTTATCGCTATGTTTTGGGAGCGTTATTAAGGAGTCTGTCTTGAAATGATGCAATTCAACCTAAAGGCTTTTTGAACCCTTTATTCCCCAGCCTGGATTGTTTTGGGAGATCTGGTCACGGAGTAGTTTGATGCCATGCAGTTCTGGCACAGCTGAGAGGGCTATAGCCAGCAGTGGTGGGTCATTAACACCTTTGGGACTTAGGTGCTCCCTTACTGTGCCCTGAGCACCCACCGGTGGGTGCAGGCACCCAGCAAACCAGCACCAGCTCAACAGCAGGATTCAGGTCACCTGATTTCCCATTACTGACCCTATCCATGGGCCAGGCACCCCCCTATTCATCTCTTGGTTAAGCAAAACTATGCAGCTCCGCTCTCTGAAGAAGAGTATCCATCTGCCCTGCAGTCAAGGCTGAGCTTCTGTTTGATAACTCATAGCCACGGTACAGTTATCATCTGCTTTCACCACATACAATCTTCTGGCTGCTGTGCACTGCGCCCTTCCTTGGCAATGCAGATGCAAATCAACATACATAAAGCTCTAAAGAATAGAAGCAAATTTACATTTGGTTCCTAACCAGTAGCATTTTCATTTAATTTCCTAGCTCCTTATTGTAATCACCCTCTACACAATTTCAGTCATATCATATCCATCAATCTACCCAGTCCAAAGCTTAACAATTGTAAAACTTTCATGTGTGTCCTCAAACACAGTAAATAATTGCAAATTGCAGCAGGCACCAGTTATCTGACCCATGCTTACTCTTCATTAATAACCTTCTTATACGGAAAGGACTTGAGGTATGAATTTATCTCTTGGAGAAGCACTCTAGTGTAAGTAAAGCCGTCACACAAATTGTCATATGAAGGTAAAAGGAGAGAATTTTCCACTTTTAAACATAATGGAAAGAAAGTAAACAAGAGAGCAGGAAAGCGAGGGAAAGCAGTGCACGGAGGACATTCGTGGTCAGAGCAATCGTGGGCTTCCAATTCTGGGATTGCTAACGTCGATGTCCAGCCATGGGCTCTGGCACTGAGGTCAGGACAAGCAGAGTGTGCTGGATCCAGCCTATTGGCTCAAGTGTTCCAGTCTTTAGGGTGACTGGTGAGAAGTTGTATCTCCAACCTGTGCCTCTGTTTCCCCTTGTACACCTGGCTTGGAGTTACATCTACGCTCTAAAATCACATGCGTTTTCACATTTTGAAAACTAACACAGGTCACTGTCACCCCAGCTTCCCCAGGGTAGTTCCAGACACCAGGACTGAGCCGATCTCAGATGGGGATAGAAAAGGCCATTGCTTTGTCTCCTCTAGGATCCCGCAGTGTCTCAACTATTTTAGATCTTCCTCCTCTATCTAAAAACTTTTTTTTTTCCTGGTAAATGCACAGCTTGTGCTAGGGTGTCTGAAAGCTCTGCCAGGTAAGTATCTCATGCTCTCAATGAGTTTGTGCAACGTTCAGCACAGTAGAGACAAACTCACATCAGTACCATCATTCAGATGAGAAGAGACATTTCAGTTTGACTAATTTGGGACACATTCTCTGAGAGAAATAGAGGATCTGCAGGGTCTGTTTCATACCTAGCATCAGCTAGTGACTTCATGGAAACCAGCTTCACTTAGTACATATCTGAGGATGTGTGCGCCCATCATAGCCAGGGATGTGCATGCTTGCTAATAGTTCAGGATCGGAGACCAAACTGCATTTGGACCTACTCTGAAATGTTCTTCTACCTATGCCCAGCAAGGAGAGTCAGGGAAAGGAACAAATTATGAGTCACATGCATAGCTGTCTGTTAATACAGGTATAATCATGTCCACACTGGGTATGTTATACCACTTCAATTACTCTGAAAGAGCTGAAAGCAGCACTCCTTTCCAGCACGGACACAGCCCTAGCGCACTAGGATCCAGCCCAGATGACTGCTGTTGTGCTTTGCCTTTCCAGGCACCTGGCAGGCCCTGACACACACTTCTGCTGAGCACATCACAGCACATGACGGCCAGATCCCACCACCTACAGCCCCAAGAGAGTCCTAACGCCAGAGCAGGGACAACCAACCAGTGTCTCCTGGCAGCACATTGGATCCTCAAGGGTGGCTTCCACCAGCCACAGGACTGAGCCTTCTGCTGCTGCTGGGTTTGTGTCTCTGAGAAATGCCCGAAATGGTTTGTGAGGGTAGGAAAGCTGGCCACCACTGTGCTGGAAATGGTATTTCCCCAAACCAGTCCCGCATTAGGAGAGAAATCAGCTCACTTAGCGTTTTTAACGGCCTCAGGTCTTGGCTGTGCCTAGATCCAGCGGTCTCTCCTCCTCCCTGCCACCAGCACATTGACGCCGACACGGAGCTGGCTCTGCAATAGCACAGCAACCTGCTGCTAGTAACAGGGCATTATGCTGTGTACAAGTAATGAGAAAACTGGGAATAGTGAGGAAGAGAAGAGATTATTAGATAATAAATTATCAATGCAACAAAAACTGCTCTGTACATATTCCCCCCCCCTTACAGCTTCCCTAATGCCCTTAGAAAGTGACAATTACACAATTTAAGGAGGTTAAGTTTATTAAAATCCTTTTTTTATTACTATTCTTTTAATATATAGTTGAGATAAAGCATCTGATTAGAAGAAGGTCACAAAATAAAATATTTAATACTCATGGAAAGAGCAATTCATCCTCCCCTCCATATGCAATAGAAGCAAAGAGGCAGGGGCTCGCGGTGACAGCTTACTGCAGCAGCTGCTCCTCAGAGACACTGAGCAAGCAAGAAAATAGAGCCAGCAGCAGGGCCCAGTTTTTCCATGTTGGTTTTACCATATTGCAACAGACCTTGCCGCATGCGCACTGAAAGAGGCAGACCACCTCTAAAGAGGACTTGCTAAGCCCTCCCTGACCTCAGGATCTTTTCAAAAAGAAATGAAAAATTGCATTCAGCAGCCTGGAGTGTGCTGCTCGCTGTAGGTTTGTGCAGAAAGGCATTGCAACCAGCACAAGACCAAAGTCTTAAAATAAGTCCTCCCCTCAGCAGCCCCTGGCTCAATATGTATTCACTTCCCTATGAGGCACTTTACTGCACCAAACCAAAACTACGTATCACAACCTCTGACTCAGATGCTCTCTCTTGCCAAAACGCCTCTACAGCCCATCTTGGCCTACGCAAATACCCTCAGGAATATTTGCACAGTGAAGTTCATTTATTTGTCTCCATTTCAGACATTTAGGGCGTTGCAAGTTGTTGTATAACTGTATCACAGACGCTCCTGAGAGCCCGGGAGTTTATTTTGTAAAACTTGACAGGAGGAACAGTTGGGTCATGCCATGGGAGCAGGGGACAGGGTAGCCTGTATTTTCTCACAGAAAGCAAAGGATCATGCTCATGTTTCATACACGGTCACCTTGGCCCGGGCTGCACGACAGATGCCAGTACCCAGCATCCCACCACCGCTGCAACGTGCAGCATCCCGACTTACGGGGCAACCAAGACATAGGACATTTTCGTGTCAGGTCACTCCCCTGGCTCTAAGCAGTTTTTGTGGAGGCCCAGACAGGTCCCATACAGATGCCCTGCATGCTCCACCCCAGGATGGACTTAATTTCCTATATGAGTAAAGACCCCTCTGTGGTGCATCCCCCCACATCACTGGCGCTGGCTTCTCACTGTCCTCTCTCTTCCTGCTGAATCAAAGCCCATGTTCTGAATTAAATCCTCATGACATGTAGCCTGACCAACTGGAGAAGGTGACTGCGCTTTACATAGAACATAAAGCAGTGAAAGAAATTACTTTTGGTTTAGATGGAGATCTAGTTAGGAACGAAGTACCGTGGTGAATACGATATGACAGGAAAGAACAAGCAAAGCACCTGTCAGGAAAAGCCAAGCCTCTAATTAGTTCTCTACAGAACATCAATAAAATAATGACTAAAGGGAGGCCGAGTAAAGTACCTGATTTTTTAAAACCTTTGTCAAAGTCTTCTAAGAAACTATTAAGGGAACTAAGTAGTCATAAGGCAAGATGCACAGCCCTGCCACGGATTAGGGAGGGACGAACAGCAGCGGTAGGCAGGACCGCTCAGCGATGACCGTGGCATGGGCTGACAGCATGGTGCCCCTCTGCCAAGCATAACCCTGGGGAGGCCAAATCTCCAGGTGACACAGAACTGCTGAGGCTGCCAAGAGGGAGGAAAAGCTAGAGAGAGTCAGAAGTGTGCAGCAAAATAAAATTTACTTTCACCAATATGAAATCATACACACAGAAAGGTGTATTTTCAGCCAGTTATGCTCACTCCTGGGCTCTGATTTAACTATTACAGTTTGGAAGAACAAGCTCCCATTCATCAATAAAACCACATCTTCCACCCCTCCACCGCCTGGCTGCTGCACGGGCTGTGGGTCACTCCAGGCAACCCAGCCTGAGAGCCAGTCAGGTCCTGCAGGGAGCATGATGACCACAAAATCGAAGAAACACCTTAGCTGTCTGAGAGAACTGCAGAGTCCCTGGTAAATACTTGTTGCATATTTAGAGCCCTATCTGCTGCTTGATTTTCCATGAAAAAGCTATTCCAAGCTTTGTCCATGTTGATACCCTCTTTTAAGCAGTGAAAGCAAATGAGCAGTAATAAGATGCATTTAGCTGCCTGGTACTCTGCACTTACTGTCACAGCCTGGTACTCAGGATGGGACCCACAAAGCCAGTGTCTTCCAGCCATGCTGGTTAGACATCTGCTAAAATCTCTCACCTGGGAGAGATTCTCCATACATCTTTCCACCTAGGAGATTTCTAGTTATGTGATCAGCTACTGCCTTCCTTTGCTCTTCTAAGCTGGGCTTTCCTTGGATAGTGGCAAAACCTGAAAGAGCTTTAGAGTGAAGACTGATGGCGAGTAATGTGCAATTTTATGAGACTGATTGTTCTTGCATGTCCAGAGTTAAGAGGCCAGTGCACTACCAAACATTGTCAAGCCATCTGGATTAATTTAATAATAACAGCTTCCAAACGCTCCTGCATGGCAGCTAGTGAATCCTTTCTAAATACTGCTTGCAGTGGACTGTGAAGCAAAGGAAAACAAAGATATATGGATTGTGAACTGCACTGCAGGTGACAAATAATAGCACCAAGCTCTCAAAGCCGTATACAAACATTGACTAATTACTGCTGTTAAACACTCCAATGAGTCAGGTACATGTTTTGTGGCTGGTAGAACTTTAGCCACAGAGAGGTTAAATGTTTTACCCAAAACTGTAAAAATAAATCAGCATCCCAGGGGTGATTAGAAGCTAGGGCATATCTCTTAGCCTAAAATCCTATCGCCTCCCACTGGAGGATGTGGGACTCCAGGCATAGATCTTGTGTATAGCATCCAGCCTCTTCAAACCCATCAGGCGCCCAGGAGGCAGGAAGCACAGCCTGCACTCTCCAGATGGGGAAATGATGCACGGAGAGATGAAGTGACTTGTCAGGGATTGAACTCCAATTGCATCAGCACCGTTTCTTAGCCACAAGCCTTCCTCCAGCACTGCCAGTCCCTTCTTCCAGGGAAAGAGAGGACTGTGGCTGCCATGTGGCTTGCTGAGAGCACCAGGCGACTAGCTAGCTGGAGACAAAAGTGTTGGAGATTAACACTACAAATGGCTGAGATGAAATTAAATTTCACCATTAGCAATGGACCCTGCATGGCCCAGCTTGATAAAATTAGCAGACTGGAGATGAACAATGCTGTGAATCACTTCAGAGCTAAAGACATAACACAGTGACAGAAATGAATAAAGCCCTTGTACTTGAAACACTGGGGCATAGATTTTAATTTAGAAGGGCTAAAAGTTTGGGGTTTTTTTTTTGTTTGTTTTTTTTTTAATCATTTCACTGTCACGTTTCCAGGTCAGCATTTGACTTCTGCTTTGTCACAAGATCTCGTGGAATTTGTCTCAGAGTTATTTGCCTGTGTCATGTAACCTGCACAATACCTTAGCTGGATGGATGGTCAGCATGTCATAAACCAGTCTGTCTGCTTATTTTCAGAGCAAAACAAAAATAATTAGGAATGGAAAAGAAGACGAAAGTGTTAGAGGGACTGGAGTTATGGTAGATAAGGAAAAGTGCATTAACCCTATTCGAAGAACAAATCTAGATCTTTGGTTCAAGTTACCCTTATTTGAAAAGATACACCAAGAAAACCCTGAATCCTCACAAAGTAATGTCTCCCAGTCTAGGAACGTGTGCACACAAAGCTGACTGTGACCTGGGAACACAGGAAATGTTCAAAAGTTAGCTGTCGCCCTCTTACTCAGGCTGTGGTCCAGCTTGCAGAAGTCTCAGGGGCAGAAGAGGCGATCCACAGCTGAGCCCTAGGAAGACATGCGTCTCTGGGAGAAGCAGAAAGCACCACGTAGATACACACTTGTGCCCCATAGGATGGCTCAGGCATCATTTCCCATGAGAAGATGCCATGGGTAGAACTCACTTTTCCCAGCACCTGCCTGCTGTCGCTGCACATACCAGCACACGAGAGGGAGTGGGGTGGGATGCAGAGGCATACCGATATACGGCCTGGGCCAGTCAGCATGGCCCAGCATGGCTTTGCTCCCTCTCAAAGATCTGTTCTCAATTTGCTTTTGCCTTTGCCAGAATAACTCAACCTGGGATTTTCTCTACCAGATGACTGATAGGTGGAAAAAAAGAAAGAAAAGAAAAGGGGTTTTTTTGCTACCTTTGGGCAACATGCTCTGGGTGACCCTACTTTAACGGGGGGCGGGGGTGGGGGGTGGAATACATGGATCTCTAGGGGTCCTTTCCAACCTCAATCATTCTGTGATTCATCTTCCACCTCGGAAAGGTTTTCATTATCATTTTTGACCATGGATAAACTAACCCAATGCAATGTCTCAGTACCTCTCGGCTGGTTGTAGCACACTGCTCTAACCTCTCCCTTGGTTATCTTGTCTCTCTTGTTTACCTTTTGAGCCCTCAGCACCTGGGATCCTCAATCCCTTTGCAGTTCATATCTCAGCAGCTCAGTCTCACAAATTCAAGCCATGCTCCGTGCACCGTAGCAGCTGCCAAAGTTACACAGAGCATCATTTTTTAACAGGGTTGTTTAAAAAATGCTCTTGTGTCTGGAAGGGGCATCAAAAAGTATCTTCACTTAATAATCAGACTTAATCTCTTTAAGTTTTGTTGGAGTCACTTTTCCAGGGCCCTAGGCTAAAATCAATCTTAAAAGCATGTGAAGCTGTACAGTCGTAGTTAGATAATTTATTATTCCATAACTGTTTCTTAATCTAATTACAGATCATATCTAGGATTTGCTTCAACGTCTATTTATTTTTCTATTTTTACTTGCAAACATTCACAAAGCAATGACATTGCGAGTGGAGGAGATGGAAGGTATGCTGTGTTCCTCCTGCCACACTCCCATACTCAGCTGTTAAAGGCTGAGAAACAAGGTAACAGCAGCAATGAGCATGAATCTCTGCTTTTGTACAGAGACAGAACAGATCTCAGCATGCGACCTTTCTGCAGTCATGCAAAACACAGCCTATTCCTGTACCCTAATGAGGGATACTCCGCATGCAAGACTACCCTTCGCAAGTGACCATCTGCTCTAAAGACCTCCAGGGTGAAGACTCCATCTCTTTCCCATTTAATCTTCTCCAGCGCTCAACTAATCCATACCTTTGGTTTTGTTTTTGTGTTCCTCCACAGGAACTCACTCTTCCTCCAGCTTCTCCGTATAACATGTACCGCACGTTAACTCTTCACCAGCCATGAGAGAAAGGCCAAGATTAACAGGCAGAGCTTGAAAAACCACAGGAATACACTTCTGTATTCAAATTGAAGGGAGAAACCAATGAAACTGTGTCCAAACACGAACTTGTCCCTTCCCTGAACCTCAGCTTTACCTTCCTAGCCCTCTCTTTGTACAGCTAGAGGGTTTGCATCACTATCAGGTAAATGCATTAAGTTTGACACGTCATTTGCCTTGGATTGCAGACTAGAGATGCTTCTTTCTCCCCAGGACTGCAGAAATCTATCACTGAGTTGCTACACTCTACCTGGGGGCCTGCTCCATTTGAAAGTGGTACCACACTCTGGGGATGGATCCTACAGGCAATCTTTTTTTTTTTTTTTTTTTTTTTTTTTAATAACTAGAGGTATCTCTGAAAGCCTGTCAGGAGCCTGAAATAAGTACTAGAGCTGCAATAAACCAAGAGTAAAACAAAAATAACTCTGGCATGTATCAATATAATAATTGGAACAGCATGAAAATAAACTTACTTTCCTCTGTAGTGGCCCATCTAACACTCATTTTCTTCTTCTGCAAGGAGAAGTGAACCTGTTGTACTGAGGTAGTGGCCTGCAGAGCTTTTGGATTAGCCAGATGGTCCCAACTAAGGCTAGGGAGGGAGCCTGCAGCCAAAGGCTAGTCAGATGCTAGCTCACCACAAAAGAATGGTAGCCTGCATACTCAACTTCTCAAAAGGAGGAGCTGGCCTACTTCAGATCCAGAATCACCCCTGTTAGTCACAACAGAGACCAACAACAGAGAAAGACAAAATTAAATATATGCTTTTCTCCTCTAGAACAGAGAATGAAGGCAAGGAACAAAGAAAAATTTCTACTGCTGTGTCTCACGCTTGGACAAACAACAACAGGCAGGTCCTGAGTCATCTGCTCTACTGGCAGTACGAAAAAAGTATCCAGTCTTGTTTGGTCTGCCTGTGACCTCAGCCAAGAACTAGTAAAAGCCTCACCTTTTGGAGAGGAGTACTTAAACTTTGTTGATTAAGAAGCTATGCATCAGACCTACTTTGTTTTAAAGGAATGACCTAGGTCTGTTGGGGTAAGACAAGTCTGGTTCCCAGCCGAGCTCGTGGCTTGTTTTGGAAAGATGTTGTGCACATCCCTGGAAGATCAGTCTTTTCTATGAAAAATTCTAAAAGATTATGTTGATTGTCTTGAAAACGGTAATTTAAGTTTCTCCTGGCCTAAACTTCGTAAAAGCAAAGAGACTTCCAAGTTAAAAAAATATGCAACAGTTGCTTTTTATCCACAATTTCCTCAGTTTGGGGAGAAAACTGAATAAAGTAGAGGCAATTAAAAGACACACCATTCAATATCAGCACATAGTTCATCTAAAGGAAGTTTGGTTTTGAGACATATGGTTTTGAGAGCTTTCCTTCCCACATTACCAGGGATTTAAATAAATAAATAAACAAACCCCACACATTTGTAGGAGGACAGCTCGTTGTGCTGCCCACCGGAAGGTCACCCAGTATCTTCATGCACTGCTTTCCCCTCTTGCTAATGGCATGCCAGTTAGCAGGATGCCACTAGATTTCTTCTGTAACTCTTGGAAGCTGCTTCTAGGGTGCTTGGGAGAGGGATACTAAGCCTCTACCTTTCACCCCACCTTCTTCCCCCCCTTCCACAGCTTCTGTACTTGCTCTGTTAGGAAGCTTATTCAGAGCTCTGCAAATCCTCTGAGTTTAACAGCTTTTGCCACTAATAAGCACGTTCTATTTTTGCATGTTCCCCTGGGCCTTTGGAAGCACAGTGTGGTAACACCTGCATCACTGACTGTCCTCTCACCCATCATCCACAAGGAAAAACAAGAAATCAGGTTGTACAAAGAAACTCACAGTAGCACTTTTCAGAAAGGAACTGCTAATTTACACCTTCCAGGTAGTAATTACAAATTCTCCTTTTTCTCTTTTTTTTTAACCATAATGCACAGCAACAGCATCACTACCGGAAAATTTGCTACTTTTCTGAGTTTGCCAGTCTCTCTAACAGATCATCCTTCCTTAGTCCTCTGCTCTCTCCCTATGGAGAAGGACATGTCCTGTTCTCTGTGTTTAGTGAGTCCAGCACTGTCTACCTGTGTAATAATGAAAACACAAATGCTTTGTGCAAAGGCCTTTGTCTTCCTTTGCTCTCGCTGCTGAATTGAAATCTGTTGGGGATGTCTGGCCACTTTCTCTAATAGGGCACTGGGGGAATGAATTGTACTGCTAATGGAGTTGCTCCACTCTCTAAA
Organism: Rhea pennata; assembly: GCF_028389875.1. Taxonomy (NCBI): domain Eukaryota; kingdom Metazoa; phylum Chordata; class Aves; order Rheiformes; family Rheidae; genus Rhea; species Rhea pennata. The sequence goes on from NC_084678.1 coordinate 5,324,452, forward strand.
GTATTTAAGAACCCAGGAGCTCTGGATTAAGCCTGTAATCCTCTTGGATTGCAAGAGGATACCAAACCTGTACTCTGAACGAATACTATTACAAATTGGCATCAGTTTTGGTCAAATGAGAAACTGAAAGCAGAAATTAAGAACAGTTCCTTGGCCCATTTTTAAGTATAATAGATCCATATCATATGTTTTTGACCACATGACATATATATTGCTACATAGGCACTTTCATAAAGGCACTCAGAATCTTACACAATTATTTAAAGGAACAGCTAAATTTACACATTCATAACTCAGAAAAGTTCTTCTTCATGAATGCACTGGAGCATCTGTTCATATCTACTGGCTCCTAACTGGGCACTTAAAGTTAAGGACAAGCTTGACTACTTTTCCCAGTGCAGATGCTCGAGGACAATCAGGTTAACAATGCCTTAACACAGGCTACAGAGCCTGATCCACCACCCCTAAAAGCGATGGAAGTTCTTTCTTTCCCTTAAGTTTGAAACATAGTGCCCTCAGAAGCGCCAGCAGATATGACTCCAGTGGCGCAAGATCCTGCTGCCCTGCTAGAGATTACCACGCTCATTATCCACCACCAAAAGGACCAGCACCATGCCTCTACAGCTTCCAGCCTGTGCATTAGCTAACGATGATCCCCACCTGGCCAGGAGAGCTGCCCCCCAGGTGCTGCACCTGGGCTTCTTCAGCAAAGCCTGGCCTTGTAGAGAGGATGGGCCCATACAAGAGTAGTTTGACATAAGGGGGGAAAAACAGCACAGCTGTGCGGACAGAAACAATGTGAAGTTGTCCAAAAATCTGCTGTGAAAGTTCAGCTGACTTATGACTAATCATTGCAGCTCCCCTTTGCCATGGGAGTCACATTAATTATCACAAAATGAGAAAGGGCTTGATCCAGCTCTCCTCTGAGTCACTGGGGGGGAGAAAAAAAAACTTATTAGTTTCTGTTTTCTTCACTACGTCTCTTCAAAATCTCATAACAGCTAGAAATCTTGATCGAAAAATATGACACACTCCAATTTCCCTTGATTTAATTTCCTCAAGCTGACTAATTTAATTGAAATATTTGCCTGGTACCTTGAGTTCTGCCTTCTCACTCTTCTCCTGTTGCTGAAACCTGCTCCCCAGTCCTGTTCCCCTAAGCTTAAATCTGCACAGATGCTTCCAAATTTGTATTTGTTAGAGACTAATTACTCTCATTCCCTTATGAATCACTCCATAGGGATCAGATCTTCCATTTTGCGACCGCAGATGTAACACACACATACACACATCATGTGGTTATCTAAAAGAGGTTGAGTAATTAGGTATCTTAAAAAGGATAAATTATCTGAAGTTAGAGGGAGATTAAAAATGAAATCTGAACGATTTTTTTTAATCTTCCATGTGATATAAGCCTGAAAGGTATGACTGGTTAGCAAAGCTACTGGAGCAAAATTAAAATTCAGCTTAGCCACTGAGAACTCAAATAACATCAAGGTGAGATGATATTTTAAAAGTCCACAGAATAAAAAGCTTCTAATGGATTTCAGACTTCATCTTTCCCCTTTGTTATACTTTTCGGTTTGGAAATAATAAAAAATAATGGCAGTAGTGAAACTAACTCAAAATGAGGTCATACTTCCAGGTAGGCAAGAAAGGGAGAAGCTGTTTCATTCTTTGCGGGTATCTCCTCCCTCTCCCACCACCGTAAATCCCGGGAGTTCTTTTTTTAGCAAGCCAAAGGCCTCGGAGTTTGAATCAAGGAGGCTGGGACTCAGCACGGCAGCCGCGGGTCCACCGGCGCCCCGGGGCGCCAGCCCTGCCTCCGCTTCGCCCCTTGCTCCCGGCGCGGAGCCCACCGCAGGCAGCTTCCAGCAGAAACGGCATTAACAAATCCACCCCATTCGCTGCGTTTTTTGTCTTAACGTGGCAAGTTCACTGGGGAGGAGCAGGACGAACCCGAGCAAGGCCCTCGAGGCTGAGGTGAGCTCCTGTGCGAGTGAGGCTGCTCCCACGCATGCATATTTCTCCGTTCAGGGATTTTGCGCTTGGCTTTCAAAGAGTGAGATTTTAAAAGTCTTTGGAGATCTACAGCAAAAAAAGCCTTTAGGGACGCAGGATACTCTCCTGATCACCAGTGATCATCAAAGATCCCACAGCATTTTTCACAAGACCAAACAGGCCTGTTTCGCCGCATCCTGCACACTGGCGTAGCAGCGAAGGGAGTGGGAAAGGAAATAAAGGGCAAATCTTTCTCCCAGCATTTCAGAATCCCCCAGTTGCATTTCAAGTGTGCCCAAACACCATTTGCTGAGTGAACTGGACTTTTCCCCACAGTTTCAGTTGTGCGACCTGACCCCAAAGAGCCCTGAACTGCTGCTGCAGGGTGCCCTGTGGTTCCCGTCCCCCAAGCTGGATAGGAGAGGATTCCCAGCTGTGTGCTCTCATGGGTGCTGCCACCCAATACAAGCTCACTCCGCCAGACTTATCCTCTCTGTTCTCAGGAATTGTCCCAGATCTGTCCCATCTAGCAGGCCACTCCCACCCCTCGCTTATTCCCAAAGCCCCAGTGCTTTCATCTCTGCAAGACTGGTTCTGTGCCACGCTGTATTTTCTTGCAGAACCTGGGCTGAAAAAATGCATTATCATGAGCTCTGTCAAGGATGGTAGCCATCTGCTGTGTCCTGTCGACCGAGATGGGAGAGGCACTGCAACGTGCTCTTGTGTCCCACTTGGCACTAAGCAACCCCGCTCAGTGGAAGCTTCTTAGCATCAGGAGCATCAGCACTGATGGTGTTGGTCTATCCATCAAAGACAAAAGCAGATGTGAGAGGGGGATGGTGTTTGTTTGTTTGTTTTAAAAAAAAGTCTGAGTCAAATAAAAATGGAAAAACTCTGTAGTATTTGCCCAATCCTGAATAGGACATCACTGTGCCAAGGAAATTAGGATTCTTCAGTTACTCAGCTTGACTTCTGAATAAGAACAAGAAGCTGGAAATTACTCATAATTATATTCATTATTATTTTGTTTACAGAGCCAGTCAACCTGCAAACTTAGAATGGGCCCTGTGGACACCTACCAGCGGTACTGCTCAGACCCAAACCTTTCAAATCCTGCATAACTTAAACACGGGTGCATGTCTAGCAGCTTGATGCTGGCTTTAGCTTTTATATAATTACTCATGAGGTGATTGCTCATGCACATGCTCATTACTTTATCTCTATTCCCATGCAAACCCCAGAATGCCATACTACGTGCCAAGCCTTAAAAGCTGGAGTCTTTTGCACTAGTTGTAATCCTACTGGCATGGCACTGGCAGCAGAACAGTGGGCTGTCAGCCTTTGGACCAAAAGTTTGAAGGTTTGAGATCTCCATAAAAGCCACTAGATCACCACAGCTCTAACTCTATCTTGGTGACTTCTCAAAACAAACCTTCTCTGTAATTGGATTCAGGCTATATGGAAAGCAACAGGAAGGAAGGGTTTGTACTACCTAAATTACCCTTCATACCTGCAGCTCTTTTATTTTTGGTAGCCAGTTCTGCTGACAGCTGGCCATTCTCATGAAAAGAGATTTTTCTTCCCTTGAATGGAAATGCAAAATCTGGGTTTCTCCTCTTTGTTAAGTTGTAAAATACATTTCCAAAGGGAAGGAAAAGAATCTCCTATCAACTGACATGTTTCTCTTCAGTTTTGGCTCTTGCTTAGTCTCTCCCCTCTTTATGTACTTTTTAAATAAAAGGTTATCTCAAACTAAAAATATCAAAACCTGTCATTCAAATCCAATCAAAGTAGGGCTTTCCAGAATACTACTTTTATCCTGCTAAGTTAAATTGTCACATCAATACCCTTTCTGCATGCTGCACATATACTGAAAAATATGATTTTGCTAAAACATGATCTTCTAATGTAAATCTTTTGCAAAGAAAAATTCAAACCTGCTACAAACCTGCTATTTGGCACAAGCAATCAGATTGGAGCAAAGATGGTACAGATACAGTAGACTTCTGCAAAGGATGAGAACTGCAAAAAGTAGAGTTTCAGAGCCACGTCTTGATTCTCTGTCAGTCTTGTAGTAATATACTAATACTGTACCAAGTAATTACTACAGCATCATGCTTTGTCACCCAGTGTTAAAGTGTCTTCACTATGGCATAAAACTAGAGCATGGGGCAGTTTCCCTCTGCTCCGAGATGTTGTGCTCCGCCGGTGTTCCTTGCAGGTCTGTCTTCTAGGCAGGCCAGACCATCACTGATTACAGCGCGGGCGGGAAGGCTCGGCTGTGCCCAACAGCAGCGCGCCCAACCCGGCTGCCTTTCTCTGCTCCTCTCCACCTCGAAGGCCTCTCCCAAAAAGGGAAAACACACCAAAACATCCTAGAAGGCAGCAACCGGCAGCATTTCAGAGGCTAGGATTCCTCGCCGAGCAGCAGCTGTGGTCACTATTTACCCCAACGCAGGAGCAAAGAACCTACCTTGTCAACTGTAGAGACATAAATGACAGTACCATCACAGGTAGGACAGCGGGGTCAATGCTTTGAGCTTTCCGTTCACTTCTCTTGCTTTTGCCCCAGGGAAAGCACTCCCGTAGGTAAGGAACTATTGAGTTCTGCCATGGCCTTCAATATACTAGCAAGAATCATATACAGAAAGAGTTCTTCCAGTTAGTGTCTAAGGCGGAAGACCGAGTCACAGGAAAAGGCTTTGCCCAACACAATCAGATCTTCACTATCTATGTAGGCCTCTCAGTGGTTACACTTCTCCACTTCTCTTTATCTTAACCCTCTTCAGTTAAAAATAATTCTGTTTTATTGAAATCAAAGCAGTTTAGGAAAAAAAATGCTCCTTTTTGTCAGTTCCTCTTGGAAAATTTGGAATTGACATGACAACATCTTGTGTCAAATTTCCAGTTCAGGATTTCAAATTTAGATTTGCAAAATTTTAATTGTGATTCTGTCCAATAAAGTTTTTTTTTCATTTTATGGTGTGTTCATTATAACTTATAATACACCTTACTGTGACTGACAAGTTCTACCATGACAGAATATAGAACTTGAAACACTGTTTTTTTATTTATTTTTAAATTATTAGGTACAGTAATACTTCTAGAACAAAACATCTCCTGTTTGTTCCAATGAAGCAAGTTGACACTTTGATCAAAGTGTTGCGTGCTTGAAAACTGTCAAACCATTTCATTGCATATTTGACAGGAAGTAGTGGAAAAAATAAGATGTTTCCAATCAGCAAGCCAGATCCCAGCCATCCTTAATGCAAGCAAGAAAAACATTAGTGCAATTTGCTTAGAAGATTATCATAGTATCTACCAGTATCAGTGAAATCATTATTAACAAAAAGTGTCACAAAATGATATTAAAATAAGAAAAAGATAAAAGTAAATCTGAAGTGTCAGAGTTCTGAAGGCAAAGCTCTTCCAGCCAGTTTGAGAGATCTGTTTCCACTTGAAAAGTTGCTGTACTTTGAGCACGACAGCCTCAGTGCCGGGGACTTGCCAGGGCCCCATGGGGCATCACGGTCCAGCAGGGACTTTCTGCTGTCTCCAGCCTCATTCAGGCATAGTCCCTCCCTCCTGCCTTTGAATCTTAAGCGGCACCATTAAAGGCACCAAATACAAACTATCCCAATGGAGAAAGAGCCTGATAAGGACAACGTCCTGGGCCATAGAGAGGAAAAAAGAATATAGATTGAGGGTTAAGGGCTATAACGATGATGTGGAGGAATAGGACAAACCTTTAGGAATGAAAAATTAACAAAAGCCAAGTTATACATTAATATATAGTTTTAAAGAAACCTGAATAGCAACAAAAAAAAAAAATCAAATCGGTAGTAACACAATGACCAAAGAAAGTCGTCTTGCGTTACTCAGCAGAGCTCAGCTACCAGCCAGCACTGCAAACACCAATGCTTCACTGCTAAAGATGACAGATTCACCTGTATGGATATTAGAGTCATTAATGGTGACAAAAAGGCTAGAACTCAGGCTACAAGGCAGGGGCAATAGCCTAGAAGATATTCATAAAAATTACATGCTTTCAAATCAGCTGGGTCTGCTGCAAATCACTGCCAGGTACCTAGAAGTGGCGGAAGCCATCTCTGGCTGTTAGTGCTTATCGTCAAAAACTCAGAGTCCCAGGCAAGTCCCAGAAGAACGGAGAAGAGCAAGGAGAGAGGGGAATTTCAGGCCAGTCAGCTCAACTTCAATTCCCAGAAAAAATACTGGAACAAATCATCAAACACTTCCTACGCACCTAAAAGATAACAAGGCAGTGAGGAACAGCCAGCACGGATTTGTCAAGAACAAATCATGTCAAGTCAATCTAATATTTTTCTATGACAGAGTGGCAGGACTCATGGAAAGGGAGGAGCAGTAGCTGTCATATATGACGACCTCAGCAAGGCTCTTGATGCAGTCTTACATGATATTGTCTTAAGCGAGCCACAGAAACATGGGTACATGAGACTGGTAAGGTGGTTATGCTTGAGGTGGAAAGAGCCATACTCAAAAAGTAGTTTTCACTGATTTTCCATCAGACTGGAGGGAATATCAGTTGGCATTACATGAGGATTTGTCCTGGCCATGATTAGCCATTCTTTTCACCATTTGACCCAAGTGAGGCAAAACAGTTGGAGACAGCATCAAACGGGGCAGCGCCGCGAGGGACCAGAGCCGAGAAGCGTTTGAACCCGGCTTGAGAAACGAGCTCCAAAGGAGAAGCAGGCTGCAGCCACGCCACGGCCCGACAGGCACAAACTCAGAGGGACCCGGCAGGAACAGCTGGAAGCAGAGAAGGGGCAACTGGGAGGAAAAATGAAGGATTCAGAGTTCAGTCAAAAGAGCAGCATTGTGCAACCGAAGGTCGTGCCTTCTTTTTGGTTTTTAGCTTTTTTTTTTTTTCCAGGAAAAATAAACTTGTAAGGTAGCATCACACTCATCGTTATTAGGGACTCATGAAAATACTACCTCCGTGAAAGGCCGATCAGTTCTCCGCGCCGTGCTCTGCAGCACAGACAGAATCATTCTGCTATCTAACGAAGACGCTACTGCTCAGAAAATACAGAATGCTTCCGTGACACCCATGATAGCCTGAGTCCATCTAAAAAGAAAAGCAGAATATTGACATTTTCCAACCTCCCTCCCCCCCAAAAAAAAAACCCCGCACATCTTCGGGCCAGTAACGAGGCACTTGTCATTGTCACGCAGAGTCAAAGCTGCCAATTTTCACTTCACGTTGATTGCTCTAAAATATCACGTACAGACCATGCCCTCGGAGGAATATAAAGGATGTTGATGTAAGACAGGAGCCAGGAGCACTTACGCAGGTAGGTTAGTGAGGATTATTTGCGCGAGGCAAGGTGGACATCGGAGATGCCATCAGAGACGGCAAAAACCACGAAATCACGAAGCGTTTGGGTCTGGCAGCGCAGCGACGGCTCGCGGGAGCGGACGCAGCCTGCCCCGCTGCAGCCGGGGAGAGCAAAGACGGGGCAAGGGGAACCGGGGCATCGACGGCAGGATCCGGCCAGCCCTGAGCAAGCGCAGCCCCCCGGTTTCCCCAGCGGCTCAGCGCTATAAATCCTCCTGCTCAAAGGCATAAACCAATCACTTGCTTTTGTCAAGTTAGGAACAAACTCCCCCCGTGAGAAAATATTAATCATCTGGCCAGGTGCTCGAGTGATGTGCTTACACACGGCCTCCAGAAAAAGCACAGCATAAACCAGGACGCAGATCTAAATTGAACTTGTTTGCTCCTTTTTTGACAGCCCAGTCTGTAGGGTCTTCAAAACAAGGTACAGTTCATAGGAAGGGACATTTTGCCCATATTCTGGGACTTCATGACATGTTCCCATCTCACTCTGGAGCGCATACTAAGTCCAAGTCCTTTAAAAAAAATAATAAATAAAACCCAGATTTTCCCTCAGTTGGAACTCCCCAAAAGATGCTAGAAGCGATGCCTTCCTGAAACCACAGACAGTCTTAAATAAAAACATTAAGAAATTTTAGCTACCCGTTCATTTTACCTCTTTCATCCCAAAACAAAGACAGAGACGCAGCAGTGGGACACAACCTGGAGCAAGCACAAAACCCCAGACTGCTTTATTTTGGTGGCCCCAGATAACACAGGAAATATTGGAGCTTTTTCAATCTTTTGCCTTTTACTGAACACCCTCCCACACACACACACCAGGAAATCTGAGTCCCCATCTTTGTGTTTCATTAACCAAGTTCACCCTTTTTCTTATCAGCCTTTGCAGAGTGCCCTTCATCCGTTACCTTGGGAGAAACAAGACCTCAGCCAAATAACTGCAAATCCAGAGCAAGTTCCCAGAGTTTCTCCAGATTTCCACAAGCGTATGTGTGCTGAATCTGATCCAAAGTCAATAGGAAAGCCTAAGTTTCTGGCTCAGGTCTCCACTTGCTTTTATTTTATTTATACTTCTGTTCCCTACCTTTCTGTCCCAACAGGACCAGCACAACTCCCAGCTCTGCATTAAGTGAGTCCCTAATACCAGGCACATGCTGTTCATTTTCTCCTCCTCTCTCCCATGCTAAAAGCTCTTCAGATCCTGCTCTTGGCCACCCTGTCACTGATCTCCAATAGCTCATCTGACTTCCCTGCTGTAATGCCTGGGCTACAACAGCAGAGATAAGGCTGCAACCTGGCTCAGCAAATGCAAAACAGATGCAAAACGCAACCTCAGGGGCGATGCAGGGAAGAATTCAGATTGCCGACCTTTTATCCTCAGATAGCGCAGGTGTAAGTGACTCCACATGGAGCAAGGCAGAGGAAATTCAAGCCCAGAGAAGGAGATAGCTGAACTGCTGAGGTTTATCTCCATTCATTCTTAGCTTCCTGAGTTCCTCTAACAGTGATCGCCTAGAGCTTGTGCTGGGTAGAATTTAAACTCCTGTTGGCTGTATTGCATATTAATAATTAAAATAGATGGGACAATATATCAGACATATTTAAAGTAGTGCAAACTTGCCACACTTTTACAACATTTTAAAATTGATGACCCCCGCTTTAAATACAATGAAAAGCTGAAATATAGTTAACACTTACCATACTTTGCCATTACATCCATTTTTAATTATCAAGAATACTGGGCCAAGTTTGCAATATTTTTAACAGACTTGTTGTCACAAGTAGTTAAATTATTGATGTGCAACACACTTTATTAAGCATAACATTTCATGGAAACTACACTTCCCAGGATATAATTTAAATAGGATTGAGATGCTAGGGCAGGAGGAAGAGCCTCCAGAAGCAATTCCTGGAGATGGAAGGAGAAGGGTGAGAGCACAACAAATTTTGCACTTCTCTTGGCATTTTGAGGTCTGAAGACCTGCAGCTCATTTTCCTTGGGAGGGAGAGGTGGTGGAGAAGGCAGATATCACTCCTTTCTCCCCTGATGCTGAGGAGAGGTTTCCAAAAGTCTTCTTTGCCTTGGAAAGGCAGGAGGGCAGGTTTCTCACTCCTTTAAGAGTGGCTGCTCCCTCTAGATGTACATGGAAGGGGGTAAAGCCCTATCTCCATGGGGCCTCATATAGGCCAGCTGACACATCCCTCCTGCCTCCAAGTGTCTTTGGGCCCCCCGCAGCGCTCCGAGGACTTTCAGCAGCACTATTGCACTGCTTTTAGACCTGAGAAACTGAGGCACAGAGACACCAGCTGAGTGGCCTCAGCTGATGCAGGGAGTCAGAAGCAGAAGGAGGATGTGGCTAGGGCATCCCCAAACCCCAACACAAGAATAGTGCAAAAGAACAAAAAAGCAAACAAACAAACAAACCCTCCCGCACTAGAACTGCTCTCTGAGTTCCTTGCCTCCTTCCACTTAGACACATCCATAGCAATTTTTGGCCACATGTAATGTGTTGAAGATCACAACAGGAGGAAGAGTGATGCCACTCAGAGTGGCAGAGGCCCAAAACCAGCTGGGTTTCACTGCCATGGCAAATCTGGGTCACTTATGAATGACGTCCTTGACCAGAACAGCAAGAGACAGATTCCACTCTTCCTCACTGGCTCCTGTCGGTCTTTTGTTTTTTTTTTTTTTGTGTTTTTTTTTTTTTGGATTATTGAATGGACCGGCTCTGCCAGGCGCAGTTATTTTTCTTGCATGACTCAAGTTTGAACAAGCTGCCCTGGGGAGTAATTGTGGAAGCAGCTGCGATGTTTGCTGCTGAAGAAATAAAAATCTGCCTGCTTTGATAGCAATCTATTGTGTCCCCTTTGATTAGCAGCTATTTCTCACCTTCTTCCCCTCCGAAGGGCTGGAAAACCCTTTCTTTGGTGTCCTAGAACTGCAGAAAACATGGCAGCTTCAGCCCTGCAGCCTTCCACATCTGAAGGCAACTAAACAGGCAGAAGAGGGGATGTTTGGGGGAGGCTCTGTTGCACCTGAAGCTGGGCAGGCGCTGCCTCCCGCGCACGCAGGGGTGACAGGGCTGCACCGCGGGCAGCGGCGGGTGCTGCCTGCGGCCCTCGCTCCACAGTGACCCCAAAGGTCTGTTACTCCTTCCCGGGAGGAGTGAGATGATTCAAATAAGAATTTCAATCAGCGAGCGGGTTTCAATTTGTTTGTACTTGTGAGCTGCTCTCGAGCAGAAAGGTTCATTTGCACAGGTGGGCAATCAGTAAAACATGAACTGCAATTAAACACAGGCTTCACATTCAATTCACTGCTGCTCGCTCTTAGCCAGCAGTGTCTGATGCACATGTTCGCATTTAAGTGAATACAATTACATACATTCAGAATCTGAATTTTTCCACTTTTTAGCTTGTTAAGCAATGCAAAGTGATGCCCCTCCTATTTACTAAATGATAGGAGGGTTTTTTGTTTTCATTTGTGCCATGCTGTACTTGGATGAAAACTAGAACCTAATGAAAATGCACAAATCAGAATTTAAAGCAACTTTCTATTAGCTACAGGTTCCTCCTCTATGCTAGATAAAATATTTTTTATTAAAGCATACTTTACATTGAAATCTGATTTACTATACAAAAGAAGAATTACATGCAGCCAGTAAAACTGAGCCGATTGTTTCTGATAACTGAAGCCAAAATCCTCCCGGATGTCAGAGCTAATAGATTTGATCTTTTTGTACCTGAGTTTTATTCAGAGATTGCAAAAGGAAAACCAATTTCCTGTTTTTTACTGACTTTGAATAAATGAATTGTTAAGCTTAACTACCAGACAAAACTGGAAAATACACACACACACACACTTTCTGTAAACACAGAAGACATCTGTTTTTAAAAACTACGCAGTCCTTCAGCAAAACTTGCTCCAGGTGCTTGGCCAAGTGATATCCATCACTTTAGTGGTTTGATGTGTCAGAAAACTTCAGCAACAAACATGTTGCTTAAGCATTTCCATTTAATTTAAATTATTTTAATATATTAAGACCATAATATAGGTTATCAGAATTGCACGCTTAATATTCCACAGCTTAAGAAAAGATCCGACTAAAGTGAATTTTATCCACATCTCCTATAAAAATATAATTCAGGGCTCTTCAGAAAAGAAAACTAATCCCAATTGGACATGCTGGGTATTCTTCCACCATGGCAGCCAGGAAAGTCATACCTAGGCCAAGACGGAGAGCACAGATGGAAAAGCTCCCAAAACTTTAGCTGTGTCTCACACAGCCCGTATTAGGCCCAGAAACCCACAGCAGGAGATGGATACAGCAGGCTACCATGACAAAAAAAAAAAAAAAAAAAAAAGTGCCTTTTAAGGGTTACAGATCTCCACTAGAAGCTGGAAAGACACGGAAAGGCCTATTTCAGTAGCTTCATTTTCTCTGAAGCAGAACCACCTTGTAGCTGTCCATCATGGGATCCTGTTCCTTGCACATGTAGTCTGAAAGGCACGAGCAGAACAAATGTGCCTGGATGGCCAAAGGTGCTCCCAGGGTCATGTTCCCATATTTTCAATAATAAACAAAAAACATCATAGTATCTCTTGGACACTAAAGCAAGAGCTTTGCTTTCTTCCAAAAAAAATCCCCAATCCAAATGAAAACCAAACAAAATCCACTTATTGGCTACATTGTTTCAGCTTGGACCACAAGAAATAATGTCAAATCATGAATACTACCTGCACAATCCCTCTTTTTTTCTTGGGCGGTCTCCAGTCCATCAGAGCACTGACCAGGGCTGCGGGAACCCAAGGACAGCCAATTTGGACAGCAGTGAATTCTGCACCCAGCTCTTGCTCTTACCAGTCTACTGCTGCCTAAGCCAAGCGTTAACAGTCTGGTGCCTTTTCCTCAATTACTGAAAACTAACAAAAAAATAATTCACACTCACATCTACCCAAAGCCATTTCAACCACTACAGAAGCTGCAGTGAACAAGTTTTAATGAAGGAAGAGATCTCTGCTTTTAGGCTGGCTTTGGAGCCTCCTGGTTGCAGGCTCATCCTTCCGGACCTTGTCCCAGGAGTCCCCGGCAGCATGTGCACGTGCACAGCGCTAGGGCTGAGGCAGGTAGCTTCAGAAATCGGGGCTAATATTGTCTCTCAAGAGAAAATGAAAGGGACAGGACAGCAAATTGCTTTGGACATGAGTAATTATTTAACAATTTATTAGTGGCCTCCATGCGAGACCTGCTAATCCAAGACAGGAGGGAGCGCCAGGGCTGCCCTCGTGGAGCACGCCGCCAGCGGCGAGCCAGCTGCGATGGACGCCCTGCTCCGAGCAGCGCTGCCAACTAGAGCCCTCTGTAACGTAACCCATTGCAACACATGCCTGCCTCTGTGTCCTTCTTCCAAAGGGGCCTTTCAGGGAAAGCATGAAATAAAAACAGAAATAATAAAACAAGGATGCATGTTGGAAATGGTAGTGTTTGAGGCATAATATAGACAGCTGTGTGGTGCTCCCTGGGCAGTATATGTGAGATACAGAAAGAAAGAGAGGAAGCAAGCTCCCAGCTGGGGCTCATTCTTCTTCATATAATTATATTTAAAGAAAGCTCATGTCTTTGCACACAAAACCACACTATTTTGCAGTTTCAGCGATCCTTTAAGTGTCACACAGCTTGGGGACCAATTCCACCTAGAGACGAAAAATAAATTAACAACTTTAACATCCCCTACTGCTTACCCAGCCTCTGTGCCCGTATCAGTGATGCTAACCCTTTGGGAACAGGTCTACATGGGGAGCAAGCTCCTCCAGTACCACTCCCGGTCCGCATGAGGGATATGCATTTTTCATGAGCTTCACATTTCTACCTTTGCATTTCTACCATTTAAGCATACACAAGGAGCTGCCTTCTCCTTTCAGCCAGGATGTGGCACTGTGGCCATAGAAGGGTCTCAGAGCAGATGGAGAAAAAGGAGTCAAAGAAGAGTCCTTTAGAGGCCCAATTCGACCACAGTATGCAGGAGGAATCTGAATCCTCGAGATGGAGGAAGAAATAATACACCCTGAGAAACCATGACGTGCTGTCTGGAAATGAGCTACTGAGCAACAAGAAAAGGAATTCATCTTAAAAGATCTTCTAACCAATCAAATGGAGAACTTACCCTCTTCCCACAGCCTCAGAGTTCACCAGTTCTGGGCAAACAACACAGAAAATGTCAATAGGTGGGTGTCCCTAACTGGCTGTTTTTCCATCTCAAGGACATTCACAGAAGGAGGTGGCAAATAAGAGGGAGGCAAAATAGGAAGCCTCAGGATAAAGAAACAGGAACAAGAAAACAATGCTGTTGGGAGAACAGTGGAGCCAATTTTTTGACAGGACTACACTGAAGGAAGCAGAACAGCGTACTAACAACAGCTCCACATTTCTTGGGAAACATTTATGCTAGCCTACTAGATATATTGGAAGAGCTTTTCTCCGTCCCCAATATCTTCACTCAATTTACATTTTGCAGCTGCTGACATCAAGAGCTCTGGCCACATTAACATGCTCATGCACACGTAAGCTCATTTGCTCAGTTCTAAAGAGCACAGGCTGAAAATACGACAGTCCATCTGGGCAGCTGAAAGCCTGGAGTCAGCCTGCCCAAGCAGCTACCTCAGCGCCATGGACCACTGCTTGCCTCCAAAACGCGAGAAGGGCCAATGCTGACTACGACGGGGCAGGCGAGCACCCCCTAGCAGGTTTTCACCCAGGCATTCACTTGGGTGCCTGTCTCTAATGTTAAAAAGTGAGCTACCAGAGGGAAAAAAACAATCTATAAAAATCCATCTATAAAAGTGATTTTTCCTCCTTCTCTCCAAAAACTAAATCGTGGCTCATAGTTCATTCTTCAGCTTCTAAACCTCCCCCCGCTCACTACCAGCGCCTTTGGTGCAAGGACCAGTTATCTCCAGCCAGCAGCCTGCTGACAAGTCCCTTGTGGGCATCAGATCTATCTTGCACCAGGGCTGCCAAACCCTCATCTTGTGGCTGCAATTTATCTGCTCCTCGGAGCTGCAAAGGATCTAGCCTGGAGACACGCTGTTACAAGCCCACTCTCCCTGCAGCTGCTGAGCAAGGCTGTTTTCTGGACCTTTACTGAAGACCTTTACTGAAGGAAGCACTGCTCTTTCTGAGGCTTGCATGGATAAGTTCTCCTCTTTTCTCAGCAGGAAAGCAAGATCTCCCACACACCTCTTGGATACAAAGTAAACCTTTTACTTCTGCTGCCCAGAGGGATACTGCCTTCAACCAGCTGTAAGCAGCGCAACAGTGATTTAAATGTCAGTACAACAGTCCCTCACACATTTCAGCACAAGGTTTCCATACGCAGAATCGTTCCAGCAAACCTCCCAAGCTTCTGATCTGAGACATGTTTTCTCCCTCACGCACTGGTCACAAGCAGGATTAAACTCTTAAGTTAGAAGTCCTCTAGGGACTCAACATCTCTGAGGAAACGTTAAGTACATCTCCTCGCTATGGCCCAGGAGCAAATAACCGGCACCTAAAAGTCAATGCCCCGCGAGCACAGGGTAGGGAATGAACCTGGAGCCTCTGCAGCACAAAGGAAGACATTTCTAACGCTTGAGCTGAAGATTAAAGGTGAAAGCGAAAAAAAAAAAAAAAACAGAAAGAAAAAAAAAGCCTACACACATTCCATGCCTTGCTAGGAGCTGCAGCCTGGGCTTCTGGGACACGGGCACAACATGCTCCCACCACCTCCCGCTTCCCGCATCGGCCTCAGCTCCCCTCTCCCCATGGGCTGGTCTTGGCAAGGCTGGACACAGGGAAAAGGGGCTAACCTGGTGTTTTAAAAGCCACAAAAAATGAGCAAGGATGTGGCAAGGAGTAGGCGATGCAGAAGGCTTAAGTCAGCAATGCCAACAAATACTTCATATCAGCCAGCACGCCAAGTGACAACGGGCCTTTCGCAGACCCTGATGTCTTAATTGCCAGCAGCTCTGTACCAGAAATATTTAGACATTTCTCAGCATGCCCAGGAGCTGGGTATTTAGGCATCAAAGGAGATTTACTGTGAGAAGTCTGCAAGAAACTCAGGACTTGAAACAACGCCCGGGTCACGACAGACACAGAAACAGCATCCGCAGATGTGTAGCCAGAATGCAAAGTCCCTGAGCGCCCTGCTCAACGAAGCTCTCACCAAGCTACAGGGCGCTATACAAGAGGAAAAAAATATTAGTCTTATTTACTGTATAAACAGACTGTAGTTGTGTTCATTACACAGACTTGCATCTCTGTT
Organism: Rhea pennata; assembly: GCF_028389875.1. Taxonomy (NCBI): domain Eukaryota; kingdom Metazoa; phylum Chordata; class Aves; order Rheiformes; family Rheidae; genus Rhea; species Rhea pennata. The sequence continues at coordinate 5,340,137 of NC_084678.1, forward strand.
CAGCCATAGCACATTAAATGCAAATGAAAGGAATAAGTTAAGCCACAGTTAGCCGAGCAATGCATTGCTGTGAAGCTTGCTCTGATTAGGGGCTCACAGAAGCATTTCCTAGGAAACAAGCCAAAGGTTTCTAATAGCCCTTGGTACAAATTGTTAGCTACTTCAGCAAAGCTCCCAGGGCTTTTTCCCCTCTTTCCCTTTATTTCTTGAAACGGTGAACAAAAGTCATTCGAATAATTACTCCCACATTAGCAAACATGCCATAGATCCAGTCTCGTCCAGTGTCTTTTTTCTCTTATTTATAGTTGACAAATTAAAACAAGGAACACAGAGAGGGTGTTAGCTATTAGCACTAGTCCTTTACAACATGCTGAACAAAGCTGCTATGCAAGGTTACCAGCAGCCAGGAAACAGGAGTTTTCTAAATACAAGAAGCCAGAGAAGCTACAAAAATAACATCCCAAAGTATCAAGACCCATAGTACAGCAGAACTGGAGGAAAAGGGTGTGATGTATGGGTGAATATTACCTGTGATGGTGCAAAAGCTTATAAATGAGTGTTGGGGAACCCACAGCAAGAGACTGGAGACCTCAGCCGCTTCTGGCAGCCAGGTAAGGAGCTGAGCAGGCTGGGGCACTGCCACCTTCCCGGCTGCCCCACCAGCTCCCGGCAGGTCCCCGTCTCCCACGCTGCGTGCCCACGCGACAGGCTCCTCCGCTCTCCCCACGCAGCGACGCCACACGAGGCCTTCTCCCTTCCACGAGGCACGGTGTAGGGTGGTGCCAGCTCACACGCACTCTCCGCCCTCCCCACTAACTAAAAAAAGTCTTTGCTCTCTAGAGTGTGCTTCTGCTGTCCCGCAGCTACTTGTAATTATAATTCATTCCAAAAAATATTTGCAGAGACATTCATCTGCTGCACACCGCAGCGATTACTGAGTCTGTGCCTTGCTGTAGAGCAGCCACTGCTGCCCTGGGGCAGTTCAGGGCTGCAGCGCTCGACGCTCCCTGTATAGCCGTATATCCACCAGCCTCACGCCAAAGGGGCGTCTTTTACATACAATTATTCAAGGAAAACTTTGGCTTTGCAATGAACCTTGCTGCATTTTGTGATAGCACAGAGGCAGTAAGAGGATCGGGCGACAGAGGCAGAGGGCAAACGTTATTGCTTCCAAGAAACATGCGTGTCTGAACTACAAATGACACGAGGCTTTTCCTCTTTCCATCTTCTCCTGCCAGCTTTAAACATCGGTCTATAATCCCTTGCACCAACACATGGTTAAGCCATGAAAATCCAAGCAAAGAGGAGTCACCCACAAAGTGTGATGTGTCACCAGATGGGCGTCTGGGATTCTTTCTGATTCCAGGGTTAGTTGTACTGAACACGAGAGACTCATTTCTCAGGGGTGAGAACTTACTCGAGCTAAGAATTTATAAAACCACTAGCAGTATAGCAAAGGTAGAAATACAACAGAACTGGAAATATATATATCAGAGCTCTACAGTTCAATCACAGGCGCACGATACAACAGCCTCTCCGTCCCTTTCCTAGAGGGCCACCGCTCGGGGACAGCTTTCCCGGGATTCTCAAGCAACCAGTGCACGGTACAGCAACCCCTCTCATCCCTTATGGGCCACTCCTCCAGCCTGATTTTCCCCTGATTCTCCTCCCCAGCATGGTGACATCAGAGGTGTCCCTGCTGACAGGGACGTTCCTTGAGTCTGCAGGCCAGCCAGTCGTGGGTCCAAGTCCACCACAAGCGTATGTGGCTTACTCCCTTTTATACCCAGCCAAAACACCACCAGCCGACAGTCATACCAAGGCCACCAGGCTCTGATCGTTCCCAGCATGCTCATCATCAACACCTCCTGGTCAGCCCAAACACTGCACATTGGTGCCCATTAACAGATCTCTCTGTGGGGAACTGCTCCACAGCCCCAAGATGTCTATGCTGTGGGTCTGCAGGGTCACTTCTTTGTCCAGACTTGTCAATCATGGGGTGCACCCCCAGGCTAGCTACCACAACCCCAGTGTGGTGCACCCAGGGTTTGTTAACTCTTGGGGAGCACCCCAGGGCAAACCTCTCTATGGGCTGCACCATCTGGTGCCCCACACTTGCCCGTGTGGCACCTGTCACATGGCCACAAGTCATGAAGACTCATGCACCAATGCGGACCCATCCTGCATCATCATCCCTCCCACATCGCCGTGAAACAGGAGAGGGAAACAAAAACAAAATAAAAAACCCAACACACCCATCATTTACTAGCAGAAAGCCTAGCACCAAAGAAATTAATCTGCTCAGCACTGCTCAGGCAGGGACAGGACAGCCAGGATCCAGCTTTGCTCCTGTCCAGGTCAGCTCTGAAGTGAGAACTCAGGTTAAATTTCAAAAGTAGCAGGAAAAGTGGCAGTTTTAGGAGCAGTCTCCATTTTTGGACTTCAACTTCTCACCTCTGACAGAGTAAGAGCACTGCAGTGCTCCATAATTATTATTTCATCTTAATTTTCCAGATTAATATAGAAGCAAGGAGGGAGGTTTAGGGTTTTTTTGACAGTAGTATTTTCTGAGCTGGCTGGCTCTCGTTGTTTTAATATTACAATTCCCTTTGTATAGATTTCAATAACTGCAACATTTCTGTTACTTAGGTGAGCCAAGAGCAAAAACGACCCCCAAGGAACTGTAGAAAACTAAATAAGCTGGGTTTTGCTTTATGCACCTGAAGAGGCAAGAAAAACCTAGACTTAAGCCTGAGGGATGGAAAGTAGGATGTCTGCGCTAACAAATGCAAACGCCCTGGGAGGATGTCTCCTGCCTAACTCATCTACCTTAGATAATCTACTCAAAGAGTTGAATGTAGCTGGGGCTGCAGCAATGACATCAGCATGCCACAGCAGCTAAAAGCAAGCAAAATGGGGTGGAAAGAATGGCTTTGAGCAGTCTCAGGGACCTGAGACTATTTTTTTTTTTTAGCCAACAGAGCAGTGTCTTCAATGGGTGACCGTGGCCTTTTCTACGCAGCAGTGACCTTGCAATGCAATCCACACGTCCAGCAATATTCCTAGGTTTAGATTTTCCCTCAGGACTCTCAAAAGCTTGCAGATGTGCTTTTTGTTATCAAGGTACTGTCTGTGCTACCATAGTATACACCATAGCATATGACTTCATTGAAAAATAAAATTGCAAAAACTACTAAATAGGGAAAGTAGCCAGTGGATGGGAGGTAAGCCCCAGCTGTGAGGGAACAGGCCCAGCTTCATTTGCTACCAACTGTCCGTGTAACCCTGAACAAATCACTTATTTCTTCACCCCCATTTACATTCTGTAATGTGTAGAAAATTACACTTTCCTACCTACTGTGGATTTTGTGAGCATGAAGACAAAAACAGGGAGGCAATCACATGCCCAGGCATTCAGAGAAGATCTTAGAGCCATGTACCCTACTAAGCTTCCAAAACCCAACAAATTTTGCTAGAGAGAAACCTTTTTTCAAAAGAATAAATTCAATGATCAACTGCAATTCTGGGGAAAACATGCAGGGATGCTGTGCCCTACAATTTAGAAGTACTTGTAACAGTCAATCAGCTATCAAGAAACCCCAGAGTGTTTATGGTCATGTTTTAATACAGCTTATGCAATGCTACACAAAAGGCTTAAAGAACAACGTGTATAAAGCCAATAAATCAAAACTTTTCCACCCTTCTTTGAATCTGCTATTCTTCATAAAAGGAATAATGCTTAAAAAAAAAAAAAATCTTCATTCGTTTTTTGTTCACCCTTCTCATGGTCACTCCAGATATGTTTTGCTGCACAGTAAAGCGCAGTAAGTACCTTTTCCTTTTTAAAGGCGCCACCGCATGGGCTTGTTGCCATTAATTCCAGCAATTGTTTTTCTGTGCAAGGAGTTCACTTAATCCTTTTGGTGGTGGTGGTGTTTAGTGGGGTAATTTGCTGGAACTAGCAAAGCCTCTAGATTTGCAGTCAGTGGACAACCAGAAGAAATAAACAGCTGCTTTATTTATGCTTTTAGTTCTGCCCAATGTAAGTACAAGGAACCGGATGGTATTTGAGCAAAACCCCCCAGAAAGTGTTTCTTTCACTCTCGGGACTGAACCAGACTGGCATTAACGGCATACGGAGCTTTTCCCATGCAAAGACCCCTCTGCAAAGCTGACGTGCAGCAGACTGCAGCAACAAACCCTCCGGGCAGGGCATGTGGAACCGGTGGCCCCAGCCGCTGCCTGCACCTTTGCCTGGTGGGTGCCGCAGGGTGCTGCTCGCCGCCTCCTGCTGCCAAGCAGCCCCACAGGGGGAAGGGAAAAAGGCTTTTGCCTGTCCACAAGCAGAAGCGAGGACTTGAATCCCAGTGGTGACAACTGGCACCATACGTCAGCATTATATTGCTGAAATGAAAGGGAATAATTATTTTATATTTAAGGAGAAAAATAATCTCTGTTGCTGTCGGTTTAGTAAGAGTCCGTTGCTCGTAGCCCTTAACATGTACAGGTCCATCATAAGCCAATTTCTTTCTTTTATTCCTACCTCCTAGGGGAATGTTATGAGGAAGGTGCATTTCATGAAATAATAGAACATATTCCAGTGACACTCACCCCATTACATAGAATAATGCACATGCATACTGACGCCTCCTCTCTTTGTACAAGCCCACACAGAGCCCAAAGCCGCAATCCAGAGATCAAGGATCACTCATAATGGAGACAGCATGGCAGAATTTATTTAATATTCTTCTTGGATTCAAAATAATAACATTGTCAACTAAATAAAAGGCAAGCAATCATTTGTATGTAAAACAGTTGCTTGTATCAGGCTTATTTATGCCTGTTCTGCCTTCCAGCTACAAAGACTCATGTCTGAACACCCAAGGGACCTTTATACATCTGTCCAAATCCATGCATTTTTTTTCATTAACCTGCATACTGGCATCTTGTACTACAAGGTGTGAAACCGATACAGATTTTTTTGTTACTATTCAGGCAAAGGAAGACAAAAGCTCTTGCCAGTAATAATGATAATAAATAAACCGCCTCTGAGCTGGTTTGTTATATATGTGTACAGATATGAAAGTGTAGGTACACAGAGACATGACATACATATATATGGATGTGTGCACACACACTGTTCTTTTCCATCACCCATTTCAGTTCTGCCCCAGCTTTTTACCTCCTTGCACTACCAGGCTCTTGTTCTTCTTTCAGTGTCTCCCTGGTGACAGGGCAGAAACAGCTGCAATAATTTTCTCAGTATGCTTTTTCCATTAAACATATTTTAAAAAGTTAAAGTTTGAAAGACAGAAGTGTATTTGTATAGAGTAAGAACAGCCACCTTTTTAACCCCAGGAAAATTGCTGTCAGATGAAAGAAATGGAAAACTGAATGATATGGAACAAAAGCTGGCTGCTACTAAGACTAACAGTAACAAAGAATCTGAGCTTGAGCACTATTTTTTGCCATTCTTCTTATCAGTTAGCCTACCTGTATTACCTGGCTCATTTATGTTTTCAGACCATGGAAGCTGCACCACAATTGCTATCTGGGCAACTGCAAAGAGATTGCACATCTTAAGTAGTTGGCTCCTCTCCGAACTATACCTGCACCAGGAAATTAGACCTGTCATCATTCCTGCTTTTGCCTGTTGAATTGCATTAAAGTTCAACTTAAAAAAAAAAAAAAAAACAAAAAACAAAAAATCCCTACTTTTTCTTCTATTTCCCCCACTAGGAACTGCAAAAAAAAAAAAAAAAAAAAAAAAAAAAAAAAAAAAATGGTAACAGTAAAACACCCAAGTAGCAAAGACATTTGTAGCCCACCATACTAGCTTTCAGACCTAGGCTTTCATCATCTGCCACACGTGCATGAAGGCGGCTGTTGCTGACATACCCACCATCCAAGTGTCCCCACCAAAACCAGTCCTTCTTCCTTCCCATCGGCAAACAGGAGGTGTACACTTCACCGAAGCACTGTGCCTTGTCATCTAGCTGACAGGTTTCTTTCCCATCCTCTGCCTCCTGCCTCTTCCAAAACATAATTGAGCCCCTGAAGTAAGCAGTAAAACAAATACAGAAGCTGGGTGGAGAAATCCTAAACATAAATCTTCAAGTTTTTATACTAGAATTTATTCCCTTGCATCCTTTATTTTTTTATGTTTAGTAACCCATGCTGAGACAGAGTAATCAATCTTCAGTGAAAAGACCAGCCTTTCAAGGAGTAGTTACATCTGCACAGTACTTGCTTTCATGTCTGAAAATTTCAGAGTATCCTGAAATTTTTCTAGAAGTTGGCCCTTGGGGTACAGTTTTCAACTAGGCTTCATCCTGTGCTCCTGTTATACGGTGGAAGCTAGCCAGGACAGGAACAGATGCCCTAGGGCATCTGCAGGGGAAGAAAGACAAGAACTAAATCCCTGTATTTGAGGGAAGAGCAGTCAGTTAGGACAGGCTCCTTAATTGCTCAGAAAAATGGGTCCTTCCCCCCACTTCCCCCAAAGACTCCCAGGACCCTTGCTCCTATATAGCCATCTGAATTAAGCCCCGACTTGTGTCTTCAAAAAACATCAACAAATGCTATCAGTTGCTCAGAAGACTCAATATTTTGAGCTGGTTAGAAAATGCTAGTTGCCAAAATAAAGCTGCAAAGCAAGTGGTGCCAAAAAACAAAGGCAAGTCCTGAAAATTAGGTCTCTGACAAGGGGTTACAAGTGAACACTTCACTGTAACGAGTGAAGATTTTCATGTTCTTCACTACACAGCTGTGTTAGACCAGGAAGGCACTGCAGTTCCAGACAAACACGCATCCCAGATTTCTGGCCTTCTCGGCCTCCTAGTTAATTTGTGCTTTCCAGCTGTCATCAGAAATGCCAGCTAAGGAGCACTCCCTGCAAAAGGATCATCATCTCCTTCTGTGGTCTCCCAGGAAGCACAGAGCTGAGTCTCTTCTTACTTTGGGAGTGAGAAACACCTCCACCCTACTTTCTCAGTTCCTTTTCAGAGCTTTCCATTAAAAGACCCATAGAAATTAGAACAAGCAGAAAGACAATTCCCCACTGCAAACTCAGATAGGAATCTTTAACAGGACCAAGCAGCTTCCACAAAACAAATCCCAGATTAGAAAGCAGCATGGAAGAATCTCACTTTTATGCTGCTGTCAACCAATCCTCCCTCCTTCTCCCCTCCCAGTGACCAAAGTTCTTGGCAAGACCTCAGACAGCCCCACCTCAGGAAGGTCAGCAGCACATGGCACTGCCTTCAGAGAGAGTCCATTTTCGGAGCGTACCCTGGCAGGGCTGGGAATGCCGACTTGTTTATCTTGAGTTAAGCAAACTCTTGCCCCAAAGGTCTGGCAATCCATTTAAGTCATGAGAGTTAAGCACTAGATCTTCCCAACAGACCACCCTGCTCTGCAGGCTGTCATCTCTATTTCTTACCCATCACGGGATACTGTATTTTGTACACTTTAGCTTTTGGAGACTAAATGAGGCCTCCAGGGAATACTTCGCTGTTAAATTTAAGCAATCATTACATAGAAAGCTTCCACTTATGCCCATGCAACCCCCACAAGGCCTGGGCTAGGCTGGTAATGGGACAGTCATGTATGCATAAAGCCTTTGCAGATGCCAGAGCACTGAGATTTTCTATTTTCCTCCCACACATTCACCCAAGGACTTGTAACATTCCAGAGAGCTGGAATAGCTGGAGAGAGACAGCACAAATAAAGAACCAAACCCTGACCTCTGCAGAGCTCAAGTCAATAGCTGAAGCTGCCAGCTAATCCTTTACCCCCTGCCACACCAACATCCTGGTGGATCGTCTGTCCGTACAGATCAGGGCAGTCACCAGCACGAGGCTTTTGCTGCAGCAGTCCCATCTCTTAAATGAGAGGGTTTAGTGCCACACAGCAGTGCTGTATCACAGCTGGTTCAAAGACTTCATGTCCATTTCCTGCACTCCCTCTTGACTTTGTCCATCACCAGTTCCAGCTCTAGGCCATGAAGATCAAGGGGGTTTCATCTCTGTAGACAGCCCAACACAAGGGATTCAGTCTTGTTTGCCACCCCAACAGCTGGCTTTCACTTGACTTTGATGCAATACAGTTGCTGTCAGGCAGGCTGCAGTCGACAAAGCATTAAGTGCAGAGACCGTTCTTTCCTGAGAGATTTAATGAGCTAGGAACATAGTTAGCACCTAGTGAACCATTTTTCGTCAGGCATTTATCAGAAAATGATGTCAAGGGCAGCACAATTTCCTACCCACTAGGAGAGCTGAATCTGCCTCTTGGAAGATGCTAGTAGTCATGGGAAAGATCTAGAGCAAAAGATACATGAAAAAGAGACTGCATCCAACAAAACACAAGGTCGGCATTTTACAAGCCGCATTTCCAGCCTTCTCAGCTGCTCCTCGTGTACAACATACCTCCGAGACTTGATAATAAATGCATTGCGCTATACTCTAGTACAGCTTTCCAGGTACACTGAAAACAGTGATTTTCATGACTAAATGGGTGGAAGAGTTGCAGAACATGATGTCAGCTAGCTAAGTGCCTCATCTCAGAGCTGCACACACAATTATTCTCTCTCTAAAAAAAAAAAAAAAAGTAATCCATCAATTACTGTCTTTTTACCCTACCTGCTTTTCTATTATTTTGTACTTTTAAAATATTGTATGTATTAACTGCATAGAATTTACAGCACACATTGATTTTCCACTAATCCTGCTTTAGCTGAGTCTGAAAAAGTCAAGCCACATATTCCCGCCATGAGTCAAGCATGCCGATATCCAAATGCTTCGTTAGCTGTCGGTGGTCTGTAAACCAGCCAGTACAAAAAACTCCCCTGTACAGAGCATCTGTAAGCAAAAGAGTCTTCTGATACTACATGAGCATATCTATAGAAAGCACTGGAAGGATGCATTAAAGAGCTTACTTTCAAGAACAGGCACATAGACAATACATCATTTTATATGCGGTCCTGCAAGGACCTTTCAAGGGGAAAAAATCCATGCCTTAGGTGACGACAAGAAAAAGTACTCAGAGCCAGCACTTCGGTAAGGAGAGGCCTCGCTCTTGCTCTTGTCCCCACGCAGTCCAGGGCCAGGCTATCACGTGCACGCGCAGGACGAGGGAGCATCATCCAGCCACGCGGGCGCAGGCCATGGGCCATCTCCAGCAGCCCTGTCCTGCAACGTGCGAAGTCACTCGCACCCCCTCAGTAATACTCGGTGCCTCTAATAGTTACGGTAAAGTATCTGCTCCCTGCTCACCAAGTGCTTTGAGGTTTCGAGATAAAAAGCTGTTAATGTAGGTTAATGCATAATTAAACATGTGATTTGCACACATAAGCAACTTGGCATATCTTCCACTAATGTATAAATATTTTTAAATGGCCAGAGACAAATGTGACAAAAACAATTCAAAAGCCTGCTTCTCTCGAGGCCTCCTGAGTTAATCCTGCTGCTTTTCCCAGGCTTCATTCCCCATCCCAGAGCCATGCTGCAGCTCAGGAGACTGCTGTGCTGTCAGGGACACGGTTGCCGGGGTCAGAGGCTGAGAGAGCAGGAGTCAAGGCCAGGCTGAATGAGCTGAGCTCTCAGCGACCTGCTGAGCACAAGGTGATGGGGCCAATCCCTGCATGTGCAAGCGGAGATGTACAGTGAGTCAGGCTGAAGAAGAATTGCAAAAGTCTCCTGACTTTTATTTTATATATATTGTTTGGTTTTCTGGTGTGGTTTCCAGTCTGCTTCCCCACCCAGAGCGTGATGGCCTGGGCACTGAGCACTCTGATGGCCCCTCACAGGGAAGGGACCAAGGGGACCCGGGCTCCTTGAGACTGCAGTTGCCCAGTTTCCTGAAGTGTGAACAAGCCTGCAAGTTTACCTGCGGATGCCAACAACGCCTGCTCCTCCTGATAAATCTGACAGCAGCTGCTGCAATGATTATGCTGCTATGCAGGAAGCTGCAAGCACATCTTTGTAACAGCACAGCTGGATATTAAATGCTCTTTCTTGCAGTCCTATTTACCTGCATGATCATTATGACAAATGGAGACTTGGGGAAAGTGGGGGAAGGTTGTGTCTTTTTGCTCCCCTGTGTGCTGAAGATTAATTTAGAACATATTAATTACATTTGCATATGCCTGAAAACCATCAGAGGAAGGAGCAATTGTCCTGAAGGCAGCAGAGTGCCACAAGAAAGTTACTTCATTAGACTTCTCTTTGCAGGGTAGAGCAAGGAAAGTGATGGGAAAAGGGCAGTTCAGTGGCACAGACCAGAGTGTTCCTACTTAACACCGTGTGCTGGGAGGCAGCCCCAGACATGCAGTAGCAGTGTTGGAAGCGATCCACCCAGCCCACAGCAACAATCTGTCTCCTGAGGGCACTGGCAGGGGAACACCTTTAAGGGTACCCAGAAAGAGAAGCTCCATGCTCAGGTCTTGTCTTCACTGAGCCGTGTAGGTGGACCTGCAACTGCTTTTCTTTATAGTTTCACCACTGCTGCCGCCTATTCTCCTTCAAGGGATCCCAAAAGCAAGGGGTTCTGCTGAAAATCCAACTAAACCCAACTGAGACTATAGCTGGGACTAGGGCCAGTTCATACTGTATTTCAAAGAAGTTCACCTTTCCCCCGGCACAAACCCATGCCTCAACTCTCTCCCTGGAGAACTGTAACCTATGGCAGAGGAACAAAGTAGAAGACTTCTTAGATTTGTGTCTGTTTGATGGGAATTTCCTTATCTTTAAGAGTCCTCTCAGACGCTTCATGCACCCTGAGGACCTCCCCCCCCATTACTCTGCAGAAAGCAGAAGACCATACAGCCCTCTTACACCTGCATAAAAGTTCAGTCCACACACCAACAGCCGTCCTGCTAAGCAAGATCCAAGATGAGACTTCAGTGCCTTCTCCACACCTAGGTATACTCCATAATACTTTTTATTTAGCTCCACTGAGTATTTCAAATATTCTGCAGCAAACAGATGAAGCTTGCGATATATTCCAAGTAGTAATTTGTTGAAATAAAAGATATGAAGTCTAGTTCCATTCTAGGGAGCATTTTTTTCAAATGCAGGTTAAATTATAACTTACCTTGCAGCTATAATAAGGAACACTACAATTCAGCCTACTTGGAGATCTGCTGTTGTTCTTAACTGTTGAATAGCTACTCAGATCAAGTAACTCTCTTTGCCTTGCTCTGCTTATACCTAGGAGCCTGGGTCCCAGGGCTCTGCAGGTTGGGTGCATGGCCACACTGCCTACGAGTGGTTTCAGTCCCCAGTCTGAGCCCAGCACCAGAGGTAGCCAGGAACACAAAAATCAACGAGATATCTTAAAAAGACATCCCATCTCTGGCAAGAGCTACACAGCTCATAATATCTCACGCAGTTGCTGAATGGTTTATTATATTAATGGTTGCCAGAAATGAATTGGACTAGCTCGGATCCTCTGAGTATCCTCTGAGCCCTGACTCAGAGTCCTGAGTGCAGCTGGGACTGCCCAGTTTGTACACACATTCACAGCAACCTGGTGAGCAAACGGGGCATCTATTTTGCAAGAGCAATTGCTTCCTGAGGTTGAGCTACTTTACTGAAAGGCTGTGCCTCCAGGCTAGGGAGCAATGAGCTCGCTGCTTGCAGGAGCTTAACAGTTAAGCTTCCCTCCCCCCTCCCTTCTTTTTAAAGTCTGCAAATTAAGCCATTTCCAGCACACCCTAATAGCATGTCCTGCTAGAAGAGATGGCTCAAGGAGAGCCTCTTCGCAGCTCCCTAAGTGAGAGGGCTTTTGCCCCTGCAACCCTGGGAGTGCTTCTCCAGACCTGGGCCTTTGGAGCATAACCTCCCAGGACACAGGGAAATTCATGCTTTGAGAGCTTAAATAGGGTGAAGAAAGGAGGGGAAAAAAAAAAAGGGGTCAGGATGCAAGAACTGGGGCCAATTCCCAGCAAACAAACTGATCAGACAAAAGAGGATTTCCCAAGGCATGGAAACATTGGAGAGGAGGAGGAAGGGAGAGAGAAAAAAAGGAGGAAAAAAAAAAATCAGTCCCTGCTCTAACCTCCTCAGAAGAACTGATGCAACTCTAGAGCTCAAGTCCCATTAATTTTCAATGAAATGCCCTTAAAACTCAGCTTTCCCACTAGGCAGATGAGTGAGATGCCTGGAGCCATTTATGAACCTAGTCCCGAGTGCTTCATTATATTAGAGTTTGCCCTGTATGAAGTAACCTACCGCTGCATCATAAAACAACTGTCAGATCACATGCCACATCCCAAACTCCTCCCTTTTAGAGGCTGGTGGTCCCGATCTGCTTTCCAGGGGCTCTCCTGCCGGCCTAGCAGAACCACTTGCCATGTGGCAACTACCACAGCATCCACTGTCCCCTTCTCCTGCTCAAGAATATCACAGGCACCTGAGAAAACGGCATTAGCACCACTCCACAATATCCTTACGTGAGGTGAAAATCTGTAGCTTTGGTAATATTTTATACAAGTGAACCAGAAAGCCTGATGCCTTCCAATAAAGCATGGAACAATTTGGAAGGAAATAAAAGTTAACTCGCCCTTGCCTGCCGTGCAAGGGGCCTGCTCTTCAGACAGAAATGAGCTGCCTTCAAGCTCTCCCAGGGCCCTTTGTACTTGGCTGCTACTTAATGCTTTCCCGAGCTGTTCCAGTTTTCCAAAATTCTCTTGAATTTTGTTCAAAACAAGATGCAAACCCTCCCCCACTTCTAACCTACATTCATTTCTCAAGCTGTAACTAAAAATAGAGACAAATATGCAGAAACAGTTTAATCAACATTTTGGCACGTTCTCCCCTACACAGGCTGGGTCAGGGCGGCTCTAGCACTGCTCCAAGCATTGCACGGCACAGAGCCGGGCCAGGCTGCCGTGCCTCGGAGAGCGCTGCCCCTGCGCTGCGAGGCTGCCGCGGTGCAGAGCACAGCCGCTCAGCCAGCGCAGGGCCTCAGCTCCCCTGAGGACTGGAGCAACACGACTTTTTTTTTAATCCTAGCGTGAGGCTCAAGACAAGCCACTTCTGCCTCTAGTAACGTCTCACCACAAGCAGCAAGGGAAAGAGGCAGTTTACACCTAGTGACACTGCTGAGACCACCTGGGCCAGCCCCATGTTTCAGTTAACAGCAAACCCTTCCCTGATCGATTGCACAACCCAGCAAAAAGCGCTTTCCCACAAGAGATGACCAGCTATGGGGACAGTAAGGGCTCTGCAGAGGCCTGAGGGCTACAGCAATATTCAGTATTCAGCCATGCAAAGGCTGGGCATTTCTCCTACTCTTCGGTGTAGGAACTCACCATGCTCAGCACAGGGACTGTGTCAAAACAGGGAGAGAAACAAGCTACCTTTGGAGCTATTACGACAAACAGCTTCACAAATTAAGGGCATCAGGAGCTTTAAAGGCAATACATTAAGATTTAAGGGGATGTTCTCACCCTGTGGCTCACAAAACCTTAAGTAAATGCATCCAGCCCAGCATTTAGTTTCTCTTGCTCTCTCTCGATAGGAGAGGGCTCCCACAGTAACACTCGTGGTGGGACAGAGGACTCAGAAGTCTCAGGGTAAAGCTGCCCTCAGCCACAAGTATTTTTTAAACATCTTCACCTAGACCATGCACATCCCTTGAGTACTCCACGCTGTGACACCTTTCCCAGCGTGGAAAAGTACGTAACGCAAGCTTTTCCCTACACTTAGTGAACTTCCAGATCAAACCCTTAGGAGCATTTGACAGCATAAGATAGGGATTTAAATAAAGAAAACTTTCGCTGGGGTCTGCTAGAAGCTACCCCACAGCATATTATTTGTGATCCATGAACAACTCAGCATCCCAGCCATTTTCTGACAGCAAAAATGCAGGTTATTTCCACATAGAAGAAAATTAGCACTCTAAAGGGAGAGACTGGAGGCAAGACGATTATTAGCTGATCTTGCTCAGAAAAGCAAGTCACCATTTTGGCCACAGAGGCTAGAGAGGAATCATCCGAAAAAAATGCAGATTAGAAACAAGCGTTTAGCATGGGAAGCATTAGAGACAATTGCACTCCTGAGCAAAGGAGCTGCTGAGCTGAAGCAGAGGCGCTGAGAAACATGCTCTGAAGAGCAGCTCCAGCGAGTCCATTAATGATCCCCCAGCTCCTCTCACCCCTTACTTTTACAGTTGCTTTTTGCAGCTGGTTAGCTGGTGGCAGAGCACAGGAGAAGGATATCAGCCTGCATGAGGAGCCTGGAAGAGCAGTAAAACCTGGAATGATCTTACATTTACACTGCAGCAAAGTGCTCAGCGTGCCTGTTATTACAGCTGCACTGCTGGAACTTTTAACCTTTTTCTTTAGTTTCAATCACCTGACCACCCTATTCCCAGCTCTTTTTCTTCCTCCCTAGCTCTGGGTTGTCCCAGCTGAGCAGAGGGAATCTGCAAAGCCAGGACGATCACTTCCACAGGAAGCCTAGATGCTTTAGCAGGTTTCCAAGCTGGCTGTGAGAACCGGTCAGCACTTTGGTTCATCCAAAAAAACTATTGCAGTTTTGACCAAAAATCATCTGAGCATCCAAGTGAAAGCACAAGCATCTCACCTAAAGATCTCAGCATGCTTCAGAGGGGCATTATCCTTGTTATACAGGCAGGCCGGGGAAGGATTGCCAAAGCCTCTCTGCCAACCCACAGGAGAGGCCAGAGGGGAGCCCAGGTCTGCAGGAGACACAACAGGCTCTGTCCCACCCCCCTTCAACCTCATAGGTAAGAGCAGCATTTTCCTCCAAACATGCAGAAGCCAAACACTTCACGCACTTGGACTGGACGTGCAATTTGAGCAGCAGGTTTGACAGGGCTTTTTCCCTTAGAAAACTTTCCCTTTTGCTCAGCTCTTGTCACACATAGCAGGAGTCTGCACAAAACATTCAGCAGCTATGGCATTCCCAAACAAGCATTCCTGCAGTCTCCAGACATCCCAAAGCCTTTTCCCCACTCCAATGCAGTCCCAGCAACCCTTCCTGCCCAGGACAGCAAGCTCCTTCCCCTCTAGCATGTATCACCCTGTGCCTGGCCCCAACCTCAAGAAAAGGATCCAGACAGAGCATCTGACCACAGATGTCCAGAGCCCATCCTTCCTGTCAAATCACCATTTCCCTCATTCTAAAATACCCTTTCCTCCAAGCGCTGTCATACCAGCCTCCTAAGCAGAGGTAGGTGCTGGGCTGGCTGTAGAAAGCCTCAGAAGCAGCAGCCACATTTGCTAACTAATCATCGGGCTGCACCTGGAGAGCTAGGAGAGAGGGGATTAAAGTGCAGTCAGCTTTACACAGATAAAAGCATGTTTCAGAGCACCATGAATCTGTGCTGAGAAGCCAGACCCTGCAGAGACAGCAGCATGCCAGATCAAGGACAGGAGCCCACATGGGCGCAGCCAGATTCGGTGCCCAAGGTGTATGCCCACTCAAGTTTTGCCATCTCATCCTGCCCAAGACGTGCTCTCAGGCCACTTAGCTGTACCCTGTGTCAGGACACGTCATCTGCAAGGAGAGCCAGCAGGGCTAGGGCACGTCATGCTGCTCCCAGCGGTGCCAAGGAACCAGACGTCTCTTATGCAGGAGCCCCCTACGCTGCATTGGTGTACAACCAGTATCCAAAATTAGCCACAGCATGTGGAAAAACATGAAGCAGGATGTCTGAACAGTCCCCCATGTATTATAATATTTAAATAAAGAAACTAATTCTATAGGCTAGCATCATTCAGCATCTCATTAAATGTGCTGGGTTGCTGGGTGCACCAAGCAGCTGCTGAAGTTTCAGCTCCTTGTCACTTCACTACCACCCTCTTTTTTTTTCCCCCTCTCTCCTTTTTTGGGGGAAGGGAGGGCTTCCCTCAACTCTTCATCTTTCTTCTCACACTCCATGATTCTCCATTTTTTTCCATTATTGAAGTGTACCCTCTGTGCCGCTGTCAGTAGCTGTGTTACAATATATAGCACCACTGGCCTCTTGTGTTTAAGATTTGACTGGAAGTTAGAAACAGAAAAGGTAACCTCAGCTTTGAGCCTTTAAAATCAGCTCCTAAATCCTGTGACAGCCACCTGTCCTGGCATGCACACTGCTGGAGGTGGTGGGGATTGGCCAGCCAACCCCATGGCTGGGACCAGCAGCACAAGGCAACGCAGGCTAAAGGCTGGAGTCAAAGTGCTTGATTATCTGGTGCCGCTTCCACCTCCCAGGGAGCAGGGTCTGTGCAATACCACTGCACAGGTAGAATTTCTCACCTGAAAACTGCAGAGGGCACCAGCAGCTGCCACTTCGGCAGAAGTAACACAAGGACCTTGCAACAACCTCTTCCTCTCACATAACCTCCCACTCTCTCCCACTGCAAGGGCTGCACTGAAATCTTCACTGCTGAGGTCTGGCCTCTCTGTCCAAGCAGCAGATGAGCCAGGTCCAGAGAGAAACTGCACTGTGTTAGTGCTTCCATTAAAAATCATTAAAAAAAAAAAAATCTGACCTACCTGGGGAGCAAATATGAAGAAGCAGCAAGAGCAGCCTGTTCTGCAGCTGAAAGCAAGCTGGGTGCCAAGGGGAACAGTAAGGTCCACTGAGCAGCAAACTCACCAACTGGGGCACAGCCTCATAGTACAGAGCAAGGAGAGCCAGGCTAGGGACAGTGACAGGTTCACTAGACAGGCCCAGAGCAATGGGGCAGGGCCAAGGGCAATACAAGGCCAGATGTGCATGCACAGCCCAGCTGAAAGAAGGCCTAGGTCCAAGAACCTGAGCTTAAATGCAGCCCCAAGCTGGAGGGTGCATGGATGGGTGAGGCACCAGGTGTGGCTGGTCAGGGCAGTTGGAGCCAGGTGGTGCACTCAGGCTCCAGCAGCAAAACCCCCAAGAGACTATTGCTGCCGCTCCTCCTTGGAGGAGGGATAAGGAAATGCAGCAATGAGCACCATGGACAAGTTAGCAGCTGGGGATGCATCTTTATCATCTCTATAGCAACACTGAAGCTCAGGGTTAGCAGGGGGGATGTGAACACCAGACTCCTACAGGGACTCCGAATTCACTTCCTTCCAACCCTTGGCACTTCCACAGGCCACAACAGTGACATGACCCACCTGTAGCAGCAGGTGAGGTAGGAGGATAGTGATATCTTGGGTTGCCCAAGTGTTTGGGGTCCTGAGGCATTTGTGCTACCCCCCCAATACTTTATGCTGGAGTTTCACTGCTACCCTCCAAAACAATCTAGCCCAGTTCAAGGTACCCAGCCATGCAATGTACAACCTTAGCTTTCATGTCTTAGGCCCACTTCATAAAATACATTTAAAGGTGGTATTGCAGAAGTCCCTCAGGGCTATAAAAACAAGAAGGGGTTTTATGTCCATACCCTTTCTGAAGAGCACAACAGCCACTGGAATGAGAGGCTCCAGAAAATCATTAAGCTCCTCTTATACATTGAGAGCTTGTGTGTTCTGTCTCTGCAGTTAATTACAGCTCACAAACCTTAATTACATTCCCAAATTCCAGGTTTGGGAGCTAATTATAAATTAGCTCCCTGTGTAGGCCATCCCAGGAGTCCCACTCAGAGAGGAAAGCTATCTCTCTGCTCCTGCAGCACATTCCCAGCTGCTGCCTGCACCCAGAGGCCACCAGTGTTCCCAGCAGCCACCAGTATTCCCAGCTGTGAGTCAGGGGCTGCCTGTGAGGCTTGGAGATGCATGACCCCATAAAGTGGAAGGAAATGTCCTGAGCCATGGCCTTGCAGTCTTGTTGCAGGCAGTGTATGTTGTTGAAGCAATCATTCTCCGTCCATGCGCAGGGCAGGTATAAAGTCATGGTTCTCCCCAAAGCTGAGGAGCATAGATATCCTTTCCAGGCCAAGAAGAGGAGAGCACCAGCCTCCAGCAGGACATGATGGGGATGAGGGCACCAGCTGAGCATCTGGGGCTGGCAGCTGACTCAGCCCTGAGTGGAGGTTAGAGCCCCTTGCTGCCCTCAAGTGAGATGGGGAATGATATGGGAGATTACAGTGATGCTGTGTGCTCCACAGAGCTGTGCCTGCAGGAGCGACTGGTGGAGCTGCTTGCTGGAAGCTCTGTCCTCCAGATACATCTTCTTCAGCCAGTTTGGGCTCATGCTCGTTATCACTTTCACTTTTACCAAACTTCACACCTTTAGATTTCTCCTCTGCTTTGGTTTCTGGGACCCAGGAAATACATCCATAATAAGCAGTTGTTACATTTCAGGTTGCATGTTTAAAACACTCTCTCCCTCCTCCTCTAACAGAAGATAAATAAATAGAAGAAAACAAAACTCTCCAGGCACAGAACAAAATGGCTTTAGTGAGAATGGCTGTTGAGTTTCAGGAGAGCTGCAGCTAGCATCGGTTGTACGGACCCCACTCAAAGGCCAGCTCTTCCTTCACTGCTGAGGGTCGGGCACCTCAGACAGAAGAAAATGGCAAAGGTTGAGTTTTTTCTCTTTTCACCCCTTTTCACCCACCATGACTTCCTCTTGCCTGGATTTCAGTGGTAGTAAAGGAGGGAGGCCACAAGGCCTTGCCTGAGACAGATTCTGCACCTCTAGACCACATCTCTCTCCTCTCCCAGCAGAAAAATGCCCATTCCCCACATCCGCTTCTCCAGAAATGAAACAGCTGGGGTGGGCATGCTAACCTGGGTGCCCATGGGTGACTTCCCACGCTGTCCTGTAAGGGGCAGGAATCAGTCACAACTGAAACACCCGCAGCATGATGCAGCACTTCCTTTCCAGTGAAATATGATGGTAAGGGAATTCACCACGCCAGTCTCAGCTGAGATGCAAAGATACTAAAGCTGTCAGTTCTGTTCAGTAGAAAGACTCATCTGAAGCAGTCCAAGTGGCTAAGCCTGTATCTGGGAACGATACACTGCTTCAGTGTGTCTATGAACACAAGATAATTAGCCTGAGCATTATCCCTCTTTTAGACATTTGAGGGCAAGAGGAAAGGGGGACAGGAGACATGGATCAGAGCCCAGCGCTCTGGGACTTGCATCCACCACCCTTAAAAACGGCCCTACAGTTCTTAATGATGGTATAAAAATATGAGGCTTTGTGTATAGAGAATATGTTCTTTCAAGACCCTTTGGGCACTTATAAGGGCTCTAATTCATTAACTTTTCCTTGGCTGAGATTAGCTAGCAAATAGATATCCAGAAATTCAAAAAGCAATTAAAAAATACATGGAAGAAAAAGATCCATCAACATTATTAAACACAAAGACATCACCACTGTTTCAGAAGTCCCTGAGCTGCAGACTGTGAGCACGACTCCAGACTGGGTACATGTAACTATGTGTCTTCCCTGAATTCAGCCTATTCCCAAGTCCTCTCCTGTTGGCCACTTTCAGATATGAAGCTGCTGGGGTGTGTGGATCTTTGCTCTGATGAGTAAACACTGTCCCAAGATTAAGCTCTTACTCATGGAAAAGCCTGGAGATGGCTGATCTTTCAGCGCCCTCACTCTTCAAAGAGAATGTTAAAATCTTTGTGTGGCCACAAGATAGCTCTCAGTGAGAAGGAGAACCTAGGAGAAGGCCACAGGCAATGGCTTCCTGGGGGCCCATTACCTTACTGGGGCATGGTCATGCAAGTTAGACTCAGCTGCCCCAAGTAGTGGCTGGCTTGGTTCCTCAGCACAACTCCTTGTGTACACACACTGATGTTCTCTGATAGGCATCTTGAGGCTGGACCTCTGTCTTCCTTGATGATAGAGTAAAGTACATGCATAAAGACCCAGCAGATGTGAGCACTAGCATGTGTGTGAGCTCGAACCTCTAGGGCGAGACAAGGAATGGTGACAACACTGATCCTGCTGGTACAAGCTCTTCCTAACACACAGTGCCTCTCAAAGGAGAACACTTCATTCAGGGAAACAGAAAGAAATGAACAAGGAATGAGCTCCCGGACTTGACCCAGGGGATGAGACAGCACCAGGTTTCTATGAACTGTGTCCTTCTAGGAAAAAATACGAAACACAAGGGCTGGAAAATTAAGTAGCAAGCAAAAATAAATCACGTGCAAATGCACAGCCTGCTCTACCTGCCTAACTCAGCTATAGTAGACCCAGGATCCCTAGTACCTGCATCAGGGAGAGTGTCTCTATCAAATGTGAGAGCAGGTGGGCAGGGTGACCCCCCTCCCCTTCCCAGAAGCTGAAACCTATGTCACCGTGGCTTTGGATGCTCGAGGAGTGCTTGAGAAATGTGTGCAAGGTAGAGAGGGAGAGAAAATCTGGGGATTTCTGAAGTCCTTCATGTGACTTTTCTGAAGCTGGTCTGCGTATGATCTCCAGGAAGTCTGAGCTATATTAAACCAGACATTGTCGCCTTTTTTTCCAGAATGTCTACTTCAGTTTGACCTGCTTTGGAAAGCTGCACAGACTGTAATTCCTCAACACCATCAACCATCCCAGCTACAATCCCTAAAGGGGCATTTGCTCTAATCAGCGGATAGAAGTCTACTCATAACAAGGAGAAGGATCCCTAAGTCCAAAAATCTCACTGGCTCCCCCAAAAAGATGAGCTGGAAGAACAGGTAAATGGAAACACAAGCTAGAAGGAGGAACAGCTAACAGAAGTCTTTAACAGAAGTCTGGAAAAAGACAGTTCTCTGCAGCCTTGAGTTACTTTGTTAATGTGCCAGGTACCAAGCCATCCTGCTATGAAGCATCTCCAACAGTCAATGCAGCTGAGGAGGGTCTGGTCTGGCTGGATACCACCTGAGACCTCTCCACTTCACATTTCTATATCGTCTGTTTCATTTGCACTGTTTAGTAGTTTTCAGGTGGCAACTAGGGACATTTACCTACTTACTCCAGATCCTTATCCAGATGGTGGACTGATTAGCAAGCATCTACGGATATGAATGTGAAATCACATCAGTGGCTACCACTGGAGTGTGTTGCTAGAAGCTAGTCAAGAGACGTGGATCTTTGCCAAAGGGTTTCTGGGGCAAACAAATACGATGATTAACATCCAACCAGGAAATAACGTGCCAGGTCTTTCACATCCCTGTGATGCCTGAGGGAGGCCAACATAATCATACCAGCGAGGCTGACAGCCACCAAGGCTGAGGCTGCAGATGTTTGCTGATTTTATATGAAAGGGGCTAGAACTGCAGAAGTACAGCAGCACGGGCAGATATATGGGTTCACAGGGCAAGAGCTGTAAGGAAGGAGCTGGTCCTGATGCTACAGAGAAGCAGAGAAGCAGATGCAGGCAGAGCAGCAGGAGCGGGGAATGGCGCAAGTCAGCTGCAGTGGAGCTGTTGGGCACACGGCCGCTGTGCCCCCAGGGGCCACGGCTGGCTGGACATCTCTGGCAGACAGTCCAGCAGGTAGTCCAAGGAGGAGGGAGACATCCTTCTGCTCCTCTCTGGTGCCACGTGGCTGGAAAAGGGCTGCTGGGACGGAGGTGGGAGGGCTGATTACAGTCCAAAACCCAAGTAATTAGAGAGCCCTAGAAGGACACTTTCTGAAAATGCTAGTGGCATTATTTAACGGATGCAGAAGAAATGAAATCAAACTGAAAGCTCAGATTAAAACATACTTTGATGTTGAAAATGTATTTTTTACAGTTGTCTCAAAGAGGCTCTCTGGGAAGGAGCACGCAGCAGTGGCAGCCTCGGGTGCCCTTTCCCTGTCAGGCCTCCACCTCCCCGAAGGCAGTGCCCCACTCACTGTCCTGGGCACAAGGCAGGCCAGGGACTGGAGCACATTTCTGTCTGCTGGTTGCAAGATGCGCTGGCTTAGCTCAGGGCATGTGATGGAGCTATTTCATATTTTGTTCCAGCTCCGCTGCATCTTCATTATTTTTTTACATCTTCCTTCCCCATTCTCCATATTACACCTCCTCATTCCCTATCATTCTCCCCTCACCTACTTCTTACCCCCCCTCAAAAAATGCATGAGTTTATTTTTTCTCGGATGCACTCTTTGTGTCACTTTGAAATTTCTTATGAGGCATTCAGCGTTGTGCATGTATCTCGCTGCTTGTCCAGAGCTGACCTCCCTTGGCTTTCTCAGCAGCTGCTCTGTCTAGATACCTTTTTTCCAAGTCAAGGCACATATATGTACCGGGTGGGCTGGTTTTCTAGTTGTTGGGTTTTTTTATCATAGTTTATGAAACATCTGCTGTTTATAAATTATTTCCTTTGAATGCCATAATCTTTTTAGTTGTATGAGCCAGTAAATACCTCTGAGCAGCAGAACGGCGCTGCTAACACTCTAAATTGGCTTTCGTTACAAACGCAGCTCTCTGGCGAGATGGGCAGACCCCCTCCGCACACGCATACACGCACACATCCCCTCGCCCCTCCCTGCAAAGCTCTTCAGAGACACCCCTGATCCACAAGCAGCCACAGACGCAACCAGCACAAGGACATTCATGGACCCTGGGCTACATCGATCCTGATACACCAGCACAACACTGGAAGAACACAGCAAGCTGAATGCACAACACACACACGCACATGCAAAGCAGCGTTTTGGTAACTCATAAAACATAGTTAAAACCTTGACAGACAGGCTTGTTGCAGAGGAGCGGCTCCATGGAGGAAATCAGTGTGCTGTGACACAAATGCCCAGCAAAGAAACGGGATCGCCCGCTCCTGGCCGGGCTCGCAGTCCTCTGCGCCGAATTGCAGACACTCCCAGGCTATCAAAGCAGCCATGCATGGTATTAAAATCTTGTCTGCAGAAAGTTAGGAAAGCGAGTACAGGAAAACTATAAGGGGAAAAAAGCAAAACAAATAACCAATGCATTTTAATCATCAAAGCACTCTCAGCCAGCTCTCCCCATTATTTATGGTTTACTCATGGGTTTAATTTTTCTGCTTTGTTTTTGTTTATTTTGTTTTTTTTTTTCTTTTTTCCTTGTGAGAAAGAAAGGAATGAGAGAACCCTCTGGAGGATCAGAAGATTTTCTCATTCTGCTTAGTGAAACTACTGAAATAATTATAAGAACAAGGCAAAATCAGTACAGGACTAGTATCTGCAGCCGCTCTCCTCCCGGGTGGCAGTGGGCCTGCTTCGGTCCCAGCACCAGCTCTGTGAAGGGGAGGAGAAGGAAGCTCCTCTGGTCAGTGGAAAGGGCAAGCAGCACCCAGACACGAGGGGCTGCTGCCTGGTGGCGTGCTGACTGTGTCTCTAAAGGAGCCTCTACGGCCCTTTGCAAAAGCAGCTGCGCTAGCGGAGCCCGAATTCATCCCAGCACTCACAGATGCGTTCATTTCTGATCACAAAAAGCTGCTCTGTTTGTGATTTACACATTTTTCCTAGTGACATTGTGAACATAGACCAAGGTGCAGACACACAACCAGCTCCACGGACACAAGCGTGGATTCTTCAAATGCAAGGACAAACTCGATTAGTTAAACAGCCACCATATTAAAAAAATTGCATTAATACCCTAACCCTGCACCTCCTGTCGAGGAGCTCTCATAGCGTGTATTCTCCAGAGATGCATCCCTTTTACATTGTAATATTGTCTCAGGAGCAATTCAGGCAAGAAAAACACAAGTATAAAACGGATTAGAGGGCTTTCATCTAGGTGGGGAGGGAGATGATGTACCAAGCTAATGGGCCAAACAAACCTTCCCAGCCTTGCTCTCAGGGAAGCTGCTGAGACTTTTATGGCTGTTTGGACTGTTTAGAAAAGAAAGAGGCACAAAAACCAAAATAGGTCTCTTGAAGGTCTTTAAATAAAAGAGACTAAAGATATTTTACAAATGAAACATTTAAACAATGAATGAGAAGTGGGTGGAGCGGTGATACAAAGCAGAATTAGGCAATTAGGTTAATCCTCAGGAAATCAGCTAACTCCCAGGTAGATAGCAGCTGGGGAGTGATTTAATTGTTATGTCCCAGGAGGTACCATGCCTGAGAAGAGAAATGCTTCCTGTCTCCTGCTGTGGGCTGGAAACCAGTTTGGAAAAGCTGTTTCTCCCACATCCTCCCTTTTCGGTGGCCCATTGACCTCCCCTCCCAACTGGGCCCCTTCTCCCAGGCTCCTGGCAAGAGCTTAGCCCCAACGCTGGCATAAAAGAGGTGGAGAAGAGCAATCACCCTCCCCACCGGCAGCCAGGTGCCTCCACCACCAGCACCCAAGTCGCTCAGCACAGGGCAGCACTGCAGCAGGCTGGTGGCTTCCCCAAGGGGCAAGAGCAAACCTCACCTGGAGGCATTTCACACTCTCCTTCTCAGTAGCTGAGATTTTTATCTGGTATAATAGAGCAGATAGATAGTGCAAGGGAACCACTAGAGCAGAACACGAGGAGTCACTCGGCTTACGTGAACGCAACGTGCAGCTGAGGTGAACTTAGCTCTCATTAGGCTAAGTGGAAGTTGTAGGATCAGAAAGCATGTGCCAGACAAAGATAGGCCAACACTTCCCATGGGCAAAAGGCTAAGAAAAACACCATGAACACTGTCTTGCCAGTAGGCATTATTTTTATCTCCTTTAGATTAAGATAATATGTAATGATCAGATTTATCTTACGGCAATTGAGGTATGTTATTGACACAATAAAAGTGGAGTTTACTATCACTTAGCACGTGAATTTGCATGTCAGATAACAAATAGTGCAATGCTTATCTATCTGTAATAGTCTATGATTACATGACATCATTTCAATCTTTTATCCTGAAAACTCTCTTTGGAGTTGACTCCCTGAACTCTTGTGATTTTATAGTTACTTTCTGAGGATCAGCACAGGCACACAAGGAAGAAGCTGGCAGAAGAATCTGTCCAAGTGACTGGGAAATCTGTCAGATGGGTCTTTTTCCACTTTTATCCAGTGCATCTAGGTAGTTATTTTGGATAAACAAAGAGATGACCAAGTAACTAGCAGAATTCCTCCTAGAGCTTGTGGGCATTCATCTACTCCTGAGTTGAGGTACCAAAGCAAATGAGGAAGTGGCAGCAGCAACATGCATGCTACAAGCACCAGGATATGGTTTGCTGTTCCTTCAGGCAGTCAACAGCTGTAGCTGATGCAACACTTTGTTAAATTGCTTGTTAACATACCAGGTCTCCACTGACTTGTGCCCATATTGCTCTGGTTCCCACTCACCTTGGGGCTGGTCCTGCTCCTGCTCCAGTGAGACCTTGGCACATGAAGCACAACTCTGCACACCTGGACAGCTATTTTTAACTTTTTTTTTTCTTTTTAAACCTTGCCCCCTCAGTATTTTTCCTGGATGTGGTCTCCTTTACAACAAATTTGGGCTCCTGAGAGTAGTTCTGCTTAGCTTGAGTTCACAGCATGCCCAGCCTCCACTAGAGCACAGTCTCAAAATCAGAGCCCTAGAGCAACAGCATTTCTGTTTGCTGTGTCAGTGTTGCCAGATGTCTGAGACCTCATGAACTCATCTGCGCACGGGCCA
The DNA here is from genome assembly GCF_028389875.1 of Rhea pennata. Taxonomy (NCBI): domain Eukaryota; kingdom Metazoa; phylum Chordata; class Aves; order Rheiformes; family Rheidae; genus Rhea; species Rhea pennata. The sequence continues at coordinate 5,365,553 of NC_084678.1, forward strand.
AGCCAGGCTTGACAAGAGATAACCCAGTGTGAGAAGAGGAGAAGCATCAACTTCTTCTTCACACATGCAAAAGCACCAGTACACTTGCTCCAGAAGTGGTGCTACCAATTCTACTACTGGGAGCTGTTACCATAAGGTAACAGTTTGATTAAGAATTTATATGCGTATTTTACCTTGTTTCTGTTGCTGCTGGCAGAAACAGTCTCCAGCTGAGAGCTAAATCCTTGCAGCAGAGACCTTTCAGTTTTTAGCCACAGGTAAACTTACTTTGGTTGGGAATCCCTCCAGTCCAAGGTTTTTGGCCTTTCTTTCCAACTGAAAGCAAGGTCTCTGCCATGGAGCTCCCTGTGATGAATCCCTTAGGCTCCCACTTCGGTGTGGGGACAACAAAGGCCTGGATCTACATGCGAGGGGGATGATGCCTTGGTTTCTGTGACAGCCAGCGGAGAAGGAAGGGCCGAGTTCCCCGAGGGGGACGCTGCTCTCCAGCGCCTGAAGAGGAAGCCTGGAGGACTGTGCCTCACCCCTTTGCTCCTCACCTTAGGTGGGACGGGGAAAAAGCAGAGCCCTGATGCATGCTTAGATACAGCAGCTGGATGCAGCTAGAGAGTGAAGAGGCCAAAGAGGTGGTTCCAAAGTGCTTTGTACTCTGAAATTTAGGATGAAATAAAGAAAAAGGAAAACAGACACATACAAGAAAATTCAAATATTTTTCCCCCTTATGAATGCCATGGGACTTGCCTTTATTCAGTACTTCATGCATTTACATACAAATTGCTCCATAATGGCTCTGCCCTCCTCTTTAGCATTTGCTGTTAATGTGCCGTACAAAAGGCCAGTTGGCTTCAGGTGCCCATCCTGGCTGGCGAGCTGGGCTGGGGGGTCACCCCATCCCATGGACCCGTTTTCCAGGGCAGCGTGCCAGAATTGCAAGGGGTGAGGGAAGGGAGCAGCACACAGCCCCTTGCTTCAGACAAGTCTCCTTTTGCCCGGAGCCCTCATCGCCGTTGTCTGCTTAGCCAAATCCCGACAGCGTTAAAAAAAAAAAAAAAAAAAGTCACCTTGGTCACGCTGACAGCATCACCTTAAAGCGGGGGCTGGTCCCAGGAAGGTCTGGGCCCCTGGGACAGTTCCCATGTGCTCTCCAACCGTGGCCAAGACGTCACGGGCGGCAGGAGCTGCCGAATGCCGCGGCGCTGCCCCGATTTCTGCCATCGCCCTGGGCCGCGCGTGCCTCGGGAAGCAGATAAGGCTCCCCAAGATCAGAGGAGGCTCCTGCAAAAGCCAGTTCCTGTCCGTGAAGAATTGCCGCAGGGAAAGAGGGCTGGCGCGGGGCGGGGGGGGGGAATGCCGTTCAGGGTGGCAGGCTTGGAAGTGACGGAGCCAGCGGGCCCACGGCACTCCCAAACTGCAGAAATGCCTCCAACGACAAGAAAGGAAAGCATGAAATAGTGCAGCTGCATCCTGGGGTCTAAGCTGGCAAACGCCTCGGGGGGCAGCTGCTGGCCCTGGGGCTGCACCGCTGCATGGGGGCTCCCTGCTCCTGCGGTGCCTTTCGATCAGAGCAGAGCTTGCGGCTGCAGAGCCGGAGCCCTGCTCCCCGTGCAGGGCCTTCCCATGAAGGCATCTCCGTGAGCCTTGTTTTGCAGCCCATTAAAAACGGGCAATAATTAGCTGGAGGATGAGAGAGGAGGGAACATGTTTATATTTGACACCAGGGACATGGCACAGCTGCATTTAGGAAAAACGTAGTGCTGTTACCTAGTGGCTCTGGGACACAGTGGCAGAGGTGCACATCTCACCTGAGAACCTGCCCGAGAGCTTGAGCAGGACAAGGAGGCAGGAGACAGCGAAAGGAAAATCCAAAGCTCCCAAACTGCCCTAAGCTCCCACTAATTCTAACCCTTTGCCACCCAACCATACTTGCTTGTGTGACACGGTCAGCAAACCCAGGCAGCACGGCTCCGTCACAGCTGACCAGCTCCTACTGCTCCTGCACATCCCTTTTCATTCCCACGAGAACCACGCAACACAACTAGACCCTCTACTGTCCCTAACAAGGTGAGAAAAACTCATCAGCCATGACATGAAGAAAAGGTTTCTAGGATGTTTCTGTACGGACAAAGTTAGACTGTTCATGCTTATTTATGTCCCTTGAACCTGTGCTGCTATCAAGCATTCACAGGTATGTAATGTAATTGCAGCTGACTGAGCTTTTCCAGAGAAGGAGGATTCTTTTACAACAGTGCTGGTTTAATCTAGCATCTACAATTGGTCAAAAATACTTAACTTGTTCATTTAAATTAATAAGTCTGAACTGAATCAAATGAAAAACAAAACCCTTAAATAGCAGAGTGGCAAAGGACAGGCCACATCCCTTATCCTCCACAGGGAGCATTTGGCCAAACAACAACAACAAAAGAAATAATACCCCTTTTTGCCCTGTACGAAACATTACTTAAAACCTAAAGGGCATTGCATGGATGTTTCTGTAAAAACCGTACCAAAACGCATTACCCGTCCTTGTGAGGAAGGCTGTCTGCAACACAGCCGACACTCGCCGTTCACGCTGGTGAGGTTTTTATCGGGTATTAGGAGTCTACGATGCTTTGTGTATTCCAGCTTTAAGACCAAGGTATTGTGATAGTTTTGCATTTGAATAACTCCAGCACCATCGTTCTTTTGACAGACAAGGGAGTTCAGGCCATAACGGGGGAAGACTGCTGGAGAGTGTCTCCGCTGCTCCGGCTGAAGGGCAGAGACTTCACCGCCCGACCCGCTCCTGGGCTGCGGGGCCAAGGGCGCAGCTGGGATTTGGCACGTTTGGCAAAGTGACAGGTTTTCATAACAGGTATCTGTGGAAAAATGTGGTTTGTATTGTATTTTCTCCAGGTCACCTCCATCGTTGCATTCTTCCTGTGGAAGACTTTTGCTTAGAGATGTGCTCCTGGGGCTAATCAAGAAAAAAAAAATACACATATATACCATACCAGGATACCTAGCTTCAGTACTTAGAAGAGACCTAGGAGGAGAAGTGCTGACATTATAGTATCTAAGAGACATTCATCCCCAACTGAACAGACTCGGCAAGGACATTCAAAATTTTAGTTATCTTTTATTAAAAGCATAGAACTAAAGCGAACGTTAAAAAAAAAAAAAGCCTGAAAAGGAGGAGGGGGAAGTTTCCTTTCTTTTCAGAAGGAAGACATACAACTGGGATAAATTTACAATAATAATCTGAAACTACAGCTGAGAGCTGGAGGGAGAAAGAAAGAAAGTCGGGAAAAGCATGTGTCACTGCTGAAGGTACATACTACTTCAAGGCTTTGCTTGTCATTTCAAGGCAAGAGAAATCAGTAAGAAGGCGAGATGTCTCTCCTACCTGCTGGCACAAGGCGGTATGAACTTCTCTGAGGCTGCAGGGAAGGCACTTTGCATGGATGCAAAATATTATTTTGCATGGGTTATTTTCCATCCTCCTGCATAGATGTGCCACACACAGGGTTGCTTCTCCTGAGCCTATGCTCTGGCGAGGAGCCTTTCTGCACCATCACAAACGGCCAATTTTGGGAGAGATGGTTCCTTGCTCAGCCTGGAAGTGAGGGAGGGCGTATGAGAAATATAAAGTCAGGTTGAACATTAGCAATGTTCAATCATTTGCTATCATTTCTTGGAACAAAAAGGGAGGTAAACAGACTGAACAATAGATTCCCAAAGCTGTCGCCGTTAAATCCTACTTTTTATTATTAATATTATAATATTGTAATGAAAATAGTTGCCTGAAAGAAGGAAAGTTTGAACTCCGTCTGCTGGATGATCCCACTACAGCTCTGGCGAGATATATTGTTTCTCGAGAAACCCAGACCTAGACCCTCCAAGAGGCACCGAGGGACCCGACCGGCAGCGATTTCCACGACGGGAACAGACAGTCTGGTTGCCCCAGACAGTGTGGTCCACAGCAACTCTGCTTAGAGAAAACCCCAGGGGATCAGGCCTGTAACAGTCCCATATGACTCCATCCTTCCTGATGGCAATCAGGACACTCCTGGCCCCACTGGCCATGGCATGAGGAGGCTACCACCACACAAGACTCCCAGCATGAGAGTGGGGCTGCAGCGAAGTCCGCGTCTGTGCAAGCCTTGAGCAAAGCAGCTACTAGCCCACCAGAACTATTCATCTCCAGGAAAACCACCCTACTAATGTAGTGACTGATTTAAGACTAGGCTGCATGGTGTTTTCAGTTGATGCACCCATGCTGACATCAAGCTGAATGGATAAAGCCAGGTTAAAGAATCTGGCATAGCCACAGATTGGTAGGATGTTTTTCAGGTTCTTTGTGATAACGGTTCATGTTGGTCACCTCAAAACAGCTAGCAGGCAGGTTAGGTACATAGGTGACTCCATCTCTCTGCATTGAGGACAGGTCTGGCGGAGAGCTCATCTTTCAGAAGCTTCTAGCTTGAGCCAGGTGCCCATTCAAGGGCTGAGGGCTTGCTGATGGGACCAGCAAGACACAGACAGCAGGGGAAGGAGCGCTGCCATACCACACCAGTTCCTCACCTACGCCAGAGCAAGACCAACCCCTCCATCCACAGCCTCGTAGATGAGGAGGTAGACAGAAAACCTCTCCCAGACAATCACTGGATCACACTGGTAACAAGGAGGCCAATTAGTGTCAGCCAAGACGTGGGACCTGCAGGTAGGAAGCAGACCTTGAGTACCCAAAGCAAACAGGAGCTCAGGATGAGCTGAGGCTGTGCTAGTTACAGGCTGATCAGGGATGCTTGCATCCTGCTCATTACTGATTTCCCAAACCCTCCAGCCTCTCAGCTGATTAGCAGAGAGCTCAGTTGTGCCCTGCCTCACCCAGAGGATCCAGGCTTCTTCCTCATCCAGCCTCACCAGGGGAAGCAAACCCCCCCTTTGCTATAATTGATGGACACAATTCACTGCAATTAGTATTTCAGCAGCAGGTAGTTAACCCTCAGGGCAAAGCGTGATCGTCTCTATTTGGCTTGCTCGGTGTGGCCTTGAATTTAGAGCAAGCTCCTTAGATTAGTGGTTGTTTGCTCAGCCATCAGAGCACACAACCCTCTCCAGTGCTCAGTCCAAAGAAAGCACTCCCTCCATCTCCCCCTTGGTGCAGAAGCCAACTCATCGGAAGCCCCTCTGTGCCACAACTCCCTGCCTGCTCCAGCAACAAGACTGAGGTCCTTCCCTTGCAAAAAGCAACGGATACAGGTCATAAATGCAGATGCTAATGCAGAACACCTTAATGGCCCGAGCATCCAGCATTCAGGCTTGATATTTAGACAAAAAGCAATTTGTTTGTCCTTTAAGTTCCCAATAATCTGCATTTATTTTAATTGGCACTCATGGCAAGCACACTCAGAGACAGAAGCTGAGAAGGTATAATTATGTTACTATCTTAGGCGTACATACAACCTAAGGTTTCAGCTCACACACACACGCATTAAAAAAAGCCCACACCCACAAGCAAGAACAAAATAAAACATCTCCAAGAAAGGGACATTCATGAAACCATGAACTTGTGACGTGAACTGGATGCAGGCCACCACAGAGGCTTGACAGGCCTCAAGCAGGGGAGCTGGACGTCTTCGGAGGCTCTGCAAAACACTAGGGTAGGCAGTAGAGAGAGACTGACTTCTGCCCAGCCCATGAGCTCATGCAGTGCTTGATCCCCAGAGGTGACCCACCTCTATATTGTGGCTGAACACTGCTGGCTAACCATCCTCTCAGGCCAAACAGCATGAGCCACGACCCCCCCCCCCCCACCATACAGATACTGTTTTTGTCACAGCAACGTCAGTGGGAAACATGACAGTGGCTGATGGACACTGCTGCCCGTCACCACAACGCAATGCTCATTGCAAAGGCCTTGTGAACAGGTCAGGTTTGTGCTCCTTCCCAGCTGCTTGACTGGAAAAACTGTCAAGCTTTCTGACTCGCATTTTCTAACACCTTCTTGAAGCCATGATGATGTGCAAAGGGGTTACTACACTTTAATGAATTGCCATTAGTCAGCTGAACACTCTTACCTTGCTCCTAATGCAAGGTAAAGCATGTCGCCTTAAAACGTCAGAGAAGGTGACTTAATCTAACACATTTTATTTCCCAGTTGAGTCAGTCTAGGAGCGTGCACAAAGCCCGTGTGGCAGCTGGGGACATGAGTGGCAACTCATTAAACTACTCACACCTAAACCACACTTAATCACACGCTCCTGCCTTGCATATTCTAGTAAGAGCTTGGTTTTCCTTCCCCTTCTCCCCTAGAAAATAAATGGCCTGTCTTTACCAGCTTAGCTGGGTCCTAGAAAACTTTTTGCCTGTGAATAAATAATTCATTTCTGCAGATTGGTTTTAACAATATCACAATGTGCCTCAACAGCTGTCTTGAATCTTGTCTATTCTGGATGTACCAACAACGCAGCCGAAAGCCAGCCTGTTCGCGATACTCAAACTCAACTAAATAAAGCATGAAGCTAATCCTCAGTTAAAAAAAAATAATAATAATAACAATAAAATAACCCTGGACAAAAGCTACAGATCAAAAATAAACAACTACTTGCCCAAATAAATGAGAAGCAAGTGTCAAAATACTAATGGGGGAGGGGGAAGGGATTAAATGCATGAACTGCCTTGCTTTCCCTGGTGTGCACCAAGGCGGTGAAGTTGAATATATGCTTCTGCGAACAGTGGCTGGGAATCCACGTGATTCCCACGAGCTGCATTTGGGAGCACGAGGTGGGCTCTGACCCTAGCCTACCCAGCCATTTTTCTTTTCTTTTGTGCTTGTTTGTTTTCTTAACAGGGGAGCAAACAGAACACATACTCCAGAGGCCAGATGCTGCACAGCGCAGGTGGTTCAAGTGCCTGCCTGGATCAGCATGATTTGCTCCACAAGGAAAGCTCTATATCATAGAGCTGGTCCCCACAGAAGTCCCAAGTGCTACACAACACTTGGGCCATTGCACACGAGAGGCCACAGCCCAGGAGAGGTGCTCAGGGAAAGCCAAGGAGCACGGGGAGAGCATGGGAGGCGGCAGGTGCCAGAAGGAGGTGCAGAGGCTGCCAGAATTACCCTGACTGGTGATGCAGCTCTGAACAGTGCGTGGAGATGGCTTTTTTCTTCTGTACTGGAAGTGAAAGGAACTACAGTGATCAGTAGGTAAAAAACAAAATAATGAGCTGCTTAGAGCCAGGATCAGTGCCACTGAGCTAACTGTTCTCATCTGCCACTTACTGGGCATCCACTCCTGGGCACCAAAGCTCAGTGTGGCTCAAGTGAGGCTTTCTGCTTACTGCAGCAACCTCCAGGGCTGCTGTTCAGGCCCACCTGGTGCTCTCTGTTCACAAGATAGCCAGCCGCAGAAACATAAATCCAGCAAAGGCCCTGGGAATTCAGAGGACAAGTGAGAGGGGCAGGGAGGAGGCCTAACACATAATTTCCTCAGGTAATTCTTTCCCTGCCTTAGAAAAAAAGAGAGAGAGCTCAGAATAAAGGCTGTTAATCAAGGGCTTAGCAGAGCTTCCCATCTCTTGTTCAGCATAGCAGTGCCTGGAAGATGCTACTGTCCTATAGGTGGCTGGGGAGCTGCAAACAAAAGGCAGGTTCCAGTCTGAGGGCTTAGATACAAAATAACACAGCATTGGTTCAAGGAGTTACGAGACATCGACTGTCCTCAGTTATTGTTTGTGCCGGTGCTCTTAGCTTGGGTCAGACCTGAGCCGATGAGATTGATTCCTCCCACGTGGCCTCAGGAGCATCTCACAGCTCTGACCCATGTGCACCGAAGGAAGTGGCTGCTGCGGTTTGAGATCCCTCTGCCCCCAGGTGCTTTGCCTTTGGCCAGAAAGCCAGAGCAATATGCCAAGCTGCAACTGCAACAACACGGGTCCAAGTGCACTGTTCCTGCTGCCAGCCATGCTGCAGGGACAGTCATTACTGGGAAGCTAGACACCAGGGTCACTGGAGCTCGTTTAAGTAGGGGCACGTGGCATTTGCTGCAAGGAAGGGTATCCACGATGCTACCGCACCACAGCTGCTGCACGGCAGCTTACCAGCTGCTGTAACTGGCTCTCTTTTGTGAACCTGCCACCTAGGTCCCACCTGCAACTCACATCTCTCACCCTCACCCAAGCTGCAGCTGTTGGAGAGGGCAGAGAGGCCACCGCTTCCCACAGCCAAACCTCTCCAGCACAAGTCAGAGTTGGTATGGCAGAGAAGCAGGGAAAAAAATCTGCAGTGCTGAGAGAAGAATGTGCTGTATGAGGAACTAGTTTGTAGAAGAGTTGGTTCAATAAAATTCATCCTCATGCACCCGGCTTTATTCCACCTCACTTTTCTCAGAAGATAAACTGGAGGTTTTGAGCACCAGTGACGACAAATTCAGTGCTCCAGCTTCTCTCTGCTTCTGTGGCCCCCACAACCATCCAACTGCTGAGTCCTCAGAGGGGCCCTGCCCAACTGAGCCCCTTCCCTGGATCCTGCCTGCACTTTTCCCAGTACTCGCACAAGTCTCCGGTCCCAGCCTGGCCAAGGTGGTGACCCCACAGCCCAAGAGCTGTGGGGCCTCACCAGCCACCTCTCAAACCAGGCACAAGCCAGTCCTGCCTCCCTGATCTTTTTTCAGGTCTTGCCTGAGTTTCTCTGCTTAGTATCCTCCTCTAGGTTCCCATTTCAGCTCTGTTCCTCCATCCCTCTGTTTTCCATCTGTCTAAGCTATTTACTGGTAGTCTGGACACATTCTTCCCCTAAAGCCCAGGGCCCAAGCAAAACGATTAAACATGCACATAATAGCTATAACCAGAGTATATCGCAACACCAATCAGCTCATATAGGAAAAGTATACACTGCGTTGTGCCGTGCGTTCACTGACCCCTTCGCCACTCTGTCTCCTACACTTTACCTAGACCATCTAGTAACCCCTGCTGTACTCCTTCACCCTTCCTACCACCCTTTGCTGGAGAAAGGCAACTCCACAGAGGTCCCTGCCTTGGAAATTTTTGGTTTTCCTCCTTGAGAGCAAAATTCCCTTCCCATCAGCCCTGCCAGTCTCTTAGTGATGAGAGTGGGAGACCAGTCCCAGAGAAGACAGAGGCTGCAGCAGGAAAGGCATCAAGCCCAAGAATCAATGAGATGACTCACTTTGAACTAGTCCTCCCAAACACTGGCGGTCAACCTCCTCCGGACGGTGAGAGAGGTAATCCCTCCCCTCCTGCCTCCTGAAGTGTCGTTCCCAGCACAGACACTTCAACGCAGCCATCAGGCTGTCAGTCTGGGCTAGATAAAGCTGACTTTTAAAGTGTAATTTGTTATTCTGTTACGATCATTTTCGATATTAATTTTATACGGCATCAAAAGCCCTTTCATATGTTAAACTCTAATTCATATGCTAATACCCAGTTTATGGCAAGGTAATCATTTTTTGTTGAATTTATTATTAGGCATTCGCTGGGGAAGGGAGACACAAGAAGCAGGTTAATTTTGGCAGTCTGTAGCGTGACTGAACAGGAGTGAGCCCACGAACACCCTCCCGTTTCTCCAGTATAAACTGGAGCAGGCACAGTGCCATCGCGTTGCCAAGTAACACGAGAGAAGTGGAGCAAGTCCTGCAGCTGCCTAACCATTACCTACCCTCTAATCTCCTCCTGATACTCTCTGCTTTCCCATACAGGCCTCCCAGTGTCATCTATTTATTTTCTTACTGGCAGCATCCCTGACTGAGCACTAATCTGTCCCCAGAGAAGCTCTTTGTGCTCCCAGGATCACAACATCAGATGCTTCATGGGTTTATGTAGGCATGTGAGCAAAGGGAAACCCAACAGCGCTCACACGCTGGTTCTCATGTGCACAGATGCTCACATCCAGGAGCACTTGGCTCAGAGTGCATCACTGCGATATGCTCATCATTTTCATGGAAAAAATGGTGAGAGTGCTTCTGCCAGCTTGCACAAGCCGACTCCAAAGCTTTGAAACTGCACCACTGAGCCCTCCAGAGATATCTTCTCCACACTCCATGGCCTGAGCTAAAAATTTATCTAGCTACTCCAAAACGTTTTTCAGAAAAGCAAGGGTGAGAGATTTACTAAGAGGGTAGGAGACTTGGACTTTGCAGTCCTCCCACCACTGCTGCAAGCGCTGCTCATTGTAAGCAACATGGGGAGATGCCAAGCAAGGGGCAGCAGGGAGCTCTGTGCCCTAAAACTCCTCCCAGCTGCTCTGTCTCCTTCGTGCCTTCATTTCATGGGTTGTTGGCATCATGGTGCAGTCCTTCCCTTTGTGCTGCAGGGTAGGATTCTCAAAAGATAAAGCAAGGCATGATGGAGCGCTGCAGCCAGAGCCAGGCAAAAATAACACAGGCACCCACCCCCACCCGCAACAGCCATGTTTTTGCCCAGTGTTACTTTCCACAAGTAGCTAACAAGAAGTGACTCCAGTTCCCACAGAGCAGATTTGTTCTCAGCTTTTGCCCCTCCTCAAAGGGCAGAGGGGGACAAGGACACCTGAGAGTGTGCCAGTCTCGGACCTGAGAGCACAGACCACAGAGATACAAGGACTCCTGTTCACTAGATGCAAGAGGAGCAAGAGGACTCCCTTCAGAGAGCGAGCAAACTCCAGCCAGCCCCTGGAGCAGATTAAGGCACAACACTGAAAGCTCCCAAATCCAAGCACCTCCCAACTTCTCCTTTTGCTTTGTAGTCATTGTTATCCCACATTCAAAAGGCTTAGGAAAGACTCACAGCAGTCAAACACCTGTAGTCACATCTATGAAATGGCAAAAGACCTCTCTACAGGCAGCTAAAGACCACACGGTTGGGAAAGAGATCAAATAAGGAGAACGTACGCAACTGTAAGACTTCTGACTTTCCAATGCTTCTCCATCAGCAAACAGCACAGGAAAACCAATAAATCTTACTCACACTAGGGCAGAGGATCCTACCTCTCACTCCAGCACCTTCTTTAACTACAGCTTCCCTGAAGACACTTAGCCTTCACAGATGACCTGCCCTCCTACTTATCAACAGTGCTCATGGTCTCCAGGTGGAAACGTGGTCAAGTGAGGAGTGGACGAGGGCTGTAGAAATGCAGCACAGCTTGGCAACCTGCTGTGGTGCTTCCTGAGGGCAGAAAGGCATCCTCTGCTTGTCAAACAAAATTATACCATCATGCATTCCCACCTGTGCTCGCATCATCTCCTGTTGTGCAACCTCTATCCTCTCCGCACATGTCAGGGAAGGGCAGCAGCTTCCTGACAAAGAAGTGACCTACCTGGATACAGAGCTCAGCTATAGGCCTGATCTCAAAACCATCTTCTTCCTTGCAAGCCCATATCCACACCCACTGACATGACACCCATCCCACCGACTCATGTCCCATGTGGGGCAATGACAGGCCAAGGAAAGATCTTCACATGTCCTCCTGGGGGCTGCATAAGGCTTTAACTTCTGTCCCCTTGCAACGAAGAGCAGAATTTTGTGTATTAGCAGGAGCACCCATACAACAGCTGCAATTGCGTAATCTTAGCTGGATGTAACCAGACATGTGGGAGAGAATTTCCTTTCCAACTTACCACCTGCTGCTGCTGGAGCGATCTCCTCAGGGGATACTGCCCTCCCTGGAAGGAAGGGCATGGGTCTCATGCCAGCCAAGCGAGGAGAGTGGGGAGGGGGCAGCAGAGCAGCAACTGAGAGCATATGCTAAACATAAAAACATGATAGCAGTTTAGCCTTCACCAGTTTTTTTAACAGTCTATTTTCTGCTTGAGGAAGCAGGTGCATTTCCTCTCCTTGCAGCATCAACAGCCGACAGGCTGTCGAAGGTGTGACGGCTCTAGGACAGTTACATTGCCTTGAATTTCACATTCCTGACACATCTGATAATTATGCCAAATGAGCTCACCTCATCTTCAGCCTTCTGAGCTGCACACGTTAAATTAAGTGAAAGCTCTTAGCATCACAGTGAAGAAAGGCAGGAAGGGAAAAGCGCTGGCCAGATGTGCAGCAGGGACCAGGCACGGCTCCCGCAGCCTCCGGCGGTGGCCGGGCTGACGGCTGGGAGGGGAAGGCTGCAGCCTGCTCCCTGCCACCGGCCAGGGCCCTCTCCAGCCTCTGCAGTATTAGCAACGTGACCGTAGCATCAAGGACACCACGTGAAACTGGGGGGTTCAACCGCATCCCTTTACTACGGCACTCAGAGAGCAAGTTGGCAACAGCTGTTGGCTCTTCCCCCACCTAACCCGTAAGGTGCAACCTGCTCTGCTCATTCCCCAGCCCCACGAAGCACAGCATCAGCTTCTCTTTATCGCCCCATCTCTCTTTTCAATTAACCCTTTTCCTCAAATCCTACGCCTATCACCCAACCCGTCCTGGGGGAGGGTTGCATGATTGCAACATACATATTTTGGGGTCTCCATCTTACATTTTTAGCATAATGAAAGTACCATTTGTTCCAACAATATTAACAAGCTCCGCTAGGCAAAATGAAGCTGTAACTCCCTCAAGCGAAACTCAAAATTCATTTCATAATCCTTAGATAAAAGCTTAGAAGCCAGAATATTCATTACCAACACAGACTGTATGAGCAACTGGGGTAGTAATGGAATGGAGCAGGTTTGACACAGGGGATGTTGCTACAGAAATTAGCCTGTCATAAGATTACAGAGACTAAGTGTTATTGGGTGATAAGGTGTGATGTGTTAATATTAAATTATCTCGCCAGGAAAAAAAAGGCACTGATGAAACTCACATTTATTAAAAGCCCTGAATATGATATTAAAAGATCTCAGATAAGCTAGTTTATTTCTGTGCTGGAGATCAAATTGAAAGAATTCTCGGGGGGGGGGGGGAGACGTTTCTTTGAATGGAGCATTACAACAATAAAACAAAAAAAAGCCTTTAATAAATGTTACAGGACTAAAGAAGCCTTAAAAATTCTAGGCTGATTTCTCCAGGGAGGGCTAATTAACCCTTCATTTCCTTTCCCATTGCATCAAAATAGGGATTAAGCAGAGAGCGTCTCTGTACAAAATAACACTCTGAATACACCAAATTCTCTCTAGAGAGAAAGAGAAGATTAACTGTGCCCCTCGGTTTGATATAAGGATGGGATCGGATATTAACAAAGGCTTCTGGCAAAAAATATATACCACAAGCGCAAAGCTTAAGTGATTTGTCCCAGTCACCGGGACCAGCTAGATAACAATAGGGCTGCACAGTATCCAGAGTTTGCTTAAAAATTTGATTTGTTACAGCCAGACAGCTACAAATAACGCTGACACCTAATACACATTTGTTCTGAAGCCGCGAGTTTACAATCCATCACGCACCGCCCGCATTCACGCGCTCGCCGGTTTAAGCCGAAACAGCGAAGGCAGGAGTGAAAGGATGGGAGCTAAAGCAGCGGAAGAATTAGAGCAGGCATTAGGAAAGGGTGGGATTTATGAGACAGGCACCGAGCAGACGCGCGGTCCCGGCAAGGGACCGGCGGCAGCGAGCTTGAAACACACGCTGGGGAGAACAGCTTTAACCCGAAGAACCCACACATCTATTCCAGCAAGTGCTGACAGGCTCCGGAGAGGGGAAAGGCACACTAAAATGAGGTGACTTGCAGAATCTGGGGCGTTTCTGAAGGTGAGTGACAGAAATCCCAGTGTCAACAAGGCAATAAAACTGGCCCCAGGTCCCCCCCCCCCAGGAAGGAATGACATTTCTGAGAGTATGTGAAAATCAGCAAGCAAGAAATATTGGAGGAAAAAGAAGAATTGGGGGAAAATGGGCTGATATCACTTGACTGTAGTGAAGAGGGACACTTCTCCAAGCCCACCCCACCACAGCCACGCAAGGCCTCCTGCTTCCATGGAGAAGCTACGGCCCCTTCCTAATCCTCACACGAGGAGGAGGAAGAGGAAGCACTGCCACCAGCCTGGGGCAGAGGGGCTCCCTGAGCCCAACGTCCTGGGTCCAGTGCGGGGTTTGCAGTTGCCCTGCCTTGGCTTCAAGGCCCAGCAAAACCTGTGGGGAGCTCCTGTGCTGATGCCTTGCCATGCACGTTGGGTTGGGCAACCTTCCTGCACTCACCCAGGGTGCAATTTGGCTGGAATTACAGTTAGGTCAGAAATTAGAAGAGAGTCTCTAACTCTTGGAGCAATAAGGCACAAAATATAATTACAAGGCTGGTAAGCTTACCAATATAAAACACAAGCCAGCTCCTCTGAGCAGCCCAGACCGCAGCCCTGTGCGTCTGGGGGGCACGCTCTGGCCCCGACTTTTCCCTGTCCTCTCCATGGATCTATTCCCCAGAGCAACTGAGCGACCTTTTGGAAGGGGTTATAAAGATTTAACTAACCATGTCACTGCTTCCCCCAAACCCCAGGTCCAGACCCCTCTGCTCTGAGGGGGGGTCTCAGGTCTGCACACAAGCACTATAGGGCAATAGCGACCACACGTTCTAGGAGGAGCTACGGGAAAGCTACAGACCTTCTGCCCTTGGAGGAATTTCAGCCCTGAGGCATTAGCATGACTTCAGAGGTATCACAAAAAGCATGTTCTGCCCATGACCCAGCTACCTGAATTATTTAAATCTTTTAAAATTTGTCTTCATTACACCTCTCACTCCTCTTTGCTTTGATGCACTCAGCACAGCTCCTGCTTTGTGTTAACCGGAGGAACGGCAGTACAGAAATGAACTCACACTACTCCTGTGGTGACTTCTGACCTGCAGATTATACCATCCCGCGCTGTCTGAGAGCTGTCCTGAAATAAAACTGCTAATAAAAACAAGAGAAATTTTCTCCTCAGTTACAGCAAATTTGCAGCAGTGGGATGTTTCTGTTCTTTCTGTACAAAGGATTACGTTTTTTTAAAATATTCTCTCTGTGAAATCTTTTGTGACCTACAAGCAGTATAAAAATGCAACTCAGGGACACCGAACAAGGCTACATATACATTCGGGGATGTGGAAGTGAACACAGTGTTGGCACTTAACAAATAATAAATAACCATCATTAATTATTGATCACAACCCCAGCTAATCAAGTTTCACCCCTGTGGTTACCACGATACCATCAGATGCCTTTGATATAGCCTGTGAACGGCCTTGCGATGCACGCTCGCGCCCGCGCACAGCATCCTCCCCACCGCCCCAGGATCTTGCTGGATGACTAATTTGGGATTACTCACACTGAGGAAGGAGGTGAGTGCTGCTGGCTGTCCACACAGCCCATCCTCCTCCACCACGTCTGCAGGGCTCCCAGAAGGTGTCTGTGCATCCAGAGCATGCAAAGCTTCGAGGCAAGCTGAGTCTCTGGAGTAGTTTCCCGGGCTCTGGTGGGACTGCAAGGGGGCTGACAAGTCTGATGCTACTGCGGACGGTTTACACTGCTGAGCAACCACTGCCTTCAGTTGCATTGAGTGCCTAGAGCTAGAACACCTGGAACAAGGCCAGCCCAAGACCTTGACCAGGTTGTCCCATGACAGTGGCACCATGAGGATTTCCAGCCCAGGCTCTGGCAAAACTCTGCTCCCCAAGGGCAAGATGCTGCTGTGGAGCAAAGGGCCCAGAGCAGCCTCGGTGGCAGTGGGCCAAGCCTGCCCAGAGGGCAATGTGCTGGATATGGGCCAGGTCAATGCCCCACTAAGAGTCAACCATCCATGCAGTGCCAGCAGCCAGACAAGGAGCTCGTCTGCCCAAGGCCCGGTGCAGCCAGCACAGCGGGAAGCAGCTCTACTGGTTCCCTGCACGTTTGCAGCAGCCACCAAAGATTCAGCTGTGAGTCCAGCTCCGGACAGAAAGCGGGAACAGACAGCATCTCACATAGAAGCTGCTTGACCTTATTTCACAAGCAATTTGTAGAAGTATAATACAAGAAAATTCTATCGTGCCATTCTGACAACAGACCACCGCCTGCTCCCTTTACGAGGACATTAAATCCTGTTATTAAATGCAAGCCATTATCAGTGTGTCACCAGCGTCTCCTGATGAAGCTACACACCTGGGTAGACAGCTAGCCCATGTTTGCTTATTTACTCTTCATCAGAGATGTTCTGGATGGACTTTCCTCATCTTTATCTCTCTGTGGCTGGGAGATTTTTTTTCCCTGCGAGAGCCCAGGGCAGTAAACCTTGCTCCTTCCTTTCCAGGGGATATGTAAGAGTGCAGTCTCTGTCCTTGCTGTCCTGCCCAGAACCACCCAATACCTGGGCATGTTGGCAAACCCTTCGCTTTTGCTGTTTAGCTGATCCCTTGGATGTGGAGAGTTATGGGCAAAACCTCCATGTATGGCTGAGCGACAGTGACCCTCACGGCCCCAAAGCTCATGTGGATCCTGCCAAAATCAGTGTGTCATGAGATCTGAACGCAGCCAAATAGCTCAGAAGACAAAAAATACTGCCAGCTGTTTAGCCCTCAGCACAACACTACCAAATTGGGGGATTCTTATGCTGCCTGTGCTGCTAAGCCCTGTTAGTTTGTTAGTTTGGCATCTTTACAGTTTCTCAAACCACCCATCACAGCCACCAAGGTGGCCATATGAAGGCTAATGCTTCCAACCTGTATTTAAAACTGCTTCTCATGCTCTACCTTGGAAGGAACTAAGCAGCAGCTGTCTTGTCAGAGGAGAGATGGGGTCACTCAGTATTTGGGGCTGCAAGAAAAGAATCTATTAGAAGGTCCTGAAGCCTCATGCCCAGGTGTTTTCCTCCAGGGAGGAGATTATCTAACAAAAATGTTCAGAGCCCAAAACTGGGAGACCAAGCAGCATCTTATTGAGCCTAAATTGAGAACCTGAGCTGCTTTTTTATTATTATCCTAATCCCACCTCTTTCCTCATGTAACAGGACATGCAAGCCCACTCCTTTCTTTTGAGCTTCAAAAGTGTGCCAAACATTCAGCAAATACAAACAAAAGCCAGAAATGTTTGCTGAAGGAATAAATATATACAGCAAACACTGGAAGCAATGTTTCTAGGAGCTTTGCAACTCTGCAAATAGAAGATAGTGTGAACATTTTACCCACACTCATATTTCCTATCAGATACATTCATTGCCCAGAAAATTTATAAGCTCTCATCCAAACAAAACATCTAAATTTCTTTTAATGACATTCATGACCCTTCCCAAAATCTATCTGAAATGAAAATGATCATTTCAGTAATTCTTTCTTGCTGGGATTTTCAAGACTCAGCTAGAGCTGACCTGGTGCTGGTGATGGTCTATGTGGAGCAGGATTTTGGACTCTGAGACCTCCAGAGGCTCTTTCCAACCACAATTTCTGTGATTCCCAGCTATCTCCATCCTCAGCCAGAGGACAGGAGCAATACCATGGGACTAATTACAGCTCACAGAAAACAAAGAGGCAAAGACAATATCCAAGCAATTAGTTTCTGGTCCCCTCCTTAAATCATTGCTGGTGACAGCCCTCCAAAGCTCCTGGCCAAAAGAGGAAATCAGAGTGATGTGGATGAGAGCATTTCATAGGCCACCACAGCAGACAAGTATCAAGCGGCTATAGGTACCTATTTCTAGAAATACATAGAAAAACATTGTCTCCAACAGCCTGATACATATTGCAGTCTGCTGAGCAACTCTAACACCACTGGGTGCCGAATCAAGTTTCAAGGCCATCAGATCCTGAACAGTTGGACCATGCTATAGTCTATAGTCAGTGGACTCACTTAGTTCGTAACAGTTCCAAATAATAGGGATGCTAAGCATAGGACTTGGAAATCCCTGGCAGCAGCTCAGCTTAGAGCCCACACACCATAGGTCAACAGCAGGTAACCTGGTTAAAGCCGGAGCAGATGGGATTGCCTCTGAAGCACCATTCATCTGGGAATCCAGGAATCCAGCAGTCTGCTTGGATAGCTGGGAAAATATGCGTGTATCATCAGTTCGTAGTACTGATGTGATAGGATTGATGGGCTAAGGTTTACATGGCACTAGATTTATGGGAAGAAGTAATGTTTTTCTGCTAGACCAGCTGAAAAAGTAAACTCTCCCAAGGCTAGCAAAGATTTGTGCACCTACTTTTTCTAGCAGAGTAAATTGGTCTAATGAAAGATATTATTTCTCTCTAAAAACCACCCCTTGATTGTGGCAATGCCAGCAGCGCTCTTCATCGTGAGCATCCATCCTCACCTGCACTGAGCAACTGCCTGGGATAACCATGTCGGTGCGCATCGAACTGAACAAACTGGCTTTTATCACTACTGGCTGTCATCATTGCTTCCCAGCCTAGAACATACCTGTCACTGCACGTACACACGAGAAATAACTGTTTTCTTGAAAAAAGCAGCCGATTTGTTTTCTTGAAAAAGCAGCATTGGATAGATGAAGGAGAGGAGATTGAGAGGGGTGACGTGACCTACACAAAACCACACTTTGGGCCCTGATAGATTCATTAACAAGTCTCCTGCTTCCTCGCACAGGGCTCTTCTCTGCAGACTGCTAAGTCTTGAGGCCTAAGTAGCCTGCTGAATATTGGGTTTCTGAGTGGTTTGTGTGCAGTCCTGCTCGCCTCTGCGCTCCCTGGGGAGAGGTTCACTGTCCCACAGCATCATTTCTCTCTTTGGATGACCAGATTTCCAAGTGGAGAATGGGTAGAGGTGGAGAAGCTGTTTACAGCACAAATCCTGTCTATCCTCAGGGGTCTGCAGGACCCCCAACAGTCCTAGCACATTTGTGACGACTCCCTGCGGTCACAGCTGATTTAATTCCAGCTGTATGTCACAGCTGCACTGCCAGCTGGCAGCAGATGTGTCGCTCTCTAGTTGCACCCGTGGAGGTACCTCCTTTCTGGAGAATCTCCCATCTATTTTGTTGGAGGTCCCCTTCAGGACACCACAGGCTCAATAGCAACCCTCTCCCATGTGAAGGTTTAACTTAAATAAGCACCTGCCCGTTGTCACCCTAACTCCGAGTCCCTTCTGACGCGATGGGCAGCATCGTGGGGCATGTCCCCCGGCAGCAAGGGAGCCACCCACAGTGCTACATCCACCCCCCAGGACAGACATCAGGAATGCGGGGGCAGCAGGTAATAGATGCATCCTACATTTTAAAACTTTCTTCTCCAAATGCCATTCCCTCCTGCTCAGGCGATGCACGCACTCGCTTGCTAATTTGTGCAGGATGGGAGGGGGCAGAGTACTCCTCTCCCTCACCATGTGGGGAACAGATTTGCTTGTTAAAATATGCCTAAATAATGCTGCAGTGTCTTTTGGGCAGCTTATTGGAGAGTATTAAAATGTACAGGCAAATACTCAGCCCTCAGCCCAGCTGCCTAGCAAGTACAGCAGACAGTCATGTTGGTTGAGTATCTCAGGATGAATATACTCAGACAGGCCATGAACTACTCTTTCCCCTCCCCAGGACCAGGTAGATCCCAGCCAGATACTTCCAAGAGCTGCTCCATGGCCAGGGGCTGGCCCTGATGAACCCCATCCCTGCTTTCTTGCTCACTCACATCATTATCCACAAGGTCAGGCAAAAATCTACGGAAAACCTAACAATTATTTCTTACGAGGAAGCGTAAGCAGCCCTTCTGCCTGAGTGACCTTGGGGGTTTTATCTTCCATGAGATATGTAATCCCTCTTGGCAAGAGCAGTAATTCAGCCTCAGGAGGGGAGGGAGGGAAGCAGCATGCACGCAAGGGGACAGGGCCATCCTCGCTCCTGCCCCGGCCAACCCAGCCACGCTCACACAACCCGTTCTGCTGAACAGCATTAAAGTTGTGGGCTCTCGCCCTCGTCATTGAAGTCACCCCATATTTCTGGGTCTCTTTATAACATCTTCCTTCTGCTCAGAGCTGCGATTCCCCCTGCACCCATCCCACTCATGCCGAAGAATTTTATCCTCCACAGTCAACTCAGTATTCAGTCTCTAGTGCCCACTAAATAGAGGGTGCCACTTCTCTCACCATTTCCACAGCCAAAGAGCTGAGCAATGGCATCAGTTCCTGCACTCCTGAGAATTGGCCAGGGCAGCAGGAGCACAGCACCAGCCCATCCTCCACTCCTGGCATGGAAAGGAGACCCCTTCACACTGGAGAGGAGTTGGCCCACCACTACAGGGCCATGAACATGCCGTGGCATCAGTAAGGAGGAAAGGAGGTTTACAAGTGGTGGCTGATGAAAAGGAAAGAGCAAACCTCGCTGCTGTTCATAGCACCCAACTCTGCAGATCTCACAGTACTTCTTCCATTCTGAAGGCAGGTTCTTGCTGCCTGGCTTCAGGGAGGTGGAAATAAGTGTAAAGGGGGCTTTACAAAGCAAAGCTCTTCCCAGAGGTCACCAAGAGCAGAAGCTGGGGAGACTCTTCACAGCTTCATAGCTGCCCTGGCCGCATATAATACCCTGCTGTCTTCACTCACAGGAGATTTACGCTGGAGCAAGGGTATGAGGAGACCTGAGCTTTGGGGGAACATCTCTTGTAGCCTCTAGGGGAGGTCACAGAGACCGGACTCCCTGGGAACAAGGTGACACCCTGTCCCAGGCATCCCTACACAGCTTGCCCCGGCAAGAGGGCACCATGAGCACCAGGAGTGGCCGAAGCACGTGCACCTGGGCTTCACCCACCACGGAGGAAGCCCTCCAAGCAGTGGTGCAGCTGAAATGAGGAGGGCAGGGAAGGGTTTGGCCTCACAAAGCTCTTTTCTCTCAATGGCATCGACTATTTCTGTAATCAGTGACTTGTTTCAGAAACTGAAAATCCATTATTACAGGCTTCCAAATTTGCGCCACAACAAAAATAACCCAAAGAAGGGGGGGAAAAAAGAAAGAAAGAAAGAAAAATCTTAAAGTTGTCCTGCTTTCTCCCTCGTATGCGTTGGGTCAGTGCCATCTAGAGGCAGCAGGAGCTCAGACCGAGCAGCCACCACCGCTGTGCACGCAGCCGGCCGCTCTGCTCGGTGACAGGAGGACTCTGGCTTGGTCCTGGCGGGTTGCAAGGTGGAAAGATCCTCCCAGGTGCGGAGACGGAGGCCGAATCGCCCTAGGGTCCTGCTTGACGCAGACTCACAGGGTAGCTCCAGTTCCCCGTGGCCACCAGGACACGCGTGGGGCAGCAACACTGCAGCATCCCACGCTGCCACCTGGCCACAGCTCCCCTTCCAGCTCCTCCCTGAAACCCCACCAGCGCTCCCAGGACAGCGGCGAAGCCGGGAGCGATGGGGGCCGTGCTGTTGTGTCACCGTGTGGCAGTGGTGATTGAGGCTCAGCAGAACTCGCCACCCATTTGCGAGCAGCCTGGCTATTAATATGCATGCAGATGTATTAATAGAGCTGGCTAAACACTGCCGCAGGTCAGAGGAATATTTCAGCATTTCGTTTTCATCCCAATTTAGACCAAAAATGCCAAACAGGAACATTTTTCACTGATAGGAAGTTTAGGGAAACAGAAAGGGCTGATGAGAAAATATCAAATGTTTCCCTTTGGTGGGGTCCAGGCTGGGTCTATACCTCCTTCCTCCCGCAGCAGGACCCTCCCCAAGCTGGAGAGTCTGGTGTGCGTGAAGGTGGGGGATGCTGAGATGCAGCAGTGCCGGGGATGGGACAGGAACCTCAGCACCGAGCCCGGCAGGTGGAAAAGCATCAACGTTTAGAGCTATGTGGGCTGCACTGCGCTGATGATATGGGCTGCAAAATGCGTCACATCACTCCCTATCCTCATGTTTACACTGAATTTCACGATGGCTCCTGCTGTCTCTGCTCAGCCTGCAAACTACCCAGCTTCCTGCAGCACGCGACGCAGGAGCCGACAGGACCGTCTGCGCACGCGGAGTGCTGCCAGACACCAGCTGGGACAGTCCCTGCTCCGAGCTCACTCCAAGCTCCCATAGACTGGGACGAGCAACCACAGCTCCCAAACCAGGTTCAAACCCTCTGCAGCCACCGAACCCCAAAGGAATCGTGTGACAAGGCTCGGCACAGCCACGCAATACCTGCCATCATCGCCCCCGGGAAGAGCGAGGGTCTCCAAAAGCACCTGCAAGCGCAAAGCTTTCCATTCACTTTTTTTTCCTTCCTTTTCTAAAAATGTGGACTTCTCTTAAACATATTTAATAGCAAGGAGCCTGCATACCGAACGAATAAAATTGTCTTCTGTCCCTAGAAACCTTGTCCTATTTTGCAAGGATTAACTAACTGTATTTGCATATTGTCCGTTCTTAGTTAAAGACTCAGGGGGACGATTCCCAAACACTTTCTAATCTTGTGCAGAGGCTGCACGCAGTGTTGTCACTTCCTGACAACCCCCAGCGTGGCTGCCGCTGGCAAGCTCCAATCTTCCTTACTTTTATTAATATTATTTCGTATTTATGTTGCTGGCTTGCCTACAGCTCCCAGGCAGGGACCTGTTGTGCTGGGTGCTGTACAAATGCAAAAGAAAAAAGAAAGAAAGAAGGAAAAAAAAAGCCTTTCTCACCTTGAAATACTTCTGCATATGTCATATTTTGTGTTTGCATGAACAGTGGGCTGTTAAGACCTTTGCCCACCTAGGCACGCAAGGGCATCGCATTATTTGCTGAGGTTTTATGCCTCGTACTGCAAGCCGGGGCATTAGCGAGACACTGCTGCGTACGTGATATAAACCCTTGACCGTCCTTCAAGGGAAGCGTGGGCACTCCGATAACTTTTGGGTTGGGAAAGGAATTGGAAATCAAAAGGCTCTGCGATTCAGCAACCAGCGTTGCGGAGTTTTATTAAGCAAATTATTACTGAACAAGTAAATAAAGCAGCGGGAATCAAACCAACAGTCAATCGCGGCGTTCGGTCCGGGCCAGCGCGCGGCGGCCGGCGTGCCTGGTCCCGCAGCCTGGCCTCTCCGAAAGCGAGGCCCCCGCCGCCGGCACAGGCGTTCGAGTCACGGTCTCGCGCAGGCGGACGAGCACGGACACCCGGGGCTAACCCCAAGCAAGCACGCGCGGAGTCGCCGCAGGTAAACCGCAGCGGCCGGCGCGCCGAGCTGACCGCGCAACCCTGGCTCGGTTCCACCTCGGTGGCCAATATGTCCCAAATTTCCCATCGCCTCAGCCCAGCTGTAATCAGCTTTGGATTACGGCGGTCTTCTACATTAACAAACGGCACGAACATCCCTTCTGCTACCGACTCGATAAATCTCCCGAGTCGCGCAGATGGCTTCCCCCCGTAACCCCGCGCCAACTATCGGGCAGGAAGAAGAAACTCACTCCCAAAACAGGAGAAAAAAAAAATTAATAATAATCAGGTGAAAGCCAGATGCTGTCGCGACTGGCAGCCGGCGGCCCCTCCGGCGGGTTTAGCTAATTAGCAGGCACGTGGCCCGGCTGCGCCTGCCGCAGCAGCGGGTGGAGAGGGGCCCCGAGCGCGTCGGCCGCCCGCCCCGCCGGGGCCGGCTCCCGGGCTCCCGGCCCCGCTGCAGCCGCGGCTCTTGGCGCTGGCCCCGGGCTGGTAAAGCTCCGGCTAGCAGCTGAGACAGGCTTGGGGTTTGCAAGGCGAGGAGGGCCAGGGCCCCCCGCGGTTCGGTCCCGTGCGCGGCATCGCTCGCAGCCAGCCTGGCCGGTGCGTCCCGCAGAGGTTAAAACGCCCGGGGGAATTTTCTTTTCTGTTTTTATGATGTTTCACGTAAGGCATCGTTAACCTCTGGAACACGCTGCCACCAGCAATCGCTGAGAAACAGGCGAAGGACCCTCTCTTCAGGCTCCTCTTTTGCACCCGGCCACATTCGGTCGGCGCTCGCCGGGCGTCCCGAAGCCGCGGGGTGCCGGAGCCCACATCCCCGGGGAAAGCGCAAGTCGCGTTGCCTCCCAAGCGAAATGCGGCCGCGCAAGAACATTTCGGGGATTTCGGAGCGTGCCGCCCTCGCAAAGCATTGCCCGCCGGCTGGCTTCGGCGGCCGCGCTAGTCGCGGCGAGCACCGCGGGCCCGGCACCTCTCCCGCCTGCCAGAACGTGGAGACAGAAACTTTACAGGTCCTCACGTCCATCCCTTCCTCTTGCTGTGCCGCCGAAGGGAAGAAAGGACGAAGAGCAAAGGCCGGGGCCGCCGCGGGGGGCCGCCACGCGCTGGCTCCCGCCGCGGCACGCAGGAATCGGCCCCGTTTTCCTCTGCGTAAGTCACCCCGTGGTTTTAAACGCTTTAACATTTTCAAAGGCGCGATAAGGTAAATCCGCCAGGCCTCGCGCGAGGCTCCCCCTGGACCCCGCAGGAGTTTTGCCCAGGTACTGTAGGATTATTGCTACTGAAATGCTTGTGTGGATTCAAATCTGAGCCTTGTTCTATACAGCCCTCAGGTCTAAGTTTTGTCAGTGAACGGCCTTTGTAAAGCCTTCCTGATTTTCCCCCTATTTTAAAATAATTGGCGTTTTTCTCCCTGTAATCCAAACAGCTCCTTTTTCACCAGCACTGAGGATTTGCTTTCCCTCACAGACGGGAAATCAGTTGTTCCTCCTCATGCCCCGAATGCTCCTTTGCTACCTGAATAAGTCTCCCTGCTCCGAAGGTGCCAAGACGGATCAGGAATTGCAAAGCTGAGATGCAGAGCATCCACGTCCCCTTCTCCCAGCGGGGTGGAAACCGCAGCCGGAGGGGCACTGGGGAGTTTTACACACATTGTCCATGCGATAATTTGCCACCCCAGAGAGCCTGACCGCACTGAGGAAGGCTTGGGGGCAGCATCAAGGCTCTTGCGAGGCCTCGGGGGGTTGTGGTTGCTTGGGAAGGGACGAGGCAGCCGTGCCTGGGAGGAGGCCGCCGGGGACGGGCCCTTCCCGCTCACCGCAGGCAGCGCTCGGGCTTCGCCTCCAGCTGCCCTTGATTTTCCCAGCGAGCAGAATTAAGTATATCCGTTCGGGCTAAACCGCCTTAGTGGCCTGAGCGGCTCAGCCGGCTTTGCGAGCTCTTCTGCAGGGCAGGGAGGGAGCAGAGAGTGGAGAAGAGGGGGGAGATTGCATCAGGGGATGCTGCGCCTGGAGGAAGCAATGTCTTCTTGGTGGCCTCAGCTGGGTCATCAACAAGCATGAGGCCTTCTTTTAGTGGTGGTCCAAGAGATGCAGTTACCAAGCAAAAAGCAGGAGCTTCAAAGCAATAGGAGTTCTCCGTCTCCTATTGATTGCCGAGGTGGAGGATTGTGCCTGGGAGGAGGAAAAGAGCGGATTTCTCTGCCGGGCCCTGCCTGAGCCGTGTTGGAGCTCTGGCAATGGGCTCGGCCCCGCAGACCTGAGACCTGCCCGCTGGGAGCCGCTCCGCCGCGGCTGCCGCAGCCGTGCTGATGCTGCCTCTCGCTCTTTCTCTTGGCAATAATTGAATAGCTTCTGTCAATACTCACCAGCAGAGCCTCAAACCAAACAAAAGGAAGAGGAGTGAGACTGCAAACCCCGAGCAAATGTCTAAATCAATAGCACAACAGCTCAATAGCATTTCCCTACAAATCCAGCAAGCCACACTTACAAATTCCTCCAACTTAAAGGCAGATTTCTCATCAGCTCAGCAACCACCACTCCCGCAGGAATAGGCTTGTACTGAACGACCTGTGCCTGCACGGACCGGGGAGAGGAACAGCAGCTGCAGCTGGGCGGATGAAGCCTCACCAGTCCACAGAGCTGCTGGGACAGACAGCCAGAGGCGCACGGGACCGAGGGCGGACCATGGGTCGGACGCGCTCGCTAGGTCATTGCCTGCCCGCAATGATCACGCCTGAATCCCGGGTGCCGACGGACTGGTCTCCCCAGTCACACGCAGACCAGCTTGTGCTCCCAGTGCCACCCCCACTGTCGGGAGACATCTCCGAAAGGGGAGTCACTGGCCACGTGGGACCCCCACAAATGAGTTTCTCACAGCTCCCCTACACCCCTGTTGCTGCTGCCAATTAACATTTTTCTGCCCAGTCTTTCCTTGGCCAGGGGCAGCATGGAGCTACTTCTGTCCACACTGCACAGGGCCACCTAGACTTTACCAACATTAGCTCTGCAATAAACTGCTCTGTTGATACCAACAGCTCCTCTGTTGATACGGAGGAAATGGCATAGTTTTGCTAGCAAGTTGTTCCAGCCAGACTGACGCTCAGCAGGGTATATTAGCCCAGACTCATCGGGCTGGACAGCATCCAATACCTCAACTTGATTTGAAACTAGATAAAGTATCTGCCCAGCATCATGCTGAGCAGGATAGCACATCCCAAGGAAGACAGATCGACTCTGGAAATGGAAATAACTGCAAATCCTCAAGCTAAGACACTGAGCAGTCTCTGCCTCCCTCGCAAAACTGTCACGCTCCACGTAATGACTGTTGTTCAATTACTAGCCCCTGGTTAAGGCCATATTTGCAGACAAGCTCAGCATTCATTTAGAAATTTAGTAAGTCGTCAGACTTCCAAGGAGTGCCCTGCACCAGGTTTGGGCTTCTTGCAAAGCCCGAGCCGAGCACCTGGAAGAGCCACGTCCCACGCGGCGACCACGAGCCCTGCGACGTCCTCCTCACCTTCAGCATTGCTGCGCTTTCCAGAGAGCCTGATTAACCGAGGCAAAACCGAGGACTCCCCGCAGCATCCAAGTGACTGCAGCAGGCCACTGCTCTCGCTCCGGTGAATCCTGGTTAACTGCTGACGTGTGTGCAGCAAGGAAAATCCTGGGCACGTGCCTCATCCTGGCGGTCAGATGGAAATCGGAGGTCGGTGCTCGCCGCCGAAGCCCAGGTGCAGCATCTACCGAGGAGCCACAAGTGTCCCTGCGCTCGCTGCCTGCGGGCCCCGTGGGAGGGATCGACCTGCTCCTTTTTGCCAACACTTCCCAGCTTGTTAAAACCAGATTAAACTTCTGAGTTCAATTTAGCTTCAGCCCCTCTGTGGCCAGTGCTAAAAAGTACAGTGCTCCCGAACCGCCCATAAAACTAAAACTCCAGCTATCACTTGGAATTTTATATTCCTCCGCTTTTCACAAGCGGTGAAATATAGCCCAGCGCCCGGCTGTTGCCAGCAGCTGCAGGGTGATGCGCTGACCATAACGACATCCTTCTGCCTCCTGCGAGAAGGGCTTCGCTTCCGGCACGCGGGGAGCTGCAGCCAGCAGAAAAGCTCCTTGAACCCCGCAGCGGGGTTCGTCACTTCATTTGTTACCGTTACGCTTCTACGGCAAAGACGGTTTGCTACAGAAACAAGCTGCCACGTGCTCAGGTGTCCTGCCCTGGTGCTCGAGGAGACGATCCTGCCTGCCCCGTCTACCTCCCCGTCCTTTGCGGGTACCCTTCCTCGACAGACATTCGCACTGGAGCAAAGAACACCCTGCAAAAGGCATGGGGGATGTGATGTTGGGTCTGATGTTCAGGATGAATGATTTGCCACTGCTGAGCAGCTCTCTGGTTCCTCAAAACTGCGAGCCAGCCCCAGGGAAGTAACTGCGGATGGATGCTTCAAAGGGACCCAGACCCACGGTGTGCAGCTCCCTGCTGTGCGCAGGAGGTGGACCAGCAGCATCTTCTTCAGTGGATGCGTTTCCACCCTAGAAGGTGAGCTATGACCTCCAAAGCAGATGAGCCTGTACAATCTGCAGCAGATGTTTATTGTCTGTAAAATTACTGATCGCTTCTCCAAATAAGCTATATATGGCTTTGAGCCTGGAAAACAGGGGGCAAATTACACCCTGCAGCAAAAAAAGCCTCAATTTATTTGTTCTACAACTCACCGTTCGCTCAGTCAAGGGACTATTGCAGGGCAGAGACCGATGCGACGAGCCGGGGAGCTTCGCCGAGCTCCGGCTCCTTCCCAGCAGGCGAACAGGAGGGGAACAGATGCTGCTATGCGTCACGTCCGCAAACGCGCCTCGGGGCTGCAGGATCAGGGATCCTGCGCACGAAGCACTGATCAGCACAGCCCCAGCCCCAAGGAGTTTGCTGGCTGCCAGCTGGGCTGAGCGGAGCCATCAGAGCCAGCATTGTGGAGCTCGTGCCTTCAGCTGCCGTCCCGGCTGAACGGAATTCATTTTTACTTTGGGTTTTGCATGTCTAGACTCAAGGGTTAGAATTTATAGCTCATACACGGTAAAATACAAAATCTCCAAATCTCCCTGTTTAAGCCGTTTGCTGTCATGCTGTGTGATCTGGCCCGTTATTAAATGGCGATCGCAAATTCGCCGATACAGAGGGAACAATTTCCTAGAAGGTGGGAGAGTCTGGCTAAATCCTCCACTCCTGCATTTCCCACGAGGGACACAACACGCCACCGCCAGCCTGCTTGCGCCGCCTCCGCACGTCACCCCACATTGCTATCTCACCAGCCCTGGCCAAGCGCAGGCAGCGATGATCTTATCCATGATAGAGGAAGCTATTGCATCTGATTTATTGAATTCAATAAGGAGAAGGAATTTAAAACTGAATTTATCCAGCTGCATTCGCCCTGCTCAGCCACTGCCAGCCAGCCGTGGGCCCCGGAGCAGCAGCTGCCTGGCCTGGCTCCGGACCTGGACCTGGACCACGTGGCACTTGGGCAGAAGCTGCAGGAAACCCCTAAGGGAAGCTTCTTACTGCTGCTTGAGTCCAGTTCCTCTTTAGCTGGCGCCAGGCATCAAGGTCACACTGCATCACCCTGCATCACACCGTATCACGAGACAATGAGTTCCAACAGTTAAATTTTCGAGCATCTTAGAAAAAGCCTTAATTCCCAAGATCTCCGAGTCCAGTCCTGCAAGCCCTTGATCCTGCTGTCATTAAGGAGCTTCACTTGGGCATCTCTTCTCTGCCTTAAGGCGAGCCCAGCCGGCGCAAAGGTGCCTGGCAGCTCTGAGACACCGAGGGGCAGAGACTGGGGATTCAGCCAGAAAATCAAATTCTGGAAAAACTGAAACATGTTGCAATTCAGGGCTCTGAACTGGAAATGTTTCTGCATCTCTACCCGTCGCTATCCCAAAAGCCAGGGACTTGTTTTAAGTGGAAGGGGTAATTTGGAGCAGTTTGTAGCCGTCCCTGGGGAGCGACAGTGCGCCGCAGCAATGCAGCCTCACGCACCCTTTGCGGATGGCTGCGTCTTAATTACTTCGGAGCACAAATTTCTGACACTATAAATGCTGCTAAACTAGCTGGGGTATCTTTTGTGCCTTCCTAGCTCATTTTGCCAGTGTTCCCTTCAAAGCAAAACATAAAGCAAAAGACCATTCCCTTTACCGCGCGTGATAGGAGTTTGATGTGAGTGGTGGGCTCTTTCATCTGCTCCCGCTTCAAAAAAAGGAGCTAGATGAAAAGACTAAAGCTAAGGGCAGGCAATACTAAGAAGTATTGCACGGAGAGACTCGCTTGCGCTGCGCTCTCTGCGTTCGCAGGGCCCCCGGGGCCCCACGGCACAGTTTCGTCTCGCTGTGCCTCGGGGCAGGGCTCCTCCACCGCGGACCTCGTGGCCGCCCAGGCAGCAAGTCAAGCCGAGCGGGGAGGGCAGGCGAGAGCGAGCCCCGGTGCCCCCAGGCCGCCCCGGGCCGCGGATTCATCTTTCCTGCGGGAAGGAAGGGCACGTGCCCGCGCGCGGGAACAGCCCGGCTCCCGCGCTGGGACCGGCGGGGGCAGAGACACCGGGCGGTCAGGGCGCGTGTGTCCCCCCCGCCCCCCCCAGGCAAGGGGAGAGAGGAGAAGACAGGAGAGGAAGGATCAGGCGGGGAAGATGTGAGAGCTGCCAGCGCTCCCGCCTCCCACCGCGGGCCTGAGCCCCAGTGCTCGTTAACACCGCAGGCCGTCGAGCCGTGCGAGGCAGAAGCAGCGGAAAAAAGCTTTAATGGAACGGTTTCTAGTAGAACAGCAAAAAAGAAAGGAAAAAAGAGAAAGAAATCTGTTTTGACTTGAAAATCTTTTTCGATTGTAAGCAAAACAGCAAGGTAAATACATTTCATTGAGATTTTATCTTTACGAAGCATTCTTGACATTTACATTGCATTAAAGTTTTAAAATTAGTACTGTGCTGTTACATAATACCTAATCCCCCAAATTAAATATATATATTTAAGATAATATTTCATACGATAAAATTCAAATGACACAAATCCCTTCGCGTCATTAAAGGAAAAAAGCGCCCGGCACTAACTAAAAGTTATCTGAAGCTGCCCAAAGCGCGGGCCCAAAAGCAGCACAAAATCCCCCGCGAACAGCAGCGACGCCGGTAACGTCCCCGCGAGCGCGACAGGGCTCCTCCGGCTGCCCCCGCGCCGCGGCGGGACGGGGGGAACGAGCCTTCCTGCTGCCTGCACGCGCCTGCGCATCGCACGCTCGGGGAGCGGGGCAGGAGAGAGGAGGAAACTCCGGGACGGGGGCAAAAGGGTGACACAGAGGGGCACAGGCGCGAGGCCGTCACCACAGCCCTGCTCCAGCAGCAACATGAAGGGCAGCAAAAACAGAAAGGAAAAAAAAAAAAAAACCACTTAATTTAGTGAATGGGCAATGAGTTATTTTTTTTTTCCCTCCCCGACTGCAAGAATCATTGGCCTTGGGCTGCTTCATTTCAGTGCTGTCTTCTGCAGCGCTATGAGAGAAGCTGCAGTGTTTGGAGGGAAAGTCCTCTCCCATGAGTAGCCAAGATGTTCAGTTTTAGAGGATTTTAACCAAAAGTCTGAAGTAAGGATTTCTTTCGTCTCATTATTTATCCAATGGGCCTTTTTTTCTTTAAAGCACTAGGAATTAACATCTTTTTCCAAGCAAAAAAGGTGCGTGTATATATATACAAATATATATATATATATGTATGTATATATATACATATATATACACACAGCATTTCTGTGATAGCTCTAAATATTCCTATGATCACAGCCAACTACAGCTGAGTCTCAGGGCACACATTTGAGCACGGAAACACTCCCTGACTATCACTCCCAGAAATACGGCACCTCCCAGCATCTCCAGGATCACAAGTCCCCATGTCCATGCATGTACTTTCTCCCACACATAAGCATTTCCAGACACTTTTTTTTAGTAATTAGAGCTCAAACCTTCAAAACACCACCAAAAAATTGTCCATATTGAGACTTCTCCTATCACATTGATAAATGTGACGAGTTATACTCTAGGCTGGCCAGGCAGAAAGAGAACTAAGGGTCATACGCACCATGTTATTAACTGCTGTGCTCTGCCCTGATAATGTCTTTCTGCTGGTGACATCCGTTTCCAAAATATTTCCAAGGTTATAACAGCTGCAAGAGTCAATTTTAATACTTGCACTGACTATACTTTAAATTGCACTGTCCATAGGGCAGGTGTTTTTTTAGCACACCCAACGCAGAAAGGAGGATGCTGTAACCAAGTCATAAAATTTACTGTCCCCAGAGCTCTCGTCCAGCCGTGGATCATTTCTACCATGGAGTACAGGGAACAAAGTTTCGGGGGGTTTACTCCCCATCCAACACGATCCATGCCAATAAACACAACTACTTCCTATAAAGCCTTATTTATTTTCTGAAACGCCTCTTGGCTTCGTCGCTCTCAAACCATCATCCCGCGCCCGCTGCAGCGGCCGTCGGGGCCAGGGCTGGGGGAAGCTCCCCCGGGCAAGCGCCTGCTGAGCCCGCAGCCGTCCCGCCCGCCCCGTACCCGCGGCTTTTCCCAGCCCGGCGGTCCCTGGGAACGCGGGAAGAGCCCCGGGGCAGGCAGGGCGCCCCCGTGCACCCCGCCTGGGCGAGCGGCACTGTTTGTCGGCAGAGATTTGAGAGTTTCAGCGCGATGCGCTGGGGCGGCAAAAGCCTCAAGGGAGACGGTGACGACAGGCAAAAGGCCCGTCTGTAAGCGGAGGTTGCTCCACTCGGTTTGCTTGTAGGGGACACGGGGTGAAAGGACACAGGGTTCCTCTTCTGGCCCGTCCTTCCAGGTTGTGTTTTCGCACAGAGACCACAAATTGTCCAACTGAGGCATTTCCCGAGTGCTGGGGCAGGGGCCCGAGTGCAGCCGGGCGTGTGCCCCTGCCTGGGTGTCCTGGGCCTGCTGGGGACTCTGTTGACTTGCCTCCCCCACCTCCACCCCCCTGGAGGAGAGAGCACAGCAGGAATGCATATTTTATGGCCTATCACCATAGGACTCTTCAGACACGCTCTCCAGAGCCACCTACCTACCAAGCAGAGGAAAAGAGAAAAACATTCTTTGCCTCAGCTCAAAGAGAGAAATTAAATCAGAGGGAAATTGCATGGTGGTCCAAAGGTCTGAGAAGAGGCGTGCAGCAGAGCTGGGAACGGAGGAGCCCTCCTCCGGCGCTCCTGCAGCCAGAGCACCATGCGGCATCTTCTCCACAATCACCTGGACATCCAGCGCATCCTTCTTTAAAGCTAAGCAGCCCAGGTACCTCCCAAAGCAAGCCGCAGCGGCAAGCCTGCGGCCCCGCTCGAGCCCCGCCGCGGTGCGTCCGCTGGCGCCCAGCTCGCGCTCACGCCTCCTCCGTCGCTCACCGTCCACCAAGTATTACCGTGGAATTAATTTACTACATTTTATTTGCGGCTGAATCAAACTCTGGCGCTGCCCTAAGATTTATGCTCCACGCAAGCCTTATTGACAGGCAGAGGGGTTGGAAGGTTAGGGAAGCAATATTTCCAGAATTTGCATAGAACAAGGGCATTTCATAATTTAGCTGATGCAGATTTGGATAAGATGGAATCGTTGGCCATTTTATAATTAGGCGGCTAATCATAAAATAACCTTTGCAAGTCATCAAAAACCATTATTATACAAATGAATTCCAGCTCGATGCTAAACTTGTTTTACTCTCGTCCTTGAGGATCAGAGGCGGTAAAAGGCAGCTTTTTGGTTGAATTCCTTCTGCAGCCAGCCCCACGTTGTTATCATATTTTATGGATCACAAATGCTTAATCAATAATGCAGTACTTTGGGGAATGATATTCTTTCTTACATCTTTGTGGCTGGAATTGTTTGGCCGCCCGTTCACAAATCTTCTGGCACGAATTCGTTGTTTTACAGACACCGTCCCCTGCACCAAAGGGCAGATTCAACAGCTGAGCTTTGAGCGGGGAAGTTCATTGGGGTAAAAAGACACATTCAGGCAAGCAGCTGGAGTCGTTGCTCCAGGCGCACCAGTTGACTTGTCAGGTTAACGAACGGCCATAGGAAGCCATTAAACATGCAGTGATTGGGAGATCATTCCTTCAGCAAACAAAAACAAAGTTGAAGCATCTTTCCCACCACACTGGTAGAACTTTTGTCCGAAAACTGGGTTCGGAAAGCCAATCCCTGCTAGTCAAGCAACCGGCCAGGTGTAGGCAGCGGAGGGGCTGCCTGGGAGCGGGGCACACGGGGGAGAACAGCAGAGAAGGGCTGGCCACGCGCACGTCCCGAGGCAAAGCGACGTCTGCAGGGCGGCCCCCGCCCGGCAAAGGGAACGGAAGCTTCCTCAGCCAGAGAGCCTGCAAAATAGAGCCACCTCATCCCTCCCCTCCGCGTTTAGTTTTCCATGCTCATTATATGAGGAATTACCTATTGCAGTTCAGTCCTAAATTGTGTGCATGTCTATTTAACGGCTGTATTGACCACGTTTGACTTTGTCACCTGCATAAATGTTGAATTTGCTCTGAGCAGACCTCATGGACAAGCAAGAGAGAAGAGCGAATCCCAGTCTGGCTCATTATAAGCATAATCTGAGACTACATTTTTCCTCCATCGATCTCAAGGCACTTTTGCAAATAGTGATTAAATGGAAGCTTCTCACATTTCAGGCGTGCAGGTAGGAGGGAGCAAACAGCCCATTTACAGCAGGATACTCCAGAGGTGGGTTTACTAAGGAGTGAAAGAGGCCGCTGCTGCCTTGCCCACCTCCGCAGCTGCACGCAGCGACACCTTTCGCCATCCAGGCAGCAGAACAAGGGCAAACTGCCCCACTGCCCTGTCCCCTCTGACACTGCTTTTCAGGCAGGTCCAGGAATAAACTGAGCCCCCAGCTTCCCATGGCACATGCAGGGAGCACGAATCAGCATTTGGAAGAACCTCAGCAGTCCACAGGCCTGCAACCCTCCTTTGGCAGCACTCTACCTCACCTTCCTCCCCTCAGACCAGATGTTTCAAGAGCCTGGTAGACAGTTGACACCCAAGCATTTGGGGATAGATCTGAATCCTACAGAAATGTCACTTTTTACCCAGTGTGAAGGGAGCCTCCAGACCAACTCTGATTCATGTGATGTCAGCTCAGCACAGATGCAGGGAAGCCAAAGGCTCAACATCCGAGGGACAGCTTCAGCACGCTAAAAGCACTGGCCGTTTGCAGCAGGGAGGTCCACAGGGGCCCTGTGCTTCTGTTTCCACTGCTATCTGCCACCCCAGGTCACTGCTCCCTAGAGCTGCTGGCTCAGCCCATGTCTCTGTGCCTTAGGTCCTAGATGTCACATCCTGCACCTTGGGACACACTTGCAGTGTAAAATGAACAGAGACCTTAACTCCAGCTCTGCTGCAGGGGCAGTAGCCTCTGGGATGGACCCAAGTGGTAGCAGAATTTTCTTCATAGGTGCACACAGGTTGCAGAGAGCTAGCCGACGCTGGACAGGCCTGTGGGTTTCCGTACAGAAAACCCTGAGTTACTGTAGAAGCATTAACCGTCTCTTATCAGCTATGCAAACAGTGCATTTCAAGGTCTGTTGCACAAGCACCTTCTCACTGCAGAATACTTATATTTTAATTAGCATCTTATGCACCAATTACCCTATTGGTATCCAGCACACCATGCTGCATAGCTTGCTTTCTCAGCAGGAAGGCTGGCAGCCAAGCAGGCCATTCCCACCGCCTGGGGATCGTGGCAGGGCACTAACTGCGCTCCCCTCTCTGTGCTTCACCACTCTGGGGTTTTCTTCCTTGAGATGGGAAGAAAAGCTCCAGTATCAGACAGGCGGATGGTCTCTGCTGGAGGAGCAGAAAGGAGCTTTCTCAGAGAGGCTCAGCTGGCAGAACTCCTGTCAAAAAGATTGTCCATATGCCGCTGAGGTTGTTATTCAGAGGGAAAGATAGAAGCAGCTGGTAAAGATAGGGAAAATGAAGAGACAACGAAGATGGCAGGGAAACAGAGTGGGTAGAAGAGGGCATCACTGAAACAAAGGTTTCATTGATACAGCCACATAGACAGGCTGGCAAGTTCTTTCTCTATCTCTGTTATGCCAAGCAGTATGAACTGGAGCAACACCAGGGGACTCCTTTGCCTGCACCTGCAGCCTACCAAGGGGTAAGTTGCTTGCATTGGCTGTATCAGCCAGGCAGAAGGATGAGAGGAACTATCAATGTCCTGGGGAGGTTGGCAAAAGTTTGCAGTGTTGTGGAATCATAGGACAAGTCAGGCTGGAGGTCTCTGGCCCAACATCCTGCTCAAACCAGGGTCAACACAGGCCTCAGACCAGGCCAGGCTGCTATAAGCAACAAACATGTCAGGAAAGCCAACTTGTGCCAATCTTGGGGTGCTCTACCCTTACGTAAAACCCTGGCAACAGAGCAAGCTCTCTGCTGTGTCACAGAGCACAAGCAGAAGACACATGTCCTGTCTCAATTAGACATAGAGTCCTTGCCACCTCAACCCACACCAAGACACTTAATGGTCTTCAGAAAGGACAACACATTCAAGACCAGCTCTGCTCCATCCCTTCATGCAAGGAGTTCATTTGGGACCAAGGAATCATCTAGGCATCACTTTGCCAGCAGAACTAGCCCTCCTTCAGCCTTTAGCAAGCTAGATACTTCAGTCAGCTCTTCTGTGCAAGGGTTGCTACAGGGCTGGGATCTTCGGCTGAAGCGGAAACTGAGGGGAGCTATCCCCAAGGGGTTCTCCAATGTTTGGAAGCTGAACAGTCTTATCTTGAACTTGGTAGTGAGTGAAAGACACCAAAGACCTCCCATTCCTTTGATCTCCGTCAGAGGTCAGTGCAAAATAGCCTGCTGGTACTACCAAATATGAGCTAGTACCTACAAGAGTATCACAGCTGCCCTTGCGAAACAGCACTCCCTAACCCTCTGCCTGTTTTACCTTCTGAGAGGAGCTATACGAGACCTCAAAAGGCAGGTAGATACTTCTAGAAAGGAGGGAGCTCGGTGCAGACATTTTCTGTAACAATGAGTCATGTCTGTAGAATCAAAAGCCTGTAAAAGCATCTGACACTAAAAAGCAGAATTTTGAAGCTCAAGCATGAATCAGAAAAAACATTTACACAGCAGCCATGTCTACAGCCTGTCCAACCCCCATTCTGCTCTGGGACAGTCACCAGTACCCCAAGAATTTCCTTAACAACCACCAGAGTGCCCAAACAGCTTCCTGCTCCAAGTCATGCTTCACTGACTCAAGAGTCTTACCAGCTCCCTGCTTGGGACATCAGATATGCCACCAACACCTCAGCTGCCAGCTCCCCATTGCAATGCATCACGGAGATTATTTATAAAATAACATGAAGTTTAGGGGGATAAGCAATCTCACCCCAAAGCAATCATTCATCTGATAAAGCAAAAGATTCTGTTCTATCCCAAATTAGAGAATCAGGGCAGGTGGGAAGAAAAGAGAATTAAGTCTGTAACCTTCATAACCAGGAACTAAACGTTAAAAAAAAATACAAATTCTGGATCATACAACGTTTATTGCAGCCTGTCTACCTACATCTGTGCACTGCAGCTCAGACATGGTTATGATCTTCTTCTAAATCTGGGGTTAATCATAAAAGCCTAAAACTTGTTGACGTGTCATCATTAATTAGTTTGCTGTTGATCAAAATACATAAGTAAAAAGAAAGACGATCATGTTATTAAGCTCTGCACAATCTACTGTGACACTGTTTTGGGTAGGAGCAGCTTGACAGAATGACTGCAGAAGGATTTCACTCCCCCTGATCCTTCAGCACCTCCCAAAAAAATCATCTTTGTGTTTGTAGCAAAATTCCAGCTTGGTTGCAGTCTCAACCACAGCACAAGATACTGTGTCACCATAGCAAGCATGTAATAAACACAATTATAAAAGCAACTTATGATTATTCAGAAGTACGTGTGGGCAGAAGCAAGCCCTAAATGATGGAAAGGAATTTCGGTAAGTACAGCAGAGCTTTTCAGACTTTATTTATGGTTTGGGTGATACAAAGCTCTGCCTGACATATTCCCTGAAGCCGAGCACTGGTCCCTGGGCACAAGTGCGCAATACCAGTGGCACAACTCATAACAGAGCTACGAAAACTTTAAATGATGTAGGGACTGTCCAAGCACTTGCATCAAGATACTTTTGAAAGACCTACATGTTAGGTCTTAACTGAATGGTGACTTGTGAAGACAGGAACGTAGAGAGGAGAAGGTTAGTTGATTTCTAAGGAGTGAAGCCCAAAAGGATTTTTTTTCTTTATAGCAGGAAGAGGACCAGGACTCTATTTATCCTCCATAGAAACCGTAGCTTTGCCTTCCTCATCTTTACTGCCTGATGCGGAGTTGGAGACCTTTGTCCTTATTGAGTTATTTTGTTGTGTTCTCAGCAACTACCCACCATGACCTGGCTTTTACTCATCTCCACCTTCCAAAGTCATTTTGATGACCTGGCATTGCTCTTGTCCCATAAACAAGGCCCTGAGGGCAGGAGAGGAAAGCAGCCAGCCCAGAGCTAGATAGGCGCCAATAAAAACTTCCAACTAGAATTTTAAAGAAAAAGGATAGAGATGGGGGAAGTTTCATGTTTAATTATGGCTTGTTCGTGATAATAGAGAGGTCAGAAACCTCTGGAAACCCAGCCTGGAGGAAGGCATTTTAGAGGAATTATGTTGGAGTGATGGGAGGAAACTAGAGCCATAAACGTCAGCCAAGACGCAATGAATGTTGGAAGCAATTAGACTGAGCATAACCTAGCAGGTTCCCAGGTACCTCATAAATAACCATGCTGGGCTGCACTGGTGTGAAGGAGAAGGTAAGCCAGAGTAACGCCAAGTCTGTTCAGAAAATAAAGTGTAAAATACCCAGCAGCAAGCTAGGTATTGCAAGCTAGGTGCAGCTATCAGACCCATAAATACCAGCCTCCCATGCACAGAGCAACACAGAAACCCGGCTCCTGCAAGGGTTTCCTCTGTGCTCATGGCAGCAGTGACCACCGCAGCCCTTCACTTTACACTCACGGTGAAAGCATCAGAAGGCTGCATCTGAGACAAGCAAAGGGTTAAGGCTCTTTCCTCCTCCTCCAAGGCTCATCTCCCCCAGGAATTAGAAGCTGATGACTATGCCATCCTGTACTTCGGAGATGACGCGAGCCGCTCACTTGCGCTGAACCATCTCTGGAGTTTTGCTCCCCCAGCTTTGCTCTTCATGTTCCTAATGAATCATCGCCATCCCTGCTGCAGGTCCCGCACGCGCTTTGCATCACTCCAGCCGCTGCTCGGCACAGGACAGGTCTGAGGCTGGGCCCGTCCCATGGACCCCTCTGACCACCTCTCCCCAACCCACAAACACCACAATAAGCACAAAATCAGTCACCAGCACACAGGAACAAGACGTGCTGTGTCCAAGCAGCTTAGCTCATGACCAGCCAGGAAGTGGACCGTGATTACCTCTAACTGTGCTGCAAAGCTCAGATTTGGGCAAGGGTAGAGCATTTTTAACAATATCCTTCAGGTAACAGATGCCAACTTTGAAATAGCCCACAGCAGAGCACATCTTTACAGCTTCCACACAGGGAGGAAGAAGCAGAAATGTATTTAACAGTGTGCTGGCAGATTTTCTAATCTGCTGAATTTTACCACCCTCGGTCTGTGCTCCCATTTACCCATTTGTAAGATAGATACAGCAGCTCCTTCCCTCACGGATTTTAAGGCATAATGCATGGTGGGAAGAGCGCACGGTTTTATGGACAAGTATTTATGAGATGTACATGCCAGCTTCTACGCTTCACCTACCTATTTTATTTTTAATCTTCATTTCATAGAGCTCAGACAATTCTTTCAAGGTTCCTTCAAATGATCTTTATCCCCTTTGCAACTCATTCCAATTCTGTGAATAAAGTCCCTGGGTGGCCCTGGAAGAAGAAGAGAAAATGATGACATTTGAAATGAAATAAGAAACAGAAAACAGAACATATTGTTAAAGAAAACTCACAACTCTAACTCAGGCAAGCCATAAACAAGCACGTTTGCCTCTTGTAGATCCCAAACCCCTTTGAAGGGAGGGCTGAACATTCAGATAAACAGGGTTATTTGCCTTTCATAGGCAAAAACACTGGAGTCTTAACTGAGGAAAGGGTTGAATTACATCCTGATTTAATTAACCTGAGCTTCCTAAACCCAGCCTCATTTCACTTGTATCTCACAGAGCAGGTGAATAACCTTCGGGTCAACTTAAGCACGTAAGTTATTACGCGAGCATCAGCTCAGCCCACTCAAACTGCGAATGAGATCCCTGTCTCTGAGAGATGGAGAACTGCAGCCAGCCTGGCGCATCTGCGGAGGGCGTTAGATGGGGGGTCCTCAGCCAGTTTGATTACGCTGCCTTTTAAGTCATATTAGCAGATCGAAAAAGCAGCACATGGGTATCTTTTACCAATATCGAGGACAAGGAATAAATGCTATCCTGCTTCATGCCTATGACAAAACACTTACTAACTCCGTATCAAAGCACCTAAAAACAGAGATTCTGAACTGCAAATCTTGAATGAGTGAGTAAGACCCATTTACTGCTCTCCAGGGAGGGAGGGGCACTTGCACAACAGATTTTGGAGGATTTGTTCTATTCTTGATGCACTCATTCCAACAGCAGGAAGTTGCACTTCCCCAGGTTGTGAAACGTCCCTCAGCTGACGTGCATCCTCGTTGACAGCACCCAGCTCTTCCTTAGCACCTCTCCTCCCCACAGCTCCAAGTGCTTGGGGGGGGGGGGGGGGTGAATCAATCTCCTTTGATCCAGGTAGTCAGATCCATGTAGTTGCAAGGGAAGGATCATACTAGTATTCACTGTCCCAGCTAAGTGTCTGAATTTCAGGTCACTTGCCCCTTTAACAAAATAAACCTCCCACCAAGAAGGGGATTTTTGCCCAAGCACCTGGGATGGCTGTGAGCTTTCTCAAGCATCACTGTGGTTCCTCCTTCCCTTCTGCCTTCAGAGCCATCCTGCTGGCAAGACACGACTGCTAGAAGGAGAAGTCATTGTAAGGACAAGTCAGAGGTGTGCTGGGCTGAGAGAGTCAGAGAACAGCTTAGATTTGAGAAAGTTAAATACAGAGTTTGGTGAGTTTGTCCTCACCAAGACAAACTCCAGCGAAGTATTGGCGTGAGGCACAGATAGAAAGCAGAAGCTGGATCACATTCACTGAGCTACTGGAGACCATGTTGCTGGTGCTTCTTCATCCAGCGTTCGTGGGTGCTCCCCCGGGAGATGGGACACCAACATTCGCTGCCCTCCCCGGCCCCCTGGGCTAGCAGCGCCGGTTTGCGAAGGAAGCTCTGCGCTCCCAGCGCCAGCGTTCAGAGGCTGGTGAGAGCAGCCGTCCCTGTGCCGGCGACATCTCCTGTCCCAGGGCGGGGAAGCGACCGGGCTTCCCCAAGTGCAGAAAATTCCTCCCGGGTTTTGCTCCCGCAAGGAAGAGGCGGCAGGAGGAAGGCGGGAGCGGCTGGCGGCAGGGCCAGGCCGTGCCGCTCGGCCCGGCTCCGCTGCGTGGCAACACTCCCGCTTAGCGGCAGCGGCCGGGAAGGAGCGGCCGGACCGGCAAACGCGCCGGGAGGCGAAGCCGCCTCGACGCGGGCCGCGCTCGTAAACCCGCGCACCGGTCCGGCCGCGGCGCCTGTCGCCGGGAGGCGGGGGAAAGGCCGGTTTTCCTCCTTGCAGGGCAAGAGTGGTTTTCGTTCGAGCGCTTTTCTGCAAGCGAGATTCAAGCAGCCGGAGGGGAGCGCAGGCAGCTGAGGAAAGCAGGGAGGGGTCCCGGTGGGACCGCCCGCCCCCCGCCAAGGCCTGAGCACCGTTCCCATCGCAGCCGCCCCGCGGGGCCAGGCCGCCTCCCGGTCGCCAAAGCAAGCTTTTAACATCCTTCGGCTGCATGCGAGGCTGCACGCAAGGAGCAGGGATTTATCTCCCCGTGCTTGAAAGCCAGCGGTGCTCTGGGACCACCCCCCCCCCCCCCCCGAGCCCGCGGGAAGCGCACAGCCCTGCCGTGGCGGCCGGCTCTGAGCAGGATAGTGCCCGGAGGGGAGGGCACTCCGGAGACCCCTTTCTGCAGGGATTACTGGACAGAAATTAATCCATAAAGAAAACTTAGCAACAGCCAGGGAAAATATTGATTTTGTGTTTGTCTGCTTCTGCACGGCCTGAGAAATGGCAGATTTAGACATTAACTGTGGCTGTTTTGGCTTAATTCAAAACCCAATTTACACTAACGCTGGGAATAGACAAGTGCATCAGCAGAATTGAATCTAAAATTATTACTTTTCTTTCCCCCTCTCTTACTGGGTCTTTTCAGGCAGATCTAACGCAGATGCTGGCACCCGTTACCTGCTACACAATTACAGATAACACGCTTTATTTTTACAGCGCTGTAGATCCTAATTTGATATTGGCATTTTTATACTGATAGCCTCTCCGGACAGAGGCGTTTTGCAACGCCGCCATCCGGAGCATCAGTGAGAGCCGCGTCGGCCGTGCGGGCGCCCCCGGCTCTGCCCCGCTCCACGACGCCTTTGCCAATGCAGGACCGTAAAACCACAGCTTTTTCCTGCCCTGGAAAAATGGCCTCCCCTAAAGGGAAAAAATAGTATTTAAGGACACCGGGTGCCCCCATCTCTCCAGCCCCAGCTCCCCCAGCTGGCGATTCCCTGGGGGAGTGGAGCAGCGCATGCCCCGTGGGAAAAGGCTGCCCAGGCTACGGCGAGGTGGCCCTAGGGCTCTTTCGCTTGATCTTCTCGTAACAGGTGTTTTCAGCACCCTGAAATTTCTCCTCTCTGATTTTTTTCCAAATGAAAACATTCTTTTCTTCACTCAGAACAGTTTTGTTCCGCCAGCAAAACGTTTTGCCTGACCTCGTGCCATTTTTTAATCTTTTATTACTCTGCACTAGTTGAGATGAAGGATTGCACTCTCCTCGCTCCAGCAGCAGGAAAAAAAAAAAGGAGGAAAAAAGATCGAAGCTCCCAAAATACCATTAGTCTCCTGTCCGGTTGCAGCCGGCTCCGAGCACGAGTGGGCTCCATCTCTCAAAACCCAGGAGCCGCTCAGTTAATCTTCAGTGTGTATCTATGAGCGCAAACTTGTCCCGTTAATATCCTAGACCTCTGAAACGCTTGGTGCAGAGTGTCAGAGGCAGCACGAGGGGAATTTTACAAGGTTATCGCTTAGCCGGCGGCGTTCCTGGAGTCGCTTCCCCACGACTCAGCTCGGCAGCAAGAGGCTTTGGAAAAAAACCACAGCCAGGCTTCATCTGGAGCGATACGCTGGTGTTTCTCCAGACACAGGTGAATCCTTACGTGGCCCGGGCCAGCAGCGCTGCCAGCGGGCTCAACCCGCTTGCTTTTGCCAACGGGGCTGAAAAGGGACGGACCTGCCCCTCCTCAGCCTGAGCCGTCGGGGGGTAACGAGGAGCGGATCTCCCGCGGCGTTGGCCTTCGCCGGCCGCGTCCCAGCGGGCACCGAACCGGCAGGAGCCCAAGGCGAGGACGACGTCGGCTCCCGCCTCGCGTGCCCGGAGCGCTTCAGAGAGCAGGGAGAGATTTGTCCTCCTCCGATTTGCCTGAAATCTTTTTCCCTCAGTCACAGTTTGCTTCGCTCGGCACCTGCCAGCAGCTGCGCGCGGGGACGTTTCTCCCCGCGAGCTGCTTGCTGCAAAGCCCCCTGTAAACAACCCGCTGTTTGCACAGCGCTTTAGCAGAACCGGCTGCGAAAACGAGATAAAAAGGCTATAAACTCCCTCTGGCCAGCAAGAGTGAGCCGGGGAGCTCCGTCTCGGGACACGCGCCCGTCTCCGCCCGCACCCTCACCCGCGTTTGCGGCGGCAGGGGGGCTCTCCCTGCTCCCGGCCCTCCTCATTCTGTTTTCTTACCCCAGTGTTTGTGTTTTCTTTCTTCCCCCCCCCCCCCCCCCCAAGCTGGAAGCAAAGTGCTGTTTGCAGCCCATGCACTTCCACCACCCCAGGAGCTGCTCCAGCTCCGCTGGTCCCCTCTCGTCCCTGCTAAAATTGATCCCTTCTCCTCGTCCGGCTTCAAGCCACAGCGGCAATCGCCTAAATGCAGGAACACGATCACACCAAGCAGCAGAGACCTGGGGCTTCAGCAACCTCGCAGCGAGCACGGCCACCGGACGGGACTTCTCCCCCGCACGCCCGAGGCTCTGCGTCTCCGGGGGACGCTCTTCCCTCTCCTTCACTTAGAAGCTCAATTAAATTTCCAGGTCACTCTGCGAACGAGCCAAGAGACGCCGGCATCGCTGCAAGGGCTTCAAAGGGACCGCAGCAGCCGCGGTGCCCCCCAGGCTGAACGGCATTTCCCTCTCCAGCCCGCACCGCCGAGCCGGGCCCAGAGAGCCAACAGCTCGTTCAAAGTTTAACCTCTAAGAGGTTTCCGGAGAAATAAAATAAAGCCTCTGAATCAACAGAAACAACGCAAGTGAGGCCTTTCTCCCCAGCGGTACCTCTTCCCATCCCCATTCCCGCCTCGGCTGTTCCCAAGCCAAGCCGGCGTTATCCACACGCAAAAGAGCTCCATTACCCAATTAAAAGCTAATTGTCTCTTTGCTCATTAACCGTGCTCTCCTTGCTCGTTTCCCTCAGTATTTTTCTGCACCTCAATCTTTCTTAATAAGCCATCTGCAATGCAGGACACCCAGCGCTATCGGGATTCACAGCATTAGAGTAGCAGTTAATACTTCTCAGGCTCATAATCCTTTAATTTAGGACCAACTCTGAGACATATGTGCCGGGATTGCGCACTGACTTATTCTTCAGCTCAGGTCGTCAGCGCCTGCTCAGGACTCTCAGCTCACGTCAGCACAGGGAAGACGACACAAGTATTTGGGTTTGCAAGACGGCCGGCTCAGGAGGGGCTGGGACTGCTGAATCCGGAGAGCGCCGCCTCTTCTGCCTCCTCCACGCTTTCCCCAGAGCTCTCCAAAAATTCCTGATTCCTGCTCCCCAGAAAATAGCTGCAGGTATCTCAGAGAGCTTTTCAGGTCCAGCACGATCCATCTCCTCCACCTGTGAAAACGGGGGAACTGTTCCCACTCCGTCTCGCCGCTGCAGCAGCGGAGGCTCCCCGAGCCGCTCCAGACCGCGGGGAAGGCAACCAGCCGGCAGGAGAGTCGGGAGCGCCCGCCGGCCCAGGGAGCTCAGCTGTCCGGGATTTCAGCCTGCAGCTCACTGCCCTGCTGCTGAAATGCGTTCTCCTTCTGCTGCAAGTTTCATAACTCGGACACCAAACGAGCTCCCCTGGCGGACGAGGACGCTCGCCCCGCGGGAGAGCCACGTGGGGAGCCGCCTCTCCCGCAGGGCTCAGCCCGAGGGCCACGGTGGACAGCGTAACGTCTGCCCAGGCCACGGGAGCACTGCTGCGGGCTCCCTTCCCTCCCAGGCCCTCCAGACCTGCGGCAGCAGGACAGCTCAGGGCTGCTGGATGGCAATCCAGGAAAACCC
Organism: Rhea pennata; assembly: GCF_028389875.1. Lineage (NCBI taxonomy): Eukaryota > Metazoa > Chordata > Aves > Rheiformes > Rheidae > Rhea > Rhea pennata. The sequence continues at coordinate 5,410,089 of NC_084678.1, forward strand.
AGGCTTTGGCAAACAAGGGTTTCCGCAGAGCTGAGGCTCCCAAGTCTTTTGTTGCGGCAGGCAGGAGCCCAAACTGCAGGCTTGGAGTCTCAGAAAGGTAAAGCATCCTGCCAACCCATCCACTATATACATGTTTCTAGGGTGCCACCACGCATGGTCCAAGGGAGCTTGCAGGGAGCCAACAGTGAATCTAATGGGCCCCATCCTCAGCAGAGAAAGGCAGAGCAAGGAGCAAGAGCTGGATACTAGAGTGCAAAAAACTCAAAGTGCTCCATGGAGAAGCTCCCAGGGCATGGCATAATGCCGCAAACACTTTGGCTGGTGCTGCTCCCTCCAGCCGTCCAGCCAAACCACAGCGCGCAAAGCCCGGCTGCGCCAAGACGCAGCTCGGCAGCCAGAGCCCGGGACAAACTGCAGCGGGCAGCACGTTTCACAGCCCAGACTGCTCGTGCTGGGGCACAGCCGCAACTCAGAGCCTTTCCACTCCCTTCTGAGCAGCCCCTTTCCCTAGTTTAGGAAGAGTTTGGGTATTGAAACGTGCAGTTATTTTAAAGACTGCAGAAGGAGAGGGCTGGCTATGCCAGAATAGCACAAGTCTGTTTGCACCTCCTTGAGACAAGGCAAGCCTCCAAGAGAGGACACAAGCATTTTTTTGGATGATCGTCACAATAAGAACCCAAAATCATCCCAGAACTTTTCCCCCCTCAATTGTCTTGGACCAAAAAAAAAAAAAAAAAACACAACTAAGAGGTGTGCAAAGGCCTTCTTCCTTCCCAAAGCCAACTGAGAAAGGATAGTTTTGTGAATATTTCTCTTAATAACAAAATTGAAACAGCTACAGTCATGCTTTCGGACAAGTGGTCCTAGCCATATTTCCAGAGCAAACATTGCAGCACAGAGAAACAGAAATAAAACTGACTTCATGGATTTGCTTTGGCCCAGAGCTTGTAGAAATGAAAAATGAGCTGGCTGTGAGAATTCCCTTGTTTCCTAGGATCCAAGGTTTTATTAACAAGTTTGTCAGTAAGGATTTTTCAGCTGTGTATTTCTAATGTAAACCACAACCTGAAACAAGATTTATATAGCCCTCCTCTGTTTTTCCACCCTGCAAGGGGACTATGGACAGTGCATCCCTCTAAGAGGCGCAGAGGTGAACAGACCCTCGCCCTCCACCTTTGCTGTGGCCACCATCCAGCTGGAGGCAGTATCTGCTGGGGTTGCTCGCAACGGACAGCATATCCCAGTGTAAACCCTAAGAGCTTGCTCCAAGGGCTGTCCCCATACTGGGCTAACTGGTGGGTAACTCTACAGTTTTTCTAGCACCACTCTCAATGTGAACAGTTAATATATTGCTGCCATCACTGCATTTCATCCTTGGCTATATTGAAACCGGAGACCATACTACTGTCACTGCACTAAAACAGCTGTATCTACACATCTTTTGCATCTGAAAAGGCTGTAAAGGCTCTGCTATAACACATGCCTGGTGCTGTCCTCCAACCCATGGCTCTGCACAGCTTTGCACAGCTCCCCGTTAGCTAAGCCTACCAGGGAGCAGAGTACACCACTCAAACACTTGAGCTATTACAAAAGGTACCTTCCCACGAAGTAGCCAAAGCTGTTCCCAAACACCTGATCAAACTACTGAAGGGGTGAGGGAAAGCACCTCTACTTCCCCACACTGTGAAGCTTACAAAGAAATTCAGCAACTTGCCCAGACAGAGGAGGACTCGTGTAAAGACAGGCTTCCTCCTGAGCTCTCTCGCCTTTCCTGCCTGTATACCAAGCCCTGTACCTTTCCCCCTCATCAGCTGACCTTGGTATCGCATAAACCATCCCCTTTAAGACATAACAGTATCCCCTAAGTCTGGTCCAGGTCCAAGTGTTAAATCCCATCAGTCATTAAGGTTTGAACATTTTGTTCAGCTGGATAGGCTGAACCATTCCCCGGCCTCCCTCACCCACGGCACATAGCCCCAGAGACCACTGCCCAGGAGAGCTGGGGTCTGCAAAGGGCTCCCCTAAGACAGCAGATCCCCCCAGCCACCTGGGAGGAGGCAACTGCAACCAGTCTGACCCACCCAGGCTGGCTGCACACATGTGGATGATGGGGAGCAGGCAGGGGAGCTCCACCAGTCCCTCTCCTTCCCGGGAGCCCGGAAATGCCGCAATCCACAGCTCGCTTTGCCAGACGTCACTACCCTGGGACAGCTCTGCCTCCCTCAGAGTTTCGTGACACCCCAAAGTCAAATCAAGTCTGAACGAAGGGGTGTTGTTAGCACCATTGTTTATTTAAAGAGAGAGCACATCCCTGGGGAGAGGCGCCCGCTGCTCCCATTGCGCAGCAGTACAAGGCAGCTCCGCAGGGAGCGAGCAACCAGCTCCAAAAGAAGGTCACCTCGAAGCACATCCCTTCTCCCACCAAAGCATAACATCTTTCCCATCCTAAAGAGAGGGGGGAACCACTCCATTGCCCAGGCAAAGCCAGGAGGAGATGAGGTGTGCAGGAATCTTAACAAAAGCCATTTCCAAGGGTTCAGAGCAGCCAGCATGAAATCCAGGCAGTCTGTTAGGTCAGCGTCCAATGTCCATTTCACACGTTATTCCAAGGTGAAACATGGCTGTGTATGTCTACTTTCGGGGAGCCTAAGTCTTGCAGAGAGTGATAAATACCCTGTTCACTCTCTACTTCTCCCTATTTGCCTTTCCATAGGATTTCCAAACTTGCATCCCATATATTAGCCAGCAGTTAGCCCAATTTACTAAAATTCAGATTTACCTTGGAACAGAAAGGAGGAAAGAAAAAAAAAAACAACAATCCTCCAATATGGCCTTGCAGAGGATATTTTTTTCAGTGTGGTTCCCTCCCCTCCACTTATAAAAAATTTATAAAAATAAAAATAAAAAAGCAGAACAATCCTTCATGATAAGATTAAGGTCCTTGATGTGTGACTCTGTTTCAACATGCCCAAGAACTGTCGAGCTTTCTCTTGCATGAAGAGTTGGTCTTGTGTTCCACCACAGGCCACAGCTTTCCAAGCTCTGGTCATCTGTGGAAGGAAAAGAAAGTACACTTACACCACAGCTGGGGAGAGCAAGGGACTGAGTCCTACTATGTATGTCCTAGTCGGAGAGCTACAACATTGAAATATCATTTCAAAACACAAGGGGCAAAGAGAATGACAAACAAACAAACAAAAAACCAATGACTTTGCTACCCAGGGAAAACAAAAATTCTTGCTTAGGAATACCTGTCTCACAACAAGGAGACATTCACACACCACCAGTTACTGCATCTCAGCTGACAGGTGGTCATGTCTAGCTAAGAGGAGTCACATTCACTAGTTTTCAGGTGAGCACTCTATTTCTGCACCTACCCAGGCACACTTGGAAGCTTTCACTTATGTGACTTCTGAGATGAAAACTTCGAAGTACAAACCCACTAAGCTTCCTCACGCCGAATAAAGAGCCCAGAAGGATGGAAGAAATTCAAGAACCGCTTTAGGCTTTTTTCCTAAGCATCTAAATTCCTACAGAGGCTGCTCAGCTTCAAATCTTGAGGGGTTAGATTGGTCAAAGACCATCCTTAACTGCAGTTTGGTGCCTGTAGTTTCAGCAGGGCCCTGCAGCATGCAGGAAAAGCTGTAAATCGGGAGTGCTTCAGTCACTGCTTATAGAAGGGGCTCCCATGAGGTGCTCTGGCACACTAGGAAAACCCAGAGTAATCTTCTGATAAATGCAGCCAAAAGATGCACAGTCCTCAGCACTGGAAATATCCTTTCACACGTACAGCAAAGAGCCAGTGCTCAAGGCACAGTGTTTGCTAATATTAAAATACCCCATGCAGCCACAGCTTGACAACTAGTGCTTTTTTGAGGGCTAATTTAGGTCCAGCCCACAGCTAAGTGAGCTTCCTTAATAAATATCTGCCACTGCCAGCAGCACCAGTCTGCTACCATAAATCCCAGAGCCCAGCAATACCAAAGACAGCTCTGTTGTCTTTGGGCAATGGGAGTTCACTGAATACCTGTACAGTCATCATGCAAGCTGCCTTACTGTCACCATCAAGTCACTTCCAGAGCTTTATTTATATGGTTCTGTTAACACTCTGAGCAATATGACCCTGCCTAGGACAGCAGGAGAGATTGAAGTGTTTAAACAGGGTTTATTTTGAGAAGGGGAAGGAATTGCTTTAGCTGAGGAATACTTATTTGTCAGAAGAAAGAGCTTTCACAATAGACAGCTCTAATCCAGAGATGACTGGCACCTTCTTCACTGATATGTTTAGCTGAAGACAGAGCTAAGGCTGCTCAGTGAAGGCAACATTGCACTTAAGCCCTTCTTGGGATGTGCCTGCAGTTCCAGTTTCCCCACCTCAAGAAAAGTATGCATTTCCTCTTCTTCAAGAAAAGCATGTGTTTCCGTCTTCATGGGAGCTACCAGAGTTCCCAGAACTTGGTCCAAGCAAACTTCAGCAAAATCATGGTCCAAGGCCCCTTTCTCTAATTACTAACTAAGGCAAGAGACCACCAACCAAAGCAAGGATACACCTCTACTGGTACACTCTGCCTGCAAATACAGCAAGTGATAAAGATTTCAAATAGAGTACAAGAAATCATTTATATCCCAGAGATCTTGAGGGTATTTGTAGGCTATTGAGACCTCAGAACAATCCAGATGCAACAACAGGGAGCCCAGGAACAGTGTAGCTGTAAAAGCACCAAACTCAACAGGCTGTGCTTGAAATATCAGTAAACACACTGGCAGCTGGAGCTCTACACTGGCACTGGATCAGTGAACAGCAGGAGGATGAAGTCAGCCTGGGCTGTCTATGCCTCACTGCCCGCAGCACAACCTAGAAACACCCTGAAGATTACAGAGTGGGAATGCATTTTTGTTTGGCATTTTTGCAGCACCTCAGACTGCAATGGTCAGAGGAACAAGAAGGATGAACTTCCTATTGCCCACCCAGAGAGCACTCGCTGGGAAAAGGAAGGTTTACATCACTGCTGGTCAATAGTCCAAATCTCCTGATGGGCTGGGAGAAGATGCAATTCCCATGAGGAAATCAAGGACAAATACAGTAAACAGGATCATAGCTTCGAGCCTCGGCAGAAGAGCATGTTGGCAGAGAGAGGGGAAGGAGCTGTAGCATGGTGCTGCTGGCTGAGCATCTCCAAACCTGGATGCAAAGACAGCAGCCAGCCCTGGCAGTGCATGGATGCCCACATGGAAGTGTATTACATCTCTCCAGGGCTGTCCCCTCTCTCTCTTCCTCTTGAGGAGGAACAGAGGTTGCACTGTCAGCTAAGCTCCTGATGGGGAGAGCAGTGGCTGCAGGGTTTACCGGTGCTGGTGGTCTGAAATGGCTTGGCATTTTCCTGTAGGACATTTTCTCTGGCTGCACTTGCACGAAGGCTCTGTTGAGCAAACCGCTGTCGTTCTTCCTGCTCGAGGAGGAAAGGTTCAGGGATCTCGACATGAAATTCACTGGCTGCAGTAAAGAAATATAATAGAAAATTATATAAGCAAAAAAGTTGATTTGCTCCACGGTGCTGTATCCTTGGCTGGCCAGAAGGCCTAGCTAACAAATCCAGCCCTGCATCCACATCAACAAGTAGTGTTCAGAGCCAGTTGTAGGTGGCAAAGCTCCCTTGTAGGGAAAAAGGCATGCAGGCTATCACGTCAGAACCAAGCAACTGTGCCCAAATGCTGGCCTCTCCTTCCTCCCACAGACATGGAGGGCTGGTAAGATCTGTTTTCTCATACCTACACCCAACCTTGTCCAGGGCAACCTGAGAGCACCAAGGATGAGAATTCATACGGCTTCTCCCTCATCCTACAGGCCAAAAACTAGCTAGTCAGTGGTCAAGCCACAAGGGAATTTCCCCCTGCCCTTTTGGCAGTTTGGCAGTAAGTAACTTTTCCATGGGTATCTCTATCCATCTGGAGTCTTTGCCCTTCAGATTGTGATTTCCACCTGCAGCCCCACATCATGTCAGGGCTCTGCATTCAGCAGTCCCTGTGTTAAGTTGCTGGGGGCAGGTGGGAGGAGCACAGCAAAAAAGCTGATGCTTTTCTGCTGTTTTAATGGGGTCAAGCAACACAGAGACAGGACCCAGGCTCATCAATGTCAGCACACAAAAGCAGCAGCAGTGGTGGGTGGAAAACTGCAGCCAGACAGTGTTGGCCCTTTATTTCAGCAGCACTGAGTCATGGGACAATGCAGCTGCCTGGAAATACTCTCAGGCACAGCTTGATGATACAGAAAAGCTGCAGGTGAAAGGGGAGCAATCTACCTATTTCTCCCTCCCTCTCAGCTATGCTACACCAGGGGCCCACCCACCCTCTGTGGCAACTCATTTCAGGGAGCTAACCTGGTAAAGAACACATTACCACTGCCTCCTTAGGATAGTGCTCTGCCAGGTCAGCTCCCTGAACCACGGTCAGGCAAGCAGGAGTGGTAGAGTTAGGATGGGGAGGGTCATGTTATATTTTTTGAGTCAGATACAAAGCTCTTCAGAGAGATGTTTGCTTTGGTATCAGAGAGCACAAGGCATTTGTAAGGGTCCCTGACCCCCTCAACCACATATAAAGCCTGACAACAGCAAGAAGCTGAGCAGCAGGCTCTGTGGGCAGCCAGGCAAGGGGGAGCAGTGGCTCATATTTGATACCAAGTCCATCTTACTGCCCTCTGACCAATGGTTCCTTCTAAAAACCCAGCCTAATCTCTCAGGAAAGTGCTCTTCCTGCAGCTCCTCACTCCAAGAAGGCTGTGGGGGATCCTGAACAAAGATTACAGCCAACTACCCCAGATCCCTACCCAAAGCTCCTTTGCCAAAAAAGCTCAACAAGTTCATCTCTCACACTTGCTGCAGCCAGCTCTACCTCCACTCTAATAACTGTACCCCTCACCTGGGCTCTTTTGAAACAGATTGTCTTGGGGAGGGCAGGCACATTTTGCTTTGTATCTTCATCCACAATATCCAGGGCCAGAGACTTCCGGACCTTCTTGATGGGACTTCTGCGCAGCTGAGGGACACAGAAACACAATGTCAGCATAAGTCAACTCAGTGAATTCTGACCAAAGGGCCCAAGGTGCACGCCAAGCCCACATCACCCTGGTCTGCACGGCATTAGCACCTTAGGAAGAAGAGGTGCCACAGCCTTCTCCACCGCAGGACAAAGCAGCTTCACTGCTCTCCTCCTAGCATCATAAGCTATTGATTTAGAAGATGAAGCCCCTCACATTAGGAAGAGAAGGTCACATTACCAGTGGCAACTGAGCCAAGAGACTTAGCCCAGCAGCCCACAGCCTCCTGGTAGCCCAACATGCCAACAGGCTCTTTGGGATCAGCAGCAGGACAAACACAGCCAGCAAACACCCCTCAGCAACACAGGCTAGCCCAAAAGCAGGTAATGGACTCAAGACCCGCTCACCCCTTGTTTCCTTTTCTGTTTCTCAGGCTTTACATCATCTTCTATGATCAATTCAATGCCAGCTTCACTTCGGAGCACCTCTTTCAAGTCTTCTTCCAGGTGAGGGGTCTGGGGCTGGGGTGAAGAGGGGAGGGACAGAGCATAAGACATTTAGTAAAGGATGCGCACGAGGAGGAAGCATTCACTTCCCAGCAAGAAAAGTTACAACAAGGTTTCTGCCAGCCTGACAGATTTATGAGTTCTCCAGGGAGGAAGACACTCAGCTCCAGGTGCACCCTCCAGAGACCAGCGTGAAAAAAAGGTCTTGGATACTGGAAATTGCCATCCCCACAGAACCCAGCTATGTCCACGTTAGAGACCCAGTTCCTCAAGGAGACTTAGGTATATTGTTTGTTTGCTTTTCCTCTAGGTCATCAATAACTAAGTATTGCAGCCTGATTCAAGGGCAGTTTTTGATGTTTTGGGCTGGTTTTCAGAGTGGTAAGTAGTCACAGGACTTCTAACTATGATGCATTCTTCATAGTAAGGTCCCCTTCATCCCTCTCAGCTCAGCCCGGTACTACCAGACTGTACCACCTTACTACTGCCCAGATTACAGCTCTGCTGCAACCTACCCCATGTCCCAACGGATTCATTAAGGGTCCCAGGGAGTAAAGCATCAGCATGAGCAGGCTTGCCTAATACATACCAAGGGTCTAATTGGTCCATATTTCTCCAGGGCATTTTTGAAAGGTGTAGGGGTGTGAGGAGTGTTGTCCACCACATACTTCTGATCTGGTGTGACAAACCTGGCAACAGAGAGAAGGAAAGATTAAGGATTAGACATGTTGTAACACAAAACCTGCCTTCCAAGCCCTGACACCTGAGGTGACTCACATAGCAACAGCAGGTGTCACCTGCCTGGCTGGACTGCTTCTAGGTGTGAGTAGGGTGAAGAGGCACTGAAGAGCCTTTAGTGGTGGCAGCATCCTTCAGCAACACCAGCCACACTGCTCCAATCTGCCAGCTGCCAAGCACTGTTGTTAGAAAATCATATGGCAGCTCTGACACACCCAACATACAGCTCTGCAGGCCAGAGTTTCTCTGCAACGCATCCACTGTCAGAGCTCCTCAGATCCAACCTGAGCTTTGTGACAGTCACAGCTGGGCCAGAAGTCCCCAGCACAGACACATTTGGAGCAGCCAAGACAGTCTGCACTGCCTAGATGGGGGAGTGGCTCCAGGCAATGCCAGTGACAACATTTTTTCTAGTACAGCCAGCATCCCCAAATGCTGTGCTGCCGCAGTGTAGTGACACACAGTGACAGGTCCACCAGCAAAGCACTCCCTGCTTAGGCCGCCCTCTCCAGCCTCTGTCTGGGACGATGCTCTGGGATCACTGCCCTGGACTGCCCCTCAGGCAAAGCAAAATTGAGAGTGCAGAGCTAAAGGGATGGATTTGGACAGCCCTTGCTGAGGAAACCAAGTCCCTTTCCTGCTGGGACAGGGATTACAGCACAGTGATGTTTCCCACATAGACATAGATGTTCACAGAAGACAACAGTGTACCCAACAGCTGAGCACTGTAGCGCTCAGTGACCATCTTTCAGTGGTGCCAGTACAAGTATAGGGGAAGCTATACTTCAATAGGGCTGGAGAGTTCATCTAGCTAAGGAAATGCACAGCTTTGGGTTCACAGCAGGCATTTTTAGCTTGGATCAGTTCCTGAACTCATTTCCAGCCTGGTCCACAAGTAGTTGTGTGACGGGGACCGCAGGACTGCTCCCAAAGGCAACACAGCCTCTGATATCCCTGCAAAGGTGACAAACTCCATTCACCCTTGGGGATCCAAGAGGAGGCTTGTGCCCCGAGCCCTGGCCATGTGGCACATGGTGGTGTGAGGGAGATGCATGTTCTGTTGCTCAATTAAATAGACTTTCACTTGCACTTACAGCTTTGCCCGGCATGTTTTAGACACTGACTTCTCCTATCAGCTGGCTTCCTCAGCACAATTTAGGCAGCAATTTAAGGGGACAATTTGCTGCAGAAGGCACAATTCAGCACAACCACCAGATAAACGGAGCTCCCAGTTAGCAAAACATCCTGTGTGGAAAGGATGCTGCTCAGGTGGGGACAGGTGAGGAGAAACAAGAGAAAGAAAGGACTTACGCTGAGTTTTTCTGGAGCAGCGGGGTCTTGTCCCTGTGCAGAGGGGTGGTGACAATCACCTTCTGACTGCACACAGGTGTGGAGGTCAGAGATGGGTTCTCCAGTTCCAGGGTATCCTGTTTGGTCCAGAAGTTTAAGAACTGGCCAGGACAGGAAGGAAAGAAGAGAACAGACTTAGTCTTAAGCTTTCCCAGGACATTATCACAAGTATCACCTCTTCATAAGTAAGGAGAAAAACCTGGTGTAGGGACAATCCTCCCAGCTTACCAACACTGAGCAACTTGAGGAGAGTCTGTCCTACTACAAATGAACTAGGATGACTCCTACTGTAGTATAGTCTTGTTTATGGGCACATATATGTAAGTTGCAGGAAGGTGCCTCACCACTTACGGAGTTTACTCCCTTCCCATAAGGAGCTAGCTGGTGTGCCTTCACTCAGATAAAGAGTGGGAGGGAAGTCTCTGCTCGCACTGGTCCAGATAAGGCCAAAGTGGTGAAGATGGGGATAAAGGGTACCCCATCTAAAGATCTAGTCCAACCTCATATTAACAAACTTGAGAGTCTGCTAAGCAACGTAACAATCTAGATTCTGTACAAATTGCCAAGTTTTGTACTGAGTTGTCCTCAACTTAAATCATGAAAAAACCACTAACTGCCTTATCTCTGCTAGGGCTTTACTTCACAACAGTTAATAAATGACACAGCTTTACTCCTACAAGAAACAAGGTTCACATCCAAGAACCTGTCAGGGGAAAACAGCTGTTTTTATTACATTCACTAACTGTTGGAGCTCAGTCTGAGAGACAGGATATGCACTTCATTTTCTCAGACTCACTCCAGGCATTTCAGGCATTCACACTGCAGAACTGCAAGTTTCAGATCACGTCCCCAAATCCTGGTTGTTGCGGGCCTCATGTCCGAGGTCCACTAGACCCCTCCCACATGCTACTCAGGGCTGCAGAAACATAGTAGAAATACTGCAAGGTTCAGCCAGTGGCACAGGGAGATGGGGTGAGAATGGCAGAGCAGGCTGCAGGAACTGTGCTGGAGGACACAGCAATGCAGCAGGCTTTATTCTGTTTACAGATAGAACTCCATGTCAACGTATGGGGCATCAGGTGGCTTGAACAACACGGTGCTCCAGCAAGATATACACTGCAAGATCATGTGTGGAGGCATTATAGCAGTGGATGATAGAGATATAAAAATCCTGAGTATGCTCCTTGGCTTAGCAGAGAGGGAAACATACCTGTGCACTGGCACTGCCTCATTCAAGGGAATAGAAACAGAAAACTGGCAGAGTTGGTGGGTACACACAACATTAAGGCAAGTAGATGAAGCACTGGCATTCTTAGTAGTTCATAAAGTCGCTCAAGCAGAGAGGCGCAGTGGCCTTTGCTCTATACCTGGGATGGGGAGAAAGGCAATGTCTTCACAGGGGTGCTCTTGGGTGTCATGCTGTTGCAGGAGTCAAGGAAGGAAAGGCTGGTGCTGGTGGTGTTCTCCGTGACAGGAGAGAGGGAGATTTTCCTCTTCTTCTGCCTCTTCAGTACGGAAGGCGGCGTGCCGAAGCTCACCTCCGCGTGCGGGGAGATGGGGATGAGCTCTCCCTTGCTGCTCTTGCTGAGGTCAGAGATGGTGTGGCCATCGAGGCGGTACTCGGTCACGTTAGGTAGGGATGAAGCTGGCTTGCTGGGCGTTTGCCTCACAGGGCTGTTGCTGCTACTGCTGCTGCCGGCAGAAGGCTCCTCAGGCAGGTCAAATTGGGTAAGATCACACCACCCATCCGGGTCCTGCACACAAGAGCAACCATCAGAAACAGCCCAGGAAGGAAAGCAGAGTAGTTTGAATGGTGCACAGGCAGACACTAACTGCAGGGTGGGAAGTGAGGAGGGACAAAACTGGGTCTGTGAGGTTGCACTGACTTCTGTGAAGAGCCTGGCTAAAGAAGAGCTCATTCAAGCCCTCCCTCCTTTGCCGTCAGCGCAGCTGAGAAGCAGACCAGGGAACTGATTCAGCTGAAAGCTGTTGTTTGTGCTTAGGAAAGTTTTCTTTCTTTACACTAGATCAGTTCCCCAGTTCAGATCACAGCACAGCTGCACAAACAGCTGCACCAGCACACAGAAGGGACAAAACAAAACAGAGTCTGTCACTAAACACCAAACCACAGTCCCAGGTGCACCAGTACAGGCAGACATAAGGCCCTACTGTAAAGTGCATGTCTGAAAGCAGATTAAAAAATAACCAGAGCAGTTCAGTGATCAGATGCCCAACACAGCTCAGCCCCATCACTATCCAAAGTCTTGGCAGTCCTCTGAGGACCCGCAGATGGGCCATTAAACCTTGAGGACAGAGCTTCTGTCCTCCTACACACATGCAAAGTGGGTGTTTCACAGATAATCAGCTCAGAAGCTCCCCAGCCAGGCTGGGGGTTGCAGAGATATTTCCCTCTAAAGGCAACAAAGTACTCTGGTTATATATTTAACTGGAGGCTAATCTAAAGGAATCCACACAGGAGAAAGCCTTCCTACCATCACAGCCCTTAACTGCTCACAGCAGCTTAGGATGGACTCAGCAGCACAAGCCATGAGAAGAAAGTCTCAGTCTTGTGACATTCTGAAGCATTAAGTAACTTGCCTATGCACAGGCAGCCTGCAAATCTTGGAGAGCCTCACTGTCCTGCTGCCAAAATTCAGGTCAGGTTCCCAATTCTGGACAGTCTCTCTCCCTGACATGCCTGGGCCACCACAGAGACCTCAGCACCACTTTACTGGAGTAGAGTTATTAGCTTCATGAAACTATCTCCACTGAAAGCCAAAGGTGGCCTCATCCCAATAGGGAGGCATCTGTCCTGTACGCTACGAGTGGATGTGGCCTATCTCAACCTGCCCTATCCCATCCCACAATGGGAAGGGGAATAAGGGAAAGCCCCATGGGCACAGGCCTGGACCTTTAGCAAGGGGACACTTGCACCCTGACTGATAAAGGAAGACTCAAGACAAGGTTTGCCAGCAACAACAACCTCACATGCAACCTGAGCCCTTGCACAAGAACACCTAGGGGAATTTGCAGGCTCAACGCAATACTGGTACAGCTGGAAAGGCCTAATCCACCTTTTCAAAAGAGACAGTGGGAAGCCACAACTCAGCCAGAGACCCATGCCTCCCCAGGAAACCTATGGCAGTAAATTCACTCCAGGGAAAGGGCTGCACAGATCAGATCCTACGGCCTCCCAACACTAGCGAGAGGAGCAAGGGTTCATTCCTTACAGACTCTATCATGTCCAGAGCTTCACTGAAGGCTGGCACTGATGTTGGATACAAATAGTTGGCAGCTTCGACAACCCATTTGTATGGTGACGTGACATATGTTGAGGCATCCTCAGGCACCACATCGTCTGGGGTCCCCTCAGTGTTTTGCTCTGCCAGTTCGGCAGCTGGCAGCTCTGAGGGCAACTCCTGCAAGCCTGTCACTTCCTCATCACTGGCATCCTCTTCTTTTATTTCAGAGATATCAATCGGCCAGTTTGGAAGGACATTCTTCTCCTGAACAGCAAAGACAAAACCCAGTGATTAACAGAAACCAAAGCAGCAAGGCCAATCCCTGGGGACAAGGAGCAAGGATCCCTGGACACATTCAGCTCCTCATGCTTTCCTTCCCTTCCATTCAGCTTTTTTTTAAATCTCCATACTCCTTCACTGCTGTTTCATACATCATCTGAGGAAGGAGTCTGTGCAACATAATGGGCATAGAGGTCTTTTAATTAAAAGATTTAATTGCAACAGTACACCAGGAGGAAGCTGAATTAAGACTAAGCAGGTAGCACTAATTCTGCATTTCCTACTTTCCAAGAGCCTGCATTTGAAAAATTGCATTTTCTTCACACAAATAATTGCGTGCATTTCCCCTCTCTCCTTTTTTAAAGGAAGGAAACACAATACCTCTCCCACCATAATCCCAGATCTGGCACTGTCTGGGGCAGCCTCCCTCTCCCACTGGCAACAGATCTTCAGACCTCAGTACAGATGACACTGTGGCTGGGAAGATAACAGCACTACCAGACTGCTGTTCTGTGTGGGGTAACACACTCAGGCACATGTTACACCTCTACCTCCTGGAGGGAGAGGTCTCCCAAGAGTTAAGTGTCTTGGAAAAGGCTGGGGGAAGGCACAGACTTCTTATCTAGACACCTGGTTGTGGCAAAGGCAGCAGAAGAGTGGAAGACAGACCCCATCTGCACAACTGCAATGTGTTGGTACAGTACCTGGCACTCAGCTCTCGTTTGACTCTGGTCCTCCTTGCCATCTACCTCCACTAGCAAGTATAGTGACTTGGACTCTTTTGCTTCATTGAGGAAGCCCCCTGTGTCCACCTTCCGCTTGATGGTGGAGTTCCAGTGGTTCTTCACAGCATTGTCAGTCCTGCAGAGAAAGAGGAAGGAAACAGAAATCACCGTTAACAGCGATAAACTGCAGGCCGTTTCTACACACTCCCCAGCCCCTTGTGTGGGCCCACCACATAGATCTCCACAGCCCTCCCAGCCGTGAACGTATCAGTGAGCAAAGAGGCCCTACCTGCCAGGCAGCAGCTTGGCAATCTCAGCCCAGCGATTCCCCAGGACCTTGTGGGCCTCAAAAATGATGCGATCCTCCTCCTCCGTCCATGAGGACTTCTTCACTTCTGGGTTCAAGTGGTTATGCCAGCGTTCCCGGCACTGCTTTCCTAACCGCCCTTTCAGGTGCTTGGCTATCAGAGTCCATTGCTTGGTGCCATATTTTTTAACCAGTTCAATTACCTTTAAAGAGGGGAGAGGAGTAGAAAATAAGGAAATGGAACATAGGAGTGGAGGGTCAGCATAGCCATCTTTGGGCTTTGCTCTTCAATTCTGCTGGGACCAGGTAGGGGCAGAGAGAAAAGGCCCCCCCTTCATGAGAAAACACCTCAGAGATCCAACACTGTCAGTCGGCAGTACCTCCACTTGCGCAAGCAATGCTTCAAACAGATTTCTGAAAATGTCTGTTTCAGTGCAGCCATTTTGCTGCACGACTTCTATGAATGTAGAAGACTGCTGACAGGGAACACAGATGGAGACTGCCAGGTGCACTGGGTGCAGCGGAGCCTGGATTTAAAAACACATGCCCATTTCTAAAGAAGTATCAAGTCCCACATGCTCCAAGGCTTCTCCCTGCCAAAAGCTTAGAGAGGGGTTTGGAAGGCTCACAAAGGGCATCTCCATCCCACCCAGCTGTGTTTGGCTGAAAGGCACTGGTGGCCAGGTGATTCACTGATTGCATTCACAGGGCTCTTGGTTTATACCAGACAAGGAAGTCCCTGCTGCTTACCACCAAGTGCGGTGACACAGACCAAAGATGCCAAACCGTGGCATGGTACTAGGAGCCATAGAGCTTGCAAGTGTGATCAGGACATGCAAAGGGGAGCTGCAGAAAGAAAGGGGAGCAGGCAGCAATTGCTCTGCTGCAAGGAGGTAGAAAGGCATCACGACAAATTTCCATGAGGCATGCTCAACATAGCACATAGATGACAGGCCTGAGGGGCGGAAGGGACCATAACAGCCTGCAACGCAAGTAAAGGGGACACAAAGGATGGAGCGGGAGCATTACAGGAAACCTGACAAACTAAGAAATTTGGAGGGCAGAAAACACATGACATGTGAAATTCATCACAGCTTTTCTTAAGCATGTCAAGGTGATATCTCCAGCTGAACCTGTCCCTCTCAGCTCACTCTGAAATCAGCAGGGAGAAACAAGGTCTCAGTAGTTGCAATTCACTCAGCTGATTTTAGATGTCTACTTTAGACTGTCTACTGCGGCACAGGAAAAGCCTTTTCATTTTCTATTATGTCCACAGCCAGCTCAGCTAAAGAGACCTGCAGGCAGCTAGACGAATCTCCCATTCTGCTCTCTTCCTTGTCAGCCCACTACAGCAGTGCTGATGAGGCCCACACTTGCCTCAGCTCATTACAGCTGTGGCTGCATTAGGCTGCTCAGAGCAGCCCAGAGTTCTGCTCCCAGCGGAAACAACCAATAGAAAGAATTACACAGTTTCAAGACTTGAGGGTCTGACACCTCCATCGTCTCCACAGAAAACTACACTCCTGTGCTCAGGTCCTGTCCTTCCACAGCTTACCTTCTGGTCTTCCTCTTTGGTCCAAGGGCCCTTAACCAAGTCTGGATTCAACACCCTCAGCCACCGGTACTGACACTGCTGATCACTGTGATTCTAGGAGGAGGAATCAGAATACCTTTGCATTAGACTGGAGGCTTCAACAGCCTCTATGGCAACAGCAGACCCCACATGCACATCTTGACAGCAGGGGACAGGCTGTCCCATGAAAAACCTGCAGAAGCACATGGAGAATACGTACTATAGGCTAGGGCACTGGACATGGAGGATAGAGACAGGAGCCCCGATTTCTTATCCCAGATCCAACAGGCTCACCCTTAAACATCCTCTGTGAAAGAAGGATGTATTCCTGTCCTGAAAGAACACTGTTTTCATAATAGCAGACTGGAACTGCAGTCACAGACCAGAGTCCCACTGTGCAAACTGCTGCACAAACACAGATCACTAGTGCACCGAGCACAAGAAGCAACAGGCATACACCAAGATTCCCAACTGGGCAAGAGTTCACTTACAGGAAAGTGACTGGCCAGGAACTTCCAGTCATTCTGCCCATAATGTGTCACTAGCATCTTCAGCTGCTCATCCTGCAAAGAATAACGACATCTACTTTCACATACACTGAGGCAATAGATGCCACAGGCATGCCCAGGTCCAATGGCATCAAGAAAAGGAGTGTGATCTTTTGATCCGTCAAGAAGTTTTTTGTCATTCTACATCCTGAGGAAGAAGGCAGCTCACGCTGTCCTTTAGCAACACTCCAGTGCACGGACTATTCGGTCCAAGGCTTTGCACAAGGACCGGCTCATACAGTGAGGTACAATAAAAAAGCTCTGTTGCTGTGGTTACACTCAGGCCTATCTCAGCTCTATTCTAGTACAGTGAAACTGTATTGTGCAGCCAAGGCTACCTGCTTATCCAGTCCCAGCACATCCCTGACCAGACAGTCTGTCTTCAACTCAACCACTGCTTTTGCTGTCTAAGCACATCACTGCTATCCTGGTAGTCTACTGCCTTCCAGCACTGACAAGCCTTTATAGCACTTCTTTCAAAAAACACACATTTCTGCTATTCTTACAGATCAGACAAAGTCTGCTACAGGCCAGCGTGCCCATGTGCTCTGGCTGGGCAAAGAGGTAAGAAACAATTCCCTGCCCAACATGAGCCCAAGAGGCTTTGATCTCTGCACAAAGACCGCTCTTACTCAGTGTTCAAACCCCAGGGGAGGGAGATAGGATATACTGTAGTTCTCACACAGAATAAAGATTAAGGAGGAACTAGGAGGAGGGCAGAGAACATCTCAACTGATTTCAGGCTTTCAGCCAGGATGACTAAACCATGATCTCAATGCTCTCAATATTCTCTGCTCTTGGTACAGAAAAGGGAGGCCATCTCCATAGCATGATTCAGCTCACCAAGGCCTAAGCCATCCTCTGGAACTACTCTTGGCTCACTAGAGAGCCTCAGACACTAGATACCTCATTTAGGGCTCAGATACCTAAGATGAAATGGTCTGAGCTCCCACTCTGCAGCCACACCTCAGACTCACCAGAAACTCCTTCCTCACTAAGATCTCAGCTCAGGTCAGCAAAACAGACCCACGGCCTTTCCAGTAGTGAGACAAGACACAAGGTCGCTTCAGCAAGGACTTGGGCAGTGGCACCCAACCCTCCAGTGCCATGCCAGAGGTCAGGGACAGTCTCTTCTTCCAGCTGCTAATGGATATGATAAATGAACACCCTCAACACATACCATCAACCTTCTTCCATGCATCCAGCTGTTCCTCTACAGCTTATCCACGCCAGATGAAGTCACTGGGGTGCCTCCAAACAACCACAGCATCTGCAACCTTCCCCAGAAACACCTGCTCTCAGTAAGTGCCAGGCTTTCACTCACCTCCTCTTGTGTCCATTTGACTTTGCACCTGCTGTCCCGCTGTTCTGACACATCTGAATCGGTATCCTGGTAATGCAAATCATCTTGGTCCTCACTAAGGAAATAAATAAACAAGGATTATTATTTCCTCCTCCAATGCAACAGATGCAGCAGGGGGAGCAACCTCCACAGTGGAGTACAGAGCTCCAGATCTACAGTCTTCCCTGTGCTGAATCCCAATACCTCACAGACATTAACTCAAACACAGGAGGTTTGGAGGGGGGCCCCAGTTTTGAAATCGTGCTGTGTGCTAGCAGTTTCTGGGCTGCCAAGAGAGCAGAGGAAGGAGCGTTTCTCTTGATTTTTGCTAGCTTCTCTCCCTCTGGGAGGACCTTGTGTCTAGGGGCTGGCACTACTTCCCTTTACAGACCATCAGTCTCCTTCCTTGATCGCTGGCGTAAACAAAAGAGGTGAAAAGGGAGGAGAAGCCAGTCGCAGAACAACTCAGCGCGAACCAAAAGGTCTGCAAGGGCCCAGAGAAGCTCTCGGAGGAGACGGCCGGGTGCCGCGGGGCGGGATTTCGCGGGAGCGCTCCTCGCCCCCCGCGCGGGCGGCCCGCGGCACGGAGCCGCGGCTGGCGCGGCGGGGCGGTCCCCGAGCCCGCGGCACCGGCACCGGCAGGGCGCCCAGGAGCAGCTCGCCAGCGGCCCGCGGCACCCGCCGGCGCGGCGGCGGCGGCTCCCGCGGCCAAGCCCGGGGCTCGGCGGCTCCTGCCGCCGCTACGGCCCCGGGCACCGGGGGTGGGGGCGGCGGGGGCGGTCAACCCCCCCCCCCAACCTGCGCCCTGCGCCCCCCAACCCGCCCCTTTCCGCGCCCGCAGCCCAGCCCCGGCCTTGCCGCTCTCCGCCCGGCGGGAAGGCGCGGGGAACCCGGCGGCCCCACTCACCCGCGGCTGCGGCGCGCCATGGCGGCCGCGGGCCGGCGGCGCGGACCCGCGGGCCGGACTGGGCTGGGCCGGGCCGAGCCGAGCCGGGCCGGGCCGGCGGCAGCACCGGCGGCAGCGCGGCGGCAGCAGCAGGCACTTTCCTATCTCGCGCCAACTGCGGCCTCCCCCGCCGCGGGGCCGGGCCGCGCCTGCGCGCTGCCGCCGCCGCCGCCGCCCGCCCGCACAAAGAGGCGCGCGCGGGACAGCGCCGCCCGCCCCCGCCCTCAGGGCCCGGCCGCGCTCCCGCCCGGCCCGGCCCGGCGTCCCCCAGGGCCCGGCCCGGCGCCCTCCCGCCGCGGCCCTCTCCGCGGCCTGTTGCCTGGGCCGGGCCGGGCCGGGCCGCGCCGCCGGGAGCTCCGCGGGGCCCCGCAGCAGCTCCCGTCGAGGGCGGCCGCGGGCAGCCGGCGAGCTCGCCCCGCCGCGCCGCGCCGCGGGGTCCCTCTCCTGCCCGGGGCGAGGGGGCTGCGCGGAGGCGCGGCTGAGGCGGGCCGCGTCCTGCCGCCGCACGGCCGCCCCGGGGGGCCGCGTCCCTCCCGCCGGCCGCGGCCGCAGAACCTGCTGCTGCTGGGGCGCGGGTAGGGGCGGGGGGTTGCCTTGGGCGGTGTGGAAGAGGGGCCTGAGCCCCTCGGGCCGCGGCTTTGCTCAGCACCCAGTCGGGGGAGGCAGCCCTCGGAGGGGGCCTGCGGCCGCGTCCAGGCTCCGAGCCGCAGGGCGCTGCTCCCTCCTCCTCCCCGGCACCTACCTCCCGTGGAGAGGGCAGGAGTGAGTAAATAAACAACCGCCTTCCCCACGTTGCTTTTGCAGCACCGCTGCTCCAGGGGGGCACTACAGGGTGCCAGGCAGGAGGCGCGGGTCCCCATGCTCCCAGCGGCTGGGGCTCGCCTGGAAAACCCGGCTCTACCCTTCCTCATCCCTTTTTGCCAGGGGGTGGCACTGTTACACCGCACACGCAGAGGAAGCGGGCCTGAAAAAGAAGCATAAAAAGTTGCATGAGTTACGGTTGTTCTCGAGTACGCTGGGAATGTGCACACCGGTATTTTGGTTTGTTGCTGGTTTCGCATTGCGTACTACGTATGCGTATCTACACATACCTGGTAGCGCCCCTGTTTTAATTCTGATTCCTAGTGTTTGCTCAGGGCTCACAGTTCCCTCATCAGTATTTCTGACTAAACTTAGCAGCTTTCTGTCTGGGGCCCACAAGGCAGTACGTGTCCTTCTCCAGCAGTCAAAAAACATAGGTCCCAAACCTGCTTAAACTTAATTGCGAACGCCCTGTTTGCTCTCCTAGGCTCCTTGGCGACGTGCTTTGAAGTTACAAGTGCAAGCAAGCCCTTGCAGGCCTCGGGATTTACTTTCAGCATGTTTGGTCACGCCTCCCAATCACTACCATCAAGCTAAACATCCTCCCTCTCCCAAATGAGCTTAATTAGGAAATTAGCTTGTTAATTAATTACCAAGACTATAAAAATACTACAGCAACATTAGGAAAAAAGGATCAGGATCTTGAAGGGGGTGCCTGTGGAAGCTGAAGGTAAATAGTGAGTTTTTTTTATTTCTATCTTTTTAGAAGTAGCTACTTTTTATTTCTTTAGTATTTTTCCTATACCAATTTATTTTAAATGCCTTTGATGAAAAAGTATTATAGTCTCTTAAAGAATGCTTCTTTTCCATAATGACCTATAGTCATATAGTCACCTTTATAGTGCTAAAAAAAATAGCTTTTTCTTCATGATACTGGCTGCCTTCCCCATCTTGTTCTCACGTATTCCTTCTCCATATGGTTAACCAGCAGTTGTTGACTGAGCAAGGGGAGAGAATTTTCCTGGCAAGAGGAAGGGGAACGTGAAGGAAGCTGTTACTGACTGAGCAAAATGTACTGGTGCACTGTGTTGGAGTGAGGCAAGAGCAGCCAGGAGCACGTGTCTACTAGGACTTCTCGAGGTGCCATGTGCACAGATTGAAGGGTCTCAGAAATCTGTGGACACCAAACATAATCTCAGAGCTACCCCTCGCTCTCAAACTTTCACTTATCCTAACCTGAGCCTAGTATTAGGGTCTTCCTCTCAAAGGGAAGCAAATCCCCTCTTAACTGGGGTGAACACTGCCCTGGTTTGAGGAATGAGGATGCAATATCTCATATCTCCAGTAAAAGGCCCATCCTGCTCCAGCTCAGTACCACTAGCAGGTGGAGAGGTTTGTTGAAACTTTAAAAGAACAGAACTGAAAGTAATGGTATTCAGGCTGAAGATGTTAAGTGATGCCATTCAGTGGCTGAAGTTCAGCTGTGAAAGCTGATCTAACTAAACAGAGGACTGTTCCTTCAGGCTTCACATAGATGGGAAACAGCCCTGCCTAACAGTACATCCAAGGATTTTTTTCTGATTCTCCGGCCAAAAACTGAGTAGGTACAACTGTGGGGATGCTCCCTTCTGCCTCAATTTGGCAAGGGTGCTGCAGTGTTTGGGGGAAGCACTTAGATCACTGACAGTAATGACCTTCTCTGAGCAGTAAGTAGGCTATGGTCGGACTGCCTATAAATGGGCAACTCTGTTGCACTAAAAGAAAATCAGAACTTAGATGCCTAACTTTCCTTGGATCTTGCATGTCTCCTTATTCTAAGTGACACTGAGAAACAGGATTTTTATTTGTTTATTTATCACTACATTTATTCTACCAGGGACATCCTGAACTTCATAAGCCTGACACTGCTGGGATACTGCATCATGTTGTCCACAAAGAGGAACAGTACCAATATCCTGACCCTAAAGGAAATCCTGGAAAATGGCTTTGTGGCAGGGGCCTCCAGCCATAGCCTTTCTTCTCCTGTCCACAGTTACTACATGGACTCTAGCAGTGCCTCAAAACCTGATACCTGGGAGCTCTTTCTAAACCTGGACAACACAGCAATAGGCAGCTCTCTGTATGTCGTCAAGCAGTCAGAGTCTCTGAATAGCTGTGTGAAGACTGACCTGCTCGATCTGACCCAGGGAGTCTCTGACAGCAGTCTTGTCTCTTTCTGCAAGACCCCTCGTGGTCAAGCTGTCTTTGATTTGTCTGGTTTGCCTTCTGAGCACCGCAGCAGAGGACTGGGGTGCCACTCCATGATGGATGTGGTCTCGCAGAACACGTCAACGCCATGCAAGATGGAAAAGCATCCCAAACCACTGGAGAATCTGTTCTCCAAAGGCACTGAGCTTGTAACTGACACTTTCACCCTCGGGAAGCCACCAGCACCCAGATGGGAGATTTCTGAAATAAAAGCCCCACTGGACACCAATCTGTCACTTGACATAAGTGCTGAAGAGCTAAGGTTGCTGGGATGTTCAAAACCAGATACCCCATTGCTGGAAACCTCATCTGTAGTAGTTCCTCTAGCTTGGCCTGGTGCTTTGAAGAGGTGCCCTACTCTGATCCGTAGGTCTTCCACCTGTGAGACTCAGCCAAGTGATCTCGAGCCTGTATCTATGTTTCTGCATCAAGCCCTGTGATGTCGCTGCCCTAGCTCCAAATCTAAGTAAATCTCTTAAACTGTGTGTGTTCGGCTCATCGGACAGCTTCAGGTAACTCCTGTGATACTGATCATAATACACTTCACAAAGTAACAGGTGTAAACTCCAGCACAGACGATTACAAAGCTGAGCTGCTTCCTACCCTGAACTGAGCCAGGGGCTTGCTTGCTGATGAAACTACCTGTTGCTGCTGATGTAGGTATAACTTTTAATGTTCCAGCTAGAGATGACTTACTTGGAAAACTGCTTGGGGCACTACTGGATGGGGAAAGCTTGGATCATTTGTTAGCTGCAGTGCCCAGAAAGCTGCCATAAGCTAATGCCAATTAATTGGTGCTGCTCAGTGACATGCAGCTCTAGTGGTTTCCCAGAGTAGTTCTCTTCCCTCCCCTATCACTGTCTTTTGTACTAATGCAATAAAGATTTCAGCTTCATTCTGTGTGTGGTCTCTGACACTCATCACCTGGCAAGCTCTCACTGCCAACGCTTCCTCAGGCTGAACTTATGTAAATACATTTAAAATTACTTGCTCAGCAAGTTTGTGTCTTCTTTTTTTTCCTCTGGAGCCAAAAAAAAAAAAAAAAAAAGAAGAAGAAAACCAGGAGGACTGCTCCTGTCCTTCAGAGGACTGGTGAACAAGGTCAGCTGAGGACAAGGGTTAGCATGACTGCATGCAGGCTGGGCCCAGCACTGCTGAAGGGCAGGGAGCTGGGTGGGGGCAGCCTGTGAGCTCTGGAGCAGGCAGGGCCAAGAGGGGACAGCAGCTGCCTGTCACCACCCTGTGACAGCACAGTGCTGCTGGGACTGGAGGTCCCTCCTCTGGCATGCTGGAAGAGAACCAGCCTATGCACTCCAGGCAGTGGATCTGCAGGGGGAGGCTTGCAAAGGGGAAGCCCAGGAGAAAGCATTACAGCAGTGCTTTTTATGAGGGCTTTAATCCTCTGCTCATCTGTGGGAGTTCTTCAACACAAGCATTTACTGACACAGTTGCAGGGACAACTTACCCCTTCCTCTTCCTGGAGGGCTAGAAGTTACAGGGAGAGAGGATACCTCAGTCCAAGGACTTTTCTTGCTGGCCTTGTTAGCATTTCCTGCCTTACAGGCTTAGTTGCTCTATCTCCCCTTTTATTTATTCAATGCTGTTTACAGTGGACATGAAGACTTGGAGAATCACTGTTTTATCACAAGTCTCCCCCAGCATTTAGAATTTGCTGAAAAAATAATACATGTTCCTCGGTCTTCCTTTAGGGATAGACAAAAGCATGTGAAGTGACAAATTTTGCATAAGGAGATGGACAGAAAAAGAAGCAAGCAATGTCTGCTTGTGGCCAACATTTTGTGTAGTGTTAAGATCACTAGCACTTAAGATCATTTCTACAAAACTCAGTGGTGAGCTGTGTGTAACATTACAGGGTCTTTAACAAAGTGAGGCAAAAACCTTTATCTTGTACTCCTTATACCTTGTGTACCATATCTGTGACAAAAGCAAGAACTTCTGTTTATAGAGTAACAGTTTAAATACTTTCAGAGGGCTCAAGGAACAGCTCTGAAGGAGAGAACTATTGCTTCCACATATATTTTATGCTAGAGGTTCTGGGCAAAATAATATCCGTTCTACTTCAGCTGTTAGAGTGGCACTACAGATGCTAAACAGAACTGTTTGTGTTCTCTGGCTGCTCAGATGACTCTTTCTAAAACACATTACAACATCAGAACAGGTGACAGCTCACAAAAACGGCCCAGGAAAAGAACTTATTTACAGTTTGAAGTATAAACATCACAGAACAGTACAAATTAGATCTATAATTAGGAAGAAGATCATGCAGCTGTTTGATTCAACTGCAGTCTGTGCTGGTTGACTGATTGGTATTGATACTGCAGAGGAAAGATTAAGCTTATTGTGTAAATCTCTAGTTGGAACAAACCAGGCCCTGCTCTGTGTAAAAATATACAACCATTAAAGTAGAAGAGGCAGAAACAAAAGACTTCAAACATGCTGCTATGATCAAGACTTAAGTTACAGATTTCAGCTACTGCCAGTGCAGTCACAAGTGCAGTCTGGGATACTGTGAATTCTTCACTGAATTGCTTACATCTGTGTAAAACAAGCCATATATCATTAAAAAAAAGCTACACAGTGAGCAGAGCCACTCTGGCTAATGTATTAGCATGTCTCGACTGGTTAGTAACTTACATCTGCTTTGGGAAAAGCTGCACAAAGTTCATAACCCAAAGCAAAATGGAATGTAAAATGAACGGATTTTCTGAGGAAACAAAGATGCAAAGATGTTTTGGAAAAAGCAGCTCTGAAGCTAAAAACATGTCACAGTAAGATAAATCACAGATCACAAAGACTGCACAGTAGGGTTGAGGGGGAGGGGAAAGAATTTCAGTTTCATGGTTTGGGTCCCAGATTAAATATACAATTTCGTATGTTTGAGTGCAATTTCGTATGTTTATGTAAAAAGAATGTCCTTGCAACAAAGACTAGTGCTAATACTATTGACAAATCTTTTCCTTGCTAATAACCTTGACTCCATTTTTGCTGCATACTGAGCTTCAATATTTCACAGCCAATGAATTCCATTTTCATTTCCATTCTTGTGCCTACTTCACTATCTTTAAAATATTTTCTGCTTACAGGTATTCTATAGCTAGGCTATTCCCAAAGCTGCTGCACAGCAGCACGTCTTCTTAATAGTAACCCACTAAATCTTAGAAGCCCCTTTTGTTCAAACACAGTCCCTTCTTTTCAAAATGATAGGTTTCCAGCCTTATAAAAGGCAGTGCTCTGCAACTCAGTGTCACCATTACTTACTTTCAGTTCTTTCCCTTTCCTGAAAGAGGCGTTTTCCTTCTACAGTAAGGAACCTAGTTCTCTTTGTTCACTTAGGCAGACAGTCAAAAGGAGCTGGCCTCAATGACAGATTAGCATACCTTCAGCAACTCTTGTACTTCTGGCAACATCTCCTTCCACAGTTCACAAACCAAAATACTGATCTTTGCCACAGCGCCTTTAAGGACTACGTGTACATTGAAAGAATCCATAGTAAGTCTTACTACAAGAACATAAATACTAGAGCCAGAAAGAAGGACCAAACCACACATTTTATTAATAGAATATTTTTTCATATGTTAAAAAAATCAGTTACAATAAAGTAGTAGAAAAATTATGGAATTTTTGGAAAACTTGCAAAATACAAGGCACTTCCTCGAAATGCTTAAATAATTTGAATTACTACACATAAACAATCTAAATATTCAAAAAACCATTAGTATGATCCCAATGAATATAATGAATACAGAAATTAAGAAAAATTACAAGTATGTTTTTACTAAAACATCTCTCAGACTATAGAAAGCCAAGTCTTAGTTACCATTCTGGAATCCAGTTTCACTTGTGTCGGTATCATGTTCCTTAGTGAAGGGAATAGAAAGAAGGAAAAAAAAAAAGATGAATAATAATGATAAGATAAAATTTTAAGATTTTCTCTTTTAACTAGACTATCCAAGAAATGTGGACCACTTTTTAGTGGAAACAACTAATCTGTGTGGGAGATATCCCAACCAGGCCTAAAAGCATCAAATTTACTATGAGGAATAATTTAAAACACAATCCTCCTTGTGAGTAACACTGCTGGTTTCATATTTACTATTAGCAGGCAATGGGAATATTCATGAGGGCATGCTGCTTTTATAAAGTACGTACAATCAATGAGCCATACTAAATTGAAATTACCTGAAGTACACTTGCATGTATTAATCCTCCAATTAAAGTAAATGACTTAAAAAAAATTGAACACTGCACATTCTATACAGATTGTCAGTCATAAATATTCTGGATCACACTTCTCTGGTCTAATTTACTGTACAGCAAACATCTTAACATATCACTGTACCTCTTGCCTGTGACAAGCATAGCTCCTACAAAGATACTGACTACCAGCCTTCGTGCTGATACTACAAACTATTCACTTGCAGTTTTGTTATTAAAAATACCTGATTCAGTTTCTTAAACTCAACCACTTGGAAAAAGATGTGCTCCAGGATATGTTTGGCATCTTGCTTGTCCTTTGGCAGTTTGCTTGTTACACCTAGGATTTCGCCACACTTTCGGACATAAAACTCCAAGTCATCATCAGTACCTAAACAAGCATCCCAAGGAAGAAAGCAGATATATATTATACATACTTGCACTATCTGTGCAAAAATATACTACTTAATGCTGTTTGTCATTGGTATTTTGGAAACTTAGGCCCTATAATTAAGGAAAGTGGAATAGTCATGATGTATTTCTGCAGTACATCTTGTTTAGATTTAAGGTGTGTTTAGAATAATCTTATCATTTTTACTTTAAAGCAGAAAAAGATGTGAACTTAATCACCAACAGTGTGAAAAGTGACTTATAAATGATATAGGAAATGGAAGGTAGAAATAAAATAAAATGTCTGTTTATACTAAATGAGCTGCAGTCTCATCAGTAATGTCAGAAGTGCACAGGCACTTACCAACTGTCAGTACTAAATTTTGCACTGATAACTTAAACGATACTCAAAAATAACAGAAATGGAAGCCAAAACTCTTTACATAACAGAACTCCTTGAAGGTCGTACACTTATTTGAAAGGGGAAAACAAAAGACAGAGAAAGGAAGAAGCTGCACTGCTGCTATTTGATATTTCAAGACCAAGAAGTCATGTACTGCCTTCCAAAGATTGAGTGTTTTTGGTCCAGGATGACAGCAAGAGGTTATCATCAATGAGGCCCATGTTTTAAAACCAAATATATCACCAGTTTTCCTCCAAAAATTTGGATTTTTGTATATAAGCATGTAAACGATCAGTCTGCTCTGCTTACATTTGTTTGTAATCTCTGCTAGACGAGCTTTCTCAGAGGAAAAAACTTCATCCAAGTCGAACAGCTCCAGAGGGGGAGGAGGCAATTCTCTGAAAGCAGGTGGAAAAACCTTGAAGACAAGAATTAGCATGGTTGATCACCAAATATTTTTCTTCTGCTTTATAGATAATTAGGACAACAGCTTTTGATTTAAATCAGACTTTAAAGAAACCTTTCAGATTTTAAAAATTCTATTTAGATTTCACAAAAATAACTAAATATTCCAAAAGAGTGTTGTCACACACATGCCACAACTTCTCCCCTTAAACTCTTGTTCTAAATGAAATCAAGCATTAAGATCACATACTTTTCCAATTTATGCAGAAATTAGCTTTGAGCAATCTTAATTTACTGCCACCTAGCATCACAACAAAAGATATACTGCGTTTGCATAGTTTGTTCTTAGTTTTGTTCCATGAGATTCAAGTGATTCAATCTTGGATTGAAAGAGTCCAGGTAATAGGCTGGTCAGTTCACCTTGGAAACGTATTCATATTAATTCTGGCATGGCTTGTCAGGGAAAACATGTATTTATTTTCACACAATCATCACTTAAGCCACAGGCTGGACTCTGCAACTAACAGCTTACAAATGCTTAAAAGAGCACTTCTTTCCAAAATGAGAGTGAACATCTTGTGTTTTCAGAGAGCTGTGCAGGAGACACTATTTTCAGTGGCATCCCTGCAGCTGTAAGTGTCACACTGAGATTTCCTGAGGTGCCAAAGGAAGTAAAAATGGAACAGTGATGGCAAAACTTAAAAGGCATCTGCTCTTTAAAATAAATTTCACACCATTGAAGCTTATGTTGCTGCTGCCAGAAAAATTCAGCCAGCTCTTATTGTAGAATGGCTACTTCCTACTCTCCTTACAGAAGTGAAAAAATAAAGAAGAGCGGGACAGACTGGGTCCTCCTCTGGCAACAGCAGATAAAACTACTTGCAGCATCTCTGCTTTCTGAAATAGTATGTTCTGTTTTTACACTAAAGGCTGATCCTCAACACCTTGCAGGACTGGAAACATCTAGGCAGGATTTGAAGGGATTATATATGCGAGCCATTATAAGTTCTCTAGGTTTCGATTGCGCTGTGCCACCAGATGCTTCATTTTCAAGCTCTATTGATAAAAATTACAAGTGTAAATAAGTACTCCTTTTTAAAAGACAGCCCTTGCAATGTGTTCAACTCTCAATTAATATTAACACAGCATCCTTTTTCCCTACCCCCCGCCCCCCACTCTGAGAACTATGGAAATGATGCAAAGAAGTTTTAGAGAGGAGAAGACTCTACATGTCCTGTATCAGCAAAGAGACCACTCACAGCTGGCTGAAGGGGAGGTAGTGGAGTCTCAAACTGAGGCTGAATGAGCCGGAGAGGTTCATGCTTCACATTCAGCTGCTCATAAGCTCTGTAGCACAGACAGTCAAAGCGTGAGGAGAAGAAATGATACAGAATCTATTTCCACTCTCATACATTAAAAAGATATGAATATTTCAAAGACACCAGGTCAACATTCTGTGCAAAGGTATAGCGTAAGATAAAAATCACAAACAAGTCTCAAGTGACTGATCAATACAACACAGAAGATCAAAAAGGTATGCTACAAATGGAAAAGTTGCAACAACTACTTATATCACTGCTCTCTACCAAAAAGCTTAGTGAAGTTCCCACATACCAGGCTTTTTCTTTCACTGGAGATAAAACAAATCAGTATATTAAATAACAATAAAACAAGTTAATTTTCCCAGAGAAGTTCTAGACCATTTCTAACAAAAGAATTCTGTTGGTAACTGGAGAATTCTGCAAAGCAACAAATGGGATGCCCACTCTTAGAAGGACTCCAGAGAACTACAGGTCAGTAACAGCCTATTTCTACAGACAACCAATTAGTTAAAATTATGATAGACAATAAGAAAATAATGATCTCTGAAGATACAAGATAATGGAAAAGAAGAAAGCTGCACATTAAAATTCTTCAAGAGACTTTTAAAAGGATGAATGTACATGTGGGAAAGGTGATCCAGCTCAAAAAAAGTAGACTTCCAGATTTCCAAAAAGTTTTGAAAAAGTCCCTAATGAAAAGCTGTTTAGCTAAATTATTTGTTATGGGTACAAAGGGAGATACCCTCATGAATTCACACCAAGTGAAAATACAAGAAACACACAGTAAGAAAAAAACAGCACCCACAGGGGAGTGGAGTTTCATAGCATCTGTGTCAAGCTTGCTGCTATTCAACATGTTCATATATGATCTGGATGTACGATCCAAATGAGTTGTGACATGGCAAAGCTGACAGTGATACAATACTGATAAAACTAAGCAGCAGATGGATCTGAAGATACAGAATTACTGAAAAATACAAAGATAAATGATAAATGCCAAATAGTACACCTAAGTGGAAAAACAATCAGCTCTCAAGTATCATTTCAGAAAGAAACCCAGCATCACTCTGGAAATTCTATGAGAAATACCAGTTCATTCGATCAGCAGCAGTCAGAAAAAGAATGACAGAAATTACATCTAAGGAAAGGAGTAACAGGAAACAGAAACGTTATTGTACCACTGTATAAATCAAACCTCTGGCGTACCCACATTCGTACTGCTGCTTACAGCTCAGTCCCTTCTGCTCGTAAGCTCCCACACATTTAAACACAAACAAAAAATGCCAAATACAGAAAGTTAAAAAAAATAATAAAATCACAGCTGCTGACTTGATAACCGAAGGGAGGGCAGTTGTATCTAGCTGATAAAGAGACGTATCAAATAACTTCGTGAAGTCTCTTGGGATTTCCTCTCCCTCTTGTAGACAGACTCTCAATCGCTCAGACAATGCAGCTGTATCTGGGATCATTGTATAGTCTGAAATCTGAACACAAAGACACTGCTATGAGTAGAGAAAAAAATCATTTACATACTCTTTCTAATTTTTATCTCACTTAAAATCTCATCTATAAATAATTGTATCTCTCCCTACCAGCTATGACCCTTTGCAGTGCAGTTTACTAGATTTAGTAACCTGTGCAATCCTTGTTCTCTTAGCTGTAAAGCCAATTAGTTGTTTTTTATGAAAATGAAATTGAGCTCACTGTAGTCAGCTGTGAAAGACGGCAGCTCTTCCTTCTTATGCATAAGCAGTACACAGTTCTGTCACGGATGTTATTTCTGAATAAAGAAACAGTACTTACATGTACTAACTAAAAATCTGCTGAAAACAATACACAGGTTGGTCCCTACTCAAATACAGAAAAATCTGCCTTTACCTCCTAAATGCTCCTTCTGCCTGAAGACTCAAACTTTAAGTACAAACCTACTGAACTAGAACTACAAATGATTTGGTAAACACAGTCAAACTTGGTACATGCTTCTATGACTGAAATTTTACAATAAACATCAATCCAACTCTGACAGAGATACTACATCATTATTTTTTATGCCTAGCTCCTGTGTACTCCACCTCCTACAGTGAACTAAAGGTCTACAACAACAGCAGCATTTAACTAGCTGTTAGTCATACTCTGCTAAATACATGGTTTGGCAAAACTGGTCCTGTTGGATCAAACTATTATTTATTTCAATGTGATGGCTCTCTCTTACCCCAGGGTCCTCCATATCCACTTGGTTTAACTGGATATCTGATGTTGTGAGCCACTGGAAAAGCACATCCTGGAGAAGGGCAAAACAATTTCAGTAGAGTCCAAGTCATCTATCACAATGCTAAAACTACTGAAACATTCAGAATAAATCCAACTAACATATGCTGAGAGAGGAGGAAAAAACTGTGTAAAAAACACAGAACACATAGGGAGAAAATACAAACTTTGTATACATTTATGGAAAAAGTGTACTCATTGCTGTGAGTTATTGCATGTTAGATGCATACTTTCAAGGAACACCTCAGAAGAAAACACCCTTCCTTACCCATTATGACAACACGACATATTCCACTTTGAAAAATCCGTTATTATTCTAGACGATGGGAGTTATATATGCAAAGGCTTATTATTAAACATGCAGCCATAATAAAGCTCTAAAGAAGATATGAGTAAGTTGCAAACCAAAAAGCTATCAAAGATTTAAATATCAACAACAATACATAGTACATAACAGTACATATAGTAGTAGGCTATCATAGAACCGGTAAGGTTGGAAGGGACCTCTGGAGATTATCTAGTCCAATCCCCCTGCTCAAGCAGGGTCACCTAGAGCCTGTTAGACAAGGCAATGGAGGTTTCCTCCCAGGGCACAGCCATTTCCAGCACTGTGGGATGGCATTCTGGAGAGAAGGCACGTGGAAATGCTGGGGCTTGAACCCAGGGCCTCTTAGACGCAAAGCAAGCGCTCTCCCACTGAGCTATACCCCCCTGCCCTATACAACAACAACAAAGTGGTAGACAGAAGTAGGAAAAGCTTTTCAGAGTCCTACAACTAATCTACTTTTTTTAGAACACATTCCTGTTACTTGGGTTTTCACAAATTCCCCACATTAGTATTGGGCTAGAATGTCCATATTTCATCTATTTCATAGCTGTGATGCTCTAAAAGAAAGCTAAGAGGCTTGAATTGCTGTGTAAAATGCTGTGAAGATCCACTAAAAAAACATTTTTTTAAGAACTTACCATGATCTTACTGTTTTCTTCTTTATCTAAATACTGATCACAGAACATGTGGCAAGATCCCAACACTGCTATCTTTCCACCTTGATCCTATCAACAAAGGAAACACAGCAAAAAATCCTTCCAGATCAGAGCTTTAGAATGTTAATGTAGTTTAACTACAAAGTGATTTAAAGGAATAGGAACTTTGGCAGGTTTTTTGGCACTTTTGGAGATGACAAGGTCAAAAGAATGTAGCATTATTGTAAGAGTATATATAGGCTTACTTTTACAAGGCTTATAAATTTACTAGTGACCCACATTTCATAAGATTAGAGAGACGATTGGCAATCCAAAAAAAAACAAACCCCACAGAATATGATCAAGAATAGCTGCATTTAAGCGATTTCTGCAGAAAAAGAATGCTTTTTGTCAATCAAACAAAAAAGAATTAAGTGAAATCATCACACTGTTAAGTTCCTACAGTCCTTTATTGAGTAGTTCAGAATGTATTCCTGAAGGATTGTGATGTGCGAGCAGGCATTCAAGTCAACTAATTAGAGAAAAGTTTGGTAATTTTATTCTTTGTAGATTTAATGCAAAACATGCAGGTCATTATATCTTAATTTAGCTAAATTAACCATATGTGAAGACACACACATGAACCTTCTTAGTAATTCTTTTCTACCCAGATTACCCCTTAACCTTTCCACAAGGATGTACATAAGAAAGAGGAAGTTTTCAACATAACAGAAAATAGCAATGCTTTCTGCACCAAGCATAAAATTCATAGCATAACATAATTAGGAAGACTGCTCTAACAATTCTGAAGATAAGTCACAAGATAGGCTTTATATTCATTTTCTATCTTTGTGTCTAAAACTTCCTTCAGCTAGTTAAGAAAAACGATGCCTGATTAAAGATCTATTTGACGTTCATGCCCCTATAACCTATCAAAGCAAGAACTGCCAGTGTGAGGTAAAATTGTTTCCACTACACAAAGCTATAATGTTTCAGTAACAACCCATGCAATTGATTTCATGGAGGTACAGAAACGCTTTCTGGGCTTCACCTATAGTACAACTTAGTCGTTTTAATTCTCGAAAGAAAACATTCCTCTCCGTATCAGTTAGGGGAAACATACGAGACCCTGCTTAAACAGGTACAGTAATGAAACACAATTATTAACTGTCATGGCTATAGTCCCAGTACAGTTTGGGCTTTACATAACTTCGATGACGATGTCATGAAAAAGCATCTTCATCATTAATCCAAGTAACTTCAAGATTATCATGGGCACAAAATTAGGCACGGATCCACATTTGGATCTATGCGCAAATACAGCACGGGGGGGAAAGATGCTATCATATCTTGCTCTGACAGCTGCACACTAAAATATCAGCAGTAAGTGTACTTACAAGTTCACCTTACGCTGCTGTATTGCCTTTGATATATGAGGCTTATTTCAGCCACAACATAGATGAATTAAGTTAGACATCTTCAGAAAAAAAAAAGCTACCTAAGATACTAAAAATCACAATATTATTAGAAATGTACCTACATAGTAAACAACATGTTAACAGATTACACTCATTAGCCATATTTTTGTTGTTGTTGTTCATTAAACTAAACAGATCCCAACAGATAACACACACACACAAAATATACTGGCTCCAAGGAGACAGTCCTCTTTCCTGACACAATAGGGCCTATTTATGAAGCTAGTAATAAATTCACTAACTAAACAGTCACTAAAACAGTGAAAAAATAAAACAAAGCTATAAAGAAGAACTAAAAATAATCCTCTGGCATCCCAAGAAATACATGATCTTCGCTGACCAAACTCACTCTCCTTTGAACCCCATGCAACAAAGTTTTACATAAAAGCAGACAAGAATCACTGAGTGATACGCAGTCTGCAGATACATCAAAGCGGTTTATAACCTCTGCCAGACAATATACTTACAATTCTTATGGGAGACAAGGGGGAGAATACGTGGTTTATTTCATGCAGAATCGTACCTCATGCTGATAAAAAGCAAGAATGGGTCGGTTGAGTGGGAAGCAAACAGATCCTGTGGACAAAACAGCCACTGCCGGTTTCATTACATTCAGTGTGGCACCAAATGGATACACAAAAGTAAGAGTTCTGCAGGAAATACAGAAGCTCTCTAAGTATCTGCTATACCAAGTAGGCCAGTCGTATTTACAAGACTCAGTCTATTTGCCTAAACTGCAAACTGTAATTGTATACTGGTGGTGCAATACTAAGAGGAATGCTTCATAAAATTTGGATAACTAAGAA
Source organism: Rhea pennata (assembly GCF_028389875.1). Lineage (NCBI taxonomy): Eukaryota > Metazoa > Chordata > Aves > Rheiformes > Rheidae > Rhea > Rhea pennata. Next base: position 5,443,976 of record NC_084678.1, read on the forward strand.
CACATTTTAGGCTCTTTCCAGAGATCTTCCAGGTTGAGGATTTGTTCATTCTACTTAAGTAACAAGGAACGCTCTTCTTTTCCATCTACGTACTTCTGAATTTGACAGAAGCACAGCAGTATTTAACTGTAAATATACAACATAATACAAAGTTTATGATAAATGTCTATCCTACTCTGCAATAAAACTCTTTGAAAACAACCAAGTTCTTCGTGCCTGCGGCCAGACAACCCACCTGAGGGTATTCAATTTTGATTTTGTTTAATCAAATTCAAATCCACAAAAAATGGACAAAAAAGGATCTGGTCAGGAGAGCAGTAATTCGTTCCAAAATCTACCACTCCTGCTGCTTGACTGGTTGCCAAGAGTTACTGAACAGATTCTTCCTTCCAGGTAGAACCTTGAGAAGCAAGAATCTGACTGACATTAGAAATATAGCAGAACACCTCAACACAAGCACAATACACTCCTGCTAGGTTACAAGCCTTGCGATTCAGATTCATGCTGTATCTTCCACACAAGCAGCTTCAGAGGAAAGCACTTACTGTGAGGCATGTCCATCTTCATCTATTGTCTCAAACCCCGTTTTTCTTGCAGCTTCACCGATTCCTCTGCAAGAGATGGAAAAGTAAAACCTACTGAAAACACACGGGAACGTAAAACCTGACAGCAAAGATTTATATACGCAAAATATCTACCTATTTAAAACTCCATCAGAAATCAGTGCTTCTTTTGGGTGGAAATACTTGTAATATACATTTCGTACTACGGCATCTTGAAGAAAAAAAAATGAAGAAATTTACATCGTTAATATATTATGCTAGACATAACAATGAAAAATGAATTCAGCTCCTAGCTACCTTGGGGGTTTGCTTCTAATCAAAACTGGCACATGGTTTCCAAGAGAATTTCCTTCTGGACTTAAAGATTTAGACCAGGAATGTGTTTACAAGTTCAAATAAAAATATGCAGAATAAGCACATCTCCACATCTTCTGTATTTTTTACAGATGCAAAAAGATGGTCAACCTATAAGCGTAAATACTTATCAAGGTTTACAAATTTTAATTCTTTTTTAATGTCTTCCAAAACTATCAGTGTTCTGATGCAAAAAGCATGCCTAGAAGACCAGCTGTCCAACTACCACCAAAGAGCCTAAAAATATTACTGAAATAGTACTGAAACAAACAGTTTAGTTATTTTTTTGTGAACACAAACACTTATGAATGGTATTTTAGCAGGTAGCTAAAGAAAGGTGACACTGTTTACTTAGAGTGAGCATAAGGTGACTCAATCCATTAAAATACACTGAATAAGAAGGCTGTAATGAAAGGCTATTTACCAAGGAACATCACTAGTATTAACTTTCACTAGTAAATACCATTAAAACTGACAGTTATAGTGAAGGAATGGAGATGGCTATGTTATCAAACCACTGTGGGCATAAAAAGCCCTTGGTGCACATCAGTATACTGCCGTGTATGTGCAGATTTTAAAGAAAATATCTTAACCAAAATGTGCTTTGTGATATTTATCTACATGGCTTACACCTAAAAAAGGCTGAACTTTTTCTTTAGATTTTGCTGCAAGCAGAGGAATAAAAGGTATTAGTGAATTCTATTACCATTATTGACTACTATCCCATAATCTTCTAACAAGTAGTTAATATTTGTGCCATATCTGGATTCTCCACCTTCTGTCAGCATCACCAGTAGAGCTCCACCCTCCTCCAGGAATTTCTTCAGAACAGAAAACTATAAAGTAACAGAAATCCAGAAAAATACATAAGAAAGGAGCAAAGAACAATACTACAGAAAGTTAGGCTGAGATGAAGGAGAGTAACTGCTTCTGAATACTTGCAATGAATTTGATCCTATGAGAAGGATATTCAAATCTCAATTTGTGTAAATACATACAAAGCAATAACACTACAAAGTCTTCTGCATTGCTCTTTTATCCTTTGCATTAAACAAATCTAAAACCATAACTAAACTGAAAACAGTTATTGACTTCTTACCTCAGCAGCAGTGAACTTTTCTCTTGGCCCTGCTGTAATCCACAATTTTACTCCCACCAGTTTTTCCGACGTGATCTCATCTTTTAAACTACAAATACGTTAATCAAGAGACGTATTATTCTTGAATACAGTCCTGCACCACAACTTTTTGTAAAGAACTGGCAAACAAACACACAGTGTATCATTTCAGTCACTTCACATCCCTTTCTCTTAAGGTTGGCAACACAACCTAAAACAATCCTTAAGTATTTCAAGCCATTAAACAGTATAGTACACTAAAAAAGGTATCGTTACAGATCCAGAACCAATATAAGCTGTCATAGCTGCTATTAAACTTTGCACCTGATGAGCTCCCTCTTACTTTTTTTCCTTTTGCTCTAGACATATCTTGTAGCAGACAAAGAGACAACATAGTAAATTAATACCAAGGGGCTAGACTTCTTTTTATCGCTAACCTTGCAGTAACATAGACACAAAAATTTGTATTTGTAATTTCATCCTTATAACTTGAATTCCGTCTCTTGGAAGCTTCCAGCAAAAATCACATATAGCATCCTAGAGTGAAATTTTACCTAATATTGTAGAACTCTGTCAGAACAAAAAAAGATTTTAGTCTGCTATAAATACTGCCAAAGATCATTCAGGTAGGTTAATGCTGCAGACCACATACAAATTTGGGTATATCTCTGCAGGGACCGAACTCCTTCCCCCCTGGACCTGCACACTGGCTCTGGATGAAGCATCCTCACCTCTTCACACAGAGGCAGCCAGTTTCTGCCTTGGAGATTAGGTGAACCCACACAGCCTTTCTCCACTGGCTGCAAAAAAAAACAACTGTGCCTTTAGACCTGCCTGTAAAGGAGCCCACCAACCACCCTGTGGCTGAAGACCTCCAAATCCATACTCTTTAGCCAAGTACTGCTGATACAGATGGAGCTACTGGGGCAAAACAGGAGAATGAGGATAAAAGCAAGCAACTAGTGCCATGCCGCACTGCAGCACGTCCCACAAACCCTCCCACCCGGCGTCGGACGGCACGAAACCCGCCAGCGGTCTGCCAGGTAGACGAGGCCGTGACAGCTCCCCTCGCACCACCCAGCAGCCCTTTCTCCCCACCGCAAGGCTCCAGAGAGGCCGCGCCGAGCCCCTCGGGGAGCCCCAGCTCACCTCTGTACCTTCCAGCTGCCACGCAGCCTTTTGCGCAAAGATTTGTAACCGCTGCTGAGGGTGAGAGCCTCCCCCTTGGACGCATTGAAGAGCACGTCGTTCTGCTGGCCCTTCTCCATGGCGGCCGCGGTCACCCTCGGCTCGCTCAGGCGACGCCGGCTCGCCGAGGGGATCTCCGGGGGCCGCCGGCAACGCGCCGCCGCGGCAGCGCCGCCCCCGCCGCGCCGCCTGGCAACGCGCCGCCGCGCAGGCGCAGCCCGCCCCTCGCGCCGCCGCGCAGGCGCGGTGGCTCCCTCAGCCGAAGAACCTTCCCGAAGCCAGGCGGCAGCGGCTTGTTCCATTCCTTCTGGAGAAAGGCGGGGGGAGAGGGGCGCCGCGGCGGGCTGTACCACTGCGGCTCGGGGTGTGGGGGGGGGGGGGGGACGCGGCTCTGGGCCGGCATTCCGCAGCGGCGGAGCCGGCTCCTGTCAACGCTGGGGAGCCCGCGTCCTACAGCGACTGCCCCGCTCGCCCACAGCGGAACGGTTTGCTGCCCCCGACAGGAATTAGGGCAGCCTGTGCTACTCCCTCACAGAGCAGAAGTAAAATAATTCATTTCTCCCCCCCCCCTTCCCAAGCCTTTCTATTAACCCGTTGAAATGCTTTTTGTCGTCCCCCCCCCCCCCCCAAAAAAAAAAAAAAAAAAAGGACATGCTCTTACAAACAACTGTGGAGCTGCAGCTGACATTCAGGTGCCAACTAGGTGTCCCTGCTCCCCTCATTTTCATATAGGCCACAGAGGTGAAAGCACATCTGTGTGTTCACTTTAATATAAACCACGTAACAGGTCTGATGGCTTAAGCGTACAAGACAAAAAAAATCCCCCAACAAGCTTCCCAACAGCACAGTCACTGCACAACTCTCACAAATACCCTTGTTTATTGGTGTTGCACACTTAGTCCTCTTACACCTCCCCCCAGAGACAGAAAAACAAGCTATCAAAAAAATGGCAAGGAAGGTGACATTCAGTGAGTACACCAGCATTTAAATTAAGGCAGAACACACAGCTTTTCTACAGTGACAGGCATTTTCAGAGCACCACTGGAGCAGGACACGGTCCGTGCTCGGGCCGAGGCCCTGGCTGCCCTGGTGCAGGGGCTGGAGCTGTGCTCAGCCCTGCTTTGGGCACTGGCCCATGCTCCCTGGTGCTCAGGACCAGGTGTGTTTCAGCAGTGCTTGTGTTCCTCAGAGATGAGTCAAGAGCTGCAGCCCATGCTGCCAAAGGAACCCTTTCTCTCCAGGCAGGGTTTAGCCATAAGGTTATCTGCAGGCAGCTAAGCTGTCTGGCCCCTTCTCCACCCCTTTTACCTGGGATTTTTTACACATACGTTGGCCTCTGTGCTGCTTCAGCAGCATCCCAAATCCTGGATCAGAGAGGGAGCAGGGAAGATCCATTCACCTCGGGGCGGGGCAGGGGGGGGAGGCTCCCACTGACCCCCTGCAGCTCTCGCCCAAAGTATTAAAGCTGACCAGCACCTACAGGCGAACATTTGCAGCTACCAGATTTTTGCAGGCCTTTAGAGAAAGGATTTGCTAAGCTAACCTAGTTCAGTTTCTCTAGCCACTGGTGAGCAGACTATCCCTTTCCCAACCACTTTAAGTGGACTTGCGCTTATTTAAGGAAGGAAGCCACTGCTCTTCCCACTGCTGCAGGTAGCGTGATCAGTCTCTCTCTGCTATGGGTGTGCATGTGTGGGGAGAAAAATAAGGAGACATAGCTGGGCTGAGATGCTCCACACAAAAGTGGCCAGTTGCAGGAATGTGGCTACTGATGTGAGTGATGGTACATACCTCAACCATAAACACAGAGCGGATACAATTCTGCCAGAGCTGTACAAGACACCCAGGGAGAAAAAAAAAATCAGTGCCCCACCTGCCCTACCAGAGAAAGTCATTTAGAGGGAAATCCACCAAAGAGAAGAAATTAAGAATTCCATTCTGTCCTAGCCAGTTAGTGTGTTAGTCCCAGTTTCCTTAAACCATGAGCAAAGGACAGTACCATTCCTTTCAAAAAGGATAAAACCTATTCAGTTAAAATCTGGCTTCTCAAAGCCTTTATAAAATCCTAGATGTCCTCTTCTGTCGGTGCATAAGAAAATCCTAAAAATGCATCTGAGGCACTGGAGCTGCTGGCTGCCAAGTCAGGCGTGTGGGTGATGGAGTTTGAGACTGCTTCTTGGGTGAACTCCGGATCAAAGTGTCGCAGATCAGCTGGGCCAGCCTGAATCAAGGAGCAGAGGCACAGCATCATTTCAGAAAAGCAGAGCTCAGCTACTTGATTGTGTTTAGACAGTTTAACAACTGCTTTGGGGGAGGGTTGTTGTGTTACCTCTGTATTTGTGGTTCAGAACCTGCACTTCAGCATCCCTCAGGGTTAACATGAGGTGTTCAGAGAGGGGCCTTGGACCTTGCAAGCTCAGTTCCTTTTGTGCCACTATATAGCAGATACCCACAGAAATATCCACTTACCACATTGGGGTTGAATGGAGGGGTAATCCTCTTGTGATACAGATCATCCCAGTTTATTGGGCTGAAGAATACGTGGTTCTTGATCTCAAGCTGCAGAGAAGGGGGATGAAAGGGGATGAAAAAAAAGTCAGTATTCTGCTAACTTTCCTTTTCCATAAGCTGACAGTTGGTTTCACATGAGCAGTCAATTTGTTGAAGCAAGACTTCGAGCCTCCACACATTCACATAGAACCCACTTAGAAAATCCTCATTACATGAACATCATGGTTTGGTAATCCCCTGAAAGGGGGCAGAGTCACATGCTCACATCCTAAGTTGCCACCACACCAAGACCCATAACATTTCTCTCTAGTTCTGAGCCAGGCCTCCATGATATACTCCTAGCATTACTCACCCTGGAGCAAAACTAAGAGAGGCTTCAGTTCAGAGGAGCTGTACAAGCTAGGTATTCTAGATCAGCTCAGAACTTAATGAAATGAAGCCCTGAAGGATTCCAAAAAGGCAACTGTGACTAGAGACTAATGACCTTTACCAAAGCCAACCCTTTCTCCTCCATTAGCTCCTTTTGGGACTATGGAGAAAGAGAGCAACTTAGGAAGCTTTTTCAAAGGTAGTGCCTTTACCACAAAAGAAAGGCTGAGAAGAAAAAGGTTTTCTATCTATTCTTCCTCCTGACCATAAAGGAAGCCACCTACAAAGTCTGTCTTGGCACCCAGCCTCCTCTTCTGGTCCTTGTGGAGAAGTCCCTGGAGGATGTCACAGGCTGCTATGGTCTTGCTTCCCTGGACCTGGAGTGGCTTATGTAGAATGTTGTCATACATCTGAGACACATCACGGCTGTAAAAAGGAGGCTAATTCGAAAGAGAGGAGAAGCAGCTAGGTAAAACACAAGCTACTGAAAGGGACCATGCATCACAGGTGTAAACAAGTTCTGAAGTGAGTTGATGGAGGCCTGCCAGATCTGTCTGTTAAAAGATCAATGATATGACTGAACCAAGTCCTTTCGTACAGGATTCAGTCATCCATACAACGTACCATATGAACACCAGGCCAACCTCACATCACAGCTTTTAAGAAGTTATCCACCACAGAAGAAACCAGACTGCTTCAAAACTCACCAGTCCAAACAGCATCTCATACAGGACGGCTCCAAGGCACCACCAGTCTACTGTCCTGTCATAAGGCTGCTTCTTTAGCACCTCAGGAGCCAAGTACTGGGAAGAGTCAAAAGGAAGATATTTGAATCAAGTTATACAGGAAGAGCTCTGGCTTCATAAATATGCAAACTTGGTTGCAGTTCGAGTTAAGCAAATCCATTAGGAAGCACACAGATGCAGTTCTTACTGTTTTTAGTTGACCCTCCACTTGCTTCAAAACAGTGGGTTTGAAAGGCACCTGCCAACACCCCTGAAGTGTTTTGGGGGCTGCAGAATAGTCTTTTTATAAGTGACTTGTACAAAGAATTGCCACCACAGTTCAACCAGCAAATCTGTCCTGAAGTAGCACAGTATACTAAGTAGCTTGAGTAGTTCCAAAAACTACTAGTAAGTCTGCCCAAATCAGGGAAGCCACCAAAAAGCACAGTTCTATGACCACAGCCAGGGAACAGCAGCCAAAGAATTTTGCTGCACAAAAAGCAGCACATAGAGCCTGATCTCACACGAGACCACATTTCCATGTGCTATCAGGCTCCTAATCCGGGACAGGAAAAAAAAACAAGCTAAACTGAACCATTCCCGCTTTGTTCACGTGGTTCTCCTGAGTAAATTGGTCTCCAATGTAAACTAAACCCTTCTGTTTGGAAATTGCTGCCTGCCTTTGTTGAACATAAATACTCAAAGGTATTGTTACAGATCCTTCTTCCGAGTGAGAAGACCAGCAGCACAGGCACATTACCTAGACTGAAGTGCTACTGAAATCCCCAGCTCAGTAAGGAGCAGGAAAATAAGCCCCTAGAGAGCCTAAACAGGAGGCTGGTTTTGGCCAAGTCTAACTGAGCTGTATTTGGGAAAAGGCATTCCTGCCCCTCGGTGCAGAATTCACCCCAACTAGGTGACAGTATACACAGCTGGTCCTCTCCTACAAGTGAGACATTTTGCAGGCCATTTATACTACAGGCATCTTGAAGGACACAGCCCTGGCCCTGCAAAGGCCCCGTGTTCTGTGACCAGAGGGTATCAGAGCAGGTAAACAGCCTGCTCACAGCTGCCAGTGTCCAGGCTTCTGGGGTCAAAGTTGTCTTCACAGTCACCTGGAATGACCTGTTTCACAATGGCCATTTCCAGGATAGCAGGACACCTTGTCCCTGACACTGCAGTGTATTTAAAGTACTAGTCAGTTGTTACAGGTAAACTTCTCTCCTGTGCAGGGAAGGCCTTATTTCAGCTCCAGCCTGACAACCTCATAAAGAGCCCAAAGATAGTCTCTAGCTCCCACAATCTGTATTTTCAGAGATTATGAGCACCCACTCAAGTCTTTATGAGACGCAGGGCAACAGATTTCTGCAAGTCCTTTGGCTCCCATGGCACAATGAAACTCTCCTGCACATGCTGTACCTCAGGGGTGCCACAAAAAGTAGAAGTAGTCTCTTCTTGTTCCATTCCTTCTTTGCAGAGTCCAAAGTCTGTCAATACTACATGTCCCTAAAGAAAAGGAAGGTATTTCAGCCTGGCCCACTCTTTGTAGTGGGAAGGAGACAGGATTTCCATGTGTTGGCCATTGCATTGCAACCAGCGTGCATTGTAGTGCCCCCTTGTCCATCTGTTTCCCCTCCCTTACTTTCTGGGCAGCCTATAATGTTAGTACAAGAGCCTACAGGGAGGGGGTAGATTTTTTTTTCTTTTTTAGTGTGTCTGCAGTTGTGTAGCTATGTGGAAGACATCCAGAGCACTACGCTGTGCTTTGCCACCCCTTTATCCCAGAGCCACTTCACAGTGGCCACCTCTAAAGTAGCAGCAGAAACTTGCTTTTAACACTGCAAATTCCTGCCCACAGGTCAGATCCCACCTCTGGACAGGAGCATGAACAGGAGCCATGCATGCAGTTCTGCACAGGGTGTGCTCACTTCTTCTGAGGGTCTGTGTAGAAGTGTAGTGGCATACACAAAATCCATGCAATTAAGTGAGCCAAAGCTTGGCTTGCAATGTTTCAGCACTGTATATGTGATCCCAATACTTTCAAAGACAAAATGAAGGCAATATGACAGGTGAATATACCTGACAATCCAAGAGAATGTTCTCAGGTTTTAAGTCCCTGCAAGACAAAAATCAATATTTGAGCAGATTTGGCCAGGTGTTCAGAAAAGCCTGATCTGGAACAGCATTAGTTGAGAAGAACAGGAGCTGGGTGGATTTGACAATCCAATTCACCAAGACCTTCCCAAAGCACAGATTCCTATCTCTGCTGGGAATCAGCTTACACACATGATAAAAGACCGCTCTCCTGCAGGATCAGATATTAGCCTGCATTTCCCTACTTGTTCATGCATTAATTGTCATTATGAGACAGAATTTCTTATTTTTTGAGCTAGATTTTAGATCTTTCTCAGCAATTTCACCAGCTGTTCCCTCCCCTTCCCAGGAGGAGTACTTATTGCCCAGCCAGTCCTGTAGAGACAGCACCCCTCTTGCAGAGTAAAATGCTAGCTGAGCAGTATTTTGTCTGGGGCACGAGATTCTTCAGCTACTCTAATCTTGCACTTTACATGGCTCCTACAAGGAGCCTTTCCCCATCCCAGCAGGGCATCCACCTTGGCTGTGCAGGCTCGCTGAACCTGCTCTCCCCAGCAGGAATGCCTGCCTTACCTGTAAATAATGTTTAAGGAATGCAGATACCCAATTGCACTAGCAACTTCTGCAGCATAAAAACGGGCCCGGGGTTCTCGAAAACAGCGCTCTCTTTGCAAGTGGAAGAAGAGCTGCAGGCAAAAAGAGAGGGTTGTATTGTTTCTTCTCTAAAGCTGAAGGATATCTGGAAAGGCAGCTTACCCAAATGAAAACAGATTTGCAGCAAGTTGCACATGAACAGCACCAAATAAGCCCAAACCAATTGGCCTTATTTAACAATATAAAAGCAAGCTATAACCCACATGCAAGTTATAGCTGTACCATAATTATGAAGTGACACACAGCTGAACTCCTGAACATTCTTGATATGAATTACACTAACAAGACATCCGTGTTAACAATATCTCCCGACCAGTTTCAAGTTGCCCAGAAAAAGGGCAGCTGAAGCAAAAAGAGCTTTTAAAGGACCAAAAAAGAGGTTTTTTAGCATACTGCAGTGGTTCCACACAAACACTAAACTGGGATCCAGAGCTGGTCCACAAGTTATTTTTGCCCAGAGCTCACCATTATCTAAGTGAGCATCTCCATGTTTTCCAACAGTTTACAAAATGCCCTTAACACATTTCCACCACCACCCCAGTGTCCTCATCTCAGGAAGCAGCTAGCGCAGGGCAGTTAACCCCCTACCCATACACACCCCTCCCCCCAAGACTCAGACCACTGCCTGTCTGTGCAGAGCTGAGACAAGTGCTTTCTACCAAGCAGAACTATTAAGAGTTTGCCAGCACTAGGTTTGGCTGGCCTCAGGAAAGCTCTCAGCCCATTTCCTTAGGTTTTCCTCAGATGCAGGTTCCCAGATATATTTGACCTCTGCTGGTTTCCCAGCTCCTTAGGAGGAGCTGAAGTTACAAAGCTCAAGTCTAACAACCAGAAGCCAGTGGATTTTCCTCTCTAGTGAGGCTGTATGATGCAGCACATGGTTGTGTGGGCACCCAGGCTCATCATGAGGAGACAGTGGAGAAGCAGCATGTCCCTGCTAGCATGTTTCCCCCAAGAAAACCTTCTCCCCCCCCCCCCAAAGCTCTGAGGTGGAACACCATCAGGGCACTGGACTGCACAGAGAGGACAGTGCCTGGTGGATAGGTGCTCAAGGCTGTGACAAAATGCTGTGTGCTGTTCCAGCCTTCACTCTACCCCAGCATACCCAGCAAGACCTCACTTTTACTCACAAGCAAGATGCATGCCAGACACTCCTAGCTGCTCGTTTTCAGAAGTTAAAACAATATTACACATCAACATCATTATTGTATGAAAGGAAATAGATTTAGACAATTAGGCAGCAACAGGTCTTGGAAAAACAAAGTAGATTAAAGACAGATTGTATGTGCACTCACCTCACCCCCATTTACATAGTCCAACACAAAATAAAGCTTCTCCGAGGTCTGGAAGGAGTAATGGAGTCCCACGAGAAAGGGGTGCTTGACATTTTTAAGGAGCACATTGCGTTCTGCCATGATGTGGTTTTGCTGTCAAAAAAACAGGCAAAGCATTAGTTTCAAACCAGGGTCCAGCCAAAGTTATGGCAGGGGCTCACTGCTGCTTTGAACAAAGGGAAACTGGGAGCCCAAAATGGTCATCTCCAGCCCCAGAAAGAGAAGCTTTCTGCTCACTAGCCTGGGTTCATCTGTTCTTCTCTACATTCGCATGGCACAGAGAAATCCACATTTAACATATGAGCAATTTATATGAATATTCACTCAACCACAAGATACTTCAATTGCATTACCAGGATCGCTCATACACTGAGCAGTATTTGTGAAAGTAGCCGGGGGTGGGGAAGGGGGAGAAGGAAGAAAAAAAAAAAAAGATAGCATCTATGCTGCAAGGTGGGAGAGGCTTGGCCCTATGCAGAGCACAGCCAGGGTAGGTTCTGTCCTCCCTCTGAGAAGGACTGGCTTCACTATCGTAAGCCACATTATTTTTCATTGGCAAGCTCTGCTCCTCTCTCGTTAGTATGCTGATCCTGTTGGGAACTATTAATATATAGGTCTGCTTGAACCCACTGAAAGAGTAAAGGCTTGAAAGCCTCTCCCCAACCCTCTCTGAGGGAGTTAAATAGGCTCTTGTAGACATACCTCCTTTTTCTTTAGTATGGTTTTCTTCTGCAAGACTTTCACAGCATAAAAAGTCCCATCACACTTGCGCTTGGCCAGGAGAACCTGCAACAGAAAGTCAGGGTCATAGATTTGAGTCTCTTGCCCTCTGCCAGTTGGTTGGTGTTTCCTCACTAGCTCAGCACTCATGTGAGTGATTATACTCAGAGCGCTGCTTCAGAGAGTCAGATACAACATTTTAAAAGCTCAGACTTCAGTCTGCTGACTTCCAATAATTCAATGCTTTCCCATTGGGAGAGAAAGGTACAAGACATCTCCAAGTAGATGTTACCCACACAATACAATACAAGTGAGTCTGGAGCACCAGGGGAGGGTCCTTCCTAAAGCAAGTCTTTGTAATCTCACTAGGCACAGATTTGTCTAGGGATCTTTTGCTAGCTGGAGGAGCCTGAGGCTTATTTTTGCCAAGCACTGCTCCTCACCACCATAAGACCTAAAACACCACACGCAAAACTCTTCCCACTTCTTTCTGGAGAAGGGCTGCAGCACATCTCAAGGAAAGAACGGACTATGAAAAAAACCTCTGTCTCAGGTTTCATCTGTTCTCACCCCCTCTCCCAATATCACCAAACTCCTCAGGAAATGTGCAAGTGAAGGATACAGCTAAAGTGTCCTTCAGCAAGGAAGTTGCTTTCCAAGCTGCCTACAAAGAACTACAGCCCACCCATACAAACCCACTTACTCTTCCAAAGCTTCCTTTGCCAATAACTTTCAGGAAGTCAAAGTCTGTTGGCTTGGCACTGTTGGACAAGAGCATAGCAAGTTAATGCCTCTAGGAGATAAACATCTAACAGCAACATTACTATCAGAACAATATTCCTTCTCGGAAATGCAAGCATTTGTGAAAGAATTAAGGGGCACTGGATGGGTCACCCTCACTCCTCGAGGTGCTGTCAGCAGGTGGGCAATTCACACTGTGTGTGTCAGTGCACTAGGCAAAGGATGAGGAATCTCCCAGCAGTCTGCCTGCTGAGCACAACAGCAGGTGAAGGCACCTGTCAGGTGGCACCTTTAAAGGGGACAGTTTATCCCCATTTCTAGGGAGAAAAGTAGCCAAGGAGCCAGCATCGATGAAAAAAATATCTCCCCCTATTTTCAAAGGGGAAATGGGTCAAGTGGCTGCAGAGAACATCTACAGGAGAGGATAGTTATGATAACAGGGACTGGCTGTAGCTGAATGTCTTGAAATAATGCACACTGGAGATACACATGGTGTTAAAGGCTGGACAATGTAGATGCCACCCATGCAATTACAGAAGATCTAACAAGACAGAGAGGCTGACTGGTTTCCCTACCAGATCACTTCGGCACAAGCTGTACACTCTACATGGCTGTTGCAGGAAGCTTACTTTGGGTTAGCAGAAGGTCCAAGGTTGATGTTCTCACTTGGTGTTTGAGGCTACAGAAGATGACATTAACATTAGTTGCAAGGAGCACGCTGCAGGTTGTATACCCCCTCCCTCAGTACAGCACCCCTAGCACAGGGCAGTCCCTAGAGCCTTCGCAGAAGATCAGTCAGCAAGATACACGTGGGATGCTTTAGTAAACTTTAAGGGATAGGGAAAGGGAGAGCAAAGCTACATCCTCAAGCAATACCATCTCCAATCTGGAGGCTCTGCTAAGCCAAGAATCTGTGCTGAAGTCCTTATCCCATGCTTGCAGAAAGGGACAAAAGGACCAAGTCAGAGTCTGCTTAGCAGACTGCTTGGCCCCCGGCTTGATGCACTCAAGAACTGCTGTTCTGGTACAGTAACAAAGGCACTGCATGGCTTAGCTTGCTCGTTGTAGTCCTAAAACAGCCAGGTGCTTGCCTCTATCTGCACTAGGCAAGAAGGCCCTGTGCACAGCTCAGAGGAGTATTCCTGCAGCAGGATATCAGCACTCTGCACAGACTCTGCCACTTCAGTAAGGGAAGGAGCAGCCCTCTGCATATTGTGGAGTGATGGCCTCTTTACCCCCTTACCTGCACAGTCTGGAGCCTTGGAAGTGATATGCACATCCAGTGCCACAGAGGTACAGCCTCCAGCCTCCCTCTTCCCAGAGAAAAGGTAAATAACATACATATGTGCACACATAGTGTTCCTTCCCCTCCCCACTCCTGTTCCCCAGGAATCTTCCCCTCTCTGGACTCTGGGGGCAATAATCCTTGCAACTTCTCCCTTTTCTCCAGCTAGCGTCACCCTCAGTATCACCACATACCACAAGGGACAAGGTAGCAGTAGACCTTTCCCAGCAGAAGCCACGAAACACCCCAAGAGGGATTCATTCACTCTAGCTAGCATTTCCCCACAAGAAGAATGTCACCCAGTACATGGGATGGGACACTCATCCCCAAATCTCTCAGCCAAGGAAGGCACAGAAGAAGCCAGCCCCCACAGGATCTCCTTACATAGCTATGTAGGAAGAGGCTGGGGGGAGTCAGTCTCAGAGGGGTGCAAAATTCCCCTCCAAATTCCCCTCCAAATTGAGGGTACATGGGGCAGCACCACATCTCCAAAACTCAGCTGGGATCAATCAGAGCAGCAGCACATGGCCAGTCACCTCCCAGCCCTGCCAAGGCAAGGCTCAGCTCTCCATGGCTTTTCTAGTCATACCTGACTGCCCCAGGAGTGCCTAAGCCCAGGCGCTAAATACAGGCTCTCCTCCTCGCCTTCTCCTACAGGCACCAGCCCCTCTAGTCATTGTGGTGAGGGTGTTTCCAGCTCCGAGCCTTGTCTCACCTGCGGACTAGTGTCTGGGCTTCTGGATCGGTCCATTAAAAAGGCAACTCGTTCAGCACTTGGGAAGAGAAGAGCGAGTGAGGATAAATAAATAAAAAAAACACCACTCAAACCAAATCCAGGAAACAGCTTCATACTTTAAACCTGCAGGCCTGGCAAAGACAGCACAGATCTCAGCACACGATCCCCCTCCCTCGTGGAGGACCTCAGCCAAGCTGCCTGCCACAGGCCAGCTGCCAGTATGATGCTGGGGTGCAGCAGGGCCCTGTCCCATCCCCCAGAGCAGCAGCTCCCTCAGCAGGGTGCATTGGGGTGGGCAGCAGGTACACATGGTGCAGGCCAACAGAAGAGGGGGGGAAAGATTCAAATCACTCATGCACCCAGGAATGAGCATGAGCTCCCTACTCGCTCTTTGATTAGCCCTCCTTTGCAAGGGCAGCAGCTGGCGGGGCAGCCAGCGCAGAGACGGTCACAGCCCCAGCAGTGATATGGTTGCAGGGCTGGACAGGACTGCAGTTCTCTCCAGCACACGCAGACCCTTCTCCAGGTGGAAGCAGCTTGCAGCAGTCCAGGTGCCCACCCCAAAGTGGGAGCAAGGCTCCATTCCAGCACACACCATGCAGGGACTGCACACAGCCACTGTCCCCTCCTGCTGGGCCTTGCGGAGGCGGGTGAGTCTGGCCGAGTCCAGCCACTCCATGCCACCCAGGCCAGGGCTGCCACCGGTTGGGGCTGTTTCCCCAAGCCAGAGCAGACGGGAACATGCTGCACAGGACAGTTTTGGACTGTTTGTGCTGGCAGGGAAGGGCTGCAGCAGCCAGGGCAGGCTCAGGAAGCAGATGCATTAGATAACCTCTCCTCCACCCAAGGCAGCTGTCACAGGGGGTGGAGAAATCAGATGCTGAAGTGACAACACCACTGGGAGAAATGGGTCCTGCAACCCCAGAGAGTCCCCTTTTCTTCAAGGCCTCTCACTCATCCCTTGCAAAAGCCAAGATTAAAGCCATGGCAGAAGAAAAAGCCACTCCGTTCCCTCCTTCCTTGCCCTAGAGAGCTTTCCCCGTTCCCCCTCAGCCCTCAAACTCCCAGGCCCCACAGGGCAGCTCTGAAGACAGCAGCTCACACCCCAGCCCTCCGCCATGCCCGGGCTGCTGCACCGGGCTCCCCTGCACCTCACCTCCGCGCGATCCCCCGGGCACGGAGCCCTCCCCGCGGCCCCCTCCTCCGCGGCAGGGCCGAGCATGGTCGGTGATGCTCGGCGGCGCGCTGGCAGCTGTCCCATCCCCGGGGCCCTGCCCACATCTGGCCCGTGCCAGCCAGCTCTATTCACCGCGCGGTGCCAGAGCAGAGGTTATCAGGCCACGCTTTTAAAGGGCTCCGATCCCGCTCGGAGGCTTTCGTACTCACTATGAGCAGAGCCTGGAGCCGGAGGCCTTGATGGTTTGTCCTATCCTCTCGCGGCCGTGCTTTATAAGTTCTGCAAGAAAAGTTGGAATACCTAAGCCGAGGCGCTGGCGGCACGATCAGTAGTGCACAGAGGCACGCTTGTTCTTCGCTGACCTTGCTCTTCTCTCCACTGCCACCCTCCTCCCTGCTTCCACCCACATACCAAAATAACCAGGAAATTATAGGAACCAGGACACCTTCCCACCCCCACCAGCAGCCCACAATAGCTCGTAGGACAGGGATAAGTGCCACCAAACAGGCACCCTCTCCCAGGGCAGGCAGATGCCTCCCTGAACCACCCTGCTGAGTGTCCAGGAGGGAGAAGGAGAGAGCTCGCAAGGAGGATGCTGTGCCGGGATACGTCACACTTGGCACATCCAGGGCCCCTTTCATTCAGGGCTCTCTGAGCAATTAGGGACGTGAATGAAACCTTTCAGGGCCCTGCAGGAGGTAGGCCAGCACAGCAGCAGATAAGTGACTCACGCAAGGACACGAAGCAATGCCAGAGCTGGAATTCCCACCAAGGAGCATCCCTGTGCTCGGCTGCATGGGCTGAGGAGAGTAGACAGTTGCCACCACCCATCTTCACCCCTCATTTTACAGAGGGACAAAACCCTGAGCCTGCCTCCTCACTGCATAGGCAGAGCAGGAGAAAAGCCTCAGTTCAGGTTGTATTTTTGAGGAGTCTCATTTTGTTTAACAGTAGGTAATGAAAGTATTTAAAGACTCATTTTTGACCCTCTAGTTCAGCCCTAGTTTTGCTACTAGAGGGAAAGCGAAAGAACCAACACATTCACAGAATCACACACATTTTGTATGTATATGCACATACATACAAAACACAGAGCTTGGCAGTTGCTGGAACCCATCTTCTCAGGCAAAAAGTCTGTTGGAGAACAAGTTTGGAGGTAGAGACAAGCCCATGACCATTTGCAGAGCCTTTCTCCTACTGGTCTGAAGTGGAGCTGGTGTGTGGCAGGTAGATGGACTAAGCATGCTCCAGGCAGCCACTAGCCTGAGCACAGCCTGTGGTTCTGAGACCCAGGTGCAGACCTGGTAAGGAGCAAAACCAGGCAGAAGCTTCAGAATTTGACTGGACTAGGAGGGGAAAAGCAGGAATCTAAAGAAAACAACCCACAGGCAAGCAAGTTTACAACATCAAGGAAGTCAGCAAGACACCAGTCTTGTCTGATGCCTTACCCTGCAGCCCGGCAAGAGCTTGTCCCAGCACACACCCACCAGAAGGGACAGCACAAACAGCTTCTAACACTGAGATAAACCAATCCCCTTCCTCCTCCCACTCAGTGTGGTCCTTATTTCCCCGACAGTCTGTCTCACTGGATTATGCTGGATTCTACAGAAGGTCACCCAACGCCTGCCTGGGGGCAGTGCCTGTCTCACAGGCTCCTGAAGAGACAGGCCAAGGGACATCAGCTTTGTTGCCTCCAGGCAAGCAATACTAACTCAAAGCAGAGTGATAGGAAGGAGGCCAGGACAGGGGACAGCCAGTACACACATGTGCAATAGTGGAGCAAGTACTAAGCTGTAAACAGCAGCATTCAAGAGGGCTATGGGAGAGGGAGTCTCTTCTCCCTGCCCAAGAGCCCTTCGCCAGAGCAACCCAACCAAGTCCAAGCAGTTTGTGCACTTCACTGGTGCTTGGTGCACACAGCTCCATCAGCTGCTGCAGCCCATCCTCCAGATTTGGTCTCTCAAAAGTCTGTTTCTGGTCCCAGATCTAACTTGCTGCCATAGACACTGTGTGAACCCAGACTTGAGGCAAGGAGAGGGAAATTACTCCCTTCAGCTGTACATGGGCATTTCAGGGCTTGGGTCTCTCAGAACAGGTGAGCAAGCTGCGGGAGCCCACTTGTCTAGCTTGTAGGATTGAGGACCAGCTTACAGCTTGCTTTGTGGGGCTGGGCAAACACTGCAGCGCCTGGTTGGGTGAAGTCTCCTCAACCTGCAGCAAGGCAGAAGCAGCTCAGCTGAACAAAGGCTGTGGAGCCTTACAGGGCCATAGCGCCCATGGCTTGTTCATGCTTCTCTCCACTAGCCCCATCCTGCTCTGTTACTACTGTGCTGTAACTGAAGCTACTCAACAAGTCCCTGCTGACCAAGGGCAGCAGCTGCAACAGAGCAAATTCATTAAATATACCTGCTCTGAGGCAGGAGTCTCCCTTGCTGTGCTGAAGTCTCTTGTACATTTTTGTAATACGCATATCCCCATCCTGTACTAGAGTGACCAAGAGCCACCTTCTTCAGCCTGAGCACACCTGCAAAGCCAGTGTAGTTTCTGACTGCTCGGGAGAGATTTAAACCAAGCAGCCTTTTTCTTACTGCTAGTAAATCCTACACGCCTTGAAGCATGAAGATTTTCTGAGTGCACACACACAGAACAGCAGAATCAGAAATAGGTCATGAAAATACACTGGAACACTTGGTTGTACATGCCCAGCTGCGTCCCTCATCGCTCCTGCTGGGGCAGCAGGGATGCTCCAGGCATGGCCAGGGCCACAAACAGCAACAGCAAACAAGTCCAAGTTTCCTGACAAAATGTGACCACTATGCTCCAGGAATACAGACTGCTGCCCCTCCACACACACATTTCTCAGAGACCTCTACACCCCATGCACAGGCCAGAGGCACCCCAAGGCAGCAGCCACCAACTCGCACAACAAAAGGCTGCTACTTACAAGTTGGAGCAGTTACTGTAGCTGGATCCCCCCTGCAAAAACCATCCCTCAGTAACATACGTTTTCTTCACAGCACAGCGCCAGCAGCTCCTTCTTCCTTCAACAGTTCTGCCAGCAGTGACCCACATTCCCATGCTAGCCCAGCGTTATTTGCTACAAATGCATTACTAATGCAGTGCGTACCTTGCACGGAGAGGCAACCTCATAGAGTCGTCATGTGCAAGCTGCTTCCTACCCTCCTCCCTGATGTCACTGCTCTCGGCATCGCTTCCTACCTAACCTAGATTGCAAAGCCCTCCAAGCAAACGCCTCGTCCGCTCCCTCTCCGGGAGACGCTAGCTGCCAGTGTGGAAAGGCAGCAAGGCCTGGCAGGCTGTCATCGGGACAGCAGTCAACATTTTGAAAGTAGTACTGGGTTTAGAGGGGCAGGGTTGAGAGAGGCACCTGGAGTAGCCCACAGACTTCATCCAGTGCAGAGCTGTATGAAACCTAGGGGGAGGGAGGTGAAAGGGGGAAATGCCCCAGTTTCAGCTCAGAGAAAAAGCACAGAGGGACAACAAGGGAAGGAGAACATCTAATATATGCTTTTACCAGCCAAATAGGACTCAGGCTTTCCCCTGCCATCAGGCTGGGAGACAGCAACCCCACACTGATTTCTCCTTTCACCTCCTCAGATGTTTCCTCAGTCTACAGGGTCCCCTTGAGATAGCCCAGGAAAAGGTTAGGAAAGACTTCAAGGATTTCTTCACTTGTGGAAACATGCTTAGCAGCCCCTGCAGAGCCTCTGCCTTGCCCAGTTTTAGCTTGAGGATCCCTTCCCTCCAGCCAAGGGAGTCTGTGAACCAGAGAGGGAATCCTAGCTAAGCAGCCCTGTCTCTGAGCAAATTGGAGCTAACAAATAAGCTGCCTCCTAGATTTTCACACACACACAAAAAAAAAAAAAAAAAAAAAAAAAAAAAAAAAAAAACCCTACATGCAGATCTGGAAACACAGCAGGTGGCTAAGGCTTGCAGCATTTTGGAAACCAACAAAAAATAAATAAAATAAATTTAATGAAAATAGAGAACAAAGCATCAAACACACCTGGGAGCACATCTGCTAGCAAAGCCTGCGTCCGGAAGCATGGGAAACAATCCATAGCTGGTGGGCGTGGAGGTACCTCATCCCTCACACTTCCCATCCTTGCTCCGGCCCACCCTGCAGCCAACCACCCTTCCAGCCTAGAAGCCCAAGGCTGTTTCCTAAAACCCAAGGAGAAATAACTTTGTTGCCCACAGCAGTTCATTTAGCCCACAAACATTAACACTCCCACCTCCTTCAGGTGACCATGCTACTGCTGCTCTGCAGCCTTTTAAAGAGGGCTAGAAAAGCTGATCAGCTGGTAAAAATGAAAAGGCACCTGCAAGCTATACCCAATAACCTCAAATTTAGGTGGGGGTGGTAATTTTGAATGAGGAGGAAGAGGTGCAGGTGGTGGTAGGAGCCAATTGAATCCTAGCAGGCATCTCAGGTAGAATTACACATTTTAGTGATACGTAGATTTGTCTGCTGCCGTGTGGTTTGCAGGAAGGTTCATACTGTCATCCGGTTCAGATCAAACTCAGAAGAAGGTGCTCCTTCCAGCATCTGCCACTGACCTTCATGACAAACAGGGAAGACTGCAGCCAAGGGTAGCCAGACTGGCACTTCGCATGAGTATTAAATGCAAAATAAACACCTGGGCAAGGGAAAACCTGGTGCTGCAGGTTAGCTGACAGAACAGAGACTGAACTCTGAGCCAAAGGAAACATTAGGAAATAGCTGGTGTCTTTGTCCCTCTCGTCATAAAAAATAAAACAGCCTCTTTTTGCTTGTGTTGTCGTTTCCTATAAAATCTCCTTCATGTAGCTACAGCAGGAGAAATGCCGGCCTATGACGATGGCGAGTGGGGGGCGGTGGAGGGGTTGCCTGTTTTTTGAGCAGAGCAAGTGAAGTGATGAATGCAAGGCAATGAAGGCTGTGCAGCCACCGCAGCAGCCTGCGTAGCCTTTGCTACTAGGAGCTAAAGGGCTGGTTGTCATCAGATATATTTCTTGCTCCAAACCTCAACTACCAGGAGCAACACATTTGAAAAGAAAGCAGCCTTTACGGTTATGGCTATGGAGACAAGTCTTCTAGATGTCTGTAACTGATACAGTCTTGAGTTTGAAGGGAGCCTGATAAAAAGCCCGATGTTAATCTGTGTGACAGTATCTCTTAGTTTTCAGTGCTCATCACCATGTGCAGCAAAAATGGGGAAGCACCGTGTTCCTTGAAATACTGTTCTCACTTGGTCAAAGCCTGAAATTTTTGCTCAACCAGCATCCTAAAGCTATTAGCATTATCAGATTGTAATATCTTTTATTATGGTTTTAATATAGGAATATTTTTCTCCATTTTTGCCTTCATTTGAACTGGAATGATTAGGTTTCAGAATACTTTCTGGCTTTCAGCAGCTAACTTCCATTTTCAAATCTTCTGCTTTTATTTCTTTCATTGAAAACCTTAGTATTGTTGACAAAATCTATATGACTTTTGTGTTTTCCACAAAAAGATATCTTTAATTAAAAACTCATTTTCTATCCAACAAAGAGAAAATAAAAGGATTCTGGAAGGAAATGTTTTTGTCAACTAGAATATATAAAATCAGTAAGCTTATAGTGATGGAAAAAGTGATGGTTAGGCTGTGTCTGGGCTCCTCATGTCCAAAGTCAAAAGTGGGGGGCCAGGGACCAAGCATCAAGCCAACCAAGCCCATCTGGAAACCATGCTGCAGGGGACATCAAGGACTTCCTGTTGCCACCGTGGGCTCCAACCAGGACAGGCTCATCGGCTGCCAAACATAGCACGGCGGTCTCCTCCCTCCTTCTCCTCCCTGCCCTCGCAGTCCCCCAGTAGTTAGCAACACCGCGCCAGCCAGGAGCATTACCCCTCGTCTTCCCCAGGGCTGTGGAGGAGGGCTCCATCCAGGTCGCGTGCATAAAGTCTGCTGAAATTGTCACTTCTCCCTGCAGCTCGGGCAGGAGATCAGCAACTGGCACCAAGCAGCCGGCTCGACGTCCCTGGGAAGCAGAGCATGCGGAGGGCAGGCACGCCTCGGCCCTATCCTTTCTTCTGCTGCAAAGATGAAGGTCATGTCTTACATAGGTAAGAAAGGGATCAAGTCCTGGGGTTTCCTGATGGCTGCCAGCTAGCAGGGCAAGGTGAGCAGCCACGCTCTGGGCATGGGCCCTGGGACACAGCAACCTGCTCCCTGACAGCTGTCGGGTCACCTCAACCCAGTGTGAGGTTACAGAGAGGTCTTGTGGAGATCAGGGTGCTCAGTGCGCTCCTGGCTCTGTGACTGCCCTGCTGGGAAGCTGCTTGCCTGTGCCTCAGTTTCCCTCCCTTTAGACTCCTTTGTGAAGTACTTGGAGGCTGGTAGACAGACACCACTGTATAAGAGCTGGATGTTATTGGTTGAATGTTTGACTTCTGTCCAATGCAAGATGTTTATCATACTATTGCTAAATTCACAGGTTTCTGCTCTTGGGAAAGGATTTTGCTATTTAATGCTTTTGAGGAGCTGAGGTCAAATCCATCCTCCACACACCTGCACTGACTGCCCGAGGATGGTTGGCTCCCTAACACAGGAGAATACGTGGTCTGGGAGTGCAGGGAGGTGCTGAGGACCAGTACACCCCGAACGTAGCCTAAACTCCCATCTGGGGAGTCACTGTCAGGGCCCAGATACCCTCAGACTACTGGGGCAGCCACAGAGGGGCTTGTCCTGGAGAACCCCATGGCATGGATAGGTGTCCTGAGCAAGTGTCTGTTTCCATGACAGGTGATATGAGTGGGACAGAGGGTAGGTGTGAGCAGGGCTAGGTGCCATCGTGATTCCCACCCAGGAAACCGACAGACTGTGCAGGAGAAAGAAGCTTTCCACCTCACCCTGCTTCTGTGCACCCACAAACATATCCCAGAGCAGCTGGTAGCGCTGGGGCAGCAGCTCTCATGCCCCATGCAGCTTCCTGTTGCCCCTTATCCACGACTGGACATGCTGGTGCCACACTGAAGGGCAGGACAGGCTGCTGGATGTGGGAATGCTTGCAGGGCATGTACATTGTGTGACGGTTGAGGCCCACTTCCCCAGACGTACTGCAGGACATGGTCATGCACTGGGTGTTGGCGCAAGCCCTCATGGCTGGCTGATGGCTGGAGTGCACATCTGGAAGCTAAGGCTGTCAGACAAAGGTGGCACCCCATCCTCATCTGTCCAGGCAGGACTCCGCACCCAGTCTAGAGCACAGGGCCACCATAGGCCAGGAGGGTGGCACGAGGCAGGTGAGGGACAATGAAGACTGACCAGCTCCCTGCGGAGTCCCAGCGGCTCCCATTGGCAGCACCGGCAGTTAAGCACAGGTACTCGTCGCCGAGCCCCTATCATCTGCATGCTTAGGGTCAGAAGATGAGGCCACCTCAGCCTGAGCCCCAGAGGCAGTGGTGAGCATGCCCTGCATCTCCGCACAACCCCTGCTCTTGCGCCTATGTCCTTATGGGCACCCCTTAGACTGGGACTGAGTTTGACCCATTTCCAGCCCAGCACCCAGCAGGTTCCCACTTTGTCAGTACGTATCATCCATTCTGCTGAGAAACAGTATGGTTTGTGCCTTGCCTGAAGCAATGGGAACCTGGGATGGGAGACACCAAGACTGAGTCCTCTTCCCCTTTGATGCTGGGTAGGAACCAGAGGAGGAACTAGGTTCTTTAATGATTAAACGACACCTGCAATTAAATATTGACCAGCTGAGCTCCGTGGCAGCATGGCAGCAGGCCGAGGTGGAAGTCATTTTAGGGCTGCTGACACCAGGTGCCCGCTCTGATGGACCGTCAGACTGCGTCACGGTTTGGAAAGAGACCTCTGAATACCCAGGTCTTGCCTAAAACAGCTGACGGTTTCCTTGCAGCAAGAGGGGCTAACCGAGTACAGCATGCAACAGGGCCGATGCCCTCTCGCCTGCCTTGGCTGCCAGAAGGAACGGCAGGTCATCGGTGACTGCTGGGAGGACACACACGTGCACACAGCCAGCTCAAGCTCCCAAACCGGGCTCATCACCTCTGCACCCATCAGAGCTCTGCTCTCGGCTCTTCACTCCCAGCGTTTATTCCTCTCACGCTTTAGGAAATCCGAAAGGAGGGTGTTTGGGGGAGCCACCAGCTCACTGCACCTTCCCGGGTCTTTACTCCCTGCAGGGACGTGCGACGGCAAGGCCTGGGGCACCTGCGGAAGGAGGCATTGCATCATGGCTGGCCGGGGCACCCAGGGATTATACTGCTCACAGAGCTCATCTTGGCACAGTTTAAGCTGATTCCCTAAACAAAATTGAACGATTTGGGTAAAGCCGGGGGGCTGCTTGTGTGATGTTAGGGTTTGCTGGCGTTACTTTGCCCTTTGTGTGGGGGAGAGATTTCCCGGCCCTCCAGAGCGCGTATCTGTGCCCGCTCTGGCTGGGGGTCAGTCCAGGGGTGATTAGCAACCCTCAGGCAGTTTAACCCCTTCTGTGCACATAGCTCCTGCCTCAACTGGGCTTCATCAGACCCCAGTGGCAAAGTCAGGCAAGCTCTCAGGGAGCGAGCCTTACCTCCGGAAAGCTGGTTTTTGGCTGCACTGGCGTAGCGTGGAGCCTCCGGACATTGCCTGTACTTGAAAACATTTTTCCTTTTGCCTCTGGGAGAGGAAAGCTGCCTTTACCTTCCCAAACACCAGAAAGAAATGAAAGATGCGGATCCTCTGCACTGCCACGGCTGAGCTTTGGCCACTCTCCCCTGCGGAAGCTGCATTTCTGGCTGCTCCAGGGCAAGACACTTCTGCTGGACAACAGGCCCGTCCCACGTACACACGCAGAGAAGCACCGCCTAACTCTCTCTCGTAGGTACTCTGCTTTGTAACCTTTTGTATGCTATTCAGCTGTTTTAAAATGTTGTCCTGTCTTAATCTCTTTATACACCAATATCCATAACCATAATTATAAATGCATCACTCACGAGGAACTACATAGTCCGAAGCCACCAGAATTGCAGGCAAAGGTCCAGATAAGGTTAAAATAAACATGTCCCTGGAGAGCACAGTTTCCTTCAACTTGGCAGTGAAAGGTGACCTAAAATGCTTAAAGCACGGCTGGGAGACGTTTGGGTACTTCGTTATCTCTGTTTTGTAAGGAATAGCATTGCATCGCATGGCATCGCTCTTTAAAAGGCCTCAGCCTATTTCTTCATCTTAAGAGGATTCAAGAAAGACTGAACAGACTTTTGGTGAGAAACTGGGTTTCTTTAAAACCTCTGAGGGTTCCCCCCCCCCATTCTCTTATAGCTGCAGAAAGCCAGGGCTCTTCTCAAGGTATTATCCCTTGATTTTGGCAAGGAGTCTCACATGGACATCAGGAGGTTTTCCACGTTTTAGTGAAAGGAGGCTCAGGTTTCTCTTCAACAGGGCAGGGCCATGGCTCTGACCAAGGCTAGGAACTTTCTGTGCCTCAGTTTCTACAACCACAAACATGGCAGATTACTAATCTCTTTTGTAAAGCCTTTGACATTTTCAGAGGCACAAACACCTGATCTTATTATTACCATTAAATTAGTTGGCTAGGACTTGCACCCAAGTGGGTTTTGTTGTTGTTTGGGGTTTTTGGTTTTTTTAAGTATTGGCACAGTCTCAAAGAATAAATACAGCAAAGTTGGAAGCAGCCAGACTCCAAACATCTCCTCTCCCAGCTGCCCAGGCCAGTCCCTGGGTGATACTGCAGCTCTCCTGTTTGCTGTTCTCCCCTCCCTAGCAGGATTTTGGAATAGCTTTGTCACGTTACAGCCTAAGTTTTAGGGGCTTTCTTAACAAAGTATCTGGCCTTTTGAGTCAAATTCACCTCTTCTCCTGCAGTGCAGTTCATCTTTAAGCATATCTGATGCAGGGTGCACGCACAGGGCTACTGCCCACAGCTCCAGCCCTCAGGTGTGATGGGCATAACCAGAACAGAGGCAGAGAGGCAGTTTCCTGGCAGCATCCCAGGTGGACTGAGCACAGCACAGCAGCTAGGACATGGCTCCTACAGCCACGCTTCCCCAAAACCAGGCCTCCACTCTACTACAACAGCACTGGATTATCAGGAAAGCTTGTGGATGGCATCCCTGGGAATGCCAGCCCAGCTGCCTGCCCCCAAACCTGTGAGCTCAACCCCCTTCCTGCCCTGCTCCTTCCCCTTCCCCACAGGAGCAGGGAGCTGTGCAAGGTGCCTTTGCTCTGTTATCCACACGTAAAACCTGGAGAGCAGCTGGTGCTGGCATGGCCAGAGATTATCTCCAACAAATGCATACAGCTAAATACTGGATCCAGCAGGCAGCCTAGTCCAAACTGGGCCAAATGCTGCTCAAGGTGCTATCTGGAGCTGTGAGCCTCTGTGCAAAAGCAGTAAAATCCAGCCAGCCACCCAACACCCTCCTAAGGAAATAAGACAGAAAGCACAGGTTTGTGCATGTACCCAGTCCTCAGCTCTGCTGAACCTTCTTTCTCTCTGCTCTGGTGTCTAAACTCTCCTGTCTCATGGAAACAGCCTGCTCTGCTGAAGACGGGAGTTGAGGGTGCCCCAAACAAGGGGTGCTAGACGCAGCAACCTTGAATTTCACAAGGTGCAGCCCAGCCACAGAGGCAGTCTGGGAGACTGCAGTCAAAACTACCCAAATTTTCTGCTGCAAACTAACCATTTTTGTGCTGGCTGCAAACTCCTAATGCAGCCTGAACCACCTTTTCCTGCACAGGTTACTTGGGGCAAGATTTGTTACTAACTGCCTCTACAGATCTGCCAAGTCAAAAAATCAGTTAGGATCAGAAACAGTTTTAGCTGCCCCTCAGATCCCAGGAATGTAAATTGCAGTGGGACCATTGAAACGAGCAGGGGACAGAAGCTCCTTTGCCCCCTGCCCAGTGGTTTCCTGGTAATCTTCTTGGGGAAACCACATTTCAACACGAGGAATCTTTCCACCCTCTGGAGCATTTCCAGAGGGTCCTAGGAGGCTGCTTCTCTCCTCTCTGGAGTTTCAGTAATTCATATGATCCTCTATAACTGGGAAACAAACCCAATCCTGGAAATCAGAATAGCTCCCCTACTCCAACTGCTGTCCTAGAGCTGGACCCACCATGCCCACAACCAGCTCTCCCATCAGTCAGGTCTTTGTACCCAGTAGTACTAGGGGCAAGACCTTCACCAAAAACACATGCTTCTCCCAAAAGAGTTCAAATCTTTAAGAGAAAAGAAAGTCACCATCACCAATGAGAAAGTAAATCAGCTTTACCGGCCAAGGAGCAGAGAGCAGGACTCCTGGGTTCCCGGGAGCCGCAGAAGGCGGGCAGCTGCCTAGCGCCAGCTGCAGAAGGCAGATTTTACTTCTCTCCCTCCTGTTGTTTTTATTTTGGTGATTTAGTCTGAAGGTCGAAGGAGAGTCCGAAGGAGTGGCTTATGGCAGGAAGTAAATTATTACCCTGCCATCACTTAGAGAGGCCTGAGGCACAGGAACTGGGGTGGGAGGGGGAAAAAATAAACCCTTCCTTGGGGGGCCTTAGAGGGCAGCTCACCTCCAAGGGCAGTGCAAAAGGTTAGAACAAAGTGCTCCATTTTCTGGAGGCTATGCTGGGTCACATGCCAAGTCCTAGCAGAGGTAATGAGGCATGTGTCACCTCCAAAACACCAGCAGCACCAGGTAGCAAAGAAGTGGTAGAAGTCCTGGATCTGAACACAATCCACCACTGATCCACCTGTGTTTGCTGGCAAGGGAAGAGCTGTGCAACGTTGTCCATGCCATGGATCTTCAGCAACTTGCAGCACTGCCCCTGTAAGCTTCCCCCAGCCCATGTGTGGGGGCTCAGCTGGACAGGAGATCCAGGAATATTTACAAGCTTGAGCTTTGCAGGTACAACAGTCACACAGGAGGCAAAAAGGATGCTGTAGAACATTTCTCTGGCTCCGTGCTCCCCATCCTGGGCCACACACATGCAAGAACAAACGCCTGAACAGCAAGCAAGGACCAAGCACTGAGTGCATGTCAGATCCAAGTCCTCCCATTAGGCACAAAAGACTAACTGGCCCCAATGAATTCTGCTGGAACCAGTCCAAGTTAAAAACCTGAATCAAATCTATAGCCTTCTCCATTCCCTGCTGCCTTTTGCAGGAGTTCCTTTCTGTTCCCCTCTGGGCCTGTTGGTCCCCCTCCACAAGCTGTCTCTTCTCCTTTTATTCCCAGATCCTCTCCAATCTCCCTTGTGAGCATCCTGCTCCCCTCCATTCCCTCTGTGTGAACTCCCTGTGCTGCAAAATAGCCCTCCCTGGCTCACAAGCTGTGCTCACTTCTCAGACCCTGAAGGAGGACCACCAGCCCACCTCCCACCTTGCTGGCAGGGACAGAGGTGTTGCAAGAGCAGGAAGTGCTGCAGGATGCCTCTCCAAAGGCAGCCAGGATCCCCAAAGTGGCTGGGATATGCCACCAAATCTACCCAATACCACGAAGGGCCAGCGGTGCACTGCATCACTGTGTGGGCTCCTACACAGCCGTCTGGTTGAGCATGCTGATGGGCTTATCACCTTTTTTTTTTCCCCTTAGCAGAGGCAAAAGGATGGTATTTCTTGTCACAGCTGCTATGGGTTGATTACTTCAAGAGTAAGCAAGAAATCAGACAGCTGTTCACCCCAGATGTGTTTTTCCTCTGCTCTGCCTTATACCACTAGCTAATACCACCCTAAGGAAACCTCCAGTTCCTTCTGCATAGTTCCACACAGGTTTGCCAGGTCACTTACCTCTGTTGCCCCTTGAGCATGTGTACTTCCCAGCTGGGCTGGGGATCTCGGGTGGAAGAGGAGAAAGGAAAAGGGTCTCCCTGCGTAAGGGGAGGCCATTAGAAAAGGAAGTGTGAGCTGAGGCAGAATTTGAACTAAAAAAAAAAAAAAAAAAAAAAAAAAAAAAAAAAAAAGCACAAGGGTGTGGTTACAAAATCAGATGGACAGCATCAGTTAGAAGAAAACATAAGATTGACATCAAAATAAACATTTTTGGAAGCACTCTTAGACACGTGATTTTGAGGAATTCAGGGTTCATTAGGCCAAAACAGTCAATTTTTCTTGCCAAGGTCACTGACTCCACATACTGGGGTAAAATGCACCGTAACTACCATGTAGAGAGGGAGTGGGCTAAGCCTTCCCCTCTCTGTAGCCGCCGTGTGTGTTTCTGTTTGGTGGTACAGCAGCACAAGTGCATGATTATAATGAATATTTTATATTACACTGGTGTCTAGGGGAACTAACCCAAATAGAGATCCCTATTGTACTTGAGGAACTATAAAAGACAGAGAGATAAAGAAATCTGTTTCCTCCCGGGGCAGAGAAGGTCTTTGTTTTATTTGTTTCCAGAATGAGAAGGTTCAGTACAACACATGACCAGAAGCTACGAATCTGCAGACAAAAGCCGTTTGGAATGGAGATTGTGCTTTCCCATCATGCTAGTTTTTCAGAAAATTTCTTTGTCCGATTTGTACCTGCCATTATTTGGGGATTTGTTTTGATGACCTCACTGCATCCCCCACTTTAAGGCTGCACATCTCTGGCAAAACTGCATTCACGTAACTTGCACTAGCATCAGCGCAGCACCAGGATGTCAGCTCCAGCAGGCTGGACGTGGCCTGTGTGTATTTAAAGCCCAAGTCACAAGGGCTGCACAAACAACCGCGCTCGTTTGAGCCACGGACAAGTTTAGAGGACAAAGCCTCGGCTTATCGCTTCAGCTCGCTGAGCGTGTTGGTTTTGCAAGCAGGGCGCTGGGCGCGCGTCAGCCGCGAGCGTGCAGCCTGACAGCAACGCGCAGGAGAACGCTTGAGCAGAGCTGACAGCACGACAAAGCCCGTTTGGTCTTTCTGAGTGATCTCTGACTTCACCGCAGCTGAAGACTACAGCAGGCCAGACTCTGAGATGCCCTGTCATCCTCTGCATCCAGCACAGCCTATTCCAAGGCATCACAACACAGGCATAACTGCCTTGCAAAGGGGATTCCCACCTCCACAGATCCTCCTTCCTGCCAGCATCTCAGGTCAAAGGAGGACAGGAGTTCTGCAAGCAGAGCAGTGCTGAGGGTGCTGGGCCGGAAGGGCTTTGCTTGATGCACATCAGCTGGGAAAGGAGCAGGCAGCATCCTCCGCACTCCCAGGAGGTGTGTGTATGCAACACCATGCTTCAGAGGCAGGACCTATGAGTAGAAACTGCTTCTCTACCTGGGGTATCTCTGTTCCCCAGGCAGCTGGTGCCTGGGTCAGGCTGCATGCAAGGAGGACTCAGGCACACACACCTTGCATTGAGCAATGGTGTCTGCTCATACTCGCCTGGTCTTCCACCACGGCACAGGCCAAGGGCAGAACAAGGAACCCTCCGCTGCTCTGGCTTTCCCCCACCATCCTGATAAAGGCAGATCCTACTACAGCCCCAAATACCTCAAAGCAAGAGCCATTTTTTTTTCCAAATCCCAAATTAGGTTTGAAACCTCTGCAAAGTTAAGTGCCATAAGATGTCTTCCATCATCTTGTGCCCTGAACCAAAGAGCATTTAGCCCCTGAAAAAAAGCACAAAAAGAATCAGAAAAGTTAGTCTGTGAACACCTCCATTCACATGCAGCAGCCACTTGCGAAGGCAGGGCAATGAGCTGCGCTACCTCTGCAGCGGGTGCAGATGTCCCAGGTGCATCCAGGTGCCTCCTGCAACCTGGAGGGGAAAACATGGGGAGAAAGACCCTAAAATATACCAATGCATGAAGGAGCAAGTCAACTTTCCAGGGGTCCTCTGCTCCGCACTTGCTCTCTGGACCGAAAGGTTATCTCAGCCTGACATGGGACGGGGGGACAGGGGAGCGGAGCAGAGCTGGGAAGTTGCAGCAAAGGCTGGCAGGACTGGGGAGCGGAGCCCGCTCCTGCCTCCTGCGCCGTTACCGCCGGCTCCGGCGCGGGGGGGAAGCGCGGTGACCGCTCCGCCGCCGCGGTGCGCAACGGCCCGCGGCCGGGCGAGGGCGCTGCGCGGCCGCCGAGCCGGCCCCGGGCCGCGGGCTCCGGCCCGGCAAGCCGAGGGCCCGGCGGAGGCAGGCGGGGAGCTGCGGGGGGACACGGGGGGTCTCACCGCGTCGGCGCCGCCGTTTTAAGCGAGGGGCCGGCTGCTGGCGGCTCCCTGCTCCGCGCCCCCGGGCAGCGCTGCGTTAGGTACAGGTGCGTTTCCCCAGGGAAGGCGGGGAGAAACGCGGCTCTCGGACGGAGCTGCCTCGCGAGGGGACGAAGCGCAGGGTGCCTCGTCTAGGGGACGCAGACCCACGCCGCGGCACGCGTTTCTGGGCCTTGCACTCGCGTGGGGTGCTTTTTCCCTTACACGGAATAAAGCCGGCTCACGCCGAAAGCTTCCCTGGGATTTCCTCCCGGAGACCCGCGACGGGGCCGGGGAGGGGAGATCGCCCCGGAGCTGCCCGCAGCGGGGCTACCGCCGCGCACCGGCGGCTCGCAGCCGGCCCCCGCCCGGAGCCTGCCTCTAGCGCGGCCCGCACACAGTTTTTGGTGGGGGGCGGGGATGGATTGAAGTGGGAAATCCCTTCTGCTAACGCACCGCTAAGCTTGGGAACGGCCCCGGCCCTGGGGGACGGGGGCTGCGGGAACGGCACCGGCACTTGCAAACGCTCCCCTGCACCCAGCAACGACCGGACTGAGGATGAGTTGTTCCGTCGTCGCTTTTAAACCCGCTGGTGTTTTCCTGCTGCGGATCAAGGCGTTTGGGGCGCACACAGCGCCTGGCTCACCCCCAGGGCCCGGTTGCGGTCCCCGGCCGCAGAGTTTGGGGCAAGGCGAGGCTCAGGCGTGAGCTTCCTTCAGGCGAAGGGGGCTCTGAGCCCGTTATTTCGTTTCGTTTTCTCCCCCACGGCGTTCGCTTGTTTGCAGGAACATTTTTCCCCCTTCGCAAGAAGCAGAGGCTCGGGACGCGTTTGCAGCCGGCGCCTCCGAGCCCGGAGCCGGGGAGAGGCGCGGGGAAGCCGGGCCGGGGCAGCGGCAGCCGCCTCCCTCGCTGGGCCGAGGGCGAGCCGTTCACGAAATGCAGATTTCCGACCTGTTACGAGCAATTTAATTCGACAGTTAATGAGAAACAAGTGCTGTCCTTGCGGTACCGCTAGCGTGCGTTATCACTGCGCGGATCGCGCTGCGCGAAACGCGCCCCGTCTGCCCAGGGCGAACAAACGCGGCGAAAAGAAACCTCCGCCCGGCCTTCCGTTTGCGTAAAAGCAGCGAGGCACCTGCACGAAAGGCAGGAGCGGAAGGGGCGATGCCGAGCTCTGCCTGCAAGGGGTGCCCGGCGGGCGCCGTGGGGAGCGGCCGGGGCGGGGATCGGCGCTGCCACCGCCCCGGGGGACGTGGCCCGGCCCGACCCACTTGCCCTGGCCCACGCGGGGCCGGGGGCAGCTCCCGCTTCTCCCCTGATCCCTCTCAGACATCGAAAAACACGGGGGCCACTTGCCCTCCCTCCATTCCTGGCCCTGCCCAGCACCTGCAAGCCCCCGACGAACCAGGCCAGCCGGGTCGGTTACGTTTTCTCTTTATTGTTCGATATATTTATGTACCACATTATATGTTAAAGATAGATTTTTTTCTGATATACATTTTTCATCTTATTTACCACAATTACACCACACATACATTGGAAACAGCTCCACGGATCTGGTAGATTGCACAGAATGAGTTGTGTCTTAGTTTTGCTTCTGTATCCTGAACAATGTCAAACCCCACAACTTTTTTTTTCTTTTCATAATTTAGAAGTAACACTTGTTAAAACAACCAAAGAAAACAATCACCAAGAAGTGGACTCCAGATTCTGTGATTTCTGTTGGAAGCAAAATGTTGTAATCGATGGGAAGTGCCGTTCCTTGATATGAATTGAGATGGAAGAATTAAGCAGTCCTTACGTACTATATAACTACAGTGTAAACATTAGAGGTAACTGGCATCGCTGGTCATCAGTTGTTGCTTGGACTTTTGGGCTGTTCATACAATCTAGGTCTCATCGACATCTGTCTCACAAGGTTCCTGCTCCCAGCACCTGTTACTAATTTGCTTCTAATTGTCAGCACAGTAACCCAAATCCATTGGATTGGCAACTGTGTTTCAGGTCCTGAAACATTGCATTGCATATCTGTAAAGAGTATTGAAAACTGATTGTTCCCCAATAGGTCGTTGCTGGGAGCCAAGCATCAGGCAACTAGTGAGGAGATGAGGTGGGGCATCAGATATTTTTCTCTGAAAAAATCTAAATAACAAAAAATATATTTAAATCTAGCTTATTTAAAAAGACTTTAGGGCAAACACTTTTATTTCCTTCTTATTTCATTCAATTTTTAGATTCTATAACATAGAATTTGTTGGATGCACATAACTAAAATAATGACTCTTCATTAAAAGGATGCAGAATTATTTGGCTATGCAAATGTTCAATGCAATTCTTTTAATGCAACCAACTCTGGCCACTGCTTAGTCTTCAGCATTGGTTCTAAAAGCCTCTATAAGGCCTTCTAAAGAATGGATGAACCCAGACACACTGCAGATACCACCTATAACGAAAATGGCTACATCAAAGAAGACATGGTGCCACAAGAGCTTCCTCCACAAGAGTTTGAGGTGGAAAAGACTGGGGAGCAGGAAACAGAGACCTGCACCTGTGAGGCTCCCAGTAAGACCCATCAAGAGGGCAAAATGAGGGACGTAGATAGCCATTAGCAAGGTGAAAACTACCAGGGCACATCTGAGGGTGAGTCCCCAGGATTTGAGCCTCCCATCACCCCCATAGCAGTTAGGAAAGAAGGCCCTGTTTCCATCTTGGAAAAGGGATCTCTCCAAGACTTCCACAGCTGCAAAGAAGGGCAAGGGATAAGAAAGCAAGGCTTTGGCCACCAAGAAAATGTTGACTACTGCCCTAATGGTAGATGGTAAGTTATCTGTAATGACTTCCTTGGTCTCATCGGCCCAGGTCAGATAGGCAACCAAGGCGAAGAGTCCCTTAAGGATGCAAGCTGCTATGTGAGTCCAATTCATCATGCAATGAAACTCCTTGGGGTTCTGCATGTTCCCCTCCAAGGAAGGCAAAAAGATTTGGGAGGTGTAGCTGAAGACAATGATACCAATGGAGATGGGAAACTTCTTCACATCAATGTAAAACTTGACTTTGTCCCAGGCCCAGTCACGTGCCCTGGAGAGGCAGTAGGCAATCACCAAGATGTTGATCACAAAGTGGGCTAATGTGCAAAGCAAGCTGAACTTCGAGACTGCCTTGAGGTTCTTCAAGAACGCACAAGGCAGGAGCACTGCTGTGGCAATGATGGACCATGACTTCTGGGAGACAGGCAAGTTTGGGAAGCTGTTGTACATCAGATTCCCACTGACCACCACATAGAGAATGCAGGTCATGACCAGTTCAATGATCTGAGCCACGTTCACAATTCTGCCTCCGAGCGTGGGGAAGCGGGGCGCGCAGCAAGCGTTTGCTATGTCCACATAGGAGTCTCTCACCCTGACTATCTCCCCATCCTCATTCTCTTCATAAAGACAGGCAATAAGGATTTTCCCAGTGTAGCAGCAAACCACTGCAGCAAAAATTATTAAAAAGAGTCCTAGGTATCCACCATGAAGGATGGCATAGGGCAGGCCCAGAACAAACATCCCCTAGAAAGAGACAAAATGGAAACTGTGTTGCTTGTCTCATGGAGAGGACCAGGCAGGCGCCTGTTCCCAGGCACGCGCAGCTGCACAGTCAGTCTCACACACACACACACCCTGTGGCTCAGTCGCACACAATCGCAGCCATGCACACCAACACGCAGCCGCGCAATTGCACCCCGCAATCACAGCCGCACACAGTTACAGACACAACCTTTCCCTCCTTCTTACACACTGCCCGCGGCACTCGCACCCGCACAAGCACACCTGCGCTATCACACCCGTGCAAGCACACCCAGGCACTCACGCACTTCCGCACAATCGCACCTGCACCCCAGAGCACCCCAGAGCACCGCAACAAGCCAGCATGGTTTCAGCACCCCGGGCTTTGCCCTCGTCTCTGTCACCTCTGTCCGCCGCTTCTCCCAGTACACCGTGACCCTGCGGGTGTCCCCAGAGCTGGGACCCCTGGAGGAGCCGGACCGGGCCCACCCCGGGGGCCACCCGCTCCCCCCGTCCCCGCCCCCCTCCCACCGCAGGGCTCACCACCCCCTCCCTGGCTCTGCACATTGGTGTTGGGGGGGAGGTGAGCAAATGGATGTGGCTTGGGGTTTTTTTGGTTTGTTTTTTTTGTTGTTGTTTTATCTTTTTTCCCCCTGCCAAGGGGGGGTTTGCGATCCTGGGCACAATTTGTGCGGCAGACACAGAAGTCACTGGGGTCTGGGGGCATGGGAGTGGAGCGGGGGCACCTGCAGCAGCCGGGGACCCCCCCCGGGCTTACCTGGATGGCGTTGGTGACATTCCAGCCCGCTTCCCAGGCTGTGATCTTGGGCTTGCCCTGGCCGGAGAGCTCCGCACACCCGCCCGCGTCCTTGGAGGCGGACGGCGGCAGGGGCCCGGTGCCGTCGCGCTGGTAGTGGATATCTCCCTCCAGGGGCGGCTCGGCGCCTTCCTCGCTGGCGTCGGACTTGAGGATGTCCATCTGCAGCCCTTGCCGGTGCTCCATGTCGAGGTCATCGCAGTGGGCAAACCCCACCGCCTCCTCGTCGGTGGCCGCCTGGAAGCCCATCCGCGCGAACATCCCGCTCATCTTCGCCTGGGACTTGTTGGACACCGAGGTGGCCACGTTGGAAATCTTGCTGCGGAGGAGGGTGGCCATGCTGGTTGGCGCGCCGGCTCCGCGGCTCCGCGACCCTCTGCGGCGGAAAGACCCGACGGGGCGGGGAGCGGGGGACGGCCCTTGAGCGCCCGGCGAGAGGCGCCCGCCGCTGCGGGAGGCTTTGCCAAGCCGCTACCTCCCCTGGGCAGCGCAGCCCGCCCCGCGGCCGCTCCGCAGCCCCTGGGGCATGACACCGCTGCGGGAAGGTGCGGGCGCCGCCGCCGCCGCCCGCCGCCCGGCCCTGCCCGGCCCGGCCGCCGCGCACTTCTCCGCGCCGCTGCGTGCGTGGCCGGGCAATGCGGAGCGGAGCGGAGCGGAGCGCAGCTGGCGGACGCGCGACGATCAGCAGACGGGCAGCGCCCGCCGCGGGCTGCGCGCACCGCGGCCCCGCGCCAGCCCGGCCCCCCGGCACGCAGCGGTGGGCGCGGGGGCGGGCTGCTGCAGTGCTGGGGGAGGTGCCGAGCCCCGGCCCGGCCCCCCGGCCCGGCCCGGCCCGGCCCGGCCCGGCACACCCCCGCCACCCGCCCCCGGCTCCGCCGCAGCAGCGCGGGCGCGCACGCCCCGCGGCCTGAGCCCCGAGCCCGCTCCGACCGCGGAACGGGCGCCCGAAATAGAAACCCTCACTAAAGGCGCGGTCTAACGGCTTTTGACGGAATTTTCCATCCTCCCTCCCAATTTTTTGTCTCCCCCCCCCAAAAAAAATACAAAAATAATGTGGCGGGTGGGCGCAGCGGTGGGGGCGGGCTGGGCGGAACAGGCGCGCCACTGCGGTATAACGAAATCTGGGCGCAGCGAGCGCAGCTTCAGACGTCTGGGACGAGTCCGACCGCCTGCGTGCGGCAGATCCCCGGGGAAATGCAGGTTTCTCCCTACTGACTGGGATTCACAGCCAGGCAGGCAGCTTCCATGACACCTCTGCTGCGCGCCCGCGTTGGGAGCGCGGCGTTATTGTCCCCGCTCCAGGCAGCTGTGTGATAGCTGCGTGCCGTGGCGACATTTCGTTACAGATCCCTCTGCCATCGAAATGTAGCGATCCGCCTTTCTTTAAAAAACTGGCGATATTTTCGTTTGACTCCCAAATGTTTATACTTACGATTTAATAATAATAAAAAAAATACGATTCGTCGTTATTTTAAATGCTTCCGAAGTGACCATCCAACACGGGAAATAATGGCAACAAAAATGTCCTGTCCTATTCTGTGGCAAGGAATCCCCTACAAACGACAACCACGTTGTTGCAAAGGAACCTTTGTAGTTTTAAAGCTGTATGTTTGAGAGTACATTGTCCCCTTTGCTTTAACGAAAAATCGTTTGAAAGGTTCTATTTTTTAAAAAAATAAGACAGTCCCTGGGGGGCGGGGAATCTGTGCAACCTTTGCTGCTTTTAGAAGGCAAAAAAATGCACACTTTTTTTTACTAAAGACGAGTGGAATCGTCAACACCAAATTCTTTTCTAATATCGTTATTGAAATTCAGGGCGATGAGGTCGAGTGCGACCAAGCCGCGGGCTGCGGGTGCGATGCGGCACGAGACCGAGCAGAGCTGGGGAAACGATCCTGCTCCCGTTTTCCCGAAAACGCTTTAGAGAAACGATTTGCCTGACGGGCTCCGCAAGGAAACCGGTTGCAAAGTGGCTGAAATGCCGCTTTTCACAAAGAAACGTCGCTAATTCGGACGGCAACGAAACGGCGGTGCGCGGCCGCTGCCCGGTGCTGCGGCAGCCGCGCTCGGCGCGGGGGCGGCTGCTGCCGGCGCCGCCGCCCGGCCCCCCAAAACGGGGCTTATTTATAGCAAAAGCTCCTCTGCAAGGGAGAGAAGGCGGTAAAACAAGCCGCATCTCTGCCTTTGCTTTGCAGAGGAATTATTACATATCGTTGCACAAATAGGTCGAGAAAGACACGCTCGCGCCCCGGGGGTTAGAAGTGTCCAGCGTGCGTTTGGGGCCGTGCAAGGAGCGTTTCGTGGCGAGAATGTAATCCAGATAAATTAAAATCTCTCCGGATGAAGAAACGAAGGCTTTGACCATAACCGCTGCCTTTATCTAAAAAACGGCTGCGGCAGCAGCAGCAGTGAGCAGCTCCCGTTTCGCCTCTTGAGAATGCTGAAAAACGACTGCTAAAGACGAACACCTCGGCGAGTTAATTGAACGATTTATTTTTTTAATTCAACCAAAAACAAGTTTATTGTAAGAAAAAAGAATGACGTGAAAGAGACAGATTCCTGGGGGCTGCAGAGGGTTATCTGGGAGAAAAAAACGAAGAATCACCCAAATCGTTGCGCGGTGGCTGCTCCTTCCCCGGGAGCGCTGGGACGCGCCGCTGCCCTTGCCGGGGGCCGCCGCCCCGCGGGGCCCTGCGTGGGGGGAGGCGGGGGGGGGGGCACCGGCACCGCGCCAAGGGTGCAGGGACGCGGGTTCGGCCGCTCCCCGCAACACCCAGCGCGTTAGGGCTGCGCCGGCTGGGAGCTGCCTCCCGGCAGCGAGAGCCTGAAACCCGGGGCCGCTTCCTCGGGGCTGCGTGGGAGAGGCGAGATGGGAGGGCGAGGGGGGGAGCTGCACCCGCGTGGCTTACGGGACCCCCTCCTCGCCTCCGCTCGGGATTTGGATCTTCTCGCCGCGGGGAGGCCTCAAGCGGATGGATCTCTTTGCCGCCGATGTGCTGCTGGGTGCAGCTGCAACCCCTCTTGCCCCGAGGGAGGGGGCCCCTCACGTTATCACCCCCGTCAAAAAAAAAAAAAAAATGCTGCTCACCAAGTCTGGTGGACACGGAGGCAAACGAGCAACCGTGGGGTAAGGGCAATGCAGGAGGATGCGGGGGGGGGGGGGGGGGAAGCGGATTCGGGCGGTGCGGGGGTGGGGGGCAGAAGAAGCAGGGATTGCTGGTGATCCAAGGGATGCCAGGGACGTGGTGAGTGTAGGGGATATGGAATGGAGGATATGGAGGCAACGTGGTGGTGTCAGCGGTCCACGGGGCTGCAGGGGATGCAGGGGACATGGGTGGTTCAAAGTGACGTGGGGGTGCAGGGGCAAGGGGTGCAGGGGCAGGGGGCAGGGGGTGAGGGCAGTGCAGGGGATGAGGAGTTGCAGGGAATGCAGCGGTGCAGGGGTGCAGAGGGTGAGAGTGGTGCAGGGGATGAGGGTGCTCCATGGAGTGCAGGTGTGCAGGGGGTGCAGGGGATGAGGGCTGTCCAAGGGTACAGAGGATGCTGGTGGTGCAGGGGTGCAAGGAATGAGAGTGGTCCAGGTGATGCGAGTGGTGCTGGTGATGCAGGGGATGAGGGCGATGCCTGGGGACAGGCGATGCACGGGTGCAGGGGATTCATGGGGCAGGAGGGGGTGCCCCCAAGCAACCATTGCTACCCCCCTGGCTGAGGCCAATCCCCACAGGATGTGATTCACCTCAGTGAGAAATGAGACAAAGTTTAAGGGTTTTTGGTGACAAGGAAAAAAAGAAAAAGCAGGTACCTCTGCTGTGGGAGGCGGAGGGGGTAAAGTAGAGGACACGGTCACGAGTCCCATGAACCCTGTTTCCTCCGCTGCCTGCCCTGCTCCTGCCTCTCCCCTGCGGCTCCTTCCCCCTCCAGCCCGGGAGCTGGGCAGGACTCCGGGCTCCTCCGAAGTTGGGATCGCCCCACCGTGGGCCCGGCTGCAGCCTCCTGCTGGTGTGGAGCCCGCTTCCCCTCCGCAGCCGGCCCCACTTCCCTGGGGTGCGGAGACAGACTCTGCAGCAGCGCCTTTCTGCGCCGTCTAGAAAAAGCCCCCTGAGCTGCTGCCAGGGGCCAAAAAAATGAGTGTAAAACACAACAGAGGGGAGAAGAAAGAAAAAAAAAAGAAAAAAGAAAGGAAGGGTGGAAAATGCAAAGAAAGAGCAGAGAGAGAGAAGCCCGGAGAGACAGAGAGGAGGGTTACGGCTTTTACCTCTGCTTCTCTCCCCATCGCCGCCTGCAGCGCGCAGCTCCGCTGGGGAGCGAGGACTGGAGGGAGCAGGCAGGGAGGACGGCGGGACGCAGGGATGCACGGAGCGATGGAGGGATGGATGGAGGCAGCCGCATCACTCCTGGGCTCCCCCTAACCCCTAATTAACCCGGGCAGGATAACAGAGCCAAGCCTTGTCCAAAGGTTAGCGAGTCTCAGGGGAGCGTTTGAGCTGCACAGCATTTCAGCCGCAGCTGAAAGGAGAGCGTGCGAGAGAGAGCAGAGGAGCCGGAGCCCACCCGCTCCGCAGATACGAGGGCTCCCCTCCGCTCGGGGGGTCCGCGCTGTGATTTTTCTAGCAGCATCTGCTTTTTCTGCAGCACTCCGGGAGCGGGCTGGGGGTCTCATCCCCCACCGTGGGCTCGTGGGGCTCGGTATGTGCAGCCCTGCTTGTGCGGGGAGCAGCCTGTCTGCTCGCCCGAGCCCTCCCCGAGCTTGCCCAGAGCGGCAAATGCAGTGAGAGGCGCAACACTGCCTTATCGCTGCAGAGCAGGCTCCGCGGGGCTTGTGGCTGGCACGGCTCATTAACAAACTGAGGGAAAAGAGGGATTCATGCTCAAAAAAAATCAGTTGAGCAAAGCAGGAAAGGCCAGCCCCGAGTGGACTGCCTTTCTCCAGCCCTCAACAGCCCCTCTCGGGGCTGCTGCTAGGCATAGCGTGGCGACACTGGCATTAAAGCTTGATTTTTTGGAAGCAGGATGAGCAGCTCGCCTGGGTCGCTGCATAGCTACTTTCCCAGCCCCCAACAGATTTGGTTCCCATGGGCTTCGGTGGGCTGTGAGCTGCTCCGAGCACACAACAGCGCTAGAACCAGGTCCGCACCAGCAAGGGAAGCGAAGGCAAGTCCTCCGCGCTCAGCTTCATCCTCGCAAAGCGCGCGGGTGCTCTGCTCAGCCTCCTCGTCTGCACCCCAGAAGTGCCCCACACACCTAAAGTCTGCTCCTGGGCATCATCGGAGGAGCTGCCAGCTGCAGAAGAGCAGAAAGCTGGGGAGCCCCTTGGGCCCGAGCGCCGCTAGGGAGCCGGGAGCTCTCCGCGGGCGCGTCTCCGGGCACGCCTGGAGGGTCGCTCACGGGAGCCAGCGAGGGCACGCTCGGCCGTCGCGGAGAGCGAGCCGGCTCCCGCATCGCTGGCGTGCCGGCATGGAAATCAATTCCCGCTCTGCCGTTCCCCCCTCCGCCTCGGGCAGGCGACCGCTGGCGGGATAATAGAGAGTCGCACGAGAACCTATAAAAAGGCAATTAGATAAAGTGCTGGACTGGGACCAGCTCCCGTGACCCAGTTAATAGCTCAGGGAGTTTCGAGAGGGGAGGGAAGCAGAGCGCGTGCAGGCGGTGGTGCACGCCGGAGGGGCGAGCGCATGTTTTGGGGAGACGGGGGGGCTGGATCAGGTGCAGCCTGTCGGCATTTACAGCGCAAAGCGAGAGCGCTGCGTATGGAAGCAGCGCTCACGTAAACTCTGTTTTCTTTGCCTTTTGGATCTTGATTTAAAGCTGAATTCAACACAAAATGGTTTTCAAGACAAAAAGGAGAAGCAGCTCGTCGAGGCCAGAATTACAGCTGTTTTGGGATAAGGTAGCGCAAAGCAACGAAGTCCAAAAGCGAGGTCTCCAGGAGAGAGCTCCCACAGCGGAGGTCTCCCCTTCGTCGAGTCTCTTCTGCTGAACACAGGACGGCTGCTCAAATCGTAGAGGCGCAGAGCGCAGGCAGAGCGGGTAAACGGCCGGGAGCATCATTGTTCCAGGTTAAGGTCTTGGGATTTAGCCCAGAAGAAAATCTGCCTGAAGGAAACGTTAAAGGTACATATAGGCGTCTTGATTTGATCTCCCTATTTGTGGAATAGGCCTCTTCCGAGCTGCAATTTGGGAGCCAATTTGTATACAAACTTCTGTGATTTTCAGCCACCGGAAGGGGGGAGCCCTGCTAAACCGCTGTCATCTATGAAGCAAAAGCGTCTTCAAAATTTGACTGAAACACGTTCTCAAAGATACTCCCAATAAGCTGGAATTAAATTTAAATGAAAGTGCATCTTTATTATTGGCTTAAAAATGAAGTGATGGTCACTGGTTATTGGTTC
Source organism: Rhea pennata (assembly GCF_028389875.1). NCBI lineage: Eukaryota > Metazoa > Chordata > Aves > Rheiformes > Rheidae > Rhea > Rhea pennata. The sequence goes on from NC_084678.1 coordinate 5,485,454, forward strand.
TGCCAAATCCCCAGCTCACCGGGCAGACAATATTGTCCCCATTAGCTTAAAAGCATTTTCATTGAGAAAACCTACAAAGCTTCATCATTGCCAAATTGAATATCCGTATGTATTCACGCTCTTGCACTTCCTAGAAAAGAGTTATGGACGAAGAAAGGAAAGCGCAGTTCTCTGGGCCACACTTTTTACCTTTGGCTTTCAAATAAAAAGCACCACTCTCTTCTCTCCCACTACAGTGCTGTAATCTAACCACCGTATTTCAAAATTATTGAATTATCATGCTCCTCAGTCCTAAATAGGCTGTTTTCCTCCAGCATAAAGCTGGGAGATTTTATTAAAAAAAAAATAAATAAATTAAAAAAAGCCCCCAAAGCTTCCTTGGGTCCGCAGTGCGAGGTCTGCAGTTTTCCTCTTCCGGAAAAAAAGGAAGCGATGGGAGAGGGGAGAAGGAATAAGAGGGAGAAGAGAAGCGCCGTTTAGCGGACAGGCTCCACGCGTGCGGCTCCCTTCCAGCTCACGGTGACTAGCATGAGGGCAGCAACGCGCAGCGCCGGGAAAACGCGCTGCAAACTCAAAAGCAGCGAGACCACGAGGCTTTCCGCAGCCGAAAGGAAACTCCGCACCCGACAGAGCCGGCCTGGCTGCGACGAGCGGTGTCGCTGAGGGCAGGCGCGGGTTAACACAGCTTACCCGCGTCTGGTTTAGGCAATGGAGAGTTTACCTATTTCTCCTACGGCCCAACATGGTCAGTTAAGCAGTGGTTTTATTCGCCGCCCTGCTCTGACAAGTGCCTGCTCCTCGGCGCGCTCCGGCACAGAGGGTCTCGGGCTGCCGGCGGACCCGCTTCGGCCGCTCTGGACCCCGTCCCAGCGACGGGGCGCGTTAACGATACCCGAAACGGAGCGTTTCCGCATAACTTACCAGCTGCACCGAGGTGGAGAGCTTCCCCGTCGGCGCTTCGGATGAGGCGGGCCGGGCGGCGGGTGGGATTTGCCGCTGCTCGGGAGCGATGCCGGCAGCGAGCCCGGTTCCCCCCCCTTCCCGCCCCGGTCCCAAGCTGAAGGCGCTGGGGCCGCGGAGGCGTTTGGCAGCACCGGCGCCGGCCCTGCTCCGGGGGATGGCCCGGCTCCAGCGCGGCTGCAAGCGGAGCGGGTCACCGCACGCGAAGGGAGGTGGGCGAGCGCCCCCGCAGCCCGCTCCCGCGACACCCCCGGCCGAAAGCTGCGGGTCAGCCACTTGTAGGCATTTCAGCCTAACTTACCAGCCTAAGGCGACGGTTTCTGGCCTGGCCCCAGAGACCACACCAGTAACGCGGACCTCAGGCCTGCGCCTGTAGCACAGGAGCGTCTGCTCTGCTTCAGCCCCTGGCTCCCATTCCAGCCTGAAAAGCCTTGTTTTGTTTTTAGTGTCTTTTCCTCTTTCTACTGAAGCTGCTAGGCTTGATAAAAGGACTTTAAAAAAACCCCTTATCTTCTTCCATTTTTCCAGTTTCACCCAGAACAGGGCTCTGCCCCCCAAGCCCTGGTAATGGAGGGCTAAGGATGATATTAAAAATCCTCACGTCACAAGCAAGCCACCTCCTCGTGACTGCAGTCAAGCCTAACATCGGTTCAGATCATCACCTGTGCTTTCGCAGTTACGTTAGTACTCACCAGTCAAATCTTTCGGAGAAAATTTGAACTTTAAAATTATTTTTCCACTAACCTGCACTATAGGAAGCCACCTGAAAGAACAGTGAAATGTCCCGCTTTGAAATCAGCTCTCAGAGCTGCAGCGGAGGTCTGGCCACCAGTTGCTCTGTGGTGTCTCTCTGGGGCAACGTAAGAGGCTGACAGCCAAGAAGTGAACATCACTGTGAAAAAAACAAAACAAACAAACAACAAACAAAAACCTCTCCAAAGCACAGATCTAAAGCAGGGAAGAACTCAGCAGAGAAGGATCCTCATCTCCAAGGGCTCAGGTGGTGCACCAGAAGGAGACAAAGGTGTCTGCGCAACTGTAGCTGGGGCTGAAAGCTGACAAATAAGTCAATAATTGTGTAATCAGTGGTGTCTTACTTTTTTAATGAACCTGTAGGACCAGCATTTCCCCCCAGTGCCCTCCCTCTCGTGTTTTCCCACAGCTCATCTTTCACTTTGTCATGCAATTCCCTGCTGGCCAGATGCAGCCTGCCTCGTTCCTTTTTCCATTACACACTTGACTGAGCCGAGGACGAAAGGCCGGCGGATTCCAGCAAGAAGGTAATTAATTGACTTTCTGCTCTCGTTGCTATGCGGCAAAGGTGGAAGCTGCAGCAGACACAGTTCATTTTTAATCCTGCAAGATTAGTCACAAATGGCATCATTACGGAGCTGCTCAGCTGCCCACAATAAAGCCACTGAGCTGACTGAGAGGTGCTCTCAGGAAGAGAAAACCTGTAAGGAAGAGCCTGGGAGCTGCACACCCCGTCAACCTAACGGCCAGGTGTTAGCATTTCCACCTTAGTTCCTGGCCATTCTTTCTCCTTTGCATCTTAAACCAACCCAAAACTCCAGACTGGGCAAGATTCACAGTGGTGGAGCTACCACCAGCTCCATGTGCTGCGTTACCCCCAGCATGCACACTCCAAAGAGCAGCGACATTGCTTCTGACAACCACTTACTTTACCTACGGCTATTTCTGCAGCTTGCTCAGCTCAGGTAAATGCCTTTGGAGACACAGGCAGCGCCAAGATTAACTTATCCATGTGCAGGAATGGCAAAGGCCACCCAAGTTTGCTCAAAGACCACTTCTCAGCTCAACATAATAAAAACCATTCTCATGCAGCAGAACTGCTCACATGCAGAAAAAAACCCCACACATACGCTGAAAATAGATTTGAATTTCAACTCTAGACTCACACTGGAAACATATTTCTTTCTCTTCAGCAGTAATGATGACTAACTCTTCAGAAATGAACCAATCTTGGAATTCTCAGAAAACCCAGAGAAAGCTATCATTGAAAGCTGTATAGAGTTTATAGTGAATCTGAATAAGAGAAGAAAAATACTTTGTAACTATGCAAAGAGCTTCTTATTCTTCAAGAATTAGGCATCTGTCTGCTAATTTTCAACCAAATTTCATCCAATACCTTTTGAAACCATATTTTAGTGGTGCTCAGCTAATCTCCCTCCATTTGCTGTGGATTTAATTCTGATGCCAGGTCTTCCTTCATGTGAATAAAAGTGTTACATACCTGCCACTCAAATTCAGCAGGATTTGATGGACCTCCAAGTCCATCCTTGTACCTCCAAGGGGATGGAGTGGACAATCCACATGATTTTTTTTAATTATTTAGACAGCTTTTATTCTTAATTTTGTTTTAGCAGGAACTGAGCTCTACACTCTCAGGTGGGCTTCCAAAACTTGGCTTTCCCTTCTTCTCTCACTTTGTGCATGCTGCCACTTCAGTTTGTTGGTGCAGATACCTTTCCTAAGTCCCTGCAAGCTGCCTGTCTTCTGCAGACGCACTCTAGGCTTCATTGGGCCTCGGCTGTCTTATGATTCCCAGACATTGCTCAGATTTTTCCTCATGATAACTGCAATTGATCCAGGCAGCTTGTTGTTAGAAACTGGCCCACTGCAACCTGAGGCGGGAAACAGAGTGTCGTGCTCAGTAGGAGCAGCACCGGCCGCTGTCGGCTCCCGCGTCCCGGGCGGCTGCTGTCGTGGTGTGCAGGGGTCTGGACCCTGCTAGGCATGCACCCTGCTGACAGCCAGTGTGGGCTAAACCGCTGCATCCAGCCAGGCAGACTTGGTGGCAAATCAAGACCATCTCAGAGGCCTGAAAGTTCACTTTTACTGATGAATCAGAGAATGGTAAATGTTTAAAAGGACCAGGCAGACCCCAAGGTTTCCTTCAAAAGGTCTGTAACATTTCAAGATACAAGGAGACTAACTTGTGGTGCCTCTACTATCCCTGCATTGTAATTACTTGTTCATGCACTGCAACTGAGGGAAAACCCTGGCAAGTGCCAACAGCTTGCTCTTCCCCTGGGATGCTCCTGTGTGTCCATGAAAGAGTAAGAGCATGTCTAAGCAGCCCTAATGGGTATTTGGTACAACATCATTCCACATCCTAGCCAAACCCCACAGGCACTGCTCATCCCTCCCAGGAAATATCTACCAGCCCAAACCAATGTTAGAATCTCTTAACCAATAATCCAGATGTCAATGTATTAAGAAATATGACTATTTTTATATTTATTGTCCCTTAGCATATGGTCAAAATGGTACTTTTTTCAAATGAAAAAATACTCCCATGGACCTTCTTTGGATTAGCAGCTTCATATAAACCATTACAAGCCCAGTTCTTGTGTTAAGAGAAGGGCCATCTGCCAGCTAGCAGCATGGTGTGATGGGGTGCTTAGGTTGGTGTCTTGGGGTTGTCATGTCATCTGGTTGACCACAGCACATGCAGGGGTCAGCAGGCTCCAAAAACAGTCTTTCAGCCCAGATTTTTGAACGATTCAAGTGCAGAGAGAAGTGTCCAAAGATGTCAGTGGAAAACACACCTGAGGAGAAAGCCCTCATTGGATTGTGTGTCCATGAAGGCCAGAAAAGGACAGAGGGGAACAGCAGGTTTTGATCCTCACTGGAATTAACCCTTGTTGTCACTCTGGCAGGGCTTCTCCCTCCCTGCGTTAGCTTTCAGCACCTGGCTCTCTACTTTGCTTTAAAAGGCAGAAGCTGTCACTAAGGATGGTTACCACAAATGGGTGTCAGTAACTGTTGTCCAACCAAAACCTCTGGCCAGATTTTTTCCTCTTGTCACACTTTCAGCACTAGCTGCACCTCTATCTTTTTATCAGATCTGATTTTTTTTTGTTTGGATTATTTGTGACAAAGACATGTCAAGACTTGGCTATGGGCCTTTAGCATGTTATAGAAGGTTCATTAAAAAGCATTTTTCACAAAAAAAAAGAATATTTATTCTCTTCTTGTCCCACAAGAGAAACGTATCTGAGTGTATTTTAAAAATGAAAAACAAACAGAAGTTAGAAGTGATAGGAGGTAATAACTGAACAGTAAAATTATCTAGCACTTAAACTATTTTCCTCCTTCTTGTGGGCCGTGTTGTCAGCACAAACGCTGAAGCAGATGGCTGTGAAGCTGCCTAAAGCAAAATATGTTCAACCCATAAGGCGTTTCTATTCAGTAGTCTTCACTGTTGGAGTACAGCAGTATAGTACAGCATTTGTTACTATTCACCACTTATATGTCCACGTACAGTGCCCGTTGCAGCTCTGTGTAATCTGAGGGTGATATTAGCATGAGAAAGTTTCATATCCCATTTCCTACTGCTGTAGAGTGATCCATCCACTGCCAGAGATCAGCCTCGCTCTTTCCGGAGGTGCAGCCCAGTGCACCTCCCTTCCTGGGGCTCCCCGGGAAGGCTCCCGTGCAGCAGGTCCCAGGGCAGGTTCAGGCATCTGAGGAGGCTCTGCTGTGACAGGCCAAGCACACATGGCTGGGAAGTCTTACCCTCAAAACAGGCACCTCCAACCTTACATCTCACCAGAGGAAGAAGACAAACCCCACATGAGCAAACCTGTGGGCAAGACTGATGTTTGCTATTCCCTATCTGCTAAGACCACATTGCCACTTAAGCACATCCTCAACAAATGTTTTTCAGCTTTATAAAAATTGGATAATGAAGAACCACCACAGGGGGCTGGACCCAACTCTCAGACCAGTGGACACATGTGTGTCCCAGACCTTCCCCCAGAGCCTCAATAGCAGCAACTGCAAACTCTGAGTGTGCGTCAGGATCTTCTCACCACGAGGATGCTGGCACAACCCAGGAGAAAGGCTGTATTTGTTTGGGCAGATGTTACTCTAAAAATCTGAGAGTGTTGTTTGGCCACATTCATCCCGATAATGGCTTTTCATCACCCTGGAATTTGGGGGATTCGTTATCGTTCCTCTGAGCAATCAGTTGCTTCTCTAAAACCCTTCCCCGCTTTCAATGATTTCTCACTTCCCTGAAGTACGATGCTCCTAGCCCCAGCAGGAGCTAACACGCTATTTGCCTGAGAAGGTCAGTAGCAGAATAAATATTTGCCCCTCCTGCATCTCATTCAGGCTTTATAAGAATTAAAGTTTTATTTTATAATCAAAATCTGTATCTCTCTCTCTCTGTTTTTTTTCTTGTTACCCTCAGAGAGCACCTTTTTGTTTTCAGTTAGTATCAAAACCATTTTGTTTGTGTAAGATCACACATGTAAACACAAAATTTGATATTGCTAAGGCATAATTTAGAGACTAGCACAGAGAAGTATTATTTTAACCTAATATTTCCAGACACCCACATCGTCCTGAGATTTTAGTCTGATACACGTCTTCCACAGACTGAAAAGCAAACCAGGCCAGGAAGAAGCATCCGTGTAGATACTCCAGGGTGCATGAGCACATGCTAACACGACAGCAACCTCACAAACAAAAGATGGGACAAGGAGGTCAAATTAGACCAAAGAAGAAGTCATACCAGAGACAGGTGATTGCAGCAAACAAGTTACTACAGCATTGTAAGTTATCATTCATCAGCCAAATCACACTAATCAACTTTGTAGGTACTCCCAGCCTGTTCCTCTTGTGTCAGAGAGGTTGTTGGCTTGAAGTATCACAGCTATAACCATGGTGACCAGATGGTTTGCAAGCATCTGCATGTATCTGTAAGCAGTCCTAGTCAGCACTCTACAGAGAGGTCCCAACACAGAGTCACACACTCCAGAGCAATAACCAGAGACGGCTTTTTTATTTGCCTTCTCTTCAACACAGGCCTCAGCAACTTCTGCACAACTGGAACCTGAGGAAGCTTTGCCTTTAGATGTGGGTCAGTCTCCTGTTGATTGCCCAGATTTTGGGGCAAGGAATGTAATGGAACCTCTTGTGAAAAGAAGTGAGAAAGGAGAGAGCAGAAGAGAACCTCATGGTTGGAAAGGAAAGGCGTCCTACTCTCTCCAGAGGAGCATTAGAGAAGCTATGATCTAGCATAGCATTTGTCCTGGAAATCTGTCAGGTCTCACATCATACCCCTAGTGGTTTCTCCATGAGGAAATTTTTCCCACACCAGGGAGATAAAGTGTATGTTCTTTACATACCCTCTTCCAGGAGTTTCTTCAGAAAGGAGAATTTGGCTCAGCAAGACCTGCCGAATACTGTGATGCAGCTGTCCCCAGCCTGGTGCAGCTCAGCAGCAGTGACACAATCTTTCCTGGAAGCACCTTATCCAGAATTTCCAGAACAGTTTGATACAACACCAGCTATCTCAGCAGCCCCATACGTACATCAGGTTCCTGCAGCCATGGGGTAAAATCCATCACTGAACAGAGGAGAGCTCTTACTCAGCTTTCAGCTCAGAGACAGCACCAATAATTCAAAAAGTGTGCCACTGAAAACATGCAAGACTCCATCCCTCTGCTGAGCACCCAGGAAAAATATCTCATTTCACTGAACTGGCAACTGCTCTCCCACATGGATCTGTGAGCACCAACATCACACATGCAAACCTGTTAAAAGGTCTCAGCTGCTGCTATGCCCCAACGATTCCAGTAGTAAAAGGATGTTGTTAAAGGTGTCAGCTAACAGCATACAGCTGGGTCAAGGTAGACATTCATTCTCACCTTTTTGGAATCTTTTCGAAGCCTAAAAGCCTGTCTTTCTCTATTCTTTGAGCTTTGTGAACTGCCTTATTTACCTTTATGTGGTGTTTACTCTGAAACTCAATGAATGTGACTGGTATGTCCATATTACTTGCTAACAGCTGCTTTTCTGTGATCATCACAGACCACATGGCTGAAGAACAAGGGATGAAGCAGCATGAGAGCGTGCAGGCAATAAGAGTATTCCATAAAGCTGTTTCCAGATGTTAGCAATCTCCCCCTCCACCACAAGTAGCTGAGAAATTCCTGCTTGCACCACCAGCAGCATTAATATATTTACCTGCATAAAAGCCATGCCTCCTCGCTTCTCCCCAAAATTTTGTCATCAAAAACTGTAACACAGCTCAGCTCTGAGGTGCACTCGAGTAATGCTGAGGAAAATTCAATACTAAAATCTGTTTTTGTGTTTGAACATTTAACACCTCACACGTTTCATCCACTTTGAATGTACAACCCAGTGTACATTTCCCACGCTTGAGCAGGCACGCTGGGCATTTTGGCTTGTATCCAGCCGCATGACCGGAGTATTTCCTTATGCCCAAGATGATGCTGTGAAACCTTTGCCACACCTTTGATGTATGATTTGTATCAGCCAAAAATCACATGAGGAAGCATTGCTGAAGGGGCACACACTCTTTTTCAGAATGCCGCAGCTTGAAGTTCATTATCGTGATACAATAAACTGTCTTTCAAAATGTGGAGGTGGAGGAGATGAAGAGGAAGGGTACACCCTGTCTGTACACCTTGCCACTCCGTGTGCAGATACAGTGGCTACAGTAAATCAAAAATTTTCCATGGAGATCCAATAAAGGGTGATTTTGTCAATTTGTCTTATATCCCTAGATTCTCTGTAGGGCCCTTTTCTATAGGGTACTGGGCAGTTGCTGGAGATGCAGTCGTTCATCAGCATCCATCCATATGTATTTGAATTGCCCCCTTTGCTCAGGGAATTATGTTGCTGTTGTGGGACCAATAACACGGTAGCCGCAAGCTCCAGTTCACGCCTTTCAAAACCGTTGAGCTGAGCAGATTCAGAGTGACGAACCCCAAACATTTTGTTCTGCTGCTGATTTGCTGCACATGTATTGTTGTGACGCCTGCCAAATGCTCAGCATACATGGACTAAGGGGCTGTGATGATGTAGATAGCAGCAGGAAGCAATGGGGAATTATTCCTCGTCTTATCTCCTTCATTCAGGTACATCATCATTTCTGGCAGATCCCAGAGGAACACATATGCCAGTGCTGCTCACCTGATAAGGGAAGCTCCATCAAGCACATCTGTACAGTTTCTTGCCTTAGATCCTCTGCCTGGTCACAACTATGTCCTGCATTTTTTAGATCTAAAGAGATTTAGAAGAAAGCATATCCAAACTAATTCTAATTAAAATGCATCTGTTGGCTGCTGTTGTCACAGCATCCCTAGTGGAGACCAGACAAGGAATCACAAGTTTTGCATGGTGCAGGTTAACGGGTAAGATTGTGCTGAATCCCATTACAGTGGCTAGTAAGAAGGAGCAAAATAATGATAGTTATTCTAGAAGAGAGTCGCACAGGAAAATGTGTGTGTTTCTCCTCCAGCTGTCTGCTTCCTGATATTTTAGCATCACAGGTGGGGCTCAGGATAAGCATTTGGAGATGCTCCACAACGAGCAACCCATCCTCAGGAGCTCGCCACCTCTAGCTGTGACACACACCTCGCCTGAGCTGGAGTCTCTGCTTTCCACCAGCAATTGTGCTGTGCAGCACATGAAAAGCAGAGCACTGCAGGTACTGTAACCTCTTTCCCTGCGTATTCATATGGCCAAAATGCTACGCGACCCCTAGCACCAAAACCAAAAACAAACCAAACAAAAAAACTAAGGAAAGGAAGGTCAAATATTTACAAGTTCCAGACCTGAGGTTAGGAAAGGAAAACAAATAAGATGTTCCTATGAACTCTATTGGTAGAGAAAGTCCATATTCACTCTTTTTGAAAGCTGTGGCAAAAAATCCTTACAATTTTTCCAGTGTATCAGCTTGCCTGTTTGAAAAGCGGGAACACTTATTTTATCCACGCATCACAGGGAAGTATCATTTGTCTGTTAAATATTTTGATCTTTACCTTTAAATCACTGTGTGCCCTCACTCCCCCCCCCCCATGCATCCTAATCTACTCCCATTGCAAGAAACGGGAGAATTTCTACTGCTTTGAGTGGGCGTTGGACCAGGCTCATCATGAATTTATGACCTTGTCTCTTTTCTGCATTTCAGGATTCTATGTTTAAAAATTGGCTTATTTTCTAGCCTGCTAATGTTTTCAATTACGTGAAGCCCAATTCAGCGTCTCTACCTGACTGCGAGACAGCAGGAGTTGGCTTTTTGTGTTCTGTGACCTAGAGCTGACTCCATTTGCTGCCTATCTGACTAACTAGTGAGGCAGAAAATGCACACAATACAGCGCAATTAATGGCAGCGACTGAAAAACACACCGGATCCCAGCGGAGGGGAAGAAATTAGGCTCTTGCACAATGGAGGAGTTAGTTTGTTGATGATGTTTTTCTGTTTACAAAATCTTAAAGGGCAGGAAGGTAAGCTGGGCTTAGTGGGAAACCCTGTCTATTTACTTTTCCCCAAAATTAGCTTAATTTTTGTAAAACTGAAGGTGATCATGCTAAAATTCACAGCAGCTGTGTGGCACTGCGGAGTGCCAGGAGAGGCGAAGGGTTCCTCTGGCCTTGGACAATCTGCCTCTCTTGGCAAATGGGGCAAAGCGTTTAAATCCACGTGAAGAGAAAAACGCTCGTCAGGAGGCTTTTTTGCTAATCCTGTATACTGATATAACACCATTACCCCACGCTGGGGTCGGCTAAGCATATATCTTGATAACCCCCAGCGGTGGCAATCCCGGCTCTGCTCTGCCCTGCCGGGTTACACGCGTGCCACCGACCCTCAGCCGGGTGCGGGAGGCGACGAAGGCGACCGCTGCCTCCAGCCCGCGCCGTGCCGGCACCGCACGGAGACCGCTCCGGCGAAGGCTCACACCGGGAACGCCTCGGGTCGCAGGAAATACCGACAGCAGGTGAACGAATGCGGTGTTTTTCGCTGCCTGATCTTATTTGTTATGGGGTCCAAGGTGCCTTCAGGTACTGGCCGAGAGCCGGTAGGAGCAGCATGACAACGCTCACGTGAAAATGAGAGAGTGAACGAGGCCTGAAGTACCAAAACGAGGTGAACAAGAGGAAAGAGTAGACATACGGAAGTATCTCAAGATGTCATCTTTATAAATCAGGAATATTGCACTGGCATTATTGCTTACACCTTACAGTTCAGGAGGTTTTATATTGCTTATGAGGACCAATCCCTGCTCTCCAGATGCCCGTGGGACAGGGATGGCCCGTACTCATCTTTTCCCAAACATTTGCTGCCACAGTGAAATATTCGTTTGAGATTTATATTTCATTTTACCTCCCTGTGCTGGGAGGCTGCCGAATCTCCCATCCTCTCCCGTGCTGGAGGTTTCCATTGCTGGCACATCCCCACATGCCACCGCCCTCATGCACCGCAGCAGTGTCTCAGCACAGCGCGTGGCATTTCGAGGTGACACAAAACATGCACAGGGCTGCGAACTTTCAGCCTGTCTCAGCTTGGGCAAACGTTGACTTTTCAGAACAACATTTCCCATGACAGATGCCCGGTACAAACAAAATCATTCCAGAGGGGAAGCCAGCATGAACTGCCCAAGGGCGTTGTGCCTGGGAGGAAGGCAGGGTATGATGAGGAAGAAGATAAGGAAGATACAAAACTCTTTTCAGTTGTCCCATGTGACAGGACAAGAGGCAACGGGCAGAAATTGAAGCACGGGAAGTTCTGCCTGAATATGAGGAATTTCTTCACTGTGAGGGTGACAGAGCACTGGCACAGGTTGCCCAGAGAGGTTGTGGAGTCTCCTTCTCTGGAGATCTTCAAGGCCCGCCTGGACGCAACCCTGTCTAACATGTTCTAGGAGACCCTGCTTGAGCAGGGAGGTTGGACTAGATGATCTCCAGAGGCCCGTTCCAACCTTACAGATTCTATGATTCTATGGGGAAGAAGTCAGAGAACAAGGAAAATGGGACAAGTAATGAATTTACCTGTTTCTGTAATGTCTGCAAAACCCCCTAGTAAAACACCTTCTTGTTTCACCTGTGTTTACACAGTGAACTATAACACATTGGACAACCAGTAGCTACTCCTTCAGTCCAAGTGTCTGGTGAACCTACAGTTTCCAACCCTGCTAGCAAACAAACTACAAGTCAGTATAATTTTCCTTCTAAAGGCAGGAAACTACACACAAACTATACTCAGATAACTCTGTGACCGTTGGAGAATGAAGTATTCAGGAGGCCAAAAGTACTGGAGTTAAGCTCATCCTTGCAGATTTAATTCAGCATCTTTATGTAGCTCCAGAAGTCAGCGTCCCAGCCAACGCACTTACCCTTCATGGGCCCTGCTTCATTCCACATGTGGCCTGGATAACACGCAATGTAAGAATAAATTGCAACTTTTCTTTTCTTTTTTCTTTTTCTTTCTTTTTTTTTCTTTTTTTTTTTTTTGCCACAAGCCTCGTTTATTGTGCAGTGGCAAGACAATATTCAATAGTCTGAATGTCAGAGTATTTGTTTTCACCCAGGTCATTTTTAATGGCTTTTATAGCAATTGGCTGTATATTCTATAGCAATATAGAAATTCCAGCACCAACAGATTTATCTGCATGTAAGCAGAACACGGCAGTGTTTTCCCAATTTCATTTATGAAACATGGCAAAAAAACCAAAGAGCACCAGTACTGACCACAGGTGACTTAGGTGTTACGTTTCACATCACATAAAAACTCACATAAAAAGTAAATACAGAGGGAAAGACAGCATGCTATCACATACCTGATTTTGTGAATTTTATGTGATACCTTTTGCAAATATCTTTTTTATTTTTCCTCTCTGATAAAAAGACAGTAAAACACTCAGCACTGTGCATAGGCCAGAGTCTGTGATGGGCAGAAATATGCGGCTTGTCCTGTTGGGATTTGCCTATTTTGGCAGATTTTCCACCTTCCTCTTTATAGGCACCATGGAAAGTTTTGAAAATATTGCTAGTTAGGTAATTTATTATTTGTTTTAGTTCAAAAAAGATTTCAGAAATTCCAGTTTCCCCACAGATCACTGCTGCTTTCTGCGCTTTTCCACTCTCTAACACAGGGATTTCTCGCTGGATCCAAGTGGCAATAAAAGGCCTCGGGAGAGCTGGCAAATGGATTCTAAATTGGTGTTTAAAAGCTTTCTTTTTTTTCTCCAAAATGGGAAAGGCTAATGAGTTATAATTCATTGGAAGGTCAGCTACCTGAATAAAAAGGGATTTTTTTATTACTATAAAGTCATCTGGTTTGGAGACTAGTATATTTATTTATTTATGCATATCCTGACCAAAAAGCATTTGATTAAGGGTGTACTTTATTACTCAAGAAATAGAAATTATATGGATTACTCCTGAGCAATTTTTACTTGGAAGCATTCAAAAACAAGGAGAGATGGAATAGAATAAACACACTATTAGCTAAAAGCCAAGGGTATGTGGGCATTTCTACTAGCACTGTAGAAAGACTGTGTCTGCCCGTGGTCTGGGTTTGCAAATGTCACATTATTATCCAGCTCAGTTAAGATTCTGCTGCTAACGATGCCAGTAAAAATCAGCGTGTAAGGGACCACCAGACTGAAGGCAGTTTGGGGGACAGAAGCAAGAGAAGAGCTGTTAATTGCTGCATTCTTGATGAAGCAAATTATTTGCTTTTCTTGCTGTTCTGCCCCAAAATAAAAAAAAATAGTGCTACTACCATTACGAATTGCACAGCTCTGTTCGATTGCACTCCAGCCAGGGGAAAATAAGCATTTCACTGGTTTCTTCTTACCAGTGTGGACAGAGTTGTTCCTCATCATCCTTAGCCCCATCCTTCATAGAAAAGACTCCAGAAGTCAAGAGAAACTTTCCCAGTTTCAGGAACTAGAAAGAATACACTTCCACCTTCCTCAAGAAGGAACCAGGCTGGCGATGGGAGGCAAAGGAAGAGGGAAAAGTTCTCCTGTTGGTGCTATGAGAAAGCCTATGCTACAGCACAGCTTTGGGGCCATGGAGCATGAGACAGGCATGGAGGACACCTTCCTGGAGGGAAAAGCACTAATATCCTCAATAAAGTACTAGTAGCAGCAGATAAAAGCATAGACCCAAGGGGAAGATCACAACTCATTCTGGAACCCATCAATCCCTACCAAAGCTCCCTTCCATCCCAAGGTCTGTGCAGGGCACCAAAGCTTGGGTCCTGCCTCGGCCTCTCCTCTCTGCTCCTGCAGGGACCGTCCAGTCAGGGTGGGCAGCTTGCAGGGCACCCAGCTCCCGCATGCCGCAGCTCCTTTCCAGGAGAGCAGGGTGAGCCCAAGGGGTTGTCCTCCACCCATCGTCCATGTGGGCGGGTGTCAGTGCGCCAGTGCCTGCTGCTGCCCCACAGCGGGTATGGATGCTGCTGTCCGTCATCCACCTCCTTACCTATATGGAAGGAACCAAGCAGAGAAAAACCCGAACTAGAAGCCTCAGGAGTGAGATTTATTGCTTGGCTAATAGTATCCTACCCTTCCCAATGACCACAGCGAAGAAAGAGAGGGCTGAGTGGCTTTATCTTTATTCAGCGCCGCCGGCCTTCTGGGACACTTGAACATGATTGCATCATTTTCGGTGTCAGCCTTGATAACACACTGATTGTGTTTCCTCTTTTTTCGATGGCCGAGAACTCCCCTGGCAGCCCGGCCGCTCCGTCTGAGTCGGCTGCCTCACCGCACCAGCCAGCGCGCTTCCCTCTGGCTTCCTGCTGCAGCACATTAACACCACAAATTAACATTGTAATTGCCTTTTAACTATTTATCAATGTGGAAAATGGGAAAGGAAGGGAAGAAAAAAAAAAAAAGAAAGACAGACCACAGGCAACAACCCAAGAGAAAGCTTAGCAAGGCAGGTCTCAGTCTGTACCTCCCTTTATTTCTATTTATAGCTAGCCATCAAGAATGCTAATGAACAGCCAACAGCAGGGTATGGCAAATGCCTTGCTTCTGCGCAGAAAAAGCATTGAGTTAAATATACCCAGCTTACCCACAAAATCAGCTATGACCTCTACCAAAATTAAGGGGAGTCTACGAGCAGCTGCAGTGGCTTTCAGTTAGCCTACACGCAGGAGCAGCAGAGCTACTGCGAGGGTATGTGTGTTCAGCATATGTAAAGCAAGCATGTGACGATAAAATAGGGCAGACTCAAACAGAATACCCAGTGTCAGTGACTCAGATTTAATCAATTATTTTGGCAAAGAACAATTCACTGCAGTTTATAAACTGATTCATCTTGGGGATAAAAGCCTTTTTTTATCCAGATAACTGCAGAACGCATCTGCCACCAATTTCTCCAGAGCAATTGCGTCAGGAGCAGCGTTTGCTGTAACTCTCCCTCACATGCAGTTGGTTGTTATGGCATTTTCACAAATATGCAGCAGTTTTTAAAGGGGATTTGGACTGGGTCCTCACATAACCTATATACTTAATCAGATCATCCAATTAAATATTACAGTTTAAATGGAAAGTCTGCTATTCCCTCAAGCATGGCTCGAAAACCTTTCATGTCTTGTCCTCTTGCTTCAGACATACAAGCAGCACTGTATTCTGCATCTATTTTTAGATATCTAGACATTCGTAAAGCACCCATCACTTTAATTTCTATGTGTCAATACCTTTGTCCTTAATCAAATTACAGCCGTCAGAAATGTCACATTAATCCATAAAGTCAGAGAGTAGATAAGAATGAGGATTGTGGCTTTATATTTTCTGATTGTGAGCAAATACAGCATGAAAAAGCCACTGTAGACTATGAGCTCTTTGTAGAGATAAGAAAATCCAAAGAGGGAAACCTCAGCACAAGGTGCAGTGGGCTTCCCAGACCTGTGCACCACGAAATGCCCCATGCATCTTGCAGAAGAAAGACCATGGAGGCAGGATAGCCTCTGGGATTCCCTAAGACTTCTCTCACAGTCACAATGATGAGATGTTATGTGACAGATTCCGTTCTTTGGGTGCTTTTACTCATCACAGTTAACATACAGAGGCTCTGCTGCTGCTCTACCAGCCAGCAGGATGGCAGCCAGGGCAGCACGTGTGCAGGGCAGTGAACCCCAGCTGAACCAGGGCGCTCCACGTTCATCTTTGTTCAGCAAGGATGTATTGCGAGGGAAATGTCCTTTTTCAGGCCCAAAGCACTGTATTTAGTAGTGGCCCAGAGAGATTTTGGCAGTGGCAGGTTGTTGCAGAGCTCTACTGTGAACGTCACTGCCAACCGGGGTGTCCATCAGCCACCAACCCCGTGAGAACCGTCACGCTGCTGGCCGCTTCATCCCACCGTCCCTGTGTCGGTAGACATACTGTCTTGCCATGGGCTTATCATTTCATCCAGTGTCTCCAAATCTATCTTAGGAATGACTGAAAGGGGTTACAAACTACTCCTGGGAGGAGGACGCAGGGGGTTATAGTGCTTCCTTCCCCGCTCTGGAGACCAGCGCAGCACTGCAGTTGAGTTCCCACAAACACCGATGTTGCGACATGGGGTTTTACTAAGGACAAATCAAGGAAAGGGATAAATTCAATCCAGACCAAACACGCAGAGCAGAGTAGCTCACTGACCATACAGGCTGTGCAATACCAAGGCTTTCCCTAGCTGAGCTTCCTCTGGAAGGTGATAGCAAGGCTTAACTGGGCTCCCCTCGTGAACCATCCAGGACACGACTGGAGGTCTCCACCATGAACACCTGACATTCAGAGCCTGGTGCTTTCTGTAAATCCAGTCCTTCCATGGTGTCCAGACTTGGACATATTTGGAAATGTTGGTAAGAAGACCCAGAAATGTACTCGGCAGTCAGGCACTGGTTGCAGCACAACCATATAAATAGAGCTGATTGCCTGGGTATGCTGCTACGGAGTAAAACAAATGGTTCCCTGGCCGCTTTTTCCCACTCCCTGCTGTTAAAAACAATCTAAGATTAATTTAGTTAATTAAACTATCACCTGCTCTGCTTCTTCTCTTGTCCGTATCACCATATAGCCCCTGGTAAAACAGGTGAGAGCCACTCTGCCCATGCATTTTTTTTTCTTTTTTTTTTCTCTCGGGCATCCCCCAATTTGTGTGTTTTCCTTTCCTCCACGGTGCAATTGGATGGAAAGGGGGACGTTTTGTAGTCATTAAATTTTCATTTTATTTTGAAACAGACGTGCTGCCGTTTCAAACGCTCCCCGGCGAGAAGGGGAAAAGCGGCGGTCCGGGGAAAAGAGAGAGAGAAGGAGGCGGGGGCCGGCGGCGAGAGGGGCGGCATCTCCCGCCGAGCCCCGAGGAGCGGCGGCGGCAGCGGCGCGGGGAGGTCTGGCTTCCCGCCAGCCTGCGCCGCTCTCTGAAAAATAGCGGCGCTAATAACCTCAATTACAGCCCAGGCTCTCTGGGGGGAAAAGATGATGCCTTTGTTTATCTGAATCCCAACGTGAAAGCAAAGGTTGTTTTCTGTCCGCAGGGGCGTACGTTGTACAGGCAGCAGAGAAATAAGCAGTCCACGTAAGGGAGAGAAAGGGCAACCGTAATTTTTTTTTTCCCCAAATCCACCTTAGATGCTGGCAGCTTTAAGGTTCAGTAGATTCAGGCTCCTTTAAGCTCCTGATCATTTTAATTTGTCTGTCAGAAGAAAACACGTTGCCTGAAAGGCGACTGCAAGTATTTTGGTGCTCTGCCTGCCCCAGGCTCGGCTCCCGGGCCCTCACTGCAAAAATGGGTCTTCTGGCTTTTTAAAGAAGGTTGGAGCTATTCTGTATTAATGTGTGGGGCCTGGTTATCAAAATATTTGTTTTCTAGATATATTACTTACACAGAGATGTTTGGAAGAAATGGGCAGAAAGAAAAAAAAACAGTTCAGCAGAGCCATATCTCAGGGAATATCTGAGACTTAATCAACGGTATTGGACTTCTTGCAATTTTCCACTTCAGTCACCAAGCTAAAACTACATGTGGATGCGATTGGGAAGACTCCTGAAAACACAAAGGGAATCTGGAAGGATCCATTGGATAAACTGCTGCCTTTTTCATCAGACAAATTATGCAGGGGCCAGAAAAATAGAAGACGTGCAGAAGTGAGGTCTGTCTACATCACCATGAAAAAAAAAAAAAACTACAATAGACCTCACAGAAGACGACTGCTATTATAAAATCCTGTGTCACATTTTAAGCACTGTTCCTGCTGATGAAATGAGCAGTGCTTCTGTTTCCGCTTGGTTTACCTCTGTGTGTCACTGGACACGGAGCCCTGCAGGCTCTGCAATTCAGACAGATCTGCCAGATGGTCCATAAAGATGGGCCCACACTGTAGTTTTTATGGCGGTGGCTTCCTTTGCCACAGCTTCACTTTCTTTTTATATGAGACACCGTATAAATAAGACTTCTAAGGTATATAAATTCCCTTACGGAGTAGAGGCAATCAGTCAGCACTTACGACATATCACAAGTCAAGATATGCACCATATATACACAGATGAGAAACAAAAGTCAAGATATGCACTGTACACATACAGATGAGAAACAAAAATCTTGCTCATCTACAGGGGAATAAATCTGAAAAGATTTCTAATAATTCCCAGTTCCCACTCGCCAGATACAGTGAGGAGCGTATATACCTGCAGATGCAGGTATATACACAGCTTCTTCCCGGCATAAGTCAACAGAAACATACAGTGCAGCATATTTTTGGCAGCTTAACATGCAAAGGGTTATGGAACATGTTACCCACGTGCATTAGATCACATCTACACAAATTGACCAAAATCTGTCACTCCTCGCAGAAAACAAGTATACCGAGGTTATGTTGTCAGTGTGTTTTGTCTACGGAAAAAACAGAATCTAACAAGCAATATAACAGCTCAAGCTAGATATCCCTGCCTCAAATCTCTTCTTGGCTAAGAAAGCTGTGCAATTTAACCTTTGCCTGATTTTACACATGACTGGCTCTTAAAAAAATTACAGCAAAAGAATTGTGAAAAAAAAGGAGCAAGGAGTTATTGTAGCTTTGACCTTGCTTGCTTGCATTAAGTAACAAGACATGAAAGCGTAGAAGCTGGGGTCCAGCACAGCCACTAAACCTCACCTTGGGTAGACACTGATTTTTACTAGCCATAAAGGCACATTGGAAACATCCTGGGAAGCAGCTGCACCGGACCAATACGAGAAGGTAGGTGCCATTGCCTCACCTTCCTGCAGAAATGAACACTACCCAGCCCTAGGTCCTGACTACATGGCTCGGCGCTGCATTTCACACGGTGCCTGGCGTCCTCATAGCCAAGCACGAGGACTTACAGCTGGAGGTTGCGCCTGCATGTATTGCCTGATTTTTCAGTTGACCTTCACGGAAACATCAAACAGACACCTGGATTTATCAGACAAACCCTCCCTAGACACCTTCTCCCAACCCAGGACCCAAGCCCTCTTCAGCATTCACAGAATGTCCGGCAGGAACATTTGCCATTTCTACTGCTTTCGGCATGGTGATGACAAGCGTAATATTAATGGCCAAGCAGCAGAAGAAACGGAATGATGAGCGGCAGCAGAAAGGGTAAAAGACAAGCTGAGTTTTTTTGGTTTTTTTTTTTTTTTTTCTCCTGAGTTACTGAACTGAAACTTTTGAGTTGGCTTAAACGCAGGGTCAGTTTATAGGCAATCCAAGGAAACGTCAAGGCTGACACAGGCATGGAGAGTAGTGCTTCTGGCACATGTTAGCTACTCCAAAATAGCTATGCAGGTGATAGGCCAAATAAGAATTTTGACTATATTCCTGCAGAAGATACAATTCTCACCAAAGTACCTTTAGTCTTGCCCTTTGTTGAGGAATCACCCCTTGCTGAGAAAGAGCTGACCAAAGCCTGGAAAACTATGTCCCCCCATAACTCTGAATTTAAATCGTTCTGCCTTAAAAATCAAGTTGAGCTGAATGTCAATGAAATGACTCTATGAGCATATTAAAACTCTGCTTCATTTTTTTTTAAGCTTAGGGAAATTACAGACAGTAAAGGATTTTTTTTTCTATAAGACGAGGAGAAAAGAAATAAGAGGGAGCAATGTGGCTGCTGTTGATGTTTCTCAGAGATCTGTGGCTTGGGGTTGATTAGCAATTGACAGTGTCATTTCTGTGTCAGGAAAGATAAGCCAGGAGCAGAACACTGCAGGCAACTGATAGCAGCAATTCCCAGATCAAGGCTTGGGGGTCTCGAGATGGGGAGCATCTTAGGAAAGATTTCCTGGAGAAAATGCCTTGTGCCACCAAAGTGGCCTGAAATTTGTGAAAGGTGCTTTAAGACTACTAAATAAAAACGCTTTGTAAAAGTTTTGTCATCACCTCTACAGAAAACAATTATGTTTTAAACGGAAAGCAGTATTTTAAGTTCAAAAAATTAATTTTCAAATTTAATTTATGTTTGCCAAATAACAGCAGCAGCAACAATTGCTTTAGTGTGAAGTTTTAAAGTAAAATTAGGTAATTTATTTGTACATTCACAGTATTTTCTTTGCATGCAAGACTACTAGTGATTAGACTCCAGTAAGGCATCTCCTTTCTGGCCCTTTCAGGGTTCAGTGCATGGCACCCCGAAGTACCCAAGTCACCCAGGGGAAGTAAGGAATCACCTTGACCTGTTGCAAGCGAGGTATCACCATTTCCTTAGGGGGCCAGAGTACAGGCAGATGGTCACCAGATAAGTATGGTCAGGCCCCTATATCTTTTTGAGTTTCTTTCAAAGGGATTTGTACGTGTTATTTTATTACAGTCTATAGAATTCAACAAGTTTTGATGCCCCTTTGTACACTCCCACAAAGATTGTATAATTGGAACAGACCAAAAGATGCAAAAGAAATATTATTAACCTATTTTATACACAGTATCAGAGATGCTGAGAGAGTCAGTGACACATTCAAGGCTGTAACTCATTTACGATAAAACGAAACAAACTCATAACTCCTCCGTGTCAGACCTACCCCTGAGGCTCTCTGCCCCCTTGCTCTGTGGCCCCTTTCTACTGGGCCCAAGATACGGAGAAGCTCATGGTATCCTGGAGCTATTTCCAGATTAGGTTTCTTTCTCTTCCTTTGCCTTGGTATTTTTGAGCTTTTCAAGGAAAGAAGCAGTGCCAAAAATACTCCAGAACTAGCTCCAGAGCAGAGGCCCCAACCCAGTGTCACAGACCTGCAAACCAGGGTAACTCAGAGAGGGAGGACCAGCCGCAGGACGTGCAGCTCTCCTCCTGGGCACCACCAGCAAAGAGACCAGGGCAGGAACCCAAGCAGCTTCTCTGTCCTGCAAAGTGCTACAAAACCTTAATCATCAATGAAAACCACGGGACAGAGAGTTTTCAAGCACCAAGCAGGACCAATTTCCCCCAGCAAGCTGGACACTGGAGGAGCTTTGCACTTTAGGCAGAGCACCAAGCCCATTTCTGTGTAATAACCTTATGATTTAGATATCTAGCCTAGGCCAATGAGGGAACAGCAGCAGCAATCACTGCATTTTCACCCATCCAACCTCGCATAGAAACCCTTCTGTAATTCCCCTTTCCTAGCACATTATCTTTAATCACAGGCATAATAGAGATTCAATTTGAGCCCTCAGCTGCATTTTGTTCCCCGTTATTCACAGTGCTGTATTTTCCTCAGCAATAAACAATTTTCCCCTGCTCCATTTTGCATTGATCTTGCCTCAATGTTCAAAGAGAGTCTTTTAAGGTTTTTAAAGCCCTACATGGAAGCTCCTGGACGGTAATGAAGACTGAAACCCAGGGCTTTTACCCAGAAAATTGGATTGCACAAAGCAACTGCCAGGAGAGCACCCACTTTCTTTGTTCCCTTTCAGATAACATCCCTGGAAATTTGACAATTTTGCCAACACTGTTTTCATCCAAAAGCCCAGATCTCACCATCAAGGGCAGCTCCCACATGTGCACTGGCTGTTTGGTCAGATGTCCAGTCTATTCCACTTCCAGAGGAGAGTGTTCACTAAAACATTTCATTACCAGGTCTGTGCTTTACCTCTGTCCTCTGATACCTTCTCCTGTACCTTCTGAACAAATTTTCTCTTTAAGCAGTTTCAGTAGTTTCAAATAGTTAAAAAGAGAGTTACCAAAACATGAAATTAATTCTGCCTATGTAAATACACAGCCTTCCCTTAATTGACTCTTTAAATGCACCTGTGTCGAGGCAGGCACCACAGTGATGTATCAGCTTGAAAGACTGAAAGGTCTGTTCCCCCCTAGAGGCATCTGGGCTAACATTTCATAAATTACAATCATGTTTTCCTTTTCTGTTAATATTTTCATTCCAAAGGTCATTTAAACACACAGACACAAAACAGAGGAATGCAATGGAAGCTGTTTGCTTCCAAATCTTGGAAATCAGAGTCACTGCGTTAGCAATAAGAATACCAAATTCTACTACGATGATATATCTGACTAGCAGCCAGTGCACTCACCTGCGAAAAGCTTCAGTCTTCAGATATGTGCATGTGTGAACATTGAGGTCATGGAAGCAGGTGCAAGTCACTGCTCTACATGTTCATTTGTCTACTGAAAACACCAGATGATCTTTTTTTTTGAACCTGGCAACTTCAGTTCAACACCTTCATCCTACACTAAGGCAAGTGACCTTCAAAGAGTGGCCTGTGAAAGCCAGTACCTGCAGTCGCTGCAGCTCCTGCGGGTCACACAGCCATCTCCTCTTCCCTGGCGAGAGGAAAGACTAGGTGAAACAGTGGCCTCAGGGCAGGGCCAAAACAAGGACCAAAAGTTAGGGAGATCCCAATTTGCTTTACTGCCCCCATACAAACTGGTGTCTCCAACAAGGGATGATGGATCTCAAGCCAGCAAAACCAGGCATTCCCTAAGTAGAATCTGGATGAAGAGAATGTTATTTGTACGCACATCTGAAAGCTTTGGGAGAGGGATCCATGAATGGTTAATTCTCTTTCTTAAATGTGTAAGGAACATAACATTATGTCTTCCTAATATCATATTAGGCTGAGAAGGTTTATGTGCCCCATCCTAGAGGGTGTCAGGGACTTAATATTAATTAAATAGAAAATTTAAGGTTATTGCTCATAATCACAGCTGCGATCTGAATTATTGCTTGGTGATATTCCACTTTTGCTCGCTTGCTGCTTTTGATTGATTATTTGCATTTGCTGCTTTATAACGTGCATGTATTGCTTCCAACAGTGGCCTCTTTTTTGATTCTAACCACATTACACTCCCTGGTCAGATGATGGATTGGACTTCTGAGCATACCATAAACACCAGGCCATTCTTGCTAGCATGATATGTATCTATATTCCATATTCACTCTTCAGTGTATCCTGTATTCAATCATCCCTATATTCATTTCTCCTGATATTATTATTATTAGCCTTGGGGAACTTGTTTTATAGGCTATTTAGTTTGAATTAAGCATGTATGTCAGTCATTTCTTGTTTCTAGAAGAACACAGATGATAAATGATAGGGTTTATGCCTAGATTCAGCCTTTGGACTAGTTTACGTCTTTACCTACATGTAAGTATTATTACTATTAATAAAACAACTGCTAATTTCTTTCTCAAAACCTTCCATGTACACATTTTCGCAGGCTTTTTGATAGCCCATTTGGAAATTGCTTTATTATTTCTAGCAACTTTCTTGTTTAATCATCTTAAAAGGAAAAGGTCTTTTGCCATTTTTTGCCCTGGAGTACTCATCACCTCCCACCTCTTAAAAATAAATCCTAGGATTAACCAAGACGTTGATTATACTTTAGTCGTGTTCCACCTTCATTTCAAGCTGTCTATATATTGAGAACTTCTTGATATAAATATATTTTTTAATTAACATTAAAAAATATATGGTCATCTGTGAATAAGTGAATGTGTATACACTTATCCTGGATAAATGTCCTGCCATTCTTTCATCTGTCTTGAACAAAATCAAATTCATGTAGTGTTAATGCAAACTGACGTGCACACAGAGCCAAATGATCACATGTGCAAGTTATGACCAATTTGGCTGTTACTATCTTTGGAAACAGGCATGTTCCTGAACCAAGGAAAATCAGGAGTAAACATACTGCTTTAAGTGACAGGACATCAGACCCACGTTGACTGGGCATTACCTTACTGCTAAATACCTTTAGATTACAAACTCTTTCTTAGTAGACATGCCAAGGCCAAACTAACCAATTTCTCATGTAGAGCTGCATTTTTCTCCAGTTTCAGAAAGGTTTGCCCCCAGGTTTCTGATTCACAAGCATTGCATTGAGTATTTCACTGATAGATTGCATGCAGGAGTGGCGGACACTAAGAGCTTCAGCAGAAAACAAGGCTTCTACCTTACCTGGGCACAACAAAAGGAATACGTCTAGCTCAAATTTAAAATAGACAGATACCAAAAGTTACACCAGAAATCCGTAGCAAGATTTTTTGGTCTGTTGTTAAACAACCAGGAGTTCATTTCACCTGCAAGCGGCTCTTGAACAGTTAAGATAGCTTTTCAAAACACAGTCTGAATCTTGCAGACATTACCCCATTCTCTTCTTGAAGCAGCTTTTTTAGGTTTAAATGCTTTATCCTTTCCCTACCAAAGGAAACTTGGTACCAAGTTTGGTACCAAAAAGTGGATCTCAGATGACATGATACTCAAATCATTCCCCATCATCTCCACTCGTTTACCTCCCACAGAAGACTCATAAAATGTCTCTGGGGTTGTCTTAAGTAAGTGGCATCCTTTGTGACCGAGGCAAACACGCTATTGCCAGCCTTCCCCCCCCTTTGGAGGAAGGGTGAGTCACCAATTGCTATTTTTGGCTTGAAGACTACAGATTCCTCTAATACTGAAAGCAGAAGGGTCACGTTGCAGGCAAGTAGCGTGGGGAAAATCACCCCTCTGCTCTTACCGTGCTGACTGCTCTGAACTCAGAGATTTCTCTTCATTGTGATTCATACAAAGTTTTCCAAAGCGCTACGCACGCTTTTTTGTGGGGCTTTCTGCTTTGAATTTCCAACTCATACTAAAACCACAGTGACGCATTCACAGCACACCCACTTTTGAGAGGCATTTACTGCAATATGACAGTCCTCTGACTTAACGCAGTCCAAGTCTGCTTGCTTTTGCGACACACAACTGGAGAAAGCTGCACATCACCCAGCCACCGCTCTGCAGAAATAGAAGTGAGCAGCCTAATGCCAAAAAGCTGATTACGAAACTATTTTGACCCATCTGCACTGAAAGATTAGAAGCTGCCAAATGATTATCATCATGGAAATGGGTTCTCTAGCAAGGTAAAGACTAGAAACAGCTGGGACTAAGACATAAGAGATAAGAGCTATTAAAACTGGCAGACTATCTGCTTTCTGTCCCATTTTGCATAACTCTCTATTCTATCTACCTGCCCAGAGATTCTGCTTTTCAGGGAAGGAAGACTGAAATGAGATACAAATTTTCAGGTAAAAGTTGTCTTCAATATTCAGTATGCAGTAGGCAAGCTAGTTGGGAAGGAAAAGCAGACAAAGAAATCTCATCCCTCCAAATCTGTGTTGAAAGCAAAACACCTGCGAGCCAAAATATGAACAGAAAAGAAAAATAAAAGCACCCACAGCTGGAGGCTATGCTTGAAAACATTACAATCAATCTAGATGACTGTCCTTGTTCTCTGTGACCCTGTAAATAGCAGTATCTACAGACTTCTAAGCAGAATGAATCCAGACACGCTGGCAGTGTGCCTTTAAATCTAAGGAATTAGAAAAGAAGCTGTGAGCAATTCATGCTCCCGGCCACCTGATGTAAGAGTTGGAGGGTATCCCTTCACGGCACACTGCGATTCAACCCTTTGACTGTGCTGCAGACTCAGTCACTGCCCCTGCAGCCAAACTCATCAAGCGGTGACTCAGAGATGGCTTTGAGAGCTGAGACTTCCCCTATGGTAGAAGAGCCTCAGGACTAGGCATAACACCATCATTCCTGTTGATCCTTGCTAGCGCAAGTAAAAAAAAAAAAATAAAAATAAAATCCTTTAGCAACTGAAGAAGCAAAATTTGTCAGTGTGTATTCCACCTGTACCCTGCTGTAGGCGTTCATGCACATGCCTGTACCCCCACCCACAGACGGGTGCATGCACAACAGCATGCACCGAGCGGGAGCAACGGAGGCCGTGCAAGCTGTAGATGGATGATGTTCCCGTCTCATTAGCCTGCCAGCTGCAGCACTCTCTGATGGCACAGATATTGCCAAGAGTCCTGATTCACTCAGCCATAGAGGTCACATGCTTTAGGATGGGGAGAAGGAGGAGGAAGAGGCGGGTAAGGTATTATGTTTATGCCTGACCTCTCTTAGCAGGTCAGGGCTTAGGGGGTTGTTTCTTTACAGATCCAGGTCTCGATCTCAGAAACAGACTTACTGAGATGCTACAGCATGGAGAAATAACTATTTTTAGGTGCACAAGTCTACAGTGTAATCACATACCAAATGTCCCAGGCAGACGGCTGTCCAATAAACAAACCGTTACTTGTGATAACACAGATTAAAGGCATGAGCAGGCAGTGACGGACCTACATAGAATTCCTCGTTAGCTCTTTTGGACATACTTTTGGATTTGCTCGTACCATTATCCGTGTGACTACCAAAGAAAGCGCCTCCCCATCACTCCAGCGTCACCGCATCCACCACTGGAGCCTCTGTTTCAAGCAAAAAAGCCTAGACATAAGTTCATTAAGAGGCCCCAGATTTTGGTGCAGCCGTTTCTGTGAAGATGGGGAAGGGGAAGGTTTTCCTGGGAAGCCTGTTCAGAAACATGACCCAGCAGGGGGAGCACGTTCACAGGCCCTGTGCACCACCCACACGCATACACACTCACCCCCCCACCTCCCCACACACATGCACGGGGGTGTTTGAAGCTGCATGATGTGTTATGGAGCTTCTACAAAGCAAGTTTGTTCTCTCGGCACAGCCCGAGCAAGGAGCGGAGTGGTTAAGCACAAGGTCCAGAAGTACATCAGCTCTGGAAGAAAGTCATCCTTCCTCATCCTTCTCTGTGCCTATGGTTCCCTCCAGGTGGTACCGGTAGGTCTTAACGTCCACATATTCCTGAACCACCTCACGAGGATCTTCCCTGACACGCAGGCGGCTCTAACAGGCATGTTTGAATTCTCCGGAATTACTGGGATGTGATGAGTGTTGTCCTCAGGGCTGGGAAACACATCTACAGGGTACTGCCCAGGACCGGCAGGCTCCACTTACAGGCTTTATTTAAAGTACACAGAGACAGAAAACACCTCAGGAATTCCTGCAGATTCACAGTGTGAATTTTCTAATAAGGGAGCACTCAAAAATATTGTGGAAAAAGTTAGGACTCTTAAATAAATATTCATGCTGGGCACCTGATTTATAAATCCAAACAAAAAAGCAGGCGCAGAACCATCTCACCTCCCTGCCTAATCACAGCAAAATCTCTCAGCTGGGTTTGGAACAAATGACAGAGACAATCTACCCACTTAATTATCCACAGATGTTATCCAACAGATATGTCTTAAATATTAGCGAGGTAGATAGTATTTTAATTAAGCTTAATATTTTGATTAGGAAGGAACAATCTACAGTACTTCATACGCTGTACAGAAGAGGGGTGTTATCTTCCTTTACTAAGCAATAATTTGAAAGGAAATTTCATAAATGGAAGCCAGTTTCTCCATTCCTGCATACTAACGATAATCTGGCTGTTCCCATTTTGAATCTAATTTGCATTCTGAAACTGTTGTCCTAGACAGAGCAGACACAGAAGACAAGACCTTCCTGAGCTGGATGCCACAAAATTTCCATAAGCGATGCAGGATCCAAAGCAGAGGAATTCATCTTAGCACTTCAGCATCCCAGGCTTCAGGGAGATCATAAAAACACCAGCATCTGGGCTTGAATATCCATAGACGGAAGCAGAAGATAGGTGAATGTCGTTATGCGTTCCCAGCTGACCTGCTCAGTGTCCCACATGGCTTGTAAAAGGCATTTTCAAACAACGGTATTACTCACTTTGTTTCCTAAAAGATACTGATTTCCAATATTTTATTAAGTGCTTTGAAACACGCTGTGATTCATGTCTTTATTGCTTGAATGGGTCTTAGGTCTCAGGTGCAAAGGACTGCCTGGGGCTACATGCCTGTCTCTACAAGGAACACTATTAAAGGAAAAATCCAGACTAATGCTCAGAGGGACAATTCTACTGTTAAGGAAATACAAAACTATTTGGATGAGAGAGGAGCAGAATTTTCTCTTTTTTTCCATACACAGCTCAAAACTTGCACTTGCAACTGACAGTTCAGCAAGGAAATATTGATTATAAAAAGATTCAGTTCCTCAAATGAGTCATTAATTTGGTAGAGCTAAAGCCACACTACTCTCTGCACCCTGGATTGAACTGCATATGTTCTTTTCTTCAAAACAAGCTCTCTGCCATACAGAATCTACCACCCTAGCTTATTTATTATTGACCCATCACAGTTTGGAAACATAGCTTAAAATAAATGAGCCTGAATGACACTGGCTTCAGAGTTATTAAACTGCCTGGCATTGAGGAAATTGCTTTTCATAACCATCCTGAGCTCTTACGGTTTTTTCTTGAAGTATTTAATACAGTGAGAGTCCAAGTTAATCTGAATCAGTCTGAAAACTGAATTGCTAAAGAGAAGGGAAGATGTATTATTGTTCAATGTTGAAAGGCTAAAGTTAAAGGACAGAGTGGAGAAAAGAAAGGAGCTTCACAGTGTACAAATAATATTCTTCCTACTTACTGTCACTTGGAGAACTAGTTAGCCTATGAAGGAAAAGGCCTCTGTTCTTTTTCAGCAGGTGCGAATGCACAGAGGATGCTCGTTTCAGGTCTCTTCTACTTTGGCTCCAGAGAACCACTGCCAATACCAGCACCTTTCCGGTGGGATCTGCAGACACACGCAATACAAGTGTTAATAGCGGATCCTCCCACCAAAAAAGAGAGATAGTGATTTCCATGGGTTTTCATATTACCATACACAGCCTCTGAAGTACAATAAAGCCATGCAGTTGCTAATTCCCTGCTAAGTCTCTTCCCGTGGTTGCGCTCAGATGCCCCATTTCTGCACTAGCACTCTGCTCGGCACTCAGAAAAGATGCAGAGCAGGAGCCCCAAATCCACACATATTTAACAAGGATGCCCAAGTGCCAGGGAGAAGTTTCTTCTACCCCATAGCCACTATTAGCTGATGAAGCCTGAAAAAGCTCTCTGTGTGTGAAACAGCTACACAGCAGCAGTACAGGGAGGTGATGGGTTGGCCTGTCCTACCTGCACTCCTGGCAACCCTGCTTCCCAGTGTCGTGACTTGTTTTCACTGTGTAACCAGGCTCCTCAGAATAACCCTGGATGGTCTCTTTTTACCCAGAACCTCATGTTCTTGGATTCAAGAGAAATGGGTTGGTGAATCTATTTTGCCATCTGGGCCCCTGGGTCACATCTGATGCTCCTTAGCAGCCTCAGAGGTGCTGAGAGTTGGAAGGGGCTCTGAGGCCTGATCACTTCTGGTCACCCAGGCTGACACGGAGATGCGGCAGCAGAGCAAAACCCATCTGTGCTTTCGTCTCCAAGTGGAGAACAGAGGAGGAGGAGGGTGTCACACCGGTCACCCTCTGCACCGTAACGCTCAACGCAACGGAACCCAGCACATGCTTTTACATCAGGTTGGAAAGGAGAAACAAAATTTCCAATCCTCATCCCATACTGAGCCCCAGTAGGAGTGAGAGATCGAAACCAGTGGTTGAAAACACGAACAAAACCTAAATTGTCTCAAACTCATTTAAGTATCGAGAATGCACCAGCATGATGCTAAAAAGAGGCCAGCGCTCCCTGGCATCGCGTTTGGAAGTAAAACCTGAGTGCGCCTTGCATCAGTAACGGATCCTTATCTGCCATGGCTCCAAACTGAGGAAAGGGAGCATTTCTCTCTCCTGGCGGAGAGCAATCTGAGTTGCCGCACGACCCTGGCCGCATCGTGCTGGGGGCTTTATCTGCTGCCCACCTGGCGTGGCACAACGGGAAGTGACAGAGGGGATCAGGGAGGAGCGGCAGAGCATCCAGCAGGCAAGACTTCAGCAACGGAGGAGGGCTATGTGCCACGGGAGACGCCACGCTGCCGGCCCTGACGGACATCCTCCGGTGCCCGCTTATTCCTCACCCCTGTTACCCTTATTGCTCCACGATGGCTGGCCGTGGGGCTGTGGGATATAGAGAGAGCAAGAATAAATCTCTGAATCAGTGTCAGAAAAGAGGGATGGGGCAAATGTGATGCTTCAGGTTGAGCAGTCCCAGTTCCTCTCCCCTACTCTTGCAGAGTTTTTTTTTTTTTTTCTCCAAATCTGACCAAAATTTTCTTATGCAGCATTGTTAAACACATCCCTCTTCTACCAGATGACTACATACACCAAAGAGAAACAGCCCTGGCAAAGCAGCCCTGCTTTCTCCCATATACATCTTTGCCCTCCCATAAGGCAAGCAGAAAAGGCTGAGGCAGGCACGTTGTGTCACTGCCATGGGGTGCATCCCGTGGTCACTGCCAGAGCTGCTCTTCAAGGAGACATTCACGTGGACACTCCTCTTTCTCCAGGAGGGTGCTTGGTTGCCCTCCCCACCTTTGCATCGCTGCCTGGAGCCAGTTTCTTCTTCTGCAGCAGAGCCACTCTTTTCCAGACGGTTTGTTCTGCAGGAGAGCGGGACACAACAGAGTTGAGAGCGTCTCCTTGAGCCTCCTGTTTCTTGCCTCCTGTGAAGGGGTCACCTTAGTAATAGACGTGCATCTGCCACACAATCCTGCAATGACCAGCCATCAGGGACTGGCTGAGGTGAAGAGGCAATACGAGCTTGCCAAAGTACAGGAACTTGCCTCAAAAACTTAAATGGAGGCAAATCCCTCTAGCTGAAGGCTTTCTAGACAGCACAAGCATCTGTGGCTTTAAGCACTGGGTTTTGTTAGGAAACTACTAACTCAGAGCACATACTCAAAGCCCAGTGACTATTCCATGCCTATTTTCCATTTCAGCATGCTCACAACAGGTCCGATGCAGCTCAAGATGAGCCATCGTGAGGCAGGAGTCCACGCCGAAACCTGGCGCAGAGCTGTACCTCCAGAACAGTCACACCAACTCCTTTCCTGCAGGAGGAGCAGATTAAATAGGAAGGGAGCTCAGGTCAAAAGGGGTATGAAGAGCTGCAACTCAGGGGTGAGGAAGGACAGGGCGGGCAAATATAGAACAGCCATACGGCTTGGTCTTGCTGTCACCGAAGCCGAGCTCTGCAAACAGCCAGAGCTACAACAGAGCGCAGCACCCGAGGAACCCCACCCAGCAGGGCCTGAGGCTTCCGTCCTGCTACAATAACCCATCTGGCTGCTCACCAGCCCTAGCTCTGCTTTGCTTGGTTGAGCTGAAGCAATAACAGCACGAGTGCTCTTTGTTGGAGACAAAATTATCTAACAAGAGACAATTATGTGACATTACCATTAAAAGCAGTGCATGAAAAGCTTTAAGGCTGCATATCCCAGACTCTGCAAATCCCTTTCTCTACCTTTGCACTAAATAGGTCTCATTTAGCCCATTTGTTCTGTCCCAGGCAGGCAGAGGCAAAGCAGAGTTGATCGATTGGCTAATTACAGTAATTTTATCTTAAACACAGACAGCTGAGTGTTTGTCAAGTCACAGATTCGCCTGTTAGTGAGAGACCTCCCCCCAGCTAAATAATTAGGGATAATAGTAAGTGGCTCATAATAAATGCAACACACAAGAGCGCGCTCCACGAGCACAGCACAGGATCAGGAGGGCTGTTAGGGAACCCCCAGGTCTGTTTCTCCTTTCCAAGAAAACAGTGCAATACCTGTAATTGTCTCTCTTGAAATCAGGAGCCAGCTCTGCTGGTTTGTTATAAGCAAAATGCAATTATGCTACTTTTGGACTGCCTCTTATGTCCGGAGAATGGCTCACCACAGAGTCCTCAGCACAGGTGAGAGCAGCTTTCTCAGCTTGCTTTGACCAGACTCACACAAAGAGTGGAGATAAAGGTAGCACAGGGAGGTTATGTACACATAATCCCACTCCTCGCTCTTTCTAAAGCCCTAGGTAAACCTCAAAGTATCCTGTCCGGACAGGTACCTAGGGTCTTTCTCCTATATCCAACAATTTCTGATTACAATTCGGGGAAAAAAAAATCCCTCCCAAACTTCTCCTCCCCCCCCCCCCAAAAAAAAACCCATAAACCAGATTTAATTTGCATATGCTTAGATTAGATCTTAGCTAGACCAGATTACAGCCTGACTGCCACAGTCTGCAGCTGTACTACTGCTTACACAGTGAGAGCTGGGCCCAGAATTTAAATCTGCTCATACAGACAAAGGTTTTCTCCTATGAATAATCCCTGTGTTAGTCTACATACAACCTTGTCTGGGATTGACCTAAATCATCTACAGCAGAGAAGTAGGTTCTCTTCACCTTCATCAGAAAGATAAAGACCCTGCGCCAACAAGACAACATCAGTCCTTGGGGCTCCCAGCACCCACCCTGTGCACCAGAGATGCTGGGCTACCAGTGCTGCAGGTGCTTCCTCGCCTTAATCTAAGTACACGTGAGATTTTTGGTTCCCATCACATGGAGCAACACCAAGCACACACAGGCCTGAAGGCTTACATCCTCACTGCACAGGAAGGGCAGGATGGGGAAAGCTAAAGGCTACGGAAAACAGCTCTTGGTTTTTAATCAGGAAAGGAAACGGAACTGCTGTAACACATCATTGTAGCCTGCTGAGAACAGGACTTGGGAGAAGTGAGGAGAGGACAGAGAGCCCACGGACACCCTCATACCTTTCCTATTCTGCTAGGATTAATCTGCCTTTAGCAGGTGAGGTCACCTGCCTTCCCCTAGATGCTGAGGACCAGGAGAGGGACAGTTAGCACAAAGCAGGTTCAAGAGAGGGAAAACTTTTTGTCAGTGTAACAAGGATATAAAAAAAAAATCAGTTTGTAGGATGATGGCTAGGGAAACTATGGGAACTGTGGCCAAAGCAGTCAGTGCAGCTGTGCATTTTTTTTTTTCCCACCCTCTACTAAGAGACCATAGTTCAAGAGCTGAAATTACATTATTCTTTCCCCAAGTAGAAAGGAAGCTGGGAAGCAAATAAACCCTTATGGTAGAAAGGATGTGCCTGTAGAGTTTTCCCTCAGCCCCATACTTTCACAGAAGGCCATCAGGACACCAGAGATCTGTGCAGGGGGGAGAGGTGGAGGCACACATCCACCCTCGTCATGGTCCTGCTAGAAATGCATGATGCTCCTAGGAGATCTAGGGAGACTAAGGTGGGCTTTTTGGTGGAAGAAGCCAAACTGCATTTACGTATATTCATGTTGGACGTGACCTTGCACACTGCTCGCCCAGCCTCAGCAGGGCTGCACCTGCAGCCGTCACCTCTAAGAGCAACCAGCCTTGCACAGAACCAGAGACTGCCATTCCCAGAGATCTCAGCGAGCAGGCAGAAACACGCATGTCATTTGCCTTATTTTCCGATAGATAAATAGAGGGTACGCTAGGGGAAAGAAACAATTTTAAGTCAAATGCAACATTTGTTTGTTTGCAACAGCACCGAGTCATTTACTCGCTCTGCTCTAGGAAGCGTGTTTAGTTGTTTTCCTGTTGTGCCTCGCTCCAAGTACTGAAGTATCATCTCTCTTCCTTTAAAGACCTCATATTTCCGTACAGACTTTTCCTGAAGCAAATTATTTGTTTTTAAACTACGTGCTATTTAAGGCAGTGTCACTTCATCCCCAAATGTGTTTAACCAGCATCTGCAATATTCTTTTATGCTATTTCCTGTTATCACAGCACAACTGACTTGAAGTTTATACAGAATAAATACTGGCTTTGGCTCTGAGCAGAGGAGATAGCAGTATAATGATCAATCAAAAAAAGCCCTGGGGGATGGAAGAGATTAGCACTTTGATACTGCCGAAGATGAATGGGTGCAATGAGTTTGATAAGCTGGTGTTTTCCTCTGATAATTGCTCCGAAAAGCTTTCCAAGGCCCCTTGGATCCTCCCCCTGCTTCCCTTTTGTTTCAGGATAGGGCAGCAAGTTCAGCATCACAATCCTGGATAGGCTGCTACTGCTTTTAAATAAATAGCGGTGGATTTATGCCATATTTCATCACCTAGTATTGAACAATAAATCAGTCATTTAGCTACAGTTTCAGACTGGATTCCTGTTATTCTTCGACAACAGTAGTCCTTCTAGCTGTATGCAACCCCAAGCTGTGCTTGGAGTGAACAAGGGTGGACTGCTTAAGGGACTAGGACATCCTCTTTTCCTTAAGCTGGTATCTTTAACGTACCCTCTTTATCCTTCAGCAGTCACTAGCCCTTGGGTGCCCTCGATCAGACCCTTTCCCATCAGCAGAGACTCGTGGGAAAAAACAGGACCTAAAACCAGCTCCCCCGATCTTCCTTCGGGCTTCCTAAACCAGCCCCTAACCTCCTGCTCTTCCTTCTCCCCCGACATTGCTCTTTCATAGCTATCTTGCACGCTCGTCCAACGGGGACTTTCACTGGAGCCATAATTTCACTGGAGCCATAACATGAAATGCCGTTGTCAGGTTCACTTAGACTCCAGGAACATCCCCCTCCTCAGACCTAAGGAGACAAATCCTGCAGGCCTGTGGTCCTGGATGCCACGCTGTTCACGGTCCCGCCCGTCCTCAGCCAACAACAACACAGGAGCCAAGAGCTTTCATTGTATTTTTTATTGTTTCATTGATTAAATGGATTTTAAATACAGCATTAAAAATCTGTAAAAAATAGTTATTAAAAGCCAGCATTCAAAAGCAGGTTGCACATCAGTGACACTGTTCCAAATTCATCCTTGCATTTTGGTACAAAGTTAGGAAAGATAAAAATTTTTAAAAAAGCATATTCACCTTCTGGACAGAGATGATTGTTTTACCTTTCCTTTCAAAAGGGAGAACAGATACTTGTCTCAGAAGATTCTCCCACCAGCATTGTTTTTCACAGCACTGATTCACATTGTTTGGTGCTCTAAAAAAACCCCTCAGGTCTGTTGTTCACAGAAGCAGTGATGTAGCGTTTCCCCCTCATATGTACTGAGGTCAATGTACTTAAAAATAAAATTTAAAATTTTATTTTTAAAACAATTTCAATATCATGTAACTTGCATTTCATCCCTACAAAACTAAAAAAAAGAAAAAGCATCTTTGAGCAGGAACAGCTCCTTCTTTCTCTCCCACTGATTTTTTTTCTAATGATACTCTTGTATATTTAAAAAAAAAAAAAAAAAAAAAAAAAAAAAAAAAAAACTAAGTATCCCATTTCTGGCATTCACTCTTTGCTAAGCTCCATCACTGCAACAAAGATTTTCAGGAGTGATTAGTGAATAGGTACCTTCAATTTTTAATGCCCAATTTTAGAGCAGCTTGATCTTTAGAGAGACACAGCACACGCATCCTCAACAAAAACAGTCAGGCCCTTTTTGGCACTGTTTAAGCCCTATAAAACAGAGGCATGCCAGCAAGTCTTGACAT
Organism: Rhea pennata; assembly: GCF_028389875.1. Classification (NCBI taxonomy): domain Eukaryota; kingdom Metazoa; phylum Chordata; class Aves; order Rheiformes; family Rheidae; genus Rhea; species Rhea pennata. The sequence continues at coordinate 5,520,853 of NC_084678.1, forward strand.
TGGGGTTCTGGATTAGCTGTTCAGTTTTTTTTTTTTTTTTTTTTCTCCCTTCAAGTTGCTATCATGCCCCTGAAAAAGACAGCTGTGAAGATGACCCCTTGCATCAGTGCATCTGCACCATCACAGTCAAACCGGAGACAGGCTGTAACACGCACAACGTTTCCAGACATGAGCGTCACACTCGCCGTATTCACAACGGGTTAGAAAGAACACAGATGGCCACCTGCTTCTCAAGGACCTTAGGCACCCAGGGCTGAACCACACGGACGGACACGGAGAGCTACGTATCAGCCGGGGGAAGACGGGAAAAAACAACAAAAACCCCCCAAAACACAGAGAAGACAGTTCAGACTGCAGTGGAAACAAGTTCAGTCAAACAAAAGAAATAATACTGGCGATTGCCACTAGTTCAGCTAGGACTCGGCAAATGAAATACTTTGAATACACGCGTGTGGGGCCGCCCTGCTTCCGCCACGTGACGACAAGCATCCGACGGCGTTCAGAAACGCCTCCAGGGACGCCGCCCCCCGGCCGCGCCGCGGGACCCTCGCGCGAGCCGTCACGGCGCGGCCACGGAGGGGAGCGGGGCTCCCGCGCCGCCCCTTGGGCCGCGCCGCGGGACCCTCGCGCGAGCCGTCACGGCGCGGCCACGGAGGGGAGCGGGGCTCCCGTGCCGCCCCCCGGCCGCGCCGCGGGACCCTCGCGCGAGCCGTCACGGCGCGGCCACGGAGGGGAGCGGGGCTCCCGTGCCGCCCCTTGGGCCGCGCCGCGGGACCCTCGCGCGAGCCGTCACGGCGCGGCCACGGAGGGGAGCGGGGCTCCCGTGCCGCCCCCCGGCCGCACTGCGGGACCCTCGCGCGAGCCGTCACGGCGCGGCCACGGAGGGGAGCGGGGCTCCCGTGCCGCCCCTTGGGCCGCGCCGCGGGACCCTCGCACGAGCCGTCACGGTGCGGCCACGGAGGGGAGCGGGGCTCCCGTGCCGCCCCCCGGCCGCGCCGCGGGACCCTCGCGCGAGCCGTCACGGCGCGGCCACGGAGGGGAGCGGGGCTCCCGTGCCGCCCCCCGGCCGCGCCGCGGGACCCTCGCGCGAGCCGTCACGGCGCGGCCACGGAGGGGAGCGGGGCTCCCGCGCCGCCCCCCGGCCGCACCGCGGGACCCTCGCGCGAGCCGTCACGGCGCGGCCACGGAGGGGAGCGGGGCTCCCGTGCCGCCCCTTGGGCCGCGCCGCGGGACCCTCGCGCGAGCCGTCACGGCGCGGCCACGGAGGGGAGCGGGGCTCCCGTGCCGTCCCTTGGGCCGCGCCGCGGGACCCTCGCGCGAGCCGTCACGGCGCGGCCACGGAGGGGAGCGGGGCTCCCGTGCCGCCCCTTGGGCCGCGCCGCGGGACCCTCGCGCGAGCCGTCACGGCGCGGCCACGGAGGGGAGCGGGGCTCCCGCGCTGCCCCTTGGGCCGCGCCGCGGGACCCTCGCGCGAGCGCGCGGCTCGGCACCCGCCGCCGCGAGCCGCCGCACACGCTCCCGCGCGCCGACCTCCTCGTTTCGGCCGGACGCGGCTCGGTGTTTGTTCTGGTCGATGTTTTTAATCGGACGCTTTCACACAGAGCCCTCCGGAAAGGAGTTTCGTTCGTGTGGCCAGGTCTGACTAGCAACCTCCGATTAGAGTCTTTCCTCAGTTATCCCTTCTTACATTGGTTTTGTAAAAATAATCGCCAGCAAAAAGCACGCTTGCCTCGCCCTCATCGACGGTAAGCCGGGCGGCCGCGCGTCGCCAGCGGCACTGCACGGGACAGGCCCCGCTTTTCAAACGCCGCGTTTGAAAGAAGGCGGAGGCGGCTTCCCTCCATCACGGACAGCAAAACTGTTTTTGCTGGACACTGTGTGTGTTGCGCGGGCGTATTTGACTGCCCCCATTAATTACAGGATGCCAGCTTCGCACCACATCCGGCCTCTTACACGCATCCTCCTTCATTCTTCAGAGGAAACTGCAGTATCTGAAGAGCAAAACTCACAGCTTACTCTGGTGATGCACAGCAGTCAGCAGAGGATCTTACCGAGGACGCCTTCAGTACCGCTTCGGCGTTCGACTGTCTCTCCTCCAAAACACGGATGAAAGGGCAAATCCAGAAGGAACAGATGTGTTCTACGATTTTCAAGTTTCTCCTCTCACCTTCCATCCTTATTGCCCAATTCCTGCAGCTTTGTTTGCAGTTTTTTAGTTTTTTTTTTTCTTTTTAAATAATCACACCCTTCGCAAATTCTGCCACGTAATGATAATTTTTGCTGGTTACCAACTCTGCTCTTAACACGCAGGCAAGTCTCTGTAGCGTCTCTTTTGCCTTCCAAATCCAAACGCTTTGTTTCGCTCATGCTTCCCTTAAAACATCCGAGGATAAGATGGGTTTTGCTTAATTATCCATTCAGCATGGGGATTGACATGGTACAGGTCTAAGAGGTAAGTGTCTGGGTCCAGGCAGTGCTCACCTATCAAAACAGAAATTCAGACTGAGGATAAAAGAAACACTGTTTTTCCTCACAGTTTTTCCTAAAACTGGTATTTGTTCACATCCATTTCAATATTACCATCATTCAGACATTTTTCTGCCAATCTGAAAAAAAAATGTCAAAATAAACGTTTTTAAGATCATAAGATCAAACTTTGACCTTTGTAAAATAAAAAATTTAAAAAACACTTTAATACCTAATAACTTTAACCCAGAAACTTTAGCACTCAAAGACAGTTATGGCATATGTTAGTGTTCAAAACCAGTAGAAGAGAGTGAACTGTTTCCATTCAGAAGGACATTTTCTTCTGTTGATACTATGAGAAATACCAAGAGGCATCCAAACTGCTCAAGTTGCTGATGGTTTACAGCCACAGCAGGGCATAAGGATTCATTTCCATTTTCAGACCCCCTGCTCCATTCTGGTGCTACGATCATATAACTTCAGCCTCCTCCTCATTTGATGGCATTACCTTACTTCACAAGAGGAAAGTAGTGACTAATTAAGATCATCTTGTTTGACCAGATGGTTTAAGAAATTTCCACCCACCAAAAAGCATTATATGTCTCTGATCAAGAATTTGGGACGCTGAAGTTTCCACCCTCCTTGAGAGGCTTCTTCTGAATACAATCCAAAAGTGTGCAACACTAATGCAAGTTCAAGCTTCAACCTTCCCACACATTTGCCCTATAAAAGCTTTGCAGTGATGGCAGACTACATGGACAGCACACAGGTGGTTTGGCAGATGCTGTTCACTGTGGGTGAGGTTAACCCAAGCTTTTTGATTTTTCTTCTAATTTTCAGGATTCCCTCCAAATCTGAACCTCCTTATAATTCCCTAACATGAATTAGACAAAAGTACTGGACAGTAAATTCTTTATATCTGTTATCACCTAGCCTTACCAATGTTGCCTCCCACTTCATACAGGAACAGGTTTGTAGACTCCACAGAGTTGTTGCTGCAGAAAGAAAACACATTAAAGCTGACAGATCTGTCAGAGGGAGGTCTGGCGGTTTTGTCACTTGCTTCTAAAGAAGTCACTCATGGTTTGGAGGCCAGCAGTAGTCAAGGAAGCTACAGGCTACAGCACAGCAACCTTGCTGATCCTCCTGCACAGGAAAACTGTTGGAACCGCCACCAAAATTGCAGGGGGCAGGGGAGGAAGCAAGGCAGATATTCCTCACTACTAGTGAGGTGCACACTGTATGTGGACACTAACTTCTCAGCAAGAAGACAAATGGCACAAATATCATATACCAAAGTAAATACCAAAGTCCATTGAAAGCCCCTTTCCTCCGGGCTGATGCCTGCTCAGGTGAAGCTCATCTGCAGGAAGAGCTCAGCAGCTGTAGCGGCCTGTCAGTGGGATGCTAGCTCCCAGCTGACCCACATTCAGCCAACTGCACATCCTCCCTCCACCTCTGAGCATCTCCCACATTCAGCAGAGGCATTAACACCCCATCTACTGAATACCTACATGTATGCAAAGGGGTAGGGGGAGAGAGTTTTTTTCAGTTTGAGGGGGTTTTATTGTTGTTTTGAGGGTTTTTTTTCCCCAAGTAAACATTGGGCAGAGGAGCTAACTTGGGAACCCCCTACTTTACACAGGCATGTTGGAAATGCTGCTCCAGGAAAGTAGTTTGTACAGGTAGTGATGTTTTCCCTCTAGGAGGGGGAGGAAGACTTTGTTTTCCAGGGCAGTGTTATTTCACTTTCCCTTCCCTTCAGGAAGGCTTTGGGCTTACTGCTAGAGTTCACCTGTCTTCCAGCAGACCAGAGACTAGCAAATTCCTGACAGCCTGGGTACAAGGATGGAGCTGCTCAGCTGAGCTAGTGTTTCCTTGCTCCACCCAATGCGCTGTTTCCAAAGTTGCAAACAGAGAGGTGGAGGACTGCCTCCTCCTTGCTCCCTGTGCCACCACCTCAGCTCCGCCACAACACAGAAAACACACAGCAGCAACACCGTTTTGTGGGTTGTCTGCCTGTTTTAATAGCAGGGAGAACCACTTACCACTTGAGGAGGCTGACGGTATTGACAATGTTCCAACCGTTCTGGCAGAGGTTCTTCTGAAACTGCCTCAGGACATCAGCAACTCTGGTTGCGTTGTTCAAATGCACCTCGAGCGAGTCCTTCAGGAGGAGAGAAGCGTGGACTTTCACGATCTTGGAAGGCTGAGCAAGAAAGGCAAAGCGGCAAAAAGGACAACGCGCTTAAATTTAGACAGACTCCCTGGTATCAACTAAAATATCACATTTCAAATTAGATTGGAGAGCGTAAAGAACCAAACTGCTGCTCAGAGACTTGTGTTTGTTTCTTACTCCACACATGCTACGCGGTGGAAGGGTTATAAAAGCATCAGGGTGAACATTATAAACAAATCAAGTGTGCCTCAGCACTGTGCTTGGGGCGAAAAGCACCGATCTTCACCAGAGCGTGCGTTGGTGCTCCCTGCTGTTCACACGCGGCACTGGCACTAGGAAGAGGAACACAAGCTTCAAGGAAACCAGGATTTGTCAAAATAAATTTCAACACACTGTTTTTGCACAAGTCTGACCAGCGCTTCCAGAATTCATTTAAAGAACATAAGAAATTTAGACAGTTAAATTGTATTATACACACTACCAAAAATTTTAGAACCAGAGGTCGTTTTGAAATGGAAGAACTGGAATATTAGAGAACAGAGTTCCAGTACTGTTTGTCAAAACTATTTTCATTAACCCTAAAAGGACACTTTCAGAATTCTTGTGAAGAATTTGAACTAATTTACTCCAAACTGGAACAAGTCAATTTTGCAAACCCAAATCCTCTGCAACAAAACGGCGCTCAGCCCCACCGAGACTGTTCGAACAGGGCTACCAGTGCCTCACAACTACTGAGGCATCTATTCCACTGCATAAGCGGCAACTGTCCTCTCCAAAACGACAGCACCTCCTCAAGTGTAACATGCAGCCTCAATGAGGCAAGGTTTAGGCAGGCATCACCTCAGTAGCCCAGCCTGCACGGGAAGGAGGGGAACACACTGGCTCGTGAGAACTTAGACTGCAGACCTGAAGAAGAGTCTAAGTCCTCAATGTATTACTTCTGCCTGCAGATTTCTTCTTGCTCATATCCCTGGATCATCCCAGCTGCACCACCACCGTTATATCCTACTTTAAACTCAGTACTGTATAACATACCCTAGCCACTACAAACCTTCACCAATTCAGTTAAAAGCAAACTGAAAAAAGCAAATAAATCAGAATGACCCCAAGAATATTCTCCCAGCTTTAACCCTCAAACAAATCTGGTACTAGCTGCTGTTAAACATCTGTTAGCACCAATATGAAAAAGATGGAATAGCACTTTTTCATTTATTAGGGAAGTTATTTAACTCATATTGAGTGAGGAGAACCTTGTTCTCAAACCCTCCCACACAGATCAGCAGCATTATGGAGGGAAGAAAAAAAAAAAAAAAAAAAACACCACCTTTTACACTACTGTAAGTCTAAAATATCTCTTTGGAGTTCCTGCTGAAAGCAAGTCTGCCTTTATCACAGCAGACACATCTGTCCAAATACACCAGACATCTACAGTCATGCAAAATCCACCCTTAGCACAAGGTGATGACATGCATTTCTGGTCCTGTTTCCCTCCCTTTCCTCCCACAAGCATGCGGCATCTTAACCACATATTCTGCTGTCTGAAAAGTATTTAGTGCACTGGGTGTTGGGATCAATTTTTTTTTTGCCACAAACTAGCAAGAGGAGTTTGGGAAGCTTCCTCTCGTGGTTCTGTAGACGTTCTGCCTCTTGCTTTATAAGAGGTAACACTGCTTGGACTTTCAAGTTCTCACGAAGGGACTTATAAGGAGAAAGTGCTCGACCCTGCTATGAGAGGGCCCAGTGTTTCAAGCCCTAACTTACCTCTGCCTGGTTCTTTTCCACCTTGTCTTTATCAGCATGAATCTTCCGCAACAAATTTTTTATTCGCTTGTCACAGAACTGGTACCTTTTGCTATTGCTCTCATTCAGTTTTCTGACTTGAGCTACCAAAAAGGAGGAGACCTGGACAAGGGAGAAAATAGAAATTAAAACAAATTGGGCAGAAATGAGTACCATACAACAAAACCCCTGTGCAACTCACCGTCCAGAGCAGATCCTGGTAATGGATCATCATCCGCACGACATCAGCTGCCCCCTCCGCCAGCTGTTTCTCCTTCCCCTCCGGGATCTTGTTCGGCAGCCCCTTGTGCATGAACAGGTTCGGGGCCATGACTGTGGAAACGTTCCAGAGGTTCATCTTGTTGTTGTTCTCCCTGGCAACCACTTTGCTGAGAAATTCAAGTAGAGCCTAAGGTGGAGGAAGAGATTGGACTTTAAGATATTCATTACCAGTAATACTCAGAAAAACTAGCGCGGTATTTACTGGAGAGACCACCTGATTAGCATCATTTCTAGATATCGAGGAGCAAATCCTGTATTCCAGTCAGGAAGTGCTGTGGTCAAGTTCTAATCTCATAAGGACAGCCAGCGCTTACAGCTCACACTCACTGCCCAGGCTTGGGATTTGCCTACTCCCCCTATAATGAGTTTCCATTCTGAAGTCAGTAAAAAAGGAAAAAAAACTCCACAAAACAAAAAAACCCCACCACAAATAACACGATTTACATTAATTATACCTCTCTTTACAAAAGCCATTAAGAGTTCCTTGAATAAAACCATGGAAGGATACTGTGTTTTTCTAGTTAATCAAAAATAGGTACAATTACCTTTAAAGTGTTTCTGTTGGGCTCTGGCAGAATCAGAATAAGGAGGTTTAGGGCTTGCAATCTTTGCTTCAGGTCTGGAATATCTATCAAGAAAGAACATGACAGAGGGTTGAAACCTCCGATGCTGCTCTTGGAGAATGGGACTCGCATTCCCAAGTCACGTATATTGCGAGCAGGGGGAAAGGCGATAGGTTATTGTAGTGTTTGTCATCTAAGATTTGAGACCTTGCTTTATAGAAGTAGCCAAGCTCATAGACATCTTCTGATGCCTGTTACATGTGTTTCAGAAGACTGATTTGTTTTAGTGAACACAGTCTACCAGCAAGTTTGGTGCCCTTGAAGGGCATTGAGAGATTCCCATCACATTTCTTGCACAAAGAGCTGTGGGCTCAAACAATTAGCTTAACACATTCAAAGCCATCGATTGAGACACAAGCCTCAAAATAAAGCGTCTGCAGAACGCTACATCACCTGGGACGGGCTGAGACCACAAACCCTGGCAACATGCCACAGCTCAGCATGCACGTGGTTATTTATCAAACCGTCCAGTTCATGGTGGCAACCGTGCAGCCAAATGACAGAATATATAATTCAAGACTCCAGGACAGTGTTTCTATACCGTTTTTTTTTTTTTTTTTAAATATAACCTATTCTTGGAGACTAAGACTCAGATTGGTGCACTACAGCATTTATTACACTCAGCACAGCCAGTCTGACCTGCTAAAATTTGTATCTTGCTCTGTATTCCCATCAGATCACAACACACCTAGACAGGAGAACCCAAAACCAGCAGAACTTTTTAAGAAAAGCATAAACCAGGCAACTGATACTAAGCAGCCAAAACAGGGACTCACTTTGTACAGCAGCAAAAGCAGGAAGATACTCTGCTGTCAGCAACGGAGCAGGCAGCTCTCTTATGAATCTTTTCAGTAGCCCAGATACATCATTCTGATGAACTTCATCCCAGCGAAAAAGACCAGTATAGAAGTCACTTTCCAGTTTCCGCTCTAGACTCTATGTTAAAAAAGAAATTTATTATGTTTTAAGGAGAAAATACACTGGGAATTCTATAGCTGAGTATTAGAGAGCAAACCATCAAGTGAAAAGATTGCAGAGTCTCTCCCAGATCCTCTGACTTCCCAGCAATGGACATTTCTAATTGTACTGGGAAAGCAGACAAGATAATTCAGTTTAAACCCAGTCTAGGTACTGGATCAGCAACACGCTCACTGCCTCCGACGATTTTTTTAACACTACCAGAGAGCTCATACCTTGATTCTGGTCTGGGACCCAGAAACTCTCAAAATGCCCTCAGTTTCAAGTCCTCTCTTTTCCAGACATGACAGCAACTATTAAAAGGGCAAAAAGAATTTAGATATCCTGATCAGAAGTCAGCCCTTCCTTATCACAGCCTCCAAAGCCTTCCCGGCTTTGAGGATCAGAAGTGCAAATAAAATCATTAGGGAACTTACTGCCTGGAGTAACAGAGGGACCTTGGTGCTGGGGAGCAGTTTTTGGTCATTTTCCAACAGAGTGTTGAGTGGAACTCCAAAGAGTCTTTTCTCTGCAACAGAAATAACATATGCTCTAAGTCTGTACCACCATTTATGCAGGTGTCAGGGATATCTCCACCACTACAGCCTAAGACTGCACTTTTTGTAAGCACAGACACTGCAGAAAGAGGAAGAGATGCTCCTACGACAGTTAGGAGGACAAGTACACTTCATAGCTGGACATAAATGTGGCACTAGGTCTTGACGTTACAACCCAGTAACTTCTACATTAAGTTCTGATTAAGGAAAAACACCTGTCACAAGGTTTCTTACAGACCTTCTCTGTTCCTACATTTTAAGTTCAGACCTACGAGAATGTCACAATTTAAAAAAGGCACGAAAATTACAACGATGCACAACAAACCTGTTGTTTTCAGTTTTACTGCCTTGTTTCTCTTCAGCTCAAATCCTAGAACATCACAGAGAGCCGTTAGTTCAATAAGGGCCAATGTGGGAATCTTCTTCATGTCCTGAGCAGATAGATCTCCAATCCTGGTCACTCCTAGTCTGCCCTTGGAAATCTTAAATTTCTAAAGAAAAACACACAAAAAGTTTTTGTGCAAGTAACACTACTGACCCTTTTCTTTCTCAAGCTAATTTGCATCCTTATCACTCCTTGCCACTACCCAGGCATCTGTTCATTCTCCTGTTTCAGCAGGAAACAAATGCCCAAACTATTCCTACTCCTACCCAATTCACAGTTGGAGAAATGTACCCTGCTTCCAACATTACTTTTGTAGTCATATCAAGACTCTTAAGTTAAAGACAGTCAGATGTCCACCTTAATCTATTTGAACTTTAGAAGTCCCAGCACATTTGTGGAGAAAACCATCAGCATCACAAGTCCAGTTATTCTCCTCTTTTCAGTGGAAATTGCCCAGATATTAGAATCACTAGTTTCCTACAGAAATACTTGCTCTCTTCTATCCTCAGTTATCCTTGCTCATCACTGCACTGAAAACAGCTTTGCCTGTCTAAAAATATCTGCCTCCTATAGACCTGTTGTGACACTATCCAGAGAGGATCTCAAGTTTCCAGGATTTGGATACGTAACTGAATCAAACTTCCACTTCTCCTCTAGACAAGAGGGGAGCCAGTAGGCTTGAATCGGAAAAATTCCTTCTGAGCTTACAGTTAGGGCATTTCCATCCTTTATCCTCCTAGATTCAGACAGGAACGATCCTTTGAGCAGAATAGCTGCCTGCTCCGAGTAGGCAACGTCCATGTTGAATGCTTCCTCTTTCCCAGGGTTTCGAACCATACAGGAGTAATCCTGGGTTTCTGCTACACAGGAAAAAAACATCTCTAAGTTTAAGAAGCCAGAAAGAACGAAGCATAGAAAATAAGCAAGCTAAAAGAACAGTTGTGATACAAATTGGAGGACCACCATTTTAAAAGAGATCACATTAACATGTGAGAGGGTTGTTGTCATAGCACAGTCCTGTAGCTGAACAACAGGGTAAGATTAACTCAAAGTTGTAATGCTACAGCTCCTGTCACCAAGATCAGTAGTAAGATGTGTACAGCCTCTAATTTAAGGGCATACCTATGGCTAACTTCTCTCTATACAGCTGCTTAAGGTGTTTACATGATTTCACTGTGCTTTGTCAGTGATTTATTTGCATCTTCTAATCGCTTTCCTGAAGAGGTATGTGAGTGGCAACTCCTAACACTACTAGACACAGGAAAAAGTCTACTGAACCTACAGCTGAGGATACGCATGTATTTAAAATCCACAAGCAAGGCCTTCCCTGACAGCAGCACCATACCACATGTTACATCACGGTAACGCAGTCTTTGCAGAGCCTTTAATACCGGTGCTGGAGCTGTTCGAGCTCAGAGCCTGGATTAGCAGAGCTCCCTTCTGCGCTCCAGTCCTGCTTCACGACCGCCGGGTTGAGAAATCACTGCAAGGCCTTTATTTGTGTGCTTATCGTTTCATGTAACGCAATAAAGCAGGCTTTCAAATGCACCTCAGAGTCAACAACTGAAGTATAAACATGCACTGCCCTCTTCCCTCTGGATTAAAGATCCATTATATCATGAACGACCCTATGTGTTCCTCTTAAACATGCATCGCCCTTCCAACTAGCTTCTAATCCCCTGCAGAATTGTCATATGGAAAATGATGCAGGTATTAATGTTGTCGCAGTAAGTGTAGGCTTGTGTGCAGACCATGAAAATGTGGTAAGATGCTCTTTCTTAGAGTATGCTTCTTTCCTTAATCTAAGAGGAACCCACTGTACATTAAAACTTCCTGCTTACGTTTCTGCACATTTGCAGTCTGTAGATTGTGCCATAACTGATCTGGTCTGGAGTCCTCTTTCTTTGCCACTGTTTCCTGAAAAATAAACCAGGACACATTTAGCTACACAGAGCAAAACAAAAGTTACTGCAAGCCAACCTGATTTTGGCAGAAGAACACACCTGAGAACATTGGCTGTTAGCACAAGAAAACACTGCTCAAGTTCAGGGCTACACGACTGCTCCAGAGTCACAAATCATTGAAAGAATCATAACTGGAGAACGTGGTAGGCATAGGGAAAACGCATGACTATTTCATAGACACTATTTAGGATAACCTCCATATCATTAAACCAATTGCTAGTTCTTGTTTTCACACAATCAGCACCCAATCCCCCCCTTATTTCAGGCATGGAGGGGCTAACAATCACTGTGCACCAGTCACACTGCATGGGCTCTCCCCACTGCCCAAGCTCACGAGTCATCTTTGCCATTTGGACACACGAGAAAGTGCACAGTGAATAGACTTCTGCACCCAAAAGCTTCCCTTCACCAGCTTTATAGCAACCTAATCTCTTCAGGTCTAGCAAGTGAAGAAGTATAAGGAGACATTCAGCAGCCAAGCATGCCAATAAGAACTTCTTTTTTTTTTTTTTTTGCTAGAACTAATAGAATATGCTTTCCTATGTTCTAATTACAAGAAGTTGGCAACTTTCTGACAACCTGCTCATGACACTGAATTGGGACCTGTGAACTAGAAGTTAAAACAGACCTATACAAAGTCATTGCAACCAGATAACACAGTTAATCTGTACAAAAGCGCCACTCTACATTTAAAGTGGGTGTACAACTGTCAAGCTTTCCAAGAAAGCAGAAAATTCATTTAGCACCTGCAGCTCCATTGTATACAGCATAAACCAAACACCATCAGAGTCTCAGCCCCAACACAGAAAGCTTCTGGTAGAAGCTCCAACAGCTTCATGCCTGACCACGGACATCGCAAGTGCTTCCATTCAAGTCACGGCTGAACCGAACTAGCTTTAAGCTAATTTGCTTATTACAGTTTTCTCCACAGGCAGACTCCGTTTGTAGTAAAAGCAGCATTAAAAGCAGAAGGGAATATGTATGAGAACTACAGGAACATTTAACATTCTGATCCCTGGGCACAGAGATAGGAAGTCAGTTGCAGGAATCATGCAAAATTTAATTTAATAGTTAAGGAACAGCTATCAGGTCTGGGTTCCAGGTCAGGAATTTCCAAGACCAGAGAAAAAACACTTTACCTTTCCATACCCATTTTCTCCGTCATGAACATCCTTTTGTGTGACAAGAGATTTCAAGGCAGGGAGCAAAACGTGCCAGGCATCACAGAAACACCTGTTTTCTCAAATGGTTATGGAAGGTGTTTGGAACTGGTGGGGGAAATGCAAACCACTCTGGAAAGTTATCCTAAAAGCCTGCTTCCCTCTGGGCTTGCTTTGGGAATTACTCAAGGGTAAAAGACCTTGACTCGTTGCCTGTTGCCCTGCTCTAACATGCCAGAGCATTCCCAGTTTAAATAGAAAACACTCATCATTTGCCTAAGCTGAGCATCCAACACTTTCCCTGAAATAAAGAGGGCAAACACCACCTTCCATGAGCTGGGAAAGACTAGCAAGGAATAGGGAGGTTAAGCTGATAACCATTCAGCAAAGAAGCAACTGGTAATCAGAGAGATCCCTTTAAAACATATTTTCTTGCCGCCTTTAATTAAAAAGGAGCAAGTACAAGCGTGAAAAAATTGCCTTTTTGGTTCAGTGCCTTCTGCTAACAACAGAAGATCTCAGCAGCAACTGCAAAGCTTTTAAGTAATACTGAGCCAAAGAAAATATGAATAAATCCAACAGATCTCGAGTTATTGGAAAGGAGTCCAATGATCTTGCCCGAAGCCAGAGAAAGACAGAAAATGTTCAATTTCTGATCAAATTAAGGTTATTCAAACAGGCAGTTTTAGTATCTTTATATACGCCTTCATCATACTGAAATGTCATTCTAAAACATCAGCTAGGATCTCAGTTGCCTGGATTATCAAATGCAAATATTAGCAACCTAGTGAGTGAGCACATAAGATTAAGAGCTCAAAAACCTCCATTTCTACACAATAGGAAGTTGAGTCATTTCAAGAGATACAACAGGCTAAGACTTAATCTGCAAGTATAAAAACACTGAATTTCAACTGAGGAATTTAAAACAACCTTGCAGCGTTCCTATTTTTAGAAACATCATCCTTCTGTCACCCATTCAAGCAGGAATGTGAATAATGCCCTGCAAAAGCAAATCAACCATGTCTCAGTCTTGGTGCAACTCACAGTAAGGGAGGGAGTAATCTACACCTCCACAGTGGGGAGTTACAGAAAGTACAACCGCACCAGTTTACAGATTGCTAATCTCATTCCCTTAACACATTTAAGGGATTGTTTGACCAGTATAATTCATCTCATTATAGTGAGAGACATTTCAAAGAGGCTCCAACTGAGTAAAAGGAGTCTTCAGTTCTGGTTAAGAGTGGAAGTCTCATGCTACTGCAAACATGAGATCTTAGTTAAGCTCAACATCTTCCTATCGGATACCTGACCAAAAGCAAAAGTCACAAGGACTGCTAACTGGAATAACGAATTATGGATACTCGAACTGCGAGCCACAAAGAGGAGCAGTGCCACAAGAAAGTAGCTGCAAAGCTAACGGTTACGTTTTTGGCAGCAAAAAAAGGCATTGGCTGTCCTTCGCCCAGAATTACGGACTGTATAAATACAGTTTACCAGAACTGACCTTATCAAGTTTTCTTTCTCTCTTTATTTATTTTTTTAATAATGATATCGGGTGTCACTAGAATAAAGAAAACATGAGAGGGCTTCAAAGGACATTGACAGTCCACTAGGCTGTAGCACTAGAGGTGCTACAAAAAATCCTTCCATCAGTCTCCAGAAAGCTTACAGATTTGCAGATTTTGCATCCTTTCTCAATGCTGCAGCCTGGATGCAGAATTTCTGCAATCTCAGCTTCGTTTCAGCTCAAAAGACCAAGCCATCTATTTGGAAACAACAACAACCCTAGAACCAGAAACGTACCCCAGCACTGACTACTCCAAAAATGTCTCGGACATCCCGAACAGGATGCTTGTTCTTCCTCCTCCGAGACCGGGAGTAGGTGTCCAGCCTTCGCTGCACAGCCGCCGCCTGGGTCTTTGTCAGGGTGGAGAGCAGCACGATGTTGTCGTTTTCTGAGGTCCGGTCCCCAAGGAGGTCGGAAAGGCCGGCATCCTGCAGCCACTCGGCCTCAGCGTCTCCCTCTGCGGGCAGGGCACAGGGAGGGTGGGAGGAAGAAGAGGAGACCGCAGTGAGAAGACAGAGGATAACAGCAATCAGAGCACGGCAGGGCTAGAGAACCAGAAGCCTGGCGGTGGCAACGGGGCATCACTGCAAAGGAGCTGCCTCTTTGGTAGGACACCAAGGGTGTTCTTGACATCTCAGCCCCGGAAGCACAGGGGAGTACATGCTTTAGGTAGCTATCACTGTCCATACTCCTTTCTCCCCCGCAACGTGAGGAAGAGGAGAGCGGGGGGAAAAAGCGAAAGAACTGCGGCGTGCACATATTGTCTGCTGCCCCGGCAGAAGGGGAGCACACGTGCGGCCCCGCGCGGGATTTAACGCGGGGACGGCAGCAGGGGCTGAACGCGCCGGGGGCTCTCCCGGAGGGGCACGGCATGAAGCGCAGTCGCTCCCGTGTAAATCTGCCTCCACGCGGGCTTCTCTGCAAAGGGGAGCCCCAGCAGCGGCAAAAGCACGTGGTAAGTTCAGAACGAACGACGCTACCTCTCTGGAGCCCGCGCGGGCTCCGACAGCTTCGGGAGCGCAGACCAAAGCTCTCTGAGAAGGCGCAACGTACAACACTGTACGTAGGGCTTTTGCACTCGCCTCAATCATCCGGCTGTTCCTTTAGCTGTCTTTATCTATGTGCAAGCCTAGGTATCAACCAAGAGCTTTCTGGGGCTTTTTTTGTTTGTTTTTAAATATCCAGACGCTGATCTGGTGGATTCAATATATTTTATTCAGTGTACTTATATGCAGAATTATTTGTAGGTATTGCCACTATTTTACTTTTTTTGGGGGGAGGAGATTCATACCCATACAGTCATTCTGCAAAAGCAAAAATGTTATAAAGCAATGCACAGGTTAAGAATATCTACACCCATTCGAAACACCACTAAAATTAAAGACTGTTCCAGCTGCAAAACAAAGCACGAGAAGCCTGGAGACAGTAACAGCAGCATAATTCAAACAAGCTCAATTTCACACCATTCTTCAATATACATAACACTGCACTTCAAACATGTATCAGTTTTTCCCTAGATGTCCTTTCTGCAAGTTGTGAAGTGCCCTGAGCAAGGCAGCTACCTGAAAAATAAGGATAAAAGTAGTTATTTAACAGGTGGCTTCAGCTTTACAGTGAATGCCACATGGCCTTCAGCTTCTCAGTTCTGGGTACTCATTTACTGCAGGCAGCTCCAGCACAGCTTTCTCTAAGGACATAGTGGAAAAAATGACAGCTGATCCGATTGAAACCAAATAATTTGTTCCTACTCTTCCTTTCCAATGCAAACTGCTATTTCCTCAATTATCACAGCTGCGCAGGCAAGTTTCTATTATTGTAGTATCAATAGTTTAAGAAAAACCATGCATCTCTTATGAGATGAAATAATCTTTTTTCCTGAAAAAACCACTATTTCATTATAGCACTTAAGAACACAGAACACACTATAAAGCCTGAAAAGACTTAATGAAGTCGCAATATCTTTGTGATTTACGTGAAAACAGAACTTTTTCAGCATCACACTACAAGCAGCGGAACTGGACTTAAAGTCATTGCTTCCTTTCAGAAATCTTCTGGGAAACCAGCCGATATTCCTACAGTGTTTTAGATTTTGGTCATTCCTCATGACCAGTTGTACAAAGCGACCACGTAAGAGCGTCTCCAGCGATGTGCTCACTTGTTTACGGTTACTCTTGCTTTTGCAGCCTCTGTTCTTAGTCCAATTTAAGTATTCTCACTGGACATGTATTTTATTATGCATCTGCAATTTCACATAAGCACGGAGTGCAAAAGCCTTCTGCTATTTATTGTGTCTTCAGGAGCTAAAGGAAGTTAATTGCTTGCAAATTTTGAAAATATCCAGTTCCAGACATAACAGGAAACTAATCTAACACACAACAGTAAAGAAGGATGTCTGATTTATTGTTTGTTAGGCCTACAGCCCCATCTGATGCCAAAGCACCTCAGATTATTCTGATTTTTCTATTTAATATTTTTGGCCCAATTATGTTTACTTAGTAACACAAAAGGACAGCAGTAAAACAGGGTATTTACAGGGGAAAAGGTGGTGGTGGGGGGATCACAGTCAGAACAGAAGTTCAGCGGTTTAGCTGCCAGTTTAAATTTGGGGAGCTGTTAATATTTGCCTTTAAATTCTGGACAAGCAATATTTCTGGAAAAGCATCACAATTGGGAACAAAACAGGCAGAAGTAGAGAATACCACTTGCAAAACCTACTTGAACTGCGAGCTAACTAAAACCACATTCACAACTAATTGCGCTCCATTCCCAAAAAGTTAAAGGACAGATAAATATCCTGCAAACACGCAGCTTCAGATGAAGCATTCAGCAAAACTTTCCAGACATTAAAAAATAAAACAAATAAGTAAATAAATCCTTCTCTGCAGACCCTCCTCGGACACGGCCCCGAGCGGCTAGCGGTGGGGCTGCTAGCAGGAACATTGTTAACGGCGCTACCAGGCTCGCGCCTGCGCTGTGGCCGTGCTGCACAGCAGGCAGCTAAAGACAAGGACTACGCTTCTGGCATCGCGGGAAAAACGCTCCTTCCTCCCCACTTCTGCTGCTGTGGCTGCCGGCAAGCACCAGTAGCTCTGTGCTGACCCAGTTCTCCCGCAGAGTTGCATACTGGCTGCCCACTAGCTCCGGACGGGGCTGCGAACTGCTGCCCGGGCGCAGCTTCCCGGGCTCCGCGCAGACGGCGCCGGAGCCTCCGGGGCTGGGGCGCCTCGCGGCCACCTCGCCGCGCGGGAAAGCCCGAGGGCTCCAGCTCCCGCACGCACCCCCGTCCCCAAGCTGCTCCTTGCACGGTGTGCTCAAAGTGCAAGCAGCATTTGACTAAGCCACTTTCCAGAAGGCCCCAGCAGAGCTTTTCCTTCCAGAGCCTGGTACAAAGGCTCCAACGCTTGCAGCATCATTTCAAGTTCGTCCGGTTTCAGCTGCCAGTTAAGCAGTTAGCTCTCACCCACCAGATCAAGACACAGCGTTAAGGGAAACTTCTCCTTGTGGTCGGGCTCACACACAGTAATCAAAGTGCCTCTAGCACAGCAGCCTTCGGGGTATCCCAGACAGCCTGTCATCTCACAGCACGGCCTTTTCCAGAGACTCCTCCCCATGCTCATCTTCTGCATCACTTTGGTGTCCCTTCTAGTTCTAAAAAACAAACTTACGTCCTTTACGTAGGGACCCTAACAGCAGCCCTCCGTATTTACCATGTCGCACCTTTTAGTGCGGATAATAATCTTCCCGTCTCTACTCTCCGAAACCCACCTTTAAGCATCCAGGATACCTATTTACCCTACCCTGCCTTAGCATCACGCTAGGACTTTCCCTCAGATGTTTCTCCATTACACACATGGATCCTTCTCAATACGAGGCCAGAATAACAGCCGGAAGCCATGCAGGCTGCAGTCCCGACCAGTCAAGCGAGCGTCCGACATGCCCACACGCGTGGCTCAAAATGAGGAGCTCGTGTTTGCTCTGTTCCTCTGTGGGGCTGCGTGGTCCTTCTCGGTATTTATCATTCCCCAACATCCCAGGATTTTGTACCCTCACGTCAAAATGCAATTGGTCCAAGTCCCCAAAATTGATTACTAATAAATAAATAAATAAATAAGAATATCCCCCTCCACACCCTTGAATGTACTGCTGACTGACCTTCAGTCAGCTTTGCTTCAGAAGGTGCAATAGTCCAGACTAGCACCCCCACGTAGGGAATTATCCACCATCCAAAGCAAGGGAGGAACAAACACACACACACACACAGTGTTACCAAATATTGGTAATATCCCAGTCATAACGCAATATGCTTCCAAATCATTCAGATGCATAAGAAAAAATTATCTCTAAGATGTTCATCTGTCTTCCCTCCCTCACTCCCAACAGTTTTGGCAACCTACCCTCTTGTGTTTTGACATCTGCAAGGCTGCATTCTTCTTGCTCGCTTTCACTGCTCTGTTTAATGTTCTCTACTTCCAGCCAAAAACTGTCCATTGACAAGTGGTCCAAAGAATCCAGCCTGGAGTTGATGTGCGCTGACAACGGGGATGCCAAAGGACTCTTCGGAGCAATCTGGCTCATTTTGCAGGAGCAATTTCTGGTACTGAGAGAGAAAGAGATAAGGAGAGACAGATTAAGCTACACATATTCAGTTATGACATTCCCAGTACAGTCTTCAGTGATTAATGACTGCAATAAAAGCCAAACAGAGGTAAGTGCTAAACTTCCTTTTGCTAGTGTTTAGCAATAACAGGCAAAATTGGACCGAAGTCCAATAGAGCAGGAGAAAAAAATACTGTCCAAGTGATGTGAGAGGAGGCAGCATGAACACATCTTGCTTCACTGTCCTTCCAGCGACCTCTTAGACACCTCCTATTCCCACGTTTACTACCAAGACTCCCCCTGCAAGCAGGCACAGATGCTCTCTACATCCACAGACAGCAGGATGTTTCAAGCTCTGTGCACATACGCACAGGCGATCTGTGCATGCACAGCGAGTCTGATGACGCCCAACCAGGGCGGACTTGTCCTCCGCACGGAAGACGCATGGACACGGCTGTTGTATAGCCTGTATTTTAGTTGGCACAAGCAGCTCCCATGTTTGAGACTCTTTTTTCCTGCCCAGACCAGATTCTTCAGATTTGTGAAATACCAGAAGTGTCCTGGGAAACCCAAACACGCAGAAGTTTTTAACACCCTGCCAATTACTTCATGAGCAGCCAAAGTCTCAGACTAGTCCAGCACAGCTGAGCTTTCAACCTCTCCAAAGAAAGGTGCAAGATCCTAACCACTTCATAAAATAACACTGCTCCTAAAATGAAATTTAATTCTCTTCAAAGGCTTGTAAGCCTTTTAAACTTCGCTCTATACCTTTTTCAAAGGCTTAAAATAAACAGGGATAAATTTAACCTACTTATTAAAAAAGCCTCAATGGTTCAAGTTACACACACACAACTTAAGAGATTCTGCACTACGCTTACTCTGGATAGTCTGGAAAGGGTTATCAAGGACACATAGAAAGAGTCATCACTACAAAACAAAGGTTAGAATTATTTTCTAGGCACGATACAAGAAGTAGATCAAGCCTTATGCCTGAGAAACATGAACCAAACATAGCCACCAAATTTAGTTTAGCCATCCAGCTCTGGAAAGGCCTAGGAACTAATATTTGCCAGCTATTTTGCCATAAATAACCTACTCTCATTCTAACAAGCCACAACTAGCATTTTTGGCACTCTCTTGCTTCTGTTACAAGAAGCATTTCAAGTCTTAAAGGAATAAGTTTGAGGATCTAGCAATTACAGGCATATGTTATGGGATATTCTGTACTTACATTTACACACTTACACATTCTGCACATTCCCTCTTCTAATATGCATGCAGGCAGCCCTCTTCTTCTAAAGGTCAAAACTAAAGTGATAACCATCATTTTGAGAACACCTGGAGCCAGCAATAGCACTGAGAACAGGAACAACAAGTTCTCGTTCTTTTTTTGCTTTTCTTTTCAGTTCAATGCAAACAGGAATACAGAAGTTAAAAATTGAAGAGAGCTATTATGCCATCCAGCCCACCTCTGACAAGTTAAGAGGTGTCCTATTTGTTACTCTTTTTTTTTTTTTTTTTTTTTTTTTCCCTCATGTTCTTACACTTGGGCTTCCAAACAACAGGGCTCTTAAAAGGCCACTTCACAGCCTGGTAGAACATCTAAATGTTTAAGATTTTTTTTTCCCCCCTTTCATAGTTCATATTGATTTCTCTCAATTCTACTATAGCTACCATACCAAATCATTATTTTCCCTTTCTCCTTTTTACTTATGTCTTTATGCATCGAGGTTATGAATTTAGATCACTTCCCTCATACCAGTTCTTCAGCTTAAATACTCCTCCTGCCCCATTTCCTTGCATTTGCTGACAAACTTCTCGTGAGAGGATTAAACACAGTCACCGCGCTACTACCAAAAGACTATTCCCTCTCCTGCCAGGATATCCCACCAGAATGCTTTCATATGACAATCAGCAGAAGCCACCACTTGGGACATAAGAATAGCTGGAGGTTATAAGACATCTTCAGGGACTTTGTTTTGGCCAGCATCAGCTCCAGAAACACTGTGGCAGCCAAAACTACGCTACAGCACAGCCTCTCAGTGTGTAACGCTACTCAGGCTAAGAAACCATCTCATAAGCTTTCCTACTTGCTCTAGGAACGCACTCAGCAGGCACAACTACTCTTGCCACAAGTTACCGTACTGTACTGCTGTGGGATCTAGGTTATACAGACAGAGCAGCTCTAAACTATAAAATTCCCTCATGTTCCACCTCAGACTCATCTAGCACCTGAGAAGTCTCCTTCGGTTCACACTGGGATAGAAGCTGTATCTAGCTCTGCAGATCCAGCAGAACCTAACCCTCGAAGCCAAGGGCAGCTCGCACAGAGTGCGCACATCCCATGGCGAGCCTGCTTTACCGTAGCTATGGCAATCCTTCCCACACCTGACCCAGGCCTGCCCAAAAAGCAAACAATCTTCAAGACAACACAAGCAGAGCATTCAGCTCTTTCAGAAGTGTGGCTATTGCCTTGTATGTTCTGCATGACTTACCAGAGACTAGATTCTGGATGCAAGCTTTAATCCAAGAGATGCTATGATTAAGTGGACTAACTCTTATCCATAAGATTAGAGCAGGTCCCTTGTACCTATCTGAGAAGGGTCACAACGTCCCTCTCAGAATACCTTTGCGAACAGCCATTTCTGATCTACCAGCACCTCCGCTCCATATCATGACTGCACAACACTGGTACAAGGATGGAGTACTGTTGGAAACTACACCGAACTGTGTAAGTACTCCTATCCCACTCTGACTGTTGCTTTTGTACCATCCCTAGCCATCTTGCTTCCTCCCACAGCTGGGTACTCAGATGCACCAAAAAGCTACACTCCTAGTCACACTACACGTCTGTGTTAGGAGCGCCATACCAAACTACTTGTGGGTCAAACCACCTCAAAGCCATTTTTATCTCTCAACAGCCCCATAGGCCACTGCGCTAACTCATTTCACCAAGGTGGAAAGATGCATGCACACACACCGCTGGCGGGAGCCAACACCCAGCTCTGCAGCTCCTATCTCACAGAACCAAGCCAAGGCAAAAGTCGGGTCTTAAAATTAAGGCCAGAGAGCAAGACATTTTAATTTTTTTCTGTCTCCCCTTGAGCACATTGCTTTACATATCCAACTGGCCAGGTGGAAAGTTAATTTCAGATTCTGGGCTCTTTTGAGATTGCCCTCCTTTGATTTACAAATGCAATGAGCAAGAACAACCTATGACATA
Organism: Rhea pennata; assembly: GCF_028389875.1. Taxonomy (NCBI): domain Eukaryota; kingdom Metazoa; phylum Chordata; class Aves; order Rheiformes; family Rheidae; genus Rhea; species Rhea pennata. The sequence goes on from NC_084678.1 coordinate 5,542,591, forward strand.
TACGAGTAGTAATAGTCCAGATTTAACATGTAGATTATTAATCAGCTCGATTGCAACTAGGCAAAGAGTAAGTGGAATAATCAAGTTCACTCAGATGCACTGTAAACATAAAAAGCCTAATGCTTTAAAGTTTTAACAACTAACCCAACAGTAAGCAAACTGGCCAGAAAGATCTAGTTAAGGGTGACCATAAAGGAATGATTTTGTGGTAAGATTGGCCATATTAATGCAAGCTTTTCCTCTTGTTTAAGAGGAGAGCTAGTTTCAGTGGGCTTGAGATCCATCCACTTGACCTCCCTCCCCCCAATAACCTCAGTGTGACTCTAGGTCAACATTATCAACAGCACGGTTATGAGAAGTTAAACAGACTGGCATGAACCTTGTAAGGCTCAACTTATTACTTCTCCTGCAGGCCACCTCTGTGCAGAGCACCTGGTAGCCCTAATACAATCTGCAAGCCTGCATGGCACAGGCAGGGAGCACTGGTGGCTCACCAGCCCTGGACTAAGGTATGAAGTCTCCGAGCAGTTTTTGATCTGTTCCTAGATACTGTCAACACATAACAAATGCATTGTAAACACTCATGCAACTCTCTGCCCTCTTGAATATATTCAGCTAAACACTGTTGCTATATGTTTGTTCCTTCCAGGGCTGAATCACTCTAGTCAGCTTCTTGCAGAATTTGTGGCTGCCTGGGCTACTCCACGGCTCGCTCAACATCCTTTCCTCACTGAGCATACCTCTCCAGCAGACAGGCAAAGAGATCCCTTCCCCATGCATTTCGGGCAGAACAGGTGGTGACATGCACGAGCCAAGGAATTGCAACTCCTTTAATACTGCTTCTAGAAAAACTAAGATGAGAAAAAAGCAACAAAACCAGACGAATTCAGTTATACAAGACAGGCCTACCACACACAAGCACCTAGCTGCAGGGACGTTTCCAAAAATCTGGGCCAAACACAAGGAAACACAGAAAAGAAAGAAACGGGTGGCGAGAGGCTGAATTAACCTCAAGAGAAGCACAGCAAGTCACAGAATAGATCAAGAATCAAGATCATTTACCATCTGGCAGCAGTGTTTCCCACAGGTAAATACACTAAGTCAGAGGAAGGAAAAATATGCATGTCTTACCAGCTTTCAATTTATTTCAGGGTCAAAAACCAGTTGATTGGCACAAGATTAAAGGAAACAAAAGGTTCATACAGGAAAAGCTCCTCTTTAATTTGCTTTCAGGTTCCTATCATGAGGAAGCAGTTTAAATCTGATCGCAGAACTGTACGGTTAATTCTGAAGAGTGAGAAATACCTAAAGCTCAGTCAATCACAGCTTGCAGCAGGCTGGATTCTCTTGTTTAAAATAAAGGCATCATAAAACAGGAGTATTTGAAAAGCTAGAGAAAGTCTTGAAGTATTACATCAGGTAAGGAAAAAAGTTCTTGAATGTAATTACTAAAAGAATTTAAAATTTAAACCTTAATCACCCTTTCAAAAATATTACTACTAGAAAAGATCGCTGTATAATAGAAGTCAGTCTACTTATTACTAAATTTTTAAATAAAATACGCATAATCAGGTGTTTCATTTAGGCATACAGAATTACGTAAAACACTTCGCAATACACAGAGAGCAGATTGCCATCAAGCAATGCCTTGGGGACATAAACGCCACGCACTTCCTACAAACAGAGCAGAATCAGTTCATGGGAAGCCAACCAAAGGCCTCAAACCAGAGAAAGTTCTGCCACAAGCTTTTAAAGCCCAGGTTTGTTCTCCTTGCATTCCCCTAACCTCAGTACACTGAAAGCAGTTGCAAAGATATCCCACCTCTCAAGGAAGAAAAAGGGCAATACTTACGTTTACTCGTAGGTGACAGAATGAAAAATGTACAACTGGTTCAAGCATCTTGGACTAGACCATAAGCGTAAGGATAGACTAATTATCAAATTACCATGGCAAGATACACAGTAACTTACCCAATATATGTTCTTCTAATGCACTTTATTTTCCCTGGCCTAACTAAACCAAAGTAGTTGAAGAACCAAAATTAAACTATAATTAAAGCAGTCTACCACTGTTGACTTGCATCTTCAGATAATTCCAACCATGAGGGATCTGCTCACTTACCTAGGAACTTCACTAACATATGGACTGTCTCATGGGCACCCCCCACAAAGAGGGGGACAGAGCCTCTAGACCACCCCGTTTTACAAAACACTGCTGCCAACCACAGCTCATGTTTCTACTAAGGGGGTTTAATCAAGGCCTTCCCATACTTACAGACTGCATACTTGAAGCTCTGTGTCTGTGGCAATAGCAAGAGTAGCCAAGACCTCGTTACTGGAGTTTGCTAACAAGATTACAGCTTGTTTTTGGTAACACAACAATCAGTTCATCAAGATCTGCCACTATGCAAGTGGCTCTGGCAGCAGCAGCATATTTAAGGTTGTTTTGAAGAAGCCTGTTCTGCAAGTGATGAGGAAGACACACCAAACAGTTCTGCATACGCTGAGCAACTCCTACTAGAGCCAGCTTCCCCCATCCCATCAACAGCAGAGGCATTCCCCAAGTCCCCACCTCCCATCCTGCTGTCCTGCTTCCAGCAGGAAGAGGAAATGACAGTGACTATTTGCCCAGGACTACATGGGGTGAAGAGCTCTTGAATCCTAATGCTTCTGTGTAATGTGCTGCTTTCCCATAGCACCTTCACCACTTTCTGTTCCAGTTTTGATCTCTTCAGATAACTTGTGCTTTATTTAAAACTTCCAGTGCTGTGGAGAAGACAACAGCTTACATGACAATAAGTTTTTACATCAAAGTATTCACAGCCAAAAAAATAAAAGAAAACCCCTATCTCAACACTCGCCTTTCACATCTACATTTAGAATAGGCTCATCTACACTGTCTGGTAAGGACCTAAATAAGCAAGCCAAGGAACAGCAAAATTTTTCTGTAATTGCTGATCTACCTAGAGGTCAGTCTCTTCCACAGAAGTTTAGAGTATCACTTAAGCACAGGACTGATAAGCACGTGTAGATGTAGCCAGTTCAGAAACATTCAGAGCTAAGCTTAGTTGGGCATCTGCCCCATCATGCAAGAGTTCACTTCATCCTCTGAAGACGTAAGCCATGCTCCATACATTCTCTTCTCACTGCAAGGTCAGCACAGACGAGCCCTTTGGTCACTTCTCAGCGTTAGCTGGTGAGGTAGACGGGGCCTCTCATCGACTCTGAAATCCTGCTGCCAGAAAGGAGGACATGGCCAAAGCAAAGTTGCAGGAGCACTGCAATATTGAATTCAACCTGGAATAAGACTGATGGATTACATGAGAATCATGAACTAGCAGAGGAAGCACCTCCATCCCTACTTTTGTTCTTGCATGCTCCTCGTCCATCTAACCAGCACAAGCAGTTTTGTCCTTCCAGTGGCAGCAAGGAGCACATCCCTCAGTCACTTTTCAGCTATCAGCAAGACATCGGTATGCCAAAACCCACAGACCAGTTAACAGCAGTTATTGCAGAGCGCTTGCTACATGCGGGCGCTTCCCCATCCCTGCCGCATTACCCCTTTCCAGTGCTGCGGGGACACTGCTGGCAGAGCGGGCGTGCAGGGCTCCCGCGCCAGCGGGCCACCGTGCGCTCGCGCCCTCGGTGCCTGGTTTATCACAGCACCGTCGTGCGCTGTCCAGGGATCCTGCCACGGCCAGAGTGAGTCAGAACCTCCTCGTTACTAAACCCATGCTCAGACTACCCATGCTACTGCTACGTCAGTGCAGATACCCTGATTTTCTTTCCACCGCCGCTCCACGACTTCAGGCAGGGTGCTTCACCTGCAGGCACCTCGGCTTTCACCCTAGGGGCAGGGGCAGTGACTGCATGGCTTTCAGGAAAACAGCCTATATTTGTACGTCCAGGAAAAAAAAAGTTAGTGTACTTTTGAATCCTTCATTAAAAAAAAAAAAGGAAGAAAAACCTGTAAACTTATTTTCTACGTAACCATTCACTAAAACAAAGACTTTCTGCAAGAGTGGAGACTCACATGTAGTGAATATTTGTCTGAAGTCATCAGCGAAACCATAAGTCAGGATGATGCAACTAATCCTTATTTCTTGTAGCCCTTTCTATGGGCTGTACCTGCATTAAAGCGGGGAACGAGCAACACGGTGGTTGTTTGGATGGGTGGGGAGCTGGCGAGCGCCCACCGAGCCGTGCCACGAGCACCCTGCTACGCGGCAGGAACGGGGCGCCCGGGAGACGCGCCGCAGACGGGAGCTACGCTTCGCACGCAGGAGGTGTAGGGACGCGGGCAGGATGGTTGCAAGCTCCTCGCTGGGATTCCTCAGACAGGAGCTATCCCGCACGAGACGCTGCTTGGCTATTACGCGGCCACCTAAAGCTCCGTGCGTTTAAGGTCTCTAAACAGGTCTCAACTCGGTGTCCTCTAACAAGGGGGATAAACTTTGCAGGAAGAAGAGCTTCCAAGAAGGGCCACCTTGAGGAACACCACCCAGGGCTCCAAGCGGGGCCGGCGGGACGGGCGACGCGCCGGCCCCGGCTCCCCGGCACGGCCGCAGAGGCCCGCGGGAGCCGCGAGCAGGGTTTCTCGGGCGCGCTTTGGAGGCGGGATAACAAGATCACCGAGTCGAGCGGTAAGTGCCTTAACGAGAACCCAATAAACAGCACACACTTACCACTGCAAAAACAAACAGCCGTGAATTAGAAGACCGGGATGCTTCCCGTCGCCTTTCGTAACGCCCGCGCTGCACAGACACGCTTCGGGTCTGTCCCGGGAGCTCGGATACGCAAGGGGAGCGCTTCGCCCGCCGGCCAGAGCGAACGAACGCGGGCCAGCTGCCGCTCGGGAGCCGCTGAAGGTCTCGGCCAGGTTTAGCGAGAAAGCGCGGCGTTCCTGCTGCGGCGGCTCCGCAGCTCTGCCCGCCCCGGCGCCCCGGCCGCTCTGACTCGTCCGACGAAACCCGAGGTTGTTACCGAGTGTTTCGATTTTTATCAAAGAAACCCTGCAGTAATCTTCTCCCAGGGTGACTGGATACTTAATTCTAGTCCATTTAAAAATAAGTAATTTTACCATATTACTCCTGTGCGAGTCTCCCTACTTCCCTAGATTTTCTTTTTTCCCCTCTTAATAAAGCCTCAAATTTTGACCCCCCATAAAAAAAAAAAAAAAAAAAGGCTCATTTTCTTGATGCTACCCACAAGGCCAAAACCAACTAGGAAAAGTGAGCAGTCGCACAGAAATCCAGGGTGGTGGGGGGAAAGGGTGGAGAGCTACCAATACAGAGCAGCTGCAACACCTTCACGCAAGAGGAACAAGATTACCTACAACAGGGAGATGTCTCAAAAACACATGCAATTTCTAAGCTGATGTAAATATAGGCTGATTAACAACGTTCAGCGAGCACACGAGCAGCACGAATTTTCTCGAGCGAAGCGGTCGAGTTTGTAGTTTGGCCCGTAGCGCGTGCGTTTGGCAGGGTATTTATAAACGAGCAGCTCTTACTCGAGTACAGCTTTACAAAGCATGGAAAAGCCCTCAAAACACACCATCGCCAAGACCCTTCCACCGCCGCGTGAGGAGACGCGTGGCCTTCGGATTCCCCCGGCAGCGCTTCCCTCCCAAACGCACGCTTGCAATATCCCCCTCCCGAACAGCATGGTGGACTGATCCCCACGAAAAAAAAATACCAAATTAGAAAGAAAGAAGGGAAAAAAAAAGGATTTTTATTGTATTTTCACCATCAAGGTGTTCAAAGCATGTTTTTAGCAAGCACGTTAAATCTTGTTTGCCCCTGGAAGTTTACTTTGTTTCTCCCCCTTCCTTGTGGCAAAAGGTTATTTTCTTACCTCTACACCTTGCCTTCTGGATGGAAGAAAAAAAAAAAAGGAAAAAAAAATAAAGCAGTCACCTAGCAAAACAGCACCCTCCAGTTCAAGCCCGTACCTGCGGCCGCTGCCGACGGGCTGCAGCACCACCCGGCGCCTGGGTTTCCCGAGCCGATCCATGCCGGGGCGCCGAGGGCGGCAGCCCTCACTCCACCCGCGCCGCTTCCAGCTCGGCTGCCCGTCGCCGCGGGGCCGCGCTTCCTCCTCCCACCCGGCCGCCGGAGCGCGAGCCGCCGTAACTACACCTGCGGCCCGAAGACCCGTCCGTCCTCGCCCGGACCGCGGGCTGGAAGCCACCGCAGAAGCGCCGCATCCGCCACCCGGAGGAATAAGTCAAATAAGGAGGAGGAACCTCCCTGAGCCCGTGCAAAAACATTAACTTCAGCCTCAGCCGCGGGAAAAAGCAGCTCCCACGAGCGACACCGGATAGAAGGAGTTAAACAGCATGCTTGCGCCTCAGCGTTGCATTTCTATTAAGTAAAAGAACATCCAGAAAAGCACAAAGCATCTGCCTGGGGATTAGGTGGGGTAGGGTGGGGAGGGAGGCAGAACATTTATTAAAAAAGCAGATTCAGCATATCGAGCCATAGTTCTGCAGTGAGTAAACTGCAGCTTTATGAAAGACATCGGTGTTGAAAGAGCAGCATAAACCCTTAACGCCCACAAAGTTCATTTTGCAAGATCTAGATCCTTCACCAAAAATTTCAGCAATTACCAAGACAAGAAAGAGTACAGGGATAAAACTATCTGATTCCCCGTCTCCCTATCTGCAACAGCTTTTCATGTTTATTTTCTGCCCCACCTTTCATTCTTCTTTTTCCTCCAAACCTCCATTCACAGTATTTTTGCAACTTCCCTTTCCTCTAACTTTTATTATTCCCAATCCCTAAGCTAAAGGGACAAATGAGTCAGCCGCTGAAAGCTTCCCTAAGGAAGACGTGCAAGGCGTCTTCAGCACAGCTAGCAGCTGCTCTCGCTGTTCCCAACCCTCCTGGCAAGACGGGACCTCAGCCCACGTTGCCAGCTAGGGCTTAAAAGGGCTGCAGCAGCTTTCTCAGGGAAACCATCCATCATAAAAGCACACAAAGAGGCCATCGCATACTAAAGTTTTGTGTCTTACCCATTAACACAGCCCTTTTCCCAGCCCCTGCTCTAGTCTAGATGTTCTCACCCCACCTTGCAAATGCGCACCTGATTTGTTGCAAAAGTCGCGCTCCGCCGCTGCCCGAATTCAGGACGCGCTCCACTTTCACACGCTCAGAGAGGCTCGCTTACGAAGGGGACTGCGCGCCGACTCTGCCCTGGCGAGCGTCCCCAGCGCAGCCACGTGCAGCAGCCCTGCCAACAGCCTGGTCCATGTCCCACCAAGCAGCACCAGGTCCATGTCCTCGGCGTCCCACCAAGCCGTGCCAGGGACTGACGCCCTTGGCTACCCCCGGCACAGCTTATTCACTGGGCACTGTGTTTTATGTGGGACTCCTACAACTTCTTGCACTGAAGTACACAAGAATCTTCTTGGATTTTTTTCCCCTTTCCCTTTCTTCTCCTCATCCACAATTTGCAAGTCTTTCTTACCTTTTTTTTTTTTTTTAAACTCTCCTCCCCTCCCCCAATTCCCACCTCCTATTTTGAACACTCGAAGCAGTGCAGGAGGACAGCCTTCCTTCCCGGAATGACAGTGCTGAACACGGACCTATCTCAAGGTATCAGGACAAGCATATGGAAAAGCTCGGTACGGCTGCAGCAAGCTTTTGCTAGCTCAGTCCTGCTTCCAGCGGACCCACAATCCTCGCTCATCCGCTTTGTGCTACGTGCCTTATTTAGCTTATTCACTACAACAAGCAGTCCTAATGAGTGCTCTGAGGGATGAAATTCAAAACTCAGAAACATTCCTCTCCCTTTTTTGTCATTCAAACCATCTGTATAGCTTCTCCCATGTCAGCACTGAACTCGGATGAACCCCGAAACGCATCAGCCTGGAAGAGTCTTGGGAGACCACAAGCTGGAGAAATTCAGTCAACACGAAAGCCCACCAGCGAGCTACAGCTTTCACAGCAGCACCAACTTTAACATAAGCAGCATATTACAAAAATAAATGCAACACTAAAGACTTACCAACATGCCAAAAGCAATCAAAACGCCGCCCCTGGTTTTGCTCTGGTACAAGACGATGGCTGCTCCAAAGGCATGCTGGATAGAGGTGCAAACCACAGCGTGCGACTACACAAGCTTCCCGGGTTTCTGAGGCACAGGCGAGGAGAGCAAGTCCACTTCTGAGAGGGGATTTGACTGCTCTAAGCTGTGATGTTTTTACCAAGCTCAAGAAAGCATTATTTCTACTATTTTCTACACAGGACTCAGCCTTTCCAAAAGGCTTTACCCTAAACTCACCTTGCCCTAAAACATGGGTTTCCTGTTTTAGGACATTCATTCTCATAGACACAAAAGCGCATATAAGCTGCCAACGCTGAAAGGAGATGGGCATGACAACCCGTAACTACTTTTATCTCTCATCCATGTTCCTTCTTAATACATTTCTTTTAACAATCTCAGCCAGCTGCTTTTATTTTTTTTGACAGCTTCTCAGACAGACAAGCTAAATAAGTTACTCATACGAGCTGGCTTCATTGTCCTGGGTTTCTAAAGCAACAGAAACCAGCAACAAATCAGCCAGGCTTGTTGCAAAACTGGGAAGTATTTAAAGCGTGCAGAATGAAAAAAAAATCCTTCACCAGTACATTCAACCTCATTTATTGCTACAAAGCAGCACAGAAGAACTATTGGAAATTTAAGGTCTGCTTGGACAATGAAGCACAGCCGTACAGCCATTTTCAGTCTTTCACATATTCACTTCTTTCTGAGCACTGACTATTGCTGGTATTCGAGAAGGATAATTAGCAAGTTTATTGCCAAATTTGTGAGAAAGGAGGCGGAGAAACAGGACGCAGAGACAAATCAAGTCTGGACTGAGGAAGGACTGAATCTGTACAAATATTCCAACTCTAGTTTTGAGTTTACCTGCACGTCTCACCTGCAGTCTTACTTACGTCACGCGATACATGCCAAGCTCGCTAGGACAAGATCATCTGGATCCCAGGAGCTGAATCTTAATCAAATATGGAGACAAAGAGACATACCAAGGCTCTCAGCATTCCATTAATGTGAATGAATCACTGGTACAGGCCCAGTGCTGTTAACGTCGCAGCTTTAGTGCATGAGTTATTTCTGAAGGTATCTATGAGCCCTGCCAAATCCATGTGACTTGGCTTGTTCAGTAAAGACCCAGTCTTTTTCAGAGCCAAAGAGATGGGGGAAAAAATATTCAAAATATTTTTGGATGGCCAGGAATTTCAGCTGGGCAGATCATGTAAATCCTGTATGCTTTAGATCACTAGAAGTCTCCCAAGGGGCCTCAGGGTCTCCCTATGTCTGAGCGCGCTGCATCGGGACACTGCCTTCAAGTCTGTTTTCACGCAAAGCTCATGAGCTGCATCACAACGTATCAAGCCAGCATTTCATTTTCCTGTCATCCCCAAAGTCTTAAAAAAAAAAAAGAAAATCAAATGCAAGTGAAAGACACTGATACCTGAAGCAGAGTGAAAACCTTAACATAGCCAAAATTCCTTACACTATGTTTTTTCTCCAGGAAAGAAAGTTCCTTTTTACAGTATGTAACACTGGAAAAACAAAGAAATAATTATCCTCCCCTGCACTTTCATCAAATCCTCAGTGTTACCATCACATTAAGAGATTACTCTAGTTTCTAGAGACACTCAGGTGCTGAGCTTGCTCGCAGCTCACCACAGTGGCAGAGTTCGAGCTGTGTCCCAGCACAGGCTGCTCCGCACCAGCCCAGTCTGTGCAGTGAGAACTGGTTACTCCACTGGATAAGATTTAGCATGTCATCGCGCTGGGACAGATCCCCCAACTCTCATGGTAACACCTGTATCAGGTGAGCACAGGCAAGGAAGCGAGGCTCTGCCATCCTGGAGCCCCAGCTCAGCCCCCACCATGACCTTCCATGCTCCATCCACACCACCCTAACGCCTAACCTGTAGCCACCAGCTATGTGCCAGAGCACATAATCTGCTTTACTGCACCTACAAGTTGTAGCAGAGGGTTAGCGCTTCAGGCAGTGAACAAACAGCACGAGCAGACGACTCCCGAGCAGAGACTGTTTGCATGCGGGTGGTTATCATCTTGCATGCAAGAATAAAGCAGAGGGCAAAGGAACCACTGGCACCTGGTGGGAGGCCATGTTGCATTAGAGGGGGCCAGTGACCAAAGCCAGAGCCACTTCATCACGTCTGATCGGACGCAGCAGCCCTGACCTGCGACCTCCGCCCAGCAAGGCTGAACACACGGTCGCCTTCAGCTGTCCGCCCCGCCGCCTCGCCAGGGCTACTACCCATCGCAGGCACGAAGGGACTGTGCCATGCCCTCCTCAGCTGCTGTCGCTCAGAGCCGGACACAGCTGTCCAAGCCATCCTTAACGCGAGTTGTTTTCACATATCAGGCCATCAGCTGCAGCATTGCTAACTTCTAAAAGAGGGGCAGGATGAAGCCAGATTTCAATCAGCGATGAAATGCAAGGCTTGCACATCGGAGGGCATCACGCAACGAGGAATACAGTGCTCAGCATCAGGAGAACGAAAGGAACAGAAAGCTTGCCCAAGAAGGAAAGAGAGAAGTAGTCAGCAAGAAGAGACAAGACAGTGATTTGCAACCCAGTTCTCCTTTTGCCCCCACCATAGATCTGAGCTGGTACACAGGGGATTAGTTGAGAGGAACAGAAACAGGGAAGCCATTAATGAAAGTTCAGCATTAAGATCGATTTAGGACAAACACCAATTCCCCAAAGATTATTTACACGCATTTTAGTACCTTGCCTTGAGGCTAGGGGCCACTGGACAAGGACACAAGGCTAATGGAAACCAGTGTTCTGGAGACCAACGGATAGTGCCAGGGCTTGGGGAGGGAGGGAAGAGGGAAAACATAACACCGTTCAGACATAGATGTATGCTTACATAACTGAACTGCAAAGTTGCTTAGAACTAGTTACTACTGTAAATAATGTAATTTAAACCACGCAAAACACTTCCACTGCTCAAGGAAGAGCTGTAACAATAGGAGGAAGTCCTAAGACACAGCAGCTATTCTTAATAACAAAAACACTTACTCTGATGAACAATCAAAAGTTATTTTCTAATCTAAACTGAGTATGTTATTCCTCCTGGGCATTTTAAGACTGGATAAAATTAGGTACTTTAGCAGGTTTCTGAGGATGCCCTTGTTTACCTTCCTGTTCAAACACATGCCTGACTTCTGCTGGAGGTTGGGCCTTGCAGAATCTGCATCACTCTCACTGCACCCTAAAGGCAGAAAGAAGTGACAGATACCAGAACCACCAGCACATTAACCACCAAGCTGCTTGCTCACTTCCTTTAAACACACGGACTTATTATCACTGCTGCCAGCTGACAAAGTCCTACCCATCACTTTTAAGGTGTAACAGGAAAGGCAGAAGGGACAAAGAATTAGCAGTCAGTTACTCCTTTGGCTGTAGTGAGTAACGAGTGTCGTAGATCTGTAGAGACGCGTCAGTCTGGTTCACACGGGGCTGGATCCCGCACTGCGGACCTCAGCCCGACACCACCCTCACATCTGAGGGAGGCTGCGCCACGGGCACTTGTGCCTCCCCAATTCTCATAGGAAAAAAAAAAAAAAAAAAAAAAGCAAGAGCTCAAATGTCAAAGCTCGCAACTCAGCATATGTCACAAACCTCATTTTGATTTTTGCAAGCTGGGTTTTCGTCTCCCTTTTGAGAAACAGATGGGGCAGCATTTCCAGTGGGAAGAGTATCAGAAAGGAGCCATCTCGTTCTGTCGCCCCAGTTCTCAGGCCAGAGATGTGAGAGATCAGGTCGTCATCTTGGTTATTTCCTGCACCAGGATCACGAGCAGCAATTCCCAGCGATGGGATTGCTTCCATGGACTGAACTCACCATGAGTCAGGATGTTTTTGAACAACCCACAGGAGCTGCTGCCCAAAGAATGCCAAACATTTACTCCTGAAAGAACAGAAGTCATACAAGTGGCACAGCTCCATGATCAGCGCAGAAGCAAGTGGTGGAGAACTACCAAGGTTATGAGACAGCTAAACAACAGCTACTGATAGCTGACTCGACTCAAATAAGCTAGAGTTAGAGGAAGATTGGGAAAAGGGGAGGAAAAAAGTAGGAGTGACCTGATCATAGCTACAGAATTAAGTGTTTTAATAAGACTAAAATGAAATACATAAAGGTCAGAGTCTGGACAAAATACAAATGCATTTTTCAAAGTAATTTTTGTTTGTTTTGAGATACTAAAATCCATCCAAACTTTAAAAAGGAATCTGGGAGTTTTTATACTGGTTCATTTCAGCTGAAACTACTTCAGAGATTAGGCTGGGACCATCATTATAGAAGTTTGTCCTGTTGAATAATTATAATAAAATCTGAATCGACTTACCTGGACACTACCCGTTATTTCAGTACCCAGAGGAAAAGCAGCTACCAAACAGGTGCCTACACATTGTCACGAGGGAGGTTATCTGCAGCTTGCAGTACTTTTGGTATAAGACATTTACTCTGAAATCAAATGCCACCGGGCTCATCTATGAGTAGGATGTCAATCAGATGGATGTAACTCAATCATCTGAGAACCTGATGAATCAGACTGCTCTCAGATGAGCAAAGAACTCGCGCTAATGCTGTCAGGGAAGTCCGAGGTACTGAAATGCAGTTAGAATGCAACTCGCAGCCAGCCTGGCTATTATCCACCTCTCGCTTGGGTTTCCAAAGCCCTACACGGTCCCATCACCAAGCCTCCTTCCACAAGGGGAGAGACTGCAGACGTTGCAGAGCAATGGAGACTCTCACCCTTGCCAGTAGATCGAGGGGACAGAAGGATACTCTCCTCTCCAAGCAAATAGCATTTTTATAGATCTCAGATGCTCATTTGATTATTTCTAAAATAAAAATAAAACCATCTGTTCTTAGGCTGTATTAAATTAGCAGGCAGGAGCTAGTAAATGCCAATTATTCCACTCATAAGCAACAACTGCACTTGTACTTCAAAATGCCATCATTCCTCTTAGGCTCCTGGTTCAGCTTTGTCATCTCCTTAGCAGCAACAGGTCCACCAAGAGGAATTCACACTTTTCTGTGCAGGAGGAGATCATGAGTATCCCGTGATTTACATTTATGGCCATTCTTCTCGTTTGTCCTTTAGGTGAGAGAGAGTGGGGACAAAAACAGAATTGGCCCAATCCTTTCAAGGGCTCAGAAGTTAAAAACTCAGCTGTCACCCTTTCTGCTACGCTGGCTCTTCGCCCTAAAGCCGCCACACACAGCTTGTTTGCACTGGTTTCATCTACAAACAATGCAACAGCTGGAACAAAACTTGTTGAGAAGGCTGAAACCGATTTCACAACACAACTCGCACCTCTTACAGAGCTGTTAGTAGTTAAGACTTGGTTACCTCGTTAGGAGCAGGTTTATTTTTTCCAAAATACTCACAATTTAATTCCATGGGTCTTCATGAAAACCGGAATTTGAGGACTGCAGATACCATTCAGGATTTAGGGGCCAGTGAGGAGAAATGAAAAATGTTTACTACAAACATTTTCAAGGGACTTTATAGTGCGGGATTTAAAGGCAGAAGAGCCAGGGCAAGCGAGGTGAGCTGTGTAAGATCATCTTAAAGGTCGGCAAGAGGCTGGATTGGTATTTGCAAATCCCTCCTGCTGTTTACTCTTGGATAAAAAAAAAAAAAATCTACTCTTCCAACTATGGGGCAGAAGAGAGGACAGGACATAGGAAGTCTCATATCTTTATCAACTGGTGTTGCAAGAGAGCTTTTTATTTTTCCACTTGACAGCTAGTGTGTAAGTTCAGAATAAGACAGTACTATCTCCAAGGGAAAAAAACAAATTGCAAAGGTCACCCGTTGAGTGAGAGCTGCATCAAATCCAACAAGATGCAGAAACCCAGTTCGGACTTGCAGCTGAGCTGTTTTATGTTTTAAATCTAAAAGCGCATTCACAAGCAGATGAACTACAGCAGTTAACTACAGCTCTAGTAAGTCTGATGAACTCTTATAATCAAACTGTAATTCAAGAAATTATAACCAGCCTGGTCTAAACAACAGAACACTTGTGTACAACGGATATTTTCTGACACATGCATCACTTTATCTACTATTTCTTTTTCAGAAATCACACTCATATATGGTTAAGTGATATTCATAGACACCCCAGCTGGCAACCAAGTGCAGCTTCTTGACCTTACAAAGACTAGCTTTTCTTTGCCATCCGCTTTGTTCGCATTGAGAACAAAGTAAAGCTAATCCACTACAAAACTGTACCGACCTCACCAGCCGAGTTCACAGGAAAGCCTTAAAGCAGCAAGTCCGCAGTCCTACTTCTTGACTTGCCCTCTCGTTAAGGTTTTTCCTGCTAACATATTGTTGCAGCTAGCATTAGTTTTGCACAAAGCCATTCTCCAAAAAAGCTTTTTGCACAATGCGTGGTGGTATTTAAATAAAACCTCGAATTCTCTCAACTGACCTTGCAGCTCTATGCCTGCTCAGATCTCTTCCTGGCCTGGAAACATCCGGCAGCTTCACGCCTGCTTTACGCTAGCCAGGAGTGCATAGGAAGCACTAAGTGAACAAACTCTCAAATACTTGGATGAGGGATATCAGAGTGACTGCTCCCAGAAGGTATCCTGCCTCTCCTGCTAGGCAGAGGAAATAGCTGCATCTAAATACAGCCGTTACCTTTATCTACTTTTACCCTTAAGCACAAGCTGGAGCGAGTCCAGGATTCTGGAGCATTTGACCAAAACAGCGGTATCTCAAATCAGCTGCAGGGATGTATATGCTACCGCCTCATGTCTACCTTCCGCTACGAGGCATGCAAGGATTTCCTTCCACTGTGTGAGCCCTGCTGTCTGCAAACATTAACATTGTTTGAGCTTTACCTTGACCAAGAAAAACAACTTTCATCAGCAGTTGTACTTATTTGTTGCCTAAAGAGGATATCCTTCCAGTTCCATTATATATCGACCACCTGCTATGGACGGACCTAGCAAGAGTTACAGACTACTGTTCACTCGAGAGCTTCTTTATTACCTTCCCCTGCACTACAAGGGAGCTCGACAAAGAGCAGGTAGCTTCTTCACAGCCCTGTGTATAACCTGCTCATAAAATTTATTCTAAATTAATAGAAACCAATGACAAAGTAAGATCTAGAGTTTAAGCTGCATGAGCTTAGCCAGCAGCAAGTTTTTAATTACCTATCATACCTAGCCTTCTTCCTCACCACTGAAAGATGGTTTAATAGTTTGTATATTTGCTAAAAGGTAACCCCTGTTACAGGTTATACTGTGTAGTCATTTAAGGGAACTAAATACCCACTGCTTGTGAATGCCCAGACATAGGGATTTTCCTTTGCCTTAGGTCAAGGGACAATAAACTAACAGACACTGAGGAAACCCAACACTTATTTTCCCTGACCTTCTTCTTGGGGTTTAATGGAGGCACCAAGACAGCAGTGCTCTCCAGCAAGCTCGTAGCCTGGCAAACAACTCATCCAAGCATGCACATTGAAGACATCAACTTCATGAGCAGGCATGAATCTACTCTATGGCATGATTAAGAAGTCCACAAATGAGACTCCTCACATTCAGAGCACACGCAACGTGTACGTGCAGTCCTGTTTCTCTCTAAGATTCAAATGGCACCCTCAAGAACCACTGCTTTCACTTCCACGGACAGTTGCTTGGTTAGGGTAGTCAGGAAGGAAATCAGAGAGAAATGAGGGTCCAAGGCCTGACAGAATACTCCAGAGCGTAAACACAGAGACACTAAGAGATCTGAAGACTTTCCAGCCTAACAGCAGAACAGTCAATTTGGCAGCAGTAGCAGCAAAAAAGCTTGCTAAGTTGACAGCAGCTGAATGGCAGCCACCACCAGCAAGCCAGCCTTATGCACAAACTGTAGAGGTGTCTTGCAAAGTTGTCTTTCTTCCTCACATCAGCAGTGCTACAGTCCTGTAAATACTTCAGCACCCAGCTGTGCAGACTCCCCTTCTTTGAAAGGCTCTCCACATCGAACACCAGTACACCCAGTGGAGGATCATCAAGGGCTGCAGATTAAGGAAAAAGACATTTGTATAACTATCCCACCACCTCCTCCAGAAAAGGACACTGAAGTGACACTGGCTTCAACTAATTCAGAAACCAAGTTCCCTCTCAAGGCGAGAAGCTGCAGATATGGTAAAGCCTCTCGCACATGGGAGTGAAGAGTACAAATGGCAAAATCCTATGGCAAAATAGGATCAAGTGATAAGCAAAACCAACAAACAGGAATTCATATGCTAAAAACATGCTCAGGGCTCAGCCAAGTTGTTTACTGAAATGCTGAGGTCTCAACTGTGTGATGTGTTCAGTGTCATTTCTTAGGTTCAGGCTCCACCATATGCTGGGAGCTTGCATGTTCACAAGGACATCTCACAGGACGTAAGCCACAAAATCCACTTCTAGTAGCCAAGGACCTGGCAAGTTATCACAGACGGACAGCATTTCACATTAGAGAAAACTGAGTAACTCTCAGACAACTAGGTTAATATTAATGTTTACCAGACATCATACAAGACTCAAGGATCCCCCAAACTTCTCCCTCTAAATCTTTGAGAAGGACATGAAAGAGAGATCAGGATGCCACCTATCTTAAAAGTCCTGGATGTTTGTACAGAGTGGGGGCCCCCTTAGTCTTCTGCATAACAAAGTTCCCTTCCTTCATAGCCAGCCCAGGATTTAATGGAAAGACTCCCATTTTTACAAGAGCACATCAAATTTTGCACACTGCTCAACGGTCCCAGCACAAGCAGCTTAGGGATTGGAGTACGCTATGCAGATGGAAATAATTATTTAGGAGGGGAGGAAGTCTTGCACACACGGAGCAACGTTTCACTCGAACTGAAGCCTCCCACCACCAACACATTCCAGACTCTTAGAGTAATCTACTTTGGGGAATATGCTTTCAGCTACATCAGTTTTTGTATTTCTTTCTCCAAATTTCTTTGCAATCACAGAACATGCTCGCCTACAAGCTGTCCTAATGGGAAAGGATCCTCTTACCAAGAAGCAACAAATACCAGAAAGTACTATAAACAACTGAATCTAAAATCTCCTTACAGAGCTAACTTTTCAAGCAACAGGCTCTAATTTCAGACAAGCTTTTCACTAAGCAACACACCTGGAGGGACTTACCCACATAGTTAACTGTTGCTACGAATGACTTCTAGCTAAAGCCTGTGGTATAAAATAATGAATGAACCATACAAACTATACTTGATATTTAGATGGCTTTAAGTAACCATTTTCTTGTTTATATTTAATATCTTATTGCCAAATAGAACTTACATTCCTGTCTGGCAGTGCTTGACTTAGAGTAGTAAATTTAGCCTCAAGTTAAATGCCTTATAAACTCAAATCTATGTTTCTTAGAAAGGTAAAACATCAACATAACAGAAATTAATACTACTGATCAATTAGAAATATCTAATTAAGGGCATCCTTTCAAGTCAGCTACATAAAGACATAAGCAGCATATTACGTATAACACATTGCAGGACAAAAAAATAACTCCAGCAGGTCTCAATTAAGAAATCATGCCATAGGGATTTTACATTTGCAGCAGGAAGGCTCAAGAACCATATCATAACTAAGACATTTTTATGGCTCCAACTGAAAGCGCTTAAAGTGCTGAGAGTAGAAGCACATGTGCTATAACATCCCCAGTTAAGCAGAAGGGTTTTTTTGCCAAGTTCAGTGCCCCAAAAACATAAGAAGTTAAAATATATTGTATATTTGGTCATGCTTTCTAGCCTACAGTTTTGAAAGAAAGATGCTATGAGCTGCAAAATAACATTTATGGGGTCCTTCCCTCTTACAGCAACCAAAAAATCCCGAAACATTTCTTGATCAGTCTGAGAGCTGTTGGCGCTGCGCCCTCTTGGGGCGCGAGAAACAACAAGCCAGGTCTTGCACACTGTTTTTCTGCACGCAGCTGAACCTACGAACCCCAGCTCCTCTTTACTAAAAACAGATGCTGGACCAATTAAATCATCCCATGACTCCTCTGGGAGAGGGATGTAAAAAGCCACAGCAAACCACACGGCAGCTGTTAGCAAAAGAGGCCCTGCTGACAAGTCCAATATCGCAACACGCTGCGACACCTTATCCCCAGATTCTCTGACACGTTGCCTTTTGGACATTTATCACTTCATTCCATCAAAACAGATTAGGTCACTTGAGTTTATATTGAAGTAGAGCTTAGACTTTTTTTTTTTAAATCACTTTTTTCCAGAATTTGAGCTAAGAAGGCAGGGGGCAACTACCCACATTTGAATTTTCTAACCTACAATTCTTCCCAGCAGAGTCTTAAGAACACAAGCCATCCCCACCCTCAGAACATGCCTCCAAAACAAATGTGTTATAGGTAAGAGAGGGAGAGAAGGGGAGGGGGAAAAAAAGAGAAAAAAAAAATCAAATGATGTGCAAAAGGTCATAAAACATCTGTGGCACAGTTAGGTATATAGAAATACAGGCTGCTATTTCCCAGGAGGCTTAATCTCAGGCAAAAGAAAATACTAAACTACAGCTGAAAGCAGAAACCTTCAGTGAGAAGAAAATACAACTAATGCTGCGCTCCAGACTCCTCAGCCCAGCTTTTGGTATCAAACTTTTTCAGCAAAGGAAACAACATATTTGCTACAATATAGACAGACCCTGGGGCAGCAGCTGCTAGGTGAGTATGAGAAGTGAGTGTCTCGCCCTAGGTGAACACCACACTTCACAGGTGAATTAGACCCAAAATCAGAGAAAAGCCTTCATTTTTAAAGAAGCTTCTACATACAATCACTGCAAACAAACTATCGCATTGGAAGAAGCTTTACAAAAATGCCTGGAAGCCGTAGTGCTCTGTTGATGCAGCTTTTGCAATAGCAAAAGGAATGTAACAGCAAAGAGAAATTAAAGTGCAAGTCCACCGATGCTACTTGGATATTTGCAGACTACAAGGAAGCTGCAAGGCCGTGCTACGTTCATGCTGTGGATTCCAAGTACGCAGCAAAGCAAGGCATCAGAGTTGCCTTTAGAGCCAAATTCCAGAGATTTTTTAAACTTAATATACAGTGCACAGACAAAGGATTAAAAAGCACTGATTTTTCATTTTAATACAAAAAAATGGAGGTGAACCACAACATCATGCCCTTCGAGGTTCTGCAGGGATTAAACCAAGTCCCTGTGCCTGTAGGTCTGTGCCCAACCTCCAGGTCGGGTTCACGCATAATCAACCTTCTGCAAGAAGGGAGGACCCAGAGCAGAGCCAAAGCAGCCCCACCATACTTTCCACAGCAGAGCCTGCACAGAAAACCTTTATCCTTAACAGTCAAATATTTAGTCGCGAAGTATTTCTCATAGCCCAAGGACAGGAAAGCAAGGCGATGCTCTCAGCATAGCTGTGGCCCTGGGGAACTCAGCATGAGCTACTCAAACCTCAAACCCACTCAAAGTTAGGTTTCTCAAACAGGTTTTGCATGCTGGCACCAGCCTCCCCGCTATTACAGGGACACTGCAAGCGATAGCCAGCCCAGGCAAGTTAAAGCTATTCCCAGAGTATTTACACGAGCTAAAAATTGCCCTAAACATATACTTGAGCACCACCAGGCTTTAAAACACTACCATTCAATACATAAAGCAGTTACATCCTCGCAGACCTTGAGATAGCTTACCTATCCCTCTCAGGTTGTTTACTTCTTCGTAAGGAAGACTACAGCAAAGCATATTTTGCGCAAACTACGGTGGCTTGGCAACTGCCAAAAGCCATTACAGCTTCTTAGTGCACCGAGACTGACAGCAAGCCCAACACCATCAAGCAGTCCAAAACAAGTGAGACCCTGTAGAGTCAGGAGCCATCCCCCGTGATTCCTCTGCAAGATTGAGTCCTTGCTGACACCTTTTAAGGAGCATGTAAATTACACGGAAAAGAGAAAAACCCCGAGGCTACCAATAAGCACTCTTCTTGCTAGCCCGGGAGGACAACTTTGGGATGTCAGCAGGCAACTTCAGTTTCAGCCACAGCTCTGCTGCCCAGGAGGACAAGGGGAGAAAAGGTCTGCGAGAAAGGCAGGGATTTAGCACGGAGCGCCACGGCGCGTCAGGCAACAGAGAACCCGCGTTTCGGGCCGCGGCCAGAGTCTCCCCAACACCGTCCAGCGTAAACCCACCGGATTAGACAAGGTCTGCGAACAGCGGCTCAGCCTGGAGCGAAACAGAGAGAGAGAGACAGCAGGGAGACGAAGGGCCGGCGGAGGCGGCACCGCGGTGCGGGAGCCCGGCGCCCCCCGCCGCGGCGGCCGAGCCCCCGGTACCTGCGCGGCCCGCCGAGGGCTCCGCGGCGGCGGGCAGAGGCGCGGGCGGGAAGCGCGGAGCGTGGGAATAGCGGCCGCCCGCCGCCGCCTACCTGCGCGGGGAGCCGCGGCGGCGCTCGCCGGGGAGGCGAAGGCGGAGCGGGGCCGGGGCCGCCCCCGCCCGGGCGGAGCTCGCCGCCGGCGCCCCGCGCTGCCTCCGCGCAGCCCGTTCCCTTTGCGCTACCGGCCGCGTTAAAAATAGCCGCGAGCAGCGCCTCCGGCCGCCTTAAATATCCCCCTGCCCGCCCGAGGGTGCCGTTCGCCTGGGCAAAGCAGGGAGAAACGGGCTGCTCCCACCTGAGGAATATCCCAGCTCAGAGGTTTCTCCTGTGGGGACAGGGAGCTGGTGAGTTCCTCAGCAAACAGTTGAGGAATGGCAAATATATTTGGTTTTTCTCCTAAATAAAGAACTTGCAAAAATAAAGGAATGGACAAACAAGTTTTTATTTAAAAGAATACTGTTTTGGACAAATATTTGAACACACAGACTTCAGGAGATGGGGAGGCAAATATAAGTAAACACCACCAAGACATGCTTCATACTAACCTGTGCTAATTATAACTCACACAGACTTTCCACGTAAGCCTATGCAGAGACATACTTCACATCAGAAGCAGAGACAAAGATTTTCTCAAGCAGCAACGTGCTTTTTGGGATGTGACTTGCTATTGTTAGCTCCTCTTCTTTCAAAAGAAGTTTGTTGATTGTGTGCATCAATGCAAGGAGCAAATGGCTGTTCTGTTTTATAGCCTGACTATTGGATAAACACTTACAGCACAAAACCTTGGCTTATCCCAGTCCCCCCATCTTTCCTGTGGTCCCACTGACAAATCAAGTTGCTGCTGACTGCCTTTCTGGGATGTAGTCCGGCCTTGTACCAGCTTGTCAGGTGTGCTGAAAAGGTGTAATCTGCACAGAAATGAGGAATTTTCATTCTCAAAATCTGCTAAAAGTTTAATTATTCTTGTTAATGTGAGGTAGAATTGTTTCATTTGTTAAACCTGAGCACTGAGGGGGGGAAACCTCTGTCTACTTTGAGACATTACAAGTTGGAGAGCAGAAAAGTGTTAATTGCAGTGTGGAGCAAACTATCACTGGAATGTTTTTTTCTTTTAAGTCCCAGTTAAAAACATTTCAGATAGTAGTGCCTTGATTTTATTTGTTTGAAATCAAAAATTGGTAATAGTGAACAGAGAGAGAGCATGACAAGCACTAGTGTAATGTTTGGTCCTTTTAGAAGTGACTCATCCCTTTCTTGGGAGAGTAGCTGAGTGCACAACCAAAAACCAGACAAGAGGCTAGTTACTGTGGTCCATTTAACACTTAGCCAATGTTGTTCACAAGGAAAGTAGCTGCTGTGACCTGAGTGTGCATCAGCTCAGTCTTGACTACACTTCCTCTTCAGAGAATTCTTAGCCTCCCTCTATCATGTCGTAATAACTGTCACGGAATGGGATTATTGCTAATGGTCATGAACTACCTGCTTTATTTCTGCCTTGATGTGGTTTTCTGTTTGAGCTTCATTGTTCTGCTCCAGTTTTCTTCCATCTCCTCCCCTAGGTTGAAGCTGACAGCCCTCTCGTTTCTAGCTTCAAGGAGCCCAGGATTTTCACCACTTTTTCAGCCAGAAAAATGAAAAGCTGAGCCACGTAGAAAATCAGAGAGATTGGCAGCAGTTGAACCCTCAGGACATTAGAGATCTGGAACAACTGGCAGACAAAATTCCAGATGAGGGAAGGAAGCATGGTGCACAATAGCTGGTGAAGAAACAGGGAAGAGAATTGTCACGGCAATGATGTTTTCAAAAGAAGATAGTTTTTCAGTAGGATACAAACAATGCAAGACCATAATTTTCCGGTTCCCTTCCCTCATCTACCCAGCACCACTAACAATCCGTTCAGTATAAAGTGATATATCATACCAGGGACAAGTTTAAGCTCCAGTTTTTCAGGCTGCTTTGTTCAAGTCAACACTTACATTTTTGAAGAGCTCCATAGAAATCAGCTGGTACCCTAGCCAAGGCCAAGTTCATTCTGAGTATTATTTCTCTAGTATGTGAACAAAAAACAAAACAAAACAAAAAACCTTACTGCACTGATTTGATATTGCCTTGGTGTTGTTAGTGACGTCAAAAATACATGAACTGAAGATATTACCGATTCTATGCTCCAGTCCAGCTTCAGGGTGTGCTAGTTAAACAACTGCAGCGATTTATGTTGCCAATCCTTAACTATTCTAGCCTAACAAAGGTTATCACTCCATCAAAGCTGGTGGAAGTAAATGTGGGTGAGTGCTTCAGTTGCTGCAGTTCAAAAATGTGAGCAATGTAAACGAGTAGACAGGACAGTGAACCGTGACAGTGGAGGTACCTAACTTTCCCTTCTGACTGCTAATTGCAAAAGAACATACAGTTAAGGCACAGGGGAGGAGAAGACACATGAGACACTAATCTCCTCCACTGCTTCAAATATATCTTTTGGGATTTGTATGAAGCCTAAAAGGATTGGGACTAGAATGTTTGCAGAGACTTCTAGCTTAAGGTCTTATCAAGGAAGTGAAGAAATTTTACTTGCATACTCTACTGTAAAATATCCAAAACAGTTTTTTAAAATATCAATATAATCAAACCATATGTATCAAAGGAGGGTTTCCATACACAGCTGAGTTAAGCCCCTTATCTTAGAGAAGTGGGAAATAATTTTATCTGCATTGTTTCAAATGCAGTTCTCAAGGATTTTTCAACAGGTATGCATACAGGTTTATCACTGACATATCACTAACACATACACAAGTACATATACATATGTACATATATGGTAGTTATTCTGTATATTTAGGTAATACCTCTAACTCGCCCACAACAGCAGTCATTCCTATAAGGAAGACAGAAATAAACTCTATTAATCATTAACCAAACAGAAACCAATCTTGCAGATTTCCCTTATCCCAAGACCTCATCTGGAGCAGGAGAGTCAGGCAGAGGTGAGAAAAAGTACAAACTGAGGCACAAAAGCAGGAGATATGTGAAGAGGTAGTCTGGTCATGCTACTCACCATCATGGTGTTATAGAAGACATTTTTCTCAAAGCGGGAGGATCTTATCTTCTGGCTCTGAGACCAGCTGTCTGAGATTGCTGCAAAAAGACTTCGCTTTTGACTTTTTGGTTTTGAACTCAGATAAGCAGGTTTGGGCCTCAGTTTTCCTACAGATCCACTCGGTTGCATCTCCTCTTGAATTTCTGTATTGGATGTCTCATTCTGGTTTTCTTCCTCTGTTGGTTCATCCTCAAATTTAGTGTCTGAATCAGACTCATCAGACTGTTTCTTTGTTTCATTTGCACGAGGCAGCTGTGCTGGAAATAATTTTAAAAAGAATGTGTAAAATATCTGTATGTGACTGAAGCAAAAATTAAAAGCCATAAGAATATTAGCATAAAGAAGCTGCATTTAAAGTATTGCTCTGATAGGAAAAGTGAGCCAGAGAAACATGCATCTCTATGCCATACACATCGTATCAGAGATTTCTATTTCAGACTTGTTCACATCACAAGTTAGATACTACTTTCTCAATCTAGTTGCAAGCCTTGAGTGTTCCACCTAGGATCTAGGAGCTGGACAAGGTTCTTCAAAATCTTTTTCACCTGGGATAAAAGATTTCCCAAGCCCAACTAAATATTCAGAATAAAAGGTCTGTAAAAATGTTTGATT
The DNA here is from genome assembly GCF_028389875.1 of Rhea pennata. NCBI lineage: Eukaryota > Metazoa > Chordata > Aves > Rheiformes > Rheidae > Rhea > Rhea pennata. The sequence goes on from NC_084678.1 coordinate 5,566,711, forward strand.
GCAACCAATTACAGTTTAATCAGCAATTTTGTACAGGAAGAGTTGAAAAAAATACCAGCTTTTTTACTTGTGCCTCCTATAAGGTAGCATAAAATAAGCAGATATGAGTGAATTAGTCAGGAAGAAATTAAAAAAATGAACATTTTAATTTTGCTCTGGAGACTGACTGAGAAACACTCTAATGCCTTGCCCTACAAACACACTAGTATATCAAAATTCGTGAATGTACCTAGCCCTATTGATTAAAATAGAATTTAGAGCATTTGTGTAAATCCTTGGAGGCCTAGTGATAATAATGGTCATCCTAGGGCTAGAAAATGCAGTTCAAACAACATGAAAATCTCATTCAAGGCATCAACGTATGCTAGAGTTACTTTGGCTATCTTATACTTGTACAAAACATATGTATCATTTATTCTGCTCTCCACACATCAGGAGGAAGCCATTCCTATGCTACTCAGCGTAGTTTGTACCACTGCCACTCTTAAAAACCATTCTGTTTAATTCCTTTGATCAGTTATCCACAAGAGTGCACTCGAGCATGCGGGGTACAGAATACTTCACTAGTGCAGTAAGCAGAAGTCATTTCGAGTATCAGTTGTTTGTTAAGGCTGGAAAATGGGAGCTAAAAGTCAAAATGTAATGTGCACATACATGCAGGACTGAAAGGAGGAAGGAGTGCAAGCCTCTGTCTTGGCGAGTACCTTATGTTCCACTGTTGTCTGTCTCTCTGTCCAAAGGAATCATCTGTTGTCACTACTTCTATGGTATCTATTATAGGACTGGATACCACAATATTAAGTAAAAACAGATTATACCAAATAGAACTAAAAGCTTATTGATGTTGAATTTTGTTCTTATTTCCTGCAGCTGTTCTGCAAAGGCCGAAACACTGCTTTTGAACTTACGATCGATTCCTCAGCTGTGGTTGCTTATGCTCCAGGATTACAGCAAACTAGCAATGCTTTATTCCTGTGAGTACATCAACAAGCCTATTATTAGCCTAAACCAAAGCCTGTTATTAGTTACTGACATGTTAGAAACAACTATCAGTGGTGGATCAAAAGAGATGGAGAATACAAATAAATGAAAACACATGTCCTGCTCCCCTCAGAGGTTTTCTATCAGCTGCAATATTGATACCAGAATTCCTTAACAGTTTCACAGGTGACCCCCCACAAGGGAGAAATACAGATGAACTATAATGCCAGAGTTTGAAGATTCACAACATCAGAGAGTTATGTTTGTTTTCTGGGGCATTTGAGGGGGAAGGAAAGTTACAAAAATGATTTGTCTTTTGCCTTTTTTACATTAAATTTCCTCTGAGAAAAAGGCAGAGGATAAGGAAGAAAAGCTAGCAACAATCTATCTCCTTATAAGTATTTTTAACAGAAAGACGTAATAATTTGAGTTTGATTTTCCATATGCTACCAACAGTACTAAAAAACACCCTTTAGTCTCCATCTACAACAAATGGCATCAGGCTAAAAATAGCTGGTAGAATGCTAATACACAAAGCCTTTATGCAAAAGCATTTATCCAATCAACTGCAGAACTTACCTTCATTAAGTAAAAGCTGTAGCCAGATAATCATTAAGATCAGCAGCAGTGCAAATGGCAAACAAAGCCAGAAGAAAAGAAGAGGAAAGGTCAAATCATTCACCAAAGGGACCAGAGGATACTTCATTGCTTGTTTCAGGTTACACTGAGTTAAAACAGCTTGCTTGTTCTGCTTTACTAACTACCTTTTAATAACTCTTATTGCATCACTGCGTTTGTCACAAGAAGACTGTTGACATTCTCGGCATAGTTAGCAAAAGGGACAGCCCTATGCTACGCAGGGAGGGAGCAAGAAGGATTAAGTACAGGATAAGAAGGAGAACTGAGAGAACATCTGATTTGATTGTCCCTCCTTCAGCTGGAAATTAAAGGATAGGAAGCCCTCAAGCCTTATGTTGAAATAGCAGTAAAAGGTACTTTTTTATCCTAAGATACAGGAGAGACAACCAAGTGCTTTTGTCATTGCCTGAAACTAAGTAGCTAAGGTAACTTCTGAGAAACCAATAAAACAGAATCATCCCTGCAGAGATGTTTAAAGAGGATGACTTCTAGCTAGTTAAAAATTACTTCTGTAAGGCTCTCTCCTTTGACATGGATCATAGGTATGCCTCACACTAACATTTACTCTGCTTTTAACCTTCTCTGGAAACTTGAATCTATTAACAAATCCATTAGGAAAATAAGCTTTCACATGTTTATTCCCTATTTCCCTTCCCTCCAAGAAAGGCATGCAAGCACATTTCACAGGAAGTGTATCTGTAAAGATTTTCCTTAATAATAAGGGAGTTTGATAGTAATCAAAGTAGGAACAGATATGACTTGGTAATTTGGTATCGATCATTTTTGCAATAGTGGACAAACCAGTTAACCTGTGCATATGTTTCTCCGTCAGTGAAATAAAACCATTATGTACCACTTACCTCACAAAGGGAGTTGTTTAGCTAAATTAATAACTCTTAGAAAATCTTAGGTGAGAGGGTCTATATGAGTGCACATTATGAACGATTGCATGCATTTAATGTTCTTGTTAGGTGCTTATATTTGTTTTTATGTAGTAACAGCCCCTTGAAATGAGCTGTTTAATCCCAAGATCTAAATGAACTTTGCAAATTCTTATTAATTTACATTAACAACACCCTTGTGTGATAAAAGCAAGCTATTATACCTGCTTTGTGCATTGGGTAAACAAATGAAAAAAGCCATTAATGACCTGAGTTTCAAGGACACTAAATATTTGCAGTCCCCATTTCCCACAGTGGAAGTTGTAGGTACTTGGCATTTCTGAAAATCAGGCCATTAGTGGTTTGTCTACTAATATAACAAGAATGGCAGAAGGGAACAGCATCCAGGAGTTTTGACCTAACTGTACAGTTTTAACATTAAAATCCTTCTCTTAGTCATAAGGGCATCAAACCTCCAAACATAACACTCTGCTGTAAAAACAAGAATTCAGGCTTAGAGCTTGAAAAGGTTTTGAGGCACAATTTTAAATTAGAAAGGCTGAAGAGGAAACAAGGTCAGAGAGTTTAACTCAGCCCCGGACATTTGATACAGTACCGAGATTAAACAGAGCTACAGATGTCTCCTGCCCATCTTGTCATACCCTGCGTGGTGCTTTATCACCTAAGTGAGGCGCTAGCACCTTTCAGGGTGTATTCCAAGTCTCCACCATGTTGACCGGTTTCTGCTATGTTTTGCGAGAATGGGCTTATCCTTCCCTAGCCTTTTTGTGGCAGTGTTGTTAGGTTGCCACCAAAGCGGAACGTTTTCCATCCTGCATACACGTCTGTTCCGTGCAGCTGCAGGGGCACAGATCCAGCAGAGGTCAACAGAAAAGTAGAGGACAGTTCAACAACAGCTTGCAGTCCTCTGAAGGTGGCATCCCTTCCTGGCAGAGATACAAAAGCTGAATGCAAACTAAGCCCAGAGAAAACACCTTACTAGCTGTTGCTGTGATTTTCCAGAGGCAGTTGACACCGGGTAGCACAGAGCAGTGGGTTTACTGTCGCACAGGTCAGATGGGCTGCGGTGCTCTACCTGCTCCTCATGGAGCTATGCGAAAAGCTTGACCTGCCCCGCCAGCGCTGAGCACGCAAGTAAGGGCAGTAACACCGCTCCGGGAGGTTTGTTGCTACTAGACGACAGTTACGTTTCTCAGCCTGTTACGGACCCTGGGGGGTAGGATGGTGCCAGCAAGTCCCTAGTTGCGTGGTGGTAGCGGCTTCAAGGGGCAGGGGAAGCGCGAGTCCCCGAGGAAAAGATGACTTCGAGCGCGTGGGTCACCCCCGCGCAGCCCCGAGGCGCCGCAGGGGCCCGCGCAGGCCGGGGCTGTCGTAAGCTGCGTGCGGACAGACCGGTAGGTTGGAAGTAATTAGCGCGGTTACAGCTGTCACAGGCTGCCCATCACTGACTTACTGCCTCTGTTCAACGCTGTTATTAACAACTGTTGCTATTAGTTGTTTCATTAGTAGGACGCTTAACTGCGTAGCGGCCCGTCAGGGCTTTCACCTCATCTACCGCTGCTGCCCCCCAGGCTCGGAAACCTCCTCGTCCCTAGCAGCTGAAGCCCCACAGCAGGAGCCTCCGTTTCAAGCTCCCGCTACAACAGCGACTGTCACAGTCCCGGGCGGCGCTTATTTAAGTACCGAAAGCCGCTCGCTCCGGCGGAGGAGCGGGTGTTGCGGCCCCGCCCGGCCCCGGGCCCCGCCGCGCCCCGCGGAACGTCCGTTCCGGGCTCGTGCTGCCGGCCGGAGGGGCCGCGCGGTGCTCAAGGTGGCGGCGCCCAAGATGGCGGCGCCGGTGGCCGGGCGGGTGTTCGCCTTCCGCGACGCCCGCTGGGCCCCGGACCCGGTGCTGGAGCCCGGCGCGGCCGTGCGGACGCCGCAGCCGGTGCCGCTGGTGATCGACAACGGCTCCTTCCAGACGCGGGCGGGCTGGGCCAGCCCCGACCCCGCGGTGCCCGCCGAGCCGCTGCTGCGCTTCCGCTCGCTGGCGGCGCGGAGCCGCGGGGCCCGCGGCGGCGCCGGCGCCGAAACGCAGGTGGGCAACGACCTGGGCAGCCCGGAGCCGCTGCGCTGGCTGCTGCGCTCGCCCTTCGACCGCAACGTGCCCGTCCAGCTGGAGCTGCAGGAGCTGCTCCTCGACCACGTCTTCCAGCGCCTCGGCGTCGCCTCCCAGGTAGCGCGGCGGCGCGGGAGGGGCGCGGCGGGAGCCCCGCGGCGGCGGCGCGGGAGGGGCGCGGCGGGAGCCCCGCGGCGGCGGGAGCCCCGCGGAGGGGGCGCGCAGGGAGCCCCGCGGCGGCGGCGCGGGAGGGGCGCGGCGGGAGCCCCGCGGCGGCGGCGCGCAGGGAGCCCCGCGGCGCGGGAGGGGGCGCGCAGCGCGGCGGCGGGCGGAGGGGGCGCGGGAGGGGCGCGGCGGGAGCCCCGCGGAGGGGGCGCGCAGCGCGGCGGCGGGCGGAGGGGGCGCGCAGGGAGCCCCGCGGCGGGCGGAGGGGGCGCGCAGCGCGGCGGCGCGGGAGGGGCGCGGCGAGTCGCTCTTCGGGCTCCGGAGCGGTTTGTGCGGCTGGCCGAGTCGGTCCGAAGGCTCTGCCCGGAGCGGGCTGCGCTCCCAGCAGTTTCAGCGGCGCTCGGGCTCCTCGTGGCGGAGGTCCGTCACTTAGGGCTTTTACGATCTGCAAGCGCTTTTGAAAACCCGTTTTCCTCTCCCCGTAGGAGTCTCTTTCCTGATCAAATTCATATTGGAAATCCTGCTGTAGGCGAGGCTTCTTTTTCCCACTAAAACACAAGATGTCGTTTAACTTTCTTGCAAAGTAGCCTGCGTATAAAGCGCTTTCTCGCTGGTGTTTTGGGGGAGTTGTGTTTGCTTTTAAGCGTCAGTGACGAGGATGGGTACGGCTGGGTTTTTCTCTTCATACGCTCCCTTCGCTCCCCGCCCTTGTGTCTCTTGCAGGGTTGTGTTGATCATCCGGTCGTTTTGACAGAAGCCGTGTGCAATCCGCTGTATTCGAGGCAAATGATGTCAGAGCTCCTCTTTGAATGTTACCAAGTTCCAAGAGTGTCCTACGGCGTGGACAGCTTGTACAGCTTCTACCACAACACAAGGCAGAACTGGCCCTGCAGTGGTTTAGTAATATCTTCAGGTTACCAGTGTACGCATATTTTGCCAGTCTTAGAAGGCAGGTGAGTTCTTGGTGTCTCAAGCGGAGGGTTTTTTTAACTCTATTACTGACTTTTTAGTGATAAAAATACCTGTTTCTCTAGCATTTGGTGTTCTGGCTTCTGCGGTGTGAGCTCTTAGCAGGTCTTTTTATATATTTATACTGAGGAGAAGAACAAGGTGTGCAGCTCTTGCTAACTCCTGCTGAATTTTGAATTGAAGTAGTGTTGTGCTTGTGCACATTGCTCTTTAAGTTACTATTCGTAGATCCAAATTTCCAAAAATAAAAGAGGCTACGTGCCCCAACAAAGATCAGACATGAAAAACATGTATTACACTTTAATGCAGCTTTGGGGACAAAAGCAAATGAAATCCGTGCAGTCCTTATAAGGCTTTTGTCATTGTGATTAGGCTGCTACATTGGTCTGCCCTTTCTGAAATCCTTACTGCAGGAAATGGCTTTGTGTTATCTGGAGTCGCTTCAACTTTTCTAGCATTGTACAACATCACGTAGGTCAGAGGGACTGTTTTTTTAACTCTGCTAACCATCACTTTACTTTTTGAAATAGAACAAAGCATTTTCCTTGCCATAGCCAGAATTACTTCATCTCTGTGGCCATGGAGTTGCAAGCTGGTCATAAATTTAGCATAGAATAGTTCAGTGGCATGCAACACTTTTTTATGGTGTTAGTTTTGTGTTCCATTTTCCGCTGAAAAGTTCTTTGAGATTTAGTCTCAAGTTTCTCTAAACTTCATCCTTATTAAAGTTTTAATGAAACTAAACTGATAGGCTTGGTCTATTTTAAGTCTTAATTAAAAGTCTTGTCATCTGATAGCATTTCCAGAGGAAAGGGGAAATAGAAATTCTGGCTAAATTTTTACTGGTTTTCAGAGGAAGTAAAATCCTTCATTTTTTTTTCCTCCTCCTATCCTCCCCTTCCCCCTTGTTTTGTTTGTCATTTTCATTTTCTTTTCCTCAGACAGAGCCTTTCAAGAAGTATCTGCAAAAGGCAAAGCAGTGCGTATGGTTTTTGCCTGAGAGAAGCAGGGATGTTAGAACTTGTTGTAAATGCCTTTGAAATATTTATCTGGGAATATTCATCTCTCCACTTGATCATATCAGAAATTAAATAATACTGAGTAAAGTAGGAGGTCTGTTTTACCCTGAACTTGTAAATCTTTCCAGTCTCAGTTCTCTCTCTTGGGTTTTCAGGTTGGATGCTAAAAACTGCAAGCGTATTAATCTTGGAGGATGTCAAGCTGCCGTATATCTACAACGTCTCCTTCAGCTGAAATACCCAGGACATTTTGCTGCCATCACTCTCAGCCGCATGGAAGAAATACTGCATGAGCATAGCTACATTGCAGAGGACTATATAGAAGGTAAAAACAGCTGTAATAAGTCACTAGGTAATGCTAATCCAAACTCAGTTCTGTCCTCTACATTCCTTGTTTTCAGATTAGCTGCATTCTGGCTGAAATATACTGGCTGCTAGTGTGTGTGTGTGTGTGTAGATAACATGTAGTTCTGACTGCTAACGTACTGCTTGCTTTATAGCTTTCTTTCCAATAATATACTTCACAAGAAAAGCTTGACAACAACTTCAGAGTTCTACAAGAAGTCATAAAACGAAGAGTATAGCATTAAGCTAGAAATGAAATGTAACTTTGAAAATCCGTTCTGTATTACTTCAGGTACTTCTGTGAACGATGACTGAGATTATTTTGAAGGAAAATATTTTTTAAATCAAATTTATTTTATTCATTGTTTTATTTTATACTTCCAGCAAAACATTGGTCAGGATGACTTCTGTATCTGACAATGTGTGTTTTATTTTGTTTTTCTCTCTGCTTTTCTGTATCCCTAACATACTGGTTGTAAGATTTTTTTCAAAACTGCAGAGAACATTTCTAATCATCTTTTTTTCTTTTTTTTCTTTGTGTGAATTAAGTTTTAAAACTTTTGTGGTAAATATCATTCAACGTGGTTGCCGAAGAGCTTTTTTTTTATTATTATTTTTTTATTATTTTTGTGAAGCCTGACACACATGAGATCGTATTTAAAGAAGAAAATACTTTGCTCTGAGTGTGTGTGGAAGTCCTTAAATGTATGAGGAGTCTACCTTACTGTAGGGAGAAGAGACATTAGTGTGCACTTCCAACTTCTTGGTCCTTTGTGTTTCCTTTGTTTTGGAGTTCAGGACACTAAATCTTTTGCACTGTGCATTTAGCTCTGAGGAGGAAGCTAAACGTGGGGGATAGTTGCCAAGAGGTGGGCAGAATCCTAAACTAGGCTGTTCCCTTCTTTCTTTGTAGTCTGAACTTTCAGTATTGAATGCTTACAGGGTTAAAAAAAAAAAAAGTCACCATTTTCAGCCTGGCAATACGGTTATTTTATTTTCAAAACATTCAGAACTGCAAAAATGGCGGTCCCCTGAGTATTATGAGAACAACATGCACAAGATGCAGCTGCCTTTTTCAAACAAACTCCTGGGCAGCACTCTGACTTCGGAGGAAAAGCAGGAGAGACGGCAGCAGCAGTTACGTCGTCTTCAAGAACTAAACGCGCGTCGTCGAGAAGAGAAGCTGCAACTTGACCAAGAGAGGCTTGACAGACTGCTCTATGTACAGGTAATCATGACAGTGAAGTTCTCGGTGTTATCTTTTGGGAGAGGGTCACGCTGCCCTCAGACTTTTCTAAGAGGTCATATCTTACTGTAAAGAAACTGACTGTCCCAGCTGTCTTCTGATGTCACAGCTGTGTAAGTGTCATTGTAAATAAGTGTTGACTGTCTTAGCTGTTTTCTGAGGTCATATGGGCTTTTTAAGATTACTTGCAACATAAAACAGAGAGGTTATTCATGCAGAGAATGCTTCTAGGTTCTGAATAGTACTTCTCTTGTGAAGCATTTTAAATGCTGCTGAAGTGTGCACATCTGTAATATTTAATATTTATAATGTAATATTAACAGTGAAGGCAGGGTGTCTTTAATGTTTCACACAGAGCTAATTATCCTGTACTGTTCATCACAACTAGTTGTGACCTGTCTGTAGGAACTTCTGGAAGATGGTCAAATGGATCAATTCCACAAAGCTTTGGTGGAGCTGAACATGGACTCTGCAGAAGAACTTCAGTCTTACATCAACAAACTGAGCCTGGCAATTGAACAAACAAAGCAGAAAATCCTACAGGCAGAAGTCAATATTGAAGTGGATGTTGTGGACAGCAAACCAGAGGTATAATGTTATCACCAAATTAATCCGGTTGTTATTATCTCTGAGGGAGTTAAGTTTCTATGCATGAAAATGTGCCCCTTTAGGGTTTATGTTTTCCTTTAACACACTGCAACTCCTTGTTAGTTTTAACACGCTGCAGCTCCTTGTTAGTTTGACTCTTACTCCTTCTGTTCCCTGCTTTTTATGCAGTTACAGAAAGTTATTGTGTTAATCTTGTAGCATGTGCCTGAAATCAGCAACCCCTTCTGTGCTGCTTGCGCCGTGCTCTGGGACGTTTCTTCTAGTTTGATTCCATTTTGTATTTTGTATAAATCTGAGCCTAATCTCAAGGCTTCTGGATGTTTGTTAAAGTGGATAATTATGAGATTAAGTTTCCTAATAAATTCCTTGCATGTCTTTAAGAAGTTGGGAAAAAGGAAATTAGCCTAATGGGCAAGACCAGTCAGAAGATATGCTGCTTCCCTTTGTGATTATTCCTAACAATGTATGCTGGCTAGAATCCTTACTTAGGATTGACTTGCTTAGACGATTTTAAATGTGATATCTAACCTTAATTAAATCAAATGGGACACCTATTCCTTCGTAACTCAAACCAGCCTCTGACTTTGCTTCTGTGTTAGTTTTGGTGAAATAAGTAGGCCTAGTATGTCAAAAAATTTTCTTCAGTCATCTGACAGTTAAATGATACTGAGTTTTAAATACTTAAACCTCAAGTTGTCACAGTCCTAGGACAGACAACAGTCCTTTAAAAATCTGTAGCCTCTTGTTAAAGGTATTGGAGAATCTATTAAGCTCCCTTCCTTCCCCAACAATGTCTTTCTCTCTGTTCTTCCCATTTGCATGGAGAGAATTTTATGGGGATCGCCTCACGCTTTGCCTCATTTCAGCTATCTTTTAGGTGCAGTTAAGCAACACGTTTTTTTCCTTTTTATAACAGAATTTAATTGCTAGACTCTGTTACAAGGCATGTAGGATGAAACTTTTGCTAGTTAAGTCAACCTCTCTTCAGGGAAAGGTAGGGAACAAAACAGGAAAATGAAGCATAGAGGAAAGTGATGCAAGATGAAGAAATTCTCATGGTTTTTGAGAGACTTGAGATGCAGCCAAAACCAGCAGGTGTGCTGATATCTTCTGAGTTCTGTTGTGCCTACACTTATCAGGACAGCTTGTGTAAGAACGAGGGCAATGGGGTTTTGGCAAGGTTGGGGTAGACCCTGGATTTATCATTGTGGCAAGGCATTTTCTTACCTTGTGTTAAAAGAAAATATTCCAGAAATAAGTAATTGAAAGACAGTTTCTTATAATTTTGCCCAATGGTTGTGCCTAAGTTCAGACATGTCCATTTTGGATCCCATACTCCTTTTGTTTGCTAGGTATTGTCTCAGTCCTTGGAATGAATCAGCAAGCCTTTCTGTTTTGTTTATGCTCTGTGAGAAAGCCTACAATTATCATATAATTCACACATGAAGATAGTCTGTCTCGTTGTGGCTCAGTAAAAGGGGGGGGGGGGATAAAAAAAAGGATTTTGTGCCAATTCTTCGACAAAGTTCTATGTATCTTTCTGTTGCTAGGGTTTTTTTAAGGTATAAAAAGAAGGGGAATAAAACATAAATGCTGGAGAAAACTTCAGATAACTGCTGTTTGCTCTAACAATGACCACTCCTTAGAATCTGATTTTTGAGTAGCTTGTTTGCTTGTTCTAACTGGGCATGTGCTAGACTCGTGTTTTTTTTTTTTTTTTTTTTTCTTGAAATGTAGTTTTGTCTCCTACCCATGTTACTTGCCAAATATTACTACAAATGTTTTATTTTTAAATTATTAAAAATGGGTTTTTCTTACTAAGGCTGTTTTATTGTAATGCTGAAATAAATGAGGTAACTTAAGAATTGTTCTCATTTCACAATAATACTCTGAGATCTTGAATAATACTTTTCTTTTTAGCTCAGTTGGTTAGAGTGTGGTGCTGCTAATGCCAAGGTCGAGGGTTCAATCCCTATATGGGCTATGCTGAGGGCCAGACTAGATGATCTCCAGAGGTCCCTTCCAACCTTACCATTCTATGATTCTGTGAAGGAGCTTTGAGGCACCTTTATGTCTGTAAAATGTAAGGTTTCATTTGGTACATCCCACGTAGTAATACCAGGAAGCTGAAACTAGGCAACTGGCAAGCGCTGTGTGGCGGCTTTGTAGCTAGCAAATATTTGTTTTCCAGACCCATGCAAGCAAGGTAGGGAATTAAATGGTAATTATAGAGCAGTCAGTGCTGGAAATGCACCAAGTTTTAACCAACTTAAAAAGCTATTTTAATATGTTTTAATATGTTGTTATATTTAGGACATGTCTGGCTTAGGATCCTGGCAGCTTTTTAACTAGGGCTTGAATTTCTGAGTAAGCATCATGATAAGTTATTGGAGGCAGGTTTGGGGAGTCTTTTTTTTTGGGGGGGGGGGCAGGGGAGCAGGTAGAAGGTTGCTTTGAGTATATGTATTTATTAATTTCTGTTTTCTAGATTGTTCACTGCTTTCTTCAGTGCTGGAGAAAAGCATATGTCCTGGTTCAAGCTTGCAGAAGAACAGAAGGTTAAGGGATCAGGATGAAATTTCCACATGCATCACCAGAATTGCAGTCACATGTGTGCCTAGCCCATCAGAGCTAATGTTTTCTCTGCTTCTGTTTCCAGACCCCGGATTTGGATCCATTAGGCAGTGAACAATCACTGGAGGATGTGGAAAGCATTAATGAGTTTGAGCCTTTGTTTGCTGAAGAACAGCCTGAAGTTGAGAAGCCTGTTGCTACAGTGCAGGTTTGATTTCTGTATCTACACCTTACTTCAGAGAAGTTACCTTTTGGTTGTCCAGCTAGTCTGTGAACATGTCTCCAAACGTACTCTTGGAAGAGATCTCTGAACAGAGCATTATAAGGAGAGAAGCTTAGCTGATGTTTGGAGCAGTAGTTCAGCTCAGATGTCTTTGTATCTGATCCGTAGCCCCGTATCCCACCAAGAAGCCCCAGTGAACAAAACTTTGAACTTGCGAAGTAGAGCCTTAGAACTGAGTGGCAGCAGATGCAATAAAGCGCAACATAAGTCTGGCTTCCTTAGTCTTTTGAAACCTTATCTTAAAAACCTTTTACAACACAGCCCTCTGAGAGTACGTTATGATCTCTTTTGTACTGTTTGGGAACTTAGCTTAAGGCTGATTTAAAGCTTCTACATGCCTTGCATAGATGATACCCTTGTACACAATGCTATCAGCAGCTTGCTAGAATAAAGTTCATTGAGTAAATAACAATGCTTGGGAGGAGAATGAGGAGAGTGTTTTCTAGAATACTGCTATTCTTTAACTGAATTTTCTATTGCTTTTCAATCTCATACTTTTAAAGCCAGTGTTTAACCTGGCAGAGTATCACCAGCTTTTTCTGGGTACGGAGAGAATCAGGGCTCCAGAGATTGTCTTCCAGCCTTCCCTGATAGGAGAAGACCAGGCAGGAATAGCAGAAACCATGCAATATGTCCTTGAAAGGTGAGTTTCCAAAGCTGCTTGGCACTTGTTTACTTCAAACAAGATCGTTATATTTTGATTTTATTTTTGCAGTACTGCTTGTTTAGCAGCAACTTCTGAAAATATATTTGAACAATCACTTTTGGTGGGCTTGAGCACTGCAGGTTAGATGTCTGTGTGTTCTGGAAACCATATGTAAATCTCTGCTTGTTTAAGTTGTTGCAGATAGGAGCAACAAACTCTTGAATCTCTTGAATCAATAAGTTGACAGTGTCCGAGACCAAAATTAGCAGTGACTTTTGTGACTTATATAGGCACACTCACTGGATAATTACTTCCAGCAAACTTAACATTAGAATATAGGCAACCACCAAATTGTGTGAACATATGAGATGGAATGCTTCTTTTCAGAAAATATGAGTGAGCTCTAGAGAATTATTAATTTATGGGGCACAATTCAAAGGGCTTTAAGGATTTTTTTTTCTTCTACCCCACTGAATTTTAAGAAAACAAATTAATGAAGGGTTTGATGTTAGAGAAGTGAAAGAAATTTCACAAAGTAGTTCTTGAAGATAGGTGTCAGTATTCTCCATAGCTACTTAATTCGTAGGAGTGAGGCACTTGAAAAAACTAAAATAATGGAGTTTTTTGTCCTTTGCAGGTATCCAAAGGAGCAACAGGCTGTTCTTGTCCAGAATGTTTTTCTCACTGGTGGAAATGCAATGTACCCTGGACTGAAAGCCAGAGTCGAGAAAGAACTGCTTGAAATGAGGCCATTCCAGTCATCTTTTCGGGTAGGTGCATTGCTCTTGTGGAAGACTCATCAATCTGTTCATCCATATTCAAAAGTATTTCAGATTGGATGAGATACAGAGTGGGTGTACTTAGAGCATAGGAGTGACAGGAGACAAAATGACTTTTTTTGACCTGACAAAACGAAGGGTAGGCAAGGATATAGTTACTCTCTCTAAATACATTAGCAAAAGTACAGTGAACTTCTTACAAGAGGAGAAGCTGCTTCAGCTAAAGGACCATGGAAGCGTAAGCAAGTATATTCGGCTGGAAATTTGCAGATTAATTTCTTATAATTAGGACAGTTACTATTTGGAACAAGCAGTCTTTGGTAGGAGTAGTTGCTAGGTGAAACTGAACTCACTTAAAAAAAAAAAAAAAAAAAAAGGTTACATATAGGACTTATGTAACATCATTACATGTAATGATTACCTGGGATGGTAGCAAAAGAGATGCCCAGTGAATCTTCCAAATGTGTTCCTTTATATTATACTTGCTAGTAAAAAAAAAAAAAAAAAACAGCAATGAAGGAAGAGCTTGCAATGCGTTTGTAATGAGACTTCTAAGAACCTTCCTTGCTGTTCTGAAACCAGCTTGCAGATTTTTCTCCCTAAATCTGCTACCCTCTTGAATAGAAAAATAGTTTACAGACCATGGAAAAGATGAGTGTGAATAGAATCTTGTGATTCCACAGCTGTTTCTTTCCAAAGTGAGTGCATGTAGCCTTTGGGCCCCATGTGACTGATAGAAAATGATAGGAAGTTACAACCATATCATTGGTAGTTTTAAGTATGTCGCTTCCTATTTTTGAGCGTATGTTTGTGGGCTTCTCATTTTCTTCTGATGTTGCTTGTAACTGAGTAAGAGCTGCTTTTTCATTAAATATGGCCCATAGTGTGCTCCCATTGGCAATCTGTCACTTCAGATATCACATATGGCACTTGTGTGGTGCCTAGCATAGTAATCCTAGAGCTGGACCAGGAAAACACTTCATGCTGCAGCACAGGGAACATTTTAAATGCAAATATGAATCTCACAGTGGAAGGAGAGCATGCATGATCTTTTCCTACTGCTGTTTTTTAGCCCCCAGTGTTCCTCCCTGCTACTCCAGTTCTAAGCGGTTTTGCTAGTGTGTTTGAAATTTGTTTTGCAACACCAGTAGCTTTTCCAGCCTTGACTTCCAGCTGTGAGCACTCTTGGTTGTGAATATGATACACCCACATGTTTTGTCAATCCACAGAAATAGAGCAGGCTCACAGAAATTTGGTCTCTAGGTGAATGAACTTCAAACCCTGTCGTAACCCTTCTCCTCAGGTTATTTCAAAGGCAGTGAATGATGAGCTCAAACTTTTGAAGTTAGTGATTTGTACCACAGAATATTCTAATCAGGATTAAAAAAAAGGGGGGGGGGCTTTTTGTCTCTTGTGTTTAGTTCTGAAACAAATTGGCATTCTCCTACATTGACAGAGATCCCCTTGTATCTTTCTTCCGTCCAGGTTCATCTCGCTTCCAGTCCCATTTTAGATGCCTGGTATGGGGCTAGGGATTGGGCAGTGGAATACATGACCCGCGAGGAAGGCTGGATAACCAGGAAAGACTATGAAGAAAAGGGGGGAGAGTACCTCAAGGAACACTGTGCTTCAAATGTCTATGTTCCCATTCGCCTTCCAAAGCAGGCCCCACGGACAACTGAGGCATTAGCACCCAGCAGAGCGCTGGCATCCAGCGCAGGCAATCCCTGTGAGCAAGCATAGCACAGAGCCTTGGTCGCATACTCTCCTGAGAAGATAACAGTGCAAGAAGGAAAGAACTGCTGTTCTGCAGAATAAGCTATGCATAGAATATAGGTCTCAGCCTAGCCTTGCTGGCTAGTCAGAGAGCGTAAAGTATCTCATCTGGTCACTTGAAGCAAAAGTGTCCAAAGGCTTTGAGGCATCAGCTGGCATGGTCGTAGCACTTGTCGCCTATGCACAGCACGAGGGTACGTATCAGCGAGAAGGAACACACCAGAAGTACATTCCACTGAATGCAGTTTTTGTAAACTTCCACTCAGGTTTTTTGAGCGTATGTTTTACAATATTTTCTTTTAATTAAAACTTAGTGGCTTTTATGTAGGATGAAATTGTTCTTATTGCATGATCCAAAAGCTAGGCTTGTATCGAGCCAATCAGTCCAGCAGGTGTCTCCCTTGCTCGTTACTGCGAGCATTCATCAGAACGTGTCGTGTGGCTAGAGACCGGAGAGGGGCTGATCTGTGGGTTTCCTTCTGAGGCTTCTTTGACTCACATCTTGTTTGATTTCCTCCCTGCTATGCACTTCCTGCTAAACCGCTGCAGAATCTGGTGGCATTTAAGATACTTTCTGACAGTGAAACAGTTCTTCTGTTTCAAAGTGGAGACCTGCTCACACAAAGCATTGTTCAAGTATGTGTGTATATATATAATGTATAAAAAAACCCTCTTCATAAAACACAGTCTGGAAGGGTTTCCAGTTCCTATACAGTCCTTAAGTTCTGTGAGAGCAGTGGCTGGAGAGAGGAGCTCTTGACCGGTGGGACTCTTCTATATTGCCGTTTGAAAGAGTCGGCTGAGGGCATCTCCATGTTAGTGGGCTTTTTAGGGATAATCTGTAATTAGTATCTTGTAATGCACAATCAGTTGGCTTCCTCTATTGCAAACAACTTTGCTTGTTCCCTTGAAACCATTAGCGTCAGCTTTATTTTAGCGAGGCTTGGGAATGAGAGGAGACCGATGCTCCCTTACTAGAAGACCCTTGATGACCCCAGTGTGGTATTGCAACGTTGTGATGAGTGTCAACACCAATGCGCTCAGGGTAAAAGGAAGCTACAGAGGGTTTAAAGAGATCAGCAAATCTGCCTTTTGACTTAATATTTAAATTGAGTTTGCAGTCTGACTAAAAGTGGAATAGACTATCATCATCATAAGTTATTTTAACAGTAAAACAAACTCTCTCTCTTTGTGTTTTCTCACTGACTTATATTTCATTTGACTCCTTTAAACAGGACAGCAGTAAGTATGTATTTAGTTGAATAACTTCAGGTTGCTTCGACGTGCAGGTTGGCAGCTGGGCCCTTCTCCTGCTATGCAATGTACTCCAGCTTAAATTTAATTGGGATTGCAGTTCTCGCAGTAAACAACACGCTTTTGCTTTCACAAAGGAATGATCAATACTGAATTGAAAGTTAAGCAGATTCCATCAGGCTGGAGAAGATGAGATTATGGGAAAATATCCATATCCTAATTGATACAAAGATGGTGAACAAGTGGTGGCTTACTGTCTGCTAAAAGCTACAGCCATCAAGATATGTTATGCTGCAGGTTCAAAACAAAATATGGGAGACTTGAAGTGAGGGGTTTGTCCCCACAGGATATGATATACATATTTTAGGTTTGGGTAATATTTTGAATCCAACTATTAGAAGAATATGCTAAGGGCTATTACTCATTAGGATATCACCTGTGCATAAAAAGTCCTGTGGTCACATTCTTCAAAGAGTTTGAGGGAAAGTATTGGTACATACCTGCTCTCTTCTATGGTTCCTAAAGTGTCTGGCACTGGTGACTCTGAGATAGGATGCAGGCCTAAATGGAGCTCTGGCGTGGTCCTGATCAGCTATTTGGGTAATATAGGAGGTAACCTCAAATTTGGACTGTTAATCCTATCTCTGGATTCCTTAAGGCATACCAGTTTTCAAGACTGGTAATGTAATTTTATGGACCTTAAAGAACGTGGAAAGAACATACCATACTGGAGTGCAATCGTGTTATACCCAAACTAAGCATCCTTTCTGATCTGTAAACTGGAGGAGAATATTTGATATCCCATTGCTGTTCAAGCCCTTTTTGACAACTTAGGCTATTGTGATAGACGGAATATTCAAGATACATAAATTGTTTTAATTTTTTTGGAGTTAAGTAGATAAATAAGAGTGTATTGTCCACGAAACCATTCTGGAAAGAGAATTTAAAGGGTATCTGTGGTGGGTAGTTACACTACTTCTAAATATTTGGTCAAACCGTTACAGCTGTTTTACTTATATTAATTCCAAGCAGAGCTGTCTAGTGCAGTACAGAGATGCCAGCTGAGGTGCTTAAACAGCTTCAAGGAAGGAGAGTCTTAATCTCCCAAATATTAGCTGTTGATTCGTCACTTTATCTTCACAGTAACTGGAGCAACTAATGAACTTGGACAATACGATCACAGTCACAGGCTGTTCTAAATATGCTGGTCATCACTTAATTACTTGGCCTAGCAGCATGAAAAGTGTGAATGTTGCAGAATGGGATTAATTAATTAAAAAGAGTGCTAGGTAGAAGGGCAGGAGGAAGCAGTGGTATTACTTCTGGCAGTAGAGCTGGTTGAAAGTCTCATGAAACTCCGATGTTGAGACACTTGTAAGGTTTTCTCATAGCCATGAGAAGAATTTGAATGCCTGTTTTCTGTTACTTATAATTGCAATAGGGCATACAAAAGCTTTAGGGAGTTTAGAATATTTCCTTCTGAGAGTTGGCTTGTACCACCCGAGATAAGAAGCCAATAAGGCTTTTTTTTTTTTTTTTTTTTTTTTTCCCTATTGGAGTTATTGGTTATGTGAGGAGCAGCTGGAGCAATTGTAACAACAAAAAACTTTACTGGGAAGAAAAGGAAAAATCTGTGGATGGGAAAATTTTAACTGATGGCTCTGAGGGCTTTTGCCAAATGATCACAGGACTGCTATTGATTAAGTTGCTATGTTAGCAGCCTTAATCTTTAATGTGTTTATCCTCATGAGCTGTATCCTGCAAGCTGACAAAATACATTTGTCAGTTCAGAAATGGGCAAGTGACTTGCATTTGGTCCTCAATATATTAAGTTCAAAGCAACCTGTAACCTTATTATACAATTCACTTATCACCTAATTCAGGTCAAAGAATACAAAAGTACAGGTTGTAATTTAACAGACTTAGTGAGCTCAGTCTATTTAATCTAAAAGAGAGCTCTAACTGGGTTCCACCTTTCACAGGGTCCCTAAGATCTGTTCTCAGTGGAAACATCACGTCAGTGAGAAGCCCTGGAGACTAAACATAGACCATGTGTTTAATGTCCCAGATTTCCGTTCGAGCTGCATACTAGGTTGACTTCTGGTCTTCAAGGCTTCTTACATTTCCTGTGCCATAGCTACTTCAAACACTAACAGCTCTTTGCTCTCCACTAGGACACCAAGATTAGAACTCTTTGCTCCAGTTATTAATCTCTGAAATACTTAATGTGCTGTGTAAGACAGCATTTCAGAAGAAAGAGAAGATGCCCATGACCTGTCACTTAAAATTTAGGATTATCCCTTCAGAGAGAGCCTGCAGTGATCCTGAAGCAGCCAGTCATAAACCAGAAATTTTGAAGCTTGTGTGAGATGAGCAGGGAAGAGGAGAATGTTGTGATGGATTTAACATTATCCCCAAAGTCATATGGTGGGATTTCCACCCCAGTTCAATGTATCAGGCACAGAGCAGCTGTTCTGATTTCCATTATTCATCCTCGATGTTATTTTGCAGATACTGAGCCAGTTCCTAAACATGGACTTCAATGAAACGTCTCAGTCCTAAATGGCTCAAACCTCTGCTTATCCAGTGGGTTTTGCTGGATGTTCGTTATGCTATTTCTTGCTCCCCTTTCTCAGCTGCTCGGTTTTCTATGTTTAGTTGATGTACAGCTTTTGTCTTCCTTGTTCTTCACATAAGCCCAGCCCTAGCTCTTAAGACAGCAAAGTGCCATATTTCAAGGTTATTTTTTAAAATTATTTTATTATTTTTATGCCCATAAGGAGCTCTTTTTCTCTCTTTTTGAGCAGTTGAGTTTGTTTCCATTTTGTAATGCAACAGAGACCATAATGAGTACTCTACAAAGAATTGAGACACCTGAATTTTTCATCTCTATCTACTCATGGCAAACCGTAGCTGTTTGCTTAGACCTGGTTCTGTGCCTGAGCATCTGTAACAGCAAAGTTCACCTAAGAATGAAGTGATGAGTCTTCATGCTAATAGAAGAGTGTGCAGTTACTACAGAAGGCTCAGTAGGAAGGCTGAAAAGGGATTCGGGGGAGGGTGTCGGACAAAATCACAGGTATGAAGTGCATTTATGGTTAATGCACAAGTAGTCATAAGCAACTGGAAGATCTTTAAATCATGCATTTCCTGAAGCTGAAAGAATAACATAATATGGTAAGAACTTTTTATACATGTATCCTTTCTTTCACTTGAATTGAATGCTACTGATCACTGTCAGAATATGGGGCAAGCCGGATTTATGGCGTAACTTGGACTTCTTTTTTTTTTCTTTTAATATTCCTATTTTCAAACAGAACAGGATTTCTTCAGCTTTTTGTTTGTTTCGGGACTTAGGTGAAGTACCAAGCAGCTTCTTCCTTTGTCTGTTAGGAAATAAATCCCCTTTGCTGATGGGGGGAAAGCATCTTCTGTGTTGCCAAGGAGATTCTGTGAAAGCACGCAGGTTTCCACATTTCTGGTAAGCTATAGTCAGATTATTAAATCAAGAGGAACCTAATCCCCAGTGGAAGCTCAGTGCAGTGCGCTCAGCAGATCTGGCTGGGAAAATGAGGTTTACAGCATACAAGGAAAAAAGTTTAGCTTTATTCAGGCTAAAATTCAAATGAATTCCAGAGGAGAGAGACGTTCAGAAAGTGTCTAAGCTACTAGCATTCAGAGGAAATGAGGTAGGATACCTGAACTGAGGTAGGGCTGTCGGAACAGAATATGCAGCTTTTAAACTGTGGTCTTGTCACTCGAGTTTTAGATTCAAAATGCTGTAGCCTACTGAGGAACACGATGGACAGTGAAGTCCTGCTTGTCCAGCTTCCATCTTGAAGATCATGTTGCATTGGGTGCCTTCTGTTGTGTGAGAACCAAGGTGGACCTCTCTGTGTGGGAGAAGCTCAAGGGGTGATGGTCACCTGTGATCCCCCAAAAACTAGTACCTAGCGTACATTGTACAGATGACAGGTTGTTTCCCAAGTGCCCGAGCAGCTCGGGAAGGATGGGAGGCTGTTTATTGCAGCTGAGGCCTGCTGATTTTCTTTGTCTAAACTATCATGCTATTTCAGTACCTCTTCCTGCTGAAACCTCCACACTGCTAAACCACTCCGCACATCTAGTAGGAGAATTGTCTCGTAAGAGCGTGAGAAGTTGAGGATTCATTATGTTTTCTGAGGCTTGCTGGGAGGCAAGTTCGAGTCTGTAAAAACAGTTTTTTGAAAGTCTCATCTTTCCACTAGAGATTTTGATGTGGAGATTCTGTTCTTCAGGGTGTTCTCGCTGTTTTCAAAGGAGAACAGAAATAATTAAAAAAAAAAAAAAAAAAAAAAAGCCTGACTCATTGACACTTGTTTCTGCAATTTGGATGGCAGACCAACCATGTCCAAATAAGAAACAGTCCTGTTGGTTTAATCTTTCCGCGCTGCTTTGAGGTGTAGTAGTCATTTTCACAGTACTGCTCTAGGCAGCTTTAGAAATAATTCCAGTTGTTGCTAAACTTTGGAATGGTGCCTAAGTAGATGTTGCTATTGCATCTCTTTAAATTGCTTTATATACGTGATAGTCTGGTACAAAAACGCGTATAAAACAATTCCTAACTTCCACTGCAAATACTAGGGAAATAACAGTTTTGGAGTCGGGCACAGTGTTGCCTGAGGCATCAGCCTGGATTCCTCAGGGATGGTTTCCTCCAGCCAGTCTTCAGGCTGTGCAAATCATTACCTATTTCTGCTTCCACTGTTCCTTTCACCTTGGGCATCAAGCGCCTTCTGGTGTTTCGTCTATTGCATTTAGCTATATCCATGTGTTCTAAAGGACTTCAGCTAACATCTTGTCAGTACTCCATAGGCAAAATGCCTTTGAAAGGGTTTGAATTGGTTTCTTGGATGTATTCACTGTAAGGATGCCTTTGGGATTCTGCTACAGATTATTACGGAGCATTGGGAAGGTTATTACAAGGTAGATGCCATCTGCTAGCACATGAATTGTAGACAGTAGTAATTTCTTGCATAGCATCTGTGGTAGCTAGTTTAGTTTTAGGTAAAATGGCTCCGATTTCTGAATGTAGCGTGGTTAGGGGTTTTTGTCATCTTTTAAACTTTGTTTTTTTATCTCTTGGGTGAAACGTGCATCATCATGATGTTCCTCCTGGTACTGTTTCTCAGCACTGGGAAATGTATTTAAAACACTGATCCTTAGGTCACTAGATTTTTTTTTTTTTTTTTCATACTACAGCTTGGTTAAAATATACCCTACTCCTGCTCTCACCCCCGATTCCTGCCACATACCTGGCATTCTTTCATTTTTTAATGAGATGGAGGAGTGGGGGATTTCACCCTCCTGGAATTTTAGAGGAATAATAAGTGGATTTCTTCTGAAAAGCCCCATTTAGTGTACAAAGGCTCTTTGGAAGATGGTCCTTACACAGTAAACCTGACTTTTGCTGGTAGTGGTGAACAGAGTTTTAGTTCTTTATTCAGTTACTACTTTCTACTTGGGCCTTGTTCTCATTACTACCATTGATGGAGACTGTGTGGAAGTAAGCTTTTGGTGTCATGACTAGTAGAAGTAGAGGGGATTTGCATCTTTGTGGAAGTAGTGTTAGTGACACCAGTTGCAACTCCTAGGCTGTTGGTACTTGGCACTTCGAGCAGCTACAGTCAGAACAAACTCTCCATATGGACAAAGCAACGTAAAGGTTGTCAAGGTAGAAGTGTTGTGTTCCAGACTTTACCTTAAATAAACATTCAGCTGCATTGGATCAAAGATCCCTCTAGTCTGCTTCTGATGGTGACCTATAGGAGTGTAAGAGTAGGCTAAGCACGCAGTGTAGTCTCTCCACAGCACTCACCTACTGTCTAGATGTTTGTGGCTGATGGTTTTGCTAAGAAGGGACATTGGTTTGCCATATCACAATTAGCTGAAAAAGTTACAGTCTCTGGTGAATCCTCCTTGCTGAGAAGGAGTAAAGACTTAACACACACAAAAATGACTATTTACTGTGTGATGCATGTCATGTCAAACTAGTGTCAATTGGCCAGAGGAGGTAAGGAAAGTTGTGTAGTGGTTTCAGGCCAATTGATCCCTGCACTGAGGTACTCATCCACATTTTCCAGTAGAAAACATGAAATAGTAATGATATGAAACAGTAACAGCAACAAGAAGAAGAGATAGCAAATAATTACAGCTAGTTAATTCTGTGTAACCATCAAGAAATATAAATACAGCGCTCTCAGAATCTGTCCTTATGGTGGATTCATTACCATCGCAGCCCTCTTACGTATGTTGGAAAGGACAGATTAAAGTATACAAACTAGAGCTGTGCAAGGACATGGATTTTGGAATAACATCAAAATGTTGGACTGTGAATGTCCACTTCAGAGGCGTTACACCCAGAGCTTGGAGTCAGAACTGTGAACATGTTCTGAGCCTGCAGAGAAGCTGTTGCAAATAGCCCAGAACTTCGCTCATGTGGTGGAGGCACTGAGACAGGATACCGTCTGAGCGGCCAGCCCTGCTGTACTCCCCTCTTCGGGAGAGGGGCCATGCAGCCACTTCACACTGCAGAAAACTGCAGTGCAGGCACAGAGAGCTATGGGTCCTGTTCTGTGAGGGCCCCAGGGCTGCTTTAATGCAGCTCCACCATGGCAGAGGGCCATGGGTTGTTTTCACTGCTGAAGAAACAATGGAGATGGAAGCTTTGATTTTGCTCGTGATGGACACCTTCGTGTAGAAGGGCGGGCGCAGATGGAAGGAACTTGGGGGCTGAGGGTTCTTTTTTGCTTTTATCCTTTGTTAAATGCTGGTGGCTTTTTGTTGTGGGAACTGCTGTGACCTCTCTTTGGGTTTTGTTTATGCACTTTGGCTGACATTGTTTGCAGTAGGCCTTTGATATTCAGCAACGGGAGTGTCCTCTGGCCTGGGAACAGGAAGAGAGTTGAGACTGATTGCCTACAGCCCTGCTGGAGCCCTGAAAGAGCGGCTCGTGCCCTTCCGTGGTGGCACCACACAGAGACAGAGCTCTCAGTCTCCTGGGGAAGACAACTGATGAGTCTTATGGGGTTTTCTTGCCTTTTATTTTATTTATTTATTTATTGCTGTCCGTAAGTTGATGATTTGCATCCAGCATTGTGCCCTCCTGCAGCATCCCTGCAGTATCAGTGTCCCACACTAGGAGCAGATGCAGCTGATAGTTGATGCTGAAGTTGGAGCAGCCAGACCCTGATGCTACACTGACAGCTGGAAAAGAAGTGAGATCCATCTAAGTGTCATCTATGTGAATTTGTGGTGAAGAAAAGAACTAGTAAGTTACAGAGCTTTTATACTGTGTTCAGATTTAAAAAAAAAAAAAAAAAAAAAAAAAAAAAAAAAAAAAAAAAGAAAGTTTAAGCCTGGAAGAGTTGAGAAATGTCAAACACCCCTGATCCGTGCAAGCTTTGTTTAAGCCTCCTGGCCAGTGTATCCTGCAATCCTTGATTACCTGATGGAATATCAGCCACTCCAGTGCACTCCTGTTGCATTTTATCCTTAGCTGAGATGCTGGGTTGAGACTGCAGTGGGAAATGAATAATTCCACAACTTCTGAAAGCTTGGCTTTACAACATAATATAAAACTTGCATCTGCATACATTTTGCAGTTCTGTTCACAACAGGTTTTGTTTCTGCCCCTCACACTCTACATCCACATCTGGATATCGAGTGAAAACAACTTTCACAATGATGCAAAATGGAGAATACAATTCATATTTATGATCAAGTTATTACCACTTAGCATATCTCTTGATTTAATTTTAAGAATTCTAATGAATACTGGTTTTTGACAACACAGCAGATTCCCTAGGCTTCAAAGACAACAATTCCCTGGAGCCATAAAACCTTCAGGTGTGTTTACACAACTCAAAATGCACTTTATAATATTTTATCACCCTTCAATTTACTGCACTATTTCACATACTGGGATTTGAAATAAGCACTGGTTGCGATGTGTGCCTTATACGGAGAGTCTTTAATTGCAAGTTTAGTGAGCTGTAAATGGCAGCTTTTACAACCAGTCCTCATTTTGGTGGTGAGAGCTAGCAGTTAAGAACAATTGCTTTTTTCAAGTTCCAAAGCACACCTTTATGATCTGAGAAGTAATTATCATAGCGGTTTGATCTCAAGCCATGGACTTTATGGGAATGTCTAGGTACGTTGTCACAATTACAAGATCTTTAGCTTTCAAATACACCCTTCTGCGTGGCGCTGGAGCAGACACACTGAGCTCCTCAGAGCCACCTAATAAGTAGAACTGGTTCCTATTCTACAAGAAATGAGTATTAAGAAGACAAACAAATAACCCCCAAAGCTCACCATTCTGCTTTAGAATCAAAAATAGCAATTTAGTATTTCCCACAGAAAGAATTTTCTCTTCCTAACTTGTTCTGAAAGAGATATACTGCCGGTTTTCCTTTTCCTCTTTCTAGAAGGGTGTTTGAGCTGCTCCAGCTTCTGAATCAAAGGAAGTCTTTTTCTAAAATGAAGTCAGTTAGAAGGAATACTGTAACAAATCACTCTGCAGATCAGAGGCAGACTTCTCTGGAGCCACTGACACCAGAAGCCCTCCATCAAGCTAGTCTACTAGTAGGCAAGCAGGGTTCTGCCAAAAGTGACTATTTCAGTAGCTCCCAAGGACTTCGTGTCCTTGGCATATTTTTGCTTCATAGGTTTTGCCAGAAGGTGATCAGCTAGGGTCACCCTTGCTTTTTAAATAAGACATCATGGTTTATATCTGGGCATTTTTTTTTTTTTTTTTTGTATAGGCATCCTAAGGACATTTTTGAAATTAAATCATAAGCATGTATATTTTGAAAGTGTTTTGCTCCTTCTAATTCATGTTTCTACTTGAAAGAAAAGCTTATTATTCTCTAAATGTGGCCTCAGCTTCTTCTGAGATGTATAATTTAAACATTTTGAACTTAAGTGCAAGCCTTTAATGTCATAATTTCTTAATACCACTGCCACAGCTGTTTAGTCATATAGGTCATTTGATTATAGTTTTATGTTAGTTTTATATTAAACAAGGAACAATAATTAACATGATCATGCTTAAGTCTCTTCCTTGCCAAACTTAATTTCTCCAGAGATAAGAATGTTTTCTCAAATGATTAAGTTGAAAGATTTTTCAACAATTTAGCTTGTGGAAAAAGTAGTGTAAGCTGTTAGATAGGATTGAAACAGAATTTAAAATGTAAAATGCCTCATTTTCAATGAACCTTGTTTTGTTTTCAATATTCACCTTTCCTAGCTGCAGACGAGGTATAAGGAAAGCAGCATAATTTTCCCCAGAGTCATCCCTGTTCCTGCTCCTAGTACAGTATCATGGAAGTTACAGAATGAAGTCAAAGCTCTCCAGAAGACCTGCTCAGTTTTCATTTCTTTCATAACTTGTGTTTGCAACCTTTCTGAAAGCAGAAAATTTATAGAGAAGTAAAAATCATCCTGCTGTCATAGCTAGCCTCTACGGATGGAGTCTGGCAGCTGGGACTGGAGGAGGGTCAAGAAGCTCGTGGGCTCGTGCTGTCCAGGCCATGTTTCCTAGTATGACTGCAGCACCCTTGCTTGAGTTTAACCTTGCTCTGCAATGCTTTGAATCAGCATGCAGGATCAGAGGTTTATTGTTAGAGTAGCTCGTAGCTGGTGCGCTCGCACCATTTCAATGACTGCTTGCAAAACATGGGGGCCTTAGTGCATGGCAACGTTTTCACCAGCGGCCGAGGACATGCATGTCAATGTCTAGCATATCACTGTGGACCTCTAAATCAGGGTTACCCTGGAGAAGCGCCCTGGGGCGTCTTTACCATTTGTGCTTGTGCATACTAGGGAGATGCTCCCTGCTAGCTGCCCTGTCTGAGGAGGAAGCAGATACATGCACCACACGGAGCACTTCAGGGCCAGTTCCTGCAATGCCCTGACAGCTCCCAAGAGATTCAAAATCCCAGCAATAGCAACCCATCCCTCTATCCTTCTATCTTCCATGTAGCAGAATGCCTGCTGTCAAGTCCTTGAGCCTGGGAGCTTTTGTCTTCTCCTGATGGAAATGCAATTCCGACAACTTCAGTAGGAACAGAGTTAGGTAACTCTGACGTGTTTCTGCTGTGTGTCTGATATTCTGTAGCCCTGTCCGCAGAATGCTGGTTTGCTTCAGAGCTCTTAGCCAAAATCCTCTTTTTGGGGGTGCACTATAAGTATGCTTGTTCTCTCTTCCACCCTCTGCATAGCTGCACAGTGATACCCACTTGTCAGCCAGGTGAAAAGGCCAGTACTACGCTAACATTTCATCCTTGAAAGAATACAGTCTAACAGGGAGTCATCAAGAGGATGTTGAAATAATAACTTGTGACCTAGAATTTGACCTTCAAATTATTTCCTTAAACTTCTAAATGTGGGGGGAAGAGAGTGTACTTCAAGCTATCAGCTTCCATGGAGTTGAAAGGAGAAATAAGCACTTATTTTTGCTTTCAGATGCTCCTTTAGCTGGTTCTGTAGTAGCACTTCAGCATTAAATATTCCGCCCAGAACTCTGCTGCCATTATTAGCAATAATGGTCGATTAGGTGTACCAGGAAGTGAAGAAGAGGGACTAACAGAGATGTCAATTTTAGTACCAGTGGGACAAAAGAAAATTAATGTTTGCTGAGTAGAAAAGATTTAAGACCCTAGCAGGGAAGGGAGGAGAAGGAAAAAATGTGAGCTTTTGAAAAAAGAACTATAGAAAATAGTTAACAATGCTTTTCAGGGCTTGCCAAACAAGCAAAGTGCATTATAGCATTTTCACCTGCTGGTTCACACGGATTTGACTTCTGATTCATGATTACATAACGTGTTTTGCAGCATAGATTTAAGAAGGCCCTGAAGGAAAGTGGATCCATGTGCTATTGTATTGTTCAGGAACAGAATGTGGTTTTGTGCTCTTGACAGACGTGGAAATTTGCAGCAGGTCAGGTCTGAGCTGCTGAGGGATTAGGTCGGTATCAGCTTGGGATGCTGCCTTGAGGCAACCTGCATTTTTCAAGGGAGGGGAGGCAGGAAAAAGCAATACCTGAAACTTAACTAATCACCTGCTTTTGAGCGAGCGCAGCAAGAGTTCTTCAGCACCTCTGCTTTGCTTTATAACATGCAGTTAATTATATGTCACGTTGGGTTGGAGCATTTCTAATCCTTGCAGGATAAAAGTGACTGCACAGCTGTGGTTGTGTTCGGGCTTTCTGCTAGTCTGAGGGGTTCTGGTAACCGAGTTGTGGTGTTTAGTCACTAGGTGACTGGCTTAATTTAAGTAAGTAGAAAGTGAGCTCAGAGAGGTGAATTTCAACAGAGGAAAAATTAGTGTGTGTTTGTGCACCTAGGCAGTGCAACCTTTGTAGGTGTTTTAGCCTCAACAACATAGTTCTAGAAACTCTAGACTTAC
The DNA here is from genome assembly GCF_028389875.1 of Rhea pennata. NCBI lineage: Eukaryota > Metazoa > Chordata > Aves > Rheiformes > Rheidae > Rhea > Rhea pennata. The sequence goes on from NC_084678.1 coordinate 5,594,444, forward strand.
TGACTTTTCACTTGTATTGGCTGAAACCTGCTGTGTTTGAAAGGTGGCCATAGGAAATGGGCTACCTTACCTGAAAGAAGTTTTCGTCCTATTTGTTGTGCGCTGTTTTTTGCTCCCTACTGGGGTAACTCTACTTACTGGCCTAACACTACCCCCCGGCATAACCCACTACTGCCTCTAGGCTGTTAGGGAGTCAGAGCTACTGGCTCCCTTTCTTGAAGTCTCAACTAGCTGAAAATAACATATAACAGAGTCTCTCCTACCTCTTTCCTCTGCTTTTGCAAGTTGTTAATTTTTACCCCTGAGAACTCACCCTTGCTGTTGCTGCAGATGTTTGCAGGCAGGCTGAATGCTGGAAGTGGTTAAGGGTAGTATATGGAAGAAAGAAAAACTAGAAAGCTGCTATAGTGTTGCTTTCACCTCTATGTTTTGACAGAGCATGGACAGCAGCTCTGAGGCCTGGTGGACACGTATAAAATTAACACCTCTGCTACATCTATTAGTGCTGCTCAAGCCATTGCATCAATGAAGCCACTGCTTTATTTTATTTTTATTTTATTTTTTTCCCCCCAGGGATGTGTGTCAAATAGCGCTGGGGGAGCAGAGACCTTTCCCTTAACGGGGTGGTTGTTATAGTAAGACTGGGGCTGAAAAAGAGCGTTCAGGTTGAGCAAGTTTAGTTAGCGGGGAAGCCACGCCAGCAAGCCGAGCCCCGAGCGCCGCGTCTCCCGCGAGCGCTTTCCTCTCCGACGCTGCCGCTCGCGCTGGGACGGGCTCGGCGCGTCCTGCCCGGCGAGCGACCACCTAAGAGCGCGGCGGGTGCAGGTGCTGCTGCTGAATGAAAGGGCCCCTTTTCTGGCGCGAACGCGTGGGAAGGGGCGACACTGCGGAGCGAACAGATGAGCTATTGAAGTTGCTTTTCCTTTTCCTCCGGGAGCTGGCCTGCGCTGTGGATGCTGGCTCGATCTGCGTTGACTTGTCTGACTGCGGGTATTCTTGGTGGCAGTCAAGAGAGAAAAATCTTCTCACGGTTCTGAGACTTAAGATATCTTGCGCGTTCTGGACTTAGGACATGGCGTATGTCTTGACCCAAGATGAAAAGACACAAAAAGTGCTAACGTTTTAAATGACAAATCCAAATTAGATGTCCTAAGCACATCATAAAAGGCATCAGTTGGTCAGACTTTGGAAGAAGGAAAAGTAAATAATTCTTCCAGCAGGAAAGAGGTGGAGAGGTGTTGGTTGAGTTCTTGAGGGGTCAACACTGCCGAGATTTAATTGTGTTACCTGTTCATGGTCAGGGGTAGGAATGTGTCCTTGCAACAGGGTACAAATATTTTAGCATCCAGTTGTAGTCCGCAAGGAAAATCTGTGTAAGCTGAGACACTTACTGGAAATAAATCCGTATTTCTGATGACATCACAGATGCTTTATGCCCCTTCCTTATACCTCTGAAGCACCAAAATTTAAGGCCTTATTGTCGTCCTGAAATGCTGAGCAGGGGCCTCTAAGGAAGAGCTAGGTCGGTTGACCCACCGTGTTTGGGAAGCGTTGGTGGCTCTTCCTCGTTGCGAGCCTTCGTCCCGGGCTGGCGAGGCAGGATGCCGAGGTCTCGCGCGCACGGCGGATCTTCCGCTCCTACCGCGGCAGGCACCTCCCGGAGCGGCTGGGCGCGGACTTCTCAGCGTCTTAGCAAAGGGGGAGAAACGTCTCTGTCTGCACTGCAAATCCCCCCTCCTTTCCCTCTCCACCCAAAGGATCCCCCTGCCGAAAGCCCCTCGGAAAGCGAGTGGTTTTGGGTGAGGGTGGTCCAGGCAGGCTCGCGGAGCCCCGGCGGGCAGCCGGCCGCCACCGCCTGACCCAGTTCCTGCTGCGGCTGGGCTTGAATTCGAGTTCTGCCGGTAATCAGCGCTTGAGTCACTGTGTTATTAACTCCGCTGGGACTCGGCACGTGGAGTTTGAGGCTCGTTTGTTTCAGAAATTGAGGCTTTTATTCCTTTGCCTGTGGGTGGAATTAAAGAAAAAAAAAAGGAGGGGAGGGACAATTAAATGCCAAACAGCTATCAAAATTCACAAGCTCCTTCTGTGCTTTGCAAGAACTTTACCTGAAGTCCCTTTTAAAATTTGTATAATGCCGGTTTCCCTCCTCCCCTTATATTTTCCTGGGAACTGGAGCAGTATGGTAACACTTGGTTTCTCTGTGCTAATGAGTCCACACGGCTCATGTTCGCAGAATCAAATGAACGGGTATATATTGCAGACGTTTACACAGGATAGGTGGCAAAGACTCGTTTCTGATAAATTCATCCCTAGTGCTGTGAGTTTTCCTCTATATCCTCACCTTTATAGCAGTTAAGTAACTGTATGATTAAAGTCTATTTCTAAGCAGCCAGCAGCCGTTCCCTGCAGGGAAGACGGGACAGTGTATGTCAGTAAACACCCGAAATGAAGCCCTTAGGCTGTCTCCTAGATCATACAACAAATCTGCTATTTAGGGCTAGAAGGTAATAGTTTTATTTCCCAGTAAATGGAGGTAATAGTTTTATTTCTTAGTGAATCAAGGTGTAAGTGAGCAATGCTGTACTCAGCTGTGAAACAGCCATGATCTTGCTCTTAATGTTGCTTTTTTCTTAGTATTTATTTTCCTTATATGTTCCTCTTTGTGTCAAAACATACTGGAAAGACAAACTCTGTAGGAGAGTAATGTCTGTTATCAGACTAGCTGATACAACTGGGAAGCAGAAACACTTAATAAGCACTCAAGCTCTCAAAGCAGGAAACTTCAAATTAATATTGATTAGAAACAGTTTTTCTCCCTGCAACTGCTGTAGCACAGAGTATGTTGTCATTAGTGCTTTTCTTGTTCAGGCTATTTTCTTGATTTTGTTTATTTATTAGGATCTCAGTCAAAAGATGGTCAAAATGCCTTTTGCTTCCAACATTAACAAACCTAATTAACTGGCATACATGTGAAAGCAATTAGGAAAAATGTAGGCACATACGGATGCAGAGCCATGCCCAGGCGGACCGCTGAATGTGTTAGGAAAGGAGATAACTTTCACCCGCTTTTAACAAAGTGCAGCACAAGCGGGAAAAGTCTGGGATGCTGCAAACTGAAACCTGAGACTCGTGGTGGGGGAGCGACTCCCGCGTCCCAACAACCGTCTGGGCGCTGCGTGCTCTGCTGACGCTCTCCTGCCCGTGGGAGAGCGTCGCAGTGCAGCATCAAAGCCGGGTTCAAAAGCCTGGAAAATAAGAAATCACTGCTGTTACTTTTAGCGTCAAGTGCGAGCTGTGCGATAGGGTAAACGCCATTGGGGCTAGATCCGACCATTAGAAATAGGGATTCAAGGGTAAGTAGCTTTGGGACAGGGCTGCGCTTCTGGCGTCTCCTGACGAGCCCGTGGGTCGGCCCCAGCTCTCGCTGGTTTTAATTGTCGATTACGTAAAAATGCTCAGCTACGGATTTTAAGAACAAAGGCATCGTGCCCTCCTCCGGAGACGCTGTCGCGTGTGGCGGGCTGGGCTCGCCGGCACCGCCGAGAACGTGGCCCTGGCTCTCCGAGTCCCGCCGCGATACCCGGTTACGGCTGCGCGGGAACGTCGCTAACGCTACGCCTGACTGGCGAAGCCGCCCTGCCTGCCGAGCGGGAAGGGTCATACCCAGGGACCATCTGTATTTAAATCCCTTCTTTGTGGTCTCCCTTTCTTGCAGTTTTATGTCCCCGTGTGTTGCGTGTGTTGCTGCCAAGGCCCGGATTCAAATCCTGCTAAAACTAATGGGGGCTCTTTTGTTAACTCGAGAAACTAGATCTGGCCTTGAAAGACGGACAAAGACTTCTAAGACTCCTGATCCTAGGGAGGTTGTTATGCCATTAGCTATCAAATGTGACTCTGCGGAGCAGCGTCATTAAAGATACATAAACTGTGAGGATCTCCATTTCCTAACGGGGCAGCTCCACCACAGCTCCAGGATTAGGGGAGCCTTTGGGCTCTTTTTTTTTTTTTTTTTTTTTTTTTTTTTGTCTTCTCATGTGGTCAACAGATAAACCGAGAATGGTCCTTAACGTCAGGCAAGGGGGCAACAGCTGTGTCAACCCAGCTCTCGCAACACGCTCCTGTTTGGGGGCAGATGGGCACATGGACACAGACACCCTCGGGCTCAAACAGGAGCGCAGGCCCTTCTTGCTGTTGTGGGGAAGAGCTGCTCTTCTCTGCTGGGCAAGTGATGTCCCCATGGAGCATCACAGGTGGTGATGGCTTGGAGTCCTAAGGAAAGAAGCCATAAAAGACTTGGAGGGGTCTCCATTTTCTGCCTGACATTTGTGCAGTTACGTAACTTCTTGTGGCCTCGGTTTCCACATCAGTGTAACGTGGCTAATGCTGTTCTGTTCCTGGAAAATTAATCCAGCTTTCTATGTCACTTCAAGTTCCTGCAGTAGGAAGGCGAGATATTGGGTGTTAGAACAGTTTAGCCTTCAGGTTGGGTACAGTCATGTAATACACTGTTATAAAGACTTCCTTAAGGTCTAGGAAGAAGTCTCTTGTCTGGCTGCCATGCCAAACACAGCCCAAATATCAGCTGAAGTATGAGTTTAAAAAAAAGTGGCTGGTCTTTGGGGGCTAGTCCGGAAAAGCAAAGGTGCCTGATGATGCGCGGGAGAGGCTGGGACCAGTGAGAGAGGAGAGGGACTGCTCCGAGGGAAAGGACGAGAGCCGTGGGAACAGAGGGGTAGAAATGCCCTAAGAATGAACCTCGGCTGGACACGAGAAGGGGAAACTCGTCTGAACAGCCGCCCAGAGCTGGGGGATCGAACTGGCTTTGAGATGTAGCCAAACAGGTTCGTCTAAGAGCTTACAGGATGCAAACACCTGCAAAAACTAAGGGCTTAGTTATGATTCAGGCAACGTGTTTGCGGTTCTTCTGTGCTAAAAGGCTCCGAGGCCAAGTTTTTCTCTGAGACTGAAATCCAAAATACATTCAGCAATTGTATTTCTAATCAGAGATGTTAGACACACCCTTAAATATTTCAACCTGTCAAATTCCTGAATGCCACAGAGGATTTTATGGCTAAACATTCTGTGCACATAGTGTAAATCAGATTATTGTACAAAATTTGCTCGAAGGAGAAAGCTTACAAGTGACAATAAACCACTGATGAACTTCAAGCTCAGAGCACAGAGATATTTTAACAAACTACCAACAAGCAGGCACCCAGTGCAAGATGGAAGGCTCTTTAGTGGGAAGGGTATGTGATCGCTGGGAAGGAAACGCCATCTCTCTCCTCTGGTAGTGCTCAGACCTCCCTTACAAGCAGTACCATCTTCTGCCCTCTGTAAAGCTGCCATTTGCTCTCAAAATCAGTGTTGCTTTCAGTATTTACCATGAGACAACAGGTCTCTTCAGTTCCTGTGATCTAAAGGTGTATCTTTGGCTCCAGACTATTTCCATGCCATTTACTTTTTAATGGATTAAAGAAGCGAGAAGCATGTCCTGCTGCTGCAGCTGTCTCTGCGGGTGGTGGAGACCCCATTTTGCTATTGTACTAAACTTACTAGGGGCCAAAAAAAAAAAAAAAAAAAAATTCTACAAGTAAGACAGAAACCAAATTGGGCTGGCCAGCCTGCCTGCCTCTACGGACAGCGGAAAAGACTTGGACGTGCCACGAGCCGCAGACAGATGCCATAAACCTCTGAAGAAAGGGATGGGCTTTGGGAGCCCTGCCGTCCCTCTGGCAGTGATCGGACTCCGTGGCTCTGCAGCTCCTGTTTCCACGTGGGCAGCCTGGGGTGCAGCTCCACTTTGGATGTGACAGAGATGATGCAGGGTAAGGACTACCCTGGTTCCACAAGTGAATTATGGCACGAATGATTTTTTTTTTCCAGAAATTCAAGGTTGTTATCTGGGGTGATTGCTTATTTCTGTCGAAGGAAGCGAGTAGTCAGGACTGCAAATAAAACAGCATCATTTTATCTAAAAGCAAAACCGTCACTTAGTAAAGTCCCGCACCGAGATATTTTGGAAGTGTCTTGAATCTTTTTTATTTCTAAAATTCTTCAACACTGATCCTAAGGCAGTCCAGAAATACCTGTTTAAAGATAGCTAGAGGGGCTTACTTCTGATTCAAAGCCCTTTTGGAACATGAGGGTATCTCTGAGGGTTCCCCTTTGAAGGAGTTGCTGCTATCCGTTCTCCCTAAGGACAGCATCTATTCTAATACATTAATGCACTAAGTTTGTGCTACGTCATGACTCTCTGAATTGTAGCTAGCATTTAAAGTGTCTTTCCCTCAAAGCTTCTCGCAGATACAAAGATACTGGGTTAAACAAGCTTATTTCTGACCTTCAAATTTTCCATCCAGATGCAAAGTTCCTACCTTGAAACAATCTTTATAATTAATCTTCCCAACCTGCTGTGAAGACAGTAAGTAATAGGCATTAACTGCAGTCTACGGATTGAAGGAATGAAACGAGATGCAGAGCTATGATATGTAAAAGGTTTTTGGCCCTCAAACATAACTGTAGGCAGAAAGAAATGCTGCATTGCCCAGGTCTTTCTCCTTGCCCAGGAAAATGGCCAAGAGGCACTTAAGCAGTGACTTCCCCCCTCTTCTCTGTTTCTCTATAGCATGAAAGAGGCCGCAGCAGGGGCACTTTAAGCATTAGGAAAAGATGTGGGGATTAATCTTGAGATTAACGACACTGTTACTGAAGGTCTGCTGCTCCTGGTGGGCAGCGCTCCAGTGTGGTGGGAGCATAATTTGTGCTTGTCGCTGGAGCCGAAGTGCAGCACCGGGAGGAGGAAACCGGAACCAAACCAAATCTTCCCTCTAACCCCCGAAAACCGAACCCCCGTTGGATTTCATGCCAAGCACCCAAGTGATCCTGTTTTCGGGTACGTAGCTCCCTGTGGATGTGCTCCCTGGTGCGAGGGGACTGGAAGTAGCTTCCAAACGAAGTACTCGACACAGATGTCACTGACAAGGCCCCAGGAGATGTTCTTATTTCTTCCTCCGGCTTATTGAATAATCCAATATCCACGGCACTGGAGCCGCTTTAGGCATACTGCAGTTGTTCACCAAGATTTGACTACAGAAAAATCCCCCCTTCCCCAGAGGGCTGCCAGTCCCAGAGGTGAGATGTCATAGGCAGGTGAACCGAGCACAACAGAAGGTCGAGGATGAAGAAGAATGTACTGATAATAATGTGAATACAGTTTCACACTCAATGCTGGGCAGATGGCCAGCTCCTAACCACAGGGATTTTAACAAGTAACCTTGCAAGCTGTGGATCTTTGCACATCGGTCTGTAATATTTCTTTCTTGTCAAGTCATGAAATCTTGCAGTACATCCATAGGTCTACCTGGGTCTGACTCTTTGCATAGAGGTTTATTCTCCAAACCAATTCTTGGCCTCTGTGTCTGTGGATGATCCTTCTTCTGTTAAAGTCCTGGATCTTACTACTGTTTTTCTTTTTCTTTTTTCTTTTGTGTGTGTGTGTGTGTGTGTGTGTGTGTGTTAGTGTCATTGCTGGAGCTGCTATAAAACATTTCTTTTGCAGAGGGAGAGAGTTGGCCTTTGTGTCCACAGAAAAGTAAAAAGGAGAAAGGAATGTCAGCCTTTGATTAAGGATGACTCTTACAAATATTGGGGGTTGATCAATTAATCTTTTCTTCTTCGGGCATTTTTTTGCAAGCTCCATTGGGATGGAGCTGCCGTTGGCTCCATCCCAAGTTTTATTTTTTCCTATATTGGTGAGGATACGCTTGAGTAAATTGCTGGACTGTTGGGAACTCATTATGCCAGTTTACTGCCTCATGCTGCAATTTGCTTATTTTTTCTTAGTGCTGATGAAACACTCACCTCCAAGGTCAGGGCCACTCCTGTAAGCCACTGCAAAGCTAATTTCTACTGGTTTGATGCTTCAAGTATGAGAGATCGGTTGTCTTTTCTGACTTCTCTTGTTACTATGTATGTTCTCTTTCTGCTGCTGCTGACCTTGCAGCACCTCCTTGGAGGTAGATTTGTATGACCTATCATCTAGTCTTTTCCTCCCATGCCCTTTACTGAACTCTCCATGCATATCCCAAATGCACTTCTGTATCTCTACAAATTCTGCATTTCTGCTATTGCTTTCAGATTTTCATGTGTCCTCCTGTGTCCTTTCTCATACCAATTCCCTTCCTCTAATTTTCCTTTTTCAGCCAGCTTCTGGTAGTTCCATGTGTCCATCTATAAGACTTTCAATATTCTTCCCATCAACTTCAAGACTTCCTAAGGCCTTGAATCTGTTTTTTACAGTAAATAACTGTCAGCTCAGTTATTCTCCTCTAAGATTGTGTTTAACTGCTGGCAGCCTCCTAGTTTGATCACTGTCACTGTTTCCTTTTCTCATCCCTCGCTGCTTCCTTGTAGACAACCCCAAACCCTGCAGCTGAAGGGCTCTTCCCCTTTCTCCACAGCACAGTTCCCCTCAAGCCGCTTTACTGATTTCCTCCTGCTGTCTTTGTTCAAAGTGCCTTGTCCTCATCGTTAAGACTGAGATGTGGTTTCTGCCTATTTCCTCCTGGTTTCCTATCCTCATCTCATGTCCTCATCTCCATCCTTCCTGTAGCCCCATGCCCTAGCTGGCATTGCCTTCACTGCTCTGCTAGCCCCCGTGTGTGAAACAGCCGGTGTCACTGCCTGCGAACACCTTCTGTCCTTGCTGCTCACCCTGTGGCTGGTTTGGGCTCCCCAACCCTTGCTGTGCTGCCAGATGTCACCCAGGAGCTCTGCCCGGTGTTGCTTTGCACAAGCTATTGAGGGTGCTCTCGGGCTTCATAAACGTTCACGCGCACCCATGGTAGTTCTTTAGGTACAGGCGTAGTCTAGCTGAAGCTGTGGTTTTTTTGCACCGCCAGAGTCTCCTGCTACATTAGCCAGCTTTATCTTTCCAGTTGCAACATTCATACCCCACTCTGAGCAGAAAAATGAGTCCCCCCCCCTTTTTTTTCCTTTTTCCTTTTGATCCTCTAACTGTTAAGATGCATTTCAGCTCTTCATGCTGACTCACGCTCACCGGTCTGGCATAGAAACAGTTTATTTATATGGCTCCCCCATAATTACCATACATGCCTCAGAAAGCAGCTCTGCTTACAACACACTTTAACAGACAACTGAATTACGGACTTCAGTGTCTCACCCAAAGTCACTTGGCTCTCCAGAGCCCTGTACTCTGACTCCACCTGCCAGACTCGCACTTTATAAAAGTTTCACTGCCCTGCTAAGCCTAAGGTTGTCAAAGTCACCAGATGGGCAAGGACTAAGTTCTAGACCCAGATTTGTAACTAACATTTAACTTGGTTAAAAAGTTTCTCAAGTAGATTGCTTCTATGTAGCAATAGTATATCCAGTGAGAAGAAAGACATTAATATATTTTCTTCCCATCAGCTTTCTTTTCCAGATTTTTGTATTTATAAACGTATCAGATAAGACCAACTGGTACAGCTAGGGAGAACCACATGTCACTTAGTAGACCAGGGGAGAGCATGGAGAGCACAGCACGGCATCCACAGGGTGCCCTGCTCTGCACCACCACAGTCCAGTTGCCTTTTGTATGAGACTCCTCAATCGTCTGCTTTTTTGTTTGCTCCTGATGGAGCTATTTCTAACCAATACGTTTGGTGGTTCTGTAAATGTAGTTTTGCCATGTTGCAGCAGCAATTTGGGAAATCTGGATAGAGCACCAGAGACACCCACCAGAGGAAACTCCTGCCCTAAATAGACTTTCACGCTCTGGATACTATGTCACACTTCCGTAATATAGCAAAAATCCAGATTCATCACCCATAAACCCCCACACATTAAGATGCATCCTGTTCAAAGCAGTGAGTCACGTTTCAAACCAAAAAGTATTTGTTGAGCTAGAACATTTCAACAAAATTCCACAGCTTGATGGTTAGAGCAATCTCCCTGGTGCAAAGGAAGAGCTGAGCGCAAGTCCTTTCTCTGAATTACAGTGAAGGGACAACCTGAGGATGGGTTTCCCATTTCCTACCTGCCACTTGGGCACGCTCTTTGAAATATTTCCTTTCTGACTTACCTGTGTAAGGCTGAATGCTCGAGGAACTGAGCCATCTGAGTGAGCGAGACAGGACAAATCAGCAAAAAAGCTAAAGATGTCTACCTGCAGGAAGAACTGGCAAGAGCAGGTGGGACTGGACGGGTATTTGGAAGACAAGGGACTTGAAGGATCATTCCCAGTTGCAAAGTGGGATAAAGGTGAGTTGGAGGGCTAGAATTAGTACTGCTCCTAATTTTAGGGCTGCAGATTTGTTATCTTAAGCCTGGAGGCTGAGAAGAGCTCTTTTTCTAAAGGGAAATAGGGCTAGTAACGATTAGTCCTCCAAACTTTCTGAAAGCTATTTCATGCTGCAAAAGGCAACCGATCCCAGACGCTGAGGCAGTATCTGAAGGCAGCACAAGGAATCCTCTCCATTCCCAAACCACATTAGCCTCTTTCAGAGGTGGAGCAGGGCTACCGACTACTGCTCGCTGGCTCAGACGGGCTCTTGGCTTCTGTCCCAGCTCCAGTGCCTGGATCCTACTCCAGGCAGAGACCCTTATCTGCCTCTCTTTGTCCATCTATGAAACGGGCATGAGGCATACTTCAGGAATGGTATTTATCAGCCACTGGGTTTTAAAAGCTTGAAATTAGTATTGCACTGTGTTGAGGGTTGATCTGAATTCCTCTTGAAAGAATTGCTAGGACTCTTGCCCCGGCCCTCGCTTCGCGGCAAACAGGAACCTGCTACCGGACTCATCTAGCCAAGCCGAAAAAAAAGGGCAAGTGGTTTCTAACCCGGCTATCCTCTTCAGGCCTGTAAAGTCCAGCAAAGGCAGCAGCATCCTGCACAGAGCCAGAATAAAGGGCGAATCTTATCCGGAGTCATGCTCGGCAGCCTCAGCAGGACAAGGCTACCAAAACTTGGAGGACTATTTATTTATTTATTTATTTATGTATTTTCACCGCCGCCCACACGCGAGCCAGAAGGGCTCTTTTCCGAAGGGACCTCAGTGCCCCGGGGCTCGCACCGGGGCAGCGCGGAGCGGCGCGGCGGGACCGCGGCACCTGCCGCGCCGCGCAGGGGCGGGCTGCAGCGCGGCGGTTCCGCGCCCCCTCCGCGGCCGCGCCCACCGCGGGGCGGAGCCGCCGCCGGAGCCGGGGCCGGGGCCGGGGCCGGAGCGGGAGCCGGGGCTGCTGCCGGGCCCGCGGCGCGGCGGGAGCTGCCGGGGTGAGTGCGGGGCCGCGGCGGCGCGGCGGGGCGCGGCGGGGCGGGTGGCCGTGGGGCTGGCGGCCCCCGGGCCCGCGCGGGTTTTTTCCGGGGGCGACCGCGGCGCAGCCCCGGCTGCAGCCCGGCCGAGGCGGCGGCAGCCCTCTGCCCGCGGGCGGCCCCGGCCCCGGCTCGCCCCGCCGCAGCTCAGCGCGCCCGGGGGCCGCGGCGGAGGGGCCCGGGGGGGCGTTTCGCGTGTCAGCACCGACCGCAATCACGACGCAGAGTTTCGGTAACTCCAGCCCTGTGCAACGCTAGAGCAGGCTGGTAAGGATCACTTAAATAACGTAGTCAGGTTCCTTCCTCAAGCAGGATAAGGCACCAGGCTAATCCCTCAATAAATTTGTCTAACCTCGTCTGGAACGCATCTAATAACAGGGATGTAATTACTCCTTCAAGGCAGTTTACTTCATTGAAAGATTGGCTTCAGCGTTTAAGGGCACATCATCTGATTTCTGCAGTGGATAGTCATACAAACCGCAAGAAAGCGAAGACCTGAATTTCTCGCGTTTGTTCTCAGATGAGTTTTGCTTATTGCATTTAGAAATTTTCTCCCTTTTGGCATAATTCAGGTGTGGGAAAAAAAATACATGAGCTAATATAAGCATATGTAACCATAGTTCCTGGAATGACACCAGGATTGCAACTGCGGGCTTTCTTTGTGAGATGGTGAAGGTCTTTCATGGAGAGAGTCTCCTTCAGATGCAGCCAGAGAAGGCTACCTTCAGCCGTAACTTCGGCCCTTCCAGCGCTTGGGTGTGCGGTGTTGGGGGTGTTTGAGAGATGCTTTCAGTTGACTGTTGGTGGGAAAACAAGTTTGTGCTTTTATCATCGCTTACCTATGTGGAAAGGTCTCTTCTCCACTGTGGTAACTTTGCACAAGGAGGAGGATGTTTCAAACTATAACGGAATAGGACTGAAACTGTTTTTTCACAAACTGCCAAGGAAAACACAAAGTTTACAAATGTGAAAAATGAATCTCTTTCAGTTGGAGCCCTCCTGCGTTCCCTCACAAATGCTTGGGGAACCTCCAGTGAAGTGACTGGCTTGATTGCCCTAGCTGTCACCTTGACCCAGCCTTCTTGGACATGGGTGTCTTGAGCCTTGCTATTAATGCTAAGTGCTTTTTCACAGATGGAAGGGCCAAGTGTTATTATTGCAGAAAACTGCATGGCTTTTTCAATCTGGAGCTGAATTTAATCTGGAGAGAGATCATGTTCATTGTAAAAGGCTTAACTTATTAAATCCTGAATACAAAGAATACCTTTTATTTATGCTTTTCCCTTCCTTGTTTAATCTCTAGAGTAAGAGTTTCATCAAAAACTGTGGATGATGTTGCAAATACTCCTACTAGTTTATTTTTATGGGTTTTGTATGAGGTCCTGAGATCTCCTTTGAAAAAAAAAATGTTTTCCTTCTGATTGAAAGATATAAATGAGTATTTCCTAACAAAAATAAGGCTTAAAGTGTTGAACTTCATATATGTATGATGGATATGATGAAATACTGAGATACTGCTTCCCTCCATCAAGACTGCCTGTCCAGATTGCTCATTACTAACAGTGTCTTGTTGTCCAGTCCTTGGATGTTGGATAAATGACTCTGTGTGACTGTGCTGGTACCAGCTGTACCAGCTCCTTGGTGTCTGTGTCACGTTGCATCATTTCTGTGGCCACTTTGTTGAAACCTTATTTTTACTTGGTTTAATAATTTATAAAGTGCCTGTTGCCTCTAGGCACGTTGCATCTAGTAGGAAGAAAAACATCAACCGGTGTTTACTGGAATACTGGTTACATAGTCTGAGGTTAACAAACAATGAAGCCTTTGGGAATGAGGTGGTGTCTCATTTTTATCTTACATAAACCCATGAAAATGTAGGGTTTTGCTCAAGGTCTTCTGGGGGTCCTTATAAACATAGCTTGTCCTTCTGCGACAAAGTGGGGTTTGGGCTGTGACCTTCCATAAACTGATTTTGGGTCTGATTCTCCTTTTTGCTTTTATCTGCCTGTGCCTGACTTGAGTTTGGCAGCTGTCTGGTTTTTAACGCTTGTAAAACAAGGTTAAAATAATAAAATCAAGTCTTGTATCTTCACAGAATTAGTTTCGTGGGCTTGGAAGAGATCAATCTCTTTTTGGAGAAAAAAATTATGCTCTCAAATCCAACAGGCCAAATTCTCTGTCAGATACTTCAGAACCACTATTCTGAATCACTCATTCAGCTGGAGGATGAAAATTGGCCTATAGTTCATCTTGTCTCATTTGGAACAGCTAAATGATGACTCAGTGACCTAAGTTGGCAAATTATATCACCAGCTAATTGCCCTAAGCACTCAGAAAGAAAATTTTGCTTGGTATCAGGCAAACTTACTGCTGTCATTCGTCACTTGAAAACCCTTTACTGCCCCAGGTGATATTTGCTTTGTTTCAAATACTTCCAGATTTTTATCATAGCACTGGAAACTGGATGTAGTAAATTCTCTCCATTAATCATTCTTACTAATCTTGTCCTGCTCATCTTCAGGGGTTTCCCTGCTTGGCAGGTATTGCCTCTTAACAAAGCTTGAACATCTTAGCATTTCAAGCTCGCTTTGCCCTGTGGCCAGCCCTCCCCTCCTCTTCCTCACCGCAGAGTGAAACGGCGCAGTTTGGTGGGACGGTTTGGGAGGACGCAGACCTTGCCTGAAGCCTGCTGGGGCAGGAGGTGCAGGGATCGGTCCAGGGAAGCCCAGCGGAGCCTGCCCGAGCCTTCCCCAGCTGCCTCTGTCGGGTACGTTTGCCAGCACACGCAGGGCAGGGTGGTGGCCTGGGCTGGGGATGTCTGGATCAGCCAGGCGTGCCTGCAAGGCAGGATGTGCCAAACAGCTGGACCAGGCTGGTGGCTGCTCTGGAGGAGGAACTGGAGGACAGGTTGTTCTGCCGGTACAAATGGTCAGCCCGACCTCAGTTCTTGTTTGCTTATTGAAAATAGGAAGACTGTAATTATGGGCTGCAAGCAAATGCAGGTGTAGAAGCATCCAGGCATCGCACATGCATCTCTCACTGCTTAAAGAGCTGCAGGAGTGAACGGGGATGTGTGAAAGGGGTCAGCTGTTAGCTTTTTGCAAGGCTGTTAGTCAAGTTATACCACCTCCTAGGATGGTCTTGCCAGCTGGCTCATCCTTTAGGGATGTTTAAAGAGGCTTATCGCAATCTTACTAGAAATCTGTCGTCTTCTATTAATCTCCTTGTCTGTCTTCATCTCCGTTCCACGTGCTCCCTTGCTCAGTCATCTAGACAGCGCCATTCTGCATGCACCGTTACCGATCGGCACCAGCTGTGCCGCTCACGGAAATGTGCCTTCTGTTTATGGCACATTCATTTGTAGACTGTTGCTTTTTGTTGTCCAATACTTTTTTTTTCATTTCAAAATGTATTTATATAAATATATAAATATATGTTTTTACAAAATAACACTCCTGAAATGAGAGCAGAACTGGTGCACTTTGCTGGCTGGGTTAGAGGTGTGGGATGAGCCGTGGTGCCTGGGTGGAAATCAGACTCCAACTCTGAGTAAGAAAAAGCCCGCTCTTGCTGCAGGCCCTGCTGGGGTGCGTGTACGGCTGTGGTTCGCATCTTCGCTCGGAGTACGAGCACAACTCGCCTTACCTCTGGGAGCAGCAGGAAGGGGCAGGTAACAGTTTGTGCATGTGAATTGCCAACTTTGTCCGTTTTCAGCAGAGAACTGGCACTGCTGGCAAATGGTGGTGGCCCATTTCCTTCCCATCCTGTCGCCGTGTGACTGCTGGCAGGCACCGTGACGTTCATGGCAGGTCTCTCACTGTGGGAGGTGGAAGTGGAAGCCGGAACCAGGAGTCTAAACTCAACAGTGCCGCTCAACACCACTGCTAGCTGGGGCAAATATTGCTTTCAGAGTAATGCATTTCTTCCTGATGGACCTTCTGCTTACAAGTCTTGCAAAAGCACATAGATTTTTGTGGTCCACAGGAGCACCTAGAAAAAAGGAATAGCTCTAGGAACACTAAGCAGTGATGCTCCTATGAAGCAAACAAACGTGACATGGTTTGATGTGAATCAGGTGAGCTGCGCGATAGGAGCACAGGTAGGAGTCTGGCATGCAAAGCCTTTGGCAAAGGTGGCTTGGCCATCCCTGCTTCTAGGGGCAGCATCCAAGTAATGATGCAGGTACCAGTGATGCTGCGAGCTGGGTGAGGAATATGTGCCTTCCCCTCTGCTTTTGCTGGAATGCTCTTCCTCTTGCACTGCTCCATGTTATGTGCTTTCACTTGAGTATTGCTAGTTGACAGAGAAAGTGATTTTTTTTCTTTTTGCAGAATAGATAGCTGACTTCATCTCATGGGAGCAGATTGAAAAGCACCAGAATGGTGGCTTGGCATTACTGTTTTATAGCTTTCCATGGTTCCAGTAGCAGCAGGACAAAACACGAAGTGCAGTTGTCAGGTGCGTTTTTCTGTTTGTGTTTGAAACCACTTGATAGGCTGTGATTAATGAGGCCAAATAGAAGTTTAATAAACAGCATATTCAAATAAACCTCAAACAAAAATGGCTTTAACAGGAAGGCTTTTGCTTCTGTGCAAAGTACAGATTGTAGGTGTAATGTATTGCTGTTTGTTTTACAGCTCTCGGAGCACGTTGCATGGACTATTCCTCCATTTTACAAAGAGGGAGGAGAAGCTGAAGTTTGTCTATGTGTGTTGGTAGTAGGAGTAGCTGTTGTACGGCAGCTCCTGTAGAATAGGTCTTAGTGCAGACCCTCCTGGAATCAATTGTTTTTTTTTTTTTTGTTTTTTTTTTTGTTTTTTTTTCCTAGTTTAGGTTAAAACAGTGTTTCCAGATTTGGACTGCCAAATCTGTATCTTAGAGACCACCATGTCCCCATATCCAGGTTCTAATTAAGGATGTGCTAAAAGTGGTGGGCCAGCTACCATGGCCTTGCAGATCAGAACCATTGGCCTAATCTATTTTTGAAGTGAATTAAACTAGAAAAGGTACTGTCGCTCTAGACTAAGAAGCCACCTGGGGAGTTAACCCAGAATAGTTGTTCTGCTTTGAATTCACACCCTATCTCGTTTCAAAATAACTTTTCTTTCCATATATACAATCTCTATAAGCACAGAATACAGGGCATGGTGTAAGCCTGATCACCCAACAGATGTCGGAAAATATCTTATTTTTCCTAAGGTCTCCTCTGCGCTGCCTCCTGCCGATCAGCACAATTCTGTAGCTTGGGCATCCTTTTCCATAATAACTCGGCCCTGCTTCTTGCTCTACCCCTGCAGAGATCTGCACTCCCTTTCCACCCCTGGCTCTGTGGTTTGTTTTTGAAACCTTGAATGCCAGCTCCCTGTAACAATCTGTATTCCCCTCCCCTGTCATCGGTCCAGCCTTTGTGTTGGTGGCACACAAAGAAACGAGAGCCTTGAGTGCTCACCTCCCCAGAGGTCCACAAAAAGATTGTGCCAGAATCTTTTATTGGGCTGGATGAGACCTTACCACCTTTCCCTGGTGAGTCAGTTTGAGCACTAGGTGAGAGCGAGCATCAGGTGCCTCCATCGAAGCTGGGCTGATAACCTGAGCTGTGCATAGGTGGCAGGTGTAAATTATTTGCAACGGCAGACTGACTCGCTTGCTCTCATGCTGCGCTCGTCTTGTGTCTGCTTGGAGGAGGAGTGGGGATGTTTGCATGATGTTTGGAGCTGTGCAGAAACACTGTGCTGTTATATTGCTCTTTCGTATTTGTCAAGCTCAAATTAGATGTATGTAATTTTAACATCTCATGATTCTTTGGGGGCTGACTCATGGGTTTTGGCCTGAATGAATCATAGCTCTTGAACTCCGTTGCTAAATTCATTATGTAACAATTACAGGGCTGGAAATGCCACCCTAAGTACACACAAACAAGCAAGCAGCAATTTCCCCCTCCTTTTCTTTCACCCTGTGTTTCCAAGAGACCTTCCATATGAATTTGCTCATTAGCTCTTGCCCCTACTCTGTTGAGGAGGGGTCCGCTTGGCACCCTATGTCTTGACACTTTGTCCTTGAGCTGAAAGAGGCAGAAGTTACGGGTTCGGTATTTCTGGAAGAGAATAGGGGATCAGCCTAGGAGGGATGGCTGGAGATGCACGGCTTTGCTCTTCTGTGCCTGTTGCCTTAATTTGGTCCCATCTGCTCTATATGATGTTATGGAATAGTCATGGCAGCCTCTAATGACCTGCAGGGTAAAACCCCATGCATCAGGCATCGCTCTGTGGTGGCTCCACACAGCAATATTGGATGTTGACACTGCTACGCTGGCACAAATTCTATTTAGTTACTTGCGAAGTACCTCATAGGTCAAATACCAAGTAAAGGGGAAAGAGCAAGCATAACTTGACTACCATGAGGAGTGTAATAATATCCACCATCATCTTCTGTACTTCATGATGATAAGCTGAGGTTTAGGAGTTTGCATGGTTTAGCTCAGTTGGTTGGAGTGTGGTGCTGATAATGCCAAGGTTGCGTGTTCGATCCTCGTGTGGGCCACTCGCTTGAGGGTTGGACTAGATGATCTCCAGAGGTCCCTTCCAGCCTTACCAATTCTATGATATGCCGCTTCCCTATCTATGACTCTATGATTATTCATATGGATCTTGTTTTTTCATTACTGGTATCTTGGGTAAGGGTTCATGTTGTGTGAAATTAAGAGGGTCTTTGTACTGGATGGGCTCTGCTTACTGACTTGTTTAGCCCACTGAAGCTGCTGGTGAGAGCGGTACAGAAGGACCATCTCCACCTGTGCCCACTTAGATTTCTTTCTAGCTTTAAGCTGGCCCTGCTACCTGAATTTGACTTTCACTATCAAAACACTGATTTTTCCGTTATCCAAGTAAAACTGCTTCTTAGAGCAAAAGTATTCCATTGAGGAGCTTACAGAATGGCAGGGTAGATTACTTGTGCCCGAGAGTCCTGAAGGAGTCCCCCAGTGCCCTCTCCCTTAAGAACATCTGTTCCTCTCAGTTGGAGTTTGGGCCCTTAAATTTCAATACCTTTGGAAGAGTCTCTTCTTTGGGCAAGTCTACCTCTTTGCACATCCTAGCATGGCTGCACACACAGAAGGCAGAGCACAAGGCTACCTAAGCCTCATACTCATGGGTGGACTAGGAGAGAGACCTTGTCTCTCCTTGGCCGGTGACAAGGAAGCCCTAACGTTTGTGATCGCAGAAGTGGCAAAGGCAATGTAAGAACTAGAGACAGATAAGGAGGAAAAGCAATACCAGCAATTCTAGTGTTGTGTTGGTAATCAAGTTAAGGTGAAGTATCCTAAGCCATATTTTCAAAATAATGAACTATAGATATTTGAAATTGAGTATAAGGGCAACTATATTGTTAGACCAGTGAGTCAAACCAACATCCCATCTCTGAATGTGACCCGGAGTAGATGCAGAAAACACAGAAAGTAGGGCATGTGTAGTGACGTATGGTTGATAGCTGCGCCTAAAAATAAGGTACTTTAGAAACATAAAATCTGCCTTGCAAGCAAGGCAGTGACAGACTGCTCTGAGTGTTTGATTTAAGGCTGAAATTGGTGATGTTAGCTGCAAAAAAATGTGTTTTTCTCAAGTCTGATGGTGTTCATTGAAGATAAGTTACTTTGAAGCTGTGCTTGGACAGAGGTAGAAGATAGGCTGTGGTGGCACTGTTAGGTCAGCGGAGATGCCTTTCCTCAGCAAAGTCCATCAGGCAGCTGCCGATCTGCACTTTAAGGACCCTTTGTCCTCTCAAAGTATTACGATTAAACTTTCTAGAAGGTGCGCTTGAAACTGTTCCTGCAAGCTTCAAGGGAGGACAGTCCAGATCATTTCACAGCAGTCACAGTGCGTAGGGATACTTATCTTTGCTGCCGTTGTTGCAAACAGCCTGATGCTATGTGGCTCAAAGCCTCTTCCACCAGTTGCCTTTTGAAACCTTTGCCATCCTCAGAAGCAGTTCAGTCGAACCCACTGCAGCGTGTTGTCAGCTCAGCCACGTCACTGCCCTGACCCCGTGCCCAGACCCTCTAGTAACATATGATGCTGCTTGTCAGCACACTGGAGGGAAGTCTGACCATCTGTGCTCTAGGTCTGTTACTGTCTGATCAGCATCCTCAGGATAAGAAGAGCCCCCTTCCTACCTGCTGGTGAGTGACCTTGACCTGGAAAAGGTAGGTGGACAAGCGGATGAATTTTTCAGAGCTTCTTTCTCTGTCTCCTGAAGCTGGTTGATAACCCCTCGGATGGTAGGAAATGGAGGGGCAGTATGTGTGTGCTTTCGCGCTGGACTGAATAAGAGTTCACCAGGACATAAGAGTGACTCTTCAGATAACAAATCCAGACATTGAAGCCTGATGGAGCAAAACTCTTGGCACTGTAGCGTGGATAAATCATTTTTCTCAAAGTCTCACCTCTTTAATCTTCCAACAAAGCCTCAGGACACCCTGCTGACTGTCCTACCTCTGCACATCAGTGGCAGGTGAATAAAACTGCCCTGAGCAGACATATGGGCTCTGTGACAAGTTCAGGATGGGTCAGTAGGCCCCTTTTCATGTTCTTTGTTTAAGATCTTTGAGGTTTATCGAAATGCTTATAGGCATGTTCAACAGTGTCTTTAAGCCTTCAAGTTGAAAGAATTTTGTTTGCAATAATTAAATACAATTGCTCTTTAAAAATAATGACTCGAATGATTGAGTAGAGCAGCCTCTCTTAAATCTCCCACAGAATCAATATTCCTCCCGTCAGGGGTGTTACGGACGCTTCTAAATCGTTTCAGTTGTATGCAGGCCAACCACAGAGGTAACTAAAAGCTCCACATCACATTAACAGCACATCTTCTTACCAGTGTCTCTAACTCTCTCTTCTCATGGCACGCTGATTGGTGTGTATAACTACCCGTGTGTCTGGATGCTCAGAATGAAGAGGTGGTTTTGCCCCCTTGGTGACATTGGTCTCATTGCTTGGGGCACGAAGTGTGCGGTGCTCCGTGAAGTTGGCTCCCGCTGTCTTGCCTCATCAAGGTGCCTCCTCTTCTCCATGCTGATGCATCCCACTGTCCTTTGTGGACCTTTGGAGGTGGTAGTTGAATCATTTTGTGCTATGATCTAACTTTGAAGCAATTATTATCTCCCAGCGTTAGTGCTGGTGTAGCAAACTCCAATGTGAACATGTGTTCTTGAGGGTGAGCCCAGAGGGGCTGTGTGGGACGCCAGCAGGTTCATGTGCGCCTGCATCATCTTGCAGTGGGTGTAGAATGTGCACTGCTCCTTCCTCCCCTTTCATGGTCCTTCCGGGGGCTTTATTGGCTGCTGCTGTCGTGGCTGAAGTTGTCCTCAACTTGGAAGAATGATACCTTTGTCCTTAAAAGAGGAGAGCGAGGCAGGACTCCTCTCTGCTGTTATAAGGAGCTGGGAAATTTTAAAAAGGGGGAGCTTAGTCCCGCTGAACTGTAATTCCCTGAGGCAATGCTGGTGTCCCCAAGCATGCCTTGGAGCTGCGTAGCTCTGTGGTGTTTGCATAGGCCTGTGGGGTTCAGCGCCTCCTCTTTGCGGTGTAGATATTCCGCCTGGGAAAGCGGTGTGCTCCGACACGTTCATGTCGATAGCTGGCAGCCTGCACAAACTCAGCCACTGAAGTGTCCCAGCGCTGGCATGGCTTGAGGTACACTAGAAACTGTAAGTGGAAAAACCATTCACTTATCTAGCTTGCTTCTGCGCCAGAGAAGGGCTGTTCCCATTATTTTTTCCATGGGCTAAAATGTGTGCAAATGGTTTTAGACAATGGAAGGATTTCTGTCAGAAAGGCTGGAGCCCAGGCAAATGGGGCAGTAACTCATGTCCTAAGGGAAGGGTGTGGGCTTTTGCAGTGATGTTCTGAGATTCTGCGGGAAATTAATTTTGTTGTTTTCAGGTCTTATTTAAAGTCTAGTGTGGGAGAATGTGTTGGTGTTTTTTCAAATTGCAGATCTCCAAGTTTGTAGTTTAAAGTGTCAGGAAGGGGGATCCAGGTTTGGAACAGTGCACAGATCTGGCTGTTGGTAGTGCTGATTTTGAAAAAAACAAAAACCCAACCCCCCCCAAAACGAAAATGGAAACTTTATCCAGAACGACAAATAAAAGGAGGTAATATCGCTGTCACAGATGGGGCGGGTTGCTTTCCCTGCAGGAGTCTGCATTGCAACCCGTGCTCAGATATAATGTGCTGTGGAAAAATAAATGGAGAGCTGAATCGGAGACTTATGCCCTCAATTAATTTTTGTTCCACATAATCGGAGCTGCTACATGCTTTTCCTTCAATATTTAACTGCTTGGCTCAGGAGATGGGCCTGCACATGAGTGGGTGAGGGGAAGTCAGATACTCAGTTCGTGTTTGCACAGAAATCCAGTTCTGCTCTTTCCATTTTGCCTAAGGGCAGGGATCCTGCTGCTCACCTGATGCTAGAGATAAATTTTGATAGCAGATACTTTTCTTTGGGAAAGCGAAGGGGAGAAGGGAGTGGTATGTAATGAGTCTTTGAAGGAATAAAATTTCCTGGTCTTCAGCATTGCTTTCTCTAGAGTCTTACCGTGCTGCCCTTGAGCTCCTGTATTTAGCTGTCGTGGGTAAGTGCCCATCGCTTAGGACAGCCAAAGGGGCCAGAGGGGAAAATTTTGCTCATAGTTTGAAAGTAAAGTCCTAATATAAGAAAAAAAGGAAGCAGTGCGATTAGTACGTGGTCTCTGCAGTTTTACAGGCTGTTAAATAGTTTTTCTCTTTTTCACTGAAAGGGGATGACTTGTTTTGGTGCATAGTTTAAAACAGAGCCCCAAATTTGGTTTCCGATTCACTCAATTCAGAATCATGATTAGGCTTTCAGGCTTGACGCTCATCAAAGTGTCCTCCTCCTTTCGCTGGACAGCAAGATGGCAAGCTGGTGACCAAGAGCACAGCTTGTTTGCTTTCCACTGGTTGCTGACTTGAAGGCAAAAGAGAAACTGAGATTGCGTGCTCCAAAAGCAAAAGGATACTGAGCATCTGGCCCTGTGTTTTTGGAGGAATGGTTTCTACAGCTGCCAATGCGCTCGTTAAGGTGTAGCTGGATACTGATTTGGAACTAATTCTCATATAAAATCTCACGGCTGAAACAGCCCACTCTGATTGTGGAAATGGAAGGGGGACATGCGGGAATGGATCTCAGCTCTGTCCTTAGAAACCTGACTGTCTATATAGGATGCTATTGAATAAAAATGAGCTGTTGCAGCTCACTAGAGAGGGGGACCCTCCTCCCCCAAACATCTAATGAACATTAAAAATATACACATAGAAGTCCTGAATTTAAAAAAACCAACTGTCCAGGCAAGGATAGCTTAATGTAGAAAAGTAGCAGCCTTGAGAGATATAGTGAACAATGGCAAAAAGAGAGCTTTTATCCCACTGAGTTTCTAGACTGAGATTTTCTAAAATGCCCCTTACTCCTGCTGCCTTGCAGTGGCACTTGGGCGTAAAGAGCAGCTTTGGAGGAGAACCACGTGGAGGGGACGAGTGCTGTGTATTAAGAGCGCTAGTATTTGATGGGAATTGCACTAGCTGTAGTACTCAGTCTTGCTCCTAGTCGTACACGCAAGCTGCGCTTGGACGTGCATCCTGCTACAGCGCGAAGCCCTCCGTGAGCGCGGTGGCGGTGGCATTCAGTGCAGGCTGGACCCAGATGTGCAGCTCCCCAGCTCGTGCTAGCACCCAGCTTAATGGCCTGCATGTATTTGTCTGGAAACCGCCCCCAGATTTGTTGTCACCGAGGTGCCACAGGAAAGAGCAGTGTGTTTACAACTGCACTAGTGAGGGGGAGGACTACTTGGCATGGAAAGCTTTTTCTAAAGAAGCAAAGTAAGTAAGGCCCGGCTGAAATATCGATAGGAAAAAGAATGCATATTGTGCTGTGTTAAGTGTTTACAGGAAATATAAAGTGAAAATACTAAGGGGCTTCCTTCAAGCAGCTGCCAATATTGTTAAGAGTGAAACCATTGGGAGGAGAAAAGAATGAGGCACTTAAATTTTTCTATTACCAGCATCAGCTCAGAAGAGATTTTTTGACTTGCTGTATTCACTTTTTTTCTTCTTGCTTGTATTTCATTTCCACTGCTGGGAAAGAGCTCAGTGAGCAGAGAGAGATTATCTGGAACTAGAGATAAAACGGCCAAATCAAAATGTTTTGGATCCTCTGGGGAAGAATTTAGCTTTAAATTTTCAGGCTTCCATTAAGCTAGGGAAATAATTTGCATTGATGCACCTTCACCACCAAATTTACTTTTGCATCACGTGGCAAAGTAGCTTCCTTTGCTGCAGACTGGTAAAATAGTATCTTCACTTTAAGAAGATAATTGGGGCACAGATTAAGTTACTTACTTTGCATACAAGAAACCTATGGGAAAGCCAAGAATCTCTCGTGAAACTCCCAAGTTCTGAGCAGATCTCTTACCCAGAAGACTTCCATACCCTTGCTTCTTTGCAACAAGGCGCAGCGTGTAGGAGTTGTGCTTTCTAAGGGGTCTTGGATATATTTTTTTTTTTCCTTTCCAAATAATATGTCCTGCCCTTTGCACTTTCATGAGGAACCTCTGTTTCAGTGGTGATGAATGAGTGCTACCTAAAAGGCTGTAGAAGCCGTGAGTTAGGACAGGAGCTGTTTGATTCTAAAACGCCAGTTAAATTAAATCATGCAGCAACAATTTTTGTAATTTTCTTTCATCAGTGTGGTTAAGTAGGGATGTTCTGGGGCTTTGCAGCTTGGTGCAAGAAGAATTTGTTCCCAGAAGTAATAGCCGGAGCAGTCAGAGTGGCACTGTGAGATGAGCAGGCATTCACCACGATCTCATGCTGGAGCACAGAAGGCGAGGTCATCAGCCTGAGATGGCTGTTGTAGCTCTTGCAATGCCTTTGCTCCCTGAACTCAGGCGGGTGACCTTGTTCTGCTTCCATTTGCCTGGTTATGGATCCTCCTGACCCCTTGACAGGGGTTGGCTGTATTGTTATCTTGAAAGTACTGGCTAGATGTTTGTCGAGCCGTTGTTTAATGTGCTGCCTCGAGCTGTACGCAAGATGTGCCTGTCCCCAGATGCAATTTTCTGACTGCAGCATTGCTTTTGTCCCTGATGTCTTGGAGCAGACAGAAGTTGGTGCCCAGTTGCGCTGCAGTCATTGCACAGAGATCTGGGTAAGGATTGTAGTACAACCTGTCCAGCCATGATATTAGAGAAATAAATTTCAATTTCAATAAACCAAAGCAAACCCTTCATGGGTCTAGGAAATGCTGCATTTTGAAGTGCCTACCATTGCAACCTTTCACTGAAGGGTTGTCTTTTTCTTTCTTTCTTTCTTTTTTCTTTTCTTTTTTCCCCCTCTCCTGGAATTTGTAAGACATCTATAGCCTTTCAGGGGAAACATCAATGCTTTGAAGCCAGGATTGCTTGGAGGGGCAGGCATGTCTCTGGGGGAGCCCTGGATGCCTTGCGTTCCTCTCCCCAATCTGTGATCTGCTCTGCCACGTGGTCTTTATTGGTAGCTGATCCTCTTTTGTTTTGTCATTTGGAAGAGCTGATGGCTGGATCCTCTGTTACAGGTGTGTAAGATTGTAACAGTTCAGGCTGTTAGGTGGTAAAACTTGACATGCTGTCTGTGTTAAAGAGGCTCTAATGAAATACTTGCCCAAGAGGCAGGAGGCTAGGGAAGCAATGTGGTGATATGGAAAGAAGCGCTGACTCCAAGTTCTGATCTTCCTAAGGAGACCTTTTGTCTTGATGCGCCCTGTGCTGATAAGGGCACACTTGCTTCAGAGCAGGGGTCAGTGTTTACTGTTCCCATGGTTAAGACAGCAGAGAGCTTTGATTTCCTGTTTTCCTGAAGGCATTGCAGATTAGTGCAGAGAACAGCCTACTAGACCTTGGCAAGGCAGTGACTGTCTTGGCAAACCTGACAGCGCTTATGTGCTCGGCAGTGACACAGTTTAGGGAATGACTGAGAGCTTGCTTCTCTGGGGAGAGCGTTAGGTGGGACACTGTGGCTGCTCCTCTCCTCTTGGTACGACATTGTATAACCCTTAACATGCTAAATCTGAGCTGCAGGGAGGACAAGAGCAGACCATAGTTTGTGCCTAGGCACTGTAGCAGTGCTGCCATGGTCGCCTGTCCCATGGGTGGCCCTCTGCGAGTCCCCTACCTTGTTCTCTCCGGGGCAGTTTAACTTCTGCACGTTTCTTTCTCTGCTGCTGCCTCTCCCTCAGTCTGTCAGCTCCTACTCTTGGTGGTTTTCTGGTGCTATTCTTGGGCTGTCTTTGCATCATGTTACTTCTGCTGTGCTGTCAATGAGCTCTTCACTTTTCAAGTAATGAGCAATGAAAGCTGTTCTGCTACTCACCAGAGCTTGGTGAGGTACTGGCCAGTAGCCTAACCTTGATGCAGAATTTGGATCCTTGGCAGTTCATACTGATGACCAGTAAAGATCCTAAGGGCGATGCCTGAAAGAGGAGCCTGTGAATTCATGATCCCAGTTCTCATCTTTGGACGGTCAGTTTGGCACAAGAGCTGTAATCAGCTAGTCAACCAGCACTCTGTGAGGGTAGGAATAGCATAGAGTGGCCTGGGCCCTGATGTGAAGGAAGGGGATAAATTTGGAAATTCCTCACTTTGACATGGTCTAGGAATTTATGGTAATGAAATAAATCCGGCAGTCACCTCCTCCATAGGCTGCTTATGAGCTCAGGTCCCTACTGTAGGCTTTCTTGTTTGATTTCCAAGTCCATTGGAGAGAAGATTAACTTGGAGTAGGGAGATGAGGGCTATTTCTGTCACTCTTTATACCAATGACTTGACTTTATTCTGTAAATGCAGACATTTCACCTAATCAGCTGGGGCCGATCCTGCAAACTTACCTTCCCACAAGCAATCCAGTGCATGAGAATGATCTGCTTGACTTCACAAGAGGCTACTCCCATATGTAGGCATTCAGTTTTACCTTTGCTTGAACGTCTTGGAAAAATTCTTTAGTTACCTTATGATTTCATTTCAAGGTGTCCCATTCAAGGGTTACTCTGTCAGTGTTTCTGTTTATTTTTTTAAGTGGAATAAAAAATAAGTTAGTTGATAACACTTAAATGAAGGACTCTTGCAAGTGTCTATGTTCTGCTTTGGTTTCGTGCTGTGCTTTAAGTAGTGCCTTGAGGAGATGTGATGGAGGGTTGGGGATCTTAGTTGTTGCTTAACTGCCTGACAGGGAGATGAGGCAGCTTTCCATCATTGCTTGGCAACGTGCCTGTTTTCGTGGATGAAACTCCATCCTCAGCAATGTTATAGCAAAGTGTCTGCAAGCTGAATGCTTTGTATGAAGGACTAGGGAGGCTCTGAGTGCTCGTTGGAACAGGAAAATGAATGCACTTGGTTTTCCTCTTTGAGGAATGTAAGAACCAGCTTCTAAATTGTGTGATAAGAAAAAGTGTGTGTTATGTGAATCCAAGGGCTCTGCTAGTCCCTGGCACCAGCAGGCAGGGCTGGTGGTATGGCGCACAGTTTAGTCAATTTGTTCCCTTCAGTGATTTGGTAAACTGTAACTTCACAGATTCAGGATCTCTTCTTGTAATGCAAGTGAGTAACCAGCACCCCAAAATAATCTTTTTGAACTTGATATGGCAAATCTTGTCTTAAGGTGTGGTAAAGCATACAGGAAATGCCAACTTTTTTCTTTTTTGTAATGATTGTGCTTGCCAACATTTGAATGCCCTTTGTAGGGAGTGATCTCTGACACTGTTGGAGTGGACCCTCTCCTGCTGGAACACCGTGAAAGCGGAGATCACCCGAATGCAACACAATAGTGAGCGTCTCTCCTTCCTTTTGGCCCCAAAATAGACCCGTTATTGTCCCCATTGTGTTTTCATGCTGCTCACAGGATGTGCTCTGCACCTCTCGAAACAGAACTGCTGAGCTCATGGAAACTGAACTGAATCAAACATGAGAAACAGCACTTTTTTTTTTCTTTAAATAGAGCGGAAACCAAAATGCGATGCCTTGCAAACCACAGACACTCACACAGCCAACTTCTGTGTTGCTCTACAGGTAAACAAATGCTTGGGCCTGTAACTGTGCTATAATTAGTATGACCAGTTTGTGCAATGACAAGTAGATGTGCCATTTTTGTTACAGTGAGGAAACTAGGTCATCTGAAAACAAGCAGCTGGAGTGGCGGAGCCAAAATCTTCATGAGGCTTTGGGATCTGGGGAGTATGCTAGGAGAGTTATACCCAAGCGAGGGAGAAGTTGACCTGGATTCTTCTGGGAGACCCTTTTGATCTTTTGGACCTTTGTTTATTGGTTGTTTTGAGGATACTCTGGTTCTTAGGTGGTCAAAAATGGCCTGGCGTATTCGGGAGCAGAAGGTGTCTGTGTTCATGGAGCTTCCCCTCCAGCTATCCCCTCTTGGATAACAAGATGTATGTGGAAAGGGTAAAACATGGACACGTAGAGCAAATCATGCTTCTTCCCTTTCTCTTGTGATTCATGGTGTCCTGTGGTGCTTTCCAAGATGCAGTCCTAATTCCATGAAGAAAGCTTATTGCTTTTCTTGGGTAAACAGAGAAGCACTGAAGTAAGATTTATTTGCTTTAATAAGGATGCAGAATTTGGCCCTTGTTTCTACTTCAGGTATATTTTGGAAAATATTTGTTCATCTTTCAGCAAACAATGGTAAAAGTGCCTGGAAAGGGAGCTGGGTGGGAGCTTGTTTGTGGAATGCCGAGAGGCATTTCCTGCCCTTATCTCCAGCCATTTGAGGTATTGTAAATGGGGCTGCAGTGTGTGTTACTGGAACAAAGATCGCCAAAAAAGATACCTTCTAAAGAATGTTTGCAAGGGGCAGATTTCATATTGTACAGAGCAGAGTTCACTAGAGCTGGTAAGGAGTTTTTCAGCAAAAAATGCGTGTGCTTGGAAAATGCACCTGTACCGAAAAAAAGCTTTTTGGAAGAGAGCTGTTTTTATGCAACGATTTCTGAGGTCCAAGAGGAATCCTGGTTCATCAAAGATGGGGAGGGTGATGGGCAACTACCCAGGAGAGCTGTATAGGACAGTCTTTCATGCTGTGGAGGAACCATAGCACACCAGTGTCTCATTTTTCCTGTTAGACTACGATCTTGAATTGATATTTTCCATCTCAGCCAAGTATTTGAATTACTAGGCAGCTGGTGATTTGGGGGCAAGTCTCTGTCTTATGAAAAACTTTGTAAGGATTTGGATTTGTCCCTATGTGAAACTGAAACGTTTTGTTTGAAATCTTAAGTTCTTATGGGATGGAAACATTATTTTGGCTTTCTATTTCTAAATTTTTTTGTTCATGTCTATTCTGAAACTCTCTAAATAAGATTTGCAGGTGCCATTAAAGCTACCCTTGGCCCTCTGTTAGCACCTTTACTGAGGAAAGCACCTGCAAGCGTTGGCTAGGATGTACCTGTGTGCTTTGGCTGAGTTTGTTTGTTTGCAGTTTTCAGATCAATTATCTTGCAGAGGAAACAGCATGTCTTGCTGTCAGTCTGCCGAGGTATTTATAGGAAAGGTCAAAGCCCTGTGGAAGGTCTGCAGCCACGTTGGAATGGACTGGATGTGTCAGTCTTGCAAAACTCGCTGGGATGTGGTGGGCTCTGCTGCTGCTCACAGCGCTTTACTTTCTGAAAAGGCCTGGGACTGTGGCTTCTCCTGGCTTATCTAACTGGGGTTAAGTAGGTGGAGCTTGTGTATCTGACCAGATCTCTTCACTTCTCTCTAGCTACCTCTGTTTTTCAGCTCTTTTTCCTGTAGACGCTTTGCATCCTTTCACTTACAAGACTGTTACTCTTGCTCTTTTGGGGTGGGAGAGTTGAGGAAGGAGTGACTTCAGTCATCTGCTTTAGCCATCACATTGAGGGTTTTCAGGTATCTGCAGATAATTAAGCTCCTTATTGCCTCCTGTCCCCATCAACTTTTTATTTTTCAAACTGGCTGAACCTTAAGAGCTCTCTTATTTTATGTGTTTATGTGTAACTTAGCTTGATTTGATAGGCATGGTGACCTTGCCACTGAATGTGCTATATGGTGGTGTTTGGAACATATTTGTTCAACTTGCTGGCAACACTGACATTATTTCAGATTAATCTCTTCTGTTGGACTGTTCCCTAAATATGGAGGGCAAGTGATTAAGTGGCTGCGTGCAAGTCTCCCAAGTGGCTGTGGGTAGTGCTGTTCAGTGGTCATTAATGTGTCAGTCCCACCAGGAGTCTAGTCCCACGGTTTAACTGTGCTCATTTCTGCGCTCATTTGAGACTTTACAGCGCTGTATAGCTGGACCAGAATGAGGTAACGTGTAGCGAAGAGAAAATCTAAGGGCAAAAGAGAAATGAACACAAACCCCAGTATCCTGAAGCGGCTGAGGTAGTTAATAATGCTTCCGTAAGAACCACATCCTGTTACTCTGGCTCTGTGGCAAAAGCACTCAATGTGAGCGGTGGTAAGAAGGAGCTGATGCGGGAAGGGGTTGAGAGCAGATGATGCCCCCGTTAGGTAGAGCTCTTCTTTGGAGCTTCACCGGTGAGCAATAACAACCCCACGTGGACCTCAGATATGGGCTGGGTAACCTCATAGCCCTCCAGCTTGTCATTCATTTAGCTGGGACAGCCTTGCACGATGTGTATGGCACTGGGCTGATTCAGCACCCATGGTTCTTCTCCTAGCTCAGCCACTGCTGTGTCTTATACCTGATTTTCCCCTCTGCCCTGGGCTTTGCTGTTTGGACTAAAGTGCTTCGTGGAGAGGACTCCCAACATACATCGGTGCAGTGCAGCTCTGATTAGGTATTGGGAATCCCATTAGAGGAGGGGGCAAGAGTTATGCTAGAGGGGGTCAGCTGAGGAATAGGATGCATGTCTCAGTACATGAATCTCTCTGAAGCGGTCTGTGGAATGATCTCAAATACTACATAGATCTCTATTTAATAGCTCACAAGGGCATTCTCCTGACCATAAATGAGACATCTACCTTGAACTGTAGCGGTGAATAAAATGTGTGATAAAACTATGACTTAATCAAGAGGATTTCACTTGAAGAAGTGGGTGTTTAGAATGGATGAGAGGTGGAATTACAAAGGCCAGTGAGAAGAACAAAGCAATTAAAATGCAATCAAATGAGCCTTCTTTTGAGATGGTGGGTGTTGCCTGTTGAGTTTTCCAGTGGGCTGATATTAGCTGCTTCTCTGCATGGAAGGGTAAGACTTGGTTTCTCACACTTTGCTTCTCATTGCAGGGTTCCACTGTATTCTCAGCAGACGCTGCAATGGACCATTCAGAGCTTGGCCCCAAGATACTGGTATAGTGCCAGGCAGCTGCAATCCAGAGGGCCTGCCATAGGACATCATTTCTAGCATCTCTCCTCTCTCAGCTAAAATGATGGATGCCCACGTGGATCTCCTGACAGAGCTTCAGCTGCTGGATAAGGTGCCCACCTTGGAGAGGCTGCGGGCAGCCCAAAAACGGAGGGCTCAACAGCTGAAGAAGTGGGCACAGTATGAGAAAGAGATGCAGCACAAGAAGCGGAAGCATGAGAAGAGAAGAAGTGCTGTTAACAGGAAGAAAGTATCTTTTGAAGCCAGTGTTGCTCTACTGGAGGCTTCTCTGAGGAATGACTTAGAGGAAGGTAGGGTACTTGTATCTGGCAGTTCCTTACTGTTTTGGCTATTCATAAGGTCCGTGTGGCTCTTTGGTAGTGCAGAGGCACCTGTGCTGACAACCATACTGGCTGCACTATGCATAGCATGGTGTTGGCCTCTAACGTGTTGCCGTCTCCAGCACAGCCATTGGGCTGCGGTGCTGAAAGCCTGCACACCATTACTGTCTAGACTAACATCAAAAGTGGGCACACCAATGGTGGGGAAACAGGACAGGAATTATGACCAAGGTCTGGGAAAAGCAAGCTCTTTTTTCTCTTTTCACACTTACCACTTGCAAAAGGCGTGAAACACTTCCTCGCCTTCTGAGTGTGCCTATTTCGATGGTATTCTAGAAGTCCGTCACAGGAATTTACATGTCAGGGTAAATCCTTACAGTTTCCCTGTTTGGAGGATGGAGTTAGAGCTACTTGGGTATATGAGTTTATTTCCCCATGGAAAAATCTGAAAATCGTGGCTTCGTTTAATGATTTCCACAGAAGAGAAAACCTCAGATTGTTTAGAAATTGGTTTAATTGCATCATTTTCAAGTGGATCAAAATGCTTTGCTTTTGGTTAAGAAACTGAAGGGTAAAAAAATGTCTAAAAGTCAATGCCCATTAGCCTCAGCAAAACACTGGGGAAAACCAATAAGCTCTAGGGAGCCGGGACTCAAATAATGGCTTGGAAATAGCCAAATTGAGCTCTGGTGCCAGGGCTCCCAGCAGCACTTCTGGCAGGCCTGGAAGGCTTCTCAGCCTTGTGGAAAGTACCCTTGAAATTGGCCTTTGTTCATCTTCCAAATGAGATAATTGGGGTTTTGTTCCTACAACAGCCGCTGGAATTCTCCTTATGATTTTTATGAATGAAATACAGGAAGAACACTTAAATTGCAACATAGTAACATTTTTTTAGTAAGACGCCTTCTCTAAACATTGCTGAGCAGTTCAGGTCTGTGCGTCTCCTGGAACGGGGCAGGCAGCCCTGAGCTGCCTTTCCCAAGACCGTAAAGCAAATCAGCAATAGGGCTGGGAAGAGAACGTTGGTGGCCGTTTTTCCCAGTCCGCTGTTATAAGCCCTGGGTGACCATGTGCTTTCCCATTTCTGGGGATATCCACAAGTGATGGAAATCCACACGCCTTACCTCTCCCTAAATGCTTCGTGATTTAACAGCATATTTGCCTGGTTTCCACTAACCCAGTCACTGTGCACTACTGCTCGTAAAGTCCCTGTCAAGATAGTGTCTTACCCCTGCCAGGAAACTAGGACAAACATTCGCAGAGAGATAACAACATCCTCCATTTTTTAGGGCAGACCTGGAACAGTCTTTGGGGTTGCTGTTCTGACAGGTAGCAAAATCAGTGTGGTCTGTCTGATCCCTTGGTGTAGCACAAAGAACTGAAGATACTTAGGAAACCTGGCCAATTTGGTTGTATCTCTGCTAATGAGGGTTCCTGTTGTCCTTTCTAGCATCTCTTTTGCAAGATGCATTACGTACTAGGCTGATATGGGGGGAGAGAGAGGCCAGGTTGCCACCTTGTTGAACTGTGTCCTCCTGCATTACTGGCCCTTCAGCAACAGGTGTCAAACACGACTTGCACTTGGTAGGTGTGGGCTGGGGTATAGCCAGGTTCCTTGGCCTTTAGTTGAAGAAAGCTGGGTGGAAGGAAAGGACCTCTTTGTCCTTGTAGGAAATCTCCCTTGAGTTGTGTCGCTGTCTCTAAGCCCCTTACCCACCAAAACTTGCCCTCACCTCCCACCAGGGCATGTTTTCCATCTGTATGGAAACAGAGTACTCCTGTGATGGATTGTCCCCGTCGAGGTGGTGCATTTCGTGCAGCTGTGCTATGTTTTGCCAAGCCATGCTTTGTGTCTATGCTTTTACGTGCGTTTATAGCCTCACTCTGGGAGAGCAGAATTGTGATAGCGCTCTGGAGACGGAGCTTTTATTTGTATTTTCTTTGCTTTAAAGTTTTAACAGTTGGCTTCCAACTCTCTGCTCTACTGAACTTACATTTCTCACTCTTAACTGTTCTAGTCTTCTTGGAAAGCCCTAACAGAGAAGCCAGCTAGAACTGTGCTGTGAAATTGTATCTGTTAGAACCAGCTGAGATGACAGATTGACTTGTGTCGCCTGTGTCTGTGCTGACAGATACCTGGCGTGGGGTAAGGCTTGGGGTGCGCAGCTTTTGGGTGAGGTTTAAACTGTGCCCACCTGCAGGTGACACGTCAGAACGCCGGGGCGGGTAATGAATATTTCATTACACACCTCTGCATGCGGTGTGGGTACTTGTGCTTGGTGCTCACGCGCAGGGGCGCGATGAGGCCAACTCTTCTGTTCGAGGCTCGGCTTCCCGCTTTTGCTTTTCACGTTTGCTGTCCTTGGATTTGTGCCAGGTGGTCAGTTCGGAAGGAAACTCATTTGCTGTCTGTCTCGTGAAAAATGCTTTTTTATTTTGGAGGGGACACAAGTGGCAAAGGTGTTTGCAGGCACTGTACCTGCAGAGGCAGCTGGGCACCCTGACAGCTGCGTGCAGACGCAGTTGGAGCACACTGGATGGGTTTTAGCGTGGTAGCTTCAGTGGTGCTGTGGACAAGCCTCGCACCACGTGCCACCGTTGATACTGCGCTGTTTGGCAGGCAGGAAGTGAGCTTGCCGCTGGAGCCTTGTCCCTTCTCTTGGCTGGGAAATCCATGGCTGCAGATCTCTTTTGGCCTTTTTAATCTGTAGCTGTTGCCTTTGGCTGAGCCCGTGTAGCAGGTTTTAGGTTCTAATAATCAGTTCCTTTTCCTGATGCAGTATTAGCTAAACCAAATGCGATAAGGGCGCTCCACTGCTTGGTGGAAAAATGGCCGTGGTCTGTGCAGTCTCTCAACTAGCTAGCGAAGGCAGAGGGAGGGCTAAAGAGGGATCATATCCCCGGTGCAACAGTTGCTTCCCCTGTGTTGCTGAATTGTTCAGATGCCGCAAATATTTACACTTGATGGATTTGTACTCAATTAATTTAAGTCCTAAAAGTAGTGTATGGCCAGGTTCTGGCGCTGCTGGGGTCCCTCTGTGCTATCTGACCAGTATAGAGGGAAGGAGGGTCAGAATCAAACCAAGATGTCAGATCAGTAAAATTCCTTGCCAAATGCCCTAGGCCAAAATAAGCAAATGCATGGCCTTTTGGAGGCTTCAGGTGCTTATTTTAGCTTCTGAGTCATCCTTTGTTTCCATGTGGGAAGTGGAGAGGGGGGAGAAACAAAAATGATTAAAAACTTGAGAAGTTAGTGTGAGGAAGTTGAAGACCTGGTTGTGCAGTTAGCACTGGTTATCTCCAAGTTTCTTTTGAGCGGGTGTTTAATTGCTTCTTTTTTTTGTATTATTACTATTTTTTTTGACGTTGTCATTCCTGAATTGGAACGAAGAGGATGGCAGTAGGCGCTGTGGAATGAAATTAAGGAAGAGCAAGCAAAGTTGTATATTGAGTTAGCCTTTTGGCAGGAAGATGTATTGTGCTGTGGTGTGACCTCCCCATGGAAGGGGTGGGTAGAGCCCTGTAGGATGGAGCGACTGAACCAAAATCCTGCTCTGTCCTTTGGAGAATGACCCAGGGTGCCTGAGGGCATGGGCTTGTTGACCAAGCAGGCTGCTCCCCACCCCGGCGTCTTTCCCAGGTGTGATTGAAATAGCAGCACTTGTTCTGCTCAGCTCTCAAAACCAAATGTCAGCCTGAAAGGCGTTCATTTGGAAATTGGAAATGCTGGAAAAGAGCGGGTGAGGAGCAGGTTTGGGGCAGCCAGCGCGGCCCTGGCGGTGTCTTCAGGCCCAGCCCGCGCTGCGCCAGGCACGAGCCGCAGCGAGCAACCGCGCTGGCAGCCCGCCCGCGAGGGTGCAGCGGCTGGCTCGGGGCGAGGCGGCCGCTCGCTGTCACCACCACGGGGTTGGACGGGGCCGTGCGTCGCCCCCGGCCTGGAGCTGCGGCCGGGCGAGGCGCCGACGCCTCGGAGAAACGTCCCGAATTGGAAATCGGGATGCACGCTGGGGAATTCCCGAGCGAGGTGCGATGGGCAGGGGCGCTGCCGAAGCGCTTGCGACCCCTGCACTGCTCCTCGCGCGCCTCTTCTGCCTGCAGAGCTGTCCAAACAGCTCGCGTTCGAAAAGCAGGCTGCTCCTGAAGCCTCGCTCGGATCGCTTCCGATGCGTTCAGCCCCTGGTCGCGGTGCGCCCTGCTCGCGGGGCGACGGTGGAGGCGTTGGGTGGGCGAGAAGACGGCTGGGACATTTGGGGTTGGAACTCTTCGAGCGCTGAGACGTGGGATGGGGGAAAGCAGTTGCAGCAGACGGGAGGAGGAAAATGAAGGTTGGCAGTGCTGCACTTGTCACAAGACGTGTCCGTTGCATGATAAGAGCTGGCTGGATGCTTGGGAAAAAGTAGCCTATAAGGAACATCCAGCAGGTGAGAGGGGGCAGGATGCTCCTCGGAGCCTGGGCTATTCCTCTGCCGCTGAGCCGACCTGCAAAACCCAGCCCTGTTCCCGAGCGGTGTTGAGGCGGCCGGGTGGTGTGAGCCGGGCAGAGCAGCCGGCCCCGCTGTGGTTTTGCTGAACCTTTTCCCTCTTAGCAGATTATTTTGGGCAAGTTTGGCAGTGGTGCAAGATAGAAAACTGCTAATACCTCTGCAGCTGTGAGGTTTGGGAAGGAAAAGATGAGAGCAGAGCTACGAAGTGGAGGATGGTGTGTTCTGACAGCAGCTGCTGAAGAGCTTCTAGCGAGTGGCAGTGTCGCGTGGGCTGTTTTAATGGCCGCGGAGGGGAACTGCAGTGCTTTGTAACCTACTCTGCTAACTGCAAAGAAATTGAAAGGGCTGTTGAAGGCTCAGACCCTTTGAGGCAGTCCTGCGAGGTCCCAGGCGGAGATGGGCAGCGGGAGGGGAGCGTGGCTCGCCGCTCCCACCGCTGCACCTTGCCTGGGAACGGTGCGCGGCAGGGCTGTCAGGTCCAGCTCTTTCTACATCGCTGAACTCCCGTAAAACCAGGCCCGAGGAGCCGAGAGAGAAGATGACATTTTGTAAATTGAAAAAAAGAAGTCCCCAGGGTGGGTAAAATGGCTCCCTGTAAAGATGTGAGGCATTTGCTGCCTGGAACTGTGCTTTGCTCCTTTGGCCTCTTTGCACAGAGTTTTTCCACTTGAATGACAAAAATTGGAGATGTTCAAGTTAGTTATGGGGCAAGCTGAGTTGCTTTAAGTAAACCAGCTGAGAAATAAAGCCTCCTAAGGGTAAATTCACCTTCGAACAGTGCTGAAAGTGCCCTGGTTTCTCCAGCTCTCCAACGAGAGCAGCGCTCCCGGAGGCCTGCCCTGCCTTCCCCAGCCGAGACTCCTGGCAGGCATCGCCACGCGGTGCTTTTCAGCTCTTAACTACTTCAGTTTCCACATTCTGGTGCTTTATGCTGTAAGTAAAACTTTGTCAGAGCCAGAAAGTTAAGTAAGACAGTGTTCTGGAGACTTTTAAGCATGTGAGTCCTAATGGCCTGTGTGAGCCAGAAGGCAAACAGAAACTCAAGTGTGCTCCTTTGAAACCCCTTGATAACGAGCGCTTGCACTGATCGCGTTAGACTTGGCATCCAGCGAAGCAGCTCCAGGTCGCAGAACAGCAAACTATCGCTTTGGTTGTGCCGGTTCCTTCAACTCCCCCAGTGCTTTTCCACCACTCACTGATCCCATCCAGGGGGAGCTGAAGCAGGATTTCACCTGGTGGAGATTTGCCTGGGGAGCGTGCAAATATTGCAACACTTATTTATATAAATGCATCCCCCATATTCGCCTTCGCTATGACTCTTGAATCTCCCCGTAAGCGTATGGTAAGAGCAGGTGTGGTGAACCCTCGTGAGCAAGGTGCACAGCCCTCCCCAGGCAGCTCCTTGCGTGTGCTCTCTGCACCATTTCAGAATAAAACCAACCTTGCCCTTTGCAAAGGCACTTTAAAAGAGGCCCTAATTAGTGTCTATAAATTGCTTTCGTTAACCTTTCCAAGTTGATGTGATCTGTTCCCTTGTTACTAAAAACCTTTTATGAGGTGCCTTAATTTTCCACCCACATTATTAGTCTCCCGAAGCTTTTTACATGGAGTTCCTGTGCGCTGTCCAACTCTGTGAGCAAGTGCGTTTATCTGTCTGAGAAGCTTTTTCTCCTGGGTTTTGTGGCCTTTGAAGGGCCCTGAAAAAAATCTATTTTGTTTCCAGCAGTCTGAGTGTATATCTGTGTATTTGGGGAATGACTCAAGTCATAAATGAAAGGTTTCTGTTCAATAACAAACATGAGTTTTGAGTTTTACGCGCCAAAGGTGTGGAAATGAAATCCATTCTCTTCAAGAAGCTGCGAGTGGGAGCTCTTGGCAATGATGAATTTTGTTAATTTTTTTAATAGTGGTTGATATGTATTCCAAAACTGGATTCACATACTTGGCCACATTTAGCTTGACTTCTTTCACGCAGTCTGCCTCTGATACCAACGTGGGTAGCTCACATATGGCAAATAACTAGATGGCATCTGGGAACACAAGCAATATTGAATATACAACTTACTCTGTTGTCATAACAAGTTAAAAATTTTTTTTGGTTTCCTGGAATTTTATTTATTTCTATTTCCAGAAGAGCTTGAAAGGTAAACATTTTTTTTTTGGGGGGGGGGGGGGAACTAATGGTAAAAGTCAATCAGTTTTTCCTAAGGGAAAACCTCCCCTCCTGAAAGTTTAGAGGCAATTCAAATCCTTTCTTTTTTTAAAAAAAAATCTAGCTAGGATCCCTATACCACTGTTTCTTTGCGAGGATAGAATACATTCAAGGGGACATTTTCAGTTCTTCAGCCAAGAAAAGCAATTGTCCAGTGCACTGGGAGGAGGAAGACTGCTCGTGTGTTTAAAATTGGCACTACCAGTGTGCAGTATTCCCTGGAGCGCTTGGCCAAGTACACCCCTGTGTAGCCACTAACTGTACCGCTGTCTGACTGTACGTGCCAGTCAGACGGGGTGCCGATGTGAGGTTGCCATCGCTATAGGCAGTGTTGGTGCTAGTGTAGCTGCTGTCCTGCAGGTCCTTGCTCATCTGAGAGATGGCCATGAGAGTTTTTATCCATCCCTCGGTGCAAACTAGGAGTTTCTCTGGATTATTGGTATCGTTGGTGGTCGCTTATTAATGCATCTGTAAGTAGGGAATATTCCCTTTCCAAAGGAAATCGAGGCGCTGTGGAGTGAAGGCTGATAGTCTTACGGCCGTGCTCGCAAGGTGCAGCAGGTGGGATATGTAAGGTCACCATCTGCTCTGCGAGCCCTACCCAGCCAAGTCACAGCGGGGAGAGCCCGGGATGTAGCTGGGAACGGCCTGGCTTTTGTCAGCTGAAGGCAGATTACTGGTGGTACCTTAGTTCAGCTAGGTGCTTGGGGTATGTTCACGCGTACAACAAGGCGCCAAATCCCTCACGTTTAACCTTTCAGTCCTCTGTCCTGGCTACGCTGGTTCTGATGACACCACGGCAAACTGGGATTGCAGCTTACTTGTTGCTATCTACAGGCTGCC
This sequence comes from Rhea pennata, assembly GCF_028389875.1. Lineage (NCBI taxonomy): Eukaryota > Metazoa > Chordata > Aves > Rheiformes > Rheidae > Rhea > Rhea pennata. Next base: position 5,633,033 of record NC_084678.1, read on the forward strand.
AAATGGCAAAGCCAGAACCTCCGCATCTGAGCCTGGTAACATTTGTTGATATATTGGTGGCTTTTCTAGCCAGTAACCTCCCAGCTTGTTTTTCCTTGTGATTTCCCTCGAAGGGGGCATTATTGTCCTGCCACACAGGTGAGAGACACCAAGGCCTTGAAGTGAGGCGATGGTCACTGATGTCGGTCGCATCAAATGCGGACAGCAGCACCCGTTTGGTGGGACAGCGCCATGGAAAGCTGGTACTCTCGCACGGCCGCCTCTTCGCTCCGGGGGCTGTGACACAGGGTTTCTTGCAGTCGACGTGTTTCTTGCCTGCCTGGCTGCCTTCCCAGTGTGTGCTGTTCCCTGCACTCAGATAACTGTATGTTTTGTCCCACTCTAATAAAGAGAAACAAGAGAACATAAATAACAGCTCAGTCAGGGACCTCCGGTATCTTCTCCATAATAAGCAGCAGCAACCTGGGATGAAGTCTCAGCTATCCTCCTGTGCTGGCTGTGATCTCCGATATCCAGGCTTTGCCTTGCTGCAGTGCTGTGTTGTGATATCTAATCCAGTTTTACCCCAAGTACGTAATGCAGTAGCCTGATCACCCATCAGAGCTCACTGTGCTACGTTCCCCTGCATTACGCAGCATCGTTGCATCTGCTTGGTGTGCAAGAACAGCACAGTCGCAGAGGCAAATATGCAGCTCTTTGCAAATTAATACTGGTGGTATTTCATTTTTGGAGGTGGACATGTCTTGGCAGCGCTGAACTTTGCGTGCCTGCTTTATCTCAATGCACTGGAGAGCACTGTGCTTGAATGCAGACTCCGAGCAGGAAGAACTTGGCTGTGGCTTAGCATGGCTGCTGGCTCTACTTTCTGCTGGTTCTGGTCGAGGAGAACTTTAAAAAGTGGATTAAATCTATTTTTTTCCCCTCAGATTTAAATTCCTGTTGTTCTGGATTCAGGCCAGCTCTGCTCAGCTGGTATAGATTTCTTCCTCCTAGAATCATGGAAAATAGAGGTTGAAAGGGCCTCAAGAGGTCATGTAATCCACCTCCTGCCTCAAGGCAGGATCAACTGCATCTAAAATGCTTGCTAATTAAGTTGGAGTTAGGTATCCTAAGTATTTATAGGCATCTCCACAACATAAGAGCACATATACCTGTGTAAGTGGCCTTGGTTCTGGTTCCTTTGCGTTTTTTCCACTTGCTTATATTTATGCTCTCTTATTTTGCTTTGCATCCCATCCTTACGCCTATCGGTTGTGAGTTTTCCTACTTCCGTGAAGAACGCTCTAATTCTTTCTTTAATAGCAGTTGCTATGGCAGCCGGTTCAGGCAGTGCCTTATAACCTAGCGCAGAGCTGCTTTTACATACGCTTTCGCTGCTTGTTTTTTCATCTGGAGCCTGGCCAGATCTTTGGGAAACCTTATCACTGGTTGCAAATACCTTGATTTAAAAAGCAAACAAACACACAGCACCCTGCGCCACCTCCCCCAGATTTTGGCACAAATGTTAAGTGTCCTAAGCCTTGATTACTCTCTAACCCATCACCCAAAGGATGCTAAATAGGCCAGGAAGCAAATTCTGTTTAATTCTGTCTGCTGATGCCTTTGTAATCAAGAGCCAAGATGCAATCAAGCACCCAGCGCTCCCTTTAATTTGGGGAACAAGAGCCTATGTGCAGTTACTAGCGAGCAGATGTGGTTTCTACGGAGGTCTGTGCAATTTGCAACTGCTTATTGCTGAATTTGGCCTCCTAGTTCCCTAGGTGGCATGAAGTGGACTAGCTTTAAATGTTACTCGTATTGGAAATGGGCTCTTGTGTTTCTTGTGGTCAACATACACTTTACGACGTTACTGCAGCATCTGTGCGTTTGCCCAAGGAGGCTTGATTTTTTTTTCCCCCTGTCTTGAGTTAAGAGTACCAGTTTCTGAATTGCTATGGGAAACTTCCAAAAGTCTCTTTGTGTGCCTTTACGTGGGGGCTAATGAGAGCGATCATACTAGTTTAAAAAAAAAAAAAAATTTTTTTTCCTCCTAAGGACTGATGCTCTTACATCTGTGAAGGGGAGTGTAGAGCAGGAATGAAACTGAAAACTGCTCTTGCGTGCAGTTCTCATTGGTTTCGCCAGTCCTGCGCATCTAGTTTTAGATCGGCAGCCTATGCTTTTGGCAGTAGAGAGGTGGCTAGCTGCACTCTATTTGTGTCTTGTCCTAGCTGTGTTAAACCTACCTCTGCCAGGAAAAATACACATTTTGAATACTTTCAGATTCTTTCCTTTCCGGTCTGATTCAAAGTAGCCAAAGTTGAAGACCAGGCAGTGGTATTAGCTTGGTTCCAGTTGAAGTGCAAGACTTGAACGTAGAGTGAAATGAGATGGCTGAAGTATCTTCTATGTCAAAAATGCCTAATCTAATAAAATTTTACGAAGAAAATATTCCCGAGTTAAGATATGAAGTCCTGGATGTGTGAAGGAGTATAGCAACTCTCCTGTGTGAAGACTTCATTGCTGCAGGAAATCTGCAGTCTATACAATGATTTGGGATAAAGAAATCACCTGGAAACCCATGGCAACCCACGTGCTCTTGGAGGAGGCAGAGGAGGAATGACCCTGTACTGAAGGACAGCTGTTTCACTCACGTGAGGATGTCGACAGAGTACTTCCTCTATCTGCCTTGGATACCAAAGCTAGATTTGAGTTTCATGTGTTGTCATTGGGTATGATCCAAACTGAGGTGCCTGGATTAGGCCCCCGGAGAGGCTGTTGACCCTGCGGAGACCAGCTTCCTAACTTAGCAGCCCTAAGTTAGATGGCACATGCAGCTCCCTTGGAGAATGCGTTTTAACCTACTTAGAAGCTCGGACTCTTTCTGTGACTTTAGAACTTTTCAGACCTGGTTTATTTATTTATTTTTTTTAACTTCCAATTCTGTCAGTTTGCCTTTAATTAGCAAGTTGTCAGGCCAGAGCAAGACTCCTCGAGAACTAAATAGGACTCTTTTTTTAATTAAAAACTTTGGGTAGCTGATATAATGCTGCTTAGGAAGGGCCAGAGCTCCATTGAGGGAGGACAGTCCCAGCAGATCTATAGATGGGGGCTATATATAGATGGGGACTAACTTTCAAGCAGTTTATCATATTTTTTTTTCTGAATTTGATGCTGTGAAATACCAGTACATGTCCTGACTGTGATATGAAGCTTCAGTGCAGGCTGAAACCAGTCAAGTCCTAGCCTCCCTGGTGGATGCTGTGCCAAAAATGAATTGTGCCTGGGTTGGTAGGTGATTCTGGGTTATAGAGAGATACTTGCAGTCTGCCTTATATTTGTTAGAATGATTTTACAATCTCATGTTAAAGGGCAACTAAAAGGGATTCCCTCCCCATCTGGGCAGTAAATTTGTTCTTCAACAACTTTAATCATGCCATTGTGAAATAGCTATGAACAACCTGCTGCTGTGCTCAGTGACCCAAATTGTTCTCATCTGTGATGATTTTCCATCACTCTTCAGAGCCAGGAGAGTGTCATTTTGAGTACCGGTCAGTGTCTGCAGAGTGAAATCAATATTTGGATCATCATTGCATCATGTCACTCAGTGGTCTAAGAAGATTTCCCCTGTGTTTAATAACTGGAAATATTTGCGGTGTTGATCTCTTCAGTTATTCTAAGGGGAGCAAGAGAACAGGAAATATTTCTTGTTTCGCTTATATTTGGAGACATGTTTTCTAGCCAAAGGATGATATTTGTTGACTAATTTCCTATTGTGAAGCAAGATTGATAGCTTGAATTGCCACTAGAGGTGGAAGGATATGTGCCTGGAGCAGCGCAATGCGAAAGAGAAGGAGGCATAGCTGTCCAGCTTTGATTGATGCTTGTATTATTAGTCTCTTGGTTTTGAAAGCTTCCTGAAACATGTTGCTGGTCTGGTCTTACGGGACAAGTTCCTGTAGGAGCTCAGTCAGCTACAGTTAACTAGGGGCTTCTGGTGTGCTTCCCCAAGCATTATGACCCACATCCATAAAGGTATTTGGATTTCTAACTTCCACTGAAGTCCTTTGGGGTTGGCCAGCTAGTGCCTCTCTGGAGTCTGTCTGAAAACCATTCAGCTCTTGTCTACTGAGCATTGGTGTAAAGACCACTTGGTTAAGCACTGCTGGCCCATGGGAGTCCAAAATGTTGAAGGGGTGTTTTGTCCTTGTCAGGGGTTGCCCTGAGGATCTCCTGGGATTCCCAGCAGCTGTGGAAATGTCTCACCCGTTTGCTGTGGGGCAAGCAATTCCTAGGCAGCAGTCACCCTGCTCGGGAGAGCGCGTTCGGCACTGCGGGCTCCCCACCCTTCTCCTTCCCTTTCCCCAGGAAGTGGCAATGGCTTTTCCAGCCATGCAACAGGAAGAAGCAGGGGATCCTGTTTACTTACCCACTGAGCTACTCTCGTGTATTTAAAACTCCACTTTGCTGCATGCTGCTCGTTGCTGCAGCCCTTCACTAGCCAGCTGTCTGGTCGTGGTCACTGGGAAGATCTTCATCAGTGGAAGTCCTGAAATGCTGTGGTGGGGGCCTAAGAGGGTGCTTCCTGGCCCAGCATGCCGGGCTAGAGAGCCCACGTGGCTGTTACTGCATAACGGGGAGATGAGAGTAACAGCTAGCTGTCGCACGGACACCACAAGGTCTTGGGGCCAGTGGGGCTAGGGAAAGACATTTCTTCATGCTGCAGTGGGCAAAGCTGGTCTTGCAGTTTGCTCTTGCCTAAGCTTGGAGCAGAGAGGGCCAGAGATCTTTTGCAAGGTGGCATGTGTGTTTTTAATATTAAATGAAATGAAAAAAGCTAATCACAAGCCAGGTTCTTACTGTCTTATAGACTAATAACATCCTGGTCAATGTCGACTCCTTGGAAGCTGTGGGATAGTATCTAGATCACTTCATGAGCATGGCAGTTTGGTGGGACTTAAGTCAGCCTGCAAAACCTTGGCTATGGTTATTCTCTCTCACTAAAATGAAAGAGGACCCGTGTTCAGACTGGGCTGCTTTGTTGCGACTATCCCTTTGTTTTTGTTTGGAAGCCTGAATTTTCTGCAGTTCTGTTAAATTTGCCATGTTGCAGACTTCTGCTTAAAAGGAAGCTTGCCTAAGGTGCAGAGTGCCTTGTGGTGGTGTTGGATGGAGGGTGGCCTCGAAGCAGGAGAACTGGGAGCATCTCCTGCGCGCAGGGCCTGGGAGCGCTTTGCGTTGATGTGCTGGCCGGGGTAACGGGCTCCCTCGCTCCCGCGCGGGAGCACCCTCGTCCTTAGAGAGGTGTGAAGGGTATGCAGTTGTTAGAGAAAACAGCAACTTAGGCAAAGACTAGTAGGACTGCCTCAAATTTCCTCCGGTGCGTTAATGTACTGATGCTGGGTAACTGGATGGTACCAGGCATTGATCTGCTGGGAGAGGGGCGAAGCCTGCTTGTGTTTTCACAGGAGCTATGCAGTTCCTCTTCTTCCTCCGAGCCGATTTGAGCCGTTTCTACCTACACTTGTGCATCCCCAGGGTGCATGTGACTCTGCAAACCAGCGGTTGTGGCAGTGGCCTGCGGAGAAGCGGCCAGAGCAACCTTCTCCATGAGCCTGTAACATGGGGAAGAGCGGTAGGCTGCCGTCCAGGAGAGCAAGGGGCTCCTGGCGGCCGCGGGCTCATTGCCCTGCTGGCCTCCGCCGCGAGGGCGGCCGGCACCAGATGGCCGCGCCGTTAATCATAAGCCCCGCGCCGCGCTGCGGGTGGGAGAGGGTTTCGGGCAGCGGTTAACAATTGACCGCTGGAGCGGGAGCCCGGGCACCCGGCAAATCTACCGACTTTAACTAAAATTAGCCCTTTGCAAGCGGTGTTGGCGGCTGCAGGGAGCTCATCCCGCCGGCTGAGAGGATTTGCTGGAGGAGGTAGTGGCTCCCAGGTGGGGCTCGGCGGGATGCGTGCTGCAGCCGCGGGGACCCTGCCTCGGCAGGGCTGCGGAGCGCCCCTCCGGCGCGCCGGCACCTGCCTTTGAGTTTTGCACTGGGAAGCACCCCCGGGAGGGGGCTTCGGTTGCGCTGATGCTTCTCTGCCCCAGAGGCAGCCCCTGGCTTGGGAGAGCGGTGGGGACAGCGCGACAGCGCCAGCTCGGGGCCTCGGCGCGGGAGCGGGGTCCGTCCTGGCTGCGCGGCCCTTCCCGCGCTCCGAAACGGGCTCCGGCAACGTGCCTTGCGCCCGTCTGTATCGGGGACAGAGGCTGCCCCGTGAAGGGAGGAGGGCAACGTGGATAGGGGCTAAACATCACTTAGTCTATTTTATTTAATTAAAATTTTCTGGCGTTCTTTTATGGCCTATTTTCTGGGCAGCCGTTAAATGGGAAAGTAAGCTGGGAGGGGGGAAGCTGCCCTTGTTAAAAAGGGTCTACTCTTAACTTATGGATCTGGGCCAGATCCGTTGCCACCGGCTTTGTACAACCCTGGCAAGGAAAGCAACCATAAATGTAATGTTATAGCTGGGCTTGTGTTACCAGATGAATCTGGATCAATCTCTCTCTCCTTCCTAATCGGTTTAATTCTCTTTTGATCTTCCTCCCTGTAAGGAGAAACCCCAAATGATTGAGCTTTATTCTCATGCTTTTGCTGTCCCCCTGGCTCTTGCCACAAGGCCATCTCAGCTCTACTTTAATTGCTATTGAGTCATCTAACGCTGGAGTAGGTGATGCTTTGGTGTATAACTTTTTAAATCTCAGCTAATATTCCCTGGGAAATTTTGCCAGCTGTTTTGTTTCTTTTTTGAATAGATTACTTTCAAGTTGGCAAATGCACTAGGTTTTAAGAAGACAATTGCTGCTAGCTGGCCAAAGGAAAACACTAATTATCAGTCATGTTTTGTTGAGCCTCTATTCAACTGATTTGCTGCAGAAAACCTCGTTTTCCTGCATTGTAACTATCTTCAGGAAACCTGATTCTCGCAAGTTCCGTTGCCTCTGTAATGGTGATATATGTTAGAGCATAGAAAAAAAAAGAGAGAAATGGCTCAGGAGCCAAGCCTGGGATCCCCTGGAATTCCAGTCATCAGGTTTTTCAGACCACAACTTCATTAGCTGTGCCGCCGTGAAGTTATTGCGGGTGTGCGGTGTTGGGACAGTTGTCACTTCTGCGTGCAAATCCTGTCCGTGCCTGGGACCTACGCTGGTTTTCCCGGCACAGCAGGGGGTTGTGAATGCGGCGGCTTGTCCGTGTGATCCACGTACGAGCCTCGAGCTACTGTGAGAGCAGCTAAGGAAACGGGAAGGTCCCTGCCTGGCTCGGGGCTCTGCCCGTTCCTGTGACTCAGGCGAGGCGCCGGCTTCCTGTGAAATGACTCCGCTTTGCAAAAGTTGTGGGGATGCTCATTAAGTAAATCCGATGTGGAACGAGCTGTTCCTCGCTGTGGCGATGGGCGACGACTGAAACGGGTTTTGCGGTGCTCCCGTTCCCTTCGAGTGACTGACGGGAGAGCCGGATAAAGCGGAGAGGGCCCTGCACAGAGGTTCACGTAGCCATTTCCTGGCTCCAAATTGGTTTCATTTTTCTCTCGTGATAAGTTGAATGCGGATGAGCAATTTTTATCAAACTATTTTCCTTGTGGAAGGAAAGTGTTGTTGGTGAGGGAAGATGCATTACCCCGTGTGACATTAACACACAGTGACTGATCCAGAAACGTGGCCCAGTAGGACCAATCAGTGGATGAGAGCAGCCTAACTCTTGTTAGCTGTTGATGTGCATCATCAACAGCAAATTTCTCCTTATTTCCAGCAAGAACATCAAGAAAGCATATAGCAAAATAGCAAAGGCAGTATTAGGAAAGGTTGTGAGTCAAAAAGCTGGGGGATCTTTGTAATTTGAGAGTTTAGTCAGCAGTCTGAAGAAGTTCTTGGGTTAAAATATTCTGGGGGAGACGGAAAGGGGACAAAATGGTTGTAAAACATCCCCGAACAGCTGACAAAGTGAGGACTTCTTTATAAAAGCTCCTGGCATCTCCATAGTTCCTTGGAGAACTTTTCTAGTGGTCTTGGATTTTTATTTTTGAGATGGGAATCCAAGTCAAAAAGCTAAATGCAGCTATGTATGTGGGTCCAGTTCTGACTTTCCATCAAGAGCCACCACTGCAGTCTTTACTTCTGCATTAAGAGGGACTGTTTAACCCGCACAGGTCTCCCAGCACTGGGAGTAAGTGAGAAGGGACATCCTCAAGGAAGGTGGTGACCTCAGGATCTCACACTCCAGGAGGCTTCTGTGGGTGGGGGGTGATGGAGCAGCAGATCCCCTCCTGTAGGCATTGGGGAGTTTCTCTCCAGCTCCCTGGTGGGGCCCAGCAGGGCAGAGCCCGAATCAGGACAGTGAGCTGTGTGTGAAAAATTTGGTGCAGAAAGGGCCAGTGTGGGTGAGCAGGTAGGAGATGGGTCAGGAAGTGAGGGAAGATCAGGTCTGTTTGAATACCCTTGGGACCAGGGTGCTTGTGGCTGGCCATTGCATGAAGGCTGGTGGAGGTGGGCTTGTCTTGGGTCTGCTCCCCTTCCTCATCGTGCAGCGGTGCTCCGGCAGGTACCAGCAGCAGTGATTTGTTCCTCTCTGCCTGCAACGGTGATAGCCTTGCACCAGCCTTGGCCGAATACGCTCAACATTCATCTCCTCTTCTATCGGTGTTTTATTCGCTGGAAATCCCTGGTGTGTATGTTCTCCTTTTTAATTCCTTTGATGCTGTTGCACATAAAAGGTACAAAACACCTCAAGCCAAATTTTGTTTTGATTGGGTCTGTCTAGAGAAACAACTCTCTCGAGGAACAGCCTGGAGAGCAGGCTTCAGCAGCGAAGAAGTTAATTTTATCTCTTCAGAAAACTATCCGTGCTTCATACCAACCCTGATTGTCATCTTGCTCCTTTTAGCCCCTGCAGTTGTTCTGTCCCCGGAGCACTGCGTGTGGCCGTTTGATCGAGGAGGACTGGGTGCATATTTCTTTGGAAATTGCCACTTACTTCGGTGCTCCCTAGTGCCCTGACTTGGTAGAAGAGGTAGTGCCAGAGGCTGCATTTCCTCCTTAGGTCCTTTCTTCAAAACCCAGCGGAGGTGCAAGGAGACCCAGCCAGCATTATGTACTCGGTCCCCTAGTAATAACGGTGACTGCTTGGGGGGTTGCACACGTTTCACTTGTACTTTCAGGGCCTTTTTTGCTGGCCATCCATTTCTTTTTGGAGCTGCCTTGGGTGTACAGGACGGAGGGGTGGCAATGCCCCAGCTCAGCGCTCGGAGCTGGAGCCGGTGGCCCGCAGTCAGGGCTGGCGAGCCCTGCGGCCTGGGGTCGGCGTTCACGCACTCGCGTCTCGAGGGCTGAGAGCTGGAATTTGGTTTGAGGTTTGTAGGGCAGGTCTTGGTTATACAGCTATAGTGGTTTCAGCTTCTCATGTGGGATACAGCCCTCGTGGGATGTTTTTGGTCAGATTGACGCCTTTCCGCAGGAATTACTCTTTACTATAAGATATATAGAAAGAAATGAAATTTCTTTGCACTAACCGAGGTGGTGGTTGAGGCTTGGGGGGGGATTTGCTTTGCTCTTTTTGAAATGGGGAATTCCTGAATTGTTTGTTACAAACAACTGCTTGGAAAGAAACCACTCGTTTTAAGCAGTTTCACTGTGTTTTTCTGCATAAAGGTAGGGCCAAAACCGTCTGAGGAGGGGCCTCGTAACTGAGGACAGACCTAGCAATCGGATCTGCAGCACGAGCGGCTTCCCTTTTATCTCCGCGTTCGTCCTCGGGTGACCCGATCGTCCCGGTTTTTCTCCTCCGTTGCGCGGGGCTAGCCAGGACCGTCGCGTTGCGTCGCCGGCGAGCGTGGCCGAGCCGGCGCTCCCGCGGCGTGCCGACGCTGTCGGAGCACGGGCGACCTGCCGCCGAGGCTCGGGAGACGCGTGGCCCGCGGCCGTGGCCCGCGGCGCTCGCCTTCTGCTGGCGTGAAGGGGCCGTGGGAAAGGGTCCCGGTCGCGGGGAGTCCGCTGGGGACGAGTGAGCCTTCGCGGAGGCAGAAAGGGCGGAATGAAACGGCTCGTTAGCAGTGCTGGTCTTAACACGGAAGTCAGGAATTCTTCCACCACCGTGGCGAGGAGAACGGTCCTGCCGCTGCTCGCGGCAAAACTTAATGGCGAATGTTAATGACTTTTAATGATTTTGGAAACCGTCGCTTCTGAGGAAATGCAATGTACCTTGGCAAACTGGAGCTTTCCTCCACTGATGCAGAAAGGAAAACTTTAATTCCTCCGAGCTCACCGCTGCCCGGGAGGCATTTGGCACTTGCAGCGCCGGCGCAGGGCGCTGGGCAGCGTCCTTCGTCCCGGGCAGGGAGTGCGGGCGTCCCGCAGGGCCCCGTCTGCGCCGCCGGCCCGGCGCGCCGCGTCCTCCGGGCGGTCAGCGGTGCCGCTTGGCGCACGGGACGCTTTAAACACGGAAGGACCTGCCGCCCTGCGCTGCGGGCCTAAGCGATCTGGCGCGAAGCCGCGAGCTGGAGGGTATCAGAGGAGAATTTCAGCCGTCTCCCTTCCGCTGTACGTTAGGTACTCGCTAATGAGCCCGGAGGCACCCAGATCCACTCTGAAGCCTGTTAGAGCGCTGCTGCGAGCGTCCGGGGACCTGAGTTTAAATCCGCGCCCTGGAGCGGGCCGCCGGCTCGCGGCCGCGGGCGCTCCCGCTCCGCCGAGGGCGCGTGCGCGCTGCTGCGCCTCGCCGCGCTCGGGGCACGGGAGCGCCGGTCTCTTCCTCCTCTCGGCTCTGAGCCGAACGCTTGTGCTGAATCGTCACGTTTTGCAGACGAAAGGTTTAAGCTGACTGAAATGGCATTTGAAAGCGAATGAGCTCCCCGGTGGAGAGGGAAGGGCGCGGAGCTCGGCGGAGGCGCGCCGGCGGCAAAGCCTGCCCCGGGTCGCGCTGCCGCGTGGGCCTGGCCTCCGCGGCGGGAGGCCGCGGCAGGGACGCGCCGAGGCGGGAGGCTGAGCCCTTTTGTGCGTGCGGAAGGATCGAAGTGACGCGTGGAGCGCCGCGGCCGCCCCCGGGTGGGCCAGGCTGCCGGCAGTCGTGGAGCTGCGCTGTGCCGCCCCGGCGCGGCACGCTCTTCCCACGCGCTCAGCTCGCGGGGAGCAGAATCCGCGTCAAACTCGGGACGGGAGAAACGCGAGAGAATGGTCAACTCTGTACGATGAGGCAGGTGAAGCAAATATTAAAGGGGGGCTGTACACAGCGCGCTGTCGTAGGCGGCAGAGCCGTCGTATGGTTGCCTGTCCACTCGTCCAGCCGAATTTGGAAGACTTCTGTCTTTCTCAATAATGGGCCTTTTTTTTTTTCCCCCTTGACTACTCAAACCAAACTCACATTTGGCCTGCAGCCTACATCGCGTTTATGCTGGGATCTCCAGCGGGCAGGAGGCCTGCAAGCTGAGGGTTTGGGGCCTCAGCATCTCGGCTGAGGGGGCACTGATATCCTGTGCAGCAGCAGTCACACAAATTTCTTCATATATCTTGTCTCGGTCCCGTCTCATTTGTTAGAAGAGACGGTATTTCTGCGCGGCTCAGGTGCTCGCTCCTGACTCTGCTCTCAAACGTACAAAGCTGTTCTCATGCAGCGCTGAGTGTTGACGTGTTGCTCATGGATGAGCTATGCTGAGTTTTCTGAGCTGGGTGTGTTGGTTGCCAAAGGCTGGGAGAAAAGTCCCTGTGGCGCTCTAATATCCTATTTGCTTTTCTCCCCCCTCTCGTCTCCAGCAGCGACGTGTTGCTGTTGCAGGCAAAACCGCCACTGAGTTAGTAACGGGTTTGGTTATGCTGAAAACGGACTTGCGGCACGAAGAGTCCAGGTACGCAGGTATTTTGTGGAAATCCTGCTGCTTGGTATGCAATACCCTGCACAGAGGTTATCCCTTGCTCAGGGCTTGCCCTGTGCATGGACAGTTTGCCTTCGACCGCGTGCCGTGGCGCAGTTGTTGGCTGCCAGTGACAGCCGCCCGTGGCCCTGCGCAGCTCGGCGTCGGGCTGCCTCGGAGGCTGCCGCGGGGCAGCAGCTGCACCGTGAAGGCTGAAGATCACGGCATTTCTTCTGGATTTAGCCTGAAAAGCAAATTAAATGCACTTCTGTTGTTAATGCAAAATAAGTTCTTGACTTGTGCGATTTCTTTTTGTGAGAGAAGCGTTCAAATGAAGATTGAAAGGGATTGAAAGGTTTGCAGCTCCGGAGGAGAAGTGGGATTTGGTCTACCCTGAAAGCAGACCAAGCATCTGGGATGGGCTTGCAAGAAGGGAAAGGAGAAAACAGAGGTCCTCATTGCTAAAGATGAGGGAAGGTTGGTTATAAAACGTAGGCTTGACTACCAGATGTGCTTCATTCTGCACCTTGGTCATGGCGTTATTCCTGATTCTTAATTAAATGAAGCCAGCCTTCCTGCTTTGAGCCCTTCAAATGACCTTGCTTCCCTCCCTCTTTGGCTTTCTATTAGTCCTCTTTTCCCAGCCCAGTTCCCTAACGCGGTGTGCAAATAGTCCCTGGCTTGTGTTGAGAGGCGGGACCTTCCCAAGGGAGCGACACTGGCCAAGAGCCGCTATTGAGCGATGGGTTCAGTTTTTCTTTTGAAAATATCCGTGTACACAATTACCTAATTCTGTCGCATAAGAGGTTCACCGTGCGGTCTGTTTGCCTTAGAAGCTGTTAGCATTAAGATTTCAGCTCAGAGGAGTTAAGCTAAGGAGCTGAACAAGCAAGAGGAGAGCAGGGGAGGAGAGTTTTCCCGTGCTCAAGGGCCTCGGCTGGGGCTCGGGACCACGGGGCGCTGTCGCAGCTGGGCCAGGGACTGGCTCCGTGACCTCGGCAAAGAAACCGGAGCCTCCAGAGTCTGGGGCTAACTCAGTCTGAGACGTCACACCTGTGAAGTGAGGCGAATACCGATTGCAAAGCCCCCGGAGATGGTCTGCAGTGCGCTCTGCTAACGGCGGCAGGGCAGGCGGACGTCTCCGGATGACACGTACTGTTGAAATTCAAACCTCAGAAAATTTGAAATGTGCTGCTGAATAATTGCATGTCACAAAAGCAGACGGGCTGCTGTGGATCAGTGGGTGTTTCACTGGTGAAGTTCAAGTTGCTTCTCAACTTGCATGAAAGTTGGAATTTTTGTTGGGTTTTTTTTTGTGTTTTTTTTTCTTGCCCTGCAGCATTTGCTTTTTAAAAGGAAACCGCAATATCTTTTAAAGAAGGAGGGGGAGGAAGGAGGAACTTTCTACTTCATAGACGTTTCCCTTCCAACAGCTAGAAGAAATCGTGCAGTTGAGCAGGGGGTGATGTTATTTTAGCAGATTACGCTTTAACTGGTGAAGTGCCCCCTGCAGCCTTGCGTGCGGCGCTTCTGCGCCGGAGGAGGCAGCCAGGCGCTGCTGGCTCCTGCTGTCACCTTCCCCAGCAAGCGAGTTTTTAGAGGGCTCTGTTCGGTCAGTGTGCAGCTGCATAGCTGAGCTCATAGAATGGCCTGCATGTAGGCTGTTGACTCTGGAACCTAATAATGCTTTTAAGTGGCAACATGGACTGTTTCTGCTATACAGAACATGTTGGAGTATCAAACTGCGAATATTGGCAGACTGGCTCTGTGGGGTGATATTGCAGTTCTGCTTCGCAGGCAGTGATCACCTGTTATGTTACTGGGTTAATGTTAATAGGGAAGGTCTTCATATACTCAAAATTCTGACAGCTGACACATTTTACTTCCTGACGCCACTACTCCCTTTTATCTAAACATTTCTTAAGCTGTAATTTCTATTAAAGCCAATTAAATTTTTTTTTTTTTACTGCAATTCCTTTTTGGTGCCCTGAAAGATTTATTCTAATAGGCTTAGTATAGACTTTGCAGATGATGACTGCTGCATGTCTTAGTAGATAGGTTTTGGTTCAATACATCAAAAGTAGTCTTTGAACAGGTAGTTATGTGGGCTCTTCTGTGCTATTCAGATAAAAGGCTTTGATGTTGTGTTGTCTGAATGGATTTGCATGTGTTTTCATGGCTGCTGAGCAGAGTTTTTTGTGGGAAGAGAGCTAGAACTAACTGCAGCAATAGGAGAACAGGACGTCCTGGTCCTGCCTAGTCCAGGAGGTCCTTCATCGAACTCTGGAACACAAAGGAAAGTGAGATGTGTTGGTGTGTGTGTTTTTTTTTTTTTTTTTTTTTTTTTCTCCTTGCTTCAAACCCAATGTTTGAGGTGCTGACTCAGAACACGGAGGAAGCAGGTTCCTATCTGACCACTGTTGGAAGACATTGCTCTCCTTCATTCCCCGTTTTCTGTTGGTGCTTCCTGATCAGCCAGCTGTGACAGCTAGCAGGCTAATTCTGCTGCCTGGGGAGAGCTGGCATCTAACTTTTCAGGTGGTGAATTCTGCAGAGCAGCAAGGTTCCTAAAAAACCCAGCACTGCTCTGCTTATTACTGCAACTGCTGTATTGTCCTTGTGAAACTTGGCCATGGTCTCCTCAATCCATAATTCCTTAAGTTTGACTTAATTTCTTTTAGCACTCTTTAAACAAGCACAATTCATAGAAAACATCTACTCCAAAGTGACTCTTAAAGAATGGAGAGGGCCCTTTCGCAGCCCAGGTGTCACTGTCACAGTGATACTGGGAGATCTGCTTTCCTGGCTCCCTGCCCACAAAAATCCTGCTGAAGGCAGCTGAGCCCGAAGGTTATATAAAACACTTATCCCTTCAAGCCCATCATCTGTTTAAAAACCATACCAAAATGATTTATGCATTTTTCCAGTAACAGATGAGGACCAGGAAACTGAGAAAATAATCTCTGACTTTAGTTTCCTTTATGTATTCAGTAGCTCTGCGTGGGCCAGTTTCACTGTTAGTCTTTTCGCAGGAAGAGAGTATGCGGATGCTTTTTTTTAACATGAAGCTAAATTCTTAAAAGGGCTTGTCAGGTGCTGGCATCCTGTAATGTTTATTTTCTGTATTGAAATAATTTGGTTTTGTTTCTCCTGTGTCCTGTGAGCACTGCTAGTTGCAGATGGGTGACTTGCATGCTGTTACTTACCTGAGTAATCCCAGGTGGATGGCATCCAGACAAGAAAGATGCTTTAGCATCACTAATGCTAAGTGGATTATTGGAGCCTAAAGTCTGTAGAGACAGAGCAAGAAAAATGTGAGATGCCCAGGGTTTGGGTGCCTGGCTGTGGCCCATCGATCAAAGAGAGCGTCTTGCCTGTAGACAGGAGCTCCCTTAGAGTATTCTGCTTTGTGCTCTGGTACAGCGGTGGTGGTTAGGAGTCACAGCACGGAAGCCAAAAATGATTGTAATAGACATTAAGGGGGCAAAAGAGTTGAGTTCTATGCAAATGATAAATAAAGCAGATGTTGCCAACTCTCACTTTGCTGTTGAAATAAAACCTGCATACAAACCATGCCCCGATACCTGCTTCGAAGCTCTGCAGAAAGAGCCTCCCATCAGAAGCATATTCTTTGGGCCCAAGAAGGGTGCATGCTGTTAAGCAACGCGCATTAATATCAGAAATAGTTTTTCCTTGAGAGAAGCAGCACCTGGGCTGAATATAACTGCATGAAATGTTCTTGCCCGTGTGAGTATGGCGCAAAACAGATGGGATTCTGCTGGCCTCTCTCCAAACTTCCCATATTTTGTGTGCATGAGTATATTAGCAGGAATGTGTATGCCTAGCTATAAACTAGGTGGGAAGTATCTTAACAGGCTTTGAAACTTCGCGAGAAAGCGCTGTGATCAGTCATGATGGGATGTCTCCGTTGCTAGCTCAGCAGGCAAACTGGGCCATATTTATTTTTAGATATTCCAAATGTTTGAAGCTGTCTGAGTGTGGGTTTGTTATTTGCGGCGTTTTTCATCTTTCAAAAAGCTTCAGGGAGTTCAGAGTTTATCAATGGACCGAGATGGGCTCTCAGTTGTGTATTGCAGGGAACGGAGGACAAGGCTGAGTATATTCACCCCGTTACAGCTCAGAGTGTAGACATGCTCGCGAATATGAACATGCTGCGTTGGGAACCTGGATGCTACGCTGGCAAAGCGCTCCTAGCTTCAGTGTAGCTTTTACTGGCAAAATTTCTGCCATGTAATAAGCATTCCTGCGGGAGCATACCAGCAAAAATGCAGCTTTGCAAGTAACTGAAACCGTGCAGAGGACGGCGACTGGCAGGTTGAGGATCATATCTTTTGAGGTCTTTGCCAGCGTATGTAGGTGGCGTAGGCACCACCAGCATATCACAAGAAGTAATGCTGGGAAGAGTTTCTTGTAGTAAACTGGGTTTTTAATTAAAGCTGTGTCTGGGAGGAAAGGACTTACACTTGAGGGATAAAAGCGCAAATGCAATTTCTGTTGATTTCATTCGATGAAATCGGGTCTAAATGTACAAGAATTTTTCCACTGCTTTGGAAACCTCAATACAATGGTAGCTTTTAAAGGTGGCTTGAGAACCAGCAACCAAAATAGAGGAGTTTAAATACCATTTTCCAAACTAAATTGTTGAGTGCAAAGGATCAAAATAAACCTGGATTAAAAAAACCTCGTGGTCTGGATGTGCGTGTGTAACGCTGAGCACATTGGTAAACCTGCTTACTCAATTTGGACAGCTTGCATTGCATGTTTTTCAGAAGAATCAGCCCGTTCTATCAGAAGAAGTCCTGTCTCCCCTCCTCAATGTCACTTGGCTTTTTATTCGTTTGTTGATTTATTTCTGTCTTATGATTTAGTAATATTTAAGGTATGCAGAATTTGGGTATAGATGGGAATGTAATAGTGTCCAGAATTTTATGGTGTAGCTTTTTTTGTATGGGGGAAATACACTGGCAGAGGCATTTTTTTCCATGGGAAAAAAAAGTCATTGTCTGGTTTAGGAGGTTTTCTGGAACAGCTGTTTCTAGTATAACTCTGGTGGGAGGTAACATAGGTGAAAAATGATCATGCTGTAATTTCTCATTAAGTGAGAGAACTGATTACCCCACTCTGAATCTTCCTTAGGACCTTTGTGGTGGCTTCTTTGTCTTCCCTAATTCATAGGTTTTAGGGAGAATAAGTGATGCTTGAACGTGACTAGGAGGGAAGGGATCTTCTGTAGAGTGGGTTTGTTGGTATACAGGCAGGAGAGTCTGTTTGGGGCTGCCCAAGGATATGTGATTGAGGATGATTTAAAACTTGGTCATTTTAGGATTTATTTTCATAGCTGTCATGGGAGCTTTTCCATTTTAACACAACCCAGATGTAAATGATAAAATATAAATTGAAGATTAATGTACACCATCTTGGTATGTGAGTGGTTCAATTATAGGCAGAGCAAGCAGAATAATGGAAAATACATTTGAATGATTGTTCGGTTAATATAATTTGCAATGAATTATTCACAACAATTTGTTCACCCAGCTCTTATTGTAATCATTTTCATTCCTTCATTTGCTATGCATTTGAAAGTGCTTCCCACAACTTGTGCTTGATATGTAATAAAGTATATCCATGCATCCAGCCCCTCCTGCCTCCTCCCCCCACCTACACATGAAAAAGGACCAATTTCAAAGAGCTCAGCGTTTTAGGCACTGAGCTCTCTAAGAAGTTAATCAGAAGTGTTAAACTGAAGGCTACTGCTGATGAACACTCAAATATGACCCATAAAAGCCCATTCTGTAGGATTCAGAGTGCCCTCGGCTCTGTTGACGCTAGCAGTGATTAGGCCCATATTAGTGTACTAACTGGACACCCCTTGGGTTCTCCATTTTCACAAAGCTGGTGGAAACCTTGGTTATGAGTGAACCTTGTCTACTGACCACCTGAACAAAGATACGAGCTTTCAAAGCACCTTTTTCATTGCTACACCGTGGGTGTAATTTAGGTTGATCTTTCTCTTGTGAGTGATGTGTAGAGGCTTTAGACAACACGTATATTTGGAACAGAACTTGACCAGCTGGTATTGATTAATTAATCTGCTTCCTTGGTAGCTAAAGTGCTTGTTTCCACCAGCCTACTGGTGTGGCTTCTTTAGTCCATGGAAGAGGAAGGAGAAGGTACTCTTGCACCTCTTGCATGTGGCCCTGGGCATTCTCAAGGAGAAGCAGTATGCTTGGTCAGGTCCAGGTTTCTTGCATTACACTTTTAAGCAGACCAGCAGAGCTGTTGGCAATGCTGCAGCATTTTAATTGTTGTTTAAGCGCTGTCTTTCAGCGCCGCAAAACGTTGCACCTGTGTCCCTCTTTTTCTGTTCTCAGATGCTGGCAAATTCACAAATGTGTATTTCTCTTGAATTCCATCAGGAAGGAGGGCTTATTCTGTTTGGCTTCCAAGGGCAGACAGTAGGTTTTAAGCCAGGTGGTGGGCATGGAGAATCCTTCACGACCCTCTGATAGCTTGCAGGACACTGTGGGTGATGCAGGATCCTCAGTCCTCTCCCGCTGCTGGGACTTGGCTCCCCATCTCCATGCTCTAACTCACCACCAGTTGGGTGAACTCCTTCAGCAGCATCCAGGGCATCTGTGGGTATGTGGAGTGTGCCCTTGCCTGCTTTCTGTGCTGCCAGTTTAACAGGGACGAGACAAGCCACAGGCTCAGTGCCCAGCAGAAACAAGAGAGCTTGTGCGGAGAGGAAAGGAGGGGAATAACGCAGGATGGGCAAGCAGGACGAACGAGGAGTAAGGAGGCAGCTGTAAGTCCAGAGTATCTCATCTTGCATCGGCCATGGGACAGCAGTGTGGGCTTCTGTACTGACACGTGGCTGCATCACAGCAGGTCCCCTCTAAAGCAGTTACATTGGATAAGGTGATCCTAAAGGCAAATGAGATGGCCTCATGGACCATGCCGCAGGGTGAGTGCTGAAGAGCGGCCACCATGTGCAGCTGTCCCTACAGTGGCTATGCCCAGCTTCTTGGGGTGCTGGGGGCGGTGGAACTGGGCAGGATCTGGGCCCTGGCTTGCTATGGGCTTGCTGGGATGCCGGGTAAATTGCCTCACCTATAAAATGAGATGTGTATATATAGTAGAAATTTGCAGTTCTTGGAAAGTTCTGCCTACCTGTCAGAATTTGCTGTCTGGAGCATAGGGAACAAGTGAATACTTAAGACAGTGTCCTTCTGATTTTGGAGATAAAGGCCAGAATCATTGCTGTCCAGCTCTTTGCTCCTGTTTTAGAACCTCTAGATGCAAACTTAAGCTTAGGACTGATGAGAAAGAATATGATCTCTTCTTTAAGTGGTTGTTTAAGGGCTTCCTAGGTACCCAAGCCATAAATAGCTTCATTGCCTTGGTCTACATCCTTGTATGATCTCCAAAACTGGCAGGAATATGTGTATGGAAATACCACCCTTTATTCTGGAGCCGAAGGATAAAGGGTACTGAGCAGTTATTGCCTCAAAGGGTCAGTGTCTTGGAAG
This sequence comes from Rhea pennata, assembly GCF_028389875.1. Lineage (NCBI taxonomy): Eukaryota > Metazoa > Chordata > Aves > Rheiformes > Rheidae > Rhea > Rhea pennata. The sequence continues at coordinate 5,652,445 of NC_084678.1, forward strand.
ACAGCAGCCTGGCTGATGTAAGGTGAGACTGGGAGGAGGTGTGGATAGTCCATAACAAGCTGAGATTTATGCTTTTGCCTCTGTCTTATGGAAGGATAGCAATTGTAAGGTTAATCTGCCAGCATCTACTTGTCCAAATCTCCATAATCGGGCAAAACACTATTATGGAGCTGCATGTTACTAGTACACAATGGTTCTTAAATGACTGAGATTGAATTAAACCCCTAATGGCATAGCATCCAAAGCAAATAACAGAAGAACAGAACCACTGGTGAATGACGTGCCCATCAGTCAGCTCCTATTAGGAAGGCAGGAACTTGGGGCTAGCCAGCAACAGTCGCAGAAGCACAGTCATTAAGCTGGATATACTGGCTGGGGTTCAGCACTTCCTACAGCAAGCATGCAAGTGTCAGGAGGTGCGTGAGCTGAGTGTAGGTGTGAGCTTCCTGCACTGGCCTTCTTAGCTGAAAAAAAAACTTAGCTTCTTCAGACTGACTTGTGGTGAGGGGGTTTTGCTGTGGGGAGGGATGAGTTTTGTTCTTGTCCTATTCTGCTTTTCTTATATCAGTTTCCAAATTTTACTTTGGTTTCAATTTTACTTCTTGCAAGTATATTTTCCAGATCTCTAGACAAGGTTTTGTAGATAACTTAATGTCACCACAGACACGTTTTCCACTGAGGAAGTTTCTCCCGTTCTACTCTGGGTGCTAAAATGAGTGCTGTTGTCCTCAGGACAGCCCTGCAGACTGTTTTCCCTGACTTGTTGTTGAAGGAGCTCCCTTGAACAGTGGGCAAAGTGATGTGAAAAAAAGCAGCCCAAGGAGAGGCTGTAGGGTGCTTTGAAGATGACCAGCATTGCAGTCTTTGATTGCAAACTCTAAAAGTGTTTATTGCCCTTTTAGCCTCATTAGTGTTCCTTATTTTGCTGCTCTGGTTTCTCTTAATTTACATCCTTGCCAACAAATAAGATGGGACTTGAATATCTGTTGCTATGCTTGCCCTATGGAAACACATAGGGACCTCTGGCTTATGCCTGCACTGAATGACGTTTGAGCTGGGAAGAACTTTAGGTAGTGAAATCTCTAGAGAAAAAAACAGAGAATGAGAATGTAAACAATAGAAGACAGGTATAAATAATCAAAACCTGCCTGTAATGTTGAATTTCAAGCATTCATGTATTGCTATTAGATTACTTTCTCTGCCAGCCTTATTGCTATTACCCTGTGCAAAATCTGTACCTTGCAGCAAATTCTGTGTTTTACCTAGGGGCAGACGGCTTTCTTCAAATTCCCGACAATCGATGTGAAGTGTCCAAAACAACCTCTGCGTATTTTAGATGTGCCAGGCCTCTGATCATATTATCCGTTTGGGATTGTTTGGGATCTGTGTCTCAGACTGATCACTTCTTGAAGCAAGACTTCCTATTACAGTGGTAGCTTGGACCTAAAGATCACTGACTGCTTTTGAGCTCTACTGTGCTATAGTGTGGATAGGTTGTACTCAAAGATGTTGCAAAAGAGAAGATAAAAATTTCCATTGTTCCAGCACAGTGGTATGAAAATGATAGGCATAGGAACAAAGTCTCCATTCGGAACGTAGTGGGAAAATTGTATGCTGCTGCTCTCTACTGGATAAAATTGGGAAGGCCTGTACTCCCCAGCGTGGCAGATGCCATGTTGGGGCTCTTGGCCACGAGGTTAGAGCAGCTCCTGCTGCCTGCCAGTGACAGGACACCCTGATAGTGCAGGAGCCTCTTGCTTGCTAATGGTCAGGGCTCTCTGAGGACCGGAGGTGCACTAGGATTATTGACTTGATTCTCCTTTCTTCCTATCTTCCTCCCTTCCAGTGTGTTACCTACTGAAGAGCAATATTAGCCCGGACCTGTGCAATGAAGATGGATTAACTGCACTGCATCAGGTGAGGCTTTGGGGAGAGGTCCCTGCTCCCTGCTGCTTCTTGGTGTCACGTCTTCTCAGCTGCCTGAGGATCGGGACCCTCAGAGCAGACCTGCCTGGGGCTGACCGCCCATGCAGAATGGAGGATGCTGTGGTATTTCATTTTGTTCATCAGCTAATGCAGTTTTTTACCATGTTGTCCTGGGGGATGCTGTTTCCTGGAGAGCAAACTGGGATCAAACCCTTTTCTTGCTCTATCCTCGACTTTAGTCAGTGAGGGAAAGAGCTCAGGAGGTGGAGCTTGTTTTCAGACATAAGCAATAACATTTCTCCCACCCTTTAATCTTTGTAGGGCTGGGCTGCAGACTCTTAAAGTAGGTAAACTCAGATTGCTTTAAGCGACTACTGCAACCCACCAGTCTTGAAAGTGGTTTAGTTAAATGGCACAAAAGATGTTCAGAGAGCCTGCACATGATCTGCTGAGCTCTCTTATCTGCTTTTGAGAGGTTTGGTGACTTCCAAAGGTCAGTTTGAGACAGCAACTACCGATGTCCATTAAAAAACAGAGCTGTTGTACTAGTCTGTATGTCTGCATCCCTCCCAGTAGCATTCACGCTGGTGATGCCGTGAGGGTTTCTGATCATCTTGCTCAGGTCTCTGTGCCCGCTCCTCCTCCTGAGTCCTGATTTTCAGTGCAAAAGCAGCAGACGAGTTGGAGTTCCCAAAGCCTGTGGGCTGCGCAGTGACCAACAGCTGCTGCCTCTGTTGCCAAGAGGAACAGTAGAGCGGTTGTTGGATCCACTCTGCGAGTGGCACGGGGACTCTGAAGTTTTCTCTGTTAGTCCCTTCTGTAAATGCTCCCATTGACTTGGGATTTTGGAAGCTTCTGCAAGTCACTTTCTCTCTTCAGAGCTGGATGGATGTTTGCTTAAAAATGCAAACTGGCTCCTGGAAGAATAAAAGCTCCCTGCCACCGAGACGTTATCCTGCACACAAAGGGAAACACAGGCAGCCCGCGACACTGGCAGCCCCAGTGCTTTCACCACCAGCTCCTGAGCCCTGGAGAATCCCAGCTAGCCCACAAAAGGACCAGTTATTGTAAAGGTGCAGGTGCATTTGCAGGGGGTGATGCAGGGACTTAGCCTTTGCTGGAATGAACTGAATCCATGAACAGAGAGGACTTGCCAAATGAATAGTGTTGCCCATTAGTGGTGGCTTCCTGTGAAGGATGCAGCTTATGGTTCTATGATGACTTGGCTCTGTGACAGGCAGGATTTTAACCTCACTTCCATATATAAATAGTAAACAGAAACAGCGATGTGCAAAGGGGTCTGTGTCACTCACATGCCAAAATGTTTGTTCTGAGAGTAATTCTAGCTCCACTAAAAGCCTGTACTGCAATGTTGAGCTATTTAAGGCTCCAATTTGGGTCTTCAGTAATGCATAGACCATGAACAGGCTTCCTACACAAGGCTGAATCTTATTTTAGTGTCTTTATCACACACCCTCTCATGTCAGGAAGTGAGAATGAGGTGGATTAAAGAGCATATTTAGTCTTCCTCGAAGAGGAGCAGTCCAAGCTCTCTTCGAGGCTGCTTGGTGATGGTGCTGTATGTGCATCCAGGATCCTGTGCTTAGGAGCAGAGTCACCACAAGGAGGCAGTTAAGCAAACAGAAAAGCCCCTTTTTCATTATGTTCTTTAGATGTGCAATGAAGGCTCATTGGGAGAATTTGTGTGCTTCCCTTGCAAAAGAGATGTAAATGTATTTGAGGCTATGAGGAGAAGGAATGAACACCAGACTGTATCTAAATGCAGTCAAAATGCCCAATTTAATGTACTTTGAAGAGGGTATCTAAATGCAGTCAAAATGCCCAATTTAATGTACTTTGAAGGGGTCTGATTTTTTCAGGAAATGAAAAATGGCCTTGTTATTTTGGGAATCCAACTTAAATCTCTTCAAATAACTGTGGTAGTAACTTGAGTTGCTGAGACTTCTACTCATCACATGCCAATGTGGGGGATTTTCCCAAGGAAAAGTAAATTTCAGCCCCATCCCTTAGTATGATGTTAACACTGGTTAACCTGAATTTCTGCTATGTCTGCTCTTGAATATGAAAGACTCAGTGGCACAGAAGCTTTGTGCATCTCTTACTGTTGCTTCCTCACTGATTCTGCCATCAAAACACAAGACTCCATAAAACACCAGTAACCTTCAGTACATCCAGTGTAGATGTTCAACATGATGGTTTTCTGTCCTGGTTGTGCTGAATTTGGTATTTGACTCCACTGGAGATGCTGGTTGTCAAACACTGCAGGAAGAAGTAGGTCCCCTCTTCCAGTTACCTGGGCAATACCAAGAGGGCATGAGCCCTAAATTTAAAACCACGAATCACCTGCATCTCTTGCTTATCAGTGCTGCATAGACAACTATGAAGAGATAGTCAAGATTCTCCTCAACCATGGGGCCAATGTCAACGCCAAGGACAACGAGCTATGGACTCCATTGCATGCAGCAGCTACTTGTGGTCATATCAACCTGGTGAAGATCCTAATCCAGCAGTAGGTGGCTTTTTGTGTGTATTCCTTCTTGCAAGTCTGATTCTACACATAGCTTCTGCTGATGCTGGTGGAACCTTAGACTGCTTGGTACCCTGCAAGACTGGAGCAGTTGGGGCCATTCCCTACTTTTGGGCTATACAGAGGACTCCTCACTGCGGGGGGTGAGAGGGTGGAGGAGGAAGAGGAGAAAGGCTGAGAAGCAGTAAAACTCCCAGGTGACTTGACTAAGTTTTGTGAAGCTTCTGGGGACCAGGCAAAAATTTCCACCTGCAGCTGCTGTTCTGTTGTGTAGGTGTTTGTGTTTGTGCCTGTTGAACTGTGCTTACAGTAAGGAGTAGAAACAGGAACAGACAGTAGGACCCACTCTCAAACTTTTAAATACTACTTCAAGTCTCCCAGTCACAAAGACTCACTGATGCAGGAGGACAAGATGTTCATACAGCTCAAATACTAGGATGAACTTTGTGGGCTCTCTTAATGGGTCTTAATTAGGAACCAGCTGGCTTATTGTAATGTGTTTGTTGCCCAGCTGTGACACAGGATGCTCATACTGGACCTTCCACTTGCCTCTACAAAGGCCTTAAAGCTTAACTCTCTCCTATATTTGCTGGTGAGGAGGAAGGTGGATATATTTTGAGGTATACTACGAGCAGCATTTAGCGAGCAACTTCTGTGAACCCTGTCTGGAGCAGATAGTCTTGGCTCTGTAAGGAGCCTCCTCCTTCATTTGCTCAGTGCCCATGTAGTGAGCAGAGCGTGCTTTGGGGGTATTAACATGCTGCCTTGCACAAGCAGTGCCTATAGCTTGTATCCCAGGGATGTCCCTTGTCCCTGGGGTGCTGTCATTTGGGAGACTAGCACTGAAATTTTGGTCCTTTCTTCTTGGCCTTTTAATGAAGGAAGTGAGGCAGAGAATGCAAATGATAAACCTTTGAAAGTCGATCCACTTAGAGTACGAAATTTTTGAATGAGGGGAGAAAAATGGAATAAACAATTAAAATGTGGAACAATATAGTTCATTTCTGACTGAAAACCAAGAATAAGGGAGCATCATGGGTATATGTGGCAGGCTGAGGAACTGGAGCTTATGTTTGGGCCCCTAGATACCATAGCCTGTCCTGTATTGACTGGTTGCCAGCAAATTCAGACTCTAGTAACCTAACATCATCATCCTGTGCTCAGAAACAGTCGTCTTCGGACTGCTGAGGGTTGCAGTTACTCACCTTTTTGTGGTATACAGCATAGTGTGGGGCTGCTGTGATTGAAGCTGTGCTTTGTAACAGTCCTTTGTATCAAATGCCTTGTTAAGCCCTTACACTGAAAGCAGTCTTATTGGTGGGGGGACCTGGATCCCTTGGAGACTACCAGAGGAAGTAGCCTGCAAGAGGTGTCCAGTTCCTTGCTTTCTTATCTGCTGGTTAAGCTGACCCTGGTACTTTGCAAATGTGAATTTCAATGTGGGTTGTTCTGCTCAGGCAGAAGGAGAGGAAGAAAAAGGGAAGAGAATCTAAATGCAACTGAATCCTATCTGCTGTCCTTCAAAGGTTGCTAACTTTGGAGGCAGATCAGAGCTCAGCTCAGTGGGGCTGCCTAGTACATAGCTAAAATGGCATAGCTCAGGAGGTGCTGCAAATTTTCTACCATGTTGTGGGAATACAGAGGAAGTGATCAATTTAGCTAGCTATTCTGCTTCCAAAAGGTGACCTCTTGGAGTTGATACAGATATAAGATAAAAGAAATACTTTTGAATAATCAGAAATTAAAAAAAAAATACTGGTTGCTTTTTTTTTTTTTTTTTTTTTTTGGTCAGTGTGTCCTTGGCTAGATTGAAGGCTTCCGAACTGTCCTGGTCCTTGCAAACTTTTCATTGAAGGACTGCCAGATCCCCAGATAGCAAGCACCTGGGAGTTGTTTGGCATTTTTTTCCAGAAATTCAGTGAATAAATCACCTCTGGCACTGAGAAGCCACTGGTCTGTCCAGCACTGGGGAGAGCAGGGAAGGCTTAGTGTCTCCTGTTCAGTTGCTGTGGGTTCCCTGCATTCCATGAAGGAGGCAGCTGGCATCTACTTCTGGAAGTTATCTTTCTTCTTCATAGCTGCATGGCTTCTCTCCAAATTTGTCTCATCTCACACAAATCTCAGTGACGTTTGGGCAGCTGTAAAACCTAATTTTTTTTTTTGCTGTCCCAATGATTGGTGTTGCCTGCTCTCTGATATCTGGGGTCCTTTATTTGTATATCAATGCAATTTTCTTCTTGCAGTGGAGCAGACTTATTGGCAGTAAACGCAGATGGCAACATGCCATATGACCTCTGTGAAGATGAGCCAACCCTGGATGTCATTGAGACTTGCATGGCATATCAAGGTAAGAACACTGAGTACATGTAAACTGCGTAAATGGGCCAATGTAGTACTAAAAATTGCCTTGATTAGCCTCTGGAGAAAAGCAGAAATCCAGGCTAAACTGCCTGGCACAGTTTCCTGCAACCTAACTCTGTCAAGTTTCTCTGATTCCTGAGTTGTGGTGAGGGGTGAAGGACAGCTGTCAGTCCTCTTAGCCCTACAGCCCTCTCTGGGAAGGATGGAGAATCACATTAACCAGGAATTAAGTATAACTTTACTCACCCAATGGAGACAGAAACCATTTCTTACTCTTCTTTCTAACTGGAATTTTAACAGGAATTACACAAGAAAAAATCAATGAGATGCGGGCCGCTCCAGAGCAGGTCATGATCTGCGACATCCATGACATACTGGCAACTGGAGAGGACCTGAACAGGACTGATGCCCAAGGTGCTACACTGGTGAGTGAAAATGCTGTGGTTCCACCTTTGTCCTCCTTCAGCCTCTGTGTTACAAACCCTGCCCTACAGCAGAAGGTGATACAAAATCACAAGGTGCAAGTTCAGTAGGAGGAGAGAGGAAGCTGGTTGGATTTTTTCCCTGTTCAGTGTCACATAGGAACAGACTCTGTCCGTTATGTAGCAGCTGCTTCGTAAGAACGGCACAAGAAATCCTGTGATGAGGAGGTGCAGAACATGAACACTGAGCTCAGGCAAACGGGGTTGAAAGGCCTCCCAGGAGTGTTTCACTTCTGGCTAATGCTGTTGTCTGACTTGACTTCCATGTGGGAGCACAGGAGATTGCTCAGATTGTAATGGGAGCAGAATCGGGTGCTGGGCCCTCTGGAGACTTTGCCTCCTGTTGTCTTTCTGCTTTGCCTAGTGTCTGGCTAGTGCAGAGTGAAGCAAACATCCTGTTTGTTTACACGGGATGGCACTTAACTCTGGGCAGAGGAGAGCATTCAGGGCCAGTCTACAGCACAAGGCAACTGGGCATCTGGTTCGACTGGACAGTCCTAGCCTTCTTCACTTTTTTGCTCCTTGCAACAGGTCTCGTAACCCTTCACTTACAGTGCTCCGGACTTACCAGAGGTTCAGTAACATTGTCGTACGTGTTGGGACCTGCGTGATACCTGGGTTGTCTGATGCTTAGTTCATGAGATAATTCATATCCAAGCCATTTGGTGCAGTTTTTGACCAAACTACCGCAGTTTCAAGTTTCTTCTCTAAACTATCACCTGTGTAGAGTCAAAGAGAGGGTCAGCTCCCTCCCAGATAGACTTGGGTGACTGAAGTCTTTATTGCAGCTTATTTTTTTAATGTTTTCTCCCTTTAGCAGGGAGAAATTATATTTTATATAATTTTAAGCACACCTCTTGACTTTTGTTTTTGTATGACCCCTGCCTTGCTTGTAGAGATTCTAGCGGTGACACCACCTTCTAGCCCTGGAGAACTGTTAATGATTTTACTAACTCTCAGTATCATACTCAAGCTTGCATTTGATTTTCAGATTATTACTGAAAGTTAAGCGATTCCTTATTAATTCATATGACCTCCAGAAGGTATGACCCATTACCATAAAAATCTATATAGAAATTAGCTGAACTGCCAGAAAGCATCAGCATTTGTTCCTAGATAGTTGAATTTTGTGGGGTGGCATCTCTATGGAAAAAGTAAATAAAGAAGCTTTTGTTCTCCTCTTCAGCACAGCTGAAAAGAGGGAAGCTCTGAGCGGTGTTCATACTTCAAGAATAGCTCACAGATCAATGTTTTGCTCAGGGATGTAACAGCAACCAAGTATTAAAAAAATCTCCAGAGATATGAAGTGCCTTAGTGGAGTACAGGAGAGTATTACTAATGTTTCAGAAGCGATGGATGCAGCTGGAGGCCAGTATCTGAGAAATCAGATCCCCTTAACTGCAAGTAGCCAAGGATTTAGAGGTCTCTGATTTTTTAAAAATGCTGAAAACAAGCATAGCATGAATGGAAGTGCACTTGTATGAAAGGAGTCCTGACTAAGGCAGCCTGAAAATTTGATCAAAAAATCATATCCACGGCACTTAGTAGAGGAAGAAGAGACATTCTTCTGTGATGAAGAACACAGAGTTTACAAGAGGAGGTGTTCTCCATTGCAGGCTTTCATTTTGATGGTGCTGTTTGCTTACAGATTTGAAAGCACTTAGAAAGCCTTGATTTAAAAATTGAAACTATTCTTTTTCTAATACGTATACATAGGTTATTTTAGGAACTGTTCAGCAGTTTCCTCTCCAGGTAGAATTACATGTAGGTAATACTGAGATTTAGCATACAGGAACAATCTGTCTTTGACTTGATGGAAATGCATCTGCCCAACATAAAATGTACCATGAGTCCAAATCTAAATTCAGGCATTATCCAAGAAATTCCATTGAAACTTAATGTGGAAAAAAGCAGTTATGGTCCTTGCAGGTGGTTCATGCTCTATTCCTTGTCTCCTAGCTCCATATAGCTGCAGCCAATGGTTACCTTCATGCAGCTGAAGTCCTCCTTGACCAGGGCGCAAGCCTGGATGTTAAGGACTGGGATGGCTGGGAACCTCTCCATGCTGCTGCTTTTTGGGGCCAGGTAATCATTTTGTTGCAAGTGTCACATGTGAGGGTGCTGTAAAGGTCTTTCTGCCTGGGTGAATTGTGGAGTTCCTTACAAACAGAAGAAATCTGTAGTAGGGCTGAACTTGCTGGGTGGTGTAACATGAGATCTTTATGGTACCAAAAAATAATTTTCTGTTGAGAAAGCTCAGGGAGAACATGTCTGTGGAGCTGAATGGTAGGAGCTGTGTTTAACATCACACATGTACCTGAATAATTTTAGGCCAGTTGATCATGCATGCAATTGCTTCTTAACTTACTCTAACTTTTCAGCTTTGAGGCAGAAAACAACTGCCAAAATATCACCATCAATTTGCCTTCTTTCCCTTCCTTTAGATGCAAATGGCTGAGTTGCTTGTATCCCATGGAGCCAGTTTGAGTGCCAGGACATCTTTGGATGAGATGCCAATAGGTGAGTTTGCTAAGCTCATAGAGATCAAAGCCACTAAGAAACAAAGCTTTTAGAGACTTTTTCCTCCTATGCCTGCTAGAATGGTGCTTTCAAAAGTGTTTAACACTTCATTTTTCAGCTGTCTTTAGAATCAAAGTTGCAGTGACTTTAACTGGATTAAAGTTTTTAAAGTGCTTGATTTGTTCTGGGTACTTCTGAAAGTGCTTCTTGTCCATAGAAAAGAAAGGATAAGGTTTTTGTCCTGTGTGTTTGACCCATTCATGTCATCCCTCTACACCTGCAGCCCTAAAATTTGGGTGTCTTTAACTCTGCTTTGATAAAACAAAATGTAATAAGCTATTTGGGGTTGGAGAGGAAAGAGAAAACACACAGAAGTTTTGGAACAGCTTGGAAGCGAAAATGCCAAAGCACTAGCAACTGACCATGTGTATTATAATCTTGTGCTGTGTTTCCTATTGGCAAAAGGTTTTCTGAACCTCAACTGAAAATCTGTGCATCTTCATTTTGAAAAATGAAAGTTCTTGTCTTCCTTCCTAACCTGCTCTACTTTTATCTACTCTTTATTGTTTTGGAGGCTTAAGGAAAGACATTTTATTCAGAGAGCTGCAGTCTGTTACTGAAATGTTTTTCCTCCCATCTTGAAGCATTAAGATAGTGGTCATTGTATCTCTTACCCTTTCATGGGTAAAGGCACAGCTTACTGCTAGAGACAGGACAAAACCTGGCTGAATAGCTGGGGCACTGCACAGTTCATCCCCGTCGCAATCAACAGCTCCTGTTTTCCAATGCTGTTTAGGTGTCCAAACCAATCTGCCTCCTCTAATCCTTTTGAAGATAAATGTGTCTATGCCCACTCTGTTTAAATTCCCTTTCTATTTATCCATTGGAAGCATATTTACCAGGCCTCAGTTAGTTACATGGCAGTAACAGTACCACGTGAGAACGGCCTGACTAGAGGCTTGGTGTGTGTGTGCCTTAGATCTATGTGAAGAAGAGGAGTTCAAAGTCTTACTTCTGGAGCTGAAACATAAGCATGATGTGATCATGAAATCTCAGATGAGGCATAAATCCTCCCTGAGCCGAAGGACCTCTAGCACTGGCAGCCGGGGGTAAGTGCATTTTTCCCTGCACGTTGGCTTTCCAGATATGACTGTGGAGCAGCTTGAGGTCAGTGTGGTGAGAACGAGCCTGTCCATCCTTCGGGAATGAAATCCCTGAAAGGCAGACAGGCTGACTTTTAGCTGTTGAAAGCAGAGCTCCCTAGGAAGTAGTGGTCCTTTCTCTAGGAAGAGGTTCTGATTCTTGGAGGAAAATGACTGCACCACAGTGATTTAATGTGGACAGAGTACCAAGTGATGAGTTTACCTGTTAAACCAGGGATACTTGTGTCTGAGAATCAGTGCTTCAAACCTGAGCTTCTTGGCAGCTTTCATGAAGAACGTACAGGGAAAGGTGAATGAATAGTAATACATAATGAGGCTCACAACCATGATACTGTATTAGGACAATCTTTGCAAGTCTTTATAAGACGTTTGCTAGACATCAAAGCAGCAGGTCTTAAGCTGTGCTCTGCAGAGCTCCCTAAACAACCCATGGGCCCTTTGCCATTACGTTCACTTCACTGTTACAGAGTAGATCCATCAGGTGAGCTGCATGCAATCTAACCCAGACTTGAAGTATGTCTTTCATAACTCTTTAAAATTCCTCTCACCTTTAATGCACATGCTAGTGCCTTTATCTGCTTCGCCTGGGTGCAGGAAACTATTTTCCTGTCCCATTCCAATGGGAGACCTTATGGAGCGCAAGGAGGATGTGAGAAGAGCTTTGGGGTAAGAGGAAAGCCTGTGTCGTGCTTACAGCTCTGATGCTCCTTCCCTGTCTCCGACAGGAAGGTGGTGAGGAGGGCCAGTCTTTCGGACCGAACAAACCTATACAGGAAGGAGTGCGAGAAAGAAGCCATCGTCTGGCAGCAGATGGGGGCAGCAGAAGAACAAAGGAACTCAGGCCTCATTGGAGAAATTGGGGAGACTCGGTCCGACCAGGAGAATACAGACCCCGTAAGGAACCTCTTGTATCCCATGGGAGTCACTGAGTGGGGCTGGCAGGGCAGGCTGGAAACCAGGCTGCATAGCAGTGGGTGCTCTGGGACGGGAAGTGGGTGAAAATGTTCTTAAACCTCATCTGTTAGATTTAAGCAAAAGAGCGAATTCTCATTTACTATAAACTGGAATATCCCACTGAAGTGGAAAGGCTGTTTTGGATTTACAGCTGCATAAACAGGTTTGAGATACAGCCCTAATAAGCCAGGAAAACCGGTTGTCTGTTCTGATATCTGTGTTTCTCCTTACAGTTAACAAAAATGGCAATCATGAAATTACTGTAATCTTGCTTTGCAGTTACTTATTTTTAATTCAGTTATTGTCAAGCTATATTAACATGCTTTTTATATTAATACAAACACACATATATATGTTTTTTTTTTTCCTCAAGTGACTTCTTCTGAGTTAAAGTTTCCAGATTCCTGGTTGGGGGTCATAGCATTATAAGGGTCCTGGTGACAGGTGAATTCAATGTTTTTCCTCCAGTTCCTGTCCAGTTGGAAGACTCTGTGTATGAGTTGATTTAGGAGTTTGTTGCAGGGATGAACAGTGCTGAAGGGTGCAGGAAGATGCTTTTCTTTAATGTTTTCTTGTTGCAGAATTCAGTGCTGGAGAACTCTTCCCTTCTTCCTGAGTTAGCAAACAAAAGCACCCAGTGTGACTCGGAAATCCCCCTCCAGAACGGACTCAGGGCGTCTGCCAGTGCTTACCAGTACACCTTTTCCAATGGGGACATTTGGAATATGCATGCTGACCCCGACAGTAATCCAGGCCACATGCTGCCCTATGGCAACCCGGGGCTCCCTGACACACAGCAGCTGTGGGGTGCCTACAAGGAGCACAGCCATCAAACGCTCTCTGAACTCAAGCGGCAGCGGGCTGCAGCCAAGCTCCTCAATCACCCTTTCCTCAGCACCCACTTTGGCAGTGGCATGGGAGGTGTAGCCGAGAATGGGAGTGAGGCCAAGTCACACCTGATCGGATCCAGGACTTCTCCCTACAGCACCAATGGGACCTCAGTGTATTACACAGTGGCCAGTGGTGATCCCCCCCTTTTGAAATTCAAAGCTCCCATGGAGGAAATGGAAGAGAAGGTGCATGGGTGCTGCAGAATTTCCTAGTCTCACCTGTTACTCATCCTAGAGGAAACCCGACGTGGGTGGGCTGGTTGGGTCTGTTGCAGAGGCCGGGTTGTTTGCATTCCAAGGGCAGAATTTGGTTACGGACATCACAACTGCAGCAGCCTTGTTCATTTTGAATTGTACTTTACCCTGCCAATTACTTCCATTGCGGTTGAATGAGTATTGCAGGTGGAACAAGGCTCATAGGAGAGGAATGGATGCACATCAGTACAATGCAAGAAGAGCCACCCTCATCATGCTTCCTGGGGAAGAAGGTACGGTACACTGCCTCCCCATCCTTGGAAAGTCGTGAGATGGCTTGAAAAGAAGAAATGGCTTGAATTAAAATCTTTGCATCTGAGCCTCTTGCTGTAAGCCAACAAGCTTCTGGAAGGTGACAGTTCAGACCTCATTTTCACTCTTGGGTGCAATGCAGATATCCCTGGAATGGAGGTCAGCCCCCATGCAGGGTTTGCAAGAAAGGACTGAGCTGTTGTCTGTGCAGCTGGATCCAAAACTTACCAGGGGCTGAGCAATGAGCAAGTGTAGATACTGCGTTTGCTTTAGGAAGTCCGCAAGGTGGTGTCTCCTCGCAGTGACAGCTCACCTTTAAAAACTGTGCACTGGCTAGGTCCTGTTCCGCTCATGTAAATCGGTCACTGAAGACTGTCATCAAGTTTTTAAGCAGAATCCTTCATGGAACAGGCATCACTGAACAGGCTTTAAAACTGATGTTGCAATAAGGGGGCCTGGCAATAGAATTTTACTGCAATAAAATACTGACAAAGGTCTATATTGGGATAAGTAATTTAAAAATTTTATTTGTACTATTTAAACTCTTAATTTGTTAAAACTGGACAGACTTTTGCTGATCTCATTTTCCTATTGATTCTGTTTGTTTACTCTGTAGGCTCAGCACAGACACCTGGAACAGTATGCTTTGTGTTCTGATTTTTCTGGATTTCCAGAACCACAGGGCTTGGGAGGGATGAGGAAAAAAGACTTGCCTACACTAATCTAGAAATGTCATGAAAGCGTTTCTAATCTCCCTAGATTTAATGGCACTCCTGTGTTAACCTGCATTCTTTGGCTGATAGACAGGTAACTTAAATCATCACGTTGATGGTTGAACATTGCAGCAGGGCAGAGATTGGATTTTTTTGTTTGTTTTTCCAGTTTTCATGCTGAATTCATCAGCAGTGTCAGAACAAGGCTTAAAGGCCTCCGTATATTGCGTACATAAGAGAGTCGAACTCCCTTTCTGAGTGAAAGCCAAGCACAATGCAGTAGTCACAAGGCTACTGCGGGAGAGAGGTTGACATGCGAACACCAGTGTTTTAACACAGCCTGCGTGAACCCTGACAGCCTACCTGAGAAACGCTCGTGCGGTGTAGCATGGGGTCTTGGCGCTGGCTCTTCAGGAAGTTAAGTCTGCATACAAGAGGGAGGTAAACGGAGAGTCCCCTTGGGAGGCAGCTCAGAGGAACTGGCCACAGTTGATTTAACCAGTTGTATCTACAGAAGTATTTGTAATTCTTCAAACCTTTTTCTGCACAGAGGAGCTTTTGCACACATAACTATTTGCTTGCATGAATATGTGTTGTCTTGGGCAGTTTAAATCCCAAAGTTGGGAAACATAAGCCTGTTTTGTGTCTGTGTAAGCCAAGTTCTGCTCACAGAGGTGTAGTTGTGCTTCAGCTAAGGAACAGAAAAATGCAGCTTCCACTCATCTTCCTGTTAGCTGGCAGCTAGACATCAGTATTACCTGTTCCTTTGAAAAGAATTCACACATATATTCTCTTTCTAGGAATCCTTACATCATTTCCTTTTCTTTCTAGGCCATAAAATTTTTTTTAGGCTAAAAGGAACTGTTAATTGCCACCCTCCACTCCCCATCAACTAGAAACATTGTTCCATCGGTAAAGGTCTAGTCAAGGGTATAAGCAATGTGTAAGAGAGATAGGAACCAGTCTGCAATCCTATGAGGAAAAGGAAGTGAAGGAGCAGGGAGACCATTCTCTCTGAAAAGTGTTTTGGGCAGGTGTCTGCAGAGGAATACCCACTCCTTAGCTTACATTACAGCTGAGCTTGGCTGTGAGATCGAGCCTGGCTCTGAAGCTGGCTCTCAGGCAGGGATCTGGGCCCCTCCTTTAAAGCAGATCCTTCAGGCAGCAGAGATAAGTCACCACAAAAACCAAATACTTTGGGGTCTTTGAGGTTATTACCAAGCTGATAGTTTATTGTTTCAAGTTCTAAGGCTACAATTCCCTTCCCTTATCTGTTTTTGGAACAAATTAGAAAAGTGGTAGCATCTTGTCTGATTTTTAAATCCTCAGTTTAGTTAAAGGCAGGAGGTTCCTTTACATCTTTTGAAACATTCAGAGAAAGTGAGCCTTCTCTGACACATACTTAGGTAGCTTGCTTAACACCTTTGTCCCATCTGACTAATCTCTTGGTTTCTGCTGATCTGTACAAGTTGCCACTCTGTCGTTCCATTATTCAAACCCATATATTAAACTTGAAAATACTTCCTGTGCTTTACTGAACCTCGGTGGAATTACAGTCACTCTCTAGTTGAAATAAGTTGATTTGGTAGCTGGAGACTTTACAGCATCTAAGGTGGTCTGTGTGTAGTTAAGAGTGGGTCTTGTGATTGTCTTAAAGAAAATTCTTCTGGAATAATACCAGGTGTAGCCTAGGTGCTGCTGAATAAGCGAAGATGATCTTTTGTATGCCTCCCTTTTCCCATGGTGTTGGAGGTAGTCTTTCCAGGTTCCATCCTAATGAGAATTTGGGAGTCAGCATAACAACCTTTGGTGCTGCCGTCCACTAGGTTTTAAGTGGTGCAAAATTTGGGCCCAGCTGATGCCTTCCCTACTAGGGATAGGAGGAGTCAGACCCTTTTCCTTCTCAGAGCAATTTTGTGCTATTAAATATGATGAATCTTACATATCTCCAAGCCGATGAAAAGCAGGGAGTCGAATGCAATCGTGTGAGGTAGTTTGAGGCTTGCATTCCCTGCAAGTAGCTAATATGTTAAAAATGCATGAAGCCAGTCTGTTTTAGGCAAATAGCTTTTATTTTTATCAGTATTTCACTTTATTTATATGTAAAAGGAATTCATTATTCTAGCTGTGATCTTGAGTGAAGTAACAATTGATTTACAGTCAGAGGAAGGATGCTACAGGTTCTAGGTTATAAAATGTCCCTGTAATTGGACTGTTATATTGTGACTGTAAATTGGCAGTAATATATCTCTTCTAGCTTTATCTCTATAAGCTAACATGCTGTAGTGGTGTCTGATCAAATGCAAATGATTCTTACTCAGAAAGGTCAGTAACTGATAAATATTCCAGGATATGTTTCATAGCAAAGACAACTGATTATTTACCATTGGCTTTGGTTTGGAAGTTGCATCCAAGTGGGATTTCCAAAGATTGCTGAAGGCCACCCAAAATGGACTGATGCTTTTCCTCCTTATGTGTGGGTGACATTCTGAATATAATGGTCACTGCCTGTGGGATACTGGCAGATAATGGTCAGGGAAAGAACTGACAATTTATGGTGCATGAAGTTGTTGGTAGTAGGTCAGGGATGAGCAATTCTGTAAAAAAAAATTTAACTTGCCTCTGGTTAACTATCTTATAGAGACAAACAAGCTTTTGGGGGGCATGATAAATGCGCAGATGCTCTTATATGTGCATTGTAGGAGCCCACCTGTAGGAACAGGGCTTCTTATTACAAAATTTAGCACTACTACTATAACTACAATGCTTTCATATCCATGCATTTTAAACAAGGCCATCCTGGTGGAAAGTTCTGAGGTACATAGCAGAAGACAGTCAGCTAGTTTACTGGAGCTCTTAAAATTGTTAAAAAGTTGTGGAAGCTAGAAAAGATGTGATTGCCATATATAGCACTTTTATATAGCACATTTGGATGTTGTGACAGTTGCCCTATTAAGCACTGTAGGCAGATCTGCACACAGGAACAACCCTACTGCTTGAAAAATCTTCTTATATGCTGAAGTCATAGTGTTTCTAGCAAACTAACTGGTTGATGAGAGCAGCTTTACTTTCCATGTTGAAAAACTTTATTCAGATGCAGAACAGTGTCTCTCAAACTAGCGTCTCTGCTTTACTGAGCTCCACCAAGGAAGTCCCAGCAGTAAATCGTTAGACAGGGGCTTAAGTACGGTTGCTGGGATCTGTTTGGCTTCAGACCTATGTCTGTATTTCACATACCAAGTGATGCAATTTTAGTTTGTCTCACTTCTGTGGTGCTCCAGGACCTGAAAACCCTCTGCATTTTGGAAAGAATTGTCTCTAGCTGATGTGACTTGTAGATGTGATGACACATGGTTGGGAAACTCCTGCTATAGAAGGAGGAGAAGAGCATAGCAGGAAATAGCAATAACAAATCAGGGCAATACCCAGTAGATGCAGTGAATTCTTTAGTATACCAAGCAAGGGGTTATTTCATGGGGTTGCAGATGCGAGCACTTATGTCCCAAATTTCCATTTGGCAGATTGATTTCTGTGCACTGTCCTTTTTTGATCTAATGTTGGATCTCTGTTTCCCCTCTTTCTTCTAAGCTGAAACAAAATCAGCAATACCACGAAATAAGAATATCTTACCGGAGAAAGCAATGGGACTGGTTTCTAGTGAGCCACAGTAGATCAGCTGTTGTCTATTTACTGCAAGGTGTGCTCCCTCTGTCTGGATATAGCTGTGCCTTACTGTATTTGCTAAAAATAGCTCAGTGGCTAGTCTCTGAAATTTTTGTGGTGACTATACAATGCTGTTTTGAATTTTACTATTATTTTGCAAAGGGAAAACTGTTCACAGCATGTTGTATTTTGCAAATTTGATTTGCTCTTTCATTTCTCTCATGATCACCGTTTCTCTCTTCCTATGCTACAGACACTCCCAATGCAAAAGACTTCATCCTAATTTAACAAACCGCATTGACCAACGTTGTTGCAGCAGTTCTCTGCTGGCAGGGTCCAGAGCACACTAGCAGTAGCAAGAGCTAGCTTGTTGCTGCAGAACGTGGTTAATATTTAGATTTTTTTTGCGGGGGGGAGGGGGGGTTGTCTGTGGCCATATGATGGTAGTTCCTGGCTTTCTTCAGCTTTACATATTGGTCAGACTTAAGATGGACTTGTTGGGCCTCTTACATGATTCAAGTAGTACTGAGATCTTTTGTCAACATCCACCACAGCAAAACAAGAACTTGGAATATTTTGCTGCATTTCAAGTGTGGAAGCTCTCGTAGAGGAGACAGTGCTCAAGACACCAGTTCCCAAGTCTACACCAATACAATTATCTCTACCTGCAACTGGGGGAAAAAACATAGGTTTGGGGGGTAAATGCAGCCTTAGCATAGCCACTTCTGACTCCTCAGCCCACAGATTGCAGTGCTTGCTTCCCTGTGAGAGGGGGGAGAATGAATTACAGTGTTTGTAGCCCTTGTACAGCTATGTTAGACTGCTGCATAGCCAGGATATTTAAAAATGGTGGCAAGCCCTCTGCAATAATTCATAATTCCATCGATCGGTAGTAAATGATGTACAAATAAAACTTGATGAAATGTATTTTATGTGAAAAAAATAATGTAAGAACTGTATATTGTATTAGCAGCTTTGTGTATAAAATGGCATTTTGGCAATCAGAGTCTAATATATTTAAAACTTTTTTTAAAAAAGGATATTTGATATTGTATGGAGCTGACTTTATTGCTACTGTATGTATGAAAAGATGGTTTCTTAACATGTTGGAGCAATGCGTAAAATCTTAAAACTGTATGTAAATCTCATGCCAAAAGGGTATGTCTGACAGTATTAGCACTTGACTTCAGTGTCTTTAATAGATTCAATTTTTTTAATTTAAAAAATATATTAAATTTCTTTTAATAATACCAAAAATGCCCCTGGTTCCTATTTGATTTGTTTACATGGGGCAATACGCGCATCCTCCCACTCCGTGGGCTCTGCCTAAATGCCTTTGCCTCCCACGCAAGCCTAAGTATCGCCAGGAGAAGCCTGGAGGAGTAAATCCAGGCTCCGGGCAGGCAGTTTTAGGTATTTATCGCTCATCGCAGTGGTTCTCCGCGGAGGCCGGAGCCGCGGCTGCGGCTGTGGGCGCGGCAGGCCCGGGCGCGGCCCTGAGGCGAGCGCGGCCGCGCCGTTCGAAGCGCCGCGGGCCGGGCTGGGCCGGGCCGGGCCGCGCCGGGGCGGGCCGCGTTCAAACGCAGCCAACGAGGGCGGGGGGCGGAGCGCGGCTCCCCCACTGGCGGCGCCGCCGCGGCCGCCGCTCGGGCTCGACGCGCCGATAAAGGCGGCGCGGGCGGCGCGGCGCGGCCCCGGCGGCGCCATGGCCAGCGCGTCGCAGTGCCTGGAGGAGGGCGCCGGGCGGCGGCCGCCGCGCTCGCCCGAGCCGTACAGCGAGGCGCAGCGGCTGGCGCTGGAGGAGCTGGTGGCGGGCGGCCCCGCGGCGCTGCGCGCCTTCCTGCGGCGGGAGCGGCTGCCGCCGTTCCTGTCGGAGCCCGAGGTGCAGGCGATCGCGCGCGGCGCCGTGCCGCCCGCCGCCGCCGAGGAGGGCGCGGGCGAGGCGTCGCTGGACGCCTCATCGCTCACCTACTTCCCCGAGCGCTCGGACGCGGAGCCGCCGGCGCTGGAGCTGGGCTGGCCGGGCTTCGCCAGCGGCGCCTTCCGCGGGCTCACGCGGGTCGAGGCGCACTTCCAGCCGGGCTGCGGCGAGCGCCGCTACGGCTGCAAGGAGGCGGTGCGGCGGCAGATCCGCTCCGCCCGCGAGGTGAGTGCGCGCCGCGGGGCTCCCTTCCGCGGGTGCCCGGAGCGGCGTGCGGGGCTCCCTTCCGCGGGTGCCCGGAGCGGCGTGCGGGGCTCCCTTCCGCGGCCGCGGATTTGGGTGGTCGCAGCGAATGGCCTAAAAATCAGGTCGAGTTAGTAACTTCCAGCTGTTCTCCGTAGCCCTTTAGCGCGTTTGCAGCCTCTGACTGCAGCGCCTGGGCGGGAACCACCTTTTCTTTAGCAGCCCTTAGATTGGCTTAGCTTAAAATTTAAAGCATAACTTCCCGCCGGGGCGGAGTACCGCCCCGGCTCCGCTCGCCGCCCGCGCTCGCCCCGAGCTGGCGGTTCTGCAGGAGCAGCTTCGGGCGCTCCTGAGGGCGACACGAGCGAGGGGCTTCTTGCCAGGGACTGCCACGGCGGAAAGTCTGTTCTCACGCGTTGGTTATTAGCTGGATGACACCAGTCTGGTGATTCAAGTAAACGCCATGCAAAATACCTGTTTTTTCTCAAAAAAGCTCTTCTTGTACCATCCTGCCAAAATTCCGTCTCTTGCCCCAAGCCAACAAGCAGGCAAGCTGTTCCTGTCACTGCGGAGTGCATCCCTGATCCAGAAAGCTTTTTGTGGACACAAAGTCGAGAGAAAAATCGACCCCTCTGTCTGTTATCGAGTATGAGGTGTTCTGCGATGTTGCTCAGTCAGTTCCCAGTCCTTAGTGTGAGGAAAATTAAAACTCTGGATGCTGTTTCGTCTCTTCACAGCTTGCTGAGAGACTGGAGTGGATCATATCCCTGTCTTGCCTCCACTGGCCTAGATAACCAAACCTATAAAGAAGGGTTTTCCCTACTTCTTCTAAGTGGATCTGTGTGATCTGTGTGCTTTTTTAAATCTTAAGTAAAACTTTTATTTCCTTTTCAGCTGCTGACTCTGGGATCTGAACTCGAATACCCTGATAATTGAATGGTCTTTTGAAAGCAAAAGTTTTTTTCCAAGGGGGTTTGATGTGAGTTGTGCACCTATTTGGTTTTCCGTGGCTGGTCTCGTCAGGTGTACCTTGCTTTTGCCTTCCTTTGACACTCAGCCAGGTGACAGGGTGGAGAGACGCAGATGTGTGAGAAACAAAAGCATAAACTAACTTTATCTAGAAATGTCAGCACATCGGTTTTATAACTAAGAACTCATCTGCTCTAGAGCCAGCTCCCTAAGGAGCAGGGCCCAGGTGGGAATGCAAAGCTTAGCCTGTTCTTGTGGGAAGTGTTTGCTCTGAGGCACAGGCAATACCGCACACCTTGCTGTGTTGCAATACGTATACACTCTGGGGTGGGCTGCAGCAGAGCACATGTGTCTTGCTATCTGATAAGGGCAGATCCCAGGTACCTACAGCAGTTGCATAATCACTTGCCTTGAAGCTCTTCTGATCAAACAATGATAAAATAAGCCATGAGGCCAAATCCTGTGCAAGTCTGTCTCCGCACCGTCGGGGTTGCCCAGCTCTGACGGGCTGGAGTTCTAGTGCTGAGGTGGGGTGCAGTGTTGTTCTGAGTTAACTGGAAAGGTTGTTGGTAAATGTATGATCGTCCCATGTTTGGCCTGTTGAAAGGCCAAAGTTCCGTCTTAGGACCTACCTATTTTAGAAGACTCCTTATTACAAGCTTCCAGTGGTATTTCTGCAGGTGAGTGGATGGATGATTTTCTTGTGAAGGTATTGGAAAGAAACTCAGAAGATACTCTTTCCAGGATCTTACTAGATCTATTCAGTTTATACATTGTCACAGACGCTTTCTCTTAGTAGTTTCTCTCTTGATAATATATATAGGGAGAGTGTTGTATTCCTACCGTAGGATTTGAAGAGGAAATAGTCAATGTTAGTGAGATATTTATCTGTGACAGAGGGGGAAGCTAGCTTTAGGATGTATGCCACAGAAGAATGTCCTGAGAAGAGAACAGTGTAGACTGTTGGATGAGACAATTTTTCATTACTCGTATAAGCACCAGAGTACTTGAGCAGAATAATACATGCCTTGGTGAGAGGCAAGGTCTTTTGTACCATGATGTGGTGGGAGCTGAAGGCCCATGCTCCACGTAGAATGGTCCTGTGATAGCAAGTCCTCTCTTCAGGAAGCTGCTGCCTCTGCTAAGATCTTGTGAGTGCACTTATTAGGGGAATGAGATAATATATCTGGTACACTGTACCTGAAAGATTCCTGACCTCTGGCCTTATGTCTTCAGTGAGTTTCAGGTTAGAAACTCCCGCTTTGTTCTTCTGTAAAAGCAACTGTGAGCTGATCCTGTGGGTATAGCCATTTTGCATACACCATAATCCTCAGCGCGTATGACACTATTCAACACATCTGGGAGCACAGGAATGGAGATGACTTGTCTGGGTTGGTGATTCTGCTAGGCTAGCTCCCCAGATACTACAAAAAGGTCTGCTTATGGGAGACTATGTAGGAAAGCAGACTGTGAAAGTGCACAACAAATGTGAGGAAAAACTCTTCAGGTTTTGCTGTCAGCAGGAGAAAATGGCTGGAGGGAGGCAGTGATCTAATCTTGTGTAGTATGTTATAAAGCTCTTGATCAAGTGTTTTCTTTTTTGCAGGTAATTGCACTTGTGATGGATTCCTTCACAGATATTGATATCTTTGGTGACCTCCAGGAAGCCTATAACAACCGTAAAGTCCCAGTCTATATCCTTCTTGACCAAGAGTTTCTACCCCATTTCTTGGAAATGTGTAAGAATTTAGGAGTTTGTCCTGAGCAGGAAAGTGTAAGTGTTACATACAGTGTGGTGTATGTGTGAAGTATTTTAGTTTTGCTTTTTTGGTATGGGTTACTCTTACGGACATCAAAGATAGATACCTTTTTATAAATAAGAGACTTTTTTGAAAGGCTGAAGCATCCTGTCTGCTGATGAGATCTGAAATAAAAGTTGTTTGAAAGGTTTCTGTGTGCTCCTGAAGATCAAGGCTGAATATTGCATGTTTTCAGCATAGTCTCTAATCTAATGCATGAAACTGCTCAGAAACTTGTCAAAAACCATGCAAAAAAGGCACATCTTCCTTTTCCTTACACTCTCTGCATGTAGGAGCTACAGCCCTGCTGTGCAGCTCTCCAGTGTGCTGGGTGAAGTGTGAGTCTGTGATCAGTGTGCACCTGTCCTGAAGAGGTGGCATTTTTCAAACATTTAAATTTGCAAGACCTTCTTTGGCTCAAGGAATAGCTTATAGAAGGAAACAGCCCTCTAAGAAAAACAGAAGAGATGTTAAGTTCAAGGCTAGTTTAGCTTTGGTAGCATCTCTTCTTTCCTAATACATAGCAGTTTTATTTTAAATGGGATTGGCAACCATTGGGTGTGAATGACGTGGCACACTTAGTTCCTCTGATTATGAATGGACATGACTGTTCTTTCTTGGCTTGGGCAAGCTTGTGTTTGTCCCAGTGAGAGTTTCTCAAGACTAGGAAGCACTCCTAGTTTTGCACCCAAACTCACAGGCAGCAATTGATTGGAATTGGCTGCTCCCTCCAGGCTGATTCTCCAGATTCCTAATCTAACAGAAAGATAGCACTGTGTAACCAATATAACACTCAATTGCAGACCAATGTAAGGAAGCTCATGGCATTCCTCTCTTCAGTGGTATGCCTAGTTGTTTCTGTGTGGAGTTGCTAATCAAAACTTTTGGAAGCCAGCTTAAATGTGATGTTTTATCTTCCCCTCTTTCCTGAAACAGATGCTGAGAGTTCGAACTCTCACTGGGAACACATACTACACGAGGTCAGGTGCCAAAATTATTGGGAAAGTCCATGAGAAGTTCATGTTAATCGATGGCATTAGAGTGACAACAGGCTCCTACAGGCAAGTATTGGTGTCCATTAGTGCCAGATGAAGTTTTGGAAAGGGGGAATTTCTGAAAGATGAGTAGATTAACTTTGCTGCTTTTCTGGTCTTTATTAATACCAGATGTCAAGTGGACCAGCTGAGTCTAAGTGGGACTAACACAAAGACAGGAATAGCTGTGGAAATCCATACACAACTTGTATGTTTGCACACAGTGGTACATGACTATCTGGCATTCCAATTAATCAACAAAAAAGTTTCAGCTAACAGTGTAGCGAGGTGTCTTGCATAAGCTGCCCAGTATCTCTGTAGTAATCCCTTTCTATCTCCTAATAGTTTGGTTACCTGGGCTTGGAGAAGCAAAAGGGTTGGTTTCTTAGAAGGGTTATATTTCAATTGAAAACTAAATCAAAGAATGGAAAACAGTCTACTCCTATCCAGGTAGATAGTGAACCCTTATGTTTCATTTGCTTCTGGTCTGACTTAGAATTTTCTGTGACTACTCTTATGCTTAAACACTTCTGACCTAGTTGAGCAGAGGCAAGCTTGCATATCTTCAGGCAAGTATCTGTACACAAATATCTGAAAGGACAGAAAATTGGCAGATTCCTGGATGCCTTTTGGTTGTGAGATTGAACTGGTAATAGGAGAGCTTGTGGCTGGAGGTTGAGCTTTCTGCTTCCCTTGGAACTATATAAACTTACTTTGCAGAAAGCTCTCAGCTCAGCTGTGAGCAGAGTGTCAGAGAAGTTAGTTATCTTTCCTACAGACATGCTACTGTGTAACTAGCAAAGAATTTGACAATAACTAAAGAAGGGTCTCTCTGCAAAAGAGAGAATATTCTGCTGGTTATATGCGAAACCCTTCTAAGCTGAACTTGCTATTTAATCTGTAATCATAAGTGTTGAAGTGCATTAGAGATTAACTGTGAATCTTGGCTTGTTTTCAACAGTTTCACATGGACTGATGGGAAACTGAACAGCAGTAACTTGCTGCTACTGTCAGGTCAAGTGGTTGAACATTTTGATCTTCAGTTTAGAATTCTTTATGCCCAGTCGAAGCCTATCAGCCCTAAGTGGCCGTCAAGCTGCAGGAACAGTGGAATATTTGATCACCTAGTGAACAAAACAGAGTTGGCAAAAGAGTACAGTATGGAAAGCAGTCTGAGAGCAGAATTTGCCAGACTGTCTAGTACTCCAAAGAAACTGTTGAGAGAAATAGATCTGGCTGAAGGCACTCCTGGAGGCAAACCTTATAACCTCGGACATTCCTGCATTGCTGAAGAGGAATGGTTCAGTGATCAAGAAGCCGTAGTGGAACAGAAGAGCATATCAACTCAAACTGGTCCATGGGAAGAGAAGCCTGTGACTGTGTGTGATGCTGTCACACAGACCAATGTTGCAACGGTAGAAACCGGCGTTCAGGCTTCTGTTGCTGCTAAAATAACAGGCACGCAAACTTCAGTTCTGTTGAAGACTGCGGTAACGCAGACAAAGGAAGGTGAGTGTGCAGAAACACCCCTGCTTCACAGACAGCAGTCAAAAGAAGGATACTCTGTACTTGGGAAGTCCGTATCAAATTCTAGTCTGCGATCACTGTCTTCATCATCATCCCAGTGCTCTCTAGCAAGCTCTACCGGTTCACTATCTTCTCTTCGGTCCATTGAGTATTCTACCAGTCACAGGGCAGAATATTTCCAAAAACTACATAAAGAGAGGCAATTTCACTACTCTACTATCAGATCGAAGCTTAGCCACATGGTGGATATCCTGTCCCGGAGGGGACGAGTGCCTGAAAACTACATGAGTCAATACACTGGTAGATGCACTCTAAAACAGAGGCGTGACCTCAGTGCCAGCCTACGTAGCCTCCGAGATGTTTCACTCTTCTCTCTGAATAAATGACAATTGCTCAGCTGAATGTGGAGCACAAAAACTGTGGTCTTTTTAGTGCAGTCACTTTATACCTGCTGCTTCTTAATTCTTCTAGTATTTTTACTTTCATTGATATATATATACATGAGTATCACTTTTCAGCACTTCCGTTTTATACTATGCAATTTAAGCACTAAAAAAGTTGTTTTTTTTTCTGTACCATAAGTGCTTACATGTTCCTCTTGTATGCATGATGTGGTAGGCATTAATTTTAATTCTGGATATTTAACCCAAAAAGTAGACTTATTAATGGTTTATAGGATTGCTAATGCTCTGGCTTTAAGTTTTCTAAACACAGAAAAATCTGAGACGGATCTTGCTCAGAGTGGTTTTGGATATTTGATTTATATCAATGTGTACTCATTTCTTTTTATTACTGGATTTTATTTCTACTTTATCTTTGGCATGAGGGGAAATAACCTTATTAGAATAAAATTGGCTTTGCAAATCTTTGTCTGATTTCAGAGAAAAATTAAATGCATTACTCTTCCACCAAGTGCAGGCTCTGTTTGAACAATTGGAGGCTGTTATGCTCAAGTATATCCTTTTCCATTGCTTAAGCCTTCTGAAATGTTCTAAATAGCACTGAGCTAACCAGCTCTCTAGTTAGCCATTCGTGTGTGTGTGTGCGCGCGCGCTTGATGGATTGCTTTCTTGAGCTGTATGTGAGTCCTCTGAGATCTAGCCTGTGCTGATACTCCGTAGACCTACAGTCCAGTGTCGTAGTGGCTGACAAGCCCTTGAAGCTGCCAAATCAGATCAGAGCCTGGGCAGTGAACACTCCACTCAGTATTTGTGTCCAGCAGGTGGCACATTTTAGCTGTCTTCCTGGTGAGTCCTATAAACAGCAATGAATATGCCAATGGACAAAAAATACCAAAATTTTGGCGTGGCTGCAATGTAAGTGTAGGCAGCAACACTTTTTATTCTGCAAACTTTAGCATTTCTATCCAAAATCTATTTGTGATAAAGAGTCTTAGCTACTTCTATAGCCTGGATTCGAAGCTTTCCTAAAGCTGCAAGGCAGAGTACAGAGTGGTGCAGGTGAGATAAAAGCTCTGTCTGCACTTGTTTAAACAGGTAAGATACCTTCTTGCAAGAAGGCGCCTAGAGCTGTAACACCTAGGGCAAAGGGAGCTGTAGAGAGAGCGCCACGGTACAGCTTAAAAGTAAAAATTTTCAAGATTAGCTTTGGAGATGTCATGTTCAGCAATGCCCAAACATGTCCAAAATCAACATGGAAACACTTGTGTTTTTTTTTTTTTTTTTTTTTTTTTTTTTTATGAGCTTTTTAAACTTTATTGTATCATACAGTTGTTTTGGTACCCTGGGCAACCCCACAGAGCCCCTGCTGAGTTTTAACAGACATGTTGCATTGCTTGTATAAAAATGCACCTATTAAAAACACAAATAATTCAAGAGCTCCATCTGGAAGTGGGTGCTAAATCTGGGTGAAGAGGGCAGCGCAGTGCCCTGCGGGCGTGCACCCACCTTGTGGGCAGAGCGGACCTGCTGCCGTGCCACCTCCTTGCAGCTGCAGTGGTGCTTGCTGCAGCCTGGCTGGAAGTGCTTGTGCCTCACCCCGCCAGTAGTGTGTCCTAAACGCACGCTGCAACAGCCCTTTATGCAGTCCTTGCACTTAAATATATGCCGAAATTCAGGGAATCAGTCTGCAGGAAAGGACTGGGAGGACAGGAGCTCGCTCTCATGGGAGGCTTTGCTCAGGGAGCCTGGCTCATTTTCAGATCCTTGCTTGGAATAGCTCAAGAATCTGGATAAGTTGGAGAGAAATCTCGGTTTTATCTTGAGTAGAGAGGTGAAATTTAAAGAGGGGCCAGACACCAATGAGGTTTTACCTTTTCATATTTGAAAAGCTAGAGGGATTCTGGATAGTTTAAGTTTTGGAAATTTGTACATCTTTCTCTTTGGGCAATGCTTTTGAGGAAAACATTTCCTGTTTCTGTTGGGGGGGGGGGGGCAGACACACCAAACCTCTTGCTTAGGAAATGGACACCTAATTGGTTCATTACTGTTTTACACCAATCCCTATTTTAGCATATCTCAGTGTGAGGAAGCAATGCAATTAGTTTGTAAGGGTTCTGATTTGTATGAGGTATTCCCACCATCGAAACATCTATGATCAGCATAGTCCTGTATGCCAAAAGTTACTGATGTAGTTAAAGACTGATGACAAAACGCCTGTCTTTTTCTGACTCTAAATACTTTTTCTGACTCTGACCAAATGCTTTCTCTAACAGCTCACTGTTTTTTGGGGAGCTGTCAAGTCTCCCTCTGCTTAGGTCAGTATTGGGACCACCCTAGAAGTGGTGGGAAAGGAGGGAATCCGCAGGTACGAGTAACTTAATCTTGAGGGTGACATTATGTAGTACAAAAAAAAAAAGGTTTCATGCAAGTTCAATTTTGTTTTTGTTTTTGTTCAAGTTTTTCCTTGTCTGGAGGAAAAAAAAATGCAATGATTAAAACATCCTCTCCAAATACTCCAATGGTCTACCATGGCAGAAACTACCTGCTGGTCCAAGCACAGCAGCTGTGGCACGTGTGAAGGTTGCCACTTTCCCAAGCCGTTCTTGAGACCGTGAGTGTTCAACAGTGTACACTTCAACAGTCTAACTTTTATCCTTATGTAAATGATTTTGAAATACGATTTTTTGTGTTTATGGACAATATCGTTAAAAATAAGAATAAAAATAATCTCATTGGTAATTTTGTGCTCTATGATAAAATGTCTGTGGTGTTTTATTTTCACAAATTATCTGCATATCCTTGTTTCCTCAGATATAATTTTAAACTTTATTATTCAACTCATTCTTCTAATAAGCAACTCTTTCCATGTGCCAGCTGTAGTTGAAGATGCTAATGAGGCAAAATACTGTGGTGAGAATTGTGG
Organism: Rhea pennata; assembly: GCF_028389875.1. Taxonomy (NCBI): domain Eukaryota; kingdom Metazoa; phylum Chordata; class Aves; order Rheiformes; family Rheidae; genus Rhea; species Rhea pennata. The sequence continues at coordinate 5,680,989 of NC_084678.1, forward strand.
TAATCTGTTTTTGATAGATTTCACCTGAAAAATACTTGGAAAAATCTAGAATTTTAACAAGGTCCTATGTAGAGATTCAGCATGACAAATGGTCATGGAGGTGCAATGTTGTGACGAATTAAGATGGGAAAGAGCAGGAAGCACAGGAAGCACGATTAGATTTTCCTGGAGTGATAATTTTTGCCAGCATTACGAAATTTATTAGAAGCTCCTTATTGCTTTTTATTTTTTAATATTCTTGCTTGTATTTAATTAACCCGGTGTGCAGAATAAATTTGATTCAGCAATAATTGCCGTTGGCTGTAATCACTCTCTGGCAGGACTAAGTCTGATCTTTTAACTTAGGAAGATACCGGGTTTACTCAACTAACAAAATGAGAATTTTTGGAGACAGAGACCGTTCAATTCTATAAAATTTAGCTTCTGGATACAGTACTCAAAAGGAGCGTATCTGAAAAGATCGTGATTAACTCGTAATCAAGTAAAACCACGGTTAAGTGGTAATTCAGCTGCTGCGAGAGGAAGCAGAGGCGGCCGCGGCGGCGGGAGGGCGGAGCGCGGCTCGGCGCCGCCTTCGACGTGTCTCCTCACGGGCGGCAGCGCGACACGGCACCGCCCGCGCGCGGCGCCGCGGCAACGGCCGGCGCCTTGCGGCACGTGACGGTCACGTGACGGTCACGTGGCGCCTCTGCCTCCCGCCTTCTCAGCCCAAGATGGCGGCGCCCGTGGGGCCGGTGAAGTTTTGGAGGCCGGGTGAGGGCTCGCGGGGTGGGGGAGTAACGGGCACCGGCTGAAACACGGCACGTTCCTCTTAAAGACAAGAAACTAAGTTCTAGTGCTGTGGGGGTCGTCGGACACGGGCACAGGCTGCCCGCAGGGGCTGTGAGCAGCCTGCTGTAGCTGGCCCTGCCCTGGGCAGGGCGCTGGAGCAGGCCATCTGCGGAGCTCCCTTCCAGCCTCAGCTGCTCCGCGCTTGTGTGATCAGTCGGGCACTGTGCCCTTCCGTGCGGCGGCTCCCGTGGGGGAGCTTGGTGCCTCAGCTGGGTAGTTTTTTTCTGAATTGATCGCTGCTCTGTGGTGAAGCTATTCCGTTATCAAGCGTAGCTTAGCAAACAGCGTCTTAATCATGTATATGGCATAGTAACGTGTTATAGTAGGTGTATGTACAGTATATAGTACGTACAGAGTATGTTTGTGTAGTAAGGATGTTTATATAGTCAAATGTTGCTGACATTAACTTGCGTAAAGAAAGCATAGAAACTGCCATGAAATAAAATGAATGGGTGATGGGAAGCAGTATCTTGATTTGTCAAGAGCTGAATATCCAGATCCCTGCTTCTTAAATTCCTGTTTGTGTCGGGGAGCAGGTAGTTATTGGAACCCTTAGTAATCCTTCTTAAAATCGGTGCAGCTTGCCATAAAATTTGCTTGGCTGTTCTGAGTAGGGCCTAACTTTTTAAACAGTATTCAGCTGATAAAATGGAAGCAGCATGAACAGGCAAGGGAATCTGTCTGTTATTTCCCAGTTGAGTAATTTAAGAGGCAGCTGCAAATGACTTCTATAATGAATTCTTCAAATTCTAACCTTCTATATTAAGGCTGTTTTTTCCTTCAAGTTCACTTACATGATTCAGCAACTTCAGTTGTCAGTGGTTTTATGGTAAGCTGCAGCAGGAGCAAATCACATTTCAGTTACTGAGGAAAATTCAGATCTGGAGTGAGCAGCATATCTCAAGCAGTTGAATATTTATACAATTCTTGTCAGTCAAAGAAAGTTCTGCTGTATGTTTTACTGGCTAGCTTAAAGTAGCTTAAAGCCTGTTAGCATGCTTCTGAGAAAGATGTTAAAAATATATCTGAACTGCCATGGAGAAAAACAAGAAAGATTCAAAGGCCTTGCTCTATATTTCTTCTACATGCTTATTTTCCCACTCAATTTTCCTTTAAAAATTTAGATATTCACAGTAGATTTTTTCTTAAACCTTTTCCCTAAATCTACCTAATAAATCTAAATCCTTAATGAAAAAGAATTTCTTTGTTATTATTAAATATCTGCTTTTGTTTTTTGTATTTTTGCTAAAAATGTTAGTCTTTTAATATATGCCGCTGTTTGTGATTCTTTCTTGTAAATAATGTATTTGTTTGGGTTCATCTTGTATATCTGTGATATACTAGGTGAAAGGCTATTCTTGTTAAAATTAACTTATGTCATCTAGGCACAGAAGGTCCTGGTGTCAGTATCTCAGAGGAGAGGCAGAGTCCTGCTGAGAGTAGTGGTGTAACCGTCGTTTATAATCCTTATGCTTCCCTTTCTATTGAGCAACAAAGACAAAAGCTGCCTGTTTTTAAGGTAGAGAAGTTCTTGATATGTTGAATTTCTTGCATGATATCTGGCTTTTGTAGATGTTTCTGAAAAAGCAGTATAGAATCACTTTACAAGACAAAATAATAATTTTGTGACTTTGTTCTCTCTATCTGTTTGAATTGGTTGTCCAGTTTGATAACTGTTATCAGGAGATTTTTTTTAATAAGCTTTGTAGATTTATGTTAATTACTATGTGTTGTGCACATAGAATTTCTAGATTTTTAAGGAACTGTTTAACTTTTGATAGCAAACCATGTGAAATGAATTTACCATGTCTGTTGCCTATGTAGACATTATACTTCTAATTCATTTTCTTATTTTTGTGCAAATCTGTTTTTATACATAAATGTTATCTCTTTCAGCTAAGAAATCACATACTTTACCTAGTAGAAAACTATCAAACTCTGGTGATCGTTGGGGAAACAGGATGTGGGAAATCAACCCAAATTCCGCAGGTGTGTTTATAATTTGGTAAAATCAGATACTTCCTGAAGGTATTTCACATGAAATGTTAAACCATCATCCCAGAACTGCACTGAATGATTGGAATTTACCTTTACTTAAGTGTGTGAACAGGAGAAGAGAAATATAAGGCTTCGTGTTAGATAGCAGGAGCAGGTGTATCTTTAATGTAAAGCCTTATTCCACTACAGTAAAGGACCACACGCAACCTATAAATTTGTGTTGGTATGCCTGGTAGTTACTCTGCTAGAGTAGTGTTTTGATTTTTAGTACTCTGTCAGGACTGTGTTTAAATTTTTGTTGAGAATATGTTTTTAAGAAGGAAAAAACTTTCCAGGTACGTATTTCTAAAATGCTTTTCACTTGAAAATTTTTAGAGCAGTGTATGTATTTTTTTTTGTATTTTTTTGTAAATTTCTCTTTTGTGATAGGAATGAAAAAAAAGTCCAAGAATATTTAAAAGATATTTTTGATATCAATTTAAATACTTGCAAACTAATGATGAAAGTCACCTGCTTCAGTGTGATCACTGGTACTGCTTAGTTTTTTCTTTAAGAGACTACAAAATAGGGAAAGAAGGGAAAAAGGGAAGTATTTTGAATACGTGCTTGAGACCCAAAGAGCTGCTTTTAGCAGGCTTTCGGACCTCTAATGTTCTTGGGAAGTAGATATTGTAGAATTACACATTTATTTTATGAAGAATTCTATGAATTATTTTATGAAGAACAAATAATTCATAAACTAAGTGATTTGCCTAAAGTCATCCATTAGTAAGTGTCAGAACCAGGAAAAAGCATGGAGTCTAGAGAACCAACACCTAGCTGTAATCACAGGATGACTGTTTCATTTTTCATCCCTACTTGTTTTCAGTATCTAGCTGAAGCTGGCTGGACAGCTGAAGGAAGAGTTGTTGGGGTGACACAGCCTCGTCGAGTTGCTGCTGTTTCAGTGAGTTTCTCAATGTTCTTTTTTTTTTTTTTTGACAGAGTGGAAAAAAGTCATTATAAAGTCTGGTTCAAATTACTTTTCTGTTGATTCTCTCTCTCTCTATATATATATGTATTCTTTTTTTTTTTTGCAATTTTAATAAATTTGTGCAATATCAGATTGTAGTTTATTATGTTAATGAACTTGGTTGTTAAAGGGTTAGTTTATTAAAATTCTTCTTGAATGACAAGAATAACAACTATATGAGCTCTGGAATGAACAGACTTTTCTGTTTATCTTCTTTGCAGGCTACTGGTACTAAACACTGAATTCAGCCTGATTAGTAGGTCTTGTCAAAGATGCTAAATCTAGAATAGCAGATGTAAAAGCTTTGAAATAAAATTAAATTGCATCAGCAGAACTGTGTATAGGAAGTTAGGGCTGTGCAAGATTGAGCTAAGATTGAATCTGGACTAGAATTCTGCTTGTGTGATCCTTGATTTCCTCCATAAAGTGAAGCAGTAATGTAAATATAAGCACAGGGATATAACGAGTGGAAGAAGCCTGCATTTTTCTAACAATTAGTATCTAATTTCCATTTAAAATATGTATAGTATTTGTTTTGATTTCCCCTTACAAAAGAACAGAAAAGAAGAAATGGTAAGTTTATCGTGGTAAATCTTTGTGCTATACGTAGTAAGTGCTTGGTTCTGCTAGATGATCAGCTAGGTGTACTATGAGAGAGAGAAGGAATGCTGGGGTAACAGCTTTATCTCTTTGATAATACTGTGCACAGAGACCACCCAGTGCTTTTTGCTTTCATAACTATTACCAAACACTGAACCAGTAAGCTTAAGTTTATCTGCTGCAGCATTCTTTTTCCACACCAAATTAAGGTCATATTTGTTAACCCTCATTTTGTATATAGCCTGTTCTTTATGACAATATTAAACTGTACCTGTACCAAATCAACTTACACCTTTGGTAAAAATGAAGTAGTTTGAGATCAATCAGCAAAGTATATTATTGCTCATCTGATATTTTTTGACTGGAGCAGACATGATAGGAAACACTCTCTAGCAGTGATTTGCATCTTGTGCTTTGGGCAGACTGCCTGCAGTGTCCTCCCTTCTCTCCTTCATAGCACATCCAGCTGACAGTGCACTGGTCTGCTGGAGATATTTTATGTACTGCAGTGAATTATCATGATAAACTTATTTCTCTTTGCCTTTAAAATATTACTTTTAAGTCTAAAAGACGATGATTGCTCAGTTAAGGCTTAGTATATAGCCACGATTCAATTCTTTTCTGAGAATACTGCAGACTGCCTGGACTCTTTGGCTCTTGCAGAGAAATCAGAGAGAGCTGATGATTTATTATTTTGACTTGAATCAAAACTGATTTTTTTTCTCTTAAATCTGTGTGCTCATTGGCTTTCCCAGCTAGAGTATGGCGGTTGTCAGAAAGGAACAGAAGGAGTTACAGAGGCATAAAGGGTAGTTTTGAGATTCCTGCACTTCTGTTCAAATTATCCAGGCTGAAAATTTTCTTGACTAGTTTGACTGAAAGCAAGGGAGTGATAAGTTTCCAAGTAAAATAGTGATTCATAGCCTTTCAGTATAATGTAGCACATTATTCAGATGACTGAAGATAGGTTGCTATTGGTAATTTTAACAGGGCTAATTTGTGTGTGTGTGTTTAACTGTTTTCAAATGCCTTTAAATGCCTGAATAACTTGCTATTTTAGCTTTTTCCTAATGAGTTATTTGATCACAACTGACTCAGGGTGGTGCTGTTCCTAAATTGCTGTTTCTTTTAATTATTCTGCTGGTCTTCGTCTGTTTTTTCAAATAAATTCTGTATCCTTTAAAGGACAGTAGGATCTTTGAAAAATAGTAGTCAGTCTGATTATGTTTAGAGCCAGATCAGCTTAACTGATGGCTTTTTTCCTTTTCCCTGCGTGCCATGTACATGTACTCTTTCCTTGTTTTGCATGCTGTGTTCCTAGATTGCAGTCTCACAATTGCTGCTATATGAGTCAACTACTATATACTGATATAGCACCTCATTAGTGGCAATAAGGAGCTTTAGGGAAATGGCAGTTTGCTTGTGTGTTATGAGCTGCGAGACAGGTAACTGTTTAAGGAGAAGCTATTTTCTTATTAGCTTTGTACAGGTCTTAGCAGAAGGATCTTTTTGCTGAATTTGAAATGTCTTTTTTGAAAGACTTCTGTAAGAAGAGAAATGTTCACAATTGAATAAAACTTTGATGAGGATTGTTACATTTATAAAGTTTTTCAGAGTTTGGAAACTTTACAACACAAGGAATTTCAGGATGAATTCTGACTATAATTGGAAAGAGTATTAATGTCAGTGAAAAACATAGCCTTCCCTCAAATATGTTTTTGTAGAGTAGATCCGTGAGTGTATCTTAAAATACTTTGTAACGTGTTTTTGATTTAACTGTATCTCTCTTAGCAACCTGAATAATGAAATACTTGTTTTCATCATGCCATTTTATTAATGTGCATGTTAAATGGATACAGGCTTTTTAAACATTTTTTCTCTCAGTCTCCAGACTAGTCTTTTTTTTTGCATTTTTATAAGCACAAAATTTGCTTTAAATTACAAAAGCCAACAAAGGTTGAACATTTTATTAAATATAACTTGTTTTTTTTAATCTTGTGTGTAGTTCCTGACATCCATTTCCTATAGAAATGGAGGAACTTGGTTATGTAAAATACTCAGAGTAGAGCTTTAAGTGTTGATAACACATCTGTGCTGAAAAATACCATTGCAATGCCAATGGGGGTTTAAGTTGGTCTTTAGTCTATTTTACTTGAAGATTAATACCTGAACCTAAGATTTAAATAAAGCAGTAGCCTTTTAATTAACTACTTTTCACAACCTATATACAGGAGTTCCTTTCCTTCACTCAGTAAGTGTGTGAAGATGGTTTTATATTTGCTGCAAAAAAATCCACCATTGACAAACCTTTTTCCTTTGTCCTTCATGATTATTCTGAGAATATCTGTTCAAACAGACACAATTATTGCTATAAACAATAACTTGCAGGCTCTTTCACCAAGAAACTCAATTTTACCCTAGGAAGGCTTCATTAAGTTTGCGCTGACCTTCTGTTTTTAGAAAACCACAATAGGACGTTCTTCATTCATATGAATCATAGAATCAGTGAACTTTGTGAAAGATAATTTTATTAATGTTTCATGGCCAGATGAACTTGGATTCCTGTTTAGTCTGATAAAATACAGTTTACAGATGACTTTAGAAGTTAGCGTTGTTTATGTGGTAGTGGCCTTCCCCTCCTTCCCCCAATTATTCAGTGACCTTATTTTGAGCTTTGGTAATGACACTCAAAGTTTTAGGACTATTGCAGGAAAAAAAGCTTAGCTGGTAGGTACAATTACAAGCCAATGCATATGTCTCAGAATTAAACCGAGAAATTTTCCTGCTTTAAGCATTAAAAATGCAAAGTTACCCAAATAAAAGTGCTCTATTAGAACATCTTTCATATATCTTCTCTACTGTGAAGCCTGTTTTGGGTAGGGGTAGGTGAAGGGCAGTCTGTCCTTCCCCAGCTGTGTGAGTACTTGAGACCTTTTAGGTCTGTAAGAATACTTACTGCAGAAAGGTACTTCTATAGGTTCCTCAAGTAGAAGCAGTGTGAAACAGATGTATTAAATTATACTGAAGTTTTTTAAAAATAATTACCAATTGTACATTCAGTATGCACTGTTGTGTGGAGCAGAATGTTATTGTGGATTGAGCACGAATAGTTCTTTGGAATCAGTAGTTGTGTTCTTGTTTCCATGCTGTTTCTCCACAGACCAAAATAATGATGTAATGAAGAAGTTTGCTGTGAGCTGTCTCATCTCTTATAAGAATCTCTTCTTAGGTTGCAGGCCGAGTTGCTGATGAAAGAGGTGCAGTGTTGGGTCATGAAGTTGGTTACTGTATTCGGTTTGATGACTGCACAGATCCACAGGCTACACGAATTAAGGTGAAACTTGAACAATATGTGGGTAGTCTGAAGTAGTTAGCTGAAACTCTTAAAGCATGTCTGTAAAATGAATGAGAATTCTGTGATGCCCGGTAGAGAGGATAGATAGCATTTCCTTCTCCAGGTGGGTGCACCAAAAGTGTGCTTAAAATGGTTGTGGCTATTCAGACCTTAATAAAATGAATGTGTTCTGTCCTGCTAATCTGGCAGCCACCATTTGAAGCCTAAAGGAGATGTTCAAGGTTGTCACGGTCAGATGTTGCTACAGCGCTAATGTGACCTGATACGCCTCTCAAAGTAATAGTGAAAGGCTGCAGCGGATCAAAGCTAAAGTATCCTCACCACCCTAAAAATAGATTTTGATTAAAAATGCAGATAGATAATTAACAGACTAGCTGAAAGTGATCTGATGTGGATTAAATAGCAAGCTTTGCAGCTGTTCTTTAGCACAGTGAGCAGTATTCATGTTTGTGTTGTGCACGGACGAGAGCTAGCTTTAGTTGCTTCGGTATAGCGATGAAAATGACTGAGATTTACATAATTTTCTTTTTTTCTGAAGCTAGTAGCAGCTTTTAAAGTGAAGGAAATAGATGTTTAAGTGCAGCTGTAATCTTTTTGTTTTTTGTTTTCTTTTTTTTTTTGAGTATGACGATTTAACATTTGGACTTGGAAATTTGGAGGTTTTGATCTTGATCGCCAGTTCTTGCCCTATTCAAGGCCACAACCTGAATCCCAGATCAACAGTAACTGTTGTTTGATGGCTACGTAAAGCTGGTGTCTTTTTACTGGCTAGTAAGAATAAAGTATCAAATCAAAATGCTGTATTTTGTTAAAATACTATTTTTCGTGTATATTGGAGTCATATGATATTTATTAAGTACCCTTTCTTGAGAGAGTCAGGACTGGATTAATGCAGAGAATGGCATTTGTAGAGCAGATTTACTCATGTTACAGACGAGTGAAGAAAGAAACTTTAATTGTCCTGTTCCAGTGGTACCAGTCTGTTACTTTTTTTCAATAGGAAAATAACTCATTCTCAAAAATTCAAAACTGATTTAAGAAGTTGCTCTGCTTATCTTCAGGACTAGCACTCAAAGTATCTATTTGGCTTCTATGCTGCAAGTAGATCAGTTCAATAGATTATTATAAAATGAAAAGCAAGAAGAAATTAGGAAAAAGCCTAAAAAATAACATGGATAATCAAAACTACCTGTTAGGTTTTTTTTTTAATATTTTTGGAGTTATTTTGCATTTTTGTTTGCATTCACTTCTAGTTTTTAACTGATGGTATGCTGGTGAGGGAGATGATGGCTGATCCATTATTAACAAGATACAGGTAAGGAAACATGGAATAAATGCTTGCTGAAGAATGTTATTAGTAAATGACAAACTTTTTTTTTTTTTTTTTTTTTAAGACTGAGGTATGGTTGGTGTAAGTTGAAACACAAAGTTCTGAAAATTATTTAGAAGCTTGACATTTTATGTTTCAAAGACTGTTAGTAAATCATTTAGTCATTTTAACACCAAACTCAGCAGGATTTGGTGCTATGGTTTTAGAACAAGAGATAAACAGGCCTCGTGGAGTCCGAATCTTTTCATCTATTAGTTTACATTTTTTTTGTCATGCTAATCAAAAACAAAAGCAACAAGAAAAAGCAATTTTATTTCTGGCATCTGGAAAACCTTTACAGTGTAATATGTAGGTCTTCCTTCTTCCACTGCTTTCCAAAAGCTAGGTTGAAATAAAGAATAAGTATGTACCACAGATACTATTATTTACTTTTTTCCCACCTCACTTTGGATATGGTACACTTTGCCTCTATGCCTGTTTTGTCTTTAGTCTCCACAGTTTTCTAGATGAATGTATGCATTAATAGTCCAGCATTATATTTCATAGCAGACAAGACAATGATTTCAGTGTCAGCCAAGCCATTCCTAAATTCTTTTTTGCTTTATTCGCAGTGTCCTCATGCTGGATGAAGCCCATGAAAGGACTCTTTATACAGATATTGCCATTGGCTTATTAAAAAAGGTTATTTTTTAATGTCTTCTGTCGTCTTTTACGTTTCCTTCCTTTCCACTAAACTTCTAGTCCACATGGCTGATTAGTGAACCGATTTGAGATGTATTTCTAGTTCTGCATTTATCCTACAGCCTATTGGATGTACTCTACTATTTATTTTCTACATCTGACACTCAGGTTCCTCTAACCCCTTTCCCTGCCCTGCCGTAGTAATTTCTGCTGTAGCAGGATGATATTAGCAAAAAGGCAACCTTCAGTCTGCTGATCCTGTGAAGTGATCTGATAGTCTGATAGACATTCATTGTCAACTTTGAGCTGATTAACAATCTGACTCCCACCAGAAATTAGTAGTAAACTGCAATGATTACAGTTAAATAGATCTCATTTTTTCGTGGCCTTAAAATAAATAAATACATAAAGCTCCACACAGAGTCTTCAGGTTGATAGGTCTGGGATGATACGGGTTCATTGACTGTTCTGTGGCAACTGAAGTGTTTCTAAAGGGGAGTCATTGGTAGTCTGGATGCTTTAGAACTTCGTTGTTGGACTTGTATCTCAAAAACAATTTTTACTCTATGTTCTTGTTCTCTATCTTAGATTCAAAAGAAGCGTGGGGATCTTCGACTGATTGTGGCTTCAGCCACTTTGGATGCAGAGGTATAGCTCAAAGGTTTGGTTTGAAATGAAGTGGCAGCTCCACTTCTATTTATGTACAACTTGTCCTCTACTTGTTGTCTGCTTCTTGTGAAACATTACTACTGTTTGAGTGGTGATGAAGAGAGGGAGTGATGCAGAAAAAGAATCCGTTGTTAAATTGTTGTTTGCTTTTTATTTTATGTTAGTATACTTTGAAGGTATATTTAAATATGAATCTGCTTTTCATGTATTTATAGCTTTTTTCGTCTTACTAGTATTGTATACAAAGCTGTTCTCTTGTCTTAAACTAGTCTAAAAAAAGCCAAAAGTCTAAAAACGGTTTAGCTGTTTTGAGATGGTAGTAACTAGAGAGAGCTATTGACAAGTAAAAGGTGATTGAGTTCATTTTCATTGCAGTGAGATCTTTCTAGTCCACAATTGACTTGCAGGCTGTGAAAAGTTACATAATGTAGTGAATCATAAGTAAACATAAGAAAGCAAGAATTACTCATTAGAAAAATATACAGGGTTCATTTAACAATTAATGTAGCTTTAAATAAGAACAAAAGAAATGCCCTCCTGTGTTAAACTAGTGGTTCATCCAGCCCAATATTCTGTCTATAGCAGTGGCAATAGGAGGTGCTGTTCAGGGAGAGCACAAAAGTGTCTTTGCTTTCTGTGGATCCCCTCTTTTTAGACTACCCCAGCATCCATAATGGTTGTAATAGGGATATTAGAGGGTGTATTTGTACCATTCCCTTTTAGTATGTGTTTCTGTGCCTGTTGTCTGTTAGTTTAGCTTTGAATCTGCTTGTTGAGGCTGTAAGCAATTTCTAGAAGTTTGCTACCTGTTATATAATGAGGTATTTTCTTTTATCTGTCTTAAACTTATAGTTTCATCAAGTGCCTCCTAGTTCTAGTGCTGTGGGATTTGGTTTTACAAAAAAAAAAAAAAAAAAAAAAAAAAAAAAAAAAAAAAAAAGAGAGAGAGAGAGAGAAAAAGGAAAAACCCAAACCCCACCAAAGCAAAACTGATTTGCGTTTATGTTTTCTGTCATCTTTGCTTGTGTAAACCTCCATCTGTGTACCTTCTCCATCTCCTGCTCTTCAAGCAGAGTCCCAGCCTTTTCAGTCTCTCCTTATAAGGTAGCTGCTCTGTCCCCTTGATCTTGTGCATACTTCATCTGTACTTTTCCTACCTAAATATCCTTAATGAGATGTGGCACTTGTAGCGCTGGCAATGTACGTGTACTGAGGTTACATTTAGCAGCAAATATGAATGTGCCATAAATGTTGATGAGTGCTAAACTTGGTGGTGTTTCTACAACAAACAGAATACATAGTAGTGTAAGCTAGCATTACAGCAGTCTGCTGTTGTAGACTGGCAGAAGTTTTATATTTTGAAAATCTTACACTTAACATGAAGAAATACTAATAATTTTACTCATACTAACTTATGGCTCTGTATACACATCTGTTTAAATGTAGTAAGTTTACAATACCTCTTTAATGTGCATAAAAATAGAAATCCGCTACTTGAGTTCTTATTTCTTGTTCTATTGCTGTAGAATATTTAAAATACTTCATGGCAATAAATTTAAATGTGTGAAGGTGTCACAACAAAAATCAGGTCTAGAGTCAGCTTAACTGACTTTTATGAAGTGAGGTCTCTGTTTAGTAAGAGCTGTAAAATTTACTTATTCACCTAAAACTGTAAAAGAATATGGAAATCCTTCCCCAGAGCCTTAAAGAACAATCTTTTCTAAGCTCTGATTAGCTTTGAGTTTGCTACTGCTGTAGAAGACCCAATGAAAAGATTACATATCTGCTTTTTCCAACTGTATCAGCTGATCTAATTACCTCTTTTCAATCTTTGCTTCTCCAGATAATAAATATGCAAGACAGCATAATTTTGTTAAATGCTTGAATCCTGCTACAAAACTTTAAAATCAGAACTTTATCAAAATACTGTTAAATTTACAAAGTTGTTCAAGTAATACTGATTGACTGCTTCATGTTTTTATATTTCTTTCTATATATTTAGAATTTTTAGAACTTTTAGACTAGTTTAAGACAAGAGAACAGTTTAATATATTCTATATATTAAACTGAAAGTATTTATGTTTGATTTTAATTTAGAAATTCAGAGATTTCTTTAATCAAAATGAGACCAATGATCCCAGCAAAGATACCAGTGTGATCCTTACTGTGGAAGGGAGAACGTTTCCAGTGGATATCTTTTACGTACAGAGGTCTGTTTGATCTTGTAAGTGGTAATTAGAAGAGTGTGTGTCAGTGGTATCATTTTGACTAGATGTGGCCTTAGAGGTCCTTTTCTTTCTTTTTTTTTCCTTTGCTGTAGTGCTCAGTTTGTGCTCTTGCTCAGTAGAGAAACATGGGTGATGAGATAGTAGTAAGTTAATGGGTACATAATCTAATAATTGATGATCATTCACCTGTTTCCCTTAGAGGGTACAAGGACATAACTGTAGTTAAGAACTAAGAAAGAACTACAAGACAAGCTACAGTTTAAGGAAACAGTTGTTCAAACTCTAAGTTACAGTACAGAAATACGTGATCTTAGGACTTGAGCTCTCCATCTTCTAAGTCAACATCACCATTTATCTAACATACGAATTTTCTCTAACAGTTTCCTTCAATTCCTGACCAAGCCTGATGCAGCCCTCATGACGTTCAACATCGTCGTGTTCAGCACCAAGCTTGGTCAGGATTGGCAACAGTAGGGTGGCTGCCTCGGTCAAACAAACATGACCAGTTATGGGACAGACTTCCTTCACTTTCATTTTGAAAGAAATGCATGTAGCCTCTCAGAATCCCTCAAAATGCCTTTTTTTTTTTCTTTTTAAATTTACATTCTGCGGGTGATTTGTAGTTTTCTGAGAGAGGGCAGAGGGAGGATTTTTAAAGTGTCTTTCTTCATTCTTTAAGATTACTGCAATTTCACAGGTGGAAATCATTAGAGCAGGATGCTCAGAAGAGCCTTCTAATTTATGGGCCCGTGAGTTCACATTTGAATAAAGAGCTCTGGTTATGTCAGTTCACTTTATGTGGAGAGATGCCATGCTTCGTGTACTTATTTGGGAGCATGTCCAGAAACCAGTAAATTGATCATATGAAAGGATAAAATAGTAAGATAGATAAATCCTTACGGTTTTGTTTTTTCTTAGATCAAGCTGATGGTTGTAGCTGGGTTATGCGTTTGTAGTAAACACTTCGAATATTTGCTTTAAAAGATAGCATTTTATTAAAAAAAACAGTGTAGGGTATTGCTTGTAGCAGCAGAACATATGTAAAGAAAACATTTTTCAAGCTTACAGTGGTGTGAAGGAAACGAATGACTTGCTGAAAGCTGACTCCCAAGGATGCACCGGGAATTAAATGTATTTAATGATTGATTTATAACATCCAAAAATTGTCTGTTCTTTCCTTACTGAATGAAGAGTCTGTACTTATTTTTCCACTAATGTCTTTAATTTTTTTTCCCTCCCCCACAGCCCTGTTCCAGATTACATAAAATCAACTGTGGAAACTGCAATGAAAATTCACCAGACAGAAAATGATGGTGACATACTGGCATTTTTAACTGGCCAGGTAGACAAAATTGATGCATAGTTTTTGCTTTACAGTATTTTATTGTGGCCTTTTTGAAGCCTTCTTGGCCTCCTGTTTTTCTTAGCTCTGCCTGCTTTACTCCCAGTAAAGGCAATGATCAATGTGAGTAGAACTGGGAGAGTCCCAATGATTTCTAGAAAAACTAATTATGGAATAGTCTGGATTTCTCAGAGCTAATGTTTGATGGCTAGTAATGGTTTTCTCATTTTGTGCTGTATGCTTTTAGCCTCGTGAATTAGCAGAACAATGCATGTTTTTGATATTAGTCAGACCTGCAGAGTTGCTAAATTGACAGAGAGTTATCATTAATAGACAGAGCAAATGGAATTTATATTTGTTAGGCTTAAAATCTTAAGTTTTTGACAGGAAAAGAAATTAGAGAGAAATTTACTAGGTTTTCTGCACTGTTGGTGCTTGTCTACTCACTTTGCAGTGCACAAGAATAGCTTATCGTTCTTCCAGCAGGAAGCAAGCTTCCTTAAATTGCTTAACTAGTATCTTGTGTTAAATCCTGTATATTTCCAAGAGAAACTCCCCATCCCTTTTTATTGATTTGACTTCGAAAGAGTGAATTGAGTAACTGATGGGATGATGTCTGAAAGTTTTGTTGTCTGAGTTTAAGGGTAAAATATCTCAAGTGATCTCTAAGATTAAATATGAATTTAACATCAGCTGTTCAATGCTGTTACTGTGTCGTTCTTGATCTAGATGCACAACACTCTGCACAATCAAAATAGATTGGCCTCTCATTTTGCTGTCACAACTTAGAGATGTGCAGGGAACATACCCCTACTTCCCTCTTACTGGACTTTATGTTCAGATGTGATTTTTCTCATGCATTAGTGAAGTGTGATGCTGTGTCAAATAACAATGAATATAAGTATTTATATAAGTATGTATTCATATAACTGTTTATATAAGAATATTACAAAATTGAGGGAGCTGCTCAAAAGATCCTAGAGTTTCAAACCACTAAAATTGTATCAAGATTATTTTGTGGATTTTTTTTTTTGTATGTAGGTGCTAGGTGCTGTAGATAATCTCTCTCATGTTCTGTCTTCTCTTGATATGGTTCTAGGAGGAAGTGGAAGCAGTTGTTTCTATGCTAATAGAACAGGCTCGGGCCCTTTCTCGCACTGGAATGAAAAAACACCTCCGTGTTCTCCCTATGTACGCTGGGCTGCCTTCTTCTGAGCAAATGAAAGTATTTGAGAGAGTTTCTCGCAGTGTTAGAAAGGTAAGGCTGCTCTGTATCATCTTTCTTGGTTTCTACCACCCAGAAGAGTATCTGCTTTTCACAGATTGTGTGTGTATATACATATATACGTACATATATATGTGTGTGTGTATATGTGTATGTGATGCTTATATCATGAAAACATTGCAAACTCCATTTTGGATATAGGTGGATTTTCTGGTTATTTTGATACTGCCTGTCAGTTTTTAGAATGTGAAACTAGTTCTCCAGCAACATGTTTTTCTGGCTTCACTTTTAATTTTGTTCAGTTCTGTATGTCAGTTAAAACACTCCTGTCTACATCATAAACTTTTTAAAATTTAAATATCTTTGCATTTTCTTGTATTTTTCTGTGTCCAGCTGCAGCTTCTTATGCTCAGAAGTCCTCTGCTTTCACCTGTTTTTGTTTCTTTTTGTGGTCCAAGTGTCTGATGGAGTTTTCCACTAGTAATGGAAAAATAGTGACAGAATGGGTAAATGCTGCATTTTTACCTAAGACACAAGTTAAAACTTGCTTGGCTTTGAAGAAAGGTTTGTTTTGGCTTCTGCAAGTCTTGTTTGGATGTTTAATATGTCAGAACTGTCATATAATGGGGCATGACTAATGCTTTCTGCTTAGACAAAGCCTGTGTTGAGGCTGAGACATACTGATAGAACTTTTCAGGGGTGATTTGTTAGCGTTCTTGCACCTACTGGGCTCTGAGTAGTAAAACTGTTCATCTGGTGCTGGAGGATGTTAAGTGATAAAGAAAATACTACTTTTCTCTCTGGGGTATGGCATTAATCAATTAATTTTGAGGATGTAAATTTCAAGTGAAGTAGAGATTAAATTTTTCCCTGTTTTCTTGCAACAATTAAAAAAAAATGTTTTAAGGCATATATAGAAGTATTTGCAGGAATGTTGGTCACTTTACAACTGACTGACTGTTCCTTTCCCACTGCCCCGCTCCAGTGTTACAAATAACACTTAATGGAAGTGGAAAGAAACTATTCTTAGATTTTGTTTGCTGCATGAGAACACTTGATATGCAGTCAGCTTATGGTTTCTCTGCAAAGGCAGCCAAGTTCTTCCACTTTTATAAAGATGGAATAAATTTGAATAAAAAAGTGATGGTTAAACTGTAAAAACTGGGCTTATTTCAAGTTGACATCTGCTGCATGTTCTGTATCTTTTTGTACTCTATAGTGTTTTTGCTTGGAGCTGTCGTAACCAGGGTCTTCCAAGTGGTTTGTATTTGGATCCTGGTGCACTGATGTTAGGACTTGAGAGTGTTACAGAGATTGGAGAGTTCACAGGGTCTTTTTTGTGTCCATATCTGCAGGTGATCGTAGCTACCAACATTGCTGAGACCTCTATCACAATTCATGGAATTACATTTGTAATTGACTGTGGTTTTGTGAAGCTTCGGGCCTATAATCCAAAAACAGCCATTGAGTGCCTTGTGGTAGTACCAGTATCTAAAGCTTCGGCTAATCAGAGAGCAGGGCGTGCAGGCCGGAACCGTTCTGGAAAATGTTACAGACTTTATACAGGTCAGTAATCTGATGTGCAGGGTAGGTGAACTTGCTGTTGTGTGACTTGTGATTTTGTTTTACAGTATTTTTAACACGAGATTAAGGAGAATATAACTGCATTTTTTTTTTTTTGAGCAGGAGATTAAATTTCCCGTCAGTATTCCCCTGGTTTGTTTAGAATTGCTCACATGTGCTAAGCATTAGAAACTTTTTATGAAACATAAATACAAACTGAGTAGGAGAGGTGCTATGAGACTGGCAACAATTGCAAGCCTGTAATGTTGATGCAACTCTTAGTGATAAGTCTACTAAGTACATTTGTCTCCATAATGCTTTTGATTTCTGAGCACTTACTTCAGTTTGCTATACCCACCTATGATACACTGTAGCATGATTAAAGTCTCCTTTAAATTGCATGTCTAACAAAAAACTCTTGAAAATTCTTCAAATTATTGATGAAAAATTCCTCTTCCTGTGGTCCCTCTTTCTTAGTAATAGGTGCCAACTCCAAATACTTCTCTTGAACTGATAGGACTGGCACTGTACAAAAATAACTGCTATAAATAAATAAACTTGTAAAGCAAGTGTCTTCAAGTATGTGTCAATACTGTACGTAAATTCTTTTTTAATGAGCTATGCATTTATAATAGGTATCTATCCTTTCAGAACGTTAATACCAGATTTCATCATATATTTCATAGTACAGCAAATTTACATGGCTTTCAAGTAATTTACTGAGAAAAAGTGATTGCACAGATGTTATTTCTGTGTCCAAGAAGAGGTTTAAGGAGGGTAGGGGATGCTGAATAAACTGTAATAAAGAAAAGGTACAATATCTATTACTGAAAGTCAGTGCCCAAAGGTGGAAGAGAGTTGTTGGTACACAATTTGGGGGTGCATTTATGTCTGTCCTGTTCTTTAATGTTTAGAGTGATCTGAAGATTACTTGATTAATAGAAGGTGCAAGATTTTTGACCTTGGACAAAGTATTTTTAAAGACTTAAACTTTATAGTGAACACAGAAGAGCATTGTCACGTGCTTTGTTTCAATGCTTAGCTGTTAGTTGAGATAGGCTTTTTAAAACCTCGTTTTCTGTGAATAATTACGAACAAATAGTATTCTTAAAGTGAAAACATGCTCAGTTTCAAGTTTGGTCTCCTCTTAAAAACCCCTTCCTTTTCATGATAAAAATACTAAACTCTTAGAAGAAAAAGCATTTTCAGATTTTGTGAAGAATTTACAAGATTTCAAATTGAAATGTGGATCAACTGCAGAGTTAATGTAGAAGAATATTTACTATTGAAATCATGTGTTAAGGTTCAAATAACTTAAAATATAGTAATTGGAGAAACATATCTTTGAATTAGTGTTTTTAACATCTTAAGTATTTGTACTTAGTAATTCTAAATTGAAATAAGAACAGTACTGTCATGTTGCCTACCTGTAAAGGAAGCTGAAACCCAATCCCAAATAGCTTTTTCTTTCTCCCCCCCCCCCCCCTTTTTTTTTTTTCCCCCACAACAGAAGAAGACTTTGAGAAGTTGCAGCAGTCCACTGTTCCGGAGATGCAACGCAGTAACCTCGCTCCTGTCATCTTGCAGCTGAAGGCTTTGGGAATTGACAATGTGCTCAGGTTCTCCTTTCTTTCGGTTAGTCTTAGACGATAAAGACTGTTGTCCTTCTTCAGCGAGGCGGAGGATCGCCAGAGGTCTTGTCTGTGATCCTCAGAGCAGTTAGCCAAGCAACAATTGCCCTATTACTTTGGAAAGTGTACCTCATGGCCCACTATCGGGAAGTGAAGTAGCTATCTGTGAATCGCTTAGCACAAATAATGTGTGTCACAACTTAGAAATAGTGACAATTTGTATTCCAGAGTCTCTGTTGGAAATGTCAAGAATGAATTTTGTGAGGAACAGTCTAGAAAGAAAAAAATATTTGAGATTCTGCAGGACTGTAATTGTAGCTCCTTTGCACAGAATTTGTGGAAAAGGAGATATATGCAGGACCAAATTGGTGCTTGTCTTCATCATAAGAATAACAATACCAGCTTTTAAACTGCTTTCCGTACAGGTTTTAGCTACTACTGCATTGATGCAGAAAAACAGCATGAGGAGAGAAACTTAAGAAGTAACTGTTCTGATCACCTGTGGTGTAACTGTTGAAGAAAGAAGGTTTATGTTTTCTAGCTTGGTATAATTCTGCATACTGACAGGATAGTGAGAGCATCATAGTGATGATGCTGAGCCCATTGAGAGGGTTTTGACTTGTAGCACTAATGTAAATGGAGTGGTGATAGGAAGAGTCTGAGAGCTCTTTCTGCCTTCTGGGTAGGTAGAAAGGTAGATAATTAGAGTTGAGGATTTTGAGAGAGGAAAAGATCTAAGATTTTTTTTTTAAATTGTGTTCTGATGATAATGATTTAAACAATGCACATTTTTCTTCACAGCCGCCTCCTGCCCAGTCCATGGTGCAAGCTTTAGAATTGCTGTATGCTTTAGGAGGTGAGAATATTATGCTTTGCTTTACTTATGCTATGGGAGATATGGAAGAAAAAATTTGTTAATTTGGATTTGGTGTTGGGATAGACATTAATCAAACTTGCTTTTGAGCACAGCTCTTTGAGGAAAATACAGCCTTGGCCAGTGGAAGCTTTTTGGTGGTATTTTGTAAAGTGTGCCTAAGTTTTTTTTTTTCTGAGGTCACTTTCTATTCCCTTTAGATTATTTCAGAAAGGTAGGCAAGCAGAAGGCAGCAGTCATTTTCTGGGAGGAACTGAAAATCTGTTGCATGGAGAATGAACTAGCATCTAACTGTTTGGGTTGGACAAAACTTATTTCGTAGCTCTCTACTGTGTATTTCCTTGCACTCTGAGAGGTGCCAACTCCTTGTTGTTGCTAGGAACAGGGCTCCGAGTTGGTTAGAGTTTTAGTTTGGAGTTCGCAGGCAGTCCCTTTGTTCATTTTTCTTTAATTTTTATGGAATGGTGTAGAGATAAGACACTGAGCTGAACAATACTAAATTTATTTGTATCTCATTAGATAAGTTGTTAGATATTCAAGTTCTTAGTCTGGTGGTGAACTTTCATTTTGTGTTACTGTGCCAGTAATGGAAACTTGTAGTCTTTCCAAGGATAAACAAAAACTTTTGGAAGTGTGGGTTTCTCAACTCCATCATCAGATTGACTGTAATAATTATTTTAAGCTGTCCAATTTCCATGTTATCACTTTGTTCCATGGTCAGGTTTTAAAAAAGCGCATTGTTAACATTTAAATTGTTTCTGTTAGCATGTAGCATTCATTATCTGATTTTGATGTGTTTGCACATATCTATCCATATATTGAAAAGTGCAAGAATTCTGCGTAAAGATTGTAAGTAAAATCTGATACTTGAATTTGAGAGATGCAGTTCACTGGAGACTAGATTCAAAGTTTAATAGTTTGCTTCCCAATCTGTTAGCAAAGGAAGAGTCACATGTGAGTTCTTCAGACATTCTCACTAATATAATATAGGAGATACCACTGCCAAGAGTTATCAACAGCACATCTCGTTATATTTAAAAAAAAAGAGTTCCAGCCTGTATCTCTACTCTGAAAGTACCATGGCCGAAAGGCTGCATCTTACACGGAGTACTCTTGTCAATGTTGTTATTGATCCTGCAACTAGGTCAGAATTCTGACATGAATTTTGAATGTCAACTCAATGAACCTGATTTTATGAACATGTCAAAGTTTGCCTGCTGAAGACTAAAGACTTGTTACAGGACAATCAGTTAAACTGTCCTAATTCTGCAAGCTATAAATGCACTATTTGTTCCCCAAAGTAGCAAATTTCCACCTGGGTGGATTGGAACTGCATTTCCCACAGTCAGTGTCTGTGTTTCATTGCACAGCATACTGGCTTTTCATGCTCTTAGATGCGTATGTGTACGCACCTCCCAAAGTAAGTTTGCTCTAGTTCTAGAATTGAAGATTTTTGTTACGGACAAACAAATAGATAAGCATGAATGTCAAAGAAAAAGCTAGTCTAAAAGACCCTGAGAGCATATCAAAGTAGCTTTTTTTACTATTTATAAACTTAACAATATTTTCATAATCTTCTCTGAACTACTAATCACATCTAGGTCTCAAATTCGGTAGATATTAAATGAGTTCATTTGGTTTATATTCTTCAAATCACACTGAGTAATATTTTTGTACACAATATGCCGTTCCTTTCTGTTGTGGTTACTGTAATGTATGATATATGCTTTCATTTATAGGAAGAACAATTTTATATTTATATATATTTTCATATATATACCCCCCACCCAAACTTAAAGCAAAACAAAATCCAGACAGGAGAACACGTGATTGAAACGAAGCTCTGCTCTACTTTAACTCAGTGTTGTAATTAATTCAAAACTAACAATATTTGCTTCATAATATAAACATGAGGAAAAAGGTTGTGTGAAAGAGATTGTAAGTTTTGGAAGCTTCAAGAGTTTTGTGGTTGTTTTTACATCACTTACAAATGCTGTGTTGTAACCTGTGGTAGTCTACACACTTCTTGTGGAGCTGTATCTCTCTTGACCATGATTATTTTCCATGCTGATTCCATCTGGCAAAGGAGGGTTTCGCTTAAGGCACTTGGTTCTTGGCAGCTGTTTCAAGCTTGCAACAACAGCTTTCACACAGACTCAGAAGTGTGTTGCAAGGATGGATTCACAGCCAAAACCATCTTAGAGAAATGGAGAGGAAAGATCAATAAACTCCTTGATTAGCTCTTTGATGTTTTGGCAGAAGTATTACGCTCGTGGTAGATTCGCACACAAGTACAGAGCTGTTCTCTTTTGGCTGCTCGGTGTTTGCAGCAAGCAGAGAAGTGCGAGTGGTGGTGTTTAACTCAGAAAGGAGTATATGTGAGGTACAGATTTATTCTCAATTTTTTGTTCAAGTTTAGAGTTTTTAGGTGGCTTCTTAAGGAGCTTTTATATAAGTTGCAGACGTGAAGCTACTCAAGAGTTTGCAGCTGTGGTAAGGATTCAGTTTTTCTTACGCAAGTATGCACATGTATTTTATCATTTGCATTGTAATAATGTGCAAATGTGCAGTTTACAGTCAGGACCCTATCGTGCCAAGCGGTGCTGACTGGGAAATCTGTGCAGAGCAGACACTCTTGTGGTTGAGATAGTTTTGTTGAATAAACAGTGCTATTTTCGGGCTGATAAATGATTACACCAGGAGTGTCTTTTCTCCTTTGATGTGCTTTTGAAAGTCTCAGTTGTCAGAGTTCACTATTCTAGGCATGATTTAGGAGCATAGAGATAAGCAGATAAAAAATGAGTTTAGTTTTAGCTTTAGCTTTATTTCAGATACAAACAAATCTTCAATATTATCTTAAGTTGTGGCCTGTTTAAAAACAACCACTCCAGTTAAGTTTAAAGCTTCTTTTTCCGTAAGCCTGTCATATACTTGTGATTGTTTCTTGAAACTCCTTAATGGCAAAGAACAATCTCTCCTGAGCGTGCTCAGTAAAACCTTCTCAAGACCTTTTCCTAAACCGAGCTTAGGGAAGAGCTGAAGAGCTCTAATTTCATATATACTTAGGTATAGTGGTTGCTTCTAAGGAAACTTTTGCCTATGCCCAACTTGTATCCATTGCAGGCAGTTAGTGTGTATTCCGGTGTACTGCTACAGAGACATCTGTGCACAAAGCAATACCCTTGCAAAATTGTGTTGAGACTTGTAGCTTCAGCAGAAGCCAGATGGTTATGGCTTGATGTACCTGTAGGAATTTAAAAAGATCTAAATTTCTCTTTTTTCCTACTGAGGAAACCAATTATATTTCTGTAAATGAAAGACTAAGTAGTCTGAGGTACTAATGGTGGGTAGCGCTTAAGCATCTTGTGTTGTGCTGATCAAATGATAGTTAATCTTACCTTAATTTTTGAGGTTTCTCTGACTTTGTGTTTACATATATCACTTCATCATTTCACATAAACCGCTTTTTGTACCTGTTTCTGAGAAAAGTATTTTGGCAATATATGAAATGCCTATTGGGTCTCGTTTTACAGTGTAAGGGTGTTGTGAATGTTTTGCTACATTATCGTAAAACATTATAGTATCTCAAATACTAAAGGGAAGTAAGCACTTGATGGTGGTAGTTGCAGCTTTAGAAATGCTGACATGAGTTATAGGAGATCTCATTCTTTGACTTGATTTATGGTTTTTGGTTTTCTCTGTGAAACGTGACTAAAGTACAGCTGTGGTTTTTTTTCCACAGCAGTTGGATGTATAGCATGTTTATATAACATGTGGGCCACAGTTGTTTCCTCAGTATACTCTGCTATGGTTATTTATGCAGTCTAAAGTGCTTCAAAATCCTGTTACTGTGCTCTTGTTAGTCCCTCCTTATGTAGCTTTTCTCTTGTGTTCTGCCTTCTGGTTGCTCTTCTGATTATTTCCTGTGTCTATTTACCATGTCCTCTTACATGGGCAACACTTTGCCATTTTAATTCTTCCTTGAAATTTCAACGTAGTGCGCTAAGTTAAAATATCATCCAGTGGCTCGCATGGGTAACACTTACTGCAGATGTTTAATCATAGGAAGCTGTTCATCTGAAATGGTAAACAAGCAGGATTACTCGCTAATAATTGGGAACTGAAAATCAAGCTGTCATGCCTCTCTCTTGTACCACCTCACCTCCAATAGAAAGGCTACAGCTGGAATGTGGCTGACAATTTAGTTAATGATGCATGAAGCAGAATAAACTGCAGAGGAGTCTTCCTTATCTGCTGTACATCTTTAGCTTAGATGATGTTAAAACATTTTTCACTGGGACCTCATCAAATGTGACTCAGAAAAATGACACCCTGTCACCCTATAGTACTGCTTTCTATTTCTACAATTAGGCCTCTTTCTATAATTATGCTCCTTTTTTATTTTCCTTGTCAGGACTCCTGCTTCCCTTCACCCTGAACAAAGATACTGCGAAGTACTTGAAAAGGAGATGCATGGGTCTAACACCTAACTTTCTAGGCTAGACAGTATCCATGTGCCTCCTGATTCACTGAAGAGTCAAGCACTTAGCCTGCTGCATTGACTTTGACTGCACGTTTTCTGAATCATTTGTAGGAGCAATAGAAGTTTGTCAGAAACAAAGGAACTTGTATAGTCTAAGTATGTGTTTTTTAAAAAGAAATACCAAGGACTCATGAGATTAAATGGGTATTAAGGACAGTCTTTAGCTTAGTTTAATACTAACTCGGCAATTGTTAGGTGCATTTGCTGTATTTTAGCACCTAATTCTGCTCTTTTATCTGCAATAAATTCTTATAGAAGACTTTCTGTGCTACTTTTGCCTGTATTACAGCTGTATTTGTTAATGTACTACAGGTCTGGATATACACTGTCGTTTAACAGAGCCTCTTGGAATGAGAATAGCAGAATTTCCATTGAATCCTATGTTTGCAAAGATGCTTCTGGAATCAGGTAGGACAAAAACCCCCAGATTTTCTTCACAGTCTTGTGCTGACTAGAAGATACTGCTTCTAGAAAGTGTAGTGTACTATTGGACATTTGCTAAACTTGGAACAAACTGTATGGTGTGATATTTAGTGAAAAAAAAAAAAGACTTGATTCAAATCATGGACCTCTCTAATAAAGTTAACTAAAGTCTAATCAGTTTGTCTTTGAAACTTCTTATTAAGGAATATTTTTATTATACTAAAAAAATCTAATAGCATAATGTTTTTTAGTTTTATATATGTTAAAAATATTCTGCTTTTCCTCTGTATTATCCTGTATTCTGATAAATTGATGAAAAGAAGGTTTCCATTACTGAATTTTTCCACTTAACTCTGCAGGAAATTTTGGCTGCTCCCAGGAGATTTTGACCATTGCTGCCATGATGCAGATTCAAAACATCTTTTTGATTCCCCCAAATCAAAAATTGCAAGCTGTAAGTTCAGTCATATCACATTTTTTTGTTTAATTCAGTATATCTAAATTTCTGCCAAGTACCTGTTAGTCTTTGCAAATTTGTTTCAAAATGAAACGTAGTTTCTAACTATCAGTTATAGATAAAACGAGAAGCTGAGTAACAGGAGGAGACTTGCAGTTCTTTGCTAGTGTCAAAGCCTCCTTCTGAGGACCAGAAACATGAAAGGTTATAAACGAGTATTTGTCAGAATCAGGACTTGTTAAAGAGGCCTCCTCACCCACCAGAAAAAAAATTCTTCTGAGAGGAACAAAAAGAAGGCATTAGGATACTTTAGCAGGCAGCAAGAGCCTGATTTTAATGCACATCTCTCTCTCAACGGATTTTTGGGGGTCTATTTTCAGTTCATTTTTCTAATTTCAATTTTGGGACTCCTCCTAGGTATATATTGGCTAGTAAAAGATTGATATTGCCTAAAGGTGCTGTACTTCTTGGTAAGAGTTAGGGTAGTCACCAAGAAATACTGAGGCTGATGGGAACTGAAGGTACTGGAAATTATAGTTGCAAAAATCAATCTGCTTATAAAAATATATTTCTCCTCCTCCAGGCCAGGCAGCACAGAAAGTTTGCTGTGGAAGAAGGTGATCATCTCACTATGCTTAATGTTTATGAAGCCTTTGTCAAAGTAAGTCTGTTTGAGTGCATGTGGATTTGCAGGAATGGCAAGAGTCCCTAATTCTGAATCTGGAAGCTCTTGATAACAGCATCCTCAATGCTGAGGACTTACCAAGGCTATAAAATGATACTGCAGCTTTAAAAGATAACTGTTACTAAATAAATATGCCACAAACCCTCCTGTAGTCCCTCTGAAAAGGGAAGAGAGTTCTGTGGTTTGGGTACAGCACAGAAGTCCTATCTCTAGACGTACATATTTTCAGTGAGACTGGGAACTTGAAAGGGCTTTGGGAAAATAAGTATTCAGATTCCAATTGAAATTCATGCTCTCATTTGTTTTCTGTGGATGTATCTGATAAACTGTATCCAAATCTGGTAGCCCTTTTTTTTTTTTTAATTGCCTCATCAATTATCATACTGTCCTTGCCAGTAACCTTGTATATTCACTTTATATATATTTAATAGTAATCTTAATATTTCTCTGTTAGCTGAGGTTTTGCTTAACAGCTTTGAACCAATGTACTTATCTGGGTTAAGTGTACCTTGCTGGTATAAAGCACTTCTATGATTATGTTTTTGCAGCAAACTGAGTTGTATCGGTATATCCACTTTAGTGTTGTTTTTTTTTAACTAACTGTTTTAAACTGTTTAGTTTAGTTTAGTTTTAAAACTAAACAGAAACCCAACAAAAAAAGCCTTTCACCCCAAACAATCAGGTATTAATTGAAATTTTGCCTGTAAAGTTTTAAATCTGCATAATTCTCTTAAAATATCTGCATGCCGAGACTCTTGGAATAAGTATTGGCTTCTGGAGAAGTAACTCTTTGCGTAGAGAAGACAAGTGAAAACAGCGTACAGAAAAGTCTTGTTTACATTTGAGACTGAAAACTGAGACTAATATATGATATGAAGCATTTGTGTGTGAGAATGGAATGACTGATGCTATTTTCCTTCACTGTGTATGAAGAAATGAGGTACACTTTCAGAAAATATCCCATGACATTTATTCTGCTCCTATTTAGAAGTTATTTGAAATACGTTTTGCAGTTACTGGCAGTATGCAGTCTTGCTAGTTGCTCTGTAAATAGGTAATTTTTAGGGAAAATGACAGTAAATATAGGATACAAAAAAAAAAGAAAAAAAACAGAATAAGAAGAATAAAAATGTGACCTGAAAATTATTTTTTTGTTTGTTTGTTTTATTGGTGGTATTTGATTGTAACTTTTTCTTTTCTTACTATTTAGCACAGCAAGAGCTCTCAGTGGTGTCAGGAACACTTCCTGAACTACAAAGGCCTTGTTAGAGCTTCTGTTGTAAGAGAACAACTGAAAAAGCTTCTTGCCCGCTTTAAAGTACCAAACTCGTCCAGTGAAGGTGAAGACTTGGGGGGGGGGGGGGTTGTTTTTAATAAAAACAAGTATTGCATAATATATATTGAAGGTAGTCTCCAGATTTTCAGTCTGCTTCCTGCTTTTCGTGTAACTTCTGAAATATTTTTTTGCCTGGCCTAAAAATAGTATTAAATCAAAACATTTTTTCTTCCCTAATGATGACTGTAAAAGAGCAACTTAGATCATTTTGACAATTAACATTTATTCCAGTTTTTGGAAAGTTAAAATTTCCAGCACAGTTATATAGAGATTACCACGAGATTATCACCATGTATTATATATTTAATGGTCAGTTTTAGGAAGAGTCAGGTAAGTCACTCAGTTTCTTTTTTTTTGCCTTTTCAAAAAGATCTATTTTCAGCTGTGTTGAGAGTGTATGGTTATCATGAATAGTTCTCAGCACTTGACTCTAACTGCTCTGAAAAATCAGTCTTCAGTGCTTAACTGTCACACATGATTGCTTTAAGGACTGTAAAACTATCTTCATGGAGGCACCAGTAGCAACAGTAGACTTTTACATAGTAATTCTGATTTGCTGTTAAATTGAAGTAAAAAATTACAAGGTTTATCTGCCTTTAAGTCAAAGCCTGATTCAGTGTGAAATTTCTTTGAGATGATTAAGTGGATTTAAGGGCTTTTTTTTTTTTTCCATTGTATTGACTCATTTTACAGAAAAAAAATCTTTTCAGGTGATCCAGATCCAGTTTTGAAGTGTATAGTTTCTGGATTCTTTGCTAACGCAGCTAAATTCCACTCTACTGGAGCTTACAAGTAAGAATATATAGTTTCGTTGGAACGATTGTTTAGTTTAACACACTCCTTTGGCTTGATTAAATGTAATCAACAAATGAATGCTTCTCCAGGTACTTGCAACAAGAAATACATGGCAATTGCCTTAGTTAATCCTTGAAGTTTTGTTCGCACTATTTCAATGGTGGGGTTTTTTTTGTTTTTAAGTAGCTGTTACCAATAGTAATTAGCTTGTGTTAATACAAGCAAGAACTATGTTTCTTCTGTAAGGCTTCCAGTGCACTAAATACAGGCCTGAAACACTACTTTTTAATTTAATGTAGGTGCGGATCTTTTAGAATATTAAATTCTCAATCATTCCTTTGGCCAGGTTTTCAGCCTGGTTTTGTCTGAAAGCCTGTTCATTAAAATCTGTGCACTTATACTTTTGCTCCAGCTCCATCGCTGTTGCCTTTTATTAATATTCTGGCTGGGGATGAAAGGAAGCAAATGTTGAATAATAAATCTGCACATAGTCTGAAATAGTATCTTGCTTTCAAGGACTATACGTGATGACCATGAACTTCATATTCATCCCACTTCAGTGTTGTATGCAGAGAAACCTCCACGCTGGTGAGCTAGAACTGCTTTTGCTTGTTTTGTGATCTAAATAAGTCATTCTGGAGCATCTGGGCATTTCCATGAGTGACTTGCTCAGCAACCCCAGCTTCAGTACTGCTATGGCTTGGGAGCCCCTCCTACACTAGGGTGTATGTTTCAGTTCTCCACCTACAACAGGTGTATGTAAAAAGCGTTTTCATTCTTGTTTGTTTTCCTCAGGTTTCTCTTTAGTTATATTGCTAACGTTAGTATGTATCTGGCTGATTTGGCAGAGAAGAGAGTTTTGCACTCTTTCCTCGTTGCTTTTGAAGCAAAATAATAACTAATGAGAGACTTGTGTATTTGCAATTTTGCATATAGAAGGCAGATAATGATGCGTTTAATGTTCAGAGTGTGGGTTTGTGCTTTCTTGTTAAAGACGGCTTTCCCTCCAGAAAGGTGACTTCAGAGATAGGTTACCTATTCTGTTCATGCTGGCTGCCAGAACCGAGTCCACGTGTCTGACTGTTTCTAAATCTCTAACCAGCATAGATTCCAGCATTAGTTAAAGATTACAGGAAGAAATCAGTTTTATGCTGGTTGTATGCAGACGGGCACTGGGGATAGTCACGTTATGGTTTGTACCTAACTTGTTACGGGTCTAAGGTTGTGTTGCCTTTGACATCCCTCTTGTGCTGTCACAGAGTTACTCGCATTCTCTTTTTGGAAGTGTTGTTATGAATCTTCTTGACCCTATTATTAGAGATGGTCTTTCTTTTCATATCTTGTATCCATACCTCCTGGTAGTGTGTGAAGATGTTTTAATGGCAGTTTAAAAGTTGTCTTAATGTAGAGTACTTTCAGTGTAATGCTGAGCACACAATGTGATATTGTACAGACAATGTAATGTTGAGTACAGACATACAAAGGAAATTAGATAAAGAGTCTATATTATAAGCTACAGACTCTCTTCTCATGCTGTGAATAGTACCATTGGCACTTGCTATCTGAAACTGTCTGAATATGTTGTTAGTTACCTATCTCCTTGATTGCTTTGTAACACATTTGTCTTTTTTTCTCCTAGGGTAGTCTACAATGAAGTGATACAGACAGCCAAATACTACATGAGAGACGTGACTGCCATTGAGTCTGCATGGCTCTTGGAATTGGCACCTCATTTTTATCAGCAAGGAACGGTACGGAGTCGACATAGAGCCCAAACTGTTCTATTTGTATTAGCAGATCTTGTATATAAACTTTTAAGTGTTTGTGTTTCTGCTTAATGGTATAAAAATTGAATTTGGATTTGGTTCTTAATAGTGGTTTTGATGTGAAGAAAGGGGGCAGTAAACTGGCATGTGAAAATTTTTTGCCCTATTATCCTGCCACCAAGCATGATCTTAAAGTAACAAATTACTCTATCCTTCACAAATTACTGTATCGTTCAAGTAAATGAAGCCTTGAAGTATTTTATCCTTGAATATCGGTACTTGGTGGCACTTCCAGCAGCAGCACTACGACTAGTCAGTAGTTGTATTTTGCACGGTGATTTTAGAGAAGTCTTTACATGAGTTGCAAATGTTAATGCAAATCCTAAGCTCTTTTTCTGAGCGTTAATTATATTTACCATAAAATATTAGTACTGATAGCTTAAAACTTGAAATGGCAGAGAATGGTTGCTATAACTGTAAACTTCTGTTCCAGATTCTTGATTGTTTTGGGCCTCAAATCTTTTTATTGCCTTTGTGTCCAGACCGTATGTGTCTGAATTGTCTAAGCTTTTGAGGAAGCCAGGTTGGACATTGGTTAGGGCTGTGGCACTCAAAATCAAGCCTTGGTTGAAATTATTTATTAAAACAACAACATCAAAGAACCCTTATATTTGGAACCTCCTGACAAGCATTATGCTTCATTTCAACCCTACCTTGAATGTGATGGTGTTTGCAGAACTATCCGTTGACTTGTATTCCTGATAGTTGCCAGCAACGTATTTTCAGACAGATATAGTATTTGATTTTTACTTTTGCCCTTCTATCTCCCAGTCACCAATTTCTAGCTGAATGGCTGATTTGAAAGGAGATTAGGCTTTGATATTATCGAGCTGAATGGCACATGGTGGTCTTAGCCCCTTGAAAGATGTTGTCCATATAATCTGCCACCTTCACCAGAGATAACATTGCTGCTAGTCCTGAACAGGAGCAGCCGAAGCATCCAGCTTTTAAAAAGTGCTTACATGAGACATAGGGAGAGAGGTGACTGGAAGGGCAGCAAAATCTTGTGCTGCTCATGGATTTCTAAACAGCATTGTGTAATATATGCAAAAGTGAACCCGTAGCAAATAACAAAACATGAAATACTGTTTCTGTATTCTCATAGTAAGTGAGACTGCAGACTTCTGCGTCTTGCTTCCTTTTCTTCTTACTAAACTTTCTGAATTCTCTGTAAGGTTATCCCTAAGCAGATTGTTGCAGTAACAAGCTTGTGTACGATGTGGATATTGAGTGAAAAAATGCACAGATAGAGCAAACATATGCAAAATAGAAGATTTTATGTCTATGAGCAGCTATGTTGCAAAAGTGGATGTTTCTAGTTTATACATCTGCTACTTAATTTGACATTTTTGAGACCCATATGCTTGTTTCTTTTCATTTCCTGAGTTTTTTGGGGGAAGAAAGAATGACACTGTGCTGCCTAGAGCAACTCAGGACATAGCTGTATGATTACAGCCAAAAACAGCTGTGGCGTCTGTCCATGTAACTGACTTGAGAGGTTTTTTTTATGTTCAGCTTGGCTAGTTCATCTCAGTTACCCAGACACTTACCATCCGTAAATGAGTTTTCTAAGTAGTTGAATATTATTTGCCTTTTATTCTATAATGCATTTGACAAAGGTAGTAATGACCCCACAGGGAAGACCCTTGAGTCTTTAGCTGCTGTTTGACATAAATTCTGCAAGCATGGTGTAAAAAAGGAAATGAGCCAATATTTCAATTTTATCAAATTTACTCCTGGAATAATTCATACTTCTGACTCACATATTTGCATGTTGTAACGTCCCATGCATAACATACTTCATGATATGACCTCTCCCCAGGCTGAAACTTGGGAGTGGGGTTTTCCTTTAGATAGGCTTTGTTGGGAAGTGTGATTCAATGACTCGCTTAGGTAAAACTTCCAGTTGCTTTCTGTAAGTGAAGAAGAGTTGACTTGATTTGTATTACCTACATTACTGAGCTAACATCTTTTTTCAAGGCAGTACTGCTGCTATTGTAGATACTCTGTAAAATTACATCAGGAGCTCGTTCTTACCATTGTCACCCTTTTTGATAGAGACAAACTGTTAAGTCTGCAGCAGGCCCTAAGCATCATTTTCATCCTAAAATAAATAGAAGATATGGAGGCTAGTGCTGCTTTTGATGGAAATCATCTGTTTCAGTTTGGCCAGTTATTATCCTCATCAGCCAAAGAGTTTAGGTGTATTTATAGAATGCTTAAAAATAAGAAATACACCTGTTGTTTGAAGACTTGGATTATACACACATTTTTATTAAGCAGACAATTAATTTGATATGCATCTGTGTGTTTTGTATAGTCCTTCATACTCCTTTTATGCTGGAAGATATATCTTTGTGCTAAGAAGAGATTCTTGAAATACAATTTTTATTCCTTTTTCAAGTTAAAAATGGATTAAAACCGAATGATACTCTATATTAACAGATTTTCTTCTGTAATTTGATCACAGTCTCAGCCAGTTATACTTCATTTCAACTTTTGCAGTGGTTTGGAAGGATTTCTCTCTTGTTTTCATTCCATGTTTTTTTTGCACACTTACTTTCTTAACAGCATAGAGATTCAAAGGTCCAGTGAAACTACAGCTGCAATGTTAGGATATTAGTTGAAATTTTATACTTCATGTATATTTTCCTAGTTTCTGTACGTGCAGATGTATTGTTAGGAGGAGGTGTCTCTATGCATTTTTACACATGGATAAATTGTTTCCAGTCGGAAATTGTGCATATACTTGCAATTATTACAAAAGTATTACAAGATGATATTTTATACCAACCTGAAAAATCACTTTAGGATATATATATAGTTTTTAGACTTTATAGATTTATTTTAGCTTTATCAAAAACAAGCAGGACTTGGGACAGGTGATCTTTGCTGTCTGTATGAGGGTTAATTTAATTCAGGGTTAAAGATTGAGTACATTCTAATGGACCTTTTTAAAATTGTGGTGCCATGTGCTAAGTCGTTTTTCTTTTCTTCTTGCAGCATCTCTCCTTGAAAGCAAAAAGGGTCAAAGTAGATGATCACTGATTTGACATGACTTCAGTCTTGTGACATCAGATGCAGAATCTACCTGATTCGAAGCCGGCTACAGTCTG
Organism: Rhea pennata; assembly: GCF_028389875.1. NCBI lineage: Eukaryota > Metazoa > Chordata > Aves > Rheiformes > Rheidae > Rhea > Rhea pennata. The sequence goes on from NC_084678.1 coordinate 5,713,509, forward strand.
TTCAGCAGTCAGTACGTAGCAATTTGACCTTAAATCGACTTAAATGTTTAAATGCCTGTCAGGATCTATGGAGGTTTATGCGTGACCAGTACATTGTAAACCTGTAAACCAGTGCAGAGCTCGCACTGTGGATACTCTGTTCCTTGCCTGATTGACCACCATTGTTAATCTGGGCATGTTGCACCTTTTAAATAAGAAGACAGATGATTTAAAAAAAGTCCTGAGAACACACAGGACTGCAAAGAACTAAAACCTTGAAGAGAGAAACTGAGTTCCTGGAGTGGTAAGATTGCCTTAGGAGAGCAGAGAGTAGGGTGCCCTGCCTTCTATTACCTGGAGCACTGTGACTACTACTGGCCAAACTGAGATTGACTCCTGAGAGGAGGTTGCTCAGGGCAATGAACTAGCCCTTGAAATGCAAAGAGCTGCCATGGAAACACTGCTTTCACGTGTTTGACTGTCCCAAACTGGTTGCAACTTGTGCTTCCAAGCAGTGACAGTCTCCTGTTTGTATCAGAGCTGCCCCCAGTTGCCTATGCTAAACAGTCGTTCTGTGTAAGTAGCACTGTATTTAAAAATGTGGTTTCCATGCATGAATTTTGCTGCTTGGGGAGAAGGAATAGCTCAGCCTTTTTGAGAAGATCTTTACCTTTTTCTCAATCTGGAGACTAATATATATATGTTCATAGTTATTCAAGTTCACAGGTGAGGCTTTATTTTTTTCCCCCCCTCTAATAAGAGAAAGGATGTTAGCCTGTCACCACCTGGAAATCCCAGAGAATTGCAGCGGAGGTATATCATGGAACATTGTTTTTAGCATATGTCATTCAGGAAAGATGAAAATGTTCTGCACTTTCCTAATAAGGAACACAGTCTTACATATTTTCTTTAAGTATCTGTTCTTTGCTGCTTGGGACTTGTCATTTTACTGCAAGAGAAGGATGCTCCAAACTGTTGCTACTTTTCCATAAGGACTTTTAACTTTTTTGTGTATAAATGAGGTAGCTGGCATATATGTATTTATTTATTTTTTCCTACTTTTTTGATATTTAATTTAGAAACATGTTGTCTGGAAGTTTTATTTTTGTAAGGCAGTTGACTTAGTGGATGCATTTCTGGCATGTTAACCACAATTTTATTTTCATTTTTTAAAAATTTGTAAATATTGAAAATTTCTACATAGAATGAATGTCTTCCTTTTCTCTGGATTACCTTTGAAAATATTCTCGATCTTCTTTACCTTTTCCCTTTCAAACACCTGCAGAGAGAACATGTTCTGTCACATGCAATGTATGCTCTATGTACTGCTTACCAGCACAGAAAGATGTTCCAGTCTCAATATACGGCACCAGCAGCATGACAAACCATGTCACCTCCTTTGTTTTCCCTGTGAGCTTCATCTTCTCTTTCCTACTCTCTTAGAATGGAAGCTCTTTGGGGCAGGGATTGTTTCCTAGCCAGAGCCAAGAGCATCATTGGCACTTGCTAAAAAGATTCAGCATGCTTTTTTTTTTTTTTTTTTCCCTAAAGAATCAGAGGAAGAACTGAATATAAAGACTTGTAAAATGTCTGTATTTCTGTCTTCTAGAAATATTCTTTAAAAAAATAAACTATTGAACCAAGGAAGCTTGAGAATGTATCACTTCAGCTGAGTAATAGGTGATTTCCCAGCAAACGCTGGGTGGTTGTTGTGTGTGTCTGAATCTTGATGTGCTTTCAGTGGATAGCCACTTAATTTGCTATTTCTGAGAACTTCAGCTGTGCTTGAATCCTGTTCTCCAGATGTGTTGCTACCTGACTGTGAATCAGCAAACTTTTCTCTTTGAATGATTGTAACTCCTGCAAAGCTAAGAACCTGGGGATATAAAAGCTTTGTAATGCACTGCAAGCAGTTGTTCCTGTGTCAGTATGAATGTAGTAGGTCAGTGTAAACAAAAAGAAACTGAGACATGTCATTGTGGCAGGGTAGTTAGTTTTTACAGGCTACTGAAGTATTGCCAGAGGTGTGCACACAGTTAGTATAGGCAGCCTTTTGACTGAAGGTGTGGGCTAAGAATGATTTTGCTAGTACACAAATTAAGCCAGCTTTAGAGAGAGAGCGCTGCTTTCTTCAGCATTGCGAACCCTTTGAAGGTGTTTGAAGCCAGAGCCCTAAAACTTAGAAGGTCTGAAAATCTCTTTACTTTGTTGAACGTTGGTCTAATGCTCTCTGCTATGTTTGTGTGTTGCGCTGTGCTTTAAATAACTTTGAATAAGGAAATGGGAAACTCTGCCTTGCTGTTGGCTCTCTGCTGGGTATGCGCTGTGTGCCTTTGCGGGGGAGGCTGTAGCCACCTGAAGATGGTTGTAAAGGAGATTATGAAGCAGTTTAAATCTCGTTTTCAGAGAAAGATAGTAAAACATTAGGCTCTTGCATTAAAATACTATTTGAAACAGAAATTGAAGTTATGCCCCCACTGGCAGGAAGATTTATATTTTTTAAAAAAATAAATCTATAACCTATTGATGTTTAATTACTATGGAAAAAAGAGAAACGCTAGACCTGAAGCCTGTCAGAAACGGCTGTCAGTGTTTCTGTTCATGACCGTCAGTACGGTCAGTTGCAGAATAAGCTGAAAGTAAATTGGAGTGAAAATTCAACAAAGAGAGTATTAATTGACATGTATTTCTCATCTAATTAAAAATAATTGTGATAAGCTGATGGAAAAGCAATCACAGTTCTTTCTGTGGTTAATATGAAGAAAGAGACCAGTAGTTAAAAGATTGAAATTCAAAAAACTGAAGAAAGTAAGCGTTTAGGGAGATGAAACTGCTGTATTTTCTTTTTGCCTTATGATTAAAAATACCCTATTTGTGATCCGTATGCCTGAAGATTGAATAGGATATGTAATTGAGCCATGTATATAGCAGTGTTTCCTAAACTTCAGGATAATGTGCTGTAATTTTTTTTTGTTATCACTAGTTTATTTATATGTGTGTTAAAATAAGCACGTTAGAGACAGGCATTGGAAAAAAAAGTGTTAAGTCAGACTACATTTAAACCAAAAAAGTAGTTTATCAGAATCAGTTATAATCAGTTATCTGTGTTTCTCTGTGACTCATTCTAGATTCATGTGGTTCAGATCTGCTCTGGCTTGTGGCCCAGTGCAAACTGCATATGTCTTGGTCCAACAAGTGGAAAAACAGGACAGAGATGCTAACGGGAGAGTATGGAGCAGCATTTCTGCATGGGAGAAGACAGGGTAACAACACACTAAAATTGCTTTAGGTAACTCCAGCCACATTCTGGAAGGACACTTCTGATTACAAGGGAGAGCTGGGCCAGCATCTTCTGTCAGGAGAGTAAGTCATGGAAGAGGAGGAGGGAGAAAAAGAACGGAGAAGCAGGGAGAGATCTGAAGGGAGGGCGGATGCACACAGGTGCAGGAGTTTCTTCAGTATCAGGTCACATAGTGACTCACACAAGTGCCTTGCTTGTTTACTCTTCTGACTGCTGCTGAACTGCTGGCCTGTTTGGTGAGAAACTGGACTTCCAGAAGCTGCTCGGGAATGAATCGGCTGAGCAGTCTCACTGCACTCATTTTCTGTGTGGTTTCTGGATCTTGTGGTAATAAGAATCATTGACCAGCAGTTTTGGAGCTGAGGACTGGACTACTTGTTTGAGAGGAAGGCCAGCTGCTGACGGACAAACATAGACACGGTAACTTCAGCACTGTGATTATTGGGCGAAGCTGGGCTCAGTCGTTCACATCACATTGCTGGAGGTGAAAAGCACTTGAACAATACGCCAGCTTTGGATTTGGAAGGGTGAAATGTAGTTATCGAAATCATTCCGTATGTTTTAACTGCTTTCTTTAAAAACTGGAGTTGGTTGTCTTTTTTCCTGTTAGCCCTTCAGAACACACTCATCTAGGAGCATGAATTTGCATCTGTAACTTTTCTCGTCCCATCATTCTAGCAAGTAGCATTTACTAGACTAGATCATCACTTGAGCAACTCTATGATGGCAACTTGGAACCAGTATTTATTAGTGTAATTTCATAATTTTGTCTTAATTCTTAAGGTGGCCGTATTAGCAAAAATTGGCAAAGAAAACAAAACAATATGACTCAACATTTAAGATGAGTACCTCCTCCTGGGATTTAGAAAAAAAAGCAAGTTGCAAGCAGCATGTAAGTGGCATATGGGGAAACCTGTCCTTGTATCCAGTTTTTAGTCCCTTCTAAGACTTGCAGAGCTTTTGTCCTTGACAGCTTGTCCATTTTTTTTCTGTCAGTTAACAACTTTACCAAGCTTTCTCAGAGAAATGTGCAGTTTCACTTAAGCCTGACTGAACTTTCAGAAGAGTGCCAGCAGAATGCAGGCATCAGTTTTGAGCAGTAGTACATAAGGGACTAATAATTGGCTGGGTTTTAGATTGTTTTCGTGTTCTTTTGTTTTAACATGAACATCAGTTAAGTGATAAATGGAAATGAGGAGGACGTAAGCAAAAAAGCGCTTGGTGGGTGTGCGATAAAGTCAGCATTTCACATGTACAGATTAATGAAAAGTGTGGAGTGCTCTGAGCCCTGCTGGTTTAAAACCCAACCAACCTGTAAGTCAGTAAATTCTGTAGCAGCTCTTTTGGTCACACCTCAAATCGTAAAAATGGCACCTTTACTGTAAGCCACGGCTGAGTATGGAAGAGCATGCTGGCTGGAAGAGTATTAATACTTCAGGGAGACTGACAGTATTTGTTAGTGGCTCTTACACTTGGCTTATCCAAGTGACCAACCACAGCTGAAACTAAAAGGCACCTTCACTCTTCTGCAACTACTTCCAGCTGGAACATTTTGATTTTCAATGAACTAAATTTTGCAGCCTTCTTGGCTAGTAGAAATATTTTTATAATAAGGAAGCTGAGAATTAACAGAATCCCTCAAGTTCAAAATTTTTGCACAGAAGCTCTGCACATCTGCAAAGGTCCTCCTGTAGAATTGAAGCCTAAGGCTGGAGCAGATGGACCTTGTTAACAAGGTATGCCCTAGTATTTTACTCAAGTCTCAACATAAGGCTGCAAATCTTGTGTTACTTAGACCTTTTTTTCTTTCCTCATGCTGTTGTTCTTTTCATATCTTCCTTTGTAACTAAGTTAGGTGTGTTGAATTGCTCTTCCAATATCAAATTAGTTAAGTTATCTTGGTTAAGACTTTGCGTTAACTTGATTGGTTTTCCTCTATGAAATGCTAGTAAAATAGCAAAGTACCTCCTCATGGTGAATATTGTTTTAGCAAAATCGACGTCTCTGGAAAGGTGCCATCCAAGTGTCTGTGCTAATTCTACTTACAGAAAGCTTGCTCTGAGCTCTGGACACGTGAACAAGGTTCAGAGCAGTATAATGAGGCCGGAATCTGTGGCCTTTTATTTTGAAAGTATCAGTCTATGTCCAAAATGTTGCTATCTCAGTAGAGAGTTTGAAGGTGTGCATGTATGGGGTAGAAGCCCTGTAGGAACACCTTATGTTTTTTCATAAGTATCCACTGCTGGCTTTGTTTGGAGGCAGGATGAACTACTTGGGATGACCTGTCATGCTTGTCCTTATGTATGTGCTTTGCTGATGTTGAGTGAACCCAGTCTACCTTCCCATTTGGCTTTTATCTCATTCCCAAATTGTCCACTTTTCAGAGCAACAGTGTCTTATCCAGTACAAAGAATTTTGTACCAAGTACAAAAAATTCTCTCTGGACTTTTCATCCTGTACCACTTTGCTGGGCAGTGGAGATGAAAGGTATTGTCGAAATGTGCGGGAGAGGGAAGGAGGAGAACAAAAAGTTGCAAGAACTGCTTGCCTCTCTGCAGGCCAAGAATCAGGTTGTTTATTGTAAAAACTTATTGACAGAAAGAAATCCCATCAGACAAGGAGTGTTTGGATGCCAGGAAATATCTTTTATGAGCCAAGTGTTAAGGAACTCCTACTCTTTCTCCCCTCAGTACCTAATAAGATACCAGAAATTATTGAAAGACCTGCGATTAGTCCGAAAACCTTGCTTAGTTTAGAGAGCCACGAATGAACAATTTCAGATATAAGGCCTGGGGTTAGGACCAGAAGGAGCTGGGCTAACGTTCTGCTAATAACATGATCCCTTTGTAAGGTGGAATTAAGCTCTCCTCCGTGTTCTTTGTCTCATCTATTTAAAGAAAGCCAAAGTTCTGGGAGGGCTGAAGGCTGTTGCCAAGTGTGGGAGGGTATGTGCATGTGTTCAGGATATGTTACAACAGGATGCATCTTTGCATTTGTCTTCAGGAGTGGGAGCATAGAGGATTTAGAAGAATAGAGAAGTAAGCCATGTGCTTTATCTAGAAGGATTAAAAAATGAGCTAAACTGCCCCCAATGTGCTTTTTTTTCCAAAGGAAATGTCCTGCCTCTTCCAAAGACTAGATGCTAGCTGACATCTCGGAGATTGCCATTAGCAGGGGAGATAGGCAGTGAGCAGACATTAAGTCTCTCTGCTGTTACCATGTGGACACAGACTGGGGTTAGTGTTTGTGTGAGGCATTGATCACAGCAGCCACTCTGACATGTAAATACAGGCTGGGACAGTATGAAATACTGATGGCCATTACGAGCTGTCAGACCGGTCAGAATACCAGAAAAAGGCTCTTTGTGGCTCCCCAGGGAGGGTGCTGGGCGAGAAGGTGCATCTAGGGGGCTTCAGAGCTGCATCACAAGTACACAGAGCTAGGCAGTGTGCACGGGAGGGCCCTGCCTTGCTTGAAATCCCTTTGGTTTCTTGGAAGTTGCATCTGATGCTGCTTTAACCCTTTGCACTCCAGAGGGATTAGCTGGTGAGAAAGCATGGGTTACAGTGGTGAAGGACAGGTCAGAGAAACCATGGGGCCCTCTTGCTTTGGATGGTGGGTGAAGTGGAAGGCAATTCCTCCATGGGCTGCCGCTGTGTGCTTAAAGCCTGCAGCACTGAAGCGTCTCCAGAGATTGTCATTTTTGGCCTTGTCACAAAATATACCTTCATAGCAGGCTTGTGGTCAGTCTGAGCATTTACATGATAGGGAGTCAACTCAGGATTCGGGAAGACAATCTAGGTAACGGGCCTCGCTGAAGTCAGTAGAGCAATTGAGCCTATAATTACAGCTTGTGGATGTGCTTCTCATTTACAGCAGTGCAAATCACGTTCACTGAGATGAGAGTGAAGGGGCAGTCCTTCCCTGTGCATTTGGCTAAAGGTGCCCATGTGATCATGGCTAAGCGGTAAGGCGTTCACATCTCTGAGCCTCAAGAGCACAGATAAGTTAGGGGATGATTTTCAGGCTATACAGACACATACTGCATTCAGACTCCTATCCTGTCAAAAAAAAAAAAATATCTATGGAAAAGCTACTTTTCATTTAATTCTTGAAATGGTGAATTGCACCAGTTAGGTATCTCTGGAAGACTGAAGTTATTACCGTTCAAAATGTTCCCAGTGGTGTTTTTTAACCAAGCTTGTGGCACACGAGCATTTGTTATGCACACCATGCAGGTTACCATTTGGACAGGAACATCTGCCACTAGCGTTCATCTTTGCATATGCACCTTTCAATTTAGGGACCTGAGAATGTGCTGTACTGCAAGGAAGATCTGTGAAGATGAGGGAGAAGGTCTATTTGGAAAATAAGCATCATTAATTGAACAAGGAAGGAAGCAATGGTCAGAGGAGGACGGGGGATACTCTATTCGAAAAAATGGTTTCTGCTGCGGTAAGTCCTGGATCTACTCTATATCCTCCTCCTATTTTCCATCTGAAAGCCTTTTGTAGATGACTCCTGATTTCTTTCCCTTTGTCATCATGTCCTTATAAGTCTTTTAGGGGTCTCCTTGTCAGTATAAGGAGTGGTATATGGAGAGGAAGTGTATTGTAGCAGGAGATCCCAGGATGAGGAAAGCTGAAATATAGGGGAGTCAACTGCTCAGTCATCTTGAGTGTAGCTTCCGTTCAGGTTTGGAAGCTGACCTTGTCACACAAGGTCAGCGGACCTTGTGTTGAAAAAGCAATCATTTCGGGAAAGATGGTTATTTTAGATTTTTGTGAGGATTCGTGTGCCAGGTGCAATAAAAGAAACGTTAAAGTGAGTATAACCAAGCTTTGACCAGGACAAAATGTAGTCAGTTGCACTTGATGGAGCACATGGAGCCAGTCAACGTGCAAGCGCCTTTCATCCTCACAAGTTTTCCAAAACCTAGTTTTGAAGGAAAAAATACATTTGAAGAGTCCAGTATGACAGACTGCTTTGGAATGGGCAATTATGTGTATTTTTACAAAAATTAAAGGCCCTAATTCAGATGAACGTCTTGTATCAGCCTCCTCTCTCTAGAATTTTATTCTGGAATGAATTTTTGGCTGGAGATGGGAAAAAATAGAACATCTGAATTTTGGTGTTAGTTTGTCTCTCACTGGGTAAATCCATTTGTGGTTCATTTCAGTGAAGTGTAAATGAGGGTGCAATTGTATCTTGTGGTATTATGACACTGTAATGTCTGTCAGACACCCACAAACACTATGCAAACTGACTTGCCAAAAATATTTTTGCATTACAGGCAGCATGTTTTGAGTTTTCTAACCAAAGCTAGTTGAAACGTTCTGAGAGAAAACTCTAAAATTGGAATAAGCAGACTGCTGACATCTGATAATTTTCAGTGCTGACTGATCTTTAAACATTGTGCTTGATTTGAGTTGCACTTTCTCCCTCACTTCAATTTCACCTCTAGATTTTGAGGTTTATGTCGCTTGTCTCCATTTAATCCCTCCTTTGCAGTCACAGGAGGAAAAGTAGGAGAGAAAGCAAGTCTTCCATCGCTCCCTTCTCCTAACATAGTCAAGTGGGAGAAAGTAGTTTGCTGTGTATCTTTCTTCCCCATGTTTTCCTGCAATAGAAAAGATGTAGAATTGTGAGTGTTACCCCGCTATCCTTTCTATTGGGGGGAGGGAGTAGAAGTATGGAGATGCCTCAAAACATGGATGAGGTTTTAGAATCATACTTGGAAAAAAATATCAGAACTTTTTTAATGAAAAGTTTTCTAGTGGAAAACTTTTTTACAACTACTATCAGTCCTAGGGATTGAAGGCTTTTCTATGAAATGTACAACCAGCTAGGATCTGAAAACAGCTGTGCCATTGCTGGCAATTAGCGTGAGCAGATGCATGTATCTGATCCACTGGACTATTCAGCTGTTGTCAGTGTGGATTTTAAACATCATCAAGTCTGCCCTGATGGAGGCCAGTGAACCTGATCTGGACCTCTTTGCAGAAGTTATGTACAACTAAAGGCAAGAAAACTCTGGGCATGATTCAGGGATCTGCAAGGTCTATCTCCTGGATGTCTGGCTCCTGGAGTGGACACTACAGCCTTGTACAGGTGTCTAATCTTCCATGCAACGTAAAGAGGCTGTTGATGCCTAAGGACTAAGTTCATGACAGCCAGGTTGCTGAGTGGCGATCCATGTAAGATAGCCAGAAAGAAGTGAGTTTGAGAGGATAGTCCATTTGGGAGATCAGATCTTTGTGGTGCTGCAAGATCTCTCCCCGAACTGAGTTTCTAAAAGCCTCTCTGTAAGGTGGTGTAGATACATGTGAACTGGAGAGAAAAAAAAAAAGGGTTTCCAAAACTGGAAACCCAGAACAGAGACATCAGGGGCATGGTGATGTCCAGCAGTGATACAGCTACGCTGCTGAGTTTATAAAGTCCTTCTGAGAGAGATGAATATGGTTATACTGTTTCTTGACCTGTGCTAGTAAGTGTGCAGAGAGCTGCAAGGACCTAGGAAATGTACTGGCTTTAGCTCTTGGAACCTCAGCACCATGCATGACTGTACAGAAGTCATCATCCTATCTATAGGATTAAATAGATTAAAGGTAAATTACTGCTCTGTATGATGGCCTGGCATTTGATGCGTTCACTTAATAGGCTACAGTGGAGCTTCTAAGCCCCCTTCAGCTAAAGGTGTTAAAAATCCCCACCTCCAGAAAAGCGTTTGAGGATGAAATGGAGGCATGGTGCACCCTCTGAGTACAGCTCAGTTTCCTTGTAAAAGCTAACCAACATTGCATTGGCTGAAGGAAGGAGTGTGTCTGCCACGCAGGGAGCAGAGGGGCCTGGGTCCTTGCACAGGGTACTGTTTGCCCATTTGGTGCGAGAGGCACATTGGACAAAAGAACGCCTCGTGGGAGTTTTGGGACACGACAGTAGCTGTGGCTGTATGGTCAGTGCCCCTGGGGAGCCTCTCCCTGTGAGCCAGGCACAGCGGACGTCGTTGCACTGGCTCCGAGCCCTCGGTCTGGGGGAGTCCGGCACGGGCAGCCGGGTTGATGGTGAAAACTGGGGAGTCTGCAACGTTGACATCAGGGACAGCCTGGCTCGGAGGCACTCAAGTAACAAATTGAACGGTGAATATCTTAAGATGACTCTGGTTTATTGTCCAGATCAGGTCAGCGGAAAAAATATTGGGAGACTGAACAAAGAGACAGGCTGCTTTAGCAGATAAATGGACTGATCATTTCGTATTGAGGAACAATCTCTAAAACATAGTTTACTGTGCAGCTGAGGGCTGAAGCATTTGCTGATGCCAAGAGCTCCTTCTCTGACCCTAGGCACGCGTGGAATTAAATGGCGCAGTGTTTTTTGATGGTTAAACTCCCCGAAGAAGACACTCCATTTGTTACCAGGGCTCTGATGAAGTAAAGTGTGGTTTATATGTACAAGGCCGGCCTTCAACTCATCTCAGAATGAATGGAGAGGTAAAATTGAATTTTACACTCCTGCTGCTATGATTAATGTACAGGGTCTCAGATCCAGCAGCTGGCCACATGAGGGCAATGCAGGCTTGCTTTGTAGGTTGCTGTGCAGGCGACTGCCAGCCTCAGTCCACTTATGCACAAAGATGCCAAATAAAGAGGAGTGTGCATAAATGAATAGCTGTTGTAAGAATAAACCTGTTATCGCAATAAATTCCCTACATACCCATCTCAGCATAGCCCTCTGATATGAGGCTACACCTGACAAAGGAATAAACTTGTTAGATGAATAAAGGAGCACATATACATTAAATCAGAGAGTCTAATGCCATGCGACTGAGAGGGCTGTACAGTGCAGGCGCTGTAACGTTCCTGCTGCATGCCGAGCGTTCATCAGAGATGTGCAGGATGCGAGAGCGGCTGGTGGCACTTCACCCTTGTGCTGCAGCCTCCAGGAATGCTTGGAAGCAGTAAGACCTAGAGGGATTCAAAGCTCCTTACAGACAGGGGAGGAATAAGCTGCCCCAGCATCCCTAGAAATGTGTATTCTCATAGGAGCAAAGAGGTGGGTGAGACCTGTTTGTAACTTCATTTGGACTGAGCAGCATCAGTATAAGCAAGTTGGGAGGCCAGGACCTGCGTAGCATCCTTGCACTGGGGAGAGGTGCCATCTCTGCAGCACTTGCTGTTACACTTGTCTTCCCACCCTGACTAGCTTCCTGGGACTCGCTTTACTGCTAGTGAGGAAGTGGTGTTTGCCTTTGATTCCTTTCCTACTAGTCCCAGTGGGAAACCAAAGCATCTGTGAAACCCTTTGCTGCTAAAGTGTTTCCTGGTCCTCTTCCACATCTGCTATTCTGGGGAAGTCCTGCTGTTTTGTGTACAGAGTGATGAATACCACCTTCACCCTTCTGCAACCTCCTTGGTGAGAGTTCAGCTAGATAGTCTGCAAATAAATCCTCCTCTCTGATTTCCCCTGGATATGGGAGGTAATCTGGCCACAGACACTGATCAGTGCACCATCTTCCTATTGCAGTGTTTGAACAAGCTTTGATTCCCTTCACTGTACACAGCAATATAGCAGTATTTTCCCAAATAAGCACTTATATGAAGGCATTAGTGCTTATGATACCAAAAGAAAAATACAATGAGGAAGTCAACCCAAAAGAATCAATCTATTCTGAACCCCAAGGTAGAAAGAATTTCTTAGAACAAGCAGGACTTGAGGCATGGTAAAAGGAGATTGTGGGTGTTTTTTTCTTCTGAAAGTGTATCTTTTTTTTTCTACAGTTTAATCTATTAGACATAAGGACCAATCTCTGAATGTTTACAAATGATCTGTAGTACTTGTTAGATAGAGCACATACCTTGTAGTAAGTAGTTGCAAGAGTGAAACTACTGTATTAGATTACATAGGAAGACATTCAACCACTGAAAAGTTATTTTTTAATTGAGAAAACAAATTGAAAGACAAAAATCAAGAAAATGTTAAGCTTAAGTCTTGCAGAGGAATGCCCATATATTAATATAGATAGTGCAGTGGTTTCCCCTGAAGTTCAGCATACTATTTGCCTAAAAATGGAGAAATCCCAACTTAGTATCTCACGCCAACAACCTATAGTAGAAGTACAACAAGGTAAGCAATCACTTTTCACGCTTTCTGCATCCCTGAGCTCAGGATTTTTAAAGGCTAAAAATCATGGGTCTGTAATAGATTCATAGGAAAGAAATATGGAAACCTATTAGATTTGGTCCACTGAAATCAATGGACTTCCCCCATCTGTGTGGCTCTAACAGGAATGAAAATAGAACTGTGCAAATTATTGATCTTTTGAATTTGGATTTTTTGTTGTTTTGCTACATGAGCTGAAATTTAAATATCAGGTGAAACATATTTTTATTTTGCATTTTCCTTTTGGAGTGCAAAATCAGAAATCCTATTATGGACTGTTCTATTTTAATTATTTTGTTTTGCTCCTAGTTTTAAACTGAGGTATACTTGCAAGTGAAACTATTGTTCTAAAGGGGAAAACTACTGTAGTATATTTAAAATGCTGAAATGGAAATGGCTTAACAGTAGAAATTGAAACCATTCTGGAAAAATTAGCTTAATGAATTTACAAGCTCTGACTTTGGTTATAATGTATTTGGTGGTAGCACTGGCTTAAAGCAATCCCTAACTACTGGTTTCTGCCTCTTTTTCCTGTGCTGACTCAGCATCTGTGCCTGGTGGATTTGCTCCCCTTTCCCAGTCTGATTTTTTTTTTAATTATTTTTTTTCCCTCTCTTTGTTCATGACTTGGCCACACAAGGACCATCCTCAGGGAAGGACAGGGCACAGTAGAGGAATTATACTGATATACTGTTCTACTGATCTCACGGTACTTGCAATGCACTGAAAAAAAAAATGGAAATAATTGGCCCAAATGGTCCGTTTCCAAAGGCTTTTTAAAATTGCTTAATCACAGGACGTGTATATATGCACTCTCGTACACAGATGTGTCTGTTCAGATTTGAGCTAAGGATGTGAGTGGGAGTTACCAGCTGCTGGGTAAAGCGGACAGAGTAGAAATCCCAAAGCTCTGGAAATGAGACTGGTTGGAGTAGCAGCTGTTTCTGTATCTGGGGAAGTTTCTCAGATATTGAGCATGGAATGAGCTGACTCTCTTTGGGGCAGCACTTTGCTATTTTTAAACCCAGCTACCTACTGCCAGTGATAGAGCTGAATGTGAAAGGCTTTTTCATACTCTTGCTGTTTCAAAGCAATTTATAGTGTGATTAAACACCCTGTACCTTGAGGTCTATGCAGGGTTCTCCAAGAAACCCTTTGGACTTGGCATTAAATCTACATCATTAGAGAAATGGCCAGACAGACGTGCATTTGGAAATCGTTGACAAGGCTCTTCAGTTTTCTATGCCACATGAAATGCACTTCATTTTGCCTAAGGTTTTGCTGAGCTACTGAGCTGGGAGGGAGAGGGTTTTGCTTGTGGTGAGGAAGATGGACTTTCTGCTTGTGAGCCTCTTTGCTCATCTAGTGGGAAGGTGTTTAGTTTTAGGGGACAAATGCCATTCTCAGGTGTTAGAGGACAGAGCATGTTAGGTTGTCACATAGTGGCCTTTTGAAAAGGTTTTAGTTGCTGGAATAATCATGAAAGGTACCTTTTTTTTTCTATATATAGTCTCTCTTAATAGTTCAAAACCTGCAGCAAATGCTTCTCTGCTGTTCACCCTAGTTTAGCCTAAGTCCAGGGATGAGATTTTCTGAGATTGGTACCTCTATTCACTGCAGAACTAGCAAAAGTGTCTGTATCAGGTATGAGAGAGTTATAATTAGCATTATTAAAGGCATCACTCCATGATAGAGCTTTTGGTAGCTGTTAGTTATTTCTCTACTATCAGGTATAAGGTGGTACAATATATGAAAAGCTGCTTTCCAGAGCTTACAACAGGCAGCTGTCACTTGTTTCAAATCCAGGTCGGGCTGAAGGCATGGCAGTGGAGGGGTAAGAGTCACTGTTATCTGGTCTTACCACGCTGAAATTCATAGCTGATCTGAGCATATTCATGCCAGGTAGTGTCGTAACAGCAGCAAACATCCCATTTACTGCTGCAGAGGTTGCTGGCCGTAATGTTGTCATGGTGCTCTGCTGGAAAGGTGCGGGATGATGATGCTGGCCTCAGCTGCCGCTCGGGGATCCTGAGCTTGCGGGCACAGCGAGTGCACTTGCACCCTCCAGAGCCGATAACAGCGTTCAAAGAAGGGACTGGGAAGGATGTTCGTTGGCCTGAGCTCGGAGACAGGAGGTGGCTGGGCACCAGCCCAGGGAGCTGAGGCTCGAGTGGAGGTTTGGGTGAGGGAGCGCAGGGAGCTTTTGAGTGTCTGCTTCAACTTAGCACCTTTGTTTGGCCTGTCCCAGCGCGGAGCTGCGGGAGCGGAGGCCAGCGGGTGCCTGGCTGACAAACAGTAAATGGCTGAAGAATAACAATGAGTCAGGTGAAAAAAAAGGAAATTGTTTTTTTGACAATCTGCTGTTTGGGAGGGGATGGGGGAAAAAAGTAAGAATGAGGAGCCTAGGAGAAAGGGGATAAGTTAACATTAAATGAGCATGTGGTGACAGGGGGGGAAATGGTGGGACAGCTGGAAATGCAGTAGGAGCCTGGAGAAAATCGATACGAGATAAGCGTTCCAGGGGTAGCGCTGTTCATCAGGTGACAAAGTTAAAGGCAGTGAGACACTAAAAGTGAGAAAATATCACTGACCCCCTGCAGTATTGATCAAACAGCTGAGACACTCAAGGCCAAAGACACTAATAAAGTGAGACATTTCAGCAAGAAGCCCGTGAGAGCAGATGAGTTGGCTTACGAAGGTCTTAAAAATAAAAATAAAATGTATCTGCAAAAGTTCTTGTTAACCATCTTCTTTGTCTTGTTAAGTGCAAAGACGACAAAGTGCAGAGAGGCACAGCCAGGGAACTGAAACACATGAAGGTTTGTTATGTTAACAAAAGCTTTTGAAAATTCAGTGGATCTTGTGCTGGAGAGAAAAGAGGAGCTGGTAATGCTGGGGAGAGCCAGCAGTTCTGCAGGTTTCCTCCGAAATGTCTACCAGGACAGCTGCCGAGCTTGCCTAGCTCTGTTCGGAAATTTCAGCCTGGAGTTGCATCCCGAAGGTCGGCTGCCGAATGAAACGGGCGCTCCTGCCTTAGCCTTTCTGTTGGGCGCCTGCAGCGATACCGTTGCGCATCTTCAGCTGGCAGTGCCCCGCAGAGCTGGAGCCTTACATCAAGCCTTGAATCAGTTTGCATAAGGAAGATGTGGCTTTTTGTATTTCTTAGTTTCCTCAAATTGTGTATGGCTGAGGAATGCATGTAATGGCTGGTCTGTCACAGAACACAGACATTTCAAATTGGAGCAATAATTCAGTTAGTATATATTTATTCCCCTGCTCTCTCTTCCTTAAATGCCTGTAATTGTGAAACAGTATGAAAACAGAGAGGGAAATCACTGCAAAGAAAGTAAAAGCATCTTGGAGGATGGCCTGGAAAAGACGTAAGTAAAGAGAGGAATATGACTATATGATAGGCTATAGAAGAAAATTAAATGGCTTTATGTCTGGTCCTTGATGATGCATATGTGTTTAAAATATATACATACATACACACACATACATATAGAAGTACTCCTTTTATTTGAATTTGAGTCAGGAGAGGCTTTCATATCCTCTGTCATTGTGGGAGAATCCCCTGGATGATTGTTGTGTACTAATAAATGGCTAATCTCAACTGAAAAGGAAAATCCATCATATCTTTCTAGGATTAATTTCTAGCCGGTGGGCAGCAGACTCCTGGAGTTTCACCAGTGTTGCTATATGACCCATTAAGGTAACTAAGGAAAGGCAAATTGTTGTAACAAGCTTGTTGCGGAAGGTGAGCATTGGTACACCACAGCATGCCTCCATCAGAAAGATGTCAGGGATTTGCAATTTGAATAAATGCCAAAAACTGCTGTCTGTCAACATGTGTAGTTGCTAAAAAAAAAAAAAAAAAAAAAAAAAAGGACCTTGTCTGAGATCAGAAATCAACTTAGTTATTTTAGAACAAGGTATTGTGCAATTGCTATATCCTAGGAGTGTTTTTTATTCACTGCATTTGCTCCTATGTTCCAGTTTAAAATGGGACACATGATTGTATTTTTTCTTTCTAGAATCATGAAAGTAAAGAAGTAATTTGGAGCAATTATTTGGGAATAGCTATGCTAGATAATGGCATATTTGACCTAAGTGCAGCTTCACTTGAAATTATAGGTTCTTCCAGAGCAGAGTTCTTAGAAATGCTAGTGCAAAATCTACCAGGAAAGTTAAATTCTGATGATCCAGGATGCTCTAAAGCACAGTGTCTTCCCTACAGGACTGAAGAGTGTTTAAACTACACAAACTGGTGGCTGTCTGGATTCTCCACTGTCATAAGCTGCACCTTAGAGCCACGGTGTCCTGCACCTTAGCAGAGCGAGAGTGTTGCGTTTGTAACCACCCATACGTGTGTATATTTCTGCAGTCACAGCATCACAGAAGGGTTGAGGTTGGATGCAACCTCCAGAGATCTAGGCCAACACCTCTGCTCAAAGCAGAGTCAGCTAGAGCATTAGGTTCATTCACTGCTTGTATTTCAGTAATAGCTTGAATTTCAGTAGCATCTAAAGTGGGTTGGTACTGAACTTGCTCCAGAATGTGGAGGGAAGGAAAAATTGCTAGGGGGAAATCTTTTGTTCAACTTGAAACAGTGGAAACAGTAAGGGGCGAGGAGGGGATGCAGGATACAAGTCAAGTGACTGAAATGGTTGGGTATCCAAGTCAAGCTAGTTCCAGGCAGATATTTGGATTTTAAGTGAATAGGTCCTGGATGGTTTCCTTTTGTATTGTGGAAAAAGTAGCAAATTAGGATAACTCCTTGTGTTCTTAGATTCATGTCATCTAGTAAAATCTTTGTCATTTCACATACTTTAGAAGTCACTGTGTAAGGCAGGAACTAAATGATCTACTTGACCTCTTTATTGCTAAAATGCCCTTTTATTCCTATTCTTAATGCACTGAGGAACAGGAGTTTCCTAGAACTAGCCAGAAATAGCACAGAGATTCTCTTTAGGCTATTTTATTGTGCTGTTGTATTGTTATTGTAGCACTTAAACCATTAACTGTTCACACAAGTTGTTGTCTTTATGCACTTTATTCTACTTGCCTTTATTGTGGTGGTCAAGATTCTGAATACTGGACAAAGTATAGTTGCATGGGACTTGTTTTTTTGCTCAGAGAGAAAAAAAAACCTCACCCTTCTGTTGATTTTTGTTGGAGATTGCTTCCACTGGCACCAGCAGCCTGCTTTTCCTGGAGCTTTTGCCCAACTCTTTTGTGAAGTAAAGAAGGAAAAGATGATGAAAAAAATACTAATTTAAGGTATGCATGAGATCCCTGTTGTATTAATGAAGTGGTATTGGAAAAGCCTGTGTGTACCATCAATAATTGTAGCACAAGAACTACCTCAGGTCCTCTTGAGAAGATTCTGTTGGGGAAAAGGAGAGAACCAAAAGGAAGCTAACAAAGAAGGGAATTCATATCATTTAGCAGTAGAGAAGAGATGTTAAAGTAATTGCTGTCTTCATCAGATTTCTATATGATACTAGAAATGGCTGCACCTTTAATGTTTGAAGACCCTAAAACCAGAAGACAGTGTTTATAGTGATGGATAAGGTTACCATTGGATATGTATTGCAGATTTCACCTGGGACATTGACTATTTTACACACAGCAGGGACAGATCAAAGAGCAAAGACAGATTAATTTAATTAAATCAATATGTGATCACTACACCTCATAATAAAATCTTATATAAAAACTTTGGGAGAAAAATTGATTACCCTTGCAAAATACGTGATGAAACAGCTGTTTGCTCATGAAATATTTTTGCAATAATTTAAAAGGTAGTTGAGTCTCCTCGTTTCCCCATCCATTTCGCATTACAGAAGAATTGGTGTCCGGCATTTCGGAAGTTTTTCTTTTGCTATTAGCTCTTCCAGAGTTGAAGGTACTAGTGGCAAAGGAGGGATGCTTCACCTCCACTGCAGCCTCGACTGCTATCAAAATGTATTTAAGTGACAACAGCCTCGCTTTGCTCAAAGTGTTTTTCCTCAATTTCTGTTGGCATCTCTACCTCTGAGATGATTGCTCTGTACTTTTGTCCAGCGAGGCTATAAACTCCCTTTTCCAGACTAGTTGGGCACCCTGTGGACTCTGGAGGCAGAGGATTAGAACTGGGTGGCTCTTGGACACTAAGTGACTAGGAACTGAAAACTACTTCAGTCCCTTGGAAACATGAGAGAAAGCCTGAGTTGGACTAAGCATGTTAAAGACCATCCCTGAGTCGTGATGGGTGCAATTTGCAGAGGTGAGGTGAGCTGAGGCTGCACTTGGCCTAGGTTGTTCTTTCTCACTGCCAGGCCATAGAGACCTGCCATCTCCCACTGCCTCTGTGTCCCCAGCACTTCCCTCTCCACCTTCCCCCACCCACTGGACTCTTCCATCTCCTCCTCTCTGGGCCAGTCTCTCCTCTGGTCTCCTGCCTCTCACACAGAAATTCACAGGACTGCTGCAGGAACCAGGAGACTTGAGATGTTTCTTGGGCGAGTGTATGCAATAGCATATTTTAAAGATTATAATTGTCATTACATGCACTGTGGTCTGTGAGGTTTGTTGGGGCAGATGTGTGACCAAAGCATGGCTGTTGGTCAATGGAGAGCTGTGGTTGCTGGGCTCTGCCACATCCTGCCCCTCACCATCCTCACATGCTCTCACATCCTCTCACCCCTCTGCATCCCTTACCAAAGCCTTTGCCTTCTCTCTATCCATATGCCTCAGTGCTGTGCGGCATTTTGCCAGGCTTTTATAGCTCTTCCACTGAAAGGAATATCCATTTCCTTTCATCTATGACCAATGAATTCCAGTTTCATGTCTTGAAAGTTTACTGTATATTTAAAGTAATGAAATGAAAAAAAAAATTACTCTCCATCTGAGATAACTAAGCCATTAAATCCACTGCAAATTACAGGGCGGATTAATTGCCATACATCTCCTGATGTGCAGTGCTCTAGCAAGGCAAAGTGGCTAGTAAACACAGCTTGAGTGAATAACTTGGGTGGATTGTGGCCTTTCTTGTGATGAGATATTGCAGAGTGGAAGAGGAGAGATGGAGTAAAGATAACCAAGTTTCTACTTCCTTTCCTGGTAAATCAAGGGCAGGGCTGTGTATAGGGTATTTTATGATCAGTTCCCAGAGATAAGCATGCTTCAGAGAGGGCCAGTTGTGCCTTCTTGATGAGGATCCCAGGCCTGTTGTTTCTTCCACGTCCGCCTGCCTAAACTACAAGCAATGATCCAGGTCTTTAGAAGACCAGTGATCTTGAAAGTGCAGCTACTGAGTGCACTTTTTTTTTTTTTTTTTTTTTTTTTTTTTTTTTTTTTAGAGCTTGTTTGAGGCCCATTTATGCTCTTACTTCTTAGGAAGTCATGATCTGAGATGCTTGGGCAGACAGGAAAAATTATGAAGGGGAAGGGGGGGGATTGAATAGCCACCATGATCACCCTGCAGCAGCACGTGTGTGGGAAGGTAGCCTCCTGCTGACCTTCAAAGCGCATTTGCAATAGGCCTTTTCCAAAAATGACTAAACTTGATTTGTTGTTAACTTTGCTAGCAGGAACACAGAGTTTATGTCTACCCTTAAATCAAAGGGGGGTTCCTTTCCTTTAAAGAATCTGAATCTTTGTGCAGTTGTGTTGATACTATAAGCACTATCACATCAGAAAACTGTATTTAGAAAGTTATAATAAGGCCTAGAGCTTTCCTAGTCAGTTTTAACTGATCTCTCTTATATATGTCCTGTAACATACCTAATCATTTGTTTTTTCAGCCTGATCACCTTGCTGGACTTGCGTCACTTGAAGCCTGAGTAACTGCACAGATTTCTTGCTGTCGCAAGGACCGAGGCCACTGATCTCTCTCTTGCTTTCTCCCTTTTGGTTCATTGATGTCCTTTAACTTCTGGCTTTTTATATTGAAGATTCCCATTTCCCAGTTTTTATGTAGGTACTGAGAAGTGTAGGTGGGAGTGTGGATGTTGGAAAGCCTCTTCAGATTTGAAGTCCATTTCCTCCCCATGATGCAACAGCCTGACTGACCTCTCTGAAGGCTTTGTTTCTATTGAAGATTTTTTCTTTAATAAATCCCTATCGCTCACTGTGATTGTAGGCCATTACCATGGTCCAGACATGTTTGTCGCAATGAAGCCCCATCAAGCCGTTGCGAAAGGAGAGGTGGTTAAATGAAAAGTGCTGACCCTTTTCATAGTGGAGCTCAGCACTCCTACCGTGTAGCCTGATTTCACGCCTGAACCATGGCTAGCTTTCACTGTGTTGGTCTTCCATTTAAAAAGAGTTTTTCACCATGAATAATTTAGGAGTAGCTCAAGCCACTTATTCTGTTCCTGTCCTCCCTCCCAAAGCGAAGCTGAACCTCTGCCTAATTTGCTGCTAACACGGAGGCTTACAGAGTGCTCCCTAATAAGGAACAGTAAGTAGTTCCTCCGGACTTAAACCGATGGGGCACAAGGACCTGGACAGCTCCTCGTGCCTTGGAGAGGCCAGACCAAGTTGTCGGATAAAGGATGATGTGCCACTGCCGGAGCGCCTTTGAGCTCTGTTAGATCAGCACTCTGCCCGCCTGTTGGTATGGTAACGGCCCTTTATTTAGTGGAACGCGCCATCCATATCACCGTCTGGCTATTTGTACTTGTCTAATTATTATTACTTTTTGCATTTTCTTCCAGTGGATGAGTAATGGAAGAGGGTTAGAGGGAAGGGAAGGTGCAGGGGGAAGAGAGCAGTGATTTGTGGGATAGGTATCTCATCTTTGAGAGGAGAACATTTATCTTGTTGAACTTCCACGAGAAGCCAGGCAGTCCAGGATCACCAGCATGTGTGCATTTGTACGCAGGTGTCTGTGGAGGTGTCAGCCCTGTGGTGACTGACAGTGCTTGGGTGAGGACTGTTGTTTTATTTAAGCTGTTTTTGATCCATGAATGCCACTTTTGTGTTTGGATTTTTAAATGTTCACTAACAAGCTAGTTGTTTTGAAAGCAAGCTGTCTCCTGATGAGACCTA
The DNA here is from genome assembly GCF_028389875.1 of Rhea pennata. Taxonomy (NCBI): domain Eukaryota; kingdom Metazoa; phylum Chordata; class Aves; order Rheiformes; family Rheidae; genus Rhea; species Rhea pennata. Next base: position 5,734,984 of record NC_084678.1, read on the forward strand.
AACAGTTGTAAACTCTGAAGACTTCTCAGATCTTGATCCAAACTGTTGCACTCATGCTTGATAACTAAAATTTCTCACTTTCCATAAGAGCTGGTTTAATTAACTCAACTAGATTAAACAGCCATCTTCTGTTCTTAGAGCCAAGGGTAGTACTATATTATTCAGGGCAGAAATTCTTGTCCTTATTGGGACAGCAGAGGTAGCCTTATAACTAGTCTTCCTTCAGTCAAGCATGGTGGAGATCACAGTAAAGCACAGTTGCTCCTTGGGGCACAGCGGTTTTGTTAGGACGTTATGATTATCCTTGTGTGGCTCATGCGTGGTGATAGGTGGGAAACAGACTACTGATGTGTCTTGTTTTTATGTGCTTACCTGCCTCCAGATTGTCTTGCTTGCTTTTTTCCCTTCATCTAAAAGTTCCCAGGATAGTGTGGCCAGTCTCTGAGAGGGGATCCTTTCTCTGCTTCCTGAGGTCTAGTTTGGAACTAGATACTATGTTTTAGTGGACTACAAAGCATTTTGGTCTCTTGGAGGTTAATGGCGGGAGGGGCCTGAATGTTTTATGAGAGTTGAGGAAGGGGCAGTAGTTCCCACTACATAAGTGATACATAGTGAGAAATTTGAATGTGTCAGAATAGAAGCTACAGTCTGATACCAACTCTACTACATTTTTGTTAATTGAGCATTTATATTCCTCTTCCACACAAGTCGTCTGTGGTGTCACCGAATGCTGCACACTTGCACAAGAAGTCTAGATCACCATATCGATATGGTGATTTAAATTTCCCTGGCCACATCCATTTAGCAAAGAACAGCTTGTATCTTCTGTAGAACTCGTATTTGATGCAACAGATCTCCTCTGTTTTGAACTATATTTAGGTGTCTTTAAAACCAAGCTGACAAAAAAAACCCTCAAGTGTGTATTGTATACCTCATGTTATTTCACAGGTGGAAGTTAAACATGCAATATTTATAGATGCCACAAACAAATTTTATCAGGGGTCACTGTAGCTTATTCCGTGTAGGATATGCTTTTATGCAGTTATGTGGAGGGCTTTGATCTCTCTCCCTTTTTTTTTTTTTTTTTTTTTTTTTTTTTTTTTTTTTTTGCTTGCTTGTTTTGCTGCTATTTTTTTGCCAGTTGATTCTCTAGAGGAGGGTTCTTGAAAACTACACAAGCTCATCTTATGCCCTAACCTGTGATTATAGAGAATTTAATGTTTATATTGCTCTTTATGGCTTTATGAGTCTTTGGACTGTTCTAATAGCAGAGGTTTTCCACTGTTACAGCAGAGCCTTGTTTAGTAAGGTGAGGCCTTTGCAAACACAATCACACATTTCTTACTCTGTTCCATAGAGGACAGTGGATAGAAATAACAGCTGATGTGGTAGCATTCGGTATGCTCACAGTTTCTGTGAAAAAGCAGCAAGTAGCTCCTTTTCATAGCTAAAGACTGTATCAAAGGGAAGATACTGGACCTGGACTGAAAAAGAGGATTTCTGTAGAACAATGTTTTGGCTGTAATCTATAAGAAAACAGATTTGCAGTATTTAGGATAGGAGAGATGGAAGAGAGATTGTTAAAGAGGATCTTTCTTTTGCTCTGCATGTATGTAGATTTGTGGAGACCCCTGACATGGATGTGGATACCTCCCAGCTCCATGCTGGACTGCACATGATTTCCTGACAAAGTTGAGGCAGGTCTTAGTGTCTTGGCCTCTGGAAAATTACTTGGCTTGATTGCTCCAGAATCTGTCACTGAGCAACTACATGCACACATGCAGGATACAAAAAGATGTAAAATGGTGCTCATTTAGGATTCAGTGTTGTATTGTTTAATGTAAATACCAACTTTTGGGTCATATGCAAAGCAATTTTGATCAATATTCAGTTATCAGTGAATTTTTCTCATGAAGCTGTGCAGTTAGTGCCCTCTCATTCGGATGCAAACATTCACTCTGTTTCTATATTGAAGCAAGAGCTGAGTGATCTCTCCATGACCTGATGGTGGAGAATAGCTGCATACTGTGTCCTGCCTGACATGGATACCTAGAAAGATCTCATGAACTTTCTGCTTGCACTGATGACACTCGTGCATATGCTTTGAGGATCTTTGGAACCAACACAGTAATATAATCAAAACCTAACATTATGTGCAACTAAATCAGAGAGCCAATATAGTTTTTACAAAGCTCCTTACAGGCCTGTCCCCTTTTCCTGCCTACTCTTTTTTTGGAGGTGTGCACCATATTCTCAGGAACACCCTGATCTCTCTGGACCCCAGATCCTTACTAGGGAAGGCCACTGAAGCACCAGGCTGGGAACCTAAGACTGGATTTGATAAAGATGGGGGAAGGAAGCAGGCTTTTTTTATTATTATTACTTTTAACTTGTCCTTTGACAGAATAATCCAGAATTCTTGAAATTCATCCTAGCTGAATTTCCTAATCAGGATTTTGTTGCCTTGTGCAGTCTATTCCATTGACTGCTAAAGGTCTTGTAAACTGAAGCTATCCTTTCAGGGATGGGAAGGGTTTTAAAGCTTCAGAACAATAAAACTGTACCGGCTCTTGCAATCAAAAATCAATACACTTGACCTGAAGATCTGCTGGTACTTGAATGTTTATTGGGAGGTGAATTGGAATATGCTTGTATGAATTTCCCAGCACTTTCAGCCCGTGGCCGACCATCTTCGTTCTCCCTTTGCCTGGGTACCCAGGGAGGGCCTGACGTTCAGAGCTCCAGGGTCATGTTTAACCTACCCCTTCAGTTACGTGACCTGAGAAGGGGAGAAACAAAAGACCTCAGCTCTAAAAGGCCCCCAGCACAAGCCAATGAGAGGGCAAACTGTGGTAACGGCCAATTATGATGGTATTATAAAAGATGGCATTACAGCACTGAAAGTATCGATTGAATCTTTAGCCATTGCAGGCATTGAAAGAGAGAGAAAGAATGAGTGTGAGATCAATATATGCATCTTTAGGCCTATTTATCTCTGGGTGATTTTTCCATTCCCCTTCCTGTTCGATATGGCATAATTTACCTTCATAAAGTGTTCAGCGTCAGGGGTCCATTATCAGAGTAATCAGTTTTGATTAGTAGAGAAAGGGTACAAAATTGTTTAGCCTCTAGATAGAACTGTGAAAAGTGAGTAAACTATGCTTGACAGCACCTAATGCAGTTAGAATGTAGACTTAATTTGATTCCAATTCTTTATGGCTTTCCGTGATTTCAAGCATCTATTGGTTTGTTAGAAAAATATAATAGGAAATGGGCCGTGGCAGGTGGGAGGGGAGAGGGAGGAGAGAGATAATTTAAGTTTGCAGGATGCAATTTTCCTCAATATAAACATTCTAATGCAATTTGATGCCCATTGTGTTTTGGTGCACCAGGCGGGAGCTTTTATTTTGCAGATTTATTTTTAGCATTTTGACTATATACAAGGGGTAACCCGAGCTGGATGGTTGGCTTTTTATTCCCACTGCCCCTTAGCTGAGCTGTAGAAATCTTGGTGTACAGCACGAGTCTGGGAGTCGGGGCTCTTACGTTTTCCTCTCGGCTTGTACTGTGCTACAGTGCTAGCGTCTCCCTAACTTGTCTTTGCCCTTTGTAAAATGGAGTTGAGAATCATGTAAAATCCATTAATGGTGGCAGAGCTTTTGGAGGTCCTCTAGTGAAGTATTTGTACTGCTTTGAAGTCAATCATTAATCAGGATGTGATTAATTCTACTGAGTATACCATCAGCATTAAAAAAAAAAAAAAGCCGATTAAGATTTTACTAGACAATGACTTCACTCCGCTCTAATTCTCAGCACAACTAGCCAGAATAGCAATACTGGTATACTGGAGGTATTAGCTATTTCCCAAACTTCCACAATTAGTTGATTTGAAACCATAGCCCTATCTCAGTTACGTGGACAAATTTGCCTGCTTACGGCAGCCACTACACAAGTGATGTCTCTCATCCCTGTTAGATGCAGCAGCTAGTCAGTTAACGACATGACTCAGTCTTTTCCATCTCAAATTTAGCTTAATGATGTTTTGGGAAGAACTGTTTGTCTGCAGCTTCCATTTCTCCTTTAGAACTAGGAATGACGAAGTTACAGCTTAGATTCCGTAAGTAAGTAAACTTCAAAATAGTTTCTCATTTGGCTTGAAAATATTTTATTCTGAAAGCATCGAGATGAAACTAAGCTTTTCATTCCTGAATTTATTAGAATGATTTTTGATTGAGACAATTAAGAGAAAGCAATGCTTTGCTTGACTGGACTCTGTTTATTAACAAAAGAAAAAAAAGAGAGAAAAAAACATATTTTGATTAGTTTTCGTTTGGTTGTTTCTGTGTATGCGCACTCCTCCAGTGCTTTGCCCTCAGTTCTCTCATGCAACATCTCTTCTTGGCCTTCTCCCTTGATGCGGCGTTGCTGTCTTTCACAAGGAGGTAATTGCTGCTAGCAAACAGGACTTGGGTGGGTGCTGTGGCCTGCAGCACCTCAGAAGCCTCTGCTTTCTCGTGACCCCCTCTCGGGCTTTGAAGGGCCGATCGGACGCAACGAGAGGTGCCGAGGTGCTGTGGGCCGGGCCGGCCCGCTGCGCGCGGCCTTAGTGCTGGCGCCCGCAGCCGCCTCCGCTGGCCGGCCTCGAGTCGCTGAGCGACGCGTCAGGGCCGCTCTCGCTGAACCCTGAAGTGACTGATGAGGCTGATAGCACGCGCCAAATGGGGAAATCCATCCTTCATTAGATATGTTCCAGTCTCCGCCACCCCCTTTTTCTGCTCTTACAGTAAACTGACATGAGGATTTAATTTCAGTCTTGCATTAGATAAATAATCAATTAAAGGGAGAGGCAAGGAGATGAACGAGCAGAACGAGGGCAGCCGGTGGGTCACCGTGAACACGCTGGAGCGCGAGTCGCAGCGAGGCTCACGAAGCGTGCGGGGTCATCTGCGGCTGTAAAATTTTATGTGAATGTAAAATCGACAATAAAACCTGAGTGTGCCTACTCCCCTTCTATTTAACTTGAAGCTTTTAAACCGTTCTCAAATACCCACGTTGCCCTAAATCTCCCTCTCTCTTCTCTTCCCTCCCCTCTTCCCCCTCTTTTTTTGTTTTCCAGAAGTTCAGTAGTTACAGGAAAAATAGACAGATCTGCTGAAGCTGGCCATTAACATCAGGCAAAGGATCTGCCTGTCTTGCAACTCCAAAGCCAAGCCGAGCACTGGAGCTGTTTGGAGTTGGCACGAGGCTCTTGCACTACTTACACCTTCATCCATCAGCGCGAGGGTTACTTTCCTCAAAGACCTGGTCAATAACCTTTTACGTGGCGTATTTATTTTTTGAGCTTTATCTGTAAAATTAGAACTATACAAATCAATTTGTGTAATAAGATCTCGTGTCACAGATCCTTTAGTATTTGGCTTATATCTGCTAACGACCAGAGATTTTACTACCTTTTAATGCTTTGGACTGGAGACAGTGTTGCCTGCTTTGTGCTTTTGCTGATTCTTGAGATGTTTGGTCGTGTTTTTATAGCCCCAGCTCCTGGAGGCAAATGACTGCATGAGAATTTGGGCTTTTGTTTTAAAGTGTTTCTAGTAATTGTGGTTTGTGAGAGTAGCTTTAAAATGTGATCTGGCTCCACTGTAAAGACTCAGGAACTGCAAGGCAAATAAAAGCTTAAGTTTAGAAAAAAACTTTAAGTTTTTTTTTGAGCTACTTGTGGTTTTGAGGGTGAAGTTGGACTCATGATAAATGCCTATATATCTATCTAGCTATCTGGAGATGTTCATTTGTATTTTTTTACCATTTGGATGCTCAGGGCTAAGTAATGAAGTGACCAACAGGTGCTATCAGCTACAGCAGCAGAAACTCTACTCTCCACCTCTTGTGTTGCTCCACCTGCTGCAAATCCAGTGCAAGCCAAAATAGCAGAAACAGCATTTCATAGTGAATTTATTTCCCCTTTGAAAATCTGGAAGTGGCTGTAGGGACTTCTGCAGTTAGAATTCAGGACAGACAACTGTTGATGTGACACATGTGGTTTAGATGAAGGTATTTATTTATCAGTATCCCAATTCCAAAGGCCGCTGGTCAAATAAAGAAGGGGAAATGACTATTGTTACCTGAACAGTCCTGACCGAGAATTTTTTTTTTTTTAAAAAAAAGCATGAAAATGCCATTAAAAATTTTTTTTTTGGGGGGGGGGAGGGGAAGTCAAGCCAACACGTTACACTTGAACTAGCTCTGACTGTCTATACGAAGATTTATTGGGTGGCAGAGTAGCCTCTGGAGTATATGTGCTGGTGAAGGAAAAGGGGATAGGTATAGTTAGCTGGTCACAGAAATGTCACTTGATGACTGTGTCCTTTTCACTCAGTGAGAAAGCTGTAGTGTTTGTTCTCCTGCTTTTTAGCTGGTGACTTTCACCTTTGCTATTGGACTAAAAAGTGGTCAGAAAAATGAACAGTCTGCCCATTTGAGTCCTGTCTTCAAAACTGTATGTTGAAAATAGCTTTTGATTTCTAAAGAGTCATAGGCTTAATCCACAAGGTACTGTTGAAATGGGATACTTCACACTACCCTTGAGATGTTTGTTTGACAGCAGCTGGGCTTGTTTGACCATGTAAGTGGAACATGAGAGTTTAGCAATGAACATTAGCTCTATTGTTGCAGATCTGTTAGAAACCTCAGCCTGCGTGTGAATGGAGCAGAAGTACTAAACAAAATTTAAGAGTGCATAACAAGTACCTCTGTGACTTTTTTCTTGGGTTTTAGCCCAGCAGAACTCTTAAACACACGTAGAATTTGAAGGAAGTGTATAATATCTTAAATGAATTTTTCAGCTGTGTTCACACCTTTTTGTCAAGTGCTTCCTATGAAAATTTGGACTGTAAAATCCTGCTGATACGAAAGCGTTTTTTTTTAATGAAGTTTAAAGCTGTGTGCACCAATATTCCATATCCCAAATTAATAGTTTGCTGGTGTGAATAGAAGTATTAAGTTCACAGTTTTTTGACCAAAATCAATGTTCGTTACTTGATGCAATCAGCATGTTGCTAATCTGTTTAATCACAAACTTGCTTCATATGTCATAGAACTAGTGTTTGCTGAATAGAGAGACTTCTTGCAGGAAAGAGGTGGAATTAATGAAGTAGTTTGCCTATGATAAATTATTAGGTCAGCAAAACATATTGTTTCTTTTTTGAGCAAAAGTAACTGACAGGAGGATGGACAGCTTTCTCATCTCGAAGTCCACATGCAGGTATCTAGTCTTTTAGATAGTTCATCTCCAGCCTAAAAATTCACAAATTTCCTTTCTTTAGACTGTGATAACTGAAATTTTGGGACACTAAAGCAATTTTGGACAAAGCATAAGGAAATGGATCCAATTTAATGTTTGGAGATCATCAGTTGCATTGAGAAAGGATCACCACATTTTTCTTCAGCAAGAGTTACCAGGTTTTAGGCTGATCCGTATCTCTGAGCTACATGATTTAATGTGGTAACATTTTACAGTAGTTAAAAGATGCCTGCTAAGTAAGTAAGCCAGACCATCATGGATGAGTTTTCCTTCTTCCCAAAGTTCATTAGTGATAGTGAGACTCTTGGCATTTGGATAATAAATCCATGATCTAGGGGCTATTGTAATGAATTTGAAGAATTCAGACAGTGGCATTAATGATGCAAATACAGTAACATTTGAAAAAGGAAAATTTTTGGAGGGGAAAGGGAGGAGGAACAAAGAGCCAGCCAAGTGTGAGAGAACAGCGGTGAACATCATCACAACCCTCTGTGCAGATAGCATATCCACCACCTACTTGCAAAACACTGCTTGTATTTTCTGTGTCAGCCCTTTGAAGTAACACTGCGAAGAGTGTGTACTAGCTAGGAGATAAGGAATAGGTACTTTACCGGAGTGGAGCTGCCTGAACCTGTTTGTCTGGTCACATCAGTCAGAGCTATCAAATTACCAGGGCTTAGTGATTGCTCCCTGTCAGATGAGCCTCAGTGACCATATGTGGATGTATGCACTTGGTTATTCCACCTGTGTATGTCTCACTATCGTGATTTACTTTGCAGTTGAGATGAGCTACCTGTACACATGTGTTCAGACAGCATGGCTCACTTCCTAATTAGAAAATTGTATAGCTGGGGTACTTGATTGCTTTAGGTTGTGGGAACAGATCCCAAATCCCATTGCAGTAGAAAAATATTTCTCTAAAAATCTGCGTAGAGAAATGCTGACCGCCTCAGAATAGCTGTAAACCTGAGGTATTCTGGACCTCACGGGTGAGTTCACAAACCGTTGATCCCTGCCCTGCTCTTCCACTCTCCTTTCTCTGTACTTTTATGACCATAAGGAAGCTTCAGCTGCTGTGGGTCGCTTGTAAGCGGTGTACATTCATTGCATGTTACTGCATTGTATGCCTGCTATCCCATGATGTTGCCTAACTGAATGAATGTAACTAGCAAAGGGCAGTATGATGCATTCAAGTCTTTCGATCACTGACTTTTCCTTGGAATAAAAAGGGCTCTGGAAGACTGAGGAATATTCAAGGCATAAAACATATTCCTTCCTTTGTAGATCCTAAGCCTGACCTTGCCTGAGATGTCAGCCCTAATGGAGTTAGGTGGCTGTAATACCGACAGTGCTCAGATCTGCCTCCGTAGTCATCGTCATGAATGTGGCCAGCAGGTTGCTTTGTTGTCACTGTGTCAGGGTCTGCTTGTGATTTTTGGCAGTGCGGCTCCTTTTCCTTGCTGCGTTACTGTTTATCGGCTCCTCTGTTAGGTGTAGGAGTAGCATGTGTCTGCCTGGTATACCGGTCGGATAATTTGTGACTCTCCACCAGCCTTCATCTTGGAACGGAGTTTGGAAGCAGGCTTTTTAAGGTCTTTCGTCCTCTAAGTGCCGCATAACACATCTGCCTGAAATGGCAGAGGAGTGGACAGAATTGTGAGTGGGCTCAGCAGGGAACATCGAACGAAGCAACAGCAACCAAAACCACCTCCTCTGAGAAAGCTCCCAGTGGTCCTTTGCAGCTTATCGCTTTAACTGTAGGTTTGAAGCCAGCTCTCCTGAGTTTGCTGAGATTTGTGAAAATGTCTTTAGACTTTAGTTAAGACAGTGCCAGAGAGAGAACTGCATGCACTGCTAGCATGGGTACCAGTGTTTGGACCAATTATTTTTAGTGGTTAAAAATAGTGAATTTACCTTTTAAATGACAGAAATTCAGATTCTCTGAGGAAAATGTTTATTGTTTGAATGCTTAATGCTCCTCTACAAGGAGATTTATTGTGGTACAGCTGTAATTTAGTACCTGTAAAAAATAATAAACATCTCAATTCAAAATCAAAACCATCTCAACAACATTTTAGGAAAAAGCAAAGCAATTTATGCAAAGATCTCCTTTTCCAAGGAGTAGTCCTAAAATTGTTCACACATCTGTTAGGATATGTTATGCAGGATATCCTGCATAAGGATATTGCCTCAATGGTACTGAAAATCTAGAAGTACTAGAAGCTCAATTTATTAAAGACAGAACAGATGCTTTTAGTGATTTCTGTAGAGTGTTTGCACAGTGTCTGAGAGGATGTTAGCTTCACCTGGACACATTTGCACCTTGACTCCTGGCTTCTGCGTTTTGTAGCTAAACTAACTAATTTAAAAATATGGGTCTTTTCCTGCCAAGATTTTAGGTCAAGTGTAAATTGTCAATATATGTGGTAGATAATACGCAATGTATGTATAGTTCCAGTAATACTGTTGGCCTTTTCCCCGCAGTTTATAAGTTTGGCATTAGCAACCTACGTCAGATGTGAATTGTTCTCTGAAGGAGAACATGAAGGAACATGAATTAAGTTTCTCTCCCATATGACTGTGGTGCAAAACGTAATCAAAATTAGCAGATGAATGAATCTCAAGGACAATAACCGATTATGTATGTTGCTAAGCAGTTTTCTAACAGGAAAATCTGGCATCTCTCGTTTAAGAAGAAATACTGAGAAGGAAAGCATGTGCGCAGGCTTTAACCGCTGAGCCCGAGCAAGCAGAGAGCTGGTCTGTAATGTCAACCACCAGGTTCTTGATGTAAGTCAAAAACCCTCACAGAATGTATTTTCTCAAGCCAATATAACTGATCCATCTGTCTCTGCAATGCAGTTCGACTGACTTCAGTGGAGTTTGCTATAACGCTGTACTGCCAATGGCAACATTCAAATTACTGATCCGAGCCAAAACCACATAGCTTAAAATGTGGTGAGTGAATACAGCAGTGAGCTCTGATCCTAGAAGGAGCACCTTAGCTGTCCTCAAAATTTATAAATGGAGAAATGGAATAATATTAAAACGCATTCAATTCTACTTAAACTTTAAGAATAATGTGTATATAGACTGGTGTGCAGGGCTTTCTGCAAATGCAGTGCTGTTGTAGGACAGTTATGGTTCTTCATTACGATCACACATTTAGAGTTACCTCCATAACATCATCCTGTAAGTCACCCCACATATAGCTGGTCCACCACCTCTTAAATTATATAGGAACTCTTAGGAGATTTTGGTGGGGCCCAGAAGGAGTTACAGTATTTTGGGCTAGGACCAAATAGCAGCGTGTCTCCTATATTTCTGGAGACTCAGGAGAGTAAGGGGGGGAGGCAGATCATAAAAGTAAATATATTTAATACCACAAAATGAAACAACAAATTGAAATTGTGCTGAAATCCAGGTCTGAGGTTTTATAATCTGTAGAAACTTATTAACTTCAGAGACCTGTATAAGCTGGAAAAAAAGTAAGCTTTTCATTCCATCCCCCAAACACAGAGAATTTAGAGCACTTTTATGGTTGCTTTTTAGGACAATGACCTGGGCAATCTGTTTAGCCACTTCACTTGCCTCATAAAACCCAGTTTATACAGTCCTGGAATCAATCCTGTTCTGTTCTGGGGCTTTCCAGAGCAGAGGCTGCCAGGGAAAGCCTTTTACGACATGGACTCAATGTGTCAAAGGGACACAAAACAGAACTATTGCATTTACCTATATGTTCAGTAGGAAGCAGATATTTAGACATAAATAACGCTCATTGTGGGCCATAGAGAACCTTTCTGTTCAGTCCGATGTATGAAGGCACTTGTCTGTTTTCCAGTGCCTCTGCCATTGAACTTATTTACCGTTGATAGCACAACTTGAACAAGAGAGGCACCCAAAAACACTCCCAAAGAAGGAATTTCAACTCGGTGTGCCCTGTACAGTTGACTTCATTATGCAAAAGACCACTGCTCTCCACTGTTGAGATTTTTTTAATAGTATTTGAATTTTATCGTGTATCTATTTCAAAAAAATCAAAATATTTTATGTGGAAATATCAAAATGGATCTTTTTGTTGCTTTATAGTTGCAATAGTTTCAAACACATCATAACCTTTCTCAGTGAATGTGTTCCTCCAAAAATACATACCCAATTCCCAGATCTAATTTTCAGTCCGTCTTTTAACTTTGGTTTCCAGCTCCTCCTGCCTAGAGTGCAGTCAGAACAGAGGGCTAGCTTGTCCGAAGGCTGGAGGGTGGGACTGTGCTGAGTATTTCACACTTGAAGGCTAGTGAAAACCATTTCTCATCAAGCTAGTTCCTTCACTCACCACTTGTCTGGGTATTCTGGATATTTGGTGTCCTTGAAGGCTGTTTTGTCTTTCTGAGAGCATCTGGAGAAGCCAAAGAAGGAAAACATCTGGGTCATGGAAGTATAGGGTTTGACTCCAAGAGGAAAGGAAAATGGGCTTAGGAGAATTAACTGAACTCTTTTTCAGCTACCCGAATAAACTGCTTTGATTTCTGGAGTAATATTTGAATGCCTTCTTACTTTAGGCAATGTTATTTGTTTGGAGTTAATATTTCTACAGCATTTACACTCTACTGAGTGGCAAATATTATTGGTATGTCGTCTTGCAATGATACAGTAACTTGCAGTGCAGACACAGCTACCCCTCCAGCTGAATGGTTGTAGTGTGCTTTTTGCTACCTTGTCACAGTGGAGGCAAAAGAGAAAAATCGGAATTCTAGCCCTGTCTGAAAAGTAAAAGGGACAAATTAGTTTCTTGTCACTGCGCTGCAATAAATACATTGTCATTTTTATACCCCAGTGAATCATATTCTCCATTTCCCCCGTAACTATTATACAGTCTGCTGGCAGTACATCATTTTTTGGTAATTTTATTTTCACCAATTGTTTTATGAAATTTTTGAGTTTTATGGACACTAAAACAAATCTAGCCTGCGAGTATTATAGCCCTTTAAATCACCAGCAGGAAATCTCAAGGTTCCTCCAGACTGTGAGAGAAGGAAGCTTTAGGAAAGAAAGATTGCTCCTAGCTTATAAACTGAGCAAAAACCCAGAGATAAGTTTGTAAAAGGCACATACATCATCAGTGGCAAAAACTGGGACGTAAAACAACATCTCTCTGCTCAGCTCCCTTAAGAATAAAAATAGATTTTTATTTAGCAGAAACACTAAAGTAGTTGGGGAAAGGAACACACAAGCATTTCCGTGCTTTCTTAACCATAACAATCCTTATTTCCTACAGAGCCACTGTGTCAGGCACCACTTTGGCTAAATTCCGTTAGTTGTAATCCCCAAATGGTGGAAACCTGTTGGAAAGACCCCTAATTCTAATCTGAAGCCAAGCAACAGCTGGCTGAGTTTGGTCCTCAAGACACCAAGGAACTGGTGGCATGTGGGCAAGGCAGACAGGTATCAGCCAAGTTCTGCTTCTCTCTTGCCTGTAACCTTTGTTGATGCTTTTCATTGCTAATTCTTCCAGGCTTTTTTCTGAGAAGGATTTGCCAGTTGCACAAAACTTGCACCAGCAAACAGGAAGCTGAGATCTGCAGATCTACCCTGCTTGCAGTTGGCTTAGTTTTGAACCCCCAGCCCTAGGAACGTAGGGAGAAACCAAGGCAGCCTGCCATACTCATCTATTCATCCACTGCCAAAACGAGTCTACCTCACGTTGTTAGGCGTTTCTGGCCTTACAAAAGAAGCTACCTGGCTTCAGCTTTTCTGATTTGATTTCCAAAGCTTAAATCAAAACTGAATCATGATATGATAAAATCTGGTTATTTTTTGTATTTAAAAAAAAGTCCTTGATCTAGAAGGATAATTGATGCACTTTGGGTGTGTCTCGAAACAAGAAAGTAGAAGTAGATAAGATCTTGCTAAGGCAGAAAAATCTAAGGAATTCTTTCCTAATTGTAACTGAGACACGGGTAGATGGACAAAATCTATTCCTAATTCCGACATGGATTTTGCAGCCTTAATAAGCTGCTACTCTTTGTTTTTTCTAATTTTTAACAGCATCTTAGAATTTTTAAATTCTCTGAACATACTTAATTTTTTTTTTGTGAATTGAATAAAATATTATTTTTAGACCAGGTTGAATTGCTTTTGTTTTTAGGCAATTTTAAGAAAAGAAAATGGAAATAAGAAATCTTAAGAATAATGTAAAAATGGCTGCTTTGTTTCGGACCTATGGTCCACTGTGGCCAGAAGGAGAACGGTATACGAGTATATGCATATAATATTTCTCTTGGTATATACTTCCAGCAATCCATTATGTAGAAACTTATGAGCCAAAGGGAGCACATTTGTTAATGGCCCTTGATGGATTTTTCCTCTGTGAATTTATTGAGTTGAACACACGTATGCTCATGACTTGCACAGTATAACGTGGGAATGACTTCCACTGTTTCACGTGTTGTGTGATGGAAAAAATGCCTCTGTTTTTCTTCTTTTAGACTTACTACCTTGCTGGCTTTTACTTGATGCCTTACCTTTTACACTGCGAGAGACTGTGAACAGTCACCACCCATTTACCTTCTCTGGGATGCCCGTGATCTTAAAGATTTCTACCCTATCCTTCCTTTGAGAAGTCCTGTTCTGTTTGTAATTTTTGGATAAATTACTTCCTGAGGGGATGTGGGTGCTGCTCCCAAAGCGGGCTTTGATTTACGTGCTGTGGGTTTGGGAGGCAGTAACAGTAACTCTGGTATGTTGGCTAAAAATCAAGACTGGGCTGAGGCCTGTGTCTTGAACTAGCTATTCAACCCCTTCCTCTTAGAAGTCCTAAAGAAATGAAACCTGTAAAGATACTTTTCTGAGTTAATGCTCTTTTGGTTGCAAAATGCAGCTTTCTGATGAATACAGTCTAAAATCTCTATTTATTAAGTTCATACTACCAGATTAAAACCTCCGTGCTGTGTATATGAATTCTGAATAGATGGCTCAGTAAATAGACATAGCGCTCACTTTCAAGCCCTGGTTTTACATTATCCGAATGGAAAAGCGTATAGTTTTGAAAGCAAATTAGCTCTGAATGCCTGCCTCTCTACTTGACTTCTGATATTTGTAGCCCTAGTTTTAAGAGACACTGGGCATTTTGCCAATTTAGCATGGGGTGATGTTGCTGCCTCGTCTCTGCCACTTACTAATGTTTGGGTGCCTCGGAGGAGGATATGTTTAATAACTTGAGCATCAAAACCCACCGGAGGATTGGATGGTGATTTTTCTCCTGACTTGGCCCTGGCAGCATCTTGTATCCTGAGGATTTATAATAGGTTTCTATGCTAATAGTGACCAAATGGATAAGAGAGGCACAAAGCTCATATTAGTTTAAATGGTTATGAACAAGTGCAGGCAGGAGGACAAGGTATGAGGAAGTGAATGACTGTCTCGTTCAGCGTGTCTCGCACCTTCAAGGGAGCTTGTTTAGGATTTGGCTGAAAAGCAGTTGTGACATTTGGGATGCTGCTGGTCGGGGACTAAGGGCTGTACATCAGGATGACTTGCCTTTTAAAGGAAAGAGAGTTAACTCTAGCCGTTTAAAGTAACTTCATGTCACTAGAGTTGTAGCCATGCTTGTGGCATCAAACACTTTGCTGAAAAGCGGTTGTGGGGCTTGACGTGTAGCCTGTCTGCAGTCTAGGTTTCTGACCTCTTGAGAAGGGCTGTGCATTGGACCGAACACTAGCAAGTGGACTGTAAGGAAGGATTTTGAAGGAAGAAGGGGTCACGAAAGAACGGCTTGTGGCAGTGCTTTGGAGAGAAAAGGAAGAAGCAGGAAAGAAAACCAAATCCTTTACTGTAGCTGGCATAACCAGAGGTGCTGTGACCCAGCCAGTGCGTGTCTGGTCGTCAGTATGGGTCAGGTTGTGCTGCTGCTGAAAGATGCCATTCTCCTTTGGGAGATCCAGTGGCTGCTGGTGACATACGGGTAAATCTCCGTGGCACCCTGTTTGCTTCGGTGATGTTCAGCCGAGATGGATAACAAATTCACATCGCAGTTTCTCTCAGCTCTCTGACACCTCCCATTTGAAAATAAAGCTCATACTCCTGTCCCCTCACTTGATTATTTGCTGTTTTCCACTTTCCCCTTCCTCCCCTCTTCTCTTTGCACACAGTGCTGTTCTTAATTTTTTTATTTTTACTGTCCATAGCTAAATCTGCTTCTCCTTTTTTTTTTTTCTTTTTTCCCGTGCTGTTTAATCTCAACTTAGAGCCCCAGAGCTGGTGCAGTGTTACAACAGTTTTGTCATGTTGGCTGTCACAGTGCTGACAGCCCTGTGACAGCGGGCAGATGTACAGATGATGGATGTTTTCTCCCTTGTGCAAGGACGATGGGATAAAAGTGCAAACAAACCGGGTAATAGATGGGAAAAGCAGAGCAACGTTGATAAGGCCTGGTCCTCACTCTGTGATGTATGGGAAAGCAAGCTGTGGGCAATTTGTTTCAGAGAAATGAGGGACTTTTTTTTTTTTTTTTTTTTTTTTTTTTGTGGAGAGGGACACAAGGGAAAGAAGAAAACAAAAAAGAAAGAAAGAAAATAAAGAAATAGTAATAATAGGGGGACAAAAATACCCAACACTTGTCTTCATTGCAGCAACACTAGCCAGCTGTTATGGCAGTAGGCAAAATCACCTTTTAAGGACAGACTTCGGGATCCTTGGCTCGTATCTGAGCTTTACAAAAAATGAGGGTCCCCAGAAGGTGGAGTTGAGGGAGGAGGGTGTGTCTGGGGCTGGGAATACTGAGTTTGTGTTTGCTCCTTTCTTCTGCTTCGCTCATCTGGCTGCTGACCGGCCAGTAGCACCTCCAGTTACTTATTGTAGCTAGATATTTTTTGAAAGAGTTAACGAATGTGTATCTGGAATACTGGGAGGCAGAGAAAGTTTTCCAGTCATTTAAACTGGATATTTGAGAAGTCTCTATGTGCACCTGGATTCCCAACACAAGCCTGCTCATCTTTAAAGGCCTGTGACAGCCAGGGGCTGGAGTCGAGCATGGAGGATCTGCCTTTGGCATGAGTGGCTCCTTTTGGGCCCCACCATTGCCAAGTTAGTGCATCCCAGCCTGCTTGCTCCTGCCTCCAAGGCTTCCTCCCGTCCATCCCAGCTACCACCAGTTGGCAAAAGATGTTATGAACAGAGGATGGATGCAAGCTGTCTTGGATAGAAGGGGATGATCATCTTGGGTCTGAAAGGGAAGAGCAGGTCTGAGCTGGGGTTTTGCACAGGGCTGGGATGACTGCAGCTGAATGAGGAGGTGGTGAGAGCAGCCAGCGTGGGCTGGTGGACAGCACGGTCACCCAGCGTTAGACACTCCTCCAGCAAGCATGCAATGCAGCGAGAGGGATGCTCGTATTATAGCCTCTGCCATTTATCCCTTCAGAAAAGACTTAATGCTGGGAGGCTCTTTAAAATGCAGGCAATGTCTTACAGGGCTCCCATATGGATACTGAATATTAATACCTTGGTGCTGTTATTGCTAACGTGGATATACACGTCCTCACACACCCACTTACTGGCATGTAAATTTTCAGGACACCATTGCCTTCCCTCGCTTCCCGTCCACCTTCGGTTCTGTCACTGTCAGGGACTTATTTAGGCCCATAATGGTGATAATTTATTACAGCGCACTTCCTACTGTGAGTAAATAAGTCTGTCTCCCTTCAGCTCCCTGGGCAATTAGAAGAATGAAAGACTGTTCCACGTATTAGCATTTATTTTCTCCCAGCATTTATATAAGGCCATTTTCTTGCTGACAAATTGTGGGGCAAATTGTTCTCGAGAAAGTCTGTCAGATGAAAAGGTGTTATGATTAAACTGTTGGTGTAAATTTGGGTGACAATAAATCCTTTTATTGCATTAACTGGATTTATTTGCTTGCAACTACCATTAAGGATTCAAAGAAGTAAACAGGTTGATTTTGTACCTGCTTAAGGGTAATTAATATGCATTCTAAAAATAGAGTGCCTGCTTAAAAAAAAAATCCATTCAGTGATCTAGAGGCTGCTGATCAGCCTTCTTTCTTTTGCGGTATGCTATTTTGTGGCTTTTGAGATTTGTGTGAGAGCTCTTTAAGATCATTAGAGGGTGCGGGTGAGAATTTTGTGGCCAGTGGAGAGTGGAGTAGATGCTTTGTGGACCCTTTTTGGTAGGACTCAGACTGGGCTGTTGTATGTCTTCCCAGTGTATCCAAATTACCTCCTTGCCCTTCTTTCCTGTTGTTTTCTAAATGTTGCGGTTCTGAAGAGATAAGAACAGATTCCTTGACTGAACGTACTGTGTTGTTAAGAAACGTATCAGCAGGATATTTTGCCTTTCGATGGTGAGTCGTCTTTTTTTTTTTTTCTCTTTCGATTTTTGATTTAGAAGATCATTTTGGCATGGAGAAACTTTGATAATTTACACAAACAACATTAATATTTCTATACCTAAAGATGTTTCTTTTTGTTCAAAGCAAGCCACAGATCTCATTAAAGCCAATGGCTACCCACACGCTTTTCTCGAGGCTCAACATGAGGAATAAGTCACTCCCCTTCCATAGTGAACAGCAAGAGTAAGCTGTGGGAGAGTGCAGACACCCATGTTCCTCTGTACAGAGGCAGCTGGAACTGATCACTGAATAGAAAAAGATCTCTTGAAAGGAAAGAGAGATTCTTGTATGCTCTAGGTCCTAAAGCACTAGCCCTCCCAAAAATTCAGCTCACACTTCTGCTATCTTTCACATTGCTGTTGCATACTGAAATCTACTTTAAGTCATTTCTTCATGATTGTTTAGCTTGAATGTGCAGATTATAACTTTTTGCCAGTGCTTTTACTACCCAATTTTGTTCTGCTGCTACCCAGTTTGTTTGCTATAAGCTAGTAAAACAACGTAAATGATCTAGTGAATATTAGACTTGACATTTTGGAGGAGAGTGTTTCATTATTACCGCAGAATTATTCCTAGTAGAATGATGGGAGGGATTTTAGCAAAGCCCAGCTGCCCCACAGCTTGCAAGTTCGTTACAGTGCTGCAACCAGTCACATCTGCTTATGGTGCTTTTCTTGATCATGGGGCCTTGGGCAGTAGAGCATTACGAGGTCACTGTTTAAAGTCCTACCTGTTATCTAAGGCAACTTCTAACTTTTCCGTTTGACAGAGCTTCTGAGAAAGGGGCTGAATAGCTTACCAAGTTGAACATGTCCTGTTAGAGAAGCTGTGCTTATTGCACCCTGTCCATGTGAGTTGTCTGTATGTGCAGCATAATCTTGAAGCCAGCCATGGCTCAGGCTGTGGGACTAGGAAGAGGTTTGTAATACCATGGATGGTTGCAGTGCTCCCTGCCAAGTTCTCTCATACCCAGCTCTTAGCTCCTGGTTTCCTCTCAGTTTACAAAGCTGTGTCCAGAAGCACCCTCTGCTTGAGTGAGGTGCTCAGACCAGCTATGAAGGTTTTTATCTGGGCAAAATCTCTCATTTCACAAGTGCCCACAAGATTTGCAAGAATCTGCTGCTGCCTGAAAGAATGATTTATTTAGTGACTGGAGGGAGGAGCTCACAAGGACTTTTGTCTGATGTCTTTGTTAATTTTTGCTTCATCAGAGATATGCAACACATCATCAGATCGGGGCTGGCAGGGCATGGGATTGAGGTGTGTTATGAAAAAGAATGATCCCTCTACCTTTAAGAATAATTTATGATTAACTTTGTCATATTTGTTTTGCCTGAATTCCAGGATAGGGTTTTTCTGTCTAGGAATTATTTTTCTTTAAAATATTCTTCTACACATGCTAAATAGGAGGGCTAGTAACTAATAAGTTGTGCATACATGCCATTGACTTTAAATCATGTATTTTGGGGACTGCAGCAGCTAGTACACACAGGGTGGTTGAGCTGCTTTACAGTCGCTCTCCAAAGCAGGGAACTTGCTTTTCATCTGCATTTGACTTAGATATTGTGTTTAATGTGGACCAATCTACAGAGAGCTGAGTAATTAGGTTTGCACAAGCATTAATTTACCTTTGGTCCCAGCCTTGCTGCTGTAATGCATGGGAGTGTCAGGGCAGTGGAAAGACAAGACCTTGGCCACTAATTTCCAAGACACATACGGATCTCTCTCTTTTATTTGTCCCAATTGGTGCTGCTGTTTGATTGCTCACTGCCAACTTTGACAGTCCATCAGTGTCCCTCATATCCAGAGCTAGTCAGAAATATTTTAGTAAAAACTAGTTTGGGGAAAATGCTGATAATTTGAAACATGAATTTCTCCCCAGAATGTATCAATTTGAGTAATACCTTCATTTGGAAGGTTTCTTAGATTGTATTGAATTAGATTTCTGCTTTGATCCAGAGAGGCACTTTATAATCTGCTTCAGGCCAGGAGGTCTAATTATGGAAGATGTTGAAGTGGGATCCGGGAAGGCTGCATCCAGTGTCCTACCATCTGAGGCTGCCTACCATTCTGAGGCAATGGAATTGGTTTTTACTTCTCTCTGAATTTTATGGAGAGTATTCATGATTTAAAACCTTGAGCTTGTTTATTGCAGTAGTGAGAAGGGCTCAAACCAAAGAGGGGTCTTAACTGACTCTGTGCATACAGAATAGCAACAGGTCCTTCCCTCTCTGAAGCCTGGCATGTCTATTGAGACTAAAAGTTGTGAAGTGCTGGTTTTTTTTTGTTTGTTTGTTTGTTTTTTGTTTTTTTTTAAGATGTCGCATCCCAGCGCAGAAAAGATTGTCGTCTTTTAATCTTGAATACTTTCACGGGGTGAGCATAGACTTTTCTATGTGATTCTACTCGTATCGTTGACTTGTAGCATAAAATTGTTGTGTGTTAATTATTCCGACACAGAAGTTTTCAAATGGGGAATGCGTAGAGCAGAGTGGCTCCCTTGCAAGTATGGCAAGGCTATCAGAGGCTAATGTGGTCAATATTTTTTGTCCATGGGGAGTGTAAAAAAGATGCCTCAGACCGCTCAGCATATAACGGGGACGGAGGGTGGGAGCATGGTCGTTAACATAAGCAGTAAAGCACCGTCAGTCATCTGGCTGCTTCAGCAGGCAGGGATGGAGTAACACCTGACTTGTGTGCGTTGTGTGTGTGTCTATATTAAAACTAACTAGTCAGTTCAAAAGAAACAGCAGATCACTTCAGATTTTCCATTTGCTTCCATATTGCCTCTTTTCTTTTCTTTTCTGTTTCCTTTCCTGTTTGTTTCCTTTTCCCACCCTCTCTTTCTGAGGTTTTCCCTTAAATTTCTACTAACCTCAACAAAACGCAGCGCAAACTTTTTGACGTACCTCTGACTGCCTGAGCGCGAGGTTTGTGTGCCCTCTCCCTGTCTCCCACAGTCTGACCTGTCTCTTGAGAGTGAAAAGGACCTTTCACTGTATAGGACTTTATTGTGCATTGGCCCCAAAATAAAGATGATGAGTAATTTAAATTGTAAGATATTTACTATAGTGTTAAATAGAGGATGCTATAATTCTATACAGTTAGTCTGTGCTTTTCCTACATAAAGCAGGATACAACCTCTTTATGTGCAAAATGATACTGAACCTTAGCTACCTCATAATATTGCTACATTATTCTACAGTTATAGTCCTGAACAGCAGAGCTTCTGTCAATTTTACTAGGTAGGTTTCATTGCTTCCATTTAAAAAAAAGAATAATTTTTGATAGGGTGATGGCAGAAGAAAATGACTAGTAAAGCACTTCAAGCCTAGGGCTTGATTCTTCATTCTTGTCCTCTGAAGAACATTAAATTCTCATTTATTGGTACTCTTGCCAATCTCTCCTCTGTGTTTAGCTGACTCAGAGAGGTGGGCAGCCAGGGGTTTTCTGGGTGCATCTATAGTTGGGATTTAGTTTGGATCAGGAAAGCACTTTTGAAGCAAATCTCTTGGTTGTCTCCACTTACTGCATTTTGGCTCACTTCACGTCTCAGAGTGTCTGAACTAAATTCCTTTAAAACTGACTGAAATGGAAAATGCACTTTAAGAGTCTGGCTAATGACTGCAGCTATCAAGGAGCATTTAGTCCATGGGACCATGCTAGAAGTGATCTGGAGCAAAAAAGCCCTAACTTGTTTCTAATGTGGTTATTAGGTCCCCAATAACAACTGTTTGGCTCTACAGATCCTCTCGTATTGATCTGCTTTACCTGGTAACGTAGACTTAGCCTCTGGGCTGGGAGATACCATTCTGCCAAATTTGGATCCAAGACCCGATGGGGCTGTCCGGTTCCCATGCAGTGAGGGTCACCTTGGCTCATGAGGAGAGCCTACGTTAGCGATGATGAGCAGGAAGGTGCTGGCTCCTCATCTACACAGGGTTAGGCAGTAGAGTCTTTCTGGCCAGAAGGAGGTGGAACCTGGAGCACAGAAGCTGGGGTGAAGGAGGTGTTGTGAAAACTGATCGTGCAGTTGGACCAGCCTGTGGCATGGCCCAGAGCACAGTAGCTGGGGGAATGATGGAGTACGGAGGACATTTTCAGGGAGCTGCAGGGAGGTAAAGGAGGCAGTGGGAGAGTGACAAGACCGAGGCAGAAAAACCACTGCAGTTTGACCTGCCCCCCCCCAAAAAAAAAAGAAAAAAGAAAAAAGAAAAATTGTGGCTTCAGTTAGACATGCAGTTCCAATCTTGACTTTGGGAGTTGCCCGTATCCTGATTTGGAGTATTTTGGGGAGCTGACCTCGAGTCTGAAGGACATTTTTGAACAGAAGACAGTTGCAGTGTTGTGATGTGGGCTGGTTTGGAAAGCACGAGCACTAGTTGGACAGGAGGCCTCTCAGCAAACAGGCACGTGCTCAGACACGTAGGCATGTCCTGAGCCTCTACCAGGTTTTTGAGACTTTTTGCAAGGGTTGACTTCCCTGTTCATGACACATTTAAAAGTTTTAAGATTATTGTTTGTCTTCTTCTTCTATCCCTTGTTCAGCTGCTGGCATACAGGCAAGATATGCTGCATCTAATTCTCGCTTTCCCTTCCAAACAATAGTGATCTATGGATGCGCAGAACTGAAGATACATTAATGGTGAAGACCCTGCAGCAATGAGGCTCGAGTTCAGTGGAACTTCTGTCCATTTAATTAAGAAATGCTACTCATACAGAACTGAATGCACTAACCTAATTTACTGCCATGTCTGTCTGTCTCTCTGTCTCGCCTTTTGTCTCTCTCTGCATCCTATACAATGCCATTGTATCTTATTACTTGAGCTAGGTAGATTCTTGCTTGGCTGAACCGAGATCAAAAAGTAATTTTTCTTTTTGCAACAGCCGATTAGAAATTCATTTATTTTCACATTAGACGTTTGGCCAGTACCTCCCTCCCCGCAACAAACCAATCCCCCCCAACTTCAGCAATTTAGCTCCATTTGTGTAGTCTGCATAATGGAAGACAGTGAGCCTGTTAGAAAAATGTGGCCCAGGGCAAAAATTAAATGCAGAATCATGTATCAGAAATGAGATGTATTTACTATTGTTTTTGAAAATTAATGGTGCATTTTTAGTTTTTATAATGCAATTTAATGATGCAATTCATCTAATAAAAAAACGCATTTTAACTCAGTCATACAGACCTACTGGGGCAGCACAAAATGTACCTTTCAGATGTAAGATTTTTTAAAAATGCTTCAGGCTCTTTTTTTTGAATGCAAAAAGAGAGAAACTCTTTGCATGTGTTGGCTAACAGCTGGGATATCAGCAGGAGTCCAATAAAAAGGACATTTTTCTTTCTAAATATTGGTGTTTGTGCAGCATACAATAATATTATAAATGCAGCACTGGGTTTGAAGTACAATGCTGCAGCTGATTATAGAATGCCATATGGTGCTGGCATGTTAAACTGATACAGACTGAACGAGCACTGTAGCTTTAAATGCTGTGGACCAGCAATTGCGCTAAACTACACTAAATGTATTATACAACGTCAATGTACAAGGCTGTCATGTTCAGCAGCAAAAAAAAAAAAAAAAAAAAAAAAAAAAAGTGTCAAAATAGTAGAAATGGATTGATGGATTGGAGAAAACCCCCAAAAGCCAGAGCTGAGCATGTGCTCCATCCTTAGAACAGCTCTTGGTGGGCTGCAGGCTGCAGAGATGTTGGTGCTTACAGAGACTTTCTTGGTGTACAGTTTGATAATTCGGGAGCAAGGGCTTGAAGGAACACCAGATTCCCCGGTAGCATGTTTTGCTGGATGCTGCATGGATTGCAGAGCACAGATTCTGCTCTGGCTTTTTTGTAAAGAAATACTTGTGCCTCAGCTTTCTTATCTAGAATATTAAAACAATCTTTGTTTTAAATCAGCATTTTCATCTGCTTTACAAAGTTGTTGTATAATATGTCATTTTTTAAAGTTAGCACAGGCAAGTTTTCTGTCCTCTAAAACCTAAAACCTCCTAAAAGTGTGGCTCCATAATTGGGTAAGGAAAGTCCCAGGTGGTGCTGCCTGCTCCTCCTGCCACTGTCTGTGTATTCCCACTAGCTCTAGCGACTCTGCTGAGATTTGAATACTGCTGGAAACCGGCCTGACCAAAACAAAAGAGATGTTTTTCCTTGCCTTAAGCTGATCTGACTCACTGTTGTAGGGCTGGAGGTGAGGGGAGTGCAGAGGCAAGAAGAGGATGGAGATGCCTTCTTCAATAGAACATGGGTTTATGGTTTGCTTCAAGTGAGCATGATAATTCCCACTTACTTTTTTAAAGGCACTCCTAGAAAGTACACTCAGATTTGATTTTCAGCTTCAAATTATGCATCCGTCTACTCTTGCAAAACTTTATTTTGGACAAAATCTGAAGCTTCAGTTGAATGTATAGTGTCTAATATTAAAGATAACTCATTTCCTAGGATATTAAAAATGTATGTTTACTAGGAATGACTGAGCTTTACTACATGAACACTCTACCAGCAGTTTGACACTGAAGACGTTGTGCAAAGCTGCAGAAGGTGGAGAAGTCTTTTAATCTCTGGATGAATTAAATATCCTTTTTTCTTTGTTTCCTGCCTCTGGTTGCATGATTTCCCAGAGGGCCCAGGGAGATGGTTCCTGTGACAAATAAAAGGGGAGATCTCTTTATAGACTCTGGCAAGGCGCTGCTTGAGGAATGTCCTTTGCTGTTTATATTAGGTTCAGTAAAAGGAACCGTGAACAAGTCTGGGTCTAGTAGGGATTCCCTTGTTCGATTTCCTGGTATTTTTGTAAATGCATAGATAAAATACTAAGATTGGGTCTATATTTGGACATTTTGGCTTGTATTTGGACAAATTTTACTAAATCACAGGATTAGCCTTTTTTTTCCCCTTCCTTTTCTGGTCTTTGTTTCCATGTGTTATTCAGTCTGAGCCTCTGACTCCACTGGATTGATTTTGTACCATCCCATGCAAACACATCCCCACAGTTGCTTTCCCACCAGGCTAGACTATAACATCTCTGTGTTGTTCTTATTAATTTTACAGACTTAAGAGAAATCCCTGGAGAAGAGGACCCATGGCAGGGCCAAAGCATCAACCAAAGATCTATCCATCCTCAAAGTTTCTGATGCTTATTGCATGTTGTAACTCAATGTGTGGTCTAGGCAAGTGCTCCTTCCTTTCCTGTGCCACTTAATCCAAACAACATATGTAGAGAAATGTACCTTGGGGTTCAAATGCAGTAATTAATTCCATTTATTTATTTTTAAATGAAGCTAGGTAACTTTACAACCACCACAACGTTTGCAGCTTGATGTGCTGAAGTAGGGTTGATCCCAGGACTGGATTTGCTGTTGGACGAGGAGGGCCCTGGCTCCTGTAGCACTGGGTTTTTGCACTGTTGGGAGCTTTATAGCACTCAGGGTTCACTCTGCCTCCTTGATGCTAGGTGGCAGATGCAGCTGGCATTAATCTAGTCTCGGTTAGCTGGTTGCAGACCTTAGCAGTCCTCCTTGAAGCTATCTACGTGCATTGAGGATTTTTTTTTCTTTGTCTACAGCATCATGTCATTGCTAGTGGATTTAAAATGTAGTGAGACGAAACTCTGACTCAACATGACAAATACTGTATAGGGCTTGATACTGGTAAATCAGTGCTTAGGAGCTTAAGCCAGGAAGCGGGGCTGTATTCTGCTATTGAACAGTCCTCAAAGAAACTACAGTCTAGAGAAAGTAAAATATTTGATGTAAGGAATGTCTCAGGTCAATCTATTCAACAAAGAGGTAAATTCCTGATAGGTTCTGACCTACAGATGCATTTTATATTGTGAAAGAAACTAAAAACATTTTTTTGGGGTGTCAGAATTGAGCAGACTGGTGTCAGAGCAATGTTACATAGTGAGTGAGTCACTCCGATGCGGGAGACGACAGAGGTAGATCATAAAATAAACATACTTCTTAAACCTGAAGAATTCATTCAGTTTTAACTTGGAGAGTGGAGGAGTTGAGACAGACCTTACTTAATAAAAAGTTTGAAAAAGAATTAAGCTAAAGCTAATTTGCTGGAAGCCTCATTATTTATTGCAGGCTATGTACCAATAAATTGACATTGGATTTCCAAAAAAGCATCGCATAATTTTTCAATGAGAAACCCAAGCGCCTGGGAGATGATGTTATGGTGTGAATTACATTGCAGAGCGGTTGTCAGCTGTCCCTGTCAGCACTTTCTCAGATGCCATAATGCGCAGTAAATGCTGTGGCTGCAGCTATTTAGGATCAGTGTGGTGGCGGTTTTAGGGGAAGCACCACAAATTAACAGCTAAAGAAGCATGGCCCTTTTTCTGGAACTGTCCTGTCCCTAAACAACACTTCACTTGCTGCAAGCTATCACTAAAGTAGCTGTGGCTATTTTTTTCCACCTTTTAAAATTAAGTATGTGTGTCCTTTTCCACTTTTGCAGGGTTTACCAGGAAGAACAGCAGTGTTGATCTGAGTCTCCCGTTAGCCTGATGATATTTTCTAGCGAAAAGAAGGTGAAAATATAACTCTTCCTGCAGTTATGATTACTGCCCCCGATTGCCATCTAACTACCAGAGCCTGCACCACAGACCCCACCTGAGATCAGGTCTCAATGTTACTAAGGACTGCGAGGGACAGTGTCCCTACTAGACGAACTGTATGGTTCAGATCAGCAGGGCAAAAGGAAATAAGGGTTTGTTTTATTTTTCTGATAGGGAATGGAAATGTGAAAAGACTAGACAAGCTGTGATGTGGGACTGTTTCCTGGTCTGCTTTTTTCCAATTTCAGGGTTGCTGATGGTCTCATGAAGTTACTGGCAACTCTTGGTGAGTCTCATCTTGTCTCGTTAGGCATCTCAGTAGGAAGGGGAGCTGACATTATTGCAGATTGCAGACAGGATTAGTTGGGCTTGCTTGCTGCTGCTGCTGCTTAGGTATTAGTGAGAGAAAATAAACTGGTTGAGAAGTGGATATGTCTTCTGGGGGAGACCTGTGAGCACCCTGCCACACTCCAGTTTGAAGAGATAGTGCAATGGCCTAAAATATGCATCTTATAAATGCCTTTCAGTCGTGGTTCTGAAAGTGTTTTGTGAATGGAATAAATCTCATCCTTGGTGATGAAGTAGCTTGCTACTGCATTTCCCACATTATAGAGAAAAATCTTTTACCAAGAAATATATACGTAGGTAGCCACCACATCGAGGGCTCCTTTGCTACACGTCTGTAGCCCAGCTGAACTGGTCACAATGCTCCTCTGAGTGTTACCCCCCGATTTATTTCTAAAATCTTCCCTCTCTTGAAGCTAGCCAGGAAACTAGACTCTCGAGCCTGCGTTCGTGCTCAGTTATTCTTGCTGGCTCTGAGCTGGTTTCGCGGGGTCTCTGTGCAGCGTTGCCCTCACCGGCGCGCCCGTCGTCTCCGCGGAGCACCCGGGGTGCCGCGCGGGCCGCCGCGGCTCGAGCGTCTCCGGCCGCAGGTGCCTCCTTGCGCGGTCGGGGCTGCGCGTGCTGGGGACGGTTTGGGGCTGTTCGCAGGTTGCTTTGGGGCTCGTATTCAAAGCAGCGCCCTCATTAACCAGCCCTCAGCGGAGCAAAACCTGGTTCAGCCGGTGCACCAGGCCCACCCTAGCTGGGCGAGCAGCTTTTCCAGCCACCGGGCACTCGTTGCAACTTCTCCTCGTCCCTGCAGGTGGTAGTGTTCGACCGCTTTGCAGCGTTAGCTAACGCGGCCGGGAGCCGGGAGCGCTGCAGGGGCGGGGGCAGCGCGCCGCGCCGCGCCGGGCCGCGCCGGGCCGGGCCGGGCCGGGCCGCAGCAGCGGCGGCCGCCGCGGAGAGCGGCCCGGCCCGGAGCGGCTCTCGGGCGCTTCTGGGCTGTTCTCCAGCACGGGCTTTCTGCGGGCCTCTGCCTGCCGCTGCGCGTGGGTCGCAGCGACCGTGCGTGGAAACGATGCTTAACTGACCGTCGTTAAATGCGAGTGTTAATTATTATGCAGCCCTCAGCAGTGTAGTTTCCTCTACCTTGGGAACGATGCTATCCAGAGTTACAGGTGTTCAGCTCATTGCCAGGAGATACTCAGTGCTGTCTTCCCTTTTCTCTGCATCTATATACATTTCAGTCCTAAAGTGACAGTGTCCCTTTAAAATCAATGAAGTGGGAAATCATCTCTCCTTTGTCTTTTCCCGTTGGACCTGGTCTGTAATATTGCTTTAATCCCTATAGAGAGGGCAGTTACGCAAGGCTGAATTTGGCTGTAATCAGACAAGCAGGTATTTGTCTCCTCTCTTCCTCGTGTGCAGTGGGCATCCCCGGCCGGCAACCGGCTTTCATCTCAGTTGACACACACTTGTGCATCTTCACTCCAAGCAGGGAGCTCAGCTCCGCCAGGTTGGCATGTGCTGCTCAGGGAAAAACAAAACCAGCTGCAAACAGCAGTGCAGCATCAAGTACAGCTGTTTTGCCTTGGATTTCCACAATGCTGCGGCAAGTGTTGCCTGAATGGTGTGTAATACATGTGTATTGCATGTGCACATCTACGTGTAGATGTCTTCGTAAAAAGCACCGGAAATAGGTGCCCCTGTAGCTGGCCGAAACTCATTTGGCTTTTGATTTCCTTCCAGGCTTTCCTTTGGGACGAAGTGTCGGTAGCTTTGAACTTTGCGAAGCTGGAGGCTGGGGCTTTGTTTGCGGCTCAGCGCTGCGCCCTGTCTCGTCTGCCGGGTGTTCGTGCGCGGTGCTGTCAGGGTGCCGAGCAGAAGCAGCGAAGGGCCGTGCGACTCAGCTCGCACTGAGTGACCGGTCTGGCACAAACACCTCCCGTATGGTGACCCGGAGCAAAGCAGTTACTTCTGCTTGGATTCAGCAAAGTCCAAGTGATCTCCTAGTAGATCTACTGCTCTATCTGTCTCGTTGCCAGGCACTTGATGCTTAAGCTTTCAGCAGCTCAATTTTCTTCCTTTGAAAGAAAAGTAGCATGTTAACCTGCGTGCGAGAGAAACGGAAAGCGCTCCTCTGCTTCTCCCCAGTGTGTCGTGCAGGTGTGGAAGGTTTAAAAAAGCAATAAAAGCAATTAGTCATCTGTGGAATTTGAGGAGAAACAGAATCCAGTTTAAAGCTTTGTCTGTATTCACTGTAAGCCTTTGAAATACCAAAACCATCTTCATCGTTGGATGAATGCCTGTGAAGGGCGGACAGGCAGTCAGGTGTTTGTGATGGCTGGATTTACACCCTTCTGCTGTTTTGTCAGTCCCTAACTGCTAGAGCCTTGTGTCTTCTGTGTGGACTTGTTCCCCCCCTAATCCCCAACTGCAAGGAGGGGAAGAGAAGGAAGGAGTGGGGAAACCGAGACTGATTTTTTTCTATGTGAATTTGTGAGATCTTGTGACTTGAGGGGGCAGGAGTACAAGGGAGAGGGACTCTGCACACCCCCTCCAATGTGGTGGAGGTATGGGAAGGCAAGCGAGGGAGGAACAAAGCTGGAAGGTGGGTTTCCTTCCAACCCTGTTCTTCAGACAAAAGTCCTCTCTACCAGTAGGTCTTGATTTCCCTCCTCTGATCACTGACTACTTTGAAGTTCTCTGTGGAATAGAGCAGCTTAAAGAAAACAGAGGCAATAGATAAATCATTCCTTCTGTGTGCCTTCCCCCTCCCCACCAGTCCAAATGGCTAAAGTGTCTTTATTATTTAAAACAACAACAACAACAACAACAAACCCTAGTGAGAAAGACAGACACAAGGCAAAGGAAAAGGAGAGATTTAGGCAGCAAGCCACAAATAAGCACCATCAATCATAGTGCAGTCAAAAATGTACATGTGTTGGTACCTGCTAGTTATTGGCACTACTCAAGAAGTCTCCCGAGTACAATCTTCAAGGCTCCTTAGATAAATAAATAAATAAAAAAATTCCATGTTCCTCTGAAAAAGTGCTTGTCAGCACCGGAATGGCAGGTGCATTAACTCCCTAAGAACCAGATTATGCCCTGCATGGCAAAAAAATGCAAACACAGAGAAATAAGATGTCAGTCAACTCTTGTATCTTCTCTGGGCTTTTTTCTTTTTTTGATGGAAAGTAATTTTGAAATATAAATAAATGCAGTTTGTTGTATAAATGAGTCCGTGAAAAAGAGATGCAAATACATACATCGCCTTGTTATCCTGTTTGCTTCTTTACCAAAAATTCGCGTCTGTACAATGTATGATTCTTTCTTCTCTTTTCATAATCCACAAAGATAGTTAGAAAGTTCTGATTTATTTAGTAATATACCTATAGCTGAACTTGTCCCTTATATGCAATGAGTGAGTTTGGCTTGAGAAATCAGACAAGCACTATAAAATCCACCTGCAGTCAGGGCCTTGCTCGTGCTGTCCTGCTGTGGCATGTAATGTGCTTAGCTGACTAATGGCTCCTTCTGCCGCTCTGATCTTGAACCCCTCTGTGGGCTTCCTCTCCCCTCCTGATCAAGCCCTTCGTGTAATCCTCCAAAATGTTCATGAATGTCATCCCGGTGACATGTGGCTGCCTGCTCATCCCTTGCTTCAGCTCCTCTGCCTTGGAGCTTTGAAATGTTTCCTCTTAAAAAACAAACAAACAAACAAACAAAAAAACTCTGAGTGCTGCTTTCTTTCTCTTCTAGATGTCTCCTTGAGTCTCCCTTTCCTCTGCTTTGCTTTACTCTGCTTGGTTGTGGTCTTCAGGTTGCAGGTGATGTGGCCTAGGCTAGTTCTGCAGAGGTCCTTTCTCTTCTCTGGAGCTGCACTTCATCCTTCTGCTTCTCCCCTGCTCCTTTTCATACATGTTTGTTGCCCGAGATAGTGGTGTTATTCCCAGTGGAAGTATTGAAGGAGCAAAGCCCTGTCCCAGATTGAGTAAGGGTTGCATGACCTAGTGCTAGAAGATGAATGGATTTGGGGAAATGGCCACTAGACCTTTCCTGAACTTAACAATGTGTTTCCTAAGATTCCTATCATATATAGGAGGATGCTGATTATTTTTAGCTGTGGTTGAGCCAGCTGTTTCTAGGCCAACCTTCAACTGTGCAAAGGCTAGCAGAGAATCCTGCTGTTTCTGCTCTGCTCTCTCTTGGAAAGGCACCAGAGCCCAGGTCCCTCTTGGAGGTTGTGTGATGGTGGGATCCTGATGAAGCTGAGGAGGGAATAAGCTCCCTTTGCACCTGCTGGCTGAGAAAATGTGTCTCTTCTGTGCCTGCTACTCTGCATCAAACCTTGCAGTTATGGCTTATTTCTAACACCTTTATTTCATTTAGTAGACTTGTATATAAAATCTAGCTAACTTTCAAGGTCTCTTTTCTCATTTCAGTATAACCAGTCCAGGTAAAATAGTATTAGAGGAAGAGGCGTCTCCAATGAGTGAGTCCTTGAGGTTCTGTACCACCTTTGCTTCTTTAGTTTCACTGCGGTTAGTTCCCCAGTTAACTAGATTAAAAGTAGCACTTGGTCTATCTAAGCCTGCCACAGTCACGTCTGGGCAGGACTCATTTTGCACGGGCCATAGAATAGCTTGCCTGATGACAGTGACCCTAGGTGACGATTGGAGCAGTTTCGAACTAGTCACCTGGAGGTAAAAGACCTCTTACTTCATTGCAAATTCATGGATCCATTTGCTTCACCGCGGGGGTATTTTGATAAGATGCACGTTGCATTGTAGGTCTGGTGCCAGACCTTTTTATCACATAATGAAGATGTTTCTAAAAGAACTTGCATTTCTTTTTCATGGCTTGGTCTTAAATTAATGAGACTCAAAGATTTATGAACTTCTCTACCTTCCTAAAATATCTTCAGGGATGCCCCTTGATTGTACCGAGCACAGAGTAGAGATTTGGGTTTGGGGCATGATTTGCTGTGGGAAACAGATGAATAGCCTGATAAGGAGGATCCTGTTTCAGAGTGGGCGAACAACAATTAAGTTGGGATTAATCAATCTGTTACTGATTCAGGGTAACCAAAAAAAAAAAAAAATCACATTGCAAAAGCCTACAGGAGTAGACTTGCCTGCATTATCCAATGTCTGAGTAAAGTCAAAGAAGACTTTTGCCTCTTCAAATACAGCAAAACTGCATGTTGCAGTCATGAAACAGTCTAATTTTATCATGACAGAGCTAGAAGTTCTTCTCTAATTTAGATAAACTAGTTGTGCCTTTTTCCTTGGTATTTATTTTTAGGAAAAGCCAAAAGCCAAAGCCTTGAGCTTTCCACTGACTGCTGAGCATGACTGCCAGTCCTGCAAAAGTAGCAAGTTGTAGGAAGAAAAGCAAGGGGAGCTGGAGTCATCTTTGCACTTGGTGCAGCGTTTTAATCCTGTGCAAGGCAAGAAATGTTTGATTTGGAAATTCTTAGGAGTTGTACTGCAAAGATTGTCAAATAGTAAATTTAAAAAATAGAAAATAACCTTAGAGCCTGGGATGCAGTAGCTCTGGCCCAAATGTTCATTTTCTTTCAGAATTAAGGAAGGTGCTTGGAACTGTTGGGGGAGAAAGAAGTAATCCCAACTAACAGCTACCAACTGGTTTCAGCTGGGGACTGTGTGTCCTCCTGGCTCTATGAAAAGCCTTTCTGCAGTCCACTAACTTTCTCTTTCAGACCACATATTTATTTAATTTCGATCCTACTGTCGGCAATGGTTTTGCAATGGGCTGTGGGTTAGGAAAAAGTAGAGAATGTTTCCTTAAGCAAGAAGGAGATGACATTGCACAGGAAAAACAGAGAAAAAAGTTTTTTTTTTCTCTTCCCTGCCTTGCTTCTACATGTGATATGAGCAAAAGCAGTTGCATTTTTGAGTGATTTAATAACAAAATATTATTTTTATTTTTAATTTGCTTCCCTTCTCAAAAACAGAAAGGCCACAAGATGGAGCTCTGGGGCTTTCCACTGGAGCTTTTTGTGCTTCACGGGTAAAAAGCCATTTGGAGACCTTGAAATTATGTTTTTTATTAATTTTTCACTCAGTTTAATTTTTACATTCATTTTGAAATGGTAAACGTTCTGGACGTTATAATTGTAAAACATAATTTATTGTTGCTGTTTGGTATTTGCTTTTGTTTTTTAAGACCT
Organism: Rhea pennata; assembly: GCF_028389875.1. Taxonomy (NCBI): domain Eukaryota; kingdom Metazoa; phylum Chordata; class Aves; order Rheiformes; family Rheidae; genus Rhea; species Rhea pennata. Next base: position 5,767,787 of record NC_084678.1, read on the forward strand.
GAACTTTTATTTTTATATTTACAATTGTAACAGAGTAGCATTTTTAAATCTTCTGGGAGGCTGAATTCCAGAGACAGTGTTAGACCAAATAATTCTTCTATATGACACTCTGACTATGTTGAGGAAGCTCTCAAACCTAACCAGGTCTATCTGCAAATATTAAGCGCTGGCCTTCCTGCATGTGTAAGAGAATAAATGATGTTTTGAAGTGCTCCTCTTTCCTCATAATCAATGAACACTTAGCTGGTAAAATTTAAACCAGCGCAGTGAATTAGAGGAAGTGGATTCTTCAATTAAAACAAAGGCATTTTAGATCCTAAATTATTTCTCTGTAATAAAAGGAAAGAATTCAACATTCTGCTGTGAAAAATAATAGCCTTCCCTTCGCCCTCTGCTTTCCCTTTCGCCCTCTGCTTTCCCTTTCCCCCTCTGCTTTCCCTCTTTCTTTCTTTTTCTTCGGAGGGAGTAAACTTGCTTCTGCAAAGCTTTGCTTTTCCGAGTGAACTGGTGCTAAGTACGTCAGATCTTTCCAGCTTGGACTGCTGTTAGGACAGGGCTTGAATGTTTAATTATGACCGTGTTACAGAGACGAGGAGATTCTTTTGACTCACTGGAGCTTGGTTGTAATAGCTCTGCACACACGCAGCTTCAAATGACAAGAAAATATTCTTTTTATATATATTTATACACTATAGCTCACATACAGAGAGGACAACGAGATTCTAGGAGCTGATGGTCTGGAATATCGCTTGTTAATTACTTTAACTGGGACAAGCAAACATTTTCTGAAAGGTTTATGAAACACTTCTGGGCTGGAATGTGCAATATTGGTTACCGAAAAAGTTCTTTCTGCATTTATGGAAGTTAACATTTTTATTAGAAATTTGAACCACTTGATAGAGGCTTCCAGAGAAATCATTCTCTAGTGTAAGAGCGTGCTGGTGTGCACTGTAGTAAACCTTCTGTTAAAAGTGCCATGAACTTTATGGGGAGTTGTATTTGCTCATGTGGAAGATAAATTTGGACCAAGGTAGAGCTGACCACATATTGAATAATTCATTAACAGAATTTATCCTCTTTCTATCTGCAAGCTGTCTGAACTTTTTTTTTTTTTTTTTTTTTTTTTTTTGGGGGGGGGGGGAGTGTATGTTCCTCTGGTCATTGCTTGCTGAATACTTTGTGACTAATCCTTGTTCTGCAAATTTTAGACTTACTCATTTAGTCTGACTGAGGCATAGGTTTCCCAGTTTCTGCTTTTCTTTCTTGAAAACACAGATGAAACTTGAATTTTTGTGTTCTAAATTCAGAATTCCTCTAACTGGTAATTCTTATAGGTATGCATGCCAAGAGACTCCTATGCTAAGAGTTGTCACAAATGAGCAAACACAGACACCAAGAGCTCTGTTCGGGTTCATTTTGGTTTTTGATTCAAGGAAATACTGGTTTTATTGGGGTACTTTGCTTACTTACAGGTATTATTTCTTTTGTAATTCAGCTAGCTGTTTGAAAGGACTTGTAGACCCCAGTTTCCTTTTTCTTTCCTTTTCTTTTCTTTTTGCAACATTAAAAAATAAAAGAACAAATGTAAGGTCGGATTGTGTTTGGGGTGGTTAATAGAGATACGTGTTAGAAGCGTTTGAGGCTAGTTTTCTGCGTGGTGCCCAAAAGAGAAAAAGAGGTGTCGCTTTGATCAAACCTTTTAAGCTCCTTTATAAAACACAGCTATTTTTTGGATAGAAATGACCTGCTCTCACACCATCCTCTCCCTCCCCTGCAGCCTGCTTTAAGGAACTTCAGTGTGGCTAAATACCCCGAGTGAAACGCAAGCGGTTCCCGCGTTGCCCGGGGCGTCTTGCACCCCGATTACGCACAAGGTCCTTCACCGAGCACCGTCAAGCCTGCACCGGGGTCCTCCACGTGCATCAGCCCTACAAACGTCTGTCGTTCAGCTTTTACTCGTAGGGCCGGAGATTCCCTCTTTTCTCTTCTGCGGCCCTGTGGTGCCTTCGGGAACCGCTTTCCCCCGGCGAGATGTTCCCCGGCTGCTGCAGGTGGCGGGAACCAGCCAGGGCTGGAGTCGTCGGTGACTCGGTTGCATCTGCGGCTCGTAGGGCTGACGCCAGCGCTCCTCTCGCTGAAAAAATCATCCTTCAGTCTCTGAAAAGCGGAGGAAAACAGGCAAGACTCAGCCCAGCCCTTAGAATGGTAATAATAGACATTTTGCAAAAAACTTGTCTTCTTTAAAAACGACCAGCTCCTTTGAAACTGGTTGATTCTTAATATATTTATTTCTGGAATTTTAATCAGGTGCCACACTGATGGGAAGGGATATGTTTGCAGTTAAAGCAAATGAGTTAACTGTAATCTTTTTTTTTTTCCTCTTCCTTGTCTTTTAAAAAAGAAAACATGCATTTGAAAAGAGTCAAAAAGAAAAACTTTGGAGTATTTAATAGTACAGCATTGCTTTTGGAGAAAAAATCTATTGAACAAAGATCAGCTATTCTGCAAGTAGCTGTAAGGAAGATAAAATATTCCCCCTATACACACTTTTTCTTCCCAGTCATCAAACATTTTTTTTTTTTTCAAAAAGACTTTGGATTTATTTAAACCCAGTATAAGAAATCCTACTAAATGTAATAATTATAATGTAGAAATTTTAATCTCCTCTTAGAAACATTTATCTCTTCTTTGTACTTAATAGTTCAAAATTCTCATTTGTGAGGTTTCGTAACACACATTACAATATTTTAACAATTAACTTGTTACTCGTTCTCAAGAAGTAAGAGAATTATTAATTGTACCCTTATTCATAAGTCATACTAAAGCTTTAAGTTAACATTTCCTAATAGGCATTTAATTCTGATTTAATAAGACCATTATTGCATGATAAACAAATATCAATTGATTATTAAAGACATTTATTTTGGATTAGCAGCAATTCTATAGAAAGAATAGCCATTAAACATCAATGAAAAGGCTTTCATTAATAAACTGATTTATTTACCATGGCATAAGTGTCCTGTTCAATCTAAATTAAATATCTATTTGGGATCCTCAGCCTGCAGTGTTACCAAAGGCATCTTCATGTTTGAACACTGCACAAAAAGCATTTCTAGTTCAGATTTGCAAGATGCAATCTCAAAAATAATCAATCCATATAAAAAAGACTTTGGTTACTGCTAGATAACTAATTATACAGACACAGTCTTTGTGCATGTCTATATGAGACATTCTTTGTTATTCTCTTTCTTCTGAACTTTGATGCTATTTAAAAATAAATTTAATTATCCAGTGGTTATTTACACTGCATTTATTTCTTCCATCTAGAATTCTTTTCAAATTTAAAACCTGAAGGTCACTATAATTTTAGAGTAGTTTAATATTCATAGATATTGCAAAATTTCCAGAGAGAAAAATTGCTTTATTTTAAAATTGGAATGTAAGAAAAGAATTATAAAATTGAATGCACTGGGCCTGATCCTGCGGTACTTTATAGCTGTTTTGCAAATAAAAGCTGCAGAATTGGGCCCAATATGTTTCTTCATTGAAAGCAATTATTTAAAAAGTACCATTTAAACAAAGTGTGCGTGTGTGTGAGTCACATACATATTTATGAAAATATGACAGGATATCTATCTTTTTTCCTAAGGGTTTTCCCACATGATTTTATGGGTCTTATCTGGTAAATGCACATGAGTAAAATTATTCACATGTACAAGTGTTAGTAGGAATACGCTTTGTGTCCGTATTCCTTTGTTTCGTTTTTTTAAAGCCCAGATGTTATATGCAGCTGTGGACTTACTTAACCTTATAAACCAATTTAGGGCGGCTTGTGTTTGTTTGACTGAGGATTTTTTAAAAAGATGTTTTTAGAGAAAGCTTAAAAAATATTCTCCATTGCAATAAACCAGCTAGATGCATGGAAGACCTTACAAATAGCGAGCAGTTTGGGTCACGCAGGCTTTCTCCTCTTGGGAAGCACCGAGCCTCCTGAACAGGTTTGCTGAGACCAGGATCTTGCTGCTACAATTAATGTCAGGATTTTGGGGAGAGCCGGGAGAAATTGTGTTTCTGCATTTGCCTGATATTTCATTGCCCTCTTGCAGGTTAGACGTTCCCCCATCAGTGATCCACACCGGTGAAGGGACAGGGGCTGCAAGAGCTGGAAGGGCAGCTGGGGAGCAAGTTAATGCTGCTGCTTTCTTTTCTTCTTGCTCGGTGCCTACGGGCAAAAGCAGCATTGCAGCAGTGTAACACGAGAGCAGCTCTAAGGAAACGCTCCTCTGAGCAAGTGTAACTGTCTTGTAAAACGTGCTGCTGATGGAGATCCGGGAGGCCCTGCTGAGGCTCAGAAAAGAGCAGGTAAGTTGGTAGTGGCAGATGATGCAGACACAAATGACGGCTAATCTTCGCCTTGGTGTGCAAGGGGTGTTTTACCACTATGCGGGCCTGGAAGCGGTCTGCTGTGAATGCTGAATTCCAGGCTGCTGCTCCTGTCCTCAGATCCCAGCAGAATAATCAGGCATTTGAGGGCAAAGAAGGGTCACATTTCAGGGTCTCTGCTGCAGTAGTCCTCTTGTGTTTGGGTTTGCACAGCCCCTCGTTTCGCTGTGCCGAGCTGGGGGCTGCGTGTCATGCGCTACCACGTGTGTTACGGGAGAACGACCTCACCTGTGCAGTCTGCAGATCTCTGTCCAGCTTGAAGAAAATGTGACATGAGATCTTCTTCCTCTAAAGCAGTGAATTTGGCATTAATTGGAAGAAGTACCTAAAAGTTGACCTAGGTGTGCAATGATTTTTGTGTTACGGCAAGATAATTTGGTTCTTGGGACTGTCTATCAACTTAGTGATTCCTGTATCTCCTCTCCTTTCCCCTTGCCACTCGGAAAATGACTCTGGAATAAACTGTGGTCCCTGGATGACCATATGGGGATTTCCCTGGCATGCTTTTGGAGGTGAGGAGCAGTAGATGATGACAGGCAAGGAGGTTTGCTCTCAGACAGCTTATCTAGCATTAAACAAAAAATGTTCAATAAAAATGCTAATAACACTTCCTATATTTTTTCTTATTAATTTATGAGAAGCAGACTTGAACATTGGATAATAGTTAAATAATATTTTTGATTTATTTTTGGCTGTATTTTTTTCTTCTCTTAGATTAAAAAAAAAAAAAAAAAAAAACTGAACAAAGAATCCTGGCTCCTTGCTCAGACTATTTCTGACCTTAGTTCTGGCCTTAGTTAAGTCCAATGGTCAACCTGCAAGGGAGGAATTGGTCAAAGAGGGGTTGAATCTAAAGCTGTAGATCATGATGGGAAGCAATATCTGGCTAAGTTGCTGTGGGTGGTGTAATCAGGAGCCAAGTGGAGATCTGAACTTGCGTGGAGGAGCTGGCACTGGGCAGAAATGCCTTCCTGCTTTTAACGTTAGGGCTCTGCAGCGTAATTTCTAACTGGAAATGGGAAGGCAGCTACAGCCGTGTGTTCGGCTGTTGCTGAGAGGGCTGTGGCGTTGATACCGTTGCCTGACAGCTCTGCCTTTTGTAAGGTTTCTAAATTTCTTTTCCACATGTTTCTTATATCTTCTGTATTACTGCTTTTAAATCATTCTTCTTTTAATTGGCTCAGGAGAAAGGACACATTCCTTTGCCTCTAACTTTTTTCCCTATAAAGTATTTAGGAAAAAAATTGCCGAGTATGTAAACTAGAGATCATTAGAGGTTGTGGGTTTTTTTGTTGTTGTTGTTCTTTTTTAAAGACTAGATTCAGCAGAATGTTGTTTTCTCCCAGGCTCTGGGTCTCTATTTAGGTGATTTTAAGCTCCGTTATTTATTTATATATTTATTCATTAGATAGGCCCACAGTCAAGGAGAAGGGGAACGCGGGGTTATTAATCTTTCCTGTCATCCATTCACAGATGTGAAGTTCACACCACAGCAAATGTGAAGTCAGCAGTACGCAACCACAAGGTGGAAACTTCAAGCAAAACAGGCTGAACGGAGCGGGGGGTGGGAGAAGGAGAAAAGGAGGGGAAGAGGGAAAAACGAAAAGGGGGAAGGGAGAAAAAGGACAAGGGGAGTGATGAATGAAGAAAGAGAGGAGAAAGATGGATGAACAAGGGGAATAGGAAGAGAGAAATGAGATGGATGGAAGAGGGTAAAGAGGAAAGGCAGATAAGAGAGAAGAAAGTCTGAAGAAAGAGTAGGAGAGAAATGAGAGATACCAAGACAGAATATTTAAGATAGGGTGTTAATGTAGCTGGGCCTGCCAGGGTGCTTGGATATCCTGAAGATGTAAAGGGTAATCACTCTCTCAGCATGTATATGCTATTGATATGTTAATATAATTTTCTTTTTCATCTAAAAGCAATGAAGTTTTCAAACTGCCTGATTAACTAGGTCTGGCTGTTCCTGTGTACTTACATGTATTCACAAACACACGTCATACATAAATATTTATACACAATATGAAAACTCCCATAAAACAGCAGCCAGCATTAAAAGTCCTATTAGTATTGATGTGACATTGGACAGACATGTTTGTGCTGATATAACCTACAGCAATATCAATCCTAATACAGCTTTTTGGGAATACAAAATGTAAACAGACAACTTCAATAGAAACATTGAGTATGTTATATTAAAAACAAGCCTGCAGTAATGCAATGTGAGGGGGGGTTGGCGTGCATCTGGCTACAGGTCATGTAAAATGGACATTCTTCTTTAATATGACATAGTTTATCTTACTGAGCTTTTTTAAAAAAATGAGTAATTCATTGTACTGTAAGACTCAGCTATGAGAGCTTGCTATTTTTACTTAGTAAAAAGAACACAGCTAAGTTAGCTCCTGATATATAAATATTCACATATAGATATACATATATATATATGGCACATGTCCTGCCAACGACTTAATCACTGTTTTAGTTAATTTACAGAGATGACTGTATAGAGAAACGACTCATTAAATAAGTTAAATGATTTTGTTTGGTCAGCTCACAACAGAATCACTTTACATGATCACCCTGGTTACGTTCTCGCGTAGCAAAGGCAGACTGTTTATTCCGCCTCTGGTTGTTGCAGAAATTTTGCGAGTTTGTCGGTAGTTTTAAAGCATGGGGACCGCAGCAAGTTAGCAGGGGCTCCAAAGCTAGCCGTAGCTTGAGAATCTCTGCAGGACTGGGGAAAAGATTAAGAAGGGCAGATCAAAAAGCAAAAACTTCTCTGTAAAAGTCAGCAAAAGTAACCTGGCACTTTTGGCACGTGCTCCTACTCTTTAAAAGATTTAGGAGCTCCTATTAGTTATGCTGGCCAGAGATCTTGTGCCTGCCTAAAGCTAAAATCTAACTCTAAAAATAACTTTCAGAATATTTACCCCTTGATTGCAAGGTGGTGAAAAACATTTGGTATAGTTTGCAGAAATCTTTACTGTCTTCACCTGGAATATTTCTGTGAAATGTCTTTGAAAAGTTGCTTTCTTCTGAGTTAAATATCACCATCCTGCCTTCAGATACTCACAGTGTGACTTGGCCATTGTATATAAATCTTGCATTTTGGCTGGAGTATCTGACAATCTGCTGGATATAAGATCCTCTTATAGCAGGGTCAAATATTATCTATATGGCTAAATTTCTTCTCCTCCAAATACATGTTTACTATATTTTTGGTGTTCAGAAGATTTCTACAGGCTTCTGTGAGCTTTGTACATCTGCAATAGTCCTTTTGTGTTACACATCTGAGATCAGTAGCGTTAGGACTTCAATACTATCTTCTGCTTTGTTCTGGTATCAGTTCAGTGTTTAGCATGCTTGGGTAAATCGAGGAAGTAGCTGTGTGATTTATACCGTATGTTGATGTTTACTGTATTACTGGATCCTTGCTGCAAGGTGACTGAGTCTTTCTGTTGCTAAGCTCACACTGATGATGTGCAATCTTTCTGTCCTTTGCTTTATGCATAAAAAGAAAGTCTGGATGCTGCACCTGGGGGGTTGTCTATGAGAGACCCTAGTTTAATGCCTGTTAAAATCAGTTTAATCTTAACGCTGCTCATTAGAAACCAAGGAAAATCATCTTTCTGCTCTCAGGATCCTTACAAGGTGGGAATTTGTTATTCCTACCTCAAGGCATGTGCTCAGAGTGAATGTAGTCAGTAATGCTGGTGGAGAATGAGCAGGACCTGTGGCTTAGGGACAAATCAGCGGAGTTACCTTGACTTTGGTTATTTTGATTTGATTTACACAGGCTGGGAACTTGGCCCTTTTCAGGGAATGAATTCAGAAGCCTCGACAACCCAAGACGCTTCCTATCCTACCCTACCCAGCCGAATTTGGAAACTGCTGATAGAATGCCACTTTCCTGTGACTTTCTGGCTTTGGTCTCTTCTGTGCATATGCAGTGAAATTGGTTTTCTTTTTTCTAAGCAGGGAAAAAGTAGAAACAAGACAAACATCCCCTCCCCTCTCCAAAGGTTCAAGAAGGAAAAGGGACAAAAAAAAAGAATAAATAAATAATAATAAAAAACCACCCTAGAGTCTTTTCCCTCCTTTGAAGGACTTCCCACTGACTATATCATTATCTGTCTCATGTCGGGTATTGGATTCAGGATCTATAGCAGTGAGCTATGCTCATATTGAATCTCATTTGATTTAATAATAAACCTTCCTATTCCCTTGCCTGCTCAGTCTTTCCAGGCTTTTTCAGGCAGTCGTAGCTCTCCCCTATTTTCAGCCAGAAGGGGATGCATAATGTATTGCCCTCTTAATACAGCAATATGGAGACCATCATCCTTCGCTGGACAGGCAGATTCTTGTCTTGCACACACAGCCCCCTTCCTCTTTCTCTCCCTCTAGGAATGCATGTCATGCAGCCCCTTCTATGCATATTCTCGTTGCTTGTGGTTATTCTCTATAGGTGAACCTACTTAGCGTGAACCTGGTAATGAGGAAATATTTACTTTGAGCAGACTGAAAATCTGGAACTATTTCTGTGTCCGCCAGTGTATAAACTGTAATTTTGGAGATAGTCTGAATATTTAAGGGGGAGGGAAAAGAGAGGGCGAATAAGATTCAATTTAAAGTGAAAGGGGCCATCAAAGAATTTGTTGTAAATGGGCATTTAAAATGAATCAGAAAGAGGAGGGAAATAAAGCAGAGAGAAAAAATTTGTATCTTGCAGAATTAACAAAATAGCAAAATCTAATCTTTAAGTAGAGAAAGCTTTTGGAATCTGTCTTTAATTTTCAAATGAGAGTTCTTTTGCTGGATGAGATGAGACTTGGCATATCTCTTGGCATGTATATGGATATGCAAACTTAGTGTCTGCGGTCTCTAATTTCCCTAGAAGAATTTAAGTAAGCCTTTCTGAAGCCAGTAGGAGTTAACCGTATAGCAAGAAAATGTGCTTTATGTCTATATTAAACTTGGAAAAAATGAATTTCTGTTTTCTGCTCTTCTATGTCAGACAAAGGCTGGCTTCAGAGAGTATACAGAGGCATGATTTCATATTGAGAACTGGAAAAGACTGAAGCTCAGTTACAGATGGCAGGCAAGTTGGCAATCCTTTTTAGTTTGTTTTAGGCATATATTATGTGTAAGCTGAAGGAAATTAAGTTTCTATACGTTTCATTAAAATAGGATACATAGTGATAAAGGATTCCAGTTACAGAAAGAACTATTATGAGTACAACTCCTTATTAGACTCCAGAGAATCCACAAGAGCAAGCCAATAGGAATATTCTTACCAAAACTCAAGTACAACTTGTACATAGTAGAGGAATCCAAAACTGTGGTGCTAATCTGTAGGATATGGTAACTCCTGAAACAACTTGCTTTGAAGATAGGGTGCGGTCGTGATGGAAATCAAGGTAGCCAAACTCTTGCATGTCCTTACTGTTGGTTTATAGTGAATGAGTTTCTAAAATCTACCTGCCTCTCTTGTAGGCAACTCACTCAAAAGTAGCAATGAACACCTGGATCCCTGTGTATGGTTTTTAGGCCTTTGAACTATTGGAGGTGACTCTTCAGCAAGAGGACTAAATCCCTGCCCGAAATACAGCCATAGCACTTGTTGTGCCTCAACCGTGCTCCCGTAGTTCCTTTGCCTTCACAAAGGATGTGTGTTTGTCAGCCTTGAAGGACTCCGCACCTCCAGAAGCATCATCCAATGACGCCAGGCAATGGGAAAGGTGAGAATCGTTGCTCTGATTTGTAAAATCACCCTATCTGTAATTCATGAAGGGACCAGTGCCATAGCACAAGGTTTCAGTCCTCCTGTAGCTCAGGAAAATTGGACAACTTCATAGTCTTTTATGAAAATATAATGTATTTTTTTGCTGCCTTTTGAGTAGTAAATTATGGATTTGAAAGTGGCAAGTATTAGCAACCTGCCTTTATCACTAACAAAACTGGGCAGGAGAGAAAAGGAGTCTACAGAGCCTTTGACAGAATGTTTAATAACATTTGTGATTGCAGTTTCCTAGAGGTGATGTGTATAATATGTATTTTCCCTCTCATTTTATCACTTATGCTGGAGACTGTTATTGTGTCTCTGCATCCATGAACTTCTTCCTCAGTCAGAGGTTGGAGTGATTTAGAGCAATCACAGCAAAAGCTACATTGTGAAGCCTTCTTCATCCTTTAATGGCAAGATTGCCCTGCTTTAGTTTTGCTCAGCATTATGAAAATGGACTGCAAAATTCTCATATCATCGTATCACAAATAGACGGTAAGGCATTAAAAGTTTGCAATACCAGGGCAGTTGAGACTGAAACTCTGACAAATCTTCTTGCAAATGAACAGAGACTTTGCAACAATGCCAAAATGGACAGCATCTCATGGGTACTCTGCTAGAAGAAAATGCAAATTTTTTTTTTATCATGGATCTCTTCCTGTATAGGAACTTAAGATTTTGGATGGCTTTGGTGCCTTAACATCAAAATGTTCACAAGTTTATATTAAAATTGATCCTTGGATAAAATTTCAAGAGGTAACACTTTAAACTTTGATTAAAAATCAATATTTTGGACTTGGCAGCGAAACTGCACTTTTCATTGACGTAAAATGAAGAACAACATAGGGAAAGGCATATGTGCCTCTTAAGAGAAAGATACAGCCTGGGAAGTGAACAGTAATGGAAGTTTTCAGGGATGTACTTTAAGAATCAGGTGACAACAGGCTGAGGTAGCAAGGTATGCTTAGACCGACTTTACTTGTAATGAAGAGCACTTCTCTGAATAGAAAAACTAGAGGTGGGATGAAGGCGGAGTTCCCACTCAGCTGTGGGAAATGGTCCCACAGCCTCTGGACAGGGAGGAAGAATCACGTCTGTTCCTTTGAATCAGACCGAGTAAGTGCAGAACTGCTCAGACTATTTTCATTTCAGGTGATGAGCAATGCTGCAGATAGTTATCCTTGCTTGGATGAAAGTCAGTGCCAGGAACAGGTCAAGGATGTATTTCAGACACCCAAGAACCCACTCTCCTGCAAGGCCAAAGCACTGGAGAACCAACCATGAAGAATTACCTACCTCAGAAGGAGGATAATAGCCCTGTCAGCTACAGAACTCAGAGGCAATTTAATCGAGTATTAAAAGAACAAGCCTAGCTCTTTGTATCACTGAATGCCTCTGTTAAAGTAGTGCACTTCTGCTGCTGTTCCCTAGGTCTTTTGTTGGATGGCTTCCAGAAGTTGGATTCAAAGCTGAACTCTCACTCTGAAATCGCAGCTGGCTTCTTGTAACAAAGCTCAATTTACAGGGGTACAAACATGCTGAAACTCATTATGAGCTTTGCTGCCTTAAGTTAGGATGGGCTATTTCTACCTTCACTTCTATTCATTATAGGTAAAGCTATTCAGATCCTGTGTGTTGACCTGGATGTATTTTTCAACAGTCATATTGCAGTGTCGTGTCCACTGAAATGTCTACTACTCTTGGTCTCCAGCTTGTTCTCTCTAATTTCATCGTAGTTTCTTTTCATTCACAGTTTTGCAGTACAGTTCATGGCACCTTCAGGTGAGCTCAAAACAATATCCTAGTTTCCATCTTCAGGTGTCTCCTTTCTTTCTTCAAACTAAACTTTCCTCTCTTGCACTTTGATTTTTGGTTCCCTTAAACAGTCAGCGAGATGAGGGGAACATGTTGCCGTTCCAAATGTTTTCTGCTCTCATGTAGAGTGAGATGGCACCATTTTGCCTCTTGGCAACTTCTTCCTGTTGATAACATCATATTCAATATTATCAAAAAGCAAAGATTTAGCTTAACGTAATGAAAAATGAGAACAGGTCACTGAGAAGAGGATATGAAGTATAACCTGAACTGTATTGGCTGCTGGCTATAGAAAGCACGCAAAGTGTCCAAGTTTAAGAGGAGAACTCATGGCCTAAGTCTAGGATGAATTTTTTAATTGTCTACTGAGCTGAGAAAGGAGCAACCAACGGAGTGATGCCCAAAGTATATATATATTTTAATGTACTTCTGTCATTGAAAAAGTCACTGGAACATGGAACTCTCAGTGCTAAAATCATTTCAAAAATAGGCCTAGGCACCTAAATCACACAGGATCTTCTGAAAAGTGTACTTTAAGAAAACTTCCTGGTGTGCTAGTAAGATATTCTCCCAAGGAGCAGCCCCAAAACAGCTCCTTAGTTAAGGCTGAGGAATCTCCAGTCATCACAGAAGTTCACTGCCAGCACAGTTTGGAGCTGGTTATAATATGCAAATAGCTTTTTTTGCCATGAAATATTTTGTATTTTAAAAAATTAAGACAGCGTTATTTACTCTCTTCCCCTGTGCACCCCCGCCACGGCTGGTGTTGCTTATGTGCTGTTGGCAGATGGGATGTGGATCATTTTAATTAGATTTTATTGGACTGTTATATGGCCCATAATTGTGATCATTACTCATTTTCACTGTGGTTCAGACAGATCTTCTATTTAGACATGATGATATTTTGATGAGACAAGTCCCATGTAACTTGTTATGTTAGGGGCCAGTAGCCAAAGCAGTGGAATTAGGTGTTTTCATGGCATAAAAATTGGAGGAGATTAATAAAGGATGTAATGGTCAATTTGTATTTCTAATTGTGCCCAGATTGTGGATGCTATAGGCAGAATATCTCTTTGGGCTGCTGGGTTCTGCTGAAAATTGCAGGAAACAAAGAACCCTTGCAGCTGAAGTCCAAAGTTGCAGGTACTCAGATGTAGCACAGAGAGGTGCATTCCTGCATTGCACCTTCAGAGAGAGGGGGAAACCCTTCGTTGGTGTCGTCTGCTGAAGTAAGAGCTGTTATGCTTATTCACACCAGCTCCATGTCTGGCCTGTACACTTTTGCTCCTTCTCTGTTGTGCTTTTATGCACAGATGTTCTTGTGGTGGATGTGAATCATTGCAAGGAGATTATGGTTGGAGACTGTTGAAGTGTGAAATGGGAATGGGTCCATCGTAACTTCTCTGTATCTGGGGCATGTTTCTTTCTGCTGATGGCCCTTGCCTCTTCTTGAGCAGTTGTGCTTGAACCCTGAGGTGTTCCCTTTGTTTCTTGCACAACATCTTTTGGGGAGTATGTGGAGTCCTGAAGAGTAACAGTTACAAAGATATTTGGAGAAAGCTTTCTGTGCTAGACATGGCCTATTGTTAGAGAAGCGTCTTCTCACCTCTGCTCCACGGGGTCCTTACTGTTGAGTGATTAGCCTTAGCTTTTATTCTCTTGACTTTCCAGAACCATGGCTAGTTTTTGGACACAGTACTGTTAGGATATGCATCTAGTTCTCCCTTTATGTCCTGAGGAACACTGGTCATGCACCATGGCCAGGAGTGATGGTTCAATAAAATTTCCAAAAATATTCTGAAGAAGGGTTTGCATTTTCCATTTTCACCCATTTTTTGTGAATAAACTTGCCTTTGACTAATCATTTTTTTTTAAAATTCCCCTTTAAAGAATAATTTCTGACCTCAACAATATTGCATTTGCAGATGCCAAGATTGTTGGGGAACTGAAAACACTGGGGCTCATAGGCTTTTGAGTACAAATATTAACAATTGCTTGTGCTCGAATGTTATCTACAATGAAAATATTTCTATCCCAGTAACAGACCAGTAGATTTAGTTTAGCAGGAAAATAATCTGCAGCTAAGAAGATGGGACATTACAAATAGTTTCAGTCTTTTGCAACAGAACACGAGATGCTCCAGTGCCATTTCCACACCGTTAGGAGACACACACACAGTATGACTCAGTATGCTCCTCTGGACAGATATCTTTAAAAGGTTGCTGTTAAGGGTGACTGGTTAAAATCATAATGGAATGTAATGTAAATCTCAAGTCAGATTTTTGCAAGGATCAACTCAGATTCCACTTTCAGATGCAACTAAGATCTGTTGTCCTGTTGTCCCTCCAGCTGTCCATTTTGGGTGCATCATCCCTCTTCTGAGTTGCCTACATATCATTTTGCTCTGTGTGCAAACTGGAAAGGGACTGGTCTGTAAAAGAGAGAAGAGAGTTTGTTCATTCGTTTATTAAAACAAACAAACAAACAAACAAACAAAAAAAAAACAGATAAGGAGGAACATCTGCCCTGTCCCTCTTGTGTCCAGACTATTGAACCTAAATCTACTCCCCAGTAAGTGCTGGTCTGTGTATTTCTTTTGACTAAATGCAACCTATTCTTTTAATTAAAAGAAGTCCAGATTCTTCAGCATTTCTATAGAGAAGCAAAAAACTGTTTCTCCTTCACTCATCCAAACAGATCAATCTGGATCAAAATGCCAGTCGTACTCCTGCTCAAGGCTGTTGTAGACTCCTCCTGTGTTACTGCTCTTCCACTCATTGTTGGGTACCAGGAACTTAGTTCTGTGTAACCACCCTTAGCTTCTTGCCTCGTTATCCCCTTCCATTTCCTTGGATCTGGAATTCTTGTTTAGATGCAATGTACTATAAAGTCTCACTTTCTGCTTCAGCTGAAAAATGAATGTGATAATCTCAACAGAGCCCCTCTCGTCTTTTACCTTGTTATCTATCCTTTCCCCCTTTTTAAAGCATGGCTGTAACACAGCCAGATATTATAAAAAATTTGCAGCCAGAACTCCCTAACTCCCTGATCACTTCATCAGCCATTATGCTCTTGTTTATGGTCAATGACACTATCATAGATGAAAAATATGAGTTAGCCCAAGTCAAATATTCCTTGTAAAGCATTAGTTATAAACTCAGCCTTACTTTTCTGTTTAGTCATGAATATTGTAATTTATTAACATGCACTCATTTTCTGAGAGTTGTTTTGTCAGTTGTTTTTGTCTGGGAATTGGACCAGCTCACCTTATAAAATTATTTTTCTCTTTTGGTTAGTGCTAATGGGCTCCAAATCAATGTAGCTCGATGGGATGAGAGAACCTTTCCTAACAGGAGAATAATAATCACTAAATTCTGATATGAATTTTCACACAAAGAATGTGTACTAAAATGGATGAAACATCATGCTTCATTCTCTCATGCTGATTTTTCAAGTGAATAATTGCAAGCCATGATTAATGTCACCCCAGAAATCTGGCATGCTTATTTGTGAACATATTAATGAGTCTAGTTTTATTACTACTCAACCAACTCTAATGCCTTAGTGTAAGCCTTGTATTTCCCAGTTTCTCTATCCTTATAAGATATTTTCTTCATTTTTCTTCACTATTTTTCCAAGTCCAAGTTTCCAGGACTGTGGACTTTGAGTGCTCGGTGTGCTTACAGCACTTTAGAAATCACAGATACTGCTTTGCATGTGCCGTTTAAGCTTATCTGCTTCTTGCTAAGTCCCACTGGGGTGGGTGCTGGGGACATATGATAGGCAAAGCTGTTATACCAGGGTTACGAGTGTTGGATGCATCTCTCTGATTTGGCTCCCAAATGTGCTCATGACTAAATGGTTTAGACAAAGCACATTACTTATCAAAATAGACATCACTGGCAGGATAATTCATGTAAATTTTCACTGTAAACAAACTAGGCAGCCTTTTCTAGTTGCATGTCTTAAGAGACAGAAGATGAACTGGTTATACCTTGTTCAAGGCACCTGGAAGCCATGGCCTAGAACTGAAGGGATTGACTTAAGGTTCAGAGTCACGTATTACCATGCTTCAGTATGCTCTGCAGCTTGCTGAGCTTCATCCGTACTGAACATAAGGCCAACATGTCTTAATTTAAGAACACTGAATGAGGTTTTAAACTAACATATGACCTTCTGGTTTTGAGTAGGTGAGCATTTGTTTTGTGAAAGCTATTCTGGCACTGGTTAGTCCTGCTTTTGTCCAATGCAGAGATTAAGATGGCAAGAATTGAGATTAACTGTTACATTACATTGGACAAAGAATTAGGGGATCTCTTGATATTGAGTGGGTGATAAAGTGGTGGATAAAATTTTGTGTTGTTAAATGCAAAGGAAAGCACATGGGGAAAATCAGTCCTAACTGTGCTCAGCAGTGGGCTATGAACAAGGTATTACTACTTGGGAAAGAAATCTGGGAGTCATTTTCACAGAACTATCTACCTTACCAGTTCAGTGCTCAGATGTGGTCAGCAAAAGCAAATAAAATACTGCCAGTATAAATCTTTGGTGTGCTCATAGTTCGAACAGTCTGTGAAGTTTTTGTCCTCTCATTTCAAAGTGCATGGTGGAAATAGAGAAGGTACAGCAAAAGGCAGCAAAGATGGTTAAATGTATGAACTAATTAGTCACTCTGTATAGAGATGCTAACTTCAGATTTTTCAGCTCAGAAAAGGAAATTCTGCCGTGATTGAGGCGTAAAAAACCCTGAGCTGCCAGCAGAAAGTAAGTAAGTAGGGAATAACTGATTACTCTATTTCTCACAAAAAAAATGGAGAACACCAAAATAATTTATCAGGTGGTAGCTTTAAAATAAACGAGAGAAGGTACTTCTTCCTACAACGCATAGTTGTAGCATGGAGCTCATTGCCGTGGGATAACGGGAGGTGAAAAATTTACCTAGGCTAATTAATGGAAAAATATAATCTCTAGATAGTAAATATAATATTACATCTTTTGTATTACTAAGTGTGCTTGACTTGTTCCTGCAGTTGTTCTTCCCCAGACTGGCTCCTGTTGGAGGGAGGATACAGGAGGACCACAGCTAGACTTTTAGACTGCCCCATTTCTGTTATTCTTACGTTCTAACGGTTGCAGCTCAGAGCTCTGCAGAGGAAGGATGTGAAAAAGCTTCTGAAGGCCTGACATCTAAATGACTTCCCCTTTAGGGTACCAAAAAGATGTTAAAAAGCGATTAACTTGGAGGCTAACAATTCCAAGCCTGCAGTGACTGGGTGAAGATGTTTCTCTAAGGTTGGGCTTTGCTGAAGGCCCTAAGAAATACCTACATACAGGCTACTGCAAAATCTGAGTTTATTTCTGTGTTTCCTCGGACAAGGATGCAGGAAGAGGGAAGAAAGAGGGAAAATTCAGAAAAAAAGAAAAATCCTGCTTTACCTACCGAGAGAGCTCAAGATAGGAAAACATCTGGCAATGTTCACAATAATTCAGACATTGTCCCAGGCCTTAATTACTGGCACAGGCAACTGTGGAACCGGTAGGAGGGAGGTGGATAGTGTCTGTGCACTCCATCTGCTGCCTGCAGAGACGGGCGCGTTCCAGGCCAGGTGTTGCTGAGCGTTGCTCTTGTCTAGCAGCGAGATAAGTTTAATTAAAGGGCTAATTATTCCCACTCTGGAATGGACCTATCGTTGTACTTGCGATCGTGTTCTAACTCCTTTCCTCTGGTGTTCATGCATTTTTACATTTACCTTCTATTGTCACGTTACTGACTTGTTTTGCTTAAATGAGGATAGGTCTTTGGTGCGTGTGAAAATTGGAAACAAAGGGACTTGGCCGGAGTCAAGTCTAGGTGATACTTCACTGTAATGGCATTTGTCAGCACAAAAAGGCATTTCATACTGGCTTTCTAAGTTTCTTTTGAAATAAGTAGTTTGCAGTTGCAGTAACTAAGGGCTAGGATCAGTGGCGAATAGGACCCAGATGTTTGTGTTCTGCTGCGACTGTTAAGAGCATCAGGCAAAATTTCTCTTTTGGTTAAACCAAGAGTAGCCCACTGGTTTCCAGAGAGCTGCTGGATTTACTTCAGAATAACAGTCCATGAGATTGTCTGTTGAAGTTTTTTCCTTTTTTCCATTCATTTTGAAAGCTGTGGTATAATCCATGCTTGCTTTCTCTGGCTTTGTCGACCATGCAGAGCTATGAATCTACTCACAGCTGTACACCAATGGCAAATAGTTTTCTGGCAGAAAGTACTAGAGACTTCCTCTTTAAGAAGCTGTGATCTCCTGGGTTGTCAGCCCAAGCTTACCTTTATTTTGACACTTTTTGATCTTCCTCAAGAACACCCTGTCTAGGTGAAGCCTAAGTCTAGAGACAGGTTGTCTTCTACAAGCTCCTGAAATTTGCTGTCCTCTCGTAGACCAAATGTTGAAGATCTGTTTTCACAAGGTCCATAAAAAATGTTGAACCCTGACCACCAGGTTGTCAGACACCAGAGAGCTGTTTGTTGGGAATAAGAGTACTTCAAGGAAAACGTATCTTTAAAAACATGCAGCTTATTTGCATTGTCCTTCTCCTGTTTCCACAGTACCACGAGGACTCTGTGGTCTGCCTGTGGACTGGGAAGAGAGAAGGGATCCTCCTCTATTAGTTTTGTGCCTGCCAGATTTTAGATTGTAAATGAGTGACCATATCCTCCGGGCTAGGATCTCTATTTTATGTCATTTCAGAGCTTTTGTTGGTTAAAGCTTCGAGTCAGGTCAAATTGATATGTGGGTTCCCCCCGCCCCCTCCTTCATGTGGCCAAACTTCAAAAGACATATTACTCATACTGTTTTAGCATTCAAGGCTTGCATTAATTACCCACTAATGGCTTTATTTTTTGCAGGAAGCACTTTATATCTTACTCATGGAGCCAGGAGAACTATCACTAGGGTGGATAAGGATGTACATATAAAGTTTGTAACCTTAATATAATCTCTGAATATTCCATGATTCTGTAATGTCTGTCATGCTGGGCTTGAGCCCTGTTGCTGATGAACTGCCTGGGGCACTGTGTTGCAAATGCATTCTTTCACAGTCTAAAACAAAGCAGAGAAAACCGTATAATGAAATCCAGTCGTGCAACATTATGGGCTAAGGAGAAGGGCCACTCCTTTGCTAGGATAGTTGTAAGAAGACATTTTTGAAACCACATAGCTTAAATGATAGCAGCCACCAGCCAAAACCCAAACATGTGTCTGTGTATAAAATAGACACATAGAATATATGCAAAAAGTTTTGAGTGCTCTGTAAAATATATTTGTAGAAAGACCGTGAAACCTAAGGGAGAGAGCAGTGTGAAATGTACTGTGAAAGATCATTTGGGAGCGTGGCACTTGAGAAAACCTAGAGAGGGCTTTTGGGGTTGAGTGCTTGTCCAAATGGCCATAGCACTGTGAGCAGTTCCATAGAATAGTCTTTTGTCTCAATTTATGCCATGGAAAGAAGCATTTAAGCTTTTATGTCCTTTGCAAAGAAACAGGATCTGTTCAGTGATTCCGTGTTTAGTTATTTTCCCTTTAAACTAGAAGAAACTTGCAAGTGTCTGAACTTTTGGCTAGCTGTTGAAGTGAGAAGGGGGTAATCATAACCTGCAATTTTGAAGCCTGTGCAAGCTATATAGGATTTATTATGCTATGACAGGGAATAATTAAGGTCTGAGAACTCCTATCAAGGTTTTCAACATAAACATGTCTAACCAAAATCCCATAAGCGTGACTGAAGGCTGAGGTGGGGAGGAACCCCCTAAAACCACAATTAAGATTTTCTGTTCCACAGGGAGACCTGAAAATGTGAAACAGTGGCAGTTAGACACGGACTTTGGCGAAGTTTATCTAATAGGATGCTCATTTGTTTCAGTTTAGATTTTGAAAGCACAGTGTTTCAGCAGGAATATGTATTACAGCAGTGTAGTGAAACCAAAGAAAAGGTACATGATGGTCGTGTCAAAATCAATTTGGGAAGGAGAGGGGCAGCCAACAGTAGAGTGACAACTTTTTAGAGACTACTTAGAGAAGCTGGATATATTTGAGTTAATGAGGTCAGACTGAATCCATCCAGAGGTGCTGAAAGAGTTAACGGACGTGACTGGGAGGCTGTTGTCTATCATCTATGAAAAATCATTGTAATCTCGGGGCGGTGACTGATGATCAGCAAAGGGAGCAAAAACAAGGACCTGTCAAAACACTTGTACGACTTGGTACAATGCTCAGCTTTTCAATAATGGAAGGAACTATTCGCTTTTGGAAAGATCTAGTATATACATTTTTATAACAAGATAGGGTACCCCCTAACATTTGGAGCATTCATCAATCTTTTTTAATTTGATCAGAAATAGAGTTTACAGTCAGGAAAGGACCCTGGCCTCCTCTGTGGGCCAGTAATGTGCAGAGACTAGGGACATCTCACAAGAACTAAAGCTTTAAACAGTTTTTGAAACTGTAAAATGCCCATGTAATAGTGCAAACCTTGAAAAAGATCACAATTTTGATTTTATTAGTATGTGTCATTCAGACAGGCTCGGTTTGGAGCCTTTCTTCTTTCGTGCTGAGCGAATGAGCCCTGTCTAAATGTGGCTATACGCTGCTCTGCAGTGTTTTTGTTCCCAGTGGGTGGGAGAAGCCGTACGCTATTTTCCTGGCATTGTCCGATACGACAGTTTGAAGCTGGGGGGCCCGAATCCTGCACTGAAGCTTTTACACTGTAATTCAGGAAGGATCGATGCATCCAGTTGGCTACATGGTCTCCCAATTCGGTAATATGGCAAAGAACAGGCCTTGCTTTGTTTTAAACTTTTTCAGGATGTCTAGGAAACTCATAGAATAGTGAGAATTTTCCAGAATTCAGGAAAACCAAGCGTCTTGCACCAGCCTCAGGGACTACAGAGCTGTTTAAACCAGCTTCATACTACCAAAAGATTCTTCTGTTTTAGTCTTACAGTGCATCTCCAAGTGGTATAACTTTCCTGAACTGGTAAGATGCATATCATATATCTTAAGTGTGTGCTACACAACAAATGCAACTGGAAAGCCTTTTAAAAGCAACCCTTGGTACTGAGTAAACACTACCCTGATCAGTTAGTCAGATCCTGTATTGAGAAGCCCGTTGCATTCATTATTCATGAACGCAATATGGTATGCGGATCCATGATCTTTACGGACAATAAATTCTGAACTCCCTAAATGAGAACATTTGTTATAGAAACCTGATTCTAAGAGCTGAACTCCTCCATTTGGGAAAGGTGCACTGAAATATTCTCTCATTTCTGGCTGCAGCTCTGACAGTCAGAGAGCTTGTTTACCTAATCTGAATAGTTGACCTTTATATTTTTTGGAAATGTTTTCTTTTTTCCTCCTAATTATGTAGAAGGAACACTTCCTTTCAGAGCTCTGATGGACTTCTCTATAAATAGCTACTCAAATAGCAGAACTTCACACTGAAGCCTTCAGCAAAGTCAGCATCCCTAGGACTTTTTAAGCCTGAGATAGGAACCACGTGGAATTTAATCATTAATCACCAGTCTTTAATTAACAGCTCTGGGCTTTGAACAAAAGGTGCTTACTGCAAGGATGTTGAGGGGCCTTGAACTCTTCAGAGTGTTTTCATTCAGAGGACCCAGTGGCCTTCAGAAGGGAGCTGGTGGGGCAAGCTATTCCTTGCGTTAAGGGTCACGCTTCTAAGGAAGAGCAGATGTTTGTGGCCTGATCTTCATTTTCACAACTGTCCTGTTGGCTGGCTGCAGGTTTGAGCTGATTCAACTCAGGGAGGCTGCCAGCTCCCCGCAGCAGGCAGCCCACAGCGGCCGCGTTGCCCTCAGCCAGGGCCTGGTTTGCTCTTGAAAGGACTCCAGCATCTCCAGAGCCCTGCTGCCTCCGTCAGGTGAGGTGAGTCTTAAATGGATGAAGGAGGAAAGTTGCTCCAGGCTTGGAAAATTTTATAGGGGAGTGTTCAGAATTGAGCACGCAGGAGAGAAAAAAAACATTGCTATAAAAGTTGACTCAGCCAATATTTTTCAGCATTCCTGCTGCTGTGATTGAAGATATTTGTTTTTAATATAGGTTTCTCCCATTTTAGTCTGGCTTTCTTGTAGTAAAAACTAAAGGGCAGATCCTCAGCTGATATAAATTGGCTCCACTGAAGTTAATGGAGCCATGCTGGTTTGTACCAGCTGAGGGATCTGGCTCGTGCTGTGGTGTTCGATACCCCTTTGTATTGCTATGATTATGATCCTAATTCAGTAAAATGGCTTCACAGTGTAATAAAACCATCCCAGAGAATGGAAGATGAAAGAGTTCACTCTCCAACCAACAAGATATTTTTCAACAAAATGTTTTCCTTTATTTTCTTTTTTATCAGAGAATACTCTAAACCAAAGCTCTTTAGAGCAAATGTACCTCTGACAAAACTTTCCCCAGGAAAGGCTTCTTGGCTTCAGTGTGGAAGTCTGCTTGTGTGCAGAAAACATGCTTGGCATACTCAGTGGCCTGGGGTCAGGGCCCGTCGAGGCTTGTGCGAGAAAAAGAATTTGATCTTCAGAGGGCAGGGGTGTTACTACAGAGCAGTTAAAACCCTGAGCTAACCTTGACTTCTGAAAAATAGGAGTTATCATAGTAGCAGGTAGGACATTGATCATTTCACTCATTCTCTGCCCTGTCTACTTATTCTTCATCTGTCTGAGACAGCAGAAACAACCAGTGGACTTGTGTAAAGCTGTATCCTTCCCAGTCCTGGGGGTAAATGACACAGTGGTGGTTTTCCTCCTTGTGATCTGCTCTTTAGCAAACAGTAGAAGATGCTGTGCTTGAGGAGCAGAGAGTGTGATAACCTACGCGGCCTTATTGCTTAGAGCTGTTGAGCACCGAAGGGAATAAAAAGACACAAAGACCTAAATAAAGGCAGATAGATGCATAGCTAGATCCCTGGGATGAAATGTGTTGTTTGCCGTCGCAATGCTGAATTGCACACTGGTTTTTCTGTGCCAAGAGGGATTTTTACAGGGACATTGCTAAATGGAGGCAGTAAATTTAACTTTAGAGGACCGTGAATTGAAGCTTTTGGCTAGAAGCTGAAATGCTGTTACTCTTTACTGGACCCTTTTAACTTCACTTGGAACAAGACAATATATTTTACCTCTAAGGCCTTTGGAAGTTGAAGGCCCTGCCTGTGGCAGGTCTCGTTCAGCTCCTTGGGAGCTGGGGTCTTACAGAACAGCAGTCAGATGCTGCAGTGGACCTTTCAAGGTGAATATGAACCAGTCCAGCTTATTTGGGTAAGGGTGAGATACTAAAGGCTCTCATGAGAAGGTTCAAGAGAGTTGTGGGTTGAACGTCTTCCTGCTGGGTGGAAGGCTGTGCCGCTGCAAAATTTAATATTGGTAACATTTTAAGTGACAGAATAGCTGAAGGGACACATAAACAGAAAGCAACCAGCGCCCAAAAGCTTTTCACCTGAATTGGCAAGTTCTGTTGACTCCTGCTTCCAGACTTGTGCTGGTCCCTGAGTAGTAGTCATTACTACAGCTTGTTCAAATAATAGTTTTCCTACATATTCAACACGTTGAAACAAACTGAACCATTTTTGCTTTTGAGCCTTCCAGTGGGATGATCCAATTTTTGTCTATCTTCACTTTCTTTCAAAGAAAAATTTGAAGAGGCAAGACTTTTCTTGCTGAGATCTAGTAGCAATTCACTGCAACAGTTTTTAAACTTTATGTACTATATTCAAATTATGCAATCCTGGAATATTCAGTGCATACATGACAAATTACAAGTCTCTATTAAAGGTGGAATTTACCTTTAGCATTCATGTTCTTCTCTTCCAGGCTTTAATGAAAGGTTAGAGATTCTTGCATTTGGCATAGGCTGACCGTGGAAGACGTTCTGGCTGTCTGCTTAAAGGAAACGCTCTTGGACGGAGAGCAAACTCTTTCTTGTATCATGAGGGTTGTCTTTTTGGGATCTGCATGGCACAGCAGAGGGAGGCTCTGCTTTCCAAAAGGGATGGGGGAATCTCATGCTGGCAGCTTGAATTTAGAAAGAGGCCTTTTATGACTTTGTCAAGAAGGCAAGTACCTGGAGGCAGAAAATTGGGTTTTGGGGTTTTATTAAAGTGTTTTGAATTATCAGTGCTCATGTGTAGGCAGGATGAGGGGATAGCGACATGCGTGCAGCTCTTAATTTTGGAGTAAATATGTCTATTTCTTGCATTAAGTAAAAAGAAGGATGGTCTGGAGACCTTTGCAGAATCCATGTGTATCTGATTCCATAGCCAGATATCTGTGGCCAAGTGGCTACCAGGAGGGCCTAGAGTACCTTAGTGCTCCTGGGCTTTAGTGCCCCGTTTCTGAAAAGGGGAGGCAGAGCCTATCACCCAAACTACAGCTGTGAGGTGAAGAAAGACGTTGCTAGATCTGATCAAACAAAGAAAAGCTTTGGACCATATGGACCCCAATGTGTGGTCCAAGTACAACAGCTTGGTGAGTGTCCTGCAGGGAGACTTTTACTAGCACTGCAACAACAATTCATCATTGCCTGAAGGTTTGATGGGTCTGGTACTCCTCGTCTTAATTGACCTCGGCTGGAGACCTGCGTTTAAGTCCAGCTTAGTCACAAAGGACTTGGTCTGTACTTGGGGCTTAAAGAGGATATTTATCAGAAAATCACATGATTAATGGAACTGAACGGTCTCTGTTCGAGAGTGGCCAGGAATTGAATTAACAGAGCAGGGATTTTGGCAGGTATGCAGTGCTGGCAAAGCTGAGACCTAAGCCGGGGGAGTTAGAGCACCCGTGGCCTAGCTGGGGGGCAGCCACCGGGATGTGGGTGGCTTTGGGGGCTGGAGTCGGTAGAGGGTGCCGGGGGTCCGGGAGGGGCCAGCTGACTGGCAGAACAGCGAGGCACAAAAATGTGCTGGGCTTATGTCTGGATAAACTCTTGTGTGCAAATTATTAACCCTTCACATACCAGTGCCAAAATGATTGCTCACAGTCCTCTGCAAGAAGGGGCAAAAGTAAATGGGAGGTTAACAGAAGTTGATATCTCCAAGTAAACTGTGATAGAGGTGAAGATTTAATGAACAAAAAAATAGAAAATCATCACATATTTTCCTTTCTGCCTTTTTTTCCCCCACTCTTGCTTCTTTTTCCCTCCATGTCAATACCAAACAAGACAGGACTGAAATTAATGGGGAAAGCAGCAATTAGCAAATTAGGTTAGCGGTGTGTTGCAGTGTGCCATGGCTGCCAGGTGTGAGGGGCTCTGGCAGTATATTTATTAATGGCTGTCAGAAAAGTGACACTTTGATGAATGAAGCTGGGTAATCAGCACCCTCCGACAGTGAGCGCTAAGAGGCCTCAACATGCTAAACTGCAAAATCAAACCTTTTCTAGCCCCCAAACAAAAATAAAACAACAAAAGTCACTGCAAGAGTGTGTTTTTCCATGAGGAATTGGAATTCACATTCTCCCCTAAATACCTCTTTCCTGTAACTTGCTGGGGAAGAGTTGTCTAGTTTGGAGATTTTTCTGTTCTTTGGGATATGGGACACACAAACCTAAAATTCAGGCAGCTTAAATACGCAAGGCCTGCTTTGCTGTTTTAGGTATATCCTAATAGTGCTATCAAAGCCAACGGTGCTAGGCTCGCACCTTCTGGGGTTTTGCCCTTTAATTATAATGATATTAATAATCCATAGACCAAGCTTGTGAACTAACTTGCCATATAAGATATTAATGTCTCTTTTGACTAGTGGTCAGCAATTACACTGCTCATAATTAATGCCTCCGACATGTGACTTCTAGGAGCCCACACTGCATATAGGAACAGATAATTAATCTACATCCACAAGGTGGAACATCTCTGATGCGAAGTTTCACCAGCAGCGTTGTTGCATCGAGATGTTTCCGCCCTTCGTAATTTTAGCTTTGAATGGGCCTTTTCTGATGAATGTGTCGTTATTGTCAGAAATCAGTTACGGTAGTGATCATTTAGGAGCTAAACAATACTTGATAGGCATTCAAAACATGGTGCAAGCACGTGGGTGGACTGCTAATTCTGTGCTGTAGATGTGTATGCAAGTTCCATGCTCTGAACTCTTAGCCAAAGTTAAGTGAGTTTAAGGGAGGTTTTCTTTAAAAAAAATATTTCAGTACTGTCGTGTTTGAGGAGATAAATCTAGCTGTTGGGATAGCATCTGGATAAATTGTTCTGCAAAACAGCAGAGTACATGGAAGTTTTTTCCAAGGTTTTAGACTTTGTGTTGCTCATGGGCGATATGTTTTGTGCAGCACTTCAATAGCTGAGCATGGAGTTGGTCAAATTCCCCAATTCCGTGGAGAAATTGGATACATTTTTATAAAATCCTAGTTCTGGTTTTGGCCGGCTAAAAGAACTGTGTAAGTTTTGATTAAAAACATGAGAATAAATGTAAGTCATATCCCAGGCACTCATCTGTTCTTCTAGTTTGAATTGAAGCTGAATGGTCTTTTTGGAGTTATTCTTCAGGAACTGTGGGCTTGTTAAATTTGGATTGGCACTTGCAGCAAATCTGAAATTGTTCTCTTATGCTTTAATAATTGTGTTTAGTTTCCTAATTTGGCTGTTAAGTTTATCATAAGATAATAGAACATTTTAAAAAGTATAATCTGACCAGACTGCAGGAAATACTTAAAAAATAAACTTTCCTTCTGAAACTTTGCTGTTTTTGCTTGCTGTCTAGCAAAAACAGTCTGCACGCATTGCTCCAGCCTGCAAAGGTACACATTCCTAAACCAAACAACTCCTGAACTGAACCTAGGTATTCCCCTTGCATGATAGAAATCAACTGATCTCTGCCAAGAAAAATCAGCAGAGCCACTGAGTGCTGTTGGCTGCTGGTGTGGGCTGGCGGGACCAGCCCAGCTCCCATGCTTTCTGGCTGGATGGCCTCTGTCGTGGCCAAGCTGTGGCCACCAAACACTATCTGCACTGTTTTTCAGGGCCCGGTGGTTCCTGCAGGTTGCTGCTGTTGGTGGCCTGGTGGCCGGGACCAGGCACAGCTCTGCTGGTGGGAGCCCTGCTCTGCCCTCTCTGCAGGAATAGGTGCTGTTGAGGCTTTGGAGCCTAAAGGTTGCAAGCGTTTTTCCTGATTTCAGGGCAAGATGGTTCTCTGTTTAAGTCAGGTATTGCTCTGAGCAGTTTTAAAGGCACAAAAAAATTGCTTGTAAATTATTCCAGTGAGCAGGAGAAACTGTTCTCAAGTTGCTTTGTTTTCTTAATGCAACTTCTATTGCTGTTAATAAGGGAGCGAGAGTCTTGCTCTCTCGTACATAGGAGGACTGAACAACCAGAAAAACTCTGTCTTAGTATACTGACTCTTCCAGCTGGCAGTCCACAAGGTGTGACCTCCAGGCCCATCAGCTGAGCACCAGCTCTTCCAGGCTGCTGCTGGCTGCCTGCTCTTGTCTGCTCTCATTCCCCTGCTTCTTGGGCAGATGTGTAAATGTACCTTGTGCTCAAGCACTGCCCAGCTTCATCTCTCTATTGGGTGTCTCATATTCCAAGTTGGTTTGCCCATGCGGTTGTTTCAGGTGACTGCAAGTTTTCCTGCCTTCTGCAACTAGTTCCAATGAAGTGAGCGCGTTTTCCAGTTTCACTGAGATTCAGTCTAACTCCTAAAGTGTTCCTATAAAAGATTCCTGAGTTTTGGACTAAGCACAGCTATCCTGTTTCACTGATGGGGTGTAGAAGTTTATGGATCTCTCGCAGACCTGTAAACTCAGGTCTTCAAAGCCCTATATTAGTATGTTAGCTACCAGGCTGTTCCCACTCAGGCACTTGCACTACATAGTTTCCTTCCAATTTTAAAGAGGATTTGCTCTCCATGTTCTCCATTATATTGATTTGCAAAGTCTTCTGTCACTGTGAAAGCATGCACCAAACATTTTTCTCACTTATTTCAGTGCTTATGGTTTACATTTATATTGACTGCACAGGAGTCAGCAAAGGGAGGACCCCTGACTTTCCTCTTAGGCTGTGTCTTGATTGGGAAGCCTCCCAGCTCCAGTAATCAATCATCCCGCACTGATGGAAGCTCCACGTGTAAGCAAAGATAAATGACTTGTCCAGGTTGAGCTTGTCTTGGCTTTAAAAGGGGAAACGTTGCTAGAAGTCCTCTGTGTGTGTCACCCTGGTGTGACAGGAGGGTGCATTTACCCGTTGCTTATGGCCCATTTGCTATGGCTCTATTGTAGAAATGATCTTTTAGCATCAATGTTACTCCCATTTCTCCCTGGGCTCTGATCATTCTTGCCTGTGTTGAGAGAAGCATTTCCTTATGATGGTGTGCTTTGGTATCCACCTGCCCACGCTGTTTTGTTTTATTGTTGCTATTGACTCCATAGTGCTGTCGTTTTCCAGATACATGGTAAGTAATTAATGAGAATGTCATTTCTAGGTTGTTTTCAAAGACTAGATTGAAAGCCTGAGAAGTTATTTCAGTGAATGCTTTAGGTCTTTTTTTGGTTTTGTTTTGTTTTTTTTTTTTTCATTGGTTGCTTGGTTTAGAGATACTTTTGGAGGGAAATAACTGTGAAATGCGACTATCCTTATGTTTAAGGAGCAGCCAGGCTTGCCTATTGTAATATAGAAGTGGATGCCACAGCTCAGGAAGGTATCGGGGGGCATGTGTCAGGGCAGGGGCTGGTTGGCCTTTCCCAAATTGTGGCAGTATGGGCAGTGCCAGGCTCCTCCTTGCTTGCAGGCAGTCATGCTGTGCCGGTGGTGAGAGGCAGTGGTTGCGTGTTGTGGGTCAGATCCTGCCCCCAGGAGCCAAAGAGGACGAGATGGGAATTGGCCTGGTGTCCTCCTCGGTGCTGCTCACTGCCCATAAAGGCCGGCTGGGCAGAGGTGTCGGCTGGGATATATGTATTTTATTATACCTGTTATTTCTTTCATGGTAGTAATAAGTCTGCTTTATGGGAGACCCTGAGACCCTATAAGGAGCACAGAGATTGGTTTTAGCCACCTTTGCTCCCCAGGACACTTCTGTCCCAAACACAGGGAGAACGTGCCCGAGGCTCAGGCTCTGATGATGCACAGCACAGCGGTGGGTGCAGAGAGGATGTAGCAAGGATTCAGCTCTTCCCAAAGACCTGTTTTGGGGCTTGTTCTAGGGTTGCTGGACTTGGATATTTTCCTCCTGAGCAAATAGTCTCAAGTATGTCCACTGAGATTTGTATTACTATATATTTTAATTTGTTACTTGGAAAAGGTAGGGGGGGAAGGGTTCTCAGGCAGCGAATGCTTCTCTGCCTCCTTTTTGCCTCAGTTGTTCAAAACTATATTAGCCTGATTCTCTGCACTTATTATACCCCTAAGAATGGCAGCACTGCTATTTTGCAGTAAGGCTCCCTCACTGGTGCGGAGCTAGAGAGCTCGTGGTGCTTGGGCTGCCCTAGGGAAGGGTGGCTTTCCTACACACGGCGTCATGATTCATCCTTTTAGGTTGCTGCCTTTGTCACATTTGGCCTTATCCTTTCCAAATACTGGCCATGCTTAAGTTTTGATTTTAAAGAGGGTGGATATTGGAGGGGAAAAGAAGAAAGAAATTACTCTTTGCTTCAGTGGATTGTGAATGTTTTATTCCCAACAATATGCAGGTGCCTATTGGGTGGAATGTGTGCAAAGCTTCGCGTGTGTATGTGTACGTGTCTCCTGTGATATACGGAGCTGAAGCTCTGCAGCTGCCATTAGTGTTAATGGGCTAAAACCCTTCACATCAAGCTGAGAACATACTCCTGCTAATTGTGTACTAGCTGTCCTCCGGGACCTGGTGAGAATGATGCATCCAAGGAGAGGCGCTTTCAGTGATCCGCTGCTTTGGGATAAATAAATAAGGGGCTAAAGTTAGACACTGGTTCGGTGAGGCTGATTCAGTGCCAGTATTATTGCACGGGGAAATCAGATAACATTG
The DNA here is from genome assembly GCF_028389875.1 of Rhea pennata. Taxonomy (NCBI): domain Eukaryota; kingdom Metazoa; phylum Chordata; class Aves; order Rheiformes; family Rheidae; genus Rhea; species Rhea pennata. The sequence continues at coordinate 5,797,818 of NC_084678.1, forward strand.
ATGCCAACCTTTATCCTCTTGGTCCTGGCCTAGTCCATTCCTGCACGGTACCATCTTCGGAGTAATACATCACCGCTTGGTCTCACCTTGATGATGTATGATGCCCATAGATCCTTATAGCGGGAGTGCACTCTGATGTATTGCGCCAATACATCATGGACAGAGTTCGCCCGGGTGATGTATTAGTGCCCTGAGAATGTATTACTCAAACGGAGGTATTGTTCAGGGATAAAGCCAAGCCAAGGAGTGGATTCAATTTAATTACAGTGCAAATGATAGTCCGGCGCCAGCAGCGCTTTGGTGCTGAGACAGTGGCACCCTGTGGAAATATGAGCTGTGGCTCCAGTGCTGTTGAGTTACATCACAATGTACCAGGAGAAGATGTGCCATATTTTACAGGAATGGTCATTTTTCAGAGAAATATAGGAGGACAGTTGTGAGAACTCTGTAGGGAGCAGTATCGCAGTGTGCAGAAGCCTCCTGAGCAGACCATGCTGGAGGGCGATGGTAGAAACAGGTCACTTCTCACTGTCTGAACAGTCAGCTCAGTGGGTGAAGAGTGGCTTAGCATTTTATAAAGTGGGAGGCAAGGAGATTTGAGATTTTTTTTTTTTTTTGGTCTCCTGTAACACTAACTTTACTGCCCTTCAAGAACTGGATCCCTCCTAGCGGTGTGAAGTCCACGTGATCAAAACACTCTCTTCCCCACCAAGGAGATGAGCTTTAAATCAAACCTCATGTACAAACACTTTATCCTGTTGTTGGTAGGATGTTCTGATAACAAATTTCATGAGAGGATTCTGCAGCTCCCTTGGGATCTCCTATGCAGATTTGATCAAAAACCTGAGGAGAAAAGATTTACATCATTAAAAGGCGCCCTAGGCTATCACTGCTGAGAAACCACCAAGCAGTAGTGTCAAAAGAAGAGTAGCTTTGTAAGCAGTCCAAGAGTAAGAAAATAAACCTTTTGAAAATTTATTTCGGAGATTTGTCTCTGGTTAACTCTCCTCTTTGCTAACCCTTTTTGCATCTTTTTCCATCTCTCAATATTTGAACAAAAATGTACATCAGTTTTTGGTCAACTTTACTTCCAAATAAGCCCCTTTAAGATGTCCTATTGTCCTGTAATTTTTTGATACAGAGAAGACGTGTGTGTACATAAGAATGGTAAGCCTTAAACCAGCCACTTTTTGTAACATCCTTGCTTGTAATGGAAGGTTCTTCAGAAATACGTAGTCAAATGAGAGTAGAGGTGAAATTTCAGAGATGATCAGTTTAGTGCACCAAGTGTACCTTGATCCTCTGAAGGCTCCTACCTATGTTATTTTAACTGCAGAAAGATAGGGAAATGCCCCTTTTTTGGATACAAAGGATAAAATTGCACTCCCATTGAAGTCAAGAGGATTTCTGTGCAGACGGGATTGGATCCAGTCTCTCCCAGAAGGGTTTCTGATTGTTCTCTATCAGAGATATTTAATTATTCCTCTAGAGAAATGTTTGCATTGAACTCAGGGTAGCAAGAAGGCAGCAGTACTTGGCTCTTATTCAGTATTTTCTATCTATAAATGCAAGCATTTTCCAAGGAAGGTAAATATAGGTTTGCAGATGAGAGGTTTGCGGCACAAGCAGATAAGGTGACCCGTGCAAGGTCACATAGCAAGCTGGTGGCAGGCCTTGGAGCAGAATCCGGTTAGTCTGACTCACCCCTTATCTGACACCTTGTCACTATTTCACTCCTACTATTACCTTTGACTCATTTGCTCCATTGTTTCAAGCTGAATCTGCTCCTACCTTCCTAGAGTGTGCAGCTCTGAGGCTGCAATTTCTGGTGCTAGTATAATGGAGAGATAAAAGTGTCTTATTTTTTTTCTCTCTCTCTCTCTGTCTTTTTGCCCACAGTTTCACTGTACTGTGATAACTCGGTGCTGTTTTATTGTGGTTTTTTTCTGTTTTGTTTTTGGGGAACAGAATGGAGAATGCTCAGTGAGATAGACAGGAACGCAGGATGGACCCAAGAAAACAGCTTTTGTGCACAGCAGTACAAGGGTCCCTCTCATGCCTTTTTGGCTTTTCCACCACAGCCAGGCCACCAAGCAAAAAGGCACAGTTACTCTTCTGTTTAGTTGTTGATTAAAAAGTGGAAGAGAGGGGGCATGCCTCAGGACAGCAGGTGCTTACGCTGCCTCTTGCAGATCCTGGGGATGCTGTCTTTGGAGCATGGAGTGCTCCTGAGTTTGTTCCTTCAGGGCTAGTCCTCTCCTGTCCTACAGGAATGCATTGGTGTCCCAGTCTGTGCATGACCCTCAAAGCAGTTTGTCCCTTCTGTATTGCCTCCTTCCCATGACTGGTTCATTGCCACGCTACTCCTCAGTGGAGCCTACGGTTCAGAGTGATCCCTATCGTCTTGTGATAACTGTTGTAAAAGTTTCTATAAATAGAATTTCCTCTTGCCCACATCTTCTTGCCAACTCAGCTGTTTTATTTTTAACAGAAAGGCATGTTGATGCTAAGCAGAAATATATATATTTTTTAATCTCTCTATTAAACATAAAAAGATGCTGTGTCTGAATAAAAAGGAAAGGTGCCCCTTGGATATTTTTAAAGCTTCTAAAAATAGTCTCAAGTCTGTGACAAAGCTTGCTGAGCTGGAATAGCTGTAGACAGCACTATACAGTGGGAAAGATTATGCCTCCTAGTGCTGCTGGCTGGGATCTGCCAGAAGGGAGACCAGCTGAATAACGACCTCTAAAAGGAATTAACTGAGGGTTGCTCTTTGGAAGGCTAAACAGGAGCGATTCCCAAATAGTTTTGCTGGTGATCTTGTATCTGTTTCTCTTCTGGGCTTGCGATGCCTTGAGCTTGGGAGCCCATTACTGCAGTCGAATCTTTTTTGGAGACCTGCATCCCAACTGCGAGAAGCACTGCCATGCAGCGAAGGAGTAATGAGGAAAGGCAGTGAGTTCTCCTTCTGGTATTTTTGAGTATAAAGAGAGCAGGAGGATTGTTAATTTTGCCTTGTAAGCACAACTGATGTTTGTTTTGAGAAGAAGTAAAACTTGGTTGTTGTTTTGCTCTATACCCCTCCGCTCTCTGAGTCGGAGCACAACCATATTTGCAGTTGATTCAGCCTCCAGTACAACTGAGGAAGTAGAAAATCTGGTGGCAGAGGAAGGAAAGCGGTTGGGATTGGACTCTCCAAGGAGACACTGATTTACAAGATTCCCTTTTTATTCTACCCCCTCCCCATAATGGAGGGTTTTGTCTCCTTGCTTGTGGCAAATGCCACTGTCATCAGCTGTCTGTGTGTTCACACCTGGTGAGAAGGAAAAGAAGTCTCCAGAGAACTCTTAAAAATTATAAAAGATAAACTGATCATTATTAAAATTGTTAATTGTAAACTAGTAACTGCTGGACAGCTTATATGGAGAAGAAAAGGGTATTATAAAGCAGAGGAAGACCTTCTATTGTTTGCAGAAACAAAAAAAAAAGTTTCAGAAGCAGTAAATATTAGCTTGTTTCAATCCCAAAGTGACTGATTAGCTATGCTAAAATAGCACCTGCATTTACATTCAAGTTTAGTACGTATTGCAGGTGAATTTCTGCCCATGTGAATGTAAGGTTTTTTCAGAGAAGTGTAACTAGTTTTAATCTGCAATACAGCAGGGAAAGGGGTTGGTACCTCTGTCAGTTCCCTTAGCAGAAAGGGACTGGCAATGGATTATGATTTGAGGTTCAGTTCTCGTTTCGCCTGTAGGTATCTTGCATGCTCTCAAGAAAATTGATTTATTTCTTTTTACCTTGATTCCTCACCTGTAAAATGGGGAAAATGCCACCTTTGCTGCCCATTTACTTATACGAACATCTCTTTCAAGGTGGGTGCTGTCCGTCTGATGCTGCGCGTGGTGCAGCGGGGTCTGGTTCATTTCTCGACGCTCTATAGAAGGGTTTATTTTGTGGCAATCCTTATAACTATAAAGCTAATGAAACTACCAGAGGTAGACCTAACCTGTCTGAAATGTTGGTGCTCTAGATAAAATCTGAATGTAAAACTCGCCCGGGTTTGGTGGCTGTTGTCTCCCTGCAGCTGTTAACATGCTCTGGTGAGTGTCAGGTTGAATGATGGATTAACAAACGGGTAATGATTTAGTCCTTCTCTAGGAACAAGCAATACCATCCGAGTGACAGTGTTCCAGGCATGCAGCAAACGGGGGTGTATGGCATTGCCTCATTCAATATACAGGATATGGCAACTGGAGAAAGCAATGTTTTTCACCCATTACAGTGTGCATATGGATGTGGACCCTAGAAAATACAGACCAGAGAAGAGGATTTGGTTTTATTAGTTTTTTAACCTAAGGTTCTGCTTTGGCAGGAGAATATGAAACTTCCAAGCGGAAAGACTTAGTACTCCGTTTTTTCCAGACGATGTTAGTGAGGGACCAGCTGGATTCACTGGACTCCACGAGGTACTTTTGTTTATGGATGAAGCCATGCAGATGGGGATCAAAGGTTGCGTATAGCTGCTGTAGAGCACACTGGGGCTGAGAGAGGTCGGGCACTGGAGATTAATTTCTTGGCTGGTTAGAGCCAAGGTTTAATAGCAGACTTGGAAAGGACAGTGATTGAGTTTACTGCTAGCAGAACCTATAGTTCAGGTCAAGTAAAAGGAAGGAGCTAAGGGGCTCTGTGTGTTGGTTGCAAGAGAAAGTCTAATGGCTTAACAATATGTGGCCTCAACAAGACGTATTACGGTTGCTGCCGCTAGTGAGCTGTGCGCTGCTGTGCTGGGGCAGGGGGTAGAGCGAGGAGACGCACCCCTCGCTTCTGGTGCATCACCTTTAACAAACCATGCGTTTCTGGGGCTAGGCTAATGCTCACAGCGAGGCAAAGCAAACACACAAAGGAAGCCTTGTTAATTCTGAAGGCGAACAAAAAAAAGTGGAAGACATCAGTGTTTCCTAAACAGGAAAAATGATGTATTGGAGAGGCAATAGTGTGGGGATGGATTTTCTTCAGTTTCTTTTCTTTCTTTCAGCATACTTCGGCGAACCCATGTAGATATGTAGGTATCAAATTTCCTAGGATCAGGGCTGGGTAACCTATTTTGCCTAAAACAAGATTTGATTCTGAAGCTGAGATTAAGCTGTGCTCCGAACACTCACTTTTCCTGCTACTATCCCACTACGCTTTAATTTTGAGTTTTCACATTTTTGGTTTTTTTACTATTGTACACTATATTCATTTAACTTATTTAATTGTATCCAACCATACTGTAATTTCCCCTCCCTGCCTTCAAAAATGTTTTCAGATTTTATTTTCTCTTAGATTACGTATTAAGAAAATCTGGCCAAGTTTGTTGTGAGTTTTCATACTTTATTTTATTTTCAGTGAGGCTGTATATTGTTAAAAATAAGCTGCCTCTCGAGGCAAAGAATTTTGCAGATGATTTTAGATTGTTATCTTCTCAGTGGAGGGAGCCTGGCTGTGTGCAGAAGAGGCTTAACGTCGTTGGTCACCCCTGCCGTGGTCCCACAGAAAAATGTGCACACAGAAAATTTGTCCTTCATCTGCAATTTGCCCTGGATTCCCAGGGGGCAGGAAGCTTGGGAGCGCATCACATGCAGAACGTGGCCATGATGCATGTAGTGCTCTGAGGGTACGTCTCAGCCATGCAGAAAGTGTTAGTTTGATCCCCGTTCTGTAACTCTTAAGTCAAGCATTTATTGGATCTGCTGTCACAACGCTTTCTGAACTAGTCCTGCTTTGTATTCTTTTTCTTGAAAGTCTGTTAGATGATGTGAAGTTTTGCCTTTGTGCTTTTTTCTTGGGAAGGTAACAGAAGCTGAACCAAATGTGAAATGAGTGACATGGATTTTCTGATTAGGCACAGATGGGATTCCTCTTCCAAAGCGCTTGTGTTGTCTCCATTCATTAAACTAACTATGAAAGCTATTGACACAACTCTGCAGTCTCTCCTGCTAGAATTATTTTACTCTTTTTAGACAGAAATGCTTGTTGGGTTGCGAAGAATGACCCTATAATGTAGCAGGTGGGATTACTACTGGAGATTGGACCTCTGCTGCAAGTGGGAGAGGAATCTTTTGCATCTCAGGTGAGCGCTATGATGAACTCATGGTGACTTGCAGATCTCTTAGGACATTCTTCTGAATGGTCTTTGGTTTTGTCCTCATGTAAAGTGAGGAAAATGCTGGGGACTTGTTTTTTTTTCTGATTTTTTTTTAATGCATTCAAATTATGTTTTCTTGCCCTGTTTAACTTAACAAGATACAAGCATCTGGGATGCTTATGTGGAAGCCATTAATACAACGCTAACGTTTGGTTCTCTTGGAAAAAAATTTTGGAGAGGATTTTGAATCTTGTGAATCCAAGCTTCAGTCAGTCCCTGACCTTCTCCTGTACTGGTGGGAGGGCAAATTATCACAGGGTTGCCCGCTGGCCACCTTGTTCCTCCTCCTCCAGAGCATCCTGTATCAACTGCTATCAAAGACAGGATAGGGGTGTGAATAGAGCCAGGTCTGATCAAAGCAAACTCTGATTTTGATAGTTTTCAGTTGGACATGTCATTTTTAATAGTACTTTTCTTCCCCTAGGACCTCTGTGTTTCAGCTGAGTTTCACTAATAGAGATGCCACTGTGCTTTTTCACCAGAGCTGTGTGAAACCCCAGAGTGTGTAGGAACAGAAGGAGGCCTGTCTAGGAGGCAAACAGGTACGCTGCTTCTCTGGTTTGCTAACTAGCAACTTCTGATCAACTGCCCTTCCTTGGATTTTTTACTTTCTGCTCATCTTGTATAGTTATTCCCAAGTCATTTATGTTCTCTGCTTTGCATTTTTGGTGGGTTTCTTTTTTTCTCACGGAGTAAAGTTACGCAATGGGGATGAGAGATCTTGCACGCTCCACTCAAGATGTTTCTGGGCCCTGCCCTGGGCTCTTCAGAGCACAACACTCAGCCTGGCTGCATGACTGCTCTTTGAACCCCACATCCTTCCCTAGGATAACATGGTTATAACAGTATTTGAGAAATTCATAATGTATGAGAAAAGGAATTGATTATATCCATAATTTTACCAATATCAGTGCAGAGAAACTCAGATCCCTAGACAAATCTGTGAGTGGACCTGATTCTACTGAAAGATGGAGAGAGCAACTTTCTGATCTTGATGCTAAACCACTTCTCAACCCCAAAGTCTTCCCAGCTTTATCAGTCTTCTAGTTCCATGTGAGTTAGGCTTTTATTTGATCTGAAATGTGTAATATTGGCTGTCTCTAAAGAGGCTAACCCAAGCAAGATTGCACAGTAGATGTTTTTAAAATGAGATAGCTTGCTCTCATTGCTCTGCAGGTTACTGTGCATGTTCTCTCTCTCTGCCTGCTGATCACCCACTTCCACGAGCAGTTCTCCAAGTTTGGGATTCAGCCTTTTCACCAAAGTTTTTGGCCATGTGAGCAGACTCATTAAGGTGCCTCCCTGCAAATTCTCCTCTAATTGCTCCAAGTGCTGTGGCCATGAAGCAGAAATCCAGTTGGTAAACTCTGCAGCTTGTGGACAACTTTTCTTGCCAACCATGCATTACGAAGGGCTAATTGTAAAAGTGGTGCACCTGCTGGCTCCCTTGGTGGCTGGAGCCAACAAGAAAAAAAATAGTAATTTATTAATGATCGAGTCACAAATAGTAATGAAAACAATAGGAGCATCTGAAGGAAGCGCTGCCGGGGGCAGAGGTGCAGGTGCTCTGTGCCCTGAACAGGCTTGTCGGCATTTTTATAAAGCTACTTTACAGCCCTTATCAATTTCCTACTGCTTTCTGTGTACCCCCTGCCCCTTTGCAAATGTTTTGCCTGCACAACAGGATCAGCATTTCTTGTTGTAGGTGATAAAATAGCTGTCACCCTGTGGAGGGAGGAAAGAGGCAAAAAAATAAAAATGTTAGGTCCAACGAAACAAAGCAGAGGAATGCTTTTTAGAGGAAACAAATGAGTGCTAATGGAGCCGCTGAGTCGGCACAGGGAGAGGTGATGTGTTCTTAGCCACGAAATGCTGAAAGATTTGGGGTAACAAATGCTGGAGGCCTGGAGAAACTCATTGCTTAAACCAGGGCAGTACTCTGCATAGCCTTGGATTTCAAAGGCGACCAGCTCACATGTGCACCTTGTCCAACATCATGTGCAAGGAGTTTGGGATCTAGTGCATGCCTCTGAAAGTCTCAGCTGTAATTTAAGTCACTGCATTACATTGGCTAGCCTGAGACATTTTTTAAGTACGCAAAGCAGCAGGCAGGTGCATGATGCCAATGTTCACAACTTTGTCCTATGATACGAGTGTTTTACATAGTCATACATGGCCATGGTGTCTCTCAAAATACAGTGTCTCTTGAAATACTGGGAAAATATGACTTTACTTCTATGCATAAATGAATGTAAAATGTCTGAGAAAACAATATGATGAACTAAAGGACTAACTCGAAGTCAGCTTTCACATGTGGTGCAGCAATACAGTGTCCATAAACAGAGCAGCTGACCACAACATGCAGAAGGACAAAAAAGATACCAGGTAATGGCAGTCTCCTGCCATGCCCAGGAGCTAGGTCAGAGATAATGTGATATGTATAATCTTAATGTTTGCCTTTCCTCTCTTCTGACCCTCAGACACATGGCTTTAAAATGTTACTTTTTCCTCAGAAATTGTATTAGAGCTAATAGAAAGCGTTAAGGTAGATACTAGCGTGACGTTTTGCTCTGTGAGTGGTAGATAGCGTGTTGCAGTACTCTCCCAGAGTACATCTGCCAGGAGCGCAACTTAATTCAGCTTGCAGTGAAGGAAAGCTGAACTAAGTTGAAAATTCTTGCATTGCCATGCTTTAAAATTTTGTACATGGACATTTACCGTGGCTTAGTTGAAATCTGGAAACTTTTTAGAGTGTGGGAACATGCGTGTGTGCCTGAGCCCATAAACTGTTCCCTGCGGTCTGCAGGTCCCAACATTATCTGTTCTGAAAATATTGCAGGTGCAGATCTCTCAGCAGAAAGGAGTCAGACTGAGAATTCTGCCTGGATCTTTACCAAGTGAGTATGGGCCCCACATCCTGCATTTACTGATATCCCAAGGTTTTGTAAGCTAACGCACTGCAGGCCTCATGGAGTGGCTGTGACTGCCCAACCAGTGAGCACAGCAGGCCAGAACTTCCAAAAGAGTCACTGTATTTCTGCATTAGGGAAAAAAAAAAAAAAAAAAAAAAAGAGATGCTCTTCTTTTAACTTAATTTTAATGGACACGAGAAAAAAAATATCTGCAAGAGAGAAAGTAATGTCTCCTCTTCTGTGATCCAGATGCAATTCTCTCAGTAACTGAGTGCTGTCCTTGGTGTGTGGGAACTTCGGAGTTAAAGCGCCGAAAGCACTGCGGTTTTCTGTGCCAAATGGGGGCTGCTTTGCCTCCTTAGTGTTATTGTTGTTGCTGTTTCTGTGCTTTTGTTCAGGAGCAAATCCTCCTTTAAGTACTAAAAAAAAAAATCTTTTTTTTTTTTCTTTTCCCTTCTCCTTTTTTCCATTTCCTTCTCATTCACAAGGACAAAGCTTCACCCTTTTAATTTTTTTTCTCTGAGGAAGCTTTCTCTGTAAGGCCATCTGAAATTCTTGTGAATTAACATGAATTCAGGAGCTATACTTTTTAAGTGCTATGGCTAATACAGTGTCTAATACAGTGGTAAGTATTGTGTTAGTTCTTACCACTACGTAAGAACAGCTAGAAAGAGCTGGCAATGCTAATTATTGCCCAAAGATCTGAGGAGCATGAAGTTTGGATGTGGTGACATAACTGTGATGTCATACAGCGTAATACATGAGGAAAGATGAAGGCAAGGCTAGTATATACCATGACCATGAAAGCATATTCCTCTCTCTAATAACTTACAAATGTTTGCCTTTTGCCCTCTACAAAATTAACCTCTCATCTCTTCTAGCTTGCTGACCGGTGCGTAGGTACAGGATTTTAAGCTTCCCTATTGAAAAATGTGACCACAAAGCTGTCCGTCAGAGCTTCCACTGCTTTCCGGAGAGTATTATTAATAAAGTTCTCCATAACAGAAGTGGGACCCTTTTAGAGCTCAGATAAGGTTTTTTCCCTGTTAAGCAGCTGGGCTGTTTGGCTGTGGACAAATGCAGTGATGAATGATGGGTCAAGGATGGAGCAGGCTGATTTCTCTCCAAGCTTGACCTTGTCTCTGGTCTGACATCTGAAATGACAGGTGCATTAAATGGTTATTTATCTGGGGGAACTGCAGTGCGTTGTCCCCTTTGCAAGGTAGCACCTAGTTTTGCAAGACAAGGGATAAAGGCTGCCTGAGACATCCACTCCCTGGCTGCGGCTTCATGTACTGCCAGCTTCATGGGAGCAGCTGCTGTGAGAACATGCAGAGAAGTCCTGTGCATTCCTCGGGGAGTGGGAGGTGCTCCGTGAACTGAATGGCAAAAAAAGAGCAGAGTCCCAACACCGCGAATGTCCTGCATGTCTGCAAATCACCCACCTATGGCACAGCATTAACTAACTGTGCAAATGTACCTGAGGGTTTCTGTGCTGTTGAAGGTCTAATGTTCTGGATAAAATGCAGCACTGAGGATTAAGTGATTTCTGCTGTTCAAGTTCTTCTGGTATCAGGGCTCTCGGGAGACTTTCTCTTAAGTGACTTCCAGATTCTTTGTAACTAGATGCACTGCAGCCCACTTCAGTCTTCTCTATGGCTGGAACTATAGGAACAGATTTGATATTTACCTTCATATTGTGGGGTGTGCAGGAGGAATGGTAGCCAAGCTGCATCTTGTGAGCAGCCACACTTCATTTCTGGGAAATCTTCTGTATGGCAAGAGACTGCAGGCTAAATCTCTGGAAAAACACATGCATAATCCATCATGTCAGTACATTAATCTATCTAACCTTCTGCTGAAATTATAAAAGCTTTTGGTATTTTCAAAACCAGAACTTCATTTAGAAAAACAACCTGGCCTATGGTGATGAAAAATAAGAATGAAATTGAAATAATTATAAAATCCCAGTGACAGGATGAGATAGACCAGGGCAGCAGGGGGAAAGATGATGAAAAAGTGGTCCAGGGCAGAAAATTTCCCACAGTCCTTTCACTGAGAGAAAAAGTGCCCCTACTAATACTAAGAAATGCTAGTGTTTGGCCAAATGGAGATGCTATGTTCTCCTGAGAAGAGTGTGTGGATTAATTTGTAGAGCGAGGTTCATGGAAGTGACCATGTGCCGTGATCTCTGCATCCTTTTGGAGCACTGCTAGTGAGCAACATGGGAGCACCCAAGATTTGTCACTGTGAAACATCATAAGTCTTTTGACCTCAGTCAAGTTACAACAATTGATACCAGCTTAAAATATAGCCTTCCTTTCTTGCCATCCCATTCCCCGCAAAAAAACAACTGCAATAGGAATTGTAAAATATATGAAATAGCCTATTTGCTTGCTGGGACTGTTGGAAGAGCTGGATGTTGGTGGGTATCCGGCGCACATTAACTTCGGTGTCAGACTGCAGCCGTATTTGAATGACTTCTCAAGTCCTTTCTACAACTATCCAATTAAAATTGGTCTGTGCAGTAAACCTGTAGTATCTTTACAGTATTTCATCTCTCCTTCTTACTTTTAGAGTTTCAGTGGTTGTGTCCGGTATGTGGATGAAGCTTGCTTGAAGGCAGCATCTGCAAGGTCGTTCAGCAGAAAAAGACGAATGATCTGGTATGTAGCGAATGATTTTTGTATAATATCAAAGAAAAAGAGCATCGATTGTTCACTTCATATACAGTTCTGGTTGCAAGTACGCTTTTGCACTTCTTAAATTGTGTAATACTGAAAATTGCAGCCAATGTTTGGAGGGCTTTGATTCACAGCTCTCTAATGTAGATGTGATGAGATTGTAAATAGCGGAAAATCAAGCCTGGATTTCCAATTCTGGAAGTGCTTTGCCCCAGACTCTCCTCATTCTTCCAGTATAGCAGGGAAGCACTGAGCGAGCTGGAAGCTGCTCAGATCTAGCAACGCCTCTGTATGCTCTGACTTCACCGGAGTGGCCAGAGTGGCCAGGAGGTGAGAGCTCGTTTGCGGTTTGGAAAGGGGATTGTGGAAATCGTGTTCTGGCCTATTTCTCAAAGGTCTGTGATCCTCAGTTTCTGGTGATTTGGGGGAACATGGTGCGAACAGTAGACCGGGGTTACGGTCTCAGCCTCGCACAGCAGATCTGGGTTACAGCCTTGTCCCAGCACAACGAAGAAGGGAGCTGGGCCGTGGTGCGTTCTCAGTGTGGCCTGTTTAAAGCATTACGAGCTCCCCCTCTTCCATCATGGCTCGTGGTTTAAAACTGCTGCCTTGGGGCATAAAAATCAACTTCTAACAACTTCCAATGGGACTGCTATTCCATCAGTGTTCCCATCAAATGTTGACTCCATGATTAATATTCACCCTCTTTCTTCGTTAATCATCAGTCTTCATTCATTTTTTTGTAACATCCTGCTGACAGAAGTAGTGTTTGTAGAGCAGCTGGTAGGGAAAAAGGAAAGAGCTGAACTGCTGTACACAAGCTGTGAAGGGAAAAAGCCACAAAGCCACCTTACTGCACTGTGTCAGCTCAAAATGACTCCTAAGGAAGTTTTTTTTTTTTTTTTTTTTTTTTTTTTTTTTTTTTTTTGCCTATTTTTTGCCTTTTTAATCCTAGTCCTAGAACCAATAAGGCAGCATTTTCAATAGTGAAATGGGATCTTAAAACAATACTTGCTCCATGGTTGTACCTATCACTGGACCCAGTAATTTAGAGCAGGTACTACAATAATGAAGAACAAACTGTCAGAAGTTGGCTCATCAAATTAAATCTGTACATGCAAAAGATACTTTTGCAATTAACACTTGCACTATAATTTGTGAATTGGAGGTCCATTACCAGCTTTGCCATACCCTTCCTGAATGACCTTGGGCACGAGGCTAAATCTCTTCCTTATTGCCCCCACCTATAAATTGAGAGTAGCTACTGCTTTTCCCCTGTTCTTTCTCTCTGGGCAGCTGAAATCCTCTGTCCTGCAGAGGAGGAACTCTCTGACTTTGGTCCAAGATCTTATAGAAACCTGCAAGTCCAGTAAGCACGGGGGTTAATATGCACTCCTCAGATAGATGGTGTGTGTGAATCTACTTTCTAGAAAGTGTTCCTGCAATTTCTGTGATCCCTCTCAGCTCCAGTAACTTCATGCTGTGGTGGGGAAGCTGCATTCCCGGACTTAAGATGCATCCCTCGAGAGGCTTTGTAATGTGTTTTGGTTTGTTTGATAGAAATACTGAATGAGATTCTGTCACTATGTTCATAGTAATACAAGCAATAAAGAAGCATCCAGAAGGGACAGATTTGAACTATAAAATCTAGATCTTGTTTTGGTTTATCTTGCTCAGACGCATCACAAATTCTATGTGAATGAACATTTAGGACGATGGATTGAATCGTGAGTCACCAGAGTCAAAATTCACAGGACAGGTTGCAGATGAGAGTTGCGTTATGCCTTTATTCTAGTGAGCTGATGGCACGTGTCTGAGCAGGTCCCTTGGCGTGGGTTTGCAGGAGGTGCAGCTAACAGCCACGGGGCATCAGCTGGTCAGGGACAGCCAGCAGGACTTTCCTGTAGTCTGGCTTCCCCTCCTTTTCCAAGGGAGGAGGCCACTTTGCTTCAGGCAGGCATAGATAGCCCTTGGTTTGAGTAATGCATTTACTTAACATCCACACTTGAAAAACTCTGGCCCCAATGGCTGCAGTGTTTACTGAGTGGCAGTGACAGCAAATGCCTGTGTATTTCCAAATCTGGCAGCATTTAATGCAACTTTTCAAGGGGAGAAGAAAGCTTCCTTAGCTCTAGAGAACCATATTGCCCTGAGTGCAGGTCCTGCATTTGTGTGCCTGTTTCCTGCCAATTTTTTAAGGTAAGTCTTTGCTATAGAAATAAAGAGGATGAGAAATAAAGTCCTGTTCTAATGTAAACTACACCTTTTGCAACACTGAGGAATGAAGAAACTATTGATGCTGGTGGAGATCTGGTGTCGTTTGAGTGATAGATTTAGGAGGGATGAAAAAAGATAGCAGAATGATAGGGGTTGCCGTGCAGGGTCAGATAGGGGTCCTGTGACTTTTGCTACTTCAGTCAAAGTACAACAAATTTTGAGGGTTCATTGAAATGTTAAATTATGAAATTTTTCAGCTACAGTAAAAATGTTCACACTTCAGCGAGCCAAAATTTTGCTTTTTTTTTTTTTTTTTTTTAACTTCTACTGGGAGAACTCTACAAACTTTTGTCTACAAAGTGACAAAAGTCACTATTGTAAATGTTTTAAAAAATTCTTTTTACTTTCTCAGTATTTTCACAAGACAGTTATGCAGGTATTGTTTCATATTTGTCTTCTGTTCTTTTCCAGTCTGTTCCTTCATCAATATATTTTCAAAACTTCTTCAACTTTTTCAAATGTTTTGGTATAAAAAGAAATGGGCAGTAAAGAAAAAAAAAAAGAAACAAAAAAGAAACATTTGGATATCAGTCTGCATGGAGGAAAAAAAGTAATAGCCAGGACAGCATTCACTTCATTGCATTTGATGAAGTGGAAGAAAATATATGAAACACATTCAATATTCAGAAAAAGAATTTTAAAAATGAGTGTCAGAAACTTTATTAATTGAAATCATTGAAAAGAAAATAATTTGGAGAGTAGTTTTTTTGTATAAATATTGGGTTTATATCTTCTGTATGTTTTACTCCTATTTCTTTAACCGATTACAGCTTAAATATCAGTATCAGGAGATCTTCCTCTGACATCCTTCACTTTCCTGTCAATTTTGTATCTTGATAGTTCCTATTTTCAAATCCAAGACGGACAAGTTATCTGATAGCAGAGAGAGACTAGTCTTTTACTGTTTTTTATTCATTGATTGAGCAGATATTTTAAAAGAATATACTGTTGCTGTAATCACATGCACAGGCTGATTACACACTGGCTAGATATTTAATTTATGTATTCTTTTCCTACTAAATGAGTGTGAACAACTGCAGAAGCCTGCTAGGAGCATGCAAGAGGCTACGTGTACGTATTTTTATTTTTTTACACACACCCGGACCCATATTTTGACACCATTTCCAATAGATGGCTAAGGGCCTAGAGGCGTACTAGCGCTGATGCTGATCAGCAGATCTCTAGCATTTCTGTAAAAGAAGCAAGTTTAGCCCTTTTGTTTCAGAAGGAGAAAAAAAACCCACGAGGAAATACAGGGGCTTTCCTAAGCTCAGCAGGTGAGCGGGAGGGGAGCAGAGCGATGCCCCGGCTCCCTGCGGGGTGTGCAGAGAGACGGCCGGGTGCCCGTCGCAGCAATTAGCCTGCGATGGTGGGAGCACCACGTCGAGGGTCGGGATGGAGCCCTGGGGCCCCGCGTGCTCTGGCTTTCTCACCTGGGGCAACATACTCCGTGTTGCATCTTCTGAAAATCATCCAGAAAGGAAATCCCCATTAGACTGTTAGACACCCAGAAATTAGACTGTCAGATCATGGGCTCTTGTTAGGCTTGGCCAACTTAAGCAGCAGACTGCCTACTGATCACAGCATCCCCGGCCGCTTCTAGTGCCGTTCACTCATATTGCAAAAATCAGTGATTACTAACAATCTTTTGGAGTTTGGGAATAGAGAAGGCTCCTGTCCGTGGATAAACACTGACTACTTAGGAAATTTGGACAATCCAGCATCAGAGTCCTCATTACTTACTGAGTGTTGTTTTTTTCTTTAAGCAAGGTTTTGGATTAGGGCAGTTGTCTTTCTCTTCTTTCCCACCACTTTCCACCAAAACATTTGAAAGCTGCTTCCTAAATCTGTACCCTTCATTCAGGGAAATTACTTCTGTTCTAGCTCATTATCCAGTTTCCTGTATGATCTTCATGAAACCCTTTCTCTTGCCCAGGAGAGTGGGACCTTTCAGCCCAGTGCCACGCTGTCTCCAAGTGCATGCAATCACAGCCTTGGATGTGGCAGCCGATGTCCAGCCACCCTGTGTGCAGGGAGCCTGTGTTGTGGGATGTGGTGGGCACCAGGCAGCTCTATGGGAACCACAGACATGAGTGTCTCCAGAGAAGATGGCTCAACGATGGGCACAGCTTTTTGGCTGATAGGACTTTTTGGTCCCCTTCGCTCCCTGAGCATTCCCAAGAAGATAGGGCACCAGCTAAAGGGTTACTAGGGAGGACGCATGCTTGAGTCAATAAGATGATAAAGGAATTGGTAACGATTCTTTATTGGGTGTATACTGTTGGAGCACTGGGCTGTTCCCCAGCAGGCTTCTTAAGGAGGGTGAAAAAATCCCCCTGTAAATTCTTCCTTATCATGAAGAACTGCGAATACAGAAAGCAACACATCAATGCTCATCAGGCAAGGGCAAGACCTTTGTGTCAATGTTCATTAATGGAACAAAAGTGCTGCAATATCCTCCCTGGGGTTGTAAAATCCCCATTGTGCTCGTGCAGGAAGGGCTGCTGCCCGAGGGGTCTGGGCGGTCTTAATGGGAAACCTGGAGCAGTGTAAATAGAGCCAGCCCATTCCTTCCTCCTCTCCAATCGCGCTTTTTCTGAAAATCCAAATACTGTCTAAATATACTGTCTAAACACCATGGCAGAGGCAGTCGGTTGATCACTTGGCACTGCTTACGCTGCTTCTTGCATGCACGTGGGGCAGCAGGGAGAGGGGAGGTAGCCCTGCTGCAGCCACGGATCACAGGGTTTGCAGCGGCGGTGCTTTTGGTGGCACAGCTGAGGAACGTGGAGACACTGAAGAGCAGCAATTCCACCTAGCTGCCTTCGCAGCTGCAGGCCCAAGTGAGCTGCGAT
Source organism: Rhea pennata (assembly GCF_028389875.1). NCBI lineage: Eukaryota > Metazoa > Chordata > Aves > Rheiformes > Rheidae > Rhea > Rhea pennata. Next base: position 5,814,733 of record NC_084678.1, read on the forward strand.
GTGAGCCCGCAGTGCTGGAGCTACATGGGTGCTCCTACTCGGGGCAGTGCAGGTTTAGCACAGGAGTGAGGAACCCCTGAGCAAATGCAACGCAGCCTAGAGCAAGAGTACGCAGTCTGCCGTCACTGTGGCAGCGGGGTATCCCTCCTTCAGCATGGGGCAGAGCATCAGGTTATTTCCCTGCTAAACTGCTTTGATTCCAGGTTGCTGTGAGACTGAGCAGCTCTCATGTTTATCAGCATCAAACAAGATGCAATAAGCTCTTGGCTGCGCCGTGAAGAGCTTTCCTTTCAAAGGTAGTAAATCTGCAGTAACGTGCTCTTACAGTTTTATTGAGGGTTATCAAGTGTTTATTCGAAAGGCATTTCCTTGCATTCAAGGTTCTTCTAATTGGGCAGTGAGTGGTAATGTTCCTCCGGATGGACTGTTATTGCTGTGGTAAAATTTGCTGTGTTTAGTCGATACACTGTCCACTTTGCTAATTTGCTGGGTGGAGAGAGGAAGTAGGACTGGACTGGCATATGGTTTCTACCAAATGGAGTTTGAACTGTGCCATTTATAGACTCAGCTGCTCCTCAAACGCTTGCAGCACGTCCTGCATCATCCCCCAAAAACACACCGAGATGAGAAAACCTGCGTAGAAATGCATCTCCTGTGAAGAGCTCCTCTGCTGTGGCTGTGTGACGTGCAAGCAGCCACGCTGGTGCCCTTCTGGCATGAGATGGATGAATTTCTGCCCAGATCTCTAGTCCTCAAATACCAGGAACTACAGAGGACCCCCTTGCCTGAGCTGGCTCCCGCTGCCTGCTGGCCTCCTGCAGCATGAGCATATGCTGTGGCTGCTGTCGCAGGAGGGTTTAAACACAGTCTCTGTAATCTGGATTCAAAACAGCAGTGGTCAATTAACAGGGTTGTGTGAGATGGAATTTCTTGCTATGGATGTCTGAAAACCTGCAATGGGAACTGGGAGAAGTGTGTTGGCGGGGGGGGGGGGGGGGTAGGTGACCTCTGAGGCTGGCTTGAAGTTTTTGGAGAAAAGTTCATTTTACGTCTTTTCTGTCTCTACTTTCAGCTGCTGGTTGCTGCAATGGAGAAGGCAGAAATGGGGTGGCAACCCCCCCCCCCCAAAAAAAAAGGCTAGAAAAGGAGTCACCTAAACGCCCTCCCCCCTATTGCAGCAAATCACGGTGGTCACGGTGTAAAACAGGCTCACGTCTGGGTGAGGCGCAACCGACGCGTGGCTTCGTGCCGCTCACGCCTATGGGGATCGCCCGTCTCCCTGCCGCTGAGGCTGTCCTCATGCACAGGATGCGCCCCCGTTCTTCCTCGGGGGGAGGCGGGAGGAGGGCTCAGCCGTGCTGATCCGGTGCGTACCTGGACAGCTGGTGCGTCGCGCGGTGCTTCATTTTAGCGCTATCCATCACGCTCGGGGGATCGCATCCAGGCCCTGAACTGCAGAACTGGCACCTTGGGAAGTGTTCAGCTGTGAAAAGTGACTCGGTGGGACAGCTTCGCCGTGTGGGAAAAAAAATGCTTCGGTGCTCTTATTTTTAAAAGGTAGCGTAAATGGAAGAGGCTGAGTCGCCTCGCAGCACGTTCAGCAGATCTGCGCGTCTCCTGCACTCAGGCAAGTCTGACTGAGGCAAGGAGATTTCTTTCTAGTGGGGCTGGGCAGACCGTTGCAGCTGCAAACTTGTCTGTCTAGAGAGTTGTCCTTTAGCACCACGTTGGGCTTCGGCCTCCCTCTGACGTGGATCAGGGAAAAGAAATGCAAACTCCTAGGGCAGAGCTGCAGACTTCTCGGCCGAGGTCTTGGCTACAGCGGGGTAGCCAAAAGCACTACAGTGCTCTCAGATGGGAAGTTTGGGTTGGTCTGTTACTGGACACAGTGGGTCTAATTCCTAAAATTGTCTGAACACAGTGACTTGGAATCTGCACTGCCCGTTCAGCTGAGGGCATCTTTCTGAGGTACCTGCTGACTTCAACCTGATGGTCTGGAAGTGAAATCAAGTTGGACCAAGGAATCGGTGGTGAATTTTCCCTAGTTTTATTCCCTGTACTTCAGTTTGCGTCAATTTACTAATTTGCAGGAGGAATGGATTGCACAGATACAATATGAGGCTTAATTAGTGTGCAAAGTGCTTTGAGATCCTTGACAAAAGGTGAAATAGATGCAGAGAGTTATCTCTCCTCCTCCTCAGAGGCTATATTTCAGTAATGGATGAAGTGACCCCTAAAATATAATATTAATACCGCAAAGCACTTGGGGGTTCTTCTGAATCAAAGGTGCTATGCAAATATATTCTCACTTTCCCTTACCAGTCCCTTTGAGCCATCCAGTCCACCATTAGTGGCGATTCTCATTTAATCAGAATTCAGCCTTCAAATTTTCTGCAAGTCCATAGATAAATAAAGCAGCAACCGTAGTTGATCATTTATTTATAAATCTATTTATAATCTATGTTTTGCATATTAATCAAAACCACTCCATGTGGCAATTCCTGATTAAGAACCATTTTTATGTCTAGTCTCTCCTGCCCCTAGATAATATGCAAAGAATTAGATTAGAAATAGTTTTTATAAATAAATTATGATAAACTCCTGCTTTATTTATATAGCCAGACAAAGGTGCTGCTCTCTCAAGCACTGGATTTTTTTCTCTTTCCCTTCATACTTCCATCTCCCTGCCGTGTGGTAAACCACATTGGTCATGACACTCACAGTGGTCCTTTAACTGTGCAGGCCTTGCTTATGGATGGAAAATACCACTTCCCACCCAGGTGAGCTGGCCCAAGGCCTAACCCAAGGCTGCCATTGGCAGAAGGAGCTGAAACCTTTTGTGCACACAAAAAATAAATGAAATAAATAAAGTTTATAAATTCAGGAAGCACCTTGCAAGGTTTTGAGCTGCACAGTGTGACTCAATCTGCAGCTGGGAGAGAGAAGGAAAAGTGATCGAAACTAGACGGAGAAAAATCAGGAACTGTCCGAATCTGCAAGTGTACAACAGAACTAAATGCAAGTGGTCAGGCTGCAAACAGGCGTAAATCAAGCCAGCCGTGCCTGAGCAGCATGCCCTGCACCCGGGGCCATCAGGACGAGGCTGGTGGCGCGAAGGTGCCACTCGTCAGCTGTGTCCCCACCGGCGCCGTCGGGCTGAGTGGCAGACGGTGGCAGAGCCTGGGCGAGGTGGGAGGTTTGGGACTCATCCGGCACCCGTTGGGAGTAAGGAGCCACTGAGAGCGCTGGGGAGGGGGTTGTTGTGTCCTCACTAAAGGACACCTTGATGTTGTGTGAGTAGTTGGCTCAGCAAAATAGTTATCGTCTGCAGATGTCTTCCTAGGGGCTCTGCTTAGGTCTGTGAAAGTATATGTATTTGAGAAATAGGAAATCAGCATGCATTCTTGTGGAAAATAATTGCTTGCTGATAATATTGCATGTGTAGCATATTTGAGTTGGCCTTGGTGGGACTGCTCGAATGTTTAAATAGTTTTAATCTAGAGAGGGTTTTTTTAATCAAGGTTTTTAATCTAGGGCTTTGGTCCTGTGCATGTTACGTGTCATGTAAGCTTTCTAGATAGTTACAGCATGCAAACGCAGTGCTGCAACAAGTTGGCACGTCTTCAGAGGAGTTGTCAGATAGCGTTAGCTCCTGGAGTCGTGTGTATTGGTGATTCAAATTAAGCTTCTAGCATTAAGGACTGAATAGAAAAGTTTAAAAACCTAAGTATATTTTGAAGACAGGAAGAAAATGAAACAAAGGAAAAAAATCCCCAAATTTCCTAGGTCATGATGAAAAAAGATCAGGAATTAGAGTATAACTAGGGCTGGGAGATGTGACTTCACTTCCCATTCCTGCCACACACTTTCAGTGCGACGTTGACCAGGACAGTTTTCTTTGTCTCTATAATGTGAGAATAATAACAATTCCCTACGTTACAGGAGTGCAAGACATTTAGATATTACAGTGAAAGCCATAGTTACTTAAGAAATAATTCTGGATACAAGTGGCTGATTTTGAAGATTTTTACCATGCACCTGAGACCTTCCCGATCAGCAGTGAAATGCAGCAGCTTCTGAGGTGGGATATGGCGTGCCCAGAGCTCACGCTGCAGGGGAAATGTTTCCTCGAGTTTACGGATAGTTTGTTTAACTGCAGCTTGCCTAAAGAAAACAGCTGGATGATTTCCATGTACACGCCTGTAAACACTGACTTGTAAATGCATAGTTCTGAGGTGCCTGTTGTATGTTTTATTTCTGTTTTGTCACGCTGTTTTTGAATGTCAAAGTTTTTGTGCAGTTACTCCTTCGGGAAGCAGAAGCAACATTGATAGCTAGTCAGAATTTAGCAGGTTTCTAATGCAGAGGAGCAAATACTTGCCGAGGGTCATTTTTCAATCAGCCGAGAATTCATTTCTGTAAAATATTGCAATAGAATAATTCCGGGCAGTAAATCTAAGCTAAGAAATTTTGTTGTGAATTTTTTGCTCAGCCTTAGCTCAGCCAGTGCCGAACTTTTAATTTAAACAAGGGTTTAAATTAAAAAAGAGCAGTGAGATATTGCAGTCTGGGCCTTCCGCTCAGTAGTGCTGCGTTCTCCCGGCTCGCAGCCTTCAGCCGGGCGGCGTGCAGCGGTACGGCGTTAGCCCTGCAGCAGGTGATATTGGTGGAGGGCACAGTGGCCAGGCCCAGCAATGCATGCCATGCTGTGTTTTATCTTGCTTAATGAATCCAGCTCTCTTCAATAACTTCATTGCCCTCTCTGTGTTCCAGGCTCCTTAATTGCTTTCTGCTTTGCAGCCAGGATCCTTTTATTATTTTTATATTTTTAAATGTTACCAGATTCCCAAAGCATCACTACCCCCAGGCAGAATATCGTAATAATTGACCCACAAACAAGGCATATGAAGATGAAGACAAAAGGACGAACTTACAGTCAACCCTTCTTTCACCTCCATAAAGAAGGAAGTTTAGAACCGAAGGCTCTGCTATATTTTCCTGTTACCTTTAGAAGGACACGAGACGTCTCCGCATCTGCTGAATGTGTGCACAAGGCAAATGTGGGCGCAGACAAAAGGCCAAAGCTGGAGTCTAAATCACAACATGGTGTGAGATTAAACTGCTCAGTTGTAGTTATGGCCTTTGGCAATAAGATTTCTGTTGAATTATCCTCTCTTAGTGAAGATGTATCCCCTTTGCTTTGGTTGCTAGCTTGCCTCTTAGTTTACCTGTGATGACAATGTTCTCTTCCCTGCCTTTGTGGCATGGCTGTTTGTTTTCACCGCCTAAAGCAAACATCCAAACTCAAAGCAATTGCACCACTGAACTTCCAAACCAGCCAAGGCAGGTTTCCTCATGAGGCTCAGGACACTCCTTCCTTCTTTGTACGTGTCTGCAAGAACTCCTAGTTTGTTGGGAACACCTTGCCAAAGTAGACACAGTGCTGGGTTTCTGCATGCAACATGTTAACATAAAATTACTGTGCTTAACCAGGAGGCTGTTTGTGTAGGTATGTAGAATAGTACTTATTCACCGTATCTGTATGATAGAAGTGTTATGTTTTAGGTTCAGGACTGCACCTCTGGGCCTTCTGTCTTTCTGGAAAATTTGGCTTTCCTCAGTAATCCTCAGACAGCGATCCCAATGGCCACCTGCGTGTTGGACTCTCCTGTGCTCTGCCTGTGCTGTTATAAATGACTTCATGAACTCACTTCTCGTATGTTCTGATTCCTTTCAAATTTGCTGCCAAATATTAGGCTGATGGCTGTGATTCCAATATCATTCATTTGTGCTTTATTTTCCTTTCCCTTTTTTTTTATTATTAATGAGTCTTGGTATGTGATGGGCTTTTTTCCTCATAAATCTTCATTTCTAATTGTATGAGAAATTTAGCTTCTGGTAAAATGAAGTAAGCTTCTTCCCCCCCTTTATAATCCCTAAGAGAAGATTGAAAACATGATCCACTGCACTCCAAAAGAGTCAAAAAGCAACCTGTGAAACAATGAATTTGGTCATTAATGAGATAATGATAATTAATAAATAAATAATAATTCATTCAGAGACCTTATCCCTCATGGTCTCTGAATACTTGCGGCTTATGGTGCTGATTTTTTTCCACCTCTTTTCTCACCTACCTTTTCTCACAAACTAGGGGGGAAATCCTAGGAGAACAAGCTTTCCTTTGAAACTGGTTCTATTTCCTGAATTTTGTCAGACTGTGTAGCGATCCTAACTGGAAGACTGTTGTGTATCAAGGAGCTAGTGTGCTGCCCGCGCTGGGCTGCACGCCGAGCCCGGCCCTGGGGCCCGTGCTGTCCTACGGCAACGGAGGAGGCAGCGGGCAGCTCCCACAGGGACCGGCAACCGCGCTGCCTGCGTGTCCTTGTCTTTGTCTTGGAGAGAAGGAGCAAGTGCTCAAGTGCTCATCTTTCTGCTGGAGAACAGAACTGTCCTCTTCTACGGAAATCCCGTAAGAGCTCTGCAGACCAAAATGCCGGTGAATGTCTCCACAGCCGGGACCTGTACCACGTGCTGTGCCTTGTCTGGAGGCCTGTCCAATGCTGCTCAGCTCAAGGCTCTCAGCAGCTGAAGGGTCATAAAATTACCTGTCCTCTTTTTCCTTCTTGTGTTAGCTCCAGTAAATGGCATTTTAAGCAATGCCGTACGGAGTCTGAGTGCCTTTCCGACTACTCAGCATGATTTTCCTACCACAGAGAACACAGGTTGACGTTACCCTGTGTTAGATGGCTTGAGCTTATACTGCGTTCCACAAAACAAGGACCGTGTGTGCGTTAAGCAGAGACCCATCACCCTAACGTTGTACCCAGCGTTGATCAACTAGAGCAGGCGTCAGCGAGCTGCAGTGAGGTTTGTTTTCTCTGGGCAGAAGGTAAAGGCTGCATTCGGCCACCGTTACCTGGGGGCATACCAGTGCTCTTTCCATTGCAGTTCAGTTGTTTCCTGCCTACTAGAACCAAACCTAGGGCTGTTTTTCGGCAACTGTATGTGGAACTGGAATGGATAATGCTGGCAACGATATATTGAACGTTGCTATTAAATAAAATGGTTGGATTACTTACAAATGGCATTCAGCATTCGCTTCTCTCTTGGGCATTCCTCATTATTGTCCCTGAACTTCAGGTGGAGACTAAACCTGTTTGCAACACTCACGTCATGCCAGTTAGTGACCCTGGTGCTGTGGCTCAGTTGCTCCTGGGCTGTCTGCCTTGCTAAACTGTCTTTTCTATTTTTAACTTCTGCAGAGGAAGAAGTGAGGCTCGGGAACAGCGCGTTGGAGTTAATCTAAAAATCCTGTTTAGGTATTTCCTCGAGGGCTTTAAGGAGTGTAAAACACCTAGTAATTACTTCAGCGGTGGTCATCTGAAGATCCTGCGTAGCAGGCAAGAACATCCAAACTGGTGGGAAACAGAAGGGAAGAGAACAAGGTGTTCCCTCGTGAGAGCCTGTGCTTATTTAACTCTGGAACATGCTAGTCTTCCATTAGACCAGGAAATTACTCTTTGTAGGTGAATTTGCCTCTGGAGTGATCATGATTTATCGCTATGCCTCATTTAATAATTGGTAAATGGAGAAAACAAGGTGCTGAGCCAGAGGGGGAGGAAACCTGCTGTTCCCCCAGCACACCCCGACCTTCCCGATAAACCAGAAGAAGCCGATTCTGCACTGGTGGCTCTGGGAGGCGGGTGACAGTTTGGAGCAGCTCCCCAGGAGCTGCTCTTGCTCCCAGCACCCTGGGCCAGGCTGCCTTCCCTGCACCACTCGCGGGCACCAGCAACCCTCAGCTTGGCCTCTCGCATCCTGGAGAGCCTGGTCTTGAATGGAGGCCGTGCTCCCAGCGCGCTGGTCCTGCATCGCTCCTGCATGGGAACCAAATGCAGGAAGCTTGGCGGTGCTTTTGAAAGCCCATCTCTGAAACGCTTTACAAGGTCAAAAATCCAGCCTCAGGGAAGTGGCCCAACAGTGCGGGTATGCCAGAAGAGCTGCCCGTGGCGCTGCAGTGGCAGAGCCGGGTGCACGTGCCTGCCGCGGGGATCGTTTGCCTCCTGGAAGCAATGCGTTAAAAAGCAGAAAGGATGCATTTTTCCTTTGCAACCACCTTGTAGCTAAGCCCACCACTGGGACAAACTCCAAGTGATTCTGGATTTAAGCAAACGTAAGATGTATGAAAGGTGACCGAATTTTCAGTGTTTGTAGCAGTATCCATCAGGTTTTGTCATTTTGTTATGGTGCAGATATGAGATGTTAGATACATGACGTGTGCTGGGGTGTGTGCAAATCACACAGGACTGAGCCCTGAAGGGGAAATTCCCTAAAATGCTACTTCTTGCATATAAAGGGATAACTGGTAGACTGGAGCAGGTGAAACAGGTGTAGGAACTAGAAGATCTGGTACTCAGAAGTGAATGCCACAAACTATTACAGGTGTGGGCTTTTTTTTTTTCTTTTTTAAGCTACCACCGGAGATTCTTGCACTAGCCGTGAAAAAGCAAAGCCATGCAAGAAGCTGCCTGCTGCTCACTGCCAACAGCTCTCGATTACTTCAGCTAATTTCAGGGTCCAGAAACGCTGTTGACAATGTGATTTCTGAAAGAGAGGACGAGTCGTTTGGCCGCGCGGTCTGTACCGTGGCTGCGTCAGGAGTTTCGCTGCTGTCAGCTCACAGCAACTTTCCCCGCTCTGTCATCATCTCCCAGAACTAATTACCTAAAACTGATGAAAGTGGATGTTTAAAAAGTAACACGCTTTTAGTTCTTTGCAGGGCTTTTCAGGTTGCTTGCGGAATTATTTTAGCGTGCGCCACCGAGTTGCATGCTCACCTGCCTCGGTGATGGGAACAGGGCCTCTCTGCTGGAGATGCTGGAGGCCAGCGCCAAGGAGGGAGGGACCACGCAGGCAGCAAGCTGTGTTGCCCACCTTGCCCCTGCTTTGCTCGGGTTCACCCAGCTCTCTGCCGTCTTTGCACCTCCCCTCCAGCCGCTCGCCGCGGCTATGGCCTGTTTTTTTACTTCTGCCCTGCTTGGAAATAATATCGGCCTGCAGCGCTCCTCATCCCGCAGGCAAAGGGAGCGAGGCTCCGAAGAGGGGCTCCGCGAATGGTCCTGGCCTTCCGTTAGCATCTCCTCAAGCGCAATTCCCACAGCTCTAGCAAGTGCCCTGGTTTGAGTCAAGCAGCCCTGGTGCTGGCCTGGGAACTTAGAGGAGCTCTGTGGTTGCAAGGGTTGAACCAAACTTGAATTTTAGAGTTGCAATTAGGAGCAGGGGGGAAGGGGCAGCAAAGGTCAGCAGCTAATTTCAGAAAAAAAAATCACAAATGAAGTAATTTTGGTAAGATGTTTATTAGTAAGTAGACAGTCTATTTTACACGAATTTGTGGTATATGCTACTTGCTGGGGCATTATTTTGGTTGAGTTGATAGTGGTGCTCACTAAAGCAAGTTCTGTACCAACTAGAGCTTCCTTGCTGCAGAATTTGAATTTTCAGATCCCTGTTTTTGAAGAAAAGTTATGGAACATAAAGTGATGAGGTGCTGTCTACCTGAGAGATTAAACAACAGCATTTGCTCATTCCTAGGGGATGTTAACCCTGAAGCCTACTAATAGCTGTTTATGCCCCATGATTAATTTTGTTTCAGTGATTTGTTTCTCATTAAAATGATTCACAACTACCCTATCCAACTGGCATATCTACAGGTGCAGGGCCTTTCACTTTCACACTGTGGAAAGGTAGCCTTTCTTCATCCTCACCCAGTTTAAATTATTTTTTTTTACTAATACCCTTAAAACTATTTTTATTTAATACAGAGACATTTCAAATTACTAATGATAATTTAATGAAGGAGGAAACCAAGACATAGATATAGGTGTAGTTTGTTTATTGTTTGCTCAATCACCCCAAAATAAACAGTGTGTAGAGTAAAAGCCAGTTTTTCACAGGTAAGGCCTCTCTAAGACGAGCTGTGTGAAGCTGCTGGTGTTTCGGGCTCCTTCAGAACTGCTGGCTTAAGAGTGGTCACATCATCTTTTTATGTTTGGCATCAGATAACCATTTCCTTCAGTCCTGGAGGTTCCTCCCTTCCCCTGTGTCTTCAGTCCACATTTTCCTTCTCGTGTCCCCTTTTTTGCATCCTCTTCTTGCACTTGCGACACCTGAGATTTGCCTTTGCTCAGCCAGTGCTGTAAAAGGCACCCTTGGTACCAAAACAGATTTTACGTGTGGAGAACAGACCTCGGTGTTAGCCTACAGAAGGAATCTGCTGGCTCTCATCATCATTTTCTTCTTCTTCTTTTTTTTTTTTTTTTTTTTTTTAATGGATCACTTGGAAAATAAGTGGCACTTTTAGTGTCCATTAACTCTCACTTAACTAATGCTAAATAGCACTCGAGCACCTATAGACACACTTGTGAGAGCCGTGTTAATACCAGACGAATTCATTAGAAGTGAGACTATTACTTCCAACGTAAAATGAATTCATAATGATGGCAAATGTAAAATAAAGGCTTACCAAAAAATAATTGTTAGCATGTTAAGTATCCATTAATACAATAGACTGACACTCCAACTTTTACAAATACGAATGAAATCCCTGTGCAGAAGAGTGATGCAAGGGAGGCCTGAACCAGAGCGAGTTCATAACATAAACCACGGAAATTCACCCTCTACCTATGACCTGCAGTGAGGGAGGGAAGGAAATTAATACACCCCCTTCCCTGCTTAACGTCTTTTCTATAAATATGCTGAATCACATCAAAGGTTTCCTTTGGATTTCAGGATTTCTTCTTTAACAGTAAAAGGCTTCTTCTGTTTCTCCTATTTTTTCAGATACTGTCATCGCCAGGGACCAAGACAGGAGCAGAACGGGATTCAGAGAGGACGCCTGCGCTTCGGGAGGTCCTGCCCCTTGATGCCATCCAAGCCCCCTGGGGGACCCTCGCCCGGCGTGGGGGCTCCTGGCGCAGCACGGATCGAGTTTCGCTTGTGCTGCTCCTTGTCACCAGTAACTCGTCTTGCCGGCTCTGCTCTTCAAGGGCTGCAGCTCTTGGGGCAGCTGACCCTTTTGCTGTCCTTTACGGATGGCACGTGTCCCCATTATCCCAGCCTGCTGGTCACTCAAGTGAAATGTTCAAAAAAAAAGTATAGCAAAATACAGCAAATAGCATCAAAAAGGTTTTGCAGATGTGGTAACTCCTCCTGGTCGCAATAAGCAGACTAGTTTATTCTTGCTGTAATAGTGCTGCGGGGTCCAGCTGAGACCATGATCGTACGTGTAAATACAGGCAGAGTCCCTGCCCTGTAGAGCTTGCAATTAGGTACTGGTAAAAAAAGAGGTCCCCAGAGATGAACAAACTTGTTTGGTGGCACACAGCATAGTCAGAGCTGTGACCTCATTTCTGACTTCAACTCATTGCCATGTTTGTTTCTCTTGAGGTAGGGAGAAATGTGTTCTCACTAAAACCAACAGGAAACCAGAAACTGAATTTTAGCTGCTAACCTGACTTAACCCCCACATTTCTTTTTCCTTTGCCTTTTCACTGAACAAGCCAACATGGGCTCAGGTTGTTCCCCGTTTTACTGTTGAGACATACCCCATGGCTAAGCTGTTCCCGTTGACTCAGTGCTCCATGCGGATTTGCAGCTGACGGACTCCCTGCATCTGCTGTGAGCCGCCAGTGTAACGCAACGCTGAGCCTGGACCAAAGTCTGGCTCGTTCTGATGGGAGGGCCGGGAAGTTTGACTTTCCTCCCGCTGCAGCCTGTGGTGTCCCTGGCAGGACTTCCCGAGCATTTGGAGGAAGAGGCTGAGGAGCTTCCTCCAGATCATTCCTTAATCCAGAACCGATGGGGCTGATCTCACCCCTTCTCCTGCCCAGAACTGGTGCAGTGGGGACAGTGGGCTATATCCTTCTACAGCACATGAGGGATGTCAGTCATCTCCTGCCTACCCTGAGCAGACACAGCTACATTGCTTCTCTCAGCTCCCAGCTACTCCAGTGCATAGAGGCAAAACCCTACAGCAGCTCTGTGCTGCAGAGACCTTTGTGCATCAGACCTCCCATTGACCCTGGACGGCTCCTCTTCTTTGAGGGTTCCTTTTATTTCTTCTCTTCTTTCTGTTGTTGCTCACATTTTCCCCCTCACATTAATTATACAGATGTACTGGGGGCCATGTGCTTTGCCACATCACAGAGGAAACCACAGGACTTCAGATCAGAAGCGCTGCCAGATGTATCTGCCAGGCAGAACACCACGCTGGGGTCACGGTGGAGGCTGCCGGCCGCCATGGGGACATCACCTGTCTTCAGAAAAGGGGTCAACAGGGGAAACGAGTTTAGTACAGACACATCGTAAGATTTGGAGGTTATTTTTGTTTGGAGGTTTTTTTTTCTTGTTAGTAGATGCACTAATTGCTGCCATTCTTTATGGCCGGCACCACCTGTCTTTACTTAGGCTGAGCAGGATCTTATTTCGTGACAAGCCCATTGCTTCCTGGTGCACTTTGCAATTTCAAGTCCAGAATCCAGACTTCCAGGACTCTGCCTGCTTGGGGAAAAAAAGTGTTGTTTGTGTATGGGTCGTGTTGTTCTTACGTATTTCATTCAGTAGAAGTTACTAAAGACAAGGTTTATACAGCGATTGCTTTCTTCAAGTAGCAGCTCAGGCCCAGGTTGTACTTTGCCTACTCCAGTGAGCTGGAAGCTGCAGCTCTCCAAGCAGTCTGCCAGGGATGTTTTTGCTTTTGTGCTCATGCAAATGGCAGCCAGAAATAGTTGGTTTCATTTCTGGGTCTCTGCTTACTTATTTTTCCCTTCTTTTGGAAAGCTGACTTAAGATTTTATTTTTTTTTTTTTGCTAGAGGAAAGAGTTCCCACTGACTTCTCCCAGCAAGAAGGACACCATGTTAATTTGTATTTCTGACACTACATTTCTAACCTGTTCCTGTCCTCATACCTTGTAGGGGGAGGGAGAAGATGGAAAGCTGCTATGCTATTTCTACTCCTATCCCCCAAACAAAATACAAACGGAAAAGTCAGCCATTACACATCTCCAGCTGTGGTCTCTGAATTCTCCTCCTGTTCTTTTATCCATTTTCCTTCATTAAAATGGGGTTTATGATCAAGACATACATGAAATTAATGCAGGAACCAAAAAAAAAAAAAAAAAAAAAAAAAAAAAAATCCCTTCTACCACAGTGCTATGGATCTGGATTACTACTCTGATGAAAGAAGTAAAATAACCATTAAAATAACCCTTGGGGTAAAATTTTTAAAAGCACTTAAGTGACTCAGGAACTTCAGCCTTTTCTTTTTCTTTTTTTTCCCCTGAAAGTGACTTCTGTATTTATGAGCCTGTTTAGACCCCTGTGTTGTTGCTGAGGGAGCAGGAACGACCCACCCAAAAGAAATCAGTGGCGTTCAGAGGTTTTGGCTCCCAGGAAGAGCGCAGGTGCATGTGTGTAACGCCGTATCCTCGCCAGCCCAGCAGCAGCCTGGTGCTGGCTTTCCCTTTGGTTCAGGACCCAACTGATATGGGACTAACAGTTTCATGGCACTTTAGGCGCCCTCAAAATTTGTACCCTTCATCCTCTTAAAAGTGGTGACTTGAACTTTAAATATTTTTGACTGAGGTTTCCATTAAGCAGAGCATAATTCCAGATTTTCTAATCTGAACATAAAAGGGAGCTGCTGGTGGCAAATGGATTTGCAAGTCTATCCGATGTCTGCAAATATAGAACATGGATATCAATTCCTCTTGTTCAAGAAATACTTTTTTAGTCCATCTAAAGTAATTAAAAATGAATGTAATATTTCACTAGTCAAAAAAGTGAGGAGCAAAAGACAGGACTTATTTTAAAACAGTTTGCCAGTCTTTCATATTTTCCAGGTCAGTGAAATATCAGTGATACGGGATTTGTATTTGATTGTTCTTGGAAAAAGTCCACTGGTGTCTTTTGCTACCGGACAATGGATAAATGAAGATCAATTCCCTATCACCCCTCTCAGTCTTGTAATCTGTGATCTACAGAGTTTTCCTCCCTTAAAAGAAAAAGGAAAGCATGAGGGAGAATCCTCTGCAAGACATAGATAGAGAAAATGATTTCCTTTTCTTGCTGAAAATGGTGCCTGTGGGAATTCCCTGGCTTGTGTTTAATGATGCTGCCGATCTTCGCGTAATTTCACTCGAGCCTCTGTACGAATCAGCGATGAGGCGGTTTATCTTTCATTGAGAACCTGTAACTTTGCGTATTCTTAAAGAATAAAAACCTCTTCACTTTCATCTTCATACCTAAGCCTTAAAGAATGCTGCAGTCTCACTGGGAAGCTTTCTCTTCCCAGGCTCCTCAAAAGCACGTTTAGGAAAAGGAAAGTAACCACCTGACAGTATGCGCAGGAAAAAAAAAGAACAAAAAAACCCCAAATCATCACAGACCACAGAAGCAACTTTGGTGCCGTTTTTATCTTTCTGGCAGGAAGAGTTTGCATTGAATAGTATTGCTTCTCCACCTGAACGTCACCCAACAAAGCACGGAGACTCGCAGCTCGCGTTGCCTAATTTCAAACCTCAGCTGGTTCAGCACAGGTGTTTACAACTGTTTTCCTACAGCATAAGCAACCATCCCACGATTTCCCCTTGCCCCCATGTTTGCCGTTTACCCAGTCTCTGCTAAGCAGGGCCCTTTATTAAGGGCTTTTCCTCAATCTGCTGTTCCGCAGCTGCCTCTGAACTGGGCAACGAGGAGCAGCTGAAACCATTTTGTAAACGACGGCTTCCTGCCCCGCTCTGCTCTCCTGGCTTGTAGGTGGAGCGGTGTGTGTTGGCTAGGCTCTCTCCTGGTTACTCTGTCCTGGGGTAAGTAATATTTTCTTCGTTATCAAAAAAGGGAAAGTGCTCTGTGTGGGTATGTTGGGCAAAACGTCTTTGCGACCTCTGCTTTGGTGCTGAGTTCCTGTTTGGCCTCCCTAGCTATCTAACGCTGGGCCAAATGCCTCTGCGCGTGCCGGTGCCCGTGAGCTCGGGGTGAGCCTCCCGGCTGCCTTCTGGTGCTTTGTCCTCTGGTGTTGCTAGTGCAAAAAGACTGAGACGAAGAACTGACAGCAGTGCTGAAATGCCAGGCAGGAATGTTTCACCAGCTCTAAATGCCTTGAAAAGCAGGAAGAGAGGAAGGCAACAATGCACCTGGCTGTAGAGTTCTTTCTTTTTATTTTCCTCCTCCCCCCTTTTCCTGCGAGTGTGGGACCAGCAGGAAGCACTGCTGCAGGTTGGTCTTGCTCTGGGTGGGCTTGGACACAATTACAAGAGATGGCTGTGAGCTGAGTGTAACTTGTTTCAACCATTTCTGCTTTAAGTGTTCCTGGCTGAATTTTGGTAACTTGCCAGCGTAATTTGTCTGCCAAAGAGGCATTTGTTTATGAACTTATTCAGCCTCTCCCGTGGTAGGAGAAAAGGCTGGGGTTGTCACTCTTTAGGGCTTTCCCTGGAGAGTTTTGGCATGTAACAGATTTAATTACTTAGCTAAGAGAGTTTCTTGGCTTCACCAATGCAGGCTGGAAAGTGCAAATGACAGAGAAAGTGAGACAAGGGATGTGAGAGTGAACAAAAAAGAAAGAATCTGTGATCTCTCCTAGACACTAAAGAAATTTCTGTGCAGCTGAACAAAGGTACTCTCTCCCCAACATCATTTTTATTCCAAACTTTTGATATTGCAGCTGATGGCAGAAAATGTGCAGTAAAACATGGGGAGGCCACTGAGTAATATCCACTGTAAAGTGTTAATTGCCTATTGAGGCTGTAAACTATGTCAATACGCCTGGATCCGTGTTATTGACAGACTCCTATTTATTCCAGCCTCACAAAGCTGGGCTCTTTAGAACTGGGCTCTAATCAGTCATGCTTTACTGATCCCACCAAGAAGCACCAGTCAATAAATGCGCTTGCTGTGTTAACCCTTTGAAGTTTGTAAAAATTACAAGTGGGACTGATAGCATTGATTTGGGCAGAACTCCGGGCAGTGGAAACCCTTGGGGAATAAAAGCTGCCTGTGGGAAAGGACACCCGCTCTGGGTGCGTGGGGCTGAGCTTCGGACGGGCCCGCAGAGGGGAGAGCCCAGGTCGTCCCGCGAGGCTGCCCCGCTCCTGCGGCCTGAGCTGAAGGAAGGAGCTAGTTGGGGTTGAACATTGAGTGTTTGCAGTGACAGAGGACAGCAGTAGTTAACGCAGTTTGTATCATGCTTGTTATTATTAAAATTCTGATTATGTATAACATAGAGCTACTGCAAGAGACATAAGGTTAAAGTCATTAAGCAACCCATCATTTTACTCACAAGAGAAGGGCTGTTATCCCATATCCAAACTCTTAAAAAAAAAAAAAAAAAAAAAAAAAAAAAAAAGAAAAAAGAAAAAAAAAAAAAAAAGAAGAAAACGCCCAGTTCTACCTAGCTCATGTTGATGGTATTCTCTTGAATTCTCTTGTCTTAAACTATAACTGAGTGTTGGTGTGCAGCAGCTGTTGCAGACACCTGTGGCAGTGATGGCATTTGAGGTATTGCATGAAGCATCAAATGAGGGGCCAAATTCTGCTCTTTGAGGCTTGTGGGGGGCATGCCTTTCCCTGCGAAGTCAGGGGTTGAAAGCTGCAGAGATGTAGTCTGGCTTGTAGCATGCCATGAGATGTTATTGGGAGACTG
Source organism: Rhea pennata (assembly GCF_028389875.1). Classification (NCBI taxonomy): domain Eukaryota; kingdom Metazoa; phylum Chordata; class Aves; order Rheiformes; family Rheidae; genus Rhea; species Rhea pennata. The sequence goes on from NC_084678.1 coordinate 5,831,433, forward strand.
GGTGGAGATATTTCTCCTTTGATTCTATGTGTTTTTCTTTTTCTTTTTTTTTTCCCCTCTTTCTCCCAAACTGATGAAGTTTCCCTCTTAAAATACAGGGTCATCTTCTGATTATTATTTTTAAGACTTTGGCATTACCTGGAAAAAGAGGTGTTTTTAGCAAACTTCTATGTAGTTTCTGGTGTAGGTAAAGAGTGTTAGCTGGTCTGGGTGTTGTGACAGTGATTATTGTGAGCAACTAATGTGGCCCTTTTTAAAATTTAAATACTGTGTCTGCCTGTACTTGGTGCTAAGTGGTATTTTAATAATACTGATTAATTTGTACTTGTTAAACTAATATACATCTAGGTTTTAAGTAGGGAGGTTAGAGTCAGGTTAACAACTTATCCTGCTCCCTTCATCATAGCAATGCAAATCTGTCAGAATATAGCCAAACACTTTGCTATTTATTAAGGGACAGAAGCAACTAAACTGAAATTCCAATTTTGTGCCTGCAAATACACACTTTCCATGCCACTTTAAGGGTCTGTTTTGCAAATGATCCTGACTGGGTATTGCTTACTGTACCAGCACCTAGCAATGCCAAATAATCATACCCTGTTTGTGGCAAATGGATGCGCTTGCAGATCAGGATATTATGTGTTATATCTCAAAGAATGTGTGAATTAAGCAAGCTGGAGTTGGGTCTAGTTTACTGTTGGAGTGAAATACGCAGCTCTTTTAAATACATGCATTGCCTTTGCAGTATGCAAAACACCACTTTAAAATAACCACTCCCAACTTGCAAAAGAAAAAAAAGAATTAATTTGATTATTTTTTTTCTTGTCCCTCCAAATCCCCAGCTCTTTCCAGCCCACTGTCTTTCAAGAGATCTATTAAAATCTACATAGACCTTAAACTTTTCCAGACTGGTGGATTTGGGAGGAGTTTGACTAGAGCCTTCTGTCGGTATTGAACGGCTCAAACCTGGTGACGGGAGGTGTCACAGTCCAAGGCTTGTGGACGAAGCAGGCTGTTGTCATGTAGAAACAGCTGTCAATAGAATCCTTAGCTGTTCTGTGGGGAAAGTGGATCTGTTTTTGCCCACCCCACTGCAAGGCGTAGGTGCTTTTTTGAGAAATGGTGAGGGCTCTTTTCAAGAAGTAATGACACAGCAGCTCTACTTCGTTCAAAGACAGCTGACTAATGTAAAGCTCACGTTTCAATGTTATTTTGGTATATCTTGCTCATATTAAGAGGGTGGGGGGGATTTTGCTGGAGTAGTCTATCTTACTTGTGTTGCACTTCAAAATGTATGAAGGTTTTGTTGTCATTGCAGAAGAGAATGATGCAGGTTGATTGTAAATCTGCTAAATGAAAACCTTTAAATGTAATGCAAGCAAAATACATTAAACTACTCAGACTTGCCAGCAATCAGCTGCAGGTCAAAATACTCCAGGACAGTGCTTTGGGCAGAAAATGGGTGTTCTGTTGCTTGCTTACATGGACAGCAATGGGTGCAGATTGTGTTTTGCTCCACTGCTCGCAGGTATTTGCGCTGTTTGGAGCGAAGTGCTTTTGAATTGAAATAGCCCTCAGTTCCCTCTACTTTCCTCTGGTGCCAAAAGTAAGTACACTGGTAAAAGCCTAAAAAAATCTGGAGTAGAGGAAGAAAACAGTCTCTTCAGGGGGAAGAAAAGCTCGAAGTTGCAGGATAAGCATGCATGGCTCTTGCATATTCTTCTCATGCTCGTTGGAGGGGAATTCAGCTGTGGCTTAAGAAACCATCTGCTTTTTCCATGTTGTATTCTCTGTGTGATGTGACCACTAGAGAGCAGACTTAACCTAGTAACAAGAGCTAATTAGTTCTTGGCCTCTTCATTTACTCCTCTCTCCCCTTCCCCCTCCCTCTAATATATAGGTAAAGGGGATGTAGATGGTTCTTAGCTTTGCCTACAATGCTGTGCAATCTCAGGCCTAATTAAAACGCCACAGACGGCCTGAACCCCACATTAAAATTTGATGAGGAATTGATCAGCCAAGCAAACAGGAAATTTAGCTGTGTGAGTGAAGGTAATGTTTGCTCAAATGTGTAATGAGGTCCATGGGGAATATTTATGGGGACCTTAGTGACGGCTTCAGCGCTTCCTTCTCCTTGGAGTCATCTTACCTGCCTGTCCTCTCCTTCATGAAGCTGTAGGCTCCAGGAAGTCCAAAGCTGCTTCAGTCAGAGGTGGGCAGGCTGTGGAAGATGAATTATGTTTGGTTGAAATGGTACCATTTAAAGCTTTGCAAGAGGAGCTGGGGGATCTGCAACCCAACTCTTCTGTGGTTTTGTCCTTGTATTAAATGCAAGGAAATACTGGTGTGATATAATCACTGGTGGAACTCCTTGCAGCATGTTCTCAAGCTAAATAGCTTGCTTGAAGAGTGGGTGTTCAGTTACAGCAGATGTCAGCCTTATCTGCATAGGCTTTAGGATAAGCTATCACAGCTGTGTGTGCACAGGTTTTTGGACAAAAGGTAATATGCTCTCAGAGATGGGGAGGAGTGTTCCACTCAGCAGATTTTATCTGCTTCTAATAATTGGCCAATATAAAGTATAAATGCCTTCCATATGTGGCAAATAAGAGTTTACCTGCTTCTTATTGCCATTCTGTTTAAGGTAAATCAGCACACATGAATCTGAAATCTTAAAGCAAGCTTATGTTGATAGATGATGTCACCTTTAAACCTGTATCCACAAGCCACTTCTACTGGAAAAAATCACCAAAGCCTGGTCTCTGGCGGCAGTTCAGCCTAACTCTGCAAGCTTTTCCTTTTTTTCACATAGCATTTAGGGCTAACCTGGATTTGTGGGCCCAAAGCATAGCAAATCTGCTAGTGCCAGCCCTCCAACTTCCCACCTGTAGTTAGAGGTGAGACTGATACCCAGAAGAGCTCTATCCTGAGGAAAAAGAAGCAGCAGGGATGTCTGTGGTCCAAGCCTGGTGATACAACGCAGGAGATATGGCCCATTTGTTGTAAATAGGGTGAGGGCAACACCCAGCATGAGCCCTGCAGCTGAGAGTGGACGCGCTGGTAACTGGGGACTGCAGTTCCTGGCAGTCCAGAGGCTGTTGCTTTGTTCTGCTGTGGCAATACAAATATCTTTTGATAGTGGTGCTGTTTACAGCAGTGCTATATATTGTAACTGAATACAGTCTAAGAAGCTAGCAGAGCAGTAGTCTTTATTTGCAATAAAAAATGAGGAGGTTTAGTGAATTTAAAGTGTCTGTAGAACAATAGAACAGCACTGACACTTTCAGATGTTGTAGCAACAGTAGTGACAGGATGTGTAAGAGAAGCAACTGTTTTACTTTTTAGAGGGGAAAATAACTGAGGGGAGAGATTTGGAAATACTTGGTTATATTCATTCATAACTGAATACTAAAAGCTGCAGTGGCCTAATGTCTAACATCAGGTTTTTATAATAGGTCAAGGAAACAAGGGTCCTAGTTGTGTGCCTGGTGCCTCTGAATGAAGAGTTGATCTTGTGTATCTGGGTTACAGTTTACGATAGCATCTCAGGCTGTTTTTGAGGAGGAGTATAACAGCAGTGTCAGCATGCTGACTTGCTGTCTCACTTCCAGGAGCTAGTGTCTGCATGCTGCCACACAAAGCCTCGGGGACACCTATGCTGGTATAGCTTCAGTATGCTACTCCATTAGATGATTTCAACATGCTTTTACAAGTCTAAGATTCACCAAAACCAGCTGTATTTAATTCTTGTCTGAACTTTATCGGAAAATGTTTAAATGAAGGACCTGGCAGGGCATACCACTTGGACTACAACCCACCTCTTGTGGAGGTTCAGGCTACTCAGCCTCGTTTGGTTGCATGGGAAGAAGTGTTATGGAAAAAGCTAGAAAATGAACTTGAATCTGAACCCAGTTGCAGTTGTAAGTCACCTGTTTACATCTTACTGAGCAGGCTGCTTTTAACCTTGCTGACACTTCATTCAACTTACAAGATGAGGATTTGAATCGAATGTTAAAGCTTCAGAGACTGTCCATAGATCTTATTTTGTGTTCCTCCATCATGCTAATTACCAGTAGTGTTCAGAGATACTGGGAGGGACACCAGGTATATGAGCATACATTAAATAACCAAGCAATGAAAGCAATGATTCTCAAAAGCAGGGTAATTCATAGTTTGGGATACTCTACTGGGATTCTTCTCTCTTGAGTCTACTTGTCTAGTTCTTGTTTAGTGGGAGTGATGCTGAAAAGGGCCAGGTGGTCCTGTAAAGTGCCAACAGTTGTGACCTGGCTGGAGAGAGGCTCTCAATCAAGGATCAAGAGGTGTATGCTTTAATTACAAGAATACCTGGATGTAGGCTGAGCTGCTTGCCTGTTGAGGTAGACCTGTATGAGCAGTAGTTTTCTCCAAAAGAGTTTTTCCCTGAATAAATCCTGCTTTGCTTTGATGACAACTAGATAGTCATTACTTACAGCAGCCTTTCAAGAAGCAGTAGCATAGGTCCTGGACCAAATCAGACATGCTGGAGGGTCACAGTGCCTTCGGGTGTCCACAGCCAAAGGCTTCAGTCTTCACGTGGTTCTGTTCTGTGAAAACTGGGAGCTGGAAACCTTGTATTGAAAAGCATATCTTAAGGCTGTAGAGGAGGAGGAGTGCTGTTACTTACCATCAAAACTTCTAATTGATTTACAATGTCTCTTTCCACACCAGCTTTCAAAGAAAATACCTCTTACCTTCTAGGTATTACTGGCGCTCTCTGTTATGAAGTGTATTATTTTGTTTTACGTATGCTAAAGTACAATTTGACCATTAAACAATGAGTTTAAGTGTGTTTCTCCAAAACAGTAACTTCCTCCTCTTTTTCCACTGCTCTAGTCTTTGTCATCTGTCAAATTTATTAAGAAATAAATTGTTACCCCCCCCCCATCCCCAAATCTTTCACAAAGTAGTGAACAGGCTTGGAGCAAAACCCAGTCTTGGTGCAATTGCTCTACTCCCCAGTAGCTCTTCGTTAACAGCTCCAGTCTGAGGTTGGTCACTGAACCACTTGTAGTCTGCATGCTGAATGGATTAAACAAGGCTTTAAGTAAGAATCTAGGTACAGTTGAGTCAGAAATACTGGAGAAGTTCAAGTCCACTTTATTATCTCTTTCTGGCAGGGTTGCAGGTCTGATTGATAGAGGCAGCTGTGGTAAGTGTGGTTTGTTTAAAACAGTTTTCCATGAAACACTAATTACAGTTCTAGTCTGCAATTCTTTGCTGATAGTTCATGAATAAGTCTTTTATTATTTTGCCAATTATTAAGCCTAGGCTAGTTGGTCCACAGTGCTCCGGAGTTATTTGTAACTTTTTTTTTTTTTAATTTAAAGTACATTGGCAGTCCTGCAAATTTTGGCATTTACGAGGCTATTTTCCATGATGTGATTTAAAAAAAAAAAAAAAGTCCACCAGTTCCTTTAAAACTTTTGGTCTATGTTATCTTGATCTGTTGATTTGAGATTTATTTTTTATTTTTTAACCTTTGACAGGCAGCCAAAAGTAATGGGGGCAACTTAGTTGCTTGATCGTAAGTAATACAATCAAGCCAAGCTGTCTCACAGCTTTGCTAAATGCTCTAATCTGGCTATCCCATACAGGAAATACACACACACACACACACACACACACACACACATATATATATGTCGTCGTCTTCAGATATTGACCAGAAGTATCTGTAAAATATTTCTGCCTTTTCCATGTCATGGTTTTACCATATGTATTTAGCAATGGATATATGCTTGTATGTAGGGTTTTCTTAATACATCACTTGTTTGTAATTGTTTGTTGATACTCTATTTATTCCATTAGCTTCCTCTTAACTTTTTTTTTTTAATTTGCCATTTGTATTAATTGCTCTATTTTCATGTTTTATGGCATATCTTACTACTTTGGTTTTTCTTTTTTAATATTGCTTTCATCTTCTTTTAAGCCAGAATATCTTTTGACCGCCATCTATCTTTTTCTTAATTATTGTTTGTGGAATTATGCCTTCTTCAGCTTCCACTAGGATGTCCCTGAACAACCTGGTTTTCATGTTAAACTTGATGTTCCCTGTCAGTTATGCTGACAAGCATTTTAGGTGTAGAGAAAAGTTCTTTTTAAAGACCTTCATCTGAAAGGTGTTGAAGAAATATAAGATACAGTAGCTATATCAGTGACTTTGAGTTCTCCCAGCTTTAATCCCGTGGTCTGCTGCGCATTGCAGACCCCTTTTAACATTAGGAACTTCCTCTGCTTGCGAAGCTCCTATTGGTTTTAAGACACTTCTGTGTAAGTATGTTTGAAGGATTTGCCTTTAACAGAGAACCTGTGTCACAGGAAAGGTTTAATGTGAAGGTAATGTGATCAAGCACTAAGTTGCCTTCACCAACAATTAAGCACAACAGCACCTAATGGCAGGCTAGGCAAGATCAGCCTGAGGGCAATTTCTACCACAGCTTCTCTGCGGCGTCGCTGTCTACCTTAATAAACTTTTCATGCACAAAGTTTCAATTGAAAGGGAGCGCGTTTTGCATTTAAAGTCAAATCAGGCATGTGTTCTCGGTCGTCGTGCGGCTGCCTCCCCTGCGAGGCTGGTTAGGGAGGGCTCTGCCGCTTGGGTCCCCGTCGAGAGCTGTGCCTGGCGCAGCGGAAGAGCCAGGTCGGGTTTGAATCGAGCCGAGCGGGTCTGACGGACGCCCGGCTTGTGTGGCCTTCCCGCCGGTACCTTTGACAGGGTGCTCACATCTGAAACCCTTGCATTTATTTGGGGGGGGGTGGGGCAGGAAGGGAGAAAGAGTATGTGAGTTAGGGGACTGCTCATGCTGATTTTCTCAGTGGAACCAATGCCATTTTCTGTATTTCTTCTTTAACACAGCCTTTCCTACACAATCGCCCTTTACTTATTTTTATGATAAACCCTTGTTTAAGAAAACAGAAGGCTGCGTGGCTTCCAGCAGGATCCTCTCCTCTTCAGTCTCTTAAATTTCAGTTGGACGAAAGAACCTGCAAGGAGTGCATCTTGGAGGTATTAGTAGTCTGAGACAGGAACAGTAATTGGTGGGGCTGCAGCTGTTTGATGTGGCCTGAAGCAGCTCAAGCTGAAGTCTTTCCAGAATAAACCCCCTCTTTTGGAGGGGTTCAATCTTTGTGTTCTAGTCTCACATCAAGGTGGATTCTCATGAGGAGAAAATGCTTTTTCATGCTTCTTGCCTTGGCAGTGTTGTTAACTATGACAATACTTTGGCAAACTGGAACGCAGATTTCTTCTTGCGGCCTCAGTGAATATCAGAGTCATGTTTTGCAAGTGTTGCTCCTGTAGCAACACTTTACAGAGGCTTCTCAGCTGTCCAGGGCAGCGTGGGCCATCAAATACTGCAATATTGGAACTAATGATGGACTCCCTCTGAAATCATTGTTTAAAAGTGACAAAATAAAAAGCATAAAGATGTTTAATATCTCTGTCCAAGCGAAAACATTTGTAAGAGACTCATCAGTTGCATCCAAAATTTTGTGTGAACACCAGGAGCTCAGTACTGGGAAGTTGATCGCAGTAGCTGTTTCCTTGGGTTGGGAAAAGGGACTACCTAGAAGTGAGTAGTGCAACCACAGCTGAAGACTCTACCAAAATTTGCTTTATCAAAAACTCTTTATTTCTATGTATATACATATGAACAGGAACTGAAAAGATTTAAGCTCTACCTTGGAAATTCAACTACCTAATTGGAAGAAGGCCCCTCCCAGCCTCCCCAGTTTCTGGTTGTGATCTCCTGAAAGATCAGATGCACAGAGGGGAAATGCCGACTGCTGGTGAGTCAGGCAACGCTTCAGCAGACAAAAATCTTGTCATGTTTTTTGTGATGATATCAGTAGTAGCAACAGTATGAAGAGTTCCTCCTGCTCTCTGCTGCCTGCAGAGTGGCCAGCGCCTACCCTGTGCACCCCTCTTTAGTAACCCTGAGATATGCAAGGAGTTTAAACCTAGCAATTCAGCTTTTCTAGTATTTCAGGGGGTACCTACCTGTGGTGCTCCTTACCAAAAACCTTCAACGATTTTTGGAAGGACACCCCTTGACTGAAAGCCTCGAGAGCCCAATCTTCAAGATGATTCCGTATAGAAGTCCTTCAGCATCCCAGGAAAGACTTCTTACAAATCTCCTGTCATCACTTCAGATTCAGTTCTGACAAGAAGCCACAAGGGTCCCATCCGTAAAAGCCTTGCACATCATATTATATGCCCACAGTTACTGTAGACATTTCTGGGCTGCAATAAACTTGTGTGACAGAAACCATTCTTTCTTTTTACAGGTGACATCCTCAAATTGCTGGGTCCTATTCTCTGTTACTTTGCTCTCTAGCTGGTCCTATGCAGCTATGCAAGCTGCTACCAGATCAGAACAGTAGCATTTCATCCTCCCTCCCAGGAGAACTAATGTCGGCAGAAGTGAAAGGCAATGGAGAACCAAGTTATATAGCTTCGCTCTTCACCCACAGTGAGCTTTTCAAAGTTATATGGATGCAGACATAGATGAAGGCTTAGGAATTTAAGATGGCTTGGATAAATGCATTTCTTTGTGTCTGTGACCTCTAAAAATGAAGGGACAAACTTGGTGCAATATGTTGCAGGCCGCAGAACAGCAGTTAGCGGGGGAAGGGTCAACCTGTTTGTCAAAACTACAAAATTAGATTAGAGAAGGCATTTTGGCCATGGGGCCTTCCTTAGGCTAAAGAAGAACAGGATGTTGTTCAGTTTTGCTGTGTCCTAGTTTCACTATGCCCTTAGGAAGACCCCCAAGGCTGAAACTCTGTTTCTAATTGTTTCATAAATTACTTTTTCTTCCCTTTTTGGCATTCAAGATGACACCAATTCTGAACTGGAGAGTTTCCGTTGGACAGGCACTTCCTGCCTGAAGTACGAATTGTATTTAAATGTTTAAATAGTCGCAAGTTTGTCAACATTTTTAGTTTTCTTCCATGTTCTCTTTTATGGCTAGGCTGAGTGTATGGCTTATCTCACAACTTAGATGTTGTGTGCATTTATATGGGTATCTTGGCCAGAGATAAATGTTCCAAAGAAATGTAAGAAGAAATGGGGAGCATCTTTCAGAATGTGTTTTGTTCAGAGGTCTGCCCCAGAAACCTTACGGGAGCTGATGTAGTCTAAACCAGTGCTGCGCAGGAGGTGAGCCAGGACACCCTTTCAGAAACAAGGAAACCAAGGCAAGATCTGAGCTGTCAGACTTGGGTGCTCTAACGGCTTGGTGGTGTGTGGTGGTGGTGGGAGGAGACAGAAACCACGCGAGAGTATGAGCACCCTTTAAACCCAGTGATCTGGAAAATTAAGTCGCTTAAATATGGCTTTTAGATGCCTCCATAGTATGCATGAGGCCTACGTATTTTGATGGATAAGGTGAGATTTACTTTGTCTAACAATATTAGTATTAAACCATGACAGATGTGTACTTACACTATAAGCTGCTTAGAATACTTTGTAGTAAAGCCTTGGTCTCGTGAGAGACTGAACAGTTTGAGAAGGTCGAAATGTCCGAGACTTTTAAATCTCTGCTTTGTCTTTTGAAATACAAACTACTGTCTTCAGAATCTGATGAAATGCAAGAGAAATTTTGAAGACATGGAGGGGGGGACAACTTCCTCACTTGCGAAGAAGCTTAGAACAAATACAAATTTGGGATGAGGAAGACATAAATAGCTGCACAGAACTTGTTTATCAAAATCAAGCTTTACTTGCGCTTTAAGAGTGAGAATTAATGGTAATATATAAACAATAATTTGAATTAATGCTTCTGAAGCACTCAAGGTATATTTATTGAAGCATTTTTTTTTCTTGTGTAGTATTAATTATGGCACATCACCATATACAGAAAAGTTCTTTTTGCCTTTCTAAAATAAGAAAAATAATTAAGATGTTGGAATACAATTGCACTACAGATTATTTGGAAACACAGAGATGGGTTATATCTGTAGGGCTTGTAAGTAGTGCACAGATAGAGACCTGATTTTGCTATCATCAGATAATATCTGTAATTTTAAGATGTATAATAAACTAGCTATCTGAAACATGTTAAATTTTCTAACGTATTGAGAGATTATTGTATTAATTTCTCTCAAGCTATTTTAAATAGCATACATGTTTGGAGGATCTAGAACTTCTCATTCTGAACTTTTATTGTTCAGAATATAACAATAGAAGTTTGTGTGTTATACATTTCACTGAAATGAAAATTTTTGCAAATCTGAATAAGTATCACAATTTTACTTCTCATCTGGAGAAAAAATATTCTGTGTACAACTTTTCTTCAATTATTTTTCCACTCATGTTTCTGATCTTTCAAAGACAATGCTTTTAGAGAGGGAAGGAAGGAAAAAAAGGGAATAAGAGTAGAATTTGAAAAACTTTCTTCCCCCCACCTTTCCTTTCTCTCCTGGCCCTGAAATTATGTTTCCAAGTGCTTAAGACCTCAGACGTTTGTAATTTCTGAGTTGCTAGGTTGTGAGCTGAATAATTCAGTGGTTATTGAGACTTTGTTTTCCCCCTCGCCCCTGCCAACAGTTTTGCATGTATTTGACAGTTTTAATAAATGGGTCTTTTTAATATGTATTTTCTCAATGGCTTTTGATGAGGCTTGACCAATAGCTAGTGTTCATCTAGGTTTTTGATGGCGGTCACATCAGCTGTGTGAGGTAGCATGCCTGTGCAACAACAGTTAGGAAAACTAAATTTAGGGGGAACACCGTTGACTGACTGCTATCTCTCTCTTTCTTCCCCAGCCTCCCTCTTTGGCTATGACTGACTATACTGAATGGAAACTTCCTTTTTCTGACTGCAACTTTTAGAATTGGATTTCTTATGGTTGAACTGTAGCATTGACTCTGGAAGTATACCTTAATTCTTCTCTTCAGCCCAAATCTTTTTAAGTAGCTGCTGACTTAGGGTGACTACTTCTGACTACCAACTGATGTTCAAAGGAGAGGCAGTCAGTGTGTCTTGAAGCTGATGCTCCTTTTAGAGATGAAGGTAAGCGTCCTTCCAAAAACTGAGATTGCTGGGGGGGGGGGGGATTTGTAGGCACGACTTCAATGGGACTCTGTGCTGACAAAAGGCAGCAGGCCCTCTGGAAAGATTTATTAAGCAACATGCAAACATTGCTGCTGCTATTACAAGCCAAAATACAACATAAGACAAATTAAAAGCCAAAACCAACATAAGTGATGATGCATCAAATAAAAAACGTCTTGCATGTTGCCCTGAATGTCAGGCTGTCCTCCAGGGAAAATGACTCCCGAAGGGGCAGGAGGCCTGCAGATGGAAGCTGGCCTGCCAGCCCTGTGTATACTTACAGCAGATATTTATAGAGTGCTTAGAAATGTAAATAGAGGGCATATGAAAATGCTGAGTATAAAACATATCAAAGACGACATGAATCTTGGTGCTTAATGAATCTAAGCAAGCAGCTTTACTTTTAAAATATGTTTTATCATATGATAGATCTGTAAATGTACCAGCAAGTGGGAAGAAACTAGTAATGTTGCCCCAAGCTATCATGGCAGATCTGGGCTCCTGCAGCCTGCCATGTAAGCTCAGGAAGATTTGAAGGTGAGGAATTTTTTTTTTTCCATGGGAATGGATTTTATCTGGAAACATACCCTAAGGCATCACTGACATTAAGGCCCAGAGAGGTCATTAGACTATGTTATCTGCTTCCTGTATAACTCTGACCATATAAAAGCCATCAACTTGCTTCATTTTTGGAGAGATGGAGAGGTTTGAAACCTTTTGGAGAGGATCACCCAACCCTTCCCCATATTGTTCAGAGGGATCAGGGTCTGGCTTGGTCCCAGTATAGAAAATGTCAAGTACTATTATACACTTTATTATTAAGTTTCTCTTTTGGCTATTGTTGGCTTGTGATGAATTTGGCGAGAGATTTTATTCGGGGCGATACCAAAAGGGTGGTAACACAAAAATAATAGATCTTTTTATTAAAAAAAAATGAAAGGGGAAACTTAGCCTGAATATCAGGAAAAAGCTCTTGGCACTGAGACTTACCAGCCAGCTGAAGAGCCTCCATGAGGAAGCAATGGAGTCCCCATTGCTTGAGATATTTATAGGTAGACTGGATAGAGTGTGCTGGCAGGAACCATGATGTAGATGTAGGAAAACACCCTGAATGAGCTTATTTGGAATGAAAAATGTTCAGTGGTCACATGGGGGGAAGCAATCGTGGTGTATGAACCTTCTTACAAGCTGTTTTGATGGCAGTGGGATCACAGAGCTGTCTGCTGGTTGTGGTGACTCCTCTAACTGGATCAGGGGGTCAAGAAGAAGGGGTGTTGGCTCTGTAACTCTCTAACAAGTGGGACAGTGAAGGGATGATTATCAGCTCTGTTAGGGAAGAGCAGTTAGTACTCACCTGTTGGAAGAGGGAGCAAGGCAACTTGTTTGCCCCAAGTCCAGAGCCAGTGATGCAGGTGACTTTTCTTCTGGTGGTCTCATGGGTGATATGGCCATCTAACAGCACAACAAGTCCCTGCTGGTTTTGGTCAGCTCTCTCCTTGCAGTGCAGGGGGATAAAAAGTGTGTTTAGGTGTTCCCTTACCATGTGATCTGAGCATCTTCAGCAGTCCTAGTTATGGAGCTGTCAGCAGAGGGCTGGAGGAGATGGAAGAGGGATGAAGCCGCTGGAGGGAGCGGACTTCGCCTCCTGCTGTTGCAGGTGCAGCAAGGGAAAGAGGAACTGAAGAGGAGAAGGCTGGAAACACTGGGTGAATCTGGTTGCAACAGTGAGATACTGTGTGTGCTAGTAAACCTGCAAAACACTTTATTTCCCACCCACCTTCTTCCTTTTGGTTGGCTAAGTTTCTGGTGAGTGTTATGTGCTCAAAAGATGCAATTTCTTGGCAAACTACCTTAAAAATAGTCTTAAACAACAATCTGGGTTAGAGGCCCTGGTAAAGATTTCTTGCCTAAGAAGAAAATGTCGGCCCAAAGGGCCAGCTTGTCCACAGCTTGTCTTGCTGTGGGGCAGCCCTGGGGGAGGGGAGGGCTGCTGGGCTGTCATCACCTCTGAGGAGTCGTTGTTGGTCACCCCGTTCAGGCACCTTTCCCCTCCGTGTACAGAGCTTCATGCCCAAGCTGTCGCGCACGCCCCTGGAAATGCTGTGAGCTCCTGCATCCAGGGGATGTGGGTGTTGGGATGGACCTGGGGCTGCTTCTGTGTCCACAGCTCTCACTGGTGCATGGAGGTTTACTTGCAAACCCAAGCTGGAGTATCTTACGTGTTTGAAAATATAGTGGTACTTAGTAATGTTTGTTATGGATCTAAATGGCATTGGTGGAAATGTGGCTGGGCCAGCAACCAGCTCCTGTCTCCAGAGGAGCACACGGATGTGGGTTTGACTCCAGAGCCCAGCCAGGTATGAAATGTTGGGAAGGTAAAGTGCTGGACCTTGACTTGTCCTTGCCCAGCACTCATGTAATGCCCAAACGTGGTTGCTGTGAGCTAGGTCCTCACGTGGTACCAAGGTCTGGGGAGACACCTTATGCTGCCACTTCTCGAGACGAGAAGATTCAGGATGGAGGGAGATCTGCTTGCTAATGTCAAAGTACAAGCATACTGCCCCTCCTGGCAGGAGGAGAAACCCCACTGCATGGTGAGCAAAGGAGTTTCCCCCACGCCTGCAGCCTTTGGGGAGGAAAGTGGGGGATCTGGACACCCGAACTATAGCGCTCAGGAAGCGTGGCAGCATTGTGGAGGGTGATTCAACACTGAGCTGCCTCCCAGGCAGTTATTCTGCCTCACTGGAACACACTAAAATGTCTAAACTTGCCTCCAACTGACACAAAACACAACACTTCCTTCCCCCTTCCTCCCCTCCATGCACACGGAAGCCTTCCACTGGGTGGTAACTGCTTTCTCTCCTTCTTTTTTGGGGGAGTGGAAAAATTGCTTTTTAATGGGAGATTCCCAAGCTCTTTACAGCCAAATACCTAAACTATGGTAAAGGAAATAGAGAATTGACACATGTATCTGTTTGGATAATCTCAATGAGAAGAATGGAGTTGGTTTGGAGGGCTGCGGGAAGATGTTTGGGCCACCGGCCAAAAATAATAGAAAAGTTTGTGTGTTTTCCAGATTTCTGAAAAATGAAAAGTTTTATGCTTCTGCCTCAATTTATTTTTGTTGCTATTCATCACTAATGCAAAATGTGCTATTTATTGCCTAAGAGTGTTTTTCCTACCAACATGGCATAATGTCTTTACCAAAAAGTTCGGCATCTGTGTGCTAAAAACGCTTACGAGGATTTTACTTTTTGTTCCTTGGCTGAATGCTGCTCTTGTTCTTATCTGAAAAAAACCCTGGTTTTAGCATTGACAGAAATGGTGAAAAATGACCCAATTTCGGATTATTTACACAAACTAGTTTTAGTTCCACACTTCACTTACAAACATAGATCACAGTACCACCGTATTTAGGCTCAGGCTTAACTTTACACTTGTGAATAGCTTTATTGACTTCAGTGGAGCTACTCATGTAGGAAGCCTGGTATGTAGTTATGTGCTTAGCAGGTCGGGTTATGGAAAGCCAGAACGGTCTTGCGTAGAAGACGCTGGACTGGCTACGGATTTGCCTATTGGGTTTGCAACAGGCTTTGTTCACCTTAAGTTGCTTGCTATCTCTACTTCAGTCCCATTTCCTTTTTGCTTGTTTCTGGTCTTATAGCTATTTGAACCCTCAAAATTTTTTTTAAGTCGGATTTTCCTTGATGACCAGTATCTACACATGCTCAATACCTGAAGCATCAGATGAACCCATGTGAAGTGTGGTCTGTGCCTGCATATCCCAATACATCCTGTATGTATCCAGTGCACCTCCTCCCCTTCCTTTCCCTGGGAAGTGTGTTCGTGGCTGGCGAGGCTTAGCAGCGCGTATGGGCTCGTTGCCCCGTTCAGGTGCAGGTATGATCGGTGCCCAGCGCAGAGGAACCCTGCTCCCTGCTGAAACGCAGATACACTTTCAGATTTTACTCTGGGAACGTCATTGGTAATTAACGTGGTTATGATGTTTTTATTAAATTTAGTAAATTAAAGATTTAATAAAATCATAAATCTAGGTCAAATTGAGCTTGAAATACTGAAGTGCCTCTGTGATGCATTCACCCACATGAGCTTTTCTATTAATCGAACAAATGTCTTCCTTCAGTAAGCAATTCTGTTTGCTGTTTTTCACCCTCGCCCACAATAAGCACCTACATTTGTTTCTTCTTTTTCTTCTAGCCTAAAGATAATTCATTAAAGTAGCTCTCCCTCCCCCTTCTTTGATCCACCTCTCCACCTCCTTACACCCCCCTAAAAAACACCATCAATATTTCATAAACTTACAGTGACAAATGTATTTTAATGTGGTCCACAGAGAACCCGAGATTGATTGGCCTCTCAGAAATATGACACGTTTCAAAGCAGGATATTCATGGAGTGTTTTAGTGCCTACATTAGTCAGAGAGAAGCAGCGCCTGAATTTATCATAGTTATGGCTTTCTCGGTATCCATTTTCTTTTAGCCGCTGACAGCAAGTATCTGAATGGTCCCTATTGATTGGCTTTGTGGTTCTGTCTTTAAAATGCATTGGCTGTGGGGGTTTTCAGATCAAATTAAGCCTGGGCTTCCTGGAGTTTGTGCATATCTACAGCGCAAGTGCAGACAAAGCTGGCTTCATTCATGCTGATTTTCATTCACAAGGGCATACGCGTACGGGAAGGGGGGACTGGAGTCGCCACTGACGTTGTGGGCAAACTAATCCCGCTGCTTGCAAAGCAAAAGCTTCGGGGGCCCCGGAGGAATGGGGGCCGGGAAAGGCTGCTCGTGTCCCCATGCCGAGCCAGGGCACCTGCGTGGCTTGTACGGCCGGGGGTGCTATGCGATGGGCTCTGCAGACAGTCCGTGTTGTCCTCCTCTCGTTTGACACGGGGGAAGCTTTCACTTGGTTTCGCCTTCTCCAGCATTGCAATCCTTCATCCTGCGTGGAGGATCCCGGTTCCACAGTGGTGCGATTGAGTTTGCAGTGTGGTGGCCGAATTTCAGAGAGATTACACAGGTGCTGGTTCCCTCACCAGAGAAGAATAAAGTGCTGAGACAAAATAGTTCTTTTTTTTAATAACCTTAACCTTGTAAATCTTAGCTCAAGTGAGTTTTACATATTGCGTAAGAAAAGACAAAGTACCTAGAAAGTGTTGAAAGTTGTCATCTATTCCACAACCCTATTTTCCCCAGTGGTGTTGATTATATTTTTGAAAAGCTTTGAATAATTGATCTTTGAGTTCTATGAATTTATTTGGATAAATACACAATTTCTTATTAATACCTTTTTCTCGAGTTGAATTGCAAGGTTGGAGTGGAATGAGTGTGGACAGAGTACTACATCCTTCAATTTACAGACTGTTCCTCCAGGCACCTTGTTGGGATGAGGCACTTAAGTGTCTTTGCACCATTTTAATTTCCTATTTTCTTCCCCCCGTACAATTTACCAGTGTCATCAATCTAATACTTCTCATAAGTCTTAAACTTTTAAAAGGGAAGCGAAAAAAAAAAAAAAAAAGCTCTTGGTTATGCTTTAACATAGTTTAAGTTGTTTTCCAATTTTTCCCCAATCTTTCTTGCAATGCTGTTGTAATGCCTGGGAGTTTCAGCACTGGTAGAATGTGGGTAGAAAAATCAGAATGGTTGGATTTATTAGGAGGATTAAAAAGTTGTTTAGTTTTTTTTGCTTGCTTGTTTCTCCCCCAGAGTTCATAGATCCCTGGAGTTTAAGGCCAGGAGGGATCACTGGACCGTCAGTCTTGCTTACAGCACATCATAGGCTCTTACATTTTTGCCTGGTTACCACCGCATTGATCCCGAAAACTCCTGTGCTTAACAAGAGTGGAACTTGTCTGCCTAAAGCAGGTATTCCAAACAGCATCTATTTCTTGATATGAGTGTATCAAAAGCTGTAGAAAACACAACAATTTGAAAAAGTTATGCCTGTGTTTTTTTCTATTTAAATCAGTCTGGGCTTCAGTTTCCAGCCATTGGTATTTGATATGCCTCTCTGATAGATTAATGAGCTGTTTAATAACCTTTATTTTCTTGCCATGAAGGTACTCATGCACTAATCAAGCTGTCGCTCAATCTTTGTTGATAGGCCAAATAGATTGAGCTCTTTGAGCTCTCACTGAGATCAGTGTGTTTTTTTTTTTTTTTTTCCTCCCCTCTGGTTGCTCAGATCTTTGTTTTTTCTCAACATCCTTAAAAAAGTTAGTGTCTTAAGACACTAAAACTGAGCTTTATATGCCTTTACTGGTCTCGCCAATGTCATAAATAAAAGTATAATCACTTCATCAATCCTGCTTGCTACTCCTCTTGTTTATACCTCTAAGACCAACGTTAGCCATTTCTGTCACAACATTGCACTGGGAGCTTATGTTGAGTTGCTCGTTCAGTAAATCTTTTTTGAAGTAATTTATTTCCAGGGTAGAGGTGGTTCTTTAGCAGGAAAGGATGGCATTTCTTTTTATTCGGTCTTCACTTCTGGGCTGCATTAGGAATCCACCAGACTTCAGTTTTTCATGAACTACCAGATGTCCTTCGTATCCAGGGTTTGCACCACCCTGGATGTCTGCCTCACCAAAAGACCATGTGCACTGACAGGTGACCCACCATCCTCATCCATGAGAGAAACCAAGGCATCTGGCCAGCCACTTTAGAGATGTGCTCTCCCTAGATTTGACAGATCACCTGCCCCCTTCCCAGAGTTCCCAAAACAACTGCTGATTGGTAAAGGACGGTTTTCTCACCCATTTTATGCTTTGGTGCAGTCTTGTTTTTCAGGTCCATTGGTATCTAGATGGGACAGGAGGGCAGAGCTGCTGTAACCAGCACCAAATGATGGGGCCCATATAGACAGTTCTCTGTCCAGCTGACTTTGACTTAACTCAAAACTGTAATTTGGTGAGGAGTATTGTTTGTGCAGGCAGGTCGTTTATGTGCACTTCAGCTGTTGTTTAAAGAAATAAAAGGAAAGAGTAGGTCTGAGTTACAGCAACACTGAATTCGCCCCCCCCCCCCCCCCCCCAAGGAATCTGTGCTGGGATTAATGTATGGTCTTATCCTCTAGGACAGACTTTTCTGTTAGTCTCTCTTTAAGTAAATGATTATGGCTGGCTGAGAGAGTCTGCAAGAGGGATTCTGCAGACAGTCTTGCAGGCTCCCAGGCTCTGTGCGGTTGGACCATGACTCTCTCCTCTGTTTACTTTTTGGAAATTAATTTTGTTTTAGGGATTCATCCAGAACTTTTAATTAGGACCAAGATATTGTTATGTGAAGAGCGATCCAACCGCAGAAACCAAATTGAGACCAAATAGTCAACTGAGAAGTGATTTTTGGCATCTGATTTTGCACATGTAGGGATTTCTTTCTTTTTCTTTTTAATTTTTTTGATAGACTATAGGTGTCTGGTGGTATCTGATGATCAGACTTTTCAGGAAATCTCAGGCTGACACCCCTCCACCTCCCCCAGCAATGGAAACATCCAATATTGTTTACTTTAATGCCATGGTATCTGTTCTTGAATAGGCTAAAATGGAATTTTGTTGATGCAGATTCTTAGTGCCTGAGAATCTGCATGGTGGCTCTTATATGCACAAAGGCTTGTTTTTGCATGCCAGCAATGGCTATTCATGAAGCAACGGGAATGTTTTCCATTCATCAGACACCATTTTGTAATTCTCGTGCTGAAAAACCTCTAGGCAGTGCAGGGAGAATGCGAGCCACACATCACTTGCAACATAAGGAGCAGATCAAGAAAGCTGTTCTCCAACGTGAAGTGACCTGCCAGTGATTGCTCCAAAAACACTCTGTGAATCTGTGTAAAATAAGAGCCGAGGAAGGAGGGAGGTAGTCAGGAGTAACCTGTAGACAGCAAAAAGGGCTACATTTGGATTTTTTTTTCTTCTAGTTACACAAGTTGGTCCTCACGTTAGCACACACGCTTCCCTTTGGTACAAATTGTGTGGCGAGGCTAATGATTTCTCATTATTGAGTACTTGCTGCAGAGGAGTCCAAAAGAGCTAGATTTCATAAGAAAGTGGAAAAACTACCCAAATTAAAACCAAGTTCTTGGTAGCTATAACTGGCGTAGCAATGCGCAAAGCTTCATACAAATTGTTTCATGCAAATAAAGGGGTGGCGGATGTGCTTCGGCTTTGCGGAGGCAGCAGGCACGCGGCGCTGCTGGTGTTTTGTGTCTGTGTTTTTGCTACCGTTAATCTCTGCCGTATTTTGTTTCATGGATTCATGGATTGTTGTTTTTCTTTCTTTTTTCTTTTCTTTTTTTTTTTCCTCCAATTCCCCGCTTTACTTGAGCAGGCTGGGAAAATAACACTATCTGCTGAAGCATTCTGGTTTTGCAAGCTGTTAGCATTTATGAGAGGTGATATATAAAACATGCTCAGAGCAAAAGTGGCCATCAGGCCCCTCCACTGAATTCTTCTCTTAAATAATTGCATGGCTTGCCTGATTAAAACTGCTTGCATTTTTATATACGATTCTTTTGCATCAAACAAAAATGCAAGAAAGGGAAGTGACATCTTGCTGCAGGTGAAAGGCCACCCTGTCACCACCTGGACCTGTTTTGCAATGACACCTTGCACTGGATGACCAATGTACAGTTGCACAGGAGACTAATTTTGGCACCTACTTGATTGGTTAAACTTTGCACCAGGACCATGGGTGTGGTGTTTTTATTTTATTTTTTTATTAGATGTTTTCAGTGTGCTGGGGTTACTGGTGTGCCTAACCAACTTTTGGTGAAATATATCTCAGTACGGAGAGTTTGCATGTGACTCTATTTCCTGTTTCGAATTTCCGGGGAGTTTCCATTCCTCATCTATTGCCTCAATTTAGTGCTAACTTTTGGGAATGGATAAGATCTGATAGGACATCTCAGAGGTTTTGTTTACATGTAAATTTAATGATATGGCTACTCTGAAAACAACTGTTTTCCTAAGTACAGTTTACTTTCACAACTCAGTGTTTTCTGATGGAAAACTTCCAATTGAAAATTCTTGATCAATGCTTTTGTCAACTAAAAAAAAAAAAAAAAACACTGCTCACTCCAGCATCTGTCTTCCTTGACTCTCAGAATTTTATCTGATAAATCTCGGGTTTGATGATGCTCTTGTAAATACTTTTTGTGTGAATTGCAAAGTATTAAGGATAATTAAATGTCCTCTGCCTATTATTGGTCAGGTCAAGCTTTACTTATACCTTTGGCAGCAGCTTTGTCTCCCATTTGTATTTGCAGAGCGTGTGGGAGCAGATTGGAAGAGATAGTTTGTTAGTAAGTATAGGAAAATAAAATATTTCTGTTAGTAGTATAAACTCATATAAAACTGGGGATCAATGTATTCTGAGGGGGAAAATCTCCCTTTCTGAATGGGTGGAGGGGGAAGCTGAATTCAAAGTAGACTTAAGGGTGATATCTTTTTAGGAAACTGGAAGGAAGTTCATGAAGAAATATGTGGTAATATCAAGCATCAAACCCATCTTTTTAGTACAGATGCCTTCTCTTAAAGCTCTTTCTTGTGAACTATTAAATAGCTGCACTTATGTGTGAACTTTTCAGTTAATAAACTTGTTACCACTGTACTAAGCACTCTCACATCAGTCATATGCGCGGCTGGGGTATTTTGTTTTAACAAAAAAACAGCGTTTATTTGTTAAAGTGCCATTTGTCACAGGTGATATGGTGATGAAGTGTGTGCAAGGATGGAGATGGACTGGAGAGGAGAAAGGTGATCATATGTGGGAAAAGAAAAACTTCTAGCAGCAGTTAAAATTCTTAGTATAAATGTTACCTGAGAGAGCCTGAGTGCACAGAGGGATGGTGCTCTCGGGGAGCTGAAGAAAAGATTTCAGTTGTTCAGGGCAAGAATAGGGCGTGTGTGTGTTTTTAAGAAAATCATCCTTTTGATTAACAGTAAATTTGAGTACTTCTGAAAACAGCCATCAGGGAAGTGAACTTCTCCTTCGACTTTGCGGTTTGACATAATATTCTATGACTTGCTACAGAGTGATTTCCAGGTTGATATATTGGTACAGGCCATGACATCCTGCTGTTTACAAGAGGGTTTGATCTGTAGTTCTCACTTTTTTCCTCCAGGATTCATGCAGTTCATGTGAAGCAGTTAATGTGAAGCTTAAGCCAGCCAGGAGAAGCTCCAATAACTCCTTCAGTCCCGCTTGGAGCAGTATGTTGAAGGTGTCAGAAATGGAAACCTGTATTACAGATTAAAGACATGTCCAGTGAACTTTCTAGGAGAAAGAGGGGGGGAAAAATCTGTTCATATTGTGATTTAATGAAAAATAATTTTATTTTTTTCATGCCTTAGGATTTTTTTCAATGTAAAATGGACCTTTTGGAGTTTTGTGATTTTTTTTTTTTTCCTCATAGGTTTAAACCTTGTCCTTGGTGGGAAGGAGAAGGTAAAAAACCTGCCCCCGGGCCAAAGGTGGATATTTTGTTCCTGCAGCCAGAAGCATGCTGTTCGGCTGCGTAAGCCGAAAGGCTGCCGCGGTTTGCAAACGCTCCCTCTCATGGCTTCTCTGCTTCATTTTTTAATTGTGACTTTTCTATTTATATTTCTTGAGCTCCCAACCTCAAATTTTCGGATCTGTTTCTATGGTCTGATTAAAAGCTGTGGACACTGAGGAGAGGTTTTCTAGCAGCTCTGCCAGGCTTTGGGGCGTAGTCCGTGCACTGGTGTTTAGGAGATGGATTGTGTGGGTGCACTGGGTGTACGACAAAGTGATTGACACAAAGCTTTTTCTTGATGAAACTTTGCATCCCTGACGTCTTGCCCAGGGATGTACTAGTGTAGATGACTACTTCAGTGCAGCCCAACATGCGTTGTGGTGTTGATCAGTGCTCCCCAACGCCTCAAGTGTTCTGAACTGGCCTCAAACTCCTTAAACCTGTTGAATCACTTCCTGGGAAAGTTAATTGCTATGTACAGGTGCTGCTGATGCAGGTTCCCCATCGTGCTGTGCTGTTTCTGGAGAGGGAGGCAGGCTTCATCAACGGAGGCAAGGTGTCTTACTGGGGCAACGAGTACTGGATGCTGGGTGGAAACAGCTGTGTGCTTGAATGTATGATTCCTTCTCAGTATGTCCAAAACTTGTCCCTTTTCCCCTTAGTTATCTCAGTTGCCCCTCTAGAAACTTGTCTAGCTTCTATGCTCAGACCACTGTTGCTATAACATTACTGGGAATGATTTTTAACCATCAATTCAAAACCTATAAATAGAGATATCTATAAATAACTGGTTCCTGCCCAGGTGGTTGTTCTTGTTCCTGGATACAACTTTTTTTTTTTCTACTTTTAAAATGCAGCTGATGCTGTAAGTGTCCAGTGAATAATGGAGCAGCTAATGTTGCCAGCTTGCACTCTTTAGAGATTATTTGATTTGAGGCTGCGATGTGGCACCTTGCTCAGATTCTTCTGGCTTGTGTATCCATAATGTTCTGTTCCTGGATACAACTTTTTTTGCTCTCGCGCTCTCTCTGCACTATTCTTCCCTAAGAAAATTGAGTATAGTTGCAACAAAACATCCCCTTATCACCAAAGCCTGTACAAAACAGAGAAGCTTTTTCTTATAGTATTTCATACCTATTACAAGGTGTGAAAAGGTTCTACATCACGGGACAAATGAAGTGATATTTGGATGCTTTTCCAGGTGTCACTGTTTTTGCCTCCTCTTTGTAAGGAACCTGATTCAAGGAGCGGAGTGAATCAAATAGGTTGAAGCACTTGAAGTCTGTTTGTGCCTGTGCATGTGTGGGCACACGTGTATGTGTATAGAGGATGGTTCTTTCCTTTCTACCCATGTCAGGCGTTCGGGGATGAGAAGACACGACAGAGACGTGCTAAGTGTCAGTCATCCCCAGAGCCTCCTACAGTGAATGAGGATTAAACAAGAAGCTGAGAGAGGAAGAAAATCCTTATGCAGTCGTTAATAATTTATAAATGTTGCATCTGTTTTGCTATTCTCTGCATTTAAAAACAAGGCCCAAACTGCCTGCAAGCACAACTTTCTCTTTACAGGACAAGATGAGGAATTCATTGTGGCTGAATTCTGGTTATCTCTCTTTTATATTATTATTTATTTATTGGTGATGGGTATCTAGTGTTTATGGATGGACCAAACACTTTTACAAACCATTCTAAACATAAAGATTTTCCTAAAGGACATCTAGAAGGAATTCACATTGAAACTAAAATGATGCCAATTTGCAAAACTAGTATTCTATAGCTTTGCCAATATTCATTTTAATCCACGGGCCAGACTAGAATTATTTATCAGCAAACTCAGTGCTGTCCAGTGTTTTCAATGATGATGTCCAGGATAGAGAGACAGATTAGGATTATTTTTTTGAAATCAGTGGATTTATAGTGATACTGGAGCAGTGTGAAAGGTGGATTTGATCTCATTATCATATGATGTAGCAAAATCTTGCCTTAGTCTGGGATTTGGAGCACAGGGGTCTCTGCCCCAGAGGTATCTTTGGATTAAGGGCAAACAGCTTTCTGATGTTGTCTGATGCGCCCCGTAAGAGCTTGCGGTAACTGCTGACCTGCCTGGACTGAACCAAATCCCATCTGTGTACAGGCAACAGTGGGAGAAGGGTCAGTAAAGGTGGTTTAATAAATGGAGCCGTTGCTACTGTGTAGAGCAACGTTTTGCTTTGGCTGCAAGACTGTATCCACCTGAGTTGTGACTTTGCGGATCCAAACCAAAGTCTGTCCCTTTCCCGACTTGTGTCCCTTGGTTTGCCCAGTGTCTCCTTCCCTGCAATGCAGGTAAGAGCGAGGGCCAAGGCTTTAAAGTTATGTCTGTAATTTCAGTAAAGCAGGAGCGGAAGTGGGCTCTGATCCAACCGAACGAATGGAAAAGCGTTCAGGTTACAGCTCTGGGCGCGTGGTTCTGCGGTGGAGCTGCTCATCCGGGTTTACATCTTTCTCAGGTTTTTATGCTATGGATCCAGCCCTGAGTGTTGACCTTTCTGAGGAGTAGTGTCTTGCAGAGGAAGGATGCCAGTGCTTGTCATCTATCTATCTCTCTGTCTCTCTCTTCTTTTTTTTTTTCTTTTTTAAATCCTGCCAGTCTTTTAAAACTAGCTCTTAATTGTAGCTTTTTTAAATAATTCTGCTACCCTTTGACATTTAACTGCTATTATTATGTGGATCATGAAAACAGTTCAGTTTTAATGGCTTGACAGTGCAAACTCTTTTTAAAGTAAACCAGCTTTGATTAGCTGGGATTTATGACCAGGAATGTTCCAACCCGCCTGGATAGCTGCCTCACTTATCGAGAGATCTCTCCGAAACTTCAGGATAAATGTCATAGCTGGGGGTAGCGTAGCCTTTTTCATAGTTAAGTTCTCAAAGCAATTTATACAATCACAAGTAGTTACTTGTAGTTCCATTTCTATTGGCAAATGAGACGACCTTCTTGAGTCATCAGAAGTTCGTACAGGACTTTCAAAAATACAGCTCCTTTCAGCAGTGAAAGGGGAAGCGTTAGTGAGAACGCCTCTGCAAACCTGCAACCAGACTTCTAATTTCTGCTTGAACAAAACCCTGATGCTAACCGAGAGGATGTCCCTCAAATCATTTGCTGTATGGGCATGTCTCTCCTGCTGCTGGCTTGCCCTAACTATTTGTTATGAGAGCTAAAATCTGATTGAATATTGATGCAATAACATTTTCTTGCATTTCATTCGTGGTCCCCGGATTAACAAGTATTTTATTCAGTGTGAATGCAATGAGCTTTGGTATTTCACTTACAGAAAAGTGCAGAGCTTTAGTCTAGGCAGAATTGGAGAAGTAGTAATCAGGTGCTCTCCCTTTTTCTCTCTTTCCCTCCACCCTACTGGTCTATTTAAGTTTCTGAAAATCAAACAGACAAATGCAGAACAACTGAGTTGAAATGAGGACCACTGTTTTCCTACTAGTGTTTTCGCAAAAGGTTTAAAACAAACAAATAAAACCACGCTCTGTGCTGCGTCAGCCGTCATGCCCCCTCGCTGGAAGCGTCTTTCCTCTCCGCTATGTTCTGAGGCATGAAACGTTTTGGATGGCTCTCAGCCCGCGAGCAGCTATAATCTCCTCCGAGTCTATGGAAGTTCTGAACAGTCCTGTTCCTTCCTCCTCCTGACAGGTCATCCTCGCCACTGCTCGCCTTGTCCTGGCACAAGGGCTTCGGGTGTCTTGTTTTCCCATGGCTATGCGGTGAATGATGTTGGTAAACTTTTTTTTCCTGTTGTTGTTGCCAGGTTTTATTCTGGCTGGATCTGTTCCCTGCAAAGTCTAAGGCTTGTATGGAGAGCAGGCAAAGTATTGGTGTGTTTTTCTTTGTGTTGATGTGGGTGGGGGTTTTCTTGTTTGTTTGTTTGTTTGTTTGTTTTTTTCCTTCATATCAAACCACCAAAAGGTTAGTGCTGCATTTTAAAAGTGGTGATTAATCTGTGACAAGGTGGCATCCAAAGAGCTGAATACATAATATTCTCTTTCAGAAAAAGCTCCTTTTTGCAAAATGTATTACACTTTAAATTTTGTCATCTTAAGATCTGCTGCAACAAAAATTAGCTGAGAGTTCCCACAAAATGAAGTATGCTGCGACTGCCTTACAGTTATATTCCTTTTAGGCAGGCAGGATGGTGATCTCAGTACGTAGCCTTGGCACTACCAGGTGAAGATTTCCAACCTCATCGCTTCAATCTATTTTCAGTGCACTTGCCCCATGACAGTCCTACATGCACTGTGACTCTATTGTTTAAAATTGTATACAAATACAAAGAAAACTTTATTTCTGTTCCAAACAAACCTTTTGTCTGAAGGAGATTTAAGAACCCCGGAGTTATATTTTGGGGCTTGAGTGTAATACTTTGTGGTACGTGATGAGCAGGGAACCAGAAAACATAATACTAAGAAGATGACCTTGGTCATAGTAGGAAAGATGATGATTTTTGTTTCACTTCCATTTGGATCTGGATTCACTTTCTGTTTCTGACTGCTTTTTGTAAATGTGACAGACTCTTGAAAGACAGTACTGAGCAAAGGGTGGCTGCTTTCTATTTCCCCTCTTGTTTGCTCCTTGTCTTCCCTCTTTCCTCCTTCCTCAGCAAGATTAATTTTATATTGTATTATTTTATAAATACACTATTTCTTCATGCACAAAGTCATGAAAGGAGTTTGGAAGAAGCATTGAATTGTATTTAGAGATGGGTAATGATTCACTGATAATTAACTGCTGTCAGGACTGTGGGGTCTGATTCAGGTCACTGTTAATTTAACACTGTTCAAATGGGAATGGATACTTTTTCTTCACATATATTTAATCAAACAATCCCTGGAGAAGAACAGAAGGGGAACCCAAGAAGAAGTGGGAATCAACTAAGAATCTGCAGAGTTTCAAAGTGACAGACTTATATTGTTAGACATTAGTCTTACTCATGCTTTTGTTTTCTTCCAAATGAAAATAGAAACCCCCTTGGAAAGGCAGGGAGGGAGGATGCTCATCTAGTTCAGCTGTTCAAAGCTCATTTGGATCCTGCTGGTGAGATTTCCAAGTATCATTGCCAACTTGTGATATGATAGGTTTTTGTTTGGTTGGCTTTTTTTCAGATGGAAACAATTGTGGTTCCTAATTTTATGTTTTGATTTATTTACTTATCTATTACCTTCCCTGGCTCCTCACTCATGATTCTATACTGAGATACTTGGGCCTGATTTGCTCCCTTCCCCGTTGCCTGGATGATCTTTAGAAGACAACAGATCTGAGGACGCCCCTCTACTGCAGCTTCGGCTGATCTAAGCCAACGCAGCTGCTGTCCTCCCGTTTTCTGTGCCCAGCCATGAGATCAGCTATATTCATAGTGGGGCACCCCACATTCGATTCTGCAAGGTGGAGGTGCACCCCATTAAGTGCTGTCCCCTTTTAAGAAGAGCAGGTTTGCACCCAGTCCAGAAGTACGATGCTACAACTGTATGCTGCTGTTTGGATCCTTCACTATCCTAGAGAAAGTAGCACAGTATCTCCAAATATACCAGAAAACCAGGTGAACAAAGGAGGAATGGAGAACTGAATAGGAACTTCTCCCTCCCTTTACCCTCTGCCTGTCCTGCCTTAAGGATCTCCTTCCACAGCATTGTTCTTCCCCCACTCCATATCCCTCCATGTGCCTCATGTGCAGCAGCACCTCTGATTTGCTGGGAGGTTTTTGGTAGAGGAGAGAAAATGTAGGGAGGGGGTGTGAAATACAGCCAGCTTTCAGCCCATCCTCCTCCTCCCATTGCAAGAATAGCAAAGTTATGCAGGTAACATTGCTCCGGCTTGGGGAAGGTGAATAGGATTGGGGCTGAGTGGTGCAGAGGGGGGCTGAGCTGGACCACCCAGGCTGGCGCGGAGCAGGGCACAGTAGCACTATTCTGGCTGGCCAGGAGTGGTGGTATCGGGCTTGCTCGGAGTCGTGATGCTGCTCTGGTATTGGTGAGTCACCCCATCAGTAATATTTAGCACCTCATCAGATCAGCCCTGTGAAATATAACATTTTTGGTTGCACACTGGTACAGATGTTCTCATGCTGGAGAGTACGTTATGGGAATTTCATGGCTCTGAAATATACTTCAGTGTAGGAGCGAAGAGTTGGCAGGGATCATAACATTGGGATTTATACATATGAAAGGATTTAATATATTACTTTGTGAATCTGACCCAACAGTGAGGGATTAATGGCACTGGCTATAACTAGGCCTGGTGAAAGCTTCATTTCTCCTTCTGTACGTCTGTCAGTCTACTTAATCTCTTACCTATAGTAGCTCTGTTCTAGGCCTCTGCTAAAAGGGATTTGACAGTTGTGCTGAATTGCATGACTGCCAAGTGAACGTGGTTTTGGCCAAATGTCCGCTAAGCGTTAGGATAAAATTGTCAAACTCGGTCTTGCTTATGATCTATTCTAGTTTGTGGGTCCAAATCAAAACTTGGCA
The DNA here is from genome assembly GCF_028389875.1 of Rhea pennata. NCBI lineage: Eukaryota > Metazoa > Chordata > Aves > Rheiformes > Rheidae > Rhea > Rhea pennata. The sequence continues at coordinate 5,859,554 of NC_084678.1, forward strand.
GTGAGAAAATAGCATGTAAGGTCACAAAGCCACTCACTTTTCCAGTTGGAAAGTGCTTACAGGCAAAGAATTGTCCATGTTGAATGACCAGCTTGAGAACCTCTGTGTTGTCTGGTACTAGGGTAAACCTCCACCTACCTTTGTTACCTGGAAGTAAGTCTTGAAGTAAATTACTGCTTTTCCTTGAAACACATCCAACCAATTTATCTGATATTACATACTGATCTCAGTCAAAAAGGGGAGCTATTTGCCTCTCCTGAAATGGCAGAAGGAAAGTTGGAATCGGCATGTTAGCTTAAACCGAAGAAAGGGATTTTGTGTCAGACCTGAAATCACCACCTCAATTAAGAAAAAAAGGTTAGAGAGCTGTGGGTGCCGTTCTTATGCGGATATCCAGCCTGGTGCTTTCAGAGGAATCTCTCTTTGCTTAACGTTTAGCTCAAGGTTCAACTTTGTGTCTTGCGACATTTCTTATTAAAATATATATTGTGCCTTTATGAATATTTAATAACAAGCACTTAGTAAAGATTTCATAATAGCCTCTAGTAAGCTTTTATAAAACATTAACAGTAGTATGATGAACTCATTCGTGTAGTTTCTCTGTGGAGCCAAAGAGTGGAAGGTGGGAGGGAAAACAAATCCTTGCAGCAAAAGAAAACAATTAATCGATTATTAATTGTCACTGGAAATGTAATGTCTAGCTACCAGCTGGAGGAGGGGAGACTCGCCCAGCAAACCCCTGCTGCTTATCCCGAGGGAAGATAATTGGACCTTGGGGTCTTTTTAGGGTAAAGCTTAGTATTAGCGTTTCGAGCTGGCCGTGAATGCCATCACGCAGAGGCGTACTGACTCCCGCGTGGACAGGAAGATCCTGCTTGCTTGGCTGGAGTCCTGCTTTTGCACAGCAAGATGCAGAATCAGAAAGAAGGTGTCTGAAGTGACTTCTGACATCCTGTGCAAAAGAACTTTGAAGCAGGAAAAAGTGTGTGTGTGTTTCTTTTGGGGGTAATATAAACTGAAAATGGAAGACATTATTGCTTAACAGATAGATTCCCTGCAAAGATTGGGGTCAGGGAGATGCGTACATGAGCTGAACCAGCTATTTGTATTTTACAGTCTGGGTATAATGAGTAGTCTATTTTCTCCATTAAAAAGGAGGAGTGTTCTGGCAATTACTTTAAAGCAATTCATATGGAGTTATTTATATTTGTGCAAAGGAGAAGATCTGTTTCTAAAATCACAGTTTGTTAGGTCTGTGATGACACAAGACAAATTCTAGACACAGAATATTTGGCTACATGGTTTGTATCCTTTAAAAAAAACCCAACACCCCAGGTCCTGACTCTTTTTGATTGTTACCAATTCCTAAGATGATTTTTAAATCCCTTAACATTTTTCTTGTATTCATAATTTTCTAATAAATCTTTTTTTTTTCTTTTTGTATTTATCTCTTTCTCCTTAATGCAAAACAACTGAAGACTGTATTTTGGGGGTCACTCTCTGTGAATATCTTGTAAGAGGTGAAACTCTCCTCCAAAAAGGAAATAAACTAAGGATCTGCATTCTTAGTACTACAATGTAAGTGGAAAGCAGAGAGATGTTACATCGGGTACCTATGTCAGATCGTGCTGTGACAAGCCAATGGGAGTTTCACGCTATTTAATATAGTCTAATATTACCCTCCACGAGGCAGTGCAAGCACCTGCTGCTTCCCTTCAGACATCTGGAACAAGAAGTCCAGCCCATCACATCAGCCGCTTGGGTAGTTGCAAACCAGCGACTGACAACTGGACATAGGAGAGGAAAACTATGGGCAACCAGCATCAGACAGTTTCTCTTCACGTGGTTGTCACAGGGGAGTTCTTAGCCCCTCACTGCTGCTGCAGCTGGTAGAGAGCAATGTGGGAAGGAGGGAGAGTGGAAGGAGGTAATGAAGGGAAAAGAAATCTTACCTTGGCTTCACCAGTGGCAACATGAGCATATGCAATTATAAGATAGCTGGCAGATGACAGAGTTAGTTAATGTAACAAGCCCTGTAAAGCATTTAGCCACATTCTAGTGTTTAATCAGCTGTGTAAAGTGCAATATCTATCTTTCAATTTTATGCCATTAAGGGAGACAAGATTTTGATTAGGTACTTAATCTGGGCAAGAGGAAAACAGGCCCAGAGCAAGCCCACAATAGGCAGCAGAAGGGGCATTCGACGAAGGATTCGATAAAGGGGAAAGACAGAAATTTAACATAAAAGAGAATTAGTGCAGCTCCTTTCAATTTAGTGCACAGATTTTTATGGACTAATCAATTAGAGGCTGTGGCTGTGCTGCTGGGAAGTGGTGCCGTGTTAGAGGCTTTGCCATATTAATTCTATTCATTACACTGAGGTCAGGCTGAGTGCTTTGGAGAAGCCCCTGCTGCTGAGCAGGTCGTGTCAGGATGTCGTCCCTTTGTTCGAAGGGGTAAATAGGTAAAGTGAGCCCTGAAGTTGTGGGGCAGTTGATCACGGGGCACTTGGCTCTGTGTGCACACACGCAAGATCTTCTGCTTTCTTCCATTTGCTCTTTCCTTTGGTGGCTGGATTCTTAGTATTTTCATCTATGGAGGCAGTAGTCTTCCCAGAGAGACGGTATGATCCAGCTGTAGGATGCTAGATGAAACATTGGACAGTCTGGATGCAGTTTGCAGATCTAAAAGCTTCCTTCTGGCCTTCCAAAAAATGAACAAATTGCCCTAGTTGCTAACTTGAGGGGGGATTGCTTCACATGAAAGCAACGGATTTAACCACCTTAGACTGTGGTGGTTAGCTGTGGAAGCGTTTGTGAGTTACAAGTAACTCAGAGCTGCATACCCACTTTTTTTATTGGTAAGATGAGTTCAGGATTCAGGATATTGTTGTGTATTGTGGACCATATCTTCTGTGGAGTCAAGGACTGGGCACCTATGGAAGTCACAATATGTAAGAGACCTCAAGCAATTTGAAAAATGCCAGGTTTGTGCATTGGTCAAGTAGACGTGGGCTTCCTGGAAAAGGGAGCCTGCTGTCGGAGTGGGATCTTGCAAGAGGAAAGACTTGGCCCTCTCGGAGGAGGCTGCCCAGTCTGGGTTGCAGATGGTGAAGCTTACCTATTGCAGGAGAGCAACATGGGGAGCTGAAAGAGTGCTAGGTCCTGAAATCCTGGTACAAATGAGAGGGGATGAGAAATCTTCAGAAGGAGAACTGAACAGGATGGAAAGCTGACCAGGGAAAGGACTCTCTTAACTAGATAGCTGAAAGACCTGACTTCTCTAACTGCACGGAGGGATATGGGCAGGAGCTTAGCAGGGAAGATGCACATCTTTGGGAAACACTTAAATCTCTGAAGGATGTGGAAAATTTGTAGCAATTTGAGACTTGAACTGGCATAACTTAAACTTCAGGAAGGGCTGTTTGTCTTTTAGAAGTGCAAAAGTGAGTAAATTAAAGCAATGAGAAGATTTGACATGAGGTCAGCTAAGACTTAGTTTCAGGGTTTTCTTGGGAAATAGCCCCCTTCTGTGTGGGGCAACTTATGTTAGTGCTATGTAGTGGAGAGTCTGAGGAGAGGTGTTTCTGGGCAGCAGACTGCCCAGAGCACACTTTTCACAGCACCCCTACATTCGAAACTGGTTCAGTATCATCTTAGTCTGCACTCTTCCCCCATGAGAACGGTCAATCTATATTCCAGCCTGTTTTGCTGGCAGGACTCGTATTTTGGTTCTGAATTGTATGCAGCTGAAAGAGTAAGAAGTGCTCTTTATCGGTTCTGGTGGATCATCGTTCGTGATGGTGATGGGGTGAAAATAACCCTCTGTGATATACATGTGGTCCCAAAGAAGCTGAAGGAAAGATGGTATCTTAAGAAGATCATGTATGTGTTGAGCTCTGTGTTTGTGGATTAGCCACCAGGATTTGCACGATAGCATGTGTTATGTATTGCTTTTAGATTGAGTAAGCCTGGGGGAGAGGGGGAAAAAAAGACATCAGGGGAGAAGAGACTGCAGACATAAAGGTCAGAAGAGAATCTGGCCTGTTCTGCATAGACTTAAAAGTGGCTTATTCCTCCAGTGTGTTCCTTTTCTTTCTTTTTTTCTTTAAGAATATTACTCTCATTATCAGAAAGAAATGGGTATTGTGAGGCCACTCTATTCTCCTGCAGTAGGCCTCCCCACCCCCTGAAACCAAGGCTGACCCACTGCATTGAGACTTGCAGTACGATGTACCCTGTTCAAGCAAAACTTGTCAGGCATTTTGGGCGTACATACATACATGAAACAGTGGAAACTAACTTTGTACAATATAAGCTATTAAGTCCACGGTCTCTAGAAAAGCTTAAAATAGAAATTGCCCCTTAGTTCCCCTGTCTTGGTGTGATGTGCAGGTTGTTTTGTTGTTGCCACCTGCCTTCTAGTCTCCATCTGCCTTGCATTGCGCTGGGTTTCTGGTGGTTCCTCCTAATTCTATTAAACCACAGAATTACTTTTGCTGTTCTAACTACAGTGGCTCCTTCAAATCCTTGTCTCCTGAGGATGTTGTGACGGAGCATATTAGTTTATGGTAAGCTGCAGAAAACTTGAACTCCCCGACTGTTCAATTCGTGCAGAGTTATGACAGGTTATGCCTACAGGCTGCAAGTTAGGGAAATTATTCTCTGTTCAAACATTTCATTTCTCTGCAACTCTAATTCTATTCCTCTTTTTGTCTCCCTGCAAGGGAAGTACTGTGATATAAAACATTTGGGCTCTGGCTGCTCCTTCCCTGCATCCATATACAAGACTAGGAAAATGAGATTTCCCCTACCTCCCTTTTAATCACGTACCCATCTTGTTTGCTAACCCAGATCATTTTATGAAAGTCTCAGCTGAAACCATAAAATGCAAAGGGAGGAGAACGTGTTCTTTTAATCTCTTTAAGTCTGTAAAAATGTGACACTTTGAAAATGCCACTAAAGGCCTATGTAAATTAGGATAAGTAGCAGGGAATCCCAAATTATCAGGAGTCTTTAGCTGAGATCTGATCCCATACAAGTGGATACAATAGTTGTTTTGCAACTGATTGTATTTGGAACAGAGTCACAATTTTAAGGCAGTAATTTCACCGACTACACAGAGTCTTTCTAGAATGGCCCTTTAGAAGAAAACCGGGCAGGTGGCTGCTGCTGCTACTACTTTTCCTTTTCTGTAGACAGATTTTAGCTCTTCTAAACTGGTGTGCGAGGACTTGTAGTTGTTGTTTAAAAATTTGCTTTTGGATCAGCAACCCAAATATTGTGGCCATCCACCAGGAAAATCTCCCTGATATGGGAACCATAAGGTAAAAGATGGAAGGTGAAGCTATTCTGTGAGTAAGGGAAAATTGAAACAAGGGAGCAAAATTACCTGGAGTAAGGCTCTAGGGATTGTGTCATGGTTGCAACTTCTTGTCCTTGAGGAACTGCAGGTTTCCTGGCTTATCCTCTTTGTGTCCATGAACTAAGCCAGGATCTGATTTGAACTGGGATATAAATGCACTTCAGGCAGAAAAATCCCTGTTGGCAGTTCCCATAAAACAATAAAATCATGTCAAATTTGACTAATTTTCGGGATGCATTGCCAGCAGAAAGCTGACAGTCTGAATTTGTCATCAGTGGAGGGAAAAGTGTGTATGTGTTTGTGTGTGTGTGCAGGAGTGGGGAATGGACTGGGGGAGAGTAAGGCAACTATTAACAAAACGGAGAAGACATGGTACTCCATTAATGTTATTAATAACCCTATCAGATTTTATTGAAAAGATGCTCTCTGTATCTGAATTTGCCACTATTTCAACCCATTTATTAAAGCTGAAATAGCTGGAGTCACTTCAGACCATATTTATTATTATTATTTGCTGAATGAATGCTGTGATTATGGGTCCCAAGGGAATTAGAGGAGATAAAGTGTCATCTTTCAGTCTCTTCTCACCTTCCCTGGGGAGCAGTGGAGAGAATGGCTCTCTCTCTGTCTTTTTCTATTAGACTTCTCTCTAATTTCTATTAATAGGGTTCTGAGACCTGCTGTAACACTTGAAAATTTATCTCTTACATTTGGACTAGTGATATTTAACAATAATGGTATGCTCTGAGGAGTATTTTTCTTCTGTGCTTCCTCTTGTGCCTTCCAGAGCTGGCCATTGATTGCTACAATTCTACTGATAGCTTAAGGATTTTTCTGGACATCCCTAAAATATCCTGTGGGCTCATTCTTGCTCAGTTTTTATGGGAAATAAAAGCCGCTTTTGTTCTAAATGCAGGGAAATGGAAAGTCCTGTGCAAAGTATGAAGGTTAGCTTGCGGAGTCATCCAGTCTTGAGCATGCCCCCCAGTGATCTGGGGCTGAGTGTGTACAGCCTTAAAAACAGATAGCTGTTTTCATGCACAGATAAGTGTATCCCTTCAGAGTGACTGCTTTCACCAACCTGTGCGCCGTGCGTGGTGGATGTGGGTTGTTTTTTTTATTTACTTTTTTATTAGAGACCCCTTCTTGACCCTCTCTCTGAGAAGGATGGACTACTAATTCTGTGGTGGTTCTTGGAGTATCCATATGTTTGGGGGACACCCGATAAGGCTAGACTGGAGCAACAGTCGCATGAAGCCCACAGAGTGACTCCTGAGCAAAGCTGTTTGGAGGGTGATTTAATGACACTAAAGTGATTACAATTTAGTGTTTGGGGGCAGACTGACTCCTCTGCACCACATCTGTTCTGTCATTCACTAATGTAAAAATAGTATAAAAACAAGAGGTATTTGGTCTTTTTCCAAAATCTTATGCGCTGCACTTGCAACTGGTTTGGGCACCTTGGGGTCAAGGTTGACTCTGCAAGTAAACAGTACTGAAAATGAAGTCTGTGTTTTGCTTCATTACTCTATCTGCCTTTTATTTTCCACTCCCTTAAATCTCTCTGCTTCTATTAGTGTTTAAATTTCATCGTCAAAGATGAAGAAAAACAACCACTATGTAAACATAGCAGACAACAATAAGGGAAAACAAACATATATTAGGAGCCTGGAAACATATTTTCCTGCCTTCCTGTGCAGGAACAATACCAAAAGGAATAAGAACAGCAACCTTATGCCAAAACAGGGCTGAAAAACAAGTGTACAGTCAACTGGATGTCCTGAGAACATAACTACTTAATCTTGCAGGAAAAAATGAACAGAAATGAGAGACAGCATGGAGAAAATGCTAGAGGAACACTGTTTTCTTCAGACAAAAGAAAAAGGCCATTTTGGTGTTGAATTCAAGTTTCTTGCCCCCAACAGCTTCAGTGCCTGGCGAAGTGTATTTCATGCCTGTAAAGTAAAAGAGGTCTCCTGAAGAGAGTAATGCTGTTGGGTGCTTAGCTGGTACATCTTCCTGCAGGCTGTTTCTTTCCAAACCATCTGGTGAAATAGGGTGAGGAAAAGCGCTTTAAATGCACTGCCATTTTTTCCCCCCGCTCTTAAACCTTGGTTTGATTAAGTTTTGGCATTACATTTGTTGCATGAAAGACAGGAACTCCTCTGATTACTTGGATCATACAGTCAGGTAAATCAAAGGAAGAGATCAAAAGAGGAGGAAATATTAATGAAAATCTATATTCTTTGGTCAGCATTTTTAATAGCTCTTGTAGAAAATCAAAAAGGAGAATCGGCTGTACCTAGGAAACTTGTCTGATAAGGATGATATAATGCAGCACATTAATGCAAACATCAGTGCTACATACAGCTGGAAACAAAACCAGAAAATGATGTGCTAAATAATAAAGCAATATTTGTCTGTTTAAAAGCCTCATAGTATGAAATTTGTCAAAATTTGACTCTTATGATGGGACCAAGGAGGCAGAGCATAGGCATAAAGTCCAAATCTGAAAGGCTGGTGCTCTTGCATCGGAAATCTAACTCAAAGAATTAATCATTCCACTTCTTGTGTATGACAGCTGCTGAGTGGGATGTGGGGTAAGTGGTTTTACATTTTTTAATTCCTTTGTCTTTTCAATTTTAAATTGTGTGTGATATTAAACAGCTAACTGGTAAGCTGAGATCATCAGTGCTGGGTAGATCTGGCTGCAAAAGTTTGTCTGGAAATGACTGCGTAGCGTAAACAAAGTTCTTTATGAAACTTCTACTGCAGTTTTTTGCACCAGGTGGAATTGGTCATCTCTAGGACAGTCGCAAGTGGAGTGCGTTATGGGAACAGACTCTGGAAAAAGTCAGTCTTTGCTTTGCATCCTTATCTGAAAAAGAAACTTTGTGTAGGAAAAGGCCCTGCTCATCTTTGCCAAGCTAAAGAAATCTATCGTGGAAAAAATCCAAACTGAGCATCATGTCATTGAGTTTGATTTTTAAATGCAATGTAATGGGAGCATCATTCGGTCTAGAGAGTGTGCTTAGCTTATATATTCAACTTCTTGAAGGTCCAGAACACTTCAAAAATAATTGTGAAGTTTCTCTTGTCACTGAGTTTAGGTGTGGGTGTCTTTCAGCTATCAGCATGAAACAATTCATCAAAACCTGCTGTGGGAGCAGTTGCTACAGTGTAAATGAGCTGATAGGGACTGCTGTCCCTGCCTGCATGACTGAGGAATCTGGTAGGAGACAGGGGCTGTGAGCTTTCAGTGGTGGCACTCAAATGGAGAATATGCTTTCTTTAAATAAATGTCTTATAGACAAAAAGTGAAGAGGCAGCAACTCTTGCAGAAGAAAACCGACGATCTTTAGAGTTATTCAGCCCTACTCTGAAACGATTCATAAGAAATATCTGTACCTGGCAAATCTGTAGCCTTAGGTCACTCTTCACAGTTGCCTTCATTTGCTCCATTTCCCTAGTAACTGAGGTTTTCTGTCTCCTATGGCATTCTTCACTTGTGAAGCTGGTGTTATGTGCTGTTTGGTTTTCAGCTAGTATTTTGGTTTTAGATGAAACAGGTATTTTCAGTGACTGTGGAACTGGGGTGATCTGGCCTCTGGGTGTTTAATGCTTCCTTGCTTTTGGTCAGCCTCTGCTTGAAGGGGCTGGGACATGGGGCTCTGCCCTTGTAGAGATGCCAAGGAGACAGAGATGCCACCGCTCTCCTCAGTTACAGGAGGACTCTGGTTGCTGCGGAGGACATCTCCCAGTTCTGGCACATAATGCAGCACAGAGATGTGGGCTAACTCTTCAGGGGAAATTGTCCCCACTTCTTTTTTCTTTTTCTTTTGTTTTTTTCCTTCTATAATGATAAGAACTAGAACACCAAAGAGGTGTGATGAGTTCGTCGGACTGTAGGCACTGCTGTCCCAAGCACAGACTGGTCTTGCCATATGAGGCAAAGCTGTACTGTAGCAACAGCAAAGCATGAGACTGTTTCTCCTAGCTTCATATGTTAATGTGAATGGAAGATGGTAGAGGTCCATGGTTAAGGCACAGGCTGTGAAATCCTACTGAGGGTAGGGTAAGGGGCAGGTAAAATGCTCATTCTGCTGTTTTTCTACAGTCAGCAATTTCTGGTTGTCAAGCAGGGGAACTGGTGATAGTTATAGTTGCTCCAGCTAGTGCTCTGACTTGTGATAACCAGCAGACTTATCCATTTTTACCTGCGTAGTTGCATCTACTTAAACATTGATAGTGTGGTTTTTAATGCAAAGCGGGAAGAGATGTTCTTTGCATTAGAACTTTTACTGGTTCTTTGCAGAGTTCTTTCAAAACTCTATTCAACACTGAGAAAGAAAAAACCCAACTGTTTTGGAAAATTAAGCTCTCTGGGACCGCAGGCCCCACCCATTTGCAAGAGCCAATTTAAACACTTTTACGGGGCAGAGAATCTTTCTCCAGTTCTGGTTTAAAGCAGTGATTAGACGTGGAGGTGCCAGAAATCTTACAGTATTTCCGTGCCAGCTCTGCAGCTGTTAAAGGACAGACTTGGGATAAGGCTCAAATAAACATCTTTTTTTTTTTTTTTTTTTTTTTTTTTTCTTTCTTTGATTGAATGTTTAAATGAATGAAAGCTGAGCTCCTAACCTTCTGAGATTTCCAATTTACACACTTAATAATAGAGGAAATGCAGCACAGTGCACCGTTCAGTGGTTTTCAGTGTTTTGTCTTTTCTAACTTCCCTGAATTATCATGTCTCCTTCCAAGCTCTGCTGTGTGATCCTGCCTTCCTATTACCATTGGAGACATGCTTCTCAAACTGGAGAAAGAAACTTACTTCATAAGCGAGCCCAATATTAAACATATAAATAATGCATCCTTCAGCATTATTTATAATGCAGTAGCATCACTGTAGTATATCATATGCAATTTCACATCGTCTCTTTTAACTGCTTTCCTGCCAGGCACAGCTCCTTCAGCAAGCTGGTGCTCATCTTATTTGCCCTTTCTACTGTATCTGCTGGTTACGTTTTGCCGAGGAAACTTTTCATGGACAAAGCATAGAAAAGATTTAAATGATATGAGTAGGCATAATATCATTTATCATGTATTATGAATTATAATACCACTTGGATCTGAAAGTGAAAAATTGGCTTTATAGGAAAAATGGCTGGTATGGCTAGAGCAGGGTGAGATAACTGGTTATTTTAGGCTTACTCCTCTGTGTTAATGCTATTTTCAAATAGTGCCTTTGAAGTTTTTCCAGGATGGTAATAGCAGAATCTACGATTTTACTGGCTAATTTTCCCATGCAGACAAGTCTGTAATTTTTGAGAGAATGCTTTTGTGTCCTACACAGACAGGAAAAAAAATCTGCAATAACAATACGGAGACTTATCTTTGTAAGATCACATGAAAGCTGTAGCAGAATGTTCCATTTGTTTCTTAATGAATATTGTCAGGCTGTGCCCTATGCTTAACAAAAGCATATGTACAGATATTGTTCTGTTATGATTACAGCATAATTACATTACGTCTTTAATAGATTACTGTGCCTTGCCTTTTCTTGATTTAGGAAATTTAGAAAGAGATTAGCTCAGTAACTTCTGAGACTGCATCTAAATAATTTCTAAAACTAAATCCATTCTATGTTAATAGAATTCCCCTGTGGTTCAGGTGAGCAGGACTTTCTGGTTCAGGATGGAAAACTGGTTTTAGGCTATTGGACCTCAAGCTTTGATTTGCCTTCTCTGGATCTAGCATGGGTTAATGTGCAGTTCTTAACACACTCGGGCCCTGGTTTCTCAGAGCGGGGGAATAATGTTGGTAGCAACAGAACAGATGTAAAATTGAAGGCAGCTTAACAAAGCTGGTTGAAGAACTCTCCTAGCTTTCTTCCCCCTGCAGCCCTCCTCCTCTTCCTCTCCCTGCAATTTGAAATCAAAGGAGTAAAGCTGTAAGGAATCTTCTGAAAGTCCTCTTGATCTGTAACTTTACTTGAACCAGATTTGACTTTTCATTTGCTCCACTGGTTATTTGCTACAGCAGCTGCAAGTTGCCTGCTTCCTTCTACAGCTCTTCACGTTCTGTTTCCAATGGGTTGATCACTTCTGGAGCAGAGAGGGGTGGCACCAGTCCCCATCAAATCTCCCTCAAAAAAAAAAAAAAAAAAAAAAAAAAAAATTGGTTGGTTGTGTACAAGTAATTTGATGGCAGCAGATGTACTCTGACTGCTGCTGCTCCTGCTGACTTAATACTATTGCTTGATGCTTCACACATTATTTTACTGCTTTGTTTTGTTTTGTTTTTTTCTATCTGAACTTTGATTTTAGGCAGACCCTGTTCTGGCTATGTTTGCTGAATGATGCCTTGGTTTGTGATTAATGCCCTTAGGTGCTATGGTAATACAAATAATTAATGAGAGACTCTTTAATTCTTCTTCATGATAAATGTTAAAAGGGATGCTGAAATTCAGCTAAATTAGAGAAAGCCGTATATACCAAAACAGGCAGATCCGCTTACTGTAACTCTGGTGTATTAAAATGCACAGTTTTATTATCACTAACCTTCTATGCCCTGCAGGCATTTAAAATTGTAGTATCTTGAGCTGGAATGAGAAAATATGAGTTACTAAATAGGAGCTCCCTTCAAGACAAAAGCCTGAGTTGTAACATCATGATGATATCTTGCTATCTTTCTCTTCTTGTGATCGCTGGTCTTTGGTTAGCATGCTTGATCTCCTTTTCTTTCTTTTTTCTTTTCTTTTTTTAAATTAAGCATGTACTTTGGTATGTTCTTTGCCTATGCTACAACTGGCATATAGGGATCTTGTTAACTGCTCTGGCTTTGAGTTGTACTTCATCTGCCTTGTTAGTGAAGCAGCAAAGCACCTAAGGTCATAGCAAAATATAGAGCAAGTTAAGGTGATACATTCTGTGTGCTTTCAAGCCTTTATGGAAAAGGCTGCGATAGGTAAAGCTCCAAGCTAGGACTTGGAGGCACCTTAGGGGAGGGCCAAAGTTGCCAGAGCCTAGTGAGGACACTTGATTTAAATGTGTGAGGCTGTGGAAGGTTTTCACTGTTACAGGTTCCTCTGGTCTTCGTCATCCTGAGCCTGTGAGTGGGTGATGTCAAACACCTCTGGTTTGCAGAGATAAGAAAATTGCACCGTGTTCAACTTCAGATGTGTGTGATTCTCCTCCCCATCCCACCTCATCCTGCCATAAAACAATGCTGAGGTGGTGGGGTACTCTGAGCTTTTCACCTAGGCTTGTGTTCAATATGAGTATCTGTCTTTTTCTCTGTGTGCTAGAGCAGGGAAACAGCTGGGATGTAATCCACGACAGCAGCTTGCATGGGAAAAATGAAGTAAGAAAGACCACACTGCCAAAACTTACTGCTCTGGTGGGGAAGGTTGGACTAGAAGTATTGATTAAGGGCTACCCTCCAAGATAAGGAGAGCAAAGCAGAGTTGTCCCGCACTCGTGAAGTGTCTAGGACTCTGTCTACTTGATGTCTGTATTTATGTTGGGGCATGGTGTTAGCTTTTTAAGAGGAACAAAATCATACCAGCCTGTTACAGCTCTTGACTCACAGTGGAACTGGAGCAGCCCAGGAGTGCTCCCAGCTGGGCTGGGGCATGGGTCTGGCACACAGCTGGCCTCGTTCCCAAGGGGTATAAAAGCACTGGAGTTGGTGAGGTGCCCTGCTGAGAAGCACCAGAAGTTATAGCAGAGCCTTCTGGGCCCTCGTACCCTTGTTTTCTCCTGTCCTTCAACTCAGGTATACTCTGTGTATTTGTTTTTCTTTAGCTCCTGGAGAAAACAAACAGCAGAGTCCAAAAAAGACAGGATTTTCTAATCTCCCGTAAAAAGGCTATGGAAATTTGAAAGGAAAGGAAGATGATAGTATCGCCTGCACTGAGACAGCAATTATGGGTCCAGGGAGGAAGTGTATAAAGCGTTATTGAGTGGAGATAGCCAGCATGGCTGCAGGGGCCTGCGTGGTGCGAGGAAAAGGCTGGAGGAAACCCTTATCAGACCTGTTATCCTGTCTCTGTCATTCCCATACAGATTAATGAGCTCCAGGATGCCCTCAGCCATGTTCGGACCAGGGTCTGTTTATCCCGAAATAGAAGGAGCCGTCTTGTGCCAGAGTGTCATATTCCCAGGCCAGCAGCACCATTGTGTTTTATTACCCCATTGTATTCAGGGGTTACATCCGAACTTTTCCTCTCGCCTCCTTAATCACGGTTTTGATGGATGAGTTCCATGAGAAAAGCCGCTGCGGCCGTTGCTGCCGCCGACGCCGGCCGCGCGGATCGAAACGGTCGCTCGGCGCTGGCCCGGCCCGGCCCGTCTGATTGTTCTCGCGCTGCCCCTGGGCAAAGCGAGGCCCCGGGGGTCCTGCCTTCCTCGGCCGGAAAACGGGAGGAAGCGGTGGGACGGAGAGGAGGGGAGCGGCTGCCTCCGTCCCGCGCTCGCTCGCGGCTCAGGGCTGCTCTGCCCCGTCGAAACGTCTCCAGGCGCGCTCGTGCGACGGCGCGGGAGACGGCGGAAGGCGGACGCGTGCGTCGCGGAGCGGCCCCTGCCCTCGCTCCCGGCCCGCAGCGCAGCCGGCCGCCCTCCGCACCCGGGGCGCGATGCTCTCCCGAGCTGCCGGGAGCACCGGGCGCCCGGCGCGCGGCTCCCGCTGAGGGCTCCTGGAGGCTCCGCCGTTTCCCTGGTGCAATCCTGGCGGATTATCCATATCTCTGACAAGAGAATAGGTTACTAATGCACCAACACAGCTGTTTTGACACTTTTGATGAATAACATTCAATACTATTAATTGGAACAATTGCTTTTCATTTAACTAAATCACTAGAATTGCTAAACTAAATTGAAACGGAATGTAATTTTGCCTCGCTCTCCTTTAATATGGGCCTCTAAATGTCTTCTCCCTGAAGAATTAGTAACTTAATCACCTAACAGTGATAACTGTTTCATAGCCCTCAGCTGGAAGGCTTTTCTGCTAAGCAGTATTGCATGGGAGTAGAGTGTTATAACAGGAAAAAAAAATCCCATCTCTTTCCTTTCTCCCTCTCTTTGCTGCGATATTAATCATATTAAAAATGATTCTCTTTTTTTTTTTTCTGTTCCAGCGAGATCTTTATAGATCATCATACTTTCACCCCCCATCCCCCTTTTTGGGTTATATCAATCACTTGGTATGGCTAACAGGGTGCACAACAATTATATCTGTCCATTACGTTAAAGATGGATTCTTGCTGTCATTGACTGGGAGATAGGCTCTTGGCTTTCCAATGAACTCGTCATCCAGTGCACACAACACAAACACCATGTCATAACGTGATGACCGTGCTGACAAAAGGCATAAAAGATATTACTATAGGGCAAATATTAGACTGTTTTTTTCTTTTTCTTAAAAAAAAAAAAAACCCTCCATGGTATAAATAAAAATGATCTAAAATATACTTACATTACTGATGGGGAGACCTCCTTCCTTTTTGGAAGTGTTCAGTATGAGTATCCTATCCCTTAGCTGTGTTCTGCAAAGTTAGCCTTTTGCATACAGCTTAAATATTGTTTGTCTGTCACCTGATAACAATTAAACTGTGAAAGAATAAATAATCCTTCATTTTATGCTAAGCAAAATTAATACTGTGATGATATTCTTCAAAAGTAGATCATGAAAAAGTATTTCCCTGGTATGCAGCTTTATATCTCAGGTAAAAAGCAGGTCCTTCGGCACCAAGATTCTGTAATTATAAGGTAGAACTTGTGAGGCAAAGGAAAATGGGAATTACTATGAGTGGAAGCTTTTTGCTAACAAGGGGCACTTGCATGGCTTTATTTTATAGCATGAAGAGAGGTGGTGGAGTTTCCTTCTCTGGAAACATTCCACACTTGCCTGGATGCGATCCTGTGCAACATGCTCTAGGAGACCCTGCTTGAGCAGGGAGGCTGGGGTAGATGATCTCCAGAGGTCCCTTCCAACCTTACCCATTCTGTGATAGATTGAGCGTTTTGTCCTTGCAAGTCCATTTTTATAGTTGAGAAAAAGAATGTCCAGAGATTAAGTGCCTTGCCTGAGTTTATGAGGAAAATTACCAGCAAAGGTGGGTTTGGTTATGAACTGTCTTGTACTTTTCCGTCTACCTTTGCTTTTGATGTTTTTCTCCCTCTTGGTGACTGTTTCATGTGTTTTGCAGACCAATTTCTTGCATTTGGCTTCAAAGATAGGGAGACAGGAAAAGATAAAAAAGCTGATTTTTATTATTACTCAAATTAACTGAGATCTATTTAATATTGTTCTGCTGGAATAGTTTTTGTTAGGCCTGTAAGCAGTTATTTAAAAAGAAAAGAAGCCCAGAGCCTGGAGATGTCTGTCTATGCGTAAGGCAGAGACGTGAGAAGCCTTTGCCTTGATGCTGCTTTCAAAAAACACCCTGCGATTCATTCACACTTTATATTGCTAATACCTGTGCAGTAGGAGCTAAATGTCCTCTCTCTTAACATAAGTAAAGAGCTGTTGACATTTGGTTTCTGCCAGCCTGGGACCACCACCCTGCCACTAAGAGGCTTGTAAGCACTTAACCGATGAGCTGTGGAGCCCCCTGAGCTGGAGGTGTCTGTGAAGATGCTGCTTCCTCAGCAGATCTGTCCTTCTGCAAACTGTTTGGTTAGCTAATGACTCCATGCAGGATTCATTTGTTTTAAAAACCTTGATTGTTGCAAACTGGCCTGTTCTGTCTGCACAGACCCCTCTGGGAAAGCTAAGGCAAAGGTGTTTTTTTTTTTCCCTTGTTTGTTTGTTTTCCTTAAAAAAAAAAAGAAAGAAAGAAAGAAAGAAAAGTCAAGTGTGTATAATTTGTTGGATCTTCATCTAATTTCTTTTTCCCACTTGGAAGTGGGGGGAACAAATTGACCTTAGTTTGTTGCAGATTAATATGACCACCTGCTTTTTGGGTTACTTATTTTATTAAAATTTACTGTTGGGGTTTTGCCAGCATTTCCATTCCACACTTAAACTATTCATGATGATAGGCCCTTCCTAAAAGGTTGAGCTGTGTGGATTCCTGCAGGGTTCAAATGTGTTGATTGAGGAGGTGATTTTCTACGTGCATTAGCAGTGCAATTGGACCTATACCTATTTATGTCCAAAGCACAGCCTATTGAATCTAGCAGTTGACTCTAGTTAATAGTTTAGTCTGATAAATGTAGACCTCTTTAATGAATGATGCATGAAACAGTGATGTGTTCCAAGTGCTTGAACTTTCCAAAAAGAAATGCTAGTTCAGGGTTTACAGCCAAATTGCTTGATATGATTAGTTCTTATTTTTTCCATGTACGTACTTGAAAAATCATTCCTGTCTGTGATGTTTTAGTTTTATGTCATATAAGTGGTTAATTTACTTCACTAGGTATTGGGTCTGTTCTCTGTCTGTCTGACTTTATAGAAGCTGAGGACTAACATGAGCTCACAACTTGCCTGTGAATACCTATAATTATATTATCTGTAAATAATTAAAAAGGATTTGATGCAAATGTTCACTGATATTAAATAATGAACAATTGCCCTATGTTAAATTAAGTAATCCAACTGAGCAACAGCTACAGTATCAGGTGCTTATGTTAAACTCTTGCAACTTCTGCTGGTGATGTTGTTTTCCTCCTAGTGGTGTTAGCTGATTAAATCATACTGCTGTGGAATAGAGTCTGTTACTTTGCTTACCAGCTGCAGAACTAAAACACATATTAGTCATGCAACTGGACACCCAATTCATCTAAAATAGTTCTTTCCTTTCTTATTTTTAAAATTCTTTTTGTCTCTTTTATGCTCACAGCTTGCTCCTGTAAGTGCTGAGCTTTCCCGTTATGCTACGCAACGCGCCACGGTCATAAGTGTTACTTTAGAGAGGGAATCGTAGCTATAGAGACGATGTAAGGAGAAAGCCCGCTGAAGGCTGAAATTCTGCGTAGCGCAGTGATTTACACAAATTCTTCGAGTCACACTGTGGCCACTCAAAAGTTATTTCTAAACGTAACTTAGTTTAGACCAGTATCTGGGAGGGAAAGGGAAGTGTGATAAAGCAAATGATGGAAACTTGCAGCTAAAAGTGTTTTGGCAGCCGAGGCCTGGAGTGGTGCTGCTTGAAAGATGAGCACTCTGTGAATTGAGGGCATCTCAGGAGAAGTAAATCTGCCGCCTCCAACACAGACTGAGCACTGGCCCAAAGACCCTGGGTAAATAAGAATCAAACTTCACCACAGGACATTTATGCGGTCGTGATTTATTGGTGCTCTCAAAGCCTTTGAACCTTTGCAGCCCTTTGGGGGAAATGGTGTGTTACAGGGGCTTAAATAAATAAATAAAAAATAAGAAGAAATACATGCCTATAGCTACAGGAAAAACCTATTGTGCCATTTGTTCCAAAAGCCTTGACACGTTCAGGGCTTTTTCCTGAATTTGATTTTTTTTTTTCTTTTTTTCTTGTCCTTTTTTTATATAGGATTTTGGTCAGTCAGCCAGTGCTGTAGGAAATAAAACAACTCTTTGACAGATTCTTGCTTCTCAGTCCCTTTCCCAGCAACTTCCCCCTCTGGTAAAGTGAACTGAGCTGCAGGATTCTGATGGAAAAATCAAACAAACCTGCCGAGCGTGGCTGAGAAGTAATAGAAAACTACTTGCATCTCAAGGCCCTGCCAGCGGAAGTTTAACGCAGCGTTGTTCCTTCAGCAGATGTCAGATCTCCTTTTTCGTTTTCTGTGGTGTACTGTGTCCTTGGTTCCTCCTGCTACGAGCAGCTTTTGCTCCTGACTGCTCGGGAAGTAGCAGGCACCGCTCCTTGTGAGGGGCTTTGCAACCCTCTGTTCAACCCGCTTTGCTGCTTGAATGCATTTTATTACAATACATTTAATAACGTATTTTATAACACAGATGACATAACCACAGCCCACACTTGATTTTTCTTAGCTCTGATGAAGGAGAACAGTAACAAAAGCAAAAGCCGAATTAGCTGAGTCTTCCATGGAAAACTTGGCTTTACTGTAACAGGAGAATTTTGCCATTAGCGTTTTTTTCTTTTTTTTTTTTAAACTGGAAAGCAGTTTACATCTCCTTTGTAACATATTGCAGCCAGTCGTACTAGACAAAATGCCACATGCCCCTGAAGGTGGGGTTTGCAAAATGAAAAGATACAGTGCAGAGATGAAAGAAGGTAAGTTGCATACGCCATCAACACGTTACGTCTTTTTACGTGGTGGCTTGGTGGTCATTGGAAGGGGGAGAACACTCGCATTGTGGTATGTGTTTGACAGTTCTTTAGTTTCTAACATATACTTACAGGCTGTTGTTAAGGAGAGCTTTAATTTCTATTAAAAAGTTTTGAGATTCTTGATTGCTTTTGTGGTGTGTCTTGGTAATGTTTTCTATACTATGTAATTGGTAAGAAATACCCCTTCTCATTGTATTACCCCTCTCCTTTTGCTCTGATAAAGGATGGGAGAATAAAATTGGAGTTTGTTGGGAAGAAGTCTATGAAAAAGAAACAAACAACTTGGAATTTTTTCATGAAGTAATAATTTGTTCTTTGGCAGTCCTACTTTGACCTGTCAGAGAGAACTTAAAGAGAATCAGAACAAATCTGTAATTTGGGGAAGCCATATGTGTATAAAACTAGTACAAGGAAGGCTGTGTGCACAGGTCCCTTTCTGCTGGGACACCGTAAGTGAGGGCAGATGTTCCACATAAAGATTCGCCCATCACAACCCTCTTTCTCCTCTGGTACCATTGTCAGTCTGAGCATACCAAAGCAAAGTTTTGTTCCTGAAGTCTAGAGGAAATTAAGAATGAGCCAAAGCTCATAATGTTTTATATTAGTGACTATAACTTAATTTTTAGAGGTTGTTTCCAACATCTGCTGTCCAGAAGCAAAGTGTGATGGGGGTTGCAGGTGTGATAAGTCAGTCTGAATGTCCTGTAATTCCAGAACATGCTTTGTGTATCATGGGTACATCCTAGAAGAGATCATATGTTGGAGGCAGGGCTGGGATGCAAATATCTTCTTGTGCTGTGCAGGTATAGATATTGCCAGACTTCCTCTCCATCAGACTCGTGGGGCAAGTGGTGACCGCAGGAGGTGGGTTAGGGCACACAAATGCTCAGCTTAGCTCCTGAGCTGCCCAGTCTCCTTCCTGTGGCTACTTCCAACCTCTGTCCCTTTGTAAGAAGGGCAGAGGAATCTCCCTAAAATTTCTGTGCCCTCAATGGTGTGGAGCCTTCTACTTGCTCTGGTTCTTTCTGGGTGGAGCAAGGGCACTTTGCAAAGAGTTAAGAGGTATATTACAATATTATTTTAGCAATCACTTCATATTTTCAGATACAGTTTTGAGAACTGTTCAAGTTCACAAACCTCTAAGGAAAATACTGGAATGGCTGAGGTTATATGAATTCAGGGAGATGCCTCAGGTTTAAGTGGTGAAGCACGGCCCTCATATCCACTGTGTTTTAACACTGCCAGGTGTCTTTCTCATAGCGGTTTCTCAACTGTTCCTGTCTTCTGGCTTTTCTGATTCTTTTGAATGGTTCATAGTGAAGCTTGGTAGGGATGACTGTCTCTCCGAAGGCATGCGGAGGTGGTCGTGCATGTTATGGGTGGGACCTAGCTGACTTAGAGGAGTATATATGATGGCAAGACTGATTATGCGTGGCGGCAGGCTCTGCTGTTAGTCTTTAGATTTTGAAACCAAGAGCCTCCCTCAGTGCGTTGTTCTGATATCCTGTTGTCCTCGGTACAAGAGTACAAGCTGATAGTTAATGAGAAATGCTGGAAGCTGTGTCCCAAGAGATGATTAAACCCCACGAGCCAATTAAAAGTAGTGTAATTACACAGCAGAAACAAGTTGTCAAACAAGCTAGAGGTTATTGTCCTTCAAGTCAATGTACTGGAACAGCCAAGAAAAGCCTACCAGAAAATCACTGGTAGGGTGGTTTTGCTTGACCTAAGGCATCTTTTCGGGAAGCTCAGGAACTGCATAGGGAGGAATGGGATAACGTGGCATTTGCCTTTTGTCTGTGTTTCTAAGCAATGATAAGTACTTAGAGTGGAGGCAACTGGAAAACCACTGTATCTGTAAGCTGACCTGTCTTGAGACTAATGTATAGAAGGTGCAACTTGAAGTGCTTCTATCAGCACCAGTATTCACAGTACTGGGAGAGGGATATCAGTGGATCACCAGATCACAGGATACCCTGAAGCTCCACGAATCCCAGTGCGCAGTTGGCACAAGGTGCCACGGTATTGATTTGCATTCAGCCAAGTTCTGAGAGAAGTCATGTGCAAAAGCAGAGATGGGGTAATTTATAGTGACTGATGAATTCTGTGCTTTTATCTGTTCATGGGTGTCTCTAGACTTGCAACGTGATGATATCACTTTTGTTGAAAGGGCTTGATTTAACCTTTTTGGCTTGGATTGAGCCCAAGGAATAGAGTTCAGTATTAGCAGCGTGAGCAATATTGGTTACTGGAGCTGGAGGAAATGAGTCACATCCCACTGTTTTTTTCTGTGTATATCCAGTCACAGGTGGACAAACCTAAAGATATCTCATCCTACTTCTAACAGTCTTTATTGATATGGATGCTGGGAAGCCTTAACAAATCCTTTAAGCTACAAGGAGAATTAGCTGGAAACTTTAATTGATTCTCATTCCCTTGTGTGTCCTGACCACTAGGTGACATCACACACTTAGCATATTTTGTGAGCACTTCAGTTGGGGTGGTTACACTCATGACCCTCCAACTTCATTCTGCTCATGCAACACACACTTTTTTTTTAGCCATGTTTGTACTGGTTTGACTCCATGCAATAACAGAAGGCAAACTAAGGAATGTGGATTTTAGCAGAGAGAAAATGAGTTTTCCAAAAATGAGTAGGTTTGCTCCAGTAAAAATTGAAATAGTTGCATTATCAGTCAAAATGGATTTAGCAGACTGTGTTCTGTTCTCAGACACTGACCTTCCATGCAACCTGTGTCTACTAAATTCCTCTCCTTGTCATGATGGCTGTAAGCTAAGGCATTCACAGTGCTCACTGGAGGAAGAGTGTGAGGTCAAGTCTAGCAGCTCCTCTCACGAAGTCATAGTGGCTATAGGATTTTGAAATCTGTTGTTTGCAGTGGCAGAGGGCACGTTTGTTTGCCTGTGTGTTCAGGCTTTGTCCTGTAGTTAGGAAAATGAATACAAATTTACTTTTCAAGTAAAGGTCTCTAGAGGGCAGAAAGGTCACTCAAGTGTGAAAAGTGACAACTCGGGGCCGAATACAGCCTGAGGAAAGCGTGTGTAACCCTCCTGACTTCTGGGGCTAGATTAGGTCAACTGCGCTCTTTTCCAGCATCCCAGCTGAAAAAATAGTTCCCCTGTTGGAAAATCCCCTGGGATCAGCTTCCCTGTCAAGGTCAAACCCCCACCTCTGGTACTTCTGTGGGCCGTTATTTCAGGTGATAGATGCACTATTGACTGGCAGCAATGACAGAGCTTGGAATGATGGGGGAACTGAGGCATATTCAACACGCTGGCACACAGCTAACTCATGCTAATGTTCAATAATCCTATCCAGCTGCTACACTCTAATGGCTGTGGGTTTGATAGAGCCCCCTCATTGAACTGGTGTATTTCTTATAGGCCTGCCCACCCATCCTTCATGAATTTTTATTAAACAAAACTGTAAGCGGATTGATTTTGTGCTCCTTTATTGCCTTTTTATTTAATTCCTTTCAATGGTGGAGGCTCCATCATGTTATCTCCACGTAAATCATGCTGGGGCAGCATGCCAAAAAAATAAAAAGACTACAGGATCATACTTGCATCCAGCGTAAATTCACTCCTATAACCTTTATTAGTGTAGATTCATTGATTTTTATTTTTTCCCTTTTCCTCCCATCTTATCCTTCCTTTTGGTTAGACTTAGGTTAGAACCTTGCAGCCCTCTTTTTAGATAAAGGAGGGACAACTCTTATTTTTCTTGTACTCTGTTTAAAAAAAAAAAAAAAAAAAAAAGTAGTTTGAGTTGATTAGGTGAGACTTTTTTTTTTTGTAATACACAGCCAAGAAACTGCTCATAATGCCAGTGGCTTCGTGGGCAGTCATAACTGCAGTTGTGGTGGGATTGCAGTGGGAGCAACATCTGATGGGCAGAAATTAACGCTTGAGTCCTCTCTCATGGAGGGTTTTGGCTAGTTGGCTTTGTCTCATTTCCCACAAGAATAGTGCATTAGTACCGAGCAGCAGTTTCTGTCCCAGCTCCCTTAGTCTTGTTTCTCAGCATCCTTGTGGGGTCTTGGTCCATGACCAATGCGCTTCAGCAGTCATAATTCCTCGCCTCTGAAGGTATCTGAGCAGGGAGCGCCCGCTCTCTGAACGGACTCTCATGCCTTCCCACTCGTGCCCATTCAAAAAGAACAGGATGAAAAAGTATTCGTAAGCCCGACATGATACATGGCTCTCTGTAAAATACAGTCGGCGGATAAATAAGGCACCAGTAGGTGGCACGCAAGAATACGTAGTATCGTTCCAGTTTATACTTGGGGGACTATAAATTTCTAACTTTAAGCTTTAAAGCAGACGACGCCTCCCATAATGCCTTTCCGGGAGGCCGCCGCTCTAGCGCGCTGCACGACGGGGCTCCACCATCCATCGGCCACAGTACGGTTAGAATACGAATAATAAAGCACAGGGTTTACAGCTTGTCCCACGGCAGCCTTTGCTGTAAGGTGACACCTTTCACTGCCCCTCGTTTCTCCTTGTTCGTTCAGTCATGCGTGTTCCCAGTTTGGAAGCAATACCAGGCAGGATTCCCCTTGCTTCTTTAAGCTATAGGTGCTTGGCGTGCTTCTATGACAGAAAACAGAGTGACAGCAAAGTAGAACATTAAAATATTTTTTCCTCTGCCAAAATAGGCCCTCATCCTACCCAGGATATGCTCCTGATACTTTAAAGTATTGCATTCCTCTGGATTGCCACTGCTGTTAATTAAATTATATGGGAATTCATGTTGTCTTACAGAATTGGGGGTCTTGATTTCCACCGTGGCTGCTTTGGGTGGCAAAAGGCCATTTTTTTCCACTGAACTGTGCAACTCTAATGTGGCTTCTGAATTTCCAGTTTTCCAGCGAAAATAAGATTATGCTGCGTTTGGGCAAGTGCTGCTCTATGAGCTTGTGACCGAGCTGTGGCAATCCCTAGCGAGGAACTTTGGGTTGAGCCATCGGGTGCCAACACACGGAGGGGAGAGGGAAGGATGCTGATGGGACAACTTGAGCTACCCGTCCCCCGTGTGCATTAGGTGGTAACAGCACCAGTAATTCCTTGCTCGGGCCTGGTTTCCCCTGCTGTGATCATAGCACATCTGACCGTGCAATAAGCAGCAAGGGCAGGACACACGCTTTAATTTTTGCGCCTCTCTGCTCACTAGCTCTAACGTGTGACATTTCTACGTGACTTGTTTGTGTGAGCATCAAGCCTGGCTGAACTGAACCAATGTGGAATTTTCAGTTGAAGGTAAAATGTGGTAGAGATCTGACAAAATGAGGTGACTGTGTTTTTAACTTCTTATATGTAGTATCAGTACGTGTAAGATCATTTCTGTGTTTTTATAGAATTCTGTTCTTCTTCCCTTTCCCCAGTAAAGAGTTCTGTAAAGAGTTAGAAGTTTAAAGGGAGTTTTGTTTTTCAATTATTGCAATGATGCAATGGCAGAGGTAAGATGCGTTCCTGTTGATTTATCAAAAAACTTCTTGGCATGCCTTTTAGTGGATACTTCTGATGGTCTCCCAGAGCAAAAAAGGCCAGATCCTTAGCCTACCTGAGTAGAAATATCATCGCTGTTTTCAGTGGAGTTTCACTAACTTAGAGATGGATTTCTGCCGCAATCTGCGCCAAAGAGACTTTGCAAATTTGTCTGTAAAAACAGCGGTGTAATCAGGAGAGGCATTTTATTGCTATTTTCCCCCTCAAATTTCAACTAGAAGTAACATTCTGAAAACTAGTGATTTTTTACTAGTATTTCTTAGATTCTTTCCCCACTGTTCTGGTAAATGCTAGCCATGATTCTCAAGGCAGGACTTTCACAAAAACTAGACGAATGGCTACTCCTGTCCCAAAAGTGCAAAAAGCTTAAACGTAAGGTAAGAACAAGGAGATGATGAACAGCAGCCATTCTGTGAGTGAATCAGAGTCTAACTATTGTTGTGGTTTTATATGCTTCCAAAGGAGAAAAATAAGAGACATATTGAATAAGAAAAACTCAGTAAAAATCAGGCATCTAGCATAACGCCAGGTGTCATTAAACACACAGAGAACAGACAAGCTCTCTTTAACTTAGCTAAGGTTAAGTCTAAAAGTGTTTCACCACTTTCTTAATCCAGTTAAGTCTTAGTCTCTTACTATTTTTTAAGCACATAGTGTTACCAGCTTATGTCCTGATACGTGCTGCTACGAACGTTCAAGTCAAAGAGGGGCTGAAACGGATAAGCAGCGCAGCTCACTCTATCGTAAGGAATGTCTAAAAGCAAAACACGCAGAAGCAAAGGAGAGGCGCTTTAGTTGCCAGTCTGTCCTGTCCTGTCTAGTCCTCTCAACAGATGCATTCCAGATCCCTGTGTAAATGGATCAGTTTGTGGCTGAATTCTGGAGGGGGTTATTCATTTTAAAATACGAAGTGACCACTAGTTTGCAAATATTTCTGAGTCAATTTATTGACAGGGAAAAAGGGAGGTGGAGCACTTTTCAGAGAGAAGAAATGGCAAGACCTATCTTCTGGTTAGTAATTGGTCCAGGGGTAAAACTAGTCTAAGGGGGGTTAATGCACTAGTTGTTTACAGTGGCTAAGAAAGCAGTGTTGCTTACAGGAACCGCAGTCTTACTCAGAAAACAGAAATGGCAATCTAGAAACCTAATGACATTCCAGTTGATTTGATTATAGCATAATGATAGTTTAAAACTGTCACTTCTAATTTTGTTAAAAGAAATAATATGAATTAGATCTATAACCTGGTGATCTAGGAAGAATATTTGAAACGTCAAGGAGAAAACTCTCAGGCCATTAGAGATGCCCTGCATTTAGGGGACGTTGGGGAGGGGAAAATAGATTGCCTCCTTCATGCTAAATTAACGTAGAGGGACTCGAAGTGTCTTGACCTTTTCTTAACCTTGTATGCTAGGGTTGTAGAAAGAACTTGCTGTTTTTATCCTGTGAGGAGAAATAAAAATTGCTGCTGTTGGGGAGAAAAGGGCGCAGAAAGTCAAAGCGGTGGCAGGAGATAGAGGTGTGACGTGGGTGTCTGCTGCTGCTGGCTTGGTTCACCTTTGGTAAATCACTTCAACTGTTCGAGCACTTCTTTAAACACAAATGAAGCAGTTCTGTCTCTTGGGAATCAAAACTTTACATGTGGCTTTTGTAGTCCTCTGTGATGCTCAGATTAAAGACACTGCAGGCAAGATATGATATGCAAACTACATATGTAGTTACATATGCATATGTAACTACAGAACATTAAGACTTAAACAAGCTCTTCTGATTTGATTTTTTTTTCTTAGTTACGTTTTTTGCTTCCTTTCTCTGTATGCTAACCAAGCAGAAATTCCTCTAAGGCTTAAGGGACTGCTGTTCATCTGATTTGAAATAGCTAATTGGCATTGAATGCTGTGACTAATTTGGGATGAAGACCCATGCCCAATATGGACATGCTGATAAAGGTTTACAGTTTAGGAAGAGATTGCAGACACTTAGTGTAGAGCTACCACCTTGCCAGCAGGCTCCCTAAAGGCAGAAAGGTGAAAGTAGAACGGTTATTTTTGTAGAGGACAACCAGCATTTTGCAATGTATGATGTTCTACGCACCTCCCAACGCTAGAGAGCTTTTCTGCTATATAGTGTTTGGATCTCTTAGGCCCCATCTCTCAAGTCGCTAAGTGAACATGGAAATCTCAGTGGATTAACTTTAATTTTGAAGTTCTTTGCCTGTATCTTCTCTCTCTGCCTGTCCTGCAGTCTTTCTTGCCATGTAATCCCATAGTCTGGCAAGCTCCATAATAAGTGCAGATAGATGAGTGTGTGTACATCTCCATTAACATGACTGTGCAGGCTAATGATGGGGACCTCCTGCTGCTCTCCGCTTGTTTTCTGTTGATTGTTATGTAATGTTCGGCAGCGGGAGGTAAATTCCTCTCCAATTTTGAGACCCGTTGCAGCATGCAAACCCCACTGTGAGAAGTCACGGTGATTGAGCTTTCGAATCAAGTCCCATGCTGATAACTATAAATCAGGCCTATTATACACTCCGACCGACAGCCGGAAACCTTCCGTACTGCATGTGGCACAGCAGAGTCTTGGAGCTGCATCGGAGTTTATTTTGTAACTGCGAGCACTTGTGTCTTTGAAAGGCTGTGATTTAAATTTGGTGGGATGTTTGTGTTCAGTCAGATAAAGGGCCGTGGTTGCTCGGGATGCTGAAGGTCGAGCTGATGCTCAGGTTGTGCCTTTGAAGACTTGCTCCTGCTCTGCACGCTGTGCTGCAAGCTTGCAGGGGTGCAGCGGAGAACTTTTTTGGTAGTAGAGTTTGTTCCAGCTGCTCTTCAGGCATCCTTGCCAGGCAGGACTCTGATCTGTGGCTTAGAAAGAGGTCCTGAGAAAGTTCTGTTTGCACTTTCGTGGGGCTACAGTGATATGCATCAATGGGGAATTTGGGCCAACCTCGTATGTATAAAAGGAGTGTGTTCTTGTATACGAAAATGCTAGGAGCTTTTCCAAACCCTTCCAGCACAGGTTCTATAACTCCTTCTGGGTGCAGGGAGTCTAGAAGGTTAACATTGTTGGTGTATCCTCTAAGGGAATGAATCAGGCTAGGGCTGAGTGGGTACGGTGCGTGCAGGTACACTCTTTAAACACAGCTGGGCTGCATCAATGCAGGAATTATTAGGTGAAGTTCTGTGGTCTTTGGTTATGCAGTCAGACAAACTTGTTGTTTTAAGGTCACTTTTGTACCTAGATTTCAGTTTTTAGTCTGGCTTGACTTTTTACTTCTTTCTGTCTCAATCTTTTCATCAGTGTTTACTGAATAACCACATTCAACCTGTTTCAATTCAGTGTGCGGAACAAACTTACCAATGAATTTCAGAATTTCTCTCTGTATCAAGCTGCATTCTGTAATCACATGGCAAGTAGGATGACTTTTATTGCTTATGCGCTGCAGTTATAAACACTAGAAAAGGTCTAACAGAACCTAAACGCTTTGTTGTTGCAGCTTTTAACCTTTTTAGTAAATAGGATGATTCTCTTGTTATTGTGAATGCCATGTAACAACATCCTGGGGCTTTTTTTTTTTTTTTTTTTTTTTTTTTTTAAAAATCTTCTATGGTGGCTAGGCTAAAGAGATGGCTGACCTTGACACAATCTCAGTTGACTGACCAGAATCTCTCGGTTTATGCAGTAGTCTCATGCATGTTAGGTACTGAGCTTCAAAATCCAATCCTTAGTGCTGCAGTCTGACACTACAACCGTTTCTGGTCCTGTGGAGTTTAGAGAGGGGTTTAGTCAGAGGAAGGACTGAACATACATTAAAAGGAAAAAAGTCATCAGGACTCTTGCCCTTTGGAGAGTAGCATTTTCTAATTCACTATTGGCTCGGAGTTCTTAAACTTTTCTCGCTTAACCTTGCAAGGTTGTTCTAAAGCTTAATTAATTTATAGAGTACCTTGAAAATGTGTGGTCAGATTCTCAGCTGGTGTAATCTGGCAGGACTCCACTGAATTGCGTGGAGCCATGCTGATGTACGTGACCAGAGAATTTGGCTTGTGAATGCTCTCACTAGGTAGTATTACATGCACAGGACAAGTCCTACATGAAGGTTATGCTCAACTCTCCTGTAAAAGGTGCTGGCCACAAAGTATGACCAAATAGCTGAGTGACAGGGCCTCAATATAAAATTTCTGTCTTATCCCTGTTTAATAGTCAAAGATTAGCAAGCATCCAGGTGGAGATATATGGTCTAGACAGCATCTGATGGGCTAATGATGAATGTGAGCTTGAGAGAGGCTTCAGATTAGCCTCACATGCATAAATATAACATGTGGGTGACAAGGACACTGGAGGTCACTGAATTGTATTTGTACTCATTCATGGCCTTTATAAACTCTGTACCACTCAAGCATGTTCCCTCTGGGATGAAAGGAAGCCTTCTCAGATGTCATTATATCCTTAAGCCTTTTCCTCATGATATACATTTTGCAAACCTGTTGTAACATCTGTTAATTTTGTGGAGTACGTGGTATATGAATAGACATTTAAAATACTTCTATGTTCAGTTCTTTTCCTTTCTTTTTTCATTTTCCAACAGCTTTCCTGCCCCATACTGTATTGTAGTAAATTCTCACTCGTCAAAGTTACAACTTTCAGTCCATTCTGACTTCCCCTTTACTAATGCAAATCAATTTACTTCATAGTGCATTGCTAGTCTAATTGCAGGTTCCACACCCAAACTTTATTTATGAAGCCTTGTAAAATGAATGTTGTAGGCTTGAGTGTATTTTAACTTCCAACAGTATCAGTTAATGAAAACAGGCAAGTAATGACACCAACTCCAGCTGTTCAAAAGCCAGAAACTGCAAAATTAAGGCTGATTTCTTCAAATAAGGCAGTCAATTTTTCTTAAGTGAATTCCTTTAGTTTCTAACACTATAATGTTAACTGCCAAGGTAATGGGGATGTTAATATTGTTAGTGTTAATAACTTGGCATATTTGGGGTGCTAGGAGAAAAGATAGGAGAACAGTAGATAGGCCCAGAGTACTGAATTACTGTTTTTAGTATTGTTCTTAAATTAGTAAATGTGGATAACTAAAACCTTTCTACACAGACTGATCTCAAGTCTAGCTTATTTGGCTGACACTTTGTGGACTGTTGTGAATTAGAGTTGTCTTTTTACTTGTCGTGTATCTCAAAAGCATAAGAGTAACCCTAAAAGCAACTATTGGCCTGTGAAGCATTAGAAAGTATTGGAACAAGCCCCAGCTATCAGAATCTGTGCTCCTTTGATGTTTAGAGGCTGTCTCAGAGCGTGTGCCGTTAATCCAGTTCGAACATATACCTGGTTTGTATTGCTCTACCTCAGTGCCCCAAAATGGGGCATCGTGGTACCGGGCTCAGAGGGTCGGGATAATCAACCACTGAAGGTCTGCACGATAGAGCACGTAAATCTCCACGCGATCGAACAAGAGGCCAAAAGCTTCTGGAAGGTTGATCGCTCTTGTCCTCAACACCTGAGGCAACACCAAGCCACAAGGAAGAGGAAAACCTTGGTTGAGCTGAGGACAGGCTGGGGTGGAAAGAAGCCCTTCATCTCTCCCATCTGCGGGAGCGTGGCCTGGGAAGAAACCAGGAGTGGTACAAGCTGCTTTTTGTTAGTCTCCTAGCAGGAAAGCAGGGATGGCAAACTGTGGCTGCCAAATCTGTCTGCCCTTAGATGGCCCCAGGCAGGCCTAGGTTGGCTGTGACAGAAACATTTGCTTTCTAAGCCCTCTTATGGAGCTGCAGTAGAGCAAAGGATGAAGTAAGGAGACATTGAAAATGGTGAAAAGTTCATGGTCCCACCCAGAGGCTATTCTGACCTTCAGATAACAGAAAGCGGAAAATGGAGGCAATAATGCTTGAGCTCCCTGGTCAAGTATGTTAGGAGGAACTGGAGGCTGAAAGGACCAGCTCTAGGACCTAGAGGGAGAGGAGGCTCTGTCACCATCCCATTGAGAGAGGGGAGGAGGTGCTTCAGCAATTCCTACCTCCCTGGGGAGTCCCTCGAAGAAGGCAAAGCTCTGCACTGGTACGTTACGTGTGCCCCGCGCTCCCCTCTCACTGCCGTCCTGACTCCAGGCTGTGCAGGTCTCTCTTGGTGCAGCTCTTCTCTTCCACCCCTCAGGCTCGAGACAGTTTGTCCGAGGCTAATGTTCCCGTAGTGCAAGCCATGTTGCAGTAGTCCTAGTTAGCACTGGGGGTAATGTGCCTACTGAAAAAGCTTGCCCTAGCACACACTGCATTGCTCTAATAACCCCACTGCACATTTCCTACGGAAATAGGAGTACACTGTTTTTCTGCAAGGAGAAAAATATATTAATATTTTACAGCACTGGTATCTTGTAAATACTACAGGTGTTTCTCACATTTTGTTGAGTGCGTTTTCAATGGTAGGCAGAATAATATTTGATTGAAAATATGGTTTTAGAAATGACCGAAAACACCATGTACTAATTATCCAGGGTTTGTGGGTTTTAGGTCTTTGTTCTTGTTTTTGTTAGATCGGTTTCTGCCTTGATGACTTTTTTTTGTAGGACTATCCCTAATGCAAACAATACTCCACATAAAAGCAGCGTTTATTAACTGAACATGATTACAACATCAATGGGAAGATATCATGTAATAACCTTTTATTGATCTGTTTATCATCAGTAGTGAAATAAACATATTATTTATTAAACATTGACCAATGCGAGGGGGGAAAAAACAACTTTTTCAAGGAAAGAGGAGTGTGTTTCAATAGCACCTAGAATCTTTTTCTTGCCTGTGTCAGAAAGAGATACAATGTGGAAGAAACCGGTTTGAGTTTCATTTTTTTTTTGTATTTTCTTTTTTCTTTTACAGCTTTTCTCAAAGCTGGCTCGTCTAGGTTGACTTAGATGTCAAATTGATGTAGATATGTAGTTGAGGGGGTAGAAGCTGTTTTGCTGAGATTAAAGTAGGACTTAAAATAAAATCCCAGAGTCTAAGTGACCTGGCAGAAAGTATGCCGCTTTGTGTCTGAGTCATTTCCCAGGGACAGTTTGGGCATAGTCTGTAGTTTTTTAAACCACCTTCTTGACCACTTACAATGCATATAAACCAGAGAGGCACAGGAAGGCTCGTAACAGCATCGACTTCTCTGAGCCCAGCCTGAAATGCTTTTGTGGAGACTGAATTGCAGGAAGCGCTGAACTCATTTAATATGAAATCAGGGCCCTTTAAAGGTATTCCCAATGCTGTAGTTGGTAGTGACAACCAAAAGACAAACCTGTCGTCAGATCTAAACTGAGCATCTCCTGATTTTCACAGTTATTACTGTGGCCTGGGGGAGCCTTAATCATGACTGGTCTTTGGTTTGGGGAGGTACCTGCTGCTACACAGATCAGCATCTTAGAAGAACCACCCTAGAAACTTAATCCTATGGCTGCTAATATAGACAAAATGCTGGATTTTATATTGTCTGTACGGAGTTATGTCTCCTTGACCTTTAGCAAGAGTTGTGAGTATGTGAACAGTGTCTGTGTTTCAAATGCATGTGTGACTAAACAGCGCTTAAAACAGCATTGGACCATTTTGAAGCATAGAATGGCTTTTCACAACAGTATACTAGGAGCACTTGAAAGGTGAAAAAGGTAAGACTGGGAGCAGACGCCTATTATATGCATGCAGATTTTTCAGAATTTTCACAAATAAATATCTGCTGTGCATAAGATCAGAATAAGGGGGCTTCATGGCTTTACCGTGACTGTGCACATGAGGTAAAGGAATTATTGAGATAATACCACAAAGTGACAAGTTATTTAAATTATTAGCATTTTAATTTAAACAATTATGGAGATAGTTGTCTTGATTCCTACCCTAATGGTAACTATTAAGAAGAACTCCTATGGTTTTTAGTAGTTTCAGGATGCAGTGGATGCTCTAAAGTTGAGTTTAAATAGAAAAATAGATGCTTGTCGTAAGCTTTGGTAGATCCATACACCAACTGAGTTCACAGTTCTGTCAAATCAGAATAATTTTTCTAAATCATCTTTATTGTGTTATCTCAGTTTGAAAGAAAAAAAAAGCAAGAGTACAGATTTTTTCGTTTTGAGTGAAATACTTTAGTTCTTTCTTTTGAAATTACATTCTGGTTTTATCTTAATTTTTTTCATTGAATATTAAAATAGGATGCACCGACATCAAAACTGGTTAAATTTTTTTCTCATTCTTTTCTTCGTAGAGGACTCAGAGTAATTTTATTTCTTTCAGTTGTGCTCTGACTGGAGCAAAGCCAGGCTTGGGCATTTCAAAACTGAGCTCCCTTCGTTTGGCACAATTCTAGTTTAGCTGGTCAGTTCTGCGATAGTTTAAATATTGGTGTAATGCATTTTATGCGCCATCTAACATACAGAATAATGCTATTATGTTATGGACTCAAGGCTATTAAAGCTGCTCAATTTGAGGTATAGCAGTTTCCTTCAGCAGCTGAAGTGAACTTGGCATCACACCAGTTCCTGCGGAAATTATAAGAATGTGCAGGACCTTTCTGCCTCGAACCTGCGGATCAGAACAGAAGGTCGTCGCTCGTTTATGTCGTGGGTGAAAAGGCGTTTCAGGAAGCATGAAAACTCTCTAAAGTAGCCACCTCCACCCTGCAAGCTAAAAAACACCCTCTTTTGAAAGCTCTTCACACAGAATATCTTCTGGCTGTATTTCAAATGCAGGAAAGCAGGCATCTTTCAAGAGGAAAACCCTAAATAATGAGGATTTTTGTCAGCATAGTGATGCAAGCCACAGAGACGTTAAAGGTGAAACAAAACTCAAAAATATAGTGATTCATGCAGGAAAAAATGTGTTGTTTTATTTCTATAAAATAGATTATACATGGTTACCTAAACTTTAATTAAACCCAGAATATAGCTTAGGTTGTTAATTGCTAGGTTCAGTTCTTGTATCTATGTGCAAACCGATGTTTGCTAACAACTTTTCAATTTCCAAAGCTTTTCTCAGCATTAGCTCTTGAGGCTCGGACTCTGTGTATCCATTGCAGGATTCCTAAGCAGCCACAACAGACTTCTCGCGCAGCCTAGAAAAATCGGGCGATTCCACTTACGAGGGTGAGGATGAGCAGTAGGAAAAGGCAAGCTTCGTTGCCCCAGATGGGAGCTAAAGTGCATTTAAGTACTGTGCGTGTCCTCACTGTCCCGAGCTGGCCGATCATAAGCCAGCACTGGCGTAACGCATACTCAGGGACGCTAGCAGGGGTGTGCCGAGCAAACGCGCCCCGTCCTCGCTTCAGAGCAGGGCTGGTTTGCGCTCAGTCAGCCTGGCGCACAGGCAGCACACAGCTTGCAGCTGGCTCTATCTGATCATTACACATATTCAAAACTAAGACTAAGATTGGCACTCACTTTTAACTGGACCTGTGTCTAAATCTCTGGCCCACACACGTGCACTGAAAGCTGTAGAAATGTGCCTGCTCAATTCAAAGCTGGATTTATCTCTGCTATTTTGGCAACATCAGTTTTCTCTTCCTCTGAAAAGTGTTTTCTTCTGTTTTTTTTTTTGTCTTTTTTTTCCCCACAAATGAAACAAGCATATATTGTGCTGTATTCATTTCAGTTATCTGTATTCAACCTATGCACTGAAATGTGACTGTTTCCCAAATTTATTCCAAATGGAATTTCATAACTCTTCTCACAGTGCTAATATATAGCACTGGTTGTACTTTAAGGAGTTTTCTCGACATCTGAATAGGTAAGAGGTAGCGATCATATTAAACACTAGAAAACTGAAGCATAGCAGGTACTGTTTTCAGAGGTATTGAAGTGATATAAGAGCTTTTAGCCTTTTTAAAAGCATGCCACAGAGCCTCCTGCGTCCAGAGCACGGAACCGGGCTCCGGACTCAGCTGCGCTGCAATGCTGGCCAGAGGAGTGGTAAAACTGCTAAAAGCCTAGATGTTGTTTAAAAACTTGTGAAGTTGCTCGGTAGCTTAGGGGCCTGCTTTAGTGCCTACTGAGATGGATGAGATTTTTTTTACTTGATCTCATGAGGTTTGGCTTAAGTCTGCAGGAATGGGATTCGTCTAAACATACAGCCTATGCCTCTGAGCTGCTGTCTGAAATCCCCTAATACTCAATGGGAAAAAGTGAAACAGGCCCCTCCAGAACAGGATTTATTATTAGCTACCTACGTTAGGAGGAAATAACTGTGTTCTGGAAACACTACTTCTTCCCAATGATTATAAAGAG
This sequence comes from Rhea pennata, assembly GCF_028389875.1. Lineage (NCBI taxonomy): Eukaryota > Metazoa > Chordata > Aves > Rheiformes > Rheidae > Rhea > Rhea pennata. The sequence continues at coordinate 5,893,973 of NC_084678.1, forward strand.
AATTTAGATGACAGCGTTGCACATAGATGTCCACGCTTTGCTTGTCGAGGTTAGATGAGACAAATCCTACTCTAAGCAACCAGCTGAAGATTCCCATAGCAAATCAGAACCAGGTATAGCAAAGGGACTAGCAATTCCTGGGGGGCTCGTACCAGGTTGCACTTGTATCTCCTGGCTTTTTATGTATTTCATTCTGAACCGTTCTCCAGTGTGGATGGATGTGCTGCCAAAAGTCCCTTCTGCATGTATATTTTGTTAGGAATAATATAGAATTTCCCCTAGTGCCCTGGAATTACCCACCCCTAGCACGTTGGGCTACCTCGGGCAGCTTCAAGGAATGCACAAATGCATCTGAGCTGTGTCTCATCTCTCGGATTGGTCCTCTTGACTCATTAGAGCTGTACACGTGTAAATTGTGGTTAATAATTTGCTCCCTATGCAGAGTCAGAGGTCAGTGTTTCAGGCACTGAAGTTTCCTTTGAAATCCCTACAAGAAGGATACATGCAATCATAGACAAGAGCAACCAAGCTGAGACGGATCACAAACCTGTGCACTATCTTTGAATTACCTTTGTTTTGTTCAGCTCCCCTAGGCAGTGTAACCAAAGCCTTTTAAAACATCATCAGACACTTCTTTAAATAGTCTGATTTTGCCACCCCCCAACAAAAGGGAAAAAGGTACCTTTGAAAAGCAGAAGTTCTGAGATCTCTGATCTGTGAGATGTTCGCTGTCTCTCTTTTTTCAAAGAAATGGAAAAGGAGGAAGCAGTCAGGCTTTCTCTGAATTGCCCTGTTCCACCCAATCATTGCCATTTTTATAGGACCACAAAATTACAGTGCAACCAATTTTATAGGTAGAGCCACCCTACTAGAAAGGATTAGTAGTTTAAATACTAGGGTTAACCTGTCCCTCGCTCTGGAGATGAACTATGGAGGGTGCTCAGTTAATTGCTAAGAGGAAAAAAAATACCCCCAAAGAGAATATTGTTTTGTTGTCTGTCTCAAATTACCAAGCCAATATCCCTCTGTTACGTCTAAGCTTGATTCTAAAACCGTTCAGCAGTGTGTCATTTCACCGAAGCCCTGTAAGAGTGCTCTCGTGCGCAAATGTTGCAGGATCCAGCCGTTCCCAGTCGGACTTCTCTGTGTTTTGTAACAAAGCTAAAGGGAACATGGGCACCTTCTCCTGCGTGAGTCACTAGCAATGCGATCGAGGGTCTGAGCACAGCTGTGGAAATAACGCCTACGCCAGGGGACGCTTTGTGCAGTGCCATCGTTGCAACTAGAACCAAGCATTTTTAGAGGTGACCATTTCTTTTTTTTTTTTCTTTAATACTCGATGCTTCATTGAGCAGCAGTAATGTTAACTGTGTGCTTGGTCAAACTAGGACCCTCATGCTGGAGAGGGAACTATTCTTGAGCTTTTGATATGTGAAGAACGTTTCCCATTAGATCATAAATAATTTACTTTCAGGTCTAGTGAAATCCCTCCTGATTTAGAGTGATGTATGAGAAAGTCAGACCTATACACTTAGTTTGAATAATTCTTCTGGTGGATCTGGAAATGTTTAAACTCATTCATTTTTCATAGTACAGTAAATTTTAAAAAAAATTAAATTTTAACAAATTTGTTTCTTCTGCTGTGTCGTATAATCTGACTGTCACAGGCCCATAAACACCAATTCTAGCATTTGTAATGTGCAGCAGTTGCACGGCATTTGTTGTCATTTGAGATGTATCAGTGATACAGATTCTAAGTCTGTGTTGAGATATAAAGAAATTGCAGGAGAATGGAGCCAAGTGATATTTCAGAACATGTCAGATGCATATCTGCTGGGACGGACCCATTTTTCTTTCATTCCTGTCTGTGTTGTCGGGCTTCATCCTGTTTATATATCCTGGCTGTTTTTCCTTGTCTTGCATTTGCTACTATTTGCCGTGTGACCTGGAGCAAGGCACTGCGCCTCTGGGCCTCAGTTTATCTCAAATTAAAATGGATAAGCGTATCCTTGTCCTAACCTTTTCAGAGCTGTGAGTGTTGGATAGAAACTGTTACAACATAAAGGATGGGTTATTGCAAACATGCAAGACCCATCAGTGTGGAGATCACCAATGGGAGGTGCATGGGCATTTTCCAGCGTTGTCACTCATCCTGAGCAGGTGTTGTTCAGTTGCCTGAGCAGTCGAGACTCATGCCTTTGCCAGGAAGCACTGTTGTTTCTCCCTTGCTGTGGCTCTCCATGTGCCAGATGCAGCTATTCAGTGTTTCGGGTATCTGCCAGCCAGCTGTGTCTAGAGGCCCGGGGTCAGCGAAGAGCGTTGGCGCCGGGCGGTGGTAAGGGCATGCGCGCTCTGCGCTCGGAGCAACCTCGCTAAGAAGGACGTTTCCCCCATAGCCGTGTGCAGCTGAAACTGCTTTCTTCTTGTCTGAACTGTCTAACAGACATAATGGGACACGAGGTGTCAGCTACATTGGGAAACCTGGAAAGAGGTGGAAAATGAAAGGTATTCTGGTTTGCTCTAGCACATACGTGAGGATTGATCTTGGTATTTCTTTTCCTCAACGAGATCCTGCCGTGCTCTGTAGCTTCCAGATTATTAGCGGTGTAAGGGCTGCGTGAAGAGTCTAAATACTTCCCTGCTTGTAGGGAAACCAAAAATGGTAATATCAAAATAAGGAGATGGATAATGTCATAACCACTTATCTTGAAGTCTTCTAGAGAACTGTATTTGAAACAAAACAAAACTAGAATTCATATTGAGATAACAAGTCCAACTCACTGGAGGATCAGTACCTCAATTATAGAACAAGGTGATAAAACAGTGACATTTTTTTGACCTAAAATGTTTTTTCTCAATCTCTATTATAACGTTAGCAAATATTAACTCTATTATAAAGTTAGCAAATGAAAGATGAAAAAGCTTTTTTTTTTTTTTTAATTGCTTTGCACATTTATCTGTTCAATTTAGAAGCATATAAGTGACCCAAGTCTGACTGGATATTAGACACTGGCAATTGATCTTCTACATGATCTAGGTGCTCAGGAAAAGTGCTTTGGCTTCTAGATCGTTCAAAGAGAAGATTCCTTCTCCGTGGAGCTAATTGAGACATGTCTGGCACATTCTTTCTTTCCTTTTTTTTTTTTTTTTTTTTTTTTTTTTTCTGGGAGAGTTTGGATTTTAAATCGCACAACTCTTCCTGTAGCTTGACAAAGAAAAAGAGAAGGCTGTGGGAGATTTAAGCTAGCTAGTCTGCTGAACATTGTATCAGAGCAGTCTTTTTCTATCATCTATCACCAGTTTTGTACAGTTGATCAATAAACAGTGTTCCCCTTTAAATAAGGGAGAAAACAGTTGCGTTATCCAGTCCCTAGAAAGCTGTTTTCCCCATTTGGCCCTTCTTCCTCTTAGGGTAATAGGAAGGCAATTGCAATGACTGTGTTTCATAAAAGAGTGGAGGATGCTGCAGCATAAAATTTCCCCTTGACCCACCTTTCAGAGGCCCAACTTCGGACCTTTGCTACTTCACATCCTCCAAATGACACAGATGGCAGGATAGAGCAAATCGGAAGCCCTTGATAATAAAATAGCAATTCATTTTGCAATTCCTTCAGCATTCATGCTAACAATACTGGTCCTGATGGGCTCCTTGGGTATGAATGTAGCTTTCAATATGCAATTGCACAGGAATTGCACCACTGCTCAGCTCTCATTAAGTCTGCTTTATTGTAAAGTGTTGCTGAGAAACCCTCCTATTACTGATACAGGACAACTGCTTTGCTTCAAAGAACTGCCTGATTTCCAAAAGCTCCTCTGTGTGTATCTGTGTTTTTTTTTTAAATACTCTCTACAGTGCATTATCTCATTTTGTTTATATTTTGGACGCTAATGTGATGTGTTTAAGTATGTAAATTGCCACGATGTGAGGAAATGAGATGTTAAAAATAGCTGCAGTGTGCTGAAGAGAATGGGACAGGGTAAGGTGGCTAGTGTGGGAGGAAGCAGTTTTGGATCCAAATTTTCTCTATCCATCTTTTTACAGAAGGTAAATCCCTCTCTGAAGTTAAACCTAGAAGGATCCTGCTTCACCTTTTCAAAACATTAAGTGCCTGCTGGTCTGGGATATGGGAATTCAAGGCTAACCCCAAACAGCAGTATTTTAATCCGCTTTCCAGAGAAGTGACAGGCAAGTTAAGAGCACCCATTTAATCTAGCCATATGTTTGATACAGAACAGGCAGATATCTGATTTCTATGCCAGCTATCTACGTAGTATCCACTGTTGACAGTTGCAGGGCCTAAAAGAGTTGGGACTGTATCATGACTCATGGCAGATCTGCATACAGTGTAACTTGGTGGGGCTGGAGTACAAGGTTGGACTCAGACTACAGTGATTCCTGATCTTAAGATTTATTTGCATGGCTTCCACCTCCCCCTCCCCCCAGTACGAAAGCCCTGGATAAAAGGGGTTACATCACAGTAACGGAATGGTTTAAACAGTGGGATATTTGTGGAAGAAATTTGCGGAGAACTTGGAGGTTTTCAACTGTGAATTAGAACTGTCAGCTTCTTCTCAAAGGCCTAAGTTCATTTATCTGTGTTTGGGATGGATGGGGTCAACCATCTCCCAAACCATTCGACTATAGAGAAGATGCCAAAATAGCAAAAACTACAAGCATCAAAAAATCAAATAATTCAGTAAAAATGGCAAAGGGGCAAAAATTACTCCTCTTCTCAAAAAGGCTCATCTGTGTCGTAGATAAACTGGTGCAGGCTGATCGTGATCATGACAGTGCCTTCAGCCTGCGTTCCTTCATGTTGTTTTTTGTCTTTATAAGTAATGCTTTGCTTATCTCTGTGTTCAAGTCTCTTGATCCATGTCAGAGTGGACCACCTCAAACCTTCAGATAAGCTGTCCTCACCTGCTGTCTGAAGCGATAGGCCTTGTTATGCCTTCCAGCCCTCATTTTCGTTAACTGAAATCCTAGGTCTGTTAGCTTGAATCAGTCTTGCTAAGTGTTTTCTCTGCAGTCGCCTTTTGAGACTGTTGAGGTCTGAAGGAATTTTTTTGTCTTTCAGTCACATACTTAAACTCTTCTTCCCTCAGACAATCTCAGACGACACCACAGAAACCAATCACCTGCACCTCTCTGGTTTCTTCACTGCTTTTCTGTGTTACATTCCTATGGCGATGTAAAAAGAGATGCACCACACTCGGCAAGAGTGCTGGCTGATCGTTACTGTCCAAGTCCTTCCCACATGAGCCAATTACAGACCCTACCTAGCATTGCCTTTACCAGAGGGATCGTAGAAACCTCACTGGTGGCTGCTGGGCTGGATGTCCCCTCGTGCCTCTCTGCTGCGGGGCCATGGGTCGCTCACTTGGCCTGTTGTAACCTCCCGCGCTTTCACTGAGGAGCGATGAAGCTGTTCCCATAAGAAAGAGCCTTGCATTTACAGCACTTTGGGGATGATGTTAAAGTGATTGATAGGTATTCAAGCCGTTAGGCTGCGTTCGCTCCATGCGCTTGTTTGTGCCGCGCTGGGAAGCATCTGTATCTGGCCTCCAGCCCCAGAGGATCTGTGTGAAAGCCCTCGTAATGAAAACATGTTGCCTACCGGCAGCGCGGCATTAAAATCAGTTCTAATGAAGGGTTCTCCGTCGTCTCTTGGGATTTGCCTGTCACGCAGAACCTCCTCCGTCCAGCTGGGAGGAAGCCTGGGGATGAATGTGGTGCAGACAATGAGGCCCCCGTGGCCCGCTGCTTGGTTGCCGATTACCATATTAATGTGCGGCGTCCCAACTGAATGCTGGGCAAAGGACAGTACATCTTTAATTGGAAATATAAAGGGCTGCTCATGGCCCGGCCTGAACTGGGAGGATTTATGTCTCTCCCTCTAGATGGGATTGAAGGGAATGGTATGATTCACTGAGAGGCCTGCACGTCGCCTGATTTACTGCCCATCATTTACATTCCACTAAAGTCAATCAGTGCAGAAGGTCATTCCCAACCTGATTTTTTTTTTCACGTTTAAATCTTTTCTATCCCAGACTTACAGTCAGGCTGGGCGAGACGCTTGGCAACCCAAGCTGTTTTTGAGGCTGTTAATTCTCTGATTAGGAGAAAGGGACTGCAAAAACAAAAGGAAAGTAGGAAATGCTTGTGCGTCCACTGAAGAAGTCCGTGCACATGATGAACTCAGCAGATGCAACAAATGGGTTGTTCCCTTGCATTAAATCTGTACTTGCATATTTGTCACGAGGCTGATGAATTCCTTATGCTCTGGATCAGAAAGGCTGATTCTGCCATCACTGCCTGAATCATGAGCACAGGTAACACTAACATGTTAGTTAAGATGTGGAAACGATTGTGATATTTTCATAATGAATCAACTTCCAATAAATAATAAATTGAATCTACTTGCAATATACTGTTGTAACAGAAAATTAGAACTGGGTTTCTAAGTCAGATGTGCAGTCTGGTGCCCAAACCATATGCACAGCTTAACCTGCAAGTGTAGTAATAGCTTTCAAATAGGTTGACACAACTAAATAGGAAGCTTGGCGATCTGCTTGTACAATCTTTTAACAGTACCCGTCACTGTTTTTGACAAGCTTATATTTGGCCATTAATTCATCCTCAAACAATTTAAAATAAAATGATAATAATAAAGTATGTTTGTTTTTGCAAGATTCTGAGTAAATAGGAGCTGAATTGTGAACAATCTGGTTGATCTTTTTTTCCTTGTAATCAATCTAGCTTTGACCAAAAAAATACACAAAATAAATGTGAGCATCAGTCTGATTTAGAAAGTGAAATTTGGATTATGCTTGAACAATATACTCTTAGGATGACATTTGTGGTGCCAATAGTAATTTTAGAGCTCATTCTTTGTTATAGTAGAAGTTTAGATCATTTGAAATCTGTGCTTTATAAAGCGTTTCTTCAGATGTGAAGAGGGAAACTTTAGAAAAGTCTGATAGGTTCTAGCTTAACTGCTTCAGCTATTCTTTCCTGTACTCGGAGTCTCCAAGTTCTGAAATCCTGAGAAATTGCTTGAAAAATCTCTGATGCTAGTGATTATTTTTTGGTCGCTGAAGGAGATGGTTGGACAGGATGTTCCCCAGCAGGTGGGTTGATGTCATGCTGTGGAGTGCCTGCTGTGTTTTACAAACTGCAGCTGATGAAGTTCTGTAACCAACACATGAAGTACAAGACCAAAGCTTGTGTGTAAGATGTAGAACTAAGTAACAGTTAAACACTGCAAGTTACCACTCGATTTGTTCAACCTTATTGTTAGTGAATGCTTACATAAATGGTCTGACTTCTTTGGGATTACACAAGCGTGTCACTTTTAAGGGTATAATTGACTTTCCTCATTGGGACAAACTGGTCAATCTGTTGTCCTAATTAAGTAGCCTTGCTGATTAACTTGCAAGAGCAGCTTATTGGAGACCTAAGCCACTTACACTGCCATAGTCTCCTGAACTGTTTAAGTGTTTCAGGATCTTTTTAAAGCCCTTCAGGTATTTATTAGCACCTCTAAGCCTTGTAGAGTTATAGGGCTTACCTGCTATCACTAGTTATACCTAGTACCTTGTAACTTAGTTATATCTGTAACTGGAGCGATAAATAGCCATTCAGTAGACAGCACAATGTGAGCAAAGCTGACGGTGAGCAGTAACCTGTGACAGCAGATGGCTTTTAGCAGTGGGGTGTCTGTGCTGCCACGAGTGAAAAGAGTCTGGAAGAGCATCCTGCGTTTCTATTGTGCGAAAATGATTTTGAGACAGCGGGTACTTGTCCGAGTTGACCTGATGCTCATCGAGTACCACTGCTGCTCTGTTACAGACAGTTACGTGACCTATGGGCTATATACATATTATCCAAAATAAAGTCTGCATTTATACTGACCTAAAGCAGCATCTGCCCCGCTGAGGGATTTCATCAGGTCCGTAGCTTCCGTCCGTGAGCTCTGCTCCATGAATCGGAGGGAAGGCAAGCTGCATGTGACAGGGCACAGAGCACTGGTAACTTTGTGACAGGAATTATTTTCCTGCTCCTTCTGGAAGGCTGACTATAATATCCTGCCCTTCAAAGCCTTCTCTGGAAATACGAATGAGCTTGCAACAATGATTTAAATTAGGTGACGTTCAGTTTGTTTTTCTTTTTGTTTTTCTTTTTTTCTTTTTTTTTTAGTAGTCAGTTGTGTGGAGGGTTTTGTTTGTTTTTCTGAAAGAATTTCACAACACCAGGATAAGGGTCTCCCGCCCTAGGAGGAGGAGGTCATGCAGGCCACAGGGGCCTGCCAGCCGGGTCCATCTCCCCATCTCCTGCAAGACCACTGAGGATCCCTTCCAAGCCTCGTTTCTCACTCTGCTGCTCCACCCTTATGCTGGATACAGACTATTCACAAGATCTGTCTTACGGAGCACTAATAATTCTGTGACCTTACTGTATGCATATTTTATATGTGAAATAGAACTATTTGTACTTTTTATTACAAGTATAATTACGTGCCTTGGCTGTGGGAAGGGTTGCCCTTTTTCTCTTAGAGCTTGTCTATGCAGGGATTACTCACATTTACATAGAAAGAATCTCATAGTGAAGAAAAAGCTCATTCATCAGGCTGCTGTTACGTGCTGGACTAATGCAGTCTGTCTTTTGGAGGAGACTGAAGACAAGACTTTCCTCACTGCTTGGGGTCACTAAAAATCTTGTAGAATTAGTATAAAACCCCATTCAGAACAAAATTCAAACCTAGATTTTTTTTTTTCCATATTGTCTGTAAATGTCTTCTCCTTCATTCATAGAACAAAAAGAAACAAATCCTACTGGTGATAAGATTTATATGATGTGTCCAGTGCCTGGATCTTGATACCTTCTGCATTACTGCAGCTCATTCATGCTTGTGTGTTGCCTAGTTTAAGAACAATCTTCTCCTCTTGAGGACTGCGCTCTCCCATTTATTCGAACATTTAAGAATGCTATTGTACAGTAATCTTAGCTATGCAGGTAGTGATACGCTGTTCCTTATCCACACACATTTTTCTAAGGACCAAGCAGATACAATGCTCTTCAGTTTCTTTCCAGAGGACATAAATATTATTTTGTAATTATGTATAGCTGTCATGTCAAAGCTCTTTGTAGTTTGGCAGAGGTTACAGACACTATCCAAGTTGGCTCTCCAGATGTTTTTTCAATATCTTTGCCTGTGAAAGATAATAGAAAATCATGAATAAATGGTTTAGAAAATCAAAATAGGAAGGTTGCTGAGTAAAAGGAACCCAAAACTTTTATCACAGTGAAACTTTAAGATTATATTATTTTTCAACCTATTGCAATAAACTGATCCAAAGAATCAGAAGGTAAAAGTATTGGCAGAGCAGCTGTCTGTAATTTACATAAACTCCTCAAGTATGTTGATCCTACATATCCTTTGATAATCTTGAAAGCTTTATTTAAAAATATGTTAGCCTTTGCTGTCAAAATTAAGTAATTCTGCATTGCAACTTCTACTTCTATGTGCTATGCTTATTTTTGATTCTGTGCCAACTGACTTCCAAAAAAGTAGAAGGGTTGTAATTTCTTGGGTTTTGTAATTTCTGCTGCATAAACGTCCTTGCATCTTTCATCAGTAATAACATTAATGCAAGTAGTGGACTGGAAAGACAAAAGTGGGCATCTTAAAAGGTGAAAGGTTAGAAGGTGAAACTTTGGTTTTCAGGATGATGAATGTCAAGGCCCTGAAGGTATTTGTAAACTAACCCATGTAGCTGGCTTGGATACGGTGCTGGAAGAGGTTACATGGTCCCTTGTCTCAGCTGGGGTTTGAAACAGGTCCAGGTGTCTGAGGTCACCTAGGAGAGTGCTCATGGTTGGGGGCTGAGCCTGTGGCTCCAAGGACGGAGCGTGTAAGGGGCAGCTGCCCAGGTCGTGAGCAGCAAATGCAAGCACCAGTCCACAGCAACCATCCTGAAGTCCTGATCCTAAAATCAGCCCGTTAGCATGAACTGCTTTGTTACAGGTCTTTTCTAGAAAGTTTGGTTGCCACTGATTGAGTCTATGGTCCAAGACAAAAAGGAAAATTCCAATAAAGTACAGATTCTTAAGGGAATGATTATTTGCCTTTAATCCTTCATTCTCACAAAAATGTCAACCTTTAACTTCCATTTTAAGAAGAAAAGTGGAATCCTTAATAATCATTGTTAATTCACAATTATTAACATGTGCCTCCTTTTAAGGTGACTCTGGAATCAAGTACCTCCTTTTACTTGTCAGACGTGCTAAGAGTGTATGAAATGAGCTATTTTGGAGATGGCTTGGGATTAAAATTCAGAAGGGTGGTTATTAGATTTTGATATTTTCTTAGAAGTTCATGCTGTTCGTTCCCTGTCCCTCTTCCTTGAAGGTTGTACAGAAAGGTGTACTGAGCAGAATAATAAAAATAAAATAAACACCTGCCCTTAGATTGATTCTGTGATGAGCATCATAAAGAAAGGAGGTTAAAAACTCTATCAAAGCGTTCTTTAATGTCTCGGTTGTATATGTTTTAAAACAAAATGTAGAACTGTGGCCTGTATGGTTGTCATATATGAAGTTTATTTTATAAAACTCAAGTTCTTTTTGGGAAGCACTGGAAGACCACAAGTTCCTAAGGGATCTGACAGCTCTTCACATCAATGCTAACTTGTTAGGGTTCAGTAAGGATGTGATATGTATGAAAAGACAGGTCCACAACCCTTTGCATATATTTTCTTCTGTTCTGTAAAGTGGGAATGGTGGCATTTTTCTGTTCCACAAGATGGTGGTGGTGGAATTCTTGAACACACTGAAGGTCCTTAGTTATGAGTTCTTTAAAAGTATTTAAAGAAAACAGTTCAGCCAAATGGAAACAAAATGAAGGCAAAATAACTTTAAACATTAATATGAATGGAAACCAAATACTTTCTAAGTTGAACAATACTTTTAAAATGTAAAGCGCAAGTATTTTGTTATTGACTGTCTGGACCCTGGAATTAACCTGTGTTAAAGGGGCTATGCTTTTCATTTAGGGCTCAAAACCACCCAGAGAGCTGCTCTTAAATGGGGAGTGGGTAGAAGCCTTCATTTTAAGGGCAATATTGTCTCTTGCCTTGGTGGTCATATATAATTGAGTAAATAGAGTAATGAATTGCATCCCCTTTGCAGAGAAGTAATGAGACAGAGGATGCAAGCAAGCAAGAATCAGGCCCTGTAAGCCCCACTCCAGAGAGGGGATGATGCCTTTCTGGGCACGTTCACTTAAACAAAGACATTTTTCTTTATTTGCCTTTCCTTATATCAGTCTCCTGCATTTCCTGATTTTCTTTGCATTGCAGCAGACTAGTGTGAACAGCTGTAACCACAAAGTATCAATTTAGAAGCCAGGTCTTACTGTACAGCTGAAATCTCTGATTTTACCACATCAGTTTCCCAGCATTCTTGCACATTCAGCTCACATGTTTCTCAGGACACAGCAACTGCATGGAAAGAGCACGTGCTGCGTTGAATACAGCAGAAATTGTTTAAAAATCAAAGTAAAACAAACAAAAAGCCTTCTCAGTTAAACCACCTTACTAACACAGAAAATAACTGTGGCTTGAATAACAGTTCCTGTTCCTGACTTTGAAAAGATACTATTATGGATACATCTAATCAGAAATAAAATCTAGGGCAAATTATCTTAAATCAATGCATTTGGAATCTGCTTCATTTCAGATGCAAGATTTCTTCAAATCAGTTTAATCTTTTGGTTGTGCTTCACATACCTACCAAGGTACATAGAAAAACTGTAAGAAGCTCCTCTCCAAACTTCCCTCTTCCTTCTTGGAGAGTTTCCTATCTCTTTCCCAACCCACAGGTTTCTGAGTAATCTTTCTTACGGAAGGTTCCACTCTTTGACAGAGAATGAGTTTGCAGGGTGTGTTCTTCCTATGTCAAACAGTTTAGCTTCCCTTTCTGTGTTGCACCCATCCTCTCTGCTGTTCTATATCCCTACGTTTTTTCGAAACATGACGAGATTAGGCTATGTCAAAGCGTAAGTTTAATTTGTGCTATGCTCTTGCACGTGCAAACTACTGGTTAAACTCTTGAAATGGAATTGCCCTAATGATGTGTTAAACCCAGGCATGTCTCGAATAAGCAACACTGACTGTGCACCACAGGCTTCTCTTCCTTAGCTGAGGATCACTTTATCAATGTATAGTGTATTGCTCTATCAATGTGACTATAAATTGATAGCTATTAGAGAGCAGAGAGTTATTTTTAAATCATGTGAAAATATAGAAATAGTCCACTAATCCTCCTCTTTGAGGGCTGTTTTCCTGATCCTTCGCTGTCTCAGTGCAAACATGTCAGATGGAAGAGTCCTTAACGCTGAAAAATCACCGCTCTGATTGGACCTGAATCATATAGATCAGCCGCTCCGTATTCAGTGAGGATGTGGTGTTGCAGTTCAATAACGGTGGAGGTACAAATGACCCTGGGATGGGATACCCATCCATCACAGCGTGATTGATACTACACCCAGAAGCACCTTGCAGAGTAAAAGACCCCCAAGTAAGAAGGCTTGAATTCTTTCCTGAATAATTTTAAATATAGTGTTTGCAAGCAGTATTTCAAATTATTGATTTAATTAAGTTCAGGGCAGGAAGAAGCAGTCTGTATACGTAACTTCCTCTTAGGTAGCAGCTTCAAGCTGTGTATTTCATGAGCTTTGTTTTGAAACAGCACATTATGTTTCTAGATATTGTTCAAAGTTACTCTTGCTAGATCCCCCTGGATCTTGATTAGAGAACCTGAAAATTCTCTTTGGTAAAATGAGTAAAATATGTGAAAGTAGAGAACCTTGGTGATGTTTTCTACGTACTAATAAGGCAGCAATTGTTCGAACTGGCTGCCACAAAGTGAGTTAATGAGGTCTAGTAAGAACACAAAAGAGGCCTTGTTAGGGACTCCATGGCCTAGTTTATAAATACTTATCTTGCCCAGAAAGGCAATTTTTTTCCTATGAAATCTACAAAAGAAGAGTATACTTCTTCAGACTTCCTCTGTTTCTTGGTTGAAGACTTATTTCAAGTTTCATATGAGAAATCAAATGCTGTGTGGGGGAAAATGTGCATCTCTTCTATTATTTCCAGTACGATTTCAGTCAAAAAGCATTGTTTTGTCTCACGTTGCAAATAGCGATTGTGTTTTTGGCACAGTGATCTCTAATAAAGGCTCTAAATATCGGTCCAGTGAACTTAAACCACATTAAATCAGGTCTTTCACAAGTGAAATAGATACACTTCATTTTAGACTACATCAGCAACCTCTAACTAGCTTTTTAATTCTTTTTCTATCCTTTCTCCCTGTGGCAATGATGATAATCACAGCAGTGAAACCCTCCCCTTTCTTGCATTTTTTTTTTCCTGCTGATGGTTTTTCTGACATTTACACAATTTCCTTGCAAGTTTAATTGGCCACTATAATTCTTCTGCTGAATCTTCTATTTCCTGTGTTATCAAAACTGTGGGCAGCCCACGTTTCAGTGTGAGCATCAAACACAGAGGTGCATTGCCACAAGAGGTATCATGGAAGGTTAGCATGGATAGTGCAATAGGCACGTTTCAACAGCTAGAGTGAGAGGGCTGATTGCAAGGTCTTGCCTTGTTTTGGTGACCATAATATCATTGCTTTGGGCACTTTTCTTGGAGATAATAACTAGCAATCAGAAACCTTTAAACATTGTGGGCACTGTTTTTTTTTTTTTTTTTTTTGTTTTTTTTGTTTTTTTTTTCTTTCCCCCTTTGTAATTTACTTACCCAGAAAAACTCAGCTCAAGTCATTCATATTTACCATCTGGAAATCTGTGTGGTCCAGTTATTTGTTGAATTACTGCATCCAAAGACACTAAGAAAGTATAAGGTAAAAGTGAACTCCTTGAAACTGGTATATGCATTACTCAGGCAGGGTTACAATCCTCCTGTAGCCAGATAAAAGTTGGTGTAAAAAATGTTTGGTTCTGTGGCACTACCTCTGCGTGCCTACCTCAATGAATTTCATTTCCTTTCTCTTATGAGTTCACAGAGCTTCTGAACTGTAAATCAGTTGAACAGTATTGTAAGTGGAACAGAGAGAGCCTTGGGGTGTCTGGGACTCTGGTGTGAACTTCAAGGCTTCATATGACCTATTCTTTTCTGTATCTTGGGGGCAACAAAACCTACTGGAAAACACCCCTGGGGTGCAGTTGGAGGAGAAACTTGAGCTGAATGTTCTGCTTTCATTCTAGTATCTCCTTTCACCTAGCAAGGGGAGGAAGCAAGCTGCAAATGCAATCAGCCACGTTTCTCTCTCTGTTTGCCTGCACTGATGAGTTACTCGCTGATCAGCATAGGTGACCAGTTCATTATGAGTTACTTGGGAGTTTGTTTAGATGCATCGTTAAGGCTCTGAGAATTTTTTTTTATTGAAATCGAGGATAAATTGGATTCGTGCTTCTCTTCCCCTTTTTCCCTCACAATTTTGTGCATCTATGAAACCTGGAAGAGTTAAAAAGTATAATTTGATTTTGTTATGATGACGAAGGAGGATGTCCTCTTGCAGTTTGTAAAAGTACACTATAGCAATCTTTACTTGTATTGAGTGTGAATGAGAAATTCACCTGCCAGCCAGGTATGAAGAGTACTCTGGGAACTAGTATGCTGGCAGAACATAAAGGAAAAGCTCAGCTTGTTATCATGCTGTTGGAATAAAGATCAGACTGTGACAGTCCCTCCACTCCACTCCCCCCTCCGCTCAGTTTCTCACCCTTCACAAAGACTGAGTTTATGTCTTAAACTCACCTACACAAATTCTTCTGTGAGGGTGCCATGCATTAAGAATAATGCTCTGTGCTGTGCTGACAGAGAGCTATAGAGCTACTTCTCCTTGGCTATTGGATAAAGATCCATCACCAGCTGACTGATATGTGACCCATAGGTACCACATATGTTACCTAATGACCAGTCACTTAATTATAGACTAAGTGACATGTTTATAAGGGTGAACTTTAGAGTGCTATTAGAGAATGGACAGATGAACTATACCAGTGCCCTCCGGGTAGATTTCACCCAGACTCTTCTGCCTCTGTGGACCCATTACACAGTAATTAGGGTGATTTTTAAGTAGGATGCAAGGAGTTAAATGACTAACCTTATTATTGCTTCATTTGTCACTATGGTAAGTGCTGCTTTGGGGGAGATGGCTCGGGAGAAAGAGAGAGAAAAAGAAGAAAAGATGGCATGAGGTGTAAAGTCTCTTCTTCTCTAAGCCCATGTGACAAGAGCAAACAGATGCAGATAAGAGTGGATTTTTTCCAAAAATAAGGCTATAAAAAGCTTTGAACAACCTGATTCTTTGCTTTAACTATTGAACTGTCTGTGAAGTAATACCATTTGCATGATGGTGTTCCATGATGGTGTTCCATGTTAATGATGGTTTCATTCTAATACCTCCTTTATAGTCCTGAGAATTAAGTACGCATCTTGCAGGCATATCAACTGATTTATTAATTTGGCTAACTTAATGAGAACTCTTCAGAAAATATTTTGGACATTTGTTTTTCCTTTTTCCTGTGGAGAAAGATGGGTGCTAGACTGGGATTCAATTTATTGAGGTTTGGTACTGGGCTCTGCCACAACTGAACAGTAACATATTCAGCAACTTTTCAATCCGTCTTGCAGCTCCACCTCAACACAAGGGACTGTGATCATAAATTCCCCAGTGTGTTTTAAGATGCCCTTGCTACAATCTTAGTGATGCAAGTCCTTAAACTGATAGGAACAGAGAGTATGCCACAAGTGGCTACATACCCAAATGCTCTGCTCTGCCTTTCTGCCAATATGTGACTCTCCGTGATTTTAACTCCTCTTATCTGGGCTAGAACATAATTATATCTTAAAAGGAAGTTACCTGATCCTCCATCCCTGCTCTGGAGGAAGCTTTGGCAGCAGCAGGTAATCTGATGCCTTCACCAGCCTCAGAACAGAGAGTTGTGGCTCTCCCTGGCTGACTGAGGCAGTACCCCCCTGCCCTTCCTGTGCTAAACCCAAGCCTTGAGCTTAGCAACAAGGTGAGGATGTGCTTATTTATTTACTGGCTTTCCTTGTGCATGCTCGAGTTAGAGAATCTAATATCCACAATTTTTCCCAATTTCTTATTTTTCTGGGAGACTGTGGAAGTGTTTACCTTTTGTGCAGTATCTGTGTTGGAGTTTTAAGTTCTGAAAAAATGTTTTTGTATATCTAATTATTCTCATGGGGATGTCTTTGGGGAGGTATCCTTGTCATTAATCTAGGTTTAGCAACTAATTGCTCTGTGAATGAGCAAAGCTTAAATGCAGACTTGCAATGCGGAGGCATATGAACCAGTTGTTACATTATAATGTCAACGGTTTACCGCAGTGTTCGTACGCAGGTAGTTGCCTGAGTATGCTTTATACTGATGCCCTTTGTTGGCTTTGTTGTATTTCCTTGGCTAATTCCTTCTCAGGTAATACGAGTTGGAGAAACAAATTGCAAGGCAGGTTTACTTTGTTCCGTATGAGATAATAATTACCATGGAGTATCTCTAATTGAACGATGGAAATAGATTTGAACTTCTCAACCCGTTCTTTGAGCTGGCTGGCTGGCTGGGAGCCAGTTCTGATCCAGAAGCAAGGTAGACTTTTTAACCAGTGATGTGTAGGAGCAAAGATGTTTGCTAAGATATCTAAGCAGACGTCTAACTGAGGTGGATGCAGAGTTGATTTTTTTTTCCCTTGATTGCGCATCAAGTTAACACACCTGCACATGGTCAGGTGCTCATTTATGTGTGCAGCCATGGGCTTTGTATGGTCCGGCTGCATGCTGCGGGAGGAACGCATTTATGATCTGTGTGCTATAATGCATCTAATTTTCTTGAAAACTTTAGGCTTTTGAGGTGTTAAATGTCTCATTAGATGTGCAGCATGTATTCCCTTATTACGACAGGCCTCTTGTCTTTTCAGGATCTGTTCAGGACTTTTTAGGATCAGTTGTATGGCAAGGAAAAAAGTGATCGTGGATACCAAAAGCCATGGAAGCTGCCAGTAATTTTTCTCCATTGCAGCAGGTATTACTGTGAGTACTTAAAGGTTTTAGAAACTTTTGAAGGTTCTTTGGCCTTCCTTGCTGCTAACTGCTGTTTATGAAAATGGCAATGGAAAGCAATTAAATGTTCAAAAAAATGTTTTAGGAATTCTCCCCTCCCTTAAAAAAACATGCAGAAATACTTAGCTGAGACCTGGCAGATGTAAAACACATGGTGATTAAATCAGGTTTTTGTTCACCTGAAGATCAAGGTGAGCATATGATTTCTTTTTCCTTTTAAAGTGCTGTTATTAGCTATAGTGTATTTTTCTTAAAAATTTTGGCTTTTCAACCCTTCTAAAGGGCAGTAATACGCATACTGTTCAAAGTACTCATAGACAGCTATGATAATGTTTCTGATTTCTTTTCAATTTGCTTTCCTTCTTTTTTCCTCGGGATATTTTGTAGACACTTAGGGATTTAGGCTGCTAACTGTATGTGTCTAGTGCTGTCCTCATCACCTGATGCTAGTCTGCTTGGCTCTCCCATTTTTCTCCAGGTAGTGCTCCAGGGAAGGTGTAAGTTTGCTGTAGGTAGTATGTCCCATCTGTTAGCGCTGTGTGGGTGTCTGTACACCCCCAATCCCCTCTTTTGGCTAAGAAGCCTTTGTAAGCTGTCAGTGGCAGGTCCTTCAAGCAGCAGACGGTGATTACCACAAAAAAGTCTCAACAAAGAAGCCAGACTATAGATATTTCAGCTGCTACAGAAAGTGAATAGGCAGGGGGCCATGTGAAATTTTAGTTTCTTTTAAATAAATTTGATGGAAAGAGTTTAAGGGAGAATGAAATGCATCTCTCCTTTCAACTGTTTTTCAGTTGTTATTGATGTTCTGGTGGCAAAGCAGAACTGCTGTTAGTCTTGCAAAGTTAGCGTGTTCAGTGGTCTAAATGACTCAACCCTGAAATTGTGCACCTAAACAGCTGAGCTTTACACAGAGGCTTTCTGGAGACTTCTTCAGTTTCAGTGCCAATTTGTCAACTGGTCTCCTCTGAGCATGTCTCTCTTTGGATTCATAAAAATCCAAAGCCAAGGTTTTAAATCTTATTTCTAAACAGAGTCAAATTAGTCTTTGTTTGCTTAAAATGTTCTCATGAAAGTAAATCAATTTTATGTGCTGTAGAAGACTAAGCATTGAACTTGGACTGAGTTCTGAGCTGGAATACCTGCACTCTAAATCTGTTGCAAACTTTTCACGGTGTCCTGACGAGATCCTTTGACAGCTTTTGCCAGTATAGCTTCTTTGTGTTAAAACTTTGCCTTTTATGCCAAGAAGTGACAGCAGATAGAAATCCTTTTGGTGCAGCTGAGATCAAAGGGAGTACAGTCTGAATGCCATTGTTGTCTGACTTGAGTAACTATTATAGTAATATAACTCAACCAAATTATTTTTTCTGTGGGGAAATAATGAGTCATTTTGAGTGTTAGTAGGTGTTTTCTTTGGGTAACTGTTGTAATGTATAGTTGCATTTGGTCTCTTTCTATTACTGCTGCCTCATGACTGTCTTGCAACTTGTTTTCCAAATTGAGTTGAGTCTGAGATTGCAGTTTCCAAGTAGCTGCTTCCAAGCTGCCTTTGCTGCTGCTTGTCTCAAAACACCAATGTTTTTAGCTACAGTACAAGGCTCCACCACTACAGCATATTTCTGGGCAGCACCCCCGGAAAGGCATACTTGGGGTTGGGTACCAGAAGGTAGCTGACACACAAGGAGCCTGGTGACGACCTCCGGTTGTGCAGCTGTCACATTGAGGAGAGCAATGGTTACCAGGAGGTCTCGGCATCACTGCTTCCTCTGACCTGTTTGATGCTGAAACTGTCTTTAGAGAGAAGACAGACTGCCAGTCACACAAACTCTGCCCGCTAGGACTGTTTGGCAGTTGCCCCAGCTTGAGGCTTGGGAGTGATTGCTGCCGACCTGCTCAGAGCGAGTCCTCTGAGCCTGCTGCAGCAAAGGAGCAAATGTCAGCTGGGTAAGTGTGACTGGCCAGGCTTGAAAGCAAACGGTGAAAAATGTCCCAGAAGTAGGTTGATTTCCCTGATTCCTTGCCAGTAAAGGAGGCTCTGGGGTCTCCAGGCTCCCGGGGTTTTCTGTTAAGGTTGGTTAGCAGTCTTAAATGGGTTATGAAACCTGCCACTTCTTCCAGTGGCAGGTGCAGATCAAAACAGCTAACGTGAGACTTCTGCTAAATATCCTATAACGTGGCATGATTGATTCCAACTGTCATTTACGATCAGACAACTCTCAGGAGTATTTATGTAAGAGATATTTCAGTCTTAGATGCATAAAAGCCTGTTGTGCAGGGATTATAGTGTAAATGTTGGGGTGTTTTTCTTCTTTATTTGATGCTTACTGTAGTGGCATAACTTCAGAGGCAGACCAGAGTCATTTTCTCACAGAAAATATTGATGATGCCATATGTAAGGAGTTCAGAGGACAATCTCACTGTATGATTACAAACATAAAAATTACTTTCAGTTATACAAAAAAACAGGAAAAATAAAAATGTAAATATCAGCCTGATACTGCAGACTCATTGTATTCCCTGTCTTCACTTCCAAAATAACATTTAGTTTGCCAACAAATTTTAGGCAGATGATTTTCCAAAAGTCATACAAGCTTTTGAAGGAGATCGTCTCGTTAATCATTAGAAATACTGATTGTGACGTTTTTGGAAAAACGTCTATCTTCAAATGAGAAACATGTTACACTTGAAATGTCAAAAATGATTTAACATGAACAAATAGTTTTAGGAAGAAATAATTTTACCTTGAAAAAATTTGACCATTGAAACAGGCCATAACCTCTCTTACGCTTGAAACATGTTTTGATACTTTTAACAAAACAATAGGGAATTTAAAATTTTCCCATCAGATTGGACTCTTTCCGGACACGCAAAACAAAATTCAAAATTTATCGTGGCAGGAAGTTCTGGTTTTTATGTTTGTTTGGAATGTTTGAGACAGTTTTAACTTTGCCCATAGCCATACTGCTAAAGATGTGGTGAATGCTCAAATTCCAGTTGAAGTCACCTGGGGTAACTGATATTTTTAAAAAATTCTGTCATGTATATGCAGTGGAGCTGGTATCTGCTAACATGTTTGACATAATGATAAACAATAACAGCTTTCCATTTTTGTGCATGGTGTGTGCCCTGCAGCTGTGTGTTTTAAACACTGCCATGTCCTGAGATGTGGGTTCAATCTAAGGAAACACATAGCCTACTTTATTACTAGCATATACAAATTAATTAAAGTGGACTTTTATTTTCTCTGCTGTTGAAAGGGCTGGTAAGGAAGGAGCAGAAGCAGCAGAGAGTGTGTGTCGCCGCCTTACAGCTGGCCGGGGCGCTCTGGAGGTGCTGCAAAACCTGAAGCACACGCAGTGCTATCAGGAAATACCATAGCTGACTTGGAAGCTGGTACCCAGGAACTTTGGGGTTGGGAAATTAACTTCAGATGGCTCTGAAATTTGCCTCCTAGATAAATAGTCTGCATATTCCAAAATGAGCATGTAATTTAAAACAGTGTGGGGCATTTGGAGAATTAGAAGCCAGAAAAAAAGGCAGGCAGGGTAGAGGAAAGGAGAAAAAAATAATTTGAAACTGTGATTTAATGAAGAAAACCAAGGACCAAAGTGTTGACAGGAAAATTCAGGCAGTTATCAAGTCCAAGGGTGTCAATGAAATAATTAAAAGCACACAGTATGAAATTGCTCTGGCTGCTGTGATTGATATGGGGTTACCCTACATACTCTGTGGTACTTTCATATAATAACATCAATATTAGGGTTTGGACTACGCCAGAACTCACAAACTCTGTGCTGGCTCTTCTCTTATTTTCTTAGCTAGAGCACTTCATTAGTGAGGCCAAGCTTTATTAATGACCTGGGAAGGAAAACAGCATTTAACTTTTTTCTGCTATCTAATCAGAGAAGAGATGCCTCAAAGAAAGGACATGAGGGTGGGTAAGAAACTAGAATGAACTGGAAAAGGACAACGTTGCAGTTCTTTCACTTACATGAAGGTCTCTTACTCTTGTTGGTCTGTGCTACTTCACTGGAGAAACTGCCTTTTCCATTTGTTTTGTTTTCTTTAGGCCTTTACTCCAGTAGCTGTACTGTGTTAGTAGCACTGGGTATCCCCAATGCAAGGTGATGTTGACAGCTGCTGTTTTCCGTGATGTTTTTACTTGCTTTGTGGTTGCTGCACGCATTCAAATATCTGCGTTCTCTTCTTTGTGTCTTGTCTCCTTGCATTGGGATCCAAGATGGGAAGGCTAGAGACCTCTGGTCACACCTCCCCATCTGCTAGTACATTTTGGGGACGGAGCCAGCTCCATTTTGTGTTGTAATGCAAGGTGGTGGCAACCTGCATCGAGCGCTGTACAACAACTGGACTCGATTGGCTGGGAGGCGAGTTGAGTGTTGATAGCAGAAAGGCCCAGCTTGTGGCTCTTGTACCTGTAGGACAAAGGAAGTTATCATATGGGCTAAGATGTATTTACTGGCCTGAGAGGTACTGGTAATAAAATGAATTTTTCTATAACTAGAAATTCTAATCAAAGCTGTGGCTAAGGAAGAACCTAAAGCTGGACCAAAATTTAAAGGCATTAAGCTGTAAAAATGGTTGGGAGACTCTGGAAAACCCTTGCTTTTTGAGAAAAGCAGAATGCATAGTTTTAACCTTTGCTGTAAATCATCTAACCCCTCTGAGTTTTGAACTTTTATCAATTTCTGAAAATAAGCTTCTAGTCTGTTCTGTATCGGTCATTTACCTTATGCCAATAATAGCTGTCATGAAGGTGAGCCCTGCTTGAAATTCACATTAATGGTATTTGCGAAGGAAGGAGTGGGGGACTGTATGTACACAGTGAGATTTATTTCAAAATTCCAAAGAAAAAATCTTAAAGAGAAGGTTGGATGCCATTTACAGTCTTACTGTTTTACAGGCATATGATCTTCTCTACATATGACAGAGGCAACTTTTGTTTTTATTTTAAATCAAAATATTCTATGGCATTATTTCTTATAAGGCATTCATGGTTCTAACGTGCACACCCCACATGATGGAAAATGCTGAAGTCAATGTGAGACTATTTTATAAGCTTTAAAGTAACATTTAAATCTACCACAACTCTAAGACCTTGCCACAGGTAGCAACAACTGTTATTGGCAGAGCTGGATGAGAACTTTCCCTCTAAACTATATTTTATGGAAAAATTTGTTTAACGTGAATAGGAAAGAAATATTCACTTCTGTGGAAACTTTTGGAATTCTCATTGCTGAAAATAAATATTTTCATTAAAAAAGAATCCTTCTGTTTTCCCTTATTTTCCCCCAAATTGCTTTTCAGTCAAAAGAGGAAGGAAAAAATTTTCTTTCTTTGGAAAGAAAATAGCCACAGAATTTCTCTCCTTTAATTTCCTCATAATTTTTCTGAGGCGAAGATGATCCTTAATACTGCCTCTTAGAGCAACTCCCATTGAGAATGTAGGCGTCGTTTTTCTGAGCTGCTATTGTTGGTGATGCTTCAGATGTTGAGTAGTAAACAAATCTTGAAGCTGACCTGCTTTCCTATTTCGATCCCATTGGTCAATTTAAGTTTAACAGAAGAATTTCCACAGATGGGGGAAAAATGTGGTAAAGTACAAGCAGGTATTTGATCAAGGGCTGCAATACTGGAGTGAGTCTCACTAGAAGTGTATTAGAGGGTACAGAACAAACAAGGCAGTAACCTATGATACGGAGGATGAGGTATTTCTCATGCTTCTGCCGTGTATCACGTATATAGCAACACTATTTGTGGTTCATATGTGTATGTCATCCTTTAAAAAGGAAAGAGAACTTTGTTGCAGTTGCTTCTTGCCCTCTCTCTCAGTGTGTATATACATACATACATATATATGTGTATATATATATATATGTATGTTTAAAAAAATCAATTGCAAGCTAGTGGGTTTTGTAACCTCATTAGTTAATAGAACTGGACAAGAAACTTATCTTTTGAGTATTTGTAAGTTTTCAGCATATTTTTCCATTCCCTGTCAAGAGGAATCCTTTTTGTTTGTTTCTTTTTCTTAATGAAGAGAAAATGCCTGAGAATACTCATTAAATTGGTGGTTAGAGCAGGGAGGACCACACTCTGAGTGCTTGTTAAAATATGCTAGGTTTTTGCTTTTATAGCAACTTGCGGAAAGGAGAAGACCAGAGTTGGGGTTTGCCCTGATGCGCCTGGGAGCTTGCTGGGGTTCTGTTGAGTGCTGATTTAACACTAGGCACCAGAGCAGGGCCCTTGGAGGGGTGGATCTTATGACTTCAAATGTGCATATTAAT
Source organism: Rhea pennata (assembly GCF_028389875.1). Lineage (NCBI taxonomy): Eukaryota > Metazoa > Chordata > Aves > Rheiformes > Rheidae > Rhea > Rhea pennata. The sequence continues at coordinate 5,917,453 of NC_084678.1, forward strand.
TCGTCTCCATGTTGTTACTAACTAACGAACATTATAACCAACCTGGGTTGAGCCCAGGTTAGGTTTCAGATAATCTATGAAAGGAGTTAATTAATTGCGAATCTTTTCTCCTGGAAGTCCAAGGTGAAGAGCCCTACGGCAACAGGTAACACAGGTCACCCCGACAAATCAATGTTTCATTAGCATGTCTATGGGAGATGTCTGTTCTGCTTTGCACGTGGAATGAAACAAGAGCTTTCATCTCTCTCACTATCTCACCCTGCCTTTGAGAGGGAGTAAGTGGCTTTGTTGATTAAACTCCAAACTTTCAGTGGTGTACCTTTCCCTGTGCTGCTGCTTTTGCATTAAAGCTCTCAATCAGTTTAAAAGGAGAGAATCTCCATTAAGGACAACTGTCAGGTAAATGTTTTACTTTTTATTATGCATTTGCAAAGATTTGCCGTATTTTTGATTAAAAAAAAATGAAGGAAACACTGCTGGAAGGACTCTCTCTATTTGTATATGTAATTTATGCCTGTGAAATTTTGCATCCATATTTTTGCAGAAAAGTCAAGACTATTTGCACTTCTGTTTTGCACTCTCAGGATGACTGCTGAAAACACAACTTGCATCTTGTAATTATCCCTGGAGCCTGGATTTTGGCAGTACATTTTCCTACACTTTCCAAATTTGACTGATAATTTTAGGGAGGAGGGCAGATGGTGGCAGTGTTTGTACGGGTCAGGTAAGGTGTTTGATGATAGTTTACTTGAAATACTTCAGATATATTCTTAATGTGAACAAGATACTCCAAGGGGGAGGGAAAGGGTTAGTCTATTACTGCTCAGCAGCCAGCTTCTTTCTGACTTTGCCCAACCAACTGCAATTTACAGCACACTTGGCTATGCCCAGTTGCTAGATCTCAATAGCCTAACTCTAACACCTTCTAGATTTTGGAGGTGATGAAACCATAAGTATCAATAGCATTATTTATAATTATCCTACAAAACACTTAAATAGTTTACAATATGAAGACCACACAGTGCTTGCTTTACTTACTGAAGTAGTGCACTTAGGCCCCTGTTTTGCTAGATCGGTGCGAATTACAGTACATAAATAGGCTTATGTCTACTTAAAAATACTGCTAGTGAGATTAGAATTAGGCCCAATCCACTGTCATTTAAGTAAACAGGATATAGGTCTGAGTAACTTGTTAAAATTTCTAGCAGTCATACTATATAAAAAAAGATTTCTTCAGATCCGCATTTTTCCACCACTGTTGCATTAATCAGTTATCGTTCTGGGACCATTGCCCACATACTGATACCCTGTTTTTGCCAGTTCTGATGATTTTAAATTTTGCATTGTCTGAATATTTTTTAACCCCTAGTTCCTGGTTTCACATTATTAATAAGATTCTTAGCTGTAACTTAAATTTCTAGCCTGCTGGGTTTCAAATGTAGAAATGTACCTCAAATGCAAGATGGAAGATTTAAAAATACAATGCAAAGAGAGGGAGAGGGTCCCAAATCTCATGATTTTGAGGGTATAACTATTACTTTTGAATCCTTTGGTTTGGCAATGTTTTTTTTCTAATTGGACAAACATTAAATTCCTAGTTTTGTGTCTTGCATGCACTTGCTTTGTGCAACTGGACTTCACTGAGCTGATAAGGAGTGCTGAGGAAAGCTGAGAAAATGTTTTTGTTTTTCCTGCAGTCTGATTTTAGGAAACAAAGAAACAAAAATCTCCAACTCTAGCCAAAGCCTTATAACTTGGCCAGTGCAAACACTGATTCTTCATAGCAAGTTTTTAACATCAGGCCCTGCTTGCTCTTGAAAGCAATTACAAAACAGCTTTATTCTACCAAGTACTTGGCCCCTTTAGTCTTTCTGTGCTTGATTTCTTTTTAGATTATCTCAAATGAAGCCAATTAAGCCTTAGAGGCAGCATGGAAAGGTACTTCTCATGGATGCAGAGGCACCTTTGAAAGGAGCTGATCAAAATTACTTGGATTTGGTTCTGTACAGAGTGAAGATCCTTTGACCCATGTTTAGATGTCTCATTTGGCTTTAAATTATTGCAGTAACAACAAGATAATTGCTCTGCTATGATGCCCTTTTCTGTAGTGCCCTCTGTTCTGTTCTTTGAGAACATATGTTAGCAAATGGTAGACCAGATTCTCAATAGATCTGGACGTCTGAATTGTTTTATTTCCAGTGATAGAGGTCTCCATTCACTAGATGGGAAGATATTTGTTTTCTATTCTTTACATATAGCAGCTTCACAAGCTGTAGTTTCTTGATTGTCTATTTTCACTGGTTTTGCATCAGCATAACCACAGATTTGAGTAGTCGCTCCTGATTTTGTATGAATAGATTCAGTTGGACTCCTCGGACTTCTTGCAAACAGGCTGCAGCTCAGCTGGCTTATGATCCAGAAGCAGTTCTTCCTGTAGTGTTTCCAGGCTTTTATGGAATAATAAGTTGTTTCTTCCTATCCCAAACAGGCATTGGATACCTGATGATTGGGTGGAGAATTGAAGTTCTCCATCAGGGCTGCTAATGAAAATCTCAGTGCTGCATTCTACTTTGCCTGACCAAAATGTGCACCCATGCTTATTGATGGAGGTGGTGCCTCAGTTTGATTGTAACAATGTAAGTTCAAAAATAAGTATGTTAATTAACGATGGCTCCATTATTGGGTGTGTGCATATGTAATAACAAAACAGATATTTTTGTGTATGTGGTTCTACTTACTTGATCGTGAAAACTCACCATTTTTGTCAGCGTATTAAGGTTAATTAAAATTAATTCTGTTTGTATTGACTGCCTTTGCGCTTATGCGAGGTTTGTGCAAATCAAGTGTGTGGCCAGGGCCTTCTTCCCCATAAAAATCTATAATGTTTTCTTTCAGAGCTGGGGGAAAGAGGAATCCAAATTGCAGGCTGTTTGAAATTTAAATCAGAGCAACGCTGGTCAATAGCACCAAGGTTACGGTGCCCTGGAAGATCCCGACTGGCTGCTGCCTGGTGCAGGCTGGGTAACAATGACATTAAAGGTCAGCTGAGCGGAGTTCTAGGACTTTCTAAAAAAATTTTGTTGTTGTTGTTGAATACTGGGATTCCTGTCTGGAAAATCATGGAAAGGCATGCTGCAATAGAACTATACTTGAGTTTGGTCTGGAGATATATTCAGCTGGTGTAGAGTGAGAGCACAGGACCACTGCTTGTTCTCTGCTAATGCCTTGATTCCCCAGCTGAGCTAAAAGCTTTGTTATATTAAGTGCTGAACAAATACGTAGTAAGACCTAGTCATTGTCCAGAAAAGTCTGCAGTCCTAACAAATAGGACCATGTTATGTGAGAAGGGAAGCGTATACACAGAAATGTGAGGTGGCTTGCTGATGGTCATGGTGCAAGCTAGAAACACTACACTGGGCTCTCTTGAGGGCTGGAAGTGAACTTAATATTCCTACTACACCACTGCAGCTTACTTCCTGCAGCCCTTCCAGTGTTTTTTGCTATCTCCCATATTCCTACAGGATGCTTCAAAGAGTTAATAGACTAAATAGACTGTGGGCTTTCTTTAGATCAAGCAGTAAGAGTATTCATTAAAATTAAATAACAATATAGTAGTTCCTGTGTTTTGATAATTTATTACATTAATTTTTCATGTTTGCATTTTTTTAATCTCTTTTTAAACCTATGTGGTTCTAAGTTTGATTTTAGGAACTCTTGGCAGGTATGGAGATTGAAGAGGGATTGTAGGAAATGGAGGGGTAGTTTGGAGAGTTTTGCTGGGTGTTGCTCCTCAAATACTCAACTATTTCAACCAATGAGCATGTTACTGGAGCAGGACCCCAAGTCTGCCAGAGTTTTGAGGTGAATCTCACTTCCTTAAAATGAGCTCTCTGAAAAGAGCTTTTGAATTGCAGAAGCTGTTTTATTAGACCGTAAACTAAGATGCTACGCTCTCTAAAACAGTAAAATTTAGGTATGTTGGGTAAGACAAAATAAAATGTGGAAATGTAAACAAATCCCCTTTTCTTTCCCCTCTCTTGCAGATAGATCTTCTCTCTCAGGTTTGCTCTGATTTTGGCAATTCAGTGGTTTCTTGGATGGCAACAAGCTCACCACAGTCCTGTCCAACTCCTTAAGAAAATTCTTTTCTATCTATTGCCCTCTGAGACCTTGCTGTGTGCCTGCAACGTGCTCTTCCTAGCTTTGACCTTGCCTTCCCTTGCAGGCAAGTTCCTAGTTGCTCCTAGTTGCCTGTGGGGCTCATTCCGTCTGTCCCACTCCACGCTGCAGAGTCTAGGCAAACTCAGTTGCTCCCTGGACTGGAGCAATTTCCCATCCTGGTGTGAGAAGGTTTCACCTGGTGCAGAGTAAGCAGTCTGACAAGCTGGCTGCCGCCTTACCAGCTGCGCAGCCTGAGCCTTTTAAAAAGAACATCACATCCAGTAGGCTGCAAATAAATAAAACTAATACTGTCCATCACATTTGGCATTTAATTTGTCAATCTTTGAACCTCATGATTAGCACATTGAGAGGATATAGGCCGATCACAATTCTTGCAGCTATTGTTACAGACCATCTGCAGACTCGGGAATATACTATGTGGGCTTACGCTTGATTTATGTTTCTTTAGTTTATTCCCCAGGGAGGGAAATCTCTACAGGGTGTAAATCAGATTTTTTTTTTTTTTTTTTCCAGAGGCTCTGGCTCATAATTCTTTCAAATGTAAATCTGAACATAATTTTGCAACAAGAATGGATTCTCTGGCTAATCATGTGGCTACAGAATCCCCGGACTGTTTGAGGCTTTATATCTCTGCAAGGCTTTAGGCCATTTCTGTAGGAATATACAGAGCATCTTCTGAAAAATAAAATAGTAATGTCCTACATCATCCAGTTCTTATTCCGTAAGTCCTTATAAAGGTGAATGTATTTTGGTTGGTTTATATAACACTTCCATGATCTAAAAAAACCAGAAAAGTAAAACACGGGGAGAATATTTTCCCATTAAAGCTAGCTTTTAATCTGCTTCCCTGACAAATGTATTTGATGTTGATGGTGTTTTTCCATTCCTGTCTACTCCCAGTAAGATTGAACTATATACTTCTGTCTCTGTCTTGGCTCTGATAATGTTTTTGTACTAACATAACATAATGCCATACAATTAGAAATTATATGTTAGCTGTTAGTCATAGCCCAGTGAGTTTACATTAGACAAAAGAAATTAAATGGGAACCAGAGGAGACCTAGCAAATGCAGTTTATGTTTTTTTATATTCAGAAATATCACATTTCTATTGATGAGCATCATTTATGTCTGTATGAGGAACGCTAACTGTGCTACGGGCAAAAGAATTCCTGGTCATTTCTTTACATTCAAATCACTGCATAGTTTGTAAATGCAAAGTTAAGATAGATTTTCCTCTGTCTGGGATCTGATGGATTGCTTTGGGGCTTTTATTTACTCTCTGAGAGGAAACGGAATTATTTTTAGCTCAGCAATATCTTGATTCTCTGTAATGCTAAATGATGTCTGGTAAATTGTTTTGGAGAGTGAGAATTCGGACTCCATAGGGGTGCTTGACGCCTTCTGTGGTTGTCCTGGTACAAGCTTCTCTTTCTAATGTGCTTTCCTCTGTCAGACCAGTGGCTCTGCTAGTCTGGCACTTGCATGTCTGGTGGAGTTTAAAGGAACCAGTGTTCTGGAAAGTTTCCTTCTGTTTCATTAGACGCTAGGTGTGTTTGCAATTTCTGTCTTCAGGCACCTTTCTCAATCCCACTATCACTGCCCTTTGTCCTTTAGGGCCCTCTAGTATTTGCTTCTGAACATTTGCTTCATCCATCTGCCTCTCTGGTAGGAAAATACTTGTAGAGAGCTGCTGTATGCCTCTGTTTAGATTCACTTCTCGGTAACAGGTCTCGGGCTGATACCTTCTTTGCAGCATTCCTGCTGTTCCTATATGAAACAACAGCTCTGGAGTATTTCAAATAAGGGCTTCCCTATAGCTCCCCTATGTGTCTTGGCCACAGTACGTGACACCAGCATTACTTACTGTTCTACTACTGAGCTGAAGGAGACAAACTGTGCTGGTTTTGATGAGGTTAATAAATAAATCCCTCTGGGAGTGCAACTGAAGCCATTAAACTAATTTCAAAGCAAGAAACTTTCCAAGTTCTTAAAGCTCAAGGGTGAGCGCTAATGCTTTCCTTTCACTGCTTCACTCTGTTGGTGCAGGATTATTCAAAACTGTCCTATTTTGATAGTTTCCTTCTCTACTTCTGTTTAGCATTGGTAAATGTGACATACTTAAAAAAAAAAAAAAAAAAAAAAGAGAGAGAGAAAAAATGCTGCAGTTTATTGTAGGACCTTATTAGACCTTATAGAATTAAAGCCAAGTGTCAGTTTACTATAAATGTACTGCATTAGCCTGTTGTTATATGGCAGGTTGCACGAAGTTAGGCATTTGTGTAAAGTTTCAGGCCAGTTTGTCTAGATGAACAGTCAAAGCTGGGGAGTGTTTCTGCTCAGAGCTAATGCTCCCCAGTGCCAGGTACCCCCAGGACCTGCAGTGCCTCCTGCTTTTGGAGGTGGCATGAAGAGATCTGCCTGTCATGCAGAATTTTCTGGCTCATCCTCACGTCCTTTTGTATCTCTGACCTGTGAGTGGTTGAACTAGTTATTTTATGAAATTTCTGTTTGCCTTGTACCTTGAGGTCTTCATGATATGCTTGTCCATATATGAAAAAAAAAAGGAAGATTAGATTTCATTTACCATTGAATATATTTATAAAGCATTATAGTATAATAAATGGTCTTATCTTTTTGGCTAAGGTTTCTGAAGCTCCCCAGAAGCTTTGATTAGATCCATCCATTACAACAGAGCACCAAAACTGTGCAGTTCGGAGATTCTCTTTGTGTTTGTTTTGTTCCTTATTTCTTGGATACATGCGTAATAATAGTAATTTGGTTAATAGTAGTTGATGACGGAGCTTTCTTAGGCTGAGGGGATTAAGTACAAAGGAGAAATCTGGCTGTTTCCTTGGGTATGCAGGCCTGAGTATGTATGTGAATGTTACAGCTGTTTTATGGCCTCGAGAGGTTACTTTGGTGTGCTTGCAATTTGGATCAAAGAGGACTCTGGGTAGATTTTTACAGGTGTGTATCGTTACTTACACCTAAGATTATTTAAGTGCTTATGCAGGTATCTGTGCATGTACGATTTTCTTTAGAGTAATGGAGCAAGGGGCAGGTCTGGCTGCCAACTGGGTACTTGTATTTCCCGTTCGCATGCACCTGCGGTGGAACCAGGCAGGCTCCACGGCTTACAGAGCGTGGATCGCAGTTCAGCCCCGTTACACGGACAAAGACGGTCCGGGAATTAATGGAGTTAAATGGTGGCTAATTTAATAATATCAGGACTGTTTCCTTAAAAAAAAAAAAAAAAAAAAAAAAAAAAGCCAGAATTAAATAAGCTGGTGAATGAAGAGGAAGAATGAAAGGCACTAGGAAAGAAATGTTTAAAAAAACATTTAGAGGAAAGACTGAACTTCTAGATACTCTGGAGGACTCCAGAAATGGGGTTGGCTACACAAACTAATGTACTTCTGGAAAAAAGAGTGTGCTTCAGGAAAGCAGCCTGAGAAAGAAAGAACAGGAGGACCTCCAGGCCTGGATACAAGGGGAGAGAGATGTTTTAGATTTAGTCTTGATATAAGGAAATCTGGTAGATACTTGTATTTTCTTTATACATTGTATGTCTTTTGGGTGTTGTTAAAAAGAAAATGTTAAAAAAAATACATGCATTTATCTCAATTCGACTTTAATTCAGGATGGTTTCGAGTGGAGTAAACAGTAAGTCATCTCTCCCTCAGAGGAAAGGCAGAACTATAAAATGGCTTATTGGGACCCTTTAACAAGTGTTCCAGCTCACAGAATATGTTTAAAAATATCCCAAGAGGATAAGGATGTGTCTCTGTAGCAATAACATGCACTACTTTGAGAGCTTATGTTTCAGGAGACAGGAAATGCATCTTCACTGTGAGTGGCTGAACACTGAAACAGATTGCCCAGAGAGGTCTTGGAGTCTCCAGCCTTGGAGATACTCAAAACCTGACTGGGGACAAGTTCTGAGCAACTTGCTCTAGTAGGCTGAGCAGCTGGCAGATTGGGCCAGGTTGTCTCCAGAGGTCCGTTCAAGCCTCAACTGCTCAGTGAAAGGAACAAAATATTTTGTGTGGCAGGTGATAACTGGATCTTTCTAGTACGTGGCAAGATAGTACTGGGGAATGCCTGAGATCTTGGGAGAGCTGTTGCCCAGATTTCCCATAGCATTATACTCCTCTGAAAAGAGTTTTCAACTTGTCTTCTGATGAGACTCATTCTGATGAAATAAGACTTCATAAAATTAATGGACTAAAAGAACTTTAAACTCTGCCTTAGAGGTGGCCTGAAATGTACTTGTTGTGAAGATAAAATCAGTAGGATCTTAAAGCTAAGAAATTGCAGCTCTGCAGTTCAGATTACTATATTCATAAATTAAAGGTGATCCCTCAGCTGTCCACTGAGGAGGTTTGAGCCAGTGGGAGGTTTCAGTAGCTGATGCAACATCATGCAAAAATCGAGCAAGGCTTCCAACTTCTGACTGAAGGGAACTGATCCTCTTGGGCTTGCTAGTTCTTACTAGACTCTGAAGTTTATAGTCTTATGAATGTTTGCTGTCTTTGTGTGTCAGCCTTCTGAACTTACAGCCACAAATAAGCAAACAGTGTCAACAGGACAGCTAAAACCAATCAGCCACAAAGCAGGATCAGAGAGCAGCTGTTCGGAAACATCACAGATGCTACAGTATCATTACTGACATCTAGCTTGGAAAACCACTGTCACTGTGTCAAACATTACTTGTAATAATTTTAATAAGGTGTTTGGTTGCTATTTTAAAGTATTTTGAACTCCTTTTAATTTGTAGCTTCATTTTTTTTGTAATCTGAAAAAGAAGCAGAAGATGGTATAAAGAAAAGGGATTTGGTCTAAACTTAGGATCATTAATAACATTGATTTGCCTGTTGTAGAGCTACTTTTGGAAACTCTCTTAAAGGTTGCTTTTTCTATTCTAAGGATTTAATTAAGATTGTTTTAATTCTGCTCTGGAATTAAGGTTTGCAAAATAGGCTTCACCAATCTATCTGCATGCTTTGGTATCTGTGTTTGATGCGTTACAAACGGTCTTGCAACTAATTTTTTAGAAAAATACATGCTTTGATCTCACCCCCTTGTGTGCTCTGATGAGAAGGCTCGCTCTTCATGTGTAGTGCTTACTGAAAGCTGTCCATCAAAAGCTAGATTAGTAACAGCAGTAATCATTTTTCAGTGTTCAGTGGCTTTAAAATTTTTAAATTTCCATTCTACAGCAATAAAATAGTCATTGTGAATAGCTTGGTTATCTTTAATTTGGGTTCTTTAAAGTCAGCAATGTGAGATAAAAATAGTAAGACTTACACCGTTGACTTGGCATTAAATAGGCTTTTAAGATTTGGCCTGTGTCACCTCTATAAATTTGTAATATTTGGGGGATAAAGTTATTCCTTAGTGAGTGCCTCAAAACATCTCTGGTTCTTCTGGAGTACCTGAAAAGTTAACACTTAAAAGATATGGCTAACAAATTATATCTGAGTTAGCGATGCTAGGGTTTTCTTCCTTTTGGGCTGGAGGTAATTTAGGAGACTCAGGAGAAAAAGGACTTTCTAGATGATTGAAAAAAAGCTTACGAATCATGATAAGACTGTGAGGATTACAGAAATTGCAGAGTATATTTCCAGCACTGACCTTGTGACAGTGCAGTAGCTTTTCAAGTCCTGTCCTTGAACTCCGGTCATTTTGGTTCCTCATATTGCTTGCAGGCAGACTGGAAACTTGAAATGCCTGTTCATCATAAGGTTGTTTGCTGGTGATTTCTGAAAGGTTCACTGATGATTTGGACAAATATCTGTATCATTCTTATACTTCTCTTAAATTTAGCCAGTAGGTTGCTGAGATCCTTTTCTTCCCTCTATTCATGTGCAAGTGTGAAAGCGGTCCTTGTTCTGCTTTAGTACATAAATGAAAACAAAGGTGGATCTTGCATTAGTGCTTTAGTGTCTGGAAATTATATTAGTTTTGTAGAGATTGAAGTCATTTGATGCTGGTATTATAAACCATACTGAGTTTAACTGAAAGAAGAAGAGTTTCATCTTAGAAAAGTTCTTTTTTTTTTTTTTTTTTTTAATTTTTTCCGTCTGTGATAAAACATTTTTTGGAAGCTAATGGTATTACCGGTACAGTCTAATTCAACCTTATTACTCAAGTCTGCCACCTTAGCCAAAGAAACTGTATTCATTCTTCCCCTTTTCCTAAAGTTTCAAGTTCAACTGATTACAATTTCAAGGTTGGTAGCTTAGGTAGAGAGGTTACTTGTGAATGCTATCATTTTTAGGACCGCATAGATTGATTTTTATATGGATCTTTTATCAAAAAATAGAGATATTTCTTAGCTTCAGTATTTTTGTTTGGGAACTAAGGCTGCTTCAGAGATGTTGTTCACTTATTCATTTTACTAGCCCTGCAAATAGAGGGGTCAGCTGTAGCTAAAGATGATAGAAAGTAAAAGAGGCAGGCTGAATCTGTAACAGGACACAGATTCTAAACAAATGGTCCATTCTAACGGGCACTTAATCAGTGCTGTGCTTGGCTTTTAAACTTTCCATATTCCATATTTGGGTCTCCTTGTTTCTTAACTTTAAAATTCATCAAAGGCTGAGTCCAGATTAGGTCTTGGCTGTGGGTAAAGGTTCAGGTTTGTTGTTTTAATCCAAAAATATTTTATGGTCTATGTTTCAGACATGAAATTTCCTGTTAAAAATGAATTTCAGATTGACTTCTGACCTGAAGGAAGTCCTTTGGGATCTACCAAATCTTCCTTGCTTTTGTTACCCATTTGTTATAAATAAATAAATAAATAAATCCTCACTTTTTGCATAGATTTTGATTTGATAGGGTAGCATAGCGCAAGCTGTGCTTTTTCTGAACAGCACATGCTTAATATGCCAAAAAGGTGCATGAAGTAGTCTTTCCAGAAGAATTTTTTCATGTGAAACAGTTCTCCTATTCATGATCCAGAATTTTTCTTTACTCAGTGTCTCTAACAGTTTGCATCTGTGAATTTTATAAGCCCGCAGGCGTTTGTTAACTAAGATAAGGAAATATTCATATTTGATTTGGTATTACATCATATATAATTTCAAAGATACCTGTAAGACCAGAAGTGGAAATCTAAGACTTAAAAGCTTGTGTATTCTATGTCATAATTCTGTCAATGTTCAAGTGTAATTACTTTTGAAATGGGCTGGGGGTTCTTCTAGGATTCAATACTGCATTGCTGCACTACTGTTTGGGCACAACTTCTTCTTTTACTAGATGAGAACATTGCGGCAGTTGATGTTGATCCAGTTTTGTAAGTTGAAGTCTTGTTGTGAACTTGGGTCAAAGACTATGTCCAGCTGACCTAGGCTGTATTCAGTTATGCTGGGTTTATTATGGCTGCAGAAGTCTAGCCTGATGTACTCTAAGTGTTGCTAGCCAATATGCTGTTTATACTTAGAGATCTTACAAGAAAAGTTCTTGCACCAACTTTAGCAAGGACAGTGCGGGAATAATGATCTGGCCATGTTCTAACTAGGATAATTGCGTTCTCTCTAAGGTTTCTGTGAAATAACACATGGAATTAAAAAAAAACAACCAAACAAAAAAAGCCTGTCCCTGATTGTTCGTGCAGTCTCTTTGTTTATTCCAAATTGTTACCTTGTTTTAGCCCAATAATCAAAGCATTTCACTTCTGACTGATTTTCTATCTTTGTGATATTTATTTATCATTTTTTTCAGCTACCTTTAGGAGAAAGACCCTTGTGAATAAGGTAATATACATTCTTACTTACATTATCTGTAAATGTGTGGCTTCCTTTAGTAGCGAGATACAAAACCATCAAGGGTGGTAGATTTTTGTACCAGATAGGCTCACTTGCCACCTGCCTTTTTAGCACCTAGATTTTCTAATAAGCTTTTAGTGGGTAAGGACTTGCTTGCCTTCTTACCAAATATGTGCATTCTTTGACCCAGAATGCTCTATAAGTCTGTCGAACCACAGGCATGTTTGCAACTGCATTACAAATTTGATGTCTTTCATTAGAACACTAAAACTTGAATTCCTAGTCTCCTAACAGGCAAGTAAAAGCTCAAACAAAACAAGCTATTCCCACATTTTTTTGCATGAACAAAAAAAAAAAATGTATTGTGGATATGCTTTTAAGAGAAGGTATGAAAACACAGGCTCCTGATCTGAGTGTTAAAAAAGGCTTTATGCTTAAGTTGCAAATGCTACTCTGACAAAGGATTAGTCAAACTTTGAAGGCTGAAGTGGGGTTTGGAAACTCTCTGAAGCTCCCTTTTCCATCTGAAAAAGGGACCTTCAAAGGCAAACTTCAATACTTGACATGCAGCTTTTCCCCCTCTGTTTCAGTCTTGCAAACAACTAAACAACCAATGACAACAGAGTAAAGGAAGACAAAAGCATGTAAAACAGCTTGCAATCTCTTTCATTCAGTGCTGAGCTGCTGCTTGGGGTGGGGGCTTTCTTCTGTTTTATTCTTATTTCTTTTGCATATTTTTTGTTTTCTGGTAGTTAAATACTCTTATTTTCTACAGAGAGTAGCTTGGAAATAGGATGTTTAATACAACAGTCTTTGCAAGCCTGTATGTGTTAAACAACTGAGAGGCAGACTTTCAGAAGTGCTCTGTATTCAGCAGGCTGAATTGTCTCTCCTACTCACCCAGCTGCCATACAAAACCTAACCGGTCTGGTGTAGTTTTTTTTTGCGTAGTAGGGATACAAGAAGGAACCAGTAACAGGCTGAGTGGAATTGCCAAATTATTTAGAAATCTTTTCTGGCTCTGATCTCTTTGCAGGTTGAGTATTTCTAGACATGCAGCCAAAGCTGCTATGCTGTAGGCCAAGAACATGTCAGATTTCACTAGCTAAGCAATGTTGGCTATGGTCAGTACTTAACTGGGAGATCTCCAAGGAAAACTCAGGTGTTCTCGGATGTGGTAATTACTAATTCTGCAAATAGGCTTCTCCTCTCGGAGTCAGTGCAGCATCTGTGTCCTATCTAGAAGGATGTCAGAGCACAGCTAGCAAGAAACACTGTGTAAAGGTTGGCAGGAGACGTTATGACCCCATTAATCTTTTTGAAATGAGAAAGAAATACATATACTGTATCATAATGACGTGGAGAACTTATTAAATTTGTTCTCTCCTCTTCCTCCTCCCCCAAAAAGACTTCTCCCTGAGCAAAGGTTGCACAGGCTGAGGTACTTTCCTTACTTTTAAGAACCCAAATTCAAAACCCTTCTCTGGCATTCTTCATTGTCCAAATGAGTGATCTCTCTGCCAAAGTGTGGCCAGTATTGCATGAGCTCTGTCTCTTGTTTCTGAATCATTTTGGCTAATGATTTTAATCTTGAGTCAAGAATTAATATGTAACAATTAGAAAAAAAAATTATACAGCCATAGCTGGAGCTGCAATGCATGTGGCTCTCTGGTGTAGAGAAGATGAGGTGGCTACTGAGCACCCCACATAACTTGATTCAATTACCTTGTCTGAATTTCAGTTTCTGACTGACTTAGCTCTCAGTATCCTAAATTTTAACTTCTAGTAAGCTAATGCTTCCTCTCCTACCTCTGACTGTGCAGGGTTGCAAGTATATGTTGACTTTTGCCTGGCTCAGTCCTCCTAGCTCCAGTGGATAGTTTCTCTAGTGCCTTAGGCTTCTTGAGGATTAAAATTCTATATAGTGAATAGTAAGTAGTAAGGACTATTTTTCAGTGCAGTATAAAGATGGTAAAAAAAAAAAAAAAAAACAAAAAACAAAAAAACCACTTATCTCCTTACCTGGGGGAAATTGATTTATCAGATTACCTGTTTTAAAAGCTCTGTAACACAGACGACATTAATAAGAGGTAGATGAACCATCTTTTGAGCTTTGAGATAATCAGTTTTACATGGGTGTTGTGATATATAATAGTGTCAAGACAACAGCGGATTTTACTTGAATTCAGTCAGCTGTGGGGAGCCATATACCAAGCCTTGGAATTTGCTTCAGTTAGGTAAGTCAGGGTGAAACTTATTGGTCTAGTCTTCACGTGATTTTTTTTCTTTGTTTTTTTCACTGAGTTTATAAATCTAAAGAATGCTCCTCCTTTTGTAATGAAGACATAGACAATATAATTTTTGGTTGTTTTTAAAAGGTAATGATGTCTCCTGAAAATCACTGAGAGATTAAATAACACTTCTTCATTGTAATCCATTTATGGCATTTTCTGTTCATTTATGCTATTAATACTGCAGATCTGCCAAAACTCAAAACATTGTTTCCTGATAGATGTTCTTTGCTTGGTATACTCTTTGAAATCACTCACTGCATTGAAGTGATGGGCTGAAGTAGCCCCTGTTCAGACAAGCCTACTCTCAACTTGTTTTCAGCTGTTACATCTCTGAAATCAATAGAGCATTCCTTGCTGTGAATGGGCCAGTATGTTAATTGATTATGTAAGTCTAAATAAACTCTGACCCAAATGCTAGTGTGTATAGGGAGAAAGGGAGATTGTTAAGAAAAATGTAAATTTTCCTATTGACTTCTAAAATTGCATTCCATTGCAATTTTTGCATGGAATTTTTGCAATCCATTGAAGACAAGTGAGTATGAATTATCTTGCGTTTTGCTATCTTTGTTTGCATTAAAGATGCTCAGGAAGTTATGTAAATCAGAACCGAAGTACTAGGTTATGCTGAAGTGAAACTTTGGCCATGACCATTTACCTGTTTCAGCCTTGAACTCTGTGCATCCAAGATTGTTTTTGTTTTTATTTCAAACTACAAATGTCTCTGAGCAAAGAATGTAATTTCTGTGTGTACAAAGGTTCATATTCAGAAAAGAAAAAGGCAAGCTTTTCCTTGCAGAAGTGTAGCCATTGCCAAGTAGGCTGAGAGAACATCTGGATTTCTTCCATATAAGGTGGCCTTCAATAGATTCTTGTTCCCAAAATGGTATTTATCTCCATCGGTGGACTTATGAGATTGGGAATGGAGTGCTCTGTGTATCAGAATGAGACTACTTGTGATACTCTGAAATCCAAATTCATTGCCCCCCCCCCCCGCCACCCCAAAAAAGTTGTTCTCAGGAGTTAAGTGCCTTTCAGACTTTGACTTCTTCACTTCTGTTTTCCTCACCTCTCTTGGAATAACAGTCCTTCCCTGCCATCCCCCCCAATACCTGTGTAGGCCTTGCACTAGTATCGAGCAAATTATTAGCTGTGCATCATGATGCTTGTTCTGTGCTGTCTTGCTTGTTGCACTGTGTTCTCACGTAGCTAAAATTTTGAGCTCAGATCCTTATCTAATCCTTCTAGGAGACTTGGCCTCCTCATTGTTCAGAGTCTGCTTTATGCATTCACTTTTCGTCAGTGGTTTCATGAGTATTTCCTAGTGCCAGCTTTTGCAGAAGAAAATAAATACAAAAAGTGATGTTTAGAGAGTTGAAAATTCATATTTATGATATCAGAATTCCTCTGGAAAACTTCTTGTGTGTCCTCAAAGAATAGGGAGATATGGTTTATCTAGTTTTTGAAATGGATCAGGTTCTAAAGAGCTTTTGATTTGTTGCATAACATACATATGGAAGATGCCTAGACATTTGGGAAGAAAACTTCCAGGCTTACCTATACACTCTCCTAAAACAGCATTTTCTATCTAGACTATCCAAAAGAGACTGGTGAAGCTCAATCTCTCTCCCTTTGCAGTTCAGCAATGTTCTTTCAGGTGGGTTTTTGGAATGAAGCACAGCAGGAGCTCTGCTAATTCCCTAGCCATCTGTATTTTAGATAAAGTCCCTATCTCTTCCCTTTGTGCAGTATCTGTCAAGGAAGACTGACAGAAGGAATGGAGTGGGAGTTAGGGTAGGCAAAAGAGACGAGGTTCAAGAAGGAGAGGGAGCAGACAGGTGTTGGAGGGTTTTGGGGAGTAGGATTGATTTGGAGGGATTTGATCGGCATTAATTGCTTGACAGGGGAATGAACAAATGTGAAGAAAGGGTGAGATTTTTTTCAGATTTTCAGATAATGCCTGTGCCCAATCTAAAGATAAGCTGAGCAAGTCATGTGAGTTGACTGATCTGGTGACATCTTGAATTCTCTCTCTTTTTTTTTTTTATTCATAAACCACTGCAGATTTTAACGAAAATTCTTTGTTTGAGATATTTAGATTTTCTGCTTTTTCAGCCAGTAGCTCCTACCTCCCACCCACCAAAGTATCCACTTCCCCTGTTTGGTTTGTTATGAAACGCAGTACAGAAATGACTGCTTAAGTTGCTTGTTATTGCTTCTGCTCCCCAGCAGAAGGTTTGAAGTGTGTATTTTTCTTCCTCTCTTGAACTTCCCTTTCTCTTTCATATAAATATGTGCAAATTTGGCTTTTGGGGATATTCTCTAGGTCTTGGAGGCTTTGTGCTTTGCATGACTGCCACAAAGAAGAAAAAAGTATCACAAATGTTAACTGGAATATATTTCATAAGTAGCTGAAATGAAGTAACTTTTGTAGATAAAAGCCACTTTTTTTTTTCTTTCTTTCTTCCAAGGCCTGTTCTTAGACATCTCTAATACTAAGGTTTCAGAGTTTTAGCAGTGGAACTGATTTTCACAAGCAAATTCCCAAGAAAGTTTAGAACTTATTTATACATTTTATATATGCTGCTGATGGAATGGACAAAGAACATCAGTCCCTAACGCTCTCTGTGGTATTCTAACATGCTGTGTCTCCAAGTTGTGTTTCTGCAGTCTTCCCTTTCCCCCCCCCCTTTCCCCTATCTTCCGTGCATGAATAAAATAAATCCCTAATGGAATAGGCTGCCTTCTTGGCTAAGTTCTTTAGGTGCTTTACTGAGTTTTCGATCCCTGTAGTCACTTTATTGAAACACAGCAGGATCCTTCTGGGATGGCCTCCAAGATGATCTTTTTAAAGATGAATTGTAGCCACTAATAAACCATTCCATTTCTTCCTCCCCCTCCCTGCCCTCCTGCCTTGGGCTGGAAGCTATTTGGCTTTGTATTTGCACTCCTATTAAAAAAAAAAAAAAAAAAAAAAAAAAAAGCTGGAGATGTGCTGTCTCATTTATTAGAAATAAATTAATAAATAAAACCGTGTAGTGGAAGGGACTTGGCCTGTGAAAATCCTTCCTTCCTTCCTTTTCTTTTTTCCTTTTCTCTGTTGGGACCTGCTAATGTAACTTCAGACTCTTAAGAAAAGAAAAGGAAAAAAAAAAAAAAAAAAGAAAGAAGAAAAAAAAAAAGGAAAAAAAGAGGGGGTGGGGGAAGTTTTTTCCTGCCTAACACCTGGACCTCCCCAGAGGGATTTCCTGTCAGCTGCAGCCGTTGAGGTTGACCCAGGTTGGTTGGTTGGTTTCATTTTGCTTTGAATCAGAGCTGCGCCATTTGGATGTGTATTTCGTATTTCTCAGGAGCTCTTTAACCCTCCTTGCCATGCCTTGATATCTGTTAAAACATCCTGACAAATTTCTGAGCAGCCCTGTCGGGGAGACGTATTTGAGGTGGGGAGCTGTAAGTCACCTTCTGAAGGGCTGGGAGTGTTAGACATTGCTATTCGTGCTTCCTTTTCAGCTCTGAGCGGGCCCTAAGAGAAGTTCAGAGGGGCTCCACAGAGACATCTCTGTTTCTAGTTCAGTCTTGTCCTTGCATCACTCCCAGCTCTGCACTCCTGTCATGAAGCGCATGCTGCTGCCTCTGCTGGGAGTGCAACAACAAAGCTCCTAAGAATACCCTCGCAGCCAAAAATAATAGCCATAAAAACTAAAGACATTATTAAAGCCAGATATGACTGATCTGAAGTCACAGCGAGTGTAACATGACTCAGTCAAATCCCCAGGACAGTTGGAGACAGAAAGGGAAGGAGAGAGGAAAATCTCTATCTTTTTAAAGTTCTGGGCCCCAAACTCTCTACAAGTTGGCTTTGATAATTCATCAGACAACCACAAAAAAGAATGCCTCCCCCGCTCCAGATGCAACCGTGTCTTGTCCCAGCCTCTTTTTCCACAGCCTGTGAATCTTACCACATCAAGGGGGAGAGAAAAATACATTTAAAAATTCTCCTTATTTAGGTTGGGTAGGTTTGAAATAGCCTCTGAAGGCAAACCTGTGTGTGATCAAGAGCGTGTGTGTGTGTGCACATATATAGAGCTGTACTTGGGGGAAAAAGGAAAAATTACTGGAAAAAGTACTATTTGCAGTTCACACCCGATGCAGTTAGAGAGGAAGGCTCTAAGCCTCCTAATTGTGGAACAGTTTTGCTAAATGGAGGGAAAACTGACAAGCCAACTCCAAAGGGCAGAGAGAGCAGCTCAGTGACTGCCTGTAGGGTGAGGTGGGTAGCAGTGTCAGTACCCCATCGGCTCTGCCAGATGCAATAGAGGATTTAGCTCAGAGTACAGGCACTGCTTCACAGGACAGTGAAGTCTTCTGGATGTGTTAGCTTGGCTGTCATTGGAACTCTTGCTGGAAAGTAGACGGGCATGCTGGTTTGGAATAGCGATGTATGGTGGAGCCCTGTTTGCAATTCCTCTCTGCTGTCAAGCTGAGACACTATTTTTTCCCGGGCCTATAGTGCTACTAGAGGTTTCAAGGGGATGTCGTAAAAAGTACTCCCACAGGTCATTAGGGGAGAGTGTGACTGTGGCTTTGACTAACGGACTCAAAACAAATGGTAGAAAAGGGGCCAGTCAAGAAAACTTGTTTCTGTTTTCAGTATCACGCTGCGTGTGTATTTTGTTCTCTGATTTTAGTTCAGGCCAATTCTGATAGAAACAGATGGACTTCAAAGTAGTTGGCCTGCATAAATGCTTACACGTTATTTTGATGATCCAAGTCTTTTGGGACTGTGAAACTAGATTGAAGATCTTGGAAGGTATTTATTTTTTGCTTCTCGGCCAGGCAGAGATGCAAGAAGTAAATCTAGTTTATCTTTTTTGGTTGATGTTGTGTTTATTTTTCAGCACTCTATGATTCTGAGATAGTTTCTGCACTTTTCACAATGAATTTGACCTGCTTTTGAAACTGAAAAATTTAACTTATGATTTTTAATTTTTTGGATAGTTTTATCAAAAATTGAAACTTTTCACCCTTAGGATCTGATCCTCTTTTCCTTCTTTTATCTCTTTGCTTTAAATAGAAATGAATTATTTGACTACTTGTTTTCATTCTTGACAGGTTTTTGATATCACCTTTATTTGACTTCATTTTATCAGTTTTCAAAAAATAAGGATGTTTAGTAGAAAAGTTCTTGTGGCAAAAATGAAATGTAGAGGGAAAAAATTAAAATGGGAGAGAAATTTCAGCACCTGCTGTTTAATTAACTGAGGAAGGTTTTCTTTCCCTGCACTAGCTGCTTGTTTTGTGAAATGTCTCTCTCCCTCTCTTACTCTTTCTTTTGAGGTTAATGAGAATTTCTGTTGACCAGGTATAAATGCAAGAAGGTAACTTGTGGTCATCTTGCATCTCTGTTCCTTTTTCTTGTCTGGAATCAAGCAGTGCAGTGTGTGAATACAGTGTAAGGATTTAGTTGATCTTTTCAAAGCCTGAAAAGTTTTGATTAATCTTTTGAAGGATGAGTGGATCTCATAGCGAATTTTTAGACCATGGGTTTGGATATCTCATGCTGTCTTAGTCCTTCAGTTATGTAGAAAACGTGTGCATAGTGTGGGAGCCCTGAGATATATCATTGCCAACGTTGTTGAACCAGTTGAAAGTTGTCCTTGGTTTTCAAGAGTAAACTTCAAAGCCAACAGTTGCAGCCTTTGTTCTGATCAACACCAAATGCTCTGAATTTGATCCTCTAATGTGTATGTTGGGTGTAAAGTTTTTTCTCTATTTGTGAATCCAGCCTAGCAAGACTTGACTGCAAGATTCAATAGTTTGGACACTTTTATTTATTAATGTTTGTTTCACAAGTTCCAGACAGGCAATATGTTACTTGACTAATACCACAGACAGTATAACCACAGTCTTTCAAAATGTATTTGATGTGTCTAGCAGAGTTTTGTAAGCTCTGTACTGTATGTCCAGGCTATATACAGAGGTTTTAATTTAGAAAGGCCTACATCTTGCAGTTGTGTCAATATTGCTTAAAAAATTTTTTTTGGAGGGGAGGGGTGGAGGAGATTGGAAGGAAGAAGCATTTTGGGCCAGTTTCCTGCAAAGACAGTGTGTGAATAAACAGTCAAATCTTATATCAAGGATTATATACAAAATGAAAAATGAGTGATCTGAAGAAATTTTTTATGAAGCATTAGCTAGCACAAATACCTGTCCCCATCTAGTTTTCTGTTGCCTTCATTGCTGTATAATTTAAACATCTTCTGATAACTGACATAACTTAAATTTGTCACATGTATTTCATTTTCTACTTCCCCAGTTACATTGAAGCTAGGATTTTCATAGGGAATGAGAGGAGTAACATACCCAATTTCTGTGTTACATAGTTATATTTGGATGTGCACTTGCCTTAAGATACTTTGACAGTTTTTGCCTGCATGTTAATTATTGCTGAAAAATGTGTAGATTAAAAAATGTATATCAAAGTCTTTACAAATCTACTGCTTTGTTCCACTGCAGCTAAGCCCAATGAATTATTGAAATATCACAAATTCTGAATTTGCAGATGGTTAGTTAAGTGCATACCTTGTCCTTACTTGTGTCTTCAACTGTAATAAATTCATAAGTAGTCTCAGATGAGATGATGGAACTTAGGATCCATTTTCAAGAGGTGTCTCGCTTTACTAAAGCTGTTTATAGCTTTGGATTGAACGTTGAGTTCAACTTCCTGCTTTCTAGCATATGTTAATGAATTTGATGATAAATTCCTATTCAGAGTGCTTTGCAGTTCAAATACCTATTTGAAACTGTAACCAAACATAGAGCTATACTTCCAGCCCTGGAGCTACTTTTCATAGTGAGATTATTTCTTTTCCAAATCTTATCAGTTGTGATCTGTTACGTACAACGACCAGCTGTGCCTAGACATGAATGTTCACTGAATGGGTGACTCTCAACAGGTGTTTGAATGGCTTTTTGAGTCTCCTAAATTACTTTGAGAGGTGTTTGTTCTTCTGTATGTTTAATGAGCAGAATTCTTGCTGTCTCCTCCTCTGTGCTTTTAATGGCAGTAGAGAACAGAGGTGAAACTTCTTCCTTGGTTTGGTCCCATTGCATCTAGGACATTTGCAAATCTGTAAACTTGTGAGTGAGCCCTTCACCAAACTCTGCTAGTGACGCTGAGGAAACAAGACAGATAAGGGGCAAAGAGGTGGTGTTCATCTGAACCTACCAAAGCTTAAGATGTAATTGCAAGGATATTATTGGATTGTTGCAACATATTGCTTTTCCGTATTTCCATATGTGATCCTAGCCTGGGGTCATTTGAGAGCTGTCCAAGTGATGACTTCAGCGAGTATCTTAAATAAATTAGGATCAGGCAGTTACGGAAGAATTCTGGTTGTGGTTGGTCTGTGTTTTGGAGGCTAGAGCATATTAGCAGAAACCAACAACAAATTTAGTATCATGAATCTATTAGGAAAGGAGAAAAACTTCCACATTGCAGCATCTCCTGCCTCCAAGTCAAGGATGTGAAATATCTCAGTTGGCCACCACATCATGAAGTGTGATTTACTGCATCTGTTTAAAAACAAATCTGTATCTCTGGGGACTCTGTCCTTCACTAGCAGAGTTTTGGACTCAATGATCTAAAAGATATTTTTCCATCTTTAACTTTTGTGGCTTGCCATATGTAGAGATAAACATCTTTCTTTCCAGTCGACACTGACGGACAGACTTTCAGGCATGGAAACATTATTGTGTGTGTGGGATGGCAGGGGGGAAGGTAAGGCCATTTGCTGAGTGTTTCTATCTCCAGGGCATAGGATTATTGGAAAATGATAAATAGCTGGGCAGGCAAAGGAAATATGAAAACCCTATTGTAGAACAGAGCTGCCCAAGATTTCTGTTCATATTGCAGTGACCAAAAGAAATTTACATTGGAAAAACCCTCTTGCCTTCAGGGCTCAGTGTTATGAGCCTTCGAAGTGATTCTTTAGAAGAAAAGGGGTTGGGAATGAAAGGAGTTGGGAGTACTTGCCATGCTGTTTCTACGGAGCAGGGGTCACTGCACAGTAATATTCATCATCTTGTTGGTGCTGTCCTGAGAATGGGAACAAGGTGAGAAGAGATAAAAGCAAGGTTGAACTACAGTCTGGCATTTCCTGCTTTTTCTCTAGTCCTGTGGGAGCTGTGAATGGACTAAGTCCAAATTCTTTCTTCTGGATTTCATTCAGGGATTGTTCAGCTGGCCCGTGGACTGGGTGCCTTTACTGTAATAACTTGTTACTTGTTTTTCCCTAGACCTACTTGGACTTCAGCCTTTCATTTGAATGTGTTAGTCACACGAATGTGTATAACGGAACAAATCTTTAGCTATTGTAAATTGACATGTATCTGCTGAAGTCAATAGATCAATAAGAGTTTATAGCAATTAAATATTTGGTCTAAAAACTGAAATACAGGTCATATAATTTGTGTCTCGATGGTAAGGACAATTCGGTCAGTCCTGTTTTACTGAAAGTGAAAGCGATGTAAGCACTTTTTTTTTTTTTTTTTTTTTTTTTTTTTTTAAATCATCTAGCTATCAGTCCATCAGTGAAGTCTAGTTTTTTACATTGGAGTTGTATCCCTTCAAGAAATGTCACAAGATTATTTCTTGTAGTGTTCCCCCCGCCCTCCTCCCAACAGTGACTGAGTGGGCCAAAATGTTAATAGTTCCGGTGGTAAACTGAAGAAGTGTCTGTTTCTTGAGGTTGAAATCAAGGAACTGGACAAACTAGCCATGGTAGATAATGCTCTATGTTCCATGAAGATGTTGTGGATAGAAAAGGCATAAAGAATAGGCCCTTTGTATGCAAAGCAAACATCATATGAACTTGAAATATAGTGGCATTTTTCAATAGTGTTTCATTTAACATTAAAAATAACTTTTTTGATTTGGCTGGCAGGCTTACTTTGGAGTTAGAAAAGAGGAAGCCTGCAACTTTGATCTGGCTTTTGGACAAAGTAATTGGACTGAAACTGGGGCCCTGATTTTCAGAGTATTTGATTATCCTTTCATTGCTAGTGAAAGCTGTTACTGTTCCTAAATGGGGAAAGAGGCGTCAGATTTAATCTCCTCCAATACTTTTATTGTATTCAAAGCTATTATGAATTGTGTTACATTTTATATAGAGGGTGATGAAAACAATGCATCAGGCCCAACAGCACTGGCTCTGTTGTGGTGTTAGTGTGCTACATTTCCTTTTTAAGGCGTATTTAGACACTTCAGCCATTTGAGGCTAAAGCCATATTGATTCCATATTCCTTTGGCTTTTCAGCTGGGCTAGCAGACCAGCCTTTTGGCAACATTCACCAGCTTTTTGTTTCTGGTAAACTGTCATTTAAAATATCTCATTTGGGACATCTGTCAGAGAGATGAGCACCTGGTATAGCTCTTCTTGTATCTTTTAATTGCCGATTAGCTGGTTGATGCTACTTTCCAGCAGTCATGTGACATTTTGAAGTTTCAGGTTGAACGACTACTATTGTGAATTTGAGGTTTTCAAATGAGAAGTGTTCGGCATTTGACAGTTGGGCTTGTTTGTAAATTTTTGTTTGAATAGTGCAGAGAGAGATTATAACTTAAGAGTTTGAGGCTTAGTGGCTCCTAAGACTCCACGTTCCTTCCCCTTCCCTCTTCAGGGGTTCAGCCTGGTTTTAGGCTCTGTATAAATCCCTTGTTACCTCAGTACTGTGTTCTGGAAATCCTTGACTAACCTATCCACTCAGAGCCTGGTTTGTAGCACCATCTCAAAAGCTAATGAGGGATTGAATTTTACTGCACAAGGCATACAGCTCTGCAGATTTCCACATGGGGAGTAAGTGTTCATTTGAATGTTCTCAAAGCACAGCCAAAGCTTCCCTCTGGAAAGAGCTAGGTAGGTTGTCCTAGAACTGGTGCACAGGGTAATCTACCAAGTAGAAGTGTGTAGTTGGTGAACTGGACTTCGAGCCTGACGTTAAGACACAACAGAGCTGACACAGTCCATGTGTCTAGAAAACTTTGTTTCAAAAGATGCTGAAGTATTTTATAAACTTTAGATAGAGTATTGGTGTCTCTGAAGTACATTGTTATTGCCTACAATCCAAAATGGGTAAAAGAAACAAAACTTTGTTAACTGTACTTGAATACCAGGCAAGACTTCTAAAAACATAGTAGCGTACCTCATATGATTTTTGAAGTTGATTTGTTGTTCCCAAAGTATAGCCTGCACTTGAGTGGGGAAATGTCTTGTTCCAAGTAGTATCTCCATTGGGCACTCACTAGAGCCATAGGAATTACTGTCACCAAATCAGGCAAGTGGTTTAGTCTACTGTTGTTTTCCAGACAACGGCCAGAATCAGATGTTAACTCAACAGGAAGTTATGAATTCTTGGAAAGGACAGTTACCAGATAGCTTGGGGCAAAGGGAGGCTTCTTTCTTTCCAATGCAGACCGGCTTATGCCTTGCAGCTCTACAGGCTTATCACTAGGATTTGGATATAAGACAAAGCATTTTTCTGGGATCTGTAGTGACTGGTTTAAACCTGCTCAGATAGAGCCTTAAAGGAGATTGGGGACCTAAGGATGTTGTGCTGTGACACAGATCACTCTTCTCCTGGGATTATTTTCTTTCTTCAGTACTCCTCATCCAATGTTTTTCATTTGACAAATGATCTTTATGCTGGCCACAGATTTAAACCAAATAAACAAACAAAACCCACAGTTTCTTCTTTCCCTATAATTTCTGACCTGAGATGACACAGGCTTTGGATCAGATTACACTGTATCCTGCTGCATATAATGCCGCAATTCTCCCAAAGATACTGTTCCACTGCAAACAGGTTAAGCTCATGCAGGAACACTTGCTGCAGGCTCTGGAAGACTTGCATGCTTTGGAAGCCATCAGCCGCCTGACCTGGGGTGTAGCTGCAGAGGGTGTAGCATGTCTCTGGATGTGGCGTTTCATCGTGCTGCTGGAGGCCTAACAAACACGCTCTTCCTCTTCACCTTGTGCAAGCTACTTATGCTTTTATTATAACCCTCCTAATAATTTCATATCTCTAGACAGTCGCTGTTAATCCTTTCATATGGTGAGCCTGAAAAGTGCACTTTTGATCAGCTGGTAAAAATCAAGAAGGCCTAATGAAAGCAGTGGGACATGTGAAAATGATAGCAGCTGGAATAGTCAGGTCAGTCTTACTGTTGCCAATTTATCTGCCCCTGATGTTGCATAAACATATGCCTCACTTCACATATGACTAGAGAAATTTACAGTGCTTTGCTTACCTTTATTTTTCCCCCTTGTCTGTAATCCCTTAATATGTTTACCCCCAGCTGAACTGTCTCTCAGTCTGAATCTTGGTTGTCTCAGGACATGAATGCATGCAAGCATTTTTGTATCAGATTAAGAACGCATTGACCGCAGAAACTTGGAAACTTTAACTCATGGCTCTTCTTTAGACTATGCAGAAACATTATCAGTGCTTCAGTTATTAATAGATTGTTTTGCTTTTCTCAGTATTTAAGGCCTTGTATAACCCTACTGATAATTTAGAAGAATTTTTGTATGTCTGCTTTTTAATTCCACTGACTTCTGTGTCAGATGATGAGTTTTGATTGGTTACATTTACCTAATATGTAACCAAACAGAGACAGTAAGTGAGTGTGGTTTATTCGGATATGTAGTTTCTTTCTAGGCATATGATTCATCGTCTGCGAAGAGAGACTGCAGCTGGAGAGCAGAAACTTTGTAGGAATGGAGATGAGTCTCTCTTCTTGTAGTCTTCTCAGCACTTCTCCATATCATCTAGCCTTTTCAAGGGTCTTTAGAAAATTAAAAATAGCAACCTTGGCATGAACCCAAAAGAAAATCTGTACAACCTCTAGGACTTCTAGAAAAAGGAAAAATTAACATAACCACAAGTTGGCTGGAGACTTTTTTTTTTCTTTTTAAGATATTTCACAGCCTGTATGTAAGGCAATATGTAAGCATACATTTAATGATTATAAGCTAGTCCTTCTAATAGTTATACAAAATATACGGCAATAATTGATAAAGCCGCGTATGCTATGTATTTGATCCTGTGCCTCAAAGTACAGGACAAAATGCCTTTTCCAATTCCTAATCTTCAAAGGGAAGGTCAGGTGCTGTCTTTCAGCTTGCTTTTGTTTTGTTGTGCCTAGCCTCAAGAAGCCTGATTTTGGGTACTGAACTGAATTTTTTGGCGTAAGGCCAAGTATCAGTCCAGCAGCAGTTCTAAATCAAAACATAGGTTCTCAGAGTCCTCCTTTGAGATTAAGCAGTGATGCAAAGCTGCATGTAACTTTTCTTGAGGAATCAAAATCATGTTATTTTTATTCATACTATGCATATGTGTGTGTGTGTGTATATATATATATACTTTATATAATACTTTTTCTACTATGTGTGTGTGTGTGTGTGTGTATATATATATATATACACACACACACACACACACATAGTAGAAAAAGTATTAAGCCTTTAGCAATTTTTTTAAACTGGAAATGAGAGGTGACAAATAGTAGGGATAACTCAATATAAGATGAGTTTACTGAAGGAAGTGATAAATCCATCATCACTTGGAGTCTTCAAATTGTGGTTGGGTCTTTCTAGAAAAAGACTAGGTCAGCTGCAAGGTACTGAGCAAAATCATATTTAATTATGTAGAAGAGAACAACAACCTTCTTCCACTGGAGGTGAGATTCTGTATCCTATTTAGGTGGGTGGTTGAAGCATATGATCTTAGTGATCCTTTGGACTTGTGATTCCATGAAATCCGGTCAGCCTTAACTTACAGATATACATCTTATTAATGGTTACAGAATTAGCTAGCTATTCTGGTAGTCTATCTACAATGTTTAATTCTCTAACTACATATAATTGTGAATACAACAGCTGGTTATGCATGGTGTAAAGACAATTTTTCCTTGTATTTTATTTTTTACAATGACCTTTTGGTCTTGGCCATGGTCTGTTATTCCTGACAGTGTCTTACAAGCTTCAGTCAATGTTCTGGTCAAGCTTCCCTCTCCCAATAGAAGTAATCACAGATGTTTGTTTCCTGTCAAATTTTGACCATTTTTATAAAAGCTCATTGCCTTTTCTAACCTTTCATATCAGGCTGCAAGACTGAATACTCCCATGGCCTAAATACCTGTTAGGTCTGGCATCACTGGAGTGATGGTGAGGAGCCATCCCAAAGAGCTGTTTGAGGAATCTGTAGGTAAAATAGGGAGCTGAAGTGGTATAGATTCTGTACTTGTGGTTTTAGCAAAAAATGCTTGCATACGGTGGCTACTGTGAGACCCTCCCACTATGAATCTGCCCATAATACCTGAGTGGTTTTGGTGAAATAGATCTTGAGGCCTGTTGCTTGTGCGGAGGACAGCGCAGGATCTGACTGTCCCTAGGTCTGGAGGAGGCGGAAAGATCCACCCCCATTTTTTTTTTTTTTTTTTTTTTCTTCTCCTTCCCTACTGCTGCTGTATTTGGAACCTTTCTTGCCTGCTTGGGCTTCTGAGATGCTCAGGCTCTTGTTTGGTTGTTTCAAAGAATATGTCAGGAATATGAGCGGGTCATACATAAAATTAAATTATATTGTTTACTTTATAGATTTCTCAAAAAGTGCTCCAGCACCTTGTGGCCTTTGTTCCGTTCTCACTGAAGAGGTTTTTCTATAAATTGATTTGATTTTTACTTATTTTTATAGAACTTAACTTTTTTACTGTACACCTTATAAGGTAAAACAATGATGATAATTAGCTGTGCTAAGTAAAGCTTTCTGAAATGCTTTTGTTGAGAAATGTTATTTTGCCAGAATAGAATAGATTTTAAGAGAAATCTCTTTCAAGAAAATATTTGTCAGAGAGGTTTTGGAGGTCTAGGGAAGAATGCAGAATCAGTTTGGGGGGGCAAAAAGAAAGAAAAGTTTAAAAACTTCTGACTATTCATTTTGTTCCAGCTCAGAGGGTCAAAATGACATTAAAGCAAGTATCTAAACTTCATGCCATGGAGCCACTGCTCTCCATCTACTGAAGTGACAGTGAATTTGTAAATGGAAGTCACCACATCCATGTTAATTTGTATCTGTCATTAAGCTTTCTGTCTACTTTATCAAGGTCCTTTGTTGGGGTTAGCTGTTCAGCGATGGTTGGATCAAAAAACCTGGTTTGTGAGAGTGTGTGTGAGAAAATAGTGGCTATATGTTTGTAAGTATTTGCAGTATACATGTCTTGCCTTATAACTGTTTTACTTGCAATTTTGTTATACGGCAGTTTTGCAACACAGCATTCATTTTATTTCTAGAAACACTAGACTCAAGATTCACTGCAGTCCAGCCCAGCTGAAAAAATGAACAACCTCTTAGGGCATGCGTTTCATAAAGTATCGATATGGCAGATAGCCACATCTTTCCTATTTCCAAATCTTTCCGTGGTCATGAACTTTCCTTGTCCTATCTGGAAGGTACTGTGTTATCCCTCAAGCTGCAGTTCACTCTGCTTGTGTGCGAGATACCTGATACCGCATCGCGGAGCACTGAATATTGCAGTCCTATGCACTGACAGTACTTAAGAGTGTCTGTGATGTGGCTCCTGCCTGCATAGAAGTGCTGAGAAGCTGAGTGTTTTTTTCCCTTCTGCCATTGCCTTTTTGTTAGCGCTGTCTAGTCCGTTAAAGAAGGCAAATTTGGCCTATTTCTGTTGTTTGAAATCCAGAGCTGGAAAGCCTGAGAGTTTTACATAGCATTAATTATAAAGTGCAACCTATCACTTTTCATCTAAATTAATAGTGCCGAACTAAAATCTTTGGCGTACAATGAACAACAAATAGCTGTTTGATTTGGGCTTCAAGGCTGATAAATTCAGTGCAAGTGTTTTTGAAAACCGCTGCACCGTATGTGTCTTGCCTGCTCTTCTGATTCACCTTATACTTTTTGATAATATATGCATTTTGTGATGGTTTTGCCACAAATGTTATACTATGAAAAAGGATATTTGTTTTAAGTGAAATGTTATTTGAGTAAGAGATTAAAGTGTAATCAGACTACTATTTTGTTGTGACTTCTGGAAAATGGAAAGATTGCACATACATATTGAACAATTTCTTGATCTGACGTAGTTTTCTCAACAGCTTGAAAGGTCTAACGTACCAAGTCCCAGGGAATGTTAGTAGTAACATGCACTATTCAATTCCTGTACTTTGTTTCTATGAGAAATGTGTATGTGTAAGGGAGAAGAGAAACTGGCTCACCTTGTAAGGGGTAGCTGTTTACTGTGCCTGCACTCTTTAGATCAACTAATTGCGATCATGTGTGTTTGGTCTGTGGAGAAAAAGTGATTTTTTCCTTTCAAAGCAAAGGTATCTGTTTGCACATGTAATGATCATAGAACTGGATTTTTTTCAGCACTTGAAGAGGCACAAAAATAGATGCACCAGAACTCTCTAAGTAATTTTGCAGATGTGATCACCTGTCTGTTCATTTTCATATTCACTGATCATTTCTGAGTAACTTGAGTTTTGCGTGAGAATGTTACCCAAGGGATGAGCTTTGAGGAGGGAGTAATGATGTTTCAGAATAATTAAAGTTAACACACTTTTAAGATTTTTAACAAGGCTGATAGTATACCTGTCTTGACTGTTGCCAGTAGTCCAGGTGGTTACTTGAAAAAGGATGAGAAATGATGACGAATACTTAGGAGTGGAGTCTCCTCACAGAGAGGAAAATAACAAAAAGGATTTGGAAAAATCAGATTATCTCAATTTGAAAATACCATTGCTTCCAAACAGACAGCTCTTTTCCTTGCCCCGACTTGGTCCTAGGACAGATTCTAAAACTCTCATTAGTTACGGTTCTTAGGGCTTTTAGATTTTCTGTTGTGTTTCTGTTGGGGGACTGCTGAAATGAACAAGTTTCAGTGAAACATTTAAGTTTTAACAAAACAGGTTTTCTAATAAAAAAAGGTTTTATCAGGAACTTCTTTGCCAGCACTGCCTGAGAGCACATATCATATCATGAATGTGCTTTGTCTTCAGTGCTGTAAGCTAACCTTGTCTGTCCGGTTCTTTGTTTCAGCGAGAAATAGTTCTTGACGTATATCTTTTTCCAACTGGTCTTTAAGGAAAAAAGAAAGGAGAATTGTTGATCATACAAATGCACTCTAATGTACTGTAGGAGCAAAAGGCTTAACATCTTATATCAATATGGAAGAGGAGTGGTGATGTGGTTTATTCTTCTGACCTGAGACCTTCAGAGAAGGTGCGTGTTCAAGCATCTCTGACTTTGGTTGCTCAAATTACCACTTCAGAGTAGTCAGATTTCCAAAGAGCAGGAGGTCACAATTTCTGAGAACAGAGTTCTTTCAAAGTGTCTCAATTCAGGCACCCAGAATGACTTGTCAGTCTTGAAAAGCATGGCCCTGTTTATCTGACATTGGCCTATCTCTGAGTGTGTGTATTGTGTTTCATGTAGGATAAAAACATTTACTTGAAATGAGAAAGATAGAGAATGTCTTCAGTCTGGGAAGCAGCAAACACCTGGAGTAAGTGCTGGCTTCAGTGTTTCATGTTTGTACTGAGGAAATTGCTGGGTTTTTGTTTGCTTTTACTGGATATTTCAACATTGCATGCATATCATCAGGGAAGCCGAGTTCTGTGACCTCTAAATAGGTTGGATTAATGAATTTGGTATTAGGGAATGCATTGCCTCTCTTAAAAGGCAGGATCACAACTGTTGGTGCCTTCAAGTCAATCTTTTCCCTGAGGTCAGCGTCCCTTCCAGTACCTCAGTACTTTTACTTGATTCAGCTTGGTTCCTGTGCTTGGATTGCTCCTCCATTCTGGCTGAGAGCATGCTTTCAGCCTCATCATTTACTACAAGTCTATAATTAAGGTCTTGTATACGTTCAAATAGATCACGGGCAGCAGGGGTAGGAGATGTCTTCAGTCATAATTTCCATAACCTAAAGGTATTTATTTTTTTGGTTATACCATATATTCTTTCTCTTATTATTTTGGAATTTGGCAGAAATACCCTTTTGAAAGTAGGCCACCATGTCCTTTCCTGTGTTCATTATAAGTGGGCTGCTAGGAAAGCCCCAGACTGCCAAGGCCTCTATTTTTGGTTTCCTTTTGCAGTATGAGGACAAAGTTTCCTTCAGATAGAGCCTTAGCCTGGGAACTCAACTGATGGACTATATAGCATATAATTTTAGTTTAAAAAAAAAAAAAGAGGAAAAAAAAGATAAACTGTAACCTATAGTGCCTCTTCACTATATATGTCTCTGAAGATCCATATAATATAGCAGGCGCCAGGAGCAACCGCTCTATAGTTAAGACTGCAAAACATCTTCTATTATGACACTGTTTTCAGTGCTTAGGACCTTTGGAAAAATTTACCTATTAGGCTCACATTTTCCTTTCTTGTCAACTGTCAAAGAATTACAGTCTCTCCAAAACATTGAGCAAAGCCTATCCAGCATTTTTTTTTCATTATGTGAGAGTTTAAAAAGAAATCCACACAATCCACTTGCTTTTCAAATGGCAGGAAAAAAAAATAGCTGCAACATCCAAAAAATGGTTGAAACCTGGACTGTGAAATGTAGCACAACTCAAGTTCATACCGAACTTCAGATTTTGCTTGTGATGAAAAATGCTGGGTATTTTTTTAGCTTCTGTCAAGAAGTCAATATACTGATACTACTTAAAATGGGATCTGTACTACAGGTATGCCCCCATTTATGCCCTTAATGATATCTCATTGTGTAGTTTGTGCTACCTAGGGATTACTTCTTTCAAGTTGCTCCTGGAAGAGATTTCAAGAGCGACTTGCTATTCACCAAGGCCTGTATATCTTGTGTTAGCTTTGCTACATTTTCCATTATGTTCTATGTGTGAAGCTTTACCTCTGAAATGGAAAAAGTATTTCTGTTGGGAAGATAGTTATAGAAATAGAAGCAGATGTGTTTTTGCACTGTCAATCCAGCTTTGCAGGATGCTGTCTCCAAGCTCACAGTTGCATCAGCAAAGTGTGAATTTTACAGCCTGAAACAATATAAAGGCTGTAAGAGAATTCTTTCAGAGCTGCATCTGCTTCTTTTGGACTCAGTAAACATTAGAAGTTCTTTACTCATGCAAATGCAAAAGAAGCTGCTAGTAACAGACGTTAATAAATAGGCACTGGACAATGAATGACAAAAATAAACCATGCATTTTCAAAGTAGTTTCGTGAACTTTACACTTGTGCTTTACTACTTGCAACTTCAGTGCACAGTTGTGTCATTTGGTGCATCAGGCTTCTTGCTGTATGTTACTGGAACAAGCAGCACTGCTGTACACTATGCCAGATACAACTATGTCTGCGTAAAATTTTTAACATGATCTTAAAATAGTTTTATTTCTGCAATCGTGATGCAAGAGAGGCGGTTGACCAAATATTGTCCAATATAATATTAGAGCCGTGGGGCAGTGAGCTGTTCCCATGGGAATAGCAGGCATGACACGATCTGTGGTAGCCCAGTGCCCTTTTGAAGGGACAGCTGGATGTGGGAACTGTGTGGGACATCTAACATTCACCCTGAAAGCTTAGTGAGAAACATACCTCAACATCAAGGATCCTGCACTTTCCTCAGTTGCAAGTGCTCCGTAAGACTGTCCATCTTCAGTTTTTTTAGGCTTGCTGTGCCTCTACTGCGATTGAGTACAACTTTATCATTAGACAAGCTTAAGATAAAAACAACGCCTCTTGTTCTGGCAAAGAAAGGGGTTAAGTTCTTGAGTGAAATTTTGGAAGCACGTTTACAAAAGAAAAAGCATAAAAAATTGTGAAGAGCAAACTGCAGATACCTGGTGTGAGTTCTGATCTCTCTCGGCACTTCAGGAATCCCTGGGGTGTTTTCTTAACTGCTTCAGCCGAGGGGCAGGTTAACAGTGTCGCCTCAGGGAAGCAGATATTGAAAACGTGCTTTGATGTGATCCCGCCTCACTCTAATTAGACTCGTGGCCCCAGCGGATACAAATCAATCTTCAAAACAGTGTGGCGACTCCCCTTCTCTTTCCTTTCTCCTACCTGTTTTTGTGGAATGTAGTTAGTAGCAGTCCTGCTTAGTCCTGGTTGTTTGTGCAAATGCGAATAGAGCCCTACTTAGGCTTGCCTGGAGTTGGAACACGCTGCCTGGATACCCTGATTCCTCGTATCGGGCTCGCTCTGCTTTGTGAACGGATAACTGAATTGCTCCCTTTGCTTGCTTTCCAGCCACTATGGCTTACATTGAGGTTTTTTTCATGGCTTTGTTACAACTTAAAACATTTTATGCTAATGAAAGGTTTATTCTGTAGCATCTTTGATAATATCCGAAATTGTGAGATAATAGCTGGGTTTCCACAAAGGCCTCATGTGATGCTATAATCTCGGAGTCTGAATCGGCTCTTGAATTACATTGGTTTCTTCATTTAGTCAGTTTAGTAACGGGAGTCCCAAATGTAGTAGCTTTTGCTGCCTGTATTCAGAGTTCTCTCCTGATCACAACAAGAAATATCTCCCATTTTTTGAAGTATTTCCCCAATTTCATTCTTGTTAGTGCCTTGATTGGTAAAGGATGAAACAGAAGAACTTACCGTGTTACTGATTTGTTCATATTTTTTGGTGGATTTCTTCAGTGAGCAATTCTGCTAGTGTAGGTGGTTCACTAGCACCTTGTGTCGCCAGTCACGTCATTGTTAGCACAGTTTAATGTATTTATCTTGTATTTATCTTTAAGAACACTTAAAGTAGTATGTTAGAGTTGTATTTGATGGTTTCACTATAAAGTTTGAGTGCCATCTGACTATGTTCTTCAAACTCCACCTAGAAGTGCACGAAACTGAAACATTTTAGCGTGCTCCACAGCTACTCAAAAAGTTGGTCCCAAACCAAAAAGAAAACAGGCCTGCTTTTTAAAAGGTGAACTGTCCAGATGAAATTGCATGTCTAAATTTTGAGCCCTCAATCATTAGTGCTCACTAGTGTTACACTAGCAGAGACCTAATTAAGTGTCTTATTGACTGCTAATACTTTCCTAGTTTGGCATCTGTTGTTTAATATTTAATGACTCCATTTGCACTTAACTGTTCATGCTTCTAGGTAGTGACCTGCACTTGCTAATATGCAGTTGTGTAACTGCTTGCCTGTAGAGTTAAGGGTGACTGTGCACCCAGGCACGTTTTTGAGGACTACAAGCTGAGGATCAGTAATTCTATATGAAATTACAGAAGCTAGCTTTAAAAGTATCCTTGCAAAGTATGTGTGAGCAGCAGCAATCTATTTCAACAGCTTTCTTTTCTCTTAAAGATTTAAGCACTTTTTTTTTCTTTAAAAGCTGTGAGGTTGTAAGCACTGAACAATATATATGTGTTAGAGTCTGGAACTAGATCTAGTGCTCCTTGTTACCATTAACATTGTTAATGATCTAGAAGGTGCATCAGGTATGTGAACAGCCTTTGTAGACATACTGGATAAGGAAGACAGAGAAATGCAACAGGGAAACTAGAAAGAATCAGAAGTTTAGGCATCGTATAATAAAACTGAATTGATCCTGGGGAAACACTAGTGGAATGCTTTTGGAGTTTGAACCTTCTGGGTGCTCAGTAGTAGGAGTAACCTGGAAGAAATTAATACAGAAAATTAGCAGTGCTAAAGACAAAAAACAAAACAAAACAAAAAAACCCCAAGCTATTCTACATTGTGAGAAGAAATGTTGCTTGTAGCTTGTATCTTCAAAGGCATCGCTGGGTGCTTACAGTCTTTTGCCATCATTTAGCCATTATCAGCAGACGGTGGGAATGGAAGCAGCCAGTCATCTGTTGATTATCATTTTGAAGTAAATGGCTTGAACTTCTTGGAGAGAACTCAATGGCCTTCTCTAAGTAATCCTACATAGTATCCTGTTACGTTTTACATACACTATAATCTCCAGATTCATGTGAATCTCATGTGCCCCCACTAAGCAGCTAGACTGTAAGTTTGCTTATAGTTGCTTGCTGAAATAGTCAATTCTTTTGCTTCCGTTTGAGAGATGAAGAGCTTTTGAGAGCGGAGTTCATTCCCTAATGACAATCTACCAGGCAGAGATTACGCGCTGTCACATAATTCAAACAGTGGTGACCTCTATATGACACGTAATAATCTTTTTAGTCTTTTTTTTAAACGTAATGAATAAACAGTGTTGGGGGCTAATTAGAATCACACTGCGTTAGGAGCAAAGCTGCGTGTTTGCAAACGACTTTTAACTGGTGCGCAAGCGAAGCAGGGGGAGCGGAGGCTGCTGCCGTCCCTGTTTCAGGGCGCGTTTCTCCCCCACGCGTCTCTCGTTCCTTTATCAGGACGCACGGGGAGAGGAGCCATGAGGCCGGGTGCTCGCTGCACGTCGGGGACATTCCGTGGTCGAGCCCGGATGCCTTTCGGGTTAGTCAGCCCTGAATTTTGTCCCAGGCAGGCAAGCGGCATCACTTACTGTTGGGAAAAGGGTAGTAGGGAGGGAGAGAGGTGTTGGGAGTAACTGAAAGGAGATTATTGACAAGTGACCGACCAGCAATGTACACAAAATGATCCGTCTCTTGAACGTTCAGCAAACAGCAGGACAGGGATTTGTACAAGTTCTGGCACTGCTGGTGGCTGTATAAATTAATACAGGTTATAAGCAGGGCCAACTTATTTGTAGAAAGGCGGAAGCCAACCCACAGAAGAGCTGCTTTTGAATTTTGGACGCTGAACAAAGTTTTAATCTCCAGTAGGGCCCCGTATTTTTTTTCTTTTCCCAGCCCTCCTCTAAACACCTTCTTTCTTATTTATTTTTTCTTTTCATTTGCTTCTGTCTCCCTTTACATTCTTAGATCTCTAATAGCTCAGACATGACTGGGCTTAAGTCCAAACTCCTGGCATAGGATGCCAGCCTTTGCTGGCCTTGATCTGACTACAGCAGGCCATGGCTGCTTTTCTGAACAGCCAGGAGTGAGGAGAGTCGCGTTGTCTTTTCAAATCAGAAGGTCACGTATTTTAATAAGGAGCTGCATGCAAGAGGCTGGCTTAAGTTTAAAAGAATGAAAAAAGTCACTTGGAAGCAGTTTGAAAACATACTCTGTGAATTCTATTTTATTACCAAATAATAATAATAAATGGAGAAATGGAAATTGTGATTGATGTTGTTTTCTAAGCCTCTATTTACTGAAAAAGTATAATCAAAAGGCTTATTTCAACAGTGTCTTGACTAAAGATTTATTGTCCATGATGTTCAGATTGTGACAGTCCCCAGCCTACAGAGCTTCCACTTCAAGGAGGGAGAGGAAGATGCAGGGAAGGAGAAGGAAAAACTATTGCCATTATGCCACTCAAAAAAACATGGGGGAGGGGGTGGATTAAGTAGCTTGTCCAGAATCATACAGCAGGTCTGTGGCAAATAGAAAACAAAACATTCCTGCTCCTGGTGAAGTTCTTCAGCCATTAAGCCATCCTTCTCTTCTGTCCTTCTCCTTGTTTTTCCCTCATTAGTGTAGTTCTAAGCATCTTACAGTAGTGCCTTGAGAGATATGATCGATGTGTCGTAGGCTTAATCTTATCCTGTGTTCAGGAGAGAATTGTAATGCTGTCTTTGCCTCCACTGTGTACTATTTGGAAAGCTTATTCGGAGGCTTTTTATTTTTTTGCTTGATTTTAAATGTTCATGCCACTCTGTCCTTGTATTAGAAGGAAGGAGGAGATGTGCCCTGAATGTAGTAAAGAAGGCAGTAGGGACTTTCACTGTCCTTAATTTCTGGTGGAAGTTGTTATCCATTGCAGTTTTCATCTCTCATATTTAGCTTTCCAGAGTCCAGGCATTGAGCACCTTTAAAACAAGAATGGAAACACGGAATTGATTTGATCTGCTGGGACATGTTTGACATAGTTGCAATAGTCTGTATTGCTGGAGGGGCACCCTGCAGAATTTTGCTATAGATCTGAGGAAATAAGAAACATTACAAAATTCATGTCAAAGTCAGCTCTACAGCTCAAGATTAGACTCTCATGTTCTAATCTACTACAGTGCTAATTTAAAGAATCACTAGTAGCTGGAGTTCAAAGAAAAGCACTATGCTTTTCTTCTGCCAGCAGTTGTCTTGCCTGAACTTTGGTTTTGCATTCACAAAAAGTGTGCTTACATTTTTGCATTTGCAATCTGTTTGAAGAGCTAACAGTAACAACTTTTTTTTTTTTTTTTTTTTTTTTTACTGCCAGGACTGGGTGAGACAAGCTGTTGCATATTTCAGTTAAATTTGTGCTTGCAAATGTAAAATACCTTCACTAGAGTGACCTGAAAGCAAGCTTCAATAGTTTATGTGTATGAGCTTAAATTTAGTGTGTGTTTATCTGGTTAGAACAAGAACAACTTGGTGGCCCTCTCTTCTTTTTTAGCTCGCTTTCACAGATGAGAGTAAAAATTTCTGTTAAAACTCATGTTTTGCCATGATTTCCTCAAGTTATGTCTGAGAATTCTTTTTGTTTATTCTTGTCTTGTTTTTTAAGCAAACAGTGCGAGTACCTCTGTGAATCGGGTCCAAAGTCTGTCTTGCTCTCCCTGAAGATGTCACTTTAGGTCATGCTAAGCATGACCTAAACATTCAGATCTATTACTGTGGCTGCAAAATACTGTCGGATGACGATGAAACTTGAAGCTAATCTATAGCCTATGAGGGTCTAGGATTAACGTGTTGCGGAGGAAGCGGAGGATGCTTGGTCTCTCTCTGTTGCAGGCTCCTGGACACCGCTTGGGACAGTGCGGGTTATGAGCGTGATCGTACACTGCCTGGTCCTATACAGCCACTGTGGTTCCAGTGACCGCCCTAAATTTAACGTATTACTTGTTTCTGAATGCTTTTGTCCTAATCACAATGTCTTCAGCATCACCAGCCCTGCTGCTTTGTATTTCATGCTTCCTTTGCGTTTGCTTTCTCGTACAGCTCCTCGGTTCCCTCCTCCCCAGCAGCTGAGCAGGAAGATGTGAGGGTTCAGAGAAGAGGCAGTGTGTGTGTGTGTGTGTGTGTGTGTGTGTGTGTTAACTATGGAAAGGCAGCAGGGAGCCCAGCATGATTTAATGGTGGGAGGGGAGCCAGCAGGCCTCTAAAATACCGTGTTTTTGATGCAACAGGCAGATTATATACTGTTCAACAAACTTACTCTGCACCGTGAAACTTTATGAAGCTTGCGAAGGCAGCATGAATTAATCGAGTAATGCTGGATGGGAAGCTAGGAACTCCTTAGTTATAATCTTGCTTCTGTCAAAAAATTTATTGGGTAGCTTTGAATAAATGATTTATCCTCTCTATGTCACTCTCCTTATCTACAGAGTGGAGACGCTGTATTTTGTCTAGCTCAAGTTGGTAGTTAATTAAATTTTATATAATGTTTGTCCTGTGTCTGAACAGAAAAACTGCCTTTTTTTTTTTTTTTTTTTTAATAAGCTACAAAGAACGGCATAGAAATATTAATGAGTCATGAGAATGAATTAGTATTATTTGATACTAGTAAAATATATTGGAAAGATACCTTAAAAACATCAGCATGTTCAAATCAGAAGTTCCTAAGTCCCTTACCATAAATGCCTCTTTCTGTAGACACACAGCGGGATGGGCTGATTCGAAACAGATCTATGGTGGAGCTGCAGTCCATCCGTGGAGACTTTTAAGTCCATATGGTGAAACTGCCTAAGGAGTCAAGTATTTTGCGGAAGGATCATAAAATTAATCAGAAAAGGACTAGAGTTTTCAGTTAATTTAAATCAATTTGATACTTTTTAGGTGAAAAAGTGTCTTAATGCAAAAAAAAAAAAAAAAAAAAAAAAAAAAAAAAAAAAAAAAAAAAACCCTGATTTCCTGTTCCATCTTTTACAGTGGCTGCCACAATCCATTTATTTTAATTTTAACCATTTTGTTTAATAAAATCTGTTACAGCTTAGTGACAGAAAATCACATGACTTAAATAACAACACTCAGTATCTTGTAATACAGTTTTTCTTTATCAGATATATGGCATCCAGTAAAGATGCACTGAGCATTTTGCCTTTCATTATCCTTACTGAATGAGGGGAATTTAAATTTTGTTTTCCTTCTAAGACTTTCTTTCTTTTTTTTTTTTTTTTTTTTTTTGTTAATTATTATTCTGGAGGGCTGGATTAAACTTTGTAATTCTGTAGATACCCTGATTTTAGTGTACTTGGAATGTATTAAATATTATATATTATCCAGCCTGTATTGGAGGCTTATTCTAAATACAAAAGTTTTACTGTCAAAATTGGTTAGGAATATGGAAGTAGTAATTGTTGGATGTTTAGTCGCCAGCACCTATGTCTGAAGATGCAAGTACACTGTCAAGGTCATTTTTGTCAGAATTTAGGGAAGGGGGGGAAAGGGAGAAGAAAGGACAACTATAAACCACCCTGTCTTAACTTCTGTGTCTGTGTAAGCTGTAGAGCTGATTGCTATGTTTTATTTAGTGAGGCAGATCTCTGCTGCTACGTGAATGGCAGCATGGGGGTTTTCAAGGGGGTCTCTAAAATCTGTAGTTTAATTACTAAAGGGCAAACAAAAACCAACAACAAAGTCCTGCCCCAGAAGGAGGTGTGGGTCGCTGTGTACCGGGAGTCACGGTGTGGGAACTGTTCCTCTGCCCTGCTGCTGAGGATGCCTGTGTGTGGCAGTGATACTGTTGTCGTTTGCTGGTGCAACCCGTGAGCTGGCGGGATGCTCATTGACTTGCTACCTGAATAGCGCTTAAATGTGTTACAGTAAATCGTAGAAATATTTTGGTTTACTCTTTTGCTGATTTCCCCATAGAAATGGTATGCCTAGTTTTTCAGCTTTTTCTCTTTTTCTTTTTTTTTTCTTTTTTGTTTCTGTGTATGGCAAAAATATTTTGTGTTTGTGAAGAACTGGGTATACAGATGGTTTTCTGCACTGCTGCTTCTTTAAAAGAAAAATGAACTTGATGATGATCGCTTTTTCTGTTACTGTACTATTTAAAAATCCCAATCAAGGACAAGTACCTGACGTTAAGAAATTGAAACTCAGATCTGAGGCTGCTTTGTAGCTCTTTTCATGTGACCTTGCTTAATTAAATTGCTCAATCTGTCCAAGGCTCAGTTCCCTGCCTGTAGGTAAGG
This sequence comes from Rhea pennata, assembly GCF_028389875.1. Classification (NCBI taxonomy): domain Eukaryota; kingdom Metazoa; phylum Chordata; class Aves; order Rheiformes; family Rheidae; genus Rhea; species Rhea pennata. Next base: position 5,957,903 of record NC_084678.1, read on the forward strand.
CATGCTTCCTTTACCTCCCCTTTAAGATTATCAGGGAGAAAGTGTCTTGTTATGTTTATATATATCTCTTGAAGCCTTTAGCTGCTATTGTGATAGGAATATAAAAAGCTGACACTGTAAATACTGTAAAGTAGCTGAGATTAGATTTTGGATCAGTGCCTGGGATTCTGTTAAAGCTAAGTGTGCATTAGCGCTACCCGTACACGTGAACGGGCAGCGTTAACCTCCTAGAAAGCCAGACTTTCTCCTCTACGGCTTTGTGTGCTTTCTACAACGTGGCACCCTCCGCCTTAGCCAATTCACCTTCTGTACGACATCTATACAATCAGGACTTAGGCAGGGCAATTAAACGGAATTTCTTAAGTGGCAGCGAAAGAATGTTAATTGATGTGTGAAATATAATTATCCTCCTGGGCTCCTTGGCTTTCTTTTGTTCGTGACTGGTTTTGATTAAACAGCTCTACTTTCTGGGCCTATTGTATCCATTCACCCGCTCTTTTCTTCCTAGAAGCAGGCGATGCCTAAAAAAGGCTGTCTGCTCGTGCATCCCAAATATTTCCCAAGGCAGGAAAAAAAGGGGAGGGGAAACGCAGGCAAAAATCAGTCATTCTGCCTGGTATGTGGGTCCTTCGCTGAGTGCTGTTTTTGGGTTGGAGCCCTGCGTCTGGACTCTGGCTCATGCCAGCTGAAAAGGAAACTTCTATTTTGTTTGCTTAAAAAGCAACAAGTCAATGTTTAGAAAGGCAACCTGAGGGGATTTTTCAGGGACTTGACCTGCTTGATCTGGAAAGTAAGTTAAATGAGGTGCGGCCAAGAACTTCTTAAAGCAATTGAGCAAATACTTTCTTACTAAGATGGCCAGGATGCAAGAAGGAGGATATATATGTACTGCTAAGCATTGCCTCTGAATCATTTTTCCTTATTTTTGTCCTGGTGGGCTATCATAATACCCTCCATGGGAGTGTTTATAGCCATCAGGATAAGCAATGAATTGTGTGTTTGGGTGTTGATATAGGATTTTTCTTCCGTATGAACAAGCGGCATCATGAAAATGGGAAGAAGAAAGTGGGACTAAACCTCTGTAATTATTTTCTGAATCCCAGGTCTTTGGACCACTGTTTTTTAGACATCTGCAGGGTACTAGGGTATGGCTGGCAACAAAATAAATTTCATTTTTATTCCCCAGCACTGACAAAGTTGAGTTTTTATTACAGGTAGGATAGGCATTTTAAATGTATGCACTAATTTTTTGTTCTTGAAATTGCAAATGGTGATAAACTTATATTAATAGACTACTGTAGTGTTGGTACTGGTTAAAAGTTTTGTGTTCTAGGTGCTATGAGATGTGTGTCCAACAAACATACGGCTCCAGAAAATCTTTATGCTGAGCAAGGAAAGGTCCTGGCATATTCAGAAAAAGGGCAAAGTATGAGATTACGGACTACAAAAATCCCCTGTGATCTGCTGAAACTCAGGTGACCACAGTCTAGTTCTTTCTCTCCACAAGTGTGAGGTTGCCCATCTATAGGAAGGCAGATAGTTTGTGGTATGTTTGTCACTTCAATTCTGCAGTTACACGAAACATTGCTGCAAAGGCACGTGATATCCAAGGTAAATGCTCCTTTTCCTGCAACCAGTAGTGCCTCCTGGCTCTTCCAGCATAACATCTTCTCAAACTCTGTACTGGAGGCTCCCTCTCTTTGCTGATACCTGTGCTGCCAATATCTGTGTTTGCCATCTTCCTCCTGTATTGCGAAGAATCTTCCCCCAGCATTATCGCTTATCCAAAGACGGCTGCCTTTAAATCAAAAGCCGTTGAGTTGCGCTGACCCACCGCTGTTCTGAGCGCGTTTGCCCTGGTAGCCCAGCATGAGCAAACCAGATCTGCCATGCTGGAGCAGGGTCCTGGCCGAACTGGATCTTTGGTGTAGCTCTGACTACTGTTGACCAGTAGAGGCTACTTAAGGAAAATGTTTAAATCAGGGCTGCGCGTCCTGGCACCCTTGAGGCTCTCAACAAGTACTTGTTATTGCCTGTGTGGGTAATACGAACTTCTCATGAAGCTGTCATATTCCTTTTTCATAAAACGTTGCATGCTTTTGGCCTCTGGAACATCCTTTAGCAACAAGTTCTAGTTTAAATATGCATTGGGTGAAAAGATGCTTTCTTCTGCAGCTTGGTGCCTTTTGTCTGCTCGTTCCGCTGGGTAATCCCCAGCTCTTGCTTGGTTAAAACCAGTGAAAAAACATTTCTTGGTAACTTCCTTCGTATGATTGATGATTTAAGAGTTGTTACTGATCTCTGTTTTTACAGACCTCTATTGTAATCTCTCCTTAGTCATCCCTCTTTCAAGTTGAAGACTCTGGTTTTGTTTAAACTCTGTTTAGTCTGTCTAGCTGCTCTTCTCAAATACCTTTGTTCGGCCCTTGTTACTTTTTCTTTTGTACTTTTGAAGTCTGCTGTCACATTTTTGTGTTGATGGAACTAGAACTGTATGTGACAGTCAAGATCTTGGAATTCAGTGATGGTAAAATGCAATGTTTTGTTTGTTTTTTTTTTTTCTCTTTTTGACTTTCATAGTTGTTAACTTTCCATTTCCTTTTCATCCATAGCTGAGCATTGACCAGATGTTGACAAAACCATTAAGGAATTCCTCTCTGAGATGTGGTAGTTAATATAAAGCTGATCATGCTCCTGATCTAGTTTGGGTTCTTCTTTCCTATGCTTGTGTTTTTCGCATTGCAGATATCTGTTTACAGATGCAGACAACAGAGTGATTTTTAAAGCAACAGTTTCATAAATTGGCCATAATTCACGAGCCATTCAGGCAGATTAGAGTCCCACGACGGAGTCCTCTGAAATATGAAGGTTGGAGCTCTGTCTTTAGTTTAGTTCTAAATTAAACTCTAAACTGTTTAGTTTTAGTGGGAACTTGAATCTACGTCCAGAAAAATGCACTGGCTGCTGCATTATTTTAACATTCCATCTAATTTCTTGTTTCCACTTAAATATTTTGATTTTTTTTCCTCCATGTGACATGAGAACATGTTTTGAAATATTATAAATGTCTGGCAAATTGTATTTTTTTTTTTTTTTTTTGCGCATCTCTCTTCCTGAGCACTTGTACAAAACTTGCTCTTTATCTTTTACAGCATGAAAATAATACAATAGTGACTTGAACTGTGGAACTTAGAGATAATAAAAAATGGAAGTGAATTGATTAAAAAACTGAAAGGTCAGAGGCAACTGAAGGATAATGAGGGAGACAGAGGACGAAAGCTGGTTGCAAGAAGGGCTGAGAATGCGGGAGGGCAGCAGCAGGTCTGAGTGCTGTGCTCCAGCCCATAGGTTTAAGGTATGCTTGTGCACTTTTCTGCTCTTCTAAAGAGTGCTATAGTCTGTCCTGTCCATCCAAAAATGCCAGCGGATGTTGCCGATGCTCCGCCTTTCTGTAAAGTGCAAGCTATCAAAAAAGTCACAAGACCGTGTTTTAAGTAACAGCTGAGGAAAAATTACAGCTTTTGCAGAGCTGGTAATATGGAATACAGAATCATAAGCTTGGGATGTGTATAAATTAAAGTTACACTTGCAGAAGTTCAGGTGGTGGTGGTGGTATTTGCCTCCTTTCCTAGCGCAATCCTAAACAAGGAAGAGGGAAAAGGGAAATGGAGCCTCACTTAATGGAGCTGCTTGGTGGAGACAGTCACTCTATCCCCTGATACTGCAGCTCTTGTTCTAGCTCATTTAGCACCACAACCCTCCATAAACCAAAGGGAGTACAACACGCCTAATGTAGCGTGAGCAGCAAGGCGGGGTGCGCCCAGCGGTGCAGATTTACTGCTACCTGATGGGCCTCGGTGAACAGCATCCTCCTCCCCCTTGAGCACCATCGCTGCCTGTCTCGCCCTCTTACACGCACACACATTCACGTGCACGCACACACGCATGCACGCTTAAGCTCTTGAGGACGCACTTTGAGCCTTTTGTTTTTCCTCATTAAAAGTGCCAAGATGCATGTCAAATGCCTGGAGCAGTTTCCTGCTTTGTAGTTTTATTACAGTACTAGTAAGACTTATCTAATTTCTTTTTCCTCGGTGTGTGTGTGTGTATGTCTTACTACTTACACTGCAAGTGTTTATGTCAAGCACAAATAATCTCTTTGTGTGTGTTTGTGCCTACGTGCGTATCTTCCTTTTTTTTTTTTTTTTTTCTTTTGAGTGGGTGCTTTTAAAGAGGCAGGAATATTTTTCTCTGCCTCCTTTTCAGGGGGTGTAAAAATTGTGTGTGTGGGGGGAACTAACCCTCATTCTGAATACAGTGGTGCTATCCTAATATTAACAATTCTGTAGGACCACTTCAGCATCTGTTTGCTAGCAGATTTACACAGCTGTATACTGTAGGTATAAATTAGTTTAATATATACTAAGGTATATATATATAATGTCAGCAAAGTTGGCACTGTTCTTCAAAAAGTAATAGCTATTGACTTTTATGCATTTAAGGTAGTACAGATGACCAATTTTTTAATCACGTCCATTAAACATTTTCATATATAATTGGACCAGAATTACAACTCCTCTACACCAGAGTATATACGGAGTAGACTGCAATTGCTGGAGTACTGGGCCATCTTCAAGAGTTTCAGGAAATTCTGTCATACAACCTCAGAAAGGATCTCGTAGATATTAATTCAGCCACGCAGCTTGAATGCTGTGCTCCAGGAACCTGCATGTCTGGCTCGGTCGCTAAATGCGAGCGCGAGCAGGAGTAAAACACAAACACACAACGGCCGGTCTGATTTTGCTGCTTTGAGCCTTATCTTTCTCTGTGTGAGATTCAGTCCTTTGGAAACCTCGGCCTTGCTCGGAAACTTCGCCTGTTGTCCCTGCTGTCACAGCTGGCGCTGGCTTCCTCGGGTCTGTCTGGTCACGCCGAATCGCGGTTTGTGAGAGCCATCTTCTTGGCAGCTCTGCCATCCCCAGCAGCATTCGCTTAGCTTTCCGCGTTGTATGTTTTCGAGTTAATCTCTGCCCATGCCGTTATTCCGCACATCCCTTGGGAATCCTTAACGTCTTGTAACTCTTCTCTCGCTGTGCTAACGCTTTATACTTCACTCCAAAAGGCATTCTGCAATATGGTTTGCAGGAAAGTTGCTGCGTGTAATAAGCTGTAATGTATTATACTGTATTTCCTCCTCTGCAGCAAAGCCCAATTGATCTAGTAGTAGCTTGCGTTTCCTTTCAACAGCTCTAAGTTCTTGGGCACTAATTACTAGTGCCAGACTGAAAATGTTAGCGAGGAAATTTAGACAGAGCATTGCTGTGGGACCAGGAACTTGGTTTTGTGACTCGCCTATTTGGACAGAAACTAGCCTAAAGGACTGTAGCTGTGGTGACAGTGTGTGAATGGCACATAAGAGCGATTCTCGGCCAAAATACAGATCCTGTTTCCACTTGTTGCAGGAACAGGGGAAGTGGCTCTGCCCCCAAACAGAATGTGAAACTGGGGCAGGACGTTGCAGTATCCTTTTTCCTCTACGTTTGTCTCTGCTCCTACTCTTGCCCTTCCTTTAGGACCCTCCTAACCTTTCAAATGGGAAAGGCAAGTGACTTCCTGTTCTGTGTGTTTATGGAATGGACTGGTGTGGGCTGGATTTGAAGGAGGCTATAGGTTTCCTGGCACTCGTTCAGCCGTAGGCGTCCCGACCTTCCGGGCAAACAATGGTCCAGGCTCCACCTCTCCGAGTTTGCTGCTGCGTCTTGCAAGAGGCAGTCTGGAAGTCTTGCATATCCCACTGAGTGATGTCCGTTTGCAATCTGATGAGTTAATACGTTTTCTTCAAAACTTGAAGAAAACAAAATTTATGTATTTTGTGGATAGATGCTAAAAGGTGTGCAGAACGCTATTCCTGATCAGAGAGTATTTTCTATCACAAAGAGCTAAATTAGGACCCTCCTGGCGTGTCAGGTTTTGCTGGTGAGTTCGTGGCCTAGTTGTTTGCTTGTTTCGGATAAGTCTGAATACTTTGCAGTGGAAGCCAAGGGACTGACGCATGCCTTTCTAACACTGTTAGCAACCTGACAGTCTGTTGTTTCGTTACGGGATTGAAATCTCTAAGGAATGACTCCCAGTCTCACAGCAGAACTGACACAAAATCCGATGCAGCTGATTTCCCGTGGACAGTCTTCAAATGTTGAAATCTCGGACTTTCTAAGCACAGGGCTGCTATGCATGGACACACTTCCTGCTAATCTCAAGGCATAAACACTCAGCGGCTCCAGACGGTTGAAGAAATAAACACACTGACTGAGTATTAATATTTCATCACAACACACTAAAGTTAAACCTCACTGATCCAGAGTGACCTGCAACCACTCAAGAATTTTTTTTTTAATAATTTAACTTTTTATGGGGGGAAAATAACGAGGAAATGGTCTCCTGCATGGCAGACTTAACATGGATAAGCAAAGCCATTTCAGCTGGAGCAAAGCTGCTCCTGTACAGAGATGTTGCTTTGGAAAGGTTTGTAAGTTCAAGGAGGACAGTTTAATGGCTTTGCTTGCTGCCTCTGTCATGTAAGGTGAACCTGACACACTTAAGAGTATGGACTAACAGAGTACACAATCACTGCATGCTTAAAACAGCAGCTCCCGTAAGTATTACCTGATACTCGCTGCTGGAATGCATTGGAGCCTTGAGAATGCACATGTGTTTCGCGTTACTTCTGTCAGAAAACCCTGCAGTTAGTCAGTGGCAGATGACCTTATTGCAAAAGGCCCAGTCTCCTGTGAGTGAAGGCTGTTACAGCCACAGGCGGGTTTTTACAACCTGTGCCTGAGCAGATTTCAAGCTGCATTATCTGAACTTTGATGCTCATGATCTGATCTTAAACACACTGAATTTGATGGGTGCTTTTCCACTGAATGTGGGTGGCAGTTGAGTAACAACCTGCTAAGAGGCCAGTGGGAGATCTTTCCTTCAGTCATTCTGTAGAAGAATGTGGTTTGCAGGTCCTGAAAACATCTTGGTGACTGAAGTGTAGTAAGTTGTGTCTGTAGTCAGCCAGGCAGGGCTAGAAACTTGGTTGCTGACTGTATCACTCACTTCAGAGTACTAGGCAGTTAATAGCACAGTTCCTAAAGATTGACAATAAAAAATTTTAATCTTTCCCCATGAATTAAACCGTATCTGATTTGAAGTTACTCAAGGTGAGTGAGTGTGTTATATGTCACCTAGCTAATGCGACTCTCGCTCCCAAATTGTTTGTGTTTCCCTATTAGGATAAAGCAGTTGAATTATCCTGTTAGTGGGGTTTTGTGTGTGTGTGTTGTTCTGAGTCATTGACAGTGTTTAAATCAAGCCTTAAAGAATTATTTAATTTGCCTTGCTTTGTAATTTATGGTTTTTTTAAATTTCATTTGATTTTAATTACTGCCTAGCACTCTGAAGTATGCACATGAAGGGCGCTATGTAAGCGTGTATCTCTGAAACAGGGAAAGAACAAGTGAGACGGTTCCTTTCGAGCTGTGTTAGTGGCAGTGAGCCCCAGTGGCCGCATGGGGCAGTGAGGAGCATCGGCAAAAATTGTAAAGGGAAACACGAACAACACTTAGTAGTTATAGCTGCCCCAGCATTTTATCAGATTTACAAGGGCCCCAGTACTAGGGAAAACTGTAAAAACCCAAGTACAATTTAAACAGTAGCGTTCTGATAAACTCAGGATCAGCTGGTTTTGATCGCAGTGCAGTTTGGTGCAGGAGCACCACTTACATGTTATGAGTGAGGATCAGAGGAAGCTTAAAGCAGCTGTGCTTCTATATTTGCTCACTGTCTGTATTCAGACCTTGGCTTGAGAGCTCAAAGGAAATGAGATGTTTTGCAGAACCCAGTTGCAATCAGTGGAAGCACCTACTAATCTGCTGGTACTGTTTCTGACCTTTTCAGGATCTGACAAGGTTCCTTATCAAAAATAAATAAATAAATAAAATAAATAAAAAGAGAGAGAGAGAAAACATTTTAAAAAGAGAAATAGCCTTGCTTATTTGGGGGTTTTGTGAGAATTCAAGGAACATTGGTCAAAAAAGAGATTTACACAAAACTTCCTTGAAGAATTTTATTCTTTTGACCAGAAGAATCAGAGGTGATCTATGGAAGTGTCTTGTCATAAACAGATTTCCAAGATTATTTTGTAAACTTCTTCACTTTCACTCTTCCTGGAAATGTATATAACCAAGAGTATCCTACTGGCATTAAATAAATAAATAAAAAAAAAGTATTCCATTGTATCACCTGGGTAGCGATGGATTTGTTAAAGTATGGTTCTTCCTCTAAGAATGGAAATGTAAAAATGATGCCAAGGGTCGTGGAAGATGGAAGGAGGGCCTGAAATGTGAGGATTTAGTGTGGAGAACTTTGAATAAATCAGGGTCAGTCGTGGAAATCACTACTCAAATTACCCTGCCTCTTCTATATAAATGTTTAGTAAAGCTACAGTACGAATAAGTGCTAAATTATAGTGATTTAATCTGTACCCTTTTTTTTTTCCCTTCCTGATTTTAGAACCCCTCTGGGAATTGAAGCTTTGTTTTCTCTCTCTGTTTCTAACCCTTCTTATTTCAGGGCTGAAGTAGTCAGATTTGCAGGAAGCAAAGAATTTAGTGTATGCAGATTAATAATTGGATGTGGAAATAGGTATCTAGTGTTGAGCAAAAAATCTGCAGGGGATTTGAAAGCCTATTCTGAGTTAGCAAAGCAGGTGCTGAATGCTCTTGGAGTTCTTCTGGAAGCCCATTCCTTTCCACCTGATCTTAAAGCATGGAGACATTTGGCCTTCTTTCATCTGCTGTGATGGAGAGCATTACGTCTTGCTCTCTAGTTAATGTGTGCACAGAAGCAGTGAACTTAGTCTAGCTAATTATCTAGCAAGGCTACGTGCAAATCTGGATTCTAGCTGTAGTTTTCAGCAAAATGCTCATGATTGAATGGTAGCTAAGTGTCTGTAAGAGTGAAAAAGCCTCCTGTCTAAGAAGAATGGTGAAGATAACTGCAGTAGCATGATTACCAGCCTTTAAGTAGAGGGGAGTCTTAAATTCCAGGTGGTAGCAAGGACCCTCCCCTTTCCAGGCCACCTTCACTCTCCTTCAATCACAGCTAAATAGCAGGTTAGCTTGCATATGTTCCCCTCTCCTTTGTAAACACAGAATCCCTTAAACAAATAAAGGACACAACCTTTTTTCCACTCCTTTGTTTATTAGAAGGAGTTAACTAATCCCTGTGTTTATGAGTAGTAGGGTGTGTCAACCTACAAGCCAAGGGAGTTAATGAAATTCATCTGTTCTCTGTTTTCCAACAAAATTGAAGCGGTGGGGGAGGCCCAACCAACCTTCAATATAACATAGTAATATGACTAACAGTGGTGTTTGCAGGCAGAGGCTCAAAAGGGAGTCGCGGGAGGGAGGAGGTAAAGTGGCTGAATGGGAGAAATGAAGAGAAATATTCCCCCTTCAATTAGAGTAATTAAGTAGTAGTAAAAATAAACCACCCAAAAGAAAGTCTGGCCAAAACAAAGTCTTAATGTACACTTTTGGTTTAAAGAGTATGCCGGAGGCCATGACCATGTGTTGCCACAGCCCTCTTGTGTCTGTCTCTGACATTAAGCAAATAGTAGCTCAGGAATGAGGACGGGGGCAGCTCGTGGATTTTGCTCTGGTGTATGTGGTCTGATGGCCTGAGCAGCCAAGGCACAGCAGTTCTTGAAGAAGGCCTGCCATAGTTGCTGTAGCTTCCACAGATAGGGCCTTCAGCGTTGAACTGAAGTTCAGTATAGCAAGTATAATGAGAAGCTGCTGTAGTTGAGGAGTTGATCAGCGAAGGGACTTAAAAATTGCCTTGTGAGAGCAATAAAATCCCATTCGTTCTTCCATGAAGGTTGCTGCCATTGTTTTTTTTTTTTTTTTTTTTTTTTTTTCTTCCACTTGAGTTCTGTCTGGTTACCTTCATTTGGTCTTTAATTCCCTGGAGGAGTTGGCAGAGTGAAATGACTGCTCTGTTGGTGTCTCACTGGAAATTTGTGTGTGTGTGTGTGTGCGTGCGCACTTATGTTTGTGAGTTAAGGTGTGTTTTATCAAACGGCTTCAAAGATGCGAAGTGGGAGCCAGTGCTGTTGAACCCTTTGGTTGTGGTGTACTTCCTAGAAGCCTCAGTCCTGACTCCAAATGCATCTTCATTAAATGTAGGTGAGTACTTCTGTCAGATTGCATTGTATTTTTGTGATGTGAGAAGAGAAAGTGGCTAAAGAATGAGTTAGATTCTTTAAATTTGTAACTGCAGAGTTAAAATTATGTGGAAAAATACAATAATTGGTAGTTTTGAGAGTTACACTAATCCTTGTCTGTTACTCAGAGATGTTGTGGCGAACAGAGGTTCACTTCCAGGAATTTTTGGCATTCTCAGGGCTACAGCTAGTAGACAGTTCTTGGTTGTAGTCCCCCAAAACACTTTATTGTAATAAAAAGAGTGTCCTTTCTACGACAGCCATATGAAAGAGGGACAGGAAGTGTAGTGTTAGATTTTTGCAATTCTAAAGGTCCAAGATCTAAAATTCTGAAGATACTTAGTCTTTGGCGTAATAAACTCAACTTCTTAATTCTGTAGGCAGGTGGTAAGACAAATTGGCCTAATTTTTAGGGATACAGAGCAGTTGGGGCAATGATTGATTTAAGTGTATGGAAGAGTGTAATGCTGGTTTTGGATCTGATAACATGCATTTACTTGGATTTTGATGTTTAACACTGACTTTTTGGCTGTTTGTAGTTGGAAAACTTTGAGGAAGAGCTGTCTTAAGGATTGCACAGACAGTTTGTGGTAGGTCTGATATCTACAGTGAAGGTTATGCAGATGTTTAGAGAGTCTGTTCTCAGTGGGCATGAGAGGTAGAGTTGCTTTGCACATGCAGATGTGATAACTCCAAAATAGCCTAGTATGGTATTGATTATTAAGAGGAACAAAATCAGCATAACCATTAAATAAACTCAGTTTCTATTTCCTTTCTCTTCCTTTTCTCTTTTTTTCACCTGTTGACTATCGTTCTGCTTAGTTTGTAAACTCTTAGAATCAGGAACTGCTTGTATGTAACTCACTGAGCATAGTTAATTTTTAATGTGGCCACATCTGCAGCCACATAAATTCATGACAGCTGCAGTTTTGATAGTTAAGACAAAATACAACTGAGTAATGAGAAATAAGTTTAATGTACGCTGGCCGAGTTTAATGTTTGAGAAACACTGCTTCAGATATATGTGTTCCACAAATAATTAATAAGATACAAACTCCTGGCGGAGCCCTCTTTCCTATCAGGTGTCTGAAGTGGGGAGGAAGGGACGTGCCAGGAAACAAGCTAGAATAGGCTCCGGAAAGGGTATCCAATGTGGGCCTCGAGTCTGCCTGCTCTTAGTGGGAACTGAGCAACAACTAAGTGCAAGAAGTCCAAGTCGTCACAAAACTCTGCCGTATCATCCATTGCTAAACGGAGCGAGTGCGGAGCTGCGTTGTGAGATGTGATTTATGTCAGGCTGTGGAGATGGAAGCCTAAATCAGTCCCAGTTCTGGTTACTGGAAGAGCTTGGATTGTCTTCTGCTGTGATCAGAGCTTGAAAGCAGCAACTTTCCCTACTGTAATATGTGTAAATACAAATAGAAGTGATTAATTTTACTTGGACAGAAGGCATGCAGGTAACCTGCAGGGGAAATACTTAGTTTTTGTCATTGTACTTGATAGCCATTTTTCTTGCAAAGGCCAAAATTGTATCAGAACTGTCGTCTTGCCTCTCTTTTGGGAGTGGGCTGAAGCCCTTTTGTTTATAGTCTCAGAAAATAGGTCACATATAACATTCAGTGGGAAGAACTAAGAATGCAGTACCACAGCAGAGCCTAGGAAAGAATGTGTTGGATCTGTTAAGAAAGAGAATGGATCTACCTTAATTCGGGGGGGGGGGGGGGGGGGGGGAGACTGAGGATCTGTAGGAAAATTTGGTAAGGTTGTCAGTTTTATACATACAGCAATGATACATTAATTGCTGGTCTTGCTGGTCTCAACAGTTGTAATATAGATTACTGCAAGATACATTATTAGTATGGTGACTAGGTAAACTGATGAAATCCACAGTAATACATAAACTGTTGGGTTTTGTTTCTTATACGAAGGTGACATCTTGCAGCAATGATGAACTTGTGCTCCATTTACAATATTAGCTGTAATTTTTGAGGCAGCTTTCCAGGCTGTGAGCAGTCTGGTGGGTTCCATGGCACAGAGCAGAGAGGATCAGTTACTGGGAGGGAAGAATGGTACCAGCACAGATGATAAGGAATCTAAATTAAACCGTAAAAGAAAAGAGAAGACGATGCTATAATATTTAAAAATGGCAAACTAAATAATATATAATTTACAGAAAATGACAGGGTAATGCTGAGACTATTTTTAAATCAACAGCAAATTAGAATTCAAACCTCTGATAGGTTTAACAGATGGTCTGGATCCTAGAATCCAAAACCCACACACTGTATTTCCCAGTATGTTAAGAACAAAATAATGTTATGCAGCCTTTGTGGGATGTTTCTTGTTATTAAGCTATGTTGAAGATAACTTTAGACCAAATATGACTGGATTGGGAGTGGAAAAAACAGGATAAGCTGATCCAGTAAGAAAAAACCCCAACTATGTACCAGCATCATTGTGGACAAGTTACAGGTTCTAGGTAAGGGCAACAAGAGAAATTGGGAAGTTTAAGGAGTATGATGCCATGTTCTTGGCTTTAGGAAAATGATTTCTGTCTAGCCCAACATAGTCTGGTTTAGTACTGAATAGTGAAAATGAGTGGATGTAATCTCTTTGACTTTTACAGATTTTTAAAAATGTCTATCATGAAGACAGTACATGGAAGTATTCAGAAATTAGTGAGTTTTTCCTGGAAATATTCATGAAAACATCCTGAAAACTCTTTGCAGAGATGGGGAGAGTGCAGCTTTGCCATGACTTCCAGTCATGTAGCCAATGCGCCTTGTGTCATGGGAAGAACAACAACAACAAAAAAAGTGGTAAGAGGTTGAGAGTTTGCCAATAATAACGTTTTCTTTCTGATTTTTTTTTCATTCAAAGCAGCATTGTTTTTGTTAAGATAGGAAATATTTATGTATTTCTAGGAAGGGAGAGATAGGTGGTGGGAGGAGCTTTCTGTTCAACAGAGGCACAAGATCCACGTTTAATTTCTTCCTCAGGTTCGAGGAAGTGATACTGCTTCTTCCATTTTTAATCATTTTAACCATTGCTTAGAACAATATTCTCTCTCCCCCCTGTTTTGACACTTTTTTTTTATTTAAAGGAGTGCAGAACTCATTCTCCAACATGGGTTTAGGACATATACCTATGAACTGGGATGCTTGGGTTGCAGTTCTTGGTATGTGGAATATTTCTTAATGTAAAGAGGCAAAGATCCCCAAGAAAACCAGGGAACTTTTCATCCTGGTAACATGGGTGATAATTACAGGCCTGGCAAATGAGAGTTACTAGTTCATATTCCTTCAGGTAGAAGAGATGCGTCTCCCATGTTCCTGATGAACTCCTTAACCTAACAGAGGCATCTGGATAGAGCAGTAGTTACTAATGTCTTCATCTTATCTTCTTCCACTTTTTTAACCAAATATTGTATTGACTGAAAAAAAGCAACTTTAATAATGGAAAACTTCTGCAACTGGGAGCTACTTTGGAAAACAGAGAACTCATTATTCACTTAGTGACAGTGACACTGGCACTAACTGGAAAAGATGGTGTTCACGTCAACACGAGCTGTTCAGCCGGCAAGTTCTGAGCTGCAAAGGCTTGGCTCACAGCTGCTAATAAAAGTAGGGGAGTGCTGTCTGTGTCAAGATTTATGTTCCCATTTGCAACCAGGGGACAGCAGTATTGCTGAGCAACATCCAGGTTTAAGGATGGCCTTCAGTGGCTGAACACACAATATAAATATTTAAAGGAGACATTACCACAAACTGTTTTCATCTGGACCATGTTTATTTGAACCATTCATTGACTAACTTCTCATAATGACAATCTGTGATTGCTCAAAGATGATTCATGAATTGAACTAGGCTCTAGCAAAGTTTGTTCAAGATGACCAGTATGCATAAGATGCCTTTAAACTGTACTGTGAAGTATCTTTGTGACCAGAAATACAGCAAGGATTTGTCATGCAACTGAGTAAATGTAGGTCTCAGGATTACTTCTGTGTGGCTTGTTTGACAGACACAATGATATTTCACGAGGTGGGTTAATTTAGTTTTGTTGCAGATTACGTTCTATAGTCTATGGTAATTTGGGGAGAGCACTAGCGAAGGTGAACAAGCCATTAGGCTAAGTAAAAGTCATACTGAGTAGCTGGGATGTTCTGATATGTCTGGATTAGGTGCAGAAAGAAAAGCAGAGTATTTATGAGTATTGGGGGCTATTTCTGAATGTTTCTTTTAAATGCCCTCTTTTGTCGTGCTTCAGAGCTTTGTCTGTGTTGAAGTTAGCTGTCATTTGTTTAAAGGAAAGGGTTTTTATTTGTTTTTTTGAAATTAAAAATTTCATTTAAATTGACACTTTCTGCTGGGACTCAATAGTTTTGATGATTTTTTTCCCACAGGAAAGATCTTTTTATTCAAGGTGGAATTTCTTACCAGAAATGGTGAACAGGTAAAAGTGTAGTAGATATGATATGGAACCAGGCAGAACAAAGATGTGACCCTAAGACTTTTGTAGCATTGGAAAATGCTCTGACCACCAAATTTTGCACTATTCTTGTCTGTGACTGTTGTCTTTTGAGGGGGAAAAAATGCAGAATGTTTTTGCACTGTGTAACTGATTTGATTTTATTATTACTACTACATTTTTTTATTTATCTGTTTGCAGGTGATATTTAGTTTTTCCTTCTTCTGGTAACTTCACTGTTTTTTCCAGAAGTGAAATCGAGAACCAGAGATAAGGGTATTTTGCTTTGGGGGAGAAGTAGTGTGTATGTGTGTGTGTGTGTGCTTGCGTGTGTCCATGTAATTTAAAACATTCTCCAGCTGAATAGCTATAAATTCCCATTTAGTTTTGGCATACACAGAAGGTACAGGAGCCGGAGAGCTTACGTTTGTGTGAGGGGTACAGTTTAAATGGTAGCAGCACAAACATTCCTCAGCTTCGTCCATTATACAGCTACTTTATTTTTTGTCAAAAAGGAAGGTTTTATTCACAGGTGAGTGTCTAATCCCTATTCAGTCACTAGCGACTCTGCTCAAAATGTTCTTAGTACCCGTTTCAGTGGCAATGGTTCCCTGACTGGCACCACCGTACTCTTTCGCTTATTGTCCTCTTCTGAATAGATAAATAAGAAATTGGGAATTGCCTTAGCAAATCAGATCCATAAACCTTCTAGGCCAATATCCTGCCTCCATCAGTAGCAGCCAAGATACTTCAGAAGAAACTCTGCATGATACCCTGTAACTGTGGAATTTCATTTTGCACATAAGGTATTTTTATCTCAGGCAGTTAATACTTGGCACATACCCAACCATATTTTTGTCTTTTTGTTGTAACTTATTGTTCTGATTAGCAATGCCAGTGACTAAACCTTTTTGGATCTTTATTCTTATCTCGGTGATACTTTATATGAGGCAATGAATTCCATAACCTGGCTATGGGCTGCATAGAAAACAGAATATTTTTTATTGTCTATGAATTTGTTTTCATTCACCTTTACCTGATGTTCCTTTGTTTCTGTGGTATAAGAGTAAAAAGAAAGAACACATGCGCTATGCTCTGTTGCTTACACTTAGTGATCTTCTCACCAAATCAAGTCTTTTCACCAGTCTCTTTCCCTGAATCTAAAACCTTTCCTTGTCCATTCTTAGGCTGCTTATTTAAACTACATCTGCTTTTTGAAATGGAGCGAGGAGTGAACATAGCCATTCAAGGAAGGGTGTGCCATCAAGTTACTGAATGTTATTAGTCTCACTATTTGCAGACTGTTCTAAAAATTGACCTATTTTCAAAATTCTACTGAAATTGGTGGTGGTGGGGAGCAGAATGTGGATTTCAAATATTATAAAATATTATATAATATTATAAAATTATTTAGAAATATTTTTCTGAGTTACACTGGTTACCTCCATTTGGATTGGTGTCTTAGCTTGATATCACCAGAGAAATCATTTACTTTCCACCAATGGTGGGCTGAATGCAAAGAGTATAATGGCACAAATTAGTCTGAAATAATTGCAGAGACAAAAATAATTCCTTCTCTGCCTATTAAGATGCAAAAACTGTGGCCTGGATGCTTAGCTGGTATGTCATAATTGGAGCAATGCCATTTTACACCAGTGAGGGAACTGGGCCTTCCCTCAATGATCCACGTTCAGGAGATGGCTGGTCACACAACTGCTGGTGGCTTTGCTTAGTGACAGAAACCTGGCTGCTCTTTCAGCTGCAGAGAATGTGGGATTTGGGAAACTTGAGGAGCGTTGTGGCGAGAGTTGCCCTGAGATTGCTGATTCCATTTCTGCTTTTTTGTTTTGTTTTAGTTGGCTTGCTAGGATTGTTTTCACTCTTTGCCAGGTGCAGAGTTGAATGGCAGGCCACACTCAAAAGCGCTTCTTTCACAAATCCACCCACGCTACAGATTTCTGAGTTCATCACATTCTGTGACATGTAGCTCTTGGAAATATGCAACTTGGAAATAATATCTTTGAATCTGAATGTGCTTGGACTAGTAAAAGATGAATTTTAAACTGTCCAGAGAGGGCAGAAAGGGAAAACTACGAGAAAATAACTAGGAACATTAGATTTCCATAGAGTAGGACTGAATTGGAACATTTGATCTAAACACAATGAATTCTGGAGGTTCAGACCCTAATAACAGAAACTGTGTTTATGTTTAAAACAAAGATGAGTCGTGGTGCCAAATAAAGATATCTTCTGAGGTTTCAATCAGATTTTGAATTCCCACAAATACATATCTTGGTGCATTTATCTGGCTTGCTCTTGTTTAGCTGCCTTACCCTCTAAGCTTTAAGATTTATTATATATTTGCTTCCAGTGATGCTTTTCTGTCTGCACACAGCAGTCAAGCCCTCTTCACTGTAGCCAGTACAGGGTGAAGTTCCCATCGGAGTTCATCAAAAATGTAAGCAGTGAGCTGAAGCATGAACAGTTGATTTTTCTACCAGAAATGCTTTTGGGACAAAAGAAAACAAAAGCAGAGCTGAATGTATTCTATTTGGATTAATAAAAATCAGACTCTACCACCTAAATTCAGGATAGTTCTCTGCTCCCCTGCAAGACCTGATTGTCTCCTTTGTACTAATTTTACACCTGGTTAAGTTCATTGACTTTCTGGTAACTCGATTAGGATTTGTGTTGATAGTATGATAGAGAAGGCTCAGACTAGGCCAGTGTAAAATCAGAACAGGGCTCTTTCTTTGGAGCATGGGGTGTGGAATTTTTGATAATAAAAATATCTGAGAACTTAAGAGCACAGCGAAAGAAAAGGAGCAATAATTTTCAAACTAACATAACAAAAATAAGAAATTACAGGCAAAATTCAGAAAATTATGGGTTGAAAAGACAACTGACGGTTTGGGGAATTTCATAATGTTTGGACAAGACTCAGGTCTGCAGTGATCATAAATTGCTACCACTGAGCTATTACCACTACTAGTCAAGATGAGGAAAATCAGCAGACATATACTGGAAACTGGATTGTATCCAGTATATCCTTATCAAAAAATAAAATAAAATGCAGAAACCGCAATTTAAGTGAGGCATGATCCTCCCTAGGTTGATATTTTGGCACAGATATTGATACTGCCCTTGTGTTTTATCTTCATGGTGACTGTCTCCAAATAACAGAAGAAGGGAGATAGAGGAGGGAGGCTATGCTTTACTCAGTAGCGTTTATTTATAGCATTAACTATATATCTTAAAGTGCTTGAGATTGTCCTGTTTCAGCCTTTCTTCTTATAATCTACTAGAAAATAGTCTAGTGGGAGTTTTTTTAATATTACCCTCTGCCTGTAGCTCTCTGATTTTGATTATGCATTGCATTGCGGGTGAAATTTGGGTTAAAGATAATTGTAAATATGGTATTGATATTAAATGATGTTTTCCCAACATTGCAATAATGCTTGTTTTGTTTGCTGGAGAGTTTATTACTTTTTGATCAATAGCATGTGAGATTTGTGAGGGAAATTAGCATAGTGAATAACAATTAGGAGAAAAATCAATGGCATTCAGACAAATAAGTGACTTGAAAAAGTCCCATAGGCACACATACACTCACACAGATTCTTTAGAGTGTAATACATCTCATTTTGAATTCTAAAAGAGGAGAGAGCAATTTGGACCAAAACTGAAACTGATAGCAGTATAATTGAACTACTGTGGGGCTATTTGTTGCTATTTGGTGTTACTAATAGCTTGAATGTATGACTGCTTCATTCATTGACTCCACAAACTTCCTTTGACTTCCTTTTTTTTTTTTTTAATCTACTTTCTTGAGGTTATCCACGCCATGTACTTGTGTCACCAAATGTACTTGCCTTTTTCTTCCACATGGTAAATTCTAGCTGTCTTGCAAGAACCAGGAGGGTTTCAAATGAGGTAGGCAGGTGAAAAGTTCAAGGTAAATAGATAGAAGTTGGTTTTCAAAGAGGAATTAAACTGTGGAAGTCTTTTCCCCAGGATATCACAAATATGAAAAGTTTTCATGGGTTCAAAAAGCTGCCCAGCTATTTCATGAAAGAAAAATCTGTCTAGAGCAATTAAACACAAAAACTCTTGACTCAGGAAGCTCCTGTACTGGATGTGGTCAGGAGGTCAGAGAGTATTTTGGTTCTCTAGAACCAACGTCACTCCATATTTCCCCTGTTCTTGTACTCTTTCCTAATCTCCACTTTTGGATGCTTCTGGAGACACAATAATGGGCTAGCTAGACCTCTGGCCTGATCCAGTAGTTTCACGTTTCTATTTTGAGACTATGGTGAGACTCTTTTCTATTTTACTTTCGAGAGGGTAATGGCAACACTGATGAGAGGAGGGAAACATTATTTGGTGCCCTAAGTTAGTATGTCTCTATTTTCTGGCTTCTTCCACCTTATGGCAACTACAGCATCCTTTGCAGGAAGATACTATGAGTTAAATGTTCTCTGTGTATAGCTGTGTTTGACACAGCTTTGACCCATCTTTTCATGTAGACATAATGAGGGAACTGAATTTCGCAGTGGCAGAAGACACTAAGACACTATGGGATGGAAGCAGCCTGTCAGAAGTGAAGCACAGCCCTGAGAAGGAGAGGATGTTGCCATCCTGTCCATAAGGAGAAAGACACTTGAACCCAAGAGGCAGGAATGTCAAGATACTCAAGGTAGCATCTAGGAAGCAGAAGTGCTTGTGCACAGATATGGTCTTCCCATACCTGTTGAAGTCTCAGGGTTGAGGACCCCAAGAAAGGAGGAGTGTGCTTTCTCACAGTAATGCCCAGCAGATGAAATGATGATGCTGACAATGAAAGGAAATCAAACTGAGTTCAGCAATGCTGGTCATTATCACTAGGAAGAGAAAAATCAAAAATGGTCATCTTCTGATGATGAACATAAGCCAGAAGACTGGTGTTTTTATGTTTGGACTTCTCGACTTTCTTGGAGTGTCAGTGATACTTTATGACAGTGAAACAGTCATTCGCAGTCATCTACTGTCATCCATGCTGTGGTGATGTGTGGCGGGCAGTCATGCAGAAGGCAGCTGAGAAAGAAGGCTTTGGGCAGTGGAGAGGATCTAATGGGAGCTTTTGTATTTTGTGCTTGGGAAGTGGGTCTGAAAGAAGAGAGGGCAAGCCTAAGAGTAGAAAGCTGGTGTTTAACCAGGTGTTCTCAGCAGTGGGTACCTTTGAGTTTTTGATGGTCACTTACTGAGCTGTGGAGAGACACAGTTAGTGCTAGCTGTGTCTGTTGCTAGGTGAGTCAAGCATAAGAAAATGAGGAAAGCTCCCCAACTTTATTAGTGTAAGCTCCCAAACAGCTACTGCCTGGATGAGGCATTTTTTAGTCTCTACCACCTTGAAGCAAATTCAAAATTATAGCGACTTTGTAAGTCTTTGACCTAAACAAATAACACATCTTTCTCATGATATGAAAGATTTTCTTTTTTTTTTCTTTCCTTTTTTTTTTTTTTTTTTTTATCACTCTAACATGTATCTTGTTTTTTAAAGGAAAACTGATTCTATGTGGAAAGCTGGGTCTTGGAACCTCCTCTTTTTCTTTTTTCTTTAGGTTGAGAAGTTTGCATGCATGCTCCATATATCTGAGCATACTCCTCTCCTGCAGTCCTGTTCAGGAATCAATGTTTACAATAATGGCTCAACTTGCCTCTGAATTGAGCTGGTTAATAACTATTTCTGGGGAAATCAATCAGCTCTATGATATCTTATTACTTACGCTAATTTAATCACAAGGAATGGGTCATTGCTTCAGTTCACAGGGCAAAAAGTATTTGTGGATGTGAGAGTGCATAGAGGAAGAAGCAGAGGAAAGGAGACTTCATGAACTGGAACACAAGGGATAGAAACAGCATGGAATCTCTTAAGGCTATAGGATGGATGATACAGAAAAAGATCTGCATTTTTTAATCACATGTTGTTTTTTTTTTTACCTTGGTTTCATGTTCCAAAGAACCTTGGTAGATGGAGGCAGATGAAAGATTTCCTTTTCTTTCCTCTCTATGTTGTCTATCTGAAATCAGTGAAATTACTTTTAGAGTTGATCCCTTCCTACTGAGAAGTGAGTCGAATTCACTCATCACACTACAAGCACATGTCAGATTGTACTGAATTTCTCCATGCAAACAGCACCACTAGCCTGGCAAACAGATCTTGTACACTATTAGAAAAATGGAAAGCACTAGTGCTAACAGCTGCGCTAACACCATCTAATTCACTTTATTAACTAGGTAATGAACTAAAGCCATTGTGGTCTAATTGAAATAAATAAATACATTAAAGCTGCGAATTAAAGTAACTACATTTTGATGGTTTTTGGTTATTCATATTGCTTCAAAATGTTATTTTTAATCCAAATGCTGCTGGACACATCATCTTGTGCCCCAGGGACAGTATAAAGTATGTTATTGGCCTCTTTGTACTCCATTTACTTCACATTCACGCTGCTTCCAGATGGTTTTTCCCTAGCAAGATCTGATAACTTAAAAAAAAAGAGAGAGAGAGAGAGAGATAAATGTCAAGTAACATTAATAATGAGTGCCAGAATTTAGCATTTTAATATTAGGGATCTCTACACTTCCTTCAATGAATGCTGAAAAGTCAGATTTTCAAAAGTGCTCACTCTTAGCCAAACTCAATTTCCAATGAATTTGATGGGGATTCTACTATAGACTTAGGTAGGAAAAAATTGGGTGATGCAGGGTTATTTGAAATGCACCTTAAGTGTATTTTTCATCAAGTGCAGCATTTGGTGCAAAATAATATAATATTAAAGGTTAACACTGACCACGCAAAGCTCCTCAATTAAAGACTAATTTCCCTTCCCCTCCCACCCTCCCCAGCACACTGCATGGTCCTTTGGTGCTCTGTTGTTTTTGTGCATCTGTGCAATCCGGTTGCTTGGGGAGTGCAATGCAATGCCTATTAATTGCATTGTGTTAGACAGCTGAAAAATATATTAACTTTGTTCTTCCAGGGTGGTCAGTTGCTACAGTTTTTGCAGAGATGTTATTTCATCAGCAAGAGGGAGGGAAGTGGCCTCAATGGTTATAAGCAGGAGGAGAAGAGTGCTCTCAAGACTTTCTCCGTGGAGCTGCATTCTGAGCTGTGATGTCAGCCTTGCCCTTTGCTGAGGTTTCTCTTTCTCTGCTAACAAGGTTATATGGCTTTACTTCAAATTTACTCAGCTAGTGATGAACTGGGCAGGTGCTAGTAGCAAAACCTTCTTCTTTTACACAACCTTTCTCATCCAAATGTGTCATTCTACTTAGAGCAAGACGTGCAGGCATTCATTCTCTAGACTGTTCCTCTGGACTTGTTTTTATTGGCACAAGTAGAAAGCTAGGGAAACTTTAAGTAAGAGTTCTAGGTTTGCACACAATTAAACAGTGATATAATTTATCCCTGTACATAGGTTTGTGTACAGAGGTAAGTGGTTGTTTGCTGGCTTGACCCTGTGGCTGCTATTTACATCAGTCTCCTATTTCCTTCAGTGGAAAGAGCATTTGCAGGACGTGACTCAAGATTACTCTGGCACCAAAGGATGCTTGAACTGTAGGGTGAGAGAGTTAATCTTCACACTATGCAATTGATTAATCCTGGGTTTAGTTTTTCTTTTTCAGCTGACAAAGTTGACAGCCTTGGATTTATCAATTTGCAGATATCACTAAAGGAACATAAGTGAGTAATAAAAAAAGAAAGAAAAAAGAAAGACCATGGAATAAATAGATAACTTTTGTGTGAAGCAGAAACATAAAATTACACCCAAAGGAAAGCCCTAGCCTGTAACCTACTACACTCCTGAGATACTCCATTGCCTCTATTAAATTTATTAATGAGGGCTGTAAGGTCTTAGCAGGAATGCTGGCACTGCCATTCTACTCTGTGGTTTTACAATTTTGGGGAAGGAATAATAACAAAGATGATTAATTGTAGGGGCAGGGGTCCATAGAAGCTTGAGGGTAGAGAAAGGGGCTTCTTTTTTGTTGCTAATTAATTCTATACTAGTTGTTATATAACAGACTCCTGATATCTGCAGTGTCAGAAAGCAGGGTCTGATCCTACTTCCCACTGAAATCGATGGGAGCTTTGTCATTGATGGAGCAGCTGAGCAAGTAGCTTGCAAGAATTCATTTATTCAACAAATCTGGCCGCTGCTTCTGCTTATCTCTATCGATCGTAGTCATGTCCAATCAGGTTTGTAGCATTAGCTGCATTACCTTACAATAACAGTGTAATTCACTCGGGTTATGTTCTTACCAAGTTCTAGAATCCGCACAAAGATAAACAAGAAGTATCCTAAGCAAAGATGGCTTTGGCTTCTTCCAGGATGGCCACCTCTCGTTAGCTGTACATCTCTAGTATCTGTATTGCCACTTTGCAGTTGCTGGGCTAGAGGCAGAGTGCAAAGTGGCTGTGGAAGTTCAGCTAGTACAGGAGATGATGTAGCAATGAATGTTGGCTGGGTGCTTGGGGAACCAAATTCCAGATTTCAGTTCTGCCACAAGCTTCTCTGTCACTGTCTGAGCCTGAGTCTGTCATCTGTCAAATGGTGCCTGGATAACCTTTTGTTGTAGGGTGTGATGCAGTTGCAGGTTCGTAGCAGGCTGCACAGCCGTCTTGGGAGAGCAGGTAAATACTTGGGCAGGTAGCCCAGCCAGGGCTGTGCCCTTTGGCATTGCTATGCTGCTGTCAGTTGTACTTCTGCACGTAGAGGTAGGCAGCCCGCCCAAAGGAGAACCAGGAATAGAACCATGGTTCCTGTGGGGAGTCCTGTTCCCTGCATCTGCCAGCCTAGTTAAACATCCTTTGCGAAGGAGGAAGTGTGGTGTTTTCCATTTTTTTTAAGGTGTTGCAAACCACAAGCACCAATAAAGCAAATACTTGAACATCTTCAGTGAAATGTTTACACAAGTAAGGAAGCTCTGGCCTGGACCTGTACATGGTTAAGTGGATGCAGGGGACAGCCAAGCACTTCTTCCTCCCCGTGGGATTAGGCTCTGTTTCATCTCTTCCTTGCAATCAGGAAGAGAAAGGTAGGTTTGTTGCATACCGTGTGCAAGCAGCTGGGAGCAGAAGTGCTGTGGGGCAGGAAGTGTATGAAATCAGTGCAGAGCATTCTTTGCATTGTGCGAAGAGGCACTCTCCAGACCCTTGGACGTGTCCTTCTCTGAAGGAAATAGTTTTAAAAGGGTAGAACATCTATGACTCTAATTCTGGTTTGCAAATAAGCCATCCAAGGGAATCTTGTGCAGAAGCAATTCTGCCAAACTTAGCACAACACATCCTTTTGCTCCAGATTCTTGCCTGAGCTGTGGGACTGAAAACCTTGATTACTGTTGCTTGTTTTTCTTTTGCTGACACTCTGAAGCCTTTGTTTTCTCAATTCCTTCTCTGCTTTCTGCAACTTGTGATCATAGAAGGTAAAGCAACTTAAACATTAACCACTTGTTTACCTTGTGCTTTAGATGTGGAGTAATTATATCTCTTTTTGTATTTCTTGGCCATTCAAGTTTTCCTCTGTTTAAGGGCTGTTGTATGCCTAGGTTTTAATGCATGTTGTATGCCGGATTATCATGGTTATCTCTCTGGACTTCAGAAGATATGTACTGATGGTGGAGCAGGCTGCTGACAAGCCTAAAGAAATCTAGAGTTCCTTTCAGATAGTGTATTTTAGTTCAATACCACTAAGTAATCTGGAGATCTAGGGGAAGTGCCTGTGGGTACATCAAATATTTGAGCCCTATGTTGTTAAACCTATACGAAGTGGCAAGAAAGCAGCTGTATAGGTACACAACACATTCTGTGAGAGCATCAAGTACCTTCCAAGTCATGGCTGTTTGAGTGTCCTACTTGATGGCTCCAAGATTACCCACTGGGCCGTCATCATTTAGAAGAAGTCTGAATCTGATCCACTTCTAGTGCTATGCCTCCTACAGGGAGGAAGAGGAGTAGCTGGTCACTGTTACTGAGGTAACTGGACATAAATTTGTCTTCTGTTCTCTGACGTTTTCCCTTCCAGGCCAGATCTTTACTGGACCCTACAGGCATGGGAGAACATGGCCTACCCTGCAGTCATACTCTGTATTGAGGAAAACTTGCTCTATCATACAGCAAAGCATGAGGAACAGATTCTGCTCTGTTACTTTCCCAAAGTGTCTCAAGAGGGATGTTAAAATTATCAAATCATTTACTTTTGGTCCTATACTGTTTTTTGATGATACTGTTTTAATTCCTTCTCTTTCAGCTACATCCCTAACTTTTTTTTTTTTTTTTTTTTTTTTTAATTATTTGAAGGAAAGCAGAGCTAGGACATGATTTAGGATCGGACAAACCTCTGTGGCTTGCTTTTGCATAAAGAAGCTGAGCGCAAGATTCTGTGCAAACAGCCTTCTATTTATGTATATAAACTAATTATGGAGACCTTGATCCTGCAAAAAGCTCTGTGTATAGTGCAGTGAAGTACAGGAGTTCTACAGTGGGGCAGAGCTTGTAGTATAAATAGAGCTTACAGCCTTGCCTGTGTTAGAAAATTATACCACTTTAAGCATGCTGTTATATTTTAAGTAGTGAATTCTATACAGATGCATTTATATAAAGTTTCTGTTTGAAGATGTGTTCAATTCTGCATTCCTAGTGAAATAATTAGTTTGGAGAAAGTAATTTTTATACACACATAACTGAGTCTTCATTAAAACTTTTATCAGTACAACCTCGCTGGTTCAAAAAAATGAAGAAGAACTGAACTCAATATGTATAGCCAATGTACTTTTTAAAGTAAAACTGACATGTCTGTAGATGATACTGAATACCAACAGTGTTTGACAGTTAATTCCTGAATCCCTTACATTTCAGTACAGTAAAAGAAGCCGTTTATTGAGATTTAAGAAAAAGAAGTTGATGAACATTCTCTTTTATAAGTGTTTGTTCTATAGTTTAATCAAATTTATTGTTTTATTTTAGAAAAGTCTTCCAACAACTCCAAGTACCTCTTGGTTTATATACACCCTCCAACAGATACAGCAGGGCACAGTCTTTGCCTTTCTTAAATGCAGTGGTTACAGCAGCACTTTGCCTGCCTTAAGTTGACATTCCCCAAAATATGTATTCTTGTAGTAGAACGGTTGTTGTGAAGATTACTCGGGTGATTGCTGCCCCCTCTGTGTGCTTGCATGCTGAATAATTGATAGGCTTGTGAAACAGTTCCTTGAAATGAAGCCTGCTTTCATGTGGCATTTGCTCATAGGAAACCCCATTACTGAAAAATTTGATCTACCATATTCAAGTTTCAGAAGACTTGGGACTCTTAATAAATCTCAGTATTGAACGTTAAAATGGAATTTGGCAAGAGAGGTTAAGCTGAGTTTGTTTGCCTGTCAGCTGGTTCCTTTAGTCGCTGCTCTGTTCTCAGCAGAATAATGTTATGAAAGATGCCCTGTAAATGGGAGCCGTTCTCTTCTCCTGGGGCTTGCTGCATTGCACCGCTGTGTCAAGTTTCCAGATGTCACGGACTTCACAAAGCAGCACAGATGGAAACAAATGACAGCTCCCATTTCTGCCTTGTGGTCTTGCAGAGGTTTGTTAGATAAGCAATAGGTGACTGAAACACCAATCAGTAATTATAGATTAATTGCGTTCAGAAATAGCGGCCAGCCAGTGGCAGAACGAGTGACTCGTTATTCTTCAACTTGTCATTTACTGCATTTTTTGCATATTTCGTATGAACTGTGGCAGAAGCAGCTTTTCAGAATTGATCTGGAAATGTACTGTGTGGACAGAAGGATGAATATGTCTCAAGAGATTTCTAGACAAAGGGCCTTGGGTCACGCTAATGGAGAAAGGGTGGAATCGGCTCTAGCGCACACAGCTGAAATTGTGCTAAGAGGCCTGAAGGAAGTGCTGAACTTCTTTTGACTTTTAGTAGAAACCAAATCCCCAGCAGATTTAGACTTCTCTTCAAAATACTCACTGAAATTAATAGTAACAATACACACTAGGAGGAAAACGTATTTGCTTGTTCTTTACTCCCCAGATATTTTTCTTAGATTATTCTGTCTCTCTGTTTCCCCTCTCCCCTCTATTTCATTGCATAAATTTTATTTAGATGGGTCCAGGCTGATAAGATAAATGCTGTTGGGGAGGAGTGCTAATACTGCCCTTAAAGTTTCTGCACCAATTACGAGCACATCTACAGTATGAAGAGAGGAGAGAGCTAGTGGACTGGAAGGCCAGAACGGCTTTCAGATCAATAGATGAGCTGACACTGAGGCTAGAGGACTGATAGAAGTAGTGGAAAGGATAGACATATTTGGCAGATTTCTGAAGACATTCAATAGTGACACAGAGATGGAGCTGATAAATCAATATCTCTTTGAGTACATTAGATTGATATTTTAAATGTATATGGAACTGTCTTAGCCAGGAAGACTGAACAACCACTGAGGGAAAAGATAAGCAGAGAAACATTAATTCATATTTCTGTATTATTTCAGTGTGGCTTTTAAAGGAATTGTGTGGAACTTGAACTGCTTTCCTTGTTGCAGCTGGGATGCTGAATCAGATGCAACTTCGAATTGCACTATTGCTCTGGAATTCCTTGGCCTAGCTGGTGTGGGTTAAGTTAGCGATAATGAATAAGTGATTGTTATAGTGAGAAAGCATTTAACATAAGAGGTTGTCAGTTAACAGCGGGACAGGATTGGGACAACTGTGCAATACTCTTCGGGGTGGAGTGGACGTTGGCCCAGACCCACCATGTGTATTATCTGTGTGTGGGTGTTCTCAAAAGCACAAGGATGTAAAGGAAGGCATTATGGCAAACCTTCAACCCACGTGATCAACAGGACTTAGAATCTAAATTATGCTGTAGCGAAGACAAGGGCAGTTTTGTCAGTGATTTCAATGGGAGCAATACTGGGCCTTTGTGCACCAGGCTTTGTACTACCTCTGGCCAATCAGGCCATCTCCTCTTGCTACCAATTAGATCAGTTGTCATAAATGAGAGACAAAAAGCTATAAAGTGGTTTTAATCATTCTGGGATTCCTGGAGTGATTTGCGGCTTTTGCACTGTGCCGATCAGTGTTTGGCTCTCCCACGACGTTCCTCTGTCTTCCGTAAACACCTACTAGAAGTTCAACTTGAAAGGTTTTCTGCAAGCGATAGTGGTGTTGTGTTCACCAGATGTTGTAAAGCTAAATTAAAGGAGAGCCTGTACTAATGGAATTTCTGAGAAGTTCACAAGTGAATTATTACAGTTGGAAAACTTGGCTATTTAATATATACTTCCATAGAGGCAGAAGGGGAGGACTGTAGAATGAAATAGATGTATAATGATGAGGCAGGAAGGATGTCCTTGATTTGCCTTCTCTTATTCTGAACTTGATGGAAAGTAGATCAGCCAAAAGATGGATCAGTCGCTCATCCATCCAGATTACATTGGTTTAATGTCTTTGTCTGCTACTGTTTCACTGTCCAGGACTCACTAGACTGGGCTGGCCTGGTCTGTTTAACAAAGAATAATTTTATAAAAAAAAGAAAACAAAATGAAGGGAAACCAATTCCATGAGAGCAAGGTTAGAGTAATCTCGTTTTTATCTGCAAATACTACTTTGTTATATTTGCATGTAAATAGATGCCAGATAAGTATTTCGAATGAAGAGACCATTTCAAAGTCATTTGCTTTCTAGGAAAAAAGAATAGCTCAGCAGAACTTGGAAAGCCCCGAACTTGAAATGTAGCTTGTTCTCTGCTGATAGATTTTGTCTTTGCTAGTTCATAACCCTTCGAAGTTATCCTGAGATATAGCTGCCTCTCTGTAAGGCCTCTTGTTGATCACTACTCAATTGCAGTGTGGTGTAATTAGGAGGAAAGGGGAAATGAGGCCTGGCAACAGTGTAGGGTTTCAAACACTGTTTATTGGGCTGACAGAATGGGTTTCTTAAGAAATCAATGCATTGGTAAAGAAACCACAACATCATTTTCTCTGCTAGATATTTGTGGTTGGACACTTGATCTTCATTCTCTTGACACAAACACTTGTTTCTGCTTACGTATACCATTATTGCTCAATTCATGATCATATACCAGTACTAGACAGGGCTTGGGACCAACTGGTTGCGTGCCTAAGTTACTCTGTAGGCACCCTCGAAGATGGCAAGGCCTGCCTGGCTCTACTGGCTACGTATCTGTTGGGTTACAGAACCTCCCTCTGTAGCTGGCAGAGGGTCTGACCTTGGACAGGTCCAGGTGGAGGCTGAAATGTCTCCTAACTGCAGCCTAAGTGACTTTAATTGCTATGTAGTGTGTGGTCCTAGGACCCCCAATGGCTTCAGTAATCAAGCGATCACCCTGCTTGTACACATACAAAACACCAAAAGCTCTGCTGGAAGTGTTGGATTAGACCAGAATGTTTTCAGGCCAGGATATTAATGTTTAGGCTAGTTGTTTTCTCTGGTGACCCTGCATTCCCAAGTGTGAAATACGAACCATCAACTGGCTTCAGTCTGTTTGTGAAACTTGCAAAAATTGGCTACAGGTTAGTGGCAAATGTGAAACTAATCCAAAGAAATTTGGACGCAGACCCACTCAAATTAGGAAAGGGGGCAGGGGGGTATGTTATCGCTAAATATGGTTAAGCCTGAGGCCAAAACACTAAATGCATTAACCAGAGCACTTCAGCAGGGTACTGTACAAGAATGCCAAAACATATTTTGCCTGGATTTCTATTTAGTTCAGCTCTTTTTAGTTTAACCTTGTCCTTGAATTTTCCTAAAATTGACTTTGAAATGATTTCAGCATGGCAATTTCAATCCTACTTTCACTTTAATTTATGCCTAGGAATGTACATATATGTACCACCTGTGCATGTGCATTCAGGCTTATGCAGTTTGGGTGCACACGGCTGCATGTAGTTGTGACCTCAGGCTTACGAGACCTGGGTTTTATTCTTGATTCTCTTCCTGCTGTGTGGCTTTGCAGATCTCCTCCCCTTCTGTATCTTGCTTCCCCTCTTGCTTGTGGAGGCCATGGCTTTTAGGGGAAATCTTGCTCTGCTTTGCTTTCAGCACATGGTTCTAGTAGGTGTGTTTTGCAGGTTGTTGATGGAGATGGGGACTTTTTGGGCACTACCAAAATCGGGAGGAGAGGTGAAACCTTAGGGAGTGTTCAGCTGCAGGCTTATGTTAATCATTAGAGAACAGCTTACTATTCATGAGTGCTAGAGTTAAAAACATCTGCAGGGTTTAAATTGACATCCAAGCCTAGGGAGGACTAAACACATCCTTTGTGTAACGTTCCGCAGGCCTTGCATTTGGCCATCTCTTCTGCAATTTAACTGCTCAAAGACGAACTTCAGTCGTTAAAGATAAACGGCCATGTGCGGTGTTCCCCGAAGCTGCCCGGGCCCTGGACACTGCGCTCTCCCGGCTCCCCACCTCAGTCCTGCAGGGCCGTGCTGCAGCAGCCGGCAGGCTCCGCTCTCCCTCACCGCGGCGAGCGCCGACGGTCGGCTGTCTGACGGGCGCGTACTGCTCCAGCTCCCTTGATGTCGCAGACAATAGATGGACGCATTTGTCATAATTATGTGCGAATCTCTATTAATTGGAAAGCATGTTTCTCACCCTCAAGTCTGTGTGGCTATCGACGGCAGATCACCACGCTGTGGTTCCCAGGGGAGACTATATCCAAAGAAAACAGGACTGCTTCCAAAGAGCTGAGCAGCTGCACCCTGTCAGCCTGTTGAAAAGCAGTCTGCCTTAGCAATAGGCTAAAACACGAGCGCTACTGTACGGACATCGCAGGCTTACCCTCACTGAGCAGCATGTTCGTGTATCTCGGGGCTGCCACATACAGGACCTTACCCATCCATCAATATCATCGCTTTAGGAAGAAAAAAAAAGTCGCAGAGATGTTCCAAATGGTTTCACACTGAAAGGAAGTGGCAGACTTTGCATTTGGCACAGCGTGCTGGAAGTTCCCGTGCTGGGCAGCACCTCTCACCGTGGATGGGCAGGCTGAGCTGCCTTTGGGACATACTGCCTTTGATTAAAATTGGCAATTCCGAATCTCCTGCTGCCCGAAGGCAGCTTGGTGAAACGTGACTGTTTGTGACAGCCCAAGTGCAGAAGCCTGTCGTTCGGTTTCCAGCCTGCCGCAGCGTCGAACCAAGCCTTGCCAAAAATAGTTATCCACAGTAACACTTAACAGCAAAATACCCTGTTGTCCTGCAACCTTTGCATTAATGAAATGAAAACAGATCAAGCAAAATCAAAGGTTTTCTTTTGGTGATTAAACCACAATTTATGTATCAAATATCCTCCGTTTGTTTACAGAAAATGTTGGCTTCTGATTTAATGCTATGCCACAAACTGCAGCCACAGGCTGCGCTAGAGCTCTTGAAACCAGACTCGATTCTCCCCATGATAGCATTGCCGCACATTGCCTCATCCCCTCCCTTACCTGCCTTCCGCTGGGCAGAGTGGAGGCAGGTTTAACTGCAGAGCTGAATCTTATTGAAAATGTAAAATGAATATCTAATAACAAGGCAATTTAATAGAGCAATTCCAAACGGCTGAAAGCAGATTTATATCAGCACATTGATTAGTTGCTGGAGACTTGCAGAATCTTATATTTCTGATTGGTCCTGGCCAGATGAGCTCTATTTGAGGATATTATTCCTGTTGAGTTTTACACCAATCTCTCTTTATTACTCTCATTTCCTTTCCAAGTAAATCTGTGGGTATCAAGAGTTTGAGCGCTGTGGTCATGGCCCACCTGAATTCCATAGCATTTGAAACATATCTAAGAAATTCAAACTTCAGAAGGACGAAGAAGATTGTAACACAAGCAGAGGTGAGAAACGGAAATTGGATTTACCTGCTTTGGTTTTTTGGTTTTGCTTGTGGAGCTCAGATTCTGTGAAGACAAAGGCTGGTGGAATAAACCTGAAAAGAGAGGATAACTAGAGATAGCCACAGAATGAAAGGTGCAAGTATCAACTGATACTTTAGATATCTCAAGGTAGAGAAGTATTGGAGTGGAAATAGCTGGAGCAGCTACTAGTTCCGTGCAAGTTGTTACTTGCAGGCATACGGGCATAGTGTTGGAAAAGAGAAGGCTTCAGAAGTCAGATGGATGATAGGTTCTGCAGTGAAAGCAGGGAAAAGCTATTGGACTTGAGTGAATCCTAGTCAAGACAAAGGACTGAAGCAGCAATGAGATTGCAGGTGAGCTCTCCAATACAGAATAGAATTGGGCTCCCCAGCACATGGAGTGCTTCTTCGTAGCCTGCATTACTCAAATATTTTTTTTCTTTATCTGAGCTGTTCAGATAGTCAACCTAGGTAAAAACCAAACCTTTTTTTTTTTTTTTTCTTTTTGCTAACGAGTTGAGTCAAGTCTTAATCAAATTTCTTGAAAGTATATTTAAGCCTTCAGCACCAATGAATCATCTGATATGAAATAGAAAAAAGGGAAAATAAACACATTTTAAGATTTTATTAGCATTTTGATCAGCATCTAAAACTACTTCAAAATACATATAAACTGCCCATCTCAAGGAGTCCAGATAATGCTGCGTGGTGCTAGAACATGACCAAGCAGGTTGTACAGAAATCATGAGGTATTGGGTAAAGCAGCATGTGGCAACACAAAACTGCAGATTGCTGATGTTGCCATTGAGCGTACTGAAAGGTGCTGGCAAAACTGTTGCTCTTCCTCATGATTAGAGGTAAAGGCCATGTTTTTCAAGCTTATAAGGCTCTCCTTCAGACCTGATGAGAGTGCAGACACCTGAACTTCCTCTGAGTTCAGATATGCCAGATTGCATGCTGGGTTAAATCATGCAGCAGGAGTGGCTATCTGGTTCACTGGCCTTTGTAATGGGCTCGGGCTTCAGCTCTGGATTGCAGCTGGGCAAGTACCTCCATGTACTGTCCTTTGAGCATCGTTGCTCCTGCTGTGCAGTCCCAATGAGTTTCCCCCCTTAACTCAGCTGCTCAGCAGATCGTAGTTCAGCCATGTCTGACGTGGGGTAAGAGAGCGGGAAAAAGATCATAACACTGCTCTGTGAATTCATGAGATGGTTGTACCTCTGCAGAGAGCGATGGTCTCCAGATGCCGCAGGCAGCTTTGAAAATCTCAACCTCTGTGATGCTAAAATTCTGATCATCAAATAATTTTCATTCAAATCCCCTTTCTTCCATCCCATACTTTGTGTGCTGAAATTTTGGCCAAGCTCTGTAGAGCAGACTGCCCTTCTGCGGGTGGAATGCCTAATGTAATAGGATCCTCAATGAAGGCAACAAATAATCTGAGCTTTCTAATTCTATGGCTTTGATTTGGGAATGTTGAGTTTTTGGGCTAGCTTGGGTTTTGTCTTTCTCACCTTAACTGTTCAAATTAATACTCTTCACCAGCTGCTGATACAGCTTAGATCAGAAGGAAAAAAGACCTGAAAGTTCATACAATTTCTACTGTGAACTTTGACCCTTGAAAAAGAGATTGGTAACTTTTTTAATAAATATTTTCCATTTTTACTCAGTTCACTTCCTAGCTATGCCTGGGAACAAGAAGCAGGAAGCACCATAAATCTTGTGGAAAAGCCTGTTCTGGCAAATTTCCTAGCCCAGCTTTCCTGATCATTGAGTTTTGGATCGTTTGGATAAACTTCATGTAAGTAACCAAGCTCATGTACTTCTCCAATCTATTTGCAAACTTCAGATCCCATGAAGCCAGCTCATTGCTTACTGTAAGCAGCCTGAACTCTACCTTCTTTTGCCCAGCTTGTATATAAAGCACAGGTTTAGGGCTGCGTTGTTTTTTTGGATGAGCTTTGTGCTAAAATGACTTAGAATCTTACAGTGATTGCTACAGCCAAGTGTAACGTAAGCAGGCGTCTTGCAACCTTCCTCCGTGCAGCTTTGCTAATGCATCCTAATCCTGTCTGGTGATACCTTGTGCTGTTCAGAGACTGTACTAACCCCGAGCGGAGTTTACCAGTTGCACTAAACCACCATAAAACTGCTGCATAACAATCCAAGGCTCAGTTTGAATCTAACAAGTTGTTCCCCGTGCAACAGAAAAAACAAGTTTGAACCCTGAAGAGAGAAGCAGCTCATGAAAAATGACTTAAGAATAGATTTTAAAGTTCCTTCTCTTCTCCTCTAAGGGTGACATATGGTTCTGTGATAAACAGTTAAAGTAAGTTAGCGTGGCAGGCTACCAAGGATCATATTGCCAGAGGCTGCGCGAACAGGTACATGTATAGTCAATATCCCCAGATGTTTGCTCAGTAATGCTAATAGGCTGCTATTATTCTCTCAGGCATTAGGTCCATTTTAGTCCGGGAAGAATATGGTATTTGATTAGGGCAGTACAGCACACCCTGACAAAGGGGTCTACTGCCTGTCACACCTTGACTTGTTGAGCGCTAACACAGCCTGGGGGATCACAAAGCTGTCATTACAAAGCATTAGCATGAGAAAAGGAGCACTCCTCGTGTTTTGGCATGTCACACCCAAGTGACAGGGAGCACAAATACAGTCAGGCACACAGAACAGTGCAAGTCAACGTCGGCTTTGACAGTGTTGGGCACCAAGGCTGTCACTCCTTTGACACAGCCCCTCCTTCCCCCCAACCCACGCTGCCATTCGCAACAGCAGCTCGCCCACCGCTTTTATTTCTACACAATGTGTCAATAATTACTTGTCAGGCCTCTGCTTATAGACCTGGGATGGTGAATAAACGCTTATTATGCCTGAAAAATGTTGCAAGCTTTACCATAAATCTTGCGTTACAAATGCGCACAATAGGGGCTATTGACACAGAGGCAAACACTCACATTAGCATGTAAAGTCATGCTGCCCAGAATGGAGTTTGACAAACTAACTTGCAGCAAAGGATTTGTTGACCTTTTCTTTGCCTTCCTGGCAACTGGACCAGGTTTGTGTGTATTAAAAACCCAGATGAACAGGAGATGAGAGAAGATACTACGCATCTTCCTCTTTCTCTAAGAAGCAGCGAGGTAACTTTGTATCTGAGAGCACTGCAGAAATGGTGTTAGTTGATGTCATTCTGCAAACATCACATAAGCTGCTGTAGTCGCATGCTAAAAGCATTTTTAATTTTTTTTTATGGGAGTTGAGCAAATTTAAAAGCAAAAGTTGGATGTATTTGAATATAGCAGCCCATAGACTTCTGCCTATGCCTGCGTACCTGAGAAGGGCTTAGCAGCTGAAACGTTATTCTGGACTGCTAGCTATTCATGGATTGCCTCTACAGGTTGCATCTCTTTAGTTAGCTGTCTACCAATTTAGGTTTCAGATTCCTTCCTGAAATGGACTGGAGGTTTGATTTGGTATACTGGAACAAATTGTATGAATGATACTCTCTATGCCAAACTTCTTGAACACAAGCATCTACACTCTGTACTGTTAATAGGGATAGATGAACATCTCCAGAGTATGATCCTAACTGCAGGTAATCTGAACTATCCTCTATAACATTTCATTGGTTTCCCTTTATTTCTTTGTTTTCTAATGGCTTACTTTATCTATTTCATCTGCATCTTTCATACTTTGAAATACTCTTGTTTAGGTCATGCCCATCCAGACGTCTGGGATCTGGTGACTGAAGATATCCTATAATTGTGCTTAACCCTTTCATGTTTTCAATAATCTTCCCCCCACAGCTGTTTTCTATCTTTTAATATCTTTCTCTTTCCTTTTTTATTTATTTTGGCATTGAAAGCTCAATTTCATTTTTATTAGTGAGTTTCCCATAAACTTGCTGTCCTAGATATCATATCTTCAGTCAGTGATCTAGAATTTGTGTTTCAAATGGTAGAAAAGAATACTTTTAAAGAAATACTGCTTAAATCACAATGCTATTAAGAAAATAGGAACATATTTCTTTTGATTGTAGCTTTTATGGAAAATAGCTTCTTTTAAGAAAACAAGATTCTATTTTGTTTTTAAGAACATTCCACCTGAACTGTGGAATAAATTTGACCTAATCCCTTTAAGCAATCCAAAAACTCTTTGACAAATAAAGTTTACATTGTGTATGTAAATGAGTGATTTACATGCATGTTGTGGTACACAGATGAATATGTAAGATGTACATAGATGCATAGGTACCAACCACAATCAGAATTGCATGAGAATATGCATATCTATATGGCTTTCAGTTTACCTTGTAAAGTCATTCTAAGGTTAAGATAGCCTTTGAAAAAAATAAGGCCGGCATTTGAGGTCTGGTTCCACCACAGTTTAAACCAATCTGAACCTGTGCTGCTGTTGTCCCACTGTTCCCTCCTGAAACGCGCACGTGTGTGTGCACACACACTCCTCCTCCCTTGCCTCTGGTCATGGGCTTGGTGAGTTGGTTCAGGGAGCTAAACTGGCAGTGAACTATTGGCTTTTTTGTATGATTAATTTTCTTTTGGTTTAGCTCCCCGAACAAGTTCTGCAAAAGCACTAATGTCAGCACAAGAGAAGGGTCATAAATGCAGCGTGAGGAGGGAGGCAGGGCGGGAAGAGAGTTTTAGGTTCTGTAGAACCGCACCTTTAGGCTGCAAGTAATTCACCGAAATAAGTCTAATTATCCTTGTCTCCTTCTATAGTCAGTGAAAGCAAAAAGACACCACTAGAAAGCTTTTCAGATCTTAGGGTTCCCCAAGTTGTCTGTCCTGACATTCCTTCGTTCTGTGGGCATTTGACACAATGAATTTTCATCACTGTTATCTTAAACAGACCTTGTCTGCTTTGTTTTAAGTTACGCTGATCTCAGTTTGGGATAACTCCATTGACTGCAAATGTTTTTATCACTGTAAATTAGATTATTGGATTGCCCTGTTGCTGCAGTGAACTAGGAAACTCACCTCTGCTTGCTTGCAGGAAGGAAGGTTTTTTTCTCTTTTGACTCTGACTTCCCTTGT
The DNA here is from genome assembly GCF_028389875.1 of Rhea pennata. NCBI lineage: Eukaryota > Metazoa > Chordata > Aves > Rheiformes > Rheidae > Rhea > Rhea pennata. The sequence continues at coordinate 5,994,624 of NC_084678.1, forward strand.
CATGTGAGAGCATCTGAAAGGCTGGATAGCTGTATCCTGGGGCCATGCTGAGCTGACCTAAATTCTACCTGGAGTCCTGAACCTAATGTTTTCTAATGGCTAAGTTTCTAAGGCCCTGGGGCTAAAGCACAGAGAGCCGTGTAGCAAGACCAGATGTATGCAGCCTTGATAAAATGACTTCTGTGAAATTTCTGTATAGGAAGTGGATCTCTTCCATACCTTTTTGAGACCCTCATTCTCCTGTAAGAGTGGTAAAAAGCCAAAATCCAAAACATGGGCAAATTGGGCTCTTTAAGCTCTGCAGAAGTTCAGAAAGATGAGGGTTGTTAGGGTAACTTGTAGCACAGAAAAGTCATCTGCATTTGAGAGCCCTTTTTGCTTTACCTGATATGTAAAAAGAATACCATGTGTGTTTTTTATTGTAACATTTATGGCTTTTCCCTGTAACCTAGTGCACAAGAGGGTTTTGACTCACTTTAGTCTTCAAAATAGTGAATGAGGTGTACAAGCGAACAAATATGACTGTGCTAGTTCATAAGCTTGTTTACAGAGCGTTATGCTAAATGAAGATCCATGTTCCACGGATGCACAGAAGTGATAGCTGTCTCACCGTCTGCTGTCTGTTAGTGAACGTTTCAAACTGTTTACCTGTTTCACTAAACCAGATAAAAACCTGTTGATCTCCTCCCCACACACACCATGCCAAGTTTCAAACTTTATGGAAAGCCATAATCATCTCAATCACTGAATTCTTTATTCAAATATAGATACATATATTCCATCCTCTCCGTCCATCACAGAAACAGAAGGAGCCCTGGAGCAGAACATGGATGCGGTTTAATCGTACAGTTAGTGAACAGTGCATCTGACCTAACCTTTTCTGCCATTAACAGTTGCAGAGGGAACTTGAAAAGACAGAGCTTAATGATGACCACTGGAACTTGGCCAGAAGAGAAAACTAAGCCCAACTCGTAAATAAAATATTTTTTTCTTGAATACAAGCGGCCAAGAATTCAGTCTTACAAAGGGGAGTTTCCAGCTGAAAGGCCTCCAGTTCTTGGGGCTCAGAAATGTTGCTGCCCTGCCCCGGGTATCAAGATGTTGACATTTTAAACTGAGAAGCTTTCATTCTCTACCTTTTTGCCTGTGGCTATTTACAATGTTGATTTGGTGCCATTCGGGAAAATAGAATAAACAAAGAGTTAGTCGCCTTGTTTTGTTTTTCTTTTCTTTTCTTTTTTTCTTTTTTTCCCCCTGCAGTTTCTGACTTTTTAGTTGATTGCAGTCTTGTTTCAGGGGCTGTGTTCTACAATAGAAAGCCTGTGCACAAGTTCAGCTAACAGAGTCTCTGTCGATAGCACAGGCATCTGCTAACAGGGACATACCGGGCAGAGATGGGCTGTGTTGGGATTCCTGGCTGACTTAGCTATTCTAAGAGAAGTCGCTAGTGTAAGTGTAGTTATACTGGCAAAGCTTCTAGACTGTAGTTTTGTCACTGTATGACATGACCTTTTCTACCCCAGATAAATGGAAAGCTGGATTGTTGTCTAACAACACTGCCTCCTGTATGGGCTCCTGAGATCTTCATGTGTAGCTGTCGGTGGGAAATGGGCAAAGGGCTAGTGCTGGTAAGTCTCTATGGATAGTGATATGCTTTTTTTATGACCTCATGAAAAGTCTTTTGATGCTATTATACTTCTGTGTTGAATTCATGCAGTAGCTCTCTTTAAATATAGAACTCTTGAGGTCTCAGGCATGCAGTTTTTAAGGGTGTCTGGTAAAATATAGGTTTCTTTTTTTCTTTTTTCACCTTAAAAATTTATAAAAGAGGAACAGTAGAATGGGAGAACCTCTTTCTCTGGAGATGATAAGATCTAAGGTCTGCATGCAGCTCATCAGAAGGATACTTATTTTGGTAGTGGCATTCAAAATGTACTTTTAAAATGTGACTTAATCATTTACTCACTGGTCCTGGCATAGTGTCAGTTTTTAAAATTTCTCAAAACAAGATTTTAAGAAGCATTACCATTTTATGTGTTAATCATTTTTGTCTTAATAACTAGAACTACTAAAGTCACCATCTTCATATTCAAACTGTTAAAAGATACTTCTTCTTTAAATCATCTCAGCATAGCTAGAAAATGTCATCTTGTCGTCAGACCTGACCTTCCAGTTCTGAGACTAATATTCCTTGAAGAAAGATAGTGAGATAGAACAAAATAAAGTGTGTTAGTAGAACCCTAGTAACAAGTCTATGGAGAAGCTGATGCTTCATATCTGGAATACTGAAGCAAAATGCTCATCAGAATTTTGGATGATAAGGAAGCAAGTGTCTTTTAAAACCCTTTAGTAACTGTTAAGGACTCATAAACATCAAAGGCACAAAGTGGTGCTTTGGTTGGAGACAGTGATTTGGGGAATGCTGGACTACATATTGGTTTTCATATTGTCTGATTTCTTTCGCTCCAGAGGCTTGATTTGTAGTGATTTGCTCTTTGCTTCTTCAGTTCCCCAATCTCACTATGATAGACATGTGATTTCCTCCCTCTATGTGATATCCTCTCCCTCTGCTCAGCCCTGGTGAGGCTGCATCTGAAGTACTGTGGCCAGTTCTGGGCGCTCCAATACAAGAGAGGCATGGAGCTACTGCAGTGAGTCTAGAGGAGGGCTGCTAAGATGATTAAAGGACTGGAACATCTCTCTCATGAGAGAGGCAATGGGCACAACTGAAACACAGGAAGTTCTGTCTGCACGTAGGGAAAACTTTTTTACTGTAAGGATGACTGAGCACTGAAACAGGTTGCCCAGGAAGGTTGTGGAGTCTTCTTCCATGGAGATATTCAAAAGCCATCTTGACACAATCCTGGGCAACGTGCTCTAGGTGACCCTGCTTGTGCAGGAGGGTTGGACTAGATGATGTCCAGAGGTCCTTTCCAACCTTAACCTTTCTGTGACATACCATTTTAGAATTTCAGATCCACGTCTAGGTCAGACTTTATACACCATACCAAACAGAGGGCTTTGGCTGAGATACTGACGCTTGCAGTTCCCCATGGTCAGTGCTAATTTCATGTACAAGTAATTCCCAGTAACTCAGTAAAATGTTTCAGGAAGCAAGACTGAGGCATCTAATATGGAGTCTGAATTTGGCCTTGTTTTATGTATGCTCCGAGCAACTGATCTGGAACTTCTGTATGAATTATAGCAGATAATTGATAAAGTGCAAGATGAAGAAGAAAAAACCTTGTGCTTATTTTTCATAAGCATTACCATGAGTCAGCTGCATATGACTGTATCCTTCAAGGTTACATCTGCAGGAGAGGACAAGAAGTAGAACATTCTGTTGTCCTGAGCGCGAGAGCACGCTTTCAGCAAATCCCCTGCCCTTATCTCTTGCTATTTATTGCTCCTTTGGGAGGATTATGACCTTCTATCCCCTTTCCACTGGGGGCGGATTGTGTTTTGAAATTATCCTTTTCTAGATGAGTGTCACAGCCAGTTGGACTCACTTTCAGAAACCTTACTTCTCAGAACGTAGTACCAGCAGACTATTGTTTTTTTTTACTTAAAATGGTGATGAGTCCCCCAACTATGGAGTGCATTAACCTCTCTGCTGCTGCAATTTTATGTATTCTGTTGTTTGTTTTCTGAATTTATTTGCCTGAATCGGATTTAACCACTGTGAAACTGAAAACCTCAAGTTTAAGTGCAGACTACTATAAACTATTATTTTCCAGTCTCTTGTAGTGGCATACCATTGCTACAGGGCAAATGTATGTGTGGTTACTTCAGATTATAGTTCTGTCCTTTTAATTATTGAGGGCAAAATATATAGTTTTAACTAGTTCCTGCATACCAAGCCCAGTTCCTATGCTTTCTATTAGGTATGGAAGCTCCATTCTTTTTTGGAGAAAGTTACCTATAACTGCTATCTCTGTAAAATAATCTTTCCAACAGAATGGCATTATTTTGCCATCATTCTATGCTGAGCTTTCAGCATCTTTAATTCAAGAACAATTTGTAAATTTTGTTACAACTTCTCAGATATTCTGGTCTTTGGGAACGAGATATGGGAGAATCTCACTGTTTAAAAAAAAAGAAAGAAAAAAAAGAAAAAAGGTTTTACATGGCTCATCTTTGCCTCTGAGTCTATAATCATTTGGTAGGCTTGAACTGTTTTGAGTGAAAAAGGTCTTCAACCCATGTCTTTTAACTCAACCTCTAGGCTATTATACAAAAACATGCTATAGCTGCTGCTAACATCTGCTCTACATGCCATTTTTTTTCAATGAAGAGAGCTTTAGTTGTGGTGTTTCGTACTGATCATGGTGTTACTGGTATGTTAAGAATGCTTAAGGCACAACTACTGTATAGAGCTCCTTAAGGCGCTCTGGGATAGCCATAGTAGCAGGTCCTGAACTATTCAGCTAAGACAAATAAGTAGCAAAAAATAAGTGCCTGGATGGGATTGCATGGATTGCTCTTTCAGTTAAATGCCTGAATTCTACCCAAGTGAGAATAAATAATGACTCTCCCATCTATTTTTCATTCTTCCTTGAATAACTAGTCCCGTAGGTTAGGAGAAAAAATAGCTGTGATAGGTCTCAATTTTAGTGAGACTTTTGACAGTGTATCTTAGAGACAGAGTAGGGAAATGTGATCAAGATTAAGTGACCATAAAATTAGGTACACAGCTGACTGAAAAAAAGCTTTGAATTAATGATTGTAAGAGGTGTGATGTCAGACTTGGAGGACATTTCAAAGGGGGGGTAGTTCACTCTCCTGGGCTCGCATATGATCAACATTGTTAATGAGTATCTTGGGTTATGCATTAGAAGAATGAAATGTGCTATTTACAAATAATAATGAGCTGGGAAAGGCTACCAAAGTTCTTAAGCATGATGCTGGAATTCAAAAGTTCCTGATAAATGGAAGAAATCTATGGAAATTAAGAAGTTGAAATTCAGTAAAGTGAAATGCAGAGTATCATATCTGAGAGAAGAGGAAGGTGTGGATACTTGTCAAACTACAGAGATGGATACTTGTCAAATTTTACATCCTTCTCTGCACTATTACATGTTGAAAAGGATGTGAAACTTGTAATGATTCTCAGACTGAAGATGAGTCAAGTATGCTGTGCGGTTGCACAAAATCTTCTAGCACAGATTTGTAGTGTATGGAAAGCTTAGGAGGTGGTTATCTTTGCTGTATGTAGGAATAAAACATGGATATTTTCCACCGTATCAGATGGAGTAAGTCAAGAAGTAATTGGATTCAATTACTGCAAAATTGCAAGTTGATTTATGCCAGATATTAAGGAGAGTTAAATGATGAAAGTTTTGAGGCACTGAAAGAGGTATCCAAGGAGGCTTAGAATTTCCTTCACTGTACATTTTTAGTAACAAATTAGATTGAAATCAATCAGGAATGGTCTTGAAATACTTACCCAACTGTTGTACAAGGGAAAGAACTTGCTGACCTTTTGAGTCTTCCTTTTCAATGATAATCTATCACAAAAATCAATTCCTGCTATTTTGCTGGCAAGAAAATTCACAGCTTCTAAAATTGTCATGTGTTTCAAGCTATTTTTGTGACTGTTTTTGGCTTTTGTTTTTTCCCCTTACATGTTTTGGGGGGTCTTTTGCATCACACTTGTGAATGCCTGTTGGCATTAGACTTGCACAGAGCTGGCTGGAAGATGACTTATTCACATATTTAAAATAGTGAGATTTTTAGGATGCTTTTATCCACCTATGAAGAAAGAAAACTTGCTGAAAAATTCCAGAAAATTTCAGAAAGGTCAATGAAAACTACTTGTTTTGATATTTGACATGTCTTGGTGCATATTGGTAACAACACAGGGGCAGATTAACGCGGAATTAAAAGGGAGGAGGGAAAAAGCACTGATTTTATTGTTAGACTACTAGCTTCATGTCACTGATTCTGAACGCACATGACAAAGCCAGTAGTCAACACAATACTAATAAGTGCTCGGACAACAGATGTTAAGTGTGAGAGCTGGAGTTTGAACACGCAGTTGGCATGTACTAGCAGAGAAAACCACTTCAGGCCATGTTACTCTTTGTGCCAGTGCCCATGCTTTTGATGTGGCTGCCACATGTGCACAGCCTTGCCAAGACCGAATTAGGCAAACATTTCATTAGGAAGAAAATTGTCAGCCGCTACTTTTACATGATTCCAAGAATGAATCCTTCTGTCCGCCTCACCCCCACTCCCACCACTGTTATTTCGTGGGTGCAGCGTTTTCGGGATACAAATCTGAACGTCCTCTTGATTGTATGAATAACTAGAACTGGCCAGATACATTTGGAAGAATTTGCCACCTTGATAGCAGTAATATCAATAGGAAGGCTAGGACTTCTCGAGACTTCAGTGAGAGCTTGGGCGCTCATTTTCTGGAATGATAGATAGGCAGCTTGTGTCTTAAGAGAACATTGGCAGACATCAGGTTAGCTGCAGGTATGACAGCTGAAAGAGAAAATAAATCAGTCGCTGAAGCTCTGTGATTCAGTGCTGGGTATTCATGTTAGAATAGACCTTTCTCACCCCCCTAGGAAGCTATGTGACCTCATAAGCCCACAGGGGAGTCTGTTGGGTTTGTTCCATTTTGTGTAATTTTGAAATTCATGCAGTTCATTGGGAGGATTAATTATGTATAAGGCATGTGCCTGCATGTTCTTTTCATCTGTGAATGTTATCCTGCATGCAGTTATTAGGGGTCTGATTGGAGTGAACATTTTGACAAGAATTCAGTGACAAAAGGGGCCCATTAGTCTTTGAAGTCATGGGCCAAGGAAGAGGAATGCAAGTAACATCAGTAATGACCTCATTTAACTTGTGACAGAGTACAAGATAATCATGAAAGGTCATTGTAATGTAACTGTGTTGTACTCTATAAGCTGCACTGCTCATGTTTCAGCCAGTCTGTATTGCAGTTTTAGTGAATGCTGAAATCCTCCAATGTTCAAATACAGGAAGGATGGACTGAACAAGACAAGAGAAACTGGGAAGACCCTTCTGTTCTCCAAATACTTAAAAGTAACTGTCAAAAAGCTGGCAACAATGAAGGAGTTTTACCTACTGAGATTTTTCTTGGAAAATTTAATTTTTGACTAAAAGAAATATCTTGTTAAAAGAGGGGAAAAAAAAGTATTTTCCATAGAAAATGTTGTTTTCTCATAATAGCTACAAAGTGAAAAGATTTTACCTTTTAGTCAAAAAGCCGTAGGGACAAACACTGTAATCAAAATTGCTAGAGGGGAAAAAAACAAAACAAACAAACAAAAAAAAAACACGTTAGGACATTTCCGTGAACCTCTAATGCAATTACCTATCCAGCTTTATGAGCAGTAAAGAGAATTTAATAGCCTGCTTTGGGAATAGATCTCCTATCTCCGTAACAGTTGCATCTGAAAGTAACTAAACTTTTGGGAAGAAAAATGGAGAACCCCAAACAAATTCTGTTTCACTTTTTCTCTATATTTTTGCCATCTTAAGACTCTGGACACATGTACACATTTAGATTTTGGACTAGACTTACTTATGTACAAAGCAGATAATTCTCCTGGTATTTTTGTCCTGGTGAGAGATAGGAATTACTGGAAATGTCTTGGAAAACACCTTCCCTCACAGGAGCAAATCTCCATGCAGCCCTGAGAGATCCAATATTTTATACAGGGCTTAGGTTAACATAAAACTTTTACATTACTAGGTAGATACCAGCACTTCGGTGGATCAGCTTTAACTGCCTCTGTGTACTAAAAATGCAAGCAATTTCTGCTAGGTCACAGACTTGTTCTGCTGTTTAGTTTCTTAGCTGTGTCTTTTCAACAGTTAACTTTATTACGGTTTCAACAAAGTTTCCATTTCAATTTTTCACATCTCTCTAGTCAGGAGGACTTGTCATCCACAGAAGCAGACTTCTGTTTCATAAAATTTTTGGAATAAAGAGCATTTTGCCATCAACACAAGAAAAGATTGTTTCCTTTGTTTAGCCTTTGGTGGGAATTTTTTGGACACGTGCAGTCTGCAAGGGCCTGTTTTCCAAAAGCAGCTCTCAGATTGTGCCATCAGCTTATTTCCCTCTGTACAAAATTGGCTTTGTGTTTGTGTTTTAAGTAGCAGGCCATCTAACAGCCAAGGTTACAAGCACAGCCAGTTTTGTGTGGATGGATTTACAGAGGTCAGTCAGCAGATCTAGATCTGGGCAGACTTGAGATTCATCAGAATTGAGATACCTCCATGCTGTGTCTCAGAATCACGACCCCTTTAAGAAATATGCAGAGCTTTCTGTCGTGCTCCAAGTATGCCATCTCTTAGAGACCAATGAAAGCAGGAGATACATATGACTAAAGCCTTATTCATTATTTTTGCCTCACACACAGCAGACAAAGTTGCTTGGAAATTAGCATGTTATTCCGATGTTTTTCATGCTATTTTAAGTTACCTAAGTGCCAGTGACACAGTAATCACCATGTGTGCTATATTCTCTAGTGATCACATCAACGCTGTATGAGTTCCCACGCAGCAGTGATTACACTCCATGGATCCTGCTTTGGGATGTATTGATCGTAGGGCAAAACACAGTATGGATTTTTTCAGGCTAAATCCTTCTGTAGATGTTTCATAGTCCTGGTCAGGAGTTTTTGAAGGGACCTTTCTCATCACCATCCCCTTCTCCCCACCCACTAAAATGTTAAGCAATGCTACAAATGTTAATTCTACAGGTTTGCTTGAGTCTCCCGACAGTTCACTCTTATTTCACAATAGACAGATGTTTGAAAATATTCAAGTGTGTAGAAATACTGCTGCACTAATTGAAATGTCCCACAGTCGAGCCTTGCAGTTGTTTGTTTGCAACACGTGCCTTGTAGCATTTAGTTTCTTACTGGAAGCAAAACAACTGGGGCTAGCGGAAAACATGTGACTGTATCTGTTATTTACTTCTCCCTTCCACCCTCACCACCCACACCAGGCAGCACAGTTTGAACATGAAAGTCACTGGAGGACAGCAGCCTATAAATATTCAGACAAATCCAGGCAGGGCAAAAACGTTGCAAAAACCTTTGACTAACAGTTCACAGACCTAAGAGTTTGGACTAACCACTGCTGGCCAGGGATACAGGCTGAATTCAAACAAAGACTGATTGTAATTTTGTGGTTGGACATGAATGTTTTGCACAACACTGAGGCCACTTTGAAAATTGGACTAGGATTGTAAAATAACCTATTTACTGCAGTATGCATTGTATTTGAAAACACAAGGAAGCCTTGTAGATGCTGGCAGGACTTGGTAGAGACATTATGGCTGAAAAACTCTTTTCTGAGTATGAGGAGCTGTGTGGACCTTGCTTATTTTATTTGTCTTAGATTAGATGAGGCAAAGGAGATTAAACACAAAGCAAGGAATTGGGTATATTTTAGTTCTAATTCCATTTTTCCCACTGACTTTTCTCTGTGACCTTTGTTAAGTCACTTAGCTTTTGGCCCTTTGATTTCTTACCTGAAGAACAGGTGTAAGACTGCTCACCTTGCAGAACCTGGTGTGAAGACTGAAAAACTAATGTTGATAAATTAATAGTTGTAAAGCCTGTAGTACATTAAAAGCCTTATATTAGTGGCAAATGATACAGGAGTCTCATGAGTCTGTACAAAATTGTTTAAGTCATCTTCCATTGATTTACTTTGCGGTCTCATTTAAACCTGTGTGACCTATGGCACTGGTACTATGACCACCTGTTGCCTGAGGCAAAGTACCAAAAGCCAGCATCTTGAAGGTATCTCGGTGCTGAAGGATGCAGAACGGCTTTCTGAGCTTTGTGCAAGGCCGTAAGTGCCTGAAGTCCCCTGATCTCTAGCGTTCTGCCCCGGAGCCTGGCTATAAGCAGCTTTATTGAGCGAGACGTCAGTGCCGAAGAGGAATCGTTCTTGGATGAGCAACCGCAACTAGAGCAGGATGAAATCCTTGCTCTCCAGTGTGGTGTTACCTGAGGAGACTTGGTCACTTCAGGAATATTTCCTGGCATGATTAAGGGAGATGAGGAACAAAGGTGTGTCCTCTCTCCCCACGCAAGGAAGGAACATCTGCCTGCCCAAGTCCCAGACATTATAAAAAGGACAAACAGCTTTAGTAAGTGGGTTTGTTTGCACATCTAAAGATGCTGGGTGATCATTTCATTGATCCAAGTATCTGCCTGTCCTTAAATAACAGCAGCCTGAGATCTCAAAGTAGTATTGTTTGCAGAGTGGGCCTCTGCTGAGGGACTAGTCCTCATGTCAGCATGTGAAGTACCTGCCTGTTGGTGTTTTGGGAAGCTGAACAATTCCCTGCTTTCAGTCGTTACTATGTAGTAGTCTCCCTTATCCCCTTTCCAGTCATTTATTGGTCTGAGGGAGACCCTAATTAGAATACTTACTTTAGTAAGAAAAAAAGCATCTGACTAAATTCCAATGGCAAAGGCAAAAATGGCATGGGAAGAAACAGGTATTGTAGAAGTTCAGCATAACAGATTTGCTTTTGAGATGTAGCTTTGGCTTCTCTCTAACCTATTTTGGCCCTAACAGCTACATATCTGCTCTGCATGATCTGCCTCCATGTATTTATATGTGGTCTGTGCAATTTCGACACAGAACGAGCTATGATAGAAATCTTTCATTTAATTAAAATTGATTTTAAAATTCCCTTGATCAATAATGAGTTAAAATTCATCCCAGCAGTGATGGGAACAGCAAACCTTCTGAGAAAAGCTTTCAGGCCAGTGGTTTTGGCTCTGGAGAGTAGGTCTTGCCTGAAATTATCCCTTTCTTGGCTCCAGGCTCCGTGATGCTTGGCGCATTATGGTTTACCCTATAGCCCAGCTTGTCAACCACCCATATGAAAAGCTGAGACATCCAGGCTAAAGTTCTCTTTCATTTTCTGTCTTTTGCAGTGTAGATGCTTTAAACTCCAAACTCTTTATGACATCTAATGCCTTCAGGTTGGTAGTACCTACCAGGCATCAAAATGAAATAAGCATTTTGTGGAAAATGACCCAGTCTTTCTTCTTTGATACCTACACTATAGCCTAGCTAATTCTTTTTCTGAGTGTCAGCTCATGGGAAAATGGGTAAGTCATTAATAAAGCAGTAGGTAACAGCTAGGTTAAAAAAAATTGTAGAAGGGCTCCTCTGCTTTTACGTCCTGTTCCTGTATAGAAGAAAGACCCTAAGCGCACATATCTATATCTATCTATATATATGCATATAAATATATATAATCATGAATTTCTGTAAGGAAAGGTTACAAGAACAACATTGTATTTATATATTATGTGCTATATATTTTATGTATTTATATATATATATAAAATATATATAAGATTCTTGTAACCTTTCCTTACAGAAATTCATGATTAATAAAGATTGGCTTTAAATGTCAATAATATTCTTGCTCATGCTCTGGGTGCTTCCAATTAATAGTCTCAAGCCTTCACTGAGAGATACTTTACCAAAAGTACTATGATCAAGGAAAATTAGGGGGCTGGAGTACTCACTCGGTATTGCTTCTCTCATGACAGTTACCAGTTTAGTCCCATCTCAACATGCGATGAGAACTTTGTTCCTGATAGGCAAATAGATCACCTTACCTGATTTTCTCTGAAGCCACGTTAACTTGAAATCACAAATTAACTTAGAGGATCTGATAGCAGGATTGGAGCTCTCTCTAACTCTGCGGTAGAATAAATACAGAAGGTAGCACTGCTGTGATTTAATTTTTTTTTAAGTGACTAATGTGTAAATAACAGTGGCTTATATAAATGCATGTGGGGTGATGTGATGCTATGAAGAGTGCATTGAACAGGAATTCTAGACGGTTGTATTAGATAGATGATACGGTCAAACAGGAATGAAAGGAAACGTCAGATATAGTAGAAAGGAACGGCATCATCTCTGATCTGATGTTACCATTTTATTGCTGGTTGGAGGAAAACCGGTTTATTGAATTGCTAATTTACATTTCATATTGAAAATATGGTGGGATTATTTGCTATGCTTTGCTGTGCTATGCTTTCACAGAAGTTTAAAATACCAAACCAAATACCATGATGAGAAAATGATTTTGGAAGCAGAGTAACAGGCATTCTCTGAGCAGTCTGTAGCATATGATAAAGTGCACTAATCACTGTTTCAAGTCTAGAAAGTCAAAAAAATGATTAATAAACTCTGTATTGGTGAGTTTTTTCTCCTATTGAAAAGAAAATTTAGACATCTTCATTTTAGTAGAAGTACTAATTTCTTAATAAAAAGCATCTTAATGAAAGATGAGAATATTTTAAGGGGCTTCGAGAAAGTATTTTGAGTTTGACCTCAGTGATGATAAATAATACTTACTACAATTTCTATAGCATATGTATCCAGAGGTCTCAAAAGCACCCTGCAGTCAGTCATTACTAGAGTTGCACACAGTGCCCCATTGATGAAGCTTGGTGTGGTCGTACCCTGAGCCTTTGAGACGTTAAGCCACTCGCGTGGTGAGCCGCTGTAAACTGATGGAGGAATAGCATACAAGTCTCAGCTCCCGTGCTCTCACCTCTACACAACGCTACTCTGCATTCAAAAATTCCTTTAGTGAAAAGTAGACTTCTTTTCTTTTTTTTTTCCCCTACGCTATCACACTTTTACAAAGCCAGTAAAATAGCCAGATTTACTTTATGATGTTGAACATTTTTTGCAGCTCTGCTTGGTAATAGAATTAGATGCTTGATGCTTTTTCGATCACATGTTGTGGTTAGGGATTTGTTTTATGCTTGCTACACCCCAGTTCCTTTTAGCATCAAGGAAGCAATGAAAGGAAAATTCTACTCATCAGAGAAACAGTTCCTTATTTAGTGTTTAAGTATGCTTTGTTTTCCCTAAGAGCATTTTGGAGCCTCTACCTTTCTTCTTAAAGACATAGGTGGGGGAACATTTGCCAACCTATACAACCTCATATCCCCTCCTCACCCACCTACCTGCTGCTTGTTTCTTCTCTGATGCTCCATCCCTGTAACTGTGCCATTACAATTGTCGCTCATTGCCACACTGGGGACTGGGTAAAGCTGAGGTAGTTTTTAGGGAAATAACAGAAGAGAAAAACATAATTGCCTTAATTTTCGGTTTGGTCAGTACATGTGTGCTAATGCATATGCCTTAAAAAACACCTTGATGCATCTCAGGATGAGGAATGGTCAGTACTGCATTTTACGAAAGATGGGAAGAGCAAGACCTCTTAACAGCTTGGTGCCACCTACCCCTGCTGGGTTGAGAAACTCGGTAAGTCACATGCTAGAGTGGAGTGGGTAACCATCACCACCACCTCCTGGCTGAGGAATTCTGTCCTCCTTACTTACTGTCAGCTGAGCATATTTTTAAGTTTCCTAAATGACTTCATTAAAAGATACGGGTTTTGCTCTAATAGAAACAGAATATGTATCATCTTAGCTATGGAGAAATGGTGGTTATTTCCTACATTTAATTGTATTTTGATTGGAGATAAAAACAAACAATGCTTCCCAGAAGAAAGGTTGACCCTGTACAAGGCTATATTGGAAGCAATTTAGGGATTATAGTTTGTGAAACAATTGTCTGTTGTGTGGAAAATTCAGTTTTCAAAAAGTCCACAAAATTGGCCAAAGAGAGACAGTCCACTATTTTCAATCCTCAAACAGTTGATTAAGATGAAAGACCTTGTTCTCTTTGTGTTATGATTCCTGTCCCAGTGTTCTTGCTTGTGAGCCGTATATGTACAGTCTATATATCTGAGAATGCTACCTAGGTCTTCGTGTATCATTTTATCTGGAGCATCTGGTGACTTGATTTGTTGAAAAATGACTGACAGAGAGCTTACCTGACCCAAAGGTAGAAAGCTTAGACAATATTTTGAGAAAGCTATGAGAAAGGAATAACAGGAAGACAAGCTGCTGCTTTTGCTTTTCATGTGTATTATTAGGTCTTTGGGTTGCACCTTGAGTCCTGTTACTCTTTGGGGTTCTCTTGTGGTTGCCTGTTGTTGCTTCCTTTCAGAACCCTTTTGACCATCTGTGGCTTGTGGAGAATGTGAAAGCTCCTTCCTGTGTCCAAGATCAATAGCTTTAAAAAGAGAGCACAAGAAGCCACTAATCATCTTTTCCACCAGGCGTGATTAATTTCTGAAGTGCTTCAGCCAGTTTCCTTTGAAGTTCCATTTCCATCTTTTTTTTTTCTTTTTTTTCTGCAAGTGTCCAAAAGTTGGAGGCCCACCCACGTGTGTCCTGCAATAGACTGGAGCTGGCGATGGTTCCTCCAGAGAATCTGTGCTGTTTGGATGTGGGTGGGCCACAGAACTTTTTGGAAAGCTCTCTCAGATCTTGGAAATAAGATTTCAAAAGCCAGTTGAGATGTTTCCCAAAGCACCCTGGCTTCAGTGGAAAATGGGCCTGGTGCTGCTTTCCTGTCTGAATCTTGGATTAAGAAAAGAAGGAAAGAGAGATGGGGGAACCCAAATAGCCACTCTACAAACTTAAATTGAATGTGGTTCGGTTCCTGAGCTCCCCTCCAACTGAATAAGAGACTGAAAAAAGTTGTGCCCCACAGCCACCTCCTCTTTATGTGAGTAAATAGGACATTTCAGCAGTGCTGAGGCTGGGCCAGTGGAAAGAATTTTTCTTTTTAAGTTCCCACTAAGTCATCCACAAATCCACCTGGTCTCTCTTCCTGCTTCGGCTACACTCCACAGCAGCACTAAGAGCTGCTATTACTGGAGTATTACTTACACAAACAGGGATTACATGTATGGCTATGTGAAAAGTTCCCCTGGAACTGTGAAAGTACACAAATTCAGCACTATCTCCTTTGCAAGTATAAAAAACTGGTTGTATTGGAAATTGGTGACATGGCTCACTCAGAAATGAGCATGTCACTATGTTGGAGTGGGTATGTGTTTGAGCCTCAATATAGCTTCCAGTTGTATTGACCAGAACGGTCTAGTACATCCTTGGCTCTCATGGGTGTGCACTTGTACAGAAGCAGTTGATCACTGGATTGTAGTTGTTTAGTGCTCAGTTTACAGGTACAAAGGCAGGCAACATGCGCACGTTTCATCCTTTGCACAGATACTGATAAAGTTTCTAATGATCAGGCTTTATAAATGTGTTATATTGTGTTTGTATGACTGAAGTCATATACTACTAACGTGAGACTACCGCTGAATACTAGGAAGGGAGGCATCTATGAGCTGTCACCATGAGATACCTGTTTGAAAGCTATCGTTTATTTTTAATATATTAGATTTGTTTATTTTTTTGCTGTTATCGGTCTCTGTTGTTCCTGCTGCTGGCCGCTGTAGAAGTGCTGAGGCTCTTTAGGAAAGGCTGTTATCTTTGCTTTTACAGTATTAGTTAAAGTGGAACTGAAAGGTAATGAGGACGCTTGTGCTGCCAAGATTTCTTGCCCAAATATATCAACTTATAATTGAATTGAATTTCTGGTCATCTGTGTTCAGTGTGAAGCCCCTGCTCAAGGAAGGTATGCTCTGTAAAGATGGGATGGTGACCCAATTTGCCAGGAAGAATTCCCACGTTAAAAAAGATACTAGCTGAAGGCACAACAGTGAGCAATGAAGCACATGTCTCTATAATGCACAGCGAAAAAGAGGATGAGAAAGCAAGCCAATATAACAAGAAAAGAGGAATGTATACATGAAATTAAAAAGTTCTGTAGTGATTGCTGTAAACAGCTAATGTGTGAAACAGAAAAGTGGTTTCCCCTGTGTTTCTGGAAATGTAAAACGTACTTTATGCTCTCTCTTGAGAAGAATGACCCCCTTCTAAAGCAGTTGAATCATGACAGTAGACTTAAGTGAGGTTGAAATTAAATAGATACAGCAGTAGATGTTTTCATAAGAGAAAGTCTCCCAGGAAGTAAGTCTTAGGAAATCTAGGCTTCATTTTCTAGATAACACTAGATGCGTTTTCTCTTGGTCTTGTTAGAGATGTGTATTTGTCAACCTCTAGTGTAGAAATTGTCTCATTTAATCCATTCCCTCTTTTTTCTCTCTAACCCTTGTAAAGAAGCCATTTTTTTTTGCTGCATCTTCTAAGACTGCTTTTCATGTCTTCAAGTGAGGAGGGTTCTCTGTTCTTCAGGGACTTCATGTTCCTGGATTTCTTGCTCATGCTGCTGGTGTCTGCTTCCTTGTGAGTGGACATTACAGGGGAATTGTGACAGCTATTGTGATTTGGAGCATATGCATAAACTGGGATTTTCAAGGTCTTATAAGAATGAGCCAGGTGGCAAAAGACAGTCTTGACTGAATTACGTCATAAATTATATATAAGCGTTTATCCAGTTTTTCATGTGGAAAAAGAAATCAGTCGTTACTGGTCAACCAACGTGAAACCAAATTTCCTGTATGATGAATCCAAATCTCTGTCCAGCAGCATGCACAGCCTGTTGGATGATATCCAGAAACAGACTTAAAGTGAAATCCTGATCCCAAGGAAGAAAATGGCAGTATTGTCAAGGCTGGGCTTGGATTGTCACTGAGGGTTCTTGTGGATCCATGGCTTAGGGAAACGTATGAGTCACAAACTAGTTGTTAGTGCAGAGACCATCTGAAGCTGTTAACTCCAATTGCTTTATGCTCTCCTAGCTTCAAAAGAGGCATGTGATTTTCTGTCTTAATTTGGAAGTGGGGAAAATATTTGCTTCTCGGGCTATGACTTTGTACTAAATACCAAATTTGTCTCCTATTCAAATACTTACAGATAAGTTAAATCCCCCTAGGGGTCACCAACCCCTCATTGAAAAGAATGGGGCTATTCACTGGGGGAGCAGAAGAGGCATGTAAATCTTTAGGAGAAGGCTGTTAATCCCTTTATCTCCCTTTTTACTTCTATGCCATACCACCATTCCTTAAGGTTTCAGTTCAGTATTTTTGGTTGTTGTTAACTGTCCATTTACCATACATTTTTTGCACCTTCTACAGGAGCTCTTGGCAAGGAATTTGGGGTACAAGTGCTTATGTTTACACTGAAACATCAAACATCCTGGACATCAGCCTTTAGAAGGGTAGTTGGTTTTATCTCATCAAGACTGAGTATCTGAGTTAGTCGATCGCTTCTCTGACTTCCTTAGATGTTGTTTTGCCACTTGAGCCAGACAGAAGTGAGCCCAGTGACAGAAATAGTGTCTAATCAGGATGGCACCGTTTCCCTTGGTCTGCCAAGAAAGGTGAAAGTGGGAGAGAATAAGCTCCAGTGTTGGCTGTTTGGATGATATTTATTTAACGTAATGAATAATTTAAGCTATTATTTTTTTTGGTTGTTTGCTTTCCTCATCTGTTACAGGTGTTCATTTCATGTTTCTCTGGGGGTTTATGGATGAAGTTGTGGTCTTGATGAAGTTAGTAAGAGCAGGGTTTCATCACACCTGCAGAAATCATGATTGATTGGTGGTGCATGGTTTCTATACAAATGTTTCATTGAATCTGTAGCTGTTGTATTAAGCTGCATTTTCTTCCTAAATGTTTTTAAAATGGTTGGCAAGAGACTATTTCGTGTCTTTCAGATCCCCTCCTTCCTAGTAAAATTAATGTTACTGCTGAATATTTTGGATGAAAAAATAATTCTAAAGAAATTTGCTTTGAAATACTGTAAATGTAAAAACGTAAGGGTTTTTCCCTGTGATTGTTATGTGTCTTTATCTTGTGCCTAGAAATGCTATTTTGGATGCATGTTTGAAATGGCTCCTTTTTTAACTCCCTCCACCCTTTTTTTTGAGAAAGAAGCTCATTGCAAAAGAAAGGAGGTAAAGAGAGGGCCACATCACTGTAAGGGTAGACGATGGAGTGCTAATATTGGCATATACACTAGCATATGCGTGGGTCTCTTACCTGTGGCTAACTGAAGTGCGTTGGGTGTAACCCTCTGTAAGGCTGTACCTGCCTTAGTTTAAGTGCTCAGTAATATTCACGGAACCAAAAAGTGCATGAAGATATGTTTATTTTCTCTCTCTATTTCCCTCGTTTCTTCTTCCTTTTGAAACCTTAAGGTGTTGACTGGTGGCTCCCTATAGCGCTTAGTATGTTACCACCCGTTCACACCTCTACTTGTCCTCTGTCCCCACCTACTCTCACACTTCTGCTGCTGTAATGGCATGTTGCAGAAATACTGTGTTGCACAATGAATGTGTAGAGAGAACAAGGGGGTATTTAAAAGCTGAGAAATAGGAGAGTTAGTATGGGAAGAGAGAGGGAGGGAAGTGCTTTTGGCACATTGAGCTGGTACTGTATTACAATTCAAGATAGATGACAGCTGCAGAGTAGGGATTATAGCATTCATTTGAATTCTGAAAGTTGGATTCAACAGGAAGGGAGTGACAAGTCCAGGATTTGGGGTGCTATCTGAGAGTTTGCAAGATCAAGGGTTGCATCTCTACTTTGCTCTGGGATTTATATGAGAACGATTTTAAAAAACAAAACAACAACAAGAACAACAACTTACTTCAGGTCTAGATCCACAGAAGATCCTGGGGTGAGGGGGGATGTGGATCCTCAAAAATGCCACTCAGAACCTTGGAGATTTTACTGCATTTTCTTCAGTGAAAGGGAAGTGAGAAGTTCTGAGTTTTCACTTTCAGGTCCACAACTGAGCATGAGAAATGAGTTGAAATATTTTGCATTTCAGCTATGCAATCGTAACACTTTCTTATAATTGCACGTCGTCTTGGGAAGATTGTGCCCCTTGATCACTCTTGGAAAGAACTGAGGCTGAGTTTTGCCTTCACAGCACAACTGGAAACATGACAACTTTTACATTTGAGGTGCCATCCTACTCAGTTCACTCCTTGGAATCTGATACTGCAAGAAACGATGCAAAAGTTTATTAATTTTCTTTCCAATTCTGTTAAATTTCAGTGAGCTCAGAATTTGAAACGATGGCTTGCCCTTAAAGAGCTGGTTGTACTTGACAAGCGTGTGGCAAGACTTCATTAATTACCAGCAGCCCCTCCCAGCACTGCCTCCGTGTTAGGTAGGATATTTGTTCAGCGCACATAATTATCTCTCTGTCGTTCTATCTCGTATTGATTCATGTGGAAAAATATGATTAAAACATGAACATCTACAAATGATTCAGAATAACAAGAGAGGAAAGGCCATTGTTTTTTTGCACTGACTATACTAGATTACTATAATTACAGTTGAATGGTTATACAGTTCTCCATGCACCCACAAGACTGCGTGCTCCTTCACAGCCCCTGTCGTACCATTTAAAAGTAGAGATGTTTGAAAGAAACGTCCTATTAAGGATGTTTCTTTGACCCATTAAGAATCTTTACCTTGGCGCTAGTACATATAATCTCTGGCATAATGTCATGCAATAAGGTGGGGGGACGAGGGGGATAGGAAAAGAAACACCAACTCTTCAGACATCTGTTCTGGCGTTTCGGCCAAGAGCTGGAGAGGGAAGGCTGTGCCAGTTCGGCAGCCGCTCCTGCAGATTGCAGTCGGCTTGCTTTTGATGCCAGCGTTAATAATGTGGGCTTCCCGCTGTGGGGACGCCCCTGCCAGATTCCTAATTAGCACCCATGAACAGCAGCGAAAGGTGAAGTGGTCAGTTCTTTCCCCACCCTGCATCTTCATCTCTTCTCCGGGTAGATTTGTTTAGCGTCGTTTTGATTCTGGCCACTTAGCACAAGGGAAAAGTGTGGAGCAGGGTCGTATGTGCTCTTGCCTTGATCCTGAATTAAGCAACTGGCAACGCTGATGTGCTGAACCCCTCAGGAAGGCCAGATTCACTGGGGTGTGTGTACACATGACGGAACGAATTTCACACTTCATCCATTGCACACAGTGGGTTCCCTACTTGTTTGCTCTTGCAGCTGCTGCAGGCTGCTATGACAGGACATCATTTTCCTCTTCTGCTTTACTATGGGCTACACCTAGTTCAGAGGGCAAGAAAATTTGATGTATTATCCCATTAGCAGTTCTTTCCTTCTCCTATGAAGATGTAAGTGTGCTTTCAGAGGACTTGTTTATTCCTAATTGCTTCAGGCAACTTCTTCGTCAGTTCTGGACCACTTGGAGATCCTTGAAATGTTCTAGCGACTGAGGCTGGGAAATAATAGCATCATAGGATTGCTGGTGTGAGGTGTTATTGGTACAGACCCATGTGCCTATGTCATCTGGGTGAAGAGGCCTGGAAGCGGGCAGGACAGAGGCACAGCTTGGAGAAACCAGACCCGAGTAGTACACATCAGTCTGGATTTGTTTTGGCCCCTCAATAGACTGGCTGGTGGCGCTTCCCAGGAGCTCTTTAGTGCTGCAGAGCATAACAAATTTGATGGAAGGGGAAGAACAGTTTCAGAATTGTTTTTTTTTCTTACACTATGTTAATTGAGAGGTCTTGTAGAAGTTCATTATAGAGCTGTCTCTCCAATTCCTTGAGGAAGGAGTGGGGTTAATTGTGTGAAAAGCAGGCAAACGCAACCTGCAGAAGGTGAGCCAAAGAATTCAACAGCAATCGCAGACCTGCACCTAAAGTGACTGTCACCAGAGCCCTCGTAAGAAATATGCAGCGCTTTCATCCTGACATGAAACAGGGCATTCAGCTTTCACTCGTGAGGTTTTGAATTGCAGAGCTGGAGCTTGGGCTGCATGAAGTTGTTATGAATCAAAACTGAAGAAAGGAGTCCCATGAACCCTTGCCAGTTAAAATTACTTTCTTTCCCTTGGCTTTACCTATAATTTGCTGTTAGAAAACCTGTGATCAGGTTTTAGTCTGCGAGCCAGGAGAAGCCGGCTAATCAGCAGCCGTTCCTGTTGGCTGATTAAATGAAATCCTTCATACTGTCATGCCGTTTTGATTAGTAATGCAATGTGATGTATATTCCAGTAATTGTCCTGAATGCAGAACAGTATGAGTCTTCTGCCAGGGGTATTTTAACACAACTGCACTGCCCACAGGCAAATAATATTTGATTAGCTGACCTTTGTGAAGGAAGCAAAATTCTCTTTCTTGATGTCCATAAATGCCTTATCGTTAGCAAGTTACTTCGGTACTTTTCTATTAGAGTCCTATGAAATAAAACAATGCCAACATAGTATTTATTATAAATGTATTGGAAGAATGCTATAACATATGTACAGATAACATATCAGAAAGAGCTAAAAAGCTGAAAAAACTCCAGTTTCCATACAGGATGAGACAGGGAAATATATTTTTATGAGACAGAGCAAATGCATATCTTTGGTAATATGGCAGCCATGCAGTGACTCTGAAATGGCCACCGTTTAAGTTCATGCTACATTAGGAAAGCAAAGTGGTTTACATTCAAACTTAATAGAAGTCAATTGTGTTTGAAACATCTGATGCAGAAATAAAACACCTTATGTTTTATGGAAGAGAGGAGCTGAATATTTGGCACTCGTTCTTCTTTCTAAACATGTGTGCTCTCTCTATCAGTTTGAGATAATCCAGGTCTGGCTTCTGCCCAGTCACTTCTCCTAACTAGAATTACGCGAGACATTCTGTACTCCCTGCACATGCATGCGTGCGCACGCACCCCTCGAACCAAAAATTTACTTGAGTGAGACTTAGTTGGCTTCTTTGCAAATCTTCATCCTTCCAGGAAAACATTATTAACATAGAATATTTCTTCCTTCATGAGTGAGATCTTGTTTTATTTGAGAAAGGCTTGGGTTTTTCCTCTACAGTTGTAGTATTGACTAATCGAATGTGGTTCGTGATGCCCAGCTCAAACTTCTGAAATTCCCATTTCACTTTGTTCTGGCAGAGAACGATCTACTGGACTGCTGAAGCTTTGTTTGATCTGGTTGCCTAGACTACAGGGAAAAGTACTTTCCCGGAGAAAACAACTGCATTTTATAGATAGGTATGGTATGAATTGATCTTCCAATTGAGCTATGTTTTCATGTGGACATCTTCCAACTTCTGTTACTGCTTTCTCTAAATTACACGCTGATTTTCTTACACCTCTACTTGACAGGCACAGGTTTTTACATAGTTTTACCCCTCTGAAATCAAATTGAAACTAAACCTCTGCTGCGTTAGACATACAGAGACGCTCAGCCCTGCACAGTGTGCCAGGGTCTGAAAACAGGGGTCAAGCGATGAAAATGTAATCCGTGACTTTACAAATTCTGACACATTTCTGGACCCTCTTCCTGCTAGAGATCTGAAAGTCAATTTAGTTATTGCGATATCCTGTTTAGTAGATGTTAGGATTTGCATTTTATGAGGCGGTTAACATTTTTTTCCTACAAAGCTATGTGGTGAGTCTACAACAGAGCTGCAAATAAGCTGTGGATTTGCAGTTCTGGTTATTAATGCTTTCATTGTGACTTCATGCTTCCTCCCATTAAATTTGGGAAAGTCTTCATCAGGAATAAGAAGCAAATAAAACTTCATGATCCAGTTGTATACATTTTTAAATTCAAACTGATTTACTAAATAATTTGTAAATGATATGCTTGTTTTTTCCTTGTTTAAGATAAGACAGGGAGACTAATGTGTAATAATTTGTAAGAATCTGTTGGCAGTCAAAAAAGAACTAGGAAATATGAGCTAGTCAGCCAGAGTTAAAATTGATGCATTTTAGTCAAAATAAAAACTTTCACAGTTATCCTTTTCAGATAAAAATCTAACTTTTATTGGAAAAATAAAGAGTTTTCTCTAAGAAATACTACTTTTTTGTTTACTCACCAGAAGATGAACATTTTTCCTTAGGAGACTCGTAGGCATTAACTTGTTCTGTGCAGCTCACGGGGGTTAGATATAGTAACATTTTCTATGCTTTCAGTATGTTTTAGTTTGCTGTTAACAGAATTAAGACAGGTCCTTGAAATTCACGCATTGTGCATTATTTATGTGAGTTTCTGGCTTTTCCAGTTTACAAAGTGTTATTGGAAACTAGGATTTGTCTAGAATTTTGATCTGTGCACGGAATAGAGATCAGGATGTTGTATTTCATATATCAGTACATTAAAGCATATTCTCCTAACAGCTCTTTCTAATAATACAGGAATTGGTCTGTTTTTTACTATTTCATGCCATAGCAGTTTCATAAATAGAAGAACAATATGTTTTGTGAAACAGTTTAACAAATGTGTGGAAATTGTAATTCCAAAGGGGGGGCATGATAAAGTAGTGAACTGTTGTGTCAAAATTTTAACTCTGCTGTAGCTTTGCCTTTCCTGAGGGATTAATTTCCATAGCACTGAAGTTGTAAGTCACCTTCCGTTACCATGCTTTGTTTTTGTTGGCTCTCTCGGAGATTTTCCTTTTTCTTCTGCAACGCGTTGGTGAGCATGTGAAGACAATCTGGTTTGCTGTGCGCGAGCATGTGAGGAAGGCAAGTCTATCTGTGCAAGAGTGAGTGGTGTTCTGCATGCTCGAATTGTAACCTGTGTAGTAAAATATTTGTCATGAGTAAGGTAACAAACTATTCCAGACAAAAAATAAGTGCTGAGCACACAACTGAAAAGGAACTTGGCTGTAGAGCATTGTATTTTGAAGGCTAGTCCTCTCTGAATAAGCCTCCAAGATTCAAAAATCGTCAATTTGCAATTTTGTC
The DNA here is from genome assembly GCF_028389875.1 of Rhea pennata. NCBI lineage: Eukaryota > Metazoa > Chordata > Aves > Rheiformes > Rheidae > Rhea > Rhea pennata. The sequence continues at coordinate 6,018,234 of NC_084678.1, forward strand.
CTGGCCTTAGTTATGGCTTCTCCAAACTTGTAGCAAACTTTTTGTAACATGAGAGTGATTCAGTTCCTAAGACTTTCAGCTTTTCCGTTTCAATCCTTGTTTCTCCCTCCCTCCTAAAGGGAAGACTGACCCAAAGAATTCAGTTTACACCACTGTATATGTAGTGTAAGTAGGCCCAGAGTAAAAGCAAGACTCAATATTGCCCTGTGCCAAAATCCAGAGGACTCTGTGCAGTCACCAGGAGAGGAATCCTTCCTTCCCCTAAACTGCTTGGACATATGGTCAGCTTATGTGTCAGCCCTTGTACTGTCTCCCCAAGGGCTGCTGGCTGTGGGTAAGGAGATACGATAGTCCCCCACAGCTGGCTAGCATCAGTGCTGCTGTCAGCAGCAACTACTAGCCTGAAGCACACACTGCTCCCGTGTGCAGAAAAAGCCAAGACCCAGCATGGTTCCCTGGCCCGATCTGCTGAAGGCAGTGGGTCTCCCCAGAGCTGGGAGCTTTTGTCTTTGCTCCCCTTGATCATACTGACACAACTGATAATTACAAATACATTTCATATATGGTGTCTGTGGAATTCGTACAGTGAGGCAGACCTTAATGTTTCCTGAGTCTTTTAAGTTCTCGAAGTTAGCTTTGCATTCATCTAGGACAGTCTATCTCTTTCCTTCATCGCTGCATTTGCAGTATGGCAGGAAATCCTCTCTTTTGGGCCCAGTCATCACTGTCTCCTTCTTCCTTTTTTTATCCCTGCACTTGAGTAATCCTGTTCCTTGATTGCTATCTAAATTGTCCTTATCATATGCCAGACGCTGCACAAGCTGCAAGGCATCATTTCCTGCAGGGCAGTGCCAGGCACATAACATATGCTAGACATCTAGAGGCAGATGGGGTTGGTTAGGGCCAGTGAAGCATGAAAAAACAGGGGTTTTGGTAGGAAGAGCCTGAAGAACTCTATGAACTGGTTGGATGCCATACCCCAAGCAATGTTAACAGCTCATTAACATTCCCTGCAGGGCTCACAGGTCAGCACAAGAGGTCAAAAAAATTAAGAATTATTTTCTTAAGGAAACAGAAGGTAAAAAGGGTTAGATACATACAGCTGGTGTAGGACACAATGTAAGGATTGGTCTGAGAGAAGGCAAAGGGGAATGCTTCACTTCAGTCTGTCTGCTTAACTAGGACCAGCCATCTGTCCATTTTCTACCTGGGATTCTCTTCACGCTGAGCTGAAACTTGCTTTACTATTCAAAAGCAAACTTGCCCAATGCCACAAAATGTTGAGAGGCAGCTGATTCGTGACCTAGCCAAAGACATCGGGAGGAGGGAGGAAGGTTTTCCTTTGAACCAGGCTCTGCAAGCATATGGTAGGCCTTGTACTTCAGGACGTGATCCATATGCTGCTCTTCAGTGCCCATATGCTTTATATATTTTCTGTATTTATTTATTTTAATCAGGATTGAGTCTGTGATCTTGATTTTCCTTTTGCTGCTGGCTGTAATTACGTTTGGTTGTGCTACTGGAGATAATGCAATGAGGTCAAAAATGAACACCAGTGTGTTCAGTTGTGTCCTTTTAACATCATCTTGTCCTGTGCATTTTGTGGAGGGAATTGTATTCCAGGTTAATCTATAATGCTATTAGTTTATGTTTCTTCTTGTTGCAGCTCAGAAATGGGGCTTCATTGACCTCAGGGTTAGAAGAGGGACAGGATCCAATGATAAGGTTCTACTAGCATTAACTAATACTCACAGTTTCTTGGGAAGCTAAAGGCTGTAATTCAGTGTATTCTTACTTCACTGGAGAAGCAGTGAAAATCAGAAAGCAGCCTGAGTCTCTGTTTCCTAACAAGGTGGGAAACCTTTGACCTAAGATACCTAAGATTGTTTGGTACAAAAAAGTCTTGTCAGCCACTTTCTTTATTTTCTTTGCTAAAATGGTGATATTTTGGCTTCAGTAAGGCAGTATTTCCCCTCTCTATAGGGAACCCTTCCTCTCAGATGGGCTATGTAGTGGTATCAGACACAGCTTCCTAGATGCCAAACTGAGCAAGAGCAGTGCTGTTCAGAGCCAATCTCCGACCTGCCGCCCTGAGCACGGGGCTGAGCATGGAAGAGTCACCACAGCCGGGAAGTGTCAGTCTAGCCTAGACCTGGAGGAGCAGCCTCAGTCATTTGCTAATGAAGCACTACAACAGAGAGTAAAGGACTACTGAAGTAGCAAGATGTTTTTCTACCGTGGTTAGCCGATACCAATCATCTGCAGAAAATCCAGCGTGTGCTAAAACAATGTATTTGTATGCAATATAAGAATTCAGAAAAAAAGGAAAGTCCAAGTCCAAGAAATCTGCAGGATTCTGCAGTCCAAAAAGAGCGACACTCGCCTACTCCCTAAAAGAGCTACGTTGTCTCATGTTTAGCTCTTTAGCCTGCAAGAAGTTGAGCTTGTACACTGCCTGCTACAGAACCAGTGCAGAAAAAAAGTCACTCTCATAGCCAAAGGAGTTTATGGCCAAATTATTTTAACCATGTGCTTTTTCCTTTTTTCTTGAACCTCTTAATCTAATTAGTAGTGAAATTGGATTTCTGTTTTATTTCTACATTTCTGCCTTTATAGCAAAATGACTCCTGACAGAATAATTCCTATTTCAGTTTTGTGATACTGAGGCAAGGAGATATTTTTTTTGTGGGAAAGAATGCACTGTGCTATGGGGCTAGTGTTAATGCAACCATATTCTCTTGAGGATTCACACCAGTAATTAAATGCATATTCCTTACTTTTCATTGAAAACAAATAGAGAATGAGCAGATTGAGTATTTCCTGCACGAATTGATAACATCTGCGTATTATTGGGGGATCAGTGGGGAATACTTAAGCTCTTTATCACAGTGTAGTAACGCACATTAAAATTATGTGGAGTCAATGATAGTTTTGTATGAGCAAAAACTATGTCTTGGCTTCTTAAAGGTTGGAGTGTTTTACCACCACAACATTCTTAGACACTGAGAAGATCCTATGATGTCAAGCACTGAGGACAAGACAAGGGGTTTCTTTGAGAAGAATCGTCTCAAATCTTCATTTAAATCTTGGACTGAAAAGTTTTGAGGTAAGAATAAGTTAGCAATATTAATCTGCAAATATTTTTCAATTTTACACTTCTCTGAGTGACATTATTGGGAAAGTAGAAATATCAAAATAGTGCATGGGAGCCTGGTGTTTCCAATCCCAAAGGAAGTAAAACATACTGCAGACCCTCAAAGAGAGCCTGCTTTTGTGAGAGTTTTGAGATCTTTTTCTATAATGAAGCTTTAGAAATACAGATATTCCAAGAGTTTTGTTCTGAAGGCCTTTTGACAGAAAGCATCCTTTCAAAATCAAAGATTTTTGCAAGAGAGGTGTAACATCGTGTGTACAGGAGAATTGAGGCCATGGGGCCTTGAACTCTGGCTCCTGTGAAGCATGACAATATTTGAAGAAGAAGCACTTCACTGTTAAGTGGACTCTAAATTGGTTTAATTTGGAAAATTTAGAGTACTTTATATGAACATCAGATGTAAAACAAAACACTTCTGTCTTCAGTATAATTTTTTTGGAACTTTCTGCTTTTACCCTGCCTGTTTGTTAAATGTTTTATTTTCATCTCAGTTAGGAAGTGAGATGAATCAAATCAAATGAAGAAATCCTGGAGTCTCCATTAGTGCGCAAGTTCCATTTTTTAACAAACTCCAATTAGAAAAGATAGCTTTTGAACAGAAAACATAGGAAGGAATCCCCATTTCAGACCTTTCAAGGTTTAGCTATTTTTCTACTTTAGAGCTTGCTTTATCACATTAATGTAGGATCTCATTTACTCCTTTTAGCACTTTTCTGAGGTGAGAATTTCTGAGAATAGAACCCAAATTTCCTAAACTACCACAAGATAATTCTCCAGGTAATCCTCTGTGTCACAAACAGCTTAGGAATATGACAACCTTGCTTGGATTTTCCACATGGGGAGCTAGGCTCTGGTTTGTTAGCCTGCACAAGCCCAACAGTGTGGTTAAATCAATTACTAATAGTGGTTGCAATTGTTGCCTTACTAAGGCTTAAACGACAATCCTTCCTTATAGTTTTGGAAAGAACAGTGTTATTTTGTGACATTTCCTGAGAAAATCCACATTTTAACTCTCCTAGAGAAGTCATGGGAAGGATCCACTGTGTTTTATGGCAAGCCTTAGGTGGGATTTTCCAAGCCTAAGTAGACAACAGAGGGCAAAAGCAGTCTTGACTGGATTTTAAGAATCCATTTCAGGCAGTGTATGCCCTTGAGACCAAGGAGAAGTAAGCAAGATCCTGAATATGAGCTTGATTATGTTGCTAGCATGCTGTAAATATGTGTTATTGGCCTGACATCCAAATCTGGTACCTTAGGCTCTGGGTAAATGGCAAACAGAGGAACACCTGCATTGTGCAGCTTCTGGGAAATCCATCCTCCTTGTCCATTCTGGAGAACTGGAATTGAGGAGCAGCAGGGGAAGGTCTGAAATGTAGCTCTTATCTCTGAATAGGAAATGCTGTCATTTTCTCTCTACTCCCCCCATGAAGTTTCAGGGCATCTGGGGTGTGTGTGTGTGTGTGTGTGTGTGTGTGTGTGTGTGTTTTTCTTTTTTCCTTCCTTTACTATTTAAATGATAAGAACCAAACAGAACTGGAAGTGTCTCCTGCAACTTATAGCACTGAGCTTTGATTCACACTTCCTTTAATTCACTGCAGTGAAAAATGGGCTCACGTCCCACTGTGAATTTAAATACTCCCAACCCAGGAATAAATGGATCCCATGGCTCATTTATCCTTCAGCTATTAATTAATAGTGGTTAATTGTAGTTATGAACTGCAGCATTCCAGTCTCCAGCATCCATACATTTTATTTAATATATTCTGATTAAGGTGGAGCCAGCGAGTTGCAGAATAAGTGAAAGAGCTCCTCGCCATTCTTACAGAACTTCAGCTTCCTCAGGAACTCTCTCCTATAAGAGTTGAAGACAATTGCATCTGCCTCTTCAGTGAGGAATTGTTTTGTGACTAAAACATAAAATAAATAAATAAATACAAACTATAAAAGATCCATTTGAACCACAGTACTCATTCACTTGTCCCTGATGTCACAGATAAAACTCTGGTTAATTTTCCCAGAATTGCACTAAGAGAATAACATTGCACTTAATGACTGCCGTCCTGTTTGCAATATAGATAGGGTAATTCGTGCCTGTATAAGTCTGCAGCCAGAGATAATTCTTTGAACAGCTTCTTCCATGGTCACTGTGAAACCTGTTGCCACCTGGAAAGGAATGGGCCATAGAACAGTGCTAGGGCAGTAGATTACTTAAATAAACCAGGTTGCCTTAGTTTACTATTCACATTTCCTTTTTCTGGAAAGTTTTTCGGTGTTTTATTGAGAAGCCCTTTATTGTTGTAATAAATAGGTTTTAGGTTAATGGAAGTACAAAATGTTATTTATCTGAAAGCATCGAGAAGCTTTGGTTTCCAGGCTAGTCCCCAAAGTTTTATTTTAGGTGTAGGCATATGTTTGAGGCACTTTACATGGCTCCAGGCGAAGTGGAGGCCCGCGAAGACAGACAGGTGTTCAGGGCACACTCATTGCAAGGTGCAAGAGCTGCGTCTGGTGAGATTTCCTCCTGAAGAAGGCAGCTCTTGCTTGTTTAAGACAAAACTGTACCCACTGAGCTCCTGGGGGCACCCTGAAACACAGCAACACAGCAGAAGTGATGACTCTCAAGTTGATTTGACGATAAAGCTGCCCCCCACCCCTCTGAAATGCTCATGTCTGAGCTCTGGCAGAGAGATGTCCTGTTGGAAACTGAACTCGGCTCATCTGTGCTCTGGTGAGAACCCTGTCTTCAAGATAAACATGCTAGTTCACTTTGAAGTTGTTTGCTCATCAAAAGTGCAGTTATTTTATTTGTATTATGCTTGTTACTCCTGTGAGATGTAAGTCAATTTATAGTATAAAATCTTAGCCAAAGGAAGGCAGTTTCAAACCTCCTTCCCAGCCCCCAACAAAACCCTTGCACTGCTGAGTGGGTGGGAGTATTGCCCTTAGAGTCCATCATATGATTCTTTTCATGTTAAGCAATTTTACTTGTACTGTTTCCGTAGACAGTGTATGTGAACTATCTTCCTCACTCCTCTCTAGTCTCACTACTCCAAGACTTATCAAAGTGTTCTTGGGTAAGTTAGATGTAAAATCTCTTGAGATCTTGAACTGGGCCAGAGACTGTGGTCTGTTAGATAACATATACCGTCTTTGACTCCTGTTGCTACAAGTGTAAAAATATCACTATGGAAGCAATCATTTGTGCCTTCTGTCTGTCCCCCATAGAAGGATGAAAGTTATTGGCATAACTTTAGCTATGATTCTTAGATGCCTTCATTTCCTTCCAGATTTGAAAACAGATCTAAATGCAAACTCGGATCTCATGCGCTATGTCAAGATGAAGTGCATGTGTTGCAATTAGAGCATCAGGAGACGTCATGGTGGCTTTATGGCAGAATGAGGGTAAGTAATGTTCCTAGCGAAGGCACCATCCTTCCTCACGTGTTCCAGGACATATACACAAATGCTAATGACCAAAGATGGTTAGAAGATACTTACATCAAGCTCATACAATTCATTTCAGATTTGTGCAAAGACTGGAGTATGTTCCATCCCCCTACTCACAGCTGTTGGGAGTTGAGCTTCACCTGCAACAACTATCTCTGTCTACAATTTAAGTGAGTTTTGATTGCAGGATGGCAAACCATAGTTTCTACCTTTTAATGTAGACCTGTTTTTTTCCCACAATTTGAAGAAAAAATGTAAAGTCTTCAGAATGAAATATTTGCTCCAAAATACTAATTTAAATGTTTTGTACAAAAATAATTATATAATCTCTAAATGTGACCCATTGGTGAGTATTGGTGGTTTATAGACAGGAATATACTGTACTGTATTTTTAAAAGTGGATAAAAATGCGTTCTAAACAGTCCTAATTTGCTTGATGGGAGTTTGTCATGACTTACTATATGCTCAGCAAGCTAGGAAGGGAGTATGACTTATTTTTCTTCTCGTGTGTTTGCCTTTTTTTTTCTCTAGTATTTCCCTTCTATTATTCTAGTCTACATTAATGAAAATTGATATATCTGAAGAAGTAACAATAAATTAAATAGAATTTTAAGCTTCTCCAGTGCCTCCTGAGAACCTTAAAGTAATTTACTCTTGGTAAAGAATTTAAAAAGAACGCCACTGTTATGAAAATGACCATCATTGTAATGATGATAATTTTTTAAAAGGTGGGAGAAGTAAATCATACAAAAGCTAAGCTTAGGTTTTTCAGAGCACTTTAAGTGCATCATTTTTTGTGGTTGCTTTCTTTCAAATTGCTTAATGTAGTCATCTAAAATTCGAGACTTCTAAAATCACTCCATGGAATCACTCTGCCACATGTGGATTTTTCCCAAGATCACAGTGGGAGTCTGTTATAATTCTGGGCCCAGAACCTGCATGCTGATTCTGACCTTACTTAAGCTAATCTTAAATCTTCTGTAGCTATTAATGTCAGTAGATTTACTTTTAATCTGTCCCTGAGATTACAGTTCAGATTTCCAGACTTTTCATCCTTCAGTTCAGCAGAAAATAATTCTTTCCCAGTATACTTTTCTTTTTTTTCCCTGTAAGCCTTAAAAAAAAAAAAAAAAAAAAAAAAAGTTCAGATGCTTATCTCAGTCTCTTCTTTTGGCATAAGTGAACTGGAAATCTCAGCTGGGGCCTTTTCTTCTGGTTGGGTCAGAAATCTCTCAAGAGGAGCTTTCTTTGCAGTGTTTTGGTGCTGCTGTTTCTATTTGTATTCACAATATCAGCAAGTACAAAGCAAAACTGATATTCTGGGGGTTTATACTTAAGAAAAGTATTCTACCTGATTCATTTAGCAATTGTTTGAGAGCATTCATATTTTTAAAATAGTGCTCTGTAGCTTGGAGAAAACATCATGAAACTTTTTTAGTAGACTTGCCCTTTCAGAGGCAAGTCTTTACATCTTCAGCAAGCTCTTCTTGACTCTTGATTTAGGTTCAGGTATTTACGATGGCGTGTAATTGTTCTCGTGGCCAATCTTATGTATTGTGCTAACGGGAGGCAATGCCAGGTAGCCTGGCTCACTCAAGGTGGCTCTGTGTTCTGGGTTGTGCTCCTGTCTCAGCTTGTTTTACTTTGTGTGTCATCTTAGAGGGAGTTGACTCTGAAATTAAGAATTGATGGGAAAAGTTCAACAGAGAACAAAAGAATGTTTCCAGTATTCTGTAGTGTCCATATAACCTGGTTTTGGACAGCATGTCTCCTGAGGAGTTACTGTATGCAAGTACTCATTAAAGTGGTTATTCCTTAATGTAGTGTCCTAGATAAAGAATACAGTGTTGTTGAGTGGGTGGAACTACACTTTCTTTACCCATTCATTTAGTTCAGTATTTCTTCATCTGAAACATCTATGTTTCAGTCCTCTATTTCTATGTGACTTTAGATAGACCTTTTGGTTCTGTTCTGCTAATGAAAATCAGAAGTCATCTATGAATCAGTAAGCACAGAGTTAAGTCAGGAGGCAACAGCTGAATACTTATTGCCTACCATTGAGCCATCTATAAAATGTACACCTACGAGGGGTTGGAGGCCTGTTAGGATCCTTTCGTCAGGACCTCCCCAGGCATGGGTGGTGGGGGCTCTGCTTGCAGGGCAGCTGTGGCAGCATGTGGGCTTTGGTTCTGCCATCTCTGGGGCATCAGCGGTGGAGACAGAGGAGTCCTTACAAGCCAGAATATGGGTGTTCTGGTGTATGGACTAGTCTTCGTGCGCCTTTCTCCAGCTGTGCAGGTCTCTAGTAAGAGTGATGTCAGCAGAACACGGCAAGCAGTGATTCCTGCTTGCTACTGAAACTTCATGGCAGTGACTGCAGTAGCTCACTGGCTTTCAGAGTGTGTGTTGAGGCTTTCTGTATTAAAAAATAAATATTTTAAAAGAAAGCTAAGATTCTTTCTGACAGACTTGCTTGGTTGTGGGAACTGGGATTGCAGCTGGAAGTTGCCTGTAGTTTAATTTAGTGTCTTGTAACTTCAGCTTTTGAATTTGCTTCTTGTTTGATCAAAAAGCATATCAGTTTATTGTCCTTCAGTACCTACCGTGTAGGGCCAGTCTGCGTTGGCTCTCTGAGGCTGCTGTGGGCAAGTTAGGGATTGTTGGGGGATTTTGATGCTGTGTTAATGTAGGAAAAGGGGATGCGTTTTCCATCTCGCATTTAAGAATTGTCACTGGCTACCCTCTCCTGTCCTCCTCAATGTCGGTTCATTTAGCTAAGGCCTTCTTAAATTTTTCCCTTCCATTCAGCAGCCTTCTCAACTTGTTTGCACCCCCTGGAGTCGCTGCAGTTGCATGTTCCATTTTGGGGGATATATTAGAATGTTTATTTATGCCGAAAACTGCTAAGGGAGGGTCTGCAACTATGTTTTCATGCTTCCTAGCACAAACAAACCCTAACCAATGTTTATTTCGGCATGTGCTGCAGTAAAAACAATTGATGTTGCGTGCATTAATCAAAAAAGCTGTAACACACTTAAAGCCAAATCCCTGTAGTAAGTGGTGGCACCCCAAGTCCATGGGAATAGGCCAGAGAATGGCAAACATGGCCCACAGCAACTCCAACACATGGCACAGTAATTGCTGCTTTGAAGAGAGCAATTCACCTGCTCTCTCTTCCTCGCTCGTTCCCGTCACTGTCTCCACTTAAAGCCTGTACTCGTGGTTCCAATCAAGCGAGCACCCAAATTCCTGGAGGTACCATTTTGCAGCAATATGAGCCTAATTGTTTCTAGATTGAATATTTTCATGGGATATCAGTCTCGGTGTTCCTGGAATTACAATGCTCACTGAAGGATTGAAGATGCTTATCGGGCCCGACAGCTTTAGTGTCAGCGGGATCGTCGACAGCTCTGCGAAACTTAGCTGGGCTGGCGACAATATTTATTTATGCGGAAGGGAGACATATGGCCAGAATCATCCGCTCCCTTTCCTCAGTAATTAAAACATCTGGGAGCACAAAAGGACTGTAAGAAGAAAAAACTCGCTCTCTGCTAAATAAAACAGGAGCGTGGTGCCTTTACATAATTGCCAAGGCTTTCTTTTGCAGTCGTGGCGGGGTCTCTGGAGGACCAACCTTCTCTAATGTTTTTTGAATGTGTGACGGTCAATAGAAATACAACTGAACTAGCACAGCACTCAAACTTTTTATTAATACTGTATCTTACTTTATTTTCCAAAGGACAGATTTTAATGCTCCTGAGAGGAATGGGGGATTATTTAGTGTAGCAAAAGCATACTGAAGTCATCAGCTGTTTTACAGACCATGGTTACACGTTGATAGCTTTCTCTGCCTAGTGCTCTGTAGATGTATCTTTGATAAACACTATTTCTCTGAGAGTTTTGAGGTTCAAATTCAGACCAAGGCAGTATGATGACAGATGTTATTGTGAGGTGGATGTTCAGTACACTATGTGAAGTGTATTTAATACAGTTTTATGTAATTTTCAGAGATTAGGTGTCCCAAACATAAAAACAACACAAAAGGAAGTGATCTGCTAACTTCTTGGCCCTTAAAAAATCCCCAAATGAGCTGAATGTGCTCAGCCTTGCAGGGTTGGGCTTTAGAGGAGGGATCTTATTTTTGATATATGACATTTTTAAGTCCTAAAGTCATCGTCTGCAGAGATGGGTAGCTGTTTTGAGAGCCATTAGTGCTTTATTATACACAGGGCTCACACTGTGCTCTCTCAAAGAGACTTTATTTATGCTTTATTCTTTCTTTCTTTAATCAGAATTAGGATCATAGTTTGAATGATCTTCTTAAAGTACTCGAACAACATCCTATCCTTTTTTGTAAGCAACAGTATATTTATCCTCAAAAGTATTTCCTGTGGGAAAAATGAGAAACTTGGGCAAAGAGATGGAATAGGATTTGCCCAAGATCATATAAAAAGTGTGTGGCTAACCTGGAAGTCGCATAGAGCTTGTCTGAGGCTACTGCGGTGGTAGCTCTTTGGCTTCTGAAAATGCAGCAAAGCAGCAAGCCCAGCAAGGAACCTGACTTGGAGTGTCATAACGGGCTTTTACGATCTTAAAACCTGTGAACGTGAAAAAGCCACTGCTGTCTAGGAATGACACAACGGCATATTTCCGGGACAAATGCTCATTTGTCAATCCCAGTCTGAGATCTGTGTGTGTAAGGCAGAGTTGGACCAAGCAAAGACCGAGTGGGTAGTGAAGGTGATCAGTGCACGATGCCTGAAGTGACTTGTCAGGACCTGGTTTTGTAAGGCGCGGTGAGGGTGTGAAGCTGTAGGTGATGCAGGTGTGCGACGAGGGGGCGGCTGTGGATGGGTGATAGATCTGTTTTCAGGAATAGGTGCCAGGGGTTGTAAGGAAGGGCATGGTGGGCAAAACTGCAGAAGAGGGGCAGTGATAAGGAGAAGCATGTGAAGTTATGACTGGCAGTTTAGGAGAAGGTGTGTGGCCTCTGAACCGGCTTGTTGATCTGGCTGGGTCATGCGAGGTGCGCTGCGCTTTGGCAGTACCTTTCGAGGTAGAAGTGAGACATATAAGGAGGGCAAAACAAGGAATCTAGTTATCCAGCTTTTTGCCTTGCTGCTCCTCTTGCAGGTATTCTAAGGTTTCTACTAGCTACAGGTGGCCAGTCCTTCATTCTTAGATTCTTAGCAGCTATTACATTTATTAGAATACCCAAAGCAATCATAATAAGAGAGAGTTTTTCCCTAAAGAAAACTTATCCCCATAGAGGTCCGGTCCAATATATTTAAATGATGAACAGTTGAAGTCTTGGCATTGTCTAGCTAGCTCAAAGATTCAGTTAAACCTAGTCCAGTTATAGGTGCAGTTCTTAATTAAAGTATTTGACATCCATACAGATATAAATATTTATGCTTGGTAGAACCTATCCTGAAAAAACAATTTTATCTGACGACATGGAAAACATGAATGCTCTCCATGTGATGGCTCCATTATCTGCGCTAATAGCTTAAGTTTCAGCAGGTGTCATTTTACAGGCAGCGAGGAATCTGTCAGACGGGTTCAGAAGGCAGCTGACATTGCAGGGGTGAGTGCCAATTTTAGTGGGCGAGACAAAGATGTCTGCAAGAAGTACCTTGGGCCCAGTTGTGCCACACCAGAGTCCTTTTGGCCTGCCCGTGTGCTGTAAGGACCCTGGCAGTGCACACCGCTGTGGCAACAGATCATTTTTAGCTTAGGAAATAGCAGATGAGCAGTTCGTTTTGGTGGGTTCCACATTGCTGCCTCTCCCCTCGTGGCCAACGCCTCAGCCAGATGCATGTTCTGCTTCCATGATTCCTGGCTTCCTAACTAATCCAGCAACCTTCCAGTCCCTAATAAATTCCAGTGCTATCAACCCGTAATTCCTTCAACCCCGCAGTCTAGTACAGACAAGCACTTAGCAAAATATTTAGGCTCTGTTTGCTGCTTGCTTTGGAAGATATAATTGCTGGCATAAGTGGAGTTTTTCTTAATTTATAGCATTAGTTAATTTGCACTGGAGACTCAGGATCCTACACTGTCCTAATTCTGTATTTAGGCCATATCAAATGGCATAATGAGGGTGATCATGATTTACTGTTGTTCTGGCAGGAGTTAACTAAGGCTCTTGGGTTCAGATAGACCCCGGTGGTCAAACAAAAAACAAATCTCAGGAGGAGAGTTCTAAACCAACATATGCACAAGATAAGATGTTTTTGCTTTGTTTCTTTATCAGTCTTCATTTAACCCGTAATCTTCTGCCCCACCACCCCCAGAAATAAAATGGAAAAAAAAAAAAAAAAAAAGCCTAAGGCTGGAAACAGCCCAGACATCAGAAAACACTTGCGTTTATTTAGCTGTGGTCATATATTTTTAAAGGAGTCAACAATCCACTCACATCTCTACTTCTAAGCAGGGAAAAAACATGGTCATAAACAGTGTAATAGATTTGGTGAGAGGCAGGCATCTACATATTTTTTCCTTTTATCTCTCTTTGTGTCAGTGATTTTCCAGGGTCTCAGAAAACCATACTCAACTCTCTTCCCATCCTTGTCTCCACTTCTGCAGTCGCTTTTGGGGCTGTCACCCCTTTATTCCACCGACCGCAACTGTTCCCTGCACAGATGTGACATCTCGCGTAGGAGCACGTGAACCGGCAGCAGCGCGGCAACAAGCGCCGCTCGTTTAGAGCAAGGCTGGAGAGAGGTGTAAAGCATGGATGCTCTTCAGGGGAAACTCTCCTTCTGTGCCTTTTCCTCAGGCAGACCTACATTTGAAAGAACACAGTTAATAGACCCCCGTGGAGATGTTTATCAGAGTGCAAATGGCAGGCTGGAGACACCCGCGCAGGCTTGCTGCAGAAAGCATTTATAGGACTTGTTACTTGGGAGAGGAGCTCGTATTTACACTCCATGACTGTGTAGCTGGTTAGTGTTAACATTGCTTCTGTGAGCATAAGGGGAATTGTAGTAAATCTTCCCAGAATGGAGAGCTAGTTTCATCTTGTTTGACACGTTGTTTCCTGATAAGAGCTGCTGGGAAAATACTTCAGTTTTCTTGTCAGCCCAAGCCTGCTGAGTTGCCAGGAGAAGCTCTGAATCCTCAGGGCCCTGGAAAAGAAATTCAAACAGGCAAGCTCTGGAGGGAGGAAACAGTGAAATGAGAAATGGCTGGACATCACGGGCAGCTTTCTGAAACACAGGCAACCATGGGTATATATGGAAGTTTAATGTCTCTTTGGATCTACTTGACCAAGAAAAGCAAAGCTTTTCCTTTCTTCATGACTCCCGGTTTGCGCCTGTTTCCGGTTCCCCTGAACTGTGCCTCCTCTTCGGCTGTAGTGCACAAGTAGAGCTGAGTGTCCACACTGTCTGACTCTGGCTGAAATGTGCGGTAGCCAAAAGCTCTTAGTTTCAGGACTTGTTCAGATGAGGAAATTTTGGAAAGTTCAGTAACTGAAATGATGCTGTGCAGTTAATGCCCACAAAGAAAAAGGACACAAAACCACTCTAGGGGGTTGATGTTTTGGCTTAAGTGATTCTTGTTAGCTGTAGCTTAGTCCTGCAGAAAATCTGTTCTGTATGTTATAGTTGCAGGTAGTGTTCCCATGTGTCCCAAATTCTCTGATAATCCTACTGATTCTTCTTGGAGCCACAGTCTCTATTATAGATAAAATTGTTCTGAAGGAGTGTGGGCATCATGTGTGAGCCGGCAAGCATGGAGGCTTATATCCTGAAATTCCAAAGCATGGGTAATTCTTGTGCCTTTTTTTTTTTTTTTTTTTTTTTTTTTTTTTTTTTTTTTGAAGTCAAACCTCAGTCTAGTTTTTGGTGGAAAACCCTCACTAAAATTTTATGTGAACCTATGTTGCAAACCTCAGACTGTTTGTGCATGGGCTCTACATTGCTACATGATTGCTAGTTCTTGCCTGAAGTTTTTCTGAAGTCTCTGAAATTCGAGAGTTGCAAGCTCAGATGAAAACAAAACAGACTTCCCATGAACCACACTGAACTGAAGCTACTTATTTTCAGCAAAACTTGCACTAAATTGTATTCAACCCTGAACTTAGCACTGACTCCATCAGAGGCAGAACATTTGCTGTAAAACTATCGCACACATTTATTTTTAGCATCTCTGAAAATCCAGTCACTTACATAGGTATCTAGTGAGGATTCATTTGGCCTGAACTGAAAAGATTTCCTGTGCATCCATCATGAAAAAAATCCCTGTCAAAGCATAGATACAGGCAGGGATGTCTTTGTACCAGTTTTTCTGCAATTAAGTAAGAATTATACCTACGTTCTCTGTGAATGTTTCTTTTCTATCCGAATTACCTCCTGCACAAAAGGATAAGCACTTGTGGAAGAGCACGCTTGTGATGGACACACACAGTGACAAACTTTTTAAAAATAAATGTCCCTAATTTTCTGAGCAGCTGTTTAAAACTAGATTCATGTCAAAAACTAGCCCAGTGATGTCAGCTCAGCCTTTTGCATTTTTCACTACCTGTCCCTAGGCAAATTCTGATACATCATCCTGCACAATCTGAAATGCATTCCCTCTACAAATTGAAGTAGTTAAACAAAATGGGAGCTTGAATAAAAAAGTTTGTAAATTAGCTATGAAGTTTTGTAAACATCAGTTTGCTGCTTTTTTTTTTCAAGATTTAATTGCAGCTCTAAATGTTTAATACAGAGATTTCAACAGCAGCCATGATAGAAGTTCTGATGGGCCTGCTGCACTAGTCTTCTGTCTGTCAAATGGACAGCACTCCCAGAAAGAATAACCCAGATCCCCCAAAAGACATCTATGTTAAATTGATCATGAGCTTGGCTGGCATCTGAGAAAGATCTTGGGATGACAGGATTAACCCTCAAATGCCCTGGGAGGCAAAGGGCATGCTGTTTGTAAAGAGGGCATGCACAAAACTTGGCAGATGGAAAAAGCTGCCAGGGTCAGCTAGATGAAGGTCTTATACTGCGCATGGAGATTTCAAAACTAGGAGAAAGAGTACAATTAATTCTGATAGTTTAGGACCCTTTTTATTACATTAAAATGAATACTGTGACGTGCTTCACAGAAGTTCTCTGTAATGTCTTTTCAGGCAATATGCTGGGAGCATCTTCTCGCTAAGCCCTTAGTGCTTTTCTCCTTAACTGGAGAAGTTCTTCACAGCAGACATCCACTGCTACCGTGCTGCTGTTGGTACTAATGAACCACCTAAAAAATGCAACAGTAGGTCCTCGATGTTTCCCTGGTGGAAGAAACAAGCACTGAAGACTGTCACCCTAATAGAGAGGGTTGGATGTGCTTGAACATGTATGCTGATTGCTGCTACCTTCATGTCCGTAATGCGACTCTTGGATTGGAAAGAGCCAGTTCTTACACTGGCATGTACTGGTGGGTCTGTGCTGCGAGCAGCAGAGCAAGATTTATTTACACCAGAGGAAGAGCTGACCTTCATAAATTGTAAACAGTCCTTGACAGAAATATGTACCTATGGCCTTGTCAGCTCTCGGAGGTTTTGTCCGTGTTGGGCTACTAGCAAACTTTATAGGCAAACTTCCTCTAGCAAAGCCAGCAAAAACTGTGTCCTTCCTGGCCTCTTTTCCAGCCCTCTCCCATTGCAGGATGAGAAGTCATTCTACTCAAAGGTGAATTTTGCTGTTACGGTCATGTCTTTCTCTGACACAGTTATATTGGTTAGAAATCACATCTCACGGTGTTCCTGGCTAGCAGTATCCTTAGCAAAGGTGTGCACTGTCGGCATGATTTGATATATGTAATAACTGCATCACTAGAAGGCAGCTATATATTCTCAGTGAATATTCTCAGTGAATTTAGCATTATTTTTAAGGCCTGTAAATATTTCCAGAGCCATGAAAAGAATTTGCACCCTGCTCTTAAACAGCTACTGTATCTGTTTCTTAAACATATTCTTTAGATCCGATAAAGATATAGATTGAGGCAAAGATATCAGCTCATGACATACCACAGGATTCAATTTGAGAACAGCCTTTTGAACCAAAAATAAAAATTGTGTCTGAGGTTTAATATTGCTAGTAGTGTTATGAGAGCTTTAGAGGCCCCCATGTTTTCTTCCATTTGGGAATTAATCAAAGTGTGCTCAAGATTGTATGAATATTTTATATTTATAGATATTTAAATGTAGATAAACACCAAAGCCTTTTTTTGTTTTACTTCCTAAAAATGAGCAATAATTTGCCTAGAAATCATTGCTGAAAAGAAGTGTTTAATATCTATCAGAAACTGATGGAGCTCAAGGAACTTTATTAACAAATAAGGAATGTTGCTCATATATAGTGTTGTGGTTAGTATGATTGTCTGCATGTATAGGTGTGAAATACTAATGGAGGCTTTAGTAGAAGAGTTAGGACTCTCCTGGGATTTCCCATATTGGTTTAGACTGGTCACAAGCAGAAGTTGGTAGGAAGTCGCAAAAACTGTTATGTTTTTCCCCTGCTATATATTGTCGTTTCAGGGACTAAAATGAGAATTTCTGAGAGAGTGAAGAGGAGGAAATAGACTCTGAAAATGAAAGCTTGTATGAAAAAAATGCATTTGAAAAAATATATGGACACCTGAAGGCCAGGTGAGCCTAAAAGTAGAACACTTCTAAAAGTAGAAATCCATGAAGTTTGAGAGTTTCAATTAGGGTTGCAGGCTGAGATCAGACTTTAGCAGAACCTGAATACAACTGTATGTATAAATCGGGATAGTAAATGCAACTCAAAAGCTGAGACAGGCTCTGTGCAGTCTTCATATACCCTTTTTTTTTTAGCATGTGGGCGATGCTCAGGAGAATCACGGCCATGGGTGGAGATTCTGGTGGTGAATGGCTATATCTAAAAGATATATTTGCTATTGGTATATTCATTAGTATCGTAAATGCAGGTGCCCCACATATTAGCCTTTGGCATAACCGTGTGTGAGCACATCCACCAGCCTTGGTTTTTTCTGTTACTAATATCCTGAAGTTCAAAACTGGCAGAGACCAGAGCGGTTTACAACAAGTGAATTAGATCAATTAATTTCCAAAGCAAACCTAATGGGCATTTTAGAAGAGGATTTAATGTCTCATTTACTCTCTATAGCTATCTTGTTAAATGCCAATTAAGTATCTAAATATTTCTTTCAACTTTAATGAATTACAGTATAATAAGTAATAAATGATCACCAATTTTTGCTAACGTGCAGAGGTCTGCTGTTAACTTCAAAAAGTGATCATTAAATTTCTCTAATACACTTGTTTGCATCAGTAAGAATTATTTTCAATACTCAGATCATGTTTAAGAAGCATAGAATAACTAGCAGAATATAGACTTCTATTGTCCAGCAAGATGTTGTCAAGAAGTAAGAGTCAGAATGACCCTTAAGAGTCAAATGTTTGAATAAATTTACAAAGTCATTTTTGCCCCTGAATTGTGCAAATACTTCAATTTCTTCCAATTAGTTACTTGCTTATATAATTAACCCTATTTTCACACACAATTGCACAGCTAAACTGAAAATGCAGCCCCACATTTATTCAAATTGATGAAGATAATCTAATGGAAATTATTAGTGCGATGGTGCAGATATCCTTTTTCAGGTGTACTTCTTGTCCTCCAAAAACATCTGTGTTTTTTTTTTTTTTTTATTTATTTTCATTGCAGTGAACAACAACTGAATGTATATGAGCATGCAGGCACAAATAAAATACTTGCAGGTGATTTTTTTTTTTCCGCTTTATTTGGGCTTCATCTTTTCCCTCTATTATTTGTGAACCATATGCAAACATCAAGGAGTTGATTTTTTAATCACTCCTTTCTGTTATCTTCAAAGAGAAAGACATCTCACTTGTTGTTCTGGACAAACTGGCTTATGTCAAGATAAGAGGTGCATAAAATTTCAACGAGATCATGTAAACAGGGCCAAGAAGGCTGATTTGAAGGACAGGACTTGCACACACCAGTGAATAACCCATGAAATAAAATCTCAAGTATTCATTTTTCACAGCAACGTGCTGCTGTTGTGTTTCAACCTTGTTGCGAGCATCTTTGCACAGAAAGTTGTTTCATTCTTGCAAGACCAGTTCAGGACTTGGTCCCTCTCATGGAGTGAACGTTAATAAAGTCACTCTTTGCAATGTGCTCACTCGAGTTAGAAGAGGTGCCCTCACCTGCGATTATTTGGCACCCAACCGCTGTTGCACGAGAACAGTCTTGGTCACTTTTGCAGCGATTGTCTGCAGATAGCAGCAGATTTTTCAAGAGTGTTGCAGCATCTAGATTCAGCAAGGGGATTTCCCTGGGTTGTGCTGAGCTGCTTGGAGAGCAGTGGGTTTTGTTAGGTGCTAAGCACTCTTACAGACATAGCTTCTTCTTTATGTTCCTGTACAAGTGCTGTTACTCTCTGAAAATTTTGACTTTCTGTCTTGGGATTTTTTTTTTTTTTTTAAGGGGTTTCATGCCCTGTTCCCAGCATGGGTGCTTTTAAGAATATTCTCCATGTACTTTTTCCACTGTCTTTCATGCTGTATTAAAGAGAATGCAAAGGTGTTTTAGAATTATCTTTCTTAAACAATGCTTCTCCCGTTTATGTCAGCAATTAGTTTATTCTTTAAAGAAGGGAGGAAAATAGAAAGAAAGCACACAAGCACTCAAACTGTACAACTCTCTAAGTGCTTTTTTTTTTCCAATTTATGAAAGAAACAAAACACAAAAATACCCTCCGAAGTTAAACTAATATGAAACAGCCCCAGCATTTGAACTTGTCGCACGAAGCTGGTTTAAATTTTAATGTGAGCTCTGGAGTAGATTTGTGTAAGGCAAGGTAAAGCAAGGCCCATGAAATATTGATTCTGTACATTTTCTTATGAATTTTTATACTCCAATTTAGTAAATTTTTCATCTCGCCTGCACTTAGAGGTTGCCTATAAAGTCGTTACTACCAATTGTATTAACTGTTGTAAATAAATCATCTTGGTTTGGGCTATTTGTATGAACGTGGGCCGACAGGACCTGGTTTTGTTTGAGCTCTGGTATTTCATGGCCTTAGTCTGAAAGGGCTAAAAAGGGATTATCAAAATTTAAAATCTGTCATGGCACAGCAGCCAAAAGACAAAATCATTAAATAACTGTCAGAGGCAAGCGTCTTCCTTTAACATTTCCCACCTTGATCGAAAAGGGAGCATGGAGAACTCTCCAACAGAATGGCTTTTTTCTGTTTCATGTTAGAAAAAAACAAGGGGAATAGTATGGTATCCTGCAGTCCTTATGCTTACAAATCAGTCCGCCGAAGATGCAGGTCAAAACTAGAAAGGTTAGCTCTGCTTTGGATGTAGCCTAGGCTTTGCAAAAGATTTATATATATATATACATATATATATATATATGTATACATATCATCCAAATGGGACCTTGGAACACCTAATTTGAGGGAAATTCCATAAGTAAAGATTTTTCATTCTGCATTTTTAAGTCTGTAACTCTCAGTTCTTTCTGTACCTAGTGCTTTTTTTCAGGTTCAAATTAATATCCTGTATCAAACCTAGCTTAGATGTTAACACTGCCTCCTCATCTCTAATTATAGTGTATTAAGTGGGTAGGTAGGCAAGATGCTGTTCTGCTACTTTGTGTTTCTGTGTCAAATACAGTGAAATGTAGGTTTCCTGGTGCCTTTTTTTTTTTTTTTTTTTTTTTTTTTTTTGTGTGTGTGTGTGTGTGTGTGTGTTAAAAGTACTCCAAAACAACTTTTAAAGCATTTTGGTTACGTTCAGTTGAATAAACTTACATATTTTTCTGTGAAGATTGCCATCTGTAAACTTGACTTCTTAACTGTAAATAGAAAGCACAGCACAAGAGCGACTCAAGATATGTTTAAATGTATTCCTTTATTAATGTTGAACTGATTTCCAAGGTAGGCATTTTTCATTATTGTTTATTATTTCTGTTTTTAAACGCCTTTTTTGTTAAGACTTGGCAAGTTTCATAAACATACCTTTTTTGGCCTAATGTTGGTCAGGTCTGAACGTCATGGTGGACACAATAGCAGGTCACTGTTGACGCTGTGCAACTCTATGGATCATAGTTGTCAGCCTTCGCTGGGGGAGGACTCGACTTTAGAGAAGTTTTTAGCATGTGCTTCTACCCAGTAGTCTCGAGCGGTGCTTAAATAAGTGGTTAAAGCTAAGTATGTACTTCAGTGTTCTGAAGATGGATGACGTGAACGTAGCTTACTATGGCTGAGGTATAAATCAGAACAGAGGTTCTTCCAGATTTCCAGTTAATGGTAATTAACCATTAAACTCTAATTTATTTATTTTACCCAGAATAAATCTCCATTGATTTTCTGTTTCTGTAAGTATTCTGAAACAACACTTTTGGAAAAATTATCATGAAAATTTGAGCTGTTTTGATCGAGGAAAATGTTTTATGGCAATACGATGACAGAAGCATGCCAGGTGCCCCTTTCCAGGTTCTTTGTTGATTACGTGTAATTTTCTAATGAGTTTTTAGTTTTCTTCCTTACACTAAAGACTTTACGTCCATTTTCATAAACTCCAGAAGTATTGCTTGTTTCGGTAAATAAGCCTGATACTAAACTCATTTCTCCAAATGTTTGGAGAAAACAGAAAAGACAATTCACAGCTGAAGGGAATTCAGTCAAAATGTTTATAATGCCTGGACTGTCCCTCGCCGGTGCGAGCTAGTCCAGCTCAGAAAGCAGCTATGCTCTGTTGTTTCATGTGCTGCTTATAGATCGATTTGCTAAATGCATTTAAAACTCATTTAATTTAGAATAATAATACAAATCGCAAGAAGGACAGCACATCATTAGTTAAATGGTGTTCTGTAATAATAATCACCTCATATTCGGTTTAATTTGCACTACATATTTGAAGCTGACCTTTCAGCTGTCTGTATATTTTAAGTGTTTATGTAAACAGCAAAGGATCCAGTTAATTACAGAGCCTTCCTCCCATTCAGCAAGGCGATGTCCGGCCTTCTCTGATTGCGAAGGAGATAGGAGAAGGCCACTTGGAGACAGGAAGGAGCTTGCAGAAAGGGAAAACGGCAGGCGGGAGGCGCGCAGGAGTGCACGCTTAAACAGAGAAAAGTGAAATGGAGCAGGGCACAGCAGTAGCATCTCGCGCTGGCTTCTCAGGAAGCTGTGAAAGGGATATGTGTAATTACAAGGCTTAATTCTGTGTTTGTGTCAAGGTTACCAGGGTTATACTGCTTGTGGGCTTGGCCCTGGAGGTACTCACCGCCTCTGTCTTACTGAATGCTGGAGTTCAGTATTGTATTAGAAATACAGAACAGGTACCGGGCAGACTGACGTGCTAGCTTAGGGCTAATTGAAATATTTTCTCCAAATCTACAGCTGCGCCGACTTCTGAATTTTATGGAATTAAAGCAACTCGTGTGGGTGCCGTTCCCCACGGAGTTGTTGCCGAGGTGCACAGGTTGTCCTCCTCGGTTAGGGGTCTTGCGTCTTTGAAATCCATCATTCCCCTTCCCCGAGGCAGTGTAGCTATTTTTTCAATTCTATGATTTTACACAGAGAGCGCTGCTCTCAGTTTGAGGTACCTTTCTCAAGGGACACAGATTTTATGCATGCTATTGAAAGGAGTATCACTATATATAGAGAGAGGCTGATGATAAACCTCCATAAAAGGGTCAATGTCTGCATTTCCTTAGTGTATGGTATGAAGACTGGAAAGGAAAAGGAATTGCAGAACAAAAAATACACTTGATTTTTGTATATATATTTTTACAATTCTAATTGGTGTTGGGTAGTTTGAATTTCCATGCTAGTCAGCTTCATTGTAGAGATGATGTTGAAGTGATGGGTGATGCTGTTGCACCGGTTTGGAGTGGATGACTGCCCTGTCTAGAGCTGTAATATTTGGAGAAGCTTAGATGTGACTCACTCATTACAAACCTATATTCTACTAATTGTTTTTTTTTTTCTAAAGATACAAGTAAAATCCTCGTGTTTGGTTGGAACAGACAAACTGTAACTCCATCAGTTACATTTGAAAGCCTTTTGATGGCAGCTAGAAATGAATATTAGATTAAGTTTGGTTATTTAGATTTTAACACTTACGGCAAAACCCATGTCTTTAAAATTATCATTTTCAATAGCTGTTAAATGCGTCACCTTCATATCCTGTATGTGCAAATAATTACGGTGTAGGCACAGCTAATTAATCTGTAAACAAAGTGTCAGAGAAGGAAGTGAATGTTGAATGTTGTGGAGAGTGCCTTGCACATATTCAACTGAGTTGTGAACAACTGGATATTAAGGGCTGTCATTTTGGCTGTGATATTGCCTAATGTAATAACACAAAGTCACTCATAAGTGAAACTCACAGGTATTGCTCTGTATTCGTGTAGCATCCTTCAGGGACCTAACTTGTGCAGACTAACTAGCATGGCCTCCCACCAGTTCTGTGTGGTAAGTGCTGTGAAGGCGAGTCTAGTGTTTTGTCAGCTGGCAAAGCAAAAACTTGGAAGACTAAAAGCTTTGATAGGAGAAGGTGTAATTAAAAAAAAAATACTTTCCTATGTTTTGCATTTACAGTATAAATGGAAGAATGGATATCTAAGTACTATTTTTATGTCTAAGTAGAACACTGAACACATAGATGCTAACTCCTAATTTCGGCATTGGATTTGGTATGTATCTTCTTATTTGCTGAGTTCCCTTAACTTCTCATAACTCACTGCGAAAAGACTTGAATGTCAGGTGCTGGAAAGTTTTAACAGAGAACAAGGTCAGACCGAAAGGCTGAGCATTTCAAGAGACAGGAGCAAATTAAGTTCACACTTCAACCCTCTACTGTGAGAATCTGCCACTCCTATAAACCCATTTGCAGTCCCTAGAAGTCTACCAAGCAGAAGCAGAAACATTTCAGCATATATTTCTCCTGGAAGCAATCGGTGTCAAGAAATGCGATTCTGTTAGATGACTGCATTAGCCTTGAACTTTTCAGAAAAATCTCTGTGAAAGGAAAGAGTTTATTCTGGCTTCTGGAAACTCTCGAGAGCCCTGCGGTGCATAGGTTCAGATTTTTCAATGTTCACACCGAATCAGAGACTGGTGTCCGCCGCCTCCGAAGCTCGACAGGAGGAGAAGAGCAGAGCGTACCAGTAAGCACATGCAATCCTTCAGAGTTCATTATCTGGCAAGCGTGTTTCAAAGGACCTTGAGAGCGTGTTTCCAAGGGAGGGGTAAGGTCGATGCTTGGATGGGAGAAGCCAATTGAAATCAATGGGAATTGATTTAGAGTCCAGGGGCACTGTGTTAAAATCTCCAGTCTTACGATATAGCTTCATGAATATTAACAGGGCTAGGATCAATACGGAGCTGATTTTCAGATGTACAGCTGGCTCCTTTTCGTCTGTAGATTAAAGAAATGGCAATCTTTCGTTCTTTAGATAAGATTCAGAATTCCAGAAAATGACTTGTGGCTTTAAATCCCATTCTGTAGGACTGTTTGATAAGGTTTATTGTATTTCCCTACTTTTTAAATGTGTGTTTTCCTACTTATATTCATCTGATGTTTCTTTCAAGGATTTCATCTGAAATAGTAAAGATGAGTGGATTTTTTTGGACACTGAGATGCCTTTGTGCATAGGTGGCTCGTGTGTTTTCCTGAACGTTCAGAGTTTTGGGGAAACCCTGTGAGAAAACTCTCCTTGCCTCCTACCTGCCAGCAGATGGCTGCCATTCTCTTACGGACGTGTATGGTTTCCCGGCACATTTTATCTTGTGCTTCGCAGAAACACACGCACTGCTGCAAAATACTGTTTGTCTAATGTATGACAGGCCTGCCTCTGAATGCCTGATCCACCAATCTGCAAGTCCAGGTGACTGACACCATCCACTGGGAAGAGCTCATCAAGATCCAAAGGAAGAAACTGGGGCGGCCGCTGTGCGTGTAGTGCATCAGCTGAACCTCTGCTGTCCCAGGCACTGTTTTAGCTCTGAAAGTGAAATCAGCCTCGGAAAAGTTCCCCGTTAACAAAGGATGCACGTTATTTGAAACATCCTGAATGTTTTTGTTTATTTGTTTTGAAAGTGCAGGTCAAGATCCAAACTTGGCAGCTTGTCCCAGTTTCCTCAAGGAGCTGAACAAATGCCCCTGGTCCAAACAACCTACTGAAACTTGGGGAATGTTTTGGACTCTTCTGTGCAGCGGGCAAAGATTTCCTCATTCAAGCTGGCTAGTCACAAAGGCTCATATCTCAGATTAAAAACCAAAACTTCATCTAAATGGAGAGGGATTTTGGTTAAGCTCTGATAAATACGTTTTTACTGTGTTTTCTTTATCAGGCATGTGTCACTTTAAAACCCCCGAGAGAGTCTGCTGCACCAGAGCATTGCTAATTAAGCAGCGCCTGCTTGGCAGCAGGCTTTGAGCAGCAGCACTTTTCCCTCCTCCGGAGCGCACAGCACTGTCTCGGTTTGGTAGCTGGTGTGGAGTTCCCACCATGGGGTTTTATAGACTTAGCACAAACAACCCTGTTTTGGGGTACTGAGAGGAGAGAGGAGACTTCTGTTCAGAGTAATTTTGAGTAATTCAGGTCTTTCCTCAAAATAAAACTTCAGACAGAGTTAAGCCCAAGTCAATTACAGAAATTTGGGTTAGGGAGGCAAGGGAGGTAACCTGAATCCAAACGTTGTAGAGCTGGTCTAGGTTTCCTCTTCAGCTGTGGTCTGCTGTTTAGCTAGCCCCCTCTTTGTACCCTCCTATTCGTCCTGAAGTGTTTTGTATGGATACCACACCTGTAGTGGTGGTTTGTCTTATGGTGGCACTGGAAAGCTCACTCAGGATGTGCTCATCTCTGTACCAAAACAAGGCACATATGAGCTATGGTCTGTAAAACCTCCAGAATGCCCTGAAGTTCACTTTAGGAAGGGACCGTAGCAGATTAGGTGTCTTCGTCTTGTTTAAAGCAACAAGAATTAAATTGCACGTCCATTTAGGGCTTTCGAAAATCTTTTCTACAATGGCATGGTTTGTTACATGCATGTTGCTGTAGTAGTGCTTCTGAGGTTGTCAGGTCTCCACCAGGCCTTTAAATGATGGAACTGAAACATTTAAGGGCTGATTCAAAGCTCTGTAAAGTTACTGGGAAATAAAAGTCGGTGAGTTGTTCCTTATGTTTTGTCTGAATTGGGACTCTGGATACACTACAATGTACTTACAAAAACCTGAGCATGTCTTAGGACTCCTAGATTTAATGCTGTTCCCTATGGTAACTTTAGGTATCAGAAGATCATTGAAAACACATTTATTTTATTCCAGCAGTTTAGTCGATGTGATGACTAATGATCAAGTCATTCACAAATCCAAGGTATGTTGTCTCAGGCATCAGATAAACTGAGTAAGTTGCTGTAGTTCAGCAGCTCACCATGGAGCTCATTCATGCCTGGTCTGATATGCTGCAATACCTCAAGCCATTAAGTCCACCTGTGGCAAGACTTGTTGCTGGCTGCTGCTGCTGTCTCTTCCTGCAGCTCTCACCTGGGAGCAGCCGCTCAGGCAGCTCTTCCTCCACGGCCCTGCGTGGGGAAAAAGCGGGAAGGTCATTCCCTGGTGCCCCAAACTAGTGGTTATTCCAGAAGCGGTGGGCTTGCCCCATGCTGAGCTCTGGTAATTGCTTGCCCCTCTAAGGGGATGGCTGCCTTTGCATGCTCTGCTTGTTCGGCGTTTAGGGGGGTGCCCTGTTTGAGACAACTTGTTAAGATTGATATTTTTTTTTTCATTAAATTCTGTGACACTGGGACTTTGGATGTTGAACTGACATTTTTGAAGGAACAGAGAGAACTTAAGAATTTAGTAAGAACACTAAAAAATGATTCGTTTGAGGTTGCTAAGGGTCCACTGAACAGTGTTGCAGTGGGTTTCAGAACAATTTTTGCAAAATAAAAGTGTGTGTGAAGGCAGAGTGAATAATGCAGCACAAAATGGGATAAACTTAGAGATTTTGTCTTTCCATACATTATTCATTGCGGTTAGTGAAAAGCAACTTGGCTTCTCTTGTGTTTTTGATGGCCAGTTGGAAATGGTGAAAATGTTTGTAACTTCTATTGTGTTTTTTTCTAATTAGACAAGGCAAATAGTTTATGAGGAGCAAGGACGGAATTAATCATGGGCTCTTGCTCATCACAGCTGTGCTCTGAATGCCTGACAGAGCCACTTTATGGCATATAATTCAACATATAGAATAAATGGTACTACAAAGGATGCAGTTTTGAAACCATTGTTAGTGCTGGTTGTGTTTTTTTCAGAAGTCCTGAGCACAAGTGATTACAACTGAACTGAATGGGAGCTGTGAGATGCTTTGGAAAGTGAAATTCTTGCTGGCATTTTTTAAATAGGAGATCTGAGTCTGGATTACAGCTTTTTATACAATTTGGATATCATTTTCCTGTATAATTTGGTGGCTGTGTAAGCATATTGAGTATTTTCAGCAGGCTGTTGGTTAGCTAGGTGTCTAACTATCTCTCTGGATGTAAAAGTGTAAAAATCAAGAGGTTCACAGGTGACTTCCAAGCCTTCTTAAAGGAACATTAACTAATTTGTTCATTGTACTTCAGACTTTTTTCTTCTCCTCTTGATCAAATTATTTTTAGCTAATCTGAAGTACGTTGACTACATTTTTTTAAATGTTCTCTCCCTCTCTTGCTGTAGTAAGCATGCCCCAACTTTAGACTAAAGTTAGCCTTTGAATTGGAAAACACTAACTTGTGTGTGCAGGGTGCAGCTGAAAGAGACTTCTCAGACCCTTTTACCAGAGTCAGGCTTCAAAAATGGTTCACAGTCATTTCCACTTGCAAATGGCTGTTTTCTGCATTGTACTGATGTATTCTGAATAGCTGATTTACAAGTACAAATCCTTTCTGGACATGCAAGCCCTATTAATTTGCAAGTTTAAGTAGCTGTGTCCACACTTTAAAGGTCTGTTTTAAATCACTTTGAAGATGTCACTGACAGACATAACTGTGAGTGTAAATGCTAGTTTATAAACTGTACAGGATAAAAGAAAGGGTATGATTCTCTATTATATCATTTTTATGCTGCAATGATGTCTCTAATATCAATTCTGAAGTGCAAACTGAACTGAATGAGAATGTGGCTCATTTGGCTCTCAGTTTATCCACCGTTAGAACAAAGTGTTCAGATTTCCATTTTGTTTTGTGTTCTCTTTAATATACTGCGCTAAAACACCTGAATGTTTTAAACTCTTCTGGCAACTCTGGTTTGAAATACTGAAAGAGTTGCAACTATACAGTTTAGCTCTTGGTTTATTTTTGGTCACTCTCTACATGATCAGGAAAAACAAAGAATGCTACTTCTTTGATTAGCACTTTTCATGCCTTTTTCCAACATCATTTGTTACTTTCAGTAGAGAAAGGTGGTTGAACAAAGTTTGTCCATAACAGACTTACAAAAATGGCTAGAAGAACTGAGCAAAGACATAGGCATTGGTAATTTACTTGATACATGTGGGCAAACCCACTGAAGATAATTCTGCACCTACCCATAAAGAAAGCCAAGAAAAGGTATTATTAAGTCACATTTATCTATTTAAAACTTGTTTTTTGAAATTTGCAGTTTTTATTTAGTTGTGATTTCTGTTACCTTATTTAACATTGTGTTTTAAAACTGAAGTGACACTAAGCCAAAAGGAAACATAAACTTCGATTTCAAAATTATTTGAGATCTTCCTCAGTCCAAACGTTGCTTTGAGGTCAGCTTTCTAATGCTGTTCTCTCCCTCTGGGAGCTCACACACATCTTTGGATTACTTGATGCCTGTCTACCTATATCTCAATGACTTTGTGGCAGAAAGGCAAAAGTTTGGCCAGTGTTAAAATTACTTCTCTTCTTCAGAAGTGACTTTTCCTACAGAATGCAGAAAGCGTTGTATTTGTCAAATAATGTGCCATTGTAAGTGAAATACAGATAAGTTTCAAATGTGCTGCTGTATGGTAATTTTTTGAGTTTTAAGTATGAGGATGTGACCAGACTTGTACCTATTGGAGTGTACAAGGTTAATATTCACATCTCCTGAGTGTTCATGTGAGTGATGCTTAATTGCTCAACTGTTAGGTGGAGGTGATCTCCACAGGAATGTAAATGGTGAAACAAATTCACTTAAATATTCATTTGGCATTACAGGCATTCTTCTGATGAAGAGACTTCCTTACAGGTTTGATGTTCCTTGATTTGAGAAGTGTCCTGAGTTTGTGTGTATGTTTAGTACAAATAACCATGAAAGAATTGCAGGTCCTGGTACCATCATCTCTAGCAATTCTTCAAGTTTTTTATCTCTCTTTTTTCATTGTCTTTATTCTCCTTTTCCAATAGCTTAAACCAGAATTGCTGTTGAAATACAGAATACACACTGAAAAAAAGTGTGTTTTTTCTCCATAAATTTCTCTGTTTTTAACAAGAAAGTATATGTAAGTTATTAGATGCATGAATAGTAATATCAAATGCGAGAGATATACTCGTATTTAAGGTGAAAGAGTTATTTGGAATCACACAGCAGCATTTGATAAACAAGACAGAGAAGACATAACTAGTTAAAACTTAGAAGTTATCCACAACACTAAATTTTGTTTTCCTTATTCTGACCCCAAATTTCAAGGGATCTGTAATCATTAGAAATAAGCTGGAATTCTGTTCTACTTGTTTCTTGCAAAAGATGAAGAACAGTTGTCTCTGGTGCAGTATGGTGTAGCTGTGTTGTGCAAAGTGTATTTAAAAATATGACCTGAAGCTTGGATATGAAATAGCTGAAGATTTGGTCTTGAGCCCTTTTTGAAAATGTTCTTATCATTTGTTCCTGTTAAAAGCTTTGATTTCTTTTCTTTACTACCATCTTATCCAATATTACTTCTTATTCCACCTGTGGTCTCTTTTGAACTACCATGATGATGTCATGAAATTCTAAACCAGTGGTTGGCACCAGGCTATGATGGTAGAAGAAATCCGAGCATGCCCGATCAAAGTTTCTTTAAATTTAATTGATTTTCAGGGAACAGAAAAGTACTGTTAGTGTGGTCGCCTTTTCATGTGAGTATCTCTATTTTTAGTAATTTTAGCATAAGATAATTTTTTTCTTGCAAAATCATTCGTTGATGAAAGGTCTGTGGAAAACATCCTTCAGACTATTGTAAGGTGTGATGGTGAAACGTGTTGTAGGCCTTTAGTTCTTTAGTCCATTTGTCTGAACATTTCAGAGTCACTGAAACATAGCAGAAGGACTGAATTTTCGCAGCAGCACTGAGCCTATGCACTTTTCCATCATTCATAAGTAAAAAGATTTTCTGTTCAGGAATCATTAATCATTGCTTCATATGCAAATGCCATTTGCTTGCAGTACAAAGGATTCTAGACTTGCCAGGTGTGCAAAGGTTTGCCCAGCTTGCCCGTTACAGAAGCCTTGATAAAACTGAGTCACAGGAATCTCAGAAAAGTGATGGAATAACTTGTTTCCTGCCTCGGGGACCTCACTGTCCAGTTATTTTGATTTTTATTCCTCCCTAGCTGGAAGGGCAAGTGGTGAAATATGGAAAAAAAAGTGAACAACTTTAATCAAGCGGACTCTGCTTTTTCCATAACAAGGCAGAGTGAACATCTTAGCTGTCCATACGAACATGATAAAATTGAGGAAGCACTGGTGGCAGTGAGCACTCTACTAGAGTCCGTGCCTGTCTAGAGCCTTTTCTATGAGTTATGTCAAAGAGTGGCTTGCTTAAGGCTTTTAGATGCCTGTGGATTGTGTCTGTATCCTGTATCCAGGTTGGAACCTGTTCCTTCTAGACTGAAGCCCAGACTTTCTCCTGGGCTATACATTATTTATGGTTTTCTTCATGTACTGCTTGACTGCTAGGAGGAGAAAAATTGTGTAAAGGAGACTGTAGTCTCCAGAAATCTGATAGGGTCATAAAGAGAGAGTAACAGAGTAGAAGGAGAAGACAGCACAAATGAAAAATAACCTATAATTTTGGGTACCTTAAGTTCTGTGCACTCTGAAAGAGCTTATTGTATCAAACATTACTTAGGAAGTGTGAAGAGGATTGCCTAAAACTTGAGGCATCCAAAACTGATGATTTTTGGAAAGTTTGATGAAAATCTGAACCTTCATCCCTGCAAATTCTGAAAAATGGGTAATCAGGGTTTGCAGCCAGTCCCAACATGTTCAATTTCTACATCAATTGCTCTTCACTGTTTAAGGGGGGAGAGAAAGAAATTCTTTTTATTTACCTAAGTCTTTGTTTTTTTATCTAAGAAAACCAGTCTTTTCCTTCATGTCCTATCTTCTATTACTATATGATAGTTTTGGATATATTGATAAACTGCTGCCATTTCTCTAAGAATGTGACTGTATTTTGACAGTGAGTGAAAGAAATCATGCATACCAGAGGTGCAAGGTAATTAGTCTAGACATTCCTGTTTGTTTTTGGTTGGTTTTTCCACTTAAAAGATCTGGATATTTTTCTAATTAAAAACTACGTCATCTGTTCAGGAAGCAGAAACTGTATGATGTGCTTTGGATGACCAGCTGTAAATAATGAGTAGCAAATAGGATAAATACCTCATAGGCAAGTCATGATCAAGAATTTATGCATGCCACTTAATTTAGTGGGGGGAAAAAAATACAATCAACTCGGATTGGTACTCACCCAGGAAAAATACCTTAATTGGAAGTTAGACTGAGTTTGCAAGTGTAACCTGTAGTAAATAATTCTGTTACTTGCTATTCATGTGAACTATGTTGGAAGTTACCAAGGCTCAGCTTGAGAATTTACATGAGGTCAGGTGTTGTCAGTACATAGTACATATGGCACAGGCGGCTGTGTAAGTGGGTAACGATGGCCACTGGTAGGTGAAATCCCTGCTGGCCTGCTTCAAACCCTTTGAAATGAAGGCAAAGACTCGGGTGCATTCTGTTGGGCTTGAAAACATACCTTAATGGCTTTGAAGCTGATTTGCAAATATTTTGGTGGCATTTTCTCTTGGATGTTTAGTGATTTCTTGTCCTGTCAGGTAAAACAATCTCTGATCTTAATTACTGTTTTTTTCCAAAGTGTAGCATATGCAGAAGTCAAAAATGTGTCACAGGCGCAGCAATAAAATAAATCCTAATTGGCTCTTGGGTAAAACTGATAGCAAAAGAGGGCACCAGGTCTCTGCAGATCTGGGCTGGGTATGTTCGTAAGCTGCCTTCTCTGTAAGTTTGCATTGCTGATATTGGACAGTTATCTTTTTGGGGTGGTGTGAAATCTGTGTTTGCTCATATTTGCAATTGTGGTGGAATCTGTCCAAGGCTATTTATGAGACCTTGAATAGACTCTGAGGTAATGAGCAGGCTACCCCGCCACAGAAATCTATTTTAATCTTTCATACCCAATGCACCTGAGACCGCTACTATCTCATTGCTATGGTGAGGTAACAGTTGTGACCTTTTAAAGGGACTACTTAATTTGTACAAAACTGCACAAAGTCAAATCAATAGGGCAACGTGCCCCATTGAGCTATTCCTCTGCAGTAAGCGTGGGGTGGGTTTGTACCATATCGGAGTTGCTGAGACCTCTGTATAGTTTTCAGAGTTTCTGTTTAGAGTCTGCTGAAATTAGTGCCAAGATGCCCCCAGAGCTTTGCTAGCTTTCAGGTTTGGTTCAGGAAGTTCATAGCATCCTTTTTTCTGTGCTGCAAGACAATAGGTCTGTTATTACCTGAAAATTTTCTCTTTTTTTTTTGTCAGCAAGAGTTATGGAGGGTGACTAGCCCTTGACTGGAGAAGAAATAAAGGATTAGCAATAATTGCATCTTGCTGATTGCTAAGGCAATCTGTGGTCTTCTGGACTTCGTATTTTGTGTATGTTAGCTGTGGTATCCTCCCCAAGGAAAGCAAATGGCTAAATTTGCACAGCACTGGAAAATGTCGTTGCAGCATGGGTAGCTAGTTCAAAATTAGTTCAGATAAAATACCGAGAACCATTATCATCTGCATCAGTCTCCAGAGGGCTTGAATGGACAAGTTACAGCCATGCTGTTATTACTACCTGCTATAGGTAGACTAAAGCGCTGAAACATCTAAACTCTGGTGAGAACAGAGTATCTAGAAACCTGAGCAGCGGAAGTCTGAGTAGGACCACTGCTCAAACACCTACTAAATAAAGTTTGTCATTTATGTTTTTAAAGTATAATTTTATCCCAGCTATTTCCTTAGTTCCTACATTTAAACTTTGACTTAAATGGTAGTACAGTTTCTAAAGATAGCCAGTGGATAAACCGATGTGAACAGGAAATGATCCTACATATACTAGTTTTTCCAGCTGCAAATACAAATGATAGATAACATCACAGGATATTTTTAACATAGACATTTTGAAATGGTATTATTTAATTTCTAGGCATTTTCAGCATTCTGGATCACTTGAAATGGAGAAATGTATTTATTCTGTAGCTTTTTGTGTTTCTCATTTAGTGTGTTTGGTGACCAGCAGGCTCTGTTTGTGTTAGATTATATGTGTCAGTGAAACTAAAATCAAGCCAATGATCAAGCCCATGTAATGGAAACATTGAAATCCTCTGACATTGCTTAAATTTGCATTTAATTTTGGCATAACTGGTTGATGATTAGGCATCAAATGGTTCAAATATCTTGTAACTGCTCCCTTTTATATACCAATTGATTTTTTTTTTAATGTAGCACAGCCTGAGGTTTATCTCATACAAAATATTAATCCTGCCTTTCCCAGATTGGAAGAGTTGATTCCGGAGAGATTTGCCAGTTTGAGGTTCCTGCTAAACTCCTGGTATTCCTGTACGATTCCCTAAGGTGGTTGGTGTTTTATTTTATTTTTAAGAGTTGGAAGGGATATGATGAGTTGCATGGTCTGTTCACTACAGTAAAAAGGTAATAGTGCTCTCGGGAGAAGCTGAATGTGGAAGTTGTACGTGAGAAGCTGCCTGTCCATCCTTGGAAGCTGCAGCAGCCTTGCCTTATGGGGTACTATAAAGTTTTAACTGCCATAATCAGCAAGGACCATCACCACCACTCATGGCAGAGGAATGGCTCTGCTGTATGATAACGTCTGTTATCACTGATGGCCCTGGCTGTAGGATTTTTCTAAGCATGTGACCATGCTCAAGTCCAAACTTATCCCATGTTTAGGTAGTTTGGATAGAAGACCACAACGGGAGGAGGACTTTGGCTGGGATCTGGCATAGGATGAGGGAAGCTTGAATTCATCTTTCCATGAACACACTTCTCCGTTAAAGGCACAGTTATAAGGCTGTTTTGTTTGGCTAGCTGCGTCTTCTACCAACTACATAATGTCATGCAGCGGTATCATAGGGCCAGAGTAGAGCAGACTAGATATCCATTTTCCTTCCTCAAAATAAGTAAATAAATAAATAAATAAAAAGTTGTTAGCCGCAAGGCAGCGGGGAGTTTGTAGGCAGCGGAGCTGGAGTAATCCCCTTGCTGGCGGGGTGGCTGGGCCCAGAGCCTGGGAGAGCGCGCAGCGTGCTCCCGGCTGCTCTTGTGCGAGTGCTGTAAGCCGCAGTGCGTGCGAGCTGGCCGGGAAGCGGTGTTACGAGTCCTGCGCTCCAGCAGCCCGTTGTAAAGGTGCTTGGGGAGTCTTGCTAGTCGTTCCGGTGTATTTGGCAAGGATGTGGAAGGAGATGTGGGATGTGGCTCAGTTAAAACAAAGGTGATGTGTTTTGGCAAGACGTCTGAAGAGGTTTGCAGCGACTCCCGTGTCACACCTTGCTGGCAGCGGTTTGCCCCTGCGACCTCCCAGTGTTGCGTGCAGTCAGGAGACACTAGAATTAAAAGAGGCACAGGAGCCCGAGTTGAGTGCGAGAGTAAAATAGCACGTGTTCTGCAGCAGGTTACTTCCTTGGTATCACTGCCTGTAAAACAGCAAAAGGGCAGGGATACTGCTGCAGGGATACTGCCGTAGTCGCTCTTTTTCTTTCTTTCTTTTGTACTGGAACTTGAGGGTCCTCGTGGGTTGCTGCAGAAATGTGTGTGTTATCCAACCTTTTGGAATGACAACACAGGATTTTATCGCAAATCTTTGAAACCTGTGCTTATTTTGAAGTCTGAAAAGCTGAGAATGATATTGTCTTTTGGGGAGCGGGGAGGGGTAGAGTTGGCCTCTGAGTTAAAAAGGAAAAGCTTATTTTTTACTTTGGAAATAGCTGGTTGTAAAGAAGGCACGGAAGACCTTTCCAGCGTACCGTGGCTCGAGCGTGCTGCGCTGAGGATTTCAGACACAGTTTACATCCCTCCTTCCTCTCAGCCCTTCCCTCCTCTCCCAGCACCATGCATGTGTTTAATCTTAGACATGGATGTAAACCTGTCTATCCCGTATTTTGCATCCTTCAAGTATTATTATAATCAGGCCAGTTTATTAAGAATTAATGCCCCTTCGTGAGCTGAGGATAATGGAATGGCCACATTTCCTCTTGTGCTGGACTGTGATTTACTAATAGGAGCTTCTAGGGAAAGGATCATAAAAGAGTGAGGCTCCCACCTCGGGATTAATATTTAATCAGGTGTTAAGAGAGCCTTGTGTAGGCTCCTAGAGTTGCCAGCAGAAACCTGCAGGGGAAATGAGAGGGTCCTACGTCTTAAAGGGGCAATGCAATTATAATTAAAGGCTTGATCCAAAACCCATGGACGTAAATGAAAAGCTCCTGTTGATTTGAAGGACTCTGGATCTGGCCCACAGGGAACCAAAAATAATGAATTGTTTTGCATGTGAGGCAGAGACAGACAGACATGCGTGGTTTTTTAATTCTAGGGATATCAGACAGGGTGAACATGCAGGTGTCTAGATTTAAAATGAACAGCATGGAAAACGTCTGCTGTTAAAGACACACGTTACACAACATGAGGGCCAAATTCTTCCAAACTCTTTGAATACTCAGATGTAAATTCAGCTGTTTTCCTTCTTACATAAATTAGCTAAACTGAGACGAGTTTGCCAGTTCAGTTGTTCTACTTTACGTTACAGTTTGTAGCCTGTAGAGCGAGAGAATCTGTTTTTAAGCAGGCAGAGAGCAGTTCCCTTCAGTTTACAAATTACGTTTTTAAATGTAATTAAAAGCTGCGCCTCTAACTCAGCTGCCGTTGCGCACCGGAGCGAGCCGCTGCAGCCCTCGCCGCTTGCAGGAGCGGATCGGGTGTGACGGCTCCTGGGCTCTGCGAGTGCCTCGAGGGGACAGGCGGAAAGTGCGCGTGGCCCATCTGACAGTGCCTCTTGTAAATCTAAGTTCTGTAAAGTAAGAGCCTTTTTCAGTTACTGTACTGTGTTCTTTCAATGCCATTGCT
The DNA here is from genome assembly GCF_028389875.1 of Rhea pennata. Lineage (NCBI taxonomy): Eukaryota > Metazoa > Chordata > Aves > Rheiformes > Rheidae > Rhea > Rhea pennata. The sequence continues at coordinate 6,054,236 of NC_084678.1, forward strand.
GAGTTATTTTGTCGTGAAGCTACACGCACACATATATGTATATATGTGTGTGTGCATATATGTATATGTATGTGTGTATATATATTTATACACCCACCCCACATTCCAAGACTTAAAATAGTGTTACTGTCTTGAAATAGTGTTATGGGGGGAGGGTTATTAGTCAATACACTTGACTACTGTGTTTTAAACTTTGCCCTGTAAGAGGAGCCTGCAGCTGATATGGAATCTCCGATAAGCTTAAAAGAGGCAAAAATCAGGGTTGCCCTGAGGGCAGTTATCTCCAAATGAGGCGGAAGAGAAGAGGCTGCTGCGCTCCTTTAGTTGATGAGAGGGAATGAAACTTGACCAAGGCAGATTTTTCCTCGCTGGAGAGAATATTTTGCCTTCTGGCTAGTGCGTGCGTTACGAGGGGTCACTCAGCTGAGCTCATTTATATGATCTCACATCATCCTTTTAAATTGGCCTTTCAATCTGATATTCTCTGAATGTATGAAAATGCATTGAAATCATGCAGAAAGTGGGAAAGAATTCACCTCTGCTGGTACATACTACTGCTTGGTGTAGCTTACCAGAACCTGCCGTATTTCATTGCATGCTGCCAGGTCCTAGGTCACTTCATTTCAACCGACTCAGGTTTGCATCTGCTCTCCACCTCTGTTGTTTTTGCATTTCTGCTAAGTGCAACGTAGATGAGGAACAGTGATCAGGAAAAACATTTGTGTCAATAGATTCTCTCGCATTCTCTGCACATTCTTTATGTGAATTATGCAAGTTAACTCTGTGCAATATTGTACTGAATGATAACATGGTGCATTACAACTAGTTCATTTAGAAAATCTGCTGGTATTCCTTCAATTGATTTTTGATTTTTTAAAAAAAAGTCTAAAATGAAAGCCTGCAGTTGAAGTGTTTGTAAAAGTGATAAATCCTTTAAGAGAACTCAGGTTGGACATTTTCTATTCTTTGTTCTTTATTCTTGCAAAATTCTCAGGTATTGGATTTTAAACATGAATTCTGATTTTAAATTACATCCTTTTCTAACCAACAGAGTTCAATAGAGAGCTGTAAAATGTTGCATATTCCAAAACTGTAGTGGAACTGAATTTTTCCCAGGTCACAGACCAACTCTTGGAAGAAATTTCATCCTACGGTCTGTTTTTCATCTTCTTCAGACCAACCTGCTTCTATTAATAATAGCGACACCCTTCTGTTGAAACTATATTATGTGTGTAATATGAAAAAGTGACATTAGTCACCTACTCAATGTGATTGGTAGTGTTTGTGCCGTGGCAGCTTGAAAGAAGAGAAAAACCAGGAGAGTGTAACAAGGCAGGTCCTCCGTGCCATGCACAGTTGGTTTTGAAGACTGTTGGTCGGTATGTACTGAGAAGCTCTTCATGTGCGTCTAGAGCACAAGACTGAGTATGTAGAGGGCAAGGAAACACAGAACTGATGATGGGCAGCTGAACTGGTTTATTGTGTAAGCAATACATCTACAGTTGCACCATTGCATAGGCAGTCCACTGCATAGGTAGGTATGGGGTGGAGAAAATAGGGTACCTTCGAAGGACACTTATGGTGTCATGGGATGTTCCTAGTATGGCAGGCAGAGCGGAACAACTCTGGTTTTTGATGCCTGTGGCTTCTGAATCTCTTGACAGATTGAGAGTACCACCTTGTCCATTTTCAGAGAGCGACACCCACAAAGCTGAGTGTTTTTGCATCCACAGGGTGCAACAACCTGGCCTTATGCAGTTTGCTTTTTTAAAAAAGCCTTTTAAAAATGCATTAAAAACCAAACAAACTGTTTGTAATTTATGCAATTTTGAGGGGCTATTGGAGGAAGGAGTTGGAAGAAGAGTGTGTATCATGTACAGAATAAGACTTTTCTTTCCCTTAGCAAAATTCTTTTGTGTTTTATTACAAATACTTTGATTTTAATTATGTGTCTTCACTCCTCTTTCCTGCAGTCTTCTCCACTTCTGTTTAACTGTTTCTGATTTCTCCGGACTTCAAGAATTTGAAGGAATTTTTAGCAGAATCTTTAGAACACTGGATTTTTTCCCCCTTTTTTATAGCTAGAAATTAGAAACAATACTTTTAGTTTAGGAATTGAGACCTGTGAAAATAGAATACTTTTCATTTCAAATTTATACTGAAAAGGGGGATCTGATTGTACTCCAGAGTCCGTATGATCTAAAGGCAAATCAAAACAGGCTGTGTATGGTTGAGGCTGTTTGAGGATCAACAGCAGAGAAAGATAGAAATAAGGAGGGGCACCCAAATTGGGAAACACAGGGTGTAGTAAAGGTGGAAGAGGAACTACTGCATGCTAAGTCTTAGCTGGATTCCTGAATGATGAGGCTAAACAGCTTCTATCTGATATTGGTTGCTCCCAGAGAAAGTCTTTCCCTGAAAATCTCTTTCCAACGCTGTCTAATAGGCAAAGCTTATTTCAGAATTTTTATTTCCGCACATTTAGGTTTAAGGACTTTCTCCATTGTTCATTAATCTCAAGGAAAAATGTAGATGCAAGAAGTTCAGTCAGTGTGCAGCCACTGTAGATGAATCTGAGGAAGGCTGCTGGCTGAAGGTCAGGAGCCATGGCTGTTTTAAAACTCTCCTCAACAAAGTGGCACCCAATTACACAGTCTTCTAGGAGGGCTGGAGACTGTGAGATCGTTACTGGTGGATGGAAAGAACTGAATTTGTACGTAATTTGGTGGAAGATGAGAAATGATCATTGAAAACTAACTGGTGTTTGTAATGGAATAGGTAAGGGACTTCCACTTTTAATGAAATGGTAATGGCCACAACAGCCACTTTGTGATTCGGCCTGCCATCCTCTCCTGAAAATAATACAGAATTGTCCATTAATGGCACATAGCACTGCAATAAAACTTAGAAAAAAATATTTATTGCTGCATCAAGCTCTATAGTTCCTTCTTATAAAGCAAGATATAACAGAAATTGGGTAAATGCCAAGCATTTAGCATTTAGTTCCCAAATACTAAGGTCTTGCCTAATGTGAAATCTATCCTTTTCAATTAGTGTAGAAGATAATGAAGTTTATGATGGTCCTTATTTTTTCACAGAGTAAATTTGGCAGTCTGGGGCTGGCCCCAAAGCAAGTAGTCTTCAATTCATGCAAACTTCTGACCTGCTGAGAAAGGCTTTCTACCTATTGACCTTGAATTCCTTTTTTTTTTTTTTTTTTTTTTTTTTTTTTGTCTCTGAGACTTTAATGGTCTGTTAGCTGTTAGTTATCCTGCACTCAGGCCACTGGATTAGAAATTCAGTGCAACATGCTTACGGTGATGTGTGTTACTGTTACATGGCTGAAGGCTTCATGCTGAAGTAGGCTGTGTTGCTGCTGCCTGACTGAGTGGTAACAAAGGTGTGAATTATTTGGGCAGAGATAGCATCTCCTAGGGTTTTAACCAGCCAGCCTGAAGGGAGAGAAGTCATTTCTTGCAGATGTTGCTGCACTGAAGTTTGTTGTGGATGTGCAATCTAAGAGTGTTCCTCACTCAACCAGTCCTTGTCCCCTCAGTGCCTGGGAAGTTCAGCAGGTAACAGCAGATAGCTGGTCAGAGCAGCGGCTGCTTCTGCTTTTAAGTCTGTTCAAACCCACTGCGTTTTGTGGGATAGGAAGTTCAGTGATGTCAAGTTTCAGAGTAGGTGTACGTGAGTGTGCACGTAAAATAAAGCAATAGAGCAGGTTGTTAGGCAAAACTGAAAGCCTCATCTTGTTCCAGTCCACAGGACTTTTGCTTAGGATTTCAGCGCTAATGTTCTCAAAGAAATATTGATTATCCATGGTAGACAACACTATAAGGTATTTGATCAGAAAGACAAGCACAAATGTGCAAATAAAAACGTAGAGATGATAAAGGTCAAAGTTGTTTAATGGCCTTCATAAACTTATATACCACTTAAATCCTAATTAGCTCCTATTTTGGGCAATTCAGTGGGATTTAATTAATAGGCTTGTGGAGAACCTCTGCACGAGGGTGAATTTCAACATTCCCAAAGAAAATGAGAAGATGGTAGTTTATATTAGGCCTCTGTGTATTTTGTTCCCAAAGTAGCATTTAGGAGAATGGCCACATACAGCACATGCTGTATGTTACAGCCAGCAATTTAATCTGCAGGCACTATTATATAAAATCTGGGATGGGATGAACCTTGCATTGCTGCGAGTATTGTATAACGTATAAAGTACTCACAAAAGCCACAAGGCTTTGCAACAAGTTGCACCCCAAGCCTCTGAGCTTTGCTACAGCCACACACATTTTGCACACAATGGGTATTTTTCTTAGTTTTTTTTATATTTCAAGTACTTCAATTATTGTGGAAACAATGAGGCTTCGTTTGCATGAGTGGAGCTGAGTGGTGTTACTACAATGCAGAATATACTCAATTAGTTCTGTGCCTTACAACTTATTTCATGGTTGGTGAAATACTAGTTTTTGTGATGATTATGTTGCCCAAGTATGTGCTATACTGTCTCTGTGTCTCACATAGGCAGCAGTTGCCGTATATGGGTTGTACGTGTGGTTGTAATGTGATGGTGGAGTGTGGTACAGAGATTTTATCATGTGTTTAGATTGGTCACATTACTCACCAGTTAAGACTTTCCTGTTGGTCAAAATCTTAATATCTATGCAGGTCATCTCAAATGAATGTGAGCAAAACCTTTACACCACAGGACTATCATCACATATTCCACAGCCATAGCATATTGAATAGGCATGTTATAGGTTCGAGGTCTGTGAAGTCCTTAAAAGCATGAGTGGGACTCTACCTGGAAGGGCTGACTGCTTTACTGTTAACAGTTCTGCAAAACTGAAAGAAAAAAAGAAGAAAGAAAGAAAAGGAAATTAATTTATTTATAAAGAAATGCTATCTGGATGGTTTTAGCCTGGAGATGCTCTGTATCATCTCAAGATATTTCAGCAATACATGCATGAATTGTTGGTGCCTTCTTGAAAGTGAACAGGGATCCTGCTCTGTCCTGTAGTGATTGCAAGACACTGGAGTGTAAATCTGCCACTTTCTGGGCAAATCTAGCTATCCTTTTAGTCTGTTTTCTGAGTTTATACCATGAAAAAATTATTTTCAGAATTGCAAAATCTAGAAAACAAAAGCTCTTCTACTCATTTGTGCCTTGGTGCTGGTCAGAGAGCAGGGTGGGACGACGACGCTCTTTGGTAGCAGAGGTGAGTAGAAGTGCTGTGGTACACTGACTACCTGCTGCTCCTGGCAGCATCTGTTCACGCTCCTGAAGATTGTTCCCTGCCCTGGTGCTATGTTTTGCAGTTAACAGACAGTGGGTAACCTGGGTGGAAGGTCTGGGTCAGGTAGGATGTGTGGCCCCATCGCGAAGTCTCTGTGAAGAGTCATCACTCGGCTTTTGGTTAGTCAGAGGTGGGAAAGAGGAAGGGAGGAGAAGTGGATGGAGCAGTTTTCCCTTTGCAGCAGGCAGATAAATGTTACTGTCTTACGATGGCATTTCAGTCTTGCCTCTTACTCAGATTCCCTCCCCCCATTCTCCCTTCAGCTTTAATATCTAGGTTTGTCTGATTTTAAACTGGGTTATTTGAATGTCAAACTTTCAATAACACTTTAATAGAGGTGTCCATTAACCCATGCTAAATTACAGCAGAACATCTCTGGAAATACATGTGACATCCACATGAATACCAAATGAATTCATTAGGATCGGCGCTATTACAATGAATACCAAATGAAACCCCCGGTGATGGGGACATCATCTTTCTGTGAATAATCGACAGCGTTCCTTTGGCACTCGTCAAGCAGATCAGCTGTTTGTTTCCAGTGATGAGAGGTGACGATCTAGGTTTTGGTTAGATAAACAAGTTGTGGCACCAATAATCACTTAGTTGGTGGTTGTAAAGCTTAATAATCACGTCCTGATACCGTGCACAGTAGAAGCAATGCTGCACTTTTTATGCATAATGAATCCCAAACACTTCATAAAAGGTGATAACTTTCCCTGACCACTGAATATATTATTTATAAAAGTGCTCTGTTCCCTTCCCCCTCCCACCCTTGGAGATCCTTTAATTCTTTTTTTTTTTTTTTTTTTTTTTTTTTTTTTTTTTTTATTATTATTATCATGTGGAATACACTGGTAGCACTTCCTAGACTATGAGGTCTCTTCTTATACATAATTTATAAAACAATTTACAAGTGATTTATTTTTAGCAATAAGATAAAACATGGTGTGAAGGGTTTTGCCAACAGAGATATAGGCGGTTTGGGAGTAATACTTGTGGAGGAGCCTGGGGTCAAGTGAAATTTATTTTTCTGGTTTCCCCTGAGGTGAACCTTAAGGAGACTGCTTTTGCGCTCATTTACATACTGCACTAAATACACACTCTTCCCTAAAATTACAGGAGGTTGTATGGCACCATATTCTGGATGGCCTTAAAAGAATTCCTTTAACTGAACACTTTGGTAGTTAGATCTTTTTGCTAGATCTACTGTAGCAGTGTCCTTTTCAGATGTTCTCTGTCTGTTTTAACGACTAGTTCTTTCTAGTTGGAGCCCCTGCTTAGTAGGGGAGCTGTTGGTGTCCGCATAAACGATACCAAATCCTAGTCTGTATTACATAACTTCTTGTGGATCGAGGAAGAGCTGTGTTATCTCCTCTCTCCCAGGAGGTGGCAGTGTTTAAGAGCATTAGCAGGACATCTTGAACATCATTAACCTCCTGTCCTAACCAACTCTGGTTCTCAACAGTCAGTAATTTGCAAGTACCATGTAGTAGCCCAGTAGAAGAAGAATTACGAGTTGACCCAGGGATGGAGAAAGGGCCATGCTACAGCAGAGGCTCTTTACATCAGCTGAGGTGGCCTCTGATATGAATTAGTTTATCTTCTGGGTTTGCACGTGGCAAGAAGTTCAAAGACCTTGACCTTGTAGCTTTGCTTCAGTCCCAATATGCAGTTGTCTGTATTTCACAAGCAAAGCCTCCAACTGACTTTTCTTTCATACTATACGTTGTTTCACTCTAGCTGAGGCTTTCTGCATGAAATGGAAAGTTCATTTCTAAAGGGACCTTGCTTTGGACAGCTGGTAACTGGTACGACACAAAATGTAATGGGCATCAATGACAATTTTTAGTGACTGATAACCAGTGTGTTAGGTTTCAGCCTTCTTCTCTTCCTTAGTTTCTTCAAAGAGACACCAGGAAAAATTGCTGGCTGTCACTGCCTGCCTACGAATGCTTGTTCCAAACTGCCTGCTGGGAACACCAACTGGTGGCTTGCAAAATCGAGGTGAAGCTACAGGCAGGGTTTTGCAGCATTGTGTGTTGCACCGTCGTTTGCATTTCTGTAATATGCTACCTAATCAGCATGCTGGTACTTTACTAGAGTGCTCAGACGGCATCTTACATTCGTTTTATATGGATGTACATGACAACGTGAGACAACTAGGAACAAGACTCCAAATCTCTGCCCTTTATTTTCCGTGTAACAAAAGGAACTGAGCGTTGGCATTTATATAATAGAGTTGGGGAAATGTTTAGTTGCTGCAGGCTTCCAGGTAGGATTAAGGTACCAGCACTCGGGTGCTTAGAGGGATCATGCTCTTGGAAGGTCATCTGAAAGGCTAAATGTATTGCTAAAGTGGAAAAATTTCCTCTTCACTAGAAACTTAACCAGAGCAGTGCTCAAAGCAGTGCTATGGGCAGACATTGAAATGACTGTGACATAAGGTGACAGTACAGAGATTACGTATGTTCAGCCATTTTTAGGGGACATGTTGAAAAACCCCGAGAAAGCACTTGGATGTATGAAATGGGTTATTCTGGGGTCTGCTTTGTTGCAGAATTGTCAGTGTTCTCTGCTCTGCAGTTTGTCTTGACCTGCGCTCCTGAGCTATCGCTAAGGTTTCTTGAGCAATTCTGTCCTTGAAACTCTTCAGTTTTCCAACTTCTAGGGAACTAATTCCTCAGTAATCTATTTGTTTTAAATTAGTATCTACAAAGTTAACTCCTTGAGCAGCCTGGACTTTGATTTGGGGAGAATGAGGACATACACCCTGGAAAACTCTAAGTGCAGAGACTGCTTTCCTTTGCATCCAGAATTCAACAGAGCTGTCAGATAACACATGAAAGATGGTTAATAATAAATTAAAAACATCACAGCCACAGGGAAACTGCATCTCTCCCCTCCCCCCAGACTCCCCTTCTCTTTTGCTTTTTTATACCCCATGGGCTTAATCAGCATCAAAGAGTAACAAATCCAATAAAATGTTTCCCTGAGCCAGGAACCAGCCTGAACTGGATGCACATACACACTAGCTCTCTCCCTCTCCCCCACTGCCAGCCCATTTTCAAAACAGCTGACAGTCGAGGTGAAAACAGAACAAAGAAAGGGATGGGGAATGGTAAATCACAGAGACCCCCCCACATACACCTCATCTGGCAGTAGAGAGCTCTAATAGTTCTGTGCTTTTAGGTTACCAATTCGGAAAGAGCTTTTCTGTCTTCTTGCTTGGTTTTTATCCCACCAAGATGAGAGATTTGGGGAGAAGGCAGGGAATGAAAAGGGGAAAGCTTATATTAATCTCTACTCCCTCCCCCCCCCCATTTAAAATTAAATTCAAACAACAGCATTTCTGACACATTGTGGGAAGCCATATCTATACACACCTGATGGTCTTACAGCTGCTGCACTCCACAAACACCTGTCTGCATTTTGCTAAGCTGAGAGGTGTGCTGGAGGTGGGAGCAGGTTAAGGATGCTCAAGAGGGTCTGTTCTGTGGTCTGTCTCACCTCCCTGCCAGTGCAGGCTTGTCCTCGGCAATATGGGCTCCTTTCAGAGCTGGGAAAGGTGTACATCACCAGCGATAGCTTCCTAAGCAGAGCTAGAAGGTGTTGCAGGACCAGGTCTTAAGGGGTGAAAAATGGCATAGCTGTATTTGAAGTCAGTGGGCTGATACACTTCTTAGTTGAAGATTCAGCCTAAGGTATCCATCTGTCTAGGCCAGTGATCCCTGTCTGGGTGGTACATGGACAGTGTGTGAGCCACTAACAGTACTCCCATAGTGCTTATGGCATCGCGAGATAAAAAGTAATTTTTTTTTTTTAAGAGAGGTTAGGAGGAAGAACTAAGGAGAAAGTAGCCTCAGCAATGGATCACTTGTCTAGGTATGTCTATACCTCCTAAAGCTACAATATCCAAGCACTTCCTACTAATTAATATTGCAAGTACATCTTTTCCATAGCCCTGGAGAGAGAGTTACCATCACTTCTGTCTTACAGAGGAAAATTGGAGCACAGAGAAAGGACGGTTTTGCTCTTGGCCATGCTGGCTGTGGTAGAGTTGGGGAAGGTATCCATATAACACATACTTTATATTGGATTGTAGCCAGAGCATGGTTGCTTTTCCCGGTCTGCGTGAGCCATAACACTTTCCGGTGAGGTCAGGCGGTGTAACTTCCTGAACCTGCTGTGCTCTGCCAGTGCGTAACCATTCTAGTGGCAGAGATTTCAAGTAGCTGACATTCCCATCTGCCAGTGCAATGGGCATCTGGACAGCGAACACTTTATAACTCAGAACGTTTGACTTAGCCTTCCAAGCAAGATGAATTGGCTGTGCATTTTGCTTGTGTGTACGTCTTTCAAATAAGATCCTAAAAAACCCAGTCTTGTACATCATATGAAAAATCTCTTGGCATTTTTCATAAGAATAGATACTGTACTGCATTTCTTGTTATATAATAATTCATCCTGTGTGTTGCTGTGCTGTGGATGCTGTCACCCTAGTTAATACCCATCTCCCAAAAGAGATAACTACTGCATGAGTGAAATCTGTTGTGTCTGGATAGATTAGGTAGGATAAGAGGGAACTGCAGCTCCTGTGCTGACCCGCTGTATATAGGGCTGAGTTGTATCTATAGCATATACCATATTAGGCTGAACAGCACTACCAGAGGCTGAGGTAGTGCTGCTGATAAAGTGATTCTACCCTAGCACTAGAACTTGTTCTCCTTCTAGCAGAACATCCTTTGAATACTTTCTCTGGTGGAGGTGTAAGTCTGTCCTACTAGAAGCTCCAGGGTGGCTGGTGCTATGAACTGGTCAGACTTTAATGAGCAAATTCTAAACTTCCAAATGCAACAAATTCCTGTGGAAATGCATCTGTATTATAGCCATAATTAATTAACCAGTCAATTATCATGATGAATATTATTTTAATGAATCAGTTGCAAATCATTTTGAATTCCTATGGTTTTCATTGGAAGCACATTAATCATGGCAGATTCTTTGGACTGCAAAGGAATGTCAGATGTTAACCCAAGACCTGAATATATCTTTAACAGAGATGAGTCAGATTGTCGGCAATCAGGTCCAGATGCAGGTATGGAAAGCTCTCCTGAAGGTCCGAGGCTCTTCAAATTTGGAAACATAGTGTTGGCACGTTATAGCGGTTGGCCTAGAGCACGAAACAACTTAAAATCTGAAACTGCCTAGGATTTGAAATACTTTTAAATACAGAGTTTCCTACTAATTCTGTTTATACTAGGAGGAAGGTAAAATAAGAATATTAATGCATGGTAGCTGTTTGTGAAACACTGGATCAATTGTACTGCTTTTTTCCTGATGCTAGTCTGTTTGGGGTTTTTTTGTTTGTTTTTTGTTTGTTTGTTTTGTAACTTTATATAGTGCAGTTGACTTCAGTGATATCTCTGCACTGGAGAAGTTGCCTGAATAGATCTGATTGAAAGGTTGGGACTTAAATCTGTATAAGTTGCTCTTGAAAACCTGCCTGGACATTGCACTTGCTTTCAATTTGGAATTACTTCACACGAGATCATGCTCGGCTCTACTACTTCTGGATGCTTCCAAATAGTGTAATTAACTGAATTGCCTATTTAAGTTAATGATTAGATTTAAACCCATGGGTATAACGTCTTTATTTAACTGAGCTGTTGCCAGAACTCCATGATTGTTCCTAGAATTAGCCAAGAGGGATGCTGACTGAGTGCTGGCGTTTCGTAGAGCTACGCTTGCAGCTTCCTTGGAGTCGAAGCTGAAACAGGCAAGTCCAGCAGATGTGTAACAACCCTCGTAGCATTGATGGGGAGCAATGCAGGGAGCACAGTCATTCCTACTGCATAGAGCAGTGGATTTGTGATGTGGGCTGGGATTTCTTTTTTTCTTGTATGAGCTTAGAAGAAAAAACAGGGGAAGGTTGATGTGAGCACTTGGGTGAGAAAAAAAATTCTGACCCCATTTGTGGACATTGTACTGAGTGAAGAGAATGCAAAAAGGAAAAAAACAATTGTTAGAAAAAATATTAAATAATCCACAATGGCAAGCTCGAGCTGATGTAGTTTTAGTGTCGTAGTATATGTAAACATATAAACCTCAATTTATGAATTGACCTGTGTAGTGTACCTATTATAAATTTCACTTACAGCTAAGAAATACATAGATATCCCTCTTGTATTTCAGAGGGAGCCTGCTTATCACAGGCTGGTGTTGCTGTGTTTTATTACATTATTTTTACTTGCTATGTTACTGTAGCAAGGTTGGAATGCAGGGAGAATAGGCACCTTTAATTTGTGTTATGAAAAGACAGAGACCACTGGAAACTTTTTTGGAATTGCAGGCATTATTGTTCAGACAGCATGGTTGTCTTCAGTGTTTGCTATACATTGCAGACTAAAATGCACAGCATAGTTCCAAAAATGGGAACTGAATATTTGTTTCCTAAAGCAACACAGAAGTGTCAGCTGACTTTTTTGGAAGCTGTTGGAAACCCTTGTCTCCTGATAGGATGTGGGCACCCAGTTCGTGTAACAAATATAAAAGCTTGTGAACAGTCCTGACATGGCTTTATTAAAAAATGTGAAGAAATATTTGTGGGATTTTTTTTTTTTTTGGAGTTTTTATACTGCTTTACTGGCAATCACATGAATTTTATATCTGTCATGAAATCTCATGACATTTCCACCGATGTGTTGCAAGGAGATCGTTAGAACAATTGCTGAGATGTGGGGGAAGAAGTAGCACTCCCTAGCATCAGTTGCCAGCACTGCCATCTCTAAGCAATTAAAAATCGTGAGTACAAAAATCTGACATTTTTTCCGGACTGGGCACCAATAGGGTGCACTTGCATTTTTCTTTTTGAGGTTTTCTGTACTGCTGTACTACTAGCCTTATTTTCTTGCAAAAGACAAAGCAGTTCAGAAAAAATCAAACTTGGTTGAAAAAAATCTCAAGGGAACTTTTTTTCCCCCCCTTCTGTTTAAACTGGTTGACTTGATACATTTAAACATTTTATAGAAACTGTTCCATTTTGAGAGCTTCCAGTGGGAAACAAGCAAGTTTTGCTAGAAATCAGCTCGCTTTCTATCTAACGGTGCCATCAGATTTTTATTTCATTTATTTCAATTATTTATGAATGTGAGGCAATGTGTTTGCCCCACCATGGCAGTCACTGAGGTGGTGGGCTTCCTAGGCTAGCCAACTCAGGAAGGCCAAGGAGGAGCGAGAGTGGCTGAGAACCTCGTCCTGACGTAGGCTGCTGGAGAGAGCCGGGGGGAAACAGTGTTTCCAGGTCCCCAGCTCCGTATCAGCCTGATGTGTTGCCAAGGTCCCGTGTGTTTCACAGGCTTTTGGACCTCCAAGATCTTTAACTGCCAAATGGCTGCAACAGATCTGAAAATGAATGTGATTCTTTTCAGCATTGAGAGGCAAGGGCAAAATTGCTGAGACACTGTTTCACCCTTCCTTGGCAGCGATGGGCAACACTGAAGCCAATGAAAATTTGGTCAGGTTTGGGCCATGGTGACGGAGGCTGTGTGTTACACTTGCTGTAGTCCTCTAGGAAGGGAGTTAGAGATCTGGCAGAGCGTAATTCATCGTGGAAATGGCATGTTTCAGCATTAAAGTTGAATTTCAACTCCGTGACATGGAGCTGAATTCTGACTCCAGATGGAAGGAATTCTAACACTTAAATAATTTAAAGGAGCTGATATCTGGTTTCCCGACCAGCTCTATTTCCCATGCAGCAGTAAACTAGAGTTCTTGAGAAATTTGTCAAGTATCGAAAGAATTGAGGAATAGGTGTACCGAAAGGCTCAACCAATCTCCCACTGTCAGTAAGGCACGTGGGATTATTTCCCTGGAGACTCCGAGCAGAGCCTGCTGACAGTGCGGCCGTTAATAACACAGGAGAAGTACTAGGGAGTTTTGTCCGAGTTTTGTTTGTGTTTCAGTTTCTGGAAACACCTTTGAGTCTTCCTGGATCCAAATACATGATTTATCCTTTTTTAGTCTGAGCATAGCAAAAGCAAAATAGACCTGAGCTTCCTCGGGTAAGTTAGGAGTTTAAGCATGTTAGGTTGCCAGATCTTTAGTTCGTTCTCCTGTCGTGGGCTGTAGGTTTACGGGTTGTTTCTTAGCACGGCAAAGAGGCTGCTGCTTTGCTCCACCCCCGCTTCATGCGAGGGGCGCCCACCTGGAATGAACCTGGATTTTTCTCTCATTTTGGGAGCAGTAGAGTTGATAGTCTGCATAAATAATAAACCTGCATCTGGATGGCGCAGGACGGGGTGCGAAACGGCCCTCGGAGCGGAGGTTCGGATTCGGGCGGGATGCGCGGGGTGAGGCGGGCTTCACCTGCTGCTCTGGCTCGCCGGGTCCCCTTCTCCCCTGCAGCCAGGCAGCCCGCCCCGGTGGCCCCCTCCAGATCCCCCGGAGAGGTCACTACTGTTGCAGAGGTGGTGGCTCGCACTTTCCCAAACAAAGCACAGCGATGTTTCCTGTAATTTGAAACAAAGAGACAATTTGCTGCTTTGTAATCTGTGGGTGGGGGAGGCAGGGCTGAGTCAGGAAGCCCCCAGAGGGTGCTGGCTTTACTGGTTTCAGCTGTGAAATCAAAACACATGCATGACTCAGTCCAGTGGTTAAGTTCTGCTCACTTTGAGGCCCTGGCTTTGATTAAACTCATGTGTCATTTTCAAAGGTCCATGTTTAGCTTGGTTTTAGATCATGCTTGCATAATTAGTTTATTTAAACTATGTCTCATGTTAAATCAGGTTTTGCCTGTGGACTTAAGTACAACTATGTAATAAGATATACCTATTAAACAGATGTTTAATCGTAATGACTATGTTCTTGACAATCAATTGAAATTGAACATCTAATAACTACACTGCAACTAGACATATCTCTTTGCATTTAATAAGATGCTATAGTAATATAATTATAGTAATATGGGATATTATAAATAACATTCATGGCAATACACCAATGTTTGTATAATACATATATAATATATAAAATCTTCTGAGAAGTGAGGAGGCTTTAGCTCGGCTTATTTCCCTGACGGGAGAGAACAGAAACGTGAATGTTACCCTTCTGCAGAGGAAACACGGTTTGTGTTTGCGCTCTGTAGTGCGTGTCCTGTAATATCGCCGTGTCCGCCAGCCACTCGCCCGATCCAAGCTGTGTCCAGGGTGGTGGTGGTACCAAGTTAGCAGAACTAAGCTCTGAAGTTCCCAAAGAAAAGATAGGCTTGTGTTCACCTATATAGTGCCTGTGAGAATATTTATTTTCAGACTCAATAGAAAAAAAAAAAAGGGGACCGAAGCAAAATAAAATGGAGAGACTAGAGGTGCGTAAATACATGTTGGAAAAAAAGCCAACCAACTCTATGTGAATCTGTACTGCAGTTGTGCTTCCAGTTGCATGTAAATACGATATTTCTGCATTTCCACACCTGAGTCTCTGTTTTGCAATTGTAACCACACCTACAGATGAGCTCTTATTCCACCAATTTGATCTGACATTGACTCTAGAGCTTTATATTTTGCTGTTAGTTCACATACAAATTAACTGTTTCTATCCCTTCATTATACTCTTTCACTATAAGCATGCAGTGATAAACATTTATTTATAAAAACCAAACAAAATATTTATATTGATCTGTTCAGGGTTACCTGCTGTGTGTCAAACAGCCAATTAAAACAATTGGATATTTTCGTAGATACCAATATTTTAGGATTTTTCTCATTCAGGCCCCAGTGGAAGGAGGCATTTAAACCCATGCTTAAATGTATCTTTTCAGTAAATCTGTTACACATGTGTTCAGTATTAAGGCATGCTAACTAGAAATAAGCCAGTTAACTTTTGTCTTATGGTTGGACCTAGTTTTCATTGGACTCTGTAAAAAAAGTTTCCTTTGAAACCAGTGAGCTCTGAGCTAAGCAGTTTAAAAATGTGGTAGAAAAGCAGGGAGAGAGGATGGGCAACAGGTGCATTAAAATTAGATCTTGGATTATCTGGTATTTTGGGCTATCAAATGTGTATAGAATGGAACTGTTGTTAATGCACATTGCAAGTATGTTTCAGAATGTGTTTTACAGCACATACACACAAAATTGATGGACTAGAAACATATGAAAGACACATCAGTGATGGGAAACATTACCTTCGCATTCTGGTCTCCAGCAGTGCTCCAAAGGGGGTGGGAAGGCTTCAAACTTTTCATGTTCTATGGAAAGGGTTTTCAAGCTCCCTTTTCACTCAGCCTTCCAGATTCCCGTTTATAAACTAACTTGGTTTCTGTGGGCATCTCTTTGCCAGTGCATTATATTTTCCAGACACCTTCACGTGTTAATTTTTCTTATTATTGTTGCCAGCTAGCGCTAAAAAATGCATTAAGCAGGGAGAAGCGTGTGTGCATGCATGATCCCTTCCCCCTTTCCTCATTTTAGAGACCAGGCCAAAAAAACCCCACCCCAAACCATAATTTTAAAAAAATTCTTCTCTCACACACACCAGATTTCTAGTGTAGAGTTAGTGAATTCTCCAAAGTTAAGGCCAGTTTTGGTGGCTTCTTTGTACTTGTACTGTTGAAGGAAACGCTAATTATCAGTGCACTTGGGTAAATTTTATCTCAAACTTATCAAGTGATTATATTTTAGTACCTTTCTTTATCTCCTGTTCAGGCTGAGAAGAGGATTTGTGTGCTGTGTTTTTGTTTTGTTTTGTTTTTCCGTTCTGCTTGGTAACTTTTTTTTTTTTTTTCCACGCACCTTTATTGAAGACACTGATTGCAAACACAGTCAACTTGATATTCAGCTCACACTGTAAGTTAACAAGTAGTTCAAAGATTAATTACCATGAAACTTGCAGTTCATAGATTCTATTATGATACAGCTCAAGCAAAGAGAACAGGGAAACTCCAGCTGATTAGCCTCTGCTTATGTGTTTGCATGTACTTATGGGATCTGACTGGTTGTCACTACATGATGCAAGAGCTGCTACATGGTTAGTTTTTCCAAACCTATATTAATTTTAATATAGTTAAGTTTCCAGGACTTAAAAATATTAGTAGCAGTATTTGTCAGGTTATTACTGTTGGAATTGTTAATGCTTAAATAGATGAAGTTAATCTTTGCAGCAACTGAGTGAGGGAAATCGTGTTTTTCCCCATGTTCCACAGGGCTATTTGGACTGTGGTTCTGCTGTCTTTAATACAGATTTGCACCCCACCAGATCACCGGCAGGACCCGATGGGGCCAAGCCTGCGCTTCCGTGGAATTAGCCGGCGTGCAGCGTGCGCGCTCTGCTGGCTTTCTGCTCCTGTGCCAGCTTGCTGGCCCCAGGAGGACACCTAAGACCAGGCTGGGCACTTTGTGCCCCACTGGACTTCGGGACAAATGTGAACCAGCCTGCTTAGATGTGTCTGCAGCCAAGGCAGGCTTGAAGGCTCTTACCTTACCCCAGTGTAACACCAGATATTTCTTAGTAATTCTGGGGGAGTTCACTGATGTGGCTGGTAGTGTGGCCTGCAAACATCTCTTCTGGGTACAGCAGAGTGAAAAGCAGTTTGCTGTAGGGCAGGAACACAGATAAGGACAGGCAAATTCCCTAAGTTCGTGTTGCAGCCAAATGCCTCATAGTATGGAAAAACAGCCTAAAACTGCTCTGGGTTTGTGTCTGTGGCGCTTTTGATCTGGTAGTGCCAATCCTAAAACTACATTTAGTGTCTTATCGGACTGTAGCATCCAGGAAAAGAGTGGTGTGGCGAGGTGTAGGAAGCCCCAGATGAACAGTCCCTCCTGTAGTCCCTCTGATAATAACAGCAAATGTGCATTTTAAGATTTGCAGAGCAACACCTGTCAGCGAATTTGCTTCCCGCTCTGTTCTCACTTTAAGCGACTGTTCCCCTTATTCCGGAGTCAACTGCTTGGGACTGAACAAAAGTCACAGGGAGAACCCGCTTGTCAGTTCGTAACTGTTTCAACCTGTTTGGAGATTGTGCCTGAATCCTTGAGCAAGCGGGAGCTCTTTCTAGTGCGAATTCCCCCAATCTATAGTTTTGCTGGCTAACAAGGGAGGGCAATATACACAGGACAGAACAGATTTCTATTCAGCCGTGGAGAAAGCACTTGTGAATGTTGCAGGAAATGAGATCTTAAGTCAGTGCATAAAACAATCTAATCCATCACAGCCCCTAGAATGGCCCCTCATAACTCAGGGGCTGTCATACCCCTTTGTGTGCGTGGAGGCAGTTGGGGAAGAAGTGACGAACTGCGCACATATTCTGCTAAATCCGTTCTGGCAGCTGAGGTAATATATTTTCAATGCCAAGTCACATAATTTTACTTTAGCTCATTTGACTCCAGGCTACAAAGCTATTCCAGAAAACAAAGGGATGGTGTTTGAATAATGAATAATAATGAATTTAATTCTGTGGGCTTGTGCTAGGCTGAAGCCTATAGGAGGTTAAATGCAGATAAAGTAATGGGAAGCAAAAGTTTTACCTTGCAAAACAATGTTATTTTATTCTAGCCATCTTGACTTCATTAGGCACTGGTACATTTGGACAGATGCAGGTGGCATCCGAGTTTAAAAGCGATACATCTTTAAGTATGATTTGCAGATTTACACCTATAAAAGAGCAAAGAATTATTCACATCATCTCCCTTTTGCCTTCTAGTTTGTTGTCCATCCTGCTTTTTCTCTTTCTTTTGCTGGAGTTGTAAGGAATCTGAGCATATCCTTGCACAGCAATAGAAAAACATGCACTCTTCTTTGGGGTTCACCCAACTTCCTCAGTTATCGCTCAGCTGCTTTTCAAGGAAGAAATAAGGCAGATTTTCCTCAGTTCTACGCAAAGAGATGATTGCTCTCTATGCATGTGCGGCACCTAACGTGCTGTAGTCCTGATGCTGCTTCACACTTTTGATCTTAGTTTATTGACAGATGAGCAGGCGAGGAGAGGGATTCCCCTGTGGAGCGATCCTTGGTAGGTAACTTAGAAGACGACTTTGATATTTGTTGATTTGTCACAGATAGGAAATTAAACATCTCAGTGATTTCTAATGCCACTGCACCCCAGATGCTTAATTCTACTTTGACCATTTGAAAATCCCCCTTCCCCCTTTTGTGTTTTAAGGGAGTATGAATTTGTTTACAAAGTAACCGAGTTGTTCATGGAGTTGCTTAAGACTCTGAAAGATGCACACAGGCAGACTGAAGCAACCAGGAATGTGCCGAAGTGCTACAGATGGTTGTCTGGGAAGTCTCGCCCCATCTGGAGAGGAAGCTGGTGAGTGCGTGCATAAAGCTGTGTTAACCTTTGTGCGTCTTACACAGCACGCGTACATACTTGTGCTTGATCAGAGACGCTATTCCAGCTCAGCTGCTTCATCTGCGGGTGGATCTTTTACTGCAGATGGTGTCCCCAGAGCCATGGCAAGGGCAAGTTATAGGAGGAACATGCCCAGATAGTGCTCTGCGAGGAGAAGCGTGAGGCTGAAGAGGGAGGATGGGAGTGCACTCAGTCCATAGCTATATGCTGCTTCCCCAAGAGCTATGGAAAAGTCCTGAGAAGGGTCTCACTAGAGAAGGTCAGAAAGGCCCGTAGTCAGCGGAACCTCCTTCCTCACCTACAGCACAGGTAAGTGAAATTGGTAGCTGGTAATCACGGGGGTTGTGTGACTCTTTCCAGTGTTTATAACTTTACGGCCTGGTGCCATGGAAATCAGTGCAATGCCAAAGGTTCAGCCTCCATTAACACGTGATGGAAGAGGATCAGATCAACTAGGAATGCAAACCATTGGAAACAATTTGGTAAGTAGTAAGCATTTAAAGGAGAAAGATCAAGAGACCTGGCAGGCAACGTGGGTTTATGTAGTGCCATTTGTGGCAAAGAGGTAGATGATGATGTTTTCTGATGCTGTTCATTGAGCAAACTGGTTTCTAGAAAAGCTATGCATGGGATTTATGTTCTTTGTCTGCAGCCCAAATGTGGCAATACTTTGTTAATTTGAGAGAATGAGAAAGTGAAGCTGATTTATAAGCGGAAGTGGAATAGGCATTCAGGCACCATGTGCATGGGACTTCCAGTGAAGCTCCATTGGAGGTCCAGGCACTGAATATTTGCAGGATCATGTGTCATCTCATGGATCTGTTTTCACGTTCCAAGCCATCTGGCACACAGAGGTAAACAAACAGCAGAGAAGATGATAAGTAAACTGATTTTTAACTACATTTTTCCCCCCAAGTCTTAATGATGTAAGGACTTTTAATTCCTGAAAATAGTTAATTTTTAAATAGATCCAATATTAAAGTTCAATGATACATGTAAAGTTTCTACCTCGCAGGAAACTAGTCTCCCGCTCTCTTTGCCCACAAAGCTGTGGATATGCGTTCTCTCCCAGTTCTAGCTGTGGTGAGGAAAAAGGTGACCACATCCTTTCCCAAGGCTACTCCACTCTCAGGACTACCTGTACGGCTGGCTGTGTGATCATTCCCTCATTCATTTTAGTCAGTGATGGAGGTTAACAAAGATTTATTATCTAAAGCAATTAATCTGACCTAGTGTGTTTTGGCCGAAATGTGTTAGGAAGCAGTTGTGCAAGCAGCTCAGCTCCTGAGAGGGAATGGTGCCTCCTAGCATGGAAAGGGAAGATGAGCAGCAGGGTAGTGTGAGCATCAGGCTTCTTAACTGATGGTGGTTTTGCAGCTGGAGAGTGATACGTACCCAGTGCTTGTCTAGGCAGCTCTGAACCTGAATCTGGATGTCACTGGAAGAAGTTCTACTGCAGAGTACCTTTTGGTTAATGCTGCCTTGTCCCACAGCAGTGAATCACAGGTGTTTTCCTGTAACACTGAACACAGAATTTCACTTCAGTGAGAGAAATAATAGGAACCCAAATTTGTTTCTTTCCTTGCGTCACTGAGAAGAGTCTTTGTAGAAGGGTTATAGCTCCCTTTCCTTGAATACACAATATTGGTTTAGAAGAACAGTGTTGCAGAATAGCTATATTCTGAATATCATCCAAATGTCTTGAGTCTTTGAAAAATTTCTGTTGTTGTTGATTAACTGTACAGTAGTTTTAAAACCATGCCTCTGTTAAAGAAGCTCAAACTTGTGTGGGGTGAATGCCCACTGATACCAGCTCTCATTGTTTAACTGAGTGTTGTGTTATTTCATGATTTCCCTTGAAGGCCACACTTTTGGTGTAATTTCATTTTGCAAGAATCTCACTTGAACAAGAAAGAATTTCTAGCTCTCCTGGCTGCAGAGGAAACCCAGAACACATCAGCATAAGAGTTTCCAAAACTAGAAATGACCTCAGTTCTTCAGGTTTTGCAGAGAAGAAGGGCCTCCATCATGCATGAGGAATTACACTGCATCACTGTTGCCCTTCCCTGTAGGGCATTTGCAGAGCTGCAGCCTGCTGGTGGCTAGGCTGGTAGATGGTGGTCATGCAAGAGGTTATTGCCTCTTCAGCACTGCTTTGAAGTCAGCTAGGTTGGGCCCGTTTAAGAGGACCACGTGCATTGGCTCAGGGTGCCTTTTGGGAGCATGGTGTCCTTAACCTGTGGCTCTCGTTGGGTGAGGTAGCCCTGCCACCCTTCTCACCCAGCACTGAAGTGCCCCCCGCTTTGTTGCGGATGCTGGTGTTGATGGCAGAAGCTGGGCCAGCAAGTGAAGCTGGCTGAGAAGGAACATTACAAAAAACTGCCCCCCGAAGCCCTTTGTTTTGGTTCGTTATAAGCCAAATCAGTGCAAAGGAACGAGAAGGTGTGGTGAAGCAGTACCTTGCAAAGACAACTAGCTGATAAATTGGTTTAGCCGTAATATCGTAGCGTGCCTTTGTCTGCTCTTGTCTGAAGCTGATTGCAGAGGTGTAACGAGTAGTAGTCTGCACTGGGGAGTCAGGAGAGGAGGAACCGTTGGAGGCAGACGTATTTGGCACCGTAGGATCCACAAGAGGAATCTTACCTACCTTAAACTACATACACCTAACCAAAGTGGGCATTTTGTCTGTTAGTTTGGAGAAGAATTTTTATAGCCTTTTTTTGTCTGGCCAGCCTTCCAGGAGCTCAGTTCCCTTTTTGGAGACAAGGTGCAGTGCCCTCCCGTCGCAGACTGCTGTTTGTCAGGGTTTAAACCTCCTCCTAGAAAATAGCGAAGAAACCAAAGCCCTTTGAAGCTGCTGGGTGTTGACATTCTCATTTCTGAAAGGTATGTAATGCCTTTGAATGTTTTGAACGGAATCAGGCATATTAAAGAGGATACAGACTCTGGGGCCAGGAATTGTCTGGTTACTCTGAAGTGCTCAGGTGCCGTGTTACTTCCTTGCGTATGCGTAAGCCGGTGTTTATTTATGCCTGTTTGATCTCATTTCCCAAAAAGCATTTCTCAAGGTGTGCTCAGACAGAGGCTGTGGGAAGAAACTTTCTGACTGAAATGGGATCCCTTATTCAAGATGAAATACGATTATTATTACTTTTTTTTTTTTTTTTTTTTTTTTTGGTAAGCCATTTCCTGGCAAGGTTTTCCTGTGACATTTACTGGGAGGGTAACGCATTAATTTGAATCCAAGCACCAGCGGGAGCTAATCTGGATGACACTAGATCATGCTTGGCATTTGTTTCCTCACTGGTTAGGTGCCATGTGAAATATTTCCAGTGTTGACCCATGTTTCCAGTTTTGGAAGCAATACTGGAAAGTGCAGTTATGCTAGAAGAGCTGTCTGATTTTTTTTTCTTCACATTAGTAGTGCATTGGAAATGTTAACTAGTTCACAGAATATTCAGGTGCAAGCACAATTTCACACCTGTGTCACTACTGAAATGAGGAGTTGGCATGCGATAACTGTCACTGTTATTTATTATGTTTATTGTGGAAACGCTTAACTTCCCAACTGAGGATGAAGATTTCACTGTGCTGTGTCTATGTATGCAGCTTAACCTGCTCCTGAACTTCACAGAACGCCTTAACACAGCCGGTGTCTACGCGTAACAAGTCCACTAGAACAAGTTGCTTGAGTTTTGGTCCTTGAATTTGGCAGAGCTGTGCATGGAAATGGTGGGTAATGCCAGAGCTGGCACTCCACACAGCGTTGCATAGACTTAAGTAGCAGCCAAGATGTGACTACTGAGTAGGAAAATATTTTGATCATTCTGCGTTCATGTCAGCAAATAGCTGCTGACCTGCTTCCCGTGGGCATTGAGTTTAAGTGCTCTTCCCAATATGGAGCTGGGGTATGTACTGAGAGAAAGCTTCCAAAGTACCTGATTCCATACCGGTTTTGTACTTCATTGTTATAGTGCAGACTGCTTAGTTTCTAAGGACAATATATTGTTAAATATTTCGTATATGTTAAATATTTCATATATATGATACCTCTATTCAGAGAAATGATTAAGAAAATTGCCAGCAATTTCCTGGGGTGATAAAAGTGGGATGGGAGAGTAAATGGCTAAAGCAAAACAACAAAAAAAATCTTGTCTGGACAGAGTAATGTGTATTGAGATGTAAGGGCTGACTGCAGAGATGTGAACTCCTTGGGAAGCAGATTTTCGGTCTGTTCCATCCCTTTTGCAGTACCTAGCATGCAGGGCTTCGAGATGCTACTGCAGTATAAATAATGGGCGACCACGAGGTGGAAAAACAGAGCAAGAATAGCCAGGAGTTCTAGGCAGTTACCTGAGCAGGCCAAGTGGTTCTGATAGTTGAGTATTACTAAAAGACAGCTTTGGGAGTTGGATCAGGTTGTTGACAGGACTGATGAACATCGCATCTAGTGCAAAGAGGCTCCCAAAGATGGGATACGTTTCTGGGGAAGGATGGCAGAGAGGAGAAGGAGGGATGGTTCCCCCTCTCAGTGACTGCGAGACATGTTGACTGAACTGTTTGTGGAATTGATTTATCTAGGGTCATAGAAGACCAGCAGGGCTAGAAATAAAAACAAAGTTTTCTGAAATACAATCGTTTTGCTGGGTGGGTCCTCTTTAAAAACAAACAAACAAACAAAACCAAACCAAAACAAACCTTGCCTTATCCGGGCACTGGCACTGAGTAGCAAATAATAGTGCACAGCAGGCCCTAGCGCCAGAGCGAAGTGCAGGAGCAACTCTGGAACAGTTCTTGAGCACACGAGGTGGGGAGTCCTTGTGCTTCAGCCCTTGAGCTGCTGGCAGCTGTCTGTCTCCCTGCCCACTCTGGGAGCGAGAAGGAGCTTCTTCACCCTTACTTTGGGCTGAAGGAAGAAAGGACAAGACTGAAGAAAAAATTCCCTGCAGGAGTGAGGCCCGAACAGATCCAGACCAACTGTGGACATTTCTAAATGGATTTTTAAGCTGCAGTCCTCAACCCCTGAATTTTTGACTGTGTAACTATCAAACCTAAGATGAAGATTATTGTTCTTTTGCTTGAAATCCTATAAAAGAAATACTGGGATCCTGATGTGTTTTTGCATTCCAGGATAACTTCCAGGGCAGAGTTCTGGAATTACAATATTGCCAATTCTATGATTTGGGAATTCAGCTTCCTTTGCTATAGATGCTGAGCCTAAAGTGTGGTCAAGCTGTTGAGTGACAAAGTGAGCTTTAAAACATGCTAATTAGATGTGAAAAGCCCTGGAGTAGAAAAGAACCTACTTCCATTGAAACGAAGAGAAACGTGCAAAGGGTTACACCTGGAGTTGCTCCGGTTCCTGAGTCAGCCTCCCTTACGATGACGATGAGCTGATATGTAAAGTTGACAACTGTCTTAATTGCAAATCCAAACCTCACTATTATGTTTTTTTTTTTTGTTTTGTTTTGTTTTGGGTTTTTTTTGCCAGTTTTGGGTATCTAAGACCTGATCTAATGCCGGTTGAGAATAGCGTGATTTTTTTCAGTTTTCTTGAATGGAAGCTGGGTCAGGCCCCTGTTAGATGACTGTCACATTGGTATCTAAGCAATTTGTAATTCCATTGAGGCTTCAGGTTTGGTTAAGAAATCCTTATTGTATTTGCTTTTGCATTTAAACAGCCTATTTGTTGAGACTTCTTTCCCCTCAATGATGGTAACTGGAGATATGTTTTATTCTAAGAAAATAGTTCTCAACCCATGTTTCTTTGGTTTTTTAACTTAAAAGAGTCTCTTGACTTCTTTGTGGTCAGTGCGGTCCATTTGTAACTGCCTGGTACAAACCGATGCCTGTACATTCTTATCTCCCTTGCTTTGTTTTTTTCTGTACCAAACTGTTAGCAAACCCTGAAGTTTGTTCAGATTAGGGATCAAACACTGAATTTCTATTTCTTTCCTTGCAAATTCCTGGGGAAAAGAAAATCAATATGCTAACACTGTTGCATCAAGCTTTCACATCTATGCACACATCAATAAGCAGCTGTTCCATGCTTTGTAACATTTTGGGCCAATTTTCTAATTTCAAAGAGATTGATGTAAAACCAAAGGAACTTCACAGGAAATTCTTTACCCCTTGCTCAGACTGGGTCAGACTGTTAAATCAATCCAGGATCAAAATTTTGATTTGCATTGACCATTAATATCATAATTAGGACTTGATGAGGAATGAAGTCTTTGCAACTTTATAGCTATTCCTCTGGGAAATTAAAGCATAATTTTATAACATTGTACACAACCCAATATATATTGCTGTTCTTGTTTATTAAATGTATATGAAATAGTATTTGCTACTTCACCAATTTCATACAAAATATAATCCTTTCAAACCAGGGAGTAATGTTCAGGGGCTTTGTATTTGAAAAAACAAATGAATCCCATGATACGCTGTGATTTGCAATAAAGTTGATCAATGTGATCTACCCACCACAAACGGCAGAACATACCAAGCACATTCTTTTGAGTAATACTGTTGTTTTGCCTCGCAGTACATTGCTGTTGTTCCTGGTGTTAAGTATAGCATCTTAAGACTTTTTAATAGAAAGAAACTAAATGAAAATTGATTGATAAAAGCTCCATCAAGGTGTTTATTGGTTTTGCCCAGGGGTAAAGCAGAAACTTTTGAAAACCGTGACACTTGTATTAGATACTGTTTTTCAAAGTGAACATAAAGGCAGGAAATTGCTTTTAATCATTAATAACTTGCACAGGGAGCTTGTAGTACAAGGCAGAGTGTCCACCTTTGTGCTGGATGATGATGATTTGTTGCAAAAGGTGGTGTGTGGAGGTGCAGTGGAAGATTGTGTATGCAGTTGTAGTACAGAAGCTGGCGTCCAGAGCAGCTTCAAGCGTGTGCAAACGAATGAGAAAATGTTTGATTAACAAGTGACGCTATGTTATACTCCAGCTATATTGTACAGAAATACAGTAATAGAGGATGTGGCTTTTCACTACTTGACCGTAAGGGCCTTTAAAAGATCTTAACCCTTTGGAGCAGGGCCTGAAACAACTCATCTCTCCCCATTCCTCAAAATATTCTGGTATTACCATGGCAGAAATAAATTCGTTATTGTTAGTAAGAGAGTTTTAGCGAAGGTAGGAGCTCTGAACTGTCCTACATAGGTAGGGAAGTAACGTCCAGTCTGAGAGGCCAACGTAAATGACAGAAAAGCCAAAGTTAGTAGAAGGAGGCAAAAGGGCTGTGGGAGGACATTGGTTCGTGGCAGTCGTGTTGTGACACAGGCTGAAAAGCAGCCGCTCGTGGCAGTAGCTTGCTGCGTGACTGCCTTCTAGCCCTGGCTGTGTAGGCAAACGTGTTACCAGCTCAGCTGTGGGAGTGAGCAGGCATGGGCTAGACATGTTCTGCCTTGGGTTCATTCTGTACAAGATTATTTTCCCAATTATGAGCTTTTTTTCTTATCATACCAAATCGTTTCTCATTCTGAAGAAGTGTGAATATAGATTATGGTCAGAAATTTATTTCCTGCTCCCCATCAGTCATGGTGGCAAGGAAGTCCAGCTACTTTTTTCTTTGGCAACTCAAGATCTTTCTACATTCTCAGGTCTCCCTGGGCCTGTTAGATGGTATGAGGAAGCCCTACATTGCTACTGCCTGAGATATCTGATTATAGGGAAGCCAGGCCCACCTACTCTTAGTCTTTTCAAGTAATTACCTTTAACACTTAATGATGGGGCACTGCTCAAATCACTTAGCATAATTGCTCAGTGTGCACAAACACTTGTAGTGACCATGAATGAATTGAACAAGCAAAACGTGCAGTTGAGACTAAACTCTTCCGAGGTCAAGCCCTACACACTGCGTGTCAGCTGTGCTGAGAGTTGGCAACAGGACTTGAACTGAACATGTGACAAACATATGGAGAATATATTCCTTTGCTTTGTATGTTTAAAAATGGGTCCTACTCGACATGCCTTTGAGGACTCCTAAGATAAAATGTGACAAGATTCAATGACTTTGAGATGAGAATCCTGGGTGCAATCCAGATGCAGTCCTGAAACCAAACGCCGTTCTCATCTTTGAAATTAGTGGCCCCAAAGAACTGAAATTCCTTTTAGGTTTCCTCCCACCCGCTTTAAAACAACATGAGCACAAACAGTTTTCACTTGTTTTTGTCTCTATGCCAATTTGTGGTTTGCGCACTAAGAAAAATACAGTATTTCAGGAGTCCTGGCTCACAGGTGCTCTCAGAAGTCGATGGCCTGGGCTCTGAAGTTTCTTAGGAGGGTGTTAAAAGCTCAACTCAAAGGGCTCTGAGGTTGTGACTCACAGCACAGCTATTCTGGGGCTGGAAAGAAAGCAGGTTTCAGACGGTTGTTGTCCTTTAGGCCTTTTTCTCAGCACCGTGCTTATATTTCGCCCTGTCTCACCCTGGCTGGGCTGACATGGTCATTTGTGGATCTGATCTTTGAGGTGATCAGGACTAACCATATCTGCATTTTGCATTCCCTTTTGCATTTATACATGGCATCACTTCATACTGTGGCCTCAGAAACACTTGCATTAGCAAACTGGTGGGGGGTGGTGTGTGTGGGGGTGAAGTATGAGTATGGGAAGGGGTGCTGCTGGTACCAAAATCAGCTCTCCAGTGATGCTACAGGACATGGTGACACAAGTGTTTTTTATGCTGCTTTGAAGACACAAATCAGCTATTAACCTTGTAAATCAGGTTGGGTTTTAACACCCTGTATGGATCCTGTATGATGAAGGATGTCTGAAGGACACTCCCTAGTAGAAGGCGCGAGAAAGGCAGGGTACAGCAGAAGTATGGTGAATAAGGTATGGCAGGAGGTCGCTGCTCTCCAGTATCCACGGAGCAGAGCCACACTGTAGCAGCGTGGAGGGTATGTTCTGGCCAAGGCAATCTGATGGCGCGCTGACACTAAAGGAGCCGTCCTCCTCCAGCCACCTCTCCTGCCCTGCCTCTGTGCAGTGCTGCTTCCTTCATTGCGATCCTGAGGTAAGCTGATTCAGGCAGGAAAACGCTTTTTTAAGGCATATTTTTATTTCGTTTCAGTTCCCTGGACTCCTCATTGCAGGGCTCTGCGGTTCATTGCGGAATGTCAGTTTTGACATGCGTGGTGGGAAATGGGACCTCTCTTTTTGGTGTCATGGTTAAAGCATGCACCAGTCTCACTGCTGGTCCCAGTATTCTGGTGGCTGCAATGTAGAAGGTGAAAAAATACCTTAAACCTAGCTTTTCCCTGCCTTTTTCCAATCTTATGCCAAATAGGGAGTGAAGAAATTGGCTCAAAAGCCTTTATTTTTTCCTGCTCATTTTCTGTTATTTATTACTTTTCTTTTAAAGTAGAGTTCTAGGCTGAATGTGATTTTCCTGTGGGAGTAAATGCTGAGTTTGTCTGCATTTTTATATCCGTAGTTGACAATCATAAAAATTCCAAACAACTTCCCCCGCATTCCCTGCTTTGCTGTTGTCATGTTTTCTGCTGGTTGACGAAGTCACCTCTGTGGCCTTAATATTTGGGTACATTTATTTTGCAAAGTGCTGGGAGCTGCACGGCTTGTTGATGTTTTCAAAAGCTTTCACAAAAGCTGTTGAAACACTGCGTGTTGCACAGTTAAGAACTTAGGAATTTTCCACTCCTACTCCCCAGCTGTTTTTTAGATTAGTGTTTGTGTTTCTCTGAAGCACCCTGCAAACACCTCCTGTCAATAGGGGCTGGGACAGCAGCTGAGGACTCAGTAACGTAACGTAGTCTGGCTTTCGTTTGCTTGTGCACCGGATCCTGTTCGAGAGTCTGGGAAGGTTGGGTACATCTTCCCTCCTCTGCGTGCACAAGCCTTTCAATGGAAGTAAAATAACACAGCTTTTAGAGTCGCTTCTTTTGTGGGTTCTGCTCGCTATTATATGCTCCTAATATATTTTTTCAGTGCTTACAGGTATCATTTTTTCCCTCAGGTTTTGTGCTAGGTGCCGATGCAGCCGCACTGGAAGACAGACAGAGCTCAGGATGCAGCTCCAGGTGTAAGGTTTCTCTTCGTTTCCATGTGTCAGCAAACCAAGAACTTGCAAAATACAGATACAGACACGCATGGCTCTGCTGGCCCATTTTTGGCAGGAAATACAGAGCTACCCCATGCCACAGGGAAGCTGGTCTTACTGTCTAACACATCATGGGTTCATGGGGGCAAGTCAGGCAATAGGTAATGGGCTATGGATGCTTGCGCGTCTGAGGGGAAGCAGAAACTGAATCCAGGTCGTTACTGTTTGCCACAGTCTGATTGCTGGCAATTCAACGGCTAGAATAATCCAGTCTTTATGCAATTTTTAGTGGAGCAAACATGAGTTAAATCTATCTCCTCCCTTCCCGTTCCCTCCTTCCCTGTACCCTCACCACACCCTCAGGTATTCCCAAATATTATTTACCTGCTCAGTAGCTCTGTTTAACCTACTTGAAGAGGAAAAAAAATACCGGAAGTTAAAATAAATGGAGCTTGAGAGACATTTGTTTGGGGAACAACAGGAGAAAAAGATAAGGTTTAGCTTTACAATCTGTGGTTGATGTGTAGCTAAGAGATCTGGAGTGATGCTCCTCTGCCCTGAGACTGGAAGGAATGATTTATGACTTTTGTGCTCTTCTACCCATCTCATGTGACCCATATATTCTTGGGTGGGAGTGTCTGGTGGATGTTGGATGAGGAGAGTAAAGCTTTGATCACAGCGAGGACGAAGGGAACCAATCTTTTTTTCCACTTACCATCCATTTGCAAATGAGGAACCCACAGCAGAGACATCGCTGATTCCTCTGGCTTAGGGTCTAAGTGATCTTTAAACACTTTCTTGAAGGAGCGATGCTTTATTTAAAGGAAGAAAATACTGTTCTCTGTACTGACAGCTTAGAATATGAAGCTTGAGACTTCCAAAAGCGGGCTTAGTCACACTGCTCTTACAGGATTTAACAACTCTGAAAATCTTTGCTTAGACTTTGCCGTTGCTGGTGAGCAGGGAGGCTGGCAGTGGTTTTCAGAAAGGGCTCTCTGGAGCGTGGCCATCTCTGACAAATGCTCCAAAGTCTTCTCTTCTGAAAGGCCATTCCACCATTAAATGATACAGAGGCAACATCTCTTCTACTCTGTTTTCAACTAGCAAATCAACAATCCCAAATATTACTAAGAAGCTAATGCAACTTACCGGTTGAAAACAAGACAAAATAAGTAAAAAACAAAAATGAACATGGCTCTCTATAGTGACACAGAGGTCAAATAGAGCTTTTATTCCTTTGCCAGCTCCCACCCTTTTCCCAGGCAAAGGGAGGAGTATTGGAAACAGCACAAACTCCATGTGTGACTTTGCTGTGACTGTTTATTCTAAGTGGGTAATGCTTGGACACCATAGCAGTGGATAACTAGTAGCCTCTGAGTTAGAAGGAAAATAAAGATAAATTACTTCAGAGCACCATCATATTTTTTAATAAGCTTTGTTTATTCAACTGTAAATACTAGCTGTTTCATGGCTAATGGTCTCTTTACACAAAGGTAGTGTGTGTAAGCTATTCATCTCAGTCATCTGTTCTTAGCTAACAATGCTGCGTAAGATGTTTCTGATACTGTGAGATGGGCCAGAGAAGTCACTGTATCTTGAGGAACACAAAGGGCAGAGTGGCTTATCTCTCTCCATGCGTTAGTGTCTAGAAGCAAATCTTCTGGGCTCCATCCTGATATAAAAAGATCGCACCTTCCAGAACTGCCAAACCTTGGCAAGCACCAGTTTGTCCACGTTTCCAAAATAATGCAAAAAATTAAATTAACTAATTTAACTACTGAGCCTGCTTCCCCTTTCCTCCCTCTCCAGTAATAGCAGTAAATATCATTATCCTCATTCATTTTTAGTCCAATATTAAGTGTAACTAAAAGATACTTGATACCAACAAAGAATTCTGATAAGTGAACTTCCAGGCTGGATTTCAGATAACGTAGCAATTCAGAAATTTCCTACCCTTTATTTCAGCCCTGGGTTGTGCAAATCAAATTGCAAATGGAGGTTGGTTCTTCTTGGTGGGGCCAACAGCCTGATAGCGGTCTTCGCTGGCTACTCCTCATGTGTCTTAAGGGAATATATGAAATGAATGTTTGTGATTTTTATTGCTTATGGAAACTACCATTTTTTATGCCCTATAAAAACTGTATAATCAATTTTCATCTTAAATCAATTTTCACAGAGACTTCTTTCTAGACTATTAAGCTTTTGTATGCCCAAGTTTGTCTTAATAATCACAAAAGCAAAAAAAAAAAAAAAAAAAAAAAAGTAACAAGGTTCACTTTGTTCCTTTTTTATGTTTCATTCTGTGTACAATTTGGAAACATCTGATTTTGAATGGAGCTGTGACTGAGAGTCATTTAGGATGGTCAGGGGCACACCGAGCATAAGCAGAAAGCCCGTGTTACTTTGTCATTTCCACCACGGTCAGCGTTTTTACTTGTATCGTGACCCTAGGCTGCAGTTGCATTTTAAGTTTCTTTTGATGATTGTACTGCTTGGGTTTTTGCTGTAAAAATAAATAAGTAAGTACGAATCTGTTATTTTAAGCTCGGACTTGGCCCTTACGCAGTTGATAATGCCCCACTGTGGGCAATTGCTGCTGGGGCGAGAGGGGGACGCGCGGCGCTGGGCAGGGGCAGGTGGCTGCTCCACGCGCCACTTTGACTCCGGAGGAGTGGAGTGGAAAAACGTAGCTCTCCTGTCTCCAATTATTCATGCTATACTTGGGCTCAGAGAAGTCGTCTTGGTTGAATGTTAGCACCATTCCAACTAGACTGATTTCTGCAAAGTGTTAATGAACTCAATTAGCACAGTGATGAAGGTGATGTATAGTTTTTCTTGAATATTTGTTAAAAAGTTAGTATTATTTATTCCAGCCTACATGGCTTCTAGTAATACAAATGTATAAAAAGAGTTTTGTGTGTGTGAATTATGACATATATTCACATCAAGTAAGTTTGGAGTTTCTCATCATTTATTGGAACCCCTTTTGAAGAGCTGTTTGCTTATTGTCCCTGTAATTTGTATTTATTGAGTTTTGTGCCCTAATTTCAGAAACCTGGGTATGTTCAGATGTGTGGATGAAACCTTTAGTCAAGCAGAGCCTGATCTTTTAGATACTTTACTCCGTGCTTCCCAGCATGAGGAAGCAAGTGAGAAGGGTACACAGCAAGCAAGAGTGCTGAATAGCAAAACTGCAGGACAGGATGTCTCCAGAATGATTAACATCGTTATCCAAGTGTAATTTACCCAATTAGTTGGTTCCATTAAACAGAGTTGATTGACTATTTTTCTGCTGCCACATTTTAACTTGTTTATATCTTGAAGGAGCGAAAGATGTATTGTTTGACGTGACAGCTTGCTTTGTGTGTAGCTACCTCTTTATTTCAATCCAGTGACTGACAAAAGATAGGAGTGGGTCTTTTTGATGGAGTGTAGAAAATTATTTCCTTATTTGACAACCTAATTGATTGGGGATTTCTTAATATATTAAGGAATTTTCCTTCTGAATTGCTCAGGAGAACAGTTTTGGTGCCTTGCAAAAGGAGAATAAAAAAATGAAGATGTAACAATGAATCAAAAAGGAAAAACTTCTAAGCATAGTTTTCTGTACTGTGATTATTAGACATGATTACCAAAAGGTTTCCCTCTCCCCTTACTCTTTCCAGCCCCTATGCCTCCCTTCTCTGCAGTGGCTTCCCAAAATGGGAAAATAAAAGGACAAAAGGGTACACTGGAGTTTTTAAAATAAAAAAAAAAGAATATTAGAAACAGGGATAATCAATCTACTATTGTTAGACAAAAAGAATTCTGTTTTTTAGGAATTTACAAATAGTGCTGGTTGAAAAATATGAAGCATTTTCATGTAAAAAGTTGTCAATCTCTGTATTTCCACTACAAAACCAAAAACATGCTTTGAGTTTTGGATTACCTCCTCTCTCTTCAATGGCAGATGAAAAACAAACGGAGTAAGATGATAAATGATAGAGGGCAGCGGGAAGAGAGGAGAAGGACACTGGAGAAGGTCTTTGGTAGCAGAGGCAAGATACCACTGAAGGAAAATTTCATCCCGCTCTGCTGAGCAAATTCTGGTAGGCAGTATTAGCGTGCGGCTCTCTTCCTGGGCAGTCTTGAGATCAGCTTTTCCTAAAAGCAGTGACAAGTCTGAGCTGAGAAAGCGGTCGGCTGAGGGGCCACGTGCTCTTTGGTGTGTGTTCCCGGCCTGCCCCCATCCCGCACTGCCGCTGGGTGCCGAGACCCACGGGGCGCAAAGCTGCGTGGCGAAAGCGAGCGGCTGTTCCTAACACTGTTCCCCTTTTCAGGAAATTACGTCCTTAACGCCGAAGGGAAGGCACAGCCTGCCTGGTTTATTGTAGCGCAGAAATAGCGATACCAATGGGCACCGGTGCTCGTGAGGCGCAGGCAGAGGGGAAGCGCGGGCTCAGCACTACGACATCTTAACAAAATTCAACAAAAAAATCAAATTGGTTATTTTTACAGAGATTTTCCTTTAGGGAGGAAGTTACTCTGACTTCTAGAAGGAGCTGGGTATTTCACCTCATCTCTATGTTTCAAGAAGTGGAAAAAGTAGTGGTGATGATGCTGATTGTTTTTAAAATGAGACTGTCTGTAGTTATCTCTTGAGATGATAAGCCCCTGCTGGCTTAGTGCTTCCTTGATTTTGTTGTTATAAATCTGGAGAAAGAGGCATTGCGAGCCTGCGTCAGCTCCCCCAGGCCACCTTCAGGTAACACTTGATGGTCTCAGTCAGGTCACATTTCAAAATATACTTTCTGAAACTATTTTTTAAGGTTTTGTTGGAGTGCTTTTGCTCTCTCTCTCTCTCTTTTTTTTTTAATACTAAAGCTTGATTGCGGCGGTCCTTCCTTCGCTGTTTGTATCTTTTTACTGGGAGGTAGTTATCTCTGCTCCTTTGGTTTTCAGCAAATAGGCAACCCTATGTCGCGTCTTTGCTTTGTGTTGAGGTGTTTCAGTGTCACCGAGGATGGCTCAGTTGTTGTCCTCTAATGCCTTGATACTCGGTTGCCGCTGCGCAACGTGGGTGTGAGTGGGTGGAAGGTGCTGATTTCATAGCTTTCCACTTGCAGTTTGCCTGAGTGCAAAGGACCACGCTGATGGCAGGATGGGATTCAGGATTTGCAGGTTTATGCTGTTTCTGCAGGTGAAAGCCGTGGTAAAGCAGCAGTTGGTGAATGAATTGACAGTTATTCCTTTTTCATGGCAGCTTTGCATCTGCCTCTTTTTATCCAAAGATCTGAAAGTACTTTTCATTAGTTTAAATTTGTTACTTCCATCTTAACAATATAGGAAATGAAAAAGAAATTGGGGAGCAGCTAAATATGCCGCTCTGTGCTGCTTATAATCACAACAGGACCTAAACCAAGTTTGCCTCTCGTCCACCCCTGCATAGTTACTGTGAGACAGTTGTTCTACGTGAGATTTTCACACGTTTCACGCATTCCCTATGATTACTCTTATTTTGTTCTGTTATAAATAATAATATATGGAGCTGCTTTTCAGAAGCAGAATTATACTCCAATCCCTACAATTTCATGTGAAAAAATCTTTGTGCTCGCAGATGGGACATAGCTATGCAATATTAGCAATTGGACACCTAGCATAGTTTGGGTATTACATTGGCAGAACAGATTTGCTACCCTTGTTAGTGGCTGGGCCACCAGAGGATAACAGTTTGCTGCTCCTACCAGCTGATGGAGTTAGTCTTTCAGTTGCGCAGGTAGATCAGGTAGATTTTGGCACAGTTGTACTGAAACTCCGTGGATTCGATTGATACCAAAGATTTTCACTCAGGCAATGTGTATGCAAAAATGAAAACTAAGAGTCAAAGCGCAGCTGTGGGTAGAACAGGTTAGAGACCTTTGGGACTTGGAGGCTTGGAGCACAGCAGGCCTCTCTCCTCTGAGTCGTGTCAGTATAGCTCAGCTGACTTGGGAACCCAAATACAAGTGCTTGCCTCAAAGAAGTATTTTCTCTAAATACTTAGTTAAGAAGAGTTCACAGTATAACGAGGGGCAGACATGAGAAGGAAACCTCCTAGGAATCTGCCGTGTGATTGTCCGAGGGTATGAAAAGCCACCAAGGGGTTAATCATCCCCCACGGTATATGAAATGACAACAAGCTCTTGGCAACTTTCCCTGGTCTTTATATAACACTTCCAAGCGCTGAAGCTTGTATCCTCCTAGTAATGCTTTTAATTTGTGTTCTGTTGGGGAGAGGCCAAGATTTAATCGAAATCATTAGAATGGCTTTGCTTGAAGTAGCTGAGGGCTTGTAGTGAGCTGGAGGAGGTTACTGCAGAATAATTAAAAGAAATACATAAGGTCGTCATTGGTGTCTGAGCTATTCCAGACACCAGGTTCAAGGGGGAAAGGTCGAGTTTAATGACAACTCCTCTTAACTTAAGTAGAACGCTTGCATTGCCACATAGTTTTAATAATTAAACTTTGCCTTTTTCCCTTCCCACACACCTACCCAAGTGGACTTTGCCTCTAGTTTTATCTCAGTACAGTAAGGATGGATTTGAATCAAAGCCCAGGAGCCAGATTTCTTAGAGATTCAGGGCTTTTGGAGATCTACCACCTGATCCAGGTCGAAAGTTTGTGGTTTACCTTTTATCACTAAAATGGCATGAGTCCAAATATGTCTATAAATGTGTGTGAATGTGTTTATATATATGTGTGAACACTTGTGCATATTTGTGTAGAGTCTCAGCTGAAATCTGATCTTGAATTTTAACTATTTAAAGGGGGCTTTCAAAGCTCTGGTGCTGTGTACTTTCAGTCTGATATTGATATCTTTGCCTAGATTTTAGTCCTACATGGGGCTGAAAGGCAATGCCATGGTTTGGGGGTGTGCGCAGGAAAACAAAATGCTGAGATAATTTTGAGGCATGATACATGCTAATTGCTTTGGGTGAATTACTTCATGCACTTTCTTCCTTTGCTGGATGCATATTAAACAACAAGATACTCAAGAAAGGGCAAATATAAAATCAGATAATTTCATATCTGTTGCTCTATACAGCCAGCGATGGAGCAGACTGGCAAATGATGAGTGATGTGTGTGAGAAACTGTCTTTCTTGAATGACTTTTTATTTCTGCATTTGAATACAGCCTCTTACAGCAGACTAGGTTCAAATAATGAACTAACAGAGAATGTTAAAGATTTAGGGAATTGACTGTGAACTTGTGACCCTGGGAATATAAGGAGGTTTGCTTTTCAGGAGAATTAGTCTAGCTGGGCTAATGGGTGCCAATAAGGGCTGTAAGCAGTGTGTCAGGGACCAAATCTTTTAATTAACCGCTGAGTGAAAAGTAGTTTGGGAAATGCAGTAAGTCAGATTCAGGTCAGATCAAGCAGAATAATATGTGAGCACTGATGAAATTAGCATACTCGGAAATGCGAGCTGAAACTCTCCAAACTTCCTTTACTAGACTGAAAGAAAATGGAATTTTATTCAGTTGCTCCAAGAAAACGTTACACTTACCTCTACTGACTTAGAGTCCCAGCAAGGTTTAGACTGTGTTGGCCAAAATCATCCTCAGATGATAAAGATTTAACTGAAGGCATACATGGTCCAGCTCTGGAAACAACTGTGACCCCTAATGCCGGCTGACTCAGAAGCATTGATTCTGCTCCTACAGCTTTGTTCCAGGTCATGATGCCCACAAAGTTACAACAAGAATTAGATTGGTGGTATACCGGTATCTCGGTTTTCCTTGTTGAATAATGTTGTCTCTGTGTTTCTTTGCACTCCGATGTTTTTCAGCATGTGCTGGAATGTTGCAAGTTTGGAGAGGGGGGCGGGGTAGAGTCGTTTTTTTTTTTTTTTTTTTGCCATGCTCATGTCATACCTATCACAGTGGAGCCCTGGTCTAAAAGGTGAAAACTGCTAAGCATTAAGACAACACTGATGATTACAATCAGTATTGTCCTTGCAGATGTAAGAATCTCAGTTTAAGTTATACCTCATTAACAACAGTGTCAGTAGGATCCAAAGTTGATCCAGAGAGTTTAAATGGTGTGGCAGTGCATGTCAATGTATCAGTGAGAAGTAGAGTTTAAATTATTTAATTCACATTTAATAAGATTGTAATCCTACTCTGATTGTTTTCTGTGAGCTTCAAAAAGTATAATTTTAAAGAAGGCTCATGCCTTAAAGTTTGGTCCAAAGGGCTTTGAAATCAGAGTGGAAGAACTCCAGTTGAGTTTGGTGGGCTTTGAATCGGTTTTGAGTCCTTTGCGTCAAAGCTAAAGTTTGAACATGCTTATAAAACTTTGATTGTGAGACCCTAATTTCCCAAGGAGCTCTGTCAACAGAAACAATGTGGTATCTGGTCTATCAAGTGGCTTACAGAAGCCTCTGTTGATATCTCAGCCATTACTAACTACTCAAGTCATCTACTTTACTGGAAGGTGTGAGTGCCCTGACTGTAGTCTTACGTGCAATGCAGGGTAGTGAGGGAGTACATAAGGTCAGAAACAACTTCCCAAAGCCCTGTTACGTTCTGCCCTTGCTTTCTCACCGGCTTCTACTTGCAATGTTTAGGTAGAATAACATTTTCTTCCCTCATAATTGCTAAAAATTTCAGCTCTTGCCAAAAATGAAAGGGCTAAATTGCATTCACTTGCTTAAAATCAGTCCTGCTGTCAACTATGATGCATATTTAATTGTTCTCTCTGTACGTTGCTGGGCTGGAGCAGTTTCAAGCAATCTACCAATCATGAGCAGGAGAAGAAATCATTAGAAAATCAATTTTTGCTTAATTGAAGATCCTTCTTCCAAATAGGAATGAAGGAAAATTTATAACCTCAGATTCACTGGCTATATAATGATGGGACTTTAGCTTGTCAAGGTTTTCATTTGGTAGCTGTGGCATAGACAGGATTTTAGCTTCTCCACCTGCTGGGAGCAAACACAGCAGGAGGGACAGCAAACTGCATACAGCATGTACCAGAGGGAGCAGAACAGGACATATTTGCAAATCAAGGGTGGAGAAAAGGCATTACAGGAGGGAGCAAAGTAGTAGAAGGGAATTTCGGATGCATGCTTATTTATACATTGCTTCTGAGTGCTACAAGTGGAAATCTCAGTGGCTAACTCATGGAAACGTCCCTTTGGCATCTGCTGCTGACAGTGGTGAGTCCAAAGCCCCATGAGCAGTTCTCACCTATAGTCCTCTGCCTCCAGCACAAAGATACCCAGAGATTGTACACTCAGGGAGAGCTTTGCTGCTGATTTCAGTAGGGTCACAATTTCACTTCAGCTCATCTACAAAACTTGTGGCCTAATTTTTTTCTTCCAGTGAAAATTGAGCAAATCTGCTGAAATGTTGTATGATTAAATGGTAGTAGGCTAGGCTAGCATGGGAAAACAGAAAACTAGGATAGGAAAATCAGACATTTTATGACTATACTCCCCTTCTCCCCTTCCCAGGTTCACTTACTGTGCTGAGCAAATGGATTACCATTCTCCTTTAAGTTTAAAATGAGTAGAAGAGGGAGTCACAGTGTAAATACCAAGCAATAGCTAAAAGTGAATTTACCAAAGTTCAATAAACATAAAAATGATGAATTTAGATGTCATGTAATTAACTCAGAATTACACGAGCAATAACCGAGTAATTACACCTTTAATAATGCATTAAACTTGTCAGGAATACTTAGTCATTCAACTAGAATTTAACAAGATAGCCTATAGCAAGTTACAGTAATTAGATATCACTACTGAAAACATTGACAGTTCCTAACTGATGCCTTTTATTATAAAGTTAAATGCCAAACATTTCTTCTAAGTGGATTAAGGAATAATATTAGCTGGGTTTAAGACCATACTGCCTACTCTCATAAACTGGGTGCAGGTATAAAAAAGCATCAACAACAAAAACCTAAGAAAAAAAATGTATCAGCTAAACCCGTGAATCACTTCTACAGATTTGGTTCAAGTCTTCACTCATGTGATTTATATTACAACCTAAGAGTGTCTGTTTTCTGGCAGGTCTGCCAGCAGCAGAGGAGAAAAGGAGGTGGAAGAAAAAACTTTGTGAAATGAATTAAGGCAACAGTTGTTTCATCGGGAGTATGATGGTCTTCAGCATGAGTATGGCACACAGCAGCATTTGGAGGAGTTTGGAAACGTAGGAAAAAAACTGAGGGGTTTGTAAATTAGATATTAAGGAAGGGCTTGGGCTTGCTAACAACTAAATCAAATTGTTTAGACTACAAGAACAAGTGTTTTTGAGAAAGAGATGGCTAGGGTTGGAACTGTGTGTTTGTCTAGTCTGCTGTTTCTAAATGTCTTTCTAAGTGTCAATCTTACACTTGGCAAATTCTGTTTTATGCTTATTTTCCTTTGGTAACCAAACCAAAAAATGAAATCTGGTTCAGTGAAAACAGGAAAAAAAAAAAAAGAAAAAAAAAGAAAGAAAACTATTAAAACTATACTTTTGGTCAATTCAAAATGTAGTTCTGAAATCAAAATGTTTTGTTTAATTATTGGTATGTCTAACTTTTTAACCATTTTCTTACGTGCAATAGCTTTTCCCATGTATGACCTGAAGCCACAAATATTTTTGTTTTTCAAAACTTCATCTTTTTAGCAAATTTCTGGGGAGAGCTTTCTATTCTGTGCAGTTCTATTCTGGAAGCGTACCGTAATCTCTGATGCTATGAAGGATGTCTGTGCTTTAAAACAGACTGAGTGTAGACCAATGTTACCTGTATGGAAGAGCAGAGATCAACTAGAATGATTGCATATATCTCTTACCATTGTCTTCAGCTGTATAATTATGAGGCTTATCAGGCTGCATTCCGAACTATGTCTGATTGCCACCAAGACCTTTCTTGACTGCATCATGTAGAAATATTCCATGGCAGTCTGTAGGATGCAATTCCCAGTTCCAAATGACTGTAGCCTCGTCCACAAATGCAAGGCCCCTGGCCTTTTTTGCTAGACTGATAATTGAATTAATGCCTAAAATATAGGCTTCCAGCTACGAAGCTGTTAATTTTGCTTCACTTTAATGCACCTCCACTACTCTGAGGTATGGTGGCTCTACTGAGCCTGTCTTTCAAGATGCATAAGATTACTCATAAAAATGAAATGAGTATGTTCATATTTACATGATTCCCAGCCAGTTGTATGGCAACTGGAACTGTCTTTACTTTTATGCATATTAAAACTCAACACTCTTTTCATAATTAACTAGTAACTAAGGTAGAGTCCATAGAATGCTTTATCCAATGTATTCAGGTTTCATCCTTGGTTAAACTAAGCAAGCTTTATTTTTCTGTGTTAGGACTGCTTTAACAGGAGATGCTATGCACTGTTCTTAAAAAATAACAGGCAGTAAACAAACCCCCGAAGGGGTCGGCCAACCTAGGCAGCATCAAGGCTAGCCAAGGGTTTGTCATGTGCAGGGCAGGAGTGTATGTTGCAGGGGCAGACTGCAAAACACACATAGTGAGGTAGACAGCAGTAATTTCAGTGTGCTTTCAGCACACCTGATGCTTTTTGACAGTCTTGCAGTAGACTGCCTCTCTCTTTGGACTCCCTTAAGATGCAGTGCTAGTGTGCAGCTTTCCCTACAGAAGGTATCAACAGCAGGACAACAGCACAGTGATGCAGAATCACTCATTAGCTCTGCAGGACTTCTCCCCTTCTCTTAATTGGTTATAAAATAAAGGGTTTCAATTACACATAGTTAGTATTCATAGACTCAATAAATACTCATTTAGGTCCCTTCCTGCTTTTTATCCTGGGCCACTGCAGCAAAAGAGTTGTCATCTCAGCTGGTGGCCAAACTTCCCCATTTAACCACATCACTTCGGCTGGCAAATTTGACCTGTCCATCCTACCTTTGGGCCTCTCTTGATAGTGAAATGGAATTCCAGAATCAAAATCTGTGATGGCTGGAACTGGCCACCATTTCCTCTTCATTGAAAAGGCCAACAGGACCTTTTCTAAAGAAAAAAAATTGGGGAAGGAAGTATCTGAGTGGCTTTCACAATTGTTTTAACATGTTATGAAGTAAGAGGTTTCTTTGCACTCCGAAAATCCTTTAACTAGATCTGGATACAAACAAATTCTCATGCTTAATAAGGAAGTTATGTATAAGCTTGTTTTGCCTTGCTCATCTTTTACCTTACAGTAGCTTTGTGTGGATGTTCATGCGACTGAGTTCATCAGTGAGTTCACTCAGAGTTGCTTTTCTTCTTGTCTTCAGTATACCTGTAGCTTAACCATCAGTGTTTTGTCCCTGCTGCATTTCTGCTTTTATATATATACATATATAAATATATGTGTGTGTGTGTGTGTGTGTGTATGTATGTATATGTATATGCATGTGGTGAATGGACACCCTGCAGGATCCTCACTTACTCTATATGCAGCAGTAGCATGGTCCAGGTATTTTTTTTGATACTTTTTTCTTACTAGCACCATTAGTGTAATTTATTAAGTCAGTTGTGTTACTTTGTTTACATAGATGTGTATGTGTGCATATGTTGGTATACTTAATGTGCTCAAATCAGTTTGCTGCTATGAAGGTTATTCTATAGAATATGACTTTATTGTTCAAAGTTAGGTAAAATTAGGTATTCCTTGTACCTGGGATGGGCACTTGTCCAACTACTAAATGTATGCAGCTCTTGCCTGTTCCTACAGTTCCTCAGGTGGATGCGCAGTCACCATGGCTGCAAGATGCCATCATGGTAAGTTTTATAAATGAAGGATATTAATAATTGTTCATTTTTGCACAGAATTCTGAAAATAGGGCTTGGGGCGTAACTGGTTGCCAGGGGAGATGCACCATGTTCACAGAAGCATGGAATGGTTGATGTTGGAAGGGACCTCTGGAGTTCATCTAGTCCAACCCCCCTGCTCAAGCAGGGTCACCTAGAGCACGTTGCTCAGGATTGTGTCCAGATGGCTTTTGAATATCTCCACAGAAGCAGCCTCCACAACATTCCTGGATAACCTGTTTCAGTGCTCAGTCACCCTCACAGTAAAGAAGTTTTTCCCTATGTTCAGATCGAACTTTGTGGGCTCCATGCATTTGGATTCCATTACATTTTACATTTTAGAGGTATTCATGCTGATTCACGGAAGCTTACCTAAGGCTTTGAATTTCCTTCTAGATGTGCTTCTCTCTGGATTGCTTTTGTGTTACGTACCTAAAATAGATGACGTGTGTAACCTTTCAGATATGCTGGCCCTGATCTGCTTTATCTCTGCAAGATCAAAGAATTGAGTATTTCTCAAAAGTCTTCCCAGATTTTTTCCTAGAAATGAAAGTCTAGGTGTTTGTTGACAGCCTGAGACAAGAAATGCGTAGAGGTAGGTTTAATGTAGTAGTAGGTGGGTGTACTAATGAATGATTTGAAGGGAAAATTCAGAGTGATCTCTTACTGAGATTCAAAGATCGCATAGTATTTGTATTCAGGACTCTCAATATTGATTCTAAAGATGGGCAGCTGCAGATGGGT
Organism: Rhea pennata; assembly: GCF_028389875.1. Taxonomy (NCBI): domain Eukaryota; kingdom Metazoa; phylum Chordata; class Aves; order Rheiformes; family Rheidae; genus Rhea; species Rhea pennata. The sequence continues at coordinate 6,096,494 of NC_084678.1, forward strand.
GCTTTCCTGGGCCAGCCATCCCACTAGTCCCTGTGACAGACCTCACACCATCCAGAACAAGGATGCACCTGCGTTCTCCCAGGCTGCCAACTAATGAAGTGACAATGGGGTGTGATAACTCACCAGCCAGTGCTGGATTATATAGAGTCACTGCAGCCCATTAACACTTCGTAAAAATCCTGCATGGCTTAGATTCACTGAACCTGAAAGGCATTAGAATAAAGACTGAAAAGCTGAAGCCCATATGAAGTCAAGAGTGTTCCTGGAATAGCAAAACTAGAGGCTTTCAGATGATTTTTTGAGGCAACTTGAGACCTGAAGTCTAAATAATTTTCTGTATGACTGTCTAGCATGTCATATATGGGAATTTACAAGAGAGTGAGTTCTTTAGGGTTTCTACAGAGGTGCTCTGCTTATCTCCCCTAGCATAGTTAAAACAGCAGGAGAAGGGGTACACTGAGTTATCACCCAGGTACTTTGTGCTGGGACTTCAGGGACAGGCCTCCTGGAGACTGTGGAGTTTCAGCCTTTCCTCACATGACTTGATCCTGCAAAGAATCTGAACCTACTTTGCACGTCCACTCTGTGGCCTTCAAAATCCTTTAGAGTCATGAACTTAGGGTAGAGTTACTGGAAAAAGGCTGATCTCACCTGTTTGCTGTTGCCGAAGGGAGGTCCTCCATTCCCCAGAATAGATTATTTTGGGCTAGTTAGCTGCTGCCTCCTGGGTTGGTGAGCTCAAATAGCTCAGTGAAAGGTCTAATGAACAGCAGACCTGGTGCAAGGAAAGGGAACTGTGCTGCTGGGAAGAGCAAAGAGAGAGATAAAAATGGGAGGACAGCAAAATTCTCACCCTTTCAGTACCAGAGGTGTATGCGATTTGTCCGTCTGTCCAAGGTCATCCACAGAGCTTTCTTGCACTCCAGCAGGCAATCTTTGTTCTAGGTGCTAGGTTCTAGCTCTCAGGTCTGTCAGTTTTCTGTAGTAATAGTTCTGTAATAAATGTCATAGTTAAGTAATACTTTCTTAGATCTCTTTTTACATGAATGTACTGTACTGTACTGTTCATTCCAAAATAATCATAAGTAATGTCTCTCCTGATTCATATACTCAGGCCTACTCACAGTCCTACAGCTAAGGCTATGGTCCATGCTGTTCGATCCCTGGCATTTGCTGCAGCGTGCTGACCCTCTCAGTTCTGCAGGTGCAACTGTTTGTATGACTGTGCTGTGAACCAAGTGAGGAAACATACTTGAGTTGAAAATAACGCTGTGAAAAGGGATCGGTTTTAGTCCATACTAGTTGGCTGTATGCAGTTAAGGGGTCAACACGGAGCAGGAAACAAGCTAAAGGAAATAAGAGATAAATGGAGAAAGAATGTCTCAATTAAGACATTCTACCACTGCTACTATGAAAATGGTGTAAAGAAGAGCTTCTGTAGAGCAACAAAAGTTAGTCTGCAGTTTTTGTCATACATTAATTGTATTCTGGTTAATGCATAAATTACCCTTTAGTGATGTGCGCCATGTAATAACCTAGCTAGATAAATACACCTTAACTAATATCTTTCCCAAATAGTGCGGGAGCACTGGACCGGTATGATGTGTTGTAACTACAGGTGATCACGTTGTAAATACTTGAACTGGAAAGGTCTGCAGAACATTTCTCATACTTCCTACTGGCCATAAAACATTTTCCAATGACTTTTTTAAGACCTAATGGAAAAGACTGAAAGACTAGAATATGCTAGAAGAAGAGAGCAGGAGAAATCAAAGTACCAGCAATGTCCTAAGGTTTGGGAACAGCAAGTGACTTACTGGAATCCCCAGATAACCTTAGGATGCTGACTGTGCCCCATGCTATGGGGCAAGGCAAACAATCTCTGGTGGTCATTGTCAAAATGACTTGGAGGAAAGTTCTTTCCTTCTTGATATGAAGTCTTATAATGGGCTAAATTCAGACTGTGCAAGTAGGATATCCCAACCAACAGCTAATGACTCTAACATCGCTGAAGGCCCCAATGCTCCTTTCTTGACCTCCTGTTTCTAGTTACGTCCATCTTCAGTGAGTCAGAGGAACACAGTCAATCCCTGAGTCAATTTGTGTATCAAGAGTGGAGAAAAGGTCTTCATGTTCCTTCAACACACTAGTGGAAGCCCTGAGGTATGAGATTAACACAATATAAAGATGAGGGGGACATACTGTGAAAAGATTTGAAATGATATATTTATTACTTACTTTTTCAAAACAGTAACATTCTGTGATAGGAAGGGGGGAAATGAAGTTAGGATGACCTGGCTTTTTATAACTGCATGACCAGATATCTCTGTTTCTGATAGTAATGGGAATTCTCACTTTCCACTAAAATCTAAATGTGAGTCTTTGTCTTATTAAAGCTCTGACTTAACAAATTGCTCCAGCATCATTTTAGTTTCAATTATGTCATTCACAAACTGACTTAAATGCTTTGGGCTCACCAGCTTGATTCCAAGTGAGACAGAAAATGGCAAAACTTAGAACATGGAACAAATAGGTGCACTAATCCCCCAATGTCTTTAATACCAAGATGTATTTCAAGTCTGGCCCACATGCAAAATATCCTCTTCCAATTTTATAGTTCGTTTAATCATGGATGTTTTTTATAGAAACCAGCAAGATATCCTGGAATTACCTAACATGGTCCAAGTGATTGTCCCATGGTTTATGTAGTGTTCCCATGCAGAGGTTATATAAAAATGTTCTGTTGCTATGTGAACTGAAGATTTGTTTTGATGTAGCATCAATACCCAGAAGGGAAGAAAGGCTGGGGGCGGGGGCGGGAGGGAAGAAAAGACAAGACACTGGCATAATGCCAACCTCTGGAGTTTTTTGTGATGATAAATGGTTCACAAGGAGTCAGCGTGACCCGCCAAGTAAACCCAAATGCTCTCAAAGAGCCGTGGGCTTCAGATACTGCTGACAGACAAGTACTCCTTATCAGCTTTCTGTTTAAACATACATGCAGAGTGTGCACACATAGGATATCTGCTGTAGTGAGCGGCCGGGCATGCCAGCAGAGTGGACTGGACTGGCAGATAATGTCCAGCCAGATGACAAGGTCTGATTTTTTTTTCCCCTCAGATTCTACAGTAACTTTGCATTTCCTTTTAGCTAGAAGTGTATGCTTTTTGCTGTTGCTTCAGATGGATCTGTTATGGAGCACAGAGAAGGTCTTGCTGGATTCTAAAGAGAAGAATTCCCATATTTCTATAATTTTGGTTGAGCTATAGAGAGGGAGATGTTTCTATAGTTGTTAGTTCAGAGCTGGAACTTCCCTTCCTCTTATTTTGGGTTTAGTCTGACTTTTGTTTTGCATTGTATTTGCCTCAGATGAGGGGTTTGGGAGTGACAACTTTGAAAATGGGCATCTTATTTATTGCCGCATATTTTACTCCTTATCCACTCTTGCCTAGAAAGTGTCAATCTTGCTCTGATGAGCAGGTCTAGATGTGAGCTTGGTGGTGGTTTGGGGAATATGCTTGTGTAGCGCTTAAAAATCATGACCTATTTTATGAATATCTGTGTATAACTGTAATCCCTATGGTGTATCGAGCAGCCGTTTGCTGACAGAGACCATAATACACACACACACACACACACACACACACTCTTAAGAAAATTACTAGAGGACAATCAAAGACATTATTAACATGGAATGACTGTTCCCTGGCAGGACAGTGAGCAGACTAAGCTGAAGAAAACTGTTTTGCTCCACTTATCATCAGAGGGCAATTTTGGAGCAATGGAAAATCTTTGGTAGAGCAACAAAATGTGTTAGAAAGATCCTGTCTTTAACTGAAGGGCAGTGATTCAAACCTGCTAAACCTGAACAGAAAAAGCCAAACCAAACCAAGGTAGATCAAGAAATTAAAGTTGTAAACCAGAGAGAAAAGATAAAGGGATTGAATTGTGACTCTTCCACTGTTTGGGTGAAGTAGTTCACCTGCTTCTAATCCAATTCTCTTATATGTACAAAGGGGAGCAGAGGGGAAGGGAAGTAACAAGGACATTATGAAACATAAGTAGTCGTGGGACATTTGAAAATAGAAACCATGTTAGTGATACCTCCAAGCAGAGTGAGTTACGTAGATGTCTTGGTGAACAGCAGAGTTAATCTGCAAGACAGGAGCCAGAAGGAGGTGTTGGCTGCAGAGAGACTGAGTTGGTGAACAGGCAGGAGAAATTTCTTCTGTAAGTGAAGGGAGGAGAAGAGGCACTTAAAACATGCTGTGCTGTGTGTCCCTGAGACAGTTCTGAGTGAGCTGGGGCGTCTGTACTGAGCTGCGAAGTGTGGGGAAGACCTGTTGGTGCGGGCTTCAGACATGATGTAGCCACATTAGCTTTGTGCCCCAGATTAATAGCTTAACATGTTTGCAGGGCCGATTAGTATCATGTTGAGGCTGAACTCTTCCTGCTGAAGTCAACTTTAGTGCTTAATTAGCACAGGGTTTTCTGGGCTGCATGTTGATGCATCCTGAAGCTCATCGTGACCGTGAACTTGTGATCTAGCTAAATCTTCTGTGATTTCGATAAAGCACATAGAGTTAGTGGAGTAATACATTGTGGTAGGTAGACTGCAGATACAAGACTTTGGTGCTGTGCAGTCCGTACCCACCTTTCAATGCAATTGGTTTTGTCATGACACTTTATTTATCTCTTTGTGCATCTGTAAAATGAGGAGAGGTGGCAGTAGGTATCACCTTTCTGTTATGATTGGAGGGAAATGGGAAGCAGATGTTGAATGGAGTCTAGGAGATAGGCTGCTGCAAGCAGGGAGGCTCCCAAACATTGAGAGGTGGATTAGCTGATGGGTAACTAACTGCTTCCTCTCTAACTTGCAACTATCAGTAACTAACAATAGTTGCCATCAATGGTGAGACCCAACACCTGCCATGCATGCTTGATTTTTGTGATTTTGAAAAAGGAGAATCGAGAATTCCCAGTGGCATAGCTTCCCTGTCCTGCTGCTGTTGGTGCGCTATGGAATGGCCTCCCCCAATTTCCACAAGACCAAAGAAATAAAATATTGTTCTGTCTAAGTCAAACTGCCTCTAGGCAACAGATGAGGAGGGTTTTGAGTTCTCTTCTATCTTTTTATTGGTTTTTTTTCCTTTTTCCATCCTGCGTTTGCACTTTAAGAAATTGTCGTTGAGAGGGAAAAAGAGAAGGCAAACAAAAGTTGACTTTTGTTAAACGACTGAGACTTGGCAGTTGTGTGGAGGTCACGGTGCTCAGTCAGTGTCAGCCTCCATTCCCCAGAGTTGTATCCTGTAATGTATTTATTTATCATTACAGACGGCCAAAAATTTTTTTTCCCCTTTCAGTTTGTTCTGTCCAAGGCCGCAGGGTTCCGACAGAGATCAACAGCGTTCCCGCAGTGATGAAGCAGCTCGTCAAAAGCTGAATTAGATGTTAAATCTTTCTGAAGTGGGGAGGAGGTGGAAGGAGGGGAATCACATTGTGCTAAGAATTTATCATGTGTTGTTTCCTGTGAGATAATGTATAGGAGAAGATTTGTTATGGTGCAAGTTTCAAACTGCTGTTTCAGGGCTACAGTGTCTGCAAGGCTTATGATGTATTTGATCTTTTTTGAAAGACCTTCTTCTCCTTTTCTACCTTTTGTTAAGTGGTGTGTCTTGGAGACATAGGTAACTACTTGAAATATTCCACTTATTTTGGTGCTACCTATACATACTTAATTTTCCATGGATAAGGAATTAGCAGAAACAGGCTAGATTAGACTGTGAAATTCAGTGGGGCTCTAGCTCTTGTATAGAAGGTAAGAGACTTGAATTTTCTCAGAGATTTGCCATTGAGTACTCTTAGACAGATTGTGTAGGCACACAATTTGGATGAGACCGTTACAAATTTTGGTATTGACCTTGAAAGAGATAAGGCCCAACTTTTTAAAGGTGCTGCATACTTCCAGTGTTACTTAAAGCTAATAGGAGTAACAGCTTAATGGTGCCTCTTGTAACATTTATTAAGGCATTCTGCATCAGTGATGACCACCTGCAGTGCAGATCATGGCTCAAGCTCGCCCATCTGTAACATGGTGGAAATGCTCTTTGTTTACCTTTTTACTTTTTCACCACACTCTTTTTTTTTTCCCTCGGAAAGAAGTACAGGTGAGTATCATATTCATTTGTACTTTCTGCTAAAATTGTATATTGTATAAAATTGTATATATCTGCAGTCATTGAACTGGGTTCATGGGCCACTCATATACCTTCTGAATGGACCATAAAGTGCACACCTTTTTAAATTAAGGGAAAGTGTCAGAAAGATGTGCTCTCTCTCATCCACTGAATAAATAAACTGCTAGAAAAACCTTTTGGGTAAAATACTTTGTTCTGACCCTTAAATAAAACGTCAACTACAATGATAGATGAACTGGCAGTCCTGAAGTTTACTCAATTTTGTTTTGTTCTCAGTATCTAGGTCAAGATATTTCTGGTTTGCTTGGAACAGACAAAATTTCCACAGATCTTAAATAACATTGTTAATATTGTAAGTGGTTTAGTTATCAGGCAGGAAGGAAGCTTATCGATCAGCAGGATAAGCGGTGTGTGCATATGAGCTATCTCTTCCTGCTTAGCTGTAATGAATCTGAAGACCAGAAGTGTGTGTTGCAAGTCTCCTCTGCTAAGGAGTGCTGAAAGGAAATAGAGCTGCGGGAACTTTATAAAACTATACCTGTCTGTCTGCCTTAGCTGCTTGCATGGTCTTCATTACCAGAGCCACCTGAATAACCTTTAATGTAGCTTTTCCTTACAGCCCTGGGAAGTGCTACTGCGCACCTCTCGCAGCTGAGGGAGTGAGGCTCAGAGAGGAAGCTTATGCTGTCGTATCAATTTGAACTTTGACTTTACACTTGAACCCAGTCTAGTTGCTGCTTCTCGCTGTCTGTATGTTGGTTTGGCCTCTGGAGTGAGCCAAGAGGTTTGTCATCTGCTAGTTCCCACCTGAGTGTCCTTGCAGAGAAAAGACATGACTGGCTCAAGTCACTAAGCTCAGAGAATCTGAGCGTATATTGAATGCATCATGGATAAGAGATGACTTTGGCTCTGCAACACTTAACTTCACTGCTTCCAGGGTTTAGGACATCAATTAAGTAGCCAGGTTGTCCAGTATGTATATGAGAGGGTTAGAAATCAAATCTTATCTCTTCCATAAAACTCTTCCATAAAAGTGCTCTGACTTTTCTAGCTGATCCCAGTTGGGGCTTTTCTCCATCCATCCTTTTGGAAGTTTGCTGCATTGCCAAAAAAAAAAAAAAAAAAAAAATCCCATAATTGTATTAAGAGAGTGATTGTGTAACCTGCTTTTGCTGAAGTGGAAAGGGACATAAGTTGTGCCGCCTACCTTACAAATTGCTTACATTAGACTCCAGAGACACAGCTCATAGGACAGGGGTAGAAAGCCATAAGTGCCAAATTCATGAGGTTAAAAATAAAATCATGGTGTTTGCCTTGCCCATTTATTCAGTGAAACTTGAAGTCATTCTATAAAGTAGCAAGGCTTTGACCAGAGGAGTGGAGAGCCGCTGGCAGCTGGGTAATTAGAGTATGCTTCTGAGAAATAAGAGATGTCTGTTTGCAGGCCTCTTGCCAGTAAGCAGAGCTCCTGCAGAAGTGTAGTAGCGTGGCATACTGGCAAAGTCTGGACTGAAAGGAGGCAGAGGCAGCATGCTTTGGGAGGAGAACCTCCCGCCTAGGTGTGCAGCACCCACCCACGGGTTCCCTGAGGGGCTTGGGGAGAGGTGTGCTGGTTTAGTGGATTCCAAACAGAGTTTGTTGTGAGCTTGGGGTGAGCTCAGCTCAGGTGCTGAGGTGTGAAGGGAGCTCTATTGCTGATATGGAAGGCACGTAAAAAGTTGGGATTAGGCATATCACCTTCCTGAATGCTAGTGCCTGAGGGGGAAGTTGCATAAGGTGGCAGAGCTGATCAGCAGTTCTTTCCTGCCAAAAAGAGGGAAGTCTCTCTTTACCACCCAGCTCCTGTGAGCTCTGCGCTGAACCAGTTCCACTCCATGACTGCAGTGATGGTGAGCTATCGGATCAGGTATCTCGTAGGACTTCATCCTGGCAGGTATTTGCAGAAGCTCATGATGAAGCAAAAAATTGAATTCTTGCACCTGGGCGACTATGCCAGCATCTTATCAGCAAAGCAGTTTTATTTACCACATGTTCCTGCTTATTGTTGCTGGATAATCTGGAAGAAAGAAGGAAGGTGGCGGTTATGAGAAGGGATATTCTCCGGGTTGATGAGATTGGCTCATGCTCTGTTACAACATTGCCTCTTCCTGGCAAGATGGACATATTGGTGGTATTTCCTGACTTTCTTGAGCTCCCATATTAACTCTGGTAAGTGTATAGAAGTGGAAGAATGAGCATGGTTCAGCAAATAATATTTTAGTTTTCAACTTTTTATAGAAGGCCTGTATTTCAGTCTGGAAGACACCTCTGCAGTCCGCTTGGATGAAAGTGTTGCTGAATTGCTTTTCCTGGTTTTTTATTTGTTCCATGTTCCTTTATATGGTATCCAGTCTTCCAGTCGGTGGTTCAGGGAGGATCTAATTCTCATCCTGACACTGCAGGTCACATAGTGAAGCCCCCTGTTAAAGCAGTGTATCTGTCACAATAATATGCTTCCAGTTCACAGAAGAGAAATCCAATAGAAAAGTGACATGATAAAAGATAAGCTGTGTTAAACAAAGACATTTTCTGTGTATCACACCGAAACATGGTGTATTTCATAACACAGCAGAGCACACTTCATCAGAGTCATAGGGAAGAAACAGACCTGCTAAAAGAATGACATTTTGGTGCCAGGGAAGTTATACATTTAATAGATCTCTGCTGTATTTTGTAGAGAGATTTGCAGCTGCATTCATCCTTGGCTAAAATGTAATGGCAACATGTTCTAGGACCAGTTCTCCTTAGGGTTTCATATTGCAACAATGAAGCTATAAATGCTGTTTTTGAAGTTCTACGTGTCAGAAGGCAAGCAGGATGTCATTTCAATTGGGAGGTGCTTTTGATTAACTGGCCCATTTAAATGCTGAGCTGCCTAGGAAAAAAATAATCTGGTCAGGTTGCTTTTTAGACACTTGGAAGGGATGAAGCTTGATTGTGCTCTGTGGTGTAATGGATCCTGCTCTTTATCCAGATCCATCCTGGGTAGAGCAGATACTCAGGAAGAAGGTTCATTTTCCATCCTGTAACTTCCCATAGCCGCTGTGACATGGTGCAGAGTGATGTCTTGCAGCTGCCAGGTTGATACCCACCTCACTGAGAGGCTGGGCAGGTGAATGTGGCTGGAATCATGGGTCTTTTCTTAATCTGTCTCCTACTGGCCTTCCTTGCCCGAGAGAAACCTCAGCAACGTATTTTAACTTGTAATCCCTCCTTACAGTGTCATCCTCTAGTGAAAAAATGAATGTGGTGCTTTGTGATGGGAGCACCCGTATGTTTGCATAGAGAGTTTGGAAAAGAAAAACTACAGCGTGCCAGGGAATGACCATCTCTTGCAATCTTTTTATGGACGCTTCCTTTTTGCAGCATTTAAAAGAGCAAAGAGCTGATCTTCAAATTACTTTGTGTTTGCTTTGGAAAGGATCCTTCTCCAGCAGAATGGGGATTGTCTCTAAGAGACCAAGCTGTGATTGCAAGTCCAGTGTATTCTGACTATTAGGAGGAAAAAAGCCAAGTTCGTAAAGAAATACCTCCCTTTTCTGACCTTGTCTCCCATACCACCTACTCTCACTTTAAAAGCAAACTAAAAGGAAACTGAATGGCTGAGTACAATAGTAACAGGCCAAAAAAGGGCTCTTCATGACTTTAAATGGGACAGTGCCAGCAGCAAAAGGGCAAGAACTAGGTCTTATGGGACTTATCATCAAATGGTTTAGGTAGAAAATACCAATAGGGATTTGTTTTATACCTTGAAGTCAATGGGTTTGTCTTCTCTTCCCTCTCCCATATCTGGAGTGAAGATGGCTGGAGAGGCAAATGCCATATGAGGAGGAGAGCATCAGTACGTGGTGGGACAGAATGGAAGGACTTGACCCATGGACATGAGATGATAAGCAGGACTTTTCACAGTAGGCATTTAACACTAGTGCTCCAGGACCTGTGCTGTAGGGAGGCTAAAAAGGCTTCTTGGCTTATTGCGTTGTCTTGGATCTTGGATCCTCTTTACTAGATTGCTTTGTTCCCCTAGTGTTACGCTGCAGCTGCAAACTACAGAGACTTTTTGGCTGAAGTCCTCTAGTTTAAAAGAGTGACTACTGGACAGATCCCTGCTGCAGCATGCAGGAGTGAATGCTGGCATTCCCCTCTGGCCTGGGAGAGTCCAGTTCTATTGAACTGTGGGACATATCTCATGTTCCAGGCTCTGGAGAAGAGGGAAATCGTGTGTGCAGAAGTTTTTATATAGAAGTTATATAGAAAGATTTGGGGTCTCTAACTAGAGTTCTTTTTGTGCCTTCCTTGGCTTTTGGAAGTTACTGAGTTTATTTTTGTCTGTGAGTTGGCCTGTTTTCTTTAATATATGGCAAAGGTGCATAGAGTCCTGGATAGGCACTTTTTTATATTTTGTGTAAACCTAAACAAATACATTAAATAAAGGTCCTTTCACCTCTAGGTTGGTGGTTCAAATCCAGTCATGGTTGGGAATAGAACTATTCAAGCAGCAAAAATAAAACATCTCCTGATTTATGAATAGAAGTGTTAAGTTTTGACTTGTTCTGATTCACGTTATTTGTGAACATTCAGACAACTGCCAGAAATTCATGGAACACGTTTGTGAATCCCAGAAGTTTCATAAGCTTCAGCCTGAGTGATTATTTGCTTTCTGGTGAATAAGTGGGCTGAAAAAAAGTGGTGTAAAAAGAACAGCCAACTAATACCCAGGTCCTATAGTAATAATGAGATGCAAAGGCTCTGTTTCTGTTAGCAAGAACAAGGGTGAAAATTCTGCTCCAGTTTACATCAGTGCAATGCCATTTGCTCTGAAGAATTATTTTTACTGGTTTGGGGATGACAAGGTGGAAGGAATCCAGCTTGATTTTCAGATATTATGTTGTTTGTTGGGCCAGCAGTTGGAAAATCATGTCTTTCCTTGGAAGCCAGGAACTGGTGTACTTGAGAAACCATAAAATGCAATAATAATGATAGGTAGTACTGGGCATATGGGAAGGAGGAAAAGTGGAGCTACAGTTCAGAGGTATGTGCGAGATGCAGGCTCCCACTTCCCTAGCAGGGAGAGCTGCTCTGCGACACCTGAGGAGAAGGTCAGCAGCTCTGTCTGAAGGTAACTCCCACTGAATTTGCACAAGCATTCAAAATGGAGCTCTCTACCTTAAAAAGAATTGTTGACTGAGTAAATCAGTATGGATTAACCACCAGGAATGGAGATGTTGCAATTAGAGACCAAGTTCAAGGCATAGCTGTCTGAAGAGGACTCTCTCTCCGTAGCAGATTCAGACATACACCTATTTGTTTGGCATTGAAAAACTATTGCTGAATACCAGACCAGGGGAAACTTAACTAAAGTAGTGGCAATTCACTGCCTACAGTATTTCAGAGCTACTTTGGGACTAATTGTAAATGACATTTTAAACATTTTTTTTTACATCCTTTTCCTTCCTCTGTGTGAGTCTTTGTATTTCCTCACTTCTTTCTTTCCATCTGCAGTAGTTAAAATTTAGAAAAGGTTATTGTAGCTGATTTGCCACAGCAGACAGTGCTTGCACATAGAAGTTGCAGGACAGGCATAACATGACATGGTCTGCTTCTGCTGCTGCTTTGCCTAAGTATGGGACTTTAAGACATTACTTGTAATTTCTATTGGTATTATAAATAATAGATTAGATCCACAATTTATTTGCTAAAGGCTTCAACAGATGTAGTGTAATTAACAGACTGTAATCATTAAGTTTTGGAGAGAGGGTGACATATCAATTTTTTAACTGCTTTTCAGCTTAGAAATACATCCAAGTAGTGATGCCTCCAGAGGGTTATACACATGGATGAATGTAGTTTATGCATGCTATTTTATATACATTCTCACTTTGCTTTCCAAGTATTAACTTGTGTAAATCCCTTTGGCATGTGTAGATACGTGCAAGTCGGTTGTGCATCTGCAGCATTTATTTGCATATGGAAGAAAACATATGTGGAATTGACTTATGTGTGCAGTGAAGCCCTCTGAACATTTGACCTTCTATAATATCTCTTCAAGTCTGCAACTCAACGACTTGGTTCCTTTTTGCCTTACAAATAAAGGCAAGGTGGCTTTGGATATAGTAGTTATGATGCTATATTGGGAAAGAAAACTTTGAGGCATGCTACTCAGTTATTCTTCCTTTAATCTAATTAACATGAAACCTAAAGAGACAGAGAGGTCAGATTTGATGAAAGTATACCCATGCAGCTCAACGGTGCAGATATCTAACTGATATGAAAGCCTCCAGTGAACACACCTAGTTAAAACCAGGGAGGTTGTTCTTTCTGTGTACACCGGGTGTAACACTGTGGTTGCAGCACAGCACCAGAGCCTCATCACTGCTCTAGATCCCATCTGTCAAACATCTTTGTCTAACCAGTTGTGTTTAGTTTGTGGGATCTTGGAACAAGGGGAACATTGCAGTGCTGGGATGCCAGTTCTTCACTGGAGCAGGAGACATGGCCCAAAGGAGTGCGACTTGTGCAAGTGAATTAGGGTAGTGATTGTAATAACTGCTGGTAATATTAATGCATGCTCTTGAGTTCTCACAGTGGTTGAAATATGAAGAAAGAAGGAAGAATTGTTGTTTCTTTAAGTTTTGGGAGGGATTCTGAAGTTTCATTTTGCCCAGCAGTTCCTAATTTCTGTCAGTAAATTCCATTCTTTGTGTGTGCAAATAGAGATTATGATAACATTCAGAAGTATTTCCTTGCAATGCCAGGTAAAATCCAAGAATTTTTTACCGGGGATATACATGAGATTGTTGTGGCAAACTGATGGGTTTTCCATCTCCAAACAGCTCCTACACCTACCTTTTCCCATGCAGGGAAACATGTCAACAGATTTCTTCCCACTTTTGAAGAAATTGGGAATTTCATTTTGTGTTTTGTGCTGCTCTAGCACAACTTTCCTGCTGTTATATCACTTTATTTAAGTCTGGAAGCAGGAATCTGAACTGACTGCCTGATGCTTAAGAAGGTGAATAATGACTTGGAGAAGACCTCATGCCTATCTTTTGATCTTTGGGCTTCAGACACCCCTTCACCCATAATTAACTTGTGTGTTGACTGATCACCTGAGTAATCAAGGGAGACTCGGTATGTCAGTGGAAACCAGGAAACTATTATTCCATGGCAAAACGGCAATCAAGCCAACTTGTCTATGATACAAATCAGATACCTGCAAGAACAAGTCACGTAATGGTAAGCTGTACTGGAGATGGATGATATCCTAAATCATTATCTTCAATAGCATCAATTATGTTTAAAAGGTGAGTAAGACCATGATATCTTCATGGCAAGTGCTGCATTCAGATAACAGCGAGCAACAACAAAAATTAAAATTACACCATGAATTTCAGGAGGAGGAGTGCACTGTACTTGACTAACCAATAAATCAAGGCCATGGGTGTGTTAGATGGAGTGGAACAGTAATGGTTATCATTCTGTTTTGTAAAATGCGCAGCTTAAGGTATATAGATCATTTAAAATATATACGAATTTAAAATCAACAAAATATATGGCAGACATTTTTCTTCTTAGAATTACGATATGTTTTTAAAGCATAAGTGCTTTTCAGGGAAAATTTTAACGTGTTTTGCATTCAAATGAGACATCTACTATATGGGTGAAGCCATTGCATGCACAGCCTGTGCAAGCAAAGGAAATCATTGGATTTATAGGTTCTTCTGCAGATTCCATCAAAGTTTGACTTTCTGCCTAATGTAAGGCATGGAATAAGAAAGGCTTTTATTGCAGAACTTTCCATAAGAGAGAGAGAGTTTTTACTGTCTGACACATTGCAACGTGTAAACAAAGACTCAAAATAGATCTGTATTAAAAGGAGGAAATCCAACTGGGTTCCAGAGAGATTATCTCTTTATCAGTATTTCTGAGGCTGGTTTATGATAATAAACCAAAAAACAAAAAAAAAGGATCATGTTTGAGACAGAAGTAAATTTTAGTCAGATATGAGTGATGTACCTCATAACCAGCTATAATTAGAAGGGAGGTGGCTTACAGCATTGTTCCTCTATAAATCAAAGCAGCTATTATCCCAACTTGTACAACAACTATGAAATAAGCTATGAAGTGTGAAACTCTTGAAATCAGATGTTTTAATGCAGTTTTGTCCTCAAAAAAGATCTGATTTTACAGAAGCTCTTGACTTTTTTGAGGCGTTGCTTAAAAATGGGGTGAATAGCCCCAATTCCCTAGAAAAAAAATAAATTAACCTTTAGTAATGACTGTATCTAATTTTCTTACTCACCATTTGTGCAAATTAAAGAATTGCATATTTTGATATAAAGCATCCTTTTTTGGAAGAATAGTTTTAAAGAAAATATTGTCTATGGCACAAGGTTCATATTAAGCAAAATTTTATACTAAACGATATCAAAAATACTTGGACATATATTTGAAATAAGTAAATTAATAGAAAAATTGCAACATCTGTTGGTGAAACTTTAATTTTTACCATGACTTATGATGTTCTGTGTCTAACTTCAAGTACTAAGGAAGCATGTCTCAAATAAAAAGTGCTCTGGAATTTAGGTTTTACAAAGAAATCCCAAATTGGGCATTGAACAGTGAGAAACACTTTTTTGTAGTTTGTATTGTCAGTGAGTTATAATAACATTTATTATTTTCTTTTTAAATTCCAAGTGTCCGTTTGTTAGTTTTTGTCACCATACATTTTTTTTCAAGCTATAGAACGTAACTAAAAAGATACATATTTTCCTTTCTTCTTCTGATAGAGAATCAGCTTTGACCTGGCCTGGTGCCCATTCACATTTATTCCAGATGTTACCATGGAAAGCCTATAGGGCAGGCAACTGTAGAGAAGAGGACCTTGTTGGCTCAATCCTAAAAACAAAACGAAAAACAAACAGGAAAATATCCCAAATCTTTTTCTTGTATGAGAATCTTATCCTTTTCCTATGATTTTCTATTATTTTTTTGATAGAAAACGGATGGATTTGTTTCAGGAGTGTGCTCTGACAAAACCTACCAGCCTTTCAGGACTGTTGGTATGGTAGGCTTGTAGCTGCCTCTATTGATCCTAATTTAAAGTTGTAATTGCAAATAAAAACATCATTATATCCCCCAGCTACCTTAATTGAAAGGATTGATTCGTAGGAGCAAAGCATGATAAGAACTTCTATATGGGCCGTGTGCTTATGGACAATTTAACACCTTCATTTCAGCATTGCCTGCATTCTTTCTTGCATAGAGCAATGTCATAGGGACCAGGGGAGAAACCTTCACTGTTCCAGCGCCTCCACCATTCCTGGGCTCCACGTGAAGCAATGCAAGCTGTCTCGCTAGGACTCTGTAGACAGCAGGAAGATCACGGGCTTTGTCATTCAGGCGTTAGAACTGCCCAGAGATGCTGCATGTGTCTCTGTCAAGGATTTGTTCTAACTGTGTGAAAATACTAATGTAACAGATTCGTGTAAGCATAGGAAGAAGAATATTATGCCTATGAACCAATTTTCTGGTCTGAAATGGATTAATTATTTGCATCTTCACAAATGTTATTTCTTTCAGTCGTCTCCCCATAGATGAACTATGAGACTCTTTAGCCTTACAATATTTTTTCCCCTTGGTACAATGTAGAGTGAGCTAAAGCTGAGTCATTGTTTTCATAGCATCAAACTGCTATTTCCCAGCATTGCTCATTCTATAAGATTCACCCGTGAAACCCATCTAGTCTGCAGAATCATATTCTATACCTTCTAAGCATATGCAATGACACTGGTAGTCCATATGTCAGCCTTCCAGCATTAGCCTATCTGCAGTCTCGTGCCAAAACTTTTTTGATCTCAGAGATTATTTCAGTTAATTAAATAGGTCCTTCAGAAATAAAACAGCATAAACATACAGGAAAATTCTCTAAGTCATTTTCTGAACAAACACACAAACATAGACAAATTTGACTGGAGCAAATATGGCCCCTATGTAAATGGTTCAAGCAGGGGATGTTGTACGGAGGCCATGAGTATTGCACAAGTGTTAATAAGAATACAGGGCTTAATCTCCCCACCTCCTTTAAATCCCTTCCTAAATATCTGTTTTATAGAGAAATTGATGTGAGAGATTTGGGGGAGATTTCTCCTCCTATCTATCCATATTACAGGCCTAGGGTGTGCCTAACACCCTAAATATGCTAAGGTCTTTTGTCATGATTGGTCCTCGCAGATTGTGAGAAACATGATGTGTAAAGGAAATCATGGAGACTTCAGAATCTGTATTCCACTCTCAAATATGAGCCTGAAATACAGCAGTGGGCACTCCTTGCACTAGCATTTCCTCAACATGCAGGAACATGATCGTTTCATAACAACTCAAGAAGGTGAACACCAATGTCCTCTACGGTACCAAAATGCTTTCAAGGATCTCAGCCCAAGAAATTAGCTCTTCTTTAGCAGCTCAGGATACATGTTTTCAGAGCCGCATAATTTTACTTATGGTACAATGTGATCATCAAGTCTGCTTAATATACTCACCTTAGAGGAATAAATCTATAAGTACAGGAAATATTTTTGTAGGTCTTTGATTAAGATGAGCAGAAAAAAAGTTATTTTCTTTGGAAACAGGGGTGAGATTTCATTGTTCAAGGTCATGTATTCTGTCATGCAAATAATTCAAATATATGGGACAAACTGAGATCCTTTAAAGATAAATTAGAATCTTTAAAGAATTAAACAAAACTCTTGTTTATTAGATGAATTTATCTGTCATTTTATCTTCCAGGAGTAAACAAAGGACTAAAGGAGTCTCAAACAATCTCTGTCTTATGACCTTATGGTCACTGTCCAAAATACCAGCGGTAATATTCCATGTTGTACAACTAAGAAGAAAAGCAGATTCTCAGCAGGGTTAGCCTTTGTGTTTCCAAGTAATCCTGTATTTTTGCAAAATATTTCCATATGGGAAACTCAGTCACTGAGCAGAAGCACTGAAAACAGCGTGACCAGTTCTTTGTATAGATACTGATATCGGCAGCTGGATACCTGAAACAGTCGATAGGCCTTTACAGTGCTTCTATGTGTGTCCCCGTGTTAAACTGCTCACTAGTGTTAGTGCCCGAGGCTGAAAATTGACTTCCAGCATTAAACGTTAACCACAGAATGCATATCGCCATTTGGAAGGGAAGCAGATAGCTCCTATCAGCTGCTCTGGGGAAGATGAGTAGCTAGAAAGAGTCTAAAGAACTGCAGATATGAAACCCTTGCCCTGAATTTTGTGGAAGATTTGGATCAAAATAGAAATCTGCAGCATGTACTTATCTCTCTAATAGCCCTGAGATGTAGCCCTGAATAGAAATCCTTCCCCCTGGGGAAAGTCTGGGATCTGGCTTTTCACTGGCCTTGCAGGCAGACCCATCTACAAATAATCCTAGAAAGCAAACAGAATTTCTTTTGAGAAAAACTTTTCCTCTCTCTCCTTTTCTTTTTTTTTTCTTTTAATAGGGAAAATGTGTTGCAATAATATTCAGCATACAGAAAAACCGTGCTCTCTCTGGTTACAGCTGAACGACGCTCCATCAGCAGCACGATACGTACAAATTAAATTGTAACAAAGTACCAAGGAGAGGTGCGGTAATATCATAAAAATTATCCACAGTACAATATGACTAATGTTGTGTGAAATGCATTCATTGGCGAAATGATGTTTAGGTGTATCTTAAGGAGTTATGCTGTGGAGATAATGGTTATGGAACATAGATAAGGAAAGGCAAGTGAAAGACTAAAGGTTGCAGCAAGGGCAGCGTGGCTGCTCGGCTGGGAAGGGCGTTTCTGAATGTGGGAGAAGAGTGTCACTGTGGCATATAAAGGAAGTGTGGGGAGAATAAAGTTGCATCTTTCCTGCTCACGCACCCTGCGTGGAAGTGTGGGCCCTCGGTTTCAGGCATACGTGCACATTCCTACATTCTCTCTCACGTTCTTTCACGCGTTTTTTTTTTTGCAGTCAACCATTATCTAAAAATACCGGCCGTACGTGCATTTATCATTCTCTTGCAATATTACCTAGAGAAGGTTCCTTCTCCCCCTAGTCCTCCTCCCCCCCAAGGAAAAGGGCTGATATTTTACTGATGTGTCTAAAATCAGAAAGCCAGCCAAAACTCACCAAGAAAAGGGATGGATAGAGCAAACACTTCGCTGGGGTGCATCCTGAAGTAGTCAGCAACTTCCTAAGGCTGAAAATCTTTCTGAAGTCAGTAAATGTTTTGCCTGAATAGGGAAACCTGGTATTGGTAAATTAATTTGATTTTCTTCTTTCTCTGTTTAATATAGATTTGGAAAAACTTGTCCCGTGACCCGTCATGCCAAGTAAGTGGCAAGTAAGTGCTCTCTCAGAGATGTTTGTGCAGTACTTAAACACTTTGTGCTTAAAGGAACTTAGAGATTATCCAGTTAAGTCCCCTTTTATAGTTAAATTCCATTTTCAGAAACAACTGAGGTGTTGAGGAGCTCACAACTTGCTGAGTGTCCTTTAAAAAGCTCTCTAAGCACTTTTTTAAAATTGGAGCACTCAACAGCAAAGTGGATCTGTCTGAAATAAAATCAATCTTTGTGCAATATGTTGTTGGAGTGCAGAGAATGAGCTCTGACACAGTCAGAAACTCAAATTCCTAGGAAAAAAAGGAGTGTTTTTGTGGACTTCTTGATCAGTTTGCTACCTGCTTTGTTACAAACTGAGAGCTTAGGGCAAAATCATGGGAGGGTTCTTGTTTCTTGTGTGTTGGAGCCCTGTTCGCTGAAATCTTGCTCGTTTATAGATTTATAGAAAAATAGGAGGTAGTCCCAGCCAAAAACATCAGCGTCCAAATGCTCCGAGTCCAGAGAGATATCCAGTGGTGGGAGTTCGGTTTGTTTCGTTGTGATGAAAGAGTCCACTAGCAATATTTCCAGGAGGAGCATATTTCCCTTCAGTGCTGGGTGTGCTGAGACTGAGTATTTCCGTTGTGTTCCTCAGGCAAAAGGGGAGGGAGAGAGGTGATAAAATCAGTGAGGTTTTTTTCATCACAGAGTTTGACTTTGATTTGGGGGTTCTTTGTGAACCTCTTGGACACAAAGCTTTTTCTCCAACCAACTAAACATGTGCCAGCAGTTCCCTGTTGAACGCAGCTGCCAGAAGCTCACCTAGCCGTGATAACCCTCCTTCACCGAGCTGCGCAAAACCCGCTGTCCGGGTGGCGCTTCCCGCGGCGCGGGCAGGGCTGGAGGGGGACCCACCGCGCACGCCCCGCGCGCGTGACGCCGGCCCGGCGGCCGTGCTCTCGCTCCGTGCCACGGGTTCTGTCTTTACAGGGCTGTGACAGCTTCACGCGGACGCGTTTCTATCTGCTGCTCTTCGCCTGGAGAACAAACTCCAGCCGTTTACGCTTTGCAAGGGAAAGCGTGCTTCTCCTTAGCTTTGACCGAAGAGCGCAGAGCAGTGCTGAAAGCTCAACCTTGGGAAGGGGGAGAAGCACCCTGGGAGCTGCCCTGGTTCATGTCTCAGCTGATTCTCTTCCTTCTCTCTTCCGTCGCCCCTTAATATCTTGACAGGGAAGACGCGGCCGTCCGAGGAGCCGTGCCGGGGTGGAGGCCGCGGGGTGCCGGGAACGGGGGGGAGCAGGGTGGCTGCCGGCCAAGTTCCAGCGCGAAACGCAATCTCTGGCTTCCTCTAGTCTCTAGAGGAAAATTAAGTTACAAAAACCTTTAGTGGAAACTTTGGCTATGTTCAGTACTGTAGCCATGTCTGACAGAAAAAAAAATGCTATATTATTTAGTTTATAGTTATAGAATTAAAGGCATAAGCTTTCCCACCAGGAATGTAGAAAAAAATCCCCTTAAAACCAAAGACAAAACTCCTTAAAAACCCCAGGACGCATGTGCTATCAGAACTCTTGAGAAATTCTCCTTTTTGTTGTGTTGATGGATGGTCTTGGGCGATCTGTGGGTCTGAACATCCTCCCAGATGAGTAAGATGCTGCTTCCCCCCCCCCCCCTTCCTCTACTTGTTCAGGGAGAAATCCCATCTTGTCACGGTGGTTTGTGCTACCTTCTGAAAGGACAAAGTAAAGCAAGGGAGGAGGCTCCAAATTCCCTTGGGAAGCCAGGGCTGGCCGAAGGAGAGGCTCGGGCGGCTCGCGCAGGCGGAGCGGCCGAAGGGCCGACGTCGTCCGTAGGACGGAGGCTCCTCGCCGCGGGGTGCCCGGCTCGTGGGCAGAGCGGGGGGTTTCTCTCCTCATCCCACGTCTGTCGTCGAAGGGTTGGTGAAAGATAACGGCGTTTGATCTGAAAGAAACCGTAGGTGTAAGTGAGCAACAAGTCAGGGTCCATGCGTATGAGATAAATAGCTGAGTAGAATTAAATAACCTACTTCTTGCACGTGACACCTAAATTAATTGTGGTAACCGCAAAGAAAGTGCTACGAACCTGTTACTCAGTTTTATGAGAGGCAGAAAGAAAGCTGAGTTCACTGGTTGGGTCTTTGCGTCGTTTCGTCTCTAGGACGGGTTCAGGTGACAGGCGTGAAGCGAGGTTTCTTCCGCGCCTGGAACAGGGGCTGCGGTTCGGAAAGCGCCTGGCGTCCCCGCGCCCGGCCGCCCGCTCGCCTTGCTGGCTTCTCGGGGCGCTGCGGAGCGGGGTCCCTTCGCCCGCGCTGGGGGCAGAGGCACTGCAATCGGGCCGCCCGCTCGCCTTGCTGGCTTCTCGGGGCGCTGGGGAGCGGGGTCCCTTCGCCCCCGCGCTGGGGGGAGAGGCACTGCAATCGGGCCGCCCGCTCGCCTTGCTGGCTTCTCGGGGCGCTGGGGAGCGGGGTCCCTTCGCCCCCGCGCTGGGGGGAGAGGCACTGCAATCGGGCCGCCCGCTCGCCTTGCTGGCTTCTCGGGGCGCTGCGGAGCGGGGTCCCTTCGCCCCCGCGCTGGGGGCAGAGGCACTGCAATCGGGCCGCCCGCTCGCCTTGCTGGCTTCTCGGGGCGCTGGGGAGCGGGGTCCCTTCACCCCCGCGCTGGGGGGAGAGGCACTGCAATCGGGCCGCCCGCTCGCCTTGCTGGCTTCTCGGGGCGCTGGGGAGCGGGGTCCCTTCGCCCCCGCGCTGGGGGGAGAGGCACTGCAATCGGGCCGCCCGCTCGCCTTGCTGGCTTCTCGGGGCGCTGCGGAGCGGGGTCCCTTCGCCCCCGCGCTGGGGGGAGAGGCACTGCAATCGGGACGCCCGCTCGCCTTGCTGGCTTCTCGGGGCGCTGGGGAGCGGGGTCCCTTCGCCCCCGCGCTGGGGGGAGAGGCACTGCAATCGGGCCGCCCGCTCGCCTTGCTGGCTTCTCGGGGCGCTGCGGAGCGGGGTCCCTTCGCCCCCGCGCTGGGGGGAGAGGCACTGCAATCGGGCCGCCCGCTCGCCTTGCTGGCTTCTCGGGGCGCTGCGGAGCGGGGTCCCTTCGCCCCCGCGCTGGGGGCAGAGGCACTGCAATCGGGCCGCCCGCTCGCCTTGCTGGCTTCTCGGGGCGCTGGGGAGCGGGGTCCCATCGCCCCCGCGCTGGGGGGAGAGGCACTGCAATCGGGCCGCCCGCTCGCCTTGCTGGCTTCTCGGGGCGCTGGGGAGCGGGGTCCCTTCGCCCCCGCGCTGGGGGGAGAGGCACTGCAATCGGGCCGCCCGCTCGCCTTGCTGGCTTCTCGGGGCGCTGGGCAGCGGGGTCCCTTCGCCCCCGCGCTGGGGGGAGAGGCACTGCAATCGGGACGCCCGCTCGCCTTGCTGGCTTCTCGGGGCGCTGGGGAGCGGGGTCCCTTCGCCCCCGCGCTGGGGGGAGAGGCACTGCAATCGGGCCGCCCGCTCGCCTTGCTGGCTTCTCGGGGCGCTGCGGAGCGGGGTCCCTTCGCCCCCGCGCTGGGGGGAGAGGCACTGCAATCGGGCCGCCCGCTCGCCTTGCTGGCTTCTCGGGGCGCTGCGGAGCGGGGTCCCTTCGCCCCCGCGCTGGGGGGAGAGGCACTGCAATCGGGCCGCCCGCTCGCCTTGCTGGCTTCTCGGGGCGCTGGGGAGCGGGGTCCCTTCGCCCCCGCGCTGGGGGGAGAGGCACTGCAATCGGGCCGCCCGCTCGCCTTGCTGGCTTCTCGGGGCGCTGGGGAGCGGGGTCCCTTCACCCCCGCGCTGGGGGGAGAGGCACTGCAATCGGGCCGCCCGCTCGCCTTGCTGGCTTCTCGGGGCGCTGGGGAGCGGGGTCCCTTCGCCCGCGCTGGGGGCAGAGGCACTGCAATCGGGCCGCCCGCTCGCCTTGCTGGCTTCTCGGGGCGCTGCGGAGCGGGGTCCCTTCGCCCCCGCGCTGGGGGGAGAGGCACTGCAATCGGGACGCCCGCTCGCCTTGCTGGCTTCTCGGGGCGCTGCGGAGCGGGGTCCCTTCGCCCCCGCGCTGGGGGGAGAGGCACTGCAATCGGGCCGCCCGCTCGCCTTGCTGGCTTCTCGGGGCGCTGGGGAGCGGGGTCCCTTCACCCCCGCGCTGGGGGGAGAGGCACGGCAGTCCAGCCGCCCGCTCGCCTTGCTGGCTTCTCGGGGCGCTGCGGAGCGGGGTCCCTTCGCCCGCGCTGGGGGGAGAGGCACTGCAATCGGGCCGCCCGCTCGCCTTGCTGGCTTCTCGGGGCGCTGGGGAGCGGGGTCCCTTCGCCCCCGCGCTGGGGGGAGAGGCACGGCAATCGGGCCGCCCGCTCGCCTTGCTGGCTTCTCGGGGCGCTGCGGAGCGGGGTCCCTTCGCCCCCGCGCTGGGGGGAGAGGCACTGCAATCGGGCCGCCCGCTCGCCTTGCTGGCTTCTCGGGGCGCTGGGGAGTGGGGTCCCTTCGCCCGCGCTGGGGGCAGAGGCACTGCAATCGGGCCGCCCGCTCGCCTTGCTGGCTTCTCGGGGCGCTGGGGAGCGGGGTCCCATCGCCCCCGCGCTGGGGGGAGAGGCACTGCAATCGGGCCGCCCGCTCGCCTTGCTGGCTTCTCGGGGCGCTGGGGAGCGGGGTCCCTTCGCCCCCGCGCTGGGGGGAGAGGCACTGCAATCGGGCCGCCCGCTCGCCTTGCTGGCTTCTCGGGGCGCTGGGGAGCGGGGTCCCTTCGCCCGCGCTGGGGGCAGAGGCACTGCAATCGGGCCGCCCGCTCGCCTTGCTGGCTTCTCGGGGCGCTGGGGAGCGGGGTCCCATCGCCCCCGCGCTGGGGGGAGAGGCACTGCAATCGGGCCACCCGCTCGCCTTGCTGGCTTCTCGGGGCGCTGGGGAGCGGGGTCCTTTCACCCCCGCGCTGGGGGCAGAGGCACTGCAATCGGGCCGCCCGCTCGCCTTGCTGGCTTCTCGGGGCACTGCGGAGCGGGGTCCCTTCGCCCCCGCGCTGGGGGGAGAGGCACTGCAATCGGGCCGCCCGCTCGCCTTGCTGGCTTCTCGGGGCGCTGGGGAGCGGGGTCCCTTCGCCCCCGCGCTGGGGGGAGAGGCACTGCAATCGGGCCGCCCGCTCGCCTTGCTGGCTTCTCGGGGCGCTGCGGAGCGGGGTCCCTTCGCCCGCGCTGGGGGGAGAGGCACTGCAATCGGGCTGCCCGCTCGCCTTGCTGGCTTCTCGGGGCGCTGCGGAGCGGGGTCCCTTCGCCCGCGCTGGGGGGAGAGGCACTGCAATCGGGCCGCCCGCTCGCCTTGCTGGCTTCTCGGGGGGCTGCGGAGCGGGGTCCCTTCGCCCGCGCTGGGGGGAGAGGCACTGCAATCGGGCCGCCCGCTCGCCTTGCTGGCTTCTCGGGGCGCTGGGGAGCGGGGTCCCATCGCCCCCGCGCTGGGGGGAGAGGCACTGCAATCGGGCCGTCCGCTCGCCTTGCTGGCTTCTCGGGGCGCTGCGGAGCGGGGTCCCTTCGCCCGCGCTGGGGGGAGAGGCACTGCAATCGGGCCGCCCGCTCGCCTTGCTGGCTTCTCGGGGCGCTGGGGAGCGGGGTCCCATCGCCCCCGCGCTGGGGGGAGAGGCACTGCAATCGGGCCGCCCGCTCGCCTTGCTGGCTTCTCGGGGCGCTGGGGAGCGGGGTCCCTTCGCCCGCGCTGGGGGGAGAGGCACTGCAATCGGGCCGCCCGCTCGCCTTGCTGGCTTCTCGGGGCGCTGGGGAGCGGGGTCCCTTCGCCCCCGCGCTGGGGGGAGAGGCACTGCAATCGGGCCGCCCGCTCGCCTTGCTGGCTTCTCGGGGCGCTGCGGAGCGGGGTCCCTTCGCCCCCGCGCTGGGGGGAGAGGCACTGCAATCGGGCCGCCCGCTCGCCTTGCTGGCTTCTCGGGGCGCTGCGGAGCGGGGTCCCTTCGCCCCCGCGCTGGGGGGAGAGGCACGGCAGTCCGGCCGCCCGCTCCCCAGCAGGCTTTCCCTTCGCCCGCGCGCCAGCGGGCCCTTCCTCGCGTGATTCGTTTGCCAGCCTCGTCCAGGGGGAGCGCTTTCCGCGCAGGGGAACATAACGGCCGCGTTTACATGCCATTTCCCCTCTGAGAGCTTTATTTCTCTTCAGCCTCAGGGACCTCAACACTGGCCAAAACGCAATATGGGGCTGAAATTGTACGCTGTCCGCCCCGGTCCCCGGACGGTCCCTGCAGCAGACTGAGAGGCTTATGTTTGTGTAAGCGTGCATGTGCACGCACACAAAAACAGATGTGTGTTGTCCAGAATAAATGAGGCTATTCAAAGTGTCACAAAATGGACAATTTATGGCCGGTTTCAGTAATTAGTCAGACCAAAAAAGTGACGTGGGTCAGTATTAAAAATGCACAGTTTTGTTTACTTTAAAAAAAAAGCAACGGGGAGTTTCAGCTGACGAGCAAAGATACCGAAGAGAGGATAATTAAAGGGAAACAATCTTTGATGTTTGTCTTATTACAGTTTCTCCTCGTTTTGGTCTGCCCCCTTTGCTCTGTCTTGAAAAACAGAGTTGCTGCTTTCTTTTGGGGGAGAGCAGCGAGTGGGCGGCCGCACGGGCACCACTGGGGCAGGAGTTAGCTACTCGCCCCCTGTCCGGGGCTCTTGCATCTTTCAGGGATTTAAAGTCCTTTGTACAGAAGAGTTGGCATGCATCGGCGCTTCCAGAAATCAAGCTAGAGGACCATCCGTTTATGTAACCACATTTGTTGTGCTAGTGGGGGGAAAAAAATCCCGTGAAAAGAATTGATAGCTTCAAAAAGGTGCCCCGCAGCACCCCAGGAGTAACTTCAGCAGTGTAAGTTCAACCTTAAGAGCTACACATGCCTCCTACTTAGGCACCTTATTTTAGTATAAAGATTCTGTTTCATTTGAATTAATTGTTTCATGTAATTAAGTCCCAGGTTCTGCTACTAACACTTGATTTTGTGCCACAGCTGTATGATTGTGGGTTTCAAACGTGGTCTGAACAAATTCTCCTGAATTACGTAGAGCTCTGGGATACCTGCGAGCAGGCTCTGGCCCTTTTAACTGCACATCTCTAGCATGGGTCTAGGTTATGAAAGCACCAAATCTCAGGGAATGATGGTGTTTACCGGCTTGTATATACAAGGAGGAACTGAACTTCTCTGCATGCCATTTTGGTCCACATGCAGTCCCGTCTGACTGGCTGGCTACAGAGCGGGGGTTGCAAAGCCCTCTTCTTGCTGGCTACTTGGCCTTTGTCTGGTGTGTCTGGGGTCTCGTACCTCTGTGATCTCTTTTTTTGTGGGCCTCTGCAATGGGTGGACTCTCTGAAGGGATGTAAACAGAAAAGAGGCTTTTTCTGAGTCGCACCTTGGGCATCCGTGGGGAAACTAGCTCATGCTCAAGGATGCTTGTTTACAAGTTGGGGGTGTGGTTCAGAGGAGGAAGTGGGAAGGAACAGTTGAGAGTTATTTAATGAATGTGTTTTAATGAAACAAAAGATGATATTTGAAGACGTGGTTTGTTTCACTGCATATTTTTGGCAGTAGATGGGGCCCTTACTGTAATAAAATTCCACCGTGTTGGGAAGCCTTTTGGAGATGGTGCCCAGATGCAGTATGTTGGCTGTGCCTCCTGGAAGATCAGCTCTCATTTTACTCAGGCACTTTGTTGTTCCCATGTAACTGGCTAGCATGAAAAAAAAAACAAAAAAAACAACGCATATGCCTCCTCTGCACCCACTTTGTTCCAGTCCAATCTACCCTCATGCTTTCCTTTACTGCCCTCCTTTCTAAATAGCTGCAAACTCCACCTTGCAATTGCGACTGGGCACCTTGACTGTGGTCCGGCTGTCCGTGGTCATCACAGAAGGTGTGATCAGGGGTGAAACATGCCTCTGGGGCAGAACCGGGACCTCCGCTGCCTGCCACGACGCTGCGGATGAGACGCCTCGCTCTGGCAAATGCACGTTTCCTGGCAGTGCTGGGGCTGGCCTGGACTCCAGACCTGCTCTCCTCGAGGTACTGCCATTACCCTAAAGTGCTTTTATTGATCTGTTGCCTTTCTGTCTCCCTCCTTCCCGTCCTCCCTTCACCCTGCCAGCCTCCGAAAGACTCATATCTTGTCTCATACAACCAAGGTATTTTAAGGGGGCGAACAATGATTTTGAACTCAGATTAGACAAACTGTACTTGACCAGCGTGAAAGCAGATATCCCCTGAATGACGCCTGAGGGAGGATCTGTCTCCATTTACCAACAGTCCTTCTTTCCCTCCCTCTCATGTTTTTTTTTTTTTTTTTTTTTTTCCCTCTATCTATGTTCCTATGATCTCGAAAAACTTGGGAAGTGTAAGAGATTAATTTCCAGACCAAGTACACATTTTTGTAGCAGCCTGTTCCCCAGAGAATGGCAATGCCGTATTGTCATGCTTTATTTTTGGTTGCTTGAAGAGAGCTATAATAATAAATCTATAAGCATGCTGTGATATCCAGCAGTATTAAAGGCTGAGATTTACAAAGAGGCCTAAAAGACTTAGTACTTGAGGACCATAGAAAGCCAATAAGAGCTGCCTGACTTACTGGAAATTTCAGGCTAAACGTGTTAGAGTGCAGTATATTACAGTGACCCAAGCTAGAAATCCATTTGAGCTGGAGATAAAGGGAGAAAGATAAATACTGGAGAAAATGTTTACAATCCTGTGTATTAGCAAATACTAAGAGAGGGGTTCGAAGTTGGTTGATTTATTTTGATTTGCTATTTCAGTGTTCACAGTTTCTCAGGTTCCCGGAAAATTATCTTTCCTTCCAAGTAACAATACTTTGTTAATGAATTAGTTACTGCATGGGCATTTAGGTAATGGCCTGAAAAATATAGAGGTACATACAGAACAGTTTGAAAAGGCTAAATTTAGTTACAGGAATGTATTTATATTTTTAAAAAAATGCAGGATTTCAAGGCTTTTTATAGCTGAGTACATTGCCATTTATGAGTAACATATTTGGCAGATAAGTTATCAGTAGTTTGTAGTCAGGTAAATGTAAGTATACAGAAATGCCTGACCAGGGAATAGTTCTCTAATTTTTGAATATGAAAACAATCTTCATAATAATATACCTGAATAAAAACCAGACATTTGCTTTGAGCTATCTTGCTTCATTCTGGGCAGGACTTCAGCCTGCGAGGAATACCACTGAAATTAATGCGAGTGTTTTGACTAGCAAATATTAATGAGAGTAAGGACAAAAATATCTGTAGTCACACTTTATCTAGTTTATTCATATCGCCATTAATTTTTCTTTTACTAATATTCATGGAGAAGAAGAAAAATTAATCAGCAATACTAATGAAAGCGGCTGCCCTTGCACTGCTGAAACCCTGCTCTCGAGCACATGCAGTCGCTTTTGCAGGCAAGGAACAGAAACAATTCTGTGCCACTTAAGTGCTGCATGATTCATGGATCACGACTGGTGCTTGGGTCAGGAATCAACGTGAAGAGTTTTTAAGCAATCTACTGAGTGAAATATGTTCACGTGAAACATTTATCTTGGAACTTTGAATATAGCCAAGTGTGTGGGGAGGCGGGGGGCGAGAGGGAAAAAAAATCAAAGCCTGCAGAAAGTTTTTTGATGATCACTTTCTCAGACCATGGGATGTTCCTGCTATGCATTGAAGCTAACGAACCTGCATTGGTTTTGGACCCAATGTAATGAAAAGCAGTTAACAGTTTGCTGCATAGCAGATGGTTTAGCTACTTCTAATACTGTTCCAGTAACAGGAAACTCTGTTTGAGATGCTGGGTGGTTAGAAGGGAATGGGGGAGTCCTGGACAAAGAGAATCTCAAGGACAGACTGAGGCTTGGCAAACACCTCTTGATCATTTACTTTCTTATACAGACTACAGCAGGGCTGGCTTAATACAAACTAAACTGCGTTGCTAATGCAAATAAGCTTAATATCATACAATGAGTTAGAGGATAAAAGCCAAAGTTGTCTTTGCTTCCAAACAGTAGTTCAAACTGCTGCTGCTGCTGAAGAAAGCATAGTTCAGTGTACTCCAAATTTGCATTCCTTCATTAAAAAAAGGAGAAGGTAGAGCTCCTAGATTTTTGATGCCTGTTTGGTCAGTTCTATATTCATTCTTCAATGGAAGCAGTGGCCAACCTTTGTGCGACGCTACTAACTTCTCTTAGTGGTTCGCGAATATAAGTAGACTAATAAATTTGTCTTTGTGTTTCAAAACCTAATTAGCAAGTGAAACTGCCTGAGTAAATGGGTTTCACAGCCAGAAGTGTTTCATAATCTTGCTTGTCTGGTGAAAAATGCTATGAAAACAATGCTGATGTTCATTCTAAGAATCAAATATTTCGTTATACAGAGGAAGGTCAACTTTTGGACATACCTACTGCAAGATGTTATCAAGTCAAGCCATGAAGCTGGATATTTAAAATGGATGAAGGCGATTTTCTGAACATCGGTACGCAAGTGAGTGCTGTAAGTGCTTTTCAAGTTAGAGATAGCTAGCCAAAAGTCACATTTCAAGACATAAGTGATGCCTGATCAGAATTATATAGAAGTGTCTTTCCTCTGATGGCAACACCGAATATTGACAAGTGCATCTTGCGGTGTGACGTGGCTGTGTGTGATGCAGCACGGGGAAGCAGGAATTGGGGCAGGTGAGCTGATCTGCTGCGGAAAATCCTATATGGACATTAGTAGTCTTACATAAAAGAAGTTTTCTACGTACTAGAGGGCGGTGTTTGGTATTTTCAATTATACAGGATTAAAGACAAGCCCAATGAAAAGGATTATGAGCTAGGGGCTGGTTGGTTATTTTCAGTGGGTGTCTGCCAGTTGGGTGAGCCAGACAGTTATATATCTGGTCTGTGGGACACAGATAAAAGTAGGGAGGAATGAAGAAGGGAAACCTTCAGTAATTTGAGGGGAGGAGTGAGTGGCAGAAGGAGCCCTAGGTAACTTCCAGCTCACACTGAATGTAATTGCTGGTGAAGCAGTTGTGAGCTGGTAGGTGAGATTCCCAAAAGAGCCTGCTGTAATTAGCCATCCTAGCAAGGTGAGGAGGGTGTGTGAGCTCTGTGATAAGCTAATCAGCAATGTTTGCACCAATCCCCCTCCCTGCTCAGATGCCCTTTGGAAATCTGCAGCATGTTTTGTGTTTGTTTCAGAGCCAGGAACAAACGCTGGCAAATGCAAAGGTGTTAAATGTTGGCCAACCTATCCCAACATGCCCTACAAGGCACTGAAGGGAATATTATTCTAAGTGGATGATGAGCTCAGTTCAGCAGCTGTTAAGTTAGAGCTTATTACCCTCATTAACAGATGTGTGTAATGTGGTTTTGGGCTTCTGATACAGGAAAAACAACATATTTCAAGTGTTTTGTTGTCCTGACTGTTATGCTTGGAGGAGAATTCAGTTTCTGTTTTTCACTGGGTCAAATTGAGCCCAGAGATAAGATTTGTTCACAGTGTCAGAGTTCGGAGCTGCCTCTGTGAAAGCAGAGGCTGAGTCTTGGGTGATGTGTTTTGACAGAAAGAGGGTAGTTTCCTCTGGGCTGCTGGTGGGGAGTGCTAGGGAGCAGGGTACAGGGACATTCAAGAGTTTCAACCTGGAATCGGTCCTGGTCCAAGAGCACTGGGGCTGAAGTACAGTGCAACACAGGTATCTCTCCCTGCCCCATGCTCCCCAGAGTCCTGTGTTCCAGGTGACCGAGTTGTTTTCCTCACAGCAGAGTACAGATGCCAAGAGCCTGCTCAAATTTAGCTTTCCATGCAGTTTAATAAGCCCTGTAGAACCAGGAGTGCTGGAGCAGGAGGTGCAGAATCAGGAAGCAGTTTAGATTCAGCAGCTCTTCCTAGCTCTAGCTCAGGCCTGACCCTGCAGGACTGGGCTAGTTCACACAGAAGACTTGAGTGTCTCTGCCATGTGCTCCTCATCTTGATTATCTGTGTTTTTCCTTTAGCTGGGGTACCACAGCTCCTCCCAACGATGGAGTATTCACTCTCTAATCAGCTTTAATCCTTAGCTGTCTTCAGAGGGTCAGGTCAGAGAGCTTTGAGGTCGTCAGCCCTAAAGTGAAGTCCTCCCTGCCTCAGACAGGGCTGCAATTGAAACCAGCTGATCCCAAGTCGCTTGCAAACATTTCCATTTCAAACCACTGAAGTTTTATGCCTTTCTAGTAAATTTTTTCTTAAGCCTCATAAATCTCATAAAGATCTGGAACAGCTAGTAAATTTGGCCATTCAGATACACGTTTTCCAGTAAAGAGAATAATGATTGCTGTTTCTGATGCCACTTGCCCTCCCCACCCCCTCAGCTGTAGGACTACGCCTCCCGGCGGTCTGACTGCTGCTTGCACGCAAGCTGGGCCATACTCTGAAAGCAGCTCATACGGGTTACATTTGCACTGCTCATTTTGTTGGGAAAATTAAAAGGGATGCTGGTCAGTGATTCAGAAAGGAGCGAGGAGTTTCTGGATGTCTATTAGCTTTGCCATTGCCCCAGTACGTAACTCGAACAGAATGCTTTGTCTCACGCAAATGTCTTGGATCAGAAAAAATGATTGTTCTTGCCTGCTCAGAGGGTCAAAAATTGTGAATAATTCAGGCCAGGCAGCCTGGTTTACACAGTGGGGGCGATGGGAAGCCTCAAAACTCTGGAGGGGCTGGGGAACTAGGGCCCTCCCAAAGTCCCCCACCGAACATGGAAGAGGAGAGGGCTGCGCTGTCAGCAGGGCTGTGGCCGTAGCACCTCCTGCTCCTTCCCCTCCGAGCAGCTTGGCTTGCGGCCCTGCCTGGGCAAACTGCGGAGCTGTGATCGTCTCTAGTCCGTGAGACGATCGAGAAGAAGAACTTTCTGCATCCTCCTTGCTGTACCAATGGCCAGCATGGTTAGGTCTGTTGGACTTGGATTTTGGGTAGACTTTGAAGGAATATAAACCCAGGGACTCCACTTCTCAGATATTCATTGGAAATGCTAAGCAGAAGTGCTTAAGATACTTAGGAAAACATACTGTAGAAATAGAAAATTGCAAGCATATTTTCCCCTTTATTTGTTGTCTCCTAAATCCAAACAAGCTTATTTCCTTTCCTGTAATGCTGCTTTTGATAATCTTATGCCAAAGGCATTGAATCTGTTCTTATTGCTGTCAATAGCAAGATGCCTGTTGCATTTAATGGTTCAGCTATTAAAGCGCTGCATCCCAGTTGTTTGGCTGTGAGCGATCCCAAGATATTGCAGTGACAATATGGAACCTTTTTCCTCTCTGAATGTTTCTCTGCAAAGTTTGACCGTTTTGGCTGGGGTAAAACATGTGTCTCTCTGGGATTCTTTCCAAGGATGAGATTTTGACAGCTGTGCTCATGTTGGCAAAAATCCTGACATCTTGTGCTTTGTTGAAATAACAGCTTGGTGGAGAGAGGTGGGAATCTGATTTCATAGGTGAACTCTTATGAATTGAAGAGTGTGACTCTAGCTTGATTCTTTTTACTTGGGAGAAGATTTTAACCTATCATCTGGGAGCAGGACAGAACTTCTCTTTGGTCTCTTCTCCACCTGTGGGTGCAGATGGCTGATGGGCAGGGAACCGATAGGAGTCCTTTGTGCAGCTGCCAGCTCTGTGCAGCAGTTTGGGACATGCCTTGGACTGCACCCATAAAAGTGGGTGTCAGCCTGTTTTGAGTACATAGCTAATGATTTTCATTTCCATATTAGATGTTTGGGCATGAATGATGGGTGGTGTTAGCACACTTCCAGTGAGAATCCACCTTTGCGGCCCTGATCAAAGCTTGGCCTATTATTTGTGCCAAATAGATTATGAAGGAAAAAAACTCTAATATAGTTTGAAGTAGTCTACTTGGGGCATTTATGATGATGATGATGATTGGGTGTTTATTTATTTTTTATTTATTTTTAATAGAACCTCCATCTCAATGTGGAGAAATATTTCCAACAAAAGCTATACTTATTGAAAGACCTATATTTCTGTGGTAGTCTTTGGTCTGGCAAACTGTCATTCTTCTAATGAAAAATCATGTATTTAGAGACTAGAATTCTTATTTTTACAAACACAGGACTGTGGCATAGAGAATTGTGTCACAAGATCACCCAGGAACTCCACAGTAAAGCCAACGATAAACTGGAGCAGAACTAGTTGAAGATCACTCAATAGTTTTTGGAAAGTATTTTGTAAATATTACATTTATTTCAGGTTATCTAATGCCAGCTCATTCCTTTGTATTTTTCCAATACTAATGAAAAATTTAAATCATTTCAGCAACTGTTTTCCATTTCTGGTATTTCACTGAAAAAAAAATATTTTACTAAGAAAACCAGCAATTAAACAACAACCTCCCCGCCAAACAAAACACACTTTCTGAAGAAAACAATTCAAACAATTAGATATTCATGGTTTTAGTCCGTGGCAAATCTAAAATTGTTTTACTTTAACCTTCAAGGAGGAGTGGCTAAACTAACTTAAATTACCCCTACTTGCTGTCCATTAGGTAATGTATATAGACATTTACATGTAGACATATCTGACATTTACAGACATTTAGATCAGCAGACACCTGATAGCCTCTTCATGTATCTAAGCCCTAAAGCCTGTCTCACGGATTTGCAAGGCTGTGGGCCCCTGTAATATGGTAGGTGAGGCAGATTTGAAATGGTTACGTTTAGGGCAGCCCCTGGAAGAGAAATCACGCATGTGCAGAGAGCCTGCACACTGTGCTGTGATTGCAATGAGGCGTGCATACGAGGTAGAGTTTCTCTGAGCATATCTTACTTACTCGCATGTACGCAGTCGCTGCCTTACGGAAGGGCTAGCAACCTAAGTTCAGTCACCAGAAAAATGATCAGTAACCATGAAATTATATGGGGAAAAATTGTACACCATACACTTTTCTTACAGGGTGCTGGGTGTAAGAGTATAGTAAAGGACACTCTGTATTGTGCAGGATGTTTGGTGAGCATGGCGCTGCCTGATGGCCTTAGGGGCCCTTTCGAACTCCTGCCTTAGTAACAACCTCTCCCTTCCTCTCCCACTCATTTCATGTAAACCAAAGCAAATATTAGCACGCTGCTGAGCCTTGGGCTGCTGTGTTTAGAATGCTTCTAGTACCCAGGTTAGCTTGATTAAAACTAACATGGCACCTCTACACTGAGGAATGCTGATTGCATGTCTGCCGTAAATTAAACTGAAATTCCCACTTCAAGTTGTCTTACAGATCTGCAACACACATATTTACTCTTCGACAGTGTAAGGCAGATGTCGTCGTCTTTGCTGATTCTTAACAGGTCATGGACATTGATTCTAAATTATCTAAAGCCTCTAAAACAACATTTTTAAATGCTTATTCCTCCCAACGCACACCTTAACTTTTAGCTGGCCTAAATGAGGGTCATGCGATTCTAAAACAGACCATCACAAACCATGCAACCGCTTTAAAGCCACAGCGTGGTTGTTACCTGTAACCAGTGAAGAGGCTGGAATAATTATTGCTCATGTTTACAGCTCTGTATCTCAGTGGGTTATATTCAATCCCTTAATGATGATGATTAAAAACATACTGAAAACACATAGTAATTAGAGAGAGCACTTACGGCGATTCTGAAAGCACGGAGGTAGCTTTGAGGTGTAACTGGACACAGTGACGGCTGCCAAAGCGTTGCGAGAGTTGGGAGCGTTGTGCAGCCAGGAGTTGGTAGCTGGAGGCCAGCTGAACGGGCGATAACGCGTCTGGCTTGGAGCGTGCCGTATCTGCCTGCCGCACCAACCTTGTAATTGCTTCTTGTGCATCAGCGAGACTTCTGCGAGCGGCAAAGGGAGCAGGGTGACTGTGGGTGAGGGATCACGTCAGCGCTCTGGTTTTTAATTTATGTAAAGCCAAAGCTGAACTTTGATTTTTCTTTCTTTCTTTCTTTCTTTCTTTCTTTCTTTCTTTCTTTCTTTCTTTCTTTTTTCTTTCCTTTTTTTTTTTTTTTTTTTTTGAGGGTGAGGCAATGTTTAAAACAGGGGGGAAAGGGAGGGAATTTGGAACAACAGCTGAGAATGGGCACTGGTTTGGGCGCTTTGTGCCCTGCCAGAGCTTTAACGTGAGTTCTGACATACGAGATGATTGTTATCTAACAGCATGCTCTAAACCTCGTGTTTTAAGAGCGTTTCCGTGGTTGAGCGATGGGGCCATGTCTTGTGGAATGTATTCATTTGTTTGTTTTTTCCATTTAAACAAACAAGCTCTCATTATAATAAGAAAAGACAGAGGGAGGAGTAATGGGGGGATTGTGCTATAAAATTGGATTTGCTGGAAAAGTTGTCCTGTTTTCCATCACTTAATTTCGACTGACAAGGGGAGTGCAAAGGCTGGAGAAAATACAGCTACTTTTTTTGGAAATATTTTTGTGAGTCCAGGAGATAAGTTCTCTCAGGAAGGAGCAATTTAGCCGTATCAAAAGAAAGGGGAGGCAGAGAAATGGGTGCTCCTCAGCATTTCCTAGTTTTCCTTGGAGGTTCAGTGGTTACTGTCATTTATTTTTCCATACCGTATCTCTCACTATTTTTCTCCGTGAACACAAATCTAGTGCCTGTCCCCGTGCTGACACCTCAGTTACCTGCTCACACCAGATGCGTCTCCCATTCCCAGGGTGTTCCTGTCTCGCTGGCGTCCCCTTGTAGATGACCGGCTGTCAACTAGTACCCAGCGTGGCTAAAGCAGGGCCGTTAATCACTTCCCCTAAGGCCTATTCTTTCTTAAGCACTGTGGACAGTCTTACGATGCTGCCTGTCGCTCAGACCCATAGACATTATCTTTGACACAGACGTCTCTCTTGGTTCATGGCTTCAGGCTGTGTCTAAATCTTGCCACTTATTCTGTATAACCTCTCTGAAATACTGCCACTTCTGTCCCCTCTCGTGGCTTATACGCTTGTTTGGACTGCCGTTATCGTGCTTCTCAGTTACTAGTATAACATTGTTAATTCCGGCCTTGACAAATCCAGTCTCGCCCCATGCTGCAAAACAGATGATGATTTGCCTAGCCTGCCTGTCACCCCTCTCTTTGCATCTCTCTTGCAGGAAGTCTCTGCTTTTGATCATATCAGAAATAACCTACTTGTCTTTATTCTCAAGGTCTTTTATTGCTTATCTCCACCCAATATAATATTTTTCCTATGTGATTATGATACTGGTTACGGCCTCTGATCAGCCACCTGCGCCACTCTCTGTTGCCCACTTAAAATTTCAGAGCACCCTGATGCGTTTTCCTGTGCTGTTCAGGCTGCTTCATTATTCTCTTCCCAGTTTCTCTTCAAAACTGCTTTCCTAAAGATACGTGTAAAGCCTTCACAGCAGTGAAGCTATCAGTGTGCTGGGATCCATGATGACCGTGCTAACTTTGGTGGTTTCCATAGACCCCTCTTGTCGGAAACATCATCTGGCAGCTTCTGGCTTGTGCTGAAACCTCCCTGGTTCAGGAATCATCTGTTTGTTCTGGCTTTGCTGGTTGTCTGTCCCCGTGGGACTCTGTCCCATGAAGGGAATACACAGGCCCTGTGGTAATACAATGTAATAAAAATAAATAGAAAAATCCAGCTTTGATAGTACCATGAGTCTCTTGTTCCCTGGTCTGTTGTTGCTTATTTGACACTGAACGAGCACTGATCCGGGAGAAAGTTTGCAGTTTTTACGTGCTTCTAGAAAAGTGCAGAGAGAGGAATGACCTCCCCTCCCTCTGCCATGTCTCTTGCCCAGGGCCCTTTCAGCACTCCATCATCCATTAAAATGAAAATAAAAGGCTTAAAAAGCAGGATGCTAAGAGGTAGGACGAGCATTATGGAATCCCACTTTTGGGTCTCCTGTCCATCCTGGTGGTGTTCAGAGCTTACCGCTAGTTGGTGGATAGTTTGGAGGACTTGCAAAAGATGAGCTGACATCTGGGAGTCTGTTCACCAGAAGAGATAGCAATCGCATGGGTCCGCATCGATTCAAGTTTTTATTCTTGTTGGTGTGTTCAGTGGAGAAACCTGTGTGTGCAGGGAGTCCACGCTGGCCCGTCTCAGCCCTGGCCCGTGCAGGCCTGTGTCAAATGCATACTGGTGAGGCTTTGCAGTATGCTCGGTAGCTATATGTCAGCTCCTGGAGCTACCGGTCACACTAAACCGGTATGAACAATGGGTTTAAATCTTTTTTCTTTTTTTTTTTCCAAAGGCAATTTTGCCTTTGAAAAAAAAAAGGAAAACAGATGCCATAGTGTCAGGCTGCAAACCCCAACTGCAGAGCAGTTCATTTTCCTTTGTGAAAAGGAAGAACTCTGGTGAAAACCAAAAAAAAACCCGCCCTGGGTCAGGAACAAAGGCCGCTGCCTGTGCAGCAGCCAAGTGTGTAGCCCAAGGCCAGTCAACATCTTGAGCTTTCTATGGTGGCTTTGGGACCTTTTACAAAAGCTGGGCACATTTCCAGTGCTGAGCTGTAAGAAGGACAGTTGACCCAGTTTGCACCTGGGGCATCTCAGCCTTATTTCAGTTTCACATAAGGCTTTGTGTTGGTTTATTTTATTTTATGGGTTTTTCTTTTTTCTTTTTCTTTTCTTTTCTTTTTTTTTTTTTTTTTTTTTTTTTTTTTTTTTGTCATACTGTCACAGGAAATTCTCACTGTTCTATTACTTTTTTCCTGTTGGAAGTAGCCTTAAAATAAAATGAATAAATAAATATATGTACATATATATAAAAATATGCAGACAGGAAAGCCATTCAGATCTGGAGCAGTCTTGATAACGCTGCTGATGAGGTTGCCAGAGTTTTCCCTGAGTCTGAGCTGAACAATTCCCCACCGCTTCCCCAGCCCCTGGGAACTGAAGGCAGGGTAGCTGCAAAGCTTCTAATTCTAACTACAGGTGTTTGGTTTGAAAGACTCCACATGCCATGTTGTAATCTCATTTAGGAAAAAGCTAATTAAATAAAAATACAGATGTGTTACAGTAACAGTTCCTGAACATCTGAAATGCCCATGGGTTGCAAAAAAAAAGTACAGGATAAACCTCTCCAAATAAGCACTATCCACTTGTCTTTGGTAATATTACCCAGTATTAGTAATTTAAATAAAAAAGAGAATTTTGAGTGCTAACATCTGCTTCTAACCATCTCTTTACAGCAGGAACATTGTGTTTAAAAAACAAATAAAATAAACAAGAAAGGAGTGCTTCTCCTCTGGTTCTACCACTCTACATATCCGTATATTCTAGCTGTTGTTTACTTCTTGTACACTGTGTACCATCATTTAGTGTTTAGCACCATTTTCTCAAAGTACCATAAATGGTCAAAAACATTCCTGGGTGCAATGCAGTAGCTGGACCTGGTCAGCTTTGTCATAACAAATTAGATAGTTGCTGCGCTAGCTCTTTTGATTCATTAACTTCATATCTGTAAATGCTAGTATATTCTGTATAATTTGGATGAAAAAATTATGCTGAAAAACGCTAGACAGCTTTTAACATAGACTCCCTTCCGTAATAACGATGATAGTGGTAATGATAAGAATAAACTAACTGCAGAATTCATCTGGCCTTAATTCAGCAAAACATTTAATCTCATGCTTAGCTTTAAGCATGTGTGCATTGCTGTTCGTCAGAGTTACGCGTGTGCTTTAGCTCTTTGCTGTGTTGTTGCTTGTTGCAGCCTATGCTTCTACTGTGCTTTGTTTGAGATGTCTTATTTCTGCTTTTGAGTGGACATAATAAGCTTTTGGAACTAATAAATGCTGCAGAACAACTAATATGCTCTCCAGTATGATTCTGGGGAGTTAGAGCAACAGCCCGGTGATGTTAGCTTGTTTGTTTACTACTCAGTTCACAAGGTTGCTTGTCTCTCGTTGCCACCATTTTTCCCTAGTACTACCCAAGGGAGCAGATTCTTTGCAGCGAGTGGAGACTGTTTGCCTTGGAGGGAGTGTGTGAAGGTAGCTTTGTTACCAAACCTGGTAATTTTCTTGTGTATCTTCTGAGTAATGCATCAGGTTTCTCTTAAAGCCTGAGCTCTTGGAGTCTTGCTTTTTTGTTGCACACTCACTTTTCATGCATACAGCACCAAATCCAGCAGATTTCTTCACACAGATGCAAGGAAACACATTTCTGGTCTTCATGGTGGTGGGTGAGAACTTGAAATATAACGTGACCGTTATGTTCTAGGCTCTAAAATCAAAAGGCAAATGAAAAGCAGTCCACATTTGTTATGATTTTTTTCCATGATTTCCAAGCCAATTTCAAGACTTCCCTGAGACCTGTCTCACAGTTTTTTAGCACTTAGTTTGGCAATTCCTTGCGTTCCTGGAAGTCTAGCTTACAGGAATTCATTTTTTTTTATCAGATTTTTATTGAACTTTTTAGAGAATCCATCCTTTCTCGCTGTGCTAAGCCTTGCGGAAGCACCGTGTGAGAGAAAGCGTGGGCCTGAAAGACCGTACAGTCTAACATGATTGCCAAGGAGCGGGGAGTACCAGTGCACCAGGTTTCACAATCCCACATCATGCACCGTAGAGGGCAGAAGCCTAACGCAACGCCGGGCTCCTGGCGTGCATGACTAACGTGCAGCTGCGGCTCGAGCTTCAGGCTGCCGAGGGATTTCTCAAGCATGCCGCGGTGTCAGCACGTGCCGTGATGCCACGTGGCTCCGTGTGCAGCAAGGAGGGAGCGCGCAGAATCCCAGCCGGCTCCGGAGAGCACAGTCTTTCCACCTGGAGTCACTGGGGTGATATTAAATGCCTATGAAATCAATGAGAATCCTTCCATTGCCTCAACTGGTCTTTGAATCAGAGGCTCTTAAACAGGCGATATTGTTATTCTTCTTTTGTTTCACATTCCCATGATTTTTTTTTTCTTTTTTAACTGAAATGAGATGATGTCAGTTTTATCCTGAAGCCAGAGGTGGAAGGAATGGTTAGCCAAGATTAAAGTTTCAGGCTTTTCGATTTCCTTATGTAACTTATGGCTGTATGTCAGTAGTAGTAAGCAAAGGAAAATGCACTAGCTAGACCAATGTTCTGTTCAGTTGCCTGAGGCCCCAGCTGAAATTTAATAAGCAAATGTAAGATTTTAGTGCTTTGGAATGGAAACTTTGCGGTAACCTCTTTCTGCAGTCCCTTTTTAAGTGATGTATCACATGTACAGCTTGTGCAGTACACCTCAGATGCTGAATCCAGCTCTTTGATGCTGCTGTGTTGTCAGTCCTACCCTTTCTTTGCCTTCACTGCGGACAGAACAGCATCAGCTTGGTGGTCGCAACGTGAAATGGCAGCCCAGACCGTGTGATGACACGGCCTTCCTCTCCGACGCTGGAGCCACATGAGCCTTGAGGTCACAGAGCAATCCGGTGATGAATACAGTTATGGCCGGGAATATATTCCCTACAACTCCCATTCAAACTGCTTCTGAAGCTTTTGGTTAAGCAGGGTGGCAAAATCTTTGCTGGAGGGCTTTTCTAAATGAGAGGTAATCAAAACATGTTTATGGAGAGCTGATCCTAACTTGGGGAATGAGAAAAAGGGGGACATGACTTCTCCCAGCTCCGTTAGTTCTTACTCTTTGGCTCGTTCTTCAGCTTCCAAAACACTGTGATCTTCTGTGGCATTCTCTCAAAATACTTGTTTTTTATCAAGACAAAAATTCTGTTGTTGCTCAAGGATTCACTTGTCAGAGCAAGTTTGGCTTACCAGTGGGAATGCAGAGCCCTTTCATGGGAAATCAGAAAAAAGGTTGCAGTTTTAAATATCCAGTTTCTCTGTCTCCTGCACAAGAGTAGGTGAGCAGTGTGTCCTCTCCCCTGTTTGTTGCTGGTTTGTGTTTGGCTCTACCTGATATTTAAAGTTTCTTCATTACGATGTTTCAAGGAGATTTGTCATAAACCATTCCTCCTCATTCTCCAAGCATGAAAATCTAGTTTTGAGGGTTGTGTTCAGAATCAGATCCTCAGTAGCTGTTGGCAGGCATGCACTGAGATAGCAAAGGGAGCTTTGCTCTTTCCTCAGCTGCCCACCACTCTTCCCTATCAGTACCAGCTGGAGCAGTTCATTAGTCAGCGATTTTTTGCGTGTTACTCAATACCTCCAATATCCGTTGCTTTAGATGAAGAGGCTGAACAACTTTTGGGAAGTGTATTGCATCCTGAATTCAGACTAACCATAAAAAGAAAGAAAGAAAGAAAGAAAGACAGACAGAAAGAAAAAATTTCCTCTTTCTATAGCAAAACTGCATGTTCTAGCTTTATCTCCAAACAGCACATGCAGGTGGTGTGCAAGTGGCTGGTCAAACATAGAGACTCCTGTCTAGGAAAGCACATAAACATGTTCCTAATGTTATGCCTGGGAGTAAACCTATAAAAGTCAGCAGTGTATG
Source organism: Rhea pennata (assembly GCF_028389875.1). NCBI lineage: Eukaryota > Metazoa > Chordata > Aves > Rheiformes > Rheidae > Rhea > Rhea pennata. The sequence goes on from NC_084678.1 coordinate 6,137,512, forward strand.
CAAGTTATGTTCCTTGGGTACCTTTCATGTGCTTTTCCTGGGTTAGGGCCCAAAATCAGACTGTCTCACTATGCAAGTTCAGACATGGTTATTGAAGATGGAAATTAGGTATACTCTGTTTTAAAAATCAGGTCTCCTTATCTGTAAAGTGTTTAGAGTTCAGCCAGTGAAAGGTCCTACATGATAATAAACCACTGTTCATTCCTCTTTCCTTCCACATGTGTGTTTATTTCTGTTTGCTCCTCTTTCTTTTGCAGATGGCCAATAAATCTTGTCAGTGTTTTTTTGGCTTTACAGCCATTCTTCAATCATCCTTCTTTTTGCGTCTCCAGCGATGTGCGGATCTGATCGCTTGCTATTTCTGCTAAGCGTATTTCCTTTCCGCAATGCTTTGTCTAGTTTTGGGGGATTCTTTGGTGTGTAATAGATGGGACAAACTTGTAGTAGTCAAAAAATACCGTCATCCCCAGCGCATGAGAAGAATGCATCCTTTTTAATCACTGATAAAATATAATAGTTTGATGGGTGCTTCTTGTCAAAGTTGGAAGACTAACCAGTAGATTCCTGAGAAGCATTTTAATGTGTCTGTTAGATCAATTGGAATTGTATCGCAGGCCAGGGGAACAATGCTACACAGGCCCTTAAAGTGGAGTGAGCACAGATGACATTTTTATTCATTCCCAGCCAGATTGCTTGATATTGTGTCCTCTCTGTGAAAAACGACCCTCTGGCAACAGGCCACTGACTGCAAAAGAACTTGCCACGAACTTCCTGTTTGTCTCAGCATGAGCTGAGCATCACCAGACCTGCCAGACTGCTACCCTGAGGCTAGGAGTGCGAAAGCACCCGCTTTCTTTAATCAGCACCTCTCTGCCCTTTTTGATGGAAAATACTTGAGGGAGGAGGTGACAGTTCCTGACTGTTGAGATCTTTGGTGGCACCAGTGATGTCACTTTGCCCTCCGTGTAGTCAGAGCAGTAGCTCTGCCCACTGAGAATAACTGGCAAGCTTGGAGCAACCTAGGCATCTCCAAGCACAGATTTTTTTTAAGGCTTCCAATTCTTTGTTTCCCATCTCCTTTTTCCTTTCATGTGTCTGAAGTAAGATTTTCAAAACTCTCCAAGTGATTCAGAAGACAAACCCAATTAACTTCCAGTTGTACTTGGGCCGCCATAGCTAATGCAGTGAGGACTGACATAGCCAAAACCCTAAGGATTTCCCTGGGACTTTCCAAAGGGAGATTCCTCAGGCTCCGCAGTCTGTCTGGAATGGAGAGCTTCCATAAGATGACTAGGTACACTATGGGCAAGGTGACATGCTGAGCGGTGGGTTATATAGCAGCAGGGGTCTTGGTATTAAAACCAGCACAGTTTCAGGGTATTTACGGTATTATCCAGCAATCCATATCATAAATCATTTGCCAAGGTCCCTGGTGGAACTTTCTGGCCTAAAAGAGTGGTTTAAAATAGAGAGTGGAGGAAGGTTTTTCTTCTTCAAAAAAACACCAGTTTAACTATTAATTTTGTAGGATGCCCAGATTTGTTATGCGAGTTAAATAGTTTTCATTCCATCCATTCCATCCATCCTTTCTTCCAGTAGGAGCATGGTGAGATATACAACAGCCACGGCTGTGCACTAGGAGACATTGGATGGAAAAACTGGCTCTGGATTTCTGTTCTACCTGCTGGAACCGAATTCTCGTTGTGCCAACGTGGGTATAACTGAATAGTTAGGTTTTTCTGGGGTATGGACAATGTCTTTGCTTTCAGCTGCGATGCAGTATGACATGTACAGTAGGACCTGTCAGAATTCATGAAGTCAGTTCAATTTCAATGTTAATAAGTGCTTAATCAAGTCATTTGTTTCATCCAGGATGTCACAGCAGTGGATTGTGAAATGCTTGAAAATGGGAATCGTAGGACCATTATTTAATGCCAAGTGTTATCCACATCATGTCTGAAGCTCGAACATGCCAGAAGAGCATCCTTCACATTCTGCAGCTAATCTATGCAGGCTCTCAGGATTAATCGTGAGTTGGCTGGGTACGTACATGACTGCTCTCCGTATATACATGGTGTGATGATATATGCCATATTCAGTAGTTCATTCTCATATTGTGTTATTACCTATTTTCTGTGTGTAGTTCTTCTGCTTTAAAATAATACTGTGCACTGTTGGACCAATCGCCTCCTTTTTTTTTTTTTTTTTTTTTTTTTTTTTTTTTTTTTAACAAACTTGTTTCTATCTGCAGAAATGCAGGTATGGTACATACTCTCATCAATAATAAAAACGTACCTGAACGTGGTATGTGGGACATACGATGCTATACAGCTATGTCATTATGTAAAAAAAAATCTGCAGAGTGAAACATTGAAAAATTATTGTTATGTCTTATGGAACCATTTCCATTTTGTACTGTAGATTTTAAAAACTCTGGCACATAGGTGTACTTCTTGTGAACCAGACCCATAGTGGTATGCACTGTGCAGATACAGAAGAAAAGAGTCCAGGTCTTATCTGGGAAAAAATATTTTGGTTTGGCATTTTTCTGACAGTCTATCCTGAAATACTCGGCAAAGAAAGATAGAGAAGGGGAATTACAAGAAAGGGAGAAAGATTTAATTTTCTCCAAATTTTATTTTGTATTTCCAAAGGTTCAATCAAAATGAATCCTGCTTACTTCCAACCAGAGCATCAAAAATACTGAATGTTTTCAGGATTAACATTTTCTGTGAAAATATTTGTGTTGTCCTAAAAGCCATTTCTCACTGGACAATGTTTTACCTGAATTCAGTCCAAGATCTAATGAGTGTGGGAGCAATTAAAGTATCAGAAGCTGTAAGGTGTCTTGGGAGTGCAGGAGATGAAGAGGATGACAGCTTAAGCTACTGAAATGCCTGCTATCAGAAATATGAGTGTTTGGAAACCTCAGTTTCAGACAAAATGCTCCATTCACATATAGCAAGTTCCAAATACTGATCTTCTCCTCCCACCCACCCCACTAAACAAACAGAAATCTATGAAATACTCAAGTTTATATCTCCAGGAGGACAGAAACTGCTTTATTGCTATTTTAAAGTTTTTGGCAGGTGCTCAGTATTTATGAAAATAGGATCATAAAATTGCATAGACAGGTTCGTGGGGAAGGTGCTGTGGGAATCTTGAATATGACTGTCACAGTTTTCAAATTTTAAACTCCAAACTTGAACCAGGTTGTTTGTTCATTTACATGTATCATAGTGTAGATATTGTGAGTGGGGAAATTTTTAAATCAGTGAAATATTTATGTGTAGGGCTGGATCATTCCTTCATATTCTACAATCAGTTAAGTTGCTTTTGTTTAGTTCTTGTAACCACTACCCTTTTTTTAAAAAAAGAAAAAGCCTTTTAAATATTTTTCATTAACACATACTATTAAGTGGGTAAGTGCCCTAAGTATATTTTAATTTAATTTAGATTTAACAGCAACATTTTTCCCATGCTAATTAAATGCCAGTTTGTTATTAAGAAAATATTTATTGAAGTTGAACTCAGTGATAGATACATATCTATCACATCACTGTTAAATCTCATTAAATAGTGTTTTAATTGCAATTTGCTTTTAATTACTATTCATTAAGCATATTATTAAATCTGAATTGCATACTTATGAACGACGAGTTTGCCAATAAAAGTGGCTAAGGCTCTTAACTACTGCATTGCTTCTGGTTCCCATAATTTGAGGTGTGAAGGGTGGAAGTTTGACCTATTTGCATTACTGCTAACTGTGCCCTGCCTGCTTGTCTGCATATCCTGTCTTTATTAAATAGGATTAAGAGTATCCAAGCTAGTCAACAGATAAAAAGGGAAAATAAGGTTTGGAAAATGGTGACAAAACAGCTCTTTGGACAAGGAAGGAAGGAGTCAGCAGGGAGGGAGCTGAAGCAAAGAGGGAAAGAGGGAACAAAGGCAGAGAAAATGCAAGTTAAACAGGACATTGAAACCAATCGTTTAAGTTAAAAGAAGTAGAGGTTGGGGACTGGCTGCCTGAAGGATGCAGAGGGGTACAACTGCTGTGTTGCAGAACATTTTGTCTTTAAGTTATCATTGCAAGTCCAGTCAAGGCCGGTTGCTGGTACCACCTGACGACAGCCTGGTGGCTTTTCAGCAAAGTGAGCTGGTGGTCTCAGTCCATGTGATGCTGGCACAGCTGTTGGCATGGACAGCCTGGTCCCGGAGATCAGGACAGAAGCATACTGTCTGTTGGAGGTTGTGCTGTGTCAGTTCACAGATAATAATAATAAATATACGTATGTGTGTGTGTACATATATTATATACATATATAAATAAAAGCACACTACCTTTCATTTTTTTGTGATGCGTGACCTCTAATTTTTTTTTCAGAGTCAGTGTGGATCCTCTATAGAAATGCTGATCAGATGAACAGCCTAATGGTATGTATGAACTTGCTTTTCTCAAGAGTGGTACTTTTCTAAGAAGTAGTCCATGAACCTAAAGCAGACTGAAAAACCCCAATATAGGAGATTTTCCTTTCTAAGGATAATCAGTTTATATCTCAACAAAAAGACCTCTGAGCTACCTTATCATTTTCTGCCCCCCCCCCCCCTTTTTTTAAGCTCCAGAAAAGGAGAATTCTGGAGCCTTTCACCTGGAAATGGTGCCTTATTTTTGCCAGAAGGGAGGAAAGGCTCAGAAGAATGGTGTAAGGCTGCTCTTCTGAGGGACACAAGTTAAGCATAACCAGTTAGTGAACTGGAGAGGCATTCCCCAGGACGATGGAGGTGGGAGATGGGGAAAGGTAACAGACCAACAGCCTTAGTGCCTCCTGGAGTGTGACCTTGCCATCCTCCAGATGTTTGAGGACCAAGAAAAGATCTCTGCAAGTGTCTGACCCTGTCAGAGCACTAGGGGAGGAATTAATGGGGACAAGGGCCAATGGGCAATGCCCTAGGGGTGATAAAGACAGTGATGTATGTTGGAGTTTAAGATGATGTATCTTGGAGATGGCTGAAGTAGCCTGAGCTATTGCAGACTTTCCCATGGGCTCGGTATGGAAACGGAGTCAGGCTTTGTACGTTGGAGCACTCTTTGGCTCGGATTCTCCATGCACTGAGAATGGGTTTGTGCCAGGTTATCTCCATTGACTAATGGATTTTCTCCAATTCACAGTGCAGTTTAAATCAGATGCAGGACTTCTTTTCTACCCTTTTTCCATTTCATGAATCTCTTTCAAAACCTTCTGTACCAGATGTTACAATGGTAAACAAATCATCCTGGCAAACCAAAGTATCTTCTCATATGTTAATGTCTGTGTCCCAGTAGGCAAGGTCCAAGCATCAGTGCCTCTATCTGCCTGTAGATCTTCTGCTCATAAAACATTAGTTATACAACATTTTTTTTGGCAGATGGTATCTTCCATGAAGAAGCCCTTTCCATTCCAGTACAACAGTGCTTTTATATGAACTCTTTCAGTCTGCTTTGAGCAACTCTTTTGCACAATGATTCATTATGCTATCTTGCTTCTTGATATGCTGAATCATTGGAGGATATTTTGCCAGCTTTTCTATATGCCAACAAAAACTTGATCATATTTCAAAGATAGGGAACGCTGCAGAAATCACTGCAGCACAGTGAGCCTCAACATTTGGCTGAGAGAAGTTCTCAGCAGGCTTTAAACTTCTCCACATGGGTGGGGAAGTTATCTTTCGGCTCCCGCTCGCCATGGATGGCTGCAGGAAATTGCACATGGGTTCCACTTGTCATTAGAAAGCTGCAGAAGGCCCAAGAGGCTCCTGCTCCCTCTAAACTGATGGCAATCAACTATTTTTTGCACTGTGTCACCCTAACCAAGAGAAAAATAAATGAATCTATCTATCCAAAAGCACAACCTTCATTCAAAGGCTTTACCTAGCAGAAACAGAGAATTGTGAAAAAGACTCGAGGAGTATCTGTGTTGCCACGTTGGGGGGCTGCACTGGGGGTTGTGCATCGGTACAGACTTCTCCCAGTGTTCCTCCATGGCCCCTGGGTACTCTGGTTGTTACACAGAGCTGCTTGTTTTTTGTAACTCAGGGGCCTAGTAGTGATTTCTAACTTCTGTTTTAAAAATGAATTTACTTTTTGTGAGTCCTCTGTAGTATTGGCCCTTTGCAGTTGCAAAAGACACTTGGCCATTCTGGAATTCTTTCTGATTTCTTTTTGTTAAGAGTTTTTAATTGTAAATATTTGTCTGCTCACAAATAATTCAGAATTAACTGAGTGTATTCATAGCTGTTCTGATAAGATTTTGGCCTGAAAGGAATACATTACTCTGCTTGAATACAAGCTTTTTAAAGAAATACTGTTGTATTTTTAAAATATGTTCTCTGGATACTTTGTTGTATTCCCAATGTGCTTCAGTTATGTAGCACAGCATGGTGGTATGTACATTATGTACTTTGTGGCAAACATTTGAAAGGCCCTTGTTTTTCCTACAAGGAGATTAACTCTGAATCGCAAGGGAAAATTTTAGGTACCCTGAAAGACCTTAAGGGTACATGTGCTCGTGTGATTTTTAAGTGTAATTATCGCACTCATTGCATTGCATGTACAAAAGTATGCAGTATTTTTGATGTCATTACCTGACTGGGAATTTTATGAGACAGGCAGTTCTAATGACTTTTTTGCTTACTGCACGCATAAATTCTGTAAGAATCTGTCCATCTGCACTTAGGCTTTGATGTGCAATATAATAAATATCAGATTTTAAAGAGCAGCATGCACATATTTGTCTGACATGTATATGTATAGACAAGGTCAAGGAACTTACTGTAAGTGTTTTTATTCAAGGTCCTGTGTATGTGAAACATTCTTCATATGGAAGCTGTAATTACCATAACATTTATATCTGTGCTTTGGTATTGCCTTTAGATACATCTGTCAGTTCACTGTCTCTCAGCCTTAGTTAAGGGTCCTGCATTATTTTTCAATGCAATGCATTTTTGCAAAGTATTTATTTGTTTGCATCTTTATTCCTCGTGCTACAAGCTGTACATCACTTTGTCTCACCACCTACTCTCATGCCCAAATGATTTTGCAGGGCTGCCCTGTCAAAGAAATGGGTCAGACAAGTTACAAGAACTGTAGTTTGGTTGGATGAGGATCCACCTAGCAACACCACCACACTAATGCTGGATTGGGAAATTTGCCCTACAGGAGTTTGTCTTGATTAAAGGCTTTAGCCTGTCTTTGCAAGACAAACACAGGAGCCCCCATGCTGCTCGCTGAAATTTACAGCGTATTTTCTTTTTACTCAAGCATATTGAAGCAGAACAGAAGAAAGGATCAAAGGTACCGTAATGTTTCTATAAACAAGTACTACTTAGTATTTTTTTTTTATCTTGGGTTTATTTTTTTCCAAACAAGTCTTCTAGGCACATTAGGCTCAAATTTCTTTTTATTGCCAAATCACCAGCTGGCAACAAAATCACATGTCTATGTAAGTAAAGTAGATGAGAAGCTGAACAGGAGATTGAGAGATGATTCAAGGAGTTATATTGGCTGCTACACCTTAAAAAATGACTGCTTTATCTGTCTATTCAGCAATGTCCTATACAGACCCCCTTTTCAGCACAAAGTACAAAATAACCCCAAGCTGAGATTTTAGTCTGTGGTTTTCCTCCCTTCTAGTGAATTTACAGGAATACAGATAATTCTCTGGGACTATAACCCAGAACTTCATTTTTTGTTTGCTCATCAAGTGATGAGTAATCCACTCCCTGTTACTCAAATATAGGTGTAACTCTTATGATGACTGATACTATTATGAGACATTTTCACTTTGAGGGGCAGATCATCCTTCCTTTGAAGGTAATGCAATTTTGCAATTGTCTTGAGGGCCCTGTTACTGTCTTTTTGGTATGTTTGGATTCAGTTGGCAATGAAACCTCAAAATTGATTGATTTATTTTTAAGATGAATGTTGCTATTCCTTCTCCGTTTTTAGACTGAAGTGGCACAGTCACCTCAATCTGTAACCTTAAACTACATTTCTTGTAACTTAAAAAAAAGGAGAAAAGGAGCCTGTCCACTTTTATTTGATGGAAGTATCAGAAGGTAAATAATCATCTTCTTACATCTAAAGTAAGATGAACAAAAGCATCTGTTCAGACCTGGGTGATTATGAGACAGAGATTTCCCTATCCATTACGCAAAATGGGTTCCTTTTGACTGTGCTTATACTTCTTTTAGGTCTTTGTTGAAAGTTTTGCGTAAGTATTGAAGAAAAGGATATTTAGTTATATTTGTCTGTTTGAAAATCTCTAATCCAGGGGAGATGTTGCTAAGGAGAAGGGAGTGACAGGGTTGCCTTTGTCAGAGTGGTGGCACAGCAACCTTGTAGCAGCTAGTCAGGATGTGGTTGCGGGGGCAATTTTGCCCTCTATCAATAAATTCTGCAAGAGGTTAATTAATGAGTGGGGGATGAACTCCATTATTGGTAAGGTGGAGGACAGAAATGGAAGGGGTTAAACATAAACAGGCTTTATTTCTTGCTTATACTTTTTAATCTTTGCTTCCTCCCTAACATCCTCTTTTTGGGAGATTGCGGTTCCAACTGACTACTTAAAGCTCTTGTCCCTACCACAAGACATGGTTTTCTCTCCGGGGACATAGTTCTTTTGTTTCCTCCCCGCGTTTCCCTTTAATCCCTTGGCTGTAATGTGGAGGTGAGGTGCTTCAGTTTGGGAAGGATCAGTGCGTGCTCACCAGCTGCATTTTTCCCAAAGCAAACAGAACAGAGAATACTTTCTACCCCACTCCAACTCATCTGCGTAGAAAGATAAACTGGGAGTTAACAAGGGTTAGGTTTATGACAGGGAAGGAAGACTGCTAATGACCATTATCTATGCCACAGGTTTAACTTCATTACTTTCGCATTAAGTTCTTAATGCCCAAAGCAATAAGCAAACTGAGTCCTGTTGAACTGTAGTAACCTAATCTTCTCTCCAAATGAAATAGAGGGGAAAGCAGAGCCATTTGACTTGGCCTTTTCTTCATCTTTTCTTTTCCCATCCTCCATTCACATATTAGGCATGATGTGAGTTTCCCTCCCTTCTCACAGCCTTTTCTTTTTTTTCTTCTCTTCCTTCCTGGATTTTACTGGCTATTCAAAGCTGTATTTGATGCAGGGTTTACTTTGATCAGAGGTGGATTTAGGCCACCAAAACTGAGTGAGTCGTGGCTTTGTGGGTCCCAGTAAGTCAGAGTTCAAATCTACAGGAACATATTTACTGGGTGTTTTGAAATGTGATCACACTTTTGCAAGGAGAGTGGAAGATGATCTTGGGCAGTTCTGCCTGATTGTAACTTGTAGGCATACACCAGCCTTGGTCCCAACCACACATTGCTCTTCTGTGTGTTTTCTAGTTAAAACCTCTGCTGACATGTATGACCTCAAACTTGCATCCCTACATGTGTAAACAGTTCAGGTGTAGTGAGCAATAAGCAAATACCAACACAGAACTAACTGTTCTATGATTCAAATGACTCAAAATCTATGATTTTGAGTGAGATCGTCATTCCTGTTGTTTCTGCCCTTTTCCTTCTCGCCTTCAACTTTATCAACCAAAAAATAATGAAATACCCTCTTCTGGTGTGACCTTGAGACTTTTGTTCTATACCCAGAGAAGGAAAAGCCATAAAGTCAGAAGAGGAAGCACGAACAGATTTCAAAATAGCTGTGGGTGCCTGGACCGAAATCCTCAGCTTTTGACAAATGATGAAATCAACAGTGCATCGATTTTTGGGTTCCCCAACAGAACTAGAGGGAAAGAACCGGTGTTGGCTGGTAACTATTCAATGAGGAAGAAAAACAATTCTGCTTAAGAAGAAGGTGCCCAAAGTGATAAGTGCCTTAGAAAAAATGCTACATTAGATAGGTATAAGATAATATAAACTATGGAAAGTTAAGCAACAAAAGTGAAAACCTATGAAAAAAACCTATTAGCAATGCAATGTAATATATTACCATAATCCAATATTGTATGGTAACCTCCATATGAGAACCTTGCACTCTGAATAATAAGTGCCGAAGGCTGAACATTTATCTTATGACCTGTTCCCCGTTAAGAATGATCAGGGTTACCAGATATTCAGGATACTGAGAAAATTGTCCTTCTGTAATAATGTTTCCTGCCATGCAGGACAAAGGGTTTTAGTTTCCTTGCCCACTCTGCCTTGGAAAGGATATAGCAATGTTTATTTTCAGTAGCCAGGAAAGTATGGCTGGACTCTGGTCCATAAGTGTTGCAGCAAGGCTTCAAATATCAGACTGACAGCCATCAGCTGTTTTAACCAGTGCTATCTTCTCCCTGCAGACATGTCTGCTGTCTGACTGCTTGGCTTGATACTGAGGCCACACTTGCCTCTTGTATTGGTCTCAGAATCTTCTTCAAACTGCCAGGACCTTCAGGACTTTTCTCCCAAATGAAATTGTATTTTGAAATGAGGGGTTCAAGTGAACTTCAAGGCATTCAAGCTGCTGGGAATGCCACAGGTAAGGAGGAGTGATTTGTGAGTCCCACCTCAAATATGGGTACATACCAGCAAATGGTCTTTATTGAGTCCTTAGTACTGACTTAGGAGGAGGAGGAGAAGGATCAGCAAAGTGTTTGAGAAACTGGAAATCTAGAAAGCCTGCTTTTACAGGATGCTGGGCTTGGTCTGTGAAGTGCCTCCCTTCTGCGGAAGGGAAGGGAGCGTATTTTATCCCTGTGCTGGGCTCTTTAAGACTTGCGAACCCTAAAATTCAGATGTTTCCAACTTTGATAAGTTTCTGGCCTTTCCCACTTCTTACTTTCTTGGAGCTTTCTCCTATCAGTGAGGAGATTTTTGGTGTTGTTCAGCTTGCCTGGCAATCTCAGAGATCCCAAACTGAAAAGCTTCCACTATGATAAAATAACCTTCCTCTTCCACAAAAGAGTTCAGAAGAGGTACAACCTTTCTACATTCAGATTGCAACCTTCTTGCAGGCACTGGAAACAGCTTCAGTGGATGCCGAGTTGGGCACTTTGCCCTCAGGGCCTCCTGTTGAACAAACAAGCTGCCGCCATTCTGAAGTTCAGGGTGAAGAGGGCTTAGGGAGAAGCAACAGTATTTTCTAGGAGCCCTCAGCAGACCAATGGCACCTGTGCAGTGAACTGTGTCTGATGTGTCTTAGCCTGCAAAATTAAATTTTGTTCAGCTTAGGCATTTAATCACTGCAGATGTTCAGGAGATACTCTGTGAAGCATCACCTACTGGGGCCCTTTGGACAGATGCTGTTTGCTTTGACACTCCATCTGTCACTTAGAAATAATCACCGAAGCTTTAACTAGCAAAACCCTGCAGGGCTGGCATCAAGACATGGCATGCAAGAGGTTAAAAATAAGGTCAAGGTCAATGCATGCCATGTGTGCTGGAAGGTCAGTGAGTGATGATAACCAGTTCTTGCTTTCTACACTTTTTGGCGGAGTGCTGTACGTATCATTACCAAAGGCTTTTGTTTTCCTTTTTGGAAAATCTTCTAATACCAATGATATTGGCCTCAGAGATCGTTAGAGCCCTTGCATTTGGAGCGTATCTTACAGATGAGCAAGATATAGCACCAAGTAATGGATATGGCTTAAAGGAAAGGAAAAATAGTCATTTCATTGCAGCAAGCAGAACTATGTAGTTTTACTATGGGAATGGGGTTCCATCAGGATCTAGCAAAAGACAGCCTAGTTGCTTAACTGAGCTCAGAGAGGTGTAATGTCTTTGAAAGACATTTTCTTTTATTTTGCCAGACTTCAGGATTTTGACCACATATCTCAAGAAGAGAAAGCACGGAGACAAACAACTAGTCCAGAAAGTATTTTATACCATGTTCGTAAACCCTGATGAGCCCTGACCACTGCAGGCCCTACTATGTCTGAATTGCATGTCCACACCGAGGCTCCCTGCCAATAGTTCTTGTTGCTGGGGTCAGACCGTGGTTCCCCTTTGCTGCTGTTCCCGACACTGTTAGTAACAAGGATTATAAAACCAAAAGGTACAACAAACAGTATGCTGTTGTATAACATTTAATTCTATATAAATCTAATATCAGATACCTCACAGAACTCTGATCATCAGCTATTGCCTTTATTAGCTCCACTTCTAATCTAAGAAGAAAAAACAAATTGGTCTGGTAGGCTGTAAACACTGTAAACTCAAGTTGACTGTGGATAGGTTTGTCCATTTCCGTGTTTTGAGTTTTTCTTCTGTTCATTTGTTTTCATCAAGCTCAGTATCAGAGAAGTGTATCATTCTGTTCATTGTTTTAAGACATTGGCATCATCAGGTTTATTTTTTGGAATCTGTTTTGTTCTCAGGTATACTGAAAACATTTGTTTCCCTGTTTGGAAGCTTTTATATGGGAATTTCTTAGGCATATTTTCTTGAAAAACGTCTTGCTCTGTTTGTATTTTGCAGGTTAGCATCAGCTCTGAGCACAGATTCCTCTGTTAAGAATCTTAATAGACTTTAGATTTACTGTATTTTATGTGCTGTTCTACTAACTTAATATTTTTGCTTGATCTTATTAGGCTTTTGCAATTTAATAGTGTGGATTAGTTATTTGACCAGTACTATCTTGAGGTATTCCTGTCAGTGAAACTTTTTTCTTTCAACTGATTTGGCTATAATAGTTTCACAAAGGTGAAAACTGACCTTTTCAAGGCATTAGATGTATAGCATTACAGTCTGAACTTTGATTTTGTTGCCTGCAACAGGTGTGATGGACTCTTAAGTAACTGTACTTATATTATGATGACTAAGTCAGTTGTGCGATGAGTTCTTCTTTTTGTCAAGGATAAACTAAAGGAATTTGCCCCATCACGGAGTCTTCTTACTCAAGTTAGTGGGTTACAGCCAAAATATTATTAATTTTTAGTGGAGTGATAGGATGTATTAGTAGAGAAAAATTACTAGCATGCATCTCTCATATGGGACACCCTCAGGCTAATAGATTGTTTTTTCATGCTACACCTCAAAACAACTATTTTTTTCCATCAATTGTCCTGCTTTCTAGCATGATTTTAGGGGATGTCAACTAATATGCCATTTTGTTATTTTATCAGGGTCACCAAGAAGGAAGCATTCAGGATAGCTTTTTTTGAGTTGTCAGTGACTGGGGAATAGGTAATACTATCTTTTCCACTCCTTTTCTTTCAAGACCTGGGCCATACCAAAATAGATGACAACCATTGATTTAAACATTCAGTTGTGGAAATCATTGTACCAACTTCAGTAATGCCAGCAAGGTCATATTAGTGCTCATAAATGACTAATTCTATTTCCTCTTTTTTATTACCCAAGCTCTTGTCATTAGTGTGTAGCTAATTAAATAATTTCTTTCTTCTTATCCTCCCTTTGTGTTTGATGCCTTCCTGAGTTCCTTAGTCTCCAGCGGAATTCCATCGAGGGCAGGGTTTGTCTGATCCTGCTGATGGTTGGGTGTCTCCTCAGCTCCCTGGAGTCCCTCCAAGTGAGAGCTGAGCGCACCATCATAAGAAGTTGCTGCTTCTCTGCCATGCCTGACTTGTGTCTAAACTGAGAGCTGAGAAAATGGAGATTAAAGGCTCCCTTGTGGCTTTTTGTTTGTCCTATTACACTCTTTTCTCTGTCTCTTATCTGTCCTTCTGAATCAGCAGATCATCATGCATTGCTTTTTTTTTTGTCTCTACCTCTGTTGAAAGATGTCTGGATTCAAAGGATGTGCCTTGCATCAGGAGATTGGTGAGGTTTGTTCAGGGTCCTTTTCGGAGCATCTTTTTTTCATGACGTACATTTCAATTTCTAGTTTGTATTACTACTTGTCCTTTACATATACTATGTTTCCTCCTTCATTGGAGGAAGAATATTTTTTCCTATTAAGTGAATCCGCATCCCAGGATTTAAATAGATTTGCAATTTTTCTTTCTTACCAGCACTAAATTCTCACAAAAATAACAGAAAAACAGGCCTATACACTGTCAAACTGACACACTCTCACAGTGTGATAACCCTTTTTCTGTCACCTGCCACATTTTTCATGTTCAGCCTACAGCTGTGAAACTTTTTTCTCCTTCTCTTCCAACGGCAAAGTCCAAAGAACACTCATCAGTTTGATGCCTGTCTCAATTTGCAGAACATCCTTGGATAGAAATAATGTTGAGAGAAGAGTCTTCCTGGAAGCAGTAGGAACCTTTCCTTGCCAGCTCCTCCAGTGGGTCTGAGCTAGTAACAGCCATGCTGTAAACTTCATTTAATTTGTATGGACCTGTTCCAGAGCCTTCTTACTGACTTCGGGGGGCACTGGATCAGGCTGTATGTTAGCTGCAGCAGTTCTTTATGACTCAGTATCACTGCTTTGGACCGGTCTTTGTCAGATCAGATTTTCCAGTGAAACATTCTGCAAGGAGAATGAGAAATGTTGTTCAGCTAGCTGCCTAAGAAAAATGTCTGATTTTTCACTTTTCTTTTTTCCACAAAGAATTTTCCCCTTCACCAGTAGAAACTTCTGGGTTTCAGACAGGACACTCCTGAGTGTCTTATAAAGACTTGAAAATACCTGCTGAAAAACATCTTTTTAACAACCAGTCCTGCTTATGTTTGAATTTTCTTTATAGCTCTTCCATCCATTTCCATGATGTTACCTAAAATGAGAGGAAACAGATTTTTCAGAAGTAAAATTTGCAGACCAAATTTCCAGTTAGTCTGCCGTGATAGCAGTTGCTATTGTATGACTCATTGACCTGTGACTAAGTAACTATAATAGTAGAATCATTTCAGCCTAACACTATAAAAATCAAAATTAAACCTCTGAATCTATAAAGCAGTATTTATTGCATTCTGAACATATACTTTATTAGAGTCTCCTGTCTTTGCATTGCTAAGCTAAAGTATATATTTACCCCTTTCCATATAAATGACTTCCAAAAGTTGCATTTTTGCTTGTATTTTTTCTGTTTTCAGAACTCAGACCTGAGTTTTTTGATCTGATGTGTGTTTCTTCTTGATTATTTTATGTGTGGAAATGATTGCAAGTGTGAAGTTGTTCTGTCCGTATAGTGTATCTACTGCTATTCTGACTTCATTCCGTATCTACTCCAGGGTTTTGGTTGCTCATCCATTCATCTTGCACTTAATGGTGTTTCATCTCAAGATTAATGGGATTTTCTCTTCGTACAGAGTAGCTTGTTGGTCACAGTTTTCTTCCAACCTTCTCCTAACAATTAGGGAGCTGTGCAGACCTACAGAAGGACTCCAGGCAGCAGGAGAAAAAGAGTATGTATGTGTGAGCACTGACAGAAGCAATCAAGTGCATAGTGAAGAACAGGAAACCGTGAATAGAAATGCTGAAGTATCTCTTAATATCCATCTGATTATCTTTCTCCTTAATGACAGGGAAAGATAGAAGGATGGATCTGAGCAAATATAGGTAGAGGTGGATCCTCTCAGTGGTCAGATCTCCACAGATCTTCACTGTCTTCATGAGAGCTATGAAAACTCCTGCTAGTCTCCCTAGAAACTTAGACTTTCACTCCTTTGATGGAGTTATGAATGAACAAGGAGAACTTGAGATGGAGTAGACTGACGTTACAGAGCACAGCGTGGCACACAGTGGTGAAGTCAGCACATCAGCAGAAGGAAATTCCCCCGTCTCGGTATTCAGAAAATGTAAAGAAGTAAATAATAAATTGTTGGCAGTTTGCAGTTTTGCTCATATCTGCTCCTCTTGTTGGTTTTCTTCCTCTTTGTTCTATAGTGGTGTTCTGAGGAATAATCAATTAATGCTTAGAAAGCAATTATAATGATTCCCACTTTACACATGAATAAACAGAATGTAGTTTAGGTGACTCAGTCACAATGATTTTCTCAGCCTGATAGGACGTGGACAGCAATAAAGAGCCTGGCTCAGCACTTGTGCTCTAATCGCTGTTTTACCAGGAAAGTTGGGACTGGAGATCAAACAGACAGAAGTGAGATATGAAGATCTCTGAATGTAAATTGCAGGGCACTGTGTGAAAAATAAAAAATAAACCATTCAGTTTATTCTGTAGTGATTTCACAAGTACCACATGGCAAAGGCATGATTTGCTTGAGGTTTCCCTGGGTGACTGAGAGTTGCACCAAGGAAAGGACCCAGGAGTTGTGACTGTAATGCTGTGCTGTGCGTAACCACAGACTCATCCTTCTTCCTTCTCAATATTTGATGCTTTAATATGTTACAGAGTACCTTATCATATCAGTGTGTACATAATCTTTTCTAATGTGTTCAGTCAGAAACATGATTAATGTAAAAATGTCCTTTTCATGTACATCATAGCTCATAATCTCTTGCTTTTATAGAAAAATTCCTCAATTCACACAATTGGTTTGGTTCTGTAATCGTTCATTGATGCTGTTCATAGTTTTCCGTATCTACTCTGTGACTTTAGTAGTATGTGATAGGAGAGGGTCACTTCTTCTCTTTTCTCTTCCAGCGATGAAGATGTTACAGCAATGCAAATCCAGGTCAGAGTGAATTTCTCCCTGTTCTGAGGCCATGTTGTTGTTATTTGAAAACTCACAGAGCCCACAGAACTGCAGAAGAACAAGCACAAGCCTTGCCTATCCTACTTCATCTCCAATCAGCCAAACAAGCAGGCTAGCTTTGGAGTCCTCCAGGGTCATTTTATTTTTAGGGCTGATGCCTGAAGCAGGAAGAAAACAGCATGATCTGTAGGTTCTGCTTTGAGCTTCCAGTGCTGGCAGCAAAAACCAACATATTTTGACATGCAAGCTGAGTTTAACCAATGGCAAAAAACATATACGCCAGTAAGTTGCCATATTTTGAGTGTTGCTATTCAGAACTACAGTACAGTTCCTTGTCTATCATAGATTTACTTTTGATCTTTTCAGTCTATACTTGACATTCCAGCTGTTTTTCTGTCTCTTTATTTAATTTCAGGCTTTTTCTCTCCATGCTTTTTCAGGGTTTTCATTTTTCCGTGTTTGTCTGAAATCCATCTTGGAGACACTTGTTGCCCTGTTTTCTGATCTGTCTTGAGCCTCTGCCAGCTGCTGCTGCCGCTGCCAGTGGATAAAATGACTGAGTCACCACTTTGTGAATTTTACGTTTGCTTGTGGGGTGGCAGAGCCAAGGCCATCATGAACAAATCAAGCAACCACAACAAAGGCCCAAAACACAAACACTGGGGCTTAACCTCAAAGCATATGCTGGAGCCCAATGAAGTGACAGCCAGCAGAATGCATACCAAAGCACCTCAAAGCATTGCTCAGTCTCAGGCCTCAATTAACCACATCAGAAGGATACACCTCACACAGCTCCAGATCAGGGGAGATGGTGGAGGGGAAAGGTAGCGTGACCAAAAGACCTTTTGCCTCCTCACAGAATGAGTTTATCAGAGCAGAGCAGCAAATGAGGGTGGGGGGAAGGAGAAGAAAAAAAAAACCTGCCAGCATACAGCAAAGCTTCAGTTGAACAAAGCAGCATTAAATGCAAGAGAAGGGAGAAGGTCCACCTGGTCAGGATGGCTTTGTTCTACAGTACCTTCTGTGGCTTTGGGTATAGACGGTTGTTTTGCCTTGCTTCATTCAGGGCAGGCTGATGGAGCAGCTCACGTCTCCAGACTAGCTCCCCTAAAGTAGTGGTGGAAAACTGCTCGAGAGCAGGACTTCCACCAGTGGGGCTTTGTTCTGTACTGTGTTTTGCGAGGTTGTCCCAGCACTGACTTCTCTCCTTGACTGCATCTTGTTGTTTCTCGTGCTTTCCAAAAGCCCTACTTGTTAGCCTGGAAAAAGAGAGTGTCTCTGGTTCACTTCCATACCTGAACAGCCAGAGACTGTTTGTACTCTTCCCACCTCCATCTGCTGGGCCTGGAGTTTGTCAGCAGATAATTTATTTGCTGTGTGCCAGCAGCGATTAACTGAACATGAGGTTTAGCCAGTGCTGAGATGCCGAAGTCGGTGGAAGTTTTCTTGATTAATTTTAGCTTGATCAGGTCGCTCCCATCCTACCAGCAGAGGTGTCTGGAAAACTAAAATAACCTGAGTATTGGGGCTCCACGGCCACCTTCAGATTTGGTCGCTTTTGTTGACTGAATATTTCATTAGCACTGGATAGAGGGTAGGTGGAAATGCACTCATCTGACCTGTGAGCAGAGAACGGGAGTGCATGCGCATGTTTAAATGTGCATGGCCTGCTTAGGGGTTAAAATAGCCCTATAAAAGAAGATTTTTCATTGTTTAGCCCCAATATGAAGGGGATGCAGGTTCCCATTTGCATTGTCCCCACAGCGTTTGTGTAATTAATGTATGTGGGGGTCCTCCCCTCCCCACTCGCCTCCGAGGTAAAAAATGACCTTGTCAAAACTTAGATTACAAAATCTTAGTTACTAAGCAATGGGGAGGGCCCCACTGGGATGGCATCCCGGCTCCTGAAATGGTATGTATAGTAAAAACTAATAAAACTGGTGTCAGAGGCTCTCAGGCTTCCACGTCCCCTGCTGGGTGACCCCCTGATCCCAATTTATTAGCTGAAGCCGGGGAAGCAGGCGAGCGGCTCTGGCTCCAGACTGGAGGCTCCAGGAGAAGGACTAAGGCACGCTCCGGAGCCGCGGCTCCGGAGCGGGAGCGAACGGGGGGAAGGAGGGGTGGAGGGGGCCGGTGGCAGGAGCCAGCTGAGCAGGAGGCGGAGGAGGAGGACTCGCACCGTGCTATCTCCCTACCTTGGCGTGCGGATGCTTCAGACGTGTCGGGGAGAAGGGGCAGGAAGGGGGTGGGAGAGCGCGGCTCGCAAGGCGGCGAGAAGCCACAGTTGTTTCGTTTCGTGGGCTGGCGGCGCGCTGCAGCGGGAGATCACCTTGTGCCGGCGACGGGCAGGTTCAGCAGCCGGGGGCTGCGGGTGGAGCGGCAGTGCCTGTGCCCCGGGGGCGGGGGGGTGCACGCGGCTCGCCGTGTTACTGCTCACCCCTGTATTTCCTCTTGGAACGCGGCAATTGCAGTGCAAGGGGAGTGTGATTTTTTTTTCTTTTCTTTTCTTTTTCTCCCTGTTGAAAACCTGCCAAGCAAAGCGGTGTTGGTGAGGGTGGCTCGCTGTGAGTAGCAGCGACAGCCTACGAAGCAGTCCCCTCTGTGCCGCTTCCCTCCCTGCTCTCCTGCCTCGCACGTGAAACCTCTTTTTTTTTTTTTTTTTTTTTCTCTCTGCTTTCGCAGGCTTTTGCCTCTGTTTTGTGCTGCTGATCTGTGCCCACATCGAGCCTTCGCAGGGGCAGGGAGCCTGACAATAACTCCCCGTGTTTAATGCCAGCCGTCGCGTTTGACGGGCCCTGGCTTCCCAAGGGCGATCGTGTCCGGAGAAGGTGATGCGCTTTTGCTGACGGCGCGACTGCGCAGTAAGGCAGCTGGTGAAGGCAGCGAGCAGAGGGAAGTCTGCAGCGGCAGAGGTGCCTGTCCCATCTGCCAAGCCTTCGGACGTGTGTCATTCGCTATTTGGAAACTGGGATCTGGGGGTGTCCTGAGGAGGGACAGGCCTCGCGTGTCTCCTAGCCGCGACCTTAATGCTTGTTTCTAAGAGGAGGACAAAAGGGCTGGCCCTTGGCTTTGGCTGCCGTTGCCTCGTGCCCTCTGGCTTGTACAAAAGAGGGTCGTGATTACAGTCCATCTTAGCTGGAGACATTTTCGAGAAATACCCCAGAGTGTAAAGCCAGCACAGATGACGAACCTGGGGAGTGGAACAGCATGTGCATGCAGGCAGAGTTTTCTTCCTCACACTACTGGGGTGCAGGTTGCAGTTCTATAAATCTGATTTTCCTGGTTCTATTTCTTTTTAAACCACTGCCAAGGTGATCAGTTAAAACAACCGTATCATTTCTGTTTTCAGTAGTCAAACACAGGAATTTTTAAGGGTTGTCTTAAAAAAAAAAAGTGTAACATACTGCTTGTCTCTCCCTCCTCAGCTGTGATCAGTGTGAGTCTGACAGCTGGCAGAGGTCTTTGGTCTTTGGTGTGAGTTTAAGATGTAGTTTCTTTCCTGGAACACTCTGCAATTAGAGAGCGCCTAAACCTGCCATCCGGACGTGGTTCAAGTGTTGCTGTTGGTATAACAGAGCCTGAAATGCCAGTGATGGTCAGCAGCTTGATGCTTCCCTTCACTGCCACATCTCTGTCGTGCGTGGAAATACATGACAGAGGTGCGGCACAGGAGGGCTAGGCAATGAAGGAACGCTGAAGGCTGTGTCCACAAGAGCAAAGGGCAGAGATGAACGGAAGACCATGGCTGGAAACGATGCAGCGATGTTGCGCCTGCTTTTCCTACTGAGGATGCAGTCCTGGCTACAGTTAGCTAGACCCTTCAAGTGGTGTATCCATATGACTGAAAATAAAGGAGGAAAGATGTTCCCGACCAGGCAGGCATTCATTAGCTTCTTTCCTACAGAGGCTCCAGCAAGAAGCAAGCTCGCACCTGAGCTAATTACTTTAGTCACACTGCATTAAGGTGTGTGTTAGCTTTCTGCAATGTGCATGCATCATCTACAGGTCTGGGGATGGCTGCACAGTGTAGCCATGCCTGATGACTGTCACTGAGGTTTGGGAAGGCGAGGAGGCCCCTTGGATGAGTGCTAGTGCAGTTTAGTTCTTGTGGAGCCTTGGTACCCACAACACGCTGTGTGATGGCAGAGAACCCCGCTTGTCTGCTGAAGCAGCACAGTGGTGAAGAATCTGAGTTCTCCTTCATATGGATTTCCCCATAACCTTTGCCAAGTTGTGTCCAGTAAATAGACCATGTTATTTGTGTCTGAGGGATCATTTTTCTCAAGGTAAGCTGAAATTCTGTGGATTGTTGGATGCTTTTTATCTTGGCATCACAGAGCTTGTGTTTGTGTGTGTGTACTTTTAGTGTGAAAGAAGCAGATTTGATTGGAGAACTTGGGGAGAGATGTTTTGTAAAAGGTCATGGGAGAGTAAGAGATGTTATGGTCAAATTGTGCCCTTGGACACCTTCTGGAATATGCTGTGGGGTGAAGATGTAAAATGTGATATCTTCACCTCTATTCCTTCTTTGTTGATGATTCACAGCAGAAATGATCTGGGTCACTTTGTATTAGGAAATATGATGGGGTGATTGGAAACAAAGGGAGGAAAGCAAGTCACTGTTCCAAGTGACTTTGTGGTTCACTTGAATCCAAACCCAATCTTGCCAACTCGTGATTTGATCATCAGTGCTGCAATGCATAGTCCTTTCTTACAGCTCCAGCTCTTGAGTTCTGGAAGATCTTAAAATCCGTCTCCTCCCCCCAGCAGATTTTGTGATTTCAAAGAAAATACTGCCAACATGACCTCAGTGTACTCTGAGGGTTAAGGAGCTGGAATGAAAAAGCCAATGGATTTTAAACTGGTTCTCACATGAAGTGAGAAAGAGAGTGATACACAGTTCATATAAAAAAAGAAAAAAATGGATTTTTGGTGTTGCCAGCTCCCAGTTTGAACAGTTCAAAGAAGGTCTTTGGAGAGGGGATCTGAAAAGGAGCTACAGATCGCCTATTTGTAGCCCCATCCATGGAGTGAGTGGCAACTGAGTGTGTTGAAGTGTCGTGGAGATCTGCTTTGCAGATGTGAAGACAGGAAAGCAACTTTTGTGACTCTTGAGCAGCACTTTGATCTTCATCATTTTTGTGTAAATCTGGAGGAACAGAACTCTCCTGTGTAGAATTGATGACTTCTCATGTTATTGACCAAACCAAAAATGTGAGAGGCGATTCCCTTGTGCCTGCCTGTGACCCAAAATGATAGAGGTTTTTCTTCTTTCTTTTTCCCTAGTCATCTTTAAAAATAAGTTTAAATTGAAGAAAAAAAATAAAACAAAATTCCTGTTCATCTTATGGCACTGAAATATCTTTACTGGGTCAAAGTAAGGTATATGCATGCACATAATAAGTATTGTGATTGTTTACTGTGAATATCATTGTACATTCACATTTAGTGTTGATAGAAAATGCATGAATCAATGGAGCAGTTACTGCTTTAAGAGAACTGAGAGTTGCATATGGATTTGGAAGTATGGAAGATACAATGATATGAGATCAACCAACAAATTAATGCTTGTGCTTCACTGAGAAATCTCCTACTTTCATTCCTGACGTCGAAACATTCTTGGAAGCAGGTAAGGTATTTTGTCTCTTCCTACTGAACTGGTTGGTAAAGAGATCACTTTTCCCTGCCAAGCCTGTCTCATCTGTTGGAGAGGATCAGAATTACGTGCTTTGGGGTTTTGTTATTGTTTGTTTTGAGTTTTTGTGTCAAAATATTACTTTTTTTTTATTTTTACAGGAAGTGGAGATTCAGCTGAAAAAATGACCTAGCTCTGCTCTGAACCTTCCATTCACGAGATTGGTTTTGTTCCTTGTGAGTAATTATGCTGTTAAGAGTTTTACATGCAGCAATATTCTGAAGCAGGTTCTTGGTGAGTTTGGACCATGTGCATGATATAGTGGGATGGTTCATGAAGTTGCCTTTTGCATGCAGAACTTAGTCACAGGTAGAGTCTACCATTTCTCCAAAACACTATGGGGGATATTCCTTTGGGGAATGCTTTTATTTCCTAAGGCACGGACTACTTGCATAGAGTGAAGCAGATATATATTGAGGATGTTTGCTTGGGTCTTCACTTAGTGATACAGGTGTCAGAGTGGTTTTGCACCAGCTCAGAGCTTTGCACTGTGTGACTATTATGTTTTAATGAGGTACCACTCAGCCTGAAGCCAACTTCATAAGCTTGCAGGGCTGTTCTTCCATTGCCTACATTAGAGGTTTCACATTGGTAAAAGACACTCAAGAGCTGCCCCATTGCAGATTCTTCCAGATTT
Source organism: Rhea pennata (assembly GCF_028389875.1). NCBI lineage: Eukaryota > Metazoa > Chordata > Aves > Rheiformes > Rheidae > Rhea > Rhea pennata. The sequence continues at coordinate 6,160,401 of NC_084678.1, forward strand.
TGTTAAACTGATGCTGCTGACTGTAACTTTGTATGAGTCAGCCTGCTCTGTGGGTCTCAGCTGGAGCTGAAGGCTGTCCCTGCAGTCAGGACCAGCAGTCCTGCATCCCCACGAGGCAGCCCTGTCTGCTCTAACTGGGGCCCTGCAGGTGGTCTGAAGTAAGTACCAATACTTTCTTCCCCCTTTGTGGAGCAGTGGAACCTGCCCCCCCAAACCCACAATGTCTGTATGGTGGAGTCAGGAGCTGCTGCTGCCTTGACAGAGATGAGATACCTGTTTTCCCTTTTATAAGTTTGTTGAGGTTTTAGGACTTCAGCTTTGGGGACATGCAAGCAGAAAGAGTGTTGGCCTAAGATGTTTGCTTGACATGAGCGAGCTGAACCATGAGTGTGCTAAAATGCTCCAAGTCTCCTGATTAGAGTGGTTGGTGAGTTCTTATTTGTTCCTTGGAAAAGAAAATGAAGATGCATTCTGTAGTTAGTCAATTATGGGTTGGTTTCTGGCTGGCTGTGAAGGGCAAGGTTAGATTACACTCTAGTACTAGAGATATTTGGCAGTATCCGTTTGTTGACTGTGCTTTGAGTAGTCAGTAAAAATGATAGTTAGAATAATCAGCTGTGTGTTTAAAACATGCTCCGTAAATCCATATGTGAAATAGGCCAAAGAAGATACAAAAGACGTGTGAAATGAGTACAAGAGCTTTTCCCTAAGATGAATTTTTAGATGCAATAACTTGTTCCTGTCAGGAAGTTAAATAGGTTAATAACTTGTTTGATTTTTACTATTAAAGAACATTAATCCTATCCCTGATTTCTATTTAAGTATATTTATGAGTTTGCCTTGGGGTTAGTCAGAGGTGAATTTAGCAAAGGAAAAAAAAAAGTTCAGTGAGTCTACATTAATTTCAGTGCAACAAGACAGAGATTGTGCAGACACATTGCTGCCACTACAGAGCACGATAGTGCTGATTAGCCATGTCTTGCCTATTTGTATGGCGGTGATTTTTAGCATGGAAGCAAACTAGTGTGTTGTTTCTGTGAAGGTGGTAGCTCTCAAACCCTGCTGAGTTCCAGTAAGTACTGCAGAGCACATGCTGCCCTGGGGACGATTGAAATGTCCTCTTTGCAGCACCTGCACTTCACATCTGTCTGCTCTGTGCATATGTTGTCCAGAAGCGGGAGATAAGTTTGAGCAAGCTTGAGGTAGGAACACAGGAGATGAAAGTGGGGAGTGGGGCAGAAAGGTAGAAGACTTGTACCCTACTCTGGAGGAATGAGTGTGTGAGGTTGGGAACTGTTTCAGGAAAAACATGTGAGTACCATATATGTAAAGAATTGCCCTCTTTTTCTAGTTTATTGTTGTGGGAATTTCTGTTTTAGATATTCTCTTTGTTATAAGAGATTTTCTTTAAAAAAAAACTGAGCCTAGACTATGAAAAGATCAGGGACATCTGGCCTACACCATGTTTGCTCTAGCACTAACATAAGGGATAAAACCAAAGTGCAGAGCTGAGCCTGGGGAAGAGAGAACAGCATTTTCAATGTGATCACGTTATCTACAAAAACATTCCACTTAATAGTCCTAGCCAGAATCAGCTACCTTTCTAAAAGAGAGGTTGTCTAATATGTACAGAGCTAGAAAGATGAGAGGGGTAGGAAAGCCAGAACAGGTCAGAATGAGTACTGGTTACACAAAGCCTGAAGGGGAGGGAGCATCTAGTGATGAGACTATCAGCCTTGGATCTATAAATAACGGTACCATGTTTATTCCCCCCAGGCCCCGTTGTCAAAAAGACTTTTTTTTCCCTTGTCAGCCAGAGACAGACAGACATGGGTTATCTGAGTGAGAACAAAGTAAGTGCTCCTTTCCCAGGGCTTGCCAAAGCCATGGGGATGTGGGTATGACCGGAAAAGGTGCATTTCAAATGGACATTTTCGAGAGAGGAGCTCGTCGCTTAAAGAATCAGAAGACTTAGAGTGTCTGTTTATAGGCAAAACCATCTTTATCTTTCTGCAGTATACTTGGGAGAGATAGAATAGCCTGGTCATGTGCTGGAAAGATACGACTCATTTCATGTTGGTTCTAAGTGAAACTAATGTATTACTCAGTTTTATGCAACTCTAGTAAATTTTGCTTTTTTAAAAAAAAAGGGGGGGGGGGGGAGTGAAGGAGAGAGAATTACCTAAAGCCTAACCAATATTTACTAGAAAATTAATTCAGAAATAAGGTTGACCTCAGCTTCTTTGTAATGAAAATCTGCTGACATATCTTGTGATTTTGTTTCTCTTTTTAAAGCAGTCCTCAGGGTTGATAATATCAGGACCAGCTATTGATTCAAATCATGGCTGGATGGTTTTGCCTGTGTTGTTCCAAAGGAAGGTGCTAGATTCAGTAGTCTCCTGGTGTTTCTGCAGTGCTTATTGCTAAAGCATCTTAGCACCTCCCCGTTGCTAAGCTCTGCTCATCATGTGTGATGGGCAGATGTGTGCTGGGGCACACTGCTGCTTTGGGGCGTTAGTGGCTCTGAACATTGTGGTGGTTGCTCATTTTTCTTTTTTCTTTTTTTTTTTTTTGCTGACCATCTTCTGCTCAGAGCAAACAATCCCCAAACCACTCTTATTCACAGCACCATTTATCATTGAATTCTGATTAACTGAAGCCACCCATCCAGAGGAGCTAGGAAGATGGCAGCAATTTTCAATTAAAATATCCAGAACAACCTTGTCATCTCTTTCATAATCAGTGTATTTACTTTCAAAGGTTAAGACCATCTTTAACAGCGTAGAGTGCTATTTTTCTTCAGCCATGCTTGCAGTGTGTCTGTGTAGGACTCCCATACACCACTAAACTGTGATTAAGATCAGAAAGAGGGCTCTGTGTTCTCCAACATCCCTCTTTTCAGCAATTATTTCCATTCATGTCTGCTGAGTTCACAGAATGGGAAGTTTGTGGTACCTGAGAAAAGTATGCCGTTTTGTGCATTACCATCCTCCTCCCTTTCTATTCATAAAGTTCAGGGAGTTAGAACTAAGCTGGTGTTTCTGTTGATGTCATATGAAATATTGCAGAGTCTAGTTTGCTCTCCAGCAGCTATGACACAGGGTCACTGCTTTGGGAGCAATAAAAGTTTCCCTTTTGTGGATTTTGGAGAGAGTTTGACTCAGGAGAGGAATAAAGGGAATAGATACCATGCATCACAAAGGGGGATCTTCTTTCGTTTTTGCTTTTTTGTGTGTGTTTTTGTCCATTTGTTTTCTGAATCACTCTTCTGGTCGTATGTAGGTACGCAGACAATTAAAGAGGAAGGTGCCTGAGAAGAAGAGAAGCGACTAAAGCAAGTGGAATCAGTCTATCTGACTTGAGAGACGGGTAGGTGCTTTGGGGAGAGTAGGGAGACTTCATCATTGCCTTTCATTCAAGTAAGCTATAAAAAGCCCTTAAGCTTCTGGGAACAAGTACTAAAAGCAAACCCAAGCAGAGCCCTTGGGCTCCTCCTGCTTGAGGAGTTTTCGTAGACTTGTCTTAGTGACTGCAGGAAAGACTGGTTAGGAAACACCTTGTCTAATTTTTACAGCTATTCCAGTAGATCTAATGAAAAATATTGTTTCTGTCTATGAATATCATTCTGCCTAGGTCCTTAGACTCTCAAAGCTAAAGTAAAGCACTACAAGAAAAATGTTTGCTGGATTTAAGAGAAATAAAATTTCTTCCTGATGATGGTCCCACCTTTACCTCAGTTCTCATGGGACTATGAAATCTTGTGCTTTACTGGTGCTCAGATGGTGGAAAAAAGAAGTTATTTCCCTTTTCAGGATTTTGTATTCACTTCTGAATTTGTCATTTTAAAAATGACTGAAGTTTGCTAGCAGGCTAATTTTGACATGTTTACAAAGTAGTACAATGCCTTGGTTATCTATAAGAACAATCTGATTTCCATTGTTTATTCCATTTCTAATTAAAAGCTCACTGAAAGGTGGAAGGCTTTGCAGGAAAAAATGAGGAATTTACTTAGATGGCTTGTAGCTGCAGAAAGTAGTTATGCAAATGTGGGCAAAATAAAAGCAGAGTTCAACAAATTCACTGTTACTTTATAAAAATCACATCGTGAGTCAGCAAAACAAGATCCTCTTTCATCTATAAATTTTCAACTCAGAGAAGTTCACAGCTTCCTCATTTCCAAGCCCGAGCAAGGCTTGCGGGAAGAGTGGAACGGGTGCGACATGACTTCAGAAGCTGGCAGCTCCTGGCAGCGGTTCGGCTGCGCACTGGCCATGCGGCTCCTGGCACACGCTTGCTCTCGATGCAAGTTTGTCCTGGCTGTGGGAGATGTGGGTTCAGCGCTGTCCTGGGAGCAGTGCCGCACGCATGTGCTTCGCTGCATAACTTCGCCTCGTGCACAGATGCTGCTGCTCATCACTGACTCATCTGGCGGCTGCTGCACAAGCAGGCGTTGTAGTTCACTCTGACTCCTGGCTCGGACTGCGGTTCTGTGTATGCCCAGTGCAGGCTGGAGAAGCACTAGCAGCCAGAGAGGTGGGCAACTAGAGCTCATATTAGTGGCATTTTGTATTCTGCTCATGCCTGGGTTTGCACTAACCTTTTGTTTCTAAAGAGCGTTCTTCACGCTGTGGAACTGATCCAGGCATCTGTCCTACTTTGTCAGCCTTTCCCTGGCAAAGCGGCCCTAACCTCCCCGACAGAGTGACTCAGGATGTTCGTCTTGCTGGCTAAGGCTTTCTCTCCCTCCCTCCATGCCACTGTACACCCTTTCCTTCCCTCCAAGCCCACTGCTCCCTCACATTTCTAGCAGCAGAGCTCGTTGAAAAACAGAACCATCTTCTTTGGTGTTGTTTCGTCTTTGACGTTTCCTGACCTGCTCTTCTGAGCTGTACGTAGCGGATCAGAATCTCAAACAAGTTCCTTCACCCACTAATGCAGTGTTAAGACCATCAGTACTCGAATCCTTGAGATCTTTCCTTCTCCGCAAAGGTTAAAGAGAATCACTTTTGAAAACTTCAGCTTCCAGCTGAGTGAAAGGAGATGAGATCAATGGGATCTGTGCAGCCCTGATACAGTGCCCTTGAGGTTACGTTCCCAGCCTGCTGATAGGATCAAGGCTGCTGAGCACTTCCGGTGCTTTCTGAATGTGCCCCATCTGGAATAGCTTGGGGGAAGCTGGGTCTAATGCATTCAGGGCTCCATGGAGGGCTTTCTCAGGCAATCTTATTGGTCCTTCCTAACAGCAGCATCCTCAGATTCAGCCACAGCTTGCCCATATATAGCTCAAGGCCCCTTCAGCAAAGCCATTCAACATGTCTTTGAGACTGTCTTTCAAGAGATACAGTTCTCTTGCGGTCAGTCCAGCTTGACCACCCCAACCAGGAGCTCCTGATCCTGGGTGCTCCCTCGTCATGGGAGCAGGCATGTGTCCTCCTCTCTGTATGATCAGGGCATACTTTCCACAACTACTTTATTAAAGCCTCCTGTAACTTGTATGGGGAGAACTCTGCCCACTTCATCTGACAGGCCTCCAGGGTGGATTGGTGAGTAATACTGAATTAAGATGGAGAAACTGGAGAGAGATAGCTTCAGAAATTGGGATGTCAACTCCTGAATGTGAGTAGGAAGTGCAGGACTGCCTCTAGTAGGAGATTTTGCAGCAAGTTTTTGGCAAGGAAGCTACTTCATAGCCTCTGATCATGCATAACTGTGGCAGAGGGCAGGCTGCCGGCAGTATGCCACCTCTGGGATTTATGGGGCCATTTGGCTGCTGCAAAGTGAGCCCATAATGATTTACACCGAACCATGATGAAGCAAGCAGAAAGGAATTAAGTGGGCAAAATATTACCCTGCACAGCATCTGTGGCTTGGTCGGTGAAATGATGTGCCATGAAGACAAGTATTAGCACTAGGAGAACCAAAGAGGACCTGATGGTTTGTTGGTCGCTGTCTGCAGAAGGGCTTCTCTGACACGCTACCCTACAATGGCCACACATCTCCCTGCATTGCCTCCAAGCACCTAGGAGCTGACTGGACAAACTGGACTGCTAGCTGTTTTTGTATGCATCCAAACTGCTAAAACCTGGAGAATCCAGTCAACCACCTTAATTTGTGGGCAACAGGCCAGAAAGGGAGACAAGTTTCCCTCGGTTTTGATAGTAGCTATCTCTGGCCCAAGGTTTTTAACAAGTCATTGTGGGTCAGGAAGCAAAGAGCTGCTAGACAGAAGGGTTGCCATCAGGATATTTGGGTTTCATGTGCTTTTGCGATGGGAGGATATTCTGATGTTCAAGTCAGTGGACTTTTATTTTGCAGGAAGCAGAGCTGACTGGGTTGTTAACAGTGATCATGATAATGGATACTCTTCATGTGCGTGAGTGGACACAGTATCTGTGAGGCAGTGTACTTCTGAAATGCCTGTGAAGTCTAAGCCAGAAGACTGTCTGTGCTTGTTTCCCAAAATTCCCTGAGATATTGAACTTAGATAAAATATCCTTGTGCACTTTAATATGAAATATTTCACAGAGAATTCATACAGCAACAGCAAATGGGGCAGAAGTGGGGAAGAACTATCTATGTAATTAGGCGTGGGACTGTCAAAGAGGTCCTAGTTAAAAAAAAACAAACAAACAAAAAAAAAAAACACCTAAGGGTGAAAATACTTTGCAACTGTGAATTCTTAATGCTGCTTGCCAGTCTTTAAGTAAATGATTTTCCTTGGTTCTTGGACTTATGATGGAGCAGGCTGTCCCCTTGAGTGATGTTAAGTGAGGGCTGGATTTCTCTTTGCCGGTAGTTTCTCTGTGTGGCCAATTTATTCTGCTTTTATTTGACAGCAGAAAAATGTTTTATTTGTTGGCATCAGAGTCTTTTTGCACTTTACAGTAATTGTCTGTTCACTGATTACATTTCTGGTCCAATAATGCAGGGTCACCAGTAGTCCCTGTATGTCAGCCCCATAGGGCTGCAGATACCTGGGAAACAGGATAAACATCTTCACTGCAATACAGGTAGATATTATGTGTGTTGGTGTGCTGTGGAAAGGAGATGTCTGCTTGTCTCAGACTGTAGATTCAGAAGTTCTGAAACATGCATAGCCACATAATTCCTATGGCTGTATAGCTCGTGGAAGTGTTTGTGCGTTGTCCCTGGTGATCTGTGGGAGCCTGGAGCTTTACTGTATGACATCTCATAGATCAGTGATGATCTCAGGTTCTTTCTGGTCATCTTGGATGGAAAATTTTGTCCTACATATGCACCATGTGTGGGAATCTACATGCATTACTGTTGTTTTGGGTATCTCTGGTGCTGACAGTGGTATTTGGCAGTGGCATTATTATGGCAACAATGGTTTTGATGTCAAATTGCTGTGCCTCCCAGCTAAAAAAAAGTCCTGTCTTGTCCAACATCTAGTGGTTGATGCCCAATTGCTTCTAGTCTGAAATGGCTGTCTGGCAGCTCTCACAAGTGCATACCGCTTGACAGTACTGGGCATGAGTTTCTTATCCTTTCACGTTCCTGTATTAGCAGCCTGGTGATGCTCAGCTCATGTAGGAGGTCAGTGAGTCTTCCCAGTGGATGCTAGTGAACTATTGAGACGTACCAGGTGTGAACTCAGCAGAGGGGTCCTCCAGCAACTCAGCTGCATTGGACAGTGACTCAAGCCTGGCTGGTGTAGCCCCTTGGGTGCTGGGTGTCTGCCACCCAGATGTATGCTGTGTCTCTTCCCCTGCCTGGTCCTCAGTGAAACTTTCAACCCCATCTCTCTAGTCCTGCCAGTCCTGCTGCAGGAGTGTCAGACTGCTGGAGGGTACTAGTGGGGCCTGATGTGGATGCTGGAGGGTAGCGGTGGGAAGGGACTCCCAGTGTAGGGCTATTTGCTGTGTACTACGACTCTGGGAGTAACGTGGGGAATAGGCAAATGGGGTGTAAGATAAAAGTGAGTGTGGAAGAGCTGCAGGGTATACTTTGGACTTTGATATGCAATGTAGGGCAGTTGATGAACATCCCAGGAGACTGTGGTATGGATGTGAACAGCCCTTCACTGGGGCAATCCATGGGAATGACACAGTCATCCCGTGTGGGGATGTAGCCTAGGAGATGGTGAACTCGTGTGCCTCTCTGCTGTTAGTCTTTTAAGGCTATCTCTGCTAACCACAAATGAAAAAAAAAAAAAAAAAGAGAGAGAAGGGCAGAGACAAAATGTAGTTTAAGCTAATGAGGGGCAACATAAAATAGGGTTATTTACTTAAATTGAACAGCGTTTGGAAGTCTATTTTAATCTAGTCCCTGTGCTCCATTTGTCATGCTGCTATGGGGGCATCATTTTCAGGGTTGTTGACCCTTGAACATATAGATGCAAAGCTGGGAGTGCGTTTCCCCAGTGGCTGAGCAGGCATTCATTAAAACTAGGGGTGAATTTCTCAGGGGAAGGGAGTAAGGGGGACCGAGGAGCCCGATCAGCCATGTTTGGAGTAATGCATGTGCTCTCCTGGTTTATGGTGGGGTTGTCTCTGACGGCAAAATCCTCTCTCTCTCTTCTGTTTGGATTAGGGCTAGGTCTGATCTGCAGAGGGTAAAGCAGGGGACTGGGAGGCAGAAGTCTGGTTTCTATTTCAGGCTGTGCCACTGCAACATGCTTTTTAAGAGGGCTGGTGGATTATGTGTTTCCCACAACCAAAGGGAAATGTACTCAAGAGGGAATGTTAAAAGGCAGCCAAAGGAAAGAGGAAAGAGGTGATGTGATTTGATATCAGCTGACCTCCCTTGTATCCATATCTCCCCTTCTCTTGGGTACCCTGAGAAAAACTCAACCTTCCACAGAATGAATATTCTCTAAATATGCCCCCCCCTTTTCCCTTCCTTTAGCTTTAGATCTTGATCTGTTGAGAAATTCCCATTTGTTTGTCTCTTCAGTTTCCATAATCTCACTGACTCTGAAGCAATGAGGAAAACCTAGCATTAGCCACTTAGCAGGGGAAGTTCAGTTCAGTCCAGCTGTGGGCTGTTCAGTGTTCACTCTTCTTCTTCTTCTTTTTTTTTTTTTTTTTCCACTACCATGTCCATTTCTGCAGAAGCAGCTGACACCTTAGTCACAAGATCAGTCACAGATCTACCAAAGCTCTTAATACCTAGTTGTATGTTTGTGTGTGCATTTTCTTTTTCAGGGTAAGTACATATTTTAAGGATGGAATAACAGTTTGTCCAAGAATCAACAGTCTACAGGGAGCCAACTAGTCTAGCAGCCAAGACTTGTGCTGTTTCCTTGAGGTTTTGGGGATGGGTTGCTTGCCTGTCCTCTTACATAAAAGCATAGCAAATTGTCAGAATAAACACATTTTTAAACATACAGCACCATCAGTCAGAGCTTAACAGAAGCTGATTGGCTGGAAAAGAGATCAAGGCAACTGGGAATTTGGATGACCTGACTCTGAGGCTTTTGGACTAAAAGGTTCTTTTTCATTCACTGGAGCTGTTTTTTTTTTCCTTTTTTCTTTTCTTTTTTTTTTAGGTAATCATCCAGGAAAGAAAGAAAATATCGTCCTCCTTCCTCCAGGCAGTGAATCTGGAATAAGAATCCTACTGTATTATTTTATTTATTTATTTATTTATTTATTTATTTATTTATTTATTTATTTTATTTTTATTTTTTTTTTACAAAAGACAGATTGCTACTGGGTATGAATCTTTGCCTCAGGGCCTGTGGAGAAAGAAGCCAAAATGCAGATCTCCCATCTCAGATCTATGCTGTCTGATTTACAAGCCAATGGTTAATTTAGGTTAACTTTAGTCATCTGGGGATGGTCTGTCCAGCCCATGGAGGGAGCTTTGGCAGAAATTACACTGAGCAGGAGAAAAACCTGATGCTTTACCTTTAGGTGAGCAATGGGATGCTGTCTGGGCCATAAACTCAACAGAGTTGTCTATGAAATTTCATTAAATTTACAAGGCAACAATCATTATTCCAGAGCAAGGAGAGAAGATGGAAGGAGGCTGAAGTCCAGCTAGGAACTGGCCAGACTAGTTCTTGGATTGTTTTCCACTTTGTGATTATCCTTATCTACATCTGGAAGCTGGAGTATGTTCCTAAGAGTAAGCGGATGTGTGAAGTGTTCTGGCAAAGTTAGAAATCTCATTTTCTCTTCAATATAATACAGCCTAATTAGATTGCTGTTACCGTGCTGAGAACCTGCTTTGATTGTTACATCTTTGTGAAAAGGCATCTGTATTTCTCTCCTCCCTTCTGCCTGTAAGGACTGCAGAGCTGGAAATGGGAAGGAACTTCCAGACTGCAAATCCCAGCTGTGAAATAAATCTGTCCGGGGAGCGTGGTGCACCTGCCAGCTGACCAGCAGTTTGACAACGTAAGTGGAACTGTAAGCCACCTAACAGAAGTTTGGAACAATCAGTAATTCCCTACCAGAATAAAAAAGCCCCAAAACCTCAAAACAAAACTACTGCAGTATACTGGATGTTTTTCATCCTGTAGGTCACTGCTGATGAGATTGACTGTCAGTGGTCAGGCGACCAGTTTGACAGCTGGAAATAGATTCTTACTTGTCTGACTTGCTTCTGCCATGTCACTCAGAAACATGGGTCTGTACATTTTTGGATATTATTTTTTATATCTGTGACTGTTGAGGGTAAGGCAGACAGGTGTACTATGTCCACAGGAGACTGTGTAGTGCTGTGTAGATGTACTTGAGCAAGCTGTTTCGAATGCCGTACCTGCAATTATGCAATGTGGAATTTGGCCTAACTCGTTTGTGCAGCTTGCCATATTAACATGTCTACACTGCTTTTGATATTCACATTAACATAGTTAGTCTTAGCTTGGTTACTTCTGCATAGCATTGCACTGTGAGTTATAGTGAAACCAAGAGAGAATACGGACTGACTGACTGACTTACGAATATTCTCCTTCCTCAGAAAGACTTTTGTGAACCTCACACTGTGAGATGGTCTGATCATGGCAATTTTCACATTCAGAACTTGCTTTTGCAAAATGCAGGGAAGATTGGTCAAAATATCTTGGATCTTGCTGTCTTAGCTCACACATGATCCGGCTGTCTTAGGTCTTAAAAATCTTCATAATGAAAGCTCTCTGAGGACTGATATGTGCCCAAGAATCATTTCACTGAAACATACAATTTTACTGAAGCCAAAATGATGTTTCTTCTTGCTAGCTTATTTATGTTTATCATAATTGTGTCACTGGGATGCCTCCTATGCGTTTGTTTGATCCACTCATATTGCATCTTATTCTGACTCTGAGTCCTTCTTAGGGTAGTCCTGCCTTTCTAGAGCACGCATGAATATCTGTGGTTCCACATGAATCACTTTAAGTGCTTGCAATAAGTATATGGCTGAGCAAAGTAAGGAGAGAAGCTGGGAGGGATGAGTGGAAAATGACTGCGCGAAGAACAGGAAAGAATTACAGTAGATGGCAAGGAGTTAATCAAATAAAAAAGGTTCTTTTAAATCTCTCTGTGTCTCTCTCTGTCGCTCTCTCTCTTTCTCTGTGTTTTTTTTTTAATAACCTCGTTCTTGTAATGATTACACTGGCCAGCCCTTGATACTTCTCTGATTAGAGCAGAGTTGTAGTGGCCATGATGAGTTACCACAACAGTCTATTACTGGCATTGTTAACTAGTGTCCCTCATTAAATTAAACTGAAAAGGACATGAAGGGGAATCTTTCCAAGGTGTTGCTCAGCTTATAATTATTTAAATTTATTTTAAATGATAACTTTGTTTTAATTTATCAGAATCTCCTCATCTTGAAAATGAAAGGTCTTCAGGCTTTGTCTTTTTTTCTCCTTTTTCTCTAAATACATGCATTGCAGAGGGTTAATTCACTCTGTGAAGATTTTTTGAAGGTCATACTCAATGCCATTAGCATTATACAGTACCTTTGAGAATAGCTGTTTGCCTGTGCAGATATTTCTGTGGCACCATATTGCTCTGTGTACCAGATGCCATTTATGTACCAAAACAGTAGGCACCTTTCTGCCCATTGGGGTTTGTATGCTAGAGATGAAATTCTTGTACATTAAAATACAAAAAAAAAAAAAAAAAAAAAAAAAAAAAAAAAAAAAGTAAAAGGAAGCTGTCATTTTCCTCAGGCCTGGCTTGCTGATCTATGAAGAAGGCCGTTACTTGTGGTAACCACCCTAAAGGAGCAGAAGGGCTCCAGAAAGGCTGGATCTTTGAAGGAAACCCCCTTTGGGGAGTTCTGCTGGGCTTGTTCTGTCTTTTATTCTGCAAAAGTGTAGTGAGGAACTGGGGGAGGTTTTACATTTACTGTAAAGGATGAGTTTTCCCAAGGACAGAGGTTTATAAGATGAGAGATATGCCCGGTGATGGGGGAAAATAATTTACTACTTCTTAAGGCAGAAGTTGAACCTACTGAAAATATACTTTAGGCCTCTGAAAGGTTTTCCACAGGATAGCAGCTCTTCTCTCAGGATTCTTGTAGATCTTTTAGTATTGTGTAACTTCCCCTCCACGAGCCCAGGTCCTAGAAATTCCACCAGGGACAAAGCAAAAATCTGTTTTTCTTTTCAGGAACAGAGCTGTGGGCGTAAACAGCCAGGTCCATTCCAGTCCCCTACACTTATAGCTATTATACATGACGTGTAAGCCAGAAAATCCCCAGATTATCTATAGACTCTGGTGTAGACAGCAGAGGCTGCCAAATACTTCCTCACACTCTAGAAAGAAAGACAAGCTGTGTTAAAATAAAGTGGTACAACTGTGAGTCTAGAGTTGCGTTTGTGAACCGCTGAAGTAAGGATGTGTGGTACAAGATCACTTAGTTCCTTTTAAAGTCTGTCTTGACTTCATTTTGTGTTTGAGTGCTTTCCCCTACGATCCAGCAGATTCCATGTTATGTGCGCTCCTCGTTGATGAATACCAGTCTGTCACGTTTCATGGGAAACAGCACAGTAAGTTACTTTACTTGTAACTTGCCTTAAAAATCAAGTACAAACTATGCATCAGTCAACAGAAATAAACTGAGAAAGCGCTGAGATTGGAGCCATCTGTGTACTTTAGGGGGAAAAAAAATGTTCTCCCAGAGAATCCTGCATCTGCCCATGCCCCTTTTCTTACAAAGATGTTTTTTATTTAGGATTATGGCTGTCCAAAAGAATGGTCTGGTGCCATGTTGGGTATCCGTTTACTAGCTCTTTTGGCTGGGAGAGTCGAGTTATAAAATTTCCTAGTAGCATTTTACTGACTCCCACCATATCAATCTGTGATTACAGCTGGCCAGTGAAAGATCTTGTACTTCCAGTCTGAGGATGAGAGAAGTTGGCAAGCTGGTTAGTATGCACCTTATTTACCTAGTGTACAGATTATTGTTTTAAAATGTCGATATATCCATCTGAAGTGCTGGTACACTAGTCTGCAGTTGCAGCATGGTATGCCGATGTATAGCAACTCAATTTGAGGATTGCAATAGCTCCCTGAGCAGATACATTTTTCAAAATGTCACTGCAGTATTGGCTATGATATGAGTTTGGATAGAGCACAGGCAAGTAAATAAAAATCATTACCTGATAGAGGAGGGCTGCTAGGAGCTTGCTGTGTATAACGCAAGTCGCTTCCTCACAACTAAGCCTAGGATTTCCCCCTAGGTCTCATGGCTAGGACCTCAGAACTGTTAGGCTTAGGGAATCTGCTTGAGTTGGCCTCCTCTGGCCCTTGTTTCGGGATCTTGAACCTGTGCACCACTCACCTGCTCTTTTCCTGCCCAAGAGTCCCAGACAGAACTGCTGCTGGTCCTTGGATCTCCACTGGTACGCAGCATGTGGGCTCCCCAAGGGGAAAGACGTGCTGTTTGTTAGCAGGTCAGAGAAGCCCCGGTAGACCACATAGCCCTGCCTGCAAGCCAGTGGCAGCTGCATCCAATAGTGTTGCCTTCACCTGTATACAAGTGCACATGTATTCATCTGCTGTGGGATGAGTGCCCTGCTCTGAGATCACAGATATGACTGTGACTTACTACATGGGTACCTACTGTCCTGGAATTGAAAGAAGGTAGATATGGAAAGGTAGAGGTAGATTTTGAAATTTCCCTTTAAAAATAGGGTGTCACTGTCATGGCATCTCATGTTGTTTTTCTCTGGTCTGTTAGAGGAAACAAGAAGTTTGTCAATCGGTGGGGCTAACAGTGCGGTTCGGTTCACCAGGCACTTGTCCCTCAAAATATGAAATGCTGCAAATGCTCCAGCTGCAGAAGTCATCAAGCGTTTGACTGGCAGGGATGCTAGGAAGACATTTGAATGGAGCCAGACAGACGTAATGAGAGTCTCATTTTCAGCTTTTTGGTTCAGAACCACATTTGATCAATGTTTACACTTGACGAGTGGTGAAAATAGGTTTGAGGGAAACGCCGTAAGTGTCTTTGCACTGTGCTGTCCAACTGTTGGCATTGAATTTGTGTGGTTGAGACTTGCAGTCTTCTTGCATCAGCTATGGTGTCTCAAAATTAGCTGAAGGAGCAAGCCAAGGAGAGGCTGTCTGATCTTGTTCTGTTTCAAACAACATACTCAAAATGATAAAAACTATTGACGATTCCTATTGTTTGACATCAAAATGACATGTGATGGAAATTTGGCATCTTGCATTCATCCGTTGGTGGGAAAAGAGGAATCCCACTGCTACTTTGCTTTTTATTGTATGTGAACAGCCTTTCTTAGTCACTACTAGTACTAGTTAGTACTTAGGCAATACCTAGAAAACAAGTCATTAGAGCTTCTTACCTGCATGAACTACAGTCTCTTTCCTCAAAAAATGCCTGTGGCCCTGACAGCTTTTCTGTCTATTAAAGCCAATAATGTGGGGTTATGATTTGAGCCCTGGGACTTCAGAAGGATGTAAGCCGGTACCTGACATTAGGCATCTGTATGTGTTTTGCTACGTCTATATGTGTTTTGCTGAGTAAGGGTGTCCTAGCCAGGTACTTAAATTTTAAATGTGTTGGGGCCTTCGTTCATAAAGTAGGCAAATTTCAATCTAGACAGCAGTGAAAGGAATAAACATTAAGCTCCAAACATTCTGTTATCAGAGTAGCTCTTCAAACTATGCAGGATTGCACTTTAAGATGGGCAGAACATCTTTAAAACCCTTTTGCAGTAGCTAAGAGCTTAAACATTAACTTTCATGAGAGGCATTATAGATGTCTGTGAATATTATATAAACACTAGCCTGTTTGCAACAGTTTATAAACCTGAATATTTTATAAGAAAATACTGAACGTTTAACTTGCCTTGTATTTTTTATACGGCAATAAAAGCACCATTTTTATCAAAAGATGCTGGAGAACCTGACTAATAACATGACATTTTGTTATAAACTAGGAGGAAAGCTCACTACTCTCAAATTAATAAAGTATGTAATTTTTACAGGAATTTCTACTCTGAAGAGGAATACTTTGGCTTTACCTACTATTGCATAAAGACGCATGCAATTTGTGAAGACGTTCTTGTATGCATCTTTATGTCTCTGTGGCTAAAGAGATTAGTAGCACTTGAGACTTACAGTGTTTTTAGTGGTATACAACGACACATTGCTTGGAAAATGAAAATACCGTGTCTGCACCTGGTCTGATAAATGCATGGCATTTCATGCCTTTGCAAAGTGACCTTCCTACAGGAGGCGGGGTTCAGCAAGTTTTATTCTCAAACATATTCTCCTGGAATATATATTCCAATTTCAAGGAGACACAAGATATGCTTCGAGGAAGCTACAATGAGTTATTTCAGTCCAAAATTACTAGACAGACTCCCTGTAAGTACCCCCCCCCTCCAGCAAACAGTATGGTTGCTGTGGCCAGATCTCATGTGAGAATGTCAGCATTAATTCCTTTGTGTCCTAAAAAGTTTTCCCTATTTTACATTTGGTATAAACCTTGTAGAAAGTAGGGTTGCCATTTATGCTGTTTTCAGAGCAAACATTAGTGCCAACCTGAACAGAGCAAATATTTTTTTGGGGGGTGTCTATAGTCTTTCCTGTAGATTAAACAGGAGCATAGCTTCTTCATTAAAGCACGTAAGCATCAGAAAGCATATCACTAGACCTTTCCTATTGCTTTGAGTATTTTGCAATCATTTCATTCCTGTAATTGTATTTCTATATTCCTATTTGGCATAATTGAGGAGTCCTTCTGATCTCCTTTATTCCTTGAGTATATCAAGTCACTTCTATGTCATGCAGCTGCAAAGGGGCAGCTTTTTGTCCCCCCAGAGACTTTTTGTTTGTTTGTTTTACAAGGTTTATTGATTCCATTTCACGGTTTGGAAGTTAAGGCACCAAAATACTAACTGGCTTGGCCAAATCCATAGATGAAATGGGGGACAGAGCATTGGGCAATTGCTACCAGTTTCTAAGTGAGCTCTCAAACCACTGGAGAGCTCCTTAATTTTCGGTCTTTTCTAGCACTGCCAGAAAGTTTTTGAATTTCTGGGCCAGTTCTTCAACAATGTTGTACCTCTTATTCCCTCTTGTAAAACAAAACAAAACACGAATAATAATAATAAAAAAAACAGCCTTGCAAGGTAACATATCTGAGAAATCAGTTGGTAGCTAGTAATTTCCTTGGCCAGTTTGACTCCTCTTTCAGTTCACAACTTGTCCGTCAGTGAATTCATTCCTTGCTCGAAGCATTTTACCAAATCATTTCTCTTCAAAACTGTCTGTTAGCACTTCGCTAAGCCTCAGACTGAAGATCTTTGATCCACCCATTCCAAAATCAGATGAATGACAGAACCCAAACTCTGTATGCAAAAGCATTCAGCTTTTGGAGGTACATTCAAAACCTGAGCTTGGATTTGGCTCAGAGCACAGTTGCTTTGATCTGGCTTCAGATCTGCGTGCCGTGTCTGGTGACATCTCTGTTTCCAGAACAAAATCTGGTGTTTCTATCTCTATGAGAGAGCTCTTAGCCTTGCTTACTGCCTCGGTGTGCTTTGGGTGGGAAATGACACCTGCTGATCCTCATTCAGATGGTGTTTGCATGCAGTGTATGTGTGTGGGGGGGGAGTTAATAATTTTTTAATTGTTTTTAGTGGCATTTTGACACAAGGAAGAGTGTCTAAGAAACCCAGCACAGTGTGTTATTTTCACAGTCCTCTCCCTCTTGCCCTTTTCCCTTACCGTGTGCAACTGCTTCCCACTTTCTAGAAATCAGATCACCACGGTTCCTCCCCATTCCTTTCCTTTCTCCGCATGATGAGAACATTGGATGTTTTTTTCCCCTTGGATCGCAAAGTCAGGGCAAACTTGGTACTGTGGTCTTTTGCGCTAAGAGCACATCGGCAGCACTTCGCTCTTTCCAGGGAATTATTCTAGATTTATTCACCACAAAGCATCCAACCATAACAACTCAGTAATTTTAAGGCCTAAGGAAAAAATGTAACAAGATGTTCAAAAATTTTGGTTTGGGATAATTGGGAGTTGTTTATATCCTTGTGCTGCTGATTATGTTGTCATATGCCAGCATTATTGGTGTCCTCAGGAGCAGGATTGTCTTTGCTTGGAAAAAAACCCTTTGTTTTAACCACCTAAATGCTGGTTAATGTAACTCATAAATGTGAGGAAAAATAGTCCCCTGGTGTTGCTGGATTTATCAGATGCTCAAAACGATAGCATTGAGGATGGAATAAATGACTAGATAGATGGATAAATAGGACATGTGTTTATTGCAAGTTTTAGGATAAAATCTTGGGGCACTGCAATTTTTCTGAAGCTTATGTGGGGCAGAAATTTCCCAAAACACAGCAGAATACAGCCCTCACTTTTCTTGGGTTTGAAAATGCCTTTCTTTGTATAATGATCGTACAGAGCTTTTTAAAGTGTATCCTCCTTGGGTTTTATAGCACACTATTATTTTTGCAGGAATCTGGAATTCGCATCTCTAGCCCACTGCTTTCCCCCACCTCAGTGAAATACAAGTGGTACCTGTGAAGTCCCATGGACGCTTGTTATGGAAGTGCATTGGATAAGATGTGGGACTCTAAAGTAATGCTTCTACTGAGGTTCCCTGGAAGAGCTGGAACTAATATCTCTTACTAATCTGGTGGAAAAGCTTACACAGAATGGGCTGGGAGCTAAATGCTCTTTACACTACTCTGACAACTTAAAAGAAGCTTAAAGCCAATATAAATTATGTTTGCAGTCATTTAAGACATTTTGTATTGCCAGAGTGGCCTCTCGAGGTTTTCCTGTCAAAAAAAAAAAAAAAAAAAAAAAAAAAAAGAGAGAGAGAGAGAGAGAGAATCAAGTGCTGTCAATAACGTTGTTCTAATATTTTGTACCAACTTCCAACTTCTCTGAGGTTTCCATCAGCAGTTTCACTCTGATTTCACAGGAACTGCAGACTAGATGCAGCATGTCAAGAGAAAGCGTTGTCTGCATCCACAGTTTTTATATCATCTAATTTAAAGTGCATCCTGAATTTTTGGGGAAAAAGATCTCAACAACTGTAGAGAGGAAAATGAGCCATTTCCTTAACTTGAACCTGCACAAATTAGTGGTAAAGTGTTGATCTCTAAGCTTGCAGTTTCTGAACCATAAAAGCTGTTTATTTCACCCTATAAAAGAACATTTGAACTTATGTAGCTATTTAAGTTTAAAAGCTATCAGAGATGTAGGGAGGTGGAGAAGAGGCTTGAATCAGTAATCCAAGCTTGTAATACAATCTTCATCTGCTGCATAGCTTGCATAGGAATCCCCTTCAATGTGGATTTTCTCTGCTTGTAGCAATCCTACCATATAGGAAATGTACAGTATATGTTTCCAACATTATTCATAATTGCAGTAAAGCTTACAAAGCAATCCATTCCTTGTGTATTCCTAGTGATCTGCAATAACTGGATATTCTTAAGTATTCATTTAAAGAAAGGAAAATCTAACAAGAGCTGGCAGGAACTAACATCTGCAGTGACTTTGCAAAGGGAGTGGTGGTGGTGAGGGGTCTTTATTAACATGCTCTGACTGCAGGAATAGCGATAGCTTTGAAACCTGGATTGAAAACTTGCCTGCGTATGCTTTTATTATACCTGAATTTCAGGTGTTTCTGTATTTTCCTACAGGCTGGAAGTGCTGGCGCTAAAGTCAAGTCAGTTAAGTACCTCGTTGGTGGTTGGAAGAAAGCTGCAGCACCCCAGTGAGAGCGGTGGTGTTTAACAAGCAAGGGCTGGAGGGAGGAAGAGGAAGAAGCCGGATCCTGCACTCAGCACCCTTCCTGGTATGCCGTGACCTGTTGCATCCCCAGAGAAGCAGTGTGGGACTTGTTCTGCTCCGGGTGCAGGGTCAGGGTTGTCCTTCATCCTTAGGTGCGGTTCAGGAGGTAAAGGTTGTGTGCACAGGCTCTGATGGTCATTCCCCCGCACACACACTTGGTCATTCACAAGCAGCCACCTTTCTCCCTCAGTGAAAGGCAAGAGAGGCTTTGACCATCTCTTTGCAGAACTGATATAAAATTGTCAGTGCTCTAAGAGAGGGTGTGCTTCATTTGAGCTGTGTAGGCCCTTTCTATACTGACTAGCCCTGAACTTGCACTACCTTACTAAAAATAGTTCAAAGCACAACCATGAGTTCCCTGAACTGTGAGCCTACCAGATTTGCATTATTTGACTCACCATTCCTTTGCAAGTGTTCATTCTTCCCCTCGTAAAACTTAAAATCAGCTCATTCTCAGATCCAAGAGTTGACATCATTATGATGTTACATCCTATGTAATGGTGTGAGAGCTGGAAAAGCATTCACAGCAAAACCACGCGCTGAATTGAATTTGCAGTGCCTCAGCCCTTGCTGGGACCTAACCTCCCTGCCACCCTCCACGTTTACTTGCACTTTTAAAATCTGTGCTGCCTTGGAAATTCCTTGCTGTAACCCAGCAGCATGTTGCTGAGGGTCTCCTCAAGGGTCTTTTTAATGTTCCCATTTTCTTTCCATGACCTCAGTTCTTTTACAGTGTTTGCAAGAGTAAAAGCAACTGCCTTACCAAATTAAACGGGTGTTCTTGCCAGGGACAGTGGCTGGGATCTTGTTGACAGGTTTGGAAAAGATTATTCTTTTAATGCATTTTGAGTGAATTTTCTGAGGATGTCTGCTATATGCTCTCTCCAACTCAGACCACATTTAACTGTTTAATATTGTACAGGGACAAGGGCAAATTAGCACCTTTCCTTTTCTTATCAAAATTAACACATCCTAATAGGCATTTCAAGAACTACAGCTATCTTATTTGGAAATAAATGTAGGAAACTATTTAGATGTGTTAACCTGGAAGTTGGACCTCTTTAAAGCTGATAGGAATTTCATTATTGATTTCAAAGGTCTTAGGATTTTATCCTTTTTGCTTACATGTGGTTGGAGTTACCTTTTTGCTCACGTATGTCTTTTATATGATGATCTTTTCTTTTTGATGGACCACTCTCTTTATGATTGGCTCTGAGTGCCACATCTCATTCCTTTTCTCCAGGGCTTCCTCAGGGCCATGAAAGATTTTTTTTTCCCCCTTTGATGCATAACTTGGTTTCTGGGTTGGTTTGTTCTTCCACCTTTCGCTGATGCATCAGGAATTGGCCACTGCTATAAATGGGCTATTAGACCATGTATGTAGATGCGCCTAGTGGTGGTGAGAAGCTTCCTAAGTGCCTGGCTGGCGTGTGTTTGCCCCCAGGTCGGCTTGGCAGGGATCACTGCGCTGTGCTTTTTGTTGTGTTTTTCTCTAGCGTAGGACATAGGCTTGTTGGGTTTTTTTTATGACCACCTGGGCAAATTTCATATAACAAACTCTTAGATTTTACTGGAATCCAGGAGCCTAAGGCACTGGTGTGATATTCAAGGCTTCTGGCTTTTTGTACTAGAAGTTTTAAGCTTGTTATAAGGTACTGGAGGTTCCTGGGTGGCTTGCGTTGAAGGGAACGTTGCAGTTAAATTCCTGCGTTTGGCGTCAGGATTGCTGTGATGGTGGGGCCAAGATGATCCATATGGTATTTCTAGCTGTACTATAGTGCTATGGTATGTGATGCTGCATAGAACTATTTCTGATAACACATGAAATGAGTATTTTGATCACTTTTGCTCATTGAAGGTACTGTGCAGTTTAAGTACATGAGAAGTCATATCCTTTCCCCCAGTTTTGGTCTGTGAGATATATTAGGTTAGTGGAAGAGAGAATCAGAACATGAGTCCAAGTTGGTCTGTGTGCGTATTTCAGTTTTCAGTCCAAGGCCCGATTCTCTTTTATATAGAGAGTCCACTTCAATATTCTTCAGCATAAAGATTTCTTGACAGGAATGTAAATTAAAGTTGCTTTATAATTTTATTAGTGTTTGTAGTTTCACTTGGCTGCAGTACAGGAATGACACATGTCTGTACAAATGGCATTTGCCATCCTGTTGATGGTTGCTGCTACTCTTCATGCCTATACCTCTAACTAAACCAGCAGGCTGCTGTGGTCCTGTGTTTCCAATTTCAGGAAAATGTGCTTGAAACATCTAGACATCTAAATCTAAGGACTGAAGGTTGAAGTAACTTTACTGGCCTTCCTTCACCATGCACTGGCCCTGTATGCATCTGTGTGCATTTCTACTAAATGCCAGTCCTGCAATGCCCAGTACAGCTCCATAAGCAGAGGGGAGTCATGATCTCATTGCCAGCGTGTCGCTTAGGATACCTCCAGGCCCAGCTCTTTCAGATCCTGTCCTGGATACCCAGGTCTTCTCACACATACATATTGATGGTGCTGGTGCTTTCCTCAGGGTTCCTTGCTCTGCTTCTGGGACCACATCCCTAAAATGAATGACGACAGCATCCCAGTTGTGCATGCTTATGTCCCTTTCCACTTCTGGCTGTTAAGGCCTTGCATATCAGTGCCTCGTCTTTCAGAGGGGAACTACTGCCCTCCCTTATCTTATAGGGATGCTGTGAGTACGAAAAACGTTCAAAATCTCAATAGTTTAAATAGCATAGTAATGAGGGACACGAAGTGTAAAGCTTGTAGAAGCCACATCTGAGCTATACAGATGCTTGGAAAAATGTCAATTCCAGCATGCACTTCATGTATCTCAAAGAAAATACTGCTTTTTCTAATATGTGAATGCATTTAAACATTTCATTTGATCTGTAGTTGTGTTCTGACTGTAAGGTCTTGTGCTGATTTACCACATGTCCAACTGTGCAGGGCTCAGAAGAACCATAAAAAAGCCTCCAGAAGAATCCAAAATGTTTTTTGGTTTGTTTGGACTTTCTGCTTTTGTTTTGTTTTTTAGATAAACATATACTAAATGATGACTTCAAAGCGTATCGCTGTGAGACTGCCATAGGAAAAATGTAATGCTATTCCCCTCATGGAAATCTGGGGCTCTCCAGTGGTTTCAGTCCCCCATTCCTTTCTTTTCAAGGTCATGAGAACTTAGTCCAAAACCTGTTTGTGGTCTGAGACTGACTGTTAGCTTGTCAGAGGCTCAGTTGCTACCAGTTTTAAATGACAAAAATTCCACATGGAGAGAATAGAAGCAAAAGAAATGTTTCTAGCAAGTTAAAAAGGCAATATTTGGAGCTAGTGAGGAGACTGAAATCTTAAAATAACTTATGTAGGGGAGAAAGCTTAGGGGTCTCAGTGCAGGTGAAATGGTTTAAGACTTAAGAAATGCAAACATTTATCGTATGATTCTGTAATTTAGTAAATGTACTCTTAAAAACTAAGAGGTGAATAACATCTCCATGTATAATAAAGAATATGATGGCACTCTGCAAACCTTCACAGAGGAGAACATACAGGGCAATAGCAATTTTGCAGAAAGCACCATCTCCTCTGTGCTCTTCTGTCCTTGCTATGATGGTACGAGTGTCTTTACTGCAATGCCTTCTACCCCAGCCAGCTGTTCACTACCTTTCTTTTTCTCAGACCTCATCTGAAAGTATATGTTTCTGCATTTCTGGATTAAATATTCTTCCTGTGTTGATAGTTGACTCTGGAGGAATTATCTGAGTGACTGATAAGATAAAGCGACCTGTTTGGGGAACAGCTTGCACGAAGAGCATTGTAAAGCTGAATGGGGCTCTTCGAATTTAATCTGTCTGATGCTGTCACTGATGCTCCGCTGTCACGCATGGTTGGGTTATCGCACTGTATTACCATTTTCTGAAGGATAAAATGTTCTAAAACCAAACAAACTCGTAATTCAAGGAGAAAGGAGGACTCTACCGACTATGGGTTGCCTCCTGCGCTGCAGAGGGGAGTCACGACTCCTCCGAGACAGCCCTTTGCGAAGGCAGAGCCTTCTCTGGAGCCCTCATTAGTTCATTGCTCATTGTGGTCTGGCAGTGCCCGGGCCGCTGAGCTCGAAGCCGATGACAGGGGAGATGATAAAGTGTCTGCCGAAGCTGTACATGGCTGCGGGTCACTGCCTCGAAATGTGAGAACAAAATGGGTCCGAGCGCTAATGACTTTCAGGTGTGCACGCCAGGGCCTGTCAGGGCAGTCAAGGAATTAGTGCTTGGCACACGACGCGGACCTCCTGGCTGCCAAGTTAAACAGAAATGGGGCCTCGCGTAAACAAACAAGGGGAAAGTGAGCTTTTACTCACACTAGATTGTATATCAAGCTTGTGCGCGCGCACGCACGCACGCACGCACGAGCGCCCGTCGCCCGCACGCGCACGCACAGCCCCTCCCGGGCGGCAGGCGGCGCAGAGCGACGGTTGCAGCCCTGCGAGGCAGCGGTGCGGCGCGCCGCCAGCCTCCTCTAAAGCCGAAGGGGACGAGCTCTGCCGGGCCTGGCGCTGTTAAACGCCTGCTTACGGCCTTGCTCTCCGTTTCCTTTCGCATATGGATAGAGGAGCGCTTGCCTTTTAGTCTAATACCTTCAGTTTTTACCTTGGAAATACCCTCCGCGGTCTCTCAGGGCGGTTCCCTTCTCTGCCCGCTACCTCTCCTTTTCTTTTCTCAACCCTCTCAGATAAACACCAAGATTAAATTTCTGCTTTGGCCGGGATTATGTCTTCTAGGCCAGTATATCATGCCACCTGCACGCTCCCCTCCCTGCCCCATCTGGCTTCTGTCCTACCCCCTATAAAGATTATTAATATAACCTGTTTCCGAGCGATTTATTAGCAGGGGCCAAACTGGTGCCATTTCCCATTTTAGTAGAGCACTGGAAATAATCCTGAGGAGTATGCTCGGCTATAAAAATGTACTTATACTGTCATATTTGCAGTTTCAAACGTGCACCACTTGATAGTCTCAAAAGTGCTGTTTAATTGGGTTTTATGGGTTCTAATTAATTATACCATGTAAAAAATTACTTGTCCCATTACAGCTCTCTGTGGTTTACTCTGAAGCGCAATGCAATTTAGAGATAAATCCTTCTCCATCCCCTCTGCCCCCTTTTTCTCAGCAAGTTTCAGAAAGGTTTAGTTCTCCTTAAACCTAGAAACAGAGAAGAAAAGAGAAACTGGGAGAAAGCCACCTTTTGATTAGGAGACACAACTTCTCCCAGTACTCATAAGCAGCTTTAAATGTGACTCGAAATGGTTCCACAATCCTTCTGCTGAATCAGGCTAGTGAAATTATGAATAATCTCACAACTTTCCAAAGCTCAGATCTGTGGTGGCTGTGATTTTGCAAAGACTTGCAAAATCTTCTTTGCAGCTTTATATTTTATGGATTATTTCCACTGATTACATTGAGGCAGCAGTAGATGAAGCTGAGCATGCGTGCAGGTTTTTTCTGGATTAAGGGCTAGGTTAGGATTTGAACAGAGATCATTTATTCAGCTACCTCTACACTTCAGGATGTGGTATGGGAACAGTGTTGCATATCAGGCTGCCTGCATGGCATTTTGATGTGACTAGAAGCTCAGGAAACTTCTCAAGTTAAGTTTCTATGCTGTCTTGCAGAATCAAGGAGCTTGGATTGTTCAAACAAATTCTGGGATAGTCTTCTCACTTTTAAATGCTTGCTGGAATGACTTAGTGAAAAATGAACAGCCAGGCAGGTACAATCACGGTTGTTTAAAATATACTCTTACATTACATCCATCACTGTAATAAATTGGGTCTCATGAGGCAAAGCATGAAATATAGTAGAACTGAAGTAGACAAACATTATATCTTATTGTCTCTGACTTTATCTGGAAATTAGGAAGTCACAGTGTTAGTTAATGGGAAAAGATGTAGTGAAAAAAACCTCTTTATTATGCATATGTACCTTACATAGACAAATTTCTACTTATTTCAGACATGTCCTGTTGCACTTTGACCAGTGTAAACCTTTTATGTATAACAGATACCTCTAAAACTACACTGCCCAGCATTAAAAGGAAAACTTAGTGAACTGGTATTGTTCTTAGCATTAAAAGGTTAGGATTCTTAATGTGCCTGCACAGATTGGTGGTCCCTGGATCAAAAAGTTCATTAGTCATGCTTCACTAATTTGCTTATTTCATAAAATAAATAACCAGCATGTCAGTTGCTGGAAACTTGGACCATCCTGGATGTCTAGATCAGTGTGTTTCATACTCTGGAACAGAAGTAGTAAAATCTGCCAAAAAAATAAAAGAACCACCACAGTCGTACAGATTACTCATCAATCTGAAAAATAGTAAGATTAATACTAAGAACTGTGTTTTCGTAAAGTAATCCTCTACTGTAATAAATTTAATTAAAAAAATTTTATTACATGTATCTAGCTAGTTATGTTGACAATCCTGCGAAGTTTTTGTAGAATAGGTTAGCAAAACAGAGGCCAAGCCTGAATAAACCTGAGATCTCCATGCAGTGTTTGGGTAAGCCCAAACAAACCTGAATACCTTGGTGTTTGTACAATGTTTATGTTTGCTTTTCCATGGCTTTTACTACTTCAGAAAGTCATTTATGGAGAGGAAGCAACGTGAAATCTGCTTTTTTCATGTGATTTTCGTCATCTAGATAGTTAAATAAGTGAGATCTGCTCTTTTCATGCTCTTCTGTCACCATAAAATACTCAGTGAGGCATTAAAAGAGCCTATGAAAAGCACAGTAATAAATATGTGAAGCTCAAATACAAATGTTGCAGACTGCTCATGCTGCAGCAGCAGCTCTGCTATTAATTTATTGAATCCAGCTGATGAAGGACCTGAATGCCTTTTGAGCAGTACTATATGTGGAGCCCAATTTTACACCACTGAAAGCAATGCTAAAAATTCCATTGACTTTTATAACATTGCAGTATCAGGATTACTTGGGAGCTTACTGAGCTACTCCGATTACTCAGGAGGGATTGTGAAAGAAGAAAAACAGAAATGATGGGAGAGAAGAAATACCAGCTGCTAACGGATCTTCTATCACCTGCATTGGATCCTTACCCGTGGTGGACCGTACTTTGCACTTTGAGGAAGGAGTTGTGTAACAGAGTGGGGCTTTGCCAGGTCCTTTCTCCTGACACATCCCAGACCACAAACATGGCCCTTACATCTGAGGAGGAGAAATGGCAGGGGCTTGCATGAGTCACCTCCCGCATGACAGGGGAATTCCTTGCTGGCTGCTGGCAGCTTCAGGTCTGGGTGGTTTTCACTGCCTGAGCAAGATGGAAAGATCCGTTCCCAGCTGAGTGTTTCATTCCAGTTTCTCATCTCCCTTCAAAATAGAAGGTCCTGATAGACATTCTTTTTTGATAAAAGAGTTCTCACCCAGTTCTGCCTGATCCTTTGTGAACTAGGTTAGCAGCAAGCCACTCGAGTAACCTTTGGAGGCATCTGTGTCACTGCGCGTTGCACTTTGCACTGTGCTCTTCTCCTCAATAACAAAACACAAAAAGGCAAATTATCAGTCGGTGTAAAAGTTGAACTATCCAGCTTTCCATCACATTTAATGCCTGGTGAGCCCAAACCCTAGTTTCACCTTTTACAAGGATTCTCTATCCGGCTACAGGTGCTGTTCCCTGCGCTCCCATGTGCAGGAGTGTCTGGCTTGGCATGGCTGTTGTCGGCAGTGTTGCGTGCTGGAGTTGCTGGAGCTGTATGGAAAACTTGGAGTTGATACTTCATGTATGAATCTGTAATAGGTCAGTGTTTCTTTTAAGTTAAAGGGATGAAGATTTGGGTCTTTTCTCACAAGTGTCTGAAACGAGGCATGCCTGTGGGTGATGGGAGAACAGGGTTGCATTCCCAGCTCTGCTCTGCCTAAGTGGGAGAGGCAGTAAAACTATCTGGAAGAGGAGGGCATGTTCTGCTGACAGTTACTTTGGTATCAGTATATTAAAAGTAACACTTAGTACATAATAAGATGGTTGCTAAAAATGTTCTATTATTTTAGAAACAGCTGGTCATATGTATTTGTACCTATAACTAAGATTGTTTGAAACTTTCCAGCCATTCCTACCCTCCCCTTTTAACTCTGTCAAACTCTTAAACATTCACAATGAAATTTTCTGTGTTGGTATCAGCTCAGGTTGATTTATGTAGAACAATTTAAACACAACATGATAAAATTTTGAGGGAAGTTTGAAAGTTTGAGGCAGGAGGAGTGAAGTGCTCTTCCAATTCAGAATAAAATGAAATTATGAAGCAACTTAATTTCCTGCGTGCTTGAAACTCTGAGTCATACCTCCATGTACTTCTTCAGCAACAAACATTACACAATTATAACGGACCTGATTCAGCCAAGTACTGGGGTCCTGATCCCCTGAAACAGAAAGACATAGACGAAGTGCAGAACTACAACATATAGGCAGAGTTTGAACAACTCTAATTACGACTTGAAAATTTGTATTATTTGGGCTTAGTGTTTATGCCGGGTACGTTTTCTGGATTTTGGAAAAGTTCAGCTGATATGATTCAGGAGCAAGAATGTAAGTACATAGGCATACATATGTGCGTGCCTGTGTATGTATGTATAAGTGGAGATAGTATTCTTCTTGAAAAGCTTAGTATTTGGGACAGGTTGTCAGCAAGTCATGAAATAAAGGTTTCCTGTGTAAAGTTTGTATGGCCTCCTTTTGTACGTGCATTTGGTGTAGCCTTTAATTACATGACCTGGTGCTTTATTAACTTCAGGGCCCTGGTCTCATTCAGTGCAGAAGAAGGTGGAGCTGCTCAGGAGATGAGTCAGGGCTGGGTAGTGGGGGAAGCCAGCGCTCTCAAACTCTATGTTTGCTGTAGAAGTTGGAATATGTGTAGTAAGAGACGGCACTGAAAGAGGATGGGTGGTCTCATAACTGAGGCATTTGAATACTTCAAAACTCATATCCAGTGTTAGAGAAGTCACTTTAAACTAAGTCCTTCACAGTTGGCTATTAATTTTATTTTGTTTTTGGCATTCCAATTTGCAGTATATAGAAAAGTCAGTGATATGTCTCTTGACATAAGATGTCATGCAGTGTTAAACATCTCAGAAATCAATTCCTAGGCATCTCAGTTTGGGTACCCAACATAAGCAGAATGTTTTGACCTGAATCTCGTTGTGTTGCAGTTTCCAATCTATTAATAGAAATAATAGTATCATCTCATCTTATAGGGAGTTGTTAAAGGAAATTAACGTTGTGAAGCACTCTTATGTCATACTGATAAGAGCTCTAGAAAAAACTCATGAGAAAATTAGCAATTGGGTCTTCCAAGCAGGTTTTGAATACTATGCAGTAAAAAAGGCCTCAAGCCACATGCTGAATAATAACACTATAAGAAAATATTGAATATCTGCTTATTAAGTGAGCGCTGTCCATTCTGAGGTAGAATCTGGTGGAAAATAAGACATGATCCTATATTTAGAGGGTGAATCATTATGCAGATGAATAAAATTTCATGGGTAGCTTTGGTTCTGACATTTCCTAATGTTTGATCCCATGGTTTTGCAAACAGATATAAATGGTACATTTGAGAAAGGATTCCTGTGCCTAAAAAGGAAGAAAATCTGTGCACCAAACTGCTTGTTGTTAAACAGACATGCAGGAATATAACAGTTATCTTTGTAAATGAGTTACTTCTTGGTGCTGGTGGGTTTTGGAAGGGAAGAGACAGTGCAGCTTATGTTTTTGGGGAAATAGTCATTTCGAGAAAAGGTTAAGCATAGTTAAGCAGTTGTAGCTTGTTACTTCTCCTTTGTTTTTAAGAGATGAAAAAAGCTTTCTATCTGAGAAAGCCAGTAGTGGAAATGACTCTGAAATTAGTACACAGACCCTTAACTGGTTGGGCTCCTGCAAAATGTGTGTGGTGTATTACAGTAGGTTCTTTTATTAACACCTCTTCCTAAGGCTTGTGGAGGAGGAAAATCTTGGATTCTGTAGCAATCAAGTGTATTGGTTTCACAGAGCTGTACCAACTATTTATTTAAACTAAAAGAGTATTTTGGCATGAGAACAAATGAGTATTAATTGACTCTGACTAAATTCAGGGTGGAAATTAAATGAAGCTTTTTAGCCATTGCAGTAACAGGATTCTTGTGTGGCTTCTCAGTGGGAAGAAACACAAAGTTCTTTTGTGTGATGTATGATCAAAAAAGAAAGAATGAGATTACAGATCTGAAGATCTGTATGAGAGCACATTGGGTTTAAAACCCAGGAAGCTTTTTTCTGATCACCTATCTGTCTTTTCCTATTCCCAGAAGCAGCCCCCAGAAGGTTAACATTTACCTTCTGCATTTCACCTATGGAGAAACTGATCCCTAGAGGGATGAAAGGATAAATCCAGTCTCCCAAAGCTCATTAATGAGTACTCATCAGCAGATCACAGAGTTGGAAAGACTTCTTTTCAAATGGGAGAGACCTTAATTACAAAAGAGTAAAGCACGCTGCCTGTTTGTACCCCTCTATAAACCCATCTCCACCCTCTGAAGATGGAGTGTGTCCACAGGCATAGGATTTAGCACCATGTAGTGGTTGGGCACTGCTCGTACCCCCGGTGCTTGTCCTCCTCTTCCTCATTCTCCATTATTTGCAGAGTAGAACTGCATTGGCACGACTGATCGAGGATCCTTGGCCGACACAAGGATGGGGAACAGTACAGGCCACTTCGCAAGTCGCTGGCAGCAAAAGATAGCTGCCGCAGCACCTCGTCCTTTGTGAGCCACGTGAAGCGTGTCCGATTGCTCAGCCGTCAGCAGGACGTGGCTTAGGGTGAACTGCTCCTGCTGGTTTGCCGCTCTTAAGATCCGGCAGTACCTTGATGTTTGCTCACATGCAATAATTTGCAGGATTAAATTCTCCAGCCACTCTAAAATTAGTTCCAGGAGGCATTTTGTGCTTTCATTTCAGAGCCCTCATGAGCCTTTCCTACTTTGTAATCTGCTACAGGCTAATTACCTGTCGGTTACAGTGCTCTCGAGAAGATTTCAGCTATCTGTCTTTTCCACTACCCTGAAGACCCAAGTGGGGTTACTGTGTAGGACTTGTACCAGGAGCGTTTGCCAAACACTGTAACTAGCTCAGACAGCTTCGTGAGATGGGCAAATAAACCACTGCAGATAAAATTACCTTCATCCCACGTCTCCGCCCAAGATTCAGAGCAAACTTAAGTTTGGGGCCTTTAAAAACAGTTCTCAGAAACCCGTTGAAACAAGTGGGTTTTTTGTGTCAAGCCCTCCACATCTGGCTGACCTGTTTGGAAGGCTGCAGAAGCACAGTAGACATTTGGAGTCGAGCTCACTTCAGGGCTGTGGTTTAGAAAGTTTGGAAGGAAGATTTCCTGTCGTCTTTTGACAACACCAGCAGCATCTGATGCAGCTGTCTATTCCCAGTAGACGTTGAGCTCTCAGGGCCTAACAGAGGCAGATAGAGGTAACTGGGGAGAAGTGAGGAATCTCCTCGCTTGCATGGCCCCAAGAAGACTGTAGGCCCTCAGACTGCAGAAGTCCCCTGGTGGTAATATCCCTTTTGGAGATACAGTTTGTCATGTTTGGTATTTCTTGCCACCTTTATGAGCCAGTACCTGCTGGGGCTGTGCCATGATCCTTTCTAATTTCTTCCTACCCCTTTGTGGCTCATTTCACATGATTCATGATCTGAATATATGTGTGTGTCATGTATAAAAAGTCTTACTCTCCTGACCACAGCAGAAATCCAGAGGGGTTTGTTTCCTTACTTGTGATTTCTCAGGCTGATTTTTTACTTGTCATCGTGCCAAAAGAAACAGTCTTTCTTTCACATACTTCCTAGGGTCATCTTCATTCTGGGCGTCTTTCAAAGCCTGTTTGCTCGTTTTTT
The DNA here is from genome assembly GCF_028389875.1 of Rhea pennata. Taxonomy (NCBI): domain Eukaryota; kingdom Metazoa; phylum Chordata; class Aves; order Rheiformes; family Rheidae; genus Rhea; species Rhea pennata. Next base: position 6,191,591 of record NC_084678.1, read on the forward strand.
CTGGTGCACGAGGACAGGCACAGCTTCATCCACCAACCTTACTTTTAGATTTTGTCACTGGTGTTGCTGTTAAACTCGTGGCAATGGGAAATCCTCTTCAGAACTCTTCTGTCCCTCCCAGTACTGTCAGTGAACGCTTTTCCTCTTTGAACCATCACGGAACATGTTGAAATTGCTTCCTCATTTAGTCTTCATGAAAGATGTCTATTGGATTCAGCAAGACATTCATTGAAGCTGTCCACCACTATTGTCTGGTGATTTAGGGAAAACAAACAAAAAAACCCCACTGTCTGTTGCTGCTACCTTCCAGCACTGCATCACAGCACAGCTGAAATCATGTTTTTCGAATATAGTTACCTAACATGAAACTCCTAAGCTGTGAATAGCAAGACCCTGATCACAGTGCCTAACTATGGATTTGTGCTTAGCCAATAGCAGGACTTGGTTGCCTCAACATGATTTTCAGTGTTTATAGTTGGGTGCAAATATTGAAAACTTGTGTTCTGAGGCTGAGATCCAGCCTCCTTTGAAGTCACTGGGAATCCCAGTTCTGACTTCCACAGCAGAAGGGTTGGGTGCTTGTTCTTTTGTTTCATGCAATTTGCGAGTAATTACTGCGATCCAAGTGACGTGCTGGATTTTCTAGCTTGCTTCCAAGCTGCGCTCCTTCTGGGACCAGGCGCCTCTTCTGCCTCTCCCAAAACAAAATGCTGGAGGAGCATGGATAGAGGAAATCCTCTCAAACTAAGTAAACAGCTCTGAGGGTAGGCCAGCAGGATTCATTCATACTCTTTCAGCCCAGACTGGCTGGTTTGATTCCAGTTGGAGCCCTCTCTTCATTACAGCCCCCCTGGGGAATGTTAATCTGTACAGTATAAACATTTATAAACATCTACTAAATCATTACACTTCAGCTGCCCCATAAACACTCATGAATGCTTTCCTTAGGCAGCATTGGTTGGGTAGCGTGTGGCTTTTTGGAATGAATTTACGTGTGTTTGGCACTGGCAGAAATATGGGGAGAGGGCAAGGGAGGTTAAAAAACATTGTTTAAGCTTCATGACTTATTTAGGATAAAGACAGAAGCTGTTTGTGAAGGATTAAAATGGGACTAGCTGGTAGATGTTGAGGAAGGCCCAGGCCTCCTGTAGAGGGGCTAAAACAGCCCCTTAACTTTGCACGCTGGATTTTTAGCTATGCCATTGCCATAAACATCATGATACAAAAAGAACCCCCCCAAGTACCCCCCAAAAGCATACAAACAGGACACTGAGATCTTTACTCTCAATATGAAAAGCAACCTAGTGGTAGTTCTGGATCCAGAGAATCTATCGTTATTCATATATGACCACAACAGTAGTTGTCTCGGAAAATACTACCAGATTCCAGGGGGGAGGGAAAAAAAAGGAGGAGGAGGTCTCAGATGGGTAAAGGACCATTCCCTCAAGTTATTACTGTTTTTTGTTGGGAGGGATTTTGAAAAGCTGGGATCTGGTTGACGTATTGTGAATGGCCGCAAGGCTCAGGCAGGAGTGCAGTAACCTGAGCAGAAGTTAAACATGTTGTTCGTGAAAGAGGTGTGTTTGCTGACAATCTGATGAGTAGATAACAACTTAATTTTTTAAAAAAGTACTTTGGAAAATAGTATTTAATTGGGTCTAATTATATCGTATCCTACACTTGGGCAAATATGCCCGTGTTTACGTAAAATTTGCCTCTTACTTGTGCATATCACAGTTACGCAGTTGAAGGTGGTGGTTCCGTCCCGGGCAGCGGCCGGCCGAGGCCGGGAACGGGAGCCTCCTCCTGTCTCCTCTTTCTCCCGCGTTTTAGGCTGCGTGCTCACGGTACGCAGCCACCGCCTTCCGGCCGTCGCCACACCTAGTTGTGAAAGGAGGGCAGAGAAAACATCAGATTTTTCCCCAGTGGATCTGGATACACAGTACAGGCAAGGCAGCGGGAAGAAATCCTTCCTGATAAACACAGAGCCACGGCGGCGGCGGCGGCGGCGGCGGCGGCTGCTGCTGCTGCTGCTGCTGCCCGGGCCCCTCTCCGGGCTGTCGTTGCCAAATTAACAACTAGAGTGAGAACTTGCAAATGGAAGAGCTCCAAGAGCCTTTGTGCAATCCACGGGCCTCGGGGGCAGCCGGCTGCCGGGTCCCCCCTCCCGCCCGGCCCTGCGCCGACGCCGGCCCCTTCCGACGCTCCTGGGGCCTCGTTACCTGGCAAGACAAGGGGACGCTCGGTATCGATTTTACTGCTCGCGTTTACTGAAGCCTCTTAAAACATCAAAACAGACCATCATAGGCTAAAGGTGGCTTGGCTGTATCTGCGCTTCCCGGCTTTCAAATCTCCCTACAGCATCAGTAGGAGAAAGTGAATTTTCCGCATCTTTTTTGTTTTTTTTTTAATGGCATTTTTGCATGTAATGAGTTGGGTGGTTTTAAACAAGCTCTGTATAGTCAAGAATCTATCTCACAAAAAGCAGTGCATATTATTAGCTTCAATTGGTCTTTTAACATCCATCTGAAATGGTCAATAAATGAGTTGGCCTAGAGGTAAAACAGTTGTTATCGTGTATACAGTTATGGTCACAGCTGGAGGGCAGTGTCAGGGACAGGCTGTCTGTCTGCAGTGGATAGGAGACTTCAGTCTCTAGAGTTTGTGTACTATTAATTTTACATTTTAAGTTCATATTATGATTATGAGAAATAAGCAGAGGGAGAGAGAGAAATCATTTTTTAATAGAAAGCGGGTTTTAAAAAATCTGGAGCATATTACCCCACCAAATAATGATGGTATTACAGCAGGACTTTTATCTCAGTACGCTCCAAATAAATTCAGCTGGAGGTAGCTTGGCTATGTGTTTCCCAACTTGGCATCAGGAACCTGTAGACAGGCAAAAGAAGAGAGCAGAGCAAAGCAACCAGCATGAAGTTTCAGGGTTTGAATTTTAGTTTTTCATCTTTAAATACCTCAGCTGAAATCTGGTGACTTAATCAAAAGCAAAAGTAAATTTAGTGGTCTCATACAAGCCCCTAGTGGACATCATTTATCCAGTTGAAAAGATCACCGTATATTTTAACATTATGAGGTCTCTGATTAGAAAGTAATGCTTGGAATATTCTTGGTTAAGAGGATTGGTAGACAGAAACTTTTAAAACTGAATGCTGATTTACATCATCCCCACAGCTATCTGGCATGAAATACGGTGCAATACAGTGATTGCATATATGTGGGGAGTCCAAAGCTACAAAAGTAGTAAAATTTGCATATCTGACTTGATGAACTTGACTGAATCCTGCTCAAAGATGAGAACTAAATTATTTGGGTACTTCAGCTGTAGTTTGAAGTATACAGTAAGGGAACCGTACACGGCATCTGCCGTGCTGTCACTAGCCAAAGCTCCTTTGTTTTCATTAATGCATACAGATTCCATGCTGTCAAAAGCCATTAGCGAGAGAGGCCCACAAACATCACTTTATGTGGTAAGTCTCACAACGTCGAGAACTCGAGACATCCTGTAAGGGCAAAGGTGGTGCTTGACCCTTCCTCCCCAGCAAGTGTGACTTTCACTTGCAGAGTCCCTGGGTATTTGCTGGCAACATTGGGACATTTAAGAAGGCTGGTCTAATCTGAGCTCCATTAGAGGCATTTAATACTGGCTTGACATGATCTGCTGCAGCCTTTGTTCATATTTCTTCCTATCTCCATGGGATCAACTAGTGGTGGCGGCAAAGGGGGAGGGAAAAGCGGAGAATTGAGACTGCAGCTTCTATCAGAGCTTTACCTGGAGGACAATGTGAAGCACTGTCCTTGCAAGGTCAAGAACAAGCCTGTGGGTAAGCCCAGTGCTCTGCAGCCTCTTTGCTGAGCAGTGGCCACTTCCAAGCTCCCAACTCACGTGTCTTGGGATTCCTCCCAGGAGTTGGAACCAGTGAGTTATCTGAGCCATCTTCCTGTAGCTTCTTGTTTTGTTTCTCTCCTCTTCACAGGATCGACTGCTTCTGAAAAGAAACTTAGTTTATAGCAGCTCAGAAAATGATGTTTGGTTATGGGTCTCTCTCACCTCTCAAAGTGGGTGCTGTTATTTTGAGGGAGGACTGAACAACTTCTGCTCAGGAACAGCTTGTGGAACGTAGGTACAACTGACCCCTGCTTAGGTGTGTCTGTGAGAAGGTATTCTGTGTGAACCTCCTGCTCTTTCCCTCCAGCGATGCACGTACCAGGAGGAGCAGGAGTTGTATTGCAGTAGCACCAAGGGCCAAGTCGGAGATCCGACGCTCTCTGTTCACGCGGCATTTGCGGAGAGCTGTCTCGCTGCAATCGCACCGGCTTGGTGTGGAAACGGGCCCCGCGTTAGAGCACTGCTGTCCCTGCCCCTTTTTCTTCCTTCCCAGTCTTTCGTGTTTCCCTCTGCCGGCCCAGTGCTTGTGAGCGTACTTTCTTTTCTCTGCATTTCCTTTCCTCTCGTCGCTTCCATCCCCAGCCTGGTGGACTGAGTCCTGGCTGTTTCTACGCTCCAGCAAACCTCACTGCACTGCTCAGAACCTGGCTGTCACGGGGGCCTGAACTCTGCTTTCCAGGAATACTCCAGGGAATGGATTTACAGGCAGAAATATCTGTGGAGACAGAGTTGTTTTCCTTAAACATAAATATCAGAAAGTATTCGCAGAAAGCACATTTGTAATCCTGGGGGAGCAGCTGTACCCACATAACTGATTCTAATGTTGTTCTTATCTAATTAAGGCACTAGAACATGTGCTCTTTATCCAGAAAAGCCAGCTCCATTTCAAATGTGAAGCACCATGATCTTGCCCACAAAGTGAATACTGAGCGTCTTTCACAAAAGCTATTTGCCAAATCATTTCAAATCGAAATTGGACACAGGGAAAATTAAAGAGTGTTCACAAATAACTAAAAATTGGAAAAGAAACAAGGTCAGTTGAAGAGGTCCTTACAATTTTGTTCCTTGTGCAAAAATATTTAAGTTGTACATAATCCTAGGGCTGACCCTATGCATAAAAGCAAATCCTGCAGCCAGCTTTAGAGATAAGGACTGCTTCTGAGACCCCTGGGCAGTGTTTGCCAACGCTAAGGTGCAATCCAACTCAGTGACTTAAAGCAAATAAGAGCAGATTTGGCTCTGCTGACAGTTCAGTGCTTTTCCTTTCCTTGCAGTGGAAGCTTGGAGAGCAGGAAAACTTAATTCTTAGAGGTTTAACACTATTAGAGTGATTTCGGTAAGTTACTGGTCCTCTATCTTAGCCTTCAGTAAATGTTATACAGTGAAGCATGAACACGAGACCTTGTCTAACTTTACTGCTGTTTTATTATGCCAATACTTTGAGTAGTAGCCAGAAGTGTTGGGATGGTCATGTGAAAGATGCAAGTCTCTCAAAATTAATTCCCTATCAATTAAATTTGTTCCTGCCACGTAACTTGTGATCTGCTTGGTCTGAAGTGGAATACTTGCTGCATTTGCCAGGAAGGGAGCGAGTGTTTGCACTAACCTCTGGTTGCTGAAAAGATCCTTTCTCATGGCTGCAGTGGATGTGTTTTGGAGAGAGGGACAAGGGGAAGGAAACGTGATCAACTCTTGCCAAAGCAGTACATGTTCTTTGGCTTTTTTCCAAAGGTGTCAAATCAGGACCATTCCTTAACAAGACGTTTGTAAAGTATTTGACGGCAAAGACTGCTTGTCATTGGGAGTTTTGCCCATTGACTGTACTGGGGTTTGGATTGGGCCCTCCATCCTACAGCTTTGCCTATTAATAGTTAAGTAGAAAGGGTTGGCAAAGTTTTTCATCCACCGTAAACAAACATGTTTCCCCTATGAAGTGCATTTAATGGAGTTTTGCAGCATTGGTCTCCCGGGCAAGCGTATTAGTCTCTGCTTTCCCTCCCTGTCCTAATGGTCGCAGCAGGGGGGGTTAAGGGGGAGCCAGGTTTGAACTGCGGAGGAGGCTGGTTTTTATCCGCGTTGAGTGGAGAGGCATAAATTGGCATTCCATATCATCATAAAAAAATTCCCAGCAATTATTAAAAGATTCTTATCTCTTGCTCCCTACATGGATAATGAGATCCCTCTCTGCTGGACTGAGACAGCCTGTCTCTCAGCTCACTTAATGAAATGGGCCCACGTTTGCAAATTAGCATAGCCCTGACTCCAAACGTAACCTCTTGTTGTCTAGTTGTACATCAAGGCCCCTGGCTTATGTCTTTTCTTATTAGCACCCTGTAATCATGTCAGCCCTCTTTACTTTTCATTTCCTGTTTCCTTTTACTAATTCGCTTTTGAGTTTTGAGCACATTTTGGGGTGCTTCTGGATGAGCTGGGGTTTCATTTTTATCTCATGTTAACCTTGTTGAAATACTAGTTTATCCATGGGCACTGGACTGGGGTTAGGGTATCAGTGTTTGATTTCATATTTTTGCTAGTCATGATCTTAAAGTAACTCGTTTCATCAGTCTGCTTGTTTCCTTTCTATGTTTTGATTCTTGTATTTTAGCCTGTAAGATCATAGAGGCAGCGATTTTCCCTTGCTATACGTTTGGTCATTGCCTTGCAGCATACATTCATTTCTGGTTTCCATGAGGGTGTCTGTGAGTTATAGATGACCATTAATAATAGTAAGGAACAATGATATTGTACAGCAGCAATCACAATATGCTAAATGCCTTCTAAGAAGGTAGCGAGCCCTTTGAAACCCTTTTTTCCTTCGCTCTCCCTTGATGCGAAACTTCATTGTTAGGTCTTCAGAGTAATAAATCAAAGCAGTCCAAAGAAGTGAATCATGATTTCTTTCGCCTGTCTGTGGCTGACCCAATCTGTCTTTGATAAGGCAGTGCCCTTCCACTTTATCCGCTACCCTACTAATTATCCTTCGCTTTCATGAGCGCTAAAATCCACTCACACATTAGAATAAAAAAAGAAGCAGGGAGATGATTAGTTGTGTACAGGTGAGAAGCAGCCCACAGTGTTAGCTGGATAATACTATTTTTTTCTAAGATTTCTTTTTTTTTTTTTTTTTTTTTTTTTGGCTGGGATTCTCATTGCATTTTCTTAGCCCTATTGCAGTAAAACATACTTACAGTTTGTAACATGAAAGATAACTCTTAAATGCAAAGCTTCAGCATGTGTCTTTAAAAGATTTATTCCTTTATCAAGTACTAATTTAAGAAGAGGTGCCTTGTAGGTAAGGCAGTGACATCAGTGGTAGGCTACAGGGCAGCAGATTTATTAATTTAATAGGTTTATCCATTTTACAGCTTGGATAATCATATTTCACTAAACTGGTACACAAGGAGGCTTCAGCCCATCTGACAGCTTTATTCTTGTGTAAGTTAACAAGCACATTTTGTACTCATGACCTTGTGAATTATAAAAGTGCGAGGAGCTAGAGAGGAATGACAGACCAAATCCAAGAAACGTGTTAGCATTTCAGTTTTCCTGAGCTAGATTTATAAAGGGAGCAGTGAGGGATCTCAGCTGCAAAGATAACTTAAACATTTATTCATTTATTTAGTCTGGAAAATATGTGACATTCTTAAAAAAAAAATGAATGGAATGTTAACTTAAAAATTATGGACCTAATTCGTTTATCGAAGACATCAGTTTAACAACAAAATCACTCCTTCTCAATAGATGAGTTGTTCTCGATCTGGAAGGATGAGAAAAGAATTGGGCCAGTTTTGTCTGAAGTGAAAGGGTTTGTAGCTACATGCTACATTCTGTGCTTGCTAAATCCACTAAATTGCCTAAATAAGTGTTTACAATTCTTGAAACTGGCTGAGAAATAAAAGTGGAGGTAGACTTTTAAAAATGCATCTTACAGTTTAAAAACTCATATCTATGTTTGTGTCATATTTTTAAACATTTCTTATTTACTCTATGGGAAAGGAAGTACACACTGCTTTAGATTTTTTTCTTACTGGAACTTTTGGAGAAAAATGAAATATTTTTGTATTTGTGTAAAAGTATTAATGTAAAACTGGACTTTTCTTTAAAAGTGTGTTTTGGTTTCTTATAAGTGATGACATATTCTGGAAAAAGACACTTTCTGTGCAAAATAGCATTCAGCAGAAACCTAACTTCTCTTCAGAAAATCAAACGTAAAATGTAGGGGCCAGGTCCCACTGTGTGCTTCTGATAAAAGCTGAGCTACTTGCATAGTACTAACTGCAAGCTCTTCAAATAAAACAACAAATACCTTGGAACTCATCATAAAATGGTACATTTGGCAACACTGAAAGAATGAAAGAACTGTAGACCTCAGGGATTTGTTGGCATTTGCAGTCAAACTCCTTTACACCATTCTTGACATGTTAAAAGGAATATTTTGTGCAAATCAGAATTAAGCCATGAAGACAGGAGTTTCGTAACTTGGATATTAGTAGAACGTGACAGGCCGGTATCGAGCTTATTACATGCTCTTAATTTTTTCTCCTCTGTATTCTTCACTTTCGGCATGTCACTCAACTTTGACAGCAGACGGCGAATGTTCAGCTCTTCTGAGCGGGTGCCACGATCTGCCTGTCCGGTCTTTGGCGCAGAGCAGAACTGGGCACTTGCTGTGCACGCGGCTTTGTGCGAGCGGCGTTGCACGAGCCCCACGTGCGGCTGTGTTGGGGGAGCGGAAGTTGTGAGCGTGGGCCTTTGCTGGCTCCTTTGGCAAACTTCGCGTCCTGTTCCAGGCACTCTGACTTTCTGGTTTGTACACATGAGCGCTTAATGTTTGGGTTTAAAACACTGTATGAGGTTATTTATCTTATGTAAAAGAATTTACTTTTTAAGAAAATATTATAAATCATACTGTATTTTGAGTAGAGTCTACAACATTTACAACCACTTCTTGAACTTTCACCCTCAAGTGCACAACCACATGTTGCGTTGGAAAAGCATTTCTCTTCTAATGCATCGTTAGAAACACAATGCAGTTGCCTGGTCCGCACTAGACCAAAGACATCAAAAGAACATCATGCTTGGGTCTTTTTAAATTTACACAACCCAAAATTCTTGTTTTAATGTGCCATTTGGTGTGTTCTTTTGCAGATCTAGCAGGAATCCCTCAGCAGTGTCCTGACCTCTGCGAAGGTTTCATCCTTCTGGATGCTGCATTCTGGTGGATCACTTCTTTGCGTTGGTTAGAAGGGCTGTTAATCAGGCACTGGTGAGTTGGAGTAATATTTCCAAAGCATTTTCATGTAAACAAGCCCCCATTTAATTTCCTCCTTTATGATGTATACAAAGAAGTCAACATGAATACTGCTGTTGGAGGATGCCTAAATGTCCCAGCAGGTTCTAGACGCTTTGATTCTTCCCTTTCCTGGTCTTCAAAAGGAGGAAGTTGGTTCACTGAAACACGCTCTGTCACAGGGGCATTTTATGGCTGGCCATGGATGCGTTACCAGTTGGGATCCCTAATTATTGTCAATTTGCAGATTGCCTTGAATGTCTTATTAAGATTCTTGGGGAATGATTGATCATAATCAAAAAATTAATCACCAATCAGCCCTGGCAATTAACATTAGCGAGTCTATTTGCATATATCTGAAAATTTATGCTGCTGCTGGAAGAGGAGACTTTTGCTGAATATTATTGATCAGGAGAGAGGAGCCAGATGCTTCTATCATTGGGACATTAGACTTTATTAAGTACGCCTACTAATATGTGCAAAATTGAAGGACATTCCTGCAGTCGGCCACAATGTAGGAATCTTCTGGTTTCTAACAGGAGTTTCTTAAATGCATCCGCTAAAATTTCTTAAAAGATGTGAGATGTTTTAAAGAATCTTTGAATTTTGACTTGTTTAGTGCAGATTTTTAAGTTTCTGTTATGATAGAAAACATTGATAATATTAGGCTAAATTGTGAGATTTACATTACAGGAAGTTACTCAATAGGAATAATCATTTACTGTTTTGAATAAAGGGTTTTTAGGCTTTTGATGAACTTGACTTGTATTATTTAAAGCATGAAGAATTGTATAATAAAGTCCTAGCAGTGGTTGACAATAATCTATGCTTTTAGGTCAGCACATTTTATTTAATGAATTCCTAATCTTCATAAATTTTTCTTTACAAACTGATATTTTCTTAATACATTTTTGAAGAAAGATCTGTTACCTGTATCAACTGTGGTTTCATCTTGAAATTGTCTTGAAACTTCTTACAGAATGATATATACAGTTAAAACGTTAGTCTGCCACATTTTCTGATATTTATATTCTTTTAAGCATGATAGCCTTCAATTTTGCTTTAACACACGTCTGTATGTCTCATACCCTGTGCTGTGTTTGCAGCAATATGGAAATGCAGGGTCTACTGTCATAAATTCAAATTTGGCTTTCATTTATCGCTGCTTAAAGATGAGGAGCAAATTCATTTAAGCCAATAGGCAGAGTGATAACAGTTTATCCTGTTTAACCATCACAGCCATATAAACGATGGCAGAATTAAAGCTATGTCCCCTCTCAGAGCTGGTCAACATTTTAAGTAGCAAAACTGTGTTGAAAATGAAGGATGACAAAAAGAGGATTTATTGTTCCAGTTTCTGAATTTAAAAAAGGTGGAATAATCCAAAAGATGTTTTCATAACAAAATTTTGCATTCTTTTGATTAATGTTAATTTTCAGTTGTAGCTTTATTGCGAGCTAGAAATCTTTGTAATTCATGCAGGATTTTGGAAGAATCTTTTGTACAGAACCTTTAAGTCTCTGGGTGGATTTTAAAGCTAAGAAGTGTTCTCTTAAAAAAACATGAATAAGTGGATTGGTTTATTCTCTGATGTCAGCTCTGTGCTTATCTCAATCTTGCTTGAAAAATTATCTTTGTATTATTCTGTAGGTGCACAGTAATTTGTTTTGCAGGCCCCAGATGTCTGTGTCCTTAATGTCATTAATATATTTCCTTGGGTCTTACGAGTTCGTTTTCCTCCCATTAGTGAATTCCGCAGCTGATTTCAAAATGGGAACAGAATCAGAACCCAACGCCCGCTTAACAGCATTAAATAAGTCTGAAATTTTATTCATTTCCTGCACTTGTTTCATTTTTTGAGTGATTCGAAAAGAGACGCTCATCAAATCCTGACCAGATGCTATCTGAGGTTGGTCGTAACATCTGGGTTTTACTGAAGATAGCTGGTAACCATGAGATCTTGTCACCGGGAGGTTCAAAGGTTAATTGAAATCAGAGGAGCATAACCCGTTCGATTGCCCGGTTAATGACGCCCGGCCCGTCGCAGGCCCAGCCGCGGCCGACGCGGGCGGGCGAGCGCGGGGCGAAGCTGCCTGGCAGCGGGGGAGCCGACAAAAAACGCCCGCACGCGGGGAGAGGGGCGCGTGCGTGCGACGGGGGGTCGGGGCATCCCCATGCATCATCCCCCAGCCGTAATGTTCCGGGTTTTCGTTGAAAGCTGGTAATGCCTGGAGATTTATGGCAGGTGTGCTTTGCTGAGTGCGTAGCGTTGGCTGGGAAAATTGGGGACACGATGACTGGGATCCGGCAAGATGAGTGCGGATTTCTGGCAGTGGCATCTTTGAGGATGCTCTTTATGCTGCGGGAGTTCATATTGTGTTGAACGAGTAATATATTATGCTTAAAATATGTAAGTTTTCCCCTTTTCTCTCCCCAAACTGATATGAACAGGGAAATTTTACTAATGAGTATTAAATACCAGAGGTTGATTGGGATGGTAACTTTGCCAGCGTTTCTGCAGTCAGCAGTTATGTGCTATTTACCTTATAGCAGCCAGACAAGCAAAGCAGATTTCAGGCCTGAAGACACTGTAATATATTAAAATCTGAATCTTGTAACTCTATGTTGGACTTGGGACAAAGCTTGCATTGGAAATTGGCTTTGTTAGCAGAAAGAGAAGTCCTCCCATTTGGGGTACTTCTGATGTTCTGAGCTTGAAGATGGAAAACAACTTTGAGACATTTTATTTAGAGCTAGATGGACTGTGGGTTTCTTAAAAACCGAGGCTCCTGGATAATCGCTCTAAAAATTTCATGTCGTATGTTTGTCCAAATGACCTGGTCTAAAACCTAATTTTCTTGCGGTATGATATGAATATTAAGCATAGGCCTGCAGAACATCTCCCTCTCTTTTCTTCTCACAGCCTTCCTCTTCCAGCAAAAGCTTGGCTCTTACATGTATTCAAGTCATCCTGGAGACGAGGCCTGTTCTTTTACTAATTTTTATTGTTGTGTATCTGTATTTTTGTCATTGTTGTGTTACTTGGGAAATTGCAATCTTGAATTGGGACGTCATTGTCACAGGCCGTGGAAACCTGAGACAAAAAGGCTCCTTTTCGTGAGTAACTACTGACTGATTTTGATCTCTGCTGTCTTTAATCTAGATTTAAGTGATTCTTCTCCTCCTCAGTACCTCTACCTGTGGATAGAAACTGAGAGTACTGCAGCCTGCAATGAGATCCTTGTTCCAATCACGAAAAGGTGTATAATTCGTGTAAATAATTCTTATGAATAATTCTCCAGTATCTTGTTACTCATCCCCCTGACATAACAATGTAGCAGTGCTAGTAGAAATTTTCTTCTGTGAAGGCAGTCTCATAAAAATGAAGCATCTTTGGATTTTCTTGTTTCAAAAGGTCAAAAACACTGCCCAAACTGTTGAAATCTTTTGGTTAATGAAAACTGAAAGCTTGGTTGAATTTCATAACTCATACCATTTTCCAGAAAAACAAACAAAACTCCTAAAAATGCACTTATTTTGCAGCTGAAAGCATTTTCTGTTTGTTCCTTTGTTTAATTAAAAATAATCAAAGTTTTTTTATTTTACTAAATTTATCATTTTGAAGTGAAACCATGTTTGTGTGGAGCAATTAAAACTGGTCATTTCATTTCTCTTTTGTATATTCGTAGAGCTTCATAAAAGCTTCTCCTCTGATGGGGAAACAACGTGTACACTTTACCCAACCGTGGAAGGTGTTCTTTAGGTAATTTATGTGCCTGAGCCATATGACTCCCGCACACTACTGAGGAGGAGAAACTAAATCAGTCAAGAGAGATTTCCTGTGAACAGCCATATTACATCTACCACCCGTTTGCTCCTGGCTGGCTGAGAAATGAAGCAATTTAAACCTATTGGGTCACGCTGAAATGGGGGCCAAAAGCTTATCAATGTGCTGCACAGGACTGAGCCTCATTTCATCTTCATTTCCCCAGGTTCATGGACTGCAGCAGTTCCCCCTAGCCCAGCACTTTCTCTGGTACACGCACTGGCTCCATTGCTACTGCTCTGATGCCAGAGGTTGGGAAAACAACATTTTGGTACAAATGGAGAGCCTCTGGATAGAATTTTTTTCCTATCTGTGGAAGATTGTTGAAGAAAATGCAATTAGTCTTTAGTTGTTATGTGGCTTTGAAGATAATCTTGAGAAATCCAAGTTTGCTGTGGAATATTAGGTGAAAAATCAGTTCCCTGTTTACTCATCTAATGTTGTATACAGTCTTGGAGATGTTCTGCCTGATCCTCGTGCCTTCAGATTATTCCCGCATCTTTCTCAAAGCTGTACCTTCCTCAGATGGGCTGAACAGCTACATTCTTTGTTAAAAAAAATAAAGAAAGAGCATCTTAAGTATACTGAACACCCCCGTAGCGCTCTGTCCATGGAGAGGAGAGCACCTGAAAAGGCTCAGCCGCTGATGCGTGCTTGCAGGCAGAAGTAACGCACAGCATGAGCTCGCTGTTGGGTTTCCTATTTCTTGTAGGTTCATATTAAACATGAAATTCCATATGGGCCTTTTAATGGTTGCTTGGAAATTGGATGACTGTCACCCCAGAGGGAAGTATTGGCATTCTGCACCTGATTGCATTTCTGCCTTCTCCCCCACAGGACAAGTCAAAGGTTATGGTTCAGAGGGGAGCGAGCCTGTCGACAGCAGGTTCTCTTCAAGCTGAGAGGAGGCTTTTTTGTCTTTAATGGACTGGCTAGGTTGTGCGTAGGTGTAGGTGGTTGATTATTTGTGTGAATTTAGGAACCTGAGCCAAAGTAAACTGACACAAGCAGAAAAGTTGATACTGACTCCAAAATAAATTCTTCTGATCCTAAGCGTGGTCAGAAAAATAAAGCAAAACAAGCAGAAATAAAGAAATAGTTCAGAGTTTGTCACAAATTTCTGTCTATATCTCCCCTCCACACCTGTTTAAGAAAAGAAAATGGGGCTGTCAGATGAACTGTAAATATTTCTCAGAAAGTAAAGTTACCTTTTTAAATCTGAAAATTTCAGAAATTGAAATATTTTCATGATCTCGTGAAAGCATAGTTCTGCTCTCTCCAGCATGACGCTACACAGAGCCATTCCTCCCCGGCAAGGCGACGCACCGTGCTGACGTGCCCGAGCCCTCTGCAGCGGAGCCAGCTCACGACTGCAAGTGTCCCCATTGCACTTTTCCATGCCATGTTGGTGCATGTTCTGAGCTATCATCTCTGTTGAGAATTTTTTGCGGTTCGTATAGAATTCAGGTTCTGATAAAGTGAGTCTTCACCAGACTCTCTAAGCATGGTGTAGCGGTGCCTTGGACGCCATTATCATATTAGTTACATATTTGTTAATGGTTCTCAGCTATGAGGATTAGCAGTGCTGTTATCTCTATTTTACATTTGGGGAATTCAAGCACAAGAGGCCAAGGCACAGACCTCCAGCACCTAATTCACCTAAGGGGTCTGAGCATTGCCTGCAGTAGCCAGGGTCACATGGGACAGTTTATGGCAAAATCTGTTACCGAATATTCCAAAATATAGCCCAGTGCCCTGGGATGCTCTGCCTTTCAGTGTCTGCAGTTATACTTGCAGAGACTGGATGGGTGGGAGACCGAGCGCCAACATGTAGTGTTGAATTTAAGCTGTTAAAGTATGAGTCTGCAAGTTACTTCAATAAATCTGCTCTCTTAGGTTTAGTTGAGGAGATAAAAATCTGTCCTTGAATCTGAGTGACACAGTATGAAGCAACCATGACCAGGTATCGGCAGTATTTCTAGTTCCAAGTATTTAGAAATTGTGAGTCAGGCTTTCCAAATCTTAGAAATAATGAAATAGGTTTTTGAAAAGAACATTTCAGGATATGTTTACTTATTTTCTGCTTTCTCAGCTTCTTGGGTGCAGCTGGTTTACTTGCAAAAGTTTTTCACCAGAAATACATGTTTTCTAAGATTTGGAAATGAAATTCTCAATGAAAATCTTCAGATTCTCACATATTCCTGTGTTCTAGATCTGGGCTTTAACAGGAAGAGCAAACAGTCTTGACAAATTTGTGTGTGCTAATAAGTGCAAATTCCTTGCTAAATTTCAAAACCCCTACACTAAGCAAGAAGCATCAGAAGTCAAAAGTAAACTGAATCTGTGACTATTTCCATTTTAATTCTGCACTAAAGGTTGCACAAATTTAAAGCAAATGTGTATTGTAACCAAATTCTGTTACGCTGGTTTCATTCATGATGACTTTCCTGCTATCAGCTAGCCAGTAATGTCTACTCCAGCCTTCAAACATGTGATCACTAAAAAAGTCAAGGTATGTAAGAAATAATGGCCATGATAATCTGTTAGCTCAAGATTGGCATTGCTAACATATGGATACAGTGATCCTCTTGGAGCTGGTTCTCGTCTGGCCAGAGGAACTCCTATCACTGCGCTGTTCTGCACCCTGTGGCACTTGTGTCCTCCTCTCCAAAACGTAAATACAGACAGGGTTCAATCCACAGTGCAGGCTGATGGCTGTAGCCCTACTGATGGCAAAAATTAGCCTAAGTTGACTTCAGTTGTAGTTATAAAACTTTACAGATGCTGAAGATTTAGCTGCTCATCAGATATATAGGCTCTGTGGTGGTTAGTGGAATTTACAGGAGTTTGCCTGCTCTGAGAATGAACGCCAGTGTTTTTAGGAAGGTTTTACAAAAATGCTTATTTCAATTGTTACCCCTAATTGAAATAATATTGCAGAAATCCATGTAGCTTATTGGCCTGACAAAGTGTAAACAGCTTTTTGGAAGCATTCTGGTATGAAATTTTCCAGCTCTTGTATTGTTCTTGCACACTAAGTGCACAGAGAGAATAAGCAATAAAATACCAGATGGATTTTCTTTGAAACATAATTACTGTCCAGGTGCAGACCCATTTTTGATACTCAAAGATTTCCATCATTTTAATAGGATTCTTTTAAGTCACAGTATCAGCATCCCTAGACCTAAACTATTGACTGGTGAACTGCACATACCCGTACTGGTGAAACAAGGAAGGAGCTTGGTTTTCAGTCCTCTTTGGCCACTATCTTTTTTCATTAAACTGGTAATTGAGATGCCACTTAGTGTCCATTCTGGCAGCGACTTTCTGAAGGGGACACCTGGCCGCAGGGAACTGTACTGAAACTCATTTGTTCTTTGCAAAGGGCCAAGCAGGAACATTTAAAAATTTTTTTTCCTCTTTTCCTTGTGAGGGAATGAAGCAATAAAATAATAAAAAAGGCATAGCCAGTCTCGCCTCCCATTCTGACATGCTGAGTGCCAAAATTCAGATCAAGCCTTTAAGGCGAAGTGAGAACGCAATGAAAACAGGGGCTTTATTATAAAGGCAAGGCTGTGAACTTTCTAACTCTAGCAGTGCTCCCGGATGTGACTCTTCACACTGTACACAGCTGCTGAATGCTTCCAGGGACTGTGGGTGGTGGGTGAGGAAAGGGGAAGAGGTGGTTTAGCTATGCACAGCATTTCCCATAAGAAATATAGCAGTAGAGTCTCACCTCACTGCCTGTTTTTCCACGTATATTGAGACGGGAATGTATTTATATAACCCTATTAAAAGGGAACACTCAGTAGCGTTGCTCGGTCTTTAAATAGCTACTGTTCAGCATACTCCGGTCTCCAAACTCCTCAATTTCAACTCACACCCACTTACATTCTTTTGACATATTCCTCAGTTTTTTGTGACTTTGGGGTCAAATCCAAAACTTATTGAAAGCAGTGGAAAGACACTCGCTGAATTCAGTGGAATTTGGATAATACTCGTAGAGCTCAGATACCACGGTGATAAATGAAATAAATTATAAAGAAAAGTTGCCCATGTTGGGTTAGCTGAGACAAATGAAACTGCTGCTATTGACTGCCACTGGAGTCGGTTCTAGTCCTTTGGTGGTGGCCTTTAAGCTTTATGGTTAACAACAGCACCTCTCAGAGTGCTTTAGAAAGCAGGGAAATATCTTTATCTCCCATTTACAGATGAATAAACTGAGGCACCGAGCTGCGCTTTAACCTTCGTGTCAGTCATGCAGTGCAACAGAGCTAGAATTAGACCCAGATATGAACGCCTGGACCACCCAGCAGTAGCAGTGGCTACTGGCTGCTAGCAGTCTCAGAACTGCCCAGGACTATGGGGTCCTATCAATGCCAACAGGAGTGGAGGGCAACTAACATCCTCCCAGCACAACCGACATCCTCCCGTAAACCTTTGAGCATTAATAAACTGACCAGTTCTTCAGAAGCATTCTGTTTTTACCACCAGGATGCATTATTTCATCTTTTTTTTTTTTTTTCCCCAGCATTCATATTTTCCCTTTGACTCCTGTTATTTCAGTTCCATTTAGCAAATACTTTCTTGAGTTTTTTTTCCCCTTGTGTCCCTCCAGCCACCTCAGTTTGTCTTTTTTTTTTTTTGCCTCTTTCCTTTAAAAACTTTTTTCCTCATTCAGTGCACTAAGTGGATTTACGACCCATTTAGGCAGCTTACAGTGGCATTGCTTTTACAGTTCAGAGGCAGAAGGGCCATAAAAAGATTTACAGTTACAGCAAGAGTCAGTTGCATGGAAGCTCGAGATCCAAATTAGACAAGGGGAGCTGGGCTGTGTGAGTGGCCAGTAAAAGAAGCTTGGAAACAAAAACAAATGAAACTGCTGTTAGAGGAGGAGGCTGGGGTGGGGGGAGAGAAGGAGGAGGAGAAGTTGCCTGTTAACTTCATGTTACTATTGCAACAGCTCTGCTAATTCTGTTATATAAAGCCTTTTTTCCTCTCCCCCCCCTCCCCCATGTTGTTGTTGGACAGATTTCCTTCGCAAACACAAATCTCGAACTGGAGAGCAGCAACATCACACAGTAGTTGAGATTCCAAAGCAGATATTCCCAGGATGTTGGCAGCTGTTTTTGCTGCTGTCGCTGGGACTCCAGGATACAAACTCCAGAGGATAAACCATAGTGGCTAAAGGAGTGGGACAAGTTAGAGTGAAGGACTTCAGGTTGCATTGCATGAGATTAATCTGACATTTGAAAGAAGCTAGAGAATAGGAAAAGATTTTATCCTGACCCCTCCTATAGTTTTCCTGCTGACTTCAAAAGGAGCAAGGTCAGGCTTGACCAGATCCTTAATAAGCTGAGGCAAAAGAGAGGTTTGCCACTGACATTAAAGTAACATGTTTGGGCACATAAAGAGAGAATGTGGTGGGAGGCTGCAGAAGGTTGGTGGCTGAGCTTCTGTGAGACTCTCAGCCATATCCCAGAAGGTCAGAGTATAGGGCATAGACCACTAGGAAAGAAATATGTTCTTTATGGGCAGCCTAAGTGGGCGTTGCATTTGTTTGAGTCCAAAGGGGTGTTTAGCCGAATGGGTACAGATAGTCATACCTGCTCAAGCTACAGTTCATGCACCATGTAGTCCATACCATGGCCTGATGCCTCTGTTAATGAGCCTTTTGGGGAGACTTGAGCTTAACAGTTCGGGAATAGCACCATGTTAATGCAGGAACATGGTTTGGAATTGGCTTGGAGTGGCAGTGGTACAAGCACAAGACTGCCTGCATGTGTTCACAGAGAACTCTGTGTTCAAGTGCTGAGTGAGAATGGCTCCGGAAGTGTTCTCAGTGAGTCTGTATTTGACTTCTCACCCTCCTCTATTTGGCCTTTATTTTACATATCTAAGTTTAGAGTGTGGAAGTAATCATAAATAAGCTCTATACGTAAGAAAGCCAGTTCTTTCCATTTCTTCCCTAAATGCCTTTTTTATCCCCACAGATAATTGAAATGCAAACCATTGGGTTATTTTTCTTCTTGTTGACAATAATTTCTGCCATTCAAGATATCACCTTTAGTTTCAAATAGATACAGCAGTCTTCATTTCCTGATGTCTGTCACGTAGTGATGCTATCAAACCGTATTCTGGATTCCACTCAACTGATGTCCACATTTCAGAAGTGGCGGATGTACCTATTGGTTGCCTGTTCTTAGTGGTTGTTGGTTATAGGGTAGCAGTAGTGCAGGAGCTCTGATTTCCCAGTTTCTTGAATATGAGCTTCACTTTTGAAGCTGATGAAGTTCTTGACCTTTCTGGGTCCCATGAACCTTGTTTCTGTAGGGTCTTAGCTATCCTTTGCTTGCTATGTGCTCATAGTTCTCCAGCAAGGTAAGTGTTATTGATGGTATAGAGGTCAGTGGGATCCTTTGGATGAAAAACGGCTCCCTAGAGATAGGCTTGTTCTCCCGCACATTCTCACACGAAAGTTAGCATTCAGCACTCATAAGAGGAGAAAGCAATCACTGTGCTGTTCCCTACATCTTTTATAGGGTCAGTTCTTCCTTCCTCAGAAGAAGAATCTGCTAATAAGAGGAGTGGTAATATTTTAGAAAGATTTGGCTAACATTTGCTTTCTAAAGGAAGAAGCAGCCAACCTCACAGAGAGAGGCTTCAGTCTAACCCAGAAATAAAATATCAGGCAGACCCCTATTAAAATTTGAAAGCTAATTGACAATAGCCAAATGAACATCTCGTACCCCTTTTCTCCCCTCTCCTCCCGCAGCTGCCGCCGTTCCCTTGCAAACCTTGGGCATGCAAAGCCTGGGGGTCTGGATTTCCTTCGTACGTATTTGCAGCATTGGGCTCCGCAGCTCTGCAGTGCTAGCTGTCCTGCCAGCTGGCTCCCTTTCTAATCAACGTTATATGCGGTGCCATATAAACCTCAAGTGAGCAGTCGTTCGGGACACTGATGGATTTCTGTGGCTACCACTTGAGATTTTCAACAGGACACAGAATTGTAACAAATTCTACTGTGTCAGGGTTGTTCTCCTCATCTCTTCCTTTTTTCCTTCCCTCCCTTGCGCTCTCTTTTGTCTCGTTCTCCTTTTCCCCTTTCTTTTCAGTGCGAAGGGCCTTGAACTTCTGATAGTGACTTTGACTTATGAGAGAAAGCGCTGAAAAGGAGAAAAGAGCATATTTTATGAGCAATAATTAAAAGATATTCTTCAAGTTTTTTTTTTTTTTCCTTTTTCTAGTTGAATATAGTTGTGTGGACAATACAACAACTTTCATGAAAAAATCTTACAGTGATAAGATGCTTCACTTTTTGGGAAAAAAGATTCAGAATGAATACAATCTTTCTGGAGACTTCTCAGGCTTATATTTCTGGTTGATTCTTCCTCTCATTCCCTCCTTTTATTTTTTCCTCTTCTATATTTATACAGGAAATAAGTATTAAAATAAAACGAGTCAAACAGTAATCTCAGAACCTTCGGATGTCTTTATTTTGATTCTGGTAATTTTAAAAACCAAATCAGTGTTTTCAATTTGAATCAATTTGGCAAAAACCTGAAAACCATTTTAGAATATTTTGAGAAAGTACCTACTATTATTGAGTTTCTTTGCAGAAATGAATATGCATTTCCTAGATGGCTGACCAACCCTTTTTTTTTCTCTCTATAAAGAAAATTCAGAGAACTTAAAAGGCTTGATTTTAATGGTATCAATGGCGTCAAAACTCCCAAGTCAGTACAGCTGGAATCCACTGCCAGGTCTAAGAGCCTCAGAACAGGTAGGCTACTTAGTTTCTCTTTTCTTGAAATCATTTTGTATTCTTCCCCCTTCCCCTTTAATTCCCATTTATCACCGTGTTCAGAACTGAACTGAGGGAGCATCCCTTATCTGCAGCCATGCTCAGGCCATCCAAGTGAGCTAAGTCTCAGAAATGACTTTTACTTAACCTAGGAGGGCCCCACATCCCCTTTAAGCTGTTTTTGACTGTGTCTTCTAGTGTGTAATGTGCTCCGTAAACAAATAACCTGTGTTTTTTTAACTGGGTCAATATGAGTTGAGTTGTACTTCAAGCATGGGACATGGGGAGGAAGTGGTGGGACCAGCAGTAGAAGGGTAGACGGCGGCAGCCTCAGACCCAGAGCAATGCAAGGAAGCAAAATATGGATTGCTGCCAGAACAAATGCAGAGCCTTTTGGGAAACGATTTCTAGGCCTTATGAAAAAGTGTGAGAACAAAGAGGTAAAGGAAGGCACAAATAATGTCGGACCTCCAGGAGAGCTGTTCTCTGGGGGCAGGTAGCTTTGTGACAAGGCTTTGCCCAGCATTGCCGTTGTGCTCCATGTTATCACGCTGAAAAGAAAGTGAGGTGTTACCAAAATGAGTAAAAGAAAAAAAAATATTGTGTATTAGCTTGAAAGCAATTTTGACCATCTCCGTATGTAGCCTAACTTTAGGGGCTGGAATGAGGATCCTCACTCCAGGCATTTATGTGGCTATAAGTCTGTGGAGCCAATGTTGTGCGAGGGAATGTAACTTTTGTGAAAATTGCTTTACTTATTTTCTCCCATGTTGATTTGTGAGTATTATGGCACTCTGGCTTGTTTATTGAATTTCACCTTTTAGATTTAAATCGTTACTAAAACTCACTGTTAAGAAAAAAAAAAAAGAAATACATCTCAGCCTCTGCTTACTCAAAACTGAATGAAAAATGGTCATATTTTCACTCCTTGATTTTTCTAGCAATTTGAGTGTAGTAAGTCCCCTTATTATTCCAGAAATGTCTATGTTCAATGATGTTTTGGAATAGTTATTAGTAAACTGCAGTTTTAAAACCTGCAGGCGGCACCCAAGAGCACGAAATATGACTTCTCCAAGCTTTCTATTTTTATCGGTCAGATTCTGATCTCAGACACCTTATGAAACTTTGCTGGCTGATAAAGATAAGGTCAGAATCTGGTCCCACATTTGAGTAAAATGAGGCTTCAGTGATTTACAACTGAAAAAACGAAAAACCAAAAACTTACAGCTTCTTTGTCCCTTGAGTTGACGACTTCATTTTGCTGTTCAACAGTCCATGGAAGGCTTTTGGGGTTCTGGTTTTAGAAGTGAGTGTGGTAATAGAGACCACTGGTAATGCGCTGGGGAAGTGCAGAGTCTCGCCCTCCTTGGCAGGAGCAAGGGAAATAGCGCATGGACTTACAGAAGCAAAATGCGCAGTTACAGGGATATGACGGCAATACAGTAGATAGGTTATCCTGCCAAAACGCTGTCTAATGGATTAATGGATATCTGAGTTTTGTTAAATAATTAATGTGCTTGTTGTATTTTTTTTTCTTATAGATCTTTCAAGGAATTTCATGTCTATTCCTTTGCATTTAGTTTCTGTTCCCTGAAATGCTGCTTTTGAGCCTGTCTTCTCATGGGTTTAAAGACCCTGTCTGTTAGGCAGTTTTCTAATAGTAGCTCATGTCTTTTATGGCCAGAAAGTTCTCCTTGTGGCCCTAAGTATATAACAAAATAGACACCTCTATTTTCTCATTATATAGTTAGGAAACTGAGGTATAACCAACTAAAGGTGATTTGCCAAAGGCAAACAGAAGGTGTATATAGTAAACAAGAACAGGTCTGCTGTCTGCCGGACTTTATCTTCTCCTTCAATGAACACACAGAAAAAGTTTAATAGAGCTTTAAAAACTAGTAAATAATCTCTGTCTGAATCCCAACATCCAAGGAGTTCTGAGTAACACCTCTTTGTCCATCTCCACCTGTGAAAGAAAGCTGTTGTGGTTGTTACTGTTCCTACCTGAAATACCTGACAATCTCTCGGGCTTTGCGGTCTGGGTTTGCAAACTCGTGTGATGCAGAAATCTCATACAAATTATGGGGTGTTGAAGTACTAACGAGAACCACCCTCCAGAACGTACTTGGTCCTTCCCTAATTAATCCTCACTGTCTCTGTCACAGGGCTGACAGCCCTAGATGCCTTTAAAGGGCTCTGTTCCTAGTTTCTCCCAAAGCCTGTACACCTGGGGATTTTTGCCATCTTCCCCCGAAACGCTCACCACAAGTGTGAGAAGGATGTTGGATACAACACAGCGACTCTTATCTTCTTATCACCAGTTCTTTTCTTTTGGTGCTAAATGACCACTTTGGCTTTAGCTTGCTCTTCTCACAGAGAAGAAAGCAATATAATCATAATATTAGTGGCTAGATCAACATTTCCCAGAGACTGGGGAGTAATGCAGAGCTGAGTTTTTGGTTTGGCCTTTGCTGAATGTGGGGGATATTCACAAACTTTAGTTACAGCTCTGGATGTGGCTCTGGACAGGGCAGATAGGAGGTCTGGCCCATTTGAGCCTTTGCAAACAGGACCTGGGGTGAGTGCTGTGCTGTGCTCTTCTGCAAGTAGCAGGTACACCACATCCTGAGATGAGAGCCTAGCTCCGAATGACAGTCACTTCTCTAAAACAACCCAAATCTTTCATTACATCCGCTTAGGACAAGGTGTTTCTCCTCTCCTGAAGCACAAAGGAAGGAAATGTATCTTCAGGAAATGTTTATTTTACCAACAGATTGTCTGAAGCAAGGTTTGACAATACCCGGAAAAAAATCCCCACAAAAATTAATATAAAAACAGGAGGGATTGGAAGAAAAAAATGTGTAACTTTTATGAGCTAGAGAAAATAAAATGTTCGGTAGTGTTCTCCCTGGTGCAGGTGGCTAAGAGTACGGCTGTGGGGCTGTGGATCCCCAGCTGATGGGCATCTGGGGATGCTACTGGCCTGCAAGGAGGTGAGCCAGGAGGCAGGATCCCCTCTCCTGGCCCTCTCTCTTAGCTGTTTCTTAAAGCAGCCTTTAAAAAACAAAACACATGAGACACTTAGCAATGTAAATGTTTGCATATTAGAGGGAGAGGTGCTGCATAACGCCTAACCCAGAGGGGTAACTTAACCCCCCCGAACCTGTAGCAACCCTCCCTCCATCTGCAGACCCTGGGAGATGTGTTAAAAGTATTTCTTCTGAATATTGTGGCTCTACTTCCGCTCCTTGTTCTCTCACGGTTATTTTTTTCCTAGGCTAGGGGAGCTGTAGAAGAAGGCTTTTCACGTCATTCTTGATAGCAACTGATATCTGGAAATGAAACCTAAGAGGTTTAATACCTTGCCTAAGAGCAAAAGAGTTAAAACGAAAATAAAAGGAATATTTAATTTTGTTCCCTAAAGCAGAGCTCTGCCCAGTCCTCTCCTCCCACATACGCACCATCAACACCCCACCACAGAACCAAAATGCTTGGTTATTTCATAAGCCAAGCCTGCGTGTCCCTGCAGTCTGCCGCAGACCTATAACCTCCTGCTCCTTTGGGCTGGCTCCAACATGCTACAGTGCTGGTCTGCGTCGACTCAAATAAGCATGGATAGAGGCTTCCACTGAAGCCTCTACATGGGTTTTAATGTCTCCCCACTGTAGGATTCCCGGAATTAATTTATGTCTGGCTTTTGAATTCGGGGACACTGTGTTAAAGAAGAGGGATGCCCCTAAGAAATATTGAGAAGAATGAAGGGATGATAGTGGTGGTTTATTTAGTAAGCCTGGCCATCTTACTAAGCTGCAGAGTAGTAAGTGTGGTTGGTTGATTGAGATCAGATTTTTTTTCCCCCCAGCGGCAATGCCCTATAGTTTATTTATTTATTTTTCCCCTTTCACTTCAAGGCACAAAACAACAACACAGTATTTTCTAAATCTCTGTGATTATAGATGTAGAAGGAGAGCATTCTTGGTTGCCTCAGAGGCCAGGAGCCTTTACCCACAGGAGAGGTACAGGAGAAGCAGCCAGCAAGCTTGCTTTATTATTACAGAGTGTTGCAGGGGACTGGTTTTGGCTCATGTTGCATGGGGGAACACCGTCTGCACGAAGCATCTCTGTTTACCGGTTTCTCCGTATACAGGGCAGCTGAGATTGCATCACTCACGCTCTCTGCATACAGCTGCTAGAGAGGGAAGACTGGCACATCTGCCCTGCAAAAGCCACAGCTTTGCATCGGCTGTTTCCCCTGTCCTTCTGATGGGCTGCAGCCCAGCGTGGTTAGAGATGCTTCATACAACCATGCAAAACTGGCGTGATTCCCCATGCCGAATCAGCTCCTTTCTCCCTTTTCACTGCTGTGTCTTGTGCCAGCAGAATGGCTCGGGGAACTGCGGGAAGCCTGGTGACCTGCAGGGCAGCAGCGACCAATGAGACCTTCATAGACCTGCTGAGATTTGGGCAGCAAACGTAGATTGTTGCTTCGGGATGAGTTAGAATACACTGCAAGGTTAGGAAGTGTTCTTCTGAAGTTTAGTAGTTGAACTTTAAAAGCAGAGGATTTAGTTTACATTTTTTTATAGGCCACAAGATCAGCTCTAGAATTAGAGATGGGTTTATCTGTAGAGCCATCTCTGAGCTTTGAAGAAAAAAAATAAATCACGGATGTTTGATTCTAGGGCCTTGCTTCATACTCTTGCTGCCTTGGGAGCGGAGGGAGGGCTGTCTGTGCCACGGTGAGGGCAGCCCCACAAGATCTCTCATCATTCCCTCCTCTTCCTATCATTCACCTCCTCCTCGGCCCTACCAGAGTCAAATATAAACTTTCTTAAAATGAACACAAGATTCATTCCACTTGACCAAGTCTGACTTCCCAGAAAATAAACAGCTACAGCCGAGCCAGCCAGCCCCCTCTCTTCCTGTGCTGCCAGCCTCCAGAGAGGTGATAAATGGATCAAGAGCAATTCTAAGCCATTTGCAATAGAGAAGTATGTACTAAGGAGAGGGACCTAACCTAAGGGACTTGCTGGAGTCCACTGTAAAATAGCAACACTGCTAAGTGCATTAATTTTCACAGAGAAGTTCTAATTTCTTTTTTAGCCTCAGTTATGTCCTGGATAACTGATTTTCCTTCTGTTTCCTAGCCCCCATAATGGATCAGAAGGGTCAGTAGCACTTACTGTCATGAGAAGAGGGCATTTCAGGCCTCAGCACTTAAATTAATTTGAACTGTGCAATAGTTGATTCAGTATTTTGATCACTTTTTCTGTTGCCCTTTGTCTTCCTAAGAGCAGAGTTGCTCTTAGTTAAAAAAAAAAAAAAAAAAGTCTTTCTCTAGCTCATCGTCATTGACAAAAAAAGACAGAACACAACATGCTAAACAGTTTTCCAGCTCAATTTTGCTTTCACAGTGGATTAACCAGACACGTGGATTAGACACTCATTCACTTCTGCTATGCAGTGGTCACCTAGTGCCACGCTGAGTAGGACGCGCTCGTGTTGTCCTAACGGGACAAGCATGGGAACGGATGGGACTTTGGGCGCCGTTCCCCAGGGCAGCTTTCCAGGAGCTGGGTGCTCCTGGGCCGTATCTTGTAGCATGCTCGCAGCAGGGAAACTTGCTGTGGCACAGGACCATAGGCCCAGCCACGACCTTTTGGACTCTACTTAAGTCCACACTTTTCCTAGATTCCCAGCCCTGTGGGTGCTCTCTGTTCACAGCTTAATTCCTTTGGTGCTTGTTTTTGGGAGCAGTGTACATTCAGATGTTGCTGAAGATGGTACTGAAATAATTCATTCTTAAATAGCATGAGAATAAAATGAGTATAGACAAAATAATAAATACATTTGTATAGAACTGACTCCTCCTCCTTACCAAGTGGTAGATGTTTTGGGACTTAAGTCTGAGTTATCTGATATGTCCCAGATTCCCTTTTCCTGTACTCTTCACTGACTTATGATGTTTATCTGCCTTTTCTTTCCCAGGACAGGTATCTTTGATCTTGGCTGCTCTCACCGTTAAACAGTGGAACGGTAAAACGGTTAACCTCTCTTTCAGTGAAAGCCTGGCTTCTGATCCGCTCTAATCCCCAAACATCCTGTCCAATTGTGTGAAGCTGTCAACTTTCTTCATCCTACTAGCAATACCTGGCTTTCTCTCTCTCTCTCTCTCTTTTTTTTTCTAATTAAGTGAGAGCCTTTGTACTGCACCAGGCCTGCTCTCTATAGAAAAAAAATCTTGAACCAAGACTGTTAAAATGTTCCCTTCTGATGGCTAATTGCAGTAAGTAATAGTAGTCGCAGAATGCTGAACCTAAACACCTTCCTCTGGGAGTCTTCTCACTTTATATAGGCTGATATTCACAGACAGTCTTAATGAAGACAAATGTAGTCAATGAATATTTGCCGACACTTCTATAAATTGAATATGTGCTACTAATGATGAAATTAAAAGTTCTAAAAAATGGAAAAAAAAAGATTTATTTTCATGTTAGGTTTCAATTTGCCGCTATTTTCTGCTATCTGCTATTTTCAACCATAAGCATTATCTGTTCAAGCCAGAATAGATTAAAATTAATTGTTAGGCCCTTATGTTTTTCCTTCTTATTGTTTTATCTCTTGAGCAACTTTGTTTGGCAGAAGACAAATAATCTGAAGTCCTAAAGTCAAAAGCAAGGAGTGGTAGTCCGGGAAGCTGGCTGCTGATCTAATGCAGTTTTTGCGAGTGTGGTTATGGTTAGAAACTCTAAATATGGCACCGTGTTACTGTACACGCTGCAACTTCACCCTGTGTGTCAATGTCTGAGTCACAGGAGTTTAATTTAGTGACAAAAACATGTTTTACTACTCTCAGCTGCTGGAAGTCAATGGAGCTAGGAGTGAATGAGCTGAGCTCACTGCGTTAGACGATACCGACCGAATGACTGGGCTCGGTGCACATCCAGCGCTTGCTGTTGATGTGAGTGACGTAAGAAGCAGAAGGGGCACGTTTTGACCGGCAGATGTTGAGCCTAGAGGCGTTTAACCAGAGGGGAAGGGTTTGTCTGCAAGGTTTGTGTCAGACAACGATGTCAGCAAGTGGGGTTTCCTCCCTGCCACCCCAAGAGAGTAGGGACATGGGGCCCGCAGCACTCAAACCAATTCCTATTTTGTAAAAAAACGTGAACAGTTTTCTTTCCCTCACAACGCAGAACCAAAGCATGTTTCTGAGTCTTGATGCAAGGAAGCGGAATTGTCCTCCTCTGGTTCTCTCTTCTCCTGAAGCAGTTCAGATTCTTTTGCATCAGGAAATGAACTGGCAAACTCCCTTTTTATTTACTTATTTATTTGTTTGTTTAGACTTCTAAGCAGAACTGATGTGATCTGAAAGATACTGGCAGAGACTAAATTATGGGGCCAATATAAAGTTTCCCTTTTAACAGATCCCCCCCCCACACACATACACTTTTTGTCTTTAAATAGTACGTATCCATAAAGGAGACCAGCTGGCATTCCTATACTGTACACGTTCATCCCAGCTTTTACTATCACCTGACTCGTACAACATGCACCTGAGAGAGTTATTAATGGAAAGTATTAAATAAATTTGGCTTAATATTTGGTAAATAGGAGGAATCTTTTCTTTGTTCTTGGCTTCACGTTTCAAATGTCTATGTTTGTGCTATTTATATTAATATATTTCATGGGCTGGTTAATAATAGTAGCAATTAAGGTAATAACAATAAATACTAATAATACTAAGTTCTTCTGCTTTTCATCAAAGGAGGTCAAGATGCAAGGGTATACCTCTGGGGCTGGTGTAATGCAGATCAGATCTACTCCTGCTATTTCTTTTTGTGCAATGTTAGGAGTATCACGCAAAGATCGGATCGCTTGTATTCTGGCCTCTGGAATGTCTCTCAGGCATTAGAAATGCCAGTGAAAAACATAAAATTGGAAAGAAAACAAACACTAGGGCATTGAAATATGTAACCACGAATACTGACCTATTTGGTTTTTTTTTTCTGATTTAGCAGAATGCTATTAATATTATAATTAAGGCTATTTTGTAGCCCGGGGGCTTGAGCACCTGGCTCTTATTAGAGCTAGATCCATAGCATGTGGTGAAAGAAGAGGACAAGAAGGGAGATGGCCCAAGTGAGAACACAAGAGGGCACAGCAGCACCTGTGGTGCACTTTTTGTCCAATGGCTTTTTGAAATGTTGGCTCTGTAGAGGCCTTTTAGCTTTGCAGAAATGCATGCGGGGCAAGTTTAGGCCTCATTTGCGTGACATAAGAAGTTATTTGCATTTTAAGGAAGTTGCTGTATAGCAGCTAAAATTACAGCAAGTGTGTTGATTAGTTGGAATGGTAAAACCGTAATGTGGATTGTTTACTAGAAATGTTTTTGGTGAGTAATGAGGTTCAGAGGTAAGATGTGATGACTATATCATCTGAGGGTAGTATGATAATAAGTCCCATTGTAAGTTTGGCAGAATGAATTTGGGGAGTCAGTAAGATTGGCACTCCAGTGTGTTCTCCAATAAGGTCAGAAAAGTGGCTTTCGGCAGCTTTATTGATCTATTCCACTATTCTTCTACCCTATCGTACTAATAGAAACTATGTAATTTCAGAAGCAAAGGATGTTAATGCTGCTTTTCACTTTTTGTTTAAGGAAGACTATTTCTACAATGACCTTTTATATGGTGGATCATGGCCCAAGCAAAAGTAACTCAGGTTGTTTGAAGCCTAAGCAACCTCACTCTAACGGACTCTGCTAAACTGAGTCGTCATTGGTGAAAATACAGTATTCTTCTGAGAGAATTAAAGCTGTAAGTAGATATCTAGAAGAGAGTAACACAGAAATAAGTTCATACCCAAGTTCTGTAGTCAAAGTTCAAAGATGACATTCTGGCATAGACATTTCATTCAGGATGCTTGCTAGGGAAGCGAATGATCTCCTTGTACCATGAGTACTTGCCTCTGTTGGATTTTGATGAGTAAAAACGAGGTCAGAACAACTGCAACTGGAACAAGTCCAGCAAAGGTTTACAAACAGTCTTTTCTGGATTTGACTGGTCACTGTCGTGACTTTGACTGAGGTTGCCGACTGGGCCTTTACTAAGGGAATTGTGGTTGAAACCTCTGAGTGCTGTAATCCATGCCATATATTTACTTCACAATTAAAGAATGAACAACAACCTCTTTTTCTTTTTTTTTTTTTTTTTTTTTTTTTTTTCTGGAAAGAACATCTTATTCTCAGGTCTCCAGTTTCTACTATTTGTAAGGCAGATTTTCCCTCTTGTCCAAAGCAGCCTCCAGTGGTTTTGTAGCCTCCCTGAAGTCAATCTCTCTGTCATTGTATATGGAGATCAGAAAGGAAGATGTGATACTACGCTGCATGCAAAAAAGTAAAGAAACAAGATCATTAACATCTTAATATCCTGTCCTGACATCTCACAAATTATTTTAGACTTCATAGCCAATGTAAACAGGTTTGTTTTCAACTCCCCTAATTGCCTGCTAATTGAGAGCAGATGCAGGCCTTAACTTTCTGCAGATAAAGAACAACCTCTTCTCTAGGGTTTAGCATCTATCATGAGGTCTCTGATGTATGCCTGCAAGCTCCTCAGGTTAGTGATGCTGAGGCAGGGAGGGATTGCAACTGCTCCTCTTGAATCATGAGTGAAACCTCAGCGAGACAGAAGGGAAGGCAGAGCTATGGGACTCATCAGTAACATCATCATCATTATTGTTTCATTTCGTACTCCAGCGCACTTTCTGCAACAGTGTAGGCTCCCTCCCCCTTTTTCTTTGGGGGGGGGAGGGTAGTTCTGCGAATTATAGATGAGTTTCTCATTATGATAGAAATCACTGGGTTTATGAAAAATGCATTGCTGTCATATTCCATTATCTACTTCCTCCCATGCTGCAATTCTGTAGCTTGCAAGTCATTAGATTCTTTTTCAGAGTTCCTTTGAAATAATCCTTTCAAAAAACACTATTCATCGGGTTTGACCCCAGAGAGATACTGTCTGTTACTAAAGCTCACTTTCAGTTCTGTGACGGAGACCTGTAACAACAAGATAAGTGCATGTATATTCCAAGTAATGTCTGGAGTTTGCTCCCTCCCGTTAAATGCCATAGGAGCTCACACTTCAAATGCTGGAATTTTGCTTTGTAAATGTAGGAGAAAATTTAGTTTAGAAATCTGGGTAAATTTGCATTTGGTAGTGATTTAATGTTCCATGGTCTGTTTTAGTTCCAACTTAAATATTACATTAAAACTAGCAATAAAAAAATGAAAAAGCGTGCTGACTGCTGGGTTCAGAACGAGTGGAGATGATTTTGTTCTTGCTGTCAGTGTGGTGGTGAGCTGTCTTTTACCTTCTCCTCTTCATTTAGCAAGTCAGCAGCAGTAGTTAAGTGATAGCCCTCCAGTCTTTCTTCAGCACTGTCTCTGGAAATGAAAGCAGTAACTTCAAATCCTGGTGTTTTTCATATCCCTTACAAGGTGTTCGTGAATTTCAAAATTTTTGCATCTGTTTGCAAAAAAAAAGATGAGCACTGGTAATTCTTCTCGGTAAGAAACACCTTTTGTGCAGGGAGGTTGCATATTGTCATACCACTGGGTTCAGAAGATCATAAAAGGATATTATAAAAAAGACAAACAGTTTGGTGGTTTGTGAATGATAAATGGATAAAAAAAAAAAAAAGGAAGAATTCAAATCCAACCTATGTCATTCAGAAATGCTTAAAGTGCCTAGCGCTGGCTTATTAAATATTGTTCAGTCTCAGAACCGCAAAATCTTCAGCATTTCACCGTGATTTCTCCATGAAGCCCCATCCCGCAGCAGAGCCCTTTTTGCCTCCCGAGCCAGCCCGAGGCCTCGTTGCGAGCGCCATCGCCCCTGCTGACATTATCGCTCTCTGGAAAGTTGCCAGAAACCTTGCAGAAGAAAGTTGTGATGGAGCAGTGATGCAAGCAGTTTAATAGGAGGGCAGGGGGCTTGAAGTCGGTAGCACAAGGCATAACAGACTAAAGCAGCGGTCCATTAAATCAGCGCAGTGGGGCCTAGGCATTTACAGTCACACAGTCAGATGTTTCCAGTAATTATTTCCCCATAGCATTTTTATTAGGTGCTCCATAAATAATATTCACTACCATGCTCCTCTCATGGTCTTTTTTTTTTTTTTTTTTTTTTTTTTTTTTTTTTTTAAGAGAGGGAGGGGAAGGAGGAGAAAAAGAGAGAAAGTGAATTAGCTTTGCCTTCAACTAGATTTTGAGGTAATACTGCCTTTCAATCATACTGAAACAGCTCTGAGCTCGGAAAATACTAGCAAATTAGTTCCTTGTAGACTGAACATCGTTCCTTGTAACCGTAACTAGACAGACTTAACACAAGGCAAGATTCTGTTTCAGATTTAGATTTGTCTCCTTGTCATGGAAGTTTTTCTGGACAATTGAAACGAATTAGGAGTCTCCAGCTCCGCGGTGTCTGCGTGGAGCTGTGCCAGGCGTCCCATCGCCGGGACGCAGCTGCAACAGGCAGCTCAGGGACTGGGAAGAGGTGGAAGTCCCTGTCTGGAAACGTGCCCCGTCTCAAGGCTTGTTCCTCCTTTTTAGACACAAACCTTGCTTGACTTTGCTGCTGCAGGATCAGGTCCATTAGAGATCACCTGCAGCCCAAGGGTGGGTGGGAAAGAAACTGCTGGGTTAGCAGCGTGACTTTTTTTTTTTTTTTTCCTGTATACCCTTTGGTTTCCTTCTATAATTTAGAGTTAAAATACCAGGTCATTGCATCGACAACCAACAACAGTCCTCTCCTCTCTGAGAAACTTTCCCAAACCTCAATACTGTGGCTGTATGATCAGGCCCAAACATGCAGCACCTATTGAACCAGGCTGGCTTTTTGACAGAGGCCGTTGTGCAAAGGCTTTTTTCCAGAAAATAACACACTGTTGCCTGAGTTATAGTATTAGTGTTAAGGAATACGACCTCTTTCCTGGCATTAGGACCTTGTATTTTACAAAGGGCGGTATACTCTAGTATTTGGTTTTCAACATTAATTTTCTAGCCAAAGCAAGACTTCTCAAATTAACTCAAGGATTTGGAGGCTTTTTTTCATATAGCACTGCAATCTTGTGACCAGCTCCAAGCAGAACTCAGAGGAGCAACAGAAAAATGTGGTGTGGTAAGTAGATGTGGTGCAGTTTTGCTATTCTGAGATTCACCAGCTTTCATTTGTGCATGCAAAACCTTTAAGAAGTAGCAGTGTGTTTTTATGTAGACCTATGCACAAGTGTAGTACCTGTGTCTGGGCCTGAAACCTGTGTGTCAAGTGTATATGTGCACTGGGAGCACAGGAATTGTTAATAGATGGACTGAAAATAGCGTTTTAACTCCTAAGTCCTCATAGGCAACCTTTTAGACCTTGAATCTGAAGCTGGCTTGACTTTGGAAGGTCTTGGGATCTCACGAGCTATTTCGTTATTTACGTTCGTCAATTCTTCTAGTTTTTTGTCAGTACATTTTACATTATAGCTAGAGCAAGGAAATAAACTCCTGCTTTGGGTCTAACCAAGCTTTAAAATCACATATGTGTGCTTGCATCCTGGTGTTCAGATTTGAAATTCCCTGTTGGGGCATTCTTTCCCCTTGACAAGCACGGGAGTTGGGCATATTGCTTATGGTGGTCATCAGCATCTGTTCAGGTTTGGTGGCCTTGTACTCTGGGGCGTGTGTATGAGGGTACAGTGCCATGTGGCTGTATTTCAAAGGGAATCAAGCATTTTTGTGCAGCTTATTGTCTGACTCGGTCTATTTTACTAGCCCAGCACCACTAGCTGAAATCCCCAGTGTGTTCATCTGATCCAAGATTTGGGTCGGACCTGGTGGAGCCCTTCCACGCCATCCAGAAGTGGCGTGTGACAGGGAACTCCCTATAGCTCTGCCAGCAGCAGGCTGGCTCAGCTGAAGGATGCTTTGTTACTGGCCCAGGCTTTAGCAAAGCCGAGGGCCATCCTGTCAGGAGAAAAAGATGAATCATCTGTTTCTCAGAAAACATCTTCTCCAAGTAATTTCTCAATTCCCTTTATTCTCTCTTTTTCTTTTTCTTCTTCTTCTTTTTAATTTTCTTGACCAATCTAGCTGGGGAAGTTGCAGCCTGAAATTAAATATGGACCTATTTGAATATAAACGTGCATATTCATTTTGTGGTATAGGAAGACTCGGTTCAATGAGCCCAGGACAGTGGCTTTTCTAATTTTCTCTTACTGTAGCAGGTAATGGATTAACCCCTTGTTATTCCTCTCTAAAGAAGCAGAGAAAGTGATACACTCTGCAAAGACCATGATTAAAACAAAAATCTACTGGGTTTTTAAAGAAATACTTTATTAGAACCATAAGGTTTCTTTTTTCTTTTTTTTTCTTTCTTTCTTTTTTTTTTTTTCCTTTTTTTTTTTTTTTTTTTTTTTTTGAGAAAATTTTAAATCCGGAGTTTATTTTTCCTTCAGTGTCTCTCCTAAGAACCAACAGGAATTGAGATATTTTTTTTTTCTCTCTTGTGTTTGTGCCTACTTATTAAACACACATGTGGCCTGGATTCCTTGCGTAGGTGCAAAGAGGTTTGAAAAAAGAAAAAGAAAGAAAGGTGTAACCCACTCCATTGACCTATCTCTTTGCCCTTAGGACTTTTTCGAACAGCTGTGAGAAAAAGAAAAAAAGGGGGGGGGGGGAGAAAAAAGGAGGCAGTTTAACAAGCCAAATCCAGATGTTCATTTCATACACACACCCTGAACAGCTTTTGCATGGTTTATTTCGTTTTCTGAAACCATTTTTCACCAGCCTGTTTTCTCAGCTGGGAAACTTCTGGTGTAGTGTTTTCAAAAAAATATTGCATTTGGCATTACAAGAAAACAGAGCCTTTAAGACATTAAAAGGACAATATCCTTGTTTGACTTGGCCCAGGGAAGCAGGGCTATAGGAATTTTAGATTTTTGTACCACCCAAAGAATAGGTAAAAGAAATTTTCCACTCTTAAACCTAGTTTACATGGGAATTTGAGAGTTGATTTAGCTTGATTTTTTTTTCTATAGACTTCTCTGAGTACTTTGTGTTAGCAGAGTTGGACTTTACTAGACTGAAGGAACAAGCAAAGTGGTAGGGATCAGCTCACATCTAGGTTCTGATAAACCATGGTCCAAAACTTCAACTGAAACTGAGTGGATCTTATTTTTATTTGACTAACAGCAGGTCCTGATATGCTTGCTCACACAGACATTTGCAAAGTATAGATGGACGAATTTGAAATTATTTAATTCTGGTGCAGCGTGCCTCTGCTGAAGGCAAAGATAAGCTCTGTAATGTGAATCATGACTTCTGTCTGCTTTATGGATAGCACTGATAGCAGAGAGGGCAGTGATGAGGTGACAGGACAGTTACTAGGGTTTATAGGTAAATGGCTGGTAAATGCCTAATGGCTGGCAAGTGATGGATGAAATTAGGCACAATCAAGTGCAAACATGACCTACATGGGTATCACTTAGCTAACTAAAGGATATATAGGTCTTCAGATAGCAAAAAGTGCTTTGAGTTTTCTCCCTGATTCCGTTCATGCCAGTGGGTGATTTGGCATTTGCTGTTATGGACACCTGCAGTTTTTACATATGAGATCCTACAAGTGCCATTCACTGTTACTCACTGTATTAGAGACTTGGTCTGAAATTATCCGTGTAAAGAATGGTCCATAACTTTGAAAAAGGATGGCGCAGTAATGCTTTCAGGCTCCTTTTGTTTGCTTGTTCTAAAATAGAAAAGTACTGGCTATTCTTATCAGAAACTTCACCATCTTATATGGTTTTCAGGCCCTATCAACTAAGACATAAAAGCAGAAGTTTGGAATTGTTAGTGGAATAAGGTGGAAGTCAAACAACTTCATATACAGACTTAGAAGACAGATACATTGCTGTTAAATAAATAGAGGGGGGAAATAGATTAAAATATCCTAATTGGAAAAAGCTGAACATAGCTTAAACAAGTAAATAAAATTGTTTAAGATATTTAAATATTCCATGCCACGTTTTCCTTTTGCTTTGCTAATGCTAAAGTAAGGGTAAATGATCCGATATCTTTCTTTTGGCATTATAGAGCTTTGATGTACATGGTGTGTGCGTCCGCCTGTTTGTGCCTGTGGGTAGGTGAATGGGTGTCCTTAGGCCTTAGCAGTGCCCGGTAGTGAGAACATTGGCACTTCAGTGTCCGAACACCATCAAGTGGGTTATAAATACATGGTCCTTGAGCTAATATTCTCCTCAGGTGGAAAAAATGTAAGCAAAATCCAGTTAAGAATTAAAATGTGTTAGCCAGATTATTTAGCCAGTATAGAACTAGAATGAAAAGCTGCCAAGGAGTACTAGGAAGTTTTGTTGAGCAAGCTGGTAGTCTTTTTAAAGACACTAACTTGGTCCACAGACAAAATAATCCTGAGGAGAGCATATACTGTCTCTCCGTTTCAGGAGACTACAAATTCCTCATGTAAAGTGAATGCTGGTGCTCTTTTTTTGAATCATAGGAGGAACTTTTCTGATCACAAAAGCATCTGACTAGGGCTGTCGTCACAGACAGTGGAGAGACACGGGCGTTCCTGCTGTACAGCTGCACCTTATCCTACTACAGATGTCTGGAAAGGTCCAGTGGCCCAGCGACCATTGGTCCAGTGCCCTAATGTGGATTCTTCATCTGTCAGTGTGTATTGCACATGTGTGCGCATGCCTTTATATTTGTGTGTGTGTGTGTGT
The DNA here is from genome assembly GCF_028389875.1 of Rhea pennata. NCBI lineage: Eukaryota > Metazoa > Chordata > Aves > Rheiformes > Rheidae > Rhea > Rhea pennata. The sequence goes on from NC_084678.1 coordinate 6,228,198, forward strand.
CCTTGCACATGAGAAGGAACATATGTTAATTGCTTGATAAAGAGGATGGTCTGTGTGGATATGAAAACCCAGAACTCAGACAGCTTCACACAGGACTTTGGGTAATGCGCTTTTCTAATAATTAAGCTCAGAGATACGTAAGTCCAGGTACTTCTACATGGATAGTATCACACTCCATTTTTGGAAATAATGTTCTTTAGGTCCAGATATATAAAGTGAGCTAATATATTTGCCTTTGGGAAATATCATTTTAGATGCTCCCTAAATTGCAAGCAAGCTGGCAAAATCAGATTGTCAATGTATATAAATATCAATATAAACACCTTTGCTGAAATAAGAGTCTTTAAGGCACCTTGAAACTGGTGGCAGGGTTTCATTCTGTGCTTGCACAGGACCCAGTGCAATGCGGCCTTGGCCTGCTGGTGCAACAGTTATATGCTACTCTAACTCAAAATCCGTAAAAATGATTCAGGAGCTGAGAAGAAAAAGGGGAGGGAAGAGAGCTGTATGAGGGAATTTGAAATAACACTGTCTCGTGCTGTCAGCCTGGACCCTTCTAGTCATGTAAATGGAAAGCAGTAAATCTGGTGAAGTGTGAGGGCTCTTATCTTGTTCCATCTTTCAGTAAAGCAGTGACCCATGCCACATGGCCTCCCAAAAATGCATTCTTTGTTTAGCCAAGAGTTACACCCTGTAAACATTCCCCAGTCACTGCATCGAAACGGTTGCATTTATCGTTATGGCCTGCCGTAAACTTTGGTCAGATAGTCTGTTCTGCGAGGGGTTGATGCTTGCTCTGGGAACAGCGTTGTCAGTGCTGAGAATCGTGGCAGCAGTCGCTGAGATCTCTGCTATGTAGACCAGGAGAAGCTGAGTGTTGCCCTGAGCATGCCACGCTCTGTCTTGCTCATGTTTTCTTACAACTTTAACCCAAGTTTGCCTAATGTTTTGTAAAGCACAGGGATATAAATCCCATTTTGTTTAGATGGAAGTCAAGGGGAAATCATAACGTTGCATTTTGGCACAGCCCAGTAGATTGATTTATATACCACTAATTGTCACTACTGGGAAGTCGCAAGTCATTTTTAATTGTCTTTTACAGACTCTCTACTGTTACAGTTGTGTCACTGAGAGCAGATACATCATGTTTTAACGGCAATTCTTTTATCCACATTGTTACACCATTTTCTGGAAACACGTAAGCTAAGCTAACAAAGCGTAGTATCCATGTCCGGGGGTTTGCCAGCTTAGTGACCACAGCGAAAGAGTGAGATTCGTTCACTTCCTGCGATGACAGAACATGGGCCAATACAGAACAGGTCCCGGTCACCCACAAATGGTGCTGTGGGGAAGGTACCACGGGTTCTTAAGCACCAAACAAAAAGATTTCAAATTTGCTGCATGTTTCTGTACCTTCTAGCACAACGGTGTCTTCTCCCTCAGTGGGAGATCCTTTATTTTGTCTTCTGGATTGTGGGAGTAAAAGTAAAGATTTAGATTTAGAGGAGGACGGTATAGTTGAGCTAGGAGACGGAGCTTTTTGAAAGTGAATGCCTATATCATGGAAAAAATATTAGATATTCTTAGAATCATAGAATAATTAAGGTTGGAAAGGGCCTTTGTGGACCATCTGATCCAATTTCCTGCTTAGTACAGGGCCATCTTCAAAGGTAGGTCACATTGCTCAGGACCTTGTGCTGCCAACTGTTAAAGGATCTTAATATCTTAAAGGATGGATATTTCACCATTTCTCTGTGCTGCCTGTTTCAGAGCTTAATTGTCCTCCTTGTAATTTGTAATTGAATGGAAATTTGCCTTACTGCAACTTGTGATGGTTGCCTCTCTTCCTTTCTATGTATATACCTGAGAAAAGTTGAAGTGTCTTCTTTGTAGCCATCCACTAGTTAGCTGAAGGGACCAACTAGATCCCCTCCCTTCACCTTCTCCAGGCTGAACAAATTCCGTCCCTCAATCTTATGTTCGCCTTATGTTCACCCATCCTGAGGGTGCACAGCTGGACTTGCTCTGGTTTGTTCATATCATTCTTGTACTGGGCATGGGGGGAAGTGGTCCAAAACTAAGCAGTGTTCTCTGAGTGTGCTCTAGATGTGGTTAATATTGTTTATTAACCACCTAATAATTCAGTGCCAAGTTAACTGTGAAACATTTGGGAAGGAGGTTCTTTGGTGCCTGGCTTCATTAAACCTTCTATACCCAAATGCTCTATCAGCATCAGCTCCAGCACTTCATCCTGCCCCGATCACTGTAATGGACTTGTGGAAGGTAGGGAAAGGGAGATTATTGTTGCCTTTTTGCATGTTGGGTTGCATGCACTTGAGCTTTATAAACTTACAGCAAGAAAAACAGGAATCTGTACGAAAAGAAAGAATAAAGCCCCAAGCCACACTGCTTTCCAAAATTTACACTCCTTTTGGGCGTACTGGCTTCCCCCTGTTGCATTCGAGAGTGCTTTGCCACATTCCAGCCCCTTTCTTTGGAACAAGTGTTTTAATCAGAGTATTATATTCTCGTCCACTAAGCTCTTACTAGCACGACGAGTGGGACCTCCTTCACTTGGCAACGGTTTCCATCAGCGATCTGTCTTCTGTAACTATTTCCGTGGGAAGGCCTTCCATCTGGTGCTTGGCAAAGAGGGGAACTTTCCTCTCAAATGTTTTCTCTCCTCTCTCTCTCTCCCTCTCTCTCTTGCTCTATTTAAGGTATACCCGTTGGAAGTCTACAGCTTTCAAGATTTATTTTTGCACAGGGTACATACTTTGCTTTACGTGGTCTGGATTTCTTTTCTTTTAACGAAACGCCACCCCCATACCCTGCTTATCCTGGCAAAGAGAGAAGAATGCTGTTTGCTTTAACATTACCTTCGGTCTCAGTATGCAACAGGTCAAAAGATGTGACAAGTACACATACTAATCCCTTTCCCTTTCAGTTAATAGAATAACACAGATGGGAAAGTTTACATTGGGATCTGACACTCGCTCCAAGCTAAAGTTAAGAAGGAGACAGGGTTGGACATTGCTTTTCACATCGGAGCAATTACTGCATAAACTCACTTTCCCAGTGAGCACTGAGGAGCCCATCATCCTAAACAGTGTTTGCTCTGCTAAGAACTCCCCTTTCCCTTCTACTTTCCTTTTGAGACTTGTAGGTAGAAGTGAATGAAATATTGAAAGTTTTTGTATAGCGAAATATTCCCCAAGAATCAGGGATGTTCAAGTGAAAAAATGTTAACATTTTCCATTGAGACACTATTATTTGTTTTGAAACTGCGACATTCTATACATTAGACATTTCTGAGTGCTGAAATATCATGTACGAAAATTCCCACTAAACCCAGCTATTGTCCTGCAAATATTAATTTGATTTTATTAGAGTCCCATACAACCAGTTTTATTTTGCATAATCGGACCATTTATGTTTCATTTGATTCAGTTTTCTTTATAGCCCCCAGAATATGCTCTCTGATATCCTGCACAGCATAAGTCTATGCTATTCATAAGTCTGCTTATCTGAAGATTTGCCACTTTATGCCTGCAGGAAACATAAAGAAGAATACGACCTTTGGAAGATTGTGCCTCTGAAGGGAGAAGTAGGAGCACCGAGTTAAAGAACAGGTTGATCTGTCACTCGCCAAACATCGCTGTCTGTCCGTAAGCCAAGTACCTCGTACCATCTTTCTGCCTGCTTCCTCAAGGTAGCATGTTTGTGGTTTCTGGGAACTCCTTAATTTAATGTATTGAGGATATCTCTGCAGTGGAGTTGATAGCTAAGAGCTATTCCAACAGACACTGGCCTCGGAGTATAAATCTAAGCAGGGAAAATTGTATTTTCTTCAGTAAGTTTTACTGATACAGAGAAGCATATTTACACTGAACTTGCTAGCAATGCCTTTAAGGTCTGCATAACCAGAGATGTGCTGTTTGTGGCAGGCATTCATTTAGTGACCTGCATTCTGATTAGAGAATTAATATTCGATTGTGTTCGAGAATCACTGTGTATCTTTCTTTATTTAGATTTTTTACCACATGTGCAGTTTCAGAATTGCTTTTCCACTTTGTTTTCAGCCTGCTAGTTACTAGTACCCTTGATAACTCCCAAATACTTGATTTAACTATAGATTAGGCTTGGCTATGGATTTACAGGCTCTAGTAAATGTGGGTCTAATGAATAGGAAAAAGGCAGGGAATAAAAACTAGTAGTTTGATCTGACTATCAAGATGACTTTCAAGCTTCTAAGTCACTTAGTAGGTGTGCTTGATGGTGTGGCACTACTGTTACTGTGTTTGGAAATGAACAGTGTAAGGGAGGAAGCGTGGCTAGAGCCGGTGTTCCCATTGCAGTGTATGTAACAGTCGTACTGATCTCCCCGGCCTGGCCTGGCAGCACCTTTGAGGCTCATCCATGCTGCAGGAGAGAAAAAGAGCAATCTGAGAGCTGGTCAGAAGAAACTTGAGGCCTCAGGTTGAATTGGAGAGTCCCTCTAGATGGATGGAGAGATGCCTCTTCAGAAAGAGCCTAAAGTAGACCAGCTTAGACTAATTGCTGATATTCTCATGACTACCGTGAAGTAAGAGAAATCCTGCCTTCAGCGCTGGTCCACAGAATGACATAGAAACATAGGCCAGGATTCATCTTGGATTAGGCAGTTATCTGAGGTGTTAGAGTTAGGGGTCTCCGTGGTCCTCTCTGGTTAATGAGTGAGACAAACACCTCCAGGGGAGCAGGCTGTCCCCTAAAAGCTCTGATTTGACTTCTGGATGTGCCTTTCTCTTTCAAGAGAGACAACAGCATCTTGAAGTAAGCACTGGGGTGACTAACTGTAGGTCGAGTGAGTCCAGGTCATGATTCCTACATAGGGACCAACATGTCCGTTGGTTTCAGTGGAAGTTTAGGAGCCTTATTTGGGGCAAGGTACTTAAATTTTTCTCAGGCTGACCTTTATTCCCAGTTGTAATTCCATTTCTGGCTTCTTGGCTAAGAGCTCAGCGAGGAGGGGCAATTAGTGCCAATTGCATGGAAAGCTTTTGCAACATGGGTAACTGTCCACAAGAAACACAGTTGAGACCACCAACTATTTTATTTGTTTTTGTTCCCAATTCTGCTGATTGAGAAGCTCATGAGATACGTTCCATTTCCTTGGGCGTCCCCAGGGAAGCAGCAGTCAGACAGTCCTTTCATAGCCTGCTTTGGTCAATATAAGCAGTGTAACACTGCTGGCACTGCATTGAACTTACTATGCTGATAGGTCTTGTAGCACAGGGAGCTACACAGGTTCTTAAAGTGTGCCCAAATAGGGGTCTGATTCAGTGCAACAGTCAGCTTATTTCAGCCACTGAACTGTTGCCGTTAGATGGTAAACACTTTAATTTTTTGTCACTCCAAGCCTGATTTGAACTAGTGACCTAGAGGCAAAAGGCTCAACGTTGTGAGCTGCCTAGTTGTGAACAATAAAGCTCTTGTAATGGAGACAGTGTTAGAGAAGCGCCATCATTTCTAGGAGCCACTTCAGCTGGCTTTCTAAAAATAACTTCCACACATGCTGAAGTGCAGGATGGAGGTTTTTGGTTCCCTATTTGCCTTCTGTCCTAAATTTTAAACCTTTGGGTATGTTCGTATCCCTCTGCTCTAGGTTATGCCTACAGGTATCATGAAATACAGTAGGTAGCGTGGGAACTGCATCATCCTTTGGTTAATCTGAACATTAATTTAGATGTCCTTTGTAATCACATTTTTCCCTGCTTCCTCCACTTTGAGGGAGGCCAGTAATTTGTTGGTAGCCTTTTAACCCCAGGAGGACTTTTCACCTTCCCGTCTCCTACCCCACACAGCCAGAGAGCCTCTTGCCAGAAAAATGAGCTGAGCTTTGTTTCCTCACATGCAATCTCAGCCTCTACTTGAAGGAGAAAGGTGCTGAATAGATTCCTTTTACTCCTTCCTCTGTGGATGGTCTGTCAGTCGTTCCTGGGTATAGGAAGAAGGACCAAGTTACATTCAGTTTAGTCACAATTCAGAGACATAGCTTGCACTTTAACTGGACTTTGCATCTAAGTATCTTCAAGTACTTTAAAATGTACAATTCTGCAATGTAAATAGAATATGCCAGCCCATCCATTTTGTGAACCATTATTGCTCTCTGTAGGATTTTCCTCTACTGTCGTTATTAGGAATATTTCCACCTAGTTAGAGTTGAATGACTTCCTTAGAAATCATTTTTTGACCATGTCATTTATGTCTCTGTGTCAATTTATTTTATTCACTGTATTTTGATGAAGGAAGGAACTAATGCAATTGGTACAGCATAGACCTGATCCCCATAACGTCATGAGCCAGAAACAGCTACAAGACTATAGTCAGTAGTAAACATTTGCTTTTATAACAATGTCTCATCTATCCAGAAAATATGTTTTCATAATGGGACTAAGGCACAGCGGTTCATCATTTAAAGCATACAGTTAATATGCATGTATGTAGATTATACAATTGTTTCGGAAAAACAGATAGAAGAGAAATATCCGGTGAGTTATTTGTGTGTTAAGATATTGTCTGTTATTCTCATCCCAGAGATCATAGAGCTGACCAAAACAAACTAATAACACAACATTCAAAATACAGAGTATTTTTGGATCAAGAAAGTGAAGTTTTACTCTGCTGTGATGTCTACAAGAAGAGCTGGCAATGCCAGGGAACGTGGTGTGCTGAGAGTACTGGTTGTCGTGGTTGTCTCATAGGTCTTTTTTTTTTCTTGTTTGTTTGTCTCTGTCCGTCTCTTGTCCTACATTTAGATATTAGGCTCCTTGGGCAGAGCATGATTTGGCATTCAGTGTTAGAAGAGTCTGTCATTATCTCAAAGGAGCCAGTGATTTGGAACCAAATTGTTATGATTATAACATGTATTGAATGTAAGTCATTAAACAAGCTCCACAACTGAGATTGAATTTAAAGATACAACTTTTTAAGAGTTTATGAGAAAGCATAAAATTTGCACAGACATCTTTAGTTCCTCTTTCTGTCCCTCATGTATGACAGCCGTATATTCTAGGCAAGGGGTAACCACGCACATTTTGCCAAGTTTATTTCCTCATGATACCTCAGTGAGGACATTAGAGCACATTTGGGCCCGGGTTTGTATTTCAAGAGAATTTCCTATGTATCAAATCTCCTTTTTTCACACGATCATCTTATCTCATCACTCCCTTTCCAAGAATTTAGTTGACTCTTCTCTCCTAATTTGATTTTTCCTAGGCATGCTTCTCTTTCACTTCATTTGATACCAGCTCTGCCTTATTCCTTGGTGCTAGTCTAAATATATGTTTACATTTCAGTGCCATTTGCATGGTTGAACTGTGCCATGTGAAAACAATCCTAGAGGAGAGAGTAGGGTAGGGTGGCACTGTACCTGGAAGAGCAGCAGGAGATGGAAAACTTTCATTGAATTCGAGTCTGTTTTCAGGCATCCTAAATTCGACCTATGTTCTCATGCCTAACATTATCCCCAAGATATTCTGAACCTTCTGAGTTGCCAAACCAATGTGAAATCAAGGCTGAACTTGGAGAATTAGATGGAATACAGCTGCTGGAGGCCACGTGAGTTTGTGTCCTTCACAGTCAGGGAGCTTACAGGCAAAGCTGTGTGTGTAATGGACTATTTTTGTTTTCTGACAATTCTGAAAACTTGCAGCAAAAATATTCTTGAAAAAGCTTTGAGTGTATTAAAAACAATTCTTTAGAAGTGCATGAATTGAAAAGCTGTCAGCCTTCCTTTTTTGGGTTGAATGAGAAGTTTTGCTTCATTTCAGTACTTTTTTTTTGTTCGTTTAGCTGTAGGTTCTAAATAAAAACCACACAAAATCTAAAGCAGTTTTAAAAATTATGTATGAAAAAATGCAGATATTTTCCTCTGAAAATTGGAAAACGAACAATTTGAATGCTTGTAACCTACTTTTATTGTTTGAAATTGTTATTTTAAACCTCTAGATTTTTCAGAAAATGATACAAAATATATAATATTATAATATTTTTATAATAAGAATAATATTTAATAATATAGCAATGGTAATATTTTGGTTTATCAGAGATGAGATTTTGGCAAAATCTTGGCTATAATATTTTGACTCACAATCTTGCCTCTTTTCCCTCCTTGTATAAACTCTTCAAGACGATACCAAAGACACTATATAGTCTCACTTTAGGCAGTGGCTGTAGTGTTGTTTAGTCCTAACATAAGTTGTATAAGCAGAGAAAAAGCTCATCATCATCTTTGTCGCTTCGGTTCTTTGACTCTCTAAGGATTTATAAGGAAATACTGCCCATACTACAGCCGGAAAGGCGGACAGCCCAAGGCAAACACAGCCCTAATTGAAATGGGGGTCTCTGTGCTACAAATGACATGGGATTGTGTGAGTATTTCTACATGGGATTATGGGCACACTGGATTGACTGTTCAAATACTGTACAGGTAGCTATGCACGTCGAGTAGGTGTGATGTGTCCTAGACGCACTGGAGTGTGTGTGCTGTGCTCTGTACAGCTGTGAACTGTGCGCTCTTCAAGGCTGATGGCTTCCCTGTCTGCGAAATCTGCACTGCGGAGCTTAGCAGCTGAACTAAATCCAGCTTCTCATAAAGCTTCCGTCTCCATCTTCTCACGTTTATATGTGTGTACATACATGTACATACACACACATACACGCACAATTTGAGCAGTGGAGCTCCAGTCTGGGATGGTTGGTCCATCAGTTGCCACCAGAACCACCTCTTCTGCTTTGTGCAGGCAGTGCTGGTCACATTGCTGAGCTGTGGACTGGTACTGTTTTGGGTGCTCTCTGCAGTGATGTACATATGCATTCATACAAGGGAAAAAAGTTCATTTCCAAAGAGAGAGGCAATACTCCCTCCCTCTGTTCTGCAGCAAGTGTTGATCCCCCTGGCAGATGGAGAAAGGTAGTTGAAGTGAAGGAGAGAAGGTTAATAGGTGGACCTTTACTTGGAAACAGGCCAGTAAAAAAAGAACTAAATGACCAAAAAGAATGGAAGATGATCAATTAAAACTCCTTTAGAAGGAGGAGGCTGTTGGTACTTCTCCAGGAACTTGAGGTAAAGTCCTGGTTCATGCTCACTGTTGGGTTATACTTCACTGTGTAAGTCACAGAATTGTCTGGAGAAGTGATTCAGTCAAGTAGAATTTACCATTTACCTTGGATCACCCACAGATGTCCTGGGATGTCCAAAAGTGAAAAACATTTTTTTTCGTAAGAGGGCAGTGGGACTGAATCAATAGAAATCATGAGACACACGCTTAGTGCATGTGATTCTCATTCTGAATTCATATGCTACTTCTTGAAACCATGAAATTTGGCAAAAATGGCTAAATTTCTGAAAAGCAGAAAGCTAATATCTGGCAGGCCTTAACTGTAATTTTCACATGAGAGGGCTTAAGTAAAACGAATTGAAAGTGAAATCTGTGGTGCACCTCAAGGCACAATGCACTCCTTTTTTTTTTTTTTTTTTTTTTTTTTGCCATTTTCACACAACTCTGATGTTACTTTCCTTTTCTGGATTGAGAATATCTTCTTGTGGAAAGTATATTTCCAAGAGATTCAGGGAAAGAGCTTCTTTAACACTTTTTCTACCCTTTCTTTTTACTGCTTAAGAAGTTTTACCTTACCTTGATATCCTAATGAACCTGAGACTATGATAGTTTTTCCTTATGCTTACAGTAGGATGTAAACTCTCATCGTGGTGTGATAGGGTTCGGCAAACGGTGGCTGCTTCATGTGATTTTGACTGGTGTGATTTTGGGTAAATATAAAAATTCTGGTCCAGACCGAGCTTTAGGAGAGCAGGGCTGTTCCTCCACAGTGCTTGCAGTGACAAACATGAAACATTCGTACAAGGGGAATGTATCAGTCACCATCTGTTGTTATAAGCCTTTCACGTTATTTAGTGATCAGAGCAGGCCTTAGGCAACCAAGCAGGGGTCTGTGTGGCCCCTACGTACCCCAGAGCCTTGTAAAACCAGGGGATGGTTTTACACATGATCTCACCCTCTCTTATCTCTAATGCTACTTGTGAAACAAAGCGTGCAGGTACTTGGCCCGTTAACCATAGGTGCAAACTGCAGCAGAGCTTAAGGGTATTTCTTTAGAACTCTATTAAAAAAAAAAAAAAAAAAAAGGTGAATCCTCGGAACAAAACCTCACAGTGTAAAACCTACCCAGCCTCCATTGCCTTTCCTGTGGCTGTCTGTGTGTTTCTTTTGATTTCTGGCAATTGCAACCGTTAGGAGTGGCAGAGTATTTATTTATTTATCTGTTTAAACAGAGTATTAAAACTCTGCTCAAATCTGGGCACAGGCGTGTAAAAATGAATGAGCAAAGGCTTGGGGTGGCATTTTGTTCTGCTTGTGGATGCAATTTTATACATTGCTGCAGCTGGCTGTTCCTCTTTTTAACAGCCAGGCTCTTCAAACCATGTGCTTAGGATATCTTATAAATTGCCAGGCTAGATACAGATGATTATGTCTGGCAGAATGTCTTTATGATGCTGGCTATAAGGGAAAAGCATATGTAATGCTATTGAACGCTGATGGAAATATGATACCTGACTGGTGCCTAGTGCCATCTATGATCCAAGTGATGGTGGTTATGCAGTGACAGTCTGCTTGATATTGGTTTTAAACTGTTTTCCCTTATTACTGGCAGGCCTGAAGGAGACCTAAAACAAACTTTTAAGAGAATTTAAGACAGATGAACTCTGGAGTTTTGTTTTGACTCGAGATAATTAGGACCCAGAGTGATTAAATCTGGACACAGTTCTGGACTGTGCTAGCACGGGTTGTTAGTGAGGTATCTACACGGAGCTGCCAAAGAGAGGTCAATAAAAGGGTGACAAAAGGAATAACAGACAACTGCTTGGGTATTTTGGAAGATCAACACTAGTTTTTTTCAGACAATGTTACAAGGCCCTGCTGTCATCAGGAACAGGGTGAAATATGAGTGAAATATTCTACATGGTGTCACCGAGTGGTCTCAGGGAAGCAAGCGGCAGTAAATTGAAATCATCAGCAAACCAAGTTTCATAGCTTTAGGTTGGTACAGCACCCATGTTCAGCACAGATAGTCCAGGCATTACTCATCCAACATCCTCGAACAAATAAAAAGGGAATCTGGGCTCAGGAACTGTCGCTTTCACATACCACTCTGACTCAGCCACATGGCAAATCATTTTGGGTTAAGAGACCAACAGAAGGGGCACTATTCTGAACTTCTACAATTAACTCTGTTCATCTCAACTGTCCTTTCCAAGCCTTTGAAAAGCAGATAGATATAAAAGTTATTAAGCCTTTGCAGTGTTGAGTTCTTTATAAGGGTTGTCTGTGAAGCACAGTTTTCTTTTGAACCATTCTTTTTGATACCAGGATGAGTTGAGAATTCAAGATCTCAAAATACTTGGCAAATTTTAACATCTTTTGGCATATTTTAAGCTAATCATTCAGAAAAAAAATTGTTTGAATTTTAATCTCTAAGATGTTACTTTTTTATGCATAACGCAAACATTCACCTTTTGAAATGAAAAATTGATTGTGCTAGAAAATCTTTTGCTCAAAACTTCAGAATATTTTAGCAGTTTTAAAATAATTTCCTCCCTCTTTTTTAATCGATTGGGTAAAGTGTCAGTTTGGTACTTTTCTGTAAATAGTTTTAAAGTCAGCATTTCCCAGTGAAAAAATAATAATTTGGGAGAACATTTTGCAGTTTGCTCTCCCCGAGGACGCGTGGAGCCAGCAGGGATTCACGCGTCCGGAACGGCGAGTTGTGCACTTCAGCTGCGCTTTTCCCTAGTGCTCAGTGGAGAGAAGCACCCAGCTTTCACAGTTCCAAAGAGATTGCTGTGCCTCACTCCCTTAGTGCCGTACGCAATTGCAGTTTGACTTTTTTTCTTGGTGCTTCTCTTTTTTTAGGAAGCGGGTTGCTGGGGAAGGCACAAAGCGCACCCTGCGCTGTGACCTCTCCCTGCGGCGCAGGGACAGGGGCTGCGATACGGGAGGGCTCGCGCCGGTGACCGAGCGCCCCGGCTTTGTACCACGTTGCTGATGAAGTGAAGGAATCGTGTGCTGCTGGCTCTGAAGTGAAAACAATCACTCTGAAATCTCAGAGCTTCCTTAGAAATGTAAAAAAATGGGGTGGAAGCATAAGTTAATTGTGCTTTTACACACTGTTATACTTGTCACCGTGCCAGGCTCTACATTTCTTCCAAGGGTGAAATGAAAACTCCAAATTCATGCGGTTATGAAACAATTTCAATATGAGCACTCGGCGAAGAATTATAAAGTGGGAAAGACACAGTCCTGTGTCTCAGCTGGTTGAGAAGGGTCTGAATTGATCAAGGCTTCTTCCAGCTTGAAGGAGCCTTTGGAGTGTATTGAAACCATTCTTCATCTGTATGTTGCATCTATATAAGGTATTACAGAAAGGCTGATTTGTTATGACATTTCTTTGATTAGGAGACAAGGCAACTCTCAAAAGGCATCATTGTCATTCCAAGAAATTTCTTCCCTCTACAACTGAAGATTTTAAGAAATGACTGATTTGCCCCAATCTACACCAAGATAAATCCATACATTGGAAAACAGACATGGGCAGAAATCACTGAGACTGCAGGAGACTTCTGGAGTCATATGGTTTGAAGTGGGAGACGTCAGTGCCCAGAGACGAAAGAGCGTTTGCTGTAGCTGCAGGAATGGTGAGCTTCGGGTATCTGGAGGGCGGGCTGGTGTCAGCCCCCTTTGTTTTAGTCCGGAGACAGAGGGAGTGCAAAGATGCTTTAAAGTTACGCTTACCCTTAGGGTTTGATTCTGGACCATGTGTGTTTCACTGAGATTAGAATTACGAGATCACTTATTTTTGATTTACACCAGAAACAGGCCCAAATAAGAGCAAATGAGATCAGCTTATTTTTGTTTTTAGAGATGAGTCAAGAGGAAGAAAGTGCAGCAAGAAGGGGTCAAAATACCCTGAGGCTAAATCAAAACTGGAGGCAATCCGTGTTAAGAACCTGAGCGTGCCTAAAGTTAGTACGTTCAGATCCACTGTTAGATGCATGAACCCAGATCCTGAAGGCTGATTTGCTGCCAAGCTCCTGCTTGGGTGCTTCCCTCCCGTTGATAACACCATGCGCTAATCCAGGCACCCAGGTTTTCAAGCAGCGTTCGTACCACGAAGAGCAGTTGGTCTTGAGGGGAAACATTTACATAATGACAGCTATTTTCAGGAAAATGAAAAGTACTGGGTGAAAAAGGTTTTGACGTTGTGTGAAATACGGGATTTACACACAGTAGTTTTCACTGTATGTATATAAATGAGTGATTTACCATATATTGATTCACACACCATTTGTAAGTGTCTAATTTATTTATTTGTAGAGATGTATGGAAACCCTGGTTTGAAAAGCAGTTTGCATAACATCTGGTATGTCAACAATGTAGCCTTTCAATTTACTTGTTGGTGAAAATGTCAATATAATGAACCTGAACTCAGCATTGGTTTACACAAATTTCCTGGCAGACAAAGCAGTAATGATTTGCATGTCAGTGTAGGTGACATGTGCCCTCCAGTTTTGACTAGCTTATATGGCAAAGAGGTATAAAAGGAATTGAGCACACTGCTGGTTACTTACAGGCTTATGCTGGCAGTGTAAACTGCATGCATTTGTTCAGTGTGAAACACGGTCTTATTTTGACTTCTAGTTTTTCAAAAATAGGCTTTGATTTTTCACTGAAATGGCTTTCTTTCTGGATACACAGAAAAAGATAAAAGTGTAGGCCTGAAGGTGACTTTAGATCCTGGTACTATGCAGTCCGTGAGCCTCTCCTGGGTACATATTGTTTCAATTACCTTTGAAATTTATATGTTTTCTATAGACAATGATGTTGTACTTGGATATGGTGGTGGAATCTAGCAGACTCTTGATTGCTGTTAATAATATACCAACAGCAGTGACAACAATAATACATTGTTTTCATCTCTTAGATTACTGCCCTTCTGAGATAGGTCACATAAATCACATGGCTTTTTTTTCATTCTGTGACTTGTTGCCTCAAATTTTTGAAGCAGAAGAATAGTAATTGCTGTTAATAAGGAACAGCAACAAATTCACTTCAAGAGCAGAATCGAAGTCCATTGATGCCAGCAGATGTTCCTCCTGGATTTTAAGGTGTTTAGACCTGTACGGAGAAGTCACCAACTTTCTCCGAACTACATGTGTATAAGGGTGGGAGACCTGCTCATAAAAACATGTATCCCAACCTGTCAGTCAGCCTTGCGATGCAGTATGCGGTGCAGCAGGAGAGGCTGCCTGGGCTGCCCAACGTCCACCAGCCTCGATGACCCGCTCGTGGAGAGCTTTGCTCCTCTCCGGGTATGGGAAGGGTGCTGGGCAGACAGAGCAAGTTATCTACTTCCATTTCTCTTCCTTCCTCTCCTGCTCTTGTTCCCCACCCCAAAGATCTGCTTTGCAGTTTGGATTTCAATCAAGTTGCCAAAAAGAAAAAAAGAAAGAAAGAAAGAGTGGAGGAGGGAAGCAGATAGTTACTTAACTAGCTAATATATGCCCTTGTGTTTCCCTTTCTTTCTTTTTTCTTTTTTTTCTTTTTAAAGACCAGATGCTATCTGCTTCCCATTGTTCTGCCCACACCATCCGGTTTGGGTCTGCTTTGGGTGGCGTACGTATGTATGTACGTGTGAGAGAGAGGGTCACAGCAAAAGCTGTATGTGTCTATTATTATCTGATAGCTTTAAAAAAAATTAAAGCTATATACAACCCCACGCTTGCAGCTAAGAAAAAGTATTTTCACAAGACTTGACAGTGCTTTCAATCTTGGGGGGAAGATTTCTAATATCTAGACTGAATACATAGACTGAACCAATGATAATCATTTGTGAGACCTTCTCAGGTGTTTTTAATCATTGTATATACTACATGCATTTTCTATCTGGCCGTTGTTTGTAGCTCCTTTATAGGGTTAACAAATTGTCCTCAGGTGATATTTTCCTTCCAAGCCAGTTAGTTGGCTATAGTCCTGCAGGTGTTCCCACGTTGTGGGACCCTGGGGTGCCTCCAGCTGCCTTTGTGGAGATTCTTGCCCCAGCCCCACTGCGACCCCATGCTGAGAGGAGACATGAGAGCTGAGCTCCCTCCTGTAAATTCTCCCTCGTCCCTGATTTCTACATGGGGCAAAGGCAAGCTGGAGAGGATCTACAGCAAGGGCCCACATCCCCTAGCCCAACAGCCAGGGCTCCAGGACTTTGCACCCGTGGTGGAGCATGCTTGCCCTCCAGTCTAGGAAGAGCCTGCAATGCTGTCAGATTTCCCAAGATCTGATTTTTTAAAAAATAATTTCTTCAAAAATCACAGTAACTGTACAAATGCTTGTGATTATAACATCTTTCAGGTTTTTATTGATAGGTATGATGCTTTAAATAAATGCGCAAACAGAACTAACTCGGTTTGCAAATAACGGAGGCTCAAAAGAGAAAATAGTTGAGACATGTGAAAATCAAGAACAGAGCAGCAGTCTTCTTGCTCCCATGTTAATGAGCTTTTTACCATATTACTTCCTGGCCTAATGAGCGACTGCAGTGAGTCAGATAAGTGGCAAAGACTAGCTCTGAGCTTCCCACCCGCACCTGAGGGGTAAGGTGCACCAGAAGCTGTTTAGGACAGAGCTTTGATAAAGGGTTTGGGAGGAGGAAGGAGATGATCCTGATTTTGGGGCTGGGCAAGGCAAGGCAAGGCGAGGCAAAGAAGATGAGTCAAACTGAACTAAAATGAGTTTTCTTATATTTTTAGAGCGGTAATATTTAAAGATTGCTAGCTGCACAAAGGAGATATAGTTAAGGACTTTATTGGCTCATTTTAGGGGGTTTAATGCACCTAAACAATAATGACAAAATCCTATAAATATCTGAATGGTGCTGAAGTTTTTTATTTATTTATTTGCTGCTTTAGCATGAGACTCCTGCTGAGTTTTCCCTCCAGCTGTGTCGACTCAGGACCCTGCCTGGCTGGAGCTCTGTGTAATATTACAGCAAACACAGAGCATTATTTAGAATCCTGGGCACACTTCCCACTGCATTAAAATAAAATTGGGTTCTCATAGGTCATGTTGCTGGCCTAGCTGGTATAGTCCTTTAAAGGTCTTTCCCCTTTCCTCTTTTGCTGGGCGTTCGTTCCTCTCTCTCTTCATCTGGAGTTGGAAATGAGGTCACGACTGAGCCGGTGCCCTAATCTCATCGAGTTTCTTTGCTCTGTAGCCAAAACCTGCTAAAGACTCTTTCTCTCTACTGTATTTTTTTTTTTAACGTTAACGTTCTCTGCTCCTTGTTTACACAGATGGAGGCAACACATTTAGCTGAGAAGACAAAAGCACATAACTGCATCTACATAACTTTTGCACATACATGCAGCCTCTTTTGTGTGACCTTTGCTTTCTCGGCTCTAGACTAAATCTTGGCTGCTTGGCTTCAGGCTCCTGGAGAGCTGTGAAGCCCTAGAGTACCCACCTGACCCTTTTCTTTCATTTTAATGCTTATTTGTTTTTACGGCTCCTTTGTGCTCTGGACCGTTGACAGAGCAAGAAGGTGCTTCTCAGGCTAAAAACTCCTTGCTTTTTTATTTTCAGAAACGGATAAGGGCTGAAAGCAAAGCCGCTGAGCTGTATTTGGAGGGGAAGGTCTACCAGCTTCCTCCACGTTCACTGAGTGGCTGCATTCACTTGTGCTAAGGAGGTGAGCGGCAGAGGTGGGTTTGGCCTAACTGGAAATAAAGTGGGGATGAGATTAACGGGGCGGGGGGGAAGCACAGGGCACAGTTAATTCAGAGGGAGAGTGCTCATACAAGCTCGAGTTTCATTTTAAGGCTCTGATTTATCTGAGCTGAGCATGGCATCAGCTGAAATTCAGAATGAAACTAGGACACAAACCTAATTGCAAAACCAGGTGAAACCACAGGACTCAGTCACAGAAAATTCTCACTCATTTGAGACTGGCATAGAGTTTCACTCTGAGCTTCAGCAGAAGGTTTTGAGGCCCCCAAAACAGGCTCAGGGAGTTAAAATTCAGTTTTATTTCCAAATTCAAACCTGAGCTTGCAGAAGTATTGAGAGGTGTGATTGCAAAGTACTCACCCGAGGAGCAGTGGTAGCGGGGCTGGTGCAATGCTTTTCCACCTAACAGTGAAATTCACGGGGGGTATTTCATAACTGTTAGTGTAAACAGATATGGTTATCTTAAAATCCCGCTGTTCAGTGCCATGACAATGAGTGACACAGAAAATCCAAAGATCAACAGCTGTTTCTCTTGCAAAAATGAACAAAGGACCTCCGACCTACTGAAACTGCCCGACCGCAGTGCTTATGCTATTTTTCTAGCTGTCAACTGTTGATGGCTGTGATTCTGATTCCTGGAAATAACCGGGGGGAGAGAGGCCTGTTCCTAACATGAGCAGGCTTGTGGTTGTGTTGACAGAGCCAAAACAACAGCGTAAAGTGAATCGTTCCAGCAGCATCGCTCCCTGGCCTGTCCCTGTCTCTCTGCTGCTCCTGCCGAGGGTATCTCCTGCTGCAGACATTTATCCGGGGACAAGATTTCTCTCCTCCCACCCTCTCCTGCCACTAGACTCTCGTTGCCTACAAAAACAGCCAGGATGCGTACCCCAAAGTATGTCACTTCCTTCTCAGCTCGCAGGAACTTTTTGCTTACTTCTTCTATGCTAAAAGCAGATGGGAGGCATTAAACAGAGGGGCTGCGCGGTGTGAACTCTTTCCTGGAGCTGGTGGGATCCTTCCATCTCTTTCCTGGCTCCCTGGATATCTGGGCAATGGCTTGAGAGGCTGCATGGTTTCTGTGTGATATTTGGAAAAGCAAAGTACTTCTGAGTTTGAGAGATATCATGCCGTTAGCTCTAAACTCTGCTCTCTTTGGATATCTTGAAGGGCGTGAGGTTTTCAGGGGATCTGACCGTGTGCGGAGGGAGGAAGCCTAGAGCGATGCCTGTTTGGATTGGGAAAATTGAGCTGGATGGGGCTCCAGGTAGCAGCTTGCCTGGTGGTGTGGCAGGGAGGTGAATCCTACTGCTGGACAGGCGAGCACTTGAAACGTGCAGATTTCCTGGTGCCTTTGGTATCTTTGGTTTATGGGAGTGAAGTGGGCTTTTCTCCTGTTCTTATATATGCTTACTGCTATGCATGCATGGTGTGGAGTTTTGCAATCAGTAGATTTCCCCATCGAGACTGGTTTGTTTCTCTGATTTTACAGGGGCTGAACAGGGCATCACTTCTGGGCAAAAAAAAAAAAAAAAATACAAGAGTATACTGGGGGGGGATCCAAGTAAAACAATATCCGAATTTTATTTGTCTTACAAGCAAGCGTAGGTAGGCGTTTATTATTTCTGAAGGCTCTCTTGTCAACTAGACATTGAACAATCATGACATCTGTTACAAGTCACTGTCTGTAGGGTCACTTTGCACAGTGTGGAGTTTACTCTTTTTGTTCCCCATAAAGGAAGCCCAGAATGGGATTGCTGTGCCTGTGGAGGCGCGCTGGGAAAACACTGCAAACTCCAAGGAGGGTAGGAGACTTTGCATTCTCTCTGCTACCATGGGTTGAGCAGTGAGACCCTCAACATGCACCCTTGGAGGAAAACTGCAGCTTTCTGGGGGAACCCCACCAAGGTCCACATGAGATGAGAAAACAGGCATCCCCTTAAAACGAAACTTAAAGATGGGATGTGAACGCTGGCTGTGGCAGGGGAAGTTTCCTCCAGGTCACCTGCAGCTCCAAGTGTCATGAGTTGCTGCTGGGGTGGCAGCGGGTGCCAGCGTTGGTACGCTGGGAACTGGGCTGGCTGCCACCAAGCAGCCCGTCCACCTTTACCAGGGAAGAAATGCTGTCTGTCTGTTTAGGTGAGAAATCTGTCTGCCCCTAGAGATCCAGGTCACTGTAAATGTAACACAAGCCCTATTTCCTGTTAGGAAAGGGGAAAAAACTGCCTGCAAATTGTCTCTGATGTGCTGCCAATTGTCAGAGAAGATTCAATTTGGCGGGGAATTACAGAGCTCTTAAAGAGCTGCACTACTGACAGAGATTTAGGGCAGTGATTCCTCCAGAAAAGGGAGATTTGCCTTTGATTCCCATAAAATCAGGGGTGTGACTGGTAGCGAGTTTCCCCTCCGTATTGCTCGAGGGGGAGAGGTGGAAGTGGTGATTCCCGTGAATCCGATGCCCAGGAGGGTTCGGGCCCTCGCGTGGTTGGAGGGCTGGCCTGGCCGGACAGGGCGATGGGCTCGGGCCGGTGGAGAGCCGGGGCAGAGCTTTCCCTGAACGCTCTGCACGGAAAGAGGAGAAACAGCTGATGAGCCAGGACCAAAAAGAGAAAAGAAGTTGCTCTGTATATGTGTGTGTGTGGTGCACACATGTGTTCACTGATAATCCAAGAAGGCAAATATGTGACCTGTGGAATGACCCAAAGCTGCTACAATAAATAGCGGTGTAGATCACTCGTGTATTTTCTTTTGCATTTCCTGGATCAAGGCCAATTGCAACTGTCATCTGAGACAGGGTTTGTCCTCCACGAATGCAGCAATGTGAGGGCAGGCAAACTAGATTGACTTATTTGGTGTCTTGTATGATTGAAAGGTAAAGGGAAAAAAAGGCGGGGGGCAGTGGAGCTGTTTTTCCTTATTTGTCCTTATGTCTATTGCAAAGAGTTTTCAGTAAACTTAGGCCTGAGTAGAGACCTGCTTCACTTCAGCAAGGCTGAGCTTCATGTGCTAGGCTTAGGAGCGTTCCTGTCTTCAGAAACATTCATCCTCCAAAGTTATCCGTGGCAAATAAGATTAAAAAAAGAGTCTATGCAAGGTGCCCCACAAAGTTACCCATCTGTTAACTGGATATTAAACAGGCACTTTGCAAGTTGGCATTCTTGGTGCACTTATCTGCCTATGATGAGTCTTCCACAAAACAGACCATCTTTTCTATGGTAGCCTTACTGGCAGAGTAATTGTTAAATAAAAGCTGTACAATCCGTCAAAATAACCCTAAACAGGCTTAGTTTTTATTTAGCTTAACTACCTCAACAAACAATAGCTTGCTCAATGGTTGGAAGGGGACCAGAAAAAATGCAGAAAAACAATTTTCAAGAAGGCAAAGGATAAGGCTTTTGATGGCTGGTGCTCTCTCCTTGCTATCAGAAAGCTGGCTGGGTGGTCAAGGGTGATTTACTCTGTGCCTGACACTCTTTTTTTCTCTTCCCAGCACTCAGCAAGAGAAGGCACATTTTCACCGGTGTCTCTCCATCTGTGGGCACTCACCCTGGTAATGCCTAAGTATCTTTGAATCAGCTGGGGCATGCCTCACATCAGCAAAATTATTCTCCCTGCAGTCCTTTGCAAGCTGTTAACCTCCTCCTGTGCTACAGTCCAGGCTTCCAGGCAAGGTAGTGGAGATCTACCAAATTCTCTCAAGCCGTTTTTTCAAATTCATCAAGGTTTTGCCTGGAGGCTTGGAGCTTGGCGGCGAGCAGCTGGTTTCTTCAGCAGTGATACAAGGCGCATGGCCGGCCCCGTGCAATATGCCTGGCCTTTGACTGCACCCAGAAGTGCATCATGCCGTGGAAAGTACAGAAACTGCTTCTAGCATGAACGTATATTTTTCTTCCTCCTTTTTTCCATGTGACTCTTGCTTCAGAATAATGCTGGTGTAGGGGAGGAAAATATCTATTTTTTATGAAAATGCAGCATTTTATTTCATCAAACGTTGCTTAACAGAGACATGGGTTATTGGCTGGGCAAATGTTGGACTAGTCTAAACTAGTTCAAAGCCAGTGCTGCAGCCCAAAGCAGGTTCTTGTGAAGCTCGTGGCTGCTGTGGCCCCCAGCTTGTGTGGAGCAACCCATTATGTTAGTGAGAAATAATTCCTCAAGTGTTTCCCATCACTATCCCCTGCTTGTGGAAGAACTGCTGAACTGATCCTTCAGCCTTTTCCTGGCTGTCTCCTAAATGTGCTCCAAGCTTGTGGAGCAAGCTAATTGCATCCTGCTGCAATGTAATTTTTCTCTATATGGACACAGGTGATTGGGTATCCCATTTTGCACCAGATCAAGGTAGGAAGGTAATAACAAGAAAGCAAGATGTGGGGAAAGATCCTTCTTTCAGCCTCCTTATGTTCTGAAATCTCCTTTACAGAAGGCTCCTTCTTTCCAAACACCCTAAGTCCTATTAATCCTATTTGTTTTTTTAATCCTTTGAAAACTGTGCCATGATTGCTTGAGGAGGTCTGAGATCCACTCTGAGAAGGTAAAACGGACTTAATCTGTTTCTTGTGTGATTAATCTGTTTCAATATTCTTGGTCTGCTTTCACTAAAAATGTCAAAATTTAATGCTTTATAATTAATGTAGGTGAGAGGCCTTTTAATATACTTTCCAATCTGAGAGTTTAGAGTAATTTCTATCTTTACAAACATATGTTCACATGAGACCAATACTGTTCAGAGTGTGAGTGGGTTTAAATGAAATACCTAGGGAAAAAGTATCTTGAACAACAGAGTCATGGACCGCTGGGGAAAAAATTCTACCAAACTAACTCACCAAATCTAGCATACTGGGGAAAAGGTAATTTCTCCTGAAAATGCCTGCAGGGTAAAGTTTATTCTCCTTCTGGCAATCTGAGTAACAGAATAAGGATGCTCTAATAAATGATGGCAGAGGCTGAAAAAGATGTAGGAGTGTGGAAAAGAAATCACTAGTCTACCTCAGCTCTGCTGGATCTGATAATCGCTAGCAGATACGAGGCTGCCTGCACATCACTTCTATCTGCGGGGTTATCTTGTCGTGGTTGTTTTGCTTGTTTTTTTTCCTTTCTTGTCCTTCTGTGGCGTGTCACACACACCCATCGCAGAGGCACAGACGTACCCAAATTGCCTTATCCTCCTTGTCTCCTGCAAGAATAAGTATTTCCTAAAAATCTCTCTCTGTTTCTCCCCTTACGGCTATGTTCTGCATCTCTATAGGTAGCTGGTGGAAAACATCTTAACAGTTACCACTGTGTCCCACTGAAAGTAGCCAGCAACTCTTTTTAGTTTATTATTTGTGCTGTTAAGTATGACCTGGAAATTTGTATCGTTGTATAACCAGATGTCAGTTCCTTCAATTCCTACAAAGCAACTCTTTTTTTTTCTCCCTTCCCCTCCTTCCCTGGCTACCCAGTGAAATGAAAAGCCCACAACATGAGTTCATGCTCCTAACGGGATGAGTATTGTCAGGAATATACAAGCTGTGGTTTTTCCTTTCTGCATCCTGAAAGTGAAGAAAAAAGTCCTTTGATGTATCCAAAGCTGTTACTCCTTTTTCTTCATTGAGCTAATAAAAGGTATCATTATATTATCACACTTGTGTCCCTTCCATGTTTTTCCTGGCCAATATGTTGCTTTGCAACAACAAGAACATAAAACATCCCATGAGAAACCCTAGGTTAAGTTTATTTGATTTTTTTTTTTTTAACCTATGTTGTAATCAGGATTGTTTTGCTAACTTAGTTCACTGAGGTAGTTTTTGGTAAAGGCAAAGATTTGCTTAAGTGGCCAGAAAGAAAATACATATGACTGGTTTATGCCTTGCCACCCTGAATTGTAATGTTTTGTTTATTATGACTCTGGGCATGTTTTATTGGTGAGTGGAGAGGTCATAGCCTCGCATTTAGAACCTGTATTTGTGCTTTATGGGTTCTGGGATTTGAAACCACAAGCGGTCGCTGAACTTTTGGCTGCCCTAGGTAATGCTGTGTTGTGACTGAGTGGGTAGCGCAGGTCCTCCTCGCCGCGCGCAGCCTGCCAGGACCGACGGGGTGACACTGGCCTGTGACATGAAGCATCCAAAAGAGCAGGTAAAAAAAAAGAGACTGAAATAGCCCCCCAGCCCTGCCAGCTTCTTGTCCTTTTGATGTTCTTCAGTTCTGAGCCTACTTGTCAGTCTTGGTTTTTGAAAATAATTTAATCTTGCAGTCCTTCATGGATTTATACCTCACCTAGAGAATATGCTCACATTATGCCTGGATTCTACAGTGAGGGATCCCAATGTAAGTATCCAGCAGAAAAGTATCTCCACTCTACAGATGGGAATGTGACTTTGGGATTTGCCCAAGGTTTTGTTTTTCAAAGAAAGCAGCAGTAGAACCAAGGCACCTTCACTTCCAAAGGGTTTTCCTAGCCTTAGACAGCAGTGCTGTGTTACACGGTGAGGGCATTGCCAAGGAGTACTTGGAGTTGTGGTAAACTTGAAAACACTCGAGGCAGTTCTACTTTATCTCTGTTCAAACAAAGGGGTAAACATTTCTCATATAAGGCATCAAGTGATGGGGGTTAAAGCAGGTGAAGAGCAGCCATGTGCTAGTTGTTGTGCTGTTCAGTTTCAAGGATGAGCAATTATGGTATAACACAAACATATATTTACTGCAATCAGTGAAATCACAAATTCCACCTTGGGTGCTGAATGTTCAGGTGGTTTGTTGCCACACGTACCATGTAAAGCCTGAACCAGGGGTTCTCAAAAGGAGCCCAGACCAAAGGCCTTTTCTTTCATATTCGTTGTGTGTCCATGGCAGATGCCGCGTTCAAGGCAGCACATGAGAATAAATTAATTTTCACTAACATAATGGCTTGTACCATTTTTACAGAGGGAGAAACTGAGGTCCAGAGAGTTCATCTGATTGCATTAGCTCCCTCCACAGAAACAAACACCAACCCCCAGGCCAATGATTTCCTGCCTGCCCCTCCACGTTTCGTTCATCTGATGATGATTTATGTCACGTACTGATAGCAGCAGTTGTGGTGCACCCATGTCTTCCCAAAACAGTCACAGTGGTGTTTTGGATGTGGGCGATTACAGTGAAGCTACTACAGCACTCACCATTGGTCAACATAAACCTGTAAATCTCCTTAAAATAGTCCCAAATTCAGCATGTTCAAGTTTGATCACTCTCTATTAGGAGACTCCTTCTGTCAAATACTATTTTTCTTCAGGTCTTGGTGGGATGAGTGAAATAACTGTACTATTTTGTAAAATCAGTCAGGGCAGAGAGCCTGGTTCAGTTTTCACTTCCAGTTATTTTGTTCTAAGCTAGTACAGAATAAGTTACTGATGACCAGCTCGTTAGCCTCGATCTTTTTGTTTTCTTCATTGAGAGAATAAATGCAGTGAAATTGTCCTGCTTAAACCAATTGATCCCTTCAAATGTAGATTTAATACATTATAAATATAATAAAAATACAAATCTTTTTTCCAGGGTGTATATTTTTTCTTCCATTTTCCATTTTTTCTGATGTTATTTTTTCTTGGTCATTTACTAAATATATATACATTCTACTTATTTACTTCAGTATCCAGCTTCCAGGCTTCTTGTGGTTTCCCCAGAATTGCACAAGTTATTCATAGTTTAGCCTTGGAGAAAAAATGCAGCTGGAAGTCACCGAGGAAAGGGATCGCCCTGCTGGCTCATCAGGGTCAGGTATTGATGGGCTTTGGTGCAGGACCCACTAGTGAGGTGTGGAGATTGACGAGGAGAAAAAGGAGTCTCCCCAAAAGCTATTCAAAGATTTTCTGTGCTCATACTTTCATTACTGTTTTTACAAGAGTATGAAGAATGAAAACAGAGCAATACAAATTCGCACAGAAGAGCAAGCGGCTGTTTGTAAATGAGTAGAACAAATATGGTCAAAACCGTCAGGCTGTCTTAGTACCTGGACTTGGGATGGGGGAAGAGGGAAGATGCATAAAATCTGTTGTCCCCTGAGAAAGGGAGAAGTGTTGGGATTCTGGGATGCAAGGGAAATACAGCGTAGTACAACTGGGAGATACAGTGCTGTGTAGCAGAGAAAGCTTTTTTTGTACTGATTGGAATATTTTTACATTTGCCCCAGTTTTCTCTGCCTGATAATGGTTGTTTGCCCGTAAGCCCACAACGGGAGAGCTCTTTTCCACCAGTCAGTGTACATTGGCAGAGATTCGGCTTTCCACTTTGAGAACAACCCGCTCTGCTACCAGCAGAAGCTGAGAGAGCTTTGCTTTGTTTGTTGTTTTTACCCCCTAAGAGGAAGTCGTTCCCGAAAATGCTTACAACTGATCCTCGCCTCAGGTATATGTTCCTCCCGTGGGTTCGCTAGCTGTGGTCTGTGGAGTATGAATAGCACATGAATTCATTCCTGCTGATACCCACAATGAAACATAAGAAAATCGTGCAATGATTTGGATGTTGGTGGAGAAGGGCAAATTACCACATTATCCTTCCTTTATCAAACCGCGTTGCACAGTTCAGCTCTGGCAATCAGATATTTTCAGATCAGTCACCAGAGTGGTTTTTTTTTTTTCTTTTTTTTTTTTTTTTTTTTTTTTTACTTTTTTTGTGTGTGTATGTGTGCATGCATTATTTCTATCTTTTTCCGTTCCACTTTGGGACAGATCCTGCAAGCATCAGTTTGCGTGGTTGTGCAATGAGTGCTTCAGTGTCCAAAGTGAATGTGCCTCCTGACAAAGTAGCAACTAAATCCAGTCTCAGCTCAACGCTCTTGTTCCTCGTTGCTGCAGGCGCCGCGCTCAGGCCTGTGTGTGTGTGCAGTGCAATGGATGACAGTTTGCTGGCCGGGAATGGGACAAAGCACTGGTCTCCTGGGTAAGCTGGGCTGCACATTAAGTGGAGACTTTCATCATTCACCAACCAGTCAAAACGATTTTGCTATTGACAGAGGCTTCATTAAGTCAGCCACTCTGTTCTTTGAAAACATGGACAAAACAGAGAAAGACTGGTGGCAGGCAGAGGGGAAATTCCATTTCTTCCTAAATTGAGTGGAAACATCTTCAGGAAAATTAAAGAAAAACCTGAGAGGAGGAGAAGAGCAAAAGAAATAACTGTAGCCAAAGCCACTTTCCTTTTTCTTTTTCAATCTCCCTTCCAACATGCTCCTGGTAAAATCATTACAAAGGCCGTTTATTTTTAAAATTGAAAGATTGGGGAGAGTCATAATGAGATATTATGTGTAAAAGTTGCACATAAATTTCCTTCTGTCATATTTTGGGCTCCCCTAACACATCCCCTTGGCAGGCCTGAGGGAAGCTGATCGCTTTAGTATAGATTGTGTGTGCTTCAATAATATTGCCCAAGGACAGAGCTACTGGGTGGCTGAGTTGGCTACATGCTGATTTAAAAATTAGCTGGGCTTTTATTGGCCACACTAAATTGTTCTTAAAAAAAACCAAAAAGTTTTATACTGGAACGACGGAATGAGGAAGCGTGATTGGAACAAGACTCTCCTCTCCTTTGTCTTTCAAGGAGTGCGATTTGTACTTACTGGACAGGGTTTTGTTCCTACTTACCCTTATGGGGAGCTGTGGAAGAAAGTCAATGTGATGTGTAATACGAGAAAACATCTTAGGCTGAGTTTTGGTCCCTGGAGGGTGGCTGTGTACAGATCTCAGGGGTGTGGAGTTTGCCAGTACACCTTGGTCTCAGTATCAGGTTGGCAAGCTTTGTTTTCCTATTTTATGCATAAGGACAGAGGATGTCACAAATTTATTACAGAGGGGTACTAAAATAGTTTTGTTACCGTGCTCGTGAGTAGGATATTACTTACGGTAATATGTGCAACCTGGGATCCGTTTCCCTTCTCTGAGTCCTGGGCTTGTTCCAAAGGCCACGGGAAGTCATTGGTGGTTTTGTCTGCTGAAAAGAAGGAGCATAGCCAACAGACCAAGGGAAGTTCTTGCCCTTTTTACTTAGCGTTGATGAGGCTTGCCCTCAAATACAGTGTCCACATACAATATCAATACAAAGTTTGCCCCACAAGGGAGAAATGGAGAAACTGAACAGGGGTCAGTGGAGGGCTATTAAGGTGGTCAGGCACTGAGAGTACATGAACTACAAGCCTAGGTCAAGGCTGAGTTTGTTCAGTCTGGCAAAAAGGGAGGAAAAAAACACCTAAAGTTGTGAACACGGACATTCCCTGGGTCCTGATTAAGATTTTCTTTGTAATTTGTATTTTGTCTTTATTGTGCCAGCCTCTTTGTTTCTGACATTTTAGATCTTCCAAGGTCTTATCTGAATGAGAGATCTCCACAGTTACCAGGAGCTGCGACATTTCTTTTTCCTTCCTTTCTTGGTCATTCAAGAGGACAAAGACCACCAAAGTATGTAAGAATAAAAAGTAATTTGTAATAGTGTTTGCTGCTATACTTTAGAGCTCTGAAGTCTCAGTCCTAGCTATATCTGCTCTGTACTTCATGATGGTCACTTGACCTATTTACTTTCTTTTTGACCTAGAAAATGAAAGAAAGAAATGTAAGATGGAAAAGCCATGATCAAAATGAGAGATTTAAATAAATAACTTTTTGTGTGGGAGAAGGCCAAATTCACTGTAACTGTAAACATGGGTTTTTTTTTGAGATAAGCCAGATCTGAATACCCTTGTACTTTGGGTAAATTGGAGTGGATCTGATCTTTGCATCTAGGCTGTGCCTCAGTCCCGTGCCAAATCAAAACCTGAATAGGAATTTGGAAAGCCAATAATTTAGCTCAATTGGTTTAGATAATCCTCTGAACCAAACCTCCCAAGCTTGTACTATTGGGAGTTATATTTAATTAAATTAGGTTTTCACTCTTCTTCACTGATAGCTTCATCTCTGGGTAGCAGCCTTGGGCGAGGTTGAAAGTGAAACTTGCTTCCTTTGCTTCAAGGCAGCTTTGTCTAAAATTGACTGCAGAATCAAAAGCACCATGTGCAGCTATTAAAACACTCTCACCACAAGCTGCTCTGCCAGCATTTCTGAATACCCAGTTCCTACAGGTAACCCAGTGTGCTTTCATCTTGGGTGAATTGTAAAAGAAGGCATCAGGGTTTATTAAAGAGTTTGTGTTGCTAACGTGTCATACATCATGCCATTAATTAAGAGAAATTCCTTTTTCCCCGGTTGGGTGGCTACATCATGCTGCCAGCATGTATATATTATCCACATCTCCCCACCCCAGCCTAACCCAAGCGCTGCATGACTGATTGCACCCGAGGGAACCTCCGGCCTCTTCAGGTAATTCGATTGCTGAGTCTCCAAAACCGAGGAATTAAAGAAACCCCCGCACCAGGCTCTGCTCCCCTTGTAGTTAGTGCCAGAGTGCGGAGCGAAGCGGGGTGCGGCAGGGCCATGTGTTCCCGATCAGGGCCCGCACAATGCAAATATTTTCTTTCTGGGACGATCCGAAGAAACCTCAAGGGTATTTGGGGCTTTTCTATATGTGTAGATGTAATAATAATAATTATCCTCTTTAGAAAGTGAGCTCCAGAGCTCTGTGACAGGCTGTAAAATGGGCGGGCAATAGCAGCCCACGCCTGACCTCTTGCATGGCTCTGTGTGTGCGGAGCGGAGCAGGCGGGCGACGAGGCACCGTGGGCAGCGGCTTTCGGGCCGATCCTGGCTCTGCCCGCGGTGGTTTTGTGTGAGGAGGGAGGCTTCAGCTAAGGCTGGACGTTTAAGAAGGGAAACTCCTGCGTCCTCCCCTCTTCCTGCTATGTGCAGCACATAGAAGCCACTTGCTTTTATAACACTTGGGCGTCCTGCTTGGATCATACGGTCAGGGCGGATTTTATTTATCCAGCCTGATCAGAAAAGCAGCACGCAATCACCAAACAAATCCGCCAACTTTCTGTTCTCCTCCCCAGCGCTTCCCCTCTGAAGTCCCAGGGCTGAGCGATCCGTGATGCGTGCGAGCCCCTGATCTTACGGAGGGTACCAGGATTGTCCCTGAGATGGGGTCGGGGGCATAACTGGAGCTCTTCAGGAATTTCATTATTAATAGGCTTTGGGTTGGAAAATGCCAATTCTTGGGAACAAACCTTTTCAGAGTAAAGGAAACTATTTCTCACGTCAAAGAAGGACAAACTCTGGAAAAACCGCTAGCCTTGGGGTAAAGGAGATCTGGGTTCAGGTCACAGCTTCAGTGAAAGTGAAAATTGCTTATATATAAAAAGCAGTTCATATATATGTAAGAGTGGGGAATGATTATATACTCATGCAGTACAAGGGCAATCAGGAAGGAAATGGCTTCAAAGAGCTCCTCCGTGTTTAAGGAGAGGGTCCTGACTAGCGGATGCTTCGCTGCTGCTGAGAGGCGAAGGAGGCGAAGGCGCCTCGGCCTCTCCGTCGGCTCAGGGGCATCCCCGTCTCTGGCACTCGTCGTGTGGCAGAACGAGCCTTTCTGAAACGGCACGACAGCAAAAACCGGGGCGGGGAGGGGTGGCCACAGGCTCTGCAAAGAGCCGTGGCTGAAGCACGGTGACGCCGGGATGCGCGGCTGGGAGAGGGGCTCGGTGTCCTCCCCGCTGCCCACGGCTGTGCCACTGCCTCGAGGACACGAATTCACTAGACTGGCGGGAGAAGTGAGGGTTGAGGATGGAAAGCTAAAGGTTTCTCTGCTGCAGAAAGCTGCACGTGTTTGAGGGAGTCCTCAGGTAAGTGCTAGCAGTGCTGAGTGAGGTGCTGATGCCCTACAGAAACGTTGTTCTCCAGCCACCGCGTGTCTTGGGCTGGGTTGGGAAGAAAAGGGGCTGGGAATGCTGTTTGGGAAGCAAGCTGTGTTTCAGCGCTCTGTGCATTACAGCATACAAAAAGATAACCAGAGGAGGCAACCATTCTGAAACGAAGCAACGTGCTTCGTTAAGCCGGCTGAGCTCACTCCTTGATCTCTACGTGAAGAAAAGAGCTTTTTGATAAAGAGTTTTGCTGCTGGTCATGAAGCTGGTTTCACTCCATGATTGCTGCCCTAGTGAAATTTATCCAGTTTCTCTGGGAAAGGCTGGCTTTGATGAATACTGAGATTTGAAGGAATTCTGGAAAAAATTACTGAGATGGGACCTTTCAACATTTTCGTAAAGACAGCTTTGTTTCTCATTTGAAAGTGATTTTATGGTTTGAAAATTGAATGACGTGTTTTTTCAGATAGGAAAAAAGGCAAATGCTGAAACAGTAATGTTTCATCTTTCTCAATATCTTTATTGACCTGTTATCACTATTATTAGAATTTTTATTTGCAATTATTATTGCAAAAAGAAAGTATTTGAGATTGTGCCCTTTTCTTTTTTTCCAAATTTGTGGTGAGAGAAATGATTTTGAAATTTCAAGCAGTCTCGCATGTAGGAAAATCTTTTCCTCCTGTTTCCTTACTTTAATGGACATGCATTGCATCTAACGTTGTTTTTACATTTAGCTGAGTTTCCTCTGTTTTAAAATTTTTAATTGGCATTAAAAAGGCAAAAAAAAAAAAAAAAAAAAAAACTCGATGTAGTGGGCACTGAGGTGTTGTGCTACTGGCAAATGTTGCTAGAAGCTTCCAATCCAGGAAACTGAATGGAGGAAATCTGCTACTATAAATTCAATCTCAAGAAAAGTCCAGAAATTGGAAGGGTCCATATAAGCCCCATGAGTCTCCCTTGCCAGGGCCTGAGCATTGATATACCAAGTGGGAGACAAAACTGGGAAATGAATGTTGAGGTTTTAGTAGTCAGAAGGATGAGTGTGCCAGGATAGGTGAAATGAGTATGGTTATTGTTCTGGTTTTACGTGCGTGTAGCACTTGGTGCATGGCTGCTTGGCAGCATGACTTCTCCCAGTGAGGCAGATTTCCACAGGAACCAACTCTGAGACCTGGTAGAGTATTTGAGCTTCCTTTCTTGAGGAGGGATGAAAGGGATATTTCTCAGCAACAAGATGAAAAAGCTGCTGAAGTATTATATAGTCGCAGAGTAAGTGTTCTTTTGCCGATTTGAGTTCGTGTCGGTGCTGTATTTCCAGGAAGACTGTAGGCTGAGCTAACCCACCATGAGATCAAACAACAAGCTTCCCCTCTCACGCCCTCAAATTCTCTTTACTAGAAATATTTAAAATAATGAAACACAAGATGTCTGTTCATTCTGTTTAAGCTCTAATATAGGCTTCTGTATAGGGGGAACATTTCTTCTGAGCTAAAATCAAAAATGAGTGAGCTCGGCAAACCTTTTGACTTCTCTTTGAAAACTTCTCCGAGACAGAAATGGATTTGTTTTTAGTAACGACCTCTTCTTTCTGTGTTTGATTTTTGAGTGCTGTTTCTGATCGGTTGCCAGATCGTCAGTTCACTGGTGTGAGAGTTTCCTTATCATGTTTAGGAAGCAAAGGACGGACCTGAGATGATATACATTACCTACGCTTTCCCCTTTTAGGAAACCCTTCGCGCTAAACCTGTTTCGATGCATGTGTATTTTTGCTTCAGATTTTAATCAGAAACAGAACTCAGTAACTCGAATTTAGCCTGAACTGGACATCTCAAGCAACAGACAGGTTCTGAGTCTCGATCTGGTGTTGATATTTGCAACTGTGTCCATTGTATCACTTCAAGACCAAATTGTAATTCATATCTGAAAACTCCTTTAGTATGCACAGTGCTAGCTATGAAATATTTGCAATAAAGCCTGAATGCTTGGATTAGTCTGACATTTTTAAACTTGGAAACAAAATCATCTCAGTTGCGTTTTCAAGGACGTAAAAAATGAGGCATTTCGTACACGCAACTGTATTTTCAAAAGTGTATGTGCATTTGACTACCCCATTTTGTGAGGACTTTTGCAGGAAGGGATGTATAGATGGCCAGATCCATAGTGACTAGACAGACGCTTTGGGAACATATTAACAGCAATTTAACGTGTGGATTAGGTGCACTTTTTGTGTGTGCAATTAACCACTCCAGAAATTTGATGACAAAGGAATCATTATGTTCCTGAAAACGTTTATTATATAAATATTGTCCTTTCTGGTTCAGTAGTTTATTATTCTCGTTCCTTTTGTATGACCATAAAATTATCCCTGTTCTTGCTTTTCCAAACTAGTGTAACTGGCATGTGGAATGCAACAGCTGGTTAACTCTGCAATGATCCAAGAGCAGCAGAAGACAAGGAGTGCAGAGGAGCCTGGTTTCTTGTGCCAAGTGTAGAACTAAGCAGCTGCTCTGTGTTTTCAGATGAACCAAAATGTTTTGTTAACTGCTTTGGTGCCAAGGAAGGTCCAAGGTATATAGAGCGGAATATGGTTGCTGGACTCCAGGGCTATTTGGCTTCAAGAAATTTAGTGAGTCTTCTTTTGCTGCAAGTGGTATCTGAGAGCATCTAGAACAAATGCTACTGCCACAGGAGTGAAGCTTGTAGAACAGTTTCCCATCAAATTTGTTTTTCCTCTGTGACATTAAGCATGCCTGTATGTGCAAAAATCTCACCCTAGAAGAACACTGTTAAAGATTATAAAGTAAAAATACTCAAAAGTTGGGAAATAGCATTAGATAAATGTGCTTTCTGATAGTCTTTAATTATATAAAAAAATAAACTCATAAAAGCACAGGGGTGGAAGAGACCTTAACACATCATCTAGTTTTCCCTGCCTCAAGGCTGGATCAGCTCTATCGTTTTTCAGTTGTCTAACCTGTTTGGTATTATCTTGAGTTCTCAAGATCACGTTGATTTTTTTTTTCCCAAAAGCAGTGTGGCTTTTGGGGACCGTAGGAAGACTGTATTAATGCAACCTCCCTAACGCATTAACTCAACCCGTCCAGAACTGAAGATCTACATCTTATTATAAAGATAGAATAGAGCAACATTAGGAAACTCATGTTAATTAAAAGAAGATAGAGATTCCTATGTTTAGAGTGAGAGTATCAAAAGTGATGCTGAGAAGAGAGCGCTATATTCTTCAAAGGAAATCCAGTGGAGGCTGCCTGGAGCAATTGTGTCCAGTGATAAGAGTATCAAGGGGAAATGTGAACCTCATCCTATAAGAACAGCACATTTACACCTAACACTCAACCTGCTTTGCTGGTAAGTGAATGCTGTGGCCAGACTAGAAAGAGGCTAATGAGTCCTAAGATATTGTGTGCTATGTGTACTCATGTGCAGATAAAAGAGGTGATATGGGGAAAGTGCAGCTGTAATCTTGAAAGGAAGTTCTGTGGGAAGTGAAAAAGATGCACTGCAAATATTCATGCCCCAGGCCCTCCCTCTCCCTAGGAAAGGAACAAGATCTTTAGACTGTGAAATGCCAGAGACAAGCCCACAGTTTAAGGTACTGAAGAGCCAGCTTGTGTGGCATGGGATAAATGTGACCTCTTGGTAACTGTCCTCCTCAACAGGTAGAAAAGCTGGGGCAGGAGTCCACGATGGGACACAGCACTGAAGCCTTGAGTAATGTGGAGCATGGGCCTGTGCAGTGGCTGCACTCAAGCAATTCAGCAGGAAATTAGGTGGGTCTTACAAGGTATGTTTGGGTTGTGAAATACGTTGGGTATAACTTAGGATGTCTGTGGGTGCCGACAGCAAGCTCTACTGAGCTTGAAAATTGCAGTTGAGAAGGAAACATTTACTTGCGATACGATGCAGGGAAATGGAACAGCTTTCACCCTCATGGGCATGAGCAGACAATTCACCTTCTAAGAGTATGAAGTGCCTGATTTCAAGCAGAGTACTTGCATTCATCTCCCAAGGTTAGCTGTACACCCTCTGATGTGTAGGGCAAGGCCTGATGAAATCTAGATAAACCAAGGAATCTAGAGAGTGACCTAACTGTAATTTTATGTTGCTATGCTTTATGTTTGTTCTATTCATAACCCCCCTTCAAACTCAGCTTTGAGTTCAACTTGCTATTTGAACTTTTCTTACTGTAACATTTCTGTGGTTTAAGGGGTGGAGAGGGAATTAATCTGGGTGAGACTAACAAACAGTGTGAATGCCTTCCAGGAAGACAGTGAATCTCATTACAGTGATACCCCTGTTTTAAGGAATATGTACCCAGGACTATGTTGAGGGAAATGAGGGGATGGAGAGCATTTGCAGCCTGACTGGAATGGGTCACTGTGGGGGCTAGTGAGGCCAAGTGCCAAGTCTGGGAAACATTACCTTCTGGCAGGCACGTGCCAGAAGAAAAGACAGCAGATAGTAGAGGAATGCTCTGAGTGGACCAAAGCATAATGTCAGTGCTCAGTGCGTGGGCTGCGGGTGAGAGCCCTGCCAAGAGCAGCAGGGAGGGCAGAGCAGCGTGTGGCCAGGGGGACCCCAGACTGCTTTGCTTTGCAAAAGGTGCAAAGCACGCAGTGAATGCAGCAGTGGGCTGCAGGAGGTGGAAAGCTGATCTCCTGGTGGAGGCTGTCCTGGAGAACGGGAACCTGACCTGCCTCTGCCACAGAGTGTGGAAATGAGGCAGGGCAAGTCTGCTGATCACAGCTTTCCTGTGGCATCAGGCACTGTGGGATCCCAGCTTTCTAGGGGTCTAACAGGCATACTGTGGTCTGAGTGGCAGCGATGCTGAGTAACCTCATCTGCTTGAAAGCATTGGAGCAGGCTCTCAAACTTAGGAAGTGCTGTGAAATGTTAACTCTGAAGACAGCGTGTCTCTGTTACCTCACTGGGCATGCTAAACTCACGGCAACTTCTTACCCTAGTTCTTGTGTCTCTGGACCTCATCTTTACACAGCCTCATCAGAGTGCTCTGAAGAGACAACTGTAGATGTTTCTAAAGCACCTGGATGCTGTAGTGATGAGCACTATTGAAAAATCCCAGAAGAAATGAATAATTCTGTACTTGAAGATGGGTTTGAAAGGTGAGTTGTATAAAATGCATGAAGCACTGTGTTTAGGCACAGGAACATAGAATATGGAGTAGCTGATCATTCTCAGAGCATCATCCAGCCTGTATCCTGAAAAAGTTGATAGGGCTTTGGAGAAAAATAGCATACGATCACTTAATGAAAGACTGTTTGACCGCACATATGCACCAGTGGCCCAGAGTGCTGCTTCTTCCTTTTTGCTCCCTCCTGCGAGCCCAGCTGGGACATCTCACCTTCTGCCACTCCTCCCACAAGCTCCTCTTGGAAGGGCAACCTGCTGAACTTCCCTCTCCTTCCCATAACTAAGAACTATGAGAAGAAAAGTGTCGTAACTGGGGAAAGTGAAGCAATGGCTACAGAGGCTGGAAAAGGCACAGGGGCTGGAAAGGTGGAGCTGCTGACAGAGAAACCATGCCCTGGGGAGGGACAGACCTCTGACTATAGCCAGTAGTGACCTGGGCAAACATGCTCAGTGTAAGATACTATGCAAACGTAGAGTAGCTTGAACCTGTGTTCACAGAAATAGATTCAGATGAAAAAGGTAGCAGTACAGCTCAAAGACAGTGGTATTTATCTGGCAACCCTCCCAGTTTCCAGTAGCCTACAGTTCAGAAACTTTCTGAGCTGGATGTTGAATGTACATCCTTGTGTTGAATGATAGGCCTTTCTTTTTCGACCTTGGTCTAATCACTGAGTAGTAAATACTTTCAGCATCCATAATATCCTTTGCAATTAATTTATTCATTTAACAAGGTGCGGTATGCAAGTACATCCTTTTGGTTTACATCTTCTGCCTTCTCGTTTTTCGGTAGCATGTATTTCATTTGTAGGAGGAAACAGCAAGGAGGCATTTCCTGGGCAAAATGGACACGTAGCTGGGGAGCAGAGAGCAGGAACGTAACTGGTGAGAGGCTTGGAAGATTTTGCTTTATCAAAGAGCCAGATCTGTTTTTCAGTGTGCTGGACAGAGCTGATAACATCACAACACCCCTGACAGCACACTGCAGAAATGCAGGAAGCAGAAATCAGAGATAAAAAACATCCAAAGAACAGCCTCAAAGTCCCAAAATACATCCACTGTTCTCTCTCATGCTCTCTTTAGTTGTTTGGGTCTGACTTCTCCCTTTTCTGATGTGTTGAAAATGACTGTACTGAGATCCACAATATACCTTCCTATTTGGTCTGTTGCGAAGTTTTACTTATCAGAGGTCCTGTAGGAAAAATCCAGGCCTGAGTCGGCCTGGAAGTTTTGTTGAATAGTGGAGCATTCTGGTGTAGTTCAGAAAGTGGGCATCAGATTTTGCCATTGGTTCCTTGCAACACTCAAGACTTGTTGACAGAAGCAGGTTGTGCCTAGTCAAAGGAATTAATGACAGAGCTGAAGCTGATACAGTCTTGACATAATTAGGAAAAAGAAATCCCCCCCCCCCCAAAAAAAAGAGTCATTTTCTTTCCATAACAGTAACTATAAAAGCTAACAGAGGGCCTACTTAGTCTCTCATATTCTGCCCTCTTTTTGTGTTAGAACAGGAGATACGACTCCAAAAGAACCCTGATCTTACAAACATTTGGAAATCTTGGGAATTTCCAAAAGTTGGTGTTGAGGTCTCTATGTTGAAAGCTTCGAGAATCGTGTATTCCAACACACCAGTTCTGCATCACTCAAGTCTCGCATCTCCCCTGTACTTTGAGAAACAAGTCTTTTTATATCCCCTGAGAATTTGACCTCCTTTCTCAACTTCTGACACACTAAGATTACACACTAAGTTGCACTCGATGTCACAGTTTCAAGAAAAAGTAGTTAAGTATGTGTTTAGTTTTACTCGTACTGAGGATTTACTTGTACTTATGGTTAAGCACAAACTGAGCATT
This sequence comes from Rhea pennata, assembly GCF_028389875.1. Taxonomy (NCBI): domain Eukaryota; kingdom Metazoa; phylum Chordata; class Aves; order Rheiformes; family Rheidae; genus Rhea; species Rhea pennata. The sequence goes on from NC_084678.1 coordinate 6,264,794, forward strand.
ATCAAACTAGGGGAGTCAGCATAGGTTTGGAGAAACTTAAATAATTAGCTTTGAAGTTTTGGTGAGGTGTCAGGTGTTTGTTTATTAGAACTTGGTCCTCCAACTGAACAACAACTCCACCATCTCCTAAAGCAGGGAGGACTTACTGCATGCAAATCAGGTTCTGACTCTGAATACGGTATATCACTTATACTTTGAAAATCTGATGGGTATATATGTTAGTCTTTTACATACTATGAGTTTTCGATATTCAGTGCAAATGTGTCTATGTTACGTATCACCAAGTTATTTTATGAAATGGCTTCAGGAAAAGGAGGGAGGAAATCATACTTGAAACTTACTTTTTTAAAAACAGATTTTAGTTTTAAGAAAACCTAGATAAATTATGGGTCAATTCTCCTTCAACCATTATTTACTAGTCATTTTTAGAGATTATCTATTTATTTATTGTCCTCTGAGACTACTAGGGAGGAAGGAAAATGTAGTTAGTCTATCACTTCCCTGGATAAAGAGAGATACAAACTCTCCATAAAGTATCGATGGCACCCCAAGGGGACAGAGAGAGATTTGCATCCCAGTGGCCCAGCTGACAAACCACATAAGTTACCGCCGCAGCGGCTAGGTCCTGTCAGTGAGAGAGGAGCACGATGAGAGAAGAGGGAGCGAAATGTGATTTGTACTAGCGTGCAATGAACAAGCTAAACTGTGTAAAAACGCGAACATGAAATTAAAAGGATTATTAGGGCAAGTCAGTGCGGCGTAGCAGAGAGGGTCCCCTGTCTAGGCCATTCTGCCAGGTTCCACCCAGACAGGTTATTTTTTAAAACCTTCTTTCTATTGGAAGTGAAATCTCATCTCAGGAGCACCTCCTGAACAAAATTCGATTCCTCCCCCCATCTCCACATAGATAAGCTCTTAGACTTCTTAAAATTTGGTTTTTGTCTAAAAAAATCATAGCTGTTTTTACTAAAGCCTGAAATGTTGGCTTGGTACAAGGAAGGATAATGTCATGTTAGCAAGCAAAAATAATGCAATGAGTTCATTTGTGTCAAATATTCTTCTTCACCTGGTGTTCTAAATCACTGTTAAATAGCTGTGCTGCTTCACACCAGAGCTGGCTGCATTTCAGGAGTGAGCAGAGTAGTTTCTACTTGTACCACAAAGGCCTTTGAAATCACTTGTGATAAAGATGTAAAGTTTTTATTATTTAAATCAGAAAGCAGGGCCTAAATATTTTTTTACAATAACATTTTGCTATGCAATACAGACTGGTTTTTTTCAAGCCTATCCACTTCCACCTCTGAAGTTAAACAAAGCTGTGTATAAATATGCAGCATTTCAGCATTTGCCCTACTTGGTGGTTGGATTTTTTTTTTTTTTTTTAACACTACAATACCTGGTTTTCATCTTGCAAAAGGCAATTACAACATTCACAAGATGACAGTAATTTTGTGCAACAGAAGGCTGACTAATTGAGGAAAAGAGATGATATTTGGGAATGAAAAACAAAGCTGTGACATGTAAAATTACATATAAAGTGGGGCTTTTTTCCTCATAAAATTCTCAACAAGTGAACTCCAGATGTCAGCATTTAAACACTGTCAGGTATTACTTGTATTACTGTAGCATCTACAGGCCCATGGGGAAATCACAGGTGTTGCGCTCCCAACCTGAGGAGCAGGTTATGCATGGAAGAGCTTATGGCTTTCGGTGGGCAAGTTAGAAAAAGTGAAGAAAATGAAATGGCACTATCTTATTTCAATTTCTTTCTCCTTTAAAAATAACTGCAAAAAGTTACTGTTGACGTAATTTAATCACAATTTAAGATGATGTGGTAACTGGCTGTGTGAAAAAAGACATGTATATATACCCAACCCGAAGAAATTCAGAAGTCTTCTATAGGTACAGTAACATTCCACTCACATCAACCTAAGCTTTCGACTGAGTGCGTGAGAATAGGCCTGGGCATCTTCTGTGGTTGGCTGTTGCTGCTTCTTGGTAAAATGCGAGCCATGTGGATAGATGGGTCTATGCGTTGATACAGCTTTGGTCACACAGTTGGCTTCTAGGCAGGAGAAACACTGCTTTATGGTGGTGTCTTTCACCAGATCAGTCGTATTCAGTCCTGAGCAAGTTATTTTTGACTGTGTGCAGCTGTAAGCGTTCAAGGCACATCGCCTTTAAAGGTGAAGTGTTTCTCTGTTTGTCTGTGGGAGAAATGGGAAGAGGCAATCCGAGAGAGCTGCCACTACACCGGCTCTGGAAAGCATGTTTTGATCCCTACGTGGAAGCTTTTGCATGTATTTCTCCTGGCTTATTGTTTTTCTTGATCTAGAAGGAAACTTAAGTCAGTTTTGGAGGTCGTATTGCTCTTTAGGTATTGGAAACAGACCAGTTTATATCTACTAAAGGAGATTTATTGATCGCACCTAACAGCTTTAGGTTTTACGAGTCATCATTCCCTCTATTTTTGGAGTTGTGTCCCAGGAGACATTAGCATGAAATCTTGGATGGATTCACTGGGAATGTTACCTTTTTTCTATTTGATCTGACAGGATTTTATTCAATAATGCAGGGCCTTCCTCCCCTGCTCACCACTGTCACATTGCTCCATAGTCGTGCTGCCTGGGGAGCACACACAGCCCAGGCCCTACGTGTAGCCACTGGAAAACAGGGGAGCCAGCAGTAATCCTTTATTTTCCTCAGGAAAGAACGCTCTGTCTGAATGTAAAAACGTATCTATAAATCCATCAAATTACCAAATATAGTAAATGCTAACACCAAGCCTTGCCACTAAGGAGAGCTAAGCCTAAGCAGGCCTTGGCCAAAAGGGTAATGTGAGTCAGAGATGGAAAAAAAAGAATTGTACTTCAAAAATAATGTTTTGCTTAGACTGTTGAATTGTGGTCAAGGGAATGAAACAGGGGACAGGGCTGTTGCTAGGAGTTTCACTGTGACAGGGCATGTGTGTGTAGGAACATCTGGTATGTTTGGTCCTCACACTCCAGGTCTTTTACCATATCCTGCACAGCACCGCTGAAGTAAACCAGGTGTAAGTGGTTTTGACAGAACAGCCAAAACCACATCTTACTCTGAGAAACCATGTCTTGAACATGAAGGCTTTGTTCTCTAGGGCCAGAGCTCCTCTTTCCACACTGGTAGTCCGTGAACGTGTTTACAGAGGCCAGCAGCCCAAAGGAATTGAATTTGGGATCTTGAAAGCTTCGGCCTTTGCAAAATAAACCTTCAAAAGAGATTCAGAACTATCAGCAACAAAATACTTTCTATTCTCATCCATGGCAGCCCCCTCCATTCCTGTCTCATGTTTATTTAACAATTTAAAAAATAAATCCATTGCTTTGAGCTCAGGGGATTGATATTTTTAAGGTCTGTGGGTTTCTTTTTCCATGTACACTTCCCATAATATTCTATATTTTCTTTTTCTTTTTGTTATTTTACTTCAACCATCATTTGCTCTTGTTGGCAATTACAACTCTTGGTTTTTCCTTATGTGGGCAATACGATAGGTGAGGTAAGGAAATGTTGATGACAAAAGGTCTATACCCCTCCTCTTACTTTACCTGAGTGGTCCAAATTGATGTCTCTTTTCCACATGGGACATTTGGCATAAAATACATTGAAAAGGCCATATTTTCAAATATCATTGCTTATAGTGTTTCTACAGTGTCTGTTCCCTGTGCTGTTAATGCTGAAAGTGGTGTGAGCCTTCCGAAGAGCATAATCAGGAGGCTGTTTGAGTTGCATTAAAATATAAATAAAGCCTACATTCCTGGGATCGACTTAGTTGTCCCCCAGTCTGGACAAACACGAGAGCTAATTTGAACTCTTTGCTCTAAATTACTGCTGCAAGTTTAGCTCTCTACTTGGTTACTGGATAGTTCAGGATTCAAACCAAATGTATGGAGTAGACCTAAAATTTCGGAAAAAAATACAAAGTATTTTTTCACTGCATCCACATTGCTGCATTGGATGATTGTTGTGTGATGAGATTGCCTATATCACATCATGCTGTTTGTGTTCCCTCCTTGTGTGGCCAAAACGTTTCAAACAAGGAAAACAAAAGCAAACCACCAAGACAATTAAAAACAAACAAAAACCCCATAATGACTTTCTTATACATATTTTAAAGATAATTCAAGCCTGCTTTTTTATCTCCTGTCTGACAAATAATATTATTTCTTCTATAGGCATTTTATTTTTTTTTTCCTGATGAATATATAGTAGAAAAGATTTTGCTTTGCCTGGGTTTGCTTCCATTCCCATGAATGCTAAGTCAGTCATACAAACCAGACCAGAGTGAGAGAAAGAAATTGGCCAATTCATGTATTATCTAACCGGTTCTGATTTTCAGATGCTGGGTCAAGCTGCAGTGGAGACGGTTCTCAGCAGCTGTCTAGCCATATGAAAATAGAGAGAATAGGACTTTCATCCATCTCACCTTCAAAACTTAACTCACTTTTCTAATTCAATAGAAGCTAACTGCTGGTCATGTGTTCATCATCTAGCTCTGTGCTTGCTCTGTGTAGGATTTAAATCTGTAATGGTCCCACTAGGAAAAGCTTCTCTACTTGAATGTCGTTAGCTTTGAGCATTGTCTCCTGTTAGTGCTCCTGCAGTACCTTAGCCAAGGTGGCAGTTTTCGCAGGGAGACAAGGTGATGGGGAAAGGCCACATCCTACCGACTATCTTACTGCTAAACCTACTCACCTCCTATTGGACCAGGACTCAAAGGCCTTCAGTGGAGAATTAGCAAATACTCAACAGCCAGAGGTAGATAACTATTTTAAGGAGATGACGTCTATTGAGTCAGTTAAATGGGGGGGCTAGTAATGCTTGAAGCACTAGCGTGCAAGGACATGTGAGGACTCATCAAAAGACTAACCAATATCCCTGTACACAAGACAGTGCTGCAGTCTGAACGCAGGCCTGGCAGACACCCATTTACGGTGTTTGCTCACAGCAGGAGAGAGTGCTGCATACCTGGATGGTGACAAACTTTACCCCTGCTGGCCTGCCAGGAAATGGCTCAGGCCACAGTGACTTTTCTGATCTGTTCTCCAGAGCTCCCTCGAATTTTGATGGTCTGACAGTAAGAGAGCCTATACAGGAAAAAAACTCTGGGGCTTTACTTTACTTTTTTCACCCTAACTACTTTATCAGGACTGCAAGACAAGACAAGACTACCTGACAGGACAAAACAAACGTGTTAGAAACATGTGAGGGGAGAAAAAAAGAGAAAGAAGCTCTACTCATCACTGTTATTGCTTATAGTCTCCTACTCCATCTCTCTGAAAGCAACTTCACACAAAAAGCATGCAAGTCTGCCGAGCGGGAAGGAGGCATCACGCACCTTGCGGCTCTAAGTGTGGTTAGAAGGCTTCTTGCTACAGTACATTTGCAGGTCTCCTACAGGGCTAAATGTATCACGCAGGGCAACTGATTTTTGAACCAGTTCAGCATGCCATTGCTTGTACAAAACACGTGTCCAGCTGCCAGGCTTGCATAAATTGGCTGTAAATAGTTAATTAAATGCATTTGTGCCCCACCACCTGATTTGCATGCAGAATTGTCAAAACAGCGTGCTAAGATTAGACACAATGTACTCTCCGAACACAATTGTGCGACTGAAACAGTCTGAAAATCTGGCGCATTGAGTTAAATTTTCACATTGTGCCTTCTTGTATAATAACAATAATCTCCTCTGCCTTGGAGTATAATCGCAATAAAGAGCTTTTTGTGATTCATTCAGTGTTTATTCACTCAGTAAACAGCCCTTTATTGCTTTTTATACTACAAAGCAAATGAGATTATTGCTTAAATTGTCCGGTAGCAACTAGCTTCTGTCCTCTGGCTTGCTTGTTCAGTTTGTTTTTGTGTTGTGGTTTTGGAAAAGAAAACTTGTTTAAAATTAGCTCCCCAATAAATCACAGTAACAATGAAGTGAGAGTTTCTGCAGTGTGACAGATTTGTAGCTTTTTATGTTTGTAATGATGATGATATGTTTTCTTGCTTATTTATTCCCTTCTGCCTTTATTCTCCCAAACTCTGAAGTCTGCTGCAGTGAAGGAAGTCCTAAGATGCTGGAATATGGGATGGGGGAACTTGGATTTCTTGTCCTTGGGTTGTACAGCTGCCTCTGTGCTGTTCCTCAGGGTGGAAAGGTACAGGAAACAAGCAAAGAAAGGCAAAAGGCAAGAGTCCAGTAATCCCAGTTGGGAGGCCTCACCTTTAGTTCCAATTCTGCCCTGGTTCTAAAAGCTTGAACAATTTCCTTTGCTTGTCCATGCCTATGCAATAAGGCTGGTGATGTTACTGCCCTTGGAAAGTGCTCTAAGCTCCCTGGATTGTAATAAATTATTTTCAGTACTCAGTGAATTTTCACATGGTTCCCTGAAGCGTCTCTTCTTATAACTGCTCCGAGAAGATGCACGCTGAAGGAGCTCCACAGGCACCAAAATACTGGGATCGTGAACAGCATGGTTCATCAAAGGGAGAACAGCAAATCAGCTGTAGCCAGCATTTGCTCATTCACCTCTTTCCTGAGCATGTAAATGGGACAGCCCACAATTACTCCTCTCCATGAGCCTACGTGGTATATTCACCGAAAGAATGGGAAAGAATATTTCTGTCTTTCAGGCAGTAGTGCATAAATGGCATTTCTTATTTCAGTGTTGCCAACTTTCAGACGTTAGCAAAGCATTTCACTGATAATTATTGATCTTCTGTATTTATAGAAAGCTAGTACCTACTACAATTCAATAGTCAGGAGATGCCAATTTTCTATGAATACCTGAAAATGACTTGGTCATTCTCCATTTCTGTAATTGCCTTCATATTCTTAGGGCATGAATTGCATTCTTTAAAATCCACCTAGAAATGGAATATAGATGAAAAACTATGCCTAAATTTCTTTCTTCTTGCTAAAGCCAGGCATGCAGATTCCAATTTAGGCACCTCAAGCATTACTTAATTTCTGACTTCATTTACCAATGTCTAGTGTCAGTTCCCACTCTCAAATTGATACCTTAAATTAATTTATCAAAAATTGCAAATTGGGACTCTCAATCTGTTAAATATGCAATTTTTTTGTGTATTTTCAATAATGGAAAGTAATTCTTTATAGGAATTATTGTGCTTAGCTAGTCTTGACAGCTTTTGAGTGACTACATTTCTCCTTCACGAGGAAGAACCTGATCTACTTATGTCCAATCTAGTGCCAAGGGATAATCTCACATGTGAGCTACTGCCTAGCACATGCCTATCATCCCTCACTGTGGTCACCATGTAGCTTGCTTGCTCTAGAGGCTGAGCTCACTCTTGCGTGGTCATCTGGGTATCTCCTGGCACTTGAAAGCAGGAACAAGCCCTGGACTGCCATGATAGTATGGTTTTGACAAGGAATCCTCCAGAGAGTCCTCTTTGGGAGGCTACAGTATAAAAACTATCCTAATCTTGGGCAAAAATTCATTAAACAACCCATATTTCTGTGGTGCTAAAATAATTAATTTTCAACCACTTCGTATCACCAGCTGCGTGTACCTTAAAGGGAGATTTTTGCAGACCCAGTATTGACAATTAAGCAATGTCTTTCCTTTGGAAGGGAAAGGAAGGTATCAGATTGTCAGGGAGGCCTTTGAACATCTCCCCACAGTTAATCTCATGCCAGAAATCCTTGCAGAGCTGATGGTTCAGAGCAGGCATCTGGACTTTCCAGAGTTGCTTTGAAAGTGCACTGGAAATAACCTGCCCACTGGCAGGAGGTGTATGCACTGCCACCCCATGGCTTACACTTTCCAGGGAGGTTTCTGTAGGACACTCCCGCCAATTTTGGTATTGGCTCCATGGATACAACATGTTTGGTTTCACTGTGTAGGAATATACTGTTCTTCACGGTCTCCCGGCATAAGAAAGTTGCTGAGTGCACAGCCTCATCTATGATTAGCTTTTCGTTTCACAGGACATCAATGATTTATGAAGCATATTTTCATGTGGTAACCAGAAAACATTTCCATGTAATGACTGGTCAGTGTATTTTCCTTTATCAAACCTGCTCAAAAAAATCATTTATTGTTTAAGAACACATTCCCACAGGAGATCTGTTGCTTTAACCACATTGTGTTGTAAAGGGGCTCTGCCACGGTTTGATGAAGCTTTCAAGTTGCTGTATGGAATGTGCAGCTTGTTGGAGCAAGGTGAGGAACTGTGAGTTTACGGCCAATGTGCCAAAAAAAAAGGAATTTACAAGTGTTTCTTAATTGCCAGCTCTGACGTTAGGTCTCCGAATGCCTTGGGCAAGTCACTTCACCTCGCTGCGTGTCTGCTCAGGAGAACCATCCTTATCATTTTCCTTTGCAATCCCTTGGCCCGTTTCATCTCTTTGGACTGCAGACCCTCCATCGGAGGTGCCGACTCTCACTGTGGACTTCTTGGGTGCCCGGCGCGAGGAGGGCATGCAGACCCTTCTGTCACAAGAAATATTAATTAATCACTGCTTTAGAAAAGAGATCTCTACAGAGAGGCTCTGTGGGTCCACATCACAGCCCCGAGTTTTCGAACACAGCCCATGGACATGATTAAAAGAGCTGCCTCAGATCATCCCAACTTTCTCACTACTGAACAGCAGCTACAGCTCCTTCTCTTTTTGATTTTCTTTTCTTATTCTTTTTATTTTTTATTTTTCTAACCTGGCAGCCTTAGTCAATAAGCCATAAGCGCCTAGCTAAGAAGAACTGCTGTCATCAGACAAAAAGGCCTCCAAGTCCACATCCCTAACAACCCATTTTAATAACAAGAGCAATAACGGGATTTATTATGCATGCGGCTTTCTGCAATCATTTCTGAAGAGAAAATTAGTTTGAAGCCTTGGGCGACAGTTGAACTCTCAGAAGCATCTAAAATAAAATAAGGAGGGGGTAAGTGGTGGGGGGGAACTGAAAAAATAATAACTGGGGGGGAGGGGGGGGAGAAGTGTGATGGGAAAAGTTACTGGAGCAAGTGTGGTGGTAAACTTTGTGACTTGCCCTCATCCTCCGGAGGAGGACGGTCACATTGATGGTTGGTGAGCCCGGCAGCTGGGGGAGATCCTGGGACTGCCCCTGCAGCTGGTGGCAGGGCGGTGGTGCCTGGCAGATCCCTGACGGCGTCCTCCTTGGCTGCTGCACGCTGCTTTGCCCCCTTCCTCTGCCCCGCGCTCCCACCCGTGGAGGAGGCAAATCAAGGGAAAGGTGTGTGCGTGGAGGGTGCCTGTGCACGTGCGTGTGCACGCTCCTTGCAGGGAGACAAAGCCAGTCACCTTCGTGCATGCAGGACCGAGTGCTGCCTTTTTTTATTTTATTTTTTGAGGTTTTCTTTTTCCCCCTGAGGCAATGCATGGACTTAATTGCTGGAAATACTGTGGACCCAGCTGACTGAGACCAAGTATCTCAAACCTGCTATTAGATGCTCCTCGCTTTCTGGGCTCTGGTTTAAGGACGCATGACTTACTCCAAATCTGAAGTTTGAGGCCGCCCCCTTTGAAACATGAAGGGTGGCCAAAGAAAATAACGTGTGGTTATTGTTCAAAAAGTCATCATACCCTAAAAGTATATGATCACTTAAAGGCAGCATGAGAGCACAGGGTCTTCTGCTGGCTTCATCCAGGCCCTCGGCTAACCAAGTAATTCCATACTGATATGTATGGCTTGCATATAAAAAAGAAAATGGTCTGGAATCCTGTGGCTGTTTGGGACTCGCGTCTTTAATGTCTAACTGCTTATTCATTCTAAAAAGTGGTATTTAATAAGACAGCTATTGTATGTTATTTAAATACCAATTGATTATTAAAAACATTTATTTATAACTACAAATTATAAAGTACTTGGGGAAGTGCAGCCAATCAAATTGGTGGACTGGCTGATGAATATCCTTTTCTACCCTCGCATTTTATATATAGAAAAGAGGTTGACTTATGCAGTGGGAATAACTTTAACTTAACTGCCTTTATGGGTCATTTCTTTCTTTGATGAATCCTTGTAACTCCCTTTAACGGTAATAGGACCTCTGCTTTCCAACCGAGCTGAAAGTAAACAGACCTCACTGTTGGGGTCCTATTGCCTTTTGGGGAGCTCTGAGCAAGGTTAAGCAGAGGCAGATGAAATGTTCTCTACATTAATAAAGCATGCCTAAAATATTTCTGAATATAATCCTCTTTCCATACTTCCTAACGAATATTGCCTAGAGGGTCCTTCCATTTGCACTGATGCCTGCCAAAGAGATGGTTCCTGTTTGGACTGATGGCAAAGCAAAATACTGTATTAGCAAGTCACTGCTCTTTTTACAGTGGCAAAGTCCCACTCCTTGGGGGTCTGATGGATAATGCCAGAAGGTCTGACTGATAATGAGTATATCTTCTTTAGACAGTCTTTAAAGATTTTTCTATCTTTCTCTCATACATATGTTGCTGGCCTTCTTTGGTGGCTTTCCCATCTGAGAGAACAGAGGACATGTTGAAAGCTATAACTAATGAGGAACATTCATCCTGTCTTTCCTTTTTTTTTTTTTTTTCCCTCCTGGTTCTCTCTCTCTCTCTCTCTTTTCTTTTTTCTTTTTTTTTTCCCTCCTCTGGGTAAAATTATATGATTAATGAAGACTTGAAAAAAAAAAGGTAGCTCTTTCCTGACTCCTTTTCCACATACAAACTGCAGCTGCTGTTGCAGATACAGGTTCTGCTGCTCAAACAAGCTTTCACAGCACAGCAGGCCTGATATGCAGCCAAAAAAAAAAAAAAAAAAAAAAAAAGAGAGAGAGAGAGAGCGAAAATCTGATACAGTATTTATGTATCTGTTTAGGGAAATTAACCCAAAACAAAGTGATAGCCTGAAATAGAAGACAGTAAGAGAGCAGAGAGGAAATTGGTTATTTAAGGAAAAAAAGAAGGAATCCTACTAAGATACACTCTCAAAAAAATTAAAAGCACTTTAAAATCTTGTAACCTGATGACTTTATGACCTAACTGTGCAAAGGAAAATGGCTTGCTTTTCCTTCATGATTCTCATTAATGTCTGAGGTTTACACACTGAGGTGTCATATCACCAGTAGGTATCAATCAGCAAGACTCCCTTGAAAACAATGTTACTACATCAATTTGTACAAGATCCAGGTCCAGGAAAGCAGAAACATCCCAGGGTGATATGTTAAAGCCAGGGAAAGCACTAGACCTTACTGCACTAAAGTGTTTTTCTTTCCATAGGTCTCATTTTCAAGGTATTCCACAACTTAGTGAACTTGTTTTCTAAAATGTGTTTTGCTCCGCTATAGAAAAATACCTGCAGTTAACACCGGTTGATCCTGTCAGTGTTTTAGTGTATTTTTTCCCTTAATGTAGTACAAAAAAATCCATTCTTAAACACAACAAGATCTTTGAAAAGATCTTCATTATATTTTGATAGCAATCTTGTCTTAGTTGAAGGAAAACTCTTTTGTTTATTAATTTACAAGAATTTGCTTAAGTTAGTTCCACTGAACAGTTTGTTTTGCCACATGAGACCAAATACTTTGAAATTTCATTTGTTGTGGGGTGAAGCCCTGCTGTTACTGAATCAAATGCTATAAAGTTGACTTAGAGCAAAAGCAATACTAGGCCAAGCCTTACAGTTTTTATAGAGACCTCTGTATCTGTCCTAGTTTTTCTACGATACCCATTTGCACCGGCATCTGAGCTCCAGATGAATCATTTATTATGAATACATTGCCTGATGGATCTCCTTTTCTGTGTCCACAACCAGCTAATGAAATAAATCTGTTATTTTCTTGCTGTTTGCTCAAGAGTTCATGCTAACAAATTTCAATCTTGCAAAACATTTTCTACAAGATGTTGCTGTTTATAAAGCATAATACAAGGTTGTATGATATAATGCAATATAAATGTATCATATAATGTAATATAGATAATTAATATCATTTCCCACCTGTGTCACTGTACAGAACTCATAATGTGTTAGAAGGAAGGATTTGAAGGTCTTGAGAAAGAGGCAGGGAGGGCAGGAGAGGTGCACACAGCACCCTCAGGCCACATGGCTATGCTGGCCACCCCTGAGGTTTTACCTCAGGTCTATTATTTCTTGGAGGGAGATGAGTATCTTGGTGCGAAAACCAGTCCTGCTCTTCAACTCAGGATTTGCCAATGTAGTGAACAGAAAGTGCTTGCTGCCGCAGTCCACAGTGATTTGATTGTTCTGCCTTCATTTCGGTGAGAGAGGTTAGTGTAAGAACATGACAGAGAAGAGGCTGGATAGTCATCTCGCTGCTCTTGGGGTAGCCCCAGAAAAAACTGATTCCCATCCTCCTGGAAAGCAGAGCCCTAATCTTAGAGGAGTTGTTGCTTTTGAAAGGTGAGGCCTGAGGCACAGCGTGAACTTCACCTGTGTGTGGGTTTGGAACGTGAATGTGATTTGGATCTTCCCTCTGCTTCACAGATTCACTTCCCCTGCAGGCTGAACTTCAGCAGGCAAAATTTAGAGCATGAAGTGAATTTTCTAACTTGGTCTCATTTGAGACTTGAGTGCGAAAAAGGATTTAAAATGATTTATTTTGTACCTCCACGAGTAGCAAGCTTGTATTGCACAGGGCTCTGTACAGACACAACATGCAGAGAGATGGTTCAACCAGTTTGCAAGCGCTAGCCAAAGCCACCTGACTACTGGAGTAGATATTCAGATGTGCACTTTTGGACAGCTAATCATGTAGATACTATTTACACTTATTAAAGGCATCAAAGTGACATCCAGTACAGTAACTCTGGAGGGTTATGTGAAGTGAAGGGTGAAATAACTTCACCAAAAGGCAAACACGGAGGCATTCCCTTTTGTGTATTGAACATTCCTGTAGGCTTTGAGCTTGCTCCTTTCAGACAATGCTTTCTTCGCTGGCTGGATTATTGTACATCATCTCTCTAACCTGCTGTATTAATTTCCATCGACTGTGAAAAGAACTTGTCAAATAAAGAGGGAAAAGGGGTGGAGGGAAGTCTTTTAATCCATAAGGCACAGTTCTTAAAAGCACCTTGTTGTGTAGTAACTGCCCACAAATGAAGAATTTGTCAAGAATACACGGCTGCTGCTAATTGTCTGAATAAATTGCAGTATTGGAGCCTGGAAGCTACAAATTGTGTCATTGCAGTATTAAGCCATTCCTTTATGGAACTGGTCTTTTACAACCTGGAAAAAAACTTTGGAGAAGACTGCCCTGCGTGGAAAAGTAGAGACCGTGTGTGCATGTATGCATGGGTGGGTGAACAGGGTTGCTCTGCAGTCTCCAAGCAGCTGTCTCAGAGGACAGGGCTCCCAGTCTGGTTCAGTTTTGTGCTGATACCAGCCATGTCCTGTAAAGCAGCAGGACTACAGGTGAAGTCCTTTAACAGGCAGGAGAAATGAGCAAGATGAAAGGAAAATTTTTAGCTGAGTGAGAGTGGCCGGTGGTCACTTCTGCAGACTGACTCCAGGTCATTCCTCTTTGGACCGCAAGCTGGCCCCGAGAGAAAATAGTAATTGTATAATGAAGCATACCACACAGATTTATGACACGTTCATTTTGGAGCAGAGGACTTGCACAAAGCACTATTGATTATTTTATCGTGTAAGTTGTCATTTTTCAGAAGAATGCAGGAACAGGTACTTGTCATCCTTGTCATGCAGGCCCTCGTTCACTCTGTTTTTTCGCACAAATTTTAAATTCTTTATAAGGAAGAGGAATACAGGATTTTTTGCATTTTTTTCTGATGTATTTGGTTCTAGACTGTGGACTGAGTCCTGTGCTCACTGTTGTCATCTGAAAGGCTCCTACTAAGTTCAGCAGTCCTTGGATGGAGGCAAGTTCATATGTAGTAGTCTAGCATGGCGCACTCTTTAAAGGGGAGTTTAGCCTTGTGTAGAGTAAAACTCTTCAAGATAATTTCCAGTTCATACTATAAACTAGCCAATAAAGTGAAAACAGCTCACTGGAATTTCCTTAAGGCAACCTGAAGCTCTGCTCCGGCTCTTTCCCAGTTTGTTAGCAGTGTTTGGCAAAGTACTTCAGGCTTCTTTGCAGACCACAGTAATTGGTTAGCAGACACCATAGGACAAGCTGCCCAGTAAAATTCCGAGTCTGCAATGAGGCAGACAGGCATGATAACACAGCAATAAATCACAGCCATTACGGTATATTCCCTGGATGACTGGCAGAGAGGTTTCAGTCAGAAGTCAGGAGAAACCTGTAGCTGTGTGTCATGCTCCGCTTCACATTTGCATCTCAGTCTGGATCCTCTCCAGCTGTCAGGTCAAATGCAGCATTGAGACCCACTCTAAAGGAGAGGTAACCACAGGTGAGATGCCAGGTAGGAGATATACTCAGACTTGTTCTTCAGAAGCTGCACTGGAAAATACATTAATTATTATTATATATGTCAAGAAGTTTAGTTCCTAGACCAACTGTCCATCAGTATCTTACATGAATAATTAGTTGAATGTCCTGGTAACTGCCTGGGATCATTCTCTGCACAACTCAATAGTAGCACAGGATAAACACACACCAATGAGACATAAACCTGATGTGAAGGTCAGCAAAGCTGATGAGAAGGGTCTCAGTGTCATAAGCAGCTCCAGATCCTGCAACATCTGCTTGGGACAAGCAGTGTGGGTAGAGCTGTGTTTTGCATCAATTTCCCCATTTCCAGCAAGCTCAGTGGGCTGACTGGACTATGTGCTGAAGGTAGTTAATGAGAACAAAGCCTTCCTTCCACCAAAACTATTGCAAATCTTTAGCTTTAATGCACAACCACTGGTTTGATCTTTTATCTTTTAACTTGGGCATGTACTGTTCTTTTTCCCTGTACGAAGCTTCCACAAACCACAATGAAGTCACCATTCTGTCAACAAATTTAATGAATCAATTTCATCTATCAGAGCTTATGAAATCTTTTCCACCCTGCAAATAACCGCTTTCCTTACATATTCTTTATTTTTGTGGTGCAGAGGAAGTGGGCGAGTGGCATCTCAAATGTTCTCTATTCAGCCTTACTCTTTCCCTTGAAAGAGCAAGTAGGAGATTTATCAGACTCCAATGGCAGCACAAGTCGTCCAGTGTTGAGCACTTTGGTAAAACCAACTAGGAGCCCATTACTTTAAGTTATAAAATCCATGCTGGATGCATACTTGTGTGACTGACTGAGGGCATTATATTAAGAGGAATTGTTCATTTTCTGTTACCTACATGTAATAACGCTTAAATAATTAATTAACAATGCACTACTTGTTCAGTTATTTGTGGGTAGACAGCCTCAGTAGTGTCAGTGCAGGTGTTCTGCAGAAAAGCATAGTTCTCGTCTTGCTCAAATGTGAAAGAGGAGTGACCTCTGAGTGGTGTAAAAATTCATTAGGCACAATGAGAAGTAAGTCTCTGGGACAATATTTTCTCTAACAGCAGTGCAAGTGGTTTTGCATTTGAAATCTCCATTTTTCCCCAATGCTCTTGAGGAATCAATCTCAGCTCCCTTGCTGCTGCTCAGCCCGGTGACTTCCACTGAGCTGTATTTGGAAGGTAGCCATGAGCGCACATGCTCTTCTTTCCCTTTTTCAGTCCCATGTCAGCCGGTCCATGTGCTGCTCTTCCCTATCTGTCTTGCCTTTCTCAGATGCCTGCCTTTCCTGACACTGAGTAGCATCTTCAGTCTGCTCTCACAGCTGCAGTATTTACCTGTGTGCTTCGGAGAGCAGAGAGCTCAGATAAACAGCTCCTCAGTAAGTGTCTCCTGTCGAGATGGACTTGCTTCCCTAACAAAACATGAGCCTGATTAAACTGTGCACTGCAGCAAGGGAAATGCTGGTCAGGCCAAGAGTGAGAAAAGTGCTATCAAGTTAAGTTTTGTATTATTAGCTGTGGTACAAAAGTTTAGACACCTTCAGAATAGGTTTAGTTCAGATGTCCAGGAGATGCTGACTGAGAGAGACTCTAGGAGCTCAGCTGTCATGCGAGTACTATTGATTCATTTTCTTTCTTTTCTTTTCTTGCATTAGTGTCTGCAGCCTGAATTGTGTGCTGAGACTTGTCCTGCTTGAATCTTCTACCAGCATCTCATACTGCCTGCCCAGCTAGCAACAAACAGATGCCTTTCTTCAGATATTAGCCCTATAATTTGTCAAATTATAGCAGTTTACTCCATCACTGCTTGTTTATAAAATTTCTTGCACCTTCTGTAGAAAAAAATGTTTGAAAAAATGATGATATAGATGCGCTAGCATTGAGAGCCAGTATGACAGTTTTTAGAGAAAAAGGCAGATGGCTGAAACCAGAATCACCTTGCTGATCACATAAATAGGGATGTTTGAAAAATTCAAGCTCACTATTTGAGCTTGGTAGCTTTCCCTCTCCTAGTGAGGAAAATTCTCCATTTGAGAATGATCTGTAGGAACTTATATAGTTCCAGGACATGTTAGGATGTGTAGCACAACACCAGTTGCCAATACATTGATTCCCCTCAACCGCTGAAGTTACAGGCTGTGCTGAGCCCAAGCTCTGATGATGCCAGTATTGTTTAATGTTCTGTATCATGGATTTACTTGAATGTGGATGATATTCTGTTCAATTTGCTGTGTGTTTTCTTTGTTGTCTGATGTTCTTTTGATCATTATCATCACAGTTTTTCCATGAGGTATGGTAGAATAGATACAGCCATGAATTAGAAGAAAAACATGCTACCAACTGCACTACTTTTCAATAATACACGAGACATATCCTGCCATTTTTTATACTAATAATTGAAGGTGAAGGAAGTGATGATTGAAGCCAAATAACTGTCTTAATATTCAGAGATTAAAATGTATATTTGTACTTGTAAAGTGGTTTATTGTTATTTAGCACAGGACCTGCATTTTGCTGCACTCTGTTGTGTTGGTAGTTCTGCTCCTCCTGGAGTTAGTTTCCCGTGCATCTGAACCAGGCTTTGGGGGATCCAGAAGGCAGCTGAATCACTGCAGTTTGGCTCTAGGAGAACAGAATGTGATGTGGGATATTTACACCTACCTCCTGAAGCTTTGAGGTCCCTCCATAACTCCAATGAATCTAGGTCTCTGCGTCCTCCTCTTTGTCCACTCCAAAATGATTTGCTCTGATAGCACGAGTGAAGGCTGCTGCAGCACTGCAGCATCCATGCTACCTGGACCAGGCCCTCCTTTGTAGTTTGGCTAGGTGACCACATGTCTCCATCTTTCTTCCTCCCCCAAATCAACACTGGAAACTGGTTTTCCTGCATGGAATTTTTGTTGTGGGATGTAGTCATACCTTTATATCTGGTTTCAATTTGGTGCAGAGCAAATTAATTCTTCTGGCAGATTTTTCCACTGTCAGTGGAGGCTCCTGCGGTCCATTATCAATGTTCCTCACCCTGATGATGCATAACACTAATCCATCATTAGAGCAAGAGTGTGCTCTGATGATGGATTAAAATAATTCATCATAAGAACAAGGTACTATAATGTAACACTGTCAAAAGATGGCACCATGCAGAGATGAACAGATCAACGAGAAAATTCAGTAATGCTCATTGAATCAAGTGGATCTGCTGCCAAGAGGCTCTTCTGCAGCAAAAGTTTGGCACCATGCAAAAACATCATTATTCTCCTTGCTGAACCAACTGTTTGTAGTAATGGCAGTGATTTAAGCAGTTTTTTGGAACAACAAAGGGATCCTCCCATTGCTAGTCACCTCCTTTTGGGGAATAAATATTCCAGCTACAATTACAAATCTTACGTGAGTCTTAATTTTTTAGGACATTCACATAATGAAATGCAAATATAACAGCTATTTAAACCATCAGTCCAAAGTAGGTTTGTTGGAGTATGGTTAAGTGACTGAGAGAGAGAATTTAAAACTCTGGAGACATGGTTATAGTCTTAGCTTTCTTTTGGAAGCACTACATCTGTAATTCAGCACTTCATTCCTGTCTAGTGCACATTTGCTTAACTGTAGCCATATGTTTGTGTAGATTCTTTAGAACTCTGTTAAAATAAGGATTAACTGAAACACCTATTTAAATGCTTTCCTGGACATAAGTTTATGAAATCTGGAGTAAAAGCAAATATTGTACAAAAGGCTTAGGCAAAAGTCAAAAGTTTGTATTTCACTGCATATGGACAACCAGATTTTGAGTTGCTTCCAATAACTGGATTGTCAAAGGTCCTCTGTCAGGTGAAATGCTAGAGAAAATGCATCTGCTGAAAGAACAGAGTGGATAATTCGTAGAATCACAGACTTAAACAGGTTGGATGAGATCTCAGTGAGAATTCACTATGTTTCTGTCTGGAAACCAAATAATATATGGGTAACTAAAAAAAAATAAAAACCAGAGTGATCTTAAATTTTCCCTGTGACTCCAGAGTACGTGCATCTAACTAAGGAGGCACTCCATAGGATGAATAAAAGTACTTCTGTGCAACATTGATTTTCCACAGTCCGAATGACAGTGGTTGCCAGTCTTCCTATTACTGTAATTGCTGGCTAAATGAACTATAATTGTATTAAGTGGTAACTTTGAAATATGTATGTGCTATAGGAAGGAACTAAATCATTGCAGGCAGAAAAATTTGATTTGCAATATTTGGATGAAGTGCTTGTTGTATGGAACCTGGTGCAAAAAAAAACGCGTTGTGGCTCAGAGGGGTCCAGTTTTGCGAGGGGAGCAGGTGGAGGAGGTGTGCGCGCGAGGAATGCCTCCCCGCGGGGGCCGCAGTGCCTCGGGGTGCGAGCGCCTGCGCTGCTCAGGGACCGTACGACTGTCTCCTGCCCAGCTCTCCTGCATCGCTGCTGTGGTCATAGCAATCTCAGCAGGCACCGATTTGAGTGAGCCGCCACCTCATAGCCTGTTTAATAAATAGAAAGGAAAGTTAACCTACAAGTCCAACCCTGAAGGCTCTGCAAAATGGTTTCATCTGCAAACACTGTAGCACAGGGCAAGAAATCAATGATGTGTGACCTGCCCTGAGTTTCATAAACAGAAATTTCTGGCAATACACTTTTACTAAAATAGTCAATTAGTGAAAAGTCACTGGTTGTTTATGTTTCAGAAGCACAGCTTAGTGCCTGTTAGGAGCTCTGTGTGGGCAGTAAAAAAAGGGCATTTTCAGTAGGAAATTCTTTGGGTCAATGCTGTTGTCACATATGGTTTGTACAGTGCTCGTGCTTTCTGGCACCAGTTCACTGTTTCACTTACTAAAATTTGTTCCTTCCTTAGGTAATATTGAACATAAATAATGGTTCAATACCTGGTGCTTAAGATTTTACTGCTCTTTTCTGTTTCCTTTGACTGTTAGTTGTCACTCTTCTTAATAATGAAAGAATTACAGAAATTTCAATATGACTTTTCATCTTGATATGAAAACTAATGATAGTAATTTTTGAACAGTCAAACTGAACTGTTTTGACTTATCCAAACCAATTTTTGCAACATTTTGGTTTGCTAAAATTTGACATTTCAGAATCATATTTTGTGCTAATTTCAGATAGGAAAATTGTTTCCTTCCTGGGCAATTTAGGATATATTCGGGAATATTTGTGGATGCTGTGCTTTGGAATGTGACTGAAAAGAGTATTGGTGAGGCTGAAAGCATAACAGAAAATGATCAAAATGCCGCCCATGAAAATTATGTTGTGAAACCCCATAAAATGGAAATAATTTTCTCATGAAAAGTGTCTCGCAGTAAAACCCGTATAATGCCATCTCTTACTTCTGTTTGCCTGATGCAATAGTGGGTAACCACATTCTTACCCAGGAGAATTTGGTGCCAGTTTCTGCAACAGGACTGCAACAATACATTTTATTTCCAATGTGGAAAGACAAACGGACCTTTGTGGAGAAATGCAATAGAAATTCCAGCAAGCTGCTGAAATGAGGGACAGGCCTGCCGTTGTTGTCTGAGCCTTTGGCCGAGTCCTTAACGCAATTGCTGAAAATGCTACAGTAACTTTATTGTAAGCAGCAGGGAAATAATCTATCCTCAAAATCTTGTGTGCAGATCCTGTTTAATCAGGAGCAAACTGATTGCTAGGCAAGTGACTCCCCTCGCAACCCGGCCCCCCCCCCCCCACACACACACACCCCTTGGTCCCCTTATGGTGGAAACCGTGAGGAGCTTCCCGCGCTCGCCAATGCTCCGCGCTGCCCGTGCGGGAGCAGCCGGGGCAGAGGCTGGCCCGGGCGGACGAGTGCTTCCTTTGCAGCCAGAGCATCCTTAAGACGTGGCAGCTTTGCGCCTAGGAAACAGCCCGGTAGGACCCCTGAAGCGCAGATGCCAATTAAAGCAGGTCTTGCCTGGGGGGCCACCTTCGCCTGCCTGGCACGCGTCAGGCCAGCTCCAGGAACTCCCTGACTGATGGAGGCCAAGGTGGCCCAGCCCATCGGCTTCAGTGTGGGTTGCACCTGCGTGTCGGAAGGGGGAATTTGGTTCACAGAAGTTGAGGTTATCCCCAGAGGCGGCTTTAACAGAGACATTTCACCATTGCTTTATGGAGTCTGTTTTACCTGAATGTGGGAGAAAGTTCATTTCACCGTGCTCGTATACACTGGAACACTCGGGGATATTAAAATGACTTTGCTAATCCACTGAGGATTAAGGCGCAGCACACTAATGCTGCTCGGTCCCTCAGCAGGAGAGAGCCTGGACATACTTTCCCATTTGTAAATTAGTATGAAGCTCATTTATCCAGAATTCTCAGTTAGGCAACACATGGAACTTGCTCAAATGGATGGATGGGTGAAGGCATGGCTGGATGGATGGAGGGCAGGAGTTTCAAGAAGAAAATTCCTGAGATGAACTATAAGCAAGGGTTTTTAAGTGTTGTCCCTCCCTTCCTCCCTTCCCTCTTAGTGTTTAATTGAGTCATCTGTAAGCATTTTGGTAGGTCAGGAATGCAATTAAATAGCCTGTCTATCATAAAATATTTGAGCAGTAATACCTGATAAAATCATCATTATCTTGGAGTAATTGACCACATCAGATAATTAAGGTTCCTGAGGCAAAGCTTCACCCTCAAAAGAAGTTCAGTGATATTAGAGCAGGGCTGCAGTAGTCAAGACTGTGTTACTATTTCCATTATAAGCCCTATATTTTAGGGCTATGTAATTCTATCAGTAAAATGACTGTAGTCTGAGAGTGTATTCATGATTAATCTCCCTTTTTTATAGCACAGTGAGGAAAATACAAGGTATCGTGATCTAAGAGACTGTAAAGATCCAGATGAAAAATAAAGTTCAAATAAGGCACTACTTACTTAAAGATAGGGGGAAAAAGAATGACAAGATCGCATCCCTTCTGCAGTCTGGTGAATTTTCAGCCTAAGAAGGATGTAAGAATGAGATTATAATCTCTCCAGTTTTGTGAATGCTTTCACAGTTTGAGAGCGAAGAGTGCTCATGCTGTTTTTTCGTACAGTGGGCTGACTTCTGCCTTCGATTTCTTCATAATCTTAAGTATATAAATTTAAGATATATTTTGCCCAAGTACAAAATAGAATAAGCTGTTACAGGATATAAGTTAGTTCAGATGTTTGGTATCCTGAGAAGATAACTCACATTCAGACATTCCTAGACTCATCTCAGTCACACTGAGTTTAGAGAAGTAAATCGGAACAAAACACGAGCCTCAGTTCTCAGCTGTAAAATTGAGATAAGCATTTCCCTATCTCCCAGACATGATGTAAGCAGTAGATTTGTCACAGGATTAGTGGTAGATGAGACATATCCTTAACCTCCCTTTAAATAGTGAAGTGCCTTGCTGGATCAAAGCAAGGTCTGTCTCCCAATGCCTGGCTGCATTTGGGCCACTGCAAGGCAACCTGCTATCACAGCCTTAACTTCAGTGTGGGTGCAAGCTGGCCTGTGCCCCTTGGCCTCAGGCTTAGGACTTTGTTCCCTGGCTCTTTTCTGTTTAACTAAATAGACAGAGCAGCCATCACCCTGCTGCTATAGTATCTGAGCTCTTCACGTTTTTCATTGCATCTTTTCTTTGAATCACCATTTCAAAGCAAGGGACAAATTTATTCCTCATTTTTACAGAGAAGAAAATGAGTCCTAGAAACACAGATTTTTTTTCATCTTCGAGGGATTATGCCATTTATTGTTGCCCACCCTAGCTGACTTAGGAGACTGAGTAACTTTTGAAGATCAGATTTAAACTTCTAAACGGGTTAAGAATAACGGTGCCCACCTATACGGAAAACATGAGGGATAAGAATAAGTAGCATGTCCCAGAACATGCTGAAAGTATGCTTCAGCAAAGTACAGAACTAAAACACCATTGGGCACTGCACCTTTTTCTTCCCGAGACTCAGCTCTGTTGGCCCAAAGAGAGGCCCAAGCAACTCCTCTGCAATTTAAGCATTTTTGTCTTACTAAGTGTAGGGAGCAGGATGTTGTGTATATTGAGGCCCTTATATTTTGCGGCCATCTTTGGTGGTGTTTTGGAAGGAAGATTTGTTGCTATTTATTCTTTACATTGTTTCTTTTTTCTGGATCGACTGTCAAACCGCTTGATTTTCTTGCTGCATTTGCATTCTGATTTTTTTTCCGAAAAGTGTCTTAATGAAAAATACATACCAGAAAGCTCCATGTGAGTAGCCTCCAATGCTGAAGATCAATAACAGTTTATTTGATCACTGACAGCAAATGCTCTTTCAATTAAGCTGGTCACATAAATAACTTTCTGGTTCCAGCATTATTTGGAAAGGTTGAGTGTGAAATAAATGTGATTGGGTAGATGGTGCAAGTGCCTCAGAAGGACTGGAGTGAGAAGCCATCTAAGTACTTGGATGCTAACCCTTGCTTTATCAGACTGGCCCCAGCCTGCCAAACTGATTTTGGGAATCTCAGTAGAGTATGCTTTTGTACAGATTTTTAGCACTTTGCGAATTTTAAGAAGGGCGGAGGTTTCTTAAGAATTGATCTTCTTACGGTTCTTGGCATTTTTGTATTTTCTACCAGCTAGAAACAGCCCAACAGCACAGCCCCAAATTAAACTTTGTGTGTGGGATGATACCTTTAACCACTCTTTCTTTAGAAAACTCAGAAAATGTTTGGTCCTGCAGGGGTCCAGCTGATCATCATTTCATCCATACAGGTCCTCTATGTCTCACAGCCATACTCCTCTGCGTCTCCCCAGCTGGGAAGGGGGCTGTGCCTGCAGCAACGTATTGTCCCTGCGTGTGACTCTAGATGCGCTCTGGCATTAAAAATGCTGCACCAGGTCCAGGCACGGCATAAATCCTTACAGTTCATTGAAAGCAAATTATCTTGTGACAGGTGACGATAAGATCCTTACAGTAAAAGGCTGCAGGACAGTACACAGAATGTATACTGAAGAAAAGTGGAAAGCTACAAATAACACTTCTTTGTTCAGCACTTGGAAAAATACAGGCTGTGCACAAGAAGTGACTAATCTGTATTGCACAGGCGGGGATCTGAACCAAACAGTGTGGACTAATGATCTTTAGGAGTGTCCAATATTCAGATCAAAATCTAGAGCAAACTTTTGCAGTTATCCTTAATCCACAAATATTATAAGCCCCAAGCTGGATCAAAGCCCTTTTGGTTATTTGATTGCTCACAAAGCAACAAGAATGTTCCTCATTTCATTTCAGGTTGGCTCTGCAAATGGTGCTGCTGTCCTTTCCCCTTTAATTTTTCCAATACTTGGTTTGTGTAGAACAAGTTGTGGGGGGAAAAACTGATTTTTCAACTGCTGAGAAAAAGATCAGAGGCGCCAACCTTGTTTAAAAATTCTGCAATCAATTTAGGGAAAAAAAAGTAAAACCCTAGGAAATGCCTCAACTTCTCTTAAGAAGTCCTCAGTTCAAAGACAGCTGTACTAGGAGGAATCCACAGGATCTGCCTGTCGATAGGGTTCTTAGAGGAAGAAATGCTATTTTTTTTTCTTTTTCCTCTCACTCTCTCTCTGCCACTGAGAGACATTTATAACCGCGCAACAAGGTGAAATATTAACCAGGGCTGGTAGGAGAGGAGGCTCAGGGAGGAAAGGAGCTCATGTCCTGAGGACATCTTACCTTTGTGAACTGCTGCTGTTGATCTCTCAGCTGCTAAAGGTTGGATGAAAATAGCAGTCTTCCATGTCTCGTATCAGGGTCTGAGCAGCTGCCCGGTTACATGAAGCAGCTTGCAGTCATCCGGACCCTGTGTTCTCGGCTGTTATAATATGATTTTAATGTCATCCTGAGGGGTGTTAAACATGCTTAACTCTGTAATGTTAATGCACTTGTAGATGCTGAGTAGCTTTCTAAAGCAGTCTCTGAAAGATCTCAACATCTATGTTCGTGTATTCACATGATCTGTTTTTTTTCCCTCATCTTAAAAAATTTAAATATTTCAACATCTACAGATTTAAATTTCTTAAATCACTGGTGAAGCACTAGGATTTGGATATCAATCACTGGGATTGGGGCAGAAACCGATCTGTGAGCTGGAATTCAGCCTTACTAAGGCGAACTGAAGACCTGACATGCTCCGCATTCCCCTGTGCATTGCTGAGGATAGGTTGAGCAGAAGGAGGTCAGTCAGCGTTGCTCTCCTCAACATCATCTGTAGGTAGAGACAATAATATCTCATAGCTTTTCTGTATTTTTCCTCTGGGATAGTTTAATTGCTTTTGGACCCACCTCTACTTTTGACTTTTGCAATGTCCTGTGGCTGTGAGTTCCACAGTTCAGTTATGCACTGTAGGAACCAAAACCTTTTTTTTCTTTCATTTTAGTTTTTGCATTATGAGTAGCAGTGAGTCATCTAGCTATGACTATGTTTCATTACTATCTTAAGATTGCTTGGAATAGGCGGAAACCAGCTTCAAATCTTTGTTGACTGCCACTTACCCCGAAGGGCTCTGCTCGTGCAATGTCAGTGCTGAATAGCAACGCACGGAGACAACAGTTGACTTTCAGGCGCAGGACTGTGACAGTTTTTGCATGGAAGTATGAAGGATCAGTGCTGAACAGCAGCAAAACAAACATGCAGATAACCCCACGCATCAATGGGTGTTTCAATGCCTGCAGAGCTGTGTGTTCGCACAGGAGCTTCCTTGCATGCTTGTCTCAGGGCAGCCTGAATGCTGAAACTGGCCAAAGCACATAGTCACTTTTGCACATGTATTTTAAAAAATCTTGCCTTCCTGAGGGTCAGCCTAACATGTTGAACCGTGCACCTGGCTGCAAGTCAGGAGGCTTGAGATTGACTTCAGCTGCAGTTACTTATGGAGACTCTGTTTGACTCAGTTTCCCCTCTTGCTCTCTGCCCAGTTTTTGTAGTTAGACTGGAAATTGTTCTGGACTTGTGTGATCTCTCAGTCTGTGCTCAGCACTGTAGGGCTGAGATTTCTGGGGGAAAATGTACACGCTATCCTAATCCAAATCGTAATAATGACAGTTGTATGAAGCTGATGGACTCTTCTGAAATTTCCCTAATGCTAACTTTTATACTGCCCATCACAGCTGCAAATTCCTAGGGTGACAGCACCTATTGGCCTACCATTATTATGAATAATAATAATTTAACTAAAATAGCAACAGAAAATGTGCATTACATAAAATGAATTTAAATTGATTTTTCCTCTTTCTCAAAGCTTATTACTAATTGGTATTTTTAGAGCGGAGATTCATTTTCATACACTAAAATTAATGGGCCATATCAGCGGGTGTGAATCAGGATAGCTCCATTGAATTCAATGGGTCTTATATCATTTACTCCACTGGAGAATCTCACCTACCATTCCAAGGAGCATTTTCTTTTTTTAACTCACAAAGTAATTGCATTTCTAGTCTTATGTCTTGATCCTGCAAATAATTGTGCAAGACATTAACTTTATGTAGATAAGCAGCACTGCTGATGCTATTGCACCTACTCACATGAGGGAAGTCAAGTTTTTGCAGGATCAGACCTTAAAAAGCAAATCAAAGCATTGCAAAAGCTAATATGGCCACAGTAATATTTTACAAATGGCAGCACCTAGTATGTTGGCTGTCTTAAAACTTAAGGTAGCTGCAAATTATATGGTTTAGCAAAATGGTAGAAATTGGATTATTTCAGTTGCTTATTGCTTTTTATTTATCATAAAAGATTCTGCAATCTTTTCCCCTGGAAGCTCTGTCTCCTGAATTGTCTGTAGCAAGTCTTTGAAATTCAGCAGCAGGATAACCTTTGGATTAAAGATCTGCTTTTTTCCTTAGCCCCCAAGAAATTCCAACTGTAGTTTGCTGAGATAAAGTGTTTTGAAATAGCCAATTCACTTCTTTCTAGAAAATTTGGCAATAGGTACTGATTGAAATAGTAATTTAGAAGACTTGCCCTTTTCTCCCTCCCTCTTCCAAGAAAAAAAATTCTTTGCTGCTGGGTATCCTGGATCTCAAATGATCTGCTGATGTGCTAACAGTGCAAGGTTAAATGCTGCTGATGGTGCACAAAGGACAGAGTTACCACAAGCTACAAACAGAAAAGCAACCTTTTTAAGAAATGAAAAGGAAGAAGTTTAGTTTGCAAAATTAAGCACTTGAAAAGGTAAGAAATGTCAGCTCTTCAGGCTCCTATATCATCTGGCCATCTTAACAATCTTGCACACACAGTATACTGTATACTAGGATCATACACCCTGTTTTTTCTTACTGCTACTGAAATGCTCAGTGCACACGATGGGCACAATAAACATTGTATGGGCTTGACTTAACCATGGAGATAACCCTTCTTTTCCTCCCAGTTTTTGTATATAATATATATATCACGATGTACTTTGTTTTTTTTTTTTTTTTTTTTTAATGCTTTGAGGCAAATTGAGTTTGACATTTATACAAGAAGCAATAAAACTGATGCAGTCAAAGTATATTCCTAAAACAAGTTCAGTAATGTCTCTTCCAAACTACGTTTGAGTTAGTGGAATAAATGCCTTTTCATGTTTGCAGTTGAAGTACCGGCCAATTCTGCCAAATGGTTTTTGGAAAATTGCCTTCAGAATTGACTTTCCCTGGGGAAGATTTGCTTCTATGGAAAGCAGAGATACTGGGAGAATTTGAAAGAGAGAGAAAGCAAGAGGGAAGGCAGAGGGAATAGGTTAAAGGCTAACTTTAAACAGGTGGCTTTCATTTCTTGTTGCCCAAATTGTTCTGTAATTTCTTACCTTAAAACTTTCTGGTTAACTACAGCAAATTTCATTTTAGCGAGAACAGTTGTATGCTAATCTAGCTTTGTTTGTTACCTTGGCTCCGACTGGGTATTTATTTCTCCTCTGGACTTCCCGTCTCCCAAGACCAAATGAAAGTTTGGGAGTCTTTTATTTCCAATTCAACTTTCAGCTTATCTGTCTAGGAGTCCTGAATAATTTTGGATTCCATGGATTTGCTTCAGCTCAGCTCAGAAAGGGAATGGTGTGGACTTTTTCAGCAAGCTGTTAGCAATAGCCAACTTGAATAGAGATGCCAGTTTGACTCCCATTAGTGATACTTCCCCCCACAATGTAAAATTGTCCAGAATGAGTGGTCTTATTGCAGTTTGCTTGATTTATTTTGATATTTGGAATAAGAATGGCTATACAGGACACTGCAATAGTTATTGTAGTTTAGCCCACATATAGCCCTTCTGCGCTAGTTTGCAAGTTGGCAGGCTTTGGGAATCAACAGGCATTTACTGCACAGGGAAAGAATCCACTCTATTTCATACATGTTAAATGATATTTCCTAGTCCATCTGTGGATGACCTGACAGAATGAAGCATATTGCAAATATATGTGGCATATATGGTCAACCCCAGTAAACATCTTTCTTAATACACTGCATCTTCCATCTTGAGTTTCGTAGGTGTCATGCAAGCAGGATAATTTTGCACATACTGCAACTTTTTGTTGCTCCAGTGTAGCTCTCTGAAGTACAGATCATCTAGAGTAATACGTCTTCAACTCCATGGACAGAGCTATAGCAAAAAAAATCTTTTATTTGTGGGAGAAGCTGATGAGCATTCCTAATGTCACTGAGTTTACACTACCGTTCCTCTAAGCTGGTTACAGGGGCTGCTCCCCACTCCTGCTGTGCAGGCAACCTCTGATGGAGCATGTTGACGCTGCCAAGTTCTGGGGTTTGCTTCCCACTTGCAGTTCCAAAATCCCCAGAGGTCACTGGCACTTCACCCTGAAACCCTAATATTTCCTGCTGTCTGTTGCAGTACAGCTCCCTTTTGCCCCGGAGATGGTGTGAAGGGGACAATGTCTGCCCTTGAGACTGTGGCCTATTGCACTTTCCATCTTTGATCTGCGATGGCACCCATGAAACTGATATGAGCAGCTAATAAGGGAGGAGGGCATTTATTTTTAGATTGCACCAAGAAAACAGCTGCAGCTCTTTCTCAGTCGTAGAATGGCTCTTGCAGGACAGAGGGAGGCCTGTTCTGTTGCCTCCAAATTTTCCCTCTAAAGAGTTTCGACCTTTCAAGACTCCCCCTGTGCAAACCTCCAGCTCGTGTGCACTGATGAACGTAATTCTAGAGCTTCGTGGAGGAAACCAGAACTATTTTTATTTTTGGTTGAGTAAACCTTTAACATTGAACAGTCAGGTGTTTATTTCACTTCCCAAACTGCCTCCGGCTCCAGTAATGCTTAGCATGATCCTTTTCTCAGGGAGGAAAAAAAAAAAAAAAAAAAAAAAAAAAGGATTGAGTTAAATGTTCTCAAAATGGAGAGATCTGAGGAATCACAAACTTGTATCCACTGCCACACATCCTACCTCGGCCCCCTCCCTCCTCCCTCACTTCGGCCCTCCTTGGAAGGAACCTGACAGGAAATATTTGAGAGGTAGAGAATTTTCAATGAAAATATTATTTCTCCATCTGCCCACTTTTCCACCCTCGCAGGTTGTATGGCTAAGTGACGTTTAGGAATGTGCATCCTGAAGGCCACTCGACTGCCTGTCTTCTCACATGTTGCTTTCCCATCAGAAGTTCATCAGGGCTCTGAGTCCTCCTGCCTGTCACAGGAGACACTTGACCTTTCTGAGTGTGTCCAGGCTTTTCAGAGTCATTTCCAGCCTCAGTAGTTCCTGTAAGCAGGGGAGGCTGTCCCCTTTCGATGAGCTTTACTGCAGCCTTCCTGGGAGGCATGGCGTGGGTGGGGTCCACCAGTGCTCCAGAGCTCTGGGATAAAAAAACCAACAACCGTGAAACCTACAGAAAGTTGGCTGATACTGCATGCATGAAGCTATTCAAACCAGATGCTTGCATGCCTTCCTGCCCACGCTACCTTACCCACACTTATCCGTTCCTAGCCTAACAGGATGTTTCTTTTTTCTTTTCTTTTTTTTTTTTTTTTTTTTTTTTTTTTTGTACCTTGAGCCATTTTCAACAAAAGCCATAACAGGAGAGGGACACACATTCTCTGCAGTGACCCACAAGAGGCTGCAGTCAGCAAGAGACACGCTTTCTCCTTCATCCAAAGGCTGCCATGTTGCACTCTTTTTCCTTGGGCAGGCTAAATTTATTCCAGGTGGCTAGGAAGTGTTAGGGCAACATGGCTTGGGAAACCGTGTGTCTAAGAGAGGGAAGAGGAACATGACTGAGGTTAATTTGTGTTGGAGATTAACACTGGGCAGGCTGGAGGAATGAGTAATAGCTGGACACATTTCAGCCTACCCACCACCCCTTTTTATGCTGATTAAACAAAACAAAACAACCCCCCCAAGTCTCTAGCCTGTGCCTAATTCTGTCTTCCTGTTCAGCTGTATTTCTCAGGTCAGAGGGACTCCAGGTTCTCAGAGATCCTGAGTTCTCTGTGCCACCGAGCCCCTCGTTACTGAATCTCTGTTACAAAACTGAATCCTGGTCACTATTTTCTAAAGCCATCCCAGTCAAATCTTACCAGTGGTTCTCTGTAACTGGGAGGCAGTCATTATAACTTGCCCTACCTGTGACAACACAGGCTTTTTTTGAGCAATATTCAAAAAAAAAAAAAAAAAAAAAAAAAAGTGGTAGATCTGGGAGGAACCTGTTGACCAAAACTAAACTAAATCCATCTGGTCTTGACAAGATAATGGGCAAGTCCAGAAAGCAGGTTTTGCTTTGATATGAATAAGGATGAAAGTTAATGTCAGAGGTTTAAAGGAAGATATAGCTGCAGAGACCAGATTTTTTGAAGCGGACCATCTCAACCCGTACCTCAACAAGTGGTTGACTTTGGGAACATTTTGAACAGACCCTGAAATTAGTGAAATCTGCAGCACTTAGCTACAAACTATAAATCCAGTTCAGGGCCCAGCAAGCTGAGTATGCCAAAAGATCCTAATGAGGCAGAGAATTAGGGCTACCATTTTGATAGGCTCCAGGAAAGCAGAGATATTCAGCACAGGGTTGATAAATAGTAACCAGCGTGCCAATGAATCTGTTTATTTTTACTTTGACTGCTGATTGCACTTCGAGGCACTCATTCCCATTTCTCCCCTGCTCTCCCCCAAGCCCACTGGCAATTGCTGTCTTTCAGTTAAAGTCTGATCTCATTAGCATTTGATCTGGCAAAATAGAAGCGTGTGAAAACTTCCAATAGAAGAGATTAAAAACATTAAAAAATACATGTTTTTTTGCCACCAAATCATTAGCTAATGGTATATATATATGTGGCCCAAATATACATTAAATTAGCATAATTCCATGAGATCTCATGGTCAGATAGGCCAGTAAGATCAGAGTCAATGTTCCATACTGAAAGTTTATGTTTCCATGGTACGTTTTCATCAGTAGTGAAGCCAACGCTTCTTGCTCCTATCCTAGAGTGCAGCGAGCACTGGTTGTGTGATGCAGCTGCTGTGCTGTATGCTGGCTTGCTGAGACGATTTTGGCTAGGAAAAAAAAAACACAGAAAGGTTGGAAAGTTTGTAACTGGCTTCATTTCTATCTGGTTTCAGCATGGTGTCACAGACTGATGCAGCAGCACCACGCGTCAGAGCAAGCTGTGGCACAGTGATGGGACTGAATGGGGCCTTTCACGGGGGATTTCATGGAGGAGCTCCTGACCCCCCACCACCCACACGTCTGCAGTGGCACTTTTCCATTGTGCCTGGCTCTTTCACACCCAGAACACATTAGCCAGGGCAATTAAATGTCTTGGTGAAACAGAAGAGACACATGGTAACAATTTTCTTATTGTAAACTTATCAATTTTTTATTTATTATTTTTTATTCCCTGTGAAATGTGATTACTCACTGGCAAGAGTCTGAAACTTGTTGGTTTTTTATAATGAGTAGGAAGGAAAAAATAATCCCTTTAGTTTGGTATACAAGTTCATCGAAAAGGTGATCAGCCGCATAAACTCCAGCTGACCATTACCATGCTTTAACTCACAGCTGTGTAGATACAGGCGTTGAGAGCTGAATAACCCATTAATCTCCATGTGGAAAATCAATAAATTGAAAATAATTAGCTGCGTATGAGATGAAGCAAAGAATGAGACAGCTGTTATTTAAAGCATGATTTAGGCATGTATAAACAAGGTATAACAAGACATGCGGGAAGGAGAGAAGGAAGGGAGGATACGAAAGAAAATACGGAGTGGTGACTCCAAGGGAGCAGAAGTGTGCGTTCATATATAACCCAGATTAAGTAACTCCATCCAGGAGGTATTTTGCAGTGAGAACAGTAGAAGGATCAGAAGAGCCCTTGAAAAGTGCAGCTCACTGATTACAAACGCTCGCTACTGAGGGCTGCAATTAGTCACCAACAACTGAAAAAGGAAACAGAGCTCCAGCCGCTGTCAACATTGTCAACGTCTTATTCCTTTCCAACTAGTCAGACACCAGGCTCCACAAGGAAGACAGAAGAAGAGGCAGCAGGATCAAAGTCACCAGGCTACAGTTTTCCCATCAAGTCCTGCCAGTGTACCACTGCAGCCCCCAAGCAGGCCAGGCAGAATATGACCCTCTCCCCCAAACAGCCCTGCTCCACCTCACATTGACTTGGTGACAGCTGTTAAATAAAGACATTCTCTGAGAGAAACAAATCAAGTGAATGAGAAGAAAGTGCCTCATGAGTGGGAGACCAAAATTTAGTAGCACGCTGAGGTGGATCAGTGATAAACCAAACTGTAGCACAATTGTGACAGGTAGTCTCATGAGGGGATGTTTGGGCTGAGCTCTTGAGTGCATTATTTTTAAGCTAAGATTTTAAATCCATGCTCCTGTCCAAATCAAATATTCTAGGTTCAGGTTTGGGCTGTAGAGAACCATTTAACAAGGTTCCAGTCCCACAGGGTTGACTAGTCACTGTGTTTATCGTGGAAACTTCATGGGATCCATTATCACCCAAAATATGCAGAACCTGAACTGGAAAACTGCTAGACAATGAATAGACTCTACACGCAATTAATATGGAAAGAATTCCTTGTGGAGATGGAGACTCTTAAAAGGAGAGATCAAAGCGGAAGCACTACATAGCTAGCCATACCCAGGATTAGAGTGGTGGGAATGATGTATGTAACTCGGAACACTAAGTTTCAGTTATTCAGAAGTAACATCTTCCCTCCCTGCAAGCTGCAATCGGGACCTGAACCTTAGGCGTTGGCATATACTTGAGTCTGCAAAGAGCCAGAAACAATGTCTCGGTAGTATTTAATCCAGTATTTACTTCTCTGGGGAAACCCATAGCCACAGATGACTCCTGGTGTGGTAGGAGTAAGAGAGCAATGAATTCAGCCAGTTGACCTAAGATGACATGTTATTAAGCTTTGCCTCTCCTGAACAGGCTCCTGCTATAGTTTGCCCATACCATTGCTACGCGTGGAGGAGTGCCATATGCGAGGGGAGTCATCATTTCTGCATACAGCCAAAGAGTAAATCTGACAGCTGCAAAGCTGTGGGGAAAGAAAGGTGTAAGAAGTGGCTACTTATAGGGCTGCTCTAGACCCAGTGTATCTCTAGCCAGGTGCTGGATGTAGATGGGGCTGAAGGTTCTCCCTGCTTCTGTAACTTCTAGCACATATTAGCAAGAGCTACCACATACAGTCTCTTTAAACTGACCTAGATTAAGGTCAGAAGAGGATAAATTAAGTTTTAGGTTGACCTCTGGACCTGTGTTTGGGAAGTAACTCTGGAAGCAGTTACTCAAATGCCAGTGGCTCTAGATTCATCAGGTGCAAAATTTGTTTTTATTAGATGCAGCCTTATGATGGAGGAAAGAGAGATTGCAATGGTAAAGTTCAGATCCAAGCTGAAAATTCAGGGATATTGGGAGGTTTGTTTTCAGCCACTGCAGCCACCCAGATAAGAAAAAGAATTAAATATCAAGTTGTGGGTTAATGCTTATTCTGGGGTGTTTTTTCAATGGATAGCAGGGAGGACATAGAGGTTAAGTTAATCTTGGCCACTTTATATCTACAATGCTTTTCCAGGATTTTTCATTTTATTAGGAAGGATGGCAAGCCCTTTTGCCTTTCTTTTGAAATCCAAGGAATAGAATGAGTCAGGCATGAATAAAAAATTCAGCAAAGGTTATATGAAATTGAGGAAGAATTCAGGCCAACTCTAGTCTGCTAAAAAGTTCTCATTCATACCTCCCCCCACCCCCATCAAAGAGAGGATTCCCCAGGGGCCAGGGAAAGTTTGGGGTTGGGAAGGCTCCAGCATCTCTAGTTGGAACAATAATTGGACTCAGGACTATTTTTTTACTGTGTTTCTACCACACTGTTGCTTCAAGCCATTGAGCAAAAATAAGATAACAATTAAATTAAATGAAAAAAAAAATGGGTAGGAACAAACCCCCAGACTTCTGCTTGTAAAACACAACAAACTTGCCAATAAGGTTCTGTCTAGATGACAAAGCCCAGGATGCACTGAAAAGAGCTCCCTAGGAGTGCAAGTCTGAACAGCTTTGCCAAGCCTCAGGAGCATCAACTGCTTTCTGCAAGCAAGCCAAAGCCCAGCAGTTTCTCAAACACCAGCCAGTGTCAGGTGAGACTGTTACTGAAAGTACCCTGCTCCTTCTCTGCAGCCCTCTGAGGCAGCAGGATTGTTGCATGTAGAGTCTTGTGCAGAGGGAAAGGAGAGACAAGAGAGCTCCCAGACTGACAAGCAGGTTTTGTGGTTTTGTTTAAGATGCTGAATCAGAGTTTCACCTGGAGGGGAGGCAGAAGAAGATGGATCCGGGTTGGCAGGTGTCTGCAGAAGCACAGCGATTCCTGTATCTCTAAGGCTGGCAGATGGCACTGCTTGGCTGGGGCAGTTGTTTCTGCTGCTCCAAAGGTGGTTAACATCATTGTCAGACATGAACGTGCTGGTTCTTTTCATGTGGCCCTACCGGCAAGAGAAAATGCCTTTGAACAAACCTGCAGCAATTTGAAGGGATAATGAAATTCAGCATCTACTCAGGCTGCTAAAGACACTGAATTACACAGGGTTCAGAGCTTGGATTTGTCCTACCAGACTGTTCTCTTTGCCCCTGAGTCTAGTGTTTTTGCACTGACTGCCCCAGGAGTAGCTTTTACAGTGAACTGTAACATGTATTGCTAGCCCTTATTAATTTATATGCTTCCTTCTATTTCTTTATACAGCTGGAATAAAACTATTCTCCATCTTGCATAAGCTACAGTGCATCAAACAGTAATGAAAAAGTTTAGAAAGAGAGGCCACAGATTATCCCAGGCTTTTCCATCGAGTTGTTCAGCGCCATGGCACAGTGTTCAGGGATATTCCTGCTGCTGCAGCATGAAGTGCGCAAACTGTGAGAGCAGCTTTGGATAGGGCATGCGCTCCCTTTGCCTGAGCCTGAGGTTGGATTCACCTGCAGAGCTGCTCTTTGCAGCTGTGAGCACTGCGGTTTGGATCCCAGCTTCAGAACATCTTTCCAGCATAGTATGACAGTATTGATAAGACATGGTTGATCACAGGATGAAAATATCAAACATATTTACATGGCAAAGAGTATGTGTACTTTTATTTTACAAGCCCTAGCAATCACTTTGAAGGTGAACCATTCCTTTCTATAACCTTAGCATGCATATGAGCAACAGGTATTGATCTTTGAACACGCATTGGATGAACATCACGTAATCCTGGTACCTGCTCAGGAACAGGTGTGTCACATTCACAGAAAATAGTAGTAAGTTAAAATCCACATCCCCTCCCCTGCCCAACCCCTCAGTAAGCATTGGTAAACTCAACATTTGACAGAATTGGTGGTGCCAGTGAGATATTTTGTAATTTTCTGCCTTGACAATGATTATTCTCATCAGCCCTGTGCTGCTGGGCAGGCATGGATCTACCTGTGCTTACTACGTTGCATTGCTTTGCCAGGTCACTAGATGGTGTGCAACTGTGATAATGCAGAGGAAGTTAAAGCAGGAAAAGGGCTGCTAAAAGGAAGTGGAAACAATATGTGTTAACTCCTGTAGAAGAAGGGTAGAGCATTAGTGTTGCCTTCGGGTCAAGATTAGGCACATGAGCAGAGCTGTTTGGAAAGAGCTTTCATAGCCCCCAGTGACCATATTATACCAAATTTAAACCAATCTGTGCTCTCGCTCATATGTATATTAAAATTCATCAAGAAGATAAATAGTTACTTAATTGCCATCTGTTTTTATTCTGCTAGATAATGTAATCAAGACTATTCTATACCCATAAGAAGTATTGCTTAACTAAATATCATTCAAAACACAACCTACATCTTTTTGAAAGTCACCAGTATTTGTTTATATTCAAGACTGAAGCAGCTGGATCTTGATCTTGATAACAAGGCAGGTTATACACCAACATTTCTGTGCTGCTTCTATATTGCTTGAAAACTTCTGTGGAAAGCTTTCTCATAAATAAATAAATAAAAACCCACGTTTGCTGAAATAGAAATTTCTCTGATTTTTCTTTGAGAAGCTGTAGTTCTTGATGAAAGGACAATTTATTTTCAGTATTTTGTTTCAGGAAACTAAAAAAAAGAGGAAAAAATAAATACTTTTATGTTGGAGAAGGCATTATTTTTTATGAAACGTCTCCTCCCCTTAAAAAATACATAGAAAATATTGCTGCAGATAGATAGATAAATTTTTTATTGGCTGAAATTTTCATTAGAAACAAACAAGACCATAAATGAACACACTACTACTCAAGTTCAGTGACTTGCCCAAAGCCACAAAACAAGAAAGCAAAGAGATGAGTAGTAAGATCTTCTCACCCCACATTTTGCTCTGACCACAAGGCCTTGCAGATTCCAATTAGAAACAAGAAAAGACCCACCAAAGTGGGCTCTATTCAGTCTCTGACTTTACTAAGTTTGCCTGAAAGTGGTCATGTGGGTGGTGCAGAATTTGTCAAACAAGATGTTCACAAAGATCACAAGCACAACTGAGACAAAAATGAAGACAACCCCATCATGAAGTGACACATAATTTAGCTGAAGTGAAACATATTAATGCAACAGCTGAGAATAACTCATTT
Source organism: Rhea pennata (assembly GCF_028389875.1). Taxonomy (NCBI): domain Eukaryota; kingdom Metazoa; phylum Chordata; class Aves; order Rheiformes; family Rheidae; genus Rhea; species Rhea pennata. The sequence goes on from NC_084678.1 coordinate 6,301,260, forward strand.
CCCTTACGCAAAACTAATCCAAAAAGCTAATAATGAAAACTGGAGGACTCCAAACCATTATTTTTACTTTCTAGGCCAGCAGCAGGGATAGCTTATGTGGTTAGCAGCTGACTCTCGAATTTTATTCTTATTTCTACCGCTAACTCATTGTATGATCTTGCAGCTTCACCATTCTGGGTCTCAGTTTACCTATCTTTAAAATATGGGTATAAGTTGACTATACAATCTTTAACTGATGTGCACAGAATATCCCTCTCAGGGCCTACTTTTTCTCTATGATTTAGGAGAAGGTAAAAGAGAGAGACTTCCAACATGCACATGCACATTTCAATTAGGAGGAAAGGAAATGAAAGGAAGGAAGGAAGAAATGGAAAGGAGGAAAGAAAGAGGAGTGATTTTATGCTGCTATTCATATTCTGGATGTTGTGAAAGCTTTCTGGACACCCTGGTGACTGGGCCTTGCAGCAAGCTGGGCAGCAGCCTGCTCTCCTCTTGCTTGATGGCTGCTGGCTATAGAAGATGGCTTGGAGCCACAGCACTGCCTCCAGCAGCAGTGCACAGGGTTGTATTAGCACCAGTCAGGGAACCATGTAGGCCTGAGGTAGAGGCTGTTTAAACTTGCACTGCTGCCAAAAAATTAATGCTTAAATTACAAGCATAATGTCATTACATTCTCTGGCCAGACCTCTATGGATGTAAATCACTCAATCCTAGGAAGCTAGGGCAACTTGTACCCAGTGAGAGTTGTCCCTGGATCACATGTGACCTACCCTTCAAGGCACTTCTTCAAGGACTCCACCTGGGCATCTATTTGTTCTCAGCTGATGGCTTCCACTTCAGTTTTGCTCACTTAATAAAAATTGAAGAGCTCCTTTCATTTAGTATGTGACAACTGAAGTGGGCCCACGCTTCTGAACCTGTTGTTCAGAAAGATTCTTGAAATCATAAGGTAACACACATTTTTTTCATACAGAAGCTTGAAATGTGAAACAATGTAGCTTGAGTCCCCAAAACTATGTGGGAGACAAGGCTCAAAATTCCTTGTGTCAGTAATTATGACTCAGAAATCGTAGGAAAGAGACCTGTGCTTTAATATAGCCCATTTTATATGCACTCTAATCTGTAGTTTGGGAAAGGAATACAAGTGCAACTCTTTCTTGGAAGGTCATTGAATTCAGATGAACTGCCCAAACTGGTTACTATTGGCTTGTAGAAACATTGTGAACAGCAATATTTATGATGATTAGCCTGACAGGCTGAGTAATTGCTTTGCAGCTAAAATGTTAAAAGCAATGGAGGTGAGTTTTCAAAAGAAGTATTTCATCAGAGCTTCCTAAATAAAATAATTGTGGGAAGTACACTGGATAATGGAGCTGATGGCTGGGCTTCTCTTAATATACATGTTTATAAATAAATAAATAAATAAATACACAATATCAGATGTGTGTGTGTGTGTATATGTGTGTGTGTGTATGCATATATATATATATATATATGTATGTATATATGTATGTATATATGCATATACCCATACATATTAGTATAGCTTAGGAAAATAAAGAAAGAAATCTATTTAGATTTGAGCCTGGATTTCACCAGTCTTCCTGCACACATTCATGACTACTAATACCATTAGGTCCATAACTGAATTGGTAGTACTTGAATACAGAAACATGTTTTCAGGTACCTGAAATGTAGAAATCAGAAGAGTTATACATGGAACATTCACTGTGGTCGACAGCATGAACCTACAGCTTTGACTATTTACTTTTAGAGGTACATTAATAGTAGAAAATGAAGCAATTTTGTTTCATCAAACATTTGAATTTCCCACAAGGACTGGATACTTTTCATTCAGTTATCTTATTGGCCATGTTACACTCAGTATTACTGGACTTTTTTTAGCCTGAAAGAAGTCTCACGTCCAGTCTGCTTTCACCAGTAACTAAAAGTTTCCATTGTGGAATTAAACAGGTGAACTACTAAAAAGGCTCAGTTCCTATTTTCTAAACACTTATGAGGTGAGGACAAGGCTTTGAAAGTACAATCTTATAAGCTTGTACTGTATACGAATCCCTACTTAGGAGTCACAAGGTTATCTTTGCTTACTTCAGCTACTAGGTGAGATTCAGATCTGCTTGATTTTTAAACAAGTTGAAACATTTTTGAAAATAGAGAAAGTAGGACAAGTGCTGATTTGAATCTGGTTCATGAAGCTGAATTCTTTGCTTGATAGATCTTAAAGGAGTTTAGATATTGAAATTTCTAATTGGCATAATCAAAAGGTACCAAGACTGTCTGTGCAACGGTGGCAAATGTATGTGCAATGCTCAGCCATGGAGTTAACCTTTGGTGCCCGGGTGTGTGGCCCTGCTAGATTAACAGTGCACGTGTATGTTGACATGAAGCTTTCATGGAAGTGTAACCTCAAGAGCCAGCCTGTATTTATAATCAATAACCTTCTTCTCATTCAGGTACACCTTTAATGCAATGCCTAGGAATCTACCATAGGCTCTTTTTAATGGAAACACATGGCTAAATCCTGTCCAACCATCCTACACTGGAAATAGGCCTCTAAGGAGCACTTTTTTTTCAAAAAGGGATTTCCTTCACTGTTGGTTCATAGACCACTCTTTGTTGAACTTTATGGATACCATCCCCCCCCTTCTCAGCTGCTATGGTAGCAAATATATAATTGCTGCATAGGAAATAAACTATTGTCTAAGTTTTGGGACAAGAACTGCTTTTGTATATTCATGACTATTGCAAAACCATTAAGCAGTCAAGTTAAACACAGCTACTCTAGCCATCCAAATGTGAGCTGTTCCTGGGTTATTTTGGCAAGTTTTTGACTGAAGAGCAACAAGGCTGTCTAAAAAGTCTGGGTATGCCATACTTTGCTCCACTCTGGCTTTGAATGTAATGCCAATTTCACTGGGCATTTAAAGGACACAGAGAAGAAATGTTCCTGCTATAGATTTGACAGGCACTGTTTTTATCAAAACCCAGCAGAGATGGAGAGAAAGTAGTGCTAGCCAGCTTTGGTCTTGAGAGATCTAGCAAATCTGCTCTGTTCTCAGAGACGTGAACACAGTTAATATAGAAACATTCAGGAGTGGTGAGTAAATGGGACAAGAACTCAGGATGACTTCATCCTTTTTTCCTATTATTACCGTGTATTCTGTAATAGCACTTACAGGCTCTAACCAAGACTGGGACCTGCTGTGCTAGCACTTGTTTGGACAAGTAAATTGACACTGTTCTAGCCCTGAAAGCTTTAGACTGAGATCTTAACAGCAAAATAATTTTGGCCTTAAGGATGACATAACATACACACAGCAGCAGGAGAAGAGGGAGGTGAAGTGACTTGCTCAATGTCAGGAATAGTCTGAAAGTCTTCTGACTGTTCTTCTCCCAGTTTAGTCACCCATGGATTATCCCAGGTAAACACTACCACAAAGTGTAAGTAACTTAGTAGAATTAGAAGCAGAAGCTGTTGTAGTCACTAATAGCCTACAAAATTCTTAGATACTACATAAAATTCCTTATCATATAAAATTCTAGCTTTTGGGGGATTGGTTTTATTTTGTATCTTTCCATCTTCCCACCACACCCTTGCAGAGAAATCAGTGATTTGAAAAGAGTGTAACAAAAGTTGCTCCATATCCTGGAAGTGACTTCTGATTTTGATTTATCTGTGTATTATTTTCCAGTTTCTCATTCTGTCTTCATCATAATATCTGGAAGCATTTACAAATCAGTTAAAAACATTGTACTATATCAACAAATAATTTCTTATCAACAAATAAATTTTTTCTCACCTATCCCACTATGCTGCATGTCTCAACTTCCCTAGGCAGACTTATCAGGGAAACTCTGAGTAAATAGTGAGACTTGCTGGATGCTTTGAAGGGTAATGCAATTTGATTTTGCCAAACCATAGAGCAAGCAAGCTGTTGCATTAGCCGAAGATCCTGAATAGGAAATGCCTTCATCAACAAAGGTATGTGTTAACCTCACCCTCACGCACATAAGCTCAAATTAGTTAAATGCAAGATTGAAGTTGATTTCAACATCTATGCAGGTGAAAGGAATGAGAGCGGCAGCATCCAAACCATGTTGAGATTCATTCAGAGAGATCCAAATTGGGATTTGGATTTCATTGCAACTGGGAACACACTGGTAACCAGTTCTGCCTGCTAAGCAAGGTGGCAATTAATGACTGTTCCCATAACCTCTCTGCAAGAGTCTGTCTGCAGGCCCGTTTGCTCTATGTTTAGTTTGCTAAGGTTTCCTTCTGAAAACTTAAATAACATCAGTCTGATGGATTCCTGCATCCATGAGCTTGGGGAAAATGAATTACATCTCTGGGGGTACCACTAAGGGGTGATACTTCCTGAGTTACAAGTACTGACTCAAAGTGTTTAAATCAGAAAAAAAACTTTAGGGGCTGGAGAGCAGGAGAAGATGCAGGAGAAAACTAGTAAAGGCATCCATGAATACTTCACCGTTTTCTGTTATGTAGGACAAACCTTCTCTCCTTGATTTGGCAAGAATCTTAAATTTTGTCCTTTTCCCTATCCCTGTTTCCCATGATAGAAAAGGCATCACCAGATTTGCTCAAATGAAAGCTGAAATAAGATTGAGACTTGACCCTTTCTGCTCTTGCCCTCCAGATCCTGGCAAAGCACTTTTACTCCAGTGGTGAGCGCCCCTCTGCCTGGAGCTCCCAGGCTGAGCTGGGAGTTGTTCTTATCTGCCATCACAATCAGCAAGCTTCCTAACAGGACATTTTTGCTTCCAGGGCAAGTGAGATTCTCTACTTCTCATTGACTAGATTTCCAAATGGTCTGCAGCAATTATGTCACTTTTAGGGTACACTGCAGTCTAATTCCATGTTATAATATTTGTTGTCCTTTTAATACTCAGTCTGCTTCTTGAAGGATCTAGCTGTCTGGCCACTACATAATCTGTAGACCTTTCATGCCTTGACAAGCCTTGAAATTTCTGGTAACATGTAACTCACATATATACACCTTATTTATAGATTTTTTTTTTTTTTTTTGGAACCCTATTTTCTCTCTAATGTCCTGAAATTCTTGACCTGGTAGATTCTGCAGTAGCTAAGTAACTTAGTTGCTAATTCTGATTTCCATTTATTGAGAGACAGCAAGAAATGAGAAGTTGAAATACTGGGTGCCTGACTGCAGTGGACCTGGGGGGTTGGGGAGGTTCCCTAACTGAAAATTTGTTAACAGATATCTGTTGTTCTGGTGAAGGTATGAGGAAAGGAAAAAAAAATCCTCTTTTCATCCCACTCACTTCTATGAAGGGATTTAGTCTATTTTTTCTTTTTCTTTTTTTTTTTTTTTTTTTTTTTTTTTTTTGAGGTTCTGAAGGATTAAGAAGCCTTTTTCTTTGTTATAATTTTGGACTGAGAATTTTCCTTGATGTCTCTCTATTTATTTCAAAAGAGTTCTTCCTGTTTACATAAATTAAGGATCTGGTCTTTGGCTTCCAACCCAACCAAGAAGAACTTCAGTACAATGAAAGAGTTTGTCCTCTCAGGATTTCCAGCTGCGCAGAGAACCCAAAGTGCCAGAAATCTTGTGGGAAGCACTGTTTTCGGGGAAATTTCAACACGTATTTTTGATACGTGTCATAAAAGTAGTCAACCCCGGCTATAAATCTTCAAAAATCCTTCTGCTGCACTCAATACTTCTGGCAATAGATTATTTTTTCTTTAAACTATATCTCACTTAAAATGAAATTATGACACCAGTATTTCTCATTGCCTCTCAGAAAGTATGTAAGGATAGGGTTCATCTGGAGGGTTCGTCCTTAGCTGGTGGAGAAAGTGCCGCTGAAATTAATTGTAGCTGTGCCATGTGGGTTGTAGGTATGGCCAAATGACATTAGCTGCTCGGAGTGTATCCTTTGAAGTTAAAGCTCTGACAAGTTAACTGATGTGGAGAAGCAGGGCGCTGAAGACTAAGCATCATTTCTGGATGTGTCCTGGCTGCAGACTCTCAGCAGTCAGAGGTATTTTTGATCAGAGGAATTCCCCCTCTCGGGAAGAAGGGCAGTATATGCTGGGGCTTTAATTTCATTTCAAATTGCTTTAGTAGAGATCTATAATTATTATAAGAAATGATTTTATAATGTAATTCTCTGTTGTCAGAATACATTTGCTTTATGACCTGCTTTAAAAAAATAAATGCAGCTTTAATTAAAACAAAACCAAAGAGAGATGTACAGTCTTGTACCAACATGTTGCTGTCAGCACCCTGCTAACAGTCTGAATTGAACTGTAAGCCTCTGCTCAAAGATACCAGTGCCAGAAAGAAAGCTCATGGCACATTTAAAGCTACCAGTGGCTTATTTTTAATTTGTATCTGAACTTAGTATTGCTGGAGGTTTTCTAATAACAGTTATGATGACTGTCAAAAATCGGACACTAATGAACAGCAATCCTTAGTAGGCTGTCAAGTTTTACAGAAGCCTAGTTGGGTGCATTAATAAACCTGACTTTCTTCTTGTGCATTTCCATTACCTGAAATGGAGTCACTTTTGGTTTAACCTAGTACGAGATCAGAATCAGACTCATTAAATTTAGCCTTCAAGCTGCCGTCTTTCATGAGCTAAGATGATTGCGCTTCTACATAACGGATGTCACAGAGCTCATCTTCAGTACATGCTCACACTACTTGTAATTTTCTGTATTTGCATTACCTGACATGTGAGACAATATTAATGCTGTATCACACTGAAGTCTCTTTGACATCAGCAAATAGAGCCACCAGGCAAACTAGAGACTTCCTAGCATGCATGCACTGTGCATAGCCCCATTTTTTGCCTTTCTATCATCTCCTTCACAAGGTCACTGGTATTAAGCTGACATTGTAACCATGTTAGTTAGTATTACTTCGCTGGAATTCCTTATGTCTTAGTGTTCATCATACATCAAGATCTGAAGAGCTGTTGCATGGCTGACATATTGCCTGGCTTGGCTAGGTCAACATACCATATTTTGGGGATGTAAATTCTGCCTAGGATTAAAATGAGATTTTGAGTTTAATATTAATATTAATATTAATCATCCTATTGATTTCATTCTGATTAACCTCAGAGTGAGAGAATTGTCTAGTCCATAAACTAAACTTCAAGGTAGGTATTTATTTCTGAATTAATTCTTTTTGTTAAAATGGTTCAGTACATCCTCTGCTGTTGGATAGTGGATGAAAAATGTAATACTACTACTAATTCTGGGTCCCTAGTAAATGATATGTACCCAGGACAAACAGATGACAGTTTCTAGGTGAACATCAAGATCCAGGAACAAAACCATGAGGGCAGATTGCTTCCTTTGGCTCCAATCCTCAGTGTGGTTTGTTCACTTGGCCCCATATAAGAGTCCAGTAGATGTAACAGGACACCTCAAGAAAGGATTCTGTAGTAGTTGTTGCTATTAAAAGATCAAGGCCATGTATGATGATGTAAAGCCAAATGTTTGAAGGATGATTTATAGATAATAAAACTTCTTCTCTAGCAAATGCTTTTTAAAAAATTTCTACAGAATACTGGGTTAAAAATAGGAAAGAAAAACCCTGATAGTCTAGGATTTAGTTCCTTAAGTTAGCTGTCTTTGGGGGGGGTATTTTTCACAAAAGATGATTCTTCAGCCAAGATTGTCTAGTCTAAAATTACAAGCAAACAGCCTCAGAAACTATAAAACTTCTTTTAAAACTGCTATAATAAAACTGATTTTCTTTCAAATTGGATGCCACTAAAATCTTAAACTCTGTCTTGATGCGAGATGGACAACACTCATTTCTGTGCCAGATCAGAGTTTTATGTCCTAAATATTATGTTCCTTTAGAGAGCCAGTGAATCACTCTCTTTCTAAACATATTTTGAATCTTTGAAAGTTATGAGACATCAACTTACATAATCTCCTAAGAACTTTTTTGGAAAACAGGTAATGGTTTATAAAATGTGTTTATTACCATTTCTCTCTCCCATTAGTACGTATCTGGTCGTAAGGCCAGATTTTGAGAAGTGTTCCTTCTTTTTAAAGGACACATTTCAGGAGAGCTCAGCATACAGTATCTTAATCTCTTGCTGGTGTTGTTTGTGGCTTTGGACACCTCTTGGCTAGGGGCCATTCTTCTGTTCTTTGTTATTCTGTTGAGCACTGATTCACAACTATATTTCATAGGCACAATCATGCAGTAAATAATAATGATGATCATAATAAATCTACATATCACCTGAGGCATTAAAACCAGTCAGGAGGGATGCAAAAGTTGGTTCAAATAACTTCTGAAACATTTCTCAAATGCTTTTCCAAAAGCTACATGCCTACAGTAGGATTGTAATGGTAAAATCCTATCAGCATCCATTTGGGATGGCTTTGTACTTCCACTAGAGAGATGCATCTCTGTAAGCATGCGCTGTCATGAGGCACATCACATCTGCAACAGGCAGATGTGATTTTTTTTTAAAAAAAAAAAAAAAAAAAAAAGCAGTGTGTGTCACAGTAGTTCATTGCTTGTCAGTAAGCTTTACTCTGCAAGACAGTGCAGGTGCCCAAGCTGGAAAACATTACTGTTTGTGAGGCACCATGTTTGATAATGCTATCAAGGGCTAACAGCAATATTGCATATAGTCATGGAGGGGGAAAGGGTCTCGACGCTGCTGTTTTTGACTAAGGGTCAAAACACAGCTCCTCAGTTAAGATTATATTCTTCTCTCACACCTTTTGCATATAAACACATAATTTCCCTCCCTTTCGGTAAAAGTGTCTGTAAGACTGCAGTGCAAGTATGGTGCTTCACACTGGATTGGCCTTAAGACAGCTACCTGCTTGATGATAGAAGAATAACTATTTTTCTCACTTGGTTCCTCTAGTAAAGCAGATCAGTAGTAACTATAGCGGGTTAGCTTGGGTCTTACCCAGTTCCCTGGAAACTGTAGCCAGGTGATTGATTCTGGAGCTTCAAGAGATGCTTCTAGTCTTGGACCACAGACCTGTACAATTTCCCAGCAGTGTTGAGATGAGAGAAGAAAGAATAGAATAAGCTCATTTTGTTTTTAATCCTTATGGAGATGTCCCTGACAAGTGTATGCTAAATGAGAATCCATAGACCCTAAATAAGATGCAGTGCAAAGAAGCAGCTCAAAGCTCAATTTCCACATTGATTTATGCTGAATTCAATTTCCTGTAAATATGCTAGAAAATGATGGCTTTATTTTCAAGTGTGTGGGGTGTATTCCTCTCATAGCAGTCAATCAGAGCTATATTGCTTGGCAGTGAACATGACTGGAAAAAGTGTAAGGGCAAGGAGGCAAGGAGGAGGAAAAAGCCTTTTTGTGTCCTGTAAACATTGTTCCTCCATTCTGCTTTAAAAAAAAAAAAAAAAAAAAAAAAAAAAAAAAAAGTATTTGAAATGTCCACATTTAAAAATCTCAGACAGTGGAACTCATTTCAGTTACGTAAAGTCATTCTAACAATCTCTTTGCAATTGGAAAGATATAAGAAAGAAAAAGGAAGTACTTTTATTTTCCCTGTTCAAATATAAATGAATCAAAATGTCTCCCCATTATCCCTTTGGATAAACCCAACATGAGGTATCAAAGAAATTCCCCCATAGAGCTCAGTGCCGCTGTTTATAATGAAATACAAAGGAAAACAACTGCTAACACAAGTAGACTTTGTACTGCGTGAACGACTTTTCCTGTATTAGCAAAGCAGACTACTAATATGACTTGATGGGACATTACTAATGCAACAGAGTGTAGCTAATGCAAACAAAATACATTGGTGTGCCTGGTTGAACTGAATAGAGAATTTGTTTGTCTGGGACCCAGATCCTGAAAATCAAAGCAAATCCCTCAGAAAGAAATCATATGGATAATTCAATAAACAAGTCAAGCCCCTCGGATGCACCAAGCAGCTTGTAGCCACTGGAGGAAAAGATGGATCCAAGCACCTAATTCTCACATTAGCTTTTGAAGGGAGTTAGGTTCTTGGCAGTCCTTGGCACTTCGGAAAATCTCCTCTTGTATAAATAATGAATGATGATAATTTGCATTGACATAATAACTAAGTGTATGTGGTTATCATCAGTTAAATCTGTAAAACTGCTATTCAGGTTGATGGGAGCTTTGCTGTCATTGAATCCAAGGCCGTGTGTTCATAGCAAATTCATCTCTGAGAACTACCTGGTTATAATGTTCTCTTAAAGAAGTAGCAGTGATTTTCTTTTCTTTTTTTTTTTTTTTCTTTTTTTTTTTTTTTTCTTTTTTTTTTTTTTTGCCTCCTTCCCCCTCTTCCTGCTCATAGCTCTTAATGACGATATTTTCAGCTGTAAATGGATAGGTTTGGGCAAATTAGAGAATCCTGTCCCTAGTTTCAGCTGAGGGTAGTATCTCCCACGGCAAAGGATCTGCTTAGACTTTGATGCATTTCACTCAAAAGACTGTCTGTTAAATTGAATACTTGTGTACTCTCTCGCAACCTCGAGGGCTGTGTGCTTCAGCGGGAGCTGCTTTGCAGCCAGTAGCAACTAGTCGCAATTTGTTATTAAAACTGCAGCTCCCCACTGCTTGCTGCTGCTGACTACCATGAGGCTGGAGTCTGCTCAAGAAACGCAGAGAAAGCAGAATCTGAGAATATTCCCAAGCTCACCTTTTAATGAAGGCATATGGCAGTCAGGATATTGTTATTCATGTAGTAATTGGCAACAGCATACACATATTTATGGTACCGCTCATCATACTTAGGAAATTTTGGAATTGCTCCATTTTTATGGGCCATAAACATACACCTAAAGTAAAAGTATATAGCAAACACAAAGAAACAGGAATAAGTCTTTATAATTACACCTTTGTATTTATGTACACACACACAAAGCCATCAGGCAAGGAGAATATGTGTGTGTGTGTGTGTGTGTGTGTGTGTATATATATATATATATAAATTGTAATTATTGAACTAGAAAATTTAAGTACGTTTAAATGAGTAAATTTAATTTGTAATTGTCAATTGAAAAATCAAATATGAGGTTATGAGACTTTTCCTAGGTATTTGGGACTGCATACGACCAGAAAGAGGATGAACTGGAGTGTTTGTAATTAGCAGCTGAACTTGATTCAACATTTGCAGCAAAATTGGGGCTTGGCAAAAGGTGTAGCTTCAGAGAGGAAAGCAAAAGACATCATTTTATAGGCCTCTTTCTGTTGGGAACTAACAAAATTTTTCATTTTATTTTTTTATTGATGGAGAACATGGAGTTCTCTATCTACTCATCCTTCTGGAGAGATGTGACCATTTGGGTCATATCCTTACTAGGGAAAACTTCTGTTCTAATCTGTAGTAGCAGAATTAAACTCCTGCTGCTGTAACTATAGTTATCCATATGGATATTCTAACTCTATTTTTATTTCAGAGTAAAAATACATTTTTTTAGTTTAATTATATAGGCTAACCCAGAAATAAGATCTCTTACGCCAGAGTAAGAGTTCCGCATGGAAAGATATTGAACAACAGTGGCTTAAATCCACAAACTTAAATTTCTGCTACCGAGATGATTTTATATCTCTGAGAGAGGGCTCACTAAAAACAAAAGACTGGTTTAGAGGAGTGATATAAAGCAAAATTGCATGTGCCAGTGTTTTTTCTGTGAGGACTGAAAAGGTAGATATCTTGAAGTATTAAAAGAAAAGAAAAAGAAAAGAAAACATGTTTCTGTTTGTTCCAAGTTTACCAAAACTCACCTACTTATTTAAGTGCAGATATTCAGGATGTTTCTCAGTTCCATAGTACAGTCTTCAGCTGAGCACTCAGTACTACATTCTCTATATGCCAGAGTCAAAGATCTAAATACTGATTTTGCTAATGATCTGCAGATGCTGACCTTGTAATTTTTTTAATCAGTGTTTTAAAGCTGGTTTCTGACTCTTCCCCCTCTTGCTCCAAAAAAACCCCAAATTGTAGTACTTTTGCCCCATCTTAATATTTGAAATATAATGCTTACAAAGACCACCCCAGTGAGCTAGGATTTTGTACTTTTCTATTAGAACCACAATTCCTCTTTATCTTTCTGTGTAGACATCTGGTGTTGCAGGTAGGGCACTTTTTGGCTCACAGCATCTGGGCTGAGAAATGTTTTCTCTCCTTGGAGTCCCAGCTACTTCAGAAAAATCCTTCGGAAACCATTTATCAGAACACACTGAAATGTTCAGTGAAATCTACTGTGCACCCCCCTCTTTCCCTATGAACACAATTGCCCCAGCCTCATTCCAACAGAGCAGTTGTTAACAAATTGGTTAATTAGCAGTGCTTTGCTGAGGTTTGCTATTCTAAAACAGGGATAGTCAACTCCATTCATACAAGACTGGAAATGACCTTAACCACTGTTCAAAATTAAAATGGGATTTGTTCTGAAATTTAAAAATCTCTCAAGCAATTATTTCTTCTAGTTACTGGCTCTGAGCATCCATACTCATGCTCCTGGATTATTGGACATACTTTGCTGGCAGAAAGAGAAAATGAAGAGCTTTATCAATAACGTATTGGCTTGCAGCTCACATCTGCTTCAACCGCAGATGTCATGGATTTGACTCATAATCTTAGGCAAGTTCTGTCATCTCCCTGTAAAACTGAGCAATGTTACTTCTTTCCTGCCTTTTAAAAAGTCTTATTCACCCAATTTTTTTTTTTCGAGAGGGGCCATTTTTGTAAGACTAGCTAGAACCTGCCACAATGTAGCCTCATTAGCACCACAAAAGCCTAAGAAAGCATGATAATATTCACAAAAATAAATAAGGGATGTAATGAATACATATCAAGCAAGAAGACACTCTTGCAACATTTCTGTCACCAAACTGTGACGAGAAATTTCAGAAACCCTGTGAAGCCACTTGTTCTCCTGGTTTTACTAGTAGAATTTTTCAGAAAAGTGACGCTTCAGTTGTTTGGATAAAGCTGGAGAAGTATCCAAACTTTTGGCTGCTGACTGGAAATGTCCAGACTTTCTGAGGTTTCCCTATCATTGACATAAACCATGGTCTGTGGCTTTCAACAATAACATTTGCACTGATTCTAGCAATTCAAATCCAGATGCAGCAACTAAGCTTGGCAAAACATATGAGCCACAGACCACTTCTATCTATCAGAATGTGGAATCATATATGGTAAATAATTCTCTACCAGTATGGACAACCAGTTTTTCTTATGACTTCTCTGATTTACAGGAGCAAAGTTAGTACTTTGAATGTCCATAGGTATCTATAGTCTGGAATATTTGCTTTGAAATATTGCACTTGCACATCTAGCTGGTCTGACTTGAACATGATGCTGAGTGCTATTTTGCAGAATAAGAAAACTTCACTTAAGAATTAAACCTTCAAACGGTGAAAATGCTCAGAAAAATCACTAGCTTCTTCCAAAAATATGTAGAAGAAAGCAATTCTTAGAAGGATAGCAAATGGAATATTTTAAAGGTATATGAGTGTCTAGATTCACCTAGACATAATAATGTACTGTATTGTGGGACACATCCTCAGCTGTAGTGGCTGTGTGTGCAGACCACTGTCAGCCTCTACTGGCAGGTGTCAGAGTTGCCCAGCTAAGCGTCAAAGGCCTAGGCCTTCTGCTCAAGGAGCACGAGTCAGCGGCCAGTGGATTTGGAAGGGCAAAATAGACAGCACGTCTCATCAGAGCATTTGTGATTGCCGACAATCTTGGGATGTGAGATAATACTGAGGCCTGGAAGGGGATGGAAAATAATAACAGAAGCTTTGATCCAGCTTTACGAACAAGAGGGAGCCAATTCATACTGCTTACCCAGAAGCAACTTATGCTAGGGAGCTGAAGACAGATATTCAATTAGAAATATCACTTCACGAAGGAAAATTCTACAAAGAGTGAGATATGAAACGTGAAAGTTCAGTGGGAGCTGGATTTTCTTTGAGGGAGTTCAACGGAGAGTTTGTTTTGGTAGCCAATCTCCTAATGGAAAGATAACTTCATCCTTAAATCTCAAGTGATTTCTGCCAGTTCATAACAATTTACACTTACAGGGCATCAGCAAATTAAGACTGACTGCTTCTCTGTCATGCAGGGAAGTACTGGGTATACCAGAGCATGGAGAGACCGGCTTACAGAATGATATATGTTAAGGAAAAGAAATAAATTTGAGAGTCCCAACTCCTAGTTGCCTGCTGTAATCACTGTACCTTGTTTTTTAATACTCTTCCAGTGCTGGAAATAAATGAATTATTTAGGTTCTGCCTGACCATTTTTCTCTCTCCTTTTTTAGCATTTTATGTCTCAGTTTTAATTCATTCCCAGTATTTTTCCATTTTAGTTTCTAGCAATAACATTATTAAATTTCATGTCTGCTTCCCTTTTTATTTCCATCTTTCACCAAAAAGATATAAAGTGAAATGAATCCAAATGAGAGAGCTTTTCTCTTCAAACCGCTCTCGGTATCATCGTTTCCTTAATTAAGTAATTGAAGCTCTCCCAACACACACAACGTCATTCAATCTACTGCGGTCTCTCGTATATGCTGGCACTTAGATTTCTTCCTATAGGGAACTGTTTTTCCAGTCCATTGGTCTGCATTTCTTCCAATAAAAGGCCTGGTCCTCCTGGTACCCCATGTCAAACACGCAGTGGGATTTAGAATATAAAGAGAAAATTACTTTAGTATTATTCATAAGGCTCTTTATCCTGGGGATTATATTAGGACCAGTCTCTATAGTTCTTACTTCCTCACTTGCATTTCGGGCTGAGCAGTTAAATTCCTTGCTTTAGTTTTGTATCTGTGCCTACATTTTCTTCTTTTGAAGTGAAAGATTTTATATTATTAGTAAAAAAGTTCCTCCTTTGACATCCTGGGCTGTTCAAACGTCTTTTGCCATCTCTTTCTTGAGCAGTAAGTGTCTTCCTTGGCTTCTGGAGTAACATTTTTTCTTTTCTGAAAATCCTAGCTAAAAGAGTTTCCAAAATAGAAATACATCTTCAAATGATAAAAAACATATAACCAGTGCTAAGGTTTAGCAAACACCAGTCTTCATGACAAAATCTCCAGAAAAACCCCATGGCCCAGCTATTTTTCCAGAACAGTTAGTGACCCATGGATCTAGTTCTTACTGATAGCTATGATCCCACTAATTTAGTTAGATGCTCAATATATCCAAGCTAATATAGTAACAGCTGTAGCTGTTGGGGATTACAATATAAATTTTCTGCTGAAAGTTTCTCAGTGGATAACTGAGATTCTGTTTCACTAAATTTTTCAGGGAAAGGATCCCCTCAGGAGCCTAGAAGATATTTTGACTGGGATTGGAAGTAAGGGAAGTGCAGCCAATGGTCCGCATTCCTTCTCCTCTCCTATGCAGCTTGGGTTGGTCTCTTGCCTTCTCCCTCCATTACTACTCTTGCAATGCCAAATCTGCTGAGGGCTGACGAGTTCATTTCAGGAACTGCCCTCTTCTCTGAGAACTTAGGATGATAAAGAAAGAGATTCAATCACAGATGTTCTTCAGACTTGGGATGGGGTTTAAAGAAACCCAGGAGCTGCAGAGGAAGAACAGAAGGCAGGGAATGGGATGATACCACGAATATGGGAAAACTGGTGCAGCTAAGCATTTAGATTTGAGGCTTACAGAGTTAGAATTTGGGAGAAGTAGTTCCTGCCATAATTAAGGAGTGAGGGCTTCATGACATTTACAGGAATTCACTCCAGTCTCGTTTCTTGCTTAGAGTTCTGCAGCACAGATCTGTGTGGCATGTCCTTTGCATGTAGAGCATCTGTAAGCCCAAACCGTGGCAGTTCTGCTCATCAGGGAGCTGGTGAGCGAGCAGCATGCCGACATACAGCCCCTAAAGTAGAGGAATTTCACCATCGATCTGGAGAAGCACTTGAGAGAATGGGAATAACAGGGCAATAAAGATTGCAATATATCATCAGAGTAGGCTGCTGGCCTGTATAGATCAGAGTTGCATTAGGATCATTACAGCCTGCCAGAGACTGATATGAAGAGAGTAAGCCAGCTTTAGGAAGGGGAGGAGCTGCTGATAAAGAAACAAAACCAAACTAACTGAAGAGAAAAAAAATCAGCATGACAAAATTTCCTTTGCCAGCCAAGACAAATGCCTTTGAATCCCTACAGTAAGCTGCTGTCAATGAAATGCGAACACCAGTTAAAGCAAACTGTTTTACTATTTCATCCCTCCCCCTGCTCTCCCAAACACACACACCCAGTTCCTGGAATGAGTGAGTGACACAAAAAGGAAAGACAACCAGAAAACAGAGAAGAAATGACAAACTGGAATCCACTTCCCATCAGCAAGTTGCTTAAGCAAGCCTCTTACTTTAAGCACAAGGGCAGTGCCCCTGTCTTCACTCACCTGGCCCATGCTGAAAGCCGGGGAGGTGCTTTCCCATCTTATTTGCTCCGTGAGACCCAGGGAGAGTGCACGGTGTGTCTCAGCCCAGGCTGAGCTGGTGGCAAGGCGGGCACAGCTCTGCTGCCCTCGCCACTTCTGCTTCACCCCGCAGCCTGTTCTCATGGGTTTGAAGTGCCCCACTGGATCACTGCGTCCAGCGGTTTGGGAATTGAGCCCTGATGCACTATCAGAGAAAGGAAACCTCTACCACATGCAGAACAGAAGAATGCAAGTAGAGGAGTAAATCCCACCAGCCTAAGTCTGCCCAGGCCAGTTGCAAGCAGTAGAAATACAACCATTTCTACCACCTGAGGTTTGGCCCAACAGACGTGCAGCTTTTCAGGATGCGTATTACTCCCTTGGGCATATTTTTCTTTCTATGCCCCTGAAGATCACTGGGATGATCTGAAGCTTTTCCTGTGTAGCAGATCTGCTGATAAGCTGAAAAGGAGCCAAACTCAAAGCAAGAGTGATTGAAAAAACTTGATCACAGATGGTGACTCCTTGTCACTGCAGGCAAGTCTAAGAACATTTCCCTTTCCGGCCCTGCTATTTCATCCCCAGCAAAGAAAATCACCATAATTGCCACCTCCTCATGGGAGAAACTGGTTGAATTTGGTAGTTTTTTGGAGCATGAAATAGCTCATCATTATTAGGGAAGTAAGAAGAAGGGGGACTTCCCTTCATGGGTCCCATGCTCCCCCAATCTCTCCCAATTGCTGTTTGTTTGCTAACACCCACAGAATGGTGTTGGATGCTTTTAACATATTGCCCAGTTAAGAAGCTACTTATGGTGCATTGACCCAGGTGTGCTAGGCTACTGAAGGGCATTTTTATCAGCAGGTAAGAGCTTCTAGTCAAACTGGAGCCTTAATCCTCCTGAACAGAGGATTCTCCCTGCAGATAAAAGACTCGCCTGGCTTGTTCCAAAGGGAGTCCGTGACACGGCTGCTCGCTCGCCCCCTTCTCCCTCAGGAAGATATGGCCCTGCGGGAAGAGTGCGGAGGGAAGATCAAAGGGAGCTGCAGCTGAGCTGCCTCCTTCCAGCAACAGGAGGGCTAACCTGTCATTACAGGGAGCAGCGCTAGCAGAGGCGCCGCGCGAGGGGAAGGGATGCACGCAGCGAGGGGAAGGGATGCACGCGTAGGATCGCTGGCAGACAGAGCAATTAGGGCTATGCCACAGCGTGGGAGAGATTTGGGCTTGGGAGGGGACCTTGTTTCTTCCTACTCCTTTGGCAATGTAAAGCCCAGGTGTGTCCCTGGGAAACCCTAGCTTTTCAAGTTGCTTAGGAGTCTTAATGAGTGGATGCTGGTTTTCACCTGCACAACTCACAGGTAACTCTGGACTGGATTTCCCACTGTTCTGTGTCTCTGCAAAACCTCTCTCTCTCTCTCCCTCTCCTTTCTCTCTCTTTCTCCCTATCACCCCTTCCCTAGAAAGAAAAAAAGCAAGCATCCTCTTTGAAAATTACCATATATAATTTTTTCCTCTGGCTTTGGAGCATGGAGATGAAGGAGGGTAAAAGGGCAAACTTCCTCGAAGGTTTAAAGTAGGGCTAGAAAGTAAAATGATGCTCCAGAAAACACGTGTAACAATACTGGAGTGGGAGCTGGCCAGGCAAGTTTTGCACTTTCTTCTCTGAGTAAGCATCGGCAGTCCTGGGACAGGGTCCAGCTTCTTATCAACACGCACAAGATCTGGCGATTGGGTAAATAGTTGTAGTGAGGTATCAGAGGGTGTCAGTAAAAGCAAAATTTTTCCAGCTAGCTTTTTAATACCAGCTGATTGGAGTAGCTTTATCTGTTCAGCAGCTTGCCCGCATGCACTTGAAACTTTATCTTTCCAACAAACCCACCTTACCTGCTCTCTTCTTGCAAAGTTGGCAGCTTCCAGGTTTCCAGCACGGATCAATATGTTCTCCGTCCCAGGTATCAGGAATGGGGAGCCTGGGATGAGCTGCAGAGCGGGCGAGGGCTGGCTGTGCATTAGCGACTGCACCCCACGGGGTGGCAAAGGCTGGTGGGTGTGAAGGGGCCACAGAGAGGAGGATGTGTTCCTGCTGGTGATGGATGCAGTGGCCAGAAGCTGGAAACTTAATCGTTGGATAAAGACCAGGCGTAGCTCTGGTTGGCACTACTTTTCTCTTTAGGAAAAGAGCAGAGTGCAGTGCCTGCTGCCAAGCCCAATTATTCTAGCAGCTCTATGGGGAAGACATGCCCCTGCCGTCCCTTGTGACAGGCTGCAGCATGCATTTCCCACAGGGAAATCCAGTTCTTCTGGTTGTGATGGAGCAGGACAAGGGGCCATGGTTTCTCTAACTCCTCTGGGTAGCCTAGTGTTCCTGCTGCATCCAGCCTGGAGACAGTCTTGCATATGAATTCGAGGGCTGGGGTTGAATAATGTCCTTTCAGGATGCCTTCTGCTGTCTGGCACAGAAACACCCAGGACCTTGCTTTGTGAAAATTCGTTGTCGACCCATTAGCATTTTGTGCATGCTGTGGTTTAACTGATTTTTATTCACCTTGCTACAGAGGAAACTGTATAATGTTTTATTTTTAATCCCTCAGACTGGAAGCTCCAAACAGGGGATTTCCATCTAGCAGGCAAGTGGTTATTAATAATAAATAAAAACAACATTTTATGTGGATGGAGCACCTCTCATTGAAAGAAATAGATCCCAAAGTGTTATATAGACATGCTTCTACTTTTAGGAATCATCCCCATATGGATTTACAGCACAGATACATTTTGTCCCGTGGCAAAGCAAAAATCACTTTATCCAGCATCGAAAGCAGCTGCCCCAGGAGTTGAGTGAAAGCTGTAACTGCTAATACTGGCAAATAATAGTGACTCTGACTTGTTTTACATATTTCTATGAATATGCTTTAAACTTATCTAATACTTAGGGACGATGAGGTTCTGTTTGTCATGATGAGCTCTATATCTAAAACTTGGTTTAGTCCCAGATCCTACTTTTATTGAAACACTCTGATACTGACAACCTTTTAGCCTTCCCCAGTGAGAATAATATTTGCTTTCTGATAGGCTGGATTTACATACTTTTCCTTTTTATGTGTGTGCATGTGTGTTATGAAGAGAAGTTTTAAAACAAATGGAGTTATCCCCAGCTGCTAAGTTCTGACATGCACTTTAAATAAGTAAACCCGGGGACGCGGAGGGGTATGCAGGAGGGGAAAGCAAAATTGGCTTATGCATTGCACTGATCACAGAATTATCATCTGCTATCAGACAGTTTACCATTAGACCCAGCTGCTGCCAACCTGACCAGTGCATTTCTTCAAGCTAAGCTAACAAAGCACTTATTTGTTATCCAGGGAACTACCTCTAATAGACTTCCAGTGAAATAATATTTGCTTTCCAACCCTACTTTGAATCCCACTCACTTTGTTAAAAAGATTGCCTCTGGCTGTCTCCGCTGGTCTAATCTAATAGTTTCTAGTTTGTACAAGCAAAGCGCTTTCAGCCAACTATATAAATAACTTAAAGAGAAGAAGACA
This sequence comes from Rhea pennata, assembly GCF_028389875.1. Classification (NCBI taxonomy): domain Eukaryota; kingdom Metazoa; phylum Chordata; class Aves; order Rheiformes; family Rheidae; genus Rhea; species Rhea pennata. The sequence continues at coordinate 6,321,243 of NC_084678.1, forward strand.
CTTTTACAGCGCTCTGTGCCGGGTGCTATAGAACATGACAGATTAGCAAATGACGCCTCAGTGGAGCTCATCTGGGAACCTCTGTCAGTTGAATATGAGCAATTACAATATTGTATTTGGGCTGAAAGGGTTGTCTGTCTTCTTACAAAAAGGCTAACAAGAAAAATAATTCCTGTCTTTATTTCTCCTGTGCATGAAACTGATCTAAGTGGCTCTAGCCCCTTTTCGCTTCCCCTCCCATTTCCATCGCAGCAGCAGGAGGGGAGAGGGGGGAAAAGCCAGCAAGAAAAGAAAAGAGAGTTGTTTTCTTTCTGTTTTCACTTTTGGTTTGAATTGAAAATGAAGAAAGAATAATATTAGGAGACGGGGCTCCCTGGGGTTTGAGAGGGGACGTTATATCATTATATCAAAGAGCACTTTCTGCCACCCGCCTCTCCTACTCGAGCAGTCCAGTGTGCTTCTTAAAGAGCGAGTGCCCCATGCCTGTTGGAGCAGCTCCATTTATCTCAGCTCACCTGCTAAGATCTCCAAGGGCCTAGAGGTTCAAAGAGTTGTCCAAGGTTTAGCTGTGCTATTCCCACTGCTTTTTCTTTTAAATAGAAATGCCGAGGCTGAGCATCATGTGACAGAAAATATACAAGCTGGGATTTCCAGAGGGAAAAAAAAATCATATCCCGTTGATATTTTCTCTAGGTTTCTTTGAAACTGCCTATAGGACTAGAGGGCTGATACTGCATATGCTCCTCTAGAATCAGTCAAGTTACACCAAAGAATCTGCCACTGCGAGAGCTTGACACTGCGTTTTGCACACATCTATAGCAAAAGTTGTTTCTTTTTTTCTGAAGAACCATCCCCATAGAAGGAATTTCTTTTGTTTTCATCTGTCTTTTTCTCACCACAGCCAGTTATTGTGGCTCTTTTCTGGCCAGTGAATAATTGCATGCAATTGCAAGTACATGAAGGGACACCAGCAGAAAATTATACTCTTATTAAAAGTGGTCCTCCTGCTACAGAGAGGAAAAGGGTGTCATTCCACCTTCCCTCCTGCTATTAAAGCAACGTATAGCATGTCCTATGCCACCCTGAGGCCAATGAGGGGCTCAGATGCAAGGGCTGTAACTGCAGTTATGCAGTTAAACATGGGTTTTTGGAAAACAATGAAGCCACAAAGCCACCTGCTCACTGCTGTGCCAAACACGTCCTGGCATTTTGGGAGTGACTATTAGCTTCTGTGGCCTAGCAGCTATTGCAGAAGGACTCAGATCCATATCATGATGCAACTGAGCAACTGTCATTCACTGAAAGTAAGCTCTGATTCTTATGGGAAAAATAGCATCAAACATCACATTGCAATTAGGATAATTGCCAGGAATCTCATTTAAAATCTGGATGAAAATCTTCATTTAGAACAAAAGCAATGCAATGTTCAATTCTGCCATTAGTTCTAAATACTGTCTTTGGTTATGATCATACTGCTACCTTTGATAACAGTGCAAGCTCTGTGCCAGCAGCACGGGCATAATTTGGCCTGCAAGACTTTCCCCACACTAGACAACCATGCTGTACTAATGCCTGAAATGTCTGAAAAAAATATATGAAACTGAGATCATTTCAACCAAATCAACAAATTTTCATACCAAAACATATGTGCTACCAGAGCCCCTGTTCATTGCTTATGGGAGTGATTGCAACCTTGTGAGATCAGAGGTGTCGTGATCAGATACAAATTGTCATCTCTTGGAGTCTGGGAGATATTTAACAGGATCTTGATATCTGTTTTTGTCCTGCTTTTGCTTTGTTTGTTCCCAAGTGATACTTTAATCAGAGATTATCTTTTGCCAGCCAGGCGGTACCCATGCAATAAAACAGCAATAGTGAACGTAACCTTACTTTTTGAAATACGTGGCGAAACAGAAGCGTGAAGAACATGTCAGTAGAAATGATGTGAATGAGTAGGCCAGTAGTTCTGGAGTCAAAACACCTGGGCCCCACTCACCAATTTGGCCACTCAGCTAGTGTTTGATCTCAGACTTGTTATTTCATCTCTCTTTGGTCTATTTGAACTGTGAGCTCTGTGGGACAGAGTTCATCACTCTGTGGCTGTGTGGTATGCAGCAGGTAGAAAATATTTGTATTTTAGATTACATTTGACTTTGCATTTAAAAAAGGAGTTCAACTTCTTTGTTTTATATGAAAAAAAAAATGTATTCCTCCGGTTTTCATTACAGTAATTTGTATTTGGAGTTCTAGAAAATCTAGCTTGTAAATCTCTATGCTTTTAAAACAACTAATTTCAATTTTAAATGCTTTCTGTTCAGACTTGGGCACCGCCTTCCCAAATACAGGTGAATGCTGTTGTTTAAAACTTTGCAAAATACATTTTAGAAAGGAAAGTTTGGGGGAAGTCTCCCTGCTCCTGTGGGAGGCAGAGAGAGCTAGAACTGGGCAGATTCAGAGTTGTGCAGAGTTGTTGCAGATGGGAGGCTCTCATGTTTTGCAGTTGCTGGTGTGGAGCATTGCTAGCAGGACGGGGACAGCCAGGGCTTTGCAGCGGCAGCCGTCTCAGATGTCTGCGGAGTTTGCGAGTGCGGTGCCAGTATTGCTACAAGCAGGGGCAGGGACAGCAGCCAATATCCTGGACATAGCTTTCCCATGAAATCTTCACAAAAGAAGCAATTAGATCCTAAAATGTAACAGGACTGAGCAGAGCCAAATCTAGTACTTATTATGCAGAGATTAATTTTCAGCTGTACCTCGGCACTGAGATACACAGAGATACATCAACGCCTGCATCCTCTCATTTTGGTTACCTAAACATCTTTTCTGGATCTTGGCTTCTGACCGCTGGTGTCTTTTATGCAATGACGTAGTATCTCTCCCCCACCTTTTCTTTTCCTAGATTACACTAAGTAAGGGAAAGCATTTCCCTGCCATCTCCCGATTGCCCCGGCTCTGAGCCGAGAGGTGCCCTGCTGCGCTGGAGTCTGATTAACTCCCATTGAAGCCGGCGGGAGCTGCTCGCCTGCCCGGAGCTCAGCGCAGGCACAGCTTCCCGCAGGACCCCAGCCCGGCCTGCAACAATTCGCCTCTAAGACCCGTATTTCTCAAATTCAGGATCTATAAGGAAAGTCAGGATCTATATAAAGACTCTTTCACATCCTTAACTGTAATGTTGTTAACCTGGCATTCAGCCCTTGAATACTGCTGTGATGGGCACTAGAGATAAACCTGGCAGAGCCAGACATTGAAATAACATTGTGAACGTTTCTTTTTAAGCCAGAGAGCTATTATTGACAGTGTGTCAGCTGCTGATGAAGGGCTTTGAAGTATTTTATGGGATGTGACAGCTAATAAAACAGTTGTTGTTTTTAATTGTTTGGCAGGTAGCAGTGAACTGTGAACAGACATAAACTGGGTGCAGAAGAGTCTATAGGTTTCCCCAAATTTTCTCTGCCTTTCCTTGCCCTCCCCAAAATCTAACATTAAAAAAAATGAATCCTCTAATTTGCATCCTGTTCTTTGCTGATATGGTCGTGACAGAAAATTGCACCATGCATCTAGAAGTGCTCTGCCAAATTCCTGAGTCCCAATCAGCCAAGGCAGGGGAGTTTCATTTCAGGGCACAGGGCTCTTTCTGAAAAAGGTCATATTTTTCGACATAAAATTTTGGAAATTATCCTGTTGCAGTTTATCTGCCAGTTGCACAGATGGTGGGCCTCTATTGCGCTGAAGACCTGTGAAAAATGTCCTGAGACCTGTGTCCTTATGAGACTACACTAGCTAAAAAGCATCTGCATTGCACTGCGTATGTGCAAGCACACTGCATGGTAAGAAGAGCAATCTGGATCTTGCTTTACATCCTGCTGTGCAAAGCTCTGCTTTCCAGAGCTGCTTTGGGTGCAAAACTTACTTATTCTCGGTTTCAACCTAGTGCTTTGACTCCTTCAGCCTGCTGCATAATTAGCTCCTAACACTTTCCATAGCACAATGTACTTTTGGGAGGCTCCAAAGAGCTTATTATATCTCTGTTTAAGAGACCCAGAGGGACTGTGCAAGGCTTACATTGTCTGAAATGAAAGATGTCTCATCAGGTTACACCTTTTAGCTCTTATCTGTAAAAGCATGCTGATAAGCAGCGCTTTTTCTTCCTCCCTCCCCCACCCCCTTTCTCTCTCATATAATCTTTGCCAGATCTAGTCAAAGCAGAATAGCTGCAGGAGATTCATTAATCCTGGTCTAGAGCTAACCACCACTATCACCACCAAATCATAAAAATAAAATCTAAGGCACCTCAGTTTATTATTCATATATTCCCTGTCCAACCTTTTTATTTTTTCTGTGCTCTCTGGGTACATCCTCCCCTCTCTGGAACCCCTCCCATCTCCCCATCCTCTCCCTGTTAAACAGTTATCAATTCCATTGGGATAGAATGACACTCCTCCCATGCGCGGAAAGCTGCCAGAGTTGTGTACACTGGCACAAGTACAACAGAAACTAAGCCTTGGCCTAAGGCAATGTAACACCCAGATAAACTAGTCTGCCAGAAAGAGGGCTGGCCGAGGCTCTGCGCAGAGCACGCGGGGATAGGTTGATAGGAAGGATCAGGAGCTGCAGATAGCTTCAAGACAGGGTGTTTCCAGGAAACCCAGACTTCTCCGTGGTGGTACATCCCGTGTGGCAGTGGTCCAGTGCATCCCCCAGAGCCGCCCTCCCTGCGCCCGCTTGCCAGCCAGGGAGGTGTTCCGAAATTATCCCAAGCAGAGACACCGATAGTGTATCCGTGCAGAGCTGGCAAGGGGAATTCTTCATCTTCTATTGCCTTAGTACGCTTAGTTGTGGGAAGATACTTGCACAGAGGAATGGGGAAATGCTGCCTTGCACAAAAGCAGCAGCTGAACATCCTGAGCAGTCAGGCCAACCTCTGGGGTGAGGGAGCAGACTTCAGCTTTGCCCACAGGTCTAGTGCAAATGTGAAAGAACAGCAAAAAATGTGTTTGTCGTCTGCAATCTAAGACTATTTCTGCCTTTCCTAGCACTGAGCTCCACCACAACTGCCTGCTCACGGCAGCAAAGCCCCTCTATGCAGATGCAAGTACTGGCTGGGCAGGAGAGCCCTTCCTCCAAAGGGAAGCAGCCAGAAGAGATCTGGCCTGGCTGGGTATAGGAGAGGACCTTGCGAGGAAGAACCAGCTCTTCATGTTCAAACCAAGGAGACAGCCTGTCTGTGGGTGATTTGGACACTTCCCCAGTCCATGTCTCCTGATTTATCTGCTGTGAAAAAAAATGGTTTTGAGAAGCATTGTGATTACTAGACGCTTGACTGCTGCTTCTAATGATGGGAGCAGGCAGGGCCAGAACAAAATAGTACCTGGTCTTCTCCTCACCTTTCACCAACGTGCTCAAGTTGCTATCTTTTTGCCTTTCATAGCCTTTGGAAAGACCCTCAAATAATGCCCAAAGAGTGAAGCCCTCCAGAAGTGAGAGGCTTGCTCCAAACCACTCACCACTCTCTCAACACTGGCCCAGCAAGCCTGCTTGCAAATTGTGCAGCAACATATGGAAGGCAGTTTTGTCCAGCAGCTCGATCAGGAAGGGCAACATGGGAGGGAGGCTGGGCTCCCCTGAGCCATAAGCCCACCTTCTGCCATACACAGAGCAGTTGTTACAGCTGTAGCCTCAGCGCTACGCGTACAGACAACGCTGCTGTACTACATCGCTCCCAGAAATGGCTGCTGTTGTCCACTGTCAGTATGAACCTTACTAGGGCTTAAACAGATTGCAGATCTAATGAAGACTGGCTGCTCTAGGTGTCTACTCTGAGCTTTCACATGCTGCACAGGGCTGCAGAGACCATGGAGTAGGCCACAAGCTTCAGCAAAACCGTCACCTGCACCTTGCCATGCCTCCACTGAACATGCCGACGGTGGGAATTGCTGGAGATGATGTCCTGGAGGGCGGTTCTGTTACTACTTAGACACTCTTTGAAATCTGAGTGGTCCTCTCCTATCATCAGAAATGATCTATTTTAAGGAAAACCACGAACAGTGACGAGTCATCATCTTGCAAAGCTCCCTCTGCAGATAACCGGTGTAAATGATGAATGCGAAGAGCAGTGGGTGTCTGCTAGCTGAAGTGTACTGCCTTCAGTGGGGAGAGCAAGTGCCTCCAACCAAAAATACTCCATCACTCTAAAGAGGCAAGTGCAAACAGCAGAGACCAGTTCCATTTGATGTGAAGAGATTGGCAGTCTCAACATGACCCAGAAATACCGGCCACACCGTGCCTGGTACACAACATACGGTAAAGGGAACCATTTGGCAAAAGTATATAATGTATCTGTGCACAGTCCCCACCACCAAAAACTGAAATTTCATTATGAGGCCTATCAGCAATAGGTGGTAACTGCAAACAACCAAACTGCTTTTCCTAGCAAGTCTTTTCTTACACCTTCAAACTAGAGTGAGTGCTTAAGTATTATGTATATTATTAAGTATTATGCTGGGAAGGGTGTGCTAAATCAGAAACAATGATGATAAACGTCTGCTTGGCTTCATTTTGGTGGCTCTAGGACTGATGCATGACTCGGGGAGAACGTTTCCACCTGAAATTAGTCTCTGATTTCATCAGCTGAGGGACCGAATACTGTCGACTCTGCCACACATTCTGGCTGAAGCAATCAAACCCTGCAGATATGAGACGGAGGCGAGCTGCTGTTGAAACCGAGGGATAATTGATATCTAATGAGTTTAAGTGCTATCAGTGGTATTGTTAAATATAGTTAAATGCAATTTATCCACCTATAATTCAGTATTGATCCACTTCTCCTGTATGCCAAAGAGGCTGAGTGTACTCGATTTTTAGTGGATCGCTTCAGCGTTGTTAACTGCCGTGGATCCAGCAGTACTTTTTGGCAGCTGTGGTTGACCTTCAGGGATCCGTACTCAAACTAGCTGAATGCAAGTCTGGTAATAACTCGGGTTTTACTACTAAAGCTCCAGCTCCTTGTATCATGCAAGCATGTAAAGAACTCTTTTCCCCCTTGTTTCTTTAAACATTTTTAACCTCCAGCATTACATGGAAAAAAGCTCAAAAAACCCGAGCCCTAAAATCTCAAGCCCGAAATGGCATATCAAAAAGCTTCAACAACTATTATTTTTTAAACCTATAAGCTTGAAGCGAAACTCCTTGCCTTTTTGCAGCCTGACTCATGCTGCTGAGTGCCCGAGGCTGATGGAATTGCTTCCTCCTCCCTCTCTCACCAGTGTGGAGACGGGCTGCAGGGCTCGGAGCGAGGAGGCTTCCCCGGCGGGAGCTGCGGGCCCCGCAGAGCCCCTCGCCGGGCAGCGGGCTCCCGCACTGCTGGCACGCTCGCTGCTGACCCAAGCCCTGAGCCATGCCAGAAGCCCGGGCACTGATGATAATGCAGTTTAAAGCTGGCCTAAGCAACTCAGGTGATTGCTCATTCCTTTTCCAACAGTTTGGAGTTTCCTCTGCCAGGGCTTTATCTGTCAGTGAGCTGCAGAAAAGGAGAAGAAAGCTGCCTTGCCGCTGGCAAAAGCCCAAACTGTCCCCATTTCTCCTTTGGGCAGTCTGAAACAGCAATCCTCGACCGCAGGCTCTGCCCGGGTGGGTTGGCAGCGTCACCCCACCGGGCTGCAGAGACCTCCCCAAGGACCAGGCAGCGGCAGTGCCGTGGACAGGGCTTCGCCAAGCACCCGGGGCAGGCAGAGAGCGGTGACTGTGCAAAGGACCAATCCTGCAACGTGCCAAGCACCCTCCAGTTCTCCCTGGCTTTCATTCCCAGCACCTTGTAGGATCAGGCCCTTTCTTATGAACTGTCAAGTCATTATCATCTTTCCCTGTTTGGCATTTAACGTCTCTTGGCAAAAGATTAATGAATTGACTGGCTTTCAACAGGTTTTATGAAGCAAGACAAAAGCATGCCAGCACAGACAGCATATTAAATGCATTCAGCAGGGAAGCCTCTCATACTCGTGTGTATGTGCAGAGAGTGTGTGTGTGTAGGCACGAAGGGCTCTAAGGGAGCTGTTGGCTCCGTATGGCAAACAGAGGGGGAAAATTGCAATAAAAGCAACATGTGGCCTTTAGCTTACTGCCTTACCTCAAATGAACCTTCATTAAAATTGCTCTGAGTCTGCTGATTTCACACTCCAACCTCCCCCCGACCTCGAAGATGCTTGTCGCATGCTTATTCACATGCTAGAAACATACGATTTAGCGATTAGGAAACTTAAAGCATCATTCATATTTCTGTGGTTATTTTGCCTCAGGGTAAGTGGCCTTCCAGCCATGCCATCAGCATTTAGGGGGGCAGGTTCACTCTGTCACCTGCTCCAGCAGGCAGCAAACAGAGCTGCCTGCACAGGCAAAGGGAAAGAGAACAACAAAAGGTACGGCTGTGATTTATAAAGGAATAATTCAACCAAAGAGTTCTGGTGACACCAGAAACCGCCGGAGCAGAGACCTCCCAAAAGCAGATTTCATGCCTTGTAACATGTCTTTTGGTTGTTGTGTTTTTAAAATATATGGATTGAGTGTTAGTTTAGGTCTTTAAAACAAATGAACCATTTTATTCAAGTAATAGCTGTGTTAGCAGTGACTGAAACTATTGCAGGGCTTATTTGCACGCGAGGGTAAAGTAATGGAATTCCAGGCCTGATGAGATCAAGTCAGGATGCTCCTGAGTGTGAGAGAAATTTCAGTCCTGGACCTACTGAGCTCCGTGACTCACATCCCAGACCTAGAGTTTTAAACCTCTTTAGTACCTAGAAATTTGCTGGGGGTAGGGGGGGGAGCACAGCGCATCTGATTTTGGGCCACAGAAAGAGAGAAAGCCCTAGTGCTTCATCCTAATGCTGGAAGGTCCTGGCACTGCAAAGTGCTGAGCGCTGCAGAGAGTTTCCGACTCCAGTGGATGTGAATGGATAATAAATTTGTTCGGCATCTCACAGGTTTAGGCTTATTAAGACAATCAGAATGATGGGATGATTTACTAATCATTGCCTCTCCCCTTATTATACAGCTTGGTTACCTTACGAATAGAAGTTAGCAGTGCCAGATCCTCAGCTGGAGTCAGTCAGACTGCATCCCTGGCAACCTAAGGATGAGGCTTCCTACCACATCTCTAAGGCTGTAAACAATTTGTGAACCTAGGCCTGGATCCTAGGCTTGTTTCTAAGAGGTCCACTCAAAATAACTGAGAAATCAGTTCACAGTCAGGAGCTTCTCTGGAAAACTCCTAGGGGAATCCACAGATTGATAAAAGCAAAAACCACTCTGCTGAGAGGAACCAGAAGATGCAAAAGCTGCTCCAGCACTTACTTATATTAAATCTGTATGTTAGCTGCTTCATACACCCAGATACTGTGCTATGGGCTCCCCGTCTGACACACAGCCCTCCTCCCGGCACACGCATCGTCCCAGGGTTTGAGAGAGCGCTCCTGGCTGGCACAGCAATTTCTCCAGCTGCTGCTCCACCAAGAGCCTTTGTGGCTACACAGAGGACCGACCTCCAAACTCATAGCTTCAAGCTTCTCAGCCAGCAGAGACAGCAGAGACAGACAAGAAAGAAAAGGCAAAGATCCCATCCCATATGCTTGTTTTACAGACTGCATGGAGATTGGTGTCACGTGGCATATTATGCAGGTAAATATTTCTGCTCGTAGTTACTACACAATAAAGTTACTACACACCAGCATCTGTACCAGCAAGCCACATTATAGTGAGGCAGTTTTTTTTTTAAGGTGACAACTTTCTTTGCTAAGAAGTAGAAACATTCTATTTCTTTTAGTATTAGTAATAATAATGTGTGCCACTGTAAATCAGAGCTAGACTTGTAGGACACTCCAGCCATTTCCATCGGTCTGTGCTCTCAAGGCCAGCTGAGTGGTGTTGAATCTGGTCATCTTCTGGCATCCAATATAGATACAGTGAGCACTGGGGATCCTTGCTGGCAGGCTCAGAAGTAGATGTAAGCTGGAGCAGAGGCTAAAACACGATCTTTTTCCTCCAGTTGGATTGTTCCTGAATGAGACTGTATCATCGTGTGAGTGTCCTCTCCCTCCCTCCCTTTCTGCAGACAAGTGTGGGATTGCAGGCTGCACATGGATATGCAAATGCTGCCTTTACGTACAAACCATTACGTTCCTTTGCACAGGGTTCATCTGACAGTCATTTTGTAAGTGGTTTTCTTTGATATGACATCGTGATCGGCATGTTCTAACTGGAACAGTGACATCGTTCCACACCTTGAACCACCCACAGGTATATCACCACCCACATGTATATCACCACAACCTCACCAGATGCAATATCCTTGTACAGGCAGGAGTTTCCCAGGAGAAAAACTGGCTGAACCTACTTAGTGAGCTTGCAACATTGTATTTTACTGTGCCTTCAACATTTTTACTGTAACCACTGTGGTCCTGAAGTGAGGCCTTTAATGGCACAGAAGCATGAATACAAAGTATGCTAAAGCTGAGGTAGGCATGGCAAAAATCTTACACCAGCTAGATATGCAGGTGACATGAGTTATAGCTTTTGTAACATTCCCTTTATCCAGGAAGAAATTCCCTACAGTTGTCCCAAACCTGTATTTTTATATATGCATGTATGTGTAAAGCTGCATTTGTGCAGCAGTAGTTTTCATGCTGACACCAGCACTGATGTACCCTTCTACAGGTACAGACCTTTGAAAATTTGGATTAAGCTTGTGTTTGCCAGAGTTTTGAGATCAAGAATGCCTCACTCAGAAATGGAAGGCACAATATATATTTAATGGCACTTTGATTTTTTTTTTTTTTTTAATAAATATGCTTCCCTGAGACTTTTTTTTAGCAGGAGGACTGGCACTCGTAGCTTGCACACTCCATCAGGTGGTAACGACCACATCACTTGGCAACATCAAAGCACACTGTAGATACCTAGGGAGCCTAGATTCTCTGTGCAAGGGGGTGAAAAACACATGTGTATTTATTTGCATGCAAAATCCTCTCCAAGCATCTTGGGTGGAGAAATGATAGGGCAAACACACAGCTTCACGCTGCTTGTTCTGAAAATGTTCACTTGTGTGCCAGCACCCTCCATGCATCGTCAGCTGCCCGGAAACAGTGCGTGTGAGCGCAGGTGCCATCACACAGGCCCGGTGGAAGCTGCAGTCCCAGGATGCCACCAGGGCGCTCTGCCACTTCAGCGCCTTGTGCCCAGCCCTGACACACAGGAGGTGTCACTACAAACAAGTGTAACGGGTGTTTATTTGCAAAGCAGAAGCACAGGGGAAGCGATGAAATTCCCCCGTTACGGCACACACATCTGCAACATGTCAATGTTTCAAAAGCGCAGTTTAAGGGCATATGTGATCTCCCCGGCAAAATGGATGGCTGTTCTCAGCCAAGAAGGCTAAGCAAACCTGCGCAAGTGACAGATTTATATGTCATTGCATTAATGGCTAAACCAACAGTTTAAATACAGTTTACACACTTTGCGTGAAGCAATTCTAAGACCTTAGTTCACACCCATGCATGCAGGGTTTCCTAACTCGGAGTAAACTCGGTCCCTATGGTGCATATTCATGAGCTAATCTATTTTATACCAGGCTTGCTTTTTTACGAAGCTGGGTTGTGAAGCTGTTTTATTACTTGTTGCTTTCCATTCCTGTTGAATCCTGCACTGACAGAAGTACCCTGGGCACGTTCCACATCCCTGTCTCCCCATCAGACCTTGTAGTTTTGATGCTTATGAGAAGACAACGGCTGTCCTTAGAAATCACACCGAGAGCCTGTTCTGCCTTAGGAAAGGTAGTGCTCACCAGCTGGCTCAGAGCAGGGACTGGAAGCCCTTTCACAGACTATGAAAGTTTCTTCCACAGCCACATCCTGTAGATACAGTATCCTCAAGTAAAAAGGTTGTGCAGTTTTCAAGTTTGTTGTTTTAAAAAGAAAGGATTTTTGCAGTTCTGAAGTCTTCCATAGATTTGTATAAAGTTCATTCATCCTATTCTCTGCTGAAATGTAAACGATCATCAGGAGAGGTGCTGTAAAACCTTTGTGCAAAACAAGATCTGAGGCAATTTTTTAAGTTTCTGAGAAACCAATCTAACTCTAGGGTGGGGAGGGGATTGTGGCCAAAGGCCTTATTGGATTTATTTCAACAGTATTCCTTGAAAACACGAGAAGGAGCAAGGGTGTATGCATGTGTGTGTGTGTGTGTGCACACACATGTACACATCTATCTCCTTCCAACAGCTTTTCCTGCTCATCCTCACCCTTAATTGAGATTTTTAGCTCTGACAGTGGATCACAGTAGTAATTATTTTCTTGATCTCTTGCCACACACTCTCTTTCATCTAAACTATTTCACCCACACAACTTTGTGCAACTAAATGAAACACAGCAAACACATGAGTAGTACATTCATACTGCAGAGGGAACAGAAAATTTAAATTGGAGCAACAGGGCTGTCTTCAGGACTCCATGAAAAGTACCTTTTGGGTCTCAGTTTCTTCTATGAAATTTTATTCTTTGCCCCATTCAAATACCTGTGGCTCCAACCCTTATCAAGCCAGGACTCTTCATGGCACTTACAAATGAACCCAGAGACTCCCAGATCCTGGCAAAAGCTCAGAAGAACTCATGAACTGTAGATTTTAAGGCAGACATCTCCTGCCCCCCCTTTTTTTTTTCCTACTTTAACCTGGATTATCTTTCCAAAATAACTGTAATTGATTCATTTTTGTTTTCAGCAAACCGATTTTTAGCTCTTTCTGGTGGAAAAAGCATTTTGTCAGAAATATTTTGACTCTGTTTCCAAACTGTGAAATGTGTTGGTTCTTTTCTGTAATTACTATGCATTTTTTACACGTCAGGGAGAACACTGAAATGAAAGGGATGCACTGCTCTTGGCAAACCTGATCGTCTTTCCCCATTGTTTCTTTCTCATAGCTGAGGGAGGAATACATCATTTTGTTCAAGAAGGGAAAATTCCTGCTATTCGGAGTGCTGTGAACTCTGGGAGTTCGATGACATGCAATCACTGCTCTTGCCAATGCAACAGGACACCAGTTCAGCTACATTTTTGGCTCAGTCCTGTGCTTTCCAGGAACCACCTCACAGCCACACCAGCACGGATTAGGAGTACAAGCGAAGGGAGCAAAATCCTCCTGTCGTGACACCCTGCCCCTTTCTCCACCTGCTCTGCAACTGACCCTCAAAAAGCAGCTAAAGAGAACACACAACTTCGGCGAGTGCATTGCTGACGCACACAGAGGAACTGCAAACCTCCGCCAGGCTGAGGGCTGGTGCAGGGGTCCTCTCGGCCGTGCTTCCCTCCCTGGCTGGGCTCGTGCATGCTCGAACCAGCACAGCAGCTCTGCAGCTGGAGACACCTGTGCTCACTAACAGTTGTGCACCATCTCTAAGCAGCTCAACACCTGCAGCATGCTCAGGCACCACCGCTGCCCTTTCGAAGCCCCTCTCGGAGTCCCCTGTAGCTCTTAAATGTTTTTTTTCCCTTCAGTTCCGCTTTGCATCCGCAGTGAGTGGTAATGACAGAAGCCAGAATTCGGTTCGAACCTTTGATATTCCTAGCATGTGCTTTTCAGCTGTTGCTTTCTAAGATGTGAACAATCATGATCCAAACATCCACTTCTACAAACCTGCTAGCAGACCCCATGAGCAGCAGCTCTATTAAAACTTGGAAAGTTATTGGCAACAGTAGTTCTTTAATGACAGGCAATGAACACTGAACTCTGCCTCTAACGGGAGGGCTACAAGTCTGAGACTTGGTGTCACAACGACCTCTGTTACCACCTTCCTCTTCATCTTTTTTTTTTTTTTTTTTTTTTTTTTTTTTTTTGGCACCTTGGAAAAAAATTGAATAAATTAACATTAAAAAAAAAGCCAGACAATTCAGATAATAAATAGGCCTCTGACTTCACATGAATATGGATTAAAGATGTCACTCATGGGCTCAGGAATTGTCCCTTTTGAAGTTCTTCAGGACCATCTTTTAGTTTCCTTTATTGTAATCAATAGGCTTGTCCATATGGAACACAAGAAAATTAAGCCTGGGAATTTAACGATTCTCAGGGAATCCTGTAGGAAGAAATTTAAAGTAGACTGGCTAAGCCACAATCAGCTAGTGAGTTCAGAATTGGAATGATCTGAATTTAGTTTAATATTGTAATTTGACTTTTATAGATCCAGAAAAAGCAGATCAGTCAGTACTGGCAAGTGTCCCACCAGCAGTGCTAACAACCGGTATAAAGACATGATGGCTTGTGAAAACTGCCTCCTTCAAAATGACTGATACTGGGATAACAAAACCAGGCTAAGATCTACGCCTGCAACCAGCGGCATTTTAGTACTGGTTCCCTGACAATTGACGGACAATTGTAATTGTCCTTCAGTGCAGTTACAATGCTACTGAATAGGCTATTAAGTAAAAAAGAAATTAACAGTGCTATTAAAGAGCTTCTTTGTGATGATATAACCATTCTGCACATTAGCATTACCTTGCTGGTAAAGAAAGTCACCCTCCTTAGCAACTCAAGCTCACCAGTGGTAAGACTGAGCAGAAATGAGACCTGAGAGTCAATGGTTATTTTACTGTGTGATTCTCCTACCTCCAGATCTGGTTCCTTGCTGGAGTTGGATTCTCCAGTGCACAGGTGGGAATTAGCAAAACAAGAGAATGTTCCTCAAGCTGCAAAAAAGATGTTAGCAGTGTTTCTTAAAAAGCAAGAAAACAAGCTTTGAATGGGAGTTTCTTGGGATGAATTAAACTAATCAATGGGTATGGTATCCCAAGTGAAAAAAAAAAAAAACATTTGCTGTTTTTTTTTTTTTCTTCTTCTTCTTCTCTCCCCAGTATCTGCCCTACACAGTGAGCTGCGCAAGCAGACAGGAGAACTTCTTCCTCTGAAAAATGCTGTCTCTTCCAAGTGCATACGCTTAACCCAGGCTGAAGCCAGCTGTTTAGAAGAGTGTGTCATCTTACAATGCACAGAGCTGAGCATGTATATATAGGAGTGTGTGTTTTTTGCTCCCTGACCTAGAATCACACTGTTATATAAACCTTGGGATTATCAATAACCTCACATTACCAACCAGCTCCTGTTCAACTCATTAAAGGCTACCGGCTTGCATCTCTGCCTGTTCTGACTCATTTAGCCTCTTTGGCATTGTTTCTACTAATGAAGATAGCAAATCATTACTCTGCACTAGCTGGAACACCCAGAGGTTAACACGGTTTTCCCTTTTGAAATGACTGTTTTACAACAGTATTGCAGCAGTCCCTCCTGCACTGGCAAAGCAGGCTTCGGACTGGATCAGCCACCAGCAAGATATCCCAAGCACAAATACGTCTTGCTGAAGTTATGGTTACATATATCTGAAGCACCCAAACCTGGATTAAACTAGTAAACTTCCACCACTCTCAGCTCAAGCTTAGCTCCCTCATTTTATCATGCACAACATTACATCACTGCCGTGCAATGAAAGATATATAATCAAAAACCAAGAAGCTGACGCTCTCTAGGGGTTTTGGAAGAACCAGTTTCTAGGGATAGGAAGCTGAGATGGGACCTTGTTTCTTTAAGCTTTCTTTATATGGTACTGAAACAACTTAGCCGTAAGTAGGTTCATAATACTGTCCTTTTTTCCTTTAAAAGACTCTAGAATTTGACAAGGCCAACAGAATTAGCACAAATTCTGTAAGAAATCCAGAAGTGGACTATGCTTGCTCTTTGGGCTCTCAGTTCTCATGCAACCTGCTGTCTTGCTTATATCCATGCCTTTTTACCCTTCCAGAAACTTATTCCAAATCTAACCTACATACTCCACTACAAATGCTAAGAAAGTCTGCTGTACAGGCTGAAAGGCTCCCATCATTTCTTGCTTTCTTCTCTTACTGGACTTCAGTGTAATGAGAAGCCACTTCTTAGCCCAAGATTCTGGTGCAACTCAACTCTCCCTAGGGCAATATCCTTTAGCTTTGATTCCAAAACCAAAGAAATCAGCTAAACTTGAAGGTGTAGAATTCCACAGTACTGGCCAGTGTTCCACGAGTTTAAATACTAAGGTAGCCAGTTTAAAGGGTGTAAAGCTTCAAAGCAGCTTTCAGACTGAAAGTGATGTTCCTGTAAGGGCAGTATCACCTAAAAGCACATCAGAGACAGTTTGGAGGGAAAGCATTTTACTAGTTGAATAATCATCACTCTAAAAAGGTAAATTTCCAGCTATGTTAACAAAGGAACAACCTGGGCAAGAACAGAATAAAGCAATGGAAAAAAAAAATCCTCCAGAAACTCTATAGCTGGAACTTCAGGAAAAAAAAAAAAAAAAAAAAAAAAAAAAAGCTAAAAACAAGAAAAGAAAAAGAACAAAAAATAATTCTTATTTTAGCTTTTTTAACAAAGCTACAGTACAGGACTGCAGGCAAAAGCTAGGAAAATTATTTTGCTCTTCCTGTGGAAAAATAATGAAATTCCAATTGAGAGTATGTTCTGATCCATCTGAGGCTGGCATTTTAATGGGGCTGGCTTCTCCAAGGCAGCCTATTACAGCACCATTCAATAGTTCTAACCATTGTGGAAAAATGCCATCTGCCAACAGCTATTTTCCACAATTTTGTTCAAAATATCCAAAAGAAATGCAGAAAATTGATTTGCAGCCCTGGCAGGGAGATAGAGAAACAGTAGCACAAGGCTGCAGGCCAGTAATTTATGTTTCGAATATCACTGAGTGCTTTGCCTATAATTTCAAGGGAGAATGATAATAATTAAAAGCACAAACTCTCCAGTCATTTCTTAGGAGGGAAAAAGCTGAATGTAGTAAGTGGAGGGATTTCTTTAAGTGCTTAACTTTTCCAGTGAAGTTTCAAAAATTAAATATAGTAATAATAGCTGTCATCCAGAGTTATCCCAAAGCGCTTTCCAACGTAGACAGGGGAAGCTCTTCAGCCACCGCTAACACACAGCCACGGTGCGGGTGAAACGTGGCAGCCGTCGAGCAGCCGAGCCGGTCAGCGAGGCCAGCGCCGGCCCCGGCAAGCACAGTGCCTTGCGTCAGGGCTTGTGCGTTCGGCTCTAGCTTGGGGTTGCTGGCGTGGCGTTGCCCCACGACACGTGTTGCATTAACTCAAGTTGCAACCTACTTGTTTAGCAATAAGGATGCAGAGGAAAAACTACTGCAGCTTCCATTAGGCCTCTCGCGCTCTTCCCGTGCACAAATTCTTTAACAGGTGACGATACCAAACCACAAACTGGCTTGCCAAAACTAGGTTTGCACGTGAGTCTCCCATGCAAATCTCTGAATAAATGGCTAAACTTACCTCTATACTGTATTTGAATGAAAGTTATGTGTGCATGCCCCTGCATGCACGCTGCAGGAGGCTGTTTATTTGTCCTGCAAATAAGGGCTACTCTGCTCTCAGCGGGAACAGACACACCGATGTTAGTGGCAATAGCAAAGGATGCCCCAGAGCCACAAGAGCATTCACACTTAATCTTTATTAAAAGTTAATAGGAATTATGTGTATGCACTGAGGAGTGAACTTGCTTTAGTCTGTAAATAGGGATCATTTCCTCTTCAAATTATTTCATTTTTCCAAATGTTTATATTTAACAACAACAACAAAAAAAAGCTTCTAACTTTCCATGTTACAGGCATAAGGACATTCTCAAGGCATTCATTACATCCCCTGAGGAAAAAGATTTGGGTTATTTACCTTTCGCTCTGCTACTGAAATGTGATCATTTGTTAGCTTCAACACTATTGTATACAACATTATAGTACATACAGGTATATACAGCATTATTTGTATTTATAAAAGCAATACAACCAAAACATGGAAGACAGAGCAAGAAAAAATTCTGGGCTGAGCAAGATTTTAGTCTGATATTTTCAACAATATGACTGTTATGTCTATATTTTGCCAAGAATTTTCAAATAAAATATACCATATCTTGATGGACACAGGTAATATCATTGCAGATATAAGCAGTATGCAGCTACTAGCTTCCATTTGGATAAACATTGACCCTTTGAAGTTTTATGTTTTTATTACAATTTTTGGACAAGAAAAAAAACATTTACAGAAGTACAAAGAGAATTTATATATTGCTACATACATTCACATTTCTACAGCAGAAAATCCTCCTCATACTATCTCATGCTGGTTATAAGCAAGACTAGAATTAGGACAGATTATAATAAATCTGCATATCAGTGCTGCTCCTAAACAATTTTTTTTCTCCAGAATCTAAATTTTCATTAAAAATAAAAACCATTTTATACCTAATCTTACAGGTTTTATAGTAGGAAAGTCTTGGTATCAAGTATCAGGATGTGACTGACAATCTACGCTTGCCTGAGTTTGAAGAACACCTGAAGAAAGGTACAAATAATGAAACCTTGCATTCATCTCAGTCAAATATTATCTCACTTTACTTCGTAGCAGTGCATATAAGAAAGGGGAGAGTGAGCTCACAAATTACTGTGACAATTTGCTAGTCTGTGCCTGGAGCAAATCCCGCTAGTCCCATTCAGAAGGAATAGCATCTTGAGGGATCACACTTTAAAGTTCCCAGCAGTTTCCCAGGCTACATTTGAATCTTATGGAGGGGTAATGGCAGCAAGAAGTGCAGTGGAACACAAAGACCATGCAGAAAGATATGCTGAATTTCAGTCTTTTGTGTTACTGAGGTGTTGCTGTACCTTGCTGGACACAATAACCTCCTCCCATAAATAAGTGGTTAAAAGTAACTTGCCCTTTGCAGAGCAAGGATTTCCGTATATTCTCAGTATGGGTACACTTCCAAAAAGCTGGCTTTTAGTATTACTTTTGGTTGCACCAACACAATTACGTACTTTGCTGATTTAATGGAGGGCAGAATTTGACCTTTAGGCCTCATTAGCTCCCTGCGATGTCAGGGACACCTTGGCCACCAGGCTTCTGCGCCAAGCCCCACGATAGCATGTTATCGCATAACAAATATGTGACTAACGATTACTGAGTAGCAGTTAATGAAAGGTTTTCTTGCCTTTTTCTGTTTTATATAATTCTGTAGAATTGGAACCTCAGATAATTAAATGCTATATAAAATGTTCCAATACTAGGGATCCTGGGAGCATCTTTTTGAGCACTTGGCAACCTTGTAATGGTTTGTCATTAACAAGCATGCCCTAATGTGACATTCCACTTCAGCAGCCTCTCCAAGAAGGTCTTTTTTTTTTTTTTCCCCATCCCCTTTGCAGCAAGGAGATGAAGACTGGGTTATCCACAAAAAGCAGGTGTTGCAGCCTTGCTCCCTGTGGAGGCTATTTCAATACCCAGACGTCATTAGCACTGAGATACAGTACGTTGTAGTACAGTAAATGCATCACCTTGCACTGGCTTCCATGGTACTCTGGTGCATCCTGCAATGTATCATTGCAGGTTTCTGTCAGCAAAGGTTGTTTGAAAGGGAGGGACTAGTCACTGTAAGCAGGGATTGCAGAGTAAAGAGGAAAATGGTAATTTTTATTTTCCTTTTAGATACCTCTATCTTCATACATTCAGTACTGAAATAAGTGAAAAATATTCCAAATTTAGGAAGCACTGTGTTCAGTTTAGCAATTCCGTAAATAGCAGCATTAACTGACAAGGCTTTATAATTAATAGAGCAACAGCAACATCTCTGACAGTGCAGCAGTGCTCCAGTGATTCCACCAAAAGGATTTAGCCCTGTTGTCACTTTGTCCTGTGGTTGGCTGGTGATAACATTTCTGAGTAGCTAGCATTATGCTGGGGTGAAGGCTGGTGAGACATGGATAAAGGTGTCTGTATTACCTCTTTCTTGCCATTTGGGAAAGACTGTACTATTTCTGGGGACCTGCAAGCTCCCTTAAGCTCCTTACCCCCAGCAAACCAGACCCAGTTTACAGTACAGGCTCTCACCTTAGAATCATGGGTGAATTCAGGTTGGAACAGACCTCAGGAGAGTCAGCCTCAAGGTCAGACCAGGTTATCCAGAGCTTTATCCAGTCTCATCTTGAAAACTTCTAAGGATGGGGACAGCACAACCTCTCCAGGCAACCAGTCAGGCCACCTGAGAATCCTCCTGGAGAAAGGTGTCCTGGTATCGGTGAGTACACAGAGCAAGGGGAAATTACACCAAGTGAGTAGAAAGCAGTATAGCAAGGAAAGCAACTACCCAGGTTGTGCAAGCTAAAATAGGAGTGAATTAGCAGGGTGTGTCCACACAGCTGCCTTGGATTACAACTAATATAAACTGATCTAGCCTAGAACTAGCCAATGGTCCTTACGCTGGTCAGCTGAGAGGACATCAATCACTTCTGTCAACAGCCTCCAAAGCTTATGATTTGACAGTTTTCATTAGAAGTGGTTTTTTTTATATGACCCCTTCTTTTATTATCTAAGTTAGGACCATGAATTTTTATACCCCTGAATAACATCATTTAAGTCTCAGCTGAAATGAACACAGAAGTCTCTCCTCTGAATTAAGCTTGAGCCTCACTTGGTTTTGTGTAGCTTTGTGTGAAATCCAGTATGATTTAATAAAATGTTATGTCAACAAAGCATGAGTTGGCCAGTCTAACTGTGCGTGATGGAGCAGGAAGATGTTGCTAACACAGCAAGCTGGAAAGTGCTAACATCTGGTGCACAGAAGCAAAAAGGACATCCCCATTAGAAATAGGTTCTCTTAATGTAATGGTCAAGAGCAAGATTCTCCTTCCAGCACCACAACTGTAAATCAAAAGGAAGAGAAAATGCCCACAGACATCCAGCTAGCTGAGGGAGAAGTCTGAAGATACTTTGGTTACACCTGCATCAATGTGAATAGAACTTGCCTCCATGTTGTTAGTACAAGTCACAGTTTACCCAGCATGAAGTGTTTCAGTTTGATAATAAGGTTTGCTTTTGAAGGCAGGATTCTGTGAATACAATTTTATCTAAGCTGAGTTACCCATCCCTAACAACTTTGCTCAGCAGGTCTGCAATGCCGAGCAGAGTTTCGCCAGTGGCTCGGCATGTGTGTTCACAGGAGATGCCTTTTCTAATTCCTTGGCGAATTCTTTGTTGCAGGAGGGCAAGAACGAAAGGCTGGCTGGATGAAAGGAGAGGCACGACCCCTGTGTCTTAATACAATAAAATCCTCCGGGGCTGGCCTACAGGTTATGCTCCCATTGCCGTGTGAGTGACCTAGATTAATCCCTGCTCTGGTCCTTTGCTCTGCAGATGAGCAGCAGTGCAGGGTGCTGCAGAGATTTAGGTGGCGATACTCAGCCGTGACCCCTCTGATTGATCACGGGGCGGTGGGAATGAGCCCCGGGGGGACCTGTCCGTCTCTGCTGACCGGCAGCACTGGAAATCAGGTGGGGGCAGATCACAGCCCCGGGAAACGAAGAGCACTCAGGGCTCTTTGGAGGGCATAGGAGTTGTCCTTAGATTTAAAAGGCAAAAGACATATAAAGTGACACACCCCGCTGCCACAACTAGTCAAGATGAGGGAAACTCAACAACATATTATTTGCTGGAAAGAAAATGAACTTTTTTTTTTTTTAAATGTGGCTCTCAGTGAAAACCACGTTTATAAAATTTCAAACAATGTATGTTTTGTGGTTGTTGGGACCGAGCGCAGCGCTCCTCACGGAGCTTTAAATCATTTAGTATGAATGCAAAAGCCCTCTCCGCTTTGCTGAATCGAGAGATCTCCAAAAAAGCCTGAATGTGAAAAGAAAAGTAACAGCTGAAAATTCCAGCCAGCGGGTTCGAGTTTTCCAAGGCCTGTTTGCTTTGGCCTGCCTCTGCCATTCCTTTCTTTCTTTCTTTAGAAGTGTGAAACTGGTTGGTTGCTGGTATTTGTTCTGCGGTCTGCGCTAACTGTTCCATCTGTGTAAACTCGGTCTTGCCAGCCTGGGAGTTTAACAACACTTTCCCTTCAGCTGGAAGGAAAATGAAAGTCTCGTTAAGTGGCACTTTGAAGCCTTGCAAAACACGCTGCCTACAGTTTAAACGGAGAGCGGGAAGGGCTGCTCCGGCCCGGGTCTGCTCCTCGCCCTCAGTTCCGGGGTCCGTCTTGCGCTGGAGCGGGCTAGAGGGCTTTCGGTGCCTGCAGGCTCCAAGCACCTTCTCCAAAGCGCCTGAGCACCTAAAACCTGCAGAAACTCGGTGAGAGCCAGGGAGCCAAGTCACCTATGTTTTTACTATCATTAGTTGCCCGGACTCCGATTTATGAAAGCAGGCAGGCTCCCAAATAATTTAGTCAGTGGGCATCTAGGCCCCCAAATTGAAGTTAAATGTCTAAATCATTTGGTGGGTCCAGTTTCTAGCTTGTGTTGCTCGTGGCATTCTTCTCGTTCTCTGTGTCTAGGTCAGTCCTAACCCGAGTGCGATCCCCCTCTGGCCTGACAGCGTGGCTGTGCCCGAGTGATCAAAGCTTCGATCGCCTCTGATTTTTAGCATTGTGACTATTTCTATGTCTGGACAGTCATTCCAGGTCACTACTATAATTGATCTTTTATGTTTGTGGCTAGCCAAGCTGTGATTAGATCTGGTTTGCGGTACGAGTTTTGGATCGTCGTCCAGGTCTTGAGGAGCAACGTTTGAGGAGCACCCTGCTCCAGCCCGGCTGCGGCTGTGGCAGAGGACGGACTCCCTCCGGTACATCGAGTTGCCTTGATGGAGGGTTGAATTTCACCCTGATGGGGCTCCCAATCCAGCTCTGGGCAGCAGCTCTCCATGTTGGGCCAGTTCTAGTTTAGAGTTAAGTCTGGCACAGCTCCTGCTTTAAAAAAAAAAAAAAAAAAAGGGAAAACACTCGATTAACCCTATCTAGATTAGAACACTCTTAACCTTTTATTTACACAGAAAAGACGACTGAAATGCTCTTCTGCCTCTCTTTTTCACACTGCTATTCTTCTGACCCGTGGTGTGTATTTATCCTTCTTCGGGTTCGTTGGCCCTGCTCAGAATGCACCGCACAGCTCCGTAGCATGCGGCTGCCTTCTGTGCTTCCTCTTTTCTTCAGTTGTTTTCTTTTGTTTCCTGCCTGTGTACTTAGAGAGGGTGCATTTTCAGAGCTACGTGTGGGATTTAGCGGCCTGCGGCCTGCTGTAGCTAACAGAGACGCGGTGCTAATACACAAATAATACTTTGAAAATGTAGTAAAATTCAGGATTAGTTAATATCACCATAGGAGCAGAATATATCTGCTCAGAGAAATGCGCTGTTGCTGAGAAAGCAGAATTCATCAGATCCTTCTAAAATAATGTTTCTGAACATTCATATGAATTCCCAACAGCTGTTCAGTTCAAGTATGTTTACTCCTAATCAGAAAAATACACTGCTTTTTTTTTTTTTTTTTTTTTTGGTAGAAAATTTAGAGGAGAGGGGGATTGCTTCTTTTCCTTAAAATTCCAAGTGAAAATGTTCTAAGGAAGACCTACAAGTAATATTGGAAGTATATGTATTTTTGAAGACTGTTTTCAATTAAAATTTTGCTTATTGAAAATTACTTTTTATTGAAATTCCAAACCGAAGAACCACTGAACATTTTTTGGAATTTGCTTTTTCCCCATTGCTTTTTTCTGCTTAAAAATGGGAACATTTCTTTTTTTTTTAACTTTGGCTGCAACGTCTTATTTCTGCTGAAAATAACTTTATATTGATAAAATCCAACCAGCTTTTCTCTCTGTGAAGATTCAGGAGATCTCCCCAAGGAGTGTTAGCAAAGTGTCTCTTCTGTCACTCAGCCTGTCCTATAGGTAGCTGGAGATATTTATTCTCCAAAGAAATTTCCATTGCATAATGCAGACACCTTTCATTTTTCTGTACTAAAGCTCAAGAAGCCTGTACCTGCCAACATACTTTGACCAAAGAAAGGTCAGCTGTACATTTGCATAAAATTGAATACATTTGCATAAATCAAACTGTGACTTCTTATATTACATTCATCTTGAATGCATATGCTGTTTTTCATGGTGACATGGCATGGGCCGCAGCACCAACCAGTTATAATAGCAATGCCTAGTTTAGGCTCAGTCCAACGTTGCCATGAATATAGATCAATCCCCGAGTCTGCCTGAATACTCACAGATGTCAACAAGACCACAGTAGATGCTAGCTGCTGCTTCTACTCATCTCACTAGAGAACGAGAGATTATTTGTCACCGTTTTACGTGTGCAGAACTCTCCTGAAGTCATGGAGGGGGAAAAAAAAACCCAGGTGTACGGAGCTCCATACAGAATCCTAGTTGAAGTATTGCAGTTCACAGGCATTAAAAACAAGGCTTTGCCAAGATCATGAGCTGATGAATACACTTGAGGGTTTTGTAAGCTTTAGGTCGTTTAAGTTTACCCAGGGTGGTGGGGCTGGGATACATTTGGATTCAATTTTTTCTCTGCTGTGATGAAGGTGGCAGAGAAACTTGAGGCTCTCCTGCCTTTCCTGACTTTAGGAACTTAAGCTTTCAGATGAATTTCAAATTCCAGGAAATATCTAATAAAATCACTGCAGCTGGCACTGTTCAAATTGCCAATATATTCACAAGCAATTTGGGAGTGCCAAAGCGATGACATGCCAGGCCGGCCTCCGCTACTGTGCACAACACACAATGACATCTTCAAGTCTGTGCTAGAAAGCCAGGAGATCAGCTCATGCACTCCCAGTTTTGACCTCTGGCAAAGCTTTTTCTTAATAAATCACCTAAGCAGTTCCAGATTGGCCCTCAAGATAAGCTGTGTGATTACTTTCACCCTTAAATTCACTGAAATACGAGAATGGATCTTAAGTGCAGATGCCTGAAAGGGGAAACCTTCTTTTTCTTTTTCTTTTTTTTTTTTTTTTTTCTTGCAGATGACTCATCTCGTTATTTATCACAGTCAATCAAAGATTGCTTTCAAACATCACACCAAGGCTGCACAAGCCAGCCAGGCAGCACTGGCTCTTTGCAGAACAACCTTTGTAAACGACGCTGAGGATGTAAGCAGTGCATAGGCCTTTCAGTGGATTTCTGTGAGTGCCACCACGGCAGTGGGGGGGGAGAGCAGACAGCACTGCTAATGTGTGAAACATCTTCATCTACCTAAATGCCTACCAATTAGCTCTTGGAGAAACGACTACTGCCAGCTTTCACTGCAGGTCCTTGCAGTGCTGAGCCTAGCACAGGTGAAAATTAGACTGTTTATCCAGCTCCCTTTGCTTGGGTCTGCCCTTTTTGTCTATAGTTGTTGTCCGTGCTCATAAGCAAAACATGTAGCACCAACAGTACCAACAGCACAAAGTGGCCTAGGTGGCCTAGGTCACTGAACCAGGAGCCTGTGCACAAAATCACTTTTAAGTTTTACTGGAGGATAAGGGATGGTTTCATTTCTTTTCTTGCCTCTCACCTCACTTGTGCTTCTGCTCTAAGATCCATGCTTAGGCAAAATCTAGCTCTTACTCATTTTGGCATATGCAGGCTAAAACACAGGAATTATTAGGGCAAAGAATGTCATTTAGGGTAAGGCCTTTCCTTGCAGCCCCTCTGCTCTATTACTCCTAAAATGAATAGCCAGGGCCTTCAGCCTCTCAGGCAGGCTTCGTGGAGCTGGGAAGCACAGCGCTCTCTTTCTTGAGACTGGGTGAGATGGGATGAAGCATAGCATGTCTGGCCCTCACTGCTTCTACTTTCTGGCTCTTTCTTGAGCTCATACTGATTTGTAGCCTGTCTACAGCAGAGCTGCTCTGTGGGCAGCTTTACCAGGCACAGCTTGATGGAAGGTTTTGCAGAAGTATAGGACCGCAATGGTGCTGACATGACAAATGAAAGCAAAAGCAGCTCTTGGCCTAGGCACAAAAGCTGTTTATTTCCTGCAACTGCAAAGGGTTTCAAGGGATGGTTGTTCAGTGGCCAGCAGTGAAGCTTGCAGAGCCTCTGTGCTCCCAGGCAGCAAGCTGTAGAGCAGCATGTGACTGAATGGAGAATATTGAAAGGGAGATAGGAGAGCAAATATTCCATGTGCTGGAGTCTGACCTTCCTCTCACTCTAGAGGAATCAGAAGGAATCTTCATAGGTCCGTGGAGAACTTGGTTCCATGTTTTGTGAAATCCCTCTTTGTCAGGAGCACCCTGGTATCCCTGCACCTGTGCAAAACGGTCTTGCAGTCTCATCTATCCCCCACAAGAAGCATTAACCAATAGAGCTGTAAGAAGGTGACAGGCAAGTCACAAACTCAAGCCTTTGGTGATGTGAAGTAGACAAATTTCTGCTCTAGTATCCAACAGGAGCTTTTGGAAGGGACCTACAATGATTGGTGGAGAATTACAGGTGGCCAGAGCACAGGGCTATGAAATCCCTGCCAGTATTAGCTGAAACCATTACATATTTAAACCAAATCAACAGCGTATTTATTTTATTTTCATCTTGTAATGGCAATAATGGCCTCAGTGCAGGGCCTTTTTCTGAGTCCTAAAGATTAGCTGGGGTTTATGGTTCCCAGGGTACTGATCACTCCAAGGCAATCGGGAAGACTTGGAGTATTTTAGAGGGATTCATTACTGGCTGCTGAAGTCTATATGTAGCAATCTCATAAGCAGTCTCTAACCATGTGTGTGTGCATGTGTTCTTTTTTCTAAATAGACCGGGTCTGGCCCTCCATTTGCCCCAGCATGCCTTGCTTCCTAGCCAAAGCAGCTTTCTTCTGGCATTTTTAGCAGCATGCCTGTACTCATTGCAAGTTTGCTTCCTCTGTGGTTTTGTAGCGTGTTGCCTTCCATGCTGGTAGGACTAACATAAGGGGAAGTAGGTGGGGAAATGCCACTCCTGTTCCCCTGCTAAAAGCAGAGGAAGAACTTCTATCTTTAGGTTGGGGAAGAGCATTCCCTTCAGCTTCCCTTTCCTGTTTCGCTGGTACAACGAGGGCTCCCCTTGGGTTCAGTCCCTTTCAGCTGGATGATGGGAGGAGAAGGTGGCAGTTAGTCAGCTCAGGCCCAGTCCTTCCAAGAGCCTGCTCTTGCCCTAGTGAGTCTCATGTCTTTTACATCATATTATGTGAGATAAGAATCAGGAGAGGGGAAATGCATACAGCCCTAAACCCATGTAAAACTGTCTGGCCCAGCACAATAATTAAAAACAAGAAGTTAAAAACAACATTGAAAAAGCGTTACCAAGATTTTGAAAGGATAAAGAAAATTTTGACACCTCTGTTGCCCCTAGTATATTGTCCTGGTGAATTTCTCGGGTCTTTACAACATGTTTTTGCTCCTGGCTAGACACTTATCAGACAAACATCCCATCACGCAGAAACATCAAGTCATTACCAGGCCCTGAAATAAAAAAGTAAAATCAACCTAATTACAAAATAAAGCAACATCCTGCAAAAATAAGTGATCTATCTAATACCATTTTTCTGCTGGAGGCATCTCCATTAAGGTTCCACTGACAGCAGATGGAAGGCAGGATGCAAGAGGCCTCCAAGAAGGCTTTTTGAGCCTGTGCTAAAGTTACTTTTAACTACAATTACAAAGTCAATTAGAAAGTCATTTCAGTGCTAATGTAACAATGAATGATTGATACTTAATGGGCTTGGCAGGCAACTAGCCCAGTAAATACAGCTGAGCAAAAGAAAAGAAAAAAGCAATTCAATGTTAAAAGATGTCAAAAGTTTGGGATTTTATTTATATATGCATGTATGCATGTTTTCAAAAATAAAGACGTTTCAGTCTGAGGTTGCAAATGAAAAATATCTCAACATTCCCAGCCATTCCAAAAGGCAACCCAAAATGGACTTAAGGTGGCAAATTCAGTTCCAGATCCCCAGCTGGATGCAGAGCATCATATAGTCTAGGGAAGGGATCAGATCTTAGATGGCAGATTAATCTTAGAAGTATGCTCTGTTTGCAGGAGTAAGGGTGAAGGAAGCACAAAAACACATACACATATATAAAATATATATTTCTTGCTACCTCTACCATGGAAAGGTGAAAGGCCAATGCATTTGTCTGCTCTCTCTCTTGCAGCCTTTCTCACTCCCTCTGCTCATTAAAAGCAATGTTGATGGTATATGGCACTGATGTGGTAGGGTCTTGGTCTACAAGGTGAATCCCAGATGGGATTAGAAATCCTCCTGCTGCAAGAAGAGGGCCCTAGGGGATTCAGACTATGCCCAGCTGTTGAGACAGAGAAAGGAGTGCCTGCACGCAGTCCAAAGGAGAAATCCCATGTGTCCATCTCCGGAGCAGACAAATGATTCTGCCTTTGCCATAGCTACAGTAGCACAGAGGCAAGTGACTGTGTCTGTGCAACGCGGAAGAAGCTGAGCTGTTGGGAAAGTGCTGAAGTACAAATGACCTGAGCAAAAGAAACTGTTCATGTAGACCATGCAGTCTGCATAGTCTGTTTTACAGATCTGTTTTAATGCTTAAAATTAGAGTAGAGCTGCTTGTGTATGTTATAATTATCTCAGAGGTGTGTGATTAGCAAGAGGACTTCCCTTAATCTTCCAGTAATCGCAGTGAAATCTGATTGCAGCTACCCTTCTTGCAAGGAAAATTAAAGTTCTGGGATCTCCCTTTCATTTCAAATGAAAAACACTGAAGTTCTGTTCATGGTGACAGTTACATCAATTTAAATCCACAACAACTCCTCTGGACACATTAAAGCTATGGCATGTGTGGGTATCTCACATCCTCACTGCCCCACTCCGCTCCTTCCGTCACTTATATTCTGTATCTCCTATCTTGGTGAAATTGCAGACCTAGAAAGTTGCAATTTAGTGGAGCAAATTGGACAGGTTGAATGATTTATTTGAGGTTGTTTTTTTATAGCATCCTTTCACTTACCTCAAACTTTTCTTTTTTTCTTCCCCCCCCCCCCCCCCCCAAAAAAAAAAAATACAGCAGGGCTGCATCTTACATATGTTACAGGCTTAAGCTGCCTTGAGAACACGGTACCCTCTGGACTTCTGGGACCCATGAGCCTGGGTTTTTTTCATAATGCATTTGGTCTGTCTCTAAAGAGGCTGCTGAAAAATGATTGCTGAACTCATCTCCAGTTCACTCCTGCTAATTAAACACCTCTGGTTCAGTGCGCACTCTCTCTCTCTCTTTTTTTTTTCTTTGGCTAGTTCCAAGAGGATATTATTTTTAGCTCTAGAGGGTTAAAGGGGAAAGGAACTGTGCCAGAATCAGGTTGTTAGGAGATGGGGAGAGAAGAAAAAAATGCCGGGGGTGGGAGGAGATCTGTAATGATTAAAATTCCATCTAATAATAAGACAGAAAACTCTGGTGCATGGGCCCAGCCTAAATTAAGCTTCCGAATTAGGAATGCTTTCCAAAATTCCTCTCTGGACAATTTAATTAGGCGACAGGTATTTCCGGAGTCACACGGTGGTTCCATTTGGCAATAAATAAAGACTCCAAGAATTTTTACCCTAGAATCCAACACAGAAAACAAAACAAAACATTCAGCAGGAGACAGAGCAGCGTGTTGTGAAATTGGCCCGTCTCTGTCTCCGTGGGCTTGCTCCGCGTTCAGCACTCTGACCTCCTTCCTCCCACGTCATCCCCGTCTCACCCTCTGCACAGCTGGGGTAATAAATGGCGTGCTAGTGCAATCCCGATTAGCAGGCCAGGAGGTTAATCTCTAGGTTGCTATCTGATAAAGTCCGTACCCAGACACTGTGCTCTGCAGCCTATTGATAATCTTGGGGCTTACTATTATTTACTGTCGGTGCTGGATTGAGGTGTGCAGTCTCCAGAGCTGGTGCAAACAGTGCGATCCGTCTCGGTCAGCTTGGTTCTCTCCTTGCGTTGTCCCCCTCACTGGCCCCTACCTCGTTCTCCGGTGCCGTGATTGCGGATACAGAATCCCAGTCCTTCACTGGCAGCACTGGACATGGAGACGGAGTGAATCCATCATGTTGGGCTGTCTGGAGAAGGATTGGAGAACAAGGGACTAGCACAGCAGAAAACCACCTTGCATTTCCTGAACCGTGAAACCTTTTAATCTTGATTGATAACTAATAAGAATAAAAAAAAAAAAAAAAAAACAGGAAAGAAAAAATGACAGTGGCTTCATTTTATGGTGTAAATGATCTCTTTTTAACTCATGAGAAGCAGACTTATACCTTCTGTCCAAAAAATTCACCTGGACTTGGGTATGTTGAGGAGTGCATAATGACACAACAAGGGAGATGAGATAGTTTTACGTGAAATATAACGTTAGTTTTATTTCAGACAAGGGACAACTGTAACAATGTAGACCATGTACCAATAATAAAAATCAGAATTCCCAGTCCTGCTGCAAAAATATTTCTAGCCACATTGATTTTCTGATCATCTTCTTTCTACTGGTTGGTCTTGTATTAATTCTCCAGCTCTACTTACAAACCTCAGTTACTGCTTTAGCATTTTCTTCAAAACAATGGATAAGGGAATACTGGATGTGTGAAAATATTGTTTAGATTTCCTTTGGATGGCAAATGAATCAATGAAAAACAGGCATTTTCAAAGGAATGGCTGAGTTGAAGGTATTCAACTCTCATTGAATATTGGCTCATGTGACATCATTGGGTGACTTCAGAAGACCCTGCTGGAGAAAAGGTTTTAACAGTGGCCTTTCAGATATCAAGAGATTAGATAGACTGAGCAACCCTAACTCCAGATTTGGCACCCAGAATGAGTGGAAATCTGGAAAGTTCTAGGATCCCTAGCTGCTGCTGAAGATAGTGGCACGAGGGTCAGCACCATGCTCACAGGAAGACTGCTTGTTTCTTACGTGGCTGTTCTAACCTTTAGCAAACATGGTGTGCAGTAACTACTACTCACTGCCAGGAAGTATTGTCTAATGCTTCAGGAAATGGCATGAGTTTGCATTCCTTGAATCAGTCATCCTGGCTTCTGAGAGCTCCTCGTCTCTCTTCTTCAGGGGTATCTGAGTGTCTAGAATAGGAGGATGAGGGTATTAATTTGCATCAATTTTTGCACCAGGCTAGAAGAAGAGAGTATTTTGATTCATTCTTGTTTTTAGAGAACTTTGAAATTATTCAAATGTATGTGTGTTCCCGTTTAACATATAATAATGATTTTGTTTAAATCTGAAGAGATCTTTCTAGTTGCAAGAGTTATTACACCACATTAATTAAATATCCATTGATTTCTAAAACAAAGGAAAACTCTCATGCTTTATGATGTTTTACTGTTATATCCAATATAATGTGGATCTATTGTATGGTTTAATCTTCAGCAAATTTACATTTAATAAAGGCTAGTTAATATATAACAAGTTTCATTAAGCAAATATAATCAGATGGCAACAGAATCATTGGAAATGGCAAAAAGGTGAATTGATAGCTAGTAAAAATCAAACTGGACAAAGGTCCTAACCATTGAATTCACAGGAACTTCTGTCATTGAATTCATGGGAACGATTTTAGTTCCACGTCTCAATGCAGAAAACCACTTTGTGCTGCTAGTTAGATATTCTGGAGACTTTGACAGATTGTACTACTATGCAGTGAGGCTTATTTCAATTGCTTAAGATGATATAGCAGCTCCCTGTGCAACCTACTGTAAGGAACCTAGCTCTCCCTGTGCTTTGTATGAGTTTGGGTCATCTGACACCTATGGGAGTCCTTGGTCCAACTTAGACAACCAAGAAAAGTCACTGCCTTATTGAACCTGATTTATCTATCCTTTAGACCTGAATTCTCTGAGGTCTTCTTTGCACATTTAACTAATATTGATTGGAATTCAATTTGAAAAATATCAGTGAGAACATCAAGTCCTTTTATGTGATATTTTTTTCTCCTTGGCCCATACATAATTGGAAATACTAAAAAAAAAAAAAAATTAATCTAACTTTTTTTTTGGTTTTGTCCACAAGGGAAACATTGAGGTCTCATGTATTTATACAGCTAAAACATTTTAAAGTACTATTTGGAACAGTTACTAAGTCTGAGAGTCAAGGCTGGAAAGCATTAGTCCAGCAACTCTGTTTAATACTCACTTGATGATATGTACTATAAAATCATTGCCTGAAAAAAAGAGAGGAAGAGTAGGAAAAAAAAAATGCTCTCAGCTCTCACTTACCTGAATTACAGCTTCAAAATTCTTCCTCCGTATTCACCATATGCACTGCTCTTCATCCAAGTGTTGGGTTTCCCATGGTGCTGCCAATCTGGAAAGCAAAATATTAAGGCATGTAAAAAACAATGAATCCTGCCCATTAATTGTTTATTTTTTCATTTGGTTCCTGCCTAGCACGCCATCTTCCATCTGAGAAAGCTATTAGCACTGGGAAGACAGGCATTGAATAAGCATTTTGCTGGAAATGGGACATGTTTGCTTTCTTTGGAAGGTGAAAGTAATGGAAGAAATAGAATTTGACAATAGGGTGAAACTGAAAAAAACAAAACAAAAAAAAAAAAAAAAAAAAAAAAAGGAGGAAAGGAGGAAGGGGGAATTATAAAAGAGCACGTATTTCTTACCATAAAGCCTCCTGCTAGGATTTTTGTGCATGTACACACCCCTGCATCTTAACAGCTGCTTTGAATACCTCTCTCCTGGTAATAATGCTATGGATTCACAGTTTCTGAGCTTTTTTCCATATGACTCTACCATATTGTTTGTGTTGCTAAATTTGGATTTCATGTAAAGTTGAGAAGAACAGTCCTGCAGTGAACAGAAAGCCCCAGAGGCTCTCCTGTGCAGCCAGGTAATGTGCAGTCTGCCCCATACAGCTCTGCCAAAGCCCCTCAGCCTTGTGCTTCAATGCTTTTCCTGCCATTTCAGTCTAGTTCTGATCATATATCTCAGTTTAGTCCGGAACCACATCTGCTTAGAGCTTGGTGATGCTGCAAAAAATAAAATACCACTGCAGACTTCATTCAAATATAAGTTTGATTTGCATGATCTGTACTCATTCTTTTTTCCTACATTGCACTATGCAAATATTTGAGGCAATTGAATTTCACTTGCATGGAAACTGGTGAAGGATAAACTTTAAGTGGCTGCATTCAAAAGTCACTTTGGTTATCCTCTTTTTAGGAGAGCTAGAAGAGATGGAAGCCTAGAATGGATTGTCTTTAGATCAGGATTAGGACAAGGATGATTTGGGGACCTTGTCTGTTATATTGTGCCAAGAATTATACTCCCCCAAATAGTAATGGAAGGAAGCTCATGAGATTGTCTAGACCATGGAGTGGCCACAAAGCTGTATTAATTCTGTGGATGCCTTTCCTGACAGATGGTTACTTAACCAGTTCATAACAATCTCAAGCAGTGGAGATTTGTCATCTAAATATTTCCATGCAAGGCAGAACCGGAGTGTGGTGTCCCTCCCATGACCTCAGGTTTCATGCTCATGTGTCCAAATTTTTTGAACCAGACACAGACTTTAGGCACAGCCTTGGGGGAATGGGTGGGGTGTAAAATTCCTCCACTCAGGAAGAGCACTGAGATGACACTTTGTTTCAGTCTCTCTTTTAGTCACAATTCCTTTTGTGTTCATTCTTTTTTTCCATCAGGAGGTAAAAATTTACTGCTGGCGTATAGTAGCAGTAGAATCCTTTCCACTGTGGCTCAGAACATGCTGGTCAGACAGTGTAGAGGTAAATCCAAGATTTTGGTGCACCCTGTATGTTCCCTGACTTATGATGCTCGGTTTCCACTCTGCTTTTGTTATAGACTCAGGTCTATTTAGGCCATTCAAAGATATAAGGGACTTTCTGGCTTTCTGCTCCAGGCCATTGTCTGAGTTAGAACTTACTCATCTGTGTACAGCCAAGGAAATAAAGTTAAATATAACCTTTGTACTCAGCCAGCAAATCTCAGGTGGGCTGATTTTTCCTGTAGGATGCTCCAAAGAAAGCTCCTTTAACCTGTTTCTCAGATCTCTTTCCTTTAGTATCCCAAATCCTAGTGATTCTTCTAATTTTCTTCCTGACTTGCAAGGATTATAATTGTCCACTTGCAGGGGAGAAGTAATACCATATGATTCATGTGACGAAGTTATTAGCTAAATCAGACCATATTTTGAACACTGAACATAACCTCTCAAAGAACTGCTTGTGATCTGTCAATATTATTTATTTTTAAAAGGGCAAAAGAAACTATTGAGTAAGTTTGAATAAGGAATAAGTTTAGAGAAACCATAACCAGCCTGTGAATATTTTGCAAGCAATAAAAAAAAGGAATGAAATAGGCTAAACGAATTGATTAGATTATTTGCTATAAATACCTTTCTCAGTTCTGACCCTCTGCTTGGTTCTTTCAGTGTTTTAATAGCATACCTCAAGCCTGACCTGAATCAAACTCTTCTATTCCAATCAAAGCTCTTTCTTTAGCAGAGATTGCCAGTCATACTCAATTAAGTGATGGTTTTGCATTGTCGGCAAATGATCATTAAGGGGATAAGCCAACAACATAAATCTCGTTTGTACTTGCAAACAGAGTCAGGTCTTTAGGTGCTAGAGAGACTAATGTATTTGCCCTTTGGTTTCTTTTTTCTTTTCTTTTTTTAAACCTTCCATCCCCCAAATGGCATTACAATTTTCAAAGAGGTGTTTAGAGCACTACTGGCAGTCTCCAGCTTTCCACCTGCTAAAGAAGTGCAAGTAACATCTGATCAACTGTAGCTTAACATCCAGGGACCCAGCTACACAAGGCGATCCTTGAAGATAATAACAGGGACTTCCATCCGAACCAGAATAGCAATAAAGTTTGGAAGACTTGTTGATCTCAGCATGGTACCTCCCACACTGCAAAGCATTAGCCAAGATGTTCACCAGACTGAAGTGTATGTGCCAGCAGCCTCATCCACTGAACCAGCTTCCTGATCTCTCCACGCTTTTGAGTTCAGCTCAGCTGCCAAGAGTCCACGGGAAGGAAGGAAGGAAGAATATCCTCTTGTTTCTCCATACCCCCTCATACTACAGCTGAGCACTCTGCTTTGATTCTTCACTCTAAGAACTTATCAGCCTGCTACTGTATCAGGAGATTGTCATGGCTAGTCTCGGGTCTCATTCTCTATTCCAGTTCTGCTGGATGAGGAGGCTCTGGAGTTTTCTTATTCCTGCTTGTTGCAACTATCAGATGAAATGTCCAGTTTGCGAGTGCTTGGTGGTTACCGCAAGGTGTTGAACAGTTTGTGTGAGTGCACACTGGATGTGGGTATATATGAGGAGGTGTATGGAGAAAAAAAGATAAAAAGAAAGTCTAGAAAGAACAATAATGTTGGGATTTCTGACTCCGGCATCTACATACATGGAGCAACAGTGATATTGGTGTAAAAGCAATGGCACACATCAACCATTGGCACTGCTTTTACCCAACTGGGAGGGAAGCTGCCTGGGAAAAGAGATGACAAGAGGGCAATTTTGGAATTTTAAACATGAAGTGAAGAACGGGAATGATTCTGGCATGCATAGGGTGAACTGCAAGTGCCTTTCTACTTAACTTGTGCTGGCTGTGGTGAACAGAGAAGAGAACAGCACTAAGACTGCTGTAATGTGCAGCGGTGGTTTGATTTGGTTCGCTGAGCTAGTGAACCTCAGAAAGGATGAATTATGGGCAGTTTTGCGTAAACCACTTCAGGTGAAGAAGGAGGCAGTTGTGATTGATGCCAAGAACTTACTGAGCTGAGGTGAAAAGTGTTTGCGTATTTCAATGTAGCGTGACATATAAGCCCTTCCAGTTACAAGGTGCTACCTAGCATAAGCGTTGCCTTTTCATAACACTAACCTGTTATGATGAAGGTTTCAGCCTGATGTAAACTTAAACTTTTCATTCTCTTTTCCAGGAGGGCTCTGTTCCTTGAGCTTGGATTGGAAAAATAGTGATAAAAAGCCAAACAGAGATAAAAAGCCATAGTCCACCTAATAAGCTTAGCGCTTATTGCAAGAATCTGTTCAGAATGGCTTTTCCAAATCATACTTCTGCCAAGACTTCGATTTGCACCTACTACCAAGTACATTAGTAGTCTCAGTGGCTTGTGCAGCTATGCTTGATTCCTCCCCTAGCTGCTGAGCTGTCACTAATGGGGGGTACAGGCAGGGAGAGGTCGGTCTTTAGCTGGGACGACAATCTAGCCCCAACTTTCCTAATAGTACTCTTCTACTATGAAGAAAACTAACAGAGCTTGGTGGAAAAAATGTATGCCCAGAAAAGGAACCTGACCTTTTTCTTATTCTGAAAACAAGAAAGCTGTGGATTTGTTTCATCAGCATAATGGGAAAAAGCTGACATTGTGACTTTGTATACCCAGACCAAGGGGCAGAAGATTCAAAGTAAAAATGGTTGATGGGGACAGATTTGTAAAGCATGTTAGATTTCAAAAACATGTTAGGAAGAAAACTTATTTTGGGGGAATTAGAAACCTGATAGCAAGAAAATCTATGTTGCAGTGTGCTCCACTAAAGACTGTAATAGGGAAGGTTACAATGCAATAAAGAAAAAAGTATAGAAGTACCTCCTGGACATCCCTACACAAGGCATTCTGGTTAACTGTGATTAAACGATGAATCCAGTGTAATGTACACTGAATTCTCAAACTTACAGACTTCTATTAATCCAGGAGAGAGAGAAATGTTTTAACATTCCTCAGCAATGAATCTAAAAAATGAAATTCAGCTCCAGCCTCAGTGCGGACCTCAAATTCCCTTGGATGTCAAGACTCCTGTTCAGAAGCAGCTTCTAGAAGTGTACCATTAATAGACATATCTCCAAAAATCTATTCAACAATTATCAGATATTTCTTCCACTCATACAAAAAGTTGCTTTGTCTTTGATGCAGTTAGAGCGTCACTTCCTCAAACTTTCCATGTTTATGTTCTTAGTGATAATAACTTAACTTTCACAAGACACTGATTCACAATCTTTGGTCAGCCGTCTCCTAAATACGTGCTTAACACAGCTTGGGAGCACGGTCCTTCTAACAGTTTCCCAGTATAAATTATGAGAAGCACAAGATATAAACTAATACATGAAACATATCACCATGTTATTTTCTGAGGGGCAACATTTTTTATGGCAACCAATAGTTTTTTTGAGTCTTTCTGTGAACCATTATTAAAATATTAATCTCGGACTGATAGTGTCACATATTACTTACCACTCTAAAAGCATACAGGTGCCCCAGAAATATACTGAACTATATTTTTCTTTTTTGCAGTGATAGACAAAGACTTTCTTCTGTTCTGAGATTTTTGTATTCAAGCTCCTTCCATTTCCATTTTGTCACTTCACATATTTTGTTGCATAAACACCAAGCTTTACTTCAGATGACATACAAAAATGTAAAGCCTTGCTGTTTTCTGTGAAGACTGAACCAGCAGAGAGAAAGACAACCTCATTATTATCCTTTTGAGGATATTACGCCAAGGAAGGTAGTTTTAATTTGCTGAGAAATTCACTGCACAATAAGCAAGTGAATAAATGCAAATAGGGCTGTCTTATGTCTCCAGATCTTTTGTGTCTTGTTCCTACCTCACTGATATGTGGACATTAATTTTCCCTAGCTTGATGGCCAGGGCATCTACTGTTCATATATAGTTTGCATTAACATCATGACTGCTTGTGTGCTTGCACAAGCAGTATCCTAAGAAAGAACAAGACCTTAGCTTACAGAATATTAAAACATGTTTTTTTCACTTTTCTGTGAAGGCGTCTATAGTAATCATGGACAAAGTAAAGGAATTGATATCCAATATTCATCTTAAATAATGATACGTTTACTTAACAGTGTATCTGTCTTTGAAAGGGGAAAAGCCAGCTAGGTTTAATTTTCTATTTATTTGATGTCATGTGTTATTTCCATTTTACTCTATAGAGTATCACTGTTGGAACTCATTCGTCTGATCAAAATCAGCTTCGGTGACAAAATAATTAATATAAAAACAATGTTTCTAAAATGAGAATTTTCTCAAGCAAAAAGCCCAAAACCTGCTGTAACAATCAAATTGAGAGAACTTTTTTTCTTTGTATTTAATCTGGACATTTTGAATACATGAATGTGTGAATGGTGGACAAGAGCTCCTTATAGACTAATCAGGGATAGAGGTCATGCCATAAGTTATTGGAAAGGTATTTTTTTCTAGCCACGCAATATGGTTTTGAGTTTGACCTATGACTTCTCAGCTGTTATCCATGACCCCAAATAATCCAACTTCAGCTTCTTGAGGGCTATTAGGAATTTAAGGTCATGCTATGTGCTTCCATATTTCCAAAGTAAAGTGTTGGGCCAAATTATATTCTGCTCAGCAAATCTATAGAAATCTATAGAAAATTACCTGGTGAACAAAGCACTGCTGGATGTTACCCACCTAATTGGATGTGATTTCAGATTAAGCTGTGGTTGAACAAGCCTCTAGCAGATTCTACTTCCTTATTTGTTTTGCTGCAGAGAAGAGGAAATGATAATTAGCTATTATGTGCTGTTATAATTTTAAAAAGTCAGAGACTTGTTTATTAAGGAAAATGCTGTTTCTGAGATGTTCAAATTCACTCGTAAGATTATCTCTGTGATCTGTGCTCATATAAATACCTTTTTTATT
This sequence comes from Rhea pennata, assembly GCF_028389875.1. NCBI lineage: Eukaryota > Metazoa > Chordata > Aves > Rheiformes > Rheidae > Rhea > Rhea pennata. The sequence continues at coordinate 6,359,796 of NC_084678.1, forward strand.
TCTCAGGTTATTTAGAATAAAGGCCTGAGAGTCATCTTGTCCATACTTTCTCTGTAGCTATCTATTCTGTAGATGTCTAAATATTTCCATATTAGCTAATTTGGGGGTTCCCCTACAGACTACAGAGAGTAACAGGCCTTTCTGAAGTATACTTCATCTTGTCTTGATGTGCATGACTAAAACTGGTCATTAATCATGATTTAGAAGTCCCTTTTTCTCTCTATCGACTTGACCATAAATGATCTGCAGATGACTAAATCAAATTTAGGTCTACATGATAGTTGCCTAGAATCAGGTGAGATGAGTCCCTCCCCAGGTCTCTAAAGTGATTCGTGTCAGACAGACCTCTTCTCCAGAGGTGTTCAACAGAGAAAGCTAATTCAAAGCTTGATGAATGTCATGCTTCCCTCTACTTCCAAGGGAAGGCTGGGACAAGAAGAATGGTAAATGCTCACTCTCTTTCTCTCCTCTGTTAGCTGTAGGTATAGTGATTCTCCTCGACAATTTATCAGTAAATACATGCTAGCCTCTATTCAGTGCTTGCTAATCAAATGATCTACAGAATGATTTCCTCCCTAAATAAGAGTGAAGAATAACTAACTTGAATGCATATATAAAATTATAGTAGTTGGCAAAAGGGACTTCTGGAGTTGTAGTTCTGAAGCTGATTGATGTGTATCTGCTTATACTGAAGCTGAATTCAGATCACTAACTTGGGTCTGCTAGGAGAAGCCTGTGGCAAAGTCCAGTGGCTTATTATTGTTGTGAACTCAGAGTGTTTCCATGAATGACAGAACATCTCTTAGCGTTTGCACTGGTCGAGGCCAAATTTGGCACCTATGTAAATATATATATTTGTTATGCTTCAAGTAAGTTTCTGTTGGATGGGATTGAAATATGTTATCAAGATTGACTGAAACACAAAAAAAATAAGCAAGACCTTCAAAATGAACTTAATAATTTGGGATTTAGTAATATAAAAATCAGGAAAAATGCATCATCTTTTCTAAAGGCCAGATTCCCTTAAAGGTCTTAGAAATACAGGCACTCAAAATTATAAGCACTTAAAATTTTAAACATCTTGGCCCTTCATAGTTACTTGCTCTTCACTGGGATTTATGAAACTTTTTGTTTCTTTCGCATTTTCTATCAATTTAATTTCTCTCATGCTACCTCCAGAAAGCCTAAATACTTGGTTTAATGAAAGCAATAGTTCTTCCGTCTACTTCTCCTCCAGACAGGATCTTTCCAAGACATCACTTTTTGTGAAGCTACGTTGCATGAAAACTGAAAATACGCATGAGCTGACACTGTACCTGTCTGTTGACTTGTGATGAACTGAGGAGGGTGAACAGAGATGTGAAACTTTTAAGAGGAGAAGGGGAGGCAGTTTGTGTGCTGAATTAGTGGGCTGTTTTGCCTCATTCTTGCTAATATGTTGCCAATTTATGACTCTGCATCACAAGGGAAATAGCATTTCTGCAGTTCTTGTAAACTCTGTCTAGTAACTTCTTCCACATATAAAATGATGTTTTTTTTCTTGCAAGCAAGTGAAAGCAGCTGAAACTGGTTTGACATCTAACTTTGAATCCTACTAATGTGCTTCGCACAATTTGTGTTTGTATTGTACAACACAGAATGATAGAATATACCAAAATTTGGGCATCTTTTTGCCGGATGCTATGCAGAAAGGCATCTACGAAAGTTCATTCTTTGCCTCAAAGAGTTTGTAGTCTAAATAGGACAAAATACAATGAGCCATATCATGGTGAGGAATAGCTTTGTCTGGAAGTATTTGTCCAGAGAGGAAAAATTGATCAGTCCTGAGGAAGTTCAGCCAGTTTAAATACATATTGTAGATCTATCATGATGACAGCTACAGTTTCTTGTAATTCCTGCTAGTGCAGAGAGCACTGTCAGCAGAAATCATGTACTATGAGAATACCCCTATCCTAAGTTTAGAAGTTGGACAACCTCTGAACTGTGTTACTGAATTGTGCCTTATGAAGGACATTTTATTGTACTATTATTTTTCATTGTTGCCAGCAGCATGGTCTGTAGGCTACACCTGAGGCAGACCCTGGAAAAACTGTAGGCTTCTACTTCAAGGTAGCTTGGAGAACATACTTCTGAACATCGATTGCAGTCAGTGAAACTGTGTAATAAAATATCCCTGCAGGGATGTTTTCAAGTCATTTGAGGTCAAAACGTTCGGTGATAGAACATCCAAGTAGAGCCAAGCAGTGTACCCTAAGCTGTTCCATCAGCTCCTGATATTGTGCTTTTATTTTCTTCCCTAAATAAAAGAAGTTCTCTTGTAAGACATATTGTTCACCTGCTGACCCACCAAGCTAGGAGGCTACAGGTGGTCTTGGATGTAGTGGCTGATGTGCCATACACAGAACCAAAGGGTTTATATGCTGTGCAGTGGGACTAAACTGATAAAAATTTAAACAGGCAGAGGAAACTGAGGGCTCTGCTGGAGAATAAAAAGAATGATGGGAAAATGCCAAGAGATTATTGGCTTAGCCAAAGATTACACATTCGTACTAGTAATTAAAATATTTTGCATTGGATGTAGGCTTTGGCAGGTACCACTGACAAAAGATTTCACATATGCTTGCGTGCGTGCAAGTATACAAGCTCACACACACACGCACACATACGCACAGGCAAACAGAAAGAATGAAATAAGCCATTAAGAAATATTTCTGCATAATGCAATTATTACAGCTGTATAATTGAATGGGGAAACCATTGATCTGTAGTAGAAAGGAAATTGCTCTTTTCATTGTGTTCCTATGAATATGTGAACATTAATCTCAATCTATAATCAACGTTCATTTCAAATCTGATTGCGTGCCACTAAACACCCGTAGCTATGCTAACATTATGTTAATACGGTTCAACATCATAGCTCCCAGCTTCACAGCACAAATATTTTTCTTTGGCAATCAATAGTAATTTCAGCTGAGTGGATGGAAGTCACGTTTTAATGGTAATCTTTCCTCCAAGCCTCCAAGTGGAAACTCGACTGGTACCTTAACACGGCTGCAGTGCATTGCATGTAATCAGATAAATTAACCTAAAAGAGAAAGAGAGAGAAAACACAGATATACAGCGGCACCAAGAAGCTCTACATTTTCCTGATAGATTAAAGTGCTCATTACCATGAGAGAGAGAGAGAGAGAGGATTTCAAGAGGGGAAGCTGAATTCCTTTGGCTCTGAGCCATGGCTGGAGAGCCGGCAGGTCACCGCACGGTACTTGGAGCACACGGTGTGGTGGGGAGATTCCTCGGAGGAGCAGGAAACAAGGCAAATCAGGGAGCGTGGACTTTGGCTCTGCTGCTGAGACAAAGGCAGGCCTAAGGGTCCAGGTGCTTGTCCAAGAATAAGGAGTCTCAGATTGAATGCACTGGTGCACATTCTGTGTGACCTTGGCAAAATTACTTATTCTATTTGTGCCTCATTTTCTCAGTCTTGTGCAAAGAGAAGAACAGTGCTTTCCTGTCCCTTGGGGACGCCGTGAAGCTTCTGGGATGCTTGGTTCCTGGGGAAGTACACTGCAGAGCTATGTTGCTTTAGCTAAACAGACTTCTCTTGGCTTTGCTGACCCATGGAGGTAAAGTTCAGGAACTTTTACACTTCTACTATGTTACATGAAAGTGTTTTATTTTCATTTTGGTATTTACTTTTAAGTACTTCCAATGCCTTTAAAAAAGTTATTTTTTGCATTGGAGGGGCCACTTAGACTGCTGAACTGGGTTTCTTAAAATCTTCTCTCTTTCTATTCTCTGTTTCTAAAGTGGAAAAAACAGTAGTCTCTTCTTGTAAAAGCTCCACAAAAAGTGCTAGATACAGACTGGTGTCATGTTCACGGTTACTGGGAGCTCCATAAATTAAGGCATTAAGATATCAGAACATAAGGATATGAGAAGATCTGCACTGATGCAGCCCAAAAACCTGTTTAGCCAAATATCCTGTCTTTCAAAATAGCCAGATAGCAGGAATCCAGGGAAGCAGAAGGGATCATATAGAGACGATTCCTCCATGATACTCTTCCAGGATCTGGTGGCCTGTGGCCCAGGCATTTCTTGAGCTATAAATGTTATCTTTGCCCACAACAAAGGGTTTTTCTTGTTTGTTTGGGTTGGGTGTGGGGGGTTTTGTGTGTCTTTCCAAGAAGCCTCAAGGAATGTTTTTCATCCAAGAAATTTTCCAACTCCTTTTTGAACACTTCCCAGCTTTTTGCATCTTCAGCTTCCTCTAACAAGATCTTCCTCATCTTAACTGCGTGTGGTGTAAGGGAGTGGATTACTTGGAATTCTACTGCTCTTAAACACTATTTTTCAATAACAAATACAGATTGTGGCTTGTCTTGGTAGCATTTATTTTATCTCATTTTTTTGGTTCCCCACTTTGAAGCAGCTTTATAAGAATCTGATTTGTTGACTAGTCTATAAATCTGCTTATTTCTTTAAAGACTAGTCCCTACTAGGTTTCTTAACAGATTTAGGTGTCTTGATTTGTGTACCCCAAAAGAAAGACTCTCTGTAAAGTGAGTCACTTAAAAAAAATAATATCTATGTTCTTTCACTTAGTGTTGGTGGATAAATTCTCATTTACCATGAGCTGGCATTACCTCCAAAGACATTCGCTATGGGAGTTAGTCATTTCAGTTATTATTCCAAGGTCCCGATCAAGTTCTAGCAGAGGTCCTTGCAACATCGCTCCAATCAAGAAAACCTCTCTACTTGAGTGGATAGCTTTTAAGGAAACAGAGTCCTCCTGAAGGGCTGATATTTCTGATTTTGCAGATCTTCATAGCAGTTTTTCCTATTTCTGATTCTCCCAAAGGTATTGGCTTCTAGCAATCTGCTCAGATTTACTAATGAGGAAACCAGAAGCAGTAAGAAAGATGAGCTCCGAAAAGTGCACAGGTTTCACATGAACAGTCTCCCTTTGTGAGATTACTAACTCGTTCTGCTTTGGAACAGACCAGAAATCCCTCTAACTATTTTGCCTTTGGAACTAAACCATTTTGGCTTTTCACTCTGTATAAAATCAGAAATTCTTAGTGGTGTCAACTTTAATGTCACTGTCAATCTTAAAAGCTATCTTAGTTCTATTTTATGTCTGTTCCTAGGTCTCTCCTTTTACATCCCTCTATTTTCTACTATGAGAAATGTTTAACCGCTTTCTAATATTGTTTTACTAAAACTGTCCAATAGAAATGTGTTGCATTCAATACTGTGTATTTTTTCACTTCCTGGGTAGATAGAGTGGTGGAATATGTGCCTTTAAGACCTATGCTGGACCTATCAAAGTCAGACAAACTGACTTTAAGACCAATGGTACTACAAAATTAACAGAACATACTTGCATGCACATAAGTAGTGAGATTACAGCAGAGAGCAGTCCCTTTACATCTCTAAGATGAGCCAGAGTTTCAACTGGCTTCTGACTTTCCCCAATATCAGAGCTGAAAATGTGACTGAAAGCCAGCTCTCTCCCTCCTCCTATTTGAGCTCTCTACCCAAGCCACTGCAGACCTGACCCTAGGACCTCCTGGCTCTAAAAATGGATGCTCTCCTGCCCAGGTGGCTCTGAAGAAGCACAGGGCTGGAAATGTAGTGTTTATAGATGTACTGATGAGCAGAACAGGTAGGCCTTCTGGAACTGAGAAAACTGGCTGTCATCACTCGAGTGTCTTCTTTGCATGTTCCTAAGAAAAGGAGAGCCAGTATCTTTCACTTGCTGCAGACTGTTGAAGTCTTCTAGTTAATGGGCTAAATCCCCCATGACGTAAAGTGGGTTAGCTCCGCTAATGTCAGTAGAGCTGAGCTAGTTCACTTTCTGGCTGTGGATTTGTTCTGTTGTCTTTGAGGATGAGCAAGATAAAAAAGATGCTGTAGCATTACAATTAAAGTCCTTCATATGCTGTGGGTGATAATCCATGCCATTCCCTGCCCCTTTGGAGCTGAGTAAAGTTGTCTCAAGATTATGAGCCTTAGCTGTTCAGAGCAATTTTGACTGGATCAGAGGTTATAGCCTCTTCTTTTTAACATTCCGCTTTTATTTGCAGGCTATGAAGTGTAATAGTTCACCATTTTGGTTTAAGTATCACAATAAAAGTCAGTGAGATGGAACAGGCAATAAGCAGCCGTTTTACATCAGTGCTGCTGAGACGAAGTGCTTAAGTCTTCATTAACCTAGAGAGGAAGGAGTTGCAGAAAAGACACTTCAAATAAAATACTAGGGATGGGGCTGGAATCTCTTCTGGAATTGCACAGGCAGGCACATAGTAAGACTGATCTCTACGTGTGACTATCTCCTCATTTTTGTGCTGTCACACGAGGTGGGAGGCCTAGGCAGCTCAGCACTGGTGTGGCAGGTGCACTGGTAGTTGGCTGCATCACTGGTGATGGGCTGTAAACTAGCAAGAATATGCCAGGCAGGCTGTAAAGCAGATTTTTAATAACTCGGAGATGGCATTTCTGCATGGTGCATTTGCACAGTCTCTTTGTTCTTCATTAGACCCTTTATTAGAATTAAGGCTTCTGCACCTCTCTTCTGACAAACAGCACTGTTAATGGTCTGTGCATTTCTACCAGCGGGCGCACACTAGCAGTTTATGTGTGTACTCCGAGAGAAGATGGAGAATAAATTGTTAGGTGAACAAATTTGCTATCTCTGGATACCAAAACAACACACAAGAATGGCAATGACAGTTACCTTAGGGAATGCCAGTAATATTTCTGAAATACATAATATTTCACTAAATTATTTAAAGATTTCATAATATATATTCAATAAACTTATAAAACCCTGGTGTAATAATTCACAGAAAATAATGCTTACAGAGAGACAGGCAATTGGGGAACATTTGAGGAGCAGAATACAGGATACAGACATGCTGGAAATTTAGGTGAAATTGTCTCAAATATTCAGTAAGAGCACAAATCATCGCTGTTGGAAACATGGTCATGTTTTGATTGCATCTAATGGTAGAAGAGTCAGACCAGCTGTGAAATATTAAAAAAAAATACGTATTAAAAAAAGTAAAAGCTCTCTCCCATCCCCTGGGTAAGCTCCACGGCCAAGAACAGTGCAACGATTCTGATGCCTGTTTGCAATCTGGACTGAAACTCTTTTCTTTCAAATTGAGGAACAAGAAACCTGTGGCCCAGTTTTCTGGGCTGATGAGTGGAAAATTGGAGTGCACAGCTACTCCGACGCTGTGGCTGGTCTTTGCGTAGGACCCCTGGATGGCATGTGCCTAAGTATTCATCTTGAATGAGCTGTGCTCGCCTCTGCAACCACTTGGCTGACTGGGATATGCACCCATCACTAGTCCTAACTGGTGCTGGAATAAAGGAGCAGCCTCTGTGTTACCCAGGACAGAGTCCTTCAAAGCAATAAGCTGTGCCAAATTGCACACCCCCCCCCCCCCCCCGGGGCTGCGAGTTCTCCCCAGTCCCCAGGCTGTAGCATCCCCACCCTGGGCCTTATGCACCGTACTTTTTTTGCTGCTTCTTTAAAAGGTCTCATTGAGATTGCTGCTATTTACTTTTCAGTATAATGAAGATTGTTTCCCTTGCCTGGGGGAAATACAAAGTAGAAATGCTGAAAATTTACTGTTCTGGCTTATTGCTTAAAAAGAGATTTTGCTGTTTGGAGAGTGGCACTTACTATGCCAGTCTTGCGTCTCCGCTGTGCCCTGTGTTTTGCAATGCATGAGTACTTACGACATCTTTTGCAATCTTTGCAGAATCGCTCTATCTGCTGGGCTTCTGGTTGAAATCCAGTACGACTCTTAAAAACTTTCCAAAACATAGACTCCCCTTGTGTCTGTGATTCACTTTCCCCCCATTCTCATCCTAAATTTGCCTTCTTCCAGACAAGTAAACATCTCTTCCTGAATGCCAAACAAAGAATGACAACATATATTTTTGTTTCCTGACATAAAACTGGGAAGAGACAATACACAAGGAAAATATTATCTCTTAAAATAGACAGATATACCTGACTTTCTTCTTTTATTTTACTGCAGATTACCATTTTACTGCAGATTACCACAAAAAAAAAAAAAAAAAAAAATTAAACAGATGTAGAGTGAAAAGCAGTCAGAGAACCTGTTCACTTTTCAACTCCGTTACAGGCTTCTTAAACAAGCCACTTACGAAGAGAAATTCAAAGATATCTATCTAGTATTTAAAGGCCTCATTTCCTATAGTGTTCAAGGTCAGTTTTAAGTAATTTTGCTTTCAATTTAAATTAGAGGTAATAATCTTTTGGAGTAGATCTGCTTTGTAATGCAGTGCCGTGCACAGCTCGGTGTAAATGAAGTAGAAGCAACATTATCGTGTGCGTGAACCTGGGCTACTTACCTAAAGAGGGTGCCTGCTCCAGTCTAGGTGCCAAGAGCAGTATTGACACATCATACGGATATTCAAATCATGGCTTCAATCCCTCATCTTACACAGGAGCGGAAAAGTACTTCATTTTGCATGACAAAAGCAATTCATTAATGGTAAGAATGTTTCAGGGTAATACCTTAAAGATGATGAAGCATTTTGATGCCACAGGAGTCAGGATCAGATAAGTAACTAAGATAACTTGATGGCTGGGAATAAATAATGAAATAAATCTGAGAGCAAAATAAATGTAAAAACGAAGTGCCTGAAATATTAACATTTTCCCATGGTTCCATGATTACTACTGGGGGCAAATTCCACAGACTGCACTCAGTTACATCTGAAAAAAGTCAGGGTGCATCTTAGAATTGAAAAGGAAAACAAAAAAAAAATATATCCCAGAGCTTTTGAGGAGTGAGGGAAATGGGGCCTCTGCAGTTGCCACAGCCTGGGCCTGGTGCCGGTGAGCAGTGTCGCACTGCAGGTTTCAGGGTCGCTTAGTCTTGCCCTGTGCTGCAGCGATTCAATCCGTGATAATTCATAGTACCGTCATCTGAAGGGGTGAGATCACTGCAAAGTCAAAATCTGGAAATAACCACTTCGTTTCATTGGCTTGTAATTCCAACCAAACTAACCAAGGAAACCTGAGCTCTTTATTTTTAGTGGTTTTTACGGCTTTTTAATAACAGTGAAATAAATCATTGCATTGGATTGAAATGCCCTGTTTTTAAAACTTTTTAATTTTTTCACCAAGAACATTAGCCCAAATTCACATGAATCCATAAAATATTCCAGAAACCTGCAATCTCTGTGAGTGAGGAGCAATAAGATGCTTTCTGTGAATCTCACTCAGTTCAGGACAGCATAATTTTTCCTGAGCCTTTGTCATTAGAGCTAATTCACCCAAACAGGTAGCGAGTGAACAACTCTAAGTCAGACCTTCCTCTTCTGTCCTTATTGCAATACCATGTCTGATGCTTCTTGCCTGGCCTTCAAGACCAGCTGTGCCAGGAAAGAGGGAAAGGCTACAGCTCATAGCTGCTGGGCAGCGCAAATAAAATAAAAAGATGGTTAAAAAACAAAAGACTTTAATGCCAAAAATTATTTGAGAAATGGAACAAATTATAAAGGTCTTCCCTGATCAATTTTATGCTAGAATACTTCAGGCCTCCGGGCTCCTGTGTGTGGCCTTTCCCTGAGATGCCAGGGTGTGCTAAAGCTGTATGAGAGCCTGCATGGTTTTGAGCATAAAAGAAACACTTTTGGCTATCTGGCTGGTGACTCAGTGCAAATCTTATACGTTACTCGCAGATTGCACTTAAAACAGAAGGGTTCCCCCCCGCCTTGGCCGCTGCTGTCTTGTGAGAAAGGGCTCTCTGTGTATTTAAACGTCAATGAACTCTTAAGTAAAGAATCAAAACAAAGGAAAAAAATAGTCCCCAAGAGTGTGTGCACTGTGAGCGCTTTTCTGCCTTTGCCCTGATTTTTTTTTTTTTTTTTTCTCTTCAAACAGCTGTAAATCTTTGTGCTCTCTCTCCTTCTCCACTGGCTCTGCTAGAGGCAAGTGAGCAGCAACTCACACAAATATCCAACCCTGGAGAGAGACTAAACGCCAAAATAATCCCTATCTACTTCCCCCTGCCCCACCACATTTTCTCTCTCCTCTCTCCATGCAGCTGTGGCAGTTGCAAAACGTGTCAGCACTTGCAAGGGATTTATCTGATGCTTTTTCAGTTCTCTGCTATTTGCTTGCAGGACTTCAGCAATTTTGCAACTGGCTGTTCAAGACTGAATAGAGAACTTCACATCTCAGATCTCTGAATAGCAGCCTCTGTTGGGCTTTGGAAAGGGGGAGGCTGTTTCACTTTGAATCTTTTTTTTTTTTCCTATTTTTTTCTCTTACCAAAAAAAAAATAAAAAATCCATTGGATGTGTCTAGCTTGACCAAATTTGCAGAATCCAGTAAACAGTTCAGCAGAGTGCAGCACTCTGGGTCGACGTCCTAATCCAGCCCCGAGGACCATCTAGCTCCGTGGGAGACAGCCACGTCGTGGGGGCAAGAGCGACGTGGCACTGGTGGCAGCAATGACGTCGGCCTCTGCTCGCATCCATGCTGCTAGCGAGCACGCCGAAGCTTCACCCTGCTGGGGAAGCTCCTTATTAGGATGGAAAGACAGGAGTGCCCAAGACCTCTGGGGGAAAAGTGTTTCTTGGGCAATGGTGAGCCCAGGACGGGCAAGCACCCAGGCACCACTGGATGGCTCCGCATGGGCAGCAGCAGCAGCACTCTTTAAAACGTCAAGAAACAAGCCTTTAGATGACTGGGGTATTTTTATTATTTGTTTTTGTGACAAGGTTGTTCGTTCTTTTGGTGTTAATGGGATTCAAGTTCAAACAATGTTTGAACGTTCTTCTCTATAGCCCTATTTGATTTTTCTGTATAAAGAGCAATGAGAGGCAGTTTGTCAGACAGACACTGAAAAGGGATTAATAGTTGCTGTTTTTCCATCAGGATAGACATCTACAGGCCATCAAAGTCTCACATGAACATGTAGATAGTCAGAAATTTTAAAGTTGCTTCATTTTTTTTGCATTTAGTACCCAGAGCCTCATGGCCGGGTCCCAGTGGTGGGTTTCAATACACCATGGACAGGTGCAGGAGGGACTTCATAAGGTCTCTGATGTAGTGATATAGAAATGAAAAACCTTGTATGAGTTGCTGAGTGCATCATGGACATTTTGATCACCTGTTAACCGGTCTGTAGTTTCCTTATATACTGCAGTTAGCGCAGCCAGAACATCCTTAGTATTTCTCCTGAAGAGAGTGCGCGTGCCTTTAACCGCATGTGACAGTTCCTTAGCCTGCCGTGCCCCTCACTAAAGGTTCATTTTCTTCCCCTGGGACATCACTCAGAGTAATTGTCCTCAGTAATAATCAATAAATCCAAATTATCCTGAATAAAGCCAGATTTATTTAACACAGTGTAACAAATAGAAAACCAGAAAGAAAATCCATTTAAATACAATTTAAAGAGAACAGACTTGTCTGAGTCTATAGACTACATAGTAAGCACTCCAAGCTGGCCAAGATGCTTTACAGCGCTGTGTAGAGACCAGCTCATTAACCCTTTATGTTTAGAGAAAGTGGGTTTCTGATGTGGGAACACTGCAGGCTGCATAAGACCTCCTTTTCCAAAAGACCCTCTCTCTAAAAAGTGGCTTATCTTTCTGTTTATTCCCATGCACAGTCAATAAGGACTAGAGATGGATACAATTTTTTTAACTGGAAAATCATATTGGATGATGCCATTCTGAAACTTCTCATGGAAATGCCTTAAAGTTTGGTTTTTTTTTGTTTGTTTTTTGTTTTTTTTTTTCCTTCCTTCACATGGAAGGTCATCAGAATAGTCTCTGAAATCATCTGTTGGCACTTGAGCCTTTGGGCCTCAATAAAGCTAGGATCAAATTCATAACAAATGATTTCTGACTTCATGTTTCCTAAGAAAATAAAACACTATTCTTGTTTTTCATTAGCTTATTTATTTATTTATTTATTTCCTTGTTCCTAGAAAACAGGTTCTCAGAGGCCATGATTTCAAAATGCCATTTTCCTGGGACCCACTAGCTTCTTCTTTATTTTTGCAGTGACAGGAATTTCTCGTTGAGCAAAACTTTCAAGACTTTGTTTCTCCAGCTGATTAGAAGTTTACATTTACAGTTTATTTATACCATTTGGTCTTTGCCTCTGTCACTGAACAGATTTTGTAGCTGTACGCATGGGCCTACTCTTCGCCTGGACCACTCCTTCAGTTGCTGTCCCTCTTGAATGTTCTTTTACTTGGCTTTATTTGATTCTTCTCTATAAAGTGCAGAGAGAGCTTGCATGATTTAGAAACTTTCATGCATGTTTCAAACTTTGGTATTTCAAATGCTAAGTATTCAATAATCATTTTATGAGCAGTGCAACTTTGGAAAGTTGGGTTTTTTATGCGCTTGTACCTCCAGGCTGAGGTCTCGTGTGGATTCTCTGCTAAGGTATCAATGCACACTGCAGCCTTTCCCTTTCCCCTAAAACCTTTAGGACCTTCATAACTTTGAGATTCATGCCTCCCTGCCAATTATGGTTAAAATTAGCCAACTGTTTCAAAAGTTGAGTGTGTTTATGCACATGCCCAGAGCATGAGTGTGTAAACCTCATTTCCTTAGAGAACAAGGCTAAGAGGAAATTGGCCACTTTAATCAAAATTGACAAAAGTATTTAACATTTTTAACAGAGCAAATCAAGACTGTTCTTATCGTGTTCTTGCTTTTTTGCAAAAATGTGTAGTGACCCATATCCTCATGTTTGTTTATGTCACTGAAAGTAAGATTTTGATATGTGAAAAGCATGCAGTGATGAAGTATACCCCAAAATAACACTGCAGATGTAGATAATTCCCCCTCCAAAAACCTCATTTGACCAAATTATTGTGCCATTCTCATTGTGTGTGTATTTAGAATTTGCGGGCAGCTTTTAGCATGCACACAATTCTCTACAGACACATTCCTTCTCACGCCTGACCTCCGTTTTACATGATTTTAAGCTGTTTTCCTCTTAACGTGAAGCTATTCCCAGTGCATTTCAACAACATATTTAGCATGCCATTATTATTATTTTTTTTTACTTCAAATTTCATTCCATCTGATAGCCTGGCAGCTCTGAATATAACCAGTTTCCTTTTCATTACCAGTGATTTTTTTTTTAAAAAAAAAAAAAAAAAAAAAAAAAAAAAAGACATCATCAGGATTTCATTGTTTTTTCTCTTTGTCATTGAGAATTTCACACTTTGTCAAAAATATGCAGATTACCTAGTACAGTATACATCCCAGTATCTGAGTGCCTCAACTATTGGTCAATTTTGCAAAGAAGTTTCCAGCCCATGAAGCACTTGGTGGTGGGTGGTGTGAACACATTCCTGGTGAGACACGGACCCTGAGGAAATAAAATGAGCTGTATTTGCACTGAATTTGTACACTTGGAGGCCACAACTGCAGTCCTAAAGCCAGAACAAAAGACTGGACCCAATGAAGTGCAGAATATGACCAATATTGTCAAGAAATTGGTCTTCTCTCAGTAGAAATGTCCCATGGAAATGCAGCTGATGGGACAGCTCAAAGCCTATGTGCTTCCTGGAGCTGAGACTCTCAGCCAATGCTTAGCTCTGACAGCAGGGTGATTCTGCCAGGGGTTTCTGCGAGGGATGTCCATGATGCTCTGCAGAGTAAGACTGCACGTAAAACTAGACTTCAGATTTTCACTGTATTCCAACATTTCTGTACTTCAGAGTGTGTGTGTGTGTGTGTGCATGTGTGTGCGTGTCACACTTCAGTCTTGCATACACAAGTCCCTGATGTCTTCTTGTAACAGTGCAGTTTCTGGAACGTTGAGTGCAGTGACGTTAGCAGAAGTCTAACATGGCCATCACTGCTTTTATTAGGTTTTACCAGGCTGTTGTGGGGAAGATCTGAAGATACAATCCTGTCTCACCCGAAATTCTGGTGACTGTTAGAATCAGTGGAGGCTTTAGGAATCAGTGTTGTTGCTTGTTTTGCTTCCCCCAGAAGTGGGGTGGTTTGGCGTATTGGCTCTCTTCCCATCTTTTAATGGAATAGCCCTTGGAAATGGAGTCCAAGATGACATTTTGTTGTATTAGATGCAGCTGAGATTTGTTGTGTTATATATTTTCCACGGAAGATGTTGATTCCCTGAAATCAAACTTGGCTGAGTGAAAGGATGAATTTAAATTTTAAATTTTAATTTTTAGTTGTTTTTTATAAGGATTTGCTTTAACTGTCAAAACTTCCTTTCTGTCTTGTTTTTAAATGAAAAGAGTTTGACTTTTGTTCTGAAGTGATTCTTCATGTTTTTAAAACTGAGTTTGATTTTTAGCAGAAAATTTAACGTGTTCATTGGCCAGATCCTTTATTAGGGGAGACTTCGGTTTGTAAAAGTACTTGAAGAAACTTGTTTTTTATATTGTTGTCCCAGTTTTGGATAGGAAAATATTTCAAAGCTCAAAATCTGATGGCATGGAAAACTATTCTCTTCCACTTCAGATTTTTGAAAAACTGCTTCTGTTGAAATACTATTCTGCTTCTTTTTCTTTTTTCTTAGTATCCATTAACAATTCATTGCACCTCTAAGAAATGGATTAAGTTGAAGTAAATCCATTTAACAGAGTATTTTCCAAGTTTATACCAATGTGAGCTTGAGTTTGTAGGACAGAGCAGGCAATTACCATTTCTGTCAAGCAGAAGAAGCTGATGAACTTTACAAAATGCTCAGTAACTGATTTATCCGTGGCAGTGCAGCTCCCCGCTTCTCTGGACATGGCACAGCCCAGATTCCTGCTGGCTGTACATGCTGCTAAGCATGCAGACTCATACACATGCCATGGCTTGGATGCCAAAAGATTTAAAGATTGTCCCGGAGTGATGGCTGCTTTTTCCCTGACGCATGAGGGATGTGACGCCTCTGATGATGTGCATCGTCATCTAAAGCAAGCTGGTTTCTGCCCCTAGGATCTTTCAACTCTCAAATATGAAGAAGTTTTTTAATAGAGCTTCTGGCTCAATCCCAATGTGGAACGGCACCTGTCTAAGTCCCGTAGTCAGCAGCATTCATCAGCTAAGCTGATGCTCTGCACATGCTGAAAAGCTTTGCTGACAGGGAACTGCAGGCTTAAACAGTTTGCAACCTGTGGAGACCTAAACTGAGACCTAACCATGAAAACCTTGGTAATACCCCCTCTCTTAGTTCATTTCCCCTTCTTGCAGCCTCCACAAAAGAGGAAAGTAAATGATCCCAACTCCCCCACACACGGAGCAGATCAGGAGCAGGCAGCTCTCACAGACACCCCAGGAGCAGCAAGCAGCATGGCATGCTTCCCTGTGCATTTGCATGCCACAGATTTGCCTAAAAATGAACCCTATCTAGTTAACATGAGGGCAAGCTTAATTGCTGTAAAGCTAAGAGGAGGAGGAATTTATTTGGTTTCTCTGCTGGAACTATCAGAAAAGCAGTCACTGACTGGTTCAAACTACCTTAGGAATCCGTGGTCTCTAGTGGAGACGTGCCCACTTGTGTCTTTAAAATCCTCCAGCCACAGAAGCCATTTGCTGCCTGATTTATAGGAATATGGGACTGGTCGTTGCATGAAATTCAAACTATATTCCTTCCATGCTCTTTGCTCAGCTCATACATTATGCTAATGGTATTAATAATAAACCTTGAAAGAATTAGAAAAGCATTCCATACATCAGGCCTTCAGAAAAGCCACACCTTACATTTATCATGTTTAAAAATCTCCCCCTTCCAAAAAAAAACCCATTCTCACAACCTTCAAGCTGCTGGCAGAAGAGCCCAGGAGCTGTTGGGGGCAGTGGACCCTGCAGACAAGCAGAGAACAGTGGGGCAATGCAGCCCTGTCCAGGGCTCCAGAGCTGTTTGAGCTCTGGAGACAGCAGGACTAGGCTTAACCCCCACACAGACCATGCCAGCACGCAGTGATTCAACTGGCAACAAGACACTGCAAAAATGCTGCCTTCTCACTCAGCAGATCTGCTCTTAATTACCTGCCTCTTCATCAGGATTCATTTCGTAAGTCTGTGGAGTCAGGATGCATTTAGGCTGCTGTACCTGCGAGAGGGATTGCTTCTCTGAGTGTATGTATATACTGCAGTTACAATCATAATCAAATTTTTTCTTTGCTTTATGCTAATTCTACAGTTTTGTTTAGCAATCCAGAACTGACACAGTTTTGGGACAATAAGCTGGCTCAGATATGATCCGTGCTGCAAATAGAAGTTAGCTTCTTCTTCATTACTTTCTGAACCTCCCGAGAGTAACTCAGGCAACTTTTCACTCCTGAGTTTATCCAACTTTACACTGCTCTATACCTCTAGCAGTGGCCTTCTGGCTTCTGTAAGGGGTGAGTGACTGGTTGTCTATCACAAAAAAGAGAGCCTCTTTGGTCAGCATCCTTTCATTTCTAATTTACATCCACCAGCAGCTCCAGATATATGTCTTATTTTTGGCTCCTAAGAGGGAAACTTTTCATATATTCATCGTTAAACAGAATGAGCCAATCCATCAAATATAGAAGAACTTGGGGGTAAGGAGGAGAAAGGTCTAGCTCCACACCTTTGGATTCTAATTTCAATTCTATAGTGTTAAGAAAGATCATCCTCTGTGAAACAAGGTCAATGCAACAGTAGCAGCTTGGCCTGCAGAACACTCCCATATGCCCAGCTATTAATCATCCCATTTCTCAAGATGTACCAACCAACTTTGGAAATATCATTAACAAGTAGCTAAGCATTAAATTGCCAGGAATTTCCAGAATAAGGAGGGAAAGGGAAGAAGAAGAGAAAAAGCAAACTTTTTCTTAAATCTTCTCCTTTTTTTTTTTTCCCTGTACTCTAGCCAGATGGAATTAGGGCAATTGTTCACTTGCAAATACTGTGGAGATTAATGAGGTCCAGAGGCAGAGCCATGAGAAAATAGAAGTGTAAAGGAGTAGAGTTTCCAAAAATAAAGCTATCACGATACCATAGGGATGGATCAGCCTGAATGTTTCATCTCATAGCCTGACTGGGCAGGCTGCCTCATGTTCTTAGCTTATTAAAAATTCATCTTCCTAGGCCCACCATTGTGCAAATGGAGCTCATGCTTTTAGAGACCCACACTTCTCTACCCCAAAAGTCATAAGCCCTAACTCTGCCAAAGATTTAAGAACTTACACTCATTGAAATGTCTTAGGTTGTTATATTTGCATTTCTTTGGTGACTTCACTTTGAATTAACTTGTATAGTACTAACAAAGTATTTCCTTAATTTTATGAGAGGGAGGGAGCCCTGGGAGGCTGCAATGTTCAAACCGGACTCTCGGGCTCGGATCTGGGCCACCTGACTTTGGACTCATAACTGAGACATATAATGAACCTAGTTGAACATACGGGGACCTTTCTACTGCTAATATAGGCACCTTGGGTAGGTGCCTAAAATTGATTGGCCTAACTGAAACTCCAAAGAGTGAAATCCTTCTCATCTTCTCCAAGGTCAAAAGAAAATTTGCACTTGATTGCAGATTGCAAATGCCAAGACTGCACCCTCAAACTTTATTCCTGGCTGTGCTGGGAAGTGCGAGATTGTTTAGCTATATGTCAGATCTCAGCTTCCCAGGGCATCACAGGGGGATAAAAAGCTGTCTTGCAAATGACTTGTGTCACATTCTTCCTTGCAAAGTGCTTTCACAGCAGCAAGGATGATGTGCAAAAGAAAACAGTACAGTGATATACTGCTCAACGTCACCTTTCCAGAAAAGAGTTAGAAATCTTTAACCTGCCTACCTGCACTGCACAATACAGCCCTGATGCAAAATGTTAGGAGGCAATTGATGCCTACTTGAAGGTGCCACATTACTTAAGAGGCTATTATGTCATGCTATTGGTACAAGAATGTCTGCAGAAGAGTTATCCTGGTTGGGATATAAATTTGAAAGCCGTTCTCTCTCTGACACTCATGGTCAATATAGCTTCTTAGTCTCGAAGTTGTGTGTGGGGAAGGAATGGGGAAGGAGGACTTAGATTTACTATCAAAATAAGAAGCTTTAAAACAACACCTAGAAGATACAAGGTATAAAAGAAATTTATTGTCTTCTATGCCATGCTCTATAAGAGCAGGAAATACTATTCAAAAATATTGCTTTAAACCATTAAATGTGGTCTGAACCTAGCTATATTAACACAGCATAGAGAGGAAAGCTCATGAGGCAGCTACTGAAAAATTTCAATACTCAGTGCATAGGACAGTTAAATTTAAAACAGCTTAAGTGGTTCTTGTGTTTTACCTGCTGTTGCTGCCACACGCAGATCTTGTCACTTTAAATCTTCATTTCGCAATTTTCTGTTCCGTAACTGTAGGGTATATAGTTGGATCCACAGAAGTATAATATTCTGACAGCTGTTTCCTTTGCTAGCAGTTTATTTAAGCACATTATTTGGTGCAATTTAGACCTCATTCAGAACTGCTTCAGAAACTTAAAAAGACTCATTTCTCCTCCCGCTTGTCTGTCTGTCTGATACCGCTCCAGTCTTCAGAGCTTCCAGTTCACAGTCATTTCAGCCATAGTTAATCAAACTCAAAGAGGAAAGGCATATGCTTTCAGGCTAGATTTAACCTTTAGATGGGTGCCAGGAAATCTTTGGACATAAAAAGAAATAAGCAGAAAATGCTTCTGTTGAGAACAGCAAGAAGAGCGTATCGCTTTCCTTTACAAGGGCTGCTCCAAACTTGGATTATGGGGAGCAAATTAACTAATTTGAATGAAATATGATTTGTTTTTGAAATCATATGGGAAATTCTTTGTCTTTTTGCAATAGTCTCTGGAGTCTCAAAGCTGCGGCTATCCTCAAGTACCTAACTCCTGCTGCAAGCTGGGAACGGGGTTCCTCAGCACAGGGATCACAGAGGTTGTCTGGACTGGTACAGCTTTACGGGAGCAGGTGGAGAGAGAGAGAAGTTACCTGCAAGCCTTTACAGAGGCTCACGGGATGGCAGAGCTGCCCCTGGCCTCGCCGTGGTCTCAGCCCGAGTCTTGGGAGTATCCAGCACCGGGTCTCGAGAGGATACAGTGCCCAGAGCAGGAGAAGGTAGGGCCGGTACTGTAGGTATCATAGACAAACGTGGCTTTTGATGGCTCTCACTGCAGTTAGGGACAAACAAAAAGAAAAGCCAATCTGGACGTATGCCTGAGGTTTCCTGAGGCCTGAATAAACACCACGTCTCGTTTACTCGTTGAGCCTCTTGGCTCTGCTGGAAGCCGGCAGGCGCTTTTGCAGGCGGCAGGGTATGGGGAATCATTTTGATGAAGTCACTTTGCAAACTGGGCAGGAGGATGGGAGTGGTCCTTCGTCTTCGTGTCACATTTTTTCCCCCCTCTGCGCTGGAGAGACGGGGAAGACCAGGGCTGTGCCTTGGAATCAGAGTTTCCGACCTGATTTACCGAGCCCGGAGGAAAGGCAGTGAGGCAGCGTTTCTCCCTCCTCGCGCTGCCGGCCGCAGATCCCCGCACCCCGCGTCCCGGCCGGCTGCACCGTCCGCCCCAGTCCTCCTGCCTGAACCTGCGTGTGCCGCAGGAGGGGCTGACATTCGCATTACTAACGTGGCTCAGCAGCAAGAGATATCAATCTCCCAGAAGTAATTAAATTAACCAGATTTACACAGGCATTCACCACATATTTTGGATTTTCAAGCGTGCTGCCAAGATCTCCGGCTGCCAGGCGCTGCAGGAGGGGCAGGCAGGGAGGGAGGGAGGGAGGCTGGGGGCAGCCGTCCCAGGCGCGGAGCGGAGGAGACGGCTCGGCTCTGCCGGGCGGCTGGCAAAGGGAGCGCGCAGCCCGGCGCGGCCGGGTTTCCGCAGGGGCCCTGCCCGGCTGCAGGTCTCCAGCCGACCTCTGAATTGCAAACAGGTCTTCCCAGGTTAGAGCTCCTCCCGCCCGTCCAGCGCTATCAGGCTGCGTCTGATGTGGGAACTCGTCTTGAGTTATGAACTAATTTGTAGCGGGCAGCAGTGCGCTGGTGGTAAGGAGAGGGAGGGCGGGCAGTCGTTGCTGCCTCTACCGAGTAATAGAGACATTTATGGAGTCCATATTAGCTCAGCCCCGGCAGCCTGGCAGATTGAACCAGCTGATCTGCTGCTCATATCTGAACTAGCTCGTTTTAAAGCTAGTTTAAGTAGATCTAATCTACAGTGCAGTCACAATATCCTGTGTGTGCTCAATCATTTATTCAGTGCCACATCCTGAAATCCTTCTCTTTGTAGTAATTTAATCAGACCCGTTCACTGCAAGGAGACTAATTGCCTGGATGGGGTGTGTAAGATTTAGCCAACGCATCAAGTAATCTGGGCAAGTCGCTTTAAAAGCCCAGTGACTCAGTTTATCCGTCTGTGTAATGGGGCATTCCCTTTGTCTCGGCGCTGTTGAAAGACATAATAAAATATAACAGAGACGTTGGGCGGCAGGTACTCAGCGTCTCCTTGGGCTTGGTCATTAGGTCTTGACGAAGCCAACCTTGCTCATGAAAGGAGAGGCACGTTCCAGAGTCCAGCAGGACTGCTCAGGTGAGGAAGTGCTTTCAGCTGGAGAATTTGCTTTGTGAAGTGCTTGATGCTTTTTGGAGAGAAGCAGCTATGACACAAAAATTCTCGCCCTTGCCTATTTTAATGAAATATGACCAAGTTTGTTTTAGTGAGTTTTACTTAAAATGTCCGTTTGTGTCTGAAGAAAGAGAAGTGGCTTTATGAGCTTTACTTGTGTGGTAACAAAAGTTTGAAATGGAGCTACAATGCAGCATTCTCTAATGAAGTGAGATTTAGTCCCTTCCAATAACTTTTTCACCAGAGTAGCAACAGCTAATGTGTGTCTCAGAGCTCATTTTTTGGTAGAGATTTCTCCAGCCTTGGAGAAAAGAGAAATTGAAGAATAAAGTTCAGGGGAATCAAGGCCAAAAAATCCCCTTACATGGCTTTACTGTCACAAGAGGACAAATGCAAAGCAAGTGGGCAGCAGATGCTTGCCCTGGAGATGTGGGTTACTGCTCCCGGTTCTCTCATGAGCACGGGCAACTCTGGTCTAACCCTCTGTGCATATATTTCTTCAGCCTGTTTCTATCTTGCCCACGTATACAGCAAGTGCTTCAGTCTGCTTTATCTTGCTTGTTATACATAACTTTCCGTAATGACTGACCCAGTTAGCCCTGGCTTTATTTGGAAGTGCTTTGTGCTAACTAAGTGATCTTCACCATGCTCTTTGAAGATCAAATGGTTTCAAAAGGCTGGAGGTTTCTGTGAAAACGAGTAGGCACTGGCTTGGTCCCTCCCTAAGAATTTTGAATATCATTGAATACCTTTGATTTTAGTGCATTCATGGGACAATGTTTCTATCTTCAAATGCCAAGTATGAAAAAGGGCCAGCTTTCACTAGGAAAAAAAATGCAGCTCTAATCTACCATAGCTAGCCAACAACACAGCTTAATAAATGACAAGGAAAATGCATCTACCTGGCACCTTTGTCCAGTTACTCACTTCCCTACCTGTCAGCAGGGATGTTCAGTTGGCAAATGTCACTTCACAATATCACTTTGAAACTACTTCTAGATGAGTGTCACAGCAAAAAATTTAGCAGATAGCAAAGGACAACGTCCTGTGGGCCAATTCTAGTCTCACAGCAGGTACTAGCCAAGTCTTATCTTTTAATTCAGTTCCACGATCTGATCCACTTGGTGCATATTGCCTTGCCAAGTGTGACCAGAGGACCTCTCTGTAGAAAGTTATGCCTATGAAGTTCTCAAAAGAATGGGACCTCTGTGTGAAAGCTCAGGTTTGTCTTCTCTCCTCACAATGAGGTACAAAGACTGAGCTCTCTCAAAAATTATTCTTATTCTTGTGGAAGCTGATGAGGACCTAAGTGGTTTTGAAAGAAGTCCACAGACTTCTCATGCAGTCTTGCTCCAAGTGTTTTTCTTTACAGCCAAATACAACTTAGGCTTGGAAATCCTTGCGGCTTTTATGTCTTCCTGTTTTTATTTGAGTGCAGATTTTTTAAAAAATTCATTTTATTTTTTTTTTTTGTGACCTCATAAGCCAACTTCTGATGTTGTGTGGGCCTGAAGGGATTCCTGAATCAGCAGTATAGGAATACAGCTCCAGAGTTTCAAGACATAGGTTTCTATGCTAGGACAGAGAAGAAAGGAAGTAGCATTTTACATAGCTCACATGCACCTATCAACTATGGTGGGAAAAGTTCATTTTCTCAGCATCCACTGAAGCATGATTTAGCCTGGCTCCACCTGCTGATTTACTCTCTTTCTCTATTGCACATCCACATGCTGTGAAAGCAACTGAGCATACATATCCATCTTTATTTCCCCAGGATTTCTTATAATCTTCCAATCTCTTTGGTTCAGGAGTACCAGCAGGTTAGCATGCAGTGATTTAATGTCAAATGAGCCCCCTTTTTCACCTAAGCTATCTCCATATTGCTTGTGCTTCTACTGTTGCTGAACACAATTCAAATTCACATAGCAAATTGTTTATTTTATATTGCTCTATCAGACAGCATTCTGTATGGTCAGGATTAATTGACTGTATAGGCAGAGTACTGGAGAGGAAAACAAATACTCAACTTTTGAATAGAAAGGTGACTAGGAGAGAAACTGTGCAAGTTCACTGAGTGTTACTGTTACAAAACATCTGTGCTGTTTTGCAGAATTGTGCAGATAACCAGAAAGAAATTCTGGGATTCTCCCAGAATGACAGGAGAGACTATACTAAGTATTTCTAGATGTCTCAGACCCAAGGCATTTCTCAACCACTGAAATATCTTTGGGGATTTCCATTCCTGACCATAATATCAAAGTTAAAAATAGATCAGAAAAATGACTCTTTTAAAATGTGAGTTCTATTTTTGGCGCTGAAAGAAAGCCATTGAAAAAATCCTAGGTCACTCTGCCAATCCTATGAGTTACAAATAACAGACATGCTGGCTCGCAGAAATCCTTTTTTGCCAGAAGTTCACCGTTATCTTCTTTGTGATGTTTCTTGCAGGTATCAAGCTTCAGTGAGCTTAGCAGACACCATTGACTTTCTTGGACAGGGCAATGCCTTTCCTAAGGGACACCTTTATTCAAGATACAGCTGGAAACTAATTTATGCCCTATGTCTTCTCTGTCATAATTCATCTTTCCAGGAAGCCTTGTGGATGGGCACAATACCATGGCTCTTTTCTTCTTAAAGGCACGAGTAAGCACCATCCAGTGGTAAGGTCTTTTAGCTTCTCCATGATCCATGCTTGTAATATGCAGGATCTTCCCCTGGGTGAATTTTTCCCTCTTCATCTTGAATGTAATAGGACTGAGAGAAGAAGAGAGTCTCCTACTCCTAAGTTGCCTTTTGGCAGTGCCCTGGTGCTGAGGGGACTTGTGTCTAATTTCAGAAGGAGCATGGCTAGACCTCTGTCCTGATTTCTGCAATAAATAACTAACACAAGCTCTAGACTTTGTTCATCAATGTTTGCATGAGAAAGCTGATGATGGGCAGTTGGGTTCTGCAGGTAAAGCGCAGCTTTCAGCAGTACCTATATATATATATTTTAAAACCTATTTTTACATTGTCCCTGAGTGTCCTTCAGGTGCACATCTTTCTACCAGTGACTGAACAGAGTGACTCCTGGTCACTGTGCCTCTAGTTTTCTTTAATCTGGCCTTCTTTCATCCAGGCCTTGTGCCTGGGATATGCCAATAGACTTGGCTTAAATATCCCCTCTGTTCTGCTGTATTTCAGTCTCCTACAGGAATTGCTGATACTAGCAGTTTAGGATTAGGACCCTCTACAAGAAAAGATCTTGCACTTAAAAATCTGCTGTTAACAGCATTCAAAATATCCTCTGATAATCAAAAGTATATTGTTAAAAATACTCCCAGTGCTTCTTGTGTTAATTCCAGTAAAGAATAAACTTTCAGGGCAATGGGTAACTTGGGTGAGATTTCAGTAAAATATGCACAAAGAAAAGAAAATCTATAACTTTAATCGAAAGGGTACATTTACAACTTGTCAAGTATACTTTGGGAATGTTGTTAAACTAATGAATTCTGAGGAATGACACTCTTTAGGTTCAACTTGATAATAAGCACAGAGACATCCCTTGTTGATCTCAATTTCTTCCCACTGGGAGCCTTATTAAGCCTGGTAGTGAGTCTCAGGAAGTTTTTGCTAGGAATGGGCTATTAAGACCAAAGGAATACTATGCCATTAGAGGTAGAAAGAGGCAAAATACTAGTGATAAGCAAGAACATCTTGAATGAGTTGGGAAATATGGAGAAGAAAAAGTTCATTTTGAATGGTAAATCAGAGGAATTCTCAGCATTGAAACAGTCTTTGTTTCATGTTTTGTTCAGCCAATCTCATAAACAGAGAGATCATATAAGTTTAGTGACGAGTCACACTGTTCAGTGGAGAGATCTTGAGCAGCGTCCTGCTGTGGGCATGTCACAACCAACAGTGCATAGTCTGTTTGCACCATTTCCTTGCTGGAGATGAAGAATGAAGAAACCATTTACAAAATATGATCATGATATGTTCATGTAATACCTGTGAGTAGGAAAAAAAATGCATTCTTCCGTAAGAAAAATTTTATAATGAATAATTCAACTTGCTATACCAGTTACTGCAAGTCCTGCCCTAGTTAGCCAGGCTCCAGAGTGCTGAGTTAATGAAGGCTACTGCTCTGACAGGGGAAGAAAAAGACTATGATTTCAGTAGACTTACGAATATATATCTATTTTTTAAACTTAGTTAAATGCAGTTATTAAAACTGAAAGAGCCCATTCTTAGCATTAAGTACATGAAGGTTCACATTAAAATAATCCCTATTCCTTATGTTTAAAATTAAGCAAGTTCTTCAGATGATTTGCTAAATTCAGTCTTTGTTCCTTAAACAGAAAGTTACCCTTGCATATATACAGCCCAAGCAGTCAAGAAATGATAAAGGAACCCCCCTTGAAATTAGTACAAACTTGACCTGAGTGTCTGCCTAATACTCATAATAACCTTTTCGTCATCAAAGAGATTCTCACTGAAGCCTGTGAGGGTGTAATTTTCTCAGAGGCCATCATGCATGTGACACACAACACTGTCTCGCCAAATAATCCAGCGCTATGCTGCCGCTGGGATGTGTCAAGTTACACAAAGAAAATTATGCTTTTTGAGTGTCCCTAAAATAAGAGTTCAGGGGGGCTTTTAACATGGAAAGCATTAAAAAAACCAGGAAGAAATATCTTCTATCTCTAAATGTGCAGCTAAAGAAGAAAAAAAAACCCCATCTTCCTTTCTCCTTAAATAACAGTGATCACAAGCAGGAGACTGTTGTAAAAAGAGCAGAAAAGAGAACTTAAATGCTTAGCTCTGAAACAGACAGAGAGCAATTATGAGTTAGACATGACATAGGTGAAATGGCTTCTGCTTTTAAGGAAAACAAGACTGAGGAATGCAGTGTGATTATTTCTTTTACCTACCTGATCTCATCTTAGCTCACAGCAAGGAGTGGTGCAGAAGGCATCCTGGTTTGGCAATGCGATGCCAGCCCAGCAAACTGCAAAAGCATATGCTTGTATTCCCTTCCTGGGCACGCTAAACGGTCAATACCGCTTCGAGCGCTTTGCTGAACTTGAATTTTTCTATTTTAAGAAGTGTTTGTTTAGAGCTGGGTATTTTTAATACTGCTAGTGATTTACAGCTAGGCAGAAGTTTGCACCAGTATAATGTGCTCATAGCTGTATGCATACTAATGTGGTCCTTACTACTGTCACTCTCAATCTGTTCCATTTTGGCTTTAATAGGAACAATACTCCATTTGTTGCTTTTCTCTTCAGTTTTATTCTAAGCTCTTGGGTTAGGGAACACATTGTATTTCAGATGAGCTGCATGCTATAAATCTTCAGGTGATATTTCAGGTGTGTTCAGCTCCAGCCCAACTCTACTTCACTGGAGGTGGTGGGAGTTTTACCATTGACACAGTGGGTGGGAGAGCCAGGATAGCTCTTAGTGCTTTGGAAAATCTCCCCCATCAGTGCAAATAACTCAGCAACACTCTCTGGCAGTGCCCAAATATGCTTTGCCTTTGCCTCTGTTGAAGTTAACATGAGGTTTGCTGTTGACTAAAACCAGGATTAAATGTCTACATTTTTAAAAGTCTCAGATTTTGCTATTGTTCTCAGTG
This sequence comes from Rhea pennata, assembly GCF_028389875.1. NCBI lineage: Eukaryota > Metazoa > Chordata > Aves > Rheiformes > Rheidae > Rhea > Rhea pennata. Next base: position 6,386,030 of record NC_084678.1, read on the forward strand.
CCTAGGAGGAGGTGCCTTACTCTAAAGTCAGTAACTTCACCGCGTCAGCTCATCTTAATCTGCTGAGAAGCAGAGTTTGCTGCAGCCTCTGGTTTGAGAACCTGTCTCTTAAGGTCAAATCAGAGGTCAGTTTTCCAACTGCTGGTTGAAAAATCACTACAGCTGGGCAAATATTGCAAAAAGCATTTATCCGAGAGAGGCCACGTGTTTGCTTCAGTGATACTTGCTTTCTGCAAACATTCACATAAGCAACCTTTTGTTTGCACAGTAAAACGAAGTATTGCAAAGACCATACGCTAGCTATGTTCATTTGGCTGTTTTGAAAGGTTCTTCAGAGGTCTGGATTGTGAAGTTTACATATGGACTTAAAGAATAAAAAATATTTGATTATCATGAAATGTCCTTGATTGTCAGAAATGGAAAAGAAAATCTCCAAGTACTGCGTGATTTCTGATAGAATCATGACAGCTGATAACTACATTTAATATCCTTACACTTGTTGACCTTTGTAAAATGGAGGTAATGCTTCCTTAATGCAAAAGGGCCGGATACAGGATAAAATCATTTAAAACTAAGGTTCTCAGCTACTGAACTGGTTAAGGCTAAATAATAAGCAGGCAGATTAAAATGTTGATCAGTTAAAAGTCACATTAGACTAAGTTGTTCATAGAGTAAAAGGGATAAATTTTGAAAGAAATTGGATTTGCCACTGATAGACTACAGTATTAAAGACCAGAATGACACAAAAATTTCTCAGCCCCTCGTAAAACAGTCAAAATCACAATTTATTCCTACCACCAAGAATCTGTATTCCCCTGTACCTGTGGGGGATTTTTCTGCTTTCATATCACATCTTGTTCTTAATCACCATTCTGCAGAAAGTAAACAATTCCTCCTGTCCTTTCCCCACCTCTTGATATTTTGAGCCATTCTTGGATTTCGTACAATGTGCATCGCGCAGGGATGCTTGTCAGTTCACCGATGCATTTTTAGCACAGTCCCCTCCCGTGTGGTCTCTTTCTTCCTCGCTCGCAGGTGCGTGTCCTCCCACCACGTGCACACTTTGCTTCCTGTGCCCCCGCCCACCCTGCGTCACTGATGCGTGAACCAGCCCGCCTGCCCCCCGCGGTACTCCACTTCTCACCTCTCACCGTCACCCCATCTGTATCCATTTATCACTGCTTTCCGACTCGTCTGACCTCAGTTCCCGAGTCATTCTTTTTTGTAGCCAGTTGAGAATTTCACTATCAATGCCAGACTTATTAACCCTAAGTCTTTTACACAGTATTGTATGAAAAAAAAAAAGAAGCCTTGTGGAAGTCCAAACCAATTATGTCTGCTGCTTCAGCCTTGTCAGCTCTCATCGTCACCTCCGCTCCAAGGAGTTAATCATATTTCCTGAGGATGACCTATTCTTCGTAAATGGATTCTGCTGGCTGCCCTTGTACAGCTCACCATTGCAAGAGCCCGTCCATGTTACATCTATAATCTTTCCCAATGCTAGGCAGTAGAGCATAATACATCCCTAATTTTGTCACTCCTCCAGCCAAATGCCCCCTTACAGCATTATTTTTGTCACCAATGGGAAACTAAGGATGATTTTCCCCATGAGAGGCCTGAAGGCCTCAGACAAGATGACAGTCCCTATAGTAGGCTCAAACACACAACGAGAGGTGAAGGCTGATGAACTGCTTAACTCCACATGGGAAAAGTGGAGAGAATTTGCAGGCACCCTGCGCGAGTGCAAAGCGGCTCACCCAAGGCCTTGCCCTAGGTCAGGAGCCGATCAGAGAGCAGAACCCGAGTTTTCTGATGTCCTTAGGCCTTGCTATGCCTTTGACTATTTTTATCCAGGAACCCTCCTCCCCAGCAGTCTCTTCGCAATGGTGTCCTCCTGTACACGAGAACAAGGCGCACAGCAACATGTACGTTGTTCGGGTGCTTCTGTTAACAAAGGCTGATCAAGCAGCCGATCGGAAAAGCAAAACTGACACGTGTGATGAATGTACAGTGGGGCAGAGGGTGATCGTATGTAATGAAATGTGTCAATTCAAGTCATAATAAAAACAATGTACTGCAGACCTGACAGGAAGGATGGAATCCATCTCTGCTAGCGTTAGCGGTCCATGCTGGTTGTCTGGGTTGTGCCTCCAGTTAATGGAAGGAGACACCTATCACATTTCCCTTGAGGATGACTCACACACCTGTCTCAGACACCAAAATTAGGGTGAACTGTCCTCTGAAGGAGGATGTCTTTCTCTTTTGATGAAAGAAGAAGCCACAGTGGCTGATTTTTGGATTTCTACTCTTAGGAGATGGTGGAGATGGTTCTCTAATTATGAATTAATTTGGTTTTGATGTAGTCAAATGCCCCTTTGGCTTTCTAAAAATAGCTACAAATTTCCCTTTCCATTTCTCCCCCCTAATACTATGTAGGACATGATCTGGTCCCCAAGGTTTCTTAAGAGAAGGAATAAACGACATTGCCTTTGAATTACTATACTAGCGTCAGAGAATCTTCTACACTGAGTCTTGCATTTTTATTCCCCATTTCTCCTTAGTCCCAAACTGTGGACTGTGGATGAAGACTCAGGGAGCAGGGAATCCTTGTACCTCTAGCCACCTACAAACACTACTGTCAATCTTTGCTGCTGCTCTTAGAATTCTTACCTTTCAAGTATAGTAACAAGACACCTGTAGCTTAGGGTGTCCGGTTGAAAAGGTTGGAGGTTACACACCATATAAATGGATTATATGTAGAGGTTATTTTTTAGACTACGGAAGTACCGTCAGTCAGCAGTAACATCAATTTGAAAAGTTCTGCACATCAAGTGAAACAGAGCTTAAGCAAAATAAAAAATAGTCAGTCTCAGTCATGAGAAAACCTACCAGCAGTGTAGGTTTTCACATCTTTGTCTTCAATGGGAAGCCTTTTTACTATCAAAACAATCATTTTTTCAAAAAAGGACTGTTAAGTGTCTTTTGCTACTTAGCTGTGAAGTTGTCCTTAATATGTGCAGATATTTCAAGTACTGTATAAAAGTCACTCCACTAGCAAAACTTCTCTTGTATATCTAGACTTGAATCTAATTGTTGCATGATACGAGGAACAGCATATTAATTATCATTATAAAATGAGAAAAGATTTGCTATAACTCAGGGTATCAGATTGTATACAAATTTCAATACAAATTTCTAATTGTATTGAAAGGAGCATCGATGCATCTGTCCCATGTCAACTAAGAACCTGAGACCTCAACAAATCTTCCTGGCATATGCAAAATCTGGGTTTCATGGGATTTGCTCTGTCTATTTATACAAATTAGGAGTTTTTGTGCGAAAAAAGTTAGTGTTGTCTTTGATATATATCCAAACACAACCTCTCTCTCCACCTCTGTCCCCAGGAACCGACTCCGACTTCTAAATAAAACTTTTTTATTTTTCTTCTTCCCCCTCATCTCTCCATCTGTATGTAGTTAAATGTAGAAGCCATATGAAGCCTGTGTTGCCTTCCTTGTGTTTTCACAGCAGACTGTTATTGTAAGGGAAGCTTCCATGAAGTGGCAGAGACCACGCACTGCATTAGCATCTGAGCAGGCAGTGTAAAAAATCAGATCTGATTCTGCCTGTGGAAGATAAATGAGCCAGAGTCCCCAATGCCCAAGATTTGGTCATCTCTTTATGAGTTCTGAAGTACCTATTAGCAGCTTTGATGAGTGCTAGGGGAGATGAAGTCTACCTTGAACAATGTTAGAAAGCTGAATCAAATCACTCAAAATCTCCCAGAGGGAGAAACAGCCTGAACTGGTTATAGACACTGTATCCTTTTCCTCTATTGCCTATAAGGTTTATAGGAACAATCTGATAGTGGGGAAAAAGTAAGCATTTTTTCAGCAAAATCTCCCAAGAATTTACTCATATCTATAACAGCTACCTCTCCAGCAATTTTATGTATGTAGTTAGTCAGTTTTGCTGAAGCTTTTATTCCCACTCTATGTCTTCCCCTTCCTTTTACAAAGAGATGCCACCTGCTAAGATGAAGCAGGTGAAAATGAACTTTCCGTTGCTTGTGCTCCTTGGTCCTGCCAAGGTCAGGGCGCTGAGAACATATTTAGGGGCAGCAATATGTATTTCCAAAGCACTGCATGATCAAAGAATGCATTATTTTCTGCCACTCTGCCTTCTTGGAATAGTTTGTAGGTTGCTGAACACGGAAGGGTACAGCCATGCAGTTAAATCTGGCTGAACTACTGTGATTTAGCAAGTCACTGTGTGTCAGTGGAACCACAGTAATTGCTTTGTATTTGATTTTGGCAAAACAGAATAGCTGAAATTGTCTTCAGACTGCCAGCTGGGTGCACGTACACTTCTCGCTGGAAATGAGTGTGTCTTCATTGTGGACCCTAGAGCCTTATTTGTTTAACTGTGCACCAAATTCAACTGTATCAGGCAGGTTAGCTCTAGAATTGGCAGTTAGGTATTTGTGTTCAGCATCATAAATTTATACCACAGTTCCCAAACATTTCTGCTAGGCATTAATCAGTAGCGGCGGTTGCGGCAGAGAAGAGCAGCTGATCTGGAGGCAGGGACAGTCACCCCCAACTGCCTTGGGCTGCATGTTGTCGTGACGTGGCTGACACATCTCTGGCATACAATGCTTAGGGAGCTCTTGCTTTAGAAAGCCTGTCTTTCTCCTCCATGGCTGATCTCGGGCCACAGTGCACTTGATGCTGTACGGGCAGTAAGAGCCTGGATACAGCGCAGAGGCTGTGCAGGAGAGAGGAGGAGCTACTGCCCCTCTTTCTGGTGGAGAAATGAGGCCACAGTGGTCCTATGACTCAGCCACCATTGAAGGGGAAGCCTGGGAAACAGCCAGTATATTACAATCCCAGTGACTAAATTCGGAGGAAAGGGATCCTAAGTTTCAAAATGTTTTGTTTCCACAAGTAGTTGTGCCACACTGAGGTGCTACCCCATGCTTAGGCAGATAGAAAGCCCAGAATGAGTGAGCTGGGAAGAGCTGAGGTGTTTGCAGTTGCTGAAGAAGTGGGACACTTTGGTACCCATGCCTAACTCTCTGTTTGTCCCAGGGAGCTCCAAATCCAGCCTATTGCCTCGCAGATAACAAACCTCTCATCCCTCAGTGCCACATCTCACATAGCCACCTGAGGCCTTGTTAAAAATCTTGGTCTGCAAGGAGAAACTTGAGCACGGTTCATTTTCTTTTCAATACATTCTGTGGATGCTCTGAAGCAGATTTTGACGCCAGACATCTCTGCTGCTCTTGTGCACCCAGGAAATGCTCAGTATGCTGCGGCGGAGCTCAAAGCAGAATTATGTATGCCTGATACTGATGACTGGTAGGAACTCCTGAAGCCTTGAACACTGCATAGCATCAGAGGCTGACACTGTCAGTGCTTTCCTCACTGCAGGGAGCTCTGTAAGTAATGTTCAACCTAATTTAGAAGAAAAATGAGTTGGATTTGCAGCAAGAGTGATTTTTCTATAAGAGCAAATGAAGTGGTGCTCTAGGCAGCAGTGGGAAGATCTCCTCTGGGACTGTGTGTGGTGACTTTGGGTATTGGGAAAAAAACTGTTGGACCTAATGGACAGTCACAGATTTGGTGATGGCAATGCAATGCAGTAGATCAGATGCTGCCTTATTCCTCTGTAATCAAACCTCTGCATCTGTGTTTTTTTTTTTCCCAGGTGCAGGATAGTCCTTTGTGTAAAAGCTATGAAGTTAAATCCCTTGGAGTGTCTTTGGGTTTCCTCCATTACTCAATGTCTGTATAACAGGTGCTTGCTTGTGCTGTCCCTCTGGGCCAGTGTAGGATGTGTGACAAGTGCTGATACTGTAATACTGCTTCGGTGTGAGTCTCTTGATTTAAAGCAAGAGAGTGATCCAATGCAAAGAGATTTCAGCATCAGAAGACAGCAGCTTTGTCCTCTGTCCTTTTTCCGTAATTGCATGGAGCAATTGGCCACACTGAGTTGAACTTAAGCCCAGACCAAGAACTTCAAGAATATAAATTAACTTGCTTTGAAGGATCCTTACAGTGCTGCTTCTACTGTGGGAACAAAGGAATCTCAGAAGTGCAAGGGGAAGCCAGAAAAGCTTAGTTAGGTCCTAATGATTACTGAAGGAAACCAGTAAAACTAAAAGGAGAAAGAAGTCCCTGCATAAACCTATCCACCCGCTCCCACCTGACAAGGTTGCTTTGTGGGCTGTGGTTTTTGATGACCACGATTTGCAAAGATTCCATCCTGCCCCTACCCCTCACACCACAGACGAGCACAGGGGGGTTTAGCGGAGGAGGCTTTGCTGTCTTTTGCAAGGTTGAGGGATTATTCAACAGGAAATGAATTTTCTGCTTAGGAGTAAGCTAGGGAGCAAAACTGATCCCATTGTTTCCCATAATTAGGCCAATGCAAAACAAAGTACCCAAACATACAAAACCATTTCAAATCCTAGCCCTTTCGTGGCACCTGCTGACTATACAGGATGTCACTCTGATGTCTCAGCTCTTCAGTTCCCTGAATGTGGCTCCTTGTACCACTAAGGTCATGCCATTTAGCTATTCCTGAAACTCCGAACAAGGATGTAGTGACGGAGAGCAGATATAACTTTAAAAGAAAATATAGGCTAATAGGAATCTGCTATGCAAGCAGATGGTAGTAGATCTCATACAGTTGGAGAAATGTGACCTCTCATCCAATGTACATTGTTAATTAGCAATATAGCAATCAAGGACTGTTGTACTCGCCACAGGAGCAGATGGTCTTATCAAAATACAAAGAAATTGCAGGCGATGAATTGTGCGTAGTGCTGCCTGCCTTCAGTGCTGTCCTGTCCACTGCTCAACATACACCATAGGCTGAAAGATCACTTCTCCTCTGGGGTAGCCATATGCCTTGCTGTTATTTTTCTTTCTCTGCATATGGTTGAAGAGGGATGAAGACAAAGTCCTGTAGACACTGGTCTAAACCTGTAATATATGGAGGAGGGAGGGAAGGTTCATAGGCTGCAGTGGCAGATATCTCATCCTCTGTGGATTTTTTTCCATAGAAATGCCACTTGGGTTCACTAAACTTTTGAGCTGTTTCAAAAGATTTTATTGGAGCTCCTTTGCCTGCTTGACTTATGTGTTGGTGGTTTGAAGGATAGAGTGAGATTCTTAATTCTCAAGCCTGGTGTTCAGGGGTCATATCACCCACTGCTTTTGCATATTTTACTCTTGCCTTGTGTTGCTCAGAATATTGCAGCTGAGGTTTTCATTAGTCTATGTATTCTGTGGGTCTCTTCCCAGAGTATCCTTCTTTTTCAAGAAGAAAGTTGTTTGGAGGGCATCTTCTACACTTTCATCTTGGAAGTACATAATATTTGTCCAGCACTCCTGCGCTTTGGTGATCATACCACTTAGATCCTTTGCGGGACAGAGCACTGATAAGCAGACGTTGCCCAGCATCCAACAACAAACCTCCCCAAGATGACAGCATGAGAATCGGTTCAAATAGATCCAATTCAGCCTGTGCTGTAGAATCTCTTCAGGGTGTTACTAAACTTTGTTATCCGTTCTCTAATAAGATAAAGCTGAAGATTTTGTGGGTAGGTGATGCCTGAGGTATGATGCTAGCAGCAAAAGAGTTGGGAAAGCAGAGAAGTAAGAACTAAATACTTTTATCATATCCTCTAAACAAGAGTTGCAATCTTCCAGGCTACACAGATAGAGGGAACTGAATACCTCACCAAGCTTTTACACCTGTGTCTCCTTAAAAAAAAAGAATTAGTGGAACAAATGCAACTCATCTGGTACACAGAGAAGGAGATTTAGAATAATGATTTCTCTTCTACATTGCTAAGGCTACAAGTGTTGTTCCTACAGCTCACTAATATTAGCAAATGTCCTGAATAACAGGGATTTATTATATTAAAAATCTTGCTTTCTATTTTTTCCCTCCAATCTCACACTCTTTCTTCCCTCTCTCTTTCCTTCTTTGTCTCTCTCTCTCTCTCATTTTAGTTGATAAACAGGAAAGGCAACAGCCCCAAAACAGCCAGCGCATTGTCAAGGGGCCTGCCTTAATCCACTGAAGTCCCTGAGGAATACGAGGGCTCTATTAAGTGGGTTTCAAAGGCAGAAGGTGGAATGAGGTGTGATAGGAAACCAGCTCTTACTAACTGGTTCACTTCAGGCTAGCTTTAAATAAATTGCAGCTCTGAGCTGCTTGGACATTGACAAGAAGGCTGTGATATTTGTGGCTGCACTATAGAGAATTTCCGCCTTTTAAAGCCGGAATGGGAGAAGCTAAAAGGACTCAAAGCTGTGAAATTGTTAAGCAAAAACAAAACAAGCTTCTCAGCATGGAGACTTCCTGGGCTTGTCCCTGGATTGCTTCTCTCACAGACAAAACTTACCTGGCTCTTAAGGAAAACACATGCTGTGTTCCTTGCTTTTTCGGCTTAGTTTTGATTTTGGGAGGGATTAAGCTGTCTGGCAGAGGTTTAAGAAGTGCCATAGATGGATTGGTTGGAAGAAGTTAGGATACCATAAGCTGAGTTCTGGAAAACATACTATCTGCCACCAATTTGGGAGTTACTGTCAGGGGAGTCTCAGCAAAAAAATCTGATCTACAGTTAAGCTGCCATGAAGTAAAAATCTAAGTCTTGAGCTCTGCTGCAAATCTAATACCACCAAAAACAGTACCCATACTACATCCACTTATGTCTCCTTATAGCTTAATATTACCACTATAGATGCTGTTTCATATAATTTTGCACCCAGTTTATCTGAACTACTAACTGTGCGGAAGCCCAAGGTAGAGATTGGTGATAGCTGTGGCCTGACTTTTAGTTCATTTAGATTAAATCAAATGATAAGTGCAGCTTATTCCCAGAAGACCCCTAACAGCATTGATCAGGCTCCTACTTTTCAGGTTTTTAGTCAGAGTTTGAGTATTATATTCTTTCTCTCTTTTTCCAAGCTATTTTTTCCACCCTTAATCACCGCCAATAGAGATGCAGATTGCTATTGATGTTGGTATAATAGCTGGTCCACTGATATAAATCAACACAGAGAGCAGTGGATATGCTTTTAATGGCAAAGTCTTGAAAAGCTGAGGCAACTTTCACAGTCTTAATACATCAACAGCAATTACAAGTGAAGAGGCCTGGAACAGAGAGATTGTAGTTTTATTTGGTTAAATAGTGGTTTACAGGTCTAGCAACTGGAATACTTTTATTAGAAAAAGAAAATTAAAAAGATGTTGATGGAGGTGAAGAGCTGTTCTCCTTCAAGTAAAGCTGGCTGATTTTGTATTAAGCTGGGTGAGAAGGGGCCTCAGATTGTATTCGCTCTACCCTGCTTGGCAGCATGCAGATGGTGGGGAATATCAGAGGGCAGTTACCCCATCATCTGCTCTAACGAGATCGACATGAGCAGGTCTAGCCATGCCTTTGATGTAAACAAAATCTGTCCTCAATCTCTGTCAGTATTTGTCCAGAATGGATTAATAAACTAGTGGAAGGGTAACAGCAGTGGATTGGAACGATGGTGGATGGATGCTGAGTTGCTACTGCTGCATGCAAAGCAAATGTGGTTTTAGCTGTAAGACTATTTTTCATTGTTCTGGTAGTATAAGGGAGACTTAAAGCAAATAAAGCCAAAATTCATGCCTGCTCAAAGACTGCTTCACATTCAAAATGGTGTAAAGAAGCTGTTGGGTGACTGAGAATCCAGCTCCTACATACTGAAGAGCATAAATGTCATTTGTGTGCTGTAATTTTACCAGCCACAGTTCAGTTTGGCAGTCCCTTTACAAATGAGGAGAGGCCCACTGTAAGCCAGCGAGGGTGAGAACCAAGCCCCAGCGAACAAAGAGCCTTGAGGCAGAGGGAAAGGCCATGGAATAAATCAGTAAACCAAACCAACACCATGGAAAAAAATGCAAACCTCCAGTGAGCACAGTCACTAGATTTTCATTAGATCTGGTGCTGTGTACAGTACATCCACTATGCTTCCCACCAGGGTTTGACTCTCACATGTAGGCCATGACTCAAAATGACTGTAAGTGGTGCAAAGCCACAAGCGAGCTCAATCAGAAACCAGCAGGAGTTAGTGAAAACAGGGGAACTAGCAAACGGAGCACTAGCGGGCAAGCAAAGGACGCTTTCTGCGAGGTCAGGCGCCATGGAAGGTTCAGGAGTGATGAGTGTGAGCAGGTCTCCTTTTTCCCATGAGGCTGGCCTTTTTCTATTCCCCCTCTTCACACATCCTTGCTGTGTGGCCCCGCTCTCCTGTGGGAATGTTGTTGCGAAGTGTGATTACAGCTTGTTCTGCAGCACCCACTTGTACCATTCCCGAGCAAGTCGGGGCAGGCAGACACCTGGCCTGCAGAGCCAACTGAAAGGACAAAGCCAGGTTTAGTCACATGCCACCTGCAGTTCCTCAGAGGCTCAGGAGCTTCAGGGAGCACAAGCTGCAGCAGCAGCCAGCTCCTGGCCACCAGCCTTTCCATGAGGCCCTCTCCTAAGGAAAGGGCAGGTTGCCAGTGAAGTCAGCACAATTGGTCTGGTATGCCCAGGAACACGCTGCACGTACCATGCGTGAGCAGGCGGACTGCGTGTCAGTAATCTCAATAAACTGGGGCACAGGAGAGACATGTGGAAAAGCCAGTCAGGTGGGGGGGGAGGGCAACGCCTGCTAAAGCAAGCTTTGCAAGCAAAGTGACGGGCAACCTGGGGAATAGGTTGGTGCTACCAGTGCCCCAGAAGCTCTGTCATATGCAGGGACTCGTGTCTATCAGTGCCTTACAATAAGAGCGTACCCAGGTAACAGCTATCACTCCCCCACTGTAGACAGGTAGAGACACTTGACTCTCTCTCCTCAGATTTTAGTATAATTTACAGAAAAAATTTCTTTCAAGTATTTTTAATAGAAAAATAATAAAACTAAACAGGATAGCACTTAGCCCTGAGAACCCCGTCAGAGTTTCTTAAGCACCAAGTGAATTTCAATGGGAAAGAAAAATTTTAGCTTTGACTCTCCTTTCTGGAAGAAGAGAAGGGGTGTGTGTGTATATATATATATATATGTGTGTGTGTGTGTGTGTATTGCATGCACTTTATTTGCAAACACATCAAGGATTTCAACTAAACAACTGTTGCTGAGTCTCCAGTTTAAAGAAATTTGTCTTTAAAATGCTGCACTGAGTCCATAATACCGTTAGAGCATGAGTGCTAGTGACAAAGAAAAAGAAAGCCACACAGTTGTTAGACCCTAGTGTGTTATCAATGCAGATGTGTCCTTCTTGTGTACATGTTGCCAGGTGTCATCCCTGCCAGCTGGCAGAGGTCCATCCTCCATGGCTGGCCTCACTACTATCTGCCTGCCCATCTGAAAGATCCTAAGGCAGCAGCTGACCAAGGTAGGAATAGGAAAGCTGTGTGTCACAGGCAAAACCGTTGGTGAGATTCTCATTAATTTTGCATTAATGGTTCTATGTCTTCAATATCTTATAAAAAAGTGAAAAACAAAAGTATTCTTAGGATGTATGGATGGAAATCAAATATTGTGATACCTCAGTGACATTTAAAATACTACTCAACCTAATCCAAGGAAAACTTTTAGAGATAATGATTCATTAGATTCAGACTTAGGAGTGCAAGAGGTGACAACTATGCAAATGATGATAGTTGCAGTGTGAGGGAAGGTGTCCAAGGGTCTCTCCATGGCACTGGAGACCTAAAAGAGATCCAGATCAATTCCAGGTCAGTCCAAACACAAGTGGATAGTAGAACTTGTACTTTACCACCCTTTCCAAGACTACTTGCTTCCTAAAGTCAAATCATTTAAAGGCACACTTCTCAACACTACAGAAGAAATTAGCACCCTGAGCAGGCAGGTTGAGATTTGATCTTTAATACAGACTGATTCAAGTCACTACCATAACTGCCTAGCTCACTCCCATGGAGGACCAGGTTCCTTCATTCCCATTTCCTTGGCCAGGTAGAGCTGTGGATGGCCTTCTACCTAAGACAGTCCTTCTAGCTTAGACTGGTAACGCAGGATGAATAACATCTGACCATGTGTTAATGATCAAGCTTTTTGCCTCCAGATGAGTATTGGTGCTGAATGTCAGGTGACTTAATCTCTCTCTCCAGTTGATAGTGGGCAGGCCCCTATGTCAATCAATAGCATTAGCACCTTCCAAATAACGAACTTTTTGGAACTTATTTCTGAGATGTGCCATGTTCAGGGAGAACAAAATCTTTCTATTCACTAGATGTTTAGCAATTAAGGTCTTAAGGTCTAAGGTCTTAATCTTGCACTGAGAGTTTGATCCTATTATTATTGAAGTCGGTAGCAGTTTTGTCATGGTCTTGAATAAAATCTGGGTCAGGGGCCAAGTTAACTTTAAATTAAGGATCAGAAAATGTGAAAAGAGATAGATAACATCAATGGGAAAGAGAAAAGTTGATGTGTTGGCTGGACATTTCCTCACGGATTTGTTTCCTGCCTCTGAAATGGCACAAGTTTTACTTTGAGCAAATCTCAAATGATTTCCGACTTGGATGGATAAAATTTATTAGATAGTCCTTAAAAACAAGTGCAAAATTCACCACAGGGATCTCCCTCCATTCTAATTAAATTCATCTTTATTAAAAGTAAAGTGGTGGAGAAGGCAATCTTCCAATGTCAGTTTTCAGATGTTTAGTTATTAATCTGATCAGTGACAACTTGTGAGTTTAAAATTTATCACATAACAAAAATTAAAAATATCCTTTTCTCAGAAGATAGCTCTAGGGAGGGTAATTTCACAAATACAGTCTAAGCTTATTATCTTTCTCTTTCTTATACTATCTTCCCTCCTCCTCTTCCTTTTTACACTACTACATTTCCTACATGTGTTCAGCAAAGCTGAAAATGATATTTTGATAATGGGCACAGGATGAACTTTTAAGAGGGCTAGCTGACAATGTGAGACTTTGTTAAGGAAAAGAGGATACAATGAATAGCTATAATGGGAGTCATTAATGAAGGGACCATTTCCCTCCCCCCCCCCCCCCCCCCCCGCCCAAGGAAGACTACCTCTTAATGCCTCTCAGGTTTCCTTTTCTATTTATACAACACTGTGGAGGTCAAACCTAAAGTTAGGTCTTTCCAGGTGATGTATAATGAACTTAGGTCACTAAAGAATTTCTTGAATGCTTTTTAGCCTACATACCCAAATTAAGTTTTGATTTGACTACATTTATTCTGTCTGCAACAGATTCCACCTTCCTTTTTGTGGAGTGATGTTCTCCTTCTCTCCATTTACAAAACAAATCCTAAATGAAATGAAACAAGAGGAAATATCTGCATATCCCTGGCTAGTGTCGTTTGTATTCCAGTAGTATCTAAGAGTCTTGCTCCAGGATAGCACTGTGCTAGGAGCTGTACAAATGCATAGTTATAGATGATTCCCATCTGCAGAAATACACAGTCTATTTTTCATAAGGGTTTTCTTGTTCTCATGACATGTTAATTTTACACTAATACTGTAGATTATAAGGCTATCAATCCTTGTAATATAACAGAAGATAAACTTTCTGAACTAAACTCATCTAAAAAGTTGGAGAGTCCCATTCCAGTCAGAGAAATCTGGCTGGTTTTGATAGCAATAATTTGCCCAAGCTAGCTGCTCCCAGCAGTGAAATATATGTTGTTTTGTTCCCCTGCACTCTAACATCTCCCCTGTATCAACAGGAGCAGGTAATGCAGCTCTTCATTGCTCTCTGCTCTCATCTCAGCCTCTCTACGTCAGGGACATCCTAGCTCCAGCCTGACCAAGGACCTTTTATTTTTTTTTTTGGGGGGGGGGGAGGAGGCAAAATCCAATTTCACCCATGCTGCTGAGAAACCTCAAAGCTGAGACGATTAATATGTAGGTTGGTGTTACTCTCCTCTTGCCCATTCACTAGCTGTATTTAGCTATTGCCCAAGTGGCCATGCAGTGAAGACAGTGTGTGTTATTTCTGCGTATGTAACGAAGGGAGTAAACCATGAATGAAGTAAGTATTATTTTTCCTGCCGAAGGCTGGTTTATTGGGAGCCCCGCTGACAGGTGCAGAATGAGAGAGACGAGCAGGTGAGCTGGGCAGCGAGAGGAAGAGAAGGAAAGCTTTCTCTTTTAGTAGCAGCAGAGTAGTAGTGTTTTGCCCTATTGCTGCATTGTTTTTCATGAGAATAGCGTATGAGGCCAACTCACACTCCAATAGCTCCATTTCCTTAATGATGGAGAATTCCTGAGATGAGTTATTCACTCTCCACATCCTTCCTGTTATATACATCCTGCCCACAGCAAAGGAGGCTTCTTAATGAAGCAAGTTTTTTTTTCTCTTTTTTTTTTTTTTCTTAATTCCCTTTTTCCCATCCATGGGGATTTTGAGCTGCAGGTTCAACTTTCTTCCACTGGGCAGCAAAAAACTGGTGGAGACTGTTCCCCCTCTACATTGCATGTTTTAACTCACCTCTTCTGCCTGTGCTGGGAGAAGGAGGTGGCACACCTTGTCCCACTGCACATTAAAGCCCAGATGTATCATTCCTGAGGACCAGTACCCTATGTCTTCGAAATTTATATTGTAGGTTGGCAGTGTTTGTCCGTGCACACAAATTCGATAGCTTTTCAGGAAAAAAAAATGCTAAGTTGCTTTTATTTGCTACTGTCACTGTTGAAGAGAGCAGACCAAACTCCATCCTGAGTTTCCCCTGGGTAAGTCAAGACTGAAATCCACCCACTTCAGAGTGGGTGCAGTAGGCCGCAGAGAAACACCATGCTATTCCCTCTTTTCCGTCTGTTTTTTTCTTTTTTTTTTTTTTTTTCCAGTTTGTCTTTATATATTTCGTTAATACTGTCTAAATTGCGATAGGGCCGTTTTTTGTGACATGAACTCAATAAGTAAAATACAACTGCTTTTCTCACAAAGAAGGTTGCAGATAGCTTCCTGTCTCAGGAATGGAAGCAGATTTTTGTTCAGCCCTATTTCTTCCCTCCTTTCACACAGGCTCTTTTCTATCTTTTTCTTACTTTGAACATAGAATTAAATTCCTAAAGTGGATGTCTCTTACGGCATCTCCAACCCGGAGTCCTTAGTCTTGCTACAATTAGAGCTACTGAGAAACGGTTCCAGTTTGCATCACTCCTTTTCCATGAAAGGCCCAGGCAAATCAATAATCTATGATATATTTGGTTAATTTTACCAGCTAAATACTGCCACAACATTTTCACTATAGGAGCAATTTTCTATTGGACACAAACAGTCTACACTGACATGATGGGAATAGAACCAGCTTGTGCCCTACAGGGAGGGAAAAGGATAATTTTTTAAAAAATGTGCTAGATTTGAGGTGGTTTCCACAGCCAGTCATAAGGTCATGGCTTTCTAAAGAGTAGACTGGCCAAGACCTTTTAATAAATTCAGACATTATTACATCTAACTAAATAGCTCCAAAAGATAATAGCAGCTTGAAGAACCAATAATCACATGGATAAAAAAACAGGATGCTGATAAAAAAGTAAAATAAAATTGCTGGTCTTCAATAAGCAAGCTGCTTTTTATATTTTAATGTAATGCTATATTACCACATATGGTTACACACGCAGTGTTGGGGAGATAGCGCTGAAAATACTTCTTTTACTGGCTTTTAATAACACCAGATGTCTATGTGTAAGAAGGAGGAAAAGGACTGCAATGGAACTGGGAATTGGACCCTGTGGACTAGTTGAGCCCCAAAGCTGTGGCGAAGTCTCTTCCCTTCATATAGCACCACCTGTATTATTAGCTTGCATCTAGGAGGAGAAGATGCTCCAAGTTTTCAGATATCATAATTCCCTAGCCATCTGTCTGATGTGAGGCTGACACAGTGTACGCTGCTGCTTATGCCACATCAAGTGTTAAGCCATTATACAAATAATGCAGCAAAAACCACTCTGCTTTCTGTTGCTGTTGGTCTTTTTCTCTGAAATAGCCAAACACGGATATTTTGTTGTTTCATCTCAGCAAAAGACACCAGCTGGGCTTGAGAACCACACCACAGATTTCTTCTCATGATCTCACCAGAGGGGCAGAAGACCCATTAATGTTGTCCACCGTAGAGACATCGCGACACAAGTCAGTGACGGAATATAGGAGATTTCTGCACTTCAACGCAGTAGAAATTTGCCCATATTTGAAAGGGCAGAACTAGCTTCAACATCTTCTTAATAGCACAGTATAACGTAATTTTCCACAACAGGAGTTATCCTGTGCATAATCTGGGCTTCCTGCCTGTGCATGTTGGTCATCTACCATGGTCAGAGAGCAGTCAGTGAACCATAAGCAGCAACCACAGGATAGCTCGTGCACCGGCACCACTCCCTCTATTTGTTGTGTCTGTTCCCAGAGGGCTTGGTGACACTCTTAGACCTGACTCTGAACCAGCCTGTGCCAGGACTTCCACAGCCTCACCTCTGCTTTAATGAGGAACCCATCTTTCCTTGGCTAACCATGGGAGCTGCAATATGGCCTGTTACAGAGATACAGTTTACCAGAAGATCCAAGTTTGGATAATGTTGCTAGGGTCAACATCTCACAGTGAAGAAGAGGAACATGCTGGCCTGGGAGAGCAGCCACTGCAGGACCCCATATCCATAAAAAACTGAGTCATCACTCCTATTTAGCAGTTTTTGATGTGGTGTTGTAAAAGATTTCTCTGAGAGTTACACTATTTTGTATGGCTGTCCAGGGGAAGTAGAGATCAAACGCTTTTTAGATGGATTCTAAAATCTCAGTCTTTATATTCAGCAGTAGATAGGGAACTCAATCTTTTACTAGTCACCTGCTCCTTGCTTCCAGGTGTCAGAAAGAAAACTTCAAACAGCCCTAGCTCAGCTCTCTGACTGACCGCATTAAGATAGTGGACCTTAAGTCATTTTAATTGCATCCTAAAAGCAAAGGCAAGGAAGGATCCTTGCCATGTCACAGAGGCAGCTGAGCTAGGGCCCTAGTGAGGAGAGAACAGTGTAGTCACATCATCTGCCTTGAGCTATGGATATCTACCTCAAATCATCCCGGTGAGAGGTCTGTCTGCCTTCGTCCACTCTGCAGGGAGCCTGTTAAACCTCCCCTCACAATGAGAGCACCTTGAGGAAACGCACAGCATTACAGGTAACTCCCCCTGCCTGCTCCCTTCCCCAGCAGCGCCTAGACCTTGGGGGTGTTGGATATCGAGGCAAAGCGTATCTTCAGGACTGAGACCACTGAAAAGCAGTTCAGCTGTTTCAGAGCCTTTTGGTCCCCTCTATCCAGAGAGAACAGTGTTAGTACTGATCAATAAGTTGATTTTAGTGCCAAAAGACCGTGGAAGTGATTGAATTCCCGTTTTGCTTTCCTTTGCTTTCTGTGCTGTAAGTTGCCTTCCTGACAGCTCAGCACACGTAGGAGAGGAAACGTGGGTGGACATATCTGTGGTCAGGATGGTGGGGAAGGCTGCAACTGTATCACCCAGTGCTTGACAGCAAAAGGACTGTGCTCACCTCTCCTGGAAAACTCCGTACCTGCAGGGAGGAACAGTGGTTCAGGAAGAGTTACTGTGCACCGAACACTTCTGGCCCAGAAGCTTCTTGTACACATGCAGAGCTGTCCCAGGATGTGGGTGGAAACAGGCTGGTGCAAGTCATGGTTAAAGAACATGCGAGGGAAGCACGGGGCTCTGAAGTATAGGGGCTCTTTCCCTCAGCCTCCTCATATCTGTCGTGCCTCTTGAGCCAGGGGTCTTTCTGGCTTAGAGGAAAACCAGACACCACATATCCACTAGAACTTTTTATTTTTTGCTCATGTGCACTGCCTTCCTGTAAAGGTCTGAAAATCAAATGCCTTTGGGAGCCACTTTTTTTTTTTTTTTTTTTTTTTTTTTTTTAATGATGATGACACTTCTGCACTTTTTCAGCTCATGCACTTTTTATCCCCTGGCTCAGTTCGTAAACAACAGACTATAAAATAGAGAAGAGCAGTCCTCGGATGTGATAAATAGAATATGGATTTGATCCAGCATTTTAAGAAAAGATAGTTCCACTTACTGCAATGGAGAACAACGATGCCAGGATGTGATACGAATAGCTGTAATAATTTCAGTGTTTTTAAGACTTTAGCAGAGAAAAATCATAAATCAGACTTTGGAAAATTCACTATTTTTGCCCACAGAAAACTATTGCCAGCCTGCAGCAAGCAGACCTTCAGGGAGATCACACAGTGGGATTTCATTTACTAAGTGGTTGTCAAATTTGAGTCTGTGTCCTCTTACACATACCATCGGCAATCACATCTCCTTCAGTCTGTCTTTGCTCTTGCGTGTAAGGGAGCAACTGTACAGGAATATTGTGAGTTATGCCTGTTTTGTGTGGAGGCTACACTTGTCATTTTACCCTGTTCACTTTGACATTAGATCCTTCTTGCTTACCAGTGGTTTGAGATGAAGGTTCATCCTTAGCCATGCACTAGTTAGAGCTGGGGGTTGGAGCTAAGGAAGGAGGCAGAGTTTCGATTCTCCATTGCTCTGCAGCTGCTTTAATCATTTCTACCGGTGCAAAAGGGACACTCACCACCACTCAGACAGGATGGTGAATGGTTATACAAGGTGCGTTGGCAATGGAGAATGAGACTCTGGGAGTATCGATTTAGCAGACCATGAGTGAGTTTTCATTGTTTCTCTTAGAAATGTTCACAAACTTTTGTGCCAAGAGCAAAGATAAACAAATTTAACATCCAACAGTGGATAGGGAAAAAAAAATCCTGCCACTCTGGAAATTCAATTCTACAAGCTTTTGTAATACTAAATATAAAGAGATGAAGCAGGCAATACTCATTTTATTCCTTGTTATGGTGATGGACATATATTAGTTGCTAGAAGCCTCAAAACACTACTTAAGGGATTACAAACTCTGCATATGCAGTTCAGCAGTTACTAAACTATTGCCATCTTTAGGCTGAAGTACAGCAATCATTAAACATGGGCTTGGACACTGGTTGGGATTTAAAATTGAAAAATGCCAATTGATGGGAATTATAGGTGGTGATCTGAATGTATTACGTTGGGGGAATATTTTTACTTTCAAATTTAATGATGTGATTTATAATAACAAAGGAAACATTTTGAAATCAAAAGAAAATATTTTGAAATCCAAAATATTTTAAAGGAAAGTTCAGAAAACCAATCTAGTTGCTATGGTCTGGATTCTTTTAATTTTCAAATTTCTACTTCACTGTGAGAGTGAGAGAGCACTGGAACAGGTTGCCCAGAGAGATTGCAGAGCCTCCTTGTCTGGAGATATTCAAGGCCTGCCTGGATGCAACCCTGCCTACCATGCTCTAGGTGACCCTGCTGAGTGGGGAGGTTGGGCTAGATGATCTCCAGAGGTCCCTTCCAACCTTACTGATTCGATGATTCAATGATTCTACCTTTCACTCTAAATCAGGATGGAAAAACTCTAGAATGAGAATTGTTTGTGGATGGGAAAAAATGTTTCCTGCCTACCTCTCTTGGCAAACCATTGTGTTTCCGTTTTGCTGCTGAAACTTCAAAAAGCAACAGGCAATGGTTGGATCAGAGCTGATCTTCCAGCACGTGAAAAACCCTCCCAGGATATACATTTGTTCAGTAGCATGTTCATGGCCATGGGAATGTTTTGAAAGGTGAGGTTTCTTTAATAACTCCTGCGGCTTCCTCACTGTGGGAAGGTAAGCAAGCGGTAAACATGCCTGCTTAGACAGTTTCCACATTTCTATTTGCTCTTCTGCAGGATGAAAACATTTATTTGACGTGTTTTTCAAATGGGAAACAGTCGTATCATTTGACCTGTGAAGCCACGTGATGCAGCTGTGGGGATGTACAATGCACTGTGGTTTTGAGCGCTCTGGCCCTTCCATGATGTCTTTGGTCTATCTTTATCCTCTTCTATGAGGGAGGCTTGAGGTTCAAAATAGAAACTGTTTCTATGCATGTTTTCTGTGAGCTCTTATTTCGGCATTCCCCAGAGATAACACCACCACCACAAAGATGTTGGGATGACTCCTCATTCCAGTTCCAGTTGCTGATCTTCTCTCTAATGTGTTGTCAAGCAAACAGCTCTGACTTTGATTTTGAATTTCCAGTCACCTATTGGTTGTTTCCCTTTTCTATGAACTGGAGAACTCTGAAGAAAACTCAAAACAGATCACCTCTGTCAATAAAGTCTGAAGAACCCAAACAAAGCTATGTTAAGAAGAGGTGGCCTCAAACCAGAATTTTGTTTCCACCATCTGTAGGAGAAAGCTGAACTCAAATGTTTGATCAGTGCCAAGAAGGCCTCAGCAAAGTCATTATTTCTAACCCTAGAGCTCTTCAGGTACCTAAAACAAACTTCTCTTGTCTTTGCTTAGAAAGAGCTTAGAAAAAGAAGAGACAGATATTTGATGCCTTAATAAAGACATCACTGACAGGAATATCCATGGGTATTCATGCTTTATTTTACTGTTAGAAACGTCCTTTCCTATTTAGGGATGAGAAGGCTGTTGAGGACCGTCTCCTTTGGGCTTGCCCAGCTAACCCCACGTCTGACAAAGACATCAGGAAGCCAACTGTGATGTGGAAGTGTGGCACTGCCTAGGCAAAGTCCACTTGCTGCCGCTTCCCACACTCTGACTCAGTTATTTAGACTACAATTCCAGTCACGTAGAACCTAGCTCAAAGGGATTGCCTTGCTCTTTCCTAGGAATCCTAGTATGAAGGAGAAGGCCCTCATTAGTATGATATCAATATGCTTAACAGCCCCCTGAGGAAAAGGTGGGCAAACCTGCCTTGAAGTTGGACGTAGTATCTGCCACTGCAGTAAGCAAAGGTAATGGCCACAGTCATCTTTGTGAAAGGAGTAAATACCTAAATATATCAAAAAACAAGGAGTTCTTTCTGGAGAGAAAGAAATTATACTGGGGGCAGGACAGATAAGGAAAGCTCAACACAGTCCTTTGAGTCCTCTAGTCTCCCTAAAGGGACTGAAGATCCAAGGCTTGCTATCCTGATCCTAAACGGTCCCCTCTCTTTCAGGGGATTCCCTGTGTAGGTGATGGTGTGAATGAAAAAACGTTAGAGGGGAGATTTTTCAAAGATATGCCCCTGATTCTCAGAAGCCCAAGCGTCTAACTCTGCCTGAGAAAAAGTCTGACCTTTTCTACAAGCCAGAATCATATCACATACATCAGGGACCTGGTGCAAGGAACTCCTGAGTTCTAATTCCAGCCCCTGTCCTCAGATTTTAAGCAATTTGCCCATCCCACAACCCCCACCTGCCTGTTTGTGGACCAGGGCTAACAAGCGCACGTTCTCAGGCAGAGATGTTACAGGCTAGCTCGTGTTTGCAAGATGCTTCGGCGAGGGGCGTCTAACCCTTGCAGAGCACAGGGGATGCAGTCCTAAGAAGTGCTTCCTTCTTGAAATGGAGCAAGGCACCAGCACACCTATCTGACCTACTAGGAAATCAGGGCCATTCAGCCAGTTTGCTTGTCTGGCTGGCTGATCCTATCAACGGAGAGCTGTACCAGGAGATGAAAGGACGCAGCAGTTTATCAGGTGATTTAATTTCTCATTACCCAGAATCAGTTCATGCGTGTGTCTTTGTTATCCCACCGGCCCTGCAAGAGCAGAAACGATCAATCTCAGAAATACTTAGAATATGGAAGGGTCTATTTTTTCCTCTCTTGCCCTCGCAGGCTTTCAGACCAGAGTGGGCAGGGAGGGGGATTGCAGGGTGTCAACAACAATAAGGGAGAGGGGAGACGATGCCTGGCGCTCGGAGAGTTCAAGCTGGGACAGTTTGATCTCTCCCAGAGCACTCTCGGTGCTTGAAGATCACTGCTTTTGACACGTTTCTCTGGCTGCTGAATGAGAGGATTTACTTGGGTGAAATTTAGGCCCGAGGGGGACATGAAAATCATATTCATAATTTGAAGTGACATGTGATTCAGGATTAAAAAGCTGGCTGGCAGAGAAAAGAGCTGAGGTTATCCTTTTGAGCCGTGCTAATGCAGAAAACTGTGTTTTTAATCCTGTTTTAAAAAGGCCTAGAAGGTTTCCAGCTGGGGCAGTTAGAATATAAAGGAGTGGTAAAGACAAGGAATCCCTTTATCAAAAGAAAAAAAAAAAACCCAAAACAACAACAAAAGATGAAATTCTGCTTTTGTTTTTCCCTGATAGCGAGAAGCGAATATAGGAGACTTCTCTGTTGGAAGCAAATACAGGAGATTTTTTTAACCACCCTTCCTTTGTTTGGCACCTTAAAACACTGCATGCAGCGAGAATGGACAACTGGTCGGGGCAGGGATGGCTATTAAAGGAGAAACTAGTGCAAAGCAGAAACCTCCAGGAGCCACGATTTCAGATTTTCTCAGTTTGAGTGTTCTCATGGGTTTTAGCAGTGGTGGATCGGGGTTTCAGCACTTGCCTCTCTGCTTCCATCGCTGCCAGGAGGCCCATGCCCATTTTACTGTGAGCATAGAGCAAAAAGGTCCCCCCTGTCCCACTGAGTGTACACTTATGTGATTAATCTCTGCTTACAGCATCACCATTCCTGAATGGTGCTTAATTAAAGCAAGACACTGCACTATCATCACTATTTGTGATGCTCATACTTGTTTTAACATTTTAGCTGATTTTCATCTTATCGCTTATTTTCATCTTTTTGTCTACCATTTCTCTCTTGCTGAGACAGGAGATAGTTGAAAGGTTGTAACGCATTTTATATCAAAATAGTTTTTCTTAAAAAGAAAACAAAAATAAAAAAATTGCTCCAAGAAATAGGTCTTCTCATGTTTTCCGTTGCTGTCTTCCCACCTCCCCACCATCCTCCCCAGTGGAGGTGAGGATTAAAAGTGTTTGGCATTTGGGGCAAGAGGTTAGTTATAAGCTTATTAATTTTCATTACCCTTTTCCAATGGCAAAAAATACAAAGAAAAAGAAAGAATAAAGGAAATAGTGAAAAAGGGAAAAAGCTAGGAGAAGAGGGAAAAATCATCAAAAATAATGAAAAGCAATAACTAAAAATCATAAATGTTTTCTTTTCAAAGTTCATAGAGAAAATGTTCTTTTTTTCTCATAATATTATTTACCTATTTTTATAGTCTAATCTTAGCACTATGTGGCAATGATGCTTTTTTAATTATAGTTGTTTATAACATAGCAAATGGTGGTCAATATTCCAAAGAGCATCTTAAAAAATGACACCTTAGAAGATAGTAACATGCCTCAAAGTAATTTGCAGACTGAACACCAAATTGCACAAATGTTAAAAACTTGCCCTTCCATATTTACTTTAAAAGTTTCTGAAAGGCTCAGATTATTTTTTCTGCAGTTTTGCAAGACTGCGTTTCACAAAGGAAAATTAGAGTTAGTTG
The DNA here is from genome assembly GCF_028389875.1 of Rhea pennata. Taxonomy (NCBI): domain Eukaryota; kingdom Metazoa; phylum Chordata; class Aves; order Rheiformes; family Rheidae; genus Rhea; species Rhea pennata. Next base: position 6,409,473 of record NC_084678.1, read on the forward strand.
AAGTGTTCTGTTTTGATATATTTGAGTTGATTTGGGTTTAATTTTTTTTTTTTTTTTTTTTTTTTTGGTCTTCCTACCTTTTCCTATTTCACATAAAGTCCATTTTGAAGCAAAGAAAGATTTGAATGAAATGAAAAATCAAAGCCACCCTGTTCTGAAAAATGTCACATTATTTTCCTGTTTTTCAGAGAAGACTTTCATTTGATTAATACCACTGCTTCTCCTCCAAAAAGACCCTAGTTAATTCGAATAGCACTTTCTAATGAAAATCTGCACTAACAAATATAAAGCAAATTTCTGCCCAACTCTGTTCAAAGTTTGTCTTTGGAACAAATTATATGAGACCTAGATTTCAATTTCTCAGTCCCCAAAGATACAGTAACTTCCTATAGTTCCTTTCCCTCTTCTGGAAAAATCCTCAGCTAGGACAAAAAATATGATCCAAAGGTAGCTCTAGTCAATGAGAACTCTTCTACGTATTGACTTTGGGTTTTAGGAAACCTCTGGATCAATAGGGTGCTATTATTAATCAAATAGCCTATGTAGAGAATTTAAGTGTGCCATCATATGAGGTCTTTAAATCATCCTATTGAATTCAACAGAAGCTTATTGAATTCTACTTTCCTGACTAAAATAAGTATTTACTATTTTTATCTCTTGCTCACTGTATTGAGGTAATACAGCTGAAGGAGGCAAGCTGCCCCCTCTCCCCAGAAGTGTCACTACACACTGAACCACTATCGTGTATATTTGTTTAAACCCTACTGATAGGTATGGAACTGAGGAGAAACCAAAAAATCTGGAATTTCAAGGACCTAACCTGACGACACGATTTGGCCTATAAAAACTTCACTGAGAGCAATGATGCACAAAAAGGAATGATTTTCTTTGATGTTTCCACCACAATTTTGAGTTTGCAGGACTAGCAGTGAGGGTATAGCGAAATTGCTCCAAAATCTAAACAACTTCTGTCCCCAGAATTTTTTTCACTTGTAAGCTGAACACATCTGATATTGGATCATCAAGAGACCATAAACATGAAACCCAATGATGCCATTTTTCACAGAGACACTTTTCAGAGTAGAACTGCACTTTCAGTGTGACAGCTTTGGCTGCAGGCCAGCGAAAGACACAATCCTCCAGGGAATTTTGTTACAATTCCTGGGTACGCTAAGAGTACATGGTGCATATTATATGTAATCAGGGAAGCAACTTCTCCCTTGGGTTCTTAATAGAGTTTCCTGCCTTAACAGCTTCACTAGTATTTTTTGTTTGTTTTCTTGCTTCAAGTGTTGGCACATCATAAACCAGACTTATTTGCCAATCATTATCTGCATTGCTGTCTCCAAGAAATACTATTTTGGGGTACTAATGGGAGATGACTGATTAGCTTGTACATTCTAGTCCTCTGCCAAAGATGGATAGTGTGTACTGCACAACGCTGTCTTTGCTAAAGAGAAATTACTGTAGGTGTTCAGCTGGAAAGGTGTAGCTGAAAACACTATTCAGAGGACAGTTCAGGAAGTGCCATCTTCTAGTCCGGATGTCTAATTGATTGTTTGCATGTATGATTACCATAGCTGTGGTCACAATTACAGTAATTACACGGGCAAACGAAACATGCAGTTGCACATGCCCGGTTCTAAAAATCCGGGCCGAGGTAATTGCCAGCGACCGCAAAGAGAGTCTGCTTAGAGAAGGATCAGTGCTCATCCTGGACCAGGCTGCAGTACGTGCTTGCCTCCTACATGGTGCATCCCACTTTCCACTGCCTCACTGTTTGTCTTGGAGGAAAGGAGGCTGAAGCCTCTCCTGAGCACCTCCTCTTGGACTTGCATACCTAACCTACATTTCTGAATTGTTTTTGAAATCCAAAGCAGAGATGAGGCCAGGCTCTTTGGATATCATTTTATGGATCAGTCCAGGGAAGACACTATACATAGTATCGTCACACATTATTAACTGCATTCTCTGAGAAACCCAAACCCAAGTGAGATCATCTGTATTCATAGGAAGAAGTCCTAGGTATATTTGCAGAGCATTTTTCTGCATTACTCCGTACAACATTACTTAGCAATTGTCATTTCACTCTGTGTACAAGAGTTGACTTTTCATCTGACAGCTTCAAAAATGAGGTAGAAAAGTTAATTCTTGAGGTAGAAAAGTTAATTCTAAGATCTAAGAGGCATTCAGTTTTATCTCAAAATAGAATAAAACCAGAAGCTTCATAGAAATGAAATATTAGACTTTTTAAGAACAAAATTTTGTAAAATTTACTCACAATTTTATCCTTGAAAATTTCATCATTGAAATTGAAAATAAATTTGACATATCCTTATTTTATTATTAATGTTACCTTAGTTTTTAAATTTTCCATTGGATATGATTAAAAAAAACTTCTTATATAATGTTGCCATTTAAAGAGTATAATGATGTAATCACTGCAAAAAAATTTCACACGCACACACAGACATATTCAAAAACAACCATGAATTTGTTTGTCTGTATATTATATTAAGTGTCCATGGTGCAATACGATGGGAGTGCAATAAAACATAACAAAAGATCTGTGAAAAATGATGAAATAAAAAACCTTCTGCTTTTACAATGTTATGAGAAAGACCTTCTTTAAAAATGTATTTTTTATTCTGCATCTTTAATTTACATGAATAATTTATAAAAATTAAGCAATTTTATGCTTCTATGTTTTTTTCAGGATTAGAAGAAATTATACTATAAGGAAAGACTGATGAATGAAATGCTGCAAATCCTAAAAGGAAGTCTAACTTGGGGGAAATGACTGGCCTGGTTTTTAAAGAAATATTGGAGGGAACACCTGAGAGTTGATTCATTTTTCATCCCAAGCTTTGAATTGTAAGAAAATCTAACTTTCAACAAGGAAGAGAAAGAACATGAAAGATAAACATCCTAGAAAATCAGATGTAAATACTAATAAATGAACTTAGCTGTCAGAGGTACAAACTGCTTCAAAGTGACTGTTTTTAAACAAGAGTAGATACTTGCTGCATGCTTCATGAAATACATTGCACAGATATCTAAACATGTATCAATATGTGTTATGTACATATACTATTTAATTAGGTCATGAACTGATACTTCACGTGGCCATGAGCCACCAGGTATTGTACGCTAACAGACACCCCTCAGATTGCCCCTTTCTCCATCTACCTACATCCATCTGGCAGACATGAGATGGGCCAGCTGCACAAGGAAACACTGTGCTTCTCTTCTCGGCTAGAGGAATAGCCTACTGACAGCTTTCACAAAGGAGCAAGTGAAATAACTGGAAATGGGCATGCTCAGAAGTCCTGTTCAGGAGTGGGCAGGACCTTCTCTGCAGCTTTGGGGTACCTTCCTGGGTACAGTCCATCTCACCTAACTTAAAGATACTTCTAAGCTTTAGGAAATCTAGACTTTCTTTAGAGAAGCTTTGTTCACAGTTAATGCTTCCCATTTATTTTAAGACAGGATGAATCACAGTTTAGAAGTGTCAAGCCCTCTCCTTTGAGTACAGAGTTTGCCTAGGTGAAAATACTAAGTAACTTAAACTTTCGACAGTGAAGTGAGTGAAGGTGACTCCCAGCACGAGGACATCCCCATCGCTCTCCACATCATCGCTAACAGCAGCAGTCAACTTCTCCAGGAGAGACCTGGGCAGGGGCTTGTACTCACCTCGAGGTCTCCAGCAGCGCCTGTGAACGAAAAGCCCCATACGAAGACTAAACTAAGTCACTTCATTAAATGTTAGAATCTGGCCTGATTTTCTGTCATATGTCTCCTTCGTCCAGCCTGTGTGATGAATCACAAACTAAGCCCTAAAGTTACTAAAGCTGTTTCACGTACAATCAAGTTGCCTGTTTTGCAGCGTATTATGCTTTGAGGCTTGGCAAAGGGAAGTATCTCTGTCGCAGGCAGCACAGGAATTACGATGAGCTTTTCCCAGCTGGACTTCTTGTAATCATCACAGGGATAAAGAGTTCCTCGAGACTCGCGATCTCTCCCTGTCAGGCTCTAAGCCTGTCTCCAGGTCTGCTGAGCTTGTCAGGGTTTTTATTTACAAGTTTCAGCTAAAAATCTGTCCTCTTAGACTAAGCCAGACTGTTTCCACTTTTTCCTTAATCTCCAGGCTGCCTCCCTCCACATGTTAAGGGACATTTAGTTTGTTTAAGGCCTGAGGCAGGCATAATTACAAAATTTAGGCAGAATCCTGAACTGACCCCAAAGGTCTTCTTACTCAGACAGAAATCATTTGTCATAATGAGCCTACTCGTAACCCACTGACCCTTGGAGCTCAATTAATTTCATGCAGAAAAAGTGTTTGCAGCCTCTGGACCCTGCTGCTGGAGGGATTTGCACAGTGCAGCAAGAAGTCTTCCACTCATCCAAGCAAATGTGGGGAAATGGGCTTAGAAATTTCTCTGGACAGACCAATGACCACTGATAGGGCAATGCTCTTAAAGGAGGATGGTAAAATGCTGTATTTTTGTGTTCAATTATGTATGAATAAATGTGTTTTCCTTAAAATGATAATTATATATGAATAAAGGCATATAAGAGCTTGTAGGCATGTGTTTCAATTTTGGATCCCGTGAAACTCTTCAAAATAGTCACCTCGAATGAAGAGAGAAGTGGTGAATCGGAAAAGCCCCGTTGCCAGAGTGCTGCACCGGTTCTGTGCCGGAGAGAGCTGCACGAGCAGCTCTGCCGGGGTCAGCTGCTGAGAAGGGGGTAGGCAGCTCCCTCCAGGGACCAGGGAACTAATAACGATCTGCAGTGGAAATAATCAACTTGGGCAAAATGCTGCAATAAAATACCCATGCTGCTTCCCCTACTCAGGCAGAGCTGGGGCTTTTCTGCATGGGTCTGCAGTGAGTTGAGCATACACAGAGAGCATTTTGGCGCTAGATCTTCCATGGCTGAAGATGAACTGCCTGGATTTAAGCTCTTATTCTTTCTCAGCTGTTGACATATCCCCTAGATTGTTCCTTTGCTTTGCCTAAGTAACACACAAATCAGAGCAAGAATATAGCTTTAATCTGAATATTTTTATTCATGTTTTTTGGTCTCTGGCATCTCAAATACTTCAAAGGAATGGCTGTGCAGTTTAGGAAATTAAATTAAAATCTGTCTAAGCTACCTAAGATTAGGTGTCGGGGAGGCTAGGTAGGGGGATGACAGGGAACAGATGAAAGGAGGGTTCAGAGTATTTAGATCAGTGGCTCCACATTCAGATCCTGTAGCAGACTGTCTTTGCACTGGACCCAGTTGTGCTGGAGTAGATATATACTAGCCAGAATAATAAAAATCTGGCTGGTTCTAACTCTTGGCATGGTCCAGTCAATCTATTTAATTAAGATGAAAAGCACAGTCAAAAAGATAATTCAAGAGCCATCAGTCATCCCAGACAATACAAGGCAGTGATTTTTGTATCAAATCATTCAACCTGCTTATGCATTTGCGGGAATCCAAGAGGATCTTTCCAACAGTCATAGCCATTTGCACTTGCATAATACCTTTTGGCCAAGGATCCCAATATCTATAACTCTTTCAGCTCATAGGCAGGAGCCCACTAATGTATTTCAGAGCCATGTGATAAATTGTGTTTATTATGCACTTTCATTACACAATACACGTAAGGGATTTTGCACTAGAAACAAGTCCTTGGACTATGCAAGTTCTGCTGTGAGCTCAAGTGCTTTCATTCAGTGCAGCCAGAAAGCTATCTCAGGGAAATCCCCAAATGGCACAAAACTGGCATTCCCAGCTATTACTGCACAGCTTTCTGGCATAGGGCATGAAGGAGAGTGCACAGAGATTCACCACGAGTTCAGCCATGGCAGTCACTGGATGCAATCAGTTCACTGATTAAATTGATTAAAAACCTGATCAAACTCCTCTAAGTTGCATAGGAATGTACTTTGGATCCTCCGGGGCTCAGGTCCCCTGGGAGCAAAAGATGGCAGAGAAGTACCTCTCCCTCCTCATCTTTCCCTTCTCCACGAAGAACAAACTCACCATTTAGGATTGAGTCCCATGAATTATACACAGCATATTAAACAGTGTAAGTGTGTGACAATTTGCATAGACTGCTTTCCTTAGTTTGATATATGCCTACTATTTAGGTTGTTTAACTGATAACACTATTTGGTTTGTTCAGTCTGACAACACTGAGAAACTTCTTTTTCTCTACTCAAGCACATTCATGCCTGACCATCATGCAATATAAAAATAATGCATGCTGTGTGTGTGTATGCATGTATATATATGAAACACGATTGCCGAACATTTATGACATTAATCTTCTCTTACAAAGACAGAAGAGATAACTCATAAGTTATCCTTCTGCTAAAACATGAATGTAAATATGTCTAATGGAGACACTGTATAATGAAATATTAGGAATTACTGGCTTGCCTGAGCCACATGCAAATTTCATTTCTTCCTTCCTTTTGGGTTCATACTGTGTATTTTTGAGGTGATGGTATCAGCACTGTGATAAAGACTGGATGGAGAGATTCTCAACATAGCATTAAAGATCTAATCTGCATAATGTGGGATGCCTTTGGGGATGCTGGTTGCCCACTCCCCTGGCATCTGTAATTAAATGCATTTCAAATTTACATTAAAAAATGAATACTTTGCAGAGCTCATCCCTTAAGAACTCAATTCAAAGGTGAAACTAAAGGAGTCTAGGCTATGGGAGACAACAGCACGGTCTATAAATCGCAGTGGCGTAATTAAATCAATGTAAAGTGGATCAAGTTACTTTGGTGCCAACTCGACATACTTAAAATGGTTTAAGCCTTGTTTAAATAGGTTTAGCTTCATTTAGTAAATTAGTATAGACAAGCCAAAAATTTTCAATAATTTACCATTGCTTCTGGCCTCATCAGCTTGTATGTCACACTGACTTATATCATCTCTGAGACATACTTACCAATGTGTAACTTATATTCTTCTTCCTCCTTCTTGCTTTGGCCCACTAACTGGAAAGGATTCATGTGTCATGCACATATGCCTAGACAGAAAAAGTTCTTCAAAAAGAGTAGCTGTGGCTGCGGACAGATGTGCATCTTGAACACATTGATGTCAATGGGGGAAGTGCCTAGCTGTCAGCTCCAGCCAGCCGGTCATCACCAACAGCTGTCCCCCTCCACTCTGCTCATGACTTGCTCCTGTTTCACTCCCTCACTCACATCACTCTAAATTGGATTTTTTTTTTTTACTGAAATCAGACATTTTTCCTAACTTGACATATTCAGCTGGAAGAAGGCTGAACGCCTTCGTGCTGGCGCAGCTAAGGTGGTGCAAGCCTCTCCAGGAAGAGGTTCTGCTCAGAGCTGTACCATGGACAAGCTGGGAAGTGGCCGGCACCGGTAACTCCCTTGGCTAGCACAGCTGAAGCAGCCAAAGCTGCTTCAAGGCAGAGATGCATCTTCTCTCCCTTTAGCTTATCTGTCTTCTTTCTTGTTCTTCATTTTTCTACTTGGGAAACAAATCAATTAATTCTGTTGAACTCCATTGTCTTCAGTAGGGATGATCTACTTTCAGGGGAGTGACTTTTAACTTGGTGCAATCTGATCACTGTGTAGAGCATCTTGGTATGTGTAAAACCCGTGACAGATAATGCAAGTCTCAGCTTAGGCTTAATAAGGTACAAATAACCAGAGGGATCATCATTCAGAGGGCTGTGCAGCTCACAGGGAGTGCTTAGGGACAGTAATCTATCTACTCCACCAACATATTATGCAACTGTTACACTGATACCATCATACTTATCCCCACATTTGCCCTATGATGTTGAGATGTGTTATTATCCCCATTTACAGCTGCAGCACAAAGGATGAGGGCAGAATAAATGACTTGCCAGAAGGCAGATGGGGAGTCTATGGCACAGAAGATTATAGGAGCCAGGTGACCTGTGTCTTGGTTTGGCTCTATGCCCAGAAAATCTCCTTTTCTTCCTGTAGTTATTGAGCCTTCATTTTGCAAAATGGAAACCTCTATTAAAATCTCTAGCCCTTTAAGGCTTAAAAAAAAAGCAGTCTAATTCCTAGGTTTAGAAAAATATGAAGGAGCCCTTACTTACCCTGTAGGCCTAGGACTATTGCATGATTGCACTGTATTTAAGAAATGACCCAGCATGAGTAATGCCCATATTGAGATGTGGTGCAATTTTGGCCAACACATTACTATTGGCCTCTATTTTCCATTCACATGAGTCAGTACAAGTTTTGTGCATCCAAGACATTGACAGTGTTAGTGGGTGCTGATCCTGATTGTCTGGAGGAACCTCACAGGTCAGGTACACCGTTTCTGTGTCTCGGATTGCCCCTGCAGCACGGCTGCTCTCGGCAGCAGTGGTGTTTAACGGCAGGGCTCTTGCTATACTGTGCACGAGCCCCATCACATCATCATCACACACTGACACAGAGTCTGCACTGGGCTGTTAAATTCCTTAAGTATTTATTGAAGGCAGCAGTGCCTCAGGCTCCCCCCTCCCCCTGTTCTCCACATACCTAGCTGAAAATTACTGCCAGCCTTTGCCACTGACCCTTAGAGGAAGCATTGAACCGATCCCCCCTGACAAACACAGAGCAATGGCTCAGCCTTGCTGAATGACCCCCAGTGAGGGCAGCTCGACACCGTAGGCAAGGATTGATTGTAGGTAGCAGGTGAGACCCTTTCCCTCAACTGCCTCTGGGACATGGCCAAATGCTCTGTGCTCCAGGCAAGACGCACCGTGCATGATAGGATAGGAGCCCGAGCTACTTTTATCAGGACCGCCTGGCTGCTGATTATCTTTGTAGGCTTTGTAATTGCTGGGTGCGTTGATGCTCTTTCTTGCACACAGCTATTGGGGGACCATCAGAAGTGCTTTGTGCTTCCCTGAGCAGGAAATGGAAATGAGCACAATCAGTCCGCTTATCACCTCCGTCCTCCCACTGCTCCTCTCGCGTGGCTCCATCGATCTGCCATGAAGATACTCCCCATTTACGCCACTGTCCAGAAAGGGAGAATTTGATTTGATGTAATTGTTGTCTGATGCAGTCGATCAGGCCTCTGTCCAGCACTTTATGGAAGCGATATTACAGCAGTAGTGATTTTGGTGTTGCAGTGGATTGCATCGATATCCTCGGAAACTGATGTGTTACGATGAGAAAAGTGACATTTACTGCAGTAAAGGGAGCACATATTTGGCCCTGAATTTAGCTAGGAGTTGAGAGACATAATTCTAGCTTCAGCTGGAATCATTTATTCCAGCTCTGGATCCTGCCAAGATAAGTAAGTGCTTCTTCATGCTCACATGTTAATGCTGTTATGATGAGCAAAAGATTTATTTAGTTCTTAATCACTGTTCAAATTAAGTTGTTAAAATCAGGGAAAACTCAACTTTGAGGGGACCTAGGTGTGCATGATACACTGTTTTATCTGTTTTCTGTGGACTAATATTAGGGGCTACATTTCTTCCTAATTTATAATAAAATTAGAGAGAGGACAATGTAAAAAGAGAGAAAGAAAATGCCTAGTCTAAATCCAGTCGAGGTTCTGAATCCCAAATCAAAGGATTGAGGCATTCTCCACTATAAATGTTTTATGAAGAGCACACACAGCATGGTAATGCCCACAGAAATCTGACAGTTTTCTCTGCTTTCTCTCTCTCTGCTCTAGTTTCCTCCCTGTGCCTCAGATCATACAATTGAGCCTTGTTGCTCCTGTCCTTGCCTGTGGTCCCTGATTCATCAGTTTGCAGCTATCCCTTCTCTGTGGCTGGGAGAAGCAAGCAGGCGAGAAACAGTTTTCCTTGAATTGCCTCATCTCCATTTGTACTTTTGCTTCCTTTTTTTTTAATATTTATTTATTTTTTTTACTGCCCTTCATCGCTTTTTTTGCCCTTTCCCTTCAGCTGTGTTTCTTTCTTCGTTACCATTTTACTGTTTAGCGTTACTTGGGTGGAAAATCACTTCACAATATGTTGGGAAGAATTCTTACAAATTTGTACTTCGTACTAATGCTTCATACTCCCCAACTCATTGACCCTGACCTCAACTTCACCAGGTAACAACCGTCTGTGGCTGCATACTTGTGCTTTTGCAAGGATCTATTGATTTCTCTCCTGTATTTGAACCACGATTTTAAGGTGCCTCGGTGTTTCAAAATACCCTCAAGAGTCTGAAAAGAAGGCCTAGAGCCATCCCCTGCATGGCTATTGCCCATAACGCTGAAACATTCAAAAGGGATCAGCTCAACGCTTCCCTGGAGCTCCTGCAAATTTGTATCCAACAATTTCCTCACTGTATTTAGGCATCTATATGAACACTAGGAAAAGCACTGGGTTTGTTGGTTTTGGATATGCTTTTCTAAGTTCTTTAAAAAATTGCACACAGTTTTGTTTCTTGATTTTAATTTAAAGGGTATCTAGGGATGATGAATCTACTCCATCCCTTGGTAAATGGCTCCTGTGATACTTTGTCTTTCCTGTTAAAAATGTACCCCTGATTTTCTCTTGGAATAGGTCTAGTCACAGTCATTATTTTTAATTTTAATTCAGCTTTATAGGGACCCTTTCATCATGGCTAACTCAAAAATATGAGGACTCCTTTCTAAGTTTTTCCTCTAGCCACTTACCAAATGGTGTACAGTGATAGAACACAGAGAGGAGTCTCCATTGCAGTTAAAGCCTTTCTCATTTTGCTTTAACTCCATTCCTTTTCTGGATCACACAGAGAAACAAACTGCACAATTTAACTTGCATATAAGTTCCCTTCCACTGGACCTCCTTCGGCCACCAGGCCAGGGGATGAAACTCAAGCTGCAAACATACCTTCAACATGTCACAGTCCTGTGTCACAGTCTGACCTCAACTCCCTTCCAGATGAGAAGGTATTTTCACCCAGCCCCCAGCCATATTCATGTTGGTGCAACAGTCAGCCAACTCAGCCTTCTGGACATATTTTTGCAAAGAAATAAAAATTGAAATTCAGTATATTTACTGCAAATGACAAATGAGAGTATAAAGCTGAGTAGAGAAATTACTCAAGAAAAAAAAGTTTCCCCCTAGGAATCAGATCATATTTGAGACTGTAACTGGATTAGACAAGCTCTAGCCAGCGAAATGACAGAAATTCATTGCACACTGAAGAACTGAAAAATATGGACCTGTGGCTCTTCTATCCAGCTTGTCCTACATACTCTCCCCTCATCTTCTCAAATGTGCATTGTGCTGTCTTTGGATTTGGAGTTAGATCAATTTTATTTTTAAAGAAGAGGCAGTGTAAGTATGCTTGTCCTGAACGCTGCCATGCTAGAAATGACATGTTATTATGAAAGTGTATTTTCAACAAGTGGGAAAGGTCTAGGGCAGCCTGTCAAAATGATTTATTGATGAGTCAACATTTCCACAGCACGCACTATGGAGTGAAGGATTCTCAGGCTACTGAATGTTTTATATTCATCTGATGAACTGGATTTTGCATGAATTAAACCAAAAAGATCAACCAAGAACAGTTTGGGTTAGGATCTCAGCTCTGGCATGAGATTTGCTCTGTGAGACACTTAATCTCTCTCTGCTTTTCAGCTCTTCTTTCCCAGAATGAGATATTGATATTTCTTTCCCTCTATATTTTGTTTTATTTTTTCATGGATAGGGGTCTGGGCTCTTATTTTACAGTGTGTGGTACAGGTAAAAACAAAGTGCTGTCCCAAGTTCTATTTCAATCTCTTAGCTAAAATACAACAAAATCGCAATAATAACTAGGCTAGGGCTAGGTTTTATCTAGCTTGTGTTCCTCACTGTTCTTCGTATGAAACCAGTGCCTTATCTAACAGAGAAGCTACAAAGGTTTTTGCTTTAAATTCTGTTACGATTAACAATTATTATATTATTTACATGGGTTGTGCTCTTGAGTGATCAGGTCATGTATGATCAGGTTGCACAGTATGGGACCAAGGCTCCATGGGCCGGAGGAGACTGAGCTGGACTTTGACGATGAAGGAATCGTAAAAGTAGAAGGAAAGTGTTGGTTGTTCAGACAGGCAGGGACAACAGGTTTTATCCTTTTTTTGCACCAAGTTCCAGGCCACCCCTGTGCATTTATTTGAAAAGTCAGGCATGCCGCAAAAAGACGAGAAGGTCCTTAAAACCGTGAAGGACAGCAAACCCTCAGAGAGCATTTAGACTGAATACTGAAATCACACAGGCAAACCATGAGGTAATGCCCGTAGAGGATTCCCCAGAGGAAGTGTTGTTTAAAGTCGTAGCCTGTAAGAAAGAAAAACAAGCATTATGGCGAATTGGAAGAGGGAAAAAGTGAAGGAAAGAAGATAGGAAAAGGAGGATGTTAAGTATTCAGGAGGTGAGAATGGAATAGAAATGCTTGCTCAGGGACTACAGGACAAGGAACAAATTTTCACTGGATGTGGCACACTAACAGGAAACAAACGAGGAGAATTAAAAAGAAGTTGGGCACACAGTGACTATGTAAAAAACATTGAGAGTGCTTTGCCCTAAAAGTGGAGGAATAAGGGAGAAATCTGTGGAGAGGCCTGAATCGTTCTAATTCTTCTCCCTGTCTTTGGGCTTGTACAATAGGCTGGATACAGATGGGTTCCAACAGTGTGTGAGTATTGGCTTTATCCGGAATTTATGAGGTTTTTGACTTACTATCAGAACACTATTTCCCTGAGTTTTTTATTTTTATTTTTATTTTTTACTTTTTCTCAGAGCGGAATGGGTGCATGAAGGGCACATAAAGGTTTATTGAGTAAAAGCCTTAAATGCTTGCAAACTTTTACTATTCTTCCAGGGCCTATAAATATTTTTCTCAATCCTTCTCTTCAAGGCAATAAAAAATTAGTCTAGAGGTTAGCTGTGGGACATTTGACATGAGTCTGGCTCTAATCTCATTTTGAGGTTGAGGTAAGAAGTAGAATTGAAACAGCCCAGACTGATAAAGTATTGAAATAGATACTAGCATGTTTCTAACTATATGTTGTACCTTTCTGTGGCATAAAAGATCACTTTTGCTGTCTGACATTACCAGAAAGGAAATCTACTCAGCTTAGTGTGTTAAAGGTTCATGAAAAGCTGATGGCCACCTTGCTCCCAGTCCTGCTCCTGGGTGTCAGAGAGTATGATGGCAGGCTAACTGGATTGATGTTGAACAGATCAAGGACATGTGGGTAACACAGGTTCTCCCCTCTGTCATAGGCAAGCTGAGGTTTGCGTTTTCAGTGCAATGGCCTCCTTTTTGCAGTGTATAGTTTGTCCCTCAAGGTATAAGCAAGCTCTGTGCAAACACTGTAGATGCAAGTCCGAATGGTTTATGGTGCTAATGGGCTGAGATGCAGCTGAGGAACTCCAAGGTTCAGATATTCTGCTTTGGAAGAACAGGTTATTTTTTGAGGACAGAGTTACATGGAAACAGACAGTTTTCATTTGCTCATTGCACTTGCAAGCCAGACCTCACTCCCCTCAAAATAGTGCTTTTAAGGAGGTACCTTTACAACAAGACTGTCTCAGCCCCATTGCTCATAGTGACCTTGTCTCAGATCTCCACCTTTGTCTAGCTAACAGCCTGTGTAGATCAGTATAATTTGCTATGAACCTCCAGATAAGGCTTTGTTTAGCTGTGCGACCTCGGGACATCTTTTGGAAGATCTGAGGAAAGTAAATAAGAAAAGCTAGTCTGTGGCCCAAAGGTTCATATCTGTTACACACGGCCCTGCACTTCCATATGAGAAATTTATGTGACGGATATCAACGTGGCATGTAGTAACTGTTCGGCATGTAGCTGCGCTAATTCCCCATCAGAATAAGGCAAATGAACTAATGCATGTTGACTTATGACTTTTTAAAAGCTGTTCCTGGTCCAAAAGCATACAAATTTTTCTTCCATTTTCCTTCCTTCCCATTTTAATCTATATAACGTGGTTTGCAGCTCTAACTTAGAAGAACAGATTTCATCCTTTCAGGTTTACAGATGATCACCAATATTAAAGATTCGGCAGGTGTAACTGTCTCTACCATGGCTCCATGAGGAGGAGTTTTTACTCACGTGGTTCAAGCAGAGAGGGCTGCGTACAGGACAGAAAGCGAGTTCAACTTTCCCATGCTGTGTACGTCAGCAAGTACAACTCCCACGCAGGAAGCACAGCTCTTCAGCAGAGCAGCCGTGTGAAACTCAGCAGTTTTGGTTTGCTAGGGTACATATGAAAATATTTTTGGTGTCAGTTTTCCTGGATGATTCCCGATTCTGAAAATTAAGGCAAGCACTGACTTTCCTGTTCCGGAGCAGTTACTGCTAGAAAGTCTGAAGCTTCTCATTTCATCAGCATTTCATAAAAATACTCTGAAAACAGGAGAATTTCATGGGAACGCTTCTGGAGCCCATCAGTCTGGAGGTGGTAGGAGGCTTGCAATAACACATTCATTCATTTGACATTGTTTTGGTGTTAAAACCATTTCCTATGTGGATGTTTACGCTCAGACAAAAAGAAGAGAAAAGTATCTATTTCACAGATTTTTAGTTAGAAAAACTCCAGTGTTTTCTCTGAGTTACTTTGAGTACCAGGCATTCCTCTAGGAAAGCCGATGTAAACATATATAGCCTTTAATGATTTAAGGAGATCCTACCAGTGTGTGTCTAATGAGATCACACGGGCTGTCCTCTCAGCACCTCCTCCTATACTGAAATCAGGCACCTTCTGTGCTCTAACTAAGCCCCTAGATTAATATTGCCATGACATAATTGTTCATTCAACATGACTGCCAATTTGCCAGTGGAGCTATCCCAGGGTCTTACTCCAAGAGATATGAAAACAATAACCTTCTGACCAAGAGACAGGCCTAATGTTTTCACTGCTGAACTGTTGAAAGGATGTTTTGTGTGAAGGAGAAGGGAATGAGCCATCAAGCAAGAGGGTACAAGGTTGGTATTTTTGAAGAGAAAGAAAGGGGAAAAAATCCAACTCAAATTATCCTTCCCTAATGCAAATGAGAAAATTGATAGGGGAGAAAAAAGCAAATATATACAAAGTGTACCTGAGGAATACATCACTCTGGAATCCAAACAAATTCTGGGCATCACTATTAAACCTTCATTTAGTCACAAATTCATGTATGTATGTGCATGCTTTCTCTTGCACACCTGTATGCATCACAAAAGCGTTGATGTGCAACTTCCAAATAATTGCTTTTTAATAAAACAAATGTGTCCCTGTTCCACCAATGACAACTGCAGCACAATCAAAACCAACTGCCGTTAAAAAACAAAAATCGTATTTCAAAGAAACACCAAAGATTAGCCCGTGGCTTTCACTAAACTGTGTGTCTTTAATTCCTGCTGGGTGACACAATGGGCTAGCTTAACACAACCTGGCCTCTGAACTCAGCTGTACAAGACTTGGCTCCTTGAAAAAATAGCGCCTCACTTAGCCTATCAGGTTTTCAAAGCCACTCAAATTTAGCACAATATAACGTATCCTCTCCTTTCTCTGCCACGTTTGTCTGTGGCACATCTGTGTGCCCTATCTGCCTATTTATCATAAAGGTCCTCAGATTCTTTTGTGCCTGTATGCATTTTAACATCTGCAAAAGAAATCATTTCTCTTAGAAACAGTGTAAGGGTCGGGGAATACACACAATAGCTGGAAATACTGCTTAAGGCCCAGAGGGGAGAACTTTTTTCTGCTATGAAAATATGCTGTTGTAAGGCAATGCAATATTCAAAATCAACCTCTTTCCCTCCCCAAAGAAAAAAACTGCACAAGGTGGAAGAGCCTCATCTATTGCAGAATCTGCATGAGAGAACACATGTGGCAAAACAAAACCTGTAGCTTTCCGCAAAGAGCTGCCAAAAATAACATTGGCTCAGCAAGCATGTGATCTTCAGAGATGTTTGCTTCTTGGATGAGTCAAAATAGTGATTCCACTTTTATCTCTTCAGCAAGGAGGAAACATATTCTCCTTGAGCACCTAATTCTGCTGTAGTGGCTCACTTGCACTGAATTGTATCAGTAGGCTTTGCAGGTGCTGAGAGTAAATGGAAAGAGTGTAATTTTTTTCCTCCAGTTTAAGTGGCCTCTTAAATGTGGCAAAATCATCTAGAGATCTAGAGGTACAAATAAAAGCAGATAGCTGTGCACAAACGTTTGAAATGAAGAGATAATATAGAGAGGGGAAGGTCATTGAAATTCTTCCACTGAAAAAGATCTGGGGTCTGCCTGGAAAATATGTTTTACTTTAGGATGTACAGCTTGCAAAGTTTATAAAAAGTCTTGTATGATGTGGCTGGTTTCCCCGATTTGCTACATGTTCTCTGGTTCTTTGTTCCTAAAATACAAAGGCTTTAGTTTAATTTTCGTAGAAAAATGACCCCAGAATGTGTCAATTTTCAATATGTGGCTATTGTGATTTCAAGTACAGAAAGTTTCCTTTCTCCAGTGTTTTTGCCTGTT
Source organism: Rhea pennata (assembly GCF_028389875.1). NCBI lineage: Eukaryota > Metazoa > Chordata > Aves > Rheiformes > Rheidae > Rhea > Rhea pennata. Next base: position 6,425,952 of record NC_084678.1, read on the forward strand.
TTTAAGGTTTTACCAATTAGCATTTTGCATTTTATCAGCAAGGTGTTTTTTTCATTGGGAAACACTGTCTGATGTTACAGCTAGTGTCAGGCTGGGCTTCTGAATTAACTAAACCTGTCATAGGCTACCTGGGTTTGTCATTCAAACTTGCTTTTTCCCTCAGAAAAATAAAGCTTTTATGTTCTTTCACTGACCACCTGGTAAAACAAGTGATTGCTTTAGTCATCTTCCATTTCCTTCATCTTATCTATTAACCTACTCCTGCTTAAGCCAAAGGAAGTCTTTTTTGATTGCCTAAGACCCTCTTCAGCAGACACTACTATTTCTTCATCTTCTCAGAGTCCTGTAAGAATTTATCAATTAGCATTTGTGAAGGGATTTGGAAAGGTAAAATGTAAATTACTATGATCTGTTTTGCATGTAAGAAATGAAATCATCACCTATGTTTCTGTTGTCGAAGTTTTATTGTGAACAACAAACAAAATATATTTTGATTTCCAGATCTCAGGGAAAGTTTGCAGAACTTGTGTTTTGGTACATCGTAACTAGGCTTGTAAAATTAGAAGATGTGGAACTGGAGTTGGTAAGAAGGATGAATAACAGATTCACACAATGGGGTCTTTACAGCGTGATTTCCTGTGACAATGGCATTTAAATGAAAAAGAAGAGGATTCCTTGAAAGCCTGTTACTCTCTCGAGTGCCTTCCATATCTACAGGAAGAATCTTTTTAATTTTGCAATGTCTGAGCGTATGATAGCCAGGCTTCCCTGCGGGAATTCTGCAGGAACCACAATGATCTTATTTGCATTTTCCCATTCAAGTATAGTCAGGTTTCCTGTGACATATTTGGGAGATGGTTCCTGATGCTCCTGAAGATTGTTGCCCTGTTGTCCAAAGCAGTATCAAAAGGAATGGAAGGCAGTTCAGAGCCGATTGACTGTAGGCCATGGATATATTTCAACAAGAGCAAAGATATAGTGACAGTTGGGAAGTATCGATCAGTTGAGTCCTGGGAAAATTATTGCTCACTAACGTAATAAAAAAAATAGCATTGAAAAGTCTTTTGGATGTAAATGCTGAAAGTGGCAAAAGTAAGGCACCATATGCACCAACTCCAGAAAAATATAGTCTCTCTTCAGACATCTGAAGTCATGCTGTTACTGTCGGAGATTTCAATAACTTGAGCTGAAGTTCATTGCCAAAGTTTTCAAAAACAGCTACTGGGGAGAGTAGTTCAGTGGCTTTAGTGAAGCCTGATTTTCCCAGAGTTTGGGTATTCAGCAGTTTTTAAAAATCAGGCCAAGAGCTTTTCAAATTGAGAAAACACATTCGACAATTCACGACTGGAAAATGTGGTCAACACGGGGCTGTAGGTACTCACGTCTTCAGAAAATCAGTCAAAGGTTCCCTCAGTTAGAAACCTAAAGTTTCCGGAATGAGAAGTCACTTTGGAAAATGTTAGCCTCAAACTCTGTTTTAGCTTTTCTGGCTATTAACATGGGAAGAAAAATATTGTATAATGACTAAATATGAAAATTATGTAGTGGCTCACTGAGCTGAGAAAATGGAATAATATGTGAGAAATAATAGTGTTGTGCTAGAGGTGAGGCACAGTTCATTTGTGAAAAGGCAGTGACAAAGCTGTCTACTACTGGCTCTCTAATTTAAGGCAGCCTCTTGATACAAGAAATAGTAGTTGTTCTGTGACACTGTGACTTTGCATCTCCTTACTGCAAGATTTATGGATTTATGTTACTCTTTAATTATTTAAATACAAAGCTAATCTTTCAGGACTCAGAGGAGATAGAAGAAATTAGAAAGTGCCAATGATTTCCAAACAGGAAATTTGTCTTCAAAATGGTATCTGGGCTTGATTTCTTCCTATGTTCTTCTGAAAGTTTAAGAACATATATATGCTCTAAAAACTAGTCAGATTCATGTCAGTGATCAGGAGTAACGGAAACAAAAGTATTCAGACCATTTCCCATTTTTGAAATGTATTTTTTACTTATACTGAGAACAACTGGACCGTTGCTATCCACCTTTAAAATCACAGGCCTATCAGTGATCCTAGGAGCTGCAGTATACTTTTCTGTACAAGAAGAACATGAGCCCATATTTTGTCCTGACTTCACATGAAAAAAGAAATTACCATTTGTCTGAAAGTCTGTATAATATATATCTTCACTGCAAGATTTCATATCTAAACAACTTAAATGGAACTTCCCTTCAATTTGATAAAGCACCTGGAAATGAAGTCTGTGCTTACTGAGCAACTCACATTTCACAAAACACCAATTCTTTCGTAGTGTCCACAGTCTGGCTTTCAAGCCTTGGTTCACCATTCCCTCCCTGCCCAGCACTGCCTTGGCTTTCTCCCTCTCTGACCCTCCGCTGTGTGGCCAGCCATGACAATTGTTCAGGTGGATCTATAACATTAGAGGAACAAGTGATACCTCAAGGATCTTTTGATGGACCTTAATTTCTAAGAAAAGAGAGGAAAGAACCAAGATTAGAGACCAGTCTGCTTCAGGGACATTACACCGCGGTCTGTTGTCCTCTTGGAAAATGTACGGTCCAGCATCTTACTCCTGAGAGTGATCAGTGCAAGCTGTTTACGGGAGCAAATATAACCTGAACCCTATATATACAATATGTGATGACAAAATTACCCATTACATCTCTGATTTCCTCCCCTTTGGTTTAAATTTAAAATAAAACAGAAAGATGCTCCATCTCCCAGGTTTTGAAACACTAATTAATGTTGTAATTTATTCCTGTACATTACACTGCTGCTGAGATATTTTTATACAACATTAAAATTATTACGTAATGTTCTGACACATAATTACTGATTCTTCACTGTTGCCTAAGCACATCACTGAACACTTGGGTGGCATCAGCTGATTGCTGATATGTTCAAACTATTATTACATTTTTCCTTTTTTAAGAAGGACCTTTTTTATGTCAGGGTTTTTGTTCCCTTTTCACCTTTAGAGGAGATGTGTTTTTTTGTATAGGTTGATTCGTGTTTGCTCTCCCCTATAAAAGAGAAATCTTATGGTAAATCATTTTCTATTAAGTTGTATAGGCCTAAATCTTAGCAACATCGAGACACTATTTTACCACAAAAAAGAATCAAACGAGAACTGAGAAGTTTCCTGGAAGAAACAGACTCCTGTCGGGCTGCTATCTTGATAGAGAGTTAGTAAGGTCTATTTTCCCAGCTGTGGTATAAGGCTATATCTCCAGTCAAAGATCTGAGTGAAGTTTATTATTGTTGCTCTTTGCAGATCTTTAAAAGCTCTGGCTCATATAGGTCTGTTAAATAAAACTCAGAGATGTCTGCAAAACTCAGAATATGAGGAATACACACATGATGTAATGCCAGAATCTATTGCTCCTGATGAGCATAGCACTGGACCCCAAAGATTTTGGGTGGTTTCCTGACGACCTGTATTATATTTACAGAAGATCCTATTGATAGCTTTTTCCAGAAAATGTCACTGTGATGTCAGTATGTCTGAGAACACCTGTACTGTGTATCTGAATATACTATTTTTACATTAGCAAGACAGAGAAGTACTACATTTTTTCCTAATGGAATGCTCAATTCCAGCCCACACAGCAGCTGGAATGGGAGATGAACCTCTGGGTTTCCAGAAGGAATTGCTTTCCTGGAAAATGACAAAACCAAGGATTCATCTTTCATTCCCACCACTCTCATTAGCCGGTAGTTGTCACCTTTATCCCTCAGAAGAGCAGCTGCTCACCAAGCCAGGGCTTTTCTGTGCTGGATGCTGCACAGTCAGTGTGCAAGTTCCTTCCATGCAAAGGACGAGAAAGTCAATACAGCCCTGCCCCAGGCATCTCCCCTCTCCTAAGCCACCCTCTCCACTCCCTGCCTACAGCTCTCATGAAGCATGCCGTTGAACCTCCACCAGTCACTCACACCTGTAAACACAGATCTGATACACATTGATAAAAGAGTCACAAATCCAAACAAGAAGAGAGAATAAAACTCTATTTCTTTTTAAATCCTTTCCCCCTGCTCTCAGAAAAGAAGTCTCATGTGCTTGATGGCACAATTGCTTTTCAAGTCCCAACAAGCAGTTTTTCAGCCCCACTGTGAAGAGAAGAGACCCCAGTATTGTTTGCCCCATGAATTCAACTGGCATGAGTCAAGCTTCAGAAAATCAGGAGATGTATTTCTACTAATAAAAACAAGAAGAACATAGCATGTTGTATTCTTTTCTTTCTAAGCTTTGAGGCCAAAGTGACATTAGGAACTACAAGCTTTTTTTCTCAATGGTTGAGACTAGAAAATTGAGGGAAAAGGTTGCCTTTTCACAGGAAAGCTGAGGTTCCTTTGTAATTAGTTAATTATATCTCTAGGAGCCAGGGGTAAACTCAATATGCCAGTTAATGCATGCCATATCCTCAAGCTGAAAGGGCTGCAATATGGAGGTTCTCATGGATGCACTACTCCCCTTCTGCTCATAGCAAATATGCCTTTTTAAACACTGATTTGCACTGTGTTGCCTGCTAAAAATCAGCCAACTACTGCAGCTGGTCTTTTATATCTCTTCTCTGGGAGGAATAAGCTGCTAGTCTGTCTCTGACATCTCCCTGAAATACAGCACTTCAATATGCATCTTTGCCACAGGGCACAATTGCTTTGCCCAATTTGGGCAGCATGCTCTAGGAAGGCCATCTACCACCCGTGGGCTCAGCCACCTTCAGGGCCCCTGGTGCCACCCAGGTCCTCACCATCATGGAGAGGAGCAGCGTGGCTGCACAGATCCAGTCTCCTTGCACCGTTGCGGGATTACAGTGCAGGGCGATGTCCATTCAATGGGTTGTCTGTACTGGAAAAGGAGTTCCTTGTGTGTTTTGTAGATGTTTTGCTTTTAAAAACATATTTCCAGAGGGGAAAGACAATAGCCTGGGAGCTGAGAAAACTAAGGTTTAGTTCTTCATTCTGGGAATGGCCTCCTGGGTGATAATGAGTGACATAGTATCTCTGTACCCGAATTCCCTGTCCCTAAAACAAGAATAGTAACTGCCTTGACTGAACGATGTGTTGGAAGGATAAATAGAGTAACATTTATGAAGTGTTTAAGTATCACTGTTGGGAAGGACCGGCGAGCACAGAAGCACATTCAATGACAGATTTACGTTTTCTTTATGGTTATATGTATGAGGTGCTCTAAGTGCCATGTTGCATCCATCTACCCCAAGACTGAAAATTCAGTGGGTGCATTAAAGGGTTCACATTCTTTTCTAAAACGGGTGAGATGGCATGCAAAACCCATAATGGTCTGGCCCAGAGTAATTATGTGCCTCCTAATGGACAGGGCAAAGAGGCAAGTGGAACAAGTGTGGATGACACCAAACTAGGATGTGAGTGATCCTGGCAAGCGTTACACTGACATTAAACAAAATTTCACCCTCAGAAACTCCAGCTAGGCTGGTTATATTTTGAGGGGAAAAAAAGAAGAAATGAATCAAAGATACCTAAACCTGCAACTTCTGCATCCTCTGGGAGCATTCATACTACTGAGTTATAGTTTGGTTAGAGTGTGTGTTCTTATTCAGGAAAATGTTGAAAAGATCTCAATTTCATTCCAAAATGAAAAAAAAAAAAAAAAGAAAGAAAGAAAGAAAAAGCAAAAATGATCATGAAATGAACATCTTGGGGTTTTGCCAGTCCAGATTTTGGGTGCTTTGGGGAAGAATTAAAGTCCTCAAAGGGAAACCAGAAGGCAAAGATCAGCTGTAAGTGACAGAGTGAGATGTTACATATGTAAAATTACTCCCCAGAAAACAGAGATCTCCTATTCCCTGTACAGCTTTGCTGTGATGCACCCTGACAGAGGCCCGGGAGCATCCTCAGCACAAGGCAATGCAATGCTCGGCAGAAATACCTCTGGCCAGAAAAACTGAATAATTTTCCATTGATTTTAGTGGGAGTTTCATGCACTTGCAGTCAGATAAACCTAATCCTGAGTAATGCAGCGTGTTTGCCTCTCTTGTTCTCCACGCACACCTGCCTACACGAACACAGACATTTGCCCGCTGACTCACTGGCTTCCCAGTAAGCCGTGCTCCCCTTTACTAATTAAAACATGAAGTTGATACTCCCTTAACCCTGTGGATTAACCCCTGTCTCCTTTAGACACCATCACCTATCGCTAAGCAACAGAAAATGAACTCAAATTTGGGCCTGATGGGCACTCTCCGTGGTGATGCATGGAGACAGATATTTTTTTACGAGCCTCACTTGACCCTTCAGGGTAAGAAATGAAAATACTTGTTGTGTAGTAAATTGAGCAAACATGACATGGATGGTAAGAGAGAGAGACAAGAAGAGAAGGGGCAGATAACTACGAGGGCTTTAAATAGTCCCATGTAGCATGAAGCTGGGATGGCATCACTTGAGAAAAAGAGGAGCTCTTGGGTCTCCCAGGGCTGAGTTTATACCTGCAAAGACTACCTAACGGTTTGAACCTAGATGGCTGGAAAATAATGATAAGACAAAGTCTAATTCAACTGGTTTCCTAACATTCAGGCTTTCAGAAAAGCAAGTATTTACTTCTCTGAAAGGCACCTGGGAATGTTTTCATGATTTTATTTTTTCTACTTAGGGTAGAGAGGAGGGGAAACATGTTTTAGTTGTTATTTTCCAAGAGAATAAAGTTGCAGGATCCCTGAAACTCATTTTCCTAGTGCAAGAGAACCTGCAAACCTTGCTGGGGTGTCACAAAGAACGATCTCTTCTTATTACGCAAAAGAGAAAGCATTACACTGTAGATATAGGATTGGTGCAAAAAGTCTTTATAGCCAGATCACATTCATCACCCTGTTTTACAGATAAAATATTAGATTATTCTATTTCATTTTGCAGTGGACCCTGCTTTTGTATATAAGGCAGAGGTCCCAGCTCATGAACTCAGACTAGGAAAATGTGTACAGAGCCTTTCAGCCTGCAGGATCTGTGTCTGGTCGTGAGTCTAGATACTGACTCTTCTGCCCCCTCATTCCTCAGGGCTACAGAGCTTATAGGACTTCTGTCCCCATAAATTAATTTTACAAAAATGGATGTTATTTCATCTTGATACCTCATCAAGAAGCAGTAGGTATAGCTGATTAGAAGCTCCTATATTCAAATTTCCCATTCCCACACAATTGCTCCATCTTGAACTTCTCTTGTTTAATAACTGGTTTAACAAACAGGGAGGTTGGTACCATCTGGGTCTATCACCCTATCTTGAATGTATGGGTCTTCAAGCATTCAAGGCTACAAGCAGTCCAAAGTTGCATTGTAACCTTGGTGGTTCGGTGGGGAGGAAAGATGCAGCCTTGGAAATGACTTAGTGAAGAGATGGTTCCACAGTTCTGTGTTTCTGTCACTTTCTGCCTTCAACACAAGGGAGAGATCTGCAATTCTCTAGGGCCTTAAAAGTGGGGATTGGAGAGGCCCCATTTCAGAGACTGCTAGTGTCAAGGTTTTCTTTCTCTGTCTTTCATCTATGCTGAAATTCTTCACTAATAAGCAGCCTTTTTTGCCCTTTCTTGAGCACTGGGCATTTATACTGCGAGGAGATGCACTCAGCAGACAACGGCTGCAATCTCGCATTGTGCAACACGGCATGGCTGAGCCTTAGCTGCAGGGAGCAGGTTCGCCGGTACAGGCATCTTGATAAAAACATTTCTGTCCTCACCTGAGATGTCCTGAGGCTGCCAGCAATACAACCACACATGCATCTCTGCCCTATTACTCCAGCCACGTAAGCAGAGCTGCCAATTTATCTGAACCAGTGACTATTACACGGTAATCCGTCAGGGTCTGGAAGGTTAAGTCTGCATTAAAGCGAATTATTTGTCCAGATATGTAGATATATCTTCTGCTATGATTTTTGCTACTCTGCATTATGATCATTTCCCAGAAGAAATACTTGTTATCAGGAAAGGCACTTTTGGGGGGTTTCTGCCAGTATACTTGCATTTACCTAGGGGTGTTTTGGTATAAGAACACCACTGAAAAATCATACCCCAATCCACCCTGGCTGAGTCATCAAGAGATTGTAGACAGGCCTGGCCTGAATTACCAAACTTCTTAAGGCTTGGCATATAAACCCAATTTAGAACCAAAGTCTGCTAAAGGTGAGAGGTTAGTGATTTAATCCACTAGCACCCTTCCAGTCAGATAGATTAAAGGCCTGGAAAGAGCAGCACAAAGTAATCTGGCTATTTCATTCACACGAGTACCATTTTCCAATGACCAGAGACAAAAGACATGGAAAAATATCCTAATGTAAACTGGCACAGAGGCCAAAGCACAAGCAGTTAACATTAATTATGTATTACTCAAACACTATAGATAGCTCCAAACAGGAAGGGGAAAAGCTCATAATGTCATTAATAATGAACATTAAATTTGTAAACTCTCTATGAAGAATAATTTGCATAGCAATATAAAGATGGTCTCTAATGCAGAAAAGCTGGAAACTGTACTCTGGTAAAAAAATAATTTAATCATTATTTCAAATGCTTAAAACTATAGATCTGTTTATTTATTCATAAGCACATATTGTGCTCTCTAATTTACAGGTTCCTGACTGGGTGGTGCATAACTGCTCTCCTACTGCAGAATTCCTCATTTGCTGGGTACATGGAATAACAGGCCTGGAGCATTTACTTTGCAATGGTCTCAGATGAACAGCGAGTGATGACTGGTGGTACCTGTGCTGGTTTCAAGATTAGCTGGGAGAAGAATGCCCTAACCTAGAAAGCTTGCCTTTTTAATTTGGTCTTGCATTTTGATTGGTCTTGAGAGAAGGCATTGCACTGAATTGCAGGAGTTTTGTGCTCAGCTCTGCAGAATTCACTTGTGTCTTCACAAAGGAGTCAGATCTCTGCAGGAGTCAGCCCTTTGCTTCTCAGTGAAATGCAGAAATACTAGTGGTGCCTTTCATCTACCCCATCTTCTTGAGCTCACATCATTGGATCTAGTGGCATATCCTGAGGCTTGCTGGAACAACTCCAGTGTGCAGCGTTTTGGAGGAGAAAAAGATTCACTGTGTAAAAGATGCTGTGTATAATGCATGTGGGGCATGGTATCTAAACATGGTATCTGGATTAGAAACATCACCAGTTACCAGGGGCAGACAATCTCCTAACCTAGATGTGCTGACTGTCTTTAGGTGTGCTGTCACAAGCCAGATAGCAGTTCCTTCATTAGCCTTAGTCCTAACCTCAAGCCAAAATGCATTTCTGCTTATCAGAACTGTTCTAAAATTTTCAGAATTATTTAAAAAATCAGATACTGTTTATTATAAAGTCTGCAGGGAGGTCAGCAGTATTTTCTGGAACTGCTTGGTTTAATTCAGAGGACTGTTTGGGGTAGCAATACAAAGCATGGTGACATTAGACAGACCTAGGAAACCACAGTGCCAATTTATGTCCAGTGAAGATTTCTCAGCAGAGAAATCTCTTCCCTGCCCTTTACGCCCAGCCCTGCCTTTCACGGAGCCCAAAAAGCAAAGCACATCTACTCTGCATCTCAGGCAAAGCCCCAAGCAGTTTGTGCTGGTGGGGTGCAAGGGAGGACGCAAACCAGCATAGTCCCCTGTTTTTAACCACAGGACTCTGAGTCTTCAGCTGAGGCCATGCAGGAAGTTTTCCTATAATAAAGCAGCCAAAACAGCAAGAAGGTTAGCACCTGCGAACGGGGTGGTCTACTCTCTTCCCTTTTTTAAAACAGGTGCACGGCAACTTTTGTCTGCTTCCACCCATCACCCTAGAACACACCTCTGTGTCCTCTTTTCGCCTACTCAGCTTTGCTGGGGAAGCTTCCTGCTCTCTGGGCTAAGTTCTTCGCAGCTGGACGTTCGCTTGGCATATACCACAGACATCTCTTGGTGGGCTGTGATTTGATTTTCCAGTGAGGCCTCCTGGGAGTGTATCTCAGGCACAGGGCTGGGGGGGAGGATGGAGAAGGATGTGGTTGTGTGTTTGATCAGAAAAACAATAATGAAAAGTGGATGGAGCAGGGGAGAGAGCAGTGGGAGTTTTCTCATCAATCCTGAGTCCTGTTGGGCCAGCAGCCCCTCTGGTCTGTTTAGGGATACAGCGTGCCTTAACAGCCTCCATTTACTAATGCAGTAATGACCTGCTGGAGGAGGATTTGGCCGCTGTGCTAATTGCATTCCTCCACTGCACAATAACTTAACACTTTATTAAGATTCCACAGAACAGGGTCAGGGAATTCATCTCTCTGCAGTGCTCTCCTGACCCCTGCACCATCACACACACACACACACGCACGCACATATGCACACACAGGTCTTTCCTCCCTTTCCCAAATCCAATTGGATGCTTTTGAAAGCTGGCAAGCAAACAATCCATCATTTGTAATACTGGTGCAGTCACAAATTTGCTTCCTATTCAGCATTCCATGCCTAATTTTGAATAACCATAAACCCCAACTCTCCTGCTTTACACTACTCTTACAGAGCAAAATGGCTCGGAGGTGAAAGTGAATTACTTCACCCTGCACAGAAACAATCTGTGGTCCTGCCACCAGGATGTAAAGGACCTCAGTGAAGAGGAGAATCAGAGCCCATGTTTTCCTTTCCAGACACACAGCAATTTAATAATGAAGCAAGAAGTACATTTGAAGAACCAAATTTTCTTGGTATAGAAAAGAGCAGGTCAGTCCCAAGGAACAGACTTTTGGGACAGAAACTTCCACCTATTTGTAATTTGGAGGTTTGCTGCAGAAGAGGTCTGAGGGCTGGCTGCAAGCACTGTCTTGTGTTCTGCCATCCTCTGCAAGGCTGAGGACAGGAGTGACGAGTGTAAATTATCAACGTGCGGTGGGACAACAGGTCCAGCAATGTCCACTGCTCTTCCACTGCAGAGCCAGGAGTGAACACTGCTCTTAAATCTCCATTCGCTTCCCTTGTTCATTTCTGTCTGCAGAATGCAGTATTTAGGCCCTTTTGTCTGCTCTTGCTGCTCTAGACAAAATAGCTTCCCTCATTTCCATTTTTTGGTGCTGGCTTTCCATGACTAGCCTGGTTTGCTGCCTGACGTGGAGTGAGTTGGCCACCACTTCAGGTGGTGCAAATCATATGTGTTGAGGTTAAGACCTCTTTTACCACAGGTCAAGTTTTTACAAGCTCTTCCAGTTCTCAGGGGTGAACTAAAGCATAGAGGGACCTTTCTTTCTTTCCTTCTTTCTCTTTTTTTTTTTTTTTTTTTGTTTTGTTTTGTTTTGTTTGTTTTGTTTTACTTCATGTTTGGATATTATATTGTGCAATCTGACCCAATATCATTCATCCATTGGATAAGTGACTGTTAGAAGAGAATATGAAGAGGAAATAATCACCCCAGTGTGTACATTTATAGCTGTTACTTGGCCAAGAGGCTCAAAGCAAAGCAGAGGGTTAAAACCCTTTGAGAAGTGCCAAAAACAACAGTCAGAGAAGAAAAAAAAAATGCAAGGGTGGCTGAATCATCTTGGCTTGCATGGCAAATAAGAGAGCATGATGGAGGCGAGCGCTGGCTGCTGAGTCCCAGGGACAGCTTTCAGCCCAGTCTGCCTGCGCAAGACTGGGACGCAGGTGACTTTCTCCCTGTGCTCTTGAAATGCCACCAGCCACAGCAATGGAGGACAAATGCCTCATGGCGCAACTAGGCATTAACACTATCATGAAATGCCCATCATCAATATCCTCTTCTTCCTTATCATTTTTAGGTCTTCCCTCCTCTCCTCCCTGCCAAAAGACGAAAGGCCCGATTGTGCCTTCTTCAGAGACATTGTCTATATTGCATGTTGGTCACGGAGAGTGAGCTGCATCCCTGAAACTAGACCGCGGGAAAAAACACCTCCTGGGATCTGGGCATGACTCTCCAAGGATGGGGCATCACCCTGATTTACTAGCAAAGCAGGGGGTTAGCCTTGCTGCTCCCAGCAGCCTCCTCTCAGCCCTGCACACAGCTGCTCATCTTCTTGCTACCTCATACACCCACAGCAGCTTTCATATGAATACGTGCCAGCATCCCTCAGTTTCTTCAAAAATTTTCTCAAAAGCCTTCTTTGTACTACCCAGTGTTCAGGCTGTAATGACTTACAATACCTTGTGCTGGACCTAGGTAGCATCCTGCCACTTTTGCACTACTGGATTTGGAAGGTGAAGAGATTGTTTATTTCTTTGACTCTTCTCAGAATAATGTGTACACTCAGCCCACTAAATAAATTAATAGTAATAATTGTCATAAATAACATCGCTAATGTCTAAATGAAAGTGGGTGCAAGATGAAAACTCAGTTGATAGAAGCTTTCCTCTACCTTTGACTGGTTTGAACCACAACTTGTTTTCTAGTCATTTCCCTTTTGCTTTTTCTTTATTGTGTCTCCACCTATCAATCTAAAAGGCAAACAGAAAGCTGCAAGTTAGGATTATTTCTAATACAGAAGCACCACGAACCTTTCACCAAGGCATGTACACACACTGAGAGCTGACCTAATCTGAACACCCCGGCCTCCGGAGTGACTGTCCCCAAAGGCCTGTCCTGTAAGAGAGCGGTGGAGATCCTCGAGCTAGTGTCTGTGCAGGTGCATCAAGCATTGCCGTATGGCACTCGCCCCAGCTCACTGCCACCACCCCTTCTCCCGCCTCCCTCCCAGCAAGGTAAGGGCAGAAACAGTGCTTGAGTCACCTCTTGAGAAGGGCTGCAGCTGTCCTTGATGAGAGGCTGTCAGGTCATCAAAGTGAAATCAGACTTCTTTTTTTTTCTCTCCTTTATTAAAAGAAACCTTCAAGTGGTTTTGGTTTTTTTAACTCTGCTGCTAGGAAAGGGCTGGTTCGAATGCCCTGAGTCCTCTGCTCTAGCATAATCGTGCTCAGGTGCAGAACAAGTTGGTTTTGGATTTTCCCCAAATAAGCTCATTAATGTATTAGTCACAAGCAGACTTCAAGGACACTTGACCTCAGTGTCTCTTCTTTCCTCTCTGATCATCTTCCAGCTTCTGCTTCAGCAACAGCAAACTACAAAGAAAAGAACTGGTAGAGTCAACGAAATGAAGGGAAGCCAGAGATTAGAGCTGTGGTCGGCTGGGAGCTCGGCTCAGTGGAGCCTTACGCCACGCTCCCCACTGCCATTTCCACGTTACTCCAGTGACGTGAATCCAAGTCGTTACATCAGGAAGGATTTTGACCCTTCAGCTGGATAATTTTTTATATCACCTCCCTTTGTGCAAGGTTTTAAAGGTTGTGTTTAAACACAACTAAACATAAACTTCTTAAATGTTTAGTATTTTAGTGAATGATAATTAACAATGCTGGGATAAGCCTGAGAAGCAGAAGTGGTAAACAAGGAAGAAGGACATTAAGGAGGAAAAAAAAAAAAAAAAAAAAGCAGCAGACAATATAGGAGAAAACAGAACAAATTCTGAGCTGAAATTTTAACAAAGAGCTTTTCTTCTGACTTCCCAGCTCTGTCATTCCCCAATTGCATTAAATTGGTTGGCAAGACGGATAATATTTTTAGATGAAATATACTGGCAGAACAACAGGAACTGCAGCCCCTTTACTGTTCTGCTGGAAATTTCTGCTGCTGTTTCTGGTAAATATGGCTGGTGGCAGGACCTGGCTTGTAGCTTTAACCACATGTGGGAAGTTCATGGGGCAAAGATGCCAAGTCTAAAATTAACCCCCTTGAAAAAAAGATTAAAACAAAAAGTCCTGGGGCAGGGTGAGAGTGTTCAGGTCATTATTTTTGGTCTTTTGTTATATTAAGACATGTAGAGATTTGGATTAATATATTAAGACATGTACAGATCTGGATTAATTAAGAACAAAAAATACAAGATCTTAACATTTTCTGGACTTAAATGAATAAAGCATTTAAATAAAATAGAGTAGCTTTAAATCCTTAGGCAATAGTCAAGTAAGACACAAAGTATTTAGAGGGAAGGCTGTAGCTCTGGGTATTGGTATGAAGCGTGGAGCTATAGTGTTGTCATGTCTTGCTACAAGCACTGCATTTCTCTGAGCACCATTACTGGGACTCCATAAATTTTTGCAAAAATTGGAGATGAATTTAAAAAAACTGAGTGCATTTGCACTCAGGCCCTTGGGCCTGTGAAAAAGAATGGGACACCAAAGGGTCAAAATCTGTAAGGCAAATAAAAGGTGGAGCACCAAAACATATCGGTGTTTCCTCACTTCTCTGAATTTACTTTGGACTGCTTCTGAACTTTTTAAACTAGTCTCCTGATTTCAGAGGGAATCTAACTCCTGAATTTTGAAGTTAAGACTTCAATAATACAGCTGATCTCAGGCACGTTGATAAACATTTTTAAACAAATTTATTAATATCACCAGCATCACCAGCACAGCAGGGCTAGGGAAGGCTGGTGTCAGGAAAGTAACCACTGCTCCAACTTTCACCTCACACAAAGCACTGGGATTCATTTCTTCTTGAGAAATAAGATGTTCCTCCCTAGACTTTATATTTGGCTGAATTTTCCATTCATTGTTTTGTAAGACAATATGTTATCCCAGGTCCTAAATGTTTCGTTGCTTTTGCTACTCTGTTCTTTGAAACAAAAACCTTTCAAAGCAGTGGTAGTATGACAGAAGTCTGTGCTAATAGGAAACAGTATGACTGTAGATAAGTATGTTGCATTGTAAGGAAATGTTAAGATGGGACTACTGAGAGATCAGTATTTATCAATTTCTTCATGAAATACTTCTCTTACAATAGTGAAAATAGATAAATAGATGGTCATGCATGTCAGTATATGTTCTGCCACTTTCTTCAGGTCTCGCTCTTCTGTGTTACTTACCTTGTGCCTTTTCATACTTTGTTCAAAATAACCCTGTCAATTTGCTACTGTTTTATTCTTTTTTTAATTAAAAAGCCCCCTGCTAATTCCTTCTTTCTGCCAGCAGAAACAGCCCCTGCTCCAAGAAATTTAGAGAGTATATTAATAACACAAAAGAATGTTATTATTTTTGCCAATTTACAGAGATGTCAGCTCAGGCACAAATATTTCCCCAAAGCTATGTAAGAAGCTAGGAGAGCTTAGAGCCTGAACGCAGATCTCGAAAATCCTAGTTCAGAGCTCAGTCGCAGTCAGAAGGTAGCTCACCCTCATGGGGAGGCTGGAATAAAAACTAGAACAAAAAAACAGCACATCTCACCCAAGACAGACAAAATGAAGCCTGTGTAGAGTATGTTGTGATGGAAGGAACCTGCTGGCAATGAAGACCTCGGAGAAATAATCTCCTTCCTATGTTTAGGGTTTCTGTTTTCATTCAATAAGAAAAATCATTTCAATGGAGAATTCCTGGAAGAAGACAATAGTGATCAATAACAAACGCTCAGCTATTGTTGGAAAAGGTTTCAGCGCTAGAGCAGGCAGGACAAAACCATTCTCAGTACCATTACTGAAAGTTAGGTTTCAGACCCAAAGGATAAAATGAAACAAATCAAACTTTCGATTAACTTCTTGATGTGCTCAAAGTTCCCAGGTCAGGGCAGATAAAAAGATAAATATTGAACAAAACACTGTTCTGCATCTGCAGCATCTTAGTGAATCAAGAAGTTATACAGTGTATTAGATGACTGCTTTTGCCTCCTATCAACTGTTCCTTTCTCCGAGCCAATGATGAGAGCATGGCCCCTTGCGGGTGATCAACTCTTAAGACTGAGATTGGATCATGATTTGCCGAGAGGCGAGTTGGAGTTTCCTCTTGAACTTTGGAAAATCAACATTGTCACTAGTATGAGAGGGAAAGTTTCTCATTAGAAAAGCAGTAGTTGCCTGAGGAAAGAGAAAGAAGTTTCCATTACTAGATGTTGTTATGACTTCTGCTACTGCCACTTGGGTGGCGTGGACCAATCACGAAGTCCACCCTTTTGCTTTCCTTTTCCCATCTGCTGAAGACCTCTTCCAAGCTACTGTGATAAATGTAGAAATACTGCAAGTGTTACCTTAAGCATTGTTATGGTCACAATAATATTTAGCAATGTTACTGCTTGTTAATTGTCTAATCTCACCTATGGTCTCACCTTGGCTACTCAGGTGCTCATACACACACAGGCGCGCGCGCACACGCACGCGCACACACACACACACACATGGAGTTTGATTTTTGAGAAAGTTGCTGTTGTTAAACAGAATGACTAAGATTTTTCAGAGACTGACATACATCTGTGGTTCCCTAAGGTTTATTCACTTTCTGTCTGTATCTGGCAGAGCAACAAACTCAGTAATCACACACGGGAAAACAGAATTTTAAGTCATGGAACTAATAGTATCTGAGGCCGTCTTTCTGAGGACCAGCAGGGATTGCAGCAAACAGCTCTGGTTACTGCAGGTCGCAGGGGTTACGGAATACCCTGGGTCTGCCTTTTGTAAATTATTTTTGGAAAAAATGGATTAACATTCTTCTCTTACATGGGTTAAAGAAGTATTTGAAATGCATCTATGGTGTATTCAGACCTAGTGTTATGAACACTTAAAAAGCACATAATGGAGTCATACCAGTTCAAACAGGAGAACCAGATTTTTGTGGATCTGCTCCAAAGTTCATTGACATTCACAGGGAAGTTTTCTACTGATTTCAGTGAGCTGCACCTAAGACTCTGTAAATATAAGAAAACTTTTTTTTTTTTTTTTTTTTTTTTTTTTTTTTTATGACCAGCCCTGCAAAGCCAGTGAAACTTATGGGAATTCACTGCTTTGTGTCTCATGCATCATCAGCACACTCACGAGCCAAACGGTAACTATTGCCAGCCAGGAAGAGCATAGCCTGATTTCCAGATCCCAAACTGTTTTCAGAACACTCACAAAATACACTATCTGTGTCAAACAAACTTAGAAATCCTCTTTTGGGCTTGGGATCTTCAGAGAGAAAATAAATACCAAACTCTATAGTTCTCAGAGTAACTTTTTAACTTTATTGCAGCCATTGTTTATTGATTCCTAATGATCAAACACACAAACACACACAAAACAACATTTCCACCCAACATATTGAAACCTTAAAGGACATCCATCGAACCAATAATTCATGGCATTAAGGCACTGGGGCTGAAATCCTGAAGCTGCTGGAGTTTTGCTAATATTTGCATTACCTTTCACCTAAAGAGGATTAATTACTACAATCTCCATAAATGCTGTTTTGCAATGGTGAACTGTCTAAGCCAGTTCCTATGAGTGAAGTAAGTGGAATAAAAATTAGAGGAACTAGAAACAGAAGAAAAAAATGGGGGAGAGGAAAAGACAACAGTGACACTTTTACAGTTGCGTTTTTACGGGCAACCCTCTAAGACCTGGTATCTGCGTGACAGTCTTACATGCAGCTGCTGTACAGTTTCACCAATAGAATGCAAACAAATCAGACTTTCTTCTTTTTTTCTTTTTTGCACAACAAAATGTCTTAAGCACAGCCATAACCAAGATATGACACACTGACCACAAAAAGAGAAAGAATGACTCCACACTTTCCTCTTTTGTTCAGCCCATCACTTTTCTTTCTGATTGCAACCATTTCATCTTTTGAGAATTGAAAATGAAATCTAATGGTGTGTCAATAATTATGTCTCTTCGCTGCGCATGTGCAAGATACATCCCTCTGTGTGTATACATGGGGAGGTAGATCAGGAAATACGGGCTTCTCTTTCTTTTACTTGTTGTCTTTTACTTTTTTTATTTTCTTCTTTGAATTTGATGTTTTACATGTGATTCTTTCATGTTTTGCTCCAATGAGTGAGAGTGAAAAAGAAAAAAGGGAAGGTCTTCAAGATCACTTTTAAAATATCTCATGATGAGCAATAAATAAAATCCTCGGGGGAAAAAAAATATAAACCGACCCACAGCTTTCATGCACTGCACAGATTGCCAACAGGCTCTCAGGTGTCTCCTGTTTGCTCCACTTTCCCACTGTAGAGCAGAGAGAGCCTTAGGATGACCAAACCCTGTAGCTGGATGTTAAACCAGCCCTGCCAAGCTGTCCAAACCCC
Source organism: Rhea pennata (assembly GCF_028389875.1). NCBI lineage: Eukaryota > Metazoa > Chordata > Aves > Rheiformes > Rheidae > Rhea > Rhea pennata. The sequence goes on from NC_084678.1 coordinate 6,443,998, forward strand.
GCAGAAGTCAACAGAAACCTGTTGTCTTAAGTAATCTTCCAACTAGCTTTCTAACCAGGTCTTTGCTGCACTAAACTCATTTTACTCGCCTCCCTTTCACTTAGTCCATCTAGATTTGGGTTGCATGCAAGAATCATCTGCATGGGAAGCCCAGGTTCTCCTTTTTTCTCTGCACTAGAAGTCGGTTGGTGCAGGAAGCTCCTTTGCTCTTTAGTTTTCTTAGTTTGTAGAGAAAAATTAACTCTTATTTATACCTCTTGCTTTGCCCACTGATTGGTGGCATGGGCTTAAGAGTAGCCCTTGTAATTACATTTTAGGTATTATGAGCTATCCCTCCCATTCAGGTGAACAGTCTGATTTGAATAATATGATTTTTATGTATTTTGACACCATGAGGAACGTAAGTAGCAGCTCAAGACCCTGACTCTTAATATGATAGACTGTACAAGCCCAGAACAAATGACAATCTTTGCCTTAAAGAACTTGTGGTAATACTAAGCAGCAATATCTGCACACATGTTATAGCAGAAGTATCTCCTCTATTGGACCACTCCGAACAGTCTCACACAAGGCAAGCACTGATGACCGTGACAGAAGAATGAAGATCACGGTTTTGTAAGAGACTTCCCTCAGTGAGAGCATCCCTAAGTCTTTCCTGGAGCATCATGGCAATTACTCCTTCTGACTCTGGGAGCAATCAGAATGCAGAATATGGGGAAGGGGATTCAAAATGATAATTGATCAGAAATGAGACAATTAGTTGACTCCAGTGGCTATGTGATTAATTTTCAGGGTCCAAAAATGCTATTAAAAGCTGCAAATGATGTGAAAATTCGAAGTGAATTTTAAGCAAGTATACATTTCATGACTCGAAAGCACTTTAGCCCTGTAGTACCGCAGCTTGGAGACATCCATCTCGCTTTCTTCTATCAATCGATACCATTAAAGCCCTAAAAAAAAAAATCCTTTCTCCATATAGTTATAAAATATCAATTACATACATTTTCATTAGCTGAATGCAGTGATCAGGCTGATTCATTGGTTGTTTGTTTCTCAGCGAGACATTGTTGGCACCATCCCAGCCACAGAGTCTTATCCAGCAGGAGCATTCTCTAATCGCACTGATGGGGTCCCGGGCTTGGCACGGCGCATACGCACCAGCCGTCTGTCTGTGACTGTATCACAAGCTGTCAGTCACAGAGCTTCCAAACAGGGGTGCCGGGCTTTGGTTTCTCCTGTCAATCACCCTACAGTGCTTTAACTGCCAGTGCTTGCAGAGGATATTCTGCTGCAGGACTTAAAAGCTCCGAACAGACGTTAATGAGTTATGCTAAACTCTTGACACTCTTCTGTGAAAAGTACTTTCCCCTCTGTTTTACTGATGCAGGCGTTTAGATAGAGAAAAGATAAGTCACTTGCCTGAGGGTGTGCACTGATTGCGAATCACAGACCAAATTAAACTCTGACATTTCTTGGCCCTCAGCTCCATGTTGTGGAAGCTCTGTCTCCTGAAGAAGCAGCTGAAAGAGAAACTAATACAAAGCATCCCTACACTAAATACACCAGCTACTTGGTGCTCACTCACTCCTACAATTTTAACTACAACCATTTCAGCACCAGCATGCAAATGTGTCTCTGCCTGTGACTGCATACCTTCCTCCTCCTCTTTTTCAGCTCAGCTTTCTCATATCTCTATCTGTATGCATCACCGTTCATGCAGGCCAGAATTCAGCTTGAGATTTTTTCTCAAAAAGGCAGGGGTTAAGCAAACCTAAAAATGTAGAGATGTTTTAAAACCAAGCAGAAATGTGCACGGCCACACTGAGTATAGTTTGGGAAGCTGCAGTTTTCTGTTTTCATTCAGCACTTCTTGTCAGAAATAACACAAGAAAGGGAATATAATGGAAGAAGGCTAGATTTATTCTTTGGAAGGAATACTTTAAATGACAACACTAATTACTATTGTTTTTTATCTTCAGGAAAAAAATAAACAAACAAGTAAACAAGCAAAAAAGAGGACACACCTCTGACACAGCCTGCTGGAATTTATGGCTCAGCTTCTCGGAAGTCCCCTGAAACAAATACCGTCAGCCATGTCCTGAATATTTACTAACAAAAGAAAAGGAAGGGAAACCTTCCTTTGAATGGGGTTAGAAAACATGGAGTTCCATCCAAATCAATAGACTCCAAGTCATCAAGTCAGATTTTTGTGCCTCCTCTCCAGTCATATCAGGATGGTAAGCCTGTGAATTCAGCCACCTCTTTTGATGATTTTTGGCTTTGAGGATTTCCAAGCTCTCTTAAGTTATCAGAGCAAGCAGACTAAACGTTTCTCACCCTCAGTCACCTGCAGGGAGCTGGTACCTCTGCCCCATGTCAGAGGGCATCAGATGCTGGCACTAGCCTTGCAAGGTTATGTGTTACAAAACAGGTTTATCCAGCAAAGGACCTGCCAGGGAGCCATGCCTTATTTCACAAATCTTGTTGTCTTGCACAAACTTCTCATGCCTTGTACTTGGTGGTGTACTGAAGAAGAGTACGAGACCTTTCTAATGGTAACCCACCGCAGAGCCTGCCTCTTGCTGGCACACTTGCTGGTAGCCTCTTTGGGAATACGAAGGTCTCTTTTGCCCCCAGAGCTGTCTTGCACATGCTCGGCATCTGGAAGTGCAGCTGAAATGCCAAATGAGAGTGAAGGAGGGTGAGAAAAATGGCACAGAAGGAATAGAAAGTTTGTGGTTTACCTACAGTGGTATTGAACACAGAATGGGTCAAGAAGCTTTTCCCCCACTGCAAAACTGTTGAATATGTGCAAGCAAAAAGAAAATTCGATTGATTTTTTTTCCAATTTTCAGCAGCTGAAGAAGCTGCCTGATTGGACACCACAGAAAATTTTTGCCTGACAAAATGCAAACCTTCACTTTTCAGGTGTTAAAAATGTAGAAAAATGTTTCCCTTGTGGGCTCTGGCAGAATGAACATTTTCAGGTACCAAGGTTTTATTCCTTTGGCAATAATTAAAAACCTGACTGACCCAAAATTTTCTATTTGAACGGTAGAAAAAAAAATCTAATGCTAAATTTCAACTAGCTCTTCTTTAGAGCTCCCTGCTGCTTCCCCTCGTCACACAGACTACAAATCACATCTCAGATGCAAGAAGTGTTTCCTCATGCCAAGATGTGTGTGCTTGGACTTGGAGCTCTGACTTTGGAGGACAGAGGCCCAGGGTGGCTGCACATGACTGCATCGAGGGACGGACCGTAGCATCCCACAGAGTACCATGAGGCAGGATGTAGCAGGCACCTCATGCTGCAGAGCAGCAAAAGGGACACAGACAGGGCTTTTGCCACCTTTTTTGCCTGATGATGAAAGGAAATAGCCTGACAGCCTGGAAGAGGTGTCTTCTGCTCATTCAGGCAATAAGTACAGCAAATACAGCAGTGCAGGCTTATCCTCAACCACTAGCTCTTGGCTGGTGTTGTTTGTGCCTTGACAGCTGACTCTGTGCTCTGTGGGGCTTTGCATGTGTGCAGAGCTGCTGTGCACACCCTTTGGAGATGGGCCAAGTCATTGCAACCTCACTGCTCACACAGTACGCAGCCACCCGGCTGTGCTGGAAGTGCTGCATGGGCAACGTGTGTGGCTCTTCCACATCGCACATATGGTCAGCTGAGTTCTTTCCTCGGTAAATCCACCACCTTCAGTAGTTATGTCATAGGACAGCATGTGACTCTACATCTGCCAAAGCTAGCCCTGTCCTCACTATTGCTCAAGTTCAGCTAAGCTGCACTCCAGCCCTGCTTAGCTATTCCAGAAGGAGAGAGGGTGGTTTAAATTAGCTTTGTCTCTTGGCTTCTGCCAGGAACTGCACAGGCTGGGGTTATGTCCACGTAGGGATATGCATTTATAGGCAAGCCCGCTGCTTTGAGCCATAAAGGAACTGACTCAGCCTGGTCTGCTGGAGCTAGCCCTCCAAGGCTTGCAAGTTCTTCCAAGACCATGTCTCTTTGGAGTGTTTTTGGCCTGATAGGAAGAAGAGAGATATTTAGTGGTAAAAATGACACTGCTTTTGATTAAGGGAAATTGTGAAATTTCTCTCAAGGGCAAAAAATTGTAAATTCCCATGAAAATATAATTTCCCTGTGAGAAACTTCTAACTAAAAGAAAGTGGAGTTTTACAGGGCTCTTGTCTGCCAAGGAATTGTGCAGATGTGACTCATTTGTTCTCACCAGGCCAAATGTTAGTTGGTGCCTAGAAAGAGGTTTAAGCCCCTTTATAGACACCCTCAGACACTACACTAGGAACAGCACCACAGGCCATGTTCTAGCAGAGAGAAACCCTCTTCCCAGCTTCCCTTGGGTGCTCTGGTTAATACCGGGAACACCAAGGGCAGCGAACAGTTCACTGAGCTCACTGCTTGTCCAGCAGAAATATAACCCTTCGGAACACCTTCCTTCCTCCTGGACTGTGCCTTTTGGAAAATTTGTTTAGGTCTTTTTAGAAACAAGCCTTCTAGGGGGGCTGCAGGAGACCACGTACTTGAGGACAGCTACTGGACTTTTTTCTTCCTGCTTCTAAGCTTATAGCTGTGTCCAGTTGAATTTGACAGAGGAACAGAGCAAACCAGGTCTAGACTAGTTATATTTTGGTTTAATACCTAACTTTCTAATGGTTGCAGTTACATCATAATCAGGAACAAATGCTTGATCAACACACTGTCTTTTTCAGGAAAAATAAAATAGGCCTTTAACCACAAGATTTTTAGAATTGATTCTGTATCTGTATACTCTCATTATACATAAGAAAACTCTCTTGTAAAGAGAGCCAGATATGACTGATTACTTTTATTACTATTATTAAGTTTATTATTATTAATACCAATTATCAATACCATGAGAGTTTTATCATGCTTATTTTTTATTATTTTAGATATTTTCTGTGCTTGACTGTGTGATTTTTCTAGTAATGCTTTCTAGCAAAATCCACTTCTAGCAAGACTGTATGTTTTTAAAAACAGAAACAGCAGTTCCCATATGGAGAACCTTTGATTCCCGGTATCTAGGTCATTGGCACATGTATTTAATTTCCATTATAAGTGATAACAACAACATTCTTCTTGAAAATGCAGTGGGTCATAGCATTAATGGCAATAGTTGAGTAAGTAAAGTAAAAGGAGATAAGGAGTTCACTGATTCTGAGCTTAGGCATCCGTAGTGCAGCCTCAGGTACATTGCTGGTTCCTGACAGGCAAGAAGTGCTAGGAAGGTGGCAGTACTTGGGTTATACAGTAAAATACATCTGAATTAGCACAGGATTCAAATTCTGTGAACTTTTATGGGGAAAACACTTTTAACTTCACTTCCATGATCTGGCAGAAGTGAGAGAGAACCTAGAGATTTTATACCAGTTGATGAAAAGCAACTAGCTCTCACTGTCTACCACCTAATTTTTGTCTGCACATGAGCCGGTATAACTAAGCCCCAGTGATGCCTCTGGATAGTACCAGAATGAAATAGGATTCTCATCTGGACTTCTTGAGAAAGACAGCTCAAGATATAGAATTTCAGTTTGTCTTAAAAAAAAAAAAAAAAAAAAAAAAAAAACTCTGTTTACCAAAAATTGATCATCACTAACCAGCATTTAGATGTTACTTGAGAGAATGTCTTACAGAAAGTGAATTAGAACATTATAGCATCTCATTTTTGTTATCTGATAATACACTGAGTAGGAATATGTAGCATTACTGTGCAACTTTATTACAAGTGAGTACCAAGTCACCCAAACCATCTGACTCCTCAGGGATGCTTGCGCTTAAACTCTATGCTGGTCTGATCAGCAACTGAAGAAGTGCCAGGTGGTGTTTGTTTGCCATCCAGGTGAGGACTTTTTGTGCATACTTGGGGTGAAGTATGGCAAAATGCACATGACACTGGCACAGAACAGGGAAAGTACCTGCCTCTGTGAAAACTAGATAGAGAAGTGGATTTGTTCTCCATACAATATGCTCTTCAGGAATGAGCCCTCACTAGATGAGGTACTTGCATCTGCTTTCTAGCACAGTGGTAGTCCTGTGTGTCCACAGACACATCCTGAAAGGAAAGTATACACATAAATACCACACTTGGTGTGCTGCAGAAACTGAAGTTTTCTTCATGTCCTCTTGAGAAAAACTGAAGGAACTTTTCTCATTCCCTCTGTAAGAAAATGGGATCATTGACTTATTGGCTTGAAACAGTGGATGAGAGCCACAGTGCTAAAAGATCTTCATCTTGTGCAAAAAGAATTCTGACATCCTTCTTTCTGCTGCTGTTGATTATTTCATTTCTCTAGAGCCTTATTATTGTTGATAACATTTAATGTTTTGATTTTGAAAGCAGATGTAATGAGTCATTTGAGTTTGAGGGCTTCAGTTCATTAACAGCTTCCCAAGTATTTTAGATGTCTGACAATGGAGGAGCTATCTTTCTCAGCTCTCAGGTTCTTGCTCTTGCTGGACACATTAGATCAACAGAAGAGCTCAGATATCCAGTTTGCTTTGGTCTTTTTAGTCAGAACACGGTGGGGTATGCAATGCTTTAATATTTGACTCAAGCATTAAAGTCCATTCAGCAGGCTCTAGAAGACAAGGCACTACTGGAGCAATCCTTTGACTAGTGTAAAATTGTATTTGGTCTCTGCTTTGCTTCCAAGGAAAGTTTTGCAGCCTGAATGTCTTGAGATGAGGATTTGTGCCAACTGTGACTCAGGAAAAGAATTTAAATATGATGGCCTCAGCCTAGTACTCGGTGGAATATTTGTCCACATCATAAAACCACTGGACACAATATGGAAATGCAATTGACATTAAACCAAATGATATAATCCTATCTAATGGTATTATAATGAATCCCAAGTGAACTGAACATGATTGGGCAAGTATTTAAAAGTGTTACTGAAAGAGTTTTTATAGAGCAAAGGACTGGGTTTGCCAGCTAGAGGCCAGACACACAGAACAAATTCTAATAAGTTAGCCAATTCCCACCCTGTAAACCTGTGGCTGTTTCTTAGAGAAACATCTTTTTTTAATTAGTGCTTTTACTTTCTGAAGGATTCAAAGGAGTTTTCTGAAGTGTGTTTTATTTTTTAAATACATTACTTCTATTCTTAATTAGCTATTTTTGCTCTGTAGTGAAATCCCCTGATGAGTAGAAGGGGATTAGATTTCTGTAAATCTACTATTTATGTACTTGTCACTTGCTAAATGACGCTGGCCTTTCACCTAATGGCACATTGTGCCTGGCGTGTCTGTATAGATTGCTGTGTTATTCCTCTGCTCCTCCAGTGATATTCCTTTTACTAATTTTGCAGAAGATACATTCTGGCATGGTGCTAAAAATCTAATCCAATTGGTACATGAGCATGGCTGACCGTCTGCTCGATTGAATATCTTCCAAGCGCAATTTTCAGCACTTCCTTCTCTCTGGAGAAATGGGGTGGGAAGAGAGAGAGCAAGAGCTTTCCCTTCAATCTGGGATAACATCTTCTTCTTTGACTGGCTTGAGAAATTCACCCCTACAAGAGGGAAAGGTCATTTCCCAGCTTGATGGTACTCAGAGTTTGGATGTTCTTGGAAGTGAGCTGCCCCTGAAATCCCTGTAGGTTGTATGAGATACTAAATAGCATTCACAGCATTATAAGATTGTGTCCTGTATCTTGTAATGTGTTTTACACATAAGCCTGAAGTAGATGTAGAAGATTCCTTTCAAATCAGCAACATTTGCAAAAAGCATTTGTTTTGCATTTTCTCTTCATGGATTGAACTAGCTGCACACTATTCAAATTGGTGGAGAATGGAGCTGTGTGAAGCTGAGCTTAGTGCAGTGTCCATTCTACTTTTTGATTATTATTTGCTTATAGTCTGTCTAGAGACTTTGTTCAGAACAACAGGCTTACTGACAGTGTAGAAATTTTTCTGGTTATGTGACGCTTGTATCAGCTTCAGTGGGAATCATCCCAATCTTTATGGTTTTTGCAAGTCAACACAATACACAGTGCATGTTACCTTCAGCAGGGGAATAGCCAGAAAGATAAATCACTTGTGAGAAATCACAGGTAATAGGGGCAAAGCTGATTGTAGAAATATTACCAACAAGCACTTCTGGTGACTGTTACAACCATGATTTTGGTTTTTTTTTGTTTTTTTTGTTTTTTTTTTTTTTTTATTTTATCCCCAATAATGCAGTATCACCTGAGTGAACTGGGATAGATCAGGCTGATACTACAATGTCAAAAAAAACAGTTAAAAAAAAAGCAGAAGTGTTTTGCCCTTCCTTTGCTGCCTATACTGGGAGGCAAAGATGTCCATTATAAGTATCCTTAACACATGAGCAGAGGCAGCTCAAGGCCTGGATGTCTACCTCCACATGACTAAGGATCAAGGCCCTTAGGCATTGCTAGCAGTTAGGTCCTGTTTTCAGCTTCAGGGTCACAAAAGTATCTAGCAGCTTTCTGTGGGAGACATAAAAAGTTACATAATTTTTTCCTCCTGGGAAAAACTCCTTCCCTTCAATTTTGCCTTCCTGAATCACTGCCCATTTGAAGGAGATCTAAAGCTAATCCTCCACCAAATTGCCCCTTTGATCAGACTTCTAATGATCCATGATTATAATTTGTAAATGCTATTTGTTTGTTCCTTTTAGTCGGAATTTTTCTCCAGAAGTTTACATTCTTTATGTAAGAGTTTTTCCCTCTGCAGTCTGTGTCCATAGCTGTCCATATGTCAGCACTCTTCAAGCTGAGGCTCAATGTAATGTCCAGGTAGCACTTCATCAACCCATGCAATATGATGAAGATGTTCACTGGAAAGGAAGAGCGAGAAGAGGGTGGAGTGTCTTCCTTGGCAGCAGAATGATACCTCAGTCCCATTCGCTTTCCAAAGGAATTAGGAGTATTTCCTTCCTTCGGCTCTAGGGGAGACCACTGTTCCTCAGTGGAAAAGATTAGGCAGAACCTCAGAGCTATCCTCTCCTTGTGCCAGTGCTGTCTAAGGCAGTGTCACTGTAGGGCTGGTAGAAGAAGCTACTTTAGTAAGGGTTACCTATGACCTGACATGATTTGAGTAGGGTTGTGCAACAGTCACCATGTCCTTAAAACTTGCTTTTATGAGCTGAGCATGGTGCAGCCAAGGTATGTGCTCAATTCAAACTCGTCACTGGGATGTATTTGCTGCCCATTTCCATTTACTGAGAGTAGCTCTCCCAGAAAGGTTGCTCTGGACCCACAGTTCACTCACGACATCTTTTTAGACCTTTATAAGGCTCGGGGAATGGCCACCATCTTTTCAGGGGCAAGTCACTCCACTACACAACTCATCCTTACTTGAGTTCCTGTGGGTTGCCTGAGTTGAAACTCCTGATTTATAAAACTACTTGTAGTTTCATTGTGAATGTAGACAGTTCTTCTGCTGTCATGACTCGTACTTAGTTGTCCTGAAACAAAGTAAAAAATAAAATAAAATAAAATAAAAAAGATAACCAAAGTAAGGGGCTGCACTAGGTGAACTGTACAGAGCCAAGATTCTGGGGTGTGTGCTTGGCAATTGGGTATTGTACCAGGAGTGGTGCAGCTCAGGAATAAAGGGAAATTAGTAAAGCCTGTTTTTAAAATTTAACCACAACTTGTCCAGGCTTACAGCAAGGCTCAGTAAAGCTCCTGCTTCCCAACTACACTATACAATGCCATAAAATTCCCTAAACTATGTTATGCACTGGAACAGGCATCGTGGCAGAGCGTTTTAAAGCACCATCCTCCTTGATTTAGAAGGTCAAGTTCAAGATTTGCTCTGCAAGTACATTAAAGGCTCTCAATTGATCCAGCTGATGTTAGCTGATGCTAGCCAACTCATTCCTTCACACACTCTTGACCTCAGATGTCTTGCCTTCACCAGGGTAGCCTACTTGGCCCCTGGGCTTAAGATAACTAGAATGCAAGAATTAAATGTCAGTGATCAAAATGGCTCCTGTTGGTGTTGAAACACAATAAAACTTCTGCAAGCTCAAGCATCTTTGTAGCTAGCAATGGATGAAAGCTGCCTCCAGCATGCACAGCACCAGGCAGCTTGAAATCGTCAACAAAACTTGCATAACCAGTTAGTTCCTATACCAGAGTAATACCTTCTCTAGGACTACTGGGAATCATCCCAGTGCTGTAGCTATTTATATACAGTGAGGATTTCCCCAGAAAAGAGAACATGAAAGATGATCTTGTCCCAAAATGCCTGACACCTTTGAAAATGAACAGTGAGCATTTTCTCCAGAAACTGAAGAACTTGCAATCATCGCAAGCAATAGTGGCCCCTTCTAAACTTTTTTTTCGTGATATATTCAACAAGACTATCATGATATATTCAACAAGACTACTATGATATAAATGGTAAAGGGCAAAAACAGACTGATAAATGTATTAGCTTCGAAAGTGAAATTCATCCCTGGTCACCCTGCTTTTGAGTTTCAGGACTAAATTTAGCTATACCCAATGACATTTAAAATAAAATGACTGAGAATACAGCACAGTGCAATACCAAACAACATTTTAAGAACTGAATGCTGTCTGGTATCTCTTTTGCTTAAAGGACAAATTCAAAGAGCTTTCTTTGTTTTTTCTCATTTCAGTGATTAATTAAACTCCTGGTTTTGTACCTTAGAATACAAATCCTGTGTATTTTAGTGAAAAAGTAAGCAATTCTCAAGGGCACTTTTCCTCTCGAACTGGGAGTGGAAATGTGTGATTGCTCACAGATGTATATTATGGTACCAAAATGCCCAGCATTGCCATAGACTATTGACTGCCCCATGATTTTCACCTGTTCGTCTTGGGTTAGTGAGTCTGTATATGGAGGGGAATGAGAGCAGCTAACCACTAAGCAGCAGCAGTCTTAAAAAAAAAAAAAAAAGAAAAAAAAAGAAAAAAGAAAAGAAAGAAAAAGAAAAGAAAAGAAAAAGAAAGTCGCTCTGCCTGAGAGGAAAATAATAGACCAAGACTAGGCAACAGTCAGAGGGTTTTAGCTTTTTCTTAGGTGAAGTGCTGTGGATATAGATTAATTTTGTTTGTTCAATATTTACTGTATTTTCCTTTTACCTGCTCTGAAACAGGGACTGGGAGCACTTTGCTAAATGGATTGAAATTATGCTAGCTTAACAGCATACCTTGTGAGTGCCCTGATACTGTCTTTGGCAATGCTCTTTTGTAATAACACAGAGCAATACCCTTTCACGGGTTTCCATAGATTCCCCCTCCTCTGCTATGGCAACAGCACACTCAGCTCTGCTTCTCCTCAATGTGGAGGTTGATCAGGATCAGGAAGGTGCCACTCCAGAGGGAATCAGGCCTTCCTGATGGGTCTTAAAACTCAAATCTGCCCAGGAACAGAGTCCTCCAAGAGTTCACGTCACCTTAAATCAAGCATTACCTGCTGTCAGATACATCTGGCCTTCTGGACTTCATCCACGAGGCCAAGGTTACACAGCGGGCAGGCCACTATGAATCTCTTCATGTGACATCAACCATCTGAGCTACTTGTCTCTATGCACTGCAATCTTCAGATGGGGTTCCCTTGTCCTACAGAACCGCAGTGATGACACCACAGAAACTGGAATACCTTTTGCAGCCTATGCACAGCACAAACTTTACTGTTTTTGATCAAAGATACAGAAGAACTGAATGACCTCACACAAATCAAATACATCTCAGTCCATTTATTCTTTCATTTCATTGATTTTAGGATTTGGTTAAAAATTTTCTAACCTCCAGACATAGACATATGTCCACAGTCTTGTGTTTACAGAAACATTTCAGAACCTCTGCTAGGTCTAAGACTTCTACTTGCATGCTAATTTTGCAACACATTTGGGCTATTACCTCCTCCACCCTCCAGCACTGGCAAACAGTACTGGCAACCCACACACCTGTACTCTGCTCTCCATCTCAGATAAATGGAGAAAACTCCCACTTAATTTGGTGGGCCAAGACCAGGCCCCAGGAGACCTCATTGCTGTTACTCCAGCTCCCTGTCCTTCTAGCACTTCTGTATGTTTTAGGGCCCAGAGATGGAACAACTTTTGTGTTCACTGAATTCTAAGTCAATGTGTATAAATGTGTGTTGATTTAATGTTTCTCTTTAACACTATGTGGAGGGAAATTGCCCAAGGCTAATACAGTACTTAAAAGTGCAGAGTTACAGGAAACGGTGGCCAGACAATTGGGCACAGACCTGAGACAACATCCTCCCTAGCAAACTTCTGGTTTTTTTTTCTTTTCCCCCCAAACTGCTTTGAGGTCAATGTGAGTAGTCCTTGTTTATAGAATCAGAATCACTGATGAGGATAAACATTGGAAAAAAAGAAAAAGAGAGAGTGGTAAAGGTATCATCTGGCTGTTTCTGAGTGAGCATACACCTTCTCTCAGACCTTCACACAATATTCATGGTTTCATAATGGACATCCAGGAATATGGGATCAAAGAGAATGTCTGAGTATTTATTGGTCCTAACTACTCAAGCTTCGCCATGCTTTCAACTTTAAAAGCCTTGGAGAAAGCAGCTTCTTTTGTGTTTTACATTTCACTTGATACTGCTTGACTTGGTAAGCAATTAGTGTTTCATAATTACATGTCATAATTCAGTGCACTGAGGTGGTGCACTCTGTTCCTCTCTGAATGACATGCCTTCAGCCTGAATCCTGGCACTTGTGTTCTAGCACTGTGATCTTCAAAACAAAATGTGTTGGGTCATAAATGTTGTGTAGGCCTTGTTAAGTTAGAGACAGACTGCTTTTTCTATGTTAATTAATGTATTTTTGAATTATTATTTTTTTAAAATGGAATATTTATCCTGCAGAGAAGACACTGTGGAGCATGGTGCTTTTCATACTGGAAGCTAAGATGCTTTTTTGATGATAGACAGAAGACAGAGGAAAAGAGGGAAGAATTTACATCACGGACTAATTTTTCTCTGCTTCTTAAGACTCCATTTCATGTGCCTATAGTTATAACACTCAGTGATATGCTTTATTTTCTGCCTCTTGTTCCTCAGGTATTATAGATACTGATCACTAAACTCTCTCATGTAGTTCGAAAATCACCTACAAAACTGTTGTCAAAAAGTGCAAGACACAAATCAACAAAAACATGTGCCAAACAAAGGAACAAACATTGATTTCTCCTCCTTTAGCTAATTCCTTCTCCATGTTCTTCTTACTAGAGAAGATGGTGGTGGTGACTGGGGTACTACCACAAGGCGGGAGACAGCAGCAAGTCCCTAAATCCCTGGCTGCAAAGTTTACATGCAAGAAGTGCCTCCTGTTCGGTGGAGCTGACTTTTAGCTGTCAGGCAGCCTCCAGGACTGCTTGTATCCCCAGAGCACAGGAGCCTGTTTGCTTTTCAGTCACTGTTCACCCTCCAGCACAGTTGCTAATGTGCCCCAGCAGGCTTTGCTCCTGCCAGCCCCAGCAGCAGCAAGGCTCCAATGCTGCTGGGTCGCATCCACGTCGCTGCAGGTGGGTAAGCAGTGCAAAATAGAGAGGCTCTAAGGCTCTCTAAATAAAGGCAGGAAATCAAGACAAGGAGAGGAGTATAAATGCAGGGCAGAGTATAAATGCAGGCCCCATCTATGAGGGAACAAAAGGGAAGCAGCTGTTTGAATGGTGAATAAAAGAGCAACGCTAAAGTGGTTATGAAGTGGCTTGCGTTAACTGGAGAAAGGGGTAAATGAGCTGGCTGCAGACAGTGTCAACCTCGCAGGCTCCACAAAGAGCCACTATTTCCACAATTTGCTCGCTGTACCTTGGGACACAGTATAGCTTTCTTTTCCCGGGTTGCTGTGCCATGCGGGTTCAGCCTGTGGCTCTTGCCCTGCCTGGATGGATGGCTCCAAAGGCACACTCAAAACCCAGCGCTTGAGTTTCCAGACAAGCAAGACATTTTCCTGAGGCATGAGCAGGGGTATAAAGTTTTACAAGGGCAAGGTGAACAGCTTCAGGGCTTAGGGTGCTGGTTTGGAGGATGAACCTGACCCTGGAGCTAACAAAACAGCAGAGAGGTCCCCGGAGATCTTCGAGGACCAGACACCTTTCCACAGAAATTAGCTTTATATTGATTTTCAAGCATATGCAGCATGTTTGGTTAATCACAAGTGGATGTATTTTATGCTTTTCAGGATACCTGTTGTCATAGTTTCTCTATTTGGCCTTATCAGTAAGGAGATGAATAGGAAAGAAACACAAGATCACTTTGTGGACAATACCTATAGATAGAAAGGTTATGTTAGTTGAATCCCTGTTGTGCAATGAATAATTCAATCATCCACAACTATATCCCTGTTTAAATATAGTTACCACTGTTACCACTGCCATCTTTTAGCATTAAGATATTAAAAATAGCAACAACATGCAGAGTTTGAGCCAACTTCATGTTTACCTATGCGTGGTTTGTAAGAGATATTTATTGAACGGCTTCTGATGATCAACAACCACTGTAAATAATCAAGGTCTGCCTCCTTCATTTAAAGTCATTAAAAATCATTGGTTGACTTGACCTGAATCATCAGTGACAGATATTTGCTTTTGAGCTCCTGAACGATTCTGTGTGGTACAGTATATAGGCTTTTTCAGGTGCTGCCACTGCTAGACGCTGCTCTCAGCTCTGCCAGTCTGTGCAGCAAATGGATTAGCTGTACCCGGGTATAACAACACACAGAGATGTCACCAGGTTAAAATGTGATGTATGCCAACTTGTTGACCAATGTGAAGCCAAAGGCTGCAGAAAAAGCCGGTGCTTTAGTAGAATATGTTCTAGTTTAGTAGAATAAGCTGCACTGTGCTTTTATAGAAAGAGGATTCAGGAAAAGTACTTTCAATTCATATTCAGAGATAACTTGGGAAATAATGGGACTATTCCACATGCAGTAGTCTAACTGTTCCATTATCTGAGCTGTCTGAGTGCTGGAGAATTTTATCTGGCACGGCCCAGGAAAAAAAAAAAAAAAAAAGTAGATTTTCCCAGGATGATACCTGGAAAACCACTGGACATGTATGATTTCTTGTAAGGTAAGGATTATGTAGATAGAAATCATGTGTGATTCCTCTTAAGCAACAGCATTCCCTGTGATCAGAGCAAGGAGCTGAGGTGAGATCTATATTTTATTTTTGCTTCCAGCTTACTATGTTTCTTGACTCAAACATTTGACTTCCCCATATTTCAGTGAAGCTATTTAAAAGAAATACATACTTACCAGAAATGTACAGGGCCTTAACTACTATGTAGATCTAATTGAAGTGTTGGTGATGGGTATGATACATAATTTGACAGATGATACACAACATACAGATTTAAGCTTACTGCAAGCCAATGCTTGGAACAACATATGGAAAACACTGTACCAGAAACCACTCCGGGTTTACCTGATTTAACTTCCCTGACTTGTTTCAACTACCTTTTCTAGAAAAAAAGCATCATGGAAATGTACAGAACTGGTCTGCAAAGTATG
Organism: Rhea pennata; assembly: GCF_028389875.1. Taxonomy (NCBI): domain Eukaryota; kingdom Metazoa; phylum Chordata; class Aves; order Rheiformes; family Rheidae; genus Rhea; species Rhea pennata. The sequence continues at coordinate 6,459,516 of NC_084678.1, forward strand.
ATGTTAGTCACTGCAGCAAAGGGTGACAGAAAAGACTCTTGAATAGTTATCACTAGTAGAAATATTATTAGTAAAATTGTTACTGGCATTTCTACCATTGCTCCTAGTAAAACTAAAAATTTGACAAGATAAGGTTCAAAATATATACAGAAACAGAGGGTTCCCTCTCTAAAAAAGTTCCATTTCCTATAAGAAAGGTCATTTCTGTCTGCAGTTTATCCTGCTATTGAATTCACATCTTTCATCAAGCTGAGGATAGCTGAATCCCTTTGCCGCTTACAAAAATGGAAATGCATCCTTTAACATTCTCTTAGTGTATTTTCTAACAGTTAAACCACGCAGTAAGCAATTTCTTCAGATTAATCAAAGCCCAGTTTCTCAATTAATACTTTCAAATGACACTGAATGAAATGAAAGAGTTCTGAAGGCTTCCAAGGTATACCCCCAAAACAAGTGCAAAACTGCAGAAGGTGCTTTGCTCTTTGCAATATCGATCACGTAGCCTTTCAGAGGGATCTTTTCCATTTTTTTCAAATAATTAAAGTATAATATTTTACAGCCTGATAAAATTTACGGGGACCCTTGGCAAGTAATTATAGTGCTTCTTTAAAAGACACCCCATAAAAGATGCATGATTAGAAAGTTAAGGATCTGGATAGAATTACAACGATGTGACAAATAATTTACAAGCGATAAACCACCCCAAGGAAAGGGGGAGGGTGATTAAAAGAAAAAGAGGGAAAGAGATAGTAAAATAACTAGTGATGAAATCTCACAATTAAAATAATAAAATTTTCCCCTGTGTTTAGGGTTAAGTTTCAGTAACTATAAGTTGCTGTGCTTTGGCTAGAGAAAAGATACTCTCTGGCTAGAAAAGCTCTAGTTTAGTTTTGATGTGAGGCATTTCTTTCATCAGAGGTTGTTCTGAATTTGGCACAGTAGCTTTCGTTTTACTACATGTGTAAGATAAATATTCTGTATAGATGATCTGCAGTACTAATGATCTCTCCAATTGTAGAACAGTAGCTTGGAGGATTTTTATCTGCCTCCAGATGTTGGCTGAACTCATTCTTTAAAGACTTATTTGGTTGAAGCTGAAAAAGAAAAAAAAAGATTTCAGCTCAAAACACCCCTAGATTTAGGGAAAATGTAGGTTTGAATGTGGATTTGAATTTTGCAGGTAGGGCTCGTATTTAAAGGACATGATGGGCATTTGAGACAGAATGAATACAGATGAAAAAAATCTTTTTCATTTTTTTCTTAGTCCCTATTTTGCAAATACCAAGGTCAAAGTGTATATTTAACCCAGTGCTAACGACTGGTATCAGCTCTGGATCAGATCAATGAGCAGCTACTGCAAATGTGTCAGGTTGACATTGGCTATGCATGAACCAAGCAGTTTGAGAGGGCTTCTGAGCTGCTACCCGTATGCTTATGAGGTGCTGATATTCAGGCATAGACAGAAAAGTGGGCTTGCAAGCTATAAACTTGTAACACTGTCTGACCAAGTTCTTCATCTGCACATCTGTCCTCATGGTGACAGAAGAGTGTTGTACACATCCAGCTCTCTGTATGGATGTAACCATAAAGCCATAGAAAAAGATCATTTACATGAAAAAATGCAGTACTGTGAATTCACATGAGCACTGTGGGCTTTGCATTGAGGAAGAGGGCTTTTGAGTGGAAGACGACTTCTAAAAGTTTAGGAAATACGTGATTGCATGATGGAGAGCACACATACAAAACATGGACTGAAAGTCTTTTTACAACACAGAAGACTATGAAAGTCTTTTCACAAGAGCAATGCAAAAAATACCTTAAAGCAGACTTGAGTTCGCATCAGAGGATCCATGTGGATTTTCCCACTCACCTTTCCTCTCATGCGGGTGGGAAAATAAGTCATGGTCCTGCTCTGCAGAGGAAACTAATAATTTTCGTTCCTAAGCCTCTGTGCCCTGGAGCAACAGAGCCCTCAGAGAAAAGAGTAACAGGATGTTCTGGGATTTGTAGTCAATTCCGCAGAGCCCTCTTTTATCTAAGGAAGTTTGGCAAAGCAAAAATCTGATTCAGTTCAGGTAGAATACTAAAGGTGGGTTAGTGCACTGTTGATTTATCCTACAGTAATTGCAGAATCAAGCACATTAATCAGATTGACTTACGCACATCTGTTTTTCACAGACCAGATGCTGATTGGATGAAAAAGAAGCACAACTCTCCTTACAATAACTGGCGTAAATCAGGAGTAGCTCTGTTAAAACATTGGTTCAGAAGCCCATGGCAATGAAAGGAGAATGACACCTAACATCTTACAGTCCTCAGCAGTTCCATCTTGAAGTTCATTTTATTTTATTAAATCACTCACGTGGCTCTCCCCAGGTTTGTACTTTGTGGGTAGCAGAAAGGGCAATCAATGGTTTTGTGAAACTCCTGATAAGATCTAACCTTCTCCTCTCATATCCTATAATGGTAAAATAGGAAAGAATATTATAAACTCTTTCCCTGCTGAGCACATCTGATAATTCCTCTTTAAACCCTTTATTGTAGCAGGCTCTAATTTATTCACAAGTAACAATGGATTAACAGGAATTGGAGTAAAGTGGATTTTTTGCAAATAAAAGTCAATATGACTGTACTTTTCTGGAACACTAACAAAACGCTGTGGGCTTAACACCTCCTGAAGATGAACTGAGGAAATGATTTAAGGCCTTAGTTGTCACTTGCAATATCAATCAGACTTTGCTTTCCCCGTGGCCTGAGTGTAGTATAGTCAGTGAATAAATTCAAAAAGAGAAACTGCAGGAGAAAATACAGAGATTTCCCAAAGAAACACCTTTTCTGCTTCTCTCATTCTAGCCCTAGGATTCAGATGTTGTAACCTTGTTGCCATATCCTTGCGGTTTGTTGAGTGGAAAATGCACATGTGTTCAAACAGCTGTATTGTTAGCTCAATCCTAAATGTAGTGAAACATCTGCAGAACAAGGGAGAAGTGTCAACTGAAGTGTATAAACTTCGAGCTAATGATATGGCACTGTGTTGACAAAGCCTTCTGTTGGAGTTAAGATTTTCCTCAGCACAGAGTGGCAGGTGATTCAACATTTTCCAGACTTTCAAAGAGACTCTTTCTGTGGGACTCCTCTTGCTTTCTTGCCCATGCTTTCCATGCTGCAGTCACTTGGACTTTAGGACCAGCTTTGCAGCTTGTCTGCATTAGCAGATTGCAAAGTCTGGCCTTTTGGGGGTTGTTTTTTAACACTGTCATCTGAATAGCTTGTAAGTGGAATTTCTTTACTCATCAGACCTTTCATTTTCTTTGTAGGATTCAGATGAGGGTGGCTTCATGTGTAACGCAGACCCAAAAAACTCACTGCAATCACACTGCCGCATCCGTAACTCCCGTGATGAAAGTCACTGGTGACCAGGGCATGGCATCTGTATCCAGCTTTTTTGGAATGAGATACAACTGTTCTGCTCTGAAGCCAAAAAGCCTCTTGTGTATCCAATAAGTAAATTTTGTAAGAAGCTGCTTTTCCAGTTGAAATATATGCACATACTTTTTTTTTTCTTGTTTAGTCTCATTTGCAAGAATATGAACGAAGGAACTGTAAAGCTGAGAATACACTTGTTAACCACCAGCCATAAAAGAAAACAAGGAATAAGCTAACCTAAGGAAGAGCATTTCGTCTCTGGAAGCCTGCACTTGAGATGGTCCTAGCATCAAAGACCAAATTGAGCTTCCCCATATTCTGGGAATGTTTGGATCCAGGGTTTGGCTCCAATCTCTGTGTAACTAAGAGCAATGCGCTAAGTTGAGATCCAGACTGGAGTCTTCCCAAAATTAGAGGAAGTTCAGATACAAGGTTTTGGCTTTAGCCCATCTCTAATTCAAACCAAATTGTCATCTAGATTCCAAGTGGAAATGAGTCAGAAGGCCTCATCTTAGCAGCTGATGAGATGTCCACACTGCATAATCACCACGACTAGTTTGGCAGGCACCAAGCACCCTGACTCAGGAGTGGGAAACACCACTACATCTGTGGATCGCAGAGCTTCCGCAGCCCTCAGGACCTCTCTGCATGCTCAGCACCTACATCATGAAGGCTGCACTTGCAGCATTAGCATAGGTGATGGTTTGGCCCTCTACAACGCTTGAACTTCATCCAGATTATGAACAATAACGTTTAAAGTGTTTAAATGAAGGCTCTTTATGAAACCTGATGACCTCCGTTACTTGGCAGGGACACTTTACTCTTAGAGCTGCGCAGAGTAGATTAGTTACTGTACGTTCCCATCTCTTTCCTGACTCTGCTTTCTTGCTCCCGGGAGCCTCCTGTCTGAAGCTATGCTCCCTAGGGAAACATCTCTGTTCGAATACACTGGAAGGACTTGATTAAATGAACATGAACAAGATTCCCCTGCATGGCGGCAGTGATGCCGTTTTCACTATCATTATGCTGTTTTCACTATCACATTTGAGAGGACTGCCTGCCCTGCTCTGTGTGGCTTGCACTCCCTGCATCCTGTCCAGCTGGGGGCTGGAATTGGAGTTTGTTTTTGAATATGAAGGAGGCTTTATAGTAAACCTGGAATGAACACTTTGAGGTTTGCTTCCATGCATTGTTGTTTGGAAGTTGGAAGCAATCTTTTCCCAACACCACACTGAAAATGCAATAGAACTTCTCATTCCAGTTTTCAGATGCTTTGAATTGGTCCTCGTAGCAATCTTTTCCTTCTTTCATTATTAGCAATATTTATTATCAGCACTGTAGCAATATGGATAGACTCTTGTTGTGCAAAATGCTTTGCAAACATGCAGAAAGACAGTTTTACAAGCTATTTACCCTAGTTTCCAGAGTCTACAGTAGTAATAAACTGTAGTTGGTGCTTTTCTCCCTGTATCAGAGAGGGTTACACTAAGTGGAGAAGTTTAAAGAGGAAAGGACCTCTTCATTTTATGCACACCCCTCCCCACAAAAACATGTGAACTTGTTTAGAGAGAATTATCTGTTCTTCCCAAACTCTATTAATCCTCTAAAGCACTCCCAAAACATCCAGGACTAGGAAGATGCCCCCACAAGGTTTTATGGGAGGTGAGTGTCCTGGGTTAGCCACTACCCTGACAAACAGACCCCATGAGATCTACCTGGGGCTCTGCCTGTGCACAGCACCATATCTCAGGGGTAGCAGATGGGCAATTCCTTCAGTGGAGCTGCCAGGTAGCAGCATTGCTTCCTCACACAACCGCGACCCACAGGGAGAGGATCAATTGCCTGTGCTTTTTTCTGTGCTTTGCCTCCCAGGAAAGAGTTAATGAAAAGTAGCTAGGCATGGAGTAGTGTTTCTTATGGAATCACATGCTGTGAGAATAATGCAAGCAAACTACTTTTGCAATGATGCTGAGGTCACTTGACCACAAGCCTCCAGATCGGTTATATGCAAGGGAGAACTACTGGGACAGGATTGTGGGCAAAAGTTCTCATTTGTGGGAATCCTGTCAGACCTCTACAGGCCTTTGGAACACCTGGAAAAAGATAAGCATGATAATTACTTTCTAAAATCAAGAACTGTTGTTTTTTCTCCCCCCCCCCCCCCAAGCTAGTCAGCAGCACATTGTGGTTTTGTTCCACGTGATTCCTTGAAGAGAGTCAAAGAAGTGCAACATCCTATCAGAATGAATCACATAACTTGGAAATGACCTGATTCACACGTTTTTTCCATTCTCTGTAGCCGATGTGAGTCTTGAAGAAAAAGAAGAAAAAAAAAAAGTTTCTGATGTTTAGTCTGTGAGTTTTGGGAGTATGTGCTCCATTTTCCAGCTCCAGTTAAGACACAGGAAAACACTTTGTTTTCTGAAGAGTCTTCTTCTCAAACATGGCTGAATGCCTGCTCAGGGCAAATGCTCAAAGACATTACAGGATCCTAAAAGTGAAAGGAGACACTGATGTCGATGTGATCCTAAGATGAACTCAGCAGATCTGGGTCCGGGTTCCCCCTGAAATGAACAGAGGAACTGTGGGAATAGAGTGCAGCCTGAGAGCCTAAGCCATGCTGTGCCTTTGCCTGGATGATGCTAGCAGCCTGCCTTATGCCTTACCCTGGCACTTGTGACCCAGGCAGGAACCCCTTTGAACCAGGCCTGGAGTGACAATATCCCGTCCAGGAACAGAGAGACCCTCTTCTTCACAGATCTTACTATTGCTGTGAAAAATTAGCAATGAGGATCATACAGACATTTTGAGGGGACAACAATTGTCATTTTTTTTCCTTTTTCTTGAAGCATCAGGTATGGTCCTCGGTCCACAGATATCCCATGGAATCAGTAATAGATAAAAATAAGAAATTTCTTTTGCTGAGAGAAATCTCTCTGACTGTGACACTGAAAGCAGAATGCTGTAGTTTCTTATGCCTGATGAATTAAGGGCCAAATACTAGTCTTCATAATCAGCTGCAAACTTCCTACTGACTCTAAAAGAAGAAGGACTCAAGCTCCTTTAACTAAAATAAAGGGGCATAAGAAACTCATTAGAGGAGTTAGCTCGGCATGGTAACTGGACAAAAGACCAGGAGAGCAAGCAGAATACGTGCCAATAGCTGTCTTTGCTTAGCTTGGTTTCAGTGGTTCACTTAACCATTCAGACTGAAATATATATATTATATATATAACAAAATGTAATTTTCAAAATCAGTGGGAGCCCCATGGCTGGCATCTGCCCAGGTCCAGAATGCCAACTGCTGCCAAGTTGCTCTTTTCATGGTTTATTGGAGTCAATTACACATGGGTGGGCCAGGAGAAGAAGAGGAGGGAGCGAGGCAGAAAGAGGGAGAGTGGCATTTCCCTCTACCTCTTTTTTCTTTAGTTCATTTTATATTTGTTATTATTATATAACTTTGTTTTGGGCTTCCAAAGTTGTTGGCACTAAGCATGGTAGCAGCCCTGCCTTCCTTCCATGGAAAAGCCAGAGGGTTAGTTCTGTTTCTTTTTAAATTTTGTTTTAAAAGACTCTCTCTTCTAAGACACATACCACATGTTCAGAGAAGTAATTGTTCCAGATGTGTTTGAGAGAAAAACCTGTGCCCAAATTAGCCCGCAACTTGGAGAATTTCAGTTGTCGCTTTGCAACCCATTTCTGAAGAGTTCTATTCTCCCCAAATGGAGATACGATCTTCCAGATTAATTTCTCTATCTGATGGAACTTTTTGTTCCAGAAATCACCTAGGTAATTATAGATAATAAAATCACCTGGTGCTTGCTATAGCCGAGCTAGACCTAGGCAAGCTGAATAGCTGGGAAGACAAGGAAGTAAAAGGATTTGTCTTCTATTGAGGGGAAATGGGCAGAATCAAAAAAAGAGTTTAATATCTTGGGTAGTGCAACCTACAGCCTAGTGGTCTAGGCATGCTGTTTCCTACCTAAACAGTCATTTTACATCACTGGCAGCCAGAATGTCCCAGCAGATCCCACCTCTCCCAGGAAACTGTAAATAACTCTGAGTTGTACTGAAACAATGACATTGCATGGGTAAAACTAAGGTCAGAATATGGGCCAGACTTTTTCAGTATTATCCTAAATTGGTCACTTATTGGCTGAGATCTACTATGCCACAAAGTACAGCTCTCTATTCGGTAATACTTGGATACTCTTTGCTTTAAAACCAAGGGTGCTTGTGTCAATGGAGTCTTGGATCTACACTACACGTGTGATTCCCATGTTCCTGTGTGAAAGGAAGAAAATTAAATAAAGATTAGTTCATTTAAGAAAATAAAGGCCACAATGAAGGCATGAATAGAGGGGGCACAGCATTTCTTGCAAATGACTAAGAGTTTACAGCTAGTGTGTGGTTGTTTACACTGCCCCAAAAAAAAAATATCTACTGCCTCCCACATACAGCAACAAAAGACATATTGTCTGTACCCTGACCGGCTGGAGATAAGTTCCCACAGTGTCTATCAAGGGACCTACTTCTGTGTCACATTTCAGTGAAAGGGGGAGCAAATCCAACAGTTATGTCTTCTCTGAGGAGGGAGTGCAATTCCTGATGGCTGTGCACTGACCTAGAGGTGGCAGAAGACAAGCTTTCTTGGATGAGATGGGGTGGGATGGCATGGCATGGCACGGCATGGCATGGCATGGAATAAGCAGTGACAGGTGCTTGTGTTGGTAGCTGATGAGTCTTGTTAATGTTAGATCTGGCTGACCACATTGATGAGCCGGAAGCTTTGAGAGGAAAGCATCATTTATCCAGGGTAGCACACAAGATACCACTGAAATTCATGACATCCTTCAGGCAAGCCTGGAAGAGTGAGGACTGAGAGGAAAAATGCAGTCCAGGACCCGAGTCCAGGTCATGGAGCTTCTCTAATTTAGGTGGCAGAGGGCCTGGTTCAGTCTCTACTCAGATTTCAGGGAAGGAGAGGAGCAAGAGGCAGCTGAGAACAGCTAGCTGAAAAGAACAACTCCTTCAACCTCCCCGTGAGACTAATGTTAAAAGTGAATAAATTACCCAGAGAACCTTTCAGAGACATTTGACACAACCTAAAGGGGTTTAGTTGTCAGTCCTTCCCAGCTCTTACAGACTGTGGTGCATGTGGCTCTCGTATTTTCATTCCAGGTATTCGTGTTTACTTTTTTTTTTCTTTTTTTGCAAGCTCTTTGAATTACTCAGGGAGCTATTTGTGGGGCTATAATAACATCAGATCAGACCTTCTCACGGTTCTTCAGTTCCTTGGGAATCAAAACATGGTGGAAAGACCTGATTTCATGCTATTTTTGGCCACACAAATTGCACCCACAGGAAGGAAGGATGGCAGGCCATTAAAAACAATAATCATAAATATAAACAGTAAAATATTTAGGTTTCATGGAGTTCCAGTGAAATGTGAATGCACAGGTTAAGGATCAAAGGCTGATTACAGTTAATTTCTGAGTTCCTTACATTTTAATTGGTGCTCCCTAGGCTTTATACTGTGTGACTAAGACATCCTTTTCAGCACTAAAACCCACTAGCGTAAAGGTAGATTCCGTTTACAGGTGAACTCCTGTATATGAAGCTGTGTGTCATTGGATTTGTGTGGCTCAGCAGTGTGTCTGTGTTGTCAGATAAATGTAGGCTCACACCTGATCTCAGGTCCATCCACCATTCACATGTTAATGTGCAAACCACCTAAGGATGAGTGCTTAGCTCAAGATCACCAAAGATGGCCAGACCAGGCATAGTGTGTGCTGGCCTCAATTTGATTGTTCATACAGAGTAGGACTGAACCAAGTGTGCTGGGTATATCCAGTTGATGTCTCAGAAGGTCTGGTGACCTTTTCTGTAAGGGCTTTACACTCCATCCCTGTGGAGTCCAAAGAAGTGTTCTTCTAGGGGTGGTTGGGGTGGAATTCATTTAATTAAACTTCAGATATCTGCCGTTGAGTTAAACACTCTGGGACTGTATACATTCAGTGGAGAGATACAAGCATTTCTGGGGTTACTACCTGTCTCATTCTCAGAAGGTTTTCTAAAGGAGATCAGAAGATCATGTTTTAGCATTGGTCATCTCTGCCCACTGACGCTAAAGCCACACTAGGCAGCTAGCATGGCTGCAATGTCTACATGGAGATTTACTGAGATTACCTAGACATATTTAGACACAAAAGATATCTATAGTTGAGGGAGAAATATAACAGACTATGCGATTGTGCCACATGGGTGGATCATGTGCAGGACACTGGACACAGCATACTAAAATCTATTCTTCAGTTTACAGTGTAGTCATACTCAGAGCAGTTTTGTTCCTCTTACGCTTACTCCTTGTGCCAAGGTGGAACAGCCTGGCCACACCACAGAGGTGCCTACCTTACCTTCCACCCTTGTGGTGAACTGGTGTTAATGGGTCTGGGTGACAAACTGCAGAAGTAAAGGTACTGCCTACTTCCTCTCTATCACATCCTTGCCCAGGAGTTCATGGGGTGCAGCACTGACCCTCTAAGTAGAAATTTACTGTTTGGGACAAGCCAAGCGGCATGAACTACCACGTCAGGCCTTTGCACAGCATTCAGCCTGTGTGCGAGCACTTTTCAGGTCTATCCCTCCAGACCAGTGATTAGGGTTGCTAAATCTCCATTTTGAGTATGAATTATCTAAAACATTCTCTTTGGCTTCTATTTTCACTTGGGCAGGCCTTGTTTCACACAAAGAAACTACCTATAACATCCTGCGTTTCATTAGTGTTGTTTACTCCCCCAAAGCACACTGCAAGGTGCGAACTGTATAACAGAGCTCCACTAAAAGCACAAGTGCAGGAAAGGTGTAATAGACCTTGGCGTCTTACAGAACTACAGAGAGCAGCAGCATTTCTAGGAAACCCCGTTATCTGTTCATCTTAGTTTAAAAGGGGAGCTGCAGTGGTTTTGCATCCTTTTAAAAGAAAAAAGCTTCAGTTTGGTTTGCTTCTAGTCCTTTTGGTGATCTGCTGCTGAATAAATGTGGTAGGTATAGAGATACTTTTACATTTCTGGTGTGGCCCAGTTGCATGGATTCCTAAAGAAACAGAAAGGCAAGGGAGTGATTTTAAGCAAAATTGAAAACAGATAGAGAAATGATCAAACCTTACCTCAAAATTTTAAGGGCCACATGCACAGATTCACCACACTAGAGAGGAGGGTAACAAAGCACAGGCAACTTCTGTCTGCTTTGCTGTTTTGATTTGTACTGCAACATTGCATCTTCTAAGAAGGCATCTTGCCTGGACTGAAGAAAAATAGAGCGCTTTGGACAGTAATGCCCCAAAATGCCACTGGAGCAGCTGGAGCAGGATTGGTTGCACTAAGCATGCATAGGTGCAGCTGAAGGGATTTAACATCATTTTGCAGCTTTGGAATAATGTAAAGAGCAAAAATTTTAAGTGTGGCACCAGTGAGAAGGTAAACTTTCCAATGTAAAATAAACTCCAAAAGTTTTAACACTATATTTTTTGCAAAGTAAATAGGAAAAAGTACAGAAAACAGGATTAAAAAAAAAAAAAAAAAAAAGTAGGAATGCTAGAATTACATAAGGGAAGATGCAACCAGGAAGGGGGAAAAAAAAGAGGGTTATTATAGTCTGAAGGAGGCTGAAGAAAGACCCATCTGAGGAATCAGAAGTAATTCGTGACAGAGGGCATTTGTTTTACAATATTCCTTTTCAAAAAAGATGCCATTAAATTCTGCAACAATCAACAAATCCCCAGCCTTTTGGAACATTTTTTTTTTTCAAATTTCACTATTCCCAAATGTCTAAGTAGCCAAAATCACCAGAAAACTTTCACACAAAGGTATTTGGTACTTGTGAGTGTTTCTTTTTACTGAACATGTGAGCTGGCTCAGAATTTCCCCCACTCATGAAGATCTTGCCTTGATTTTCCCTAGGGACAAAAGTGCTTCAGTTTGTATGGACCACTCATTTGGTTTTGCCCTTAGTTTTCACAAGCAAGGTGGCGACTGAGGCTTCTTTTCTTTGAAGGCTGTACCTCTCAGGACATGAACTGGAACCATAACTCACCTCATATTTGGGGCCCATTAAAAAGCCATCTAATAGTAATTGCTTTTGACGACTAACAGCCTGTGGCATAGCCAAGCCGAGGACTGAGAAGAGGTCTGAGTAACTGCTGTGAAACCATCAAACTTGTACTTCTTTTCAGAGTTGGTGACATTTCAAGCCACTAACTTTTTACGTAGTTAATATAAAAAAACAAAAAGCAAAACCAATGCTCTATTGCTAACTGGCAATTCAAAACACTTGAAAAACTGAAAAGTTTTCTCAAAACTAGGGAAATAGCTTCTTAGGAAGCTGCTACTGCAGGGCAACACCCCACTTGCTGTGCACACTCTCTAGTTGCCCCGGAGAGCTGCCATCAGCACAAAGACACACTGTGCAGGGGAGCAATGCAGCAGAGGCAAATCTGGGGAGAAAAACTGCTGGTGCTGCGAACCTGACCTGCACAGCATACACGTTCTGGAGGGGTTATTTGTGAAACTTATTTTAAAAGGGAACTCTGAACTCATTTTAAGTGGTAATATATATGCACCTATAGTATTAACAGCTGCTTCAGAAAATGACCGAAATAAACACAGATCAGAAGACGAAGAGCTCCTGTCAAAAAGCGTGTTGAAGTCTGGCCTGACTTCCATAGCTACAGAAGAAAAAGAGCCTCCTTCTTTAAATGCTAAAGGTATGTTTGTGAGAACACAGACAGCCTCATTTAGCAAGATCAGGTTATGAATATAAGTATGAATAATCACAAAAGTTAGGCCAGAAATATTTTGGTTATATTCCTTACACACAGAAAAAATTGTTTCTGGAATCTATTTGCCTTGGGAATATATCCATGGTGAATAACTTGAATTCTGTTGTTTCTCCAGCAAGAACAGAAGATAGTTTGGTCTCTTCTTTATTTATCAAAACAAGTATTTCCATGAGTGAGAGAACTAATGAAGCTTGATTTGTGATGATCTGTACCATGTGGTTACTTGAGTTATTTGAGAGCTAGGAGAGCTATGGCATGAATGCTTTCTTTATTAAGTGTGTATGTAAGAAATAGAGAGGTTTATAAATGTCATAAACACAGAAAATTTCTTGGACACCTGTATGGAGAGAAAACTTGACTGACGAGTGGAGTCTCTGATGTCTAGGACTATGACTGAGCCAGGATTGAGACTTTTTGTCCTCTGCATGAGCACTAACTGGAGTTTCTCTTCTCGATCTATCCTCTCTCAGCATTTTTACAAAAACTATATGAGCCTAGCACCTTTGAGATCTCTATTTGTTTTCTAAATTGGTTGAAGCTGGCCAATGAGTTCAAAAAGTATTAGAGATGGCTGACTGATGGATACTGCTAGAAAGCAAAGGTTGCATAAAGTTTGTATTGTTAGTGAAGTAGACAACAGGCAGGTCTGAAATTTTCAGATATGTCTTGAGGGACAGAGGGGTTAGACTTCCTATTTCTTGGGGGAATAAGCACTTAACTCACTTTGGATTACTTCAGATATCCCAGTCTGAATAAAGTAACTGTCCTGTTTCACTAAAGCTACATACCTGCTTCTCCATCTGCCCATTATCATGCAACCTAAAATGGAAATTCTTTGCAACATATTCTCTTGTGTTTACTTACACTGTGCAGCAGCAAAGCGTCAGCAATGCCTTTTCAGATATTTGGATCAAATAGGAGGTCACTGCGGTCAGCAAGCAGCCTTGGTTACCACCACACCCAGTTAAAGCATTCTTCCTTCTCCTCTGCTGACAGTCAAGACTGACTCCCTGCATGTGACTCCCCCAGCATCCCCTTCCCACCACAGGTTTCTGGTCTTGCACAACTGAGACTACATATTGCATGGGTATATGTGTCACACTGCAGGCTGAGAGTCCCAGTAAACATTTCCCCTTTTCCCCATCCTCTCTCAACCTCTCCCTCCAGCACAAAAGTGCACCCACCCACTAGAAGCTCTGCTTTGATGCTGGAAGCTTTCCTCCTCCTTGCTTCCTCTGGAGAACCGCACAGCAAACACGTTGAGGCATTGTTAAGAGACATTTTGCAAAATTATCAGGCCAAAGGTTTCCCCTTTAGATTTGTCATAGGCATTTCTCTAGGAGTTCTTGAAAGCTAAGATGAGATTATGTATAATTTAAAGAAAAAGAAAATTGTTGGGAAGCAAATAGCTCTTTGGAAAATCCTCAAAATGCAATGGATATCAACAGAATGTTTCTACCACTCGCAGGAAGTACTGCCAGCCCACATCTTTCTGCTAACTCCTAATGGGTCCATTAACTACTCCTAAATAATGATGGAAACCATATGGGTGCACAGGTGGTCTCTCAATAAATACCAAATGAATTCAGTATGATCACCATTAACACAATTAATACCCAGCCAATCTACAATGATGGAACTATTAAAATTAAGTGCTACTATATTTCCACAGTCCCATGGCAATTTTACAATGGAAACAAACAAAAGGATAGAATTAACTTTTTTTATTACAGTTATTTGATTTTATTTACTTACAGGCGAGTTTTAGGCTTCTGTGTAATCTGAAGTGTCTTTTCTCTGCTATGTGACAGCAGTACTCAACATCTTGAGGTGGATATTGTTCCTCTGAGAAGGAACAATCTGGGGACAAATAATTAAAAATATCTAACTAAAACAAACATTTTTTTATTGGGGGGGGGAGAATTACATGATTTTGGGTATTGAAGCAAAATGCTTCCTACTTTCTGCAGAAGGCTATAAACATGAGCAATGAATATGAGATTGCCACAGCTGCTCTTTTTATCATCTACACCATGAGTTCATCACTGTTCCCTGATGGCACTATTAGCATGGTTGGGATTTTACTTTTAATTTTTTTAAATCAGTACTGTTCCAGCATATATAGTGGTCCATTCAATTGTTAAAGGAAGAGGAACACATTTGTAAGTGACCTGCTGTAATGAAACGCCTGATATAGGCCCAGCTTCAGTCCACACCATCAATATGACATTTTGCCTTTCTAACCCACCAGAATTAGGTTTTTATTTTGCAGAACCAGAGTTGTAACTTGGGTTAGTTCAGATTCAGTTTCCATTTTCATGTTTCCCTTGAAATCAATAGCAAACCTCCCTTGAGTTAAATAAAGCAGTATCAGTTCCAAAATCTGTGTGGTCAAGAGGAGGTCAAAGGGAAAGACCTGGCTTGGATTCATCTTCATAATGGATGAAAAAGAGGTGCTTTAAATTTTGCAAAATTTCATCTGTTTGTGTCCAGAGGTTGTTTTATATGAATCACTAAAGTCAAGATTGTTGGAGGGGATTCAGAGAACGAAAAATTCTGAATCTAAACCAACCTAATGTTGGTCCTAGTCTGCAGGCAGGGGGACAGAGAAATGTAATTGATTATAGCAAAAATTGAGGATGGCAAAAGTTCTAATTGAAATCAATGCATTTCACCACTGAGCTTTTGTTAAAAAACTAACATCTCATCAGCTTCGTAGGGTAGTTTCAACTTTTAATGGAAGTTTCAGGCTTGTTGTAGCTCGTGCCAAGTTGAGTTGAGAGCTTTCTCAATGTGCAGGTGTGTGTCCTATTCTGAGAAAACCAAAAGACTTCTCTTTGGTGCTATGATGAATGAGGCAGACCCTTTATTCTGTGACTGGAGAGATACCAGTGCATCTTCAGTTTTAAGATTAACTTTTGGCTCTGCTCTACCTCAGCTAGACCAGAATTTCAGCCTACTGCTCATGTGGTGTTTGACTTCAGCAAAACAAAAAAGCACCATACATCTCAAACTGTCTACAATTATAGTTATATTTAATATTCTTTGTGTCCTTAAACAGCACACTCTTCTTTCTAGTCATTATGGCATTCTAATTAATATCCAAGAAAGCTATTACTCAGAATAATCTGTGTGAGGTTTGGGTAGGTTGTATACTTGAAACTTCCCTAAACTACAGTTCTATGAAATTTGTTACACGTGAAACACAAAGCTCATTTCACAATTCCTTACAAACTTTTCTTATAATCTTGCACACAGATTGCTCTTAAGTGTTTCTGATTAACTCCAAGTATCGATGCTCTTGTTCTTCTGTGCTTCTACTTTGAATAACATAATTTCAAAGTTTATTGCGGTAAATAGGCACGCTTGTTCCAGAACTCAAATGCCCATGAAGTTATTCATTAATCTCTTTTTCATTTAAATTCACCTTTATCTTAATCTGTGTTTCAAATGCAGATGAGGCCTTAATTAAATAAAAATTCAGTAGATGGTTTCAAATTCTTTATTCTATTTACTTTTCTTGTACCTTTCTAAATGCTGGACTTTATCTTCAGAACCAGAGGTATTACTATTAGCTCTCTTCTTTTAAACAAATGCATAATAATTGATAGGCTGGAGTTGTCTATACAGGAATAAATTAAATATTGATTACTGGCTCTTAAGTTTATGTACACATTAGGATAAAAATCCCAAAGCTTGTCCAAATCTTTGGAGATTAATCAAAACTCATGTGTGTACCAGAGATTTGGTTCTCTCGCAATTTAACCAAATAACAATTCTAAGTGTAGGTGGCCTTCACTCTGATGCTTCATGGTGATCTTTGTTTCAGTATCTCTGGGTCTCTGAAGTTAATTTCACAAAAATGCCAAAGGATTGGGGGAAAAAAATCAGTCAACATGTTTGATCTCCAGAAAAGTTGGTTTACAGCTTTACTCAAGTTCAGCACGGGAGTTTAGTTACTCTGAGTATGTTTCGTTTCATCTGAAGTTGTTCAATGTTTATGAACTGTGAAAAAGGAAGTCAGAATGGTAAGTAAGATTACAGGAAAAAAGCTTCTCCTATTGTCTCTGAATCATGACTCTGTCATCTAAGCAAGCAAATGTATCCCACCCTTCTCAGACCAGGTGTTAGGAGAAAACTATTTTGTTAGAGAGCAGTTACCTCCTTCAGAGGAAATTATGAAGAAAAGAAAAAAAGCGTGTTCATCCATTTATGTTATTTTTGAGATAAACGTGCAAAATATGCAAAACAGCGTTTTCCCTCCCATTCCCTTTATTCTGTACATCTGCTATTGCACACGACTGTATGGGATGCACACTGATAAAATTAGGCAGCTTTTCTCCTTCTCACATTAGTTTCCTGTTCAGCACTAATTTACAAGCCCATGTAAATTTACTCTGTCATACAGGCTTTTTTTCTACCTCTGCACAGCTAACCATATCATTGTATTGCTCAGAGCTAACTCATAAATTGCTTCCTCTCAACTTCCTTCCTTTGAGCGTTGTGTAAGGAGAGCAGCCCTGTGGTGTGTCCATAGATGGGTATTCCAATTTTTACACTCTGCAGCTGTAGATCTCCATCAATACTGAACCTGGATGCTTTATTTATTTATTTTTAAATATCTCAGCAAATGTTATAATATTTGTGTATTTCAGCATTCTGGGGGGAAAGAAATCAATCCAACTTCTCCTTTCAAAAAGATATCCTCTTCTGAGTAATAAAACCCTTAATAAAAAGTCTGTTGATGTTTTGCAGATGTCTGAGACCTGAACAGTGGGCAGGCATAGTGAAACTAACAGGTACAGGGAGACGAAATCTGTGTTGGAGAAGCAATTTGACAGCTGCTAGAATTAAATACTAGTGAAAAAGGTGTTGGCAGGATCCAGATGGGGATTGTGGTTAGGTAAAGATGTAGCATTTTGGTGTGAGGCTGAAGCATGGCTCTGGTTTATGTCAGAAGTTACTAAAATCTCTGTATTTGTTCTGACTGGAAAAGTATTCCTTCTCAACGGTGGAAATGTTATCAGCTTAGCTGTCCTCATGAGATTTCTAGTATCTGTGTGTATATGCAAGCAAACATTTCACAAAACAAGTTCCTCTTTTGGGATCATGGGATTTGAATTGCCTTCTGGGGCCCTTGATGTTCACAACATCTGTTGGTTGTATGTTTGAAGTTCCAGTTTGGACCTGCTCTGGGCTAAGATAAAAGAGGAAGAGCATGACGTTATACGAAAGGAGGGTGCTTGGCATGAAATCGTTAGCAGTCACTTGTAACAGGGAGCCGTGTTTGGTCCTTGTCTTGAATGAGAGGAAGAACAAACATTTTGGGAGCTTCAGGACTTCAGGACTTCTAGTCCCAGCAGAATCTGGGAGCCAGATTTCTACTAGTGTCAGAAGCCCTCCGCATTCATCTCCTTCCTGAGCCAGGATGCTTGTAACAACGTGATCTTCACTTTGGAGGAAGGAGGAAAGGGAGTTGTCAAGTCTTAGTAGTAAATTGCTCATATATAATAAACTGCACAGCATAATGAGTGCTTGCTTTAAGAATCCCTGAACTCCTAATTTCCCAGTTAGTGCACGACAGGCACACCGAAAATCAATGTTTTTTTTTTTCTTATAGTGACAGTATTAAGAATACAGAAATGTAGGACTGAGGGAGAGCTCATAAACAGTTGCTGATAACTACATGCTCAACAGAGGATCAAGACAGAGATCTTAAAGTGAAATGTTCTGCTTCCTCTTGTCCAATTGGGAGAACTTTGATCACCTTCCATGGCTAGGAATCTTTCTCTTTCCAGCATATTTCTATTTGTTTCTGTGCCAATGCCATTTTGCAGCTGAAATTGTTCATTTCTCAGTCTGGGCTGTAAAATCCTTATATAGCGACTGGTTTTTTGTTCTGAGGGCTGGAGTGCCCTCTGTTACAGCTCTGCCACTGATCACTCCCAAGGTAGTGAGACTCGGTCCGGCTCAGGAGTAACTTAGTCCCTTCTGCCATCACCCTCTGGCTGCAGTGACTGGCCACATGATTTGGTGGTGTAACACATGCATTTTTCATTGGTACTTCTTCCTGTAACTGATTTTTGTTTGGCTTGCACACATTTTATACTTGTCCAATGTTATTTACTCTCTTGGCTCCTTGACTACATGAAAGGAGATGAGGGACCATGTGTACCTTTTTATTTCTAAAAATAACATAAGTCAAATACTGATACGTTTACTCATTTTTCATTCAGGCCTTGCCAGCTCAGTAATTAAATTTGTTTGAAAAAGGGCTACAGAAAAGCCGAGTGTAAACTGACTAATTTTGCCCAATACAGGCCAGCTTAATTTTGATAACAGGTACAACAGCAATTCTGCTGCCAGCAAAGCCTTCCTGAGGTGAAAGTACATCTTTATTTTCCACTGAACTTTTTCCATGATCTCTCCAATGATGAAAATGTCACTGTTAAATAAAAATAAGAGGAAATCAACTCTCTGGCTCTTGAAGTTGTCATCAGTGCAGATACAGTTAAATTTGCAGGGAGCTCTGTTGCAGTAAGGGACTGAGGAGAGTCATCGATCTATTGAGAAGGGGGAAGTGAGGGTATTCACTGCTGGATAAAAATAATCTACTTGAGCAAGCGATGGCACAGTCTGTTGTGGTTTGCCTTCACGTGATACCTTGAAGAGGAAATAGAGGATGTGACTTAGAAGAGGCAAGGTAGGGCAATGCCCCTCAGAATGATTCATGTAACTTCAGGATGACCTTCTTTTCTCACGTGCAAATTTTCCATTCAGTACAGTTGATATGAGCACAGAGGAAGAAAGGATATTCTGGCTTGTGCAATTCTCCTGTGCATAGCGTTCATTAATCAAAAAACGGCTTAGTTCTGATTTCACACGGCCATACTGACGCAGGCTAGTTCAAATGTTTTCTACACAGACTGACTACAGTACACGTACAAAACTCTTAAGCGTTCCCTCGGTCCCCTCAGAGGAGCAAACAAGATCTTCTGTAATTTAGACATCTGAGTGAGAAAGTTCCCTTAAAGCACTCAGAACCATAGCAAATACTCTTCAAATATGTGATGGCATGCCCAGAGACAGTGAGGACGCATTCACCCAAGTGGGGTTCGCCATGGGCCTTGGCCTGCGCTCCCCAGCTTCTAGCTGAGGAGCCACCAGTGAAGAAGGGAGGCTCTGGGTGTGGATACAAAGGGGAAGAAGCATAAGGCTTTCTAAACTGATGGAGATGAGAAGAGAATCAGGACTAGGAAGATAAAAGTATCACTGACAGAGACTAACATGAGTGCTGACACCTAGAAGCCAACCACGCAGCACAGACAGGCACTAATCTGCTGTAGCATCATCCTGGTGCAGTACAAGTATTCCTTGTTTTCTACTGAGTGCCTCAGAAGTATTTCAGTTTCCAGTTTTCCTCCTGATTTCAACTGGGAAGGAGGATGTAGTTCTCTTTGAAGGCATTTTTCAAACAGATTTAGTCCAGTAGGTAACACATCTGCAGTTAGTGTGTGTACACATGTGTGTTCATACACATGAAAGCAAATATATAGGAGGCTGCAAAGAAAAGAAGACTGGAAGGAAAGTGGATACAAAGTATAAGCTGTCTTCTTATTGAGGACATACTATACACTTTGTGCAACTCCCAGAAACTTCTCAGATCACCACCTCATCTATTTATGTCTGTTAGAGGTGATAAGACATAAAACCCTGCAGCCTCATTCTTATACCACAAACTTAGAAGCTTATAAGGCTTCATAGTGAACTATTCACCTCTAGAGGAAAAGGCCACAGTCTTTGAGGGCTTTGTCTGGCTGGGACAGCCTCTTGCTCTGCTGTTCTCTTGCTCTGGGCTCTGCTCTGCAAGTCAATTTTCCCACAGGGCTTTTGGCCTGGCGTTAGTTAAGGGGCCTGCAAACTGCACTGCCTAAAAATCATAAGACAAATCCAAGATGGCCGATCTGGTGGCTTTGTTGGGGTGAACAATGCTCGTTTCAAAGATACTCACTAAACAATTAAGCAGCAGCCTACTGTTTTCAATATCCCATTCATCCTTCTAAGTAGTTGTTTGCTGGCTTGCTGTTTTACTCTTAGCTCCATCCCTGTTGTCCCACTGAAGAAATGAAAACAAGATTTGGTGCTCTAGGGCTGATTTCTGTGCCTTTTTATTTACTCCTTTGGAAAGTATTATCAACCCCAGCCTTTCAAATATCACAAAATAATGAGACCATTTTAAAAAACATGGAGGTTTTCTTTTTTAAAGAAGAAAAGTTTATTTTCTTTGTTTTTGTTTCTGGAATCCACGCGATGAATATTTTGAAGTTTCTCTCTGTAGTCAAAGCACCCTTATAACTTAATTATTGAAATAAAGGAAAGCTGATATTTCTGAGTAGCTGTAGGAGCTAGGGAATGTCTAAAAATGCCCCAGACATGACAACTGTTGTCAACGCCCTGCTACCCGCTCCTGAGCAGCAATCCTGAACTGTGCAGACCCTGTGGAGTTCCATGGATGAGCACAGCTGTCCTACATGTAGAAGTATTGCAAAATGAGGCTTGCAGCAATACAGCTGGTGAACGGGGAGGCTGTGATAAGAGCCGTCGCTGACGAAACAAGCCCTCAATCCATGCCAGAAATGGTGCAGCTACCTTTGCAAATTCAGCCATGCAATCTTGGCTGCAACAGGTCTCAGGTGCCAACTTGCCCTTTTGGTGTTCCCAGAGCCTCCACACAAGCTGCTCTTCAGGAGATACAGCCTGTCCTCTTCCAATTTGAGAGAGAAAACTCTTTGCTCTTTTTTCTTCTTCTTTTTTTCCCCCTTACCACAAAGAAAAACTTGCCGGGTCTGCATCTTTTTCCCTGAACTGTTTCCTCTTTTTAACGTTAAAAGCATATGCCTTACAGCTTAGTTTCGTGCTGAGATGTTAACTCTTTTTCAATGTTAGTTTTCATGTGGCTGTGTTAAGAGGTGGCAACAGCTCAAAAGCCACTAGGGTACCTTGCGGCCTGGAAACTGTGTCTGGGTGGAACAGGACAGCCCTGCTCTTACTGGGTGAGGCTGGAGGCTATTCTGCCAGACACCCTCATGCAACCCAGCATAAACTCACCCACCGGCAAAGTTACAGCAGATGTTCCCTCTGAGCAGCCCTGGGTCTTGTACACACATTTAAGGGTCTCTTGGCACTTCAGTTTGGCACTAAGGAACATACAGAAAATGAGGGTTCAGATGAATGGCTCAGCTGCTGCAGTGTTAAAGAAGCACATTTAACTGTGTTTTTAACTCCAAAGGAACTACCAAGAAAATGATATACATGTGGGGAATGAGTAAGGCTGAGGGCCACAGCCGGTGCTCTCTACATGACAGGATCAGGACAATTTGTGTCAACCCAAATCCAGCCTAGCTCTTGGAAGACAGACTGGCATCCAGCTGACAAAATGCTTACAGGGGAGGCAATGGCATGGGCACAGCCCCAGCATGAAGCTATGGGTTGCAGCCCCCATCTAGACTGCAAGGAGCTCCATGATCCTTGACACCTCCCTTGTGGGTGGCCACAAGCTCATTCTGAGGAGCCCAAATTCCTCTGAACGCCTTCCTAGCTGGCCAAAAGCTGAGTGGTCACACGAGCAAGGTGCCGAATATGAGGTGGGGACCTCTGCAGAGGGGGTGGATGCTGGAGTTTGCACTCTACATTGTCCCTTGGTCACTCGGTTCGTGGACAGGAATGGGAAAGGGTCCTTTGGATCTGGATCTGGAGCAGGACACAGTCAAATGTACTGAAGTCAACTGAAACCTTTCAGCACAGGTTGATTCAGCTTTAGATGAAGCATTAGAGCTGTACTGGAAATAGCTTTTGTTTTCTAAACAGATTTTTGAGGTTTTGAATTTTTTTTCCTGACCTGAATCAGCATGAAAGGAAAAATCCTGAAATCTCTTTGCAGATCTACACTTTAAAAATAAGGGGAAAAGTCTAGGCCAATGGTAAAATTTCTTTTTTACGTTGACCCTTCATTTTTAAATGACTATATATTAACATGAATTTCAAATGCAAGACTCATTTGAAATAGAAAATGGAAATTTTGTTTTTTGAAAATGTTGAAACCACATCTATTGTTTTCTTCTAAATTTCTTTTAAAGACAAGAATCAGAAACCAGCCCTTTGCCACAAAAAGGTCTTGTTTTCACTGAATTTGCATTTTTGACTGAAAGCCTTGTTTCATAGTCTTGAAACTAGATCACTGTGAAGCAGCTTTTATATCTAATTGGCCTCAAGGAAGAAGAAAACTCTGTGGGTGGGATACATCTCACCTACTTACAGGTGTTTAGCCTAAATTATTCGTCAATAGTGAGTGGCATCTCCAAAGGGCTATTCTCCACACTTGTCATAAAAAGTATCTAAAGAAGTAACTTACACTTGATAGCTACTATTTCGGTTGGTGAAAATTAAATGAGAGAAATCCTGTCCTTGATGTTCGCACTCCAGGCTGAGAAGAGAAACCGAGTATCACAGCTCATGGGATTTCAAGCTGAGGCATGTTGAGAGAAGAAAAGGAGAAGAAAAAGGAGAAGGGTTCTTCACAGGCCTTTCAGAAAGAGAAGGAGTAAAATATTTTGAAGTGATACAAAATAGAACAGATTTTACAGGGAACAAATCATTCAAAGGAACACTTTGGTTATTCCTATGGTCAAGTAAAACTTGAAAAAATCTTTCTTTTTTCTTCAAAATCTCTGTACAAGTTCCATTTTTTTTTTCTTTTTTTTTCCTCTGTTTTCATTTCTTGTGCAATTTACCTATGGTTATTGAAGAATTTTGTCTACTTTTCATATAAATGTTTATTTTTTTTACTCAGCTGAGTCCTCTCTCTTTCTTTTTAATTCCTGCAAAATCTTTTAAATCCATTTATAAAGCTGCATGGGAGACAGGTAATATTACCTGCAAAAATCCTCACTTAACTGCCTGAGTTGTGCATGTGATTGAAGTAACTTGTTATGGAAATCAAAACCGAGCACAACAGTGCACGCATTTTGCTTTTTTAATTGTTACTTTTTTGCTGTTGGTACGCCTATCCCTCTTTGCAGGGGTACTTGACTCCTGTAATGTTTGCGCTCCCAGAAGGATTTGTGAGGAGTGGCGCTATAAAGCCCTTAGCCCTTTAATTTAAGTTGGTAGTCCAATTTATAAACAAAATTCTGCAGATTTCATTTTCAAAAAACTACACTGAATGAAACTGTGGCCTTTCACCGGAACATCATGGTAAGCATATGAAGAAGGTGAGCACTGCAGACTATAAGGAAAGGATGTTACTCTATGTGACAGTTTCTCATATTCACCAAGAATAAAGCAGAAAAACACAGAAAGAGCCCATTGACCAAACCCTGGTTACTTTCATGAGCAAAATGCTTGAAATTTGTAGGGATAACTACACAGAGACAAAGAACAATGTTGTGTGACATCTTAGCAAAGGCCCTTGTGCATATTTGACCAAATCAGTGTCTGGTGAAAATACAGCTGGCACTTTGGCAGTTTCTACAGGTTGAAGGTCTGATGCAATTTCCAGTCTTCTACATGTACCCTTGCAGTCTGTTACTGTATATATTAAAAGCTCCCATAGGAACCAAAAAGCAAACAGTAAATTAGAAGTGGAGGTATTTCTGCATTTTGGGTTTTGTTTTTTCTTTCAGAGAAAAGAAAGAGAGAGGGAAAGAACATTCCCTTACTTTTAAAAAGCCCTGTTTTTCTATCAACTTATCTGCTGAAACAGACAGCATTTCTCATTGCATTTATTTGGACTACTTTTGTTTTGCCTCACAACCACTTTGTTCACAAGTCCTAGACCTGCTCAGCTTTTGGGAGGTGTGGCTATTCCCATATCAGCATTTCCAACTTGCACTACTCAAAAGCAGAATGATTTTGACACCCAAGAAGGACCGTATATCTGGCAGCACTGTGACTACGGTCCCTATCAAAGCATCCATTCTCAGATTAGACCTTTGCACAAGATACAGCATTTAGCATTGCAATTCCCATTTAACTGTGTGGAAGGCCTCCAAAACATTTTCATCCATTGGAGAAATCCTTCATATTCTATGTACTTGTGCACGAATCTTCTTATGATATATGTACTTTCATAGCCACCAGTATCTTCCAGTATTGCACTGGGCAACATAACTAACTACTGTGTTCATTCCCTCATGCTGTCCTGGGACCTGATCTTCTCCATCAAGAAGGGAAAATGAAGAATTTGCTCTCGCAGAGTCAGCGACAGTTGGCCCTGTTGATTGCAATAGTAAGGTGCAAGTCCTTCCAAGAAGAGTGGGGAAGTAGCTGGGGGACACCCTTTGGTAGTCATAAGAGTTGTGGCAAGCTACTCACAGCAAGGCTTAGTGAAGGGGCCATTTCAGCAAAATGAGAATGCTGTGCTGGAGGTTTTCATTTGCTATCCTGAATGTGAACATCAGAAACACACCGAAAGTCTCCAGTTCCCTTTTAGCTGCGATATGGTCTGTGGTAATGCAGTAGCGCCGGCCCTCTCTCACACATGAGGCTGATGTGGGCACAAAAGAGATGTGAAATAGAGTTTCTTTCAGCAGTCCAGAGACCTCAGCTCTGAACAGAGTTGGGGCTCTTCTAATGTCGAGATTACTGGCATACCCAAGGAACAGGCTCCATCACTTGTAGGTAACCAGGGCCAAGTCTAAGGGTGATGCATGTCAAGAGTTTATAGAGTTTGGAAAACATTTTTGTCTGTTGGAATTGTACTTTTCTGATTTGAGAACCCCTGGCTCATCTTCACCTTTCTACAGGCTGGTGTTACTCCGTTCCTAACCCAGATACTGTCAAGGAGCAGGGTCTGACCCTGAAAAGGAAGGAGTTAAATTTCTCACCTTTCCCATCTTTCCACCTGCACAAGGACTGACAGTCAAGAACTCACTATAAATTGGCTGCTTGTGGTCATCAGAGGGGTTGTGGTGTGTAGGAGCTGGTCTATATGACCAGGGAGTAGGTGAATTACATAGGCAGTGTTTCCATGCCTGGGGGGCTCCTCTCTATTAATTTATTTAAGTATGAGACTAAGATGGGTTTTGACATTGGATGATATCAACCTAGCTATCAACCTTTTGTTTGGTTGGGGTTTTTTTGGTTTTTTTCTTCTTCTGAGGATGTCTCTGTGAGCTGAAGCATGAGGGGTCAAATCTGTCAAAATCGGGACTACCTCCTAGAGGAGAGCCCATTGGTGATAAAGGAAAAGTTACATGAGTTTGAGACCTGGCATGACCTACATACAATGCAGAGTTATGAGAATCCATGTTAGAACAGTTTGTATTTCAGCCTGGTTTCTCATGGGAACAAGGCTTATGCAACCGTACTGTCTGTGTGTCTGTGTCTACATCCTCCTCCCCTCCCCAATAACTTTTGAACTCATTGCTCAATTTCAACCTACTTTGATAGAAGGGTAGAGGTTCCAGAGGGGGTTGTGTTCCTTCAAGTCTTATAAAAGTAGGCAGAGGAGAGTGACTCTGCAGGTGTCCACAGTGCCAGGAACTACTGCAGGAAGAGTTTGTAGAGTACCGATACGGGTGAGTTGAAACAGTAAGATGGTGCAAAACAGCCTTCACAAATGGCCTGACCTGCCTAAAACGTTTCTTAAACTCATTCCACCACAGAAGGCAGGAGACAAAGCACATACATAGAAAACCACATTTGTTAAATGTGGGGGGGGGGAAGGGGGGAATCCTCACTCGCCTCACCAGCAGAGCTGGTTGTTAATCCCACAATCACAGCTGCTGGACATGGGCTACACAGCACAGTGCTGTTCAGGATGTATTCCTTCTCTCTTTGTTGACAGTGACTTGCTATGAAATCTTGGGTGAGCCACTTAAATCCCATATCCCTTTTAGTTTCTTTTTCAGTAAAATAAGATGCAATTGCCAGTTTTTGTTCATTAGCAGCCTCTTAAAACCATCTGAGTCATGGCAGATAAATGTGACTGAGATCTGATGCAATATGAGCCAAGTTACAGCAGGTCTGGGGTGAGGAGCTCAGTTGGGCTCAGGAGAGCCTGAACTGAGCAAAGATTCTCTCTGCCAGGGGTATAGTTGATATGATATTGGTGATTTTTGTTATCTTAATACATGTCAGTCCAGGATAGTTCAGCCTTTAGGTACTAACTGGAATGTTAGTACCTAAAAACTCATCCAAATCTGGTGCAGATCCTTTCTACCTCCCCTCTTTCCAGGAGATACTTTACTAGTGCTGCCACGTGAACCCAGTTAATTACAGGGGAGGAAATTATGGCCACACAGACTTCACAGAGAATAATCAGTATAGGTAAAGTATTTAATGATATGCAATTAAAACACTGTATATCTAACTCCCAAGAAATGGCAGGTTCAGAGATGTACTACTTACAAAGAGCAGCTGATAACAAACTCCCCAAGTTCCAAAGACATCATTTGAAAACTATAGAATGAACTTATTAAACATGCTGTGGAAGACAAATGCTATTTTATGAATATATGGAGAAAGACACTAGATAAGGAAATTCCCTTGGATTGCTGGCTCCATGTTACAGGTATGAGAGTTTTTTCTGGTTCATAAATAACAAAAGAACACACTTTTGAATATTTTCAGTGATTTCTGATCTCTTCCCCCTAAATTTTCATTTTTTGGAAAACTGTGTCACATGATTGCTAAATAGATAAGAAGGGAGAGTGTTTCCATTTACTTCATCAGACTTTCGAAAAAGAGCATGAGCAGTATTTTAAACAACATGTAGCTAGAATAAAAGGTGTAATTAATTAGTGGGTTCTCTGGGGCTGCTGCTGGGGCTTCTAGAGGAAAAAAAAGTCCCTTCTAGGACATAATACAGCATTGCATTGGTACCTGTGGAGATGGGTGTCAGCAGGCTTTGGAAAAGGAGAATCTCAGACTACTAACTTCTACAGCAGATATTGGTGAGCAGAGGCTATACAGAAAAAGAATGCCCGTGTCTCCCAGGACTCTGTTGTATTTGTCCGTGTCTTTCTAATTCTAGACATGCTAGCTAAAAGTCCAGTCTGCATCTCCATTGGGGCAGTGAGTACCTCAGTGGGAGATGGATTTAGGCTTACCTGTAGACACTTCCCCGCCTTGCTTTGAACTGTTTCATAGTAAGAATATTCCCTCCTCTCCTGAACGATGAATTGTTCTATGAGGGGCTCACTTCTCTTCCTAAGTTCTGCAGGTTTGGCACAGTGCACTCCAGATTGTTTTCTCTACTTCCCAATTGGTACATGTCCTTTGAAGTCAAAGGAGCTACTGTGATATTAACCCTATTGAGATGTTTTCTATGGAAGAAGTATATAAAAGACTACTGCTCACAGGGTGGAAGCTGCTGGTTTCCAGTTTCTCATTAATTTTTCACTTGTCTTTTATTTCGGTGGGTCTACATTATGCTCCACCTTTGGCACAGGCACAAATACTCTTTTTTTATGTGGTTCAGTGGGAGGAATGGTTTTGATCATTAAAAGCAAAGCAAAAATTATTTCAAGCAGAATTCCAAAGCCTCTTCTGTGTCCATTTATCTTTCCATTGCTTCCCTAAAGTACTGCCTACTTACTCTCTAGGGATATATGCTCTAACTGTGTTTTACCACATTTACAGAAGCAGTCACATATGACCAGGGATAAAATTTAACCTTAATTGCTCACAAGCTGCTCCCATTGAACCCTGTTGGCATATATGAATTTTATAGTGCTGATATCAGCCCAGTAAAAACAGGCAAGTCAAGAGTATATTTAGTTGTGAGCTATCTTTAACAATATTAATTTACTAAAATCTAAGTGATGAAGATCTGCATCTCTTGAAGGAATGTGTAATTTCCTGCAGTTGCCTCCTTAAAATATTCCTGATTAGGACTTTGAAGCAGTCAAAGAAGAGATTGGCCTCTAGAGAACCCACCACAACTCCTTGCTGAGAAAGAGCTTTGGAAAGTGAATCACTGCTGTGTGACTGGATCCATGCCATACGCAAAGGATCAATAAAGTTTTATGTACCTTACTCGCAAGCCTCAGGTTTTTGATTCCAGGTGTTCGCATTAATCTGGGACACAATAGCAGGAAGAAGTTGCTATGGTTGCATGGAAATGGCAGTGCAATCTGGACTGACTGTAGTCAGCAAGCAGAAGTAGTTTAATTATCTAAAATAATAGCACTTCTTCAAGCCTTTTTTGCTGTTTGCTTAAATCCACTGGGCACTGATACCATATAATTACTGCAGATATCTGATTATCTAGGATCTTCAGTAGTCAATAACACTTTG
Organism: Rhea pennata; assembly: GCF_028389875.1. Taxonomy (NCBI): domain Eukaryota; kingdom Metazoa; phylum Chordata; class Aves; order Rheiformes; family Rheidae; genus Rhea; species Rhea pennata. The sequence goes on from NC_084678.1 coordinate 6,488,080, forward strand.
TCCTACGAGGAAACCTTTGTGATTTTGGCATAGTATGCCATCTTGAGCCAACCGGCGGTAGTCAATGAAATGAACAACCTCAGTACAGAACTGAAAGCTTAGAAGAAAGTAAGAAACATAGAAAAATGGATGTTATTTTTGAATTTCAATGTCTGGTCAGGGAAATTCAAACTAGCCCTTACCTCTTAAGAGCAAATCCTTGGTAGGGATTGAAGAGTTTGCATGCTCTAGTAGGTTTAGGGCACCATTTTACCTTCAGCTTGTGGAAATTCTGTTTAATGACACCTGCAACCATTAGAAATGAATAGAGGCCTGAGACTGTTGTAACTGGGGAGCACAGTTTATGCTGCAAGCATTGTTCGATGGAGCAGCACTTCCCAAACAACTCCTCAGTCTAAGATTACTGAAAGCCAGCTCCCATATCCATGATAACTTCCCTCTCTGTAATACGTGCCTTTTTTGTTTCATCTGACACATCTATCACCTTTAAGAAGCCTCACAAAGTAGGGGCCATGAGGTTTGGATGTAATTGGCATATGGATGGAGCTTAGGTTTTTTAATACAGAGTTTTTATAAGACTGCTTTTATGTTTGCCTTTGCTCTTTGATCTCCACTTGAAAAACGTTTTTCATTGAGTTTGTTTGAAAGCACAAATAATCACTTACCACAACTAAGGGCTAGCAAATAGTTCTAGAAAAGAAAGAAAAACAAAGAGAATCCATGAGCTGACGGAGATGCCTTGAAAGATGTTTTAGAAACAGCTTGTAACGACACATTTGCAGAACTGTTCATCAAGTTAATTCTCTTGTTGTGTTGGCATTCTGGATATGGTAATAACAACAAGGAAGCATGTAATGGATTTCTCAAATGGGAGCGTTTTAATAGATTTTAGTAAATTACATTATATTCAATACTGTAGTATTGTGATATGACACTCTACAATGAAAGATAAAGTCACTTGCACGCATACTCTACAGTCCAAGATAAAATACAGTGATACCCAGGGAAGATGAGATTTAACTAATTATGGCCCTGTAAAGGGAGAAGTCCTCAAAGCAGTTAAAAAAATAGAAAAAAAAAATCACGCCTGTTCGTGCCTATTCCAGTCTGACAGAAACGGGAGCAGCCATCAGTGGAGCAGTGGAGGCGCAGAGCAATGTCAGCTGTTCTGCAGGAAAAGCCATTCTTGTCGTGGTAGACAATACTCTAATGAAGAATGTCATGTTATGGTGACTTAGCATGACTAAAAGTCCTAAAGTCCTTGAAGCAACCCACATGTCTGGAGAAAGCTCTAGTTATTGTCTTGCTGATCCTCTGGATCTCAATAGTAATAATGTGGGGTGTAGGTGTGTGGCTAGGACAGCTTTTTAAACTAATGCCAAGCTGGGATTTCTTCACTGTGGAACTTCACATGTCTCTGAGGAGAACCCCTGGCAAAGACAAACCAAAATGGAGGATATTTTAAAAATGTTAAAAGTCAATTCTTTCTGTCACTAACATTAACTACCGTAATGCAGACTGGTTAATGATGGTGCTTCATGAAATAAGACATTAATCTCCACTTGTAATGCATACAACTTGCTTCAGCCTTAATCTTTTATGAGTTATAGACTCTTCTGTGATTCATAAAACAAATAAATCACACCTCTAAGGCTATCATCTATTTATTACTGCTTTTTAAATGTTCAGGATAGTATAAAAAGGGTCTCTTTCGCTTGCCAAGGATTGTCAGCTACTGAGTAACATTTGGAAAACAGAGCCTGGATTCTGAATATAGCTGGACGTTTGTTTTATTTTTGTTCCTGAAGTCAGTCAGTTCAACAGAAACACATTCATGGGGCTGTGTATGCAGATTTCATCCCATGCTTCTAGGCTATGGTTATAATGAATGAGGCAGCTGACCTAAAAGATGACAAAAAGCCCCTGACCTTCCTTTTTAGAAGAAAACAAAAACTAATTAGCATATGGAACCTGCCAAGTTATGAAACTATGAGGAGGGTAACGGAAAAGAATAATTTGGAATAATAAGAATCAGAGCAGGACAAACATTCGAATTATTGAGAAATTGATTCAAACCAAAAATCACAGTTGCAGAGGTACTTCACAGCCCCTTTTAACATGCTTTGTGCTCCCTTTCGATATTATGATCTTTACATTAGAGCCATAAGCCCAGCTTCCATTGAAGAAAACTGTCAGTTCAGCAAACATAGGTGGGTTTCATAAGCAAGACTTTGCATCTAATGCTTACAGTGAGTGAAAAAAAGTAAAAGCATCTGGTTTTAGAAACCTTAAGCTCTTTCTTTTTGGTGCATAGCCCCACTGGTCAGGTCCCAAGCTACATCATCAGGTTGACAGTTTGGCTGGCTTGTCTGTTCCCAAAACTTGCTAGTGTCATCGAGGAACGAAACTCATTCATTCAATTTTCTGCCTAAGGAGATCTAAATAGTTCCCATCATAAATGCTGATCTTGACTTTAAAATTTAAAAGTTTGGTGGCCCAGAAGATTTTTTTGAAATAAATAAACTAAATTAAATGCCTCTAAACTGCAGAAGGCATGATGTATATTACCTTGAAAACAGGCATATATTTGTTCCTGCCCAAGCATATGTTTACAAGTACAAGTATGTGCTTTTGAGCTCTACTTATTTCTCTTGTCTGTGTTTTGTTTGAAGAAATTATAAAAATGCAGATCTCCCAGGGCCTTTCTTGTAATTTGCAACTTTGAGACTTTGTTCATTCTGTCTTTCCTATGGCTCCAGCATAGACTGTACTACTTCAAAGTTCTTCTGAGAACCGTAAGAAAGAGCACAGGAATTGCATATCCTCTCCAAGAACACTAAAAAATACCAAAAAATACTAAAAAAAATAAAGCCTAACCAACTGCAGTCTAGCTTTTTCTGTTGTCATAGGACAAGAGGCATATCCCATTAGCTCCCACTTGGTTCCTGTGTCTTTGTATATGTAGATTCTTTCCATCCAAGGCAAGTGGAATTATAAAACTAGAGGTCAGTTAACCAATAATTCAGTCAATGTTTTCTGCCTTTTTTTTTTAAACAGACAAAAAAGTTTTTCTCTTTAAAAGCATAATATAATAAAATAAATTCAAAAGGTACACTTGTAAGCATAGTCCTTTAGGGAAATGAGTGCTTTCCTCAAAATAGGCAATATTCAGTAGGGCAATAAACACTCCTAAATCTCAGGATGAGTAAATGACTGTTGCCATTTTTTTTTTTTTTTGGGGGGGGGGTGTTAAGAGTTGAAGAACTTTATATGTAAGCTGCTAACTTGGGATCAATTTTGCCTTTTGTGATTGCAATTTTAATTTCAGTTAGCTTCACCCCTGACTTGGATTGAGGAATCATCTCTAAGGGAAAAGCTATCTGCAGGAAATTTCCACTGTAGGTACTATTGAGATATATATATACAGAATGAATAATTATAGTTATGCAATGTCCATGTTAGAGTAGCTATGCTCTCATGCTTCAGAGCTAGAGAAGGTATAATAATAACAGAGCGTTCAGTTCCTTGCTTTCAAAGGCGCAAAATGAACAAGCAGAAAAAATCTGGTCATTAATGACAGCAAAGCTTGCTATGAATGATCATTGTACCATACTTCAGTTTTCTAAAGCAGCTGTTGATAAATGACACCAGAAGGTGTCTTTTGGCTAGGTAACCTGCCTATTTTCATAAAGATTATGTTCTCAAACCCATGCAACTGTATTATACTGCTCTTGCACCACTCTGTGGAACTTTGCTTTTTATTTCCTACTGCTTCATGCAGACTCAAGCAGTTTGGCCACTTTATTAAACATAAGCATCAATCTGTAAAAAGCCTCTTGATTGTCTAGACAACTAGTTGTGAAAGTCAGCTTTGTTTCGTTGACTCTGAGTCCCTGGGGATATGGACACTGCTCCTTCTGTTCTCACTTGTCAATACTCTCGGGCCAAAATTTGGAGCTCTCTTTTTTTTTCTTCCTTGTATCTGCCAATTATTCTTGTTTTGGAATCCAACTGAAAAAAAAAAGTTTCAGTGCTATTTCTTTATACTTTTTCTTTTTTAATAAATAAATGCCAGCAGCCTGGAGCTTACGAGCAGCCCTACAGTAATAAAAGGATGTACACAGCATGCAGTACTCAATTTGCAAAAGAAAAACAGATTAACATTTCAGGTTTCTGAGGGCTTTTTGTCAACAACAGTACATTTAAAAACATCAATCTAGCAGTATTCGCATGATCAGTGCATTCTCGGCTGATTCTTTGGCTGATTTCCTTAATATTGTGGCATGGAGAAGTAACTATGGGAAATCTCTTAAATATATATAGTAAGTGGTAGCCTTGTAGCAGGATCAAGTTGATTTGACTGTATGTAATTCCCATTTCTGGGAATGGAATGAAGTGAATACACAGGTAATGATAGGCAACTGAACACCCACAATCAGGGCTTCAACAGTTACAAAGACTGGTACCAAGTCTTATTCCTGAGCACTTTTGTGGAAAGTATATTGTAAGATGACAATGAAAAAGAGCACTTTAAAAAAAAAAGAAAGAAAGAAAGAAAAAAAAGCCTCTCAGGAGAGACTTTAAGAAAACACTATGCGAGTATCAATTCACTGTATCTTTAACAGATGCTCACCAGTCACTTTTCGTGTATAATACTGCTGATTGCATCCATGCAATGAACAACATGGAACTAGACATTGTTCTGCTTCTCCAAATTCTCTCTGAGTCTTCGAGAGCTATCAGAAACTGTGTAAGAAATACTCTGAATCCAGTGGATAATCAGCTCAGATAAGCCTACTGCTGCTGAATATCCTAACTGAAAGCCTTCTCCACCAGGCTCCTGGCTGTGCTGAAGCATGGCTGTACATCTCTTCGCTTTGGAGAGGTCAGACTTTGTACAAATAATTACTTTGACATGGGGATACAGAGGCGAATTGCACACTGGACTGGGCAAAGACTGGGGTATTTTCTCTCTCTTTTTATATGGTTGCCCCAATTGCTGAGTTACTAGCTTTGTTGGTCCTCCTCTCAGGGTTTCTCTTTCTCAATGAAGAAAAAGTATTTATTTTTAAAATTTCAGCTACTTTTGTAGGACCAGAAAATAATTTTGAAGCTAATTTATGCTAATTCCCAGAGACACTTCTGATAATGTTGTCTTATGTATATTTATTAGGGTTTCTTTTCTTCTAACATCATTGGATTTGTTTTGAACTCAAAGGTCAGTTCTTACACCAGTATAAATCAATGTAACTACATTGATTTCAAGAGTTGCAACATCTTTCATTAATTCCTATTGCCAGGGATACTGCATTCATCTCCTGGGAAGAAGATACATATATATTTTTATGCATTTTGATTTAAATCACATATACACACACACAGAAAAAAATTCTATGAAGAGTGTAATTCTGTAGCATGCCATTAACCATGCAATTAAGTCCTAGTGATGTTAAATGATCAATACAAGAGAATCTCAGCCAGCTACCTCCAAAGCTTTATTTGACTCCTTCCCTTATGTATTTCCCACTCTGTCTTCATTAAAGAGATCTCTGATTCTTGCAGAGGAGACCTTCCATATTTTTTTCTAAGAAAAATGTATCCTCCTTTTTCAGATGTTTTCCATTAGCAAGATAAAGGATATATTCCCAGGTAAAATATCCCAAGTGAAGTTCACAGTCATTCAGATTAATTCACTAAAAATCTGTATTCCAAATGCTCTTCTAATGAAATTTCTCTGTTTTTATAGGTCTGCTCATGAAAGGGGGAGTTTCATGCTGTCTTTGAGATGTAAATTATATATATGTATAGAGAGAGCATTAACATTACTCAAAATATTACAGTGTTAAAATGGGAAGTTATGTCTTTAAAAATCGTTTCTGATGTAAAGTTATGTCTGTTGTTGTATATATATCTTTCCCAGTTTATAGGGAGTTCCCAGGGTGCACTGTTCTGTAGCTTCTCTTCTGGGCATGCAAAAAGCAGCTTCACATGAAATTGATAATTCTCTCTAGGGAAAGAGAATCACTGCCTTTAGCTAAAATGTATTTTATTAAGAACAGAATCTTGCTCGTCAGGCCACATCGCTCCTGCTGAATTTGAGGGATGCCAAACAGCGTCAGGTTTGCCACATGCTGATAATGACATCCATGCCTGGTGCATAGATAAAGCAGTAAGAGTACCTGGCTGACATCTTCCTCCACAAACCAACATTTTCACTCCGTTTTGGGTGATAAGAAGACATGAATGCTGGTGGTTGAAAAATACTTTAGAAAATGAGGTGCAGCACTTGATAACAACAGCCCTTCACGGGTTTGTGGGCTGATATGTGGTGGAGAAGAAAAGGAAGTTTAGAACTTTGAGAAATGTTTTAGATACTTTCTGAAGGTTAAATGTAGCATATATGTGCTTCCCCTTTCCGTACTGATCGACAGCAGTTTCAGGTTCCAGCCGAGACTGCGACTTCCTTAGCTGTGATCTCTTCAAATGGGTCCCTCTCCTGAGCTTTCAGCCACGTGGATGATGCAGAGGAACCGTAGAGACGTGCAAAAGAGCTTCTGAGTCTCATAACTGAATGAAATATTGAAGAGGAATTCATAGTCTGGCCCTGAATTAACTGCTTGCAACATATGACGCAAAAAATGTGCTCCTACAAGTGGATAGATTTGCAGCTGTATCCTGGAATAAGTCTGGTCCTTGTTTCTTCTGTCTCCTATTCACACTCCCTGCAGCCGCTTTGTAGCTTCACATTGCTACAGCACTTTCTAAGCAATTACAGTAACTGACTGATGTAACTGTGCCTCCCGCCCTTTCTCTAAAGAAAGCTGGACTGTCATTCTGGGAGTACTGGAGAGGGATAATAATTGGGTTACAATTCCACAGAAAGAGCCTTTGATGGTATTTTTCTTTCCTTTTGTGCCTTCAGGATTATAGTTAGAACCATACTGTGGACATCAATTATCACAACACGTATGAAGATCTAGATAATGTCATTAAATACACATCTTTTACTCTGTACACCATAGCAGTACATTAGGGAAGGGTAGGCAATGCAATGCACCGGTGATTCTGTCCCTGGAATCTGAATCGTGTTTCTCGATTTCTGCACTGGGTGTTTAACCAAACATTTTTAGCAATCTTCTGGCAACTTTGAAATCCTTACAAGTGCTATTATTGAGGAGTCAGTTGTCATGGAGAACAAGATAATATTTCACGACATAAAAATACCCTGTAATCATTTCAGATGGTTGATGATATTGCTGCTAGGCATAGTTGAACTCTTCTTCACTTCATTGGAGATTGAGGCTTTCCCTGTGCTCCACGCAGCCCAGATATAATCCCTTCTGATTAGAGCCTTTTCTCTTTGATGCTCCCCTTTGTCATCCACACACTGGGAAAATTGCTCTGTATTGAGTTACACGCTTTGTGCAGTTTGCCTGGTTGTCATTTTTAACCTGGAAATGAAGCTGTCTGAGCCTGAGTGGCAACAGGATTCTGACTTCTAGTAAAACTTTGATTAATGAAGCCCAGGTAAACAGATTAGTCATTAACCTTTGTTTCTCATGATAAGATTACTTATTGATGTAGACTAGTGCTGCTCCTATGCTGCCAAGGATGGGAATCTCACTTGAGGCTTGAAGAATCTTCCCATCATCTAACAAATCTCCCCTTTTAGGACAGGGAATTACAAAGCTGCTGCTTCTGCAGGGAGTGATGTATTTCCTATGAGATCTCACAGCATCCAGGGCACTTAAATGCAAACACTAACAGGTAGTGCCTGATTCAAAAAAAGCACATGATATTTGTATCTCCTGCTCTACATGTTTGCTAAACAGCTGTCAGTGAGGGCAACTCAGCCAAGACAGAGGGAAAAATATACACAAAATAAGCTGGACTTTCAAAAAAAAAAAAAAAAAAAAAAGGAGGAAGAAAGAAAAGAAATCATGGTTATGCAATAAGCATATGGGCAACTTTTTAAATCCTTGACAAAGGCAAAATCTTTGGTGACAGACAAGAAACTCACTGTGTAGCATACCCAGGCTGTACTGTGTCTGTACCCAGGCACAAATAGTCAGCTCCAGTAGGTCTTTTTACTCAAAACCGTACTAATTCTCCCTATGAAGGAGGTCAATGGTCCTCTATCGTCAGGTTTCAGATGTGGTCATTGGGCAGGGCCCTGCTGGGCACTCCTCTGTGCCCTTCACTGCAGGGCTGCTCATCTGGGTGGTTTTTGCACCCTCGCTGCATCTTGGAGCTCAACTCCACTGCTCTGCACAGGTGCAGAGATTCATCTACCAGAGCAGATCCCGAAGAGGATCTTTTCTTTACATGATCAGCAGATTAAAATGTGGGAAGGCTATACAGCACTAGAGAATGGAGCTGCTCTGTGCCTACCTGCAGTCTACAAAAGCAGATGGGGACTTCAGGTTACACACTGATCTGATTCATTGATATCTAATGTAATGGATGCTACTTAAGTATGCAGACATCTGCATCACAGTTTTGAACGCAAAGAATCACAAGCAGAATAGATAACTGGAGCTTCATGATTTCTAGCTGATCAGCAAACTGAGCTTCATATTTGCAGGTTCTGCTTTGCCTCTTGCAAACACTTGTCTTCACTGCCATTTTCAGCCCCATGATCCCCTGTGCACACAGCTATTAGCAGATGGAAGTCTAGTAAGCTGATCTGTAGGCCCAATTGGGTAATCAAACATTTAATTGCTAACAATTATCCATTAATGCCTATAAATTAGGTTGCCAAACTACTTCTACAGACTACAAATATTTGCCTCCAGAACTTGTCTGCAAAAAAAAATGAAGATGCATGTGAAAAGCTATACCAAAAAGAGCAATGCTACCATTTTCACCTAGGCTCTGCAGAATGAAATAGAAAATGCAAACATTTGCTGCATGAGAAACATAATGGGAAAATCAGAAGCCAGACTTGAAGGCATAATGAAAATGCGGTCGTAAGTCCAATTCTAGCCTTTCTTTCTGATATGACCATTCCTCCTTTTCACCCTTCTCTCTTGTTTTTTCCCCCTGGACTTCCTAGCACCTTGATTAAACATTTGCCCAACCCTAGTGATGTATATTTTGGGGATGTCATGATTTTTTATGACTAGTCATGTATCCAGGAATGTAGGTCTTATTAAATAAAGTATAATGATATGATTTCAGGCAACACTTCAGAGATGAACATGCTAAATGCTTTCTACTAACATTCCTAATTAGGCTAGACTGTAAACCTCATAAGTAAGAACAAATTATACTGTTATGCAGAAAATGTAAATGTATTTTACAACCTCCATTTTCCATCCTCTTCAGTATAAACGGTGGGTTTGGCTTCTTATAATTTCTTGTTTTCTGCTGTCTGGTTTATTAAAATGATGTGGTTATGAGCTTACCCATGTGACCTCTCTCTGCTCTCAGAGGAAAGATTGGGGTAGTATTGCAAATATTGGGACTTCAAGGCTACATTTATGTTAGTAAATTCCAATGTGTTTGGAAATGTTTCCAGGGCTAGAACCCAACTGTTTACACAGTACACTGTTAAGCTGCTTTCTGGCACAAATTTGACCCATTTCAGCTAGCCCTCTCCCAGAATAGTTCTTCAGCACGGAGTGGCCAAGGGGCCATTCCCATATGCAGCGCACATGCAACCCTCCCTTCTTTGGAGGATAAAGGAGTTTACTAGCATTGATGCTGGCCATTCTCCATCAGTTGGCTTTAGTGCTCTCTCCTTGGCACATTTTATTAACTAGATGAGGCAGAACCAAAATGACTCGAGCTTAGTGCCCAAGCAAACACTTAATCTTCTTTGCAGAATTGATTTGATTTGACACAAATGTTGCACATGGCAGGGATCAGAATTAGCTTCTACCATTTGTAGTAAAAGATGATGTATGTGAAAAATTAGGTTCCTAGTCACAATCCATGTGCCTGTGTACATACCAGTGGGGTCTGAATGGTGCAAAGTTTGAGTGTAGCAAAGACCGGGGAAGCAACACCCAAAGGTGAAAACTAATGTTTCTTGTTGCAGCGACCAAGCTCAAATATTCTGCCAAGTAAATGATGCCAGAGGAACTGCATAAAGAAGATGGCATGATGGTTTAATGGTGTTTTAGTAAAATTCGATAGATACTCTTTAATTTCCCTGAGTGTTTTACTATTTAAAGTAACTCTGAAGGTAACGCCTAATTCTATAGATAAACCATCCAAGTCAGCAGCCCAGGATACGTTTGCCAAATTAACTGGAATGACTGCTGAACACTAAACTTGTTTTTACTCAGAAGACAAGAGCTGTTAAAGGACCGAGCACTTTCTAGCTCTCTTTCTCGCTCTCTTCCCCCTGTGCCCCAGGCTGTTTCTCTCCTATTTTTCTTTTTTTCTCTTCCTTGCTGCCCAAGATGGTTCTATTAGTCTTGCAAACATTAATTCTCAATGCAAACAGAATGAGGCATGTACAGGAGGATATAAACGGAAAATTAATTGAGGAGCAACATGTAGAGTTGTGTTATATGATTTCCTCAGTATGCATACTCAAGCAGAAGCCAGTCATTGACTTGCTGCCCCTCAAAAGCCCTCCCACACAAGGAACATGATGCTGGGCTGCTAGGGGACGGGAGATGTGCACAGCTAGCTTTTTGAACAGTGCCTAATAATCAATTATTCTTTTTGTTGTTGTCATTGAAGGTTCACTGTTATAGAGTAGGAATCCTGTGATGGATGGCGTGAGACAGTAATTATTTCCGCTATGAAAAGGCACACTGTTCCTTTAAATCAGCAGATATTTCCCCAGTTTGTTTTTCCTTCAGGCAAGGGTGACCAGAGCAAGGAGGAACTGGGTGAAACACCCTGTGTCCATATTTATTTTTTAATATATGTCAAAAAAATCAAATGCTCTGAGGGAAAATCACATGACTCCACAGCATTGTTAAATTGAAGAGAGACGGGAAGTGGAGAGAAATGAGACGAAGAACCGGAAAAGTCTCCTTCCCACTGGGCCACCTGTAGCCCCAGCTCAGACCATGGGGATGGGGCTGTTGGCCCCAGACAGAAATTTGGGCAGGGTTTAGCCAGATAACAGAGCCCTCACTCTCAGACTGGGCTTGCTCAAGGTCTGACCTAAATGCCACCCCAGATGAGCTGAGGAGCAAAACCGTTTTGTGGTCTTCATAATGAGGCAAGCAAAATTTGAGTCCTGCTTCTCCAGTAGAAACCAGTTGATAGGAAAGGCTGAGTTTTCCTCAGCTAGAAAGCTGTTTTAACCTGCTATGGTCAGTTGTGGTCAGAAATCATTACTGACAGCTGTTTGTTAGCACGTGTAGTATGAGACAGTAGTAATTTTTGGAGATCCTTGTCAATCTTTGACTAGACAGAGTACATAAATTAGTCAATGAATTTTATTGCTTTTTCTGTTTCATAAATTGCCCACAGATTATTTTGTCATTCAAACCATTTGCCTTACACACTCTTTGCAAAGAGAGATTTCTTGAGAAGCTCATTGCAATTACTTGTAATCTGTTATTTTGAGTAGACTCTACTGATGACAAAGCGATTTTTTTGGCTTATTGATTAGAAGAAGAGTTTAAACTGCTGCATTATTATATTTGTAGCTATGAATTCAGAATTTGTTTTCTGTTAGTAGATTTTAGGCCCACAAGGGACTAATGGTTCATTCAGTCTACCTCCTTGAATGACACAGGCCAGAGGTTTCAGGTAGTTCCTTCCACCTGTACAGTGCTCTATGAGCAGATCTGACAAAGCATTATCTCCCAGAAAATTATTCAGTCTTTCTTTCAAGCCATATCGAATTCTCCAGCTTTCAATAAAAAAGCCAGGTGTTCCCTTGATTTTTCTCTCATTAAAATAATCTGCTACAGTATTCCTGGGAAGCTAATAGAAGTGGCTGAAGACATGAGCAGAATTTGTAACGAATTTTCACACACCTTATTGTATTTTCCCAGCGGAAGTTTCAAACCTAGCAGAGAAGACTTGGGCTTTTGTTACTCACTTATATCCGGGTTCATCATGCCTGGTTTAACAATCTCGTCAGTCTAGACTCAGTCTCTGATCAATGGAGAAAAACAAGGGGGGGCTGCATTTCCCATGCTGACATCTCTACGGGCTGCAGTGGCAGGGTGGAACAGTCAGGCTGTACCTTTCAAGTACCTCAACTAGGTGCTTAAATTTAGATGCACAATATCCTGGCTTTACTTGCTCACCCTTAAGAGTGGTTCTTGAAGAGAAGGGCTGGAACATAACGATGGCATGATGCAAGGAGAGTTTATCACACTTCCATCTCGAAGAATGCTTAGGGGCTTTTCTGATAGCAGTGTGATTTGTGATTTGTTTTAAAAAAATTATCAGGCTCAAGTTTGTTTCTACTCTAGCTGCAACGATGCTAGCTTTAACTCTCAGCCTTATCATCAGCATCTTGATTCTCTTTATATTTACCAGAGAAAGGAAGAGGCTAAGTTTACAACCTGCACGGTATTAACCTTCTAAATCCTACTTCGTTTCAGGTTTACTTGACTAGATCACATTTGTTTCTGTTTGGTTTGGACACAGTCTGAGATCATGACTATAAAGATTTCTGGAGAAAATAAGCTGATGAAAAGGATCTTGCTCTTTTTCTCTTAACCTCTCCCCAGTGACCACCAATAACCGTCTTTCTGAGACGACTTTGCTTTCTGTCACGTTCCCAGCTTTGCTCTTCCCCTCAACACAGTCTTTCTGCACTCAGCCACCTGCAAGCATTGCTGTAAGTCTTCCTGCGAACGTCTCACTTAAAGTGTGAGGAAGTCTGAGCTGAACAGAGCAGGGACTCTTGCTGGCCTGAGCTAATGGAGACGTCTTTCAGCGAGATGTCGGCTCCTGGCAGTTCCAGCTCTGCAGCCTCTTGACAAACCTTCCCCCACCACGGTTCAGCTGCTTATGAACAGCGATCCATTATGGAGGTGTGTTATGGCCTTTGGACTGGACTGTTTTTTCGGTGTTTTCTCTCAGTGCAAGGCCTCAGCTTATGATCTTGTGTGTGTGAATGGGAACAGCAAGAAAACAGAGCCTGTGTCAGAGAAATCTCCAGCTCGTGGAACTGGGATGGACTGTCCTTGGCTGAAAAGCTTGCTAGAAACCCAATCTTCTGGATCCAGTCTTGTTAATAAATCATGTTATATCTGTACCCAGTGGAAGTTATGGATCTGTCTACATGACATCTATAGAAGACAGTCTGACAAGTCTGAAATGTGAAAGAATTTTAATTGATGTAACCAAAACCAGAATTTGGCACACCACTTTACAGCAGCTGGAAATCTCACGGTCATAATATTAGTCCTCTCCAGTCTTTAGAGAAAAATCATCTAGTAGTGGGTGATGATGCATTGGTAGTGAAGCACTGCAATTGTAAGCTTGGAGCTATTAGAAATGAACACTGCTCTTTAGACTTCCAGAATAGACTTGTGCTATGGAGCAGTCATTAGTGTAATGATTGGAGGGGGAGAGGGGAAATGTGTCTGCTATCATTTGACAATTTCAGAAACAGTAACGCTTCAGAAGTGAAAAAAAAAATCCATCCTTGATAATAAAAAAAAGAAATAAAATAAACCCAAGCCTTCTTTTCAGAGGTGCACAGTCCCCAAGGGTGGACATACTTTTGAAGTTTCACTAGTAATGCTTTTCCAGTGCAATAAACCATCTTTTTGCATATACCTCTATCATTGAACGTTTCTGCATTTTGACAAGTTTTGTTCCCTTTTAAGGAATAAAATTTTATGGCTGGGTCAAAACTTCATTGGTGATTTGCAGGAGGAGAGGAGATAGTCAGAGAAGCACTCCCCACTCCATGATACAGAGCGAATGTCAGAAGTGCTGAAGCTAAGGGGGAAGCTGCAGCTCCCTCTGCTTCCCTGCCCCTGCCCTCCACTTCTCCCTTCCTCCCTCAGTCTGACCTCCTGCACCAGGAAGCCTGCCCTTGATTTGCAGACTGTTCTGGTGCTATCCTGCCCAAGAAGCAAACAAACAAACAAACAAGGACTCCCATCTGTGCAGAAAAGATACCGTTAATATATAACCACAAGGAACAGAAAAACTAGTGAGAGTGTAAACAAGGGCGAGAACATGTTTGCAGTGTGTTCAGGATGGATTGCCTAACTCTGAGGGAAGCACAGCACAAAAGTTACACTTCCGCTAAAGAACATGAGTGACTTGGTGAAAAAGGGGGGCTTAAAGATTACACTTGCATTCCCTTACCTGCCTCTCTCTTTCCCCCCCAAACATTTTCCCCTTCTCAAGTAAATAGATTACAATTAAATCTCCTTAAACGGGAAAGAAATGCTACATGTCTAGTTTTCTCAGAAGACAAAGAAACATCAAATGAAAAATGAGGACAGTGTTGCAGAGGACAAGCACAGAGGAGGAGGCTGGAGAGCTTCCCAAGCCTGGGCTGTGCACGGAGTGGCCACAGTCAGGACTTTCCACCTGCGGCAATGGCTCACCACGCACCGAGCACCAGCTAATGTAATGTCTGGTACGTTCCTCAGAGGTTTCATGAGAGAAACAGGATTGACTCCCATCATCATCCATCACTCTGTATTCCTGAAAAGAGTGGGTTAATAGTTCACAAAAATCAATACGTGATTCCTGTGAATGACAGAGTAGTTCTTCCTGCCAGCCAGCAATACATTTACTAAGGAAGCAGAAGCCTGTAATATCTAACTCCGACATAAAGCATAGTGTCCTATACCTCTTCTGCTAGTTTTCAAGCATTTACTTTTGTATTGAAGTTGTAGATGATGGTGACACTAAAGCAAATGGCCAAATTTTGTTCTGGGTATATGCATTGCTCAGGAAAACTGGGATCTTGCTCCCTTGCTGAATTTTCTAGGTGCTACCACCTAGCAAAAACCCACAAAACTGATTGATGCAGAGTCCTGGATGTTGAAACACACTGAGTCTCCTAGGATTTCCCCCCTACATAATCTGCCTTTTCACTCCTCATCTTCTTCTACATATTTCATTTTTTGTTAATGTTGTTTTTCCCCCCTCCAATGATCTTACTGGAATATACAGTGACCAATACTCCTTAGATCTATTAGAACGGCTAGAGGCATGTCTTACATCCTTACTTCCATCTACGGTTTTACCATCTCAGACTGGGAAACTAGAGGCCTAGAGTAGTTCAGTCAGGATCAGGATTGACAGATCAGGTTCAGGTGTCAGATTCAGGAGTTGTAAGTGCACACTCCAGAGGAAAGAACATCATTACAGTAAGAAAGGAGGATTAAGACCCAATACCTTTGGTTTAAGCTTGACTCAGAGACTTTGAACCCATTGATGAAGCCTCCTGATGCACAAGCAGAGGGTCCAAGCCTTTGTTTCCAGCCCAGTCCTTGGCTCCAGCACTGCTTGCTCCAGTGTGCACACAAGGCTTTCACTCAGTGAATACAAAAATGGAAACAACATCATGTTGTATTAAGAACACATATGCAAATACACACTTTTAGATATATTGTTCTATCGGGTTGCTTTTACCATAGATCTAATCTCTTCACCTTTGGCACTGAAAATGTGTTTTAATTAACCCACTAGCAAAACATTTGACTGTAACAATTTGATCATTTTTAACTTTATTTTCCTGAATGAAAACAATGCTGGCCAAATTTACTGTACACTGTCACCTTAATTACCTGTCTTAGACAATCCCCTTCCTACTCACTTGTGGTTTATCACAGTATAACACAAAAATTCTTCCTCTAAAAAAAACTTTAAATGCTTCTGAGATTCAAACCGTAGATTGCTTGTGCAGCTATAATCTTAAAAAACATCTGCTACATTTGTGTGGTAAAGGAAGTCTCTTTAGAATACAGCCTTTGATTTCTATAAAAGACAAATCAGGCCACATGTTTTTGTTTTGAATGCTTCTCATCACAAGAGGAAATTTTCTGCAGCTTGGAATTTTGAAGGCATGAAAAATGTATTTATTTTTTTAAACGAAGAGCGTACATAAGAACATCAACAAAACTCCTCGGAAGTGTTAAAAACTGTTCCTCTATCATCTTTAAAGACACACTCACGACTGTCTGACCCGCATTTTGATCTACCTTTCTGTCTTAAATTTATCTGGGTCATATTGTGTCCTTGATCCAGTCATATAACTCCCACTGACATCTCAGACCTTTGGAGGTTCACCCATCATTAGCTCTGAAGCTGCTAATAGCTCAGACTAGCAGAAGATTAGGAGGTTTCACTAGGTTTTTTTTTTATTTATCTCTTAGACAAAGTGTGTTGATGGTAGTGCTTTGACAAACTGGGTTTGACACCAGTGAGAATTGGAGGTATGAATCGATGGTACTTGGTGGCCTAGTGAAACCAGAACAGCTTTTATTTCCTGATTTCTGAAATAACAATTTTTAAAGATACTATTAAAAATAAAACCTGCTAGTTCTTCCAAGGAACCCTTCATTTACGTTTTAAAATTATGCTTTGTAACTGCCTAGTTCTTCCACTTACATCTCCTATCTCTTCTTCAAGGAGATACAAGAAATATCTTTGCCAATCTTTTCTCAAAATTGAACACAAGGACACTTTCAGAGGATCATCTTTGGCATTTACGGACAACACAGACACCTCTTACTCTGGCTCTCTTCTCTGACCCCTTCCACCAGAAACCCGTGAGAAGCTTTCAGCTCAGATGTCCTCTCTTTCTCTTTCCTCCTCCTAAGCACAGCAAACAAGGGGTCGATCCCTACCTGATGCAGATTCTTACCCATCAGCCTGGAATGCTAAATACTGAAGCATGCAATTAAATGCTTCCCTCATTTAGGGCAAAATAACTTGGCACGTTACTGCTCCATGTCTGGGCCAAGCAGGGAGCAGCACACGGGCCACGCTGCCTGTCAAGCCCATTGGCATTCTACTCTTTCCTTCTGCCTCATTTTGGTCAGTCTCCAAGGGGCAGACAGAAATATATCCACAGATCCCTTAGTGTGGAGTATTGTATCTAGGTGTGGTGTCCCAATGATGTCCCAATAAAACCATTTGCTGCATGGTTTTATTTTAATAAGTAGGTCATGGACCTTTGAAGTCAATCCAGCTGGACAACACACTATTTGAAGCAATGTACAACACCTTTTCCTGATGGTGTCATGACTCTCCTTGATGCACTCTGCACAGGACAGCAGGGTAAGATGCTCACCCGTCATACAGAGACTATACAAGTCATCTGTAAATGCCATCCTGAGCAAGAGGAATGGCTGTGGACTCTTAGGCTCAAGGAAACTTCCAGCCATCATTGTGCTGGAGTCTCCTGGTAAAGCACTGGGATGTACTAAACTTAAAGCCGCTACAGCTTTCATCCTATCAACCAGAGCAGTTCCTTGGGATTAATGGCCACAGGGCTATAGCAAGAAACCACCCACTTCTCTGCAATTTAGAATCAGCTCTAAATCTGTAAGAAAGGATTATCTGCATTAGAAGATGTGCTTCTTTAAATTCTACTCCATGCTGACTCTTTTTCTCGTAGCTGAGTTTATCCCAAATTAGGAAGCAAAATAAGGGTTACAGATTTAAAGTATCCTTATTCTGGTATAGCTACATTCCCATTTCTATTGACAAAAAAATAAAAGGCAAGAAGACCCCAAACTCTACATCTATAATCCATCTGGTTAAATTAGTAACTGATCTAGGGTACTGCAAGCCTGAAACAGTTTGGATTGTCTTTCACTGATAAAAAAATGAATCAGTGCCTTCCTTTTAATGAGCTTCTGATTAACAAGGTTATTTTTATGTTTGCATATTAGAAATACATTTTTTACCATGATTTGAAACATAACCGTTCACGTTCTGCAAAATAAAGACACTGCTAAAGAAAAATAAGATTAAATTTTAAAAGCTCAGGTCACCAATCTCAAAGGAAATCCCCCCGTTTGTGGAGGTCTGTCAAGCAGGTATGACTAAAGTGTCCTGCTGATGGCAGCTGCAACCTGGAGAGCATCCGCTTAGGAAATAGTCACTGTCAGAGTGAAGAGGGAAGCAAAGAGGGCAGAAAGGCACTTCAGTCCTAGCAGCTTGCACAGATCTCATGTAATTTGTATTTTCAATCTGTGGAAATACTTCATTAACTGTCAATTACATTTGTTTTGTGGAGGGATGCTTCTTCAGTTTTCTGATTTTTCTTTTAGATAGTTAGCATTAAGCCAAGTCTAATTAATCTAAGCATTAAGTCTTTCATTTGTCCCACATTTTAATCCCAAAGCAGCATTAAAATGTATGGTACAAACACCTGTCAACTTTGGGTTTTGTCTAAAGCTCACTGAAGTCAACATGAGACACCAGTCCCCTGCAGTCAGAGATCAGCCTGTCTGCAACCTGGGCCTGTAGCTCCCTACGTTTCTTGCTGACCCTCCTACCTAATTCAGCTTTGATTCTCTGTGAAATACGGTATCCTTCCAAAAGGACAACCGACTCTGGTTGATCTGAAGATTTACTATGACAGGGGATTATTGTGCCTCTGTTTGTAGAATGCAGAGGGTCCTAGGAGTTCAGTTTTAAACACATGGAGGCTCCGCCGTGCTCTTGATCATGCATGGCTCTGCCGGAGGTATCAGGCCTTAAGAATGGTGCGTGGGGGATTGGAGCTCTCACTGAACTCCCCTCACACTGTTTTCCCTGGAGAAATTACTGATCCAGTAAATGGACTGAGTCCCTCCAGTGCATGTTCTCTATGCATTTGCATATGCAGAGGGAAAGTGCAGGGCAATTGCACATTGGAGCCTGCTGGTAAATGCAGATGGTTTTCGTTACAGCAAAGGAGCCTGTTGTGCAATTAGAAGGGGAGATTAAAAAAATTTTCTTTGCACAGAATAACAGTGTATTTACATAGTTGTGAAATTGCATTTTTGATACAGAATCAGATTTGCACAATACTTGGTGCAATTTTTTCTGTAATCATGTCTTCCTCATGCTCTCTGTTGCAGTATTCCTTGTAAATATCTGTCTCCTCTCCTTAGTACCCTTATCTAAATCACATACTGAAAAGAGATCAGAGAGTAGCTTTTATTTAAGCATTTTCTGATGTCTACTGGAACACACAGAAGGTTTCCCAAATAATTCCCAAAGTTTTGGATTAGGTACCTAGATTTGTGTGCAATGGACACATTGCATAATAAACCTTCTCTACTTTGCAATGTTTCATCTTTTGTTAATGAATGTACAATTTAACAGTGATTCTCTAAATCTTTCAGTGGGACCAGGGCTAAGTTTTGACCAGCATTTGATTGAGTTTATGTGGAAATAACCTGAAAAGTTGGTGGCTTTATTTGAAGATATGAAAGTTGAGGTGTATTTGGAGCTCAAAACTAAAATTTCTGAACGCAGGGTAAGCCCGGCCTTGGACAGACTCTTGAGCTGACATTGAGTGTCGTACATTTGCCTTCTCTGCTGATATTCTTTTAGCACTTAATTTCAGTCCATTTGGAAGTTCAAGCAACTCAGTGAAGTTCAAGTATGCATTTCACTCTTATTAAAGCAGAAATATCAGCTATGCTAAAACAAGTACTGAGTATTCTGCTTTGCTATGAATCTAGTCATGACTCCTTTTACTCCATACTCTTATCGTCTTGGAGAAAATGCAGACTTGGATTCACATACTACCATTCTGGTTAAACTTTCAGCTCTTCTTTTCATCTCTTCTGACACTGTGTCATGATGTACTGAACCTTTTTTAATATAAATAATTTTATGTCTTTTTATGATTATAAAGCACATGCAGATGAGGGTGTTTTGACTGTTTAGATACCTCTTCAGGATTAAAAAGAGTGGGAAAGTTTTCTGCAGTCACCCACAATGGATGAAATTCTTTTGCATTAGCAATGGAGAGGACAAGACGAGCTCTTTTCTGAAGAGGTCATCTCCCAGTAGTTCCCATTATAATGCCATGACTCAGCACCTAACATGTGATCTCTGCCCTGACACAAGCAGGGTGAAGAAAAAAACGAAATATCCAGTGACCCTTTGAGCAGTGTGTCTTGCTGACGGTTAATTTGCCAACAGTGCTCTGTGGCCCTGTATATTAATTAAGTAGCAAATAAATTTTGTTTATTAATGTCACCAACTCACAGAGAGTGGAACATACTTTCATTTCATAATGTCTGACTCCATTATCAGCAAGCTAAATTCAGACCTCAGCTTACCTACATGATATTATTACTGACTTCAGCATACGTCATATGAAATTGTCCAGGGGCAGTTTTTGACCTGATGTGTTTCATTGTGCTGCGGGCAGCCATGGGGCTTTTTATTCTTGTAAGTAAATTTTCCTTCGGAAGCTTGGCAAAGTAGAACTCAGACACTTTTGGGCTCTTTGCCCAATTTGAAAACAAGGGGCACAAAAAAAAAAAGGTTAATTTTTCTCACCAGCTACACATTTGATTGACATGAAGGGCTAGTCTTATTAAGCTGAAATCTGGCCTGAGTTCAATGCATTTGGAAGCCTAGATACAAAAGCATTAAAACAACTTTAACAGAGATTTTGTCAACTTATCAAAGACAAATCAAGAGTGATTTCCCTGATGCCTCTGCTGAATTGGGTAAATTTCATTTATTGACTTCAAGCACTGCGTGCTGGTAATTTTTCTCTCTGTCTTTTCCTCCAGAGGAATTTGACATGATCAGATCTACGGTGATGTTTCATGATCACATTTTCTTTCCCCTTCTTGTCTCCTCCTTCGCAGAGTTCCGGGAGTGTTGCCACAAGGTGTGCAGCGCGTGTATGTGTGTGTATGTCAGAGACAAAGGATGGATCAGATGAAGAAGTGTGTTTACATGAAGCTGATTTAGTATAGCCTCCTTTAATCTAATCTGTCCCTCTTTTTCTTTAGCCAGTATCACATGAGGCCCTCAAACTGGCATCTGCAGGACTACCCAGGTGAAACAAGCTATTAAGCTTTAAGGTTTTAGTGGGAGCTGGAATGGACTAAACCTCTCCAGCTTGATGCACTGCAAGCTCATAGGATGGAGGGGAAAAAAGATGTGAGTTTAAGCATGGGAGGAGGGATGGATGATTTAGTATAAATATTCCCTTCAGGCAACGCTAGTCAACTGGAGAAAGTTTTCCTTTGGGGCAAAATGCATGTGCCATGCAGTGAAGGACACTGGATTTCAAAGCATTTGCAATAATTTTAAGTAGGGCAGCCTGAAGAGTTCCCTGCAGCACCAGTAAGGCTTGCAGCTCTCCCAGGGCCTAATCTCAGTCTGGATTTTTCATTTTTATGTCATAATATCTTTTCATTTTCATGACACACACTTTGCACTGTCAGTGACTCCCCTCGAAGGAACAAGAGAGAAGCACACACAAAGAGCCAGGCTCAGCTTTTGAGAGATACTGTTGTAGGTGTGAAAGACTACCAAGAGTCTTTGACCAGTTTGTTCAGGTTTGCATGAGCAGAGCTTGGACTGGTTCTGTTTGATGCATTCCTTGGCGTTTTCACCCAGACTTGCAAGAATTTGAGGTGAAACTAGGTGAGTCTTGGTGGTTTCAACTCTGTGGTGATACTCTTCCCAGTGCAAACTTCAGTGTGAAACAGCATGGAAAGAAGCATTATCCCTAACAGAGCTGTACAAACTCATTTTTAAAGCCAGTAGCAGTTGCTTACAATGATTATAAGAACAGAAACAGACTGAGATCCTTCCATCTAGAGACTTTCAAGCTCTTTACACATGTGTAGAGCTGGCCTGAGGCTGTTAGCAGTAAAGACAACATGTAACTGCAGAAGCAAAGAACTGGCTGGTTCCAGGTGCCCAGAGGCACCTCAGGGTGCATCAGACTGGCTGCTCCCTACCCTCCAGCATCCTTCATCACTGGTCCCACCTGAAGGTTGCTGAACAGGGATGTGGTATGGCCTTGGACATCCTGATACAGCAACCTCCTGCATGGTTCCTCCCTCTCCTCTATCCTGCGGTGCTTCACGGAGCTGCAAGCAGCTGGGTACTGCCTGTCTTCTGCCACTGCTGTGGGCCTCTACTTACTTTGGCTCTGCCTAAAGCAAGCCTGGTACGTGTCCTTTGTTATCTCCCCTTCCCGGAGAAGAAAACCAAGGCTAAGCAAGATTTAAGCGCCATGCTCAAAGTCAGACTGTGATTCAGTGATAAGCTAAGAAAGCTGATGTGCTATGCTAGCCACCGTTCATGTTTCTTCTCAGTTAATATGGATGGACTTATTCAACATGTATTTATTTCAGGGTTTCTTTTTCATGACATTTCCTCAATTTATTGACTTAAAGTTTTCATTATTGTGAAATTTGATTACAGAACCAGGCAAAGTCACAAAGCAAAGCATGTTTCTGCCATACAATTTCACTTCAAACTAGCCCTAATTCAGCCTGAAGATTGCATGGAGAGAAGACTGATTCTGTATTTGCCAAGTGACATAATAATGCAAATATTCTGATCTTTTTTGGATCCCACTGAAAATATTTCATGCACTTCAATTACATACTTTTTTTTTTCTCCTGTTTTCTTCATATCCCATATACTGAAGTAGCAAGAGAATGACTGGACACTATTTCTAGATTCTAGATAATATGAGCTGCTTTGTCCTTTGCTTTCTGTTTCTTTCTCAGTACATGCTTGTACAGATATTCTCTGATCCGAGCTGGGTATTTAGAATACAGAGATTCTCACAATGCAAAAATGTAGCATTCTGGCCTGGAGCAACTCTTCAATTTTTCACATTTATGTGACACTATGAAAGTAAGTAAGAGCCATGATTTTATCTTGTGCCCTAGCAGCTAGAATTTACATAAACTTATAGAGGTCGTGAAATAACAAATGCGAAGTGAAGCATTGCATATCATTAAAATAAATCACTGTCACAGAAGGCCAAAACTTAAATAAAATCTTGCTTTTTAGAATCAATCTGCTTGGTCACACAATGCAATGGAGAAAAAGTTTTGCATTGAGCATTCTATAGATTGTGTAAGTTAGGTCATTCTCTGTTTTTCTTCTACACTATCACATTTAATATCATAGAGTTACCTCCCTTAACTATGTTTGATTTGGCTTTATATTTGTTTTCTCTGTCATATCATTTTTTTCTCTTGTTAGCTTTGTTTGGCTTGTATACTTATATAATAATAGTTTAGAGACATAACTAATTAACCTTTCTAATACTCCTGGGTGGTACTGTATGCTAGGTGAGCCTTACCCTGCCTCCCACTTTATGATGAAATAAGCAGGAGTTTTCTGATTTGCATAAGGATGAAAAGAAAAAAATCCATGTCTGAGCCAGGATTCAAATCTGAGGCTCCTAGTTCTGATTCATCGCTTTCTCCCTTATTCTGGAATTATTTTAGAACTATTTCTTGGTTTAGATTTTTGGGGGGAATGGACAAAGTAAGGGATTTTATCCCCTTCCTGTTAGTGTATCCTCTGTGTCACTTGGTCCTAGGATTTAAGGGAGGCCAGCTACTCAGACACACAGGGCTATGCACCTAAACAACGCGTGCTATGCTCCCCACCCAACACCATCACAACTGATTCCCATCAGTTGTTCAAAGGATGAAGGCTAGCACATTGACAGCTGACTTTTTTGCCAACTCAGTTATGGATGTGCCTAGAAACGCAAATGAGAGCAAGACCTTTTCTGACGGCTACTATGCAGCTGGAGAAGGGTTGGAAGGGTAAATTCCTTTGTAACTGCATGGAATGTGCAAGAGAGAGACTAACGTTATCAGAGGGAGGCGTAAGAACGGGGTTAGGTGTATCAACTCAACCCCAGGCTGAAGGTGGCAGTGGTACCCCTGGGAGTGGTTTGCATAAGGCAGGAGGGCAAGTACCTGCCTCGGGGAAGAGGGATGGTGGGAGCAATGGTCTACTCATCCTTATGAGGTAGAGAAGGAAATGCATAGCTAGAGATTAGTACTTCTAAAGCAAGGAGGAAACCAAACACTCAGAGAAGCCTGGATTACTTGCTGGCTGTGAGGAGTCCTGCTGAGGGAAGTATCACGGCCCAAGCCATGCAGCCAGACAGGCCTCAGCTTCCAGCCAAAGTACTTCTTCTGCCACTTTTGATCTCTAGAATGACTATGTTCTTCCTCCTTCACAAACTATTCTAGTGACCTTGCATGTGACTATGCTTGAATGTTTCGAGAGAATCCCTTAGCTGCCAAGTCCTAGGTTTTGATGATCCTTCTACCTTTACCTTTGAAGTTATGGAATCACTAACTAGTCAGATAGAAATGTGAGTGCCCTAATACACTGCAGCACTGGAACAGCTTCCCAATGAGGGTCTGTTATGGTGTAAACAAAACCAGAAGGTCTGAGAGGAGCAGCAGCGCTTCCTCAGGCATCATAACTGAGGTGGGCTGGAACGCTGTGCTCCTACGGCTATGAATCACTGCAGTCACCCCATGCACGCTCGAGCACCATTGCCTCATGTGCCAGCATGCAATTCTCACCTGTCCGTGACTGTTTCAATTGCGTCCAGAGTAGTGGCCTCCCACCCTGTGCAGCAATATCGCTGGTAGGGCTCAACCTAAACAGTTCCAGCTCCTAAGACTAGAGTCATTTCTTCGCAAGAGTCCTATATCACAGTGTTCACTGTCTGTCTGCCTTTTCCAAACAAGAGGAAAGTGTACAGGGGATCAGAGAGTACAATAATGCTTTTGATGGAATATACACATACGTATAAGTGGAGTATACAACTGTATAACAGAAAAGCACAGTTTGAAATGTTTGTGAAGTAAGCCAGAGGTAGGCTGAAATGTCAGCACTTCTCTCTGTTTTATATGGTAGTAGAATAAGATTAAATTCCCTCTAAATGCCATAGTGGCTTCTGCCTTATTAGAATCATCTCTCATAACATTTTTACAATATTGTGTGGAATCCACTGAGTGAATTCCCATGAAATGAAGAGAGGTGTTAGAATAATCTGGCTGTTGTGCACTGCGTGGTTCTGCTCTGTGCTTGCAAAGGGATAGCAGGTAGGAGCTTCCCAACAATCCATATTAAGTATCTCAAAAGGCACCAAGATACTTGCAACAACATTGTATCATACCGGTATTTGAGCAAGGAGAGAAAGAGCTCTGAATAATTAAAATCAATTAAAAGGCTAAGGGATGGGGATTCTTCTTGTCTTCTGAGAGCATTTTACAGCAGTGGGTAAATGTTTTCTTGCCTTTCCCAATAATTATCTCTCTCAAACACACCTAGGTGCACAGTCTTATGCGAGCACTGTCTATTCTGATTTAGATTTTAAAAGACCTCAAAGTACTCTCACTGCAAGCTGCATCACTGGTCATTGCACAGCAGCCCCACACACGTCCCAGATGGCCAGGTTTCTGAGGAAGTTACCTCCAGCTGTGACAACCTGGGCACTGTTGAAGATCAAAATCTGCTCTTGCCAGTCCATGCATTAAAAACCTCCTGGAACCATATAGCTGCTAGCTAGGTACGGCTGAATGTGCCCCCCCCCCCCAAAAAAAATGTGACTTCCTTAAGCAAAAAATTACAGCACTTTCTGCACATGTGCTTATGGGGTTTGGACTCATGTCCTGGGAACAGGATGGTGCGCAAGCATTTTCACCTGCTCAGGCTTAGAAGATTAAGGTCTATCATCATGCAAAAAAACCCAAGTCCTCAATCTGCTCCCTCAGCTGATGTCTACTCTGACTCAAGGCATCTCCACCTGAACGCCCACTGCTCTCGGCCATTCCTGGCAGTGACGCAGCACTGTGAGGCAATGGGCCGGTTGCGTTATCTCCTGATGAGGTGGCACGCTGAGCAATGATGCAAACGGCCTCAGCCCAGAGATGCTTTCTGCCTCTTCATCCTCGTTTACATGCTTCTCTCCCCGTTACGATCCCCTGCCTTTCCTGACAGCCCCAGCCACTCTGTTTTTGCTGCTGCCTCATTCAGAAAAACCCATCACTTACCCTAGCATGAAATCCTTTTAGCAGAAAGGAATGCTTGCTGGCTCACACATGCCCTGCGATAAAACAACAGCTTGTAAACAAATACATAAAGAAGCATTTGGGTTTGGGCTGACTTCAAAATATATCAGTTTATTTCTGCTATGATCTGGAGAGCAGAGACATCTTTACATTAACAAACAGCACATGACAGGCTTCATATCGCAGCAAGGGGAATGTGCATGACTTTTTTTCAAGGCTGGCTTCTATCTGGGCTCTGCCCTGCGAGGGAAGAACAGCCCTTTCGCATCATGCTTGTTCCCCAGTAGAATAGTACTGGGCTTTAATAGTTCATTTCATCTTCAATACCCCTAGTTCACCATTAGCAACCTCTTGCCTCTCCCCCCCCACTTCACTGACTCCATGATTTAATTATAATAGTGGAATATTTTCAGTGAAACAAATTACATCCCTGTTTTTGGTAGAGAACACCTAAAACTTGAATTTTTCTGTAGTTTTCCCAGGGAAATATTCTGTTTCTTGCTTTATGGTTTTTTACTCCTGATAGAAATTTGGGGGGAAAAAAGAAATATGGAGAAATAATAAGGTAGAAAATCACAGGAAGATGTTCCAGATGACACTTACTCTGGCAGAACAAGCATCGGTGCTGCCTGGCCCAGGTTGCGCGTCAGCACTCAGAGCCACGGATGCCAATGCTGGCCACCACGGGAAGGAGCAGCGGATGCGAGTCTTTCGAGTCTCTGGGCTGAGGCAGACTCTGAGGTCTGTAAACAACTTTGTCTACTTCTGTGCACAAACCTGGCAAAAGTGAGACTCCTGCAGAGGGCACCGACGCTGGAGGAACAGGGCACACGGTCTGGAGAAGCAGAGAAAATCAATTAAAGAGCCCATTAAGAGACATGTTGCCAAAAGAGTAGGCAAAAAGGCTTTCTGTGCTGCATACCTAAGCAGACTTTTTTTGTAAATGTTCTGGAATTGCCCCATGTGCTATTGCTCTTCTCAAAAAACATATGCACTCCATTTTTCCTCGTATTTTTAGCTTGGCTCCCTTCAGAAACAATGGACACTGCCATAGCATCATAGAATCGGTAAGGTGGGAAAGGACCTCTGGAGATCATCTAGTCCAACCCCCCTGCTCAGCAGGGTCACCTATAGCATGTTAGACAAGTTGCGTCCAGGTGGGCCTTGAATATCTCCACAGAAGGAGACTCCACAGCCTCTCTGGGCAACCTGGTCCAGTTGTCTGTCACTCTCACAGGGAAGAAATTCCCCCTCACGCTCAGGCAGAACTGCCTATGCTTCAATTTCTGCCCATTGCCTCTTGTCCTGTCACATGGGACAACTGAAAAGAGTTTGTCCCCATCCCCTTGACACCCTCCCTTCAGGTACTTGTACACATTGATAAGATCCCCCCTCAGTCTTCTCTTCCCCAGGCTGAAGAGGCCCAGCTCTCGCAGCCGTTCCTCAGAGGGCAGGTGCTCCAGCCCTCTGACCATCTTCGTAGCCCTATGCTGGACTCTCTCCAATAGTTCCATGTCTCTCTTGTCCTGGGGAGCCCAGAACTAGACGTAGTACTCGAGATGAGGCCTCCCCAGGGCTGAGTAGAGGGGCAGGATCACCTCCTTTGACCTGCTGGCAGCCCGGGAGACCATTGACCTTCTTGGCCACAAGGGCACATTGCTGGCTCATGGTCAACTTGTCATCCACCAGCACTCCCAGTGCTGCAGAGCTCTCCAGCAGGTCAGCCCCCAGCTTGTCCTGGTGCGTAGGGTTATTTCTCCCTAGGTGCAGGACCCTGCACTTGCCCTTGCTGAACCTCAGGAGGTTCCTCTCTACCCAGCTCTCCAGCCTGTCCAGGTCTCTCTGTATGGCAGCACAGCCCTCAGGTGTATCAGCCACCCCTCCCAGCTTGGTATCATCAGCAAATTTGCTGAGGAAAAAAAGTTCCCTAAGTTCCTGGATAGCAACAGCGCTGAGTGGTTTTCTGTGGTTCAGATGTATTTCAAGCATGGGACAATTGCCAGAACTTCATTAAGTGAACAACATGCGAATACGACCACGTATAGCACTGCTTACATACATACCGTGCAGAGCGCCTTCACATGAAAGCAGATGTTATGGAAACAGCCCAAGTCAAATAAGCAAGGGAAGATTACCTCCATAATGAGCTAAAAATTAGTTCTGCACCCTCGTAAAGGGATCACAAAAACACCCATGTTTTCATAAAATAAACAGAGTGTTAGTGGCACAGATGCATGGACAGGTATCAGCAGGTGTAAAGCATTTGCTCTTTCAATATCCCACATATAAACATTTTTCAGAGAAATTCAGATGTAATTCTAAATACATTCAAGTGAATCTAAATGGATATAGTTTACTTTTTCTAGTATACAAATCATACTGAATAAAAATTCTCTGAATTCCTTAGCTTCTTAGACCCTGATTTATTATCTGGCTACTAGGAAGTGCTGTCATCATTGAAGTGTTTAGACTGATTAGCACAAACTAATTATACTCTATAAAACGATGAAGATGAAAATACCATTATTTTACTTTTTTTTTTTTTTAATTCTTTGAGATGTACATAGCACACCGCATATGTTGCGGTATTCCCTGCAGTTTTAATATGGAAATCTGCCCACACACACGTTTTTCCCCTACATCTGCCTTAAATATTTTCTCCTGTCACTGCACATAACTGTCCAACAGCCCTTGTGTCCACACCAGCGGTGGCTGCCTGCCAGCAGTGGTGCACAAAAGAAACTCATCACGGGGGTGTCCAGAGTTTTAATTAATAATTCCTTGGTCCGCATTAATCTGGCATCAGACAATCTTGTTCTGATTATCACTGTTGATCTGAGCAGACTTTTTTCTTTTTCTTTGAATTCAGTGGGGAAAATGGGGTTTAGCTAGAAGAGAAGACAGCCAAAATAAGAATTAATGTTACTGTGAAAGAAGCCTGGGGGTTTTCCCCATTTCTCTCATATTTCTATGCCTTCCAGTCTTACTGAAAAGAAAAAAAAAGAAAAGAAAAAAAAAAGGAGAAATTTAAAAAGGGAAGTTCCCTCTTTATCATTCTTTCCCCAAAAGACACTTTTTTGCTCTATGTTCCCCACTCCCCTATGCTCCATCCAAGAAGTCCAGAGAGGGGAAAGAGAGGAAGGGGTGCCGTTTAACCAGTTTCAAAGAAAAACTTTTTTCCTCAGCACCAGTGCTAAAATGCTTTGAAAAAGCCTCTCTTTCCACACAAAATGAACAGCTATCCTCCCTTCTTTAGCTTTGCCTTTTTTTCTCTCAGGAGGAGAGAAGTTAAGAATCTAAGAGAAGAGATTTTTTCAGAGCTCCTCATTACTTCAAAATGAACATTTTATTTCAAATTTCAGCACATTTTCAGTCTTTTTTAAATGAGAGATTGGATCAAAGAACTACTTTATCCATTCTTTCTCTAAACATATTTTGGGGTGGGAAGGGAATTGTTACAGCTTACTGACTAGATACCCGAATCTTTGAATTTTGCAATTTTACTTACACAGAGTAATAGCTATTTGTCTGAGTTAAATTAATGTTGATGGATTTCTCTCATGTTTGTTCTTCATTTTGAAGAAGAGTCAGTGAACGTAGCTGTTAAATATCATTACATACGTACAGTTAATTCACATCTGCATTTTTGTGGTGGGAGGGGTAACCTATTTTCTGCTTCTGCTCTCCATAGCAGGCTCACGTGTTTTAGGGGCTAGTTCTGCCATTCACTTCTTTCAAAGAGCCCTGATTGGCTTCAGTGGGAGTTAAAAGCACTTCAGAGCTTTAAGAAAGAGGTCTGATCAGTTTTTAAAGCATTCAAAGCTGAACGGATTTAACTGTTATCTGCAAGTTTTCAGAAGTTTCTTTCAGTTACGATATGATCCTCAGTGCACTTGGTATAATTTTTTGTTAAGGATTTCGTATATTGTGACAATAACTGCAGAGAAAATGCTACCGTTAAAAAGTCAAAATCAATTGTTCATACATCAGAAAGTCACAATCCATCGATGTGACTTGAGAAAACTCCTCTGGGACAGTCGGGACAGCCAGGCACGTCAGCTCCGCGGGCGCCCCGGTAGCTGGAGCCCCACTGACTTGGTTAAAAACCTTCGGACAAATTTATGTTGTCTGCTCAATACATGAATTACTCCAGGGAGCACCTTGGTCTGCTGTCTTCAGAAGCGATTAAACCTCCCTTTTCCTTGAGCAGGGTGTCAGACGGCTCTGGTGGCCCAAGGAGAAGGGAAGGGGACATGTGCCGCCTCCAGCTCGGGCTTTGGGATGGGTTTGGGGCTGCTACGTTTGTGCACCTGCCCCGGCGATCCCGGCTTGTGCCCATCAGCTGGGTTTCAGTTCGGCTCGCAGGGAGGGAGACATCCGTGATGCAGATCCCATTGGGGCATCAGGGTCAGATCACCTGGAATTGCCCAAATGCTGCAGGATAGGAGGAGTGCTTGGCAAAGCACGTAAGATTTGGGGGGGGGTTAAGTACGGCAAGCACGTGTTCCTCCATGTTCCCGAATGATGGGTGTGATCCATCACATACTTAAACATAAGCACTTCTCAGAGCTTAAGCACCTGCATAAGGTCTAGCATATGGTTAAGTGCTTGGTTGAAATGGGGCAGTCATATAAGTAAAAGCTCACTGAGTCCAAAACTTAGCTAATGGAAACTGGAATAGTGCCACTGATTACAAGGGACTATCCTAATTAACAGCAGCAGAGAGTCTGAGCTTTATGAAGCATAAAACATGGCTACACGGTGTGTCCCACCAGAACTCAACAGCCTTAACTCTGACCTTTAAAAAACGTATTAGTTTTGTAGTCTCAGTTACAATATTGAAGTGTTTTTAAAGGGGTACAGTCACTTGAAAAACTTAACTTATATCTCTCTATATATAATACATGTATTTATCAAACTGATAGCTGGCTATTTACTAAAGTAAAGCCTTTATAACTGCTGTTTCTTGAGAATATTACTGTATATCTAATTTGAGAAGAAAAATGCATAGCCATACTGCAGATGATTTGCGGTAGAATTACGCATGTGTGTGGGTTAGCACGGGAAGCTGATCAATATATGTCATTAGTGTCTACATACATAATTTTTATGGTCCTTTTTGATAGCATTTGTTTTGTATTTTATTTTGAGATCACTAATGAAAGACAGCCATTTATTTGGAGGTCAGTGTTAAGCTTGCTGTGTTATGATGAAATATGTATTTTGCTTTCTTTGTACTTGATGAGAATAATGCATGGCCGTTTATTATGTCAGGGCTGTAAGATTTATGATATCCACCACTGTTAATGTCTTTGCTTTTAAGTGCTTAGATTTTGTAAATGATCTGATAAGTAGATACACTGTTGTTACTTAGCAACCTTAATTGAAATCTTTAAACAAAGTACTTTAATTTCTGGAATTTCCTAGGTAACTTTTTTGGCACTTTTTTATATGTTCATTTTCTATTTTTTTTTCTCTTTGTTACAAAGAGATGCCTGCATTTTTTTTCCTTCATTTTTTCTAATTAAAGACAAAAAAAAGGGGGGAGAAGTGATGAGAAAATCAAGTCACAGTCAGTGATTAGGAGCTTCTCATTTGGTTCTGATTTCTTTTTCCTAGCATGGGTCAACACAATTTTTAAAGGAAAAGCATGCCTTCCTCCTGTGGAAGCCTTTTTGCAAGTTCTCCAGAGCACCCAGACCTGGCGCGAGCTCGTTCGAGGCCTGGCGCAGGCAGGCTGCCGCGGACGCCGCGGGCTCGCGGCCCCAAAGCTGTTTGCGTTTCTGCTTGCAGCAGACCGTCGGTCCCCAGCGAAGGCACGCAGCGCAGCCAGGCAGTCCCCCACTCACCAAAGGGAGGTTTGGGAAGCACTTGTCGTGGGCTTGATGTTATTACCATTAATGCTTTTCATGTTTTTTTTTTTTTTTTTTTTTAAGCCATGGATTTTGGTGGTAGCTGTCAGGCTGCTTTCAAGTGAAAACCCACCTGTAATGCAAAGTTAAATGTTGTGTTAAGTCACATTTCAGGGCTCTCTGGTTTATCATTAGGAAAAAAGCAGAAAAACGTAGAAATCCCTCTGCTCCCACCTTAGCACTGAAATTGATTTTCTTTTATAATTTCCATAACTGCCTGAGTCTTCAGGTGCATCGTATCCAATCACACCTTCTAACCGTGGTTATGATCCTCAAACTGTTCTTCATCGCGTTCCCCCCTAAGCTGATTGCAGGGGCACGGTGTCTGCAAGCGGGAAAGGCCTGTATCCATTTAATCCCTCTGTCTTTTTGCTCTCATGCATTAGCACATTCAATACTTTTGTCAGGTGTAATTATACCCAGTTAACAAGGAGATGAGTTCTGAGCCTAAGTTAAATAGTTACAAGGTGTGTGAGCTTGTCCCACACACACAGGCAGGAATTATGGGCTGAAGAATGCAAGTGTTTTCCCTTGTTAACGTGATCTGAAGGATGTCTGAGGAGGAGCCGTTGCAGAGAGCAAAGCAAGCCCACAGCCTGATGCTGCCCTGGCCCTGTGCAGATGAAAAAAAGTGCCTCGATACTAAAGTCTGTTTAGAAGAAGGATCTTAAAAAAAAAGAAGAAAGGGGAATAAAGACGCGGGAACAGAAGATACCAATTCACTAGGTAGCTATTTTTAGCAGAAGCCCTGGCTTAGCTAAAATGATCTACAGCTAATTTAATAAGCCAAGCCATCAAATGTGGCAGGGGCTGGGCTGCGCTCTCTGAATGCTGCGGTTGCCCCCCTCTCTGCAGAGCTGCCCCAGGGCTGCCAGGTTTGCACCAGGTTTGCACAGGCAGCCAGAGCCGTCGCTCTGCCTGTGCTGCTGCCGCCCGAGGGGGGCCAAGGCAGTGGTGTAGGTTTTTTTTTTTTTTTTTTTTTTTTTTGGTTGTTTTTTTAATTCTCTAGTTTTGTCTGAGTTGTGCTGAAGGGGAAAGGGTGTGGAGGAGTAAATGCTGGAGCTGCTGAAGGTGTAGCATCTAACAGCTGCTCAGGAAATCTCTGAAATCCTCACGTCACAGGGCTGGGAAGGGCAGGAGAGCAGAGGGAAATACAACAGCCACTACCTATTCACTGTGGCCAAAGGTGTTTCCTTTCGCTCTTCTTTACTGAATGAGATGGAGGGGAAAGGGGGTGGAAGAGCAGAGCAGCCAAAAGGCCTGGAACACCCAGTGTGATGCGAATTTTAAGAGAAAACACTTTCACACTTTGCAGGGCTCCCACTGCACAGCTGGCAAGTCCCAGTATCCTGTTCTTTTCGGAAACTGGGGCCACTACATACTTTGGGGTGACTTTGGCCAGCCCTGTCCTGCCCCTGTCTCAACAAGTCCTGAACAGAGAGGAAGAGAAAAGGAGTGATTTAGCAGGAAGGGAGATTAAATCTGCAGTGTGATTTGATACATGGCCTATCACAAGCAGCTCTACTGCTGGCATGGGATGGAAGCCAGTCTGAATAACACAAGAGAGAGAAAAGTAATGAAAAGAAAAAGTCCATTTTTGAAGTCAAATTCTCTATATCCTTAGAAATCAATCTAAGGATTGATTAATGTTCAAATGTTCTCACAGGAGAAAACAATACATATATGGATTGTCAGGGGAAGCTTCATTCCACAGGCACCTGATTTCACAGAAATGCAGTCTTGTCCCAGACACTCCCCATCCCCCTCAAAAAACACACTGAACCACGGTCCTCAAATCAGTTTGACTCCTGTCCTCTTTACTACAAAAACTTCAGAAAATCTGCTTTTATTTGGTGGGTTTTGACCGGCTTCTACGTCAGTCACTGCACCAAGTTCCCCAGAGTGTGTTGAAACATCTAGGTGCTGGGACTGAAGAAAGCTTTATGAAAAATCAATTGTTTTCCTGCAGCTGGCGTTGCCGGAGCGCAGCCAGGATAAAGCTGCTCGCGCACACGGCTTGGCCCTGTGCCCACGCAGGGTCTCCAAAACGCTCCGTGCACGAGGAACGAGGGCTTCTCCTTCCCCACCGGTGGGCCCACGGCGGCAAACCGCTCCTGGCTTCCCCGGTTTTTAAGTAAGGAGGCAAGTCGGCTGATGGCATCGTTGGTGCGGGAGCAAAGCCGCGCGGGGCGCCCGGGGAGGCCAGGCAGCCCCGCCGAGCTTGGCAGCGCGCAGAGCAGGCGCGAGCAAGGCGCCCGGCGAGCCGGTGCTTGCAGCCGTGGCCTCGAGCCCCCGCGCAGCACGTGCCCCTGGAAGGGGCTGCGCCCTGCTCTGCACCTCCCTCCCGCCCCCTCCCCAGTTTCCTCCTCTTGTGCAGCTGGTGTTTTTGGTTTCGCACGGTTTTGTACCAGGCTGTCAAGGCGGGAAGCTGGAGAGTGGGGTACGGCCGTTCGCAGAATGTCACAAGCGCTGCAAACCCTGTTAGAAAGGGGGGAGAAGAAGCCAAGCGCAGTGGTGCATTTGGGTCTGGTCTGGCGTTTGCTGGCTTGCTGCTCCTTGTGTCTTTGGGGACGTGCTACAGCCTGTGGAAGCACCGGGCTAATGCAGAAGCTGCTGTAGGGGCCGAACTGCAAAAGTAGCTTTAACTGTCACAGCCTGGCTGTGCTTTTTAACATATCCAAGATGTCTCCTAGTGTCTGTTGGATGGTGTCTCCTTCCCCAGTGGAGGCAAAAAGCAGGCTGTCATGCAGGGAGGGGGATCTCCACGGTGGTTGTTGCAGCGCTTGGTCCTCCTGCTCCTGACACGCCTTGAGCACCAGAGCAGAGCGCTGGCTCTCCAGCCACGACACCGCGCTGTGCAGCCTGACAAGGCACACGTGCAGCAAATTAGAATAACACTATTTCCTTAATACAGCTTTTAGCAAGCTTTATAGTCTTTTTAAGCAGCAATTTTTTTCCCTTTGTTAAGACAATTTTGGTTCTGCACTGGGGAGCCCAGAAGGACTAGATCCCGTGAAATCTGGAACGGGAGAGCAGCTCTGCTGGGCTCTCCCTGGCAGGCTCTAACAGGGAGCATTTCCCCAGCAGCGTTTCCCAGTCGTACAGCACCTCTCCTCCCCGCAGGGGCTCTAAGCATGCTGCTGACTCAGGGTTGAACGCCGCCCTGAATAAGCTGGATCTGGGGAAATTTGGCCCTTCAGCACATGGAAAATATCGATTTTTATCCCCTTCATAAAATGTAGCCATTTGTTCTAATGGTTGGATGGAGGATAGCAGGCAGTTTTCCCAACACAGTATTATGTTCAGAGCAGAACTGTGCTTCCAAACACTCTGCTTGAGCCTCAGAGTAGAGACAGCCTGAAAGGCCTGAGCCACGCAAAGCCGTGGGAGGTTCTCCACTGGCTTTAACAAGAGTTGGGTCAGCTCTTCTGTTATCATATCAACAGCCAGGTTGCTTCTAAAGCAAGATTGCAAGGGTGATATTGCTCTGAAAAGCTGGGCTCTGGAAGCACAAGTGCCACCTTGTTATATTAATTCACTTAAAGTGTTTGTGCGAATGTTTGAGGGAAGAACAACTTCAGCCCTCTGCTGCACACTGCCTTCTGTCACACCAGCCCAAGGCCTGAAAGTGCATCCAAAGCGAAACAATTAGGGAGGAAAAGGCAGGGAGAGGGAAAATCTTTTGAAACTTCAATAAATTTAACCTTACTCCATTTTCCCCAAAAATATGTGCAATTCCAGTTAGGGTCAATAAACTATCTTGAGGATCCAGGATGCATAAACATGACAAAAAGATTGGTCCATCCTTGCAGCTTGGTCAACACTGTAAGGCTGTGATCCCCCACCAGGCACCTTGCACTGTGAGAAGAGGCTGGAGAATACGTATCTTCTCTTGTCAATGAATGTTTAAGTGTCTTTTCATTGTGCGCTGAATTAAAATGGATTACGATTCAATGACAACTTCCATAGCACGAGAAGTATTTTCAAACACTGCTGCAGCAGCAGTGCCCTGTGTGATCAGAGCTCCTTGCTTTAGTATTTCCCTTCACTTCCTTCCTCTCCCCTCCCTGCAGCCACGCTTGGATATGCTTGGTGTCTCCATTAATGCCTGGTATTTCAATCTCAGAGGTATTCATGCAAAACCCACAATGTTGCTCCATAGGGCAAAGCAGCAGAGTGGGGTGGACTTGTTTCATTGGTGCCCGTGCTGTGGTGGGCAGAAAGCCCCAGCAAGGGGTTTCCAAGAAAGAACAGATGTGGGAAAGGAGGTGACAACCCGCAGCTAGGTAACTGTGCTGGCGTCACCCCAGCCTCAGCCATCAGCAGAGAAATGAAAGATTTATGGCTCATGCAGGAACAGAAGGGTTCAAGGAGGATATTGGCCCTGCTCCCAAGCCTGACGAAGTTGGTGAAAGCTCCTCCCATCACTCCAATGGGGTTTGAGCAAGACCCTTTTATGAGCATGGGCTGCAGCATGTTCCTGCCTGCTTGCTGGCCGCTCTGACCCGACCTGTCAGGGCCCTGATGTCGGGACACTTTGCTCTTCCCAGAGCGTGGAAGGGAGGATACAAAAGAGGATGTTACAGAGCCAGGACAGCAATTTTGTCTCTTGGCATCCTGCTTTGATAACAGAGGAGGAAAAATCACCAGAACTAGCATTCAGGACAGACTGCCTGGCAAGTCTGCCTGTAGAAGGAGGAAGAAAAACTCAAAAATGAAGTAAAAGAACTTAAAGCCACATAACCTCAAAGTCAGTAGATTTCCAAGTGCTGGGCAGGGCACAAGGCTGTGGAGCGTGTATGTGGAGTGGCCCACACCTCCAAAGGAATAAATACCCAGAATAATGCTGCGGTATCCTGGCAGCACACGGAATAGTAAGTCAGTATCCTGGCTTTTAGAAGCCACGGTCCTGCCTTTTGGTGTGCCAGAAGAGAAGGTAGCCCTGCTCCAGATCTCTCAGCGTGCTCCCAACGTCTGTTGATCGCGAGCTTCTGCGCCCTGCCACCATGGCAGTTACCAAAATTTTCCTTCTATGAGTGACTTGGCTTCACCTTTTTGCTTTCACCTGCAGAAGCCGAAAGCATTACTAACCCCCAGAGGACATCCAGGACAACCTCCCACCTTGAGCAACATCCAGGCCTGCAACAACCGCCAGTGTCTGAGCTTCTGTGGTGTGTCTCACCTGATTACCAAAGAAGGCAAACAGTCCTGCATCAAAGCAGCACCAACAAACAAACAAAATCTTTCACTAGTACTTTCTAGGTGAATTACAAATGAACAGCAATACCCACAATCATATGTACCCATGGTCATTAGACAGTCATGGTAAAGGAGATATATTTTAGAGGTATGTATCAAGATAAAAACTCATCACACTACTGCTACTCAGCTGGTCTCAAAATACCATGGAAGCAAAAATAGTTAGAATGCTGGCTGCAGTAGCTATTAGAAAATAGTGGCAAAACGATGAAAGAAATTGTAAAAAGAAGCATTTCAGTATGAGGCCTATGACACAGCAAAAATCATTGGCTAATATTAGGCTAATCAAAATATCATAGATAGTTGCATTTTCTTATGGAAATGTGGCAGGGAAAATATACTTAACTAAGAAAAAATAAGCCTAAGTTACCACAAGTCATAGACAAATCCTGAAGTGACTGAATGAGCAAATACCAGTTGTTTCCACTGGTACTGCCTGAATATATTATTCTATTGTTTTTCATGCAAACAAAAAGGTTTAGGTTTGGGGCAAAAATAAAAAAAAATAGATGTTTTTCATTGCTTTTTATATGCTTGGAAACAGTGATATGATTGTAATAAAATTAATTTCAAAATTATTAGGGAGAAACTAAACAAAAAATGTTGTTCACCCCAGCGTTCACCACTCCATGGCAAAGGACAGGCCGTGCAGAATCGCTGCGCTTCTGCCGCACCGAGACGACCACCACGTTTGGCTCTCAGCTCCTTCGTGTGCCCGTGGCAGTCCCCGGGCTTCAGCTGGAGCACTTGAAAGTGTGCACCTCTCCCACAAAGTGGGTTTAGCACATAGATAAAAGAGGTGCAAAGATCAATCTGGACTATTAAGATCCTACAGCTGAGTCAGAGTGAAAAAGGTTTTGCCTCCTTATATGAACATGTGGGGAAGAGACTGTGCTTTACACTAGCAAAAGCGACTTCTACACGCTGATGCTCTGGGATCACGCCTCTCTGGAGGACAGAAGTCAGACTGTTAGCTGAATTACTTTTAAAACATGTATCCACTCAAAGCAAAGCACCATAGGGATGGGGTTTAGTAGTCCAGGGCTGACAGCCTGAGGTGATTAACGAAGTCCACACCTTTCACTACAGAAAATGGCAAGATGCCTGGCCCTACACTCCCTCCTCTTTCCATCCCCAAGGAGATTAGATCATCAAAACTTCTCTGAAATGTTGTTTTCAAAGGATTCTGCAGGGCAAGTTGGTCCAAAAGATAAAATGCATTGATTTCAAGACATAAAGACGTATTGAAATTCAGAGCATTCCACATCCCCATTTGCACTGCAAAATTTGAGTGTGACGTTAACAGGGGGTTCTCTTTGTAACCCTGACAGCATTTCCTGGAGACATGGGAATTGTTTTGCACTTTTGGCTAGAATCACTGTCACATCCCCCAGGAAATCCTCAAGGGATTGTTCCTGCTTTTTCTTGCTGATCCTTGGCAATTTCAGGTAGCAACAAGGGACTCACCTAAATCCCTCTGGGACATGAGACCTGCAAAGAGAGGACACTGTCAAGGGCTCTATTTTCCTGTGGATTAACTGAAAGATTGTGGGGATGTCTGCAAACTTCTCAAACCAGACTGGAAAAGTACAAGTTTGAGATTTGTCACATTTACCCTCCTATATGTCTAATTATTTACCTGTACATTGCCCCATACTGCTGGGGAGTTCTGACAAGCGCATGAGACATCTGCACCTCCAAGACTGTGCAGGCTGGAGGCTCACACACTCTGGAGTTGTGTAACACAATAAAACTGATCCTAGAACAGCGTATGTCCGATACACCTGGATTGGTTTGCAAAACAGGTGTGTTTTTGGCTGGGCAGGGTAGGGTGTTCCTAGCAAGCCGGATGGCATCAAAGGAGGCGTAAGGTTTAAAGTGGGTGAAGGAGACAAAAGGCTGGGTTGGGAGTGAAGCTTGGGTGGAGAAGTAGAAGCGGGAGAGGTGGCGGATCAGAGGCCGGAGTGTAGGTCGTGGTGGCGTTACATGGTGCTTTGCAATGCTGCCTGAGGAGTTAGTTACAGCCTGAGTGCAGAGGAAAAGGTGAGAGCTGTGCCAAGGCAGAAGTGTTTATTGAATCCCATGAACTTGTGTTGTCCTCAACCTGTGTGAGCTCTGGCTCCAAGAGCCCAACTCGCTGTTACCCACTGCCTTCCCCTGCACCAGGGGAAGTTAAAGTGACTTGCAGCTGCTCTGCAACCAAACAAGGAACTGCTGGTTCCCTGTGCCTCTCATCTCCCTAAAAAAAAAAAAAAAAAAAAAAAAAAAAAAAAATATTTCTGAGCCTTTTTCCACATTCATTTTCCTTGGCAATGCTTGGCTGAGAAAAGCAGCCCAGCAGCACTCGCTCCAATCTGGTGCAAGAACGGCAGCCCAAGCAGGGTTCAGCAACAACCAGGGCTCTCCTGGTTGCAGGGGGTTGGCATAATGCAAAGAAAGGATGATTCAAAGGATGACACTGCCGGCTCCCATCCTGCGAGGAGAAGTAGCTCTTCTGCGCACAGCTGTTCTATCACCTGAACAAACCGACTTGTCTGGACCAGTCAGTGGCTTGCATACAGCAATTAAACTTTGCCAAAATGGTAAAGCCAGTTGCTATAAATCCAGATCCAAACCAAGTTTTTTTCTTTATGACGGAGGCCACAGCTTAATATAATTAACTGTGACTTACATGCTGGTTACTCTGGTGTGATGTCAGCTTCTCCACACTGTTTATTTTAATTAAATCAGAAATTGTAGGTCTTGAGTGCTGGTAATTACAGCCCGTGGACTCAATTTGCCAAAGCCCCTAATTAACCTGCTATGTGTCTACCTGACTCGAGGTGTTAGCTGAAACATGACTGGTGCAGTGGTATTATGTTGTCTGTAGTGATGGAAATACAGTAGGAAGTCATGACAGGCTCTGTGATGGGGGATCCATATTTTAAGCTATTCTACATGACATTCCTTTCACTTTTATGTAGATTACTAGGTTCCTACCTGAGACTTTGTAAGTGATAGACTAGCTGAGAAAATGGATTTGATGAGAAATACCCCTTTTTCAGAGTAATTTTCTCCTATGTATGCTCTGTAGTTTTTGGAAATCTGGTATCTCTGTGGCAACTGATTGCAGTAGGGTAGGTGGGTAGGGTAGGTGGACAGGACATGTTCCTACAAAGATTTCTTTGGCTCATGTTTTGCCTTAATGATTAAAAAAGCTTCTGTCCAGCCTTGGTATCTCTCAGCTCACTTTGCCTCAAGAAAGTTTAAGGATTTCTCTCCCACTTCAACCGTATACTCACATCATTCAAGTTCCACTTTAATTTCTCATCTCTTGCTTGATCTCACTTTTAAACTATACATTTCCCTAATAAAAGATCTACTTAGTCTCTTGTTTGTGTATCTCCAGCATTACTCTTGTTTCTCCAGTTCTTGGCTTATGCCAAGTCAGGCAGATATTGCATGACCAAAAGCAATATGGAGTTTTGCCGTTGCCTGCAGTGTGCCCACATCAGGACCTGTAGATGCTCTGATGCCTGCAGATGTAGATGCTGCCCTGCTTTTTCAGCAGTTGAAAAGCCACAGCTCTGCATCAGTTTGGAGCTGAGCTAACTACAAAGAACATTAATTTAACCTGTAAAATATATGCATCCTAAACTGAGCTGCTTTGCACAGTTCAGCATCAGCAGAACTTGAACTTGTGTTTCTGAGGCAAAATACACACCAGGTGCAAATTAGACAGCTATCTACTTAGATTTGTCATTTCATTGTCCTTCCTTATGAATTTTCCTCTTTGGCCATTTCTGACCTTCATATACAATGATTTTGCACAACAAAGTGTATCTAAATGGTTATTGAAATAAATAATGCAAAGAGAGGTGCACAGAACAGCAGGGCTGATATCAAATATAGTTTCTTACTGGCCTTGATGTATCTCTCCAGCTTCAAATATCTTTGTTTTCATTTGAAGACCTACTCCTCTCTATACTTGAACCTTCCAAACTGGAAATGGAAATCTGTCTGTTGTTTTAGCTACGCCTGTAAGCCATGGCACCTCGGCTTATCCTTCAGTTGGGTGATGTAAAAATGCAAGAACTTAATTTATGGGCTGTATATTTGAAAAGAGAAGATTCTTTCTGTCCAGTTTACCCTAGAGAGAGAAAGATATGAAATCGTTTTCACAGGCTGTTCTTCTTTTTGGTTTACAGTTAATAACACAGGATACTAAAGTTCCTTTATTCACTGAAAGCTCTTTGTTTCCCACAGATACCCCTACATTTGTGGGGAGGAGGGAATTTGTTCTCTGTAACTTGTCATCATTCAAAGCTGCATTAGTCCAGGAGAACAGAGCCGAGGGAAGGAGAGGCGGGACGAAGGGAAAGGTGCTCTCTATGTGTGTGATACATGATAGCCAGCGTCTCACAACACATTAATCTTCGCTCGCAAGGAGAGACAGGCTAACTCCTCGGGGCTTCACCACTGTAACCCTCTCCTCCTCATTCATGAAGATAAATGCCCTCGGAGCGATCAGCCATCATGTATTCTTTATGCATGTGCCAGATGGCTGTCTTGTAAGTGAACTAGAGAGAAATCTTCACTAAGGAGAGCAAACCAGCAGCAATGCTAGCAGAGAGCTTCCCCCAGGCGTGACTGCCATCCCGTTGTCCAGCCATCCCTGCAATTTGGCATACTTTGTGAAATGGAGGAT
This sequence comes from Rhea pennata, assembly GCF_028389875.1. Taxonomy (NCBI): domain Eukaryota; kingdom Metazoa; phylum Chordata; class Aves; order Rheiformes; family Rheidae; genus Rhea; species Rhea pennata. Next base: position 6,529,887 of record NC_084678.1, read on the forward strand.
CCTGGTGTGTCTGCTGAGCTCTTGGGTCGTCCCACTTCATGGTGTGGGGCTTAGCGGGCTCTCCGATGGAGCCTATTCCTGCTCTCCCCATATGCTGGGAAGACTGCAAAAGACAGGGTTTTCCATTCCCAAGGAGCGTTTCCCACAAGCTTGGTGAGGAGCAAAGTTGAGTGTAAAATGGGTATGGAGCTTCCTGGGATTTGAGGAACAAGCCGTAACAGCCTATAGCCTGATGTGATTTTGTGTTTGCTTTCTCTCTTCCTCTCTTCTGGAGGTCAAACCCTGGTTGCCTCACACCACCCAGCAAAGCGCCTGGTGCCACGAGTGTCTATGCTGTTTCAGACATGCTGAGCACTAGTTTCTTTTCCCAGCTGCTGGACTGTTGGGGACAGGACCTGGTTCTGAGCACAATGACACTGATTTTCCCCTGCACTCTCTCCCTCCTGCTACCCACCCTAGCAAACTTATTTCCTTCTGACTTTGACATGCTTAAGCAATGACCAAAGCAGCAAAGCAAATATTGCAGAGGGAGTCCCAGAGCCAGCAGCAGCTAGGCTGGACCAGGCCAGCACTTGCAAGTCCAAACAAAACCTAATCAGTGGTTCTTGTTGGCCGCTGCCTCCCCCCTCTGAATTACCAGCAAGGACAGCTTAATCCAGAGAGAAAACTGGGATTAAAGAGAGAAGTATGATGTTTTTTTCAACAATTGCTGGACTGTTGTTAATGGGGATAATTTCTCTTGTGCAGAACTCGAGTGGAATCTTTTTTTTTTTCTTTGGAATCCAGTCTCCAAATTCCCTTCCAGTGCCTCCAGGATTTTGGCCTAAACTGTTCAGTGTTTTAGGTAATTATATTACTGCTGAGCCAAGGGAGAGATAGAAATGATAACACAAGATATTTTTATTATTATTATCCCTGACAACTGCAAAGTTCCTGTTAGAATGGGAAGCTCGCAGCATCTTAATCTGTCATAAACAGAAGAAGGAACCATGGGCTCTCAGCATTATTTTATGTCTTGAAGAAATATCCAGGAAACTAAGCAACACAATTAACAAGATGCTGTTAGATCATTTATAATGGAAAACCCATCAGATTCATTAACACGGCTCATTCCAGCTGTTCGCAATGCACAGGGTTAATTGGAGGAATTCTCCTGCAGTGCTCCATCATGCTGCTTGACAGAACGGTGTATTAATCTTCACACAACATGCATGGAAATCACTGGGCAGGTCTTCGTGAACCAGATCAATCAGAGCGCAGCATCAGAGCTGGCTGCTTGATTTGGCTGCCTTTCATATATATGCATGCCAGAGAGAAATAACTTTGTCCTAAGCTGCTATGTATCAATGCATCGACTTGTAGACATGTGCTAGACAGCTTGAGGAAAAGAGTGCCATGAATTAGCCGTATTGTGTTTTGTAAATGGAAGCAGACTGCTCCAGCTCGTATTCAGGATTCAGGTTCCTGCTGAAGAAGAGAAAAATTTCCTTTTCTCCTGTATCTGCGTGACCCACTTTCTCCTGGTGTTTCCCCACAGACCTTACCACCCCCATGTACAAATACCTTTGCTGGTACCTCCTCCTAGTTGGGCAACCTGGGTCAGTAAAACCGTTGCTTAACCGCAGAGCGCTGCTCCACTCACATAGATCTGTATGAGCACTGTGGTCCCAGTAGCCTCAAACACATCTGAGTTACAAGTCAGAAGTTAACATACTGGTATATTTAGATGGCCAGCTTCTAGCAGCAGGGACCACTGCTTTGTTCTGTGCATGGATAGTGTCCTACCTGTGGGGCACTGCCTCCTGGTTAGGGCTTGTCGATGCCACACTAATACAAAGAAATTAAATAATAAAATAGTAGCAATAACCATAGTAATTAGCATTTGCTTTGACTTGCACAGACCCACCAGCCGCAAACATTACTCAGGGTTTATGATCATGTCTTCCAAACACCTGCTGTCTCTTCTCAAATGGAGCAGGAGCAAAAAGGTCAAAAAAAACAACTGCCTATGACAGGTCTCAGTGCCCATGTTGTCAGTGTTTTTCCTTAGCTGTATCAAGTCTCACTCCATTCCAGCTCCACCAGGTGTGTAGGTACCTGTCTGCATCAGTACAGGTTGGAAGGTCCTACTTTGCTTCGGAGGGGAAGCAAAGAAGGAATGATGCTCAGCTGGATTTCCTCTGTCTGTCATTGAGTATCAGCCACAGCATGAGTTAAAATAGGGACATAATAGGATAAATGAAAGGGAGTGATTGAGAAGATGTGGGCGATGTGACAGACAAGCAAGCTCCTTGCATGTTGATGAGAATGGCATTATCCAGACGATGGCTGATTTCTTTTTGTGTCTTGTTTAAAGGGGCAGCATCTTTGAGCAGCCTGGATTTCTTCAAAGATAATAGTTACATTACAGAAAAATCCCGTGTCTTCCTAGTGAATCAGTCCTGCGTTCATTTAACCGAAAAAGCCCACAAGGCAAATTAAAACAAATAATTCAAAAGCAATCCAGTATGGGACAGGAAATCATCATATGAGTTGTCAGCCTCACAGCCTAACACAAAGAATGGGTCTACGCATAATGGTAACCCATTGTGAAACAAGCTGATATTTCACTGAGTGTTTAATAGACCATAGCATCAAAACAATGGAAGGTCTGCCAGTACTCACAAACTACATGCGCGAAAGCCTCTTGCAGTCGCTGTGTTCGTCTTTCATCAGAGGTACTTGCTAATGCAGAGTCACACTATTCTACTTTTATAGAATGCACTTTATATGATATAGGCATTATTCTAAAATATTTACTGAGGCCCTGCAATTTGGAAAAGTATAGAACACTGAACTCCATAGAAGGAAAAAGTGTACATGGATTTGAAAGCAATTCCTGCTGAAGGAGCCTTAAGACCAAGGTGTGTTTACAACCTTGACAAAGTTGCAAAAAGATGAAAGAGAAGGACCAGGAAAACATATAATTAAAATAGTGTGATGTTACTGTGCACTTACAAACAAAGAGTAAATATGGAGTGCTTCTGTCACGAGAGATGCTGCTCTTCTGTTGTCACCAAATTTCAGATATAGTTATCATTCAGAGATAGTATGTCCAAAACGAGACATCAGGATTGCTTCAGCACAAGGCACAAGTTGAAAAGGCGTCCCCTTAAATTGAGCAAGTATGACAAGGTAATCTTGGATAGAGCAACGATAATGAACCATTTGGTTATGAAACAGAATACTCTGGAGGCAGTTTTAAGAAGGCAGTCCAAGTCAAAGCTGTTATGATGAGAGAGAACTTTTAAATTACCCAGGGTTTAAGGGGACCCAGCATTACTTTTGATTTAGGAATCTGTTCAAGCTGGATATGAGCCAGCTTCCGATCCTTGAAAAGATACAGAGGTAAACTCAAAACAAATGAGAAAACAGGAATTGGTAGTCTGGTTAGACATGCATTTTATGCATTATCTTGATAGTTACAGCAACCCAAACATGTTAACTCTGAGGCAGGTAGAGGAATCCCTTCCACAGAACTGAGGGACAATTCTTTGATCTGTTTGAACTCAACTGTAGTAATAGTCAGTAAGAGGAAACAACATTAATCAGGATGATGTTTGAAATGTCCTAGCACTAGGTACAGCCAGTTACTACCCATGTGATTCCTGAATAGCAGGAGTGCTATTGACTCTAGTGCCTTGCTTCCGGAAGGATCCCAGCACATCTCACAGACTATAATATTTTTGACTGGTACTACCGTGATGCAATTTTCTCATAAGACAGATTTCCCACAAGACAGAGTACCATAAACCAGCCAGATGTTGACCCAGACAGCTCTTACAAATAGGGAAGAATTGCTGATACCTGTGCAGGAAAGACAGCCTCTCACATCTGTATAGCCAGGGGTTTCAGGCACCTGCTAGCGTGAACAGACACCTTTCATAATTCTGTGCCAACTTTGCATATGCCCTCCAAACTCATCATGTGATGGCCAAGTATAGATTTTTACAGCTGCATTGTCCTTTTGTGTAGATAGGAGGATTTCCCCTGCCTTGCAAGGCATCCAGCCTCTTCCTCAAGCTTCATTAACTCAAAAACAAGTGGAAGTGAGATGTTTTTGCTAGCTTTTAGCTTTCCCTGTGCTTGACCCACAATGATACTCTGGACATCTCCTAGCAGTGACAGCAAACCACTGAATCTCATGTGATCTGCAAGTGAAACTCATTGAAATTCATCTCATTTTTGGCTTTGCCTGCCTGCTGCAGCCCTGCAGTGAGTCTCCTCTTCCCAACCCCACTGCCATCAGAGTGCTGTTCTTCTGGAGGAATGCTGCAGGACCGTTGCTGCATCTGCAGCAGGACCTTGGCTCAAAGGAGCAAAATGCTCTGAACTGCAGCTGAGCATGGGAAAGCCAGTATCTCTTGATCATATACATGCACACACCAAGTGCCAGCCTTCACTAAGTGTGCAAAACGCTTAGGATTAGGGATCTGAACAGTGCTTTCTGCGGCAGTCACCATGAGATATAGCTGTTTGCTAGGAACTCTGCAGGCTCCAGTTAACAGTCCAGGTCTTGAAGAGTTCACTACTTAACATGGCTAAAGAAGGATAGTCTGGTGAATTGGATATTAAAATGATGCTTTAAAGAGCTGAATCTTGTTCTCTATCATACCACAGATCTTTCATGAAAACTTGTGCATGCCTATGATGCAGTTTCCCATCTCTGAAATCAAGTTTGCAATATTCAGGGGTAAACAGAGTTTGCTCACTTCCAGTGGTGACAGTATAGAGGCTACATGCTCCTTGTTCCTTGCAGTGGTATTGCAAGGTACTATTAAACCTGGTGAGGTGCTCACACAGGGCAAAATGATATCTGAAAGAAATAGTAGGTTGGATAAAATGGAGAGGGAAAGTCAAGACAGTGGAGTGGTGATCCAGCTTGTTGGAGGCCCAGTGGAGAACAGCGGAACCAGGAAGAGAATTGCAGCCTCTTCAGGGCCAAGCTGCCTGTCCAAATACTGCTCCAGATTTCTACTGAGAGGCTTTCTGTCCATAGCAGCTAGCACATCCAAGACAAAAGTTAAGCAGGAGATTTCCTGCGTCTGTTGAGATACCAACAGTGTCTTTCAGCTCGGTGGAGTCCCAGGTAGTCTCCTGTCTCTGATGCCATCCAGAAACAGCAGGGTTAAGAGTGATATCACTGCTGAGAGGCCTTGTATGTCATCAGTGATGTTGTGACTATTCCTTGTGCGAGCAGGTTATAGCAAAAGGAAGACGGGGTGTGAGGATTGTGTTCACTTCACTGTGTTTTAATGAATAAATTGAAGCTGCTGTCAGCATACCCGTGGGTGCATCAGCCACAAATCAACACTTAAACAAATGAACTAAATGACGTGATGTCAATGCCAGGTTCACAGAAAACTACTTGGTCAGATCACAGACCGAACACTTTGTAACACTAAGCCCATACCCAAAATTACCCTTTGTGTAAAAGCCTGAACTAATTAATGAGTAGGCATTCTGAAAAGCAAAGGACTCAGGGGACACAAACATTAATATTTAGTATCACCAAAACTAATCAACACTAGAGATGTCTACAAAAAATCTAAGTCTGGCATTCCCCACCCTTGTGTCACTTCGGCTGGAGTTAATGGCAGAGGAAGAGCTGTCAGCTATTTCCCTAGTGCAGACTGTCTCCTGGGGCATGCCATGAGTTTGGCTCTAGGGATTTAGTGGTGCCACCTGGCAGTGGGGGTATTTGGTTGGTGTCAGTCACTGCGATGAAGCAGGCAGAGGGAGGTAGGTGGATGAGGAAGCCAGAAGTCCTCCCTTCTTTAAGAAATGGCAGTCGGTGGGAGCCAGGGACTAATACACTAACTCAGGCACCTGCAAAAGCGCTTTGGAGTCCTTTGCTACCATTCCCCATATCTTTTCCTTTTCTTCCTCAGCAGTTTCTTAGTAGGGTGAGTCTCAAGCAACGCTGAGTTTTTCCGGTTTCTTTGCAAGGGACTGTTGCAAGAGGAGCAGTTTGCCCTCAAGCACCCGCACAGATTGCTCTGCCTCGCATTGACGGCTGAGGACAGGCTATGCTCTCTAGCTGGGAACACAGTGAGAATTGCCTGTGTGCATTAAAACATAGGTGATACTTCACCAGATCTTAATTAGTGGAGGGAAACACCTTAAACAGTGTATTCTTTGTCTGCTTTACCCAGTTAATACCACCTGCAGGTCCCACACTGCTTCTGCGTAGCTATCACCATGACTCTTTCCCTGGGCCAGTTCTGCAATACAGAACAAGCTGACCATGGATCTGGGCTTGGATGATCAAGGATTTGAAAATACAGGACCCTTCAACTATACCTATATGTGATGGGGAGCCTGCCAAATTTATACAATCCCATTTGTTTGCCCAAGGAAAAAGAGCTCCTCCACAGAGCTGTGTGGGTGCCACTCTGCTGACTGTAATTAAGTGCTGCTTGGCTCAATTATCTTGTTCAATTTATACGGGATACTTTGCTGGAAAGCAATTAATGCATGCTATTTTCCTGAGATAGAGGCTTTTGGAGATATTTCGGGCTTTTGTATAAAGACGTATTTAGATAGTTGCAACAAATAGGATGATGCTTTTCTGTGGGTGCCATGTGAGGCCATCAGAGGCAGATGGAGAGTTCTCAACACAGCTGGCATGTTTTTTGGTGACTGGGTTTGTTCCTCTTACAGGGATTCTGCAGAAGTATGATGGCTTTCACTAGAGACTTGAGTAAAACTGATCTAGTAGTACAAACCCTAAGTGCCGGGCAGTCAGGGGCTTTCCATGAGCCTGTATGATATGAGAAATGCTATTTTGAGATGTCCCCTCTTCCTCTTACCCATCCTATCTTCAGTATCAATACAACTGAAGTTGGTATTTGACACTCTTAGTTGAGGTCAAGCCTGAACTTTGTCTCCAGGCCAGATCCATCCGCTATCCATGCAAACATACTCATATGAAGACTGCTCAGGAAATCTGTGGCACGAAAGAGACTTCAGAGGGTTCAGATGGACCAAGTATGGGCAGAGTGGTCTACCTATGGATGTCCTCTGTCTTCCTCAGCATTGATAGTACTTTGAGCTTACAGCATGGCTAAGCATCAGCCAGCAATGTGGAACAGCTGAGATCAGAAAGAGCAACCAGATAAGACTGTTACAGTTGTTGTTCTGCTAAGTCTTTGACCTCTGAAATTAATAACTAACTTGGCAAAGGCTAAAGCCAAAGCAGAGCTAATCAGCCAGGTACTGCAAGAACTAAAGAAGCAATTGAGAGACATCAGCCAGAGCCTACTTTTTTCATAGATGGGAACTTCAATCTCTCTTGCATATTTCGAGATTGAGGGATTCACTTTCAGAAGAACTTGTACAGCACAGTTGATTTCTCCATGCACAAAAAGCTACGTAAGTTTGAATCATGAAATGCAGGCTGAAAACAGTGTTGGGTTCTGGGAATGGAGAAGGCCCTTGACATTGAACCCTGGGTCAGAAGCAGACATCTGACCTATTTCCCAGCATACTCAAATTTTGATGAAAGAAGAGCTGGTTCCAAATGTTGCACACAGTTTCTAGAGCAGTTAAGGTCCAAACTGGTATTTATTTATTTCAATCTGAACGCCACCTCATACGTAGCCTTAACTTAGGGCAACATATAACCCTCACTTAGGGATGTTTTAAAATGAGGATCAAGCTCTGCTCTGTCACTGAGCACTGAGGAGGGATTTGAGAACTCAGGAGGAGCCAATTAGATATTTTAAGGCAGTTTGCCAGTTCTTTTGCCAGCACATAGACTACTACAAATTCTTACACGCACATACATAGTTCAGACTCGCCCTGTGCAGTGACACCCAACTGCATTTAATTCCTGTGCATACCATCTCCCTTTGCCAGCCTCCTCTCTGACGCTTTTTTCCTTGTTCTCAACAAACACAATTCTAAATTCAGTCCCTGAGTTTCCATTAAGAAGAAGCAAAGCAGAGCCTTAAACTCCGAAGTTGTTTTAACCCATTTACTCCTGGATCAAAAGGCTCCTCAGTTTGTTTCCATAGCTCACGAAAATTTCCACCAGTGAAATCTTAAAAAGAAAAAAAAAAGGTACTGTAAAGGAATTAGTTTTCCTAAGGCGGATCAGTTTGGTGTGGTTTTACCTGCGGAGAGGTGAGTTAAAGGAGTGATGCTGAATACAATCTTGTGACCTGATCTGAGTCTCCTGTGAATATTAGAACACAGTCCAACATTTACTGGTCTGTACTTGCGGCTGGAAGTTCAAGGTCACATTACAGAGGCTGACAGTACAACTAAAATCCGACAGCACCTGCTCACGCCTTGGCTCTGATCATTTTTTCATCAGAAAAAGAATATACATGAACAACTGTAGATAAATGCTCCTGACATGCCATGCAGTTTCTTTTGATTTCACTGTTCATATTAGAAAGGGGCATCACCCGAGCAAAGGCTAGGTGTATCATTCAGCACGGAGGGAGTTAATCCGATCCCCTTTACTAGAGCCATCCACCCCTGGATGAATGCAGCTGCATTGTCCATGATCACAGCGCTGTGCTAAATGCGCTGCTCTTCCCGTAGCCCTAACGTGAAATACTCTCGGCTGTGCTAACAAAGACCTTACACTCTGTTTTGCGTGTGAAAACATGGAGCTTTTCCATGAACAGCTCCTGGCCCCTCATGTCATCATGGTGCGGTCTGTGCTTTTACAGATCGCTGAAAGCTGCCTCAGCATTTCCACCATAAAGTCTGATTTTCTAGGATTTAAAATTTGGCTGGACAAAAATTTCAATGAGCTGAAACTTGGCATTTCCAAACTCATCTGAGGAGCCAGTTTCTCATATTGCACCAGACTCTGGTTTCTTCAAAGGGTGAATTTCTATTTTCTTGTAATAGAAAGTAGTAAAAGTCAATGAAAGAAAGGGTGAAAAAATCTGAGTATAAATTTCAGAACAGATATATTTTAAATTGAGTGATAAGCACTCTGTGTGCATGCATGAAATATATATTTCCACAGTTGAGAATTGGTTATTGATAAACCCACCATGTGATGTAGCAACAATTTCTAATGTTCTGAAAGATAACCATTAGTATTTAATCAGCTAGAAAAAATTGGATGAAATATATACAGTATAATAAGTGTTTTTCTTGTGCAGGTGCCAGCTCCAACCCAGCAATTTTAAGTTGAAGCTTGCTGGTATTTTCCATAACAAAGATCTCATCGGAGCTCTGCACCCTGGATCACCATTGCCTGTTCCCTATCAAAGCAGGGGGAAGCTAGGAGAAACAAAGGGAGAGTTTCATTTACGCTTTGCACAAGTTTGCTGCCGCCCTCCCCTCCGTGAGTCACCACGTGCTCTGCTCCTGCGCCTCCAGCCTCTGCTTCCACCAGAGCTGCCTCTCGTCCTCTCATCCATTCTGGAAGAGGCACTGCAGAGGCACTTCAAGTGAGTGTATGTCATTGACTGGCAAATGGAAGATTTTATAGCATTGTTTGATCTTTTGATTCTAGGCTTTTGAAGGAATGATCCATCAGCACAAGAATTGCCTGTTTTGTAATGAATTCTCTCCTGCAACAAGAAATGTCTTAAAGGCCTATTTGCCTGCTGAAGTTTTGCTCTGCTGCAATTATACTAAGGTTTGTATTTCATTGAAGCTACTAATGGTGTTGGTCCTGGCAAAGTATGAGGTACCTCTGCTCAGACCAGCATAAGCTGCATGGAAAGCAGATTTTTTTTTCTTCATAAACACAGTGCATCTACAGTCAGGGTTTGCACCTGTGCAATTAGTTTGATGTAGTCATACTTGAGCAAGGAAAGAGAAAAAAAAGCAATGTAGACGAAGCTTTCAGCTGACAGAGAAAATAAAAACACAGCTTGTGGTTGTGTGAACTGATCTGTGATAAAAATGTTTGCATAAAATTACATGCAAATGACTGGGAAGTACAAACATACCCACAAGAAAGTCTGTTCCAGTTAGGACCAGAAGCAGAAGTGCTGGAAATATAGGAAGCAAACCTGACCTCAAGAAAGTTACAGAGTAAGAGCATGAGCCACTTTCAGCTGAAATCAGTGATAGTGCTCCCAGTTATCTCACTGGGCATGGGATCACCCCCCCTTCCCCCCCATCAGTTTTGCAAATAAAGGAATTCTAAATAAGATTTAGGTAAGCATCCAAACTGCTGGTTCTTTTGTAGTTTTTATAGATACATGAAACCTGGAAAAGGTCATCAAAAGGGGTATAATTCTGTGCCCCCACCACCACCATGTGCCTTTCTGGAGGTGAGAGTGGGGATATGCGTTTAAGATGCAGCAGCATCTGCTCATCAGTCTCATTTACTTTGCCAAGCTGGCATTATAGTGGATTTCAGGAATCACAACCTGTCTGGGAAATGGAGATGGCCAGAGCTCCGACTTCCAGAGCTAGGACATATATGGATGTACATTTGTATATATTTCAATATATACGCAGATATACATACATATACTTTTACACACACATATAAATACATAAGTATGTATGAGTGTGTGTGTATGTGTGTGTAAATAAAAAAAATCATTTTCCTCATCATTTTAACCAAAAATAGGAAAATTAATAGTTATAACTCAAACAAGACTGGTGCAAAATCACAACAGTATTTTGCTTATCTGATCTTACTTTTCCTTTGATGGGCTGAGTTGTGCAATGATTATACCTAACCCTGCAGAGCCTGAGAGATAGCATAATGTTGCTCATACAGGTTATCATATAGCTTCTTCTCATCACAGCTAAACTGTTGTTAAAAGCCCAAGCCTGAGCTAAAACAGGAATACTTATCTTTAATATGTATTTCCTGCTCCCAAATATTTAGTGAAAAGTATTAAATTTATTGGCAAGAAGGACAAACAACAACAGATTCTCTTGAGATGCTAAGCACATATAAAAATCCAGATGTTTCCAGCATCAGGATTTTTTTTTCCTTTTCTTTTGGTCTCTGTTTTCCTGCCAGGCCTACAGGAAAACACACACAGAATGAAACTGCTCCGCAATGGTAGCTTTGAGGAGTGAACTCTACCAGCAAGAAAAAACAAACAGTCAAAACCAGGCATTTTCCTCTTCTGTGATTTGTTCGGCGGCTGCTGCTGCCGAGGCCTGTGCTCATACCTGGGGTAAGCGTTTTTCCTGTTTCTTCCGAGGCCCCGCTTGCACGACCCGTGGACATCTAAGGCTGGGAACGGGGGAGGCACGGGGGGATCTCGGCGTGCAGATCCTTCCTGCGAGACGTCGAGCGCTGCGTGCTTATTGATCCTGGGCCTGCATATGGCACTGGAGATAAAGTCGTTTTTGTTGTCCATCTCACTGTAGTCAAGGCGTCCTTATCTTGGCTGCAAATCGGGGCTATGCAGCTCCTGTGGGTTCTCAGGGAGGCTGTGAGGAGAGCAGCTGGGGGAGGGAAGGCCTTGTGCTAAGTGCTAAGGAATTTCCCTTATTATCTGATTAATCTTTAGGACTTCCCTGCCTTCCTTCCCCTCATCTCACAATCACATTGTGTGTAGGCTTGGAAGACTCCTGGGAGTTTGAAGGACACACTCATTTATTCATTGTTATATTATTGCATTAATGAAGGCCACTGGTCTTTCCAACTCGGTAGGCTCTCTATGCTTTTTTGCATAAAAGCACAAGGAGGATTCCTCTACTGCATTTCTACTACTCCTCTGCTTCATTAGATAGCTGCTGCGTTAGGTACTCTGCAAAATATTTCATGATTACTGATTTGCATCTACGTAAACTTGACAGTGACCTGTGATAAGAGAATGATACCACAGAATCTTGCTGATGCTACTTCTTCTCGGAATGTTGTTTCCCAATATCTTACTCCATCCTGACCTGGCAGTAATGAAGTCAATGAAAATTTTGCTTTTGATGTTAGTGGAGGCAGCAAAAAGCTCACCCTTGGATTCTTTACAGAAGCCTGGCTCTCATTAGAATTACAGGAAAAAAAAAATGTATGTGTCCAGTTTGTATACAGAAATGATGCTGATTGTCCCTTGTGGCTGTAACAAAAAACAAAAACCAAGCAAAATAACTTAGAAAAGAGAGTATAAGCCCAGCAAAGATTATTTTTCCAGTGTATTAAGTAAGTGCCGTGTATTCAATGGTTGTGTTTACTGCTCAGTTGGATAACTCATTTTCAATGGAGACCAGCAAAGTTAATCTGGTTCTGTTTTCTTTTGCTTACTAAAAGAGCTGAAAGACAAAAATTTGTTAACTGCACGTACAGAAAATGTACATGTAGCACGCAGCTTAGTGCCTAATGTCATAAATATTCCAACAGAAATAGTTAAAAATTGGAGAGAGGAATGAGGAAATTCCCTCTTTTTTTTTTTCCTTTTTTATCAAAAACGTTTCAGATTATAGTGGAAAATCTGAATGTTGGGGATTATTCTTCAGTGTACAATATATGCTTCTATATAAATCTGGGAATTTCTGACATTTCAATGGATGTCATTTCATTGCGCTCAGGAAACAACTTCACTGAGATTGGAAGAGGGTCTTTATTAGCTTCAGTGCTACTTGGTCCACATCAGAGACTCCCTAAGAAAAGCATGTGTAGAAAACAGCCAGTGCGGAGCTGCTCGCTCAACATCAGTTGGGCTAACCGCAGCTCCCAAAGCATTGTCATGATCCAGCTTTCCAGCCAAATTTGTCCTGGAGAAGTTGAGACAGGTTCTCTTTGGATATCTGGCTGATGCCACTAGGCTTAACAAAGACAGTGCTTATATTGCATGACAAAATGTTTTGCCCAATGAATTTGCCCACTTTGCAAGAATTCACCATGGCAAACACCCACGATTTGCTCTCTCAGACAGCTCGCTGAATGCATCAACAGTCCTCACCGAATTTCTCTTGCCTCTGTTTCCAAGCGTGGTAAGTCCCACAGAACCAGTAAAACTGACATTTTCAAAACTGGGAGTTTCAAAGTAAGGTTCCAAACCCTACATTTAAGGCAACTAATTTTCTGAATAGCTGAGTCACCCTCAGCTTGTAAGATATCAGTGGGTGCTGCTGAGCGTTCTGCTCCTCTGAGAATGAGGGCTCTTGGAGAGCTGTTGCAAGCAGGAGAGAAGCTAGCTGTCTTAGTCACCTCTCAGTTAAAGTCTTGTTCCTGCGTCACCGATGAAAGACTTGATCCTATGCTGTTTTTACAACAGGAACAATTCTCTCATCACTTCTTGACATGCTGCAGCAGAACAGAGCTATGATCCATCCTCTCATATTTGCCTTTCAGAATCAGAGGAGGCTCTTTCAAAGGCACAATCTCATTTTGGACTTACTTCCTAAGACACCAAATCCAACTGCAAGCTCTTGTGCTCTCTTGGTCAACATCCCATAACAGGGTAAAGTAAATCTCATTTCTCCCAGCCATGTATATACTGTAACCAATATCTACTCTCTATCTGAATTCCTTTTTTAAATCAGTATTGGCTCTGTAGTTCCAGTAGCTAAGCCCAGCTTGGGTCCCTAGGAAGTCTAATTGCCTCATTGACATAGAATTGCCTCATAGAGTTGTCCAGTAAAGGCAAGTACAGGCAGCCTTCAGCACTGAACCCTCTTTACGTGTTGGCTTCTCTCCTTATAGATGAATTTCAGAAATGTCAGCCAACTGTTTGACATTTCCCTTTTGTTTTTAAAGAGGGCCTTGTACATATACATGCCCTGAGACATTGACAGGCACTGATTCATCTCTAGAGTCAAGTCATGGTATCCAAGGACTGTTAGCATTAATTATTAATGCTCAGGCTGTCAAAAAGTATTGACCTTTTATAGATATCCCAGTTGAAACCAACGGGAATTAGACTAGAAAGACCAGATGTTCTGACTGGCTGCAAGAATCCTGGGGAACAAGGAACTGCTGATGTCTTGGTGAAAATCTTCAGGAAAATATTTTTGTCCTCCATTTTCATTGAGTATTGGGTTTTGTCTATGTTCCCCTCTCAAGTTTTAGCCCTGGGTATTCATCCAATCCCAGGGCAGAAGAACTAAAGTGGTGGGGAACCTAGACCTGCTCCTGGACGCCTCAGAGATCAGGACCCAGGTCCTGCAGAGGCTGACAGACAGTATAATATTGTTCATAAGGGCTATCATATTGCTTATCCTCAGCATGCCCAGCCTGTTGTCAGTAACCCAAGTGGAGGAAGAGGGTACCTCATGTGACTCAGCTGACTGTGTTGCTTCCTCCATATCTGTGTAGCTTTTTAAGCACGCATCTAAGCCAGGTCCTTAAAGTTACGTAATTTCAGTGTTATTCGCTGTAAACATCCACACAGAAACAATGACCACAAAAAGAAGCTGGAACTCAGTCTCTTTAAGCATTTACCACTACAGTTAAACTGAGCACAACAACTAAGGAGAATAACTTCCATCTCAGCAGCAGATGCTGCTGGGTAGACATGATTCTATTGAGCAGAGCATGCCTTCATAGACATACAGACCCCTTTATCTTTCACATTAACTTTGATACTTTCTGCCCAGCTCAGCAAAGTTTTTCACTTGGCCCTGAGATTTCGAATTGGATGAGGTAAACCCAGCCCCAGGGTCCTGCTGGAGTTACCCAGGGACCAGTTCCAAGGTTCTTCTCATTGACAAGAAGTTCTGAAGAGAAATAAGAATTTGCCCACTCCTTTGGCTGACCAAGGCTTAGCTTGTACAAAGAGACAGCAGACATGATCAGCTGGAGATGGGGAAGGGAATAATTACCTCCCACGCACCCAAATACCATGCTTTGACCTAGAGAGAGAAAAGCCAATATGGGCACTTGGGAGCATCTTATGGAGACCACCTTAGCCAAAGGCAGAATTACAGCAACACTGTGGGTGGGAGCAGGAGGACAAATTGGGGAGGGCAGAGAGGGAAGAACGTAGCAGAAAGCATAAGCTGGGGTTAAAGGTTCATTAAATCAATAAAAAAGAGCCTTTTTAATCCCTCCTCATGGACTATTGGCACTACAGATTGGACACAGGCATCTGGCAAGGCTCTGCCTCTGGGATGCACATAACAGGGATCTACCCCACGCACTGCACACACTGCAGTCCTCCCCACCCACGAAACCTCTCCAGGGCTTGTTCTGGGTCTGTTTCAGCTTGGAAACCCACCAGTCCTCTGATATCATCCCCCACCGGGGCCTGAATTCATTTCAAGTTGATTGACTCAGCCCAAAAGAAATCTTTTTTATACGAAAGAGGTATATCTATGGTTCATAAAACAACACACAGGACTGAGATGGCTAGAGAATAAGTGATAAAACAATGCCAACTATTTATACAATTGGTTTGGAAAAGGGATTTTTATTGATTGAATGCATCATTTTTTCCCATTATACTTTTGGGGCCACTTAAATCAACTCTGCTCTATAGATTGAGGCTCCACACAGTGCGGAGAACACAAGCTTGGAGACTGGGAGGAAAATTCAGAGCCAAGCTAATTAATAGATACAGTCTCCTGTTTATTAGATGCCGTTAAAAGTACTGCTTGTTACCTTTAAAAAGAGAGTCAAGGCTCAGCCATACAAACATTGTCTGTAAAACCGCTCACACGCACAGACCGGCAGTGAATTATTAGCTTTACTAGCTTGAAAACTCTGCAGAAGCATTTGCTTCACGGCGATTGATGAAACATTTAAGCATGCCTATTTTATCATCAAATAGAAAGTATCTGAGAACATTTTAATGCCCACAAGAGCCTTTGTCAATGAGAAGCAAATGTTTTGTCCTAGCAGTGATAAAGACCTCCTGTATAGCTCCTGTCTAGGACTGGGCTTTGAACTTTAACAGTAACCGATGTAGATAAACAGGAAACAATAGATTACAGTTTGCAGCTCACAGTAAATTGTTCTCTGGGCTTTTTGCTGTTGTTGTTGTTGTTGTTGTTTTTATGTTTCAGTCAGGGACAAATATAATATTCCATCAAAGTTGCAGTCACAATTTGTTTGTCTTTTCGGGGGTGTTTTGCACTTCACGAGTTCCTGCAACTAAAAGAAACAGGGGTTGGCACAAAAGGGGAGGAGGAGTGAACACTATAATGGGAGAAATGTTACCCAATAATTAAAATTCAGTGGTACTGTAAATCCTAATGGAAACAACAATGTGTCTTTGTGTACAATTAACTCTGGGCTCCAGTTCATGATAAAAATTCTAGCTTGTAAAAAGCCCTGACCTCAATACCAACAGCTCAATAGAGGTTTACAGATCTGGCTTAAAAAAAAAAAAAAAAAAAAAAAAAAAAAAAAACAAAAAAAAAAACTTTCACAGGAGGGGAACAAATAATAGCTGGACTTGGTCCCCTAAATATGCTCCAATTATTCAGGATGGTTGAAGATAAGAAGATACAGGAGAAGTAGCAAGGGGAAAATAGCCCTGCAGCTCAAAGAAAAGTACAAAATATTGTTTGATGTCTAGAGAGAAAATTCACCCTCCCCCTCTTGTTATCCCAATCATGCATTCGATGGGGCACCCTCTGCATTAGCAGTGAAGTCCTAGAAAATCTTTATTATTATTAGTTCAATACTTTTTATTGTTAACAAAGCAGACAAAACGAGTTGTTCATTACAGTGAGTGACTGACAGGGAAACATGGAGGACTATTCATTAAGTAATTACTACTTTTAGGCAGAAAAAGTTACAGTGCTTAAAGGAGGGGAAAAACAGTACAAAATCAAATTGTCTATTCTTTTTTTGGTGGGTGTTTGTGGAGGGAGTAATGTCTCATGGGAAAGACAGTTCTACAAATGTCAATCAGTTTGACAAGCAATTATCAATTTTAAGATAAGGACACAGACTGCAGGTAGAATACCTCAGAACACGCTACCTTAGTTACTGTGTAATGCAATGGTAAACAGAGTGGTACTATTGCAGAAGAATGTATCTCTGGCTTGTCTACAAACCCATAGAGAGAGGATCAAACCTCTGAATTTCATAAACAAGCACAGTTCACTTTGCAGAGAACTTTTTTTGCCACCACTTCTGAAGAAAGAAGGAAAATACAGTTCCTTATGAGAGGACTGCAAATTCAGAAAGTTATTTTGGAAATAATCTTTGTCAGAGCTCGAACAGGCTAGATTCCTACATGGGCTCAGAGTGTTCCTGTGCTACAGTGAATTCAATAGCTGTAGCAGCTACTTTTGTCAGAGAAGGGAAGAAACAGGATTGTCAAAAGCATTTAAGTGTCTGAAGCCTCAAATCACAGTTTCTACGTTTGCTCCTGAATCCCTTTGGTTCTTTTGCAGATTTGCCAGCACTAAAACAGCCCAGGAATCCAAATTTAACCATCTATGGACTAATGTGTCAGAAGTGCCTACTTCACTGGAAAACAGGTGTAGGGCCAGTCCCCTGGCAAGTGCATCGACAGCAAAGTGCTCAAAAAAGAGAGGTGCAACTTGGTACCAAGAGTAACTTAGTCCCTTTGGTTTCCGTAAGAGCTATAGGTGCTCAGCTACTTTGATTGCAAGGCATTTATTAAGCGCTTAGAATTCAGATTAAACAGAGAGAGATGTGATCTTTATACACATGGGAGCCTGTAGAAAGCTATAACAAGAAACAATTCTGCATTCCAGCCACTATCTTTTTAACTACAGGTAGACTTAGGAAGGAGCATGCCTGTGTACTCCGTGCTGGAGTGTGTTAGCTCTTGGGATCTGAATGCCATGTAGAAGGAACAGAGCAGCCTCCACAAGAATCTGCCTGTTGCAAAAAGCTGCTTGTCCTCCCCCCCCTTTTGTACCAAACCATGTTTCTTTTTTGTTGCAGGAGCTCACAATGCAAAGTGCAAAATACCCGCAACAGCTAAACAAATTAGCTGCTTGTCACTTGTTGGAAATAACTGGAAGTGTGAAAGTAACAGCACCTTCACTCAAATATTCTTTGCAATGCATACTACCATCTACTCTGGCCTTGTGCATTATTTAGGCCCCACCACATTTAAAATTGCTGACTGGGTGCAAACAGCAGTGAAGTCACAGTCACAGAGGCTTCATTGGACCTTGCTGTTCTGACGTGCGTCCAGGATGCTCTTCAGGCTTCTGCAATCCCCGTACAGGCACCCACGCTCACATCTTCAGTCCTCACGATACTCGTACTCTTAGACTAGGCTGACTCTATACTTCTGACTGCTGTCTTCATCTGGTATAAGCTTAGGGCTCTCAGTGCTCCCTCTACAAATCAGAAGTGTGCCTATTTTGTGTGGCAGGGTTGTGTGTCTGTGCAGATCCCCAGAAAATTAGCAAACCTAAGCCTCAGGTTAATGTTATATATCTACATACATCCTCAGCCTGTCAAATAAGCAACTCCATTCTCACCTATACCGTGAAAAACATTGAAGGTGGTGGGATTACTCAGGATGTTCAGAAGAAATGTCCTTGGAATTTGATCCATTTTGTGCGGGACAGCAATGCTTGCACACACGAGCCCGTTGGTGCATGCAAGCTGAGAGCAGATGGCAACAGTGGCAGCCAATGGCACAACTCTTACTGATTCCAGTGGGGCAAGCGCAAAACCTTAATCCCCATGTTGTTTCCAGGCTTCCTGTTTTGAAATTGCCATAATTAAATTCTAAAGACTGAGAAAGCACTAAACAATTTGCCAAGTTTATGTCAGGCTATATCAGGTGATCTCATCATAATCCGGTAAGTAGCATATCATGAACAGCAAATCTAATTAAATCCTCTTGAGATATGGGTTAAAAAATAGACACAAACAAGAATCAAACATTTTAAACCTGTCATTCTACAGCCAGAATTAATCCCTTGAGAGAAGTGAATTTCCCTGAAATCTAGACAAAAAGGCCTTCTATGTTCTCCTTTCCTCTGATGGCTCATGCTTTCTCTGGCACACATAGTCCGAAGGAAAATGCAGTTACTGAGGTTTTTTTATTACTTTTTACATAGATTGTATGAGATGTGCCTCTAAAGTCTCTATTCTGGACTCGAATACAGCACTATGATGGAGATGACAAAGTAAAGGAGACATATTTTGTTTACTTATTTATCTCCAGTATTCTCACTGGTGCTTTAGGTGCTATTTGGATGTAAAAGAATACTCCTAGCCAGGAGAAACACAGTTTGAAAAGTGCAAATGTGAATGCAGAAAAGCAGCAATGAGTTTGTTGTTTTCAGGCCAGTCTCTTGATCAGCACATTATCTGCCAGGCACCTTTTGAAATGCATCTCAAATACACCTTAGCTGTCTGCGTGCATGCATAAGCCCTTAGGGCTACACCTATGCTAGTAAATTAAGAAGTGGCAGGTAACATTCCCAGGCATTGGAAGTGGATAGACTATATTGTTAAATTCCTAGAACCTGCCCAGGCACATTTTTGGTCTGGATCAATTAGCATTCTCCCACATATATCCTGGGAATTCAGGAGTTAGTACAACACCATTCCCAAGAGATGCCGTACATTTGGTCATCCAGTCCAGTGGCTGGAAGAGCTTAATAATAGGGACATGTGTCATTCCACATCAGTTGACCTTATTGCCAGAGAAAGGCTCTAGAGACATTTAATTTTCTAACAGAGATGTTGCCTATGTGCCCATGTTCTAGCCCGTATCTACCATATCCTTAGTCCTGGTACTTCATAAGAGTACTCTACCCTGAAGCCAGATCACATCAGGGCTTTGGGAAGGCCATTCAGGGCTTTGTTGGAAGACTTTATGAACCACAGCTCTTCTACACCTAAGACATGTTCAATCTGGACATGATTTGCTCTCAAACTCGATCTGTCAAATAAGCTGCGTTAGCTTACAGCAGAGCTGAACACAGCAAATGGATTTCTCTGTTTTCATCCTTTTTGCTTGATAAGAGGTAGTACAGCCGTGATCCCTCTGAAAATCAGTGAGAACCTGACATTTGCTGTCTCTTGCAATCCTTTAATCAATTGATTCAGGAGACCCAGAATTCATACCAAGCAATATAATTTTAATCTCGCATAGAAAGCAGTTCTTCCTCTCCACAGTTAAGCTAAAAATCAAATATCTGAATGGATTTCCCTCAAGCAAACACAATAGCCCCTCTCATCTGAATTCACCCTACTTAGCTTTAGGTACCCAATATAAAATTCCACGCTCCCAAGTGTCCCTGTGTAGCCAAAAGAATGAGATAGAAAACTCAGGAAGACAATTCAACCCACCTCTGACCTAATCTGTGTGTCCTCTAACACACAGGGAGCGTGGGCCAGGAATGGTCATCATTTTGGCACTTCAAATCAATGTCTTTTAGCCATAAAACTGCAATGCTTCTTGGTCTGTCTGCATTTGATAGTGACTTTCAAGCCTGTTACAGGCCTCATCAACTTCTGTCCATATTTTCCCAGTAAAATAGAAAGAAAATTAACTAGCTCTGTCCCACTTGTCAGTTCGAATAGTAAAGATGACTATCAGAGTTTCAGGCCAAACCTGATTCAAAATGAAATTTTTGTTCTTCTCCCTCCCACTTGCTACAAGAACTTCCGGTAATTTGAAAGTTTTATAGCACCACGGTGACCCTTACTGAGAAAGTGAACCATCTCCCTTACATGGCTATCAACGACCGGTCATCATATTTGGTTCATTCCCGTAACTGTAATTTATCTAAAGCAATGCTGGCTGGTTCTACTACTTAGTAACTTCACAGATATCACTGGGGTGGATGTTTGTGCCTCATCAAGCACAAAGCTTTTCTCCTGCCCCACTAATCCCAGGCCTGGATGTCACTAGTTTGCACATTGTGATCATTAAAAACCTCACTGCAAAGACAGAGGGAGAGCTCAACCCTTGGTGCTTCCGCAGCACAAGAACTGCCACTTAAATTTACATCCCCATCAACGTTATCTGAGAGACCTGCTGCTTCTAGTCATCCTGGGGAATGGACCCCAGGCACTCTTACTGAAATCATACAATCTACTAAAATACTGTATAATGCTACTGAGAGAGGCTTCCTGACTGCTGGTGCTTGCAGATGCCTAAAGGTGAGGAGGAAGCCCCCCCAAAAAAAACAATTCAATCAAGAAAACTGCAGTTTGTACTTGTGGCATTTGAAAAGTGCTTAAAACAGGATTTTTCTTCCCTGTTCACTGACTCCATTCCTTAAAGGAAAATTGATTTTGGTTGCAGAATCTGAATTTACCTCTGCCTTTTTCTCCGCTAAAATAATTTAGTGTAGGATGTTGTTAAAAAGTGGCAATTTGTGATACTTTTCAATCTAGCAATACTGTGATAATTTCCTGCTCCCTACCACTTGCACTGCTGATCACTCTTACAACACTCTGTGTTTTTCTGCAAACTATATCCTAGAAAACCACCCATCAGTCCCAGCACATCCATTAGAGTAGTGCACCTTTAATTCACCCTTTTTTTCATGAGGTCTGAAGTTCAGTATGCAAAGGCAGTTTCAGATGAGACAATTCCAGGCTTAATTACAGACAGCTAATGACAGAGAGACAATGCCAACTAAAAAAAAAAAAAAAGAGAGAGAGAGAGGGAAAGAGAAAAGAAAGACCCACAATTCACCAGATCATTTGGCAAGAAAGAAATACACATTTTCCTTCTTTCCAAGGCTTTGCTTTTGCTCAGATCCACTGTGTTGAAAGCAAAAGATACTGCTCATGCTGAGTATTAGAAGATGCAGACAAGCCAGTGTCCTGTGATGTCTTTTAAGCAAGATAATATTTGATAGGTTTAAAAAGAAGCAAAGTTTAACCTTTGAAGACTGGAGGCTGTCACAGAAAAATATATTATCTGACGGTGTTATTAATAGCAATAAATAATAGTAACACTTTGACAACTTCAGACGGAATCTGATGACCAGCTTCAGCTGATCACTTTTTTGCTAAGTCTGATATATGAGCCCATGGGTTAACCCTATGGGTTAGTTAGCATGAAGCCACTTATCAGCTGTGAATCCATGGCATCACGACCCTCATTCATCATCATTTTAATGCCAAGACAAACACACAGGCTGAAAAACAGATCTTGGCACTTCTTTCTTAGCTGCAACTTTGATGTTGAGACAGTTGTTTTGCCCTCAAGGTTCTTCTTTTTCTCAAAGACACCCTTCTTCCTCCTGCCAGTGACAGCTTAATATATGAATATATGTTTGGTACCTAGGCAATGTGTCGCAGGTATGTCAACACCTTTTGTATTCTTTTTGGTACTTTAGACAAGACTTTGTCCTTGATGATAAAATCTCTCTATCCAAAGTACCAGATGTTTTGTTGATATTTCTTTACAAGTGTCTAAACTCCTGCCTAACACACAGGTAAGTCTCCAGATCTTCAAAACACAGGTCAACACCTGTGTATGCTGATGCATACATGCATGCACATATGTAAGCTGAAATTTTTAATTTTAGGTGTTGGAGTTGAGACTACTTCTCAGATGCACTTATTGAAACTCATTCTTGCACCTAAGTTAGAAACAGATTTAGATGCTAGTAGGGGCTAGTTGTGGGTGATCTGGGTGACACTCAGAGAGAGGAGGAATCCTGGGTGTATCCTCTGCTGCTTAGCTCTGGCACTCAGTGCTGTGCCTTGCAGCCTTGTCCTATGATCACCATAGGGCAGACGAGATGGCCTTATGCCCTTTCTACAAAGGAATCAATACCACTTACTGCAGAGGCAAATGGGATTTACCAGCTCTCAAAGGTTGGCCTGAGTTCTGTCTGCCTTTAAAGGCATGAGGTACCTAGCTCTAGGCTATCCTCGGGGTAGTCTTAATTAGCTAAGCGTAGACACAAACTTTGGCCCTAGGTCAAAGCATTCACTTCCCTGGAGTATGCTGAAGAGATCTACTGGAGAAGGAGAGGAACTTGTCAGGGAACATGGCTATTGACTTCTCCAGGCCCACCTAAAGGTGCGAGAAGCATCTGTGATGAACACATATAAAAAACATTTTGCTTAAACATAATGCTTGGAAGAAATATCGCTCTGCCTCAGTAATTTCAGAATGCCTCAGCTTAGCTTCACTTCTGCTTTGGCTGGAATGCAAGAGCATTTATGACAATAATCTTTCCTCTGAATTGCAAAGCTCCTACCTGGTTCAGCTGGGGTATTAATTTCTGTTCAAGAGAAGCCCAGTTAGTGGAAGAACAAGGAGGAAGACAACATCTTCTACAGCTAATAGTGAATAAAAAAGTTTAAGGCTGTAAAACATTTTATATTGCATAGAGAAGGCATGGAGTAACAAAAGTCCTGGTACTTAGTCTTCTGCAAACGCTTTTGAGCTGTTTATGTCTATCTTATTCTCCATGTGTCATGTGTCTCAGTGACTGCCAAGTTACCCTTTTTGTGCTACACACTTCAGATCTGATTTGTATTTCCTTTGGTTAGCACTTCCTCCTCTCTCTTCTCTGTCTTTCTCCCAGGATACACACCTTCTCTCTCTTTTGCCCGTTTATATTTTGGTTTCATCTTTCCAGCCACTTCATCCTCTATCTGATGACAGCAGCCATCACACTAAAGTCTTCAATTCTTTTCCTAAGAAGTGATACTTGCTTTTGGGCAAATGTAGAGCAGTAAAGTATTACCAATTGCAGCTTTGCACACTGATCATCTCTCCAAAAACACAGGGCTGCAAAACAGTGGCATTTCTCCAGCACCAATTCCATTAAGGCCGCTATTCCTTCTATTACCAGCTGAAACCAACATCACTCCAGGCTAGGGGCATTAATCACATTTAGTAATCCATTATCCAAGGCCTGAAAAAAAATTATGATAGAGTATGACAGATAGAGGCTGAGAGAAAGGAAATTATACTGTTCTTACTTTTGAGGAGGAGGTAGGTTAAGAGGTCCAGGTTCTGAAAAGACTGTATTATTCAATCCCACTGATCCTTTGCAGTTCTAGTTACAAGTGACTAACTCTAGCCCATCTAGAAGAGCCAGGAATTATATCTGGGCTTCCTAACAGCCGCAGGCCATGAGGTGATGTCGTGGCTAATGCAGCTCTTAGTTGCACTTCTGAGACTTCCCATTCTGTCAGAAGTAGTTGCAATGAGCTGAGGCAATATGAAGATATGACAGCTAGCAATTTTTCTGTATAGTATTTAGGTGGCAACAATGTTTGAATCATACTGTAACTATCAGTTTAGTACTAAAAAACATGTTTTTACCTACTAGATGACTAAAGACATATTATATAGGACTAAGTAATATGACTCCACAGAGACCTTACTTCAGTTTCATAAGCTTAAGTCCCAAAGACCCAATATAGTGCTTTTTAACATAATTGCAGGAGACTGCTGACTGCTGTGCCAAAAAAAAAATAAATAAATAAAAAGAAAGAATGATTATTTGTTGTTTGGATTTATAGAGCTTAGCTACAGAAAGCTATCACATCTCAATAGCTAACATGTCATGGTTGTTTCTTAGCTGCATAACATGGCCATCAGAAGCTTCACAAGGTTTGCAAGGATCAAGTATAGACTACCTATTCCAAGAGAAGGTGTCCTATTTGAGCTAAGAGAATTCAGCACTGAAGTGCTATCGCGTAACACGTGGTTAAATGTAAGAGATCACGGCAGTAGAGGGCAGTAGTGTACATCACCCCTAATGCTTACAAAAACCTAGTGGTCCTGTTTGTCTGAGGACCATTTCTTGGTGGCCAAAGGAAAAAAAAACGAATAACAGTTTATTCACCCTGTAGAGACCCAGGAAACACTATACCTTTTGATGCATGATTTTTGTCCAGATGGTTGTCAACACTTCTCAAAACTGCAGGCAAGGCTCCCCCTCCCCGGCATTTAGTGCCTTCAGCAAAGACTGGGTTTTGAGGTGTATGTTAGCTGTCATGGGAATGGATGAAACCTCTGCAACTGGATGTTCCCACCATGCTCATGTGCTGCTGAGCGCTTTTCAATGCAGAGAGAGTTATTTTAGTACCTACCTGGAGAGCTGAGCTTTTAAATGAAAAGGTAATGGCCAGGAAAGGAACCAAGGGCTATGGATGCAAATGTGGTTATAGCTCCAGGATGAAGAACAAGGGACAGGAAAATGAAAAGCAAAGCTGATAAGCTATCTTCAGTGCTAGCCCTTGTCATTCATTTTTTCCTTCAGGGAATATTTAAGGCCTCAGCAACAGCTGTCAATCTTGCCTCCCCTGCCTACCATTGGTTTAAATCAGCCCAGGAGTGGTATATCAGTGGAGTATGGCAGAAGGGATTTTCTTTATTTTTTTCAAGTAATAAAAGAAGTTTCTGTGTCTTTAACCTTCAGAACAACCTTGTTTCTATCTGGTTCTTGTTGCTGGACTGTTCCTTGATGAGCTTTTTATGCCTGATTAATTAGTATACTGAAGGGGGTGAGGGCTGCTCTGTTTAGCAACTTGTGCCTCCTTCTGACTAATCCACTATCCAGCATTACAGCTCCACAGGGTCTGCAGTTACCTCTCTCATGCCTCTGTTGTGGGGTATCATTACCTCTTTCTACCTTTTGATGGTATTGTTTTCTATTGATTTAACCACATGTATTGAGGGCTGGCTGGAGACTAGATTGATTCGAGTTGGTAGGCTTTATTTTTCCATTATCACAAAACTTTCCAAAAAAAAAAAAAAACAAAAGGTAGAAGCAGGAGTGAATGTTTCAGATTTATGGAGCATTATCTTCCAAAGTGCAGCTTTTAAAGTGCTGTTGATGACAAGGAACCATTTTTTTTTTAGAAAGACAACTTTGCATATGCCCTTATTGCCAGTTTGTGTGCAATCAAGTCAACAGGAAAAGCATTTTTTGTACTCCCTTTTTCTTTTTTTTTTTTTTAGGAAAATGAACCCATAATAATAACTCTGACATTAAATTATTTTGTGTCCCAGTTTTCTTAGGGTGAGGGTGGAGTAGAAATTGTAAAAACATTGACCTTCTTGGAAGATCACATGCGGTTCTCCTGATAAGGCATACTGGATTAGAGTTAAGAGTATTACCGAGGACATAAATAAAGACAACCTTTTCTTCTAAAGGCTTTTTGGTGGAAACTGGAAAATTCAAACTATAAGTCAGATACAAATGTGCCGCAAAAGTAACCGGCTAGCTATTAAAATAACTAACCTGAGGAGGTCATGGCTTCCTTGTCACTGAATGTCTCTCTTTAAAGGATACAGGACAGTCAGATGTAGATTCAGTGGAGGAAGTATTGGGATATTAGTCCCCTTGGTCCAACTTGTGCATTATAGGCACTCCTTGTCAGACAACATGGGACTGGCCATGTGGCTGTGCCACCTTCTTGCTTCCTCTGTCCAGAATCACATCTGTTTTTTTTTTTTTTTTTCCCCCTCTGGATCAAGCGTAAATCAATGACTTGAGGTAGACATACCTGGGTGAGGTTCTGCAGCCTCTGCAAGGGGGCAGGCAAGGTGAGCATAATAGTACCTTCTAATCTGAAAAGTCTATGAGTCAATGAGCTTACTGTTAGCCTAACAGTTAACTCTGAAATACATGTTTCAGTAGCTAACAGGAAGGGAACAAATCTTACTATGTCTATGAAGAAAAGAAGGTTCTTTCTGGGACAAGTTCGAGGCCAAATATCATTATTGCACTAGGACCCACTTCTGCCCATTATTAGCAGATATGGGTATTGTCTAAGCGCCTCCAGACATTGCTGTATTCCCATAAAGAGCTTCGCTCATGGTACCTTCCTCAGGGTTTGTTTGCTTCACTGAACACATGACAGCAAGTGTTTAATTTGGTTCTCACTGAGTAACTAAATGCACAAAAAATCAAACTCTCTTTCCTGGTATAACTCCAGTCTTACAGTTGTGGAAAATAGTCTGGAAGGGACCTGGAAAGGTGCTGAAGTTCACCACTGTTCCCTAAGGCAGGATCAGATCTACTTCCAGTGTTCCCACTTGGTCTAACCTGTTCTCAGAAACGTTTCAGAAATTTGCAGGGATGCAAATTTCATGCCCTCCCTGGGTGATCTCTGCCAGTGCTCACCTGAGCTTTGACTCACAGCGTGGCAAATCTCTCCACACTGATGCAAGGAGAGAGTAAATTCTGAAGAGAAAATATACCTTATATAGAAGGCATGGTAGAAAAAAATGTAGATAATACATGTGTATCTCATCTGTCTGGTATTCAGACACTCAGTGACCCTATATAACCCAAACTAGGCAATCTGGCTATAAATAACTTCAAAAAGTAATAAGAAGTCAGCCCCTCTGTTTTGAAAATGCCATACTATTCCTTAGAAAGTCTAAAGTGGGTTGCATTTCAAAACAGGGTCCTACTGATTTAGTGAAACATCAAACCCTATTTTCCCAGAGAGAAGTTCAGTCTAGGCTTGGCTAACCCCAGCTGAGGAAGCTTTAGTTCAGTTTAATTTTGTTTTCTAATCCACTGTCTGAAAAAGAAGAGTTTGGACTGAAAGTGTCTTAAAATGAAAATTTGCATGAAGAGAAAAACTTGAAACCTAATTCCAGGTATCTTCTGTCCCCAAAAGGACATGAATAGAGCTTCATTTTTTTCCCCTGGAGAATTCTCATTGGCTTCTGGAAAGACTGGACTGACTCCTAGAAACTTTCTGTTGCACTGGAAGGCAGAAGGTTGAACTTCTACCAGCCATGCCCATCTTGGTGGCACAGCTGTGGAAGCAGCTGGGCACTGTGAAGTCAGATGCACATGACCCTCAATCTTTTTATCTTGGGTGACTCTGAGATGTGGCCCAAGGAAGAGCTGAAGGAACGGGGGTTGCAAGAGGCACTTCCTCCTTCAGGAATTCCTCTCTAGCAAATAATAACTTTTCTTTCGAAAGATCAGCCCCGAACCACGCTGCCTGTTGCTCAGGAAGGATAAATGCTGTTGCACAGGGCATGAGTGAGATGCCTGTAACTCTGCCTGCATTTCTGCTGTGAGCAAACTGGCGCAAGGCAGAACCCAGTAGGATGGGGAACCTGCTCTGCAGGGAGATACCTGCAGAACTCAACTTCTGCTCAGCCTGGCAAAACATGGGCTGTGAGAAGGCACAATTATCCCTTGAGAGGTGAGTATAATGTGTACGGTGAAAAATAACCACTATTCAAAAGTGCAAGGGAACAAACTGGCCACTGTTAAGTTAAAAATAAGGAAAAAAAACTTCTGGCAGCCAGCATAGGGAAGTTCTGAAATGGCCTCTGCTTCAGAGTCCTACTTTTAAAACAAGTTTGAGCAAACTGTGGAAGGGATTGCACACAGCAGTCTTGCACAGTAACAACGAATTGAATTCAGTGAACCTGAGATCCTCTCCCATCCTACATTCCCTGATTGCTCCATCAGGATAGCTTCCTATTGCAGATGATCCGAAGGCACCTTTCCTCAACATGCCACAGCACTGAAGTCTCAGGGCCTAGGGACCTCATAGTAAAAGAGCTGGAAGAGCAACAAATTCTGTTTGTTTCAGCAGCATCTCCTGAAACAGCAGCAGCAAGCTAGTACCTGAGGTGCTGCAGAACTTTTGTCAGGCCACGTTACTTACGGCAGCAAAAAAGCACCTTTTGCAACATATTTACTTGTCAAATACTAAAGTTCTAGTAATAAGTAGAGGCATATGCGCAGAGTTAGACGGATCCTTCCTCACCTTTGAAAATGGGGTCAGATACCAAGTTCAGTTCATAATGGTAAAACAGGTTACTGCCAGTAACTGCTTCACAGTTTCCATCTCCAGAGGAAGTGAAACAGTTTGGTGGTCTCCGACTACTGCTCTGAGGCTCCTCCTGATTCTTCTTTGCGCAGAACTCGAAGAACTTTCCTGTCACTCCAGTTCATGTGGACGCTGCCCTCTGCCTGCATAAATCATCCCCACACCTGCAGCTGCTAATTAGCAGGGACCACAGCGTCAGGCCTGGGCATGCCACGCTGCAGGATCGAGCGGGGTGAGGGAAAGTTGATCTAAATTGCCGTTTTGTTCCCATGATTATACATCTGCTTGGAACCATGGCAGGATGTCAGGAGCATTTTTTCTCCTGTGCTGACTGTAAGTAGCTGATAGCTTAGAGTTCAGCACTATATACAAAATATAAGAATATACCAGCAAAACACATACATCAGGCTTATAGCAGCAAAACTACCTACTGTCCAGCCTAGTTAAAAGCAAAAAAGTATATACATATGTGCATGGAAGGAGGGTAATTTGGTCTGAATTTAACTGAATTTCCCTTTGCCTCCTACTTTCAGCAGCTAAACCAAAAAATAAATTATTCACCGAGCCTCATTCCCAAAGACAGCCCTGTAAGACAACAGACCTAGGCCACTGCTTAGGGCGAACACACTCTGGACTCCAGCCTGATAGCAAAAGTAAACACTTTGCTATCAAGAGGAAACAATTTAATTTTCCTCCTTCAAAACTAGGAGACATTTACATTAGGCTATGCATAAAATAAAAATAAGGGGATCCCCCAAAAAATTAAAGAGTGATAAATATCCCAAGTCATTGCCTGCCAAGATCTGAAAGAAACAGAGCTTGAGATGAGAAGAAAATATGTTATTATTCCTACTTGAAACAGAAAGTTTTAGCTAAATACAGTCCTTCTCAGGAAGCTGATGAGACATGGCTGTCTTTGAGCTGGGGCTGCTCTCTGGGTACCAAGAGGAGAAGCACAGCAAACACGAAGTGGTGTCCACCGCCTTAAGGAACCTAGATCACCCCTGAAACGCACTGAAGGAACAGACTGAAAAAATTACCTAGAACCGAATAGAGCAAAATGCACTAACGGGTCCTTCAGTGGGCAACTATCCCACAGTGTGAGCTACAGAGGTTGCTGACTGACACCACCAGCTTGCTGCTTCTGCTGGCAGCGGCTGGGGCTGTATTCAATAGAGAGCCAGTTAGAAATACTTTCTTGGAAATTTGGAGGTCTTTCTAGTGAACTTCAACAAAAAGTACGCAGGTTTTTGTAAAGAAAATGTTATCTTTTTACAATTAAAAAGAAAACAGTGAGTGAAATGAGAGGAACAGCTCCCCTCCCTCTCTTTAGAAAAAAAAAATCATAGTAGTGGGTTGTTTCAAACTAAGCAAAATCATTATTGGAAAAATATCCCTTATGGGGAAGTTTGTTGCAGTTTCTTGGCAATCAAATAGTGATTTCTCCAGGGACAAACCTGCTCCTTTGCTTTGGCTCAGGAGACCCAGGTAGACGTACTGAGGGTGACAGGAGAGCCCACTGTGCCGGGCATCCACCCTGCCTGTCCTACCGCCCATCTTGCAGCCTGAGTTAGAACTGCAAATGGTAGAAATCACCAGAAGAAACACATATAGGTGTTACTCCATCTCTTCTTTCCCCTGTCAGTATCATCAGACCTGCATTTTTGTCATCATCAGTAAAAAGGACCCGATTCTGTCCCCATTACACCCGAAGGCCCTGTAGCAGTGCCAGGGCAGCTTTCGTAGCTCTGCAGGCTGCAGGAGCCTCATGCACGGCAGTGCTGCACCCTGGGTAGACAACTGCCCAGCAGCAATAATTTCTCAGGGAGCAGGATCATAATTTTAGTTTGGGAAGACATTTGAAAAAAAGAGGAAAGGAATAAAGGGGGTTGGTTTCATTTTGTGACATATCTCTTTCCACAAGGACATTTTTGATAAGCTTTGCAAAGTAATGGCCTTATTAATGGTGAGGTTAGCTCTAACAAGATAATAATAATGCTTTCTTTATTAATTTGTGCTCTTAAAGCACTCTGGTAATCTCTAACGTTAAGTCAATAAAATTAATTTAAATAGAGAAAAAGTAGAGGCTAGATTTCCAGGAGTTTTGGTCATTATCATTAAAATACCCAGAGAAAAGAGCAAAAGGGTCAGGAAAAGTGAAAAGACAGTTAGAGCTTTACAAGTATTAGGAAGCTGCCGTCTGCCGAAGGAGTGGAACAACATGAAAACCAGACAGTGAATCATCATTACTGGTGTGTGTAAAACCTGACTGGGAATTTAGACAGGCCCTCTTGTTTGACTTTGCCCATCCCTTCTTCTTGTCTATTTTTAAGTTATTAATAATTTTGTTAAACAGCCACGTGAGGTGGCCCAGAAGTCATCGTCCTTTCCCTCAAGCCTACCTTCAGCCATTTTTACTTTCTTGAAACTTTCTCCAGTCTTCCTCTCATTTAAACTACTTTGGCTACACAAGTCAAGAAGGTTTTAGGCCCTGGAGAGCTGACCAAGGCTCACTAAAGTCAACAGCAGCCCTCCTTCTGACCTGGCTCCCTCTAAATGAAGTCCTTGCTTTAGCTTTGTATTAAAATGAGGGTTTTAGAGATGCAAATAAATATATAAGACCAAATTTTTTAAAAATTGGAGGGGGGAGTTAGGGGTAGAGAGTAGATGCATTATGCCTCTGGCTACTTTAGAAGGCGGGTGTTGGAAGGGAGAGCATAGGCAGAAGATATTGCCTGGCTAGCAGGCAGAAAGGCAGGAGCAGTAGAAGAGAAAATTCTTTGGGGTGAACCTAGCTATTAGGAAAGTCACGATCTTTTCACTCTTTTCATTCCTGCAAGTTAGACTATGCTGCAAAGAGCATTTCTTTTCATTGATTGCATTTGCAGTGGGTTTGCCCAGCCATAGCAGTCTATCTGGGAGTTAAATTGCAGTAAATCAAAAGCCACAGATGCAGGAGAGATAAGAACCACCACCCTTTAAGACAGGTCAGAATAAGGTTTGTGGTGACAGCAAGTGAGCGCATGGAAAGGATCAGCCCTGAGCTGCAGCTGCAGCTGCACAACCATCCCGGCACATAATCACCAGCCTCGCTCAGCTACCGAACCTGCCCAGCAGGCTCGGGACAACCTGCTCCTGCAAAGCTGAGCGTCCGCCGCCAGCCCCTGTGGATGAGGTAAGGAGGAGTCACGGTGGCAGCAGAAGGACCTGGAGGGGTAGAAAACACCAATTATCTCTCAGTCTGCCTTTCAGTGCAGCCTGCTTAAACACCTGTAATTTTCTGAAGACTCAGACAGGTTACTGGACTCTTCAAGGGTACTGCTTCTGGCGAAAACGAAACAAAAAGAAGTAACCTTACCTTAAATTTAACCCTCTCTGGCAGGCATAGTAGTTTTAAGACGCAGTTAGTCCCTCTTTAGTACTTCTGGGGTGTGCTGAAACACCTCCTGATCTTGTGTCGAGTTAAATCAGCGAAGACGGAGGACCATAAATCCCTGGGAATTAGTGAACTAGTTCATGCTTGAGCGAAGCAGTTGGGCATAGAGCAGCAGCATACAGGCCTGTGTTTTTCAGCTATCCCACCTGAGCAGAACTTGCTGCAGGGGTCCAGGATGGGCTTCCCACAGTGGGTGGCAATCTCAGGAGCCCATGGCACAAGCAGTCTCAGGCAGCACAAGGACCTCTGTATCACCAGTTATTTCCTTCCAAACACAGCTGCATTTCTCAGGGATCACCAGCGTGCCGTGGCTCGGATACATCCTGTTCTCCCTGTTGCTCTCAGCAGATCGTCCACCTGCTTTGAAGTGCCCCAGACCCTGATGCAGGCAGCCCAGGGGTAGCTAACTACGTCTGTGCTCTACCTGGTGGCAGAGTCAGCTGGCACTGAGACAAGATGTGTCCCTTGTGGCTGTGATAACTACAAGAGAGGGGTCACCTTTTTCCTTCACTGGCTCTTGCTTCGGTCGCAGGTAACATGGATCTTGCAGTCTCATCACTGCTCATTCACAAGTGGAAAATGAAAAAAAAACAGGCTCTAACCCCTGGCCACATGATGACCCCAGGCTGCTTGGAAGAGGAAAGATGGAAATAACAGAAGAAAGCTTGCTCTTGACTCGCCATGTACTGATTTGTACCAAGAATCAACACTCACTGGGGAAGGAGTCCTGCCTCCTTTTTATTGTATTTTCAGAGCATTTATAAATGCTTGGTAGGCACACCCAAACTCACAGGTATTTATTCCATGGTTCCTGATTTCTTGTGTCATAGTAAATAAAATACTGTGAATAACTACATAGGAGAGCCTCTCTGCTGGCCAGCTCACTGAGGTCAGCAAGAGGGCTTGCAGGTGGAGTCAGCCAAAGATGTCTTTGCTGGACACATCTAACTCTAACAAGTCTGCTGAGAATTCAGATTATTCTAAGTAGTTTGCACAGTTATTCTCAGGAATGAGTCAAATAATTAAAGTAGAAACACTGAACCTTTTTTTGTGTGTGTGTGAAGAACTTAACATTTTATGTTTTTAAGTCCCTGGCTAGGAACCTTACTTATTCTTCTTCAGGGCTGATATAACAGAGCCTCCTCTGACCACACTGGCAGGTGTCTGCACATGAGCATCCATTTAGGCTCCATTTTTGACAGTCTTGGACTTAATCTCAATCTCTCCCTGTAGCAATGAAAAATGGAGAATGCAATGAGGATGAAAAATACCCAGAAAAAAAAATAAAAGATTACTTTTTCCTTAAAACTTGGGTGTGAATATTGTTTTGGAATGGGGAAGAAGTTGATGGAAAAGGAAGTCCCACACTGAAACCACAGAAGTCCTGTAGGATTTGAAGGAGATGGCTTATGTGAGCAGTTGATGTGGGTGTGCGTTTTCCCTGTGCTCCCCGATGATGTGGTTGACTCCTCGCCTCTGCTGGCTCTTGGTGTGGAATACATGGGGGGGGATTTGACTGACTGCTCGTCTACAATATGCTTCATTGTCTTTTATTCTCTTACAGCTGTTTTTGCGAGTGTGGGCTTTGAGGGACTGTATGTGCAGCTTTTGTGTGTGAGGAGTTTGCAAAAAAGATTTAAAGGGCCGCATTTGGGGGAAATTTAAACTTAGCCTCCACGTTTGCATGCTTTGAATTACACACCTAGATGCTTGCCCACTCACTTTGTGTTGGCTACAGTTTTGCTCAGGCCAAAATTCACATGGGAGTACTCAGACTGTCTGCATGTGCAAATTGGAAGATTAGCTACCTAACAATTGGTCCAAAAACATAGAATTTACAAGCTCAGCCAAAATAACAGGTCAGATTCTCTGATGGTGGAACTTGGCATCACATTACTGAAGTCAAAGGAGCTTTGCAGATTTACACCAGCTAAGGATTTGGGCATAGGTGTTTCCTGAGTGCGAAAATCCAAAGGGAAAGAAATACTCTATTCAGTTTGTTTTTACAGGGCAGAGTCTACAGAAAGTAGTCATTTTGCCAAAGAGGCAGAGATCACCTCGTGCCTGTTTGTGCATGAGCAATGGTATCTTAAGGGAATTTTCAAATTTGTGCTGTGACAAAATTCTACCATTCTTGCCAAGAAACAGGAGCCTCTATAGCTTTGATGTCCTTTTCTTTTCCTAAACAGTAGTACAAATGATATTTCTTGTACGTGGAAAATTCAGGCCCATATTTTCGCTGTATTAACTGTAAGTGCATTCTCAGTTGTGGCAAGTGGACACATCCCTTGTAATTTCATATGAAGCTTCATATGGTCCACATGCACTTGTCCAAACACTGGGGTGTCACTTAGCTACCACAAGAAATGTGCTTCCTACGCACTTTGCTTTCTTTATTTTCTTTCTTTCTTAACTCATCACAAAATGTTGCAACTGCATAGCAGCCTCTGGGCCTGCCTTATTTATCCAGGTCTCCCCTTCCTTCACACTTCCCACCCTGCTTAGATAATTTGTAGTTGCAGGATCAATTACTGGTATGGAAATGGTTTAGCAGAACCCATGACCACTGGAATCTGGGACCTGCGTTTTAAATGTGTCTATAATGTTACTGTTACTCCCTGCTCTGTTTCGCTGGGTGTGTCCTATGCCGTTTTCCCTTTCTGAGGAGCTGTTACAAGGCAAGTTTATTCACCCTACCTGAGTATTGGAAGACCAAGCTGCACGGAGTGACAAGATTACAAACACTTTGATGGAGGGTTGGAAATACTCTGGAATGGAATGAAAGATTCACAGAGCCACAACTTGCCAGTGAGTAGAAAGTGGTATCTTTGCAGAGAGGGTAGGAAACAATAACTGGGCAATAATAAGATGTGCAAGCTACAGAAAATATTAAAAATCAGCCAAATCTAGTCTGACACCCAAGCCTCAAATAATGCTTCTAGGGATGGAGTAATTATTCAGGCAGAAATCTGCACCCACCCAAGCTTGCTACTTGTGAGCCTGCCAAACACAGCCCAGCATTGTGCCTTCAGATTCACAGCCATCCTTTAAAGATTCGTATTATAATCATATAGCTCTTTGGAGACACTAGTACAGGGGA
This sequence comes from Rhea pennata, assembly GCF_028389875.1. Classification (NCBI taxonomy): domain Eukaryota; kingdom Metazoa; phylum Chordata; class Aves; order Rheiformes; family Rheidae; genus Rhea; species Rhea pennata. The sequence goes on from NC_084678.1 coordinate 6,565,038, forward strand.
TTGCAATGTGATTGCAAGAGGAACACTGCTGCAGGTAAATCCTAAATTTGCAGAAGATAATGAAGAGCTGTGTACTATGAGCTCCTGAGATTGTGGACAGAAGAACCAGCTGCATGGAAAAATGAGCAATCCTGAAAATCCTAGAGCAGAAAAGGAGCAGAAGACAAGTTAGCTGCATGAAAAAGCAGCTAACCATCTAACACACTGTCCTTGGAGAATGATGACAAGAAGAGATGGGTATTTGGGTTCAGGTGCTTAGGACATGAGAACCTCAGCTTCTCTTGAGTCCCCTTTTCTGCAAATTCATGAAAAGACTTGATATCCAAAGAAGAAAATTAAAAAAATTCCCTGGTTTCTCTCTGTGTTTGTGTGTCTTGTCTCCTGTGTGTAAGGTTAAACTGTTTCCTCCCTTTGGAGTTGGGAAGAGATTTTCTCCAAGGTCAGAGGAGGAGGTACTGTATGGAGGGAGTTCTTTGCCGCCTTCTACAGCATGAGGAATTGTCAACTGCCTGGAGGACATATTTTGTTCATTTAACCCAAAAATTGACTGCTATTCAAGAGACCTAGATTATTAGTGAGAGGTTTCATTGTCATCTGCACTTTTCCTGTGACATATAAATGGTTTTAATTAAGATCTTTCTTGCAGGCTGTTGAGAAGTTCTTGAATATAACTAAGAGTGTGTGCACTGGGGATAGAAGTGGTGGAGTAAAAATGTGCATCTCTCTGGTGTGTCTCAGTCTTGCCATGATATGCAGAATTGGATCCAGGCTCCCCAGATTTTGTGGCACAGGTTTGTCAGTTCTGGCCTTGATCTGATCTGAGATAAGGAGACTGAGTTGCCCTAAATGGTCTCACAGTGATTTGCGGTAGGAACATGATCAGTTGTTTTCTTACAACAACACAAGAACCATGACAACCTGGAAAGGGGAACTAGCTGTGTCTGCACACAGAGAAGATTTCAACATCAGACCTAACCAAAGTCTGCTGAGGAATGAAAGCCAGAGGGGCTGAAGGTCACAGACATGTGCAAAAAAGGTGAGAGACTACAAAACATGGAAGTGGGTTTTTGAGTAAGGAAAGGTTTAAAACAGTTGAGATGGCAGGGAGCAAAGATGACAAGGAGGGCGTGGGAGACTTCAAAATGATTTTGCTTCGAACTGCAGGATAAAGACTTGAGAGGAAACAAAATAAGAGGAAATGTTACCCCAGCTCTGGGGAAAAATAAACCAGAGATCCCGATAGCAGTTTAACCCCTGTGTCTCAGACTGGCCCACATCTCTGCGCTGTTGGGAGGTTCAGCCATGAACCAGCTCTCTCACCTTTTCCCTCTAGACCATTTCTGCTGGAGGAAAAAAAAGGATGGAAAAGAATGAAATGGTAGGAGGAATGTGCTATAAATCATCTCAGCGGAAGTGGAGGGCTGATGTAATTTTTGCCTTGTATCTTGTTTTTTTTTTTTTTTTTTTTTTTTTTCATGTTGAGGAAAAGGTGATTTCCAAAACAGCAGGCCATAAACAGAGATTCTCCAAAGGCCTTCAGAAAAAAACTACATACACAGAGGCAAAGTTGCACAAAAGTGGTATTAAAAATTGATCAAATAATAACATATAAGGATGAGACAGCATTTAAGTGACAATGACCATGTTCTAGGGACGTTTGCTGGCAAAACTTAAATGGGACCAAAAAAAGGTAACATAGGCACAGTGAATCGTCTAAGAGCAGTTGATTATTTAATGAAGGGGACTTAGCATTAGAAAGAGCTGGATAGCATAAAATCAGAGCAGGGAAGGACAGAGTGAAGAGGTGGTGCCTGTTATTCAGAGATAAACAGGGCACTGAAAAAAAAGAGAGATCATGAGGGTATCTATGCAGTTGCATCAAAACATCATGCCAAGTAGTGTTTGCGGTGAGAGGAGGGAAAGTGTCTGTGTGTGTAGGAGTGCATGAGTGAGATGAATCATTTTCAGAAATAGCGTCCCAGGAGCAGCAGAACCAACATTGCTGTTGGACGTATAGCTTAAGACTGAGTCAATTTTCTGATGTCTGATATGGGATGAGCTCATACAGCAGCTTTAGTGAGAGCACAGACAAAATCACTCTCCTCAATCACTTATTTTCATAAAATTTATAAGCTTAACATTGTTGAGTGCAGTGTCAAATGGATAAAAATTGGCTAACAAATCAGGGTGAATCTGATAGCCATGTAACGATAGCCACACACAGACATGCTTGCACAGACACGCAGAGCGGCTGCATACACTGCTTGACATGGTGGAACCAAGCAAGAGTCTGTCACCTCCAGTGTGCTGTAATGTGATATTTTAATTGGATAATTAACAATCTGGCACATCAAAAGGTTAGCAAACTGGAATCCAGATTGGCATTCTACCTTTTTTTTTAAAAAACAAAAAATCACTAAAATATTAGTTACAATAGAGGACAATAAGTTGAAGCTCCTCGGTTCTGCTCCAGGTTCCAGCACTGACAGTCTGACAATCTAGGGTAGCTCAGTTATCTTAAATGTACTTATTTGTCACATGAAGTGTCGGACTGCTGTCACTGGAGGTGGTACAATCAGCTCCACCCATAATAAAGTGGCAATAATAAGAGAGTCTGGGAGGTATAATTAACTGGCATAGCTGAAACATTTTCAGATGCATTAATGAAAGTAATGATCAAAGTTTTATTAGTATTAATTATGTTTTCAGGCACTTCACTACTTCCTACTTTTCAGCCAGGGCTAGAAGGAGAAGTACCAAAATACTGCAACAATGGTTATTGTCCCAGTAACACTACCACGAGCTGCAGCCAGGAAGTCCTGCTAGGAACTCCATTTTCCCTAGGGAGAAGAACTTGTATTTCTAGGCTGGAGTGCTTTGAGTAAATTCTGGATGTCTAAATGGAACCTCAGAATGTTTTAAGCCACATTCAATGATCCAAGTTTTTCAAGGGCTTTTATATTTAGCTTCCATAAGCCAAAGAACCAAGGCCAATGCATTCTTATATCCTGAGGGATGACCAAGAAAAACGTTTCTAGAAACTTCTAAAAAAATACTTAACATTTTGATGGAACCCAGGGGGGAAATCCACAGTAAAGACTGAAAATTACAAGTCTGTATAAATTTTACCAGTAATTATTCTATGAAATTGAATGGAGAATCTCAAATAGCCCTTGGACTTAAATATACATTTTCAAATCCATTAGCATTATTTCTTATCTGTGCTAAAATAATATTATAAGTAAACATGCAGGATGCTGAATGCTTGGAGAGGAGAAAGTCCTTGTCCAGAGAAGTTCATAACCAGTGCAAAAGTAAGAAGGAAAAGGATAAAATAAGCAAGCAAAGTGAATATTATGATAACAGGCAGATGGCTGAGTTGGGTAGAAAGGGATTTCTCCTCCTGCAAAATGTTTGAGAATTTTAAAATGTTCCCAAACCACATCCAGATGAAGCCAAGTCTTTTCCATGTGTTTTGCTGAAACTATTAAATAAGCAAGTATCTAAACAGTTTGGTTTTCAGCAACATCAAAAAGTAATCCCCAAACTGAAAGAATAATTTGAAAACACTGGAAATAACCAGAATTTGGATGTTTTCTGCTTTGGGGTTTGTTTGTTTTTAAGCAGACAGCTGGAAAGTTTCTCCAAAAAAAGGAAAAAGTGAAAATGTTTTGTTTCTTTCTAAAATATTCTGTGGGGAAATAGGTGTGATTTTCTGTTCACCGTACTTTGAAACCAAATAGTCAGACTAGCACTCCTAGAGCCCATGAGCTCCAGCCTGCAAGAGTGACATGAGTCAGAAGATGTTAAAGGTTCAGTTACACATGATACACATAAAGAGGGCTTCCGAAAGGTGATGTTTGGGACTCAGGAGGACGAATTACTGCCAACTCATCAGCAGCATTTTGGAGGGGGGCAAGGTGGGTCCCTTGCAGTGCTCCCTCCTTCCATCAGCAAGGCTCCCTGCAGACGTTCTCAGCAGCTGCCAGCACAGCCTGCCTAGGAGGGCAGGCAGTTTAGCCAGTGCTTAATGCTTCCCCAGAGAGCAGCAGGACGCAGCTCCACATCCCCTGCTCATCCAAGCCAGACGAATGCAGTTGCTCTGCAGGTCTAGAGACTGCATCCTCTAGATGACCATGGTAAATAAACCTTTTCAATAGAAGGAAACAGCTAAGAGAGCTCCTGGGAGCAGTACATGGGCACAGCTTATTAGTGGTGTGTACCTGCTCCCACAAATGTATCCAGGGCTCCACTGTCCCTTAATAACTTTGGCAACTCTGGGTCAGGGCAGTGCAATTCCCTATACTTAAAACTACCTACAAAGCTCAATGCCAAGTTTCAAGTAAATCAGGAGAGGGTTTTCTCTTTTTTTTTTTTTTTTTTCTTTTTTTTCATCTCAGTGTGGTGAGCCATGTGCCTTGCCTAGATCAAGAAAAGCCTCTTTTTTTCTGCAGGTGCACTGGGGGCAGGCGATGTGCCTTTGCACACTCACCTATATGGAAAGGCTGGCCCTATGCCTCTGCTGAGTGCTGTGCCTTTTTTACAGACACAAGGGCAAGCAAGGACAGGCATGTAACAGGCAGGGGCACAGACAAGTAGACACCCAAAGCAGCAGAGCTGATGCATTTATCATTAGCTTGGGGTTAGTAACTGAGCAAAGAATCCGGAGAACCACCCAGCTCTCAGACAATTATTCACTATTTTATCTTGTCAGGCGCCGGGAAAGTATTTTTTGTCAGTAACGAACAGAATAAAACTGCCATTAAAACCTATCATTCCTGGAGTTTTACCTTTCAAAGTAGACCTTTTTAACTGGTCTATTCGGTGTGTCATTTGCAGAAAGAATCGAGTTTGGTCTTCAGACAAACTAAAAGGGGTGAGATCACTAGGCTTTGGGATAAGGCCTTCGTGAGTACAGGCACGTTACGCTAGTCCTCGGTTTCAGCCGATGTGGTTCCAGGGCTTTGCTCCAGGAAAGCCTGTCTCAGAGTCTTCTGCTCAGCTGGTAGGATACTCAGCCTCTTACCTCAGGATCAGAGCAGTCCTACCTCATCCTGGCAAGGCAGTGCAGGCTGGTGACGCCACTCATGTCTGTCAACATTGACAACAGCAGCTTGGTTTTAATTATGTTTTATGATACCTCACAGCACAATGGCACATATTTATAGGCCGTGCTGGTAACGCCGCTCATTGGTAAGGTAACCAAATGCTGTGTTAAGACCCCATCTTCAGTAACTTATAACTTTGCCAAACCTAAAAAGTTCAGGCTGAAATTTTCCATGACAGTCATCTGCCAAGATGAAAATTTCAATAGATTAGTTGTTTCTCTGAACAAAGAATATCATACATTTCAGTGATAAGCATAGGAACAGAATAGAACAGAACAGAAGCTAAGGAAAGCCATTTCTTTACCTATAAAGGTCTGCAGGACTGAGGAGCTTGTTGGCTGGTCTTGGATTAGCATGCTGGCTTGATTTATTTGACAACTTCTCTTCTATGGACACTCGCACACAACAGAGCTGGCCGCAGAGTAACTCCAGCTAGCAAAGAGTATTTCTTCCTTTTTAATATTTTTCCCGTAACTAAGCTGCTGTTAAACTATGCCTAAAACCTAAGAAAATGGCTCGAGGCACTTCATTGACAGGTATAGCAAGTCTATAGGATTATTGAACCATCCTCAAGAATTTTAAAGAGAAGTGCAGCTGCCAGGAGATAGGTAGAGAACAATTTAAGTACAGAATAATATTTATTCAATTCTGGGGGTGAAATCTCCTCCTAGCCCATGAGGGACACTTCTGATGGGCACAGAGGAGCCAACTGCTTTCAATATCTGGTGAAAAGAACACAATCTCTTCATTTATTAACTTTTAGAAAATGTTACGACATTTGTACAGAACAATATTAGTTTCTTGGCTATAGATCTTGCACAGACTGACTCCTGTGCTTAACTTCCTAGACTGTAAATAGGTTCCACTGACTTTCATGAGCCTGTTGTAAATAAGATAACTTAGAGGATCAAAGCCCTATAAACTGTGTCATTAAATTTTAAGAAGTCAGAAGCGCTGCATGTTCTCTTCCCAGGCTGTACCAGTATCTCCCATGAGTGCTAATGAGACTGGTTCTGGTGTCACTGCTCTGTGGACAACGGAAGAAACAGATCTGATTTTCATCTTAATTGTACAGATGAAAATAGACAATAACATATGGAAATCAGTGTAGGTATACACTGCAGTCAAACTGTAGCTGATAAAGTTCTTGTTCATTTTGGGAACCTGTCTGAAGTTTAGTTTTCTACTTGAAGCACATAATGAATCAGATCAGTATAATAGGTTTGTGGAGTTCATTACAAATGACTGTCCATTTATTTGTCACCAGTCCAAGACCAAGAAATGACTAAACCAAGACTGACAGACTGATTCAGTTCAGGAACATTTGGGAAGGAAGACTCAGATTTTAGCCAAATTGATTGATGCCTCTGTATCTTGTAAGAGAGTTTTCCTGAAAAATCAGACTTTTTTTTTTTTTTTTTTTTTTTTTTTTTTTTTTTTTTTGTAAAAGGTTGCATGAAACAGGAAGAGGAAAGACAAGTGGAGAGGACTTCATCTCTTAAACCAGTACAGAGTCATGGGAGGAGTAACAGGGCAAAAGCATTATCTCAGTCTTATTTTTTATAATGTTTTTCTACAGCTAACTTCAAAATAAACAAAAAGATGTAAGCTATTGAAGAACCTCCAGGACAAAGACTATTTTAGCTGTTATACCAGCAAGTGCTTTTTTGCTGTGTCTGAAGTACAGAACCAAGAGGAATTTCTTGGTTTATGAATTTTTTGATGCCAGAGTTGGATGAGACCCTTTTTTCTTCTCTCCTCCTAACCCCAAGCCCTAGTTCCATGGCAAAGAAACCCAGGCTGCAAGAGCTCTGATACACCCCAGCCGGCATTGCTAATGTTGGAGGCTGAGGGGCAAGAATTGCAGGGGCCACTCGGGAACACGTCTGCTCTGTAAGCCTTCATGTGATGGCTCCAAGTACGTGAGAAACAGCCTGTGTTGAACTCTTTGCTTCACTCGGGCTTTTTGCAAGCCTTTGCAAAGTTTCCTCCAAGAGTGCCAGCTACTGCAAATCACCTCTGCAGGGTTTGGCTGTCATCTCTGAAAACGCAGAACTTTCCCTGAAGTGTGAGACCCATTTTTGTCAATGGGAGTTTTTCCCCAAACAAAGAAGCCAGAATTTGGAGGAAGATAAATGGAAAAGACAGCAGCCACTAAAGGTCCTGATACCATGCAACAAACCCTTCTTAGCAATACAAGATACAGAATAGCATCTAGTGCAAGTTCCAGTTAGCACCAGAAACTCAGGATACCTTTGCAGGCAAACATCACTGAAAAGGCAGGTGGTAAAACAAGCATATCCTGAGCAGGGGAGACCAATAAATCATTCATGAAAAGAATAGGAAGCATCATAGCCAGGGCAAAGAGAATGCTAATTTGCTTTGCAACCTGATCAAATGGAACGACTGGCCTTGAGGGATGCAGCCATTTTGGGGGTTGATTGCCAGAGCTAATACAGAGCATTAACTTTGCAGCTTTGCTCCAGGCAGAACTTGTCCCAAGTGATCTAAAACTTTCAATGCACTTATTCTATCAGAAGATTTGTGTGTGTGTGATTGCCTAATTAATGAGGTTCCTTTCAATATTAATATGCAGAAAAGTTTACTGCCTTAAAGGTGTGTCAATATATACATTTTTCTGGTTAAAATTGTGTGCCTTTGGCTATTCTAAAATATAAAAGCTATTAATTAATGTATACAGTGCTTTGGGGGGGGAAAAGGATCGAATTGCTGAAATCTTTGGGGAGAATTGCTACAGATTTTATGCCAAACGTCTCAATAAATTGATACGTTAAAATGAGTAACCCAAAGTATTTTAGTAAAGATTTTTCACAAGGCTTCACCTACTCCCTCCAACCTATCAAAGAATACTGTCAAATGATTTTAACCCAATTGCAATGAAATAAATCCAAGTGCACACGCACCTCCCAAACCCATTTTAGGTGCTCCCTATCCTGCATAAGGACCTGAGGGGAGCAGAGAAGCCCCTGTCATGCGAGGCATCACACCAGTGCCAGCCCCTGATGCTGGGTGGGCACTTGGCCCCTTCCCTGAGCTGTCTCGCTCTCCAACCATGCTGTGAGCCCCAGCCCTGCCTTGGCCAGCACTGAGGAGCCCTGCAGAGAGGTAGAGCTATTGCCCTGCTGAGGCCACACTTCATTTTAGGTGTGAACCTGTGCTCTGAGGTACCTCTTGCCCTGCACCTCATATCTGGGAGAAGCCAGGAGGAGTGGAGTAGCATAAGTAATATTATTGTCTTTGTTTTTATGTATGGTAAACTGAGGCACAAACACAAGATAGATGCCCAAAACTATTTCCTTGTGATTTTACCTGCCTGAAGGCCTTCAAAAACAACTACCTCTAAGTGATTTTGTTGGAGGTTATACAGGAAGCCTGTGGAAAAGCCAAATAACAAGGGCTGAGTACAAAGCTCATATTTTAACTGTATGACTATCTTTCCTCCCCAGTGGGTGCCAGTATAAAGACTGCCAGATGGAGCCTGAAATTATCCCTCCTGCTCTTAAATTTCTCAGGGTATCTCATATTATCCTTTCATATGCAGCAAATCCTGCCACGTACCTCCACCAGTGATTGGTGCCGAGCATGCTCTCATCCCCAAGACTTTGCAGGAGGGGAGCAAAACCCTTTGAAGACTTCTCCCAGCATGCCTGGACCCTAAAACTGCTGTCTGTAGATGTGCAGAAGCACATGTAGCATTAAATATTCAAGAAAAATTGAAGGAAAGAAAACCTTTCATCTTAATCAACCTGTTGGGAGAAAACAGCTGATATCCATGCAAGAAAACATAAGCACCTGTGGTTGGGGGAATGGGTGAGGTTATAAATAACCAGCTCTTCCTAAAAAACTGTTTCTTCTCCAGATGGGATGCTTGGGAGTGTGTGGGGTGAGTTTCTTGAGCAAAAGTCTTCTGATCAGGAAGCTATTTGTTTGGAGAGCGTGTGTGCATGAGCTTATATCTCATGAGATGGTTTAACAAACATGAGTTAGTTACAATGAAGTGGTAGAAGTCAAAGCAAGGTACAGATAGTCTTGAGATTCCGTTTGCTTCCTGCTTGCAGGGCCTGAGGCAGAGATGGGAGAGGAAGTCAGAAAAAGGAGGGCTGTGAAATGTCATCTTAGGATAAGAAGTTTCCTTCTTAGCTCCCTGTAGCTAGGAGGAGGTAGGAGATAAGCAGCTGCTCATGGTGGGATTAATAACATCTTTTTAAAAGTCATGTTTTGTGAATCTTATGTGATCTCTAATAAATACAGTGAATATGAGATTTTTGCATAATACTTTGGTCCCAGTGAAGTATACTCTAATGGGATTGCTGCCACCCTTCTAATAAGTGGTGGTCTAGCCCCTGTGTAAGAAGTGGCTGGTGAAATGGGGAGGAGGAATGCAAATTCAGAAGATCACTGTTCTAAAATAGGACAAATAGATCAAACTGTTCCAAGGACCTAGTTGCAAGAGCTTTGTATGATTGTTTATTTCTCCTGTAGTAGCAGGCCCTTTGCAATGTGATGAGTTAGTGCCTTAGCTGTTTGCTTCTGAGGGCAGGTCTAGCTCTTGCACTGGGTAAAGCAATTTAATAGGTTCACTTGTGTGCACCATAGAGGAGCTCCATATGCTTTAACTGGTGATCACAGTTCAGGCTGCCATGTGAGAGCCATGGCAGATCAGACTGAGAGCTGCAAAAGACTGAAGTTTCTGTAGCAGAAGCCTTGTCTGGCACAAACAACGAGGGTTTCGTTTGCAAAATCCCAAACTGAGTGCAGAAATATAGGTATGCTTATTCTAGGAGCAGTGCTCTGTAGAGGTACACAAGGAGGAATGATGTGAACATTGCAGACTTTCAGAGGCGGTGACATGCCGTGCTCTAATTGTGCTGCATTCAGTTGCCCTGTATTCAGATGCATTTTAGTGCCTATTTGAAAGTGTGAAGAGGTTGCACGTTTATCTTCCTCAAGAGGAACATATTTTGGGCTCTGTAATGGGCTCTGACTCAGTCCCATGCATTTAGAGAACTCTAGGCTCCTTTATCTGTGTAGTTCAGGACAGTCCCTTCAACCATAAACCATAGGACAAGGAATATATCTTGGTGCCTGCTCTACGGGGTGCTAATTCATTACTGATATCTAAGGTGCTGCAGTTGTATTACTAATAAACTAGTTGAAACCGGAAAAGATTCCTTTGTCTGCTGCCAGCTCCTGTAATAACGTGTCCTAAGTGTGCTTTCTTCTCACTCTTTCAAGTCATGCACACACAAGTTTGCAAAGTGGTCTCTTGTCTGAGCCTCACAAACTTGTTCTACTTAAAACGTGTCTTAGATTCTAGCGAGGACTGCCAGAGGGGAAGCAGTGTTACACTGTATTGCACCACAGAAACCACCCAACTTAAGTGGATTACTCTTTTTGCCATGGGCTGACTTGCTTGTGCAGGTTTGCTTTGTTATCAAATGTCTGTTACGACACAGGAAAAATACTGGACTGAACAAGGCCTGTTCTGTGATCTGGATTAGCCTCTCTGTTTCCCCATGGGAGCTTTAAGGAAAGACTCTTCTGCATTGACCAAAAAATCCTTGTCCTGAAAAAGCTAACTATAGAAAAAGGAAATGACACCACCTAGGTTTAAAGCTAGCTTGTCAGCGGCCTGCAGTGTCTTGAGAGATGCTTGTAGTCCTCCCATTGGTAAAGCCTCACATATGATGAACTTGGATGTTGACCATCAGGCTTCTAGGATGCCTTAGTCTCTTTCCTCCTGTGTCAGCTGAGTCAGTGACAGTATTTTGATTGTGCTTGGTTTCACTTTAGAGCTTTGTTTTTTTTAGAATTATAGCACCTAAACCTTTCAGCTTGTCTGCAAGAGATGGGCTGGGAGTCAAGGAAGTTCTTCTTAATCCTGTCTTCTGGGTATGGGTTTTTCCCAAGTCTTGTTTCCTATTGTAAGTTTGAATGGCCTTTGACTCCAATTAGTGTAATGCAATAAATTCAGGGCTGAGTTTCAGAGGATGTGTTTCAGTGGTGGAGCTATTGTAGCTCAATGTTGGGCAATGGAGTCCTATCTCTCCTGTCCCCTTCCTCCCTCAAAAATTAGGATTTTAGCTCCTAAAACCTGAGGGGTTTGTAAAGCAGGTCAGGGGCTCTTCTGTTCTCTGGGTTCACTATTTTCAGGCTTTCGCAATATCCATGTAAGCCAGAAACCTTCTTCTCTTTGTTAATGCTGAGACTCTGGTATATGCACGTGACTCCAAGGTCTAGAGTTTTAAGAAAATACCATGTGTCATGAGACTCCTCATAAAATCATGACAGTTGGCTAGCTGAATACACAAAGAGCAGTCTTGTACTTTTCTCTCTAAAGTTACTTCTATTTTGGACTAAAGAATCCTAGAAAGAAAAGGAGCAAAGTGCCCACAAAAGATCCTTGTGTCATGCCCCAAACTGTCTGGAATAAAGCTGCTCACCCCGTTCCTCTGAAGAGATGTCAGCCTTTGAAGATGCAGTTCATCAGATAATGCACCAGTTCGTAAAGGTATTGGAAACAGTACGTGGAGAAGCCAGAAGCTGAAAGTTGAAAACTGAGGCTTTTGAATGTGAAGGCTCAAAATATATTGACTTTAGAGTACTTTCTATATTTCTATAGACAAATAAATAAGTGCTTAAAAAGAGGGTAAAATCAAACCGGAGGAATCCAGATTGTGACAGATTATCCTACAGTAATTGTGAAACCCGGCTAAATTTTAAAAAAGAGGCCCTGAAACTTCTCCTGAACAGAACTGGTGTTTATACCTAGAAATGGTGATGAGTTTCACTTTTCATTACAACCAGATTATTCAGGTTTCTTCAATGACTGTATGTCAAGGAATTTAAACCACTGTTAAAAAAAAAAAAAAAGCGTAGCTTTGTGAACTGTAAAATGACTGTGGTAGTAAAGCCTACGCTTGCTAAAGAGGAGCAAGTACATTCCCTGCAGAGGGGAGTGCAAGCCGTAACGCCCTGCTGTGGGATGCTGGTGAGGGGGCAGGTGAAAAGCAGGGACATTGTCCTATTTGTTTTCGTTTCTAGGACTAACCTCCTCTGTTAGCCTTGGATGCTTTTGAGAGCTGCTAAATTGGCTTTGTCTTGTGGTCATTGACAATAACAGTTTTTACCATCTCAACATCATAGACCTCAGTGGCCAATTTAATCCCAGTCATCCTGCTCCTCCAATAGCTGAGACTGATCTGGAGAGGAGGTACGCTGGGGCCTACCCTCCTTCACAAGGTGCGTCTTTAAGGAAGAGTCATTAACCCAAATTACTTGGCAGCTCTAAGAAATTCTAGCAGGTGACTTTTACAGTGCAGTCAGTCACTCTCAGCCCCTTTGGCTGCACTAGTTGCTCTGAATAACTACAGTAGCTCTGCTTGTGAATTACTGTGATTTGTCAGCTGTAACTTAAGCCCAGCTAGAGTTTTGATGCTTTTGCCAGCAACATGTGAAAGAAAATATTTGAGTGAAGCAGTCAAAGCCAGGTTGGGTAAAGTAAGGGGGAGGAGGGTAGCTAAGCTGACCTGCCCAGATTTATTTCATGCAGTGGTGAAACCAGCCCACTGACTGGATTTAAGACCAGTGGATATATTTAATCTGTTTGAATAACTTCTGATGGGCGTTGGGCTGCTTTCCCTTGGAAATTATAATCTGATCCTGCATACCATCTAAATAATGCAATAACCTAGTATAATGTCCCTTTTTTTTGGAATAAGTATTGTAATGTCCCTTTTCTTGGAATAAGAATACGTAACACTGAAAACAAAAACATTTATTTAAAATGGAAAACACCCTTCTAACAAGAATTGCTGCACTTTGGACAGTGAGAATTTTTTTTCCTCTGCTGGGGAAGAGAGTGACACTGAGATGAGCAGGAAGCAGGAAATTCAGGCTGGTCTCTAAGTTTCTAAGTCCAACTCTCTTTGGTGAACTGCACAGAAACCAAATGCTGAATAACACTATCAGTAATTGTACCTAGCTTACTGTTGGGTAACCTGAATGATGTTTTCTGCATTCCAAGTGGGAGTTTATGAAGGTCATTGAACTTAGTGAAATGTGCTAGGGAACTGCAGATCGATAGGTAGTGGCATTCACCGTAACAATTTATGTATATAGTTTTAATAAGCTGGTAGTTTTGTAAATTCCTGTTGCAAGTTCTCTAGTAGTGAGACCTTTGGAGAAGGACAGCATTTACCTCCACGCTTCACAAGAGCCTGTTCCAGAACTGGGTGCAGATTTTTAACTGACTCTTTGATAAACCCGTATCCTCTAGTAAGAATTTGAAAGGACAGTACTTAAGTGCATTTCTTCCTCCTGAACTTGCATATGCTCTGTGACAAACAAGAGTAATGAAGGTTAATTGTTACTCCAGAATATTATATTCCTTTTCTTTCTCATTAAATCTGGGGGCAGTGTGGGGAAAGGAAATCCCTGGTACTTGAACCTTGCTGGAAAAGTCTGGGTGGATGCCTAAAGCAAATGTTGCCTAAAAAAAAAAAAAAAAAAAAAAAAAAAAGTCCAAAGGTATTTCTCTTTTAAACAAAACTTGCCTACAAGTTGCCACAGATTTTACCTGCTGCTCTTGGTGGTGTTATAGCCATGAGAAGGGGTCTGAATTAGCAATACCTATGACTTTGTATTTGATTGTTTTAACAATAGCAGAAGCTTAATTCTTTCACCCTACGAAGGTAATTTCATCGATGTCAGAGTTTCTCTGTTTCTTAAACCCTATATAACAAGACCAGAACTAGCCCTGCTAACTCCAAGAGTGCATGAGGAGCGAGTGAACAAAAGAGGTGTTTCATTTTCCAACTTTTTTTATATTATTTTCCTGAATAGAGGAGAAATTCATACCTTTCATATTGGCTTAAAACTTCTCAGGAGGGAAGGGAGGAGCACTGAAACAGTGAAGTGGGAAAAAGAGAAGGTGGAGGAAAGAGCCTAGCTGCAGCTCCTGGCTTTCTGTGCTGCCTCTCCAAATGGACTACCTGGCTGCCTCATCCAGCCCTTACCAAGGGGGGTGGCTAATGAAGCAATTTGGGCTTTTATTTGAAGATCACTGAAAGTATTTCCTGTCCTTCCTGCAAAGGAAAGGACCTGCTTCAAGTCCAGCTTAAACGGATGGAGGCAACTGCACCAGAGTTGCCAGTTCAAGCCAAGGTACAGAGCAGTGCTCCTGGAAAAGGCAGAGCCATTAGGAACACATTAACTGACTGATGAACTGCCTGTGATTGCCTGGCAGATTCATTTCGAACTCCATCCTTTTAATTCTAGCTTCTCTTTCTTCCACGCGAACCACAAGGGAGTGGATACGTGAGGGTTTCTACCCAATTAGGCCTCTCTTCAACAGCATTAGGAGCCTGGGAAGCTGCTCGAAACCTTGCTGAGGTAGATGGAATATTAGCATCTGGAAAGATTTATGTCCATGACCTTCTGGATGTAAGGTGGCAGAGCAGCCCATGCTGTGCTACATCTAATATGCATATTCATAGCTCGTTTATTCATGAAAGAAATGACTGGATTAGCAATAGTTTGAAGGACGCTGATCATGGAGTTGAAATGTATTCAAGTTGCTCACGAATTAGAACACCATCATCTTTGTAATAAATTGGTAACCACTGTAAATCCTTGCATATTGGTGGTGTTATTGGAAATACTATGCTGTATTTTATCGGATTGGAAACATTTCACAGCTATCAACCTGTCAATTATTTTAGCACAACACAAGGCTTCTCATGATGATAGATGGTGATTCTAAATAATTTTTATAAAGTATTTCTACTTACTGTGGTGTCAGGAAGCCTGGCTGCCTGTGAAATATTGTGATTTTTGAAGCACTCACCTGATAACACTCCTTAATTGTGTAACATTAATCTATGTGTCAATCAAGTACTTGCAGACTAATATATGGATTTTTTTTCAGAGGTTTTCATAGAGGGGGGAAAAATTAAGATCACAGAAAACTGTTGGCAGCATATGAAGGAAGAAGCAATGCCAGACTTGTAACCAATCATGAAAATGCATGTTAAGAAGAATAAAGAAAAGATGAACCCTCTTCATTAACGAACTCTACTTTTATTCAGAATAAGAATGTCTTCCAGCAACATATTTTTTCTTCTCTCTTTCTCCCCACTTCTAACATACTTAACAAAAAGAAAAAAGCCCAGTTTTGCATGTCTTGAGCAGATTCAAACATTTGTAGATCAGTAAGGTGCTAAATATTAGATACCTCCTCTTTAAGTTTCAAAATCCTTTTCAGAGGCTAGTTAATGATATTATTTTGCCTTTCAGAAAAGAAAATTAATTCAACACATGGTGATGTGACCAAGATAACAAAGTGAGTTACTAACAGATGTCTCTGATGTCCTACTGGGTATATGAAGTGGCACACTGTGATCACAAAATACATGAGAGATCAGGTTGGCCAAAGTTACTAACTCTAACCTCAGTTCCCTTTGTTGACCACCTCTACATTCAAGCCAAAGAACAGAGAGATAAAAGGGACACTAAAAGTGGCTTAGGGTCAAGGAGTGCCACCAGCTTTCTGCCCTGTCCAAGGGGAACACGGCCACTGAAGCGATGGGGATAGCCGAAGGAACACAGCTGGCCAGGAGCAGGCTATGTGCCCGCCTCGATGACACTGCCTTTTCATCTGCTGGTCAGCCTGGGCCACACCAGAGAGGACTTCCAGTGACTGCCAGCAGGGCTGGAATTATTAGCCTTATTGCACCTTGATCTTGCTGAGCCTAAAACGGCATATAATCCACCACCACCAAATCCTGCTTCAGGTGCCTGCTAAGCCATGGCTTTCTCCTACTCCTGCTGCTCTTGGTTTATTGTTAACATCAAATGGGCTGGCACCGCAGTCCAATCTGCCTGCTTCTAGAGCTTGCTGTGGAATAAGAAAGACCAAAATACTTTTTTTTGCAAAGGTACATCCAGTATGCAGCTACAAACCTGAGCTGTTACAGACTGACATGCTGGATCTGAAAGAGTGCCTGTGTCAGGAGAGTCTCTGATTTCCATTGCAGGGTAACCTGGGAGGCCGATGCTGCTGCCATTCCTGAGCGGTCTGCAGATTACAGTACTGACCAGTCTGAGCAACTGTGTGCTCTAGGTGGTCTGGTATTTATCCCTATTTATACATCATGCAGCCTTTTCCAGCCATTAAACTGATTTTATATGTGCAAGCCTGTTTCAGCAATTAGAGCAAAAATTTTACGGCCCTTTTGGTTTGAATTGGGCTGGTTTCAAACCCAGGTACTAAAATGGATAAAGATATCTTGAAAAGCAAAGGAATTACACTGTACTCTCAGATCCTCTGCATCATGTTATGAAAGACACAAGGATAATATTTGTATAAATTAAAGCTATTGGAGATGTATAGTATTTCAGTTTCTGCTTCATTAAGTTGTCCTCCAGCCCTGAACATCCCTAGATCTATTCTGCAGCACTTTACTATTTTAAATTTAATCTACTCAGCTGCAGAAAGAAAGCTTAAAAGGATATTGCCTCTTTAAATTAAATGTGGAAAAAAATAACAATGGTGGAATTCCTGCTGAAGTGAATGCAATCTGTTATATAAATCCTAGAATTCATAATATTTTCGTATGTCCTTCAGCCTCTATGCTAGTTCAGCAGTACCTTTCTTCCCCGTTCCACTATCACCACGGTTGTATTTTTTTCATCAATTTTAAGACCAGAAGAAACCACTGTGACCATCTAATCCAATTTCATACGTGTAACAGACCATAGGACATGTCTGGATTACTTCCTAATTTGATTAAAGCAGATCTTGGAAAAATATCTGATCTTTTCCCTAAAATTTCTAAGTGACGGAATAATCATCCATTACTTTAGCTCTGTAATGATAATAATAATAACGTGCCCTCTATTTTAAGTCTGGACTTTTGTCTTATTCTGACTTGCAGCTCTGTGGGACTTTTTTTTTCCCTTGTGTGGACTTGGTGGCAACCAAATAACCCCTGAAATTTTTAAATTTGTGGACAACACACTGGAACATGGAAGTTTTCACTGTCGTCCTCCTAAGTCTTCTATGAGTCCTGCCACAAACTAAGCAAGGATTCATCCATGCTTGCTGGTAAGAACCAAGAGGGTGTTTTAAATCATGATCTCTTGGGGATTATCTAAATCATTCAGTACCTCGGGGCATCAGTCTCCCTGTCACATCCAGAGCTTAAGCCTTCTCCTGTAGGTGGGTATCCAAAGCCCTCCTATCCGATGCCACAGCTCTGGCTGCTTACCTGGGGGGAGCAAGAGGCAGGGATGAGGTTTGCTACTGCACACAGGAATGCAAGCACACATCCCCAGAAATCCCTGACTACATCCCAACATTACTTTCCTACCCTACTCTATTTAAGCTCTTCTACTTTGTATAAAATTATCTGTGCCGGGAGGAGGGAAAGATGTTGCGAACATGCCTCTATGAGTGAGTGGGTAGGACATCTGCTTGGAAGGGAGGAGTGAAGTTCTGGGACTCATAGCAAAAATTACATATACATTTGGTACATAAATCCTGCTGTGTGTAAGACAGACCTGATGGGAAAGCTCCAAGAATACTTTAGCAAGTGGAGCTCTTCAGCCTGGAGAATCTGAAGAATATCTTATTTCCATGTACGCAAATGAGACATAAGCTTGAGACAGGCAGTGAGCTGCTTCTGGGTGTTCCAGGAGCAGAACTTCAGGGGACTGGACAACTTTATTGTTAATACTGCAGACGCCTCCAGCCTGTAAGTTTAAGGAGTAGTCTGGTGGGGGTTTTGAGAATCTAAATAGAAGACTGAATGTTCTTGACTCCCATAATAGGTGTTTGACTTCTTCTGTGTTTTGGCATTATCAGGTTCTTAAAGGAAGTGGGGATTTCAAAACAACTCCAAGTTATTGCCCTGTCAGTGGGAGAATTACTTTGGAGCTGGGTAAATTCCTACAAATAGAATTAGCAGAAGAACATGAATGAAACAGAAACTCGGAGAGGTGGCGCGATCTCCATCCTTGGAAGATTTCAAGACTCTGCTAGGCAAAGCCATGACTGACCTGACCTAGTGTTGGCAACAATCCTGCTCTGAGTGGTTGCACTAGAGGCCGCCAAAGCTCCCTTCCAGCCGGTGTTCCTGTGATGTGGGAGCACGGAGAGACAAGGTCAGCGAGGATTTTCTGCAAAATTTGCTGCATGGAGTCATCTCGGAGTCACAGCAGGTTCTCTGAATGGGAAGTAGCTCTTCCTCAACTCCAGCCATGAGAGAGGGTTCTCGTGGGCATTCTCAGTAAGAGCACCCTGGGAAATAGCAATCTGCAGGGAAATAAACTATGTCATTGGGAACAGCAATTAAAGAAGCCAAACGAGATTTCAGGGAAAAGCATGAATCTATAAGGCCCAGTAGCTAATTGAAAGAGAAGCATCATCTTCAGGCCTTTTTCATTCACAGGAAGCTCCTGCTTTCTGCTAAAGGCATATTGCACTGGCGACGGTAGCTCAAGACAACTGTGGTTGCCTTTGGAATTAAGTTGTTAGTTCAGAAGAGGAACAAACACACCCCTTCCCTGGAGTCCCAAGTTCTTGGCTGAAGGAGCTTCCAGCCCTGCTGTACTGCATGTTCAGGGTGGAGCAAAGTGATTCAAGCAAAGGCAGATACTGATTATAGCTTAATTGCTGCTGCAATAGATCTCTTCCCCGTGTTCAGCTATCTCCTGGCACAAGGCACCAAACCCCAGCGGAGGCTGGGGTGAAATTCTATCCTCAGCAAAGTCCAACGGCCAAATTCCCACGGACTCTGTTACCCCAGGAAATGTGACCATATTTCAAGCCTACTGGGGGTTCCTCTCAGTTTCTTCTACATCGCCTTTGGATCATAGTTGCTGGTTCACCCACCATATCCATTTGCTGGATCGGGTCAGTCAGGCCCATCTGGGAACGGGGCTGTGCTCCTATTGCTAACATTTGTAAAAAGGAGTACACAACAGGGGCACTTTAATAAACTTTGGGTGCAATACTGATAGAGCTGATGGGTAACTAAGTGAATGGCTAGAAAAACCTTTTCATTCAGAGATTTAGGATTTTCTTAATTGAAGGTCTGGGGGGGGGGGAGGGAATGGTATTTTTCCCCACTTAATGAAAACGGCCTTTTCCTCACTGTAACCAAGAAAGGAGGCTGTAGCACTTGGCAAACAAACTTCTATTAAGTGCGTTTGCTGGAAATGTTTCTACTTTGCTCTTGACAACTATCTTGAATATACTGAGCATTGCACTGTGCTCTAGCTTGCATAATTCAGACATGGGAGCAAAGTCCTTATGGGGGAGGTGATAGAGTCTTTCCTTGGGATATTTTTTTCCTGTTTAATACCTGCCACTTGTTGTAATCTGCGGCAATAACCTGTTTTGGAAAGTATGTTCCCAGTGTCCATGGATTTTCTCTCCCTGCAGCTGACTTTAGCAGCAGGGAGGAGAATGTCTTTGCAGGGCAAAAGAGGAGGGGGGAACTCCATGAAAGCAGGGAAATCACCCCTACCTTTCATTCAGCCTGGCAGATGTTTTAAGGGGTTCTGCGTCTTCCTCCAAAACTCCCCTTCTGCAGCGTGTTGCCTGGAAACCCTCTGCTTCTTCCCCTTTCACATTTAATTACTGCAAATTGCTGAAAACTTTATCTATACTCCTATCAGACAGACAAATCACTATTTGATTGGTAACAGATAAATGGACCTACACGATTCCAAAAGCTGATGTTTGCTTTTTTTTTTTTTTTTTTTTTTTTTCTCTCTCCTCCAGGATTCAGCCCAGCATTTCCCAAGCTGAGCAACAAGAAATAAGGCTAATTCAGGAAGGCCCTTGCTCACTGATTTTGTGTAGGACTACAAGATAAGAAAGGAGGTAGACAGACATTAGCATAAGAGACTGGTTTGATGAATATGAATGGATACTCTCATGTCTAGGCAAGTGGATAGCAATGAAACAGATGGTGCTTGTTCACTAGCCCCTGTGAAATGATGCTAGTGGTGGGGTTGTCCTTGCAGATGGGTCTCCTCCTTATAGCTTGGCTTCCGCCCTGGAAACTTCCATCAAAATGCAACCCATATGTGAAATGAGTTGCTCTTTGCCCAGAGCCTCCGTCTGCAAAGATGGAGGCTGAAGGCAGGGATGATACATTACGTGGGGAGAGAGGCCAGAGGGGAATAACCCATCCTCTCAGTGCCATGCTAATCCTGCGGTTAAATGCAGTTAAATGAGAGGGTATCGCACGGCGGCAGTGTCTGTGCTGGCGGGGCTCCCGGACGCTGAGGGTGCACCCACCCAGGTGTGGCCTCACAGCACTCACTTCCCAGCACAGAACCTGCAACCCTGCACCCAGGTCCTCCACGGAGCACGCAGGAGGCATGTGGTGCCTCCTGAGGCAAAGAGCCTCCCCACCGACATGGGAAAATCCACAGCAGGAGCCAGCAAAAATGGGGTGTTTCTGAAGCTCTCCCTTTCACATGAGGTGAGGGCTCTTCCCGCTTACACGCACACAGGCATCAAATGGAGAAGAAAGAAGTGTAAAGGGTAGGGGGGAGGCTGAGTCTCAGATTTTGGTTCTGATTCTCCTTTATAAAAGACAGCAATCACAGGCCCTGAGATGCAAGCTCTGGGCATCATTTGCAGGCTCCCAAGAAAGAGCTCCTGGACTCCAGGACCATCGCAGGTTGGAGAACAAGCTGCGTTCTGAAGCTGCCAGGAGTAATTCGCTCTGTCGTGACTGGAGTCCCCAAAAAGCAGAGCCTGGGCAAAGCAGAAAGGCAAGGTCGCCAGATGACTTCTAGAAAGAATAGTCTCCCCTAGGTCAGGAATGTCGGCAAACCTGACCCGAGGGCTAGCTGCCCTCAGGGCTCGCTTTTATTATTTTTTTTCCTCTGACAAATGCCTGGCTGCTGATTCTGCCATTACCCAGTTCTCATCTCCTCTGCAAAGAAGGGCAAGCTCCCGAGCCACCAAAGAGTTAATCCACACTGGAGACAAGGCGCGGAGCCCCACACGCCGGAGACGGGCTTTTCTCTCCTGCTTGCGAGAATCCCCTTTCCCATACAGTTTTGCACACTTGCAGCTATCACAGTGAGCAGGTTGTTTGTCTTTCAGTAGATCGGAGGGAGTCTGTGTAAACCTCCATACAACTGACTTTAATTACCTGCCAAACCTGCACCAAAGCATAAGCCCACATATTGTATGTGACATTACCAGTAGAGCAAGTACTGGAATGCAGGGGCTAGAATAATTTGACAGCTAACATAAAGCACCGTGATTTATATTTTGGTTATATTGAGATTTTTTTCCCCCCTCTTTGAGCACTCATATAAATATTTACTTGGATCCTAGGACCTTGCTTAACCCTCACAGTGCCATGTTTTATCTTCTTCCTTTTTTCTTTTTTTTTCTTCTCCAGTATTTTTTTCTCCAGCAGCTACTCCAGAAATGCCTTTCATTTGAAAGCACAGAAGATTTAAACCAAAAATAACTTCACCTTTAAACTGTTTCATCTGTAAACAATGTGATCCAGTAATCTTGATATACTTACTGTAATGTTCAATTGAAAACAGATTATGGAAAAGGACTTCTTTTAAAAGATACAAGACTTATTTAATAGAAACAGTGGTTTTGAATTTTAGAGGAGAGACTAGCTGATATTTCCACTGTGCTTTACATGTTTAATTACGTCATTAATTATTGAGCTGTGTAACATGGCCATAAAATCAATGTATTTCAAATTTAAACTCACCTGCTGTTTAATGCAACTGTTTCTGTTCTGCTTTATTTTGACTCAGGAAAAGATCCTTTTATTTTGTGTCACTTCATGCTTTAAGTCTGTGAGCAGAAGGACAGAAATCACTCTGAGAAAGATCTAGTAATATTACAAACCAGAAAGCCATTTTATTATTATTATTATCATGATTCCTGTCTGACTTATGCATGAGTCACTTATTGTCGCCCCAGAGGTTCACAGGTATTTGCTTGATACCTTTCTCTTCTGGGTGCTTGACTGGAGGTAAGTGAAGACCTGGAAATACCCTTCCAGAAACATTTTTTGCTGATATCTCTGATACTCCTTTTGTCCATCTACAGAGTGGGTTAACCTGTTGCTCCTCAGAACCAGTGTTGAACCTGAGGAATTTGTCCTATTCCAGTCTCTGAGATGAGGATGTTCTCTCGCAGCCCAGTGTAACACTACCACTACAGTTGCCAGAAGAAAATACCTCATCCGTGGATCAAGGCTGGCATAAAAATAACAATGGCTGTTATCAAAAGGGGGTTAGTGGTCCTCTTCCTGGTGTCCTGAATGCGCTCCATGCTCCTCGGCTTCCGCCTCAGCGCAGGATGGCTCCGTGCTAGAGCTGGTGTTAGCATCACAGCACTAGTGCTACCAGCCAAGCAGAGCTGGATGTGATTGGGGTATAAGCAAGATAGGCCAGACTGAGTATAAAAGTAAAAGCTTTCCTTCAGGATCTTGTGGGCAGAGATTTCACATTTGAAAGCACTTTTTTCTATGACTGTTGGCCACCTTAAATAAGAGACAAACAGAGATCCAGGGAGCCATAAGGGCTGGTGTTAGCTCAGAGACCTGTTTATAATTAAATGTTTGTAAAGGCTTTAGGTAATAACTGCACCACAGCACAAGAGCAAGGAAGAAGCAGTTAGCACAAGTCCAAGGTGCAGGTTTATTGCCCTCTGCAATTTCTCTTCTGAACGGGCCCCCTGAAAACAGCAGGAAAGCTTCTGCTCCATTAACCAGTTGAAGAGCCTGGACCCATGCAAATGTAGGACTGCAGGAGTTTGAAGCTGGCTTCCTCCCGCTTGTCATCTCCTTGCAATGGCTGATTTTGCCCCATGCTTCCAGCTGGGGTGACTAGGGGAGAGGCAGCATGGCCCAGGCAGCTCATAAGACCTAGTCCAGCCATGAGCCTGACTCTGACACCGGCCGAGCCACAGCATCTCTCGGTGCCTCAGTTTCCCCAGCTGTAACATAGAGGTAATGGTAGTGGCCTCCTTCAATAAATTACCTGAAGTTCTACAGATGAAGAAACGATTATTACTTATCTTTATGAAAGCGTATTTTGGATACTTGGCACTGATTTCTTGCCACTCTTATTTCAGAAAAAAATCCTTCTAAACCCAGTGCCCTTCTCAGTGAATGTCTGATATCCTTTAAAAAGCTAGCAGCATTTCTTCAGAAACAATGAAGTCTCATTAGTGGGAAACCTAGGCTAGACCAGAATTAGATCTCTGAGAGTTTTCAATAGTCAAATGCAGGTGCAAACGATGTATGTATTTTCAATGCATACACATTACCGCAATGTTGAACAAAAGCATCCTCTTTCAGTGTTTGTAAATAATTCCATCTCTGCATCTGTGTGGACGCATCCTAGCGTCTCCTGGTATCGCAGTGAAAACGAGTCTGCATAGACTGTACAGTCAACAAAATGGTGTGTTAGAGCTGCGCAATGACATTGTCACTGGAGGAGTTTACTCTGGTATAAACCTTTACCCACTGCCTCCAAAACTGAGGAAGAAAGGAGGAGAGAGAAGTTTGAGATGTTTCTTTAAAGAAAGCACTAAACTTGGTAAAAGGACATAGCTTTCCTACCTTGCTCTCTGCCCCTCATGCCTCAGGATATCATAAATTTTTGATACCAATAAAACAGAATTTTTGATGAGCTGCTATTTTGCATTAAAGCAACTTTACATGCAAAGATTGCATAATAGGAAGTAAAATTGAATTTTGCCTCAGAACAAGTTCTTATTATTAATTTAAATGTTTTTTATATATTTTAGCAGCAGCTTATCATTCTATATATTTAATTTCTTTCAAGTGAGAACACTTAGCATTGGTTTCCTTATCTAAACAAATCTTTTAAGAGAACACATGTATAAAGTGGAAATGCAGTGTTTTGCATCTGTGCCTTAAGACAAACAGTGAAACTTTAAAAGGGGAAATAAAATATGGCAGAGGACAGCTCTTTCCAAAATCTAGTAGCAGTCACTGTGGGACAGGAGGACACATCACTTTCCATACGTGGAATGCTCTTTTTCTGTCTTTACTATGGTTGCAATATTTATTGCAGCTATATCATGACAAATTTATAAATACAATATACACCCAGTGGAGCATTTCTGTTTAAGGCATAGGTTTCTCAATATCTTAGGTGTCAAATACACTGCAATCCATTTTCTAGCACTTCCATATAACATGATGGGCAGGACTAGCTCACAAATATAAATAGTGTCTTCCCTCTCTTGGATGCAATAGCAAGAAATTGTTTTGTAGCACTTCATGCTGTGTTCAAAATTCACTACTGAAAGCCACCTTTTAAAAAGTATGAAAAGGCAGCATCAAAAGCTCTTTCCCCCCTCTTCTTCTTCTTCTTCTTTTCCTTCTTCTTCTTCTCCTTCTTACATAAAACAAAAGTCCAGTGTGGGATCTTAAGAGACCACTGCATGCTGCATTACCGAACACTCTAGGCAGGATTATGCAATAAGCTATTTAGAGTGTGTATGTGTGTGCATGTTAACTTCAGATTTACTGTAACCTTAACAGATTGAAACATAACGATTTAAAAAAAGAAAGCAAAGCTTGCTCAAATAAGGAGCAAAATTACCGTTTCCCCCTCGATGGCAGGGAAAGTGCTCTTTCGATTTCATCAGAACGATGCAGAAATTAAAATAATAATAACAAAAATTAAAATAATGCAAGGGAAAAACCAGAGGCACCCCTGGAGCGCGGCGGTGGCAGCAGCGGAGGATGCTGGCAGGCCGGAGGCGCGGGGCGTGGAGCCGAAGCAGCGCGGCGCCCGCAGCCAGCGCTCCGCGCCCGCGCTCCCGGCCCCGCTCCGCGCCCCGCGCCCGCTCCGCGCTCACCTGCCCGGGCAGCAGCACGGGCCTGGCTTCCCCGCGCACGCGGCTCCGCGGCCGCGGAAGGCCGGGGGGCTCGCCCGAGCGCCGGAGCGGGTTTATCTGTCCTCCGCGAAACCTGACACCCACAGCCCTGAAGAGCTTCCCTGACCTTGGTCTGTCAATCACAGAAAACAACCAGCCTGCCAGAGCCAGACGGGCACTTAGCCAGCTCAGAAAGAAAGGAAAAAAAAATAAACCCTAAAACAGCTGGGAACAGTTATCTCGCAAGCCCTGGCTCATCCTACTAACACCCCAACGTGCTTGCCACCCCAACGTTGAACGCTCCTCCACCGTATAGCAACACCACTCAGCATCTCTGGAAAGTCTTGGGCTAGTGTTTCTATCTTTACTCCAAAAAGTCTTTTAGTCTAAGATTCCTCTGCTTTGGAATTAAAGACAATCAGTTTTATACACTCTCCTGGAGGAGAGGAGGGAGGGGAATGTTTAAAGTAGTCTATTAACTGCTTGGCACAGATAGTCTTGAAGTTTTGTGACAGTAAATGGCGGGGGGGGGGGGGGTGTTGTCAATTGTGTTTCCTGCTGGAGTGTCTCGTTTAACTCTGGGAGCAGCCCTCGCCAGTAGTCACCTCTGCCCCGGACGGGGGATGCAATGCTCGCTACAGCTGTTAGCAATAGCTCTTGCAAAATTGCGAGATCAAACAAAATAATACGATTTTCACTGAAGGGAATCGTTCTCCTGGGCTATACGAGACCACAGTTTAACTGTCGTCCGGCAGCCAAATTTGGCTGCACGAACCTCGGGCTCTTCCCCACCACACGCCCCGTTCCCGAGGGTGCAGGGCAGCTGGCCCTCCCCGCCGGGCAGCGCCCTGCGCTCCCCCCAGCGCAGCCCCAAGCCCCAGCGCCGGGCCGGGGCCGGTCTCGGCGCCCCGAGCTCGTCCTCCCCGTGGGTGCAAGGAGCGGCTGGAGGTGGGACCCAGCCCCGGCTGCACGGGGTCTTTGGGGGCAGTTTGACCCCTTCTTGCTCCGGAGAGCCTCGAGGGCTGCTGCTCCGTCGCCTGCCCGTCTGCGGGGTCCCCGGCGGGCGCTGGGCAGCGCTCAGCCCCTCGGAGCTGCGCCCTTCGCGGGACGCTGCCGGGGTTGCAGCCCGCTCCCTCCTCCCGGCCGCCCCGCGGAAGGCCAGGCCGCCGGGGCTGGCTTCGCCTCCGCGGGGCGGCGCGGAGCGGGGCGGAGCGGGCCCCCAGCCCCGGCCGCGGATGGGCGCGGATCCCTCCTCGCGCTGGGCGCAGTGACTGCACCGAGGGGCAGAGAGGGCGCACGCAAAGCGGCACCGCCAGAGTGGGGGAAGGAAGGGGGATAAGCGGAGCTTGGGGAGAAAAGTTGCTTTATGCCCCGCAGCTTCTCCCTAGCGCTGCGGAAGGAGAGCGGGAGCCGGGCTGCGCCCCACGCCCTGCTCTGGCCCCGCGCAGCCCCGGCCCTCGGGGCCGTCCCCCCGGCAGCGCTGGCCGCGGGGCAGGCGAGAGGCACCGTCCTTCTCCTTTTGCTTCAAGAAACTTCTTTCCATAGTGCCCCCGACTTCTGCGGCGACAGCCCTTGACAGATCAGTAACGAGCAGGGAGACATCAAAGTAAACACGCGGGGAGGGCAATAAGGCGGCAAAGCCGAGGGGCGCCGTCCTGCACCCCGGCCCGGGCTGCCGCCGCCACCGCCGGGACCGCTCGTCCCGCTGCCGCCGCTGCATTGCCCCCCGCCGGGACAGGGCTGTCCCCGCTGCAGGCCGGACCGCGCCGAGCACAAGCGCCGATGGCTTTGGCTCGCCTCGGCACGGAGCCGCCGGGCCCGAGCCGGGCGGGGGCGCGCACGGCGGGGGCACTCCGCTCCTGTCCCCCGTGGTGCTGGGTTTTGCTCGGCTTGGCGGAGCCCACTGAGCACTTGTGGGTCGGAGTCCCACAAGCTCAATCTGTGCTGGCAGTGGTGGCGCCGATTGCTTTTTTCTTTCTTTTTCCTTTTTTTTTTTAATCAGATAAATTAAAACTCAGAAATGGCACCGAGCGCTGCAAACTCGCCGGCCGCCGCAACCGCTCTCCCCATATAAAGGATCTGCCCCGCCGCTGACACAGTTCTGCGGTGGGAATCCGGAGGGCTTTTCTAAGGCCTGTTTTGCTATTTTTTGTTGTTGTTGTTGTTCAATTAGCCCGAGTGATTTATTCAATGCATGCATGAGGGGACATTAATATGCGGTGGCAGTTCCCACAAACAATATTCCTCTCAGGCTTTCTGCAGCCCTAGCATCTACTGGCAAGGGGGGAGGCAGTGGACGGACAACCGGGTGCTCTCATCCTTTTCCTCTGTAAACTCCTGTCCTCCTTCGTGGGGCGGGAGGGGGCCGCAGGGTTCGAGGTTGGTCTCCACTCCTGACCCCTGTACAGGGGGGCTGAGATCAGCCTCGGGCCCCTGCTCCGCTCTCATCCCAGCAGCCGGCCCAGCTGTCTCCGACAACGCAGGGATGAGGCTGGGATTTAAGAGGGGATTTTGTTTTTAAGTTACTGTATTTGCTTTTCATTTTTTTCCCACACTCTGTTCTTAACCGGTTTGTCCTCCAACCGTGCCTATGTCGTCCCTGCAAAGGCAGTTCGCTGCTGTCGGGAAGAAAAGGGCAGAGAGAGGTTATTATTTCGGTTGTGTGGTGCACTGGATTTTGTTTTTAAGAAGGATTTAAAGTTCAACCTAGTTTTCACACTTCGAGAGCAGCAGCGTGCAGAGAAGCTGCGACCGGGCTCTGGGACTCCCTTTCCCGCACTGGGGCGAAGAGCAGGGGCGATTTCTAACCTCCTCTGGCTGCAATTTAGGGAGCTAGGCGATTATCTGAGCTTGAAAGCAATTAATGCATGGTGGCATTGCCTTACGGTGGGGGAGACCCCTGGGGAAAAAGAGATGCAAAATACACGAGCTCTCTCCTCTTCTGCACATGCAGCTTAAAACTCTTCGAAACTCTGTCCGTTGCTCATGCTTTAGAAAAGGCCAGAATAAATAAACTGTACGGATGAAGCGGAGGAAATTGAACAGCCAGGCCGGATCCTCAAAGAGCCAGGGGAAAGTATAGACGTGCCCAAGCCTTCTGCTTTTTTAATTCAAAAAAAAAAAAAAGAAAGAAAAAAAAGAAAAAGAAAAAAAAGAAAAGAAAAAAAACTACACTTAACATCTCTCTCGCTCGCAGCCCCGGGGTGGCTCACGCCGAAGGAAGGCACGGCCGCGGCCGTCAGCCCCGCGCCCTCCTGCATCACCGCCCGCAGAAGCGCAGCCCACCGCGGGGATCGGCGGAGCGAGGCCGCGGCGCCCGCCGGGCCCGGCCCGAGGCTGCCGCGGCTCCGGGCCCCGTGGGCAGCGGTCGCGCGTGGGAGCCGCGCGTGGGACGCTCCGCCTGGGCCACAGGCGAAGCGGGGCGGGAGGCGCGGAAGGCAGCGGAGCGGGGCCGCGGCCGCGCTGCGCCCCCCCGGCGTGTGCCGGGCAAGCCGCTCCGCCAGCCCTGCTCGGACTTGCGCGCAGGGAGAGCAGCTCGGCGGCTGCTTTTGCTGGACAGCAGTTTGAGGGGAGATTTCAGGTCCCGAAGCTTTTGAACGCGAGACGTTAGAGAAGCAGGTCCCTCCAAGAAATGCCATTTCAATGATTTTAATAAGCAAAATAGGAAACAATTTTAATAACCAAAAACAGAAACCAGTCTGAATAAAACTACAATAGACCAGGTTTTTTAATATTTTTCATATCATAAGCAGGATTTGAAATTGATCCCTTCAGAACTTTACATGAAATAAAAACAATTTTTTCCGCTGCTGCAATGTTTTGATTTCAACACAGTTGAATCAGTAAAAACCAAAGATCGTTTTCTGATGCATGACTAATATCCACAATATTTAAAACTGCAAGCACCATGCTGTTCATTACAATCTTGTTATTACTGTTAATTTATAAACTAATACAAACTTAAAATGCATCCGGCCAGCAGTGCCAGCTATCCTAAAAGGAAACTAAAAAATAAGTTTTCATTTTGGTATTTTTGTCAGTGCAACGTAAAATCCTTTTACTGACCTGCAGGAGGAAAAAAAAAAAAGTAATAAAAACACCCATAAGACTCCAAACTACTACTATACAACTGCAAATAAATTTTGGCTAAAACTTTCACTCGCTGCATAGCGAAGCAGAGAAGCAGATTACAAATCATTGTAAAAGAATACACTTGAAAGTTGCAGTATGTCTTCTTAAAAAAAAAAAAAAAAAAGTTTTAGTTTTATATGCGTTTCCAGCCCACTCATCCACTCCTACATTGATAAACCTAACTTAAATGGCGACATGAATCATTCACTGAGATTGCAGCTTAACTTGTAACAAGTTTTATTATTATTTCATTGAAAATCAAGGGGCAGTTGTTTCTTAAAAGGAACTAGTATCTCGTCCGTTCCTCGCTTCCTGAGTGTATAATCAGAAGGGAGACTGTATGGCCAAGTCTAACCACTACAGGCTGAGAATTGTCCTGACGGCGAAAGAGCTTCACTGCCACTTTAAAGCGTGGAGGAGGCTCTAGTGACCGATGAGAGCTTTCCCTGTTAAGTTTAGGTCTGTCAATGCCATTCAGGCGGTTTTTTTTTTCTTCTGCCCCAACAAACAAACCAAAATGAAAACTAAAAAAAAAAAAAAAAAAAAAAAAAAAAAAAATACAACTTAAAAGTGCACCAGATATACAAAGTTTTTTTTTCTAAATGCAAAAATGCCCATAACTTTAAGTGTCTCTTTAATACCAAACAAACCGTATAACCAGCCTGCTGAAATGTTTTGCTTTTTTTTTTTTTTTTTTTTTTTTTCCTGTGCGGTTTGAAGTAGCAGATATTTACAAGCCAACAACCATAAAAGAAAATAAGAGAGCAAAACCAACGAACAAAACTGCACAAGCAGTAAAAAGTTTTGATAACTTGTGATGTTTTTCTTATCGATGAAACAAAACAACAGAAAGCTATGATCGATGATCAACATGCTAAAGTTAAACAAGAAAATGGTACAAAATAGAAATTATTACCATACATGTCCAGCATGCAGGATTAATATTTTTAATGCAGATTTTCGTATTTTTCTATATAATCAAGCAGGCAATAAAACTGATGAGTTTTTTTTCTTTCTTTCCTTTCTTGGATTGAATGTCCCATCTGAGTCCTGTAACTTATTTCTCAGAGCAGGCAATATATGAAGAGTTTGCATATATTGTCCTTTTTATTTATTCTCTTTTTCCAAGCAGGTAAATTGTGCATGAAATGGTTCTGTAATGTCCTCTCTTTCCAAGCAAGCAGTACGTTATAGATGGCTTGTTCATTGTCCTTTTTATTATTACTCTCTTAAAGTCCATCTCGTTCTGAAAGCAAGTGATCTATAAAACGCTTCGCTTGTCCTTTTCTCATTTGCCTCTGCCTCTATCCCTCTCTCTAACTCGCAAACGAAAGTCGAAAGTTGCACTTTACCTCTCCCGTCCCCACCCCCAGCCTACTTTTCCCACAGCTAATCTAGAAGACTGGATGCTGCAAAAAATCAAGTCTCTATTTTTCTCTCCTTTCTCGCTAGTCAAGCAGACAGATGGATGGAGATGTCAGAGAAGGATGGGAGTGGGGGGGGGGGGGGAAGTTGACAGGGTCGGGGTCGGGGGTTTTTATGTTTTTTTTTTAATTATATTTGTTAAGCACTCACATGAAGAACTCGGGGGAAGACGGGTTGTCACTGGTGGAGCCGGCCTCTCTGAAGCCATTGCTGGCAAGTTTCTCACACTTGAGCTTGTAGGCATCTCTCTCTCTGGCAAGCCGAGTCACTTCTTGCTTGAGCTGTTCCACCTGCTGAATTAGCTGGGTTTTTTCATTCTCCAGGTGGTGTTTCTGCTGGACACGTTTATACCTGCAGGACTGGGCATAGCCCCTGTTCTTCAAGGTCCTCCTCTTCTGCTTGAGGCGGATCACCTCATCTTTGGTGAAGCCTCGGAGGTGCCTGTTGAGCTCCCTCACAGACATGGAGACTAGCTGGTCATCTGAGAACCGGTCCTCCACACTGCTGGAGGGGGGATGCTGCTGGTGCGAGTTCTGGAGCTGCTGGGAGGAGCTGGAGGAGGTGGAGGGGGTGGGAGAGGCCTGGTGGTGGTGGTGGTGGTGGTGATGAGGATGTCCGCTGCCGGCCAGGTCTTCATGGGTGACTGCAGGGTACTGGTGGTGGTGTTGGTGATGATGATGGTGGTGATGGTGGTGGGCCCGGAAGCTCTCAAAGCCTTGCAGCTGCTGGGACACTTGGTGGGACCCAATGAGGGCTTCGACAGCATCTTCTGGGGTGAGGTTCAGCGCCTCAGGGTTCATCTGCTGGTAGCTGTTGGCCATCCAGTACAGGTCCTCCAAGTGGGTCTTCTGCTCGGTGGGGCTGAAGCTGGGTGAGGATGGCACAGAGCTGCAGGGGGTGCTGATGGGGGTGGAGGAGACGGAGCCAGCAGGCTGCAGGCGGGTGCAGTGTCTGCCGGAGCGGTCATTCCTGCCCAGGGGCTCCTTCTTCACGTCGAACTTCATCAGATCGAAGTCGTTGACGTACTCCATGGCCAGTGGACTAGTGGGCAGCTCGGCTCCAATGCTGAGCTCTCCAGCCATCGCGGTCTTGCGGGCACCTCACCCGGCGCAGGGGCTGGAGACCTCACTCCAGCGCGCAGCCTGGAAGAGGGCTGGCCACGCTCCCTTATTCCAAATAAACTTTGGCTTTGCTTTCTCGCTTCCTTTCCTCTGCTCCCCCCTCCACTGTCTCCTCCTCCTCAGCCGCTTCCTTCTCCCGGCTTCTCGGGCTTCTTCAGTCCGGAGCAACAAAGCCAAGGACGAACCACCACCCGGGGCCGCCTGGATGTCTCCTGTCTTTTTGTATCAGCGTTTGCAACGCACCGCAGGCTGCAGCAGCTCCTAGCACTTAGACACCCAGCTGCAAGGAGAAAGGAGCAGTAGCAGAAGGGAAAAAGCAAAACAAAACAAAGATGCTGCCTTCGGCTCTGTGCAGGAAGAAGAAGAGCGGTGCAAAACGCTTAGCCCGTGCCTCTGGCTGGGTTTGTAAGTCCTGAGCCTTCTCCCCGCGGTAGCAGAGCACCGGAGTCTGCCGCAACTTTCCAGTCCGAGCAGGCGGCCGGGGGAGCGCACTGGCTATTTAGCGGTGGTGGCTGGGCTTTGCACGGGAGTTTTCGCTGGCTCTCGCAGTGCAGGGAAAGGGGAGGGAAGAGGGGGAGGAAGGAGGGGAAGGAAGGGAAAAAAAAAAAAAAAAGGAGGAGAGGGGGGACGAGAAAACCCAGGTCTCCGCTGTAGCTGCCGCCTCCAGCGCTCGTTGTGCAGCTGTGATTCGCAGCGCAGCCCCCCTTGGCTTCTTATACGGCCGTGCCCGCCGAGAGCGCGGCGGGGGCCGGGGCCGGCGGCGGCCGCGCCAATGGCAGCGCGGCGGCGGGGCGGGCGGCGGCGGCGGGGCCGGGCGGCGGCGGCGGCGGCGGCGGCGGCGGCGGCGGGGCGGGCGGCGGCGGGGGCGGGCCGCGCCGTGACAGCTCCGCAGCGCCAGCTGAGCGGCCGCCGCTCCCAGCCCCGCTCCTTTGCCTCCCGCGCTCCCCGCTTTCTCCCCCCCCCCCGCACCGTCGCCTGCTCTTTTATTTATTTATTTTTCTCCCCACCCCCCTTCTCCCCTTTTTCGATCTCTGCAGCCCACGAAGGAGGAGGGCTCGGGGACATCCTGCCTGTCCCTTTGTTCTAAATATAACAAAGTCCCTTTGCGCCCGCTCCCGTCCCGCAGCAAATTTCAGCGCAGTCCAGCTCCTCCCCCCCCCCCGCCCCCGCCATCCCACGCGCGCAGATCCCCCTTGCAACTTTATGTAACCGTCCCTCATCCGGAGGGATCGTGGGGGAAAAAAAAAACAAACAAAAATAAGCCGTCGTGCAGCCGGTCCGAGAGGCTAGTCAGCGCGCGCGGCCGCGGGGTGGGTGCGCGGGGGAT
This sequence comes from Rhea pennata, assembly GCF_028389875.1. Classification (NCBI taxonomy): domain Eukaryota; kingdom Metazoa; phylum Chordata; class Aves; order Rheiformes; family Rheidae; genus Rhea; species Rhea pennata. The sequence continues at coordinate 6,598,089 of NC_084678.1, forward strand.
GCGCGGGGACTGCGGGGGAAGGACCGGCTCGGGAAGGCTGTCAGCTCTCCCCATACAGTCGGGGAAATTCTCCCGGTTATAAGAAGCAAATCGCTCCCTAAAGTAAAGCAAAGGCATTGACACAGACAATCGCAAATATTAGGGAGAGAAGGGAGAAAATATAATTACATTTCACTTCTTGAGGGGACTGTGTTTGCTTTCCTCTGCTGTTCCCTGAGTGAGTGACTGCATGCAAAGAACTCTGCTTGTAAGATTTTTTTTTTTTTTTGGTCCGGTAACAAGATTTTTTTTGAACATTTTGTAACGATTAAGGGAGATTAGGGCTTCTTTTTACACTATTTTAACGCTCAAACAGACAGAAAGTGCGACCCCAAGTGTCCATTTGGAGAATTACAGCAACTCTTCTCGGAGAGAGAAAAAAAACGGAAAAAGGGGAAGGGAGGCGGGGGCGAGCAGCGCAAAGCGCGGAGGAGAGCGGACGGGTGCGGAACGGAGGTGCGGCGCCCAGATCGGCCGCCCTGCTCCATCCACCCATGCCTCGACCTCTACAGCTCTCGGAGCGCCCCAGCTCCTCAGCATCAACGATATTTCCCCTCCCCCTCTCCAATTAAGAAAGAGAGAAAGTTTAATACCTGATTTTTTTTCCAGAAATTAATTAGATGGAAACCGAGTTTCTGGTGCTGGACAAAGAAAGCACTGCGAAAATCCCCAAGTGGAGACACCCCCACCTCCTTGCCGATCTCTGCAAGACCAGGACCCGACCAGGAGGCGATACCGGGACGATACCAGCGGCCCCCGGCCCCGCTCGCCCCATTCCTTCACATCCCCGCGGGCCAGCCGCGGTCGCGCAGGGAAGCGTAGCAGCAAAAGCCCCGAAAGTTTCGGGGGTTCCGCCAGGAGCAGTGTGGAGGGAGGAGGCGGGTGAAATGCCGCTCCGTGTTACAGGCACTCCGGGGATTTATTTTGGGTGGCAACGCGAAAGCCGGGCTGTGTCGCTTGAATTTTTGCCCTTTACATTTGCAGGAGTTCAGTAACTCCTCAGATCTGTGAACTCTGGTGCGCTCCTTAACCCGCCCTAATCCCGCAGCTTTGTCTTCCCCAGGAGGCAACCGAGTCGCCCCCAGACCTAGGTCCTAACCGAGGCCGGGACTGCGAGGCTCCCTCGGGTGCACCGGCTCCTGCGCCGCAGGTTCCCCTGATCCAAACTCGTGCGCGCCCCCAGGCGCCCCCCCCCCCCCCCCGTGTCCTGCTCCTCGCTGCATGCAGCTGGCTTTGGTGGGAAAAGCACCCAGCGGCGTCGGTCGGGGGGTCCGGCTCCGCACGGGCACCGGGCTGCCTCTTTCCCATCGGCGCCGGAATTTGGAAATCGCCGTGTTTTCGCCGCTAGCGAGCGGCACCGAGGCACGAAGCGAAGGAGAGCCGCTGCGTGCGAGGTGCCGCCGCGGCGGGCGGGCGGCCGGGGCCGGGAGCGGCTCGGGAGGCGCCCGCCGGGCCTGGCCCGCAGCTGCGGCCTCCCGGGGGAGGGGGCAGGAGCAGCCGAAAGGCTCCCGGGTGCGTCCGAGATACTTATTATTTACGAGGTACTGCAAGGTGCTTAGGGAGAGCTTATTTTTACCGGCACGTTAAACGTTATCGTTGCAAGTGATGTCACCTAACAGGGAGAAGGGAGACCCTGGAGAGCGTTTGGAAAGCTTGGATTCAGCCTTGGAAAATATGTCATTAGCTGGCTAATACTTTTTCTCTCATAATTACTGAGGTATATTCACAAGGTGGAGCTACTGAAAGGCGGAGAAAGCCCTGATCTGATTATCTCCCTGTCCTTACACACACTGTCTCTTTCCTTCATCTTTTAAACTCTGAACTGTGATCGGTTCTACGAGTCCATCTTCATCGTCATAAAATATCCAGGCGCTTTCTGGGTCCGTTTTTCTACTCTTCCATCCTTTGCTCTATTCACCACACGGGCGCCAGGAAATACATCCCACAGAACTTGCGGCGCTGCACAGCTGGCTAAACTAAGAATCCCTTTGTGGCCCGAATCCCTAGTTAGAGGTCGATGCTGTTTATTGTAGAGTTTTGAATTTAGTCGTCAAAGCTTAATCACTCTCGGGTGCATATGCTGGGGTGGATCGCCCTTCGTCTGAGCCGCTTTTTTAGAACAAGCACACGGGGAAAAAAATGATATCGCTGGAGCAGAAGAGGAGGAGGGTTCCTGGGCTGTGCGAAGCGCAGAGCAGCTCAGCGGGGCAGCCCGGGAAGTTTCCCCTCGGCGGGGACGAGGCGCCAAGGTGCTCGGCAGCCGCGGGCGCGGTGCTACGCGCAGGGCGGGCGCCGCGCAGCCCCGGAGCTGCGGCCGCGGCGGGTGAGGGGGCACCGGGGAGGGGGGGCACCCGGCAAAGGCGCAGTACCCTCCCGCCCGCCCTGGCCGCGCCGCTGCGCACCCGCGCCTCTCCTCTGAAATATTCCGGGCAATTTTTGTTGAGTCGTGACCTACTCCCGACACCCCAAAACTGCTAATTCAAGTGGGGCATTTCCCCTCCCTCCTATTTTTTACGATACATTTTTTATGCTGGTTTCAACTGAAGAATTACTTCTTCCCCCTTCCTTCCCTGTTCCTCCCCCCCTCCCCTTCTCACATGCCCCGTCAAAATCGGGAAGAGTTCAAACAAAATGATAGTGTCATTTCAGAGCAGCGCCAGCCGGCGCGTCCGCGCAGATCAGGGCAGCGAGGGGCTTGAAGCCACTGAAATTTGAAAGCTCGCTCTTAAAACTGATGCATACAGATACCTATATGGACGTGGTTTGCAAGGGCTTTTGCCTGAATCGGAGATTTGATATCTGAAAGGGAATTGTATTAGGGAGATATTCTAGTTCCCAATTCTTAGAAACAGTAGAGCTAGGTAATTGATAAAAATAAGAAGAGTCTCATATATTTTCCACGCTACTGCTTCTTTGAGAAGCGCTTCTCGGTTTTGGTAACTGACTGCTACATTTTCCCCTGAATTAGCTTTTTCTTCGCATAACATTAGTGGGATATGTTGTCTGAAATGGTAGTTTTGTTAACAAACAAACACACAAACCGAAATCACCCATGGCTAGCAGTCGGCTCTGATGGAGGAAAGGAACATCACTTGACTAATTCTTACCTCCCCTCGCTAGATTTTTAATTTCTTAAATTGCAAGCAGACACCGTGCTGTTTGTCAGGGTTTCTTTTCCCCTGTGTAAGCAGCAAGGGACCTGGTTAATCATCTATCGCAGATACATGTGCATGAGAAAGAAAAGTGTTGATGTTTGCTTGTTCGGGTTGGTGAGAATGGCCCACGGATTTAGGATTAAATTACTGGTGGTAATCATAACTCTTTGTTTCCTCTCTCTCTGTCTCTCTCTCTTTTCTGCTGGGATTGTCAAAGTAAAGCACGCAACATTCTTTGGTCAAAGTCTGCACAGCAGCTTTGCAGTATAAAATAAGCTATTGTACTGTCCTGGGTTAACTGTATCTCTCTTGATTTTAGCCTGAACCGGCTGAAAGCAAGGCAAATCCCAGTACTAACGTTAGATCCGTTTTCACAGGTGCATCTGTGAGAAGGAAGCGGAGCAACACTTCATAAGGGTAGGTTTTGTGCGGGTATTTTTCTTCTCTGAGGCTTCGCAGTGTCCAGCGTTAAGCCCCGGTTTGGGGAGGAGGGTGTTTGGATGGGGAGAGTCCTACGGAATAGGGCGCGTTGCAACGCACCCGGACGCGGAGCATAGCGTGAGTCAAGGCGTTCGTCTGAACGCACCACGGTCAGCTAAAAACACGACTTCGTCCGCGCGGAGTTTGGTGCGGGCTTGCCTCCCGGCTCAGGGACGTGTCACCTGCACGTCGCAGTTAACCCGGACCGAGTCCTGCCAGGCGCGCACATTTGCGCACCCGCTTTCAGCCCATCAGCCCGACGAAACCTCTCCTTTCCGCAGCCCGGGCGAGCACACACCCCTGCCGCTTTTGGAAAGCAGCGCGGAATGAGTCCGGCTGGTGGCAGGGCTGCGGCGGGGCCGGTGCGGGAGCGGGGCGCCGTGGGCTTTCCGCGGAGCGCGGTGCGGGGCCGCTGCCGCCCGCGAGTGCCTCTGCGGAGAGGGAAGTGCGGCTCCGCAACGGCACCCTGTACCGCTAGTCCGGGCTTTCGCTCCACGGTGCGGGGGGGGGGGGGAGGGTGTCTTCGAGACGGAGGAGCAACATTTCACCGTCCTCTGCAACATCCCGTGGAGGGTCCTTGGCAGGGAGGCAATCGGAGAGCAGAAACATTCTCCTTTTAGATATTTCTTTCACCTTATCTCACCGCCACCGTCCTGTGCCACAGATGAGTCGACCCTAATTTGTTTTCTGGGGGAATTTGTCTCTTTCTCATCATTTCCAAACTCTACAGCCTCTGCAGCCCCTCCACCCCAACACACCTGCATGCTGTCACTAATATTCCCCTTGCTACCATAGTAAAAATCTTTCTATCAGAAATACCCAATCCAGAAGCATAGGTTATGAGAAGCAACAAAATACCCTGTTCAAACCTCACTTTCCTGCTGAGCCTGCTGAGCCTCTGCTTCTCACTCGAACCCTGACTTGCCGAGTCCTAGATATGAGCCCTTTTAGGAGCATTTAGCTGATAAGCAATACCAAAACTTTTCTGAAAGATCAGAGTAAGCCTCTCAGGTTTGAATTAGCCAGTAGAAGCTGAAGAACTGTAATAACTGCAGCCATATCTTGAAACACCATTTCATGTCATTCAGAGGTTTCTCAAATACTTCAGAATTTGGGCTACTTCTTACTAGAAAAAATTTCTTGACTGCTTGTCTGATCTCCTTTGTGATCACAAAGAGACTACATGGATTACTGCATGGGAAAAGTGATCTTCCGGAGGTTTTTAGCATCCTAGAAAAAGATGTAGAAAAGGAGAGTGTCAGGAAGAAAGGGAAAGTGATCCTGACCTATGCCCAATGTCATAAAGATATCAACAGCCAGGAGACCTTCAAGGAAAGGTCAGCCTCCACCTTCCAAGAAAACATCAGCCGCTAGTCTATTCCGTTTTTTCCAAGGGGCTCAATATGAGGCATTCACGACGATCAGACCTTTAGATGGTCAAGAAGGAGAGAAGGAAGATCTGGCCTCAGTCATGCTTGAGACAATCTGGGGCCATACAAGCATGCTTTCAAGAAAGACCAGTGTTGCTGCAGGTTCACCAGTTGAGGCATCAGAAAGGATACTCACAGCAGAGCTGAGAGCATCCCGGGCGCCTTGCAGGAGCCAGGGACTGGCATTACAGACCATGAGTCCATATGCATGCTCTAACACCCACTGGGATCTGTGCTTTCATTCAGATGATTTGTAATTCCTTTTCATTGCACAAAGTCCTGGATCCAAAAAATGCTTATATATGGAAAATTTTTGGAATTTCCTTTCCAGCATTTGCTGCATAAGGATTTAAATATAATCATAAAGCCCATACTATATATTCTTCTTCTTGCTCTTTGCACCTTTAGTCCCCATTAGGGATTTAGTTTTGTTTCTGTTTTGACAGCCACTGTATATATGTGTTTGTGGTTGTTCTGTACGGTTTCCTGATTTAATATCTGTGCACTTACAGGAGAAGGATGCACAGTTAGCATTTTTTGCTCAAAGTATTTTTCAAGCTCCTTTTTGATGTACTGGTCAGTTCTGCAGCTTCTGTGCTCTTGCTGATCAGAGGAGGAAGGATCAGGTTTATTGTGCCCCATGGGAGTGAAGTGCTGTTTGTTCGCCTAAGGAAACTCAGCTCTCTTCCTACACCAGCCCCTCCATATACATCCAGGTGCAAAAGAAAAGCAAGGAGGTTCTAGCAGAAGGTATTTAGTAGAAAGCTGTTATTCAGTGAAATTAAAGACCTTTTATGCATTTCTGAGACATAAGGATGAGCAGAATGGGAAATGAGGTGGCTTTTGAAAAGCCTTCGCCTTCCTTCCTCCCCAAACATTTTAAAGTCCTAAATATCAGGACGAAAGAGGAGTGAGACAAAGAAAGGGAAGGATTTGGGGAAAATACTTTTGTCTGGCCTTCTTTCTAGTCTGAGGAATACTTACTCAGCTTTTACCAAGACAGGGGAAAGAAAAAGGATCACAATCTTAGTGTCTTTTACATATAAACAGACTCACAGCCTTACTCCCCCCCACCCCCCTAGACTGCATGTTTTCAAAATCAGGATGTAAATTTTGCTCAGTTTGCTCAAACAATATGTTTGGCTTATAATGTAGCTTGCCATTTTCTCCCTGGGAAATAAAGCTGCATTTTAGTATGTGTGTCTGTGTGGTTGCAGCACTTTGTGAACACCTTCCAGCTTAAATCTTCCTAGGCCTCCCGGCCGTCGAAAAGTTGAAGAAGTTTCCCTTCGCTGGCTTTACAAGGATCCTACGGATGGTCAGCCGGGAGTGGATCTAATGTGACTTGGCCGGGACCCATGGAGGGTTTGCCAAGTTGCTTGCTGTCCCTAGGGCAGGCTGCAGTTTCCGTGTAACCGTTTGCCTTCGGAGTGTCTCCACGGAATTGTTAAACTCATTTTTGCAGGACAGTGTTGCCACAAATCCTCCCTGTTTCCTAAGCAAAATGCTCTCTGGCCAAATTGGCCAGTTGCTCTATGGGTCATTCTGTGATCCCATAAATTGTGACTGCATCTCCCCAGCTGGAGAAAGGACGAGCAGAAAAATGCAGCAAGGAGAGAGTCAGTGCGAGGTGAGTGCGGGCTGCTGTGAAAACGAAGCGTGGTCTCTGAAGGTAACTTCATTTCTGTGTCTATTTTGATGGCAGTACTACGTGGCACACTGAATTTGCCATATTAAAGGAGATAATTTCTGCTTGTTTTACTCTGCTATGATCAATACCTCACATGCTAGTGAAGGCAAAATATATACCAAAACGTGCAGCATACACGCTGCAAGGTAGAAAAGTAACAGCTCCTCCAACAATCAGTGTATCAGGCTATGTCTGATTCAGTTATTCCCTCTTGTAAACAGAGTATTTGGCTGACCAATAATTTCAAACATTGACTTAATTTTTAAAATATATATTTATACCCTTTGCAATTGAAAAATAAAAGCAAAATATATTTTTTCTGATTACTGTAAGCTAATCTACATATATGCAATAAACTACCACTTCGTACATTTTGTAAGCATTATGAAAGGCACGTTTATACTTGTCTGGAAAGCGTTCTCTATGAATCTTCATGCTTTCAGTATGAGTGCCCTGTTTATATTCAATCTTAACTCTGTATTTCTAGGCGTTTTAATAACTGTGTTTTCATCCTTCAAACATCCAGATAAGGAACTTCACCCTTTAAAGTTGTGATTGCACCTCAGCAACCTCTCTCTTGGCAATGTATGTGTGGTTTCTGCTTTGTTTTGTTTTTCTGGCTTGAATTAACACGTGCTTCAAACTTCTAATACACTTCTTTAATAACTGTTTTTTTAAAAAAGGAGAAAATAGAGAAATTCATCCAAGAATTCCCAGCTGGAGACATCTGTTCAGCAGCAAGTCACCTGATGAACAGTTCTAACCAGCCAAGTGTGAGCTATTTTTATGGGTTCAATGTTTTAAAATAGATTTTTTTCTCTCTTAATTAATACCTTGCTAGACATTTCAGTAGATTCCTTCACTAGTTTTCATGGACTTGGATTAATTTCTCCTGAAAGACTAATATAGTCCAAATCAAGTGATCTGTTGATAGTTCTATTCCAAAACCTAGTTGGCTCACTGAAACCAATAGGAACCAGTTAAATGCCTGAAATAAGGTTTCCACTAGGGTAATCAGGTTTCCCAGGAGGTGATGGATTTGATATATAGCCTGTCATGATGAGCTGCAGGCATTCAGCACCTCTGAAAATCAGGCCATAGCAGCTTTCAGCAAATCTAAGGAGATGGGCTGCATGCACATGTAAGTGAGAGTGAGCTGCAGATAGGACTCAAGTCTTCACTGATCTGGAAAGGGAGGTTGTACTGTTCTGGCTTGAATCACATGATTTGTCATCTTATTTAGAAGTTGTTAAGCTTAGGTGAGCTTGTGTGATCTAGTCTATACAAACTCAGCCTGAACCCCACCTCAGTTTATTTGTCCATGACATTATCCGACTCCTCTTCCACTTCCACAGCTCCTCCTGTGGTACTTCATGAAGTGCTGAGCATTGCTCCTGCACACACCTCCCTGCCATCCAGGCTCTCAAAGAAAGCTCACAGAAGCTAAGGCTGTTCTTACATTTATTTTTCTGCTTTTCTTCTCGTCTCTTTATCGTACCCAGAAGGACATCTGAGGCACAGAGCCTGTGCCTCGGTTTTTGAAATCTCTGCTGGAGCAGGACCATGGTTTGGCTGCTGAAGGGAGGAGAAGCAGGCCATATTGGCCAAGGAGAAGACAGGAACCAGAGCAGGTATGGATCCTTCCATCCAGCCCACACTGGGGAGAGCTGCAGGCTGCCAGCAGGTGGGCTATGGAAAGCAAAGCAATAGATACTGAGAACAAGCAAAGGGCTTGGAGTGTTGAAAGGTTACAAACGTTCTGAGTCATTTATTTCTTTCCCTGTCACTTCACACTTTGATCTTGGTGAGATGTGCAACAAGATACTCTTAGGTTAAAAAAAAAAGAAAAAGAAAAAAAAAAGAAAAAAAAAGTCATTTTTTTTCCCTGCTACTCTTTTTTTTATCAGAAATCAGGTGGTCCTACCAAAGACAACTTCCCCTTCAAAAGCTCAGTCCAGTTGAACTGTGTAACCTGTTGGGGGGTCTGAGGAGTGTGATTTATGGGATGGCAGGGGAGAAGGGATGGGAACAGGTAGCAACAGGTGAAAAGGGAAGAAGTCAGTGAAACCTGGAGTGTGGAACAGTGCCCACCAACTCCAAGCAGCATTTCTGCAGGATGCTAGAGATCCTCCTGCTCTCCAGCCAGGCAGAAAACTCTCAAATAGCCTGTAAGCAGCTTGTCTGACTTGATTTGACATTCATAGGCTCTTCTACAGCTTAGAATGGTACCAGATGAAGTTGTCAGGCTTTCCATGTGCTCTGGAAGGCACATGGGAGTGTTCACAGGTGCATCCTGTTTCTGGTGGGAGATGGAAAACTTTCCAGGTAGACAGCACATTCGGTCTGTTGTGTGGCAATGGGGCCTCCCACAAAAGACACCACCAACAACAGGTCAAGTACCAATTCCCTCCCTGAGACAGGGCAACAGCCAGTGCCCACATTACCTTTCTGAATTATAGCACTAAAGAAGGACTGAGCTTTTTCTCCTCTTTTACTCTTTTCCTTAGAAAGATTAGGGAGGAAGGACTGAATTATTTGCCCTTCTTCTGGGAAAAAAAGATGGAGCTTTGAACTCTTCTCCACACCCCAGTACCTGATAGAGTTCATTAAATGAGTAGAGTAGATCCAGAGCCACCACTTGCCTGCACTGTCCAGATAGAAGTACCTGGAGCAAAACTGCATGGAGACCCTCTCTCCTGAGGACCACTGACAGGGACAAATCAGTCCAAGAATAGTTTAGAAACAGGAACATTAGAGCAACTTCCAGATCCTTTCTACATTTCTCCCTACTGAGTTACTTGCTGCAGGCAAGAATGGGAGGTCACAGGTGGAGAACACACTAGGATCTCCCCTTTTTCTTCCCTTTGAGCCACCTTTAATTAACCATTTCTTATCTTTCAAAAGAGAATGAGGTTTTTCTCCACTGAAAAGAGAGGAAACAGTTTTGGAAAGCTATATTTTAACTGATCAGCCTGGGAGCGGGGAGGCTGAGGGAAGAATCACTGTCATGGAATTAACTTTATGAAATAAAATCAAATCTCCACCCTGTTTAAACATGAGGAAAACATCACAGAGGCATCTTGCTGCACCAAGTGGTAAACATGCCTGTGTATTATATCACTTATGGCTTCCTTTAGAGTTTTATGATGCTGTTCTCAATTACTGTGTTTGCTTTTGTAATTAGAGTGCAAAAAACATTGTGAAGGCAAATTATAGCACTAACTTATCCTTTCAAAATAACCTATTTACTCAGTGTGTTCCCTAGAAGATTCACTTTATTCAAGGGACTTCAGTGAAGGACTAACCTTCCCTACTGAAAGTGTAGGAAGATACATTTGCTGAGGGGGAAAGGAGAGGAGGAGAAACACATTTTTGCCCCAGGATTTTGCTATGATTAAACCACTGAAACTGTTATAATTTTCAATAGGGAGGGTTCTCCAAGCAGTTTGAGCACCTGATGGAACTGGGGAAAATCAGTTTTATTGCACTGCCATAGTTTTCCTGGGGGCCTTGGTCATGTTACTTTTCTTCTCTGTGCCTGTTTAACTGGGTAAAAGTCTCCTGTGGAAGAGCTAGCATATCACTCTACAACCATATAAATACGTAAATGAAGGTGAATATATCCTCCAGTATTTCGTTCTTTTGCATGAAGGTAATTTAGAAAGCAGCTCTCTGCAGTTTATGCTTTTATGTTTATTCAGTCTTGGTGCTGCACTCCCTTTACACAGAGGCTGATTCTCTGTTCAGGTCTAATGATGACACATTGCTTTGGGCCATGTTACCCTAAGTGCTCCACAAAGTTTCTGTGCAAAGACACCAGAGCACTGTGCGGCTTGGCTTTGCTCTTTGTCTAGTGGTGTTTCACTGAGTAATTTCTGACCAGCTGCACCACATGTGATGCCCTTTTGTTTTGCTCTAGCTATTGAGTGTCATCAGCAGAGATATGATCTTCCTTTAAGGCAGGTCGATTTTGTATACAGAAGGCTGGAGCCTAAGCCAGCTGTGCACTTTGTCTTTGAATTCAGCAGAGGAAAACCTTTATCCAAGTCTGAACTTAGATACAATAAAGTTCTGCTTAGAGTGGAATGGAAGGAAAGTCTCCAGTTGTTACTGTTCCCAGTTTGCCAAGGATCTGTGAATCTGTGTCATTTTTTGCACTGAGCTAAAGGGCTTGTATCTGCAGAGAAACCTGTTCCAAAGCCAAGTAGCATTTATCCATAGCCAAGTAGCATTCCTGCATCCCTGTAGGGCTTGGCACAGGAAAGTGCCCTGTGGCATGTAGCTCTCTCATAAAGCATATTCTCCTCCTTCATGGCCCCAAAGAGTTGGCTTGGCTTGGCTTGGTTTCCTAGCCAAGGTTCAGGAAGATTTCAAGCTCAGTGCTTGACACCTGCCTAGCACAGCCCACGTGTGCCCTCTGTTAGAACTCCGAGTTGTCATGGAATGGTCTGGACCTGAGTCGAAAAAAGGATACCTGGAAAAGACATGGCCTCCAGAGTGGTGGTGACCCACACTGTTCCCTGCCATCCTCCGTGCGGCGTGTCCCAAAGCCGGGAGCTGCCCCCATCCCAGCGTTGCTAAAGCACAGGCTGCTCCTGACCCAGCAGCTTGCGAAGAGGCACCCTTCTCTGCCCACGACAGGCTGAACAGCCAGGCTCCGAAGCATTCGCCTGCGCTGGCTGTGACTGCTCCTCTTTCCATTGAACAAGGGCCTGGTTTTCTCTGGCATGAGAAAATCTGACCTGTATTTTTGTCCTTTGTTTGGGGAAAAAAAAAACAAAAAACAAACAAACAAACAAACAAAAAACCCACATTTCCCTATGAGGTCACTACAAGCTCTTTTCTTCTTCTTCTTCTTCTTCTTCTTCTTCTTCTTCTTGTTCTTCTTCTTCTTCTTTTCTTTTTTAATTCCTCTTCTCACTTCTTCTCTGAAATAACTGCCCTAATTTGTATGACTTTGACTGTTGCCATAGATAATTCCCATTCTGTTCGTGCTACAGCTGCTTCAGAGCTTCACCGTAGTACTGCCTTTCCCTGTGCTGATGGCCACTTACTGAACTCACTTTTTCATATCTCTTGGATGGGCCAGGAAAGCTGGTTTCTAAGCCCCTACTTTCCCGGCAGGTGTTTCTTCCTTCTGAGCAAAGGTTAGGTCATGCTCAGATGATTCACTGTGGAAGCTGGTTTTATTACTTTCCATAGATATGGGAGAGCTTCCTTAAAGAAAGAAGCTACAACAGGTGGGATGACTATCCTGGAAAGAAGAATTGACAAGGGAGTTTATCAGAAGTTTTGAGTTCGGCTTTATTATTTAGTATCAAATTCTTTGTTTAATGGCATTAAATCCAAGAAAGTGTCTGGAAGAATGAGTTTAAACTTTATAAACTGTGGGATTATTTGTGAAGCAGACTGGGAAAGACATTTTCTGCCATTCATATGAGTGAAGAAGAGAGACTCCAGTGTTGTGTTTCAAAGTGCCAGATGCACCCTAGTTTCTGTGCTTGTGTGTTTAAAATATGGCCCAGGTTCACTGAGCAATGTGAAAACACGTCTGTAACTCTGACCATGCAATGAAATACAGCTGTAAAACGGGCAAGCTCGATTTTGTTCTGGGAACAAAAGACAGAAGGGTGTTTGTCATCCGGAAGATAAAATTTGAGAAAAACCTACTGTTGTTTCACTAGCTGGATTTTAAAATATATATGTCATCACTGTGTCTTTGTTGCCGGTAATGCTGTTTATTTTGCTCTTCCGTCACGCTGCTCAGGCAGCTAAACTAGACGGGTAGCTTTCCCTGTTTTTCCTAATCAGCGGATCCCTGGCCCCAGCACCTCATCCCTGGGGAACCAGTCAGGCTGCCAGCATCCCAGTGCCACCACAGGCACATCCTGAGGGAGGGCCACCAAAAAACAAGCAGGTGAGAGATGCAAACGTTGCTGTTCTCTTTTCCCAAAAGTCAATAGTTTTCCTAAAATTTCAGCTTCCTGCATTTTTCATTTTCAATGCAAGACTGTTTCAGCAGCTGAAGTGAGAAGATATCCTGCATGTAACATGTGGGAGACTTTTTATGAATAAATGGCTGATGTCCTTTAAAACTGGAGACTTTTAATGCCTTATAGAATTGCAGTGCCTGGATTAGAAACACTGCAGGCACTAGGTGCAACTGTGTGCAAAGATATTTCAAGAAATAGCACAGAGAAAAACTCATATTCCTGTAAGATTTCACAAAAAGATTTTGAAACACCTCCGCTGGAGCACCCATGTTTCCTGATAGTGCTCACAACAAGACAAGGAGATAAAAGTGTAAAAAAAAATAAAAATAAATAAAAGCTCTTTACTTGATGGTATCCTTGTAGCTTTTGCTATTTTGAACCTGTCAACTATTTAAGTAACAGCTTGTCAGTGATCTCGGCCCAGTCGAATACGAGACTTGGTAGCATGGCTGCAAATTGTCAAAGGCTGAGTGATCTCCTGGGTTGTGATTTATGACTCCACGAACAATGACAAGCGAGAAGAAAAGGCCCTGGTGATTTCGGAAGCAGTTGTGGAAACAATTAGATCACTTTTTATTAGGTTATTTATAGAACTCTTCCCTTTAAAAATTAGATCCTTGATGAGTTGCATTTTTCACACACTTGGATGCTTTGTCCTGTTCTCCAGTGGAGGGGAAATCCTGTGGATTCCTTTGGAAACACGGCTGTGCAATGCCTTTAGCGGAACAGGGGCTGGGAACGTCACAGGAGCACACGGGGTTCCCTGAGCGCACCCCCTGCCTATCTGCATCTGAAGCCCTTTGCAGAGATTCCTTTCTGCCAGGCTCCTTGCAGGAATTGCGCTGGTTTCTGTACCATTTTCACACTGCTGCTTGCTCCTGTTTTTTCTGCTGGCCTGGCCTTTGCCTATGACAGAGCTGCAACCTCCTCAGCCTCTGGGAAGTCTCAGAACATTGCTTTATTCTTGGCAAATAATAACAACAACGAAAACTCGGACAAGTGCTGCGCTTGGGGGTTCTTGTATCCTGCTGGTTTTGCCCATTTTTCTTTCCAGTGGTAGACTTACTCATTTGTCATTGTATTTCTATTCCTAATTTCTTCAGGAGCAGTTTATCCATTTTTCTGGCCCCAAGGAGCTGAGCAGCACCAGATTTAGTCCTTTTATAAGGAGTCAGTGGCATTTCCCTCCAGAAGTGCCCAGTGTCCTGCTTTATCAGCTCGTATACATGGCAGCAAACATCCCTGAAAAGACACATTTAACTAGACCTCTTCCCTCCTTAGTTTGCTTTCTTCTAAATTATCAGTCAGGGCTCCCACGTTGTTTTACCCCCCTGCAAACAGCACTGCCAGGTTTTATAGCCTTGGGGATGATACATCGCAGAGCCGTCAGTTCCAAATTCACTTACGGAGAAATGAGCTCCCAAACCTCTTGCAAAGGATTGAAGCTGCTCAGAGCTGGGCTCCCCCAAAGCCTTCCAGCCCAAGCAGCCCCAGTATGGATGCAGGCTCCTGAAAACAGGTCTCTAGGTGTTTAGCACTGTTGCTGAATAAGCTCATTACAACGGGGATTTCTGCTTTGGAAAATAATGAAAGATAAACCCAGAAAATTAACTCTTGCTGTAGAAAGCCCCACTTCCTCCACTCTCCGAGAGGAGGAGGGGCATCTTTGCATCTCCCCAGCACCGTGCATTGAGTGGGACGGGGAAAAGAGCTGTGCTTTGCCATATTCTCTAGCCCAATGAGAATGAAACTTGTTCTCAGCTTTGAGTTTTATTATTCCCTTGCAAAAGTCTCTTCTGTTGTGCTATGCAGCAGCAAAAATCCTTTTTATTGCCATTAAAACGGCAGCCGAGGTGCCCATTATTTTTTTTATTATTATTATTTGTACAGAACTCAGCAAATAAAAATGGGTCCTGGATAAAAGGTGTGTCCTTTCTAGTAAAGCATAAAAAATCTTAATCTTTGGTCCAGAAGCAGTAGATTGCCACAAACAGTCAGCAGCTAAAATCATTAATCTTTGCTGCTTGCCCAACTGGTACTAGTAGTAAAGAAGATAATACACTAGCAGAATCAGTGACCCACTACAAATTGGTCCTGAAAGGTCCACCAGCCTAAATAGACTTTTGCTGATCCAACACTTGTTAGGAATCCCAACAAAGAGACTATTGGCTCATCTGATGAGCCGCTCACTATTGGGCCTTTTGCAATGGCTGGTGATGGATGACCATACCCTCTTTGAGGGGGAAGATGCAGCTCCTGGTATGGGGCCTTTTCTCATCTTAAATTTGTACTCAATAAATCACAGGTGCAGAAGAGACAGCATCAGTTTCATTACACCTACATGCTCCAGTATCAATCATGCCAACACAACGGAGTGCGTGCAGTTCATTTCGGGAAGCTCTTTCTGTTCCAATACCATTTCCATTCCGTCGTGCTGAAGCAGTCCAAAAGCGTTGGGAGTCAGCGGCGAAGCCCGGGCAGAGCCACGGCTGATGTGCTGTAATTGCAGCCTTCAGGCCTGAGGCAGGGCTTAGCTCATGTACTTTGGTTTATGAGCCCCGGCTATAGTTAAAGGTAGAGTCTCAAATAGTTTGGTAAACAGCATTACCCAATTCTGTGGTCACTGCACATCACTTTCATTATTAATCTTGGTTTTTTTTTGCGATTCGCTCTTTAGCACAGACCTTTACTCTGGGTAAACAACAATTGCCCTGGAATGGTTCCCCATTGTGATTATAATATTGCCTTTCTATCTGCTTTATGATATTTGTTTAGATGATGCTATAATTCCATACTTACCATTACAAAAGCCTAATTATAACAAAAATAGAGTTTCCGAGAGTTTCCTCTGTTTTCTCATTTAAAAGAGCCTGTGCCGTGCCCTCTGGCTCGTAGGTACCCTGGTACCTTTGAAAGATATGCCCATTACGACTCCCAATTTATGAATGTGTTGCAGGGCTCACACATTGTTATGTTAACTTCAATGTCAGCAGTTAAAATATATTTAAAATAAGGAGGCTTTAGAGCTTTCAAACTTTATATTTAATGTACATAATCAAATACTTTCACACCATTAAACGTATGTTTAACACTCATCATAAAAACTGTGAACTGTGTTTTTCAAGTATAATAAAAGGTAACAGATTATTATGCCCCGTATGAGTCCAAAATCCACTTTGCCATCTTTACACAGGGAGAATAATTTCTTAGTGCCCAATTATACTCCGATTTGCATAGGAACAACTATGTTTCATGCAATTAAGCTATCACAAAGTCCTGTCATTCTGTAGCATTCTGTTAATCTTTAACTAAACGAAAAGCCATGTCAGCAGAGCACCAACACAGAAAAGATGGGTGTTCAAAGGAACTGCAGTAGGAGCACATTCAGGACCGTCAGACGGAACAAGCTTTTCAAAAGGACACTTCCATTCAGTTTAAACCTACAAGGGTGTTGGGCTGACACCTCCATTTGTTTGCTGTAGGGCTATAAGAGGAGAAAGAGAGAGACTTTCAGTCTTATTAAAGCAGTATTTGGAATACAAAAAAAGGGATTCTTTTCCTCTGCGCCTTTTAGTCTGTCTCAGCGGCAGACCGTAAAGCATGGGCAGCATTAATGCAGGACCAGAAAGTGTCGGTTCTGATGTGCAACTGAAAGACCTGTTTTTCTCTGAGCCGGCTACCAAATCTATTTGTTTGATTGGGTTTTTTTAAACTGATGAGGGGACAAAAAAGGAGTATCCCCTTTAAATGTCTTTAGGATTTCGGAAGTCCTGGCAAATAGCATCTTTCTGCCACGTCTTTTTGTGGATGTCTGGTCTGTGATCTAAACACAGGTTGTGGCTAACAGCACCGGTACGGTTCGGTGATTATTCTGGTCAGGTACCTGCATGAGGTTCAGTTTTACAAGATTAAAATGGTAATTGATCTTTGAGAGAACATTTGAGGACAAAACGTGATTACGTTGGTAACAGATCCTTAGCTAGTACAAATTGGCCAGAGGCCATCGTAACCAGTAGAGAGAGCCCAGCTGCATCGCCAGCACCATCCACTCTCAAAATACCGGGCACACACTGGCATCGGGATATGCGAGTGCTGCAGGTAAAATTCAGCAGTTTGGTTATTTCTGTATGATTTCCAAAGCTTCTTTAAAGGCAGCATAAGCAGGTCCTTTCTGCTAACATTCTTATTATTTCCCCTGAAAACCAGTGCTTGTCTTTTGTATTTTGTCTTGGGGATCTTTACTTCTGTGAATACATATTATCTTATATTCATTTTGCCTGGTAAATTTGCAGAAAATGTTTCACTTTCAAGGTAGCTTCTCAATTTTTATATTTTTCTTTTTTCATCTCAATTAAAAACAAACTGTGCTGTGAGTCTCCTTTGTCGTTCTTTTATCATGCTACAAACTATCTGCATTTTGTCACGTGTATACTAATACAAAAAGTTTTTTAATGTATATAAATGTATATAAAACTCAGCAAAGAAACTGGTGTTTAGGGCTAACTGTCCAAAGAAACTTTTCTTGTCTTTCATTTTCACTGTGCTGCAAAATTCAGTTTCAACTCAAAAGAAAATGTAAAGAATTCTTTGTTATCTTCATTTTGGCCTTAATCTATAATGAATATTAATAGCACTTGTAAGGTGAGGTACAGATTAAAAGCATTAAAACACAGCTTAGATGTATCCAAAGGTTGCATGCTGGGTAACATTTTTGGAAGTGTCCAAGGACCAGATTTGTTAGCGTAACTTTAGATGTGACTTCGATCCCTCTTTTTTGAAGGTGCAGAAAGCTATGCACAAGTACAAACACGTATTCTATGTCAGGTTCAAAAGCACCATCATCACCAATATAAAATAAAATTGAGGTGCTTTTGCAAGTTCCTTTAGGAACTTATTTGCATTGCTACAGTCTGTATCTAAATAACTCCCCAAAATGGAACTTCATCATTTAGGAGTCTTTGGAAAGTGTATCCAGTATACCCATCGGTATAGCACAGTGCTTTAGCTATGCATGGTCCAGGTGATAGATACCATGTGGAAAAAGAGCATTCAGGTAGGGTTGAATCCTGCTCTTGCCAGAGTCGGTGCTATAACTCCCACTGGTTACCAGCGATATTGGTTGGGGACTTGGAAAACGGCAAAATCCTGCTATTGCACTTTCTGAGTTTGAGTCTGCAGCTGAACACTGGTGGTCACTTCAGTAACGAGGAGCTTGCTCTCGAGAACATTGCTGTATACAAAACCCTGGCGAGATTTCAACCGACTTGGCAGTGGAGCGCTTTAACGCAGTCCATATTGTTTCTGATCGACAGCGCCGGGTCCCGGGCGAGCTTGGGGACGGTGCCAGGCTGCGCCCCGGGCTGCAGGTCCCGGTGTCGCTGTGCGTGGGACCCCCACGGCAAGGCACGCACGTGGACCTTGGCCCGTTTCTGCTGCGTGCTCATGTGCACGTCTGCCACGGCACAACAGCCCCCAAAGGCTCTTTCCCTGGAACGGCTGGGGAAACGTGTGGCCCGTCACTTCAGTACAAAAAGAAATTCAATCAGTGAATGCACGGGCGTAGCTACCTAAAGCAAGGGAGAGCAGAAGGAAGAGCTTGTTTTCTGGCTGTGTGTGCCCTGAATGACGGTGGGACTGTTTCCATCACCGCAGGATGAGGAGGCGTGACTGAGCACCAGGCTAAGGGTGCGAAGGTTTTGGGGGGGGGCCAGTTCCATGCATCTGGGGAAAACCTTGAACAGTTCTGCTCTTGTCACACAGCTGTTAGAAAAGTTTGTCTTGACTGGGATGGAGGAGAAGTTTTTATGAAATACTTTGCTTATGTCAGGAGGCAAAAAGCCAGGGTGAGGGGCTGGCTGCCGAGATAAAATCTCGATCCATCCCTCTCAGAGACCGCTGGGGTCCAGAGTTTCTCGGACAGTCAGGAGTCGTGAAAATTACCCTACAAAATGTTCTCACAACCTGTTAAAAGAGCTGATTTAATAAAAATATTACATTGTCAGTTTATGATTTTACTTAGAAATCTTTTGGCTTAGTTGAGGTTGAAAAAAAGTAACCAGCTTTCATCCTTCGGCAAGAAAAGACCCCATCATTTATTAGATGAATGAAGATATCAATTTCTGTTTAAACATTAACAGGGTGATGCCAAATATTAGTCAGTTCCTAATAATTTTGAGGGATTAAAAAGATAATAAAAGTAATAGTCCATTACATTACCTACTTCAGCAAGATTGTAATGAATGTAATAAATTCCAGATCAGGGTTATAACAACTTCCATCTATTTAAAATGAATTTGTAGGGTTACTTTCATTAACTATGTATATGGAGAAAATGATCTGACATATTACTTTAAAAGAGCTGTAAAACCGATTAGAAGGAAATATGCTTCCCAGACAGTGATCTAGGCCGCTGGGGAAATTTCATCCCTGGGAAGAAGGGGGAGAAAAAGGAAGGGAAGAGGAAGGTATCTTAAAGGATGATATTACATCATTTCTTTAAAATGCCTCCTAAGCCGGTTTGCTCTTTGGGAGAGATTAGGGCCATAACCGGTTAGGAACCAGGAGGGAATGAGAGCCGCTTTCTCCGCTCGCCCTTTCTGTTCCCTCCGCCCCTTTCCGATCTGTTAATGAATATAGGGCTCCTGCGCTGGGGATTTGTGCGTGGAAATGAAACAGCACCCGGCGCTGGGGCGGCCTTGGGGCAGCCCCGGGGAAGGCTGCGGCGTTAAAGGCGACGGTGCCCTCATCGCTCGGCGGAGACCGGGGACCGAGCACTTGACTGCACTACAGAAATTACTGCTGCACCTAGAATGCAGCCTTCATTTATCAACTTCATAGCAAGGGGGACAGGGGAAGGGGGGGGACACCAGCCTCCGACTGCCTTTCCCAGCCTGCGCCACCTCCAGTCACCGAGAGCTTTCCAAATCCAGCCATGTGTGTGATAGAGAGTCTTGCATACAGTAACTTAATACTAATGATTTATACTTAATTGGACCTCTAAGTGATTAAAGTGGCAGTAATGAATGAGTAACATCCTACTAATTCCCTTTTTCCATTTGGCTTGGGCTGAGGGCTCTTTCTTTGTGCAGGATTCGGCTCGGGGGGAAGCGATGCCAGTGTTTTCTAAGCTTTTAGTAGCGCGGCTGAGATGAGACGCTTGGATCATGTTTACAACAAATGACTCCATAAGCATGCTACCAGGGCATTGATTTTTTTTTCTTTTCTTCTTTCTTTCTCTTTCTGTCTTTCTTTCTTTCTTTTATTGGATTAGCCAATTGTGAGGTTAATGAATATGCATTTGGCAATCCATGTTTGGGAGGCCAAGTCCCACGTGGGCACCAAAGGGTTGGAAATGTGTGAGTGTAAATATCAGCTTTGTCAAAATATTGATTCGCTTTAAAAGTAACAGAGCTCCCTCCTGCCTTGTGCTCATGTGCCTAAGAATAGCCCAGCTTTAAATATATTTTTAAAATTATTTTACAGGGCTTAATATTGCCAATTAATTGACTGAATCAGCTGTGATTTTCTAACTATATACTTCAGTGTTCTTTCCCCGCTTTTTCAACCTAAAAATGATTCATATCCTCTTTTCTTTTTCAATAAATCAATTAAAAGTGTAGGTCTGAACACTTGCAAGGCTTGTATATAACTTCTAAAGACGAAAAAGGCCTCCAGAATGTCACATGTTTTGCTCTAACGTTGCCCAAGCCTGCTCCGCGTCGCTGGCTGGTGGGCAAGCTGCTAGCTGGCATGGCACAAAGAGCCCTTCGCACTCTTCACTGCCTCAGATTTTACTGCTTTGGTTAAGTATGGCTAATAATCATCAGAGGTGCCTACACTGTGGGACACGCTGGGGGCAGCAAGCCAGAGTCACACTTAGGGAGTAGGGAGGGGCTCAGATTCTGGCTGCTGGGGCTGTCCGAGGACATTGGTTAAGCGCTTGGTGGCTCACCCATTCTGAAATTAGTTGCTGCCCTGTATTGACAACTATTTAAAATTAATTTGGGTACGTTTACCCACATGCTGCATTTATACCTCTCATTGCAACATGGATATATGTGTAATGCATGCACCATGCAGTGCTTGGCACAGGGATGCTGTGACTGCGTTGTGACACAGCAAAATGGCCATAATGCAAATTTTAAAACTAATAATAATGATGAGGCTTCTTTTACACCTAAAATTTTGTTAATCTAGACAATCTCCCAATTGTCTGCTGTTTTCTTTTATGTTTGTGGTAGGTTTTGAACCACCAGCCTTCAATGCTGTGGGAGCTGATGCATTAAGGCAAAGCAGGTGCAAGATGCAAAAAAAGAGATAACCTGGGACGCTTGGGATTTTTTTCTCTAATCCCTGATTCAGGAATATTTGATGGTGAGAAAGCTTTATGAAATAGCTTTTGATTTCATAAGATACTGTCAGAGATGATGACTATTCAGTAAGCATGAAAACTCCCTCACCTGATTCTGAGGGCAGATTGCTATCGAAAGCTGGTTGCCGTCATGGGTAATAAAATTGCACTGCGGGTGTTGATAGGAACTGCTTAATTAATAGACCATTACTGTGCCATCATTGACTAACATTAGGACCCTTTGAGACTAGTTACGCTAGCAAAAATCTGGAGAAACTCACTGAGTCTGGTGAAACTTGGATTTAATGACAGACTTTGACCTAAATTTTAGAAGCGTATCAGTATCTCAGGCCTTGTCCACACTAATTTCTGAATTGTGTGTCTGCCCTTGATAGGGCTATAGCTTGCGCGGAGTTATACACCTTGGCGTACACGTGGAGGGAGTTTGGGAGAGCTGGGAGCTCTGACATTCGCCTTCTGCAGGTTTTAGACATCAAGCTGAGTTACAGATTTTTCTCTGGGCTGATCCCGGTCGGCGTAAACGCAGCGGGGTCCCGGGGGGATGGCTCTCCAGTAGCTCCTTCAGCCTCTCCGCGTGCGTCCACCGTGGTCTCCCACGAATAAGCTCTGCTTGCATACGTTCACGTCCGCTCCCGCTATGGTACTGACAGGTTTGAATGATGGCAGTTGTCAGCACGAGCAATGCGGCCAGAGAAACATGTTCTTCTGGAAATGATTATTTTATTTTTAATTTTTAACACAGAGAAGAGCTCTCTCTGATTTGTCAGCTCCTCAAATTTCTTAGGCAGGAGAAGAAAACCTCTCCTCTCCTCTCCTCTCCTCTCCTCTCCTCTCCTCTCCTCTCCTCTCCTCTCCTCTCCTCTCCTCTCCTCTCCTCTCCTCTCCTCTCCTCTCCCTTGTAGCAAGGAGAGGAGGGGTGTCTCCTCTGGACGTAGAGGTCACCTTGAAAATCAGGAGTGTGCCAGGGGAAGAACAGCTTGACGCATGGGTTTTTTTCAGTCTTTCAGTTCCGGCAAGGGCTAATCTCGGTTTAACATCTTCTGCAATGGTCCTGCAATGATTCAGGAGAAGGCTGACAAGGACGTTAGTGGAAAGTAGCAGGGGAGGGGAGAGGCATTATCCAGAGCTACAGAAAATGCCTGCTCAGGAACAGCAGAAATGAGAAAAAGTGAAGAGTAGAAGAAATAAGCAACAGAAGAGAAGTAGCAATGGCATTTAACCCGGGGAGAAAGAGTCAAAATGATTTCTGAGGCGGTGGGAAGAGGGCAGTGAGAGGAAAGGTGGGAGGATTCATAGGGGAGCAGCTAACACAAGATTGGAGCCTGTCAAAGGCTGAAGGCAATATAAAAATGAAATAAAATAAGGGCAGTGCATTAGGCATTCTTATTTTTGGAAATAAATCAGTATTTGCACCCCTGAGGCTGGACACCTCAGCTGAGTGCTTTGGGAAGCTACCCTAAAGGCTGAGTCCAGCTGAATGAGTGAGAGCAAATAAACAGTGCTTGGGTTTTAGCACTGAACCTTTGACTATTGTAATCACGGCTGGGCTGTTAGTCCAACGTGTTTATGTCATCTGTGAAGAGACATTGCAGGGCAGTACCCCCACGCTGGCAGCTAGATCGCTCTGCCTCCTCCTCTGTTTTTGCAAAGCTGTTTCTACTCTGTCCCTTTCTGCAAAGCAACATAACCTTCAGAAGAAGAGTTGTAAAATGTCACTTGTCAGAGTCCTGGGAGCCATCTCTCCTCTAAGTCCCCAGGAACAAAGTGTATCAAACCATCTTAAAAGGGATGAAACATTGAACACACGATTCTGTTCCCTGATAACCCCTCCAAATTCTTGTGAAGAGTCTCATTCATGTTACAGAGTGTTCCCAGGAGGACTTGCTCTCTTCAAGGACTAGTTAGTTGTACAAACATACCATTTGCTTTTGCATCTCTTTGAACTATCCTCAAAACACTGGAGTAATAATTGGATACCCTTACCTCTGCTGGCTTGTGCTGCATGGGTCATATATGTAAACATCAAACTCAAATAACAACCCCCAAATTTAATTTATTTCTACCTAAACAAGTTCTTTTATCATAAAGCAATAAATTTGTCTTGGTGCTAGCAATTTGTTGCGGGTGACATAACACTGCAAATTGATTAATCGCTACTGTACACGACAAAATGAGAAAAGCAAGGAATTATTATGAATAGCGTCCATCTGATACAGTAGGGATTCATTATTCAAAAGTGTTAGCTAGTGGTTAGCTATCCCCTTGTTGCAGATTACATTCATTTGCAGAATCCTACATCATGCTTACACAAATCAACAAACATACATTTATTAAGACACGGAATGAAAGCTATTAAAATGTGAAAAATTGCCTTTTTCTTAAAAAAAAAAAGTCAAGTTTGATGGTAGTTTTTTTTGGGGGGGGGGATGTTTCTATGTAGCTGAAGAAAAGAGGCTTATTCCATTACTTCTGTGCCTGTGCCCAGAACCAGTCACGTCAAGCTAAGCCATGTTAGTGCATTGATATTAGATGTTATTGTCTTACAATGAGCAGGTCGTATGTGTCTTACATTGCAGGTGGTAGTGTCTGGCGTATCAGGAGTGTTGGGCTAAAATTATAGGTGCAGTGAAATAGGCTTCCTTTGCCCTTTCAAGTGCATTTTCTTTTTTAGCATTACACTTATAACTACTAAATTGCAATCATGTGTGAGGAACTTACTATCCTTGAGGTGAAGAATAAACAAACAAAAGAAGAGCTCTTTCCTTTGATAAAATAGAAAAATAATATTCAGTGCCAAGATATTGCATGTTTCCCAGGCTGAACACTGGACCTCATTTTAACTATTAAATGACTCTGGAAAAATAAACTTTAGATGCTAACTGCAGAAAAAGCCTGATCTGGAATCCTTCCTTGCTTGGTTGTCCTGGTATCTGAGGATCATCAATCTCTTTCGAAACTGAGAACAAAGTTTTGTTATGTCCATCTCTTTTGCACACGAGTGATGTATCTAAGCTTGTCATCGCTGTCAGGCACTTCATGTTTTCTGTGTAAGCAGGTCTTGGCACAACAACATAAATAAAAGGCGGGTTTAACTTTTGAGGAAAGGCATGAAGAAAATATAATCTTTTCCTCTGTTCCTGTTCTGGGAGCTCTTGCACTCACGCTTTGTGATGCTTCTACAGATAATAGGATTAAGGGCATCAAACAGTGAACTTTCTCCGTCTCCTTGCTTCCCTCTGCACCTCCTGTCAGCGCAATGTGCTTTTCCTTCTCTTTGGAAAATTGCCTCTCGCATGTATTGCTTGCGGAAAGAAGCACACTAACTGTGGAAGCAGCGATTCAGCGACAGCTCAGTCTTTGAACTCTTGTGTCTTTTCTTTTAGCTCTACTTTGAAATGCCACATGTTAAATTGTTTTAATGGCTACTTGAAGGGAATCATCGCTAAAATAATACCAAAAGGCGATCTTTTTAAGGTTCCTGGAGTTTCAAAGTGAGTTCAAGTCATCCCACTTGAGTGTTGCATGTAACAAAAGAAAATCATACTGGAAAAATGAGATCAACCGTGTAAAGTAAGTGTCAGGTCACTGGTACACAAAATTAATGCATACTGGTATTGATTATTGGTTAGTCTTTTAGGTCTAGTTTCATTAACATGCTGACAATATATAAGCTGATTTAGATACATGGTGTAACCAGGGATCTTGCCCAGAGGAAAATGCTTCCAAATCTGTTACTGAGCTCCTTGGAGGAGTGTAGGCCTAGAGACAGCAAAACAGCTTTGCACTTGTGAATGATTTCTCCTTGCCTGAGTCTGCAAAGGCCATGCAGATCTCAGTAATCATATCTCTGTGCACCAGGATCAGGAAAGCCAGCTCACCCTGAGCCAGCGCTGGCCACGGCTGGAGCCAACACTGGCTTTCCTGATTTTGCTGCTGCTGCAAGTCTGACGTGTATTTTGGGGAAGCATGTTGCTACTCTCTCTTGGAGCATTTGCAACATTCAGCTAAAGCCAATTTATCCGCTCCAGATTGTTTTAGGAACCTGAATTTCATGGCCGATTCATTAAAAAAAAGGGGGGGGACTGCTACCTGGCTTGGTGCAGTCCCTGCCTGGTTAGCAGTGCCATAATGCTCACTCCACGGCCCCTCTCTGTGCCTGCTTGAAACACAGAAGGGAAAAATGTTCTGCGGTGACATGCCCGGTGAGGACTTAACACTGTGCTAAAGGGAGATGGCCTGGGAGAAGAAACATGAGCATGTCCTCAAACCAGCCCTACCTGAGCCACCACATGACACCACCACAGTGGCCAGTGGAGGTGATGCTGGGGCAGAATGATGCCAGCATATGGGTCTACACTCCGATGACAAGGAGCTGGATGCCTAAATCCTAAGGAGGATCAGGGCCTGAATGACTTGTGCTGTCAAGGTCAACAGTGCTGAACCTGATTATAGCCGAAATCCAGACCCCTGGGGAAATTCTGGGCCTTCTTGCTGGTTATATCAGATTGGGAGGTTGTTACCGGCTCTGACAAGGATTTAGAAGAGAAAGAGATGGTGTATTTTGCTTATCCCTTCAAAAGCAGCCACAGTGCAACATAATAAGACATTATATTCCAAATCGGTTATGTTTTTAATCCAATTCTGGCTTCTGACTTGATTCAGCAAAGTAGCTTAAACATTTCAAGGTGCTGCCAAATCATTGTTCTATCTAGAACCACAATAAGAATGTGGAGGGTCATTTCCTGCAGCACATTAGCTCTTGGCCAGTCATCTCTGTGCTAGGTAAGCTGTTTCCATCAGCCACTTACAGTTTTAATGAGAAGACACAGTAGGAAAAAAAAAAGAAAAAGAAAAAGAAAAAAAAGATCCTTGTTTCGGCACTCCTGCTTTGCCCTGGGAGTATTTCTGTGCTGCTGTGCAGTGAAAAGTTAATCTTTCTTGACGGGTGATGCATGTGGATAGTACTTTGTGCATTTGATACTGAACGCTTGGTATAGCTCAGTGAACCCATATAAACACTGCAGAAGCAGAGGGGACCCTGGGCAGGGAAAAGATCTGTCTTAAATCCCTGTGTCTGTCACAGCACAGCATCCTTCTGTAATGACATGCAAACTTCAGAGAGGCTGCAGCATCTCTGTCTTGTCTGGAAGACACATAGCTGTTAATGACTAACTTTCCAATGACAGCTTTTCTTTTCATAGGTTGCCCTCCTTTAGATTTTTGCAAAAGCATCCGCACAAGAAATAGGTAAATAAAACCAATCCATCAAGGACAAACGACCTGTGTAGGTGGACATCAGGAATCTGAACTCCAGCCAATTGTATCAGTTTGGATTTTTTTTTATTGTTATTTTTTCTTTAAGTGTCTGCATCTTCCTTTCCTTCTCTCTCCTTCCCCTTAGGAGGAGCAAGAATGGGGCTTGGCAGGGGTGATTTACTGTTTAAAGGAAAACAATGACTTTACACAAGACGGAAAAAGGAGGTTGAAATTCAGTCACAAGACAACTATAAACCAGAGCTCCTGCTAGTTGCTTAGAGCATCTGAATGCTCAGGAACTGGGAAGCTGCTGAGCGTGCTCCGCTAGCAGCCCCGTCTCAAGCTAATGGCCGTCATTGGAGCTTTGCTGAGGCCAGGGTAGCCTGGTGACTGGTACTGACTGGGGAGTTGGCCAGCAGGCCTTGAGTACAAGACAAACGCTTACTGAGGGGAAAAGTTCTCTCTGGATAGTCACCTTGCAGGAAAAAAACAACTCATACCAATCTCTTTATGTCTCAGGTTATCTGTTGTCATTAACAGATCTTTAATTGCTATTTTGGGATAACATCTGAATCTACATTCACGATAAAAGCCTGTGAAATGCCCATTAATGGTCCCTGCATCAGAGGAGAGAGAGGGCTTCCTTATAAAGCTCCTGGATGCAGGCAGACAGACCTGTAATTCTCCCCTGTTCCCTAATTAAAGAGTAGCTAAACCTTAATCTTCCCTGGAAATGCTTTGTCAGTATGCAGTGGCAGGCTGCCTGCACAGTTAAGTACATTAGAGATTTCATCTCCTTGCAAATGTTGACCTCCACCAAGGCATCATAAGTGACACAGGCGAAAGCACAGTTTTGCAAGTACCAAGTCTCTGCCAGCCGAGTTCAGCAGTCACGTGCATCATCACATAGGCTCCCCCAAAATCTAGTCTGAAAGTATTTGGTTACAGAACAAATAACAGGGCACAAACTTCATGGGACTTCCCTGAAAGCATCTGAAAATATCCCTGTGCAGCTAATTGAACTGCAGCTTTGCCTCTGTCCTCATGTTTTCAAATTGCAGAAATTCACCATGTAGATAAAGCCTACAAACTAGCAGTTAGACAGATTGGTTGATCCTAAAGGGAATGAGAGGAGAAACAGGGCATACAGGTATTTGTATACCTGTTCCAAGGTCATCTGAAAGTCAGCAGCAGGGCTGGGAAAAATCAGTGCTTTAATCACCATGTGTCTTTCTAATACACTTATGGGTTTGATGGCAATGACATATCGTTCGCCTTTAGCTTCTGACGCCGTGTTTTCCACTGCCATTTAACTGCACAGCTCTAGACAGGGCACCTCCTTTGCAGCAGTAATTGAACGGGGGAATCCTCATGTTTGGATGGAAATGAGTAACAGGAGGAATGAATGGAGGTGAAAACGCATTGTGCCCTTTGTCACTGCATCGTGTTACTCCTGGCAAAAGAAAAAGCAGCCAGTCTCTTATTTACCTACTGATTGAGCAAAGGCCAACAATCTTCACTCTGACAAATTACTTAACTCTAACAAATGCTGCAAGACCTGAACCAAAAGCAGCTGGATTTCAAACCTGGTGAAGAATTGTCGTGGGCTGTACTCTTGCACCTTATATAAAACTAGTGCATCAAGGGAAGAGAAATAATCTCAGTAAGGCCATTAACCTTCCAAGAGATGGGGCTGTCAGCAGAGCCAGAAAGCATTACGTGTCCAGTGCCAGGTACTTTCAGTAGGAATCAGTCACTAAACTCTTTCTTTGAAAATCCCAGCCTGGCACTGCTGGCATGGGCACGGTTTTGATTGGCAGGACTTGTGCTAGCTACATCTGGTGTGGACCAGTGGGAAACCCAAACGAATGTTCCCCAGTGGAGACCAGGGCAAGAGTAGCCACTGAGAAGCTGGTTCCCAGTTCCCAAGCCCCGCTGTGCAAACTTAGAGTAAAATATTCCTGAGCTTGAAAGTTAAGCTCTGTACACAGGCATAGGGGCTACCTAGGGTGGAAGGCTGTGTCACTTCACCTAGTGTGTAGGTGTCTTGGACTGTAA
Organism: Rhea pennata; assembly: GCF_028389875.1. Taxonomy (NCBI): domain Eukaryota; kingdom Metazoa; phylum Chordata; class Aves; order Rheiformes; family Rheidae; genus Rhea; species Rhea pennata. The sequence goes on from NC_084678.1 coordinate 6,626,561, forward strand.
AGGAGTGTGTTTCCCCTCTCTCTAAGATGCTGTGCACATTGATCTGAAAGTTGGTCCAAGAAGCCATTGAAAATTGCCGGATGAAAACCTGTGGCACAAGTGCAAAGTGTGACTGTTTACTTTAAAACAAAGATTTCTCCTAATGGAAAAATCAAAGTGCACAGGGGAAACAGTGAGCAAGAAGAGGAAAAAACAGAACTGATTACAAGAAGATAATGGACGGTTTTGAAAAGTTCTCCTTCTATCTAAACCAGGGAGGGAGGAGAACAAGGGAAGCAACTTGGACTGATGTCAAACTCCTCTTATCTCACACATTTACACTCTCTGCTGCACAGATTATCCTAGTTCACCTTTAATTTCCTTTTGATCCTTGTAGACTGATACCAAATACTCCTGAAAGCTGACACTCGGCAAGCAGCATGTTACACTCCCATCTCAAGTGCGTGACACAAGAGAAGGATTTGAGGCCCTCAGAGCTATGAAACCTATTGCTGGTGTGATCTTAGGACATTCTAACATGACTCAATTTTGCTTTTATATGCTATTCCTGTGCAACCTGAATGTGTAAGTGTGAGAGAGGAATATCTGTTTTAAAGAATGACAAAGGAAAGTGCCAATGACATGTGCTAGACATCTCATAACAAGAACACACTGCCATCCCTTTGTTTTTTGGCAAAATCTCAATAACTGAGTTGCTTTCCCTACCTCTACCTTCATGTACACTGGCAAGCTGATTTATCCATCACTCTCTTCACCCTCATATGTCTCTTCCCAGTCTCCTTTTCATCACTGGCACCCTCTGAGGCCCTGACCTTTGCAGCACTCTGCTGTATTAGATAGTGACCTTCCATGTAGACATACTTGGAGGTTCAGATGTGTTGTATGCTGCTGTCTCAGCCGTCAGAGGACAAATAGTAACTAGATAGTTGAACGGTGTTTAATAGTTGGAGACTAAGCGGATTCCCTGGCAGTACTGGCAGAACACCTTGCTGTTGAGAGGCATTTGCCTTTAGAGAACAGTGAGCAGGAGCATGTGAAATTTGGAGGTGAGTATCTGCAGAGATTGGAGCCTGACTGTGCCACACAAAGTGCTCAGTTCCTCCTCTTCATGCTAGGAGGCACAAAACCCCAGAGAGACTGGACATTTCTGCAACTCAGGAGAAAATGCAGCTCTCAATCACTGAGAGTTGGGCAATCAGTCACTCCCCTCTGGGCAGTCTGTGTCTGTGCTCCACTATCTCCTATTCTTTAGAAAGGTTTTTCCTGATCTCTAAATCCTGCTTTGTTCATTTGATTATGAAGAAGCATTATAAGAAGCATCTATTGAATCTTGTCACACACAGCCAACCCAGAGATTATTTTCATCCTTAGAAGAGAAGATCATTGCCATCAGTCATGTTCCATTTATGACATGAAAATCATTGTTCAAATGAATGTTTGCATGATGTTTAGAGCTAGGAAATCTTTTTGAATAAGTTTTGAATGAGTTTTGGAGTTTTCAGACCAAAAGAAAAGAAAAGAACAGAAAATCCAACTGATTCCATGAGTATAGAGCAAAAACCCATTCCTATTTTTGATTTTTGTTGTTTTTTTAATCTGCAAAGTTCAAGAAAATGGGACACATGAAGCCCAGTTCCAGCAAAAATTGCTCTCACTTGCATTTCTGGCAGTGTCCACTAACTTGTCCATATAACAGCCTCATTTCTAGTGAGAATCAGCCTCATTTCTGGTGAGAATCACATCCTACCTTACCACTTGCCAAGCGCCTACTATATTCAGGTAAGCTTCCCCCAATTGACTTAGTCCAGCTCAGCACTGAAACTGCCGTGATTTGTTACCACCAAGAGTTTCCCTTGAAGTTATTTATTTATTTTTTTGGTGGATTTCTTTAGATCAGTTGAGTTATTCATTCTCTGGTTTACATCTTTGAGGACATATGAGAATGCAGGGCATTGCAAGACAGTCCAGTTCAGCCCCAGCCCGTCTGTTTGTGCTTGCCTACAGCTGGCCTTTTCTAATGCTCATATATATTTATGAAAGCTGATATCTGGGTAGCAGTATGCTCCTGCAGGACAAGGGACTTTTGAAATTTTACAGCATGATCTTAAAGCATGGACTGAAATATTGCTAACTGTAGATAAGGTTTAGTATTCTGGTTCTTAAATCTTCTTCCAAAAATGGAGCTCCTAAAATCACTTAAGCAGTTTGATTATTTTTTGAAAATCCATTATTTTAACCAGAGTCTACATGTGAATGTCGCTGACAGCATGCTGACACTCTGCCTGTACGTGATAAATTCATACAGGTATAACGCAGCCGATGTTTGCATTGCACTACAGTGGCATGAGCTCAAATACATCACACAGCATCTGGTGTGCTGTAAATGTGATGTTCAAACATCTTCCTTTTTTTTTTTTTTTTTAATTTAATATTTATTATTCACTGAGAAGTACTGGAGGACAAAACTGATCTGCAGTTTTTCATCCAGGGTGTTTAAGCATGAACCTTCATCTGACCTGGCCAATCATTTAGGCTTAACACAGGCTCACACCCAGGAAGTGGAAGGTCACCAGTCCATTTTGCCACACGTTTCCCTGCTCTGCTGTCCTGATGTCTTTTCCCGTGTGTTTCTAAATGAGTATGTTATCCAACATGATTGTGCATTATTAAACTTTTGGAAAATTTACCATGAAATGAAGTGACAGTGTCCAGTGGAGAGCTTGGGACAGAAGGCTGCCTTTGGGAACAGAGATCCTCTTCTCCAGCTGCTGGGGATCCCAGCAGGCCACGAGATGCCCATGCTGCCACAGTACTGGTGTGTCCAGGAATTATATCCCATATCTGTATAAGTATTGCTTTAAACAAAACAGAGTCAACGGAGGTGCAAAATATTCACTTTGGACTCCATCCTTAGTGAATCTAAGAAGAAGCCAGTTCAAAATCAAACCCTCAGGGGAAATCACACACTACCTAACCTCTAGGGAGGTCTTCACCACAGTCTGAACTTGGCATCTTATTAATGGACCAGATTTCATGTCAAAAGTGTCAATTCCCACCTATCCATGCTAAACAAGAAAAGCTGTTTAGAACTGATAAAACCTGTCTTCCTCCTGATTTGTGCCCTACATCCTTGACAGATAGCCTGTGTTCCTAGCAAAAATGATCTCCAAACTCCCTCTTGCATCATCAGCCTCTTCAACTGGGCAAATGGCCCAACTGAGCACCTGGCTGCTACCTATCAAAACGGATAAGGGCTAAGCTGTAATTACCTTTCCTTCAGCAGGAGCACTGTGTTTGGTATCTCTCTTCTGCTTATTTTCAAAAAAAAAAAAAAAACTGTACAGAAATTGCATGTCAGACAGACAGACAACACATGCCTCACTTTCTTGGAAAAAATGGGATGAAAATAAATTAGAATAAAACCTGCTTCCTCCTAGGCTATTGCTTTTCCATCATGTTGCTCTTGGTCGAGTCTCTGTATAAGAAAGTTCTGATTTTGATAGTTTAACCCTGGGACATGAGTGATGGACCTGCACCGTTCGTGAGGTCTGTGAATCATTCCTGTTCGCATTTGTCTTGCTGTTGCATCTCTGCTCTTCACATTGCTGTTAATGATAACTAAGAAATGAAACAAAATCAGTTGTTAAACCAGGCTTTGCATCAGTGGATCCCAAAGCTCTTTTTAATGCAAAAAGATTTTTCATTCATTTAGGAGAGAGAAATTTTCACCCATGATCCCATAGACTCACCTCCATTTCTCCTCGCTTAAGAGATGGGGACTGTTCCTGTTCCCTGTTGCTCTCCCCCTGACATTGCCATGCACCACCTCAAATTGTTGTTGTTATAACTCTCCTCCTTCCCCAACTAAAATATACTTGCTTGGGAGGGAGAGAGGGAACAGGGAAATAGCTGGGTTTATTTTAATAGTTTCCACTCTCAGTTCAGTTTTATAGTACAGTATATTTAACTTTAACGTATGGACAGCTGGATGCATTTAACAGCACAATGGAAAGAATTTAGCAAGTATACATTACAGGCCATGTATTTGGAGCTGATCACCACATATTTCTTCATAATATTTAGATGCGGCTGTTACAGATTGTGTCGGGCTGATCAAAATATGTTTGTGCCAGGTAAGATTTGTCATAGATGAGTTTCTTTATTTCTTTACTTACTAAAACTCTTCCTACAGGAGGAAGCACAATTTAGCTGATATCAGCAAGTTTAGCCTGATGCTTATGAGAGGGTTACTTGCCTTCTTTGCAGAAGCTGAAAAAAATCATAAATACACAGAAACATGGGGACATATTCTGAGCTCACACTCTGGGCACATTACTCTATTTTTGGTGCCATCTTCAACAGCAAAGCACCTGGAGAGTGAAGGGTCCCCAAAGTGTCAGAATCTGACCTATATCCCACCACAGACTGTAATGACGAAAAACAGCTATCACCAGGAAACATAGCTATAAATCCTTCAGATCTCTCCACAGGACTTGCATCCTTGTCTGAATAAGCTGGTTACTCTGTTGCACCCATCTTTACAGTACCATGGGGATTTTTTCTGCGACAGCTGGAGAAACAAAGCAGTATGATTCTGTTTTACTGTTAAAAATAAGAAAGAAGATTTTCAGCAACACTTTAAAACTCATTTGCCTTGTATTCAGGGAAAAAAAAAGAAAAAAACCATGCTCTCCCTTTTGTTATTGTAAAATAACCACCTCGACCACTTTTATTCCACTCACTTAGAAGTCTAGGTGCATAAAGTGCACGATTTTCTCAAATTTATCTTGTTGTCTCTATTTTATTACTCACTGTCCATTGCAGCAGTGTAAACTGAAGACAAATCAGCCAAGTGACTTGCTAACATATTCAGCGAGTGTTCTTTAAGGAGCTGACAAATAATAACGGTTTCATCTTTCGGTGGACTGGGTGGGGGGCGGGTTGCCTGTGTGCGTTTTAAAAGTACTATCTTCCTCTGCTACTGTAGGATCACATGATTAATACTGACAAAATGTAAGGGGTTGTATTTAAAAAGTATTGTTATAAATATACCAAAGAGAAATCACAACGTAAGGAACAGCAGTACTCTATGATCTGGTGAGAGTCCAACATGCCATATGACTCAATCATGCTTTCCAAGCTGTGGAAAAGCTTCAGTTATTTGGGAAACTACTATATTTTAGATTTGATTTTAGATGTTGCTTTGCCTCTAAGCACTCAGGGAGGGAAGAAAGGAGGAGAAAGATGCTTAAGGAGGAAAACCCGCTCTGTAAAAGGAAAGACCAAGTTGTTGGAAACCTCTGAAGTGTTCGCATTAATGTCATGTCATTACACCGTATTGCTGCACAGGTTAATATAATTGGGTTACTGTGTGTGAGCAATGATCCATAGCATGTTATGGCACTGAAACAAATGACATTTAACCAAGAGATTTGTAAGGCACCTTGTTATCTGCATGGCGAACAATTGGAACGGATAGTCAGATTGCGAGACGAGCGACTGACGAATTAGTTGTTAGGTTTACTGGACAGCCTGGATTTATAACCATGCAATTCCAGCATAATTTATTAGATCCATAAACAGACAGATCCAGTGTTTTTACTTAGATTACACTGCTGTGTGGCCTCTGATCCTGTCCCGGTTGCAGTGCTGTTACAGGCCTGTTTTACTGTTCACGTAACACTCAATTCTGCACTGGGGGCAAGGTGATCCGAGTGCAGGTTTCTAGCACTTAAAATATCTATCCCCGGTTTACAGAGGAATAATTTGAAGATGCAGAGGGCTTCACTGTCCATCTCCAGGTACTCCAAGGAGGCAAAGATGCTCATGATAGGGACTGGCAAAAGATAGAAATTTATTTCAGAAAAAAAAAGATCTTCCCTTTTAGTCGCCTAGTAACAGATGTCAAAATGCCTTGTCTGTTTTTTAATAATAAAGACTAATAAACTAGGGGTAGAGATCTAGGGGTAAAGAAAGGACTTGGTCCCTCTTGGATGGGTATGGTGGTCTGTTCACAGCTTTGACCTCTATGACAGTGAAATCTCCTCATTTTATTCCTTCTCTTCAGGACCAGGCTGGAGAATGGGAAGCTCAGCATTGTCTTGGCCAACAGCTCTTGGCCCGGGGGGCCATCTGAAGCTGTCCACCTACCAGAGAGATCTGTGTCCTTCCTCAGAAGGCTTTACTTAAAATCCTCTTTAAAAGGTTCTCACAGCTTCTCTGGGCAGATTATTCCAAATCTCTAACTTGTATAATTTCGCCAATATTCCTCCTTATTCTTATCTGCTGTGAGTTAAGTCAACGTTATCTTCCCCCAGTGTCAAAGAAAAACAATCATCTCCCCCTTTATGGCACCCTGTAACAGATTAGAGGACGATTACTTAGAGTCACCACCACGTGCTCCCAACTGCTCCTCTACAACTTCCCTTTAGGTTTTTCAGTACCTTGTCCAAATCCAGTTCCTTAGCCTTTTTTCAATAGCCATGTTTTGCAGCCTTGCAGCTATTCCTGTTGCTCTTCTCTCCACACATGCCATTTTGTCAAACATCATTTGTGACTGTGGTGGCCAAAGATGTGTCTAGGCTTCCCTGGTCCTCAGGAGGTTGGGTCAGAGGAGCAAGTGGTGTGTCCCTCTAGCTTTTACATTCTAAGAAATGATAAAACTTTGCCTGGGTTCAGAATATTGGCTCACACCAAAATTTTTATGAGGTGATAAAACGATCACCTTTGGGCTTGTGGCTGCTGACTTAGACCAAAACTACAAGTCCAAGGCTACCACCCAAGATACTATTCTTGTTTCATATCCAGCTGGCATCTTGGGATCACTTGCTGTCTTTCCAGGTTAGAGGCCAATTTTGTTCAAGCTAGATAAACTCTGGAGAGATGCCTAAGTTTTTTGGATGATTCTCCACAGCAGTTCTGAATTCTACTTCTTTTGGAAGTCTGCCTCTCTCCAGTTAGGATTTTAAAGCTTCTCTCATAGGTTAGTTGTGTCAAAAAATAGCGTGGGGTGACTTGTGAGGCCGGCTCTGAGTTTCCATTGTAAACTGGTAACAGCTTTGATTTAAGTAATGAAAATAAGAGGCAAGTCCAAACCTAATCAAAGTGCTGGAAAGCCATGAACTGTGAGTGAATTTGAAATCCCAAGCCAGGATGTAGAGCTGAATGAACATCTATCTGCACATCCGGGCTGAGCTGCACTGCTGCTCTCAAAGGACCAAATTTGTGACTCGTAACTTGAGCGACCTGAATGGAAAATGCTGTCATCATGGGCAATGTGTTCCAGGTGTATCTTTGTGCTGGAGAGGGAGTGACTGGGAACTTAAACTAGGCCACAGTCTTGCTGGTATAAACTGGTGCAGTTATACTCCCTGTGCCCGTAAGCATAGATAAACCTGTGCTGTGCATTAAGCCCATGCATTGCTCTGCTCTTCCCTTGCTTCTTAGCTACAGCCAATAACAGCTTACTTGAACGAGTCCATCAGGGGTTCCCCTTGTGTAGAGCTCTTATTGTTAAAATAAACATGCATCTGGCTTCACCATATAATATTTCACAAGGCTGAGGCACAGCAGTTGGAATGCATCTCCCCCAGCCTTGAAGTATGAGGCAAAATGAATCAACGCATTGGAGCATTCTCAAGGTAAACACCAAAGGATTTGTTGATGCAAGCTTTTGTGTGGCTGTCACTGCAGCAAGGCTGTTGTGTGCTGTGACAACTTTATGTCTGAAATAGCACAATGCAGGCTGGGCCCAACTACTATTCTTTTAAATATGTTTAACAACAAGCTGCCGGAGGCAGTTTGGTCCAATTCAGTCAAACGTACCGGATTCTCCAGCTTCGTCGGTCTCCAAACAAGTGTTAAACCCTGACTCTAGTATGTTCCAGTTCCTATCACTGTTTGCACCTCTCTTGGCAACCTACTTGCCTAGAGGAAACCAGTCCTTCACATGAGAGATGACAACCACTCTTACCTTCCACCCCTTGGTGCCGCCTACATCCCCGTTGTTGCTTTATCCAGGGAAATGCCCAGTCAGTTCTGGTTGTGCTTCGCAACAGCTCCATACCAGAGAGGAGGGCAAGCCTGCCTGTCTCCCTAGCATGGCCTCCAAAATTAGCTGATATGGGTTGGCCGGTCCAGAATGAAGGACCTGGCTCTGCTTGGTGTGTGCTGGGTGTTTGCACGCACACTTCTGTGTACCTGTAACGGAAAAGCAACCTCTGGCTGTCACTGCCTGATAATATAGTTCTGTCTTCCTGGGAAGTTTTTGATGAGTTACTTTCTTGAGATAACTTGATTCATTCTTAATATTTTAAAATATTGAAGGCCAAATTCATGCCTGATTCAGCATTACTTCACTTAATTTTCCAACTGGTAAAGTGAGTAAAAAACTTAGAGCTAAACAAGAATAAAATATCATTTTTTCTTTTTTTTTTCCTTTAAAGAAGGTTCAATATAAAGATGCAATAGCGGATTTTGTATAAAAGTACCTAATTAAAGCAAATCCCCAAACTATGCATTTTCATTTCTCAGTGTTCAAAAGAAAAGGACACCATTTTAACATTCCCACTAATAATTTCTGAGAATGAAACTCAGTAGGATGAGCAAAAAGAAACATGCATGGCAGTGAAAGAGGAGAGATGATCAGCATATGCAAGGGTTAACTAAATCCGAGCCTGTGATGATGTTATCATACTTGCCAGGGAGATTGGGAAGAAAATCCTAATGGACCTACTGGAAACTGTTAATACATTTTCGTTACGTGTACAGAGAGGACATAAAGCCAGCAAAAGTGGCTAATGAAAAATTATGCACGTGTTCAGCAGTGAATGTTGTTCAGAACTGTGATGGTTGTGGAGGAGGTGAATGATGCTGGTCAGATGCAGCACTGGAAAGCTCGGGACAGTATCACCTTTCAACCTGAATGCTGCCAGCACACTTACTTAGGGAAATGTCGAATCATAGCAAGATGAGATATAGCTTTAGGGAGATATAAAGGGGCATGCTTCTAGCGGAGACTTCAACCAAGGGGAAACCCTCCTTTGTTTTACAGGTGAATAAACGATAATTTTCTTGAACAATCGCAGTCTTATAGTAGCATGCAATGCTATTGCTTAGGGTTTCATCACAAGCGAATAACTGTGCCTGTTACCACTAATGGGAAAATCTCAGGGCCAGGCCTATAGAGGACAACTGCTGGCAGCTCCCAGACACTTGGATTATTGCGGCTTTGGGAATGGGCTCTCTCTGTATAATGCCTAGCACATTGCGAGCTTTGGGACAGAAACTTTCACATGTTACCACAGAAAAGTAAATAGATAGTCTTGGATCCCCCAGCTGTAGCTTTCTCATAGACAAAAAACAGACAAAAACAGTTCACGTGTCTCCAGGAGCTATGGACTGTAGGAGAGCTGGGTTCCAACAGTTACAATTTGCTTTTGTATATTCATGAAAATTTTGAAGAAAGAGAAATGCGGCCTCTCTTTCCCTATCGACTCAGTGGGATATTGTACATTCTAAAAACTTCAATTTAGGGCCAGGCTTTCTTGGCCCCCAATTGATTCTTGGCACCAGCAAGGACATAAAAAGACCAATTTATGTTCAAACTAAGAAAGAAGATTTCACTTTCTACTGCTTTCATGATGCTGAGATGGAGAATCTGGGGAGAGACCGAGGTGTCCAGCTGTGCTGTCTTTGCTGAGGTGGCCTCCTAACCGCACTTGTCCCACGGCCAGGATGCTTCTGCAAGTCACCATTTCCACAGAGGAATGTAAGAGGGATGCAGAAATGCAGAAAGCGTTTCACTGTTCTTTCTGTGATGGTAATGTTTTGGATAATGTAATATTACTTCAGGCCTTTGCTAGTTTAGGCCTTGTTTGGTTAAATTATGGACTATCTTTCTTTAGAAGGGATGATATTTCCTTTAATTTAAATAGCTCTGAGCAAACAAGTACCAATTTGGATGTACTTTCCCATTTAATATTTGTCTGATTTATGCTTCTAACCAGCCCTTCTGCTTTCCTGTTTATATGCTCAAAGCTTCTTTTTTAAATACAGTTAATCATGCTGAAGCAGAACATAACTCATAGAGAGATGATGTTGGCCAAATTTTATAACTTTGGCTACCGTTTTGGATTTCAGTTCTGACACTAAAAATACCTACTCTGGGACAGGTGCCTTCCCTGGCCAGCGAAATGTAATGTACCTTCGTAAAATCCTTACCAGCAGCTTTGGAAGGGATGGGAAGAAACCCTTTAGCATTTTGGGGGGGGGGGGGAGGAAGGGGGTGGTGGAGAACTGCTCCTCTCAGTTTAGGAATTGGAAACTGCTTTTTTGAAGTATTGACAAACTAACAGGAGTCTGGCTGGACAGAAGCAAATGACAGACTCATGTGCAGAGTACTTTGTCTTTCTACCATGGTCACAGTTTAGGTCATGAAGTGGTGGACTGAGTAATTTCTAACTCCTGAATACTGCTATTTGCTGTACCACAAAACAGAGTCCATCTGCAGCTGCACAAAACAGCGTGAGACCCAGAATCAAGGAACAAGCAGAACAAATGCCTCATGTTGTGCCCGTGTCCTTGCACAAAGAAATCTTCAACGTCCTCCTGCCACAGAGACGTCAACCCCTCTGCAGTGACCATGCTCCTTGATGCCCCTTTACCTAGTCCTAGCACCGACTCCTCAGCATGCAAATAGACCAGGCAAGTCTGCATGCCAAAAGCAGACATGATGCCAGGATGATATCTGTATCTTCTTTATTACTTGGGCATGGAAGAAATGAATAGAGAGCTGTGAGAGAAGGAGGTCGAGGTCTCCGCTAGCAACTGAGAAAATACCTGCAAGTGCTTTTTCTCTGACAATCTGGCAGATAGATGTGGCACTGTCTGCACAGTCCACCAGCATGAGAGATGCACACTGTATTCAGTGTGTAAAAGCACTAAATGCTTTTGCAATGTAGGTGGTAATACACCAAAAATGGATATTTAATGGAAGGTTGTCTACTCACAGTGAGCCAAGGAAGAGAGAGGAATGAAGGATTAGCCCTGACTAGCAAAGGACTATCTTCACTGCAAGATTTAAACCAACTAGCTCAGGTAGCATGAACAGCAACATCCTGGTGGAACAGAAATCAGTGCAGGCTACAAAGCTGCAGTTAACCTCTGTTGTAGTTGTAGGACTGTTCCCAGGGCTCAGGTGATCCAGTCTGAACCACCAGCTGCTGTGGAGACCTACCCTACAGACCTGACCTTTCTCCATCCATACTAGATGCAAAATCCTGTTCGATGTCACATCAGTTTTCTGTATGTTTATTCTTTTTCCCCAGGTGGGATGAGGAGCCTCCCCAGGTAGTGGCATATAAGTATTCCCAGAAATTCATCAGCCATGAGGGAGTGATTAAGCAGCTCCAGCAAACAGAAGCTCTCAGGTTTCTCACACCTCCTCAGAGACATCCTGGCAATGTGCAGCGGTGCCCACCTCCACCCGCAACTTTCCCAAGCCTGTCTTAGGCTGGCTGGGAGACAGCAACCTGCACGAAGAGAGCAGCCTCACTCCCACAGACCCATTTGCTTGTCTTTCTTGCTGGATACGTCCTTTTCTCCATTCAGGGATGAAAATAAATTCAACTCAATTGTCAGGGGCTTTGCAGCAGCTGCACCTAAGGCTTGTGCTCCTCACTCACAGGGCAGGGACGGCCAGTTCATGGGTTGGGGGAACAAGCAAGATTATTGCACATTCCTCATATCACACCTTGCATGACTTTCATACATTGTGTGCCAAATTACTCGTACTTTGCTCCTGTTTGTTGCAAAGCCAGGGGAAAAAATACATCCTTTTAAGTCCTTCTTTCTCCAGGGCACAGGAGAGGGGCAATACCTCTGTATAGCATCTATAAGCCTGCATAGGTAAATAATGTTTTCTATGGTTGAGTCCTAGGGCCAAACACATCATCTGGAAGGATACATAAGATCTTCCAGACTCATTTTTTAGCAATTATAACTTCCCATGCATTTACCTAATGATAATTCTGAAAAACAAGAAAAATGTCAGGGAAACGAATAATATAGCTGCCTTTAACCAGCACACACACAGGTCTGGAGTCACATTGTGTTTGGTTGCCAGAAGGACCACAGTGTTGCTGATTATTTATTTTGAGTGGCAAATGCCTACAGAGCTGCACAACTTTTGTTTTGAGGTAGCAGCATGTGCTCTGCAAACTCAACATCTGAATTTATTTCCTTTTCAGGCTTTATATTTGGAAGTCGGCTTTCCTATCAGGTTTCTACAGAAACATGTTGGTGGGGTAACTTGAACTGGTACACTTAATCTTATCGGGTTAGTTTTTTCTTTCTCTTCCCCTGAAGTTCAATATCCGTAAGCCAAAATAGAAGAAAAAATTAAGTAGACCTTGCTGACAATGACACCTTTCGTTAGAACCAGCTTCCTGCACAGAATGAAATTAAGACCAATCTTTTTCTTCTTTTTTAATTTACCTTCCCTTGGAAATCATTGTAGATGCATTTCAGATAGGAAATGCAATAAAATCTGGCAAAATAACTTCATAATCAGAACTGGTCTCATTAAAAAGAAGCTCCACTTCAGAGATTGATATCAGATATGAATACAGACTGCCAAGTGTACAAAAGGCACATGTTTCTGCATTGGATGTAATTGATGGAAAATGTTTATTCAGACTGCCACAGCCCCATGGACAGGGTTTAATATACAACTGGTAATGCCAATAAGTTTGTTCAGCACAGATATCCTAACAATTTTTTTTTCAATACTGAAATTTCCACAGATGGGTTTGATTCCACGTATGACTCCGAAGATACCTGTTTTTCTTGCGCCACGTCTGCACACTGGGCCAGATTTCCCACTGTGTAAATCCACATAGGTCTGTTGGTGTCAGAGAAGTTGCAGCACCTTTAAACTAGGTGAAGATCTGCCCAGTGTACCTTTTTTGCTCTCTGTGGTGTATGATTGAGATACATTTTCACAAAGGCCAAAAATGGAGGCAAAATGCTTCTGATTAGACAAACAGAATATTGCCTCTATCCCCAGCCAGTCGTATTCATTTGTTAATTGCTGATTAGGAGTTGCAGGCATATGCAATAACACTTGTGGGTATGCTCCAGGTATGGCCACTGTTGACATGAAACCTCTCATTCAAATATCCTGTAAGAACTCCTGTAAAATTCATGGAAATAACTGGAAAAAAATAACTTCAGTGTATCTTGAAGGCTCAGTCCTGCAACGTCTTATCCACATGTCTTATTTTAAGCACAAGTCCCATCCTACAGAGCCCAGTACTTCATGGGTTAGATTTTGTACAAGTTTATAGTAAATCAATAGTATCAGCCCCAAAGCATCTCATCGTAAGTAGATCAACAAAAGATGAGGAGAAAACAGGTTTTTTTCTTGCCTTGTGTTGTTTCAAATGCTGCATAATGAATACCTTGGCTAGTTTGCAAGAGTTTCCATAGATTTTGGTTCAGAAAATGCACATTTGTTATCCAATATTTATACTGCAGGAACATGCAAAGCCATGCTCCAATACCACAAGTGAATGTGTCTTCAAAGCCCTCTCTAACCTTGATGTGCTGGGCAAAGCCTAACCCCACCTCACCATTTCAGATTTCGTTTAACTCTTAATTTTCCGAGTAATACTTTTTTGAAATATCCTATTTACACTAAATTTATGACCACTTTGAAACTTTGCTCCATTGCACATATAATAGGTAATATTTCATTCTTTATGAATAAACCCTCTGGATTTTATGGATAATGACAGTTTCAGTGAAAAGTAGAGAATGAAGCTGGAATCACTGGCAGCTCTATTTTATTTATTTTGGCCTATCCAACCAGCACTAATTGTTATCTGTTTTAGGAGAATACGCTTTTGTCACTATATTGGCCCTGGATCTTCATTTGCTCTAAAGCCAAAGTCTTGTCCCAAACACCTCTCCTCAATTAAGTCACACAAAAGAATACAGAATGTGTGTGATACTTCAGGTCATGCTGCTATTTGTGGAATGAATATTAGCACAATCTTTGTGAGTGCATGATATATGAACTGTATGTATTTCCTTGATAAATTGTTTTTAAATATTTCCTCCTTTTTATTAATTGAAGAGGAAACTCATGCATCAATGACATTTTTATGCTGGTTTACACATAAATTATTTCCCTGTGATGTTCATTTTTATTATTATTGCCAATATTATAGCAAATGCATTTTTTTGCCTTGTAAACAAGATTTTGCTTACAGCTAAATGAAAAGAAGTGAAGTTAATCACGTTGAAATAATAGGTTTAAAAAGGTAATTCAGTAATGTTTGGCTGATGTTCAATCTTCTCCAATAGAAGCCATGCTGAGAGAAATGACAGAAATTCTGTTTTTGTAATTAAACTGTATTCATCACATGCAGAGCAGATGAAGGAGAGCTGAAATACTGCAGTGACTGCCTACTCCTGGCAAACAGTTCTAGGTCGGGTCTTCAAATTTTGTTAGGTGAGAGTGGTGACTGCAAACCTTGAAAATGAAGAGCATCTTCACAGTTCACCATGTGAGAGCTTGACATTGTGAGTCTCTCCAATACATTTCCAGAGAGGAACAAAGTTTTCTGAGCCCATTAGGAAAGATGCTCACTGTCGGAGCTGCCTGAAAACAGCAGTCGTCTTTCAGCAGGAGAGTAGAAACAATCATCCAAGCTGATTCACGGATTTGCCTGTGCTTTGCCCTAGCACCTTCGTGTTTTGTCCCAAGCACTGTGTTACATTAGGACAAGAGCCGTCAGAGAAGCTTTTCTTTCTTTTTCTGTTTGAATATGCCAGCAGACCAAGTCAGGTGTGTCAAGTGGTATCAAATTCCCGAGCTCTGTGGGCCAGCACGCTGCAGAGCAGCACAGCGCTATTGCGTTTACGTGTTACAGCCCTTTTATTTTTAGGTTGTCTCTCAGGGACCCCTTAAGTAATTCACTTCAAACTTATGCCAAGAGCCTAAGATTCACATTTCATTTGCCAGCTTTTAGGAGAATACTGAGATTTCACCATGACTGCCAAAAGTTTGGCTCCTTTGTTTGCAGATTTTGCAATCAAATTAACATTAGTGATCACAGGTAGGATAGAAAGCAGAAAGCAATCTCCACCATTTAGTTCCTTAAAGACCTACTGAAAATTGCTCTTCTGCCTTGATTATAAACTGTCAACAGTATCTCCTTTTTTCATGAATAACCTATCTCCAAATCTGGAATAAAGAGAAATGTGTCTTACTATTATAACTTTCATTAAAAATTGACTTAGTATATAAAGGCAAGCTTCTTTCCTGTGTCAGGTCTTGCTTTCTCTGTACTGCTTCATCTGACCATGTTTTGAGTGGGATGCTCGAAACCAAAGTCATCTAGTCCAACCTCCTTGCCTAATGCCCTGCATAGCTGTACTTAAACTTCTGGAAGAACCTAGCTTGTTCTTGTTGGCCTTCAGTAAGAGGGATTTCGTGACTTTCCTAGAAAACCTACTTTTGCAGTTATGGTCATAAGGCAATGGTTTAAACACTGGCATAAGCTTTGGAGCTTTTTTAATATGTATTTGAGCTGGATCTATATTTGGTATTTCCTGATACATTTAGTGAAATTTTCAGAGTGGATTCATATCTTAACTCTATCTTACTTGGAAGTGTGTCTGAGCTTGACTCTGTTGTCCTGAAGGGAGCTCCATACTATATTTATTTATGTTATTTTTCTACCAATTCATCTGGGATATGGGGTGTTTGGACCTTACAGATATGCCTTGTAACATGGGCAACTATTGACGTAACAGCATAAGTGATAATAAAATGACTTTTAAGAAAAATAGTCTTCAAACACTGCCACAGACCCATTTGATGGAAGCCTGGATGAGCTTGATGGGGATGGTCCTTGGGAAAATGTTCTCTGCTTTTGGGTGAGGAAGCTCTGTCAGAATCATGCCAGCAGTAATTGCACTGAAATGGAGCAATACTGAACCTGACTCTCACCCCTAGCCAAGCCCTTTGAATTGATCATCTCTAGTTTCAGGCCTGACTGCTCTTCCCTGCTACCCTCTGAAAGGAATCCAGCAATGTGACAGGAGACAGGATCTCAAAGGCCACTGGGACCACTGGAAAGATACTTTGAAGCTGGTCTGTGTCTGAGTCTCCTGCCATAAGTTAGCCAGGCACCCTCTTTTATGCTTGAATAAGCATATAGTTTGCAGTCACTCAGTGGCACAGTAGTTTTTTGCATGTTTTTATGTTTGTTTCCAGCTTGGCAGCAGAACGGGCAATTTGCAGCTCCAAATGAAGAGCAAGCCCACTGGGCAAATGGTATTTAGTTTGTGAGCTTTGAATGAAAGTTACGTTTCCTTTTTCTCCCCTGTAGTTTGAACCTCCAGCAAATATCCCCCTGCAGCTCTGGAAAATATAAACAATCCCTTTGCTGTTAGAAATCAGCATGATAAAGCTTTGATTTGTGATTTTCTAGGGAAGAACAGTGTCATCCTTCAGTGAGAAGATCTGCACACTAGAATCACAGAAGCAGGTCAGTCTCAAACAGCATCTAATTAGGCAATTTTTTACTGTTTAGCCAAGCAGATGTGTCCATCACTGAACTGCATTATCTGATTACAACCTCTACTAGCTCCTTATAAATACAGAAACAGGAATTCTACTTTACTTATTGGCCAGTGCTTTGGACCATGCCATAATGATCACTTCCAAGCTTCCAGGAAGAGGATGAACGGAGTAGCCATGGGCTATTAACATATGTGTTACTTGAATGGTTCCCCATGTTTTAGGGGATCTGAGTTTATAGCATTTACTAGCAGAAGGAAGACAATAAAAATGTTTGGTTTGTTCCCCTGGACAGGTTCTCATTCTCTCCCATCCTCTTTAAAGTCAGATGAACTTTTTCTCAAAGGATTTTAGAGATAATCAGACATAAACTCTATTTGCTGGAACGGGGAATCTCTTTGAACAACGCCATTAGGGTGCCTCATCCATCAGTCCCTGTGTGCTCAGAGGCAATGTGGTTCGGTAAGATGCAACAGCACCCCATATTGCTCCAGTCATATCATGCCCCTGTGCCGGGATCCCACATAGCACCAGTCACACCAGATCCTTGTAAGGAGAGTGTAACTTTGAGCTCCCTTGAGGTGGCCTACATTTTTATCCAGGTCACACCTGGCCAATAGGACCTGTGAGGATGATGTGCTCTTGCCCTGGCAACTATCCTTATTTTATAGTAAACTAACTCAGGATCAGCCAAGTGTCTGAATAGCAGCATCTAGTACCATGTTTACATGTGCCTACACGTAACTGAGTCATCTGCAAGGTTATACTGGTGAAAAAGTAGTTCGTTATGTATTATCATTTTCAACCATATTTGCTAAGCGACGTCATCTTTCTTCTGAAGCTTGGGACAGTACACCCAGAAATCACAGCAGTTTAAATAGGAATGATCCTTCATGACCTACATATTTTTTATGCATCCTGCTTTTTTGTTTTCATAGAAGTAGAAAACAGAAAGTTTGCTTTTCCTACCAGCTCTCCAGAGGTTTGAATGGGGCAGCACAGAGCACCTGCAGTCACTGTCCTTATCTAAAACTGGCATCATCAGCCCAGGAAACTGTATGAGAAGTACCTGCACTCATCGTATAAAGGAATATTTTTAAAATCAGATTGCCATGTTTCACTAAAGTTTTTACAACTTTATGAAGATGTTTTTATTGAGGAACATTTGCAAGTTTCAGATGGCTGGCAGATGTGTTAAAGAACATATGATTCAAATAGAAAACCTTGCTTTTTATTGCCGAAACACTAATAAGAGTGCACTTTAATATGCCTTAATGTGTTACTCCTTAATTGACAGCAGATGTTTCCTGAACAGCATTTTTTAAAAGACGTGCAGCACTTCAAAACAAGAAGAAATAAAGCCTTACTGTACATACAAGCACTTCCAAAAACAACATCTCCCCTTGCCAATAATTGTTTATAAAAACAGCATTCCAGATTATTTGAAAATCAGTGTTAAGTTCCATGAAATATGTCAGAATAAATTTGATGTTATTTCAACAGAACCTTAACTTCACCAGTGTTCAGGATCTCCTTTTGCTTTCTCTCTGCTCTCCAAAATGGGAAACATCACCTGGCCCTCGATGCTTGATCAGAAGAGAGTGGGAAAAAGCAACCTTCTCGAAGGAAGCCAAGCAGGGAAAGCTTCCAGCAGTCTCAAGTATGCATCTGACATCTTACCTGAGGAGCATTCAGATTTTCTTTCATGCTTATACTCCAAACTTTGGATCCTCCTATTCCTCATCCACTGGCATCATCTCATCTAGACTGGAAAGGTCTTTTGCCGAGTTGGTTGCACAAAGCCAGGCTAGAATGACATGGGAGCAAGCTCTCAGTCTCTCGTGACTGCATTGTGGCTAGGCCAAACAAAGAAAAGGTTTTCCCTTGTGACACTGCCAAAGTTCTCCTCTAATTCAGAATCAAAGCAGCTCTCTCAAGATGTTGCAAAACACATCGGTCCCTGGTGGGAATCGCGTTTTCACCATCCTCAGCAGTGTCCCTAGTACTGGCAATTTGTAATTCTAATTATTACTGGAGACAGAGATGGTTGTGAAGGGCTAGAGACAGCTCAGGTTATAAGATAAAAGAGGAAAGGGAAAATGATGCAGTTCTGAAGAGCCTGATTCTGAATCCTCTGATGCATCAGCCAAAGACTAAGTTTCTCAGGTGCTAAAGAAGTAGTTAATAAGAAATCAGTAATTTTTTGTCTTCCTACTGCCTCTTTCGAAAAGTTAATAATATATTTATCTCCATGGCTTTGCGTTTTAGAACACTTCCCCTTTGTGTTCTTCCAGGAGAAGCTGAGCATGGAAAGGTGCAACAGGTTCAGCTCATATGAACATGAATAGAGACTGGTATCAGGGTGGGCCCTGACTTGCAAAGCCCTGGACTCATGGCAGAGACTGATGCTGGGAGTGAGGAGGGCTCTGCTGCAGCAGAAAAGCCTCATGTTTGGATCCATTGAGCATTCCTGAGACTCAGGCCTAATGCTTGCAATGATATTAGCAAAATATAATCAGCAGGAGGAAGTGAAACTGCAAAATAAGAAAAAATACAGAATCTTATTATCCTCAATAAAGGAGGGAGCTGAACATAATCAAATTATTGATGGGTAAAGATGTGAGGAGGATTATTCTTCGCAATCACAGAATCCAGCCCTGCCAACCTCAGGGACCAGCTGATGTCCTGGGAGCAAAAGGGCTGCAGAATCTGCCCCACTTCTCGCAGCGCCATCCAGGAACAGCCTTGGTCCCCGGGCCAGCACCACGGCCCAAATCCGCCCCTTTGCTGTGTTTGTAGTTGTAACACCCCGGGTTCCCCAAAGTATGCTGTGCGCTGTGATTTGTGGTAACAAGTGACAGACTCTTTAAATATAGCCAAGCCGTGGTCAGTGTTTATTTATTTTTATTATGTAAATAACCCATTGCTCTGGGTTATTATGGTTCAGCTTTATAAGTACTTGATCATTTAAAATGGCTTGATGTTATCAAACCTTTTTTAAAACCTTGTTAAAATACTAAGTAATTGACAGTGCTTTTTGTTATCCTACTTGTAAAATACAAATCATTAGGGCAATAAATATTATTCATTTAGAACTGATGCAAACCAAATGTTTTCTTCCTTAAAATACTCATAAAAGTGAAGTTTTATCTTCCATCTGGCAGTGCCTCTTATGCCAAAATGTTCTGAGTGGAATTGCATTATTAAGAAGATATCAAGTGAAATATGTTACTTGTATCCTTTAATATGCCTTTGTAAACTGAGATACATGTTGGCCTTCTATCAATAAGCATCTCTACCTGTGGGTTTTGAGAAGGATTAATAGAGAAGAACTATTATAGGATGAAAGGACAGAGCATGCTGGGAGAAAAATGAAAATCAAACATCCACCAGAGCAAACACTTCCTTCCACGATAATATTTAGATTTTTTTTATTTTCTTAATTTAAATATATATAAAAAAATGTTTAAGCCAGTTGTAGATAGCACACATCTGCACTGCAATAAGGCTATTTTCAAAAGTACAGCTCTCAGTGGGATATTTATTTAATTCATATTAGTTTTGGACCTCAGCCTATAATGAGAAAAGATATGGGCATATGCTAGAGATGGTGGCTGCAACTTGGACTTTTTTGAACATTAAAGTAGAAAAAGCCTTTGCATGTAGGAAGGTTTTAATGAAAATTCAATAACTTTTGCTTCAGACACTGCGCTTCAGAGCACTAATAAAGACAAGAGAGAACTGACAGACAGAGAATTGAGGACTGAAGCTGCCTGGAAAATGCCAAACAATTCTGGAAGGAGTTTTCCATCCTTTTTACCTTTCTGTTCAAACTTGATTTCAAAACCAATTTCCAACCCCACAGCATTATTCACATCCTAAGTGTACAATGATGGTTTCTGTGGATGTGTCAGATTCTTCACCTCCGTTCTGATATTTATCATCAGACATATTTCAGGCACTACCTCCACGTACTGAGCTCAGCTGGACTCCCACCTCCTGCTCCGAAGTCATGCCCAAATGTCCCCAGGCCCCATACAGCTAGCAGGCAAGCAGGAGGCTGAAGGCAGCTGCAAGGTAGCTGTGTTAAATAAACCTAATCTTTAGGATTGTTTTGGCTTATACAGGAGGCCCCAGGAGCTCCCAGCACAGCAGTAACTTGGTGGTGCAAAGGTGGCTCCCAGCGTCTCCTCTCAACTAGGTCACAGCATCGCTGCTTGCCTGCTGCACGCACACTGCTGGTTTTGTATCAGAAGTCATCAGTTTTGAGTTAGTTATAGGCAAGGAATGGAGGCAGAGGAGACAGAGGTTTCGCTATTAGGCTGGTGGGTCAGCTGGGTCAGTGGGACACCTCATTCATCTCGGGGCAGCTGGTGGTTGCTCCATTAGCGATGCTGTTGTGTGGATCAAACTAGGAGGTGAAACAGGGAAAATGGTGTTTGGTGAGAGACTGTACATCTTTTCCTTACTGCGCTATTGTGAATCTTACCCATTTTCCTACACCTTAGGGTCCAATTCAATGACTAAAATTGATTTTTGGTACTTCAGTGGCCATGTGTGGGAAACAGAGGTATTATTTTTTTATTGAATACAACCCACAGAGCACTAGCTCACAAGCTCTCTTCGATACACTGTAATAAAGTAATACCTACATTTCCTGGCCCTCCATAACTTCATTATTCTGTGTCTCTTTGGGACACTATCATCTCTTATTCAGACTCTTTCATGAACGGTGGATTTCATATCTCAGGCTAAGTTTGAGGGCATCTCCCTACTGCGTGGTGTGCATGTGTGAGCTGACACATACATGTGTATACTTCCTTGCAGATGCTCAGCATTGTCTGTCAGATAAAATAACACATCCCTGTGCAAGTCAGAAAAAAGCACTTGACTTTCAGGGCATTGTTTTCATTAAAGCAGGATCAGGACCTTAGTGCAGACCTAGAAGTGTGAATGGAAACAATTTCCCTGTGCAGGAATCTCAGCTGACGTGCAGCTGCCAGGGTCTGCGTTCCTTTCGGTTAGGTTTTCTCCGAAACCATAAATAGTCCCTAAAGCCAACACAATCTCTCCTCAAAACTCACCCTGCCACCATGCTCAGAGATAACTCCCTGCTCCTGGCTCCCAGGCGAGGCAGCCACGGCCACCACCTGCCAGTAACAGGCTCACACAGAGACAGGTTGCGATTTATCTCCTGCTTCTCTGGCTGGCTTTGCACATCTCATCTGCCACGACTTCTCTGTTTGGGACAGAGGCTGTCCCTCATATATTTGTACAGTCCCAGACATGCCTGTGCTTTGAATTGCTAGCCTTTTAAGCACTCCTGCACTCTAAACGTTCAGTGATCATGAACAGCAATTGCGGGAAGCATGCACTGCACGTCATTCCTGTGACATCGTTAAACGCACGTTTCTCTTTCCTGCTACATCCTTGAGGACCGCTGGGATTAACATCCAGAAAAGATGCTATAAATTTCTGTTGAAAATGAAAGTGTTAGGGCAAGTCATAGAAAGTTATATCTGGAAAAATGCAGGTTAGAATTATTTAGGGCTTGATTTTCCAAAGTGCTCAGCCTTTCCTCCTCCTCCTGGTGCTATGGAAATCAATGGGTATTTTTTGAAAATCAAAGCCAGGTTAATGACTAAGGGTTTTTTAAAGATGGAGCAGTTGAAGCAGTGATTACTGGGGCAAGAGGAAATCTCCTGCAGGTATTAGTCTTACAGGACGGCAAGCCAAAGGTTACTATGGCGCTTGCGATGTGGAACGATGATGAAATACTATGGGAAAAGCAAGTCCCCCAGCTACAATGTATGCATTCGGTGGTCATGGCTATGCACCAGTTGTGATCAATGGGTGTAAAGTCAGGGTCAGGGCTGCAGCAGCCGGAGATGCTGGTGCTTTGCAATCTAGCCGGGCCCCAACCGAGGGGCTGAGTTTCCACAATTCATTTATCATAAACTAGCAATTTGCAAATGTTAGCACTTTTCCCACACATCATGAGCCCTGATGGACTTTAATAAAAGAGAGAGAGAGAGAAAGGAAGAGAGGGAGAGAAAAAGAGAGAGAGAGAAGAAAACCTACATAATTAACTAAAATTCTCAGAATGGCTTTAATTGGGAAATGTTACCTTTTTGGAAGTAATTGCTGCACAGATTTTCATTTGTTTTCTAGTTTTTTTTTTTTTTTTTTTTTTTTTTTTACACAGGCTTCACATCCATTAATTAGCCAATTGTCTCTGTTAGTGGTTTTTTGCCCCTCTCTTTTTTTACCCTTATGGCTGAACAGAGATAATTTTCCAGTTTGCTTGACTCTGATGGTCATTAAAATTTTAGTACCTGAATTAATTTGGTTACTGTACCGCTTTTAAGCTAAAGGGCTCTAAAGGGAAGGGGTAGCAAAGAAGAATAAAGTGTAAGCAAAGTTGGCAAACACGTGAGAACAAGAGTGTGCAAAACCGCTCGTCTGCAGATGCTGGTGGAGATGCTTGCTGGAGCCACTGGCGTGTATCACCACACTGATGCTCAGATGCTGTCGGGCTCTGAGGAAGTTCTGCTCTGGGTCTGCCTTGCCTCTCGTTTATAAGTAGGTCGATGTGGCTAAAAGAATGAAACATATGGATAGAAGGAGAAACAAGAGTTGACACTTCTAGCTAATATCAATGGTAACATCACTTTAACATGATTTTTCAGGCGTCTTTTCTCTCTAGGCTAGTATCCTTCTTCCCAGAGTGGCCAATGACAGTGGTTTCAATGACAAGGATAAAATATTCAGACCTATGATTACAGAATTTTTCTTCTAGTGTTTTAGGATGAAGTTATTGCTCTTATCAAGAGAAGAAATTGGAGGTTTTAGGCCCTATTGAACTGCTCATCCAATGTCATTCAGCTGTGGCTGTGCTCACCTACCTGTCTGAATATCAGTCCCACTGTAAAATATGAATTAGCAGATCGGTGTGCTCCTGTATTCTGTACAGTATTCTGTAGTTCTCAGAGATTTCTCTTTTGGTGTTTTTTCTTATGTTCTGGCCAATCTCATAAAACTTTAGCTACTTCTCCTTCTGCATTTACCTCCATGCTCCAAAGAGCACATCCATTGCTGTCATTTTCTAACTCAAAGCCAGCATCATTTACCAGAAGTAAGAGGTGTGGGGTGGGGGAAAAAAAGCCATTAAAATTCAGATCCATCTATTCAGCTAATAAGAAACTTCAGAAGACTCTTCTAAAAACTCTGCAGAGCCACCTTATGAAGTGGTGACATCATAGCCTAGCTCTGTCTATAGCTTATGATGTCACCAAAAGTCCTTGATGGCATTATAGAATTTTAAGTCAATATTACCCATGACTTGCTCTTTTCCTATTCATCAAGCTGCTCAAAGCAATCCAAGTTTAACTCTCTTAGCACTTCATAGATGACAGGCAGCAGAAAGCCAATCTTTTGCAAGAAAATGAACCTATGTTCTCATAACCTTCCCCTGTATTGAGACAGAATAGAGACTGAAGGTAAAGGTATTTCATATTCCAGTATGAATAAAGCAAGAAAGAATAAAAGCAGTCTTGGTGAAAAGGTTTGCTAAATTTGTGGTAGTAGCCAATCAGTGTCAACTGCTCTCCTTGAATCTTTCAAGAGCCTTGACAATGAAGGGTAGGAGGTGTAGCAGGAGCAGGAGCTAAGATCTAATGTTAACTAGCTAAACACAGCAGAAATGGCCTGTACCTGAAGAGAGATGAGCTGGTTGGTGTATGTTTATCAGGAATGTTTTAGGTGGAGCTGACCCTTCTTTAGGACAGAGACTCAACTTATGCCATCTTCTGAGGACTATAAACCCTCCCTACTTCCCGAACTGCAGACTGATTGTCTTTAGGTTAATGGCAGTATTCATGGCATCCAGCACAAAGCATCTAACTGGCTGCAATAGCTGGCTAATTCCTCTGTGCTCCCTTGCTGATGTGAAGGCATGTTCTGCCTAGGATCATGCTCTGGAAGAACTGCTATCAGTATGTGATAGCACCTAGGGAGGCTCAGTGGCCAAATTAAGGTGGCAGACCCACAAAACAGCATTGCCTTAGAGCAACCGTGCAACTATTCACATTAGCTGAATCAGTAGACTGCTCCTGTCAGCTACAAAAGTTTTGAGCAGGCTTCCTGGAGGCCTTCCTGGAGAAGTGGAGAGCCACCAGTCTTGCACACCTCACAGACCCCTATAAAAAGGGATTCTGTGGGAAGCCTGAGCAATTTGTCACTTTTTCATCTGCATTAAGGTCCCACTATTACCAGTCTCAGAAACTGTCAGTTCAGGACTGAGAATATCATATCTGCTTTTCTAAAAACACAGTTGTGGGGCTTTTTGTTTGCAAAGCTGCAGAACATGCATCTCCCAGTAGCCCTCTGCAGTTCTAAGGGCCTGGAGCACACGCATCGGATGAAAATGAGATCCCTGCGCTATCACTTCATCCGGGAACTGGAGCTGGAAAATTAACTGACACATAGAGGCAGCAGATGAAAGCTCAAGCACTGCAACACTGACGTTTCCCTTGAAAACCATGAAGCTGCAAGTGTCTCGGAACTGAATTTCTCTCTGGGGTCCATGCCCTGCGTGGGTAGCAGTGCTCCTCGTGCGGCACCGCGCTGTGCTGAAGCAACTTCCCTGCCTTGCCGTGCAAAGCGTGCTCCTTTCCAGCTCAGGCAATGGCCTGGGGTGCTGCGGGATGTGAAATGAACCCCTATCACATAGTAGCTGAGCCATGCATATCTCGTAGTGCGTTTGGCTTCCTTTAACGCATTTCTTTTTTTTTTCATGACCTACTGCCAAAATCCCTTTGCTAAGGTTTCTGCCACCAATGCCATGCAAGAAAAGTGTCTCTGTTAACACATTTAGGGCCTACTTTTAATTTCTACAGTATTCCTTTTAATAACAATGTCTAATTAAAACATCTGTTAAAAAGTCTGTAACATTAACTTTACAGGGAGAATTTAATAGAATTATATTTGAATTGCAGCCATTTAATGGGTTTCCTAATTAGGCTGTTGAGTTTTTATTTTTTTTTTTTTTAAACATTACACAAATTAAAATCAGGCCTAGTTTTTTTATTATTATTATTACAACATAGACTGTGGTCAAAAGAAGGCAGGCAGTATGTGATGGTTTGTGAAGGGTGAAAAAACTCAATGTAGCAGCCTATGACTGAAATGGTAAAATGCATAAAATTAAACTAATAAGAGAAAATACTTGAAACGGGGAGGGGACCAAGGGAGGAAAGAGAACTTTTTCTGCCTTCCAGCTGTATAGTTTTTTGCAAAACGAATCCCTGGGAGCATCTCCCCATATATCTGTAACTAACTCTGCTATCTTTTGTCCTCTCCCCAGATATCATTTTTTGGATGAATAAAATTTATAATAATAATAATAATAATAATAATAGTAATAACAATAATAATAATAATAATAAATTTTAAATGATATATTGCAGCATTTAATTTGATCAGACTGGAATAAAGTATCTCTTAACTGAGACTATGCTCTTTTCAGAGAATAGTGGTGATTCTTCCAGTAAGACAGGGTCATTTTTGTGATCAGAATGAGATGCAAGAAAATACTAGTTTCACTCTTCAACATAAATATTTCATACAGCTCTCAAAAGATGCTAAAGTTAGTGCCTGTACAAACATCTTGGGTGAAATCCTGGCCTTGGAGTTGTCAGTGACAAAATTCTTATTGACTTCAATAAGGCCAAGACTTCATCTTTTGTCTTTAAATTGAACTTACAGTTGTAGTGAATACTGGCAAGTGAAAACTCACTTCAAAGGAATGCTCTGACAGTTGGACGTTTATCTCCCACTGATCTAAACTGTAGCAACCTCTTTTTTGTTTCCCAAACTAACTTGGAAATCACGTTGAGAGCAAGTTCATCAAAATAGTTCTTTTGTTTTTCCGATTTCCAGCAAATCCAATGAGGAACACAATTACTTCCCTCAAGGAATTTTCAGTATTGCACAGGCCAACCCTAGCCAGAAAGAGCAAGCTTAGTAGGAAAAAAAATAACAACAAATTGCTTGCACACAAAGATAAAGAAATGCATTTGTATTCTTCAGAGACCCAGGGCACTGGCGATGCCTTTGATCTTTTCTTTGGTCTGTCATAGTGCATTGCATTTGTGGCTTTTGGATTTGTAATGTTAACTCATAAGTTCTGTACGACTCGTGGCCCATGGAAAGGGATATCTCTGGACTTTTCTGGCCAAAACATTTATTCTTTAGTAGCTATGAGGGACTTTTCTTCATAACCAAATGATCTGTTTCAGGTCTATGCTTCTTTAATCCACCCATTCTTCACATTCTTTCTTCCTAAGAGAAGAAGCTGAAACAAACCCAAATTTAAATACCAGATCTAGAGTCTGAGTGACTGACTGCATTTTCTATAATGATGCAAAGCAGCCATGCAACTCTTTCGATCTCTTACAGTCTTTTGGAGTGAAACCTCCAGAAATGTCTTTCTTCACAAAAGGGGGCAGAAGGTGCTAATTGATTTGTAGAGTGTCTCCTGGCAAACACTGCTGGTCACCAGGACTCTGAGAATGCCCCATCCAAGAATGAGCTCAAAGGAGCTTTGCAAGGGGAAGTTGCTGTACACTTGGATTACAGAAAGAGCACGGCCCATGTGTTTTCTGTGCACTTAAAGCCTCAAGGAATAAAGTTGTTTTGGAACAAATTCTGGGGAATCTGCTTGGCTATTGGTGGGGAGAGGACATTTGGGTAGTTTCAAGTGGCATTACACATTTGTGGAGTGGAAATTACAGTTCAGTGTGTGGGCATACTTGATTGGACAATCTTTCAGTTGATGGGTTCTTCTGTTCAATTACTATTAAAATTCATCAAATGGAACAGAGTGGTTTTAATGTCCGTAATTGTTGTACAAAATGCTCTGTAATTGGTCTTACAAATGAAGCTGAAGAGCAAGATCAAACTCCATTGAAAATGAATCTGTCTTTCCACTGAAGAGTTCAAGAGTCAGTTCTAAAATCCATTTCAGAAGAAAGTGTGTAGCCAATTCCAATTCCAGTTCATTTTGTGTGGTGGTTTTTATTTCTTTATTTTGGCCTCTGACATGCAAATGACAGTCAACACTTGCACTCAGTTCCCTGTGCTCTCCTTGTTCTTGAATACAAAGAAGTGTTAGTGTTGCAGGCAGTCAGCAGTAGGCAAATCTCAAAGTCACCTCAGGTGCATTTTGGGTGATGTTGAAAGGTTTGGTACTGAGGAATCATGACCACTCAGGTCCATGTCATGCTGCATCTAGCAGAGAATTCTGTTTATGAAGTTCTTCCCCTGTACCACTTCTTGCCAGTCTCTGCCCTGTGCTCTTTGTGGATGGGAAGGAGACATTATTTTTGCTTGGAGAGACGAAAGGAGAGACAATTTGAGAGGAGTGGAAGGGAATGAGCAGAGGGTAAGAATTTCTTACGCTGGTTTTGCCACCAAAAGCTGCATAACTAGAAACTCCACTGTCATTCACAGAAGTGGGAAAGCGAGCAGCACATTTAGGTAATTTTCAGGCCATAGGTGACCCACAAAGAATTAATTGAACCATTGGATCACAGTTACCCTAAATTTTCACCTAAAATGTTCCCAGTATAGCAAATGCTTTCCCCAAATGTGCAAAATATAGACCCATGTCTAGCAGACTGCCATTCAGTTCTTCAGTGTCTCAAATCCTCTCTTTGCTCCCCTTTTGTTTCATTAGAGAGGGTGCTCATAGAAAGTTCCCGACTCACCATACAGCGAGAAATGATCCCCTCTGAGCCCAGTAAGATCAGTAGTTGGTCACTATGGTCACTAGTTGTCAAGAATCACACATGGTCATCATAGGGCTTGTGTATTCTGGCCCTGGTAGGTAGTGGTGTGATGGGGCTATAGAGCAACAGGAGTGCTCTAGTGCTCACTGGGGTTCATCAGGACTTGCTTTTCCTAATATCTACACTTGCTATGTATTTGTGCCTTCTAGAAAGGGCAGAATCAAAGATTTCCCAGATGTGACGAATTTTATCAATGGACTCAGAATGGCAGAAGCTGATACTTAATTCTGTTTTCAGTTAATCTTAAGTACTCCAGACAAAAATTTCTCTCTGGCACCTTTCCAAGACCTTCTTTCCTCTTTCTCTACCTCTCACCATGGTCTGAAACGTCCTGTTTTTCACAGTTCTGGAAACTCCAGTGTATTGTTCATGCTGTTTCTTTCAGGTCTTTTCTGCTTTGTCTACTTTCAAAGAATTAAAAAGAGAGCTCAGAGGGGATCACTCCTCTTTGCACAGTGAGTCGAGAGCTTTCTGTGCCACCTCCTCTAATGAAATGAAGCAATGGTTTCAGACGTTAAACTGAAAAGATGACATGTCAGACTGAAAAAAGCTACAACTACTATCCCCAAATGGTGTGAAAGACACAAATCCCTCTCAGTATTCTTGATTTTTTACCAGGGCCCAACACTCATGCACAGACACACTCATTCCGTCATCATTAATCTGCTGAGGACATTTGTGAAAGCCGTTCAGTACACTAGCTCCTGGGGAAAAAAGGAGAAGCTGTGCAAAACCTCTGTGCATGTGTATATTCTCATATATGCCTACACATAGGTAGTCTATGGGTAAAATAACGGATTCTAATTAAACTCCAAGTGTAAATAGAAAGACAAGAATTTCAGATTACACCCGACAAAATTAAGAAAAGGTCACGGACAAGGCCGTATTTTTTAAAACCTACTAGCTCTGTTTATTAAATGTGATTACTCCATACACATTCAGCGCTAATTGGATTGCAGGTTCTTCTGTATTTGCATGGGTGAGAGGAGGGGATAGAGTGTGGGAAGGTGAAAACCACTCATAACAGCTTCATTTTTGTCCTAAAACAGTGTTTTGGTCAGCATCACTTCTCCTCCCCATACAAAACCAAAGCAGAACATTTTGATTTTACATTTGGATCTTTGTTGCACATAAGCAGTTCTGGTGTGGTCTCATCCTCTCCTGCTCACCAAGCTGCTGGTGCTCCTTGCTGGGATGGGGTTGTCGGTGCATACATATGTGCATGCACAGCTGGAAATTCGCTATGTGAAATGTCTGTAAATCCGCAGGAGTGGCGATATTAAAATTGAATCTAGGTGCTGTATCTGCACATAAATTTATTCTTTCTTATGTAGGATAAGGGAGGTGTTCAGCTCTGGGTTTTAAGTCATTTAGTAAAACTGTAGTGAATCTGCCAGCAGGCAAGTAAATGCACTGCCAAGAAGCAGCAGTTTAAAACATTTCACTCTCACCTTATGTACCATTTCATGCAAAATGTCATTTTCTCCATTTTAAGGAGACACTGGCTGCAGTGAAGGAAACATAAAGCCCTCTCCTGAAACTCCTTTAAGTGAGTGATAGGTCCTACCTGCTCCTTGAATCAGAAGGATGTATGACGCTTTCTTCTCACCACTTCGATGTCATGGCCAGAACATCTGTGGCAGGGCACATGGCACATGGCAGACCTGGGCACCTGCCTTCAGCAGCCAAGTCTGTTCCAATCCTGATCTCCTCCCAAGGAACAACGAACAACCTGCTGGAGTTGGCTCCACCAGCTTTCTGCATCCAGGATTTCCAAACCTGGGAGTTGGCTGAGTGGTTTTCCTTACAAATGCACTTTGAGGAGGGTCAGACCTTCTGCTACCTGGTAGCACCTAAACTCTGGAGCCAGGGTGATTCAATGCATGGAATGGGAAGAGGCTGCAGCCTCCACATGGTACTGCTTGATACAGAAAAATATACCGAGTCAGGCCAGCAAAAGCACTTAATATCTGTAAGAGCGCAGTCAGCCCTTTGGATAACCAAATGCTGGAGCTCAGCAGAGATTTCTGTTCGAAGAGCACGTATCTGGAGAGGCTAGAAGGGCCCAGGTGAGCACAACATCACAAGTGACCTGAGCAGATGCTGAGTGGGTGGCTGAGACAGTTTTTTGCTCTCTAGATGACTATAAAGGGCAAGAGAAAACAGGCAAAAACTCAGCATAGCAGCAAGGGAAGATATTTCTGCCTGTGTATCTCACCTACCATTAATTCATCCTAAAGGGGAACAGGGCAGAAAGCTGGGCCCTGAGGGCTACGTCTGCTTTTATCTTTGGGGGCAGCGGAGAGACTCGAGCCCCCTCCCGGTATTTTGTGTAGCTCAGCACTGGGTGTCAGCTGGTTTGACGAGAGACACCCACACACCCCTATTGTCAAATATTGGGGATTGCTAGAAAAAGATTCTAGATGGATTGATTTGAATAATGCTCTTGGGCAGAGCTAGTGTAGAGAGATATTGCTGAAAAGAACAAATGGAACATCTTATGGTATTTTAGATATTCCTTCCTTTCCTAGACACTGCTTTTAGTTTTCAGAGATATGAACAATTCCAGGCAAGCAGAGAATAGCCTGTTCATTTTGCCCACCCTGTGATGAATAGTTGCGTGTTAGTCTGTTCATTTAATGACAGCTATATATAGTGTGTATAATAAATCAGACTGCAAGACACAAATGCCTTCTGTTTACCTTTGAAATACTTCTTTCCTGAGATCCGTGCTCATTGCAAAAGTCTGACACATCCACCTACACGTTTGGGCATCCAAACAACTCATTGCCTGAAGGTGTTGGTTCAGCAAGGTCCTCGAGGCCGTGTCTGCTCCTCCGCACACCCTGTGCCTCCCACGACCAAAGCCCGCACAGGCCAGCAAAGGGGACTCAGCCCACTGCATGCAGCTGCGAGGGGAGCTCTGGCTGCACTTTGCGTGAAAAGCCTCATTTTAATCTGACATCTTAGTCAATTAACTTGATTATTGCATTATAAACACTTGTCATCTTTTATAGTACGTGGCTTTGAAATATGATGCTTGAACTTTTCAGTCCAAAGGAAAAGGCGTATTTTTGACCTGACACACACCATGACTTCTCTGTACTATAATTAACTGATTAGAGTTTCTATACACTCCTATTTTTTGTTGGATGATGGCATCTCAAATGTTTACCAAATGTCACAGATTGTACACTTCTGTACAACAGAGATTCTTCTTCAGTTTAAACAGTAGCAGTTTTATATGGGTTGGAAGATGTGAGCTGTAAGATATTCTATATGGTCCTAAGTTACAAGGGAAGCTTCCCAGAGAGTTGATACAACACAGATAAGATGATCTGATGTCTCACCTGCAGCATGAGAAGTCTGTGGGCTGGATTCCTCGTCTGGTCTAACCTCCAAAACACTATTCTCCTGAGGAAGAGGGGCAATTTCTGTCATTTCCTTTATTTGCTGAAAACCTTTCATGCAAAGAAATGTAGTATAAAGTACTGAAAATCGCTGAAAGACCTACAGATTATGTATATTTTTATAGCTGTGAAGTCACTCAAATGGCTTTGTCTCCCTTTGATTGTTTGGCATAGATCACTTATTGTGCATATGTTTTCAGATGGAAATGCTGAATTAGACTATGGCAAAATGGATAATGCAGCCCTAATGCTAGCATGAGCTAATAAGAAAACAGCAATGAATCTACTGTTGCAGATTGAAGTACATGCATTTCATATTATTACTCAAGGCTTGTCTCTCCGATTAGATGATTGCATAACCTTAATATTATAAATCTTGCATGATGTGAATTGTTCAGCTGTAACCATAATCAGTTTTTACTAAGGTGGCATTTCTGTCGTCTTGTTAAACACAAACATTATATATGGGCTAGTCATAATTTTGTAACAGTTGCTTTTAGCAAGAGATGGTTTTGTCAGTCAAAAGATGCAGTTTAGTACACATATGCAATGCAAGTGCTTAAGAAGATGCTTCTAATGTCTGCATTTGCTTTAGAAAATATTGCTTTGTAGTTTTTTTAATTTTCTGAGTGTAAATTCTTCTTCAAAGGAAACAGAAAAACTTGCAAGGTTTTAGATAGAACTGTCTAAAAGCCATTTTTCAGATCTTCCAAGAACCAAGTTTATTTAATCAAGTGGGAATGGCGGTATACTCCAAAAGAATTGTGGCACATCCTGGGTCTTCTCAAGTGTCACTGTTCAGCTTTGAGTTCCTAGCTTTTTCATCACAATTTTCCTCCCAGGAAATGTGGCCAGTGTTAACCGCCGAGTCCCAGCGTATGAATTATGGACAGTATGGCTTTAGAGGGAACATGTGCTGCCACTGCTGTTTAAGGGTTTAAGACCCACCGTATAAACCTCGGCAAGGGTATGGTCTCCCATCAATTCACTGGGGATTTGTGCCATTAAATCTCACAACAGCTAATAAATTTCAAGGCACATCATGGGAAAAGGAGGGACCTGATTGGTGTGAATACTCTACCACACGGTTCTTTGTGCAGACCTCGGGGATTAGTTAGTAAAGCTTATCTCCTTGGCAAATTTATTGGCTTTGTCAGATACTGCATAAGAAAAAAAAAATTGCTGTGTTTAGGTAATGGACACTTACCTATTTTTTGCTGTAGATCTTGTGCTGAGATAGACCTTGACAAAGAGGAACATGCTGAAGAGATAACAGCAATTCAAGTGTTTCCACATGCTGGCACGCTGAGGAAGTCCAGTGATCTTGCATCATCTGGAAAAACAAGAGCTTTTGCAAGCCATCTACTCTCTTCACCTCCTGTGGCGAGAGGCAAAGGCAGGGGAGATGCCCCCTACAAGGCTGCCCTGCCTGGTCCTGCTGCAGAGCAGAGCCGAGGCGAGAGCAAGTCACCCCCGGGGCTCCCCCCACCACCTACAGTCCCATACTGGGGCACGTCAATAAACTTTCACATGTACCTAATATTCACAAGCAGTTCCAAAACCGCTCGTGCCCATCAGCTTTTTGGTCATCAGCTGCTCACTGTCTGCCTGTATCTTGTGCCCTAGCAACGCTTGCAGAGCCATGCTGGAGAGTTATTAGAAATGCCTTTATTTGATGATGCTGAAGCAACCTCCTGCTCCCAGTGACTCTCAAGCGCTGGGGAACTCCAGATGCAAATCGAGGCCCACACCTAAGTTTTAAAAGGGATCTGGGAGTTTGATTGCACGTGACCCCATTAAGCTACAGGGGGTGGGGGGAGGTTGTGTGGTAGATCATCCCACAGCAACACTTGGCCCTTGATTGTCTGTGATGCTCTGGTGGTTGCTTTACTATGCTGAAATACTGACTGACACTGGAGAGGATTTCTCGCATGGATGGGAGGGAAAAGTAGTTTTTAATATCAGTTTTTTTTAAAAAAAAAATGTATGGCTCCTATAAACTGTTAAACTTCACTTTATTGATCATAAATCTGTGTTTTGCCCAATGCAAAAGTTTTTCATCTTCCCCAGAAAAATGCTGAAACAGCTACAGATGTCAAAAACACAAAGTTTTCTCTCCTGGACAATTTATACGGAAGTTATTGAATTTTTTTGTTTAAGAGCACAGTTACCACTGTGCACTCGCCCACTGGGTTAGGAGAAATTGCCTTTTGTTGCCAAGTTTTGTCCTGGCCATTCTCTGCTGGGAACAGACCTGAGAAATAGGGATGGAAAGGATGAATTGGATAAGAAATCCAGGCAGGGGGAACAAGGCCCCAGTAAAGTCAGAGCAGCAGATTCTCTTCTGCAAAGCCACTGTAAAGTAGCGCACGGGCAGCAAAACTGGTTCATGGCAGAGACACCTCTCTCGGGATTTATCCTAGCGGTCCACCCTGAGACGTGACAGCTGTTGCCAGTGCAGGACGGCAGGGTCCAGCTTCATGGGGATATTTCGGGAGTTAATGTGGCACCTGAGAGGTGCCCCCTGTGATTATGATCCTGGTCCCATCTGTGTCCCAAGGTGTCTGCCTGCAAGCGGGTGCAGCACCTTGGGGCTGGGGGATTAACAGCACTGTCTGGGAATTAATGATCTGCAAAAGCAGGGACAGTGCAGAGCCAGGCACAGAAATCTGGGTTTGTTCTGAAAGGAAGGAGTATTCCAGTCCAGTATTGAGACAGGGGAGTTTTTCCCTAGTCTAATATGCATTTAAGGTCATTTTAACTAAGGCTGAATATTAGCAGAATGAATCTTATTTGGTCTCTTGAGATTTTTTTTTTTTTTTATCAAGCCTGCGGGATAATAGGAGATGATTTTTTTTTTTTTTTTTTTTTTTTTGCATCCCACTGTCCCATATTGTGCTTTTTCCTTGTAACCTGGAGGCCCCCTTTCTCTGCTTGTTCTCCATCATGTTGAACAACAGGTCTCTGCATCCCTACAGTGGTCAGCACTGCTGTAGAAATAATGGACTGGATTATCACCTGGGTGCTGGGTTTCTCTTTGGTCATAAATCATGATGGGAATACTATAAACAAAAACCATGAAATATGAGCCTGTACAAATGAAGGAAGGGAGGGACTGTGAATTGTCTGGAGACAAAGAAAGGGAGGAGGAGGGAGCCTTGCATTATCAGAGGATCTGAGACAAATACACCTCCTGACTTTAAAATGTGGCTAGAATTATTAAAGATTTGTCTTCTCCTGTGTCTCAGAGGATGAGGCTTTGTTCTTTCTGCTCCTCTTGGGCTTTGCTTTTATTTGTCTGCTTTTCCCATTTCTGGTAATTCTGTCTACAAACACACTTGTTATTTCATCATCCCTTCCAACTCACCCTATCTCCAGCTCTTGGACAGTTTTTTCTTTCCTTGCCTCTGTCCTGCTAAATTCACATACTTGGCACTAGCTGGAGACCTCCAACAGCTCCTACAATGAAAAACATAGGTCAGTCACATCTCCAGCTTTAGTTCCCATCTACATCTAAAAGCTGGGGTCCAGGACAGTCTCCTGCTTTAATTAGAATTTGAAATGTCAAATCATGCTTGACAACAGCCCAGCTCCCCCAAGCATGAGCAGTTCTAGAATCAGGAGAGGTGTGATAAAAACCCAGCAAGCAGTACTATTAGGGGGAAAAGTAAGAAGTGGGGGGGAGGATGTTAAAATTATTTCTAAAATAAATAGTCCTGGAGTCTGGGACAGAGTTTGGATTCCTTATGTGCAAATTTTGCTTAATCTGGTAGATTCTGGGATTTTACTCTTTTTATTTATTGGGGGGGGGGGAAGAGATTCTGCTGCTGCTTTGCTTTACACCAATAAATAAAGCAAATTCATATGTCTACTGCATCATGAAATTAACTGTGTTTTCCTCAGCATCATTGCAAACATCATAGCAGTCTAAGATGCCCTGGGATTTATAATTTGAGCACAATTATTTTATATATGTCAAAACTAGTGGCCAAGCTTGCTGTTTTGAGGCTACTACCACATGACAGCTAAACCACCAGCCACTTCTTTACCAAACCACTGGCTGCTATCAGTTAATTCGCTAGCCCCTGAGATCCACTTCTTTGTATTTTACGAGCTGAAGGACCCTATCTGAAAATGATGAGTCTTATTGAAGCAAACATGGTGTAATTTTTTAAAAATTGGATTTCACTTTGTCTGTATGGACACAATTAAATATTCACATAGGTATTAATACATGAAACTTGACA
This sequence comes from Rhea pennata, assembly GCF_028389875.1. Lineage (NCBI taxonomy): Eukaryota > Metazoa > Chordata > Aves > Rheiformes > Rheidae > Rhea > Rhea pennata. Next base: position 6,662,658 of record NC_084678.1, read on the forward strand.
CCCCCTGTTTTTAGTAGTTTGCAGAATGTTTGCTTCAGTTTCCTACCAGTGAACTGAGGTACCTACAAGGATTTTTAACATGGGATTCATTTTATTTTCTAAAATAACAGATGTCTATATGTTTGGTGATGTGTACATATTAGAAGACAGGATAAAAATAAACAGAAAGTGAGGCTTTGATTTGAAGCGTTTAAGCAGTACAGGTAGAATTGTGTTTCTTTTGGATTGGCTGCTTTGCTTTGGCTTTGCAGTGTAGTTAATAAAGGCTGCAAACTGCTTTTTCAGAGCTTATAAACTTAGCAGAAATAAAAGGATCTAAGGAGTCTGACAACTGAGTGAAGCTTATAAATGCCACCAAAAGCCTTTGGGGCCCCAGTTCCTGGGGAATATATCAGAGACCTTGCAGGGTTTATAAATTCTGCTTATTTACAGGCAGGCTTTTCTCCTGACCATAAAAACCATAGGTCAAAAAGCATTGCTAGGCTAGCAACATGAAGAATAGGTTTCATTTAACTCCAACTTCTTCTTAAGAAGGACTTGCACAAGTTTATGTAGATCATCACTAAACATACAGTGTCTACCAGTGAAGCATTGAAGGTCACCTGTAGGGAAAGTCTGCAGCTCCTGATGTTGTGCAGACCTAGCACCCCACTGAGGTTAGCTGCTGGCTCCCGTTTGGACTGTGTTTGCATCTGTCTTTTCGCACTACAGCCTGGGAAGCCCTGCCACTTAGCTCAGATAGGACAATTTGGAGGGTCAATATTTTAGAATTGTGAAAGTCTATTGAGCTGATTTGGCTGCCCCAGGCATGGCCAAACACCAATGTAGGGACCCTGTTCACCTTGATCCTCAGCAGCAGGGCTGCCTCCACAAGGCTGAGCTGCTGCTCTGCAGATCCACTATCTCCCATCTCCAGCTTCACGTCTAAGGATCTGGGCTCATCAATAGATCAGTTTGTTCACGGGAACCCAACAAACCCTTCACCAAATTCGTGCTCCTGAATGGAATTGTTGTAAGCAGAAGTAGGAGGATGAGGAGGACAAGGAGAATGAAGAAGCACCACGCTCATGTTTGGTTTCTTCTGAGCATCCTGGTCCTGGTGCTGCTCCCCGCCCCGGCCATCAGCTGACACACTGCTTTAATGGATAGGCAGTGGCCTTCAGCAGAGGGGCTAAATTTAAAACTTTCCAATGCTTCTCTTGTCAAAGTTAAAAGCATTTCATGTCTGTGTTAATGTTTTTTTTTTTTTCTCCTGTCTGCTGGCACCAATGACAAATACTACATCTTGCATTGAGTAACAGTATATTGAATGGCTGGCAGAGGCAGAATACGGCACCTGTAATTTATCTCCGGGAGTTTGGGTTGGATGACACTGCTGGGAACAGACGGGGGCTCTGAGCTGTCACCTGATTACTAATTCTAGGATTTCTCCTCAGAGAGTGAGAAGGAGTGAGCTAGGATGAAGGGTACAAAAAGCAAATCAATAAACAGGTTAGTGTTTGCATCATTATTAACACTCGGGCTGTCAACACACCCATTGAAACTATCGCTCAGGGCAACCTCAGATTTAATGGTCAGTGTAACAGATTTACTGTAAATGTTAGCTAAGGCAGAGCAAGACAGGGGGGAGATCCCATTGACAAATAACAGAGATTTCAGTGGGGTGCATGAAACCGTTTATGTGTGTGCATAAATAACCGGGAGATCGCCTCTCAGAGGCGGGCAGCTCTCTGCAGTATTTCTTCCTGCAGGGTTGATATGTATCCTCTACTCTCCCCTTCCCTCCCCGGAGCCCCTGCCTCCCTCCCTCACCCTTCCTGCTCCACTCGCGGCAGCTCACTGCAGCCATACATCAATTAAATCACAGCCCAGCTTTGATCTTGGGAACTCGGTCACAAACCCCTTAATAGCCTGGAGAATGGAGGGAAGGGAATGGTGATGCTGCTGTCTTCATGCCAAATTAGCCTGTGGTGGGAAAAAGCTTTAAATGAGGCTGTGTTTTGTTTTCTTTGCCCAGCTGATGGACTCCTGGTGTTTTCCTCTCTGCATGGACAATGTCAACTTTGCAGAGGTTTCTTAGGAAAACTCCTGGTGTTCCCCTTCCCCTTGCACCTGTGATATATCCTCACACTTTCTGCAAGTAACCCACAACCAAGCAGCTCTCAGCAATATAAATGAATGCACGATCAAGTGTCTCTGCTTAAATTGCTGATGAAATGACAAATCTGTTGCAGAATAAATTGGCTAAAGATGAATCTTTCTGAGTCCTGTCTGTGTTACCCCTTTTTCAAATGAAACCTCTCGTAAAGAAATTAAATGCGTTAAAATGAAAGGCACCTAAATTCAAGTAGCTTTTGCTGTGGAGAGTTTCACAGATTGTGCTATTATTTAGCACAGATCCTTCTTCAGAAACACTCTACTGTTTCTTTCTTTTTTTTTTTTTCTTTTTTTTTTCATTTTAAATGATTCCTACATTCACATTTATAATAATGCATCTATCTGCAGGTAACTGTGCTCATTCAACCTTGCTGCTGGGAAAGGGCCAGGTTCAAGCCTTGAAGCACCAGGACATACTACCCACATACGGCTCTCCCTGACTCAAGAGCTACTTGGCACCTCGGATCTTAGAGGCTAAAGGCAAAATACAACATGCTGGTGCTCACCACTTTCATCTTCTCAAACTGCATCTTCATCTTCTGTCCTCCAGGCAGCCGTCTCTAGAACCGCCTCACTCTGTACAACCCCAGCAAGGGCACTTTCATGCAAAGGATTAAATCTCCTGGGTGTCAGGATGAAAGTGCCTTTGCTGGGAGAAAGTTGAAATCTCAGTGGAAATCTGCCTTACACAGAATGGACTCAGGCCAGAATCAAAGACTTTTGAGAGCTCCTATCCATGACATAAACATAATCTGGTAAAGCCTTTTCTTTCAAATGTCTCTCATAGAAAACTTGCATTTTAATTAGAGAGACCCTGCAGAAATAGGGCAGACTCTGAGGCTGAGCCACATGTCCTCAGTGCCTGGAGAGCTGCTGGCTGCCATGGGTGGCCCTAAGCCCTCTGTGAAGAGTTCTAGAGAGTCATCTCCAGTGGCACCTAGATCTCTCCAAGGCACAAGGACTCCATGCAATTCACATCAAGCCATCCAAGAGCAAATTCAGTGCCGAGGGAAGGTGTGACATTGATCCCTCAGGAGGTATCTCGGTGGCAAGAGCAACCCAACCATTTCTCCCTCTCGCGCTGGACTGCCCCAGCCATCAGCTAGCTGCACTCTGCATCTCAACTTACCTTTTCTGCTCCATCTACCAACAATGAAGTTGAAAAGTTTTCTCATTAGTATGACTGCTCTTTAAACAAAAAAATAATGTGGGAACAAGCTTCTCTCAGCCCTCAATATCATTATAAACAATCCCATAATGAAACCCAGGTAGCACACAAAGGTGCTTCCTGAATGCCTTTTCTATCACTTGCTGTCCTTTGGCAGTAGCAGAGGATTAACCCATGAGCACTGGTGTCACTGGGCTCTAAGATGGGTCATGAAGCACTTTAAAGTGTTTTTCTCATCTCATGGCAGGAGAACCCCTGATTCCCCACACTCACTGAGGCCTCAGCCCGGCTCAGACTCACTGAAAGGGGCAAGAATTGCAAGCTTAGTGGTGAACATTAAAATCCTCGAAGGCTTGCTTGGTCCCCATCAATGTGGACCTTTGTTCTCACTGGTTGATTCTATGGCATCACGCTGCTGTTCTATCCCAGTCTATGGTGAGGAGGCTAATCCAGGGTTGGTCATTCATCCTTGATCCCATAAGGAGGAGAGTTTGAGTGCCTGCCCTGCCATGGAAACCCTGTCTTGAGTGTGGGTGAGCACTTGGCACCTCGGTTCCTTCTCTGCAGAACTGGCACAATAACTCTGCCCTAGTTGTATTTCATGAATGGATGCACTCAGACTTCAGATGGAGAGCCTAAAAGTGCCTCTGGGACAGCCTGGGATTGTATCTTTCATGCAGAGTCCACTATGGATGCTGAGCTCGCCCCTAGATAGCACTTCTGCTTTGAGCCACAAAGGTGTCAGCTCAGTCTCCTGGGTTTTGCAAGTCTTTCAACGTTGGAAAGACTCAAAAACAAATCCAGCAGCTGCAAAACTAGCATTAACATGTTTAGGTTTGATTTTCATTTTTGTAAGGCTAGTAGCAAAGGCAGAGCTCTGGCTCTGGAGCCTCTCTGAGGAGCTTAGCTCTGACGGTTCTAGAAGTGAGCAGCCCTGTGAATGCAGAGAGCCGTTTGCTTTCTTTAATCTGCGTTACTATTGACTGCAGGAAAACAACATCCTCGTTGCAAGCATTAATTGGAACAAGTGGCATCTGACGATTTTTGTTTAAACTGTAAAAGAAGACTCCTCCCTGGTGGGAAATGTTCAGCAATTAAAAAGAAGGGAAGAAAACCTTCCCTGCGCTCAGCTTGCCTGTACAGTAGATAACCCAGCTGAGAGCGGCCCTGGGATTTGCTGGGATATTTGGACAAGGTGACCTCGCACTGAGCACATTAGCTGTATTATCGGCCTATAAACTGTCTCACTACTTTACATATCCGTATGGCCCACATATTGAAGGAGAAGATTAGCTTGATTATCAGTGGGGGAATGAGCCAAACAATTACTTTCATTATTGAATATCCAATTAATTATTCAGGAGGCAAATCAATTATTCATATCTCATTTAAACAGGGTAAAGGGGGAAACACTGCCACTTGGCAGAGCTGTTAGCATCCTCTTCATTTATAGCAACAATTCTGTTGCCACAGGAAGGAATTGTGTTAGGAGTAAAATCTGGCCCCAGAGTGATTTTATCTAGGCTGCACAAATATATATCCATGTGTGTTTGATGGTCAAGGCCAGTTCTAGGGAACCCAGAGTTTAGGGTTTCCTGCAGAGCTTAGCTTCCCCTACTTGTGATTATTATTAACTTCCTAATGTGATGCTAAGCCCCTTCCAGGTCAGCATGAATGGGGGTTCAGAAGCCCGTGGGATTTAGGCACCTGCCATGGGAGCACTAATGCACTGAGGTCTTGGAGGTATTCATTTTTGCATGAAAGAAAGAAAAAAGCTATAATCCAGTGAGGAATAAGGAATCTCCTGTAAAAAGCAGGCTTCTAACAGTCTTTCAAAGCCTGAAAGCCTCATATATAGAATTTGCCAGCAAAATTTGTGTGTCCTGCTTCCCCCATTTATATTATGGGAACAACAACCCCCTTTCTCCTACCTTCTGGCTGCTTTCACTGTACTTTCTCTGGAGGCAGGAATAGACAAATTATGCATATCCACAGCATCACACATAGTGAAGCTGGCATTCAGACAGGATCGTCCAGGCACTGGGGTCCCCAAAGGGAACATTGCCATACTTCCCTGTGCAGTCACCTCGTGCTGTACTCGCACCCTGAGCATCAGCAAGCAACAGATGGCTAGTTTCAGAGCAGCCCAAGGCTGCGCTTCAGAGCTGAGGGTAAATACAGGAAAAAGAGAGACAAGGGAAGAAAGAAATGCAGCCACTGAGGGATCACATACAGGAATATGACCAGCGTGCAAAGGCCAAGGTCTGAAAACTCTGCCTTTCCATAAAACTACCCACACAGGCAGCAACAGTTGTTTTCAACTGCTTGAAAAGTAGAGAAATAGAAGAAATCACAATTCGTGTGTGTATGGTCAACACAAATGGATCCCTGGGACATTTAATATTTGCAAATTCTCCTTTCCTTCTTGCATGGTTGCTTGTCCTCCGTGGAGCTAAGGCCCAGCCCTCTGGTAATTGTAATTTCTTTTTTCTTTTTTTCACAAGCAGAAGCAAGTCATACCATATTGGAAACAAATTGTCAATTAGCAAACAATCAAGCCCTCCATTTGTTTGTTAGACTGGCTCTCAAATAGTCCGATTAATTATAACAGCACTAATTATTAAGATACACTGGTAGTCATCTCCTATCTCAGAGAGGAGGAGAAAGTCTTTCCTTTTGCTTTTGCTGTCACAGTTGCAGCCTTATCCAATACAGTGATTTATCTCTGTCAAGCCAGTAAAATGATAATGCCAATTAAATCACACAAGTAATTGCTGTTTGCGTCCCCGTGGAATTCCCCCCGCAGTCAGGTGGAATATGAATGAAGGCTGGCCAGGAGGGCTGGCTCCCGCGACAGGGAGCTCCGCGCCTCCCTCTGCCCGCACACGTCCTTTTCCCCATACTATCATTACGGGGGGACCCCAGGCAAAGATATCCAGCTCCTGCTCGTGGGCCGCAGGTGGTGCCCAAAGTGCCCTTTCACAGCCAGCCATGGATGAAGATGTTTTGCTTTGGATGGGGTTGTCATTGAGGATCTGTCATGGAGATGCGGGGATGTCTGCCTCTCTTAATCTCTCCTCAACCGTTTTTCTTTTCATGCCCTTCTTTGTTAGTCTCTAGCACTTCTTGCTTCTATCCTGCCTGGACCTGGGCTATGCCCTCCCATCCCTGCTGCATGAGTGAAATGGCCTGTGCTGCAAGGCTTGATGGACATGAAGCAGAAATGCATTTGAATCTCAGGTCAGAGCTAGCTTTACAGGCCTCCCTGTACACATACACTCTGAGAAATAAAGATGCATGTGCAGCATACACACACAACCTGGTTCAGAGAGATCTGAGGAATCACATGCACAAGTTAATGCAGGTTATGACCACTACAGCAGCTACAGAAGAGGGGTCTGTGTCCGTCCCCACCTCCTGTCCCGTGCCTTCTGGTTAGTGTAATGAATCGATGTATCTCCATTTGGACAGATCCCACCTATAAAAGAACGGTGCGATCTAACCCAATCGTGCTGCTCATTCAATTAAACGCCGTGAAAGCAGGCATATAACCTTGTTAATATCACGTTTATTAGGGGGAAGGGGGACAGAAAATTAAGATATACTTCATGTTGTTGCTAATTAGAAAAATTGAGACTTTACATCTGTGCAAAGCAGATCAACATGTGGCATTAACAGATGTAAACTCATTACACAGCTGCATTGTAGGAAATTGTGCCACTGCAGCGACAAAAATCTCAAAATCAGATTTTTCCCAGTGCCTCGGCTTCCTATTGCTTTCTCCTTTCCTCCACTATAAAAGTTTGTTCTGGGTTCTTTTACTGCTTCGTGTTAGAAAGCATGAAGCAGAGAGGGTGGGGTCAGTTGTTTTTGCAAAGAAACAGCTCAGACTGCCATACGTCTGCATGACCACTGGTTCCTCCTGGATCACAGGCAAAAGCTGCTATATGGCTAGAATAAAATTCGGCCTGCTGGCCCAGATACAGTATTTTCTGCAGGGGGCAATTTTCGTTTTGCAAGTTCAGGAGAGCAGAGAGTGTTGCAGGCAGCCTCCTCCCCAGGGCTTTCCAGAGGCTGGTTCTCTGCACAGTGGAGGGAAGAGCGAGTAATACCTTAAATGAGGTGTCACTGATAAAGTGCTTCAAATTCTGCCCTTTATTCCCCCTGGGAGCTGTCTAACACCACCAAAACACTGGTCATCAACAGTAAAGAGTAGCCAAATATCATGAAAATAGGCTTTTTTTTTTTTTTTTTTTATCATTTTCTCTGTATGTTCTGCTTAACTTTTTGTCTCAGAGTGGAAGCCAGCCACCGTGGACTGGTTTGGAGCCTCTGGTAAGAAAGCAGAGGTCACACTTGTGATTCCTCTGTTCAGGAGTTACCAAGAGCTGATTTACTCCCTGGCACAGCTGAAAGTATCCTAGCAAAGCAGCTGTATAAAAATACAACAGCTTTCCTGAGATTTGTTTCATTTGAGCTTTATTTTGCTCTGGAATAATCTCAACTGTATTTCTGTGCAGTCAAAAAGTGTTATCAAGAGCTATCAGTGTAACTGGCTAGAAGGTTTGGGGGTGGCCCTGGCAGGGTATCAGAATAAAGAGGCTCAAACTCTCTTCTCAAGCAGCTGGGCACTGGCTACTTATAAAACATAGTCTGAAAAATGAGGTCCAAAGCCTGTTTCGCTCTCTGTCTTCCTTTCTCAGCAGCTTCTGCAGGGACAGATTAGAACATTTTTTGCAGCAATACATCCTCTTTCCCCTCTCTCATTCCCAAAGATTTCTGCTGACACAAACATTGCATCAAACACATATCCGACCCCCAATGCTCTGCAGTCTCTGAATTGTCTTGGAGCAGGCTGCAGCACAAGATTTATGCTTCTGATGGCATCTGGAAAGAGAGATCCAGTTGCTCTCCTGATCATAAGCACAGGCTTGAATATTTTGATTTGTTTAGGAGCTTTGCTAAAATAAACCTTTGGTAAATGCGCTTGATGCTCCAGTGCAATTTGCGTGCTGCCTCTCTCACCTAGAAAAGCATTGTGAAAAAAACTCATTTTTCAAACACAAAAATCTGGCTGGGGAGCAAACTATGGATTGTCTGGGAAAGCTCTTCCTTTCATCTATGCAAGCAAAGAGGTGGCTGAGATGGATTTCACATTAGCATTTCTGAGCAGCCACTGGCAGCAATGTTCTGCTTGCATCATGCTACCAAGAGCCCTTTATCCTTCCCTTTCCCATGCAAACATGCTGCATGCAGCCCCAGAACCGTTGCCCCTCACAGCCGCTGCAGAGGCCTTCAATCCCTTTGTGCAGGCTGCTTCATTTCGTAGACTCAAGGGTCACTTTTATTGTGGTCTCTGCTAAATGAAATCACAAAAGCAATTTAAAATCGCTTAAGCAAATCATGAAAGATGCAATATGAGGAAAGGGCTGTGAATAATGGTTAGCCTAAAGCATTGCAACAAAGGGAGTGACTGTGCTTCTGTCAAGTCCTTTCTGTTGGTCCATATCCTTCATGCTGAATTCCTCATCATCTTTCTCAGATTTTGAGCAGGAACTCATCAAAGAAGAAAGACACTCTTATCAGATTTTTTTTTTAACACTGTCCAAAATTCATCTTGGAAAATGATCTACTGGACATAGAAGGACCTGGACCTGAGTATGGAATTTCAGATGTGTAGGAGCCAGTAAATAATAACAAAAACACAGGATACCATTTTTCTCCTAAAAGCAATTTTCTGAGAGAAAAAAAAATGTCACTGTATTCTGTGAATTTAATCTTTATCTGACCATATAATATTCACAGTAACTTCTGAGTGTCTCCATGCTTTGTCCCACTTGTCAATGGTATCAATACAGAGCAAAGTTGGGGGTAATTAAAATAACTGTGAGATTTTTAAGCACTCTGCTTCTCATCCCTATTGCACTCCATCCCATCATCAGGGATATGCTTCACAGGATATTTTTGTTGTCTCTGTGAATGATTTTCTTATGGCTTTTACAACAGCTGTTCATCCTTCATCTACCCTTTCATTCCTATGGCATTGACTCCCTTGCTGCCATTTTCTACAAGCTGGGCACCCACATCAGCTTGATTTTCCCTGGTGAGACCAGATTCTCCAGTGCTCAGTACCCAGGTAGGGATGAGCACCTCAGAGCTCCCACTAATATAGTGTTTGCCCTTCACTGAGTGAAGGACAACATCTTACTGTGACAGACTCGTAAAAAAACAAAATAAAAGATAGCTAAGTTAACTCCAGAGCCAATGTGATGGCTCAGATCTCCACTAGACCTGTGTCATGATTCAATGATTCAATTCTATCCAGTTTTCTTAACCTGAGTTTTCAGAGGCAACTGCAAGTCAGCAGCATTCTAAAGCTTTACAAAAGCAGCAGCCAATTTTAGTGCCTCGGTTCTTACTGCCATGAGACCCCTAATCATCTCTCTCCCCTTCTTCTCTCTCCCTTTCCAGCCATACAATGAGGCAGTCAGCATCACTAGCGGCTTTTGAAAATTTGTCCTTTTCCTCTGGTGATGCTCAGTTTTTCTACAGGAGGAAGACACACTTAAATTTTCTCTTTTCTGGCTATGCCAGTCAGAACTTCTCAGCTGCTAGAGGAGTCCCAGCTTTGAGGTTTCCATCTGGTCCTACTGTACAATATTATAACTGGATTAAAATGCTATACTAGGCCCTCATCTGCAAAGTGTGAGTTAACCTGAAGCCACAGATCTGCAAATACCGGAAATATTGTGGGTGGTGGGCCAGATCTGCCCTTATTTTTGGCTGAGGATCACATTGGCTCCAGACACCACCTTCGCATGTAGATAAGCTCTGCCTATCACAAAAAGGATCCCATGGAGCTACTGCCCATAAGCCTGAACAACCCTGAAAGCTGAAGAGGGTTCATTGCTACTGAAAGGACAGATGAATTCCCTCTATTAGTGTTAATGGGGTTTCAAATCTTGCCACACCACCTGTTCACTAAACCTACAGACCTGCAGAGTGTCTGCAGAGGTCAACACAAAGGCACTAAAGAAGATAGCCCAAAGGAGACTTTTTTACTTCTTCCCTCTAGAAATGACTCAACAAACACTTACAGCATTCCCCCCCCCCCAATAAAACCCTTCTAAGCTTATGCATGATGTTAACATTTCTCACATTTTCAATTATCTCAAATAATCTTGCTGAAAGCTATTAATAAACCACCTTTAGCTGAGGGCACATGTGCACCTGGGCATGCATGAAGACAAGCCATGTCTGGTGGAGTGAGTGCGTCAATGAAAAATGAACTGCCTGAAATTAACTTTAAGCGTCCAAGTGATTAAACCATTGTGCTGTGATTGTGTACGATACTCCCTTTCTTCAGCAATTAAGGCTGTATTGATCAGATACCATGAGGAAAGGGACTGGCAGAGTAATGCTCATTCAGGCTGCCATAATTAAGAGTGATCATCTATTGTTCTGGAGCACATGACATAGCACAGCCCCATCAGGCTATTGCCTCTCGCCTCCCTATCTAGCCCTCACTCCCCCATGGCAGCCACAAGGAACACATGGATTAAGCATCTGTTTGAAATAAAAAGCAGACCAGGAGTTGGTTAAAGTTGCAATATAACAGGTCGGGATGAAATCCACACCTTTCCCTAACCATTCAGTCTCAAAACAAGCAGCTTTTGTTATTTACTAGCAAGAAGGGAGGAACAGTAGAAGGTGGAGAACATGACAGAATACAGCCCACCATATCTGAAAGCAAGCTTGGCACCTGACCACTAGGCAACCAGACCTCAGAGAGACTTTGGGGAAATGGCACTCTCTGTGTCCGTGACAGTCAGCATGGGTCATTCCAGCAAGAACAAACACCTCCCCAAAGAGTTCTTTTCATTTCCAGATAAATGATCTTTTTTATTCAGATGTTCTTGGTCCAGGCCAATTTGCTGCCCTTACAAATAAGTAATCAATTTGAAGTTGCATCTGTCTTATCTAGCCAATTTGCTCCCCACAACTTCTAATGAACCCATGCTAAGTGATAACATGGCCAGACTCTGCTATTTTGCTTTTCTTTTTTTTTCTTCCTCTTTTTTTTTTTTTTTTTACTTCATGATGGATAGCCCCAGCTTGTGTAAATTGGCATGGAGTAACAGCATTTAAAATTTCAGCTGACAGACTATACATTCACAATTTCTCTGACAGCAGTCCTTGAGTACTTAAACTCCTGTGGCAAAGGATATTTCCTCACTTAATTACTCTAGTTCCCAGTATATAATTTCTCCGTGTTTCAGTGGTACTTACTGCGGGCTTCAGAAGAAGGATACATAACAATCAAGGTGTGTAATTGTTGGCCTGGAAAAGGATTTGGGTTGTTTCCTCATGAAGACCACAGAGCGTAGGACTTGGAAACACACTTTTCTAGGAAAGAAAGGCATGTCCTACTGAGCCTCATCACTTATTTGAGCCCCATCCAAAAGCAATGTAGTGATTTATTATGCATTCACAAAACTTCGCAAGTCTCGAAGCTGGAATCTGAAACTATGTGACAATCATTGATATTTTCCTTCACCTCTGTGGATTGCTTTAAAACTTAAGGCATAAGGAGAAATGATTTGCAAAGCCACAAACCAAATCAAAGCAGCCTAATTTTCAGCCTGGTGCTTTAACTGCAAGTGTCTTTCCTTTTGGTTGTTGTGAGGAGCACATAAATATGACTACAATATTTTCCTTTTTAATAGTTGTCCCACTGGTCATAATCAAAGGGGTAGATTGGAAGTAAGGATGGCACATGTGTGTCAGATCCTGCCATCTGCACTCTGGTAGTGTTTCCTTTGACAACAACAACAAAAAAAAAAAAAAAAAAAAAAAAAAAAGATGCAGTCCTGCACTCTCAACTTAGGCAGAGTCTATTCACTTCAAAGATATAGCTCACTGCTTAATTCAGTCTTATTCCTAATTTTATTTAGTAGGTAAGATGCAGTGTTGCCTTCATTTCACTAGTTAGTTATCTCTGTCCTAGCCCTCACAAAGGTCATTGTTCGTCCCTCGGTGTTAGCCAGTGTCCTCTCCTGAACACAGGTCTCCTTTCTCCCTTTCAGTGCAGAGCATCTTGAATTTTTGTGTTTAACAAAACTCATGTTTTTGATAACTAATATGCCCAAATGCTACAAATCTGGACTTTGGCACTGTGCAATTTCATTTTGCACTGCTGTAGACCAGTTCCATTTCCCTCTGTGCTTTCAACGGGACAAACTGCTCTAAGGAAGAGAGATGCAGAAATCCTACTCCTCCTTTTAGACTTCTACTTTGCTCTTTTTCTTCCTTTCTCTTATAAGCTCAGTGTCACTCAGTAGCTCTGCCCAGGCAGGGTAAAGGGTTAAACATGAAGATCTGGAAGAGACTATGCTGTCCTGACACACTGCTGCCCTTTTGCCTCTTCCTTACACATACACACTGTTCACATAGCCCGCATTCCTCTCCAGTTAACATCATTAAGCTTTGACCTGAACTAGAGACGGAGCTAAATATGTGTGCACCTGTCCTCTTATAATGACCTGCTATTATCATTTTCCACCCCTCTTTTTTGATTGATGGATATTATATGCATAATGACCCTCAGGATTTTTTTCCCCTCTTTTTGTTAGGCTTTGCTAAAGCAACCTGCAAATTAATTTAATATCCTCTTTTGGTTGGGAGCTATGAAACGAGGGCTCGAGGCTGATGATGCGTAAACCATTTGTGGCATGTATTTAATCTCCGGACAATGGATAGAGATGTTAGTGCATGCTACACTAAGTTCTATTTACGCTGGCTATTAAGTGCAGTCAAGCTGAAGGCAATCGGAGCACATTACAGGGCCTAATGGGAGAGGATGCTACACAACAGTACATTAAAGACTGAAAATGAATTAAGAAGGAAGCATGGTAGAGAAAGCAGACAAGGAAAGGGTTTTGTATACAGATAACTCTTATTGACAGCACAAATATTCATGTACTCTGAGTTCCCAAATCCAATTTTGGTATTGGATACCACTCTAGAGGGAATGTTTTGAACTCCATTTTCATGCAGATACAAAATGACTTGCAGTCAGTCTGCTGCCTCCCACTTCAGCCTTAGCAGCTTTCATAACCTAATGCTGGGAAATGTGTCTCTGTTAACTATGTTGCAAAGCTAAGTCGGATTTCCCTTGACCAACTAAATCAGGCTGAACCTTCCTGGTCTGCTCCCCAAAATGCTGATGGGCCCAAGAATTAGGAGATACCTTGTTACACTCCCAGTCATGTGTTCACTCTCCTTGACACTTCTTCCTCTGGTTGTTGCACAGCTGAGTAAAATGGGAGAAAATACACAATGGGAGAACCATACAAGTAGTGAACATTTGCCTTTGCTTCTAATTTTTTTTTCCTGGTATCTAGGACAGAAAGATTTAGAGACAACAAAATTACTGTCCTACAGTCTTTTCAAACCCAAGCTCCAGAGCCTAAGAATGGCATTGCTTTACTTTTTGGCCTCAGTGCGCACATTTTTTTGTGAGTTTGCGTTTATGCATAAAAAATCTCTGTGTGGAAGAGACTGGTTCACTATGACTTCATTAGGAAGGTGGTTTTGGTTGTATTGTGCAAACAAAATCCCCGTTTCTAATGCAGAGTTTGAGGCAGAGAGAAAAGCAGCAGCTATTGAAACTACATGTTCACACCCTCAAACTCCCCTCAGTATTTCAGCAAGGCTCTTCAAAGATCAAGCTGTGACTATCATTAATTTCATGGGGTGAGATTCACATCACCTGGCACAAGATGTCCAATTCAGTGTCTCCATTTCTTTTAACATCTATTTTAAGGCAATATGAATTTCCCTCAGCACTTCACTAGCTATATTACCTAGATTTTCACTGACTGTACAAGAAACCCACAACAACTAGCTGAGATGTAGCTGTGTTCATTCTTGCTATCTACACCCGGTCAGAAAAACCCCACCCCTTGTCCTAAAGACAAGACCAAGGTGTGTGTCCCTCCTTCTGACACAACTCTCAAAGACCAGATTTCCCATCTACATGACAAGCTCCTTGACACTGTTGGCAGGGACTTCACCAACTCGACTGCAAAAGACTCTTTATATGCAGCAACTGTACTAAGAAGTGATGCACACCCTGCAAGGAACCAGGTGGTGTCCAATATCTCAAAAGCCTAAATCCATGCTTGGATAAGCCAAGAGAGTGTTCTTCCAGAAGAGGAATGTGTTAATGAATAATTTTTCTTTCTTTATGGAGCCCAAAACTTACCACCTCGTCTTCCTCCCACTTCTTGAAGCACAGTACAGTAAGAGAATAAAGGAATTACTTTTCACATAGCCAGGTTATTCTAAAAGCATGTCTGGCAATAAAAGGAGAGAATATTAGAATCATTTAGTAACCATCATGTTTTGACAGCAAGGGAGAGATCTGGGTATCATAAAATGCTAACAGAGTAAAAAAAAAATCAATAAATTGCTAACATAAACAAAAATATACTGAAACCAATACCTGAGCATAGAAGTATGTACACAGGAATTTCAAATAGTCTTTTCAAGCAAGGCATTAACTAAGCACTGAATTTTCCTGATCTTTAGGAGTGCACTTGTAAGCAAACATCGCAGAAAAAGGAGCACATTGCTTTTCAAGCAAGCCTCCCAAGTCCTAAAAAAATGACTTTCACACTGCGCTTGGACAGGGCCAGAGGGAAGAGGTAGGAAAAACAGTGTTGGCTCACAGAGGTTGTCTTTCCTTGGCTTTTGGTAGTAGCCAAACACTTTCTCCTCCAAAGGAGTTTTTAGTTAACATGTGGGAAAGTGTCCTTTTTGTTTTCAAGAGCAAAATGTCTTCTGGAATAAATACATCATTTGCATCTTGTATAAAATGTCTCTTGATTTTTTCCCCCTTGGCAGAACAGTCTTGCTTACATTTATAATAATTTAAGTTTTTCTCATACTTCTATTATAAGTTTCTTTGGTCATTGTCATGCCAGTTTACAGCCTACAGTCACACTGAGTCAGTTTGAACCATCTCTGGTGTCTTTTTCTAACACTTAGGCACAATATAGCTACCATCTGCGCTGCTGTCCATGATAATTTTAGCATTACGTTTTGCATTATTCTGGCATCCATAGCCCAGCTCACTTGGCTGTCTCACAGCTACAGGCTTTCCACAGGGTCCCAAGTTATATGATGTGAAGATAAACAAGTCACAAAGTACGTTCCTGTGAGGCCTCTGTGTCTCTTCTCTCTTTTGGGTGTTGAACATGATACTCAGATGCCGTGAGCTACAGATTAGTTCAAAAACAAACTGGCCTGAAGTCAGTTTGAGATCTTTCCTATTTCTAGAAACGTCTTGAGAGGAAGAGGAGCAAGGTAGAGCACTTCCTACCTGCTAGCACTATAAATCCAACAAAGGCTTTCCTTTTTGATTTTTCCCTGTCACTCCATCTCCAAAGAACTAATTTTGACTGGCACAGCAAAGAAACAGATGGGAGAAAGTGTTCTCTGAGCTACTTTAGCCCTTGGAAGCCTCTGTACTGGACTGGATGGACATCATGCTGGGGAAAAGCTGATGGTGTTGGAGGAAAGGCAGAGTGAAGAACAGGTGAATCAAGCACTGAACCTGTATTACACTCCTTCAGCAACAAACATTTGTCAAAGACCCCGAAAACCTCTTCCTCAGAAATCACTGTGGTTAACAGGAGCAGATTCCCACTGGGAACAGACAAGAAGGTGCCACTATCTACCCTGCATATTGCCCAATACTTTTCTCTTGCTCTCTGGTAAACCAGGAACATTGCTCTGAGGCCACATGCATAGACCTGTGAGTAATGCAAGGCAGGCAGTACTTTGCACTTTGCTTTCTCACTGAGTTTTATATAACTTAACAAGTTCACCACAGTTCAATGAGTGCTTGAAAGGTTCAAAGTTTCCTGCTGTTTATAAGAAGAATGTCTGTGGTTTATCACTATTGCAATAAAACTATTGAAAAAAATAATCATAACGTATGAATCTAGCCAACAGAAATCTCACAGTCCAAATCAGCACCCTCTTCAGCCAAGACAGAACAGTCACCTACAGATAATTAAATGCTTTATGAAAGCCGAACACACAAACATGAACCCACTGGGCTATATATTGCCCTTCTATAATCATTTGTTAAGAGTTTAAAAACATCTCTTAGCAACGAGGCAGCTTGAAGGACTTTGAAAATAGCCAAGTGAATATTTGCTTGCTGGGATCCAGCTTCATCCGGAAGCCCTCACCACCATCGCCTTGGCAAATACACCTCTCTGGGCAGCCTGCACATCCTCAGATGATGCTTAAACCACTTCCAAGTGTTGTCTAGCACACAGTTACATGAGCTAAGAGAGCAAAAAGTCTTATAGATTCACTATTGACATTGCAGTGCTATCAGACTGAAAGTACCAATTCACAGGAAAAAGAATCCTTTAAAAAAAAATCAACATTTCTAAAACGCAGGAGTCCATCACTATCTCTGCTCCACAAACATTAATACTCAGGGAGATATGCCATTGCTTGCATAAAGATTGGGAAGTTCCCTTTTTATGCACATAATCAGAGAAAAGCATTTGTAAGGTGAACGTAGAGGGACAGGCACAAACCAGCAGGCTCAACAAGAGAGAAAAGCCATCTAGAGAAGGTATAGATTAAAAAGGGAGAAGAGAATGGGAAAGTAACACGTTAGGCAAAGCACAGGTATGCACTGCTTTGTCCAGATGCTTTGCTGCTCCTGCTGCCCACAATTCACAACAACACTGATTGGTGTAACTGGCCTGTTCTCCCAAGCCCATGTGATACAGAACGGAATAAATGTAAAAACAGAGATAGCGAACAATTTAAGATCTGCATATCTAGATTTTGTTTCTCAGGTCCAGATGCCAACATACTTATTGCCCAGGATCTAGGCTTTGGAGTCTGTGGCAGAGGCCAAAATCTACAACTCTAGTACAGCTTACAGAATACCTCTTTTTAAGAATAATCCATGTTTTTAGTTTGTCCCGATGACTTTGTGATGATTGTATAGATCACAGATACTGCATATTCTCCTGATAACCTTGGGAAGCAATGTAAATAGGGGTGCCAAGGGTAGGAAAAGCACATTGTCCTGATACAGTAGGTTGATATGACTGATAGAAATGCCAATAAAAGCTGGCACCTGAGTTCCTCTCACTGTTCAACCTGCTGAGGTCAGCTAGTTCAAACTGAGAGCCTAAGCGAGCACAAAGAAGAGCATTTAGAGCAGCACTGGCAGAATGAGGTAAGGAAAAAGAGCTCGAGTTTTGCAAAGAAAAGCCTATGACTTAACAAGACTGCTGGAGGAGTAAGGAATAGCCTTGCATGAGCCAGCATACCAGGAATAATATTTACGTATTTATTTAGCAGACTTAAAATCATTTAAAAGTCTGCGCAAGGCTCCTGGATCCTAGCACATCGCTGGCAGCACAACAAAAGCACAAAGGCTTTAAAAATAATCCTTCGAACAGGAAATTGTCAAGCTATCCTCTAAAAATCTCCTCCTCGTCTCATTTTCCACCTTCTTTTGACCTCTTCATCGTTCTGGGAACCCAGTTTTTAGACTTCTTCAAAGTTCCCATAGCAGATAATGCTGGCAAATCCACCTATCAAGGAGAAAGGTAAATTAGGGGTCTGTAGCCCCCACACCAGTCCTTCCTGCTCACACTTAGTGTCTCATGATAAGCCTTGCCACCTGCAGGTGAATATCTCTACATTTCTATTTTCCCCAAGGAGTTTCTAAGTAACAGCCTTTGCCCTATACCCTATAAGTCAGGCAGTTAGCTTAGTCTTGTCCATTTACCAAACTGTGGCTTTCTCTTTATATGTTTTCAATATATTCTTCAATCAGAAATGATTGGGATAATTCTAGCTTAATGATTTGATTCCATAAAAGCTTTTGGGGAAAACATCTTAAAAGAACTATTTATATCCTTTAAAATACCTTGTTTTTCAGTGTTCTTTCCTCAGAGCTTTGGACTTCTTTTCCACTTGTTCCCCAAAATAACTTTATTTCATAGTTTTTAATTCAAAAACGTGAAAATCTCTAATTAATCATCTCTCTCCCTCTTCCTTAATACTATATTCTGTTAACTAGCAGTAACTGATCTGAGCTGCCCCATTCAGAGAGCTCAGTACCCAAAATCTCTTCTTCACCTTGCTCAGTGGCTCCCTGAATATCACCGTTTGGTATATATATACTAGTGTTGCTGCGAAGTCTGCTGTTACTCTGCTCAACCCCTTTTATCACCTTTGCATTGGGCCAGTATGCACATGCTCTTTTCACCTACAAATCCCCATCAGCCCTGGCAATTAATACCTAATTAACAAACAAAAGCAGAGATGCCAGGTGGAACAGCACAGCAACATTCACAGCTCACAAGAGGGAGCAATTAACTCCTGCCAGCTGAGGACAATAAGAAAAATATTTTGTTATGGAATGAATCAATGGGTTCAAGATTGGATGTGCTTTAAAAAACATAAAACACACTCTACCGCAACTGCAAGATGTGGGCATCAGTTCAGGAATTGCTTATGTTAGACCAGAGGCTGTACTAGAGTGTCATCCTAATCCTGTTTTGGTAATAAAACCTATAAATCTACTGTTCTTCCAACAGCTTTTAAAAGAGACTATTTATGTCTTTTTTATGCAAGCTGTGAAGTCTCTCGCACAAGAGATAAAGCTGGCCACAGACGGTACTGCTAAATGGACTAAAACTACACAGATTAGCTTCCCCCAGTAAACTTAACACTTATATACTTCTAACAGATTAGCAATAGCAAACTAAAATGTTATTGCCCAGTCTAACTAGTTCTTCTGAAGAACGAAGAAAAATCTGTACAGTTCCTAGCTTGAGCTAAGAAGTACTTAAGTGCCGGCTGAAGACGGGTAGCGGCTGTTGGCTGCTGGAGCCATGAATGCCATGGGACTGTGCATCTCCACAAGGTATCTCAGCTCCTGTGCCCACTTCCAGTGCTGGAGGAGCTGGCTGACATGGTTGGGCTCTGCACCAAAGCTGCTTGGGCTTCCCTTTCTTCTCGCATCTTCTCTAAGAAGAAGTAAGCAGAGAGTGGAAGTGTTCAGATCACATCTCATGGCTTTTTGTCATCCAAACTTGTCCAAATCTGAAACACTTTTCCTAGTCATGCCTCACTGAGCAATATGCCTCTCTTCATATCCTTCAGTCAGATTCTTTTCTCATCCAGCCCCGTATTATGCCAGAAAACCTCTGGATTTGCATACGTACAGGTGAAATGCAACCAGGCTCGTTTCATATTTAGCAAGGGATGGCCTAATCCTCACCGATGAATGTTGCAAGTGGGCAAAGAATATGGTCAACCCTTCATTTTCTCCCAGCATAAACAACATATTTTATTTAAGATTAAAAACTCTTCCTGTATCTTCTTCTTAAGTATTTTTATGGCTTATATCTTAAAAGGACACAGTCAAGTTACAACTCATCTTAATGAAGTTATGACATTTAAGAAAACAATCAAAGCAGGTTAGTAGAGAGAAAAGCTCTCCTGTAAGACTGTCATACAGTTAGAAAGAAAGGGTAATTTTTTTGATTCATAAATCTCTCTTCTTCCCCTGTGTGATGAAAAACTTGTCTTTTCTATTCTACTGCACCAGTTGGTCCAACAGAAGAGTCTCTCTCTGCCATCCTTGTCTCAGATCTACAAAGTTGTTTAAAACTCCAAGGCAATGAATTTCATTCCCAGTAATAAAATTGGTAATTCTGCGAAAAATTAACTTCACTGTCAAGTCTTTGAGTCATATTTATATTTGTTTGTGTTTCTCTTGGTGTCAGTAACAAAACAGGACTTGACAGCTTTGCTTTAGTGTATGCTCCCCCACACTAAGAGCCCTGGTTATTGACTGGCCTCCTCTCACACTACAGCAGATTAAACTGTCTTATTGCTATTAGTATGACTTATTTTGGAGATAAATTCAGTGTGAAGCCACCTCACTTGTTTAGTCTAAGCAAACTTTGCAAGCACTGTTTCTTGGTCACTTGCTTACAGATGTCCAGCATAACTTTCAGCAAGTGTCTAGGCACTAATCAGGAACTGAAGAAGTGTCTGGAGAAAAGCAGACATCAGAGGAGCAGCAACAGTTGTGCTGTGCACCCCACCCTGCTGGAGCTCCTGTGGCGACACGCAGCACCCACCCGCCAGGCCCCGTCACTGACATTTTTTCAGACTCATGCAATGCTGCAGTTTACTGAGAGTCCTACGTGCCGAAGCCAGGAACAACCTCATTGCAGCCGGGCACACGCAGGATTCCCAAGTCCTGCACGGGCTGGCCAGTAAATCAGGCTGTAAAAGTATTTTTGGAGACCTGCCCAGTATGTGTACCTCTTAATCCCTAATTCCAATTGTGTAAACAAGGCATGACATAACTGGTGTGCCATGGAAATATGCTCTATAAAGTTGATTACCACGCTTCATCCTATTAGAATAGCAGTCACTGTAAAACTATAGATAAGACTAAAGTAATTTATCTGTGTTTCTAAGGAGATGGGCACATTTGGGCTTTTCAGAGCATGATCAAACTTGACAGGTGGATTCTAGAGCTACTTTGTAGCTCTCATAACAGGTCGTTTTGATCTGTACTGGCGGGGAATTTTTAAACTAGATGTCTCAAAAGGTCAGATTGAGCATGATCTTTGCTCAAGTATGCAAAAGGGATGGTGTAAAAAGCATTGAATTGCCTGGGTGACCTCTTTAGCTAGATGCAGTTTCAGTTTCTGCTCTCTCCTGAATGCAAAAAGCTGTTCACAGTGCTCTCAGAGGAGTTAGTGAGCTCAGCGGGGTGAGGGAAGGAAGGGCTGTAATCATTTCTGATTTAGCCTCATCCCCAGCCAGCTGAGCTGATTGCCGTGGGGAAGACTTTAGGCCAAGGTGTTACAGGCAGCTGTGCTTTCTTCATCCATCAGGTAGTTTCCTACAGCCTGGTCTAGCTCGCAGCTCCCACTGCAGCACACTGGTCGGCATTCTCTGCTCAGGCCACCTGTGTCAGTGGCAAAGTTGAGACTTCATCCTGCTCTCCTGAGTTCCAGCCTTGTGCTTGTTCTGCTGAGCTGCCTGTTGTTGAAGGCTAAAGACCCAACCAATTTCCCCCTTGCGCAGTGGAGACCACCAGAAGCGCCTTGTATGCAGGTAAAACACCAGGCACCAGGCCAATGGGTGCAGAGAGAAAAGGACATTGAATGTACCACCAGACCTATAGCAAGTGGTCAGTTGCCCTCAATTCAAGGCTTTCCATATTCTCTGAGCTTTGCATCATGGATGAGAGATTTATCTTGCTGCTATCTTCTTTCCTCTCTTGACAAACACCACAAGATCTTTCTCCAGTGTGAAATATTTCCTTAAAAATGCTTTGGGCATGACATGGGGCCCCTCCGAGAATCCCCAGATCTCTAAATCTGAGCCAACCCCCTCTGTACTTTCACTGCAGATGAAAAACCTCCTACTTGGAGAAAGCGTAGTTTAATTCTTCATCCCTCCTATTTCACATGGCATTTCAGATTCAAGGTGAACTAAATTCGCAGCACAGATCTCCGTTATACCAAGGAATTTTGCTTGCAGCCAGGTAGTAGTGAGAGCTGCTGAGTCCACAGGGATTCCTTGCCTGGTTCATGTTCAAGGGCCAGATTTCTCTCAAAACGCCTGAAACCCTGAATCTGCCCCAGGTTTCCAGCAAGTAGAAAACCTTTAGGGTTTCAGATTTCACTTACAAATCAGCTCTGAGGAAAACAGCTAGTGTGATCGAAGGTATTAAAAATTGATATAATTAACACAAGTCAAGGATATATGTGTGTGTATATATATATAAATGTACACACACACATATGAACTTGTGCATGAGTTCAAAAGCTTTTTTTTAAGGGCATAGGAGCCAAGGAATTTTCCCATTATCTCAAAAAGAGTTAGATAAAGTCTCATGCTTGTAGAAATAAGCCTGTAGCAGCTGGTAGGGTTACTGAACCAGCTACAGCAAGCCTTGTTCTGTGTTATAAAGACATCTCTCCAGCCAGATGAGAAATGTTAACACGCATTCACACACACATTTTTCTAAGCTGATTCTTTAGGCTTCCCCTCCCCATCTCCCGCCCTCTCCCACTGTCACCTCTTGAAAAGGTTTTTCAGACTGGAACTGTACTTGAATTTAGTCTAATTGGAAGGAAATGTAAGACCCAAATCTTGGTTCTCATTGGCATGGAGACACTTGCGTACAATCATGGTATGCAAAGCAGCAGAAGTCTGAATTCATAATTGGACATTCCAAAATGTAATTATGAAAGATGAAATGCTCCTTTCAATGAGAAGGCCGTAAATAGAATAATTAATTTTGTGTTTGCTTGAACAATTCTGTATTATGGACCTTACATTGGAACTGAAATTAATTAAGTGCACCAGGATTTATGGAGGAGGTGAAGAGAGAGGGAAAAAAAAGAATTAATCTGAAGTAAAAGATAGATGACTTTGTGAGTGTAATGATGCGTTAGTCTGGGGTATTCTTTAACAAATTTAGCAGGCATGTTCTGGGTACAAACAGCACTCACTGACAGAATTATCTCAACTAATGCAGCTGCTGGACTCTGAGCAAATTGAGATTGCAGATGAGTACTTTAGATTTAGAGTTTTAACCCCCCGTGTGCTGGAGACAGCGTTGCTGCTCGTTCAGTGGGAACGATCGCTGCTTGCAGCATGGTAATGGCTGCGGGACTCAGCCGTGCACGCCCGCACGCACAGCCACACGTGCACGCGTGCCCTGTGCTCCGCGCGGTGTTTCAGCGCAATGCAAGGTTCATCTCTGCCCAACGCGTGGTGAAGCGGCCAGGCAGCTCTGGAGGAAAAGCAGAGGAGAAGCGAAGCGCTTGCAAGAAAGGGAAAGGAAACGAAAGCAAAGTGGAGCTCAGGGTGGCAGCTTTCAGCGCACTCAGAGAAAGAAGGGCTGGCAGCTACTACAGGTGGCAATTTTTAAGCAAACAAAGCAAAAGTGCGTGCTTCAAAGAATAAATCTGAAGCAAACACCTCAGTTGTGAGGAGTTACTCCTGTTCTCATTTCTTGTGAGAATACAGATTTATTCCTCTTTTGTACCGATACCAGGTGTAAAAATCTCCTCAAAAGCTTCGTTGGGGACTAACATATTTTTCAGTCCTGAATGAATTAGAGATTTCAGATTTACCAGCTTGGCAGAGACCCCCTAAGACACCTAGAGTAGCAAGCACTTCCAATATCCGGCACAGTCACTCGGAAGACATTTCTAGTCCCATAAATGTTATGCCTTGCTGGTATAATTTGGACTAAAATAACGTAATTAGCTATAGATTCACGAATAATCAATGCAGTACTTCCCCTGCTAATAGTCATTGAAAAGCAGCACTTTCTCAAACGCTGGCTCACCCGGTGCGGTATCAGTCCACCGAGTCCGGGCAGTTGTGGCGTTTAGCACGTTGTATCTCTGGGGTGTCAGTTTTCACCGCGGAAGAGCCGGACGCTGAGAGACACGGAGCAGCTGTACCTCCCCGTGAATTTTTTGAGATTCCAGGAAGTGACCGATTAGGACGTGTTGCAAAGTGCCGCTATGAAATGGATGGATAAATCACAGGTGTTGAAGAGAGGTTCTCTTATCTCTGATTTATTGTCTGCTCCTATTCGACTGGAATTTTCCTTCCAGGAAAAACTTTCTCAGATATGTTTTTATTCTGTTGTGATACTACGGCAGAGCTGGACTGTGACCTCCTTGTGCACCGTGCGCCTCTGCTCCAAGAGACTGCCAGTCCAATTAGGCACAAAATTGGATCATCAAAACTCTGCATGGTAACTTTCTCCCAAGTCACGTATCCTTGCAAAAAAATCAGTGGGAAGCTTTGCCTGCTGAAGCCACTGGGATACAAAAGGTGTGAAATTCATAGGTCTATAACCCTCAGGGAAGACCGAGGAGTTGCGTGGCTAGGCCACATGGCAAGCTGTGAGTCTGAAAAGTCCTTGGACGGTCCTGTCAGATCAAGTTGTTCCCAAGTCTCACCACTACCTCCCTGCCGGAGGAGATCCAGTGTGATAACTTTGTCCCAAAGACCGAAGCACCGGACTGTTGGAATAAAGGCTTCTTTCACCCTGGAAGAAAGAGTTGTGGTTGCTCTGTACCAGTTTGCTACTACACAGAAAACATCCGTAGTTACCTTTTGCTTCTCCCAACCAGTTCCTCGCAAACACACTGCTCAGTACAGTTATAAGCCACCTAGCTGATGGTTACCCAACAGTATATGTTGATCTCTGACTAGCAGAGTGTACAGGGGTACACTGCCTATTTGTTTACTGATATTTATTTTCATTTACCACAGTGAAATGCTAAATATGAACTATGGTTAGTCTGCTTTAAATTGCAACAAGAGCTGCATTTTCCACTCGCTTGGTTATGGCTCTTTAAGTGATACATTATATTGTTTGCCAGAATACTTCTACAAAGTCTTTGCTTCATTTAACTTGTAGAACAATTCAGCCAGATTGGTCTATAAAAGGTGTACTTAAAATCAGGATTACCCTGGGACTCAAAAGTGCTGGGTGCTAAAATGCAGTCTCTCATTTCCCATGGCCTTCTGAGCATTTGAACATATTTATACCTTCTGCATTGCAGCAAACTTAATCAGAAGGACAGGCTTGCTAACATCTGTGCATTCCATTCACTTCTGGAGTTGTCTCGATCTCTTATGAAATCTGATTCTGGCTGTCAAAATGCATAGCTCTCTATGCCGGGTATTATTCGGACATTTAGACATCTGTCATCGGGAAGTGTGATGGATGGTTTTATTAACCCGCAAGGCAAAGACTGTGACAGTAAAGGACTCTTGTGCAGGGAGAAAGCATTTTGCAAACCTTACAAGTATGCCTGATGCTTTTCCCAGCCTACGGTTGCAGAAGGGACTGAGCACTTGGAAGTGAAAGATGTGTTACACATTAGCTCAAGCTGGACTTGTCCCCTTCCCCCACCTCACTCTAGCTTTGGCCGAAACAAGTACTGTAGGTGATATGTTATCCCCAACAGCAGTGGAAGAGACCTTTCAAGATGAACTGATCTCCAGCGGAGCAAACTCCTACAAGTAGTTTTTGTAGCAAACTGTAGCTAGAAACAAAGATTGAAGAAACAAAGATTGAACTTTATAAAGAAATTGAAGGAAAATGGAAACTAGTCTTAATTAAAACCATTACAAAACTTTTTATTCAAATTGTTCTGGAGATATACACAAATTCACCAACTAGTTACAGAAGACTTTTTTTCTTCCTGTTAGAATTCTTTATTCTTTCAACTTCGCCATCTAACAATAACCTCTGGACAAGACTTTATACCAACACACACTTAAGCAAATGTGGAGCCAAACTGGAATTCTGGGATGCTTCAATTTGGGGTTGTTTTGTATCCAGCTGTAGTTTTAGCCTGAGTGAGGATAATCCTTTCTGTCTCAAAATCTTCCCAAAGAAAGTCAAATGCAATTATTCCCCTCTGCTTTTCCATTTCCCGTTCTTCTGAGATTCTTGTACTGAGGCCTCAAGGGCATTAACACGAACTAAGGATACCGGAATGTGCCCCTGCTACGGCTTTTCCAACGAGCCTGTGACTGTAACGGTCAGGGCACCGCAGCCGGGAAGGGAGGCAGCTCACGTAGTCCCAAATGCAAAGAGATGTGTTCAGCATAGTCACGACTACAGCAGAAGGTGAATGTCTACTAGAATACTGTCCGCCCTTTAAAGTCCAGAGAACGCAAAATCTGAAAATACCTCCTATCTAGACCTAGGCAGAGGTACCTGAGATACCTGTCTTGCAAATCCCTGTAGTGTTCTTGTATTATTCCTGATACACATGAGGAGGAGGAGGAGGCGGCCTGTGTGGTTAGCAGAAAATTTGGACAACTACAATTCAAGTTACAGCTTTTCCACCAGATTTCTCTTGTGACTCAGAGAAAATCTTCTGAAGTGAGTGAGTCCCCTGAAGGATCTGAGTGCTCAGCCACACTTGATGACTTCGATGTTGTTCTTGCTAGCCTAGGATTTGAGTTAGTTGCATTCACAGAGCTATCGAGACAGTGTTTGAGCTTCAGGCAGTTGCATTTCCCGCAGCCTTACTGTCCCCCTGCTTTAGGTCTGAGTTTCTCCACTTTGTGAGCAAGCTGGCTCCCTCCCCACTCCATCCGACTTGACTACCAGGGAATGAGCATGCGGGTGAGCTGAGCCCCTGCACACATGCCAGTATACAGCACGTGTATTTGTATAATAGACATATTTATACAGTGCAGATGTATATAGAGACATACACTGAGATGCTGGTAAACTTTATCCTTTCTAAGGGTACTAGAAAAGTGATTAAGATAAAATCGGTTGCCTCTTCTTTTATTCATAAAAGGGAATGATTACACTCAGTATCTGTCTTCACCTTTTGGGAGAAGCTGAATTTCAAGCTTTCAGTTTGTAGGTTTGAGCTTGTTATATATATTACAAACATTTCAGGGGAATTCGTTTTGCTAACTCCCATGACACTTGTAAAATGTGTGTGAGATGAATATATAGCGTTTTCACTGAAGCCCCAATTTCTGGAAATAAATGACTGCCTAGAAACCTCAGTTTTCATTAAGCAAATGGAGAAAAAGAGATTGGTAAAATTTCTGTGTCAGAGAAATTTTAAAATGTGATTGAAATGCAAGCAATAGTCTGCAAACCAGACAGGATTAAAAACTTTATGTGAGTAATGAAGAAACAAACTCGCAGCAAAATCTTGAGCTTATTCTTGTCCACTTGCTTTGACAATGATGCCATGCACTAACCACAGCAGTAACATCTTTTATCTCATGCAGAAATACAAAGACTTATTTTCAGAAACATCCTCTCAATAGTAGCAAAAAAAGGCAATTCTCTCTAATCACTGTAACAGTATAATTCCAACTAATTACATAACCTGCAGTTTTGCAGTTTTATATTATTAGAAGGCAAGAAAAAAACTCACCAATCCCCCTAATACTAATTCATCAAAAAAATTAACTGTGTTCATCAGTTAACTCTCACTGGTCAAATAGGGTTAAAATTCTTAGATCTATTTCACATTGCTAATTTCACTGAAGGGGAAAAAAGCACACTGGGATAACAGCAGCCAAATATACTATTTTGCCATAGCTGACTGAACCTTCAGGGCGGGTGTTTTATTCTTGTAATATTTCTTTTAATAAAAAAAAAAAAGAAAAGTGCCTGATTAAGATATCCTTTTAGAAAACATTAATTCAGGAGCTAAAAAGAAAAATTCAAATGAACTCAAATAGATTTTCTTTGGTACGTTAGCATTGCATTTAGGATAATGGATAGGGAGAAGGATGGATTCTGCAGGTATAAATCAATAGGCAGGGGGGTTGATGAGATTGCAACCTGTGAGAGTGAAGCCCTAGTGGTTTGTGATATCATCAGGAGTGCAAGATTAATTCGTTTGACAGTTCAGGCTTCTGCATTCATTATTTTAACAACATGCACACAGGACCGAGTTACATATGTTAACCAGTCGGCTAGGGTATATTCACTCAGTGCCCTTACAAGCACCCATTTTAGAGCAAAAATCCCAGTTGGCTTGTTGGTGGGATAAATGAATAGGTTATTCTTTCTATCGCTGTATAAAGACTGATAGGGAAAGTGAGGGTTATAGAGAGATGAAAACAGAAGTGGTAGTTCTGGATTAGCCAGACCGCTAGTTTCTGGCTGGTGTCACAGCAGTTAAGGATCTAGTTCTACTACTCCTAGAGGGGCTCGGTGATATCTTCTTCTACAGACATGTTAATGATTTCAGCAGGATTTCAAGGGAAATACAATGAGTGGCAGCATGGATAAATGAATGACAGTCTGCTCCAGTCTGCTCCTTTGATAGTTTCTGCCTGTGAATTTTCTCTGGCTGAAAATAAATGTTTCCAGAAGAGCATGTTTTGGTTTACAAGGAGGAAAAATGAAAAGGAATCAAAATAAGTCAGTTAGGTGCTAGAATTTTTTAAAAAGTCTTACTCTGTATTTTCTATGCAGGTATTTTGCTGCTCATTTTCCTTGCAGGCTCATGGTCAAATCCTGCTCACCTTATGCTTGATGTAACGACTTGTGAAACCTGGGAAAGGGCCATTGTTTTTAATGGCTGTTGGATCAGACCCTTATTCTTAGGCATAGTCCCGTTAATTTCAAAGGCCTGTTTATATGGGTAAATTGGGCCAGATTTGGCCCAAAGGCTGTGAATTTCCCAGCCCTCTCTATGACATGGCAGGAAAAAGGCAGGAATCCCTGTTATGTTCTGTTGCATGGTCTATTCTGTCCAGCTGGAGTTAAGTGTACCTCATTGCTCAGGGAAATTCGGATTTGGACAGTTCTTCACTGCTAAACAACATATTGCTATAATTAGCAAGTGTGGACTGGGAATCTTGGAAATGGTGCATGTCCAATCTGTCAATTTAGAAACATATTGTTTAATTTCCATAGTGCAGCTCATTGTGCAGCCTGAGAAGATTCACCCACCCTGGACCAGAGCAGGGATGTCTGCTTGCTCAATTTATGAAGCCAGCTATTAGTTTCAGAAAATAATTTTGACACTCTCCTTTTTTCCTCTTGGCTTCCAAGTCTAGGTTGAAAGAGAATGTGGTCAAATGAGGCCATGCGTGGTTCCTATGCCACAATTATTTTATTTTTCGCAGCTTAGCCCTCAAGTTCCCCATTTTCTAGTAGAAAACTTTTACAGAAGGGGGGGACTTTGTGCAAGAAGTATTGTGAGAAGGAACAGTATGTCTCAGATAATTGTATTTAAGTACCAGATTCAACATTCAGGACTGCTTACCAGTGCTCTGAGTGTCCCAAACTGCAGGAAAGACAAAAACTCAGAGAAGTGCAGGTAACCCATGATGACCAACCAAAATCTGTTCCACGGGGTGCTGATGTTTTTGTTTGCAGACTATATCCACAACTAAGTTGAAAAGGATAATAGAAATGCACAACATGGTTCTTTTAATACAAATGCACAGTATTATATTTCCACCCTGATTGACCAGTTTCATCAAACATCATATTATGCCTCCCATTCTCCAGGCCAGATTCTTCTTCATCTATCAGACTTCCCTTTCCTCATCTTGCCTGTCTTTTAATCAAAGCAAGCCACTCAAACTTTTAAATGAAACTAATTTTCATATTGTCCACATACACATACAGTTAAGAAATTACAGTGACAGTGATAAAAAATGTTAATTTTTCTTTCCAGATGCTTGTAAAACAGCCTTAACATATGTCCACTGTTTAATTAACAGAGCGGCAGCATGGTGGAGAGAAGCCAAACTAATAATTTAAAGAAGCATTCTCCCTCTCTTGATTTGAATCCCGAAACACATCCATCATGTGCTTTTCTGAAACTGCAAAAGATTTAATTTTCTGAACTTTCAACAAACATCATAAAACAAGTCAAAGAGAAACCTTGAGTCAAGAGTGATCGCCTTTGAAAGAGTCCAGCCTCAGAACCTGTACAAGAAATTCATTTTGTTAAGTGACTAAAAACTCCAGCATCCTTTTTTTTTTTTTTTTTTTTTTTTTTTAATTAGCTTTTATTGTTTTCTCCTGCTAGATCGCCAGAAGGTGCCATTTTGCTGCTCAGGTTCAAGTCCTGAGCTGCTTTCCTGCTCAGATTGATGAGGGTGTAATTCCTTCCTATACAGAGACCTTAGATCTTAGTGCAGGGTGAAGATCTCACTTGCACAGTCTGCAGCAGACGAGGTCAAGGGACTCCAGCCCTTCACCCCAGCAGATACCTCAAGCTCTGCTCTTCTAAGTATAATGCTGAGGGCTTGAGCCTGAACTGAGCGAGGCTTGTTGCTAGATGTGGGGATAGAAAAAGTGCTGGTCTGTGAGTTTACACACACTTGTAACACTACTCTTCACGCCTCTGACATGGACAAGGCCATAGAGACAAGGTGAACTTAAAACAATCATTTGTAAAATAAGGCATTATGATCTTTTGAACTCGGAGTGAACTTGGCAGCTGTGGGGTTGCTCTCCCTCCGAAAGCACTGTGCAGGAGAACTTCAATCCCACAGCTGCAATTTCTAGGATGACTCTACACTACCTAATGGCACAAGAAGCTATCCAAAGCATGCACGCTGGTTGTCCATCAAGCAACTAGTTTCATACAGAGTGGACTGAACCCCACATTGAGTTTGCTCTGAGACTTGAGAGGAAGGAGGAAATGTCATCAGAGCCATTGGCTCCTTCTGGGATAGCAAGACATGCAGAAAGCCAGCATCGCCCACCTGCCTCACATGACCAGAAAGGATGCTTTTTTCCTCTGTCCTCTGCAGGGCTATTGACTCCTCCTGTGGGACTAATATACCTGGAGAAAGGAAATTGTGTTTTATCAACCTGATGGAGGAGATTCCATTCCCAAAGATATATAAAGTGTAAAAGGTAAAACAATATGCTGTCAACTGGGGAAATATGCCCTTTCCTTTGTGAGGAGGAAGCGATTTGTCAAAGGTGATGCTGTATTTTATTACTGTATTAAATGGAAGAGCACATAAAAAGACTTTTGTTAAACATTAACTGGGAAGTGGAAAGACAAGGACTGAGCACTTTCCTTCTACACTTTTTATAGGGAATACCCGATCATAAAGCAACTCAGAAATTAATCTGCTGATAGATCAGAGATTCTGAGTGTTAATTGACCTTTTGATCTCCTGGTTGTTATTTTGGGTCTTGCAGGGAAGGACGTTAATGAATCCGAAGGTATTAAATGAATTTCTCACTTGCTGTGGCTCCTGGTAGAGAGTGTCCCTTAGCACTGGCCATGTTCTGGCTGGTCTTGTCAAAGGGGAGACGGCACGGAGCCGAGTGTTACAGCATGCACATGATAGGCACAGATAGGAGCCCCCAGTCCTGAAAAAAGGGCTGTGGTTACCGGGCAGCCTTCACTCTCTACACGACTAAAGGTAGTTGAAAAATTCCCAACTTGAAATAAAGAGCATTTCACAAACTCCTGGATCAGCGTCCATTGCTAATCCCCGCACAGCTCCAAGCAAGTAGATCTGTTTATCTGCTTTCTCATTTCGGAGCATGCCAAAGGGTGGCACAGACAGACCTCTCCCCAGGTATCAGTCTTCCCTGGCGTGACTCTGCAGCCTTTGAGGGGATTACATGAGGCATTCAGTCTGCCTGGTGGTTTTCAGCATGGGACCTCAGGCAGATTTTTCCAGACGTACTTCCCCTCAGCAGTTACAAAATGATTGGGCAAGGTTATCTCCTAGCAGTGAGGACTGAATTGCAGAAGCCAAGCAAAAACCTGCACTAGCCTTGTTCATACCATGGCCTCTGCATGTTTCTAGTAACGTGATCAGACAGATTTTCTCCAAGGTAGTCAGAGAGTGGGAGGGCCCTCTTGGATGAAGTTTCTTCATAAACTAAAGCTGGAGATAAACATTTGGGAAAATCACAGGCAATGAGTCAGTTATTATATCAGGGACTTTCTCCAGAAACCTGGCCAGCTCTTTCGACTAAAGAGCTAGTCTTTGGCTAGCTCTCCAAAGGAAGCTCAGTGACTGTGTACATTAAAAATGCTATCACCATTATGGTCTGTTCACTAAAGGTACAAGAGCATGACAAATATATGTAATTTGCAAATTGGATGGTCTTTTGCAATAATTTAGAGACACTAGTTAGAGGCAATAGAAATCTAACAATTACTGATGTTTAAGGTTTGCATTGTTGCTCTGTGAATATTTCATGCATAAATGAACTTCCCCTGGACCAACTGCTGTTTCTGATGAGGCGCTCTGAGGCTTTATTGCCAAATACACAGCAGGGCTCCCCCAATGAGCCACATAACGAATGATGCATTGCCTTCGCAGCTTAAATAATGCAGGGTATCTGCATTTTATAGAGTGGTGGTACACTTTATTTACATATCAATTGAGTGGCCACAGTGAATATGAAGAAATATGGTAAGAAAAGGACACGGCACTTTTAATATTTCATATTAGTAAGCACCCCACAGGAAAAGCCTAGGCAGGCTGAGATGTGAGCTAAGCTGCTTGCTTTCTGTGTATATCTGTATCCCTGACAAAATCTCTCACAGAGATGATGAAATGAATGCTTTTTTCCATTCTTGCTAACTTCTTCAGTGCTAATTAAAACAAAAGGCATAACCTGCAAATCGGAGATTGAATTTTCAAGTGCCATTTGTTAGGGAAGAGAAACAAGCCTGGCTTAAAATCTCATCCTGTTTCTTCCTGGGGATGCTGGGAGTTGTAGTCTCATTCTCCATGCTTCCCGAGGTGGGTGAGGAACATTTCTGCATGTAGGGAGGCCACCCTGCACCACCGCGGCAGCCTGACAGGATTGCAGGCAGGCACGGTGCCATCGCCCGAAATGCGGAATTATTGCAACAGCTGCCGATTCCTCCTGCGTGAGCCAGCCGGGGTTGATGAGAGGGGAAAATGATACATAAAAGCAAGAGCTACTTCATCTCTATGGAGAATGGGACTTGCACAGCATCTGAAATCCAGCCCATGTGGGA
Source organism: Rhea pennata (assembly GCF_028389875.1). NCBI lineage: Eukaryota > Metazoa > Chordata > Aves > Rheiformes > Rheidae > Rhea > Rhea pennata. The sequence goes on from NC_084678.1 coordinate 6,695,583, forward strand.
AAGTACGGCTGCTTTTCCTATAGTGCTTTATCCAAGCGTCCGCACTTGACCCACTCATAAAATCTCCGCTCCTCGTTACTGGAAGAACCTCAAATCTCAGTCCAGCACGGGTTTGCTTGTTGGGTTTGAGGACTGATCCAAGCCCTAGAGGCTTGGCTTTCATTTTGTCACTGCTACAACATAGCTCCACTCACCAGCTTTTGCTTGGGCCGTACACACACGGATCAGCTTCCCATTTTAGAGGCAGCATTCCTAACCTAGCTCAAAGCATGGCCATGGAACTGATATTAAATTGTTTAAAGTAATGACCTTCTTCCTGCTCGATCTCCAAGTTAGTCACTCCAGTGACAAGTATCTAAGTGGAGTAAACAGCCAAGCATTGCAGACTCCCAAGCTTTACCCGGTTCCCGTTCACAGGACAGGAGGTGCTTGCCTTATCGCACACCGCAGCCTTGTACGCTGCCCAGAGTGTGCCCAAGTGTATGCAGTGTCTCACTTGTATTCGACCACGTTCAAATAAGTGATGTGTGCCAGTTCTTTTTTGTACAAACCTATTAAAATTCCAATGCAAATGACCGGATTCATAATCTGAGCTTCATTGAGAAACACAGTTTCCTGCTTTCCCCAGTAATGAAATTATTGCTTGTGCAGATGCTCCATTTCTAAGCTAATTCAATCTCTGACTGGCTTTTTTAAGACTGTATGTGTGAGGGCAGGGGTGTGCGGATGTGCACGTTTGTGCATGTGTGCACACACACAAGCACCTCTACACAGCAGGTTTCCTACCACACAGATCCATAGACTTTTTAGTTGGATAGCCAATTATAATTATAAATGCAATGGGAATATGTGCCAAGTATTCTGTAGACCTGGTTAAAAATAAACTGGGAAAACTAAAAGCAGCTTAGTTGCCAGAAACTAATACACTACAGGGCAAGTTGTGAAAATGCCTGATTATTCTCTTTTGTTCATTCCATCCCTGGGGGATCTTCCTGAACTGTTACTTTAACTGCTCAACTTGCCTTTTCCACTGTGATAGTCAGCAGATGAAGCCCTTCACATTTAAGTGTAATAGTGCCAGAGAGACCAACTGCTCCTCAGAGTTACGACCTATAAATGTCGCTTCTGTGTCGGAATAAGAATGTGCCACTGAAGATGCTGAAGTCTGCAGAGGGTTTGCTTGACAATTCATGCAGGCCATTAAGCTTACTCCGCCCCTCGTCCCCCTGGCGTTGTGTACACTGGGATTTCTCGCCTGCTTTCACAGCTTTCTGAGTAGGATTTCCTAAGCTGGCAGTAACTGAGCAATTTATCCCTGGGACAGGGTGTACAGCACAGCATTCATTCAGGTTGCTCTTCTTTTCACCTGTCATGGCAAACAGGATGAGCTCAGAGGGGCTTTGCTGAGCAATGAGGTGCTGGATTGTGCGGGTTCATGACTTCAAAGGCAAGAGCTGCTAGAGGCGCCTGGGTGTATCTGGAGAAGTGAGACAGCTCCTGGCTCTGCTGGGAGCTGTAGACAGTCACTGAGTCAGGGCAGCCTTGGCTTACCTGGAAGGAAGCAGGAGTGGAAGGGAGATGAGGCTACATGTGGGGCGTTTCAGGATGTGCTAGGATCCTTTACATGGGAACCTGTACAGTCTTCTCCAGCCACCCTCATCTTTTGCTGGAAGTAGCTCAGGATGGTCTGGAAGAAGAAAGAAAACTTCTTACATTGCTCCTCAGCATCTAGATATTTCTGGCCAACTGAACCAACCACCATGCTTGAGGCATTTCCTATCCAGTGTGCCTTGGCCAGGAGGACACAATTCCTTCTCAGTCTAAAGGTTATGGGAAGAAATATAACAACAGCTCAAGGGCAAGGGTTTTCTCTTGGCTCCAAAGCAGCTTTTGGCTTTAGCTGAAAGCCCAGGTCACCACCATCACAAGCAATCTAGAAGAAATGCAGGCATTTACACCACATCAACATCTGGCCCAGCATTCATGCTTACAGAGGTACAAGATAGAGATATCTGCTATTTACTTGTTCCAGTTTCCTCTCAGATCCTGTCAATTTGCTCATGCAAAGTGCTCTTGGGAACAGGCAGTCTCCAAGGCAGGTGCAAACACACCATGGTGCATTTGGGCAACATGTGGTCTTTGTAGGACATGGAGAACATGGTACCACCACATGGCACTGGTATTTCACATTCACTGACTTTCCTTTTATTTCTGAACACAACGGAGTTGACGTTTTGGGGGCAGTCCTGTGCAGGGCTTCAGAGAAATGCTCTGCCATAAAATTGCTTGCCAGGAACCAAGCAAGGACAGAGGAGGGTGGCCAAGCCTCTGCAGTGAAACAAGGCAGATCTGAGCATTTGCTGAGTAGAAAAAAAGGAGCAGGACATACAAGTACTGTGAGATCCTTGGATGACCAAAGCTAACTCCACATGGGACATTATTATGCTTCACACTGGTTTGAAGTTTGCAGGAACGAGCCTGTGATGGTCCCAGCCAGTGGAAAGCTGGAAGGTGCCATGTGAACACCTTTCCTCTGCTCAAGCCTCTGTTCCTGGCTACCTGCAGGACCCCTTCATGGAGCCCATCGCTCCCTTGCCCACGTGGCCCACACGCACAGGGTGCTTGTGGTCCTCAGAGTACTCAGCATGCCCCAGGCATGGGAGCCACCTCCATCCCAGCAGCACAGGCCCTTTCCGCTGCCTCCCCAGGCCCCTATCTGCTTCTCCAAACTTTATTACCTCTGCAGCAGCCGGGGCAGTTGCTAATTCTGCAACGGCACATGGGTGAGGAAGCAGCTGATTTTACAGCCACTTGACCAGAGAAGCTGGTTGAAGAGGGACTGAAACGGGGAGGGGGAAGAGCCGAGGATCCTTTTGAGGCCGCCACCTGGGACTGGCGGCACTTCTACTAACACACAGTGAACAGCTAAATCATACATTATTGATTTGTCAGACGTATTTGCATATAAATAAGCATGATCATTCATACAAACCTTAATGTTGTTGTTCTCCCTTTAGTGTTGTGATCACAGATGAATGACTCTAGTTAGACACAATTCAGGAAAGCTTGTACCACTGCAGCAAAGTAAGCTGCTGATTTAAAACTACATTTATTGGAGCATGTAAGTGTGACAGTCTATTGGTGAATTTGGGGATAATTAGTCTAAAAGACAAGATAAATGAATCCTGAAAGTGGTATTGTGATGAAGAAATGATCCCTCCATGCTAGTAAAGCTTTGATGCCAGAAATATTGTAAATGATAATTAACTGGGAAACACAGAGGAATTATATTTCAATTGTGTTTTCAAAAGGACTTAGAATTTTACAGACAAATTGATTGGGTTCGCCCCCTCCCCCGTCCCTGTGATTATGAAAGATTGTCTAATTTACAACATGAACTATGAAGCATATGACAAATCACTGGCTGGCTTTTATGCATTTTGTTTGTGCGTTGCTCCCTGGTAGATATCTGCTTATTGTTTTTAAGCAAACCAAGACATGTATTTTTCAATTAGTCTTTCTCTAGGCCTAATCTAGACAGATCTGCAGGCCAGCACAACACACTGACCCATGAAAATTATATCTGCTGTATTAATTCATTAAGCGTTGCAGGATCAAGCTGTAAGATCTCTCTCTCTGATAACATCAGCAGCATGAGCCGGGTTAGTCTGCATCCCTCCCCTAAAAAGAAAATATTATAGATTGTGCAATGCAGGGGAAACATTGCTTGCTAACACTTCATTTTAATTGTCCTAAATTAGAGCTGAAGACTTACAGAACTGTGCGTGACAGCCAATGAATACCAAATGAATTCATTAGGATCAACGTTGTTACAATGAATAACTAACGAATCTGTAACAACGGCTACATCCTTTATTCCTAGCCTGTCAGCTGCAGCCGGGCACCCAGGAGGGCTCTGTCCTGACCCTCGGCCCACGGGGCCAGCACGCTCTGCCCCGTGCCTTCCTCTGAACGCAGCCAGGGCTCCCGCTGAAGCAGGGTGTCACCTGGGTGCCCAGGGCTAGGGGAAATGCATGGGAAAGGGGAAGCCTACAGGAGGAATGGGGGGTTTATGACTATGCAGAGGGTATTGGCTCTTTAGCTGAGGGTCTTACTTTTTTGTATGAATAGTCAATGAAAGAAAACAAGAAAGACAGTGGCTGAGCTAAATTGCCTCTCTTGCACTGCAGCTGTGTTGGGTAAGGGAGCCTTAAAGCAGGAGGAGGTAAAGCAATCCTTCTGGAGAGCATCTCTGGATACTAGGGCTGATACCAAACCGTGACAGGGAGAAGGAAAAGGATGTAGTAAAGAATTTCCACTAATTGGATGTTCGAAACAACACATGAAGAGCCAGGGGAATGCTTTACTCGCCATTGCTACATCAGCGCTGTTCATTCCCAGGTGACGCTGCATTTTTCCTCCTCTGATCATAGTTTCCTCATTTTTTTGCCCAGCCTTGGTGCTTGTGAAGGAGGAGGGAACATTTCTGAGTTGAGGAAAGATTTCCAAGGAGCCATAAATTTGCTTAAGGCCTCAAGTTAAAGACATTTGTTTCCTATAAAGGGGAAGTCCTACTGTATTGGGATCCTGTCCCAGCATGTCTCAGAAGGATGCCACAGTTTCCCTACCCCTGTATGTTCAGTGGAGCTGTACTGGTGTCAGACAGTGAAGCTGTCCCCCACGATGAGCTCTGGAAGCTGCTGCCGTTCTGGAAATGCCTTGCATTTCTGATGCTAACTCCAACCCTTTAATTTCAATGTGCCTTCACGAGCACTTTCAATGGAGATGCTAGAATTTGCACCCAAGCCGTGGAGGCTGGATACAAGTATCCTTTTGGTTTGGGGGTAGCAATCTCTATCAGTGGAGCAGGGGAGACAGCAAGGTATGATTGCTTCTTGATCTCACTGCAGAAAAGCTTGCTGAACCAACATGTCTTGGTCAATGTTTCCAAGCATTTTGAGATCTTTGAACAAAAAGCTTGGGTTGAGTACAAACAATTGTCCCACTCAGTCGGGAAGTGACTACGGGAACCTTGTGGAAGGAGTGCTAGCCCAAGGAACTGGAACAGCAGGGAAAATGGAGAGGTGTGTATTGGGGGGTAATTTTCTCTGAAATATTTTCTTGGGCTGTATTACAGGAGCAGGGCCCCTGCCCTTGCTGATTTGCTTGTGGGAAATGAAGCTCATCTTGGAAAAAGTAAAGGCCAGCTGTGTGCAGAGAGCCTCTCTGGTGTGGAGCCTCTGCCTCCGATCAGGCTGTTTGCAAACTCTCTCTATGCTTATCATCATGTAATTGAAATAATGCATATTGACAGAGACTTGAAAACAACTGCTCAATTTTCCTCAAAATTCAATTAAACTTCGTTTATTCTGAGGATCGATCCAATTAAAAGGGGGGAAATTTCAGATGGACCGAGCCTTACAATCCATCTTAACACACTGTGTCTATCACCGTGATGTAATAATTCCCCCAATCAATGCTTTAAAAGCATTTAGCAGTCTTGATAATGAACTTTTGTCAAAATAGCCTTACAAAGCAATAAATGAGAGCAGATTAATATGTAGTCATAAAGCTATGAATGGTTTAACGCTTTGAAAGGGTTGCTTCATAAATTAGACTTTTTTATTTATTTCTTTATCATAATCTCACTGATATTATTGCTCAAGGTTTTGGTAGACAAGAAGAACCTGGGCTCCTGGAGTGAGTTCCTTGTTAGGACAGAAATGAATGGATAGGAACTAGACTGTCATATCTTGCTGTTTTGCTGACATTACAGACAATTCCTGTAGCCATCACAGGCAAAAACAGAGTAGCTGTGACTAAACTTGTTGTCATAGCACGGACTTTCAGATCTTGAACAAAAGCATCTCTGTTCAAAGCTCCAGTGAGACTGTTTCCCACCCACTGAACTGGCCCCGTTATACAGCCTTAGGACTACCATAAATACATGAAAGTCCTTTCACAGCCTCCCCAGATTGAGAAACGCTCCCTGTCCTCACACTGCAAGGGGGCTTGTGCAATGTCTCTTAATTGTAACTCTTCTTTAGGAAATCCCAGTTTAAATATTTGTCTCCCCTGTTACTGATTTAAGATCCTAAATCTTCTTCTTAATATTACCATGGCTTCAGGCTGGTTCCTGCATCTGTGGCTACCACATGCTTCTTTTCTCAGATAGAATTAGTTCCTCAGTAGTTTTCTGCTTCTCACATATAACCGTGCTCCATGTCCCCAGCTCACTCGCAATGTGCTCTTCACAACAAGAAGGTTTTCTAAAATGCCTGGTACTCCCCAAAGATGTCAAAATTAGCAGCAACTCAGGTCAGAGGTGGGAACCTGATATGTGGCTGCTCATGGCAGGAGAGAGAAAAGCCTCTCTTCCAAAAGGAGGTCATGATCTATCTGTGCAGAATGCGTGTTTCAATAATTATTTTTATTTTTATTTTTATTTGAAATGGCCTGGCTAAAAATCCCTCATGGTAAAGGTTGGTAGAGAACAACCTATGCACAAGGCCCCACTGCTGGAGGTGAGTAGGTAGTTTCAAGTCATCTTTTTTATTCTTTTTCAAGTGCCATCATGAAGAGTTGCTTGCAGTGTGTTTGTGTGTGTATGTGTGTGTGTGGTGGTGGTGGTGGTGGAAGGTGACAGCTCCCTAAAGAGAAAGCAGAGAGAAGTTCTGCCTGCTGCTCCCTGGCTTTTTGGACCTGCTGTTTCAGAATTAGCTGGACTGACAGCTCCTGGAGTAGTTTTGAGTGCTGCAGATGTAGGTTCCCAGCTCCACCTCCTCCAGTGCACATCTCTCCCAGCACAGAGAGAGAGGAGTCTGGGTCCCCAGGGTCTTTTTCAAATTCCAGAGCATCCCACATGTAAAAAGCCTTAAATCTGGGTATCTCAAAGTTTAGTTTTCTGGTTTTCAGAGGTTCTGTGACCATTCTGATCTCTGCTGCGTGTGTCCAACCCACTTATTGTGCAAAGGAAATACTCCATTTTCCCCCTAGAAAGGCAGCTGTCTCTGTGGCAGAGCCCAGCAGTCATTTAACAGCTCAGAGCAGCAGTTCAACACCAAATGGAGGGGGAAAAACCAAGCCTGGAGCAAAAGCTGTGGGGAGAGTGAAGCCTGCATCTCCCTCTCTGACACTGTCAGTCAAAGAGGTTCCATACTGTTATCTTAATCCTTTAGACTTGCTGGTTTCTGCAAACTGGATATATGACGAATCTATACAAGGCTGATTTACAGACATTTTGCCAAGGCTCCATAAATGTAAAGCACACCAAGCACCACATGAAAAATGTTATCTGCGAAAAAGCTTTTAGCTCAGCAGAGACGGTAGTAAGTGGCAGCATTCCCTTTTTGCAAACTTCCAGTGGAAACATTTCATTTGCATATGATATTAATTGCAGAAGAAACAGGCATGCTCCCTGCCATCTAATCTGCACAGTCTTTTATGTGATGATTTCCTACAAAAGTAAGGGAGTTGGGACCGAGCCATGCAAAAGCAGCGTGTTCCCCTCTCCCAGCAAGCTGCAAAGAAGGTGACCTGTTCAAATTGTTGCTTTCGGAAATGATAAGATGCTAATTCCATCTAGTGACCTGCTTTTTGACTCATTTTAGACAAAGCTTTTTCTACTGTATTGGACAGACATGTGACTTCTTCAGTGTGACCTGGAGTCAAGCAGATACTTTTCAGAGCAGCTTCTTAATACATGACCAAAATTAATATGGGGAAATTACAAAACTAGGCAAAATCCTGGTGCAGATATGTGGCCTGTTTGCCTAGATGGATCTGAAAAAAGTCCCGCTGTGCCCTTTTTACATACAGGCGACGTTAATTGGTTACTTCTATGCTATTTCTGAGCACTCAAATCTCTTGCTAGGCTGCTTCTCCTTAGGATCTCTCCCTGAGGAGATCCCAAGATCTTCTTCCATTTCCCCAGGGGCATAACTGGGGGATCCTGGCCAGTCTGGGCTTTGGAGGCGCCACTGTGTGAGCCACAGGAGGGTTGGGGCATCGTTGCTCCTAAGTCCTGCTCGCCAAGAGGTGAGGTCCAGCCTATGTTGGTGTCCTCAGGCCAGAGCTGGCACTGGTGCAACCAGCCTTGTGTCGCTAAGCCAGTGGAGCTGCACTGATTTTTCCCCAGTGAAAGGTTTGACCCACAAGCTGAGTGACCCAAAAAGCTCACTCTTCCTTCCTTTGCCAGTAAGAGTTTGTTTCATGTTTTCATTTCCAGAAACTTGGTATTTGGGGTGGATAAGGTAGGACTAGCTTGTTTCAGAAGTAATGTATTCCTCAGCATTTGGCCCCCTGTGTCTCTTTTGCTGTTTCTTTGAAATAAAGGAGTATTCAAGCAAAAAAAAAAAAAAAAAAAAAAAAAGATTAAAGGAGCCTACTAAATCCCAGATAAATACATGTTAAAAAAATATCCAGGTGGAATCATTACAGGTTAAAAATAAACTTATTTCTTCTGAGTGTTACAAAAATTATTCTCCTCCCTCCCCCATACACACCTCAAAAAAAAAAAAAAGAAAAGATCATTTTGATACTAGAGGTATTGCAGCAGCTTGAAGGGACTCACAGATCAAACATCATTTGGGAAATTTCAAAGGGTTGTTTCAACAGTATCACTTTCTACCATTCCCCACTCTGCATCTCTTCTTCTTACATTTTGGTTCCTGATGAAGTTTCAGCTGCTCCTGAAGTCAGTCCTTGTGTTCTTGGCTATCAAAGAGCATTGCAACATCAACGTCAGAGTTAAACTGAAAAAAAAAAGAAAAGAAAAAGAAAAGGAAAAAAGAACCCTAAAAAAAAAAAAAAAAAAAAAAAAAAAAAAAAAAAGCATCCCTTTTCCTTTGGAGATCAGAAAGTCAAATAAAAAGGATGCTGATTTGTGGAATAAAGTGTGGGATTCCCTGCTGAGACGATAGGAATCTTCTGACTTAACTGAGTTAAGATTTGAATACATTTGGCCCAGACAAGGGGAGAAAAAAAATCCATTAGTTTTGAGAAAAGCCTCACACAGTTTCAAAAGAAAATATGTTAATATAAAAAAAAAAGGGAAAAAAAAAAAGACTTGTGTGTGTTTCAGAGGCCAGGAGTTTAATACTATCAGCCAGAAGCAAAGAGAAAAATTAAATTACATGACTAGGACGGAGGCTTGTCTCCAACAGCCAGGATGTGGCTGGGGAGATGAGGAGTCCCCTCGCAGCCCTGCCGCCTCTGCGGTCCCCTGGCCACAGCTGCGCCATCGGCACCGTTCGCCCTGCGTGGGGTGAATTCCATGTCTCGTTCTTGCTTTGACCCCAGGCAGCAGATAGGGGATGGGGATGGCCCTGTTCCCAGCGGTGATGGGCATCTTCTTCCACTGGTGCCTGCGTTTCCTTCTCTGCAGCAAGGATGGATGCAAGTCCAAGCTGTTCTCCACCAGTGGGAAGTGCTCAGCCTGTGGTGGCAAGGAGACAACATCCAATTTCAGTTAGAGAGGAAATGAAGGCCATTGGTGATGCTGTGGACTCAGCAGCAGTGTCCTTGGAGGCACCTTGGACCACAAAAGTGACCACAAAGCACCTACCAGAGCCGAGGCCTGAGCCCCAGCAAAGCTCAGGAGCGAGAGCCTGGTGCCGCTGGGAGGAAAACAAGCCCGTTCCTACCCCAGGGTCCGTGAGTCACTGCACCCTCCTAACATGTAAATGTGATTTATGCTGGCCTCAGAGCAGGCCAGGCCAGACATTCTTCAAGAGCCTCATGAAGTCCAGCCTGAGCTGCCCAGCAAGAGACCAAAGCTGCATTTACACCCGGGCAGCTGGGTATAGTGTTGCATGCGGCACATCCTGAGCCCCTGAACCTGTGCTAAGGGAGATGCTAGAAGATGAAGGGAGATTTTATGGCACAACAGGGATGCTAGTTCCATCTCCCTCGTGGTGTAAGCAACTGAGAAGCTGAACAGAATTTCCCCAAAGGGAATTTTGCAAGGATTAAGGGGTTTCTACCACTTAAATTGTCTCCTGCTCATGCCCTTGTCTGGCAGCAGTACAACCTGGGGGAAGACCTGAATTATATGCCCCATTTACAAGTGTTTTCTTGCCTACAGCTTTCCTATTCCTCTGTGCCAGAGCAACGCTGAGGCATGTGCAAGAAATCACTCAATAATAATACTGGAAAGAGATTTCCCTTTGCAACGAGGCCCTCAGAAAAGCTGGGTACTTGGGGAAAGGGTTAGTCCAGCCACGGAGTCGCTGCAAGCTGTAATGTGGGGTTGTCAGAAGAGCAGCTCAGTATTAAATCGTTTTGATGGTTCTCCTGCTGAGAGAAGAGATGATATCTCATCATTAATGGAGTTGAATTAATATAAATTAGCTGAGCAGCTCCTCGCTGCTTCCGTTCAGGCAGAGAAAAGGGGTTTATTGGGGAGGCAAAAGCAACGATCCCTTTCACCTCACATTCGCTCCGCCATCCATAAAGATGCTGCTGACCTCGCAGTCTTCTCTCTCCTCCTCCCCTCCCCTGGCAGGACCTCAGAGATGTAAAATAAAATGATTATGTGACATCCCGGGAGTGTGGGCACTGTCCGCAGCACAGACCTCTGGTGACCTTTACACAAGTGACAGGTGACCTCTCTAAATCAGCCCTAGGGAGACGAGAGGTTGCCAGGAGAGCTGGAGCCCCCACAATCCCTACCACAGGAGTGGCACCAGCTCCAAAGCTATAATTTACATGCAGTCCAAAATGAGGGACGTCTCTGGAGATGCAGGCTGAGCTCTCAGGGCTGTTTTATCTCTTCCTCTTCTGCATGTCTTTGCTCTCCTACTATGTGAGCTAGGAGCTGCATCCTCCCATCCACTGGCACGGAGGCAGGAACCCCTGAGCCATCCTGGTTCTCCTGCCCAAATTTCCAGACAGGTTCCTAGTCTGAGCTGCCGGCCACAAGCACCAGAGAAAGTGCCATGAGCTGCTGATTGCCAGGAAACTGTCAAATTCCTGACAGAGTTAAGCTAAGACTATGAAAAAAAGTCAGCGTGGAGGTTTTGAAGGCACGAAGGGTTATCTCTTTACTGAGCAGGTCATAATTCTTTAAGAGCAAACATAAACCTTAAAGCGTATTTCGACAAGTGTTGGAAGGTGGCAAACAGCACCTGCCTGCACACAGGGGTGAAACGGTGCCGCATGTCAGAGCATAAACTCAGTTCATTTTTTAAAGCTATAATAGGCAGACAGGACATACAATATATATTATATTACACATTTTAAAAAGCTACATTAAAAGAACATTATGAAGGTGGCAAAGCCAAGCGCTCAGCCAGCAGTGGTGTCACACTCGGGGCTGCCCGCCCAGGTTCATTCGAAACCCTCATGCCTGTAACTCATGACCCAGCCTGAACATATGGGTTCGCTATATTCCCTTTCTCCCCATGGTAGTGAAGGCTCACGTTGCCTTGCAGAGCATCTCCCAGCACTTTATTTTCTTACTGCAGTTCTGCGTGTAGCTGTGGGCCTCCGAGACCCCCCAGAGCAGCCCAGCAGCCCTGTCTTCATCCCAGCTGGTGCACGGTCCAGTCCCGCGTGTGGCACACATTCCCGCGGCACCACAGGCAGATGAGAAGAGCACCCACACAATGCATGAGGCAGAGGAGGGAGGTTGCCATTGCTGTCAGGCTTGAAGAAGAAGAGAAAGAGAATGAATTCAAATGAACTCATTTCTTGTTCTAAGACCTCTTCGCCCCTTTGCAGCTGCTGCTGATACAAAGGCAGAAGCTTATCTCCCCATTGCACAGATCCAGTGCTGCAAACAACTGCCTTGTTGTAATGCACACAATGTTTGGCATCTGACAGCAGCCTACACAGAGCTGGAACATGAGAGGGAGGCACATTCCCTTCCAATTTCAGCCTAGCCTTTTTTTTAATTATTTTTTCCCTCTCTCTTCCTCTTCGAGTTTGCGGCTAGCTTGTTTTCCTCCACCTCCACCCTCCCCAAACTCACCCCCATGGGCCAGCCAGGCAGCGTAAGTGGAAGGAGCCTCCACCTTTCTCTCCATTGAACTTCTCCACGCTCTTGTAACCCTGGCAGCACACAGCCAACAGCCTCCTCTGACCGCCACCGACGTCAACAGTAACATGGGCTGCCAACAGCCTAGGCCTCCACTCCCCATCACAGTCCTCACAGCTCAGGCAGTATAACAGGAAGGAGAAGATGGCAAAGATATCCTTCCCAAAGAGTAGATGCTAATCAAAGATGCTGGCATTTTAGTTGGGATTCTGGAGCTCTATGCTAGCAGCCCAGATGTCCAGCCCTCTAGCACTGTAAGGTGCCTCGAAGGCTCCAATTATAATATTGTATTTTTTTTCAAAGTGTTTATACTCAATTTTCTGTTTGAGGATGGATGCTGCTGGTTTAAAACAAGGTAGAAAAACATCATCAACCCCAGTTGTTTAGAATCTGAGGTTCTGGGCCTACAAGTATACAGTTCACCTTAAGAGAGGAAAGGAGGCTATTTTTTTCTTCATCTTGCATGCTACACAAATGTGCCAGTCTGTATGTTTAACTGCTACCTATAATGTGCTGTCAAAAACTCAGAGAAGAAGGGATGTAATACTTTCATGTAAAATAGGAGAAAAAAGAGACAAGACAAATGCAGTAATATTAATTGCCTGCACTTTGCAGTACTGTGTAAGGCCTTAGAAGAAAGAATAAGTCAATATTGCAGGTAAATGAGAAGCGCAGTGAAATGCAATATGTTTTAGACTGGAGTAATGTAGTATTTTTCTTTTCTCTTGGTTTGTAGACCAATCTTTCTGGATTTCAGTAGAGCATTTGGCTATATAGATAAGCCGGAGAGGATAACATCAGCAGTAGGATTGTAAGATGAGAGAAAACGACTGTCTATCAGCTAGTGTTGAAAAGAGAGAGGTTAGAGGCTGCCCACTACTGGAGCTCCCCAAGGCCTTGGCTTGGGCTTTTGGCACAAAATCAGGAAGCTTTGATGATTAAGAGGAGACTGGAAATATGCAGGAAGAACTGGCTGACTTTGCCTGAAGTAGAAGAAATGATTAAAATGTCAAAAATCAAGGTCATGGGTGCTGGAACTGCTAGTAGTGAGTTTCATGTTTAACCCAGGAACTGTCCACTGAGAAGAGAGACCTGCACTCTCATTTGTAGGCATTTCAAACCTCAACAGGCATGTACAGTCATTGCTGTTCAAGAAAGAGCAATTCAAATTGGGACACAAGAAGGGAGGTTTATTAGGATGCTGAGGGTCATGGCCAAGCTGTCCAGAGAGAATAGAAGACATTGGTTTGTTTGATCAAGGAGACAAGAGGTGTAGAGGTGATATGATTATCCCGGGGTCTATCTGTGAAGGCAGGAAAAGAATTAGAACAACCATATATAAACTGGACGTTAATATATTTAGGTGAGAAATGAAGAGATGGTTTCTAGCCATCACGGCAGAAATACCTTTGAGGAACCTCCGAACATGAACAGCTGAGAGAAAAAACAAGCTTCTTTCACCAGGTAGTTTCATGACCTGGAGAAAGGGCTCGTGCAGCGTGGGGATCGGAGCAGGCTCACCAGCGGGCCCCTGCTAGGCCTCTGGGTTTTTCCTGGATCCATTAAGAGCACTTTCTCCACTTAGTTTGAAGCCAAAGATCCTGGAATCATGATATTCAGGCAGAACGTCAGCTTCCATGGGATGAACAATGCTGCAAATCACAGCATCGGCTGGAAGATCACACGTTCTGCCAACGTATTCTCCAGAAACTCATTGGGGCTCGAGGCCTTAGCTCCTGCTGAGGAAGCACTCACCAGCTGGCAGCTGCCGGATCCCCTGGAGGAGCCTGTCTTCTATGAGACAAGAAGTCTGTAGGAAAGCAGGGAATTAAACTGGAGGTGGTCTCTGTCATATCCATACAGAAACTTTGAAGGATCCCACAGCCTTCAAGCCGGTGAAGGCAACAGATGGGAGGCAGTCAGCTTCTCTCAGGGCAGGGAGCATTTTCTTGAGTCCACAGTTCATACCTACAAGTAGTTCAATATTTTTCAGTCTCCTCATTAGAATCACTCAGTTACTAAGTAACTTTCATGCTGTGCAAAATTCTTTCTAAATGCTCCAGGTCTACAAAGTGGGGAGAGACAGAGAGAGGGAGAAGGAGACACTCACTAACTCCAGCCCACTCCTCCGCGATGCAAAAGCAGGAATTTTCTCTCCAACTGGAATGTGGCCTCTTAATAGGGCCACAGAAGAGAAGAGGCTGCATCTGTAATGTTTCTGTCAAAGCAAATGAGGTCATTAACAGACGAGTTCAGTGATGGAATTGTCTCTCATAGTATTTATTATATGGTCCTTCTCCTGACACCTCCCACTGAGAGAATATTAAATATTTAATGCACACCAAGGCTCTGCTCATTTTTCATTCCCACTTCAGCATTTCAAGTCGGCTCCAATCTGCTGCTCGCTACAAAGTCGACTGGACAATGGACCGTAATGAATTAACTCTTTGGAAGCCACCGTAGCATTTACAGGACTGCAGAAAGGCTGAGTGCTTTATCATGTCTGACTCATACTTGTGCTCCAGAATTCAATCCTCAATTCATTAAAACAAAGTAGGGGAAAGAGGGAAAGGGATGAGAATTTAGGAAATAGGCTTCAGGAACCATAAATAAATAAATACCAAAGGGGGAGATGGAAATGTTAGCTTGCAAGGTGACAGGGGTTTATTTATTCATTATTTCTAGAACTGCTATCTCCAAAAATGAAGGCTGCTTCTGTGCAACGTAACAGAACATTATGTCCAAAAAGTGTATGTGAAAATGGAGCGCTTATGGTGAATGCTGCAGAGACAGAGATTTCCCACATAAATGGTCCCTTTTCTCCGATTCCAGACATTAATCCTGGCATAAAGTGAAGCAATGACCTTTGAAAAGTAGTTCACAGCCCTGGTCATTACAAGTATAAAACAGACCACCAAGCAAAGCAGGGCCCATGCATACTTGCTGACCAAGCAAAGACAAAGCTAGTCCTGCCTGGTAGCTGAGCTCTCACAATATGTTTACATAGTTTAAATGATAGCTGAATACCTGAACTTCCAAATATATATTTGAAAATCTCTGTCAAAATGTTTAAATAGCTGGTGCTACAAGAGAAGAAGGCCAGTCTACTACTAAGGGCATGCTCTTTTGTGAGGCTTTCACTAGGTGCTTCTAGTGACTAGATACTATCTCCACAAGAAAAGCCATCCAAATGTTATTTGTGTCATATATACATTCATCAAATTCAGGAAGAGGTATAAATCCTGAAAAGTGGCTGCTTAAACAGCAGGTTTAGCCTTGTTAACATCACATTAACTTGTGATGACAGCTCTGAACATCTCCCTAGTAGCAATAATTGTCCTTTCTCCCTTACCATCACTTCAGAAAAAGCCCTGTTCCTGTACCACTGATATAGGAATCTCCCTTGGGATCCTTTCGGATATCTGTCTGTATGTCCCTTGTGAGTTCAAACGGCTCTTGACATCTAAAGGGAACCAAGTACCCAGTTCCCTGGCAGTCTACAAAGGAGAGCTACAATACCTGGAATTCCTTCTCTCCACTCCTTTGCCGAAAAAGGGAGGATCTGTGCGGAAAACTATGGATTCAGTCTCTACAGGCTGCAGGAGAAATGCTTACTGTGTGGAAGGGACCATCAAGGCAGTGCTTGTCAGGGCTTCAGCTATCCCACCCCCTCTATTCTCTGCCCGTGGAAGGTGTTCCCAAGAAATATTTTTACAGAGCTATTGGTCTATTTACTGCTCCATTTCCATCTCCCTACAGCATCAGTGGATCTGCAGAAGCTCCCACACAACTCCCAGGGCCATGCTGGCAGGAAAGACACACAACAGTTTTAGGCTGTTTTCACCCTCGGGTCAGAAGCTTCAAGGAAATCTAACCTTCTTACACCTTCTATTTGAAAAAAGATCCACTGGCAAATTACGCCTGCTTTCGGACTTACAAGCTCCCATTTGCTTATCTGGCTAACACTATCTGTCACTTGCACTGAGATACTAGGAAATCTGATTCCCACTCATGGTGTGAAAGCAACCTGTATGTGCTTGACCTTTTTAATGTTTTGTAATTTAATTGGGTGGCTATTCCCATATTTCCTTGTCACTGGCCCTAGTAATCTGAGAAGCAGAAGTGGAAAAGACAACAGTAAAAATACAAGCAAACACAACTGGGAATTAGTTGAGGCCTTGGGATTCCAGAACTACTCAAAGCTACATCCTCCCAGAGAGCGCGGCCAAGGCATAGCTTGACCAAATTGCATGGCTAGGGCTTTCTGGAGTAACCTTACAGTGTCGCCTCATGGTCTTTACTTCAAGACTCAGACTCCCTGGGCTAGAGCTATTCATTGATCAGTTTTTAGAGGTGTAAGTGTTTTTTTAACTGTCACTGCCCAGAATGCTGCATTATGAACACAGTTTCATCTGCATAAAAATGACTTACACTAGGGATTCATTTCACAGGAAAGGATATGTTGCAGAATGATACCAGAATGAAACAAACTTTGCAAATTCCACAGGTGCCTTAGCTCTGATTTCTAATTATGCTACCTCAAAATCTGTGCAAGCTTTAAACTGTAAAACTGCCCTGGTGGATACAGAACAAGAGTGGCCTAAAAGTGTTTTTACTGACATATCTTTTCCTGCTTGAGGTCTGGATTGGTTTCAGCAGTCCCAGTTTTAAGTCCTCTAGCAGAAATATTTCATGCTTCTGTGCAGTTCCCCCATCTATCAAATGGGAACAGTGATAAGGGGGATGTGTAGCTTTATACTTGAAGTCACCAATGAAAGGTTCCTAAGAGGGCAAAGCAAATTTAGAAAGTTTATTTCTAAACTTTCTTAAATATGCTTTCTACTGTCAGCCTCCCAAAACTCAAAATCCCTGAATAAATCACAGTTCCCTGCAATTAAAATCATTTTGTACTGGGAATCCCAGTTCTATAGCCGAGTCTAACAACAGTTCATGTTGCTCCCCTTACAGAGAAAAGGCCAGCTTCCAACCAGTTGTTTAGGCTGTTCAGAGTGATCCCAGCAGCAGAAGCCCCATTTGGTTTTAATTCCAATCCCTACAGATCCATTCCAGCCCATTGCAGAGTGCTGGTGAATATGCCCACAGTAACTGCAGCAGTTGGTGTTTTCAAATATTCATCTTTTCAAAGTTTGGTTCTTTATCCCCCAGCCCCATAACAGAGAGCATTGCTTTTTTCCTGCACTCAAATAGCCTGTAGTAGATATTTAGTTTTTAACTTAGCTGTCATCTTTTCACTCCAGTGACTGTCTACAGAATAGCAACAACATAGAATCACCAAAAATTAGTGTACATTACAGCAGCCATTCAGATCTTTTATTATGTTTACGATGATTTTGCCATTTCTTTCTCCAGTCATTGATAAAATGCCATTAATTTGAATGTATCCCACTGGAATCATAGAATCAGTAAAGTTGGAAGGGACCTCTGGAGATCATCTAGTCCAACCTCCCCACTCAGCAGCGTCACCTACAGCATGTTAGACAGGGTTGCATCCAGGCAGGCCTTGAATATCTCCACAGAAGGAGACTCCACAACCTCTCTGGGCAACCTGGTCCAGGGCTCTGTCACTCTCACAGGGAAGAAATTCCCCCTCACGGTCAGGCAGAACTTCCTGTGCTTCAGTTTCTGCCCATTGCCTCTTGTCCTGTCACACGGGACAACTGAAAAGAGTTTGTCTCTGTCCCCCTGACACCCTTCCTTCAGGTACTTGTACACATTGATAAGATCCCCCCTCAGTCTGCTCTTCCCCAGGCTGAACAGGCCCAGCTCTCGCAGCCGTTCCTCATAGGGCAGATGCTCCAACCCTGGATTCTCTCCGGTAGCTCTATGTCTCTCTTGTACTGGGGAGCCCAGAACTGGACACAGTACTCAAGATGAGGCCTCACCAGGGCTGACTAGAGGGGAAGAATCACCTCCCCTGACCTGCTGGCAACACTCTTCCTAATGCACCCCAGGAGACCATTGGCCTTCTTGGCCACAAGGGCACATTGCTGGCTCATGGTCAACTTGTCATCCACCAGCACTCCCAGGTCCTTCTCTGCAGAGCTGCTCTCCAGCAGGTCAGCCCCCAGCTTGTCCTGGTGTCTAGGGGTATTTCTCCCTAGGTACAGGACTCTGCACTTGCACTTGCTGAACCTCAGGAGGTTCCTCTCCACCCAATTCTCCAGGTCTCTCTGAATGGCAGCACAGCCCTCAGGTGTATCAGCCACCCCTCTCAGCTTGGTATCATCAGCAAACTTGCTGAGGAGACACTCTGTCCCTTCATCCAGGTCATTGATGAAGAAGTTGAACAGGATGGGACCCAGTACTGAGCCCTGGGGGACACCACTAGCTACAGGCCTCCAGCTAGACTCCACGCCACTGATGACAACTCTCTGAGCTCTGCCTTTCAGCCAGTTCTCAATCCACCTCACTGTCCGCTCGTCTAACCCACACTTGCTGAGCTCATCTAAGAGGATGTTATGGGAGACAGTGTCAAAAGCCTTGCTGAAGTCAAAGTACACAACGTCCGCCACTCTTCCCTCATCTACCCAGCCAGTCATTCCATCCTAGAAGGCTATCAGGTTGGTTAAGCAGGATTTCCCCTTGGTGAATTCATGCTGACTACTCCTGATCACCTTCTTGTCCTCCATAAGTCTGGAGACGACATCCAGAATGAGCTGTTTCATCACCTTTCCAGGGATGGAGGCGAGGCTGACTGGCCTGTAGTTGCCTGGGTCCTCCTTCTTGCCCTTTTTGAAGACTGGAGTGACACTGACTTTCTCCCAGTCCTCAGGCACCTTTCCAGTCCTCCATGACTTTTCAAAGATGATGGGGAGCGGCTTGGCAACAGCATCTGCCAGCTCCCTCAGTACCCGTGGGTGCATCCCATCTGGGCCCATGGATTTGTGGATGTCTAGCCTGCCCAGACAGTTTCTAATCCTATCCTCCTCAATCAAAGGAAAGTCTTCCCTTCTCCAGACTTTCTCCCTCATGTCCTGACTCTGGGGTTCTTGAGGGCTGCCCTCAGCAGTGAAGACTGAAGCAAAGAAGGCATTCAGTAATTCTGCCTTCTCTGTATCCCTCGTCACCAGGGCCCCCGCCCCATTCAGTAGCAGGCCCACATTCTCCCTAGTCCTCCTCTTGCTGCTGATGTATCTGAAGAAGCCCTTCCTGTTGCCCTTAACATCCCTTGCCAGATTCAGTTCCAGCTGGGCCTCAGCCTTCCTTGCCGCATCTCTACATACTCTGACTGCATTCCTATAATTCTCCCAAGTAGTCTAACTTGGTCCTAAAAGGAGTCCCCCACTCAGGAGGAAACTTATTGGTCATCAGGGTCTGGCTGCCCTTGTCGGTAGGAATTCTAGCAAGGCTCCCAATGCCTCTTCCACAGAGGGAACACAAGCTCTGGCTCAAGCTCTGGCTCTGCTCCAACTGATGTTCACAGATCACTTCCGGAAGAAATTGCAGGCCCCAGATTGAAACCTACCAAATCACAGGAATTTGGATATTTGGTGAGTAAAAGTGAAAGTAACTATTCTTCTTTCTGCCATTTCATACCCTAATTTAAAATAGCCTAGTGATATGAGATCCAAACTTATGAAAAGCAGGAACAAGTATCCTTCAGAGTTAAAGCAAAACCATTCCTTTGTCAATGGGCGTTGCCGATCAAAACCAGGGCCAAAATTAAAGAGGCAAGGCCAGTAGCTGTCCTCGTCCATGCAATATGAATGTTTGAACCTTTACTGAAAGAATTGAACCAAACTTCCATTGCTTGGGACGCCAGATTACCCTAGAGAAACAGCAAGCTAATTACATCAAAGAGGTTAGACTGTGTTTAGTTCTGTTTTTATAAAGTATTTACCAGAAAGGGACCTCCAACTAAGTTTCAGGACCTAAGAATCCTGAAACACATTATTTTAATACTTGGTGCATAATTGAGTCAGAATTCCATCAGACTCATACCTGCTCAGAACAGGATATTGCACACAAGCATTTCAGCTGAGCTGTCTCTTATAATCCTGGCATTCTGATCATTTTTAAATCCCATTTTAGAATCCTACCATCCAAATGACCTTTCTAAGGATTGCAGATGCCTTGTGTTTTAGAGGATCAGGCCCCTTCTCTGTTGTCTGCCAATAATCAGCTGTTTCGGTGGAAAAACTTCCCAAACTATTTTAGCAATCTTTGCTGCTGCTGGAAGTATTGTTTGTATACCAGGGAGTTCCAGCTTACAGGATTCTTGGAAACTGTAAGAAATGGATTGATGTTGCACTCAAAGCTTCATGTGCTTGCAGTGCCCCTATGCTGCTGTTATTTCTCTAAAGCCAAAGGTGATGCTCATTATTTACTTGCACAAGCATACTTTTTTGGCAAAATCTGTTGTATCCTTGTAGAGATCTGTCCACATTTCCCATTCAAATCCTGATCTGGAACTGTCTAAAATTTAGAAGATACATAAGAGCCTTAGGGAACTGGCAGGAACTAGGCCAAGAGAAGGAGAAAATGGCAAGACCATTAGAAAGGTCAACCAGCACCAAGGCCAGAGTGACTCTGGGGCCTAAAACAAAGGGCATTTCCCAAGACAGGACTGATAAATGGGTGGGCAATATTCATCAGCTGTGTCACTATAGTAAAATTTCTCTTTATGTGAGTGCTAATGAGCTGGGGTGAAGGGACAAACATCTGGAAATAGAGGTGTTATACACTGCAAAAAATACATACTAAGACTAGATGACCTTGGTACCTATTGTGATTAAGCCTGGATGTTGACATATTCCACATATTCTGATACGAGGTGACTGTACGTGTAGTTAGCACAAGGAGAAGCCCCTCATGAATTGAAACCCATGTCAACTCAGCACATACAGACAGGACCGTGAGCAGCTATCTGATGCTAATAAAATTAGGCTATGAGGGCAGAAAGGAGCTGGGCACACAAATCCCACTGATAGTCAAAGGGGGCTGGACAGTTTCAAAAATCGCACTCTTTGGTGGCTCCTGACCTATTACTCACTTTAAATCAGCACTGCCAATGAAGGTCAAAGTAGTGGTGGGCTCCTATTCAAAACAAAAACACATACTTTCTCTTTCTCCATCTCTTTTTTCCTTTTCTTTCTGCTCTGGCTCTTGAGCACTGATGCAAGAATTTCAAGCAACATCAACTCTGATGTAACTCCACTTGATTTACTGGCAGCTGGAGGTATTCTTTGCCTGCCATCATGCTGGATGGCAGATGCTATGAAGGCCTTGTTCTTGCCCTGACAAATCTCAAGTTAAAATAAAAGTATAGGCCTTTAGAGACCTCTAGACACAGGAGTAAATCCAGAGGGAGGAAGAGCCTAGAAAGTTCTCCTAGAATTTAAATGGCAGGGGTATTAAGCATATCCCCCATGACCTGGAGTATAGCAAATGATAGCATTTTGGACCTGAGAAAACTTTCCTGCAAGATGGTGAAAGGAATGCTGACCCCAGTGCAAGGGGACAAATTGCCTAGGAAGCCATGGAGCATTGTGGCAGCTCCATGACAGCAGCTGGATCCTGGCTGTTACAACTGGGCATATCTGCCAAAGCAGAGCTATGCAAAAAAGTGAGTGCTCTGTTCCCCCAAAATGAGTATGCAGGCCAGAAGAAGGCTTTCTTCTTTGGTCGCCCCAAATTTTTACTTCTAAATTCTGACAAGCCAATATCAGTCTATTCTGAGCCAGGCAAACTATCTTGGTTTTGTTTAGAGTATGTTAATTAAAGTGAAAGGACATTTTTAAATAGCTTGGGTTGAAAATCTAAACGCTTCACTTTGCAAAAACTGAAAAAAAATCAAATGGTTAACATTTATTTTCTGACACAAACAGTTTAGCAAAAATTGAAACATGTTCATCAAAGGTTCCTGAAACTTGGCACAAAATCAGACCCAAATTAAAAAAAAATGCACTAAAACATGTTGTCTAAGTTTATGCAATGACCTCTGAAATGGAATATCTTTAAGTAAAGATGGGAAGGTTGCCACTTGAAATGCTGGGGGTTATTTGGTAAAAGGCTTGATCCTTGCAACTTATTTTCACAGGTAATCTTATTCATGAACACCTCTTCTCCATTCAGTGTTCATATAGCCATAATCAGCTGTGTTTTGGCAGGAATAGCACTGAAGTAATATGGATTTGTTACTAAATATTGTTCCTGCTTTTTTTTTCTGTGTAAATCTTAAAAGCCCTATTAGTGCAAGACTTTCAATTTTCTTGGCTGCTTGCAATGGAAATATTTAACAAGCAGGAACTGTGATGCTGAGATTTTCAGTCCTCTTTGAGAAATCTCAGTATTGATCTCCCACTGAATGAGTGTAAAACATAGCAGTTGCAGTTGGAGGTGGCTGTTCTTTCTATTTAATTTGGATAAATCCAGTATAAAAAAGACACCATTTATGGAACAGATCTGCAGCTTGTATACATATGGTCATACTTATACCATCTCAGCTGCTGTCATGCTAGCTGAAGATCTGCTCCCATATCTCTTCTCTGGTGTCTTAGCATCTTAAAGCATTGCGAGGAAAGGTGGCAAAGTGCAGGATTTATCACTTGTAATAGAGCATTGTAAAGTGATTTGTAGCTGCTTAGGAGTCTTTCCACTGAATTCAGGGCTGTGGCTCAAACCTTTGATCAGCTATGTCACTTCTCAAGAAAATGAGACTGGTATATAAGTGGGGAAGCAGACAACTGCTGTGCTCTCAGTTCCACAGGTTCACTTTGACCTTGTCTGAGTCAGGCCTCAGTTGCCATGGCTGTTAAAGGCTGGTAATAGTTATTTACTGTAAGGTACTTGAATATGGAAAGTGCCAAGGATCATCCTAACTAATGACCAAGTGACGTCTGATTTGCACATAATAAAACTGAACGGTTTTTCATGTGGTTTCCCTTGGCTTGCCAGCCACAAGCATGCAACTTACCCAGAGACCTTCAGTGATTTTATGAGAATAAGAGCACAGTAAACTGGTGGTAGCTGGTAGTAAGCTCAGTAGTAAGAGCATAGACATTGTTATACTCTTAGCAGAAAAACAGAGGGAAGTGCAGCTTTGTGGGGTGGAAACAGAGCCAGATTGTTAACAATGAATGAAATAGAGGACTTGAGAGGGGGTCTGATATTTAACAGTATAACTATTGCAGAACCACCACACAGTCCAAGACACACAGATTCTCCTTTCTGCTAAGATCCTCTAGTAATTCCCATGAGTGGTAGTGACACTTGTAGTTTCAGGCACTGCTGCCACTAAGCCATAGACTCTTTCCCTGTGATGATAACACACTCAGGCACCAAGCTGTGACAGAGCAAACCTCAACTAGATGGCCCTGGTCTAGGCCATCTTTACCAGTGACTCTCTCCTCTCCTAAAGGAACGAATGGTGCTGCTGTTGCTGAGATCAGTCACCAGACAGCAGAGCAGGATCCACAGAGTTATTAAAAAATAAGGCCCCCAAAACTCCAGAGGAGAATAATGCAAAATAAAACAATATTTTTCATAAGCCTATTGCTTGATTAACTTTTTATATGTATGTAGACATGCACAGCTGCTTATCTGCACATTTAGGAGCCTCAGTGAGCTATCTAGCAGAAAGGCTGATGTCTCTGGCCCCCAGATAGGATGCAGCAGAAAACCCTGACTATGTTTTGTATCTGGACACAGGCCACATGTATTTTGTGTGGTGGCAGCACTGTGAGTGCTGCAGCCCTTGCCTTTGTTCCTCCACCAGGTCCACCTTCTGTGCAATGACATCGTTGGTGCCTCTGGGCCAGTGCTTTGGAAAAACATGTGATTCTCACAGAGCTTCCCACAAACCAGAGCTGCAGTTCTTGCTACACTCATAACAAACCCACATCCACCCTGCCAGATGGCTCAAAATACATTTTGCACTGGTGAGATTCTTCCTCAGGGAATCGCCATAAATCACAAGTCAGGAGGAATCGCGGTTCCCTGTGTGCAGGCACTATCTGGTGAGAGAACAAAGGAACGAGAACATAGAGCCCTTCATGCAGCCAGGCTGCAGGGTGAGTCTGGCAAGGCCCTGACACTTTATTGTGGGCTGGAAAATCATCCTTTTGTCTCTGTCTGGAGTCAGTGACTGTTTCTGAAGCATTTAATAACACTTTGAAAATTTCCTGAAGGAACCACTTTTCATGTAGCCCATTAATTTGTCCTAATCTTCTCCAATTCATGTATTTTATAGTTTATTTTTGTTTGCCTTTGTTTCTGATTGTGGTGTGTGGCTTTAGGGAGTTAGTTTTCAGTTTAGGGATTTTTTTCTGCTTTCACAAGAGTTCTAGCTGCCCTGTCTACAACCACTCTGGTGTGGTGGCAAATGCTACACACTGAGGGCTCTGGAAATGCAGCGTTTCTACAGGCCTGCAAACATCCTCCCACTGCCACCTGGTGCACTGTCTCTACCCACTGCAGCTTCCTCTCTCAGCACAGAAAGCTTGGTGGGACAGAGACACTCTCCTCTGTGCTGATACAGCACCTAACATGTAGACTTGATCTGAGCTCTTGATCGAGGTGTCATGTTTCACCATAGATTACACACTTCACCCCTGTTGACCTGGTCAAATTGCAATCCATAGTAATTATAATCTGCTGAGAGGCCACTTAAAGCAGACTTGGAGTTCTCTTGCATCCTACCTTACGTGAGTATGTGTTGATTACCATGTTCATAAACCAATGAATATGACTGCACCCGCGCTTCAGTGAAGGGTAGAAATGAGAAGAGAGGGCCTTCAGTGTCAACAGATCCTGTGGAAGATAGTATTCTCAAGCGTAACCTCTTCAGTTAGGCCCTTCCACTGGTATTTGTGTGGTTTTTGATGCCTCATACAGGTTACCAGAAAAATAAAAAACTATTATAGTTTCTTCGTGTAAAATTTGAGGATGAAATCAGTAGTTTGCCCTTCGTGAGCTACGGTTCAGTGGTTTCTCCCTCTTCTGCTCATCATCCTGGGGGTGACACCAGCAAAAGAGATCTGCAGAAACCATTTTACATCCCCAAAGATATTAGGGGAGTCTTTGCCATCTCCCTGAAAGGATATTTCTAGGGATGCTGAGAAACACAGCATTGCCTCCACCTCTCCTAGGATGCCTGCATGTCTGTTCTGGGTAAGGGCATCGATGTCACCATTACCGGTACTCCTAACTAAAAGCCCAGCAAAACAACAACATGCGCCTATCTCCAGTAATCCTTGACTAGTTGATCCCAGCTACTGTTATAGGTCACAGCCAACTCTAAGTGCTACAGTTGCATAAGAATTTGTTGCAGTGGCTAACACAGTAGCTGGTGATGCTTTCAGCACCAAAGCTCTCACAGTTAGTCCCAGCTGATGTCCATGCTGGTAGCTGTGCATCTATAACCCAACGTACCCAGAGGCAGGGGAAAGTCTGGCAGGAGCAAGAAGTTCTTGACCTTGAAAGATTTTATTTCCTTGGGATTTTGCTGATGGGGATTTCCCCATCAGAGCTCCCATTAAGAGCTCTTGTAAATGCTTCAGCCACAAGAGGCTTATAAGAAGAAGCAGTATTTTTTGTTGCACCGACCAATATCATTAGAGAAAATTTTCAGGAGCAGAAGTGTTTCTTTTGTGTATGAAGCAGAAAACTTGAGGCTTTGGGCTATGAAATCAGACCTCTGTAGGGCAGAACTGGACCCCTCAGCACATTGGTATTCAGGCTATGCTTGAAAGTGCTGAGTGATGTTGTTTCTGCATTTGCCCCCAGGGATCCCAGTAACTAGGGAGCAATTTTGCTTTGCAGATTCAAAAGGGAATAAATTGGTTGAACTCTTAGTCAATGTGAAAACATGATTGGTGATGATTTGTTCATTTGGACCTGAGCCATCAGACCTGGGAACTGCAGTCCAAGTTTCTAGAGCTCAGATATGTGACACAGAGCAGCAGATCAAAGTCAGAACCAGTGAAACTTGTTATCAGCCAGGGAGGCAGACAGAGAGGTGTTCATGTGGACTCTTCTTAAAATCTCTCTCACCCACTTCAAATCTGGCTATGTTGGCTGAACCTTAGTCGTCTACTTAATAAAAATTCTGTGTTCAGTCTGAAGAAATGCTTCCAGCACAATTAGATCAATTTCCTCTAAGTAGCAATAAATGTGTTTTCCTTTAAAAGGCCAACACAAGCACATTATCACAGCCTATAATCCCCTTTCTCTCTATGAGCTCAAAGTACATCCTAAAGGCCAAGGGTCACAGCTAAAGACTAATCAGTCTCATTAGTCTGTCTAATTTATCTTAACTAGGGGGACACAAACACACTAAAACTGTTAGTGAGACTTTTTGATCAGGATATGGGAGTCATTCATCAGGGTTCTGCAGCTTCCAGAGAAAAAGAAGGAGAGAAATGACCCAGGAACAAAGCCGTTCTCCAAGGACACCCTGTGCCAAGCTGCACCCACGTGGATGGGAGGGGGCAGAAACCCTACCAGAAGGTCCTGCAGTGCTGCAGCAGGAAATTGCAGCAGACTTGGAGGCAGATAAGGCAGCAGAAGCATCTCGTTCTTGCTCATATCCACATGCCTCCCTAGCAGCTCAGGCTCCCCTTAGGCACTGGTGGTACTCCCAGATTCAGGAGCAGGTTAAAGTTTTACCCTTCCCCTGATGCCCTCTCCTGAGGGCCCCATCAGCTGCCATGGCAACTTCAAGACATAAACATGCTGCCCCTCCTTTCCCCACATGCATCACTCTCCCATCAGCTCCTGATACTCAGCATCTTCCTTGCTGCCTCAGGCAAAAGCACTGCTTAGTGGGGTTGCTATCGCGGCCTGGAGACGGAGAGCCACCCCTTGTCCCCACTACCAGCTGGGCTGGCTGAGGAGGGCAATAGGTGACACGTTGCCCAAACCCAGCCAGAGGACTCACCAGCTCATGCAAGGATGCCAGCTATGGCACCTATTTAGGAGAGGCAAAAATGAAGTTTGGAAATGTGTTTTGGCAGTGGTTATTCAGAGAGGATCATCAGATGTTTTAGAATGTCTCAGCTGCAGCAACAGGCCCCCACTCCTGGACCTCGTCCTCAAACCTTGCAATGCCAATTCCCAGGCAAACATTACCCTTAGTTATTGTCCAGGGTTGGCTTAATAGCCCAAGGCAATGAAGCCAGCTACCAGCCCTAAGGTACCAACCCACGTTTCCATTTGAAACTTCCTGACTGAAACAAATTTCAGAATTTCTGCTGCCAGCATATCTTCATCACATATTAAAAGGCAGGGAGGTTTTCTGCTAAGGAAAGAAGGAAATGTGGACCATTTAAGGAATTTCAATAGGGGAAGGCTGGCAAAGCTCTAAATCAAAGTCAGCTCTTGAAACTCTCCTAGGAGAAAGGACAAGGTTATTCCCAAGATCTCTGTTTCTGTATTAAAAACAAGCAGCTCCAGAACAGTTGCATTTCCCGTGAGGATGAGCCACAGCAAGGACAGCACTGTTATGACAGACCCTCTCCCTGGTGCTCAACTCTCTCCCTGTATCCCACTTGGGTCCTCTCCCTGTACTTAGCAACACTGTGGAGTCAGCACACCTTGAGATGTAGGAACGTAAACAGAGGTGAGCCGTCTAAACTTGACCAGTGTCTAGCTGTGGTGGAAACCTTTCATCATCCTGCTGAGGGGCTGATACCAAGGACAATGGTCACTACAGAAAGGCTCCCACCCTTCTTCCCATCCATCGATTGTCCACTGTGGATAGGTCGCAAATGCCGAGGCTGAAGCTATAGTGTTCTGTTGGCTGCCAGGGGATTGATGGCCTTGGGTTAAACCTGGGAATGTGAAATTTGGGGTGGATAACATCATATAAACAGGTTAAACTTCTATGGCAAAATGGCTATGGCAGGAGGATCTATAAAGTGTCAGAGCAGTTTGTGTCCCATCTGTTAGAGAATGACCACCTGTTTGACTGATTTCCTCACTTTCCAGATACTTGAACAGGAAATATTTAGGGGAAAAATATTATTAGCTTTGCAGTGCCTTTCATTGACAGAGGCATTTTTGCATTCGTGCCATATTGCCCACTCAAGCTAGTTTGGACAGAAGGGCATAAAAAACGTCTATGGGAGATGATACAGCTCCTCAGAGGCTGAAAGACAGAGACTGCAAATATCCCTAGTCTGCTGTTTCTTTATTCCTGACGGTGAATTGTTGTAGGTAGGACAGACCTCTAGTCAGAGCCTCAGCTTCCGTAGGTAATCACCCCCCACTACTTGTAGATATGATAATTGCCTGTTCAAATAACTAGCTAAAAAAACCTTTGCAGATTTGTTTTAGAATAAACCATGGCAATTGTAATTCTTGCACATATAAATTAAGTAGATACTTTTTGTACAGGAAGTCTGAGAATCCTAGTCTGTTTATGTTTTAAAACATTTTAAATCACAGTTGCACTTAAACTCAACAGCAACGACATTCTAAACAGCCTGTAGCATTTGGCACATGTCCTCTCCACTGGGGTAAAGCCGTCTCACTGGTCTCAGGTATTCATGTAGCTCTATATAACTTTGAAGACACTAAGAAACATTCTTCCCCATTGCAGTTTATCAAAGCAATCACATGCATGCTTAGTTTTAATTATAGAGTTACACCTGGTTAAAGCTAAGCATGAATAAGTAATGAAATTTGAGCATCCGCTTAAATCTGTACTTCAGATGTATTATGGACATTGTAAATGCTTTTCTTATTATTTTATTTTTGTGTTATTAAAGACAGTTTTCTGAAACTACCCACAAGGTTTTGACAAGAAAAATTTGATTCAAGCTTACTCATGTGGCCAGGCTCCTTTGGTCAGGATAAAACTCACTTAACATAGCTTCCCGAGGCTGGGCACTTGTCTGAGCTGGTAGCTCAAGTTTCTTTTGTAGTCAAGAGAGGAGGTGGGCGCCTCAGAAGGACAATTCATTCCTGCTGTCTGGGGCAAGCATCTTGGAGTAGATGAATCAGTCTGTAGAGGTCCCTGCCTCTTTCCCAGGACAATCGAGGAAGTCTAGACTGCAAGCTTAGATTACCTAGATAGCTGAAATGAAGTAAAAAACATTGTACCAAACACTTTTTAGGTTCTCGGGTTAGGGATGAACTCTCAGGTCTTACTCTCAGGAGTCTATAAGACTTGCTTGGCAGTGAGTTGTTAGTGAGAAAGCAAGGGTGTGAAATACCAGATCTTTGTTCCAAGCTTCATTCACAGCCATCTCTGACATCAGTAGAGAAGACACAGGTATGGAGTCAGAGGAGAAGTATAACTCCAGATACTTTATTTTCCCCACGTGCAGAAGCTTGCAGGGCCAGATCCCCTGGATCCTATCTCCTGCTGGAGGTCCTGTCCCCCAACTCTCAGACGTATTAATTTCAGCTTTAATTAGATGATGGAGTAGAAGCATTCATGATGTCTGTCCTGGCAATAAGAACAAGACAAATGGAGGAAATGGAGCGAGGAAAGAAAATTCATTTCCTGAGGTGATGGAGTGACTACATCAAATGAAAAATTAATAATAATTAAAACAATGCTTGAGACTATCCATTTAAATTTTAAAGTTACATTATTCCAACCAAAGGGATCTGGTGCTCAGCCCCTGTTCCTACTGATTGCCAGTTAACTTCTCATTTTCATATAACCCCGAAATACAACGATATCAATGTGTGCATAAGGATTCTCTTTTTTGATGGGCTGTATGATGTAAGGGGATCTTTTCCTTTCCTTCGCTTCCCTTCCCTTCCCTTCCCTTCCCTTTGATTTCCCCCCTTGTTTATATTCATCATCCTTTACCTAGAATCTATAGCTAAGTCCCATCCCACACCATTTCCCTTTTGGAGGAAAGAGAAGAGGCCCTGTGTCCATCCAGTATGTTTTGTGTTTCCAGTGGCCAGAAGTAAATCCATGCAAAAATAAAAGAGAGCTCCCTTTTTCTTTCATTTTCTCTCTCGGACAGTGATTTAAAATGTGCAAAAATCTTAACTCCTTTGCTGAATGAAGATGTTTTATAGCACTTAATTGCCACGGCAGCAACTGATGACTTTATTCTGCCTCCTCCTCCTCCTCGCTGCACCCGTGCTGTTCTTCCTACAGCAGCACACCAAATTTGCTTTGCTGGAGATCATACCAGCTAGTTATTTTGCAGTGTATATAAGCATGCTTTGCATCATTCCCAGGGGAGAGAAACAGAACTGAAGACCCTCTTTTGGAAATCTACATCTCCTTTCTTACATGCTGCCTTCCACAGTCACAAATGTATTACGCACAGTATCCTTCCATTCCACATCTTATATCCAACAGGCTTTTGCTGACTACATAACCTTCACTAACCTGAAATTCCTGAGTAGTCCCAAGAGCTCAATGCATCTTGGAATAAAATTTTTGTAATGTTATTTAAGGGTATTCCTAATCCAGAATTATTGAGGAGGCCTGGGTCATGGGAATTGAGTTTGACACTTGACAAATACTTGGCTTTGTGTAAATGGACAGGCCACTGAAATAACTGCCGTTGGATGTCACATGAAGAGAAATTAATTCTTTATTAACTTCTGCAATGATAATCTAATAAACTCGTTTGGTCTACTAGTTTCAGCACTTAAAGCGCTCAGTCGATTGGATGCAAATAGATTTTTTCTTCCTCTCTGGAGCCATGCCTCTGTAGTGTCCAAAGGGACATCAGTGCGAAAAGCCAGGCCTAGCATTTCGGGATATGATGAACGTTTTCAGGTTCTACTACTGTATAGTGTAAGAGAGACAGAGCAGAAACACAAATAGCAGGGGCTAGAAAAATACCCTACTAGAAAATAAAACCTTTTTATTATAAATGTATATTTTAAACAAATTCACTTTGATTTGCAGTCAGATCCCCCTCCTACTTATCCAGATATTTAAAAGCCTTATGCAAGGAAACAATGTGTTAGCTGTCTGCCTAAAAGAGTATTGTAGCAAAACAGGTTAGTCCCAGCTGGGTTAGGACTCTGTGCTGAATACTCTACAACACAAAGAAACCTGGAGTTTCTGTTCTAAAATTTCAGAGACAAATGCTGAATTTAGAAATGGTATTATGTGAACCAATAAGCCTCTAATTCTAGAAGTCATGTCTATCCAATAAGAAAATAAAGCTGTAATACATGACCTAAGTGTCAAATCAAAAACAACCATTGTCACTCAGAGGTTGAATTTCAAATGTCAAGCCACAAGCTGCTCTAGCCTAACCAGGAATCATGCACCAAATAAGCAAACTAAAATGCTACACAGCACAATTGCGGTGAAATATGACCTAGTTCTGCTACTTTTAGAGGCTGGATCTTCCAATCAATAGAATGGGAACTCTGGCTAACAGTCCTGGATACTTTCTGCGTTGTATTTCTTTATGCCTGCATTCTGTTGACAAATAAGAGACTGCAGTGTTCAAGACTACTGCTTTGTCCATCAATAAACTCATTTAACTGTGATCTTTTTAACATGGGTGTAAACCATGAGAACCACCGATAAATCTGGCTTTGATCAGATGTCTACAATGCACCACTGCTCCCTGCTCTATGCCTGCACTGCATGCCCCTCCCCAGGCAGCACATCCCAAGGAGAGTGTGCTTAAAAAGCTAAGGCTTTTTGGTGTAGCATATCAAAAAGTTTCATTTGCAAAGGCCAAACATTTATTGCTATTTGCTAACTAAGTTGCTCCATAACAACACAGGAAATACTGAAGTCTGTGTTTGTCATTTCTATGTAAATATATTATTTGCACAAGAATATATATATACACATTTATATACACACATACACGTATACATATGTATGTATGTATAATTAGTGGCAATTATCCTATGAAATAGACACTGAAAATAGGTTATGGATTTTCTCAATTGCCTTAAGTGCCAGTATTCTCTTTGCTGCTCTCCACTGAGAAGCTATGTGGGGTGGAGGACTGCCACCTCTGCCCACCATGTCCTGCTCTCCAGTCTTGCCATGGAGCTCCCAGGGAGGTTAGGATCCATTACAAAAGGGGCTAATCTCCCTGGGGTCTTACATGGCTGAAGGAAAAACAGATGCAGGGTGATTTGGAGTGACCAGAGTAGATTCCTGCTCTGAATCAGCCTCAGCAATTCTAACACTAGCTTTGCTTTGTGAATACTTCTGAGACCTAAGAAGCTGGCTGCTTTTCTTTTGGAATATCATTCTCACCAGCAGCCTGATGCCCTGGAGGACCTGGGCTTTGCTGCCTACACAGCTTTATAAATGGGATTTTGGCTTCTTTGTGAAAAGAAGTCTTTGCTTTTCTCCTCTGTACTGGTAAGTGGCACATCAGAGAGACTCCCCAGCCAGCCTCCACTGCTCTCTGTCCTCACTCCAACACACATCTTTGCATCTCAGTCTCTAGGTTGCCCCCTCTCCATTTGTTTCTCAGAGTTTGCCGTGGAACCTGATTAACGGGTGTGTGTTGAATAAACTCACAGAATCCCAGAAAATAATCTGGAAGAGATTGCCAAAGATCCTCTAGCCCTTTCCTTCATGCAACACAGTCAATCTACCATGTCAGACCACCTTCACACAATACAGTCAAAGTACCTATGTTGTTTTTGGCAGACACTTATCTAGTCTAACACTAATGCTACATTTGCTGGTACTCAAGACTAATGCACCTCAGTCCCCAGACTGGATTTCAGTTTTTCTAATATCCTTAGGCTCTGTTAGCACCTAGAAGACAATGTGTTTTCGGCTGCTTCTTGGTGGGAGAGGAGTGCCCATGTCACGCCCCACTGTTTTCTGAGGTCTGTGTTGCCATGGCCTTAGCCACAGTCTCCTCCTCTGCCTGTGAAAAGCAGGTGGTATTTACAGGCCACTCTGTGCTTCCAGTGGTGCTGTAAATAGAAGCAATGTTAAGGGATGGACTACCTCCCGTACTCAGGATATATTTTCGTATTTCTTACGAGCAGCAGCTGATTAGGAGGAATACCTCAGGTGTGAGGCGGAAAGCTGCTTCTCTTGCCTGTGGGCCTCCTGGCAACGCGCTCTGCCACAGAAATATCGTTAACAGCACAACAACATACATGTTAGATCCTGAGGTTCTCAAAGGCCAGAATTATCTTGCTGGAGGATTTGGGGTTTTGTCTGGACCTTCATTTCAGGTTGGGGAGGGGGTCCAAGAAACAGAAAGATGATGCTCCCCACAACTATGAAGTCTGCTGGATAGATACCTTGTTTCAGGGACCATCTGCCACTTTTTCCAAAGCTGATGCCAGTAACATCTCTGCAGCTGAGAAATGTGAGGGTGTCTCCGCACAGTCTGCAATGGCAAAGAGCCAGAAGTGCGACTGTTAGCCGCAGTGGTTTGTTTGGTTGCTGTGCAACACCGTGCTGTCCTTTCCCAACGAAAGGCGACCATTCTGGCGGTTTGGGCTATCACTGAGTGCTGGACAGTTTGCTACCATGAGCGCTAACAGGACCCTCCAGGTTCCCTGTGTGCAAATGGGAGCCATATTCTGCTTGGGAAAGTCATGCAGCATCCAGTTAATGAAATGAACAATTCCTCCAGGTAAAGTATAATAATCTCATGAATGGCTGGTGTTTTACCAAGTAAACCAAGATTTAGTTGTAGAAACAGCTTAGTCAAACTTACATAATGTGTCAGTGGTGGAGCAAAGCATACAGCCAAGGCATGATCTCCACTTACCTGATATTCCTTCTGCCATAACCAATGGTTTGATCCATCATCATCAGTGATAATTCTTTCCTGCCCATTTCAAAAGGCCTTAGAAAAGAGTCTTTCCCATTTGCAATGACTAGCCATCATCCTCTCAAGGTTCTAGAAATTCAAAAGGAAAATCAAGAACAAGTGTAGAGTTTAAAAAGATAATATTCTGCCTAATGAGTCAACTAGGTCACTGCAAAATCCAGAGAAATCCAGCTTAACTCACAGAGATTTCCGAATTTTGCAGAGAATAGAATACCATTGCAGTGGAGAAACAGTCTTAGAAATTACGATAGTGAAATAAAATTCATTTAGTGCAAAGGATGGGAGGTTTTTTCCAGTGAAAGCATGCAACATCACCATGAGAGCATCACCACTTGCAGCCAGGGCAATTATGAACTGAAATTTGCTACATGGGAAGCAGACAGAGACTCTTTCCATTTCAAAAGGGGTCAATATGTCCCACCCCTTCTCTGATTTTTGGACAGTATGACAAACCTATCTTATTACTGAAACACTCTTATTTTCACAAAGAGTAATGAAAATCAGAACAATGTTAAAATCAAGAGCAAAATTTTCTTGCATTAGAAAAATAAACTGTTTCCTCCAAGCTCAGAGAAGCTACTGGAGGGACAGACAACCGTTACAGAGTCTTGTTTGCAAAGAAATTTTAAGTAAATGTTAATAAGAACAGGGCACAATGGAAAATGATAGTGCTGCAAGGTTTTCATATTGCATTAGTTCAGATCTACTTGTACCACCTGCTTAGTTTCATCTTTCTCCCACCAATATCTCCTGTAGATTTCAGAACTACCTCCCTACATTTATATTTGGGTATAATTTGAGTGTAATTTGATACATACTTAGGGCAGAATAGAAGACTGAGCGTTTAACTACCCATACATCTCTCTCTAATTTAAATAATTCCTAATATATCTAACTAGTTTGCTTCATACTGCACTGATGTGTATTGAACTGGGGATAATGAAATAAGGAATGTGAGGGGGGAAAATATTATTTCAGAGTCGGAAGATCACCAATTAATGACATGAAAACCCTGGTGGGAATATCTGCGCACTTAATGCCCCTTCTGTGCTGGCTGTAATGCGGTCATAGTCTCCGGCATGAAGGCTTTCTGGATAGTCTTTAGAACAACTTGTATTTCTGTGAAGCTGTTTCAATGCAATCAAAATGTCCCAGAGCTTTTGGACAGGACTTAAACACACAGCGAGTAAGAGATGAGATGAATCTGACCCTCAGCTAACTTCAGCAGTCTAAAAATTAGCTAAATCTCTTGTGCGCGCTTGCTGCCTGGCCGAAGGACTGAGCGGAGTGTCTTGGACATGCCACTTGAAAGGAGAACCACTTGTCTTCTGCAGTTGTACCTCACTCTTTCTCTCTCCTGTCTCTAGAGAGAAACTAGATTACTGCCTTAAACATGAAGCCTGTATTTGAGACGGTTAAAGTTAGGTGAGATCAACTCTTTGGTGTGTGTATATGTCCCTGCTGACTCAGTATACCATGTCACGGTCAGGGAATTGTGTAGCTGTCAAATGGGAGCTGGCTGGGGTTTATTCTGGTGAAACAGCACTGCTGGATTTTATTTTTTGTATGCAATGTGGGAAATATTTCAGCACATTCCTTTCTCTAACAATACGAATTGTCCCACTGCTGCCTCTCATGCCTAAGCACAGGCAGGTGTTAATGTATTTCACTGAAACACGACCATGGAGAGGAGGCAGGCAAGAAGTCTAACGTGGCCAGGCAGAAATTAGAGCTTTTGAGATGCCAAAATGTCACGTTACTCTTTTTTTTTTGGGGGGGGGGAGGGGAGAAGAGGGGAGTAAAATGCCAAACACTTGAAGTTTCTGGAGGTTAAAAAAGTTTCATTTGATAAGGATTGAAAGTTTTGATATAGTCTGGCTTCTTTCATACACTATAGAACATAACCATTTAAATGGTTTAATATTTAACATACAGTAAATAAAATTTTGAAAATACAGTAAAGTGTAGCTTAATATCACCTAGTTATCAGAAAATAAAGCATCAGTGGAAGTTTTTGAGCATTCCATTGGAAATTTCAGCAAAATCCATTGTATGCAGTGTAATGCATTAATAATTTAATTTGCATAATTTAAGCAAATCATTATTTTCAGTGGAAAATGATTTTGTCGGGAATGTTTCAATCTGTTTGTGAGTATAGCAAAAAGCTGTGCAGGACCTGATCCCCCTCCCCGCACTGGAGCTGGGCCAGACCGGGCTCCCACCTGCTGCGTGCTGGTGCAGACCCAGCGCCCTTCCCCGTGACAAATCCCAAGGCAAAAGGATTTCCCAATTGAGTACAGTTGGTATGTTTTTCTGCTTTTCTCTAAGCACAATGCTGTTCCTTTCAGATGATTTCTAGCGATTCCAACAGGACCTCTTGCACACTGGGGGCATCTCTTGCACACCAGGCATGCTGTCTCCAGTGGCCCGGGCCCACAGAAGTTGTGCTCACCACTCTCCCCACCCCACCGCATGCCACTGACCACCCACATCCCAAAGTGTCTGGTCACCCTCGGTCCACCCATAAGCACTTCTCCACGATTTATTGTACAAGTAGGGCTGAGAAAAGCAGGTGAAAAAATCCTCAGCCATCACTTGCAGCATCTCCTGGGGGTCCCGGTGCACCACCGAGTTCCCGCAGGCTGTCCAGCGCGTTCCTAGCAGCCGGACAGCCCAGGGCTCTCTACACGCTCCCTCCCCCTTCCTTGTCAGGGTTTCTTTCTGTCCAGAACAGATGGGCACAAGCTGTTTGGGAACCACAGCCCTTCCTGCTGCCGACGCCAGGAAAAGATGCATCGGTGGAGTGGGGAGTAAACCCCTCCTGGCTGCCGGCAGAGTGCTCTTTTCAGAGGGGCAGGTAAAAGTTTAACCAGGCTGGCTTTCAGCGGCGGAGGCAGAGCCGCCTTTTGCAGCCGTGATAAATTGCTCCTGTCAAAACTACATGAATGCTCATATTGAAAAGCTCTTCTTTCTTTCTTCTTAACTTTCCCCCTCTCTCCAGTCACACAGCGTCTCTCGGTTGTTAGCCAACATTTAATGCCCACTTAGTCAAAGGGCATTTCCACTCCTCCTCGTCTCTCTAGCCTGTCCCCTGGGGCTGTTGGGGCTCAGTTGTCACAGAAATACTGACAGGGAATAAAATCAGAAAAATGGGATGGGGAGGAAACTCTGATGTTTTTAGAACTTTTTACTGGAGTAGAGAGGTGGATAGACAGATATCTTCTAAAGATGTTTCCAGTTGTGTACAACTTCTAAGTTAATAGATCATCATTTTTTTAAATGTTTTTCCAAAGGTAAATGCATAATTAATGCATTTATGCATCAATGCATAACACAAAACACCCTACCCAGCTCCTCTTCAGCAGTTGTAGGGCAGCAAGGCCAAAGCATGCTGGAAGTGTCACAGGGAGGCAGAGCTTGCCTGGCTCTTAATGCCATCCTAACTGTTTCCCACCTGTGAGTGGGTGCCTTCAGTCCTCAGCACCCTGAGGCAGGAGCCTTGGCTGGAACAATTGTGGCGGCCCTTGGCTGTGCAATCCCCTCCGCATTCGCAGTGGCCAAAACATCCTGATTTTGTCTCCCTCCAGGCCGTGCTGCAGCACTGCTCTCCTGGGGCTGGCGCTGGGGCTGGCAGGGCAGAAACCATGCAGGCATAGAGGAAAGGAGAACTCAGTGTTGTGTAACACGAAAGAGCTCTCTTGTGCCCTGTGCACCACCACAGAAGAGGACAGGGAGGGAATGGTGCCAAAGATGGTGACAGTCCTCCTGCAGGCAACAAGCTCTCCATGCCCTGCAATGTACCACAGTAGCGATGGTCACTGAGCCCTCAAAGCAGCTACACCGGTCACAGAGGCATGGTAGGAGGATAATCTGGTTATTGCCACAAAGATCCTGCACACAAATGGTCTATTCTTAGTCCCAAATGGGGAGGATTGGTTCAGGAGGCGTGGTGGCACCTAGACACTTCTCTAGGAGCACAGACAGCGCAGCTTGGACTGGCCAGTCACCAAACTCCTGCTAAGTCATGTCTCCATGAGGGGCAGCAGAGGCCAATAATGGGAAAGTTGACCCCAACATCCATCCAGAACATCATGCTCTTGCCCATATTTGCTCATATAATGTTCACAGTCCCTTCTCCTCCTCCCTGTAGCTTTACCATAAGGAATGAGGTCGCCAGTGCTTGACACAGCTGTCCCCAGCTGCGATGACCTGATGCCCACACCTGGCCAGAGGCTCACTGTTGGGACTGGACTTTATCCTTACAGCACACCTCATCCCCAGGCCTTCACCTGTCCTGGCTGGTGGAAACACTCAAGCTTTTGAGTGCTGTAATTGCAATTTTAGAACACCTCTCCTCTCTGCAGTGCCTCAGTGGTTAGAGCCACTCACAGACTCAGTGTCATACATGCAACACATATTTCCTCATAAGAGATTTCAGACCTAGTCCCACACTCTGCTCTATTTTCTTCCTCCTGTGTTTTCTGTCCATGTTGATATCTAGCCACTGCCCAGCAATCCCAATATATTCTCTGGACTGCAAAATATATATGCTGTTGCTCTAACAGAGCAAATG
The DNA here is from genome assembly GCF_028389875.1 of Rhea pennata. Lineage (NCBI taxonomy): Eukaryota > Metazoa > Chordata > Aves > Rheiformes > Rheidae > Rhea > Rhea pennata. The sequence goes on from NC_084678.1 coordinate 6,733,921, forward strand.
GTGACACCAATATCTGGCACACACAACTGTCCTGGCTGCATTTTCTGTGTGACAAGTATTTCTGTTAGAGCCCTCATACCTGGTTACACTATCACTACCTTTACTGCTGCTGGCCTCCAGGAGGATTCAGCACTATCCACATCTATATAAATACTTGGGGATATTAATACTATCAAGATGCTCTCATTATCTGAGCTTGTTTGCTCATTAACCCTTGGTATGCCCATCTGTGTGGAGCATACATGCAGTGAAGACTGCACAGCTCTGATTCTGCCCCCACTTACATGTATAACCCCAGAGACATTAACAAAGCAATATGGGTAAAGATCATGATTTGCCCATAAATGCAGTCTCATTTTAAGGGCTTCATTCCTTCTGACTGCAACAGAGTGACTTGGAAAGATTTGTCCTCAGACGAGCAAAAATGGGATGTTTGAGAACAGACAACTGTGACAGCTAGATAATCTCTGGACACTCCAGTTCAAAAACTGCATAAGCACAGACTGAGAAAGTTAGGTATGAACTTTTCTTCTGTTAACATTTGTCAGATTATTTTGTCTCTCCATACCTCGGTTCCCCCATCCATCCACTGGAAAGATTGCTGATGATCGTCCTTTGGAAAATGCTTTACAATCCACCATCAAAGTTGTCTTAAGAACTAAATACTCTTAACACAGGCCTAGCTGTCTATCTGCATGCTGGTCCTTGCTTCTGCAGACCCTCACAACCACCTGAAGGACCTCTGCACTCCGCTGCGCTGGTCTCCTCCCCTCTCTGTGTATTGCTTCCAACTAGCAACAGTGCACCACAGCTACTCACTGTTTTGGACTGATTTCTTAAGTTAATTATGATTTCATAGTGTAATATCAAGCACGATTAAAACAGTTAGATATTCCACACACACTCCCCTTCAAACCCTCCTTCTCTTTGCTTTCCTTTCTTCTCCACCCTCCTCCTCCTGCCTCCCTTTGCCCTGGAAGTTTTTAGATACGCTTCCACACCACTGCAACAAATTGTATGGTAGAGTCTGAAATTATTACCCTCTTAAATGCATTAAACTGTTCATAAAGCAATTTGCAATGCCAATTACCAAACTACAGTGAGCCTCCCAGCCTGACACCTTCCAAATGCAGCAGGATTCTTGGCAGCTGCATCCTGCTGCAATGCTCTCTTGCTCTTCAGAGTCGATGAGTGAAACTTAGGAGAAATCAATGCAATTATAGATATGAAGGTCCAATTACTGCAAAATGTGATCAGTTTTTATCTCCGAGTCCCTTCAAGAAAACCAGGGAGGCCTTTTCTTTTTCTCTTGTGAGGGGAGCTTTGGATTATGGGTAGCAGTATAATGGAAAATGATCTTTTAACTGAAGAATGAAATGGAGATGCCTCTGTCACTCTGCAGGCCAAATCTGATATGGCCTAACACTGGTTTCCCTTTAACACTGGTGAGATAATTCCCGATTTACACCTCCATGGTTCCATTCTGTTTGATGCAATTAGCCCTCACGGACGCCACTATCAGGTTCCCGGGGCAGCACCGCACCAGGCACGCAGTTGCCTCCTTGCCTCCAGATTGCTGAGCATCACTTTGCCCGTTCAGGATCTACTCTTCCTATTTCTTTTTCTTTTCTTTTGCCGCTGATGAGATCTGCTGTCCCTCGTGCAGCTGGCCCGGCACCCAGGCCTGAGGCAGTGATGTCGGTGGTGGCAGCTTAGGACTGCAAGCCCGCACGGCCGCCCCACTCGTGCGCACTGGGCTGAGCGTCAGCCAGCGAGCCCACTCCCGGGGCTGCTCAGCGACTGTCACAACGCACTGCAATAAGCTGATATAACGGAAAAACTATCCCTCCATAGCACTGACTTCTGTACGTAGACCATCAGTGAGGTAGACTTCCTTCTCTCTGCACTTCCTTTTATCCAACAGAATGGATCCTGATCAGGAGTAGGACATGACTTCAATTATACAAATAGAAATAAATAATCATCTACATTAATAAGTTACACTATCTCTTCATCTGTGTTAATTAGGAAGCCAGTACATTAGAGAGTGATAAGGATATATATTCTATAAATTAGCTAATAGCTTCATTACTGGAACTATATTGAGGAATATATATGTATGTAAAATAGAAAATCTACTCAGCATTGGATTAACAAAATACCATATTTCTAGAACTGCAGAGCAGGAAATTGTCTGCTATCATAGCCAAGTGTGAAGAATGCTATTGATCGTAACCCTCAAAACACTTTGTTCAAGGATCCCAAAGCACTTAGCAAACATTGATAAACAGACCTCGATGTGTTCCCAGAGGGGCACATTATCATCACCTCTTCACCGTGCCAAGTGGGCTACCAGAGCCCTGATCCCCCTTCATAGCTCTGTTTCGATTCCTGCTCCCGAGCACCCATCCGCCTTCCCTCAGCTCTTGTTCACAGCCAAAAGCTGCAGGAGCCAGGTGGCACTTTGTCACCAAGCTCAGCTCTGCGGAGAGCAGTGCTGCCACTTGGACCAGCTTGAAGCTGTTCAACAGATTTGAACCTTAGTGTCCAGTTTGTCTCCCTGTGCAAATGCTGTGCCTGATGCAGGCACAAACCCTTGCAAGCCTTGTGTGCAATGTGGGACAATGGCATGGCACCAGGGCATATGTCCACCCTCCAGCAACCCCAGCACAGGGGCTCCTGTTGCATCTGGAGTCTTCCAGCACTGAAAGCAGGAGAAAACTTTGTGAATGTGGTCCCTAGATGCCATTTCCCTCTCCTCATTTTTCTGTTTAAGGCATGTTTTAACCATGAAAGGAAATCCCTTGGAAATGTTCCCACTCAGCCCCAGACCCTGAGAGCTGCTGGACACCTACAAGCAAGCCCATCACGATCTCTGTTACGGGGTATTTGTAGGTGCTGGCTGTGTCATGGAGGGGAGACAGAGGCACCCAACACGTGCTGCCTGTCACCACTCACCGCTGCCATCTGTGCACGTTGTGCATGCATCTTCACAGCTCCCGAACACGTGAAGTAATCCTGAGGATGCTCTCCATACATTTGGGCTTTGATTTAAGAGGCCTGAGAAAATAAATATTTAGAATATATCTGAAAACAATATTTTCAAGTGTTTCTATGCAGCCAAGAGAAAAAAAAACAAACAAAAAAAAAAGCTTGTTGCTTTTTTGCTCACCCTAGTTGATATTCCTGTGCAATCACCTGCCTCTCAGAGATGGACATTTAAGTGATATCAGCCCAGTCAAGGCTTGAAAGCACATCCTTGCACATATATATGCAGATCCTGCTGGCTGGAGCACCAAAGCATTTGGGGATAGAACAAGTGATAACGCTGGTGCACCTTCCCGGGCACCGCGGTCCTGCTGTGCAGGCAGTCAGTGCATGGAAGCAAGGCCAGTGGGCACACACACCAGTTCGTTCAGGACCTAATTCAGCAAGCACCGGCGCAACTTCAAGCACGTGCCTAAATCTGAGCGTGTCCAGAGAGGCTGGAGGGGCTCCTCCCATTGCAGAATATGCTGGTTTCCGGGCTCCTCCGTTCCTTACCTTGCCTTTAGTTTTCCCCTTGCATTTCATGTGTATTTTCTGGGTGCTTCTTTTCTCAGCATACTGCAAGAATTACCGTAAGTGATTCGCTTATCAGGGGATATAACAGTTGCGTTACTGTACAGACTGGTTTTGTAATGCTGAATGAGTGTTGCCTGTTGTGGCTGTAAATTTAGTGTTAATCCTGTTTTCTCATGGTATGCCCTTTATGCTTGTGCTGTGCTTGTTTATTCCACTTTTTGTGTCTGCCCCAGGATGGATCAAGCTGTTTAACCTTTGACTGCGATCTTAGAAGAATGACTCACTTGGAAGCTGAAATGTAAATAAATATAGACATTGCTAAATAAATCAAACACTAATACATTAAGCCAAGGCTGATAAGTATCTTGATTAAAATTATATTTAAATAAATGGAGCAGATTATCTGACAGTGGACTTAAAGGTAATTATTTCAGGTCATAATTCAACACAGCACATGTAATGATAAGTAAATTGTTTTAATCCTTGATTTTGCTTTGCTAAATACAGTGAATTTTTTCATACTACAGTTGTTAAGTAAACTATAGGTGTTACCACAAACACTACAAAAGAAGATGAAACATGGTTGATTGACTGATGAGAAAAATGGCATTTTTTTAATTACACTGATAAACGTTCCCAATGCCATACAGCAAGCTGTCCTCTTAAACCTTCCAGTAAAGAAATGAAAAGTAGAGGATTGGTAAATGAGCTCTCTCCCCGTATTCCTGCTGTAACTATGTGTGCACACACACACAGATAAAAAAGTTAGCCTACTGTACAGGTACCTTCCCCTCTGGCACTAAATTACAAGCGCTACCCCCAATTACAGTCTCTAAAACCATTAGCAGTTAAGAGAAAATAATCCCTGCAATTTGTGAAGCAATAAGTATTATGTACGACTGAGGAATATGCAAAAAGGAAGGCAGCGCTCTGCCGGCAAGGCAAGTCTCTCGGCTCAGGACTGCCACCTCCCTGCTCTTTGCAAAGCGGAGAACTGCTTGAAGCAATTACATTTAATTTCTTTATATTCTTTTGTGTCTTGTCCTTACTGAAGCATCTCAGGGTAGCAAGCTTGTCTGTAAAGAATTGCATGCTAGTACATGTAATTTTTTTCAGTCTCCTAAGGGAAAACATGTTGTTTCCCTCCCATACTGGATCAAGCGCTCTGAACCCAGTGTTTCCACATTCCTGATTGCCCTGCCATATGTGAATCGCATACCAACTAAGTAGTCCTTTAGATCACCTTCCCCGTTCAATTTTTCTCCCCACATACTGATTGAAAAGCAAATGAAATACTTTTTCTACCGCCAATTTCCTTTCTTCACATACCTGCCTGCAGTTATTATTTCTGGAGGATCTCATCAAACAAGCAACAGGTTCCTAAAGTGGTGATCTGGCCCCTAAGTAATACACTGAGCTGCTAATTTATTAAGGCCTGGGTTATTAGACGACGATTGCTCTGAAGTCTCGGTTCCTTCCTTTGAGTTCAATATACTGGGGAGAGTTTCTCTTCAGAATGGTATTAGTGGTAAGAAAATACATCATGTTAAACTGGGAGGCCTCAAGGTGACCACAAAAGCGTCAGCAACAAAGCCACAGGGCACATACGAACAAGGGCACAGCATGGAGGAGACTCCACAATGTGCAGGGCGGTGAAGGCCACCAGCAAAGGATGTGAGGACACGTTAGTGACCCTCGGTCCAGTTTGGCAGGGGAGGAACCAAAGATAAATTTACGCAGTCTTCACGTACTCAACTGAGACGCTCTGCTTATTCCTAGGTTTGTAGCCATGCCTGTAAGTACCAGTGGGGCTTCCCCATGTTCCTGGACTTGCCCCTTCCATCCTCAGGTGCAGGCTAGCTCCTCTCTGATCTAGAAAATGTCCTTTGTCAGAAAGCAGCTAAACCAATTAGGTCTTCCTTAATTTACCAGGAAGACTTTGACCTTCTTAGATAAGTTATTTAGCTCCCTCACTCATCACCTTGGGACTCTCCAAATAGCATCTCTCTTTTAGTATGTTCTCACAGCAGTGCAGCTCCCCTATAATGCGGTTGCTGAGTTTTAGGCATACTTTCTTTACTCATCTTGCATGGAGCCCTTAAACCCCAAGAATCAGAGAACTGAACTGGGGAAATAAAAAAAATTTAAAAAATAAAAAAAATAAAAAAATAAAAATAAAAAAGGATCCTAAAAGCTGATCTAGAGCAGTCCTGGAGTTCTGCCAGTGACACAGGAAGCTGTGGGGAAAAGGAGGGTCTGTAGCTCCCTAAAAAGTTCGGGATGGAATTGTTCACCAGACGTATTGACAGTCCGGGTTTTAAGCATATACTTGAATTTTATTAAAGTGGGATTTTAAGTGTGTGTTCTGGTACAATTCTGAACCAAAATACTTTCCTAAACAAAGGCCTAAACAACCTATGTTTACAAATAACTTCTTCCTCTCCTTGTCCTCCTCATACATACAAGACTTGACCAAGGCTTCCAAATTTAGGAAAGAGTTGTTGGGACTAAATGCCAACTCTTACTGGTGTTCTTCCCCATAATGGCCCTGGGCCTTAGCATAGGAGTTTTGTTCAGTTCCTACATCCCAAATCTTGCCTTCTCAAAGGCAGGCAAATACAGAAGCAGGTACCAACTGCCTTCTGATCATATTGAGAACTTTCATTTGGAGATTTTCTCTCTCCTCTGCTGCTATCAGCCCATGAATAAAGCATCATTCCAGAGCACAGCAATTAAGATAGTGCAGAAAAATATTTCCTTTCACCAGCACAGTTAGCTAGAAAGCTTTACATTCCCTATTGAGTTTCTACAGCTAAAATAATAGCCTGTGCAATGTTATTGCTTCCTAACAGAAGGAGTCACCCACAATCTCTCTAAAGTTCTCTTGAAAGGAAGCTTCTCCTCCCTCCCTCCTAGCCTCCAAACTTTGATCACAGTCTCAGCAGATGCAAAATATTTGCAGTAAGAAGTGCCAGCGCCATCACCTCGCCGCAGTGGCTCCCAGTCAAAATGTTTGCATGCACACTTCAGAGTATCATTTATCTTGAGGGATGTCAACTCTAAAAATGTTACTGCATGTCACTGTCAAAGCAAATGCCAGAAATTAGCTTTCTTTCGTCTGAAAGAAGAATAATTAACTTTGCAACTGTTTCCAAAAGTGCTAATTAATGGGTTTCACCAACTTGATTTGTCAGGATACATCTTGATTGGAACAACAGCTTGTTCATTCCCTTGAGGATTATGGCTCGTCTTTTGGACTCTTTTCCTCGTCCGCCAATTTATTGTGAGTTGCAGAAAATGGATGTCATTTATAATAAAAAAATAAACAAGCAAAAAAGGGAAAACCCCAGAGACAAGTTAACATTTATTAATTATTTGTGTATTTTTTTGTATTAGCAATAATGTAAAATCAGAGACTTCCACATTAGAAGAATAAACTTTAAATGAGATGGGGATTTGGTTGGCTGTTCAGCTTCCTGAATAACCAGGACAAATCTCTACCCGAGATATCACTATCACTGTGTGTGAGGACAGCTTGGATGGGACCAGAGGGTCAGAGCTCTTCTCCCTCTCTCTCCCTGGTGGCCTCTTCAGGACCTAAGTTTGGTGTTGCCTGGAAACCAGTCTCCAATACTCTGAACAAACTACAACTCCAGGCATGACATTTTGCCTATTCTTCCAATAACTTACACAGCATACTCTTGTCCTTTAAGCCATAGCATTCGTTAGATGCATTCCCTCCTGTCACCATAGCAGGGTTTGCACTTTGTCTACCCATGTTAGGATGAAAAATAAAATGGCCAAATTTGCAAATGACCTGAGGGATTTGGCTGTTCCCATCCCATAGAGCGTCAGGGGAAGCCAGATCACACTGCCCAAATCCCTGAGGCCCTTTGAAACACAAAAGATTGGAGGCCTTCAATGATTTAAGAGACTGTGGCCTGAAGAACCAGTGAAGGTCATGACCAGGCTGTGTATAAAGAGTTTGATGACCCCTATATTTGCTCCTAGAAATATAAAGTAAATTAAGAAATTAAGTGAAAAATCTAGGAGGATATTATTAAAACTCAACTCCACGACTCAATTATTATTATGACAAACCTTACACCAAAGGTCATTTACATTCAGGGCAATTAGAGAGGAAGGTTACAGATAGAGAATAACTGTATATCAACTAAAGAACAAAAGTTTTCTTGCAGAAAACTTGTCTTTAACACTGGTTAAGGATCCCATCTGGCTGAGCTGCAGATAGGATATCATATTCACCTGTGATGCACAGAGCAGCTGCAGAAATCAGCATCTCCACAGCTGCTTCCAATCACCCCCTCATCCCCAAGGCTACTGGACAGGAGGGGCCTGGGGCTTTCTGTGCCTGTCCCTATCCTGCTCTGCCCAGGTGGAGGAAAGTGTAGTATGATACATAAAGGCAATTTATGGAGCATCAGGGGTTGGTCCACTGTAGACAGAAAGAGGCAGGAAGAAGGACAGCTCTTCAGGAGAGGTATTGTGTTTGGGATGTGCTTGCTCTGAAAGCTGGATCTTGCTGTTGATAGCTGTAGTGTCTGGTATCCTCTTTGTGATGGTCTGGGTCCTCCTTGTTGCCTGGAAGGGGAGGAAAGAAGAAAAGATGAGGAGGTTTGAAAGAGCTGTAGTCATATCTATGAGCTCTTTTTTTTTTCCCAGGGACTAATGCTAAGTGTTTTGAAGTCAAAAAAAGTAAGCACCTAAGCTTGTGTGCCCCTGAGTTGGGGCTAGGGTAGTGGGGAGAGCCTGGAGCCTTGCTGGGGCTGGTCCCTTCCTTGTGTTTGTGCAGGTCTTGCTGGTGGTAGCTCTTACAGCTTTTCTTGCAAGAGTGGAGGGAAATATGACCTAGGAGCAGCAACTGAATTCAGTTAAAGGGTTATCTCTTGCATGGGATGGTGACATCTGTGTTTGAGATTTTGCTGTACTGTGCCTTACTCTTAAAGTCTAGCTAGATAGGGGGTGAATTACTAATTATGGTTGCAAGCGCATTATGAAATAAAGGTGAAGTAATTATAGATGCTTAAAAGTAGATGTAGAAGAGGTGGTTACAAGCACAGTGTTAACTTTTTGAATTCCTGAGAGTTGATGGATTGATAAGTTTTAAGTAACTTAACGTTTTTGAGCTGTTCATAAACTTTCTGTTGATATGTCAAGCTTGAGTGAGATTTTGCACTGGCTTCTTGCAGTAGTGATCTTGCAGAACAATTCCAGTTAGATATTTTCCTAGAGGAGTGGGCTGAAAGGGAAGAAATTAATTTTGTTGGGAGAAGGCAAACAGCATCACAAGATAGGACTAAAACCCTGAAGGAAATTGGTTGTAGTGGTTAAACTGTATCACATCTGCATCTGGTCAGAGACAAACTTGGAGTTTAATTTGCAGTAATTTCACCTTTAGAGATGTCAACATTATTTACTGGATGTTTCTGCTTAATTTGTTGCTATATTTACACTTACAGTAGAAGTTAAAATCCTGTGTCATTGCATTTTTAAATGAAGTCTATTTTTAATCTATAGAGGAAGGGATGAATTTTGACACTTACTGGAAGCTGCTGGGTCCTCACAGCTCTCAGAACAACCTGGAAGATTAAATCTCCTACCTATTTACTGTCACTCTTTGAATTTCACCTGGGAAGTCTGCTAAATTAAATTTAGACCAACAAAAACACATAGAGTGTGAATTTGTGTTTTGTTCTTACTTAGAATGACTCTTTATTCTGAGCAGTTAATACAAGCGTATTTGTGTGGGTTTCCTGTTTGCCTAGGATGGAACATGCAAGAATCTCTACAAGAATTGGCCAAAACCACTAGCTGGAAGAATATTTTTGTGCAACTTAGATGAAGAAGAAAACATCATATGCAGAGGGAGTCAGAGCTCAGTAGTGTCCTCAGATAGGACTTTTTTAGGCACTAGGGAATTGTAAAGAGCAGGGCTTGAGTCTGGACTGAAGCTTTCCTAAGGCCACAGAAGTCCTTGGAGAAAGACAGTTATGTTGTACTGGCTTTTTTGCAAGCATAAGAGCAGCTGTTGCATGTTCGAGGTGTGATGTTAAGAGCTGTGCATGGGCACACAGTGACTGGTGTTGGCACAAAGGATGCAGTTGGAGGCTTATCTTGAAAAATTCAATAAAAAAAAATCATTGGTTTGAAAGGAGGAGGATGGATGGAAAGGGAGTCTTACTGTATTGCATCATTGCTGGGCATTTAGCAAAGTACCCTTTTAGGCAAATGTAAATTTGTGCACTCAGCTGTAAGATATGTGCTGTGGTCTCTGTGCTGCTGCAGACATCAAGATAGGGGTGTTAAGGACTAAGGAGGCTGGGGCCTGGGTGAATGAGAGGTCTGATGGAGAAGTGCCACACAGAGGAAGAAACCCTTGCATAGTGTGAATTAAGAAGAGGTGGGAGGTTTGAAAGCCAGCGGGGGTTTGTAAGGCAGAAGTGCAAAACTCCCTGCCGCAATGTGCGAGTCCCACCCTGGGTGTGCGCATGCAGGCATATGTGCAGAGGCAGGCTGGTGTGACCTGGAAGAGCTCACATTTGCTGCAGGAGAAATAAGCTGTGTGCTGTCAGCCCTCAAGTTCCACTTTGCTGTTCAGGACCCCTGAAATAGCTATAGAAGCATCTAGAAAGAAATTAGAGGAATTTTAATTTCTGCGTAATGGGGCAGTCTAAACAGTGCTGCAGTGTTGTTTGCACAGTCACTTGGCCCCTCCACCCAGTTTTAGGTGGTGAAGATGCCTTGCTCTCTTCTTGGCATTTTTCTGGCTCTGCCATCCTTGCTAGCATCCTTCTTGCCCTGGGAGCAGAGGGACACCAGCCCTTTTCCATGTATGCTCACTCTCTGCGCGGATGCAAGTGGCTGAGGTGGTGAGCGTGGGTGCTGCTGGGGAGTAGTACGTAGGTGACAGCTATTGTCTCTGGTTAGCGGAGTGCATCTTGTAACCAGACTCCTCCAGAGTGCATATACTTTCTTCCCCCTCCCCACTCACAGCTCCTCTGGATTAGACTCCTTTACTAAAAATTGGTTGGGAATAAAGGAGGGGGAAAAACTTTATTAGTGTTATGCATTATTTTCCTCCTTTTCCTTCTCTCCTCCTCTCCCCCTCCACCTTCCTGCATGATGAATTGCCTGGTACTGAGATGGTAGCTCCAGCCCAGGCACTTAGCAATCTCCTCCTGGTCCCTTGCACAGACAGATGGGACGGCCCATGTCTTGACCGTGATTGATTAGCTAGAGAAAGCCTGTTGAGTGGAGTTCCATGAAGATTGATGCTTTCTCCTTCTAACAGCATTTCCAAAAAGTTTCTATTACATTTTGATTATGTTTATAGAATCTCACTGGTCTCCTAGAAGATTCAATCTTTTTTCCCCCCTCTCCCCTCTGTGCAGCGTATGTAACTTCCCTCCTGTGCATATGCTGTTCATCTGTCTCTTACCTTTATTCTTGCAGGAGGTGCCCCTGGAGGTCCCTTAGGACAATTCCTTTCTTGAGTCCCTTCTGTCTCTCCAACAAAGGTACCTTGCAGCTAGTTGTTGTGTTGTAGCCTGATGCATGAGCTCCCTGGTGCTAGGTGCCACTGTCTGTGTGTGGTACCACAGCCCCGGCATCCAAGGGCTGCATGAGCACAGCAAGAGGGAGAAGTGTTATGCCCAGTATCTAGGTGGAGAATGAAGCATGGAACTACTAAGGTGGTGTCAGGATGAAGAGCCACTGTTTTACTCTGCAAGAGTCTGTGGCTCCTGCTTGCCTTCAAATGCTTGCTTTGCCCTGCCTGGGGGTTCCCTGCACCTAGTGCTTGGCTCAGCTTAGCCACTCACTTTGGCTTAGGACAGGCAAGTCCTCAAACTGCAAGCCCTGTTGTGCCTGAGTGTTAGTGCACTTAGCGGCCATGAAAGGGACCAAGGATGTGGAATATTTTCCTATCATGGCTATCCCATTGCAGCTGGCTGTAAGCAGAGCACATCAAGTGGGGGCTGCATTTCTGCATCACTGTGGGAAGAGGATTTTGTTTTTTGCTTATTAAATCAGAGACCCTAGAATGAGATGTGGAAAGCAGACAGACATCAATGATTAGGAGAGGGGTAGCATAAGAAGATAAGTCAGGTTTGAACTTCTGATAACCCAGCACAGATCTTACTACTTCAGAGCTCAGCCCTCTTGAGAAGTGATGTGGTCTGTGTCAGAAAGGCCAGCGTGGACAGCCAGGGAAAGATGACCAGGGAGGCCTGGGTCCTGTGCCGTATGATTTGTATGGAGCTGCCTATCTAGCAGGCATATTATAGTTCAGTATCTCTATATTTCAGTAGCTCTATAAAGTATAATGTATAAATATGTGATGATTCGTAAGTAATAACTTTTGTTTAGAGCTGAAAAAGTGCTCACTATTGCACAGAAACAAAGATAGTCCATGACATCAGATAAATTGACTTTAAAATGCTAGGCTCCTCAAAAGTGTTAAAAAGGAGCTTTCCAGTTGGTTCCTAATTGTAGCAAATAATTGTGTTACCAAATCTCATTAAGAAACTGGCTCTCCTGTTCTCTTCTGCTTATTTAATTAAACTGGGAGCTAGGTCCTTCTGTGAAACAAAAGTCAAAGGCAGCCTCCTTTCCTCTGCTGTGTTATCCTTCCTGAGAGGCAGAGTCGCTTGCCTTGTGCTACCTTGGCTGAGTAAGCAGGACTCATGTTTGCTGGTCCCAAACCGTGGGAGTGATCCCATGAAACGTGCCTCAGGGTTGTGTGCACCAGCATGGCCTGAGTGCAAAATCTGCAGCACATGAAGGGGAAACTGCCTGCAGGGAGGCTGCAGTCTGGGGTCTGCTCTTCTGCCTTGGCTCTTCAGTTGAGCGATTGCAGGTCCACATCCCAAAATTTGATTTTAGAAGTTGGATGAAGGGAAGGATCTGCTGAAAGAGGCCTCTAAAGTGAGTCTTCCTCACCTGACAGTGATTGCATTCCCTAACTGGTGGTGAGCAGTATCCAGAGGTAAATAAAATGTAATAGCCATGTCCTATGTCTTGAGTGATAAATGCAGGTAGGGATGTGGAGGCTGTGTGAGTGATGAGTGTGCAGCAGGGTTTCCTCACCTCAGCAGAGAACTTGTCAGGAGGTGGTCACCCACCTCAGGCCTGTGCCATGGGCTCCCTCCTCCAGGTGCAGAAGATGGAGAGATCCAGGGAGCTGGTGCTCCCTCCCCACAGGTCTGGGGCCAGAGCTCAGTAATTGTCAGCACCAGTGTTCAGTCACATCTCTGCCTTGGAGCTAAGAACCGGGAGCTGTTTGATACTTGAGGAAACTGGGGTCAAAGGAGCAATGAGCATAGGGTGTTTTTTCTTCATGTGCCTATTCTGCTTGTGTAATATCAGGCTGGGCTGGAGGCCTGTGATTTGTGTGTGGTTACCAACTCATGCAGGAGAGGCATGTGTGTGAATTGTTCTCCTCCATGTAGGAAATGATGCAGTGTCCTGATGTGTAGTCCTTTAAGGTCTCTGTCAGCTTGCCTGCATGCCCCTCCCTGATCCTATCCCACACTATTTTTTTTAAATACAGACCCTATTTTTTATTTCTGCATTTATTACACATGCAAATTAGATGAAAGCATCAACTACACAAACCATTACTCAGAGGAGCATCTTTCCAACTGCTGGACTTGGACTGAACAGCTTGTGGTTAATTTGCTATATAATCACTGCCTGCAACAGGAAAGCAAGTGCTTCAACTGTGCTAATATTATGAAAGGGGAAGTTAACCATAGAGATAAATTCTGAGGAGCTGCAGCTGGGATGAAAGAGGGAAATAAATGTAGCTGGAGTCCAGGCTTCAGGCTTGCAAAAGTGGCTGCTTGGATACTTAAAGGAATAAAAGATAAGAGTTCAGGTTAAACATGTGTTTTTGAAATTGCTTTTAGCCTGAATATATTTCCCCCAGAAGTAGAGAATCCCTGCAGCTCCCATTGACCTGTGATTCAAGCAGCGTCCTGGACTGCACATAGGTATGCAAATGTAATAAACTGTCTGGATTGCACTGATTTCTGGGTGGCTTCCCAGGGCAGCTGCTGTTTCAGGCAGCAGGCACAGGCAGAGTGATATGAAGGCGATGAGCACATAGCAATTTAGCTGGCAAAGATTTTACTGTTGTGGGGTTCTTTCCCATCATTCAGGCCTGTGGTTTTGGCTTCATAGCACAAGGAAAGCCAGGGAAGCTGTTACGAGAAGTGTCTGCGCTGTATGGTGTTGTTGAAAGGGATTGGTGCTAGCTCCAGAAACAACCCATGATGCTCAACAGGTCCACTTACCACAGGAAGAAGAAATGCTGAATTTGCTTGGGCGGCCTGCTGAACAAGCCGTACTGCCCCGGGGCTGGAAGTGTTGTGGTGTGGCACTGCTCTGTCCCATGAATGTACCAGCTTAATCAGAGCTGACCTAAGACCTTATATATGAGATCGAAATACCACTTAGGCCTTTCCAAGTGACCTCCTTGCCCTCTCATTCCTGTGTCTCCAAGTTCAGTAGAAGTATAATACTCATACTACTTTGCAGAGTGCTCTAGGGATTTTTAAAAGTTCTAGAAGATTATCTCAGGAAATTTTTTTTGTTATTTTTTAGTTCTTCTGAAGGCTGGATGAAAGACAATATCTGCTAGATTAGCTGAAATATGAGTTACGTTTAGGAGTAGGAGAGTAAAGCATCTTGAAGTGATGGGTGAGCTTGTTCTGATGAAGCAAGAAGTCTCCAGACTCAGGAGCTCTGTAGATTCTTATTCAATGTAAACATCTTTTCTGACTCTCAAATGTTGAGTTGCTTTTCATTCTGTTTCTCAGGACTGGAACATATTTCTGGGGGAAATGGAGCATGGAAGATCAGCACAAGTTGTTCTTGAGAGAATCTAGTTCAATTCTCCAAGAAGGAGACCAAGATATTCCTGCGAATCTGGTACATAGGGAGACTTGGGCAGGATTCCTGTTAGCAGACCCTGTGGAACATGGGTGCTGGAGGTGGCCTCAGGCCCTGGTTCAGCCTCGGTTATAAGGGCACTGTGCTGACAGTGAAGTACACTTGACACTGGCAGATGTTATCCCTGCTAGAAATGGGGCTAAGCAGCACCAGTAGAAAGTATGACTGGGTCACTCTGTGCTTGAAATTGGTTTCCACGGGGCTTTCAAGTGCCAGACCCTCTGTGCATGCAGCTAAGGTGCATTCCTTGCTGCATGTGGTCTCTTAGCTCCCAGGGACCTGGAGATTTGAATGACTGAGCGTAACAGTGCTCTTCCAAAGCCCTTAAGCTTTTTCAGAGCCATCTTTAATTCCTGGCCCTGCTTAATTTTAGGAAAGAATCTTTTGGGCCCTTGTTTTCCAATTAATAACACTTGTTCATTTTTCCAAGGTATGTACATGCCTCTCCACACCAGTGGAAAGATGAGTGACAACATTGGCCTCATCTTGCAGCTACTTGCCTGTGGAGCAGTAACTCCCAACTCTGTCTAGTGACTGCTGCTCCCAGAAGTTAATTGCTGAGCAGGCAGGATGGGGATGCCCAGGGTACATACACAGATAACAGGCCCAAAGCCCTGCATGGATAGGGATGGGAAGGAGGTGCTGTTCAGGGAGAAGGGAAAGAAAGCTGGGACAGCCAGGCACCAGTGGGACTGTTGCATCAGGGCTGGCCTTGCAGTTTGACTCAAGTCAAAACACATGAGCCATGAAGCTTTATGCTCAGCCACGTAAGAATAGTAGGAGGAAATATCACAGATTTTCAAGGCTCAGTCCAGCAAAGACCTTCCCTAGCTGTGTGTCAAAGCATATGCTGTGCAGCAGTGATATTACCTGCCTGGATTAGGTTATGCTAGCTCAGCTTGATGTAGCCAAATTTTCAGGGAAAAGGCACTCCCATCTGTGGATCGTGAATGAATCTTGCTTGTTCTGATACTCATCACTTGCTGAAGGTGGAGAACAATGATGATGTGTTTCACGAACAGAATTTCTTGAATTACTCACTAGGCTGGTACTGAAGAAATCAGCTGTAGCTGGAGAGATCAGGGTACTGGATCCACCTCCCGTAGTGACCTCTGCTGCTTGGTTGGTTTCCTTCCCTCACTTTTCTACAGCCCTGGCTCCACAGCTTTCTGTGCTGGTGCCAGCTCGGCCTGTGGCACCCTGATTGCAGAGAGGCTAGTGGGCAACATGGATGTGCCGTTCACTCTGGTGTGTGCAGTGTGACCCCAGCAAGCAGGGGAAAAAGTCAAGGCTAAAGTTGTCTGTACGCAGCTCACCCTATGACAGCCAGGACACGGACAGGAAGGCTAATGAAGGAGTGCTGAGGAAGGCATTGAGCAGGTCACCGTGGAGGCAGGTGGCCATGTACTGGTGGAACAACTTGCTGCTACTGAGCAGCAACTGGGGGCTTCCCAGCGCAGCAGTCAGCAAATTGCAGCCTTAGCTCAAGCTAATTGCCGAACCTCTAGCCAAGAGTGCAAGGAAAGAAGAAGCAGAGAGCTTGAGACAAATTAAAAAAGCAGCCAAGACAGTATCTACCAACACCAGTGCTTCCCAAGATGTTGGTGCAACTTGGGCACACCTGGATCACTGGTCTTGCTGATGTATTTTTAGATTGTCTTTTGGAGTATGGGTCAGCAAATGCTTTCAGAGGGACTTCAGTACAAACAGCCTTGCTGTTTTAGGATGCCTTCATGACATGAGGATATCTCCCTCTTTTAGCGTGTGTGAAGCAAACAGAGGCACTCAAGTCAAAGATCTAGCACTTGGAATATAACTTAGAAATATTTTTGAGCTTAAAATTTCTGCTCTTTCAGCACTTGGGATGCAAGAATTCTTCAAAACAACCTCCAAGGGCAGAGAATATTGTAAAAGGAAGTAATGTAGATGTGGATGGGGACAAGGGAATGGGAGTTATTTGTTTAAAACCAGTCACTCCAGCAGTCTTCTAACAGACAATTTCACAACCCTAGTGTATTGTATCACACTTTGCTGGCTTTGATATGTATTTTTTGACCTCTTAGCCCTTCAGAGGTACTAATTTGCTCTGCTGTTAGCCCCTGTGATGAAAGCAACTTGATACGTTAAGGTAACCTGCCAAAAAACTGGCCTGCAGGAGAAGAAATGAGTTATGGTTAGAACAAAAAGATGCTCTTTCTGTGTGCTTCTCAAGAGCTGAATGTTAGTAATAGAAAATTCAGCAGCATGTGAGTGAATAAGAAGGAAAATATAAGCCATTAAGTAACTTGCTAATGGTTCCAGAGAAAGGAATTCACAATAAAGCTCTAGCCAGCATCAAAGAGAATGAATAAATTAACTTTTCATATACTTGCACATATCCAACTAAGGACCAATTTCTAAAAGCATTTAGTTGCCTAAGATTTTTTTTTTTTTTTTTTTGCATGTAAAAACTGTCCTTACTGGTGTAGACAAAAGCCAAGGTTTGTTCAAGCTATGAACTGCTTAAGCAAGAATTGTGGCTATAAATTGTGATACTGCTTTTGAAGCCTTTGCCCAAAGGCTAAATGCTTCAGAGCAAAATCACAATAAGTGATTTAGAGAATAATCAATAATATTAAAATCAACTGGCAAAAAAAAGAGCCTGCATTTATAATGTATTTTCTAGATATTATTAAATAATACCTCACAAGTGAACTTGAGTGATGAATTTAGCAGCTGTTTGCAAGAAGTGATAAATCCCAGTACTATCCTTTTGTTATCTTGGAGATTAGCAACCTCGTGGAATAGCAGTTACCTCCTTTTTTGGAAAATGATTAGTAGGTAGATTCTAAGGGTAGAGTCTTGATATCAAAGGCACAGCCTTCAGGTGGGTGCTGGAGTAGAGGAACAGGAGTTCTCAATTTTTTTTTTCTGAGTTGTTGCCAGGAAATCTGACTTAGCAGCATCTGGAGAGGCAAAGCTAAGTAGCTGGCAGTAAGTTACATCAGTGTTATAACTGTTCTTCTACCTTTGGTCAGAGAAATATAAAACATGCTGTCCATTGATCTGTATTAAACCTGAATTTCACTGTTAGCGAGAAGGGCATGACTTCCAGAGAACAAAACTTCCAGTCCCATCAAGTGTGACATTTTTTCCCTAGCACCACATCATTCTTGCAGAGCAGTTTGAGATGTCAACCAGACCTGGTAGTTCTGTTGCCCCCTTTATCCTCCAGTCACTAAACTGGAACTGCTAGTCACGTCCTCTGCTGTGAAGGTGGAAGATGGCTTAGAGGCAGTGTCTTCCTATCTAGGAATAAAGCTGAGGCTGGTGAAGCTATTCTCAGCTCTGCTCCTCAGCCATAGGAACAGGTTACCCAGTTCCCCAGAGAAATCAGGCAAATGCATGACAAAAATCCATCAGTGGCCAATAAACACAACAGTCCTCTGGCTTGGAGTCCTTGAGTTGCAGAGCTGAAGTTTGGGAGGATTGCTGACTTGTTCTCTTCATACTCTTCCCTAAGCATCTTCTATGTGCTGCTACTGGAAATAAGGTATTAAGTGAGATGATGTTTGATTTAAGCTGCTCTTATGTCCTAAGAAAGAATTTCAAGCACTATTGTGTTAGAAATAAACAGCTAAAAGGTGAATCCAGCCTTACTCTGAGCCACAGACTTTAAGAGCTGTTTTCATTCTATTTTTGTTTGAACTGTGTTAACAAATTATGAGACTTTTGGTAGATGCTGTGTGGTTGAGAAATCTACCTGACAAGCTTGTTCAGGACCTTAGCTGTGAGTGTTCTCTAATTCAGCCTCCCCTTGCAGCACACCTGGAGAAGAGTCAGCAAAACAGATGCTGGCAGAAGTGAGATAAAAACCACACTGTTTAAAGGGAAGGTAAAATGCAAATAAGGAAGGAAAGCTATGTATCACCTTTCCTACCTTTGCTTAACAGAAAAGTGCGTGACTGCTGTCCCACCACTATGTTCTGATGGGCCATCAGGGTCCAGTCACTACTTCTGTATTGAGAAATTACTGCATATGCTCTTATTAAGACCAGATTGATTTGAAATAATTACCAAATGGCTCATGATATCATAACAATATTTTATTTGAATAATGACTGATCACCAGCCCACCCACTCCTGCCTTCATCTGACAGCTGATATAAAGCACCCAGGATATACAGATAGCATCAAAAGCCCAAGACCAATTTCAACTTCTGCACTTTAATATACCACAGATCTTGTTTAATGTCAAACTGTGCAGTGATGTCACTGGATCCCTAAATCTTAAGACCTTGGTTTATTGTTCATCTTAATAGCTTTCTGCCACTTCCTTTCCATTCTCAGTTTTTCTGCTTTTCACAGAAGTCTGACACCAAAATTTCTTTGCTGTAATGACAGGAATTCAAGTGATGAATAAAGTGAGAAGAGTAACTTGCTTCACGTATCTTTCTGCATAAAGACAGCAATGCCCCTGAAATGGTATGTTCCACTGACAGCTTCTTTTGTAAGAAGTTTCTAATGGCTCCAGGACTAGCTCTGAAGGAGGTTCAGGCAATTCATCTGCACTGTTTCTAGAAATGATTTTACAGTTGGCTTTAGGTAATACTAGAAACAAAGCGCTTGCAAGGGTCTAGCTGAGGATCAGCTCAGGTCTAGGTTGGTTGGGGCTATATTTTGTGTGTGAGGGTGTGTGAGATGTGAATGAATGTATGTCCACATTGCAGGCCAGCTGTGAGATGCAATGTGTCCATAGTGTGCTTGGCAAGAGCCCAAGCTCAGAGTATCTCCTGGTGGACTGTTTTGCCCTGTGCTGAGGGCTACCTGTGTCCAATCCAGCCAAGTCTGGCTTAGCGAATCATGTGCAAGTGTGCCTGGCCTTCCCATGGGAGCCGTAGGATTTGATCTGTTTGAGTACTTCCTTGGGGGAACACAGTGAAGAGTAGGATTGGATCCATCTTAGCCAGCAATGTTGCCACCTCTGTATTCTGCAAAACAAAAGCATCACAGGCCCTTATCTTGTGTGCAGCATCTGCTAACAGAAGCTGCAGAGGAGTAAAATTGGCCAATGTATGCATGTCTAGCTGAGGAGGCTGCATGCCTTGTTGACAGATCCTGCAGGTAGAATAAATCTAGATGCCTCTCCTCAAGTGCTCATGGAGCATAGGCTGTGTACTCCTCACTCCTGGATTGCATGGAGCCTCATGCTCTGCACAGGGCCTGGTATTCAGCTCAAATAAATCTGCTGATAGAGCTGTGTTGGAGGCTCCCTGGGAATAGGTTAAGCTAAGGGGTTTTTTTTGTTTTTTGTTTTTTTTCCTTTTATCACACCCAAGACATGGCTTATAAGAAAGGGATGCCTCTAAGCCCAGGACTTATTAGCAAGAGCCCTGCTCCTGCCTGCACTGGGTCTATCTTGAAAGATTCTTTATATGTGGTCACCTTGGTTCTCTAATAATTCACAGAAAAGGATAGTTAAGTGGCAACAGCAGCTGGTGAGAGAGCAGATGGTGCCACCTGCATCATCAGATGTTTTATCACACTCTTTTTTTTTTTTTTTTTTTCTTAATCCCAAAGAGCTGCTGGAAAGCAGAGGAGAGTGTGGGAGCTGGTGTAGGTTTTGAAGGTGTGAAAAATCACAAATAGTAGCATTGCTTCCCTGCCAGGCTGCTGTTTGGATCAGCACTGGGTTCAGGAAGTACTTGTGCTTATAAGATCTCTGCTTAAGACTTCAATGCTGTATTCCAGAAGCATAAGGCTTTAGTGTGATTTGGTTGTCCTGGTCTATTGGTGGCCAGGAATCAAAAGATCCACAGTAAACTAACAGGCAGATGAAATCTGAACTGCTTGGATCACATGCAAGCTGTTAGATTCACTCAAAACATCAGCCCAAGGACCATGCGGACCTTGGATCTGGGTTAATTTCAAGCTCACAAAAGCTGATTTTCTTGGACTATTGATGAGAGAAATTGCCCAGTATATCTTCAAGCCACATGGCAGCCACCTCCTACCCACACAGCCCTCTAGTTCCATTACTTTTCCACAAAGTACAGGGTAAGGATCACTTGTTTTGCTTGCTTCAAGATCCCTACCTTATCTGTGGTTGTGGAGGGAAGAGGAAAGTCCTGGTGTGACCCCAGGGTGAGAGGAGCAGTTTCCTACCCAGTTACTGTGTTAGAGGCATCTCTCCAAAAAAAGGTGTCTGAAGTCTTAGGGTTGACATCTTCCAGGGTGCATTCTTTCAAAGGGTGGGAAAGGTCTGGGATATGCAGTCAAACATGAGATGCCCAGCATGTTTTGGTGGGGTTATGCTGACCAACCTGAGAACTTTTGTTTCTTGGTTGTTTGAATTTTACTGACTCTAATCTTAGCCTTGTGACTCTTCCACCCCAGTCATAACTATCCAGGACACAGCTTCATAATCATATCCAAAAGAAAGCTTCATCAGAAGCATGGTATTAACCTTCCTAAAGGGTTTAATTTTACTGTGTGAGAGTTCTTGGTCCTAATTACTATTGGCTAGATTTTTCGGGTTTAAAATCCTCTTTATCCTCCTGTGAGCTACACAAGCAATGGATCTTAAGGAGGAAGAAGGCTTACTTGCCTGTCTGCTCTCTGTAGATGTACTACTTGCAAGCCCAAAGAGCTGACTAGTTCAGGCAGGCATTTTTAATATCCTCCCTATGTATGACCTCTCCCACAGTCCATCAGGAACAATACTAATTTAAATGAATATTAAAGCATAATATCCCTTAACTGATGGTCTTGAGGAAACACAGCTGGCACTGAGGCAATGACTTGCAGGATGCACATAAGATGAGCCAATAGTGATATCTCATACAACAAAAATTATGGAGCAGTGAGTGCAATAGCAGGATGACCTGTCTCTAGTAGCATACCCATGGCAATTTCCTTTCTCAGCTTCATTTAAGCTCCTGCTCTTCATTATGTTTATCTTCCTTGGCAATTCTGTTCATCCCTTTTCCTGTTGTCCTGGCAATTGCTTGGTGGTGGCCACATTTGGATGTTAATGGAGCAGACACTGTGGCAGACTGATGGATACATGGCAGTTGTCTCACTTGTTTATGTAGCAGTCAGCAAAGCCATTCACCACTCCAGGTTAATATTTCACCGGGGCGGATGGATGGGGGGGCGGAATGGAAGGAGGATGGGTGAGAAGGTTGGCAGTTGTCAAGCCCAACAGGAAGAAGAACTTGTATGCCTCCAAAAAGGGAGGAAGACCATTGTTTGAAACAAGGTGGGAGATGACACCTAATGAAGCCAGCTAACTGGTGATTAATTAGAGGCACGCTTTGAATTCCACAAGTAGTATAGTATTAACAGTGCTTCAGTGTCACTCTTCTTGCTTGGTGGTTTCATTGTTTTGGAGCAGGAAGGCTTTTTTTCAGATTCCAGTTTCTGATATTTGAGTGAACATGCCCAAAACTCAGCTTCCACTTCAAGCAGAAAACAAGGAAAGGAAAAATCCTAAAAGGTAAAGGAAGGTCACCTGTGAAACACACGAACAGAAAGAAAAGCTGGGGGCTTTGGCAGGCAGAATAGGGGGGGGAAGTTATATTTTTAAATATTCTGCTATCTATAGTGAATTAGTTGGACTGACTTCTGGGCTTTCTGAGCCCAGCTCAAACTGGCAGTGTCTGAGATGTATGGGTTGTATTCCAGGCATGTCTCTCTTCTTGTGGCTCTATATTAGTGTTTATAGGAAGCCAATGAGATGGAACTCAATAGAGAAAAGGAAGACTTAAGAGTCACTAGAAGACAAATGTGAAGGCCCAGCACTCACTAACTAGACTGAATCACATCTTTTGTTACTGTATGTTTCTGGGTAGCAGGAATATGAGAAAGGAGAATGGGTCCATATGGGCTGTTCACCTTTGCCTTCAGAGAAAGGGGATGTTTTAATTAAAACTTTTTAAAAGTATGTGTCCCCTGCTAGATATGAAGCTGAGGGGCTCCACGAATCAGAAGGAATGAGTCTATGGAGACAGTGTGGGGCTTCTGGCAGTGGAGGGGAAGTAGAATAACGCAAATGTGTTATGAGCTATGGGAAGCATAACTATGTGTGCAAGTCCATCTCCATCTGGCATGCAGTAGCCCAGTGGCTAATGAGTCAGTTCCAGGCTGATATACAACTTGCAACTCTGGCCTTAAGAGGAGATTTCTTGCTCCTTAAGTGTCCTTGCACACGCTTGAGCATCCTTGCGCATGTGCCTTGGCAGGTCCCGATCCAGCACTGACAGTGCAGGGACTGGGACAGTGCAGGCTGATCTCTTAACTCAGTCTGTGGGGGTTTATGAAATGGGTGATAAGATGCAGTTGTGTATGGTAACAGGGACTGGATTTAATAATCGAAAGATTACTTCTGTCATGTTAAGATGGACAGGACCCGTATAGTCAGCTGTAGATCTAAGCAAAACTCGTGTAGCTTCACCTTTTTAAAACTAAGGAAAATATTCAGATGGGTTCTGCTATCAAAATAAGCTTGCATAACAAATGCAAATGAAACAAAACACAAGCCTAGAGGAAAAACCTCAGTGAAAACCATTCAACTTAAGATGTGTTTTTGGAGATAGTAGGCCTTCCTCCTGAATTTTTTAAAGATGGTTTTGCTAAAACTTTTATTTCCAACTAAATTTAGGGAAACATGTGAAAATGCAACAACAAAAAGCTTATTAATTGATAAATATAATTAAATAAGGATATCACATTAGTACTGGTATTAATTTATATGGCTAATTAAGTAAACTCATTAATTTATACTAATGAATAGTCTTACCATAACCTTTGGTAGTTTTGCTTCCTAAACAGCATGGTTTTGTACATTATCATTTTATGGATTAAGCAAACACTTTTGAGCAAGGTTTGAAAAATTCCCTTGGCTAGAGCTGAGCAGGCGTATGGCAGAGAATCAACACTGGGCAGGTCTCTAACACTTTAACAGTGTTCCTTTTCCATTTGCACTAACCAATCCTTGTTGCACAGGTTTATATCACCTCTGTTATCTTTGCAATGCCTCTGCAAGAGGTTCAAACTTAAAAATAAAATAAAGAAAGAAAATAGAGATCAACTCCCAAGGTCAGATGAGGGGGAGGGTTCAGATTCAGGGCCCTATTCCTGAGCTGAGCTCAGAAAGCAGTTTGTCTTGGAGCCCCTCATCTGAGTGCATGTTCCTTGTCTCTGTCCTGTTTGCACTAATGTAATAAGCTGCTACTTCTTAAAGGTGGATGCTTTCAGACCACTGTCACTTGCTCCTGAGCCAGATGTGTTAACTGTGTGGAAGAACAGACATGCATTTTGCAACACATCCTTCTCCCAAACTATTTGCTACAGACAACAGAAAAGTGACAGACTGACCAAGCTAGATTTTCACCCAAAAAAATGGCCAAGGTGGCTTGGGACAGCTGGAGATAACAGTTGTGTGATATGGGGAGGGCAGTATAAAGCACGTTAGCTTGCAAAATGAGGACCTGGTCTGTTCCCTGCTCAGACCAGTGGGATGAAGGACCTCCGTTACCCTTCTCCAAGTGCAGGCAGCCAGCTCCTGCTGGGTGTGAGAGAGCTCCTGGCGCTTTGCAGAACGAGTGCTCTGTGCTTGGAAAGGCCCAGACTGCAGCAAGCAGCATTCACCAAGGACTTCTTTCCATGTAAGTTGTGGCAGTTTGCCATTTAGCTCCCTGACCGAGTGTGTATCAGCTGCTTTCCTTCCTGCCTGAAAGGAAGTACAAGCTCCATTGCTTCTGGCTGTGGCACTGTGCCCTCCCAGGACCTATGCGCTCTGTGTTTCCACGAGCTTGTGTGCATGCAGGCAAACGGGGTCTGTTCTGCAAAGAATTGGCATTTGCTTTGCCATCCACATCAAATCTGGGTGCTCTCATTGGTGGCCTATGTTTAAATGCTGGTTGAATGCAGACTGTGACACCCTTAAGGTGCGAGGTCTGGTGCCCTTATCCACACAGATTGCAAATATAGCCCAGAGCCACTGCTGCAAGCTCTAGACTGACAGCTCAGGCTCAAAGGGATCCTCTCTGTACACATCCTTGCTCCTAGGTGCTGAGCTGGCACAAACTATGACTTCTGCTAATTGTTGTAAACTCTGCTGTCTTGTTGCTTTCCATGGGCAGTGCTTGGGTATGGCTTTTGCTAAAGCTGGATGCGGGGAGATTGTTCTTGGAAGCTTTATAAAATTTGCAGGGAGACACCTGCCAATCTTCATACAAAACATCTCTGTTTTAATTTATTGGCAAGACTTAGGAAAAATTGGCTTCTATGCAGCTTTAGTTGGACTTCATTAAAATAATAATAGCACTAAGCTAGTAAAAACAAACCTGGCCAGTTGGCAGCCTCAGACTTTTGTCAGGACTGATGTATGCCGGAAGATATAGATTTAGTCCATCTACAGTAATAAAGTCCCATGATCCTGTGGTTAAAATGTCTTTTTCCCTGCTGGCTGATGCAATTCATTAATTATATGACATTTCCACAATGATTTCTCCAGAAGAAGGCACTTGATGCCAAGGTTTACATTACATTTTCAATTACAGAGATATCCATATGGTGACTCTGCAGTATGTACAACTCCTTAACGTGCATCCCAGTCCTACTGCAATGCTAGCAGGGCTCATGTTGTGCTGGCAAATCATTTTCTGGGCACAGGGCTCACATTTACCACACTAGTTGTGCTTGGGATGGGGATTGCAATAGGTGTTTCCTGCAGAAAGGAGTGCTGGGAGCTGGAACACAAATCTGCAACGTTATGCCGTGCCCTAGTGCTGTTGGAACAGTGCTCTACTGGAAAGGGCTCCCAAACCTTCTAGGATTAATTGCCTGTGGTTGATCCTCATGTCGTTTTGGATTTTCAAGATTTTTTTGGATGAATTCTTGTGCTGAAAGGGTCAGTTTATTGCAGCCTTACAACCCATCAGTTGAACGAGAAACAAGCATCACCATAGGTAGGATTTTAGATGCTAAGAAAAAATGGGTTCAGCTCAGACACAGGTTTCCCAAGCAGATTAAGAGGTACTGCTGAGGGGTCTGAGCTCATCTCCACTCGTTGCTGGTGGCACGCCCATTCCAATCCCACATCCCTTTGGCAGGTCTTGCTATGCCTGCAACTCATCCCCTTGCTAACACTAGGTACAGGGGGCCCTTCTGGATGCCCTGCCTTGCAAGCTTTGGTGATGCTCCCTGTGGTGCTGGGAGTCAGGAGTCAATGCTGTTTGCACAGTTGCACTCCGATTAGCTTTGCAATGCCTGTAACCTTAGAGTAGTAAACCAGTGGCATATATATAGTTGAACAATTATATGTATTGTGACTAAATTTTCCCCTGAAGATCTCATTCACGATGTTAGAGTGAAAGGATCATAAAATGAATTAATAGCTGATTCACTGTATAATTTCCTAGTTCAATATACTTTAGTGTACCAGCTAAATGAGCCATACACCGCATTCAGCTCGGCCAGTTAACAGCTTTATCATTGAGATCTCAGGCTTAGAAATAAAAGCAATTCTTCTGAAGTAATTGCGTCTAATTAAAAGAAACATTTAAAAAGTGTAACCAAAAGGAATTCATTTCAAATGGAAAATTAATGCTGAAAAATAGCCCTGAGCTCTCTTGTCTTTGCTAATAGCTAAGCATTCTCAGAATAATTAAACTGTTTTGAAATGTTGATACCTTCCTCTGTTAGAAATGATGGCCATGGCCTAATGCATTAGCAATTCCTCAGTAAGGCCATAGCCTGTAATAGGTTACTGGGGCTTCTGGCAGGTGGTGGGACATGAGGGGCAACTGTCTGGTGAGGAAGAAGGGTTCCTGTTCTGATGTGGTTTGATCCTGCTAGGAGCAGGTACTTGCAACTCTTAAGGAAGCAGGACTGCTGAGCCAGAGGATCAAAGCTCTGCACGGCAGCGTTTTGTGAGGCTAGGCGGGATGTGGGGCTAATACAATGTGTAGTGGGCAGGCTAACTAAACCACCGCCTTCCGCAGCACTTGGTGCTTGCCTGCAGCTTTCCAGTAGCCAGGCTGCAGAGCAGCCGTTTCCTGTGCTTTACCCTCGGCAAAGATGCTGTCTTGTCACCTGCTCAGACCTGGAAAACTGGTAATGTAAGGGTGAATTTTTCTAGGTCGATGCACTTTGCTTATTCTCTGTGCAGTGCACACGCACCAGGCTGGGTGCTGGGACCCCTCAGGCCAAGGGTGAATGTGCAGATCAGATCGCACATTTCTAGGATACTTTGGCCTGCAGGTCAGTGCCATAACACTACAGCACCTGATTCAGAGAAGAGCAACACTGATGTGCTGGCCGTTCGTCCAGGGCACCGCAGTCCAGTAAAGACTGTCACTGCTCCACCAGAGCTCCCCAAAGTCTGAAAATCCCCAAGAAGGGACCAAAACCTACCTTCTTTCAGACATAATTTTCAGCTGAAACTATACTGTGTGTTGGTGGGAGAAGAACAACACAGATATTTGGCTGCCCAACTTTGCATTTAGGATAAAGACCATCCTTCATGAAGCTCAAGAGCATGCTTGTAGATGGGAGACAGTGAGTGATGGCAACTCCACCTCAGAGGGTTGAAATCATATGGCATCATGTTTGGCTGATTATTTCCTTTACCTTCCTTCTATCTAAAAAAACAAGTTTTCTATTTTCCTCCTGTATTAGTACTGTTGTGTTGCTCCCACCAAAACTAATTGGCAACTCAACCAGCTAAGCCAGCCTCTAGTCTTGTAAAGAATGCTTTAGTGCAGTGGCCCTAACCCAATTTGGCCACCTAACAGACTGAAAAGATGAGTCCCCCTTTATAAAAGCAGATGGATTTATTGAAAATAATTCTCACTTTAAAAGTGGACAGATTTTATTATAATAGTTGTTCATTATCTCTACAACACCTAAATGAAGTGTCAGGATATGTTTCCAGGTGAAGCTCTTCCTGATGGAGTATATGCCCCCATACTGAGACCTTGAATACCACCTGGGTGCTGCTCCAGTGCCGGACTGCCTTTGGCCCCACAAAGCTGCCAAGGGGTGGCCCAGGCGTGGGGGCCTTAATAGCCCCACAGTGTTTCAATTGCAGGAAAAAGCATGGCTGGGGGCTGCTGGCACTGGGGACCTGTGCTAGGTGGCCACTTGTAGCATTACCAAAACAGAGGTTGTCTGTCCCAGGTGACGAGTTGTTAAAAGAGTTATAGGGTGTTATGGGGTGTTTAGGAGCTCTCCAAAATTGCTGGGGGGGGGTCTTTTTTTTCCCCCCAAGAAATGTAAATTTTCTATCTCTGAAACTTTCCATAGGATTTTTTTTTTCCTTTAAAAGTGACTGGGGAGGGGGAACATCTTGAAACTGTCCTTGTCTGGTTTCAACATCTTTACATTAAAGGGCTTTCATTTTCATCTTGAAGCAACTTCCCCTTGGGACATAAACACTGACAAAGTTAACTTCTTTTAAGCATTAGAAAAACTCAATCAAAATACTTTAAGCCTAGTGGCTTTTCTTGGATGACCATGACACAAGTGCTTTTGAGAATTCAACTTTATGCTAGTTCAGGGAGAGAATTTATTCTCTTAAATTCTTGTGAGATAGGAATGTAGTTTCTCAGGCTGCTATAAGTGGGAGACACGGGGAATCTTTGGGAGAATTTGCTTATAATTGCAGGTACCTATTGAATTTACTTTTTTGTTATTTAGTAAATACAACGGATAAGTGAACATATTTCATTCAAGAGCCAAGGCTTCCTGCAAAACTTCCTGCAAGTTCTGTGACTATATAATAATGCAGTATCTAAATAAGTGTTTATACTATCAACCATACAAAACAACCTCCAAAAGTCTACCAGCTCATTTCCCTTTCCACAACATTGTGCTGTTTAATGTGTTTCCTTGAGGTGTTCATAGTATCAAATCATAGTAAGTCAAAAGTTTTCTCTTATTTTGGAGAAAGAGCAGAAGAGCAGCATCTTAAAGGATTTTGCCTTACATGCTTTGCAGATTTTTTTTTTTTTTTTTTTTTTTTACATGTCAGACTGAAAATGCCACAGTGTTGAAGAGAATAGGTAAAATAGCCCCATTCCAAGTGGTGGGTCAGCAAATGCCCTGATCTGTACAACTTCCTAAAAATTATTGCTATTTTTTTATATGATCCAGTACTTTCCTTTTTTTAATTCCTGAGTGTTTTTAATTGAGCTAACATTATTAGAAGGCTTAAAAAACCCTTTCCCAAATTCCCTTTGCGTTTCAGTAGCTCTTTAATATGCAAGGCAGCAAGAGATGAACTGGGTCTAATTACGAGTCCCTGGAGTAGCCAGTCAGAAAATGAATTGATGCCTTTTTCCTTATGAACAATGCATGTACCACAAATTAGAGGCGCCATCACCAGAGATTTAATTACAAAATATCATTACTTTCACACATCATTTCAGATTTGGCCTGATCAAATCAAAGTTAGTGGGAGAGGGAAGGGGGGGGATGAAGGGAAAAACTGCACCACTAGCAGGGTCATTCGTTCAGGGGTACTTGAATGCAGGAGGGAATTGGTGTTATTGAAGCTTCCCAAAAGGCAATTCTGCAGAGAAGCGGCAGCATGGGGGAAAAAGTGTTTCTCTTTCCAGAGACAGCTCTGGGCAGTCCAGCCGCTGGGGAAAGAGCATGACACACGTGCTGTGGTCGCCGGGGGGCTGCCGTGGGAAAGACTTGGGCATGCCCACCTGCATGGCAAACCCTACCCCAGCCGGGCAGGGCAGGGAGGAGGACTTCTGCTGGTTAGGGAACGTGTGGAGAAAAGAGCCTTTAGCCTGCTGCTGCTTGGCTTCAGCCAGGCTCTGCTGCCGCCGGCGTCAGGGGCTGCCGCGGTGACTCGTAGGCTTTGCTTGCGGTTTGTACATAGAAATAAAAGACTAATCCCATGATGTATTTAAGTGTACTTCAGGCAAACCCAGTGTATATATTCCTGTGCAGACCCTGACAAATCTCCCTAAAACACAGAAGCTGAAGCTAGTTATTCGTGTCAAAGTGCCTGATAAATTTTGTCACAGGAAATGGCTGCAAAGTGAGGCTTGGCGGTTCGCTTGCCTGCAGAGCACAGCCTGCCGCTGTGGTTTAAAGGTTGTGGTGGGTACCAGGAAAGGGTCTACCAGGAGCATTTGGCTTATTTTCCTTCCCTGATCTCTATCAGCCCCCAAGGAGTATAGGAGTGAACAGTATACTACCTTATTTCTAATAACACAATCTAATTGTTTTTGATAAGGTATATTAATTTCTCTCAAGACCCCAGCGGTCTATGCCATGGGTAGATGTCCCTCTAGCTCGGGGCTGTTG
Source organism: Rhea pennata (assembly GCF_028389875.1). Classification (NCBI taxonomy): domain Eukaryota; kingdom Metazoa; phylum Chordata; class Aves; order Rheiformes; family Rheidae; genus Rhea; species Rhea pennata. The sequence continues at coordinate 6,763,768 of NC_084678.1, forward strand.
CAGTAATCTGCTTTTCAAACAGCAATTTGGAGCAAGTCTGATCAAAGGTGGTTGGCAGTACCTGCCCTGTAAGTAAACCCTGAAAGCCTCTTTCAGGCCGAGCATCTAAAGCCTACAAAGGATTAACACAGATTGCAACTTTGAGTTTGACTCTAAGCTAGGGAAGGTTACTGGGCTTGATGGACCCATACCAGAATAGAAAATCTAGTGAAAATTTAGAAGTTGGATGGTTCCAGCAGTGCTTACCAACCATCGCTGTGGTGGAAATAGCAGATATGTCACAGTGAAATAGAGAGTGGCAGTCCCATGGTCTCTAACGTGTCCCTGTAGAAAGTCTATTTGCTTCTGTAATGGAACAATGCTATGACACCAGGAACCCCTAATTTTTCACTATGGGAAAGAAGTGAGGTTATATTATTTGCAAAGTGACACCTGTCTGGTGTTGATTTAAAAGGCTGGATGTTGAATAGGGTCATTCCTGCTGAGCTGATGCCATAAAGCCAGTCAGCAGCAAATTTGGGGACTTGGAATGGGAGGCCAAAGCGGCTGCATAGCCCTCAGATTGATTTACAGCCCCTGCATCCAGCCTAGGCCATGGGCTGTGATTATTTCTCAGCCAGACACACAAGCCAATCGTTTCAAGAAGCTAAAACACTCTTCAAAATTTATGAGGAAAATGATGGCTTGTTGAATACATGATGTAGCGAGATGTAGTTTTACATTAACTTAAGAGGCATTTATGGGGCAATATTCATCTTCTCCGTATTATGGCAAGTATAATATGAGAGGATGCTATGTCATGGGGGTGAGAGACCTGGCAGATAAAGCACACAGAAGGAGACCATGATGAAATGGAAAAAGGCAGGAAGAGTCAGAGCCACAGGCTGCACGTGGATGGGGCAGGAGGACAGGTTAGTGTGAGGACGGGAGCTGCAGGCCTCGTCCTCCACTGACAGAGAGGGAAGTTTTCTTTTACTTTCATGTAGATACCTGCTGGCTGAGGATGTAATCTATAGCCTGCTCTGAAGATTCACTTGTGCAACTCAAGGGCAGACTGTGTTCATCATGCAGACACTGCAAAGAGCTGCTCAGCTTTGTTTTGCTGCGGCTCAGTGGATACGTCACCAAGGGCACATAACACATTGCCAGTTCCAGCAGATCACTGTACAGGCTGCAGCAAGGGCTTGGAGCACTGGGGATGATCTGTAAATATGTGAACATGTGAAAATGTAGATGATTACTCCTAGTTACATTCTTCCTAACAGAATTTTTCCATGGAAATAGGTAGGTAGGCTGATAGTTTTGAGCGGTCTCACAGACTGACTTGGGATCGTGGCAGAAAGCACATGTCGCTACTCGCTAAATATAGCTGGGTACTCATAGACTTCACTCCAGCTGGCAAACCAAGCAGCTACTTTTCTTTCCCAGCTCTGTCAGTCACACATCTGACTCCTCTGAACACACACCACAGGCTGAACTCTCTGCCTGCTCCAAACCAAGACTCTGCATTTTATACTTGCAAAATTGTAGCTGAAAGCAATTCCAAAGCAATTTTATCCCCTGCATTTAGCTGCAGGCAAAATCTTGCACTGGAAACAGCTTGACTTGGTAACTGAGAACAAATTGCTATCTAATTGCAGCTGTGAATTAAAGTAGCAGCCTCTGTGTAAACCCTGACCCTGTGGTATCTTGTGCCAGGCAACGGGGACCAGCTGGGACTGCCTCCCCATTCCCATGCACAGCATGGTAGCACAGGCCACCAGGACGTTGGCACTAGGCACAGTGGGTCATTGGTGTGGCCAAGAAGTATAGTAAGTAATTGAAGGGAAAACCCCAAGGGGGCAAGGCTGCTGTAATTGTCTGCTCATGGCCCTTGGCAGCCTTATGCCCTGCCACAGAGCTGCAGTTGGTGGCCATGGAGCAGCGTGGCTGAAGGGCACTCACAGGACAACTGCCACAGAGAGCAAACTGGCTCTGGCATCTTGTTCTCCGTAGAAGTTGTTCCCTGAGCTGTGACAGTTGCCTTTAGTTCTGTTTCTTTTAGCTCTTACAGCAGTGGCCAGTCATCAGGTGACTAAAGAGCTTTTAGTGCAAAGCCAAGGGTCTGTGTCTGATGGCTTCCTTCCTCTTGGAGAACTGTGGTGCTTGCCTGTCCGCTATCTGACCACTATATTCCTGGGGGAGGAAGAACTTTTGTCCCTATCCATTTTATCACCCTCTATTAGATAAAACAGTTCTAACAAATTGTAGAATTCATGTGAGTCAACCACGGTGAATACCTGGACAGAGTATTGCACCTGCCCAATCTGTTAACACGCCTTGCTGCTCCCCAGCCTCTGCTTTTGCAAGGATTTTAACCAACACTGACTATACTGCTGATTGCATGGGGTTTTCTTTTAGTGAAAATAAAACTGAAGGGTTATACAGTGGCTACACCATCCCATCTGGTGCGCACAGCAGGTGGGAATGGGGCACCACTAATGAAGAGCAATACTGGATTGGAGAATGAGGCAACGCATTTGGAGCCATGTAGAGCGACCAGCTACAGGGAGACAGACTGAGATTAGAGGGGAACCGTAGAGTTTTAGGGGCATAGGTAAGGTTGCAGAAGCCATGCTGAAGAGGCAGGAAAGCAGAATGACGTATAACACCCATTACATCGAAGGGAAATTAAAAGGATTGATTGATATCAATTATCAGGTACAATTTGTTGCTGCACAATTGACACGTTAATCACCTCCCTGCTGCATTTCAGCAGGGCAAGATTTTTGACCAATTTGAAAGGTTTACAGCAACAATACGATGCTGATTTATCTCTCCTTAATAAAAAAGTGATCAACTGAAACCTGCATCCATCATTCTGTTTATCACTCATGGTGATTTATTAACTAATTATACTTACAGTGGGTCTTTTTCTATAAGTATGGATAATAGAGTGATGCAGTGTCAGTGCAAGTCATAAATAATGCCACCGTACAGTATGTTTAATACTTACTCCTAGGACCAGCCCATAACAAGATGCCTTGATTAAGGTAAGCAGATGGCTTTGTTTGTCAGGAACAGTCCTGAAATTGCACTTTGAGGAAACTAGTCCATCTCTCATATTTCCAGCGCTGGACATCACACAGATGTCTCGGTCATGTAATTCGGATCAGGTGAAAAGTTCTCAGGTTGGCTATTTTTCATAGGCATTTGCAAACCTTCATGAGAACTTGTTACACCCCATGACTGGATAGCAGTGTTGCATTTCAGAATCAAGGCTGTGATTCATACAACAAGAGTAAGACAAATACAACAAAAAAGAAAATCACTGTGGATTTTAAAGGGATGGGGAGCTGACAAAATCAGAACTTCTCTAGCCCTCATAAAAGGAAAGGGAGATTTATTTGAGAGGGAGTTAAGTGGCAAGTATTAAGCCCCTAGATCTTTGAGCTTTGAGATAAGATTTCTGGTCCATTCGTGGTATTAAGGATTGGAGTATTAGCAAGTGGGGAAAAAAATGCAAGTGAAAGACTTAAAATCCTGAGAGATGACCTTTCTGGGCTTGGAGCCAGCGCCTGAAAGTTAATGTCCTAGAGAAAGATCCCAAGTTCTGGACTCCTAAAAATCAGAGCCAAAACATGTTAGAGATGATGTTCACTGGAGGTCACCAAAAAGTTGCTAAGACTGGATCAAAACTCAGAGCAGGCTGAGTTCGCTCAGCATTTTATTAATGTTACAGCAGACTTTCCGAGTCCACTCAGTACTCCATAACTCCTTTAAGGGTTATGAGAAAACTCGGTACATTAGATTTTTTTCCTCTTTTCTGTGGTGATATTTTTATGTCCAGGACTATCCAGGTGGTGCAATGTGGTTGTAAGTCATTGCCACCAAGGAGCTACAACACTCCTCCCTTCTGTAATAGCTGCCTCTTGCTATGGCCAATTCAAAGTGATCCAGAGAAAGATGAAGAAACCAACTTTAATAAATGAGTTATGCATCTAGGAGAGAACTTCCTTTATCCAGTAGTGACTAACAGAAACATAATCATGTACAAAAAGCAGTGATGGAGTCTATTTACAAACCTCCTTGGAGATACCTTGGAGTATCATGATCTCTAACAGAAACTGGAGGTCTTGTGTTCCCACTTTAACAGCTCTAGGAACTCCTCTGTCCTGTCCCATGTTGCCTTCTAAACATACATTTTTAAAGCAGTGCAGGCTCCTCAGGGCTTGAGGTATCCTGTTATCCAGATGGGTAGCTCTAAAATCACCTGCCTTCGGTGGTTAGAAATGTCTGACACTCCATCCAAATCTATTCACGATCAAGTTTCTAACCTTTTGAGCTTAAATCAAAATCACCTTCTGATTTACAGAATTTCTCTTTGATGTTTGCCCACAAATGCATTTAGAGTCCATTCTTTTCCCTTCTAATAAACAATATAATCTCTCTTAGAACAATGTTGTATTCCCTTAAAGAAGGTACCTTGTTCTTATCCATCACTGGACTAGATGTATGGAGACCCTGGACTCCATCTTTCAGTTTTACAGAGGTGTAGATCATACATGGCTCTTCATTTGTAGTATTGATTGATCTCTGTAATTAAGAACCTCATGTAGAAGTAGCATAAATCGACAGTTATCCCATCATCCTGGGACTCCATTCCCAACTCTGCAGCTGACTTGCTCAGTAGACTTGTCTAAGTCACCTGTTGCTCTTCCTATCCTGAAAATGTTAGATGTAGCACATACATTCTTTGGGACAGAATCTCTTACTCTATTTGGACAATGCCTGCTAGATCCCAAGCTAAGCTTGCCTTTATTCAGGTTATACTCTTTTTACTAACTAGATGGATTTTATTGGGGTGAATACTTGCCCACTGAAATGCAGCCACTTCTAGCATAAAATGGCAACGGCTGAGCAACACAGCAAAACCAAGTTGTAATATATTACCAGAGGTCAAATGGTAGCAGCACACCTGATTACTAGGGTGGTAGGAAAGAGAGGATGTAGGTGGAAAGACCATGATTAGTGCATTATCAGCAGGTTTTCTAATGAAGAGTAGACACTCAAAACAGCAGCAAATAATTGTTAAATTGTTACATAATTAATAATTGTTTAAAAGCAATGCAACCATATAAAAAAATCCCGGTTTGAAAATGTTCTAGCATGGCTTCTCAGCATAGGCACTGCTGGGTGGGTAGGAGTGCAGCTGTAGAAACACTGCAAACATTACCCAGCACCTCCCAAGGGAACAAGCAGTGAAAGATTCATAATTTATAGGGGGCAGTCAGTGCTCAATAATTAGGGCATAATTTACACTGAATAGGTTTGGTGGCAAGAGGAGAAAAGCAGTTTTGTTTTTTCTCTTGCTTCTTCCCCAAGCATCTGCCCCCAAGCTTGGAGGGGAGAGGACACTGCTCTGGGCAGACTTGGTGTGCTCCAGTGAGGTTTTTCTCATCATGGTCCTGTCTCACCTCTCCTGCATCGCTGGTTCCCTCAAGGGCATCAGCCCATAAGCAGTGGTTTGTAGGTTTTCTACAGGTCATATTTCTCTGCTGTGATACTTGATATCTCTCTTCCCTTTCTGATTATTAATCCATATCCTCTTTCTTATGCCATGGGCTTGGAGCATCCAGACAAGCCCATACCCCAACTTATCCTGTGCTCTGTAACAGCACATCTCATGGACTTGAGCACATGTCCATGCCCTGTGAGGTGCTTAGCACCTTGTACCCACTACCTTCCTCAAGACCCGAAGACTGGGATAGCAGTAAGAACAGTGCAGCACTTGTTCTGCCTTTTAGCCACAGCACTGCCATGCCAATCGGCTGCTGCTAGCTGGCCTTTGAATGCATCTTGAACAACCCTCACCTCTGCCCTGCCTGGTCTTGCAGGGCTCAGCACAACCATCTTCACCTGCCTTCCAGTCAGCGGAAACTCTAATGTAACGGCACATGAGTTAAAGAAATCCAGAGAGTTTCAGAGCAAATATGCACCTGATATATAGGAGGAGGGGCAGAAGGGAGTACAACCATGTGAATCTGTGCCCAAGATACCAAAGTGAGGGAGAACAGAAAGCTATTATTTTTGCAGCATCTTACACACCTCATGTTCTTAAAGTATGTCTTTGGAGCTGATACATAAGCCAGACTAACAGGACCTGCAGACCTAGAATTAAGAGGAAGTTATGCTCAGAACCTTACCAATTACCTCTTCCCTCCTTATGAGTTCCTGATGACATCAGCTGAAGCCTTCATATTCTGCCCCATCCTGTTGAGTAACCTTGCTGCAACCTGTTAGACTGCAACAGCAGTGAAGTGAGTGGGAGATGCCCCAGTCTGAGCCAGGCTTAATGCAATACGCCGTTGTGGCCAGTGCCAGCAGCACACGACAGCGCACCCATCACTAATGGATGGCACCAGACCAAGAGGTTTATTCCCTCTGTTAGGCCACCTTGACCCTGCTGGGGCAGCAACAGCAAAGAATTTCAATTTGATTTCCTTGTAGAGAAGAGGCTTGCTAGGGTGGCAGAAAAAAATTACTTAGGTTCATCTTTCTCCCATTTTAGAAAAATTAATTTTTGAGAAACCTCCACAGTTTCACTATTTCTGGTCTCTAAATCATGCAGTCTGACAGCCTATCTGGGGCTATTTATTGGCTTGCTTGCAGGGAGCCATCTTCTAAGAGCCAGAGCTTGATTTAAAGACCACGAGTGCCATCTTCTGGAAGTTTGCAGTGATATTTCTGCCCTCCTTCCCCTGCACCCCGGTCTCCTTTACCATTTGTATGGTTATGGCATAAATCTCCATTCCAGAGGGAAGAGATTAATTGCAATAAACTTTACCCTGGGCTTTCCATCGCTGCATGCCAGAACATTTGACACCTATTTAGGTGAGCACTCCAGTCCTTATCATCCTGTGGGAAAGCAGAGGTAGAGAGACGTGAAATAACTTGGCCTGTCTGCTCTTCTGCAGGCACACAAGGAGGTCTGAGATGTTATGTAGCCTTCAGAATACCCCAACAAGCCCAGGATCAGGAGATGCAGTGGGACTCCAGACTGGCTTTCATTTTGGAGCCCTTTTCTCCCATGGAGAAGACAACAAAAACCTTTCTTCTCTTTTCTCTGTTAATCCACTAAAAAAAATGCCCAAAGATTTAACTCCAAAACTATGTGCTTTACAAAAACCCCAGAGTTTCACAGACTCCTAGCCAAAGCCCTGGAATAACTGTCGGCACAAGGAAATGCCTGAGCACTGCAGAGCTGGGTACAGGGCATTGAGAGCAGATGAGGGTGGTCAGGGAGCTCAAGGAAGAGATAGAGCCTGTAACCTGAGGATCGTGCCCCTTTGCAGAGGGTTTACAACAGCTTTGGTTTCTTCTCTGTAAAAGTCATCGTAGTCTTTCATCAAGGTTTAATTTATGTGTATGGAAAGGGAAGGAAGCAGGCTGATCCCAGCTCTGCCAGAGCTGCAGTGGCATGGAGGACACTAGCCTGCTGGCCCGGGAGTAACTGCAGCAGTGAGAAGCCTTTTCAGCCAACATGAATTAGTTTGAATATTATGCAGAGATTCCTGTGCCTGAAAGTGGTGATAGGCAGTTCCCCTGCTATGGGTTTGCTGGGTGGACAATGCTGCTAAGTCTGAAGGGGAAGAGTGGATGGGTGCAGGCGCTGGGCTGTCTGAAAGCATTGCCCCTCGTTGTTGCAGCCTGTAGAGCAGCATGCAGTGCAGTACATGCATGCAGTGTGCCCACGGACCAGCAGGCAGCGTGTCCAGCAGTGTGCAGTCCATACAGCTGTATGCAGGCAGCACCGCTGCGTGCAGTCTAGTCTGTACAGCTGTGAGCAGTCCGATCAGCACACCAGAGCGCAGTGTATACAGCACTTTGTAGCCCACGCAGCAGCATGCAGGATATATAGCAGTATGCAGTGCATACAGCAGTGCACAGGCCCGTTTGTACAGCACTGTGCAGTCTGTACAGCAGTGTGCAGTAGGTATGGCCATGTGCAGGCCAGTCTGCACAGCGGCTTGTGGTCCATGCAGCAGTGTGCAGTACACGCAGCAGTGTGCAGTACACACAGCAGGGTGTAGTCCATACAGCAGCATGCAGTACGTACAGCAGGGCATAATCTGTATGGCAGTGTGCAGTAGTAGACCAGTGCATAGCCCATGCAGTAGTGTGCAGTCCAGCCCATATTAGCAGCACGTGGTCCGTACAGCAGCAGAACAGTGTGCAGCACAGCCTGCATAGCACTATGTGGTCTGTACAGTACCATGCACCGGCAGAGCAGTGTGCAGGGCAGCCTACATAGTGCTATGTGGTCTGTACAGCACCGTGCACCGGCAGAGCAGTGTGCACCGGCAGAGCAGTGTGCAGCGCAGCCTGCATAGCGCTATGTGGTCTGTACAGCACCGTGCACTGGCAGAGCAGTGTGCACTGGCAGAGCAGCGTGCACTGGCAGAGCGGTGTGCAGCACAGCGTGCAGTGCAGCCCGCTCAGCAGAGCGCGATCCGTACGGCACGGTGCCGCAAGATGGTGCTCTGAGCTCTCGCTCCCGGTCCTCCCCGGAGGCGGCCAGGGCTTTCTCACTCTGTTCAAGGATTTGACAGAATCACGCAGTCATGGAAGGGTTGAGGTTGGAAGGGGCCTTTAAAGATCATCTAGTCCAACTCACCGGCTCCAGGAAGGTCACCTCGAGCAGGTTGCCCTTCTCAGATGGCTTTTGGACGTCTCCAAACATAGAGACTCCACAGCCTCTCTGGGCAACTTGTTCCAGTGCACAGTCACTTTAACAGCAAAAAACTTTTTTCCTTATTTCCCCCAAGTCACCCCAGGGGAGGCAGAAAGACTCAGGCAGAGAGAGTTCAGGAGACGGCAAAGCCTCCCCCTACTCCTTTTGTCCGTACTCCAGGTCTGCAGATTTATTTCTCCTTGTTAACAGTTCCCACAGCCTGGGCCTGATAAGTGCAAATCACGCTGTGCGTTGACACCCAGGTGCAAGGGAACACGTGGGATCACGGGGATGGTCCTGCCTGGGCACAGGCCCTCGCTGCAGCCCTCCGCGTGCCGGCGGACTGTGCAGGACAGCTCAGCTGCAGCCTCCCCTCCCACGCAGCCCGCGCGCAGGCTGCTCCGCTCCCCACCACCACCTCGCACCGCTGAATCTCGCCTTGCCGGGCAGCTGCATCACGTGTCGCTACTGCAGGAAGAGGACAGGTGGTGCGACGTGGAGATGGAGAGTGGTAGGACCCCACAGCACGTCTGCCCCGGCAGGAGGGCTGAGCAGCCGTCCACGTCCTGGTGCTGAGAGTGAACATGGAAAGGCATCGCCCAGGGTTTTTCCCAGGCGGAAAGTTAGAGAGTTTCCCTTCCCAGGGAGTCAGCAAAAAGTCTTGGAATCTGGTAACTAAAAGGGGCTGGAGGCAGAAAATGAGAGCTCAGCTCATTGGTCTCCTGAGCAGTTGGTTTAAGCCACTTTTGAAACACCAAGTGTGCCTGGTGTAAACCGAACTGGAGCAGAGTGGCTCTGCTAGGTGTTCAAAGCCCTTTGCAGGCAAAGGTTTGAATACCAGATTTCATTAAACTCCATTGTAAGTTACATTCTTATGTGATGAAAATTCCCAATTTTAAAAGCTAACTTTCACAACTGTAACCTTAAATGATGATTTCCAGGGAGAGAGGGGGACCAGAGAATCGTAGGAAAAAATCTCATTAAATGCAACTGAATTCTTGCCGACTTTTGAACCAAACAGCTGAACCTCAGATGTGTTTGCAGGGAAAGCAGAGTCCTCATGAAGGAAAGGGGAATGGCATCTGCCAAATTCGCTCCCCTTGTGGTCTGAGCCCATTTAGCCAAATGTTACCTGGAAACTGGCAACATTATCTGCGATACGATGACTTAAGTCAAATGAGTTAAGCCGCAGCTTGTCCGGTTTTCAGAAGAGTGATTGCCGCCAATAGCACCATAGGCAAGATTTCAGAACAAAGACTTTTTCTCATGAGTTAGCAAAAGCAGTGCTAGCTATTCACGATTGATCCCCCTCTCATAAATTACATTTAAGACTAGGATTCGGTGTCATCAGAAAAGAAACGTTTTAATTTTATGTAGCCTCTTTAACAGGCGCTTAAGGAGAATGATAGTGTTGTCAGGGGCTCAGGGTGAAGGGGAGGATATTTTGTTTGCCCAGGAGGGTTTAGCCTGTGAAGTGGTTGTGGGGAGTTACGACAGAGTCATCAGCTGACAGATTTAGGGGAAGAAGCAGAGATCAAAGAGTGGGGCACAAAGAGCCCATTCGTGGGGGAGAGGAGGTGTAGCTCCCACGGGAATGCCACCACGGCACTCTGGTGCCTGTAGATGTGCCAAGTCCCACGTTGGGGCTCAGAGGAGCTCCTTCCACAGTGTCGCAAACACCATTCCTCCCGGCCTCTCCGCTTTCCTCTGCTCCCTGCCAGCTCGTCACCCGTGGCCACAGGAAGAGTTCTAGGTTGTTCGAGTCATGTTTGGGTACCCTTGGCCACATCGTCGTGTGCCATGGGACCATCACCTGGCACCAAGTGGGTGCTTCTGCACTGATGCAGGACACGGTCAATACCTTTGACTCCGTGAATCCCCCAGATTTGACCCTGGGACATCAGGGGCTCCAGCCTGGCATTTCAATGGCTCTTGGAGATGTCCATATCCAGACTCATGGGGCAGCATAAGATTTGCAGCTTCTACGGTCACTAGTTCTTTTTAAAACTGCTCTAAGCAGCAGAAGTACACCCTAGCGGCTTCAAAATTAGAAAGCGATAGCCCAGGCCTGTTTAGAAACAGGGGTGATCTTTGAAGCTGTAACGCCAGCCCTGTGAGGCAGTTCCTGGGAACTGGTAGCTCTGTAGTCCCAGTCTAAAGCATTCAGAGTGACTTGGAAAAGCCAAGAATTAATTTAGTAAGTATGCATTCCTTCCACAGCAGCATCTTCCTCTTCCTCTTTCCAGACTATATCCTTAAAAAGCAGCACACAGTCATTAATGGACAGTTTCTAACCGTAAGGGTAGTCAGTCACTGGTTACCAGTCACTCAGCAGACACAGCCATGACTTTTACACCATGTTACTCGCTGGGGGCCGTGACCCCTGGGGTCTTTTCTTCCTCCCAAGGGGCTGAAGCTTTTGGCCCATCGCTGCTCTGACTCCTTGGCAGAGGCGGCTCTGGGTACAGGGCCCTGTTGCAGCAGGAGTCCCTGGGCAGCCCCAGCTGCTGTGCATCTTCCTTCCCACGGAGGTTTTGCAAGCCGCATTTGTAGGGGTTTGTTTTTATAAACTTTTCCTGCCTGTGTAGCAGGTTAAAGAGCTTTGAAATGGAAGGAGGGGAGAGCAGCATATTAGGTCATCTCCATGGGAACATCCTGGGAAGATTGATACATGCCCCGAGAGGCGTGTGCAGTTATTAGCATGTTCCAGATCCTTTCATGCAGCTTTTTTTTTTTTTTTTTTTTTCCTGCTGAAGAGGAGGAGGAAATAGAATGTTTTCAAGGAGGAAAGAATGTGAACATCTAAGAAAAAAGCACCGCCAAAAATCCCAGCCCTGTTCTGCAGCGAGGCTGTGTAGCCTGCCAAGAGAGAGCTGTTTATCGCAGTGGAGCTGTGAGACTCTGGCACCCATCAGCAGTGGAGGAAGCCGTGTCAATCTGCCCAGGAAGGGACCAGCCTGCCTGTGCCATCAGATGATACCTGTCGTTGCCAGCAGGATGTGGAGCAGGGCTCATCAGCCGGCCGCGAGGAGGAGAGTACCAGTGGTGCACCCAGCGGTGGCATTCCCATTGCTCCGAGCACCATGCAAGTGCACCCACCAGTGGTGTTGCTGTTGTGCTGAGCACCACATGGATGCACCCGTCAGTGGTGTTCCCATTGCGCCAAGCACCACACAGGTGCACCCACTGGTGGCATTCCCATTGCTCCGAGCACCATGTGAGTGCACCCATTGGTGGCATTCCCATTGCACTGAGCTCCACGCTCGTGGCCGCTGCCTGGACCACTGGTGCCTCCTTTGTCCACTCGGCAACTACACACTGTCTTTCCCCATCACGGCATCAGGTTCACGCAGACACACAGGGCTGGCTTGCTTCTGTGTGCCTCAGTTTCCCCCCAAACAAATGCACTCTAGAAGGGTCCATTCCTCCTGGCCAGCATTTGGCGATGCCAAGAGCCTACACATATGCTAACCATTTCCAAGAGCAATGGTGGGCTGAAGACAAGCCCTTCAGTCTCGCTGGAGCCAAGAATGAGAGACCAGATGGTGCCTGACCTGACAAAGCCCCCTGCGATCTTCTGTTTGTTATTCTCCTAAAAGCACATTGCTCTGGGAAAAATCCAAGGATTCATTTCCAGGACCCAGGCTCTTTTCATGTGTAATAACAACTGCACGTATTTTGGCCACACGCGTTGCTCATACAAGGCCCTCGTGCCATTGCAATAAGGTTTTGGGGTGCACAGGAGCCAGCGAAACCTCCTAAAAAATCAGGCTTGTAGTTCAGCCATCAGCTCCTTTGGAGCAGAGCTGCAATTATCTTCCTGTCCCTGGTTTGTACAGCCCCTAAAAAGAGAGAGTCTCAGCCGTGGCAGTCATCCCATGGGTGCTACCCCAAAATTACTAGCAAAAAAGAATAATTTAGAATAGAAACTTCTGCTCTGGGCTATGTAGTAATTAATTATTAATAAATGATAGCATTCAGGAGAAACTTGGATATTGTAGGATTGATTTTAAGTGCCCGTCTAAGCGTACTTGAGCACAGAAATGGATCTGTAATTTGCATTTCAGGCAGAGAGTGACGTTTCCCCCCCCTCCTTCCCCAGTTAGTTTCTTTGGGGCAGTGAAATTTGGCTGGGTAGTTTCTGTGCAGCGGGAGATCAGGTCCAATTTCCATGCATGTAGCAGGATCACAATTTGAAAAGCTCAAGGTGTACATTTACAATAATAATAATAAAGCACCCACAGAGACATTTTAAATGCAAATGAAAAGAAGAAAAATATTGACTCCTGTTACAACTTTGTTTTTGCTGTAACTAAACCTTAGCTCCTAAACCGTCTCCTCCGCCTGTCCGAGAGCAGAGCGCGACACCCGCTCCCGCCTCTCCTCCTGCCCGCCAGCACGCGGCCGGAAAAAGGTTGTAGCTTGGACCCGCCAGGAAAGGGGTCTCGCAGTTTTGATTTCAGTCACTTCTAACAGTTGTTCTTCGCCTGCAATATCCGATCGTATCCCCTCTCTCTTCCTGTGTTAATAGACACAGCTTCCTTATCTGGCTTTTAAAGACATGGCCATATTGTGTGTTTGCTCATATGTTTTGTTGTCTTTGCACATATGTACATAGCTATATATAACTACCGAGTGCGTATTTTTATCTGTAATTATAGTATCGTTCAGTCTTTATGTTTTAGCTAGCAACTTGGTAGGTCGTGCGCGACCTTGGAAGAGAGAGGGCTGAGGAAGCAGTGATTTGGGCTCCGCGGTCGAGGCGGGTTTGAGCCCAGCGTCACGGCGCCGTCTCTCTTCCGCATACAAAGCAACCGCCGCAGCTGTACGGCCCTGCTCCTCGCACACAGAGCGAGATCTTCGGAAATTCGGGAGTACGTCTGTTGCTCAGTTTATTAATTGCAGAAAGAAGCCCTTGAAATTTATCATTCGATGTCAGATTTTGGCGAATGGGAGAAATTGGCAGTCGGGGAGCACAGACAGGGTTTATATTCAGAAGGCACATGGAGGTAACGCTTATTTGGGCCGTGCTCTCTGTAGCTTTTAAATGAAGACAGAGCTCTTAATCTAAAGGCACATTTATTTTTTGCAGCAAAGAGGTTGTCTGAGAATGAAACCGATGATTTAAAAAACAAAGATTAGAAAAAAAGAAAAAGGGAATTGAAACTGTGTGGGCTATTTTGATCCAGCAAGATGAATGAAATGCAAAAAAAAAAGGGGGGGGGGGTTAAAAGTTTTGAGTTACCAAAAAAAAAAAAGAGGGGTTAAAAGTTTTGAGTTATAAAACAAAAAGGCAAAAAATCCACCTGAAAGCGTGAAACACCAAGCAGGTGTGCTCAGCACCAAGCACTGGCAAAGCTGGGTGTTTCTGCGGGCGAACACGGGAAGACCCCAGCAGTCAGACCCAGGACAACGCTCATCCGCACGGCGTTTCCCCGTCAGAGGCCTGCCGCGGGAACGCGTCTCCGCTTCGCTGCTGCTCCGTATTCCCAGCTGCTGAAGCAGAACGGCGCTGGCGGAGCCGGCGCGAGGGTGGATCGGACCCGCAACCCGGCAGCCGAAGGCTGCGGGAGAAGCCCGCGGAGAAGAGGTCCGTGGAGCACGCGGAGAGGAGCGCTGTGCGCGCCCAGCCCCCTGGGGCCCGGCCCGCTCGGAGCCCTGCAGCCTCTCGCCCGTCCCCCCCGCGCCCGCAAGCGCTGCGGCGGGACGGCGGCCTCGGCACCCCGGAAAACGCCCTGGTGGGCGGCAGGCGGAGGAGAGCAGCTCTAGCAGCTCCATGCCTCCTGCAGGCGCCCCCCCGGGCGGTGCAGTCCCTGAGCGTGGAGGGGAGAGGGGACAGGACAGCTCTGCTCCGGGAAGCAGCCGCATCTCCCACCAGAGCAGCGCAAATGGGGCTTTGCGCTGCAGCGGTGAGGATCTGAGACCTGCTCGGATCCGATCCGGAGGGGCACTGAGCCCTCGGCTCCCTGCAGCAGTGCTGTGGAGTTGTTTCACTGAGGGCAGAAAGGCATCGCCAGCCCGAGGACTGCAGGAACTGCACACGCACGAAGACGTGGCAAAGCATGCGACAGGGTTTCACAGCTCTGCATCAAACTATTTCTCCAGAGCCCAAAACCTGGTCCTAGTGGGACCAAAAGAGAATGGTGAGCTAAGGAGAAAGAGCAATTTCCATTCTGGTCTGGTGAAAATCCACCACGGTGGCTCCTGTCTGCTACCTTGCAGCAGGGACTTGGCCAAGGACAGTGGCCAGGCACATGTAGTTGCCTGTTCTCTTTTGGTGGGACCCTACAGTGCAGAAGTTGCACTGCTGTAGTGAGGATGGCACAGTAAAAACGCAGCACGCGTGTGCTCTGGGGGATGCTCTCCCACCAGGACAAATCGGTGTCACTGTGGTGGAGCTGTCTTGGTTGAAACAGGAACAGACTAAATAAAGAAGGGCAAAATCATCTTTTTGCCCACAGAGTCAGGTTCATGCTTAGGTGTCAGCAGAGATCCTTTCCCACGTAAAGCAGAAAACACCTCCACCTACTTCGCTGCTCCTTCCAATAGACCTGCCCTTCTGGTCTCTTGCTCTTAGCTATTTGGATTGGTGCTATTCAACCGCATTATATTTAAATTACCAGTCAAGCAGCTGAACTTCCCACTCTTAAGCAATACGACCATACCCTGACTGCTCTGGGGGTGCCCATGTCAGCTTGTTTTAATCATTTTTGCCCAAGTGACTATACAGACATACAAACAGAGTGGCTGGGACTTTTAGAGGCCTTGCTGAAGTTTATTATCTTTTATAAATGCAGTGAAAATAATTGGTTCTTAGACATGTACTTGCAATTTGATACAAAGGAGTAAAAAATGAGGCCACATGAGATGTAAATGAGGAGTAACTCCAGAGCTGCTGGTTGCAGCAGAGCAGGGTGCGCCAGAGCAGCAGGATGCAATGAGCCTTCATGATGTGGAGGGGTTTTAAAAGGGTTCAGTACCCAGTGCAGGTGACTCCTGAGCCTCCAAGATCACCTAGGCTCCAGATAAGAACAGCCTGGATGGTTTGAAGGTCACTACACAAAATCCAGAACCTGAACTTGACACAGTCTCCCAATTTCATGGCCCTTCTCAGTGATTTGAGGAAGGAGCCATAATGCTGCAAGGTCTGGGGCTGAGGCTGCTCCAAGTTGTATCCAGGAATTGCATCTGCAGTCTCTTGCTCCAAAGCAACTCAGAGCATTGCTCCAACATGTTTCTGATGGCAGCTGGTTTAAGACTTCCAGCCTCCTCACTTCCTCATTACTACCATCCTCCCACCATCAGTTGTCCTGACAGAAGTTATTGAGATAGAAGTCATGGTGCTGATAGAAGTTATTCACTGCAAGTGGAATCAGGAAATTGATGAAAAATAATCAGCAAATGGTGGAGTTGAGAGTGAGATTTGAAGGATTTAATATTGCATCCAGGAGTTTTGCTTGTGTGACTGCATAGCTGCCCCAGAGGTTAACAAGAGCTGCAAGGCAGGAGATCACAGGGGGTTATTTCACCAAAAGCTTGGCTTCACCATCTTCCATACCCCAAGAGGACACCCAAGGCTCTCCAAGCCCTGGTTGCTGGCCCCGTGTGCTGCGGCCAGGCATTGCCCCAAGTCCTGCACCCTGGCTCCCCTTGCCGGGCAGGGAGGAGGTGGGAGGATCTTGCTTCCCATTCCCAATGACTCCATTCATGTGTCGCAGCCGTCCGCATGGGTGTCATGCCAGCGCCGTGGGATGCTTTAATAAGTCCACTGAGGCACTGTAAGGGCACTGCTCACTCTCAGCAGCACGACAGCCATGAGTGCTGCCAGCACTTCCCCCTCAGGTGCTCCTCGGGTGAGCAACCACAAACTGATGGCCAAGCCCAGGCTACTTGCCCCAGCCTGCTGGCAGGAGCAGGGTCGAGCTCTTCACTCTCATTTTCCACTACCTAAAGCCTCTCTGAGTGGCACATCAGGTTCGCTGAAATGTCCTGCCTCGCCATCCAAACAACAAAATCTCAATCCTCTATGGGGCTTTTTCTTCTGAAGCACTTTAGGAAGAGGACCAGCATTATCTCCTTCCTTTTCGCAGATGGGGAAACTGAGGCTCAGAGCAGCTCATGCAGTTGCTGCAGCTCACCTTGCCCAAGTAAGCAAGTACCCAGAACTGGCAGTTTTGTCCTGTGTGCTGGTGTAAGGGGATTCTCTTTGCTCAGTCCTGTGCACATTTAATACCCAGCTGAGAGGCAGATGCGCGCAAGGTCAGTGTGCAGGCAGGCTCCTCTGCTGGCCTCGAGCCATGCCAGGAGCCATGCAAAGCTGCAGCTGATGTGGAGCTTTGAGCCACAAAGTTGACGGGATGGAAAAGGGCCCTGGGCCTCCTACCCGTGCCCCACGCACCCTCTATACCAATGTCACTGTGACAAGGCTGCTCGTGCTCCCCTCTCCTATGTCCAGCTCCTCCCCACGTCTCATCCCATGCTAGCACCAGGTTTATGAATGATGCCCCTGCTCCAGTGACAAGGGGTCCTGCCAGGCCACGGTGGCTCATTCCAGGGGCGGAGGTACAGGAAGATCCTGCTGCCTTGAAGAGCAGCTAATGGGGGGTAAAGTCAGGTGCTTAAAGCACATGGGTTGGATCGCAGGGAGGGCACGGCGCCATGCTCCCATCCAAGCCAGGCCTGGCTGCTTGCCCAGTCCCTGGGAAATATAAGCGTGACTCATGAGCGGTCTGTGCCAGGTTACCACTACGCGACTGAATTGCCATGAAACAGCTCCTGAATCATCACATCCTGGCACTGGAGCAAAGGCCCGCGCTGGCGCCACTTCCCTCTCATGTACAGGGCAGGAAACGACAGCGGTTCAAGAGCTGCTTTCTGGGGAGCAAGACCATCTCATGGCTGGGCCACCACCTCCGGTGCCATGCTCCTTTCCCAAGTGGCCACTGGCAGCTGGTTGCACAGAGCCAGCCACAACAGTTACAAGGAAAAAGCATCCTCACCAGTACCAGGCAGAACACTTTAGCTTCAGTTAAACATCTTAGATAGCTGGGTACCCACATCTTATTTCTGATGATTTTTGATGATGTTTTCTATATATCTGTATCTATACACACACACACGTGTATATTTGTAGAGAGTTGGCATGATCCAAGATGAGATCTTCTGGACAGTGCTATTGCTATTTGCAGTCTGAGCTCATCTGGGCCACTCGCTCCTCATATGGTGGGAGCACAAGCGTGCTGATCTGGGACTAGGGGTTACTGCTGTGAGAAGTTTCTCCCAACACCTTTTCTCAGCCCCTCTGGCATGGGTGGTTGCAGCACCTCCTCACAGCTTATCTGCCAGCTCTGTAGTTTGGTATAGAAAAAGGACCAAAGAAAAAGGTCCTTTAGAGGACCTTTAATGCCTTTAAATGTGTTAAAGCCTCCCACTGCCGCAGTGAAAGCAGCAATTTGGCAAGAGTGTCCGTGGTGGTGGGGCTTGCCCAAGGGGAAGTCTCTGCTGGGGCACGAACTGAGGTGCTGCGTGATCACTGCAGGGCGCTGGGCCTTTCCTCCTCCCCGGGAGGCAGCCGTGCTGACTGCCACCAAAGCTAACAAAGCTGCTAATAGAGCTACAAGTTGCCTCTGTGTCTAAGGGATGAGGTATTTGTGCTTCATTCAGGCTTTGAAGTCCAAAGACACTTCCATTAGCACAAGCTCCCCTCCAGCCCACAGGACTGGCTGGTGACAGTTCCCTGCAACTCAGAGGCTCTCGATGTGTTAATTCAGATTGAGCTACCTACTAAACTTAGCCTATCTCCAAGCCCTTAGGCTAAAGCAAGAGCTTTGGTGTGAGTCTGAGTGTCCTTTGGGTGCAAAGCGATGGCACCTGTGCAGATGTGAATGTGACAGCTGATCCAGGAGGAGGATTTTGGATGCAGAGGTAGCAGCTCAGATGGCTTTGGCAGAAGCAGGGCAAGCACAGAAAGGCAGGTGGTCTTAATCGTGGGTCTCTCTGGTCATACCTGCTTCAAGCACTTCTTCACACTGGCATCGAAGCTTTCGCTGTGAACCAAAAGCCTCTGTTATATTTTCAGCTCTGCCACAAATTTGAGCAAAGGTTTGGGTTTTTGTTTGTTTTTTGTTGGGTTTTTGTTTGTTTTTTTCTCTGGGCAGTGTTTCAGAAGTGCTCACCAGCTTAGAAGGGGCTGTCTCTGGGATACGTCTGGCCTGGCACTCAGAATGATGAGTATCAGAGCTCCCGTGGATCTTGGATGGGTTTAGGTTGCTCAGCTCTCTTGGAGCTAGGCCCAGCATTCTTCATGTGATGCAACTCCAGAAATGGAAGCACTCCAAGTGAGCAGTTTCTTTCCCAAAATGGGGATTCTTCTTTCCCTTGGATGGAAAACACTACAGAAAGGAGAAATATTATCTCATTATACTGTGAAGGAGCACCATTTATTAACTGTGGGTACCAAATTTAACTCCGAGTATTTTTTTTTAATAGCCATTCTGATATGAATAGAAATGTTTGGGCCCTTTCCTTGCAATGACGGGAATCTGCATCACAGAATTATGCTACTGTGTAAGAAATAGCAACTGAAATCAGCTACGGGAGACAAAGAAGTGAAACCAGCTAGCCTAAATACAGGAGAAATCCATTCCAGGGCACTGATTACAGGAAACGGTTCCCTATCTCAGTTATACTTGCAACACTGCAGCTTTCAGAAAGCCATGCTGTTGCCTCCTACACTTGCCACGTTATGCAGTGGTGGCTTTCCATGTGCACCCCGGGCCTCCCGAGGCACCCACGCCGCTGCTGCAAGCCCAGGGGATGGGCAGCCTCGTCTCCAAATACAGGGCATTTCCCTGTGCAGTAATACTAGGAGGACTGGCTGAAGCGAGGTGGTGCCTACAGGTTTCTTGTTGCTTCCTCAAGCAGGGGAATCACTTTTATTTGTTAGTAGCAGGGAGGCAATGTAGCACAGGGCTGTATTCTGTGATAAGCAATGGTCATCCAGCAGCTGTAAACAATCACAGAAGAGGTACGTGGTTTTTGTATGTATTGACTGGCTCAGTGAGAAAATACATATTATTTACTCCTTTAGAAAATGACCCAGATGTTCTTCCTCTCATCCCTTTTTTATATTGTATACCAACCTTTGCACCACTCCCGGCTCCCTTAACCTCCGTAAATGAGGTTACAGAATCCTTTCTCACAATACAGCACAATTTATATCATCTATTATTTTCTAACTAATAATTCCTGGGATTTCTGCAAGCCTCTCCCTTCCCAGGTGAAACTCGGTAATTAAGACTGACCTTTGAAAGCTACCACTCACAATGGTATCTGCTGGTTCTGCTTAATTTGCTCCCCCGTTGTACATAAAAAACTGTGAATAATTGCAGTGGTTTATTAAAGCAGAAAATAAAAAGCTTCCAAACCACTGAGATCATTCTGTTTCAAAACACTCAACAGCACATAATAGGTATGAATGTTTTGAGCAACTTATCCTCATTAAAAAAAAAAAGAAAAGAGAAGGAAGTCATGTATCTGACTGTTCCTATTTTGTACAAGTGTCACCTTGTTTTAGTGATAACAGGTTTTCAGGATTATACTGCTCTGGAATCCTGCAAACCAGGCAGGTCTCGCTAGTTGTTAAAAGAAAACCTGTAGACTAATAATACAGGCATCCTAACCAAAACTTTTACAAATGATGCGTCAGGACTCAAAAATCATGACAGCATCTTAAAAATGAGATTTTAGGGTTTAAACATGTCTTGTAATTGTTCTTTCACTACCTCCTCAGCTGGCAGAAAGGACTGGTTTCATATTCAGAAGCTTCCCCCTGCCCCCGTCCCCCTTACCATAAAATATGAAGGCTAGAAACTTGCTGTTGCCTCTAAGTAAAGGTTGAGATTCTTATGAAATAACATCAAGGAAAACAAAACAAGCAAACTTGGACATCCTGGAACTGCTAGTAACATCAGAAAAGCTGGCAGCACTATATCTCCTCCTGCACTCCGAAAGGGGGTCAAAGACTTGAACTTTTGATATTGTAATCAAAAGTATCAGGAAATACTTGTATTTAATTACAAAACCTGCTTTGCATTGAAACTTAAAATGCATTACATAACAAAGTAAGCTGAATATGAAAGGATTAATACAAGAAGCACTGTGCGAATAGCTTCATAGGAGGCTAAAGGCAAGGTAAGGGCTTGGAAAGAGGGCTATGGAGGTTCCTGGGGTTTGGATGCATTGGTTTCATGTCCTACACAGGCCCTAGAGCCTCACTTTTGTGAGGCTTCAGCTTCCTAGGCGTGAAACAGCACAGCCTGAGCTAGTTCCTACCTGCGCCAACGTTCCCAGTCAGTGCTGGCAATTGACCTACTTTGAGTAGTAAACTGCTGTCAGATGGCCCTGCTTGCACCATCTCCATCCCGAGGCCGGGCAAAAGTGACGCGCTGCAACACCGCCACCCCACATCCCACGCGGGAAGCTGGCGAGTGAACGGCCCAGAAGCGTGGGTAAGGCTCAGCCCCAGTCCCCTCTTGTTTTGGCCTGAGCACCAAGGTCTCCCCAGAGGCTGTGCCCTCTGGCACCCGGGGCAGGCAGGACTCCCGCTTTCGCTGCGTGTGCTTGGGACAGTTCCCACCCTGGAGCCAAAGCCCAGTGCAGCCTTTGGGGTGACCTTTGGCAAAGCCTTCACAGAGGTCCCTGAAAGCCAGGGAGCCAACTGCAGAGTGAAGAACGCAGGTTTGGGGACGCTGTTTGCCTCTCAAACTCCCTGCCGCAGCTTTTAGAAAGAAGCACTGCAAAAGGGGAGGCTGCAACGCCAGCGCAGCCACCAGCCTGGTCTGGCAAGGGGATTTCCAGCACTTACAGATTTCCTCTGTGCACAGCGTGGGGACACAGGCTGGAGCCACAGTAGGAACCTACTCTGATGCACTGTGTCAGCTGCAAAGCTGGTCAGGAAAAAGGCACCCACCTCCCTCTCCCCAAATGGGTACCCTGAGTTTGATCACAGCAAGAAGCCCCAAGTACACCAAATCAGTCAGATCTCACAGTTCACCAGGACTGAGAACCACAGAGTTTCCTACAGATTTTATATTCAAGACGATTTATGATTTAATTTAAACACGTAGTTTCCAGACGTTTCTTTTTGCAAGCAATCACCTAGGCTACATTAACCTGATGGTGATGTACTGCCATCCCAGGGGGCCCTCAGAGAGACAGAGCAAGACAACAGCACTCAGAGGTGTGAACTTCCCCCATTTATCTTCATGGGGTGTGCGGTCTTGCCAGGGAGGCAAGCGTAATCATGTTAACCCTCTCACTGCCAGCCTCTGCCATTGAATGGGTTGATTATATGGCAGTATGTCCTTTATGGGCCTTTCCCTTCCCTTGCTTGGATCCTCCCTAGCAAAAACGGATGCAAGTTTTGCACGCGTATGGACAGTCCCAGGACGGGGGGAGGGGAGGGTAGCAACTGTGCTAATTAAGCTAAGCTAAAGATTCCTGGAGTGCCACAGTGCAGGTTGTAAGTTTGCATGGTATCTTGAAAGATCTTTTTGTTTTCTGTTTTTTGCAAACAGTTCGTTGCAACAGATGCAGCCACGGAGGTGTTACAGTTGAATACACCTTTGAAGAAGTTATAATTCTCCCTACATCCCATGGGAGAAAAAAAGGAGACAAAATGCAGCAGATGAGAAATGATCTTTGGGAGACTCTTGTACCTAGTTTGGATATGGACATCTCTGCCAGTGGCACAAGGTTTTTCTTGTCACTAATGTATCTGTCCCAGCTGCCATGGGAGTGGTCTTTATTAGGGTCAGAGCTAACAACCTGGGAAGGTCCCTATTACATTCAGAGCTGTAGTTATCTGGTTGTCAGCTGACACTTGCAGACAGTGCAGCCCTGTGCCTCCTGTGCCACTTGAGAGGCCTCCCTTTTGCAGCCAGAAGGGTGTTTGCGAGATGGCAGCTGCTTGAAGAGGCAGCAATCCTTTCCTCTGAATAGGGCTACCTGCAGCGTGGTGGGGTGGTGCATCTGGTCCTTCTCCTGTGAGAGAGCAAGGCCACCTGAGCAAGGCTTTCTGGGGAGCTGGAGATGTACAAGATACAAAATGAAATTGCTGCTTCAAGAGAAAGAGCTTTTAGGAATTTCTAATGCCAGAGCTGGAAGCACCAGGCCATTCCCAAGCTGTCTCACATCAGAGGACACAACCGCTCGCTGGTTTCCCCTGCACCTCTGCGCAACAGCGAAGATGGACTAGCACACTGGGCTGCTCCAAAAGCAAAGACCTCTTCTATTTTTGCAAGCTAGGAGCAAATACCTCTTCCAATAGGAGAGGTGTCTCTTAAACAGCCTTTTCATTATGCTTATACTTAAAAATCTGAGAGTGACTAAAGCAGTTTGCATAACAAACAGCTCTAGAGCCAGAAATACTTGCCTGCTCTCAGTAAAAAAAGGAAGTCCTCAGATCCTCTTCTGAAGACAGCAAGAAGGTGACAGAGTTTTCCCTTTACAGGATATAAATATGCACTGCAAATAGGTGGCTGCTGTCGCTGCTTACATTTTGATGTATTGCTTCAGATAGCCTGGCAGCGTTGGATTATTTTAGTGTCAAATCAAAGCCCCGGTTGTGTAAAGAAGTCAGGGAAAGGTACAGTCTGTGTTGCAGCGCTGGATGGAAGCTACAAGACTGGAGGCAGTCCTGTGAGACATGTACCAGCCGTGCATACTAAACTTGCCATTCACAACATCAGAGAGAAAGCCCCTTCAGTGGAGCTGCTGGAGCTGCTGCAGACCAGATATAGATGTCCTCAGATTTGGGTTTGAGGAGGGTGTTTTGTTTTTGTAGGGAGGCACATGATTCATTCCCATATTAGCCAAAAGAAAAGAAAGCTTTTGTTTTGTTTTTCCCCTCAGTTTCTTCATACGACAAAACATTTAAAGGGCTGTTTACATAAGAAGAAAAATCTTGCTGACTGATTCTTTTTTAAAGCAGCAAACTCCCATTTGCAATAAACCATTACTCGCTGTCCTTGCCTTTAATCTCAGCCCAAATCCACCCAGTCTGCGTGCCTGCTTAGCATTATTTTTATCTGGATGCAGGACACTTGTACAGCTTCTAGCACATGGTCATCTTTGTATGGCTACCGTGTCCCAGTACAAACGCACAGTCGGACTCGTAACGAAAGGTCAGCCACACGCTCAGCCCTTCTACAGCACAGACGTGCAGAGCAAGCACGGCTCGCTTCCTGCCAAAAGGAAGCGACTTGCATCACTTTGAGACGCTCAGAATCAAACCGCGCATCAGGCCGCTCATCCCTCCGCAGGTTTTGCGGGAGCGTGACTCAGGCGGGTTCACGGCGCTCCCCGTGCGGCGTAGAGACGGGCCGGCCAGGCCCCAGCGCCCGCCAGCGGCGCTCCGGGACGGGAGACGCCAGCTCTGCGGAGTCGGCGGGACGCTCTCGGGGGGACGACGCCTCCAGCACGGCCGCGGGCCGCAGCCGCCGCACCGCGAGGCGGGAGCGCCGCAGGCCCGCCAGGCCTGCTACCGAGAACTGTCGAGGCCCCCGAGGAAACGCAGCCACCGGCCTCGCCACGGGAGCCCCGGAAGGCCCTGCGGGGCGCTGGCGGTGTGACTGCACCGGTCGCCGGGGGCGCTGGGGAGGGGACGGACCGCTCCCGCCAGCAGCGCGCCGCCCTGCCGCCGCCATGCTCCCCGCGGCGGAGCCCGGGGGCGGGGCCTGCGCCGCGGGGGGCGGGGTCAGTATGCAAATGAAAGCCACTGCCCGCGGGGTGCCATGGGGCGCACGCGCATTCCGCGCCCAGCGGGGAACGGTCCTTACACAATGCGCCGGGTTCCCTCAAGAGTGTGCGGAGGGGTGGGGGCGGAGGTGGAGCAGCGGGGCGGGGTCGGATATGCAAATGAAAACCCGCTCTCGCCGCTCGATTGGAGGAGTGGGAGAGAGAGGCGGGACCGGATATGTAAAGAGAGAGCCGGCGTTGGACGCGCGGGAGGGGCAGTGGTTCAGCCGCATTCCGAGGGAAGCGGCAGGGGCGGGGCGGGGCCGGGCCCGCATGCAAATGAGGGGGGCGTAGCCCAGGCGCGAGTGACGGCACAGCCGTTTCCCGGGTCCCTCCCCAACGTTCTCCCCAACATTCCGGCGGCCCCGCCCCGCGGTTAAAAGGCGCCGCGCCTGCGCAGTGCGCGGAAATCGGGACTTAGTCTGTTACACAACCGGCTGCGGAGCCAGGGGGCTGCGCTCTCCGTCGCGTTCCGGCTCCGCGCTTCCCCGGCGGCTCGCTTCTCCTCTCCTCTCCTCTCCTCTCCGCTCCGCTCGGCCTCCCGCGCCTTCCGGCATGAGCGGCGACCATCTCCACAACGATTCCCAGGTGAGAGCCCCGCTGCGGCCCGGGGGGAGCCGCGCTCCCCGGGGGCGCGGGGCCCTTCGCTCCCCTCAGGATCGCCCGGACGCAGCCCCCCCCCCCCCCCCCACACACACACCTCGCCCTCAGCGAGGCGGCGCTGCCCTGCTGCCGCCCCCGGCCTGCCCCCCGGCGAGCGGCAGCCCGCGGAGAGCCCTGTCAAGCCGGCCTGCGCGGGCCGTGGCGGGGCGCCCCGCCGCCCGACCCCCCGGCGGGTCCGTGCCCAGGCGGAGCTGGGGGTGGGGGAAGGGGTCCGGGCGCAGGGGAGGGGGCTGGCGGGGCCGGGGAGGGGGGAAGGGGGCATCCCGGGGCCGCTGCCTGCCGCCCGCCACGGAGCGCGCTTGTGCGGCGGGGCGGCTGTTTCTCATTTGTGATTTAATTTTCGTAAAAATGAGAATTAAGCGGGTGGAGGAGGGTGGAGGGAAAGGAACCCCAGCGCGCCCCCTCCCCTTAGTTCTTTTTTTTAAAGAAAAAGGGAATAAAATAAAAATAAGGAGTCCCCGGTGCCGGGACGGCGTTTTCACGGTGTCTCTCCCCTCTCCCGCAGATCGAGGCGGATTTCCGAGCGAACGGTGAGTGAGGCCGCGGCGCCCGCCGGCCGCGCGCAGACATGGCGTCCCAGAGACTAAGTCCCGGCTCCTCGCTCACCGGCCCCATTGTTCCCATCGAGCCGCCCCGAGCGCCCCTTTGCCGGGGCCCTCGGCCCCCGCCGGCCGCCTCTTCCCCGAGAGGCGGCTACGGAGGCCCCCGATCCGCGCCCATCGGCCCTCCCGGGGTCCCCCTTGGGCCCCGATTCCTCCCTGGAAAGTCGCCTTGTCGACGGTCGGGACTTAGTCTCTGCGCCATTTTCTTTTTCTCCTCTCTGCTGTGTGTGCTTTTCTCTGCTTCTCCTCCTCCCTGAGCTGCCCGAAAGGAGCCTCCCGCAGAGGAGCCGGGCGCCCATCCCCGGCCCACGGCCCCTTCTAGCAGACAGAAAAGCAAAGTTTTTAGCTAAAATGAGTCCCCGAGCTGTTTCTTTTTTTTTATCGCAGCCTCCCTCCCCCCACTGCTCCCCTGCGCTGTTTCTTTCAGGGAATCCCTCCCTTCCACTAAAATGAAAGGTGATTGCAACATGTTGCTTTTTAAAAGATTCTGCTGCATCCATTTTAAGCTCACTCTTATTTCTTTCCTTGCTGTTTAATTGATGTAACTTTACCTTTTTGGGGTGGGGCTTTTTAATTAAAAAAAGCCCACATTAAGGAAAAAAAAGCATTGTAGACAATTCCAGAAAGGTAGACAGCATCACTTCAGAAAGTTTGCAAGTTGACTGTTCATTTTGATTAGAAAGGTTACGGGAGCCCTATTATTATTATTGTTATTTTTTTACATATGTATGTCTATAAGTATATATAGTTATGTTTTTTAAGAAGCCTGATGGTACCAACTTTTTTTTGAATGTTCATACATTTTTCTAGGAGGCAAATTGTTTTCTTCCTAGCCTGATACATGGCAGATTTGGGGAAGGTGGGAGGTGGAAGAAGAGGTAAAAACCTACCTTTGCATGCATTTGTTACTGTCATATTGCTAGGGTTGTCTGAGGAGCTCAGAGCTGGTGAGATGGTAGAGGACAAAAAGGATTGAAGAGAAGATACCTTAGTTTGGCTGAATGCATCCTTATAGCAACACTGATTTTCAGCACACCATTCTGCACAATGTGTGCCTAGTTGCTTTGCAAGCTACTGCATGTAAATATTTACAGATCTGTGTTTGTGTGCTCTTTATCCATTCATTGGTGTGATTGTGTGTGTGCAATAGGAGCATGCAGTTTCAAATCTACGGTTTTTGAACTTTTCTTTCAACTCTGAAGCTACAGTAGAGATCTGTGAATAATTCTTAACAAAAGAAAGAGAGGAAGTAGAGTTCCCCAAAAATGCAGTAGGAGTTCTTGAAACAACTTAAATGTAAGCATGTGTTTGAATATTTGTAGCCTTTTGCTGGGAAGTATTTGCTGAAGGGTTACTTCTATTTAGGAGAAAGTAACCCCTGGAAAGCTTCAGCTACTTACTGATTTTAAATAGGAGAAGTGGTGCATATTCGGCTGTTCCATTCCAACTTCTAGTGAATATCTTAAGTGTATCTTTTTTCTCCTCCATTATGACTGTATGCTGCTCTATTCTTGTGAGGGTTTTAGGCATAAAGCACTTAAAACTCCTCTAATTCTGACTTCTGTCATTTGTTGGAGGAAGTTATTACACAGATTTAAAATAATATATCTAGATGGAAAAAATGCATTACTAGTGAATGAAGTGAACCAAAGATAGTATAGTATAGGTATTGGCACTCTTTTCCTCCCATTGTATTTGCTCATTGTATTTATTTTTATGGCTGTAATGAAACATTGTTCATCATTTAGGGGCTGATCAGAGGACCCTAAAATCCAAAATCCTCTTCAGTGATGAAAAGTGTGTGTAAACCCATTGGTTCTGTAGGGGAATAATGCTGAGCAGACACTGTCCTTTCTGACCTTGTGACCAATGTGACCAAGACTGATATTCCTGAAAACCTGTCACCTCCCTTTGCTCTGAGGGTTCCCCCCCCCGGCTTGTTTGCACTACACAGGAGGACCTTGCACTTTTGTGTCAGAACTGTCACACACTGGTCTGAATATCAGTTCTCTTTTAGGCCTAAGGCTAGCTCTTATTCTTGATTTGATTCTGTTTAGGGGAGAAGATGAAGAGGAGATGGTAGGTAGGAATCTGAAATGACTTTATCCAGATGTTTAGAATTGGTTTATACTTTGGTTATTGTCCGACAGCTCTTAACAGTAGAGCCAAAGTCTCCTTTTAGGCTACCTTTTCCCTCTACGTTAGCAAGAAGGGAAGGTTTGTTGCTGGTACTGACTGACTAGTTTTAAGAGTTGAGTGTACCAGCAGTAAACAGTTTGGTTAATAAAGTGTTTTGGGTGACTTCTGGATAATGTATCAACGATAGAGTAACTTAAGCATTTTGAAGTTTCCTGTTACAAATATCTTTCATACCGAGGCTAATGAGCATACTACTTTGGGTTTTGAGCTCACAAGATCTGTGTTTGTGTGCTCCTCTTTATCCATTCACTGGATACTGCTTACTGAGGTAAGGTGGGTGGGAGTGGATCTATTCCATCTGAATATCCAGATTCTCCCTCCTGATTAATTTGGCTGTAGTGGTTATTTTTTCACTTTAACTATATTTTTAGCACTGGTGTATTCTGCACAGTCTTTCTGATGTTCTGTTCTAGCAGTAGTTCTTTGCAAGCCACCCTGAGAACAATACTGGGCTGAAACAATGAGCCTTTTTCAAGTTCCGTCCTCACAATCTGCGGCACTGTAGAAGGGAAATGATAATCTAAAACTGTCATCTCCAAGTACAGCTTGGTCATTAAGAATAGCCTCTTCTTAACATGTGAATTTTAAGTCACAAATACAAACTCTTGAGGGAGGAAATCTCCCCCCTCTGCTCCCCCCCCCCCCCCCCCCCGCAACTTTCTCCTCTGTAAGTTGCGTATCTTCAGATGCAAAACTTGTTTGGATCTCGGTTAGTTTAGCCTGTAAGGTTTGAAAGTTCAACTACAACCATCTCTTACTAGAGCAAACAGTATTGGAACTAAAAGGAATTATCTTGACTTTCAGTTTTCTTATTGTGTTTGCAGAGTACAGCAGATAAAAATTATTTTTGTTTGCAAAATGATAAAAATCAGTCCAGAGCTACTAACTTGCACTAACTGTGAAATGCTTTTCATTCTATTCCTGCAGTGTAGCAGATTGTGTTGGCTGTTCATCAGTCCATGAACAAAATTCAACACTGTTTTGTATAAAAAGCACCATAACCAATGCTTTTCCTCTGGTTGAGCTGACCACTAATGTTAAGATATCACTGTATACAATATAATTATAGTAAACATTACAGTATATTAATGAGGTTCAAATGAGAGTGTGATTGTGCAGCAGCATAGAAATAGCTTACAGAAGTCAAACGTTAGAATGAGGGGCTTGCTCTCAGAGTACATTTGAGGGGGGGAGACATTGCTGTTCTTTCCTCTGTATCTTATCAGAAACTGACAGACTTTTATGTTGTCTTGTGCATTCATATGGCAGGTTGGTATATTGGGGCAAAGATGTGAAGGGCAGTGAGCAGAAGAGAAATTAAGTTACTTTGTTCAGGAAGAGTGGTGAGCAAATGCCTTGCAAGCTAGGGAATTTCAGCACATGTTTTCTGTTTTGCATTAAGTCCATGTTTTATTTGCTGTGGAAGAGCTGGGCACTTAAAACGTGGAGGTGAGTAGAAAGGAGGGAATTTAAATACTAACAAACTTAAAAGCAGCAAGACAGCCTTAAAATTTCTTAATGGATTTGAAATAATCTGCTGTAGACTAGATTTGTTCGCTTGCCTCTGCCTAGTGTTGGTGTCTTCTGGATGGGGTAGACTTTTTTTGAGAACAAGGCTGCTTCTGACACAGGGCTCTGCGCATATCTATTGCTGCTGTTACAGTTACTGTACTAGGAAAAAACTGATGAAGTTTGAAGCAAAATTCTTGTGGCCTATATCTTGCACACATCAGGGCAAAGCTCTCTTCAGGTTCCCTGGCAGCATAATGTCATCAGCACTTTAAAATGTGGAATGTTTGGCTGGGGAACCAAAAGACAACAGGTAGTTAATAGTATTTAGAGACAGATGGGTGTCTTTGCTGAATTTTTTCTTTCCCTTTTTGTAATACATGGACATGTGAATGTTAAAGAATGTGATTTGTTCCTTTGCACTCACCCTTTGAATGGCTCCCTGCCTTCACTTCGAAACTGTTCCATGAGCTTGTGTTGTAAGAGATGCTACCCACAGCCTGTACTCGGAACAATACTTGGGTCCTTTTAAGTCTGAAACTGCTCGTCTCTGCTATTAAAAATATTTAACATTATACCCTACTTCTAGTGAAACTTCATTTTGTTCTAGCATTGCTTCTCAATCTTTTCTTCACAGCTGTCTGTTGAAGGGGTTGTGGAATATAACAGTGTAGCTTTTTAGCAAAGGAATCTGCAAATTGTTACAAATGAGTGTACTCTGCAGTAAGCTGGTCCTTTCTGACATGTCTCAAATGCCATGTGTAGGCAAAACTTGTGAAAAGTGAATTAAAATATTGGTGGTAAGGTGCTCTTAAATATCAGGTGCCACATAAGATGGTTTTGTTTTTGCCTGGGGTAGTCTCAGGATGGTTTTACTAAAGACTGTGAGGTCTGCTGAGTTAATTGTTTTGACACATTTAACATTCAGGTTAAAACTTAATGGGCATCTTGTGGGAGTGGGGAGTTCAATGCATTTCTGTTAGCTGCAGCCACTTTTGTTTTTGTTGAAACTCAGCAGAATTACCTAAAAGGGTTGAAGGTCTGTTTTGGTGGCTAATGGCCCATGTACTTCCTAATTTTAGCAAATTTTTGTAAAAAGTTCACCCTTTAACTACAGTGTTAGGAGATATCTTCTATTAACCTTTTATCAGGGCTACTTAAAACATTAAGTAGTTTTAGCTGTGGAACCAGTATTTATGCAAAAGTGAGATTTTTTTTATATGGCTTTACCTAAGGCACACAGTTCATTAAAGGATTCAACACAAATTCGAGTTTAATTTCAGTTACAACTGTAACTTCAGATATTTGTTGGATAGTTCATTGAATTCCAACCACCTAAATTGCACTGTCAGCAGAAAATGCAATAATGTGTAATTATAGCAAGTACTTAACATCTCATTGACTCAAATTCCTCTGTTAATGATTTCACTGAATTCCCGTTAAAGTAATACCTGCTGAAATAGCACAAGTCGCTGCCCTATTAAAGACAGACTGTCTGATCCTTACTTGAGATGTAAATTGTCATAGTTCTGCTAAAATCAGCAGAACTCTTGACAGCTTATCTGTTTTTCTGTTACTGGATTGTAAGGATGGACTTTAAAGTGACTTTATTTATGAAAAGGATAATTTAACATAAGAAACAAGTGCAGATTTATTTCTATAGTTTTTCAAGATGGGATAGTTCCTCTTTCAATTCTGCTTGAGCTAGTTGTGCTAATATAATTTCAGATGTCCCCGCCAAAACAGGCAGTCTTTCAGAAGTATTTATTAGCTTATTAGATTGAATTGCCTTTGCAACTGGTAGTTTTATAGAAACTATCCCAAGTTTTATAGAAAACCTTATGCTCCAAATCATGGGATTGGAATACTGTTAGTATTGCATATTTCACTGCTACCTGAATTCTTAAATAATTGTCTTAGGTTTCCAAATCTGAAAGAGAATATTCACTGCAGAAACTTGTATTTATCACATTGCTTTTCTGGGGCTATTTGATATGACTGAGACAGCAGCGTATGACAAATATGCCCATCCATGCCTTCTCCTTGCATGACTACCGCTCGGAGCTGTTTAGCACTGTCAGCGTTTAAATAGATATCATCATTAGATTTCAAAATTCTTTCTCCTATTAAGAGAAGAAAAAGGATATGAACATGCTGTTGTTTCAGCAGTATGTGAGTTGTATTCTTGACTTGCTTTTAAAATGAAGGGCTAGGAAATCACAACTCTAAAAATGAATTGTTAGCTACAACAGAATGATTCATTTTAAATCATATTCCCAGTTGCTACTGTCCTTACTCTGCTATTAACCGTCTGCTCTAGGGATCTCCTATTAAAAATTCCCACCACATGTGCCTCTGGTGGCTCCCACTGTCTGTCACTGGTTTAACGTTTGAATTAATACAGTGTTTAAGTGCTGATCTGGGCAGAGCAGAGAGAGCCATTTCTACTCTATGGCTCCTGCTGTTCAGTAGTTCAACTGAACAAGCTGCAGTATTGGTTTCTGAGTATGCACAAAACTATAGCACTTTTAACACAGCATTCATTCAAAATGCACTGGCTGAAATAAATATTAAATAATTCCAGTGGATTTAATCAGATTTATACTTAGAAGTTTTTCCACCTCGAACATCAACTTTTTTTTTTTATTTTTTTTTTAAGAATAATAATCATAAAGAATAAGAGTGAAGTTATAGTAGCATCTACTGGTCTCACAGTGAGAGGGCATTCAAGAGACAATGTAAAAGAAGAAGTAAAGTTAATCTTGTGTCCTCCTACCTCACAACCAATGGAAATGCTTGGAAGTTTCTGTTGGCTTTCGAAGGGTCAGTATACCCATATATTTTCAAACTGAAATCATTTTTCTTCTACAGCTGCTTAGCTGAGGAACAACTGAGAGCTCCAGATCCAAAAATGAAGGTGGAAAGAATTGAGCTTGCAGTCAGTCTTGAAGTGTGTTGTTTTGTTACACATACTAACAGCAATGCTTGACAAACGTTTTTTGAGATGAGTTTTTTATTAAACCTTCTTCTGTACTGCAATGTCAGCAGGAAGGGTGATATGAAATATACTTTTTTTTTGCCAGTTCTTGTGATAAATAATGTTTTAGGAGATTCTCTAGTAAAACCAGTGGAGATCACCAGATTTCATCAACTTCAGGAAGTAGCAGACCTTTTAACAACTAACGATAGAGGTGGAGAGGGAGCTACAATGAGGAAAGATGATCAGAGAAAGGGCAGCGCTTACAGTATGTGTTGCCATTCATTCATCGCAAGGGTACGGTGATGTATTTTTTCATGCCCTGACTTCTACAGCTGCTAGCATAACGTATTTCTGTGTGGAAAAGAAGAAATAGCTAAACAGCCCACATGAATACTACACGTCATACTGTTGTTTCACCCTCTGGAAGTTTCCTTTGTTCATAACCGTTTCTGAAATCCCAATGGCTTTACTAGAAGACAGACCCAGTAGTAGTTCAGCTTAAAGACAATCTGTACTGAAAACTGCTGCGTGTTTTAAAATAGCCGGTTTCCGACATGGAGTCCCAAGGAAAGACAGCACTGAACATGCTTTACTCCTGCTTTGGAGATCTTTGGTATCAGGGATTGGAAAATATCTGAAATGCATATCTTGATGGGATGGGGGCAGTGCAGGCTCAAATATTGGAGGCATAACAGGAAAGTTAATGTAGTTACTTGTCATTCAGCCTCAGCAACAGTACCTGTTCAAGAGAAAAGCCATATCTTTGTCTCCATTTTAAACGACGTAAATCCCTCTTTAAGTTTGAAGGGAATCATCTCTGAAATGATGGGATGGTTGCAGTGTGAAGAAGGGATGCATTAAGACAGTGGAATATTGTTTTAATAGAGGGATCTTGTCAGTCTCTTAGTGCCGAAAGTTGCTTTCCCTAAAGCTGTTTATTGGTAGATTCTTTTATTTTTTAACATTGTTTTCAACAGTCCTTACCATGAATATATTTCTGCATGTTCACAAGGTTTTACCATTTTGCTTCTGTGCAGTTGGGGTGTGTGGGTGTACATGTATGTATTTTTTACTTCATACCTTCATCAACAAGAAGAGCTTTTTTTTTTAAGATGTGTTATATAGAGAGAGCAACTTTCTTCTCTAGGAATATCACAGAGCAATGAGTGAGGCTCATGGTGCACACTGGAAAATGTAGATTTGCTTCTTTGTAATTAAGTCCTACATAGATGGTTGCTTGTTAAAGACAGATGGTCATACATGGAATTCATCACTGAAGCAGAATGATTCTGAAGTTAGGAGCATCTTTCCATGACTGAGATTGATTTCTGCCTCGGGAAAGCTTGTAGTGTTCTCACAGCTTCACCAAAACGTTTGATCAGTCCATATAGGTCACCTTTGGTGAGGTCATATGTCTATCTCCTTTAAAGCCCTACTGTATAGTGAAGGTATGCTTGCTGTTTCTCGTCAGCTGTGATAAGTAGATGTACATCATTTTAACAGATAGATCTTCATTTATGGGAGAAATGCTCTTACATCCTCAATTGAGACATAGTTCTACTTCTTCAAAATGTCCCTTACTATCCTATAATACTATTTTATAAAATTTTTACAGAGTAAGAAAACAAATAAAATCTTGTGTCTTCCTTTTACTACTTGCTACTCATTCTGAAGTCCTGATTGTTGATTTGCTGCATCTTACTAATTTTTGCAGCAAATATCTGGGATCTTACTGGCAGAGAATTATGCAGTATTGGTTATGAAATAAGCAATAGGAAGAAATGAAATACGAGGTCCCATATCAACATGGCTAAGACTTGTCCTGTCTAAAACTCATTGGGCTTATGCATGGGCACTGTTTTTCTGGCTACTCGGGAGTGGGCTTTCCAAATGCTCTGTAACTTTAGAAGTGTTGGGCCTCTTCTACTAATGAGTGTAAACTATGTGGATGTGGAAATTGTCTTGTTTCCATCCAAGTATCTGTAATTTTGCAGCTGGAAGAAGTGTGCAGCAATCTTAAAGTGCAATAATTTCATAATTAAAAAAAAAAAATTTCTGGTAGACCTAGACAAGAGAGACAGCTTTATGGTAAAGAGTCAACAAAATAATGGGAATAGAGTAATGCCTAAGCATAGATAGCTTTTTAATTTGTTCTGACATTTGTTACTTTTTCTGGTCTAACACTGCTTCTGATGCATGAGCATATAAACTTGCAGAGTGTTAGCGAGGACCCATTTTCTTCCTTTATTTGCAACTTTTCTTGTTGAAAGGTAGAAGTTCATTTGACTTCATTTTGACTTGAATGGCAACTTGTTAATTTTTTCTTTGTATGTATCATGGGAAAGATGACCTGTATTTCAGAGCCAGGGTGGTGTACTTTAGTTGAACTTTTTATTGATGGCAGTGCCTTACTGCTCACGTCGTACATTGCAATATTTGAACAAGGGCCAGACTTGTCGAAACAGCTGCTCATCTTCCTCTGAGGTTGCAGTTTCTTGTTTTAGAGAGGTGGTTTAAGGTGGTCTTAAAAAAAAAAAAAAAAAAAAAAAAACTTGGAGAGTGTATGAGGAAACAGTGGGCAGTCTTGTTTATTCCTCTGAAATATAGCAAGTTAATCTTCAGTAAGTGTGTACTGTGGATTTTTAAGTGTTGGGAGATACAGCTGAGAAACGTGATGTTAACTGAAGTGCAGAGGTTACTGAAGTTTGGATAGCATAACTGAGAGCGGATTCTATTTTTGTGGTTTCCGTGCAGAGTTTTGTGAGGAGAAAAGTGTAAATGGTGACAGGGGATACTTGTTGCACAGATTGTGACCTGAGGTGGTTTGGACACCCAATAATCAGATATGAGTACTACGTTCCTTGATCTGTTTTCTAGTAGATGCGAGTCAGAGATGAGCTCTTTCTGTTCCTGATGTGATTAGTAGTTAAATGAGTTGGCAATTCCTTATTCCATGTTCTGGTTTTGTGTGATGCTGTCTTACCGGCTGTCAGCACATTCTGTATTGCTTTGCGTGCTTGACAGCCTATGGGAAGATGAAGGTTTGAATACGAAGCGAGATCTTTTGAAGCTGAGGGCAAGAAGCACAGGGGAGGGACATTCTATTACTTCTGAACGCTATGCCTGGGATTAAGGTTCTTTATGCTATACGTTGTTATCCTATCCAAAGGCCGTGCTGTCTAAATAGGCAACACGGTGGGAGACAGGAGTATTAAGCTCTTCTCAGAGGTAGAGAACAAGAACAGAGTGGGAGGAAGTGACTTCTTCCAGCACAGGAATAGATATAAAGCTGTCTGGTTAGGACTAAGGTCCAGTTCCAACTTGGACTTTTATTTTCAATTTTTAATTTTCTCTCCAGTTGGGGACTGAAATGCTTAGGGCAGGCCAGCACAAAGAAAAATGCTCGTGTAGTTTTAGCTTATGTTGTACTTTTTATCTTAAATGCAGGACTCATCTCGGGAGCTGAACCCTGCTCTTTTTCTGTGGTAGTAAATTGTGTCTCAAACAGCAAAATGTTGCATGTTGTGTTTTTCAATTAGTGGAACTGCTGAATTTACTGTATGGAGCAGTAGCTTCCTGGTCTGTGTACAGGGCTCTGATGTCAAGTTTTTTTTCAGGCTAATCTCTTGCACCATATGTGCCACTTCGAATTGAGTGTCTCCTAACTTTGCCTTGAGCAATAGGAAGAGCATTGACAGAGCATATTACGCCTTCTGCAATTTTGAGAATCCTAGCAAGTGTATGAGTAAGATCAATTATTGGAGAGATAAAACAGCTGGGATGGGCAGGTACCAGTTTTAACTTGCTTAAGAAGCAAGTTAGACAAGCACTCTCCGTTTTAATCTAGCCTTTTGGGAAACTGGAGGCAGGAGCTCTTCAGAGAGATCCATGTGAGGGTATGATTCATTACAACACAGGCAGCGTGTACGAAATGGAGGGATGGAGCAATACTAATGATGTACTCTGAGGTTTGTACTCTAGAGTTAATGACCACCAGATGGGGAATAAAAAGCTGCCTGCTCCTCTTTTGAGGACTGAGAATGTCATTGACGCTATTAAAATGTGTTATGTCTATCGGAACACTTCTTGTGAACAGTAGACCCCCTTATGTAGGGATAAGAGGAAGCTTTCCTTACTTGTGTTTCCCCTCTAGTGCACAGTTTTTAGCACTGTTTTTGACTGAAGGTGACTGACAGAAATATTACTAGTACGCGTTAGAAATAGAGGGCAAAACACTTGAGGATTTTCTGGCTGTTGAAGAAAGGAGATGCAAATTCTTTTCCAGCACACAAGTGTAAATTGCTGGATCGAAAGGCAATAGATTTATATTGCTACAAATTCAGGATGGATGGTTTTTAGCAAAACTAACTTAGATACTTCTGCAGGACTGCACAGTTCTGTGGTAGAAGTTACCTTGTTTTAGTTTTTGTAGCAAAGAAACATAGGCACAAATCAGAGTTGAGATATTGCTGCTCTTAGTTCTGATACTTGCAAGCTGTCATACTGAAGCTCTTTAGGTGCTTAGATTATTTTGTCTTACTCCAGGAGATTGAAATATTGCTCCAGCTGTCCAGAATATCTTTGCTAATCAATGTGGATTATGTGCATTTTCAAGAGCTTTTTCCCTTTTTGATTTCTTATGTCCTCCCATGTTCTACTCCAAAACCAGGAAGCCTTTCTGAGAAGCTAGTATCTTGTCTGAGTCATTGTATTATAGCTGTATGTTGCCTGCATTTTATTAAGGAAGCATAACCAAGCTGTCCTTAAAATACCTGTTTTTATGAGTAGTTACAGTCTCCTAATTTAAAATGTTTTTTTCTAGAGTTGATAGCTGCCATAAACAATTAATCTTTCTCTTTTATCATTGAATGAGCTTGTTCAGCACCACCTGTACCTAAAGCAAACATCTCCAGGTTTTAAACTATACTAGCTGTCTATATGTAAAGACAAGATATGACTCAGGGCTTGCTTGCTGCTATACACTTGGCACCTTTCATTGGTAGTGCCTGGTCTTGGAAGAGCCCAGTGTGGTGTGGTTTGGTAGACCAGACTGTAGCCTCTCTTGTGGTGGATGGAGACAGGGCAGGTAGCAATAAGCTGGTTATCCCAGTAATTTCTTAAATTTAATATTATGCAAAAGATAGGAGCACTTGAATTGGTCAGTTTCTTCTTTTGTAAATAGAGGGGCAAAGCTGTCAATCTGCTACTTTTCCCAGCACTTGCCTTCCCTGTGCGACATGTCTGCCCTTCCTCCCCAGCCCTTCTGTTGAGGCTTTTGTCCCATTAGCTTACGGTCCTCCTGTCCCTCATTGCTGAAGTGGGAATGTGTCTATGTAGAGAGAGGGAGGAAAAAGAAAAAGTGAATGTATTGTTGAACCATGACCTGAGTTAAAGCATTCTGTCTTTCTCTTTGTTTCTGAATAGGCAACTCTCAAGCACGCGTCCTGTTCAATATTTGACTTTGAGCAAAAATCTATCGGATTCTCAAGAGCTGCCAGTACTGTCTTTGCGTGCAGTCTGGATCTGTTCCATGTGCAGTTTAGCAAGCTGCTTACATCTGGTGTTGACAGTAGGGATGGCTAGTTCAGAAGGTGGCTTGGATCTTTAAGGAATTGATCTGTTCTTGGCTTTGCCTGTAACTCGTATGTGTGCTTGGTTAAAATGAGAAGAGAGGCTAATCCCCTGGCCACATTCATTCCTGAAAGATCAGGAGGAGGTTTACAAGGTCTTGGTGTACTGAAGTTACAGTTCTGTAAGAGTGTGTTTTGAATAGATCCCTTCCTGGAGAAGCTGTGAACACTGCTTTTGTGAAATGAGTCCCCTCTAGCTGTATTTCCTAAGGTAACAAGAATGAGAGCGCTCCAAACAGGTGAACCTCATTTGTTAACTTAAGTTCCTGTGTTTCTGTGCTCCCCACATCTTATGAATACCCATCTCATGTCCTGTTCCTCTCTCCTCCCCCCCACCATTGCAGGAGCTTCATGCTCTAATCCAAGGTGACAAGACCTAAAAAGCCCAAACGGAACTTGTTCGCTGATAGTTAGAGCAGTCCTCTTTGCGTAACATTGATGCCTTGGTGATTTGAGAAGGCAATGAGTTTGAGTTTTGTTTTTATGAAGACATCTTGGGGAAGAAGTCTGCTAACTTGCACATGGCAAGTGTTTACTTTTTGAATGGAACCGAAATAAATATGCTGTTTGATTTTTCTGAACTGAGATTTCATAGTGCCTTTTTGTGTATATTAACAGTTTAGTCTCAGAGTTGTGAAGTTTGTCTTTGGCAGTTAACTCAATTGGAGGATACAGTCAAAGAATCTCATTTTGGTTGTTCTTTCCCAATGTAGCAAAAAAGTATCACAAAACTTAGTGGACTACAAACAAGTGTAAGGTGTGTAATGATTTTTGCTTTTTTTTTTTTTTTTCATAGTGTCTTTGAAGACTAGGAAGATAAATTTTCTGCTAGCTTTCATTTTGGAAGAGGTATTCAGAAGGGCTTTCCTCTAAGCACTCCTGAAGTGTTTGATAAATGAATGAGAATTTGTAACATTTCTAGGTATCTTGTAGACTTCTTATTTCCATGCTCTGAAGTCAGTGTCATTTGGTCAGGAAATTCAACTTGGCCAGTGACACTCAATTCTTCATCACTTAAGCTATTTCTTAACTTTTTAACCCCTCTTCCCACCTGATCTAAAATGTCAGGATAGCACGTTATTAGGCAATGTTTGTACTGTTTTGTTAGCTACTAGCATGTGACTTCCTAAATCCTATGATATGAAATTTTTATGTAACGTGGAGAATTAAATTCAAATCAAATTACTTAAGGCAAAATGATACTTCTGAATGTTATCAATGCAGAAACAGGTTGTCAGGGATCTTTGTATAGTGAGAATCAGGTGATGTTTCTTCCATGTTGGCCACGGCTGTTTTGTCTTGCATTTAATCATTACCAAATTTATTTTTGTTTGTCGGATGTGTGTGTAGTTCATAAAGCAACTTCTGAAGCATTCCTTGATGGAACAGATGTGGGCTGACTTGACATGAAGTGCACACTTTCTCTTTTCACTGTAGTGGGCTTATCTTTTTCTGAGAACTTGATTTCTTACTGCTTGATGTTAGCAAACGCTGTCTCCTTGCTTTGCTTGTCTGCGGCTATTGCTCTTACTGTAAAAAGTGCAGGTTTTATATCAAGATAGCTGTCTTGCTGTAAAATGATAATAGAGAAGATTGCAGTAGTTTTTATAGTGATGGTAGTGGCAAAAAGTGTCTCATTTTATATTTTTATCTCAAGGTAACTTATTTAAATAAATAAAGATATATATTCCCTTGTGAAAACCTGCATAAGTGTTGGTTTGTTTGTTCTGGTCATAGATCACACTCTCAAGCAGAGACAACTGAATTGTTTCATAATTGTTTCATACCTTAAGGTTTAACTTAGTCTTGTCCCCATTTTTTTTTTTTTTTTTTTTAATACAAGGTCACTGGAAGTGAAATGTTACTTCTATGACTGGTTATCATTTAACTTTCATTTTTTTCTTTATCTCCTTCCTCCAAGGGCATCTTGATCTATTCATTGAACTTGTTAATTTGGGGAACAGAATGTGAAATTAGGCATCTCACTTCATTTACTGATTCTCAGAATAGATTATATGCTTTCCTTCTTACTTATGGTACTAGTCTACTCATGTGCTTTCTCACAAACTTTTATTAATAGGTGATGATAGCGTTAAGTAAAGCTTAAGACTCCAGTATTCCAATATCACTGCCCTTTTAGATCTCATAGTATCAAGTAAAGCTGATCACAGATCGGTCATGATCACAGGAAGATGGGGAGGTTTTTCTGGTCTGCTGCAAACTAGACTGCAGGAAGATATGTGCTAAGTGTAAAATAGATCCAAGTTCAAAAATAAATGCTACACCTTAAACCTTACATGAATTTCGGTTATGCTATTCTTAACCCAAACAAGTTGAGTGTATCCAGATATTGGAAATTTGGAAATCCCTGGGGCCGTTGACAGAAACTTCTCTGCTGTTTCAGATAAATGCAGAATTTACTGTGGAGACTGTGAGTATTGTCTTCCTGCTACCAGGACCCTGGACGGTGCTTTCACCCCCAGAAGTGGTGTTGTCTAGCTCAGGCTTGAAATGCAGTGGCAAGAAAGGATAGGAGAAAAATGTACAAATGCTTCTCTAGCCTATCTGCATTGGAGCAAACCAACTAAATTGGCTGTAGTGGCTGTGGCTTTAAGGATGGTGTTAGTGCTCAATGTAAAACTCATATTAAATTTTTATTATATGAATGTACTTAATTTTGACTCTTATAGGAATAATAATAATAAACTTTTAAAAATCTATCTTAATGTCATAAAGCTGGCAGCCAAGAAGCTGTTAAAAAGGATTGCTTTTCCTAGCCTTACATTTGAATCATGCAGGAATCAATTACCAGATTTTAAAGACTGTTAGGTGTTTCTCTTATTTTCCTTGCCAATTCCTGCCATGAAATTTGTAGGTGGAAAAAAATATTTTTTAACATTTCCTTTGGAGTTATTTTCTATTTTGAGTTGTATTAAAGAGGAATAACAAGATTATTGAATCCATAGGGTTGCATCTATAGTGCTCGTAGGTAAAGGAGCATGTTTCTAACCTTCTCATCAACCAACCTCTTAAAAATATTTATATAATATTAAGCTTCATATTCAGAGCAAATAAAAAGTGTGGTCGTGTTGCCATAGTCATAAAGTAAAATTTGTAATATGATAGAAATCATTAGTTAAGCATTTGGAGTTTGAAATACAATAATAACCCAGCTTTTGATGACTCTTTGCACCTGCAGTATATTCTCTTCAGTTTAAATAGCTTGTCTAGGGTGTATGATAGAGAAGCCAACTGAAAGCTGGAGAAGGGGAGGAATAGCTAATTTTCGCACTTAGTTATTTCTGCATAGATAAAGAAAGGATAGGATCTGCTGCCCTTAAAAGTGGTAAGAGGGAAGGTAAACAGAAGCAATTGATTCAATTTCCTTTCCAAGGATCCTTCCTTTTCTTATAGGCTTTAGATATGAAACAAATTAGGAAAATTTGTTTCTCCCCTTCATAAGTCTCAACAGAGGGAATTAAGAGTTTTGGATCTGGAGGGAATCTGACAACTTTGGCTTGTGTATTTAATAGGATTCTGGTTTCCATTCAGAGATGTAAATTATTAGGATTTTGAATTTTTTTAAAGGTAGTATATTGGGTGGAGATTTTCTTAATTTAAGAAGTTAGAATTTTATTATGCATATTCAGGTAAACACAGCACACTAGCCTGCATAACAGCAAACAGGTTGCATTTTGCATTCAATTATGTGTATTCAGTGTGATTTAATAGTTGCCAGCTAGTAGACTTGACCTGGATTTAACAAAATAAACAGATTACAGATGCATAACAAGATTAAAATCAGTGACTTAAAGTAACATTTCCTGCCTGCTGTTTTATATTGAAGACTTTTAGTAGAATTGATGCACCTTATCTAGGAGCTGTACCTATTAGCCATTTAAGTATTGTAATTGTAGCATCATGCATTTTAAAGTATACTGTTAAAGCTAACAAGACCTATGCCCCTGCAAAGGAGATAGATACTTCTTACATTCTCCTTTTCTTCCTTCCAGAAGCATCACGAGTAGTCTAGGAAGTGCAGAAGTTTCAATTGCCCTAAAACATCTACCTTATGGTTACTTTCTGGCATATTTTGCCTGGAAAAAAGTTTATTCCTGTATATTATATGCAACATTGTCT
Organism: Rhea pennata; assembly: GCF_028389875.1. Classification (NCBI taxonomy): domain Eukaryota; kingdom Metazoa; phylum Chordata; class Aves; order Rheiformes; family Rheidae; genus Rhea; species Rhea pennata. The sequence continues at coordinate 6,806,002 of NC_084678.1, forward strand.
CCTTAAGAAGGTAAGAATTGCATTTCTTCCCTCACCTTGAGAGTAGATTGGGGCAAAGCTCTCTGGTGATAAGACATTTGCAAACAACTGCTAAAATTAGCCCACTGTGAGTGAGTGGTCAGCCATGTGAAAGAAGGTGAAATCAGTCTGTATCCGTCTGGTGTACCTGCATACTTGAAATAAATAGTTGTAGATGAAAAAAAGATCTTGAATGAAAAAGCTTGTATATAGGGAAATTGGAGTCAGTAAGAGCTGCTTCAACAGTGAAGAACCAAATTGTATGATAAAATAACACAGCTGTCTGGTCTTCTAAAATAAACTTTGTCTAAAACTTTGACCGCTCTTCCCCCATCAGTGTAGCTTAGCACGCATAATCCTAAACAAGCAGCAGCAGTGTTTGACTTGAGGACTTGAACCAGTGGTACAGTTTGGCAGAGGTGATTTCAAGACTGTACCAAGTCTGTCCTGCCTTGTTGACTGAATTTGTGCCGTAATAATGAGGACTATGGAGACCATACGTTATTCCCAAGCATGCTGTCACCTCAGGTCTTCTCTGAGTGCAGCAAGCAGGAGGTGAGCACTGTCCAAAGCTGTTGTATGTTATGAAGGGATAGTTAATAAAAGTTTTTGAGCGAATGCCATTAGAGTGGCTCCTCTGAGGACACTAAACACAGCTCATACTACTCCCGTCTGCATAAACTGCATGTGAGATCCTAACTGTTGACAGGAGTCTTAGTCATTGGCTGCAGTTGGAAAAGCATTTCAATGTGATTGCGTGTGTCTTTTTTTTTTTTTTTTTTTCCTGCCAGGCCTGTCCTTTTGTGCTGTTGGTTTGAATACAGACTCTGTATGAGCTACTGTTCAGAAATCTCACTTGCAGTGGGACAGTGTTAGGATTTATTTCGGGGAATCTTTACCAACTTCTTAGTGAATCCAAAAGTGATAGTGATTTACAAGAACTTAGTGCACAGCTGGCAAGTGAAAATATTTTTCTCATTGACACCACTGCAGTGTAACATTCCTGACAGTACGGCCGTTCTGCTGGCTAATGCACTTTTTAGAACTGAAACTTTTCTTATGCCCCAAAATCCTATCAACCTGCTTATTTTCTAATACAACAGAAGTTTCCATCGTGTTCTTTCGGGGCTAGGAATTATGGTTGTTTCTCAGTACTTTTCCTGGTTCACCTGTCATGGAAGTTTTACTGCGTGCAATAAGCAGCTGTTGAATTTGTATCACAAATTGTGTTGTTCACACCTTTCTAATGACGGTATAAAGAGCAGTCAGCAGCAGAACCTTCTGTTAGGGGCAGTGACTCAGGCTACGCTGGGAGTACAGTACACGAAGTTCTCTGCAGTGCGAATGTGTCACAGATTGCACCAAAGGATTTTCTTTGCTCTTGACCTAGTCTCCTGAAGTAACTCTGAGCTGTTCCCCAAGCACTCCTTTGTCAAAACCCTCCAGCAATTGATTCAGCCCACCTGCTTGTGACATGCTGCAGACAGGAGAGAGCAGTCATTGCACCTCTAAGCTGGGATTTGCTGAGATGTGAAGGAGCCACGGAAATTTGTCTCAAGAGAAGCTGTGCCTGTTTCTCCAGGAGGCTGTGGAACAGCTGACATAGAGAGGAGAAATGGAAAAGAAAGCCTCTGATATAACTGCACTCAGCAGCTGAGGAAAAGTGTTTTGGGCCACATGCACATCCTTCATGAGAAGGAGAGAGTTGAAAAGCAATCTGTTGCCCCAAAACTTCCACAGCTCAAATTCTTCAGCAAGATCTGTGAAGGAAAAAGGCTTCTATGAACCAGAAAAATAAGAGTTAATTGAGCAATTTTGCTTTGGATTATGTTGAAGTAAGCGATATGTTATCATATGCAGTTGGCTGATTGCTCCGAAGTCTAAACAGGACTGTAAGTGTTGCAATTGCTGTGCTGTGGAGCCCTTCAGGAGAACCAGGGCAGAAGGCGAGTGGAGGCAAGAGTGCCTCTGATTCTTGCTCCTGAGTGCCTTGCGTGACCCTGGGCAGTTCCTGTTGTCTTCACGTCCAGTGCATAATTAATGTCTCCCTTCGTCTTTTATTGAGAGACAAATGTGTCAGACAAAGTGCTGTGCAGCAGATTCTGTGCTAAACCTTGGGTTTGTGCTGAAGGTTTGTTGCTTCTTAACTCTAAAAATAAGATAGGTCTCTCTGCATTATCTATCTGAATCCTCTTAAATTTTACCTTCTTTCATAGTTTTCCACTACTCCGATGCTCTTGAATGCTGGACTGGTCCAGTCTTTCTCCCTGTTTATCCTGTATTATATGTCTGTTAGCAACTTTGGAATACAGATTTGTTTGTAATGAGTGCAGGGCTTTTGAAACAAAAGAGACGATGAAGCTCGAGCTTGATGCTGTTCATTGCTTTTACGTTTTGCATTTTGTATCTGGTTGCAATATTCAGGTGCAGGCAAAGTTGGCTTTGTAATGGGCCACTGGCTGCTACAATTATCTAACTTTCCACTTTTCTATCTATTTGGACCTTTTCGCTGACCCTGAAAAGTAATTCTGGGCTGGTTTGTAGTGGGAGAAGAAGGAATTTAATGCTTACTGAAAGCAAGACAGTGGTGGAGATGACAACAGCGAGAAGGGAAGCAGGCATACACCATTTAAACTTCCACATGATTTCAATACAGCTTTATTTCTAGAGTATCCCAGAAGAGTCCTGAGTCCCAAGTCCCATACTACTCCTTGAATGGGCTATCCCTAGACAGTGTTCTTGGCCTAATCCTGGGCTTCTGTTGTGCAGAGCTGTCTGTGGTGGGCAATGGCTTGTGAAACTATCAGACAAATCTGTATCTTCAGTTTTGCTGCCTGAGGATGCGCATGCATGCAGTGCATAACTTTGTGAATGCATGAGGGTGCATAGTCATAACCGAACAGGGGGAAAAAGTGCTGAAGCTATTTCTAGCCCGGTAAGGGAAGGGAAGAAAGTGTGTTAGTATTCAAGATATTCAAATTTGGAATGAAGGAGGCTATGAAAAATAGTTCTACTCATAGTTTAATGTAGCCTTAAGAGAATAAATGTCAGTAGGGACAAGAACAGGATCGTTCCTATCTTGTTTTCTTAAGAGACTACTCATGACTTAACTCTCCTTGATGCCAACAGCGTTTTAAGTTATACACTAATGCTGCCACTTTCCATAAAGTTTTAACTTGCTGTTCTGTTTTATTCTGCTTGGTTAATGAGAATATACTAATGGGTTTCATTCGCTGGCTCTTATGTATGCAATTACAGAAGAATGTTTTACATCTTGGGAATCCCTGGAAACACATGTTTCTGTTCACATTGGATTTTTTTCATTTTTGAATGCAAATACTGGGTGGAAATTTCATTGTTGCCTCTCAGTTGGAAGCCCTTTGGCATGCGTAAGAAGCAGCTATTAATTTAGCCTTTCTGTACTGATCAAGCATGTATTTTCATGCTTTATAAGGCTTCCCCAGTCTTATCCCTTATGTAAAGTCTTCTAGTGCAACAGTGATTTTATGTATTTGCTAAGCAATGACAAAGATAAGCTGTGGAATAGGCATATCTGAATAAGCCCATCTTTTAAAAGAAACCAAGTAAAATGTGCTTACTGCTCATTGCAGTTGCTGCTGCTGTCTTCTCTCTCAATTGTTTTGCTATATACTTTGCTACAATGCTTGCAATGTAGGGGCTTTCCGTATGTCAGCATCCCTTTACACCACCTAGCTATCTCAATTAATTAAGCATTAATTTACCCATATTGAGAATATTTGGTACCTCTCTAATGGAAGAAAAAAAATGATGTGCATAGAAAATAACTGACTAGTCCAGTGTGGCTGAAAGAAATTTGAACAAGGGCTCAAAACAAGTGCACTGAATAATATCAGTCCTTCCATTTCGGAACAGGCTCTCACAGCATGTCTTGCTTATCTGCCTAATTTCTGTAGATTGATTTAGGGTGATAAATGCCAGCAATGGCATTTGCTTCAGGTTAACTTCAGCCATTTATGTCCTGGAGGCTTCAGTCATGCAAGATGGGGACCATCAGTCTATGGTGGTTTTGGATTTGTTTGTTTGTTGTTTTTCTTTTGTTTGTTTGCTTGTTTTGTTACTGTTTTTTTTTCCTCATGGCCTCCTAAATCAGTCCATGATAAGCCCTAAAGTTTGGAAAGGATAAATGAGTGTAGAGCTTGGCTTGCAGAGCTGGTCTCGTGCCCACCGTGCTCTCTCTCACTGTTAGCAGTTCTGTCACATTGTTTACCTTTCTTCCTTAGATTGAAGTTGCCCTGGGGTTTCGGTGGAGCAGAAGGTGCGTTAATCTTGTTTTGTAAACTTTGTATTTTAAAATGCTGTGGTAGATCCTTGCTTGCATAACAGAACTCTGCTGAAGAGAAAGTGGAACTTGTCAGGAAACTCACAGGAACTATTCTAAATGTCAGAGGAGGGCTGGCCTCTATTTAGATTCCTCTCCAAGTCATTCCACAGGTTTTTTCCTTCCCCTCTGTTGTTCTGCAGTAAAGAATACGGGGCTTTGGGATTACAAGATTAACAAAGAATGCAGCAACGAAGGGGGTCTGTCTGGTTACTGAAGCCAAGTTTCCTAGCACAGTCCTTTTAAGGAAAAAGCCATAATATCTGTCCCTGTGAGCATCTTTTGCTTCAAGTAATTGAAATGTGGAGAGGGGTTGTAAGGTCATTAACTTCACTTTTTCTGTGGAAGACACTCTTGTTTTCAGGCTTTAGGAGGGAAGAATTGGATGCTATGTTGTGTCATTTGGTCCCACTGTTCTGGCTTAGCCTGGTTGGTTGCTCTTCAGCCACCTTCATCGAATGAAAAGTAAAGTCAAAAGATTCTTGCATCCTGAGTAAGTGTAGCCTGGAAAATAGGTTAACTGAGACCTAGTCTATGATGATACATTTCTTTACTTGGACTCTTGAAAAGGGAAGAATGCATTCTAAAGGAGTCTTGCTTTATTGTTAAAGTTGCTTCTTTAAGAAAGATAAAACACTGATTATTCTGCTGTCCTTTTCCACACTCCTTTTTCATGAAGCTTTTGTTCTTTTTTTCCGCTTCCTTTTTCTCTATAATTCCTGCTCCACTCTATAATTGGAGAATGAATGACAGGATCTGAAGCTTCAAAACTAAAACCTGCTTTGGGTATTCTCCTTGCGCTTAGTCAGAATTAATTGCATTGTTTTGCTGCAAAGTATAAAACTTGGGTCTTATTCTGGTTTATGGAAGGAAGCAATAGATTTTTCTTAAGCACTGTTAAGAAACCATTAGCCTCCCTGAACTGTTGCACCTGACCCAGTGATGCACCTGAGGTAAAATAATTTTGTAATTGCACTGTGACTTTGTTTGCATTTGACATCGGGGATGTCATGGGATTTGGATATAGTTATCTGTGTAACTGAGACCAGGCTGTTTCAGTCTGTAGTACAGGTACAGGCGTATTAAAAATATATATATTGCAGACCAAAAAGGATCTGTAGCAGGGTTTTGTCAGAGATGCCTTTGAACACTGGCAAAGGGTGGCTTTTAAAAGGTAACCTCATTATGCATGACACTCTAAATGAGCAAGTGAAAGCCCTGCAGACTTGTTTCAGTGTAATTGTAGTTTTCTTTCCTGAGACCCTCTGAAAGCTCGAGTCCCATTTCTTTTATTGAATCTCTTGCTTAGGAAGCATTGTTTCCCCAAACTCTGCGCTTCTCTTAGAGTAGATGACATTGTGGATTCTCTCTTCCTGTCCAGATTATTCTGATTTAGGTAACGGCAGATGGTGATTCAAATCATAATCTTGTTACTTTCATAATTTTCATTTCAGGATTCTGAATATTTTGCAGTCAGTTATTGAAAAAATAGAATGGCACGGTAAACAGACTTGCAATGCCTTTCCAGATAAATAGGTCTTACGCGTAGTCTGTAGTTGCATGAAGAGGTCTACTGGGCCAAAAAGTGACTCATCCAGTTTCACAAGGGAAGTTTATTTTAGATTATGGTTTTGTGCTCCAGAGTATCATCCAGGATACCACCCTCTCTTCTTTCTCAACAATGCCTTCTGGGTGTATGTTTCCATTTTTGACATTTCTGTTTGCATAAAAGTATTTTCTACTTTCTTTTGCACCTCCACCTTCTGTTTTCTTTCAGTCCACCCTGTGTTACTGTGAAAGGTGTTACCTCTGATACTTAGATGCAATTGTTTTCTGTCCAGTAGTTTTTCCTCCTTTTCTGAGCTTCAGCGATGGTAATATTTAAGCAAAGTCCAGATGCACTGCAATTGATTAGTAGAATACCATGATCATACTATTAGTTCCTACAACAGGGATGCAAGTATCTTATAAAAATTTAAACCAATTCCAAATTGTTTGGATGGGATTATTGTACACATCTTTAAATTTGTTATATTAAAACATGTAAATTCAGGTGACTTCAGTCAAAATTGATCTAATGATGAGGATCTTAATCCCCTGTGCTCCAGACTGTTCCACTTTCTCCACATAGTTGGTCTTCTGAGCTGTATGGAGTCTGCAACTGCATTTTTGCACCTCCACGCAGTAATTACTTTCTCAAATGTACAGTTTATAAGCTGACAAGAACTTCTACAAAAAACAACCCTTTTACACATGGGATTGCAGTTACCAATCTAGCTAATCTGGTAACTGAGTCACCTTTCATAATAAAGGTCACAGATAACTGCTCGATGTTACGATCTTTCTTCTTGCTGACATAAGCTATGTATTATAAAACTCAGTTCAACAGTAAATCATTTTGATTGGATGCCTGAGGCAAAATTATCTGTGGCAGAATTTCAAGTATTTTAGATACTTGAACTGCATTCATACGTTTGGATGTTCATGGCCCTTCTAGGTATCCTTTCAGGAACTGAACCTTGATAATTCTCATAATAGCCTCTTTATACTGAATATTTAAGGAATTAAAGCTCTGTTTTAGGATTCTGAAGTACTAAATTACTCTAAATTGGCAAAATAAATTGTAACAAACTTTGCCAGTTGGAGGCTTAAAATCAAGTCTTTTCTAGATCATGTGCAGTTTTAAGAAGGTAACTTTTGAGAAGTGCCTGTGAGGGAAGGGAAGAACAACAACATTTTAAAATGTTTCATTTAGATCACACAATCTTTTTGTTTCACATATTTTTTGCATCACATCAGATGAGGAAATAATCAGCCCAGATAGTGATTATAAATGCTGTGGTTGTACAGTAAATAGACTAGCACTCGGGTGGTATGGTATTTCAGTTTAGAAGGGACTCACCATTTCTCGAGTGATACGAAGCCCATGAGAAGATTTTGAATTTGACCAGCTGTCAGGTGTTCTCCGATTATCTCCCGTTCAGCTGCATAAGTTAGCAGTGGAACTAAAGAAATCTTCTCTAAGATGCTGTTCAAAATAGCCAAACTTTCCTCTCCTTTCCAGAGGGCGGCTGAAGTGACACATGCATGCAGTCATCCCACTAGTTTATATATCTAATGTCTTCTATCCTGATTGTAAAGGATTTCATGCTTGTGCCTTCAGTTCAAGCTGGGTGAATGTTCTGGTAATAGAAAGAGCCTCATGTTCATAAAGACTGATAATCTTCATGTCTTGAAAGCTTGTATGCTTCACTTGTAAGAAATATCAGGGTGTTGAACTTAACCTGAGACAGAAGTTTCAGGTCCTCAGCTAAAGCAGGAAGGGTGGTAGAGGAGTAACAAGCAGTTAAAATATTTTTCCTAGCCGTTAATGTGATAAATTTTTCCCACTGTCTGTGTCCTTAAGATTTGTGCACAAATTTCAGCCCCAAGGCTCAAGATAGTAAAACTAAATTGCACTTCTGGACCTGAATGTAGCAAAGCTTTTAGTTGACACTTAAAACTTCTCTTTTTCACACTGGGTATTTGTTTTACATATAGTGGATAAGGAGATGGGTACAGGGGAATAACCTGTTCCCTGCAGTAGCAATAAACCATCCATTTGTGGAGCTTTGGTCTATGGCCAGAAGAAGTTACTTTAGTTTTCTAATAGCTTGTGGTGAGGTGTTGCTGCTAGCGTAAAGGGTAATAAAATCCTAGTGTGCCTTTCCAGCCCAGAGCACTCTTGACAGCAAAATATGCCTTCTGTATGAGGGTCTGAGTTTTTATTGTGCCTTTCCTTTTGCAGAAAGGAATGGCAGCTTCTCTTTTATAAATAAAGTGAAATAAGCACTTACACCTCTTTCCAGGTTTTTATTAAACATCTTCGTTTAATGAAAATATGGCTGCTCTTCTGGATGCAGAAGGCTTTTGGGAAGGCCTGAAGTGCTAGTGTCCACATGACAACCTGTCAGGGAAGCCACAAGCTGCTTCCAAACTGAATGCCATTCTGTTCACACCACTTCCACTTAGTATCTCCTTCCCTTTCTCCCTACCCTGGCCCAGACCCCTGGCCAGGTTTTCATAAGATCAAATTAGGGCAAAATTCTTCATTTCTAACTAATTTCTAACTTACTTTTGATCTCCCTTGGACAACTTTTTGATCTTGTTCACTCAAATATTTTGTAATCCTTCTCCGGAACAGTTTCAAACCCACCAAAACCTCCTTTCCCCACGGCTGCCCCAGTTGCCAGCTGGGTGTGTGTCTCCTGACCAGGCTCTGCAGCTGGATCACAGCATCCCTGCCCTGCCAGGGGGCCTGGCTGATATTTGTCCAGGGTGTTCTACCTGGTGAGCCCTTGGTGTCACGGGATTGCCCTCTCCTCTGTCTTTTTATCAGTTCATTTTTCGTTTAACTTGGCACAAGCCTTTCCTTACTCTTTCTAAGACCTTGTAGTACTCTAACTTGTTTAAAATTATTTATTTTAAAATATGTCATGTTAAATATCTAATCTAATGCTCAAGCTCCTGGCTATCTTTTGGGGAGCACTTACTTAGAGGACTGCTTTTCTGGATCCATCCCCTTTTCCTTGGGGCTTCTCTCTGATACTGTTCTTTTTAACTTCTTTCTGAGAGATGGAAACTTCTCTCCTCTTTCTTCATCATCTGAGCTGTTTTTAGTCTGAGAAGCTCTTTTCTAGCCATTCCTAGAGGGTGTCATTTGAGTGGATTTGATAACTGATACCAGTGAGTTACTTGAGTACTGACTCCTGTTTAATTCTTTTTTTTTTTTGTCAGTATGAAGTTAACACAGTGCATCACACTTTACAAAACTGATTTAATATAATTGAGCCCTGTAACATTTTTATCTAAGGCTTCTTTGTAACTCCGAATATCAATCAGGTATGTCCCCCCCCCGCCAGTAATGAGAAATATACTATTTAATGATCTCAGAAAATATGCATGTGACTTTTTTTGAAGTGCTCCAAACCTAACAATTCTAATCAAATAAAATTAATCTCTCCTTTATTTGACATAATTTTGTCATTTAGAAAGAGGGGCAGTTTACCATAATCTAAAGAAAAGATGTACAGAGGGGAGAGGCTTATATGTAAAATTAACTGTTTTAAAGTATGTTTAGCAGAAAAGTTAGCAGAAGATGACGACTAACTTTGAATTTGGGATTAGTTTCTAATCAGTCAAACACCTGCTCTGGAGGATGTGAATGTAAGCTAATTCGCCAAGTTTCTGACATCACTGTACAAAACTGCAAGTGAAAAACAGTTAAAATAACTGCACGTTGTGGTATTTCTAGGCTGTCTAATCACACTGCAACATTTGGGGGTGCTGCTGGAACCAAAGGGAAAATCTTTGACGTTGTTATTTCCAGAACTTGCTAAAACATTTCGAAAGAACAAAGACTATTAACAGAAACCTTTCTGCAAGCAGGTTAATGAGATATTCAAATTTGCCCACGAAAACTTAAAGAGGTGAGCACAGGACAGTGAATATGGAAGGCTAATAGGTATAGCTGAAAAAGCTACTGTTGACTAGAAATTGCAGTTGCCAAATGTTAATTTGCTGGCTCTCTCACTTAATTTAGAAGAAGTGAGAAGGGTCAGGTTGTTGCTCTTATTCTTTTCTTAGTACTTAAAAAGACTTCTAAATTTATTTAAAGAAAACGGGGTAAAATGGAAGTGGGATTAAAAAGAAGTGAGAAGTGTGAATGGAGTAAAATGGAGTCTGTATGATTCTGTGTCGTGTGCCAGCAGGATTTGCCCAGATAAGACTAATAGCTGCACTGACTGGATATATAAGAATTCATGCCTCCGTGTGCAGTTTTAGGGTTGAACTAGAAAAGCTGGCGTGAAAAACTGAAATATTAACTTAAGCAGTGGCCCTGTTTCCCTTGGTTGTAGTCCATACATACCCTGTTTCTTGGAGATGGAGGAGAGAGTGTTCAGAGGGTTTCAAAGGTAAATGAGTTCATCTAATATGGATTAAAACAGTACAGTCTCCCAGAACTTGCTTTTGTAACCAGGCCATTCGTTCTGGTAGCCAGGTGCCTGATTATCTGAGGGGACTGTTTGCCTTTTCTGTCAGTTGGTGCTCTGGTATCTCCAGCTACAGACCGCCTGCTGGAGGAGGCTTGTCTTGTCTTCATCTCTGTTCTTGTCATGCTGTAGTCAAAACCATGCCCAACCTTTTACAGCTCTGTTCCTGGATAATAAGTAAAATTTCACTGTTCCAGTAATACATGCATGCACATATTGCAAATAGGGTTATGACTCAGCCTTTCCCCAGAGCCTTAAGCAGTGGGGGCAAAGCAGGGCCACAGACCAAAAGTGCTTAGGACTTCCCATTCTTAAATCAGGCGTCCTTTTAATTAAGCGGGGGTAAAAGCATGAATCAACAGACAAGAACTCAGAGCTGCTCGTGGTTGTTGGAGGTACGGAGGCAATAGCAGGAATAGTATGGGGACTGCAGTAATCTTTTGGAGGCGTACCAGGCTCAGCATTAACAGGCAGAGATCGAGTGCCAGGACTGTCAAGTTTTCTAGAACAGAAGAGGTGCCAAAAGCTGTGTTTGGGTTAGCAGATACTAAAGGGAGAGCCTTCGGGGTAATGGATCCTTGCCCAGCGAGCATAACCCCTGTCCCTAGTTTAACCTTGATGCTAGGGAGAGACTCTTTGATTTCTGAAATCCTTTAAATATCGTACTAGTTTTTTGGGTCTCAGCTTTGCTAACAGTAGAGAATGGACTCTACCAATAAATACTTCTGGTGAAGTAGTAGTATTTATCTTCTTGTTTAACATTAGAGAGCAGACTTAAGTGAAGGCATAAAAGGAAAACAAATCTGTGTGATGCTGCATGTGACTCTTCTGGAGCTCGTGTGAGGCTGGATCTAGTAAACTGTTAATCAATTGTAAGCTGGGAGAGTGTTACTGGAAACTGAAATAAAAATAAATGCACTAAATAGATTAAAGAAGGTACAGAGTCATGAACACTTCCCTTGATTGCTTTTGAGTCAATGAGATTCACTGGGAGGTGGCCCATAATACTCCCCCCCCCCCCCCAAAAAAAAAAAAAAAAGTTTTCATCTCAATTCAGGAAAAAAAAAACAAAAACTTTTCCTTCCCAACTCGGTTATTGTTGCCTTTCTGCTTGAGTTGGAGATGGTGATGGAGATGGCTCTTAGATAAAGTCAATTTGGCAGAAAAGCATTGTCCTGTGATAAGGCCAAAAGAAAAAAAAAATACTGTGTCCTCCTTTTTAACTGTTTAGTTTGTGGTACTACTTTCACTTCCTCCCTCAAAAAGAAGAAGAAAAAAAAATAAAGGACACCAAGAGCTCTAATGCCTTGTGATGGCATGTACATGTTAGCTGAAGACTGTTTAATAAACCCCTTTGAAGTTCTCTTTCTTAACCTACCTCATGACATTGTGTCGGAAAGGAACACCATTGATTCTGAATACTAGGCAAATATTCTAGAGTAACTGAATTCCTGGGAGGTAAGTCTGAGAGGTAGTGTACCCACCTGCATGGAAATACTGAATTTGCAAATGTTTCCCAATATGTTCAGAGGCAAGTACCTTTCCAGTCTTAACTGTGCTGTGGGTAAAGCTCTCCTGCCACTTTCTCCATCTGCTTTAAAAAAATAGTTGAACAACCTCCAGCTGCTTCTGCCTGCCTTTTAACCAAAATACTCTGTGAAAGGCCTTCTTGCTATAAATCCTTTAGTATGTAGCAAAGCGAAGGGAAGGCAAATGTCACTACACAGAACTAGTTTCACTGGTCAGGCACCTTTTTACAGTTCTACCAGACTCTCATTGCCTGAAAATACCAGAGTACAGAGGTTGGAGGAGATGTCTAAGACTGACTCCAGTGATCCCAGGGTATAGCCCTGGAACTACTTCTAAAGAGCAAATGTGTGTTTCAGCAGGAAAGCACATGAGTTGGTTGGAAAAGAATCTGGAATGAAGGTGAAAGACTTCCTTTTTGCAGTGTTTTGCAGAAAATAATCTTGCTGTTCTAAGCTCTAAAGAGAATAGCATTGAGCACAGCTGCGCACATTTTCCATCAATTGGTTGATAGAAAAAAAATTGATTCCATGCTGGTATGTGCCTCCTTATAAACTGAATATGTTATAAAATGAGTGTACACTGCTCTATGTATAGCATGATGGTTTTTCTAGTGATTCACCTATTCATCAAGTGTAAATAGGTGGTTGTTCTCATCAGTCAGTACTTCAGGAATCAGTGAGCAAACTGTCTGAACTAAAACCCAGGCAGTTTCCAAGTGGTCTGAGCTTCCAGGCTGAACTGAAGAATCGTAAGTGACATAAGCTGCCAAAACATTTCTGCCCGTGAAATGTGTATTGTCCTAGTGGGAAGGAGAAGGGCACCAAGAAATTGCTTTTTGGCAGTTCAGAGAGTGTAGGTGTCCTGTCCCCACGCAGTTTGCTAGGAGATTGCTGCAAAGCTCCAGCATGCTGTGAAAGATTTTGCTGTTTAGGTACTTGACAATTCTTAGGTGGTTTAAGCTGCAGTACCAAATGTCCCACATATCCTGCCACTTGCCAGTATATCAAAATCTAGAAACTCAATCTTGCTCTTTAAATATATCTGCTGTATATGTGAAAGCACTAGGAAGTTTGGGAGGATCAAGGAAAGATTCAGAAGGCAAATTGAATGTCAACTTTCATATGTTGCTTTACTACGTCCTGTTGCAAGTGTCTCAAAACAATACCTGATGTTACAGAAAATAGTAGTTTAAATCAAATTCTAGGGACGTATGACTGCCGGTATGTTTTCACTAAAACCGGTTGAATGTTTTGAGGACTTAAGAGCCGGTTAAAGAGAAAATGAACTTGGGGTGAAAGCACCATAAGATTCAGAGTCAGGAGGATGAGATCTGATTCTGACTCTGCAATGCATTTCCTGTCTATGAGAGACACAAAAACCTTATGTTGTGGTTTTCTATTCTTAGCGTGGGGATAGTAGCTGTTTTAGAGGCGTAACTTCTTTGCAATTAATTAATCATTAGTTCCTTACAGCCAGGAATCTCTGGTGGAAATGCTGACCCTATTATCTGAAAGCAGTTGCCAAAGTCAGCATAGTTTTTTAGGTTTCCTGAAGAGCTACTTAATTTTAGGGCGTTGAGAAGCACATACCCAGAAAGATGGGAGACTCTTCAGGCATGCAGACTTACTTCCCAGCATTAGAGGAATTTACCTTGACCCATAAATGATTGTGTCTTTTGAGGTGGACCTAGTATGGTAATTCAGCCTCAACTTCTTCCTGACCAACCTATAAAGGACATTTACAAACTCATTTCGGTCCTTCAATATGTTTAGTTATAATTCAGACTATATTGTTGTTTTTCCTGTGCTGGATCTCTGTTTCCTTTGGTGCTTTAAAGGACTTTGTTGTTTGTTGTGCATTTGGTGTTGACAATGGGAAAAACGACTCTCTGGAAGTAGAAATTAAAAGCACTAAATCATTGTATTCCTATAGATTCACTTGAGTACTATCTCCCATATTTCTTATGTGACTTAATTTGGACAATTCTAACCTCTGTAGGTGGCTTTCCACTAGCACATATTCATCAGAGAGCTATCATGCGTAATTTCTCAGTAGACCTGATATCGCAGAGATAAGCATCTCTGCAGCAGAGAACCATGAGGAGGAAATTTCTAGCCCATTTTTCTTTCTCTTGCCACTTTTTCTTTCCCCACCACACCCTATTTTCCTTGCTATAGGCCTCTCATGCCATGCACTCTGTGGGTAAGTGTAAGATAACTTAAAACTTCTTTGTCTAGGTTAGACACTTGTGGAAGCAGAGTAGTCTAAATCTTAAAATCCAGCAGGCCTAACATTTCAGCTTTACTCTCTGTTACTGTATCCTTATAATCTACTATTTGATGTTAAATACTTAAAGATATGGAAAGCTAATTTTCCCATCTACAAAATAAGGTTGAACTTGATACAGCAATACTTACTAATTAACAAAGGGATTGCAATTATTCAGGGTCTGTAGAGTGTTTAAAGATCGTTGGACTAAAGATCATATAAAAGCAGCTGTTGCTAAAATCAGTTAACTTGTCCCACAGGAACAGAGAGTCCATTTAGGACTACTGAAAGTTTTTTTTTTCTTTTTTTTTCTTTTTTTTTTGGTTACTAATTTAGCGTTATGGAAAGTACTGCAATGGGGTGGGGAAAATGCAGAAGTTCATGAGGGAGGCCTGGAATTTTCTCCCAACTTTATTTCTTAATTTTTTTTGCCTCTCTGCTTGCAGATTCTCACAAACACAAAGATAAACACAAAGACCGAGAACACCGGCACAAAGAGCACAAGAAGGACAAGGAAAAAGACCGGGAAAAGTCCAAGCACAGTAATAGGTGAGGAAAAAGTTGAAGTCCATGTAGGCTAAAACACTGTTGCTCATGCAGCCTTATAAAAATTACCATGATAATAAATGAGGGTAGAATTGCTACATTTTGAGTGCACTTTATATCAGTGTAGGTGCTTTAAGCCTAACTTTTGTAATTGCATGCATTTCTCCAGGTAGCTGAAGCCACGTATGTTGCAAAAGTGAGTCAATACTAATGTATAAGAGATTATTGTAGTTTAGTGCCATTGAAGGTGTTTAACCTCATCTGCATGAAGATTGATCAGTTTTGTTGGTAATCTCTCATGTGTAGTTCTGATTATGTTTGAAATAGATGTGGAGCTATCTTGAGTGTTGGAGTAAACTCCACAGTTTCAACATAGATGGACCTGATGTGACTGCTCAGCCTTCTGATAAGCGGTGTCTGGGAAGATGGTCCCCCAGAATCCTGGTGACAGCTTTGCGAGACAGTCCTTTTTACATTTGCCAAGCATTGTGGACTGCTCTCAACTGCTGGATTAGATAGTAAATTTGAAAGAATTTGCATGCCGGTTTGTCTAGTTTGAATGACATACTACACTGCCACTACCTGGGGAAGATGTTTCGTATCAGTCACCTGACATAGCATCCACACTGAAGATGAGCATTTACTTCCTCCGTGGTGACCAATGGTTCTTAAGGTGATGTTGAATTCCATGCTCCAGTTGATGTCCTAACCTAGGCTTTGAATGCAAAAGCTGGGATATGCAAGTCTGTCCTCAGTGATTTGGTATGGTATAGCACAGGATAAGCGTGTTGCATTTGTGACAGAGCTCAGGAGAGTTTTTCTAGTTGTGACTCATGATCAGCAAGTGCTACAGTTTACATTGAATGTAAAATCTGCATAATTCAGTTACTGGAGGGTGAGTTATTGTTCTGACTCAGGAATGGCAGAGTGTTTATGCTATGGCCAAGCTGATGTTGTTAAATAATTGCCATGCAGCCATTGTAACACAATCTAAAAGGAAATAAAGAAGTTTGTGTTAACAGTTATTTCTATTAAAAAGTACTGAGTGAGAGAGTCTGTGCTGGACAGTGGGTTTCTGTTATCAGGGTCACACTTCAGTTGAGTATTCTGTGACCTTTTATGAAGTTACACAACCTTACTGTTTCATAATGTTTCTTCTTTTTTTAAACTATTGAGAGAAAAAATTATAGGCCAAATAACTTGCAACATTTACTGGCTTCCACAGCAAAGACTAAATGCCTTAGACACATTGTTGTGTGTTTTTCTTTGTTCATGTCTCTATTGCCTTGATTTTCAGTTTCTCATTTTGCGGATCTTAAGGTCAGTTTTAGTGTGAACGCTTGAAGTCTTGCATTTCCAAATCACTATTGCTGCACTTGAAAAACGTTCTTCTGCAATCTTAG
The DNA here is from genome assembly GCF_028389875.1 of Rhea pennata. Lineage (NCBI taxonomy): Eukaryota > Metazoa > Chordata > Aves > Rheiformes > Rheidae > Rhea > Rhea pennata. The sequence continues at coordinate 6,822,159 of NC_084678.1, forward strand.
TAAAACACATCATTTTGTAAGGATTAATGTAAGAGCCACCTTTAAATTCTAGAATCTGTTAATGATTTGACCCTGTTCATGTAGCGAGTAGAAGTGGTCAGGATATTTTCAGCTGGAAGAAATACTTTTCACTCAACTCATAATGACTTGTAACTTGAAGCTGCTTAGAACTGATAGCGTAAATAGTAACAGATAGAAAGGAGATAAGAATGGCTAAACTGTTTTGTGAGGTGTAGCTTTGCCAGGAGATGATTTGTAATAGCTCTTAATCTTGAAGAAATTCCTTCCTCCCCACAGCATTACCTTAAAATCCCTGTAGGAAAGGTATCGCATTTGGGCATTGTGCCTAAAGCCTCCAGCCATTTTCATTTATCTGTTAGTGCTCATCTGCCCTCTGGGCATAATATACTGCGTCTTTGAGTCCTATAACAGAATGTATGTGTGGATGGTGTGACTGAGTGTATGAGCATGCAGGGATTTTGTCCAGGGCTTGTTCCGGCAAAAGATTGTGATATTGGCATGCTCTTTGGCGTCTATTTGAGGTGGGTCTTCACTTCTCCAGTTTGAGTGCACAGCTTAAACTTTAATGTGTTTTCTGCCATTCAAAAGTGCTGCCTTCAAAATGAGCAAATCAGGCTTCTGAATCACGGGATCCAGCCTTGAAGCTGATATTCTAGGGAAGGTAATATTCACCTACATGTGCATGTGGAGGCAATGTTTTGGTTGGTTAATCCTTCAGGAGTACTCCAGAATCTGCACAGCCCTATCCATGCTCAGTCGCACACAGGGTACATAGCTGCTTGCTGTGTAAAATCCACTTGACTTCTAAAACAAACCTTTTAAAAATAATTGACTTTGTAGTTGAAGCTTCAACTTTCTTCCTTAAATCCTTTAAGTCATCCACGTAATTTCATAAACGTAAATCGTTCCTATAAGGACTCGATTTAATCAACAGTTGTCTTAAGAAGCAGATAGGCAGGCTTTTCAACATGGATTGAGGGTGGAAGGTGAAGTAAAAATCTCTGATGAGAAGCACGAGAAGTGCTGTTTTGACTGAAAATGTATTTTCATATGAGTTTCAGCTTAATATGAAACTTTAAGGATTAAAACAAAAAGTGGGTCAGGGAAGAATGCATCAAGTCTGTTGCCAGTTATTAAAATTGAAACTGAATCCTTTAAAGAATTACCTCAGATTAATTACTGGAATTGCATATAAATCTTCAGAAAATTTTATTCTGTACTTCAGAAAAGTTTCTTTATTCTTGAAAAAGATGTGCTCCAGATTGTATAGTTGTCAGAGGGTGAATTTTACTTTATTGGGAAGCTCAAGCCATCATTGTCTTTGAAACTTGGGTTTGTACCTGCATAACATACTATGCAGAGTGTGCGTCTCCTTATCGCATTCAAAGAAGTGCAGCATAGCAGTGCACATTGTGCACAGTTAATAGCATTGCCTGGCTGTGTTTGAAGCAGATCATTCCTGTCTGCGATAGTTTGACAACTTCATCTTCTATTCTGTACTTAAACGAGGCTTTTAAAATAAAACCTGTGTCAAGAAGGCAGAAAAACTCCCAGGCAGGAGAATGTTTCCTCTATATAGACTTTGAAGGAAGGATCTAAACTGCCAAGAGAAGTCTCAGAAATACCTAAAATAGATAATCTTAATTTCATGTGGCAGGAGTGTGTGGACTGCTTTGTAGAGCTTCTTGATTTTGCTTCTTGCTTTCTTATCTCTCCTACTCACAAGATGACACTTCTGTATTCTAACCACCCATTTACAGCTGTAGTAAAATAGGAGAGAGTGACACTTGTATGCCTCAGATCTTTCTTTGTCATCCCCCTCAAAGAAGGAAAATGTAAAGACTACTTGGTAAAATCCATACCAAAGAATAAATCCACATCACACAAAAAAATGGCCAAATGTTGTCTTTTATTCCTTTTCTCACTCCTTTACTTCCTGACCTCAAAAAAATGTAATATACACCCATTAAATATAAATGCTGGTAGTTAAAAGAATAAAATGAAACAAATTTGATGTGGCAATAAATTTTTTGATCTGTGGAAGGTGAACATTTCAAACAAGGTGGCCACATAAGAGTGAAATAGCAGGCCCTCTGAAGCCAATACTGTTAGAGATTGGTTTCAAAGTGTTAGCAGAAATTACTGTCTTCTACCAAGTGTCTTGGGCCACGCAGTGTGGGCTACCAGTAGACTGAAGAGCACAGAAATGGCTGTGACAGTGAATGGGAGTAAAGATGCTTGTTCCTCCTGTGTTGCTTTTGCAGCACTGATCCATGTTGTCAATGTGACAAGCGTCTGAGCTGCAGGGAAAAAAAAAATCTTCTGTCAGATTGCATATTCACTCCATTTACAAAATGTCTCATGCTAACAGCTTGATAGGAACAGAAGCATGGAACACACGTAAGAGATTCATAGACATGATCTTCATTGGCATCTTCTGAGTTTTATGGCTTTGCTAGGAAAAAGGCAGATTCAAAGCATTTGTCTGCGGTGAATGAAGATAAGTTAGGACTTCTTGCATACCTCCTAACCAATTCGTTATGTGATCCCTAACTGTTAAGGACTGCGTGCATTTGGGGCAGCGAGAGGCAGGGATATCTGACATAGAGAGGAAAAAGCATTTAAAAAAAATTCTAGCACGTCCTGTCCCCCAGTGTGGGTGTTTTGTTTTAATTCCCCTTCTGTTAGCAATGCGTGGTTGACCTTGATCAGCTAGCTAGTCTGACAGTGCCTTCCACTAGTAAATTTTGTTGCTTTTTCGTTTAGTGGTATGTCTGACTCCAGCACATCCATAGAAAGTACGTGCTATGCCTGATCCTCCTCTCAAAGGACCTGCTAACGTTATTCTGCTTTCTAATATTTTCAACTGCTGTTGATTGGAAGCAAGATAAAAGAGCTGGGCTATAGTATCGTGCTTGCCGAAGACCTGATCTGTTGTCTGTGAAAACTGGTGAAAAGATTTCCCCTTACTCTGGGAAAAGCAGTTTCAGTTTTTTTCATTGCTTAGCTGAAATCCCAGCTTAACCATTGGGGGCTCACATGTTCAAGCCCTGTAATACCATATGATAACACTAACAGTGAGCATTAAAACACTGCAAACCAGCTAAAAATCTGTGCTTTGCTAGTACGTGCTGTTTCGAAAAATCTTCCTGCACAGTCGGATATTCCTTAGTATGTATTGCTCTGAATATGATCAGTTTTCCGTTAGTGTTGTACTACGTCAAACAAGACGTGGGCTGTGTAACCTCTGCTCTGTCCCCTTTGTGTTTTTAGATTTCACTAAAATTGCAACTCCCTGTTATTTTATGCTTCAGTTAGAATCTAACAGCTACCAAGTTGGGAAGCAAAGCTTTACTTGCAGCACAGCTAGTGCTGTGCTAGTAGCAGATTTCCAGACACAGGCTAATTTCAGCTGAGAAAATGAGAGAGGGGAAATAAGAGACACTTTAGATAAAGCATCCTTCCCAGCTTGTGATTTTGAAGCTGGGATGGAAAAGGCCTGGGAAGGGATTATTAGTGTGCCTAAACAGCACCTGAAGAATGCAGTGTTAAATTACCGCAAAGCTGTTGTAGTTTGAAGAAGGAAGCTGTGACCTGCACATCTGCCGTTCTTTGGAAACATTTTACACTTGTGACTTTCCCATGTGATACAGCCTAAGCAGCTGCTGCCAGGTGCGTGGTCTCGCTTCCTTGCCCTCTCCTCCCTCCTGTCCTCCTTCAGGCATCCTGGCTGGAGGAGACAGCTCTGCCTTCAAGGGAAATGGTTTCTTCAATTGCATTTACTGTCCCATATGCTTCAGCCTGAGCTCTCCAAGGCCTTTAATATCCTTGTTCACACTAAAACTCTAAATGAAAGACAGCATGCAAGCTAACAAAAAGGTTGTAATGCTTTGGTTTAGTCCTACAAAGATAGTGCAACATAAACACCTTTACTGAGGTGTGAAGCTCAGGATGCTGTTGTCGTGATTTGGCTGTAACGGTCTGGGTAGAAAGGAACGCTTTACTGTGCTGATGTGGCTGAGTATTTCTAAAATTGATTGGGAAGAGTGAGAGAGAGTTGTTGTTTGTTTTTAATGACTCAGTGTTTGACCAGCTTGCATAATTTGCAGCGAACTTCATCTTATGGGGGCTTCACTGTCCTACTTGAGTGACTTCGGTGTAGTTTGTTGGCAGAGGAGTATATAAGATGAGTTCTTGAATAAATTGCGTGGCTGCATGCCGTTCTACCTTACTTTATGTTTTGGTGGTGTTCTGCATTTTGGATGGGGGCAGGGGGATTGGAAAGTGTGCAGGATTTTTTCAGTTCCAAACAGGCCAGGAAGAAAGATTTCTGATCTTCAGATTGTTCTCAGTCTGTCTTAATAATAGCTTTAGGGGAATGCCTGGAAATAGCTTTCTGATGGAAGGCCGAAACTTCTTCTCCAGGGTAGGATGGCATCCTGTTGCCTTCTCTTTTGAGATTAGTATTGTTGGTAAATTGTGGTCCCCTGGAGGCTTGTATAAGTATCTTAGCCAAATGAAGGACCAAAAATATACAGTGTGCTGACTGAAGTTAGTATCTGGGAAACCTGTTTTGCTTTTGGGGGAAAAAAGTTATTTTTCTCAGGATTGTTCATTGAGCTTTTATTACCAGTGTGTTTCCAGATGAGCTTTACTGAGATGCAAATCTCAATCTCTACTCAGGATGACAAGCACAAGCCATCTTTTCACACATCAGAAAATTTTGGGTTAATTTGTTGGTAACTTTGGAGCTGTGGTCTAGTATCTAAAAACATGCACGTCTGACAAAGTCTTTCTATGAATGTGAGGAAGAAATCTATGCTCTTTCATTGGAGCAAATAACACCAGAAACTTGATTTCTGGGAGGAATTTCTTACATACTGTGAGAAGACACTGGGGATACTAGATCTAACTACTAGATACTGTATTGTTTTGAAAAGGAGCCTTAGGGCCAAAAGACCTGGTTATTTGAGCCCATATTGCTTAGGTAAGAAATCTTACTCCTTGCTGCAAAGCAAAGGGGAAGGATGGTCTTGTGATTAAGAAAGAAGACTGAATCAGGAATCCAGACTTCTTGACTCTGATTCCAGCACTGATAAATTTTTAGCTTTAGACTAGATTGCATAGCAGCTTTTCAGTAGCCACTTACTCCATTTCAGACAGAGATGTTATTTGGACTTAAGCATAAATTTTGAGCATTTTTTTTTCTTCCAGAAGCAGAGCCTGTGAGCATTCAACACATGTAAAAATGGTTAGAATTTCTCTAGGCCAGTGGGACTCTCTGCCTTTTTCAGATTTAGAAATTTTGCAGATGTAGGTTGTCATCCATTTGCTTTTAGTGGATTCCCCATGGTTCTACTAGGCAGGTGTTGGAAACTAATGCTTTTGCCTGCTAGCCAGAATATGTATGGTGTTTTTGAAAATTTGACTAGGCTTTTCATTTTCTGCCCATCCAAATTCCTGAGTAACAGACATCACCATGAGCTTTACCTTATAGAGCTAACTCCATTGATTGCAATATGTGCCAAGCTGTGGAGATGCAAACTGTTGTCTGAATCAAACATATTATTTCATGTAGGGTTCAAATACCAAATAAGAACAAGGAGTCAGAAAATAGACATAGGCAGACTTGTTGTGACTAAAATGGATCTAAGCCTTCTGTGTTTTTTTATTTATTTATTACTTTTTCCTTGTGTGATGATAAACCTCTGTGTGTAATTCTAAGACTTGAATCTTTGGCAAATGAGGTCCCTAACATGCATATAGGTAACGCTGGAAATTCTGATTCTGTCTTGCAGACCTTCCAGAGCTTAAAATTGTTTATTAACACTGATGGAGTTTTGTTCTTTCAGAGGAACAGTGAATATTGTTGGAGAAAAGGAAAATGAAATAGGTGTTCTGAGTCTCAAAGGTACTGATAAATAAACAGGATCCAGAGACTGGGTTGTTAAATCTGAGTAAAAGGAGAAGGCAGCTAGTGGATTTCTCAAATCCAGTGTCAGGATGTTCTGTATGTACTTGTATGTCTTGATCGCACAGCGTACATAATGTGATCTGCTGGGTAAGAATAGTCTGCAGTTGTTAAATCTTCGCTCACAGGCAACATGTGGTGCTGTGTGTCTGTCTACAGGAATTTCTAGAATGCCAGTTGCCTTTTAACGTTTAGGTATTCTGGTACAGTTTTATATGTAATATAAAGTAAGGTTTCTGGAGAGTTGAAATGAAACTGGTTTCTCTTCCTGTTGATCCTACTGATCTCTTTCTAATGCAACACAGTGCATGCAATATACGGATTTCCTTTAAGGTTGAGTTTTCTGCCTTTAACTGCTTGGGCCTGGAAGGCTTGTATGTGTTTACTGGAGTATGCTACTCTGAGCTTGAATAATTTAGACCTCTCACAGGTTCAGGTCCATCTATGCTAGTGATACGTGAGCCTCTGAAACTCGCTCCACGTTGGACTTTACCCTGTGGTTCTGCTGCTGGGTGTGGGTTGGTGTTTTTGTGACTTTGGTTACTTTCCTCTTAATTACATTCGCTCGCTTTATGCGAGCTTGTTAATGTGCTGCTTGCTTTCTGTAGCCGTGAGACTTCCAGGCCTTTTGCACGTTCTCTCTCTCTCCTTTTATCTATCTGTTTATTTATTTTTGAGAAATGTGACTTGAAGCATCTTTAAAAGAAATAGTAATAAAACCCTTCACTTTCCTAGTGGGCATTCCAGGCTTGCTGTTTTCCAGGGCTCTGTTCTTCCAGGTTGAGTTGGTCTTGCACTCGAGTGCTGAAATAACTAAAATAAGGAAGCTGCCTATTTCTAGCAAAGCTTTGTATGAAATTGTGTAGTACTAAGGAGAAACAGCGAATGTCCAAGAGAACAGCAGCAATAAGAGCACGTTGTCAAAACGTAAGTCCTGGGGAAGCAGGCATTGGAACTGGCAGCTGGAGAAAGGCAGCGTGCTTGCAGCCTTACTGTGCTCAGTAGAAAAGAGCCTGATTTCCACTGTGCCTTTGGCTTGCTTGAGCCAAAGGTGACTTCAGGGAGTCTGTACAGCCTTACAAAATGTGTATTTAAGGCACGCTGAATTCACAGGCTTACCGCCTGCCTTCCACAAAAGCGTTGCTAATCCATGTTGCCAGTTTTTAGAATTTTTGTCGTATCTCGGAAAGCATTTCCTTACACTCTTGATTCCACAGGTCAAGTAATTCCATGAGAACCTCATTTTCATTTGAAAACAGTGACATTTTCTAGTCTTCCTGGTTGATAAGTAAAGCTTGAACACATAATCCAAATTTACCCAAATGTCTCAGAAACCAGAAGGGGATAGAGAAGGAATAAATAAGGTCAGCTTTCTTCTCCTTGAAGGCATTTTTTTCCTCTCAGTCCTGACCCATGAATTTTGGATGTTAAACTGACAGTACTATTATTGACTGTGCTAGAATCTGAGTAGTAGTAGAACAGATTCTTTCTTGAAGACATTTTTGGTGCTTCTCTGTCTCAATTTGCAGTGTTTCATCCTTGGGCAGAGTCAGTTATGCTCACTGATTTTAAGAAGTCTAACTGATGGAATAGCTCTGACTAAGGACTGCCGAGTTGTTCCTGCCATTTTTGTTTGACTTTGTATAAACACAAGTATGCCATGTATCCTGTCTGCTCTAGTTCTCATCTGTTTGAGAATAATAGAAAGCAGTGATTTTCCTTCAAAGTTCCAGAGATGAGCTGTTTTAACAAACTTAACAAACTGACGACCTGTTGCCTGAACAAAAACTCAGATGGGCATTGGTGCAACTGCCAGCTCTATTCCAGTGTCCACTGTGTGCACTAGAGAAAAGGGAAAGCAGAGATAGTAAGAATTCAACCTAAAATGTTCAACAATGATAAATGTAGTAACTGTTGAATATCCTTGGCAGGCCAGGCTGATACAGGTTTCCCGAAGTGAAACTCCTGGCTGTTGTGGCTATGTTGTATGTCCTTCATCCCCCTAAAGATAATGCACAGGAGATCTTGCTGGATCTTCATGTTAGCGTGATCACTTGGTTTGTGGGGTTCGTAAGCATCAAGACCTATGTCTGTGCTTATCACTGGAAGCTGCCTGCACTGGTCAAATCTCTTGCGTGTGTCCCCCTCTGCAAACTTTCTCTCTTATCTTGCAGTGAGCACAAAGATTCCTCGGAAAAGAAACACAAAGACAAGGAGAAAACCAAACACAAAGATGGCAGCTCAGAGAAACACAAAGACAAACACAAAGATAAGGAGAAGCGAAAGGAAGAGAAGGTAGGTGTTCTTCTGTGGGAGACACAAGAGGGTGGTTCTGTTTGGTACTACCAATGATGAAAAGTGAATGGGTTGCAGATGGCTTACACTTCTGAGTCTTTATTGACTTGGAGAGAACTGTCCCTGTGCTGAGCTTGAGCTTCATTTTTTGGAATACAAGGTATTAAGTTACAAGGGCTTTTTCTACAAATATTGTGAGTAGAGATGGTTTCACAATGGAGATAGGCCTACTTGCTTTAAATTTTTCCTGTTACTATTTTCTCACTTTGCCAAGCTTAGATTTAGAGACAAGGGAGGAAAAATCTATTGGATCACGTTTCTTCCTTGCAGAGAAAAATATAGACAAATAGTGTACTTTGGATGAATTACAGGCTTGACTACAATCTCTTGAAAGAATTGGAGGACCAGAATATACTGAATTGACTAAGACTCAAATAAAATGTGGCCTTTTTGGTGTATCTTGTAGATCAGTCAGTACTATAATAGGGATACTACCTGTAGCAGTGCCACTGGGGTCCTCCTGCAGGTTAAATAGCCTGCCTGTGTTGCATGATGGAAAAGCAAGGACTAGTCCACTCCTGCTTTTTTGTCTTTCAGATTAAGTTATCTGCTGGTGATGTGAAAATAAAGAAGGAAAAGGAAAATGGTTTCTCCAGGTAAGAAATCAAATTTATGATCTGAAAAAAACTAACAATTTGATGTTAAATGCTCAGAGAACTTGAATCCTCTTGGTCTTGAAAAACAAAGTTGGAATGCTTTAGACTCCTCCTGATGATACGTCCTTCTCAACTAAGAGAATTGGTATCTGATCTACTTTCCTAGCAACTGGTGATGTGAGCTGTTGACTTGTTGCCTCCCTGCGTGTGCAGGGTTTTCCCAGTTTCAAATGTTGAATTCTGTCCAGGAGAGATTAAACTATAGAAGTATCAGTAGCTGGGGTTGGAACAAGCTCTGTCACGGTTGTAAAACTGGTATATTGAAACCTCTGGAAACAGAGCCTTGTAAAGGCAGCTTCAAGTATCCATTCTGTATGTGACTGCAGCCCAAAGCCTTTGTAGTAAGTGGCAAGAAGGATGCTTGTATAAACTAGAAGTAGAAAATGCCTAGCTATTCTACTAATTACTAAATTCCTGCTGCTAATAGAGTCCCCTGGACCTGGGTATTGTATGAGTTGATGTTAAACAGTCATGTTAAAACTCAGAAGTGATTAATTGACTGAAAGTAATTTTTAAATATTTTTCAAGCTCAGATCTCTGTCACTTGTTTAAATCCAGGCTTGGATTGTTTTTAAGGTGATAAATCCGGTCCTTTCACTTAAGCTTTTGTGTTGCTCTCTTGGGTAGAGTCTGATCCATTGATGTTGTGGTAGGTGGGTATACCTTACAAGCAGTTGGTATGCGTCATGTTAAAGTTTTCAACCATATATCCAATTTTATGAATTGACTGGGGGAAAAAAAAAATCCTTCCAGTCTCACCATATTCTGTGGATGCAGAGAGGTTGGGAGGAAGCACCTGTGTAGTCTGTGCCTGTCAGTGATTCTCTGCATATTTTGAATGTGCCTACTTGACGTGAGTTTCTCCATCTGGTTCATTTTCATACTTCTATTTAAAAATGCAAACTCTGTAGTTTTTATGCTTGGCACAGGAAAGAGGCGCCCTCTCCAGGCCCTTTTAGGGGACTGATATTCTGGAAATGGAAAACAATGTTTAAGTGCTTTATGGTGTAGGAAACAGTCATTTTTATTAACTCTTTCTGGTTTCTACTATTAAGCAGAGTTACAGGCATGGGCTCATCTCACCAGAGACTCTGGGTGTTCTCATGTCAAAGTAACTGGATCCTTTTCAGGTCTCAAAGACTTTTTTATGCATCCGAGAAAAGCCTGGAGGAACCATCATAATTGTGCCTTCTTCAGGGCCAAAAGCTGGCTAAGATAAAAGTATTCTTCTTTCTCTTGCTGAAATGTTCTTTTGCAAGTTCACCAGAGGGATATGTCCTCGCTCAGATCATTTTGATTTTAAGACTTGGTAGGATGAGCGATGTTACAGTCTCAGGAACAACAGAAGTCAAGGTTCAACTTGGTCACACAGCTCCTTTCATTTAAAGTGAGCATATTTCGTTTCTTGTTATTACAAAACATTGGGAAATGCTTCAGTGTTGAACTAGACTAGGTAAAATTTTGTTTATTAAGTTGTTAAGTAGTACTAGATTTGTGCCTGGGAGAAGAGAGAAATTAGGTGGGACAAATGCCTCTTTTTCCATAGGTATTTTGAAGTGTCTGTGTGTTGCAGACTCAAATCTTAGTTAATCATAGGTGATGCCGTAGAAATGGCTTCCTAAAGCAACACGTATCTGTTTCCTGACTTGCATCTGCTGGCATTGCAGTGGCTTTTCAGCTGTGAAAGAGCACCTGTCTTGTTCTACTTCATAGATATATTACTAGCTAAAGTAAGACTCCACAATATCTCTTACTGACAGTGATCTACAAAGCAGAATGCTGTGGCTTTTTTTTCTCCCACTCCACCCAATTGTAGAATCTCCATGTTGACTTGGAAACTGAGTCAATTTAATAGAGAAATTGCTGATTGCATATGAATAGGAAAGCTCAAGATATCACTGTTAGTTTTTCTACCTGAGTGGAATAGTACTAAGTGCTTCAAAATGTAATTTTGGACTCCTTGCAACATCTTTTTTCTTTATGAAGATAAATGTAATGCCTCTGTGAAATCTAGAAATAATGAGTTTGTTTAAAGAGATAGTCTTTCTTGCAGTCATACTCTATTTTTTTTATTTATTTATTACTAGCATCTTGGGATATTATGGCTGAAAACCTTGAGCCTAATTTAATAATTGTGGTCTGTTGAGAGGGACAGGATTGTTTGTTTCCTGCAGTTTGGATACTGAGAAGAGACTAATCAGTTTAACTTTGCCAAATCTTTGTTTCTTTTTCTAGTTTTCACATACTAGCATTATGCCTCAATATTTAGTTGGCAAAAGATGCGGGGGAATAGCTTTCAAATCTGTTCAGTTGACAAACCTTTTCTCTCTTATCTGACTAAATAAGGGTTTTGAGCTCAAACTAGTTAATGTTCCTATCTGCCAGCACACATGCATGATTTCAATTTTGTTTTATCTTTAAATAAATTTTAAAAAGTATTGGAAACTGCCATCATTTTTACAAAATACGGACCTCAAAGAAACACAGTGATATCTAAGTTGTTTGTTGAGATGTATATTGTGTTGCTTGGGAAGTTTCAAATACCAAGACATGGAAAGACTATCTCCTTATGCTGCTCCAGATGTTCAGAGAATGACAGGCCCCAGAGCTATGAGGTCTAAGATGACAATCCATTCCAGAGTTGGAAAGCGTGCCCACTTTGCAGCTAATTTCTTCAACTGAGTTGGTGCTGATTTCCAAGCCGTTTCTATTCCTTGAAGTTAGAACCACCTTTCTTTGCTTCTTTTTATAGTCCACCACGCATTAAAGATGAACCAGATGATGATGGTTTTTATGTTCCTCCCAAAGAGGACTCCAAACTCCTAAAGAGACCTCGAGAAGATGATGAGTAAGTGACCTGAATGTTAGGATATTTGCCTTTAGTTTAAAAAGAGAACTTCGGGGGAGTGGGTGGGATTTCAGGTCCTTCAATTCAGACTGGTTCAGATGTAGGCCTGGATCTGCGATCAGGATTTTTAGTTGTTATAGATTCTCTTGAGCAGGACAAGGATGGTATTTGTGCTGTCTGTAGAAAAAAATATCATTACCTGCTTCTACACAGGATATCATGTCTTTTGCAGTGCTCGTAAATAAAAATAAATAAATAAACCAGAAAGTAGAAGAAAACCGCACAGACCAAGTCTATAAAACATAAATCTGAGCAAGTGAGGTATTAGTGCTAGCTCAGTGGTTGCAGTAGTTTCTATCGGGTGAGGAAATGACTGCAAAGGAGGAAGAAAATGTGCTGTCAGCCTGATTTCATTTTGCCTGTGCTACTTCGCATGATTCCCCTTTAAAAGGATCTAAATACGTTGTGGCTGAGGATTTTTGACTCTAAATCAAAAGAAAAATACATGTGACATTTGCCCTCTATATAGTAGCCTGCTCTGTAAAATAAAAGCCTGGTTATATCCTGCTGTGTTCTGTCACCATCTCTGTGTATCAAACTCTTTAGATATTATTATTCTATTACCTTATTACTAGTCTGGAATTAAAGACTTGAAAGAGGTTTTCCTTGTGTGTGTGTGTGTGTTTGTTTTTTAACTATAGTGGCATTCTATTCCTATGTGGAGCTTCTCAGTTTCCAAGAGATGGGTGTGATATCTTTTGTGTAATCACTATAATCATTTGTTCCTTTCTGATAAGTTTTTGTGACCTTCCATCTCATGCCTGCAATGGAAAGATTAAGAATTTAGCAGCAGTGAATTTATTTTGCCATTTTTTAAACTAGTGGGGATGCAAAAAGTAGGCCTTGTGGGTGGGTCTCAGACTCGTGTCCCCAAAAGGGAGCAGGAAGGGGGCACTGGTAAGATTTTCTGATTTTTTTCCATTGTAGTTACTGGACAGCTGCTAATGCTTTTGAACTGTTTCTTCACCGAGGAAGATTTTTGCTTCTGGTATCCATGACTTTTGGAGGGGTATTTGCAGTAATAAGCTAGTTTTCTAGATTATTTTTAGACTGTCTTGCTGGGGAGCAATTATTCAGCCTTCAGTGAGGGGGAATAAATATATATTCTTTAGAGATTAAACAAGGTGGAAGTATTACGAATTTGTACATACAGGTGCGCACACACTTCGTATATGTATGACTTTTCATTAGCTATTCTTTTCTCTCTTAGTGCTGAGTATAAACCCAAGAAAATAAAAACAGAAGACATCAAAAAGGCAAAGAAAAGGAAACAAGAGGAGGAAGAGGTAACATGAAGGACAAGTTTATTTCTGGGATCAGGAAAAGGAAGGCTGACAATTCAATGTTAAATTATGTAGAGCAGGGAATCTGATGCAAGAGGAAGGAGTCAGAGGCTTTGTAGTCAATACCTCTGTGCACGACAAAAGCTGTATGTAGTAGATCCACCCCTATGCTGTGAGTTGATGTTTGAGTTATGATGTACGAAAAGTCAGGAGAACTTTCTCTCCTCCACTCAACACAGCGGATGGAGATTGTGCCTTCCAGACATGAACTTCTAGCCTATTCCAGAGAATTCACAATCTTTCTACTAAGGATCCCTCAAAGGGTAGAGGAGCCTTGCTAGCAGCATCTGGTAATTGCACAGATGATGTAGCGCAGTTCAGAGACAGAAGAGTTGAAACCTAGATTAGCTGCCATAAAGCAGCCTAAAGCTTTTACATGAAGCCTAGGATGGGAATTTCTTTGGAAAGGGACTTGGAGAACAGAAGTTAGACATAATTTGGGACTAATGAACTAGGTTCCACATCTACCAGTGAAGATATCCATGTGAAACACCTGCTGCAATGGTTAATTCCCTAGTGCTTATTAAAAGTCTCTACAGTAAGCATATACTGGTACATTCCCAAAAGCACCCTCACAGTGGAGTGTGTTCTGTATCGCTTGCAAAAATAGATGTACTATTACAGATTAAGGAGGGCATTTCTATAACTGAGCAATCATGTTACTGTGACCCTGACTCACAGCTTAACAGGTGAGCCGGGGTAACTCACTGACTGTCTGTGTGCTTAGCATGTCCCACTTGTTAGGAGAAGTTGGCTTAGAACTTTAAAGTAAGACCATCAGAGGACTTTGACTTGATAGGATGATCTAAGAGCACATTTATGTAGTTAGGCTACAGTAATTCAGTTGTTCGTGATCAAACTAATGTATCCCAAGAGAGATCTTTTTAGTTTTAAATCATCTTTGACAAGAGAGAGTAGCTTTGTCTAACAGTTATTCCTCATTTTGCAGGATAACAAAGCCAAGAAGGCTAAGAGCAAAGATAAGAAAGTCCCAGAAGGGGACAAGAAAAAGAAGCCGAAAAAAGAAGAGGAACAAAAATGGAAATGGTAAATATATATCAGTGCTACAGACTATTCCCTTATACCTGGACTTTCCTTCTGTTACCTCTCATCCTGACTGATTAAGTAAACATACATGGCCTTCTCTTCTCTTGACGCATAAAGATTTGTGTTCTGAGTAGTTGGCTTACTTTTTGATAGGTTCTAAATATCTTATTCGATACATTCATCCTCTGACCTAAAAGTGAACTAGCTTTTTTTCTATACCTAGGATAAGAAATAAGAAGTTCTTTATTGTCACTAGAATGTGGAAGCTACCTGTAATGATCAGATCTCACATTGCTGTGCCCAGAGCTTGCCCCTTGTTGATGTTTCTCAGAGCAATATGAAAACTTGTGGGTTAGGGTATCAGCAGGAATGTATAAATGCAGTAGATGTCTTAACTGGTATGGTTCTTAAAGCTGGCTTATACTAGCAAAGTAAGTGACCACCTTTTTTTATTTGAGTTGGATGCCAACTGTATACCTCACAAAACTGCTCGTGTTTCAGGCACAAGAATGAAAGTTGATTCAGTTGTTGACTAATTAAGCTTGAATTGTTTGGAAATTAAATTTCAAAAATAAATTTTGAATGGGAAGAATTTTCTTTCCCACACAGGATTCTAAAGTAGCATCGTTGAGTAAATGAGATCTTGCTTTCACTGACGTGTGGTTTAAGAAAGTTTCAAATTTATTTTAAAAAGGTTGTCTTTCATGCAGGAGATAGACTTGTGCTCACCAGTTGTGCTCTCTGTAAGAAACCAGCTGGATTTTCCTCTTTTCAACTATCCTCAATAATGTAAACTAATTTTACCCCTAGGTTTGCAGAGATATATGTATATTTTGAATACTTTTATACTTCCCTCCATTTAATGCAGCAGGGCTTCAAGTGGAAACATGTTTTCCTCACTCCTCTGATCTCCTGTAGTGTATTTTTTTTTGATCTTTTGGGGATGATATTTTTTTCCCTCAGAAGAAACTGAGGCTGTTTTTAATAGATCTGTAGTGTGAGGAAATAACTTTGCAATCTTCCAGATCCTTTTGGGTTCAGTCTCTTAACTCCCTTATTGCTTTTACTATCATCTTAAAAAAAAGGGAGGGGGGGCAAAAAACTCCATAATGTTTATAGTCTTTAAATATTTCCCTTTGATTGCCACAACTTCCTCACATAGAACATTGACACTTGTCTATTTTTGTGTTTGTATGCTTTCTTATAAATGTAGTTTTCAGGTTCTTCCTTATAAATATCCTAGAGTTTTTTCTTTTCTTTTTTTTTTTTTTTTCCAAACAATTGACTTCTTGATCCCTTTAACAACATATTTTATGGACTTTGACATTAAAAAAACTGCTGGGGCATGAAGAAATAGGGAGCTACAGTAGGTTGGTTTTGTCTCAGCAGACCTTACTGGTTCTGTCTAAAACTTATTATTCTGTTATCACAGCTCCTTTTTATTGTAGTCCATATCCTTCAACAGCAAACCTTTACTGGCAAGCCGTACAATTCTTCCCTCACCTGCCTTGGCAGCACAATCCCAGGTAGCTATGCTAAGCTCTGCAGTTTGTGCTGACTGTTGAGAAAAACTGCCTTTGAAAGCGTATTTTGCAAAATCTGGCAGCATCCTTCTGCTGATGTTCCTGTCGTCCATCTGTGGCTTTGTATAGCATGTCTTTGCTGGACAAGGTTTCATCTCCGTGTAGCACTCCAATTGCATCTCTTTAGGGCATTTTATATTCCATCTGAGTCAATTTTCTGAAAGTCTGTTTAGTTGTTTTTGGCTGCTTTCTCAAGTGCTTGTTGCCTTGAGCATTTTAATCCTCACATATGGGAATGCTTGATGCTAGACATTCCCAAGGCACTGGCCTTGTTCATCACCATGTGGAGGTCTTTAGAGGTCACTTTCACACTCTTGTCAGTGTGTGAAGAATATGTGATCCAGAAGTATATCTTATGAGCACTTCTCCCACTCTGTGCTATAATAAGTTCATTTCCTTGAAGTAACAAAGACCTGAGGTGTATTCTGGTCTCTAAGAAGCTTTTACATTTTCATTCCACACAAAAAAAACCCTCACCAGCTCTACCTTCTTGAGCCACTCTGGCATTTTTTAGGACAGGTTTGGTGTGGGACTTAATCAGGAAACCTGTACCACTGCTGAGGAACACAGCAGGTGGTAGTGGGAGTCATCTGTGATATTTTTGTGGTGAACTTTGATATCTATGGGCTGCTGAACATGGGCTTAGAAATTACAACAGGGTTCTGATGTTTACTGTAGCCCTCCCAATGGGCACAACATGCTTCAGCTATCTGTTTAAACAGTTATCTTTCTAGTTCTCCTTTTGCAAGCTTCCTTATTAAGAGAATAGAACAGATAGAACACAATTTCCCATCAAGTAAATAGCAGGATGGCCAACTGAAAAAATGAGGGGGATAGGGGAACTGAAAAAGCAGAAATGACAAATCTGTCCTGTAAAGCAGTGGTTACTGCAAATGAGATCCACTACTTTCATTTTACTAAAATAAAAATATTCTATGTTAGAGAAGTGGGTGTTTGAGGAGGTTGGGTTTGTTTTGCTGTAAGGAGTCACTGGGTGTAAGAACTTAGACCAATGTTTGACAAAATATTTATATTTTTAGCTTTCAGTTCATTTAGAAAATAATCATTAGGAATGTAAATATGTGGGATCTAAACTTCAGATGTCAATATTACAAGTTCTTATCTCAACATGTTTCATTCAAGCTCTCCTCCCAAACAAGGACTGATAATCAGTCACACCCACTGACATGTTAGATTTTGCATTTTGCCCATAAAGATACTGCATTTAAAACCTTTATCAAAGGTGATGACTTTCTAGCTGTAGCTATGTCCCATATGACTGTTGCTTTTCAGTGTTGCCTGTATGTCAACAATTTATGAAGCGTTTTGAGTACTACTCCTTCTTGGAGAAGCTCTTCTCTCTATATAATGCTTGTCTTCTGTACAGTGACCCTGTTATCTAATTAGAAATGAAGTAATCAATATTTATTTGTGCATCATACTTCTTGGAACGTATCACGTACATGCACATCTTTTCTAACTTGCAGTTGCACCTAGGATAAAACTGCTTATCAGGCTGATGCTAGAGGAAAAAGAATTGGCTTAGGCAAGCTTATGCTTTTTTTTATTGTCATGGCTGTTCAACAGAGTTGTCTAGGCAGTTCAGAGATTGAGTAGTGTGACAGGTTGATGGTCTTCCAGTTGATTAAACATTGAAGTAAAATAGCCTGTCTCAGCAGGGAATCCTATGCCAGCAGCAGGTAGCAGTAAAGTTCTAGTAATCGTGGAAGTGTAGAGGCAGGGAAAGAGTGCGCATTCCATGATTTGGGGACAGAGTATTGGGAACTGGGGGAGGGAAACTGGCCCTTTTCTCTACAAATATACTGATGACCCTATGAGTTTTGTTCAGTTGGAATATGGGATTGATGGGACCTACTTTGCCGTTTTATGATAGCTAATACCTGATTTGCGAAGTGTTACTGTAGAGGTGCTTTAAGGCAAGTATGCTTTTTTCATTTGCTGCTTTTCTTTCCTCCAAATATGCTTTTATTACCCAAAGAATGGATATGAAATTAAAATGGCAAAGCAGGCTTTAGTATTTCTCTTTCAGACAGGTGGGTTCTCATTTAGGTCATAATTGAATTTCTATTTCATTATTTGCTCTTAATGGGATACCTGTCCGGACCTGAAAGCAGCTGTGTAACTTACTGGAATTGCTTAGCTTTGCTAAGAAGGCATCCTGGACCTGACTGATACTAGATCACAGCTGATTCTGGTTAGGTATGATCCTAGCTGCTTTACAAGATTTACTTAATTTTTCTAAGTTCTCACCTTTTTCAGCTATGTATTTTTGCATTTATCTGAGAGGAGCAGCAAGTGGAAGATGACAACTCTGGTATCATCAGATATCTGCAATGCAAGGTGTTCAAATTGCTAAAATTATATCGATTCATATTACTGTCTCTT
The DNA here is from genome assembly GCF_028389875.1 of Rhea pennata. Lineage (NCBI taxonomy): Eukaryota > Metazoa > Chordata > Aves > Rheiformes > Rheidae > Rhea > Rhea pennata. The sequence continues at coordinate 6,840,449 of NC_084678.1, forward strand.
GAAGGTGGGAAGAAGAGCGCTACCCTGAAGGCATTAAGTGGAAGTTCCTAGAGCACAAAGGTCCTGTATTTGCTCCACCATATGAACCACTGCCTGAAAATGTCAAGTTTTACTATGATGGTGAGTTTCTATTGGATAAATTTATATTTATGGGTTTCTATTGACTGAGAAAAGAAATTAATATTAGGCAGTTGTGGCATTCTTCTGAGATCTCAAGGGATGAGGAGGTGGTTGGCTTAAAAAGTTCCTCAACAGCTAAGAAAAAGAAGAATCTTTAGAAGGAAGAGGAAGGCCTGATGAATTTGGTGAATTTATTTCATGTGGATATGAACCTGTTCTGCCACTATTATGGTGGTAAAATCTCTCAGCTTACTTAACTATGAGAGTGTCGCATACCTGAGAGTGGCAATGTATAACTGGTACAGTCCGTAATTATAGCTGATCAACTGGTCATCTTTAGGCTTGCTTTTTTTCCCCCCCTCAGTCTTACAAATTGTAACTTTGTCATCTGTGATGAAATTCGTGACCACTTGGTTGGTATGATGGGGATAAAAGACAACAGAATTTTAATACAGATGCTTAGGATCTTGTAGGATTGCATGGGGTCAGCCTAGCCCGAGGACACAGCCCTTATGTGTAACTCGAGGTCGCACCCACCAGCCGTTGCACGTGGTAGAACTAATTGGCGTGGGATTCTAATATGCTGGGCTGACTGGTTGTTAGAGGCTAATGTGGAAGGGATTATATGATGTGATGCCTGCTGGAGACTGGACTTGATGACCCACGTGTTTCCTTTTAGTCCTGTGATCTTGTTAAATGAAGGATCAAATTAACCCAGGATTAAATTAAGTGGGAGGCATTTGAGTGGATGAAAACATAATTTTTGATGAAGGGGGCATCTGTGCCTGGAACTATTCCAGAAGCTACATGTTGTTTTCATGTGACATGGCATGCTTTTAAATACTGAGGAATAGGTAGGATTCTTTCAGTGATAATGTAGTAAGATAAATGTATCATATCCTATTAAAGACTATCTCTAAACAAGTAGCTCTGTGATCAAGGTTGCCTGGTTTCCTACAGGCTTCTGTCTTGATGATAGATGAAAGCTTGATGCAAAGTTGGTGGAAACTTTTCCTCTATTCCAAAGGATATAAGATACCTCTCCTGGAGCCTGGAGAAGGGGAGGGGTGAATTTACGCTATAACTATCCCTTCAGTGCAGGCAGTAATATAAGCTTCTGTCCTATCTAGCCATCTATTTCATAAAGTCTAGAGGAAGTGCAGGTTTTTTGCAGCCTCTGTGATCGAAATCAACCAATAAGCTCAAAAATTGCAGAGGAGGGGGTGGGATTCTGACAGACAAAGCGATCGCGTAAGTCTGCCTTGAGAAACTAGGCTAAAAATCGGATGTCTGATTTACCCAGCAGCTGCTGAGAGCTGCAGTCTGTGCTCACAAGGCGTTGTCTAATTTCAAGATTATCCAAGGATGATTTGTAGAGTCCAATAATCACGCTGGGGCGAGCCAGCCAGCTGCCAGGCTGCCGGCTCTCACCGGAGGAATCCATCCCTTGCCTCGTGATTGCGTTGCAGTAAGAGTGCCTGCTCCTATCTAACGTAATGACTGCCTGAGCTATTGTTAGAGCTTACAGCACGGACTCGGAGGGGAGCTTAAAATGCCAACACCATCCAATAGGGCTGGGATATATGCTCGAGTGACTGTGGTTAAACAAGCTACTACTCTTACTGTAAAGACAGTTTGAACTTGCATGTTTTTTGTAGATAGAGCAAGTTAAGAATATACGTGATGGCATTTGTCTTTGAGTCACGGCAGGGTGATCTCTTCCGCTTACATGTCCCTTGGTTGCTGTCTGATTTTGAGCTTTTAAATCAGGTACCTAATGTTCAATACTCTGGAAAAACTCTCATCTGGTTTTTAAAAGATATAGGCTTATCACTGAGAGCCTTTTCAAACCTTTGGAAAAAAAAGGAAATTAAATCCAATGAAATCTACTCTAAAGCAATTAGATAAAGATGATTGGTGAGCATGTACTGCTGTTCTGCAAATTGGAAGCAACTTTAGTCAGTTTAGCCCCATAAAGTGGTACTAACTCATAGCGTCTTTCAGGCTAGACTTGCAGCCTGGAAAAAGTGTTTCCCTTGCTGTCTCTTCCTTCCCCTACTTCCTGTTTTAAGCAAACAAATGCTGTATTTTAGGTTGCAGTTTTAAAATTGGCAGAGTTACTGTTGCTTTAATTTGTAATGTGGGATATTTTCAGATCTTTGCAACCTTTTGCTAAATTCTGTTTTACAAGGCTTTATAGATCTTAAAGCTTTATATATAAATACCTGTGTTATAATTTTGGAGATGATGTAACTTGTTTTTAAACATGTAGTAATTCAAAAGTACTGCAGCTTTTTTTCAGTAGCTTAAAATGAACTGCAGCACTTCTTGCATTGACTTTTTGTGCAGTAAAACTGACAAGTTTAAAAAAAAAAAAAAAAAGAAAGAAAAGAAAAAAAAAATCCCCAGGTGCTGACTCTCTGCCAGCCTACTGGGAGTCTAAGTATTCCTCGCAACTAGCTGTAGATGTGAGGTGCATGCAAAATCCTTCGCAGAGATCACTGACACCTTACATGTCATCAGGAATGAGGTCTGGACTAAAAAGGCACACTTGATGGAAATGTTAGATGTTGAATCCACAGCTTCAATGTTGCAGCACCCTCTTTTCCCCTTGTCTTCAAAAATCTTTGCAGCAATTTCACTTTGTACAGCAGTCTTGCAGATAAGCTGAAATGTGACCTTCTTTCGTTCATTGAAAGATCAGTCTTACATATGACTAGCTTTCGAGTATGATCTGGAGACACAGAAGTGCATTCACATGATAAAGGCCTCAACGATTAGCAGAATTCTTACACAATTCCCTGTAGTGAAGAGGAATTAAATGTTTGGCATTGCTTTCAGCCTATTTGTGGTGTATGTATAGTGAGGACTCTTCCTGGCCAGAAATAGCTAAAGGCTGGAAGAGGTGTTCCAAAGCTGTGTCTGTGGGTAGAAGAGAAATATGGAGAGGGTGTTTCATATGTCTGAGTTCTGGAATATGAAATATAATACAACTATTTGCATTTTCCATTTCAAACAAGAGTATCTGCCCAGGCACATAGGCATCGCTGGGAGGCCTCAACATAGGGCTTCCCACAGGAGGCCTTTTCCCCTTCCTGCCCTGCATCTCTGACCTGTCTCACGTTGGACTGGTATTGCTTTTTCTAATACTTGGATTCCAGGGGAATCTTTTTTTCAAAATGTGTGATGAAAGTCAAGCAGTTGTGCTCTTGTATTTCTTTTGCCTGTCAAATAACATCTTTGTGAAAAACTTTCTCTGTGGTAAAAGTATAGTGTCTTTTAAGGTAGTTACTATTGCTTCTTTCTGGCTTCAATTCCTAAGTTTATCCTATATTTTAAAAAGAAAACCTCTCTTTGTAGGTAAAGTCATGAAGCTGAGCACCAAAGCAGAAGAAGTTGCCACATTCTTTGCAAAAATGCTTGATCATGAATACACTACAAAGGAGATCTTCAGGAAAAACTTTTTCAAAGATTGGAGAAAGGTATGCTTGTAGTCCTGGGCTGGAATGACCACAGACATGACTGGTGTCTTCTCAGTGCTAGGCAGTGAAAAGGGACTACTGTTCCATACATAGGAAGGTTAACTTGTGGCAACTTAAAGCTGTCTCAGATCTTAACTGTGAAGTTTCTGTGTTATCCTAAGCTTCACCAGGAAGGGTCTTATCATAAATACCTTCTTAAAACAACAAATATCAGACTTTTGCAAACCGCAGTTGCCTGTCATAACCTTTTGGGGTATAGCTGATCTAATTCCTATATGCACTGTTGAAAGGCCATCTATGTTAGAAGGAAGCCCCTTCCAAAGACCTGCAGAGCCAGAACTTCACCTCAGTTGACTTACCATGCTGTGAAATCGAACCTTTAGAACAGCTAAATCAAACCTTCAAAACAGCTGATCCAATTTTTTTAAAGATTTCTAGATTTCTTCACCAACCCTCAATAATTTCCACCAGTGTTCAGTGGGAGAGCACTTTGAGAGGTGTTGTGGCACTGCATGGTGGTCACAGAGATCAGGTTGCTAGAAGACAAGCGTCCTGTGTGCTCTGCTTCTTGTCCTTTTCTCTTTGATCTTGTCTAGAGTCATCATGTGCAAGAATATGGGAGCTTTGGGAGGTTTACTGTAAGAACCTATCCATTGTTCGTGTATAAACTGTCTTAGGCAAGGTACGCTCTGTTATGCCTGTATGAAAGCTTAAAGCACTATTTTCTTTCTGCAAGGAAATGACCTCTGAAGAGAAGAGCACTATCACCAGCCTCAGCAAATGTGACTTCACCCACATGAGCCAGTATTTCAAAGCTCAGTCAGAAGCTAGGAAACAGATGTCCAAGGAGGAGAAACAGGTACCAGAGGGAATTCTAGGAGACTTTTTAAAATGCTTAGCTGGCTTGTAAACATTTCTATGTAATCATTCCTCTGTCTGCCTTGCCATTGGTAGGTCAGCTTTTACTAACTTTATTACTTTTGTGTTAATTGTTGGAATTTTTTGGTGCATAGCTCAGCTAGGGCAAAGCACTGTGTTTACACTTGAAAAATATATTGATAGCTCTAAGGCTCCTATCTGGCTTGAGAAAATAAATAGAACTGGAGGTGATTTCCATGTGGGAGAGTAGTTACTTGTGTAATGGCTGCATCCCTGCCTAATAATGAGCAGTGGCTACTCAGTTAAGCTGCTAATGATAGATTTTCATTTTGATAGCTCCTTGAGTTTGGAAGGCAAAATTGGTAATGGTGAAAGAGATGTAGTGAAGACATTTGTGAATAAAATATATGGAAAGCAGATTTTAAATGTTAGATCTCCATTCAATGCAGTTCTATCACTAAAAAAGATTTTTCCTGTTTGCAGTGGTTTGTGAGGAGAGCAGATAACCTTTAGATGAGTGTTTGGAGAGTTGTTCTAACAAGAGCCAGAAATTTGCCCTGCATTCTCAGTTGGTCTTTTGCAATACTGCTGTAATTCTGCTTGGGGTGAGGCCTGTAGCTGCCTGGAGACACGTCTTTGGGGGCAGAAGGATCCCACCAGAGTAGAAAGATTGTGTCTTAGTGTTTCATTTGTTAAATGTGAGTGAATCTTCCCCAGTTCGCATCATGAACTGTGTTCCAGCAGAACAGAAGTGGCTTTTTCTGTTGGTTTCTTTAGCTGGTGTATCAGTGTGTTTGTCAGTCAGATCCTTGATGGTTTAATTTATGCTGCAATGATTTTATTTTTCTTAGCCTTTTTTTGGTGGGATCGGGGTGGGGGTGTATTATTAGAGTTCAAGCACAGAAGTATGCAGTGAAATCTTAGCACTTTTGTAGTTATGAGACCAGTTTCAACTTCTGAAATGATTTGCTGACACAGGCTTGACATGCCTTGAGCAGCAGACTGAAGCCATTTCTCTACCTGCTTTCTGAGTTCAAACACAGAAGTGTGTGTGTGTGGTTGGGGTGACTTTTTTGTTGTTTGCTTTTTTTTAAACAACAAGATGTAAAGTCCAGTGGACTTCAAAGGCTGGCTTGGCATGGGGGGGAGGGGGCTGAAGATAAAGCAGCTGAACTATGGTGGGGCTGCTGTACTTAGACTGCGCTTAGAGCTGTGATATATGGATAGAGGTGAATGAAGTGAACTCTACTCCAAAATCATAGGTGTCTTCAACTGCACTAGTCTGTTTCTCTCAAGTTTAAGATTTAAGTGTTTTTTTGTCTCTTTACCATTTCCTGTTTGTTTTGCTGCTTGCTTTTTATGAATTCTTTTCTGGACAGTCTTCTCTTCCTGAGTTTTGAGTATAGCATTTAGCAGGATGGAGAAGTTTGAGCTGAGTTTTCAGTGTTAATTTAGTGCAAATATTAAGTTTTTCCTAAGTCTTGGCATGCAGAGATATGTAGTAGTGTTGAGCAATCGCATCATTTTTACTTTTGGGTTTTCCCAGAAAATCAAAGAGGAGAATGAGCGGCTATTGAAGGAGTATGGATACTGTGTGATGGACAACCACAAGGAGAGGATTGCCAACTTCAAGATTGAACCCCCAGGTCTCTTCCGAGGACGTGGGAACCATCCCAAAATGGGCATGTTGAAGAGGCGCATCATGCCAGAAGACATCATCATTAATTGCAGCAAGTGAGCTTTGGGTGCACTCTTTTTTCTGATTAGCTGTTTTTTTTTCCTGCATAGCTTGATATCCAAGCTCTTAGAAATACATGTGTTGCTTATCTTAGACATACAAGGATTGGAGAAACAAGACTACCATGGACTTTATGTAAAGCATTTTCAATGTATTTTCTTCCCCATCCCTACTGTCTGCATCTGCTGAAATTCAGTCTTTCCTGTTAGCATTGCCAAAAGTGAATTTCCTTCTAGGTAGGTTGTCCTACTTAATCTTCCTTGATGTCGAAGGCCAATATTTGGTGGACTTCTCCCCAGTCCTCTCCTGATATGTGTAGCTATTGAAGCATCCACAAAGCAGAGCTTATCTTAGCTCATGTGTTCAGATCTACAGTTGAATTCTTTAGCAGACGTTATAGCAGTTACATTTCTGATCTTTGAGTGTTCAATTTGAGTCATTTGATCTCCTACTTGGGCAATATGCGGTTACTTTGTCTCAGTTTTCTTCCCTGAGCTTATTGTGTCTTGGTGTTCGTTATTTCTCTCTATTCTGATACTGTGGAAGTCTCTTACAGAGTTTTTTGGGTTTTGTTTGTTTTTTTTCCTATGTTTTCTAACTGCACAGGGATTCAAAGATCCCTGCTCCTCCGCCAGGACACAAATGGAAAGAGGTCCGGCATGATAACAAGGTCACCTGGCTGGTTTCATGGACTGAGAACATCCAAGGTTCTATCAAGTACATCATGTTGAATCCTAGCTCAAGAATTAAGGTAAAGGTCTATTAAAAGATTTCTTACTGGCTTTGTCTCCTGGAAGGAAATTCAGATGTTGAGTAGAACAGTGATAATGATTAAAGCTGTACTGCTATTTCATCTTCCACTGTTGACTGAAAATCGTAGGAAAATCTCTGTGTTTCTCTTCCCCCTTGGAAGAATGGGGGGGGGGGGCAGCGATGGGAAAAAATGCAACTGTTGCACAGGAGAGTAGTGGAAATCTGTTACAATAATGCTTTTCAGTAAGTTTATTTTTATCATTCATAGTAGGAGTTTGTTACTCTCTAATCCCAAAAGGAAGTATTTTATCCAAAAGTGGACTTGTTCTGGTGAACGCTTTAACTGCTTTCGGCACTAACTTCCCCTGTCTTATTGTGTGCTGAAGTTCTAACCATAGGCCACTAATTAATTGTTATGAAGTTAAAAATGTAGCCAGGTTACTGGCTGAGAAGACTGAGGAATTCATGATTAAGGAGAACAAATCCTGTTGTGGGAGCAAGTAGCTGGTCAGTGATCAGTCCCATGAAAGTAATGATGAACCCTTTGACAGATAAGTAGACTTCAGTTTTGGGGGTAAAATTTAAGTTCCTATAAAACCATTTAAGAGATTTTTCCTATATTGGAAATGAGAAGTTTGCCCTACAAGTGTAGAGAGTCTGTCCTTTGGAATTCATGGCTTTTTTGATACGACTTGAATATATAATAATGAACTGTTGATGTTGCTTTTGTATCTTACATTTGTTTAATTACACAGTTGAAAATGAGCATTTGCAGAGGAAACCATTTTTACATTGAGCATGGAACGCATGAAATGTCTTTTCTGTGTGTGTGTGTGGTGTTTTTTTTGTTTGTTTTTTTTGGTTTTTTTTTTTTTTTTTTTTTTTTAAAGCACTGAAATCTTGGCACTTTTGTAAAACAGGACCATTCCTTGTATGCAGAGTTGACATGCCCCAAGAAGTAGATCAGAGCTGGTCCTCTGCCTGTTTTTTGGTGCTGACTCTGTTCCAACTTTCTCTTCAGGGTGAGAAGGACTGGCAGAAGTATGAGACGGCTCGGAGGTTGAAGAAGTGCGTAGATAAAATTCGAAATCAGTATCGAGAAGACTGGAAATCCAAAGAGATGAAAGTACGGCAGAGGGCTGTGGCGCTGTACTTCATTGATAAAGTAAGGCTCGTTTCCCAGCACGCTCTTTCCTTTCCTGTTCTGCAGGGAGTACTCAGGACTGCTGAGTGTCTGAATTGAGCCCCGTTACTAAGGTATCTCGAGGCTTCCTGGTGGGCAGACTCCTTTCTCCCTTTCCTTCTCATTACCTGGAAATTCAAAGCAATAAACTATTGTACTGAACGTGGCTATTTCAGGAAGCACAGTTTTTTGCTCGGGCAAAATTCATGACCTGTTTCTAAAACATCCCAGTTGGATTACTGGGAATTTTATGTGGGCCTTTGGTCTCCAACTGTTTCAGTTTTTGTGCTGGGAGTTTCTGCTATTTTGTCTCCTCTTAGTTTGGGGTCACAGTCATAAGATCCATAATTATGCTATTTGCTCTTCCCACAGAATAAAGATTGCAGTTGTATTGATGTATTTAAGCTATTCAAAACTAATTCTCAAGAGAGCTGTTGCCTGCTACTATATGGCTTCTTAACCAACCAAATTGATAGCTTCTGTTGGATTTAAATTGTAGAAGTTTGATTTGAATAATTGGGTTTCATATGAACACTTCAGGTTTTCTTCAAAAATTAGAGATTGGTTTAGCCAGTATTGTTAATACACTTTTTTTTAATGCAGCCTAGTACAGCCTTTAGATGATTTATATATGCCAGAAAGTGTCATGCACTGTGTAAAGTGTATTTCTTTAGCATATAATAAAGAGCAACTGATGAACTTTGTATCAGATTGAATTCACATGGAAATTGATTTGATTAAAAAAAAAAGATTTTTTTTAAAGGATTTTCATTAATTCGTCAGAACTGTCTTAAAGCTTGAATTACTTAAGAGAAAGTCAGTAAAACATCTTACATTAAACCTTACCTCAGTTTTTTGTTTTTGTTTTGTTTAAGGGATTTTGGTAGATTGGCTTTGGTGTAGGCTTATTTAAAGCATGTTTAATGAGATCTTGAAGAGCTTTTATTGATATCAGAATTTTTTGAATGTCAGTTCTAGCCACTCAAGTACATTTTCTCTATTTTTTCCTCTTTTCTGTGGCCTTGGACATGGGAATTCCATTGCATTTCTTTGTGCCTCAAACTATTTTCATGCTTTCCTCAGTAACTAGTTTTTCATACCTCTCCTTCTCAAGGATGTTAAAAAAGCATTTTTGAATGTTCTTTGTAGAGTCATTCATGGGAATTACTGATTGATGATGCTAAACTCAAAACCAAATGGGGCAGAAGGGACACCCTGAGTATAGGCTACTGTCCAGAAGTTTCTACTGTCTGTACATTACCAGGATGTTTTGAAATGCTTACCTCTCTTCTTCATCTAAATGTAGCTTGCTCTCAGAGCTGGTAATGAAAAAGAAGAAGGAGAGACAGCTGACACCGTGGGCTGCTGCTCTCTCAGAGTAGAACATATCAAGCTGCATCCTGAACTGGATGGCCAGGAATACGTGGTTGAGTTTGATTTCCTCGGTAAAGACTCCATCCGATACTACAACAAAGTCCCTGTTGAAAAGAGGGTAAGGCATCTCCACAAACAAATCAACAGAGTGTATAGCAGAAAAATGTGGTGGATACAGTCCTAGTAGCAATAACTGGATGCTTTGTCAGTGATCAGATACCTAGCCAGAAAATAAGTCAGCTAATACTCTTCCCATTTTGCTGGCCATGCCTTGAGAATGGAATAAGGCTGCTGCTGTTATGATATAACCCAGTACTGTAGTGTTTAGTCATTTTACTGCTGCTCTTTCCTGTTGTCTAAGTGCTAACAGCTGGCATAACATAATTGTAACAGCTATGTTAAATGAGTTCCTTGGGTCCTGTTCTGGTAGGCAGAGTTGGTTTTGTCACCTGTAGGTGGTAGACTTCTAGGCACAAATGACAAATAATAGCATAAAAGGCTTTGAGTTTATATCCAACACTGTTGGTAGAGTAGCAGTTAGTATCATGCAAGTCCAAATCTCTTCTCTATCATGATGTTTTGGTTTTTTGGAGCTGTGCCCTTGCTGCAATATATCCTGGTTCTGGTTATTCCAGAGCACACAGTAGATAGCCATGTTTTTAAGTCATATCTGTCTACTAACCAATACTTCTTTCCCAGGCAACATTGTTTCCTTTATTTTTGTCCTCCATGGGTTTCACATCTGCTGTGATGGAAAGCTCATCCATCAATGTCAACTGGAGGAGCCTGTCTAGAAGGACTTTGTTTTTGTAGGTGTAACAGAGCTTTGCATCTGGTCCACAGTTCTGCATTTAGCTCTGTGTTAAATACCATGTGTATAATACTGCAGTAATTGTGATGACAAACAGCAGTAAATGTTGACCTCTTGGGGAACAAAATAAACGAAAGAAGCGCTATGGCCTCTGTAGAAGTGAGTGTGTGCTGGAATTCTAGCTGTCCTATTTTTAAAGAAAAAAAATCTGTTTAAATTTATTGGCATTGGGGTCTCAGTGTTTGTTCTTCAGTACTTACAATGAAATTGATTGTTGTGGAGCTAGGAATCTTTGTATATTAGATGTCTCTATAGAAGAAGAATGTGTGTTGATGAGAAGCTGGGAATTGGAGATTTGAAAAACATAGAGCTTGGATCTGTGGTATCTGTGTAATCAAGAGGCTTTGATTATTCCCCCTACCCCAGTGATACTTGCTTGTGGTGGAACTGTATGAAACAACACAGCAGTGAGAAGGGTTGGCTTTTAATTGCTTCACTCTGTGGAAAAATTGCTCAGGGGTCTCTGGAGTAATGCTGGAGAGTAAGGGGAAAATACCAGATTTGGAGTCTTTTTTCTTTGTTAGGCAGCTAAGCCAGAGAAAAAGCAAGTCTGTTGCAATCTTACCGAGAAGATAAGGATAAATGGCATTAAATGCCTAAGACTCCTTTTGCTGAGGAGGAACCTTCAGCACAAGTGTTACTTCAGAGATAAGTGTTTGCCTGTTGGCAAACTGCATTCAGCTTCTTTCTAACTGCTGCCTGAAAACAGATTTAAACTGGCATCTTGGAAGGGAGACCTCCTTAGGTGTAACTGCTTCACAGCACTGTCCAGTCTGTGTGCCTTGGACATGGGGATTCTTTTCTTGCAGGTATTTAAGAATCTTCAGCTGTTCATGGAGAATAAGCAGCCAGAAGATGACCTCTTTGATCGCCTCAATGTAAGCGCATAATGGTGAGGGGGACAGTGGACACACTCCCTCTGAACCAGGCAATAGCTGTCACCCTGCTCCAGAAATAGTGTCTGTGGCATTTTTTTTTTCCAGAGCTGGCCTGAATGGCCTAGAGGCAGTGAGTCTGTCTCCAGTTAGTATCCATATTGTTCACTGTGCCTGCAGGCTCCTGAAGTGACAGGCCTTGGTCGTGGGGAACCTGGCTGGCTCTGTCTTGGGGAGGTTTCTTTTCAGAGACCAAAGATGATTGTGTAAGGTGACATTTTTGTCAGATGCCATCCCTGACTGCACGTTTGGCTCTGTGGGAGCACTGTGGTGGTTCAGGCATCTCCCCTGGGGTGAGACAGGCTCACTTCCACCTATTGGGAACCAGAAGCACCGCACTGGAAACTTTTTTGGCCATTCATAGTACTTATACAGATCTAACCCTTTTTGTTTCTTTGTTCACTTTTCCTGTGGTTTCAGTGAAAATGTGGCCATTGGGTGTTAGATTTGAGTACACTAGCCAGAGTTTAGATGAGAGCTGCATGTCTTCATCAACAATGTGTCCAGAAACTTCACAAATGCTGTCACTGATTCTAGTGCTAACTGTCATCTGCTTTCTGCTTCCTTAGACTAGTATCTTAAATAAACATCTTCAAGACCTTATGGAGGGACTGACAGCCAAGGTATTCCGTACTTACAATGCCTCCATCACGCTACAACAGCAGCTCAAGGAGCTCACTAACCGTAAGTCCTGTCTTTGCAACTGTGGTGGGTGTAGGGGAATGGATCTCATCCTGCAATATAGCGCTGACTGCTTTGGCTTAGTGTCAAGTATTCGATCTCTATGATATTTCCTGCTTGCTGTTCTCGCAGTGTAAATGTCAGACAGCTAAGGTCTGATCAAAACTACTGCAAGATAGTCTTTTGGAAATAGATGGGGTAGTGCAGAGTTGACTGGTGGACATATTGAAGTGTGCGTGCTAGGTCGTGTCTGGTTTTTACCAAATCTCTCATTTGTTTCCTGGCTGCTCATTCACAATCCACGTGTTGAGCACTGGTAATTTGTACTTTGATCTACTTTACAAAGCAGGCACATCCCTTCCTGTTTGTGGAGGGGCCTGTGAAGCTCAACAGTGTCTGGAATTATGTGGTCCTATTGTCCCCTGCTCAGAGTATGGATGTACCACTCTAGTGAGTGGCAGGTGGTGCCTTTGTTGCTACTGAAGGAAGTGGTCCACAGGGAGTTAGGGTCTAGGGTGGAAGTAGGCAGGCTCTTAGTGCTGTGGTTAGAGTGTAGCACGGAGATTAGGCCATCAGGAAAAGTCATTTCTCCTGTGACTGGGAGCTGGCAGAGTCAGCTGGACACTGGCTGGGGCTGTTAAGCGCTAGAGGACACCACTTGTTTACCTTATCTTTGTAATTCACAGCGGATGACAACATCCCGGCAAAGATCCTTTCCTATAACCGTGCCAACAGAGCGGTTGCCATTTTGTGTAACCACCAGAGGGCTCCACCGAAGACCTTTGAAAAGTCCATGATGAATCTGCAGACCAAGGTACCCCCACCTGGCTTTTTGTTGGGGCAGGGCTCAAAGTTCTGCATCCAGGACTTGCATTTCCTTTCACTTCGAGTAAAACAGAAGGGGAGCCAGCTTTTCCCTGTCAGGATTTGGTTAGTGCCATATCAGAGATGGGCCTACTTGGAAAGGAAGACTCTGGAAGTGTAATATTGAGCTGAAAGTGCTGCCTTTCAGTCTGAGTCGTCTTTTACTCCTAGAGACCAAGACCAGACCCTTTTTAGCTGCCCTTTGTTTGACAGATGACCAGCAGCATGTTTTGCTGCTATTAAAACTTAAGCTCCTCGGCCTGTAGCTCTATCTTGTGTCCCCATAAAGAAACAGGAATGGGCATTCACTCCTGTTACAGGAATCGCAGACCACTGTCAGTGCAGGCTGTGTACGTGGTACATTACGCCCCTCTGACCTGACCTCTTCCTTTGCAGATTGTTTCTGGTGAAGGCCATGAGGTGCAAAAGGGCTAGGTCTGTTCCTGGTCTGGCTTTAGAGAATAACCTTCACAATAAGGACTTTTGGTTTGGCACTGCAGTGACCCCTGCTTCTGTAACACCTAACATGGCTGCCTCCACCCTAGATGTTAGAGCTTGGGGGAAGTTTAAGGGGAGTGGTTGAAGGAGCTGCAAAATGCTAAATCTCCCTGAATCCTAAGCTTACCAGAAGAGAGCTGCCTGAACCCTTATCAGCTTTCAGTGTGTAAGATTTGGGGCAAGAACTGATGCCCGCTGAGGGAACATGGATCATCCTTCTGTGGTACCATCAGGGAGCTTGTACTGATGGGAGAAGGTAGAGATGGGCAAGCAGGCTGTACAGACTAGACTGTTGGCTAGTCTCAGGCCATGCCAGTCCCTTACCCTGCTTGGGTGTAGCTCTGTGTGAAGACTCCCAGTGGCTCTCTCCCAACTGCTACCTTATCTTTGCAACTGTTTGGGCTTTGTTTCTTCAAGGGAACGCGTTTCCCTGCATTAGGTCCCACAGCACATTGAAAGGCCAGTGGCCTCATTGTTTTGTAGAAGTGGTTCTGAGCCCTGCTAGCTTCTGATCATGGTCACAGACTCTCAGTCGCTGGGTAATGCTGCACAAGGGTGATGGCCACAGTTGTCTGCTGGTTGTTCACAGTGCTGCCCTCTGGTTTTACCTCTCCTAGATTGATGCCAAGAAGGAACAGTTAGCTGATGCCAGGAGAGAACTGAAAAGCGCCAAAGCTGATGCCAAGGTCCGGAGGGATGAGAAGTCTAAAAAGTAAGGCTGGTGTTACTAGGCTGTGCAATGCTCCCAGTATTGTCAGCTCCAGTGGTCCTTCAGCACTGTCTTCTGCTTCCCTAGCCAGTGATCCAAGAGAGCTGGGAAGACCTTGCTTTCTGGTCCCCTCTTTGCCCTGTGTGTGAAGTAGCAGCCTTCAAGCTAAGGAGCATAGAGGGGGCCCAACATGCCAGCTTCTGATGTGGTCACTAGCATCAGTCTCTGCTGTGCCTTCCAGCCCTCTGAGCTGAGCACCAGCCAATGGTATAGTAACCACCCTGCTACCCAGGACCAAGCAGAGTAATGGATCAAGTGTGCAGCATCCTCAGCTTTATGGGGAGCCAGGAAGCTGAGAATTAGAAAATGCAAAAGCATTTTGGAGCACTTCCACTATTGGAAGCCCAAGGTTGCAGACATTGTACACAGACACTGTGTGTGCTCTGCAGAATAGACATGGGTGCTGAGTTAAGGGAGTTCTGAAGATGGAACTGCAGCATGACTATTGAAAGAGGAATAGATGGATTAATTTTAAAATGTGTGGTGTCAGTGCTTCAGTTCAGGCTGTTGCTTCCCACCCCTTAAAAAAAAAAAAAAAAAACACTCCTGCTTAGGAGCTCTGCTCTGCCTTTGACTGTGTCAGTTTTTAATTGCATGTGCTGCGTGGCTTGTGTCACCGTAGATGTTGACACGGCTGCCTTCTGTGGCTGGTCACATTGCTTACCTTGATCAGGTCCCTCTGGGTTCCTGCAGTGTAATAGTCTCAGCCTCAGCAAGGCATCAGGGATTAAACATTCTTTCTTACCCACCCCAGGACAGTGGAGAGCAAGAAGAAAGCTGTGCAGAGGATTGAGGAGCAGCTGATGAAGCTGGAGGTTCAGGCTACAGATAGGGAGGAGAACAAGCAAATTGCCTTGGGCACCTCCAAACTCAACTATCTGGATCCCAGAATCTCTGTTGCTTGGTAAGTGTCTGCCTAGGGTGTGCTGGAGGGAACCACTCCTTCACCTGTGTCTTGTTCCCCGGTTAACAGATGAGGGTTGTGGCTGAGAGCACTGCTGCCTCTACTGACAGCATAGGTCTGACTAGAGAGGTCAAGTCTTTCTGTGGCCATCCCTTGTATTTGCAAACAGTTTACAGTAGTTTTAAATGACTCTGTTGAGGCAAGTGTCTTGTGTCAGCCAAAGCTAGCATCACTCTGGGAGATGATGGGTCAGGAAATCTGCAGGGGTCTAACAGTGAAGCTGGTCCTGTTCAGCTGAGTAGCATCTCCTAATGGAGCATGAGTAGAGCTGGAAGGTGCTGAGGGAGAGAAGGACAGCAAGGGGTTGGACACCTGTGCTGTATTGACTCTTAACCAGTATCTCCTCTTCTGCAGGTGTAAGAAGTGGGGAATCCCTATAGAGAAGATTTATAACAAAACTCAGCGAGAGAAATTTGCCTGGGCTATCGACATGGCAGAGGAAGACTATGAATTTTAACCTGTTTTTAATGAGCTGAATTTTATGGGAAAAAGGGGGAGTAGCCTGTTTTTTTTTAGGGAGATTGATAAACTGTGAGCCTTACTTGTCCTTGGATGCTGGGGAGGGGGGAGGAAAGGGGCAAGTGAGCATCAGATAAACAGCAAACATCTTGGAGAAAGAGTAACCTGGAAATATCTTAAAGGAGCTGAGCCAGTTGTCCTATGGACAACTTATTTAAAAATGTTTCAGAGATCCAAATTTTAGCTGTCTGGTTTGTGTGGTTTTTTTTTTCCTCTTGAAGCAGGGCAAGTGGATGGGGGATTTGTCAACCTTCCGCCAGGCAAATTCACCATCACACTGAGAGCGTGGGAATCTTTAGCTACTGTATACAAAATCCAATTATATTGGTGCGTTTTTACAGTTAGGGTTTTGCAATAACTTCTATATTTTAATAGAAAATGGACTCCTTATCCTCTGCCCTTCCCTTCCCCCTCCCACCCCATTTCAGAATTTAACAAGCCAAGAAAATTTAAGAAACCCAACGCACCTATTACAGCTGTCACTATTGTCATGGAAATACTCAAATCTTTTTTTCTTTGTCACTTGAAACAGTCGTGGTATTGGAACATGAATTACAAATATCCACTGCATCTGTTCAAAGCAAAGCGTGATGGGAAATTGTCCTCCTGACTTGAGTGTTCCTTTTTTTAAATGTGAATTTTTATTTCTTTTAATTATTTTAAAATATTTAAACAGTTTTTCTTCTTGATCTTAAAGATCGTGTAGATTTGGGGAGCGGGTTGGGGGAGGGGATGGTGTGGTGGGGAGATGAATGTGGAATTTGAAGACAAGTGAAAATGGCAACAAATGGCATTCCCATCACCTTTTGTTCTGAGCACGCTCTGTACACTTCAAGACTATCTACCTTTTAGGTTTGTCAGACTGTTTTACCTTTTTTTCCCCCTCCTTTTTTTCTAAGCCCCACTCTCCTCTTTTACTTGAAAGATTTTATTGTGTAAAAAGAAGTTTCACAGGTCAAAAAATTTCGAGGGAAATGAGCATCGGTCCAAAAAGGAAAAATCAAGATTTTAGGGCTTTTATTTTTTTCTTTTGTAATTGTGTAAAAAAATTTTAAAAAACTAAAAAGCAGAATTTTAATGTGAAACCTTTTTTTGCTATAATCATTAGTTTTAGAGGCATTGTTAGCGTAGTGTGTGTGCGAAGACCATTTCCTGCAGCCTTTCCTCAACAAGTATCTTCTATTTTTATCATGAATTCCCTTTTAATCAACTGTAGGTTATTTAAAATAAATTCCTACAACTTAACTGAGTGCTGGGGTCTGTGTGTTTTTTCAGCTCGGTGCCAGGTGTGTTGGGATTCGACCCAGCGGCATGTCCTCACTGTGGATGAGTCAAGTTGATGAGGTTTCATAACGATGCCAGCGATCTAAAATGAAGTGTCTGGTCATGACTGCCCTTGGGAAGCAGTAACGCTTTCTCTAGCAGCTGAAAGCATTTGCTCTAGTACTTTGAGTAATTCTGCCGTCGGTGCTCACCTTGTGTTGGGTTGTGATGGCTCAGCAGCAGTCTCCTCTCTAGTGCGGCACTGCTGTGTGTGGTTGTGCAGCTGGACCCATCAAAGCTCAGGGCTCTTTGGAGCCCTGGCTAGGGGCACGGAGAGCTGGGATCCTGCTGCTTATTGATGAGCTCAAGCTAATGCTTTCTGTTGTGAAGTTGAGGCTTGAGGAAGCCTGTTGGCTCTCCTGGTCCCCAGAGCCCTTCGCCGTGCACGGACGGCAATCTGTTTGTCTGGGGTTGTGTCTGTTTACTCCCCTTGAGCAATGCTGTGCTTCAGGAGCAGCAGCCTGATCTCCAAGCTCTGAGCACAGGGCTGCCCTGCTGGGCAGCAGGAGTTCCCCTTCCTTGCCCCAGCAGGAACTCCCTGAAGGATTTTATTACCTCTTAATGAGAAGCTGCTTAGTCCCTGTGTGAGCCCTGTTGGATGCAGGCTGCCTGGCAAGCCTAGGAGCCTGCTCTCAGTCAAGAGCTTGGACAGCAGATGCCAAGTAGAGGATGCTCTTTTGGGCTGCTAACTTGTCTGTCAGTGTGATATTGTAAATGTGGCTTTGTATCTGTGTTCAGGGTCCCTTTAAGCATCCTTGGAAGCTGAGGCTGGTACTTCAGTGAAATGGGAAATGACCAGAGGTATATGGAGCTAGGGGTGCAGCCAGGCCGATCTCCAGCAGGGAGAAGGGGCCGGTTGTGCTTGTTTGGGCCTAGGGTGGCCCCTCTGGCAAAGTGGTGGGTTTTTTCCCTTCACATTCCTTAGAAGAGGCTCCCTTTGTGCAGGACATGCTGCAGCTGAGTTTCTAAAAGCCTCAGGAAACAAGGGGAAGGCCATCGCAAAGTGTTTGGCCTGTCCTTTTATTCCATGTCGCTAATGCGAATGCTCTCCGTGCTGATCTCCTGGGCCCAGGCTGTAGTGGAATGCGCTCGGGAGCCTGGAGGCTCTTCCCAAGTCCTCGCTGCAGCCGGAGGCGGGTTAATCACAGCTGAGCGCTCAGCCGAGTGCAGCAGAGGTGTGGCTGTGGGGAAATGGGAAGGGCTTGGGGCCAAGGCAGGGCTGCCAGTCATCCTGGAGCTGTGGTGGGGAGCAGGAGTGGGCCCTCCTGGCTGGTGCTGGAGGGCAGAAGATGATGCTGTGGGGAAGTGGGACCACTGTTCGGTGCCCGAGCACTGCTCAGAGTGCTGGGGGCTGGAGGGCGGGGGGGTGATGGCGGGGGCTGATGTCCCTGGCACTGTACGAGCTTGGGATCCTTGGCCTGTGCTGGAGCAAGGCAGTGCCTGCTCTGGGCTGGGGATGTCCCACCTTGTTCCCAGCCAGTGAATGATGTGGCTCCTGTCACCATCTTGGTCTCTGATTCCTCCTATTTCCCTGGTCCCTGCGCAGGGCTCGCTGTGTTTCTGCACAAATGCACCTCAGCTTCAGCTCCCTTTGCCTGGGGAACGTTCTCCTAGCATGGGGCCTCCACGGGGCTGTCTGCACGCTCACAGAAGCCCTTGCTCAGCAGAGGGGCAAAGCAGCAGGATGTGGTCAGACCTGAGCTTTTCTTCTTGACTTGGCTTCTTTTGTCTTTTATCAGCCCGCAGCCCTCTGCAGGGAAGTTGATGGAGTGAGAGCGGCACCGTTTCCTCCTCCTCCTTGAGGCCAGGGTGGGAGGTTGAGCAAGGACACAAGGAACGAGGTGGACGCTCAGGTCTGGTGGCTGCGCTTGTCTCCCTGGTGCTGGAGAGCAGCTCAGGGCTCCATATCCCTGCCGGGGTGCCCTGGGCTACCAGCAGGGAGATGCCCAGGGCACGAGCCAAGCCTGAAGCGGACACAAGCGGTGGCTCCTCCACCAAGCCCCTCCGAGGCGCCCAACGCAGCACGCGTGGGGCTCCCGACCCCAGGAGGGCAGAGGGGCGTCGAGCCCAGCCGCCCGCGCGGGAAGCGCCCTCTCCCCAGCCGCCCGGGGCACGGCTGGCTGCTCCCAGCGGGCCGCCACGGTATTTTCAGGCACTTTGTTGTGGCTGCGAAGATTTGCAGTTTGGCAGGAGTTGCCGTTTGCTCTCTGGGGCCTTTCTAAGGTGCAGCAGAGAAAATGCCAGCTGACGGGGAAAAGGGCTCGTTGTGCGCCTGACGCGTATGCGCTGGGAACGATTTACAGGGGCTCGGGGGTCCGCCGTGTCCTGGGCACTGGATGGGGCCTTTCCCAGCACGAGTTCACCCTTCTCAGTCTTGGAAAGAGCTTGGAAAAAGGGCTCTGGTGCTGGCAGACGAGCTCCCGAGGGGCCGCGTGCTGGTCTTGGGATGCAGGGTACCTGGAGAGGCCGGCACCGCTGCCTTTCCAAACCACAGACAAACTGACATCCATCGGCACCCGCTCGAGCCGCCCCAGTCGGACTGTGCCGGGGAAGGCGCTGGCAGCCTCTGGTGCTTGTCAGCCTGGTGCAGCCTCACGCAAAACACCAACCACAAGGCAAACTGGCAAGTTAGCATGTAACTAGGTCAGGGAAAGGAAGTACATCGGGGCAAAAGCAGCCCTGGAAGCGGTGCTTAGCTTTGTGCTGACCACTGGGGAAGCAGAGGTGCTCCCCCGCCGGCTCCTACCTCGGCTAGCGAGCTGCATCCGCAGGTGACGGAGCTTTGGAAGAAGCTCATCTGTGTTTGAGCTTGTGTTTTAGCAGGGACCATCACGCTTCCTGCCCAGTGAACGGAGAAGGCCTGGATCCCGGTGACTTGCTGCATGAGTGGAGGCACGGACGTGCAACCTGCCTGCAAAGATGGAGGCACGGACATGCAGGCCGCCCGCGTGAGTAGGGGCACGGGCGTGCAAGCCGCCCACCCCAGCTCTGCCTCCGGCCAGCGCGCCCTCGAGGCTCCCCTCATCTGACGTGCGGCCACCCCGTGTCACGCGTCGGATGCGGGACGGAGGTCTGTCTCCCGACACGTCAAGCCCTCCCCGCTGCCTCCGGGCAGCAGCTCCCGGGAGCGTGGCGAAACGCCCGGCCCTGGCCTCCGAGAGGCCGCGTCCCTTGTGTTTTCTGCACGCTGGCTCGCGTGTGCTCGCTGCGGCGGCTTGTCCCTCCCGCAAGCTCGCTGCGGCGGTTTGTCCCTCCCGCGCGCAGGCAGAGCCGCGTGTGCATCGCCCCTCGAGGGTTTGCGCTTGCGAGAGCGGCGGTTGCGGCCCCCCGGGTGCTCGCTCCGCGCTGCGCCGCGTCAGTGACCACCCACCGTCTCCGCACGCCCCTGGCCCGAGGCACCGCGTGATAAATAACCCGGGGGCCAGTTGCGCTCTCCGGAAGGCTGCAAGCTGCTGCCTCGCTCTCAGGCCAGGTGCTGGCACCTCTTCTCGAAGCACACCCCCCCCCCTCCGTTGCTCATCCCTGGGCGGAGGCTGCAGCCGAGGATGCAATCCACCAGCTCGAAGCCCGTGCCCGAGCGACGCGCGTCTCCCCACCGCGGGGGCGTGCAGAGGAGTTAGCCGCGAGGACGAGCGGGGAGCAGATGTCCCTACGCCCCGAGAGCCCCATCCTGCTTCGGGAGGTGAGGAATGACCCTGTGCCGGCTCCGCTCCCAGGTTTTGAGCACAGACAAGAGGATGCGCTCGTACCCCGCTGCTGCTTTCGGGCTACTGGGAGCTGGCTGCCTCCTGCCGGTCCCCAGCAGCGAGGAGCCGCTTCCCCCGCGGGAGCGCCGGGTCGCCCGTGGGCTCGCCTGGCTGCCGTCAGGGACATGGCTGCTCGCCCACTGCGCCCGCGCTGCGCGCCCAGGCGGGCTGAGGGGGGCTGCTGAGCCCCGCTGCGTTTTCTGTAAGAGCTGCTCCGGACTGCCAGGGCTTCTCCACATTCAGTGGCTCGCGCTGCCATCCAGGTGCTCCTCGTTCTGGCACGGGCAGGTTTAGTTTAGGTTCTTATTTTGGTTCGTTTTTCCTTTCTCGTCTTTTTAATGCCTAGGAACTGGGGTAGGAGCCTCTAAACCTGTGAACCTGGTGGGACTGCTCATGCCCCTGGGCTAGCAGACAACGTGGGGACGCACTCGCCTGCAAGCGGGCCGGATCCTCACGCCAGCGTCTCCCGCGGGGGACCAGTGCGTCTCCCCGAGGGGGAGGAGGGCAGGGGGGAGGAAGGGAAATTGCAGGCTTTAGCCATATGAATGGAGCAAAAACGGTTCCAAAACGCTTTCCAATTCAGCGGCTTATCCCCTCACTAAGGCGGCTTTTGTTTTGCTTCCCGAGTTGGAGGCCGGAGCTGGAGGCTGGAGTGCCGCCCTGCAGCAGGGCACCCGGGAGGGCTGGCTGCCGGGGGGGGGGGGCTTAGCCCCACGGGGGAGCCTGCTCCCGTGCCGCGGCGTGGCCCCAGGGCTGGAGGCAGCTCTTCAGCGCTCACGTACGTGCCGGCCATGAGACCGGGTGCCCACCTCGGGCCCCACGCTGCCTCCGCCGCCCCGTTTAGCCCTCCAAAGTGCACGGTGTTGCACAGAGGCTGCAGCGAGGCCCGCGGGGCAGTGCCGCGGGGCTGGGGGCTGCCGGCCGGGAGCGAGGAGGTGCCGGGAGGCCGTTGCTGCGGCCGGTGGCTGAGCCCCGGGGCTGGCGGCAGCCCACGAGGGGACCCCGAGGAGGCAGCGGGGCGCAAAACCTGCCCGCCCGACCCCTTGCAGCACGGCGGGGCGAGAAGCTCTTCGTGTGCGTCCCCGTGCTCGGAAGCGCCCGCAGGGGCCGGCTCCCTCCTGGCCGCACGTGGGTGCCGCGGCAGCTGGCCACCGCGGGGCTCCACGGGGCGCGGGACATACGGGGACCCCGCACGCGCAGTGGGGTGCGCGGCGCCGCGGGAGCCCACCCGCGGCGTGCCGTGGGGCGCAGGGCACGGCGGCGGGCGCACGCGTGCGGCGCCGCGCGCGCCAGGCCCCCCGCGCGTGGGGCTCGCAGGCGGCGGGGGCGGGGAGCCGCGGCGCCGCCCCGCCCCGTCGGACGGAGGCTTTGTGCGGCGGCGGCGGCGGCGCGGGGCCCGGCGCGGAGCAGCGCAGCAGCCGCCGCCGCAGCAGCAGCAGCCGCCGGGGCGGCGCGGGGCCGCGCTCCGCCGGCGCGGGCGCCCCGCGGGCGCGGACATGGGGCGCGGCGCGCGGCGCTGAGCGCGGCGCTGCTCCCGGCGCCGCTCCGGCCCCGGCGCCCGCTCCGGCGCCCGCTCCCGCTCCCTTTTGTTCGGCAGCTCCGCGGCGGCGGCGGGCGCTAATGGCGGCCGGGCCGGGCAGCGGCCCCGGCGCGCCCAGCGAGGCCGAGGCGGCGCACCTCTGCCGCAGCCTGGAGGTGGGCACCGTCATGACCCTCTTCTACTCCAAGAAATCCCAGCGGCCCGAGAGGAAAACTTTCCAGGTGAAGCTGGAGACGCGGCAGGTCACCTGGAGCCGCGGCTCCGAGAAGCTCGAGGGCGCCGGTGAGTGCGGCGGCGGCGGCGGTTTCCTGCCCGGCCGGGCCGCGCCGGGCCGGGCCGGGCCGGGCCGCGCCGGCGGGACCGTCCCGCGGAGCGGCCGCGCGGGTGCGGGCGAGCGCCGGGCCCGGCGCCGGCGAAGCGGCCGCCCTCGGGGGGAGGCGCAGCGGCCGTTCGCGCCCCTCGGTGGTTTCGGCTCCGTGCAGCGGACGGAGCGAAGCAACTAAAAAACCGAATCCCAAGGGGAACAAGCACCGCGAGGTGCCGGCGCTGCCCCCTGCCCGGTCCCGGCGCGGGTCCCACCGGGCCCCTCTCGCCGGCCTCGGCTTCCCGTGGGTGGTGCGGGCCTTCAGCACGAGGATGGGGGAAAAGATTGCTAAGAAATGTGAGCATCAAACCACAAAGACGGGTGGGAAGGGAGAGAGCAGGGAGGCCCCGCACCAGGAAACTTTTAACCTCTCCTTTGGTTGCCTAGGTTACCGCTGTTTCTTTTAAGTTACCTTTCCGCCCCCCCGCGCACCGGTCTCAGCACAGTGTCTCTGGTTCAGCTCTGGGGGTGAGGAAGAGTTGACGTGCTCAGAGACGTAAAGCCCGGTGCCACCGCTGTGGCGCGTTAGCACCGTCCCATCCCGTCCCGTGCATTGAGGGATGCGACCGAGGTGCAGTGCGGCTGCGGGGGAGGCCGTCATCCGTCCTCTGCTAAGTGCTGCGGGAAAGGTGGGAAATAATTAACGTGGCTGGAGGGCTCAGATGAGGAGTGGAGATGGAAATGATGGTACTGCTCTTTAGGAGGACCCCGAACAGCAGCGTGTCCGACGTGGGGCTTTCGTTTCCCTCAATGCCCTTGCGGTCCTCCAGCTTCTCCCGCAGCAGCTCCTCCAGGCGGATCTGGAGGACACTTAGGTTCCCTGGCCCTGCTAACATCACGGGATGGTAGCCCTCCCTGCCTTTCTCAGGGTGGCCTCTAGGAGCTTTCAGGTAATGGGAGAAAGCAAGAGGAGCCAGAGGCATGATTTGCCTTGGATTAAAGTCATTTTAAATTAGAGCAAAGCACCAGTTTGTTTCGCTGGCAAGACTCTGTGTTTTGTGGCAGTGACTGCAGAGCGTGAGGGTCCTGGGCCTGTGGGGGAGGAACCTCTAGAAGGGCTGTGGTACCTGCTGTCCTCTACATGCGAGATTATTCCCATGTGAAGATGTAAATGCTAAAGCCTTAACTTTAGGGAAATACAGAGAACTTTATAATCGCTGTTAACTGCTGCAGTTTTGGTATGAGAAATTAGTGTGTTGTCTGTGAGGACTTCCTGTGCTGTGCATATGGCGAAGACCAGACCAGTAAAAGCAGAGAACATGTCCCAGGGACCGAGGTGATCAAATAAAGACAATCCCTGCGTTTCTAGCAAACGAAAAGTAAGAGACAGTGGACCCTGAACACCTAATTCCTTTACATCCCTGTAAACACTGCAACAGAAAGTTGTTGGTGAGTTTGTAGACCATGGTGGCCACGTGCTCATGGTCCCCAGAACTTTCCTCACAACGAAAGCTGTGTTCTGCTGAATGCAGCCCTCCTAAGCCGTGTGCTTTCTGACACATCGAGGTGGGTGGTGCTGCAGAAAGAAGACTACCCTGAAGGGTTACAGTTTCCTCCTCCGCAAGCTGTCTCTGATGCCAGATGCACTAATGCCCAGCCAAGCAACTTTGTTGTCATTGGCAGATTCTCCCCATGGCTTCTTCTCTGTGCCCACCTCTTCCTACCTTAACTGCTGGCCTTAGTTCTCTCCTCTGATGTCTTTGCCAGCGCCTAAAAGGAAGGGTGTCCTGTTGCCTATCTCCCTTTACAAGGCTAAGAAGTACTACTATGCATTTAAGACTTTAGGTACAGAAACGTGGGAATTTCAGGTGAAAACATCAGCTTGTGTACTTAAACAGAGACTGTATATCTAGGCAGAGCCACTCTTATGTCCAGCAGTCCTAGACAGTTGACCAATGTTCCCATTTTCGTCTGAATGTGCTTTCTGGTTGGAAAAAGGGTACCTGGGAAAACTGCGATGTATAAAGTCATAAAAAACATGGTAATTGTATGCTTCATGTATTTTATATGGCAACTACCTTGGCTTATTTTTCTTCTGGCTCATCCCACCCTTGAAACCTACCCTTGACTGGCACAGGGCTCACGTGGCCATGTCTGACTTAGGGTGGAGAGTCTGAGTGGAGTCAAGCTGTCCATTTGCAGTGTGGGTGAGTTATAACTGAGAGCAGTGACTGATTCAGTTCTCGTGAAGGCAAATGATGCCAGGGCCAGGAGCTGATGGTTGGGGCTGTCGGGAAAGGTTGAGGTCGTCTTTCAGTGACAGTACTGGCTTGGCCCTCCTGTCCCATACGCACAAGGCCGTGAGCTGAGCAGAGCAGCCTGTTGTCAGGCCGTTCGCTGTTCCTTTGTGTGGAACAGCATCTCCACTGGGCAATGCTTGAGGGTCTACAGTTGAAAAAGTGCTGTGTTCCTGGGTCAGTAATGAATTTGTCATGTTTCCTGAGATCTGGAGAACTAAAAGGAGCTTTGCTCTTGCCCTGGACATGAGCTAGTTGTTTAAATAAGAATGATTAAGAGTGATCTTTTTTATACATTTCAGAACATGTGAGTATCTGCAGCATACCACATACAGAGGCCTCAGTCTCAGGGCACTTATGTGTAGATATCTGTGCCTTGGAAAGGGATTTGAAGACCCCAACATGGAGGATCTGCTCTTTTCTGTGCAGGTGATAGGCTTTGTGGAAGAGAGACACACGTCTGTCCCAGGCTGGGATGGGCAGCGCTAGGGTATGTGACTACGTGACCCACCATGTCAGAAGGAGCATGATGCCAGTACCTGCAGCCCAAGTTCTCCTGCATTGCATGGCTTGGCAATGCAAGAAGGACTGGGGTTAGCTGGCTAATTTCCAGGTTGCCTCAGGCTCAGAGACTAAAGCTGTGATGTGCCAGCAACAGAGGGGTCAAGAGCAGGATCCTGGTAGTCATCCCCATGCACAGAGGTTCATTTTAGAGCTCTGACATCATTCCAGGTGGTGTTGGAAAGTAGCTGTCTCCCCAGGGTCTCTGGATATCAGCATTTATGATCTCTTCTGAGTGCTGTGTGGTTAAAATAGTCCACTAGTTGTTTGCCTTTGCCAAAGGCTACATTTCAGTGGTGGTTGGTCTGGTGCGTTCTGACCCTGTGCTTGAAGAGCAGGGGAGCAGATCTTAAGCAGCCTCAGGTTGTCTCATCCTGGAAAGGAGCTTGCCTCTGGGAAGGTCCCCGTGTCTTTGATATTGTACTGAGAGCGTGTTATCAGTTCCACAGCTCTTGCCTGACAAAACAAACGTGTGGCCACCAGCTCCCCAGCCCACTCTGTTTGTGCTTGGAGGTAACGGGACATCTTTTATTTCAGGTAACTTGTTGAAGTAAGCAGGCTCTAAGCTGGGTTCTGGCAGATGACTAGTGGCACGTAACAACAAGCCCCTTGGTGCTGGCTGTGGAACAGCTGGTGTGTTTGGTGGAGGTGGGTGGCACCACCATACACCCTATGTAGGGGTTGAATCCCCGGGTGTGCACCTCCCATGTACACCGGTCAGCCTTGCCGTCCTCCTGGCCCTTTTTGCGGGGGGTTGTTGAGGCTGTGCTACAAGGGTGCGGCAAAGGGAGGGGAATCCTTGCCCGTCTAATGTCCCCTCTCATCGCGGCCGTGCGCGATGACCCTCTGCAGCGCATTGCGCGTCTTGCATGAAGAGTGACCTTGTGCGACAGGCAGTGTTAATTGTCAGCATGTGCATCCCCCTCCCCTCCCTGGTGGCCCTGGCTTGGCAGCGGGCAGGACGGGGCTCCGGCCAGCTGGGCTCGGCCATGAAGAACCTCTTCTGTTTGAAAGGGCCCATCTGCCCGCCAGCTCTGGCTCTTCGTTAAGCTGCTCAGCTCGCTTGAGAGCTCTGTGGCTCTCCATGATCAGAGTCAGCTGATGAACTGGGAGGAGGGTGCAAACTTTTGCAAGAGGGGAGCCTTTTGCTTTGGGAAAAATGGTACCCTCCTTCTCCCCCACTTTTTTTCTTTTTCTTTTTTTGTTCTTTTTCTTTTTTTTTCTTTTTTGCCTATAACTGAGTTTTGAAAAGCTGTAATGGTTTGTCCAAGAAAGCTATTTTTCAGTTAATATTTGTTTTATCCTAAATGATTCCAGCTGACTCTAATTATCAATGCATTGCTTTCTTCCTAATCTGTGCTATGAAAGGGCCTGGCTGTTACGATGGGAAGAGCTTTAATAATTTTCTATTCTTTTTGTTAATCACCCAAAGCAAAGTAGAGCTAGTCCCTTGAGTCAGATGTCTTTTATGCATTTTTTTTAAACTTCCTGTGTTATGTAATTCTTTTCTGTAAAAGGGTCCAGCATTCATAACTGCACATGCTGGGGGGTTATAGGCCGGTTTCTAATTGATCTGTTTTCCTTGAGACACGTCAGAAAATTCAGAGAGTTTGCTCAGAGAGCGAGCTGAAAATTTGGAGCAGATGTTTGCTTTATAGGGGAGGGGAGGGGGAAAAAAAACACCTTAAAAAGCTGCATTCTTGCTTTCAGTGAAATGAGCTCAGTTCTGAGGAGGTGGAAGAAAGCCACTACTCTGAGCACAGGCCTGTGAAAAAGAAACGACAGGAACTGTGAAATATTAATACAAAATTACTTTGAAGAGCAGTTCCTACTCGCTTCGTCCTTTTCAACTGCCTGTACTTTTCTTTAATCCACTGAGGCAGAGCATTTTTGTTTGAGATCGTCTGAATAAATGTAGGATTTGGAACACTTTCTTGAAAAACAAGCAAGCCAGAAACGGCCTTCAGGAGTAAGCAAGCCTCACAGTCAAGTCTGCGTGGTAAAAACTGGGCAGACTTAGTTGTGGGGCAGCAGGGTCCTCAGTCTGGGTTGTTCGTGCAGCGCGTGGCCCTTTTGTAGGTGGGTAGCGTTGGAGAGGAGGTTGCTTCTCCCACTGTTTTGCAGCCCACGAAGCTCAGATCTCTGAGCTAGGGGTGCAGGAAGCTGGAAGCTTGACTTATTGTCAGGAATGGTTAAAGCTGAAGGTTCGCCTGCCGAAGGTCTGTCGTGCATCTTGGGAACTTTCTTAACGTAAATGAAGGCTTGAGCCATGTTTTTGTATCTGTACCAAACAGCTCTCTCCCCCTTCCTGCTTACTAGGATATTTGCCTTAAACTGGATTTTAACACAAATAAGCTCTATCCCACCTTCATCTCTGAGCTGAAGCAGTCTCTTTTCCTTGCTTTTCATCCCTTTGTCACCTCCCTTCTCAGTTGTGTCTTCCAGGAGAAGCAAGTTACAGTACTGTTACTTACGCAGTGGAGAGTTATGTCAGAAATTACCTCTTCCCTTATCATCTTTAAGATCTTCTCTGGCAACCTAAAGAGCATCGGAAAGATAACAGGTCTGTGGGCAGGTCGTGAGACCTGTGCTTCTGCTGTGGCTATGTTGTCCATCCATCTGGACAACACTTGCCAGTCAGCCATGTGGAAGATATCAGCTTATGGTGTTTAAGCCTACTAATTAAAAAGTGCTGGAGAGACTTTAAGTAGTGTTGGACTGAATTCTTCTTGCCTGCACTGAGGGCTTGAATGCTGCAGATTTTTTCAGGCAACACGGCGGACGTGGCCTGGCTTTCTCTGAATCTGCCACAAAAGCAGGCAGCCGTGCTGGCTGGATATCTGAGCGTGATGAGAAAGATGGTCTACATAAGCGGACTCTGAACATTTGGTTTTGCAGAGGAGTATCTCATTTGATTGATATCATCAGCTCCCATCCCAAGGACACCTTTGTCGTGGGGCTGCTTACATGATTTTTGACATGCCCTGTCTCTGCATTGGGCCAGCAGTCATCTGACCCAGTCTGTGACCTCTTAACTACTCTTTGTTTTAGCTTCCTTGTCTGCTCAGTGGGGGTAGTTGTGCTTATCAATGCCAGCGAAGCCTTTGCTCAGCTTCGTTATCTAATCGCTATGTGAGCCACAAACATTGCGAAGACGTACGGACTGTTAGCGATACTCTTGGTGATACTCTTGCCTGTCCCTCAGCACCTTGTGAGAGCGGGCGTGTGACCTTCTGCATATCTTGCAGATTGCAGATAGAGGAGAGGAGATTTGCCTGAAGTCCCAGCAGGAGCCTATGCTCCTGCTGGGAGCTGGTGCTGAAGTTCCCAACCCCGAGCACTGTATGTGGTAGAACTGGCTTGACCACCGAGTTGCCTTGGGAATGCTGCCTTCATTTAATTTCTGTGGTTGTGGGAACTTGGGCGCTTGCACTTAGACTGAGACCTTCCCTTCTGGACTTGTCCCGTCCCCTAAGAAGTGACCTAGGGGACGTTGCTGCTCTGTAATATGCAGTCTTAGGGGGAACATGGATGGAGTCACATGCCTTCAGAGCTGTCGGTGTCCTTTCCTGGGTGTAGCTGTAAGTGTTTCACTGCTGCAAGTGAAGTAAATGATCTCCACTCTGGCTGCGTGGAATGGCTGTGGTCCCTCTTGACTGCCCTGCCTTCTGCTGGGGACACGTCCTTCTGGCGCACTGGCAGGATGCAAGTAGATTGTTATGGGAAGGAGCTACGCCTAGGAGATGGTAGCCTCGTCACCATGTGCCACTGTGATCCCGCTGCCAGAGTGGACATCATCTGCCTGGGATGTAAAACTCAAGGAGCTAAGTTATTTGAGATGCGTAGTGGAGCAGGAATTGCTGTGGTCCCATTCAAGGCCAGCCTGTGACGTTCTGCCTGCCTGCCAGGCTCCTGGACGTGCCTGTGGAAATTGTTGTCTGTTCTCTACATGTTTTTCTTGTCCTCCACGTGGAACGGCTGTGTGTCAAACTGCCACAACTTTAGGGCTCCACAACACTTTTAATGTAGCAGAAGCTCCGTAACTACAAGCACCCAGTCCTGCTGTATTTGTGCAGCAGTCTCTCTGGCACACCACAGCGCGTTAGATGAAGGGGCCAGCAGCAACAATCTAGTCTTAGTGACAGATCAACCAAAAACAAGGCAAGCATCTTAGGTTAGGAGGTGTGTGAAAAGACTTCTTGGAGGTGGGTGGACTGACTATGGCTGGCATGCGCTTGTTGTGGTGTGTTTTCATTTCTCAATGGTTATGGACTTTAGAAGACATACTGTAAAATGCATAATGAAAGGTAGTGTTGGGGAGTCCAGGAAGAGCTTACAGCATGTGGTGAGGAGATGCAGGGCTTTGATCGCAAAAGCATGTGGCTCTGAGTTTAACCTATCAACTGAACCTTATTATATAGTAAAAGGGAATGTCTGAAGTCAGTGGAAAGCTTTTTTCTTTCTTTCTTTCTTTTTTTCTCAGTGTGCTCCAAGATTTAAGGGCAGTGGAAATTTGTGGGACTTCAAAGTCCTTGCAGTACTTTTGAAAAGCTACCCCCCCACACACACTTTCCCCTTGGCAAGATGAGCTTCGAGAGCTGACGGTAGAGGTTGAAGATGAAGGAGAACAACTGGAAGAGTAGCTACTTAGGACAGGGTGAAATAAGCTGGTGTCAGAAAAAGGTTTGTGTGTTTAACAGATACTTGAACCAATGTGGAGAAAATGATGCGGTATCTGACAGTCAGGGATGCTCTCAGAAACCTGCAACTGTCCAGGCAAACGTGCCTGTGAGTCTTGTTGACTCATGTCCCTGTTTTCAGTTCGTTACTGCTCCTTCACTTGTTCTGGTATCGCATGTAAGGTCAGTTTAATATCTACCGTATCCTCTGCAGAGTGACTGTATCCTGCCTTGCCTGGGGGTGGGTTTGATGATCTCATAGCTCTTCCTCTGCTCCAACTTCCGTGGTCATCTGTTCCATTGAACAAACTTTCTGTGGCTGAGATGTTACACCAAGCAGAAGTGGGAGTGTTTCTCCCTGGAACAGGCAGGCTGGAGTTCTCGAGAAGGGGACATAGGGGCAATGGCTGTTCCCAAAGAGACTTCATAGTGCTAAGGAAGGTTTTCCTTTGGAAGTTTAGTTTTTGAGGACTTGTGCATTGCACAGAGAGCTGTTTTTCATGGAAGATGTCACCTTTTTTTTTGAGCTTTCAAGATTGATTCAAGTTAGAAACTTTCTGGTCTCAGAACTTTCTGTGTCTCTGCAGACTTCCCCTTCCCCGCCTCTGGCACTTCCAAGTGACAAGCTGCAGTATCTGCTCCTGCAGGATGGCCCTTGCCTGTGCTGGCTGCGTACCTTTTGTCCTTCCTTTTCTAGCCCTCCTGATCTCTGGGTATCATGCTACCTCTCCTGGACACATTGATGCATCAAGCAGTGGGAGGACGCATGACTAAGACTCTCTGTGCCTCTGCCATTGAACGTCCGCTCTTCTTATACTGCCAATTTTGGAAGACCTTGCTGTGTTTTTGTCTTCGGTAGCAGGTGGCTTATCCAGTGGGCAGATGCATTGTGTCAGGCTCTTTCCACCAGTGTAGTGTGGGCATGGAGCTACAGCTGGGCTAAGGGCTGACAGTACAGCTTGGGATCCTGCTGGTTGCGGGTCAGGGTGCTTTAGAGTCTGCCCTTAGCTGTTATATAGCTGCAGCCTCTGTTGGCATGGCCTGGAGCTGGGGTGAATATAAGTCAGCTTGTAGTGTGAAATGGAGCGTCTAGGAGATAGTCTCTGTCTGCCCCAAAAAGAAAAAGGCTAAGAGCTAGAGTCTCTAATGAAAGCAGGCAGCATGAAATCTGTAGAAATCAGCAGCACTTTACATAGCTGACAGCCCATACTCTAAAAGTCTCACCAAAAGCTGTGATTTTTAAATTGCTTTCCAGCTCCATCTCTGGTAAATGCAAGGTTGGATGGCTTTTCAGTTAGATTTGGAGTTGTGAATTGTGAGTTCAGCTGGATGGACGGTTATGTAAAACTTTCCAATGTTGGAGAAAGACCTCTCTCTCTTTCTCTTTCTCTTTCTTCTGTAGCTCTTTTGTTCGCAAAAACTTCTTGTGGTTCTGAGGTTTCAGTCAATAATCTCCTCTTGTGTCATCAGTACAGTGCCCAGAAGTGTGCCTGGCGTTCTGAAGGCAAACCAACCCACATTGTTGCTTTAAAAATGTTCCAGGCGAAGGTTGCAATCTAGCAAGTGAGTTTGCACAATCTGAATGCTTTGCCAGACTGGCGTTGTCCCCAGCCCTTGACGATGAGCTGGGTAACAGGCCTGCAGCAGAAGTGTCGTAACTGCGCCTTAGGGGTTGCTTTCTTCCCCCAGCCCATTACAAGTGGACATAACTTTCTTTTTCTTGGAATGTAACTTCACTTTTGTCCTGACACGTGAAATCCTCACCAAGCTGTGAACTCTGCTGCCTATTGCTTTCCCTGCTTAGCCTGTCTGCTCCCACAGGCCTTTACCTCCCGCCCCGTGAGGGTGATGTACAGCTGCTGCTTTCCCACAAATGGAGCCATGCAGGCACGTCAGACCTGTAGTCGAGTTGCTGTTGCTGCTGGCCAGCCCATGGCTCTTAGAGGAAATATGTGCTAGGTGAATAGTTCTCAAGGGTTGAGGTTGCTTTGAGTCACTTCAGGGCCTTGCCCTCTAACTTCACAACCTGTCACCCAGGGATCAGGAGCCAGATGTGCTGGCTGCAATGGCTGCATGCCTCTGGGGTGGTGCAGCCCGCAGTGCGGAGCCGCGGACGGGGAGATCAGCATGTGGGCACGTGAAGAGCCGGAGGGAGAGGGCAAAACAGATGCGGACGTGTGTGGTCTGAGAAGAGCCTCACCAAAGCAGGAGGATGTAGGAGGGTTATCCCATCTGTGGGATCTTTGTTCATCCCTTGGTGCAGCCTGGTGGCACATAGCCCAGAGGTGTTGTGGGTGCTGTGCTCTCTTCCAGTGCCCCGCATCTATGTGCAGACCTGGCTTGCTGCTCTATCTGTGGGTGCTAGACCCCACCCCAGCACAGTGGTGACTGGCTCCCCTCTCTGCTGATGGTGCCTGAGATGCCCCTCATTCATCTCCTGGGGTCTCTGCTGGAGAAGGTGAGATGGCTCCCCTCTCTGCTGATGGTGCCTGAGATGCCCCTCATTCATCTCCTGGGGTCTCTGCTGGAGAAGGTGAGATGGATGTTTTCCATCTTCAGCCATGCCTGGGTCACAGCGGCATGGTCAGAGCTGGGGTTCCCAGAGGGTTGAATGAGCATCTTGTTTTTTCCCTTGGTGTCTCTTGTGAGCATTCATCCATGCTAGGGCTGGACCAGTCAGGGTTAAAAATCATTCTTGCTGTAAGGCAGATCTACCTTCCTGGATCTTACCCTGTTAGATGATTGTAGGGAGGGAATATGCCCCTTCTGCTTTATAGAGCTGCTCCCTCTGCTTCTGACTTGCCTCCCCCAACCCAGGACTGCAGTCATTTGAGCTGATTTCGGATGACATGACCCGGGCAGCTTGGCTTTCCATGCCAGGGCAAGTGGTTTCTCTGCATTCCTTGTCCCTGAGAAGATCTCATGAGCACTCTCATGCTGGAGAGACATCAAGGAAGGCTGTCGTGGCAGACTGCTCTCCACGGGGACACGGGGTAGAGCAGCTGTTTAAGAGACTTTTTCCTGTTTACTTGCTCCAAGAAGTGTCGAGTGGTGTGGTGATTAAAAGATATCCCTCCTGTGTGCGCTTGTATTGTTCCTCCCTCCTCATGGACCTTTTTCTGGGGTCACACTGTTACTGCATTAACTTCTCAGCATCTTAGGGAACCTTAAATCACGTAGGTGACTGTCACTTCTTTGAGGTGTGCGTGGCTTTATTTCTCTTCTGCTCCTCTGCTTTCTAGCTGTGGGAACTGCACTCCTGGCTTTATTGCTCTCTCTGTGACCGAACTTTTGCTTTCCCCAAATCATTTGGCAACTGCTCTACGTGTGCAGTTCCCCATCCACAAGCCAGGTCAGATAACAGGGTTGGTGTGGGAGCGTGGGAGTGCAGGGTGTCTAAGAGGACTTTAGCCCCTCGGCACCCTGCCCCGTAAATCTACACCCCATAAATCTGCTCTGTGGCTGATGGAGGAGTTGGGCAGGAGGCCGGGCTGGTTCCGCTTGTCAAGTGTTTGGGTGTTGCCTTACACCCGGTTCTTCCTAAATGCAAGCTCAGAGCAGGTTTCACTTATGCCCAGGTTGTATTAGATCAAAAGCAGATAGTCTGCTACCCTATCGCTTCCCGAGCTATCGTACAGAGGTGCATGTGTTCTCCTGTTAGGGCTTAGGCCAGCAACTGTAGCACAAGGCATTGCTTGTCCCCTTGCACTACTGGAGGGATGGTCCTTCCCTCTGGCCAGGGGTCTGTTGTGGGCACTTCCCCCTTTCTTGCAAGCCCACCGTTCTTGACCTGTTGGTCCTTGACTACTCATGCTGTAGGAGAAGGCTTTTGACAGGAACCTGCTGGTGGTTAGGGACAGTGGTGGGCCCAGAGGGGTGGCACTGCTGTGGCTCCTGGTGCAGGTGTGGGAAGTCAGTGATTGGCTCTGGGGCAGGAGCAGCCCCACAGCGGCTAGAGCAGAGCTTTCCAGCCAGCAGTGAGGGCAGGGGTGGTGGTCTGCAGTGCCTGGGGGAAAACCCCGTGCTGGATGATTCTTGATGTGGGCAGCTTGAGCCAGAGACAGGCAGTGGAGTTTCACTCCTGGCCCTGGCTGCCATCCAGACCCTGTGGGAAGCTGCAGCTCAAAACTCTCATCATTCTTTAAGGGTTGTCCTTGTGCCAGAGCAGACCTTGAACAGTACTGTGTTCCCCAAGCTGTTTGTACAGCAGGGAGTTTGTCCTGCTGCTGGGTACGACTCAACTGGATCCTAACATGCTGGAACATTTTCTCTTTTTTTCTCCCCTGTGCCTCCCATGTCATATAATGCCTTGCACCAGGCTGCTTGTGCTGGAGGTCTCACATGTAGTTAGAGAGTCGTCTCTGTAGTCCCCAGTGGCTCAGGTGCTAACGTGTGTTAGAAGAAGGCCTGGAGACGTGGCCAAGCAACTTTAGAGCCTTAGTGCACCAGATTTGGTGTTAACTATGAAGCAGGTTGGTATTGAAGCAGGAGGAGGTCTCCAGTTCAGGAGCAAATATATCCCAGGTCAGGTCATTAAGACAGAAGTAACCCAACAAGTTGTTGGGCTGGCTGTGTGTGCATGCTGACAGTCACCACCATCTCCTGTGTAACCTGAAGCTAACAACTCTGGCGTATTCTGCTAGGGCTGTGTGTGGGTTTGCTAATATCTCTCAGCCCTTGAAGATCTTCTGCCAGAAGGTGCTGTAACGACATGTCATCATGACTGATTGTCAATCAAGCCATTGCCCTGGCAATAGAAAGTGAAGCCAGCATGTTTTCTGCCCTCAGCACAGTTAACGCAGATGGAGTAAAAGTGGTGGAAAGGGAAGAAGAGTCGTTGGTTCTGTTTTTATCTGCCTTAGGACAGGAGCATGTGCCTATCTCCAAGTGGTTTACCTTTGAGAGTAGACACTCAGGTAACTCTTGACTTTTTCCCTGGCTCCCATGATGTGACAGGCAGGAGGGAGCTGTGCTGAGAGTCAAGGAGCAGTCATATCACCCAGCTGTGTCACCCAGCCCAGCTGGCTGCCTTAGGCTCCCCATGGGGATGGTGCAGCTCGCTGGAGTCCCTTCTGCGGATGTGGCACATGGGGAGATGCAGGAGAGGGCACACATATGGTAATCAGATCTATGCTTCGGTGACTGCTCTGGCCTTGCTGTCTGAAAACAGCTTTGGAGTCAGGCATGGGCGGGGAGAAGAGGTCAGGCTGTTGTCGTGACCTGAAGTGACACAGCAACAGATGGGATCTGTATCCCATTTTTTTCTTCTCAACTTTACTCTGGCAATAAAGAGCTCAGGGGCTTGTGCTGACAGAAATAAGCCATCTCCCTGCTGCCCACTGAACTTCCTGGCAAATATCATCTTTGCTGTTCAGCTGCTATCAGAGAAGCCTGACTGCATGGATGAGGGGGATGGATGAAAATGAAGTAGTTGTGTCATTGGAATATCCCTGATATTTACTGAGAACATGACACATCTTTTTTGCCCTTCAGCTTTTGCCCCTTTCCTCTCTGCAGTCCTTCCTGAGGACAGAGCATCAACTCTCTTCTCCATTTGCCTTTGGTGACTCGCTGTGCCTCTCCCTGGGCATGGAGGAGTCAAGAATACACGTAGGTTGAATGCAAAAATCCCCCAGTGACTCCAACAAGAGCTTGCTGCTGTTAGATACCTCGTGGCTTCCTCGCTGGCCCTGCCAATTCCCAGCTGTCTTGCTGTGAGCTTTACCTTTGGGTGCTCAGGATGTTACTGGCTTCTGCTCTTGGTCCATCCAGTTCCCCCCCCAAGACAGTGCAGAGAGCTGTGTTGGCAGTGGGCTGGGGTCCTCTAGCTGACTGGTAATAGGAGAGCTGTGGAGACTTGTGTGTTTGTCAGCTCACCCCCTTAGCTACAGCACCACAGGGGCAGTTGCACAGAAGTGTCCCCTGCCAGGCCCTTTCTGTCAGAGAAACCTGTCCACGGAGACTGGCCTGGTGAGGAAGTTTTCTTTTGCTTCTCATCTTTCTGCTGCCTGCTCCCAGCCCCCTCTGTGCAGAGACGCGGTGTTGTGTCAGACTCTCATCGATCCATCCGCGTCCTCTGCAGTACCTCTCAGATCTTGTTACCGCTGCATATCCGCCCTGGAGGGAGAACGTGAGACACAGGCTGGAGGAGCCGTACTCAGTTCTTCCCCCCTTCCCGTTGCTGTGTTATGTTCCTGTAAGGTGATTACGTTTCTAGCCGAGGCTGGGGGATGGAGCCCTTGGTGCCATGCAGGGGGAAGGTCACCTTGGGCACCACATGCAGAGCCACCCTTAGACAGACCATTCATCCAGCATTGAGCTTCCTGTTTCCATTTGAGTCAATGGAACCTTTTGCCTCTCAAGCAGAGCAGACTGATGGCTAGAGGCAGCTCTGCCAGCTGCCACTCTTGGGGTTTGATCTGGGGACTGGGTGCAGATTTCTCTAGAGCAGCATCCCTGTAGGCAGTGCCTTGGCCTGCCCTACCTAGAAGTAGGTGAGGTTGGAGTCATTGTGGTCGTGCTGGGATGGAAGGGTGCTCCCTGGTCCCATGTGGTGAAGTGGAAGGAGTACAAGACTTTGATGGGTGCCAGCTTTGTGCATTCTGTGGAGTGGGCACGGCAAGCATTTTGGATGCCCAGCTTTCAATTCAGCACGATCCAGAAATCCCAGTACAAGATCCCATGACTTTACCCACACAAAATTTCCACAGAGAACAAGAGGAATTCTGGAGCTTCCCACGAAGCGCGCTGCAGGGGCATCTGCATGATGTGTTTGCCATGTAGTTGCTTGTCTCCTGGAGCTCTTTGCCACTGCCTTCAATGGGTGGAAGCAGTGGCATGTCATTCTCTCCCCTGGGATAGCTGGAGTCCAGCAAGGAGGAAGTTTATGTTTCCTGGACCCGAGCGCTGAGCTGGGTGAATTCTGCATCAGAAATTGTGACTCTGTTTTTGCATTTTGTAGACTAGTCATGCAGCCTGGGCTCATTCCTTTTAACAGTGGTGGTCCTCAGATTGAGTGCTTGCATCCTGCTGTTGTCATGAGTGAAAATTCAAGACAGATAAAACACCACTGCTCTGAAAGACCTCAAACTGCAAAGTGTTGGACGGTGGGAAAGTATTCAGAGGAAGGTGTCCCGTAGGCTTGCCCTGTTCTTAGCTCTCCCCTGGCTGTTCCGTGCTGGTCACCCCAGAGACATTGTATTGGGGCTAGATGGTCTGTCTCCAATAGTCATCAAGGATGTGTCTCCTGGGATATTTCTTTTTGCCTACCTTGTACACTTATGCAAGACCTTATACACTTGTACAAGGACTGGAATGAAGTGCCCATCTCTCCTTGGTTTGTGGAGGGAGCCCTAGTGACCAGCTTGTGTTAGACACTGGATTTCTACTGATGTGGGAGAGCATCTTACCATTGGGGGAGAACGGGAGAGGCAGCAGGAGCATAGTATCTCATAGGGAAAGCTCGTCTGCTCAGGGAGGAGAACCTGGCTGAGGGACTTTGGCAATGTTTGCCTTTTGCATTCAGCAATCTCCCCCTGCAACACCTGCAAACACCCTGGCCAAATGCTCTGGTGGCAGCAAAGCCAGCAGATGAGAGCATCGGGGAGACTAGAAATTCCAGCCAGTCCCTGCAAGGGTGTTTGGAGGTATTCCCTGCCATAACTCCATTAAAATGCTGATCTAGTTGGCAATCAACCAATGTTGGGGCAGGATGCAGTGGTGAATCTCTTCTACCCCCATCTCTCCCAGGGCTCTCTACTATCCACACCTGGTTGCTGTGGGCCGCAGCCCAGGGCTCTGGTGTGTCGTAGTGCCTTCCTGAGGTGGGTGAATGCTCACCATCCTGAGCAGGGCATAGGTCCTGGAAGCCGGTTTGTGAGCCATGGCACCATTTTGGGAGTCTGGAGCTGTTTGCAGGTCTGGGACCCCTGGCTCTTAATCAGAGGTTCGGGCTGTAACTGAAACCAGGGGCCAGGGCCAGGAGCAGGGATCCAGCATCAATTCCTTTGCTTTATTTGCTGGTGTGGTCTCTTGGCTGTCTGTTCATTTAAGACAAGGATGTCAGACCATATTCTGGCTCTTGGGATATTGTACTTATGTAATATTACACACAATATTGGAGTTTGCAACAGTGTGCTCCGGGCTGGCACGCACCTCCGTGAGATACTCTCCTGTCCCTGTAGCTCCTGAGGTGCAACTGCTGTGGCTGCAGCAGCAGCAGCAGGGGGAAGGATTTTTTGCCGAAGTCATGCAGCCCCTTGGAAATAGAGACATGCCGTGATGGGAGACCTGCTACCTTCCTACCTAAACTGTGCTGCAGCCAAGTGATGGAGATGGGCACAGCTGAGGACTCACTCAGGCCAGGTGAATCTGGGTATGACGTTATCTTTCAGATGCTGACACCAGCACAGTGCAAACTGCTAGCTTTTACATCCCCTGTCTTTGTTGGCTGATGGGCAGAGATTGAGAGATAGGAACATCCTGCTTTGCTTGCTGTGGGATCCGATTTGGTTTTCTTAACTCATAATTTCTTGTAGCTATGGGTAAGCCTAAGGGCTTTAGCAGTTGCCAGCCTGCAGCTACCTCTGCTTCCAGCATCAGGAGGATGTTCACAAATTCTTGGGGGTCATCTGTGTGTGAGGCCAAAGCTGATCATGTCAATAGAGCAGCAAGGTACAGGAATATCCAGGAGGTGATCTGAACTGCCCTGCAGAAGGAGGGTGATGACATGGGAGGGCCAGCAGAAGCAGAGAGGGTAGTGCTTGGGGTCCTGCTCCCTCTCCTTAGACCATGGGGCCACAGAGCTGAGCAGCTCCTGGTAATCTCCCTGCACATCCCCTGCAGCTTCCTTCGTGTTTGATAGTGATTTGTTGGGTGGGGAGAGCTGGGGAGGGGGGAACTGGAGCATGGAAACCGCAGGACACGTGATGCAGAGGTGAAGCTGAGACAGCTGCAGCTTGAGACGAGGGCAGGAAATACTCGTGCCCGCAAAGAAGCCGCGCGAAGCAGCTGGTGTGCCGGGGAGCGTGCCCACGTGGGCTGCCCGAGCCACTTGGTGCACAGCTGGTGCAAACTGCGCTCGCCAGGTGCTGGTGAGAGGGGCTGGTTTCCAGTAATGGCCTTGCAGCCATGGGGATGTCCAGTGCTCCTGGAACGCTGCCGGCCAAATCCTTCTGCCCTTTGCTGTTGGGCAGCAATTGTTCAGAGATGAGCCAGGATCTGAATCTGGATCGGGGCCATTCCTAGTCATCCTGGCAAATCAGGAGCTCCCCATCATCCTGTCTTATTTTGTTTTTGATCTACATTTTTCCCTCACTAGATGCCCTCCACGTGGGTGCTGCTGCTCCTGGGACAGCACACCAGTCACCTCACAGCAGAATGCAGCAGCTTCGAGCAGGCAGTGCTGCTGGCTGATGTGCTGCGCTCGCAAGCAGGTAGCATGCGAGAGACCTCCCAGCGCGTGTAGGCCCTGCTACTGTGGTTCTTCATCGCGGCGTTCCTCATCACGGGTGTGAGGACGGGACTTCACCTTCACGGCAGGCCCATGAGGGGCAGGCGTCCCCATCACGCCTCTTCTCTCTCACGGCTGGGAAGTGGAGCAGATGGAGCATCTTACTCCTGGCCTCCAGAGAAGCAGTAAGGCTAAATTAGAGGCCTCAGCTGATTTATTGTTGTGCTGTCTGGGAAAGCCATCTGTTACCGACACTTCAGCAACCTGATAGCTAGTGCCCAGAAGTGCTGATGGCAGGCACGGCAGTAAGTGAGGCCAGGAAGAGGATGCAGTAACCCCATTGCTCGGTGTCTTCATGCACAGGCACATTCAATTTGCCGTTATGCTCTCTGATTCGGACTGATCTGTTCAGGAAAGCTTGCGGAGTTGAGAGGTTGAGCTATTGTCACTTCAAAAATGAGAGGTGTATGGTTCTTCCCTTTAAAATAGGTTGATTTTTAATAGAATAGAGTTACTTTGGGGTTTCTTTTACATGAGATACATAAATTGTAGGGCCCAGTTTGTGTTCGTTACGGGTGTAACATGCATTTCATTAAGAGCAGCCTTAATTTTGCAGTCCGGCCAAATTCAAGCTCGACTGCTTACTGTCCACCTGATTGATGCCTTTATCATTGCTGCTGGACATGGTGGTGTCCACACTAGATGGGCTGCTGGGAGAGTGTTTCTGGGTTGCAAAACACCTGCCCCCCTGGAGGTGGCTGCACTTCAGTGGAGATGGGTTTACACGTGGACTGAAAGCAGGCTGGCGAGCCCATGCAGAGCCCTGAGATGGAAGGGGCTTTATAAATGCTGAAAGGCACGATATGTGGCTCCAGACTGCAAGGTGCTGAAGACTCTGGCCTCAGTCCAGCAAAGCACTTAATGCATGCTTGACCATTCCCTTGAAATCACGTGGGATTTTTGTTTTTCTGAGTGGTATTCGCTTGCAGTTGGCAGATCAGAATTGTCCTAGCTAACCTGGTATCGAGCCAAGTGTACGTAGAGAGCAAGCCTAGCTGAAAATCCCTACGGGAGGCCAAGCCTGCCCTGAGCTCAGTAGGTGTCTGGTGAGCTGCGTGCTAGCTGAGTGGTCCTGAAATCCCTTCGCTACGTGGTAAACTCGTGCATAACGAAGGCAGTCTGAAATCCTTCCTTAAACTTCTGCAATTTTTAATGGCTAGTGCTGGCCTGAATATCAGATTCAATGGGCTTCTATTGAAATATTAAGAGGTAAATACCATCACTTAATTCTCCGTGCTCTTGCATAGGTTTATGCTCATTGTAGGTTTATGCTCTCATGCGCATAAGAGTCATGCCTTTTTTTTTTTCCCTTTCTCACTTAGCTTTCTTTCTCTGGAACATGACCAGTGCCACCTCTGAGTGCTGAGAAGGCTAGAAATAATCACGCAGGTGATGCTCAGTGGAATCTACAGTGTTAAATATCATGGGGTTTTTTTGTTTGTTTGTTTTTTTTAGGGAAAAAAAACCCAGAGTGACTAACCTGCTGCCCCAGGCTGGATTAGTCTACCTCAGCCAGCTGGGGTCAAGCTGTAATATGAGCAAGTATGTAGCCACCAGTGCACTGTTTGTCCCCATGCACACGCGTTGCACTGAGCATTGCTAGTGGAAGGGGGTGGATGTTTCCTTGAAGGCTGTCCTTGATAAATCTATTCTGGAAGGTAATTTGGGTTAAAATCTCTTTTTATCAGCATTTTTTTTGTTTTAAGAAAAAGTCTTTCCAAAAAATCTGCAGAGATGGAAATTTTGCAACCTTTGGCAGTCTGTTCCAGAGTGTCCTTATCCTTGCACGTTACAGCACCCTATCCATCAGCAGTTAAGTGAGGCTTGGATGAGGTTTCGGTTTTGAATCACTTTAAGGGTGGATCTGTTTTTCATGTAACCAGAAGGTAATTTGGTTTCTTCTGTAAGTGGTGATGGGGGTGAGTTAGGGCAGCTTTTTCTTTCTGATGCAACCACTCATGCTGGAGGGGAAGGCTTTGTGCCCAGAAATGTGACCATGTCCTTTGCAGAGTGCTGGAGGAGACAGACCGTGTTGGATGTTGGGTACATTGTGGCAGTGTTTATCTGACCCAGTTAAGCCAAGCAATTTAGAGGTTGGTGTTACCTTAATGCAAAGACAGGACATAGCTGGCAGGATTTCTCCATGTGGATGGGGCATTGAGCATGCAGGCATGGGAAGGTCCTCAAGCCAGAGAGGTTCAGCTCCTCGCAGAAGCTCCATCCACCTAGCCCCTCTGCTCGCCTGTTCCCTGACCCCAAGCCCTTGCTGCTCCTGCTGCAGTCCTCCCGTGAACAAGATGCTCCCTTTGCACACCCTCCAGTTGGTCCAGGGCCGGGCAGAGAGGTTCCAAGTGATTTTCCTACAGTGCCTCAGGAAGCCTGCTCTGAAGTCAAGTCCCACGGGATTTAGGCAGGCACCCGAGTCATGCAGGGCCTTTCTGCTGGCCATCCCTCTACAGTCCCATGGATGCTTGGGGCAGGCCGTGAGGCTCCTTGTGGTCACGAGGCCATGGAAAGGCATTTGCTGGTGCAGCTGGATGCAGCCCACTGTGTGCTAGGTCCCGGCCTTTCCCTTGGATGGAGATAAGCTTGGGAGGCTGCGGGGCTCGGGCTGTGAAGGGTACAACCTGTTTGCAAAGCCATGGCGCAGCTCAGTGTGCAAAGTGACAGCATGTGAGCAGAAGCTGAGAGCGTTGCCAGCTGCAGATGAGGCTCAGGTCAGATGGGCTTTGCTGCCTCTTTCACAGAGCCTCTCCTGGCTCCAGCCAAAGAAGTACTGTCTGCACACCACCCTAGGGAAGCTGGAGGGTGACCTATATGCTCCAGGCCTCAGTTACCATCTGGGGCTCATCTGTCCAAGTCTGCTGGTAGTATCCACTCTGAGACATCAGGTCTCTTGGACCTGCTGGACCAGCGTGGGATATGGCTGCCCTCCCTTCTGCTATTGCTGTGGCACCAAGTGCTACCTCCTCCTGCACCTGTCTGTGCAGGAAGGGACCACTTTCTGTCTTCTGCAGCAACTGAAGAGATGTGGTGTACCCTGCTGAGCGATTGCTTGTCCTTAGAAGATTCAGCCTAGATCTGGCAGTTGCTTTCTCTGCCCTGATGCATATATGGCCTCCAGTGCTGTAGGACCATAGCGCTCGATGGCCCCACTAGATGGTCTCTTCCCTGCGCCTTGGAGGTCTTTCACCACTTCTCTGTGCTAGAGCTTCACCATCTGTCAGTCCTCCTTGGTGCCTGGCCTCCTCCTCCTCAGCTGCACAAGGGGGAAGAGCAAAGCAGGCCACCAAAGGAGCCTTTTTCTGTGAGGACCAGATCAGTCCTCCTGTGCCCTGAAGTGTAGGTGAGTTTCTAGCTCCTTGTTGGCTGAAGTGGTACATGTGAGCAGTGGGGTACATGACAGACCCCAAACCACTCCTCGCTTCAGGGAGCTCACCAATGCTGAAGGCGACAGAACTGTGGCTTGACTTTCCACTTCAGGCATGTGCTCTCCAGTTGTTCTTGATCGCCCGCATGGGGAACTTCTGCCATGTTTTCAGCTGGCCTCCATTCATCTACCTTTTCCTTTTGAATTTCCACTCCCTCCTCAAGGCTGGGTGCCAGTTCCCCCCACCCGCCTGCCCTGGAGGGACCATGCACCCCCACACAGCGTTCCCTGCCAGGGACTCTGCTCTCCCCTTGCAAATGCAGGCACTGGCGAGCAGATCCAAGTGCGTGGGATCAGCAGCCTTTGGCACTTGCTACAGCAATCATGGTCAGAGCAGGCTGCAAGGGTGGGAAGGAGGGGAAAGGTTGCCCAAGCTTGCAAGGACATGGAGACTGCAGCAGGGTGCTGGGTTTCCTGTTTGCCTTCAGGAGGGTGGCTGGTGTTTGCTAAGATGTCTGTGTTGTGCTTGTGGCTCTTGCAAGCTGAGGTGGAAATACTTCTGAATTGGCATTTGGTTTGTTGTCTGGATAGTCTGTCTGGCCCTGAAAGTGGTAGGACAGGGCAGTGCTGCAGCAGGAGGGATGGGAGGATGGTGTTACGGTGGGCTCAGAGGAGACCTGGAAGCAGGCACTGTGGAGGCATGGAGGCGTATCTGAACCAAAGGGGCATGAGGTTGTTCAG
The DNA here is from genome assembly GCF_028389875.1 of Rhea pennata. Classification (NCBI taxonomy): domain Eukaryota; kingdom Metazoa; phylum Chordata; class Aves; order Rheiformes; family Rheidae; genus Rhea; species Rhea pennata. Next base: position 6,884,151 of record NC_084678.1, read on the forward strand.
GGAAGCAGCATGTCAGTGCTTGCTTGATTGGGATGGTGGCATTTGTGCTTGCTGAGCTTCCTGCTGAAGAGTCATTTCCTTCCACGGTGCAAAGGCGCTGGAAGGTATCTGAGTCACTAACGATAGTGGAGCTAGAGAGAGCTGATCTGCAGTAGATCAGTGTGGTGTGAAGAGGGCTGCATAAACCAAGCCCCAAACCACCTTCTCCCCAGCACACACAGGCATGTTTAGGAGGATGAGAGAGCTGAGCAAGCAGCTGCAAGCATGCGTGGGTAGAGCTTTTTGCCTTGCTCCCTCCAGGTGCATGGTGTCCTCCCAGGGACTGCTTTTGGGCGTATGAATTCCCTGCTTGCTCCTGCCTTTGAGAACCTCCTCGTTTTCTCTGAGGTTTTCTCCATAGCATGGATTTTAGGCATACAGTTTGCAACACCAGCTGTATCTCCACTGACCCACGAGCACTCTTTGCAGCAAGAAGCAAATGCAGTGCATAGTTAATACGCTGCAGTGTCCCTCAGTAGAGACAAGATGCTTGAGATCTCATGCAAAGGAAGGCCATAACCATTCTGACACCTTCTTTCCACTGAGGGACAGTATGTACTTATTAATTATTGCCTGGTAAACTATTGTGAAAACCCAGCTGGCAGCTCTTTCCAACAGATTTTGTCAAGTGATATGTCCTTTAAAGATAGGAATAGTCTTCAGCCCTGCAGTACGTCATGGATGCAAAGACTAGCTTTTGAATACTGTGATACAATTTTTTAGGGATAAAATAACATGCCCTTTCACTAAGGATATGAGTACATGGACAGATTATGACAGGCCAAGCAAATGTTTGAATGTTCAGCCAGCTAGTTTCCACGGGGTGGGTGATGCCTTAGAAAGTCACACCTTGCTTGCTTTAGGGAACTTGTCTGCATGCCCTTTACAGTCCCAAGGAACTGAATCTTTTTGTGCACTTGCCATTATTTGCAGAGTTTTGAGGGTTATCGCAATGATCTGAACTAGCTATGTCCCAGGCCAGGCAAGTGAGCAAGTTGCAACCATCTCTAGATGCAAATTTACTGTGCTGCACAGTATATCCTGTCAAAAGGTAGAAGACCATCCAGGTTTTGGTGGGTTATTTTCTCCATGAGCGTTTGGTGCATGTGCAGAGTGTGCAAATCACAGCACAAAAGCAATTTTAAAACAAGTGTCTCCAGTCCAAAGGCTGCTGTGACTCTGCTTCCCCAGCAGAGAGAGTTGGGTTTAAAGAGGATCCCACTTTTCTCCTGCAGTGTTTATCACAAGTCTCCCCAAAGTCGTGCTGAATTTTGGGGCTTGCCACTCTATGTGTTTGGAGTGAGTGTCGTTGCTCACAATCCAGCTCAGAGCTGCCAGCCCCTGCTGTTGTTGATGAGCAGGTCACATTTCTGCCTAGCATTAAACTGCAGCAAATTGAAATGAAGGGCAGGTTGATCCGCAGCGACTGCGGTAAGTGGAGTTTAATTGGGATGAATTACACGCCAGGTTTGCAGTAATCTCCATCCCACGTTGCTCAGAAGCATCATCTGCTTTGGAAACGTGACTCAGAAATGTTGTTGTTTGATTCCCCCGAGCATTTAAGAAACTTTATTTTTCCAGGAAGCAAAGATTCTTGGGGTTTGGTGGGTTTTTTGGTGGTGGTGTAGCTGCTGCTGTTGTTTTCTCTTTGTTTTATGGTAATGAGGATCCTTTCCCAGAATTTCCCCCGGGGAGGGAGGTGAGCGGCTGCCAGACGTTCCCCTACCAGCTCTTCTCCAACTCCCTCCCGTCTCTCTGCGTTTGTAACGTGCTGGAGCGCTCGCGGCCTCGCCGAGCCAAGGAGCTCGCTGCTGTGTGTTGGCCGGAGCTGCGTCTGCAGATTTACAACCTTCACGCATCTCCGGGCAAATCTGCCACCGCGCCGGAAACTGCACCAAAATCTGGGGTGAAAGTGTGTGTGTTGGGGGGCAGGGAAGGGGCACGGTTTAGTTGTGTAAACCAGGAGTCAAGGCAGCTTTAGCGTCTAACTCGAATTTGGGAAGGAATGGACCTTAATTCATGGCGCTCGTAAGGCGCGGGAGCTGCAACAGGAACATCCCCTGGCCGGGCGGAAGGCTCTGCCCCCGGAGGTTTCGCCTCAGCAGAAAGGCTGCTCTCTCGAAAGGCAGGGGAAAAATAAGCAAAGCAAAGGAAAAAAAAAAAAAAAAAAAAAAGGCACAGCTTGCAGATGCCTGCTGGTGGGAGGAAGAGGAAAGCATGGGGCATGAAGCCAAAGGGCTGAGGAGCTCGCCGTCCCCGGAGCTCTGCCCTGCGCTCCGATGCTTGCAGGCGTTGGCTGGTCGTTGCAGACCTTCCCATGAGCTTAGACAGGAATATGTGATTCTGTAGTATCATCCCTCTTTGCAGGCAGGGCACAGAGCAGCCAAATGGTTTTCACAACATTTGTGTATGAACAGGCTGTGGCAGAACAAGGGGGTCTACTCCACTCTCGCGTACACCCGCTCCACACCTTGTCTCACCTTCTGTGCGTTTAAGAACTCAAGACTTTCATCTTCACAGGAGTTTCAAGCCATCACTAACCCTCCTTTCCTTCTCCCTTTATCTCTTAGTGGATATTCGTGAAATCAAAGAGATTCGTCCAGGAAAGAATTCACGTGACTTTGACCGGTACCAGGAGGATCCATGTTTCCGACCGGACCAGTCGCACTGCTTCGTTGTCCTTTATGGCATGGAGTTCAGGCTGAAGACCCTCAGCTTGCAAGGTAAAGCACTCGTGACCCCAGGGCTCTGCCAGTGAGGACAGAACAGCCCTCACAGTAAGGCCATCGTCACCACAGTGCCTGGACTTTGCATACGTCCTTCCAGGAGCACGGGGAGTATATCCGTGGGCAGATGTTTTCAGCATGCTCAAGGGGTGTCTTTGGAAGAAGTGACACTGTTTCACTGATGCTCACACTGATCTAGTTAAACCAGTTAACTCACCTGGTAAAACCAAAAGCTGTGTGAAGTGAACCCTCTAGTTCAAATGTCTGCTTGAAATAAATTGTGTCATCTCAGCTTGGCATGTTAGCGTTCGTCAGGTGAGTTGTGGTAACTGGCCATGCACATGAAGCGGTAAAAGCCCAGTTGTTTCTGCTTTGCAATTCTGAGCACAAGAGTATGCTGCCAGTTACTGCTGGTGACAAATGGTAGTTCTTAAAGTCTCGGTAACCCTGACATGTTGTTTCAATTTTCCTAAAACATCTTGTTGGTTGACTGAGGCTGGACTGGGAGCAGTCAGTTGTGCGTTCTGCTGTTGATGAGAAGTCTGTGCTGTTGAGCTACCTTCTCTCTGGGATGGGTGGAAAACGGGCTCATAATCCCTTGCTGTAGTTTAGCTGATAGATAATAACTTTTCCCACTAACAGTACTCGATCTTGTGTCTTGTTTAAACAAACCGTGATGGAGGCAGTCACACTGAATGTGCATGGCAAATCTGCCTTCTGCCTAGTGCTTGCTGCAGCGTGCAGGAACAGAGATAGCACTTCGGCCTTTGGAAAGGATGCAGCTAAGGAGGAGTTGGTGCACGTTCCCAGGGAGTTCCTGACCTGTCACCGAGGGCAGCCTGAGCATTACTCCTTGGGTACAGGGGTAACACCCTAGTGCTCAGGAACTGAACAGTGCAAAGCGTGTGCTGTGGAGGGAATGGTGTCCAGCCTGCTGTGCACGTCCTGCAGGAGATGAGCAGAAGCTCAGCAGAGAAAGGAACCAACTGGAAAAGCTCTGCTAGGAGAGTTCCTGTCTGACAGCAGCTCCCTCCCGTGGGATGAGGGAAGGGATTTCTGGCACTGGGGAGGTTTGGGTTAGTAAGCCTCTGTGTCCCTTCCTGCCATCTCTCCTGTTCCTTCTTTCTACAGCCACCTCCGAGGACGAAGTCAACATGTGGATCAAAGGACTGAACTGGCTGGTGGCAGACACTTTAAAGGCTGCCACCCCCCTGCAGATTGAAAGGTGAGAGACTTGTCCGTATCCTGGGGAGTAAGAGGCCTCGGCTAAGGGAACAGAGCAGGCAGCTTCTCAGCTGGGTCCTTCTGCCTTTGTCCAGGGCTTGGATTTTATCCCAGAAAGCTGCCAGCTCCCCATACCTTTGATTTTGTGCAGACTTATCTGTGCTCTCACTTTCAGACAGGGAGAGTTTTGCATGAAAATACAGCAGGCTGCCCTGGAAGGGGAACAGAGCCAGGGGAAGGGGGGTTGTGTGATCGTCTTCTGGCTGTAGCAACAAGCAGAATGGGCTCGTTGTTGAGAAGTTAAGGCTGAGTGTGTGCGTGTTTGTGCCTTGCCTTTTAGATGGCTCCGGAAGCAGTTCTACTCGCTGGATCGTAACCGGGAAGACAGGTAAAAAGAGAGTGAAGCTCTCACTTACAGAGACTTGCATATTCACAGAGGCAAGGCCTGTTTCACCTGGTGCCAAAGCCTCAATATTTAAGACACTCCTCATTCAAACTATCCATATGACGCTTTAAAGGCTCCCCGCTCCCCGCCAGCTTGACATCTTTTTGACCATTTCTGACTGTACTGAGCCGCGAGGGCTCCCAGTGGGAGCCGTCACGTGCACAGAGCAGTCCTGCTCTTGTCCTGGGTGTGGAGAGTCATGGCGAGACTTGTCTACCTGGACTCAGGTGCTGAGTAAGACCCTTGGCTGGTACTGCTTCCAGGAGAGAGATTGCACTAGAAGGGTTTCCCTTCGACTTAAAAATCCAAAGCAGAGGCTTCTTTTGTGTTTCCTATATTTTTAGTTTTCATTTCCAAGAGACCTTAATCAAATCCTTTCCTGGCTCATTCTCACTGTATTAAAACATTAAAAAAACTCCATCATCTTTGTTTCCCTGACCTGTTTCTCTGCTGTTTGGACCCAGTAACACTTTGAGACCCAGTAGCTGCAAAGCACCTTCACCCCTTAGCTGGCATCACCAAAGGGAACAAATATGAAAGAGCCAACAGACAGCTCTGGCCACCCAGTTTGGGGCTAAACTGGACTGTGCTTGTTACTCACCACCCCATGCCACCCAGTTCATCTTATTCTCCTCCTCTGAGGTTTGTGAAGCTGTGGATCTTCCCACTGCTTGATTTCCAGGTAGGTGGGTTGCAGCAGGGCTGCTGCCTGTGGGGTTCATGTGTGAATATCTGGTGATGTCCTAGTAGATGAAATGTCATGCCTGGACCCGTCACAAGGAGCATCTGGTCAATCCGGGGGAGATCGAGGAGTGGGGGGTATAGACCCTGTTGTGGAAATTACTTTCAGCTCTCTGCCTGTGCTCTCCCTACTCCTGCAGTCTGCTTTGCACAGGACACATGGTGGCTAGTAGTCTTCTCCTCTCAAGGTGCTGTTATTTGCTTCCTTTCGTCACTTGGGCATAATTTTCTCCAGAGAGATTAACCAAGCGTGTTAACCTTGTGGTATTATTTCTGTGCTCCTCGGCTCCCCTGAGACAGCAGGCCCGATCGGGAGAGGGGAGAGCAGAGGGAAGAGCTGGAGATGTTGTGGATACAGCAGTACATGCCCTGCGGCAGCGCTGGAGCACCTGGGCTCCATCTGCTCCCTTTATTTGTTTGGGCTCAGCTTTCTGCCCTAGCAACGGAGCACCTGGCGGATCGCTCTATTCCAGAGGACCTTCCACTTTTTGCTTCTTCCCTGGTATTAATCTAGCAGTGCTAACGATTTCCAGGTTTCACCCTGAGCCCTGGAGTCCTCCTGGTCCTTGCAGGAAGCTCCTGCCAAGAAACTTTTCATAGCTGCTCTCGTGAACCTGGCTCTCCGCGGCGGGGGCTCCTGGCTGGGGGAACCATGGGTGAGTTTGCACCGCGGTCAGCCAGGTCCACCCTGCAGAGCAGCCAGCCAAAGTAATAGCTCGGTAGTCAGCTGGGTGCGGTGGAGCGAGCAGGTCCTCCATCCTGCTTTGGTTCGTGGTGCTGTGTTTCTGCCTCCCTTCGAGACTTTGCGTGCTGCCCCATGCCAGCCAGGACAGACAGAAAAGGCTGCTGTGGGGCAGCCTGGGATTAAATTAAACCTGGCCAAAACTTGAAGTAGAGCAGAGTGGGAGAGGGAGTGTCTTGCATTGTGGAGATCTCTGCATGTTGGGCATTTTCACCTAAGAAATCCCATTGGGAATCCTCTTTGGGATTTTCCCTTGGAACTAGCAGGGCCTCATCTCTCCTGCTGTCTTCCCAGGGCAGCTTGAGCTTAAACTTGTCAGAGGGGCGTCTGGAGGTGGTCGGTAGTGTATGACAACGTGTAGGTGCTGTGCACACCTCTCTAGACGAAGGCCCTCTCTGTCCTGCTTAGCTGTAACCAAAGAACCGACGTGGCCAAAATCAGGCTCCGCTCTCCCTTGTCGGAGGAGAGGGAGTGTTTTGGAGGGGCCTGTCTCCTGCCCACGGCTCGCGGATGCGGGTGGCTGAGATCCCAGCTTGAGTGAACACGGGCTTTACGGCCGCTCCGGAGCCGCCTCCGAGCGCCAGAAATCGGGCGCCGTGGTGCACCCCTTTCGAATCGAGGCTTGATTTTCCTGTGTCGTAACGCTCGGCGTGCTGGTCGCCGTCGATGGCCGGGCACGAGGGGGAAGCTGGCAGGAGTGCGGCGCGCTGGCTCCTTTCGGCAGCGCCGGCGTTCCCCGGGGGGCGAATCCGGCTGTGCTGGAGGTGCCCTGTCCCGTCGCTCCGGGTGGGAGCGCTGACGCTCTCCTTCGCCCGCGCCGCGGACCCCCGGGGCTGGCAAGCGGGATTTCTGCGTGCTCAGCCGTGGAGAAGGCTAGGGCAGGCACGGGGAGGGCTGCACGAGGCTTTGGAGCGTGGCTCCGAGAGGAAGGGGAAAAAGTTGGTACTTGTTTTATCTCATCTGTTTTTGGAGTAAAGCTAATAAAATGGCTTTCTGGCAGGACAAAAGACTCGTCTGCCCGAGGTACGTTCAGCAGTGCTGATAGCCGGCCTGGGCTGTTCCTCTTGTGCGTGGGTGGGCTTTTTTTTTTAATTTATTTTTATTTTTTTTTAATTTTTAATATGATCTTTCTATTAGCATTTAGAACTAAGGCAGCAAAATACAGCGTATTCCCTAGCTGCTGGTCAGGGGGAGAGGACTAAATACAAACCATTCCAGCCCAAAGTGCAGAAAGTGCAAAATAGAAATGCCACAGCGTAGAGAGGGAACACCGAAAGATTTTATGTCTTCCTATTTTACAAGCAACTGTATGTTTCCTGCAAAGCGGGGACAGACGTTGTAGGGCTCTTGGATGAAATCCTCGCCCTTCCGAGGTGTTTCAGCATTCGTTTTGGTGTCCCCGGGGCTTTTTACTTTTGCTTTGGAGCCTCAAAACAGATTTGATATGGGAATAGTGAGTCGTGATTTTTTTAAAAGAGAAAAAGAAAAAAAGAAGAAAACACTTCTCTTACAAATCAGCAGCCGCCTCGGTGCTTTCCAGAGCAGCAGGTTTTGGGAAGCTGCAGGCGCTGTTTCCCGTTCCGGCCCTGCGCGGGGTCCAAGTCCGGCGGAGCCCCGGGCTTCGGCGGGGCTCGGCACCGGCACGGGCGCGCGCGCCGGCACGCACGCAGGCGGGGGCTGTTTTCTCCGGCAGCCGGGTGTTTGTTTTTTCAAGGGAAGTCAGGTGGAAGGAGGATAACAGGATGCTGTTCTTTTCCAAACTGCCCTGGAGGAAAGTGTTTCACCTCGGGCTCGGAAAGCTGCAGAATTACAGTGTGGGGGGTGGGATGTGGGGAACGTTTCCATCCCCTCTGAGATGGCTGGATCTATCCTTTGGCCTGTTTGCCATGAAACCTTTTTTTTTTTTAAAAAAAAAAAAAAAAAAAACTTCCGTAGAGGAGATTAGTTTGTTTATTTTTTTTACTTTCTTGTCTTAAAATAGTACCAAGCTGTTTAGCCAAGGTTTTGAGCGCTTTAATATTATTAACAACACAGTAAATAAAGTCATTCTGTACCCTGTTCTCCTACCAGGAGCGGAGGGGGAAATGCTGGCCGTAGCTTTTAGAGGGATTGCTGTTTTCCACTTACCAGCGCGGTCACGTAGCCCAGCAGTCCGTGGCACGGCACCTCCCTTGGCTTGCGGACCTCTTTCCCAGCTCTTCCCGGCCCCTGTGACGACGGAGTCATCGCTCGAGGCCGTCGGGAAGCGGCAGCAGAATACGGCCCGGCGGCTGCCCCCGGCTCGGCGTGGGAGATGCTGTTTCTGCAGGCTTCTCGTGGCGGGTGGTGCTTGGGGGGTCACCAGCCGAGTCCCCCGTGGCCGCAGGGCTAATCCCAGCCCGCCGGGGTAGTGACACGCTGCTCTTGTCCCGTGCTCGTACTGCTCCTGTTGGTGTCCAAGCCTCGTACATCCAGAGCTTAGTCCTTCCTCGGACTCTGAAAACAGCCCAGCGAAACTGGAGTGAGTTGTACCATGCTCTGCGCCTGCTCCAGGCGTTCCCTGGCGTGACCTGCGCCTAGCAGAGTGTGCGGAGCCTGGAAGAGAAGGGCTGGCTGCTGCCGCTGTGCTCGCCACTGAGGTCTCTGCCCGTGCCTGCCAGCTACCTCGCTGGTCCACGTGGGACACCAAATTCGGGGCATCTTCCCCAGCGCAGCTGTAACTGGCGCAGCGTGAGCTGGCACAGTGGTGCTGTGCCCCCGTCCCCTCCTGTTGGGGTTGTGCTGTAGTGCCATGAGGTTCCCACCGTGGGCTCTCCCCCAGCCCTGTGTCCTTCCTTCCTTCTCCAGACCATGGCCTCTCTGGGAAGAAAACCCTCCAGGCCAGGGCAGAGACAGGAGCTAAAGAAGTGGGTATTAGCACCCGGATAGTTCCCCCAGCTGCTCTTTTGGGGGCCCTGGGCCTCCCTCAGGGCTGCTGCACGCAACAGTCCTTGACGCGCGAGGGCATGTCCCGTGAGCCACCTTCTCCTCCGTGCTTTGCAGTCCTGTCTCATTCCCGTGCGTGTTGCCCGCTTCCCGTCCGCCCAGGGCCCGGCAGCTGCACTGCTCTTGCTCGGCCCTGTCCCCTCTCCAGACCGCGCAGCAGGCTGCAGGCAGCTGTGCGAGGCAGCGGGTTGTCCGTTGGAGGCAGTGCGGGGCAGGCTCTGCTTCCCGAAAGGCTCCGTCCGCGCCGCGAGGGCAGCTCTTCCTGCTGGGGAGGAAAATACATGAGCAACGGCTCGAGTTGAGGCTGTTTCTGGCTCTGTAGCTCGTTTAACCATGCAGAGAGGGCAGGAGGCTGGGACCACGTGCCAGTGGGTTTTTTTGGTCCTGGTGGGAAGTAGAAGCAGGTTGCCTGCACGGTCCCGAACTGGCCACGTGCTGGCAGAGGAGATGGCGCAGGAGCCAGAGCCAGGGTCTTCTCCTGGGCTCCCGACACGTGAGCCCCCACTGTGCTGCGACACGGTGGTGTGAACGTGCTGGCATCCCGTTCCCCTGCGCGGAGGGACGGCGCGGCTCGGCACAGCACGGCTTGGCTCGGCGGCACAGCGGCACTCTGTGCCGGCAGCTGCAGAAGGCCCTCGTCTCTGCGACACCTGGCACCAGTTTCTCTCTTTGGAATTCCCTACGTCCCTTTTCCTCCTTGTGTATTTTGGCTTTGCCTCGTTTCCGAGGGGACAGTGCGAGAGCCGAGGGCTCTGCATCGCTCAAAGATGAACACGCGTGCTTCGATGTGCACTGCGTCGGCCCTGGTGTGCCTATTTGGGCCCAGAGCGGTGGGTGTCCCGGTGTCAGACCCACCCTGACCCCCATGCGGTGGGGAAGCAGCCTATAAACTCCTGAGCCCCTATCTAGGGGGCAAAAGCAGCATCTGTGATTGCCGGGGCAGGCTCGAGGTCTAGTTTTTAAGGTGTGGGGTGCCAAAAAGTTATTGCATGCAGATGTCTCAGCTCTTTAAAGCCTGTAGATGGGAGATGTCCCCATACTTCCTCCCACCAAGCGATGCTGCATATGATGTGGCAGGTTTGTAACTGTGGCTAGAGATGCCGAAAACAGGTTTTTATCTCTTTAGGATAAAATTAGCCAGGCTTAAACTGCTTGCAAAGCCTGCCCACCTCCAGCTCTCTCCACGTGTCAGAAAACAGGTTTTGGAAAGGATTCAGCCGCCCATCTTCCACGATGGAGCCCAAATACCTTAAAAATACTGGTTGCTCCTAGCTCTGCTCCCTGCGCAGGACATACGTACAATGTGTATCTAAGTGATAAATGTTGTGTTTTGCCTTGGGTCCCAACAACTGTGTCTTTCCAGGGATGTGCATCCGTCCCCGTGTTTCACTGCTGATGCCCCCTGGGGCATGGCTGCTCTTTGCATGCAGTGCCCATGTGCCAGGGTAAGACCTTTGGTCCCACAGCTCCTGAATGTTTCCCCTCTCTCCCCTGCTGAGCCAGGATTTCTGCCAAGGACCTGAAGAGCATGCTGTCTCAGGTCAACTACCGCGTCCCCAACATGAGGTTCCTGCGGGAGAGACTGACGGTGAGTCTGCAGCCCCTTCACTCCCCTCATTTGCACCGAGGACCCTCAGCAGCCTGCTGCCTGCTTTTAAGCAAGACTGCAGTGCCTAAACTCCCACGGTGCGTTTGCATGTTGCAGAGGCTCCAGCCTTTCCCGGGAGGGCCCCTACCTGCTGCCGTGTCTGAAGAGGTGCCTGCTCCCACTGGGTGCCGCACCCTGGCCCGCTTGTGGCCAGCACCCCTTGCTCCTGCACCCTGCCTCCCACGCTCGCCTGCTCCTCCCCAGGGCCCCCCGAGTCCCCAGGGGAGCCCTGGCACTGGCTCCTGTTGCAGGTTTTGCCCTGCCGGGGTAGAGCTTAGTAGCACCAGCCCCCACCTAGGGTCCTGCTGCCTGCAGTTGAGTTTCATAACACTACTGGGAGAAAGTAAATCGAACAATTTTGTAGTAAGAAGATAAGGGGCAGAGTCAGAAGCGACTGAGCTACGTTCTCATGAGGCTGAGCAGAGCAGAGAGCAGAGCTGAGAAACTCTGCTGCTTCCGACCCTCCCTGAGTTACTGGAGGGCCTTGCTCTTTGCACGCTGCTGCAGTCATCTCTGCTCGCCTGGGATTTGGTCTTCCTAAGGAAGATCCTGCTGCTCCCACCAGCCTTCCCAAGGACCCCTGCTCGTACGAGGGGTGAAGGAGCAGGGAAGTTGGATCCTGCTGGGGTCCCTTAGCTGGGCTGAGGGCAGGCAGTGCTGTACCAACACATGCTTTACAGCCCCACTCGCAGATGGGTAGTTCTGTGTGTTTCTGACACAGGGTGTGTGCTTTGCAAAGTCAACATTTCTGACCTCAAGCACCAGGGTCATCTCTGTCAGTCACTTCCACCAGCAATAAACTCCAGGGCCAAAGATCATTGCATGCCAAGAAGAGCATATACTTCATGTGTTGGAGATTGCAGACACTTCAAATATTTGCTGCAAATGAAAAACAAAATGATCCTTTTGTAACTATTTAACCAAGCTGCAATGCTTTAATGACCAGCTCAGTGATGCCTCTGTGTGAGTGAGCTTGGGAAATGCTGGTAGTACGGGGGTTTAGGATGTGCTCATGTCTCTGGGCACTGCTGTGGTCCTGTGCTCGGGGCGGAGAGATATGAAGGTGGAAGCAAAGCCAGGCCAAGGTTTGGGCTTTTATTCTCCTTTTCCTCCTCTGCAGGAGCATCTCCAGCCCTGCTGTGGGGGGATATTGAGAGCAGGTGGGGCTCCGTAGCCACAAGCCCTGCAGATCCTCTCCAGGGCTGCCTTTGGGCCCTCTAAAACTTCTGCTCTTCTTGATTATAGGACGTGGAACAGAGGAATGGAGATATAACGTACGGGCAGTTTGCACAGCTGTACCGCAGCCTGATGTTCAGTGCCCAAAAAATGGTAAGAGCTGAATTCTCTAGGGCAGAAGTGGGGAAGGAGAGCTGTGTTTGTTACTGGGCGTTTTCTATTAATTGCCTTTTTAAACCCTGCCTCCCTCAACAAATAGCTTGTTTCCTACCTCTGGGCCAGGGAAGTCAGGGAGTAAATACGTTTTTGCTTCAACCTGATTAGCACAGTGCTTCAAGGACTGCATGAGCAGTAGCTGTAAGATTAGTAAAGCAGGACCAAGCCCTGCTGTCCTTGCTCACGATGAAGCCAGGCTGGGACACCTTGCAACTCAGTGTCCTTCCCTGGGGTCTGTGCCTGAGACCACTGTGAGCGGTGGCACAAGGAGCAGGATGGAGAAGGGTGATGGCCAGACACCTACAGCTGCTCCCGGAGAGGTGGGAGCTGGTTGTGTTTGCCTTCGTACAGCACCAAGGCCTGGTGTCCGGGGGAAGAGATCTGCCCACAGTGAGCAGGAGACCAGGGCCATGGAAAGAGCGGTTTTACTTCTTCTGTCTCCTTCTTGATCAAGTTGCGCTTTCACATATCTTGACGACACTGATGCAAACCTGATACTTCTGCTTTTTCTTTTGCAGATGGACGTCCCATTCCTAGAAAGGTGGATAATTCTCTCTGTTTGCTGGGGAAGGGGCCGAGCTGTTTCCTTTTGCTCCCTAGCATGTTTTGGTGTCTGCAGCAGCCTATCTGGCATGCTGCACGCCTCTTGCTTGTCACAGTGCTGCTTGTGTTTTTGCATTTTGTGAATCAGCATTTGCATTCTAGACACTTCAGCTCGGGTCAGTAAGGGACTTCCTTTCTCCCAGGCCTCTGACTGAGACCTAGCTCAGGTCAGCTGCATTCAAAATATTGTCAGTTGTTTTATGTGAAATAAAGCAGACATTGTGCTGCTTCCCCAGAGTCACCTCGTAGCTTGTGCTAGGTGGATGCTCTGCCAGGGACTGCGCAGCGCAGCAGCAGCGACTCGCCGCTGGCCCTGCTCCAGGTTGTGCCTGCAGAGCTGTTGCCGGCGGTGCCTTTCCCTGACCCGTGCACATCTCGGCTGTGATAAAAAGAGCCTCAATTAAGACCCAGAAGTTAAAGAATGAAAAACATGTTAACCTGTCCAGATAATTTGATTCCCTCTCTTTTTTTCGTATAACAATCATAGAAAAGAGAGTTGGAAGTTTTTTTTTTTTTTTTTTTTTTTTTTCCTCCTGTTAGTCCCCAGCACCGCCCTTGGCTGTCCACTGCAGCCAGGTGCTCTCAGGGACAAGTAGCCTTTTGAGATAATCAGCTGCAAACAGTTCTTCCTTCATTCCCAGCAGCTGAGTCCATGCGCTCTGAATATCTGTAGGTCTGTCCTGTCCGCAGCCAGCCCTTGACTGCCCCGCACCTATTTAGTTTTTTTTCCCTTTTGTACAACTCAGTCCCTCTGGCTTCCTGATTATTTTTGCTGCTCTCCACTGGAGTTTCATGCTGTCCTACCCTTGGTGGTGTGACTCCTGGACTGCTCGAGGTGCCCCTCTCTCTGGGATGTGGACACGTAAGCTCAGCTGCTGGGCGTTTGCCATCCTGCCTTTGTGGTGCTTGGTGTGAATCCCCTTCATTCTCGCGGTGCCGTCTGTGGGGGGAGACGGTGTGTGTCACCTGCACATGCCATGCTGTTTGCCAGTGGCCGCTCCCATGATCCCAGCGGCTATTTTTAATGACGTGTTGTGACATTACTTGAAACTTCTCTGTCTCCTCGCAGGGGTGGAGAAAGGTCTGAACATGTCAGGGTGTCGCTGCTGGACTTTCAGAAGTTCTTGCTGGAGTGCCAGATGGTGAGCTGTGGGGCACAGGACACAGGGCAGGCGGTCATATCCATAGGGATCCTGCACTCAGGGGATAGCTTTTACCTGCAGCTGGAATGACTGGGCCATGGGGAGCTCTGCCTGGCCCAGGGCCACCACTTGAGACCACCTTGCCTGGGTCTGGAATGGGTGAAGGGGAGCACTGATAAGCATGGCCTCAGCCAGGCACCTTTGTTGGAGAAGAGATGCAGAGCAGAAGATTCCTGCAAGGCCTGAGTGAGGCAGGGGCTCCCAGAGAGAGGACCTGGGGGATGGAGGCTCCGTTGCCACCAGCCTTGCTCCGCGCGAGGCTGGGTGCACGGAGAGAGCGGTGCCCAGCACCGCCCGCTTCACGCCGGGTGCCCTCTCTCCCGTGGCTGCCTCCCTGCTGCCTCATCTGCAGCAGATAGAAAATTAACCAGCGGCGAGATGCAGCCATTTTGATGAGCTAATGAAAGACGCGTCGGGAGAGGAATAAACAAAAGGAAGCCGAGTTGGCTTGTGCTGTAGAGGGGGCCGGCCCAGCAGATGTGTGCGGCAGCGCTAGGAGGGAGAAAAATATGTGAAACCGAGAAAATGAAGACCACTTAAGAATGGGTCGGGTTTCCGCAGTTGCGTGCCAGCCAGTGTTTGTGCTGATAGCTGAATCCCCAGGCGGGGATGACCTTACATTAAGAATTGCCTCTGTAATGGTTAAAGCTTCTAGCTGGATGTGCTGCATGTGGTTTTGAATAACGCTTTCTGAAATAGCTTTTTTTTTCTTTTTTTCTTTTTTTTTATGTCTCTCTGTGGGTTTGCAGGAGCTCTGGGCTACAGATATCCTTCAGGTGCAGGAATTCATGTTCAGCTTTCTGAGAGACCCTTTGAGAGAGATTGATGAGCCATATTTCTCCCTAGATGAGGTAAGACACCTTGTGCGTGGACCGAGGGGGAACGGGGTGCAGCGTTCCTGGTACGATGGGTGCTGTGGTGTGACTGGCTGTGCCGTTTGTCCTGTTTGTGTCTTCACTGTGTGGTTGTGGTGGTCAGAGGACTGCGGTCTCCTCTGAGCAGCAGTGCTATGCAGGATGAGCTTGGTGGTTTAGACGGTAACCATGTGGCACAAGAGCAGGTATGTCTCCCCGCTGGTGGAGGGAGCAGTTTCTGGGCTCTCTTCTTGTGCTGAAGGTGTGCAGTTGGGAGCACTCATCAAGCAGTTTATTTGGGCAATGGATGATTACAAACAATGTAATTACTAGACAAAAAGAAATTGTATTTGGCTTATTGCCCCTTTGTAGCATGTCTCTGTTCAAAGCAAGAAAGTTAGTACCCAGAACTAGTTGAAAACTAAAGAATAAAAACAACTGGAGATAGCCATATGGCCTTAATAAGCTATAGCCTGCCATGTGAGCTGAGAGCATGTCTGATTTGCAAAATAAAATGCAGAGTGATTTGACTCCAGTTGGGCTATTGTAAGGATCTGTATACAGACACCTGGTGTGACATGGAAGATAGATAGGTGGTAACACCTGAAGCTGTGGTCACTCGAGCACACTGGGTCAGGTACCTGTGCACTGAGTCTCAGTTGCCTCCAGTGGGAGCTGAATCAGGCCCTTGGCTACTTGGTGGTGGTGGAGTCAGTGGTCAGTCTCCTGCTGCATGATACAGTCTGTGCAGGGCTTGTAAAACAGCTGCCCTCTTGGTAGCTGCTGACGCTGAAGGCGAGCTGTGTGTGTAAAACTAACCCGCCACACTCAAATCCCCCGTGTCGTTAACACTCTTCTATTTTTTTTTCTCTTGAGCAGTTTCTCACCTTCCTGTTTTCCAAAGAGAACAGTATCTGGGACTCACAACTGGACATGGTGTGTCTGGAGAACATGAACAACCCCCTCTCTCATTACTGGATCTCTTCCTCGCACAACACGTAAGGACGAGGGAGATACCTCTTCCCCTGCCCTTCTTTTCCCAGCATCCTGTTCTGCCATGCCAGGGTGAAATTCTCCCAGTAACCACTTTGCCTGATCCCAGTGATGTGACAAGTAGACTTTTCCCAACTTGAGATCAGTACATCAGAGACTTTCCTCTTGATACCCCAGTCCTGTGTCTGTGGTTTTATTATCAGTGTTTCGCTTTCTCAGTAATGCATGTCTGCTCAGACTATGCTTTCAGGTCCCAGGCTGTCACCGTGGCAGGGTCTTACCGTTAGCAATATCACCTTTCATAACCTTTAGGAACAGATGTGATAAAACCCTGGCAGGCTGAAGTTGACCATATACCTCTCAGCTGCATAGAAGAATCTTGTAGGACTTGGAATCCTTGCATGCAGACACACACTCTGTCTGTTCTCCCAGTTGGCTTGGTGCAATGGCAACATGTTAGTCCTAATTTAAAAGCCGGAGTGTCTGATCTCCCAAGCCAGCTGATAACTGAGCTGGAGCACAAGCAGGAAGCTCCAGTCTGCCTTCAAGAGCTGGGCTAACCCTGCTCTGGGGCTGTGGGAATGGCTTCCTTAGGCTGGCTCAGGGGGCTCTTTGTGGCTCTTTGTGGTACCAATACTGATATCACTCCTTAAGGCTCATCTCAAGGGCCAGCAGCAAGACTGTGCCTCAGTAAAGTAGTGTTTGAAGCCCCTGAGAGTAGGGATAGAGTTGAACCTTACCTAGGCAAGATGACAGGAACTGCGTGGGAATTGCTCTCACCTTTCCTTACAGCACAGGGGCAGGTCTGTGGTGTCTTAGCAGACATACCCTCCTGTAGTGCATGTCTGTCTTCTCACAGAATCATAGAATGGTTGAGGTTGGAAGGGGCCTCTGAAGATACCTAGTCCAACCCTCCCTACTCAAGCAGGTTCACATAGAACACATTGCCCAGGATTATGTCCAGATGGCTTTTGAATCTCTCCAAGGATGGAGACTCCACAACCTCTCTGGGCAACCTGTTCCAGTGCTCTGTCACCCTCATAGTAAAGAAATTTTTCCTCACGTTCAGACAGAACTTCCATGTTTCAGTTTGTGCCAGTTGCCTCTCATTGTATTGCTGGGCACCACTGAAAAGAGTCTGGCTCCATCCTCTACTCCCTCCCTTCAGATACTTAAACACATTGTTAAGATCCCCTCTAAGTCATCTCTTCTCCAGACTGAACAGGCCCAGCTCTTGTGGCCTTTCCTTATACGAGAGATGCTCTAGTCCCTTAATCGTCATAGTAGCTATCCACTAGATTGACTCTGGTAACTCCATTCTCCTGATGTCTTCTCTCATGTGATAGGTACCTGACAGGAGATCAGTTTTCGAGTGAGTCTTCGCTGGAAGCATATGCCCGCTGCTTGCGCATGGGATGCCGATGTATCGAACGTGAGTACCAAAGCAGAGTTGGTTCCTGTACTGGCAGCTTTGTCTCCATCATTAAGGCAGTTTACAGTGGTGGGTGAAGTATTTGCATGGAAAGCAGGGCTGAAGGACGAAGTCCTGGTGGCAACATTATCACCATGACGTGCAAGGGCAAGGTTGTTTGCTTTGTAGGGTTATTTGATATGTGCCTGAGCTTCTGCTCCCCCAGAAGGATTTTGATTTTCCCCTCTCTCCTTTATTGCCATCCAACGGGAGTTCCCTGCAGTGCTCAGTTTGGTCTGTCTGGTGTCCGAATCCTGCCTGTGCTCTGGCCTTTGGGCTAAGCTTCCCCCGTGGGTCTCTTTCAGTGGATTGCTGGGATGGTCCCGATGGGATGCCAGTGATCTACCATGGACACACCTTAACCACCAAGATCAAGTTCTCCGACGTCTTGATCACTATCAAAGAGCATGCCTTTGTCACTTCTGAGTGAGTACAGCAGGGACCAGAACTTCACCAAGCACAGCTGTCAGAAAGGAAAAGTGTGGGTGGAGTTGAGTCTGTAGCAGAGCGAAAAGCCTGCCTTTTATACAGAGACCTGGCAAAAAACACATACTTGGGATTCAAGGGGAAGAAAGCATGTCTTTGTTCCTTCCAGCCAAGGAGAGAGTTCACCCAGAAAAAGGTCTTGTGGGAGGGAAGGCTTTGGGGGACCTTGGTAGTTTAACAGTGCTTCTCTACTCTGCGTTGACAGCCGTGATGGGGACACCTTGCTGTGGTATGGTTATGCTGAAGGCTTGAGACAGCACAGCCACAGCACAGATAGCTCTTACTGAAAAACGCTCTTAGAGGGCACAGAAGCCAGTTTTTGAAACCAAGCTTGGAAGATATTAAATCCCCTACAGATAGTGCTCTAGTACTGATAGCTGTTTTCCTTCTCCCAGTTTCCCTGTCATCTTGTCCATTGAGGACCATTGCAGTATTGCTCAGCAGAGGAACATGGCTCAGAATTTCAAGAAGGTCTTTGGGGACATGCTCCTGACCAAACCAGTAGATATTTCTGCTGATGGGCTCCCCTCTCCAAACCAGCTGAGAAGGAAGATTCTCATAAAGGTGAGCTTCTTTCCCAGCTAGTTTTCTAAAAGGAGAAAATAGAAGTGGATGGGGTAAGAGTTTGGGACCCAGCTTGGAAGCTGGATGCTGCCTTTCTCAGGCACTTGGTTAGTATATTGATATTTCTTCTACAGAAATGACCCCTGGGAAAAAAAGCGCGGGACTTCAGTGCCATTTGATAATCTCTGTGGTATGAGTCTTTTCTTAGTCATTTTAGTCTGGAGGGAATCCACTGCAGCTGACCAGGTGGTTTACATCTGGACACCAGGAAATTGATTCTGCCTTTTGGGATGCCTGCACCTCTCAGCATGCCTGACCACTCTCTTGTTCCACAGCACAAGAAGCTGGCAGAGGGTAGTGCTTACGAGGAGCTCCCCACATCTGTAATGTATTCAGAGAATGACATCAGCAACTCCATCAAGAACGGGATCCTCTACTTGGAAGACCCCATCAATCATGTACGTCTCTGCCTCTATCACCCTGGCCCTTCTCTGTGGGCCATTTAAGTATCCACCTCTAAACCAGGCTCTGTGAGTAACTCAGTAAGGCAACACATGGTGCTGGAAGGAAGATATGTCTTACAAATGATCTAAGGGGCTGTTGGCCTGTCCTGTTTCTCGAGAATCCCTGAGCCGCAGGTAGCTGAAGTCTGGGTGACTCTCCTGTGCTCTTCCAGAGACATTTCCTGCTGACCCTTGTTAGAGGCAGAAGGCTGGGCTGGAGAGAGCTCTGGGCTGATGGTGCTGCAGCTTCTCTTCTGCCCTTGTGTAATCCATATAATGTGTTAAGTTACAGTGATGGCCTGCATTTCTAGACCTGGCTGCTTGTCATCAAGTGCCTAAACACTTAATAACAAAACTAAATGAGCATTCTGCTTTGGAAAGTGTTGAGCATTCATTTTCCTGTGGGCATTTGCTTACACAGTCCACTTACTTAGCTGTCTGTGCTTTGATGAGGATCTTTCAGGCATAATCATATGGGGAAAAAACAGGTTTTTTGGAAAATAGAAAAGTGCAGTGGTAGAGCTGTTCCCATCTCTGATATCCCCTGTGCCAAATCCATGCTGAGTATTTTCTTTCCGCATTGATTTGCCCTTCCCTTGTTCATCTTCCTTTAACCTGTCTTGGGGAGTTGCAGCATGATGTGCAGTCAGTTTGTATGTGAGATCTATCACATGCTGTTTTTTGCTGCTGATAAATCCCTGTCTTGGATCCAGGGAATGTCTTGGATGCTTCTGTGGCTCTCCATTAAATCACTGTTGTTGACAACTGTTCCTCACAAACCCAGTCACCCCTCACTGCTTGTACTAGTCAGAAAGAGAAAATCCCACTGGTCGGTCATGGGCCACGTGGTGCTTCCTCTGCAGATCTCTTTGCCAAAAGCTCTTTTCTTTGCAGGAGTGGAACCCGCATTACTTTGTCCTGACCAGCAGCAAGATCTATTACTCTGGGGAGACAACTAGTGACCAAGGAAACGAGGATGAGGAAGAGCAAAAGGAGGTAAGGACAGTACTCCCTTTTCTGAGGGTAAGCTGTTGCCCTAGAGAAAGGACCTGACTGCCCAAGGGGTTGAACATCTTTACTGCAGCCTGACTTCAGAGGGAGATTCTATGATGGGAAAGGTAGGAGCTGATTCAGAAGCTCCTTGGTCCTAGTTAGAGGCCCCCTGAGCAGAGCAGACACAGGCACCGTGAGCCTGCCTTCAGTGACCCAAGGCTGTGCATTGTCCTCCTGCCAGGCGAGCAACAGCACTGAGCTTCACTCCACAGAGAAGTGGTTTCATGGCAAACTGGGAGCAGGACGTGATGGGCGCCACATAGCTGAAAGGCTGCTGATGGAGTACTGCATTGAGACGGGGGCCCCCGATGGCTCCTTCCTTGTGCGAGAAAGTGAAACCTTTGTTGGAGACTATACCCTCTCCTTCTGGTAAGTGTCCACAGGTACCATCCTGTTCACTACTCTGCGTTCAGTTTTGGGGTGATCTTCATCTTGACATTGTCTTCAGCGGTGTGTCCTAAATGGAGTCCCATTTCCCACTCTGCCGCTGATCGGCAAGCAAATTTCTTCATCTCTCTATGCCTCCCTGTGCCTTCCTGTCCCATCAGCTCACTGTGTCAATTCAGAAGGGTAAAGTCCCTGGAGACCCTTTTGCAACAGTCTCCTGTGGGGCAGGAACATCATGTCCTCCTCAGCTAACCCTGTCTGGAGCTGTGTCTGAGGCCAGTGTAAAACCTCTGTGAACAACCCTGGCTTACCCTGTCCCTTTCTGCAGGCGCAATGGGAAGGTGCAGCATTGCCGGATCCACTCACGACAGGATGCTGGCAGCCCCAAGTTCTTCTTGACCGACAACCTAGTGTTCGACAGCCTCTACGACCTCATCACCCACTACCAGGAGGTGCCACTGAGGTGCAACGAGTTTGAGATGAGGCTGACGGAGCCAGTGCCTCAGACCAATGCCCACGAGAGCAAAGAGTGAGTGAGTGTGTGTGTGTGTGTGTGTGTGTGTGAAAGAGAGAAGAAGGTGGGTCATGTTCTGTAATGACTGGGCAGTTGGTACCTGGTAGGAAACCCTTCCAGGTCTCTCTGCAGGGGCTCTCTGGTCCCACTTGCTCCCTGCGGGGCTCTCTGTGTCACAGCAGCACGGCTCCCTGGGCAGCAGTGCTGGCCAGCTTTGTTTCTTTTGGATGTGGCTGCCTTGGGAGCTCTGAACAAAGAAAGGAGGTATTGGGCTTGCTTACAGTTCCCTTGGCCGTGCCACACGTCTCCAACTGGCTCTGTTCCTGGTGCATCCCCTGGCTGTCCCACAGAGGGGAGAAGACAGCGCTGTGGCAATGCATATCTGTGATGGTGCTCTCTGCTGCCTTCCTCTTCCTGAGGATTTGGTCAGCTTTTGGGGTGCAAGAGTATTGCATGGCAGAGCTTTGGGCTGAGTCTGGGATGAGCTAAATGAGTGCAAAGGCTTGCTCACAGTGACATTTCTTTCCCTAAAGGTGGTACCATGCCAACCTCACCCGAGCCCAAGCCGAGCATATGCTGATGAGGGTGCCGCGCGATGGAGCCTTCTTGGTGCGCAAGAGAAGTGAACCGAGCTCCTACGCCATCTCTTTCCGGTACACCCTGGGAAGAAGGGTGGTGGGCACGAGCAGCAGAGCTGTGATGCTGCAGAGGCTGTGTGCAAAGAGCAAAAGAGGGACATGTGCCTAAATGAGTCAGGAATAGCAGTGTGACGGGTCAGGGTGATTTGCATGTGGCTTGGGGAATCTTTTGTCTTCTCTAGTTTGCCCCTTTCTTATCCTTCTCTTCTCCTGCTGTTCCCATGCTCCAGAGGATGTGGGAGCTCGTTTTATAGGGCAATGGGCCCATGGCTGATGGAGCGTTTCTGGCCTAACGTGAGCCTTTCCAGAGCTCTTGGTCTCTCTGGGATGGCCCTATATAAGCTTTAGGTCCCATTAGAGCGTTTAGGACCCTGTTTCTCCTTGGCTGTGGTGGTGCTGATCAACCTGGGGTCCATAGCATTTTCTGCCTCTCTCCCTGCCTATTATCCCTGTTTCTACAAGGAAAGGAGTGTCTAGCTGCTTGCCTCCATTGTCCTATGTGGTGTGGGGCATCCTTGGCGGTGCTGCCAGGGATTGTGGTGTGCTGCAGCTGTGTAAATACCTCCCTAAAGCGAAGTGGTTGTGGTGGGCGACGGCTGTGCCTCAGCGCAGAGATGGCTCTGGCCAACATTTGTTGTTGCACTCAGCAGCCAGCATGGAGAGCACTTTTCCAGTTAGGTGTCTTTTTCTTGGAGGAAGAGGCCCTCTCTTGCCTTGCACCAAGTGGCTTCTCTGTTTCTCTTGACCTGCCAGGGCGGAAGGGAAGATCAAACACTGCCGAGTGCAGCAAGAGGGCCAGACTGTACTGCTTGGCAACTCTGAGTTTGAAAGCCTAGTGGACTTGATCAGCTACTATGAAAAGCACCCGCTCTACCGCAAGATGAAGCTGAGGTACCCCATCAATGAGGAAACACTGGAGAAGATAGGGACAGCGGTGAGTGTGGGTAGGCGTGGAAGCCAAAGGAGAAGGGTCAAGTCTGTTTTGAGCTAATACCCTAATGCGGAGTTACGTGAGACCATCTCCGTGCTTTACAGCCCACACCTCTTGGTGCCTCATCACCCTCCACAACCTGTTGCAAACATTTGTTGGTCTGAGTGAGGTTTGTGGCTGCCTCTCTGACCCACAGCAGCAGGAAGTTTGGGCTGTGCGTGTTTGCAGCATGCAGTGTCTCTTCAATAGGCTCATCTTCCCTGGAGAGGTTCTCTCTCTCCCCAAAGGGAGAGAGCCTGTTCTCTTGCAGTCTTCTCCTGAATTACTGTTTTCATCACCAGCCCTTGTTTTCACAGGAGCCGGACTATGGAGCCCTGTATGAGGGGCGCCATCCTGGGTTCTACGTGGAAGCCAACCCCATGCCGACCTTCAAGGTACGCTCTTGCTGCTTGATGTGTAACACTCTGTAAGGCCAGCTCTCAGTCCTCTCTGCCTCATCTCTGTTGAGGAAGGCAAGGACAAGGGAGGACCTTCTGTAGGGTTAGGCAAGACCCATCTCTTTTTGCCACTGTTTGTTTCTCTCTTAAAGCTGCTGAGTCTGATTCCCAACCTTCTGTTGGGAGCTCAGGGGAGGATGAGGACAGATTTTCTCTCTGGTCCAGCCAGTCAGGCTGAATGTTTGGATCAGTTTGAGTTTATTACTTCATAGAAAAACCTAAATGAGCAAGAGTTCTTCCACATGCTTTCCTGCGCTGGGCTGGGTGATGCTGTGCCTGCTGTGGTCTGCAGGCTTCTTGCAGAAACTTGCTGGGATGCAGTAGCCCTGGCATTAGTAGTAATTCCTTTTCATTTAGGATCTTTCTGCATCACAGTTGTTCATTTTCAGTGGTTCAAGGACACTCCAGGCCCCACCTCTGAACCTCCTTTTGGTGATCCAGTCAGCCTGCGGAGCGTAACATAACTTACATGAGTCCCTGCAGGCAAGATTCAGAGGAGGATTACAGACGTGGTTTCCTCATAGGGACTGTCCCTGTGAGCTAGCACTCAGCGAAGTGTAGCTCTTCTTGGCTGTAGTGTCCTGTGCTCTGAGCAGGGCCGGTGTGGGCAACTGGAAGATCCCTGTGTAGCTCCAGACAGACTCAACTTGCTCAGGGGGAGGCCTGCTAGTCCATGGCCATGCAGAAATCCCCACATCTTCCTCCTCAGCATGCATGTTAAAGCTCTATAAAGCTCAGCCCTACCTGATAATGTGCAGGGCCACTGATACAGCCAGGCAGCTTTGCAGGAGGCAGCTGATTTCCAGAACATCTCAGCTGTGGCCAGCGCTGGGCTTGCTGCAGCTGAACAGTCTGATTTCTGTCCTCTCTGCTCAGCATAACCACGATTACTGCAGCTCTCCAAGTCCTTGTGTTACCTGAGATCTGAGAGCTTAGCAAGTATCTCCTGTTATTTCCCAAAGAAGAGGGATGTTGTTTTGCTCGTTTGTTTCTAGACCAGCCTGTAACATGTGCTCTAGGCTAAGTGTGCACGTTTTCTGGTTGTGCTATCTCTGTCCTGGAGTCTCCAAACTGAACCCATCAGCCGCTTCAGCCTGTGCAGGACCACGCCAGACTTCTGGCCTCTGCGGATTGGCATAAAGAGGGCCTTGACTTGTTTTGTAAAGGGTCACTAGGGTTTGGCAGCTGGGCTGGCTCCTGGCTGCACGTGATGTGCCTCATGCTGCCCCACACAAATAGGGGAGGGAGCCAACCTCTCAGCCATGGACTCATCGGAAATGTGACTGTGTTGGTTGCCCTTCTCTTTGCAGTGTGCAGTCAAAGCCCTGTTTGACTACAGGGCGCAGCGGGAGGATGAGCTCACCTTCACCAAGAATGCCATCATCCAGAATGTGGAGAAGCAAGAAGGAGGCTGGTGAGTTGATCTTGACCTCCCTTTTCCCTAGGGAACAGTCCATACAGTGAGGTGTCCCATCTAGGGGGGTCCATTTGGGAATAGCCCCCTGTGTTCTTGTGAACCCTAAAGACAGGCAGTGAAGGATCTTCCTGGCACATGTCGTCCCAAGTCAGGAGGATCTGGGATTCCCCACAGTGGGTGCTGACATTGCCCCTTCCCTTATTCCAGGTGGAGAGGGGACTACGGGGGCAAGAAGCAGCTGTGGTTCCCTTCCAACTATGTGGAGGAAATCACCAGTCCCAGCAGCCTGGAGCCAGAGCGGGAGGTGAGCTTGTGTCTGCAAGGAGCAAAGATGGGTGGTGAGGAGGGATGTGTGTGCATAGCACCCTGCCCACAGGCCGCACTGCCCAGCTGCCTGGGTACCAGTGTGCCAGGGGCTCCTGCAGTTCTGTTGTCATCTCCATCCAATTCCTTAGTCCCTGTGGTTCATTCCCAGCAGCAGCTGGATGAGAACAGCCCCCTGGGAGACTTGCTCGGAGGTGTCCTGGATGTGCCGTCCTGTCAGATCGGTGAGTGTCAAAGAGGGATGGAGGATAGGGGTATGTTATGGCCTGTTCATGGTCCATTTGTGGGTCTCATGGTCTCTGTAGGCACCCCTGTGCCTGCTGCAAGTGGATGTGAGTCTGCAGTGCCTGTTTCTGTGCAGTGATGCACCCTGCTGCTGCAGCTCCCTGCACCAAGGGTGCCTTCTGGAAGCTGGGTGTAGGCATGTCTCTCTAAGCCTGAGTACAGCCTAGGAGCATATTTGGACATCTAGGAACAATCCTTGATGATATGCAAAGGAGTCAGTCCAGGATGCCTTGAACCTGCTCTCTCAATGGGCAGCAGCAGGAGTCAGTCCCAGTCACCCAAAGGGCAATGGATCTCAGACTCATTTTTTTCGTTCTCCTTCACCCTTTCTGTAACAATTTGTCCAGACCCAGAGCTGGGTCTGGCTTGCAGCTCCCTGCCATCCCCTCTTTGTCCCCCTTGGCCCAGAGGATGTCTTATTCCAGATGGCTCTTCCCAGAGGGCAAGGGCATTTCAAGGCATGGAGTGAGGAATGTACAGGAGAGGGAGGAAAAGTGTGATGCAAAGGCCACAGGGATCTTCTCAGTGCCCTCAGGATGCACTCTGCATCATCAGTTACTGCTTCCCGGGCAACTTCTGCCTTAGATCAGCAGAAGTGGGAGTTTCTGTTCTCAGGTGGAGAGACTGAATCAGTCATGAGAGCCCCATAGCCTCTGTCTCCTCCTTGCTCCCTCCCTGGTATGGAGGACTCTGCGCAGCACCTGCCAGTGACCCTCCCCTCTGCTCCCTCTCCCCGCACAGCCATCCGCCCCGAGGGGAAGAACAACCGCATGTTCGTCTTCTCCATTAGCATGGCCTCGGTGTCGCGCTTGTCCCTTGATGTGGCAGCCGATACACACGAGGACTTGCTGGATTGGGTGAAGAAGATTCGGGAGGCAGCCCAGACAGCTGATGCCCGGGTGAGTCTGGAGAGCCCTGAATGGGGACATCTTGTAGCAAAGCCCTGGATTTTCCAAGGTAAATGAGAAGATTTCAAGGGAGCAGGTTTAGGCTGGGGGAGAGGGTGATCTAATGGCTGCCTGCAACTCCTGGGAGGAGAGGTACAAAGACAGTAAAAGTAGAGTTTTCTTGGGCAATATAACAAGGGGTAGTGGCCACAGGTGGCAGCTTGGGAGGTTTGGGCTAGACATTCGGGAAGGTAAGTTCATCAGGAGGGTGTTGCAGCTTAAGCCAGTTACCCAGAGAGGTGGAGGATCTCCTTCCTGGAGGGTGTCAGGCCTCAGCTAGATGAAGCTGCAGCTGCTCTGCTCTCGTGCTGGTCCTACTCTGAGCAGGAGGCTGGACCTGCTGAGAGCCCTTTTTAGGGATGCTCTTGTGTAGCCCCTGTGAGGGCCCGGCTGACCTGCCAACTCTTCCCAGCCTGTGGTAAGGTGGCTGCATGCTGCCCTTGGCTGCAGCTGCTGAGCTGGCCTTGAAGCCTCTCTTCCTCTCTTGGCAGCTCTCCGAAGGCAAGATGATGGAGAGAAGGAAGAAGATTGCCCTGGAGCTCTCAGAGCTCGTTGTCTATTGCCGGCCTGTGCCCTTCGATGAAGAGAGTGAGCATCAGTTTCCTGGTGGCCCTCCTGATCTCCCGCCTGTAGCAGGCAGTGACCATGGGATTGCGGACCCTCTTGTGTGTCCCCAAGGACAAGGCTCTCTTGGCCTTTTGCTGTAGGGAATGGGGGTCCAAAGCACTCTGGAATTAATTTATATTGAAGATCTGAAAATTTCCTTCTCCAGAGGGTGGAAGTTCCCTTCTCTGTCTCCCTGCAGCTGAGATCTGGCACTGTCCAGAGCTGCTGGGGGAGTGGGGCTGGGGAGCTGGAGCTGTCTAATCAGAGAGAGTGGTATTGATGCTTTCAACCATCTGCATTTGCTGTGGCACCAGCAAACCCAGTTCAGAGCAGAGTCAGGTCTGTGAGACCTGGCAGTATCGGAGCCAGGGCAAGAGAGGGCAGTGTTAGGAAGGGGCCTGGCAAGGCTGAAGTGGCTGGTGTAGGAAGGGAGCATGCTGGAGCAGCCAGACCTCTCTGAGGTCGCTGTTTTCACATAGCAGGTTTCCTGCCAGGCCACGATCGATGTTCATGACTTTTGCTTGTCTTCTCCCAGAGATTGGCACAGAGAGGGCCTGTTACCGGGATATGTCCTCCTTCCCTGAGACCAAGGCAGAAAAGTACGTCAACAAGATCAAAGGCAAGAAGTTCCTGCAGTACAACCGCCTGCAGCTCTCCCGCATCTACCCCAAGGGCCAGCGCCTCGACTCCTCCAACTACGACCCCCTGCCCATGTGGATCTGTGGCAGCCAGCTGGTAGCGCTCAACTTCCAGACACCAGGTGAGAGCAGTGGAGGGAAGAGCTGGACAGGCTCCTGGGGTAGACTGTGCCTCCTCCAAGTCAACTGCCCATGCGCCAAGTGCACCTCCGCAGTCCCTGTGCTGGGAGACTTGCGCAGACCTGTGTTCATGTCCACACACAGCATTACCACGGAGAGGACATGCTCAGGAGTTGGGTTGACCTGGGGAGCTAGGCTGAGCCAAGAGGTTGTGGTGCAGGGAAGCCTTGAAGGGAAGCTTTGAAGTAGAGAAGCAGCAGGGAATCCCCTTGAGGCCCTGGCAGCCCACAGAAGACTTACCAAAGGGAACAGCAAAGCCTTAGCCTTGGGACACTGACACAACTGTGACTGTAAGGTCTGACCCACCCTTGCCTCTCGCTGCTGCCAGCAGCAGAGGCTTCACTTGCTTTTCCCCAACTTCTGTTTCCCACTGCCATTGCTCTGGCCGTGTTATCCAGCTCTTCTCTTTCACTGGCTATTGCCAGACCCTTCTACGTGCCGGTTCAGCTCACAAACCCACCAGAAAACGACATGTTTTTTTTTTTTTTCTGCTGGGTTTTCTATTCATTTTGTGAATTAAAGCATCTCACAGAGGGGTTTGGCAAATGCCAGAACCAGCACCAGAAAAGTGGAAAGAGAAGGGAGAAGAAAAAGGGGGATGACCAGTGAAGCACTGAGTGGTTGGGCAGATCGCACATGGGGAAGTCATCTCCTGGCCCAAGCGCATGTAGGGGCTGCAGTGACTAAGTTAGCCCATGGCACGCAAGGGGTCTGGAGGGATAAACTGCATCCCCCAGTAAAGGATTTCCTGCAAGGCACAAATAGCCCAGGAGGTCTGGCTTGTGGTGGTGGAAGAGCCGTAGGGCCTTCTCCACCCATCTGCTGCCTATGTTCCCTAGACAAGCCCATGCAGATGAACCAGGCCTTGTTCATGTCCAGCGGCCAGTGTGGGTACGTCTTGCAGCCGGCCAACATGCGAGATGACCTCTTCGACCCCTTCGACAAGAGCACACTGCGTGGAGTCGAGCCGCTCTCCATCTCCATTGAGGTGGGTGCTCTCTTCTACTCCAATCCCTCCTTGCCACCCTTAGTAGTGTTGGGAGGGCAGAGAGGGGCTGCAGACCTCTTTGGCCTGGCTCCATTGCCTTTGTTAGAGGCAGAGGGCCCAGCTCCAGGGGAGGCAGCGTGCATCCCCTTGAGCGGATGGTGCAGAAGAACGGTTATCCTTGTGGGGGGAGAGATGGGGCTGAGCCCATGCGTTTATAGTAGTTGGGGCAAGTGGCGTGAAACAACGTTTTTGCATGGGTTTCTGGCCTCTGTCTACTGCTGTTCTTCAGCTGACTCTGCAATAGCTGAAAGGGGAGATCTGGGGGTGCTTCTTTAGGTGGAAAGTGCCAACAGACTCCCAGGTCCCTGCAGAGGAGTGTCAGGAGCTACTGGATGACCCTCTCCAGCGCCAGCTGATTTGGGGAATCTTTTTGCTTGGAGTGTGGAGAGAATCCTACTGCCTCTCTACATGGGGAAAGAAGAGGCTATTTTACTGCCTTCATCGTGGCCTCACAGAAGCAAACTGCAACCCTGGAGCCCAAAGATGGGACATGAAGACAGCACTGTATGGAGGGCATTGCTCCAAGGGTGCTGGTGCCAGCAGATGGCAATCGTGAGCTGCAGAGGCCCCGTGTCCTGCCAACTCTGGCCAGGTGGGCAGCCGCACGCTGGCCCCAGCGGGCGAGGAGGGGAACGAGGTGTGTGGCCTCGTCCCTGCGCTCCCTTAGGGCTATCTAAATGCATACGAGTCCCTTACTGGGAGCAGGAGAGCCGGGCCTCGCTGCCCAGCTGCTCTCCCCGAATCGCAGCCGGCCCCAGCCGTGCCAGACCTCCCTTCCTTGTCAGTGTGTGCTCCCAGCACACCCTGATCCAGCGGCCGGGAAGGGGCCAGGCAGGGGGGAGAGGCGCTGGGTTCAGGTGGTGCCAAGGCCCTCTCCTCACAGCTGCTCGATCGTGGTCGGAGCAGACTTTTCAGCCTGTTTCTACCTTCCTGTGCTGCAGGGTTAGCAGAGGATCAGCTGCAGATTCCCGCTGCATCTTTCCCTTCCCTGCTGGCTGGGCTGGGGCTGGCCTGTTCCAGTCCCACTCGTGGAGCCGCAGTGCAGAGAGCCTGCAGGGCACCGGGCAGCTCTCCATGCTCACAACAAGCCCGTGGAGGGATGTGAGGGCCATGGTTTTGCCAGACCAGATGGCTTTCATGCTTGGACCAGTGGCTGTTGCACCAGCCTGTACAGAGATCCCTAGTGGTCCCGGAGCTGAGCTGGCTGCTCCTTTGCCTGTGGGTCAGCAGTCATCTCTGCATGTCCCCTTCATCTCACGCAGACCTTGGGAGTGAGGCAGCAGAGATCTTGCCCTTAAGGGCTTGCAGTTTTCTGACAATATGCAAAAACTCCAGCCCCTCTGAGGCAACCTGCATTTTG
The DNA here is from genome assembly GCF_028389875.1 of Rhea pennata. Classification (NCBI taxonomy): domain Eukaryota; kingdom Metazoa; phylum Chordata; class Aves; order Rheiformes; family Rheidae; genus Rhea; species Rhea pennata. The sequence goes on from NC_084678.1 coordinate 6,913,573, forward strand.
GAGCCATGCCACTGAAGAGGGTCAGCACCGTGCTAGGAGAGGATGCTCCCATTCTGCTCCATCAGCATCATTGACCCCATGACCAGTGTCTCCTGAGGAAACCCTGGCACCGTTTCTCGGCACCGTTTACAAAACAGCGCTCTACACACTCCTCCTGCATCTTGAGGTGAAGCTATGACCGCCGTCCCCTTTAAGAGATGGGCTCAGCCTTTCGCCCTCTGGCAAAACTGCCCAATGTCCCCACCAAAGCCAGCTTTCACGGATGGAGAAGCCGGATGGAGAAGCCGTCTCGAGCCCGGCATGACTCAAAGCACATGATCCAGCGTTGGCAGCGTGTCCTTCCCCTGCAACAGCAGCGTGCCGACAGCACACTGGAGCGACATATGGCCACGGGCAAGAGGGAACTGGGATTTCTTTCTCCTGCGAGGAAGCAGGTTGTCGTTTGCATTGAGCACAGACAGTGCCGCAAGCAGGAGAGGGAACAGCCGCAGAGGAGGGCTGTTTAACGCTCAAGGCAGTGAGGCCCAGGAGTTCTGGTGAAGTAGGTCCACATGCTCCGTGCTGCAAGAGACGGGGAACAGCCAGGAAAAGGAGTCCCGGCTCGGTGGCCTGGCTCAGAGGAGACTGCGAATCCTGCTTCTCCGGCTCTAGGAAAGATGCTGCAGTCACAGGCTTGGCTACCAGAGTGCGTGCAGGGACCTGAGGTGGTTCAGCTGGCTTTTTTGTGGCTTGCAAATTAAAGGGGTGATCGGTAACAGTAGCCACTAGGTTTGGGAGCTCTTTTTTTGTTGAGAGGCAGGCTGGGCCGTGTCCCTTCTCCCTCCGATCAGCAGAGCTGGGGTGATCTGTTTGGAAAGAAAATTCCTTGGTGTGCAAACAAAGTATTTTCCTTGGCTTCTGTCTTTACAAGGTTTTTCTGATGCTCTCTTCCCTAGGTCCTGGGAGCCCGGCACCTTCCCAAAAACGGGAGGGGAATCGTTTGTCCATTTGTGGAGGTGGAGGTGTCCGGCGCTGAGTACGACAACGCGAAACAGAAAACTGAGATTGTGGGTGAGCTCCTTTGCAACGCCTGCACTGAGGGCGAGGTGCCGTTTGCTGGCCTCGTGGCTGTCCTCAGCAGCTTTTGGGGGTCCGTCACGCACGAGACAGCGCGGCCCGTTAGCGACCGCGGGGAGCCGAGAGCCAAGCGAGACACGCGGTTTTGATTGTAGCTAGTCCCTGGAAGGCTGTGCTCGCCCCGCCAGGGCAGGGCACCGGCACGAGGACCGGGGGCCGTGGCGGGCACCCCCATGCCCTCCCAGCTCCCCGGGGGCCGGGCTGAGCCGCGGGGCCTCCCAGGCCGCTGCAAGGAGCCGTCGCTATTGCACGCCCGGGAGCTGTGGTGCCAGGCCCCATTCTTCTGCGTGTTTGGAGGGAGAGGTGACACTGGCGGGTTGGGTTTCTGTTTCCCCTGAAATTTGGCCAGTGTCCTGGGTGTATTGTTAGGCGGTTTTTGCAATAATAAGGCAGGGAGGGTGATGTTCACGTGTTTGGAAACCTCCCCAGCAGGGGAATAAGTGGGGGATACGGGGCAGACTGGCATGTTTTCTCAACCGTTGCATAAACCGTGGGCACCACAGAAAAGCATTGCGCCAGGGTGAGCTGCTGCCCCCTCCAACTCCTTGCTTTTGGGCTACAAATAGGCTGAACCATGACCGGGGAGCAGCAGGGGTGCAGGGGGTGCGTGGCTCTGCGGAGCGAGTGCCGGGGCTGCTGTGTGATTGTGGTGTTTTGTGAACAGCGGACAACGGCCTGAACCCTCTCTGGACCCCGAAGCAGTTCCATTTTCAGGTCAGCAATCCTGACTTTGCCTTCCTCCGCTTTGTGGTGTATGAAGAGGACATGTTCAGCGATGAGAACTTCTTGGCTCAGGCTACCTTCCTGGTGAAAGGCTTGAAGACAGGTAAAGTGCTCGGGGAGTGTCTGTGTCATGTTGGTCCTCACCAATCTGCTAATCAAATAATTAGCTAGAGAGATACAAAGTTTTGTAGGAGAAGGAAGCAAGAAGCCCTTTGCTAACATCCTTTGGGTTCACTGATACTTCAGGGCCACCAGAGGAGGGGAGGGGAGTTGGAAAATTCCCCCTCCGAGGTCTGTGCTATGGGAGCTAACGCGTTGCCTGTGCTGTGAGTAACGCTGAGGCTGTCTCTGCACTAGGTTTCCGAGCTGTACCCTTGAAGAACAACTACAGTGAGAGCCTGGAGTTAGCTTCCCTGCTCGTCAAGATAGACATTTTCCCTAGCAAGGTAAGAGTGGTTCACACAAGAGGTGAGCAGGCCACACAGCTTGGGTGCAAAGCCAGAGAGCCCTCACCACTTCTCCTTGCTAACCACTGTTATACTGCTGGGTTTCCTCCCCACCTTGCAAGCTTCCTTTCACACCCACAATGGTGCAGCCTCAACTTCTGCTCGTCTGTCAGGTTGAAGCACAGCATTAGCTGTACACACACAGGACAGTTGAGTCCCACTGAGCCCTGGCCACAGCTGCAGATGAGTCTCCTTGGGGTTGTTTCTGTTCCCCTTATTCTCTCCTGTGGTCCGAGGGTGTTTTTTAAGTCTTGCTCTGTAGTCAGAGGGCTGCAGGAATGGGAAACACTGGTCATACCAGGCTCAATTCTTGCACTGAGAGGTGTTGCAGGCAGGTTCCTGCCTGGGCTTCCCTGTAAATCCCTTCTCTAAAAGCTGAAGAAGGCAGATCTGCTCCATCCCAGATCTCCATGTGCTCTTGGGGTATGTTCTAGCTTAATGTCATGGAGCAATGGCAATGCAGGACCATCTGTGTTGGAACGAGCAGGGCAGGGTAGGGTTCTTTGAGACAGATGTTTCTTTTAATTCTTCATTAAAAGCTATATTGCTGGGAACCAGTGATGGTTGTTAAAGGCAAGAGCAGCTGCACAGTGCAAACCCAGAGACACTGTCAGCCCTAGGACACCCGTGCACGTTAGCTCTCCATGCAGCCAGGGCCGCGTGCTACACTTGTACATCTTGTAGAAAAGGCAGGTCCTGCTGCACACGCTCTGACATCCCAAGCCCTTCACCGCTGCCTGTTTCCGATTCAAGCAGGAGAATGGTGAAATCAACCTCTTCAGCGCGTCGGTCCTCCGGGAACGAGCTGGGGACGCTTCACATCAGCTCCTGGCAGGCAGAGCCAGAGAGGGGTCCTTTGAGTCCCGGTACCAGCAGCCGTTCGAGGACTTTCGGGTATCACAGGAGCAGCTAGCTGACCACTTCGACAGCCGGGAGCGAAGGTACGCCGCCTGGGTCGGGGCTGGCTGAGCTCTGTCTAGCTCAGGCCCCCGAACCTGGTGAAGGGAGGGATGAGCCCTAGGCGGTGGTAGAGGCGCGAGGAGGCTGTGAGCCGGCTGCAGCTGGGCTAGCGGAGGAGGAGGAGGAAGCTTTGGCTCATGGAGCTTTTTCCGAGCTTGGCTGACTTGCCGAGCCCCCTCCTTGCTGCTCAGACAGCGAAGAGGTGACGGCACGGTCTTGAGAGCCCAGATGGAAAAAACCCGCTGTGGGGGCCGGGGGGGGGGGACACGTGGGGCTGGAACCCGGGTGGTGAAGGGAGACGTAGCGCGGCAGAGCGGGGAGGCCTCGCAGCGGGGGTTTAGCTGCGGGCCGGTAGGTTGTTGACCAGCGTGGCCTCGGTAGAGGTCCGGCGGGGGCGCGGTGCCAGCGGGAAGCCAGCAATCCTCCCTGGCATTTACCTCCTGCGCCGGCACCGACATTCCTGCCGCCGAGCGGGGTTTTTTTGTGGCGCAGATGTGCGGGAGCGTAGCCACGTATCGCCCGGCCGGGCCGGGGCGCCGGCTCAGCTCTGCGCCCCCTCTCTGTGCCCACCCTGCAGGGCACTGCGGAGGACCAGGGTCAACGGGGACCACCGGCTGTAGCCCAACTCGGCCTGCTGAAAGCACCTCCAGTGCTTGGGATTCTCACGGCACGCTGTGAACTGGTTTCTATGGAAACGGCACTGCTATGGCCTACTTTCAGGCAGCTTTTCCAGTTTCTCCGCTGAAGTGTGTTCGAGTGGAGAACTAAAAAAAAAAAGGAGAAAAAGAAAAAAAAAAAAACAACCCAAAACACCCACCAACCTTCACCATGAAGCCCTTAATGAAGCGTATTGATGTGTAGAGCCTGCCAGCCGCCGAGGTGAGAGACAAAACTGTCTATAACCGCAAGGAAAAGAGACTGAACGCCCTGTGCCGTCTCCGCTCTGACTGTTTTTACGGCGCTCCTGATCCTGCGCGGCTCCGATCGCAGCTGCCGGGAAGCCTTTTGCAGCGTTAATTTGCTGTAACCGCTCGCCGCCGCCCCAGCAGCCTGTTTGCCGGGCTGGGCCGGAGCGCGCCCGGGGCCGGGGGATACGAGACCAGGGCAGCGCGTCCCTCTGTCCCGGCGGTGTTACATCTACCTACCTGTATAGCCACTGCCTATGGGTCCAGTAGTGAAACTCCACGTTTACAAGGCCACTCTAGCTTTAAACGACAATAAACGTGTCAGTATTAAGTAACTGCGTGATGTCTCGGCTCGCTGGCGCCGTGCCTTGCTTGCAGAACCGGCCCTTGCTCGCGGCAGGGAGTTGTGGTTTATTTTTGTACCTTCGGGGCAGTTCTTGTTGTCCTGACTCGTGGGGAGCACAGCGAGAGCGGGAACGGCGCTCGCCAGGGAGCTGCTGCCGTCGCTGCTGCTGGGGCTGGAGACGGGGAGCAGGGCGCTGAGCTGCCTTCGGTCCAGCTCCGGGGAGGTAAGAGCTGCCTCCTGCTCCTCTTAGGGAGCTAAAGGAACCTGCCAGTCTGGTGAAACCCACCTGGGGCCCGTGTTCAATTTAGAAGCTAGCTGTGCTGCAAACCTGCCCTGGAACAGTGGCCACGTGGCTCCTGCCCTTCTTCGGGGAGTTTGCAGCCACCGGGGAAAAATAATAACCAGGCACAACCCCAGCTTTAAAATGGTTCACGCGAAAGGGTAAAAATTACTGTGTGTGGGCAAATGAACTACAGCTGACTGCGCCTTTTCGAGCCAGGCAGAGACTGCAGGCGGCGGAAGGGCTCATAGGAAAGATTTGTCTGTTTTGTTTCATCTTTGAATTTTTCCTCACCCACCTCAGACTCTGAGGCAGGACATTGCGAAACCAGGGCCTTGCACAGACCTGGACAGGCTGCAGGTGAAATTTTCCATGGTGATGCCTACCAGGATGGAAAAACACACACTTCTTGTTCAGGCCAGGGTCCAATACAAGGTGCCTGCGCAGCTCTCACACACCCTGGAGCGCTGAAGGAGCCCATCACCTTTTTTTAAGTAAGTAAGCCTGTGAAGGGGATCCCAGCAGGCCTGGACCCACTGGGCAGTAGCTGCCGGGCTCCAGGACACTGCCAGTTTGTGTGTGCATGCTGGGGTAGGTACTTCATAGGCAGGGTGGCATTGCCCAGAAAGGTGCCCCCAGAACCGCCCAGCCAGCACCTTGCGAGGAGCCTCTGCCAGGTCTTTGCACTGGAAAGCTGGACTCGCTGAGCTGGTGCTGGTTGTTACGTGTACCGATAACAGGAGGGACTCTGATGTAAGAGGCAGCAGTGCAGAAGTCCCAGCTGCTTTTATTGGTATGACTAAGGAAGTGGGTGAAGAGGGCAGTGGTTTTCTGGCACCGCGCTGAAAGAGGAAGGACAGTGCACGCAGCAGCCCCATACAGGCACGGTCGGTCCCAGGCGAGCTGCAGGGACCACCTCGCCCTAGTCCCCGCTGCAGTAGTACGGGACAGAGAGTAACACCTGGGCATTTCAACACCCCAGGCCCAGGGGCTAACCCAAACCTGACTGCAATCACCAGCCGACTCTTGCTCGTATTTTACGCTCTTTATTTAGGAACAACCAAAAATGTCTGGTTTCATTTCAACAAACTGTACAAGCAAGCTCTTCCCCTCTCCCACCCTCACATCCACATATACAAAAGGAAGGGAAACTTGCCATTCACTTCTCAGAAGTGGCATTGTTGCTACAGGGAGTTCTTGCCCTCAGAATAAGAGCAGGTAAAGTCCATAGCAGGTACAAGCTACCCTAGCCCTAGTAATAGCCACAGCCCACAATCACAGGCAGCTTCACTTTTTCTTTTTTGCTCTTTAAAACCTTTACCAAAAGTAAAAACTAGTTCCTGTCTCACACATTTCCAAGGTGACCATCCAAAACTGTGGTCCTAAAAAAAAAAAAAAAAAAAAAAAACCCACAATAATAACCCCACCAGCCCTCCCCCCCCCACACCTCTCCCCGGTATAAAGACGGTTACACAGCAGAGACTTTGCTCTGCCTCCCCTAGCTACACGGCCACCCTTATGAAAGGTCCCGTTGCAGCTACAATTACATTTTCCTTTGGATAAATCCAAGCAAAAATTCCAGGTCATTCAGCACCAGCATGATTTCTAAATAATAATAATTAAAAAAAAAAAAAAAAAGAGGACCCATTAGGCTGACTTTGTGCTCTAGTGAGAAACAAAGTGATCAACACACTGTTCCCAAAGTCTCTCTTTTAGTGCAATGTTAGTATGTGCAAGGGAAAAACACGGCCACGTACCCATAACACTACCACGAGCCAGATGGGGCACAGCGAGAAAGTGCAATTTTTAGCAGAAGTTTTCTATGCCCTGGAGTCCTATTCCAACCGTCACTAGCACTAGTAAGCAAGAGTCCTGCTAATAATACCACCGCCATCAGTACAGCAAAAACTGTCTTTACTCACACCATCAAAAAAAAAAAAAAAAAAAAAAAAAAAAAGCCAAACTGAGCCAATAGAGCTTTACTGGAACACGGGAACAACAACAAAAAAAATCACTGCTTAGCTAACAGATTTCATTTGCTCTGCTTTAAAGTTTTGTGATTCCAATTCAGTATTCCTGGCAGGGACCATTGCCAGTAAAAGATACAGCAGAAACTAAACCTGTAAAACAAAACAAAACAAACAAAAAAAAACCAAAACAAACAAAAAAAAAAAAAAAAAGGAAAACCCGAGAGACATATAGATCACAAGTCTATTCTGCTATTTGTAGTTTTGCCTCCTCTGTCCCCACCTGCCTCCCCCTGAATCACATCAGTCCACAGAGTGATTTAAAAAGGTGACGCCAAAATTATCTGGGAAGCAGGTGAGAGCCGTTTAACACATTTTTAAATAAAACCAAATTGACTATGAAATACCATGGGTAGGTGCAGTATCATCTTACCATTCAAATTTGTTTTAAAGTGCTGAAAAACCATCCTCCCATCTGATATTACCATTTACCCCAGCTTCCAAATACCACCTTCCCATCAGGTTTCCTGTGTAATGTCTCTTAACAGGAGATTGATTAATTGTGGGGGGGGGGGGGGGGGGGTTACAAACTTCTACCTGTAACAAAAATTGTTGCTTTTTCATTAAAAACAAAACACTAAATGGTGGAAAAAGGGAAAAAAAAAAAAAAAAAAAAACACCCACCCTTCACATCCTCCTAAACAGATGGGGGATGACAAGAATAAACCAAGCAGATATTTTGCAGCTCCAACTTCTGCACGAGTGTCACTGTCAGGCTAAGGTTCTGCATTAAGCTGCAGGCTTGCCTACCGGATTGCTAGTCGCAGCCACCATCAGCTGCTGCTTTTGCTAATGGCTTCTCACAGTGACCAGCGCAAGCCCCCAGCAGCGAGGGGACAGGCAGCCGCTTTAACTACCGCGAGCTGGAGCAAACACCTGTGGCCATTCCTCTGGCTGCGGGCACAGTGTGCAGTAGCTCTCAGGCAAATGGAACTAGATTCCTGTAAATGATGGTTTAGTGTTCTGCTAAAAAAATAAAGTAAGAAAATCAGGATTTCCAGGATACTAGTTAAGGAACAGAAAAATAACCCACCGATACAAAACAGAGCTGTGTCTAGAAATCTCGTCTGGGCCCTGCTATTAACAAATAAACTAACTCTGTTCCTTGCATTAGGAGAACCAGCAGCCCTTTACACAAGTGACACAAGTACAGCACAAGTCAGGGTTGCAGGTTATTAAATAACTGGATTGTGACCTTAATCTAAGCAGCCTCAGAGAAATAATTAACAAGATTCACATGGATTAAAATGATGGTTACTACTGTGTCTATCAAACCCAAGCTCACACAAAGCTGATGGAGATGAAGAAATTAATTTCCCTTCCCTACTGATGCTGGTTGCACGACCTCTCTTTAAGTCAACATAGGCATCGTTGATTAATGATGATAAATATTCGCACTACATGTAGAATTGTGGTGACGCTTCCTCTTAACACCAGAAGAGCTGCTGCTGGGACTGTCAAGCCACCTCTCAATTACTTCTTTCAGGTTCAGATGCAAACATATTTCTAATGTCAGCCTGCATCAAAACCTGATGCATTTGGAGATGACACCTGCTTCTCTCTTCAGCTTCAAAAATGATGCGATAGGGAAACAAAAGACTACAGAGCTAAACCCTCAAATCTTTCGCTTTAATTTTTAAGGAAATACCAAGTCAACTAAAAATGCAGATAACAAAGAATGTGCTAGTTAGAAAGGGAACTCAGTTACTTTTTGATTTCTGGTTCAAAAGCTGTATGTCGGTGTTTTTGTCTTTAAGTCTTACCCCCCTCCCCCCCAGTGCAACAGGGCTTGCCAGCCTGTTCACGCGGACGCCGGGTATGAGGGGAGTCTGCATGGAACCACTTTTTAAAATTCCTCTAACCCAAAAGAAAGAAAACTCCTGCTGTGCTTGTATGAATGCATGGAGACAAAGCTCAAAAACCTCAGCAGCTTCCAACCCTCAAGGCTGTTTTTTCTGTGTACACCGGGAAATTCTCCCCCTAGCTCACAAGATTTCTCTTTTCACTTTTTTTCTGGAAAACTGGTTGAATACAATCCAAATGCAAAAAAATTTCAGCTAGTGCATGGAAAAATGGTTTGAAGAGACCAGTTCATACCATAATCCTTAAGCATTTCTGTAGATGGAGTGGGGATCACTCTTCCAATTAGCCTTAGTCTTTAAGTGTACACCAAAAATCCCACAGAAAATCACCTTGAAAGGGAAAACTACATTTCCAACATATTTATATAGCAATTAGTTAGTAAAAGTGTACATTTTTAATGTACATCTTAATGCAATAAAGAATCAATGGCATATCTGAACTGTATATATGTGTATTTAAATAAACCTGCATGTACATAGACAATAGAGAGTAAATTACCTACCTGTATTTGTTCTCTGAAGGTAACACTGCACATAGACCCATACTCTCAGGCCACAAGACTCCTAGAACTAGTGTTTTCAGCTCGAGGAACACCCAGCTTCCCCCGTTACCTGCGAAGCTGCAGGGTATACAGGATCACACCGGCAAGGGCTGAATCCACGGCACCGTGGCGGCCTTCACGTTATACCCAGCTCTGCTCTTCAGGACGAGAGCAGTGCGGCCTCACAGACACGATGTGCTGCTGAGACAACACGCAGCAGAGGTGGGATGGTTGCTGGTTATGCCTCAAATAAAAGGCATGACTGGCAGTAGTGCTTCTGAAGAAGAAGAAATTCAGGGAGCCTGGTGTCAGCCTGGTGCCACCGCTCACGCTCATCGCATTTGGGGGAGGATTCACCTGTCTGCTAAGGGAGGGATGTGGTTACAGTTCAGGTGTCTGCATCTGGCCCCCATCTCTCTTTAGGGTGCAGTTCATCTTCTTTTAAAGTAGCTGCGTATGCCTGGTTGCAGGAGTTGCACCTTGTGCTGTGCAGTCAGATCTCCACTGACCGCAGTGGGAGCCGCACGAGCTCAGACGCAGGCACCTACGATGCACTGACAACGCACGGATCTCCTAGTATTTGAGTAAGGCAGCCTCTTAAAGAGGGGATGAAGAAAGAATCAGAAAAGCAAATGCAATTAAAGATAGAAATCAGACACCATCTTTGGAAGAGGATCTGGAAGAGCTTTTTGTTTTTGAAACAGATTTTTTGTAAATCTCTGGATCTGATCCTTTGGGGCTTGCTACCCACCCTTCTAATAAATATCATTTACCACCAACAATAAAGTCTCCCACATTTAAAAGCTCTCACTAAATAAAAACCTTCTACTGAAAAAGCTTGGCTGAGTTAGCTTGGCAAAAATGAGGAGCTATGACTACTCTCCATAAATACATCAGTGGATAAACACCAAAAACTATTTAAGTTAAAAGACAATGTTGGCCTCAAAACATACCAGGAATGAACCAGCCATGATTAAATCAAACTAGAAATTTAAATGACGTTTCTAAGCATTCAGAGGCAATGAAGTTCTGGAATAGCCTTCCAACAGCAAAAGTGAAGGCAAGACGTGGAAGCAGTTTTGATCTGGGGCTTGATTAGTTTATGACAGGATGGTCTCACTGCATTTGACTAGACTCTATAGGTTGAGAGCTCCTTCTAGACCTTGCTTTCTATTAGAAAGGAATATAAAAAAATCTTCCAGTAATTGTATCAAACAGCAACCGCACAAGACAACATGGGCATGTTAAAACGTACAGGTACCAAGAACCAGGTACTGAAAATTAACAGGGAAAATTATTTTGCTACTTCATATGAAGCCAGAACTCCTGTAGATGGACTGAAGAAAAAGGTTGGAGCAAATTCTGGAAGTTAGCAGTGTCGCTGCAGCAGGATTTATCGTGAAGGGCTGTAACAGGCAAACTTCCTGATTACAGAAGAGCTGCCTGCCGAACAGATCCCTTGGAGACAACGGCTCGAGCCATTAGCAGCAACGCTGCGTATTCTCTGCATTTGTTCTCCGAAGAACAGCCTGTTCTCTCCAAACAATGAAAAGGATTCCAGGTCAGGATGGAAAAATTATTATGTGCTAGTCCTCAGTGATTAAAGGGAGACTTGGAGATTTAACAGCCTGCTACAGCGAGTCTCCAAGAGCAGAGGCGGAAAAAGTACTCTAGCCAGCAAGGGACAAATGACACCAGACTCCGTCTCCTGGGTTTTCTGAGTTTCAGATCCGCTACCTATTTGAAGGTATACAATGCTAAATCTAACCTCGACCTTCGGGAGGAAAATCCCACTGAACTTCCACTTGACTTGAATGCAAGCCTGCCAGTTTTCTTCTCAGAGACCTCTCCTTTCCTAACCCACGCACACTCACACATACACGCATGTGCACACAGCTGCACACACACATGCACACAAACCTTTTCGTTATCAGGGCTTAAAGCCCGAAAGTTAGAGAGCATTTATGCAGCCATGCCAGCCTTTAGAGAACAAACACCTTACGGACAGATGGAAAAAAAAAAAAAAAAGTATTGAGCCATGATAGTCCATGTCTAAAGTAATGACCTTGTTTACACAATGTCTGAGATTCATTATGCTTGTACAGGCAGCTGTAGGCATCAGTATATGAATATGAAATCTGAAAGTCTGTCCACTGGGAAGCAAATAAGAACATCCTCTTTGCTGGGCGTGAGCCGCGCTCACAGCCCCCACCTCTGCCAGCTCTCAGCCACCTCCTAGGCCGTCTCGCAGAGAGCTCTGCGCTAAGTAAGTGCCCAGTTTTCGTGTGAACTCTCACTCTGATGTGCTGTATTCAAAGGTCTCGCTCACGGCAGTGCTTTAACACCTTGTCCTGCTCCTTAGGTGTGCATCAGGCCGGCCCATGGGTTTCTTAAAAAATCAAAAATGTCTTCGCACGGGTAAGTGCAGATCCTCCAGGGCAGGTGACGAGAGTTCAGTCTGTTTCTGAAAAAGAACACATGCGTCAGATGGACTCCACGTGCCCCCGCAGGCACCTGGGCGCGAAGCGGCGGTGCCGGCTGGGGAAGGGGGGACGCGGCAGGCCAGGTCAGGAGCTGCCCCCCGCCAGCACAGCTGCCGCCGGGGGAGGCTCCCCCTCTGCTGCGGTCCGTGCCCAGCGCCCGGCGAGCTGGCAGGACAGCCGCCTCCTCCTCCTCCTCCGCGGCCGGAGCAGCAGCTCGGGCTCTTCCAGCGCAAAGCGTCAATCGCAGCAGCAGCAGCCCTGGCCCGGACGCCGGCAGGCTGCAGGGCAAAGCTGTGCCCACACACGTCCCGCCGCGTGCTGGCGAGGGCCAAGCCCGGTGCTGGCACGGAGCAGAAGCCCGAAAACCTCGAGGGAGCGCAGCCGCCTGACGCTTTCATCATGTCCCCAGCACGGACAAAAGCCCTGGCCCAGCACCGTCCCCGAACTGCCTCTGCCCCGCCAGGCTCAGCCGTGCCCAGCAGCGCACACAGGATGGTGCCCGTCCAGGTTTTCCAGCTGCAATGAAGGCAGGGCCCCACGCAAGCCCACGCGCCATCTCCGCCGACTTAGAGGGAGGAGGAAACCAATGGTTTTTGGCCAATTTTTTCTGCAAAGCTTGCTGACATGGCAGACGTGCACGGGAGCCTCCAAACCAACTCAGCGGGGTCAGAGCACCCAGCGAGAGGAGCCCACCGCGGCCTCGCCAGCGAAGGGCCGCGTGAGCGGCGCGGCCCCGCGCGCAGCGGGACGGGGCGAGCGAGCGCCGCGCACAGCGTTCCCCACCTGCTGGGAGCCCCGCCAGAGGGGAAACAGCCCCCAGCCGCATTGCTGAAGAGCCTGCGGAGGGCTCGGACACCACCCTCCTGTCCAACGCGCACGCAGACACACCGCGCACACAAGCCCTTCAAAAGCAACTCCGGGAGGAGGAGGAGGAGGGCCAGCAGCTGTGGACGCCGTTCCAGCCCTCCACGTCCTCTGTCTCTTTGCAGGCTCTATCTTCGCTGTCCAAGCCTTGCTCCACTCACTCCCACCTGGAGAGCCCACGGCAGCTCGCGGAGGGCAGCAGCAGGCTCCTCTGTGCCGGGGGGGAAGCGCTACCACCTGCAGGTTAAGCTGTCCTGCCCGAGCTCTGAACAAGCCAGTGCAGTAGTGGGAACCAACAGCCAGGCTCCTTCCTTCTCAAATACCCATCTCCTTTTCAAATCAGCCCCAAAGAAACTACTTCCCAGGCCAGGTAAAGGGAGCAGATGCTCCCACTGTTTTTTTCAGGCTAAATTTGACACCAGGATTTGACTTCAGAGCCACAGGTATGCCGCATGCATTGGTGCTCAGGCACTTCGTAGAGCAGTTGTGCATGCCAGTTTCGAAGAAGGGGTGCAAGGGGACCCCCCATAGCCACGTCTCATATGCACATCCCGGGACGGATTTCCCCACCGCTCCTCCAGTTAAATCACAAACACTAAGACTTGATATTAGGCCCTTACCTAGAGTCTCATTTTCCCAAATGCAAAATACTCAGTGCCTCGTGGCTGTCTAAACGTGCCTCTGGCCCAAGCCCTACAGACCAAGCGGGAGCTGCCCGAAGCAGGGGAGGTCCGGGCCTTACCGAGCTGCACCACGGGCGGCTGGCTGGGGGCATCCGGGGCCTCGGCGCTGCCTCCTGGGCCGCCCGGCTCCCCCGGCTCGCTGTTCTCGGACACCTCCGAGCAGGCGTCGCACGGCCCTTTTTGATTTCCCGCTTGCTCGCCAGCGCTCGGGTACCTGTCTTCGCTGCCCGTGTCGGACGAGGCCCTGGTCTCCTCCTCTGCCTTCACGGCAAACCAGACTCTCACCTGCGGGGCACTCAGCTGAGACCGCTCGCAGAGGCTCTGCAGGTCATCCTCCTGCAGCACCTTGTGCTTTTTGTAATAGTCCTCCAAGACCTCTCTACCGGCAGGGCTGATTTCTACCAAGCCTGGAGGGAAAATACCACGCCTGTAGTTCTCATACCATTTCAACTGCCCGTTCTTATAGCCGTATCGACTATCTCCGAACCAGCGAATTACCTCGGCCCGCGGCAGGCCCGTCTGGGAAACTATGGCATCATATTCCTGGTTTGTTGGCCGTTGTGTCTGCACAAACATTTGTTTAAGCAAATGCCGCTGCTGGGCTGTTTTTTTAAAGTTCATTTTGGTTTTTTGAGGAGTGGGAGGCCGGCTGGAGCTGCCATCCCCTTTCTCATTTGCACTAATCCCTGGTAATTCGCCTTTGCCATTGGACTCTGTCACTCGGAGATTTTTCAGATTGATTTTAATGGGACTCACTTTTCGCTCTGCTGAATTTGGGTTGTTGGCAGACGCATCGACTGAGCCATTTTCACTTGAGGTCCTCAGGTCGTCTGAAGAGTCTTCTTCTCCACAACCATTTTCAGCCTCTTCCTCCTCCTGCTGAACTGCTTCCTCTAACTTTTTATTTTCTTCTGCCACCTTTTTTTTCCTCCTTTCAGAGAACCAGCTATCAATTTCTCTCCGCGTCATTTTTGTCTCACTCCTCAAGCGATTCACCTCTTCATCTGGCGGAAGAGGATTTTGTGCAAAACTGCTCTCTAGTGCCTTCAGCTGCTCTGGCGCTCGCTCTTTGTATTTTGTCAGCGTGAAGTCGGGGGTCTGATGCCAGGATTGTCGTCTTGTTTGGTGATGAGCGACCGGCGTTACTGCTGTTGTAGAAGTCAGCTCTGTTCCTTTGGGAGACTCATCAAAGGTTATTTCTGGCAGAGAATCAAGAGTATCTCCCACAAACACGGCTCTACCACTTTTCACATTCCTATAATGGTATCTCCTGTCGCTAAACCATTTTCGAATCTCCTTTGCAGAAAGGCCTGTGATTTTTGTCAGCCGCTCGACTTCAGCCTGGCCAGGGAACTGATTTCTGTAAAAGCTGCCTTTCAGGGCAGACAGCTGCTCGTGGGACTTTTTGTTTTTGTAAATGTTGGGATCTAGGAAAGTTTGTGAGGATATGGCTGGACACGCAGTGAGCAGAGACTGGGCAGTATTGACCACTTTCACTGTTGATGCATTACTGGAACTCACCGTGCTGTGCTGCGTCGCAGGCTGGGTTTTGGGAACTGAGGTCACTGCTAACGTGAAGGAGGAACTGGTTCCTTTCAACCCATTTGTCATTATCGGCTGCGTAACGAGCAGGCCCCCCGTCCCTTCTGGCTGCCCGACCACATGCCCAGGTAAAGTCGCCTGAATAAGATGCGGGACATTCCCAGGGTTTGCGACTAATGGTGTGTTCAGAACTGTAATTGTGGGTTGTGGCACAGACTGAATAACTGTGTTAAACATCTTTTTCCTGGCATCTTCTATCTCTTCTGGTGACCAGCTGATGCCTTGTTTCAACCTCTGTGCAGTAAACCAGATCTTCAGCTGCTCTTCTGGGTATTTTGTCACCACAGTCAAGTAGCAGAGTTCAGCTTTTGTTGGGTAAGGAAACTTGTGGAAAGAATTTTTCAGGAAGCTGTTAGAGTCCATAGCTGCATTGTATGTTGGAATGCTGCTCAAGGGAATCATCACCTTGGGAAGGGATTTAGATGTAGGTAGCTGCTGATGCAGTGGTGGTTGCTGTGGCAGTGAAACAAGCTGTGCAACACCAGCCTGCAAAACAGGCACGTTTCCTATGATGGAACCATTCATTATGTGAGATGATTTTGCTGAACTTGCAGTGGACTGGCTGACCGGCACGGACCCATTTGTGAATGAATGTTCTCCATCTTTCACTTCAGATTCACTGCTCAGTTGATTTGATATGTTCTCTTTCAGCGTGTGGATTTTTTTGGCCTCAGGTTTACCTTTCATTATCTTCATGATGGGGGTTTTGGTGATGATAATTTCAGACTGACCATCCACCACTTCTTCAGGGACCTCTCCTGGAAGGTCGTGGCTGCTGATGGCTTCACAGAGAGTTTGTTCCACTGTTGTATGATTATCTTTCTTAGTCACACTCCAAACAAAGCTTGTTTCACCAGCATGCAACTCTGCATTGTGGTGTGAGAGCCCTTCATTGCTTTTTGCCAAAAAGCTGCATGCAACACACACAAACACAGGATCTTTGCTAAAGTCTAAGTGCTCAGAATCCAGATGCCCAATGAAATGATGAACATCTTGAGATCCAAAGTCACAGTACTTGCACACATAAGTATCGCTATCAGCAATACCACGATGCCCATTAGATAATGCTCCGTTATTGCTGTTACTTGCACCAGCATCACTAGCTGCTGACACTTCAGGAGGAACATCCTGTTGAGTTCCCTCATGATCACCTTCTACAGTATCCAGTTCAGTCTCCTGAAGCACCAGAGTTTTTACTGGTATCATGCAGGGAGTTGTGGATTTTCTTTTGCTAGCCATGACTACAATTAATCCAGATGATTTTTTTTTGATTTAAATTAAATTAAAATTTAAAAGTGCTATTGCAAATGCTCTGTGGTCTAGATTCCAGCAAATTCATGGTGTCCCAAGGAGTTGTTGTCAAAAGTTGACAAATGTTCATATTTGCCACTGAACCTGAGGACAAGGAGAGAGAGGAGGGTTAGTTCCCTTGCCATTAGACATAGCACAACTGTCCTGGTATTTAACAGTTTCACTCAATAAATCATTTTCAGCCTGTTAAACTGGAAAATTTTAACTTGACCTTTGATTTACCATATTTTTGTAAGTACAATTGGTGAATTATCTGTTTAAAAAACAAACACAGAAAACCAAAAGCTAATCTGTGATTTGGCAGCAGAGCAGGTATCACAAGGGGAAGCCGACCACAGAACTTCCCTCCCAGGTGCCTCCCCGAGCCTACTCTGCCCCCCCCCCCCCCCCCCCCCGCCAGTTTTCTTTCCCTCTCCATAGCTTGATCCTTTTGGCCCCAAAATTTCTAACCATCCAGTTCTACCCACAAATGACATTTGATGTTGTGAGATGGATCCAAGGATTTTTTTTTTTTTTTTTACCCCCCAAATACAGTACATTTAAAAGAACGCCAGGTATTTGTGGAGCATTATATGCACCACAATTCTTGTCTGCTGCTGGGTTTCACTTGCCCCCATGTCGTGAGTGGCCAAAAGGGGAGCAGTTTTCTTACCTACTTAGTGCAATTGTGCAATACCTCTTTTAGGTATCTGTACTACACCACCATACTGCATCTACCACAGGTGTAGCAGGTAATGACTAGGACCTTTACCATAAAACCTTGGAGTAGTAGGATCTCATACTAATCCTAGGCACCAAAACCGGTCTGCTCAGAAAACCAAATTCTCATTTGAGGAGGAAAAACGTTGAAATTTGCTGTCTCACTTCCCTGACAAGACAAGTTATCAGTATTTCTGCAGAGGCGAGAGATGCCTAGGCTCCCTGTGCACCCGGGCTCCTGCGGGGGCCTCCAGGCTCCCCGCTCAGCAGCGCTCTGCCAGGCAATCGCGGGCAATACAGGCAAGGTCACCCTGGGAAACCCGCCTGGTTTCCATCAGAAAACCTGACAAAAATCAACACGTTCCCACAGAACGTTTCGATTTCTTCAAAATCGGCATTTTCCAACCATCCTGTTGGAAAGTTTCTTGCCAGCTCAAAGCACCATGCCCATGCCAAAGGCCTTTGCGTGCAGAAATTTCTGGAGAAAGCAACAAGGTTGCAGTTGGAGCCAGGTATTTTGGCCATCCTTGCTCCGGAAGGCAGCAAATAATCCGTGAGATTCCCCCCTACCACCAACATGCACACTTTGTTACTGTTTTAACAGCATCTGTTGAGTCTTTGGCTGGTAATGCACCCAGGAGGAGGTAGGGCCCCAAAACCCAAGTGCAGGCAGCACGCACTTATCTCGGATCCTCCAGCCTTCCCCCTCCAAGAACGCTTAGGACTGTCAACATTCACACAACTTAGTGAAGCGTGGGTGTTTCCTAAGAAAGCGTAATTTCTCTATAACATACAGCCGTTTTTCTGGGCTCGAGGTGACCAGAGATCCGTTGCACTAATAGAAAATAAGGAATAATCCTTTACGAAGTCTCAGGTTCTATTCTCAAGTTAAAGTAATTACCCAACTGCTCCAGACTGTGCAAGGCTGGGGCTGGACGGGTCTTTAGCCAAAACCTTGTTTCTGGCCTGAAGTAGTTTTGCAATCTGCACAGAGGATGCTCCATGCCTGAGATCACGACCCGAGGGCAGTAAAACTGTCTGCTGTAGCTGGCACCAGGAGTCACTTGCCCACGAGTCCTGGTGACAGGGAAGGCAGCAAATCTGACAGAGCAACATCTCTGCCTTAACCCCTTCTTTAATCTTTCACAGCAATCTTTCTTTTTTCTTCTAAACACATGGATAAAATTTTATTTTTCCAGATTGCAAGGTCACTTGGAAGCATATGGACACACTTATTCATACTATAAAGGTTCTGTGCCAGACTTTTCTGGGATTTACAGTAACAGAGATGGAGTTTTATAAAAAATACTAATAAAAACCTAAACTAAAAAAAAAAAAAAAAAGACCAACTTGCCACCCTACTAGATGACTCACAGAGGTAACTCTTATCAG
Source organism: Rhea pennata (assembly GCF_028389875.1). Taxonomy (NCBI): domain Eukaryota; kingdom Metazoa; phylum Chordata; class Aves; order Rheiformes; family Rheidae; genus Rhea; species Rhea pennata. Next base: position 6,931,874 of record NC_084678.1, read on the forward strand.
TTAAAGCAGTTGTGCACCAATAGTCTTCTTATATCAGATTTTCTGAGCTGATCTCATGCATAGAGAAATGCAGATCAGGCAAATCACTCGGCAGTGCTTATGCAACACCTAGTCTGCCTTTTTTTGTCAGTAACTTTTAGAATACAAGAATGAAAGATCCTAATGCAAAAATCAAACTGAGGAGGTAAAATTTGACCCTTGTAACTTCATTAGAAATTAATAAAAAATTTGTTCTGGGAAAAATTGTTAGCTTTAAAATAAAAGAGCCTGGATGGCTAGTTCTGGCCTCAGCAACTTTCAGGCACAATTTAAAAGACTGATGGAAAAACGTAACTTCCTGTAAATGTGGGCTGATCTGAGATTACAAAATAGTCCTGTAAATAGTGTTAGTCATCACTGAACTTGGCATCAAAAAAGACTGTTTGCTATGCTAATGCTTCACGAAAAGCTAGAAATTATAACTTAACAAATCTATAAATAAGACAGTATTAATGCTGTGATCTGGATTTGGATGGTGCAAATTTTATGCTCTCAATACCTGCTTTATGCCACTCTTATCCCACCTTCTTATGGTTAGTCTTTCCCTCTGCAGAGGGCCAGAAAGTTATTCATTAGCATCAACAAGTAGAATACTTGGATGACTGTGAATGGGCTTTGCTATTCAGGAGGGAACAGCATCAATTTGACACCAATCCCAAGATGCTCATTTTTGATTCTAAGTTAAATATTACACAATCTAGCAGGCTACGATGACCTTTCCAAGTCGAATCAATTAAGAAAAAACAATAAGAACAGCCTCAAGGCTATAAAATATAGCTTTAAAAGCTGAAAGAAGCTCAGTGTCATGGAAGCAACAGTAGAAGCGAGTTCTATTACTGCACAGAGATCTACAGAATTACATTCACCTCCTTTACTGCATTAAGTCTTCACTAATGCTTGCTTGATTTCATTCTGCAGCTCTAACACAGGTCAGGGAGAAACCGCTGGGCCCTCTGCAAGTTTTGCCTTTCCAGCAGAACTATTAATAGAGATCCAGCTCCAGAATCTCTGTTACTGGAGATAGCTCAAGTCCCAGATGGATCTTATGTTGTGTTTATAGAGTCACCAGATACACAAAAACCATGACTTTTATCTGTCAACTGAGTAAATTTGATACAGAGCAAACGAGATACACAAAGACCCCCATTGTGCCATTTTTACAGAGTGCCTCTTCAGAGCGTGTAGTCAGTATTACTTTGGGTAAACCTGAATGGTCTGACCCACCTACAGAGAATCTAAAAGCACTGCATTTCATTTACCAGCACATTTGCATCTCGCTCAGTGCTTTCTCCAACAAGCTTTGTTAAAAATGCAATCAAAGCAGCACCAGCCAACACAGCTCCCCTGCTGGGGATCCAATATTAATGCCACCTGAGAACACAGATTGCCAATTTAGCTGGAAGTGAATCACTGTATCAATTTACTAGGAAAAAAAATTAATCAAGTGTACTGTTTGTCCATTTCATTTCCATGGAACCATTACATAACCCCATGTTAAGAGCATGTTTTATTCACTGCTCACCTTCTGGAATGTACTAATACTTCAGTGCACCACTAATACGTAACAGAATGTATAATTCATCCCTTTTGCTGTCATTAGAATAAGGGAGGCTGTTTTAATGGATAAGTTAATTTAATGGCAGGAAAAATATTCAGTGAAAAATCAGCCCTACAACAGGGCTCAGTTTACCACCACCGTAAATGTTTAAAATTAACTTGTATAACTACGTGTGAAGAATTCGATTTACTCTACGATTGACTAGAACAAGGAAACAGTAGCTGGATGACATACTTCTACCTGGCAGCCAGGAAGACAACAGGATTATGCTAAAACTGATGGCTCCTGTTCAATCTACAGCTGCTAATTCAACAGTGAAGTAAAACTGCACGCAGGAGCCACCACTCAGAAATGACTCGTGTACTTAAACCCGTCGTTGTCGTCGGAAATTCGAAGGAAAAGTGCCTTAAAGCAGAGTCAAACTGCTTTGGTCCCAAGGATGCTCACAGTGAAGCTAATGACAGAAGGAAGAGCAGCTAGAAGGGCATTTTGGCCCAGGTCTGTAACGCTGTCTGATCCCACCCCAGCACCTGGCGGGAAATATGTTCGCCTCATAACTAACGCCTCGGGAGCTGGCGGTGGGGCAGATGCCAGCTCAGTCACACGGCTGAGACAAGTGTACTTGGTCAGGTCTTGGAAGTGCTACGCAACGGCCACCACGTGCAACGCGGGCACCGCCGCGGCACGGTGGGTGCGGTGTGGTGCACACACATTTCTGGCCCTGAGACACAGCAGGATCAGCCACGCTTCTGCAAAAGAGGACAGCAGGCAGAAACCCCCGTGAATGGTTTTGGTTGGGTTGTGGCTCCCCATCCCTGAAACAAGGTAGTGATTGCTTGTCTATACGGCTCCTAAACACAAACAGTTAAAAAAATAATTTTTTAAAAAAGCACCATTGAAACAGCTGCTCCACTGGGAGAAGCAGTTTTATGCCGTTCTCCCCATGTCAGCATTTCGGGGACAGACAGGTTCGTTGTTATCTACCAGTTTCTCAAGGGCTGCAACTCAAAAGCAGTGAGGGCTGTGCTCAGACCCAGGCGGGAGACGAGGCGAAGGTGAGCGGCGAGCATGTTCCCACCCTGCCCAGGCTCTGCTGGTCTCTCACCAGTACACAGGGCCACAAAGGCCACGTACCCAGTGGCCCATCTCCAGCTTAAAAACATGAAGAACGAGCACTACAATATGTACTGAGATTACGATTTAAACTACTTCTTGTGGTTCAGAAAAAGGTAGCAGGGAAGGCAGATAGAAACCATCAAATCCCTGATCCTAAATGAAAACAGCGTAGCCTTTCCGTTAAAGATGGCCCTAAAACTAAAGCACTGCTTTAAACATTCCCTTCCTGCAACACTTTCCATACCCGACCTTCCTTCCCCCGTGCTCCCCAAGCCTCGCCGCCCTCATTGGTAAATTCAGGTACGTGCTGCTAACTTGCTGCACAGCAGTTCGGTCCCTTCCGAGGAAAACAACGCTAAGAGACTGCTCAAAGCGAGCTTAACAATTCAGAAAATTTACTTCTGCAGAGATTAACAAAGGGAGGTTTCGAAATCTGCACTGCTAAGTATGAACTTTCAGCTTTTTCCAGCTTGGCTGGATATAACTGGTTTGGTTTTAAATGTTTCAGTGAATTAATGAGTTAGGTCGTTAATGCAAAACATTCATTCTATGTGGTGCCAAGGTCCCCTGTTAGAAGATTAATTTTGTGACCTTTTGCAAACCTCGCCTAGAAACAACAACAAAAAAAACCCTCCACGCAGCATCACTGGACACCCAGTGCACAGCAACACGCAACCGCTATCATCCCGTCACCCTGCCGCAGAGACCGTAAGAGCAGCACGCTTCTCTGCCTCCAGCCCGCGTCCAGCAACACTCATATGAGCTATAAGCCTCAACGCAAAAATTTTAGGATGATTAGGTACTGTAATTTGGACTCTAGTGTTTGATGCAGCTCTGCTGAAGAGTAAATGCAAATTAAAAAAAAAAAATAAAAAAAGCTCTACACCAAAATAGAGGTAAAGTAACAGTTTTTTCAACACTTTTCTGTGCCTGCTAGGCAGGCAGACACGCTCCCCAGGTCAGGGACAAAGTTGATGTTTTTGTCTCATACAAAGCCAAGCACAATATTGGCACTTTAAATAATAGCAGTTTGTTTTTAAACTGAAATTCTGCAAGCCCCAGTTGATATCATAATATGGAAAAATAAATTAAAGGAGGAAGAAAGTTGACATTTGAGAGGTTTTTTTTCCTCTTCCCTTTACACTCTATCTCCAGCAAGACCTGTAAGACCCACTTCTTTCTTTAAGGAGTCCACAGACGATTTTCCAACTCTCCATCAGTACTGAGCAAACAAAGGACAGCAAATAAAAGATTCCTGTGCTCAGCATCAAAGAGCTGGTGCTCTCAGCAGCACCCAGAACCGATAGGTTAGTTGTCTTCGAGTTCCTAACATGAAACACTCGGAGAGAAATCTCACCTAGTTAAGAAGCAGGTTACCCAGGAGCAGAGCAGACATCCAGCCCACTCTGCACATTACTGCATGTTGGTTCAGCAAATCAAGACTGGATTTATTTACCTCGGCACTCAGGAGTGCTGGAAAACAACAGGTCTGGGCAGCAGGGAGCTCAGGCATCCGTGTGGCACAGTCCCGTGGCCCCCACCGTCAGCAGCCACGGCAGTCCCAGGGCTCATTCTCTTCAGTTAGTCATTAACATTTGTTTTGCATTTGGAGTCCGTTCATGAGAAATCACATAGAGTTCACCAGTTACATTAATTACCTAGCTTATTGCCAAAACATGCACCATTTGGGCTAGCAGGAGAGAGGATGGCTGGAGACTCATGTAATTTCCAGACTGAACTGAAAAGAGGTAAAAGACCTGTTCTGCTGCCAGAGGCTCTCCCAAGATGAAACCTCTAATGGGGGTTTCATCTCAATGGCCCTGGAGTCCCCGGCTTTGCTTACACTCGGCAACAGAAGTGTAATAAAGCCCTGGGAGAAGGCATGTAGCAGCATCACCAAGGGGCTCGGAGAACAGAGGAGACATCCCCTGCCAGCAACAGGACAGCTATCATTAATCATTTCTAGAGACAGATGGACATGCTACGATGACCTGGCAAAGACCTTTCCTGCTGTTTTCTTATGGTTCAGTACAGACAGACAAAGTTAGAGTGAACAGCCCACCTCTCCAGAGTAAATCTCAACTTCCTGGGTGCAGATGGGATCTCTCTTTTAGTTGCGCCAGCACAGCTCTGTAATAGAGAAGAAAAGGCAAGATTTGGCAGGGTTGTGAGGCAAGTATGGAGCTTGCTGAGCTCTTCTGTTCGCTCTCTGTGCACTCAGGCTAGCTGAGGCACAGCCATCTTCCCTGGGTAGCTGTTTATAAACCCTGCAGCTGGAAGTGAGGCCGTGGGAGAGACCTCCTTCAGAAGCCTAAAATGCCAAAGCATTACCCGGGCTGCTGGCCAGCAGCACACATCTCCATGCTTTGCCCTTGGCTGCAGCTTCCACCTCTAGGTAATATCCGTAAAGGGAGACAGCTGTCACTTACCTACAACCCAGAGCCTCGTCCACAACCCAGACCAAAGTCACGCTGTATTTAATTCTTTGGGGGTTTACCTTGTAAGGGACTGCATGTTCCCATGAGCAAACAGTTAAAGTGATTTTCCCCTCCAGAGCAGATCACTACTGTGCTAACACCACAGGCACCCAAAATTCAGGTGCTCTCAGAAATAACAAAAAAAGCAACCAGCTATAAAATAACAGCAGCCCAAGACCAGCCATGCAGGCAAGAAAAGCCTCTTCATACTTTATTCTTTTGCACCATGCAGATGTACAAACATACACACAAATTTCAGCAGTTTCAAGCTTCAAGCAGCATCACATAGTCAACATTTGTAGTAAGGAACAATTTCTCTTTATGCCTACTGTTCAGGGTGATTTGTAGATTAAGCCTGGCTTTGAAAACGCATGTATAGTCTAAAGGCAACGGAAGCTGCCTGACTGAACAATCGTCTTCATTCTCCCGTACTTGGCAGGCCTAAAGCAGAAAAGCGTCATTTTCATTTAGGCTAGTTAAACAGAGTTATTCATTAAAATTTTGCCCTTCTAACATGCTGGGATACTTCTCAATTTAAAATGTGTCTTTAAGAGAAGACCTCTCTCCTTTACCCTGTAGAGCATTCTTCATCGACTTGTTTCAAGCCATCACTAATTTATGAGCAGTGTTTTCGGATCGGTCTCACACTTCCAAAGCATCAGCAACTTGCCTTTGTCTTCATCACCCGGGGAGAGGCTGGCTCTCACTATTAGCACTCGGGGACTAATAGTAATTATCTCTGCTTTTTTTCAGATGAGCACAAAACTAAGTGAAATGGAAGGCTAGAAAGGGGTGGCTAAAACAGAACACTATTAGAGTATAAAAATAGGTCACTAGGATAATATAACCTTTAGACTACTGGCAATGTGCCCCCCTTAGAGACAAGCCTGCGTGCTATATTTCAATAGAATGTCAGGAAAACACAACACACATCAAAACAAAACCACTGATCATCCCTCGGAGCTCTGCATGCTTCTGTTTGAACGTTACTAACATTAATTCACTCATTCCTTCTCCTCTGCCCTCATTCAGTTGATCAAGCACAAAATAAAAGTGATGCAACCATACCACTGACATCCTCAAAAATATATGCACCTTTTACCATATGGGGCTTCATTACAGATTCGCGCTGAGTTACAGTACCTTAGCAAGATTCATGGTCTCACTGTTCCAAGGACCCACCTCCATGCACAGCTTTAATCCTCACATTTTGCCCATGCTGCAAAACATTCCTGGCATTCCCCCAAAAGGAAAAGGTCCAGCAGAGAGATAATCATCTACCTGCACAGCCAGCTCTGAGATTAATGCTACCAGCAGAGGACACCAGCTAGCATTAACGAAGCTTCAAGAAGTCCCTCAGCTCATCAGGATCTATCTGGGTTTTCCATCACACCTAGCATTCAGCTTGTGAAAACCAGTAAGTGGGCTTGTGCCTATACAGGACACTATGAGAACATCAGTCATGTTTATATATACACAGGGGCTCTGATTTCAGCCCCTTGTGCTTTCTCCAGGAAGTTTCATTTTGCCTGTATTATCAGATGGATTTAGTTGTGATTCTTGCTCAGTCATGGAATCTAAATGGCCACACACAGGTCAAAAGGGTGATATTTTACCACACTATGTTCAAAGCTTGCAAAATGCCTAGCAATCCATGCCTAAATTTTATTATCAAGTACCACCACTTAGATACTGCAAGATCAGCTTTGCCACATTCAGCTCTTTGGAATGCACATGAAAAGGGACAGATTACACATAAAATATACCTTTTGTACTTTCATTCCCTGGAGTCGCTGAACTGGCTCCAAGCCAAGAACTATCACAGAGGACTCAGAGTCAAGATTTCCAGCTCTTAAAGCAAAATGAGAATCAGAGTTAGAGCTTGGTCAATGTTAAGTTTCTGGCAAGAACACCTGAGTCTTTTAAACGAGCAGGAAATGCCAGGCCAAGTTAGTTAAGAGTTCACAGGTATGAGCACCCTGTGGCAACAGAGCCCACACAAAGCATCACGCAAGAGCATCAGGCTCTCAGCACAACTGCAGACTGCCTAGCACCAAGGAGAGTCATTCTGTTGGAAGCCACTTAACCTGTGTTTCTGAGGCATTTCTGCTCACAACCCAGCTTCCAGGTTTAAAAAATGCACTTCTATATGTGAGACCCTATTTGGGGGTCATCACCCCAAACTTAGGAACTGCAGCTCTAGATGCTATTGCAACACTTACTGTTAAAAGATAACCAGCATCAGCTTTTATACCAGCAATGAAATGATCTCATTACAGAACCACAGAAAGTAAATCATGCTAGGGGGTCACAAAATTTTCTCACCAAGCATCCAAGCCTCTTGTGCAATGAAGAAAAGCTTGCTGAAGACAGGCTGATCACCAGTTAACAAGTGGCCACATACAGGAAAGACCCGCAGCAAATCCAAGGAAATTAAAGTGCAGGGTAAAGAACTCTGAGGTCCAGAGTTTTTAAAGGAGGTGTGGGATGTGGGTGGGAAGGACTGAACAGCTACTAAACAGTACCAGACACCAAACGTAGCACAGACTGAAGTCTATTACAGTGCTGTATCCCCTTCCCAGCCGAGCATTTTTGGATTACTTCATCCACCATGCCCTTTTGCAATATGTTAGCTTCGAAAGCTGTGCTACATTCTGGCTTACCATCAGCTCCCATTTCCCCACTTACAGTTGCTATAACCAAAAAGACAACTGCAAAATACTTAAGCTGAAAGCAAGGAAACAGGGTTGGCAGGTCAGAATTGTGGATTTTTCTCCCCCATGGATCCTGCCTCAGAACCGTCCTTTTAGATCTTGACTGCAGCCGATTGCTTTTGCAGCTTATTGAATACGCTAGTTTATGGCGGTGTTTTTCTGCTCACTGAACTGGCTCATTCTTTTAGCAGAACAAACTGTTCCACGTTGAGGCAGGAGTTGGCTGTGTTTTAACAAAGGATTTTTCCCTTCTGACAGTGTTTTGCAAAAGACCCAAAAAATGAGTTTGGAGCCAAGTTACAAAAGGTCAGGAGAGGCTAGTCAAGCAATGGGTGTAGTTCCTGTATGTCACAGCCAGTAAAGGAAATGGGTGGGGAGAAGAAGAATGACATTTTGAGCTTAAATAATACGTATAAAGAGATATTAATGAGGAACGGGCTTTTGAATGAGGATGGCAAGTATGCAGACCCTACAATTTTTACTCTACAAGAGCAATCTCGTCAAATAGGCTGGGGTCTCTGCAACCATTTATCCATTTGAAGCATACATTTGATACAGTTCAAGTAGCAATAGTAAAAAGAAAAAGGCAGTCTTATTGCTTCCCCTCCCCAAGCTGATTTCAAGAGCTACTGCACCCTCATCTCCTGTCAGCCAACTGAATATTCAAAAGGCTTTTGCCAAGCAAATGCCAGTCAATCACCAGCACAGTGCTGGGGAAAACAAACATTACGCTGAGAAACCTGTGTGGGACAGGGACCTTGTGCCCTGCCTCCCTCTAGCATCCTGATCACTGCTAATGTGGGGCAGAGTATTCCTGCTTTCCTTGCCCCTTTCCCTGCCCCTGAATAGGGCAAAGCTCTTAAATCAGAGCCACTGCAAGGGGAAAGAGCATTGATTTATGAGACATGAAGCGGTGGGGGGCAGGACTCCATCACCATGTCCCCCGCAATGCGGCCATCCTTGTTTTCAAGCCACATTTGCATTTTGCTTATGAGCGATGAATTCACAAGTGGTGGAAGTGCAGCCCCAGGGGGGGACCATACAGGAAGGTAACAGAGTCAATTTATTTGCTTTAGTAAGTCTCAAAACTCCAACTTTTGGCTTATGTTTCTTTCTGACTCAAGAGCCCTCATCAATGGGAGCTCACAACAGATCTTCCCTCTCCTCTTTCAGAAGCTGGCCTCAAAAACGTTTTCAGTGTTGGATGGACAGGTCTCTGCTGTGGCCCCAGTCACTGTTCAGTAGTGACAGAAGTAGCTGTCAGAGCCAGGATCTCTGTGCTATGTATAGTGCATAGACAGAACAAGATGGCCATCTCGAGCCTTGCAGATGTTGAAAGCAGGGGAGCCAAAGGGATCTGCAACAGCTGACAGCGTGCAATGCCTAATACTTTAACTTTTCCAGGCCTCAGAGAATCCCTGAATAGAAAGAAACCACCCATCACTGGAACACAGCCACTTTTGTGGCTGGAAGGGGCAGATGTTCAACCCCACACAACAATGCAACACAACAGTTGGGACTGTAAGTGAAGAATGCTGCATCCACTTAAAACCGGAGAGGGAAACTAGGGACACACTAATTCTAGAACCACCATTTGGTCATAATGCTTTGAGTTCACATACCTACTCCACAAGAATGGCACAGGGTTCTTCCTCCTTCGCCTTAAACAGACAATATTCTGGCCTAAAGGGTTGAATCACAGGAACTTCAGAAGCATATGGTCAGACTGGCAAGTTTTCAACTCCCTCAACTGGAGCACTGTTTTCCAAAAAAAGTCCTGCTCCCTTTTAGTACCTATGCAAGGAAGACTTCCAGGAGTGCCTACTTCCCCATAGTTCCTGTTGCAATACAGAAGGGCAGATCATTAAGAGACCTCTGTATCCTATCAGCCAAACCAGTTGCTGAGATTCCTGAAGGCAAGAGGAGCTTCAGAAGTCTGTCTCACTGCAGCTCACATCACATACTGCACCACCCAGTCGGAGAGAAGAGCAGCTGTGAGAACAAGACGGCATCCACTCCTCATCCAGCAGCAGCGGAGTGCATCCTTGAGGTCTCCCAGTCACTGCACTGACAGTTAGCTTCTTGCTAGCTGGGATTACAGGAGCATGCATTGGGGTTGCTGCTCAACAAGAGCTAGCTGCTGTGGGCACACTGATTCTGCATTCAGAGGGATGATGAACCCCAGTAGACTCACGCAGGCTTGCTAAATGTAGGTGCTAAGAGTAAGGAACTACACCTGCAAGTACCACCAAGTGAACACGTGAGATTACAACTGCCAGTGAGAGCAACCATCACGTGAATACACGCATTTAGTCTGGAATTAGCCCTGCTGTATGCTGCAGCCGCTAGCACCAAACCCTCATTCACTCACCACAGAATTCAGGGAATAGTCTTCTGCCTTTCTTTGAAATAAACAGAATTCTTCTAGGATTGATACTAAGGAAAAATGGATTTGGAATTTCATTCTAGATCTCAGTGGGCAAGATACAGGAGTCAGAAGCAGGCACCTGCAAGCCAGAAGCACTCCTTTACCTGCTCCTCTACCTGCTTTTTAGAATGACACGTTGAATGTATTATCTATATAATGGAGATTCTTTTCTATTTAAATGAAAATTAATCATCTTCTAGTGATTAGCTGTGAGCTAAAAGCATCCCAGTTATTTATTGCTGGAAGCTAAAGGAATTTCCTTACTCTCAGAAGACAGACATTTAGTTTCAAGTACTGTTGTGCTAAACAAATAATCTCTTTCTTCCCTTCCCTCCTTCCCTTTTTTTTTTTTTTAATCACACTTTCTGATCTAACAAATCTTTTAAAAATCAAGTCATTTAAAAGTCATTAAAGTCATTTAAAAATTAATTCATGGGGGTGCAGGAGAACCAAACAGGACTATAGACCTCTTCTGAAAAAAAAAATCAGCAGAACTGAACCTTTGTGTTCAAAGTTATCCCTTAAACTCTGGGTTCCCCAGGAACTCAATTTATCAATTCATAACACTATTAAAAAAAAATAAGTATCTGACCGTTTTCACAATGCTCTTCCCATGAACAGCAAAAAGCTTGCCACCTTACTACATGGGACAAAGCCTAAATTAGATGTTGGAAGCTTCAGTAGTTTAGCTCTCTACTGAAAGTCAGCTGCTGGTGTTTCTTGCTGGATGGAATATGAGCTCACCAACCCACTTCACATAAGCTCCTGAATAGCTATTGGAGTGAAACAGCTTTTGACAAATACATGGGGAAGATGAGAGATATTTTAGAGCACTATGATGGCCCACGTAAAGGATTTTGTTTTTTGGACTGAGGTTTCCTGCAAACCTTAATTCAAATTATTGATGTACTAATTGATGGATCTGAGGGCCTTAATATGAGGAATTTTATGAAAAACAAAACAAAAAATGGCATGCTAGGAGAATTGCATCCTTGCCATTTACTGGTGAGTATATCCACAACTGCCAGCAATTACTAAGCCTCTATTTTGTATTCAAAGCTCTATACAATAGTTTATTATTTTTAAGCTTTTCAAACACCAATGTAGTGAATTTAAGAGTGCTATTTGGAAGATTAAGATATGAATGCTACTATATTATTCAATTTAGCTCCAACACAGACCAATTTTATTTCTGTAAAGAGCCAGAGCTAATGCTACATTTCCAGCTGCCAACAGAGACAAATACTTAAAGCTTTAAGTCAAATTTCAGCATAGTCTTGCAACCATGTTCAGAAAATGAGAATAAGGAAATTACTATCGTTATGCAAATACTGCCCAATTACTGCCAAGCTATATAGAACCCACCTTCTAGTCTTTGTTATAGGTTTCAAAAATATACATGCCCAAATTACAACAAAAGGAAATCCCCACTGTCTGCGTGTGCAACCAACTGTGAAGCCAAGTGTGACGCTACTAGTACATCTCCAGCAGCTGTATTAGCAGCTTTTAAGTGCTTGGTATTTTATACATTGTTCACACACACACAGGGATACACCTCTTGCTACCATCTCAGCGTCTACGCAGAAGCGGACTGTCACGCAGAGGTCAGCAGCAGCTCGGGTGGACAGTGACAGGCCCATCCCAGGGCTGCTTGCTTTGCCACCTGCTGTAGTTTGGTCTTGTTCTCATGCTGTCAGTCTGCAAGAGCAGCTTGGTAGAAAACCTGGTCTCATCCCCACAATTCGGTATTGGTTCACCTAGAAATGACTACACTTTCTTTTTCCAAATAGCTTCGGACAACCCCACTCGTGGAATTAAGGAAACTGCCAAGCGGCATTACTGGCTCATCTCCTGAATGTCCTATTTCAGGGACCTTTGTGAATGTCATAGAAACACAAAGTAATTAAAGTTGGGAGAGACCGCTGGAGAACATCTCAGCTCAGCTCAGCTCCCTCTCAGAGTAAAGAGTTTCTATCAGTTCTTGACCAGGAACACAAAGCTTCCTACCAGTACCAAGTACCCACTTCCTACAATATTCTGCTGTGTGGATACAGAACAGTTTGGGGGCAATTTGTGTAATTTACAGAGCCCATTGAGTAATTCTTCTTTCCAAAAGCCAGCTGAATTGCTCCAAAAGGAAAAAAAAAAAAAAAAAAAAAAAAAAAAAACTTGTAGTTAGGCAAGTTTCAGGACTTCTTGCCCCTCCCAGTGACAAGAGCAAACTGAAGTTTACTAATAGCTGGTTTATTTGCCCAAATAAGATATGCAGGCAGGTGACATAAAAGGGATTGATGGGAGAAAAAAAGGAAAGGAGTTTTGCCAGTTTTCTTTCTTTATGCTGCATAAAGGAGAGCTGACTGCTGCATTTTGCCCTCTTGAAATCATCCCACCCTTCCCAATTGTCTGAGTTAGACTAGACTGGATGCAGGGTCAACAGGATGGTAACAGCATCCTTCCAGGGGAAGGACCAAGGAACAAAATGAAAGGCAATCGACTATTTGAGAGCTCTCATTTCATTAGGACTTGTTTTACTAAAAGCTTTTGGAGAAAAGCTGTCTTTCAGGAATCTAAAATTCCTCAGCCCTTAAACTGAAAGTTGAAAAGTTCTCATTGCAAGCTGGTAAACTCTACCATATATAATCACATTATTCCTAATTTGCACCACCAAAGGCATCACGGGCTATGTTTCTACCCTCAGAGAAACAGAAGTCAAAGGATAGTATTTTTTCTTTTCAGCAATAAACGAAGGTTCATCTCGTTACACCAGTCTAAACCACTCATCATCACAGTGAAAAGCCCAGTATAAATTATTAACTCTATTTAACATAAGAAAGAAAACAGCATGACAAACTAAACTGCAGGAAGATTCATCACAGGGGACTATAATGTAAAAATAGTGTTTATGCTGTGTCAGCAGGCAGTCTGCAAATAAAGGAATTAGGATGACGGGATGGCTCAGGCGCTTGGTAATGGAATTAGGGAGCCTTTCATTTCTCGGTCAGCAGTTCAAACCACAGCCACGTTAACCGAAATCAAGGAACGTATGTAGACAAGGTGAATTTACAAGCTCAGTCCAATTCCTGGCACATGTCCCACAACCCATCACTTCTCAGCCTTAGCAGTGGGACGAGAAGCACTTGTTAGGACTCGACTCAGGAATCATCTGACAAAGAGGACAAGTTTTCATCTGGAAACACCAATTCATCAGGACTGAAATGTTTTATGAAAGCGTCTGTTTCGACGAAGCCCGGCGAGGCCGCGGCTCCAGCCCCGCAGCACTGCCTTGCGGCGAGGAGCCCAACGACCTCCATCTCCTCGGGGAAACCACTCTGCTCGCCCGGGCGCGCAGTCCAACAGCTCCTGCCGAACCCGAAAGCCCGACGCGCTCGGACCCGGGGCAGTACCGACACGAGAGCTACCCCAGAGGCCAGGAAAGCCAGCGACCCTCGAGTGCCGCTAACACGGCTCTTAGAAGCTTTGCCGCTGCCCCTCACTGGGAAGCGACATGTCTTCTTAGCATTTCACTGCTCCAAAAATGAAACGTTTCAGATCTCTGAATATTTGGCAGTTGAGGGAGGTTGGTTCCAGCACAAGATGACACATTTCTTCAAAAAAATTTAGAAAAGTTGGATTTCCTTGTGGAATCTGGCTGAACTAACATGGCAGGGCAAAGGGCAACAGGTGAAGGTACCCACAGCTCTCAGTCCTGAACCCATGCAAATGAACAGCAAATGAGATACACTATTATACCGCAAAATATATTGTGGCATCGTATTTTACAAAAACGGGCCACTTCCTCAACTAAGACTTCCAGACTGTTCAGTATTATCTTATTTTAATTCTGCTCAGAGCTTGGAAACTACAGAGGGTGAAGTTATTTAGCTATTGCTAGTTGGAGACCGGGGGGCAGGAAATCAAGACTCTGAAGGTGAAAGAGGGGAATGCAATCTAGTACTGCTCTCTGCACAATTACTTCTGTCCTTGAGCTGGGAGAGGAGCAGACTTGGAAGTATCTTAATGATATTGCGCCAAAATGACAGCATGTCAAGCTGGATAAAGCTCAGGACAGCAGGAATTCCCTCCATATACAGGCCGATAATCACCTGCCAGGAAAAGATTAAGCGAATTGATGACTACAATATCAGGAGAACATGGGGAAGAAATGTTAACAGTCTGCGGGACTCATCTCCAATCAACTCAGAAACACACAAGGTAGCGGCAATTCACAACAAAATCCCACAAAGGTAATGTTCTTAAGATCAATCACACAAATCCTTACGTCAAGCTGGTTACTCAAGTGGCCACTATTAGGCAGAGTAATTGAGCTCATAGGAGGAGAGAGAGGCTTCATTAAGTGAACCGCCCCTGGGATAATCTCATAAAATTGTACATACCTTGCAGAGGCAGCCGGGGAAGTGGTTTGCAACACTGTTCAAAACACTGAAGAGCTACAATGCTGCTGTTTGAGGCCCTTCTACATCTTCTGCTATCACATCAAAAGGACTTAGCAGACACTAGGTGCAGCCCTCAAAATTCAGGGCCAGCTGCTCCTATCTATATCCGTCATTCTCTTCCTCCTTTTAAAACTGGGCACCAGTCTCCTCATCATCTGGCAAGTGCTGGTGAGTGGTGATGAGCTGCTAGTGAAGATGATAAGCTCATCTTTTAGATTACAGAAGCTGCCGTCTTGGGTAACAGTCTCACAGGATTCTACTTCCCCACCCATCAAGCCTGACTTGTAAAATGATATTTAAGTTACGGGCAATAGCACTTCACTTGTAGTGTCTTCAGAGCGTACAGGTCTTCTGAACTAGTAGTACACTAAGGATCCATCCAGCTTAGAGAAATCACTGTTCACCACTTCCCTCTTCGCACTGCACCTTCTCCTCATCCCTCCCTTTCTGTGCCATCAGTTATTTTCCTGGAATTTTAGATTTTCCCCAGTGACAGTTGCTTAGCCTCTCCCCAAAGCACTTCCATTTAGGATCCTCCAAGAAAAAACTCTGAAGGCACAAATCACATGTCTGGGTAATCTTACTTCATAAATTCACGAGTCAATTTGAAGCTCAACTTCTCCAGTATACAAAGTGGTTTCAACTATTAAAAGATCCACAACTTAGTGAAAAATCTATCGCCTTAAAGGTGCATTGTCCCAGAGTGAGAATGATGCAGTTCAAACCAGAAAAAAAAAAAAAAAAGGTGATTAGATGAGAGACGAGCTTGAATATAGCACACCTACACTGATAATTAGACTTCCTGCCTTTTACCCGAGAAGGTTCCCATCTACAAGCAAAATCTAAGGAAATGGCTGGCAGATCTACCTGAAATCTCCACACTGCCTGTGTAACAGCCTCCAACTTTTTTAAGAACCTTAAACTGAGGCTCACAAACCCCTTAGTCTAAAAGCATCTCTAAACTGCTGTCGTGCTCCAGACAGCAAGCACTGCCAGCCGCCCGGCCTTGTGGCATCAAGCCAGACGCTGAACTTAACCGGTGGTGCATTATTTAATAACTCACATGAGGATGCCTTGAAGAGGATAGCGGTCGGGGTTTGGGAAGGGCTGCCACAGATTTGCACAAGCATGGATTGCAGATTGCTCTTCCGCTGATAAGGCAGAGTTGAGGTTAAAGCAAAGTTTCTCTTTTTTCCAAAAGGGATGCATTTTCCCAACTATTGGGCCATACCCCTTTCACACTATAAGACTTTCCCATGATAAATCCTCACACCAAAGATGAAAGAATTGGCCCCGATTTACACTTCTAAAAGATTGCTCCTAAGTTGTTTTGGTGCATTCTTCAACAGTGTGTGTAAGCCATTGTACCCAACTATATGACTAAATGCAGATAACTATTTTCATTATTTCTGGAGAGTCAAATATTTCCCAGTACCATCTTTACCCACTCACAAACACCATGAGACCTGATTTTCTGCACTATCTTGTAAAGACAGTGCTTTCCCTTTACTCAACAACAGCATGCAACACCTCCTGGTAGCTCGGTTGCTCCTAGAGGTGCTGACACAGAGTGGGGATCTCTCAGGTCACCGGTTCTCTGGCAATCAATCTCACATCTACCAGGCTCTAGCAGAGAGGAAAGAGCTGGGTGCTATTAGTGTGAAGGTTTGATTTCACTCATCTGCAACCCTGTTGTACCCAACAGCAGCTGAAATGCAGCCATCTCAAGGCAGCTCCTGCCAGTGCCTGGACGTGCCTGTCACATGGAAGCCTCCTCCGTGCGTAAGGCTTACCCCATGGAAACAGTGAGTGGTCCCCAGAGCACAATATGGATGCCAGTAAACTCCCTGCCCCACCAGTAGTCTGCCTTTCCAGCCAGGAGGTTTTAGCATGATTTAATGATGCTAGAAAGCCTAACGCTCTTGACACATTCAGGAAGTGGTAAAAAAAGATGATCAGCATCACTACCCCCACACTGGAAACACGCACACTGAAGCATGGGGGGATGAAACAATCTGCCTGAGGTATGTCTGCACGCTTCACTGGAGAATGACTCCAGGTGCCTGAGCGCCAGGTCAGCTACTTTACGCACAAAGCCGTCACTTCTCCCTAGCATCCACTGGGGTTTGAAGGCAAGAGACAGAACAAGAGCAAAAGCAGAACCACAGCTTGAAGGAAAACTTTAGGAGGAGGCCACAGGACATCGGAAACTTGCTCTACCCAACATGGTGATCAGTTTAAAGCTAAAGGAAAAATTGAAAGCAATGCTAAGGGATGTCTTGCAGCCCAAAGAGCAACCAACTCACTGGTGCATGTCTGCAGTTGTGTGGGGAGCCTCAGGATCTCACAAAATGAGACATTCTCTAGACATCTACATAAGCATTTAAATGGATCATCTTGTTCTTTTTTTACCCAGGAGAACAAAAGAAAGGCCCGTAAGATGGTTATGCTTTTGTGGTACTTATACAGCAGCTATTGAAAAGGACAACTGAGTCCCCTCCCTCCATCACCGCACTCCAGGGCTGGAAGAGAAGTGCTGTTACTGGCATTTTACAGAAAGGGAAATGAGGCACTGGGCAATTAAATAACTAGCCCAAAGTCACAGAAGCTTGTAACAAATCAAGGAATTGAACTCAAGTCCTGCAAGTCTCAGTCCAGTTATTTATCAGACATCACCCTCTAATGTATCATCTTCTGTGGGAAGCCCTCCAGTGTGCCCACAAAGGTATTGCCAAGAGATTAGGCTGAAATATACTGGCACAGAAAATCATGAGCACATTTCCCTTCCAGACATATGCACTTCAAGTACTGTTTAGGAAAAAAATAAAATAGAAATTGCAGCATGCTCAGCATGCTGAAACAGACAACTCCCGCAGCACAGCAGATAGAAGAAACACCAAAGTGGTTTTAAGATTGAGATCAAATGGTGAGATAAGGTGTTCTTCATTTGGAGTTAATCGCCTTGTTTTGAAGGGTGGCCTCCGGTGAGTAAGAGCTTACTAGTTAGGAAGTTGCATCTTGTAATTGCATGTTCATTCATAAATACGCCAGTGCACCTCTGGATGAAATGGAATATTACAGCCCTAGTACTGATGCAAATATCCAAAAACCTTAACCCTTGCATGAGGTCTCACCTTGAACCTGCTGTGCACTCCATCTATGCTGCTACAAAAACAACTGAATACCTTTTATCCAGCCTTTTATAGGCCACAGGCACAATTGGTTGAAAATCTGCCTGCACCCCAGAACACCTCTCAGCCCCAGGGCTCTAAGAATACCCTGGTCTATTCACAGAAATTGGAAGTGGAAAACATTTGCTAAAGGCTTCCATACCCTCAGGGAAACATCATTAAGCAGAGCTGGATTAAGGCATTTTGGCAGCATGGCCAAAATTGTGTAATCCCACCCCAGGGGTGAGGGGCTGAGGCCAGGCAACTCTTGCTGTTAGGAATGAGAGAGCGGGGACAGAAATCCAGGCTATTTGCTCCCGCAGGTCCGCGGTGGTGGTGACCACGGCTGCCGGAGCAGCTGTCCTCAATTCCAGCAGTAGCCGCCTTTCCACGTACCCATACCCGATGCCTTCCTTGAGACGGCTCGTATCTTTTACAGAACCCTGGCTGAGGCAAAACAGACAACGTCGCCCCAGGCCGCTGCTTTTTTCACCGGTGCCTAAAACCAGTGTAACCATTCAGCACAGAGAGAAACACCTTAGAAAAAATACACACAAAAGAGAGAAAAAAAAAAAAAAAAAAAAAGGAGAAACAAAACTTTCCAATAGACAGATGCCATTTTAATACAACAGACAATCAAACCACATCTATGGATGTCTACAGTATTCAGATAATTTTCAGCTGATGACAAACAGTAAACGTGTTAGGCAACAGGTTTGGAATGGGTCACACAAGATGGAATTCTCTTTTAGCGCAATACAATGCAGACTACATGGCAGGGGGAGTCAAAACAGTTAGCTTGGGTCTAGCCAAGAGGCTTTTGCATTTAAGCAGCCAGCAGCCTCAATCTTTCTCTGTGCAAGCGATTTCATTTGCCAAAGCGGTATCGTATACATATCCCAAGCAGACATGTCATAGGAATAGATTAGTTCTTCATGCTAGAGTGGGAAGGGAGGGATGAGGGAAAGGGATGTATGTGCATCAGGAAAGCAATGTCTGAATTGCTAGTTGGGAAACGTTTACAGTTACACATACTGAATGGGCAGATATGAAAAGGAAAATAGAGAGGTACGTAACACTGCTCATTTCTCAGAACGGCTTCACAGCTATGCACTCAGGGCTGTGGTCACTTGCTTGGCAAAAAATGAGCTTTACTCAACACTGACCCCCAACATTACCTTCCTAATGAGCACTAAAATTCGTTAGCTCAAAAGAAAGTGCATTACAGAAAAGAAACCAAAGTACTACCGAACTGAATGGATAAAGCACGATTCCACCTGCAAAATCTTTACTTAGCACTCTAAGTGGGGAATTCTTTACTTTGCGTTCTGCTGCAGATTTGCACATGAATATTTGTTCTCAAGAAAATTTTCCCTCTCAGGGTAGGATATTGGGGAAATTAAATGCATCTTTGTCCTATCTCTACTTTACTAGAAGAGCAGAGGTAGTTGTTCAGTGGAGTAATAGATAACATCCATACAAGCATGATAACCCTACCCTACCCTACCCCTTCTATATATTAAGGCTACTCACCAGATGACCTTGCTGTCACTCTTACTCATGTCTACTCATGTCCTCAGCACCTGACCATAAACACAAGCGAGGAGCAAGTTTGATGCTGTAGCTGGAGCCAGACATTTCAGTCAGAGCACCCAGTTTACTCACAGTGAAAGTACAGCACACTTTTCATGTCACAGGTCCTGTTCTCATTGTTACTACACCGTCTGATATGGACAACTGCATCAGCCACTTGCAAGAATTAGTTCAACAAAGTTCTGCAGAAATGCTTCAGATAGTTTATTAGTAAAAAGACTAAGCCAGCAGCTGTGGACCTCCAGATCTTTGAGCCCTAAACCAGCACTGAAGCAGTGTAACATCAACTATGTCAAAAATTCACTTGATTTGAAATCTTACTTCTACTTATTTATGTTACAGGAGTACCTAGAAGCCTCAACCAAGTCAAAAATCTGCCCTACAAAGGTCTATCTGCCGCACACTGACAGACGAACAGCATTTGCTCATGTAATGCCCATCTCCATATACAGCTCATGCCCTGTGGCCAGTTTTACTATACAGTTTTACTATAGAAACAAATAATGACCACAGCCTAGGTTTTGAGGTGAGCAGGTACAAGAGCAGGACAGACAGACAGTTTGCCAAAAGAACCTCCTAGCCTAGAGAAGATCTAGGCCAGCCATAGGTATGCTCCTGCACAAATCCTTCAAGCCAAGCCGGCAGTTGCTCTCTGGACACCACAGATGCTGGCACCCTTGAGGCTTTTCTGGTGTGCCAACTGCTGAGCTGAACTCTACCTTCCAGAAGCCAAAAGCCTTATGCCCAGAGCAGGACTCCACTGTTCTAAGTCCCATAAGTATATATAAAAGGTTGTTAACCTGAACAGCCAGCTCTGATTGACTCTTGGGAAGGATGAAATCAAGAGGTAAAATAGGAGGTTCCAGCACACCAGTGATATGTCAAACCCTTAATCCAATGGACTATCAGCAGGCCAAAGGCATTCCTCGCTGCTGTTACCATGAGCAGAGCCAGGCTGCTAACGCAGCCTCCTGGGATCTTCTTCCTTTCAAATGGGCAGATCTAACCAGTAGCAACAGTCAGCCCAGTGAACAGCTAAGCATGAGAACTGAGATTAGCAGGAAGGGAAAGTGAGTTAAATAATTGAAGGGACATGAAGCATAGCTCAGTAGATTTTGCGTCACAGTTCAAGTGCTGAAAGCTGGAAACTCAAAGATTTCCTCCCTGAATGCAATAAAGGAATGCAAAATCATTTTCTTATTTCAAAGTCAACTATTTGTTTCATCGTCCAGCTCTGCACTTCCCAAATGTACTGGTAGGAATAGGGTGTTGTAAACAAAGTTTTACAAAAAAGGAAGGTTAGCGCACAAACATATTTTTCCCATTACTTCAATACTTCCTGCAAGCTTTGCAAGCTTGGTAAAGAAAGAGTCTATTTAAAAATTTAGGGTGGGGAAGAATTAGCTCAACAAAACCATAAACAGATTTTCTTTACACTTTCAGTCCAAGAGAAAAACAAGACAGGCTATGTGCACATTGATGCACACAACAGCAAAATCATTTTAAAAATAAATAAATTGGGAGGGAGAGGGCATCAGAGAAGGGTGGGGGAAAAGAAAGAGTTGAGAAACTTTGGCCAGGTTCTAAGAGCAGAGACCCTGAGCATTTGGTTCTTAAAGCACTTAAGAACACATTGGAAACCTGCCATGTGCCAGATCAGGACTGTGAGCATGCAGAGAGGATGACACATGTTGCTATAATGCTATGATCTGTCTCTGTGTGCAAACCCTTGAGTAATAAACTACATTATTTTCTGTAGATGTAACACAAAGGAATCCATTCCACTTACCCAGTGACCTTCCACACAAATCATCCAAAACCATTATTATTATTTTCCAGTGACAAATACTAAAGGGTATAAAACTTAATTCCCTTCTCCTTATTCTCTCCTCCAACAAGTCCTGACTCAGTTTACCAGAACAAGCCAAAGTGGCAGAGTTAAGCTACAAAAGAGCTTTACTCCACTCCTCTCACTGAAGTCTCTATTTATAATGGTAGGACAACTCTAAGCTATGTGAGAGCAACAAGGTTCACTGCACTTGCAGGATTACCAATATAAAGTATTCAAGGAGTCATCTAGCATGCAATGAGTCAAAAATCTAGGCAACTTCAAGGAGGAAAAATCTCAGGCGACTAAGGCAGACACATGGATCCCTGTATAACGTTTGCTGCCGCAGGATCCATTAGTTTATTTCCATGAGTTTAACAGACTAGATTTAGTCTGCAGACCTGGGAAGATGTCGGTAAAGCTAGCTACAATAAACAGTATCAGTCCAGTTGTTGCAGTCCCAACAGGGTCACTGATTATTTATTAAAGTCTGACAGCAAGCAGTCTCCAAGCATGGCGCAAGTGGGGTAGAAATTATTCTAGGTTTTGAAAAATCACCATTTCCATAGGGAGGCTGTCATTTATTATGCAATCACGAACCAAGTGAACAAATTCCCCACCAGCTAATAGCCACTCATAAAGGTTTAACCATAGAGTTTCAGCTTACAAATTAAATGGTTTTGCTCTGGCATGAGACCCAGTTTCTTCTTCAAAGCTCTGGAATGGCATAATAGAAGAATGGAGTGTTATTTCCAAACTTGCATCTTCTATCCACAGGCTGATAGAAGCCAAGGAGGAAACACATACAAGGGATGAGCATTTATTAAGTTTTATGGATTCTTACAGTTGGAAAAAAAAGAATGCCAGTGGTACAGCACACAAGCATGCATGAGCACCAGCCAGGTGAAGAGTACAAATGTACAAGTCACCTGGACTCTGTCTTGTCCAAGGCATCACATTCCAAAGGAAAAAAAAAAAAAAAAAAAAAAAAAAAAAAAAACTTTCCCCCTTTCTCGAAGATTATTAGGAGCATAACCCAAGATCTATACCAAGATACCAAGCATGGAGCGAAGCATGGTTTGACTTCCTCAAGGGTTAACAGAGCAAACCATTATGTGACCATTTATTTCAGCCATCAGCTGAAATCAAGCCTTCATAGGAGAATCCCTTAAATCACACTGAAGCCTTGAAGGAGGAATTTCTCTCCTTTCCCTTCCTCTCCTTTCACCATTTTTCCTCTTTCTCAAAAGCCTGCAGTCACTACTCATGGCCAATCACTGAAATCAATGATTTATTTGTAGTTAAGCAAAATAGGCATCTTAATCTCTTATGCATGTTGTTGCACTTCATACTTACAGGTACCTTCTCCAATTAACACAGTCCTACATGATTCTACCAGCATAAGAAAAAGCACTTACACTGAAATAACCAGATTTCTCTGTTCAAACTATGTAATACAGAAGCATGCACTGTATATGTTTTTTACTGAAACTAAAGCCGTAGCTGCTACCTACCTGCAAAATGGAATATTTCCTTAATGCATCAGTTTCCAGTTCTTCTTCCTTGCTTGCACACATCTTTAAAGTGTCAGTAGTTGCTTCAGCTGTGTTGAGATTCAGGGCTGGAAGAGAACACATTACACCAAAATTTACAGCCGCAGTTCTGAAAGATAAGGTGATCCTTGGTTACTAAATACTAAAAGGAAAAATAAAACAACAAACAATTCAAGCAGTCTCCCAACTCGCTCCGTTCGCCCCACCTTCTCACCACAGAGAAGCTGTAGTACATCTTCGGTAATGTATCCCCAAAGTACTGATTTTTTCAGTCAATTAGTGAAACAACCCTTTATCAGAAGTTAACCTAGTAAGCTGAATTAATTGCCAAGCACCCAACCATAGTGTTCTCAACCCAGTAAAAGCAAAAGCACGCTCGCTGTGGTGTGTTAGTAGCTACAGAGACACTGGCCTCCAGTTATCGCTACCTGCTTGCTTAGTTCATTAAATAGGCTGAGGACGAGAAACCTCAACTAGCTGAGAATGTATTTAAAGAAGCTATCACAACCGCCTGGCCAATGCTGCTGCAGCCTGTATCTATATATAACCCGCAGTTTTACTTTCAGCTCTGAGCTTCCCCTCTCCCCTCCGTCTCCCTCAGCTGCCGTCCAGTCCCCGTTCCCTCATCCCGGTAGAAGCAGTAAAGCCAGCCCTATGTATTTCATAATTTCTAAACTTAACTGTATAAAGGGATAAGGAGCCAAGTAGATTTCTGGGACTAAGTTCAGACAGAGGGAGAAAACTATGCATTAAAAAAAAGAAAGAAAAAGAAAAAGAAAGGAAAGGAAAAAGAAAGAGAGAGAGTCACCCTGGAAAAAGGAGAGCCAGAACTTCTGACAAAGATGAAAAACAGAAAAAGTACGCTGTGATTCTTAAGCAAAGGAAAAATCACATTTGTTAACGGCTCTGTACTAGAGCTTTGTCAATGACAAGTTTTCTTCATCTCACATGCGTCACATCCCCCAGCAACAAGTCCAAAGTATCTCTGCTTGCCTCAGCCAACATATGTTCTCTGTCAAAAACCTCCTGCCAAACCCCTACTGCTCACTAAATTGCTTCTTTCAGGTTACATTCTGCTGATGATACACTTTGCTGACAACTGTTTCTTTGGGGGGGGGGGGAATAGTACTGAGAGATTGATTAAAATAATTAGCACAGACATAGGACAACGTGGGAAGGCTCCTCCCTACCCCTCCCACATACTGCAAACAAGAAGCTTCCACTACGGCTATAGCATCAAAACCTGAATTCCTAGCAGGAGTTTAACAAAAGAAGAAGGAAAAAGAAGGCAAATGAATTGTACAAGCGTTGAGGGACATACCAGGATTTTCCCTGGCTACGAGCTCGGGCGCTGAGATGCTCTCGGGCGCGCGCGCCGGGTGCTCCAGCCCCTCCGGCCGCTCGCCGCCCCGCACGCCTCTGCTCCAGCTCACGGCGCTCCCCGGGCCGCCCGCAGCGCGCGAAGCGGCCGAACCGCCCCCCCTCGCCCCCTCCGCGGGGACAACTCCCATCCGCCTTCCCCAGCCGAGCAGGGCTCGTCCGGCAGAGCCGCCGCAGCCCGCGCGCTGCAGGTGCCACCGGCTCCCGCGCTCATCGGCTCTGGCCTGGAAGCTGCTTTCGCGGTACCGCAGGCCTCCGCCGCCCCCGCGCCCGCCGCCCCCGCGCCCGCCGCCCCCGCGCCCGCCGCCCCGGCTCTGGCGGCCGCCTGGCAGCAAGCGGCGCGGAGCAGCTCGCGACAAGCCTCGCGCCGGCACGGCCGCTTCCTGGGCCGGACTTCGGGCCTCCGACCCCGCACGCTCCGCGCGGGCCAGCCTCCGCGAGCGCCCGGGCTGCGACGCGCAAAGCGAACACCACTTTAAGGGCAAATTCAGCCATAAATCTGACAAAGGAGATCGTTTCCTTGTTCAGAGACCAAGGGAAAACACTTCGGATGCCCACTAGATGCAACCCCTTCCCCTGCTCCGCCGTAAAACGAGGAAAGATTTATTCTTAACCAGTTAGGTTTCAACACGCTTGGAAAGAGTCCAATGTCGAGTGCTGGGACCTTGACATAACAAGTGACGACATTTTATAAGCCAGGAAAAGTTTAACATATAATAAGAAGCAAATACGAGACTGCTGATTAAGTGTTTTGTAGTCCAGCAGCTTGTGTAAATGCCCTGCAACAACTTGCACAACATTATAGTCTCCAAAATGAAGCGATAACAAAACAGCCCTGGCTGCTTATCTTTCCTTCTTTGATAACAGCAGCTAGAGCAGACTCACAGTTCTGAAGTACCCACAATTACTGTTCCTCTCACTTTATTATAAAGCGGTCATGGCTATGGTGGGTTTAATATCATGCACACATTCATTTAGGGATTAAACATATGTATAAGACCTCCTTGATCGTTGGAGTGCTTCAAGTAAGGAGAGAGACTTGCCCGTAACAGTTGGGGTGGGGGGGTGGAGGGTGGTCTCTGTACTTCCCTAAAGTTAAAGGTGTTTTTAAATAGAAACTCAAACTGGAAATAGGGAAAAAAATCTGAGTTTTCTATAAAGCCATTTCTGAAAACACAGAGCTAAAGACTGCAAATCTGGCAATGTGAGCCACTATCACCTTATCCAGGTCCTTGAATTGCCTGAAGCTGCTGTTCAAGTAAAAGAATATACTGGAGAGCTTGGAGTAAGGGAACGTGGACTGGGGCTTCCTTAGAGCAGCACCTGAAAACAGTTCAGCTGCTTATCACAAGCCAACAGCAGTCAAAAAAGATTATCAATGATTTCTTTTTCTAATTCTTTTCAGGCATTAAAATCCCAGGAATATGTGATAACAATGGTACATTTAGAAAGTTGATGAGATCATTCTATATTAGGAATTTCCACTGTATATCAAGGGCATTTGTGCGGCTCATAGAAGTTAACATAACTTTTGCCATTCTTTCCCAGTACCACAGTTTTCCTCAAGATTGACTAAGGGGCTCAAAACTAAACACAGTGACTGTTCAAGGAAAGAGAAGAACATGTTTTAAAACACTAGACTTGATACAGAAAATTAATCATCCTAATATACCTGTGGTTTTAAATTCATAATGCCCCGAACCATCTGAGTCAATGGACTCGTAAAAAGCAAGTAAGAAAAGCAAGGCTAACATCAGCATGCTTAAATTGCTGTACAGAGATACACTGCTCTGAGAACATGTCTAGACATTTAAAAGTCCAAACCACTGTAAAACCTCAGAAATAGATTATTCTGTTTTCCCTTCACATGGCAACCTCATTTCAGATTTTTTTAAATGGCTGTTAGCCCTCTTCCTGCTCTGAGAGTTATTCACCCCCCCCCCCACACACACACACGCTATTGGAAACTGCATGATGTTGTCCCACAGCAAAGCCTCCTTAGTAAAGAAATGCAATCTGCTCTGCAGGAGGTTGAGCTGTGTAAAGCAAAAATGATACTTTAAAAGGGAAACAATTCCACTATCTGGTTGTCCCGACAGGAGCGTCCCGGTGCTTTACCTTTTTCATGCTCACTAGTAATTCCAGGACTGGGAAACAGCTCAGAAACACATATATTTTTCAAGATTCTTGCTTCACCAGGGACAAACACCTTCTTGTGAAAATCATGGGACCTTCTGCTCCAAACGTGGCAAGGTTTTCTTGCTAAGCTGCTCCACTTCCCAGTATCTACAACAAAACAAGCCTTGTTCAAAGCTCTTTCTCTCTCTTTCAATTACTGTCAGTCTATTTTACGATGGTTATGATTTAGTAGCTTTCAAAGATGGTCTTGAACTCAGCTCTGCTGCTTCCCATGTCCTGAGTTGACTGCTGGGAGTGCAGCTCTCCCACCGCTGCGCAACAGCGACGCCGTTTCCACCAGGACAGGCAGCGGGTTTTGCTTGCGCATCTGATTCCAACAGAAGCGGCGTATTCGAGTGCAGGCGAGGCAGGAAAGTGGCACAGTTCTCAGGGGAAACTTATCTCTTCCCCTCAGTTTTAATAAAGTTAGTGACCAGACTTCTGGGAAAACAAGGAACCCCTGATCCACGTTCCTAAGTGCAAATTTCGGTCCTTAGCTTTGGAATACCCACTTGGAACACACCAGCGCAAACAAGCTGGTCCTCGTTCTTGTGCTTTTTTCTAGAATTGATTAATGGTGGCTATTACATCTAGCAAGGTGTGAAAAGCTCATTTATATCCTGAGACCTAAGTTGATTTACATGGATCTAAGGAGGGGAAGAAAAAAAAAAGGACTATTTTAAAGAATTTTTAAAAACTAAATGTTGCCCTTCCACTTTCCTTTTTGGTAGCAGAATTCATGAATGAAAGGTAGAAAGGAATCATCTCCTGCTGATTCTGAAACCGTTTTAATCATAGCATCAGTAGGTGTAGGCATTAGGTAGCTAACTCCTGAATAAATAGCAGAGATCTTCTCAGTGCTCTTGCTTGTAAAACAGTAGTATCCTCCAGACCAGAGAAGTTGGCATCTGACTGGCATCTTTGATAAGGCTCTTGCAGGAAAGAGCATGGGAAGGGGATGCCACACATCATCATCCTGACCAGCAAAGTATCTCCAGGGAAAATCTGTTTCTCAGCCCCTTGGGTCCTTCCTCAGGGAGCATCCACACAGCCGAACTGCTCTGATTATTTGCTACTGGCTGGTTCCAGCCCCTGCCTGGGGCAGCACTGGGACAGCGAGGTGCCTACGCGGACCTGGGACTTCGTCTTAAAAACCTTCCAAATCCCAAGGCCCAGTTAGGGACAGAAGAGTTACCATTTAGCATCTCTAAAGTGGCTGTTTCTATTTCTCCTTTTTTTTTTTTTACATAGGGCTAGGAACTTGTCTTTGCTGTTACTTTTTTAAAAAGAAACAGCTATAATAATAACAGCAACCTCATTCACACCCCTCTCTTTCAATCTCACTTGTAACTCAAGTGGACTAGTGTCCTGGAAAGGCTGTATCATCAGGAAAGCCAAGCCATACAACCACCATAAAATTTAAGAATCAAGGTGCATAAAATATTTCAAGCCAACATCTGCTTTTTTAGCGAAGCATGAAAACTTATATAATTTGTAGTCACTTCAATCTTCTCAAGTGCCTGAAAATTTAAGCTACAGAATGCAATTTTTCATTTCTTGCTTATTTTAGATCAAAACCAGCCCTTCTAGCCTTACCTTTCCCTAACAGTGCTGGGTAAAGGGACCACAGAAAAGCCTTTAGACAGCTCCCATGTACAGGGGAATTAACTCCACCTGCACCATGCTTCTGAAAGATATTTCCAGTCAGTTTGAATCTTCCAGTGACTGATGCTCTGCAAACTCTTCAGACCATCAAATCCAGTGTTTAACAATTGCTACCTAAAGGTATTCCTTTCCAAAGGCGGTGTTCTTTAAGAACTTTCCCCAATGTTTAATCTGCATTTTCTCTGCTGCTATTTAAGCCCATGACTTCCTCTCTGATCCAAATGTGAAGGTGGAAAATAAAACAACTCCTTCCTTTTTACGCACTTTTAGGTATATGAAAACTTATTTCCTCCATCCTTCTTTCCCTTCTTTTTCTTCCTTGGGCCAAACAGCTCAGGCTTGTTCAAACTAGTGGTTTCTAGACCTCTAATCAGTCCCACTACTATCCTCTGGACTGCCTCTAATTGATCTCTTTGCTTGTGCCAGACACTTAAGAGGATACTTTTCTGCAGTGTTCTGCTAATACTCAACTACCTCCTTCAGGTTGTTTACTTTCAACTAAAGAGGGCCTAGTTCTATGCCCAGTCCCCAGGAATTCACAAGTGAACACAGACACAGACCAATTTATGTCTCCCTTAGTTAATTTTTCTTGTTAAGCTGAAAATTCCTATTGCTTTGTTTTAAAAGTTCTAAATTCTCTTCAGACTGGATTAAAAAAGGGTATGCCCAGCATCATGCACTGAAGTTCAGCAAAGTGTAGTCAGCTTCTCACTCTGAAAAAGAAAAGGAAAGAACACAGCGGGCTCCCACTCCTCTCATTTTCTTCAGATTGCCCATAAAGATGCTCCTAGGAGCACAGGCAAAAGCTCGTTCTTATCCTTCATGCAGCCAAGCTCCCAGAATTACTGTGCTAGGAGATAAAACAGGAAATTCTCTTACACACACAAAAGAAGCTCGTTACAGGCACACAAATGTCTGAATTTTACTTATGGCCATAAATTATTTGGGGGCAGAAGTGGTCGCTTGTGGTGTATGTTCTGCATACTGCACAGCGGAGCCCTGATCAGCTCTCTGGATCAGGGCTGTGTGATTATCCAATCCAGCTGAAACAGAAGAGCACCGGCTTCCCTTTTGCCCCCAAACCCCAAGTTTACAGCATCCCCAGCAGGTGGGAAACAACCTCCGCTCGTGCACCGCCTCTCGGCTCCCCGGCGCGTCGGGATGCTCTGGGACGGGCAGCTCCATCACGGCCTCCCGGGCTCGCGCTGCGCTCTGGATAAAGCCCCTGAAGAGTCAGCAGAGCAGAGGGACAGACGAGGACTCCGTCTCACGCTTGCAACAGTCACCCAAAGGACGGGGCACGCTGCTCCCCTTCTGCAGTGCGACAGACAGGGCATCAGGAGCAGAACTTCCTACGCGCTATATCGTATTGCCTAGGAGCTCCAGCTCTGCTGAGAGGGAGCAGACGTGGATGCCAACCCTCCCTGGCACAGGGGAAGAATCGCTGTCGCTTTCTTACGCTCCTTTTCTGAATCCCACCACCTTCCTCTTTCCTTTCTCCATTTTTCCCAGCTGCAACCATTGGCGCAGTTCTCAAGCGGTTTGGAGGAGCAAGGGCGCAACGAAAGCGGCCTTCAGGAACAAGGAGTTTAGCTGCCAGAGCATTTCCCACAGACCGAGAGGTGCCCTCCAGGTGCAGGAAGCTCCCAGGTGGGAAGGTGCCCCAGCCCGCCCCGGGGGAGCGGGGCTGCTCCCGCAGGAACGGAGGCATTCCCGGCACAGCCCGGCAGGCAGCGGGAAGCGAGCGCGTGGGGACAGGCAGCACCGGGAGCCAGCAGTCACGGCACCACCGTAAAACAAGTTACTGATACCGCAAACCCAAGGCTCTTCACTCTCAGCTTCCGCGCACAGCCTGCTTAAAGCTAAATGGTCCTATCTGCTGCACACTGAGCTTGCAAAATCCTCAGTTAGCAAACACAAAGCACGCTGACGGTTTTCACACGCTGCAGAATATTTTTTTTAAGGTGGTTCGTCACTTGAACTGTCAGCTTGAAATCTAATCGTTTTAAAGAGTGAATAAAATATTATATATTACATTCAAAGGCTGCAACCACTGCCAAATTCTCCTGACAATTTTTATGGGATTATAATCATACTCTTTTTTAAATGTTTTATTCTCTTGCTTCAATGCCAGAGAGACAGGCAAGCAATACAGGAAACCGAGTATTTAAGAAACGTACATGACAATCCAAAAAAACCCTGAAAATACAGCAAAATTTCGCTCTATCCCCCCTCTTCAGGGAAGTATTTCAGGAAAAGCATAGTTAGGTGCTGGTTGTAAAGCAGCAGCCAAAACAGACATCATTTTTTCAGACATCAGGGTAATTTTATAGTGGGTTTTACTTTTTTTAAAAAAAAAAGGAAAAAAAGGAAATGCACTTTTAATGGAGGCAAACAGGTGGGAAGACGAGTTTTACATTTCTGCCATTCAGAAATACACAGCTCTCGGCAACAGCTCAACTCCACAGCTAAACCAAAGGAAAGGTCAGTGCGCGCCCGAGCACACGGACGAGCCAAGCGCCCCACCGGCCCCCTTCCCTGCCTTACGCGTCCTGCGCTGTCACCGGGTGTTCGCCACTCAAAGCCTATCGCCTTGTCCTGCCTTCAAACTCTGCTTCTGCGTGAAGTGTGACAGGTGAATTGACCCATCTTTGGTCTTGAAAGTTCAGAGTCAGCCACCTTCCTCCTCGCGCTACAAACCTGCACTGTCTTAGCAGCTCCACTGCCAGTCCAGCAAATTACTAGCTGCGTCCTGATGCCACCTCCTGCAGGGGCACGGCCAGCCAGCTTATGCCTAGAGGACATTACAGAGAGTTATACAAAACAAATATTTTGGCATTTGTTAGTCAGAATTTAAATGTCTTTTTTTTCCTCCCAAATTGCCTGCAGCTCAGCAGTGTTTGCTATACAAAGAGGACAAACAAAATTGTCCAGAAATGGAAGCAAATTCTTATTTGCCCAAATTAATGGGCAAATTTTACAACAATAACACAAAAAAAAGTTTGGTTTGTTTTTTTCCCCCCTGCAAGGCACTTCTTTGCAGGGCAGTGTTTCTTTATAAAAGCATTCCTCTTAAAGCACTTCTCCTGTGAAGCTCCCCTTTCCAACAGCTACTGTTACGAATCTGTGATGAAAGACTTATTCAGCAGGGTTTGGCACATGAATAGCACCCAAACCGGCATAGCAAGCCTTGCAGTTTTATCACAAGCTTCTTAATATTTGGAGAAACAAAAGATGCTCTTGCTGGGAGCATCAACTAGGAAAAGTTTCAGCTCCCGGAGTCACGAGAATCTCAATTTTCCTCTGGGGAAAGAGGTAAGTGTCTAGACACCCTGATTCTGGAGAAAAACTCCTAAGCGAGAATGCAAGGTGATCTAGATTTTCAAGGACTGAAGAACCAGCAGAAAGATCTTTTGATGTATTATCACGTGATTTTTACCCAGCCTCAGAATTTTGCAGGGTCTCACCGGTGGTTTCTGATTCTTCGGAAGCGGGTGCTGGGGATGCGAGGGAGCGACGCTGCGAATCTCAGCTGTAGAAGCGTCGTCAGAACATCACCCCATGCGCTTGGCCAGTTCTGCTCGGGGGCAGCTGCCCCCAGTGCTGCAAGACTCTTTGGCCAGCGCTTAACTACAGGCACACGGGCAGTCCACCGAGGATCCACACGGCTGAAAGCGAGGACTCGGGCTCAGCTGAACAGAGAAAAGGTTTGCTTGCCTGGACAGGGCTGTGCGCCCCTGGGCTGTAGAGCTGATCTAGGCATTTAATCCTGCTTAAAAAGAAAAGGGGGGGGAGGTCTTGCTCTCCCCTCCCTCACCCCCTGCTTTTCCCTTTCCTTGCCTCTGCAGTCACTCTCTATCCTTTCACTAGCTCAGGACATGCCAGACCCTTCCAAGAGCTAATTCAACTGCTGAGCAGCAGAAAGCAGCCTGCTTTTATCCCTAAACATTAGATCAGATCAGCTGTCTCACAAAACTCTAACTTAAATTTGAAGCAAAGCTGGGGAAAAAAAAATGGAAATAAAAATCCTATACTGATTCCCAACAGACCCATGAAGTAGGTCTATTAAAGTCTGGGGGATGCTTAGATGCGGAAGGAAAAGGGTAGGCCCTGGTAGCATGGATAGAAAGCTCTTGCTAGAGAAGAGACTGAGCTCACAGCACAAACCTCCGAGGAGAAGCTGCCGGTGAGAGTTCCCAGCAGCCATGGGATATGTAGTACCTTGATCAACACGGTGATCTGTACTGTTTCCAGTGATTTGGTTAAGCCAGACGAGCCAGAGCACTGGGGCACGCTGTCTCCGCTGTATACCATGTGTGTAGTATCTACACGTTATTCTTACGCACACATGCACACACACAGCCCCAACTCCAGGCACAGCTCTCGTTCTGTTCTTTTATTCTTCGCCTTCTGTGCCAGAGACAAACTGCACAACCAAACAAAGTGGGCATCCGTAACACAGGGAAAAGGAAATATTTCAGCAATGAGAAGATTTTAACTGGACTCTCCTAAGAGGCAACATTAAAATGAAGGGGGAAGAAATAAACAAACAGAGGAGAGAAGAATCGACTTGTTGGTATCAGCACTGCCAACTCCTAAAACCTAAGTCAAGCCCCAAACACCATGGGACTGGCGCCAGGTCAGCAGATACTTAAAGAAAAAAGAGGAAAAAAAAAACCCCAAAACCCCAACAACAACACAGGCTAATATGAGATGGAGTGAGAAAGGCATCTCAGTACTCCCCCCTTCTGCCTAAGGATTCAGATTTCCCAGCTTTTCTCTGTAATCACAAAACTCAGAAGGTGTTTTTCTTAAAAAAAGGAGAGATTTTTCACTTCAGTCCCTGGTTCTGAATGCTGGGCTTTAAAGCAAAGTATCAAATACCACGAGATAGTGACAAGCTGCAAAAGCTGGCAACCAGCAGAATCATTTTCCAACCAGCTCAATTAGGGTCTGCTCCAGAGCAGCTGGTCACAGCCTGACCGATGCCAATGGATTCTCAAATCCTTCTCCTAAATGTAGAGTTTAACCCCTAAACTCTATTACGCAACAACAAGAACGCCACTATAAATACGCTGCTCTGCACCACGTTAATCAGGGCCAGTTCTAAATCTGGCTCACCCATCAGTCACAAAAAGTATAAATATTCTCTCTGGTTTTTGGTGCAGTATTCCCAAGTCGATCTGGAGAACCTAAGGAGTCATAAGCTATAATTAGAGGTTTCTTATAAAAGGTGTTTGTGATGCCTGTCAACACAGCTCCAGAACTGAAGGAGACTTTGTATAGAAGGTGCTCGTAACGTACCGAGGGACAGCAGCCCATTTTTTGGCTTTTATAAAGAGGCCAACTTGTTTACTTGCCTCAAATGACCTTTCCTGCTCTCTGTTTTGTGAGAGTATTTTCAGCTTCTAAATTGACTAATGCCATTTTAAAAAGGAAAAAAATAAAAAAGCCCTCAGTGAATTGGTTTAAAAGCTAAATTTTTCTCTATAGCTCAAATGCAGTTACCAGTTAATTCTTTCTTTTTTTTTAATATATATATATATATAAAAAAAAAATCCTACGCAGGACGTGCACATTCACTCATTCATTGTTGTATGGTTGTTGACATTAGCTTTTATTTTTAAAAAAACATGAAGTGTTGAGGGGAAATGAAACAATGCGATACTTCTTTGAGACAGTCTCTAACATTAAGAAAATATGCAAAGAAAATAACATAGTTATCATACCTTCCCACAGAATGCTGGGCCTGAATTTATAAAATAATAAATATTTTTCAAAGCAGTCGGGCAGGCTTGATTTTTCTTTTCTTTTTCCTCTAAACAACATCTGACAACGCGTGCGTCACCGTAGCCTGAGCCTTCAGGAGGCAGAGGACTCGCGAGCAACGCACTAGGCAGGATCTCTGCAGACCTGGTCTCTGCTCTCACCTGCCACGAAACTGCTGCGCGACCCTGGGCGGTTCGCACATCGCCGTCCCCCCCCCCCTCCCCCAGCTTCTCCACGTAGAAAACGGGGAATAATTCAGATTCTCTGGCTTTCTGGTGGAGCACCTTTCACCCCCCTCCCCAATAACCAGTGCTGAAGCTGAAGGGGTATTTTCACATCATTCAGCTTTCTGCTGAGGGAACAGGCATAACCCTTTGTAACAGGTTCTCCAAAGCACTGCTTTGTCTGTAAGACTGTTTGACTCAATTTTCCCTATTTTCAGGAAAAAAAAAGAAAAAAGAAAAAAAAATTAGCTAGTTAGCTGCAAGATTAGCAATACCTTGTATCTGTGATTCAGGCTGAAGAACACTCCTCATCTCTTTTTTTTTGCAATCATGAGAAAAACAGTTACGCTGCACATACTATTTCTCACTATAAAGTTTACTACATTCAACTCTAGAAAAATTTAGGCCTTCCTCCTCACCAACAGCTTATTAATGTAAGATGCGACTACTGAAAATTCAGAAAATAGCCTGTATTCACCAATCAGCTCAGCAGTTTGGGTTTTCTTCATCTGAAAGCAACATGCTAATTATGGTACTGGTGTGAATATTTCCCATTCACATTTGGAATTTACAGCACCATAGGGAATTGATTAAATTAGAAGAAAAATACAAAAAAAAAAAAGAAAAAAAAAAGAAATCAATGCTGTTTTAAATTCAACATAATATTTTTGAATTTTATTTGAGTCTTAGGCCTACGAAGAACCGACAAATCCAGCTCCAGCAGAAAACACGCACCGGGCAGCATTTCTGAGTGTTAAGAGGCAGAACAACAATTACATCTCTGAAGCAAACATTTGGGGAAGGTGAAGCAAGCCTACCTCATTCATCCATCTGCTCTCCTGTTCACAGCATCCTCCGTTGCGTCCTACTAATTTCATCCTTTCCTACTTGACCAACGGTTGCAATTAGAAAGGAGAACCTCCTCGTGCACGGAAAGCAGCCTCCACCTCCAAAACAAGGAGGTCATCAGCGTTAAATCGCCGCTGAGCACGACGCACGGAGCTGCGGGGAGCGGGAGCAGGAACGGCCCTCGCATCACCCCGCCGAGGACGCGGCCAGCGCGCCAGCGCTGTTAACAGCACGGCTTCGAGCACGCGCGGGGCTTAGTTTGTGCCTTGCAGCACCGTTTACTTGGTGGTTGCCCCTCCAAGCAACGGCTTGTTCTCGTCCCCCCCCAACTCCAACACTCCTGACAGCATGTTGAAAACTGCAACTGGAGGAAAAAAAAAAACACACAAACAACAAACCAAACAAACTACATCTATCCAAGATGCCAGAGAAGATCAAAGTAGCGACATGAAAACTTTAAAGCCTCCTTTAAACAATACGCTGCTCGCCCTCTAAAGCGGCGGTTTTCCTCCCGCTCCCCACAAGCCCCTGGGGATCCACAAGCTGCTTAGAGGCGTCCACAGAAGGTGACTAAAAAAGCCAATTTGCTGCTCTACAACCTACAGATGTGAAATTCTTAAGGGAACCAACACCACGCTGGAAAGCATGAAGGTGTCCCCAGATCAGAACAGAAGACTGAAAACTACATCTGAAGGACAGGCATGACTTCAGCAGAGGCCTGAGCGTGAAGCAAGGCCAGGTACTAGAGCCTTCCGCGACGAAGCTTATTTTTATCCCCCGCGCAGCAGAGACGTGGGGGCATCCGCGCGGGCAAGCCGCCAACCTGTTAAGGGTTGCCCCGAGTGAAGGCAGCGGCTTGCACAAGGTAGCGCAAGGCAGGGAGCAGGACCCGGGCCTGCTGTCACCCTAGACATGCAGATCAGCAAGGAAATGATGCCAGCTAAAACAGGAGGAAAAATGCAGGCAGAGCAAAGGGAGCGTAGGAGGAGCTCCGGAGCAGTTAGGTCCAGGTGGGTACAGGCAGTGACTGCTCCTAAGAGCGGCCGTTTATAGGATTAACCCCCAGCGCACCGGTTCCAAAGATGCCTCTCCCAAAACTGTTCCACTTTAAAGTTTGTTGTAGAAATACCCCAAGATAGGAAGTGCATAACTCAAATTACCAGCAATCAGAAACCGAGCGGCGTGCGTGCAGGATCAGACCCGCAGGTCTCCACATGAGCGACCTCCTCACCAGTGGGACGCAGATGCTGTCCAACAGCTCTCCTAGCGTGACAGTCTAGGCCCAGAGGCAAAGCAAAACCCTCGTCCCATTGGAACTGGGAAGAAACTTTGGCGAGTCAAAGCACCAGTATGAGATCTGAGCTCCACAGAGTATATTAGGACCAACAACCTTACTTTTAAGAACAGAATCATGGATAAAACTGGGTACAGGGAAAGGTGGCTTCCATACCCTCCCTCCTCCAAAAGCAGCACTTTTGTAAGCACTACAGTGATTCCCTAGATCAAATCTCTAAACATTCCCAAAGGTTTTCTAAAGAATTCCCTCGCTCAAAAAGCAGCCGGACACACACAGGTCTTCACTGGCAGGCATGAGTGACACGAAAGCAGATGAAATAATTCAGTCTTCCGGACGCCAGGAACAGAGAATAAGGACACCAGCAGACCTCCAGAAACAGCGCTGGCGTGCGGCGGGCACGTGCAGCAGCGCAAACACGGCAAAGCTCCGCACGTGCTGCGCACCCACCAGGAATCTGCTCCGCAGGTTGGGCGGCCGGGACAGCGACGTGCCGAGGGGCAGCTATCTACCGGCGAGACGAAAGCTAAAAGCAAAGGCCCCGCAACTCTGAAATGGTTACTGCATCGCCCTCGGCTTCTTTCCTGCTTGTAAAGCAACATTCAAATGCCAAATACTTGGAGTACTGAGTGCAGTCTGTTATTAACAACATCCGCTGTACTTCATGGAACACAAATGACCGGGGGAGAGGAGCGCAACAGGTGGATTACGGTCTTGATAAAATACTCACGCTCATTTGCTAGCTCTGAACCTAGACGACAAGTCTGCTTCCTCTCTGTCAATGCAACTAAGGTTTTTTGCCTGATTTTTTTTTTTAATTAGCTCTGCCTCTATTAAACAGAGGCACAGCCATTTTCTAAAATATTTTCCTACATGGAATTGATTCTTAACAAAAACAAAAAAAGATACACTTCAGAAAAGGAGTCTACATATACACACTTATGACCTGCTTAAGAAAATGCAACAGACTCACATAATGTACTGCACGTGTTTCAAGATGATACGTTTCTAACACTCAACCACATGACTAGCCTACAAGTAACATACATAACAGCCAATTAACCTTAATGCAAAGAGCAAACACATTCATCTTGCCTGGACTGTAAAAAAGCCACATTCCAAAAAGTGCTCATGCCATCACAAAGACGCGTTCATGCCACATCTGGCTCATCAAGGTCTCTAAAACCAGTGAAAAATTCGTGCCTGAAGTGCTGAATGAACCAATAACCTCTAAAACACTGATTAGAACCAAAAATCACTATTTCCTACATAGACTGCAAGAAAAAGTCAGGAATATCATTTGAGCATCAAGGTCCAAAACAGCCCTTTTGCTATCAATGCCCCACAGTTAGCCCCAAGTCAGCACTTGGAATTACCTGGGAAAGTCTCAAGTACTTGAGTACTAGGTACTCAAGTCTGTTCTCTGCACAGACGGAAGCAGCCAGCAGTACGGTTGAATCCTTAAGGCAGAGGCCGCAAGCTTTAGGTCATTAACTATGCCACACATGAAGTAGCATCCAAGTCATCTGTGTCTTCAATCACCTATTACACAAAATACACTCCAAATGCTTCAGTGCGCTACTACAAAGATTCCTGCTACTGCTACAACGAGGAGATCCGGAGATGAAGATCTATCAGATCAAATATCAACCTGAATTTTGGTCTATGTAAACTCTTTCTTCATACTTTTTTAAGAGCAGAAAACAAGTTTAAATCCCTCTTTGAAGAGGCATAGGTGCTGACTGACCCCAGGTTCCTTGGGAAAGCCAGAAGAATGGACTGCATCAGGCAGCAGGGCACACACTTTCAGCAGTAATAATACTTCCCACATGGGAACATCTAACCATTGGACTTTATATTTCAGAAGTCCGGTAGAAATACCACAGCTGGGGTCTGCTATCTGGGAAGCCCAATCAATAGCAAGACCCCAAAAAGGTATGCAAGTTGATTTTATTAATATTGCTGGGTTCTGAGAGTTTTATTTTTAAACCGTCTTATGCAGTTCCTCTGTCACATAGGAATAAAACTGAATTCTCTCCCCAATTTAGCAATCCACAGCCAATGCTCATGCTAATCCATTGCCTCCTCACTAGTAAGACATTCAGCCCTTATCCTAAGGGGCGCTCACTCTGGCAGACTTGGATCCCTGTAGACAAAATGGAATTTTAGGCCCATCCATCAGTCCAGGTGGCAAACAAAGGAACCATGTTCACATACACACACCTAGTTTAGAGACAGGGCATCAATCCAGAAGATTGTTAGGTTCCTAACTGAGATATGGTCTCCTCTTGGCAACCCACTGGCACAAGATCACTTTGTTCTTTAGGGCAGTCAGCTACGTCAAAGTGGCAGCACTTTTTCTAAATTATTTGCTAATGGCTGATGCTGCCATTCACCTAATACTCTATATACTAAAATCCCCAACACTCTGCTGACTTCTGGTAAAAATCTAGATTAAAAAAGTGAAGTTTCTGATTTACAGTGCTACAGTTGCAGAACTTGTATCCACAGGAGATGCACATAATTCCAGTTGAAAACACAGACCTACAGTTTGACTGATTAAATACTGTTACTATTGTACATATCTATATGCAATAGGAAACAACACTGAACACACTTGAAAAGAAATACAGTGGGAAGGAGAGGAACAGAGTGGCTACCCATTGAAGTATTAGTATAATATTGGCATGACACCTGAGGGAAATAAGTATTTGCTTGATATACTTCCAAGAGAGAAGTTTTTAGAAGTTTCATGAAACTTTTTTATTTATCAAAGTATCATAGGAGAGAATGTGCGAGCCGGCTGAAGGTGGCCCTCAAAGCCAGAGGTCCATGAACAACCAGCACTGCATTCTCATCTTTCTCACAGGAGCAAACTGACCTTTTAGTACTGGTTGGAGCAAAGGCAGTT
This sequence comes from Rhea pennata, assembly GCF_028389875.1. Taxonomy (NCBI): domain Eukaryota; kingdom Metazoa; phylum Chordata; class Aves; order Rheiformes; family Rheidae; genus Rhea; species Rhea pennata. The sequence goes on from NC_084678.1 coordinate 6,971,074, forward strand.
TGAAAATAACCTCAAAACACCTATCCAGGAAAGGAAGAGTTAAAATATACTGACACAAACAACAGGTCAGAGCCTCCTTGACTAGCAGAAGCCCACTCATCTTCTCTCACCTCAGTGAATAATTAAGTGCTTATTACTTAAATTTACCCCACCCAGGTGCTGCTCTTCATTAAGGACAATCTACAGGCCAAATTCCAAGACTCCTTCTCTACCCTACTTCTGACAGGGCCCTCTCAAGAATCCCTGTATTAAAGCAAACAAACAAAGCACATAAGAAAAACAAACAAACAGCCTTCCCCCTAAATCAGCTGGAACATGCATCCCTCACAGCTTCTCCAAAAAGCTCATCTGCTCAGAAAAAAAGAATAAAGGGATGCCCCAGCCCCAGGCTGATTTTTCTGGGCATTAGTGGATAGGAGCAATTGGGTGGAGCAATAATGGAAACTTTTGCAACCTTAACAACATGCTATTTTTTCCCAAGCAAGCACTAAAACACATGGGGGGGTCTGGCTGAAGCTTTAAGGGTAGTGCTATCATTCAGTATGTGGAGCCTTGTAAGAGTGATCACTACAGTAAAACACACACTTTAGGAGGCTCATTTTCTAAATGGCTTCTATTTCTGAAAAAAATATGCAATAGGAGGAAGAAAAGCACACACAGATAAAAAGGGATTTCAGTTAAATGCACTCCTATCATGCATATAGAGAAAGGAGAGGGCATCAACAGAGTCATTCTGAAAAGAGAAAAATCATGGAATTTTTGAAATTTAAGAGTAAATGTTCTCCATGCAAGGATGAGCCATCGCTGCAATTACTATAACTACATCTGGTGACAAATCAACCACTTTGGCTCAACTCTTGTGCCATGTGTCATCGCTAGCTCCTCTAAATCAGAGTCCTCAACCAAACAAGGCCTCAAGTGATTTTACTTCATGTTTAAAATGCAAATGGTGTGAGTTTGCATTGTTATTTAGAACATTTGTCAAGAAAAAAAAGAAAAAAAAACAAAGAAGGGGAGAAATACAAGACTTTTTTTTTTTTTTTTTTAATTAGAAACATCATCCCTCTCCTACTCAACAAAGGAAAAAAGGTCATCACAGCTGGAAGAGGAAGAGAGAGGCTGCAGCTCTTCACCACAAAGACTGGCAGTCTAGTGGCAAGCACCGGAAAGCAAGGTCTTCTCCAAATTTGCCTCCCCAGAAAGACCTAGATTCATTCCACCCAGAACAGGTGCCTAGGTTATAAGCCAAGTCATTCTAAGCCTCCTATTTAGTTAATGCAGAGAGCAAAGCTTGTCTGGGAGCAATTCAGAGCCTACATGGGGATAACCATTCTTTGGAATAACAGATCTGTCCATCGGCAAGGTGGGAGGAATCTGGGCCTGGCTGCAGGCTCCTTTTCTCCCAAGCAACATCCCGTGTTTCAGGGCCATGCCAGCTCCCTGTGAGCACAAGGGTGACAATAACTTACATTTTTAGTGAGCAAACTGAGAATGTACTCCCATCATCTCTCCACAGGATGAATCCCTCTCATGCCTTTTTACATGCAAATCAGGTAGAAAAGATTTTAAAAAAATGGGATGGGAAACAAGGCATACTGTAGCAAAACAGAAACAAATCAGCGCACAGGAGTTCGCTTGCACAGTTACACAAGCTGAAAAGGCTGAACAGGACGGGGGGGGGGGGGGAAATGTCTGTTCCCCTGTTCTGCCTTTTGTTGGCATAGATTTCCACAGACTCTAAATTATTTGTTTCCATTCCCAACAGTCTTCTAAGCTAGCTAGAGCCCTGCCTGCATTTGACAGGAAACAAGCAGCCCAGTCCCCAGAGGGGATGAACATCCACCACTCTCACTGAATATGAGCAGGTCTTCCAGGGCTCACCACCTCTGAGGACGCGGCCTCACGCTTGGAAATGACAAACAACGCACCTAAACAACAACCACCTCGCTCACAGCAGCACAGTCCTCCTTATTCTTTCACCGGTGACACAGGAAAAGGCTCCTGGAGGACTGCAACCACAGGTTTGCCAAAAAATCCTCGCGTGAAGCACGCTGCAGGCCTCCAGACCTGTTTCACGGTAGGCTGAGCAAACAGGCAAAGGCCTTGATAAGAGACAGACGCAGGTCCACATGTCAGGGTTACACGTTCACCAGCAACTGTAAATCCAAGTTTTTGATATTTTAGTAGCTACAAGACTAGCAGAGGGAGCTGCTTTTACATAGTAACACCATAGTAACCGAGGAAGAAGATAATGAACCTAGCGTAGCTTAAATACACGCAGGCACCACATTTTTGGAGAGGAAGAAGAGGAGGTCTAACTAGGAAAAGAAAAATCTTCCCACTATGCAGAAAGCCAGATGAGGGAGGGTAATATTTGTACAAAGGAGACTGTGTGGCACAGTGCTGCTTAGAGTCCTCCCTCGCACCCCCCAGATGCCCCTTACTCCCAGTCTGTCCCACCTGCTTTGAGTTTCCCCACTACAGGCTAGTACCAACCTTTGCATATTACTGATAAAAGACAGAAGCCCAGAGTGGGCTGTTTTCGCTTGCTTTTGCAACAGGAGTTTTATTGATAGAGATGTGCTATCAGGAGTGACTTTGGGGCTTCCAACTGCTAGGCTTTCTTACTGCAGCAAGGACTGTGGAGGCTGAACCCTGTCAGAAAAACCTATGCTGAGCTCCAATCCATCTATAATGTAATGAACATAAACTAGAGATTAGGCTGTATACAGCCTCAGAGTAAACATCTGAAACAAAATGTAATCCAAGAATCTTCTCTTTCCCACCCCCAAGGTCAGGTCAGGGCTCTAAAACTGTGTGGGCATTAATACGCTGCAAGTTACTGTGAAGAATTAAAAGGAAACAATAATAGACTGGAACAGACTGCTTCTGAGCTATGGATCCAAAGTTATACAGTATATCAAGGTCAGAGACCCAATCTAGTTAATATAAGTTATCATTAAATTGCCATTTTCCTCTACAGTAAATAAAATGCTATCTTTAATTTGTTTGCCTTTGATCTTCTGTTGTTTTTCCTCCTCCTCCTCTTCATCTCTTAAAGAGAAACTAGCTTAAAATAAGCTGTTCCAGATAATGAAGTAAACTTCTGGCTTTATATCCGTGGAGAACTGCCTCTTAAAAATTCCTTCAGGCACAGCAGTCCTCGGTTTGGAATTGCAGAAATAGCAGGTGGTCAGAACGAACGCCACTAAACCGAAACCGTGCCCCCCTGGGGGGGTGGACGACCACACCGGGCTGGACGAAGGGGCAGGAGAACAGTTCACAGCGAGACAGAGGTCTTCTCCATTTGGGAGCAGAAACTGAAAAAATACACCTGAAGAGGGGCCCACACAGGTTTTCTCCAGGTACATCAGTCTAACGAGACATATTACCTCTCCCCGAAAAGCTTCCCCCCAGTAGCGGGAAAAGGAGAGACTCCTTTAGAAAAAAACTTGTTGAGTTTTCGAAGTTCAGATGAGAAACTACCTCCCCCCCATGCTCGAACCTGGGGAACGGAGTCGAAAGCAGGGAGGCGTGCGGTCACCCCGCGGGGACGGCAGCGCCCGACGAGAGCCGCGCCGGGAAGCCCCGCTCTGCCTCCGGCACCCGCGCCGCCCCCGCCGCGGCGCCTCCGCTCCCCGCGCGGCCGCCGGCCCGAGGAGGCCGCGGGCTCCCGCTTAGCGCCGGGGCTCCGGCCCGAGGGTACCGCACCGAGGCACCTTCCCCAGCGCGGGGAGGACGAGCAGCCTTGTCACCAAAGCGCTGAACCGGAAACCGAGGAAGAGCGGTCTGGGAGGTGCTCCCGGCTCTGCCACAGTTTTCCTACGTAACCTCGGGCAACTCTCTTAACAGCCGTGAGAAGGGGGGGCCCTGCCTCTGCCCCTGCCCCTGCCGGGTCCGCTAAAGCTGGCGTAACCCTGCTCGTTATCTGCTCGGGGCCACAAGGAAGGCCACTCGAAACTGAGCTTTCCGCCCCCAAACCGCGACGTGAGCGGGCTCGGCCGCGGCGCCGAGGGGCGAGCGGGGCCGGGAGGGACCCCGAACCGGCTCCGGGAAAGATCTCGGCCGCCGATGCAAACACGAACTTCGGAACGGCCCCGCTCCGCGCAGCGCCCGGGAAGAGCTTAGGGAGTGAAGGGGGCGAGCGGGGCGGGCGCTGCGCGGGGGCGACGCCGCGGCACCGGGCGCCCCGCGCCCCCCGGGCAGGGCAGGGCAGGGCAGGGCGGGCACCCCGCGGCCGCGCGGCGCCGAGCGCAGCCGAGAGCCCCGCGCCCCCGCGCCGCGATCCGGGCGGGGGACGGCCGGGGACGGAGGGATGGAGCCGGGGCAGCGAGCGGCGGCGGCGCTGCGGCAGCCACCGGCGAGCGGCGCGGCGGCGGCGGGGAGGGGCCGGCTGCCCTCGGCGCGGCGGTGCGGGGCCGCCCCGCTCGGCACTCACCCGCGGCAGGTCCCCGGCCGCCGTGGCGGCGCGGCGCGGTCCGGCGGCGGCCCCGGCCCCGGCGGCGGCTCGGCGGGGCGGGCGGGGGCGGGCGGCTCGGCGGGGCGGGCGGGCGGGCGCCGCCGAAGCCAGGCATTGGCGGGGGGCGGGGGGGAGCGCGCGGGGCGGGCGGGCGCGACACACACCGGTATCATCGAGGCTCCACCGCCGGGCGGGGGGAGTGGTGACGTCACCAGAGCCGGGCCGGGCCGGGGCGGTGCGCGCGCTTGCGCGCGGCTCGGCTGGCACCGGGCGCGGCGGCGGCGGCGCGCGCGCAGCGGGCACCAGGAAGTGCGGCGAGCGCCTGCACTGGAGCGGGCACCGGGAGCGGGCACCGGGAGCAGGCACCGGGAAGGGCGGCGAGCGCCTGCACCGGAGCGGGCACCGGGAGCGGGCACCGGGAGCAGGCACCGGGAAGGGCGGCGAGCGCCTGCACCGGAGCGGGCAGCGGGAGCGGGCACCGGGAAGGGCGGCGAGCGCCTGCACCGGGAGCGTGCGCCGGGAACGGGCACCGGGAAGGGCGGCGAGCGCCTGCACCGGGAGCGTGCACTGGGAAGGGCGGTGAACGCCTGCATCGGGAATGTGCACCGGGGAGGGCAGCTAGCACCTGCACCGGGAGTGTGCACCGGTGGGTACATGCAGCAGGCACGTGCGCTGGGCCCGGGACAGGACAGCAAGCGCGGGCCCCGCGTACCGGCGGCGTGCACCGGATGCATGCAGCAGACACCGGGGAGAACGGACGAGCAGGGAGCCCGGCACCGGGCACGGCGCCTCGCAGGGGCCCGGGCGGAGCGGGCGGTTCCCGCCGGCGCGGGGGGCGGGACGGCTCCGCGGAGCGTGGCCGTGGGGCCGGGCGCGGGGCGTCGCTCGCTGCGCGCCTTGGGGCGGGCGCTGCTGCTGGCTGCCCGCACAGCAGCACCTCCGGGGCTTTGGCAGGGCTTAACAGCGGTGTCAGTTATGAGCAACTGGGGACGCTGGATCCGAGCAGTAACTTTTTTAGGTGTAGCTTGGTAACATGTATCTTGAAATAAGACACCGGCTTTGAACAAAAATTAGACATTTTTCCAGCTGCCTAAATGCGCACGTCATACCTCTTTTCCTGGACTCAAATGCAACTCACAGTTCTGCTGATGTAAATACAATGTGAGTTAGCTAAACCCCAGGGAATATTGTTGGCTTTAGCACATGTATCTTGGCTGGATTAGTGGCACCTTGTACCAGAGAGAAGAGTGCTCTCAGTGCATGGCACGCTCCGGCACTTCGTTCCCAAGGAAGGGTTACTGCTCAGAGCTATCCGCTCTCCCAGTTTTACAGTGCTGGGACTCTGCTGAGTGCCCTGGTTCTTGGAGCCACATAACTGTGTGGGAATTACAGCTTTTTGCTTTTCTTTTTAAGTAAGCTCAAGCCATTTGTTTATGGAAGAAATATGAACTTTTAACAGGTCAGCATCTAGGAGCCAAATCAGAAAGTTCCCCGGCACAGCATATTTATAAAATAGGAGGGATGGCTCTAAACCAGTCCTGTGGCCATCCTGCATGCTCTCTCAATGCTTGAGATGGGCAATTGTGGATGGCATTTCCTTCTCTTCAGGCAAAATGGCTTTTCTACCCACTCAATTACATGCCAGGCCAGTCTGACCTGATCCTTCTGGGGAAGAAAAAAAAAAAAAAAGTGTTTTGCTGCAGCTTTTTGGGCTGCAAGGCTGAGCAGTCAGGGCAGCCAGACTCCAGGAGCTGCATCCCCCCTCCGAGCGAGCAGCACAGCTGAGCCTTGCTCCCTTTTGCTTTCCCCAGCTGGGAATTTCAGCCCAGCCAGCTGTGCTGACGCGGTGTGTCTGTCTCCCTCCGCCCCAGTTGCTGAATCACCCCTTTCACAAGCGCTGCAGCTCTTTGTTGATCTGGCAAAGGACGAAGGACGGAAATCGGAGCCCCTGCAAGGCCAGCTGAGAGCGAAGCAGGAAATGCCCAGCTCTGCCAGGTTTCCCTGCTGTCTCTCTGGCTTTAAAAGGCTACTTATCCCTCCCAGGAGGAGACGGGGGCTGCTACGGAGCGCTTGGGAAAGCCCTTTCCCCTCCAAACCCTCCAGCCTGGTAGGTGCCGGCAGGAGAGGCCAGGCAGCAGCCGGGCAGCAGCCTCCTGCGGGGTGCCCAGCACAGGCACCGCTCGTCTGCGGTGTCTGATCTGCCCTGCCAGGGCTGCGGACAGGACCCCCCTGCAGAGGAGCGTCCTCATCCTGCTCTGCGCGGTGCTCCGGCTGCTGCCGCTGCCGCCTGCTGCCTCCTGGCGTGTCTAGACTCAGGTCTGGGCTGAGGTTGAAACAGGCTCCCTGACTCGTTCCTGGCTGTGAATAAAAGCCTGGTAACTGGTTTTGGGGGACCACAGTCTGCTGAATTTGGGGGCAGCTGCCTGCCTAGGGCTCCCCTGGGTTCAGCAGACGTCGCTGTGGCGTGACAAACAGCTTGGCCAAGGGAACACAGCCCACAGTAACCATCTTCAGTCCAATTTCACTGAGGGGTAGAGCTCTCAGAAATATTAAGTTGCTGGAAAACAGGCTCCCTTCCTTACTGACTTTGGCACAGCCCTTAGACAGTTCCCACAGAGGATCTGGGTCCTGGTGTCCGGGCTGTACTAGGTGCTGTACAGACACAGATCTCCAGCTCACTAGTTTGCCATCACCTTTACCTATATTGCAGCTGAGGAAACGGAGGCACAGGGCAGTAACGTGATTTACCTGGAAGCGTGCAGTTCTCGGTCAGCACGTGGCATTTCTGCAGTTCGGCTCCAGCTAGCTGTGACCAACATGGATGTTGTGGGCCCTCCTCAATGGCTAAAGACGTCCTAAGCAGCCACCCACCAGATCTGACTCTCCTTGGCCCCACTGAGATATAGAAAGGCTCAGCCTTCTTACAACCCCCTCCCCCTTTTTTGGTCCTTTCTTTCCACCGCTGCTCTCTTTTCTCCTCCCCTCGAAGAAAATCCTGGGCACAGAGGGCCCCTGGGCCAGGATCCCCTTCCTTTATGTCTTGCTAAGACTTAAGTATGGGCTGTGGCTGTGCCTCCATAAAATAATGCTCAGTGTTTCCTTGTGTCCTGAAGATTTTGTAAGGCCAAAAAAAAAAATACCCACAAACAAAAAAAACCCTCCAAAACGAGCAGTAAGCTGCAGTCAAGGATGTGGAGAGGTTAAGTGCTGCCCCAGGCAGGGGCTGCAGGATACCTGCGCCCCTGAGCTTTGGGGTGCAGGAAGAGTGAGCAGGGATGGACGGAGGGATGAGAGAAGGAAAGGAAAAGTCACCACCCTGCGGTGAGATCTCTGCGGAGCCCCGCAGGGCTGCAGCGACCGCGGGTCTCCCCGGAGCCGGGCCGGCAGGATGCTGAGCTGGCGGCTGGGGTGGTGTCGCGGCCCGCAGGGTGCAGATGGTCTGGGGATGGTACAAGATAAAGCCTAGGATAGGTGCAATGAGAAATTCAGGCTCCCTGTGGCGTAGGAGTAATACAGCAACACATAATTCATGCCTTGCTTCCAAAGATCTTTGTGAAATCAATCACATCCTGCTCCAGGGACACCAAGACCTGCACCAGACAAGTGGCAAAGCCAGGGCACAAGCTCGGGCCAGTGCTCTGACCAGCACAAAACCCCATTTTCCTCTGCTTAGAGGTAAGGACTGACTTGCACAAGGAGTTTTGTTGTCTCAGGCTGTTGCCACCCCCAATGCAACAACCCACCAAAACTGAACCTCAAGCTTACAGCCATTGAGAGACAGCTACAAATATCAAAAAAATCCCCCCAAAATGTTGGATTCTGACAAATGCTCATTCCTCCATGTAAAACCACATGCCAAAGCCATGATAAAGGAACACATTCCTCAGCAGGTCCAAGCATGGCCATTGTTGCTAACATGCACCAGCTCTTATTTCCAGGAGTAATTAAGGAAGCAACACAGCAATTATTGCCTTGTCTACCCATAGTTGTCATACCGATATGACTAGGCATGTATATAACCCTGGGAAGGAGGAGAAATAAGCATCCAGCATGGGCTCTGTAGCAAGATATTTCCCATGCTGAATTGCCGATCTCAGCTATGCACAAATATTGCACCTCAGCCCTTTCTGCCACCATGTGGCTGTCAGTGATTCTGTGAGGCTGCTCTCCAGTCATTGCAAGGCAGCTTTTCAAGGGCAGATTTTTCCCCAAACTGTGCCTTTGTCACTGGTTTTTCTAAAAAGCTCAGACCCCAAGGAGACCCGGGGGTTTGCACAGTTCATGCACTGAAAGTTTAAACTCCGGGAGCTCTGGCAAGGGATTTGGAAAAGGAAAGGAGAATATTCCTGGGAAATTCCAGCCTGGTGGGTCCTGCTGCAATAACCTTGCAAGCTCTGGGTAGGGAAATGAATGAGAGAATGAATGAATGAAGGAAGGAATCTTTCCATCAGGGAATGACAGTTGGCGGTGCTGCCTGGAGCCGCCAGAGCAGGAGAGCTGGTTGCAATGACACACAGCTGCTCTCAGTCAGCAGTGTCCGCTGCTGCCTGGAGATCCGCCCTCGGGGCCGCCCAGGAGCCCTAATAGGCTCAGCAGGAAGCACAGCACTGGGGTTTGATGTTGTTTAGGAGACGGGGCCCTCCCCCGGCTCAGGTGAGAGGAAGGAAGAGGCAGGTAAAGAGGAGGAGCTGGGGGCAAGGCATTACTGCGCGTAGAAGGTGGCTCCTGGGACTTTTGGACCGTGTTTGCTCCGGAGTTGGAGGCGTGCTGAGGTTAAGCAGCTGCCTGGGTAGCGGGGATGGGTCTCTGGCAGCCCGTGATGTGGAATGCCTGGGGAGGTGGCTGTGCAGGCTGGAAATGGTGTTTTTATTTTCTGTGGTGTGATGAAGCCTGTGAATGGCTGCCTCTGCACTGCCTACCTGAAGTGGCCCAGGAGAAGGAGACCTGAGTTGCTACTGCTGTTCCAGGAGCAGAGCAGGCAGGTGGCCTGTTAGCAAGGTGTCTGGTTTATTCTGAGGGCCTTTTTGGCTGGAGAATTTGCCTGTGAGCCTGAGAGCTGTGTTACCCCCATGGGGCAGGATGGTCCCTTTGCCTCTGCAAGGGCTGAGTGGCAGAGAGCTGTGACTCTCCTCACCTTGGGGTGAGCAGTGGGGGAGGTCCCTCTTCTCCTGGGGGTTTATTTGTTGAGTTTGGCTTGGTGTCTATAGGTTGGCTTGAAAACTCCTTTCTCCTGCCTTGTCTGCCTGTTAATTTCTTTCCAAAGTGTAACTAATTCCTCATCTCTGCGATGAATCTGTTCCATCTGCGGCTGGGATTAAGACAATGAGGGAAAAGTCCAAGTCTTCCTTCCTCTCTCTTCCCTTTCTTCTTTCAGCTTTCCTAGGTGAAGCCTGCGGAGAGTTAAACTTACTGAGCTGGAAACTGTGCTGGATTCCTGCTCCCAGTGTCCTGAGCTCTGAGAGCCAGTTTGACCCCAAACGTGGGCTCCCTCGCTGCAGCTTGCTGCATGTGAGATGGGTGCTGGGCTAGGCATGTGCAGCATCTCAGCAAGGCCCACCTGAGCTTTTGGGGCTCTTGTGCATGCTGCTGGTGTCCTCCCCGCTTTGACATTGGGGTGCTGCAGCAGTGGCCAGCTTGTGGGGGGAGGGCATGTGTGGAGTCTGCAACAACACTGGGTTTGCAGGGGGTGCTCTGATTTTGGGTGTGTGCTGTGGTGGGGGTCCCATGGTACTTGGGGGGTATCCCCATTCCCCTTGGCCACAGGCACAGTGATTTTTTCCAGGACTCTGGCCTGGCTTTTGCCCCTGCCCTGTGTCATGTCCTGAACCTGCCTTGGCTCATACCTGGGATTTCAGGAGCACATTTGGGGAGACCCTGTGGTGAAGGAGCTGCCTAAGCAGTGGGGCAGGTCCCAGCAATCTGCAGCGTGCTTCCCTGGGGTGCTGTGGTGAGCCCCCACAAATGTGTCCCTCAGCATGGGGCTGCTTTAGGGGGAAGGTCACTCCTAGTGTCCCCTTGACTCTGGCTCATGCGTGTTTATCTCCCTAGGGGTTTCCCTGCATGCTCTTCAGATCTGTCCCGGTGCATATCCTGGGCTAATCCTACCCGGGAGCTTGTCAGTGCCCCCTCTGGAGCAGTGGGGCTGGCCCTCGGCACTCGCTCACTCTCCCCCAAAATGCCTCCCCCCGGGGCACGGGGAGGGTGCGTCCCGCGTGCCTGCTGGGCGCAGGCTTTGCTGTGCCGCGGGAGGGTGGCGGGCGTGTGGGCCCCTGCCCGGTGGCAGTGGTGCTGCTGGGGAAAGCCAGGCTCAGCAGGACAGCGCGGCGGGAGCCTCATCCCATGACACTGGCTCTGCGCAGCGCTGACGGAGGCACTGAAGCTTCTGGAGCTGGCTGGCGCTGCTGGCTGGCCCCCGTACAGGGATTTTGGCTCGTTCTCCACCGTCGCTGTACGGGAGAGGAGCAGAGGGAACATGGAGCTGGACCCAGGGCTCCTGGTGAAGATCCGCCTCGTGGAGGGACTCGAGGGATGCCAGGGAATGGGAAGGACGTGAGCTTGTGTGGAACGGACCGGAGGGGCCCGGTGCCTGCTGGGGCAGAGAGGTCCTCCCGCGGAGTCTGTCTATCCTTGTCGCTCTGGGTAAGGCATCAGCTTTCTTCTGGCTTCCCCACAGATCATGTGTGCTCCTAGGGGCTGTGCCAGGAGCCCCTGGGGTTGCCTGGGTGTTGGGGACCATGCTGCAGGAGCAGGAGGTGGTCTTTAGCTCATGCACAGCAACTGTCCTGGGGTGAGATGGGCCCTGAGGTGGCATCTCCGAAAGCTGGACTCAGCTTCCATGGCGCTGTGAACTTGCCCCTGACATGATAATGTGTCATCAAAGCATCAGCAGACGATTGTCCTGCTGATGCTGTGTCCTAGCAAGGGAGCAGAATTTGAACCTGCCTCTTTTCTGCAGCATGGCAGTGCAGGCCTCCAACCTAGCAGCCTGGCTGGCTGATCCAGCTGTGCTGGTGACTGGAGGCTGTACAGGGGTGTTCTCAAACAGAGTAGCCTTGTGGAGCCCTCTCCCCCTCTGGTCTTAGCACTGCGTTGGGCAAGATGAGGTTACTCAGCATGTGGTTCCTCTTCTCCCTTCAAACCTGTGCTGGCTCATCTCACCTTATTTTCCACCTCCCTTTTCCCTGGGCCTAGGCTTGTGGGAAGCCCATCTCAAGAGCCCCAATTATGCTCTTGAGATGACAGGCAAGACTGGTCTGTGACTCTGCTGTTTTATTCAGTTTGTGGCCTTGGGTCCCTTATTTAGGACTGGCACTGATAAGATGTTGCTGGTGCTGCTGTGCCTCCTCAAGACTTGTGCAGCTTTCTCCTCCTCCTGAGGAGAATTCAGTTAAAATGTTGCCCTGCTCTGTCCTGGGACTGCCTACCCTCAAAATAACTGCAGGAAGAGATAACAAGCTACTCTAATCCCTTGCTTACTGGGTCTTGCTCAGTGCTTCTTTTGCAGTAGAGGCTGGGATGAACCCCTGGTACTCAGGCTGTCCTCAGCAAGAAAATACTCTGGGGCGTTCCCATATGTTGACCAGGGGAAGCCCCAGTGGTGGTCTGCAGGAAGGTGGGTTGTGCAAAAGTCTGTCAAACCATCTGGAGCCTACGTGCCATCTTGTGCTGCTGGGAGGGCCTGGCTGGGGTGTGAGCCCCCAGCAGGGACCATGTGAACCTCTGGCTTTGCAGATGTTGATTTCCTCTATATGCCTGACGATGTGGTGGAGGGGAGATTATCTTCTACTTAGGGAGCAAGCAGCTGGAGAATGTGAGCAGGCAAGGTGATGAGCAGAAGTCAGGCAGAGTTTTCCTTCTAAATGTTCCTGCTAATGAAAACTGGAAAGTGTGTGACCTTGGAGTATATTAGAGCCTCATGATAACGGCATTCCAGTGTTGCCTGGGAGTCCTCAGCCAGTCTCTGACTCCAGCAGCACCAACCTCTGTCCTGGGATTCCTTGGGAAGCTGGATGGTGGTGGCAGTGGCCAAGGAGTGAAGACCAGAGAGTTTTGGTTTTAACAAGGGCCACATCTGATCGTGTGGGCTATGTGTCTGGGTATACCTCTGAGTGGATTGTGTCAGGTTTGGGCTTTGAATGAAGTGAGCGTGTGGTGTATGTAGCCTTGGACTTCCCACCTCTCTTCCCTAAGCTTTTAAGGATAGTCCAGGGCAGGATATCTCCCTCCAACAAAATGCTCATTTGAATGGTATGTTAACAACTTGATTGCAACGTGTGGTTGTGAAGTAGTATTTTTCCTTTCCAAGGGGCAAGTATGATGGTGTAGCCTGATGGCAAAGGCATCTCTTCTCAAAGCCAGATATGATGGTTAGTGCTCTGGCTTCCATTCCATTCTCCGGTGCTCACCAACTCGCTGGCTGGTCTCTTTTAAGTCCCTTCATATCTTTGCCTCAGTTTCCCTAAAGGCTTACCTGTCTCCATGATGGGGCTGTGTTTGCAGATGTGAAATGAGGTAACTTTCCTGGAGTAAACTGATCCTTGTATCTGCCTGGTGCAGTCCTTTTCCCTCTGACCTGAGTCTCTTCCTATGTCTTGGCTGCAGTCTCAAACAATGAACTATGTGGGGCAGCTTGCTGAGACGGTCTTCGTCACTGTGAAGGAGCTGTACAGGGGTCTGAACCCAGCCACCCTGACAGGCTGCATTGATGTCATCGTGGTGAGACAGCCGGATAACTCTTTTCAGTGCTCGCCTTTTCACGTGCGCTTCGGGAAGTTGGGTGTGTTGCGCTCGAAGGAGAAAGTGGTAAGTGGTGCTTGCCCTGGCAGAGCAAGTGCTGGGGACCTTGGAATCCTTCCTCTGGGTGTTTTCTGATCTAAGTTCAGGAGAACTGTGTCCTCTCCCTGTCATAGTCCTGGTGGTAGCACAAGCCAGTTTCTTGGAGGAGGTGGGGTCCAAGGGGAAGAATTAGACTCCCTTTGGTGTCTCTGGACCTAGGATCTATGTAGAGTGTCCTTGACATCCCCAAAGTGGGCACATCTAACTAAGGGACATTGACATCAACAGAAGAACTCTGAGAGGGAAGATTAATGTCTATGCTTACAGAAATAACCCTGTGTGAGGGAAGGGGACCCCTGCTGAAAAGGATGTTTGCTAGTTTTCAAGGGGATGCCCCAAAATGGAACCCAGTGCTTCCTAGGGAAGTTGGGAGAGGTCTTCTGCCTCAAAGACCAGGTGGCAGTCAGCCATCTGAGCAAACCCAAACAGTCCCCTCCCCAAGGAAGGGCTGTTTTGCACACAGATGAGTGAGTGGGTTTGGATGGACAGACTTCTTCTGTCCCTTGTCAGGTTGACATTGAAATCAATGGGGAGCCTGTGGACCTGCACATGAAGCTTGGTGATAATGGAGAGGCCTTCTTTGTCCAGGAGTCAGAGGAGAATGAGGTTGGTAATGAAGTGAATGCAAATCTCTCAGCTGCTACTCTGAGTCCCCCTGTGATGCAGGTCCAATCCCTCTCTTGCTACCAGTTTGCTATGGGCAGATCCACAACGGGACTTGGGGCTTTCTGTGCAGAGTTCTGCAAAGCCAGGGAGATGGCTGGCAGCCTAAAGAAGCAGGCCCATGTGAGCAACCCATGGGAGTAGCCAACAGGCACATCTGAAGATGTTGAAGGGCACATGCTGGAGGAGCCCTTAGGTTGTGCATGTGCACTCACTTGCAGTAACTGCTTGGAAGTGTGGGGCTCAGGTGAAATGTCCAGGTTTAGATTGCTGTTCTTCGCTGGAGTACCTCTATTAGCTGCTCTAATAGTTTGTATGTCTGGAAAGGTTCCTCTCTCAGAATCTCACAATCAGTGTGGGGGACCTGGGTTGTGGAGCACATCGAGGGAGCATTAGGCCATATATCTGCATTTCAAACAGGCCTATCTCCCTCAGCATCACTTCTGGCCAGCCAGGCAGATATCTCTGGGCTTGGTCTCTTGAGGGATCTTGTGACAGGGATGAGAATAAGCCAGATCTTGTAGCAGGCTGTCTACTCTGCTGGAAGTGGGATGAGACTAGCTGCTGCTTCCAGAAATCTCAGCCAGCTCTCTCCCATCCTGATTTGTTGTTGCTGCTAGTTTGGGCTGGGTTAGGCTGGATTGGACAGGTCTGCTTCTGTGGCAGGGAGAGGGCTCTGGAGCCAAATTCCCTCAGCAGCCTCCATAATCCTAGTCTCTTGGTGATGTCTCCTGCCTACTTCTCTCTGTCCATACTGAAGATGTGTCCTTCTTGTGGATGTATATTTCTTGTTTTGTTGTGTGTACAAAACATCTCCTTTAGGCCAAGACACAAAAGGACTCCAAAGATTTGGGGCTTAGTTATGATGGCTATGATGATTGTGAGTTGCACAGAGAAAAGCCATGGGAAAGGAGGGATTTTGAGATGGACCATCTTCCCATCTATGTTTCAGGGAAACATTCCCTCCCGTCTCTGCACATCCCCCATCCCCATGGAGGAGAGCCCAGAGGACATAGCTCAGCCCTCTCAGGGGCTGGAGGCCTTGAGCTCTGAAGTGACCCTGCGTAAAAGGAGGCGACGCAAGAAGAAGCCCAAGCGGAAGGAGGTGGCAGAGTCCAATTTGGAAGGCTGCAAGGACACTGAAAGTGAAATGTCTCTGGAAGAGAAATATAGGCTGCCAGCTCCCAGGTAAGATTGTTGTCTGGGCAATGTGACACTGGGCCAAGCCTTCAGGCTGATTTGCTGGTGCTCTGTAGTGCTGAAACACGTCTGTGTCTGTGTAAAGTCTTTTGACTCAAACAGCAGCCTTCTATGAAGTACCTATTTGGGTCACTGCAGTCAGATTTGGATATGACCAGCTTTGTGGGAGATGAGACTGCCATCTGAGAGCAGGGCCCAGTGCATAACTAACCTCCTTCTCTTTCAGTGATTCAGTATATTTCTCCCTCACTGATGTCTCCAAAGAAGAAGCAGGTTCCCTGCAGTCTCAGGAGATCTACCCTTATTCTGATGGAGAGCTGGCCTCTGTGGACAGGTAATGGTGAAGGACTGAAGAACAGTAAAGGAGTTCTGCTGGGGTTTGGCAAGAGCAGGGAACATGGCTTACGGAGGTCAGGCAGGTTATCCAGAAAAAGGATTTGAAAGTGTCAGGAAAGGAAGGGGGTTTTGGAGGGTGGTTTTATTTTCTTTTCCTTACCTGATAAGATGTGGCTGGAGGAAAGCTAAGAGTCCTGTCTGGGCCTGTAAGGGAGACTTCTCCTGGGTGTGGTCACAGAAGCAAGAGGACCATGTACACGGGGCTCTCAGCTTGCTGCCAGATTGATCCCTGCCTCTGCTACTAATGTGCTGCTGGACAACTTGGGGTATATCACCTTGCTTCCTCAGGCTGCAGCTTTCTACAGGTCTTGCTCATTTGTAAGTTGTAGGTTTTACAGGACAAGACTGACTCCTTGTGGAATCAGGCTTACAAGGCTCTTGGCCCTAGATGTCATTGCAGTGACAGAAACTTGGGGCTATGGGTAAAAGAGGTCCAATATTACCACTTCTTCTTCTTGCAGCCTCACCCTGAGCAATCCATCTTCTCCCAAAAGTGATTCTGAGTTGGAGATCAGACCTCAGGAGAGTTTTGCTCTAGGGGCTGAATCCCATATGCAGTGGGCCTGGGGAAGGCTTCCTCAGGTGAGTTTGTGCTTTTGCTCCCCCTTTAGCAACAGATGGGGTGTGGGTGCCTGCAAGATTTGAGAGAGAGTGGAAGAAGCTGTGGCCAGACAGCCTCAGAAGAGCTGTCCTAATACCTGATGCTTTGATTTACTTCCTGTACTCAAACTTGTTCCTTTGTTTTCCCTGAGGTGAATAAATTGGAGCGAGTTGAATCAGCCAAGTCCATGAAGACCACTGCTACCACAGCAACTGTTGTGTCAGCAACAACAGCCCCAGTGGTTGGAACAACCCCCATTGTTGCCATCTCTGAAGGTGTGGGAAGTGGTCCAAGCCCAGTGGGACTGCAGGATGCACCTTGTTCCTCTGCTGCATCTGTTGTTGAGCCTGCACCCCAGAAAGGGAAGAGCCCCCTGAGACTGAAGGACATTTCCAGCATTGCGGGGGCTGAGGGCTTGTCAGAGCCTTCCTCAGACCTGCAAGAGGAGCAGGAAGCAGAGAAACAGGAGGAAGGAGAGAGCATTGTGCCAGAGGCTCAGCTAGACTCAAAGCCCTTGGCTGTTGAGGAAGCCACTGGCCTGAGGCAGGCAGGCTTGGAGAGCTCAGAGTCCTACCTGGAAAGCCAGAAAAGACAAGGTGAGCAGGTTACTGGTGCTGCTAAAAACAGTATTTGAGCCTGCAGACGTGTTTGAACTTGAACAGGTAGATGGGGTTGTTCATTCAAGATAACCTGCTCATGACTGTCCCAGGATAAGAGGGATGATGTGTGTGTTTGCTGTCTCCAGATGCTACCAACTCCTTTGCATCAAAGAGGCATTCCTCCAGTTTCCTCCTTTTAGTGACCCCTACCCTTTCAAGGTAGGGTTCTGTCCTTTAAGCTTCCTGAAGTCATTCCTTAATTCTTTGTCCTTGTGTAGGCTTGGAAGATTTTTCAGCAGTGTAGGCCATGCTATGAAGTGTCTAGCAGCCCCTGGCCTGGCCTGTCTCTTCATCCCTAGCCTGCCAAGTCAGGTAGTAAACCACACAGAGCGGAGCATGCGTGCATCTCCCTTGAGACCACATATAAGGACCCTTAGATTGTTAAGGGTGCTAATCAAACTTGCTCCTCCAGTCAGCATAAATCCAGAATAAAACTCTACAGACAGACAGGAAGACTGAGGGGAGGAAGAAGAGGGAGATCGCAATATCCCATATGGTGTTAACATCAAATGACACCTCTGGGATTGTCATGGCAGGACTCTAGCCTGTCCTTTGTGTCCTCTTTGTGAGTGGTCTCATGCCTGTGCAGAAGTCTTGGGGTACTTCTGTTGCTGCTACTTTAAGGCAGCTTTTCAAGTAGAAGAGACGCACTCTCTGTTTGTAACATATTTGTAGGACAGAGATGATGTTATTAGCTTTCTTGTTAGATCCTGAGAGGCTGGAAAGGCAGTTCAACTAAGCTTTCTCCCTTCTGTCTTTGTATTGAGGATCCATCAAAAGAAGTCCTCACCTGGGTCCCAGTGATGTTTACCTGGAAGACCTCCCCAGACTGGATGAAGAGCAGGTGGCTCTTTATTTCCCCAGGAGGTATGGAGGCCCTTCTTGAGCAATTTTTTAATTTTACACAAAAGGATCTGGGGTGCATCTAGAGTTATTGCTTGATACTGCTTCTGTTTCTTCTCTTGCTAGTAGTGACACCGAGCAGAATTCAAAGCCTGTGGCTGATCCCAGAGGCCCTCTGAGTGTCCAGCTGCCATCTGACTCACTTGCTGAGAACTCTATGGACTCTGACTCAGATTTGATGCCCGCAATTGCACTGTCACTGTGTGGAGGCCTTGGGGGCAGCAGGCAGATCTCTCATGGTAGGTATGAGGGGAATCTGCTCATTGAAAAACCTGTTGTGTACACCAGTGACATACACAGCTTCTGTCCCATCAGAGAAGTTCATGGAGCACATCATCTCCTACCAGGAGTTTGCTGAGAATCCAGGAATCCTTGATGATCCAAACCTGGTGATACTGCTCAACAAGAAGTGAGTGACCTGCTCTTCCTGCTTGTTTTGTCCCAAGATAACCAGTGTGGCCTTGTTTTCTCTACAGAAATGCTCTTGTAGGAATGTGTCTCCATCTGAGGCAATTATTATAGTGTAATAGCTATGGGTGGAAACTTCGCAGCTGTGTTGCAGAACAGTGATCAGAAAACAGACCTTGGGGCTCCAGGAAGTGGTGCTGTGCTGCCCTGGCAGGCATCTAGGCTTGCACACAACTCTTCCTTTTGTCCTCCCACCCTGGAAAGTCTGCTTGCTCATACATTCTCTCAGCAGTACATAGCCTGCGTTGTCTTCTGCATATAATGGTCAAACGGGCATGCCTGAAGGATGTTTTAGACCCAAAACACCATGCCAGCTGCCTTGCTGGTGGAGAGAACTGTAGCCAAGTTGTGGCTTCTCTTTAAATTCCTAAGAGAACATGAGATCTTCCAGATCTTTTCTACTGTCTGGACTGCATGGAGATGCTCTGCCCATCTCTTCTCTGCTGCCCTTCTGAGACTGAGCAGTCTGTGTTTCTATCCCTCTGACTTGTTCCAGGTATTACAACTGGGCAGTGGCAGCTCCCATGGTCCTCTCCCTGCAGGCCTTCCAGAGAAACATTCCTGAGGTCAGTGGCACAATGCTTTTTCTCTCCACACTTGTCAGTGGGGCTTCAAGAGTGCAGTTGGGACCAAGCTACTCCCTTGGGCTTTCCAAGCAGTCTGGGACAGGGCTGAGGGTTGCTCTAGCCTGCAAACCCCAAGATCTGTCCTTTCCTCGGATGTACTCGGGGTGACTTTCAGGTACCTGGGTTTCACTGAAGCCTGGAAAGCAGAATTCTGTGTCAAAAGTGATCTATTTCAATGGTTATATGTGTGCAAGGGCTGGCAGGAGCCAGATGATTTGAATCTGAGAGGATTTTGAAATTGCGTGGTTCTACTCTAGGGCTCTGTGGAGCTGGCTGGGACTGTATGGAATAAAGCCTCTAGATCCCTTTTCAGGCTGCATCAAGGAAACAGGTTGCACGTTCCCTCAAATCATCTCTTCTCATGACAGGAGATTTAAACATATGTTATCCTGTACATGACTTTTGCAAAGAAAAACCTGCCTGGGCAAGGGTTTCCTTTAGGCTCTTGGACATCTTAGCATCTCTGCTGAGGAATGATTTGTTTCAATGTTCTGTCATGTTCACAGAGCACCATTGACAGACTAGTGAAGGAGAAGATGCCAAAGAAAGGCAGCAGGTGGTGGTTCTCCTGGAGGAGGCGAGAATTCCCTCCAGAGGAGGTGTGTTTATAGTGGTGGCTGTGGTAGCTGTGTCCCTGGGTGTAGGAGTTGCTCTGGCTGCCGGCAAGTACAAGGAGGGAGGAGAGCAGCAGGGGCTTGGGGATGACCTGAGGCTGAGAGCAGGAGAGACCAATGATACCTGGTGGCAAGGTGTCTTCTGCAGGTGGCTGGTCCCCTCAGGTTTGTCAATTCTTGAGAAGCTGGACAGTGCCAGTGTGTGCCTGCACATGCAGGCCCACTGCTGTGTGGATCAGACTGCCCTGACAGTGCCGAGGCCTCTCTGGGCTTCCTGGACCACGTAGAGCCCAAGTATGCCTGTGGGCTCACATGCCTTGCAGACCCTGCTGGGGCTGGCTCATCCTTCTCCATCTTGCTGTGGCACTGGGTCACCATTCCTCTTCCACATGGCCTTATGCCCATGAAAGGATGGGGATGCATTACCACAGCTGTTTGTTATCACTGCTCCAAGTGCCAGGGAAGCAAAGTGGACTCTGCCCTCAACTCCCTGTGCGTCGGGGTGCTAACAACGCTCCTCTGCCTGCAGCCACAGCCAAGGCTGGGGAAGGCCAATGCAGAGACGCTGCAGCCAGACTCCCCTCAGCAGAGGTGAGTGCCTCCCTTCTACTACTGGGCTCTAGCTAGGGCAGGAGAGTTGCCTGTAAGAGACCAGATCTCTTCTAAATGGCCAGTTATTCTCAAATCCACTTAATGCTCTGACTGATCCCAGGCTGGGCAAGGCCCTTTACAGCCAAGCAGGCAAGTTCTTCCGGATCCTGCCCCCCAACTGCAAAATCTCTCTCTTGATGTTCATGGGGAAAGCTATGGCCTGCATGGGAAAGCACTCAGGCTCTTTCCTTCCTTGTGTAGGCAGGAGGAGGAGGAGGCATCGTCCAGTGACGGCGAGCCCCTGGATTCTGGGGGCCCTTTAACAAAGGATACCTCAGCACAGAAATCTCTGCCAACCTACAAGAAATCTCTGCGGCTTTCCTCCAAACAAATTGTATGTATTCTACTCCTTCACTGGTGTCTATGTGCAGGGAATGCGGCCTTCTCTACTCCTGACTATGGCTTTTATAGGGCTTCCAAGTATCTTGCCCTAGGTTACCTCCCTGTTAGAGCTCAGTGACAATCTTGTCCTTTAGTAAGCTTTGGATCAGCAGTGAATTGGTGTGTCTCTTGTGTTTGAGGACTCTGCTTCAGAGTCTTATTTTTCTGTCTGAGGCACCAAAGGACTCCCCCCAAACACGTTGTGGTAGCGTCACATCTCCCTGGCATGTTCCTCCTCTGCTGCAGGAGAAGTTGAATCTGCAGGAAGGCCCCAACGAGGTGGCGTTCAGTGTGACGACTCAGTACCAGGGCACATGCCGCTGTGAGGCCACCATCTATCTGTGGAACTGGGATGACAAGGTGGTCATCTCGGACATTGATGGCACCATCACCAAGTAAAGCATCCTTCTCTCTTCCTGTATCTGCACTGCCCTTGTTAGGGGGAAGCATCCTTTCCAGGCTTGCATAAGCAGCCAGGAAGGCACCAACAATATTGTATTCTAGATACCCACCAGGCTGGATCTGCCTAACCTGTTCTCCCTTTCCTGCTAGGTCAGATGCTCTAGGGCACATCTTGCCACATCTGGGAAAAGACTGGACTCATCATGGAATTGCTAAGCTCTTCCACAAAATCCACCTGTAGGTATCGGGTCAACTAGCACCCTGAGGCTGAGGAGAGGCAGGAGGGAGGTGGAGGAAAAGCCTAGTATCAAGGTCTAGGAGCTCCTCACTTGCTGAGGATAGCCAAACTGGCCTTAATTTTCTGCTATCAGTGTAGTCAATGACTGATGCTTGCTGTGCTGTCTGGGATGCTGGGACTGGGGGAAGAAGGCAGGGGGCTTTTACTGTAGACTCTTAAGCAAGCTGCTCTGTCAGTAGTGTGGCATTAATAGTCTAAGTCTCCCTCAATCTTATGTCAATGCAATCAAAGCATGGAGGAAGTGGTAGAGAAAGGCGGTTATGCTTTGCGAGTATCTGCTATTGGCAGGGTTGTTTGGGAAGCTCATGGGCCAGGCAGGGAAGTGCTACCATAGCAGCAAATCCTCCTGTTTGCTTGTTCAATGCTTACTGCTTCCTGCTGTCTGACTCTCTCCTCACCTGCACCTTTGCTGCTAACTCACACTGAGATAAAGCTTGTAGCTCTTTCCCCTTCTGCAAACTTTGAGCTTGGCTCTACTTGTATCCCTACATGGCCACAAATCTGGCCTAGGACTTACTAGCTCTTGCTGCCAGGACAGTACCTCAAGCAACCAGAACCAGGACATTTGGGGGTTATTCTGCACATGGGAGCAAAGATATGACCTGATCTGCTCATGTCCCACTCAGATCTAGAGAATCTGAGCATGGAGTGCTATCTGCAGCCTCGTGGACAGGGTCTTCTCACAAGATGCTGGGAGCATATGCTCACAACAGCTTCCCTGGGGATGTGGCTGGGAGGGAGTGTGTTGATGGGGGCTTTGGCAAGTGAGAAGTAAGAGAATGCTGAAGATGCGACCAAGGAGGCTGAGATCAGACAAGGAAGTGCTTATGGGGCCACTAGCTCTTCCCAGTTTCCTTAGATTGCAATATAGCAGTACACAGTGCTGCCCAAGGGCTTACTCAACCTTTTCAGTCTCTTCAGTTGGTGACAGTTGCCTTTTTAGGCACCCAGCTATTGTTTATATTTTTCTACTCTAGGAGAGAAACCTGCCTTAAGGTCTAATGCTATCTCAGCTCACTCTTGCTGCTCATCAGTCCCTGTGGGTGTGGATAGCAGCATGTGGAGGAGCCTGGGGTTCAGGTCTGTCCTTTTAAGTTGGGATCTCTGGCCACTAAGAGGCACTGTCGGCCCTCTGTTTGCTTGGCCAGGCTTAGTGTGGAAATAGGACTTCTTTAGTCTGTCCCTCATGATGCTGGGAGATGAAGCTGGGCTCATTCCCTCTGTGGTGCCATACCTGGGAGCCATGGATGTGTTCCTGCAAAGCTGGGGCCTGCCTTTACCTGCACCTCCTATCTGTTACCATCTTTAATCCCGCAAGAGCGGTGCGCTGTCTGTCCAAGCTGCCAGTCTAGCAATGCTAGCAGCTTGGAGGGACTGTAGGGGCCACGACCAGCTCTCCATAAGCTGCTCTGAGTTGATAAGAATGTGAAAAAGGTGCTATCATATGCTTGCCTGGGAGTCCTGTCCAGATGCACAGCAGAAGGCCATGCTAAGGGTAGGAGGCAGCTGTGGGGCACAGAGTACTGAAGGGCACCTTACAGCAGGAATGGTGCTGCTTGGAAGGGCCTGGAAGGTGGCACAGGGCCTGTCTTCATCTCTGCTTTTTGGGCTTTGCCATGTAAGGATAAAGACCTATCTGGGTTTCCTCTGAGCAAACAAGCTGCATCACTTGTGAAGCCATCCTGCTTGTTGAAGAAGTCAAGCAGATTCAGGTTAGGCCAGGTGTTCAGTCTCACCCTCTGCCCTCAGGTGAGGGCAGGAGGGATTGAAGGGTGCCTTGTTCAGAGCACAGCTCTGAGAGGTTCCCTGAACTCTCTCTAGCAATGGCTACAAGTTCCTCTATTGCTCAGCAAGAGCGATCGGCATGGCGCACATCACCAAAGGCTACTTGAAATGGGTCAATGAGCAAGGCTGTGCCCTCCCCAAGGGCCCCATCCTGCTTGCCCCCAGCAGCCTCTTCTCTGCCTTCCACAGGTACCTTTTCTTCTCTTCATCCCCAGCCCTGCTCCTTCCTGTGCCCACAGCAATAGCACTTCCCTCTCCCCAGGCTCAAAGCTGAGGGGGTATTGCAGCTTTAAACAGCACCTGCCTGCATGGTGCTGGATGCCTTTCATGGGAGGCAGCAGGAGGAACAATGCATGAAGCTTCTGTTGCCCTTCAAATCTTTTTAAGTCCCAGACAGCCTGGCTGTCCAGTCCTGGCCCAAGGATGCTGTTCTGGCCTTGTCTCCATGTATGTGCTTTGTGCTGCAGGGAAGTGATTGAGAAGAAACCAGAGGTGTTCAAGATTGCCTGCTTGATGGACATCCGAAACCTGTTTGCCACAAAGCAGCCCTTCTTTGCAGCCTTTGGGAACAGAGTCAATGTGAGTGGGTGCCCTGGAGATGAAGGGAGAGCACTGGCTGGGACAAGGGTAGCAGCCTGTTTCTGTGGTTCTCATGCTTCTCATTGCCCTTCCCTTGGCAGGACGTGTATGCTTACAAGCAGGTGGGACTGCCAGAGTGTCGCATATTCACTGTCAACCCTAAGGGAGAGCTGATCCAGGAGCTCATAAGGAACCACAAGTCAACGTAAGCTGCCAGCTTGCTCCTTAGCACTTCTGGGTTAACCCAGATTTAACTTGGAGAAGAATCTCTTGGAGATTAAAAAAATAAAATAAAGCAAACAATTCTGTTGCCTTAAACTAGACCATCTCATGTGCAGCCAGCCAAGCAGGCTGCTGAGAAAATGTCTGTGATGGCAGTGACTGGAGACTTGATTACATGACTGAGCATGGGCTGGCTAGTGTGTGCTGTAATGCTAGCATGAGGTTGGAGGCCTTGACTGCAAGAGTCTTGCAACTGGGTAGTCAAGAGTGCCTCAAGCCCCTTTTCATCTGTTACTGCTGGAATTTCTTTCTTACCCCCTTAGGTACGAGCGATTGTCAGAGCTGGTGGAGCTGATCTTCCCTCCTCTAGGGCAGAATGGGAGCACTGCTCTGGTGTGTCCAGAGTACAGCCACTTTGCCTACTGGAGACCTCCACTGCCTGTCATTGACTTGGAAGACTTCTCCTGATCCTACTGTCCATGGAGACCAGGCTGAAGACTCTCCTGTGAGGATGAGGATCTGCCAGGACTGGATGCAACAGATCCATCTCCTCCCCCTGCGTGCTGCTCAGGCACATTGCACTTTAGATACGGGTCATATTCTGCACTCAAAGTACCCCTTCCCAAAGGGCAAAATGGGTGTAAGGGAGCTCAGACTTTAGAAAAATTCATTTACTAAATTGAAACTTCCTATAAGCCAGGTGTGCTCTTAATATTTAAAGTATGTCTGTATTTTAAATGTGATAGATCACTGTTTCATTTATTGATAAGCCTCTGGCATAGCTATTGCTACCTCTGGTTTGACTGATGTTCCCAGAGAGTCCAGCTACCTAGTTTGGTAACTGATGGAATGAAAGTGTCATGTGGCTTTACAACTTGTAAAGATAGCTGGAAGGGGCCAGGGTTTGAGTGTTCTTCACTAATAGCATTAATAAATAGTGCCTTAATCTAGACTCCCTGTTGTCCCCTGTAGACCTGTGCATGGAATTGGGGAGCCAGATTGAGTTCTACCCACATTTGTGCAAGGCTTATCCTCAGAAATGCTCTGTCAAGGGGTCTAATGTAGGCAGAGATGAAAGCTGCAGCCTCCTAGGCCTGTGGAGCAGCTTAGAAAAGGATCTTCCTACCTACTATTTTCAGGTGAAGCTGCAAAGCTGACTTAAGCCAGGGTTTGTCTGCTGTATTACAGGTGCCTACATAGGAGGTAAATCTCTTGCAGCCTGCCAGTTCCCTGTGCCAGCGAAGGAGCTTGTTCATATGCCCCCATGTAGGAGAGTTCAAGAGAAACACAGCTCTGCTGTCCTGGGGCAGAGTGTTGTCAGGCCACAGCCAGCCTGTTCCTGTGCCATGGGGAAATTCTCAAACCCGGCTGTCAGCATCACCATGCAGGCAGCAGCATGTTGAGACAACCTGGTGGTCCTGCTCTGGGGGTGCTTAGCTGTAACTGTACAAAACAAAACACAGGCAGGAGCACTGCTTGGGTGTCTTCCCCTAGTCTGGTGTCCAGCTTCTCCCTCCTGGATGACGGCATGTGAGCGTAAATCACTTCCCTCTAGTCTGCCTGCTCTCTCTTACTCTCTTAAATAGCCTCGGTGTTTTAACTCTAGGTCTGTCTTAACACAGTCCTGGTGTTATGCCCTTCCCCCTCCCCATCCCATCTTCTTCCTTTTTTTTTTTTTTCCCCCCCCCTTCTTGATGCCACACAAGTCATTTTGATGCTGGAAACCTCAGCAAGAAATACTTTATTTTTCTTTCCAGTACAAACAGTCTTTCAGCTTAAAATCTGAACAAATGTACAGGGTTTAAAAAAAAAAAAAAACAGTAAAACATAGCCTTTTAGCAGGATCAGTTGCCAGCTGCTGTGGAAGCCTGCCTAGTGCAAGAACAACCACAGGGCCACAGTCTCCTTCCATCTTTGCAAGCAAAAAAAAAAAAAAAAAAAAAAGGGGGGGGGGGGAAGCAGCCCTATTTTACACAGAGTTTGTTTCACTTTTTCAGCACAAATAGCTGAGAACTGAAACACAAACTGTCCAAATATAGTCCAAACATAGCACCATTTCTGGAAGACTGACTTCTTCCTTGCTCCTCCTGTCCTAGCTTTGTTACCAGTGTCCCAGCTCCCTCTGTGCTGGAGAGAGCTGTTCCTGTTCAGCTGCTCTCTGTTCCAAGCTGTGGCTTTCTGGCCTGGTTAATTTTTCCTCTTTGGTTGCTGCAGCCCTCTTTCTGCCTGTTCTGACAAGATGTGGAGGGTGGTTGGGGCTGGTGGCTCTGATGGTCCAAGGAGCCCTCTCCCCAGAAAACAGTGCTAAGGGCTGGCTTGAAACCCCTGCCTTTGTCTGGGGCTGAAACTGTCTTTGTGGTTTAACAGCAGTTTCTTCGGGGTGCCCAAAGGCAGCTGGATGTTGCTCCTCAGCTCTTTCCTTGCTCAGCTGGAAGAGTTTCAGCAGTGGTGGTGTAGACCCAAATCAGCAAAGGCCAGAGCAGAGTGAGCAGATTTTGATGCTGTGAGCATCCCTTAGCCCGAGCAGGCCTGGAGCAAGAACAGGGTAGGATGCTTGGTGTGCTCATGCTGCTGACTGGATACCACAAGCTTGTGTGGCAGGAAAAAATGCTTCTACCATGTCAGAGTAGCATAACATAGCCAGCAGGACTTGGTGATCCTTGTGGTTCTTCCCAGCCTCGGAGCTTCTGTTTGAAGGAGCTAACTCAGCTTGTGTGGGATGGGATGGAGGAGCAAAGTTGTCCCTATTGCACCTCTGCTGGGTATTGCTGCTGCTTTGTGCCTGTGGGAGCGCAGCGCAGCCCCCCCAGGAGGATGTTGCAGGCTGTGCGTGGTGCTCCACGTTCCCACAATGTGTCTGACCCAGGAAACCACAGTGGGGAGGAGCGAGGACACAGGGCAGGGTGACAGCTGCCAGTGGGGCTGAAGGGTGAAAGGCTCAGTTAGCTGCAGCGCTGAGCCCACAGAAAAACATATTAATCTGCTATAAAGTGCCAGACTAGGTCAAATGGAGACTCTTTAATTAGGTCAAGTCTGTACGGGTTGAGCAGCGGAGGCGACCGGTGCCCGACATCTCCAAGGAGGGGGATTCTGTGAGGAACGGCTGTGTGGGAGAGGCACTCGCTCCACATGGCAAAGCTGGAACTGCTCAGGTACCTGTATGGCCTTTTCCGGCCTGTGTTTTCACAGGAAACTAGAGTGAAACTGGATAAATCACCCAGCTCTCTCGTACCTTCTCCAGCCTGGCTTAGACCCCCATCCTGGGGGGTCAACCCTTCCCCATCTCTGAGCTGAGGAGAGGTCTTGGCTTGCTTCTCAAAGATGCTGTGAGCAATCCCTGCCTCCTCCTCCTCTTCCTTGGCCCTCGGCAGCGTTAGCAGGTGAGCAGGAGGAGGAAGTAGGCTTGTGCTCCCATGATGCTGGAAAAGGAAATGCGATGACTCCCTGCTGAACAGAGGCCTTCTCGCTCTCACAGCTGGACCTCACCTGTCCCGCGAGGATATGGAGGAACCCGTGTTCACAGTTTAAGCAATAAAACAGAAGAGTGCCAGAGCTGGAGGGCAGGACTGCTCTTCAGGCACCTACAGGCATGTGTCTTCAGTAATGTGCAAACAGCTGTGGCCCATCAGGGGAGATGCAAGCTTTCCCTAACCCTTTGGGCCAGTCCCACGTGTAACTGGAGAGCAAAGTACAGTGGGATCGCAAAGCACAGCACTGCCAAGGCACTGCGTGGCCTTCCTGCAAATGTCGCTGTATCAGTTGTTAACCGCTTGGCGTAGTTTTTCAAAATAGGGCATGGGAAAGGGGAGGCACCAAGAGAAAACTTTGCAATTGGAGGAGCACCATGATGGTGGATTGTTCAAAAAATATATATATACATATATATATATATATATACACATATATATGTTTTCCTAATCCATATCCTCATATGCTCTGTAGTGCATGTACGTTTGTATGAGGAAGTGAGTAGTATAAATGGATTTACCTTACCTAAGGAGGGCTGATATCTCAAAGAGGGGAATACAGTTCCCAGGGGGATGTGAGAATACATGTTTTCTTTGAAATCCACAATTCCTGTGGTGAGTTTCACTGCCTGTAAGGAGCCCTGGCTGTCTTTACTCCCTGGATTAATGTGTAGGTGGTCTTTAGGTCAGAGAAGCTCTATCCTTCAACTCACAGCTACAGAGTTTTATTCTTCAAGAAGCGATAAATCCACAAAATGAAAAAAATGTTGCTGCCTCCAGCTTCCTCTTGGATTCCCTTCTGGGATCGTCAGTCCAGGAGCCAAAACAACACCCCCCCAGCCACAGAGGCAGGCTCCTTGCTACATGGGGGTCAGTACAGCTGCTAAACATTGGGAGGGAAGTACGGTAACAGCAAAGGGCAAAGCAGGGCTGGTAAGTTTTAAAAAAAGAGGATGGGGGAAAGGGTTTGTAGCAGCTTTTAATTTATCTTTTAATTAAAAAAAAAATCCAAAGAACTGTTGTCACATTGGAGTAAGTCTATATGATATAAGTTAATTCTGTTCTTGAAGGTGGGGAGGAGAAGGGAGAAGTCAGTTTCAGGATGGCTAATGCTGCTTTCTGTCTGCCTGCTCCTCCAAGTGGCTGACCTGCTCCGCCAGCTCGGAGACTTTGGCTTGGCAGTCAAGCAGATTGTCCTTCAGTCCTGTTATTTCCTGAGAGTGAACAGCCAGGGTCCTGTTCATATGGTCCATGTAGTCCCACAGGCTGCCCGTGTGTTTCTCCAGTTCATCCCTAATGACATCCAGGCTTCCCGTGACAGCACCCAGCCTGCCGCACACGCTCTCCACCCGGGCCACCCGGTCATCAAAGTGAGCAATGTCCTGCTGCAGGTCATGGGCCACGCTTTTGCAGGAGCTCAGGTCACTGGCAATCCTGGCTTTGAGTCGCTCCAAGTCTCCCTTGAGGTTCAAAACACGCCGGTTGCTGAAGAAGAGCTGGGAGCCTTGGTCGCTGACTTTCTCCTGGATGGAGTGGACCTCGTCCTCAATCTTCCGCTCATGTTCATCCAGTGAGGAGTTGACATGTGTCACAGCATCCGAGTACTGTGAGACAGAGTCCTTGAGCCCTGTCAAAGACTTGCTCATGGTATTCAGGTTGATCTTTAGCAAGGTGATCTCCCCTTGCAAAGCTCCCGATGCTTCTTCCTCAATTCGCCGCTGGATCTCCAAGATGGTGGCATTCAGCTTGCTCAGGAGGTCGTAGTTGCTGTCCATCCGGAGCAGCAAGTCCTGGTTCTTGTTCTGGCAGTCTTCGATCTCTGTCCGGAAGGTCTCCACATCTTTGGAGGCAGAGGTGCAGCCCAGGGAACAAGTGCTTTCCAGTGTGATGAGGCGATTCTGCAATACTTCCAATCTCTCATCTGTACGCTTCCTCAAGCTAGCAAGCTCCCCCTCCAGCACAGGCACTACTGCTCCGTCCATGCCCACAGGAGCACTGATGTTGTTCAGCTCTCCCACAATGGTCATGAACCTATCCTCCAAGGTCTGCATTTTGTCTTCAAAGGCAGTCCTCATGCCATCCACCTCTGCTACCACCGTGCCTCTCATGCTGTCCTCTACACTGGAGCAACAGCTCCCTGTTTCTCTCTCTGTAGCATTGAGTCTGGCTTCTAGATCCTCAAAACGCCCTTCAAAGAGGTTCTCTAGGGTGACAGTGGAGACTTCTCCATCCAGCCGTGAGTGTAAGTTCTTCTGGGACTCAGAGATGCTGTGCAGGCCTTTCTCCAGGATGTTCATACGATCGATGAGGTAGTTCAGGTTGCTGCAGCAGCTTTCCACCACTGTCAACCCCTGGATCTGAGTTTCCAGATGGGAGATCTCTTTCTTGATCTCTAACTCCTTCCCATCCAGCGTTTGCTGTAACCGCAGGTTGGCAGCTTTCTCCTCCTCACATTGCTGCTGCACCTCTTGGATCCGGAAGTCACATGTGGTCTGGATCTTCCCCAGCTTCTTCTCAAAGCCATCGAGCAGCTCTCCACGCAGGTTGCTCAGCCGGGTGTCCACATACTCCTCCAGCAGATCGATGGAGGTGAGGGGTGAAGGCCGGGCTGACTCCAGTAGGTGCTTGATCTGCCCATCGTGGTCCAGGACCATGCCATGAACCTCGTGCAGCAAGTCTGCCTTGGTTTTCAGCACATCGCTCACCTCTGTTACTTTGGTCAGGATCTCCCCCACAGGAGGGTATGTGGTGATGTCGGCCTTGTCTGCTACATCCACCAGGCCATCAGGAATGATGCCAAAGCCCACCGTTGAGTCAGGCACACTTGGGCTGTTCATCAGGGACCCAATCATCTTGGTGGTGTCCTCCCGGATAGCTAGTCGCAGGCGGTCACCCAGGCCACTCACCATGGTATGCAAGCTGTCATAGGCCTGCGAGAGGCGCCTCACCTCCTCTTCTAGTCGATCCAGGCGGTCTCCAAAAAGGCCAGGCATCTTCCTACCTGCACAAAAAAAAAAAAAAAAAAAAAGAAATAGAGAGGGGACAGTCAGGGCTGGTGCTCCTTTAGCCTCCTTCCTGTGCTATCTTCTTGATTTGAGTCCTTTTCCGTACTAACATTAGCTCCTGCCTCCCTCTTGTTGCCATTTCACACAAATATCGCCCTCTTTTTCCCCTGATGTCCCTAATGAGAACAGTCTCAGCATGACAGGGAAAACCCTCTTCCTTTCACCATGTGGGATCAGGCCCTCTATTCCCAAGTTTAAGAATAGGGGATGAGAATAGTCTGGAGGAGTTTTGCCTCAAAACATACTCTAGCTGTCCTAAAATTAACGGAGAAATGCCTTAAAGCAATGAGGAAAGGCAATTTTGAAGTGGTATATTTTGAGAAAAACTAGTAAAAAATATGTAAGTGATCCTCAAACCAAGGAAATGTCAGTTCCCTGATTAGGAAGCAGTTCACTAACTGAAAGCTTGCCAAATTTGTCCCCTGTGCTGGAACAGAAGAACTGGGAAGGCTTGTGACCAAGGCCTGCAGAGTGGGTTTTCCTGAAGTAACCTAGCAATATGAAGCATGAAAGAGGTCTCACCATATGGATTCTTCTTTGGTCCTGGAAACAGGTCAGGGTGGCTTTTTGGATGGGGAGGAACTCTAGGAATTGGAAACATCTTCTGCCCAGGAGGCATTTTAGGGCTGGGGTGTTGGGGCAGGAGGCCAGGCTGGTCAGTTGGGCTATCATGGCATCCTTCTCCCATGAAGCCTGGACAGCACCTCCAGGCCAGCTCCGTCACTGTCTTGTAGCCAATCTTGTATTTGGGTCTGAAGAAGGTGCGGTACCTTTCCAGGGGAGGAAAGGGAGAGAGAAGACTGTTTAGAGAGACAATCTAGACTCCAAGAAAAGCAGAAGAGAATGGCCAAGGGTCATGTCAGCTGTGCACAAGTCTCTTTTTGCCCTGAGATCTCTGGGAAGGACAAAATA
Organism: Rhea pennata; assembly: GCF_028389875.1. Taxonomy (NCBI): domain Eukaryota; kingdom Metazoa; phylum Chordata; class Aves; order Rheiformes; family Rheidae; genus Rhea; species Rhea pennata. Next base: position 7,002,260 of record NC_084678.1, read on the forward strand.
CCTTTGGAAAAGTACTTCCTCTATGCTTCTTGCCATGTCTGCCCTGCTGTACCCAAGCAGGGCTGCACGAGGAGGTGAACGGAGTTTATCCAGCTCTGACTGGGGCACTACCACTTCCACAGGCAGCAAGCAAGGCTGGTGCCCACCTCCTTGCTCAATGTGACACTAGCTCCCTCCCTTTCTGCTCTAGCTCTAAGGAGGTCAGTAGCTCCATTTCCTCATCTGCTCCTGGCTCCTCTGATTTGCTTTCCCATGAGGCACCTAGAGCCCTTGCAAAGGCAGGGATTGGACATGACACAGCCAGCACCTGTGCTCCCCACCACCACTCAAGCTGAGTTACGCAGAGCTGAAAACAGCATGATTTTCACCACTTCTGAAACACCGATATTTTGAAGCTGCTTTTGGAAATTTCCAGTCTAAATTTAGCAAGAGGCTTAAAAATCCTGAAGTTTGTTGTTTTGAAAAAAACATGCACAATTCAGCCCTTGTTCTTCTCCAGCACAGTCAGCAGAAGGCCTTGGAGGAGATTGGCACAAATGTCCTTTCTGTATAGACACAGGTCCAGAGAAGTGCAGTAAGGAAATCAGAGCTATCCAGCAGATAGAAGAGGCTTTTCTTGTTGAAAAATACCCAGCAGGTTTTGGTGCTACAGGACATGGCACAGGCTGGAGCACACCTCCAGACACCTGTACTGCAACCCTTCACTTAAAGCTCACTCCTCCCCACGCATGAGTGAGCCACATCTCCCGCAGGGTTTGAGGCACTGCTGAAAACTGCTGCACTCTGGTTTCTGGTGGGAAAAACCTCAAAGGGCAGGAAGGAGAGAAAACATGGCCCAGGTTGCACAGGCAGATCCCACTGGGCATCAGTACATGGCCAGGCAGTGTGCCCAGTTCAAGCAAAGGTATTTCCACCAGCTCTGTCTCTGCAAGGAGAAGAAAGTCTGCCATGGCTCAGCTGCCTTCAGCTTGCTATGGGACAGTGGGCTTGGCAAGTTTTTCCTTGGAAGCACCAGGCTTCAAAAAGCAGTTAGTGCTGAGGACCACTGCTCTCGTGTCCTTCTGGTGAGCTGCCAGAGTGCCTTGCTGTCCTGGAAGCTACTCTGTGCTCACCACTGGAGTAAGAAAAAGAAGGAAAAAATAATAACAATGAAAGGGGGATACAGCAGCTGGAAAAAAATAGCTCTTCTTTTTGTTATTCCTCTTCACAGAAGCTTCCAAGTTTCTGTGATCTTTCCTTTTCTCTTAGTGTGTAGAAAGCTGCTTGGAAATGTCATGGCATGCAGAAAAGGCAGTAAATGGCTGAATCCAGCCACTGCCAATAACCAGACTGGCCCCAGCATCTCCTCAGCTGTCTGGGCTGCAGCCCAGTGCTACCTCTCACTTGGCAAAGCTCAGGCTGCAAACAGAGGGTAAGCATGGCAGCCAGAGGACAGGGTATCTTCTTCCCGTCCCACCACCTTCGCACAGGAGCCCAGAGCCCTTTGGCACCTCCATACCCTTCTCCAAACAGCGACGAGGGAAAGTATTTATTACAGCTGCACAAACACTTGTCAATGGCCCAAACTGCCTGGAAAAACCATGTCTCTGCCTCATGTGGACCAGCATCAGAGGCTGTGCAGAAAATTCAGCTGGCAGGTGCAGTGTCTTTCTGCAAACACACAGTTTTTGCGCTGGCTTTTGTTTGAGGGGCTGGAGAGGGGCTGGGCAGCAGCGAGGAGCTGCACACAGCAGTGCCTGGGGGGCTGGCTGCAAGGCCGGAGCACCTGGCTTCCTGCGGTCCCCCCCGAGCAGCCCCGTGCAGTGTCCTTCCAGTCGTGCCGCCTCCTCGGCCAGCTGCCATCGCTCCACCACACCGCGATTCGGGGCAGACCTCTTCTTTAGCTCCGTTGGCCACTTCATGGGCAGCTGGTCTGAGTCTGTTCCCATGGGCGCTGTGGGCAAGCCGTGGTACTGGGGAGCTGGGAGATGCCCTGCGGATCTCTTCTGCAAGAACCAGAGGCTGCAGGATATCCAAAACCCTGCTGCTGCTCGCAGCAGGCTCAGGGAAGGGGCAGGAGCGCTGCACTTGGGCGCAGAGCGGCAGCCCAGGCCAGGGCTGGTGGTGAAGCACAAATTCCTCGCGTCCGCCGCCACCTGGCTCCTGCCCAGCAAGGTGTTTCCCTGCAGCATTTATTAGGTGGCAGAAAATTTTGCAAACATTTTCCTGGGGCAGGAAGCCCTCAGCCTGCCCCAAGCATGGGCTCCATTTCCTTTTCCTCTTACTCTCTCACCTAGTTGCCATCTCTCTGCCAAATTGGAGGTCTCCAAGCAATCACTCCCCTCCGCACCTCCATGCACCCCTGCTTCCCCCAGAAATGTCGTTGATCTATTTCTGGTGACAGACAGCACTCCCTCTCTCATGGCCAAAAGTCAAGTATGGGACCACCCAGGGCGTTAGTGCCCCTTCCCACCGCCTCACCAGGGGCCACGAGGATTGCCGTGACCTGAGGGCAGGGAAGGACTCCAAGGAAGTGAGTGGTGCCCTCGTCACCCCATGGGCCAGCGCCCCGCAGGTACTCACAGCACTTTGCCGGGGCACTTGGGTCCCCAGCTGCACTTGTGGTACTCGGCCTTGACGTAGCTCTCGGCCCCGTCCTGCAGTGTGCATGTCACATTGCGCTGCACCACGTAGGCACAGTAGCTCCTAGGGGAAAGCACAGCGAGACACCATCACCCGCCGCCCCAGCGGGACCAGTGAGGTCCCTGCTGCGGTGAGGCAGCTAGAGGGCCCTCCCGACCCACGCATCTGCTGGGAAGAGGCACTGGCCACCGCCACTGATCTGCAGAAGGGACAGCAAGAGAGCTCAGGGGGAGGACTGGGAATGGGAACACAGGGAGGGGTCCCCAAATGACCAGGCCGGTTCCTGGGCGCAGACAGGCAACGGTCAGGCAGGCACTGCCAGTTGGCACAGCTGACCAAATTGCATCCCTCCTCCGGAGTGGTGCCCCACACTCCAGCTTTTGCCTGCTTTCACCTGAGCAGCTGTGGAAAGCCCCAAAGGGAGCAGACTCTGCCCAGTCCATCACATACTGCCATCTGCCCTCTGGGTGCCAGCCCAGGCACATCAGAAGCTGGGTCCTGAGGTGCCTTTTCTTTGATGCAGGTGGATTCAGATATTTCTCTACTGAGTTACAGTGGTGCAGCTAAATCCCAATACCCTTCAACACAGCTCCGCTTGGCCTTGGCTCTGTTGGGGTCTCAGCCTTAGGACAGCAACCTTGCCCACAAGATCTCTCTGAGCTGGTGGCTTCTGCTTACATTGCTCTTCCATCCTCCTCCGGCTCCAGAGATGGGGCAGAGGGCTGCCAAGCCTTCCCTGAGAAATCAGTCTCCTGGCACCGGAAACGGGCTGTACATGCTCTCCTGGAACATCCTCTCATATTTTTCCAGGATGCAATTTCAGGAAATCCAGAGGTCCTTTGGACCAGAGTGGGCTCGCCTGCAGTGCTGCCGCTCTGCAGGTGCACTGCCTCCACCACGGGCACCACTGCATCCACCCCAGCACTAAGATTAGCCAGAGCTGCAACAGCTTGGAGCCAAGGCTGCATTTATTGCACCACAGTCTTGGCAGTGAGACAGGCTGCAGGATAAGCAAAGTCCCACCAGCAAGGGCACTTACAGGAACAGCTCCCCCAAAACAGCTCCAGCAGCATCTGGCAGGGATGGACGGTCCTCCTCTGGCTCCTGCACTGCAGCCAGAGCTGGGGCCAAGCCTGAAAAGCCCAAGGATGCTGCTGCAGTAACACGTGTGACACTCAGATCCAGCTTGCTATGGCTGGAGGGCAGGAGATTCAGGCTGCCCACTCTCCCAGACCACACCAGGACCACGGCTCTCTCCATCATGGGGGCAGCAGCTGGAAACCCTTTTGGCTCCCCTGGACATGTGGCATTACCCGAGTCTGCCTGCAGCAGAATGAAATCTCCAGCAAAGAGCAGAGCCTCCTCCGTCCTGCCATCCTGCCTGCAGCTGGGTGCCCCAAGGTGCCAGGCAGCTCCCATGGGTGCAAGCCTGCTCTGGAGCCAAGTGGCAAACTGTGTACCGAGGAGGTCACTAGGAGGAAGGCCGGGTGGGAGGGATCCCAGAGCGGTGCTGGGGCAGATGGGGGCCGAGGCTGCTCCAGCTGGAGGCAGGGCTGCAGGGAGGAGCAGATGCACTTGGTCCACATGGGCAGAGACAGCAGGGGTGTGCGGCGAGGCAGCGATTTAGGCACAGGGACACGGCAGATGGTAGAGCGGGAGGAGAGGAGGGTGCAGGCACACAGCTCAGAGCTGAGGTGGAGGGTCAGCGCGCCGGAGCAGATGGGCCAGAGCGAGCTCCTGGTGCACAGGAGGTGTTGCTCAGCAATGCTGGAGGACCCAGCTCTTGCCAAGCAAGGCGGGTTTGCCTGGCCCAGGTGCCTGGCCACAAGGTAGGAAGCAGCTGCAGCTCCTCCAGCACTGCCTGTGCTAGCACAGAGCCAGCAGGCCCTTGCGTGGCCTGGGAGAGCAGCCTTGGGTGCGCACCAGAGACACGAGCTGCGGGGGTTTCAGCCTAGCTCTTACTAGCTCTTGGTATCAAGATGGCCCAGATGATGTTTAGATGCCTCTGGCAGGCGATGGCAATGGAAGGAAGGGGCTGGGACAGCTGCAGTGGAGCAGAAGGGCCTGGGGAAAAGGACAGGGAGGGATAAGGGGGGATCTCAATCGGGAGCTTGTGGTGTCCTGTGCACATGTGTGTGCACATAGCATCAGCCCTCTGCTTCGAGCTTGCTTGAGCAACCTCTCTGAAGGAACGAGATGAACAACTGTGGCCCCAGCCCAGCACAGACCAACCTCGCATCTACCTGGAGAAGGGAGCAAGTTAGGGGCCTGCCAGGACGATCATGGAGGGAAAAGGGACCTGATGGCCTGTGACTGGAGAAGCTGCTATGTGTCCCTGTGCCCGCAGCACTGTCATCCTCTGGGGACAGCGCAGGGGGGCTCCAGCTCACCCTGCCCCAGCACCGTCACAGTGCTGAGTGTGGCTGCTGCAGATGGAGCAGAGCGGGGAGAAAGCTGAAGGAAAGAAAAGCACTGCGGGCACCAATACATCAAAGCAAAGTACATCCCCCCGCACCAAGGCCTTCCTTGAGCCTCCCCATGCCTCTGCTTTCAGAGGCCAAGCTATGAGCAGACTCCAGGAGCCAAATGTGGAACAAGAAGCAGCACATAAACGGGGGGCCCACGGCTCCCTGGGCTCACCTTAATTCTCAACCTTGGTTGCCCCCATCACTGGTCAGCTCCTCCCAGCAAGGCCCTCCTGCCCCCCTGACCCTCACCCCCTGCCCACCGTGAAGCACCCAGGAGTTCAGGACTCTCCTCCCAACAGGCAACACAGCTCCTGTAGTGATCGGCACTTCCAGCCTGCCCGAGGGCAAGCGGCTCTACCCTGGCAAGAGGCTGCCAGACTCACAGCGTGTGCAGGGGTCAGTTCTGCTCCTGCTGCTCCATAGAAATGAGTCATTTGTCTTTACATAGGGCTACTCAAGAGCTAAGGCCAGCAGCTTTTCCTAGCTGGAGGGAAGGAAGGACATGTGTGCACGTGTATGGAAATTTAGAATCACTGTCTATCCTTAAATCTGGGATCCACTGCTAAATGCACTGCAAAAGCCCTCTGTAAGTAAGCTAGTAGCCGACACAGGCAGGTCTTCTAGCCACTTGTAATAAATAATACCTCCCTGTGACTACCTAGATAAAAGGTTAGGGCTGTCCTGGCTTGCTCCTTTATAGAGATCCCTTTGCTTCTCACCCACCTGTGGCTAGCAGTTTTACAACTCCAGCCTGATGTTTTAAGAGTGAGCAGCTGGAAAATGTTACAGATTTTGGAAACCTTTCACTGGCATTGCCAGTATTGTTCATTTTGAATGTTACTTTATTCATTTCAGCTTGTTCGTAACACCACATCCTTCCCTTTTCAAAGAAGACAGAAATGATTCTAGCAAACAAGCACTGGGGGAAGCGAGCCCCCCACCAGTGTAACTCCTTCTTTGTGATCAAATGGAAAAAAGCCTCTTTACACTTAAAGCTCACATTCCTCTTCTGCCTGAGCTTTCTACGTTATTTAAAAATGCATTGAAACTCTAGTATGTCCCTACTTTACAAGCAAACGAGTAAATTCACATTTCTCTGAGCCCCTGAACATTTTCACACGTACGTCTGTGCATGGCCATCCCTCCCTTCTGCACATCACCCCCCCCCCCGGCCCCCAACAGTCCTGTGTCACGCAGGACAGGTACGTGCACCTCACCCCATCAACGCGCACACACACCACCCCGGGGAACACACACATCTACCCCCACACACACCCCAGCCCCGTCCTGTGTGGGGCTGCAGCACACGTGTCCCCCCAGCGCGCACACCACCCTTTTCTTCACGGAAATACAACCCTCCCCACCACCCCACATCGAGGGGACCCCCAGCACTCCCAGCCTTACCCCGCATGGAGAGGGGTGCGCAAACGCGCACGGACACCCCGCCCCGCTCACCGCGCTCCAGCAGCCGGTGCCCAGTCCGGAGCGGGGGCACGGCCGGTGCCCACGCTCGGTGCCCAGCAAGCGCAGCCCACAGCCGGGACCGGCGGGTGGCACCCGCGCTCGGCGCCAGCAAGCGGAGCCCACGCGCAGGACCCCGGGGACGGTGCCTGGGGCGGGCCGGGCCGGGGGGGGGGGTCGGTGCTCGGGGGCCCGCGCGGTCCGGGCCTGGCGGCCTCCAGGTACCGCCTGGAGCACGGTACCCGGCGGATGGTGCCCGACGGCCGCGGCGCCAGCGCCACCGCGCGGGAGGGGCCCGACGGCCGGCACCGGGTGCGCCTCGGCCGGCGCCGGTACCCGCGGGACGCGCGGCGGGGCGGGCGGGGGTCGCTTACTTGTGCTTGCCCACGGGCTTGCCGGGGCCGAGCTGCGGGCTGGAGCCGGCCGTGTAGAGGCTGTACCTGCCGCCGTAGGGCAGGGGGGCGGCGGGGGGGTAGAAGGCGCCCTTGGCATCGGCGAGGGCCAGCAGCGTCCCCAGGGAGAGGCAGGCGAGCAGAGCCCCGCGGCGGCGCGGCGCCCGCGCCCTGCGCATGGTCCCGGGCCGGCGGCGGGACGCGGCGGGACGGGACGGGGCGGCGGGCCCCGCCGGGACGGCGCTGCGGAGGGGCCGGAGCGCCGCCCGCTGCGCCCTGCCCTGCCCGGCCCTGCCCGGCGGCACACGCTGCTCTGCCGCCCGCCCGCTCCCCTTTAGTACCGCGGCGGCGGGGGCGGGCCGCGCTCCTGCTCCCCGCCCTCCGCCAGCCACCGACCCCGGCCCCGGCCCCGGCCCCGGCCCCGGCCCCGCGGGCGGGGAGGCGGCGCAGCGCCGCCGCGCTCCCCCGCGCCGCCCGCCGCCGCGGCGCTGGGCAGGAGCGCGGCCTCCGCCCCGGCTCGCCCCGTCCGCGCCCCGCGCCCGGCAGCCCGGGCTCGGCCTCCCTCCGCTAGCAGGTGCATCTCCGCAGGCCCTGTCTGCCCGCGGGGCCGCCGCGTCCCCTCCTCCGCACGGCCCGGGAGGCCTGGCTGCCCTCGCCCGGAGCAGGGCTGGAGGCACCAGAGCTCGGCCCCTTGCGCGTGGTCAGCATAGGAAGATGGCAGCTGCCAACCAGTTGGCTAGTACCAGCGTGTGCATCAGGCACAGCCACGAAGAGCCGGGTGAACCCAGCACCTGGATCTTTCAGAAGGGGCAAGAAGGAAGCAGCACCAGTTTGGAGCCAATTACAGCCTTTCCTGGTAGATTTGAGCTTTGGTTGGAGGCTCCCTGTTTGCTTTCCCAAATGCCCTGGTGCACTGGCACGGAGCACAGCGGCCCGCTCTCTGTACACGTTCCAGGAGAGAGAGAAATTGTTGACTTTTCTCTGAGGGCCCATGAATCTCATGCAGCCAAAAGTGTTTCGTCATAAGTGGCTTTCAAAGGTGGGCTCAGGCCTCCAATCCTTCCCGACTCCAACCCTGAGTGCTGCAGAGATCCCTGCTTACACCTGGGGTGACCATTGGCAGTGGGTGCTGGATGCTAAACATCCTACTATGCCCCAGCACCACTGCCTAGGCCCCCCATCATTACCCATAGAGGAATAAAGCCTGGCACCTTTCCTGGTCCTCCGGGAGAGCAGTGGCCATGGCCATTTGTGCAGATTGGCTTTGCTGCTGAGAGAGGGAGAAGAGAGGACATCCTGCCCAAGGCACTGAACAATTGGGAGGCATGTGGCATGCAGCAGGGTCCAGGCCGCGGGGTAACATCCCTGGTGCTATCCAATAGAGGTCAGTGCATGTTCTTGCAAAGGTGAGACCATCACACCACTGCCCGCTGGGGAGCACACGATGTTGTCACATCAGAAGCAGATCCTGGCTGAGCATCCGGCTGCCCTGGGGCACTCACACCCTTCTGCACTGATCCCACACTGGGAGTTTGCCACAGGCTCTTATCTGGTGGAGGCAAGTCCCAAAACAGCCCAGAGAGGGAAAAAACACAGTGAGATATGCAGTGCTTTTCCTAAACTCTTAGAGAAAAAGCAAGAAGTGGCTGAGAAAGGGTGGATGGATGGGACCCCAAATGCAGGCGTGAAACCTGCTGCTAGGGGAAAGAGGCATCAAGGCTTGGAATGAAACAGGGACAATAAGATACTGAGACAAATGGCCATTTTCAGGTAAAAGGAGCCTTTGGCTAGGTTGGAGGTAAATACAAGAACACTGGCAGAAGAAAATCCTTTGGAAAGCCATGCTAGGGGAGGAACACTAGAAAGACAAGGCAGGAAACTGAGAGGAGGAAGTTTGTGTAATGAACCAATGCATCCTTTCAAATTGCCTTTCTGATTAGGTTCCCTTGTCTCCATTCCGTCTGCTTCAGGGTATTCCTGCAAGCCATTGAGCGTATGCCAGGTTACAGCCCAGAGGTGGCTGCATTGTGATTTGAACATGATATATTTGGCAATACATGAAGCGGGTCTCATCCAGCTGGTGTATCTGATTGATAGGGTCCTCCGGGATACTGCAGGAGGGACAGTTTATAAGCAACTCTATAAAAACAAACAAAAGTCTGCGGAGCCTGCATGGTTTAATTCTGGGTGCCAAAGCTGAGAACGAACCTCGCACACAGCCCTAATTCTTTCCCCTGCACGCAGGGAGCAAAACCCAATTTTAGTAACAGTGTGTTGTATGTGTGTGTGTCTGAGGCTTCAGGAAAACATTTCTCTCATTGCACACTTGCAAAAAAAATCCCTTGATCCTGTCTCTCAAGTCACTATATTGTAATGACTGGGCAAAACAGGGCAGAGTTAAGGTTGCTCATTCTTTCTCGCTGGCCTGGGTCTGAGAGGAAAAGTGGTATAAGCCATTGCACTTGTAGGTGCATGGATGTGTGTGTACCTGTCTGTCTGTCCCTGCTGTCCAACTCCAATAACTTTTGAACCTCTCTGAAATATTTCTGATATTTCAGAGACATAATTCTCAGAGAGACTGAATTCCATTTTATTGTTTAAATGTTTTATGAAAAAAAGGCATCTGAGCAGACAGAGCACCAAACTTGTGTCCCCACTGAGGAAACGGATTCACCATGAACTCTATTATCAGACATCAAAGAATCCGCATGAAGAAAGCCATCATGAGTGCCCCCAAACCATGGGAAAAACTTTCATGTGCCTTATTAGCTGTGAGCTAATCCAACCATGAGACACGGAGTGGCAGGAAACCAGGATTCATTAAATCCCACTTCTCACCAAGCAGCTTTTTCTTTTTTTTGACTTTCTGATGCTCAGCCATGCTGCTGTTGGTCCTCATCTTGCAGTCTCAGGAGCATACCTGTGGCATCGGAGCCTGACTCTAGAGAATTCTTCACCTGGAGTGAAAACGGGAGACTCCCTCCTGCCAGGCCATCCTCCTGACATGGGCATGTCCTCTTCCTGTGAAGGGGTCAGCAGAGAAAATGCCAGACTCCTTCATCTCCTATAAACTGGATGTGATGAGCACAGAGATCTCCAGCAAAGCAAAAGGGTTTGCAACCCTGAATTATCTCTGAAATGTTCTGCAGACTACTCACCAGTAAACTTTAGGCACACAAGGCAGGGAGCACCAGCCCTTGATCATTTGCAGAGGAAAGCTCTGCTTCCTCTCCAGGTCCTGGCTGGAGAATTAAGGGGTTATATCAAAGCTGATGCTGAAGATCAAATCTGGACACTTAGTAAATGCAAGACCCTATGAAGGGGTCTCCACAAGGGTACATGACCTTGGAGGCTGAGTCCTTCCTGCAGCAGCTCAGCATGTGACTAGGAAGCTTATTTCTCTGTCTGGACTGCAGGATGTCGGTTATTTCACAGAGTTAAACTACCCATGAGAAGAATTGTTTCTCATCTGTCTTGCAGGATGACAAGACTTTCAGGCTGTTGGACACAGTAGGTTCTGCCCTGCGTTGTCACCTCACTCTAGTGAAGTGGAGACACTTCAGGGCAAACAGGTCCTGTCTGTGGTGCACCAAAGTGGACCATAGCTTTGGGGCACAGCTTCTGGCTGCTGTCTGACTGTCCCAGACTTTGGTCACTGTACTGTGTAACTGTACTGTGTCCCTGTTCGCAGCTATACTCAGGGCTAGTCTGGGGGTGAAAGGATAGAAGTTCTCTATTAAAGATCCAGATGAGATTTGGTCAAAAGGGGGGACTAAAGACTGAGGAAGGATAAAAGGAGGGTGAGAAGCAGGGACATTGCACAGGACCAAAGAGCGACCCAGAAATGTGAACTCAATAGGCCATGAGAGTCAATGCAGATGTGCTACAGGCAGCTCTTCTCCTGGCTCTGTCTCCCGGGAGGGCTGGCTGAACCACCGCAAGGCTAATTTCACAAGTGGATGACACCAAACAGTGACCTGTTCTGCTTCACCTGGTTTTTAATTAACACCTGCATGGCCTCATTGGCTGAATAATTGCCTCTCTTCATGGGTCAACAAGCCAGCAGCCCCTGACCTCCTGTTCCCACCTGGGTACAATGTTTAGTGTCTGCACAGGGCAGGGCCCACCGCCTCAGTGCAGTGGCTGTGCACTCTCACATCGCCAAATCCTTCCTCCAGCTGATGCTGCATCAGGAAAACTGCTCACTCTTGGCCAGGACCAGCCTTGGCCATTCTAGTCCTGAGCTTTAAACAGTTTGGTCAGTTCACACTCCTGCCCACTGCCCTCTCTGCTCCTGCTGTGATGTTGAGGACCCCAACAACAGCAGAGTTCATGATGTTGTGTTTCAGCTCAACCCAGGCACCTGTGGTATGACCAACACCACCATCCTGCTCTGGAAGGCAGCCGGACATGTTGCTCTGGATCTGGTGTGACTGAGACTGGACACCTCGCAAGGAGCAACCGGTGGAGCACCACAAACCTGGATCCAAGTTCAAAATGATTTTGGTCTATTGACCTTGGCCAAACAGTCTGAAATAAATAGACTTCTGTTCAAGGACTGCGTCCTTGGAGGATGGAGAACAAGCACAGGTGGGACAGGTCAGCTGCGCATCTCGGGACAAGGAGGCCCAGGCTGTGCAGTGGTTCTGCAGGAGAGGATCCAGAGCACATCACAAGCTCAGCATGAACTACCACTGCTGGAAAGGCAGCTGCCATGCTGGGCAGTGTGAGATACACTGAGGGTCAGTGGTAAGAGTACAGCTGTCCTCTGTATTGCCAAGGGTAGGAGCATATCGCAGCAAGGAAAACCTTAGCTGAATATCAATAAGAAAAAATTCTAGTAGTAAAGTTAATGCAGCCCTGGAGGAGACTGTATTGAGCCATCTGGAGACTTTAAAGGAGAGTTAAGGTTAAAAAAAATCTGTCAGAACCAGTTTGGGGTAGGGAAATGGATTGGATAACTTCCCAAGATCTCTTCTAGCCTGAGTTTTTCTGAATATAAATTAATTTCCCAGTGTGGCAAGGCAAAAGAGCAGCCAAAATGAGAGTCAGAGTTCCCTGAGCTCCCTGTCAATTCCCACTGGATCAAAGACATTCTTTGATTTGGCACTCACAGAGGCCTTTGCCCTTGACGGTGGGTTTGTGTCTGGGTGAGAGAGGGGAAAAGCCCAGCTTTCCAACAGGATCCATCTAAAGTTATCTCTGCCTTTCCAGTGTCTCTATGAAGACACTGCAGCTACACCACAGCTTTTTCCCAGCTCCCTGCTGGGGAGGGAGAGACCCCAGGGAGGGATAGCGATTCTGTGTTGCCCAAACCAGCAGGCAAGACACACCTCCCAAATGCCCTGGAGTAACAGGCTAATGACAATGTGAACGAAGTATCATGCTAGTGAGATACCAGCCCAAGGAGAGCCATGTCTGTGGTGGGGTCTGCTAGGCCACAAGTTCTCCAGGTGCTCCAGTTCCCAGAGCAATGTAAGAGCTAAAACTGTGAGCTCAAGGAAGCCCACCATGGGAATGGCTCAGATGCAGGATGCAAAGCTCCTGCTGGCTCCCAGCACTGGCTTCAGCCACATCCCAGCTCCATGCTGGACATGAACCTCCTGTTTGTGCAGGCAGGAGGCAGCTGTGGTCCAGCCAGTGGGATCAGAAAGCCAGAGCATGTCCCATATGCTACTGGTATGGAGGGTGCTGAGGTTTTATTCTGAATCAGACCCCAGCCCCACTCCCAAGGAATGGGAACACAGTGTCCCCACTCAGGCTGTGGGGCTGGAAGGCAGCACTGCTCAGGGTAGAGCAGCTACCTTGCATCAGCAGCAAAAACGCCTCTATGGGGAGCATCTGGGTTTGCTCAGGCTCCACAGGAAGCTGTGGCCAGGGGCTGAGAACAAACTTGCTTTCTTCGTGAGAAAATGTGGTGACTTGAAGTGGTCAGACAGCCTTATCTCTGGTTTCGAAAGCCACACGCTGATCATTTGTCAAGATTAGCGCGTGCAGTAGAAGGGATGGAGCTGTTCCAAATCCATGCTCAAATCTCTTCCCTGGGCTCAAGGCCATTCATAAAAATGCCAGAGCAGCAGCAGTGGCGGCAGGCAGCACACGCTGGGGCTGTGGTTTGGGGAGGACCAGGAGGGGTCAACCACAGGTTAAACAAGCTCTGAATGGGGAGAGTAATACTCAGGTTGCTTTATTTATATATCCATTAGCATCCCTCCTCCAGGAAAACACACAGGGAGCCTGTAAGGGGAGATTTAGCAAGGGCAAGGGGCAGGCAGGAGGTCTTGTGTGTGGGACAGGGGTGAGGTGCTTAAAAGAGCATTTCCCAGCTGTGCCAGGATCCTGGGGAAGAGGGAGCATTACTGGGCAAGAGCTGTGGAGACTGGCCTAGGGGGATGGAGGAGGACAAGTCACTAGCTTTAGCAGCACAGGGATGTAGGGTGAGGAGGCTGAAGATCTAGCAGGGAGGAGAGGATGAAGGAGTTGATGGACCACCAGTAACCCCCAGCATGTTGCTAGAAGGATGCTGGGGGCCTGGCTGGACCAGAGATTTGCTCTGGGGCAGGCAGAGTACGAGGGAGGAGCAGCCCTTGTCTCAGCTGGTCCCCATCAGCTTGGGCTCAGGTGGGAAGGAGCTGGAGGACTTCTATAAAAGGCTGTGTGCATAGAGCTGGGGGGATTTGGGGGCTGGGGTGAGGAGTGGAGGCTGTCTAGGGCAGGGGCTGTGTGTTGTCTGCAGCTGGGGGTGAGAGGAAAAGCTGATCTGCAGGCAGGGGTAAAGACCTAGGATGGGGAAAGGATATCAGCCCATACCTACACTCTGACCATGGCTGGACTGCTCTGTGGGGAAGGCAGAGGACAGTTAGACGTATGTTTTCCTACAAGCCTTATAATTTGCAGTGTCTGAGGAGCCCTGGCTTTGGGAGACTCGCACAGTTTCGTGCTATGTGCTGGCCTGTGTGGCCAGGTGCCCTTGGGGAAGGCTGTCCTGAAGCAGCTCTGTGCTGCGTCCCGGCCTGTGTGTGCTGTGAGGCCGAGGAGAGGTTATCTTTGGTGGGAGAAGATGACCTCATGTGCTACTGAAATAATTCAATCATTTCCACACCATTGCAGGGGTTCAGCACTTGCACTTCAGACAGCCCTTTCCACCTCTCCTGGGTACGTGCTTTTGTCTAGGGGCTGTATGTGGTGCAGGGAAGGGCTTCACGAGAAGCGAGGAAACTGTAGCTTGGCATTTTGATTTAAAGAAATGCCCATAAAGCTGGTGTGTTTGACTGTTTCTCCAGGCCTAAGACAGATCCTTTGCTATTTTTAAGGCTTCTGCCTTACTTATGGGCCAGGAGCAGCGGGTCTGGTGTTTCTGGATGCAAAAGCGGCCTGGCGCCGGTAGTGCCCAGCCTGGTGCGGAGGGTGCCTTTGCTCGCTTGCACCTCTCGCCGGCTGCGTGGAAGGAGCCCGGGGCCGGAGCTGCACGTCCAGCCAGCCCAGCTCCCACCTCTCCTGCGGACTGCTGCCAGCAACCAGCAACTTAGCTGTAAAACCTCTGCTTGGCAACTTTGTTACTGTAACAAGGTGGTTTGCTTTTCCTTTGGGACCGCAGGAATGTTAATGGATGTCAGGATAAATGCACCTTTTACTGTTTTCCCTCTCCCTCTGTTGCGGCCTGTCCCCAACACCTGCAAAGCCAAACGTTTGCCCCGCGTCAGGCTCCGGGAGGTGCATGCACTCTGCCCTCTGCAAAAATGAGGACAGCTGAAACCCCGCGCTCCTCCGCGTCGCTTCAGGCACGGATGTGAGATGGAGTTAGGTGCTAAAAGGCACCCACTGGGCACCCTGCCGCAGCCAGCTCCACCCCACCCTCCGAGGCGACCCGCAGGCGTGCGTGTCGTGCGTGCAACGGGGAATAGCCCTAAATAAGGTGCAGTTATTTATGCATATGCAAAGGAACAGGGAAGAAAATGTAACTGATACCAGTTTGGGCTCTTTCCAGACCTGCTCAGAGCTGGGACCTCGTGGCTGCTTTTTGGCTTTGCCAGCTTCCCTTTGCAAGCAGCTGTTCCTGCGGGCCCTGCATCTGCGTTTGGCCTTCAGCACGGTTTCTCTAATCCTCTTTCCCACTGTACAGCAACACATGCGCCAAGGTCCCATTGACCCACCACCAAAAAAAAAAAAAAAAAAAAAAAAAAAAGGAGAGAGAGAGGAGGAGAACTTGATATCTTCTGCAAGTGAAATAGCTTGGGTTCAGTCTTGGAGAATTTCCCGAGCTCTCAAGGAATTTCCTGATCTTAGGAATCTGCCAAAATTTGTGATCTGCCACAGTTTGACTACACATATTTTCAGAACATACACTGCAGCGTTGTTTTGGTTTTCCGCCCCTGTCTTGGAGGGCATACTCTATCTGAGCAGGTCTAAGAGACCAGAAGGAGAAGCCTCTCTTTGCCTGCCTGCAATAATACACGGGGATTTCGTTACCATCCTCCCTCCCTTTGTTTTGGGAACAAGGAGAGGTTTGATCCTGAATTCCCATACTGCTTCCCTGTGCCAAGCTCCAGACTCTTCCTGCAGCCTTCATAGAAATGTGGAAATTTGGGGGCAGTTGTAATCCCTGGGGTTGATGTTTCCCTAGCAGTCCTGAAAATTAAGAGCAAAACCCCATATTGACTAACATTCCACTCCCTTACCCAAAATAATGTGCAAGACATCGTTTGCACCAGAAACCAACCTCTTTCTCGCTGGAGCTTGACATACGTGTGTTTATTGCCTGTATTTCAAAAGCAAACAGTCTGCTGGGTGGGAAAAGTGCAGCCCTTCCCCCTAGAACAAGCTCAAATGAAATTCCTGGACTACTTTTTCCAGAAAATTAATGCCGGTTGGATTTTGACCAGGTTGTTTTTGACAAGCTTTATTCTGTGAAACCAACACCAAGTCAGGAAATGCTTAGATCAACTCTGAAAGAGGATTTGGCCAAAACTTTTTTCCTATATTTGAGGGGTAGCTAGAGACGGAAAAACCTCCCAGACAGGAGCTGCCCTGACCCCCCCCCCCTTTCATCTCGCCCTGGCCGGAGGTGCTTTAGCATCTCTTAAAGCTCAATTTCGTTCCCTGGAGCTATGCAAAATCCCGCTGGGCTGGGGATGATGCGGGAGTCTGGGACGGTTTTTCCATGGGCTTCAGTGGGCGTTGGGGCAGGCAGCGGTAATTCTGCAAATCTGAGGGGGAAAAAACCCCAGTCCCCTGGCAAGGGGCCGGGATTCGACGCCTCAAACCACCGTCCCTTCTCGGTGCCGAGCAGCCGCGGCAGCACCGCTGCTGCCTCCGCGCGTGCTCCGGACGGCCGGGCCGGGTCGGGCGCGGGAGAGCCCGCTGCATCCCTGCCACCGCTGGGACGGGCTCCCTGCTCCCCCCCGGCCGCCCCCGGCCCCGCGCGCTCGGCCAGGGCGCTGCCAGCGCGTCGCCTTCGGAAGCGAGGAAAAGAGAACCGGCGGGAGCGCGTGGGGCGGGCAGGGGAAATCGCTGCTGCAAAGCAAGCAGCGCGCTGTGAAGGAGTGTTTGTCTGGGTTGTTTGGTTATCCTCTAGGTAATTTTACAGCTGAGGAGGCCGGGCCGTGCAGGCAGCGGCCCAAACAATATCCCCACTGTTAGCGCCGCGCGGCGCGGCCGTGCTGGGGGGGAAAGGGAGACGGGGAAGCGAAGTTTCTTTTACAGAAAGCGGCCCGAAAACGCTGTGGAGGATGTCCTGTAATTAAGACGTCGCTTTGAACGATCGAGTCGCTCAGCTGTCAGATTGAATAAGCCTCCGGGCTCAGCCCGGGGGTGAGAGGAGGAGGAAGGGATGTTGCTGGGGGGGAGGGAAAAAAAAACAAACATCATTTCTATTTGAATCACGGTTTCGGAGGCTGCATCTCCGTGCTCCGGAGGCCTTCGCTGCCCGCGGCAGAGGAGGCCCACGAGACGCCCGCGGGCGGCCGGTTCCCGCGGGCGGCACTTCGCGGGGTGCCCGCCGGGCTGCTCCCCCGTGCCCGTCCAACAGCGTCCGACGGGCCACCGCCTCTCCACAGGACCCAGTGACACCTTCTCCCCGCCATCCCATGGCCCTGACGGGTCCCGGGCTGAAATCCCCATGAAATCCAGAGCAAAAATTGCCCTGCCTTTTCAGAAGGCTGAGCGCAGCCCGAGCTGGAAACGTGAGGGGTTGAATCTCTCAGCACTACGTGCAAATAGTTCACGTCGGCTCATAGCCGTGTTCCCGAGAGCCGCAGCGCTCGCCGCTCGCAGCCAGCTTGCGCGAGGACACCAATATTTCATGCAGACATGGCGAGAAACCAGCCCTGTTTCCCGTTCACGCGGGGTGGCTCCGAAACGGCACAAAGATCTGTCACAGCATATACGCGGCATCTGTGCAAATTGGCCTGACTGCCTAAATAATTCGGTATATATTTATAAACTGTGAGATGTAACGTTTTTTCCTGTTTACTTTTCGGTTGAATTCCTTGCTCAGGGAAATGAGAGCTGTACCGCGGCGGCTAGACACAACCATTGTATAGGGAAGACACTGTACAAACTGTCCTAGAAAATTCTGCCAAAATGCCAGGCCGTATCAGCCCTGATCTGCCGCCCCGCTCAGCCCTTCCTGCCGGCGCCCTCCCCTCCAGCCGCCCGGCTCCCGCCCCCAGCCCTCCGCTCCGCGCCAAAGCCGGCCGGACGCTGCCGGACCGAGGGTGCGTTTGCAACGCGGTGCGCCGACCCGCCGAGCGCGCGGGGGCCCGCGGCAAGGAAGGTGGGAGGGAGGGAGGGAGGAAGGGGGAATTTTGCACGGGGCGAGGATCGCAGCGAGTCGCAGCTGGGCAAAGCTCCTTTGCAAGCGGCGTCCCAAGGGCCCTCTGCCCCCGGCTCCGCTCGGGACGCCCACGGCCGCGTGCTGAGCGGCTCCGGCGCTGCGTCCGGAGCCCGGGGCGCGGGCGGAGGCGTGAGCCTGTGCGGAGCCGGCCGGGAAGCGTCCCCGCGCGCTGTCCCCGCCGGGACCTCCTGCGCCGTCTCGGTGCCCGGGGCCGGGCGCTGCGCCTCGCGGGGCTCCGGGTGCCCGCGACAGCTGGAGAGCGCGAGCTCTCGCTGCCCTAGTGATCCGGGTCCCTCCGGAGGGGCAGATTCCTGGTCTGGGGATTAGCACGTTCACTGGGGAAAGGAGGGAGAGGAAACGGGAAAGGAGAAAAAACAGGGAAGGTGAAACCTGAAACCCGCGCGTGGCTGCTCGGCGGCCGGCAAAGGCAGGTGCCGGGGTGCGTGCGGCCCGTCGCCCGCCGGCCGGGCTCGGGGGGCCGCGCTCGCCCGCGGCTCCGCGCCGCCCCGCCTGCGCCCACGCCTGGTCCGCGCGGCGCCCGCGTCAGAGCCGCCCCGTCGCTCCCGGCCTCCAAGCCGGTACGTCTCCTTGCTTTTCGTCCTGCTCTCGCCAGCCGCTCTGCTTAGCGCTTCGTTCGTGTCGGTCGCGGGCATGGCGTCGTGTTTATTTACGGGCTTTTCCCGCTCGCTCCCATGCACGCAGTCGGTTCCTGAAGTCGCGTGTCTGGCCCCTCGCGTGAAGGACTGGGAGCAGCTGTGCGGGAGCAGCTCGAAGGCCCCGACAGCGCCGCGGCTCCTCGGCAGCGCTAGCCGGCGATGGGCGACGGGGGAGGAGGGGGAGGCAAGCGCGCCGCGACGCTCCGCTGCCCTCCGGCAGTTCCTCCTCCAGCCCGCGGCGTTGGACCTCCCTGAATTCGTCTAATCTCTTTTTCAAAGCATCTCTGCTTCTGACCTCCCCAGCACCCTGGCGAGCGAGCGTCACCGTTTAATGGCGCCTTGTGGGAAAGCGGATTTTAGCCGCAGCCTCCCTTGTCTTGGGGAGGGACGGGGCACCGGCGACGCATTCCTTGCGCTTAAAAAAAAAGCATGCTTGCGGCTTATGCCAGTGCCTAGATCGAGCAAAGGGAGGCGCGAACCAAGACAATAGCTGCTAAATCCTTTGGAATTCCCTAGAATTAGAAATTCCTTTTCCATAGGGCTGGGACCCTGGCTCCTGCCTTGCTGCCGCGGCATGCTGCGATTCAGGAGCGCAGGAAGGAGCCGGCACCTCCGGAGGGGTTCCCCGCGCTCCTGGCACGGCAGCGGCTTCCCGGGACACCCCTCCTGGGAGCCGCTGCATGCCCGGGACGTCGTCCCAGCGCGGGGCGGCGCGGCCGGCAGGCACCGAGGCCGGTGCCGCTGCGCCTCGCTCTGCCGCGAAACCGGAGCCGTTTCCTGGGAATACACGCGGCACCTTAAAGAAAACATTGCCCGGATTAGTATTCGCGTCCCGTTTGCGCCTTGTCCCGGGTCTCGCGGCGGCTGGCTCGGGCCCCCCGCGGCGAGCCGCGGTGCCCGCCTGTGCGAGGCGGACGACGTTCGCTCCGGGGGCCGAGGGATTCCGCGGAGAATCCCCGCGCCGGCGGCGAGAGCAAGGGCGGCCGCCGCCTGCCGGTAAGTGCTCGGGCCGAAAAGGAGACGGAGGAGGTGGAGGAGGAGGCCGGGGTGCTGGCACCTTGTCGGGGCCGGCGTTTCCCTGCGGAGCCGGCAGGTCGGCGCTGCGAACCGCTGCAGCTCCGTGCTGGCCTGGCGCGGCGGAGGCCGGGCCCGGCCGGGGGCTCCACGGCAGGGAGAAGGCGCTGCGGGGCTGCAGCGAGCCCGGGGCTGGGGGAGGCAGCATGTGGCTGCAATCACGGGGGTCCCTGCGCGGCTCCGGTGCTACAAAGGCATCGCTCTCGCTCCCCGCCCTTCCCCGGCGCTGGCCGCCTTTCCCCACCAGAAGCCAAGGTTTCTCCTGCTGCTCCTTGCCGGGAAGGCGGCCAGCTGGCAGCCGGCGAGCCGGAGGACCTGCCAGCCTCCGCGGGGTGGCAGGGAGGCCGGCCGGCGCGGGAGGCGCGGGGAAGCCCGGGCCGGGCGCCCCAGCGAGCCAGGGCACCGGCAGGGACGGCGGCGGCCGCTCAGCGACGCGTGCGTAAAAGGACCAGCTTTTTCCTTTCTTTCTTTCTTTTTTTCTTTTTTTTTGTTGTCAAAGAGAAATGCCAGGCAAGCTGAAGGGGCTGTTATTATGGGATGGCTTTGCTATCTTCAGTGCCCTCTGCCGGGCCGCGGCCGGCCGGCCCTCGTTCCCAGGGCTCGGCGGCGCCCGCGGAGCAAGCGCCAGACCCTCCGCGGCAGCCGGTGTCAGGCCCTGCTGCTCTTTCCCGTTGAAGCGCTGGCTCCCAGCCAGGTTTTCGGAGCCTTTTCCCTTGCCACGGCCGTGTGAAAGCCACTGGCGTGGTTTTCAGCAGCGGGTGCCCCGCCACGGGATGGGTCAGGGCCACCGGCCCTGGGCGGGAGGCTGCAGACCGTCTCCGGAGGTGACCACGGAGTTTCGTACAAGCCTCTTCCTGTCTCCTCGCACACCCCAGCCCCTAAATACAGCAAGTGCTTGGGCATTTTACTCCGAGAAGGGAAAAGCGCTCCGAGCGCCGAGCTGCTCGCACAGCGCGGGGGCTGCGTGTCCCCCGCCGGGTCCTGGCGGGAGGGACACGCTCGGCAGCGGCTGGCTCGCCCCGACCCCGTCTCCTTGCCCGTGATAACCCCGAGCGGCGCTCGCTCTCGAGCCTCACGGACACGCAGACACCGCCGAAGGGCCCCGCTCTCCCCTTCGCTCGGCGCGGCTCTCTCCCTGCTCTGCTCCAAAACCGAGACGGTGTCTGAAGCAGGAGATCCTCACCCCCAGGGCCGCCCTTCCCCCTGACCTGCGATACCCGGCTCCAGTGCTGCATCCTCTGCCCTGGCAAGCAAGCAGCCTTAGGGAAAGGCCTTCTTCATGCTCATTAAATCAAGTTCCCTTACTGGTCTTAGCTAAGAGGAGATTTGGGTGTGTGGACCCGTAACATGTGGTCCATCTGCCTCGCAGGTGGGAGCGCTGGCAGCTCCCTGGACACTGCTATTAATCTTGCTTTCCCAGCCTGATAGCTGTGACGGGAACCCTCAGCCCTGTCTGCTCCTGCACCGTACTGTTTTCTTCACGTCATTTCCAGAGACCAGAGGAAGTCTAAGCTGTGTAGTGTATCCTCACACAGCTAGATTCAGCCTTGGTGTCCAGGGTCTCCGATCCATCTCCTGTCCCCGGCCTGTCAGAAGTGCATCACCGTGGGAATCCTTGCTGCAACTGATGTTAATGAGCTTTGCAGCCTGCATGGTTGTGGCTCGGTCATGGAGGGGAAGACAGGCCCAAAGGGTGGTAGGTCCCTCTTGGCCTCATCAGTCCCTGTCACCGTGAGAGGCTGTGGGTGGTCCAGGTGACCCACCTTTGCCCCTGGCCTTTGCTTCCCAAATCAAGGAAAACAAACGAGCGGGAGCCACGGTGCAAACCACCTCGACGTGGCTCCACCCAGGCTCACCAGCACACTGACCTCCTGGCCTGCTCTTCTTTGAAGTGAGCTGCCAGCCAGAGGGTCGAGGCATCACTGTGCCATCGTGTCACACGTCTGGACCACCACCACTCCAACCGGTCTCCTCTGAGGACATTGTCTCCGGGCAATGGGCTGCCCTAAAGAGAGCCAGGGTCTGATCTGGGCTGCAGGCATGACAGTGCTGGCAGCACCGCTCTGAGCCAAAACTCATCCAGAAGGCTCAAAGGGGCAACACTCTTCCTACACCATGCAGGACTCGGAAGTCCTCATATGGGAGTGCACAGCTTCAGCAGAGAGGCTGGGAAGGCTGAACCTTCCCCTCTAAGCTGTTTTCCCATAATTCGCCAAGGATGTGACCACACAGCTACTGGCAGAGCAACAGCACACCAGGACCACTGTGATCACTGCTAGCGAGTTAGTTCGAGGGACCCCACAGGGAAATACAGCTTCTGGCTCAGAGCTAGCCCCATACGCTTTGGGGGCCAGTCCAAGCTCTTTGCACTGCTTTTAGGAGCAGCCCCAGCTCCCTGGTTGTTTCTCTCAGCTGCAGAGCTTGAGGGGTTCAGCGCTCTGCAAGCTCCAGCTGCTGCAAAAAGCCACCAAGGTCACCTCCAAAAGCTGCAAGTCACGGCTGTTGCACGTGACAGCTGAGTGCAGTGTGGCCTCTGTCTTTTTATCCCTTTTTCTCCCTCTCTTTGGCTATGGCTGAACTGGGAGTTTTGCAGTGCATCACCTTGCCCCCCCCCCAGAGCGTTGGCCACAATGTCATTGGGAGTCAGTGCTCCCAGAGGACCTGTTTTTTCTCAGGAACAGCCTCTCTTTTCATTTTTCAACTCTTTTACCCATTCCCAGCCACTCTGGGCAGCAAAAGGCAGCAGAAAGTGCTTGCAGAGCAGTCGGGCTCCTCTCACCAAGTCAGCTGGAAGAGGCTCTAACAGAGAACAGGAGTGAGTTAAGGGTAGAAAGAGGCCCTGGCTTTCTCTGCAAAAGCAAGAAGGATTAAAAATTGTGGTCTCTATATTACTTTTTCTATTTCCTTTCCTTTTTTTTTTTTTTTTTTTTTTTTTTTTGTGGTATTACTTGATGGTTAGAGAAAAAAATCTGGAAACATAACTGCATAAATTGCTGTTATTTCCGGCTATTCGTTCAGAGTCTGGCTTTCTCCTCACCAGATGGACTGGCTTAGAAAGCCTCCAGCTCCAGCAAGGGTCTCAAGAGGCCAGAGAGCCCGACACTGTCCTCGTTTCATTTACCATGTTGAATTATGCTCCCACCACGCAGGCTTGCAGTGGGACGCAATCTCACTTCCTCAGCCAGGTAACAGCAGCAGCTGGGCTCCGCAGTCCCCAGCTCAGGGAGACACCAATCCCTTGTTTGCTTTGGAAAATGAAAACTATATACAGGCTGTGCGTGAAGGTGTTTGGGAAATGCTGCTGCAGGCAGCTTGGGGGTGGCATTGGGGCTGCTCCAGGGCAATAGCTTGGAGGGTACCAGGTGGCTCAAGCATGCCATGGCAGAATTTTATTGGCAGAGCAGCATGTCCCTGTTCTCCTTTACATCTATAAAACCTCCCCAAGATGTGCTTTCTGGCTGTAATTGGTGTGCAAGGGAGCCTGAGCCAAGTTACCTTTTCCCAGGGGCAATATGGCTCCACCATGGTCTCTGTGACACCTAAAGGACCACAAGGGAGGTCAGGCCCAAAGAGCTGGAAGGGTCTCAGGGTCTCTTCTGGCTGAAGGATGGGGATTGACATGGAGACAAGATGAGCACCTCCAGCCTGGGAAGTACCTCTGTGGGTCCAGAGAAGCGTGAAGCTTCTCCAAAATCATGATGATGGCAGCAGGAGATCAAAGCAGGGAGCTCACTTGGGAGCAGGAAGGAAAGTGAAATACTGTCTGTTGGTTTAGGTTCTGTCCGATATACCCCGTGACTGTGAATGTGATGGTTGCTGATCTGTAGAAGGCAGCAAGACAAGAGGGAAACTGAGGCTGTGATCTGTTGAATTGGTGTTCAGAGGGAAGGGGGAGAGGGACAGATGCCCAAGGACATCCTAATAGAAACATTGGATCTGGATGAACCCTCCTGAACCAGCAGCCCCTGCCAGCATGGAGTTATTCCCTGCAAGTACACATCAAGTGCATTTGGGATGTTTCAGATGCTTGGGGGAAGAGACAGCATGTCACAAATTCTGCTGCCACAGGCAAGTGGATCTGCCTTTCCCGAGTAGCCACACACGTCCCTCCATTGCTAGGAGAGGACTTCGCCACATCTGGGGCACTGAGGCCCTGTGACAAGCCCAGGGCTCCTTGCTGTCCCAGCAGCATCACCCAGCCACCAGAAGGCAGAAGACACTCTGTAGATGAGTGCTCCAGCACTGGGATGCCTTGTCCTGTGCCATGGGAGGATGTTCCCCCATGCTGCTGTGGCTCTCTGCCCACATTCCCGTCTACTGCGCCACAACCAGGAGACTGTGCAAGAATTCCTTGTAGTTCCATAATGCAGGAATGATGTTGTGTTCAGCCTTATATACAAAGGAAAATATGTATATGTTCCATATGCACAAGAAAGAGTCCTTGAAAGCCAGAAGGATGCGATGATCAATAAATTATAGCTTGGATAACATCTTTCACCATCACTAAATAAATCAGGTCTTACTTTTCCCACATGTCTACAGATTTAATGGCAGCAACAGCACTCACGATGGTCATAAAACTCTATCTTCTTGCTGAGGGGCCTCCCAAACAATTTGTCATTTGGCCTTTGCTTTAAAATTAGCTGGTCCAGACGTTTAACAGCCCAGGAGCTAAGAAAATCAATCAACTTGTCCAGTTTTCAACTATCTTTGTGTGCACTCTTCAGGTCATTCCTGTTGGCTGCATTGAAACATGGTGGGTAGAAAGACTGACGGGGAGAGATCAAGCTGTGGAGTCAAAGATCATGAGAGATATTTTTCATCTGAGCTTTAATATCACGTTTCCTATTTAAAATTCTTTCCTTCTTCCCATCTTTTCTTTCCCCCCCTACAGTCACTTCACCTCTCTAGCTGCCATGAGTAATATTCTCCTTCCAGCCACAGTGAGCAAGTCAGGAGCTGACCCTTTCTCATAGGTGTAAACACAGCCTTGTTAAAAGAGAATAATTACCGGGGTCTAGTTAACCCTGGTGTAAAATCAAAGTGAATAGAGCCCCACTGAGACTTTCAACCATGCAGACCATGAAGTCTGTGCCTGCAGTAAACAGTCAAAACTTCACTGCTTGTCAGTTCAGTGCATTCAGCGGAAAGTTAACTTCTCCCTGAAACAGAAACACTATCTTCTGGGCTGATTTATACCCTCAAGACACAGAACCAGCTGAGGGGTAGGTTCTTTTCTTGTCAGAAGAGTTTCAGAGTTTTCTAGAGTTTTTCTGGCTGCCCTTTGGACAGCTATGCTGGGAGTAGGTAGAGTTTTAGCCGCAGGGAGAGGTGATGTGCTGTTGTAAAGACAGGATATCTTGACTAGCAGAGCACTTTCAGCCATAGCTCCCCTGTGCTCTGCGATGGTCACCCTGTCCTGCAGAAGTGGCTTGAGTGAGGGCACCCCATGGTCCCAGGATGGGCAACCTGGGTGGTGTTCTCAGCAGTGTGCTGAGAGGGTGCAGGTCTGCCAGCATTGTCCGCGTTTGGTGAAGGAGTTCGTGTGTTATCACTATGAAAGTATATTTTTCTGTGGCCAGAGGCCTCCTGCAGTAGCTGAAAGGTTGCTAGTGTTTCTAGCTTTTGCTGTCAAAGTGCTGACCTGGCTCACATCGCTGTACTGTCCAGTTTCCTCAGAATCGTGAGCAGATTTTGCCACTGGTGATGTTCTGAGGACTTTTTCAAGTTACAGAAAGGTGCACATCTGAGGTAGGAACTGAGGCCAGCCCTTTTCACTCCTGTACCCTTCATGCTAGACTGCTGCAGCCTGCTTTTGGATCAACAGCTAGAGGAGCTTTCATCAAGGCATCCTCAGCAAGGTAGGGAACAGCTGGCAGCAGAACCCAGGAGGAGATGCTTTGAACAACCTGCAAAGCAGCAGTGCTGCTTCTGCAAAGCCAAAGCCTCTAAAGGATGTTTCTGGGCCTGCACTTAGGAGTAGACGCCGTTCAGGCTCCTCCAGCCATATTGAGAATGAAGCCAGCTCCCTAGTGTTGTCTTTTCCTATTTGACCAGTGGGGCCAGTCATAGACAGCTCCAGTAATTCAATCTGAAATGCCAAGAATCATATTTCTGTCTCTGCTCGTTCGCTGAGCTCTGCCCATGGCCTCATAGTGAGATAAACTATCTGTTTGGAAGTCTGGGTTGTGACCTAAGCCCGCGGGTTCAGGGCTGACTCCAGACTTCACCGAAGAGAGGGGCTTTACAGTCACCGAGCTGAAGGCATTTTGATTGCTTCCAGGATTACTACCCAGCATGTTTATTCCTCAAGCAAGGAGGACTTCATAACTCAAAGACTCCTGACAATGTATATATATTGAAATCTTAGAAGAGTAATGACCATATCCAATGATATTTTGCTCTCATCTTGCCAATATAAACAACTCTCCGAACTTACCGAATTGCATTGGGTCATCCTGAATAATTAGGCTCGCATGTTCCATTTATTACCTTGAAAATCCTTTCCCATTGTATTTTTATATGTATCTAAATGGAATACATTTAAATGAAAACCAGATACAGCTCAGAAGGAATTTGAAATATGAGGCTTAGAGTACAAGAAGCGGCAAAAAGGTCCTCTGCTAATAGTAAAAGCCGAGCCATTCTGGGGTGAGGAAATAAAGGAAGGTCAGGTGTGAGCTGCCGCATGGGGCTGGGCTCAGGTTGCATCTCTGCAGACAGTCTCATGTTTAAGGCAATAGAGTAAGTAATTGATGAGGCAGTTTATCCTGGCAGCGCAGCAGGATGTGGGGAGGAGTGGGGTGGGATTCTGGCATCTGGGCTGTTCTTTGATCTCCTATTCAGCACTGTGGTCTTTCTTCAGAAGACTTGAGACCATCAGTGGGGTTGTGCATATGAATCCCGAAAGTGTCTCCAAACCTTTCAGAGGGCCTTTGTTCAGGGCACAGAAAGTCTCCCACGGCATCGGCAGGCAAACAGTCAAATGTGCTTTCAGCCCCTTGAAAAGTAGAAAATGTAAGTGTGCAAGGTAGGACTGCTGGCTATCCCTTGGTTGGGAATGCAGGACTATCCTGGTATGAATGCAGAGAGCATTTCCAGTAGAAAATAAATATTCCTTCCCTAAAGTCATGTCTGAGAAAGAGAAATGGTAGACATGGACACACTCTGGAGCAGCTACTAGCACTGTCTTATGGTGGCTGAAAACCACTGTTGTATCTCTAGCAAAACATGAGACCAGATTTTCAACTACTATTGACCAGGATAGCTCCAATGATGAAAATGCATTCAGGGTGTTTTGGGGAGGATTTGATACAGTAGCAGCAACTGCCCCACTGTTTTGACTGATAGTGTCCCTGTATGGCATGAACAAGATAGAGCAGTAACCCCCAGGAACTGTGCATAAGCTTTGCTGACAGCCTCTCTCCCTCTCTCCTGACTTGCTGTAAAAGCAAGTCAAGTGAACAGCTCCAAAATGATTCATAGCTCTCAGCCTGGTGATGCTGAAACATGAGATACAACGTATCATAGCTTTTTTGTGCAGGAAGTCAAAATAACATGGTCCTTCAGCACAAAAAATGCCTTTTGCAACCTTGCTTCCACTCTTCTTCCTTTCTAAATAACATTCCTCTGCAAAATTGAGAGGAGCCCTAATTAGCCTGGACCTCAAGATAAGTGGTATTCCTGGCACAGGGCACACCAGGATTTAGCTCTTACTGGGAAACCCTTTCTACACCTCATCCTTGGCTTATAGAGTAAGTAAGTACCTGCAAAGAATATGTCTGTAAAGCTCATGGCTCCAAGAAGAGCAAATTCTGTTGGCCTCTAACAGGAAGTCCTCTGCCATTTAATTTTGTTCTCTCCATAAGGACAAAGAGGAGAAGTCTGAGGAAGGAGCCAACAAAAATATTTTGGGTCAACACTCATGCTCTTGCCATCCTATTACTTGAGGATTACCATAGAAACCTCCAAATCAGGGATGGGGCAGGAAAACCTGATCCATGTTCTGCTTGGCTAAGAAGTTACTTTCAGGTCATTGGAAAGAGAGAGATGTGAGCCAAGGTGTATATGCTACAGGGTAGGTGTCCTCTACAAGATATCCTTCAAAGTCAGCAAAGGCAGTGAGACTCAGCGCTCAGCTGGTAAAAAAGTTCCAGCAGGCAATTTCTAGACCAGAGGGGATCCAGCAGCAGGGCTGCATGAGGGTCCAGTGAGGCTGTTTCAGGTCAGTGCGGAGGTGTGCTGACAGGTCGGTGTGTGGGAAGCTCAGAGCACTCTTGCCAGCTCACACCATGCTTCTGGCCAGCGCTGCTGAGTGCTTCACTTGCGTGAGCACTGAAAGTAAAAACAAAATGACATTCATTAGATGTTTTAAGGAGTGTTCAGGCATGTAATCCTCCTGGAATGAGGCAGCCATAACAAGTTACTGTAGTTATTGATGGTCATGTCAGTTAGTCTTTTCCAAGGATTAATCACCATCCTGCTCATGCCCTACAGGATGTTTTCTCCTAGTGTTGCTCCATGCAAAGCCTGCTGATCTGAATGGTGTGGCTTCCAGATCTGAGGGGAAAGTTGGCTCTTCAGTCTTAGATCCTTAATATTTAGCAGTGTGGAAGAATACATCGCTTAGAGGTACTGCTAGGGCAGAGCTGCAGCATTTCAGTTTCACTATGGAGAGTCTGAATTAAAATGTTCCCTTCTCTGAGATCTAGTGTGTAAACCAAGCGGAAAATTTCCCCAAGACATTTCCCACCCTACGGGAAGAATACTGTCCTAGGAGAAGTCTTCCTTTGGGTACCACTGCTGTTATAGGTGCATCTGATGCTCTCTGGAAGCTTACACCATTATGTAAAGCACTTGCAGATGATTGTTCTTTGCTATGTTCTTATGTGAATAAAAAGGGGAAAATGGGTGGCAAAGGGAGCATCGCTGAGCCCAGCACAGAACAAGCCCAACACAAGGGTGACCCAAACAGTAAGTGCCAGCATAACCCCAAAACAGAAGAACTGTTGAGTTTGAACAGTCTCAGAGGCAGCCATAGGAGGCAATTTCCCCTGACGATGACCCAGCCATGGCATATGATATCTGAGTGCCCAGTACAATCGGAACACCTCAGCTCTGCGCTACCTCTGAGAACAGGTAGTATGTATCCCCAAACCTACCCAGGACTGAGAATGAGGGAAAACCACAGGGAAATGGCCATTTTCTCCCCCTCAAGGGGGACATCCTGGTGTGCTCTCTCTGGAAGGCACAAACCAGTCCAGGATCCACCAGCTGCTCCTTGGAGCTGGCTGGCTCTAGCTGCAGCACTGCACCCCGGGGAGCCTGGCAGTAGCCCAGTAAGAGCTCCCCCAGCTGCAGTTGGAGACCAAATACTGCCCCAGAGGGGCTGTGTACACCACTTGCACAACAACCCACTTGTGTTGCTGGCTGCTTTCTTGCAAAACCTGGCAGGTCGTGGTGTGCAGCTGACTTATTAATTGGAAATGAATGATTCCAGTGGAGCCTGACCTTTAGCATTTGCTGGGCTTTGGTCAGACACCATTGCCTGCAAATGCTCAGTGTGGTGAGGGCTCGAGGAAGAGTGTACACCTTTTATTTACCCACTGACTAGTGCAGCCAGGTTAGGACCCAGACTTGCGCTCCTTGGCAGTGCCAGTGTAACTGAACCCTCAGCTGGAGCTGGACTTGGCTTCTTGCCCCAGGTGTTTGCATTGGCACTTCTCAGCTTGCCCCTTCTGCCTACGTGGGACGGACTTGGGCTCATTTTCACTGCAAACTTGATGCTCACGGTGCTATTGAGTCTCAGTAGGACTTCAGAAGCTACACAGCAGGGTCAGATGGGGGAAGATCCTGACCCACTGATGGGTGGTATCACTCTCTCACTAACGTTGCTCTGCTTGCAGGGGAGAGGAAAATTTAAGATCCCAGCTGGAGCTGGCTTCTCTCCATCACCCAGTCTCCCATCTCTTGGGAGCACTTAACGTTTTTCACATCTATGCGGGTCACTTTCTCAGTGCCTGCAGTGACTGGGAAGCATTTCTTACCCTTCTGGTGCTCAGAGTCTGGCCTATTTTGAGCAGCAGCAGAAGGACACAAGGGTCTTGTCATTCCTCTCTGGCACCCCATTCCATCCCACCTGCAACTTGGGGTGCCAAACCCTCCTCATAGCAGCTCTCCCACAGTAGGGGAGGGCAGTGGACATTCATCAGCACTATCAAAAAAATTGCCCACTTGTTGCAGCAGGGTCCCACAGCATATCTCAAAACTGCATGCTGGCAAGGCTGGAAAATCACCGTGCAATGAAGGAATTCACATTAGTCTAATCCTCCAGGAGAATCATGGTGATATGTGGCCCACTCACCAAGTTGCATCCCCAACAGGCTGGTGGGTCCCTGGGCAGCCCCTGGCCAAGGGAACCAATGACTTCCTGGTGTCGTCTCCAGAAAGTGGTGACCTCTACTGCCAATGCTTCACTTCCACCTAGCAGAGAGAGTTGAAAAAGAAAAAATAATTATGCTTTTTCCCTCCATCTCAGTGCTTTTGACAGATCTGCCCCTGCCCACTTTTCCCAGAGGTTTCCCAGGAGCCAATTAACCTCCCTGCCAGCACGGGACGGAGCCAAACCAAGTGTGATCAGGCATGCACTGCACTCACTTCATTAACCAGCCTGCCATGAGCCCATGGCGGGCTCGACCCTCCAGGATGGGGCCAGGAAGAGATGGGGAAACCTGCTCCACTCTGAGGTCCAAACGTCATGCTGCTATTGTCATGGCTGTGGGGCAAGTGCCGACCAGAGATCCAGGAGCAGAGAGCCCAGTCACTGCGGGAAGTGTCTCCTGTGAGTGTGGAGTGGATGAGGAAGCTGCAGCTTGGCCATTTCCATGCTGCTGGTTCCCCCTTGCTGAGGTGGTGACCACCTAGGTGAAAATCCTAGATAAGGGGCAGCAGAGGGGATACATTCGGATCTGGAAGGATCCAGATTGTCTGATTTTTTTTCCTTCTGGGAATTTCCAAGATCCACATGCATCCAGGAGCAAATGGAAATAAACCCTGCTCAGAACCACATCCCAGGATGATCAAACAAAATCAGAACAATTCATTTCCTTTTAGTGCTGACCTTTATCCTGTATCAACCAGAATTAAACTTTCTTTGAAAAAAGAATTGTAGAAACAACAACAAAAAATCTAATTGTTCCACTGCCAGGCATCTCTGAGCAGGATGCTCTTGCATTTCTTACTGATTTCTTTCAGATTATTTTCAGTGCTGAAGAGTTGGGATATTTATTTAATGAAAATTCTTTGAAATCAATACATTTTCCTCAGCAACCTGGGTGTTATTTTTTGATGAGAAAAAAAGAAAAACATATTTCATGGAAACACTTTTGCACAGCTCTAAGTACCCCTCTACAATGCTGATGTAATGGAAGTCTCCACTTTCATCTGTCCCT
The DNA here is from genome assembly GCF_028389875.1 of Rhea pennata. Classification (NCBI taxonomy): domain Eukaryota; kingdom Metazoa; phylum Chordata; class Aves; order Rheiformes; family Rheidae; genus Rhea; species Rhea pennata. The sequence continues at coordinate 7,033,217 of NC_084678.1, forward strand.
TGAACATAAGATGTTTATTGTCATGTTCCTACCTACATGCCTGGTTTCTCATGAGCTGACAAGAAGAATCCGAGAGGCAGGATTCTGTGCTTTCACTCTGCTTGTGGCTGGCCCTTTCACTCCTTTTTCCAACATCTGAACACAACAGATCCACACGAATGCAGGGCTGCCCCAGAGAAGTCTGGTTTGCTTTCAGTGAGAGCCGAAGTGCCGAGCCAGACAGCGCACGTTCCTGTCTCGCCTAGAGGCCAGACAGGCTGCAAGAACAGCTCTTGGGGAGATGGAGTCTTCACGGGAAGACTTCACAGGTCTTCAACTCCAGAGCTGTCCATGATCATCTGCAAAAGGCGATGATGCAATTGGCTTCATCTTCTCCTTGGCAGGGGACCACTTGCTGCCCCTCCCCAGTGAGGGATAACAAGGAAAGAGGGCCCCGTGCAGGGGAGATGCCACAGCCAGGCTCACTTCGGACAGGGGGATGCTTTCATGTCCAGGGCAGTCACCAACGACATGCCTTGTTCCACAGTGCTCGTGGCCTCAGGAGAGCCAGAAGCAGACGAGCCGTGGGGTGGCTTTGCACTGACCCCGCCATGCATGCACAGCCTCGCACTGTGCTGCTTGGGGTGGGGTCTGGGAAGCAAAGTCCCCCTCTTTTTTCATGCTGTAGCCTATTCTCTCCAGCTGTTCTGCCCGTCTCCAAAACCTGATTGCAATTACTGCCGTGATGGGTAAATTAAACTTTTGGTCAGCTTCATTTCCTCCGGTTCAACTAGGTGCGAAACTCCGCAGTTTACAGCCCTTCAGCTTTTCATCCAAAAGGAAGAAATAAAGAGAGAAGGAAAAATGCTCTTTACAGAGAACTTTCCATGCTGGAACCCCCTCTGGAAACATGTTGAAGGGGGAGCTGCCAGCAGGAAGGATAGATGCAGACCCCTGGGGCGCGTGGGATGCACTGGGGCACGGCTGGGCTGCTCTGCTCTCCTCCCAGCATGGCCATGGGTCCAACAGCCGCACACCGCCAATGCCCAGCCCGGAGTGCTCTGCAGATGTTTCCTGTCCTGCCTTTAATTGTGCCGGCTCTTGGGTGCACCTCATCTCAGCCCGGGTTAACCTCTCTGTCTACTTTGTTTATTCCCCCAGTTTGCTTAAATTTGCTTAATAGGAGAACTCCCCAAATTATTTTTGCTGCCAGAGCTCCCTGATGCCAGCTGAAGGGAATTTGAGCTGCCTACAGCAGAGAAAGAGAAATGTGTTGCTGGTTCCTTTTGCAGCTCTTTGGCCCCCGATAAAAGCCATACTAGCTTCATATCCACAGAAGAGCCTGTCAACCAGGCCTTTACAGCCCAGACACCACAGTGGGTTCACTGATCAATGCTATCTGCTGCAGATGCAAAGTGCCCTTCACCTAGTGGGCTTGGAGTGTCATGCAAAGCAAGATGACCTATTTACTTCTGAACACACCCTGGGCAAAGCGAGACCAGTGTCCTGGCGGTGTAGCGCCTGTTGTGTCCTGGTCAGCAGGTCTTAGCTACATGGAGGAAAATTATGGCTAGTCATCATGGGACTTGGCTTCAAGGCTTTTCACAGTGTAAAACTGCAGATGTGGATATGCCTCAGCTAAAATAAAGCCATTTGGGGGACAGAACACAAGTGGGTCACTTCTGATGGAGAACAAGACCCACGAAAGATGGGGATGAGGAAGAGCTTCTCTGCAAGGCAGGGAGCATATCTGAGGAGGCTCATGTAGTTGGGCAGCAAGGGCTGGGCTGCAGAATAGGCGCAAGCTGCTGCCTGCCCAGCTCCTTATTTGGGGGATCCCAAGGTTTCAGCTTTGTCTGCTCTGCTGCAGAGCTCTGATCCTTTCACAGGCTTTCACTGTGCATTGCAAAGGTCAGAGCTGGGCAGGGAGAGGGGGTTGCATTGCTCCAAATAGCAATAAAAGCTAATTTGCAGCAAACAAATACCACTCCACAGATTTTATTGTTCCATTGTCTGAGTAATTTGCATTTATATGACACTATCTTTTGCCAATTTTTTCCCCTTCTGTGTTTTCCCCAATGATCCATATTCTGTACTGCAACAATTTATCTGTCTTGCTCCACCTCCAGCTCAGCAGTCTCCGAGGAGCAGTTGTCAGTGGTCTCTGGTAGCTCCTGGCCCTGCACCAGCATCTTCCCCACATGCTGCTGTCACCCCACATGCCAGCCAGCCCCTGCCAGCTCTCTGCACTGCTGCGCTTGGCGAGCCAAAGAGGGTCTGCGCTGGTCCTCCTTCCCTCTCATCCTCCAACTTTCTGTTTTCCTCTCATCCTCTTTGCCCTTCTTGCTCCCTCTCTATTTAGTTTGTGTTCAAAACTATCCTCAGCTCTGGCTGGGGATATGTCACCGACACTGTTTCTCCTCTGGGATTGGAGACGGTGACTCAGGCTGGCAGGAGGGCTGGGACAAGCCGTTGTGACGCCTGGTGCTTTGGAAAGCAGGAGCAGGCCAGAGGGGCTGGGAGCCTGGAGAAAATGTAACACCATTTCTTCACAGGCTGTTTTACTCCTCAAAGAGCACAGTGGTTTGGAGATGCACTTCCCTGCTCCAGCATTTGTGCTGAGTTTGTAGACCAACAGGTTGAATGTGTTATAAAGCAAAAAAAGGTGGATACCAGTCAACCTTGTCTCTGGAAGGGCTCTGGCAAAGAGTTTGGTGAACTCTGCTCTCCTGCCGTGTCCAGTGCATCCTGGATCCACATGTGCAAAGCCTTCACATTTGGTTTTCATGTGCTCAGCGCAGGTGAAGGTCGAAAGTTCAGCTGCTGGCAGAGGATGAGAACAACGGTGGTCCATGCTCAGCTGTGCAAAACTTGAGTCTTCAACCTGAGATTATCTCCACGGAAAACCTCTGAGGAGGACGCATCCAGTTTGAATTCATTATGTGGACCAGTTTGGCAGATCTGCATGCCTTCAGGGCCCTTCACAAATATTAATCAATGGCTTAAAACAACCCAACCATCCCTCACATTGCTGGGATCTGAACTTTTCAGCAAGGCTCTGCCTAGTGCCATGTGGTTACTGAAAAAAGTGTAGCCTGCCCCTTTAAGGCCAAAATGACGAATATGTTTCTGGAGGCTCTGGAAAAGAAGTCAAAACTATTGGCTTCTGCGTCACCAGCATCAACCATTGATTCCCTGTAAATGTTTCATATTTGGCCAAACTGGCTGTTGACGGCATAGTTTCTGATTTAACACTCTCGGCTGCAGTCGAGCCCCAGATGGGTCTCATTAGCTCTGGAGAGACTGTCATTTTCACTGGCTGATGGAGAAATACTTCCAGCATAACCCCCTCCTCCTTATTCCCCAATAGACACTTAAGACCCTCTAATGAGATTTGCAATGGAATCCTGCTTTTTTCAGCCTTCAGTGGATGTTGCCTTTTATTGTTATTATTATTTATATGCCTTCTTTTGTTTTAATGCAAAAAAACCAAAGGCATGAAAACAAGCGCCAAGCCCCAGGCTCTCGCCCACCTCCAGCTCAGCAGTTCCCAAGGAGAGGTTGTCAGTGACCTCCAGTAGCTCCCAGCCCCGCACCAGCATCTTCCCCACATGCTGCTGTCACCCCACATGCCAGCCAGCCCCTGCCAGCTCTCTGCACTGCTGCCCTTGGTGAGCCAAAGAGGGTTTGCGCTGGTCCTCCTTCCCTCTCATCCTCCCACCTTTGCTTTTCCTCTCATCCTCTCTGCCCTTCTTGCTCCCTCTCTATTTAGTCTGTGTTCAAAACTCAGCACAAAAGCTCTTACAGATCTGCAGGCTGTGACCCAAACAGTAAAGAATGTTTATATGCTGGTTGCCTTCCATTTCTGTATATTAATATTTCACACGCATGCACGCACACACACACACACATGGTTTCTGGTGCCTCCTTGGGCTGCTGGCCAAGGGATCCCAGCCAAAATAAAGGCATCTGGGCCCTTTTTGAGAAAGCAGGAAAAAAGAAGGAAAGACAAAATACAAAACGAAGGGATGTGAATACAGCCAGCTCCTCCAACCTCTGCTCCAACTGCCCTGCTGGGACCAAGCCAGGGAGTCACACAGATGCTCGAGATTTTCCAGCCCTGCCTGCCCCGAGCAGGGTGACATGGGGATCCTGTCCTGCCATGGCCAGGCAAAATGGCTCGCTCCAGGTGGTTTGAGCCAGGCTGGCGGCACCGGGCAGCTTTCCAGTGTGTGCTTTCCCGTGCCACCCCACCCTTGGCTATGGAGACTGGTCCCTCGTCAGGGTCAGCCTGCACTGCCCAGCTGGCTATAAGAGTGTCCCTGCGGCGCCCTGGCAACACAGCAAGGAATGCCCCCGCAGTACAGAACCGCTTGTGAGCTGTGGGGCAGGATGGAGGGGGGCATAGCTGCAGAAATTGGGAATCTGGCTCTGGACAAGGCTGCCTGCCAGCTCCCTGCTCCCTGCTGTGAGTGTTTGAGTCCACCTTGCTGTGTGATAGCCCACCATGGGGTCAGCATCCAGCCACTATTGGATATAGCTGAGATGCTGAACAAGTCTCCAAATGATGCTGAGATGTAGGGGCTGGTAGCTGCAGCCCCCAAACAGCTTCATTGATTGCTCTCTGGCATTAGCTCCCAGGCACCTGCATTGGGCAGGCACTGGAGAGGACAGGAGGAGCCAGCAGCACTGTTTCTCTCATCCAAGCAGAGGAACACATGGAAAAAGGCAGGGCTGCAACAAGTAGCATGCATCTCCCCACCGAGCAGCATGCATCTCCCCAGGAACGGGGCAGAGCCAAGCTCCAGGAGCAGCAATGGGCAGCACCTGCATGATATGGCTGCTTTCTTCCCCCACCACTTCCATGCCCCTGCTAGAGCAAGAAGGATAGGGGCTGCAGGTGCTCCCTGTCTCAGCTCCTTATTAACACCTTCAGGAAACAACTTTAAGAGCTCTGTAATTGGGACCAGAGCAGGGCCAGGGGATGGATGAGTCTCTTATTCTCCTCATTAACTGCAAATGATGTCATGCCACAGCCTGAACAAGTTAAATTGCTGGCCAATGGGCTCTCTGACAAGGCTGTGGTAAGAGCTGCTTTGAGTGGGTGCTGGTGGCTTGGGGATGTGAATTCTCTGTGGTCTGTGCAAGCAAGAATGTCTGCTGCTGGTGGTGGGAGCGTAGGCAGCTCCTTCAGATCCCTAAAAACATATGGGACTGCTGCATATAGGAGAAAATGGCAAGGCAAAATGTGAAGGTGAAGAGAGGTCCTGGGTCAGGAGTTTCAGACTGTATGCTCTTGCAGCAAGACTTGGTTGTGGCAGCAGTATGAAGAAGGTAATTCTGCTGCTGCTGGAAGGGAGAGGAAGGTAAGTGGTGGTAGCCTAGCAGATCTCATTGCTCCTGTATCATGTGGCAGATTCCTTAGGACCACCTGAGGTGAGTGTAGCGAGGAAACAGTGAGGTTCATTGCATTTTCTGCCTCCTTAACCCAACGGAGCCTAGGAGAGAGGCCCAACAGCACCTTGCCTTGTGGTGAAGGCAGCTTTGTTATTCAACCTCTGCAAACAGAATCAAGAGCAGAGGAAGAAATGGCTGTGATGTGTCCTCACAGTGCACTTCTGACTTGGCCTTTCTTTTGGAGTGCTGCTGTGGCCAAGTGACTGCCTGGGACTGGAGCATCACACAGCTGAGCTCGGTGTCAGAGACCATCAGCCCATCTCAAAGACAATTTCACATTGCTCAGCTTGCAGGAAAGGAGGGTTGCCTACCCTACCTGACCTCTTGTTTCCTTTGAACTAGGAGTTGCTTCAGCTCAGCTGACTTACAGCAACTGTCAAGATGTGGTGCTTTGGTTATGTGTCTGAGCCCTTTGCTTCCATAAATTTGTGACCATGAGACCCAGACATAGCACCAGATCTGTGAAGCCTCCATGTGATACTTCAGTTTTGTCTCTCACCTACAAGCTTGGACCCAACTCAGGTAAATAAACATGTGCAGTTAGCTGCTCCAGGAGGAGTCAGAGCCTTCTTTCAGCTCCAGAACGGAGCCATCTGACCTAGTGCTGGCTTGGAGGCTTTGGGGACCTTGCACCTGAGTGCAGAGCAGTGGAGTGAGGAGGAACTTGCTTTTAATTAACAGCCAGTTTCTTCATTTCTGAGACATTCTCTGGGGATTTCAATGCTGGGGTAAGTCTGCAAAGCTAGTGCCTGGCTAGGAGGGGTTGGGTCATTGGCTGATCTTGTTCTGTTCTTCTCTGGGGTCCTGAATGCAAGGTCTAATTCAGGTGCCAGTAAGTGGTGACTGAGGGATGGGGCGAGAGCAGCTTTGCTCATTCACATAGTGAAGTTGCTGCCTAATCTGACACAAGCAGTAAGATCCCTGCTAGGGGCCGGAAAGTACATATGATATTTCCAAACCTTTGGTTTTTGTATTTTTTAAATTCTGCTCTGTTTGTCTGAATGTAAAGTGGACTCAGCAAACATCTCTATTCAGCAAAGCTCTTCCCTTGATTGACACCCAAATCCCCAAATGGCACAGGCTCCTTTACGGAACATACAGCCTGGCCTGGTTTCCCACGAAGGGGAAAAGTTGCCTAGTGCCACTGAAGCTGCTGAACCTACTGCTCGTTGTTGTAAAAGCATCATGTGTTGCACAGCATTTAACCCCAGCGATCTGATGGGCACAGATTTTTTCCTTTACATCTTCCACAGAAATCACCTCCTAGAGTCTCAGCGGGGGTTAACTCTGTGCAAAGCAGTCACGCAATGGGATAGGATTGTTCCAAGCACCAAATAGCTTGCAGAAGTAATGCATTTGTTCCTAATTAGGATAATTGCCCCATCACTTTTTCTCTGTGGCAGTGGCCAACCTAGCTCACAAATGCCTGAAAACACCAGCTAAAAATGACCAAATTTAGGAGCTGAATGGAGAAATATATTGCCTTGATTTGTCCTAAAACATGAATTGGCTGGAAGTCCTCCTACATATTGCTTTTCCAGGGAACATAAGGAACCCATTGTGAAATTGGTGGTAGCATTTTCAATGCACTGCAGCATGCAGCCTTTGCTGTGCTCTGTCCTCCTGTCTCAGGCTACTGTATCTCCCAGGAACGCTGAGCTCATGGAGATGAGTTATTGGGGAGGGGGTATAAATGTGTGTCACAATGTTGAGCATGGTTTCACAAAGCAGGAGATAAGGGCTTCCCTGCTTCTTCATGCCTCTGTTCTCCAGTTCAGAAAGATTTGGCCAGCCTTAACCTACCTGGCAGCCTCGGGATAGGATGAGGTCCTGTGCGTGGGGGTCTGGGGTGCAGCTGTGACCGCTTGCCTGCAGGTTGTCAGCTGTGGTAACTGGTATCTCACAAGCCAGGGGATGACTTCCCGGGGGCTGGGAGATGCTGCAGAAAGTCCTCCCCAAAAGCCATGGGTGGTGTGAGGCTGAGGCTGCAGCAGGACCACAGGTCTCACCAGGAGACATGGACAGGCTGGAGGACTCCCTGGAGCCCTCTGAGGAAAGAAACCTCCTGTGTGGGAAGTCTGATGGATCTGTTCAGATTTAAAGAGCTGGACTGTCCTACCCTCCTCTGTGACTAGACATGATGCTGAGACATCATCACTGGGTATCCAGTCTGCCTTGGAAGCTTTGGGTCAGGGCACTGAATGACCTTTGTTTGGGCTTTCTGCCTTCCTGTCACACACACTTCTTTCCCCTCTCCAAGCTGCTTTGAGCAACTCAGGCCATAGGTACTGAAAATGTTGGGTGGGTTGGTTTTTGGATTATCTGGGCATTTGCTGCTGACTGATTTTTGTTGTTGGTTTTGTTTCTCCCCATCCCTGATGTTTGTCCATAGAAGTGCTTGCTGTCTATCCATTTTCTCTGACCTATTCATTAGTACCTCCCTTGTAATCATGACCTTGGAGAGCATCCTTCAGGATACCAGCTTTTCCCTTTGGTCTAAACTGTTTGACAACATTCTCTTCTCTTTGCCTTGTGCATCCTCTCCTATGCAGTGAGGAGCCATGTGTGAAGGCTTCACTTGGGGCTGCAGTTGCTTGTGGCAAAGTAGCATCTTTTTCCTGCCAGGACAGACAGCTGGTGTGCCCAGCACTGACAGCCAGCTATGAGTCTTGCAAAGATGATGTCTTGTTTGCAAAGTTCCTGGAAATCTCTTCCATGTTTATCTCTTCACATCTACTCAGCCCCTCTGAATGCAGCTTAAGTCTTCTTTCCCCCAAGGGTATTGATGTTTAAAAGGTATTTGGAGGAATCCATTTCCACTGTAAAAATGACCAATGGTTAATCTAGAAAGTTAATTCCGTCTCCTCAGTGTCTTGTCCCTGTCAGTCCAGGGTTAGCCAGAGCACCAGTGAGTGCTTTCCTCATGCCTTGGTTGTTTGTTGTCAGCATGGTGTGTTTACCCCTCACATTGCATCTTGAAATTTTGCTCCTCCTTGTGATTTTTGGAAGCTTTTGAAGGGATCAACAGCTGATGCCCTGGTTAAATGACCTCGGAGCTGCCCTAGAGCCCCATTGGAGAGGGGTGCTGGCCCCCACACTACTTGGCTGGGGGAGAACAGGCCCCATGCCAGGACTCCCACAGGCAGCAGGATGGCAGCCAGTGTGGGTCTGTAGTGCTCTCCTGCCTTTCCAGTGAGTCTGGTGTTAGGGCCTGTCCTTTCATGGCAGGTGGGTTAATGGCAATGACAGAAGTAGGGAAGGAAAATAAGAGAGAGCTTGCTGTACACCAGGACTTCTATTCAAAACCATTACCTGGCCTGTATGAAAACCTGCTCTGTTAAAGGCATGCATTTCCCCTCTCTACAGATTTTCCACCTAATCTCCACATTTTACACGGAGCTGTTGCAGGAAGGAGGGTCCAAGCTGAAACATTCATTGGTTTCCCCAGCCCGGTTTCACAGGACTTGTCTCCACACGTTGCACTCGCTTGTCTCCTGGTTTGGGTATGCCTTTGTTTGCTCTCCTCTTTCTTCCTGTCTTCTCCTCTACCCTGTTCCACTCAGACCGGTTCACTGGAGTTTTGTCCTTCATCAGCATGGGGAATACACCTTTGATATCAGTGTGAGAAATGCGGTATTTGTGTGTGCACATGTATACTGACCATAGGAAGAAAGGAGCAGAGGGAGAAAAAAAGTGTCCTTTGCAGAACCATGAAAACCTTCCCATTAGTGTGTGAGCAGCTGGATTTCTGATCAGTTCAGTGGCCAAGGCAGTTTGCATGTGTACAACAGAGACCCTGACCTCAACTGTGGTGCACTGCAAAACGGTGAAAGAAAATCAAAATGCTGAGACAAGCATGTAGCTGAAATGCAGAGCAAACCCAGCTCCACCAGAGTCTCTGTATGTATAAGAGCAAGTAAAAGATGGTATCTGAACCAGAGTACCCAGCATAGCTCTTTTCCCCTTAGACCTGCCAGGCTCCAACTGATCAGTGATTTCTTTCCCCTCCCCTTACCTTTTTATATTTGTTGATGCTAAGAATGTACAAACTGAGATAAAAAAAAAAAATCCCAAAGGGGTTTTTTTTGGCTGCAGTTTTGCCTGACCTGTTTTGGCAATCTCAGCCTGGGAGAGAGGTCAGTGATGTCAGTGCAGGACCTGTTCTTGCTCTCCTGGATACAAAGGCCAGATGCTGACCAAGACAGAAGCCAGGAGGTGAACCTGGGCAGGGAGTGTGACTCTGTCCCTGCTCTGCTGGCTGCAAGTCTACTCCTGTCTCCCCCTGCGTTGCCTCCTACCTCCCTGAAGCTTCTGCCCTGCCTGGGAGTGTGTTCATGTCCAGAGTGGAGGGAGTGATAGAGCTAGTATTGCATCTCCAGCTGTTTCCTTCTGTAATCAGGTAGCGGCTGTGTTTGCTTCTCGGAGAATCAAGCTGCCCAGCCGCTCGCAGTTTTTTGCTCTCAGGAAAGCACTTAGCCTTCTTGCCTTTAGTCCAAGTGCATCCCCCTTAAATCTCCCTCCAGGATTCAAGCACTTCTAGCATTTTATTAGCAGATACTAATAGTGATAGCACAGAGCCATATAATTTGAATTCAAATCTTTCTGAACTTAGCATGCACCACTCACCCCGCTGTCGATCTAGCAGTGAGGATCCAGACATCTCCTACATCTCACACTTGGAGCCCTTCCTACCAAAGGGGTAAGCAGCCTTATTTCCTAGAGCTGACTGAAGGCTGAATCTCAGCAGTGCAGTCAATAGGCCCTCAGCTTATGGGCAGGCCCTGTGGCCTCTTAACATTAAGGGTGAAGTGAAGAAAGAAATGCTCCCTGGACAGACCACCCAGCTGCACTGGGCTCTGGGGTGGCTGTCTTCTTCCTCAGATCCCATCGTTGTCTCTCTCCAAAATATTTTCTCCTGAGGAAACCCCTGACTGGCTCCCTGCTTCCTCCTAGCAGCCTTCATGTCCAGATTTTTCTCACAGACAGGACACCACAGAACAGACCCTGCAAAGTCAGGATATTGCCAGCCCCTTACTTCCCTTCAGCTTCCCTGGCCTTGCTCTTTGGTTATTGTAAACCATTAGCTAGACCCCAAAGAAGGCTCTTCTCCCACAGGGGAGAGCAATTTTTCCCATCTATATGATGGTGATATGATATCTATAGATGGCCTTGGCTGTCTGGTGGGAGACCATGGTGCTCCCAGGAATTGCTTCCTTATTCCAGTCCTGCCCACAACCTCTGCCTTTCTCACAGAGCACTGAGCATGTTCACACAGTGCTCAGTGACCCTTCTTGCTGACCTCTTCTAAAAATGAAACATAGGACTTGAGATGGCTGCCCAGGATGACTAATGCTTTTCTGGAAAGAAAGGCAAGGAAAACTAGTGCTCAGAAAAAAAGGCACAAACCAGGAAAGATCCGGTCCCTAGTGGAGGCAGTTGTCCCCCTTTGCACAGCATAGATAGTGGCTCCATTGGACTGGCTGCTCCTGCTTGCTCCTCAGAGGACCAAGCAGACGCCGTGAGTCCAAACTGAACATCTGGAAGTCGGATCCACTAAAGCAAACCCTATTACATAACAAAAGACATCTGGAGCCTGTTATCATTACATTTTTAGTAAAAATAGTTTTTGATATGATCTCTCCTAAGAATGTGGCAGAAGAGTTCAGAGCCAAAGTCCTCTAAGAATGGCAGTAACTGCTTCTCATAAAATGTTCCCCCACCTCCTGCTTGAAGAAGAGTTGATTCCTATCTGTGCACACACTGTGCCTCCATGCTGACTCTTGGAGGTACAGAGGGGAAGATTTCAGACTGAAGGCAGGTGTGGTGCTGGGGACAAAGTTGAAGGATTCACCAGGTCACAAGCTCTGAGGTCTCTGTTGCTGTCACAGAGCACCTGAGATAGGGTATTAGGCAGTCTGCACCCAAAATCTCATTTTGTTAGTGCAGGTGATGGCTCACACAAGTGGAGAGCAGCATGTTTACATAGCATCTCTATATGCGGGGAGGAGGCCCACCAAAAGCAGGAGACACGGAGGTATCAGAGGTCCAAAGGAGCCGAGATGGTGATTTCTGTTGTCATCAAAGTGTAGCACGATGAAGCAAGCTGTGGGCTTTGCTAACTTCCCAAAAACTGACAGCCAAGGTCTAACTGCCTCAAGGAGATGGAGATGGCTTCCTAGGGGAGTCTAAAGAAAGTAAATGCTTTGGAAAGTAAGTGCTTTGGAGGCACTTAGGTGGTTAAGGTACAGAAGGAAGGAAAGGCATGGTTTTCAAACATTAATGTCAGACCTGCCTTTCACGACAACCGAAATAAGCAAGCACTTGCTGTAGTGAGAAGTCAGAGTGACCAAAAAGTAAAGCTGAAATAACTGAAATGAGTGAGGGAGAGATAGCAGTTATTGCAATCCATGTGGATCCATGTTTGGGGAGCTTAGAAAGTTAACAGGAAACACAGCCTCGAGCTGACGCCGAGCTTCCAAAACCTCAGGTGAAAGCCCTCAGGTCCTTTTCCTTGCCAACTCTTGAGACTGGGATGAATGAATCCATGTTTCAACTTCAGCTTGATTTTGGTGAAATCAAAACTTCCTATCTAGTGGAATTTTGGAAATACCTCAGTGAGATCCACCTCCGTGCCTGGATCTGTGTTAACCTTCTCTACACTGAGTCCTGAGAAAAGCCAGTGGTCTTGCTTTCACTGAATATTATATCACTTAGCAGCAAAAGCCAACCTGTCATCCTTCATTTAAGTCTTTAGTTTAGAAGTACCTCTAGGCATCCCCCCAGCACATCACTCCACCTCTTCTCTCCCCAGCCTTGACTAAGATCTTCAATTTGTTTTCTTACTTGTAATCTTAGTATCATCCCTGTACTTGAAAGTCCTCTCCTCACACCAGTCACTCTGCTATCCTTTAATGCTCTAAGTGCTGAGCTTCTGCAACCCCCACCTCTTTGTTTTGCTGGTTTTCTCTTGAGTTTCTGGTGTGCCAGCTCTTGCAAGCACAAGCACTACTGCCCACCTTCTTGGCTAAGCAGTCAGTCTCCAGGCCACACTGTTTTCTCCTTCAGGTCCCATTAGCTCTTTATTGCAAATCAGAACTGCTGTCCTCATGGAGATAGTGCAGTCAGCCTATGGACTTTCTCCGGGTCTCATCTCCACTCTTCCACTCACCAGCTACCAGCATGTCTGTCCTTTCCCAAGTCATGACAATGCTGAGAATAAGGCTTTTCTGCCTGCTGTTGTTTTCCACCCCTTTGTAAATCACAACTGCAAACACATCTCCCTCCTTTCCATTTTGTGGCTATGACAGAACAGTCTTTATCCACAGGACTCTCTGACTTTGGCATTCTCTAACTTCCATGGCAGGCCATCTCATGCTGTTTCACTTGCCTGCAGAGTTTCTCTTGGAGGCTCCACCCTAGCCATGAGCTCCCCAGCACCGAGTGAACTAGGTCATGGCAAGCCCAGTAAGTGCTCATCTGGGATACGTAGAGGAAATCTTGAGCTGGCAGTGACTCAGTTGGTAGCGACCACTCTCTTGGAGTCTGTTCAGCCGCAACACTCTGGCCTGCCTGGAAGCAACCCTGGAAGTTTGTCCGGGCATATGTACTTGGTGCTAAATATTGAAGTGTGGTTGCTAAGGAGACCTCAATGCTCCTAGCCAGGGTGAGGGGGCTAACTGACGCTGTGGCCAAGATCTGGTCTGAGCATTTATCAGGTGTTCCTTCTGTAGGTTTTTAATTGTTCAATTTTCTCTAGCATCATGGCTGTGGTTCTGAATTGCCTGAAGCTCCTCAGCCAATCCAGACCATATGCCAACCGTGTGCAGATCCCAGCCTAAAGCAGCCCTGCAGCTTAAGAGATTTTGCCTGGTGCTAGCAGGCCCCCTGCAACAGGAGCAAGGAGGGATTTGGCTACCTAGATAGAAATAATCAGTGTCTTCCACAGGTCAAAACTGGACTGGCACAAAAATAGTGGAAACTCCCTTCCTTGCTGTTGATCTGTCTGCAAGAACGTGAGTGCAAGGACAGCTGGAGTCAGGACACAAACATAAGACAGGATATTTCATTGCTGCATGGTGAATGCCAGTCCAAAGGACCCTTGTAGAGTGCAGGGGGTGCTTTTCACTCCAGTCTGCAGAGTGCAGCTGACTGAGCTCAGGCACAAGGAGAAAGTAAGTCTGATCCACTAGCCAAATGCTCCCATCTGCCCTGGCCCCCTCCCCAGGGCCTAGCTGGCCCTCAGGCTCCAGCAAAGCAGCTTTTCTTGTGTGCACATGGCCTGCCCAACCTCCCATGAGGGCAGCCACAGTGGGAAAGGGTGCCAGCTGTTAAGGGAGCTGTTCAGCATTGCTCATCCTCCTGCCCTGAGCTAGGAGCATTGGTTCAGGCCAACACCAGGCCATAAAGAGAAACCATCAGCCACTTCTGTGCTCTGGGACATCAGAGTAGCTTGTCACTGTGGTGAGGAGAGAGTAGCACCACAGGAAAACCTCGGTAGTGAGCCCATCACCATCTGAGATCCCCATAACAGCAAGGCTCAGCTCCTCACAGCCAGTGATGCCCACTCACATCACTGGTCCTGGCCAGGCTTCAGCCACACTTGGGGCTCACTGGGTCAGCAGGAGGCAGAACCAGACCACCAGCCCCAGCAGCCCTTGGTGCAAATGATCCTTGGCCTTGTTCCCCACTCGATGCAATGATCCCAAGCTCTGCACCCACTGCTGCTTTTCCATGCTGAGTGGTGAACCAGCTCCATCTCCAACAGGACTGCAGCTCTCTGGCTAGCTCCAGCCCCCATGGCTGCTCCTGGCTGGTGCTGACCCACTGTATGAGGAGGGTTGGGATTTCCCCACCTGCCCTGAGTACAGCGAGAAAAACTTCCTCCTTCCCCGACATGGAGAGCAACTGAGCACGGGAGCAGATCTGCATGGTTTGGTGTCCAACTGCCTCGTTGCTGGTGCCGCAGCCTAGCATGGGGTCTGGCCCAGCTCTGATGTGAGGCAGCCAGGCACAAGAGCAGAGCAGTGAGAGGGGTTTAAATGATACCTGAACACATCTGACACACACAAATCTGCCCAGAGCCACGTGGTAAAAGCTATTCTGGCAAGCAATAAAAGAGCAGAGTGACTGATTATTACAAACACTTTCTTAAAAGTTTTTGGCAGGAGAGGACACTTTGCTGCACTCTGGACAGATCAGGTATGCAGAGCTCGGCTCAACCTGCTCTCCACACTGGGCTCAGAGACTAATGTTGGTTGGGTTCATTCCTGGCATGTAATTCCCCAAAGGAAGAGAGTGAGTAGAAAGAAAGCAGATCCCCTTTTTGGATTGGAATGGTAAATTTCTGTGCGGATTTCAGTGATTGTGTTGCCACATTGCAGTAAAAGCTTTGCTTTCTATACGAGGGTCTAGGGGAGGGTGGTTTTGCTCAGCATTAACACTTTCCATGCTTCAGAGCAAGGCTGAACACTTTTCCTTTTACACTGGGCTATAAAAGATCAAATTAAAAACCAGACTCTTTTTTCTGCCATATATGCCAGACAGACTTCATTTTTCAGAGGTTATAACCTGTCCACATCTGGGCAGATTTTCATGTTTTTGCCAGAAGACACATCCTTACATGAAACACGTCTTCCTGCCACAGCAGAAGGTTGTTATAGCTCCCTTAAAGGAAATGCCATTCCTTTCCTTTAACCCCATCCTTAAAAATGGTGGTGCTATTTTGACTGATGTGCAGCTAGCCTAGAAAACTTCAGGCCGAGCGGTTTGAGTTTGGCAAAGCTAGAAGCAAATGAAACCAGAGTCTTGTAAATGGAAGTGTCAGGCAACTTTCATTATAGGTGGGGCTACTGGTTCAACTTAGAATAAAAACTACAGGAAATTTGTAAGGCTGGTCTTTGCTCTCTTTTATTATTATTAATAATTTTTTCTTTTTTGGAGGCGTTCTCCCACTCTGCAGTCTCTGGCTAAAACCAAAGCACTCCTGACATCATCCTCTCCTTCCAACCTGTTGTAAAGTCCCTCCTGTACTTTGTAGGCATCCTAAATGGGTGAAGAAAGTTTCTGACAAGCTGAGGGAATGAGGAAGAAGGGAAAGTGAGAGAAAAGAAGAAGATACAATTTCCAGGGTCCTGATCAAGGCTGATGTGAAGCTGGTACCTGCTTTCGGTTTCATCTTTGCAGCCATCATCCTGGGAGATTTTGTCCAGCTGCTTCAAGCCTTGAAAACAAAAGGTCTTTATTTGCTTTTTCTCTTATTATTTTTTTATATATATTTTCAGACTTAAATAGTGCACACTAGCAGGAAGTCCTGCATGAAAAGAGCAGCAAATGCAGGCTGCTGGGGAGAAGGGCTCTTGAACTGAATGTGATTGCTTTGTTCATTCCTCTTCAACGGCCTCTCTCTGCATGGCACTCCCTGCTGCAGCTGCTTTTTTTTCTCTCTCTTTTTCTCCCTTTCTTTCTGTTTGGAAATCACTGAACATTGCCACTGATTTTCCACGAATTTTATTACAGAAAGACTATGAACAAATAGAGAAATCTGGAGAAAAAGCAGAGACTCAGATTAGCTTTAAATTATTTTTGCCCTGCTATTTCCCACCAGCACTCTTCTCACCCGCAGCCTGAGGATGTCATTTTTCTAGCCAGAGAAGTTGCAAAGTTGCTGGATCTGGTGCTTCTCTATCTTCTGATAGGCAGTTAGTCCCTCCCTGGTCACTATTGTCTCTGGAGAGCAGCTTCTGGGATGGCAGTGAGGAAAGAAGGGCTATTTCTGCAAACTTCAAGCATTCCTTTCTTGCATGTCATGTTCCAGCAAGTGATTGGGGCCACAGGCAGAAAGTTGAATCCCACAAAAGCTCAAACAGGAATCAGGACCAATTAACTGAATCACTCCCAGGAGTGTTCCCAGCTCTCACCAGATACCTTCCACCCTCTGTTTCAGGTCTGTCTTGGAGTAGATGTCCAAGAGTGTTGCTGAGGCACAGGGTGGAAGACCTGATTGGCAGGATTATGTCCTAGAGGTCTTAGTCCAGGGAGAGCTGTTGCTCCATTCCAGAGAGTCTTGGCTGGCAGCCACAGTCCTCATGCTCTCCTCCAAGCCAAGGGAAGATGCTCTTGACCTCATCAAACTGAGCCCCCTCGCATCCTGCTTGGAGGACTGCACTGGGCTCTCTGGCGTGGCTTCAGACAAGGTTGCCTGACCCATGGGGAAGTGGCCAGATGCGCCCCAGGTGGCAAATCCCACGTCTCCCAGAGCTGGACGGGGCCCATATGCCAAGTTGTGTGGACCTACTTTTTGGTCATACTGCAGAGAAGGTACTAGAAGGCTGCTGTGACCCTTCCTGCAGACAGGATATGTCTCCTTTTCCGGAAACAAAGGCATTTAGCCTCAAAGCACTGGCTCTCCCCAGCCTGCAGAATCAAACATACCCTGGGCTCCCACCTCACACTGTAGATGGGAAAAAACACAGCAGTAGGTTGTGTGCCAGAAAGCCTCATTGCCAATGAGATAGCAAAAAGCATGGCCAGCTCTTTCGGTAGGAGGCCAACTTTGTGCGTGTCTGCAGAAGTAAGGGCCCGCTGAGAAAAGTATCTCATCTGATTCCAGAAAGAGAGAGAGAGAGAAGAGCTCTCAGTGGAGGAGGAGTGACAAAGCCCTGAATTACAATGTGAGGAGTCTACTGAGAAGAGCAAAAAAGTGAAAACATTGCTTTGCAGTTATTGTTATGAACAAAAGCCCAGAGCTCCGCTCATTGCAATATCTGACATAATAGTAGTCATTATTTATACGTTTTCTGCATGAACAATAGACATTGGGAAAATACTTGCAGTTTCCTGAAAGATGGGCAAATTCTAGCGCAAATGTTTATTCATGCCAGAATCTAATCCAGAAAATCATTCTTCTTCCTCATTGATATTTTATCTGATGAGGTTATAGGCTGGGATGAGCAGGCACATCCTGATCCTCCCCAGACTGAGTAGCTCTCAGACAGCCTACCAGCTCAGTGAACCTGTATGGGTAAAGAGAATGGTGACAAATTCAGAACTTGTCATCTGAAACAACTTCACAGGGGCTTTTTCCCTGTGTCCCATAGCCCTGCCCCTTTCCTACCCCTCACCCCCACCCCACACACATGTCCAGCTAGATTGAGAAGGTGCCTGGGGCTCCAGAAAGGGAACTAGGATGGAGAGTGGGCTCTGGGCACACTTAGGCTGCTGGAAGTGGGAGAAGACATGAAAATCCCCTTCTTCTAGCCCACAACTGCTTTCTCTCAAGCAAGGGATTACAGATGCCCTTTCCAGCCACAAAACTAGCAGTAAGACTCCAGTTTACAACTTGTCCCTCGTTTAAGCTGTCAGAAAACAAAGCCCTGGCAATAACCACAAAGGCAGCAGTGATTGGAAAAGCTCTGTTTGTTTTGGCACTGCAAAGGGATGGAAATAATACTTTGCTAATTGGAAAGCAGGTCCAGGTTTAAAATGGCTTTCTGAGGAGCCAAGAGCCAGGCTGAGGAGCATGGAGGAAGCCTGAGATGAAGCCAGAAAAGGAGGAGGCTGTGAGCAGGTAGGTGCCCTGCTGCCAGTGTAGTCTAGTGACAGTTTCATGGCAGCAGCTGCAGAAAACGCCAAGGCACAGAGGGAAGTTCGTCTTAGCTATGCAAGAGAACCTGAGGCTCACAGATTCAAAGGACACTCTCATTTTGGATACATGTATTTTTGAATTCTCTGGTGGTGGTATCTTCAGGCCTTGTCTTCTGGGCTGCTGAGCTTCAGAGATGCACATGTTCCATGCTTCTTGAAAATCATAGCCTGCATTTGGTTCTTATCTGGTTCTTATCTTTCACCCTAGGCTCTTCGTCATGCAATCACTTGTTGCACACTCCCAAAGAGAGCAGCAACACACATCACTCCTAGGTGTCACAACTCAGCAAGGAGGATTGACCTGTGACCGGAAGATGATGAGCCAGAAGCTCTCCCAAACTGCAGCAAAGTGAAGCAGAGCTGCACATATCATGCAGTGACAATTTGAGATCTCAGAAGCAACAAACAGTGGGCCTCTTGCGCAAAGAGCTGTGTGTTCATGCACAGCCACCAACAGTTGGGGACTCCTGTTCAGCTTTCTCCTTGCTGCTCAGGTCCCTTTTGACGCGACAGGCTGCACCTGTAAGGCTAATCATATCTTCAGCCAAACCCCAAGGCAGTGGATGAGTCTATTTCTATCTGGAAAGCTGTGTATTTACTGCAAGAAATTTAGGAGGCGGGAGGAGACCTCTGGCCCAGCCACAACCCTCCTTCATCTCATGGTCACAGGGGAAGGAATCTGCACATTAGCAACTACCAGGGCAAACAGGAACAGTTTGGGCCTCTTGGCCTGCGTACAAGCCAGCAGCAACATTCCTTGCTGTTTTCAGCCTATAGTTTGAGGGTCCTAAGATGTCTGCAAAAAGTGTCTGAGACAAGCAAGCAATGTTAATAGGGTCTAAGTGGCTATCCAGAGCACGCATCTCCAACCCCTTTGCCCTGCTTGTCTGAGAGGTCCCAAGAGTGTGCAGCATCACAGGAGAAAGAGCTGGAAAGGAGACAAGAAGCCTTGGAGAGACCCCCTTCTTGCTGCAAGCCATGAGCCTCCTTCTATACTAAGCGGGTATTCTGGTGCTCTGGGCACAGGCTACGCTGTTACTGCCAACCATGAGGGCATCTCACTTTCCTCTGAAGTGTTCGACCAACTACAGACAGGACTATGGGCTGCCTGAACTACAGATTTTATCTACTCCTGCCCTCTTTTTACCATTGCATCCAGCAAAGCAGTTTGGAAAGGCTCAGCATCAGAATTGGCTGATGAAGCGCAAATCGTATGAGCTAGTCACAGAAAGCAAAAGACTATGGGCAGGAAGCCAAACAACACTTAAAGGGCAAATCCAAATGTTTGCAAGCAATCTACTTTCTGCCACTACCTTCTATCAAACCCTTGGTTTGCACGTATTCTGACCACCATGCACGACACTGCCAGAATATGCTGACATTTTACATAGAAAATGGTGAGTCAATGATTCCACACCAGTAGGTGCGAGCTGTATTAACAACCCCCCACAAAGACCTACTCAGAGTATCTGGATATGGCTTTTATTTTTTTTAAAAAAACAATCATCTGGCTACATTTTTGTATGATGTAAGAGAGGTGAATTGGATCAAGAAAAGAGATAATCATTAAAAACTTCCTATAGGTATTCTGGACTTGGGGTGTCAATACAACAGTAGATTCATGGGCCAGAAGTGTTGGAGGGATGAAGTGATGGGAGTCCTCCAGTAGAAGAAGCCCAGCAGCCAGAAAAGTCCAGGCTGAAGCAGGGAACCTTTCCAGACTGCTTTATTGCATGCAATGTCCTGGTTGGAGATACCAGCCCTGCAGCTAACACCTGCCTGGACTCTGGACAATGTTCCCAGCAGCCAGTTTTTCACCTTGCTCTATTTGCCATGGAGGTTCTGCCTTACAGCTGCTGAACCACTGCCTGAAGAGGACTTTTAAGCAACCCGGCATGAGTGTTCAGAGGCAGCAAACCAAACATGAGCTTCTGTGCCAAAAATCCACTTTGAAAGGTTATTCTCATCACATCAGGAAATATTAATGAAGCTACTGGCTTTGTACCATTCCCACTGAGGCAACAGTGTCAGACCTCACACAGCAGCAAGCTGCAACCAAAGGGCTGGGAAGAGTTTCACTGTGTCTGAATTAATTTGCAGGAGTATTACCCAGCTCAGAGAGGTTTTGCTGAAAGGAGGGAAGGCACAACTCATCAGATAAAAGTGGTGGTCCTAATGACATGTTCAGTGTCAGCAGAGCAGACACCTCAACATTATTGCGACCCTTGGAAGGAGGAAGAAATACCAAAATTCTCCATAAATGAATTACGAAGAGCTACCTCATTTGGGAAAGCAACTCTCAACTCCTTCTGGGTCTGAGATGGTCCCTTCAGATGAAAGGAAACAGCAAGGAAAAGGGGGCTAAAGTCAATCTCGGTGAATGTTTAGTCACTCAGGTGGTATGACTGAGACATGGGGCGAGATGTGGATGGCTGGGACCTACACCAGAGCCCTCTCAGGATGTGCTGCGGGAGAGACCAAAAAGGCCCTGACTCCACTGCAGATATCTATGGACCAAGCCAGTAAGAAGTGCTCAGCCCAGCTAAGGGTCTCTGGAGATGGCTGGCAAGCTGGAAAGTGGGGTCACAACTATGAAAAGACTACTTAAAGGTGATGCCCCAAAGATATAGCTTTCGAGGTTTTGGCCAAATTGCTTCAAAGCTCCCTTATCCTCTGGAGATCCTGATGCTTTTCCTTATTTTGAAGATTAATCCTAGCCCCTTATCAAAATAAGAGAAGCTGCTGCAGGGTTCCTGAAGCTCATAGCCTACTTCCCACTCCTCACCTCCCTGCAGCAGGTCAATGTCCCTCTTCCACCCATCCTTGCCGTCAGCAAACCAGCCTGCTCTGCCTGTGCTGGACCCCTGTGATGGGGGAGCCTCAGTCTACAAATTCTTTGCCGGAGAGTTACAGCCACAAAAACAGAGGTGTCTCTGCACACGCAGCTTGAACCGAGAGGGCAGCTGAATCCCATCACTCCCGGCCAGCTCCGCAAGTGATGATTTACCACAAGGAAGATCCTCAAGGCAGATGGGAAATAAATAAATACTAGGAGATGGCCCAAGTCTGAGGAGGGAAATACAGAGCCCAGCCCTCCTCCTTAACAGATGCTGTGAAGGCTACATGGAGGGACCCGGCTGCCATGTGCTGACATCTCAGCTGGAGAGCAGCACTTTAGGTAAATATTTGAAGTCATTGTAAATAAGATCTCACTCAGGAACAGGGAGAAGCACTTTCGCTTCTCCCCCAGATGTCTGAGAAAGGAAAATGTGTTGGAGACC
Source organism: Rhea pennata (assembly GCF_028389875.1). Classification (NCBI taxonomy): domain Eukaryota; kingdom Metazoa; phylum Chordata; class Aves; order Rheiformes; family Rheidae; genus Rhea; species Rhea pennata. Next base: position 7,054,576 of record NC_084678.1, read on the forward strand.
AGCCAGGCAGGGAAGTGCCCCACGTGACGTCCACAAGCAGGGGATGGAGGCGTTAACTGCAAACCCTGCTCTGACCTTCACGTGGGCCTGGCTACCTTGGGACCCGAGGCAGTCTCAGGGCGATAGGACCCTCTGGTGTCTCCTCTTCCAGCAGGGAGGCAGTGGCAGGTCTAGGGTAAAGGACAGGGAACCGGGCTGCAAGCGAGCGGCTCCTCACACCCTCTTGGTGCGGACACTCAGCAAAGGGACCTGGGTGGTGTGATGGGATTAACACCCAGGCAAATATGTACACTGTGGAGCAAAGAGCGCTGGGTTTCTGCTCCACACTAGCTCCTTGTCCCTATCAGCCACTGCATCTCCAAAGAAAAAATCCCATTTTCCTTCCCCTGCTGCACCCCTGTATCTTTGGCCGCTTTCTACTGGAAGGGAATTTCCACTGCTCCTCTCAAACCGCAGCCTGATGCTTTGGAACATGAAACCTGTATTTGATGGAGAGAAGAAAATCAGATTGTAGAAAATTCAGCACAGTAAAAAAAAGGGGAGGGGAAGGGGGTGCGGAAGCGATTTTTTTTATTGCTCTCAGAATCTCTCGCCATGGTTAGAAATGTACTTTCCATTCCAGCACACAGCAGGACAACATACTCTGTAAAGCCGTCTCTGCCCCTAATGAGTTGCAGAGGCTTTAGTGGCTTTACACAGAGAGCAGTAGGTTTGGAAGACAGAGGGACACTGTGGTTCTTTTTTTTTTTTTTTTTGATTTGGGATCTTTTCCCCACCTCCCCTCCATCATTTATTTATTTATTTACTTCCTGAGCTATTACATAATCCCTCCCATTTTCCATGGCTGTCATATCCCCACTTCCACAGCCAAGACACGATGGAAAATACGTTTGATTCTTTTCCTGGCAAGTATCTGATTTTTGTTAGAAAAAATGATGGTCCCCTCCCCCTCGGCAAACGCAGCCACGGTCCCACTTTGCTGCATTTTCCCTCCCCCGGAGCTGGAGCAGGGTGCTCCAGCAGGGCGCAAAGCCCACCCCGGCCCTGGCCCTGGCCCTGGCCAGCTGCCCTAGCCGTGCCACTGCGTGACCCTTCAGAGGAAAGAAAGGCTCTGCTTGGATTCGTGTTTGTAAGAGGGAAAGTGCTGGTTTTGTGTTTGCTGGCTGTGCTTCCCGGCCTCCCGGGGCGCCCGAGGCTGAGGAAGGCAGCAGGACCTGGTGGACAGAGAGAGGGGACTCTGAGCCAGAACCATTTACTTTTTCTCCCCTCCCTCTTTAATGATATCATCCCAGATAATTAATTTTATCTCATTCTTTGTATGTAGTCGGAGTAGCCAAGAAGTCGGCTGCCCTGCCTTTTGGAGTGCTCTCCTCCGCCTTTCATAAAGTCAGATGAACCCCCCAAGCCTCTTCTGTTGTTCCTCCGCGGTCCTGGCCCACGTCGTGCTGCTGGCAGGCAGCTCTGATTAAACACTGAGGGCTTGTTGCTCACATGGTAGAAATCGGCTGTGCTTTGCTGACTGCGCTGATATGCACCAACCCAAGAGCTAGTGCTTCTCCCATGGTTTTTGCCTCATTTGCTGCGGAGATGCGGTTTGTTGTCTCCCGATCCCTGGGCGCTGAACGTGTTATCCAGCCTCAGCCAAGTTCGAGAGAGGTACAGCTCTCAGCAGTATAAAACTCCCATGTGTTTTTGGCCAGGTAAAGGAGAGAGCAACAGATCAGGGCTCCCACATAAAGAAAACTTGTGAGATGAGTGCAACCCTGTTAGGAGACGTTAGAGATCCACCAAGGGTGAGAGCCACGTGAAACCAATCCCCATGAAACCAAACCTCTGTGCGTGGATCTACATGTCCATCTGCAGCATTGATGCCTTCTTGGCTGTTCTACATCCTCGTTTTTCTGCTATCAAACAATTCAATATCCCAATTACAGCATTTAAACAGGCTTTATAATTACTGCATGTACCCCTAGTGCTTGATTTTGGAGGCCATGGGAGGAAAACCTGATCCTGTCCCTGCTGATGTGCCCGGGTTACAAGGGAGAGCAGAGGACAGCTCACAAGAGGGGTCTTTTGCTCACTCAAGCTCCCTCGGGACCCACCCTGTGTGTTTACTATAAAGGTGGGAATGGTCTTCATGCGAGACATGGAGTGGTGAGTACTGACAACACCCCGACAGCCGCAGGAGAACCTGCATTACAGGAGGAGGTATCCAGGTGTCCAGGCACATTCAGTGCATTGGGGGCTCCTGTCTCCTCCAGAGAAATGAGGAGCTGAACTGATGGAAGTGCCCATGAACCAGACACAGCTGTACAGGGCTGAATTATAACCAGCATGATTGCCGCAGTTTTGAAGCTCTGCCAAGTCTGGAGATCTGGCTGGGAACAGCAGTGTGGGTCTCCGTACGAGTGATCAAGAGTATCCACAGCCGGGGTTGCTGCCAGTCAGCTCAACCACATATGAATGGGTCCAAGATGCAGCTGAGAAATGGGGCCGCATGAGTGTGAGTTGGATCAGCATCCTGAGAGGAGACAGACTTGTCCTGCTAAAGAACCAAATTAGAACAGACAAGCAGCGGAAAACAGGCTTTGAGGAGCCCAGAGTGGAGACGGCAATATCGAATAACAGCTCAGAGCGCGGGAGGCAGCTCCAGCAGAGGGACAGCCAGAGCAGGGCCTTCAGAGGCCGGAAAAAGGGAAAGGCAGAAGTATCCACAGGTATTAGACTGGACTAGTGCCTTGCGGGAGAGCAGGCGACCACTGTGCCATTAAAATCGTACTCTATTAAAATCATTCTTGTGTTGAGGAGCTTGATAAAAGCACGAAGAACATGAGTGCGCCCCGCAATAGACAGAATCACCCCCTGAGGACGAGTAAGTCTGGAAAAGGCCAAAAGTGGAAATTGTTGAGCTGTAAAGAATGAGGTTAGAAAGAGATGGGACAGGGGACTGCCGAGAGCTGCATCCTGTGGAGACCAGGGAAGGCAAATAGACCAGGAAAGGCAAATAGGCCAGGCAAATGACTGCAGGGTGCTGCTGCTCAGAGCAGACCTGAACAGACAGTAGAAGACATGGCTCTTTAGTGGCCCCAAAGAGGCTATTTCTCTAAGGTCCACCCTTCAAGGTGACCCAGGAGGAGGTGGCAGAGCTGGGTTCATCCAAGGAGGTCTTGGTACAAGCTCCCAGCAGCAAGAGTGTTCACGGGAGGAAGTGAAGGTACCATGGGCTGTAGAGCCAGCAGGAGGGATTTTGGGGATATCAAACTTAGAAGCTTCAGCTAGAAAGTTTTAAGAAAGAATTGATATTCTTCATGTAAAGCAGCTGGCATTTGTGTTAATTAACCCAAACCTGACTTTTCAAAAAGCAAACACAAGGAGCAAGGAAGTAAAAGCAAAAATACGTATTTTAAGTTTGGGGTTATCTTCTCATTTTGCCCTATTATCTTTATTTCCATTTTGTAATCTCCTTGTGGGAGCTGGGGTAACTGGGATCTAGATCCCGTATAAGGGCTATAAGCGTATGAGCATATGATACAAGCACAGAGACAGCGATGTTTCAGCCTCTGACTATAATAAGGGGAAGAGAAGAGCTGATTATTTCGTTTGCCATTTGGCCACATTTCGGAAGAGCGCGTGTAATTAGGGAGTGTTTGCAGGCAACCAGTACATTGCCAGACAAGTGAGCAAAGCACTCATCTGCTGAGCGGCTGCAGGGAAGCGTCCTTGCACACCTAACACTTGGAAACACTGGTCCAGGAAAACAGAGGGGACCAAGGGGGCAGCTGCAGGCATCGACCGTACGGCGTGCTGGTAAGCCCCGCACAGCCGCAGGCGTAACGCTCGTATATTGGCTGGTGCTCGTAGCGGCTCCACTTAGCTCAGCGTTGGTGATGTTTGCACGTGTGAAAAATGTACCGATGCTTGTTCGTACTGAATGAAACCTTCAGCCTCGTTGCGTGCATCGATCATCCCTGTAATTGTCTGCTGCTGTTATCCCCCCTGCTCCTCTGCGCCAGCCGTTCTCCAAACTGCCCCAGCCTTCAAAGCCACCGCCAGCAGCTGCCTATTGTTCCGCAGTCCTACGCGGAAATGGCAGCGATGCTTATGCAAACGAGGACACAGAAGCTTTACTGTGCTTTTCCACTGCGGACAAATGGCTGGGGGTTATACAGAGCTGATGTGAGCTCTTTGCCAAGATTCAGCTTTGCAGCCCCATTCCCAATCGGCCGTATGGCCAGATGAGCCGGTTTAGAGTTTCAACCACAAGCCACGCAAAGGAGAAGAAAGAAAAACAAGGGGCAATGAGACCGTGACCTGAATTCAACTTTTAGGGGCTAGTCTCGCTCGATTCCTGCATCTCCCCCTTCACTTTCAAACGGTGTTTTCTCTCCAGGCCCTTCCAATTCTCTCTTGGGGTCTGTTCCTCTCTCCATCCCCTTCTGGCCTTATGCGGACATGGGCTCCCTTTGAGGAAACCACTTTGCAGTTTCCAATGTGAGCCTCAAAGTGCCCCAACAGGGAGTTGGTATCGGAGGCACAGACCCATGTTTATGAATCTCCGCTTTTATGGTACCCCTGTAAAAATGCTCCCCATTGCACTCTGGCAAGAAATTGCTGGACACGCCAGGTTGATGGTCCAGGAAATACTTTCATTTAGGTTCAAAGTTTGGGATAAGTGTCTCCCCCTGAGGCATCTTCCTTCCCAGCTCCCACACTTGGGAAATGTTCAGATCAATGTCATCTTTGAAAAAAACCTCCTGCAAGTCTTACTGCCTTTCTCTGTGCTTCCCTTCCGCTGCAAGCTGACCATATCAGATCCATATCTTGCCAGCGAGAGACAGAATTTCACTCCCAGCCCTGCAGCTTGGCTTGCAATTTGGAAGTTACTCAGAGCTCATCAGCAACAACCTGATGAGGGGGAAGCAACGCTGTCCCTTTTCCCTTCCCTTTTCCGTTACCTGGGACTAGTTCAGCACTGAGAAGCAGACGGAAATACCTGGCATTCCTGCTCCATGTTATCATTTCTCAAGCAGGCCCCGCGCTGAGGCAGAACAGAGCTCACTGAATTCTCATGTGATTATTCAGGGAGATTTTTCCCTTTCCAAGAGCGCCAAAATCTCTTCTAGTTTCTTCCTTCTTTGCTAAGCAGGCGGCTATGCCAGCGGGGAGCTCAGCTCCCGCAGTCACTGCCCCTCCGGCTGCAAAGGGCTCCGGCCGGCAAAGAGGCAATGCCAGGTAATTCCTCTGCTTCTCAGTGTGGCACACGGGAAGGAGGAGAAAGGCTGAAAAAAAGGAAGATTGTCCTGACAATCAGCAACTGAGTATAGACAGAGACTCTGCAGCACAGGGGTGTCTCGGGGGGTGACAGTGTAGAGTTTCAGGAGGATATTTTATCCTCCCATCAGCATAAGGGGAGCAGAATAAGAGAAGCTGGGAGAGGAAATATCCACCCACCTTATTGCCCCCCCAAAAGCAGGAGAGAAGCAGGTTTAGGAGCAGCAGGAACACCTGTTTGGGTTTGTTTTCCTTCATCCATCATGGAATTTTTAATCCCTTTTTCCTAGTTGATTGGGAACTAGCTGGATGCACTGAATTCCTCCCAAAGGAGGAAGGACGGGACACAGAAATGTCCCATTGCTGTGCCTGGGAGCAGGAGTCACCAGTGCTGAGCTGGGAGGCAGAGAAGGCATCAGAAAGGGGAGCCTTGGGCCTTCCTCTTCCGCCATGGTTTAAACTGCTGGTCCATGCTGGGAGAGACCGCGGGGTAAATGGTCAGCTTTGCCGCAGCTGAGGACAGGCAGAGAGCCAGAGTTGGGGTCTCAAAGCGGCCAGGTGATGTCTTCTTCCTGCAGAATCATACATGAGAGCAGCAAGGAAACGCTGCCGAAAAGCTGCCAGGCTCTTACTGAGCAGCACAAAGAGCAACGCTGCAAAGAGCCTCGGGTGGAGGTGCACGCCGCCTGCTCAGCCGCACCGGGAGGGTGCGTTGGCCCTGCCAAAGAGCACCCCAGGCACAGGAGCCATTTTTCACAGCCCTGCGATACCTCTAGACCCACACGGAGTCACCCCTGTTCCCAGGGAAATGCAGGGCTGGGACGTGTCATCCGATGGCATCATGGGTCTGCCAGTTCCACCGCTCGCAGGGCGCCTTCGGCAAAGGGAGCAGAGCTACTGCAGGAGCATCCAAACCCAGCAGGTGTCCAGGGGATGAGCACAGGACATGGGTGCAAGCTGCCTTACGAAGGGCCAGAGTATTTGCTGTGAGTAGGGAAGAGGAAGGAGAAAAATCCTTTATTTCTTTATTTCACCCTCTCTTGCTCCTGGCCAGCAGCTGTGTACAGCTCCTCCAACATCTGGAGTCTCTTGGCCACCGGCTGGGGCTCTTGGAGGACGTGTGTGCTTGTACATACACACGCTGAACTGCTGCACGCGGGTTAAGGGAAGAATGTGCTTTCAGCCCGGAGAAGCAGCTGAGCCTGCAACCAGCTCATTCGCGGGACCCGGCAAGACAAGCCAGTGGGGCCAGACCCAAATTTCCATGGTGAACTCTGTTCCTCACGCGCGCTCCTCCTCTCATGAAGCAGCTTTCCTCACTGCCTTTGGCGGGGCACAGCGTGCCTGCCTGATGTGGGAGACAACGACTGCGTGTGAGCATTTCTGCATCAAAGCTTGGGAGAAACCCAAAGTCTATAAAATGTAAAGCCGGGAAAGGGGCTGTTTTGGGCCCCTGCTCTTGTGCTGATGGACATGGTGATCCCACTAATGGTACTTTGGCCACTTCAAAGCCTCACCGAGGGCTCCCCAGATGATCCCCCTTCCATGCAGGCGGTCTGGGAAGGAGGCACGATCCGCCTCCTGCACTGCCAGCCTGCCAGCATTGCTGGAGGGGAGGCATCGCCCCAGCCCCCTTGGCACCATATCCCTCCTTCTAGGAGGCGAAGCACCGGCGGGGTAGCCCAGGCTAGCCACCATCCCTCTGCTATGCTGCATTAGACATAGAAGAGCCATCTGGCCACAAGCACTGGAGCAGTCCATGGGCTGACAACGTGGTGCATAATGAAGATTCTTCACGGATTCCAGTTCAGGATATCTTTTTGACAGCACTTTAAAGCCAATTAGTAGATTTAATTTATGGAGGCCACACACGTGCCCAACTTTCCCAATGCTTTGTGAATCCAACCCCCTTCTCCAGGCACTCAGGAGTTGCTAATCCCAGTGATATCTCCCATATCCTTCAGTTTTCTCTTTTCCAGGTCAAAGAGTTCACTTATTCCCATCTTCCTCATGCACAAGCCATTCCACTTTCTTTGCCATTTATTTCTAAATCTCTGCTCCCCTGGACCCTTTGCTGAAAAACCCCCAGCCTGCTCCGTGCAGGACCCTTAAAGTGGGCTGCATGCCCCTGCACTGGGGGACTTGCTCAGCCTCATCAGCTGCCACCAGCAGCTCCAGTGGGGCTGAGGGAGCCTGGCCCAGCCTAGCTTTCCCAGCAGGAGATGGTGATGGGGCAAGCACAGGAGTGGAGCACTAGGGCCCTGACCAGAGAAGAGCTCTCCAAGCATGGGCTGGTTCAAGCACCTCTCCTCTCCTCCTCCCCAGTTCCTGGCTCTTTCCAAGCAAGCCCTGGCTATGTTCGCCTTGGCTGGGGCTGGAGACTATTTTTGGAAGGTCTTGAGACTTCCAGGGAGGGAAACGCCCTTTTCTTTCCCTTCATTCACAGGCAAGGTCATTTTGATTTGTTACGTGTTTGCATGGGGATTTTTTTATTTATTTACACGCTTGGTTTTATTTACGGCATCAAAGGAGCGGAGTTGAAACACTACAGAGGTAGTGGGAAGCATCGGCCAGTGGCCCTGGAGCTCACCGCTCAGAAAAGCCGTGACACAGCAGCTCCTCGTGCAGCTGCGGCAGCCAGTCTGCAAACGGGACATAAGTGTCTCTATGCCGTGAAATGTCTGTTCTTTATATCTTGCCAGTGGCATTTGCCAGATTTGGGGATGTGAAGGGAAGAAGAGGAGACGGCAGGCTTCCACCTGGGCCATTGCCCATTTCTACTGTGCCTTGCGGTGAAGCTATGAAAACTGTGGTTTTTCCAAGAAACTTGACTCCAAGTCTGAGCACCCAAATAAGGACCAGGCTTTTAGATGTTCTCCCTGGGACTTTGGACTGTTCCTTTCCCCACCTGCTCCACAGTTTCCCAGCCTAGCCTTCTGCTCACAATCCCACTCTTGGGGTGCTGTCTCCTCCCTGATCCAGATGTGCTATGTGACAACCAGGTCCCATTTCCAGGGATCCCCTAATTCTGCAATAGTCCCCTACCAAATATAGGTACAAGAGTCCTTCCTGGGATGCAGCAAAAGACCCAGAAACAGCCAGGCCCTGATAGGCTCATCTTCTTGCAGAACTTGACCATCTCTTTTACCATACAGGGAACGACTAGCTTAGACCTTGATCTGCCTGGAGAACAGATGCGGAGGTCAGAGAGGGTTGCCTGATCTATAACCCATAGTGGATGGTAACATGAATTTCGTTGCAGATTTTTACCTGTCCTGACCCCCAGCAGCATCACATAAGCGCTGCCTGGGCAGAAATCCAGCATGGAGGCAGAGGGTGCAGTGCAACCAGGGCAGCAACAGCACCCCTGGCTACTTGCACAAAGGACTGTCCCAAAGAGGACTGCTTCATGCACCAGCTGGATCCTTGGAGATGCCACGCAGCAAAGGATTCAGCTTTGCTCACAGCTCCCGCGTGTCCACTCTGCACTGGAGTCTGCGCTAGGACACCCTTCCGCCCCAGGCAGGACTGGGGAAAGGGGCAGGACCTTCCTCATGGGAGCAGAGCCAGATCCAGGCTGTGTGCAGTTGGAAATGCCTGTGGCATGGCACAGGGGTCAGGGAGGACAAAACAAGCCCTAGTGTCTCTCCAAGGCTCTCCCTGAGGAGTTAATGAACCCAGCAGGCTGAGCTGCCCGGCCAGCCAGCAGAGCTGCATCTTCCCTCACTTGGCATCACCCCAGGCCAAGGAGCTCCTCCTGACCCACACAAATGCTTTGAGAAGGGACTGCAAGCCTGCGGAGCCAGGCTGAGAGCACGTCAGATTTTCCTCACGCCCGTTCCTGGTGTTGGCTTGCCCTTCCTCTCCACTTTTGTCTCATGCTGCACGTGTCCCACTCGGTTCAGAGAGATTTACAGTCTCCCAAAGGGCCAGAAATCCCCAGGTCTCACCATCTCTGCTGTAGAGGCAGGTGAGGACCCACCGGATGTCGCAGGTCACCTTGGTTCAGGCTTTGGTTTTCCAAGAGCTTTCTGTAAGGGGAGGCAGGAAACATAAAAACAGGCTCAGCTGTTCTTGCCAGTGCTGGATCCTGCAGCATGTACAAGGACTGCCACGTCTGTGAGGAGAAACACTGGGGTCTAGACATGCTTCCTCCCTCTCCCCCATCCCCATCCTGCCTCTGGGCTTGCAGGAAAGAGCAGGATGGGTCTTTGGGAAAGATGCGGATGGATCACAGGGGTAGGAAGCCTCCAGCTCAACTGAGGAGTCGAGGGCACCCAGCCATGATCTTATGGCTTTTATGAAGAGTGGGGAACTCATGGGGTGTGCTAGCAAGGTCCCCTCACTCCGTCTGCGCTCTGGCTCATGATGCTGGATGGATGTCAGACTCCCTCCCCACTGCTCCTGGCCCAACATAGCAGAGATGGTCACACACACTGGCCCACAGCCTCCAGATTTTGCCCTAGCAACAAGGATGTCCTCCAAGGAGATCAGATCCTCAGGGAAAGGTGACACAGGACCCTCAGGGATGAAAGCACAGAGGTCTCACTGTGTGACCCGGGGAGCTGGGGTTGATGTTCCAGGGAAAGGTAGCTGATGGGGAGGCTAGCAGGTTGCAGCCTCTCTGCAAGGGCATGGAAAACAAAAATAAAGCTCCCAAACTCTGTCTGGAGGACTTCGCGACATGTGAAAGTGTTTATTTCATTGGATAGAGATGGAAAAACAAAGACCCAGCAGAGGCAGTGGAACAAAATCCCCTGCAACAACCCCTGGCTGGGAGCTGCCAGCTCAGATTCCTGCAGTGCTTTTCTGGTTGGGACCCGGCACACACAAGGTACACAGCTTCCAGCCGCCCCCGAGCCCTTCCAAGGAAATAACAAAGCCCAGGAAGGGCAGTAATGAGTCTGTGAACAATTAACACACACGGGGCCAGGCTCTGCTCAGTTAACCTTGGCGTAAAGCTGGGACTGGCAGTATTTCTCCAGCTTGACGCCAGGGAGGCTGTGAGCAGCCTTTAGTCCCAAGAAGCAAATATAATAAAATTGTTGGAATAGCTCTACAGTAATGGGATGCAGTAGACCACAGGGCAGAGCGGAGCAGCACCATCAGTGTTGGTGGTCCCAAAGGCAGGTAAACTGCATAAGATGGCACAGCATGAATGAGCAAGTTGAGGTGTGGAGCCCATACAGCTATTTTTGTGCTGTGTTTCCATCCGGTTGTTCAGTTTGTGACAGCTGATGCAAGATAACCCGGAGTATCTCCACACGCTCCGGTTCTGGAGGTGGGTTGGCACAGGGCTGCTAGTGTAGGATGGCAATATTCCTGTCACATGTCCTCAGGCTATAGGACATTTGCAAGGCCTTTTCCATCAGAAGTGCTCAAGGTGCTTGGCATGTGCTTGGAGATGAAGCCTCAGAGGGGAAGGGCAGCCAGCTGAGGCTCTCCAGAGTGAGACTTGCACAGCCCAAGCAGTCAGCTGCACTGGCTAGAAATAGTTACGTGACTTTCCCAAGCTCCCCAAGTGACTCATAGACAAGGCTGAACCAGATGTCAGAGTCCGGACTCCCGAGCTGACTGGTCTTGAGACCTCCCAACTCTTTGAAAGAGCAGATGTGATGAGAACTGGACTTGGCATAAGTGAGAGTTCAAGCTTTGGAGCAAAGAGAGGAAGGAGGTAAAATGGAGATACTATCAACTGCTTTGAGGTGGTGAAAGGGCCCACCCAAGGTTCACAGATCAGGTGCATTTCTGTTTTGCCATTTGCATATGAAAGCAGTCAGACGGAGAGGTCCTGATGCCAGGAGAGATGTACAGCAATGGACATTCCAGCCCTCCTCACACGATCCTGCCACTCTGACCTGCAGAAAACCTCCTGGAGAGCAGAGGGATTAGTTTGAGAAGAGAGTAAGCATTTTCATTGCCTATTCAATTCCTAGCTTTTCCTCTAATACCTGCTAAGAAAGAGTCTGCTAAATGCCAGCATGGAGGAGAGCATGAATAACACACACAAAGCAAACAAGGCTGAGAACAGCTTTCACTTCCCATTGGCTTCAAAACAGCAGCTATATATATGTGTGTGTGTATGTGTGTGTATATATATATGTATATGTGTATATATACACACACACAAATATATATATAAGATGTTTGGAAACTTGCCGAGAGATCTGGCCAAAGTGGCTCTACATCACTCCACCAGGCTGTCTACGAAGTGCTCTACTCTGTAACACAGCGTGGGATGAATTGGTGGCTCCTAAGCTGAAAAACTTCTTTCAGCCCTCCCTGGGCTCTCGCTTAGTTCCTCAGAAGACCTGCCCAAGTTAAAGCATGCTGCTAATTTTTCAAGCCCTGTTCCTGTGGAGCTAGATAAAGTTCAGGCCTGCTGGCTGCCCTCTCTGAAACCAGCTGCTGAACAGCCATCTCACAGTGTCACCTCAATTAGGAACACATCCAAATTAGGAGAACAATGGTTTTGAGAGTCAAACCTGGATTTAACTGTTACTGTGTTGGTGTTTCCTTAGGTGGGGAGAGTATGGAAACCAGGACAGAAAGTGGGGAGAAGACAGGTGATGATTAATGGAGCAAGGAGTCAGAACTAGCTGGTAAACCAAATGTACAGTGACAGTTTTGTCTTCTAACATCTGCTTGAAGCAAATCTAACACGACTACTAGATCTGTGCAGGTACAGCCACTCCTGGGATGATACAGAGATCTCAGCTGTAGTCCATGAGACTTAAAAGTTTATCCCTCTCTCTGTACTGCGTCTACAGAGCTGAACAAAATCTGAATCTCTGTTTTTTCCACTGAAGTTAACTCAGTCAAACCATCTCTCCTAAGCATGGGGCAAACACTCTCTTCAGCTTGAGGTGTTGTTCTTTATGGTGGTGGGGGGATGGATGGGAAAGGCTGGTATCTCAATTTCCTTCTTATTCTTTGGCTCGTGAATCCTCTCTTCATCCTCATGATTGCAGGGCTGGGCATGGAAAGATGAAGTCCTGGAAGCTTCCTAGGGACAGAGAGAAAGCTAAGAAAGTTTCCAAGATGGAAACCATCCAGTATAAATACAAGACTTGGGCATGTGTGTGGTCTCCATAAATTAAAGCTACTAATTGGCTTCAAAGCTCTGTTAAAAAGAATATAGCAAGGTATCATAAGGGAAGTTAGCATAAGCGTGCTAGACCCAGCCATCACAGTGCAAGATTCCTAACATTTCCCTACCGTGCCCATCACTCACTGCAGGATAAGCAGCCAAGAAAAATCTTTCCTGACATTTTCTCTGGAGATTTCCCTCCTGCTCCCTCCTCAACACCCTCAAGTGATACCTGCCCCGTCAACAAACACACACTTGCTCAACAGTTCACTAGCAAAAGAGAAAATCTCCAAAAGTAGCAGGTGTCCTTAAGACCTGTCAAAATACATCAATGATGTCTTTGGAGGATGGCTGGCCCTTGGAGCCTGGCCTGACCCCTGGGTCCAGCCGCATCAGGCTAGTCCCTGCAGCACTGCAGTAATTAGGGCTGGGGAATGAAGGGAGTGAGGAGAGAGGAATTTCTAATGTCTGAACCACTCAGACATGTCATCTTCCCTTCCCACACCTTCTCCATGCTGAGTCCTCCACCTCTTTCCTCTCCTGATCACGTGCCAGAGCTCTGGGTGTCATCCTTGCTGCCTGTGATGGTCAGTGACAGGGCTGCAAAGTCCTCCTATACTAGTAGAAAGCCCATCCTACTCTTTCCTGAAAAATCACATCCATCTAGGCTGGAGAAGAACCAGGCAGCATGGTCCAGGGCTGAAGCAGAGAGCATCTGTGCATGAGCACCTTGGACATGAACTGCAGTGCTGCTGACAGCATCAGTGTGGGACCCAGGGTCCAGAGCAGCATCCAAGAGGAAATCACCAGCTCCTCCGCTGGGGGCAGTCCCAGGGACACCATGCTTTGCCAGGGCCAAGGGGTGAGTGCAGTGGTTCCCCTTCCTCCACCACGGAACCCCATGGGCACCAATTTGAACAAGAAGTGTAGGCTACAGGGGTGAATTTCAGCCCAGAGTGTTTGGGAGGAGGGAGTTCCCTGACCACAGCAAGGGTGCTGGCATGATTGCTGCTGTAGGACGCCAAGGTGTCGGCAGGGCTGCAGAGGTAGTGTGTGCCTGGGCAAAAGGAAAAAGCTGGGGAAACCATGGGGAGAAAGGGGAAATGGATGGTCAGAGGGGGCAGCCTTTTTAGGCTGCAATTATTTTTCTCATCCATATTTAAAGGACTATAATATACAGAGAAAGATCTCTCATTCAGAGTCCACTACCTATTCTTGATGCCTAGACTGCCAGAGTCTGAAAATGGGTTAAGCATTCATTCCTCTGAGACTGAAGGATTTTGGTGCTTGTAGCCTGGAGGTTCTCCAAGGGGCCTGATGTTTTCTGTCTTTGAGATGTTTTCGTCTTTCCTTCACTTGTATTCTGTGCTGGTATTGTGTTTATATCTGCAAAATTCTGGATTGTTGCCTCTTCTTTTTTTCCCCAAACATCTGCTGCTTCTGCTCGTAGAGTGCTGTACCACCACATCCTGCCAGTGGGGAGAAACTCCTGGCAGGCCTCAGATGACAAACATGATCCTGCTCACCCCACAGTACAGCTCGCTAGAGAGCTTTTGGGAGCAATCTGCCACTGTTCTGGGTAATAGACGGCGTCTATAGTCTCTGTGTTAATTGCACCATAGGAAAAGGCACTGCTGGCTTCGTTGAGGGAATTAGGTAAAGTTTCATGCTGCAATGGACAGCAAAGCAGCAGATTAAAAAGCCTGAGCAGAGACTGCTTGTGACTTGTCCCCAGCTGAGTGTGGGGTCCCAGAACACTCATCATTGGAGACTTCTAACGGCACCAAAGCCATGAGCATGGAGTTTGGGTGCAACAGGGCTTGCGGGTGTTAGTATGCAGGGTTACACCACCTTGACACTTGTCTATGTGGCAAACAAACACATTTGGGATTGGGGCCCATATCCTTTGGTGGACCAACCTCAATCCTGTGCTTTCTGCCAGCATCCCGAAACCTGCACCCAAAGAGGAATGCATGGGCAAACATGGACTGGCTCAGCCCTCTCCTGCATCGAATCCCACTTGTCACTGAATAGTGACTGCTAGCAAGTAGAAGTAATTTCAGTTATGCTTGGTGTCTACTTATAAATTCCAGCTGAAGAGGCAGCAGGGGATGCCACAGACCTCCTTACTGTAGGCTTTTCAGCCGCCGTGCCCGGTGCTGCCCAGAGAGAAGCAGCTCCCTGTGTCCCAAGCACAGCTCCCTGCTGCCTGCCCTCTGCTCAGCTTGTTTTCCTTCCCTCCTGACTGCTGGTCTGTTCGCTTGTCTGCCTGCTTATCTTTCTTTCTTTCTGTATCTATTGGAAAAACATTTCTATAGAGACAAACACAATCATATCAAAAGAGGAATGGGAATAAGGCCCTCCAAACCTCCTCGACAAGCATTTTCTTTGCAAGATCAAGGGCCAAATTCTGCTTTCATCACACTGGAGAAAAATCTGGACTACCTCCCCTTGAATTAATGGCATTCTTTTGTAATGGGAACAGAATTTCATTCATTCACACCTCATACAGCAGCAAAGGGGCCATTAATCCGTACAGCTTCCAGTCACGTTTCTGTTCAGAGCGCCAGCAAGGCCTGTATGGGAAGTCCCAGATCTCTTTCTTGCATCCTTCCTTGACTTGTCAGTTCATGATAAACAGCATCTTTTCCTGATCCCAAACGTACAAGCATATTGAGTGATTACATCACCTCCAAATCCATTCCAATAAGATAAAATGTAGCTTGTGTCCAATTTGAATAATTCTGTATTCCCAAACCGATTCTCTTCCCTCATGCATAGTGCTCAGGGGCCAAATTCTGCTGTCTGCTGCCATGGATTCAACCTGGAGTTCCTCTCTTGAATTCAGGGATCATTTTTCCTGATTTCTGCCAGAATAACTGATGGGGAAATCTTGGCCTACGGTGGGAAATGCTTGGCGTTCCTGCTACAATGGAGGCTCGCTCTGCTCCCTGCCGGACAGGAAACCCATGAAATCACCCTTCGGACACCAGGTCAAAGCCATAAAAAGAAGGAAAAAGGGAATTCTGGAAACTCAGGCTTTATTCTTGGGTTATGTGACAGGGAGGGAGAAGGGGACCCTAAAATAGGAGGTATCTCTAAAATGTCTGGATTAGCCTCCCCTAAGTATCTCAGTGTTGCACCTGCATCTGTCAGGGCCCTGAATGCACCAATAGGCCTTAATTGGCCAGACCAGCCTCACCTGGGACCCTCCCACACACACTCTGCTGTGGCCCAGGAGCTCTGTTTAAGCTCAGTCCTGGGCACCTTTTCCTTCCTGAGCTGTGCTGTAGGTGGGCTTGTATCTAGCTCTACCTCTGGATAGACTTCAGACCTATGCTGTAGGCAACTCATCCGCTGGATGGACCTTAGGCTGATCCTGCAGGCAGTTCACTCACTAGGTGAACTGCTTGGACTGATGCCGTATGCAGCTTGTCTCCTGGATACGTGTCAGACTGATGCAATAGGTAGCCTCTCCCCCCAGATGCATCTCTCACAGGTATGTTGTAGCTCATCCCTAGTTCTCTCTGACCCCTTCTGCTTTTGTTTTTGACTCGGCTCCCTGGAGGGACCCTGGACCTGGTTCATTGCTTGCTGTGTTTGGGCCTCTTGATATACCCCACTAACAAATCTGGCTGTGCTGACCACATTCCATCCCTGTGGGGCACAGGATGTGGGCACTGCCTATCTTGAGGTCAGCCTCAGGTCCTGCCTCACCCCCCTACCCATGGAGCAGCCCCATATTTGCTGCTCCTCAACAGCATCCCATCTCCTTTCCTGGCTGCTCATCTCTTCCAAGTGCTTCCTCATCTGGCAGCATGAAAGCTGATATTTTTAATTATTGTGTTTTTTGTTAAAAGCTCTAATATAAATACAAATAGCTAATATGGATACTCCTTATCCTTAAGATTTCTTTCTACTTAAAAACAAGTCAAAGTATAGAGCTGGGCTCCTGTAGAGCTCAAGTCTGCATCCAAGTTTTAGGATCCCATCTTTAGTCTGACAGGTCCTCTCCTGCTTTCTCAAAGACAAGCCCCAGAATGAACAGGAGATAAGAGTTACTGCTTGAGACTGTTTTCAGGCTCATGTGTTGTGGTAATGCCCCAGCATGAAGAGTGAGCTATGTGCCTGCACTGAGTGCACTGGGCACACTGGCAGGTGTTGCACAATGACATAAGACTTAGTCTCCTGCTCTTGGGAGCATCTGACTCCATGTGAGGTGGCTTGAAACACTGTACCCTCAGGTATGTCAGCTTATCCACTCTGGCAGTTTCACCAGGAACATAAAGAACACATCTGATGAAATACAGCCATGTGATAACAGTGTTTGTGGGAACAGTCCCTGTATGCAGCACAGTTCCTGCCATAGACCTGTGTAAAACCCTATTCCAGGCTTGCCCAAGGTGGAGGGATCCAGTTTGAGACGGTACAACAAGCATCACCAAATCCCCCTCAGCAAGTTGCACTGATCACACCTCAGATGCCTCTGAGACAAGTATGATTAGACTTAGAGTTGTTCTATAGGTGGGGTAGCAACTCTGAAGTTTTGCTGTGTAGACAAATAGTCCTCAGCGCATCTGTGTGGGATGGTCAGCAAGGTGCTGCCAGGGAGAGAGGCGTTTTCCTTTTAACACAGTTGAAGAGTCTCCCAGGGAGAGCAGAGAGCCTAATTATCTTCTCAGCAGTGATAGTGAGAAGATAATGACTGCCAAAGAAATGGCCAGGCTGCCTTATAGGAAACTCGCTTCCCAATATGCGGAGGGTCCATGAAAGTACCTTGGCCTCCAGGAGCAGGTGTGGGGTGAGAAAAGGACAGAGGATCTGGCAGGCTGAGCTCAGTCTAGGGCAATCGGTGGCTTTCTGGGTAGTAAAATGAGCTGTGAAAGGAGAATTGTCTGCCAGCTTTGAGGGAGGGCAAGGGCTCAGCTTGGGTGCAGGTGGGGAGCAAGCACACGAGTGCTTCCTTGCATTACACCTCTGAGGCTGCTGCAAGCCCATGGGTAAATAAACAGCTCCAGCTTCCTGCCAGGTCTTTAACCTTTGCAATAAGAAATTTTTCAAAATAAGCAAACACAGGGAATTCCTGCTGTTTGTCTTACTGCGGGAAGCGCTTGGTATAGGAATGAAGAGTAACTGGTGCCAGGCCAAACGCTGCTCTAGCATGCATCCGGAGCAGCTCTGTTGAAAGGACTGATGTTACCACAGAGGAATGGAGATCTCCACCTGGCCTGCTGTGCTCAGCTCCCTTTGTGCACAAGCCTTTAAGCCCTGCGATTTCTCCTTGTTGTGGTGAAAGCAGGAGGCCAGGGAGCAGTTACCCTACCCCAAAGGACAGGTGTCCAGCTGGACCTGCTGAGTTAGGGTCTCTTTGTGGGACAGAAAGGAGTTAAGTGGGTTTTGTTCTGGTGGCTCACATCAATTCTCCTCCCATTTGAAGCAACTTAGCATACCTACAGTGGTGGATCAGTGTTATATAGTTAGAGTGAGGGTGGAGAACTGTGTCCCCCAAGCCCCTCGGCGCTTTCCTGCCAGAGCACAGTTTGCCTTGTGAAAGCCAGGATTCTGCACAAAAGCAAGCTGGAGTAACTATGATGTGGCCTCCAAAGAGCCCAGCACAGCACCACAAGGGCTGGTGGAAAGCCTGCTGTCTCAGAGCTTGCTGAAAGTCCATCCCTGTGGTCAGTTTGGGGCATGCTGCTTCTGCCATCCAGCAAATGTTCATTTAGGATAGCAGCCCAGAAAATGTCCCTTTTCACTAAACCTCTGAAGGCACGAACAAATCTGAAATGGAGGAGGGGGCTTTAGGAGGAAGTCTGACCCCAGCAATGGGTGGCTCCTTGGGTCCCCTTTGGTTTTTGTTTAGCTTGATTGCTTCAAGCATGAGACAGAGCAGTTTTACACAGATGGAGTAGCCCTGTTGATTTACATGAATTCCTCCAGACATACGCTAAGGTTTATGCTCTACTGGCATTTGCATTTCTACAGTCTGGACTGAGGCTAGGAACTTTTATTGGGTGGATTCTAGCAAAACAGAAGCCAAGGAATAAAAATAACCCTTTCTCTGGGCTGGGTTGATTCCACCCCATCCCACCCCCCCTCTCCACTAGCATAAATCCAGGCCAGTTCTGTCTTCTTTAAGAAGTAACTGGGTTTATGCTGGTGTAGCTTTGTCCCCAGAGCTGCATGAAATGTTCAAAACAAAACCTGAAATTACACAAAACTAGCAACACTTAACTGGTTTGGGGGTGGTATTACAAATTTGAATCTCGGATCAAGCTCGTCAAAAGATTCCTTAAGGTTCATGAACCTTTCAGCTGAGCTTTGGCCTAAAGTCAAGCCAAGCCTGAGCTGATTTATAGTTTTACATTGAAATAATGTGAAATCGGTGGTTTTGTTTGGTTTTGATCCTGAAGCCTGACGCTTGCAGCCGAGCTTGACTTTCGAGAGATCAATTCTCTTAGTGAAGCTCAAAACCAAATGTGCAGTGGGAGCTCTAAGAGATGCTGTGTAGATTAAAAAGGCAGCCCTGATTCACACGGGCAACAAGGATGGTGACTTTCCCCGCGGCCCTCCAAGTACGAGAGCAGCAAGGGCAGAGCTGAGCTGCTATACGAGCATCGGCTCGTGCAGCTCGCTGCTCCATGCTTGAGGAGCTGGGTGAGAAATCGGATGCAATTCGTTAGGACGTAAGGGCATGTAAGGATCATTTGTTTCGACTGGCTGCCAAAGCGAGCTAAGTACTATTAGTACTAATCTCTGACAGTCCCTGCAACTGCCTCTCAAAGAGGCAGGAGATAGTAGTGCTTCTCTGATATTCCACTTTGCACTTCAAAGATGGTGTTGTTCCCGCTGGTTATAAATTGCCTGCAGGATTAAGATTCACAGGCAGCAGCAAAGCAGTTGACAATGTGGTTTGGCAGCACAGAGACAGCAGCACATGCCTCCTCCCTGGCCAGGCTGCGTGCAGAGTGCTCACGGCAGTGCAGTGCCGGCGGAGGAGGGATATAAAGCTCCCTTAACCGTGTGGGGCCGTGCTCAGGGCTGCCAGCCTGCGCAGCTTGTTTCTTAGCCAGTTAGGGATGAAGGAGGCTGGGAATGCTGCCTTCTTCATCCTCCATAGCGCTGGTTTGGGAACAGCTGTGGCATGAAGCAAGTATCTGGCTCTGCAGTGCATCGCAGCCCATGGCATGTGCCAAATTTGGCTGTTGTGGCTCCCCAGGAGCAACGGCTTTACCTGGCTTGTGTCTGACCATCTGTAAAATGAGGTGCATGATCTAAAAACAGTGGGTGGAAGAGATGTCATGGGGGGCAGGGGAGGGAGGCATTTCTGCACCAAAAAGAGGTCTCATTCCATGCCCACAGTGATGGGGAACGCAGCTTCCCCTCCAAGCTCCCAATCATGTTTTATGTTGTGGAGTGTGGCCTGCCAGGCTCAGCGTTGGGCCAGCTGCTGGTCCAACGATGCCTCCCAGGGAGGGCTGCAGAAGATGTTATGTTTCCTTCTGGTCACCATGCCTTTCTGCAAGGTAGATGGATAAAGGAAAGTGAATCCTGAAGGCCTCTGCCATCTTACAACTGTGTGGCAATCATGTCTACTGTTGTACCCAGGCAAGGAGCTGGCTGGGCTGCAACCCTGCTCTGCAGCCACACAGTGGGAGCGCTTCTCACGTTAAATACCACCTCATTAAGTAAGGAGCTGAGGTCTGCCAGCGGGCCCTGGTGTGAGGAGGCTTTCTGGCCTGGACGAACGTGTCGGAATACCCCAAGCAAAGACTGAGAATGCCCTGGGCAAGGGGTGGTGGTTATGGAGCCCAGCTGTTCTCACCTGCCTGTGGAGCCATGTTCTCAGTGACTTCCCTGCAACTAGGCAGAAAATTCCTGGGAGTGGGGCCAGACCTTGTGGCACTGGACCCAAATCCTCCAGTTTTCCAGTCCTGCTGGAGCAGCATCACTGTCCTTCCTGGAGAGCTGTTTAGTGGAACAGCTTGATGATTGCTGGCTTATTTAGCCAGGTAAGCATTTCCTTCCCAATCTGTCAAGCTTGCTCTGTGAATAACATATCATGTCCTGGCTGCTTAATGATGGTCTCTGGAACAAGAGGGTGAGCAGGGAAGGACAGTGGCCAGTACTAGTCCGCCTCAGCTCCTTCTTCGAGTATTTCAGAGACAGGGATCCACTGGCAAAACTGAGCTCTTCTCTGGAACTATGGAGGAACATGTGATCTCCCTGGGCAATCACTGCTAATGAGTGCAGTTCAAATGCTAATTTTTGGCCATCCATGCACAGAGTAAGCAAGTGAAAAAGATTAATTGAAATCAATTGGAGGGATTTGATGTGAGCTCACAGAGATGGCTCAAGCAAAACTAGAAGCTAAATTCATCTGATAAATAACTCATTGTGAGTTATTTGTTCAGCTCCGCTTAAGTGGCTGATTATGTGGGTCTTTGGTTAATTGACTTATGGAGTGGCTGGTGTGGGTTTTTGGCTGCTTTCTTGCTCTCTGCACGTTTTTGCTATTAACTTAGTGTTTGATGGAACAAGTAGTCTATTGTCTACTTTTTGCTGGCTAGGTTGGTGTTTGGTTGGATATTGGCTCTTGGGCTAATTGAATACATCTGCTGTGGGCTGCATGGTGGCTTGCCGGGTGTCACTGGCTCTTTGTTCTGTTGCCTGCCTGACATGTCAGTGGCCCACTTTGTCACAGTGACCTGGTGCTTGCCCATCTATTTCTGCCCATTCACCCTCGCAAACCAGCTGCTCTTTTTTTTTTTTTTTTTTTTTTTTTTTCTCGGTTGCCATTTTGGGGTTGCCACTGCCTCTTCTATAACTCTTGGGCAGTGGGTTCCAGCCATAAATAGGACTCCTCCTCCTCCCCTCCTCTTGGCAAGTGAAGGTCAGTGTATTTTCTCTAGGACATCTGAGGATTGTGACTGGGAAGGATGGACCATTTTCGGGAAGTCCCTTCCCAGATGTAGCTGTGTTCTGCAGTGCTGGCATAGCTCCATCCTGACCTTTATTTTTTTTTCTGTTGAACCCTTCATTTCTTCTGGGAAATGTGGCACAAGGGCTTTTGGTTTAGAAGCAGATGGGTTGCTGGCTCAGAAGGAGGATTGAATTCAAGTGGGAAAAGCGAGGGAAATAAGGAAGAGGAGACCTGGGCAGGAAATGATCTCTGAAAACTGAATAATAAGCTTGGTTGATTTCAACAGGCTCTTTTCATGCTCTTTTGTTTGCTTTTGGCCTAGGTCTAATTTTAATTAGGGCGAAAGAACATTTTTCCACTGTAGTAAAAAAAGAAATCCTTAGAAATCCATGCTGGGCAGCACAGAAATTAGCATCACCTGGTGAAAGGTATGTCTGAGAACAAGCCAGGAACCAGCCGAGACAACTGCATGAGGGATGAGTGTCTGGTGGGAGGAATTAGGGAGAGAGCATGTTCTTCATGTTCTCCTGCTCCAAGGCCAAGGCACCTGAAAACTATTAGCACACCAGTCCCTCAGGGCAGCCTGGCCTGGCTGATCTCTGGTTGACATGAGGTGCTGACTGTAGCTGAAGCTGACTTGACAAGGCCCCAGGGATATGCTCAGATTAGCTTGTTTACAGCTCTTCTGCACTTTCATTTCATCTGTTCCCCCTCCCTTGTAAAACACACTCACAGCAAACAGTGGTGCATATGTCTTGCTGTGCTTCCTGCTTATCTGCAGGGGCCCAGGCCCAATAAGACACACTTATGGTGTCTTGATGAACTGATGTGGCACACAGTGGCAATGCAGGGCTCCCTCATGGCTCTGCTGAGGTGTCTTCATCTGCAACGGAGACTATCACCGCTCTGGGCCACAAGAAGACTCAGTCTATCTTCCTTTGCCTGGTTGTCCTCTCTGCTCCCTCCCAGGATGGCCAGCAAGGATGCCAGCTGTCCCATGCATCACATCTCCCCTCCCAGCCCATTGCTACCAGGCTAACCTTCCAGGTGGACAGCCAATACCACAGATCACCTGAGACACCCTGCTCCCTCTCAGCTCTGACCACAGGACCAAGAGAGAAGGCAACATGCCCCTCTCCCAGCAGAAGAGCATGATGTGGAAACAAACCATAGATCTACTTCCTGGTAGGCTGGATTGCTCCAGCCATGCTGTGGCCACAACCTCCTAGGTGAATACAGTAAACGAAAACCTAAAACTTAAAGACTCCTCTCCTTGAAAAACCAGGCTCCCTTGGGAGCTTTGCATTTCTGAAGAGACAGTGAGAACTGGGCCAGAGAAGGCCCAGGAGTGGCTCCCACCACTAACTAGTCAGAAACATTCATCTTGGTACCTCTTGTGAGGATTCCCATGGAGCCCCAGGCCAGGTGGGTGCAGGGCCAGACCATGCAGATTGCCCACTGCTGAGGAGGTAGCTGCCTGTGGCAGAGGTTGCACCTAATAGGAGCCCTTTTTCCTTTTCCCTCTTCCTATTTTTGTGCCTTGTTCTCCAGCAGACACCTGAGCTGGAGTGCCAGGAAGCTGTCCTGGGGCACAATGGGAGACACGCTGGGGAGGGAGGGAAGATGTTGCCTGTCTAAAGCTCCCTGAAGGTCATTGAAAGGTAAGGGAACAGAATAGGCCAAATTCTACACATTTTTGCCATTGTCTGAAGTTTCTCCTGTCTTGGAAAACACCTGCAGGGACATCTTTTTGGAATCCTGCAGGAAAACAAGGGCTTTGTGATGGCAGAAGAAGTGGAGATTTGGGTTTTTTAGCTTCTAGGAGGAGTTGTACAGAAGACAAAACATGAGCATTGGATTGGTCCTACTTAATGTCAGCAAAACAAGAGTGAGAAAGGCAGAAAAAAACAGAGGAAATGAGGAGAAAAGAGAATAGATTAGCAAAAGATGACTACTTGTCTCTAATTTTTTATTTCAGCAGGTGCAAATATCCCCAGAGATCCTGCCTGGAAACCTGGTCATACTTTGTGACCCTAAGATGTGCCAATACAGCATCCCCAGAGATGCTGTGACATGAAAATCATGCCAGCAGCAGGAAGCATGTGGTTTCTGCAGTTGGGAAAAGTGGAAGCAGAAGACCCATCTGAGCAGCTTCTAATAATGGCTTCTTACAAAAATGCCCAGCTCCTTTAAATGTGTGTGCATACCTTGTTTGCAGACCTGGGCCCCATGGTCATGCTGCAGTGACTGCAGTGTGCTGAGCTCCTTGGCTGGCAGGACCTGTACAGGTGCCCCCTTTCCTGCTCTGCTGTGACTGTTCCTAGCCTGTGTGAAACAGGCTAGTGGGTGGCCCCAGGCCTGCTGCCCCTCTAATGCATTGCAAGGCACGGAAGGATGAGCAATTGCCAAGGGGCAACCTTGCAAGAGCAGTGCAGAACGGCTCCAGCAGCTCCCGAGGAGGAGCTGCCTGTATCTGAATGGAAAGTGGAGGATCTGGAGAGCAAGTGGTATGGAAAGGGCAATCAATAGGGAGAAGGGTCTCCCCTCAAGGAGGGAGGTCAAGCTCTAGAGAGTTTCAGTCAGGGGAGCTGAGCCCTGGGCTGCCTCCCAGCCCTTTTCCACCCCTGGGCACTGGCATGAGACTCCACGTCTGAGGGAACAGCCCTGAGCACTCGCTGGGACTGAGAGGGGTTGCATCTCCTGGAGCCCAGGCCCTCTGTGTCCTTGCTGCACGCCCTGGTCCTTCTGAGTACAGCGCAGCCACAGCCCGTCCCTCGCTGAGCTCATAGCCTGTTTTAGCTGCACTGCCTGACAACAGTAGCACTGAAAGAAGGGAGGGCAACTCTTTTCCAAGCCAGAGGAGAAATACTTCATCTGCCAGTAAGTTTACTAGTGGCATTTCATCTCAGCACTGCTGGTGGTGTTAACAGGTGAGGTGGCTGTGCAGGTGCTGAAAGACAAGAGGTTTTGTGCACTGGCACCATTAATAGCTCAATGTATGAGGCTATAAAGCAGTGATGCTTGTCATGGACATTGTCTGCTCTGGCCATGTGTCTATGTTTCTGCTGCTAGCTTCCTGGGGAATGTGTGGGTAATAGCAGAGCCTTCTGAAACACTACTGCAGGGACTGGATTAGCTTTTCTTGGGTGGATGTACTGGCTGCCTTAGCCTCTCTCCCATTAGCTGCTCATCAGCACAGCAGCTTTGCTCCCAGATTGCTGACTTAGACCTTGATTTGCAGGTGTCTGTGCCACTATGTGGCCAGGCTGCCAAGTCTGCTGAAGCAGAGCTGTGGCTCCTGGTCTGGGCACACAGCCATCCAGGTGAGAGAGATGGCATTTCCCCCTCGCTGCCCCATATGTATTAGCAGACCAGCTAGAATCTACAGGGTGTTTTCCAGGGTCCAGAAGGAGCAGTTGAAGGACCTGGTACTCCTGTCCATCCTCATACTTATACTGTGGTGCAGGGGAGGAATGGCCTTGCAAACAGGTGGGCTGGGGCCCGTGTGCCTGGGCACAGCCCTGGCATGCATAAATGTGTCCTGGTTCTTCAGGTCTGAATCCCTTGTTCCCCCTCAATGCTATGCTGGAATGCATGATGGGCCAGGGTCTCGGATCTCCGAGGCATGATCCCTCCAGACCATCAAACACAGAGGCAGTGGCCTTAGTGCCTTTGAAGCCTCTGGGGTAAGATAGTACCTTTACATGTTGGCCTCTCTTCTCTAGGGTTTGTTCTTTGGCTTGCCCATCTATCTGCTTCTGTAGCACTGAAGCATTTCTACTGGTGAAGTTGGAAACCTTAACAGTTTGTGCTGATCAAGTGGTCACAGAGTGATTAAAAACACACAGGATCTGCAGAGAAAAGGTATGAATTAATGTCCTAAGCACCAGGCTGGTTGTCTTCCAGTAGAGTGAGAAGCATTATACCATAAGGCACTTGTATCAGCTCCTACATGTTTTCACAAGCTGGTGGCACCTTGAGCTCCTGCAATGTCTCACAGTATCTAGCTGGCTTGAGATCACAGTGTGCTTGATGGAAGCCAGCCTTGGCCCCTGCCAGGAAATGCTGGGCTGCACCTTGAACTCCTGCATGGCCAGGTGCCTTGGAGGAGTGGTGCCATCGGCACAGTGGGGGTGGACAGCTTCTTCCCTTCAGGCCCTGCCAGGACGTTTGCTTTAGATGTTTCACCGGACTAGTTCAGCCAGCAGCATGTGTGTTTGCTTTACTGCAGCTGAGTTGGACCGGTTTGAATTAAGTGCTGAGCTTCTTCATAAAGCCAAGAGCTATCCAAAAAGATACTGTAAAGATGGAAGATGCAGCAGGGAACAGAGGAGCTCTAAGGCATCTCTGGAGTGAGGACAGGTTCAGAGACTGATGTCCAGGTGGTCTGTCAGTGCTCAACCTGGCTCTGGACAGGTACAAGTATCAGTTACCCTGGGCCTCTAAACAGGGTTTTTTAGCCCCAGTGAAGTGAGGACAAGTCTTAATGTATGGATTCTTGTTCTGTAACAAGGAAGAATTTTCTGGATGAAAGCTTTAATTAGATTTGTTTGGACCCTGTTCACATGCCTCATGGGTTCACTTTCTATGAATACTTTAAATAACAATATTATTGGCAGGAACTTTTGCGCAAACTGCAAATTTGGGGTTGGAATCTCAGCTGATATAAATCAGTGCTGTTCGCTCCAAGTCAGCAGAGGTACACCAATTTACACCCACAGAAAGGCAGACTCCCTAAATGAATATTGAGAAATTAGTCTTGGAACATAAATTTGGAGTGAACCTTCAAGTATTTATACTGGAAACCTTATCCTGAGACTGCAGCAGCTCTGAAGTTGTGGGAGACAGCATTGACCACTGGCTGGCAGGAATCCTGGTGCAAAGAGTAAACCCATCATCTGCCAGAATCTCCTCACCTCCTTCATCTCTCCTGGTGCAGAGGTCCCCTCTGGCTGGGTGAGCAGCCCTTTCTTCATGCCTCTGGCACAAGCAATATCTGCATCTCAGAGCAATTCTCCCTAGATTTCAGTGATCTGCTCTCAGCCAGGCCTTCGCACACCAGTTACCCTCTTTCCACCGTCTGGAAATGAGTTCCTTGGCTTGAACAGACTGCCCAGTGATTTCTCCTTGCCCTCAGGCACTTGGCAGACCCCTTGCCCTTCTGTGGCTTGATTCAGCCCAGCTCACAGTCGGGGCTTTGGGGTGTTGTGGTGGAGGCTTTGGGGAATGGAAACTATGAGGGATGGGGTTGCATCTGGTGACAGTGGGGAAAAAAGGAGAAGGGAGGGGGATTTCTATCTCGTGGAGGAACTGGAGGATGCCCAGAAACAATAAATGTCCAGTGGTGATTTGATGTGAGTTAAGATGGAAAAGGATCACAGAGGGTGTGTCTGAGACAAGTTCTCCCTTTAGACTTTGAACTCTTAAACTTCTGCACATTTGCAAAGCTGCACTCTGTATGGGGCAGTGCTCAGGCAGTCCTGACCCACCTGAGAGAGGGTCCCCTCTGCCCTGCCCCTTAGGACCCAACAGTCCTGCTTGGAGCATCTTTGGCCAGTGCTGCATATGTGAAGATGTGAGATCAGGACTGCTGGTTTGAAAAGCAGACAGCAGGAGCATGGTGGGGATAGAGGTGCTGTGTGTTGGCTGAGCACTGTGCAGAGGTGACATGTTGCCTCAGCTCCCCCTTGTATTCTGGGGAGAAAATCTGGGGTTGCACCCAGCAGAAATGAGGTCCAGTCCACACATCACTTGCAGGATGCTGGACTGAGTACAATAGGCATTTTCTCCAATGTGCTCCCTAAAACATCTGCCTTGCATGATGCAGACTGCAAAATATTATAGGAAGGCTTCAAACTTAAAGAAGGGGGAACAGCCCAGGCACAATGAGAGACACTAACTATATTCTGGGCCCATGTGGGCCATTTGATTTCAGGGTCCTCTGCCTCAGGGCTGAGCTTTACCAGGAGCTTGCACTCGCCCATGGCCGTGGCAGCAGGAACAGCTCTGTGGAGCAATGCTCCCTGCATGGGGGCAAATGACACAGGAGGGCAGCTAGGTCCCGAGCCCCTTGGCACCATGCCTCCATCGCAGAGGCATTGTGGCTCACTGGCTCTCGTGGCCCTTTCTAGGTGAATTTGGCGCATCTGTCAAGAGCTCCTGGCTCAGAAACCTGCTTTGCGATGCTGCAGGTGGACAGTTCAAAAGACCAACAGAGGTTTTTAATCCTTCAGTAACCTAAGGAGATTATTCTTGATTCCCGAGCCAAATGTCACAGAAAGAAGGAAGGACATCAGGTCTGCAAGGCAGGCTGCACCAGGGCTGCAGGGCTCGTGGCACGTGGAGGTCTGGCAGCTCATTGGCGTCAGTAAGGGGAGCTGGTTATTTATCTGCTGAGCAGCGCTCTGCTGCAAGCCTACTGCTCAGGAGGGAGGGCTGAGTGCCCAGGAGGAGTGGGGCAAGCTGGAGAGTGCGGGCTGGGCGCAGCCTCCCTCCTCGAGGGAGCCTGGACCTGCAGGCTCGACCCTCGTTTTGCTAGGCTTGAGATTCCTGGTCCTGAGCTCTGCCTTGAGGCAGTGGAGGGACAGCATGGCACAAAAGAAGGGTGCTGGGGAGGATCCTTGGCATTGCAGGGCGCTGACCTCTGCTGTATTCAAGCCATCGGTGCAACCCAGAGGCTTCCTAGATTGGAATAAAGCTGCTGCCAGGGTCAGGTTTGGGGCAGCTTGTGTAATCCTGTCCTCTGAGGCAGCCAGTGAGTTCCCACCAGGCTCTGATGGTCGCCCCGGCTCCTGCGGCCTCTTGAAGGCAGGGCGGTGCCCAGGTCCCTGCCCCTGGGTGGGTGCACGGCAAGATGCCCTACTCGCTGATGGAAGGCAGCTTTGGGGAGTGCATTTCAGGGCCAGGGAGGGGAGACCAAAACGAGCAAAAGTGGTGCAAACCGCCTCCTTGATGTGATGCCTCCCATCTGCGCTTGCATGTTGCAGCTCCGGCCATCTGGATGCGCGGGGGACTGGGAGATGGGAAACCCCTCTTTTCCTGAGGGGCTGAGAGGGGCAGCAGCTGGGCACAGGAATCCAGGCCAGGACTTGTGTGTCGCTATACATCCCCCCCACCCCACCCCCCCAAAAAAAAGCAATGTGCCCTAAGGTCAGGCAGGTAAAGGGCTCCTGGGGTCGGTGCAGTCACTTGGAATAAGAAGGGGAAGAATGTGCAAGGGATTTTGGTGTCAGCTGAGCAGATCTGGGGGCAACAGCAGAGAGAGGAGGATGCCCTGAGAGCGTGGGCGTGCAAACACCCCCCAGGCTCTCCAGGAAGGAGCAGCGCTGGCGCTCCTCGTTTCGCTCCTCGAAGGAACGAGCAGGAGGAGGAGAGCACGAGCGTCCCCCCCCGCACAGCGCGGCCGCGTAGCCGGCCCCGAGGGCTCCGGGGGAGCCCCCCAGCTGCACGGGACTCTTCCACGCCACCCCGCTCATTGGCAGCCCACGCGGTCCCCAAAGTTGCATTACGGCGAGCTTCGTCTGAGCTTCTCCCGTCGTTCCCATGCTGGGCTGTCGCAGATTTGTCGGGGATTTCCTGGATGGAGGTACATGCGCTCGGATGGCCTCTGCGTGTGCAGCAGATCCAAGGTATCCCGAGCAAATTGCCAAAGTCCTCGAATTCCACTCCAGCATCATTTTGGGGTGGAAGCAGAGGAAGGCCGGACGCATGGTAGCCCTGCCCTCACACCTAATAAAACGCGTCTGTCTCTGGTTTGACTCTAAAGGAGAAAAAAAAAAGAGAGAGACAGAGAGGCAGAGAAAGGCTCTCTGAAATGAGATTCCTGGAATGACAGCAGGCTGACCTGTGCTGCAGTGAATTTGGCAAGAAATTAGAAAATTAAACAGAAGTCGAGGCGGCAGAATTGTGCAGCCCCCCCACTCCCCTTGGCCAACGGGGTGGGGGGGAGCACGGGGCTGCAGCTGCAGCCACCCGCCGCACGTCCCCGCACCCGGAGCCGCACGCCGGAGCCGGCCAGGGGCCCTTCCTCGGCCCCGACCTCACATGGGCATCGCTCGACGGCCCCAACTTTGCTGCCGAAAAGGGAACTCTGTAATGCTGCCTTTTCTCTTTTTCTTTTTTTTTTTTTTTCCTGCTGCTAATGTCTCTCCAGCCCTGGATGAGCCATCAGAGAGGGGGTGCGAAACGGCCCGGAGCTCCTGGGCCGCGCGGGAAGCCTCGCCTCGCGCGCCCGGATCCGCCTCTCCGTCGGGTACAGAGGCGCCCAGAGGGGCTCGGGAGAGGGCTCAGCAAGCACGCGCCGCCCGCGTCCGCGGGGAGCAGTTGTTTCAAAGGGATCTGCACCCGATACTTGGAGCTGCAAAAGTAGTGGAGAGCCCGTTTCTCCCCCGAGCAGGAGCAAAACGCACCTGCGGGGCAGCGGGGAGGGAAGGCAGCAGGTAAAACCACCAGTGGCTCCTCTGCTAACGGCGGCTCCGGTCAAATCCCGCTCATTTTCCCTCCCCGTCGCTCCCGGAGTCTCAGTCCTCGGGCTTTGGCGGAGCCTGGTCAGCACCAGCTCGGAGATGGAGGAGGAGGCTGGGGCATCGGCAGCAGCCCCGGGGAGCCCGCGCGCCCCTGCCGCCGCCAGCCCCGCGAGCGGGGAGGCTAACCGAGAAGCTCGTCTTTGCTGGGGCTGCAGCAGCGTGTCGGCTAGGACGGGAGAAAAATCTCGCAGGAGTTGCCTGGGGCAGCCACGACCAGCCTCAAAGCGTCGGAAACCATCCCGCGCGCGCTGCGGGGAGCCTGGGGCAAAGCAGCCGCTGCTGCGAGCCCCGGGGCTGCTTCACCCGGGCGCTTCGGCGAGGGCGGCACGGGAGGCCGGAGCTCACGCTGCCAGCGTTTATTTTTTCAATCTCTTTGCATTTATTTATTTTATTTTAATTATTTTTAATAGTTTCTCTGAGTGCTCCCTGGGGCCTTTGCTCTTGTTTATAGACTCGATGAAAGCCGGAGCAGAAGGAAAATATTATAAGCCAAGCAGGGATTTCTACCACATGCGGGAGTTTGGTGTCAGGTCCTGCCCTTTGCCCGCCACCAGCCTCCTCACACTCAGTATTGCGCAGCAAAGCCAAAAAAATGCGCCGCCCCGGCACCGGGGGACGTGTCTGACCGTCGAACCAAGCAACGCCGGACCGCACGTCCCTGCCGAGAGGAGCCCTGCGAGGAGCCGACCCTCCGCAGACCAACCGCGGGGCCGGCGGCGCGGCGCGACGGTCAGTGCCGAGCGAGGGCCGCGGCGCCCAGCGCCCGTGTTTGCGGGCGCTGCCGCCTGCCCCGGGCGCCCTCCCCGCGGCTTCGCGGCGCTGCCCGCCGCGCTCCCCAGCCCCGTCCCGCCCAGAGGCCGCTCCCACGAGGCGCCGGCCTCCAGCGCCAAACCGCCGCGGTGCTCCGAGGCGCCTGGTCGCCCCGGCCCCGCTTCTCGCGTTTTGCAGCGGGCGGGCAGCGGGCCAGGACCCGAGCGGGCGCAGCCGCTCGCGCCGCCCCGAAGCGCGGGCGTCCCGCTGCTCCGCGCAGCTCCCCGGCGCCCTCTCGCCGTCCGCTCCCCGCCGCAGCTGGGCACGGCGGGGCTCGAGCTGCTGCTTGCGGTCGGCCAGGGAGGCCGTCGCCTCCCGCCAGTCTCGCCCGCTCGCCCCAAAGCCTGTACTTGGTGCAGGGGACGAGAAGGGACCGGACCCTGTTCGCGTCCGCCACGCCGCTCGGGGCTTTACGGGTGACCCCTATCCCCGCCCCAAGCTGTCCCGTTACCAGGTGGGAGAGTCCTGGTCTCTCGACCGTTTGGGCCTCGGGACCCCTGCACGTCGCTGGTCGCCCTTGTTGCCCTTCTCTGAAAATTTTCTAGTCTTAATGTGTTCTTTTGGAGGCTGGGGGGGACCAGAAGTGCACCCAGTGAGACCCATCAGGCCATGCAGAAGCGCCTGTCCGTTCGCCAAAACGGATGATTTGGCAATGGGGGGGGGGGTGCTGAGGGCAGCGCGCGCAGGAGGAGCCGTGCTGCCGTGCTGCCGGCACCGGGGCGGGGGGGAGCAGCGCGGGCGCCCTCCTCGGCCGGACCCCCTCGGGCCTGGCGGAGCGGCCGGGCACGGCCCCGCGGCCGGGCCGGCAGCGCGACCCGCGGCCCCCGGCCCCGCGGGAGCGCCGGGCGGGCGGACGAGAGGGTTTGGCGCGCTGCCCGCGCTCGGGGACAGCCTGGAGCGAAGGAGCCTTGGACAGTGCCGTGCCCTTAGGGAATCACTCTCTTTGCCCGTTGTCTTCTCGCCCTCTCCTGCCTCCTCCGCAGCGTCGCCCTCCCTGCAGCAGAGGAAGTCTAGCAGCGGCGTACTTGGAGCCAGCACCCCAAGCCTGACGTCATCCCGAGAAAACGGGAGTTTCAGTGTACACGATCGGAACGGTGCAAACACAACCCATCCGCCGGAGGCCCTGAGGAGTTCCCCGGTCCCCTCCTGTGCTCGGGGCTGCAGCAGGCTGGGCGCGTCCCGCCACGGCGATCCCTCGGGGACGTGCCGAGTGCCCCGGCGGGGTGGCAGCGAGCAGCAGACTCAGTAAATCACGCCGCTAACGGGAGACGAGCGCTGCGGGTGCTCCCGTCGCGGTGCGATGTAGTGCATCCCCAGGGAGGTCTCAGCTGCTGCCAAGACCGCGAGGACACGCGCAGGGACTGGGGCTATCTGGGAGGGCTCGCGGCAACCAAGGACACGGCCAGCCGGCAGCGCTCCCAGGGGACGGGGGACACGGCTGCCCGGCACGCCGGGCGCACGCACGCGTGTCCAGCGCCCCGAGCCTTTCCTGGCGCGCTCGCTCGGGGATGGGGAATAGGCTCCTCCATGCCGGCAAAGGTGCCCGCACCCCAAGGCTCCCACCCTTCACCCTGTGCAACCTGCCGGCGTGCTGCCCACGGGGTGCTTCCTCCCCGGGATCGGGGGAGCCGCCGCAAGGGCCCCGCGCCGGGCGCAGGCAGCTTCGCAGCCCTCCGTGCCCTGCCGCAGGGAAAGGTGAGGGGCTGCAGGGGCCGAGCCGGATGGGGAGGGGAGCACAAGCTGCACTGCAAAAAATACATATAAACAATTTAATAAGAGAAAAAAATGTCTCCCAGCTGGGATTCATCAGGGAAAGCTTTCCGGGAGTAATAATAAGGAAAGCAGACTCTCGCCAGCACAATAATACCTTAGCGCTGGCTGCAGCAAAGGTGTGCTGCCTGGGAAAGGAGGTTTAGCACTACGAGCTCCTCCTCGCAGAGCTGGGACGAAAGGTGTCTCGCGGCTCTGCCCGGCTCCCGCGCTCCATCCCCTCGGCCTCCCTGGGCAGTCGCCCGAAACGTGCCGCGGGAGACAGCAAAGCTGGAGCGCCACAAATTCCACAGGCGATAGTGCCCTGGAAAAAGGGGTGTCTTGAAAAGCCATTTGCAGGCAGCCTGAGAATGTACTTTAGACCTGAAAGCAACCCCTTGGCGACAGCCACAGCATCGGCCCAAGTCAGCTGCAGGCTCTTAGCGCTTTCCAAGCCCCTCTAATGCCTAGAGGGGTGTGGGGTGGGGGAAGCAGGCTCACATTCCTTCACGGGACTGGTATTATTGACCCTAAAAAGGGAATTGTTGGAGTCTTTACCAAAGAAGGAATGCCGGCTGAGCCGCGGCCAGGCAGAGCAGAGGGGAGGGACACGGTTAACACCTTCCCGCAGTTTCGGGGCTCGTTCCTGTGCATGGTCCAGGCTCCCCATCAAAGGCACATGAAGACGAATTCATGTGCATGGTGCAACTACGGAAAACCCTCACCCTGAGCGCTTGCTGGCCAGGATGGATACACATCCTCAGCCAGGACCAGCCAGCGGCTGTGCCCGGAGCAGCGGCTTGCAAGCCATTTTATAACGAGGGATAGCAGCTCTTGATGAGATACAGGTCAAACTCGCTGTTATTAGAATTTAGTAAATGTGGTTTTAACAACCATCTGGCGCTTCTTTTATATGCAATAACCATCCCATTACATCGAAATAAAATCCACATTTAAAGCACTTAATTGCACAAGCGGCCTTTGGCTTTTTCTCTCTCATCTCATAAAAAGCTTCCCGTTTCAGTCTGTCACAGGCAGAAGAGCTCAACTGTGGGTCTCAGGCCTCCCTGCACAGCCAGGGCCACCGCGCGTTCAGCGGTGCAGCCCGGAGCCAGGCGACCTCTGGGTTTTGTGACTGTCTCTGGACACGGACTGATGCCCACGCAGGTCGGAGACTCGTCTGGTTAGCAAGCAGTGAACAGGACAGAAACCCCACTTCCCGGAGGGTTTTGAGATCATTCTAACTTGGCTTTGTTCCCATCCTGGACAAAGTCTTTTGCTCTTCCCAGTTCTCCAGGAAGAGTGATTCTGGATGGAAAATGTTGTGTCAGGTGGCTGAAATGTGTCAGTTGTTTACTGTACTCTGTAAGGTGATGCAAACCAAGCTACGCAAAACAACAGCCCTTTCTGGGACAAAACGTCAAAATCAGACCCTGATGCTGAACGTTTCTCCTTGATTTTCTTCCCTCCCCCCAATAAAATGACAGCAACAGCGACAGGATTTTGTAACACATTTCAGTAAGAGTATATTTCCCGACAGAAACTCGTTGCTCTCCAGTTTTCCCAGGTGGTTCAGTTTACGGCAGGCTCCAGCCAGGAGCCCGTCCTGCCCCAGCACAGGCGTCTGGGCGGCGACAAGGGTCGGCGCAAACGGCAGCCGAGGAGCAGCGAGCGAGAGTGTGCGAGCAGGGGCACGTGTCCGCCCCGCGAGCGCTCCTGCACGCAGCCCACGACAGCCGTTACGGCTGTTGGTTTGCACGGCCGGGCGAGGAACGGGGACGGGCATTTCAAACTGCCGCTTCATCGACCGCCGGGTATCTTCCCCGACAAGCCGAAAGCGCGAGTTCCCAGTGCCCTCTGCAGGAGAAAGCGCCTCCCTTCCCCGCGCCCGGCCGCGCTGCTCGCAGGACCGAGGGACGCGAGGGCGGCGTGGGGCTGGCTCGGCGGGCAACTCCGCGGGCACCTTCTCTTTCCCCCACGCCGAGCCTCGCAGCACAATCCTCCCCGCGGCCGGGAAGGTCGCCGGCCTCGCGCGCCGGGACCTCCGCTCTCCTTCCCGGGAGTTCCCCGGCGAGCGAGCGCGCGGCACAGCGGGAGCAGGCCAGCGCGCTCCCACCCGCGTCCCGCTCGCCAAGGCGGCCGGCGCGGACGCCGCTCGCTCTTCCTTCCCGCGGGGAGGGAGAGGAGGCTCCGCTCCCGCGGCTCGGGGAGCGGGAGCGCTGCTCGGCCCAGCCCGCGAGCCGCAGCCCTCGTCCCCGGGGCCTCGCGGCCCTGCTCTGGGACCGTCTCCCCCTTCCACTGGGGAGCTGCTTTTTCCTTCTCTTTTGCTCCCCGGCCGTGGCAGGGCCGTGACGACAACCCGAACCGGGCCAGCGGGAGCTGCGCGTGCCCGGGGCAAACGAGGCTTCACGGCCCGGGGACCTGCCCATCCCGCGGCGCGGCTGGGCTCGACCTCGCGCCCGGCTTTCACTTCTCTTATTTGGTCCTTAGGGGAAAATAAGAGCGGGGAAAAAGAGAGAGAGACGGAAAGCGAGGCCCCTTGAGGCAGGGACCGCTGAAGCCACCTCCCTGAGCTCGCTGGCGGCGGCTCCCCGCGCCCCCCGGCGCGACATGGCGCCTCGCGGGGCGGCGCGAGCGGGGGCGGCGCGACCAGACAACCCCCGCCCAGCTCCCCGCCGCTTCCCCTTTAAACGCGGCTCCCGCGCTGCGAGCCGCCGCCCGCTCCACCAATCAGCGAAGCCCACATCCTCTCCAGGGCCCGCCTCCCCGCCCGGGGGGAGCCGGGAGGCACGTACCATTCCTGCTCCCCTTTGGGGGGGTTGTCGTTGTCCCAGCCACCGGCGAGACCGCCACCGCCCCTCAGCCGCCACCGCCCAGGCTGTGTCGGCTGAACAACTATCTTCTATCTTTTCGGCTCCTTTCTTGCGGCATCTCCTGGACCGGCTCCCTCCCGCTGAAGAAGCGGTGCCGCCCGCTGCCCCTGCCCCGTGGCGCGGTGGTGTGCCCGGGGGCGGGGCGCTGGGCGGAAGAGACTGCGGGGCCGTGGCCGCGAGCTGCAACATGGCGGCGCCGGGTGAGGCGCGGGCGGGGGCCGCGGCGGTCGCAGCCCCGGGGTGTGGGGGGAGAACCGCGCCGCGCCGCGGGGGCGTCGCTAACGGCGTTGTCTCTCGTAGGCCCGCGGTTGTTCCTGGCGGCGGCCGCGCTGCTGCTCCTGGCCGGCGCCCGGGCCCTGGCGCCCAGCCACCGTCTCACCGGCCGCGACCTGGCGCGGCTGCGGGCGGCGCTGGAGCGGCCCTTCGCCGACCTGCAGGGCGCCTTCCACTCCATCGTGGGCCTCAGCAGCCTGGGCGCGCGGGTGGCCGACGAGAAGGTGCGTGCTTGGTGCGGCCGGCGTTCAGCCCCCCGCCCTGCCTCCCTCCCGCCAGTCCTCCTCGCTCTTGTTGCCTGGGGGTGGTTCTCTTGCGCGCCTAAATCCGTGCGATTCAGCACAGCAGCGCTCCTGCGTGCCAGGAAGCCCCAGGGGCAGCACAGCAATGGGAGAGGAGAAACGATGGAAGTTCCTGCAGTATCTTCCCAGTTCTTTTTACAGTAGGGAAAACGTAACGTAAATGTGTGTAGTTTTCTTAATATCTGAGCGAGTCATTGATAATTAGGGTAATTAGGGTCAGTCTTTCAGCTGAGCTTCTCATTTGAATAAAGCTATTGCATCTTTGCCCAGGAGGACAGTGCTGCAAGCTCCCCTGTACTTGGTGCTTCCAAATAGTAATTTTGGGGTTCATCCAACTGTAATCTGTTGTTGCATTAACACAGCTATCAGTTTACTACTTTATGACAGTTATTTCTGCCTGTGGCATTACTTGCTTTGTTTTCCTGTTAAATGGAGTTTTTGTTACTTCTTTTTAGTTGCCACAGCACATGCAGCCAGATCATGTCATTCTGTTACTTCTGGCTGTAAAATACTTTCTTTAATGTGTAAGATAGAAACAAAGACTTGTAGTGTCAGTATGATGCTTCCTGACCTTACTAATCCCTTTGCATCTGTTTTTCCATTTTTAATGTTGTAGATTATTCTCATGCTGAGCAATTTACTTACAGGTACATGCTTACCTATATACTTAAGTCTATAAACAGAAATTTGTTATTTTCTCAAAAACTCAAATAGTTTAGCTGTTCTCATACTATTTGGTGCAGGCCTCTTAGACTCTTGTGTGTACACACTGCCAGCTCTTAATCATGAGGTGTCTGAAGATGACGTGGTTCACCATGCTGCCCACCCTGTCTGGTGGGTAATTGGTATTTTGCAGACTAGTTTGGGAGCTGCTGCTTCAGTTTGTTGATGTCAGTATTAACTGTGTTTTTAATCACTCCTATTTCTGGCAACAGTAATACAGCATTTGCCTGTGCGGTTAAGGAGTAATTTTTGTTGTTATTTTTTTGAGTTTTTGTGTTGAGACCATTTTTTTTCTGACAGTATGCTTTGACACAGGGTAGGACTGTTATAAAGTAGAGCAGTAAAAATAATAGCTAGGCATAATGCATAAGTAAATGCTTTTCAGAATTCTTAGATTAATTGTACCATTAAAATCCTTGTCGAGCCTATTCTCCACATAGCCAAGGTCTAAAGATTTATCTGAGAACAGTTAAATTCTTGCTCATTTCATAGTTAAAATAGAATCTTAATGATCCTTCTATTCTTTTGTCAGCCACTAATAGGCTTGCTACAGGTCAGTGGGGAGTCTCATTGCTTGCCTTCATATTTTTAGCCGTTTACCTCACTTTTCCTTTTATTTACTTTGAAATCCTGTGTCCATTAATGATTTTATTTATAACATAAAACTGGGAAGCAAGTTCACTCACAGAAGAACCTACTGCGCCTCTGGCTGTTTTCTATACTAGAATTGTTTTCCCTAATAAAATGCACATAGCACTATTATTCTGGTAGGTCTTACGGTTGTACTCTATTTAAATGTGTATTCTGTCTGCAGTAGGCTCTACCAAAAAAAATCGTTTATCTCTTTGAACAGGTACATCTTTGATTCTGTGCAGCATGTAGCAGAGTGGGATTTTGGAGTTTTTAGGTTCTGCTGTTTTGCAGTTACTAAGGATTTCTTTTGTCCTTTTTCAGTGTACATGAAATAGAACATCATTTAAATCTCCTTTCAGTGGTTTAAGTCAAGACTGTTGCTGTCATTTTGTTTCTCTTTTTTCACAGGCTGCTTGCAATTTCATCAAATCTAATGCAGACTCCAGCAGCGTCGATTCCCTTTTTTATGCTGCACAGTCCATCCGAGTCCTGTCTGGATGTGAGGTGAGTGTGGACCCCTAAACTCTGAAGGCAAGTCTTATCAAGTAAACACTTATCCTTGGGTTATCCCTTTGAACATAATTTCTACTTTTTCCTTCAGTTAGTGGATTGTAGTTTGTTGTGTCTTAGGTAAATAACTTACAACATGTGTTTTGAGTATTGTATGTAAGGCAAAGTATTTTGAAAACTAACAATCTCTTTTGTACCACACATTTTCCATAAATGACAAGTTTAAGCGTAGTTATAGGAAGTTTTTTGTATCAAATGCGTTTAAAAAGATGTTTAAAACCATGCTGTATCTTGAGACATGCTATAGCTTCTGCTTCTTTGTATGCGCTGCCTCTACACTGAGAGAGGCAGGGATCTGGCAGAGAAGTTTTTATGTACCCACGTATAACATCACAATTGAAACAGGACAAGTTTCATAACTAACATGTTTTCCTGTCTATCTTTTTGCCTACATAAATCAGCTATTTTGTATCCTTATGTGTGATGATAGTAGCTCCTTCATATTTTACATTACTGTACCTTCACAGAACAGTTACCTATTTTTCTTCAAACACTTAGTTCTCCACTGATCTGGTTGTCAGGGCATTTTTGGCTGTGAAGACTACTCTTTTTCACTCCCTTCCTTCCCCAGATACTCTTCAAGCACTCAAGCAAAATGTACATATAAATTCAGAGCTGTACAGCGTCTAGGGGAAAAGCCACCTCGTGGGTTAGAGTGGTGATGGAGGAGCTTGGGATGCTTTGCTGTTCTCTTGATTAAATAGCAGTGGCTGAGAAAAAAGGAGCCAGCATATTTCTAATAAATTCACAAAAATGACTTCAGTTAAAAACTGTTTGGATGGACTGTAAACTGATTGAATGTAAACCCTGGGTTAAAACACTACAACAATACAAATCACCGTCACCATCTTGTGACGTCAGATGAAAAGCAGGTACTATTTGTAGTAGGGTACTAGGGATAAGATTGAATTGCGAATTATCCTGCGTAATTTTAAAGACTGAATTAATTAAACTAAAAGGTAACAAAAGATAAAGGACCTCTTTTCCTAGCAGATAATAGTACTTTACCAATCAAGTGTATTGCTGCAGGAAGAAATCAGTGGTGACTAAAAGGATGTGTTTTTAAGTATGACTCAGTGTTCCCTATGTTCTTCCTCAGGTTACTGTTTCAAATGAGACAAGGGAGTTGCTTCTTGGAGCTGTCAGTGAGGATTCTTCTGTCACCCAGATCTTCCATGCTGTTGGGGCCCTGAGTGGCTTTGGCCTTCCTTTAGCATCTCAGGAAGCACTTAGTGCTCTTACTGCTCGTCTTAGCAAAGAAGAAAGCGTGCTGGCGTAAGTCTTTCAGAGAAATGTTTCATGGTCGCACGTTTATCTTCTGGGCAGTTGGATTTTGGAGTGACGGGTGTTTTAACACTTCACCAGTTTTGTAATGTAGATCTAGTGGGATAGGTACTATGTTTTCATTTGGGATATGTGTTCAGTTCATTGTTTTCTCTCTGGGAAAATTTGAAAATATGCTTGGCAAACAAGCTGATAATTTATTCAGTTTAGTTTGAGAGTAATGGTCAGTGTAAAGAGAATGCCTCCTAAAGAAACCTCTAATTTCAAAAGCATTCACAAAAAATTTCTGACTTAAAACCTAGCTGCAGTCCTTCATCACTTCTTAGAGTTGCAGTAAAATTGATATGCTCTTCCTTAGCCCTCTTTGTAGATTGAATCGCCTCTACTGTGAGGTGGAAAAAAGTGTGCTGGTTAGCAGAAGGGATCTTGACATTTATTACCAAATACTGTTTAAGTGAATTTGACTGTGAAAGGAGAGAGCAGAACTTTCCTTAAAAGACAGGGAAGAAAGGGAAACTTAATTTCTTCACAAAAACCTGGCTGGTGGGAAGCCTCAATAGCAAGTTTGAGGATCTGTGCTATGTGTAGTTCAGTTTTCAGTTTCTTCTCTGCCTTTGAATCTGTGAGTTTGTTGCAGAACTGATGCAGCTGAACCAGCATTTATCTAACTGAAAACTAAATTTCCACTGACCACTTCAAATTCATTGCCCTGAGTCAACTGGGAGAATGCAGTAACAACTATTTTACACTCCATTCAGAATAGAAACTGTATTTGCCTTGATTTGAATGATGTTTGGCTTTTAAGGAAGGAAAATCACACTTTTTTTTTTTTTGTCTTTAATTGTTGAAGAACCATCCAGGCTTTGGAAACGGCGTCTTATTTGTCCCAGCAGGCAGACCTAAGTGGCATTGTTGAAGAAATAGAGGTAGGAACATGTTATGATCTCTAATTAGTCAAACTTTTTTGTAAATTTGTTCTGAGTGATGTATTAACGTGCAAAACAAACTGAAAAGTCAACTTACATAATTCCTTT
The DNA here is from genome assembly GCF_028389875.1 of Rhea pennata. Classification (NCBI taxonomy): domain Eukaryota; kingdom Metazoa; phylum Chordata; class Aves; order Rheiformes; family Rheidae; genus Rhea; species Rhea pennata. The sequence continues at coordinate 7,094,636 of NC_084678.1, forward strand.
CTTGCATAATGTAAGTTGACATGGCCGTTCCTTTCAAGCGGGTATTTTTCCTGAGCTGCTTTACCTAATTCACAGTGGACTGTGGCATAGGAAGTAATGACTTATAATTAAATCCAGTAAATACTGATTTTTTAAAAATATTTCTAAATGACTGTTATGAAATATTAAAGTGATCCCATACTGTTGGTTAGCTGTCTAACAGTAGAGCTGATCTGTGTGAATCTCTTTGAATACACTTTAAATAACTTTGTCAGGATCTTGTTGCTCGCCTGGATGACCTGGGTGGAGTTTATCTGCAATTCGAAGAAGGAATCGAGACTACTGCACTATTTATTGCTGCTGCCTATAAGCTGTCGGACCATGTGGGTACAGAGCCAGCAATGAAGGAGGTCTGTATCTACCTTTTCCTCCTTTGCATGCTGTAGTTCACAAAAAGGATCTGCCTAGTCATTTCTGCATTTCATGCAGTTCCGTGCATTTCATTTCATGCAGTATAAATGGGCAGTATAACTGGATAGAATTTGGCCCAGAACAAGGATTGAGTACACTGAATGAAAGAGGAAATATCAGTGGGAATGTTATTTAACAAAATATAGGAGGAAATTGCACCTTCAGGATCACAAGCTGATCTTTCTTTCCTCCCAAATGTACAGAAGGAAATGGCAAGTGAGGCCTAGTTTTCTTTGTTTATTAAGACAGGCTGTTATATACCTGTCAGGAAATGCAGGCGCTGTAGTTTGCGGCATTCCAAAAGGAGATGACATTAATACCATAATCCTTGATCAAGAATCCAGACACAAAAACTGTGTGGTCATTATACTGAAATGAAAGACTGTTTAGAAATTCTTTTTGAGGTAGATTAAGTTGTAAATCATTACTGCAAGCTCTCTGCTTAACTTCTCTTTTTTTTTTTTTTCAGTTAACAAGTTAACTGAGTGAGATACACATTTGATTGAAAGTGGCAGTTCCCTGCAGTATAAGCCAAAGTGACAGGGTTGAGACTGAAGCCAGTGTAAGACGTCTGAGTTTGTTCCTGGCTCTTTTCCATGCTGCTGCCAAATAGACTAAATGCAAAGTAATTTTTATGTCACTTTTGAGGTGGTGATTCTGGTACACACAATTCAAACTACCAGAGTTCAAGTATGCTTAAAAGGGGGCCCAATTAAAGATAATTGTTTAGTGTTGATTCAGATTTGTGCTGTCAGAAGTACTATTGTTGGGACTTTATTGCTTTCTCTTGTGAATGCTGAGAGTGCCTGTTTTTTCCAGAAAGCCACAAAACTTCTTTTTTTTTTTAAGTATTATTTAAAATAATAGCTCATGTGTTTTTTCACAGTTCAGTTTTCAGTGCATTTTTCACATCATTGTGTCAGATGCAAGGTCTGGATCCTTAAAAATGAAAAACACTACAAGACTGGCACTATACAAGAGATCTGTAGCATCTATCTGGATGCCTTCTTTAGGCATATAATGTACCTTGATGCTCGTTCATACAAGCATGAGGATGAAAATTTGAGATGTAATAGTTTTCACTTAAAATTGCTGGTTGTGTACAAGTTACTAGATTGTGTACGTGCTGCTTTATTTGGGATTGTCTTTGGTTATTGTTCTCACTTCTGATTAGAACCTAGCCCACGGTCCTTTGTGTAGGTCAAATTACAGGTAACACTATTATCCACTCCTAGTTCCAGGAGAGTTGGCACATCCTAGAACCAGAGCTGACTCTATGCTCCCAGTGGTATTGCTTTAAAGCTAATCCTCTTAGTTTAAGGATACCGCTGTGCCCAAGCAGACAAGCCTGCATAGGCCTTTACTGGGTACTTCCAGAGCCGTTAGGATGCTTTGCATCACCTTCCCATAGCCTTTTAGCAGGTGGCCAGGACATCTTGCTTTAGTCTTTTCCTACTGTACAAAGACAATTGTTTGGCTCCCAAATCCAAACTGTAGTCTGGGTGCTTCTCTCATTCTTAAACATACTGTTTGAAGAGGTAGATACAAATTCTATTTTTGCAAGTTTTCAGAACAATTGCAGTGATTGTGGTTGGAACTTCCCAGCCAAGAATAAGAATGCTAATGTGACATTACAAAAGAAACTAATTCTGAGTTACCTCTTAACGTGAGTTATTTTTAAAGCAAATGTAAAATTAAATGGTTTTTAATAAATGATGGATGTATTTAATATAAATAACTTCGTACTGAATCTGTTTGTAATGGTGTGGGAAGCTGGTGGTGCTAATGTGATTTGTTTTTCCTCTTTCAGGATCAAATTATTCAGTTGATGAATGCAATTTTTAGCAAAAAGCATTTTGAGACGCTTTCAGAGGCCTTCAGTGTTGCTTGTGCTGCAGGTGCTTTATCTCGGAACCGTTACCACTTGCCTGTCATTATTGTCCCTGATGGGCCTGCAGCTGTCTCTCACCATCAGCCTGTGCTCAGGGTGGGTTCTTAGACTTAAATCTCATGACTGAATCCTTAGTGTTACAGTGCTGGGCTGACTGAACATGTAAGATGTCTTTCACTTCTAGCTCCAGGACTTGGGTTCTAGTAGATCTGGGGATTTAGTGCTCTTATGAAATGAGTGTTACAAGCATCTGCTTATTGGAGGCTTATCAGACACTACCTTAAAAAGGTATTATGTGGAAGTCAGCTTTTTTGATCAGAAACTTTAGCTTTCCTAACTATCTTAAAAAGGATGTAGTGCATCTGGGATGCTGGGCAGGGGAGAAATCCGTGGGTATAATATGGGAGGAGGAGCTCTTTCTGAAAGCAAGTAGCCTTGTATGCGCTTACATTTCTCTTGGGATAAAAGGTTTCCCAGAAATTCTTGTTTTGTTGTTGTAGCTACAAGTGACCGACGTTATGTCTCAGCCACTGACTCAAGCTTCTGTGAAGCTAGACTATGCTAAGTCCGCATCTACCAAAGCTATTGTCCTTCAACAGACAGCATTTGCTTTGTCAGAGTAAGAAAATAATCTTATTTTTGTAGTTTGTGTGGCAAATGGGTTCTATTTAAACAGCATTGAACTTCTACTTTCCCCCTTTGTGTGCTCTTCCACCAGAGAAATGCTTGTGTGATGGAAAACTCAAAATGTTGTAGTTGCATTTTTGTTGATAAGTGGTGACAAAGCACATTTGGTAGTGATACTGAATTTTTGTTATGAGGCTTTCTTTTTGACTGGGTAACTGCAAAATTCTTCTGATTTCAGAGGAACTTTGGAAAAGAAAGCTTTTTCCTGCACTTATGCACAAAACTTAACATTGCTTTTTCTGTTTGCCTGTTTAATCTAACGTATTTGGAAACTTCTTAGTAACAAGATGTTTATCAGACTGCTGTATTTATGTCTTAGAGGATACTTAATACATTGCTTTTTCTGTCACAGAAATACCTTTGAGCTGAACTTCATGAGTATCAAACCTGCAAGTGGATATTATGATTTCTCCATCAGTGTTGATGGAGATAAACGATTTATTGCTAACAAAGTTGAGGTGAGTGCGTCTCTTGATGGTTTTCTAATTATGTGCCTATTCAGTAAAGCGGTTTTTTATTTATACCCTCTAAGGATATTGCCATTTGTACTGCACTTCTATTGCATGTTTTTCTGTAATGCATTGGATTTTAACTCAAGATCAGGACCAGTTACCAGGCTAGCATCTCAAAAGAAATTTGTGTAAATTTCAGAACAGGTTTATCACTTAGTAAGATATTTGCTGATTTGATAGCATATGAACAAAGGCTAACAGTGACAATGTTTATGTGGCAGCCACTCTTTTAAATTAGCTGCACAAAAGCTATTACTAAGATTATTAGTTCTTGAGAGCATTCATTGAGTTGAAGTCTCAAGGCTTGGCTAGTCTCATGATTCCTTGGTGTACGGAAGCTAAGCATTTGTATATATAGCCTCTGGAGTCCTAAGAGAGGTGCAAGGGGATCTTTTGGCATCTCCTAACTGGATAGATGTTGGTGCTTGCTGTTTCTCCACTATGAAAGCAAAACTGCAGATATAAATTAAGTCTTCATTTCATACACGTATACTCTTTTTTTTTTTTTGGTAACAAAAGCTGTTGTACTGCTTCTCTCAATAAATACTGGTCTTACATAAACACTGAGTTCTACTTTTCCCGCGAGGTTGTTACAGTGAGAAGGATGTGACTTCTGTGACTGTGTAGTCACCCCCTGTGTCAACAGCCGAGGACACTTTCAGTTATGTCTGTTTTCGACATTAATTTTTACCTTCAGTCACCTATTTCAGGAAAAGATTAGCTTTTGAAGCCTCGCAACATTGTCAGCTTGGTGTGGAAGAGACACTTACTTACAACTGCTGGCCTTTAACATGCGTATCAAATTGATGTTGTCATTGTAGTATTAATGGCACTTAGGAGTGTCAAAAGGGGATTGATTGGTCCTGCTTAAGCTCACTGCTGGCACACAGAGGTACCAGTAGGAATGCATTAATGCAGGGGTGGCTTTGTGTGAGCTGTTCCTAATAAGACACGTTGTTATGGGGGAGGACTGCTGGGGGAACTGCTGCTTTTTTTTTTTTTCCTTACTGTTATTAGCATTAATTGTCCTTAATGCACCATCGTTTTTGACAGTAATGAGCTAAACCAGTGGGTTATTACTCTAGGCAGAAACTGCATTTCCTGGCATTAAAATATTTGAGAGATGTTTGTGTACCGTTCAGTTTGAGGGGCTATGCACAGCAGCTCTGAGTTGCCTTCACTTAAATTATTTAATGGTTGCTTCATTAGTCCATCTTTCTTTGCTTTCATCTTGGAAACAAAATAAGTTTTCACTAAAGTCCTCTTGAATAGGATTCACTAGCCTGTAGATTATTTTAGGGATAACCTCTATGTTGAATTGTACTTTTAAATCTCAGTTGTAAAGGAACTATTAAGACTATTGGGTTTGAAGTCTGACCTAGGCAGCTTGTTTTGTGTGTTTTTTATTTATTCTTCCTATAGATTTTATGTGAATTGCTTTTCGGAGTGAGTAGATGGGACTAATTCACATGAGCAAACCTGTAATAACAAATATATATAATGGAAAAATGTCTTGGCAATGAAACAAACTTTAATTCTTTAGGGATTGTTTATCTGCTGTGCAAACAAATGTGCTAATTAAAAACTACAGCCTGCAGTAACTGCATGTGTTTGGGAGAGAGACTGAAATCATTCAAACCCACTAAGATTTATTGTCTAGATTCTGTTGTTTGGAGCTGCAGAGAGGGCGGAAAAATATTTCTTTACTCTGGCTTTATGCAGCACTTAGCACAAAAGTGTTGTGATAAATGGCAGGGCCATACTGATTTGCCATGCACTAAATGATAAATATTATTCCTCTGAAGGAAAGCTTGCTAAAACAAAATACAGATCTGCAAAAATGGTTTGCCTTTCTCTACTAATAATACAATCTGCAGAAACCTGTTAGACTTTCAGGAACCAACAGAGACATAACTGGTTGCTATCAGGATTCTCATCTCCAATTGTTATCTAATAAACTGTACATGCATATTTACTCCTGTTTAAATCATATATTTAATAGCTAGTTTCTGCTCTTTTTAAAAGCAAATTAGTCAGATCTGGATAGGTGGATTGTTTCATAAAAGCAGTTCTCAAAAGGGCAGCTGACTCCAGCATGTTTGAGAACGAGGTATCTTCAGACCTGGCCGCTTGTGCGGGGAAGAAGGGAATGGCTAAGGTTAGTATCTGATATAGGAGTTTTGCCAGAAAGTAGACTGGTGTGGATCCTTTCATTCAGATTAGGTGCTGTCTTTGGCTTAGGGTAAGCTTCCCTTTGGGGAAGGGGACAGAAGAACTGAAAGCTGCTGAGGTGACCTCCACTGTAAGTAGTCTGTGCAGAAATTGGGTGCTCTCAGTAACTTCCTGTTGTGCTTGGTTGCAGTTGAAAGTAAAAGTTTCCACAGAGGTTGGGGTTACAAATGTAGATCTTTCTACCGTGGATAAAGATCAGAGCATTGCGCCAAAAACAACCAGGTAAAATAACTCAGTGTGCATGATGCTTTAAGGGGCAGCTGTGACTCTATGTTGCAAGTCTTTCGACCTTTACCTACTTCTGCTAAACCAGAGGAATCCTGTATTGGAATATACTATCTTTTGGTGGCGGGAGGGAGGTCTCTTTTTTTGGCGGTGATTTTCTTTAATATTGATGCATCTACTAACAAAAGCCAGGCAACCAGAATCTTCTGTTACTTTGACACAACTCAGTAGCAAATGCAAGTTAAAATAATTGCTACAATTTTTCTAATATTGTCAGGCTTTGATAGACTCTAAAGCTACCTGTATGCAGTGTATAGGGTGTGTGACTGTGCCACTGCCAGGTGTACTTGAACTGAATTTAGTTTGGGTCTTTTTTTTCAGGTGGGGGTAGCTGTCTGTTTAACTGACATCAATTAAAATATAATGCATGGAGTTTTAACTTGAGTTTCACAGCTTCACTGAGGCCCTTCTCTGTGTATTAATTCTTCTGTGCTGAAGTTTGTATATTTGTTCTTCCTGCTCTGCTGCCATTGCAGCTTTGGATGCAGTAGAGCCTTGGCTAAGTGAAATATGGGATGTACAGTTAGTAAAGCCTTGTTTTATGGGCTTCCTTTGAACCTTACAACAAACTACTAAGATTTTTGTGAGCTACTGGTATTGCCTGTTCTCAAGCAAAATATTTAAGAAGTGCATTCATTTATTTCCTTTAAACTTATAGTAGAACAGAAAGACATGTTAGCTTATTTAAGTATTTGATAGAACAGATCATCTGTGCTGAATAGACTGCAGTACTGCTAGTCAGGCTTGCATGCCTCAGTTTCTGTAGCCTTTTCTTGGAAGATTGCCTCGATTCTCTTTATTTTTTTTCTCTCCATAGAGTAGCTTATCCAGCCAAAGCCAAGGGTTCATTCACTGCTGACAGCCATCAGAATTTTGCTTTGTCCTTCCAGCTGATAGATGTGAATAGTGGAGCTGAGCTCATCCCTCACCAGGTTAGGACAAATTCTTATCATTACCCTGTCACCTGGATGTTCCATCATGAAGTATCTAAGGTGACAGTTGCTCTTGAAAAGATTTCATGTACTTTGAAAAGCCTTATGTTTCTGAAATGGATTGTGAAAGAGCATCAGTCTTGATAAAGGGTGGGCATGGTCTCATTTTGTTTGTGCTTGCTATATGTTAAATGAAGTCTTAGCTCTGATATTGCATGTTAAATCAACAGTATGAGTGAAGGTACTCTGCACTGTGAAAAATGCATGTCTGATTTTTGAATATGGACTATTCCTGAAATACTCCTTGAAAGTAGAGGGGTTTTTTTTGAAAAAAAAAAATTGAAAAATTTTTCTTCTGTTGCACAGATCTTCTCAGGTAACACTCAGTTTACTGTAAAAAGTACTTTGAGATCCTCTAGAAACGTTACGATCTTTTCTTTCAGACTTTTGTCCGACTTCACAACCAAAAGACTGGCCAAGAGGTAGTGTTTGTTGCAGAACCAGATAGCAAGAATGTATACAAATTTGAGCTGGACACTTCTGAGCGAAAGACCGAGTTTGACTCTGCTTCTGGTACCTATACTCTTTACCTGATCATTGGAGATGCCACTCTGGAAAATCCAATCCTGTGGAATGTGGTATGTAGCTGTACATTTGGTGATCTGGTTTTGAGGTTACTGACAGTCTAGGGTGAAGGGTATCGTACATCTGTGGAAGAAAAAAAGGCAGATATAATTCCTTGTAGTGAAACATCTGCCTTTTTCACCGTTCACAGGCTCTGAGGCCTCTTGTTCATTTCTAAGCTTTCCATCCCAAGTAAGCATCAAAGCAAGATTTAAATGAATGTTCATTGAGCGCATGATGGAACAGGAACTTCATAGCTGTTGTGGGTTTGAATGAAAAGTGCTATTTTCTCTGTTTAGCAGAAATTTCCTTTTAAAATCTGGTAACTTTTCCTTAGTTTCCTTTAAAAATCATGTCAATTATATGGATTGACAAATTAGCAAATATGCCACGGTGATGTATTAGATTTTATAAAACTTACTGTCAATATATTAAGGTGAAAATTCCTGAAGCTGTGTAGTTTCATTTCAGGCTGATGTTGTTATCAAATTTCCAGAAGAGGATGCTCCATCCACAGTCCAGTCCAAGAACCTCTTTGTACCCAAACCTGAAATCCAGGTATCATCCAAAAAAAGCTCTAGAAATAAAACCTCACAGTGTTGGCGGGGGGGGGGGGGGGGGGAGAAGTGGGCTAGTCCTACTCTGGCTTATCTGGTCATATTAGAAAAATATTAAGATGAGAACAGAAAAAGTCATCTTTTATAACAATAACTGTGCAAGTAACGGAATAAAAGGAAAACCAGAATTGCTGTTCAATGAGAAGAAATTCATTGCATTGCAGAATATGAATAAATAAGCTATGTGCTCTACCTGTGAGAGAGCAGTTGGTGTCATTGAGAAGATTCAAACATGAAAATTTGACTAGGCAAACACCAGGGAAAACCTGCTGCTGCTGAAGACTTTTCTTGCTCCTTTCTGGCCTTTCTGCTGATGACAGGCTAACACAAGTTTCTCTAAGTGCAAGGAAGAGTTAACTGAGCAAAAGAGTGTTCCTACTTATGCATTGGGGTTTGTTTGTTTGTTTGTTTTCAGCACCTGTTCAGGGAACCTGAGAAGAGGCCTCCTACTGTGGTGTCTAACACATTCACAGCACTGATTCTCTCCCCCTTGCTTTTGCTGCTCATTCTGGTGAGTGAACTAGACCACAGAGAAGAAAATGTTTTCCATCATTTAGGAGACTGACCAGCCAAACTTCGTATTAAAACTCTGGGTTAATCTTAATTAGCACAGCATCCTTGCAGTCATACTTAGCAAAGCACAGCTCTAGAAAGGAGATGGAGATGCTCTAGGCATTTCAGTAGTCGTTCTTGAGAAATCATTGTCAGTGCAGGGTGTTTGACTGGTTTCATTTCTGAACTGTAGAGGTTGATCATCAAAACAGGAAAAAAAAAACAACATTAACCAAGCAGATGTAGGTGAGGTGAGTTTCTCAGCATGGTTCTGCTAGCGGTCATTGAATAACAGTGAAATTAGGATAAAACTAATATCAGACCTTTCTGGGAGAAAATTAGTGATTCTAGCTTACACTTTAATATACCCATCAAAAAATCCATGTCATTTAATTCCCTCAGACTGATTTCAATTTATGACTTAATTGGTATTTGCCTGTCTGTAGGTGAGGAACATTTAGTACTAGCTCACTGTATTACCAATTCGAGTTTTTGAACTTTGTGATATAAAAATTTTAACTAGCGAAGTTGAATTCAACTGTTTAGAGCATCATTTCTTAAAAATGATCATTCCTTAAAGCCCTTAGTCAGTTTTGCCTTTTCCACTGAAGCTTTGTGTTCAGATAGGTGTGTCCTCTGGTCTTTGAAGTTCACAATAGACATGTTGGTGACACTGAGTGAGAAACTTGATTCATGCTGTTCCTCTTTTCTGTCCTTCCCATCTTTCTCTTCTGCACTCTGAAAGCTGAAATTGTTTTTGTGAGCAAACATCCTGTATCTGTAGCTAGCCTTTTGTTGATTCCAAAGTGAGAACCTTACCTTTTTTTTTTTTTAATAGAAAATAATTCTGCTGGATAGAAATGGCAAATTTTTATTTTTGTGGGATTTTTTTGTTGTTGTTTTTGAAAATTTAGATTTGGGGCATACATTTGCTTAAAGGCGATTTAATCCTGATACCATTCCAATCATGTCTAAGAAAGAATTGAGAAACTGCCTTTTTGGAATAAGAAGCAGCTAGGAACAATTTCTACTAAAAGAGCTTACAGGGCTAGCTTAGGACTCAGTAGTAATTTTGTCTCTGTACATGAAAACAAGTTTGTACAGAAAACACTGTACTCATGGAAGAATTTAAAGTGAATTACCTTGAAAGGTATTAAAGTTTGAAATAAAAGCATGTGTTTGTAAGGCCATTGTTACTCAGATTTTATTTCTTTTCCTTTTAGTGGATAAAGATTGGTGCCAACATCTCCAACTTCAGTTTTGCTCCCAGCACCATTCTTTTTCACATGGGACATGCTGGTAAGTGTCAGAGGTTTTCCGCTCTATTTGACCTTCTCGCCTGAAAGTTACAGATGAGAGTCCTGGTGGAAAATGGACTTGCAGCCTATTAACTATAATGACATAATAGCATAACGTTTGTTCTCTTGTTTTCATCTGCCTTCCTGCTTTTCATGATTGTTAATATGGTGCTAAACCTGTTCTGGCCATCAGCTTATAACAGCAGTTATTATCCAGGCTTCTCTCACACACCACTCATCTGTACTTAATAGAATGCTTTATTTCCAGAGGTCACATTCTTTATTGCGTGTTTACCCTTTGTAAGCAGGGGATTTGGCAGGGGATGTAGGGGAAGAAACCGGTGGGTTCACTGACTACATCTTTTCATTAGCGTTCTTCCTGTTACTGTCTAGCTCCTTTACCAGGCCAGATTTATTCACCAATTTTGTTGCTCTCATGGTTACACAGTTATTTACTATCTTGGTAGATTTTCAAAAACATAGCAAGTTAGGAAAACATTGGATCTAGTCTGTTTCCTAGATAAGTGTGTTACTCAACCAAAACTATTTTCCTTGGAAGCTTTCTAAAGCTCTGTATTCGTGGAAATGTACAAAGGTTAGTATATCCCCTGTTAAAATCCAGAATATCTTCCTCATCCTAATAGCCTGAAACCTTTGTCATATGTCCTTGATTATTACAGAAGGGAGCTACTTGTAAGCCATTTGTGTCACATTTTTCTGCATTATGTAGACCCAGACACCTTCTTCCCCTGACAACAACAAACAATGTCTTTGGATCTGATGGTCAGAGCTTCAGAGATGAGTTAGAGACCTAATGCTTATACCTCGAAGTTCAATGTAAAATTGTTTTGGCAATAACCAATAGTGTTTCCTTGAAGCACAACTTTTACCATGAACTCTGTCTTTTTCCATAGCAATGTTGGGACTCATGTATGTCTACTGGACTCAGCTCAACATGTTCCAGACTCTAAAGTACTTGGCCATTCTGGGTGGTGTGACATTTCTGGCAGGCAACAGGATGCTGGCCCAGAAAGCAGTAAAACGGTAAGTCAGAGAGACGATTGTGTTGGTGAGAGCAGCTCTTAAAATCTGTGGGGAGGAGGAGATCACACTGACACTATCTGAAGTCAGTAACTGATTCAGTGATGACACTTCTTTCAGTTCTTAGATACTCCTGTGTGTGGCAGTGGGCTGCTCAGTCCCATTTTCATGCCTGTTTTCAGGTGGAATGCTTGAACAGAGTAGGAAAATGAGGTGCTAAAAGGTAGCTCATTTTGCGCCTTCAGAGTGGTCTGTATGGGCCACTTGCTGAAGTGATCAGGCACCCAGAGAAAGTATTGAAAGGAAGCACGTACTCACTGACATGTGGTAGTCTGCATTTGGCAAGAAGATGTATTCCCTCACAAGATTATTTTACTATGTGATATATTAAGCATTAAGCTTTTACAGTACTGTTAGATAATAAAGCTGTTATAAGTGTGGAAAAGGCCCAACTTCTCTGCAGCTAAGTTTTAGGGGAGGGAGGTCTTACTGCTTTCTTCAGTTACCTGCTAGGGTGTTATAGAGGAAAGGAAAGCAGATGCTTATTGGGAGTATACAGCAGCAAACAAAGGGCAACAGACACAATCAGCAACAGGGAAAATTCTGACAAATGTTAGTGGGGGGAAATTCATTGAAGATGATCAAACACTGCAACAAGTTGCAGTTGACTTCAGAGTTGATCCTGTTTTGAGCTGGGTGTGGGACCAGATGGTCTTTGCAGGACTCTTCCAACTTAAACTATTGTACAGTTCTGTAGTAAATGTATTGGAGTATCTCTTTCAAGCAGTGAACTGTAAGCCAGCTCTGAACAAGCTTCCTCCAAACCTAGAACCTGTATAATCAGGCCAGTGTGGCCCTGTTCCTAGACAATGCAGTCACGCTGAGACAGAGCTGTAAAACCTGGCCATGGTGCTGCTTCTGGGTCCTGTGCTGGTGTAGCTTTGCTGTGCCGTGTTGTGCGGTGCTCACGAGCATGGGTACCTCTCCTTATGGCACAGCTCTGCATTTTGCAGTATAGACGTGGTCTTTGCATAGATACATATGTTGTCTTTACTTCCTGTATTAGGATGGGATTGACTCTTCACATTTGTGCCCTGCGTCACATGCAGTGTCTCAAGAATGCACCATGGTTCATGCAGTTTGCAGGCTGTTCCCTGAACCAAGCTCCAATATAGTGCGTTAATTGGAGGTCAGAATGTTCTTCACTTCTGCCACCTGGAGTTTCTATATGAGCAGCTCCACATGTAGAGATTTAAGCTTTAACCTTTTGTACTAATGTAGAGTTTGGCTTTGGAATTGGCCTTGTGACCTGCTTTGACATCAAACCTGTGCTTTTGCATTACTTCCCCTTTTTGAGACATTATGACAGGTTTATTTTTGTACACCTATCTGTATAAATATTCTTGAATTCTCGATTTTTTTTAATTACACTCTATTAATACTGGGCCAAGAGCTGTAAGAACCAACAAGCCAGTGGAGTTTTCAGGGATTTCATATTGATTTGCCTTTAAAAACAGGGTGCTTGCCTGACTGTGTTATGTATTAGCAAAGACTGTTATTGTAATCTGGCCTTCCCATACTGTCCTTTCAGATTTCTCAATCTTGCTTTCTTGGATGCCTAGTCTCTTCAAGTGTGACGCTTTACTCTTGTTAGCATAAGGGTTCCCACTGAAGTTTGTTGCCAATGGGGTTATTCTGTGTCATTTAATAATGTTTCATTTGTTAATTTGAAGAGTAATAATAAAATAATGATAGATTTCCTAGTATACAGATTTGGGGGAAAAGAATACACTGAAGCTTTTTTCTGAATGTCTTAGCTCAACCAGGGCTTCTGTTAACACATAAATGCAGATGGCTGATTCTTATTTCAAAACACTGCAGGGGGTTATCTGTATGCTTTTTCACAGTAAATGACTTGAAGAAGCTGTAAATGCAGTGGCAATTTTGAAAGTAAAACTTCTATCTTGGGCTAAAGTTAAATCCTTTGTACATGACTTTAAAGTTCCTAAAAGACATTTTTTGTTGTTGTTGTTAGCATGCTGCTAGATGTCTCAGATTGTTTTGAAGTGTAGTGATAATTAAGTAGATTGCGCTTGCAGGCAAAGCTGCCATTCTGCTACAAGGAATACTGTCGGGGTGGGAGCAGTATTATATGTAAACCATGTTTTTACAGAAATTACCAGAAGGCCTGGTTTTGCTTTTTTGCATTTCTGTCATTGGCTCTGGTTCCTGGAACTGCTTTCTTCCTTTTTATCTTCTCTGAACCTTTCTTCCTTTCTCCTTTTGGCAGGATCGCTGCAGAGCAGAGCAGTAGGTTGGCAAAGTATAGAACACTGCGATAAAAAGGGGTTTTGCTAGTGACCAGCTCTTCTAGAAGTAAGGGTTCTTTCTGTTTTTGTTTTTCTTTTTTTCTTGGACAATTGTTTCGTTTGACTTTCATCCCTCACTTCCCAGACAAAAAGATGCCTTAGCTGAAGATGTTTTTCTTTCCAGCTTGGCTTATTTGACTTTAAATCAGACTGAGTGACCTTGATTACAGCTGGGTTTGCATATTGGCAGTAGGTGTCCTCAGAGTTGATTGACTTCATGAGATTCCTGAATCTCTGAAGTCTCTGTGGTAATATGTGCAGGTGTATAAATGTGGGTACATTGTCTTGTACACTGAGCATCTATCAGGTGATGAAATAAACCTAAATTAAGCATTATTGTTCCTGTAAATAAATTATCAATAACACCAGCTAGAGGAGGACCTGATGAAGATGGTTAATCTCTGGGCTGTTCCCATCTAGCTGTTGGTACTCCATATCCCCCTCTGCAGTATTATGGTTACTGAGCTCTCAGGCACTCTTGCTGCTGGTTGCTGGTAGGGCTGAATTATGTACTTGTGTAGGGGTGAGGAGAACTGAGTGCAGCAGAAGCTGGGTCAGCATCACCTCATTCAGCTGAGAACATGACCTGATCCCAGATTTATCTGCTAATTAGACTAAACTGGGCATAATGGCCCAGTCAGTGGCAGCAGTAGCCAGTCCCTTTTGATCAAACATGATCATCTGATACATCTATATTATCATTTTACTAGTATTAAAACCCTTAATTTCTTTTGATTCTGAGCAGGTAAGGTCCCAGGTTGGTAGGCCCACAGTGGCATAGGCAAGACTGCCTGCCACGCTGCATGTGATCCATTTCTAAATGTGTGCATGATTTCAGTCTTGTTCAGTGTGTTACTTTCATAATGGGGAGAGGAGGAGAGCATCTGGCACAATTCCTTTGATGGGACTGAAATCACTGCAGACAGTGCTGTGCTGGAACATCTCATGTGTTTCTCATCTCCTTCGTGTTCATAGCCAGTGTTCAGGCACATGCAGTATGTTGAATGGAGATCAGTTTTTGTGGTGCAAAGCAAAGCCAGAGGCTACGTGGCTGCCTCTGAGGAAGCCATGTGCACTGGCATAAATTCCTGTTTGCAGACAGTGTGGAAGAGTTTCATGAAAATTATTATGGAAATTTTGGGGAATTAAGGGGAATAATATGGGAACTATTATGGAAAACTTTGGCCTCGAGTCCTGTTGAGGAACACCCTGTTAGTATCTCTTCTCTCCCTTGAATGTTTTGGAGTATTTGATCACAGAAAAAGCTATTAAACAAGTAACTAGAAAGGAACTGAGGGTGGCTGTTAGTTGTTCTGGTGATAAATGTTGTCTGTATCCTTCATGTGTTTGCTGGACAGACAGGAGGTGCTGTGCTAGCTCCTGGGTGCTTCTCCTTTTGCCATAGCTTTGGGTCAGTGGGTTTGAGCCTTTTAGTGGCCCATAGCTAAATGCCTAACAAGTATGTTCTCCACAGCTTGTAATTTTTCTGCTTCTCAGCGTGACATTTTAACTCCTTAATTCCCTGTGGGCTGTGAGTAACCTTGGAAGATCTTGCAAATAATATGTTATCCAAAAACCACAAATTAGATGTTGCTGCCATGTGCAGCTGAAAGGCTTGTTCCTTATTGCTGAGCTCTGATGGCTTAGATGTCAGCCAAGACTGTATTGTTACTGAGCTGAACTGTTCAGTGCTCAGCATCCACTGATGCTGTGCCTGTGTCTGGCTTCGTGAAAGGGAAAAGGACCCCCAAAAGGTGGGTTTGCTGTGCCTACATTAGACTCCTTCATCTACTTGGGGCATGAATATCTTTCTTTTACACTTTGGTACTTTCTTTTACATGTGCTTACACTTGGACCTACTGATTCAAAGTGAGTAAATGTCTCTGTTTAAAGCAGAAGAGTGATACTAAGGTAACCGTGCTCTTTTTTCTTTTTTTTTTTTTTTTTTTTTTTTTTTGCAGTAGAAAAAGTCTTATAAAATATATATATGTATCTTCATGTTATTTGACTGTTTCCATGCTCCTTGAATTCAGTCCTCAGCTGTGGTGCAGTATGTTGCTGTTTCATCACTCTTCTCTCAAAAAAAGCTTCTTTCGAGAGCAAGTGATAGGTTTGGGTGTTTTTTTTTACTGTGCAAGGAATTGCCTTTTTTTTTTTTTTTTTTTGGCTTGGAAAAGTTAATTGTTTGGATTTCTCTTTCCAGAACACACTAGTACCAGAAGAATGGAAGAAATGGAGAAAACAAAGCAAATGTCTTCAGGAAAGAGGTGAATAAGTAACTGAAAGACCGAAAGAAGGAAGGCAGAAGCTGAAATTTTTTTTATATATTAAGTCAAGAGGTTCCAGTTATACTTTTTTTTTTTTAAAAAAAAAAACTGTTTTCCACAATTGTGTTTAATGCTGCTTGAGTACTTTTCACGTGAATCCAGCAAATTTTCTCCCTTGAATCCTCCCCCAGTTCATCCCCCCAGGACATTTGAGTTTCCTTTAGGAAATAAAAGAAAAAATGAAAATAATAATTCTGCCTTTCCCTAGGCACCCTCTCCTCATCCCATACACCTGTGAATAAAGAGGAAAGAATGGTTTGAGTTTTGTTTCTGGCTGTCTCTAAGGCTCTAATTTGAAGCTGGGCTCATATGAGAGTAAAAAGAGCTTTTTTTTCTGATGAGTGACTTTACTGTAACAGCCATTGCTGTGTCAAGCTTCCTTTTGTTTCATGTCCATTCCAAGAGGTAAATATTTATCTGGGAGGACTTTCCACTCCTGCTTATTTTTTGTGCGTTGCTGGCATCTGCTTTTCTCCAACAATTGTTTTTTTTCTTTGCCTTCAGAATGGTGTGAGGCAGGGCTATGCTTAGTTGCTGTGGACCTTCAGGGCTTAAACTGGAAGAGTCAGTGGGGCCTGGCCATTGCAGGGGGCTGGCTCTGGTGCTGGTGTGTCTGGTTGCGTCTGCCCCGGCTTCCCAGGCAGGTTTGATGGGGCCCCTTTAGGGGCTCAGTTTCTTTCCTGCCTTTGGAAGTGACCTTACTTAATAAGTTTGATTTCCTGTCCCTTTTTAACAGGTCATTGTTTTTGTGCACCTTCAAGACCATTAAATAGTCTAGACTCTGGCTTTATTGAAGGACGCAATACTAACAAACCTAAAGGGCAAACCTGAAAATGTCCTTCTGGTTGTTAGTAGCCGAATGAGAGCCTATCTTTGCAAAACTGACTTGGGCTTATTTTTCCACTCTATGTTGCATTTAACTGAATGTCATTGACTAGCATCTTGAAGGCTAATGGCACCTGCAACACTTTTCGCTCACCTGCCTCTTTATGACTGAATAATTTAGTATCAGCAGTAGATGAATGACCTAGGAAGGAGGGGGGGTGAATCATTTGGGGAATAGCATGCATTTCTAGGAAATTCTGCTGATGCTTACTTCCATGCTAAAAACTTAAGTTACTGCTAGCCTCTGCTCCAGCTCCCAAATGTATGTGATGGTTCCCTCGTCTCATATCAGCTTAGTTTCTTTAAATGCCTTTTGGTAAAGGAACCTTATCAAATGGATTTTGGAAATCCAAGATGATACCAACTAGCAAGCATGCAAATAGAGGATTTTTAGCTGATTCCTTCATAGCACTCCAGTATGTGTGAGATGCAACTTCCCTTTTTAAAAGTCATGTGGAGTCTTCCTTACTGCACTTAAACTTAGCTCACTGTTTCTGTTCTTTATAATAGTTTCTACCAATTTGCTCACCATGAACATTACATTGGACAGCATACAGGTTTATCAAACTAGTCCTTTGACCTCCTCTGCAGCCCTTTTAAAAAACTGAACTCATGCTGTCTTCAAGTCGTCTGGAACTAGCATTTTTAAGCAAGAAATAGTTAAGCTACTATTTGTATTTTTTCATCCTGGAGTTCCTTTTCACTCTTATGAATTAATTTTGAGCCTGGTATTTTATTACTGCTCCTATTTGTCCCCTTTGTTTTTGTTTTTGGGGGAGTATATGTGTGTGTGTGGTGGTGGTGTGGGTTTTTTTTTTTTCTCTGATCTCTCAACTGGGAAAGATCCTCCAGTACTTCCCTAAGGAGAATACATGTAATGTAGTTCTACTATGACACATCTTTTCTAAGCTCTACATATTGCTATTGATTTTTTTTCTACCCTCTCTGCTATGTGTTAGCAAAGGATATTTTTATTCCTTTGGTTTCTTATTCCTCAGACACTTTCTGTTCTGCTTTATTTGTTTTTACTTTCAATCTGCCAGAGTTTGAGCTTTTGTTGTTGTTGTTGTTGTTCTTTAGACACAACCCAAATTTTCAAAGGGTTACCCTTTATTCCAAATAGCTGTGCTCAGCCATCTGGTTATTCATACAGATATAGGTCTTTTCAAAGTTGTTTTTTTTTGATGGCTCTTTTGATTTTTATTCTGAGTCTCCAGTACAGTTTTTATGCTGCTGCAAAAGTTTTATTCTTTTGTGATGGTTTCTACTGACTACTTAAACTGCTTCATTTTTATGTAATTCTCTTTCTTGGAATGAACTCCTAAGAAATTTTTAAAGTGTGTTGTGATCATTGTTACACAACAGCTTTTCAAAAACATTTTGAAATGCCTGCATAAGGGTATCGCATGTTCCTGCTGTCATAGTTTCACTGATCTCCCTCAGCATACTCTCATTGCTTCCTGTCTTGCTGAGGTGTTAGTAATATTATCCTAATGCTAGAATTGTAAAACCTCAATAGGGTGAATGTAATCTGTAGGGATTTGGTGCAGGTGTCATTCCCACACGTGTTGGAGCCTGTTATCCTAGAACATGGTCACATGAAGAAAAACGGGATGATGTCTACTGCAGACTGTGACAGCATTGTTCAGCTGCAGGGAGGAATGCTTTCAGAGGTTTTTGTGTGTGTATTTCTAGCCTAGTCTTGAGCTGTTGGCACTGGACCCTGCCTTGGACCTGGAGTCTTCATTAGCACAGCACTTACTTATTCTCTGTGCACTTGCCTGCTGTCTTTGAGCAACGTCATCCATTCTGGGCACAGGATCAAGAAACTAACATTTCAATAGACAAAGAGCCATCTTGACCTGCTCTTGGACAGGTTTATTTATAACAACTTTTATTTCCTGCTAATGATGGGAAAGCAAACCCCATCCTGATATTTACATCTCTAAAGATACAATTATTACATGAACAGTAGGATAATTGGGGTGACAGGGAAGGAGGTGGCTATGTGAGAGAGTATTGGGGTAATAAAATATTTCCTCTTTAAAGGATAGTGAAAACACTTACAGCTGTTATCTTAGCCATGGTAGAGTTCAGAGCCATTTGACAACACATTGAATTAAAGCATAGTGACAGCCCATCTGATGCATGGGCATCTCCTTTAACTCTTGCAGAGCAAAGCCGTAGCTTCAAACAGCTCTAAGCTGGACTCTGTAAGCCTTTCTAGAGCTCAGATTTGATGTAAGGGCTCTGTATCAAGGAGCCAATAACAGCCCATAGTGGTGTTTCTAACAGATGGTAGATAACGTGGATCCCTGTCTTACCTCACCTTGATCCAAACTGTGTTGTACTGTCAGCCTCTACTTACAGGAGACTATAATCAATTTACTAAGTTGCTTAAAGGTGCCTTCTTGGTGGCCATATATTTATTAATCAGACCTTCAAACAGATGATGACTTTGCAGGTTTCTTGTTATGCTTCATAATTTGAAAAGCTTAATTAGACAATATCTCTGCAGGATTAGAAGTGTATTGATTGTCTGGCTTTGTACAAAACAGCGTTAGGTTAAACCTCTGAGGGTTTTTTCCCTCATTCAATACACAGACTAGTATTTAGAGAAGGAATTAATAGTAAAGACTGAAGTAAATTAAACTAGGCATCATAATTGTGTTCCTTATCAAGGAGACTGAGGAGTGTATGCATCAGTTTCCAGCTGGTCACATCGGGGAATGTGTCTTCATTGCTGTGAATGGTTTGCTGTACAGTTATGTCCATGAGCTCTGAATTATTCTGGACAGAAGAACAGAGAATTGTGTGTTATTCGTGAGCACACACTGAAGTTTTTTCACTCCTTAAGAGGCTTCTCTCAGCTGACCTTACTTGTGGGAAGAACTAGTGCATGCAACTTGAGCTTGGCAGAAGGCAGTAAGTGAGATGCCGAAACGCCATGCTTTCCAAGCTGAATCCACAGCTGTGACTTATGTAAAGTTCTTCTGGTACAAATGTAAATGTCTTCCTCCCTCCCTTTAAACGCACTGATGGGGCTCTTCGCACCCTTTTAAAATGTGCTGACTGGGAATGGACAGGATCAATTTCTGTGACAGAGGAGTAAGGTGAAGTTGGTTCATATAAGAAAGCAAGCATTTGTATGAATAAAAGCATTACCAAGGATGGAGCGGTAGACTGTCTGCTGGCTGTCTCCCAACGCTGGCAAGAACTAGAGCATATTTCAAGTTCCAGGTGACTATTTTCAGGAGCAAGGGGGAGCAGAAAACTAGACTCCCTCACATCTATTCAGTATAGTGAGAGGGAAACCTAAGATGTCCCAGGGATCTAGAGGCAGGATCTACTCCCTGAGAGGGACATTTGTCCATCTTTGTTCTAGCTTAGACACTCAAGCACACTATCTCAGATAGCTTTAAAAGGCTGCTCTTAATTGATGCAAGCAGCTGCGGATTGCCTGATTCCCAGTTGTCTGAAAGGGCATTTGAGTTCTGCTGGATTTGCTGATAGACCTGCCATGAGATCAGTGTGTGTGTGTGAGGGCTCAGGCCAGAATAAGCAGACCAGAAAGGCTTCCTGGGGAAACCATTGCCTAGGGCTTCACATCACTCAGAGGTCTCTCTCTTCAGAGTAAGGCAGAGCTTTTTCTCTTCTCTCATTGACAGCAATGGGACTTAGCTTTGGTGCGGGAGAGCCTTCAAACTGCTTGTTCAGTGCACCTCAGAAGTAGTGCGAGGCACAGAATTGAACAGGCAGCGAACAATACTCACCAGAGCATAGGGAGACGAAAGGGGGAAAGATATTTACATGAGTTTAGCTAGGGTGCTGGGAAAGCCTTCTAAGTGACTGCTGCTGATGTCCTGAGGCCTGTGAAAAAGAAGAGTTGGACAATCATGTCATAATTTGGGCTTGAGAGAAAAATTCTTTCCACTATTGTACTAAACTCTGTGCGATAAGGAGACAAAGCAGCAACACGGTACTTCGTGTGGTGTGGGCTGTTCCTTATCCGCACCCTGCTTGCCCGTGTAAGGGGAGGAGGGGTTGTGCGGTCAGAGAGGAGTTTTGTTTTTTCCTGGAGTGTACCTGAAGGATAATACTTAATCCAGCAGCTTCATTTCTGAAAACCAAACTGCAGTAAGAACCTTGTCCTATTCCTGTTGTGAGCACCTACCTTTGATTCTGCAAAATTGCTCCCAGAAAGTCCCTTAGTACCATCTGTTGGTGGTAGCGGCTGTCCATCAAGATGCTGTCAGACTGGCGCCTTGTCAGAAACTCATGCACCCCGTCCCCTGGGCTGCTGCCACTGCTTCTGTTATGCAAAGACCGGAACCAGTGTTAGCAATGCTTCTGAAAAGCCTGGTGCTATTTGCAGGGCTTTTCAGTCCCTTGCTCAAATAGCGGCTCGGGCAGGGCAAGGGAACCAGCTGGGCGTCAGCCTCCGGCCATTCTGTGTCTTTTCAGTAAGAAATTGGTCGGCTGTATTTGCTCCTGTGTTAGGAGAGAGATGAGAGCTGGCTTGCATCTGACTGGTTGGTCTTATTTAGTGGCAGTAACTGATCTGTCTAGCCAAAGCTACAGGAGTGGTAGAGGGGTGGCTGTTTTCTGTGTTCAGACCAGGACCAGGAATAACCATTTCTACCAGTGAATGATCATTGCAACTATTGTCCACAAAGATTATTGCTTGTTGCTGGCCAGTTAGAGATCTCAGCTGACCTGGCACTGACAGGGGAGGATTAATTATGCTGCTTAATAATAGTTGTGATAAGAAGAATCCTAGAAAAGGGGGTGTAGAGTGCCCTTAGGTGTGGGGAACAGCAGGAAACCTCTTTTGTTGCAGAAGATAGTATTTCCTTATTTTCTGACATGTACAAAAGAAACTGCCCAGTGTAATAAGCAAAATATTAGCCCTAGGATAGCAAGATGATGTGGCTTACCCAAGCCGCTTGCCAATAATGGTCTGTAAGAATTTCCGTGCAGAAATCTGCCCCAGGAATTTCCGGTAGTTGTCAGTGAATATGGCATCGGCATGACGCTGCATCCTAGTGGTGAAAGACAAGTACAAGGTGTGCTCACTGAACTAGCAATGAACCTTCTGGGTAAGAAATGGACGTTTCAGATGTCAAAATACACCAGAGAGAACACTGAGATCGGGGCAGGTAACCGTACCATAAATGCTTTGGTATTGGACTGTTGTGTTGGAGAGTAAAAGGATTTGGGAGAGTTCAGTCCTGATGGGGAGGCAGTAGGCAAAACAAAGTATTACCTACTGTTCCTCAGTATCTGCACTCAAAGTGAAGTCAGAAAACCAGTGGGAAGGAGGAGACCTGCAGGGCTGCGAGGGATGTCTGGGACAGGAGTGAAAGGAGCCTCTGGCAGCTCCAACCTATGGTTATTCCCAGGCTCCAGAAAACCCTCATGCAGGGGAAATGTAAGCTGCTGCATGGTCCCTGCTGGTACAGGGATGAATCCTCTGTGCTTCAGACAGAAATAACCATCCTTGCTGCAGCCGGACTGAGAGCTAAGGTACAAACCTTTTCTCAGCAGGGTCTGTTAGCAAACCCTCCTCATCCTGTTTCTCCACCGAGGGGTTATGGCTCTGCAATGGGCCGTTGTCCTGTGGCTGGAAGTTCATGGCCTTGCCAACAACAGGCCCTGGATTGTACCTGCAAGAAAAACCCAAGGCATGCCACTAAGCAGGCTCAGACATCAGTCAGTGACTGGTCATCTTGACCTGCACTCCCTGTTCTGCTTTATCTCTCTCCTCTTGCCATCTCCAGCTCAACAGTAACACAAGTTTTATCTGTCATTCTTCCCAGATAGAAACTGCCTTGATGCTCTTTCAGCAGTGAAAGATACTTAGCATAGCTGTCTCAAGTGCATTTTCCCTGTCACTGAGCTGCCAGTGATCCCAAGCAAAGCCCCACTGATTCTGGTATCCCTATGCTGTGGCTTCGCCACAAAGGTAAAGCATTTCCTATGGGATGTGGCTAATCCACTTTACAAAACCTAGTGCTCAATTTTGTGTATCCATCAATTTGTGGTGGTAGGAAGTAATACTAATACTCAACAGTCAGCAGGGCAGTAATTGAAATATTAATAGCTCTTATGTTCATGCACTGAAATATCTGCAGTTGTGATTTCAATGCAGGTTGCCTGGAGGCACAACTTTTTAATCAATGATGGAGTCAGTAGTGCTGGCTGCTCTGGAGTTTGCCAGGTTTCCCTTTATAAGACCCAGCATTCAACTCCAAAACCTACTGTTTAGACTGAAATATTCCATGCCAGGTACCTGCCTTCTTTGGCAAGCACCCTTACGCTAGCAGTGTTCCTAAAAAGGAAGCCAGGGAAGAGAAATAAGTTTACTGGTGCATGTTCATCTGTTCATGGTTCATCTGTTTTTCAGTTTGGCAGGTACTTATTTTGCAGCAGGGCTGAGGACTGCAGCCAGGCTGCTGTGTCGGGGAGCAGCAGAGGAAGGGATGAAGAGCTGAGGAGAGCTCTGGAAAGCAGAGCTGGCTGCTTTTTGCTAACCCAGGTACCTCCCGATTTTCCTAAACCCAGAGCAGGCCATTTGCCTAGTGCTGGCTTCACTTCACTTAATCTTAAAAGAAGCCCTCAGGCTGTGTGTTTGCACCCTCTTTGCAGAGGTACAAACTGCTGTGTCAGCCCTCAGATGTGAAAGAGGAAGGCGGGGAACCACCCCGGGACTGCCTGCGCCCAGGGGGTCAGAGAGGGACCACGAGCCGTGTCACAGGGTGCCCTAAGAGCGCAGGGTGCTGGGAACCACCAAGTACAGTACTGCAGCGTTGCAAGACTGTTGCAGCAAGGGCAAGGACATCTTCCTGTTCCTCCCAGGTGGAGGGGCAGGGCAGCCTGTCCTCGCTGAGGTCCGAAATGACATCTGTAAAGAAAGATCTTGTGACACAACTTCCTGCTGCTGTGCTGGAAACTGAGCCAGAGGAGCGGGGAACGTGCTTGTAATAGCAGGAGGGGGCTCAGGCCAGGGCTGAATGAACAGATGGGGCATGGGGAGCATTTTGTCCATCAGCACTGAAGTGTCTCATCAGTGGTAAATGACTGCAAAATGCCCTTGTAGTTTGAGTCTTGCTATTAAACACCTAGGCTTGAGAGATGAGGCAAGTGTTACGGTGCAGACGAAGCATTTGTCAGCCTACCTGAAAGCTGGGTAGAGAGGAGAGCAGATAGAGCACGAGACTAAATGCAGGAACAGGAGCAGGGTGGCCTTATCCAGCATCTTCCACCCTTTGGAGTCACCTGAAATGCACAGCAATCAGAGTCAGCCACAGCAATCGGAGTCAGCAGCCGCCGTATGGTTGGAGCCAGCCACCCTGTGCACAGAGCTGGGAGGGGAGGCTAAATACCACCTTCGTTCTTGCTTCTCATTAGCACAGACTGACTGGAAACACGCCTCTGTGTCTGATTACGGCTCTTCAGGCACGCTTCCCAGAGCAGCAGTGTCTGAACATGGCAGGGACTTCCCCAGCAAGCACCGTTTCTGGAGGCAATAGCTGTGTGTGCCCCTGCTTCTCCGCAGCTGCCGCAGGAGCTGAGTGTCTCCCTTGGGTCAGGGCTGAGGTCTGCGGGTGGCAGGGCTTCATCCCAGCGGATGACCTGCCCCTCTGATGCAGTTCAAGAAGAGCTCTCATGCTGGGGCAAGCCCCAGGACCAGCCACGAGGGCTGTTCAGCAGCAGTATAATGGTGCCTGGATGCTGGAAGAGAGCAGTTTGCAGGGGCTGCTGAAGGCACCTTCCCCCCCACCCCCCAGCACTGCCTGTGGTGGGACTATTGCTGTTTCCTATCTGCACCTGGTCCTTGGGATGTCCCCTGCCCTCAGCTCTCCTTGGGATGTCCATCTACGTGGCTATGGCACAGGTAAGTGTGTAACAACTGACTGCGCTGCCTTGACTGACATCCAAAAACTATGGACTGATGGTTCTGATGGAGAGCATCAACAGTGAACTGATTTACTACTCAGACATAGCTGGCCACCTTCCAGAATACGAATCAGAAAAGTTGGGGGGATGTCTGATTGAGGACTGGTGTGGACCTCATGTAAGTGGGGCTGATCTGACACCACAGAAGTTAATAATAATTACCAGCAGTGTCATAAGTTCATGGACAGACAGTGGGCAAGGCGGTGCTTTGGGAAGTGAGGTTTCTTATCACAAGCTCTTTCTCAGCCCAGCTCCTTGTTTCCAGCTGCGTGCACTCCGAGCCCAGGGGAGCCAGCAGCAGCTTCCCCATCTGTTCCCTTATAGAAAAGCAGTTGGTCCTAACTCGGAAGAGAGCTGACTTCTTGCAAACGCAAGGCTGGCCTCCACTCCCTCCGAAACCACCTGTTTTTCAAAATCACTTTTATCGCACAGAGCTGTGCAATGCCCAGGAGAAATAAAAGACTGACTTTGGGAGAGTCTTACAGCGCTTCTGGGTTTAGGGCAAAAACTTCCTGCCTCTTTTGTCATTTTCTGCTGAACTCAGAAAATGCACGTGCCTTTTGTGCCTCCATCCCCAGAACGTCTCCAGACAAGTCCCAAATCGGATCTTGTTCTAGACAGAGCATGTGATCTAAATAGTCTGCAAGAGGGTAGCAGGACTTCTGTGGATAGTGCCAACCAGCAGATTTATTCGGTACCAGGAAAGCTGCTAGGAGAGCTGAGAAGTGAAATGAAAAGAATAGAAAACCTAGCCCAATGTTGTCTGCTTCCCTCATTTCTTCTTAGGATATAGCCCTGGCCACGGCTTTCTTTCTGTGTCTGGTTTCTCTTTTTCAGCGCTAAGTTTGCCTCCAGATTCCGTTTCCATCCCTTTGAGAATGTTTGTTTGGTTTTCACTGCTATTAGTTTCTTTTTGATTATTTTTTCATTTCTGGTTTTGCCCTTTTCCTGTTTTGCTTTGTCTTCTCTCCCTTCTTTACAGTGTTTCTCCACCTATTGGACATTTCTGTCTCCTTTTTTTCCCATGGGAAATGAAAGTCCTACTCCCCTCCCCAGGGTGTCTGCTATTTCAGAAGAGAAGCCAAAGAATTTGTAACCCTGCTTGAGCCACCTGAGAGCTTGACAGCTCTGTAAAATTTTGTCACCTTTTAAATTCTCCTGAGGTTAGGTTCACTTTCTTATTTTCCATTCTGGCAGCATGTTAAAAAAGAATTGATAAATAAATTCCCCTGAACGTAAAAAAGCTTTTAATGCCATTCCAACAGATAAAGCACAATAGCTTCATTCCATCCTGCGCAATGTTAACACAGCAGCGTTTGTGAAAATGATGTCGGGAGATTAGATAACTCAGTTTCTTACTGTTTCTGAAATCCTATCTGATCAGTCTTTAAAATACTGCTCTCTGTTTCTGAAATCTTATCTGATCAGTCTTTAAAACACTGCTCTATGCATGCAGTGAAGTCTTTATTGTACATTCAGTTTTATAAAGTTCAGACTTTTATATTGTGAAGTATCACATTAGAAAAGCAGAAGCCCTTTCAAGCGGCTTGCTCTGCCTCGTAGCTGCCTTCACGTTATCCATAACACACCGTTGTGTCTCTCCTCACACTTCGGTGTGGCTCAAACAATTTTATTGATGAGCGAGTAACACAGCATTCATTTTCCAGGCTAAGAGGAACTCATACCAGTATCACAAAAGAGGTTATCTATGCTTCGTCTAGTACATCTAACATGTTTTTACAAGGCTCATCCATAGTACCATTCTGTTGATTTATTCTGTAGTTCAGTTATTACTTCATTCTATAACTCGGTGCAAAAAAATCTCTTATGGCTGGTGCAAAGGGTATTGTATCTGGCACAACTAATTATTACTGATGCCAGCTTTGACTGCATTTCAGTGTAATTTAATTGTTCCCAATTTCTAAATCGACGTTATCTTGTTAAACCCACATGCAGAGGCTCGCACTTACGTTCTCTTAGGAAATAAGCTCGTCCTGGATCGGCTGCTGCTCAGGTGCTTCCTTCTGTTGCGAATACAACTTCTTTTTTGCTGCTGGATCCGTGCCCTCCACGCTGTGCCTGGGCAGGCTCCTGGGAAGTGTGCTGAGGAGGACACTGCCAGATCTCCCCGCAACTGTCCTCTAGCTGCCAGCGAGGTGCGTCTCCTCTTTTTATACCTGTGCTCCCTCAGGAGTCCTGTGGGCTCCTGAACGTCACAGAATCAATTACCTCCGGGATTTCAAAGGGCTGCGTTCAGCATCCTCTCCTTGTGCGCGCCAGGACGCAGGCAGGCAGGCAGGCTGCGGGGAGGGGGTTATGCCTGTTGTGGTGGGTCATTCGCATGTCTCCTTTCTATCTTCCAAAGAGTGAAGAGCAAATAATAATAACCTGGCGCAATGAATGACAAATTTATTTTGCAAAGTAAACTTCTCTTTCCCTTTAGAACAGCATTTTTCCTTCTACCCCACAATAACGGAGTTAACCATTAACACCTTCCCACACTGCCTGCTCAGGAAGGTTTATCTCTTTGCCTTTTTCTTTTTCTTCTGATTATCAGCCTTTTCCTCCTCCTCTGTCAGGCGCACTGCTAGCATTAGTGGGGCAGTTTGTGCTTCAGTCCCTCGCAGATATCGCAGCTTCCCACCAGGCACAGACAGCAGTCAGAGAGCCTTGCTCTGTGCGTGTGTGCTGGAAAACGGCAAGGGTCTTCTTCGGGCTCCTGCATGCCCGGCAGCTTTTCATTCCTGGAACAAGGTTTAGGGAATTCCTGTTTAAAAAAAATACATCTCTCTGATGTCAAGAAGACCAGGACAGTTCAGAGGAGTTAAAAATGAGGTACTAGTATAAATTCCACCTGCTGTTTTTTAGTATTGAATTATAACGCCTGGAATTAGTGGGGACCCAGCCCTTCCTGTCTCAGGGCTTGTGTGATTTGATGCTGCGAAGAAACTTCAGCAGGTGAGATGACTCATACGTCTGTTGCAGAATACTTCTGCCTTGCAGCAGAGCACTCGTCCCAACTGTCACTAGGTCTCAGGGAAGGGCAGTTCATCTGGTGCGCAGTGTGTAACTGTGCGTGCAGGGGGGCAGCAGCATCCAGCACTGGTCTTTTGGCCATTGACTTTTTGCTGCTTCTTGCAGTGAGAAATTAATTAGGTGATTATGGCTCAATATCCTCCTTCCAAAATGTAGGATCTCAGGAAGCAGTGGCCCAACAGCCAGGAAGGTTGGTGTGCTCGGAAAACCAAATGGCTCCATGGCACGTGGAAAAATGTGCGCTGTTGCTGTCAGGCTCTCCCAGACGCCCCAAGAGCTCATGTTCCCTTCGGTATCAAATCAGGGCCAGGCCAGTTCACAGAGGAATCAAAAGAAAGATTGAACAGACCAAAGCAGGAACTGGAGCAGCCTCTGAACTGTGCAGCTGATGAGGGGCCTTCAGTGTAATCGAGAAACAAAACAATTCTTTGAAGAGAAGCAAGGAAAACTACTGTCTTCCTTCCAGATGTAAAGAGAAAAAGAAATGGCACTAGCCTGTTCATGAGGAGAGAATCTGCCATGCAAATCAGCCCGATCAATGTATACCGTCTCTACTCCTGAATATCGGACAAGGTGATTTCTTGGGTAGAACAGATTTTTCTAAAAACGGCTATGCTGATGCACATGACTGTGCACTGCCTTGGAAGTGCAAAGGAGCTTTTGCTGGTATATTTGAAGTAATCTGTTTGTGTTCTCTCATGTGTGAGGTCAGTTGCACCAATCTTTCAGCATGACTTATTTTTCTTCCACCGTCCTGGTGCTACACTGGCTGAACAGATGAATCAGACCACATTGTTAAACCAGTCCAGAGCCAATGCTAAGTATTTCAAGGTATTATCCTTAGCATGTTTTGGGGGTAATTCTTTATTCACCTGGTCCATTGCCTTAGACAGAGCTGCTGTAATATACTGGGTGATATTTCACAGATCAAGAGGAATCAATCTATAACTGACTTGTTTATGGCTGCCTGCTGCCCAGCTTGGATTAGGAGGATTGTGATCTGCATTCTCATCTCAAGCTCAGTGCTTTTAAAGAAGGCTGTATAAAGCTCTGGTCTCCTGGGGGGTTCCTTGCCCTGATTGAGATGGGTTCCTGTCGTGCACAGCTGGACCAGCAGGATTTACGCCACAACAAGCTGCCTTTATCACTTCAGATTAACAGCGTGGGGCAGCAGAGTTGTCTAAAAACCCTCCAAGCTCTTTGGGGGCACTTTAGGAGTTCTTAAACAATGTAAACAGAGCAGCTTTTCCGTCCCTGGGATTTCCTGTCCTAGCTTTATTCAAAGCCTTTGTATCTTCCCAGGACCTATAAAGGTCAGTCCTGGAGTTCCTTACACGAGGATCCTTGAGCTCTCCGTCTGGCTCGTGAGGCTATTTCAACCTCGAGTCCCACAATGTTAAAGAGCTGATGTCTCCGGATCAAAGCTGGTACAGACGGGATCTGGTGTTGGTTGGAGCTTGTGTTGCACCCATCTCAGACTAAGCTGCCAGCTATGATCTTTGTTCTCATGATCGTTTTCTTGTTTACACAGATTTCCTCCTCTACACAGACAGACTTGATACCCTCTACGCATAGCTCTCTACGCGTTCTGTTCTCTGCGCAGATAGATGTGATACTCTGTGCATGTGCAGGAGGGTGGTTCTGGCTGCTGTTCTGCTCTCTGTAGTCTGAGAGCCGTTCCGCATGTTCCAGTGGCATTCAAAGATGAAAGCAAGTCTAAATGTACTAAATGTGTGAAAGCATTCTTCATGGGAGCTTCAGTTTAGGAGTAGCAGCATAACAATTTGGTGCAACAAATGACAAATTTGCTTTGCAAAATAACAGCTTTTTCTCCTTAGAGAGTATCACTTGATCTGTACTTAGAACCTTTTCAGTTTCTCCCCACATCTCTCCTCCTTCCTACTGCAACTAATTTTGTTAGCTTTCTACTAACTCCAAAACATGAGGTATTTAACATTCAAATTATCTCCTACAGATCAGCACTTCAGCCGAGCAATGCTCAGTGGGTAACAGGCTGCTTTCTCTCTAAAGCCCAGCTTAAATCAGTGAAATGATCCTGCTCACCTTGTGAGGTTGAAACTAATAACAGTAAGAAGCAACCCATCAGATGGCAAAAACATTCCTTATTCTCAGTTGTCAAAGCCTCTTCAGCACCTCTCCAAAATGTCACAGGCAGTGGCTGTCGATTCCTGACTTCTCTAATCACTGCCAAGCTTGATAGAGCCACACACAACTGTTCTCTGTAGTTTTTTTCTCCCTGGCAAATGCTCTGGTGACTAGCTTATCGCAAATGTCCCAATGCTAAATTAAACAACTGACTGGAACGATTAGGAGTTACATTTTCTGCTTAAGTTTGTCATCTTAGAGGCAGGATGGGACATGTACTTTCGGTTCTAATGTCTTATTCCAAGTGGCAGAGCTAAGGCACTTTATTAGTTAACCATCAATCATTTACCTTTCATTCCAAAGTTCCTCAAATGCAAAAATGCAATCATTTCAGTGGGAAGCAAGCAAATAAGAAAGAGCTGAGAGGAAAAAAAGGGGGGAGGGAAGGGGGTTGGTCCATGTTACCATTTACTCCTAAGGAAGAAACAGAGAACTCAAAGGTTAAACAGAACAGGTGGGCTGAGACATGCCCTGTACGTACTTGTTTTTTCCATGTTGGCAGAATAAAGTGCTGGGATTTGGATCTTCAGAAACTCCAAACTTAATCCATTGAACATCAAAAGATTTCCCAAAGCGAAATTTCCCTTGAGGACTTTGGATTGATAAGAAGCTGAATACAAACATTTATCAAAATAATATATTTTGAGAAAAAGCCCCTGTGGAGGAGAGCACAGACTGCACTATGAGAATGAGTCTGAAGCAAGGGATCAGATTAAAAATAGACAAAATAAATCAGTAATTCAAAATATACAAGAAAGTGCTAGTAGGAAGGACTGTCTCACAGAGTTAAAAGCCTATTTGAAAAGCCTACTTAATCTTCAAACATGAACGCATCACTGAGGCCACAATAGACCAAGTGGCACCAGCCTGCAAGATGTGCATCTGTCAGGAGGCCTGACGGGCTCTGCGGGTGAGACCCATTTATAGAGCTGGTACCTGTCTGGCTCTGTTTATTTCTTAGCAGAACAGGCAGGAGCATTTCAGCATCACCCAAGTGAACTGCCAGGAATTTCAGCCAGTTACAGCCAGTTGTAGGCTTAAGAGATACTGGTTCCTAAATTTCTGGCTCTCTAACCACCACCTGCCCAGGCAGACAGGGCTCAGATGCCAGCAGTGAATCTCAGATAATTAAGGCATTTCCCTCTGGTCTCCATTGCCGTTTCAGTTTGGAAAGGAGGCTTGGCTAGAAGGTTACACAGCGCACGGAGCCGGGGAAAGGGGAGAGCTGCGTTTGAGCCCAGCTCTGTCACTGGCTCACTCGCATTCCTAAAAGCGCCTTCGACTGCTGGTTCTTGGATGCCGGCTGCCCCGGTCTCAATTTTTGGAAGCACTGAGAACAGACTCTGAGATGCAGCAGTGTAGGAGAGGGTCCATGAACACCCACCCCCTGCCCAGCGAGCTCTAGCAACTACCGCAGACAAAATCCCTCGCCGTCAGCGGGCAGGCTGGAGGTTGGCCAGGGCAGTTTTTGTGACTTGTTTCCCTTCGGAATCCAAATGCTGCTATTAATGCACCCAGCCAGAAAGGACTTGGAGAGCTTCTGGTGAAAAACAGAATCTGAGTGTTACTGATGTCTAAAAAGTAAAATGTAGTTTATGAACAGGGAGTGAGAAAAGCCACATTTTCAATAAGGGCTGAAAAACTAAAGCAGTTTGGCTTACTTTTTCCCTGCCTAATAATAATAGAAAACCTGAGGATAAAAAGACCTCAGTGTGCAATGCTATGGCACATGTACAAGGTATGGTAATAAATGGTCTTACCGCAAATCCTTGTAAAGGCACACAAGAAAAACTGCAATGCAAACCAAAAAAGAAATGTAGGAATACATAAAAAGGCTAAAGATGATTTGGACCTGGCAAAAGTCTTCATCTCTGAGCTCTATCTCTACACAGAATGAGGTGCTGATAAAATTGCCATTTGCAGTTGTAGAATCGATTTTAGCTTTGAAACTCACTGAAATTTTTTAGGCTTTGCAAAATCATTCACCCAACATACTCACTCCTACAGATAGCTTCCTTTTCTAAAATTTCCAGATCAGCTGAAATGAGTGTGTCAGCGTGGTGTAGGTAGAAGGTATGCACCAAAGTGGGCTAATGGCACCACCTACTTGCTGTTCAAAGGCTGCGTGTCTCCGCGCAGAGCCTGGCAATACCATCAAAGTGCTTGATAGTTTCTAAAGGGAGACTAGTGAGAGAGGGAAAGGGTAGGAGCTGCGTAAAGGCTTGAGATTTTGTCTTCCTATTTCTACTTTAAATATCTAATACAATTTGGTGGAGGTGGGGAGGCAGAAGAGGATAAAGAAAGATCTTTAACCTGGAAACCCACGGTATCAGTTGCAATATAAGTGCGTGTTTTACCCTTGGCCTGCAAACCTCGAACTGAGAGGACCAGAGCCTCTTAGGTGTATGTGGGCAGCACCACCAAATTCAATGCACCGTTAGCACTGCTAAGGCTCTGCCCTTCTAATCCGTATCGATAGGATCTCTTTTGACATTTGCTTTGATGAGATTTCTCTATCCTGTGTTTTTGTGTCCTAAGCAGTCTGTGTATGGGACCTGAAAGGGCAGAATTTATTGGCTTCCTTGAGCTCCGTGTTTAACCCCTACCCATGGGTAGCAATAGCTCTGTTAATTATTTTAAGAGTGGGGTTTTTCCTTAGGTCTTTCATGTCAGAAGAAATTCTTCGTCCAGGTGTCACTAGCCTGTGTAACTCACAGCCATATGCATTCTCCGACTGTTTGTAAAGTCTTCTGCATTAAAAAAAAAGGTGAAAGCTTTTTAATCCAATTGCTCAGAACCTTTGAAATTATTTTTATTAATATAATTTTAATTCAAGCACTTGGAAACAGCCTGGCACATCCTTTTATTACAAAAATCCTTCTATTATAAATGCCTCACCCCTTCAGTAGAGAAGTAACTGATCACAGGAAAACCTGACCAGTTTTCCCAAAGAACTTAGGCCCTCCAGTAACGAGCCTCTCCAGCGAAACTAATCCGGCTGCATCTGATGTTTCAGGGCTGCAAAACAGGCAGAACAAACTGATTTCTTTAAATACCACACAGAGGCCAAACAGAGCACAAGCCATGTTCCCCCCCCGCCCTTGTAGCTCATCTCATCAAGACACCTCCGTCTCCGAGCGGGTACGGAATCAGGACAGGGAGGGAAAAACAAAACACACCAAGACCCCAAAGAGCCCCTGCCCGGAGAGGGCAGAGCGGGGACGGGGCAGCGCCGCTGCCGGCGCCCTCGCGGGGGCAGCTCAAACACCCGACAGGCCAGGCGGCCGCTGCGGCGGCGGCGGCTCGGCGGCAGCGCGGGGGGAGCCCGGCGGCAGCGCGGCGCCTCTCGCCGGGGAGGCGGGGGCGCCGCGGGCCGCCCGTAGCAACGCGCGGCCCGGGGCGGTTGCTAGGGGCGGGAGGGGGAAGCGCTTCCTGCCGGGCGGGAATCGCTTCCGGGTGGCGCCGAGGCCTGCGCGGCGGAGCGGAGCGGAGCGGGGCGGTGCAGCGAGGTGAGGCGAGGTGGGCGGCGGCGGCGGCGGCGGGAGCGGGAGGGGCCGCGGGTGCAGGCGGCGGCCGCAGAGCGGGCTGTAGGAGAGGCTGCGGGGCCCGAGGGCCGGCTGGGGCCGTGCGCTGCGGGTGCCAGCGAGGGGCGGCCGGGCGCTGGGGCTGCTGCCGGGCCGCTTCTGCGCGGCGGTTTCGGCGTGGCCGGGGCGGCGGCGGCGGCGCGGCGGGAGCCGCCTCGGCCGGTGCGGCGAGCCGTGCGCGGGAGGGCCGGGGGCGAGGTGTGCGCCGAGCCGTCTGCGCTGCAGGCGAGAGCCCTCCTGAGGAGGGGTGCGGAGCTCTTGGTGCCCCTGCCCCGAGGCTGCCGCGCAGCCGCCTCTCGTGGCGGCCCCCGGGCACGACTGCCGAGCCCGGCTGCCTGGCGCCGGCTCCGGGAGCCCCCGAGGAGCTCTTAGGCACTAACGGCCTCACTTTCAGAAGTGATGAGCACACACAAAGCCCGCAGAAGCCGATGCAAGGTGCCTGGTTTCATCCAGACACCTCCTAGGTAGTCTCAGAAATCCAGTGCCAACATCTTTTTTTCCTCTTCCTTTGAGAGAAGCTTTAACGTTCTGCACCGATGCTTTTGCTCTTCGTCTCTATTGCAAGAGGAAGCTAATATTATAGTATCTAGAGTGCTCTTGGGACTTCATGCTGTAATAATTATTTGTATAGTGACAGGTCTTGAAAATGCCAGCTTGGAAACGCATGGCAGCAAAAAGAAGGTTTGATTCTGTCCTTGCTCTGTTTAGCTGGCTAGTTTATGGCCTTGATCCTGAAAACACGTGGCTGTTAATCATAGGGCCTGATCCTGCTCCCAGAGGGATAATTACATCATCCTCCATTGGCATTGCTGAGCAAAAAACTGAGGCTGCAGCTGTGAGCAGCCTCTTGTTGACTTCGTGATACAGCTCTGGCTTTGCTGCAGGAAAACATACTTTTGTGTGCAGTTGGCTAGTTTGCTGTAGAGCCTTAACAGAGGAAAGACAGAAAAGCTTTACATAATTTAAATCAGTTCCTGTATTGTGCTGACACTGTGGCTTACTCCACTGGTATGTTCCTGTGAGATGGCAAGGCTTGTTGGAAGAGGCGATACCTGTTATTGGATCAGGTGATTATACCAGAGAGAGAAAAAACAGACAAGTTTCCAGGTATATAAGCCCCATCTGAGTCTGAAATTGGAGTTTCAGTCTTTAAAACTAAATACAGAAGTTAAGAATTATTACTTTGAGTGTAACCATATTAATAGGTTAGGGTGTCTGAGGGAAAAGGTGTTTGGTACCTGTGGAGAAGAAGGGATGTTTACAAAGGAAGAGATGGTGAAATTCTCGGCTTCTCTGAAACAGTCATAAATATCCTGCATGGAACAGCTGGATGAGCTGCAAGGCAAAATGTAATGAGGTAGTACTCTTGATGGAAAAACACATTTTTCATGCTTTATATTCACTGCAAAAAGTGATGTGGCAGACACTGAGCCCTAATTCTCCAGTGATCAGCCTTGGCCTTTTTAACTTGTTTAACCTTGGCCTACTGACTTGCGTAAGGTTGAACTCCCTTGAGTTTGCAGGTTTGGGGCTTTTGTTAACCACAGGAGTCTTTTTAAAGCAGGGAATTTTTTTGGCTAATAATAGCAAAAGTTAGTTTCAGCTCCACTGATACCAGCAAAACTAAGGGGCCTCATGTGAATTGCCTGCTAGCTACTGTGACTAACTGGAGCATGGTGTCAGTCAGGTTTTCTCTGAGCTTGTTTCATGCTGTGGCCCTTAATGTGGTAGTGGCAGCTGGTACCACCCTTCATGAGAGCTCGCGGTGCTTGTCACATCACTGGGGATTTTTTAGAAAATTACTGCTGCCCTGGGGAGAGGTGAAATAGGAAGAGGGAAAGGCAGGGCAATGTGCAGACTATGAGAATAGGGATTTTTTTGTTTTGATTGCATATGCAGCAGTTCCTTTTTTTGATTTTGTGTGTTGGTATTTTAGGTTTATGAATCAAGAGTATCAATAGGAGAGTGCAGAGAAAACCCCAAGTGAGGAATGGAGCAGCGTCTGTTCCCCTCTGTTTGAGGAGAAGGGTGGGCAAGAATGAAGCTTTCAAAGGGCATCCTAGCAAATAAAGTCCAGACAAAATACAACTCAGGGGTGAAACTTAACCCTGATTCTATTTCTTTCCTTAGAGTCTGCTGCCTTAGCAGCTTGGGGGAAGAAGAGGGTAAAGATAAAAGCAGTATAGATGACTCACATTTATACGTACTTGCTTAATGCCGCTATATGTCCAGCATAACCGTTGGGACTTACTGAGCCTGCGTGGCCTAACATGTATCCTAGCTCAATAAACAGATCCAACTGCAGCCCGTGCCTATTGAATTTTAAGCAGAATTTGAAAAAAAAAATCTCCTTTTGCTGAAGTACAGACCAGGAAGGGGCCTCTAGTGGTCACCTATTCCATCTCCTGAGTCAAAGGCAGGCTTAAATATACTCACACCCCATCCCAGGCAAATGTTCATCTGATCCGTTTTTCTGAATCGCCAGTAACAAGGCTTCTGCAGTCTCTCTGTCCCAGTGGCTAGCTGTCCTTGCAGCTGGGATCTTTTTCCTGCCTTTTTAAAAGGTGTGGTACCCAAGATAAGATGCTGTACTTCAGCTGAATTAACACAAAATAATTGTTATTTGTGGCTTATATATGCAACTCCTTTTAATATGTCACCAAATTATATTCACCTCTTGTGCAACAGCTTTGAGTTGTTGATTCATCATCAAATTTATGAACTGTAGCTCTACTCGAATTCTGCTCCGTTCACGCTTTACCATCTTTCTTGACTTGGTCATGTCTTCATATTGTAGAAGTTTACTGCTAGCTGGAAAAATAGAGATTTATTTGGAGAAAATTTCTGGGAGATGGATTACCACCCTTCAGCTGAAACATGCATACACTAAAGTTAGTTTGCAAGATTTTGCTGATGTGAGGGATAAAAGGGAAATGGATATATATAAATGAATAGTGTTGATTGGGTAGGTACACGCTGGAATCTTTTTTGTGAAGTTGATTGTGTCCATTGTATATAAGCAGCTGGATACATTTTCCCTATTAAAATAGACTTGCTCAGATACAGATCAGGATAACTGAGTAAAACTAATCAGAACTGAGTTCTGATGACATCTCATACTAAATGGATTTCCCTTGTGTGACTTTCTGTGGAGCACTCCAGCAATTCTGGCAGGAGAGTTCACCATTATTGTAGAAAGCCATTAGTCATTCATAGAGTGAATTGATGGCTCCATTAACAAAAGATGAAGGAAAGGATGGTTTTGTGGTTGAGAAACTAGCCTGGGACTCAGGAGATCGATGTTGAACTTTGCCACAGACTTACACATGACCATTGCAAGTCACATAGGGCTTAGTGTAACCAGCAGCTAAAGCCTGTGCTTAACTTTAGACACATAACTTATTCTCATGTCTTCAGCAGATGTACTTTCTCTGTGGTTTGTTTAGATCAGTTCTAGAAGTCAGTTGGCTACAACATCTAAGATGAAGTTATGATCAGAGCTGAGGTATTCGTGTTCTCCTACGACATAAAGCAAAAGTGAAAATGTGTAAATCATGTGCAAGAGCAGCCTCAGGGATAAACATATTCTTGCTCATTGGGCTTTTCCCATATTGTTCTGCAGTCAGTACTTCTGTCATATTTTTTTTTGTCTTCCCTTTACCTACAAATGGGCTATTACAAGCATCTGAGGACTGTTTCCTTAGGCAGGTGGTAAAAGACAGTCATCTAAATAGAATGCAGATTTCATTTCCATCTTTGTTACTGATTTTGTAGACCGAGGGTATCTTAGAAAAAACAGTGTAAGTTAGTCTGTAATTTTTTCTTAATGGAAAGTAAACAGTGAAAAACATGACTCAATTGCTCCCTCCCCCTTCCTTTTCTTTTCTTCTCCTAGAATTTGGTGGTCTTGAGAACATTAGTGAAGAAAGGTGCTTACACTATGGCTGCTGAATTGGATTTCTCTCCACCTGAAATCCCAGAGCCCACGTTCATGGAGAACGTGCTACGCTACGGACTCTTCTTTGGAGCCATTTTCCAGCTTATCTGTGTGTTAGCCATAATCCTGCCAGTTTCGAAGTCCCATAAGACAGTAAGCAGCACTCTTTAATACTGATTGATGGGCAGAATCATGGAAAACAGGATGGGAGGGAACTTGAAGTAGCTAATGGAGACACAGTGGTCTGGGATTAGTGATGGTTCCATAGTCCGTTCCCTTTCCTTCCTTTCAGCTTTCCCACCTCCAGCTGGCTTGTGTCTTGTGACTTAACCTCAGATTAGAAAGGCAGGAGCAAATACCTGAGCCAACTTCTCTGAGTATCGGCCAGAAAGAATGACCTGTGACCTGACGTACCGGCCAGGTGTGCTGAATGTGCATGCTGTTCCTGACTGCACTCAGGAAAGCTCAGACTTTAATCCCAAACCCACATTGTCATTGTACAATTAATCCCCATTAATTGCTGGGCAGGGTGTCCCCTTTGTAGGAACTGCCTTTTGGGAAATGACATGGGGCTCTAGTTTGTGTGTGATTCTTGGAAACAAGTTACAGGTAAAATTCTAGTGTATTCTCATGTCAGTACTGAAAATCCCAGTCCTGACAGTAATCCTGTGTGGGCATGGGGAGGCCCCTTCGCTGCAGTGAGTACAAGAGAAAGTTAAAGTGAAAGGCTGAGGTGAGCTACACCATCTTCCATTTACTTTAAATGGAAAATTAACCCCATCTTTGGGTTGATCTGCATAAACCTGGCTTTTTTGTTAAAAGACAGCTCCATGTGCTTCGTTAATTTGGGGGACAGATGCATCAGTGGTGGTGATCAGGCAGGAAGTTTAGTGGTTTGATACAGATCTTGTCTGAATGCATATGATATAAATTAGTATTTTCAGTTACAACTCAGCAGGGAAAGTTTTGTTTAAAGGCTCTCTTTATTACAGTCTTTGCTCCATCTTGTGCAGAGGAAACCTAGAAATCTTCAGCAGTATAAGGAATGAATATTATGTATCAGAAGCTTGTAAGAGAGAAGACATGTCTAGCCTGGCTGGGGAAAGAAGTGCTTGAGGATTTGAGGATGAGGTACAGAATGAAGGAAAAAGACTTTTACGGGTGTTCTTAGCTCACTGTAGTATAGAGGGGTTAAAATATTGCAACAGAGAGGACAGAGTAAGACATTCTTCTGTACCTCAGCCACCACAGTTCATGACTCAATTTCAGTTTTGATGGTCAGTGAAGATGCATTGATGTATTGGGGTGTTGATACTGCCCCAGCACAGGCACGTGCTCCCTCCTGCTAGTCATCCTGCTGCAGAAGCTGCTGCTTCCGGTGGAAGGATGAAGCGGGCAGCTGGAGTCCATGATATTCCAGCGCTGAAAGTCTTGCGCTGTTACTCTGTCAGAGTCCATGGTTTCCCCCGATAAAATTACAGGAAGTACTGAATACTGATTCTTGAAAGCTGAAAAGAATGGCAGCTTAAGTTTGAAGTAGGAAGCTGAAGGCCAGGCCCCCAATTAAAATGGCAAAGTTTATGGAACTGGTAGTGTTTAAAGCCATTCTTCAATGTCCTCATGCTATGCTTTTATTTATTTATTTATTTTATTTTTTTATTCCTGCATATACTGTCCTCTTGATTTACTGTCCACACAACTGATTTACAAGACCATAAACAATGGCAGATATTCTTCCAGATCTTGGGAATGATGCTTGAGTCTGCATAGGATGCTGAGGAGTTTCTCTGATTTGTGAGGCTTCAAGCTTTTAAGACTACCTTGGTTTGAACATTAGAAGGCAGCAGTGTGCGTTTTATGGTAGCGGTACACACTATACCCCTGAGTAATAGCTGTATGTTGCTCCATTTCTCCAGAGCTTGCCAGCTCCCTGTGCGTCAATTAGAGCCTTTAGAAAGCCAGCCAAGTCTCCTTCCTTGGAAAGCCACACAGATGTGCGTTGTAATAGCCCAATAACTTGAGAGATGGTTGAACCGAGCTCCTTGATTAAAAGGATACTGTCAGATGCTCGCCGCCTCCTCCATTGTCTGGAGCACTCTCTTGGAAGCTTGAAACTAGCATGTCTTGCTCTGCCTTTTTTGTG
Organism: Rhea pennata; assembly: GCF_028389875.1. Classification (NCBI taxonomy): domain Eukaryota; kingdom Metazoa; phylum Chordata; class Aves; order Rheiformes; family Rheidae; genus Rhea; species Rhea pennata. The sequence continues at coordinate 7,134,163 of NC_084678.1, forward strand.
TGTTCTTTTCCAGTTGGCACAATCTGACTGATAGAAACCAAGATGCTAAAGCAATATTTATACTCAAATGCATTTAATGAAAGGAGGCAATCTGCATGTGTGTGCTTTCTCAGATGAGACTGGCTCTGTTCCCTTGTGTTTTTGCAAGATAACTAAAGTTTATTTCCCATAGTTGAAATATTATCTGTCATCTTGCCTGAAGGAAACAAGCAGGATATCTAAGCATTCCTTGCTAATTCAGGTGAAGAGAGCTTTAACTCCTAAACCAAGGCCAGAATCCAGGAAAGAAGCTCCATACTTCATGCTCTTAGTACCATTTGGGGAATTATATTTTTTGCCTTGCAATCGATGAAGGTTATCATTTTACAGAAATTCCTACTAAATGTTTCTGTGCGCACTGGTTATACAGTATCTTTCCCTTTTCCCAATCTGAATAGTTTTCATTTAGTATTGATTTTCTTCTTGCCTTTAAAGTTGTTTATTTTTTTCTCAAAAGCTTGTTTTAGAGACGAGCTTATAACAGCTTCTCTGGTGCACAGTGAATGGCTGCTTCTGTGCATAAACTCGTACTCATCAAAAAGCACATGTGGAAGAAGCAGAGATGGTGCTGCTCAAATCTCATTAAACATGGACTCTTTGATACAGATGTGCTCCAGAACAAATACCCAGCACTTGCATGTAGACCTGTTGTTTGCTTCTTTTTGCTTACGCTCAAATTTTCGAGGAGTTTGAGAGGTAAACTGTGAGCAAATTGCTAAAATGTTACTGACTGACTATTTCTTAATTGATCCTTGTAGGACTCGGACAGTTTTGAGGCTAAGAATTCAGAGACGGTGAAGAAGCCAAAGGCAGCTGCTCCACAGATGAGCAAGAAACCCAAGAAGGAGACCAAAAAGAAACGATAAAGGCCCTAACAGATGAGCCTAAAAAGACACAATATCACCTGTAACTCCAAGGAAGCTTGATTGACATCACAGGCAACTAACTATATTAAATGGGTTTCTGGCACTGCGATTCTTTACCTGTCAGGGGACAAGGGAGAGGAGCTTAAGAGTGGATAGGGAGGGCTTCTGCGCAGATTTCTTACAAGCAAAGAGGACTTCCTCTATCCAGGACTTCAGTCGACATGATTAATGTTTCAGTCATCATCAAAGTGACTTATCGCATGTCTGATGGGTAGAAAGGCTTGTGGTCCTCTCTCTTCCATGCTGGCCAGGGTTGTATTAAAGTCCCTGTGGAAGGTGGAATGTGGGTTTGCTATTGCTATTGTATTTTTGAAGGCAGAGGGATCAAATGGATCAAGGATACCACACTACACAGCTTTGTATTCATCTGTATTGTCGTCTTGTCTGAAATATATAGCTGCATTTTATGGCTTAATGATGATGGCTTTGTTATATTCTTTAGTTCTTTGAGTAATAACTCATCAGATTCCAGACTACTCTAGATGAAAGCCTTCACTTCCCCAGCGTTGCTACCTCTTTCTTCTCATTCCCCACCCTATCTCTTCTCCTTTCTTCTTCCAGTTTTGAAAGTATGTATAAAAGATTTCAGGGATTTGGGACTATGGTGGGGCCTGGAGTGAATACAGGAATTGGGGAACAATTTGATTCAGAAAGTTGCAGAATCTAATGCCAATAGTAATGAGGTATTCTTGGAAACTTGGGAAGATCAGGTACTGCACATTGGAGAAAAGCTGCTCTGAGATGTGAGTCTGAGTGTTGCATTTGCTTTGTATTGAACTTCCTAGCTGTGCTGCTGGTTAATTCTTCTGTGAGCTAGCTGAGTCCTAACCACGGGCTCCATTTCAACATGGCTTAGGTTTGCTGCATCTGCCAACTCCCTCCCAGCGTTACCTGGTATAGTACTGTGTCTCCTCTCATTGAATTCTTCCTGAAGGTAAATATAATCGCAGCCTGAGGAAATGTAGTATTTTAAAAGCCAAGACAAGGTAAGCTGGCTGTGTAGCATGACTACATGGCACAAGACACTATGTTCCCTCAGGCTCTGGCTCTCCAGGGCCAGGGACAATCTAGTATTAGATTTGAATATGGCTAGACAGGATGGGAAACAGATAGGTGATGAAATAGTATCTAGGGCAGCTCAAACTTCCTGATATCAGCTCACATCTTGGTTTGTTTGAACACGGATGAGTCAATGGGAGGAGAACCTGCTGTTTTAGGCGCACCCAGGGTTCAGAGGAGCTTTGAAGGGTTTCCTCTGTCAGGAGCTGCAAGTCTCCAATCAGTTTTGCATACATTGGCTCCCACCCGCAGTTCACAAATGCCATGTGAACCCAGATAGAGCAACAATGTTGCAGGAGCAAGGGATGTCCAGAGTTGTGCTGCATGTGTTCTCCAACAAAGCCAAACGCGCATTTACAGGAGCCTCTCATTGCTTCCCTGCCCCAAGTTCACTGTTCTCTGATTAGAATGCTGACACTAAGTTTGTACCGCTTAAAATCCAGTGTAGCGAGTGCTGCTTTAAATGCAGCCTTTATTCTTTTCAGCTACATAAAGGTAATCCTAGCAGTACAGAACAAAATATGAAAGATCGAAGCACTGTAAGGTTACTCTGTGTTCTGAGTGCAAAGAAACATCATAAAAATTTCCCACACAAATAACAAAGAACAATACTGTTCTGAGTTCCCCTTTAGGAGCCATGTTCCTTTCTGCAATCTGCAGGGGAAAGAAAAGCTTTGCTGCTCTCCTGGATAGGTACTGTGGATCATTTGTTCCATTTTATTAAATGTGGATAGTTGGTCACATAGCTGTTTCATCTGACAACTCTGGCTTTCTACAGGTGACCTCAAGCTGGGTTTTAATGCTTTGTTCTAACAGAACTGCAAATATTGAAAGTGGCATACATATTACCTAAAATGCTTCCATGGCCAACAACTAGTTAGTGATAAGCATTGTACGGTTGTTACCCTGAAATGGCAGGCTACTACATCAGCATTGTGTTATAGCTGTGTAGAGGCTTATTTACTCATTGTTAAATAGAAATTATGGCTATTGGGGTGTGTTTTTGTTGGGAGGTGGGGTTCGAGATAAATCTGTCTGTTTCTAACAGCTTGATATCTACTTCAGTGCTCTTACTAGCCGAGCTTATAGCATCTTTTTAGAGATTATCAGTATCCCATGTATTTTATTTTGTCTTGAAATGTGTAATAAATACAACCAGAACCTCTTCATTAAAAAAAAAAAAAAAAAAAAAAACTCTTTAAAACTACGCTGCCTCTTTCTATGCATTCATTGTGAAACCTGCCAGAACTGGAGAACATAGGAATAGGCATGAATAACCTTATTCATAAAAATGATCCATTAAGAGAAAGCCTTTCAGATCCCTTAATCTGTGAGAAATTGGTTAATTAACACTGTCAGGCATGTGCATATTTGTGTTTGACTCAGAAGTAGCAAACTATCTCCTCGTACACCTTCGCCTTCCTGGAAGGAGGAAATGGTGCTGTGACTAAATTAATTCACCTCCCATGAGAGATTTTGGCTCCAAGACCCCCTGGGAAGATAGTAATACTAAAGGCAGTATTTGTTAGTAATACTAGCAGGGGATTAGATGGCGGTTCAGCAGACGGATAAAAGGGACTTTCTGTAGCCCCTTGGTGTGTGAGTAGCTCATGTTTACGTGGCTGGAGCGTGAAGCTGTCTGATGACTGTTTTTCAGCTAGGAAAAGGCTAAGTGGGCACTTGGTTCCCTCAGCAGAAAACCAAGAGGAGAGAAGGACTTGTGTGGTACCTCCTTTAATTCCCAAGTACTGTTCTGGAAGCTGTCTTGTAATTAACAACGCAAAGGGAGCTGCAGACCTCATTAAGATGTATTTTTTTGAAGGGAAGGGTTTCAAAGGTCTGCCCCCAGATCAGGTTGGTCTGGGATCCCAAACCCAGAAGCTGGGCTGGGAGCTGGGTTTCTTCTGCTGATGTACAGTAGGGAGTTCCTTTCTCTGAACAGCCCAAACCTCTGCTCTGAAGAAACATAGCTGAGTTGTGATTTCTGGGGGTTGGTTCTGGTCGTATTTAAGCAGATGTCGCTCTGTGGCTGCGCTGCTCTCTAGCTGCGGCTGTCGCCCTCCCCTCGAGCTGCGCCTGGGGCTCACAATGCCTCCTTGTGCTCCTCCAGTGCAAGCAGCACAGTCCCTGGAGACAGGCTAATAAGTAGCTCGTGACTGGAGTTCCCTGTTTGGAAGATTAAATCCCTGTTAATCTCGTTCAGACCTAATTTACTTTCATTCTCATACGCACACTTCTCTGCCTCAGAGGGAGACTGGTGAGGTTCCCTGCTGACGGGACCTGAACAGCCCGAGGCCTTCTTTGAAGAGGAGTGATGTTTGCACATTGGCCCCCAAGTTGAGTCTATGGGCTGAAGTTATTTCCCAGTCTGTCGTGAAGAATGTGAAAATATTCCTGCAGTGCCTGGAATTCAGGCAGGGTCAAGGCCGGAGGTGATACGATACTCAAGAAGAAAATAAGGAACTTGTAGGAGGGGAAGATCTGGTTAGTATTCACCTTTCCCAAGGCACAGCTGAACTGTTCCCCCATGTGCGTTTGTGAATTTTTGGACAGCCTGGACTGAGATGCCCCAAGGGCAGGGGTGCTGGGCTTCTCTCTGCAGAGAGTCTCAAACACTGATACTTCTTTCAGGCAGAAGTTAGACTGTTCGAAGCCTGTAGTCCGGGGCTCGTTTGTGGCCGAGATGGCAGAGATCAAGATGACTGTATTGATTTAGCTATTTGTATGCTAAACTTACGAGGTATCAGAGACTGAATGCAGTAAGGTGACGGGGCACTAAGTGGAGGGTGCTGGACTAAGGGCCTGGCTGCTTGTTTAGTGATGAAAGACTGCCAGATTTGGCACTGGGGAAGGATCTGACCCTCCTCTCCCACATCAAAACAGGATAATTTGGTGGAGTTTGGGTTTTTTTTTTTCCTCTCTTGCAAGAGATATGAATGCTAATCAATGTTTGCTTTAGCATTTCATCTTAAATTGCCAATTACTGCAGCCCCAAGGTCCTACTCTTCTCCTGTGGTACCAGCAGTTTGTGGCATTTGATCAGTTGTTCCAGGTTTGTGGGGGTGTTTTGTGGCTTTTTGGTATGTGAGCTGGTGCACAGCAGCTAGTCAAAAAGTCTCTTGCTCAGAGCTGACAACTGCAGGGCAATGAATTCAGCTTCCTGCCTTTTCCTTGAAGTTTAGCGATCTTCCTGTGTTCCATGTTGGTCTTCCAAAACTTGGCCTGTCACCTGAATTCACTCCCGTGGCCCCTCTTGCTGTTTCCACTCTGTAGACTGATGTCTGTTGCAGTTCTTCTGTCCTTACAGCCCAATTTTAACTGCCAGTGACAGACTGAGTATTGCCTGGTTTGGCTGATCTAGAGAAAGAACACGTGGAGAAAGCAGCCCAGGGTGAAGAAAGGGGTTGCTTTATAATCAGCCCCTTCAGCATGTTTCTCTCACCAGATAATTTTTTCAGCCAGCAGACTTAGCTGCTCGAGAAAGTCAGCTCTCTGCCTTGGGAACCTCCGGTCCACCAGAAAGCAGCAGCAGGCACATTTTCCTGCCCTTGAGCCGCAAGGAGTTAAAACCATTAAATATTAAGCTTCCAAGCTGTTGTGATAAGGAGTGCTACGGTACTGTGCACGCTTCATACGACCTGCTCAGATCCCGTTCTTGGCCAGCGCACACAGATTTGTGTTGTGCAATCCCAAACCTATTGCACTGTTCACTTCCCTCCTCTGAGCTTTCCTGGTTTCATTTAGTCCCCAAAAGCCTCTGTGTGGCTTTGATGCTGTTCGGATTCTGCTTGCAGGAGGTGGGAACAGCCGCACGCCAGACGGCCACAGCCCCTCCGAGGACCAGTGTGGGTGGTGGGGGCGGAGAGGCTGCCAGGTTCCTCCACGGCCTGAGTCCAGCCTTTCTCCCACGCTCATAAAAACACTCGTGTCTGAGATGCGACCAACCAGCCCTGAGAGAAGGAGCCTATTTCCAATCCTACTGCTTCTCTGCTTTACAGTCTCTGATAGCTTGTTCCTGGTAGATACAAGGCCGGGTAGATACAAGACCCAGTAGATACAAGACCCGCTTTAGGTCTCATTTACTTTGCTCCCTCTTAAAAATATCTGTTGCCTGGCTGGCGTCCCTTGTAGTGCTTGAAGATCTGGGCTCCCAAAAGGGGGATCTGTACCACGTTTTATCAGGGTCCTATTTACATGCTAAATGCAGCATTTTTGATTTGTAGAACTGCACGCTGGATCCTGATTTTGTTTCTTGCCTAAATCTCCAATGTGCTGCCCCTGTAAGTGTTAAGTACAAACAGCTCCAGTTCATAACTGGGGCCTCAGGAGGCATCAGGACTGGCCTGCGATTTCTTAGGTTTTGTCCAAGCTGTGGCTTCAGCCCAGGTGTCCTCAGCTCCAAAGCCAATTCCTGTTGCCTTCCCTGTGGCTGCTGCTTCTCTAACACCCCTTCTGAGCTTATAAATTAATCTCAGCAACAGCCAAAGTCCAGAGTACGGCGCGCGCTGCGGGCTGGGTGAGCCGCCTTGGGGCAGCGGCTCTCCCGGGGCGCGAGCGCGGCTGAGTCGGGCCCCGGCCCCGTCCTGCCGTTCTTGTGCCTCGGCTGTAGCCGCGCAGGCAGGGAGCCGTGCCGCAGCCGGGGGCTCGTTAGCTCACGTCCCTCCTGCCTTCAGAGGGCTTGTCCTGTAAATCAGCTCCCGCTGGGTGGGTTCGCGCTGTGAAACGACCGGACCGTGGCTGTTGGGCACATGAAGTTCCTCGAGGCTGCGGTGTCTAGGGAGCCGGGACTTTGGATGCTACAGCAGCTTCTTTAGGTGGCTGCAGCGGACATCTGAGCGTCCCTGGGATGAAGGGAATTGCTGGGGGAGGGGGGCTGTTTCTGAGAGAAGGGGCGAAGCAGCAAATATTTCTGTCCCTTCTTCCCCCCCTCCCCCCGTTATTTAGTTCAGTTTAAATTGAACGTGGATCCAAACATCATATGGTTTAAATTTCAGAGATTCAGACTTCAGCCTCCCTAGCCCAGCCCTCGCTCAAAGGACCAGCACTGAATGATGGGGGACCACCCTTGCGTCTGCTGGAGCTCCTTTTGGCGCTGATGTGACCGCGAGCGGCCGTGCGCGCGCGGGAGCAGCGCCCGCGGGACCTCTCCGCGGTCTGAGGAACGCCGCAGCACCGTCCGCTCTGCACACGCGCACCCGTACGCGCCGGGGAAGGTCGAGTTGATGCGGCTACGAGACCTTTGAACTAGCCAGTGACCCGTCTCCTCGGGAGGAATCCCCAGCTGCTCTGTTAGCAAAGCAGCCGGAAAGAAGGCTGTAAATCTCGTCCGTACAAATTTCCGTGGGCTTTTCTGAACTGCTCTTTTCTGTTGTCACGAAGACTGGCCAAAAAGCACAATTTCCACCACTGGGAAATACTAATGTTTTGTGTGTGGCTTTTCTCCTGAACTGAGGCAAAAAGTAAAAAGTGTAGAATTCTTGTCTGAACGATCTCCTCCAAAATATCTAATTCTGATCCTATCAGAAGGTTATATTTTATCAGTTATAAAGCAGACATGAAATGCTGTATTGAATGTGCAGGCAATTTCTTTCCAGAGCCGTTGATGAACTCCGGGTCGTCTCCCCAAACATTTCCACTGAGTCAGTGTTTTCCAGCAGCCCATTCCCCTAAGGAGTTTTGCACCGGCGCTAGCTGACCCGCGCAGCGCCAGAGGTGGGTGAGAGCCTGCTTTGCCTTCCCCTGGCCGGTGGAGCAGCCTGTGGCCACGCCGAAGGGCACGGCAGGTCTCGAGCTGCTGCCCACCCCCCTGCCCCTTTTCTGAGCCGTGTCCTGAGCCCATTTGCTGACTTCCTTTCAACTCCCTGTTTTTATCATACAACCCACCAGCCGTCGGCAAGCAGCTCTTGTTGCTCAGGTCCTGCAGACCTGGTGCTCAGTGCAGGAGAGTAGCCAGAATTAGAGTTTCTGCAATGAAATATCGCCAAACGGCTTGTACTGCAAGAGCTGTTCTGCTCAGTTCCCCCCAGCACATCAGCCCGTGGCCCGCAGCTCCGGCCTCCCTGACGGCTCTGACCGCTCTGATCATTTGCCGTCACGCACGCTCACTGTTCACGAGGCTGTGAAGTTCAGTGATCGTAAATTCTTGGGGAAGGAGCTGTCCCCGCTTCTGCGCCTGCCCAGCAGCTTGAACACAACCATTCTATTATTAAGAGTAATGATTTGGGAAAATATATTTGGATTGCAGTGAACAAAATGCAACCAGCCTCAGGAACAGGATCCATTAAACAGAACTTATTCACGCTTGCCAAGGAGACGTTCAAAAATAAATCTGGTTGCAGATGAATAGATGTTTTGTCATGAAGCCACAGCTATGGTTTGAGAGGTCAGGACGCAGATCAATCTTTGGACCCCAAAAGCATCCTGTTGCTTTACAGGACGGTTTGCCGAGTCCCGCGGAGCGATTCGCCGCAGCCCGCGGTGCGTTTTGAGGAGCTGCCGGGCGCGGGGCAGGACGCGGCCCCGCGGGGCGGGCGGCGCCGGCGCCCGCTGCGGCACGGGTCGCGCAGCGCCCTGGAAACGCGCCGCGGAGCCCCGGCGGGTGCTGACGCAGGGCGCATCGGCGGCTGCCGGCCGGCCGCACACCTGAAGGCGGTAATGAAGAAATCGCGGGCGTATTTTCTCCATTAACCTGGCAGCACTCCGGGTATACAAATTTTCATTCTTATTTTTCCTGATGGAGCTTGCACAAAGATCAGCAGGAAAGTAGGAAAATACCTACACACACCTTAAAATGATATTCTAACAAAAGATCAAGATGTGCTGTAACAACATCAGAAATACTCAGTGATGCATTTGAAATTCGGACGGGCCTTTTTGTCTCTGCTTCAGCCTCGCTCTATAGCCCTGTTCCCCTCTCCAGCGGGGGTTTTACTGGTGCTGTTTAAAAGTGAACGGAAAAAGACACCCCAAGAAAAAAGGTTTCAGGTGAGACATTATCACCTTGAGTTGGGTAAGACAGATCTTGGATTTCACTGTTTAAGGAAAAATATTGAGTGGGGCAGGAAGCAAAGGAAAACGGGCAGATGCCGGGGAGCGGCTACGGACGCCGGCGCTCGTCCTTCAGGCTCAGGACTTCGCGTCTCAGGAAGGCACTGAAGTGTGCTGAGTTGCTTAAACCTAAACGGGTTTAAATTGTGTTATCGGCAATGCCGTGTGTTTAATGTCAGCGTGTTACCAGGGCGCATTCCTGAACCAGAGCCCATAAGATAAGGGGCTGGTTTCCAAGAGTATCTGCTAGCCATTTTCAATTTGCACGCTGGCATCTTCTGCGAAGGAGCAGCCGCGTGGCACATTCGGTCCAGCGTGTTAGAGGGCGCAGGGCTCCCCGCTGCTCACCTCCAAGCCGCCGGCCGGGGGGGAAGGAGGAAAACAAAATTCAAATATTTATAAGTCATAATTGCATCTCAGATTCGGGTCTGGATCCAGCAGAGGCTGAGTCACCCCAACCGGTTCCCCGGCGGGGGCGTGGGGCCGAGCCCGGGGCTCTCCCAGGGCGCAGGAGCAGCTCCCGGGACTGGCCGGGGGCCGCCAGCGCGGGCGGCGGGTGGGCGCGAGGGAGAGGAGCGCGTCCCCGAGCCTTCGCGCCCGCCGCTGCCAGCTGTATCTGCCGAGCGGCTCCTCCCAGGGCCCGGCCCGGCCGCCGGTGATGGAGCGGAGCCGTGCGTGACTCCTTGTTCCTGGTGACTCATGGATTCACTGGCCTTCAGCCGTGTCATGGGAAATAGTTCTTTAATAACTTAAAAGGAACAAGGGGAGGGAAAAAAGAAAGAAAGAAAGAAATAGCCCAGCCACGTTGTTCTCTGAAACTTGTTAACTTTTCAGGCTGTTTCTAACGTGACAGATCTCACTCGGATGCATGGGGTTTTCGAAAACCCTTCCTGGGTGGCTGCGAGGTCTCGCAGGGAGGGTGGGACGGTGCTGAGCCCTGCCCAGCACCGGGCCAGTGCCCGGGGGGTTGCGCCGTCCCTGGGGGCAGGTAGCGACCAGCCCGGGGTGGAGGGTGGTGCGGACACCAGCGGCCCTCATGCTGCGCGTCCAGCCCTTGGCTTCCTCTTCGCAGCGGGGCAGCGCTTCTGCTCCGGGCGGGCCACTTCTGCAGCGCAGGAGGAAACGGCACCGCTGCGGGCGAGGGCCTTTCCTACGGCGGGTGGCCGCCGAGCCCGGCCGGGTAGGCATGCTGCGGCGAGGATGCACGGCCGGCAGCGAGGGAGCCGGCCCGGGCGGGTGAGGCGGAGCAGCCCCGGGGGGCTCATGGTGACATGCGGTCCCCCGCGGAGGCCAGGGACGCGGTTTATCTCTACCCGCTTTTCTTCTTCTGTGCTAAAGTTTTGCCACCTTTTAAAACAGCAGGAACATGGATTTTAGCCTTCCTGGTATTGCTAGGCGTCCTGCTGAGGATGATGGTACGTGGGCTGCGGGATGCAAGTGCAGAGCCCGTGACAAAATAGGTTTGCTCCCTGCTATTTGCTGTGTGTTAGAATTGCTTAATAAAGCGAACAGAAAATACCCAGATTTTAACCATTCTGAAAATCACTTCTCTCTTCTGCTATCGGTTTTGGTTTCCAGGTAAGGTAACAGCCACGCCAGCTCCGCGGGGAGAGGCAGGCTGCGGGGCGGCAGGAAAGCCAGGGCGAAGCCCACGGCCGCCTCGGCCCGGGGGGCCGCTGCTGCCCCGGTGGGGCGCCCGCGCCCGCGGAGCCCGCCTGCCCGCGGCCCGCTCCCTTCGAAACAAAAAAGAAAAAAATAAATAAAAAAGAGAATAAAAAAGAGGGGAGGGGCTGCTGCTCCTCTTTTTTTTTTTTTTTTTTTCCCTATAAGCCGTTTCCGGTTTGCTGCCATATTCCTCTTTTCTTTTCTTTTTTTTTTTTTTCCTGTGGGTTTCTCCACCCCCCCTCCCCCCCGCCCCGGGACGGGGTGAGCGGGGGCGGGCGAGCGAGCAGCGCGCCGGATCCGCGGCGCTCCGCGATGCTGCCGGCGGCGCAGCCCTGAGCGCCCGGCGCGGCTCGGCGCGGTGCGGTTCGGCTCGGCGCGGGGCTGCGGCGGCGGCCGCGCCCCCGGCGCGGAGACAAAGCGGCGCCGCGCACACGCGGAGGTGAGCGGGCGGCGGCGGGTGCCAGCGCCCCAGCCGCGGGGCTGCGCGGAGGCGCCCGCGCCCCGGCGGGGCGGCTCGGGCTCTGGCCGGGATGCGCGGCGGCGGCGGCGGCGGCGGCTCGGGGTCTGTGCAGGTCCGGCGGGGCGGCTGTGGGGCCGGCGGGCGCCTCTGGGTCCGGGCGGCTCCGGGGGGCGGCGGCGGGTCGGGCCGGGCCGGGCCGGGCGGCGGCGGCGGCTCCGGGCGGCTCCGGGGGGCGGCGGCGGCGGCGGCTCCGGGGGAGGGGGGCGGCATGAGCCGCCCTTTGTTGCGGCGGGGGCCGCGGGGGCCCCCCGGGAGCGCGGGGCGGGGAGAGCCGGCGGTATGTAGGCCAGGACATGAAATATTCATTGCCCCCCAGCTTTGCTGCCTCCTGCCCCGCTCCCCCGCAAGGTCCGTTCGCCGGTGATGCTGGGGGTCGTGTCCGGCCCCCCAGGGCTGCCGGCCCTCGGCCCCGTGGGAGGCTGCAGGGCCCCGGGTCGCCCGCTCGAAGGCTTTGCCCAGCCCGGCGGCCGCAGCCGGGCGCGACGCCCCGCGCGTGTCTGCGAGCGGCCGCGCCGCAGCGCCGCGCCGCGCCGTCCCCGCGGCGCCCCGGCGGCCGGCGGGCTCCGCGCCCGGCCTCGGCCCGCCGCGGCGGGAGCTGCTCCCGCGGCTGCGGGGCGCCGGGAGGAGGACGCGGCGTGCCCGGGCGCTCGCCGCGGCGTGCCCGCCTCCGGGACCGGGTGGTCTCGCGGAGAAGTTTCGTGCAGCCTCCTGCGAACCTCGGCTGCAAACGAGCAGGTCTCTGCCGCGTTTCTGGGCGCGTTTCGCCGCCCCGCGCCCCCCCCCTCCCGCCCTGCCGTTGTGCGGCCTCGTCCCCTCCGCCCCGGTGCACCCGCGCTCAGCCCTGCTGCTCCGCCGGGGCCGTCGGTCCCGCGCTGGCCCCCTCCCTCCGCTGCAGTAAGGAGTCTGCGGGCTTTAGGGCTTTCGCGGTGGCTGTTGCTGGGCTGCTGCTATTTTATTTTTCCCCGGTGCTCCCCAGAGGAGAAGGCGTAGAGCAGGCAGGAAGCTGAAGTGTTTTGCGCAGCTCTGCTCTCGTCTGATGAGATGCCCGCAGCCAGCAGCGACTGGCGCCCGGGCACAAGTATTGGCTCGGGCAAACTCTCCCAGGGCACAGCGTCCGACACTGGGCCAGCCGTCCGTCTCAGCCGCAGCGACCCTGAGTGCCCAAGCCCCCCGCGCGGGATGTGCGGCGGTCTTGGCCCCAGGCTGGCCGCGCTCTCCCAGGTCGGCGTAAGGACCGCAGGCGGCTCTGCCCGCGCGTCTCCCGGTGCCAGAGGTGCAGCGGGGATGCGCAGGGTGTTGGGGACTTCAGCAATCCCGTGCCGTGCTGTTCGTGCCGGGGTTGGAGCAGAGCTGCTGGTCCCAGAGGCTGCTCCTCGGTGGGCCTCTGCTCGAGCCGCTTGTTTGACATCAGTTTTGCCGGCTCAGGATCTGGCCCATGAAATGTCCCTGGCTGTTTGGGATCGCTGAGACGAGGCTTGCGTGCTCCCTGCAGGGGAGCTGCCTCTGCCGTCCGAGCTGGTTAACGCTCACTTTTTCAGAGGAGGGCACCTTCGCCTGCCGTCCCGAGGCCGCTGTCCCGTCACCGGTTTTGACCCGGCAGTACAAGAGCAGCTTCCTCCTGTCACCCCACGGTCAGCAGCCTTGCTGGGAGGCAGCGTGATGATTTGGGAGCCTGGGTTATTTATGGGCTGGCTCAGTAGCTCAGAGAAGTCCGATGTTCCCTGTCTGGATCGTTAGTGGCCTTGCAGTGCTCCCTGTGTGATGGAGATGCTCTAGCGATGTCTCTGCCCCGTAACGATTTTGTCCCAGAGTGATGGAAAATCATCTGGGTACCATGGGGAGGGAAAAGGAGCATCCAAGTGCTGAGCTGGAGAGCTGGGCTGTGGAAGGTGGAAGGGAAGAGCTGCAGTTTGCAGTGACCAGCGTGCGTGGCGGCTCTGCTGGGAGGAGGAGAAGCTCCTTCGCTGCCGTTGTGCCGTGGGGGGGACATCGGCAGTCACGTGGGGGCTGGAGCGAGGTAGGGATGCACTCTGCCCTCCCCCCCTCCCGGTGTTTTTTTTTTTTGTTGTTGTTGTTTGTTTTGGTGGGGATTTTTTTGAGTTGGTTCTCTGTGCACCCCTGTGTGCACTGTGGGGGAATGAGCATCTGTTCCCTGGGTGCACCAGGGCGAGGAGGGGCCGGACGGGACCGGGGGGCTCCCGTGCATCTGAAACCGCCTCGGTCCTTCCTGCTGCACTGGCCGCGCTGGGGAGGTGCTGCCTTTCCCTGCAGATCTCCCGTGCCATCCCCGGCTCCTCGTGGCCCTTGCGTTCGCGTGCGTTTGTGCTTCCAGGCCTGGCTCCTTCCCGAGGGGGTTTGCTCAGCCTGGCCGATGCCTCTGAGGGTCGTTTGCAGGTTGGGCGGTGCCAGGAGGGGAAGCTGCCGAGTGGCACCGAGGTGGCACCAGCCACTCCCGCTCCTGCGGTGGGTGGTGGTGGCGTGGGCTGGGCCAGACGGCCCCATCCCTGGGCCCCGATCTGGTGGGAGATACCGCTGATAACGGGATTAAGTCTGCCCCTTGAAGTCACTCGGCCCTTATCTAAGGAGACTTGCAGGACTTGGCCCACAACGTCTCGTTTTAGCAACCAGCAAATGTGTGTTGGGAGAAAAAAGCCCTGGGCTGAAGCAAACAACTTTGGCTCCGTAATCTTTTAGTCTGTGTTTCCTTACAGAATGTTTTTAAAATTAAAAAAAAAAAAAAAAAAAAAAAAAGTGATGCTCTCTAAAGCACTGTGTTTTTGGCATCGCCAGGGGAAATTTGAAAGCCTATCTGAAGCTTTATTGTTTCCTGTACTGTCTATTTTGCAGCTTGGTTTCTAACTTGTTTCTTTATCTCTCGGACCAATTTCCCACATGACCTCACTTCCTCAGCGCCTCGTCCCGGAGCCGGCTGGAGCTTCGTCCGGCGCGGCGGGGCCGGGACGGCGCGCCCGCGCCCCGCTCCGCCGGCCGCCCCGCGCTGCGCGCGAGCCGTCCCTTGAGTCGATGCCCTGGAACCAGCTTAAATCTGTTTGCGTGGAAGCGGCCCTCCGTGTAATGCTCTGCGTGTGACTCGGGCTCGGCTTGTCAGTGTTCCCGTGCTAGCGGAGCCCTGTTCTCTGCGGGTCGCCGAGAGCGATTCCCTCTGGGCTCGCGTTTTGCCGAAGTCTCCGGCTACGAGCGAAAACGTGGAATGTGTTGTAGTGCTATTTTAAAGCAAGCTGCAGGGAAAGGGAGAGAAAAAAAAAAAGTAATGACTTTGGTCTTTGATATTTTGAGCTGGCCGCGAGCCATGAGATAGTCTGCTGCGCAGTCCGCATAGGAGAAGAGAGTAAGTAACCGAGTGAGCGTGGCTCCGTCGGCGCTGGCGTGAGCCGATGTTCGAGCGTGCCCGGGCCCTGGCCCTCGGCCTGGCTCCGTGCTGGCCCAGGCACCCGCGGGCGCAAGAGGGCTGCGTGCAGGGGGAGCCGGTGCTGCTCTGCACATGCCTCTGCTCAGAGCGCGGTTTGAAATTAAAGCCCTGGAACAGGCACAAACAGGTCCCGAGTCCTGGCCCACAGTCAAATCATGTAAGTCTGCACCTTGCACTGATTTCCCTGGAGGCTACGTGTATCCTCGCCGTGCTGCGCCTCCCGCCAGGAAGGCAGGGCCGCGCGGAGCCGGGAAGCGTGTGCGGGACGTGCCGGGGGGCTGCCGAGGCGGCTCTGCCTGCCGGCTCCGGGTTCCCAGAGCGTGCCCCGTATCCTGGGGGACGCCGGAGGGGGGGTCGTGTCTTGGAGCAGAGCTGCGGCCCGGGGAAGCTCCGCTCGGGGAAGGGGCGGCTCCGGGGCCGGGCCGCGAGCGGCCGCTCCGGGTGGCAGTGCCGGCTCCCGGGCTCTGGCTGAGCTGTGTCACCCCGGGGTGCATCTCTGCTGCTCCGTGCTTGGGGCGTCAGCAAGGACCCCCAAAAGACCCCGGTACAGACAGCGCCGTGTTCAGGAGGAGCGAGGCAGCCCCTGGGAAGGGCAGCGCGCACCGGGAGCAGGAGCGCTGCCGGGGGGGACGCGGGGAGGAGGAGCCCCAGGCAAGGGGCACCCCGTCTGCGTCCAGGCTGGCGTGGTTTCCCGGGGGGACGGGCTAAGCAGCTGAGGTACCCGCAGCCTCGTACGCGTGGTCCCGGAGCTTGTCTGGGGGCCCTTCTGGGGTGGAGAGTTTGCATCTAGGGGAGGCGGATGAGGAGCCACAACACTGCGAATTGCACCCTGCGGTGACGTTGCCCCATGTATATATTGTGCCCGGAGCCGTCCCTGTGGCCGCCCAGCACCCCGTGGCTTGGCAGTGCAGTCTCGTGCCGCGCCGGCTCTGAGTTTCCCAGCCCTGGCCCTGCTATGACCTGTTATGGTGTCACTTGTGCAACTGTAAATTTTTCTTTCTTTTTTTTTTTTTCCTCTTTTTTTTTTTTTTTTTTTTTTGCTGGCAGGGAGCTGGCCGCGTTAGCCGCAGCCAGAGGAAAACCTGACTGCACGCTGCAAAAATAGCTTCCACCCTGCGTGGCTGTTTCCACCCGTTCGGCAGGGCTCCTCGTTCGGCTCTCGTGTCCGTGGCGCTGAAGGGCCCGCGCTGCTTCCCCAGGGGGCTGGGGAGGGCAGAGGCGCTTGGCGGTCGTGGGCTTGGCTGCTGAAAAATGTGCGTGAAACCCCAGGAAAAGGATGAAAGCTCACCGGCACGCTGCCCCTTCCGCGGAAGGGAGGCTGCCTCGGCGGCTGTGATTGGGACGCTTCTCTGCTCTGTCAGTGCTGATCCGGTTGCACCGTTTGCCGGCTGGGCCGACCAGCGCCGTGCGCTCCCCGTGGGCAAAGCTCTCACTGGGGCAGGGCGCTGACAGCCTGCCCGCGGGGCGGCGGGGCGGCCTCCCTGCCCGGCCCGTCGCTCGGGCGCTTGGCTTCTCCCTCCGCGGGCAGCAGCCGCCCGGCGCCCGGGGGGGAGACGGAGACCCGGCCCGAGTTGCTGGTGGAGAAAACCTCAGGGCGGAAACGCGCTCTCGGTAACCTCTGCCGAAAGAGCTTTCGGGACGTGCTGGGGCCGGAGCCGTGGGCCGGCGGTGGACGGAGGTGAGGGGACCACCCCGAGGGGTGGGAAGGGACGGGACGGGAGAGCCCGAATGGGCTCAGCGCCGCGGGCACGCCGGGGGCCGGCGCGGAAGGCGTTGCTGCGGGGGGAGCTTGGGCTGCCGCACGCGCGTGTGCGCGCCCGCACACGTGCACGCACGCGACGGCTCCTGCCGAGCCCTCGCGCCCCACGGGAGCTGGCGCCGGAGCCCCGCTGCTGCCCCCCGTCCCGGCGGCGGCGGAGGGGGGCTTTGCCCACCGGCGGGAGCGCGGCTGCGGCGGGAGGAAGAGACACCGCCTCAGCGGTTTTCTCTGCGTTTCGTCTGCTCTGGGAGCTAGCGCTGCCTCCAGCGGCGCCTCGCCGCCGGCTTGCCTCCCTGGTGTCTCCGAGCGGAGCTGCGAGCGCCCTGGCCGGGCCGGCTCCGGGGAGCCGAGCACGGCTCGGCCGGGCTGCGGCGCCGGCCCGGCCGCTCGGTTTGCCCCCGCTCGGCTTCCTCTGCGGCTCCTGAACCGCTTTCGGTGACGGGCAGAGCGCTGGAGGGACGCGGGCGGGCAGGGAGACGGCGAGCTCGCCGGCATCCCGCTGCTCGGCCCGGCGCCTTGCCCGGCCCTGGGCGCCGGAGAGCCGGAGGCTGCCGCCGGAGCCGCCCGTGCCGGCAGCGGGGTCCCGGCCCCGACCAGCCCTCGCCGCGCGCCGAGAGCGGGTGGGAGTGCGCGTGCCCTCCCTGCGCCCTCGCTTCTGAGAGCAGCTCTCCGCGGCCTGGGTCTCGGGAGACGATGCTTTGGCCCGGGGAGGTGTCGCTCCGGGGGCTGCAGGGGGGCCGCGGGCCGCCGTCGCGGGGGGCGTCGCGGAGCCCCGGGCAGCTCCTCGCCCTGCTGGACTGGATGGGCTGGTTTTTCTGAAGGTGGAAATGTTTTAGCGGTGACGCCAGCGCGGCCAGGGATGGTTGCAACTTGCTCGTATCCGGAGCTCTGCCGTTTCTTACGTGTCCCTCACCCCTTCCTTCCCCTGCCCCGAGGGATTTAACGCGCAGCTGAGCCGGGATCCTCGCCCGGGGCGCCCGAGTCGGGCGGGTGCGAAGCTGCCGCCCGGTGCGTCACCGGCGGGGCCGCGGCGGGAGCAGCCGGCCGGCCACGCTCCGCCGGCGCAGGGCAGCTGCCGTGAGTCACGTCGGCGCCGCGCGCCCAGCACGCCCCTCGCGCCCCTCGCGCCGGCGCCGGGCCCGGGGCCACTCTGCGCTGCCGGAAAGCAGAAGCGAGCTCGGCTGCCCGCTGCCCTGCTGGAGCCGGCGCCCGAGGAGGCGTTGCAGAAACGGGGAACAGAAATCCGCGCCGCCCCGACCCGCTGCTTCCCGGGGACCTTTCTGCCCGTGGGAACGGGGCTAGTTCGGAAGAAGCGGGAGAGCTGGTGGCGGGAGGGGGGCAAACGCGTGGCAGCCCCTGCACGGCCGGGGTCTGCAGGAGCCCTCGGCCAAGCTGCGTCTCCTCCTGCAGCTCGAGCGCGTCCTCCAAGGCCAGGCGCCGGCTGCCACCCGCCCCGGTGCCCTGTCCAGCCGTGCCGCGTGCCTCTGGCCAGGGGCAGCGCGGGCTTTTCTCCTCCTGCAGGTCTGCTCCTTTTCAGTCGTGTTTCGACGCGTCCTTCCCGAGGCACGTGGGGCCGCTCCCGGCGCGGGCTCCTCGCCCCCGCTCGGGGAGGGGAAGCAAATTTCAGCTGCTAATTGAATTATCCTTTCCCCTCCCGTGACCCGCCGGCCTCTGCCCGCTTCGGCTACGGAGCTTTAATTAAGACAGCGTTAAATTTAACGGGAGCTGGCAGGAGCGGTGGGAGGGAGGGAGGGCGCGCGGCCGCGGCCGGCTCGGGAGGCGAGCGCCCCGCTCCCCGCGGGAACCGCCGCGCCGGACCCCGGTGGCGGCGCTGGGGGGGTCTTTGCTCGGGAGGACTGAAACCCTGGTGGAGGTGGAGGTGGAGGTGCCGGTGCCCCTAGCAGGTTCTGCTGGGCGGCACGGCCTTTCCTGGCGGGCGCGGGGGCCCTCGGGGTCGCGAGCGGCCCCGGGAGCGAGGCTGTTTTGCCGGAGGTTTCTCCCTGCCCGGGGCTCCTCTGCTGCTTCCTGGCCCCGGAGAGCCGCGGCGTTCCCCGAGGTCGCTGCCTCCGGCTCGCAGAAGGCCGACGAGAGGAGACGCGGCGTTTCTGTGTTTTGTCTGCTCCCAATCAGTGTCTTTTGTTAGTGTCTTCGGGGGGGGGGAGATAAGATCGCTTCCCTGGCTGCCGCCAGACCTGCTATCGCGCGTGGCTTTTACAGCTCCCGTCGCATCCTTGAACGAGCCGAGCCGGGGAAAACAGCCTATCCAGGGGAGATGGGTCTGCGCGCAGGCACGGCCGAGGGAAGCGGCTGCTTTTCGGAGGGCGTCTCTGCCGGCGGCGGGGTGGGAACAGGGCTGCCCGGCTCGCCCGTTTTCCTCCTGGTAGGCCGATGGCATCCCCTCGGCTCCCGCCTGCCCCGGGAGCGAGCGGGCGGCCGTGCCGGGTGCTCCCCGCTCCCTTCCCGGGGCGGGAGGGGGTTTCGGGGAGGGCGCTGCGGCGAGGCGCCACGGTCCGGGGCGAGCGCCGGGAGGAAACGGCGGTGCCGGGGGACGCTGCGTGGCATTCCCGGGCTCGGTGCCGTTCTCCCGCCCAGCAGCGCTTCGTTTCCGCCGTCCCCGAGCCCGTCGGGATGCCCGGCCCCACGGCTCTGCCCGGCTCCTGCGGCGGGGAGCGAGGGGACGGCTCTGCGGTGGGGGCCGGGTGCTCCGGTGAGCCCTGGCACCCCCCCGCGGGGCTCGTCCGGGCGCTGCCGCTGCCCGGCGCGGGCGGCGGGGCCCGAAGAGCCGAAGGCGCGGTGGCAATGCGCAGGCTGGGATTGCAGCTCTGCTGCAAAAGCTGCGCGCTTTCGCTCCGGTGGCTGCGGTGCCGCGTGTTGTCCCGTGCACGCGGGAGCGGATGGCGTCGGGCTCTTGGAAGAGGGTTTCGTCCTGCAGCGGCGACGGCCCCGACCGTTGCCACAGCTGCGGGAGGCGTGCGGGGGCCGCGGCTCCCTCCGGCAGGATGGTGCCGGGCGCGTGCCGGGCGCCTGCCGGCTTTGCCGGGCAGCTGCCGGTTCGGCAGCAAGCGCGGAGCGCTGGGAGCGTGAGGCTGGCGTTAGCGTTGCAAACTGAACCTGGAAGCTGCCGGAGGGTTTGCTGGAGTTCCCCTTCCCCGTCGGCGCCACGTCTTTCCCCTCGCAGACTTCCGCCGCGCGGCCGGCCTCGCGCGGAGGCGTATCTTGGGTTTCTTCGGTGGTTTTTCATTTCAGTCCCGTTTTGCCCTAAACGCGCCCGCGGCCTCGGCAGCGGTGCGGCGCGCACCCGCGGGGAGTTCGGGGAGGACGCCGCGCCGCCGAGCGGGGCTTCCCCCTGCGCGGTTCGATCCTCAGGCTGATCGACGTCTGCCTGCTCCTGCCGGCGTAACGCTCGGGGCGAAGCCCGGCGGGAAGCCCTGCGGGTGCCTCTCCCTCTGGCCCGGGGAGAGGAGCCGCAGCGGCGCAGCTCACGTCCGCGGGCGCCGCGCCGCAGCCCGATTTGTGTGTGCTGCGGGCGCGGGCTGGGACTGCGGCTTCCCCCACCTTCCGTCCCGCTGTGCAATTACTGCCGGCGAATATTAGTCAAGTGTGAATTACAAACCATTCACGTCTTCGAGAGCTGTCAATCAGCTGCTGCTTATTATCCTAATCAAACGCGCTAAAAATAGGGACAAAACTTATTAGCGGGGGGGGAGGGTATCGAGATAAACGCGCGCCGCGGCGCAGCGCAGTCGGAGCACCGGGGCCGGTCCCTGCGAGGGCACCTGCCTCTGGGAGCAGCCGAGGTGCTGCCCGCGCCGCTCTGGGGCGCGTTTCGCCCCCGGGCGGGCCGGGAAGCCCTGGCTCCGGCCGTCCTGCGCGATGAGACCCCGCCGGGGTGCTGCAGGGGGTCGCTCCGGCGGGAGCTCACGCGCTCGCTGGGCGCTTTCTCTGCCGCACCAGCAGCACGAGGGGATTGCTCCAAGCAGCCCGGGTGCGGTAAAGCGCCTGTGCTCGCTGCTGGGGACGGAGCAGACGGCCCGCGTCCCCGCGGGTGGCAGCGCGTCACCGTGACTCGTCCCGGCACGGAGCCGTGGGGCTGGAAACTCCGGGGCGGCGGTGGGGCTGGAGCGACTGGGAAGCGACCAGGAAGCATCGACAGCCAAGGCCCGGGCGGGCCGGGGCGCTGCCGGGCAGCCGCGCCGTGCTCGCAGCTCTCGCCGCCCCTCGCTCCGGGCCGCTCCGGCTGCCTCCTCGCCCTCCCCGGGCGGCTTCGATGAAGTGGAGCAGAGAATCGTCCCCTCTTCACACACGAGAGGTCAGCGCGAGGCGGGGACGAGCCGGCCGCCCCGGGCTGGGGGCCCGGCCCCGACGGCTGCCTGGCGAGGAGGACGAGGAGGAGGAGGACGAGGAGGAAGGGGGGGAGCTGCTCCGCACCCGGCCGGCTGCTCCTCCTTGGGCCGGGGCCCCGGGCTCCCCCCCGGCCAGGGCCTCCGTGCCCCCGCGGAGCAGGAAGGTCTTTTCCTGCTTGGGGAAGTGCCGCTGCCGGGGGAAACTCTGAGCGGCGGCTGGCGCGCGTTGCTCACGGTCGCGTGGGCAGTCACGAGCCGCGGGGCCGCCCAGGCGCGCCGGGCGCCGCGCTCGCCCGCTCCGGCGCCGGCGCGGGGGCCGCGGGCCGGGAGCTGCTGGCGGGCACCGGCGCCGAGGTGAGCGAGCGGCGCGGCTGAAGGACGCGAGGAAGGGGAGATGGGCTCTCGTGTTACGGGCGAGGGGCTTTTTCTCGCTGTTTCCCAGTACCTGCTTTTCCCCCAAATTCAGCTTTAGCGCCTTCTGCGCCGGGATTTTGGAAGCGCGGTTATTTTCGGGGCAGACCCCCCCTTCCCCTCGGGGCCGCCGCAGGTGGCGGTTTGCAAGCCCAAGGCTGTTGCTCCCCGTTCTCGTCCCCGCTTGGCTCCCAGGCGCTCGACGCCCGTGGGCCCCGTCCCCCTTGCCGCGGGAGACGAGGGCATCGCTCCCTCCTCGCCGTGGGCGTGTGCCGGGGGGAGACTGGCCCGAGCGCCCCGCTCAGCAGCAGAGCACTGCCCACCGCCGCTGCCCCACAGCCCAAGAGCTTATTCCCGCTGCCAAGCCGTCGGCGGGGTCGGAGGCAGCCGGCGCAGCTCCAGGCGCTGTGAGCCATGCGCGGCAAATGGAGGAAACGCGTGCAGAAGGGGGCCGGGGGATACTCCCGTTCTTTGCAGTTTGGGAGCTGCAAACCGGTAGGTGAAAGTTGGGTCTTTCGGAAGACAAGACTGTCTTCAAGCGAAGCCCACGGGAAGAGGGGCGGGATGGAGAAAGCAGAGCTGGTGCCCTGCAGAGCCGACGCCCCCGGGCAGGAGAAGCCCGGCGGCTCCGGCCCGGTGAAGCCCTCCCCGTCCAAGCTGAAGCCGCCCTGTGCCTCTGGAGCTGCTCTTCGGGTCGGCCGGAGCTCCGGTCGGAAGTCAGGTCTCCGAGCGTGCCCTGGAGGCGTCTGCTGCCGCCTCTGCTCTTTGCCCCCTTGTCCTCTTGTACTGAAGATGTTTGCCCTGTTTTTCTCCCCCTCCCTTTTTCATCCTGCCGTGCGTGATCCAGCCTAAATATTTCTTTCCATAGCTTCAGGACACTGCTGTGTATCCTGCCATCTTTGGAGACTGTGAATAATTCCCTTCCTTCATTTATATCGTTACCTTGAAGGTATTTATAGAGCATGATCTTGAGTGGAAAGGAAGGCATGACTATATATAAAGCAGAGATCCCTTGGTCTTTAGCTGCTGGCTGCCTTAAACTGTTCAGGATTGCAACTTTTCTCATGCTCGCCGTTTCTGAGAGCTTCGTCTGCCGCACGTTTTGGACTTCCCAGGAACATCCTCGGCATTTAAACGCCCTCCCTGAGAAAGGAGAGAATGGGGCAGCTCCAGATAGCCTCAATTTCTGCTCCCGGAGTAATCCGAACTTGTGAACTCTGGCCTGGGTCTTCCTCCTCCTGCCCGTGCCCGAGTGCCCCAGCAGGAGCCGTGGGGTGTAAGGCTGCGACGGCAGGCAGCGCCCGTGGGACCCGCACGGTGCTTGCAGCCCCCGGCCGCTCCGCTGCCGCTGCAGCCCCGCTGCAAACCCTGCGGGCTCGGGGGCTGCGGGGGGCGCACGGGAAGGGCTCTGCGCGGCCCCCGCGGCGGCCCTGCCGTCCCGCGGGTGGGGGGGTGCCTGGGCTGTTATCCCGGTCCCGGTGTTTCTTCCCTCTGCCCGGGTCCCGTACGAGAGGCGCTGCGGCGCACCGGATGCGGGCGCCAGCTCCGCAGCTGCTACGTGCCTGCCTTGGCCCTGGGGAGGGCCCGGCGCCGACGCGATTCGCGCCGTTGCGCTGCTCGACGCGTGCTTGCTGCTGGTACCTGCCGCGCCGAGCGCCTCGCCTCCGTTCCGCTTCTAGCGAGCGCTTCGCTGGCTAGCACGGAGACGCGGGAGGTGGCCTCAATTTAACCAAGTGGCGATGTTATCCCAGGGCAAGGGCAGGACATCCAGACTTTCTGGCAGCTGATGCTTGAAAAGACTGCCGCGGTTTTGTTTTGTTCCCTAGCGGGCAGGCGTCTGTTGCACAAGCCTTAGGAAGCAGGTTGTTTTTTTTTTTTTAAAAAAAAAAAAGAAAAAAAAAGCCTTTTGCATGTGTGTGCTGCTCTCTTTTAGCCCGGCACCATGGGGAGCAGCAAGAGCAAGCCCAAAGACGCCAGCCAGCGGCGGCGCAGCCTGGAGCCCACGGAGAACGCCCACCATGGGGGCTATCCGGCCTCCCAGACACCCAGCAAGACCACCGCTCCCGACGCCCATCGCACGCCCAGCCGCACCTTCGGGACCATGGCTGCGGAGTCCAAGCTCTTTGGGGGCTTCAACACCTCCGACACCGTCACGTCGCCGCAGCGCTCCGGGGCTCTGGCGGGTCAGTGTGGCGTTGGGGCTCTCCAAGAGCAGAGGGGTGCTTCAGGGATTAGCGGTTAGGCTTGCAAGGATCTGGTTTGTCATGGTGTGACCTCCTCCTTTTGAAGAACTCTGCCTTGGAGCTAGAGAGGGCACTTGATAAAAGAGCAGATTTGGGTCCTATCTGCTGGTTGAGGATGGTGGGAGAGGAGGACCCCAAGTGAGGGCTGCCCATGACCCTCGTCTGCCTTCTTGGCATGGCTGCAGGAAAGCACCACGCCATGGGGAATGTGGTCGTCTTGAGTTTGTATCTATTGCAGGTGGAGTCACCACCTTCGTGGCCCTCTACGATTACGAGTCCCGGACGGAAACAGACTTGTCCTTCAAGAAAGGAGAACGTCTCCAAATTGTCAACAACACGTAAGTGTCCCTGTGAGAGGGCCTGCACTGGCGTGGGTGAGCTGGTGACTTCCCCTCTCTCGGGAACCCATGCCACCCAAGGCCCCCATCTCAGGGAGCCTTGCTGGCTGTCCTACCCCTGCTGCATTTAGAGGCAATCAAAGGAGTCACTGAGCCCCAGAGCTTTGATGACCAACACGCCATGCCCTCCCTCGACACAGGAGCCTTTTCTGGTATTGGAGCTGCTCTCTGCTGGTATGAGGCCAGGGCAGTGCTCAGATGATGAGGGCTGTGGACCAGCAGCAAGTGTGTCCCCAGCTCCAGGGTGGGACACAGAGTAGCAGGGGGAAAGCTCAGAAGTGAAATGGAGAGGAAAGCTTCAAAGAGCCTCAATACAAATAGCATTTCCCCTTAGGGTTGGTGCTAATGCGCCAAGCTGGGGTGCCCCAGAAGCTGTGACTTGTTCGGGTTGTTCAGGTGCTCGGGCTGCTCATATTGCTGCGTCCTCCTGGCCCCTGCCAGCGGGTACCGCTGCTTCGACACCCAGTGCCACGTGACTCTCGAGGCACTTTCTCGTCCTGGTGGCAGCAGCTTCCCTGGCGCTTGTCTGTGTCCACCCACGTGGGGTCCTGATCCCGCCTGTCCCCGTCAGTGCTCAGCTCCCTCTTGTTTGCCTGGAGACACCTCCTCAGCTTTGCTTTTCTGCTGCTTCTGTGCTTACACAGTGTCTCTGATCTAAGCTTCTCTCTTGACATTTTTCTCTCCTGTGCACCATGCTGTCGTTTAGGAGAAAAGTGGATGTCAGGTGTGTATTGCCAATTACTAGCGTTATTGTTAATGGATCTTGGGTGGTAAAAGTTTGTCTGCGCCTGTGTTGGGGCAAGGTTGGGTGGAGCAGGGCTGGGAGGAGAGGTCACCCAATCATTTTATGGTCCCCTGGGTCTCTCCTCCCTGGGTGAGCAGGACGGAGCGTGGAGACTCTTCCTGTGCTGGGAAACAGCTCTGTCCAGAGCTGTTTGCACCGAGGAGGTCTGAACTTGGCCCCCTTGCTTAGTCTGTGTCTGCAACCCTCAGCAGTCCTATTTCTCTTAGCCTACTGCTCCCTCCTGGTCTTTTTTGCCTGTTCTCTGTTCTCATCCAAGCAATGAAGTGTATGAGTCACTCAGGGGAACTCAGACACGTCCTCAGGGTTGTGGCTCCTGGTTATTTCCTCTCCATCGCAGTCATAACAGTACATCCATTGCCAGGGCAGTGTGATGAGCTGGAAAAGTCCTAAATGTGCCCTTGAAACCACGCGTGCTCTGTGGTGGGAATGTGCATGCGTGCAGTCTGCAGAGCCGGCAGCCTGGTTGCGTGGCGAGGAGCGCGCCGCGGGGACAGCTTTCTGGTTTAGCAGCCCCTCTGCTGCTTCCTTAAAACCTGGGAACCAAAAATAACATTGCAAAGTCAAAAAGTGGAAACGTCAGGGAATGTCCCAGAGGTAATATTCCTCCTGCAGAGATCGAGCAGTGTTGCGCACATGCTTTTTCTACTTGATCCTTGTTTCCCTTGTTCCAACGCTGTATATTAATGGTGATGCATTCAATCCATGAAGCCTGGGATGTGCAGGGTGAAGGACTTCAATGGTGCGAGAAAAGCCTTAATTTGGGGTGTTCAGTGACCCTTGATTTCACACCCTCATTGATTTACTAGCCTCAAGCTTTTTTTTTCTGATTTGTGCTTCTACAGAGTGAGCTCTGCCTGTCAGGGATTCTGGATTGTGCTGATAGCTCGGGGTTTTTTCTTTATCCATTAAAGAACCTACATCCTTTTCTTTTTTTTTTAATTTCTTTTTTTTTTTTTTTTTTTTTGCTTCCTCTTCCCTTCCCTGTCCCTGTCCCGCTGTGGTTTTTCAAAGGCTTGGTTAGAGAGGAGGGTCGGTGTGGTACATGTTTTGCAGTATCTTGGTGAACAAAAGGACTGGGCTGGAAATGCAGAACGTAAGAAATTGGAGGTGCAGTGTTTAGCTACTGATCCTTCTACTGTCTAGTGCAAATATGTTGGTGAGACTTCCAGAGGGAGACAGACTTTGGTAAACTCCTTTGCACGGTGCTAGCGGAGGAGAAGACATCTCTTTGTGTTGAATGCTTTCAGCCCCCCAGCTGCCTGCTCTGGTGTGCAGGTGCTCCAGTCTTGGAAGAGCTGCCCACCTTGTCCAGCATTTTTGCTTGTGCTTGAGCCACATGCTCCGAGTGCAGTGAGCTCAAACACTGGAGATACTGTTTTCCCTCTGAAAAGGTTTGTTAGAAAAACATGGTGGCCAGAGGGTGTTGCTTGATGGTATCTGCATGCCCTTTGGTGGTGGGCTGGGAGTCGTGTAATGCTCTTGTGAAACTTGTCTGGCTGAGTTACATGCTCTGTTACATGCGCTAATCCATCCCTAGTTTTGAGTGAATCCAGACTGATCTCTAGAATTGCAGAGTTCAGGCCTTTTAGCACTGTTCTTGAAATGTTGGACTTGGTCCAGTCCAAATGAAATTGGAGGGGAAGGAGCCATATGAACTGAAGGAAGATAACTGCAGACCTCCAGAGAAGTCACGCACCTGGCACTCCACTCCTCAGTCTTTGGAGGAAGGACTGCGAAGTTCTGGAGCTGGTGAAGGCAGGCATGTCATGTCTTCTGCCTCTGGGCTTTGAGAGAGGAGTCATCGCTGGAGCCCAGGAGGCTGGCAGGGCTTTCAAGAAGCTCTTTTGGACAACACTGCATTTAAGTCTTTCGTGGAGTGGGAGCCCAAGATCAGACACTGCTTGGGATCACCTTTTGATGAGGCTGATGAACAGGTCCCAGCCAGAGTGGTTGTCTGCACTGAGCAGCTCTGTGCTTCATCGTGAACCAAGCTCGGCCACAGACCAGCCCCCGTCCTCCTTTGAGGCTTGAGGGCCTGAGCTTCACCTGCAGCCTCTGCAGCCGGAAACCTGTCCCCACGCTGCAACGTCGAAGCTGTGGGGTGCTGCCGCTGGCTGGCTCAGCTGCAGGACGGCATTTTTCCAAGGTGACTAGAGGATTTGTCTGCTGCAAGGGGGCTGTGTTTTTGGAGGGCGAGAGGAGACAGGGCTTGGGAAATCTGCTCAGGCCGGTCTTGGCCGCAGCAGACCCAGGGGCTTAGCTTGAGACAAGCAGAGGAAGAGCCAGCCACAAACTCGAGTTATCCCAGCACGTGGTCACCATGTCGCTCGGCCCCTGCTCCGGTGTCCTGTGCCATCTTTGGAGACACTCTGCTTCCCTGAACAGTCGGATCCGTTCACGGCAGCGAGGGAAAGGCTCTCGTGGTACCGTTTCCAGCAGGAGAAGGTTTTCTCTCAGCCAGCTGGTAGTCAGCAGGGATGTGATGGGGTGTTTGGGGTAAGATCATACAGGGAATTGTTGACATGCTATGTTTTGATTTTATTTTCCCTTTTCCTGTCCCACTGAGGCATTTCTGGAATAGTTTGTTTTTGCAGAATTCCCAGATTGCAGCCTTTCAGCCCAAGCTGGAATAAAGCCACAAGTTGAGATCTGGGCATTTCTCAAGCAGATGTTTTCTCCAGAGCTGTGGGAAAGGAGGCTGCACCGCTCTCGTGCCCCCTTCGCGGCCGGCCCAGTGAAGGCGACCGGGGCAGGAGCCCCGTCGGGGCAGCCGTGGGCGTCCCTCCGGCAGACGCCGCACTGCTCTTCAGACCGACACCCTGCCAACACGTCTGCCCGCCCGGGAGCAGCCCGGGGCTCGAGCCGGCGTCCGCAGGAGCTCGGCAGGAGCCGGGGCGGTGCGCGGCGCGGCCGGGGCTCCGCTCCCCGCGGCGCCCAGCTCCCCGCGGCGCCCAGCTCCCCGCAGCTCCTCGGCGATGCAGCGCTTGTTGCTTTAGCACCCGAATAGCTCGAATACCTGCCGGCGCTCGTGCCCCCGGCCGTCGGTAGCGCCGCAGGCGGCCCGGCGGCTGCGTCTGGCCTCTCGGGGCCGCTCGGAAGCCCGGCTGCTTTTAGCTGGGCCCGGTGAGTGGCACACGCTGGTTTCGAAGGTGGCGGCGCGGGCGGCGGTGAGCGAGTCCCCGAAGCGGGGCGCCTGCAGCGAGGTCGGGGTTCGCAGCGGCACGGGGGGCACGGACCCGCCTGAGTTCCCCTGGGCTCCGGGCTTCGGGCACCGGCGGGGCCTGGGCTGGGAGCCCGTCTCTTAGCGGGCGGGGAGATGGTTACCCCTTTTTTTGCTCCTAAGGTTTCCTAAGGGTTTCCAACCTCCTTGGAAAGGTTGCCCCAAAAAGTTGAACCGTCTGGCAGATCTTGCAGTGCTTGTCTCGGGAACCTGCAGTTTTCCTGTAGTCTTGTCTCCCTAGTGGTCAGAATAAATTAGATGTGTGCAAAAAAAGAAGAAAAGAAGCTTTTATTATTATTATGTGATTTCTGTCTTTGATGGACAAGACTGTCCATATTGTGTGCGGAGCTTCCCGCTGCTGGGAAGGGGAAGCTCATCCCAGGGTCCTTTGGCTCTTGCTTCCCGGCCTTTCCTGCTCCTGACCCACTTCAGAGGCGCCCCGGGACCGGCGCGGCCGAGGCGGCATCGGCTCGGGCCGGGCAGCCGCGGGAGAAGCCGCCTGGGGCCCGAGCGCCGCTTGGCTGCTTCCCCCCTCCTCTCCTTTGCTCCTTTGTTTTCCCCTTTTTGGTGCTTTCACGTCGCCTGCATTTAGTGAATTTTGCCGTTTTGTTTTTCCTGATGCTTTTTGAAACTGCTTCTGTGGTTGTGCTGCAATTTGCTATTTGGTTTGTTTTTCTCCCCCTCCGTTTACCCGTTTTTTTTTTTTTTTTTGCCTCCCCAAGCAAGGGGCTCCCCAGTGCGGGGGCGGCCCGGGGAGGGGACACGGGGGGCTCACCCTGTCTCCTCTGGTTCTCTTCCAGGGAAGGCGACTGGTGGCTGGCTCACTCCCTCACCACCGGCCAGACTGGCTACATCCCCAGTAACTACGTCGCGCCCTCGGACTCCATCCAGGCTGAAGAGTAACTGCCGCCTTTCAGGCCGTTAACGCAAGCGCGCAGCGGAGAGCCCCGCCGAGCGCTTCGCTGCCCGGCCGCGCCGCTCCGGGCGCCGGCCCCCGCGGGCGCCTCTGCTTCCCTTGGGGCTCCCCCCCCCCCAGTTTGAGTCTGCGATCCCGTTAAACGTTTCCTGCCTTTCTTTGAGGCACAGCAAGACGTTAGCGGACGGGGGGCCCCGGCGGAGCCCCTGCGCTCGGCCCCGTTTCTGTTTTTGCAAACAGCCACGTAACGCCGCGTAAGGAAAGCGCGGGCGCCGCGTTTGCAAATGAGGGGGCCAGCGAGTGCTCCGGCAAACGCCTCCGTCCTTACGGGAGCCCTGGGGGCCAGTTAGGTCTCCCAGGACCGTGCCCGTCCCGCGGCAGGGCTGCAGCAGCGCGTGTCCCCCCCCGCCCCGCGCCGTCCGTCGCGTCCTCCGCTCCCCGAAACGCGGGCGCGGGGCGCCGGGGCTCGGGCACCGTGGGGTGCGAGCCGCTCACTTGCTCTTGCAGGTGGTATTTTGGAAAGATCACTCGGCGGGAGTCCGAGCGGCTGCTGCTCAACCCCGAAAACCCCCGCGGGACCTTCCTGGTGCGGGAAAGCGAGACCACGAAAGGTGAGCCGGGCCGGCGGGCGCCGGGGGCGGCGCTGGGGCTGCCGGCGCCCCCCGGGCTCGGTGCCGCCCGCCACGCGCTCGCCCCTGCCTCCCCCTCCGCCTTCCTTCGGAAAGTGGGTCACTGCGCCGGGAATAGCCGGGTAACCATTAGCAACGGGGGCTCGCAGGACGGCGGCAGCGCCGAGCCGAGCCGGCGGCTCTGGGTCGGCGCCGGCCGCCGCGGGATCCGGCCGGCTCTCGCCCTCGAGCCGGAGCTCTGGGCTCGTCGCGAGGGGGGAGCCTGGTGCTTTCCCCGCTTGGATCCCGCGCTCGCCCCGTCTCTGCCTTTGGGCTTGCGTGTCCGAGGTTCGCTCCCTGCACAGCGCTGCGGGCTGCGCTGTGGCTCGTTTTTGTTTTTCAAGATGATGTCTTTCCTCCCCCTCCTCCTCCCAGCATCCAGAAGGGAGGAGGCGTCCCCTTGTCCGGGGAAAGTCCTGTCTTTTACCCGTTTTGGCCCCGACGGCTTATCTGCCGAAATGCCCGCGTGCCTCTGAGGCCCTGGGGAGCGGGAACGGCAGCGTCCCCGCTCGCGCCGGCTCCGTTGCCAGCCGCGTGCGGGACGGAGGAGAGGCGCGCTAGCGGCGTCGCCCCACGGAGCCCGGCCGGCGCCGCGGAGCTGCGGAGCGGGTCCCCGTGCCAGCGCCGCCTCTCCCGGGCTCCTGCGGCCCGCGTGGGGCTTCCGGCGTCGGTTTGCGAGCTGCCGGCTCCGGGAGGGCTGGGACGGAGGAGGCTCGTCCTTCCCCTCCACTTCCCCCAATATCTGGTTTTTCTTGTTGTTGTTTATTCCTAGCTCCTTTATAAGTGCAGGATCTTGAAAATGTGCTTCCCGGGCACATCACCGGGGCAAAGGATGAATTTTTAGGTCCTTCTTCACATCTAACGAGTCTTTGTATTAATTTTGTATCTCCTGAAAGTGTGCGTTGTGATTTTTGAAAGTCTGAAGATGCTGTTTCTTACCTGGAAACACAGTTTAGCTTTGACTCCAAACGCACCTTTGGGAGAAGCTCCGTGATGTGCTGTTCTATTTTGGTGCTCTGAATTCGGCACTACTTACCTTATTCCAGTGAAAACCATTTGCTTCAGCGGAGGCGAAAATCCGCGCCCGGGCTCTGGAGCGGGCCGGCGGGTGGGGGCCGCCCCGTGCCGTGCACGCGCGCGCGCGCTCCGGCTCGCGCCCCGCAGAGGCTCCGATCGCGGCTGGCGGGGAGCGCGCAGCCGTGTTAAAACCTGGAGGTAAAAACCCGGAGGCGGGTGTTAGGCAGCCGCCTGCGCGCAAAGGGAGCAGCGGGGGACCGGCCCGGGTTCCCGGGTTCCCGGCGGGCAGCGGCTCCCCGCGCCGCGGCCTCGCCAGCCCGGCTGCCCGATCGGCCCCGAGCCGCCGCTCGCTCTCGCCCGCAGGCGCCTACTGCCTCTCCGTCTCCGACTTCGACAACGCCAAGGGGCTCAACGTGAAGCACTACAAGATCCGCAAGCTGGACAGCGGCGGTTTCTACATCACCTCGCGCACCCAGTTCAGCAGCCTGCAGCAGCTGGTGGCCTATTACTCCAGTGGGTACCGCAGGGCGGCCCATGCTGCGCGCGCCCCGCGCCGGCGGCCCTGGCGCTGGGCGAAGCCGAGCGGGAGCTGGAAGTGGCTGCGGCAAGCGGGGAGGGCGGCGAGGCGGAGGCAGGAGGGGCGAAGGTGGTGACTGAGCCCGGCTGCGGGAGGCCGCCCCGGCCCTGGCCCCGTCACGGCTCTCCCACCCGCTGCGGCGGCGGGGCCGGAGGCGGACCCCTCTTGGGCGTCCGGCGCTGTCGTTTTCAGCGGAGAGCCCCCATCCCTACCCAGCGTTTCCCTCGTGAGCGCGGGTGCAGCATCGCCGGCTCGGTAGGGAGCCGGGATGAGATGCCGGCCCAGGAGAAGGAGCCGCGGGACGCGTCGGGGCTGGCTGCGTGGAGAGGGGGTGGCGTTGGCCTCAGCGGCGCTGCTGCGGCCAGCAGAGAAGCCGGTTTCCAGCCCGAGGAGACAGGATGTCCTCAGGCCGGAGCAATAACTCTGCACCCTCCCTTCGTCCTTGTCCTCCTCCCTCGAGGAGAACGAGAGCCCCTGCAGTACTCGGGGTTGGGGAACACGGTCAGAGGAGCCGCCGGCCGCCCAGAGCCGCTGCCTGAGCGGGCGCGCGGGGTGCGGGGTGCGGGTGGGGGCTGCCGTCAGCACAAGGAAAGCGGCCGTCAAGAAGCGAGCGCCGAGCTGGGGGGCCCCCGGCCAGCAGAGGAGGAGACCCAGGCGAGGGGCTGCTTGGGTTTTAGGGAAGAGGGGAAGGGATTGGGATACAAGTCCCCGAGGCGTTTGCCTGGGAAGACGTGGGGTAAAGCTGTCGTGTGTCTGAACGCCCAAGTGTCACGCTGGAATTCTGCCCTCGTGCCCTAGAGCACGCCGATGGCTTGTGTCACCGCCTCACCAACGTCTGCCCCACCTCCAAGCCCCAGACCCAAGGCCTGGCCAAGGACGCGTGGGAGATCCCCCGGGAGTCTCTGCGGCTCGAGGTGAAGCTGGGGCAAGGCTGCTTTGGAGAAGTGTGGATGGGTAAGGACTGCTGCCGCCCCGTACGTGCCGGGCCCGTGGGCATCGGCCCTCGCCCCGGGAAGCCACGCGGAGCCAAGGCGGGGTGGACATGACCAGAGCGGCTGCTTTTGCCGTCCTCTGCAGAACGGGCTGCGATCTCTCCAGCCCAAACAAGATCCTCCCAGTGAGATCTTGTGAAGCTTGGCCGGTAGTGAGTCTGGGTGGTGTCTTCGCCCATTGGCTCAGGGACTCGGGGTGAAGAAGGAGGTGGTTGCAGGGGGTGTTTCCTCTGCTTAGGAGCTTCCTGAACAGGGGGTTTGCAAGGATGTGGAGTGGCCCAGAATTAGCACAATGTCTTCTCTCCCCGACCTTCTCCAGATGGCTTAAACCTCCGGTGTTGGGGGGAGCAGGGACACAGCCCCATGCTCCACAAACGGAGGCATTCCCTGAGCAGCCTCAATCTTGTGCTTCAGGGACTTGGAACGGCACCACCAGAGTGGCCATAAAGACACTGAAACCTGGCACTATGTCTCCGGAGGCATTCCTGCAGGAGGCCCAGGTCATGAAGAAGCTCCGCCATGAGAAGCTTGTTCAGCTCTACGCAGTGGTTTCAGAGGAGCCCATTTACATTGTCACTGAATACATGAGCAAAGGTGAGCACCTCCAGAGAGCAGGAGCTGCCTGGGCAGAGCTGATCCACCAAGCTCCTGAACCAGGAGCATCCATGTGGCCGAGCTGACTGTGCTCCTCCAAAGGGCACTCACTGCTGTCTTTCTCACAGGGAGCCTCCTGGACTTCCTGAAGGGAGAGATGGGCAAGTACCTGCGGCTGCCCCAGCTCGTGGACATGGCGGCTCAGGTGGGTTTGGGCTTCCCTGGGTCTCTGAGTCCTTTGGCATCCTGTTCAGGCAGTGTTCTCCAGGCTGTTGTGCCCATCACATGGGTTCAGCTGCTGTCAGGTTGCAGGGTGGTTGGGAGCCTGGCGCAGCTTGTTGGGAGGGAAATGAAATCCCACTTGGGAAAGCCATACGAGGAGCCTGTGCTAACCCCTCTTCTCCAGCAGCTTTGGCTGTGGTTGCCACATGAGTGGGTCCTGCTGGTGCAACCCTACACTGGCGGCTCCAGATAGGCCCCAGTCTGGGACCAGCATTTTGCACAGTGCCTGGGGGAAGGAAGGTTCCTGTCACCACAGGGCATCCCCAGCCAGCTGGCGCAGCCATCGCCATGGGCCTGCGCATGCATGGCTGTTCTCGAGCAAGTGGCTGCTCCCAGGTCCTGTCAGCTGGGTCTGGCCCAGCTACAGAGCTGTTCCCCTGCAGGGTTCCTTCCTCCTGGGTGCTGGCAGCTCCCTGAGACCCTGATGTCACCCAGCAAGCATCGGGGTGCTCAGATGTGCCAGGTCCCATAGCTGCTTCTCATGCTCTGCTCTGCATGGCTGCAGATCGCATCCGGCATGGCTTATGTGGAGAGGATGAACTACGTGCACCGCGATCTCCGCGCGGCCAACATCCTTGTGGGTGAGAACCTGGTGTGCAAAGTGGCTGACTTTGGCTTGGCGCGCCTCATCGAGGACAACGAGTACACTGCCCGGCAAGGTACGCATTGGCTCGCTGCTGAAGTGAGGCCACCATGTGTTCCCAGAGCTGCTTACAATGGGCTCGGGCCCTGCTGTTTGCCAGGAGCTGTCCCTCATGGTATCTATCCGTTCAGGTGCAAAGTTCCCCATCAAGTGGACGGCCCCCGAAGCAGCTTTGTATGGCAGGTTCACCATCAAGTCGGATGTCTGGTCCTTTGGCATCCTCTTGACTGAGCTAACCACCAAGGGCAGAGTGCCGTACCCAGGTGAGAGCGGGCACTTAACAGCAGAAATTATTGTCACCTTAGCAATGTCCTCACTCCGCTGCCCTCCAAGCAGCACTCCCTGTGGTGTTACGTTGCCTCCCATAATCGTCTTAGTAAAAGAACGAATTTATGGGATGTGTCTCCTGCTGTTTGGGCAGAGAGGGCAGTTTCAGAGGGCAAACTCCCTGTGCTGCCCCATCCCTAGGTCAGACCATGCTGTGTGGGCCTCGGGACAGCAGGTGGCAAGCAGCACATGGCGTAGGAAAGTCAGGTTTCAGCACCATGCCAACCACAGAATCACAGGAGTGCTGAGGTTGGAAGGGATCTCTGCAGATCATCTAGTCCTATTGCCCTGCTCAAGCAGGGTCACCTAGAGCACGTTGCCCAGGACCCTATCCAGGCAGCTTTTTAGTATCTCCAAGGATGGAGACTCCAAAACATTTCTGGGCAACCTGTTCCAGTGCTCTATTATCCTCACAGTAAAGAAGTTGATGGACAGGTAATTTTAAGAGTTGGAAGATGTCAGTGGGCCAGGAGCAGTTGTCCTGCCCGGCCTGAGGAGGCTGCTGCTGGGGTGAAGGGATGGAATTGTGGAGAAGTGCTGTAATCACTGGGACTGCAGCATCGCAGCCACCTTCCCTGTCCTGCTCCACACCCTCAGTGAGGTGATGAGATGTCTGCTAGCAAGGACAAGCAGTGCGGGGCTGGTGGGTCCCCTTTCTCTCCCTGCAAGGTGAGCCTTGGGGGCTGTCCATAAGCCTTGCAGCTCACTGCCCCAGCAACATGCCCTTGTGCTCCCCTCTGGTAGAGGTGCTGCTGAGGGATGTGGTCCACTCTCACTTGGTGCTGTCTCCTCTCGACCGGCAGGGATGGTCAACCGGGAGGTGCTCGACCAGGTGGAGCGGGGCTACCGGATGCCTTGCCCGCCGGAGTGCCCTGAGTCACTGCACGACCTCATGTGCCAGTGCTGGAGGAAGGACCCAGAGGAGCGGCCCACCTTCGAGTACCTGCAGGCCTTCCTCGAGGACTACTTCACATCGACAGAGCCCCAGTACCAGCCCGGCGAAAACCTATAGACCTGGAGCTCCTCCTGGCACCAGAGACCCCCTAGGCCTCACAGTGCGCGTGGGGCACATGGCTCGTGGAGGTCTACTGTCCTCGCACCCAAGGAGGGTTTTGAGGAGCAGCACCAGGGGCAGGACAGGGCATTGCTTCCAGGCATGGACAGTGGAGGTGCTGGATTCTCCTGTGGCTAATTAAGACTTCTGGTCCCTGTTTAACGAAGCATCGCTGTTCTGCTGGCAAGAGGAGTCTGAAGGCACTGTGCACCGGCTGGGCCGGAGACATCACTCCAGATGGTGAGCGAAGAAGCGGGCTCACGGGGCGTCGTCCCCAGAGAGCCTTCGGCCTTTGCAAGACATTTTCCCCCAGTAGCTCCGCGGCGCTTGCGGCAGCTGGCTTTCTGAGTCGGGCGTCAGTGCTGCAGGACACCACCTTCTGCCTCGGACACACGGTCCTTGCCTTCTGCACCCCCTTCTGCATCAGCACAAGTCTCCCTGCCCCACTTCACCTGCCCCTCAGTCCCTCTCCATGCCCCATGCCGGTTGTCCCCAAAGGGCTCGCAGAGACATTTCACTTTGTGGGAGGCAGCAGCCGTTGCTGTTTCTGACTCGGATACTCTTCCGGAGGGTGGACATTACATTTTGGTGCATCCGGGCCCGGTGATGGCCACCTCTTCCATCCTCGCTGTGGTGTTGCTGCAGACGTGGGGTGGGAGCCAGGACGCTGGCTGTCCTGCATCGCTCTGGCTTCAAGCTCTGTCCATACCTTGGGCAGGACTCTGTGGCTGAGCTACGTTAGTGCCTGTGTTGGGAGTTTTAAATCACTGTGTCACTGCTTAAATGTCACTGCTTGTGACTCTGGTGACTTCAGCTATGTTGTGGGGTTGCCAGGGGGCAGTTTGAGTCTTCCAACTGTGTCTGTCCTTCAGCAAAGGGGATCTGTGTCACCTAGGGAGCTACTTCTGGGAACACCACCATGGAAGATGCCACGAGAGTCCCTTCCCTTGCCTCACTGCCCAGCCCTACTGCTTTGGGTGGGTTTTCTTCCATGAAATGCTCCTGGTCTTCCAGCCGATACCCCACAAAGCACGCGAGAACAACGCCAAGCCACTCTCTCCATCCCTCTCACTTTGCTGCAAGGTTTTTCACTGCTAGAGAAACAAGGCTGTAGAGTCACTCCAGACTGTCCCCACGTAGGTCCCCAGGCCACCACGAGGTTGGGGATGCAGCATCCTTGGAGGACAGACCTCTGGTGGGAGCACCCGGGCCGGTTTGCAAGCTGTGGGTGCACAGAGTCGGTCAAGCCTGCCGCAGCACTCCTCCTGCGAGAGCGCTGCTGCTCTGCTGGCTTCAGATTTAAGTTCTAGCTAGTGTGGTTTCCCCATCCCGCCTCACTTCCGTTGTCCTGCACGTGGATGCGGTGACCAGATCCCTGGGGGCGTGGGAGTGCTTTGGGGGGAGCGTTGGGCTTCGGTTGATGTTTCTGGCTGCCAGTATGTTTTTTAGCAGCCTGCCCTCACTCACAGTGCCACGGGGCAAAGCGAGCGCCATGCCGACAGCTCTGCTGCTGGAGGAGCGTTCCCGGGAAGCAGTGTGCCGCCTAGGAGACAGTCGCAGGCTCATCATCTTCCCACCTGCTCCCAAAGGTCCATCCCCCACAGGCTGAACCCCCCCACAGCAGCGAAGCCCTAGGGCTGCCGGCGAGGTGGTCGCGGCTGGCCAGCGCTGCAGAGCAGCCCATTCCTCTCCACGGAAGGAGTGTTCCCGAGCTGCGTCGGGGATTTGTACATAGCCCTCGAGTGGCCTGAGTGCTCTCCCAGAAGTTGACCTAGTTGCATGTGCTTCCCTCCTTCCAATGGTAACGTTAACGTGTGTGTTCGCAGTTGTACCTAGCCAGAGTCCTTTGCCGTGCTGGCTTGCTGGGCTTCGGTTACTGTCACCGCTCCCATGTCCCTGCCCTTAGTCCTGAGATCCTCTGTGCCAAACCCCCCGAGGGACAGGACTGCTGTCCAAGGCATGCGCGTGGGTGTGTGCCTGCGTGTGTGTTGCCCTCAGTCCAGGTGCTTCTTCCAAGAGCTCAGCAGCATTTTGTAGCATCCATCAGGACTAAATGTCTCTCTTTGGTATCACAGCAGCCTGGCCTCCTTGTGCAGAAGGACCTTGGGCCTTGGCCCCGTAGCTTCGTGCACCTCTTGTTCTCTGTATTTTTCCCTTGTCCCCGTCATTTGTGAGATGGGGGCTTCAGCCCTGTAGCATCACTGCAGCCCGCAGAGCCAACCCACCTCTCACTCGCTCCCTGGTGCAGCACGAGCATCTTGGCACCTATTTAAAGCCAGGCGGGGGATGCTGTGCTGCCAAGGAGAAACCGCTGCTGCCCCGAGGAGGAGCGCGCTGCGGGCGGCAGCCTCGTGCCCTCACCACCAGCTTTGCCGCCAGCCCCGCGGACGGCAGCTCGGCTCCTCCCGTCGCGCCCCTCCTGCCCGCGGGAGCAGCCGAAGCCGTCGGTGCAGCCCCATGTCTTATTTATTGAGTAAGTCCTCGGTCAGTGGGTCGGTTTGTGGATCCTTTTCAATTAGCAACACCTTCAAAATCAGCTCAGATGGGCTCTTCTTGGTCAGTACAGCATGATCCTGCTGTTGTTGGCTTGGATAGCAGCAACTGTTGTAATGAATTTCTAAATGATTTGAGGACTTAAAGCCCTTTTCTTCCTCCCCAGCACGTTTGCTGTGCCTGGATTCCTGTGGTTTTGCAGGGACTCTTCAAACCTTGTAATGTTTGGGGTCCTTTAGTTTTTGCACCTCTTGGACAGTCACGCCGCCACCATGCAGAGAAATCCCTTCCTTTTCCAAAAAGGAGGACGCTGCGAGGGCTGTCCTGTGCCATAACTCTGCATAAGTTACATGCGATCCCCATCCCAGGAGAAATCCCTTAAAATTGTAAGTTGGAAATGTGCAAAAGCCAGATTTGACCTGAAAGCTGGGAGAGAGCAAAGGCAAATGCACATATTAATGTTTAGCCCTTCACTTCCTTTAGCATGTACAGTGTCTTTTAAGAGCAAAGGGGGACTGCAACGATGGTAAAACGCTTGCTTCAGTCCTGGCTCCATCAGGTTTTTTGTGACAAGTGGCAGAGCGGTAACTCACCAGTAACTTGAGGAAGACCTGGGTTTTTCTGTTTTCTCCTGACTTTTGGCAAGCTTTGATGAAGGGAAAGCGTGTCGACTTTTCAGGGCAGAAGGTAGTGACATGACCCCGGAGGAGACCCCGGGCAGCGGCGGTGCCCCCCGGCGCCTCCGTGCTACCCCTTGCAGCTGGCGTCACGCGGAGCTGCATGGACGAAGAGACTCTCCTCCGTCACCCTTGGTGGTTGACGACTTGCTTTTTAAGCCAGTAAGCCCGAGGGGGAACCTCTCCTACCTAATGATGCTCTCTGGCATTGATTCAGGGGGACGAATAACGCCGTGCAAGGTATTCTCTTCTGCTGTCAGAATTTTTTTTTAAACAGTGTTTTGTAAAATCTCCAAACAGCTATGCAGAGAACACGTGGATGTTTCTCTTTCCCCAGCCCCCCTCTATCCCCACCTACCTTTCCCAGTGTCTAAGTAAAATATTTAGCTTTTCTTTTTTTCTTTGAATACTGATGAAACTTTGGGAAAAACCTGAAAATGTCCGGCGTTGTGGGTGGCAGGGGTGGAGATGCTTTGAAACTTTAATGTTGGTGTAAATACTTTGCAATTTGATAATTAAATACAAACAGACCTCACCAAAAAAAAGGGTGTAGCTCGTGTACGAACAGGCTTGTTAGCGTCCCCGTCGCAGGAGTCGCGACAGCCGGGGGGCAGCAGAAAGCCCTACAGCAGCCCGCGGGCAGCGCGCTGACGAGCGCTAGGCCTGCTTCGCCTGCTTCGTTAGGGGAATTGGCAGGGGGCCGGTGGGGATCCCGCCCGCGCCGAGTGGGGAACTGATCGGCGGCTCAGGCTGCCTGGAGCAGCCCTTGGAAAGCAGGGCTGCCGCCGCCTCGGGGCTTGGTGCGGGGTGGTTTAACGCCACGAAGTCCCTGCGCTCGGCTCCTGCGCGCTGCTGCTCCGATCTCCAAAGGTGAGTGACTCGGCCTTATCATCTCAAACGTGGCATGCTTTGTGTTTTACTTTCCTTTAAAGCAGTTAAGTAATGTTAAGTCGCTTGGTCCGTGTCTGACTCGTGGGCTGATGCATCAGCCAGTGTGGCCGTCTCTGGAAGGGGGGGGGGGGGCATGAGCTTTTGGGGCCCTTCGCTTTTCCCTGCGGAGCCCCCACGGGACAAGCCTGCAGAGAGGGAGGCGCAGGCACGGTGACCCAGGCCAGATCCAGCAGCAGCAGCAAGGGTCTCCGGGGTTGCACCCAGCAGACGTGGGTGAGGATTCGGTGCTCCCCAGCCCTGCCTGCAGCACAGCTCGTTCGTTGCTGTTCTCCGTCCCCTTCGCTGCCCGGAGCAGCTTCCTTGCACTGGGCCCAGCCCCGTCTTCCGTGGCAGCTGCTCTTAAGACGATGACTGGGGTTTTCCTCGCATGCAGCCACAGAGATCAGAGGAGACAACTGCCCTTTGTAGGGAAGATGGACGGATAAGCCCAACTGCATGTAGCTGTGTCAGGGAGAGAGCATTTGGCAGCCCGCGGGCTAATGGCCTTGGGGAGCAGCCGGCAGCCCCCCGCTCGGCTGTGCTTGGAGGCCGTTCCGCCGGCCGCGGAGGAACCCCTCCCGACTCCGGGGGCCGCGGCGAAAGCCAGCCCGCGGCAGCCCCGCCAGAGCTGCCTCCGGAGCCCCGCTCCGGGCAGGAGACGAGGAGCGGGGCTGCTGCAGACCCCGCAGTGGGGATGCCAGCAGTCGGCCCTCGGGCTGCCTGGCCTCAGCCCGGCAGATGCGGCTGAGGATTACACCGCTTACCTCCTTAACAGACTTAATCTGGCTGTTTGTTTTCTGCTCCTGTTTTGCCCCTTAAGCTGTGGAGAGGATTTGGGTGTTATGCGAATGGCGGAGGGGGGTCTGGGCTGCTGGCTGCCCCGTGGGCAGGGCTGGATGTGGTAGGTGCTGGAGGAAGCTGGCCGAGCACATAACCATGCTGGGCCCTTCAGTGGGGCTGTGGGCAGGGAAAATGGCAAGGATGAGTTGTTGTTTGGCCTGAACGTCCACTTCATTTCCCCTAAAGCTCAGTGCAAAGCCCTCAAAGTGCATTGAGTCCTGGCTCTGGACCCAGGCTCCGAGATGCAGAAGGTGGAAAAGGCCTGCTCATAGGTGGGGGGAGGCCTTGGCTGCTCCGTGTGCCAAGGGTGCCGTGGAGCAAATCCTGGCCCCTGGCTTGTCCCGGGGGTTCTGCAGTCTCTCTCACAGCCCAAAGCTGCTAAAAAAGGAGGTTTTGGGTGCAGAGGCAGAGAAGTGTGTCATAACAGGCTGGTTCGTAGAAAGGCTGTGTCCCGTTCTGGGCTCTGCTTTGTGCCACAGCACCAGGCTCCCGGGGCTCCTCAGTGGTGGTGGTCCAGCACCGGCTGTGTCTGCTTGGTTGTTGGTAGCAATGAGTAAATGGGATTCCCCTGGTGTGCTCTGGCTCGGCGGGTGAAGCCTGCCTCTGGCTCTGTTGGACTCTGTCCTCTGGGTCTCGTATGGCTGTGTAAAGAAGCAGCCCCCCAGCAGCAGCAGGGACAGGTGAAAGTTCACGGTGTGCAGTGCTGCTCTGTGAGGTCTGGGTGCCATCTGGATAGTTTGTCCTTCCTTGTCATACTCCTCGAAGATTTGCATTTGCTCAGAGATGAAGCAAAGCCCTCTCACCAAGGGTGAAGGGCTAAAGTCCTTACCTGCTGTGCTGCTTATCTCCTGTCAGTCACTACGAGGAAGGAAAAGGCTTTTTCTGTGCAAGGAGCAAGAGCCCGCAAAACGGATGTGCTCCAGCAGGCGAGGGCAGGGCTGGCGTGTGGCCCAAAGCATTGTCACTGCTTCCTGGGAGCAGTGGGGCTTGGTTGGGCCAGCCTTGGCGTATCAGCATGAGGGGATGAGTTTAAAGGCTTTGGGGCACCCCTGGACTTAGCTGCCTTCCCCTGAACTGGTTGCTTCCAGCTGAAATTATTCCTGGCTGCAATCAGTCTCTCTCCTTTGGCTGCTCCTGTGTTAACAAGGCAGCCAGCCACATCGCAGGCTCCTATCGGTATAAGCAGGGAGAGCACCGAGGCAGGAGGAACTAACCACCCAGCAATATGTCGACTGGGAGAGGAGCACCCGGCAGGGAGAAGCAGAGCCAGCCTCTCCTAAGGGTAGGCAGCACCACCTTTCTGCATCTGGGGGAAGGTCAAGAGGAGAGGAAGGAAGTAAAACAAGCAGAGCTTCTCCTGCTCCAGCCTCTACGGACTCTAAGACAGCTTTATTCTCTCTTCCCTCCCCCTAGATTTCAAAGCCTAAAAAAACCCAAATTGATGTTAGCCAAGAAGTGTCAGCTGGGACAGATGAGTGAGCAGGTGGGTGATGTGTCCAGCCTACCCCAGAGCTGGATGCAGGCTGAGCTGGGATTGCTGCCCAGCCAAAAGGGAAAGAGTGCGTCAGAGTTGAGGACTTGACTAAAGCATCCCTGAGATGAGTGGATGTGAGCCTGAATCCCTGGCAGACCTAGAATTCAGAAAGCCAGTGTAGCCTGACAGTAACAGCCAACCCTGTTGGACCTCTCCAGGAAGCCTTGCAGTGCCCAAGTCACTCTCGTTACAAGAAGTGGTGCAGAAATACTCTCTTCAGAGGTGAAGTGGTGAGGCGGTGTGAGTGAGAGAAGCCCTCAGGACTCTGAGGCTGCAGTAAGACTCCCAAGGCTTACTTGGGCTAAGTTGCATCTCTGTTTATATGGAGCTGAGCTTGTTTTTTCTCCATTCCTGTACTTGCTCTGTTGCTGGTCTGTTATATGACCTAGAAAAGAAAATGATCTCCCCTTCAAATGGAAAGGCAAAGAATCAGCTTAAAGCTCCTGCTCCCTGCATGTGGGGAACAAGGCAGATGGATGCTTTATAACAACACAAGGTTATGAAACCTATTCTATGCCAAATCCCTTCTGGGCAATGTCCGAGCCAGACAGGACATGGCATGACACAAGCAGTTGTGTTTTAATCCCCAGTGCTTTAATAGTCATTATTGTAACTACTCATTTGGAGCACCTGTAAATCTGCGTGGCTCCTGCAGTACAAGGCCAGCCTCTCCCAGAAAGGAGATCCCTTCGTGCCTCTGGAACGATAATGCAGGATTGCTGGAGTAGTTCATAGTCCGCCTGAGGTATCTGGCTTGCCGCTTCGTAATAATCTTGTGTCAAATGACAGAACTGCTCAATTGTCATTTTGGCAGGACAGCTCTATGGGGACATATAGCTGAACAGAGATGTTTTGCTAACTTCTGTGTCGCTAGCGAAATGCTTACCTGAGAGCACAGAGACTAGGTTTGTATCGCTCAGTCCAATTTGCTGTGTGCAAGTGGTGGAGCTCTGATGCTGCTCAAAAGCTACTGGGTTCAAACTGTTTGGCAGTTGTAGGCTGCTGCTTTATGGTATCTTATAGAGAAGATGGTCTGGTGAGTGGGGCATTAGCATAGGATGTTAGACTTGGTTGGATTCCCCACTGTGCCTGAGGCTTTCTGTCTGACCACAACGAAGTTACTTTGATTTTTTTTCCATCTTAAAATGAAGATAGTATGCTGAAGTGTGTCTGAAGACCTTAAGATGGTATTATCTGATGATAATACTTAAGATGGTATTAATGCCATCATCAAAGCACACGCTTTACCTATGTTACCTGTTGAGATGGGAATGCTGTTTACAAAACAAAATTCTTGGGGCAGCTTCCCCCTCTGAAGTGGTTTCCTCCAAGTCAGATCCCTTAGAGGGGAAAGGCTACAGTTGTGCATAGCCTTGCCGAACGGATGTGTTGAATGGGATGTACAAAGCGAGGGCTTGCTCTCATCTAAAAGGACTGTCTGGCTTTGTGACTAAGTAAGTTTTATTTAAATTGCTGTAGAGTGGAACCTGGCAAGATAGCAATAAAAATGTACTCTTTAAAAGAATTGAATGCATTAGCTTAAACTACCTAAGTTGCTCACAGGGCAGACAATAATCTTGCCATAACTTGCAAATGAGACGTCTTCCTCTGGTACCAATAAGTCTGTTTCCTTTGTACTTTTTTCCTTATGCTGTAGCTAGTATCGTGACAACTCCTGGGACTTGTTTAGGCGTGACAGGTGATAGAGCTGTCTGTCATATCTGTTCTAGATATGTACACTAAAAAAATGCTAATACTGCTCTGCCTTAAAACCTTGACAACTTAGGCTTAGTTGCCAGGGCTTAGAGAGGGGTAGAAGCAGCCGGTTTCAGTTCCAGTAGATCACAACTGCGGAGCACGAAATGCTACTTGCAATGGTCTGTTGAGCAGAAACCTCCAGTTTATTTTAGGAATCACTAGTACACTTAAGAGTCTGCCCACCACTCGGGTAAACAGTTAATGAGAAATCAGTATGGCATCTGCAGAGCAAACAGGCTCTGTCTTTTGCTAGAGACTCTCTAGAGTTACTCTGCTGGGAACAGAACAATACAGGGAACACATGATTGCTGGGCTAAGGCATCTGGGATGGGCAGCAAATGTATCACACTGGGCAGAAGTCCATAGACCAAAGTTTATAAAGCTTTATTAAACATTTTGAACAGCTGTGCAATGAACAAACAACACTCTGGAAGTTTCACAATCTCATAGCTTGAACTTCCTCAGGACAACAGGCATTTCTGCTGCTCTCCACTATGAGACTCAAGTGATGTATGCTGTGAGGAGGTCTGCACAGCAGTGGCCGCATAAGATCTACTCCCCACCACCCAAGCTTCCTGAGGCCCTTCTGCCAAGGGAAAAAGGAGACACCGAGCACTTCTCTAGCCTCTCCCCTTCTCCATTCTGTAGTACCGGCAACTTCTGTCACTTGTGGCCTGCAAACGCTTGTCATTGAGAATGGCTGAAGTTATTATTCAAGCCACGCTCCGCCTCAGGATCCTTTCCTGCCCTGCCTTTTGAGTTAGCATGACTTTTTTTTCACGGTGAGGTTTATCAAGTGGCTTTAAAACCCCCCACATCTTGCACCATAACCGTTCTTTATCCCAACAGTCAATAACTCAGTAAAGCCTAGAAATCTAGGAGGAGAAGAGGCAGTCTTCACTGCATGTGAGTCTTTGTAAAAGCAGCAACATAACTGAGGTTTTTTTCAGGCTATGATCTTAGAGCGTAAGAAGTTCAGAAAGCACTTGGGCAGTGCACACATCTCTCTTTGGCAGGATGAGCAGGAGGAGATGACTCAACTGCCTCAGGCTCCAGCAGCTTTTGGCCAAGTGCATCTGTTAGCTGTTGAGCTTTCCCTTCATCAGCAAGGTTGGAAGGCTGGCTCCCCGTAAACAGAAAGACGGAGAGAATCTTGTATACTTGAGCAGAATCAGTGGGCTGAGAGCCCGAAGTCAGACCACTGTGGCCTAATGCAGATGAGTGAGTGACCCAGAACTCCACCATGCAACAGTTGGATAGAGGCAACAGCTCCTTCTTCCACCGGTTCTCAGTTAGGAGGGCTGATACCCATTCCCAATGATATGGGAAGGAAAAAAAAATTTTTCTGCTTCTAAAAAAAAAAAAAAAAAAAAAAAAAAAAAGGCAGGTGGCACTGCCAGAGTTCACACAGTAAACAAGTCAAATTTCACAGGCAGAGTGGGAGGGCTGCTCAGAAATATACTGCTCTAGTCCACACATACATTACAGGAAACAGGCTGTTTGTACTCCAGTCACATGCCTAACACCCCCTCCCTCCTCCCTAGCCCCTC
The DNA here is from genome assembly GCF_028389875.1 of Rhea pennata. Classification (NCBI taxonomy): domain Eukaryota; kingdom Metazoa; phylum Chordata; class Aves; order Rheiformes; family Rheidae; genus Rhea; species Rhea pennata. The sequence continues at coordinate 7,178,880 of NC_084678.1, forward strand.
CCCCCTTCTTAAAAGCAAAACCAGAGCTGTCAGCAGACTGGAAGATTATTGGCTTTTAGGTGCCTACTATGCTGGGATCATGAGCTGATTCCGGCAACTGGGATCCTGTGCAGTGATACAAGAAGCAGTTCCCCCAGCAGCTGTAGCAGATGAGGAATAAGGCTGCCAGGAAGACCAAGGCACAAATTGTGCAAGGCTTCCGTTCCAGGAGGAAACTGAGCAGGTAGAAGCCCATAAACATTGAGTGACTGAACCACAAGGCTGGGTTGAGGGGCTTGGGTATCAGGAGGACAGGTAGCAACCACTGAAGGCAGTACATTGTGTCTGGCTGGCAGGGGCCCTGTGGCAGCAGTGGTCAGATGTGCTTTCAGAACAGTCTTCAGCCACTCCTCTGGTCAGCAGGCTTTCAGGCTGTTCTGTAGAGAGGGGTAAAATGTCAGACTGTAGGAGAAACACAGCAAAAAGATTCACAGCAGTTCTTGAGCAGCTTCATTTATTCCCAAGCATGGTGTGCTGATGCTTAAACTCCTAATACTAAAGTTTCTGTCTCAGAGCTGGTGGAAGCTGTTGTGCTTTCTGAGGCATTTCAACTATAGACATGATTATCCATAGCTAATGTGGAGGAGCATCTCTTACGTGCTCTTTCTCAGCTTTCTACTCAGGCTAAAAGTTGTCAGATCCTTTTCTTTAGCATAGTGCAGAACAGAAAGAGGGAGAGAAAAACAAAGGAAAGGAAAGCAAGCATGCGTTTATCCAAGGCTTTCAACAGACTTGAACAATAATATAAGTAGAATTGACAGAGGTGAACTCATTAGTGCTACAAAGGAAGAAACAGAAGACCAAGAAGGGTTGGAAGCACTAAGGTTTGATATTTAGCCACACTTCTAGGAAGTCTTAAGCCTACAGACTGCTTCCTCTCTAGACACAGACCCATTACAAAGTCTTCCAGCTTGCAATCTGAAAAAAATGAAATTCCACTGGGATCATACAAAATTCAAGCTACCTGTAACTCAGCAGGAAAGTACTGACAGTGTCCATGCTACAAAACAAAGGGAAGGACAGTCCCTACTTAAGGGATCTATAATCCTTGCCAATCGGCTAAAGTCACATAAGACAAAGTATGTGAATAGATCAGTGGGGACTGTCTCAAAATGGCAATTTTTGTAAGTACTGTAAACACAGGATTTCCTCACATGGATTATTATAAAACTCTGGGAACAGTGCCATTTAAAGGCTTCTCTCATCACACAAAGCAGCTGACTATAGGTCCAGAAAATACATTTCTACCTTTACCGACCATATCAACCATGTTAAGTGTGGGGAGCATGGCGGGGGGGAGTGTCAAAGCAGCTGAAATACTTTTGTCTAAGAATTTCAGAGGGCTTAACAACAACAACAACAAACAAATCTTCCACTTGCTTTTATAGAGCCAGAACTGTTGAAAGGGGGCAGAGAATGGAGTTTTACAGTCTGGACTAGCAGGTCAGGCTAGAAGACATCAGTGTGGTAAGGGGAGTAACTGGCAATACTTTCTTGAGTGCGCAGCAAGGAAACAGTGAGACTAGGGTATATTCAGGCTCCTAGCTTACTACCCCAAAAAGATAAAATCACACAGGGCAATGCTGGGAAAGGGAATAGCTTGGGAAGAGCATTCTTCCCGGTGATCCTGCAGCATGTTGCGGTGACATGCACCAACACTGAATGGAGCAACAGCCAGCCACGGAACAGAAGGACAGGCACAAGGACAGACCCGAACAGTCTTACAAAGCACCATGGCCTCACCCAGAGTTAGCAGGCCCTGGTCAGAACAGCTTTTTCCAGCAATCATTTTATCTGAAAATGCTCAGCTGAGTAGTACTCTGTCAGAAGGATGAGCGGCTGAGCTGAGACTGTTAGGATTAGAAGTGGGGGTGGGAAGGTTAGTAGGATGAAGAAGTGAGAAGGTAAACAAATAGCACATTCCTCTGGCTCCTGCTGGCAGAGGATGGGATTTCTTGGCTAAGGGAGGGAGAATGAGTGATTGCATGGAGCAGCCGAGACAAAACCACACGTGGTTCTCTTCCAAAAAGCACTGAGGTCAGATACACGTCTTATAGCTTTGTAAGCTCCTAGGTACCAAGTCCGTTGTCAGAAGCAGGAAGTGTGTTGCCATCCTCTGTGTTCTTAGCAGCAGGATATATTTTAACATTAGTGAAAAAGAATGTAGGCCAAAATCTCCATCAGGGCAAACAGATTAAGAGTACTTGGAGAAAGTGTGCTGGCTCTCCTGCAGGAGAATATTCTCCAGCAGAGAGGACAGCTGGGGTTCAATTAGTAAAACTAAGCTGTAATTAGGCAGCCAAAGAATAGGAGGGAAGTTGTTTTATGCTGCAGTTTGCCTAGAGTCAAATCAAAGGAATAAAATTCTCAAAGTTAGTCCTATTTTATGCAGCTTATTCATATCTTTAAGGCCAGTCCCATGCCAGTTTCCTCATTTGTAAACTGGGAATAATAATTACTTATTTCATAGCAATAGATGCTGTCTGCTAGCCTTTGTAAATCACTTCCGAGTTTATTCTAGAGTAAAAGTAACCTAGAAGCATGAGGCACTTTTTTTTTTTCCAAGGGGAAGTACTCAGAGAAATGATTTAACAACAAAGGTCTCAAGAGGTGGGTAATTAAACCCCTACCATCCAACTCTTCACTGTCTGTCCTGCTAGGCAAAGATCAGGTTGTTTTAAATACAGCAAAACCATCATGAGTAAGTGTTCTGCAGCCTTTTCCTTACCCCCCTCTAAGTGTTCCTTCATCCAAGTTTCATATAGTATTTCTGTCCCAACTGCCTCAAACACTGTGCAGTACAAATCAATGCACAAATATCATGTAATACTTTTGCTAGAGCCACTCCCGAGGCCACGTCAGTTTGACTTATGTTGCAGGACACACTGCAGTCTTTGGGTCACTAATTCTTGAAGCTATAATTTTAAGTGCCTACAGACAATCGTATTGAGGTTTCTGTCTCTTGGGTAAAGAAACAGACAGGTCTTCTCAAGTTGTTTTTCTACTTGTCAAAGGAGCACAAGGCTGGAAGAATGCTCTAGAATCCTTTAGGACTATGTCATAACACACTCAGCTATAACAACTCTATGTTTAGCTACAGCGTCTGCAGCCTCTAAACTTTGCAATGGACTGCAGTTGAAGAGTGTAATTATAACTCATGACATAGCTGCCTTTAACAGGACAGTCCGGCCTCCTCATCACAGCAAAGACTTAGAGATAATGCTATAAACATTGAATTTTAAGTATTTAAGCATTACCTAAACACTTCCTACAAATATAAATTGATCTCAGAACAAGTTATCCATTTGTAAATACTGATATTTCCTGGAAGAGCCAGTTGCTTGTAGGAATCAATACAACCACTCTATAGGACAATGAAACATTTAATATTGATTATTTTAACTACAAAACTTCTTCTATGCCAATGCCTTTCAATCTGTAAACTTCTTTAAACTTCTGACAAATGTAGATGGTTGAACAACGTCTCGTATTTGTGGTTAGACTGTCCTTTTTATTTTCATATGCCCCTTAACTATCCACCAGTTAGAGGTTGTGAAACTACTGTCTACTACACCTGATAACAAATATTAGATAATGTACCAGGTAGTCAAGACTTTCACTGCGCTGTCTTCTTTAAGGGACTTTCCACAATTAAGATATATAGTCTTCCTAGCTCATAACTGGTGATTCCTCTAAACAGCTGGCAACAGTTTGCTTTCCAAGCTGTCAGTCCTAACACAATTTAGGTCTCCTACAGGGATAACAGTGTTTCCTGCTATCAGTTCTTTACTAAAGAGGAAAATACCGCTTTCCTTAGTGTCCAGGATTGGAAGACTCTTCCTGAGGCCATAATAATATTCTAATCTGTCTCTATTCTAAAGCAATAGTCTGAAGGAGAAATTTGCAAATAAGAAATTTGTACCTTGTTTTCTCTGTTCCCTCCTCATGATCCAAGCAAGAAATTACCATGTCCCAGAATAATCAGCTGTCACCCAACAGTATTCTTACTGGCTTCTTGTTTCACGTTTTGCTTTTCCTCAACCTGTTACTCTTGTTCTCCTCAAGCCTAACTCACCTCTCTTTAGCTAAACCTGCTGTCCTGTTCTCTTCAGAGTGCTCTAGTCCTCTGGTTCAGTGATCTGAATTGGCAGGCACTCATGTTTACCAGACAGTTCTTATTCATTGCACCAGCACTGCCTCCTCTCGCTCCTCCACAGGTATTAGAGCCACTTGAACTTACTTCAAACCCCTCAGCTGCAGAGAGCCCAGGATGTTCCTGCTGTTCTCCCCACAATCAGCATGCTGTGGTTCCCTTCTGATCTCCAAACATTCTGCTGGAGCCTCCTCCCTGCAACTTCCTGCAGGCAGAGGAATACCTTGGGGAGGTTACCTGCATGCCTCATTAGTAAGCAAACACCAATACTTTTCCACATCCTTATTAATCAGCTTACATCATATCCAGTCTTCCCTTTTGTCATCATCTCCCCTCTACTTGAAGAGCCTCAAAACCAGCATGTCCTGGCATATGCCAGCATGACATACAGGAAGGATTTTCAAATTCCAGTGTATGTGTACTGGCACACTTTTCCCGCTCAGATACAGAAGCAAAACCTTGTCACTTAAGACAAGAAAAAAAGTGAGCAACATAGCTCAAGTGTGTAGTGTTTTTAAATGGACTATTCAGATTTTTGAATAAACTCACGTGAGGAGCTAGCAAGCTATTGCCTGGTATTCCACGAGCTAACTCAGCAACTAAAAGGCTGGCAGATGTTCATATACCATGTTTTATACATTACTATGCCAATACCAATGTCTTTAATAGTCCATTTATACTGACAGGAGAGAATAATGGCCTTCACTAAACACTCAAAGAGCTATTTAGAGGTAAGTTTGTTCATACCTTACCAAAGTTGCTGTTAAACAGGTACCTTCCAAAAGGAAGGGAGATTTTCCTCAGCACATGGTGCACAAACAGTATTAGGCAGTTAAAAGGCATGCAACAGAAGACTGAATAACTGACTGGGTTTTGGGGGGAGGGGTTGGTGGGGGTCTGATGCCAAACTTACCCTTTCCCAAAAGCCTGAGTTTCTACTTGGGAATTAAGAGCCATACTTCTAGACAGAACTCTCCCAGGCTTCACAGTGCACATAGAATTAGAGTAGACCTCAGAGTCTCACACTGAGTTTCTTTCCTGTAAGGTTTGCCTACAGCATAGTTTGCTTAAAATTTTGTTTAAATCAAAAGTCTTGTCACAGCCACACAACTAAATCACGTGTGTGCGCAGTGCTTTTTAATCACTCTGGCCTGCCAGAATGTATTTAAAACAAACTCTGAAATACTATGTATCATCTAAAACTGCTGCTAAAAAAGCACAGTGTCAAAAGCATTGTTCTTTTAAAAAAAAAAAAGTGAAAGAGCTATCAAATGACAAGTTTAAGGAGTTCAACTGCTCAGACTTTTGAAGACATGTGCAGTATCTGGGATTTAAATTCTTCAGCTTGCTTTTCTTTATCATCCTGCCACCATCTTTTCTGACATTTTTTCGGGTTTATCTCACTATGACTCAGCTGGAAAAAATGAGTCTTAAATTTTTGGCAAAGGCTTTATCCCATCCTTTGAGAAGTCCAGTCCATACCTTGAAACATTTGATGCAGATTCAGAAATGGTGTGATATAATTGCAAACTTCTTCCAAAAAAGCAGCAAATCCTTGACTAATCGAGGGTCCAGGTTACAAAGTGTTCTGTTTCCTCAAGCTAGAGACAACCCAAAGCAGAAGTCTCATTTTATGAAAATTTCTAGAGGAGGCTTTCTCTTGAATCATTCTTTTCACCATTTTCTTAGCTGCTCTTTGAATTTTGTTTTTTAAGTGAATTGATTTGCCACACCATCCCTCTTAGCCCAGTGTCCAGGTCCTTGGGGACTGCAGGGTGCCCATCAATGTCAGCTCTGATAAACCTCCAGCAATGAGCAATAAGGCTACAGTATTATCACCATCTCTCAGAACAGAAAGTCACAGGAGCAGAACCTTAAGTCTGTCAGCACTATGGTAGGAAGAGCTGTAAACAGGGACAGCTGTCCTCCGGAGTAACTTTTTTTTTTCATTTGTATTTATCTGTCAATCTATCCCCCCCCTTTTTTTTTTATTGTCAAAGGTCAGGAATTTCTGGCTGATTCCAAATGTCCTGAAATACACTTCACTATTTTTTTAGTTTCTATCTTGGACCTCTTTACAACCCTTTCTGCCTTCAATATCATGCTTTAGGCAGTGCAAATACTGCCTGACAAAGGCCAGTTTTCTGCATTTCAAGTAAAGAGAGCCAAAGAATACAATTTCAGAAAACGTTCCTGGCAAGTTTTTGTATGTACATACAGGTAAATGAGTGTGTGTCTGTAGAATCTGAATACGCAAAAGTTTGTTCACCGTGACAGCATTTGCCGGACAGATTCCAGTGTTCCAGTGCCGGGGTGAAGACGCACGAGGGCGGCTCGCTGCGGTCGGTGCACACTGCCGGGGGAGCGTGCTCGGGGCGCGGCGAGCCCCGCGCAGCCGCCCGAGGCCCGTGCTGCCGCGGAGGCGCGGGCGCTGCCGCGGGGCTCGCTACGCTCGCGGCTGCGCTAACGGCCGCTCCAGGCCCGGGCGGCCCTGGGCCCGGCGCTGCCCCCAGCCACCCACCGCGGCCCGGCCCGGCCCGGCCCGTACTCACGCCGCGGAGCTGCCGCCTCACGCCGCCGCGCCGGGCCCGGGGGGCCCCCGGGGGCCGGGCCGCTCCCCGCCGCGCCCTCGGGAGGGGGGAGCGGAGGCCGCGCTCAGACGCCGCCGCCCGCCCAGGCCCCCGCCATGGCGCCGCCCGCCCAGGCCCCCGCCCGGCTGCCCGCGCCGCCGCCCGCCCGGCCCCGCTGCGCACCGGCTCCGCCGCAGGCCCCGTGCCGTGGCGCCGCTCGCGTCAGGCGCGCCGCGGGCAGCCCGCGCCGCGGGGCGGGGGCGGGGGCGGGCGGAGCGGCGCAGTGCGCGTGCGCGCGGCGCCTGCGCAGAGCGGCGGGGGGCGGGGGGCGCTGCGCGGGGGCGGCCGCTGCGCGGGGCGGCTGCTGCCGGGCTCCGCCGGGGCTCGCCCGGGCGCCGGGGAGCGCGCGCCGCTCCTGGCCGGCCCCGTCCCGCAGCGCTGCCCCGTCCCGCCCGGCCTGGCCTGTGCGCGCTGCGTGCGGCTCCTCCGCGCGCGGCCTGGTCGAAGCCGGCGCAGAGCGGCTCCAGTGCCGGGTGGCTGTTGCGGCCCCTGACGGGCCTCTTCGTAGGGTGGTTTAATCCTGTTGTACCTCAGCGCTTAGGAATTGCGCTCAGCCCGTGCAGGAGAGGGCAGGGCTGAGCCCCCGCTGCCCCTGGCTCCCCTCGTTAGCAAGAGCAGCAGCTGTGCCCGTGGCCCCTGGGCAGTGTCACTAGTAGCAATAGGCTCTGTATTGCCATTTATTTTTTATTTTTACTCTTTTGCCTCTTAAAACCTGCAGACAAGAGGAAAGCCTCTGTGGGCAGTGATGCCTAAGCCAGCCCTAGACGAGCCAGGCGTGTGCTGGGCTGCAGAGTGGAGGCAAGCTCGGCTCGTGCTGCGGCATATTTTCCCCAGTGTCATTTTCTAGCAATCTCTGGAGTAATTTTGTTTCCTGACCCCTAGATGCGCTATGAAACTGAGAGCACAGCCCCGCACTAGGGCCCTGGGTTAGTCAATGGGAGATTGGCCTTCCCACAGCCCTCTGCGTGTGCCGCAGTATGTGTACATGTCAATAGGCTCGTTAGCAGGCAGAATGAATTAGCAGGGTTGCAAAGGGATGAGGCGCCGTGCATTTCTTGTCCTCTTTCTGCTGCTTTGGCCTTGAGGCCGCGTGTCTCAGCTGCTGGACTCAGCTTTGCTTGCAGCAGGTTGGACTCTGGATAACAGCTGCAGCTGCAGGCTTTGAAGGCCGCCCAGGGACCAAGGCCGGCCTTGGGGCCTGGTGAATCTGAATTGCTCTGGCTTGTGTTGATCATTGCAGTCTCTGGGATGTGTCTTGAATCCAGCGTGAAGCAATGTGAGGTCCCAAAATCCATTTGCAATGAGGAACGTGGAGCTTCGTGTCTGAGACTTAGTCTCTTTCTCCTGCCTAGTGCTGCTGCAGAAACGTTGTCTTTGCTCTGGTTTGGCTTTGGCTTAGAAACTTGGTTTTGCAGGTGAAGACAGGGTGAGTTCAGCACAGGGAGCCCCCCCCCCCACCAGGCTGTTTGTGGCTGCAGCAGCAGCAGTGTGGCTGGAAATGGCACGAGCTCGCCAGCTCTGCCTCAGGCAGCAGCCGGGCTTTGCCCGCTGCAGGGTTGGTCACCAGTGCAGGTGAGATTCCTCCATCCAGCAAAATGTCCTTTTTCCAGCAGCTTTGCAGGTTGCATAGAGAATTCCAGTAGACTGGATCCATAGGTCGTTGCAAAGAGAGAAACATTTTTTTGGAAGGAAAACACACAGTAATTCCAGTCCTGGTGGAACAGACTATTAAGTGCAGGATTGGGGAAGGCTGGATTTTTATGGTCATTCTGTTCAAACTGAAAAGAAGCCTTGGTGGTAATTAGCATTTAAAGGATCTTTGGAGGTGCTTTGCTTCTTGATTCTCAGGAATATTTCTTTTTAAAGATTTGCTGTTATTTCACTTAGCTGCTTGTATTTAGCTGTCTGCTCCTGTCACCAAAGCAGGTGCCCAAGAAATAAAGGAAACCTCCCTGAGAACAGCAAAATCTTAGGTCAAGTAGTACCATCAAAGTCATCTTACTGCAATGTGTAAATAACAAAGTGCTACTTTATGTTTTATGGAAATAACTAAAAAGAGCAGTTGCTGCAGCGCTGCTGCATTCACAGCCCGGGTCCTGGGGAGAGCTCAGGCTGCACCCATCCAGCAGAGCCTGGCTGAGCCCAGGCAGCTCGGTGCTTGGCCTGGGGGCTGAGCCCAGATGCTCCTCTAAGTTGTGGGGATGCCTTTTGGTGCAGCAGAGCCAGCAGCAGCCATGCAGAAATGATACAAGTGAGACAGTGCAACTAGTGCCCCTGGGGAAACGGAGGAGGGTCTCGTGCTGCAGTATAGGGGTGAGCAGGTGGAGAGCTTTCAAAATGCCACAAATACAAGCTGGGAGCAACCAGAGCTTTCTCAAGAAAGGAAATACACCCTTGGTATGGATTAGGCAACAGGCAGGTAGTTTGCAGACTGAGAATGACAATTAATTTACGAACTGGATCAAGGGTGGTAAACACTGGAAGGGAGACCCTATCCCTGTAAGTGGTGCTGCTTGGCTAGTATGAAGCCACTGTGAACTGTGGTACTTGTGGAGGGTAAGAAGGTAGAGCAGAAGAAACCATCTCTCTGCCCTGCAAATCATATTCCTTCCTCCTTCACTCTTTACATTTCCTCTGCAGCTGACTGAGGTAGTTTTGTAGAGACTTAGTGGCTTACCAGGTCTTACAGGGCCAGCTCTGCCTGAATATTCTCAGAAACTGTAAGTGATTATGCCTAGAGCCTGGTTAACAGACACGCCAAGAATGCAAATACCTCCAGCACCGAAAGGACAATTTAGCTCTGACTATCAGTCCTCAGCTAGTGTGTGGAAAGTGACTGCAATGGCAGAAGCTGGGTCTGCGCAGTCAAGAAAGTAAAACCAACAAGGAGCAGCGCACATGTACAAAACAGCTCAAGTTTATTTTTAACATTATTCCCATCACATAAATTACCCCCTTCCCAAACAGAAGACTTGCACCTTTCCTAATCTCATAGACGTTCAGTTCGGTAATCAATGCACTTGGAACAATTTTCCCAGCAGCCTCTCAACTGGAAGTGATCTCTCAGCTTGCAGAAACCCAAGAAAAGAGATTCGGGCAGCAAAATGGAGCAGCTTGCTTCCAGCAAAGATGAGAGGTAGCAACTTTCTGCTCCCTTGGCCTCCCCTCCAAGCCCTCAGGCTCTTACTGAGCGCTGCGCTCAGTGCTGGCTGCCCTGGTTTCTCTCAGAGGGGCGGCACACCCCTGAATTTGCGGATGATGTTGGCCAGCCGCTTGGCAAGCCCTCCCCTGGTTGGTTCTTCCACGTGAAATGTCCTGGTCAGCAAGTTGTAGAAGGAGCCATAGCACACTGCCACCACGGTGCAGGTCAGGCAGATGACGTTATAGGGCATGCTGAAGTCTGGTGTCGGCAAGTTCACCAGCAGCGGCTCCGTGTAGAGGCGCACAAAATAGCTGGAGCCATCAGAGGATGGAAACCTGGAGGCAGGAAGGGGAGCGTCAGCCCGCACAAGACCACTGCATACTGCTAACCACCCTGGAGCCACATGAACCTCTGGAGGTGCTTATACCCCCTTAGAGGTCAGGCTCAGTCCAGGACCTCTGAATCTCTCAGGAGATCCACAGGAGAGTGGGCACTTTGCCCAGTGCTGGGAAAGAAGAGCACCTGCAGGAGGAATGCAGTTCAGGCACATAGCTATCCCAGCCCAAGGGCAGAGGGTGCAGGGAGTTAAACTAGCAGCTCTCTCTTGGCAGCTCCCCTTGTGAGGGCCCTTGTGCTGCCCTTTCCTGGCATGCTGAGAACATCCTCCAGTAATTCCCCAGTGATTCAAGTGTCTCTGTAGGCAGGCACAGCCCAAACAGGATGGTAGCTGCAGCCAGCCCATGGGCACTGCAGTAGTACCCCTCTCCCCGGAAGAAAGGCACACTCACAGCGAGGTGAAGAGAGGACTCTGCTCCATATCCACCTCCTTCGTTGCAATGACACTGGGCACCAGAGCACTCAGTACAGATGGGCTAAGGAGGCAAAGGTTGTTATTAGTGTCAGTCCTGTCAGCAAAGAAACAGTGAAAAATTCCCGTTCCCAGAGCCCTGGGCAGCAAGTCCTGTGCAAGGCCCAGAGGGAGCCAACAACCCTGGCTCATGCTGAAGTGCATCTTTACCTCACATAAAAGCCGTGATTAGGGTCAGGTGTGTACTCTGTCCACTTTAGTAAGGCTCGCTCAAACTGAATTGTGATCTTGGTGACAGAGTTGGCTGGAAGCTGGATCAGCATTTCCAACAGGTGAGGCCGTCTCCGGTCCTGAGCTGGCTGGTAATGGATATAACCTAATCCCAAAGACACATCAGTGACAGTGAGGGGACCTTGCCCAGTCTCAGATTGCCTGGAAAGCTCCCCCTGGGTGAGTAATCTTGTTTCCACTGTCCTGGGAGAAGTTTTTTGGGTGAGTAAAGATGCACAGGTAGCAAAAAGGGTGAGTAAAGTTAATAGCTAGGTCTTAGTAACTGATGACCTGTGAAAGTCAAGTGTTTATGACAAGAGGTACAAATCCAAAACCACATTAAGTCATCACTGTTAAATCAAGGTTCCTTTACTAAAGAAGTCAACTCACTTTGTTTTAGAGCCTTGTTGGATTGTGAAACACTGTTTGTTTGGCCCTTATAAAGTAGACTCTCTTAGAAGTCTCAGCAGTTGTGAGTGCCGAACGGAAGGTTGTTTTCCTTATACTAGCTCTACTCCCATGTTCAGTTTTCCAGTCATCACTGCGGCCCAAGGGAGGGACTTAACCATCTCTGGAATGCGCTGCTTGTGCCAAGGGAATCAGATGGCATGTGTTCCCAGGAGGGTCTACTTACTTGGCTTGTTCTCCTTCCCCTTAGTGATGATGGTCAGAGTGTGTACATAGAGCCGCAGATACCACGGCACAGTTTCCAGCAGGATCACAGGGAAAGCCCTGTACGGGTGAGTGTTGTAGATGAGAGTGCTGATTTCACCAGTCTGCAGCCCGTATCCACTCACGTAGCGCTGTGCATGCAGTACAGGTGTTGGCAGTTCAACTGCAAAAGGGAAAAGCAAACAGGAGTCAGGAGCTGATGCCAGCCTGTAGCCCTGCCAGGCATCAGTCTAATGCTAAAAGAGCAGCATTTCCTCTGGGCAGAGACCCTACCACACTACTTAAGATGAAAGAGGAAAAGGCAGGACAGCCTGATGACTCTTGTTACAGTCCCTCTCCCCAGCAAGAACTGTCTTCTTTCCCAAGGCCCAAGCAACCCAACTATCCCCTGCAGAGGCTGGGGCCTGGAGCCCTCGATGAAGATGCAAGTGGATAAAGTTCCAGTCACTCACAACTGTCCTGGGGCCGTTTCCACTTCAGCTGCACATTGAGGCTGCGAGATGTATTGAAGAGTGAGGGACTCAGCAGGTCATAGACTGCATAGGTTCTCTTTTCTCCCTGGACTATTGCTTCATGTATAGATGATGGAGAAGGGGTCACTTCCAACAACTCCTTTTCCTGAGAAAGCAAGTGGACCATAGAAGGAAAAATCCCCCTTGTAGTAAGAACGGGCCAGTGCCCATCTTGAAGCGGCTAGCCCTGAGCTTTGCCACCTAGCGGCCTTCTCTGCACTCTTGCTAATACTCTGCACTAATCCTGGCCACTTCTGACAGCCCTGCTCAGAGGAAGACAGTAACTGCAGCCGCGTTCCTTCATTAGCCCAGGGAGGTCTCCCAGGGGGACCGGTCTGGGCGGAGGTAAGACTGCTCCAGAGTCACATAGAAGCAGCTGAACAGAGAGAGGAGAGCATATTCTCTCATTCACAAGCGTTACCTTGTCCTTAGCAGAGACGTCAACGTAGATCTTGCTCTGCGATGCCAGAGGACATGCCTCAGTGAGTGTGCGAGAAAACATCTTAAAGAGGGACCAGTCTGCAGGAGGCAAAGTCAGCGTCAGGCTGAGTAAAGCAGGCTATGTGCACGCAAGGACCACGGTGCTGTGAGCTTACCTTTTTTCCCTTGGCTGCTGGAAAAGGTCTCAAAGACCACAGTAAGAGTCTGCCTGAGCTCCCAGGAAACAGCCAGACAGGAAGCATCCTGGAGAAGAGAACAAGGGGCTGCTCTGATCACACTACCAGAGCAGCAAGGCACCAGAAGGGAGCTAGAGTTACACCTGGATTGCACAAATCCCATCGGGGCCCAAGTAAGACTAGAGAAGCAGGACAACACTTCTTTTGGACAAACTGAACCCACTGCTGGGGAGCTGGGCAATCCAGCATGTCATCTTGCTGTCACAGCAACAAGGCTTCTGGTTTCCTCTTGGGGTGTATTACACCTGTCAATGACTCAGCACTGGGAAAAACTTCCCAATATTCAACCTCTATTCCATTCTTAAAGCATCAAGAACTCCGCTAGGCTGACTGACACCACCTCTCTTCCCAGCTCCTGGAGTGAGGAACAGGCAGAGGAGGCAGCCAGCTGACGCTCACGCTTACCCTGCAGATGGGGCGGATATGCACTGCCTGCGAGTGGTAGCTGCTGTGGAATAAACGCTCAGCCTTGAGCAGCACAGCAAGACCAGCCTGCAGAAAGAAAATGAAAAAGTTCAATCCACAGTCCGTTTTCTGTCCCTGCTGAGAAAGCGCAAGACCCTACTGCAGTCTCCTAGTAAACGTTAGTGGATTGCTGTCAGAAACCCAGCTCTGTGCAGAGCAGCCCAACAAGGCAGCAGGACTTGCCCCTACCTTTGACCCACATGGTAGCAGCTTCTTCCACGGTGTAAGGTTTTCTGTACAGACGATCTCCCGGGGCAGGACAGCATATCGCAGGAGATGGTGATCTGTCCCTGGGCAGGGAGGCGGAGAGTTAATGGGCTGGTACTGCTATGGCATGAGAGCTGAAGCAGAACTGCCCCATCCTCCAGTGTAGCCCAGAGCACACCACTCTCCGAACATACCAGAAATACAATGAGTTCAGTGAAGAAAAGATCCTCCCTCTCTTCAGAGAGGTTTGGAGCAAACAGGTAATGGTATCTCCCAACAGGTTTTTGTTTGTTTGTTTGTGAGCCTTAAATCCTCCAGTCTTCACCAGCTACTTTGTAAAACACTTTTTCAAAGAGAGAGTTGAGAGCCAGGGAGTATCTGCCACATACTGCTTATGGGTTTCCTCTGGTCAAATCTAAGCCTTGTTAGCAGAGAGAGGAAATGCTTCCAAAAGGAAGTTAACATTGGAGTTCAGTCAGCTCCTGTTGTACATATGCCCACGGCCTGATACCTATTACTGCAGCTAGCATTAAGAGACCCTCCTGAGAGCAACAGTAGCTGAAAGACAGCACAGAACAGGCACACTTGCTCTCCTGCCCCTCCGTGGGAGCCAGCAGCCCCAGTAATATTTGTTCTGGGGACAGGTTTCCCCTTCCAGGGACATCTCATCACAGTGACAGGTGAACTCAGGATAAAACACAGACAGACCAAGAGTCCTTGCCAGACCCGCACCCAAGCTCTGTGCAGTGGCAAGGAGCAGAGCTAAAGCTACAGACGAGTCAGAGCGCACAAACGCCGGTCTGTCTCACCATTGGCCAAGCCCAGGGGTTTGAAGGACGCTGTCGGAGTGACGGTGTTGGTGGAGTCAATGAAGTTCAGAGAAGCACAGAATATCCCTGAGAGGATGTTACTCAGTTCTTTCCAGGCTTTGTCAACACTGTGTAACAAAAGACACTGCAGATTACTCAGCACTGAATAACAGGTCTCAAGTCAGTAACAATCAATAAATACTGGGGTGACCACACCGGGATTCAGGGGCCACAAGGAGCTTACTGCTGCTGTAGCAGAGCTTGTTGGTTACTCGCTTTCCAGCTCTCTTGGTGTTTTATTCTAATGCAGGAGATCTAGGGGCCTGGGAGATGCCGTCACCTCTCATGCGACAGGCAGGATCACGGGATGAGGCTGCAAGGCAGGGTAAGCCCCTTCGCACGGCACGGCTTCGAGTGCAAGCCTCTGCACGTGCAGGCCTGGCGGCGGCGAACGGCAGATCGCGGCAGCCAGCCGCCTGCGGCGCCCTAGCTCACTGCGCGGGCAGAGGATGTGGCCCCGCTGGTGCGCGAGCTGGGCCTTTCTCTGCTGCGACAGTCTCAGCTTCAAGCTTTGGTGTTGCTGCACTTACTGCTGGGGCAGTCCCTGGACTGCAGGGACTAGCAGGGGCCCTGCAGGTGGGGGTTTGGAGGTGGATGCAACTGGTGTGTAAGGAGACCGGCTTGGGAAGCAGGGAGCATGCGGGAGGTGATGCAAAGCAAACGGGGATGGTGTCTGTGGAGACAAAGCAACAGCAACGCTTCGGTGCAGCTCCTAACGCTGACCAAACTGGCCTGAAGTGGGCTGTTTGCAGGAAGGGGAGAGCTCTGCAAACAGAGCTACTGCAGCTGAACCACGGGGAATGGGCTAGGGCAGATGGCGACAGGTATTGGAGGGAGTCTGAGGAAGCGAGTCAGGGATGAGAGTCCAGTTTATAACCTCATAGTAAAACCACAGCAAGAGGTTTGTCATCACAGAGCCCGGGAGGGAATTACTTTGTTCCTTAGCGAGCGAGGCTTTATCTCGCAGCACCACGTCCTGCCCCCTCCCGTCGAGCAGCAGTACGCTCTGCTTCTCCTTAGAGCCGTTTTGGCTGTTACGGACTTTCATACTTTCGAAGTCTTTGCAAATCAAGCAGCGCCCCAACAGACAGCGCAGCTGCCTTTTGTGGGAAAGGCCTCGGCTCCTGGAGAGCTTGGGCATGCGCCAGATCCCAGCGGGCACCCGCTCTGCTCACCCCCGCAGCATGAAGTGCTCCGCTATCGGAGCGGCTCCCGGCTGCCATCACAGGTGCTGCTTCAGGTCGCGCCCGCAGCTCGCTCACGGCGGAGCTGCTGCGGGCCTGGCAGGGCTCTGAAGCCCAGAGGCCGCTGAGGCGGCGCCTGGTCCTGCTGGGTACCTACTCGGCGACAGTGTCCTGGAACCAGACCCAGAGCTCGGCGCCGGCGGGCGCCTGCAGCGGCGGCTGCCCCCAGGCCTGTGTCCGCCAGAAGCCCTGGGTGAGGGCGAGGTGCAGCTCCCGCACGCCCTGCGCCGACAGCAGCTGCCCCAGCGCCTTGGGGAAGAGCCTGTAGTGAGAGACTGGGGCGGTGTCAGCCGGGGCGTCACCCGCCCTGTCTGACGTGACATCGGGGCACCCAGCCCGGCCGCCCCCCGTGTCACCAGCCCCGTCCGACGTGACGTCGGGGCACCCAGCCCGGCCGCCCCCTCGTGCCACCTGCCCCGTCCGACGTGACGTCGGGGCACCCAGCCCGGCCGCCCCCTCGTGCCACCCGCCCCGTCCGACGTGACGTCGGGGCACCCAGCCCAGCCCAGCCACCCCCGGTGTGACGTCGTGGTGCCCAGCCCGGCCCGGCCGCCCCCTCGTGCCACCCGCCCCGTCTGATGTCACGGTCCCAGGCCCGCCTGCCACTGCCGTCGCTTTGCCCCGCCCGCGTCACTGCACACCCTGCTTGCGTCATCACGCACCAGCCCGGGCTCGCTTCCGGCATCAAAGCCCCCGTCCCCCCTGGCCCTGCTGAAGTCACCATGCCCTCTGCCCCCTAGTGACATCATCAAGTGGCCCCGCCCTCTGCTCACGTCATCACACCCAATCCAATAACCTCCTTAGCTGGCCCTGCCCTGCTCACATCATCACCCAAGCCCCGCCCCGCCTGTGTCATCACAGCCGTCAGCCCCGCCCCACTCGTATCGTCACTCGGGCCTGCTCTTACATCATCACCCAAGCCCCGCCCCGCCCGTGTCATCACGGCCGTCAGACCCCCGCTCATGCCGCCACTCGTCCCGCCCCCTCGAACCCCAAGCCCCGCCCCCGACGTCACCGGAGGCCCCGCCCCGGCTGCTCCCCATGCCCCGCCCCCGACGTCCCCCGAGGCCCCGCCCCGGCTGCTCCCCAAGCCCCGCCCCCGACGTCCTTCCCGAAGGCCGTAACCGCGCGCCCGGCGCGGCCCCGCCCCTACCTGCGCCCCGCTGCGGCGCCGAGTCCCAGCGTGTCCGGAACTGGAAGGTGGCGGCGAGGCCGCCGGCGGGCAGCGGGCTCAGCAGCAGCTCCTCCCGCAGCGCGTCGCGGGCCGCCGCCGCCGCCAGCAGCGCCAGCAGCGCCGCCGCCGCCGCCGCCCGCATCCTGCCGCCCGCCGCTTCCGCTTCCGGCGCGCTCGGCCAATGGCGGCGCGGGGGGGGGGGGGGGGCGGTGGCTCCTCCCGGCCGCGGCGCCGCCGCCTCGCTCCGCGCTGCGCCTCGGCCGCGGCCCCGGGAGCCGCCCGGCCGCGGGCAGCGAGCGCGGCCGGCTGCGCCGCCCTTCCCCGCCGCCGCCTCCCGCCGGGCAGGCGGCCGCGCTTCCGGGGCCCGGCTGCTCGGCCGCCCGCGCCCGCTGAGCTCCCGCGCCCTCGCCGGCCGCTCGCGGCCCGGCCCGCGGCGAGTCCCGCCGGCGCTCGGCGCGGCGAGCTGCCGCCGTGTTGCCGGGCCCCCCGGTGCTGGGGCCGGGACGCGGCCCGAGGGCTCCTCCGCCCCGGAGCCCCGCGTGTGCGCCCCTCTCCCTGCTGCACTCCCCACCTCTCCCCACCTATCCCCCCCGCCCGCCCGGTGTCTGTTCTCTCCCAACAGCACACGCACTCCCGCCGCTGGTTTAGGTAGCGGTGTTATTTCTCTGTATGCTGTGGTGAGATGCTTGTCGGATAGGGTCCTGCTCAGCGGGCCAGGGGGGGCGGGCTCCCCAGGGAGGCCTTCCTGGGAACAGTGCGGCCGCGGGATGCTGAGCGTTTTGGGCGAGTGAAGCAGGGAGTGTTAGCAGCAAAGCCTGAGGAGTTAACTGGGGGAGCCTGTGATACCCCTTTTCTTCTCCCCTGGCTGCCTGGAGAACGTGCAGAGGGAGAGGAGGGAAAAGCCACCTCTCCGCTCCTGCAGGGCAGCAGTCCAGGACGGGGTTTGCCGAGTGGGAGTCGGAGCCAGCAGCTTTCCTTTCTCCATGCTGGCGGGTCCGTACAGAGGAGGCCGGGAGCAGGGCAGAGCTGGCCGCTAGCTTCTTGCCGCTTGCTCTTTAGGACTGTCCTCCTGCAGGTCCTCCTCGTCTGACTGCACCACGGGGGTCTCGGCCCCGTCCTCGCTGGTGTCCAAGCTGTTCAGGTCTGTGGAGACAGAGGACGTGGAGGAAACGCGTGACTTGGCCTCAGCTGCATGGGGCACTTGCAGGGTGATTTCCTCTGGGCACTGGCTGCCATCTGCCCCTGAGAAGAGACAGGTAAGAGGAAAAAGTAAAAGGCTTTTGGAGGTCTCTTGCTCCCTGAGCTTCATGCCCCTTCCACCTTACTCGTCTGCAGGATATACTTCCCTGGGCACTCTCAGCTGCTGCCCTCTTCACCCCACTTCGCTGCCTACCAGGAGGCATGTGGCTGCCTTACCCGGTTTCCCGTCTCACCCCAGGCTTGGCTCTGGGCAGTGCTTCACATTCCTTCCCCATTTTTGGCAGTAAAGCCTTTTCTGCCTTCTCTGAAACGCGCCTTAGAGCTGCGTGTGGCCATCGGCTGCAACTCGTGCGATCTGCGAGGGAGGTGTTTGGCTTTGCCTTGGAGTGAATCACTGCTGCGCGTGTGCATGGGGAGGAAGGTCCTGGCACCCCCGGCCTTCCCTGCGGGGACCTAAGCCCAGCAGCCTGCTGCTGACTCGTGGGGACTGGACTGCAAGGTGGAGGGGTCCTGAAGCCTTCCTGCTCAGCACAGTCTGCTCTGCAGGTTCTAGGGACTTGAGAAATCATGACAAGACACTGCCTGCTGCCAGAGCAGCTTTAGGACATGGGAATTCAGCCCCACAGGCTTTGGAAAGGGCCTCTGCTCTATTGTCTTCTGCAGCGGAAGCCAGTTACAGGCATCCGTATCTCAGGGCTGCCCTCTGGGATTAGATGCTCTGCAGGTGAAGGTGGATGCTGCCATGGACCAACCCAGAGTGACGTCTTCCCAACCTGCAGTCCCCAGCACCAAGTGGCTGTCCCTGTATGGGTGTGTGTGTATGCACGCATGCTGAGCCTGCGACAGGGGATGGATGAGGAAGGGTGGCCTAGGCTGAAGAAAAGCGAGCTGATGGGTGAAGAGGGGGCAGGAAGAACTCCCCAGCTGGCCTGCAAAGGGCTCAGACTGCACATACCTGGCAGGGGCCCAGCAATGGTGCTCTCCTCTGTCCCACAGCCAAGAAACACATCCACAGTGTCCTGGTCTGACAGGTCCATCATGTCCATCTGCTCCAACATGTCCACGTTCACCTCCATGGAGGAAATGCTGCCTAAGGGGGCTGCGGAGAACAGGAGCCAGGAAAAAGGTGAGTGCTCCTGGCAAGCAAAGGGCACCATTAGCCCTGTGCTGGCAAGGCCAGTCCAGCCCACAGGCTCCAGGCAGGACCTGGAAGAGGGGGACCAGCCTTGCTCCAGGGAACTGAATTGCACTTGCTGTTAAGAGGTCCCCAGGAGAATCGTTTCCTTAAAACATCCCTTTGGAAGACTCTGCTGTCTCCCTGCCATCCCTATTCCTGCTCCTAACTGCTGTCTGGAGAAGCCTGCCTCAATCCAGTGACTATGCAGGGAGTCAGCCTTGGTACCCAAGTTCAGTGCCTGCAATTAAGTGGTGTGATTAATCCATACGCACACCCACATGCCGGGTGCACGATGTTGTCTCAGTGCAAGACACGTGTCCCCAGCCACCTTTAAACTGGCAACACCTGCAACCCACCAGTCCCAAAGGCCTGTGTCACTGTTTCCTGGAACACTCCCAATTCCCACACTGGTGCCCCCAGTACTTACGTCTCCGATGCTCTATCTGCAGGTGAGATAATGGAAAGAAGAAATCCGTATCATGCTGGAAAACCTCCTCAAAGAACTTCTGCCGGTCCCGCAGCTTGAGCTGCTGCTGCATCTGCTCTGCATCCAGGCTGCGCTGTCCTTGCTCCATGTCAGCTGGGGAGGAAGGAGAGGACGGTCAGGACAGACAGGGCTGTCCGAGCCCTTCTGCCTATCCTAGCTTGCGTGGTGCTGCTGTCCTGGAGGGTAGGTGATTCTCTTCTGCTCCACTTTACTGGTACACACTGATATTTAGTTGCTGTGAATAGATGCTACACGCTAAAGCAGCAGTGCCACCAGCACTTGCTGTGCTGGAGCTTCCGAGCTCTTTCAGAATGCAGGGCAGCCAGGAATTGGGAGCGCTAACGCTACGCTCACTTTGCATGAAGTGAATTGTCAAAGGAGACAGCAGTTTGATGTGGCTTGCACACGTCAAATGAATTCTGTTGCTACAAAATAGAGAACTGTCTTTGAGCACTAATATGCAGAAGAAACTCTCCCAGGGACAAGGACAAGAACCGGTATTAGTGCTCTGTGGTCACTGGGGCTGAAAATTGCTTGAGGAATAAGAGGCGTTAGCAACCCTGCCACCTCCTTCGTGCACACAACCTGCCGCCCCCGGTAGCCCATCTATAAATACAGCCCCACCCACGCTTGTGGGCTCCCCCCGCTCACACCCCCTGCTCACGCAGCCAACCTGGCTTCTGCCTGCACAAACATTTGCATTCCTTTAATTCCTCCTGCAGTTCAGCACTGCTCCCTGCATCCCCGACTCCGGCAGGTGTGCCGAGAGCCCTCGGGGAAGCGAGAGCCCTCGGGGAAGCGGCTGAAGGGAGCCAGAAGGGAGCTTGGAGCCTGCGTCCTCGCGTCTGGTACATCCCCTCTGGGCTGGCTACCCGCAACAGCAAGGACCTAAATGCCACAGAGGGGCCGTGGCTAGTCTCAGCAGTGGCCCTGCTGTTCCCAGGCCGGTGTTTGACCTCAGTTGTTCCACATTTCCTCTCTGCTGCTCTTGGCCCAGCCGGCACAAGGAAAATGTGATTACTGAAGCAGGCAGTGCGGTAACCAGGGAAACCAAACAAACATCCCCGGCTCCCTCCGAGCCAGCCGGAACCCTCCTCTCCTCCCTCCTCTCCTCTCCTCGGGCTGAGGAGGAGGGGAACAGAGCCAGCGTCAGCCACCGCCCAGCACCCCCACCCTGTCTGGGAGGGGCGGAGGGTGCCGAGGGCTCTCCGGCAGTAGCAGAAGACCCGAATGAAGGAGAGGGGATGGGCCCGGCAAGACATCCTGGAGACTGATGTCAGTTCTTCCTGAGAGCCCTTTAAGGGTTTCTCAGCCGCCTGCACCCCTCTGTCTGGGAGTCCCTCAGCTAAGCCCCGTCCTCTGCAGGCACCTGCCCTGGGAAGCTGGGTTCCTCCGTCTGCAGCGCGCTGCTGGCGACGCAGCGTGACTCGGGGCTTGGTCACCGCAGGCTTCCTGGAAGGAGCTCTGGTCCTCTCTTGACCGCTCGGTGCGTCCCTGCCGTGCCCAGCGTGGGGATGCTGGCTGCCTGCAGGGGCTGTGGTCTGGCGAGTCCGACCTAAGCGCTCAGCACCTGCTCAGAGTGGACCTCAGAGCAGAGGTGGTGAAAGCGCTGTCCGGGTTGCTTCCCTTGCCAGGCCCACCAAGGGCCGCAGCCAGCGAGCTGCTCCCCAGGTCTCCCTCCCTCAGCAAGGCGTAAGGCAGAAACCCGCCTCCCCTGCATGAGCAAAGAAACGTGGGAGCCGGGAGCGGGACAGGCTGGACGGGGGCACGGAGGGGGTGAGGAGGGCACGAATCACGGTGCTGGCTCCCTCCAGCAGCAGCTGGAGCCAGCCTGCTCGTGCTCTCCCAGGCGAAGAGCCCTGCTTCAGCAGGCGCCTGCAGGGAGGCTGCCTTCGGGGCGCAGGGCTGTGCTGGCTCTTCCCACAGCAGCGGGACGGACCCCTTGCCCAGTCCCACTGCAGCCCACTCTCTGCTGCGGGACCTCAGGGGACTGACTGTGCCCCTGCTTCCCCTCTTGCTGTCTGTTTTTAGGTCCCCGGATAGAGGGGGTGGACTGGCTTGCCCTGCAGCATCTTGCCAAATGGGGCCCTCATTTCAATATAAGCAGGGTCTCTAAACCCTCCTGCAATACAAATGCAAAAGAAAAAAAAAAAAAAATCCTGCTCTAAGGGGTAGGGGACGCTGCCCCAACTGCTGTGAGCGTGGCCGACCTGTACCATTAATGCACTTGCTGTCCCCCTCTTGCACAGCACACGACCGATACGAAGCGAGGTGAGGGCACGTGGGAAGAATCGGGACCGGTGCCGGCGGCGGCGTTCCTGTGGGTGCACGGGGAACGTGCGCGTCGCAGGAGAGATTAGCAGGAGCTGTTTACAAACTTGTTCCCGAGCCCTCGCCGAGGAGTTGGGCACGAGCACTGAGATATCATCAAGTAAGAGCGGCGGCAGCAGGAGAGGGCAGCTGGGCGGCGCGGCCCTGCCTGCCCCGTGACCGCCGTGGGAGCCGGGGACGGAGCCTCCTGCGCCTCCCTGCGCTGCCGGCGGAGCAAACAGCCCTGGGAGCGTGGCTGCCGCTCGGCTGGGGAGGGAAAGGCGAGCGAGCGGCGCTCGCTGTCGCCACCGGCCCCGGGGCTGCTGGTGACGCTCTCCCCGGCTGTCAGCCGCCGGGATTGTCTCATGCCGCTGGCATGCTCCCACCGCGGACGCGTTCGCGCGCACAATGCGGCCCCTGTGCGCTGCAGGGAGCTGGTCAGGACCTGCTGCTGGCCTGGCTTTTACTGCTGGTGTAATGGTTATTACTCCAGCGCTCCGCCAAGGCGCTTGGCCGCGCTCAGGGCCAGGCCGTTCCCGCATTGCTGAGCCTCCCCGCGCGCCCGCCTGGCAGGGCCCGAGAGCCTGAAAGGGCAGCAGGCGCCCCGCTGCCTGTAAATCCTTCCGGCTCTGGCGGCTCGTTAGCCAGCGCGGCGCAGCGCAGAGAGGAGCCAGGCCACGGGAAGGAGGGCCGTGCAGGCAGGGGCCGGCCCCGGGCAGGACGCGTGGGCTGAGGGGGGTGGATTTCCATCCGCACCGCTCCTCTCGCAGCAGGGCAGGCGTGCGAGGGCTGCCGGCACCCCATCCCTCTGCCCGGCCTCGGCACACAGAGGAGCTGCCTGTGGCGCGGTTTGGGCTCGCAGCGGCTGTGCACCGCTCTCGCAGCTGGCGAAGAGACTGGGGAGCTGGCTGCAAAGACTTCGGAGCTGCCCCATCCACATCCCCTCCGAAGAGGGCAGGAGCTGTGGTTAGGGGCAATTCCTTGGATGGAATTAGCCAGGGTTGAAGGCAAAACATCGATTTTGAGGGTGCTGAGAGCATCGGCTAAACGCGCTCTTTAACCGGCACACGGCCTGGGAGCTGAGAGCGCGCTGCAGTTGTGTGGCTGCGCTTCCGCTGGGAGGGCCCGGGCCCGCGTGCGCTTGTACGATCGCTTTGTCCTGCTAGATCCTGGTACAAACCCCGCTCTGTGCTGGTGAATAGGAGGGGTGTACTTGGGAGCGGGGGGAGGCTGGTTCCTGGAGGCACGGGGCGAAGAGAGGCTGGGACAGCCTCTTCTTAGGGCAGCGGCTCCCTAATGCTTCCAGAGTTTTAGAGGATTTTAAAGAAAATTCTGAAAAATAATTTCGGTGGTGGGGGGGCGAAGGGGCAGCAAGAGGGAGTCACAGGGAGGTTAATGGACTTTAAGTGAGGGGCGACTCCAAGCACGGGCCAGTTCCCTGGAGAACGAAGGAGCTTGGGCAGTCTGGCGCTGCCAGCCCATGCCCTTCTCCCCACAGCTTTCCCAGAGCCTGGTCCCTGATCCTGCTCCCCCCAGGGAGGTGGGGGGCGCCCGCTCCAGTGCGGCTTGTGGGGCGCTGCGTTGCACTCCAGGTCTCTGCATGCAGTACTGCAAGGAGATTGGATGGAGGGAAGATGCCAAAGCGTCCGACAGGAGCTCCTGCAGAGATCCCGAGCCATTCCCCATCAGCACTGCCCCAGCAGAACCAGGCTTTCAGCTTCTTCCATCTTGGGAGAAGCAGCTCCCAAGGGAGGGGAGAGCTGGGGATGCCCCAGAGGAACTACAGGGTTGGGCTGCGCAGAGACCGGATGCCTGGAACACGCCGGTGCTCGTGTGCGAACTCCCTGCGCGGTCCCCTCCCGAGCTGCGCATCTGACCTCGCGTCGCAGCGAAGCAAAAATAACCCCGGCCCCGGTGAGAGGAAGTGCCCAGGGCCAATGCGAGGGAGGCAGTGGTTTTTGGCAGAGCCGTTTGCTGGGAAAGGCGGCAGGAGGGTGAGACAGGGAGGACGCAGCACGGTGTGACCCTCGTCTCCGCCACGGATTCCCTGCCTGCACTCTTCCAACCCATCTCCAAATCCCCTGCGTCTCAGCACTAAAAATATCCCAGAGCTCCTTCCCCAGCAGAGGCTGTGTCATAAGACCCTGCTATTTACGGGGCCCTGATTCAGTTCGTAGAAGTGCGAGGAAGAGAAAGCCGGGAGGGGGCCGGGGCAGGGGCGCGACACGGCCGCGCCTTCGTCCCTGCTCCCGGGGCGTTTGCTCTGCTCGGTACCCTCGGCCCCGCGCCCCAGGAGCTCGCCGGAGCCGCCCGGGCGCGCCGCGGCCGCCTCGCAGGCAGGTGCCGCCGGCGCCCCGGGAGCGGCGCCCCGGGAGCGGCGGGGCAGAGCCGCCCGCGCCCGGCGCAGCAGGTTGCGGCCGCTGCCGCGCGCCGACGGCACCGGCCGCCGCTCCGGGGGAGGCAGCGGGGCCCGCGGCGGCCGCCGCCGTCGCGACCCGACCCGTCCCGTCCCGTCCCGACCCCGGCACTCACCGGGCAGCCGCCGGCCGCGGCTCTGCGCGCCGGGCGCCGACATGCCGCGACGGGGAGGCTGCTGCGGGCCGGACCCCGCGCCGCCCGCCGCTCGCCCATGCGGCGCCGCGGGGCGGTGCTCGGCGCTGCACGGGGCGGTGCTCGGCGCTGCACGGGGCGGTGCCAGCCCGCCCGGCCCCGGCCCCGGCCCCGGCCCCAGCGGCGCGCAGCGAGCGGCCCGGCAGTCCGGTGCCGGCCGCTGCGGGCGACCTGCGGCGGGCACGGGGAGTGCCCTGGAGGGAGCCCGTGCAGGGAGCCCGGTGCCCCTACAGGGGGCCCATGCAGGGTGCCCAGTCCCCACGCAGGGTCCCCACGCAGGGTCCCTGGTATCCATGGAGAGTCCCTGTGCAGCGTGCCCCGTCCCCGTGCAGGGTGCCCGTGCGGGGTGCCCAGTCCCGTGGAGGGTCCCTGCGGAAGGTCACCATGCCAGGTCTGTAGCAGGGGTCCTGCAGGGGGTCCCTTTTCACTGCGGCCTGCCTGCCAGCATGGGAGCTGGGGGCAGGCAGAGCTCTCTGTCCTGCAGCGTCCGGCTGCGGGTGCTCTGCTCCAGCAGGAGCTGTGTGCTGCGTGTGACAGGGGGTGGCCAGGGCTGGGGACGGGGCCTCCGTGCCCGGACAGGGAGCATGGTTGTGATTTGTGCTTTCTTTCTGCTTTTCTTCTCTAAATTCACGGCTCTCATGATCACACAGGAGAGAAAACAGCACACTTGGATGGACTGTGGGTTCTTTCCTTGGCTCGTCCCATGTATCTGAGGCCCCCGTCCCCCAGCAGCACCTCTGAGAAGCCATTTTGGGATGTTTTTCTCCTACGGCTGGTCTGCCACATCGAGGCTGCTCCTTGGTGGCAGAGCAGCAGACTTGGCCCTCTGCCTCCTCCCTGTATCTCAGCAGGGTGACTCAGTCCCTCGCTGTGCCCAGCTCCAGCTCTGCACACAGGCCTGGTGGCAGGGAAGCCGGGAGAAGGGCCATGGCAGCGATGCGGAGTGAGGCCATCCCCTGCGCCCTTTCCTCAGGCTGAAAGGGAGTTGGCCCCTTTCTCAGCGTGTTTATCTCACTGTCTGGCTCACTGAAGATACTGGGTGTTGTTTGTATCCCAGCTCTGTTTTGGCTACGGTTGCTTTGCGGTCCCCCCTTGCCTCCCGGGTACTCCTGCTGCGGAAAGCCAGTTTGCACCGGGGACCTGTTGCGCACACCCTGTGCACTTGCACATAGCTGCTGGCTTCAGCTCACACAGATGATACCGGTTATGAGGGCTTAGCTTCGTCCACGTGAATGTTTATCAATATCCCCAAAGCGCTGTGTCCTGCTGGATGGTTTCCACCTGAGCCTGCGATCCTGTAGGGCTGGGGGGTCCCAGGGCGGTATAGGAGGACGGGGGGGGGGGGGGGGGGGGATGTTCAGCTCTGTCCCTAAGGAGCCGTGGGGACGAATCTCTGCAGCCTCTGCTGGGTCCCTGCCGGCGCTGGCTCTGCTCACAGCTCCCTGTGGTCTGGCACAGTGTCTGAGCTGCTTTCTCCAGCGTCAGCCGTCCTCTGCCGCCCTTCCTGACCCCCTGCCCTGCGCCGCCGGCGGGGAGGCGAGAGGCAGGACCAGGGAATTAGCTCAGGTCTTTGCTATGTGAGATGTCTGTGTCGATTGGCATTGCTTACTAATGCGAGGCTTTGGGATGGTTTCTGCACGCTAAAGCTTGCAGGAGGCCACCGAGTCCGCTAGAGCGCACGGTGCCCGAGTCCCTGCGCCGGGGACGCAGCGTGCGGGTGGTGACACCCCGCACGGGCACCCTGCCGCTGCCTGTCCGCCATCCTGCTGCTGGCAGGGGGAGCCTGGGGCTGGGAAAGCGGTGAAATCATCAGCCCGGAGACTGACTCATCCTTGGCACGAGCCGTGCTGCTCAGCGGGGCAACCATTTTATTCCAATTAAACGAACACAGGCAAAGCCAGCTCCACTTAGTGATTTTTTGCTCATGGCCAAGCATGCCAGTCCCTGGGCAAAAGGGGAGTGGGGACAAGGGTGACACTGAAGCCGGGACAGAGTCTCCATGCCTGGTAAGGAGCCTTAGAAACAAACCTCGAGAGATGCCTGCAGGGTCTGCCCCTGCCTGCGGCAGCATCCCTGACGCACTTGTGCCTCCCGTGAGGGCTCGTGGCGTTACCCTGTGTCAACAGCACTCGCCTTACCCACAAATGCCCAGGTCCGTGGGAGGCATCCCTGGAGATCCGGGCCACAGGTCCAGGTGGGAGTGACGCGTCTCCTCCTGTCCACCACTCAGGGACCAGCCCTGGGGCAGCCAGCATTGATGTGTGGCCGTCACTGGGAAAAAATGTGCCGAGACCGGTTCCTCCTGCTCTTCCGCTCAGGTTGCTCCCCCCTGTTACAGGTTTGCAGAGGACGGGGTGAGTCAGGGTGCCACGGGGCCGGAGGGGACCGTGGCACTGGGAAGGAGGCAGCTGCGAAGCAAAAGGCAAACTGGTGCCAGGCAGGTGAATCATTCAGCGGTGAAAATAGCTCTTATGCTTTACAAGCAACGCGCAGAGGGGGCTGGAAGTGAGACACAGCTTGATTTGTTCAGTAAATTGTGGAGTAAAGAGAAAAAAATGGGCTTTTCACCATGGACAAAGGTGTCCTTCCCAGTAAATGAGGCAACAAGTTGCAGGGGAGCAATGTGCCGCCAGCCTCAGAGCCAGGCGTCCGCACGCGGAGTCTTGCGAGGCTCCCGCCGAGTGTGGGCTGCGGGCTGCAGCCCCCGGCCGGGCGCGAGCGGGGCTGTGCTGGGCCCCCGCGGCAGCGCCTGGCAGCCCCCGCCACGGCCGGGGCACAGGGCACGGGGCACGGGGCACGGCGGCCGGCACGGCTTTCCTCTCAGCTGCCTCCCGTTTCTTCGGGGGCAGCTGGAGCCGTCCTGCAGCACAGGGTTTGCTTTGGCTGCCGTCGAGCCGCCCCGTTTCCTGCAGCGTCTCGTGGGGTCGCCCAGCCGGTCCCGGCACCGCTGCTTCCCCTGTCCGGCTCGGAGAGCAAGAGCATCTAGGAGAGCAGCAGGCAGAGGGTCGCGCGGGCTGGGGGTGCCCACGCCGGGCGCGTAGGCTCTGCCGTCCTGCCAGGGTAGGGTCCGCACCACTTTCCTGCAGCTGGGAGAGGGGCACACGAGGCCCAGCCTCCCCAGGGGTGCTGGTCCCTGCGCTTGCAGCCTGCCGGCCCTGGGGGCCCGAGGGTGCTGTTGGGACGAGGTGCTGCGCCAGGGCTAGAGCCCATCTCTGGGGCAGGAGGGGACTGGAGCCAGGCTGGGCTCCTGTCCCCATCTGCAGCGTCTAGGGCTCTGGTGCTGAATGTGGGGAGAGGAAGTGGGGGGCAAAAAAAACCCTCCTGAGGGCTGGGGCAGGCCTGACCCACACCTGGGTTGGGCAGGAGCACCAGGAGGCAGCAGGGACCGGAGACTCAGGGTCAAACCGGCCCCGAGCCGGGCAGAAGCAGCCCAAAGCAAGCAGTGCCGCGAGCCCGCAGGGAGTGGGGGGCCTCTGTGCCCGGGCGTCCTGCGAGCGGGGAGCGGAGGAGGCAAACTGGGGTGCCCGGGTCCCTCTCCAGGAGGGCAGAGGGCAGCAGGGCTGGCGCGAGCCTCCGCGGCCAGGAGCGACCCAGGGCCGGCGTGCGGAGCAGCCTGGGGGGTGCACGGTCCACGGAGGGAAGCAAGGGGTCTAGAGCAGCCGGGGCACCCCGAGCCCCACAACACGCTGCTGCGGGGGGCTGCAGAGGAGGAGGAGGAGGAGGAGGAGGAGGCAGCGCCCCACGGGAGGGCGGCAGAAGCGGCTGTTGCGGGACGCTAATGCCGAACTGTTCATCTGTTTCTCCAAACTGCAGCCGCAGTTTCCACCTCCCCACACATCCTTCACCTCCTGTCCCCTGCTCCGGTGGAGGAAGCACACCCACGGCACCCCCAGCACGGCGCCCACTGCCCTGGCACTGCCACTCTGCTCCCCACTCCGGGAAGTCCCACGGGCTCACGTGGGCACGCAGAGCCCTGCCACGCGGCAGCACTCGTTTCTCCAGGATACGTGCATTTATTTCCCCCCACGTCAGCTTTAAAAGTTAGCTGGCTTTGACAGAAATCTGCCGGAGCTGGCCCCAGAGGGCTGGTACGCCCAAGCCGGCGGGTGCCTGCTGCAGGCTCGGGGGGCAGGGGCAGCAGCGGGCGCCCGGCGTCGGGCCGCCCCAGCGCCGCAGCCCGCGGTGGGCTCTGCTCTCCCGGCCGGCAGAGCGGGAGCGGAGCCGGAGCAGCCTCCGCCAACCCCGGGCGTCCAAGGCGCGTTCTCCGTCCGCGTTTTGGGGTTGGAGGTGGCTGGGCGCCGTGCTGCCCGCGCTAATCCGGGCGCCGCGGGCGGGACGCGCTGGCGGTGCGCGCTGTTCGGGCCGGGAAGCCCCTCTGCGAGCGTCGCTGGGGCGGCGTGGGCGCCGCCGGCCGCGGGCCCCGGCCCGGCTGAGAACGGCGCTCTCGCCTCACAGAGCGCTGAGGTCACAGCCCGGCGCCTCCCGAGCCATCCCCGTCCCTGTCCCCATCCCTGCGGCCGCACCGGCGCCCCAAGCCGCCCGCCGCCCCGCGCAGCCCTCCCGGCCGGGCTATGAAGCCCTCCCAGAAGAAGCCGGGTGCCCCCCAGGAGGTAGCACCCGGCGGGGCCCAGCGCCCCGGCCCCCGTGATGCCCCGGGCGGGCGGGTGGGCGTCCCGGCGGGGTTGCTCAGCCCTTAGGCGTCCGCCTGGGCCGGCGGGCCGGGAGCCCCACACCCCTCACCGACCCCGTCTGCCCCTTCCCAGGCCGGCGACGTGGGAGCCGAGGCGCCGGGCAGCGCGGAGCAGGAGAAGAGCCGCGTGTGCAGAGTAAGGGCCGCGGCGGCGGGCGGGCGGGCGGGCGCCCACGGCTCCGCGCACGGCTCGCGCCCGGCGGCGCGCGGCCACCCCTCTCCTGCCCTCTCCGCCCCGCAGATCCTGCGGGAGCTGTCGCTCCTCAAGCTGCTGAAGCGCACCAACCGCCGGATCGCCCGGCTCCACGCGCTGGCCGTCCGCTGCTGGAGGGCGGTCACGGCGCCGAAGCCGCCCTGCCTGCAGCCCGCCACCGCCGGGTGAGGCCGGGGCGCCGCGAGGGTCCGCGCGGGGCCGGGAGCGTCCCCCCTGCGCCCGCTCGCCCCGCGGCGGCGGCTCGCTCCCGGGGCCCTGCTGCGCGGCCCAAGCAGCCGACGGCACGCTTCTTCCCGGGGGCGTAGGGACGGCACGGCGCCGCCGGAGCCGGAGGAGCCCCAGGAGCACGCCGCCGGCAGCCCCGTCGGAGACGCCGACCGCGGCGCCGATGTCGTGATGGAGCCGGCCCATCACGAGGACGAGTGGGGCTTGCTGGAGGCCCTGCCGCAGCGGGTGCACGTGCCGGCCCCCAAAGTGCTCTGCCGGCCGTCGGCCCAGCGCTGGGTGAAGCCCTGCTGCACCCGCTCCTGCAGCGACAGCCTGGAGCACGCGCTCGCCCTCCGCTACCCGCAGTGAGCGTGAGTGGGAGCCCCCGGGGCACGGCCGCTCCGCGGGGCTCGCGCCTGCCGCGGGCGGAGGGGTTTCTCTGGGCCGGGTGGGATCGCTTCGGGCCGGGAGACCCTGGTTCCCCCGGGCCTGGGGCAGGGGGGGAGGGGGCTTGGCACGGCCGGCAGAGCGCCGCGCTCCCCATTAGGATTGCCGTGGCTCTGACCCCGCGCCGCGGCCGGGCCGTCGCCCGCCGGGCCGCCCGCTGCGCCTGCGCGGCCCGGCAGCCCGCACCCACCCCGCGAGCCCCCGCTGCCCCGGGAAACGGCCGCGCGCCCGCTTGCCTTGCAGGCTCTCGGCGGTGTGCGGCTCGGCGGAGCGGAGCTTCCAGGAGCGAGACCCGCGGGGCGCCGCGCTGCGCCGTCGTTCTGCAAATAAAGGGAATAGCTGGGGTCTTCCAGACACAAAACCCCTCTCCTCTTCCTGGCGGCGTTGGGAGCGGTTTGGGCAAACGCGGTGTTTGCAGGTTTATGGTTTCCACCTGTACTGGGTTCAGGGGGATGGAGACGGCGGGGCGGGGGGGGGTTCTGCAGCGGTTGCCCCAGCCGTGCAGAGAGCGCCCAGACTCTCCTCTTTGAACCAGCACGTGACCCGGCAGCAGGCAAGGCCAAGCCGGACCCTGTCCCGTCCTGGGGAACCGAGCTCCACCAGGGTTCAGCCCGTACGATGTCTTCTAAACCCTGAGCCTGAAGAAGGTCGTTTTTAGGACCTGCCGCCACAGAGGGTCGTTTTCTGCGGAGCAGGGAGCCTCGTGGATAAAACGCCCGCTAGCTCTAGCTCACCAGCCTGGAAAGGAAGGGAAAACCACCCCCATCTCCCCGCTAAAGCGGGCCGGCACTGCTCCCCAGCAGGGCTGCGGGGCTGCCGCAACGACTGCTGGCATCAGCAGTAATGGTATCACCAGACTGAACTGCAACAGGAGCCAGGAGCAGCCCCTAAGGTGGTGCCACCAAAGCAGCCGAGAACCCGGCTCCCTCTCCCGCCGGGGAAAGAGAAGTGGCTCTTTGGACACGAAGCCAGGACCAGGCTGTAGAGATGCAAAACACCGTGAAATCCCCCGAAGGACACGACAGCAATGGAAATTGTTGCTGCCTCCATCAGGGGAGGAGGTTTTGTAGCTGCAGGTGATACCATTTAAGGCTTTGAAGCTGCCCATGGGTAGGACTGTGTTTAACATTACGTGTTGGTTTTCCAGTGAGCGAGAAGCGCAGCACCGCTGCACAGAGGTAGGTCGTTCTGAGCCCCGGATCTCCGGGACGGAGCATTGCAGGCCCCGGGAGCAACACCTGGACTGGGGGAGAGCTCTGGAAGCCAGAAATGCGGGAAATACAGCGTCACGACGGGGAACGATCCCAAAGCGGTCCTTGAGCCGGGCTCCGGTGGCCGCGGGGCGGGCTGCGACGGCGGGGGCGCCTCGGGCCCGGCGGGGGCTTTCGGGGGCGCCGCGCAGCCCGCCCAGGCCAGGCCAGGCCAGGCCAGCAGATGGCACTCGGACCGCGCCGTCGGGGGCGGTGGGACGGACGGGCTCCACGAACGCGGGAACGGTGGGAAGGGACAGGCGGGCCGTGGCCGTGGGGCGTGCGGAGACACCGGCATCGCCTGCTCGCGGCCCCCACTCAGGCCTGCCCTTCCCACGGCCTCTCCCAAAGTTTGGAGCGAGCCTTCCTCTAGGAAGGAAACAGAACTTCTGTGTCACACCAGCAACTCATAGCCAGAGTTTTTTTTTTTTTTTTTTTTTTTTTTTTTTTTTTCCCTAAGAAAGTTGGAAGAGAGAAAAGAAGCAAGTTTTTTTCCAGGGAAAGAGATGTGAGATTTAACTGTACTGGTATGCCAGGGTTTCCCCAGTGCCAGATCCGCACAGCCACCCTCCCCCCTCAGGGGACACTTGAGGACACCTGCCCCACGCGCAGCCCTGCGCCCACCGGGCCCTCCACCGCCCTGGTTCCTGCCCCCCCCTCCACAGCTGCGGGGTGCCAGCGCAGTGGGTGCCCCCACGATGATGCCTTGGTGTCACCAGAGACTCTCGTCATCACAGCAATGAGGGATTTGTGCTGCAGCAGCTTCCAGGGCTGGGGGGTCCAGGGCTGGGGGGTACGCAGTGCCTCGCTACGTCTGCACTAGGGCAGGATGGTGATCGGCAGCCCTGATAACTCACGGGGGGGCGTGGGACAGGGACAACGCTGGGCTGGAGGTGGCTGGCACTGCTAGCTCGCTTGCCTGAGGTGGCAGGTTTTATAGGGCTCGTGGCTGGGGTCCAGTTTCTAGCCCAGCATTAGATACAGCAGAGCTGGAGGCCACAGGAAGATGGGGCAGAAGAGATGCCCCAGGAGATGGGGTGAAGCCCTAGGGTCCCCCCTGCAGGATGTGGGGACAAAACCTTGAAGCTCTGCCAGCCCCGCTGCTCATGGACAGCCTTTCTCCAGGCCTGTGGGTGCTGGGGGACCCATGGGTCCTGGGGAAGCTGGCAGAGCGGCATGATGGTGTCTGCGGAGGCAGGGAGCAGGAAGCCACAGGTGCTGGTGGAGAGGTGCACAGGGATCTGGCAGATGCAGGGCATGGGGCTGGGGAGCTATGGGTGCTGGTGGAGAGGTGCAATGGGGTCCATAGGTGCAGGGAGTCATGAGTGCTGGCAGAGGGGTGCAAGAGGGTCCATGGGTGGAGGGAGCTGCGGGAGCTGTCAGAGGGGTGGAAAGAGATCTGTGGGGTGCAGGGAGCCACGGGTGCTGGTGGAGGGGTGCGATGGGGTGCAGGGAGCCACGGGTGCTGGCAAAGGGGTACAACGGGGTCCATGGGTGCAGGGAGCCGCGGGTGCTGGCAGAGGGGTGCAATGGGGTGCAGGGAGCCGCGGCTGCTGGCAGAGGTGCCCGGGCTGCGGCGGCGCTGCGCGGAGCTTTTCCCCCGGTGCTCGGGGCGCTCGTTAGCCGCGGCCAAGCTCCCTAATTAATTAGTCGTGGCCAAGCCCGCTAATTAGCAGCTGCCGGGGCTGGGGCCCTCCCCGTGGAGGCGGGCTGTGCTGTGCCGTGCCGTGCCGGGCGCGAGCGGAGCGGAGCGCCGTGCCGTGCCGTGCCGCGCCGCGCCGCCGGGCATGGGGGCATCGGGGCCGGCGCCGGGCGGAGGCGCCGCCGCCACGATGGGGCAGCGGTGGGGCGCGGCCGCGCTGCTCCTCGCCCTGGGTGAGGTGCACCCTCCGGGCGCGGGTTTGGGTGCCTGGGCAGGGGTGCAGGGTGCCCAGGCTGGAGGGACACGATGTGGAGTAGGCTTTGGGGTGCCCGGGCTGGGGGACACCCCCTGGGCTGCGCTTTGGGGGGGATTGGCTGGTGGGCGGCTGCCAGGGCCGGGGTTTGGGGCGCCTGGGCCGAGGGGCACTGCCCGGGCTGGGGTTGGGGTGCCCAGGCTGGAGGTGCGCTGTCCTGGCTGGGGTTTGGGGTGCTCACACTCAAGTTTGAGGTGGGATCTGGCACATCCAGACTGAAGAGAAACTACCTGGACTAGGCTTTGGGGCGCCCACCCGCAGCGGTTTCTGTGCTGACCCCCACCTCCTCGGCGGCCAGCAGGGCACCTGGCTGGGCTGCTGGCTTCGGGCACGACGTGCAGGAACGTTTACCAAGGCTTCTCCGACTGCGTCTTAAAGCTGGGGGACAACATGGCCACGTACGAGGAGGCGGACGGCGTCGAGCTGCAGGGATTGCGCCGAGTCTGCGGGTGAGTGCGGCCCCCGCGCACGTCCTGCCCGCGGGGCCGGTCCCCCGGCGGGACGGGGGCCCTTTGCAGAGAGGGGAGCCCCTGTCCCTCGTGGAGTTGCAGTTGGACATGAGACAGGGTGGTTTGGTTACCACCTGTCCCTGGTTAATGTGGCAGCCTGAACACGAGCTCCCTCCTACTGATCCCGCCTTGGCTCAGGCTTGCGTTGGCCCCTCGGCGCTCCGGGGTTGTAGCAGGCGCCCCGAGATGGCAGCAGGGGAGCGTTGGGGCTGGGGGACACCGACCACATCCGAACCAAAGCGGCGACAGAGGTTAAAGGAAAAATAGATGACCGGGGGCAGTGGCAAGCTGTGTCTGAGGAAAGGTCTGATTAAAAAAGCAAATAAGCAGCAGGGGTGGTGGCGACGGAAGGGCTGATAGAGGGACAAAATTAAAAGTTTGCTGAGATAAATGGAGGTGGCTGACAGCTCTGAGCGTCCGCAGCAATGAGTTGCGGGGAGTGAAAAGGCCAGCAGAGGCGTAAGGAAATGCAGGCAGCAGTTAGGGGGGAAAACCAAGTTGCCTGGGAAGATGTAAGCCCACCAGCTCAAGGGGGAGGGCTAAACGCCCTGGGGTGAGACTTTCCAGACTGATGAAAGCCACCCCGGCCAGCTGGGAGAAGGAAGGTGCCATCCTGCCGTGGGGGGTGAAGGTGCTGGGACCTGCTCAGCGGTGGCAGTGCTGCAAATCGGCATCTGTTGGGGCCAGATCCAGCCCTGCATCGCAGTTGGCGGGTGGGGCTGAGCAAACTGGACCACAGAGCCGGTTCTGTGGCCCCTGAGATGACAGCCAAGCCGGAGTCCCCACGGTCCCACCCACCCCGGCCAAAACACCTCGCTTTCCTTCTGCCAGACATGAAAAAACTTCAGCAAAACTGTGATTTTTGTTTGTTCATATTTTGCCATTTCCCTGCCATAAAATGGGCTGAGGGAAGCAGGGTGCACTCGCTTCCCCCTTCTCCATGGGACAAACCAGCTCAGGGTGAAAAGCCTCTCCGGACTGCAGAGAAACGCGGTAGAAATGGGAACGGCGCTGTCGGAAGGGGTGTTTTACCCTTGCACCGCGGATGCCTTCCTGCGGGGCTGCTCTGATTTGGGCTGCCGGGGGTGTGTTTTTGGACGCGCGGCCGCTCGCCGTCAGGAAGCAGGTGAGCGCGCAATCCGGCGCACGCCTTGCTTGACCGCTGCAGGGGTGACTCCGTCCTGCTGCATCCCGCAGCCCCAGGTCAAATGAAACACGTAGCACTGGGTTTTCTGCAGGCACTGAAAGAGCCGTGGGGAGCGAGGGGTCCTCCCCGGCCTGCTCTCGCCGGGGGCTGCGGGCGCTGCTGGGGCCGGTTGGCTCCTGGCGCCAGGGAACTTGCGCCTGTGCAAAGCTCTCTGCGGCTGGAGGAAAAAGGTGCTGATGTCCCAGTTTCCTGCCAGGAAATATTTCTGAATTGTTGGCCTTTAACTGTTAACCTCCTCCGCTGCGGATGCTGCCTGCGCCGGGAGCGCAGCTCAGCAGCACGCGTGGGGATGGGGATAGCCATGGCCTCGCGCGGGAGCCCACCGTGAAACGGCAGCGTTGCTTCATCTGGCTCCGTGTGCGGGATTTTCCCCGGAGCTGCCCTTGACAGGCCGTCTGATGGGAGCCCGTCTGGCTGAACAGATGGAGGCTGCGGAGGGCGAAATGCCTTGGGAATCACCATCCACGCAGCTGAAAGCAGCACTGGGGCTTGGAGCTGTTACCCCCTCCCACCACCTTCCCAAACCAGCCTCCACCGGGACACACGGCCGGCTTTAACCCTCGCCTGGCAGAGACGCTTCTGCCTGCTGAGCAGCTCTGGAGCATGCACGGGGGCTGCCTCGGTTGGCACCAGCTTTTCTCATTATCTCAGGACATTTGTTCAGCCCCAGTGCCTCTGATTAACAAACCCGCTCACAGCTGGTGACCCGACGTGAGCCCCGGTGGGGAAACTAAATCAGGGAAGTGCTGCTGGACGAGGGTGTGTGGTCCAGCACGGGGCGCTTGGGCAGAAACAAGCTGCTCCGGAGGAGAGGACGGGCCACGGCCTTTGCTCTCCAAGGTGCTTAGGCTCTCGCTGTTTTATTTGGTAGGTTTTTACCTACCGAATACGAGAGACCTCACCTGCGAATTCGGCCCTGCGGGGCCATGCAGGTGCCTTATCCAGTCGTTGCTTCATGTGCTCCCTAAGAGCCTGCTTCTACTTGACTGCTTCTGCTCGGGCCGGGTGACACCCAGCAGATGGACGGAGGCTTGGCTATCGAGAACACGCAGAATAACCCCCCAGGCCTCTGCGGGCACCTTGGTCACAAAACTGCGAGAGTTTGCAGGAGCCGGTGTCCTTCTCCTTGCTTTGGGCTCGTGTTTCGCCCTTGACTCGGCTCGATGGAGGTGCTGAGCTTTTGTTCCCGGCCTGTTTTAGATGCTCAGAGGCCTGAGTACTGAAGGGATACACTTCTTGGTGAAAAATAGTAGATTTTATTGACTCCCTGAAAATAATAATAATAACAATAAACCCTGTCAAATCATTTCAGTGTGTTTTAAGGTTTGGGGTTTTAGCCAAGACCCTCCAGGAGACGGCAGAGGGGACGAGTGCCAGGCGAGCGGGGAGGGAGAAAACCCAGCCAGGGGCTGCGGGACCGGCTTCCTCGCGCGGTTCCCGCTCGGGGCGCCGGGCGGTGGGCGAGGGCCGGGCGCCCTGTGCACGACATCGGGGTCGGGGTTGGCGCGGCGCTGCGCTGCGAGCGGACTAAGGGGTGCCACGTCTCTCCCGGCTGCAGGTACTGGGACGAGTTTCACGCGTGCGCCCTGGCAGCGCTCTGGGAGTGCCAGCAGGAAGCAGCGGCCGCCTGGGAGGTGCTGAAACGGGAGTCTCGAAAGCTCAAATTTCCAGGGAGCCTGTTTGAGCTCTGCAGCCCCGGCCGAGCCCGGAGCTTTGCCCGGCCGCGCGTTCCGAACGTCTCCGTCCTCGGGATCCCTCTCATGGTCGCTTGGCTGAACTTGTAACAGCAGCTCTGCAAGTACCGCAGCCGAGCGGCGGCGGCGGCACGCCGTCTTTCGGCTCGGACGTTCGCGCCTCCGAACCTCTGAGGAAGGCGGCGTGCGGAGCCCCGTGCAGCTCGGGAGAGCTCGGCAGGATCTCCCGGGTTTTGCTGTCTCTCCGTAACTTGGGAGCGTGCTGTCCCCTTCCGCCTCAAGGCGCAGCTCGGGAAAACTTGGGGGCTGTAAATGTGAGGCAGAAGATTTGGGGGGGGGGGGTGGAAAGCAGGCCTGAACGCTGGACTCCTTCGCACACTGGACGGGAGTTTCTTTATTTAGCTGTCTGTTTCCACCAGATCGAGTCTCCAGGTCTTTGATTCGGGCACTAAAAACCAGACGAGAGTTTCTACCACTGATGCTTGTGAGGCGCAAGGGAAGATGTGCGTCCTGAGAGAGGCAGAGAGGAGCCCCAGCCGGCTGGGTACAGGCCTTTTTTCTTCGAGGATGTGGTGAACCCCCCCCCCCCCCCCCCCCCCCGAGGAATAGTCATAGGTGCATGCTGCCTTCTCTTGCATCCACCTGGATTCCTGAGTAACTCGTGTTGTGTGTAAACCCCTTTCCTAAGGAAACAGAAGACCAATATTGGGGGAGAGAGGCAGTGTCAAGCTAGCACAAAAAACCAAGGATTTACAGTAACTTTTTTGCTTTAAAGCTTTTCCCTGAGATACCTGTAAGCACCTCTGTGGGTGATGGTGTGTAATTCCAGAGTATTAAAACTTGTTGTAGAGCCTACATCTGTCAAGGTAGAAATAATTTGTCCTGCTTCTTGATTGATAGCACCGGCTCCTCGTGTCTTCCTTTGCAGCTCGGCGCATCGTTGGTTTTACAGCTTCAGCACAAGCATAAAAATATTAGCAAAAGAGATACTTGCAAGTGATTTCTGGGTACACCAGAAAAAAATCAATAGTATCGTTGGGCAGTCCAAGGCAGTTGCTTAAAGGGTGTTAATGAACCCCTATACCCTGCCTTACTGAGCAGGCCCATGGGAGCCAAGCAGAACCCGCCTGGGCCCGTAACCTGCTCCTGCGAGGGTCTCGAGTGGAGAGAAGTACAGTGTGTCCTGCTGTGGAGTTGTACCACTTCCAGTCTGTTCCCAGTTAGGTGTTGTAACTCTCAGATGGGGAAGGAGCTGTTTTTTTCATTATGCTATAAATTAGGGCTCTGTGGTTGGATGTGGCAGTGAATTCTATGTTCTGCTTACGGGACAAGGCTGTGCAGATCAGATCTGCAATTTCCATGTTTAACTAATGTAGTGTTTCAGAAAATGAAGAAAAAAAAACACAGAAGAAACAGGAAGAACAGATGCTTCCAATCTGACTTTCCTAAATCTGGCACACAGCGCTGGCCAATGTTGCAGATTGTATGGCTGTTTATTAGCCTTGTTTTTAGCAGAGGGAAACAGCAGCTCACAGCAACACGCAGCAGAGTCACGCAGGCCCTTGTAAGCTCACGTTTTCTTTTTGTGGTCCTGAGAAATGATGAAGTAGGACCTTGTGTTGGGGGGGGGGGGTGAGCTCTGTCTACGTGGGGACTGGGCACAGCACTAGATGCAATCAGCAGTGAGTTGACTGTGAGGGTCTGAAATGGTGTCACCAAACCAGAGATATCACTGGATGCATTACAGGCGGGTAGGACAGCTTCTCCTGTAGCAAAACAGTGCTGTTGGTGTCTTTTCAACAATGATCACGTTCCTCTCCTTGGGCATTCTGATGCTTTTCCTCTTAACTTCCCTATTGCTTACCCTCAACTCCTGCAATGGCAGGAGGGAAGGAATGAATTGAGGCATGCTCAAGAAGTATGAAAAAGTCAGGAGCAGCTGGTGGTCAGATGGCACTTCACCCCGACGCAAGGCGCCCGAGCTTTCTACAACTGACAGTGTTACCTACGTTCTCAGCATCTCTGGCACAAAGCCTGGTGATAAGCGGTGGAGAAAAAGGGTTACTCAGATCCCCGTAGAACCTGGACCGAACCGCTCGGCTGTTTTGGTATTTCTTCCTATCCTGCTCCAACAACAGAGTGATTTGATGGTGATGCACAGCAATGTCGCCTGATCTTGTTCCTCCCTCCCTTGTTATCTCAGCTGCTGCCTGTGACCTGTAGCTGGGGAAAGCTGAAGTAGGTGGGTATCACACACAGCCAAGGCTGGATTCTTTTGTATCCAAATCCTGCAACTGTTCTTTGTTTAATAGGTCTCTAATGCCTTTAGAAAAACAAACAAGGACAAGTCCCCCCAAACTTGCCTTTCTTAGCTTGGCTTTGGATTTGTTGTCTTCCTCTCTGTTAAAATCTTATACTTTGAAATGGCTTTGGGGAAGGAGTGTAAGATCTCAGCAACCAGAGATCCCTGAGAAGCCTTTCTGCAAAACTTTGGATGAAAAAGGTTAGCTGATGCTACCACTGCCTCTAGGAAGAGCAGGTGTTGGGAAAAATCTTCCTTGAAGCAAATCTCTTGACTCTACTGCACAGGAAAAAAAAAGAAGCTTCATTAAGAAACAGACCATCTGCCACTGTTCAGGTATGGAGAGGCAGCAGTTTCTAAAGCTAATGGTGCTGCTGAAATCTGACTGAATGCATGCAAGTGAAAACTGGGTCTCATTACAAAAGCGGTGAGTTTCAGAGGCTCCTGACTCAGTATTTGATTTCTAGCAGAACTTTCCTTGTGATTAGGACAACTATAGTAGACTCCTTAAAAAGCAGTGTACAGATTCAGCCTTCAAAGGCAAAGTCAGCAGACTTTAATAGTTTCTAATCTTAGAGTACATTTCATGCTAATACAATGCAGCTTGTTAGATATCCCACAGCCTCAGTGTTAAATTCAGATTTGTCACAGATGCTTCTTGTGGCCTTGTTCTACCTGGATTTCTACAGATACAAAGCCGAAGCTGAACTTCACACGCATCCCCCTGGCAAGGGCGGCCGCTGAAGCAGTCAGTGTATCCTGTGCATCCAGAAGGTAAGGGGGTAAATATTTCTCTGTTCAAATATTTTTCTTTTTTTTTTTCAATCCCCATTCTTACATGGGAACAAAGATAGCAACTCTAATTGCTGCTTGTGCCGCCAGTATGCTCTTGTGGCAACTCCAGGATCGGATGTTTGTTCTCCTTTAACAAACGAGACTAATGTGGCTTGCTTTCTTCTCCCTTGATTCACTGTAATCAGTCCTCTATTTCACCCTTTAAGATCACCCCTAAGGAACACAGGATGTAACACTGAAAGAAACTGTGGGGTATTATTAATCCTGGAATTATTCTGCCAATTCTCCCTGTGCTGCAACTGGCATGGTTCTTCTCAATAACAGTATCAAAAAGCAGAAGAGAACAAAACAGTCCTTGAACAGTCTTAAAATACGACTGATTCCAAGCCAGAGTTTATCAGCCCCAAGGCAGAGCGTGCCCTCTGTTGTGCACACAGATCCCAGCTGTAAACATCCTTTCAGGGAAGGAGATACTGGCACCTACTGGAAGACCAAACACACTAAGCTGAATATGTGTGAAAGAAACATGAGTATCCTTAGATATGAGAAAGAAGCAGATTTTGAATGAGGCAGAACAGGAGGGATGAACTCTCCTGCTGGATGTACAGGAGTGTTAGAGGGAAAGCACTAGGAAACGACCTCTGCGCGGCCATCCAACAAGCTTGGCTCCTGCCCGGAAAAACCTGCAAGAGCTCTTCCCTTTTTCAAGAGACTGTTGTACTCATAAAGGAACTACAACTACCCTTAAAGGGGTTTTGTCAGGAAGAGGTCATAGTGAAATCTCACAGGAGAATGTAAAGAGTTTGTCCTGAAAAATAAAACCAGCATTCCTGTCTTTTCTGCAGTATACTTGCTAAGTGTTAAAAACATCAGGATTTTGCCCTGCCTGAATTTGCAGTCTCTGAAAAAGAAAGCAGGATTTCAAATATAGTTTCCGCAATAACAAAGGTCAAAAGAGCAACTGCATCAAATCTCACCAATTCTTAATTAAATTAGCAAGTAATTTATGCAAATTAACATTTACAGATATTAACATACAAAGAAAAAAGTTACAGCAGCAAGATGCTGCATAGGACAAAATCAGTACTTAAAGCTTACTTTGCCCTTTAGACTGGACATCCCTCAGAGGAAACTACACAGGAAGGGAGTCCGCTTGCTTGGGCTGTGGGATCTGGAAGAACTGTCTGGTCTTGTCCTTCCATCAGTAAGGCTGCTGTCTGTACCTGATGACAGGCAAGGCTTCCTTTAAGTGCCTCTAAGCAAGAGCACTATGCTATGATTTTGAGGAACAAACAGCAGTCTCAGATAATTAAATATAACCTCTTCCAGACCAAAAACTGTTACTGTACTTTGAAGCCTGACAGAAGACTCAGGCCAGGGGGAACAGCAAAGTGGTTCTGTAAAACCCTGAAGGCTTCCCCAAGACACTTCCAGCTTAGGACTGGACAGTTACAGACCCTGGTTTGCTGATACTCTTCCCAAAGTGAAAATCATGCTGTCAGATTTCCCAAGATAGCACTCTGTCTTGATTTCAGAGTAGAGTTATGAAATATTTACTGTAGGAAACTTTATGTACCCTAGATATCCTACAGCCACGTGTTCTTCTGTCTGTATCTTTCTCCATTGCTGTGATACAGACATTGATGGTATTTCTTGAAGTGCTCAGCTTCTCAGGAGAATTGTAACACACTCACAGCAACATAATATTTTATTATTACAAAAAGTTTCTTCAGCAAACTGCTGCCTGACATCTCTATGTATTAAACATGAAAACAGCAACCAAACCAAACCTACAATTATAGGTTATTTAGGGTCTCAGCTGGTGATTCAGGTAAGTACAAGTATTTTCTTTCTCCTCCATCTATTCAGTTCCTTGATTTTCCTCCCACCCCTCCCAACCAAAGCACAACTGAGGAACAAACAGTTTACAAACTGGAAGCGGCAGCTCCCAGCCCCACTGCTCATTGTGCCAGTTGCTGCAGGAAGAGCCGATCACTGCATTACCACAGCCCTGGCAACAAAGATCTCTCACATTTCTTAAATTCCAGATGCTTCTCGTGCATCAAGGTTTGCTACCTGGCTTTTAACAGTCATGAGCGAAGAGTTAAGAGCGCATTTGCGATGCAGTCACATTAAATGCTTTGTGTTAATAAAATAAACATCTGCTCCCCCTCGCCCCATTGTCTGATGATGACAGCAGAGATGTTCACACTCATGCAGTCACCAAGGTCTAAAAAAGTCTAAACAGACCTGCTGTGCTTCTTCAGTGATGATTTTCAGGCATTAGATGCACTTGTGCTGGAAACAATGACTTAATGCAGCTTGTTTTTGCCAGAGCAAGTTTATACATTGGATTTGGGAGCAGAATTCAATGGGATTTCTTTCAGTTCTATCCTCATGCAGAGGTACTCTCCGATCACGGCCATGAGTGCTGTGCACACGATGTGCACTAGCCACCACGTGAGAGTTGTGGGAAAGTGAGAGTTGTAAATCCAGCAGCCTAGAAGATGGAAGAAGTGAACTGTGACTGTGAAATCCAGACACTGCTTTCCTCGTCGGATAAAGTACAGCAAGCCCAAAGCACTACAAAATAAAGACAAGAGGTTAACAAACAAACTGCTCAGTGCCTATGGAAAAGGGGATACAGTAACAGCTATCAGGAGGTGTTGATTATTTAGCTATTTTAAAATTTATTAAGTGTTCTAGGCACAGGCAGCTTCTGACCTTGCTCACAGCCACTGCAGCAAGATTTAAATGGCTTACAGCTTTTTAATTACATGACGGTAGGGAAATATGAGCTTTTTAGTTTAAAAATTCCTGCTGGGCTCTCTGCCTTATCTCTCCTAGTAATCTTTGCCCATTGGAAGAGGTTGATTACATTACTGTTTACAGATCAGTGTTTGCTGAGATTTATTATTTCCAACTTTCAGTAAAATCTCTCAAAAGTAGATCTCATTCCCAGCTGGGAAACTGAGGCAGTGAATGACTTAAGACAAGATGCAGAAAGTCACCTTCAGGGTCAACAATTCCTGACTGTCCTCCTCTCCAGGCAGGAGGGACAAGAAATGATCTGACCTCAGTAGAGAGGCTAAACCAGGTGCAATGCTTTCAGGAGATGTTTTGAAAATGACTTTAGGTCATGCTACTACTTATCATGTCATTCTAGTTAATTTTAATGTTAAGAAAGATCAAATACAAGACATGGGAGCTGTTAGAAACAGAGGAACACAGAGAGCTCCAGGCAGCTGCTGACTTACCAGGTGAGTGCATTGAGGACGAAAGCCATCATGGAGAGCCTCCCAGGTGGGGTCGAGAAGCCTAAAATCTACACAGCATCATCAGTAAGAGGCAGCAGCACAAACCACAGCAAGTCAAGCCTATCCCACGGCCCAGCCACATTGGGGCAGCCCTGCGCTTCTTTACAGTCCATCAGCACTTGCAGCAGTCCTTCGGGGCGGGGGGGGGGGGGGGGGGGGGGGGCTGCCTCTATACCTGACGGTACCTACGCAAACAGGACGGGTCTGTTTCTATATCCCAGAGCTCCAGCTATACAAGTAGGGGTCTGTCTCCATATGGGGCGACGGTTATTTCTATGAGAAGAGGGTCTGTCTTTGCGCCTGAGTATACCTATACGTGTGTGTGTGTGTGTGTACTGGGGGGCGACAGCTGGACAGGGAAGGGCCCCCTCTACCCGAGGCAGTCCCACCCGCTCACGGGCGCCAGCGGCTCCGTCTCCGTGCCGGCCTATACGACCAGATCCCATTCTGTCCTGGGGGAAACGCCTGTCTGCGCCAGAGGGGAACCTCCACGGAGGGAGGGAGG
This sequence comes from Rhea pennata, assembly GCF_028389875.1. Taxonomy (NCBI): domain Eukaryota; kingdom Metazoa; phylum Chordata; class Aves; order Rheiformes; family Rheidae; genus Rhea; species Rhea pennata. The sequence goes on from NC_084678.1 coordinate 7,222,618, forward strand.
GAGGCAGGGCTGCCTCTGCCCCGGGAAGCACCGCCGCGGGGTCCCCGCGCTGTGCACGGGAGACGCTCGCCACAGGGGGGTCCCCGGGGGGGGGCAGGCCCGGCCCGGCCCCGCCGCGGCCGCCCCTCACCTCGTCGCTGAAGACCTGGTGGAGGGAGGGCGCGGTGCGGCCGAGGGCGCCGAGGAGGGCGAGCCAGAGCCCCAGGGAGCTGTAGTAGCCGGCCTGCAGCAGCACCATCTGCGCCACGATCAGCGCCGGGTCCCACACGTAGCTGCGGAACTGCGCCGCCATGCCCCGCCGGCCGCCGAGCGCGCCCCGCCGGCCGCCTAGAGCGCCGCCGCCGCCGCGCCGGAAGTGGCGTCAGGGGGCGGGGCGCGGCGGGGCGCGGCGGCGCCCCCTGGCGCGGCGGCGGCCCGGTGCGTTTCGGTGTGTTGCGTGCCTCGGGCGGCCGCGCCGTGCGGAGGACGCGGGGCCGGGCCGAACGGGGCCTGCTGCGCGGGGACCTTCGTGTCTCTCCAGCCCGGTCCCCGGAGGTTCTGAGCCTCGAGGCGGCTGTTGCCCAGTTCTTCCTGTTCAGGTTGTTAGCCTCAGGCCGCGGGGCACCACCGTGACGCCCTCGGAGCACCCTTGTGTTACGGGGCTGCTCCGGGTTAGGGCTCGGGGTGGGGAGAAAGTCTCTGTGGGAGTGTGCTGGTTTCTTTACACCTCGTGAAATGGCTGAGTGCCAGAGGCCCTCGCTCTGCCGTACCCCCTCTGTGATCCAGCTTGGGCTGAAGCTCTGTTCAGTGGCCTGAATAAGACTCCTTGCCAGCTTGGCTTCAGCCATGCGAACTGTCACTAGCTGAATGCTAAAGTCTCCAAGGCTGCAAGGGACAAATGAGAGTTCTGGAGATAAAACCTCAACTGGGAAGAGGAGAGAAGGAATACTAGGCTGCTGCAGATGGAAGAAGAAGTAAAGAGTTGCCACAAAGCTCTCTTCCGAAGGAAAGAGGGAAGGAGGCCAAGAGAAGAAGAAGGACAAGAGAGGAAACCAGCATTTATGGGAGACGGTGGAACGACATCAGGCATGTGGGTGTGGAATATTTCTGGCTATGGGAACTCAGATTATGATCTCTGACACTCTTATGACGTTTTTTCCATTTCTCTGTATGGGAAGTTCCATGTGCAACTTTGCTGCTAGTCTTTGCTTCCTTGTTCTATGAATGTCACTGTGCTGGTGCATGTTCAGCATGTTTTCCTCCCTATTCCCAGACCTCTTTGCTCCTAGAAAATATTGTGCAAGGCAGGGACTGCCCACTGGAAGTGAGCCAAAACTGTGAGTTTTGACTCAAGTCTTCAGAGAATTTATCTCGGAAGGAGTTTATCAAGCTTGGTGAGTGTAAAAATGAACATGGGGAAAATCCCAGGTCCTATCAAGGTAGTCTGCTGCCTGCATATTGCTGAGCATAAATTCTGAGACTCAATACTTCCTCTTTAACTGCTGGTAGAAATTGGTTGCCTTTCCTGAGATCTGCTGTGCTCACCTCTCAGAGGTATGCGAGCCACCACTTAGATAATTAATTTTCACTTTCATGTTGCCTTTTGAACCTTTGTAGAACAGACTTCTCTTCCCAGCAAAGTTTAGGTTATTTGATCACAGCAAACTGAAACTCTGAGCTAGTGCAACAGAAGTCTCTTTTGAGGGGGCAGGTTTAGCTCAGTTGGTTAGAGCGTGGTGCTGCTAATGCCAAAGTCGTGGGGTTCAATCCCAATATGGGGCTATGCTGAGGGTTGGACTAGATGATCTCCAGAGGTCCCTTCCAACCTAATGATTCTATGATTAGGATTGCTGGCCTAACTGGTGGGTATCCTTCCATAGCCAGAGTTTTCAGCACCAGTATTTCTGATGTATCCAATCACCATGGGATCACAAAATACCAGCTGGTGTTTTTGGTGGTGCTGACTTGAATTCCTTCCAAATTTGAGACTCCTCCCTGCTTGGTTGCTGCCCCATAATTGAAGGAATCAGCCTGGCAGCAGTCACATCAGACATGTATGAGTTCCAGCTGCCTCTTGCCCCATTCTGGGAATGTAACAGTATTGACATAGTGAAGAGATGTGGTGCAAAGACGTTTGTGAGCAGCGTCCTGGGAGTCAGCTGCAGCCTAGTTCACAAGTGTGAGCTCATTTCCTGGCAGACTTAGTGATGGCATGTTACATGTTCGTGTTTCTTTGTGTGCTTAATTCAGCTCTTCCTCCACTCCAGAGCTGCCACTTTTTAGGGGGCTGTCTCCTTGTCCTCAAAGAGAGGATTTTCTCACCAAGGGGAGCCCAGCCTCACACCCCTCCTCTGTGTGGGCCACCCTCTTAGGAGGTGTTTAAAATGGATCTGGAAAGGAAACATTTTTGGAGAGGGAAATAAACAGTGAATTTAAATTCTCCTTTTCTTCCTCTTAGTTCAGATAAAAGACAGAGGTAGCTATAGAGGGAAGATGCCTTAAAGGAGAAAAGGATATCAAAACACAAAGATTACGCTTTGAAGGCAGCACTCAATTTTGTTCTTCTGGCTTCTGATTAGAAGGTTCTTTTTCTAACCAGCTGACGATTTTGTGTTTTGTGCATGACACCTGCATGTCATGAAGAGCAGCAGGTGGGAGAAGAAATGGCAATATGCCCAGGACATATCAGATGCCCCGAGAATGTACCCAGATCACATGCAGACATCACGGTTACTTCTTTATCAGGGGATGGGATAAGAATGCCCTATTTAGCCAGGGATTCTTTCCATAAGAAATAGCTATATAGGAAAGCATTGTTTTTCCTTCTGAGGAATCATTGCCTAAACAGGAAGCTATTTATTTATGTGATCCATATTTTACTAGTTGATGTACAAAGGACGTTGCTAGCTGAACTGACCTTTGCTGGGATTCATCTCCCCCCTGCCAGACAGGTAGGGTTTGTGCTAAGGTGATCTTGGCTAAAGGGAAAGCAAGGATGAGATTATACATTTTCAGAATATCTCAGTGTTAAGGAGTTCAAAATGTGGGATAAGATTTTCACTGTGGTTTCTGTACCCATGCAGTACGCGGATGTGTTTTTCCAAAGAGCTCAGTGGGCTGAATGGACTTTGGGAGTTGAGATTTTTTTGAAAATCTAATTAAGGTTTCTTAATTCTAGCAAATCCTGTTCTGAGCTTATTTCAAGTCTGGCTGTAGGAACTGTGCTGAGCTTGGCTGAAAAAATTCATTTCCTGGCCAATAAATAGTAGTTATGATCTAGAATAGTCTAAAAGGGCTCTGTGCATGGCCTTCTCAGGATAACCCAGACATTTCTTTACAGTCATATAAAGATGTGATTCTCCTCATGCCCCAAATGAAGTCCTTGTACACTCCATTCTTCTTGCAGCATGTTTGTGTTACGTATGTGGAAATTAGAAGAAGTTTATTTTTGATGTAGGAGTTAGTTAGCTGTTCAGTATTGAACATAGGGTTGGGACTTAGGAACAATGGTGGCTAGCCCATTTTAACTTTTTTATTTCTCTGCCAACTAATTTTAAATGGAGAAGGGAATTGGTACACCTAAAATGCGAGAGTTCACAGCTCAGAACAAATTTGAGGCTCAAAATGCAGCTTTTTCTCCCACTTGCCTTATTTCTGGTAAAGTTTCAGTAAAATACATTTCAATTGCACATTCATTGTCTCTGGGATGAAGTGTCCTGTTGCTCTCGGAGAGTGTCATGTACCGGTGGTTTTTCTGCATTGTTCCAGAGCAGAATGTCAGCATTTTGATAGGGGACAATCGAAGGGCAAAATGAAGCAAGCTACTTTATGTCATGGGTTTGTAGAAGCAAGTTACAATCTTTGTGGCTACGTTTCCTCTCATATGGTTTCTCTTGAGATACTGTCACAGAAAGTTTGTGTGTGTGTGGCAGGGAAGTGGATCTACAGAATGCATTTTGAAAATGTCATTAGTATGTAAATTTGTTCTCAAGGTTGGAAAATACATTAGGGTTGAATTTAATTTTCTGTTTCCAGCTAAGCAGAAGCCAAAGATTTCTATTGGTTTGTTGGAAGGGTTGTGCCTCCAGGTCTGACTACTATGGGACTGTGGTCTCTGGGTCAAGTAGGCAAACCAGCCATTCTGTCAAAGCGGGGATGCTGACTGTGATCAGAAGTTCTCGTGGACTTTCTGTAAGAGCGAAGCTGGTGTCCTGTGCCTTACAGAGGGATTTTTTTGGTGGAAGGGTGTGTTTTGGGGAATATCTCAACCAGGAGGAGAACTCTTTATTGTGCTTGCTTCAAGAGGAAGTTAACAGGCAAAGTTACCAGTATTTGTAGCCACAATACAGGCAGCCCCGTTTTGAAGGTATCAAAGTGTCTTTGAGAGCTATGGTGGCTGCTTTACTGGGAAGGAATAAAGAGGGGTCATGGCCATGTGCACAGTCAAATATAGGTGCTTGTTAGAGGGTCTTTGCTTGAGGGTGCCTGTATGCTACTTGTTGGAGGAACTACACGTGTCATTATGGGGTGGTAACGGCCCAGGCTGGGATGTAGTTTGTGGGTGTAGTGTTGCCTGACTCAGGACCTTGTCACTCAAACAGCCCATGTTTGTGTGGGCAGTGCAGGTCAGGCAGGAGCAAAATGCTTCTGCTTTCAGGCTCCTTGTGCCGCTGAGGCTGTCTCCTATCTGGTAGATGCCACCATGGAGTGGTCCAGCCTTTGCCGATTCAACCCAGCCCATGTGCTCTTCTTCCTCTCCTTCTGCTGCCCACCTCTACTGGGTGTCCACAGCTGGAGACTCACTAGAGTTGAGCTCCTGGGCCACAAAAGAAGTGGCTTTTTATCAGTTACTCCTTGTGTGGTGAAGCAAAGGTAATAAGGAAGGGTAGTAATCCAGCCCACAACACAGATCTCTGCCTTGGGGCCTCGGTCAACTTGGGTGCTGAGGTGAACTAGCGGTTTAGTAATACATCACTGTCCAGAGCACAGAGGTTCAAGTACCACAGGAGACTCCATCACAGCCTCCACCCTGATATCCTCCAGGTTCCTACCCATAATGTATGCTGTCTTCAGGCTTTTTTTTTTTTTTTTTTTTAATTTGGAGCAGTGTTCCCTGTTAGTCTGTATGAAGCCAGCCAGCTCCATGGTGCTGCCAGGAGAATTTCCTGGCATGCAGCAGAGTCCTGTGTAGGACCATGGGCACGGTTCTAGCAAACACTGAGGAGACCTCTCAACTTCAGCTCACACCCCCTGTACCCATTTCTTCCTAAAGGAGCAGGCAGTGGGGAAGGCCACTTCACCTTAGGGATTTTCACACTTTGAGGGTCATCATGTTGAGGAGGGGACAAGGGATGCTACAAGGTCTCTTGGGATAGCTTTGTAGGGCTGGAGTGGGCTGAGAAGCAGCTCTAGCATGGTTTGCACCCGTAACTGGAGGACAGGATCAAGGTGCTTAGTGCTTTCTAGTCTGTGCCTCGCATCCCCATGAAGGAAATTATTGATTCTCTACAAAGGAGAGCCCAAATGCAAAGTAACATGGTGAGAGTTGAGGGGGCAGAAATGGATGCTTTCAATAAACAGAAACAAATTCTCATAATCAGGCAAAGTTGTTAGTGAGAGACGCTGAAAGAGCTGAATTGTGCTGTTGGCTTTCTTTCCTGTTCTTTATCTCGGTGTGTGTTTTTTGCACTTGCCACTTACGGAGAAAACAGAGCAGTTTGGGTTTTCGTCTCGTACAAGAACTGGGTGACGTAATTCCCCGCTTGATAACCACAGTGGTGACAGCCCGAGAGTCAAACAGAAAACCATCTCGAGTTTTATGTAAATATAAAACCGACTGTCACTTGGGGAATGCAGTGAAAACGGATATGACAGGCTTCCCTCTCCCTTCTCCCCCCTTCCCTCTGCCTGTGCCCCCCCCTTTCCGTTTCGCTTTCCCTTTTCCGCCCCCCTCTTCCCTTTACCTTTCCTCCTTTCCCCTTTCCCCCGGTAAATTAGTGAGGGTTGCAACATTGGCTACTAAGTGGGGGGAAAGCCGTGGGAAGCAGGCTCACAGCAGGACCCGCACAAAGGTTTTACCAGCCACGCTGAAACTTAATAAAATAATAAAATAAAATAAAATAAAATAAAATAAAGACCTGCAGGCAGCGTGCCTGAGGTCCTCTGCGGTAGTCGCGCCTTCTTCAGGCTGCCGGGCTTCCAGGAAGCCGTGCCAAGGGCCGGTGCCGCGGCGACCGGCGGTGTCCGGCCGGGCGGGGGCCGCGGGCTTCCCCGGCGGGGCGGGCGGCGGCGCTCCGCCCCCGCGGGCCGCGCCGCCGCTATAAGGGCCGGGGCGGCGGCGCCGCGCCATGCCGTGCCGCGCCGCGCCGTGCCCCGCTCCGCTCCGCCAGCGCAGCCATGCCGCTGCCCCGCGCCGCCCTCCTGCTCGGCCTCCTCCTGGCCGCCGCCGCCGCCGAGTCGGTGAGTACCGAGCGCCGGGCCCGGCCCGGCCCGGCCCGGGGGGGCCCCGAGCTCCGGCGGCTGCGCCGCGGCTTCGCCCCCTGAGCGCGGCTCCTCCGCGCTCGCTGCGCGCCCCTCGGCGCCCAGGCGCTTGGGGCTCCAGCCCCTTCCCTGGGGAGGGCGCGCAGAACGGGCAGCGGGGAAGTTCCCGTTGGCGCTTCTGGTTCTTCTGCCTCCTTCGGGGCTTTCACGCTGCTGCCTCTCCCAGGTGCCGGGGAGGGCAGTCCTGCCGCGGGCCCTTGGCCGGTACCGAGCCGCCCGCCGTGCCTCGTGCCGCTCCCCGCATGCCCTTTCCGCCCCTTGCGCCCTGGAAGCCTCCTCTCGGTTCGCTCTACCGAGTGCAGCATACATGGGAAGAGGCTGGAAGGGAACTGTTCTCCATTACAGCTCTGATCTCCAACTGCTGCTTACAGAATTAAGTCCTTTAATCCCGCTTTTATGGTGAATTTGTGACGGGTTGGATACATGTAGTGTGTTTCAGCTTCTGGATACACTTCACAGTCTTATCCAAGCTTCACTGAGCTGATACCTTGTATCTTTAAGTGTATTAAACCTTCCTCACTTTCAAACAGGAGTGAAAAATGATGTGTTACCCTCAAGGGTTTAAGAATCTCTTAACGATAATGAAGTGAAAGGGTCTGGCTGCTTCAAGCTGGGCACGCGTGGAGGCCTTGCTGGTGGAGCTGAGGTTGCAGGATTCTGCCGTCTTACGTCTGTGTGCGCCCGTCTCGCTGCGAGCGCAGCTGCGTCAGATTCCTCTCAAAGGGCTGCTGAGATTAAGATAATTGCAAGAGATCAGAGCATCTTGGAGCTAGGTTTAATCATCCACACTGCTTCGCTCTGGGCTGAAGGCTGGGATGGCAGATCAGAAGAGCTTACGCTCTGCTGCTCGGTTTCTGTTGCGCAGCGCTGTTGCTCCGCTCTGATAAGGACCCTGGCTTGGGGGGGGGTTGCTGGTCATGTAGTGGAAAATTCTTCCACAGAGAGCATCTGTTGTGATGGGCAGTTAGTTACCCTCTATTAAGACCAACCAGGCCAAATCCACCTCACTCTAATCTAGTGTTTTTATCCCTGCCGATCAGCATGTGAATGGCTCATTCAAGAGCTGGCCCGTGCTAGCAGGGCAAACCTTTGGGGCAGAAGGCATCTGGAAGTTGCATTGACCATGTTTGGTATGAAATGCAACTTGGTGTCCCTGGGGAGTTGAATGGCCTGCAAGCATCAGATTTCTGCAAAGACGACAAATTTTGAACAGATGTAGTCTGTAAATCCTTGTATAGAGCTCATATGGTGTCTGTGTCAGTACCAGCTAAGCTAAGTGAGATGGACTGTATGCTTGTGCTGTAATACTGAACTCCCGAAAAGCCTTATGCAAACAAATTGTTTGGGTTACAGGCTGTTGAGGAGGAGAGTGAGGAAGACACGGTATTTGGGAGAGCTTGGCTGGTGCTCCTCCTCCCCCCCCCCCCTTTTATTTTTTTAATAGCACCACCAAAACGTGCAGGGCTGCACAGCTTGTGGCTCTTAGTTCTTGCGTGTGGGAAGGGTGAAGACAGGTAGCTGTTCCTTAACAGGAGGGGGATTGTATTTCTTGCGCTTATGTAAGAGCGTGGCTTTTGAGAGTGATTCTGTGCTCAAATGTTTCCCCAAGCCTGTACAAACAAAAATGCCTTGGCTCCATTCCCCCTTGTGTGCCGTTCTGGAGTAGATGGGATTTCTCCACATGAAGCAATCTTCGATGTGTAAGAGGGTGGGGAATGTTACTGAAGTGTCGAAGTGTGACGTTTGTGCTTAGCCTGTGGGTGGGTTGTGTTACAACAGCGTAGTAACTTGGTGTGAGAACATCATCTTACGCAGAGTGGTGGAGGATGTTAAAGGTGAAGCCTGCGGTCCTGGGACAGAGAACTTCAGGAGGCGAAGGCTGTGTGGCGAGGGGGCTCCCGTCTGCCTGCACTGTGCTAGTACGTGGTGCCTATGAAAGGTGCTTTAGGGGCCAGCAGATGGGGAAGAGCTGAAAGCCACCAGTTCAGCTAAAACATGGGACCAGTGGGGTTCAGGGAGGATTTGGTGCCTGTGGTGCCTGAGGTGTGCTACTGCTTTTGCCTTGCATGGGCAGAGTAGCATCTTCAAGCTACCCCTGTGCTTGCAGCATCTAGTTCGCCTCTGGCAGCGCAGGAGGTAAGCAAGGGGAATTTCCATGCAGCACAGATCTGTCTGCCTGCACCTGGCTTAGGCTGCTGCTGGTGTTAGTCTCAGCTGCCGTGGGGCTGTGCTGGCCTGAACTCTGCAGGATCTTGGCAGTGTTGTAATGGGCACGGGCACTGCGGGTTTCATACAGCAGTCCTGCTTTTGTGCCTCAAAGCAAGCACAGAAAGTCTCCATGCAGCATTGTATCACCCTTTGCATCTCCAGCAGTGCAGACGAGCAGAAATCCACCCCAAAGGTGCTGGCCGAGGATTGATCAGGGCGAGGGGGGAGGCTTAGTGCTGTTTGTGGCCTCTGTGTTTGTTGGTTTAAAGCAGTTGTGCTTGGCGGCCTCCTGAATGGCAAAGCTGGTGTCTTGTTGATGATAGCTGTGTTTGGAAAGTAGTGCAGCATTATTAATGTTAAAACCGGTTTGGCTTGTCCTGCTGCCATTGATCCCCGAGGCCTGTTCTTTCTGCTCTTTGCCCAGTTTCTCATCTGTCCCTCCCAATCAAATCAAGACACTGCTATCTGCATGTTTTACTTTATTTTACGTTTTGACTTGGCAAGCCCACGGGGCAGCTGAACATGTAGAACAAATCCTAGCTTTTGCTTGGGCCTCCCTAAAAACACAGAAAAACAAGCTGTTACAAAGTCTAAGGCAATGTTGCTTAGCCCTAAAACAGAGGGAAGGAGCCTGTGGCTTGATAGCCCAGTCTAGAGCTGGCAATTGGGGTGAAACCCCTGTGATGTGTGGAAAGAAGTAGCCTGGCTAGCTCCTTGTAAAGGGTTGAACTGCATGTGCTGCCCGCGGGGTGGGAGTTCAGAGGTGCAGCCCAGCACTTCTGGCACGCTGGAGAGGGAAGTATCCCCACTGGTGAAGAGGTCGCCCCACGGGCCATGCTTCAGGCACTGCCAGGGAGCCTGCGCCGCTGCTCAGCTCCCGCCCTGGAGAGCACTTTCTCGTGGCTCAGAGCTCACTGAATGGTTCATGTAGAAGTGAAATCAGGGCTAAGCTCGATATTTTTCAGACGCTTGATACCGGATTTGTTTACTCTAGGCAGTTAAAAATTTGTTCTTCCAGCATGACCATGCTCTTTTCTGCCTCTCTTGCTGTTGTGTCTGTTTCCCAAGGTCCTGGCACGTCAAGGTCCTGCAAAGACCTGTATCCAGCCCAACAACTGTGGAAAAGTGTGTCCTGTCCCTCCCTCCCCACCACCACCTCTTTCTCTGTATACCTTTTTTCCTGCTCCTCTCCAACCTGTGTTAATGGCTTTACTGCTGCCTTGGGCTATCTGATTGGTGGGGTGGGGAGATCATTCACTGCTCCTCTCCAGAAGCCTGAAGTGGAGCCTACTGTGACCTTGCCCCAGTATTCTGTAGTGGTTGACTGCCTTCTTGATAGGTCTGGGTCCTACTTCCACCACAAAGCTGAGGGCAGCTAACTTGACTTTCACAGTGTCAGTAGAGAGGAGGGATCTGGCTGGCTGCTTGGGGTGTAAACTTCAGCACAGTTCTTGCATTTATTTTTCCCTCCCCTCAGACTCCTGTTACTGGCAAATACTCTGAGAATCCACTTGGCTGGCTGTAACCTCTCAATAGGTTGTGTCATATTTTTGTGTGTTAAGTTGTTCTCCCTCAAATGGGAGAATTGCTGGGCTTTGCCGTCTCCAAAAACACCATCTGGACTCTTTTTTAGTTTGGTATCTGGATAATGACTTTACCAATAAAGGAAGCATGGTACTGTGATTATAATGCCTGCAGAATAAGTGACTTTTCTGAAGCTGACTCATAAGACTACTTGTTTAAGTTATTGTGGCTCACTCATGCCTCAGCATTCCCCAGCTATCGCTTCTCCTAGACAAAATGCGGCATCCTTCAAAACACTTCTTTGCTCTTGAGCTAACGTTTATCCTCTCCAGACTGCTCCCAGATCCTTACAGCTGCACACTTCCCCTCTCCACGCAGTGCAGCTTGTTCCTTTATGCCCAGACAACAGAAGGGTTGTGCTGCTTTTGCAGCCTCAAACTTGAAGCTAATGCAGTTAAAGCACCACAAAAGTGGTGTGGACAAGCCATGTGTATGCCTGACCTCTGGGCTGCTGTTGGAGCATGTGTGGCTGTTTGTTCCAGCCGTGGTGGAATGCAAACCCTTTAGATCAAGGATTCAAATGATTTGCACTAGAATGAGACTGTTGTGATGAGACTAGGCTTGGTGGCTCTGAATAGACTGGGCAGCCTACTTAAAAGAGTTCACCTTGCAACAAGCTACTGCACCGAGAGGCTATGAAAGGTCCTATATTAATGAACGGTTAAGGCTGCGCTCTTGGACTAGTTCAGCCTTCTAGTTTTCTTTGCCCCCGAGCGGGTGCCCGCGTCCTGCTGAACAGCTGTCTGGTGGTGGTTGCTGCCCCACCTCAGGTCTCCAGTGCATCGCCGTCAGCTCCGATTCTTCCCAGTTGTGCTCTGACTCAGGGTTTCTGGCAACTGTGCGGCTCAGCAGATCCCTGCACTTCCGTAGGAGTTGTCACCATCTGAGTAAGCGCCTCTGCCCCCTTACTCAAAGCAGTGATTCAGACTTCCTTGACCCTGTTCATAAAGGGGAAGAAACGGGGTGAATGCAGAGTTGGTGCTGCTTGGCAAGCAATCTGTGCTGTCCTCGGTGGAGCCAAATATCTTAACTGCTGCCTCTTGTCTAATCTGTCTTGGACGGGGGCTGTAAGATTTGGTGGGTAAAAAACTACTGGCCTCTGGCATCTTATTGCTACCAATAGCTGAGTTAGTGTTGGCAAAAATAGATCAGAAAATGGCCTTGTCTGGAGCAGCAACTAACTTGCTTTAGCCACTACGTTTGCTGTGTTTTCCAGGCTGATACAGCTGGAAATGAATTGCATGAGGTTTGGGGGGGGGGGAGAAGCAGTATTATCTAAAATGACTGAGAACACTCAAAGCAAGCCAAACTAATGGAAAGTCTCAAGGATGAGGTTAAAGACTTAGTCCTGAATCTAGACAAAATGTCAGCGTAGGAGGGGGAAGCACACAAAAAATAGCTGTGTCCCTCTCAATTTCTAAAGGCTGGCTGGCACTTCTTGTAAAAGTCTTATTTTTGCTGGAAACGCAGAGTACCGCCTCTTGTCGTATTTACCCTTTGAGGCTGAGGCTCTGCTTATAAAGCACTGAGCGTCTCTTGTTAGACAAATTATTGGTATAACTAAAAAAATCAAAGCAGCTAATTAAAGTCTGGGTGAGACGCACCTTCGGCTGGGAAGGAGACTGCTCGGCCCGTAATACTGTTACCCAAACAGCCAGTCTCATGTAGCAAAAACAAGGTTTCTTCTTGCTTAAACAAACTGCATTTGCTTGATGAAAACAGAGCCTTCCTTGGGAAGGATTTCTGTCTTCTGATGTTTTTCAGGCTCTGTCTTAACTGCTGAAGGGGAAAAGGTGTCTTGACCGCAGTATAGCTAAAACCATGCTAACTGCGTTCTGTAAAAACCCCTGAAGACAAAGCGCCGTGGCCTTGCCTTGTTTACCGTGCTGGGAGGCTAACCCTGCCTCCTGCCCTTTACTGCCGTTACAGTAAAACGATAGCAATAAAAAGACGTGTTAACATGCATTCGTTACAGCACTGCGCAAGTGCCTGCCGCGGACCTGCAGTGAAGTGGCCCGGATGCCGCAGCTGGCCAGAAGTCCCGACGCCCGCTCAAGATTTTGAGCGCTCCTGAAGGCGAGGTGCCCCCTCGGAGGGGAGCGTGGCTGGAAGGAGGGCACCCGGCAAGGCAGCTGCCGCGGCGCTGACCTGGAGCGGAGCTGGGCTCGCTCCGGTGGAGGGACGATCCTGGCCCGGGCGGTGCTGGGAAGGGCTCGGCGGCTTCGCCTCGGGGCTGGCGTCTCCCTTAAAAACACGGCAGTTGCTAGCTGTCTCCCCCCTTGCTTCTCTGGCTGGAAGTGTAGCTCTTACCAATGTCAAGCTTTTGCCTGGAAGACTGTGTTCCTCACTGAGATAAATATTTATTGCAAATCCACAGTGTACACCGGAGCAGACTCTGGAGCCAGGATTTTGCAGGAGACTGTTTATGTGAGGGCTGTTCTTGGCGCTAATTCTAAATTTTCTGAGACTGAGTATGAGGAGCTGGTACTGTGTGTGTTGGTTACTAAATGACTTGCTTGGCCAGCTAAGTGCAGGATTTCCAGAGCCAAGGAAGGAGTAAAGTGGACAGGGAAAGCTGGAAAACTGCTGCCAGTTGCCTACCCCCTTCTCTGGGGGGAAGAAATCGGCGTCTGAAGTTAAGAGCTCTCAAAGAGAGGAGAAGCTCCTGGGAGCAGACAAGTCTCCTATAATATAGCTGCTCTATCTGGAGTAGCACAGACTGGTGTCTGCTTTCTGGACCTAAGCCAAAACAACCTCTGCACAAGTTGGGAATGTGTCTATTTAGTTTTTTAAGACTTTAGCCTCTGCTGCTGTAGCTAACTAGGAAGACTCTGCTGTTGAAATGTTTGTTCAGATAAATGCTTACACGAGTAAGTATAGCTTGATAGTGGAGTGGTACAGCTATTCCATCTTGAGTGCTTTCCTACTGATAGCTTCCTCTCTGCCACAGGTCTTGCCGTAGCTTTGCCAACGGAGCAAAATTCTGAGCGGCGTAACTGTGCTGGCAGAACTTAAGAGCATGGACTAAGCCTAGCTCTCCGGGCTACTACTTCTGATTAGGTTAAAATGGACTGTGGGAGTGGAAGCACTTGTAAGGTGCAGCATTGGGAATCTCGGCTGTACAAACAAGCTGAGATTAGCTGCATGGTGAACCAGCTAGGAAAGGCACCGCGCTTCTGGTCGAGCTTCCTTTGAAGTCTGGTGTCTGCTTGCCTTAATCTTGCTAACACTCTGGCATGAAGGAGACTAAAGATTCCAAAAATGCGTGTCATGCCTTTCTTGCCAAGTAGAAATTCTGCTAGTGTGTGTGTCGGGGGAAATATTGGGGTGTAGCTGTATTCTAGGAAAGGGCAGCAAGGGCAGACCTCTCCTGGAGTGAGGGGGAAATATGATACAACAAGTATCCCAAGCCTGAGGTATCAGCATGAGAAATCATCCTGGATAAAAAAACTGCCTTGCTGGCGCCTTGATATCCCACAGGCAGGGATATGATGGGAGCCCCTTAGCTGAGATAGGGCACCTCCGAGTGAGTCATGAGTCTAAAAACTGAATCCCCTTTTTAACCTTGGTTGCATCCTGGCAGAACAGATTTGTCCAGCCTCTAAATTCAGCCCTAGGTAGTGAAGGCTATGAAATAACTTTGGGTTTGTAACTAGTATAAAAATCTCTTCATGAACCAGGTGCGAATTCCTGTCCAGGACTGCAAGAGCCTTTCAGAGGATGGAAATGGCTCTGTTACAGTTGTTTTCCTACTCAAGTCACATGAGAGCCTGCTTTCCCCTCCTTCGGTGTTCTTCCAAACTCTTATCTTTGTTTGCTTCAGGGCAAGTGGTTGACACACAGCCGTCTGCGACTGCCCGCTGAGCTCTAGCTAGCCTACCTGGAGGGGGGAGAAGTCATCTCCTTCGCGCTCCCGCCTGTGTGGCTCTGCGGGTCTCTTTGGAGTTGGGCACTGAGGATTTAGAGCAGCTATTTTGTCACCACTGCCGTAAACAGATCCCAGCATGTGTCTGTCTGGCAGAGGGCTCAATCTTTATGGCTTTGCTCCTGGTTGATAGTCAGGCGAGAGCAGGTAAACAAGAGTTCATTCCTCTGCAGTCTATCCGTCCTCCTCCTGGTTGCTCCTGCAGCAGGGCCTGGAAGGCACCACTGTACGGTGTGGCCTGAAGAACAGGCCGTGTGTGAGCCAGCGCACGCGAGTTAAAAGCTAACTGGGGTTTGACTTTGTAACGCCCAAGTGCCAGGAAACCTACCTGGAGCCAGCTTGCCGGCGCTTGCGGAGCCTGGGAGAATCCATCCCTGCTGCGAGGGAGGCTCCCGGGACAGCGGCTCAGTCTCCGGAGCCCCGGATTACGGTGTAATCGTCACGGGGATTACGGCTCCGCGGCCGCATGAGCCCCCAGGAGAGCCGTTTGCTGTGGCAGAGCTTAAAGAATCGCAGCGGGAGCGAGCGAGCGGGGGAGCGCCCGCGGCTGAGCCTGCGCCGTAGTCGGTGCCGCCCGTGTGGTGCTGCCCCTGCCCCTGCGGAGCAGATGTGCATCGTGCGTGAGCACCTGGCCTGCTGAATGTGAGCACACGAGACGGATACCTGCTTGGACAGGGTCTCTGGGGATGCTCCTCTTAAATGACCTCGAGTGAGTGACGCTTTCACCAGCTGCGCAGTTTGCCAGCTTGCATGTTCCTCTCATCCTGCCTTATTAAATCCTGCCTGACCCCTTGCTTGTATTACCAGTACAATTCAATATTTAATATAAGGCACAAATGCAGCAGATGTGCAATGACTTGTCCTGGGGTCCTGGCGATGCAGTGCCAGTGCCTACCACTGCCAGCCAGGTGCTGCTTGCAGGCCGTGCTCTGTGCTTCTGTTTTTGATTTTTTTTCCCCATAGCCCTTGGACATGGGGGATGTCTTTACAGCTCCTCATGACCGGAGTGCCCCGGTGGGGTGGCTCTCTGAGCAAAGCCGCCTTGCCTGTCTTCCCTCAAAGACCGTTGTGCCTGCTGCCCTGCCGCAGGGCTCTGTGAAAGGCGTTGCGGGGCAAAGGCGCAGCGGCGTTTGCCTGTGTCTGGAAGCCTCGGGCAAGCCTGTCACGCAGCAAAACACACGTGTGTGCCTGCAAGCTGATTAACTCCTCTCCTTTGGCACGCAAGCCACGGCAGGCCGTGCGTGCTGCAAATGAGGGACAGATTGACCAGGAACTAAAGGTAAAACGTTATCCCTCTAAACACGGGCGCAAGGAGTTAGCACAAGTGGATTTGTTAACTGTGGCTGATGTGTGAAGGAATTAGCTGCGACCTGGATTTAAATAATGGTATTTGCTTTGCTCTGAGGACAAAAGTGATGTTTGCCCCCCTGCTCTGAGCTGGAACACGAGGGAGTGGAGGGAAGGGAGTGCAGGGTTGTTTCTGACGGGAAGAATAGTCCCTTCCCTTACTAACTTGGCAGGAGTTTCCTCTGCTGGAAGCTCGTGTCGCTTCTAATAACTTTACTTTTAATGCTTATTAAGATGGGAAGATAGAGCTGTCTTTGCCTGTTATCTGGCTGCCTCCCTTGGAGATGAGCTTTATTTAGCTGCCTGGCTCGGGTCTGAGCCCCTGTTTCCAGCGCGACGTGGTTCCTGGGCTTTGCTTGCTTTGAACAGCCGTCTTGGCTGTGCTGGTGCTTAAAGGGGGTGAGCCCTGCTCTTCACTCCTGCTCCCTTGTGAGTGCTCCTTGCATGCCTTGCCTAAGCTTTAAACCTTTCTGGTTTGTGTGCTCCTGTAAGAGCTCCGAGTGAGAAACAGTATGGAAATCCCCTGTCCCAGGCCTGCTGGTTTACAGCGTTGCTGTTCTTAGCTGAACTTCTCTCAGCGCATGTGATAGCACCTGGTTCTCTTATAGCTGATACCTAGCGGTTTGTTTGGCATGTCAAGGCTTGGTCAGCCCCATGGGCATTACAGTGGGACTCCCCCGGCGCCAGTTCAGCAGTCGAGTTGGCGTCTGGGTACTCTGGCCACTTGGGTCCAGCAGCAGAATGCCAGCCCTGAGGTGGGCACGGAGCTTGTCTGAAAAGCCCTGCAGAAGAGGAGCGTTTGCCCTCCTGCATGCGTTGCATCCTCACGTTGAGCTCAGCACTGCGTGGCCCATGAGGTGGGAGAGTGAGCAGCAAGAGGGCCAACGGGACGGCGTCATGAGAGCGCTTCGGGGCTGAGCCGCGCTGTTCGTGAGCCCTTTCTTTTCAGGTTCATCTAGATGTGAAGGGTGGTACAGTGATGTGAGGTGGTACCTGCCTGTTACACCATAGCTCTGGGAAAGATGCTCTGTGTAATATTGTTCCAGCTTGGGGCACAGTTCATTCTGAAACACAGCTCACATGAGCACCCAAGCCAGTACCCAGCGTGGTCCTGATGGCTGCATGTGAGCACCAAACTCACTGAATCAGCCCTGGTGTCCAGTAAACCCCTCATTCTCAGGGACTGGGAAAAGCTCTCTGCAGACTTCCAGCAGCGTGTGTTGCCTCGTGTCTGTTCTTGTATGGTCATCTCCTTTCAACACAGGACATCTGTGATCTCCTTGGCTGGAAACCTAGTCCTGACTACCTGCGGTTCATGTCATGGGTGTATTTGGTAGCCTGAGGTCCAGTTCTTAAACCCTGGAAGGATGAAGTGAAACAAAAATGATCAGTACAACTGTCTTGTAGTACAGAGCACCCAGCAAAAGCCACGGGAGTGACTTGCATTTGTCTGTCCCTGCAGGCTACGGAGAGTTAACAGTCCTGCACTTCTGCTACTTCTTCCCCTTCTGCCACAGCCCAGCTTGGCACAGCTCCATGCTCTTTTGTCTAGGAAAGGTTGACTTTCACCTTGCTCCTATTTACTCCCAGACTTGTGTACACAGTGCTGGGAATGGAGACACTGAAGCGAGCGCTTGGTCTCCATTACGGAGTTGTAAACTAGATAAAGAGCTCCCTGCGCTTCAGATGCCTGAGTCCCTGCACACCTGACTCCCTCTGCAGCTTGCTTGCTCTCAGCCTTCAAAGAAGCATTTAATGAACTCAAACACTGTGTGTTTGATCAGAGACAATGGCAAGCCCTAGAAGCCAATTCTATGTCTGAAAAACTCTGTCCCTGCCCCAAAACATCTTTTTGTGAAGGTATGTGGGCTGAGGCAGTGAGCTGCCTGGATTTACTACTTCCCAGAACTGGCCAGCAGCTGGAGGAATTCACACGTTAAACAAATCTTGCTTAGTGCCACAGCAAATGTCCCTGCTTTGAGAAGAGGCTGGTGGTAAGCTGTAAGGAAAGGTCCCAGGAACGTGAAAGGTAGAGGGGCAGGCTGGGGATTGAGCCGAGCAACCCCACAAGCTCGTGCTTGGAGAGGGAGGGGGGTGATTTCTGTGCAGGTACTGCAGAGCAAGCCACATATGACTTCATCCAGTAATGCAGCCCATCTTGGGTACAAACTTGAGACCTCTGTGCTCAGCTTTTCCGGGAATGATGCTTGGCGTTCATGTGCCTGACATGCTGGCTGTCTGGCAGGGAATGAGCTTTTATTTTTTGCTACTGGCAGGCAGGAAAAGCTCCTGCTCTGTCCCCCAGCATGTTGGTTAATCCCCCTTGGTGCTTACTGTGGATAAAAGCTACTTAACGTTAGGAAGAAATCCTGGAACTAGACTTATGCAGAAATGGCAGATTTCTGTAAAGACCTCTCCTAGAGAGGAGTGTATTGATAGTAAGGCTTGACTTCAGCTGCTGGGGCAAGGTTGGGCTGCACAGCCATCCAGTCCGGCTCTCCCAGCAAGTTCCTGGCCTGGCGCCAGTCCTGGGCTAACAGGTGGTAGAAAACAGACTCCGAGCAGCGCTGATGCCCTTGTCCAGCAGGCGGTCGCCGAAGGTGTTAAGTTGAATGTGGCCAAAGACGAGTTGGCAAGAGCTGAATGTTCTGCTGCAACCTCTTGGCTCTTTCCTTGTGGCCACAGCCCGCCAGCTGAGAGGAAGCGTGGGCACCTTTCCATGGCACCTTTCAAGGGATCCTGGGGACCTGCCTTGTGGGGAAGAGTGGATCTTCCCCCTTGGAAAGATCTGAGCAATTCTCTGGGAAGCCTTTTATGTGGCGCTTAGCAAGCCCTGAGCCTTTGCTTTGTCTCTGAGCTGCCTGTGTGCCTTCTCGCAGGTGTGTATGTAAGGAATGTGCCGGCTCCAGAGCTGCCCCTTGGGTGCCGGCCCTCCGATGTTAACTCTTCCTGGGCAGAGTGCTCCGCCACTGCCTTTGCCCCCAGCTCCCGGGAAGAACTTGCTCAATAGAAGATCGTATCTAGAAAACTAAAGGATTAATATTGAGATGCTCAACAGCTTCTCCCTGTGATTCAGGGAGAAGGGGCTGGGTGAATTGGTGAAATGAGGCTCGCAGCCCACAAGAAAAATGTTCTGTACAGTTTAAAAAGCTTCCATGGCTTCTAGGAACTCCCTTGTCCTTGCTCAAGAAAATGATGAGTGAGTTCAGGGAACTCTCCCATGTGATCTTATTTATAGTTGTGAGTCAGTAATTTCCTTGTTATGTCCCCTGGCTTGTAAACACTGTCTATGCTGATTTAAATAGGGCTTTCTGATAGCCAAACTTGATGCATTCCACAGTATGGAGTAATCACCGTGGCTGTCTGCCATGGCTTTGCTCATGCCTGGCCTGATCTGATAAGGCCAACCTGTTGTCCAGCCACTTGGTGGCCTAAATGTGGCTTTTCTTGAGCCTCTCTCGTTAGGGTATTAGCTGGCCATGATTCATAATGAAGCACGGAGTGAGCTGGTGCAGGGGTGTGGCTGAGCACAGCACTCTTGCCAACATTTTTCTGCATTGGCACAGCCGCCTGACTGTACAGATCTACTGCAAACAAGGTCCCTGGCCCCGGAGAGTCCTAGGTCAGAGAAGCAGGGCTACTGAAGCCTGGCCTGTGGCAAACTGGAGTCAGTCGCTTCCTGCTCCTTGATGAAACAGCCAAAAGCAGTAAAGGGAACAGCAGCTGCATTCTGGCAGCAGTTTCTATTACATGTTTGGTTTTGGCTGGGCTTCACAGGTCTTGAGATGAATTTGCCTTGGAGCCAGTGATCCATAATGTTAGGAATGCCTAGTTCCAGGCTGGGAGGGGGCTTCTTTCCAGCTATTCTTCCTCCCCAACCCTCTTCCCATCACCTAGTGCCAGGCTCAGGCAGAGTGGAGACATGGGGTCTAGGAGGAGAGCTGGCCTCAATGCTTCACGCCCTCTAGGCTATTCATTTGGTTGTGCTCCAACAGTTGCTGGGGAAACCAAAGATGCCCCAATAAATTAATGGAAAGCACATGCAGTAGCCTCTGCTTCTTATGCAAAATCTGGGATATAAGGAGAAGTATCTTTCTCTGGCCACAAAGCACTTGTTTGTAGCAAAATCAGTATGCTAATAGGTAGGGAAGTCTAGGCTAGAAACAGGGCTGGGGCTGTGAGAGGAGGAAGCTGACGCAGAGCTTGTGGCTGATTGCTAGCTATCACCTGGCAGATTGATAACTGATATAATTCATCAGCCTCTCTCACTGCTAGGCTGTACAACAGACCACACCTGACCAGGCGAGCAGCAGAACCGCTCTGAGCCCTTGGAGCTGCCCGCCCCTCTCGCTTCAGACTCTGATAAAGCAGCAGGCATCAGGGCTGAGGTGGCCAGTCCTGATTTCAATTGTCCTTACAACTCTTTGTGTTCTTCTGGTAAAATTGTAATTACATTCATAGTTGCCTTGCACAGCTGAGAGCTCTCCAATGAACAGGGCTGTGGAATAAAGGTATATGTTCTGTTTTGCCCCTTTAAGAACAATTTGATAGGTAGATAAACCTTCAGGACTTAAATCAAAGGGCCAGGAAATGGAGAAGGGGCGAAAAAAAAGTCTGTGTTCCCAGTACTTCCATGGTGGATGAAGCATTTCTGGGGATAGCTTGGAATAATTTTGGAAGGAGCCCCTGGCAGTAGGACCCATCTGTCTGCATTGCATGTCTGGCCTTAGGGAAGGAGTTAAATCCCTTACCAAGCAGATGACTTCATGGTTCTGGAATTAGAAGCAGCCAGAACTGCTAGAATCTGGGTTTGTGTTGGGCAACCTGTGAGCTCAGATCTGTGGTACCCTCACGAGGGCTGGCCCCAGGGTTACGGGGTTTGGAGAAATAGTTCTAGGGTGTTGCATAATCTTGGTAAGGGTGGGAGGTTTGGTCCTTGGCTCGTCAAAGGCCCAAGTGCAAATGAGTTCTGGTGAAATAAACTGCCGTCATGGCAAAACAGCTGGCTCTTCTGGCCTCGCTTCTTTTCAAGCTCGGCAGAGTGCCTTTCCTGTGCTTCTATTTTGCTATCGTGCATCTGACCCCAGTATCATGGACTTCATTTTCAAGCTACAGACTTACTTGTTTACATGACTTTTAGGAGGTGAAGCAGGGGAAGTTCTTCCTTCAGGCAAGTCAATACTGATAGCAAATGTTCTTAGACGTCATACTATATTGCACTGCAATTCAGTTGAACTGACAGATCATTTTTTAACCCTTGGGTGATAAGGTAGGTTTTTGCTCAGTTCAGGAAGCAACAAATTGCCTTGACCTGAAGTTTCAGTGCTATGCAATAGACTGATTTTCCTGCTATAGGTGACAGGCTCATTCTCTGGGTATAGCAAGTCCTTCCAAATCTGCCTTTATGACAGTCTGTAGGTATTGCTCTTCCAAATGCTTTTGCTACAAACTCCTGACCAAGGTCTTGTTGTGATAGGCTGACCCCATGATTGTTAAAGGGAACTGCCTGAATCTGCTGCCCTCAGGAAATTCCCCTCCCAGACAGTCTCCCGTTTCTATTCTGAGAAATTTTAGGGGAATTCAGCTACTTTCAAGCCAATGAAGATAATGCTCTAGGCAGAGAGGAAGTTCAGCATTCTTGTGATGGAAATGATGCGCTCAGAACAGTGTCTAAATTCCTAACTTCTTGCAAAACTGTCTTGAGTAGTCGCTTGTTACTTAACACTTCTCCCTCCCCATTTTCAGGTGAGAGAAACAGAGACCATGGATGCCAGATGGTTTGACTATCCTGCCTCTGGAGACTTGCCAGATGATGAAGACATTGGTGAATTCAAGCCTCACTTAACCTCTGATGGGTTAGATGAATATGAGGCATCTGGTTCTGGAGGTAAGGGGGGAAAATGGCTCTCCCTCAGTTCATGTTGTGCAACACTTCCAATGCCAGCAGTTACAAATGATCGATTAAAGGCACAGCCAGAGCTCCAGTGGGAACTACGGTTTTTCAGGTGAAGATGAGGAAACTGTGTAGATCCTAGGCACTTGCAGAGGAGAACAGTGAAAGTGGTTGTACCATGATACTGAATCTCCCAGTGAAGACAGATGGGGTCAAGCCAAGCTCAGCTTACTGCAATTGGAAAGGCATTGCCTGGATCTTTTTTTCCTGTTGAAGTCCAAAAAAAAAAGATCTACTTCTGAGAGACTTGGAAAAGTTATAATCTTGAGGCACCGTTTAAAAGGTGTAAAGTTAGTGTTGTAGCTGAAGTGAAATAAGGCAAAGGACTAGCTGGTGTTCAAGTGAACTCTTGTGATATGCAAAGCTCCCTGCCCAAACCAGTTTCAGCAGCTTCATGTCCCCATTATGTGAAGATTTATCCTCTAAAGGAAAAGAAGTGCTGAAATTAGTACCTGGCATGTTTGGGCAGATCTGACAGAGTTAGCAAACCAACCTTCAGGGAAGGGTGGTTAGAGCATTGCCCTCCACTGGCATTAGCTTAGCATGATATACCAGACCTACTTTGCAGAGCAACTCTTGATAATCTGCAGCAGGGGTGAATGGATATGGCTGAAGATCTCTCCCACAGAAGAATTGTTGGTCTTGAAATTACATCTCATGGTCTTGTGCAATTGAAGTCATTAAGTGGTGAAAGTACTAATAGATAACTGGGAACTATAGTCAGGATAGAACAAGAGTCCTAGTTTGATTGCAGTTGCCGGTATTGCCGGAAGTATCAGAGTTCTGGAAGGATGGCCTGTAATTAAAGGGAAATTGTGTCTCCTTTTGTTTTTCCCCTCTGCAGACTACACAGACTCTGAAGATGCCGTGTCTCCAACCACCATGGATAGTCCTGTGGTAAGTATTGCCTTTGCCTTTCATAAACAGTGCATAGCCACTCTCACCTGTCTCCGAAGCTTTCTGAGTAGTCTTCTCCCTGCAAGATGTGGCTTCGAGGTGAAGCTTGCGCTGCCTATGTGTACAAGAACAGTGTACTCGTAATGCACTAAGCAAACTTTCTTTGCCCCGCACGCCCTCCTACTTTCAACCGTAGGTAGGCTGGGTGCTGCTTACTGACGGGTGTGGCTTGTCTCTACTCTTTAGATAGTTGACAACTATATCCCTGGAGATGCTGAGAGAAAGATAGAAGGTGAGAACAAAAACAGGATGGTGGACAATGAAATCATTCCAGACAAAGCCTTACCTGTCGAAGAGAACCTGTCCAACAAGATCTCCATGGCAAGCACAGCCAACACCAGCATCTTTGAAAGAACAGAAGTGCTTACAGGTAATACTCCACCTTGCCCTTGAACTCTAGTGATAAACAGTTAATACTGTAAATCACAAGGGCTTGTACTCTTCTCTTTGGGGGTCGTTTTCCTTTTTGAAAAGGGGAGTGGGATTCATTTTCTCTGTGACTGCCTGTAGCGAGGTCACTTCTGCCTTCCAGTCCTTAAATAGTGAAGAAGCACACTGCTAGAACTGGTGGATTGAAGGATCAGTTTGTTTTTGAGCTGGCCATCTGGTTGTTGGCGTGAGCAAATGCCAAACAAGTCCTTTGACAGCTCCTGTGCTGCTCTGCACCTAGCCTACCTTAGCTGAGGTCTTATATAGCCAAAAGTCAATGACATCATGAACTTTTAAATCAAATACAGGCATTTTTCTTCCTGCTGCACAAGTCTTGCCTTTTCTGAGCAAGCACCTTGTTTGTTTCCTGGCAAGCAACTCCTGTGAGTTTGAGCACCTCGTCCAAGATAAGAATCTAAGTTGCTCTGTGTAGAGCAAAACCAAGCGACTGTCTACCCCTTAGCACTTGGGATAGATATTTTCCAAGGCAAGCTTCAGCAAGTGCTTGGTCTAATGTTCATAGTGCAAACCTCAGCTGTTCTGCCAATGCTTAGCCATTCTTGCAACTGGAGTATTGACTGGAAGAGTGGATTTTGAAGCCAACTTTTTTTTTTTAAAAAAAGGCCAATTTAGTGCAATGTATAGGTGTCATAGCAAAAGATGAATTTGATCCAAGTGTTGTGGCCATCTCAGAGTATGAGGAAAAGAGTTGTGTGGGTTTATTTGTGTGTGTGTGTGTGTGTTTTTTTTTTTTTTTTGTTTCTTTGCTTTAACAGAGATATTGCTGTTTAATAGAAGCATAGAGTCCCCACAGAGTGCCTGCACAGCTAGTTAACAAAGGGTTCAAATCATTTTCCTGGAGTTAATACTTAATCCGTGCTCTCTTTCCCAGCCCTCATTGCAGGAGGGGCAGTGGGCCTTCTGTTCGCCATTTTCCTGATCCTCCTCTTAGTCTATCGTATGAAGAAAAAGGATGAAGGCAGTTACGATCTCGGGAAGAAACCAATCTACAAGAAAGCCCCTACAAATGAATTCTATGCTTAAAGCTCAACAGCACCTTGTGCCCATCAAGAGACAAACAGACTGTATGGAAACAGTGTGCCCTCGGATGAGACATGCTGAACAAATGTTCTTTTCGGTTTGAATTTCAAAGCATCTTTGAGGGGGGAAAAAAAACTTTCTACGTGACCCTTTCCATCCTGCTCAGCTATCAAGGGCCCAATGAAATACAAAGAGTCTGAAAAAAAAAAAAGTATATTTTTTCTAAAGCTAGCGTAAAAATAATGCCAAATTTTCTGCTTAGTTTGGTAGTGGGTGTATAAGCACAAAAGACTGTACGGAAGCAAACACCATGTGTTTGCATCCAGTGTACAGTACTCAGGCTGGCTTCCTCTGTAAAAGATGGATTTTTTGTTTTATAAACCTTGCTAATAGATGTCTTGCAGCAGGCTGTTGATGTGAACTATTTATGAATCTCTTACACTACAGATCATGTTGCCTTATCAGGGAGTATAGGGCCCTTAGGGCTCAAAATCCCTGGATGCTATAAAGGGCCTATGGGAACATTTTCCCCAGGAGACTTCTATCTCTTCCTGTTGGCCCCGGGCAAGGGTCACTGGTCCATGAAATCAGGACAGTCCATTTTGTTTGGCTATGACAACACCCCTTCCTTGCCTTCAGTCTCTTACCTTTTTAGGATTGTTTGTAGGATTTTTATAACAAAATTCTAAAGAAAATATCCTAATGTTTATATAAAAGTTTGTAGAAATTGTTTTGAAATAAAAAAATAATCTACTTTTTTAATTTCCTCAGATTTATTTTTTCAATCCCTTTGTGTTTCCTTTGGCTGGGCATTTCTCTAGATATGTTTTATATGATTCATATTCTGAACTGAAGCAGTGCTAGCTACAGTGTGTTACAGGTTTCTTTTAGTTCTATAGCAGCTACTGTAGAAAAATATATTTATGGTTTTCCCATAATTTTTGGATTTGATTTTTTCTTTCTTTTTTTATAGAATTATTTATAGTTTCTGAAATGGCTGCTCTTCTCATTTGGTAACTTTTATTCTTTTTATGTAAAACACTAATATAATGAGTCTCTATGGAAACTATTTAAGCTTTATTCTGTGAATTTTAATTATAAATTCAGAGCAATAACTCCTAGAATTAATCTGTATGCAAAATTGGATTCATAATATGATTGAAGTAGGGAAAAGATGAGTATTTTTAGTCTATAATATATTATAATCAGTCCTATAGAGCTATATATTTTACTGAAAATACAGTTAAGAGTGAAAAGGCTGGAGTTAATTCTTCAGCAGCCTTACCGTGCGTGAGAGGTTTGACTGTTGTTTGTCCAGTGTCTTGTCTAGAGTGCAAGTGGTCTTGTGCCAGCGAAGGCAGCTATGTCCTGGCTCGTGGCCACCGAGGCCTGGGGGTCTCCAGCGCCCCAGCCGGGGCCCGAGGCAGTGCGGTCGGGTTCGCGGCTGGGCCCTGGAAGCAGGCTGCGGTAGGCGATGTGTCAGACCCACTCCTTTGCCGTGGAGCTCAGATCCCCGTCTTCTTTCTGGGGTTGCTTTATCCCTTTGAAGCAAGTGCTGGCAGCTCATGCCTAACCTGTGGGGTCCCCTGGGGTACTGTGCTGAGTCCCTGCCTCTCGCGGAAGGTTGGCTTTTGTAGCTGGAAGTCTGCCTGGGTGGTACCTCCCATGCGGGAGCTCCGAGCTTTCGCACGTTGCTAGCTCCGGACCTCCTGCAGCGGGCCTCTAACGTGTCCTGTAAATAGCTCCTACCTCTGTTGAGAGTTAGACCAATTCCCCCAAATGCTTCCCTAGAGAGAAGGATAGCGTGCGTGTCCTAGGTCTCTGCTTCAGGAAGGACTTTGTGCAAATATTGTCCTGTTGCAGCTGCTAGTGTGTTAGGAAATAATCTGGGTGTGAAATCTTGAATTTGATCTTGTAGGCAGTACAAAACCAGAGGGTTGTGAAGATTGTTTTTAAAAAAATCTCATTAACTCCTCAAGCCTCCTCACAGAGGCTTGTAGGCTTGGAGACCAAATTTTTAGAGGCAATAGAACAAAAATTCTGGTGCTGTCAGTTGTAGGCTAGTGAAGTGGGGAAATCAGGGCAGTAATGTACTGGGTCATCAGTGCGAGAGGACTTGTTCCAAGGCTCTTCTGCGGGTTGACTCCCTTACTTGGTTCTGGTACAAGCTTGTTCCTGGAAACTCTGGGACAGTGTTTTTAAAAAACAATCAAAAAAACAAACAAAAAAAATGTTTAGAGTTCACTGTGGACTGGGAGAACTTTTACTGCCTATGGTCAGCACTACCAGGAAGGCAGGAGTTTGTGTCTCTGGATGTTTAGATTCTCTTGTGTAATTGCTCTTGGGGATTTTCCACTGTTACCAATTTATTTTTTTTTTTTGCTTGAATAAAGTGGTACTTTCTAAAATTGGCTCTTTTGACTCTTTCTGATCTGAGATCACCTTTGGGACCTGGATAACAAGGAGCCCATATTTTTGTAACTTTTTGGCTTACTAAAGGGGAAGGCATGCTGCAGACTGGCTTGGTGGTGGCTTGTGGCTCAAGGGGCTTTGTCAGCTGCTTCCAAGCTGTCTTCAGTGTCTGATGCACAAATGACTTTGGTAGAACCAGTATCACCTGGTTTCTAGAGCTACCCAGCACTGAAGATCTTCAGGTAAGTAAAGCAGATCCAGCATGACACTGGGAGGTGAGTCCGTCTCTTCTCTGCTGCCCTTTTGATTAGAGTTGTAGTGGGACTTGGAGAGCACTGTCCTCATGCAACCAGAAGGGACTGAGGGAGGTAGAGATGTGCTCCGGATGACAACAGCACGTCCCTACGTTCTCAGTCGTAAGGGAGCAGTGTGTATGGAGTCTTGCTTGACCAAGTTTCAAACCAACCCTACTTTACTGATACCAGCTTTCAAGTTGGGGCAGAGTTGTTCCAGCTCTGCTGGGATCAGCTGCCCTGGGAGCAAGGCTGCAGGTGACTGACTGCCACTTCAAACTCAAGCAGTTCTGCCGTAAGCAAGACATGAGGGAGCAGCAGCTTCCTCCAGGGAGTGCAGCTTGGAGCCCCTCTGCTCTGACAGCTTGGCACCCTTGAGGGAAGGGAACAGTCTCTGTCCGCTCGGCGCAAGGGAGAGGGAGGGCTGTGTGCTGCTCACTTGGAAAAGTGCTGAGTCTCCTAAGAGGGGCTGTGTTTAAATGGATTATCATCCTCGAGAAAGTCTAATTCTCTTCTCCCTAGTGGGAACTAGGGCGCTCAGGATTATTGGAGATGGAGGAAACAAATCAAAACTCACACGCAGGGACTCCCTTCAGAGTGGGGGAGTAGCAAATACCTTTTCTACTTGTCCTTGTCCGATCCATCGCAGCTGTACTCCTGGAGATCACTCAAGCAATCTGTTCCTGGTTCCAAGTAACATGGTGGCCGAGCTCTCTCGAGATGCTGTTTGGGTCAGTAAATTGGGGTACACTCGTGTTCACGTGCCTCGCTACAGTTGTGACGGGTTCTTGGACTTGTTTCTTGGAAAGAAGTATGTTTGTTTTGAGTTTTTGTTTGGTTTTGTGCTTTTCTTTCTTTTTTTTTTTTTTTTCCTGGCCTGGGCTTCATCTCGAATTGCAAGAGTCACATGCACTTTCCAAAAACACCCTCCGTGCAAAAGCCTTGTTTTTTTACAAAGCAATCTGAATGGTACTCCGCAGATCCCAGGAGCACAAGCCTGGCTGCCTTCCCATGCTTGTAGGATGTTGGCTCCTGGGACGAGATTTGTAATTCTTGCCCTTCAGGCAGCCCTCCTGCTCTCCGGGATTGCTGTGAGGCCAGGCTGGCTGTGTCTGGTGTTAGCTGAAGGGCAACTCGTCGTTGCAGAGCCTTGTTCTTCAGCCCTGATCCATGAGATGCCACTTGGTTGTTTCTCCTCCTAGCGCTGCTCCGGTTTTGAAAGCAAAACCCAGAGGTCCTGCTTTGCCTGGCTTGAAAATAGCTTAAAGCCTCCCAGGTACCGATGTGGTTGAGACACGTGGTTGCAGGAGGCCGTGGGCTGGAGGAGCTGGGAAGCGTAATGTTACCGGTCGCCCTTACTTAGTGGTTTTCAGGGGCTTTTGAGGTGGAGCTTACAGGTGTGTAACCGAAGCTGGGCCGCGCGTCTCCCAGGGCGAGGCGCGGAGCTGCGTACGTGCTGTGCGCTGCGCGGGCCGGACCTGCTGCCAAGCCCGCAAGAGGGGCGTGGGGAACGATGTGCAACGTGCTGGGGGAAGGATTTTGTTTACCGGGAGGGAAGTTGCATCCCTGGGGCCACGCTGGTAGCTTGTCTGTGCTCACCTGCTGCGCTGCCAGGCTGGAGCGCGTTGGCTGCGGTCTGTGCTCGCTCGGGGTCGGTCCGGGCGCTGCCCTTTGCAGAGCTGGGTCTGTCCCTGTCCGGGTGTCCTGCTCCCCTCTCCATCCTGCTCAGAGTACCCACCTCCTTGGAGAGGGCTCCCAGGGTCCAGGCTGGGCCTGGGGCCCAGAAGACTGGGGTCTGGCAGGGGGTGGAAGAGAAGCGGGGGAAGCCAGTGCTGCGCAGCCCCCCGCGCCGGTGGGGTGCCGCCACGGCTGCGGGATGCTGCTGAGGGTCTCGAGCGCCTTGCTCTGGGGACGGGGCAGGTTGCGCAGGTACCTTCCTGCTGCTGCAGAGGCGTTTGGGGTTTGCAGCTGACTGCACGTTTTCTGAGCTGCGGGAGCTCGTCTGATCGTTCTTTATTTATTTGCTTTCCTTCTCCTGTGTGTGCTCGCTGGCCTGTCGGCGCAGCCGGTGTCACCTGGGTCTTCAGAGCCTGTTTAGGCGTCTGGCGCCCTTAGAAACCCCCCGCCGTGACGCGTCCTGCCCTGGCTGCCTGCTCCGCTTGGGGAAGGCCGGGCCTGCCCGAGGGGGAGGCCAGATGGGGGCCGGGCGGGGAGCGAGGGCGCGCCGCGGGGCCCCGTCCCGTCCCGTCCCGTCCCGTCCCGCTCGCCTTGTGTCTGCTGCCCTCTCCCGGGCGCAGCGCTGCTGGCGCGCCCAGCACCCCGCGCCCAGCACCCTGCCGCGGGGGCCGCTCGCCCTGGGGCCGCCGGGCGCCCGCTGCGCGGCTGCCCGTTCCTCCCGTCGAGGCCCCGGGGCGCGTCCTGCCCTCCCCCCCGGAGGAGGAGGGCGAGCGTTGGAAGCTGCGCGTTGCGAGACCCTCGAGGCAGATAAAACGTTTGAGCCCTCAACAGAAACGGGGGAAACAGAAGCAGCTTTTTGGTGCGACCGGCTCCTGGATGCTGGGGAGGGAGGGAGGGAGGTTTTGTCAGGCTGCTCCCCAGCTTCGGTGCCCGGGTTTGTGTCTGCAACGGGCAGGACCCGGGGAAGAGCAACAACTGCTCGCAGGGCTTTGCCAGGGCGGAGGAGCTGGCCCGGCCTGCCCCGGCCCAGCCCCTGGCAGAGGGGAGGCCGGGGAGTGGGTGCAGCCGCGGGCGCTCGGCCCTGGCGAGCGGGACGGAGCCGGGGGCCGGGCTGAGCCGAGCTGGGCTCTTCCCGCGTGCGGACGCAGGGTGCGCGTTGCGCTGCTCGGGGCTCTGCCCCGGGCCACCAGCTTGGGTTGGAGGTCAGCGCTGAGCCGGGAAGGTGGAGGCACTGAACGGGAAAGGCGGCTCCTTCCCTGCAGGGCCGATCTGACCCAGCAGTTTAAACGTTCCCTCTGGTTTTATATCTCTGAGATGATCGGACCGCGCTCGTACAGCGGCCTGTGCTGCGAGAGCCCCCTCCAGCCTCGATGCCCCAGGATGGGCTTCAGGTCCCTTGTCCCCATGTGGAGATGTCTCTATGTCCGGAGGGAGCAGCCGCGTTCGGCAGGGCTGCGAGGAGCCCTGGGAGTGACCCCGCAAGCGGTGAGGTCCAGCGGCGCCGCCGAGCCAGGAGGGTGGGAAAGCGTCCAGGCTGAGAGCTGGCACTGCGGGGAGAGGCAGGACGGGGTTTGGCACTAGGCTGCCCTGCTCGAGGGAGACGGCCCGGAAGGGGCAGGACCTTCTCCTGCTGTTCTGTTAAAATATTGGTGGCTTGGGAAAAGCGTGGGTGGAAAAAGCTTTAAGGATGCATTTGAACTGGGATTGCGTTGAGTTTTATCACGTAGAGTTACTGCCTCGGAAGGAAGTCTGCTCAGCTCGGGGGGAATAAGCAGAGCTTGGCCTCGGGGGAGAAAACCTGGCGGGGAGGGAACGCCCGCATGTCCGTCGTCACCCCCAGAGCGCCCGTGTCATCCTCAGCGCGCTGCCAGGCTGGGGATGCTCGGTCCTGCGCGGTGCTAGTGCCAGGGCTGCGCGAGGGCGCCGGGCGCGGGTGTGGGCGGGGGATGGACGTAGCTGGCGACTGCGAGTGCTGGGCGATGAAGGAGCTGCTGCGGGTGGCGGTGGCAACCTGAGCTCAGGTTGCAGGAGCCCTTGCTGTGGGCAGGCTCTGCTGGGAGCAGCCGCCGGGCAGGAGAGCTGGGGTCTCGCTGCAGGGAGACCCGGCAAGGTGCATCGTGACGCTTTGAATCGCAGCTGCTTTAGGAGCTGCGGAGCACGTTGGAAAATCTGCCCAGCCGCTGCTCCGTGCTGCCGTGGTTGCAGCCCGGCAAGGCCGGACCGCGAGGGCTGAGCCCAGCGCAGCGGAGGAGCGTGGGGCAGCCGCGCGCCTGGGGGTGCTGAGCACCTGGCCGCACTAACCCAGAGCGGTGGGGACGGGCGAGCGGCGTCTGCGGGGCGGTGAGCCCGGGCACCTCGCAGCTGCTCCCCGGCTGCCCTGGGACCCCGCCACCAAGACTGCCGGGCTCGTGGCAGGTTTCTTACACCATCCATCCTTAGCAAAGGCGATCCAAGGCCCCATTCCTTAGATTCTTCCTGAGAAACTGGAGTGCTGGGGCCAATCTGGCTCTTGGGAGGCATTGAACGGTGTTGACGGCTGGGGCTGGCACGCAGCAGAGGGCTGCAGCCCCTGTGCTGCTGCCCGGGTCTGGCAGCTCGTCATGTGCCACCCTGGCAGCAGTGGTGGAGACGGTATCCGCTGCGATGCCAAGGTCAGAGGGAGGTTTTTGGCGTTTCCATGCAGGGAAATCCAGCTGCCGTTCACACTGTGGGCGCTGGATGCGCCCCAGCTCTGGGGACCTTCTTGGGCAGCCGGCTCGGTGCTCCCAGCTCCGGCCCCCACTCCCTCTTGGAGAACACTTTTGCACACAACTGCACTCTGCTAGCATGTCAAAGCTTGGAATTTCATTCCCTCTTTTTTTTTTTTCTCTGGAGCAGAGTTTCCCGCTCAGCCTCCCTGGGGAGCTGGTGGCAGCAGCGTGACCATCTGCTTGCCGTCCCCGCAGGCTCCCTGGGAAGGGTGTAGCCGGAGGGTGCTCCAGACCCCCAGCTTCGGGAAGGATGTGCCGTCCTGGGAGACCCCGCATGGCAGGGAGACGCGCGTCCTCATCCGCACCCCCTCCGTCCCGCCCGGGCTTTCCTGCGGGGTTGGGCTCCGGCGGCGGTGGGCGCAGCTCGGAGGCTGGTGCAAACCCCCCCGCGGGGAGGGCAGCACGGGCTGCAGCAGCGGCGGGGTCTCCCGCGGCCACGAGGCTCCCGGCACCTCTGGTTTCAGTTCGGGTGCCACGTGCCACGGCTGGGCCCACTCCCAGCGCTGGTGGCCGGTGGCTCGGTGGACACTGAGTCCTTGCCAGGCTCACAGGGAGGGAGCTGGAACCCCATAATTTCTTTCTTGCTCCCTATCCTAACCACTCCTAGGCTCTAACAGTCTGCCTTGTTTGCATGTGTAATTACAGCAGCCGTGCATGGAAATTAAGCCTGTATTTTTCACGCTTGCTTGTTTATTTAAACTGTTTAAAAATCCCTTAAAGTCCAGGGCCCTGTCCCTCGCAGGGATACGAGAGTCTGGAGCTTGCCAGCAATGAGTTTGTTTTAAGCCTGTTTTTCTTGCTTTACAAAAACAACAACCACCACCCTTCGTTTTCCACAGGATTTTTGGCTGCATCGAAAGAACCAGGTGCAAGAGCCACGGGCACAGCAGTGGGGCAGTCTCTGCTCCTCTGTACTCTGACCCAGGATGGGCACTGATGATACCGGCACGGGGCATTGCGCCCCCGCAGTCAAGCAGCCCTCGCGGGCGTCCCCACCTCTCTCCAACCTCCACGCGCCTGGGCAGCTCCCGATGTGCCAGGAGCCTCTCTAGCAGGTAACTGTAATTCCTCAGCAACCAAATGCAGTTTATTTTGGCCCCGGAGAGGTTTTGCGTCCCGCTGCCTAGTTGAGTTTTTCATGCATAATTGCAGCCTTGCATGCCTTAATTGCAGCAGCCTTGCAGGCTGCCGGGCCAGCAAGGCCCCCGCGCGCTGCGCGGCCCCGGGCAGCGTGACGAGCCTGGCTGTGCTCAGCGGGCAGGGGCGCTTCACTAGATGGCAGCAGCCGTCGTGCCGAACGCCGGGCCGGTGCCGCGCCGTCGGCGCGCCCGCGGCTGCGTGGGCCGGGAGCGTGAGCCCGGCACCGTCCCAGGCCCGCTGCTGTGCGGGGAGCCGCTGGGATTCGCAGGGTGCCCCTGTTTGCGATCTGCAGGTTGGATTTTCCTCCTCTTCCGGGGAACCTGGGAGATTGGGAGCTGGTGCCTCGACATCCCCGATGTCCCCGTCTCCTCGACCCCGCGCTGCCCGGATACAAGGCCGGTCCGGTACCCGGTGCAGGCTCCTCCCGCAGTGCCGCAGAAATGCTTTTTGTTGCGCGAGGAGGTCAGGGATGAACCGCGGCCCCCTGGGCTCGCCGTGGCCAGCGGAGGGACGCGGGGTGGCCGGGGGTGGCGAGTGCTGGCCGCAGCGCCCCTCGCGCTGGGTGCCCGGCCCCGGCTGCTCCGCAGCGGAGAGTCCTCGCCCAGAGCCGGGCTGTGCTTTCCTCATCTAAAATATTTCCTGTCCCCCCCGAGCTTGCTTTCCTGAAACCCACGCAGGATTCATCCAGGGCTTACAAGGCCTGGCGGGTTTCCCTTCTCCCTCTGCCCCTTTTACTGAGGGAAAGGGGGCTGAAAGCAGAAGAGACCCTGAGCAGCTTTGTATTTGTCTGAGATACTGTTTAGGGGAAGGAGAAGCCAAGATTTTATTTTCTTCTTGATGTTTTTGAGGGCACGTTCATCTCCAGGAGCTGCAAGTGGCTCATTCCTGCACCTAAGCATCCCTAAAGCATCTGATGCTTTTCCTAAATCCCAGTTCCCGGAACGCTGTGAAGTCTTTTTCATGCTTCCTATCAGCCCCCCATTTCCAGCCTACTTGAGGATAGGAGAAAGCTCAACATGCAACTCAAAAGCGCAGAAGAGATGCACAGAAAACGAGCACCGGCGTTTGCTGCTGGTACTGACCGTGCTGGCGATGTGCGGGCACCAGCGCGTGCCGCGGGCGGAGGGGGCACTGGGGGCTCCAGCCGGCCGCGGGAGGGCTGGTGGGCAGAGCCGGCAGGACGCCCTGCGCTCGGGTTTCCCCAGCGCTGGCTCGCCGCATTATTTCACTCTCCAGCAGGAGCGGGAGCTGATTCGCGTCTCGGGAGTGAGGATTTAGGGCCGGCTGGCTGGCGCCGGGCCGAGATGTTTGCGTTAATCAGCGATTATGCAGATCTCTGCTGACGCTACCAGCTCCTCTGCTGAGACACCAGGCGTACGCGTGTCCCCTGCGGCGCCTGCAAGGGCCGCAGAACTCCGCGGTTACGTTTGCGGGACCTGGCGTGAAAAGCAAAAGCGCCGAGCGGCCGCGGCCGGCTGGGAGGGCTGGGGCGAGGGGCGAGCCCGGCCGTGGTGCCCCTCGGGGTCCTGCCTGCCACCGCCGCGCTTTCCCCTGCCCCGTGTGGCTTGAATTACTGCATGCATTTGCTTGATCCTCCAGCCTTTAAGAGCAAGTTGCTCGGTGCTTGTTGACCTCTCCAGCAGAGCACCGTGCTGGAAACAAAACAGCGGGGGCTTGTTGCGAGCCCTTGAAGTGGACGAGAACTGCTGCTCCCGCCCGTCGGGACCGGGCGGCCGCCGAGCGCAGCGGAGGCGCTGCCCGTTCCTAAAACGCGCGCTGGGCGCGGGGAGCGGCTTCGGGAGCTCGCCCCGTGCAGCCGCTCCTCCCGCGGGGCGGCGGGAGGTCGGGGAGCAGCGCGACGGGCTGCCCGCAGCCTCCCACCGCCCGCCGCGCTTCCCCAGGACGTCGGCAGGCAGCCGCTTCCGGAGGAGATCGTGCGGAGAGCCCTCGGCTGAGGCGGCTGCTGCCGCCTGCCCGTTGATTAAGGGATTTTTCTCGTGCCTGAATCTCAGTTACTCCGGCGCTGAGCTGGATTTGCCGGGCAGCGGGGGGAAGGCGAGCGTGGGGGCCGGCGACCTGGCGCGAGCCTGGGCTGGCGACGTGTCCCAGCACGGGCAGCGCCGTGCAAGCCCCACTGCCCCGTGCCCGCGAGGTTAAAACCTCTGTGGTTTTGGCACCTAGGTTGTTTCTAAATTGACCTCGCAGCTGCCAAAACAGCCTGTTTTCGAGGTACACCATGGGCCTTTTGATGCCGCGGAGAGCCGAACACGCTAAATAAATGCGTAAGGCCCGCTGTGCACAGTACTCGGCTTCGGCTCCCAGAAACCTGGTTTCTTTTTACAGCAACTTTAAACCCGCAGTTTGATACTGATGCAGGCGTTGCAGAGTGTGTGTGTGAAATAACTGAGGTCAGCAGAGCCACGAGAGCGAGGAACAGGCCGAGTTTCACACTGAAGTTTGTGTCTCGTTTTCCTTTCAAAATAACCCTATTTGGGCCTCTTACCAAAAAAAAAAAAAAAAAAAAAAAAAAAAGAAACCCACCACCCTCTGGTGCTGAGCGGTTGGCTGCTGGAAAGCAGGTTCTTAATCCTGGAAAGCAGAGAAGTGACGCAGGGATTCCTGGTGTAGATCAATAGCACTTACGGTCGCATTCGTTCACCTTCTCTGTCTCTCCTGGGCTTTGAATAGATAGAGCAAGGCCCTCGAGAGCTGTGACATTGTGTAGCAGCACAAGAGGCAAATCTTGAAGACTAGTTAAGAAGCACTTGAATCAGCTAAGAGTCCTCGGAGCATGGTTTATTGATGCTCCCCTGCGAGATTTCACCAGGGAGAGGTCATTAAAAGAAATGATTAGTAAATCAAAATAACATGGTGAGCAGCTGATGGACAGCAAAGACTTTGAGCCTGCTGAGCATCCATAGGGATCCTCTCACTTCCTGCAGGCTGCCCAGCACTGGTGGCCAGGGCCACCAGCTTGCTAGCTCTGCATGAAGAGGTGGAAGTTGGTCCTGGTGAACTCCTGGTGGATACTGTCGAGTAACTTGTCCGAGTCCTGTGGGGCATCTGAGAGGACCGGCTGCCCTGGGAGGAAGCTCTGCTCTGGGGTGTAGGTGAATGTGAACGAGCTGGAGTAGATGAGCCCATCATCCCTGATCAGCAGGAGCGGGACAGTGATGGGGTATCGCAGCCACCTCCAGTCACTGCCAAAGGCAGAGACATCAGGGACAACACACACCAGGGATTTGGGGCTCCTGGGAATGGTGCAGAGGATGAAAATGAGCATTAACCCAGGAGGAGCCTCCATATAGCCCCTGCAGATGGCAGTGAGGTTCGGTGCATCATCTGAAGCTCAGCTTCGGGGCTTGGGAAGCCCCTGGCCAGTCTCCTCACTCCTCCCCCGTGTTTTGCTCTTCTCTGCTGGTTGCTCACCCATTTTCTGCCCTCTGAGGTCCCTCTGCCTCCTCCACCCACCGCTGCCCAAGACTGCAGCTAGCTGGAGGGCCTGTCCCCACAGGAGCAATGCCTCGTTCACAGGCTGCTTTCCGGCCACCGTTACCGCTTTACCTGTACATCGTCTCCGCTTCCACGTCTCCGAACCAGACCTTCAGGTGCCCGTGGAAATACTCGCCCTGCACCTCCAGCATGGCCACGTCCCCTCCGCCCGTCAGCTGCAGCGGGCAGAGCGTTACGGGGGCGGCACGGCCGGCCTCCTGCTCCCGCCGGACACTCTGCTTGTGCTCCGGGAAGCCGGGTTGACCCCTAGGCCTGCCTTGGCGGTGGCCCCTGCCTACCTGCAGGGCGGTGATGCGTGGGACAGGGCTCGCAGGCTCCCGGGCGCAGGGCAGGCTCTCGCTGAAGGTGTACTCCACCGTCTCCGTGCCGATGATGGTCCAGCAGGAGCCATCGTTCAGCAGCTCCCGGTTCGCTTCCTTCGGGCAGGGGGAGGCCTGCAGGGAGGGTCACAGCCCCAAACGGGTTGCAGCAGGGCCGGCAGAGAACCGGCAGCCCTGACACCTGGGCTCTGCCCCGGCGCCTGGGTTTTGGCCATAACTCCGTGCCCCTGCGCCTCCGGCTGGGCACCGTGATGCCTTTGCAAAGGGCTCAGTGCTCCCCGGCGGCAAGGTGCCCCCAGCAGCAGGTAGGGTGGAGGTTGGTGGAGGTCTGCAGCTACTCTTAGCTTAGTTTGGAGGGCAGCCCGCTTTACTGGAGCCCGCTCCCCAGCAAGCTCGGGGAGTGGAGGAGCTCAGGGAGCGGACCCCACGCACTCCCGCCCCTCTCGTGCCGCGGTACCTGGAACTGGATCACTTTCTCCGTGGAGAGGCACAGGTACATGCGGTCGGTGCCCTGCAGCTGGAAGGCGCACTTGTGGAGCTGGGAGATGGGCTCGTCCACGTCCAGCATGGCGCACTGCTTGGTGACCTTGCGGATGATCTGCCGGGCGGCGGCGGGCGGCTCAGGCGGGCCGGCGCGGCTGCCCTGCCCGCGCTGCGCCCGCACGGGCTGCGAGTCCCCTCGGAAACGGAGGGGAAGCTTGGCGCGCGGACGGAGAGGGAAGCCTGGGAGTGGCCTCCGCGAGCCCCTGGGCGAGGGGGCTTACCAGGGGAGGCAGAGCGATGCCGGTAGCCGTGCAGATGAGCTGGACCACCGAGCCGTAGCGGATGTACCCTTCCCTCAGCGGGAACTCGCTCCGGGTGCAGCGCTCGTCGGCTTGGTGGGAGGGAGAGAGGCAGCGTTACCGGCCGAGCGCCGGCGGGCAGGACTGGGACGCGGGAGCTCGCGGGGACGCCTCCGGCGGCAGCGTGGGAAGGGAGGCTGCGCGCATCTGGCCTCTTCCAGGGAAGCACCCGACTTGGACGCACGAGCTGCAGAGCGGAGCGACCTGGCAGAGCCACGTCTGCTCTCAGCACGTTCCCCTCCCGCTTCTTCATCCCGCTCAGGAGGAGGTGCCGCCGGGCAGGCCGGCCTGGGCAGCGCTCTGCCGCCCGAGGGGGCGAGCCCAGGCCCCGCACGCGAACCGGCGGGGCCAAGCACGGCCCTGCGATGCCACCAGCCCTCGTAGGCTGGGCTCCCCGTTAATGTGCGTTTCCATCTCCAGCCCTGCTCTTCTCTCCGTTTTACAGGTGAGAGCGCGGCTAGGCGACATGACCAAGGTCACACCAGGAATCCTTGGCCGAAGTGAGCTCTGAGCCCACGTTCTCTCCTTCCCAGGCTAATTCTCGACCCCCCCAAAGAGCTGGTGTTGCAGGTGGCAGAGCCAGGCTGTAGAGATGCAGCTTGGCTTTCCGAGCCACCCAGCTCAGCCCGGCGCGCCAGGCCAGCGCAGGGAGGGCAGCTCTGGCCATGGGGCTGGCGCTGAGCGGCTCCGCCGGGCTCCTTACCCAGGTGGAGGGTGAAGGCTGCCCACTGCCTGGCGCTGGCGATGAAGGCTCCCCCCTCGACAAAGAGGTAGCGGGTGCTGACGGTCTGGGAGCGCAGGCGGTTGAAGAGGGAGACTTTGGAGCCCGAGGAGATGCACACTGTGGGCGGGCAGAGAGCTGGCTTAGCGCTCGCCAGGATTGCCTGCGGCTTGAACTACCGCGCCGGCATCAGGGCACTACCCACCGTGGTGGGCACTACCCACCGCGGTGTCTCAGCGAAGAGACACCTGTGCGCCCAGACCCGTCCTCTCTGGGGAGGACGCCAGTGGCTTTTGGATCCGGCCTGGCCGCGGAGCCCGGCTCAGCGAGCAGCCCCCCAGGCTCGCCCGTGCTTTCCCCCAGCGCGGAGGCAGGCGCCCGGGCAGGGGCGCGCGGCCGCCTCCCGCCACCCTGCCTGCCCGGCCGCCCCTACGCACAGTCCGTGTTCTTCAGCGACTGCTTCTTCTGCGAGGGCTTGGAGATGACTTTGATGAGCTTGCTGTGGAAGGTGCCGATCTCCTGCCCGTTGCTGAAGAAGAGCTTCAGGACCAGGCGGAAATGCTTGCGCTTGTCCGCGTCCGAGATGTAGAGCGCTTTGGCGCAGCCGAAGCCCTGCGGCAGAGAGGCGCCGGGGAGGGAGGCCGCCCGCCCCGCGAGCCAGCTCGCCCTTTGCCGAGGACGGGCGAGCCGAGCTGCTCCCGCATGCCCGGACCGGGAGCCCGGCCGGCCCCAGGCCCTGCCCGGCGCGCGGGGGCTGGCCGACGAAGGCCTTCAGCCATCCGCTGGCCTCCCCCCGGGGCGCAAGGGCTCTCGGCCAAGCTCCGCCGAGAGGGGCAGCAGGGGCGGCGGGCGGCGGAGCCTGGGTGCCCGCGGCCGGCCCCGCGAGCATGGGCTCAGCCCCAGCCCCGCGAACAAAACCCTTCCGGTACGGTTGCTGGCCGGCCCAGACCCCGCGCTCTTCAGAGACCGGGATAACGCTTTTTTTCCCCCCCTTTCCCTTCCCCCCCCGCACCGAAAGACGCCCAATCTCCTCTCGTGCTCCTGAGGTTGGGGCCGGCTGGCCGCTTCTTCGGCTCTTCGTCTGCAGCTGCAAGAGCGGCTTTCATGCCGCGATAAGCAGCGCTGCGGCTCGCGGGCCGCGGCGGCCGCGTGGCTTTTGGCAGCTCGCCCGCCGCGGGGGCTGCAGGCCTCGGAGGACGGGGCCGAAGCCAGGCGGGTCCCTCCGCGAGCCCGGCGCGTGCCGCGAGGGTTCGGCAGCGCGAGCGGGGAGAGCGGCCCGCGCGACGCCCACCGAGCGAGGCGGCGGGCGGCAGGAGCATACTCCGGTGCGGAGCGGCCGGGCGGCAGCAGCCGGCACGCGAACGGCTCGAAGCGAGCGGAGCCGCGGCGCGCTGCCGCCCGCGCGCGCTCCCGGGCTGCGGCTGCCCGCGGGCGGGCGGGCGCCGGGCAGAGCTAACCCGAGGCAGAGCTGGTCCGAGGCCAGGACCCCGCAGCCGGTAACCGCAGCGGAGACGGGAACCAGGTGGCCTTTAGGGCCCGTCGACCCGTCGGGCTCCAGCCCCCCAGGGCTGCGGCGGGGGCAAGGGAAAGGCGAGCCCGCGGCGTGGCTTACCTTGGAGTCCAGCTGCTCCTCGAAGCTGAGCTTCTGCGTCTCCGTGAGGCTGCTGCCCATGCTGTCCAGCCCCATGTACCCGCACACCCGGGATCCGGCCTCTCCCAGGTCCCTGGCTGCGGGGACGGGGTATGGGGGGGGGACATGGGGATTAAAAAAAGAAAAGCAACCAGATAACTGCATAACTTCCCCTTTGCAGAGACGAGCTCGGTGTCCCCCCCCGGCGCAGAGGAGGCGGCGCGGAGCTGCCACCGAGCGCTTACCTTTGATCTGCTCCTGCTTCAACTTCCACCCTGGCCCAGTCAGGTAAACACAGGGTGGGGGGCAGAAAAACCTGCAGAGACACAGGGATGGCTTGTGACTGCACAAGCCCTGCAGAGAAGGGCAGCTTGGGGGCGGCTGCACAACGGTGCTCAGACCCGAGACCCTCGCCCGGGGCAAAGCCGCCCCCTCCCAGGTGCGTGGCCCGGCGGGAGGGGCGGGGGGGCAGGCTGGGGAGCAAAGCATCAGCCCGGCCAGCAGCTCGTGTTTCAACACTGCTCAGGCAGCCGCGCACCGCGCAGCCCGCAGCGACTGCGCTTTGCTGGGGCAGCGTTTCCGGCCCCTGCACCCCGCGCCGCAGCGCGGCTGCTCCCGGCACCTCTGCGGAGCAGGAGGGGTGCGATTCCTCCGGCCCCCCGCGGGCTGCGGCCACACCTGCGGGGGCCCCGGGGGCGGCCGCGAGCGCCGGCGAGGGCCTCCCCTCCCACGGGCGCGGGAAGCGGCTCGGCCGACCGTGCCAGCCTGGAATGCGGCGCCTTCGGCAGGCTGGGAACAGAGGCCACATTCACGGCCAGCTTCAGAGCCCAATGCAAATAAATCTATATCCAACGTTTTGGAAACATATTTTCCTGTGTTTTATTTGGGTTTCCACTGTCTTTGCACTCGTGTGAATGGTGCAAATTCATCCTCTAGTGATGCCATGTAAAACGCTAGCACTGGAAACACCCCTGCAGGGTGGGTTGATATTTCTGAGCCCTAGCATCCTGGGACAGGGGGTTATTTAAGCAAGTCATCCATGGCACGGGACCATGAAGGAGAACCAGCAGCAGAGCCTTTAAGTTTTAACCTAGGAGCTCTGTGCTGGTTCGCTCTTCTTCAGACTTGACATTTGTTTTCCATGCCTGTCCTCTGAGCTGTACTCAAGGCAGGGGAAGGGGCTGTCTCCTAGGCTTGCGCACATGGTACCTCCCATCCTTGGCTGCGCTGAGTTGACAAGAACCTCCTGGCCAGGAGACCGGATCAGAAATAAAATCTTTGCCTCCTGCCCAGCCATATCGGGAGGGAAGCTGGATGTGGGTATGGATTTTGTGGATCTACTGTAGCCAGCTGTTAAGCTATCATTTTGGGATTGCTTGCATCTGGATGCAGTTAAGCTTTAGAGGTAGAGCTTGTCTCCTCATAACTTCTCCGCACTCAGCAATAACAGAAGGTTATTTATATCACAAAGGTTAATGGAGGATTAATTATATTGCAGCGGCATGGTCTGACGTCACAGCCCAGAAATAGCAATTTTGGAGCTTTGAATTGACCAGAAGAACCTCA
Source organism: Rhea pennata (assembly GCF_028389875.1). Taxonomy (NCBI): domain Eukaryota; kingdom Metazoa; phylum Chordata; class Aves; order Rheiformes; family Rheidae; genus Rhea; species Rhea pennata. Next base: position 7,263,445 of record NC_084678.1, read on the forward strand.
AGGTGTTCTTGCAATATGGGAAGTATTTTCCAAAAGAGCAGCTTTTTGGAGCCCTTGGACACTGATGGAAATGTCCCAGTCAGTGACGTGGTCTATCAGATTTTAAGACAAGATTTCCAGAGCACTAGTAACACTAGCCTTTCCTCTTCAGAGCCTTCCTAATTCCATTCTTAAGGGGTAAGATTCGAATAGTTTCTTTCCTTTTTTCACTTCATCTTCTCTATAATCTCTAGTACTTTAAGGGAGGAATCTAATTACCGATAAAGTCTGACTCAGATCAATGCAGGGGAGAGTTTATATGATGTCTTCTTATGTTATTAAATTCGTGCAGACTGAAAGACAGATTGGGATGCAAAGAGGTCATGGGTGGATGGAAAGGGGGTATGTTAAGTCATTTGCCTCATCAGATTAGATTAGAGAAATCTAATGAGGTGAAAATTCAGCTTTAGGTAGTTGCTTTTGGAAGTGGCCTTCTAAACACAGAGCTATCTAAGAAGCTGGAGAGATCTCCTACCTCTTTTCATTGCCGTATGACTTTTGTGCGACTTTTGCATGCAGTATCAGTACCGTCTGGTCTGCCGGCAGCTGCAGGTATCTACGTACGCCGTCCCGAAGCAGGTCAGTTTGGTACGGGTTGGATCTGAAAAATAGTGGCCCCACAGCACTAGTTACACCAGACCTGGGCTCCACACCTGGACAACGGGATAGCCCTGCCCTGAGCAGAGCGGAAGCAGTCTGGACGCTGCCTAGTCTCTCTCTGCTCACTGCATCATGCAGCTAGACGTAGAATAATGCCCAGAAAATTTCAAGGTCATTTTGAGACAAGCCCTTTCACACAACTTGTGTCCGCTCTTGAGTTATTGGTTTCTGCGGGGAGTTGTCATTTCAGAGACCTGCTGTCCAGCGTCCAGCCCAACAGCATGAACAAGGACAAGAGGAGCCAGCGTTCCTGTTGGAAAGCACTGGAGGTCAGAGAGCATCTCAGCTGCTGTAAGGCCAGAGTTGCTGTTTGGAAAAAACATCATATTTGGCTAACTGAATAAGCTGCTTCATCAGCTTTCGATCAAACACATACAGGAGACTGTTTATAGCTCTTAAATGCTTCTTTCTAGGACTTCCACTGCCACATGATGGTGGCAGGGCTTTAACTGATCATTAATGTGTTTCGTCACCTGATGCATTTCTGGGTGTCTTTCTGATAAATTGGGAAACCAATGCTGCTGAGCACGGAGCGTAGTTAGGGAGCTGCCATGCAAACAAGAGTTGCTATTCTGTTTCTGCAATATTTATTGGGTGGAAATAGTTGCATTTTTCTCCCTGAGACCTAAAAACTGTGGTTTTGCTCACTCTTTCTCTTCTGCTGGCTGGAAGGAGTTCCCACACAACAGGCATCCAGCTCACCTCTGCTAACCTTGCAGGTTGTGTGCTGACAGGCTGGGGAGAGGTAAGGGGGGTCCAAGCCGCCCCTGCTGCTCTGCTCTGCCACACGGGACACTTGTGTGTCCCATGGAGACCACAAGGAGACTACAGGGGAGAGCTGAGGGGATTTACTAGGGGGATCTTTTCTGTGTTGACTTGCTTTCCCAGGAGGCGAGACCACCATTCTGAAGAACATCAGCTCATGCCCTACTGAAAGCCCCCTTAGCCCACGGAGTGCCTCTAGCTGAACAAGAAGACATTAGACAAGAAGAAAGGGGGAGCTGCCACTACAGGAACGCCCCAGTGCATCTGCTGACATTTGGCAGGTGGCAGCTGGGTACGGTCTGTAGCAATTGCTCCTACCAACAGGACCCAGCTTGGCTGGTTATGATAAAAGCATGACCTACCCCTAGCTCATTTAGTCCACATGCTAAACTTCCTTGCCTCGCTCCAAAAGGGATGTTTGTGCCTGTTGGTATTGGGACCGTGGCTCTCCATTTCTGCTTCGTGTGCAATGGGGATGTTTTGGAGCACACCAGGATAAGCGTCAGGCAAACCAGATCTGGTTTCCTCATGAGAGGGCCATATGAAAACTGGTTTCAGGCTCTGGCTCTTGACTTTCCCCAATCTGCTGGGGTCAATCATGATCTTCTGCTCTCCACAAAGAGATGGCCTTAAATCAGAGACAAACAGCGGTGGTCAAAAAAAAATTGCTGGCTCCGTGCAGTAGCATTTTGTTCTCATTTTGTCAGCGAAGGTGAGCACAGTGCAGTGGAGAACCAGGCTAAGGCCTGATGGGTCTCGTCTTCCAGTATTTTTTTTGGTGGGTCTCATCTTTCAGTACCCAGTGCAAAATGAGGGAGCATTTGTGTTGTTCATCAGCCCGAAAGTACTCTCCAGCAGCTATTCTCGTGGCTTGGGGCGGCAGGGCGGCGCGCTCCCTCGGAGCTGCTGGTCGCTCCTCCCGCAGCGCCGGCACGTGGAGGCAGGTACTGCGGAGGCGGCACCACAGGAGCTGGGAGAGGCCTGGAGCCTGCGAGGAAAATCTTCAGCTTTTCTGGGAGATCACCCGTTGCCAGCTGACGGCAACGCAAGGATGAGGTGTGTACACGCAGCTGCTCTGCCAGCCAGAGCTGCCACCAGACAAATTTACTCGTTGCAACAGCAGGGTAAGGAAGAGGCTTGGACCGAGGCGAGGCAGCGGCAGGGAGCGTTCAGGTGCAAACAGCCCAAACCTGTGGATTAAGATGTGTGCTGACAGCACGGCCAGCAGCAACGCCTGCTCCGCAGACCCCCCCGCCACGCTGGCTCAGGGCAGGGCCAGGCTTGCGCAGGCATCCTCGCTCCCTATCAGCCATACGTAATACCGGAGGCACGCGGGTTACTGCGCTGAGCTTATTAAAGAGGCTTCTGGAGGAATTATGCACATGCTATTTACTACTTAGTCTGGGACTGTACATGCAAAGGCAGGTAAACAGACCCTAGTTCTTTGGATTTGATGTCTAGTTGGATTAACTATAATGACTACTTAGAAACTATTTTTTTTCTCTGTGTCCTTTCTCTGCAGCCATTACTTTCCAAATTTTGGGGCTAAATTGTCTCAGTGACGCACTTCTGAACAGTGTTCACCATTCTGACCATGGAGGCGACCACCCAGCATCCGTCATCTGGTTTAAATTTACCTTCAGAGAGTCAAAGGGCTATTGCTAGAGGAGCTCAATATACCTCCTTGGCTCTTTCTGGCACCTACAGGCTGTTCAGAGTTACAGGGAATTATTCACTCCTCCTGACATTTATTATATTAAATTATTAAAATGCTTTGATTGTAGTGCGGTGTTAGTTCAGTGTCGGGTTAGCAGCGTTGCACGGGCCAGGCTCTCCGAGCTCGGGCTACAAGCCTCCTTTTCAGAGCGTGAAGTCTCAGCTGGGAATCAAATGCTTTTGCACAAAGTTAGGTATTATGTGGGAGCGAAGCGAGAGAGCGAGGCGCGGGGAGGCATTGCCTCCCTCGGCTCTGCAGGCCATGACCTCTCTGCTTAGCTGCTTTCTGCAAGCCGTTTCTCCCCCTCAGGCAGGCAGCGTTTGCCTCCAAGGGTTCTTCCTGCCTTTTGGCACAGTATTTTCAGCACCTAGACCCAGAGCCCCTGCGGGTGTTCGCCAGCCTTGGCCGTACAGCCGTGCCGGGTCTTCGTTCACGGGCAGCGCAGCAGATGTGAAGCAGAGACACCTGCGCAGTCCGGGATGGATATGCCACGAACGCCCGCGGCCAAGCTCACCGCTCGCCTGCCTCCTGCAGGTACCGGCCTCGCGGAGCCACACGCTGGCCCGCCCGGCTGCGGGAAGGCTGCAAAAGCAGCCACCGCTGCGAGCCGGAGGGAAAGCAGCGCCCGGTAGGCTTTTCGCAGGAGACGCAAGGTTTGACCACATCATCAAGGGAGGACTGTTTCGCATGGGAACTCAGGGAACCCGCACAGGGTGGATGGCCTTGGGGTTAGAGCCCGCAGCCGCATGGCTGATTTTAGGAGAGCTGACGTTCAACAGCGAAGCTAAAAACAAGCCGTCATCTTCAAAGCAGCAAGTGCGAGCTGCTCCGTGCGGCCGTATCAATCGCTGCTTTGTCTTGGGTCTGGCGAGGGAACGCGTTCCGTCTTCTCCTCTGTCCCCACGGGGTCAGGTAACACCGCGCATCGCGGCGTATCTCCCACCGCGCAGCTCGCTGCAGCCCTTGCTTCCCACGCCTCCTGCTCAGCCTGGCTTCTTGGGTTACCTGCCCCATCACAGATCCGTGCCACCTTCTGCACACCTTCTGCACGGCTTTCCAGCAGTAGCTGCAAGGCTGGTGTGGGCTGACGCTAACTGGCTCAATCTGCGAAGGAAATGATCCAGCTTTCTTGGTCCCCTCGGAATCAAAGCACCTGACTCCGGAGATCAAAATACGATCCTCTCGGCTATTGTTTGGATCTTCAAACCGTTGTTTGTGCAAGTAACTTGAACTTGTGTTAACACTGAGAGGGGAGTAAATGCCTGCAGTGCTCCTGGGTATGGAGTCAATGCAGTGGTTATGCAAAAGGAAAAGCCATTAGAAATCACAGAAATGAGAAGCCTGCAGTTTCTGGCTTCCCCGATTTTTCAATACCTCCTTTAATCCAGACCAACCCAACCCACAAGCTCTTGTATATGCATGGGTATTTATAAATCCTATATTTTTGTCACTGCACACACAAGTGAAATTCAGCCTTTGCTGAGCTTGGGAGATTTATTGACCACACCAACAGCAAACACCAGACTAGAACAGGAACTGTGAAAAATGTGCTCCTCTGAGCTCTGCGGGGCAACGCCGGCCAGCCGGGGCTGGTCATCCCAGGGGATGCTCCTTACTGCCATTAGACCACCGCAGCACCACGGAGGCTCTCAGAAAAGCTGGGTAACACAGGACTGTGTTGTCTGCTAGACAAATGCAAATAATGCGCATGGTGCACAGCAATCTCCCCTTTGGTGTTCCCCATGTGGTCATTCACCTTGGCGCAAAGTGGGAGGAAAGAGTTATTAAAGCAGGCGAATCCCTCCTGCCGCCAGCGGGCTCACGGAAGTGCGGAGGGGAGGTGCGAGGCACGGCAAGGCCTGTCGTGGGGTGCCGCGAGTCGCTGCTGAGCACCCCCCCCCCGCTCCTGTGGGACACGTCCGTTGGCCTCCCTGCTGGGAGCTAGAGCAGAGGCTCCGGAGCCCTCGGAGTGCCAGTCTGTGACTGATTCAAATGCACTTTCCTACTCCGTAACCACTACCTGCAGGGTTTCCTGAACTCCCAGATCATTGCCGCTCGCACTGAAGGATGCTATGAGCCCTAGACTGTCTTTTCCAGGATTTTGAGAGTTACAGGGTTCCTAAACGCACTCCCACAGCAGCTGAAGGCAGAGGGGGAAGGGAAGGGAAGGGAAGGGAAGGGAAGGGAAGGGAAGGGAAGGGAAGGGAAGGGAAGGGAAGGGAAGGGAAGGGAAGGGAAGGGAAGGGAAGGGAAGGGAAGGGAAGGAAAAAGAAAGGAAAAGGAAAGGAAAAGGAAAGGAAAAAGACTCTTCCCGGCTGTTTAAGCTGTGAACACCCTTGGTGCTAAGCTTGCTTCCGACCGGCACCTTCCACGGGTGCGGGCTCCACCCGCGCGCCGCTCTCCCGCGCCCCGCGGGGGAGGCCACTCGCCCCGCCCGGGCCGCCCTTGCGCGGGGCCGCGGGTTCGAGCCCCGCGGCGGCGCCGGGCGCGGCGGCGGTGCCCGCCCCGCCGCCCTCCTTCCCTCCCGCCTCCCGCCGCCCCGTTAAATGCCGCGCCGGGCCGCGCCGTCGAGCAGCGCCGCCGCCGAGCAGCACCGCGCCCGCGCACCGCCCCGCGCACCGCCCTACCTGGCCCAGCAGCGCGGCGGGGACCGGCTCCGCGGCCGGCCCGGGTGAGTGAGGGGCTCCGCACCTGCCGGGGGAAGGGGAGGGAGGTGAGAGGGAGCCCGAGCCCGAGCCCGGCGCTGCCCCCCGGGACGCCGGTGCGCAGCGCAGAGCCCCGCGGCGCAGCGCTGAGCCCCGCGGCGTTGCCGGTGCGCAGCGCGGTGAGGTTGCCCGCCGGGAAGGAATAGAAAGCGAAGGGAGAGAGGGAAAAGCGGAGCCTTTGACACAGGGTTTTCCTCGAAGATGCGGGCTGGAGCCTTCCTAAAGTTTCCTATTGATGTGCTCCCTCCTCCCCCCCCCCATAGGACCAGTGTCGCGGGGCCACCGATCGCCCTCCCGCCCGAGTGCGCTGGCCCAGGCCTGGGCTTTTAGCAGAAATAAGCAGGCAAGTTGCCCCGCGGGAGAAAGTTGCGCCTCAGTGGAGGGTGCAGGCTCTTCTCAGCTGGCGCGATGGCTCGGTTTGCAGCCTGCGTGCTCACCTTTCGCTTAGCTTTTGGGCAAAGTTCTACTGATATAGATGAAGATCTGTTTCAGTAGAGCAGAATAAGGTCTGGTGCACCTGAGTGAAGCATGCTGAGCAGTATGAAATCTAGATTGTGCAAGAAGATAAGCTTAGATGTATGCCCTAAGTCAATTATGCACTGTTTCTGTGGTACTGGAAAATTCAGTCTGTGCATACTCATAAATATGTTTGCATAAGCAATCACACACCTTCGATTTATAATCCTAATCATTTCACAGGAAAAAATAGCTTTGGGCACATTTGGCATAAGCCTTATTACGTGGAAAACTTGTTTGGAAAGTCAGATTATTCTGCACTCATTTTGTACTAACACGCAGTCATCCAAACTAAGTGGAGTTAAGCAGATATACGCTGTGATGGTATGTGCTCCACTGGGTTTTTTCCCCTTGTTCTGCTGGCTGGCAGGAGAACTTGCTCTTGGATCTCGGCTATGATACTTGCCACCAGGACATGGCAGTATGAACAGCAGAGTTAACTTCAGGGAGAAATTTGGCCTCGTCTGAAATACAGATTCCCATCTGGAAGGCATGCAAGAGATCTTGGTATTTATAGTAAAATGACACTTTACATCTAAGCAGACGGGGTATTGCTGCATCCAACTGGAAAAAGCTGTTGTTCATTTTTTGTGGAAGCTGCATTTTTTAAAAAATATTAAAAAGGATTTTACGAGATTAGTGCAAGATGGGCTGGGAGTTACCTTTGCTGGAGACGGTAGCAAACAGAAAGAACGTAGCCAACAAGGCAGCCTATTGTAGGCAATTTGCGGTCGCAGAAGATGTTTGTGCTCTGATTGCTCAAAACACAGTATTTCCTGTGAGGTTGGCAGCAGGGGTTAAAGGTTTTCAAGAGAAGCTTTCCTTTAAACATTTTTTAAGTTTCCAATAGGGGCCCCTTTGTTAGCTTTCCGAACAGTGTGCCTGCCTTGTTAAAAATCAGTGCTCATAAAATGCCATTTGCAAATGCTTGATGAGCAGGGCTGAAACATGTGGAGAGAGAGGTAAGTTGTGTGTTTATCTACATACACGTGTGAATTGCAGATGAACTCTACCGTGAGTGAATAAATGGGACCGAGAAAAGAAAACGCGACAAAAACAAGGATTCAGTTGTGCTTATAGAGCAACTTATTGAAAATGAGCTGTTGCCAAAGAAACGGTCCCTGTTGTGCCAGATGTCACGCACGTGTCTCCTCCAGCCATGCCGGGAGGCTCAGTGGCTCCTGGGGCTTGTCATTAGAGAAATAGTGTTTTCTCCACTTTGAGTCCAAACAGTAGCAAACTGATCGCTCGGGTTCGGTTCACTGTAACGGAGCTCGAGCAGCCTGCAGCCGGAGCTGCCACAAGGGCTCCATTGAGAGCGGACCCGGAATTCGCGCTTTTTGTTGCATGCTGTGGGCTGGCAGGAACTGCCCCGCTATAGATCCTGGCAGCACAGGCATAGCTTTAAGTATCGAGTAACGCCTTCAGCAGTTAGAAGGGTTCTGTTCCCCCCCCCCGCCGTCTTGGCTAAATGAAGAGGGTTTAAAAATAGCTCCCTTAAAGAGAAGGGTATAGACGTGTGCTCAGGAGGCTTTGCAGAAACTGTTGCACAGCTGTTGCAGTGTTTCCCCACAGGGTACCCTCCCGGCTGCCGCGTCTGGTCCCACGCGTGAAACTTTACTGGTTCTTGGGTGGCTCCGTCCTCCCCAGCACGTTTTGCTGGAGGCAGAATCCTTCTTCCTCAGAAAAATTCTGTCTTTGCCCATGTCCCTCTTCTGTCCAGACTTCTTCCTCACCTTGCAAGCTCTTGTTTGCATACACAAATCTATCACTAACCTGGTCCTCTGGTGCACATCAGAGGAAAATCCGTAAGGACCAGCTCTGGTCCGTTGCAGAGAGGTGGCAGTAACTTGTTTTCTTTCCAAACTTCAGCTTTCCCATTGTTTGCCTGTGTCATGCTGCTTTGCTCATTGACTGCCTAGATATAAGGATGAGAGTCTTCGATTTGTGGCCTGTGGACCCCTAGGAGTCCATGGTCTACAACAGCAATCAACAGAAGCAGATCTATTGTCAGCAGAACTAACTCACTACACAACAGTCTGTCTCGGCTGGAACATTATCAGAGGTCCACAAACTAAAAAGGCAAAATCCTGCTTTTGGATATTCATAACTCCTACACTTGAAGCTATACTTGGATGGCTTCCCCACAGCATCTCATTAAACATCCCGCTTGTTCTTTTTTTCCCCTTCTCTTCTTTTCACAGCATTTTGCTTTAGTTTTAACAGTACCACCTGGGAACAGAACAACACAAAACATTAGTCTGCCTTAAAAGCCAGGCAGAAATCTCACTTCTCTTCCTCCATTTTGTTCTCCCTGCTGAACCTCTCATGTCAGTTGTCGAGACAGATGCCATGATGAGAAGAGCTGACCCCTGCCCAGGATGACTGTGCTCTAAAGCATGTCCGTGGATTCTCTGTGCTGTCTGAAATGCTTTATTTCCTCCCAGCTAGGTATCTCAGGAGGAAGCCGTGGACCTGCAGACGGGAAACCAGCTCAGGTCCCAGCTCTACTACAGGCTTCCTGTGGTCTTGAGTGGCCTTGACTGTCTTGGTTTCTGGTCCTTCATCCTGTGCTGTAGGACCCTTTAAAGCCTCATGGGGCTTTAAAAACTCAAGGAAACAACTTCAGATTATTCCCTGATTTTTTCTGGAAGCAAAAAGCTTGTAGGTGGCTTTGACGAGTGACACAGTGAACACAACAGAATTACATGAGTTCAGCTACTAACACAGCTTGACTAAAAAGGGCTGATTTAACATATGCACGATGTTCAGGTCAGGCAGTCCTCAACTATGGTCCTTAAGTGCCACTTTGAGGCCTGGAGAGCCTGCAGCAGGTTTTCATGGGGCATCCATCTGTGTGCTGAAGAAGCCAAGGTGACATTTTGATATCTCCAAGGTACATGCTCTTCAGCATGCTCAGAAGCGAGGTCAGTCTGCTGTGACATTGATAAAAGTTCTTTCTGTGGCCCATCTGCTGTGGGCTGAGAACATCTACTCTTTGGGACAGCAGCTCTCCTGTGGTGCTGCTACCAGAAGGTTGCGGTGGAGCCTTCAAGACCAGCAGTCACAGATGAGCAGACCCAAAATGTGGGGAGCCTTTAGTCTTAGAAATTGATAGAAACTGGTGACTGTCATACCTACATTCTGGTTATGTGAGAACCAGTTCCCTTGATGCCTTTGGGATTTTCCACCTGAAAAGTGTCTAGAAAAAGAACTCAGTCTGGTTTTTGCCTTGAAGCAGACTGTAACGTTTTTGCGTGCTTTTCTGCAGCAGCCAAGCACTCCTCATTTTCTGCTATTTCAATTGTACTCCTAGCAGGATGGGTAGGATAAAGAGAGGAGGTACAAGAATATTCTCCTGGCATATTTTCTTATGCCAACACTTTGAGTTGCATCTGCTAAGTGAGAAATATGATATAAAGATTTGGAGAAGGAGGTCAGGCAGCAAATCTATGATTGAGAGAGTAAATTAGCAGGTGCTGTCTATGGCTGTGCCGTACAAGCTTGCTCAAAGTCAGCTGGGGATATTGGCTCAAGTGGATTCAGGAGAAAGATGTCCTGCAAGTGACAATCAATCTCTTTGCTTCTTAGAGAAACTGGCTCTGCTGCAGCAGCAGCTCAGCTGACAAGCTCTGCGCCAACCTGGAACCGATCTGGGCCGTTTCCCTTTCCTTTGTGGCTGAATGTGCGTATTTCTGGCAGGGGGATGGGGAAGGGAAGTGCACTCCAACACCTTCTTCTCAGAGCAAGAACTTGGGCCATGGATTGCTTTCTCAGCTTCTGGATGGCCCAGAGCTCTTCCTCCAAAACTTGAAGTGTTTTGGACCAGTCCAGCTCTCCTCCAAGGGTTCCTTTGTAAATGAGTATTTTCTTTTTGAAGAGTCAGTAAGGTAGATTCTATCTCTTGTTGATCACTTTTCATCAAAATCCAAAAGTATTGCAAGATCCACCTAGTTTTGTTAAAATATTGGATAGGAGGCACTGAGATCAAATTGTTTGAAAATTTTAATTTCATTCAGGAAAGCTGCTTTGTTAAGGTAAGGTCGTTTCATTTGGCTTTTTATCTAATTTCTCCTCTTTTACCATTTCTTATGGTGTTATGTTAGATTCTGTTCCATTGTCTTTATTTTGACATTATCCAAACAAAATGTTCTAGCAGCATACAAACAATGTGATGTGATGCTACATCAGCAAAATATCTTGACGCTTCTAATATGACTTTTTCCTCCCTGTGGTAAGTTTTGAAATTCCCAACTTGTTGATCCAATTTGTAATGAGAATTTCATGGGGCGTCGCGTTTCCTCTTTGCGGTGGTTTTGTTCTTACCAGTTTGGGTTTTGAGTGCCTTCTTTTCTGGCGCTGGCACATGGAACCACCCAGGGAAGTCTGACCCGTGCAGAAGATGCTCCTCAGGCGAGGTTGGTGCTCACCATCTCCTCAGCATTTACAAAGGGTCAGTCAATAGCCTATTGGGAGGTTCAGGGAGTATTTGACAGCACAGTGAGTGTGTTCTTGGATATACCCCACATCAGTAGAAGCTATTGCTAAAAACAGCCAGGGAGCCTAACTGAAGTCAGCGGTTGGATAAGGCTGTGTTTGAGCTTAAAGAAAATCCTTACACTTTCTCATCTTGTCCTTCCTGCTGGAATTCCTGATGCTCTCCAGAACAGTCATGTTTCTCCATCTCCACTTGATCCTTTCTGCCTCAACAACCCAGATCTGACAAGAGTGGGTGCAATCAGAGCTCAGTTTGCCTCTTGTGTAGTTCAGGGAAAAAGTTCTGCAAGGGTCTCCATTGGGATGAAGAAGGGGAACGAAAGAGGAATAGAGTGACGCCACCAGCCCTTCTCAAATAGGGGCCATTCCTTGGCATGTGGGCATTAATTGACCATCTGATATTTTCTTCTTTACTACATCTTTACTATCTTTTAATTTGCAGTTGTTTTTGGAGTTTATTCTTATCAGCTGATGCTGTGGTAGCCCAGGTACAGTCTGTTTTAGTGCAGAGGGTGGCTAGATGAGAAGCTTTCATCCTAGTTGAGTTGCAAAGCACTGAGAGTAGTTAGGAGTAGATCAGAGGCAGAGAAAGATCTCAACTACTATCATGGAAAGCACCTAAAAGGGAATGCTCTATTACTACATCTAGCATTTCCCTTCCAAGAGGATTTCCTATGTCATCTCATAGTGTAAGCCTGTTAGGACAGGTACAACACTATGTCCATTTAGAATATGCTATGAGACAGACTTTTGTCATTCACCTTGAAAACAGACAGAAACCTATTTTCCTATCATCCACCCTGCTCAGGCAACCTGTGCTGTGCAGGAAAATGCTAACCACAGTGAGCACCAGAATGAGCTGCATGGAACAGGGAGTCGGCCTTTTGCCGAGCAGCAAGGAGAGGATCAAGAAGTCCCTTTAGCATCCAGCATTGTTTTCCTGTTACAGCACTCCTGCTGACTGGCTCCTGTTGGGTTTGAAGCCCTGATGTGCTGTTGGATAAATACAGCCTTTGCTTTTAAACAGAGTGTCCTTCCAGATGGCGCTTGGCCCAGAAAAGCTACCGTGGAGTTGTAATTGGAGAGTACTGTGATGTCCTGGAAATAGTCTGCTCTTGTTCTCCCACACGTGTGTTTTGGAAGAACCAAGACCTGCCCTTAAAGAAAGGGGAGGGGGATGGTTTTATCCTCTGCCTTGCCCTCAGGCTGGAAGCTCACTCCTTTTCTCTAGTCTCTGCACGCTTGCTTGCGCTCTCTGAAGTTTTCTTACTCTGAAAACTGCACAACTGTCCTCACTCTTGTGATCTGCAGCTTGTCACCCAGCGGATCTGGAGGACCAGCCTTGAGGCACCGGAACTCAATCAGGTGCAATGTCACTGTGCAATGTCAGTCAGTGCTGGCTATGAAATGGTCCTGAGCATGCTCCTGTGGTGTTCGTGGGCAGCAGAGGCACAGCAGGACGGCTGGCCTGGATTGCACCCCTGGGAGCTCTGCGCCCATAAGCTGGGAGGCCCTGGGAGATTTTGACTAGCAGGAAGAAGGAGGCTTCAGATTTGGTTAAAGTCAGTTCAGTTCTGTTGAAGCATGGGGGAGCGCGTGGGGAGGGATGCTGCGAGGACTGACAGCCCCCGTCTTTGACGGAGACAGCGTGCGATATGCTGCCACCCAGGGCGGCTGCAAAAGCCCCGCTAGGGATGGATCCTGACGTTTCCCTGAGGGTGCTCTGGGGGTGTCCAAGGAGCTGGGAGCTTTGCATCCGAGTTGTTTGCAGAGACTTGGGAAAGGAGGATTTGGCAATGGGAGAAGGCAGCCCCTCCGCTGGAAAAGGCGTTTCGCACTTTGCCTTGCCGGAGCTGGGCGGGTGAAAGCTGGGCAGGCTCTGCTGCACGAGGGCAGCTCCGGCTCTGCGTTTGCTCCAGGGCTGGGCTTCAGGGCGAGCGGCTCCGCAGCGGGGTCGGATGTGCCCAGCAGCCATGGAGGGAGCCGTGCACTGTTTGGCCAGAATCCAGGGCGTGAGGTAGCCACAGGCTGCCAGAGGTGTGCTAGGCTTGTTGAAAGTGGTGGGATGGGGGATATGCCCAAAGCGGCAAGAGTTTGCAGCTGTGAGTCTGTGCAGAGCTGGGGCTGCCAGGTGGGAGAGGGTGCTGTGAAAACACTTAGTTTTGCCTCTCCTTAGTGGAATAAGCAGCTCCAGAAATGGCTGAAAAATGACACTGGTAAAGGCAGTTGTGGCTGACTCCTGAAACCCTCTGGTCCTCCAGCAGCTATTTCACTGTAGCATAAAGCAAGTGCAGGGGTAACGTCTCCTCCCCAGGGAGCAGAGTACGAGCCTGGCGTCTCTCAGGCTGCGGCTGGCTGGTCAGCGAGAGCCCTTGGTGGGCTTAGTGCACCTTAGCTCCCAGCTTTGCTTTCGCGCCTCAGTTTCCCCGGCTGGAAAATAGGGATGCTGACAGTGCTTTGCAGGTAACAAGCTCTAGAAGAGGATAGATATTACTATTCCCCAAAAGGAGCCAAGAAACATATTTCCCCTTTGAAACTGGTCTTCATTCCAGCATGGAAGAGAAAGCAACCTTTGGGAAGTGCTCAAGGAGAGGGTGGATCCCGGCTTTGGGGCAGTCCTAGGCCCTTTGCACAACTTGCAAGCTGAGTGTCTTCCAAATGTCCAGGCAATGTGGCAGAGGTCTCCTGAGGTTTCCACAGCAAAACCTGACATCAGCAGATGCCTCCAAATAGGCATAATTTGCCTGAATCTTTCTGGTTAGCTCTGATCCTTGTCCACAGGGCTGGAGTAGCTCGTACTTCTGTCATCCTCTCTTGGTCCTACATATGCTTTTTGCGAAGCCCATTTCTCTCTTGGGCACGGACACCAAGGATTACTTGCTGTCTCACCAAGGACAGATGCAAATATGCCTGCTTGTCTTCTGGCCAGATCTTGCTGTCTTTCTGCTGCTGTCTTGGCAGGTTTGAAGCATGAGATAGGTTTTGAGCCCTGAGTCCATTTCAGGGCTTTTTGCCGTTGCTATCGAGTAACTCTCAGGTCGGGGTTACATTATGGCCTGCGAGAACTGCCTGACTGGTGCTGTGCAAAGAAAAGCCCTGCAGGCGGGCGTGGAGCAAAGCGGGGTATGCAGAGATGGGCAGGCTGTGAGTCACAGGAACAGCGTGTCTAGGGCTGCTCTATTGCTGGCCAAGATTTCCGGGATGGAAATACGTGCTATTAGCTCATAGCACATGCTGCATCAGTGCCGCGTGCGCCGGCCACGCCAGCCTGTGGTGCAGGCTGCCCCGGCATCCCCTGTGCAGGGCAGTTTGCTCTGCACGCTGCTGCTCGCCCCCTCCCATGCTCGGGCACGCTGCATGTGGCAGCACTCTGGGTCTGCTCATGCTCTGCAAGCCCAGTGCAGCCGGGCCGTGTCGGATTAGCAGTGCGATCGGTCAGAGGTGTGCTGGCTGTGTCGTGCTCCCTGCAACGCACAGCGAGTCCTTGTCCTGGTTTCTCGCGTGGTCTGAGGCCAGTGCTATTGCTACTGCTACACGCTGAAGCAAAAATTTTTTGTTTGCAAATTGCAGGCCAGCGGCTGAAGTCAGGCTGTTTCTTGCCTTAAACAAAAATCTTGGGTAAAGACTGAGGTACGCAGCTGTACAGGACCTCAGACCAGGTTGCATCGGAGACCTGGTGCTGATTCCATAGCCCCGACCTGAAATCTGCTTTTCTCCTTGGGACACTACAGTCGGGGCATTTGCTCGTTTTGTGAATGCACTGCCATCTCCCGAGCCTTTTGCTCCCTCTCTTTCTCCATCTGCTTCATCCCTTCTCTCATTCGATATATAAAGCCCTCACACCCTGTAAGAGCAAGGGGAACACAGAGCAGATGTGCATCCCGTGGTGGCAAGCCCTGTCCCCTGCTCCCTGCCATGCACTGCTGTTTTGCGTTGTCTCTAGGAGAAGGTCCCCGACCTGCGCGGCTGAGTCAGAAGGGGAATATTCAGAACATTTCTGTTAACCTGTAGCCAGGAGAGAATTGCCAAGGAGGCTGTGCTGAAACCCAAAGCGGGTGTTTTTTTCTGAGTCTCAGCACTTGGCAGAGAATCCAGACAGACAGACATTTGGAGGAGCAGAGAGGGAGGCAAGCAAGCTGGGGGGCAGCCCTGGTGGGATGTGCAGAGGGGAAGGAGGCAGTGGCACCTGGGGAAGGCATGCTGACTTACCCGCTTGCCTTTGGAGATTCATCTCCGAGTCCTCCTTGTCCACTTGATCACTGGGGGAGCTGAGAGGCGTCTGGGGTCATTGCTGACCCTTCTGTCCCTCAGTTGTGGCTCTTCCTTCGTCACCCTCTTTGCATCGAATGTTGACCACCATCAGCAGTGAAAAGCGGTGGCCTGGCTTTCCCCTGCGTTGCTTAGAAAGGCCAGGAAACGGTCGGAGCATCCCTCCAAGCGGGACCCGCTCTCACCCGCTGAGGGGCTGGGCTGAGCCCACGGCCCGTTGCTCCAGCGGCTCCCCCCAGCCCTGCCGGGAGTGCTCACCCCAGCTGAACCCCTCCTGCTTTATAGCTCGGCTTTATCTCAAGGTCTCCTGGCGTTCGAGCCGGTGCCGTGTTTGCCTTGCGCTGCAGCACCTGCCTGCCAGCCGTTCGCTTCCCACCCACCTCCGTCCGGCTCGTGGCAAGGGGAGGGAGCAGGAGCAGCCCTGGCGCCCTGGTGGAAGCCATCTAGCAGGGGATGGAGGAAGAGATGGGCCTGGCCTTCAGCCTCTCACTAGGCTTGAGGCCTCCATCCAGTCACCTGCTCTTCCATGTCCCCCACAGCTCTGCCACTGGCAGTTATGATTTGCAAATTGCCACAGAAGCGCCCTCTCGGAGCCAGGACAACATCCCAGCCCTGATCTCTGATGCAAGGACTGGTGCTATGTGCATGATGGAGCCACCATGTTATACCCTATCTGGGCAATGTTACTCCCTTCAGCCCTGGGGAGTGCAAAGGCTTCTTCCAAAAGTCGGATGCTGTTAAAAATAGATCAGTCATGAACTGGTTTTCTTCTCCTTGGCTCTTGGCCCAGGAGCTCATTCCTCTCTCTGGGCTGGCTTTGAAGATATCTGGATGCTACGAGATGCAGGCTCCATGCCAGCCTGCTATTGCAGCGAGGCTTGGAGAGCAAAGATCTGCAGAAATGTTAGAGATGGCATGACTGCCCCCAAAATATTTAGTGGTTAGCGAGTGCTTTCTCCCAAATCCAGGATCGCTGGAAAAAGAATCTGCTAAAAAAAATGGGGAAAGCAAACAGGGCAAGGGGAGGGGGCTGTTTGCTTCTGCCTTCGCGCATGGGGCGCTGTGAGGGTGAAGGCACCCAAGTGCTCCAGGCCGGAGCACAGAGCGACGCCGTGATCGAGGGGCTCGGTGCTGCATCCTCCCTCGTTTCCAAAAGGCTGGAGCAATCCCCCGGCCCCTTCCCCGGCGCTGAGGTCTTGCCCGCTGTGCCGCAGGGCTCCAGCCAGCGGCTGCTCGCCCTCCGCTGCCCCCAGGCCGTGGGGAGCTCCGCGCTCTGCCGCCGGCCGGCACGGCTGGGTGCTGGGCGCGTGCCCTGGCAGAGCGCCCCATCGCACCCCAGCGCCACGTTGGTCTGGCTTCAGCTTCGACCGCAGGATTTTGTTTGGACTTTTCCTGCCGGATTTCTGCTGTCAGAAACCTTCCCCGTGGAGGTGGCTGCATGGCTGGGTACCAGTCAGTTTTTAACCTCCTGTTGGCTAAATTAAAGATAGCTATTAATATTAGTCGTTTTGATATTGATTTGATAATATAATACCGATATTCTGGATCCCAGCTCCTTCTCGTAGCCCTTTTCTGTCTTTCTGTCCATCTGAGTGCTTCAGTGTCACTTTTCAGGTGTGAACACTGAATCTGGAGACAATTTTAAGATGCAGCTGCGAAATCTCTTATCAGCATCCTTGCTATCAAATACATTATGTTCAGGGCTGCACATTATCACTTGGCAATTAAACGGAAACCCCGGTGATGAATTACAGCTGAGACCTCACGGGGTAAATAAACATTGGCTGATAACTGCCGATAAAACAAATTTCCAATGTGCTTTTTAAAAGCACAGCTCTAGTATCTGTTCCCAGGCATGGTGCTGCGTGTCTCCCGGGGGAAGCCGTGTTAACTGTGGAATTTACCCTGCAGCAGCCGAGGTTTCCGACGGGAACGGGAGCTGCGGAGGTGGCCCCGCGCGGCGGCAGGGGCGCGGGCGCCCGCTCCGGCGGTGCCCCAGGCGGGAGGCAGGCGCGAGCCGGGCAGGTCCCTGCTCGCGGGCAGTGATGGAGCCGTCTCTCCTTGTGTCCCCGGATGTTTTGCAGGGGGTTTCTCTCCTGAACGGTGAGGACGGCTATAGCCCACCTCCGGCTGCTGTGATCACGAGTTGTCTCTCTTCCTTCCCGTAGTGGTTGTCTCCTCTGACCGTAGGGAAGCAGTTTCTTCCCGAGTAGTTTATCAGCAGACTTGCACAGATCAGTGTTTCTGGACTAGATGATCTCCAGAGGTCCCTTCCAACCTTACTGATTCTATGATTCTGTGATAGGAGTGTAAGATGCCAACTTCACCCGACTGTCCCCTTCTGAGAGCGATCGCTTAGCGAGCGATTTATCCTGCATGGGAGCCAAGCGGAGCCGGGGGCGCTGCCGGACTCGTGGTGCCTTTCTCGGCCCTTTGCGTCTCGGTTTTATCCCTGCCGGTTGTGTCTCCCCAGAGCTGCCTCCTGCTCTCCCTCCCTAGCCGCGTGGCGGGTGCTGCAGGTGCTCTCCGGGCTACCGCGCTCTGCAGCCTCGTCCCTGGCCACATCCTCGGTGGGCGGCTGCGCTGCACCGCGCGCCGGGAAGGACCTTGCTGGGCTCGCCGGACCCGAGCTGCCGCCGGGGTCTGTGGGGGCGGCCGTGTCCCCTGCCCCTGCCCGAGCGGGCTGTCCACGAGGCTGGAGCACAGAGAGCTCTCCCGCGCGTTCGGAGGAGCGGGGCTTGGGCTGGGTTTGAATTCCGTGCTGGATCAGATTATTCTGGCTGGATGACGGCTCCTGACTTTGCTCTCATCATACCAAGGCCTTGCTGTTCAGCAGCTTGTAGTGTGCCAGGCTTGGATGCTGCGGGAGTGTTGGTGCCAGGCGGTCCTCATGTTATAACACTTCCCCCCCCAATCCCCCAAATAAATGTGTGTCCCTACAGGAGCAAGAGAGCAAAAGCCAAGGCAGGAAAGCAGAGATGGGCAGAGAGCGAGAGAAGTGGCATAAACAGTCTAAATAATTTACCCCCCAAATTTGGGCACCCACCTCAGGCGCATTAAATAATCATCCAGGTGCCGAGCATACCTCAGAAAAGCCACCGAGAAGGAAAGTGCTGCAAAACACTAGTGAGGACTGGCGGTTTTGCTCAAAGTAATACTTCCCCCGAAGAAGTGAGAGCACCAGGCTGGCATGCGCTGAGGCATGTCTCTGGCCAAGGACCTGGAAACGTGGGCAAACACATCTGCACAGGCACGGTCGTGTGCCTTGTGCTTGTGGAGGCTTTTGCTTTCAGCTCTCCAAAGGTAGTTTGGAAAAAAATCCCAGAGATTAACTTTATGGAGCTCCTTGGAAAAATGTTCTTTGCCAGTGACTTACAGGGACCTCTGAGTAGCTTTTGTCTGCGCTGGTGTTAATGTGGAGGCTGCTCTACCCAGCACACGGCTGGCATCCCTGTGATGTGCCGTGAGGAGGGAGTGTCGGACGAGCCACTGCTCCACATTCCCCGGTGCAAATTTCCCACTCTTCTTCTGGCTGCAGAGAGCAGCCGTGCAGCCAGTTAAAAAATGTTTGGCTGGACATCAGATCCGCCTGGTTTGCAAGTGAAAATAAGGTTTGTCTGCTGGCCAGCTCCACCCAGAGCAGAAAGTCAGACTGAGTTATTTTTATTTATTTATTTATTTTTGCTTGGCAAACAATTGCTTCTCTAATGAAATTTAGCTATGTTGAGACTGCCAGTCTCAAGTGGGAGAAGTTTCATGTGGGTCCAGAGAAGTCTGGGGAACTGATCTGCCACAACTGCATTTTTGCCTGGAGGAGCTGCGAGTGGGAGTCTGAACCCCAGGGGACTCATGTCCTCCATGGGAGAGTTCCTCACTGGGCTCCTTTTCTGAGAAGCAGATTGCTGTTTTGCTCCCCCTGTTTCCAGTCCTTCAATCAGAAGGTTGAAGCCTTCTTTCCGAAAGCTGGCCCATGCATTTTGATTCGCATGGCATCTGCTGAGGATATCCCACCTGGGCTGGCGTGGAGAGATGTGCTGTCACCATAGATGGGTGCTTACGAGCAGTGGCCACCTGCAGCACTGATTTCATGTTTTCTTCTCCCCATAGTGAGTTCCCCAAGTCCCGGAGGCTGTGTGGTCTTGGATTGCAATGATGAAGCTCCTACCTGTTGCTCCTCTCCTCCTGCTGGTCCTAACAGGGCTGGAAGCTAGACCAAAACCTGCAGGTGAGCCCAGATCAAGGCCGTGGGAACTAAGTGGGAATTGTTTGGTGGAGAAATGAGGCAATAAAACCCTTGGAGAACGGCATGCTGTTTGAGGTGAGGAAACCAGATGCCCACTCTCCATGGCCGCACCGAAGGGAGAAGGGAGCCGCGTGTGTCTCAGAGACCTCTGGGCACACTGGAGCAATCACGATTACAACTCTTTCTGGACATCATCCCATGGGGACCTGAAGTGTTTGCTTACCGTTAGGGCCAAGTTCTCCCAGGCTTGGGTACAGATAAGCCAAACAAAATATGTTCGTTGGCGTTTCGCTTGCTAACGCTCTCCTGGTTTGCGCTGGGAGTTACATTCAGGTATCAAAGAGGAGCTCTTTGGCTAAATCCTCTCAGTGTGCATGCCCTCAGCAGTGCTTTTCACCATGTCATTAAATTCTCTGCTTTTAGACAGAAGTGGGCAAAATGGCATTAAAAAAAAAAAAAAAGCTGGTGAGGCTGGAGTTGCAGGAGGAATACAAGAATTGCCCAAACTCATCCTTTTCTGCCTGGCTCCTACAGGCCCAGGAGCCTGTAAAGCACAAGGCTGGGGGCTCTCTCCGGCGTGTGTCTGCAGAGGACAGCGCAGGGCACCAGGCTGTTTTATGTTTCGCTGCTGCAGAGCTGGAAACACCATTGCCTAAACCCATCTTGCCAAGGCAGATCCTGGCAGACAGAGAGGCATTTCTGCAGCCCCTCGGGGCAGAGCAGGACAGCGAGAGAGTGGCTTGGAGGCTGGGCACAGCCTGAGGCCATCAGCAGCTGGAGAGGGACGAAAATGCAGGAAGCCGGAGTTGGATCTACTGCCAGGACAACACAGGGGAGGAGGGGACAGTGTCAATCCCCTATAGCCTCTCAGCCAGGGCATGTCTCCTCTGCCTACCCCCAAGGCCAGGACCTCCTCCCACCCTGCCAGTCACCTGCCTTGGGTTCATTCAGCAGTGGGAAGGTGCTGATGTGGGGGCTGCCCAAGCCTGTCCTCTCCGTCCCCCACCTCGGCACAGCCCTAACGCTGCCTGATGGCTCCGCTCCCAGCCCTGCTCCCTGCAGCAGCACCGGCTGGCCGAGGGGTTAAACCATCTTTTTGCTCCCCTTCCAGCCCTGAAGTGCAAGACGGGCCCCCTGGACATCGTGTTCGTGATCGACAGCTCCCGCAGCGTGCGCCCCTTTGAATTCGAGACCATGCGGCGGTTCATGATCGATATCATCAGCAGCCTGGACGTGGGCCCCAACGCCACACGGGTGGGAGTGATCCAGTACTCCAGCCAGGTGCAGAATATCTTCTCCCTCAAGACCTTCTTCAAGCGGGCAGATATGGAGAAGGCCATCAACAACATTGTGCCACTGGCCCAGGGCACCATGACAGGACTGGCCATCCAGTACGCCATGAACGTGGCTTTCACCATGCAGGAGGGTGCACGCCCACCGCACAAGAAGATCCCCCGGGTTGCCATCATCGTGACAGATGGCAGGCCCCAGGACCGCGTCAGTGAAGTAGCTGCACAGGCCCGTGCCGCTGGCATTGAGATATACGCTGTGGGCATCCAGCGGGCAGACATGAGCTCACTGCGTGCCATGGCCTCACCACCACTGGAGGAGCACGTCTTCCTGGTGGAGTCATTTGAGCTCATCCAGCAGTTCGGCAAGCAGTTCCAGGACAAGCTCTGTGGTAAGAGAAGTCTGGCATGGCAGCGGGGAGGTGATATGGGCTGCTCGCTGTGCCTGCCCCTTGCCTCAGGAGCCTGTCACAGAAATTGGGCTGAAAGATGACTTTTGGATGGGTATTTGTGGTTGCATTCAAGCAGCTTCCTCCAGCATGAGCTCTGGAGAAGCCTCTTGAGGGAGAACTGAGGGCTTTCCCGCAATGTGAGCAGGGCACTGGCGACCAAGGTGGGGAGCAGGAGAGGCTGCGAACGCAGGGTGAGGTGTGCCTGGTGGGAGCAGCAGCTCAGGCCCCTGGATGCATGACATAGCCCCATCAATGATGTGAGCTGCAGAGGCCTGGCCACAAGCCCAGCAGATTGTGTTGGCTCCACCAAAGCTTCCCAGCAGTGAGAGAGGTGCCAGGAGCTACTCTGCCCTTGCCAAGAGCAGTGCAAAGGGGAAGCGCTGGGACATCAGTGCCCCTGCAGGTTGCTGGCTCCCCAATGCAGTCCCTTGACAGGCAATCTTTGCTTTCATTTGTGTGGGTGAGATAAAGCAATCTTCAAAAATATTGCTAGCAAATGCTTTTCTTCACCTGTGCCCCGTATCTCTGCCTTGAACTGGAGCATAGCAGCAGCAGTAATGACAGGACTAAATAGCAGAGAGGGAGAACTGGCTTCCCCGGGTGCAACAGGACAGATGACCCATCCCAGAGCTGCAGAGATGTTTCCATGTGGCTCTTGCAAGGTCTCCTCCTCCATGGACACGTGCGTGACATTTGCTGCCTGCATATTTCCCATGCACATTTGTATTTAATAAAATCTTGGCCACGTATCACTGCTCTGCAATATCTGACTGGTCTTGCCTGGAAGCAGAGAGGCTGGTTTGCTCCGTGGTTGCACCGCGCTGGTGCGGTTTGTTAGTTTTGCAGGCTGGGGCCTGACGACAGGCCCTGTGCTGACGGGCTTTGCCAGATGTCTTGCACTGCAACCAATTGGCAAGACCTTGCTCACCAACTCCAGTGTCCATTGAAGGGCAGAAGGCCACGGCCAGCATCCCTCAGGCAGCATTTCCTTCCTGGAACGACACCGGCGCTGCCGGGGGATGCGTGAGCCTGGAGGGCTGTGCTGACACAGCAATGTTGGGGGATACTGCTCCCGAGGCTGCCTGGAGCCCTGATATGCCTGCAGGCCGTACACCTTTGCTTGCCATGCCTTGTTGGTGCCTCCCTGCCTTAGCATCCATTTACCAGCCAAATCTGCAGTCTCCTCTCTGCACAGAGGGGCACAAATGCTCCCAGCCTCTGCAAGGCTCCTCCAGGGCTGGAGAACAGCACCTTGCAGCTGGGCTCAAGCGGTCACTCGTTCAGCTCAAGCTGTTACTGGGATCAGTATTGAGCGCTGATTTAGTGCTTGAGCGCGCGTGAAAGCTGATGCCCTGCGCAGCGTACAAGAGCTGTCTGTGCCATGCACGGGAAATGGGTGCCTGAGCGTTTGGGGCTGGCGGGCCCCGGGGCGTGCAGCTTGCAGCGACTGCTGCACGGGGCCTGGACGCTTTGGCTGCGGGGACAGGGTGCGTTTAGGTCCCTCACACATCCGGCCCGCCCGTGAAGCGCTGTAACGCCCTTCTGCCTTCCAGGGGCGGACATGTGCGTGGAGCGGGACCACGGCTGCCAGCACAGCTGCGTGAGCATCCCCGGATCTTTCTACTGTGAATGCAACCCGGGATACAGGCTCGACGTGGACGGAAGGACGTGCTCCCGTAAAAGCCCTTTTCTGTCCTAACTCCCGTAGAGGACTGGCAGTTACAGGTCTCATGTAGGGAAGCTGAAATACAGCAAAGACCTCGTAAGGCCAGTGGCAACCTGAGGTGCTCTGTTCACTGGGTGTCACAGCCTCCGTTAGCGTAATTGCTGAAAACGGTGCTCTGCGCTAACGGGTTTGCTTTTGTCTGCTGGCAAAAAAAAAAAAAAAAAGCTGGCAAAACTGGACCACCTTTGCTGACAGTAGTAGGAAAGGCCTGTAGACTAGACTCCTGCGCTGCTAAATCCTGGTCACTTCTCTGTGCTGGGACACCTGGGACTCACGTGAACACAAAGTGCTATCCATGATGCGACGTTACTCCTGGTCCCAGCCACTGAAGTGCCCCATGTTTTGGCCACATATCTTGTATTCAAAGCTGTATCGATTGGCCCTGGCCACTGTTCCCAGGCTTTTCCTTCTTGTCTCGTGGCGCAGTGCATAGGGGAGCTCCCTGCGACTGTCCGGAGCAGTCCCTGCTCCAGCTGACCCGGGGGACAGGCTTGCCCCAGATGCTGATGGCCCATGGGCCTCCTCCGGGGCCAGCGGTGCCAGGGGGCCAGGCAGGGAGCCTGACGGGGTGTCTGCTTCACCCTGCAGCCATCGATGTGTGTGCAGACGGGAAGCACGGCTGTGAGCACCAGTGCATCAGCACTCATGGGTCCTACTCGTGCCGATGCCACGCAGGTTACTACCTCAACCAGGACAAGAAGACCTGCACGAGTAAGTGGCTGTCTGCGTTCCTGCTGCTTCTTCCTTTCCTTCTTCATCTGCTTCTCATTCTTCCTCTGCTTCAGTCTTCTGCCTTTAAGACCTCCGAAGACCTGCCTAATTTGAGCTGTGTTGGAAAGAGGGCAGGGAGCCTGCTGCAGGGCTTCGTGGACCTTTAACACTCCCCTTTCTGCCTTTAAGACCTTCCCCTGCCCTTGCTCATGCTGAAAGCGAGGGCTAGGAGCTCTCTTGGTTTTAGCAAGGTGCTAGGAGCATGTGTGATTCCTGCTCCTGGACTCTCTGACCCCACGTGGCACCTGGGCCACTGGCAATGGCAAAGCCCTGGGGGCTCGGGACACAGAGCAGCCCCTGCCCAGGCCTGCCCGTGCGTCTCCTTCTCCCACCAGTGATCGATTACTGCAGTTTCGGAAACCACAGCTGCCAGCACGAGTGCGTGAGCGTCCCCAACGGGCACTACTGCCGCTGCCGCAGCGGCTTCACACTTCAGGCCGACAGCAAGTCGTGCAGGGGTGAGTCCCATCTCAGCGTTGCGGGTCTAGAGAGCCCTGCAAGTGTCGGCTGCAGCATGCAGAAGACATATTTATGTCCTCCTGGCACCTCAGGGAAGGGGGAGGGGGCTGGTACAGGTTAGAGGTATTGTAGGATGCTCTTCCTCCAGCTGGACCCTGAGGGTTGAGCCTTTCCGCTCCTCTAACCCACAGTGCTGGGATCTGACCTCCACAGCTGTTCTCCAGGAAGCTGAGCAAGGGTTGTCCATGGATCAGGACAGCCCCTCTCCTGCAGAAGGGGAGCACTGGCTGCCCTCCGTGACACTAGCAGTCTTCCCAGCCTTGCCAGGGTTCCTGGGAGGGAGAGGGTTCTGCAGGCTGTTCCCAAGCCATGGTGCTTGGATGAAGATAACCGCATGCCTTTGGCTTGTTATTTCAGCTACTGACCTCTGCAATGGGGTGGATCATGGCTGTGAGTTTAAGTGCGTGAGTGCTGAGGGCTCTTACCACTGCATTTGCCCTGAGGGACAGCAGCTCCAGGCTGATGGGAAGACGTGTAACAGTGAGTACAGGGATGCAGTGTGTGGCATCCTCAATGTCCGGGCTTCGGTCCACTGCTGTTAGGCACCAAGCAGAGGCAGGGCTGAGATGTGAACTAGACTGTGGATCTAAGTGGGAATTTGAGCTGGGCTGGAAAGAGGGCAGAGAGCCTGCTGGGCTTGGTGGAAAGCCCCAGCTGCTGGATGGGGGCTGTAAGGGGCGTGCATGGAGAGGTGAGGGCTCATGTCCTTAGAGACATGGTCTAGGAGTAATGGGAGTTTTGGAGAAAATTTCAGGACAGGAGAGACCAAGGGGAGAGACTTTCAGAGGATTTTAGGGTGGGAGTGGAAGTCTTCAGGCTGAGCTATCTAGACACACTCTGTCCTGATTCCCAACTTCAGTATAGCGGCAAATCCAGGGGACACACCCACATGGTGGCCTGACGCCCAGCAGGTCTGCCCCAGCCCTGTCCATCCGTTCCCCCGGTAGTGTCCCCTGGGCCCCAGCTGGGCTGGGCCCTTCTCACTTTCCTCCTTTTCCTGCAGAGTGCGGGGCTGGGCACGTTGACCTGGTCATGGTGATTGATGGCTCCAAGAGCGTCCGGCCCCAGAACTTCGAGCTGGTGAAGCAGTTTGTGAACCGCATCGTGGATCTGCTGGATGTGTCCCCTCATGGTACTCAGGTGGGGTTGGTGCAGTACTCCAGCCGTGTGCGCACTGAGTTCCCCCTCAACAAGTACACAACGGCGGATGAGATCAAGAAGGCAGTGATGAACGTGGAATATATGGAGAAAGGCACCATGACAGGCCTTGCCCTCAAGCACATGGTGGAGCACAGCTTCTCCGAGCTGGAAGGTGCCAGGCCTCTCTCCCACAATGTGCCCAGAATTGGGCTGGTCTTCACAGATGGGCGCTCCCAGGATGATATCTCTGAATGGGCCAGGAGAGCAAAAGAATCAGGTATGGGGGTCAGAGGGCTGAGGAAACTGCTTCCTCCTCCAAACCCCGCCACGCTAAGGGAGATGCCCTTAGCCCCTCTAGAAACCCCCCATTCCTCATGACAGCTGCTCTGCATTGCTCCCTCTGGCTGGCATGAGTCTGCTTAGGGCTGGGGCCAGCAGGAAGGTGCTGAGGAACTGTCCCATGCTCCCACACAGGAATTGTCATGTTTGCTGTTGGTGTTGGAAAGGCCGTGGAAGAAGAACTAAGAGCAATCGCCTCCGAACCGGTAGAGCAACACTTCTCCTACTCGGCAGATTTCACCACCATGAGCCATCTCGTGGAGAACTTCAAGCTGAACATCTGCCCAGGTGAGTGCAGGCTGAGCCAATGGCCCCTCATCCCCAGCTCAGCCTCAAGTTGAGGTAAGACCTCCTCTCCCTGACAGGGAGAGAGAGTTCAGATGGCTGTAACCACCCTGTGTTACGTCCATTAATCTTCTTACACTCACAATAGTTGCACAGGGACAGGCAGTGCCACTAATCCTGAGAACAGTGAACTTACCCAGAGACATGCAGGACATCTGTGGCAGAGCAAGGAGTCCAGCACTGGCTGCCAAACCAGAGGCTCTTGCTCTGACCATTAGGCCACCCTTTGCCTACTAGCCATGAAGATGCATGATGTTTCAATGGTAGGGGTCATCAGACAGTGGTCATGTTTGCGGCTGGGCTGATGTTGTCCTAGTTTTTCTCTCTCTGAATCCTTAAGGCTGTTGTGGATGTAGAGAGAGAGGTGGATCTCAGAGAAATTTGAAAGAGGAGAAGGTAGAGCCGGGGGATAGTTAATGCGAAAGGGATAGTGCGTGAGCAGCAGCTCCTGGTGCCGTTGCAAGGGCAGGGTCTGGGATCACACTGTGTTAAAGGATGCCTTATCTCCTTGTCCAGACCTGCTCTTCTGCTGCCAGCAGGTGGAAGAGGACTGACTGGGCTACTCTGGGCAGCCTCCCTTGCTGCCCTGGGGAGGATGAGCAGCATGGCACAGCTGGGCACAGCAGTGCCCTTGGCATCCGATGGGGCTCCAGCGAGGCTCCGGACCCCGGGTCGATGTCCTGCCCTTGCTAGCCCACTCTGATCTGCCCTGCTTCCTGGGTTTAAGGCAAACCAAAGGCCAACATTGCCTGTCCTCAAAGCACTGTGAAGACAGCATTTCACAGGCTGCTTGGTGCCTGTTCCCGGTCTGCACGGCCCTCACAGCATCCAACTGGTGGTGACGGCACCCCGGGTGGGAACTGCTGGGACCTGTTAGAGACCACAGTGGCCAGAAGGACAAGCTCATCAGTGCAATGTGCTCAGCAGCTCCCAGGGCTGTCAAGATGCTCTGCGCCTCTGCAGCCTGCAGCAAACGGAGATGAAGGAGGGATGCCTACATGGGGACTTACTTACTGCGCATTGGTGCTGGAGATAAGCTTGCTGGGATTTTGTTAGATAAGGAGGGATCCAGCCTGAGGAACACAAGCCATTTAGTAACACTGGAAAAAGAGGGGAAAATGGAAGAGAGCTAAATGCACTATGAGGGAGGGAGGGGGAGAGCCCGGTGCAGAGCTGCCAGGGACACTGGGGAAGCTGGCTGCGGGGAACGTGCCTCTGACAGCACCTGAACCCCTGTGGTTTCAGAGGAAGGCAAAGGGGAGATGGAGATCCGCAGCCCGTGCGAGTGCGAGGCGCTGGTGCAGTTCCAGACGAACACCGTGGCCATCCTGGAAAGCCTGACTGAGAAAAATATCCTTTGGGGTGACGCATGAGCACGCAGCAGGCTCTGCCGGGTGCAGGGCAGCCTGTGGGACAGCCCAGGCTCGTCGTAGCCAGGCGGGCTGAGTCCAGATCCATGGTTTGGGAGGTGCAGCGGATAGAAAACAGATGTAATCAGTGCTCTCTGTCCTTGCTAATGGTGCTGGCAGAGCTGTGTCTAGCCAGAAGCCGCCTAAGGGTTAGACAAAAGGATGGGGGAGAATTTAGGCTCTTTCACGGAAGGCGAAAAGTAGTGCTTCGATGTCTGACGTCCCAGCATGGGAGCCAAGTCCTGGCTGAGGTCTCGCAGCACACCAAGGTGAGGCTCTCCCTGGGTGCAAGCAGACACGACTGAGGTTCAGCCTGCTCTGGTTTGGGGCTCAGCCCTCATACGTGGCTCGCCGGCCTGTCCTGCCTCACACTGGTTTCCTTAGCACACCCACTTGCTCAGATGACGGCCAGACTTGAAGCCTTGGAAAAGCAGATTGCCAGCAAGAATTGATCCTTGCAGAAGGCCAGAGGTGCTCAGGCGGGAGCACAGAGACGTACGGTAGCCACGTGGCGTTGCTATTGCTAGGTTATTGTAAACCGTCATTGTTTGTCTTGTATCACAAAATCCTGAGGGGGACTCAGAGTGTATTTAAAAAAAAAAATCCCCAAAAGAACTCAACCTCCCTCTCCCCTCCCCCTGTTGCAAAGCAAATGGGTTCTGCCTTTGCTGTTACCTTGCTCCCCAAACTGGCATTTGGGGTGAGGTGGGATGTGACTGCATGGTCAGTTTGGGCCTTTGGCGAGGAGATGTGATGCATGGCCGTTACCTAAAGCGGCTGGGATGGACCAGCTGCAGGTGGCAGCAGCCTCACTGCAGAGGCCCCTGCACAGCTCCTCTGGCTGCTTTGCAAGAGGAAAAGCTCCTTGGGCGAGCGCACCTGGGAGTTTCTGCTGTCTCCGTGTCTGCTGCGAAGCCGTGAGACAGGGAAGCCCGGTGGCCCGAGGGAAGCCTGGCTCCCGCTGTGCGGCTCGTCCCCGCGCCCTTCAGGGCGAGGGAAGGGAGAGCGCGGCCCTGCCGTGCCCCTGGCAGGGCGCAGGGTCCCCGCGGAGAGGCCCTTCACCTCTGTTTCGGCAGAACGGTATCAGGATCAGTCATTATCCCATTTGATTTTAATCAAATAGCAAAACGATAATAATTCTCTCTATAGCTATGTGTGTGTATATATATTTCATTTTGAGAGCAGGGTAGTACTGTTTTTAAACACCTTTTATATATATATATATATATATATAATTTTCTATCCTGACAATAAAAACACAGACAATTTCTATGACACGTCTGTCCTTCTTACTCGACCGCAGGGGCAACGGAGATGTCTCCACTTCAGAGCAGACGCCTCTAGCTTTCGCGTGGCTGTGCTGCCTGCGGGCTCCATCCGCTTGGGAAAACTCCTACTCGGCGCTCCCCGAGCGTGGTGCAGACCGGGCTCCCCTGGAGGCAGCAGAGATGCTGGGCCTGTTTATCCCCATGGGGGACCTGCCCCTGGTGGCAGGACCCTGCTCGGGGCAGGAGAGCCCTGTGCTCCCTGCGCAGGGTGGTGCAGGATGCTTTCCTGGTGCGGGATGTGGAAGCAGCTGGGGATGCTTTTCCTAGAGGTGCGTGATGAAACGGAGCAGCCAGCCCGTTCAGACACGGCCCCAAGTGCAAAGCTGAGTGCAGACGGCTGAAGCCAGCCCACAGCCCTGGCTCCCGCTGTGCCAGCCCGGCACACCGCTCCTGGAGTGGTCCTGGGACTGGGCTGCCGGCAGGTGTGGGGCTAAGGCTAAAATTCAAGGCCTGAAAACGAAAACCCAGCTCTTTACTGCTTTCAGGGCTACATCCTGCCGATCCTGCTTCCAGAAGCAATTTGCATCCGTGGGACTCCTGCCCTGGGTGGTGAGAGCTAGGATGGGAGAGGTTTTGTGTGCATGAGGCTGAGATTTGGAGAGGAGAAGCAGAAGGTTAAAAGCAGCTCCTGGGCAGGGGTTTGGGGGCTTGCTTGGACTGCTCCAGCAGGAGAGGAATTGAAAAGTATTCAAAGAGTTGCTTTATGAGGAGAGGATTAGCTTTTTCCACATTAAAGTGATATTTTTCCTAGCTCGGTGTGGGGTTTTGAAAGCTTGTGAGCAGGGCTCGCAATCCCGGCAGCACGGCAGAGGGTCATCCGTAGCCTCGTTACGTCTGTCTGCAGGGCTGACAAACAAAGCGCTGGCCATTACCTCCGCCCGAGGTGCGACCCGGGGCTTCGCTGTCAGGCTTGAACAGATGGGAGCACGTTTTGCTGAAAGGGGCTGTTAGCTGGGAAGTTTTCTTCCTCAAGCATGCCTGCAAAGCGCTGGCAGCCTGCAGTCGCTCCAGGGTGTCCAGATGGTTTGGTGCAGGAAGGACTTGGGTTTCAGGAGGAATGTGGGAATTGGGGAAGCAGAAAGCAAAGTTGCCAGAGGCAGAGATGTCACATAACCTGGTACAGACAAGAGACACTGGTCAGGCAGCAGGATTGCTGGGGATGGGGGGAGTGGGAGGCTTAATGGGTCATAAACTGAGTCTGATCCTACTGCAAAAAGAAAAAAAAAAGAAAAGAAAAAGAAAGAAAGGAAAATAAAAGCAATGACCAACAAGCCAGACCAGTGTGCTACAATGAGGGGGAATTAGTAAATGCTTTCTGGGATTTAGTAACAGCCTTGATTAGAGTAGGTGAGGGCTCTCTAACAGGAATTATTAAGCCTTGGTTGGCCTCGCGTCATGTTGGCCAGTGACATTGGCCGGTGAACTTTAAGGAGGCTGTAGACAACCTGGAGAAGGTCTAACAGCAAGACAGAAGAGGCGCTGTGAGGGCTGGCAGCACACCTACAAGTCCAGGAGGCCACCTGCTCTGGGGCGATGAGCCTGGAAAAGAGCCAGCAGAGAAAGCAGCGCATGCACGGCTGCGTGTGAAGGGAGGAGAGGGCAGGGACAGGGAGCTGGTCTGACCAGCAGGGCCCGGACCAAGGGCCGGAGTCAGGGAAAGCATCCTCTGGGCAGAGAGAGGCCGGAGCAGGGGGGACAGCGGGGTGTGGGGCTTCCCTGGGAGCGGGGCAAGCACCGCGCTGGCCTGCAAAGCCTCATTAACAGCTTTTCACTAGGTGGCACCAGACACCAGCACTAATTAGAGCCGCTGGGGCTGGGGAGGCCCCTTCTCGGGCACCCGGGCAGTGGTGGGAACCGGCCACGGCAGCAGGGACAGCCAGGGCCGAGGGAGGCCCAAGCTCGGGCTTCAGGCAGAAGAGGCCACATCGCCCAGAGCTGGCGTGCGAAGGGGACGTGGGCTGGTTTGCAGGGGTGCAAGCTGTCGCTCAGAGGCTTGCTGCATCCTGATAACATTTTGACCAACCCTGCCACCGTGGGACAAGCCTCTGGGGGCCCTGGGTAGCAGGGAAACCCAGGACTTGTGGTTGCAGATAGCCTCCTGCAACCCCACAGAGACACCTGGGACGCCACTGGGTAGGGACCCCTGATCTGCCTGGGCCACCAAAACCTCATCACTCTGAGTTGGATCCATCCAGGAGGGAGGAAGGCAGGAGCCGATGGCAGCACAAACCATCTGTACCTCCAGGAGGCTGAGAAAAGGCAAAATGTCCCAGTGGGATCTCCCTGAAGGAGCCAGGGATTCAGCCCTCCCCAGTTCCCCCTCTCTGCCCTCCGCAAGAAGCGCCATGTGCAGACGAAGACAGCAGCCATGTTCGTACTCCCCTTGCAGCATCACCGCACTGCCAGATTCGAGGCAGGGGCCACGGCACTTTGCAGAGCTCCAAAAAGGATATTTCACCCTGGGGGGGGGGGGGCAACCATGGCAGGAGCATGGCCAGGCTTTACAGGGGCACAACTGCACCCCAAGGTGAGGTAGGGCAGCTGGCCTTTCTCTTGCCATCCCCGAGGAGGAACAAACCAGAGCATGGCCCTGGCCAGGAAATTGCAGCATTAACCAGCAACATCCCCAGCATTGCACAGCACAGGGCTTGCTGCCTTGGCTGGAGGCTTGCAAGGTGCTCTTCACACAGGAAAAAGCGGTGGGTGATGGGAACACCCTTGTGGGACCCTGGCCCTGCACATGCAAGTGGATGGGGCAAGGAATGTGGCACACATTGGAAAAGTGCTTCTCCCAAGGCAGAATGCAAAGTGGGGTCTGCCAAAGGGTCCAGACAACGAATCTGTGGCCAGAAAATGCCATCATCTGGGTTTTTCTGTGGGAGTTTGCACTCAGATTTTATATTTTTTCACTATGACAGAACTTGCCCTGGAGAAAGCACTATCAAAAACCTCCAAGGGATTTTCCTTCCCCCCCTAGCTTGTTTTGCAGTTGAATGCAAGCTTTGCTCCTTGCCAAAAACCAACGTTCAAAATAGTGTTTCCCCCCTGGACTTCAAGAGCTGCAAGAAGCAGCCGTGCTCTTCGATTTTCAGTTAGTCAATCACTTTCCACTGAAACACATGGAAGGACATTTTTCCCCAACAGCCCTAGAGACTTGTGAATGTAAACAGTTAGCTTAAGCTTTGCAGACTCAGATGTTTAAACCCCTTTCTCAGAGACAAAATAATACCAGCAGGGCATAGGACATCCCCATCTCAAACCTCCCTAGGGACAGGCTTGGCCTCAGAGCTGGCTCTCTGAATGTTACCACCTGTGGGGTCCCACCTGGGTCTTCCTTCTCCCAGGGCAAGGCCAGAAGATGATTCACTCGTAGTAGAAACAGTTGTGCTATGAGTTTGTTGGGCCTTTGCATTGGGTAACTGTACTGGGAACATTGGATGACATTGGAACAGACCCTGGAAACAGCTGAGAGCATAATACTGTCCTGTCTCATCCCAGAAGCAACTGACCTCAAAAAGGTTGCTTGAAAATGAACTCAATTCCTTGTTAAAAGTGCTAAATTATTGGTGTGAGGCAGAGAAAGCCTATTTGGGTTAGCTAAGCACTCTCCTGGCTATTTTAATAAATGTTTTTTATAAAAAATTGCAAAAAGCCGCAGCATCATTAGGGAAACTGGACAATTATTAACAAATATCCAGGAAGTTAATGGGCACATGTTCAGTCAATATGTCAGTGTCAAGACACAGTAAAGGAAGGGTGACACAGTGAACACAAAACAGCAGCAGTGCCTGTGACAGAAGCATGCGGGAGCTCCTGGGAGCGGGCCCGGGGAGCCCGGGAGTGGGGCGAGCCGAGCACCAAGGGGGCCGGCCTTGCCCCACAGCAGCTGGCCCTGCTGAGCCTTCCTCTGCCCGGTTGTGAAATCAGGGGCTGCCCAGGACAGGAGCACACGGCAGCCAAGGTCTGGTACATCGGGCTGTGCCACGCAGTTTTCCCCTGGAACATTCCCTGGGTCTGTTTCCCACACAGCTGTAGTTTCTACCTGTACCAGAAATCCCAAGGAAGGGATTTCAGGAACCTGTTACACCAGACAAGTGAGACATTGACCCTTTGATGGGAAATGGAGTAATTTCCCATTACCCAAGAGCCTCTAAAGAAAATAACCTTGCCTGGATGGAGGACAAACTGCGAGGGAAGGGAAGGTGGAGGCCTGAGTGGCTGGTGAGGTCTTTGCTGACTAGAGCCCCTAATCCCAACACGACCGATATCAGTGGTTACTGCTCAGTTGCGCTGTCCCTGTGCACCTGGAGATGTTTGGTGATGGGGGTAAAACTCCTATGCTGGTAGGTCCAGCAACTTTCTTCTAGCACAGAGGTGCTTCCCATATGGCACCAGCCACCCACAAAAGACCCCTGAGTTTGGGTGACCCTCTCAAAGCTCAGGAAAGACTCACCCTTGGCTGCTGCAAAGTTACTTGCTCCCATTACCTTATGCTACTGTGAGTTTGCATGAGCTGTTCTCCTTGTTACGTGCCAATCTCCTCTGCAAAACCCTCCAAGACAGAGGGCCAGCTTGGGCCCACGCTGGCACGGGTAGTCTGATGCACTGCATTGGCACCCATCTGGAATACGCTGCCAGGCTTGGTTTGCAGATGCAGTTAGGACCAGGGTACTGAGGGAAGTCTGAGCAGCAGGGGAACCCCCAAGGGGACGACAGCAGGGTCACTGTGACGCTTCTTCCCTTGGACAAATGCACCTGCCTGTGAGATAGGAGCCCCATCTCTACCATTCTGCTCAGGGGAAAACTGCCCTAGACTAGCTCTCCTTGGCTTGTCCCTCACCTCCCCAGGCATGGCTACAGTTGTGCAATGAGATAAATTTCTCTTTTTGAGCAATTGAACAATATCATGTTTGTCTTGTGCAAACAGCTCCCAGAAGACACATGCAATGGCAGAAGAAAACATTGGCATTCATCCAGCCCTCTTCCCCACCTCACATCCTCCCCAAAAGAGCTTAAATGTCAGCATGCCCCAGCTCTTCACACTTGGACCTCACAGGGGACACAACAACATGAAGTCTGTGGCTGCCCTCCTCCTCGTGGGGATGCTCATCCTCTGGACAGAGCTGCCAGCAGGTATGATATCTCCTTTGAGAAAGGAAAGCTCAAAAGGCCAGAGGGGTAAGGGAAAGAGCTGCACTCACAGGCTGTAACCAAGCTGATAGATGCTTACAGATGTAAAGGCCAAGGGAGGAGAGGATGCAACAATGGTGTCACATACAGCGAGAAGGGTAAGGGAGAAATGGAGAAAGGGATACTTCAAGGTCAACTTCTGGAGAACCTCAGACCCTGGATCCCATGGATATTTCACTGTGAATCAGACAAAGCCATAGGAAAGATGGAGGGACCAGTGCAGCCTGCCCTGGGAGGCAGGGACTCTCACCTTTCTGCAATGCTGACCTTCCCTCCCAGCAGTGAGTAGTGCTCTAGCAGCCGCCCACTCCTGCTGGAGCCTCGTGCAGGGCCCAGGGAACTGTGTAGAGCCAGCAGCTGTGAAGGGACAGCTTCTTTTCATGCTTGCACAGATGTGATTAGAAGGGGATGGCTCCCAGTTCAGTAGTGCATGGGAAGAGGAGAGGACAGACACTAGCTATGCACATTTCCCAGGGTCCATCAGATGCAGTCAGCCAGGAGCAAACACTCTTTCTCTTGCAGGCAGCGCCTGGTCCTGCCCAATTGTCCGGATTACCTGTGCGATGCTCAACCCCCCAAACCAGTGCTACATTGACCAGCAGTGCCCACGGTCTAAGAAGTGCTGTAAAACCTTCTGTGGGAGGAAATGCATCTCTCGCCCACCTCCTTTCCCCGTCTTCCACGGTACCAGGGAACAGCTTGGGTGACCTGGCTCTGGGCAGAACCATGTCTAGCTTCCAGAGCCCTTCCATTTAACCAAATTCCTGGGTTGGGGTTGCTTTAGGTACCAGACCCAAATCACTTTTCTCTCCCTTTCCCCAGTGTGAGCTCCAGCTCCCAGGATGGGCCGAAGGTGTCTGCAGCATCCCTGTGCTACCTCTGGCACCAGCCAGCTGCACAGACTTCTGCTAAGGATTGCCCTACCCCACACCAGGTCCCAGGAGGATGGGGATGGCACTAGTCCATGCTCTGCTGCACTCTGCATCCATCTTGGCTCCTGGACTGCCTCACTGCCAGCTGCTGCATACTGCCCTCTCATCCTCATGCCGCTCCCTCACTGCTGGTATAACCAATAAAGGAGCTTGTCCCAGGATTGTGTGACATGTGGCTTTTCCTCCACCTCCTCTTTCCCTGGCCTCTGCCCCCTTACCCTCTCCTTGCCTCTCTTCCAGATCCACCCTGGGCACATGTTCCCATTTCTACCAGCTCCCCAAAATTTCTGCCTGGGGAGAAGGGATCAAAACAGGACTATCTATGGACCTAGAGTGTGGTTAGGAGCTAAGTCTGGGGAGGAAGCCTGACCAGAGGCAAATAAACCCCAAGAGGAGAGGATAGTCAGAATGAGAAAAAGTAAACTGCCACAGGACACTTTGGGAGACTTTCCTTTCACAAGACCTATGACAGGTCTGGGAGAGCAGTGTTTCCCACTCAGAGCTGAGGAGACAAAGCAGGAGGGACCCTCCTGCCCAGGGAGATGCAAGAGGCAGAGCCATCACGAGCCTTCCTGCAGGTACCAAACTTGTGACCAATTGGAGGACGGAGAAGGGGGTTACAAGGACCCAGACACCAAGCAGGACTGAGCCCCCTCATCATTTATTGAGCCTGAGCTGGTGGACAGCAACTCGGCGGTGCCAACATCCAGCAGACTGTGCCTGCTACGGCCCCTCGCCAGCCTCCCAGCTCCACTCCTCTGCATGCAGGCTAACGCTGGCTTTTTGCATGTCCCTTTGCCATGTTCTCCACTAAGCAGTGAGGCAAATCCTGCCCAGGGTAGGGGAGAGGTCTTACTTATGGGCACAAAATGAGGGAAGAGCAGAAAGGGATAAGCAGGGTGGGGCAAAAAAATCCCCAAAGTGCACTCCCCCCCCCCCCAGCATTTGGGTGGCTCACTGGGGAGGAATCTTTCCTTGGCCACCTTTCTCTTCTTAGATATGTAGCTCTCTTCAAGGCTCACCCCCCTGAGTGACATGCAGGGAAGACTTGGACTTCACAAGGGGCCTGATATCCAGCTCCTTCCACATCCTCCCAGCCCAAACCAGGAAATCCTTCAGAGAGACTGACTGGTGGCCCTGACCACCCACCAGGATGGGGTAGAAGGGCAGTGAGAAAGACCCCTGAGCTGCAGGAGACAGGGAGGTGACTGCTTATGTAACATCAACAGCAGCTTGGCGCTGCTGGGGCGAGAGCCCTACAGCCCAACTGCCTCAGCTCGTGTCAGTGTGTTGCACCATGTTGAGCATTTCAGGTGGGAGCCAGACTCTCAGAGAGCAGCAGCATGGTGAGGACCATCACCAGGTTTGGAAGCTGTCAAGGTCAGCTGGCTCCTGTCCCCAGGAGGGAAAGAAACCTGTTCTGTCCCTCACTTTAAGATGTAGCACAGAGCTGTTGCACCACTGTCTTTGTTATTTTGGTGAGAAATGCAGCCCTTTCTGCATAGTCCTGTAATGCCTATAAATTGCATGAGCGAAAATATTGTATCCCCTGCAAAGTGGGGAATACCACAGGAACAGCCTGTCTAACCAAAAAGCAGCTGGTGAAAGATGTTTTTACATAAGAGCTGAGTTAGTGGACCGCACCCCCCTGCATGATGGAGGCTATCTGCTTTTTAGCAGAAATTGGTCAGATATTTAAACCATCCAGAGATGCAGTAGGATAAAACCTATGCCTGCAGGGGGAGGAAGGACATCTCACCTGGTCCAAGGCAGATTCTAAAATCTCCCTGCCAGCAGCTGGGGGGAGCCAACCCACCTGAGCAACATCTTCCATGGTCACTCCAGGCTGGAGGAACAGGCGAGAGTGAGCAAAGACATACAGAAGCTGTTCAGTGACTACAAAGTGAAAGACCACCTCTCCACTTAGCTGAGTCAAGAGAAGGCTGAGAGGTAACTTGATCACACTATATGGTGCCAGTGGAGGAAGAAAATGCCAGGTGAGTTAGCAGGGTAAAGCAGAGCGAGAATCTGGGGCTGGGAGCTGGTTTGCCAAGTTCAAGTGTGCAGCTAGGTGTCACTTCTGAGCGCTGCAGTGACCAGCCACGGGAACGTCTCCTCACATTAAGACTGCCCGAGAAGCATAACGCAAAACACAGCCCTGGGGTTCGCAGCGGGCAAGCCATCACAGGGCAGCTCCCAGGGTCCGCACGCTCCCTCCGGCCACGCCGCCGCGGAGGCGGCCCCGGCTCACAGGGAGGCTGAGGGCCGACAAGCACGCTTAACACGTCCCGCTGAGCGGTCACAGATCGCAGCGCTGCCTCCCCCCGTCAGGGCAAGCTATGAGGGCATTTCCATTCTGCTGGTTGATTTGATACTGCTGCAATTATCCTGGTTTGTTAACAAGATTAAATTGCTAATTAGGCTGATTGAGCACAGAACTCCAGGCATGGGGCACATCTTGACTGGTAGCACTGAAGGCACCAAGCAGCCCAGCCAGCTGATGGCTGCCCGGTGCAGCAGCTCCTTCGTGGAGACAAGGGCAAGGCAACAGCACGGGAAGATTTCATTCTGCAAATGGCTATCTGAGGCCTTGAGATCTCAGTGAGAAGGCCTGGAGAAGGTTTAGGAAGTTCCTCCTCCTACCCTGGCACAGGCCCATGGCAAACATGTATTGCACTGGCCATATACACCCATCTGGAGCTGTCTTGACAAATCCTCCTCCCTCATGTCCCCAGGGGCAGGTCCCTACCACAGTCCAGTAGTTCTTCAGCAACATCAGGCCTGCCACTGCAGCTCAGGTCACAGCAGATGAAACTCACTTGTATCCTCATGTGCAGCTAGCACCCATATGGGCCTTTTGCCTCTGGTGCAGAAGAGCAGGCCAATGCTCCAACAGGCCCAGGGAGATAGTCACCGTAACTGCAGTGGACTTTGTGGCAGCATGTTTTGACCAAAAGTCCTTTGGATCTGGGTTGCTGGTGAAGGGAACTCCTCTCTGCTTCCTAGACATACGGCAGGGAGACAGCAGGAAAAGAGGTGAGTCCTGTGCCAAATGTGTGACATTTCTGTGCTAGTCCTTCTCACGTCATCCACTTCCCCAGGGCTGGAGCAACCAAGGAGGAGCTGTTTGTTTCATCTGCCTGGGGACTGACCACACTGACTTACAGCTTGGATATGTGTGAACTTTTCCTGGGACACAGAGTCCGGAGCTGGAACATAGCTGAAGGCTGCATTCCAGGATCTAGCTCCTGGGCAGCAAGTGCCTATCATGGCATGTCACAGCAATGTAACTGTCGCAGAGCAGAGAGCCTTTATGCTCCTTCTGCCATTTCTTGCTTATTCAATTTTCCCCTCAAGATAGGAGTTTGAGACCAGTCCCTCTTGGACTGACACCAGGTGGAACGCCATAGGAAATATCCAATGCTCTGTCTTTGTTCTGAGAAGGCACCTCCATGTCTCACTACAACAGGGCAGAGCCCAGCAGGACACAGCCTGTAACACTGCGGAAGTGCTGCAGGGCCTCTGGTGAGCTCTGAGTTGTGCTAGCATGGAGAGATGATTTCCAACCCAGGCAAGAGATGACCTTACAGAGACAGAGGTTTGAGAAGAGAGATTTAACTTGTCCATTGCTGCCTCCAGCACAGCAAGCGTAGGGTGAGGGGATTCAGCCCAGCTTTGTGCTTTGCCCCTCTGTGAGGGGAAGACATCAGCATCATGGAGGAAATCTTGCTCCATATGGAGAAACATGCTTTGGTCCATTCCAGGTGGGGCAGAGGATGGAGGAATTAGGTCTCACCCACAGCACATCCCACACACACTTGATCATCTTTATAGTGTTTTCTTGGAGCCTTCTCCCTGCATATTTTATTTTTTGGCTCAGGAGACGCAGTGATCAGGGCCTGAATACAGAACAGTTCAGCACGCAAGAGTAACGCGAGACCTTTTCAAGAGACGAATCAAAACCATTCTAATAAGAATTACTGCAGGTTTCAAAATCTTTGAAGAGGATTATTCAACCAGCCTGGCCCAGGAGTGAGAATCTGTCGTCCCAGCAGAATGCAGCAATCACAGCAAATCCAGAGGAGAAAGTAAAAAATCTCGGACTCAGTAGATCCATGTGGCAGCAGTTCTGCCAAGCACAGTGCCCTAATTTCTTGGCTGGGGTGCTAAGCACAGCCCTGCTCTCCTCCACATGGAGAAGCTTTGGGATCCCAGGAGGGAAAAGGAGCTGATATTCCTCTAGCCTCATCATAAAATAAATAAATATACCCATGTAGAAAAAGAAACCATTATCTCTGTTGGAAGTCAATGTATGAATGAATTCATCCTGCACTTCCTTATGGGGGATGGTTTATATAAACGTGACTCCTCACCCAAACAAGACACATCCTAGCCACAGGAAGCAGGTGGTCATAGCCCAATCAAAGCCACCTTTTATCAGCTGAGGCTCTTTACCATTATCTTGCTTTTGGACATAGGGATGCTTTTTCTCCTTCTCCAGAGCCTACTTCCCTTGCCATGAGCATGCCTTGGCTTGCCTGGCAGGCTGTGACAGTAGCCTTTGCTGGTCCTCTGCCTGCTACCCTCTATGCTGGCACAGAGGAACATAGAGGTGGACAGAGCTTTCCATTACATGCACTCAGCGTGGTGAAGGCAAAGGGAGTATGCAGAGGCAATGTGCTGAATAGCCGAGTTCTCCCACACGAGAACGGCGTATGCAAAGTCATCACCCATCCTCCCCAAATGCAGCCAGGACACTGCTGGGGAGAAACAGCCAGGCAGCACTGGAGCAGGACATGGAAGCACTTCTCACTCTGGAATGACAAGGAATGACAGAGCTGGCAGCAGGAGCCAGGGTTTGGGCCAAAGGAGCAGGAAGCCTTGGAGACAGCCGTGGTGGCAGGTATTCCTTTGCTGGGCTCTGGCACATCGCCCCCACTGCACACCACATCTCCATATGTGGCAGAGAGCCCATGGCAGCAGAACTGGCAGGGGACAGGGCTGTGTCCCCAAGGATGCTCTGTGGGGCATTGCTGGAGTAATCCACCTTGATTAGCTGCCTGTCTGAAGTACTGCCAGGTCTCAGAAACAGCTCTCGACAAAGCCCTTGGGTCTGGCACAGAACTGGCTCTGCATGCCTAGTGACAACCACATGCATGCCAAGAGGAGGCAGAACTGTTCCTCACTCTGCATGTCTTGGCTCCTTCACCCCCATTAATCCCACCAGGAATCCTCACCAATCTGTTATCTACTGGAGCAGCACAGAGCTGTACACCAAGGAAGCCTGGAAAATGTTGGCAGGACTTCCCTGAGCTGGGAAAGTGGAAGCAGAGTTCCCAGGGAGCTCTGGGATCAGGCTGAGCACCAAGGTGGCTTCTCTGAGGTCTAGTAAGGGGTGAGCCTTGCCCTGAAGCAGGAGCGCAGACAGTGCATGCCTCTCTGCTCCCCCAGTCCCTGGGGCACAGCCCAGGAGGGGACTTGCCAGCTCAGCCTGTTGCATACAGCCAGACTCATCCAGGCAGCAGATTCAAAATACCCTGGGAGCTCCAGAGAGAAGTGTGCGCACGTTTCCCCACCAGACATACAGAAAA
Organism: Rhea pennata; assembly: GCF_028389875.1. Lineage (NCBI taxonomy): Eukaryota > Metazoa > Chordata > Aves > Rheiformes > Rheidae > Rhea > Rhea pennata. Next base: position 7,303,887 of record NC_084678.1, read on the forward strand.
CATCATTGTTTAAGGTTGCAAAACTTACACGGTATCCCAAGCGAGTGAGATCCCTGCATGCCAGCGGTCCCTGTTCTCAGGCAGAGGAGATGGAAACCTCCTTCCCCTGGCCCAGAGCCTAGGCTGCAGGCAGCAGCAGGATGGGCCAGGCAGGCACAGACCATCCGGGATTTGGTGCCAGCAAGAAGCTGGACACTCAGGCTCGGGCTGCAGGCAAGATTTAGGAAGCAGCAGCTGCCGCAGTGAGAGAAGTCAGAGCACTGCTAAGCAAAATGGCCTCAACTCTCCAGCCACAGCATTACCTTCTCTGACAGCACCTCAAGATCTCTGGCAAAACAGTGTTATCCCACCAGGTGGGAAACAGCAGCATCCATACCTCTTTCCCCTGCTCCTTCTCTGCCCCACCATTTCCACCTTGTTAACCCTGCGCTGGAAATGGTTAGGGTTTGATTTTTTCATTATTTCTGCAGGGCAGGCTTAGCAGGTCTTGAGTTACTGTGAGAGATACCCGGACACCACAAAGAAGACACCAAGTGCATTGGAAGAGCCCTGGACTCTGGGGTATTGCAATAGCACTTGACACTGGAGTAAGTGCAAGTTCCACTGAGCCGCTCTGCTGCACAGCAGGCTCTCCCTCATAGGGCCTTTTGACTGGCCATTTTTTCCCCATTGGCTGGAGATTTTGTTTGCCCAGACCACTGACGTGATAGCTTGTTTGTGGAAGGCAGTGCTGAGCTCTCCAGTCACTCTGCACTCAGCCCTTGCAGGTTCTAGGTGTCTGACACAGCAAAATTCAAACCGCAGGGGGTTCATGCAGACACCAGAGCCCAGGACCAAAGAAAAGGAAAACCTCTGCATCAAAGCTCATAGGAGAGATCAGGGCACTCAAGCTGGGGGCTCTGGTGAGGCCAGGATGCCTGCTCCTGGCCAGGCTCCCTCCCTGCCTCCCTCAGTCAGCTCCAGAGCCAGACTCACAGCCCCTCAGACAGGCTGATGCATGTGTTCAGCCAAGCAACTAGGCATCCCAGGCCTTATGCAAATAACAGCTTTGGCAGAGGCTTACAAACCACTTGAACAGCCTCACATCAAACAGTTTGCCGAAAGGAAGGCATTAGCAGCAAGCAAAGCACCTCCCATAGGTTTGTGCCTTACAACATCCTCTATTCACACACCAAATCCCAGCAAAGGTCTCCACTCACAATCCAGGCACATTCTCCATTACAAGGTCAGGGTCATAAACCCACCATCATGGTGCAAATCACAGGCACCAGGATACCTGCCCACCCCACAAACAGCACAGCTTACCTGCACAGGGACCTTTCCAGCTGAGCTCAGTGCCACACTGCAGCAAAAAGCTTTTGGAGAGGAAGGAGGGCTTCATTTGTGGGAGGTGAGCATCGTTAGGACAGGGGAGACTGGATCTTTCCAGTCCCTGGGCCCAGCTGCAGAGGGGAAGTCATTTCCCATTCCTTTGGATAACCCCCTTCTCAGCAGGCACCCACTCCCCATTAGTGCCAGCTGCATCACAGTGGGGGAATCCTTCCTCTTCAGACCTAGCTGCGCCAAAGCGCACACAGATGCTCCTTTCCCTGGCAATTATGTAGGTTAATAACATGCAATGTGATGGCAAGACACAGGGAACCACAAAGCTATGTCAATATTTAGCTTTTACACATTCAGCTAATTAGAGAACAACCTGTGATTCCCTCTGAGGGAGGCATGCCTGCTTCACCCATCTCCCTCCCGTTCTGCAGGCTCACGGTTCAGATGGGGTATTTCTGAAGTTCAGTGGTCGCAAATGATCTGCCCCAAAATGCTTCTCACAGGCATTGGATGTCAGAAATCATTATACTAAATAAAGCTTCATGAATGATTCATGAAGCTGGAGTTCACATTAATCAGGGAGAGACGGGCAAAAGCAGAACCTTGTTACAGACTATTGTGTTATGTTCTCTCTCAGACAGACAAATGGAGAGATGAGGTTTGGACCTACAAGGCAACAGTCAGGGATATGGTGCAAATCAGAGAAACACCTCCAGTCCCACCACAGTCGGAGCCCAGCTGAGCAGAGCTCAAATGCAGGCAGTGGGCCATTGCCCAAATACCTTTCTGCTTCAGGAGTTCCTGAGACTCGATTGTATTAATAAGCCTGGGGCTGCTTGCACTGCTGTTCTGAGCATCCTCAGAAATGCACGACTGCTTTTCACATTAGCCCTGATCTCTGGCACTGTGCTGGGCCAATGGGCGACAGCCTGGGACTCATCTAATGACTTCTTGGCTCTGTGCAATGTGACCACTAAAAATAGAAAAATGTTTCTCTGAAATGTCATTATGAGGTTCCTTCAAGGGACTGGGCAAACTAGGCTTCTACCTAGATGCCACAGCCCGTCCCAGCATGCACTGTCCAAAACCATCTATTTTCTTAGGACACAAATGCCTTTTCCTTTGTTCCAAGACCTCAGAAAGGAGGTAAGTGGATGTGTCACCTCCTTGTACCTCAGTAGAGGGTGGGCTGCCCTCAGCATGGTGATTTTGGCGGAAGAAGGCAGTGAAGTGTCCAGGGGTTGCCAGCTTGTGCACAAGCAAGTGTCTGGGCCTGTTGCAAACAGCCAGGCTCAGTCACCAACCTCTCACCTTTAGGTCAGGCTCAGCATCCCCTGCTACTGCTTTGCTGCTTGTTCAGAATAATGATTCCTGGTAAAGAAACGGAACTACAACATACGCAACAAGCAGCCCAGCCAACTGTACAACAAGGAAAAATCCCCAGCTGCTGTGGTAAGTTCTGGGCTTTGAAATGAAAACATCAATGATTCTCCATCCAACAGTAAAGGCATATCAAAAAGGAGGCCTAAAAGCTGTTAAACATCTCTACTTCAATCAATCACTGTTCTGCAGCCTTCCTGGCACAAGGAGTGAGTCACTGAGCCCTGAATTACGACGGAGCTCATCCTCTGCTAAGGGCACCTCTGGCGACCAGGCCCGCCACCAGCAAGGGCCCCGTGACTCACCGCCGCAGCTCTGAGGTCAGCACGTGTGCACGTTTCCCCGCCACGTCTAGCCGCACGGCTGCAGGCGTCCCTCACCCCAGCTGCTATTGCCGTGCGGAGCAGCAACGCCGCAGCCAGGTCAGCGCTGAGCCCAGGCTGTCATTTGTCGTAGGAGCATCAGCTTCCGGAGGTGCAGCGGTCTGAGACCAGTGGCAGCACTGTGGTGTGAGCTGCTTTAGGGTGGCGGGCAGCACCGAGCTGGGGAAGGGGGTGTCAGCAGGGACAGCTGCGACAGGGGTCATGGATGCACAGGTGCACAGACGCAGAAGTGGCAAAACCCTTTGGAAAAACCTGCCAGATCTTGGCCACATCAATCTCTCAGGCCTGCGGTCCCCCCCCCCAGCATGTGTTTCCCCTGCAGTGGCAGCATTTACTGTAATAGCTTTGCATGGGGGAGAGCTCCGCAGCCCTTTCCAACCCCAAGGCACCCCACCAAGGCTGAATACACCATGGCAAAATGGGGTTTTTGGAGAAGTTACGGGGAGTTGGACCTGTTGGTGCTAATGGGGATGCTGCCCTGGTGCAAGGGGGGAAGGAGCAGAAGGGAGACGGCATGCTGGGGTGGCTGCCCCAGGGAGGGCAGGGATGGGGACAGGACTGGCCTGTTCTAGGCTGCCCTGGGTTTTTTTGCAGCCCATTGGCCCTACTTTGTTCTTTCCTAGGGAGCAAGAAGGCCAAGGGTAATTTCCAGATGGATCAAATCTGACAACTTTCCCGAATGTGGGCGGACAGACACAGGCCACTGCCTGGAAGCAGGAGGCAAGTTCCTGGGGACAAGGGAGGCCAACAGTGAGGGGGAAAAAATAAAAATTAACAGAAGTGTGGTCTTTTGCAAGCTTTCCATGTTGTTCTGCCACCTGTAGTCAGCTCGGTAGAGAGGAGGGGATGGTGGCAGAGACATTGCACTCAAGGGACAGCCGTGGCCAAATGTCCTGTTGGGCCTGAAGAACAGTCACAGTCCTCCCATGCAGACCACTGAGCCAAGGTGAGGTTTGGGGGATGCAGGGGAAAACAGGGGGTCCCTCAGTGTCCCTGCTCTACCATGGGGGGCCCCAGCTCCACCGAAAATTTGCACAGGGAGCCCGAGCGATGGGACCCTGGGGAGGAGCAGAGCGAGCCTCCCCCTCAGCCCCTGCCCTGCGCCCCGCTAGGCTCCTGGCAGTATTCGATTCTGTGTTCAAACGCAGAGCCCAGCCCAAAGTTAGTTGGAGGCAGATCTGCAGCAGAAGATAGGAGTGCACCGAGAATGCCAAACCACCAGGCCATTTCCACTTGCGAAATACCAAGATCATGACAGTTCATTAGCAATTAATATTCTGGCTCAAAATTTCCAGCTGGGTCATCACGGTGAGGCTGTGACTGAAGGGGCCAAACCCAAAGGACCAACATCACTCCCCAGCTTGAGAGGAGAGAAAGAAATCCCAGGGCAGGTTTGGCCACCCCTGCCCCTTCCAGTGCCGGCTCTGGTGCCTTCATCCATATTTGTTATAGTGCAAAGGTATTTGAAAAATAAACTGCCTCTCAGAAGCTGCATCTCCCTTTATCCCAACCCCTTCCTTGCACGCAGAGGCTGATTTCCAGCTTGTCTCCTCAAATCAGCGTAGGGCACCTTGGAGCCGTCACCCAGCTGTGACCAGTGGAGGTCGGACCACTGGCTTGGGACCTCCACATGCTCCCTGCAGTGACATTAGCCCAGATGTGCGTGGTTATGAAAGGAAAGGGCAAAGTAAGTGTCTGTACTTTAAGAGTCTGGGCAGAGGCAAGGGCTAGACTGCGCTCTTCATTACTAGCATGATTTGACTGCAATAGCATAAGATTTAATAACAATAAAATTTCTGTCTCCATCTTAACCTATTTCTCTCCTATAGGGGAAAGCAAGCAGCAAGCCTGTGTTGGGGTAGGAAGCCAGATTTGGGAGACAGGCTGCTTGTGTGAGCTTGGGTAAGTTGATTAGTCTCTGTGGCTATGTCTATACTAGTAAATTAAATGTGTCTGGGACCGCTCTGGCACCAAAGCCAGATGGCAGTGAACAAGCTGAATCCTCTCTGCTAAATTCTCCACCAAGCCATGTGGCCCCACGTCACCTGCCTCTGGAAACAGTCCTTGGCCCGCAGCAGCTCCCGGCCCACTGGGAATGGTCTGGGGAGGGCCACACGACCCACAGCGAGTCCTTGCCCAGGACCGCTCCAGCAGTTTAACGATACAGCCTCGGGACGACCTTGGCTTTACTGAATTTGTTACTGAAGATGTGTCCTGAGTACTGGAGGGCTGAGAAGCAGAGCCCTATCCCACCCGGGGCAGGGACTGAGCAGATGGAGTGGATACAGCATGTGGTAGACTGCAAGTCACTGGAAAACATGAGGATGAAGGCAACACATGCCTGCAACGTACTGCAAAGGCTATGCATGCCCTCCAGGAATGTAGAAGCCCTCCAAGTAATAAAAAAGTGCTCAGAAATGACTGGGCAACTTCCTATCCCCTAAGACACCAATATCTCCTTATCCCTTCTCCAGAGGTTCCCCATGTGTATAAAAAACAGCCACTACTGTGTTAAGATGCTCCAAATTTTCTCATGTTTCTTGTTATAGCTTCTGAGCTAACTGTGAGCCAAGATCCCCAGCAAGTTCAAGGTATTTTCATCAATCTTGCCTGGCTCTCAGGAAAACTCCAAGCCAAAGATGTCTCTGGCTGTCAGAGCTATGGGCAGCTTCCAGGTAATACCCCAAAAGCATGTCCCATGCCCACTGCAGATGAACGTCCATGCAGGGACTTAGCTGTGGGAGGAGGGAGGCTGGAAGCTGATAGGTATGTTGATGGACTTTAGCACAGTTTTAGGGCAGGCTCAGGTTTCACAGAGGCTGGTCAAATATTCTCCCCCAGCTACCTGCTGAGCAGACTGAGATCCCATCCACTTCAGCATCCCAGCAGCAGCGCCCCACAAGGGGCCTAAAAGGCAGCCAGGCGGGAGGGTGAGGACCCAGCAAGGGAGCCCACGCCAGGGCTCAAGCTCCTGGTGAAACCGGCTGCCACGTCCGCGCTGGCGTCCCGCAGTCGAGGGAGGACCGCAGGGCACAATGCTCCAATGACGGAGAGGGGACGCACGGACCAGACCCCTGCTGGGAGCTGGGGCTGGTGCTGTCTGTGCAGTCAGTGCCCGCGGATTCTGCAGGCGCAGTCAAGCACGCGGCGCCCTGGCTTGCAGTACCGGCGGCTGGCACTGCCCGTGGTGGTGCGGGCGTTGGAGGATGCCTTGTAGAGCAATGCTGCATGGGGACAGCAGATGGCCTGGGAAGAAGAAGCCCTAACCATCTCCTCTCACTGGAGCAACTTGCCTTTTGGAGCTCATGAGAAGCTTGGGGAGGCAAACACACCCAGGGGTGCAGAAACCAGCAGAAAACAGGAGTATTAAGGAAAACCTGAATGTCTTCACCACTGACAAATACGAGAACAGGCTTTTGCTTCTGTCCTAATTTAGCTCTTTCTCTCTGGAAAAGAATATTTTTAAATGCTTTGTGTTCTTGCCCCCAGCGTTAATCAGATATCATTTGCAGGCTGCTTCCCAGATCCCCCTGCATTTCCAGGTATGCTATCGCTCGCTGTTCTCTCTCCTGACCTCCCACGTGGTAGATTCCCAGTGGCTCTGGCCTTTCACAACGGATGTCCAAGGGTCTGAAAAGTGCTTTAAGATTTTTCTTTTAATTAAAGGAGCTCTGCAGACATCCTATATTCATTTATATTTTCCCCTATTTTTTTAATTTATTGCTACATCAGCTATTAAAAAAAAAAAGCCCAAAGTAAAAGGGAACAGAGCTGACACAAGCTGAGCGCCTTTCGGATGACTCACTGCATTACTGAAATGGCTGCTGGCTTCAGACTCACCCTGCCTCTGCGATTCGCTTCCAGGCTGCCGAAGAGAGCGTGGCGAGCGGCTCCTTCCCTCGTCTCCGCGCGGGGGATCTGCCACGTGGTTATTGACACAACCCCCCGCGGGTTTGGGAGGAGGAGGTATACCTTCCGCGAGGACCGGAGAAGAGGGGAAGACGTGAGAGGAAGAGATGGCGAGGCATTTCCAGCTGACCTGATTTTCTGCCTGTTCCCGTCTCCCCATCACTGCAAGTTAGCTCAGGAGTCAGGCTTGACGCGGGGAGCCGGCCGGCGCCGCACCGCGGAGGTGGAGCGGGCCGAGCAGCATCCTCCGCGGCTGGCATGCTCCACAGCCCTTCCACCACGCTCTGCCATAAAACACCCTCGAAATGGGGGTCTCTCTCCCCCGCGACGGCGTTTGAGCATAAATGAGAAGTCAGGCCAAAAAGCTCTGGTCGGCTAAAGGGTGAATCAATCTTTCTGCATCTCAAAATTGTGCAGCAAAGGGGAAATCCACTCGAGGCACCATTTGTGCTGCAGCCACATCCCCTCTGGGGGGATGTGAAGCCCCCGTAGCCCAGAGGCTACAAGCCCAGAGCACAAGCCGGTGTGAAGCCTTCGTAGCCCAGAGGATGAGCTTCCCTCTCCTGCAGTCATTTCCAAGCAGGGCTTTGCAGTGCAGCAGGGAAATACGGAGGGGTGCAAAGGTCCTGCGGGAGCTTTCCCACATGGATCCCCTCCTCCTTCCCAGTGTGAGAGAACAACCTATGGATGAGCCATGGCAGACGGGGCGCTTGACGGGCAGCAGCTCAGGGTGAAATCCTGCTCTCCATGGAAATTCCCAACACTCCTGGCCTCCCTTCCCACTGCAAGCAGCTGAAAGCAAAGCGTTCGATTGAGAGGATGTCCTCAGAGCTGCTGCAGACCAGGGCAAGCCTCCTTCCCAGTAAAATGGCTGTTTGGAAAATATTTTCAGGAGGCAAAAGGAAATGTGCCCTGATCACCATATGTCAGCGGCAGACATAGAAAGCTGCATTTGGGAGCCAGCCCTGCTCCCACCCCGGCCTCGCGCCGCAGGGGGCTCAGCATCGGCGGGAAGCTGTGCAGTCGCGTCTCTGATGCAAAGTGCTCAGATCAGACAAAGCTGGGTCTGTTTATCTTGCAGTTTCCAGCGATGCTCAGCCATCCCTAATTGCCATAAAAAATAAAAGCTTTTTGCTTCATATCACAGAACAGAGGAATTTCCCTCTGCTGTTTTTTTTTTCCCCTGCTGATTTTTTTTTTCTGAGGCCTCTCTCCAAGGCTTCCCTCCCCCCTCCCTCCGTGGTCTCCTGCCCATGGAAACAAGCACCCGGCACACACAGTCTGACACATCACACACGCGGAAACATGCTGATCCCCCCCACCGCAGCGAGCGAGATGGGGCTGGCACCGGCACAGACCAGCGGGAGGCAGGCGAGCAGGGAAGCAAGAGGATGCTCTCCCCCAAAACGAGCTATGAGAAGGCTGCTTGCAACCCAGGAGAAAGGTGAGTGCCTGCAGCGCACGCTGCAGTAATGAAGCCGACAGATAAAATCTGGCGCCCGGTGTGAAGTCTCGCCCCGCGCAAGCCTCCTGTCTGGCACAGCTGCTCCGTGCCGGCTGCCGGAGCGATGAGCCGTCGCTGCACGGACAGCTTCTTCCCTTTATCGTCTCTCTACGCTGCTACCTGACTTTTGGCAGAGTTTGCGGCTTGCAAAGGTCCCCGGGCCGTGCAGGCAGGGCCCCGCGTGGCCGCGGCAGCCTACTGACCTGAAATGCAGTTCATGCCGTGTCGACTGCCAAGGAGCCCCTGAGGCAGCAGCAGGGAGCTCCGGGGCCGGGGACGCCCTTCGCCCGGGGGTCAGCTCCGGTGCCTTACGGGTGCCCCGTCCCGAGCAGCGGGATGGAGCAGGGCTGCACAGATGGCGACCCCAAAGGCAGCGGCGCGTTGCTCACCCGGCCCAGGGCCGGGCCGGCGTTGGGCCCCCGCGCAGCCTGAGCGCGGAGTGAGGTCCCTGGCGCCCCGGACAGCAAGGCGCCCCGTGTCCCGCACGGCTCCGGGAGCCCGCGCGACCCTCTCACAGCTTCCCTGCAAGCAACGGAGGCCAGCGCTGGGCGAGAAGCAGCCTGCGCCCACCTCTAGCACCCCGCCGCCGCTGCTCCCCCCGGGCGGCCCGCGGGCTCTGCCGGCTCCTAAGGGCGCTTCAAGCAGGTAAGGGGACGGGGCGGCGACGGCTTGCCCGGGGCGGCCGGCAGGCCCACCCCGCGCTCAGCCCCGGCGGCCAGAAACCGCCCGCCCGCGCCGGGGCTGCGCCAGCTCGGGGCCGCTCTGGCCACAGCCCGCTCCTCGCGGCGCAATCCCCGCGGGACCAGCTCCCGCGGAACTTCAGCTCGCCGGGCAGACGGGACGGGCTTTCCCGAAGCCCGGGAACGGCCCGCGGCGAGAGCGAGGGCGGGAGGAGGGCGCGCTGCCGCCGCCGCCGCCGCCGCCGGAGCCGCCGGAGCCGCCGGAGCCGCGGGCGGGGCAGCGCGGCCGCCGCCGCCGCCCTCGGGGGCCCGACCCGGCTCCGCGGCCCGGCCGCCGCCGCCGCCCCTCGGGCCGCCGCGGCCGCCCTGCCCCGCGGCTGGCGGCGGAGCGGCAGCGCCGGCCGGTGCCGCCGCCGGGCGCGCAGGGCTCCGCGGCTCCGCGCCGGGCGCGCACGCTGCGGCGGGGGCGGCGCCGAGGCAGGTGAGCGGCGGCGCGGGGCGGCGGCGGCTGCCGGGACCCGCGGGCGCTGCAGGCACCCGCACCCCGGGGCGCGGCGGGGAGCGGGGCACCGGCGCCGCAGGGCACGGTGGGGACGGCGTCCGCGAGCCCCGGGGCACCGGCACCCCGGGCGGGGGTCGGCGTCCCGGAGCACTAGGGCAGTGGCGTCCCTGGACACAGCAGGGACCGGATTCCCGGAGCACGGCAGGGACCCGGGCAGCAGCATCCCGGGGCATTGCAGGCACCGGCGTCCCGGGGCGCGGCAGGCACCCGAGGCAGCAGCACCCCAGGGTGAGCGCGGATCCAGAGCAGCAGCGTGCTGGGTTGAGCAGCGGCTGGGGCAGCAGCAGCCCGGGATGAACAGGAACCAGGGATGCTCCTGCCGGCCTCTCTGCAGGCAGGGTAGGAATCCCCTCTCTGCCGGGGGGGGGGGGTGCCCCCCCGGGAGCCCCCGAGCGCAGGGCAGGGGCTGGGAGTCCCCTCTGGAGGGGGGAGTGTGAACCCACTGCATGGACCTGGGAGCAGGAGGCTGGCACAGGGCAGGGCATCATCCGCTGCATTGGCTGGGCTGCCCGCTCGGAGAAGACACCCGAGCAGCTGGCAGCACCCCCAGCCCGCACCCCGAAGGGAGCAGAGAACAGCTAGCGGCAGGAAGACCCCTTCCATGCTCCCCACCAGGGAAATCCCCCCCCCATCCCCAAAGAAAAGGCTTGGTCCTGACCATCCTCTGTGACTCCTCCACACAACGCTGCAGTGGCACTTTTGTATGACAGCAAAGCAAGCCTCTCCCCAGTCCTGCTCCAGCTGCCCCAGTGCACGGCTGGCGGGGACGCCACCCCGGTGTGAGCCAGCCCTTCTCCCCCTGCCTGGCACCCTGTGGGGCGCCTTCGTCCCCACTGCAGTCTCGTGGCACCCCAGAGACAGGAGTTTCTCCAGCAGTTTGCAACTGCCACCCCTGCGCCCCTGCAGCATGGGGGGCCACAGTCCCAGCGCAGCAGGGGGCTGCAGGCGGAGGAGGAAGGGTTTCCTCCTTCCCTCCCCATTTCTAAAGGCTCCTCCGAGAGAAGTCACACGACTCCCGGCTGGGAAGCCTCGCTGAGCTGTAAGTACAGGGCTTTTTATTTGGACTGTTAATCTAAATCCATTGTACTGATTGGAAAAGCCCCTGTTTGCATTACTACTTGCACTTGCTGCATCCTCACTTGAATGTAAATTAGGATCTTCCTTCCTACTCCCTTGGGTCCCCTCTGCCAGTTAGAATAAATATACATAACTTCCATTTGAAAGCCTTTAAGAAAAAAATACGTTGTCAAGGGAAACTCTTCTAGCATTTCTTACATATATGCTTGATCTGTTTTTATATTTTTTACTGTCACAGATGCATAGGTCAGAGATTTTTTTCTCTGCAAGATACGTATTCATTTGAAAACCCAACACCCAGATCACATGGAGCTCGTGTAATTCAGACGGGTGTTTCCTTAAAACAGCTTACAATATGTATCAAAATTTATCAGACTAGGATTATCTGTTTTTTCCCCCAATATTTAATGTAAATTTTGGGGGACTAGAGGAAACCAAGAATTCCAATGTTCTTGTGACTAAATGAAGGATTTTTCTTTTAACTATAGAGAAATTTTGCAAATTCACATTGCTCCAGACAGACACATTTGTATTCTCTGTCCATTGTGCTTTTTAAAAAATCCCAACCTTCCCGGAGTAGGCTTCTGCTCTCCACCAGCTGTTCCCGCAAGTGTAAGTCAGGGCCGTGCTTTGATAATGCAACAGGGGAGATCGCGCCGGGGCGTAGTTCATGCCTCGGTTTTGTTTTAAAGGTGAGTGTAGCTATTCATGACACAGAGTCAAAAATGAGCTACCAAACTATTAATCGCTGCTTTAGATTTCTAGAGGAAAGCGCTATGTGGGCACAAATAATTTGCTCTCCAGAAACGAGCAGCGGATCGGAGAACCTCGGGCAGTTCGCAGCCCTTCTCCTCCCCTGCGTTCTGCGCGGCGAGGAGGGCTTTCCCGCTCGCGCCAAGGCTTCCACGTCCCTGCCGCCCGCCCTGCGTCTCCCGCGGGGCGGGAGGGGGCTGCGAGGGGAGGCCCCCGCCACCGCCCGCTCGCGCTGCGCCCCGGCCCCGGCTCCCCCAGGCCGCCCGCGCCTTCCTGACGATTTCGGCGACGTTTCGCCCCGTCTCCCTGCCGGTGCCGTGCTCCCGTGCAGCGAGGGCTCCGGGCTCCGGGCCGAGGCGACGGGCCGTGCGGGGCCCCCCACGCGCTCCCCACGCGCCCCCCCACGCGCCCCCCCACACGCCCCGTGTGCGTTTGGCGCACGAATGCACGAGCTCCTTCTGGAAGGAGCCTGGGTTAGTCATCGCAGCTCCGCAGATGGGCTGCGTGGATGCCGTCCCCGGAAAAGAGAATCTGTCACAGAAAATCCCGTTTATCCCCGGAAAGGCGCGCTAACCCCTCTTTACTTCCATGCTTTTGTCTTAAGCGTTAAGGAAGCGGAGCCTTTTTTCCTCCCTTCGAAAGGGGAGGCCGGGGGGCCCCGAGGCTCGTCGCAGGACGGGGCCCTTCTCCAGGCCCCGGGGAAGGTGCGGCACTCGTGCCAGCGCGCCAAGCTTGCTCCCGTGAGGAAGCCCAGAGCCCCTTTCCCCGCTCCAGCGCCTGCCCCGCGAACCCCGCCGGCCGGTTCCCGCGGAGCCCGGGGGATCAGGACTGTCCCGAGCGGCAGGGCGCACAGGCGGGAAGTCGGCCCGCGGCGCGGGCACCGGCACCAGCCTCGGACGCTGGCGTCGGCCGCGACCTCGGCGCTGCCACTGTGGTTACCGCGGCCTTTTCTCCCCAATCCTGCTGCCCCTGTGGCCTGAAGGTCGGAAAACTTCCGCAGGTGACCCCAGGCGGAGAGGGGAAGGGTTTCTCTGATAAGCTGACGCATTAAAACCTCCGAGGGAAGCCGTGGAGAGCGGAGAGCGCCTAGTCTGGAGGGCACAGACGCCTTAATCACCACGACAGCACGTGCAAAACTCGTGTCGCTAACAGCAGCGACTCTGGAAGCACCAGCAGCGCTCAGGAGCGGGCGAAAACAATGGAAACAGCGGGTTTGGCTTGGTTTGGCTTGGTTTGGCTTGGTTTGGCTTGGTTTGGCTTGGTTTGGTTTTCCAAAGTAGCTGATGTGTGTGTTGGGGAAATGTAATTCCTGAACTGGGAGAGCAATCCGATGCCCCTCCGGGCAACCAGGGGCCCCCGGGGCCCGGGGCAGCGGCGCAGGCACCCTGCGCTTGCCGCTACCGAAAGCCGCCGGGAAGCGCTCGTGGGTGCCCGGCTCCCGCGGGCGCACGGGGCTTTCCCTGGGGGCACGCGCAGCGCCGGGCGCCCGCCGGAAAACGGCCCCGTGGAGCTCTGTGTAACGCACGGGGCAGGGGAAGAGTCTCGTAAAAGATCACAAACGGAGTATTTGCCTTTTTATTTTAAATCCCCTGTTGAGATGGATAAGTACGTTTTAAGGTGGTGAATACTTTGTTTGATGCTATGGTTATTTCACATTGGAAGATGGAATTTGCATGGAAAACTCCAATGTCCTGATACTTTTAAAATCCTGAAATAGGCGAGAAATCAAAACTTTGATTTTTTTTCTCCCCAGTAATGTACATTTTTTTAACTCACTCATCAATGATTCTGAATCATGTTTTTGTTATGTTTCAATATTGTAAAAATAATCTTAATATTTTACATGATAGAACACACAAGATGAAACAAAGCAGCCAGATGAAGTGTTTTGACACTTCTTCCTCTGAAATTCTCCCTAAAACTGACACCTTCTGTGAAAACACTTTGATTTGGCAAAACTGCCGTTGCTAATGGGTAGATGGTACCATCTAGGACTTTTTCAACAGGGCTAATTAGCAACGTCGGTAGGTAGGCTACGAAGCTCTTTGGCAGATTTGATGAGCACTGGGCAGCACAAGATCTGTTTGTTCAACGGGGGAGGTTCTTTGGGGGATAAATCCTCTCTCCAGTGACTAATTATCCATTCGAACAAGGAGGCCCTTGTAGATAAGATGCTGGAGGAGCAGTAAATGGCCTTTCTTAGTCCATTCATGGTCTACAAAGGAGTTAAAAAAGGGAGGGAAAACTTTGACCTGGAAAAAATCTGTTTTTTTTCTTTCTATAACAAAGAAAAAAATGCCCACAGCTGCTTCTCTCCCCTCCCCTCTCCCCAGTCCTCACTTTTCAAAATGCAGACAAAATCCCCTCCCTTCCCCCAGGTGCTTTTGGCCCTAGCTTTCCCCAGTAGTGTGGCTGTGGCCAGTGCGAGGGGAGTGCCGGAGGTGTGAGGCCCTCCAGCTCTGCTGTGTGTTGTCTGCAGGTGGAACCCGCTCTGCTGATCATGGTCAACAAGACCTTAAATTACTGGGGTCCCGACTTTGAGGAGGACGTTATCAACATCAATGTGGGGGGTCTGAGAAGAAGGCTCAGCTCCAGCGCCCTCTCCAAGTTCCCCGACACCCGCCTAGGGCGCTTGCTCTCCTGTGACTCAGAGGAGTCCATCCTGCAGCTCTGCGATGACTATGATGTGAGTGCCAGGGAGTTCTACTTCGACCGAAACCCGGGCTTCTTCCTCTACGTTCTCCACTTCTACCAGACGGGGAAGCTGCACGTCATGGAGGAGCTGTGCGTCTTCTCCTTCTGCCAGGAAATCGAGTACTGGGGCATCAATGAGTTCTTCCTGGATTCCTGCTGCAGCTACCGCTATCACGAGCGCAAGCTGGAAAGCCGGCACCACAACTGGGATGAGGAGAGTGAGGTCAGCAGTGTGGACACCTCTCCCGATGAAATATCCGATATCAACCATGACCTGCTGCGCTACAGCACGCTGCGCTGTGGCAACGTGCGCAAACGCCTCTGGCTCACCATGGAGAACCCTGGCTACTCCATCCCCAGCAAACTCTTCAGCTTTGTGTCCATCAGTGTGGTGCTGGTTTCCATAGCGACCATGTGCATCCACAGCATGCCTGAGTACCAGGAGGTGGATGAGAATGGCAATGTGCTAGATGAACCTGTCCTGCACAAACTGGAGTACTTCTGCATCTCCTGGTTTACCTTTGAAGTGTCTTCCCGCCTCCTGCTCTCACCCAACCCCAGGAAGTTCTTCAAGCACCCGCTGAACCTGATTGACATTGTCTCAGTGCTGCCGTTCTACTTCACTCTCTTGGTGGACGTGACCATGGGCAGCGACTCGGAGCTGGGCAACCTGGGCAAGGTTGTGCAGGTGTTCCGGCTCATGCGGATATTCCGGGTGCTCAAGCTGGCTCGGCACTCCACTGGACTGAGGTCGCTGGGGGCCACCTTGAAGGTAAACTAGCTCTTAATCTCCTTATCTACTCCTTTAGTGTCTGGGCAAGAAAGTGGCTTCTGGGATGGCAGGGAAACATGGAGATATCCATTGCCAGTGAACCACAAGTTCTGGGTGGTGTCTGGCAAGCTTGCTGGGGGTGGTGGGCTGGGCTGCGCCACTGGTTTGTGTGTGCTAAACCAATCTAGTGTGAGGAGAACTGCTTTAGCCTTCTTTATGCTCAGACTAAGAGCAAACGGGAATTCATAGAATCATAGAGTTGGTAAGGTAGGAAGGGACCTCTGGAGATTGTCTTGTCCAACCCCCCTACTCAAGCAGGGTCACCTAGAACATGTTAGACAGGGTTGCATCCAGGCGGGCTTTGAATGTCTCCACAGAAGGAGACTCCACAACCTCTCTGGGCAACCTGGTCCAGCGCTCTGTCACTCTCACACGGAAGAAATTCCCCCTCACGGTCAGGCAGAACTTCCTGTGCTTCAGTTTCTGCCCATTGCCTCTTGTCCAGACACACGGGACAACTGAAAAGAGTTTGTCCCCATCCCCTTGACACCCTCCCTTCAGGTACTTGTACACATTGATAAGATCCCCCCTCAGTCTTCTCTTCCCCAGGCTGAACAGGCCCAGCTCTCGCAGCCGTTCCTCATAGGGCAGCTGCTCCAGCCGTGGACTCTCTCCAGTAGCTCCATGTCTCTCTCATACTGGGGAGCCCAGAACTGGACACAGTACTCGAGATGAGGCCTCCCCAGGGCTGAGTAGAGGGGCAGGATCACCTCCCTCAACCTGCGGGCAACACTCTTCCTAATGCACCCCAGGAGACCATTGGCCTTCCTGGCCACAAGGGCACATTGCTGGCTCATGGTCAACCTGTCATCCCCCAGCACTCCCAGGTCCTTCTCTGCAGAGCTGCTCTCCAGAAGGTCAGCCCCCAGCTTGTCCTGGTGCCTAGGGCTATTTCTCCCTAGGTGCAGGACCCTGCACTTGCTGAACCTCAGGAGGTTCCTCTCTACCCAGCTCTCCAGCCTGTCCAGGTCTCTCTGAATGGCAGCACAGCCCTCAGGTGTGTCAGCCACTCCTCCCAGCTTGGGATCATCAGCAGACCTGCTGAGGGGGCACTCTGTCCCCTCATCCAGGTCATTGATGAAGAAGTTGAACAGGATGGGACGCAGTCCTGAGCCCTGGGAGACACCACTAGCCACAGGCCTCCAACTAGACTCCAGGCCACTGATGACGACCCTCTGGGCTTTGCCTTTCAGCCAGTTCTCAATCCACCTCACTGTCCACTCGTCTAACCCACACTTCCTGAGCTTATCTGGGAGGATGTTACGGGAGACAGTGTCAAAAGCCTTGCTGAAGTCAAGGTACACAACGTCCACTGCTCTTCCCTCATCTACCCAGCCAGTCATTCCATCCTAGAAGTCTATCAGAGTGGTTAAGCAGGATTTCCCCTTGGTGAATCCATGCTGGCCAGTTCTGATAACTTCTTTTCCTCCATATGCTTGGAGATGACATCCAGAATGAGCTGTTCCATCACCTTTCCAGGGATGGAGGTGGGGCTGACTGGCCTATAGTTGCCTGGGTCCTCCTTCTTGCCCTTTTTGAAGACTGGAGTGACACTGACTTTCTCCCAGTCCTCAGGCACCTATCCAGTTCTCCAGAACCTTTCAAATATGATAGAAAGCGGCCTGGCAACAACATCCGCCAGCTCCCTCAGTACCCGTGAGTGCATCCCATCCAGGCCCACGGATTTGTGGATGTCAAGCTTGCCCAGAAGATCTCTAACCCAATCCCTCTTGACCAAAGGAAAGTCTTCCTTTCTTCAGACTTTCTCCCTCACGTCCACGCTCTGGGATTCATGGGGGCTGCCCTTAGCAGTGAAGACTGAAGCAAAGAAGGCATTCAGTAATTCTGCCTTCTCTGTATCCCTTGTCACCAGGGCCCCCACCCCATTCAGTAGTGAGCCCACATTTTCCCCAGTCCTCCTCTTGCTGCTGATGTATTTGAAGAATCCCTTCCTATTGTCCTTAACATCCCACTGGTGATGCCCCATTTCTTACTGCTGCGGCATGTTGCTCAAGCCAGTGAGGGATGTCCTGGGGTTGGCAAGATTTGCCAGAGCTAGACCAGCTCTGATAGGTGAGCTACTGGGACAACCTGTGGGTATGGCTCAGGGGAGGACAGGCAGCAGTAAAGGTCTTCTGCTGACTTATCCTAGAAGTCCCGCAAGGTATCAGAAAAGGTGGGAAAGCTTTCAAAATCCTCGAAACCTGCTGCAGGTATGGGCCAGGGAGGATTGTTTGAAAAGAAAGAAGCCTGAAGTCCTATCTGCATCCTATTTCTTTCTGGAAATCCACCTTGGAAGAACATTTAGCAAATGACAGACTCATGTAAAACTGCTTTCAGAATTTAAATAAAATTGTACATGTGGGAAGGGCTCTCTGCACCTTTTCAATGCTCCATTTAAGCATAGATGACACATTGCAGCAGGGCAGGGACTGATGGGCTCATTTGCAAGTTATTAAGCAGCAGAAAAGATCTGGGGATCCAGAAGCGTCCTAGCTCTGGCTCTCGGTGAGCCACTGATTCACCGAGTGACGTGATAGAAAGTGCTGCTTCTCGGAGACTCCAGAGCCAGCTGTAAATGGGGATAAGCGAAGACACAAATCTGACGCAGCAGCTTGGCATTGTGATTTACTGGGCACATAAATTACAACATCTTGTTGATCGTAATTTACTTCCTCCTGCAAGTGCATAAAGCAGCAGTGGAGGAATAAAACTTATTAACAGCCAGGAAGTGGGAGCGAGGTCTGTGGCAAGTGGAGTAATCGTTCCCCTGCCACGAAGACGCTAGCAGAGGGATCTCTGCCATTTGTGCATCGTAAACTCTGAATGGTCTTCCAATTGCAGAGGGCTTGATCCAGGGTCTATTTAATTTGATGAGAGTCTTCCCACATATTCTTCCAGTCTTGCAGCCAGGGAACAAGCAGCTCCAGGAATGGTTTTGCTGCAAAACGCATCCAGCCGCATTGCTTCCCAGGTACCCGCTGGTACTCTTCTACCTCAGCTCCTGCCCCAGCTCCCAGCCCTGCAGAGCTGCCCATGCAGCGTTGCTCTCTCTTCTTCCCTCCTGCTGTGCACTGACATCTGTTATAGCTATTACACTTCCAAGGTGCAGGTTTGATGCATGTCTCCTGCTGCTGTGCAATAGGTGTTAGACAGTAATTTAGGCCTCCACAGTGATCTACTGAAGTTGCTATCTGCCACCATAGGGGCCTAAGTACACAAATAAATTGGCAGAGTCGGAGCTGCATGTCCCCTGTCACTCCGCTTTTGCTGCATCTGCACCAGCCACCCCAGAGTGGGGTCTGCTTGACATTGCTATACGTGGTCCCCATCTAGTTATCTCTAGACAGCAGCCTAGGGCTCAAACTGAGCCCCTTCATTGCATTTTTCTGTTGTTGTGTTGGAGGAAAATGTCTGGCACACTCCAAGGAGGGAAAGGAGCCTGTGTATGACCCATCAAAGTCCCTAACTTGAAGGCCCTCACTGAATGGGAAAAGCAGCCCTAGACCTTGCATAGCAGGGAGCCCCAGTGTGTTGGCCAGTATTGGGGTGGCTATTTCACAGGGACCTGCCCTTGGCTGAGGTTGCTGCCCCTGTAGACAGCTGCTTTTTGGCCCAATATGCCCACGTGAACCAGAACTGTGGCTGCCCACCTCTCGTTCAATGAGAAAACCATGCATTTTGAGGATAAATGGCAGCAGCCAGTGTCTGAAGATCAGCCAGGAGATCTCTGGAGCCTCTTGTGTGCCATGAGCCCTGCCCCTGCCCCTGTTTGTAAATCAGAGTGGTAGGAGCTATCAAACTGCTCTCTTCTCCCTCCCCTTCACCCTCCAACACATCCCAGGGACGTAATAGATACTCTTTAAAAATGCATAAGATTATCTGACCCTGCTTCTCCCAGACGGGGACCTATGCTTGTTAAGCTCCAGCCAGGTGGGTCTTTCATGGCCAGCTGATACACACCTGAAACTCAGTGAGTTTGAGCTGTCTGTCCTCCTTGAGCCCGTTTGCAGCCACAGGCAACAATGGAGAAGGGGAGTATTATTTCTTACTCTCTACTGTGAATCCACCTCCTTTATTTCTTGTCTTGACCATGGAAGCTCTTTTCTCCACATTCTTTGCTGTTTGCTTTTCTCAAATGGTATTTCTTTTAGTCATAATATGGTCTCCCATAAAGCATTCCTTGGCTGTTAGGAGACTGAAATCAGAGCTCTGATTTCCTTACTCCAAAAGATGAAGCACAAGTTGGCGATCACTGCCCAGAAACATCAGAGAAATGACTGAACTGCAACGGGACCATTCCTGGGTGGAAAGCCTGACATGCTGGCTCACACCAGATCAGCAGCACTGGGATTCCTTCAGCACTTGCTGGTGGTTAGTCTGAACTTGCTAGAAAATGTGAGGCTTGCAGACCCTGCCGGGCTATGGTAGATGCTCTTCTTGGTGTGCGAGGCTTTAAGAGCAGGCTTTCAGGTAGAGTTTACTTGGTGGTTGCCCATAACTCTGCTCCCAGCCCCACATGGGACAAATCATGGGAGTACCCTTCAAGAAGGTCAACAGAAAGGACACAGCCAGCAAACACTTGACTGGATGAAACCCCAGCTCAGTGCTCCTGCCTACTAGCCTGGTTCCTCCTCCCATGATATAGCACCAAATGCTTACCATCGGTCCTGGGTAGTAGGGTAGAGCTAGTTGCTCTCCACTGGAGTGTTCAGCAGGGCAGGACAAGGCTTCTCCTTCAGGGTCTATCCTGTCATCTCCTTCAGCTTCACAGCCCTCTTCCCTGCCTTCCCCATATCTCCATCTCTCTGAATGTTTCTCAGCTCAGAGGTCACCAGTTCATTTTGGTATCATTTTGATTTTAACCCATGTCCATCTCTGCTACACTGCAGAGCTCTTGGCATACATCTTGCAAGACATGTGGTAGGGACAGGATCTGGGTGCTGATTTTGGTTCCATCACCAGAGTTGGCCTGTGATGGTCTGACCAGTCCCAACTTGTCCTCCATCAATCACCTTCCTGGCTTCACTTGCTGCCAGCCCCATCTGTGCACAACTTTTTTCCCACAGCAGTCTTTCAGCATGTGCTTATATTTTGCTCAAAAATGAAAAATATCAAAGGAAAAAAGGCATCAAAAATATTTCAGTTTGAAAACAGAGGAGCTAAGGACTCCTAAAGGAACTTTGCAGCACACTTTGGCATTTATCCATCCTGCTTCAGCCTCTGACAGATCCACATGGCAGGGGCAGTTTGGGTATCTTGTAACCCACCCAGGCTCCCCCCCCCCATGGTGTTTGGGCTCACATATCCCTTTGGAGTTGGGCTTGCTGGGATGGGTGCATGGTCGTGAGCCCAGGCCTGTAGCACCTAGGGGAGATGAGGTGCTGAGACCCAGCTGCAGCTCAGCAACCCCAGGCTGTTTAACAGATCCCAAACCAAAGCATTTCAGACCAGTTGGAGGGCTGGGTGTGCTTCATTTCAGGTTAGCTCTGAGGCAGAACGGTGTGTTTTGCTCTGAGCATCCCACAGAGAAGCAACAAAACCTGAAGGGAAATGCAATTATCTCAGAAACAGCGGTTTCAGTAAGAAAAAAACCCACCTCTCCCCTCAAGAACCACCCCCTACTCGCTCGCTCATCATTTCGTTGCGGATCGATCAGTTCATCCTTCCTCGGCTGCCCACTGGCAAGCTCATTAGGCTGCCCACTGCGGAGCTCATTAGGGTGCAGGCAGTGGCACTGGGCTGGGGGGGATCTGCTGCCTGGTTGGTGCCTCCCAGTTCCAGCTGGGCCTGGGCAGGCGGGCAGCAGGGCTGGGAGGGCTCCCGCAGCCCCAGCCCAGCTGCGATGTGCAATGCAGGACAGCAGCCCATAGCCAGGATGAGCAACAGGAGGGGAGGTGGCCAGGAAAGGGCCCATCTGGGATCAGCACCCACCAAGTTCCCGGAGCAAAGCCATTTGCAGGACAGAGGATGTCAGGGCAGAGACAACGAGGATTTCTGGCTGGTGATTTCCCACGTCAGAAGCAGGGAATTGAGAGTTTACTCCAGCCTCTTCCTGCACAGGCTCAGATTAGATGCATTTGGGGTTGCCACGGTACCCTGTGGGATTGATGCCCTGGGGACACGCTCTGGGGCTCCCTGGGCGACCAGCTGGGGTGAATCTCGTGATGCTGTTGTTCTCGCGCTGTTGCTGGACCTGCTCTATGCATTTGGGAGACATTTGAGCTGGGACTGCAACAGCATCTCTCCCTGGCACACAGCTGAGTAGGAAAAAGAAATCTTGAATTTGCACATGGGCAACAGAGTGTCCCGGGGAGCAGGGGCCGAGGAGAAGCAGGTAGTGGTGGTCTGTGCTTCCTCCTGTGTTCCTGCAAAGGAAGGTAGCCCTCAGCCCGATGGACAGATAATCCCAGCAGTACGATTGTGCTCAACCCCTTTCTAATGTTAATAAAGAAATGCCAGCAATTAAAAGCCCACGTCCTACCTGAACACAGGAAAAAGGCACTGAAGCCATGATGTGGGGGCTGTGCAGGACCAGGAAAGAGCTAGTCTGGAGAGCATCCCATGTACAGAGGGGAGCAGGGGGCTGCATTCAAAGTGATCTGCAAAGGATCTGTCCCAGTTCAGGGGGTTTCCTGCTGCGGGTGCTCATCCGCATGGGGTGAGGCCATCAGCAAGCCATGGCTGCTACACCCCAACATCCCGTGAGCTGGGAAAGGGGCTGGCAGCAGAAACTACTGCAGCTGCCTTGGCTGCTCCTGCACCCATGGGCCCTGAGGTGAAAGACAGGGGGCCACTGGCTGCAGACCAGCACCCAGCTGGCTCCTGGGCAGGGCAGGGCAGAGGGCAGGAGGCAGGACAGCAGGATGGCAGGTGCTGGGCCATGCTGACAGCCCGGCTCTCCAGCAAAGGACACGTCTCCTTGCCTGCCTGTGAAGCAGCAAGCCCACTCAGGGCACCTGGACATACAGTGGTGCTGGGATCTCCTCAGCTCTGAGCTTCTTGGAGTCCTCTGGTACCTGCAGCCAATCCAGGGGGCATGCTAAAGCAGGACCCTGGGGGAGGTCAAGGTTAGATGGACCCTGGCTATGGTGTCTGGCGAGAGGGACCTGTGCCTTCCCTGCAGAGTGGCACAGCTCTGCCTGGGCGAAAGCCTCCACGAGAGCTGAGCTGAGCAACCCTTGGCCAAGCAAGCTGGGGCATTGTGGGGACAGCACGGGACTCTGGGCTAAAACGTAGGCTACAGCTTGAGCTGAGCCTGCAGCAAGGACGCGCATCCTCTCCATGCTCGCACATCGCTGGCGGCTCGAGAAAAGTGATACAAATCACTTCACTTAGAGGCTGCCTATTAGATGATTGCTGGGGACCTGCCAAGATAAAAGGAAAATGTGTTTAAATGTTATTAGCCAAGATCAGGTTAGAAGCCGTGTTGGAGGCCGGGGAAAGGCGTCTGCGCTGGGAAGCCCAGGGCTCCTTCCCCTCGTGGGACCGGGTGAAGAAGGTGGAGGGATGGCTGCAAGGAGGAGGTGATGGGGAAAGGCTGGTTGCCGGGGCCGTCCCACGCACTCCGGGGGGTCTCACGCAGCGCGCCCACCGCGCCGTATCCGCTGGGTCAGCACGCGGGTCCCTCGGCAGAGGCGTCCCCCCATGCTCTGCCCGGCCCCGCTCGGGGCTCCCGCGCCCATCAGTCGTTCTCGCCCCGCTGCGAGAGCCTGTGGGGGTCTGGAGCCCACGGCCAGCACGAGCCACGTCCCAGCCAGCTCTCGCCCGGGCGCTCCCGGCCTCTGTCCCGCTCTGAGCCTCCCCGGCCACGGCCGCCCCGTGCCTGCGGTGCTGCCCGCAGCCCCGCGGTTCCCGCCGCGTGCCTCGGCACGGGGGGCAGCCTGGGCCCTTGCCGCGGAGGGGGAGAGCAGCGCCGGCTCGGGAGCTGGCTGGGGGGACAGCGCTGCTTTCCTTGGACGCCTACAACGAGCCCCAACCTTTTGCAGCCAAACGCGCTGCTCACGCCAGCGCTGCGTCTCCCCTCCAAGTTCCCCTTTCTGTCCCAGGACAGGCAGGAGCGGGACGGTGCTGCGGGACGGTGCTGCGATAGGAAAGAGGGACCAGGCTGTGCACCGCGCTTCTAGGAGAGCCTGAGGCAGAGCTGCGCAAAGGCCCGAGGGACCGTCAGGGAACCGTGGAGGTGTGCAGGAAGGGCTGCTTCGCGTTCGTGCTGCGGCAGCCTGGGTTCCTGGCCCCAGCGGTGGTTCCTGGCCTCTGCTGACCTTCTCCCTGCTCTGCCTTTCAGCACAGCTACAGGGAAGTGGGGATCCTGCTGCTCTACTTGGCTGTGGGGGTGTCCGTCTTCTCCGGTGTGGCCTACACAGCAGAGAAGGAGGAAGATGTTGGCTTCGACACCATCCCAGCCTGCTGGTGGTGGGGGACGGTCAGCATGACAACCGTGGGATATGGCGACGTGGTGCCTGTCACTGTGGCTGGCAAGCTGGCAGCCTCGGGCTGCATCTTGGGTGGGATCCTCGTCGTGGCATTGCCCATCACCATCATCTTCAACAAGTTTTCCCACTTCTACCGCAAGCAGAAAGCCCTGGAGGCTGCCGTGAGGAACAGTGAGAAAAAAGATCCTGAGGACCTGGAGAACTCCTCCAGCCAGAACCAAGACTCGGAGGCCCTGAGCGAAACCTCCCTGGGCAGAGGCAGCCCAGACCGCCACAGCCTGACGAAGGGTATTCTCCCTGCTCCTTGAACCCCCGAGCCAGAGCTGATGGCACCGGGAGGCACAGAGGACTTGGTTCACATGGTACGATCCTTCTTTCATAACCAGCTTGCTCACTGTGAGTGCAGCGAGAGCTGAAGCCCTGGCAGGGCTCGCACATGACACTGCTGTTGCACAAGAACAACACCAAGAAGCCATCAGCTAACACAAGAGTGGACTCATGGTGGCCAGATTCTTCAGGTAGCCATCTCGCCTCCTTAGCCCACTACACAGTATCTGGCGTAATCCATCCCCATGCGAAGGACAGAAGGGATCAAAGGAGACGTCCATCGGGTGCCAGCTGTTTCCAACACCCACGGAGGCAGGAAGCAGCAGCTGTACCTGTTTGGGTACAGCCTTTCCCCAGTGAGGGCCATGCTGTCCACACTCCCCTGGGACTGGCAAACTGAGACAAAGGCACAAGACATACTCACTGCCTTGGAGACAGAAAAGAAGCAAGTGAGAAAAAAAGAAATACAGAAGCAGAGGGTTGTTGAACACGGCCCCAGTGCCTCCAAATCAGGCACTACTCTGACTGACTGAAGGGTGATTTTCCTCTACCCTGAAAGTTTTGTATCATCTAGGGTAAGATTAAAAAGCTCCTCTCACTCAACCCCCACCCCAGAGGCATAAAGTCCGTGCCACAGCCTGCTAGCAGCGGAGGTTTCCAAAGCAGTAAGGGTGAGCCAGTCCCTCAAACCATGCTGGCTGCCCTTGCAGATCTTGAGCAACCTTGGTATAAACTCTGCCCCAACCTCTTCCTACCCACAAGCCCTCAGCTGGCAGAGGTCTCAGATGGTTTAGTTCCCCAGCAGGCAATGGGAAAAAGGATAAGGCAGAAAATGAGGTTGTAAGGGATGACATACGGTGTCCAGGTAGGACAAGTCCCACTTTCCTCATCCCCTGCAGCAATACTGACAAGACTCGATCTTCTTTAGACAGTGTACTGAGCCCAACCTTGTTGACACTGGTGCAGGACCCTCCACCCCACCCTCTGCCTGCCCACCCCTGGCATCACCCTCTTGTCCCCCCTCTCATGAGTGCCAGCCAGCAAGATCAGGTCTGGCTCTCGCAGTTGGCATGGGCCAACAGCTGTTTGGTTCCTCCACTGAAAGAGCCTTTATCAAAAGAGGTGGGATTTAACTGCTCCCTCCCCTACTCCTACCCTTGCCCATTGCCTGCGGCGGGGGGCTGGGGAGAGCACAGCGCAGCTGGGGCTGCAGGGAGCACCCAGGGGTCTGCGTGTGAAGGTTGTGCCAAGCCTCTCAAGCCGTATGAGATGTGGGCGTCTGCACAGAGGCAGGGAGCCCTGGCCCCTTCCATCCCCCTCCCAAGACAGGTACTCTGTCCTGGCCCGGGGGCCTTGCGTGGGATGCCCAGGCCAGTGGCACACTTGTGGGTGGCAGGTCACCCTGTGCTGGGGTGCACAGCACAGCCACGGAACAAGATCCTATAGGTGCAAACAGGCCACCAACCTCTCCAGGTGAAGTGTAGCAGAGCAGCTCCGGCCTGCGTCACTGCAGAGGAGGTACCGAGTCCCCGCAGAGGACTGTCAGGGAGCAGATGCTGCAGGCACACTGCTGGGCACGGAGAAACTGCCACTGCCCTGTGCCAGCGAGTTACACCCCCTGTGCAAACCCAGGTGGATTAGGCACATGCCCCATCCCCCTCGCCGCAACCCCAGCCCAGGTTTGCTCTGCTGGCTCATCCCTTTCTGCCTCGGGGCCCAGCACTCATGCCCTTATGGAGCTTCTCCTTGATCCCTGGTTCCCTCTGTGCACAGTGAAATACATCAAACGATACCTGTTTTTAGTAGAACAAATGTGCACCCTGCAATTACTTAATGGGCTTGAAAATATTTTGATGGCTACAAGATGGCCACAGCCACCTGAACTGTCGTTTTTGCAACTGGTTGTCCTCTCTGTCTGTCTGGGTGCAGTGTGGGGGCTGCAGCAGTCGGCGAGTCAGAGGGCTCTGCCCATAGTGATCTGCTGGCCACGGGGAGGAACAGAAGATGAGCCAACGGCGGTGCGGGCCCAGCATTTTGTACTCAAGATCGACCCAGGGAGGAGGTCTCCAGAGAACAGCAACGTGCGATGGGATGGGGCCTAGTATCATTGAGTCTTCCAATACTGACGTTTCGTGGTCCAATCTGCATTCATTCTTGCTGCGAGTCGTGACCGGCGAGCTCTCACCAGCTGTGCTGGACCAGCTCCGGCTGCACTGTTACTTGAATAAAGGAAGGAGTTTCCCCTTCTCTCCATAAATATTCCAGTAGCAAAATGTATTAAAATGTGAAAACTAAATTACATGTATTAATTAAAAGTATTATGCAAAGAATTCAAAGAGCATGTAAATTAATTTTCTATCTATGCATGGGATGCATACTGTATATTTTATTAAAGATCTCAGTGACCCACTTTGGAAGCTGTTTTTCTGTTTCACAGCAGCTTGGAGTGTCTGTGCTCACCCAGCGAGTCGCTGATTTGAGGTGGGGTCAGAAGTCCCTTACAGCCAGGAGCAGGCTGGCTCTTTGCAGAGTGATTCCTGCAACAGGTCGCGGTAGCCAGGCTGAGCCCCGCCGGGCAGGAGGCGGCCGTTTGGAAAGCAGGAGCGTGGGTGCACCACGCGGAAGAGCGAGTGGGCTCTGGAGACGGCGGTCGCGCACTTTGTCCCCCTTGGAGGCAACGCGGCAGCGGGGAAGCCCAGAAATGGCAGTTCCACCCTGCTCCGCCGGGCGCACGGAGGATGGCTGGGGCGGGCGGTTGTGCCTTTGGGGTGACTACCACCCACCCCGCTTGGCTGGTAGATGGTATTTCTAGTACCCAAAGTGGGAGTCAGCTCCCTGTGGGATGTCACCATGTGGATCGTACTGGGGGACTCCTGAAGGATGGTGGTTCCCGACGAGCCAGCTCCTGGGTCCAGATTTCACAGCTATGGTGCAAAATGGAGCTCACACGTGGAGAGCTGCTGGATGACGGATAAGAGCTCATCCACATGCCAGAAACGGTGGCGTTCCGCTGGCTGGAGAGCCAGGATCCCTCCTTCTCCAGTTGGCCTACTGAACCGAGGGCAGGAACGGGTGAGGGCCCTGCGGGAGCATGCCAGGCATCGCACGCGTGCGGGAGCGCAGGGCACGGCAGCTTCGGAGCGAGAGAAAAGGATCACAGTTAACGCTGAAAACCAAGGGTGATTTCCTAAGTGAGAGGCAAGCCCCGATGAAGCGTGGCTTCAGCGTAGACAGAACGCAGGAGGCTCACAGCAGGATCTGCGACACGAAGGGACACGAGCGCTCAGCCGGTGGTGGGAGCAGCGGCCAGCAAGCAAAGTTAGCTACCTCCCCAAGTAACCACTCTCATCTAAAGAAATTAATTTTAACTCCGCTCTCGTGGGCCATGTTCAGGTCTAAAAGTAGAAAGGGACTCATTTTAAAGACCCATTTTAAAAGAAAAGCTGGTTGAAATAGTAAGTGTTGCTCAGCTTGGTTAAACAGCCTCCTTAGGTGCCAGCAGGCGCCTGGAGGACGCGCACACGTTCCCGTCTGTGTTCCCAGCCAGTCTGCTCACCGCTGCGGCTGTTTGCAAGGGAAGCAGACCAATAGTTAACAGCCTGCTAAACCAGCAGCAAGGAGGAGAGAGCAAGCCCACAGATCCACGCTGCTCTCCTTCCTAGAGGGACCCCACTAGCTAAGACCTGCTCAGGCCTCGCAAGGCAAGAGACCGAAGACACCTGGACCCCCGGGTGTCCCATTTGCCCCTGTTGGCAGAGCTCCCCGGCAGCGTTCATCACCTTTACACACTGAAGCCAGGAGGTCTGAGGTCCACCTGGCTAAATTCAGACTAGCTTTTTCAGGTCAGCAGCTGCTCAGACACAGCAGCTCTGCTCAAACCCCCTGTCCTGGCATGGAGGACATCCCCTTGGCTTCATGGCCCTAACCACATGCAGCTGCAGCTGCTTTCCTTCCTGTGAAGGCAAGTTCAGGCCGGCTCCCAGCACCCTGCAAGCAATGACCTGTGATGGGAGCTAGCACCAGCTCAGCTGTGTTATCACAGCCTGCCTCTGCCTAGCATGGCTTTTAAACTTGGTCAGAAATTTCAGTAGCCCATTTTGTAAGTAGGTTTAGAAGAGCTCTAAGGAAAGTGCCATGTAGCACCAGGCTGCCTAAAGAAGTGACTCT
This sequence comes from Rhea pennata, assembly GCF_028389875.1. NCBI lineage: Eukaryota > Metazoa > Chordata > Aves > Rheiformes > Rheidae > Rhea > Rhea pennata. The sequence continues at coordinate 7,331,913 of NC_084678.1, forward strand.
GCAGCTCCAAGGTGCCTTCAGCCCTCCAGGAGCTGCAGGTAACCAGCTAGCCGTGATGCAGAGCAGCAGCACAGCTAACCAAGCAAGCCCCCCAGCAGCTCTCCCTCTGGAGAAGAGCTCCCCTTTTCTAGGAGGTGTCTCCCCAGCTTGCTTCCTGCTGCCAGATGCTTAAAGGGGAAGTTGCTCTCCCTGTGCTTCAGGGGATCTAATTTGTGTTCTGATGCTGCCTGGGGTTTATCTTCTTTCCTGAGGGTAGTGTGAAAGGCTGAGCTAACTCCTGGTAGCGTAAGTGCTCTCTGGAAAGCTCTGAGATGAGGGGCTTTGGTCTTGAGGCTGCTCCTCTGCAGGGGATTCACATAGAGAGAGAAAGACTGCTGCTTTTGCTGTGTCAAACATTCCTTAGCTAAATGCAATAGGAAGGGAAGATTAAAAATAGAGATTAATCCTTACTCCTTTGAGAGTTTGTTCATTAAAAAAAAAATCACTCTGTGCTAGTCTTTCTAAGCAAAAATCTGCTCTAACCTCAGGGTTAAAAGAGAGCTAGTACCTATTGAGAGAGCTTCTGTAGCTGCTCCAAACCACTGCCAGCTCTGAGAGGGGCTTGGTTTGTGAAGAACTCCAGGCTGAGGTTTGGGGAAACTGTGAAGGATGTTTTCTTTTTTTAGCCTCCTGCTCTCTGTCAAGACATTAGGATTTGTACTGCTATGAGTAACTGTACCGGGAAAATCCTCCCACTACCATGCAGATATATCTAGCAGCAGCAGAGCTCTGCAGAGGAGGAATCAGTGCAGGAAGGTCTGGGTACCCAGCCCGACGGAGCGGGTGATCCCATCCCACGCCTGTGTTCCCCAGGCACTTCTGTGTGCGGATGGGTTGCTAGCACTGGTCTGACTTACTGTTTGTAAGGCAAGTAGGAAATTCATGTTCCTTTGCTAATCCCTAATCAGTTTTCCTGAGAATGACTGTGTTTTCATTTGGTATAGTGGGTAAATCAATTAAACACTCTATCAGGTTATTTCTACAAAAGCTGTTCTCCACACTCAAAAAATGATTGATGAAAGAGTGACTATTTTGCCTCCAGGAGATGGTGATTAAGGAGTGACCTTATTAAGCTATTTCATGCAGCTGAGAATTAGACAACTCTGCTTAAAGAGACAAAGTAAACTTTATTACTTTTGTCTAAAACTTTTTTCCTTTGCTAGCTCTCGGGTATGTGACTACTCTGAGCAGCAAAATCAGGTCTGTGATTGGAAAACTGAGAGATCTTAAAGGACTTGATTTGTGGGAAGGAGGGACTCCTCACGGGCATCGTTTGGGGCATCTGTGTTGTCTGTAGACTTTTGCAGGCCTGCTAATTTCAATGGAATTTACGTAGACAAAAGCCAGAGCTGGTTGCTTGAGTATGTAAATATTAAATCAATGATGCTTGCAATTTCTGTGTTTGAGCTATGTATGGAGACCAATAAAGGTACAGTGCCATAGTTCAAATGTTTTTACATTGTCAAAACACTTTCATCCCTTCTCCTGGTATTAAGCAAGTCTGCATATTTTCATGAGTTCACATTAATCATTATCTGAATAATAGCCATTAGCTTAGTTGTAAGGAACACTTAAAGTTTTCCTTCTAGCAATCTGAAATAGCTAAAGATACTGTCTTGAACAGATGGAACTAAGTTAACCAAATGTGTCAATACAGATCACAAAATACTTCAGCAATGTCATTCACTGCGTATGAAAATACACAGATCAGATGTGCAGCAAGCATAGCACCAGTGATGCAAGGAGCACCAGGGATAAGAGTTCACAACCAGCCCTTGAATCCCATGAGAGCAGCAGAGGGGAAAAGCTAGCCTGTGACTCTGGTCCCGGATCATCCCCTCTATAGCCAGTGAGCGATAGTACAAGTCACTGAGAGCTTGTGAGCTTCTTGGGGGTGAGGAGAGGCCATCCTGCAGCACCCTGGTTACGCAGAGGCGGGTTTTGGAGAGCGCTGCTCTGCTGCTGTGACCACCCTGAGCAGGACTCGGGGACCCTGGGCTCCCTTCAGCCCCAGTGCTGTATCGATTTTAGTAGCAACAACCTAGAGGGGAGCAGAACAGACTGTGCTTCATAGAGGGACTTGAATTGTGTTGAAGTTTTTAAACAAGTTGGCTGCCTTCCTGGACTCTTAAATTAAAGGGCAATTAAGTCACTTTCAGTCTGAAAATAGCTGATGGGTGTTTCCTGGTTTGACTCTCCTTACATTTTGCCAGAGTGATTGATGGAAAGAAAAATCATCAGCTCCCAAATCAAGGCTGTCAGCCAACACCCAAAGCATTTAGCTAAGCCCCTGCTCAGGCCCTTTTGGCCTGTAGACAGGAGGAAATGGGACAAAAGGAGGGTGTGAGAAAGAGCGGTTGGGCATAAAGGACATCTGCACAGCAATATTCATGCCTCAGTACTGGCAGCTATTGTAGGAGGAGGACAAAGAAACTGCTGGTGCTATGTTTTTTGGGATAGGTGTGCTTGGATAGGGTTTTTCTGTTTGTTTATTTTTTGGGGGGTGAGGGGGTGTTGCTCTCCATTTGAGTCCCAAATCATGGTGGAAAAGCCTGGCTAAACATTAGCCTCAACTCATGGCTACTTGTCAGCAGCTGACTTTTAGTTATTTATATGCCCCTAGTATTTCGGCAGCGTGTGCACTGCTCCTAGCGTGAAGCAAGCACACGCGAGCAGTTCACTGGTGACAAGGCAGCGCTGCTGCGGCAGCAGTACAGCTCTGCGTGCCAGTGTGCCACGATTTCCTGGTAGCGCTGCGGAGAAGGGTACATGCTCTAGGCTTTCCCGTTTACTAGAAATGCCCATACAGTCTCCCTCTCTCTGAATTCACACTTGCTCCTAGCATTGAAAAGCTCAGATCTTACTTTGCCTCTTTTAGGATTGCTAACCAAAGCTGACTCCTGAATGAATTCTGTCTCTGCTTTGGTTAGTCATCCCTTCAGGACAGATTTAGCAACTGCTCAGGGAAATCATGTAGAAGCCAACAGTTCACCATTGGAAGGCAGCACCCACTCGCTGTCAACTTCGTGTTCCTCCAAGCTAGAAACCTGAAAGTGCAGCAAGACAGCCAGAATTAGTAGAGACAGACTCTAGCCTCACCTGTGTTGTGTAGGAAGGTGGATAAACTGGTATGTACCTAATCCCCAAACTGACTGCAGGCTCACAAAGTTCCTGCAGTGTGAAGTTGCAGAGCAGGGATAGCAAGTGTCTACAGCAAAGTTCACCATCCCCATCTGCCAGAGCACCTCTCGGGGCAAACAAGCCACCTGCAGCATTGCTGCTCCTAGGAAGAATGCCAGCGCTCTTCATTGTGGGGAAAATATCCCAAACGTCCAACTCGTGTTTCTGAACTGCCCCAAAACTGAAACAGATAAACCACCCACCTCTCCTTGAGGTGTAGGATTAGTAATGCTTTAAGGCTAAAGAATTTCCTGTCAAAACACATATTTTGACACTTCTTCCCATTTTTACTGCTTGTGTTTATTAATGTTTGGATGCTCTTCCAGAGTCTTGCGTAACACTGGTTGATTATAAGTTCCCCATGGTAAAAGTTGTCCTGATGAGCAATAATATGCCAGAATATTTTCATACATGTCACGACACTGATGTTTTCAGTAAGGACAGTTTATTTGCCCTTTTGAACAAATAAGGCAAGATATTTGAGAAAGATCAATCTCCTGTATCAAACTCAGATGAATGCAATAAAAGTTACTATTTCATACATATACAAACTAATGACCCAACGTTATTATATACAAACAGCCAGATCTTACAAAATAGCATTTCAAGTCAGCACTTTACGCCAGTGTTGCTAATTTCTTTGATACAAAAGAGTTAAAGCTACAAACTTCACATTATTAAGTCTCACATGACTGACATCATCAGTATCTCTGTGTTATAGAAGCAAAGATAATGGTTTGTCCAGAACACTTTCAGCAACGCAGATGGACTCAAGGAGCGCACGAATACAGCTTCATATAATTAAACAAAGCTTTCTGCTTAAAAACAGTCCAAAGAGCCCTAGTCCAGAGGATACAGAGGAGTGAGCAGGTACTATGCTCCCAGATAGTCTACAAAGGGACCAAAAAGGGAATCATTTACTCTCTTTGAGATTGAAAGTCAGTGAAGGAGAAAAAATTCCTCTGCATCAGAGCTCTGAGTGCAATCAACATCATCAAGTCTTCAGTACTGCAAACGTTTACAAAAGGTTCAAAGACAATTAACCATTGGATCAGTTTTACTTATTTTGGTTCATTTGCTATATTTTAAGACAATCACTTCAGCGAAGCAGAGTATTTCAATAGTGCTTACATTCATTACAGCAGTCACAGGTTGCATATTCTAGAAATATACACCACCCTGCGGTGTTTTGCTTAAAACTTGGATTTTCTAATGCCCTCTGATCACTACAAAATTACCTACACAGTGCAGAGGTAAATCTACTCCTGGCAGAATCTGCTTGATCCACACTACGTGCAAGCAGTGCCCACAGTCTGCTGTCTGCTATGTCAAATATATATATATGTCTATCACAGTGCGGGTAAAAAAAAAAAAAAAAAAAAAAAAAAAAAAAAAAAAAAAAAGCACGCTCATTCTAAAGGCTGAGATTCACCTGGCCTGGCTGTCTCGCCATCAAACAGTGCATGGAAAGCTGGAGCAGGACCCAGCTTGCCTCCAGCCAAAGCCAGGTTGGGTGAGATCCATTCAAGTGACTAATTCATGATTCAGTATTTGAAAAGAAAACTCCCTCCTAAGTTCTGCAAGTTTCTTTGATGCAAAGGGCTCTCAGAAATATTGCTCATTATAAACAAATGTTTGGGGTCAAACATATTGCACAGATTCCAAACAAGTACTGTGTATGTCCCGTTGCTCATACGGCACTTCACTAGACTTTACAGCACATTTAATTGCTGGACTCTCATAGCTAAGGGATTGTAGTCTACTAACAACAAAGAACGTTTTAATAACTTGGCTTGCAATGTGAAAGCAAGTGCTTGTAAAACCTTCCCAATACTTGAGGCTATCAGGTAGCTGATTATCCCAGGATGTATTCTTACCTCAGTACCCTAGTTACACTACTTCTCTTTCAGGGATAGCTGGTTTGCTGATCTATGGAACAGCACTGCATATCAGAGAAAAACTCATGCAGTCAGATCCTCAGAGGGGATAAAAATGTCTTGGTTCCTTTCACATCAGTGGAGTATACCTGTTAATAGTAGTCAAGAGCCTACAGAGGCGTGAAATGAACCTTATTCCTCTCTAGCACCATTTGATTCAGGAGATACTGCTATTTAGTTTAATTATCTGGCTGACGTACCAAGGCCCATTTCAGAAGAACGACATGGAAACTGTTCCCTCTATAAGAACAAAATGAAAATAAAGCGGTAGCAGTATTTGCTCTCGCCAAACATTTCATTATGCGCTAGATACATAATGTTGAGTTGCAATTTTAGATGTAACACTGCTGCTGCAGCCCATAGGGCTCAGGCATCACTTGGTCGCTCCTCCCTGTAACTCAGCTCATTTATTTGCTTCTTCTGTATTGCTCTCCCTTTTGCCCAGGTGAGTTAACTGCACCAGCCTCACACCAGTTGTACACTCATGGCCATTTTCATCGTTTCAACTATATGAAGCAGAAATGCCAACGAGTTTTATAGAGGAAGAACACAGGGAGCATCCAGAGAAACTGGGAGAGGCTGAATTTCACTATGCTGGCAGGTAAAGACAGGATGGCAGCTGAAATCAACTCCACCTTCACTCCACCCTGTAACACACACCTTTGTTGACTTAAGAAATGTTTCTTTTCAGTTTAACTTTTCTGATGTGCTAAACCTCGTCGAAATGTGAAGGATTGTGAAATTAAGTTCTTATTCAAGCACCTAACCATGTAAATTTAAAATGATGAAGCCTATGAACTAATTCACTAACTGTGGAGTTTTTTTTTTTTTTTTTTTTTTTTTTTTTTTTTTTTTTAAGTCCTCTTGTACACAGAGTGGAAGTACCTAATTCCTGAGAGAGGGTCACAGAACTTCCACCCCTTTTAATACTGCAATACTTCTTGTAGTACTCCACTGTCAGCAGGGTCTCACTGAAGGACAAGTCAGATCATCGACTGGCTTTTGGTTTTAAGTAAATATGATATTAAATTACAGAATATAATTTCTGATGGAGGCACAACACACTATCTGCTAGTATTAATTTATAAAGTCCACACAAAAAAGGACAAAACTGAAGTCTTGAAGAAATCACACTTGCTTAAAGCACATGGTGTAAGGCATGGGGCTTATTACAGGCTTTAACAAAAAAAAAAAAAAAAAGTTTCTTTCAAAAGGCTGGAACCTGTGCATGTTTTCACCTACTTTCTTCAGTGACCTAAAACTTATCAGTACCTTAACAGTAGAAAGATAGAATTAACAGCTTGAAATTGAGTATGTGCTTTACGAAAACAAACAAAAAATCACAAGATTAAATACCACAACTCATAGTAACTTAAAACAAAGAAAATGGACTACTGAAAGTTCTGTTGAAAAGTGATCCAACTTTCATTAGTCTATCCCTAGCTGTTCCTCTGTTTTAAAAACAATCCACCTAAAAACAGTAACAAAACTCCTTCAAAACAATATTTTAAATATTTGTTTAACATAAAATATACCATCAGGATTTTCCACTCAATGGCATTCCTGAGTTCACAAAGGTGCTATGGAAAAATAAACGAGCAGAAGTATTGCCCTCTATTTTGCTAGCATATTTCAATAGAAATCAATCTGTTTAGTAGTCATAAAAGCAAGGAGCTGATTGTTTAAGGATGGAAGAAGGTTCTACCGGCAGCTCTCAAAAGTTCTGCTGCCGCCGCTTCTTGGCTTCAATGGCATCGAGGATGGGCTGCCGCTTTGACTGATACTTCTGGCGGATTTCTTCAATCTCCTGCTCCATCATGGGATCAAGTGCTGAGAGCCTCCTCTGAAGTTCATCTACGCTCCACGTCTTTAGCTAGTAGTAAGATCAAAGAAAAATAGATGTTGGCATCAGTACAGAAACTATCCATGAATCTGCAGGGATTTTGTTGCCTGTTAGAGTAAAGAAAGCTGACAGTTATGATGCATTTTTCTAGTAGGAAAAAATGGGTCAGTTCTGCTCCAAACTGCTGGACTCTTCTCTCGATGGGACTCATGAATTTCAGGATCCTGGACTGCTTTTGCTCATTTTACAGATACAGTTCAAGCTCTGTTCAGTTAGAGTGAGTGTAAACAACCAGTGAATGTTTCCCCCATTGAGCTGTTTTGTTTTTCTAACACTTCATCTTGCAGGTTTAGAACAGAAATACTGTACTGCAATGGAACAGAAACAAAGTTCTCTTCCCCCCTACGTTTTCTTACAATTAAACTTCTTTCTGCTTGACAAAAGGAGACAGAAGGAAACAGGAAGAGAAAAGAGAAAACAATCAGTGACAGAAGTTGCATTTGAAGAAAAAAATAAAAAGGCATTTATATCCAATCAGGCTGAACTTTAACCATACTGAGGAATTCAGACTTCTCTGCTAAGTTAGAAATCCCAAGAACACACACAGGAGGTTGCCCTAGGTCAGCCTCATGCTGATGTAATATGCAGGTACAATTTGTATTTCACTGTACACACGAGGATGTCAGGCCGGTCTGGACAAGCTTTCCTTCCCTATCTGCCTGCCCTCCGTTTAATTGCTTCTCCTGAGCTTGCCAGTTTGCGGAAGACCGTCACATAAGAGCTCTACCCTGTTAATGAGATGTGCCCATTTGGCCTGGGCCAGTCTGCGTTGTCCATAGCTATGCCCTTTATGGAGTACTGTAACCTGTGGAATAGACAGGATTTTAGGATAACGCCAATGAATATGGAAGCTACAAGCGAGTGCTTCAAGTGTTCACCTTAACATTAGCCCACTTCCTTTCCCTGACCAGGAGACTCCCACAAAACAGACTGGAAATAGTGTTTTATAGATTTTTCACCAAATGGGAATGACTGTTTGTGCCACCTGCTTTCAACAACCACCTGCTGTGGAAAGTAAGAACATGCAAAATAATTTGGGGTTGTTTTTATGTGTGTACAAAGCAGTGTGAATTTTTAGAGCTTCAACAAATATCCTAATTGAATGACTTATCTCTACTCCAGTTAAATACAAGTGATACTGCTGCCCTGATTTAATTGCTAATTAGTCAGCGATCATTGTTATTCCTTGAGCCATTTTCCAACCAAAACATATATAGTGAAATGCTTGTTTCCTATTACAAGAGAATAATTGAATAACTGGCGGTCTAATGTCAACTGTATGGTTTATATCAGTCCTTAAAACATTCAAAAATATTAAAGAAAATGCCACCTCAGGAAGAAAAATCATCAGAGAGATCAGCTGCCAAACCACAAAGTCATCTGTTGACTGATTCAGCAAAAGGTCTTTCAAAATTCTTTAGCATACTCTGCAAAATTAGGTATTTCCTAGTCACAACTACAGAATCAATTTACTCCAATAATCTAGCATAAGTGAAACAAACTCTTTTTAGTGAGGGTATATGTCTTTCTGCCTCTCCAATCAGCCAACTGTTCATTGGAAAGACAAAGCACTTCCTCTGAAAAATATACATTATTTATACACATTAATGCAACTTTACCAGACAGCAGTTTAAGCTGATGCATGGCACTTGTTGCTTTTTCACAATAATTTATTATGGAGCAGGTAATTATTCATCACTCCACTTCCTCAGAGTCAGTGAAACAGAGCAGTCAAATAAAAATCCCCCCCAACCCCCACACCCAAAAAAGAAAAAAAAATATTAATTCAAGTACTGAGCAATTATATTAAACAGCTATATCAGATCAAATCTTTAAATGGCTGTCAGCTCCCCACAAAATAAATAAAAAATTCTGTCTGCCATCCTGCTCAGCTTGGTGCTCCGAAACAAACAGTCAGAAACAAATTTCCGGAGTCAGAGGATTGGAGGGTAGATTAGATTTTAAACGATGGCTTCTACAGCGCCGGGGAAACATGGCAAATTTCCAGCCACCTCAAGTCTTCTGACATCACAGCTCAGGACATGGGCAAAGACTGTCCTTCTTAAACTCTTCTTTTCTGGCACAAGACAGCAAGCAAGAGTGTTTTAAGCAGATCAGCTCAGGACTGGCACCACTCCGAGGAACCAAGGAGATGCAGAGCTCTCACCATTTTAAGCTCCTTTGACCAGTTGGCCAAGCAGGAGCACAAACCGATTCATGACAGCCAGCAACCCAGGCCCGGCCTTCTCCGCAAGGGCACTCGGTGCAACCCAAGGGAGGAGATGTGGGACTGCCCCGACAAGAAAGCATTTAAAGTGTGGACTAGAAGATGCATTAGTGAAGCAGTAAGGAGAAAAACCTGCCCTCTTAGCATTCTTAAACACACTAGCATCACAGGACATGCTACATGGACATTGACACAGGAAAAACCTTTATCCTAGCTGTAAGCAACGGCTCGCTGAAGGATGCAGAGTTTTGACAATTCCTGGAATTCTGCATTTCTCAGGAAAGATGAAAATGAGCTATGTCTGGAGTGGGCACAAGCATGCAGGTGCACAGTAATAAAAACAAATATGGAAATGGGTTACCTGGACATGTGTGATGCAGAATAAGGCGATTCCTGGTGGGTTAAATGAAAAGGGCATGGTGGCAGAAGGAAGAGAGGGAAACTGATATAATGTAAGAATTTAAGAGCACAGGAACATATTCTATGCATTGCACTGAGCGTAGGTAAGGATGATCTAATTACAAGTTTTCATCTGGAATAACGTCAGCGTGATTGCGAATGCTATGCTGCTCCTGAAGAGGCAGAGAAGCCAAAGGGTTACAGCAGTAAAAGGTTCAGAACGCGACTACTCACCACGAAGGAGCTGACACGAGACTGACGGGAGTCCAAGTTCTCGCTGCTGAGCGAGAACAAAGTGCCCGCAGAGATGCACGGGAAAGGGAAGCAGGGATTTCAAGCCCTCTGTTCTCACTGTGCCTCGGTCCCGAGACAACACCAACCCTGCAGCATGGGCTGTGCTGCTGCTGCTCAGTTTGTCTTTCTGCCTGACACATGGCTTTGAAGGAAAAACAAAAATAATAAACTCTGCTTTAAAACCTAACCTAACCTAACTCCCTTCCATTTTACTGGGTGGCACTTCACTATGAGCTAACACCACAGATGGATTTTCTTCTGCAAATAAAGTTTCTAAACTCAAGCCTATCTGCCTGTGCAGTGTTAGACTCCTGAGATACTGACATTATTCTCTTATAGAAATGCCAGAAGCAAAATAAGAAAAGAAGGACAAGGACAGAGCATCTCATGACAGACAGATACTGAGGGTAAAGCCTCAGAGCTGGAAAGCTGCAATTAGAGCTTGTTTTAGCTGTGGGGCTAAGTCCATCCCCTTCCTCACTTCTCAAAAATTCTTTTGTTAAAAGAAAACGAACAGTCCTCGTATGAAGTTATAATTTTTGCCTGTCCACAGCAACCAAATAGCTTTTACAACCTTCCAAAGGAAAGGGTCTCATTTCAAATGTAAAGACTGACAGAAAATGCTTGTTCGAAGATTGGTCAAATACATCTATCAACAGGGAAAGGTGGTAGAGCAATGAAAATGCTGAAGCAAGGTTACATGTGCAGAAAACAATTTTAACTATTTGATTAACAGCTGTTTTTCCCCCTAAGATACTGAGAAAGTTTTTAACCCCTGCAATAATGCCCCACTGCAGATGAACCGGTCAGAGGTGCAACTATTCACCTGAAAGCCTCTCACCCACGTCTGCGCTTGCCCCTGCTCCTCAGGCTGCGGACACCACCGTCAGCACTGTACACTATGCCCTTCAGAAGGACATAACCTACAGCCTTTCCATGCAGACACAGTAATGATGGACAAATCAAAAAAAAGGTCATTTGATACAAGATTTCTTCCCCGGAGGAGAAGACTCTCGGGCTATCCATGACACCCTTTAGCAAGCATCTCGTACAGACTTGTGGGTAACCACCCCGCTGTACAACGTCTGCCTCAGCGAACTGCTTCTCTGAGTTACCGTCCCCTCAAGTCAGCATTTTAAAAATAGGAATAAAAAAATTTGCATTTGTTACAGTCAGGTAAAATGTCACTGCAACATGATATTCTAACTGAATGTAAATGAAACTAAAGCTGCTAAAAGAGAATAAATAAAGGCACTCAGCAGACATGTTAGACACAGCCGCTGATCAGATATCCAAGGGCATCATGATCTGCAATTTATACCTATGCAATTTTGTCTTCAACTAAATTCAGTCTAATAATTGCTACAATATTTCTAATAGACTATGCCAGATTCACTCACAGTTTACCATAAAACATAAAGCCTAGAAAATTACTACAGCTCCTTCCCAGTGACCAGTTTTCCTACAGCAGGACCCTTCTAGATGGGAAGTTTCTTTCTGCCTCCCGAGGGATGCAGGAAGAAGGCTGGCACTTCCACGAGAAAGGAGAGAGAGCTGTTGCCGACACTGTTCATCTTGTATCTGTTAGAGATCTGGCTTGTTGCATACAGCCCCTCAACAGTCCTTCAACAGCACAAGGTCACCACCAGTTTGCACCAGTCTGAACCAGCGACACAAACGCCGGATGCTGTGTGTCCTTCAGCAATACCCGAGCTGCTTCAGCTATAGCTCTTACTTGTTCTTCTTCAAAACACATTTCTAACAGAACCCTCTTGCTACGTGGATTGTAAGCATCACATAGAAATGAGCCGTTTCCCAGCAGCTTGCACACATTTCTCCCCAACAAATAGCTCCTATAGAGCAGTAACTCACTCTAGCTTTCCAGCTGAGGTCAGGCCAGCTGCACGACGGTCACAAAATACTACTTATGGCCGACGAAAAATATGTTCTTCTTGCAAGTGAAAAATATGTTCTTCTTGCAACATATTTTTTTGCTTGCTGACACTGAACCTGACCCCTAGACTTAGCACAAAGCCTTTCCTTTGCACCTTTGCCATGTTTCATGTAAGCTGGGCTTTGTTTCTAAGCTCTCTCTTAAAAGTACGAAGTTTGTGTTGTACAGGAACTGCTCCATCGCCAGGGAGGAACGCAGCTCTTCTGTCGTTCTGATTCAAACTGGCAAACACATCCTGATTTCTGGATTTCTAGAACAAAACCAGTATCTATAGGCAAAAGGGGAGATACGGCAATTTTCCTCCTAGTGACAGCATTTGAGTAGTTTTGTAAGATGAAAATTCTTTCAATTCTCAGTACTAAAGCAAATTGATTCAGAGAAATAATCACAAAACAAACTTTAAGTGTAAGACTTATGACAGTACAGGTTCTTCCCCCCCACCTTTTTTAAAAATCTTTTAAATCCAGTTTTCTCAAACAGTACGTGAACAGTATGGGCCAGTTCCATCGATGTAACTCACCTAATTTTTTTGTTAAAGTCTAGAAGCATTTTTAAAAGAACCTTCACTGATTCCTAAAAAATTAGGAAGATCTCTTCTGTCCCTCCTTAGCTCTTGAATACTATCTTAATTTCTGGGAGACTGACTGCTTGTCTTCCACGTGCTCACACACATTATCTTCTGAATATCCTCTCAGCTTTACTACCAATAGCCGGATACTTTTGAGAAAGGAAACACCCAGCTACCATAATCAGTCTGCCTTTAGCCCAGATACTTTAGATGCCAATTACTGGTCAATATACTTCATGTCAAACTCTGAAGTTTTAAATAGCCTTTAGAAAAACTGGCAATTAGCACTTCATGAGGGGCAGTGGGAGTCTGAAGTCTAAAATACAGAAGTAATAAAATTATCGCTTCCCACACTAGGAAAGGAAATAAACTATTGGTGGAAAGATATAAGCTAGATGGAAACCAAAGAGCAAACAAATTCATTGTCTGTTCTGCAGACCTTTTATTGCTGTATCTTATTTTTCTGCCTAGTTTCACTTTGAAATTTAACAATTCTTGACTGCACAGTCACTGGTCAAAGCACCCCAGAGAAACCTGAAACATTGTGGATCAAATTAAATTAGCAGGGAGCACAACTCATTACTTGCTTGTGTGTATTAGACAGGAGAAATGTAGATGTGGTTTGAGAAGGGATTTTTAATGCAACCAGAATTATCCAAGCTATGCCAAACATTAAATGCCAAAAAGAAATTTGCTGCTAGAGATAATGAAAAATACTACCACATAATAACAGACCTCAGAATTAAAACAAACTTTCAGATTAAAATAGATTTTATAAAAAACAGACACAGGAAAAAACACAGCACTTGCACATGCACACCCATAAGGGACATGGAATTAGCTCCCCCCCCCCCCCCCCCCCCCGACAAGGACGCAGAGCATCTCACAATTTTGTTTGCTCCTGCCTTTGGCTGCCATAATAGTTATGTATCAGCAGGGTTCTAACGGTCAGAGGAGCTGGAAATCGGGACTAAGTCATCAAAAGCTGGACACCCCGAAAATTAGACCAGAGGCAAACAAGAGCAACGGCCACTGACAACACCAAGCCACTTAAGAACTGCTTGTATTAGACTATAGCAAAATTATGTAGCAGGAAGACTGGGAAGGAAGAATAGAAGACATGTAACCTGACTGCATGGGGTATGAGGCAGCACACATTTCTTAGCTCACCTGAGAAGAGAAACATCTAACCCTGTGCTCTGAACCCTAACTCTGCGGGACTCTGTCTTACCAAGAGAAGTGAGGCTCCTGACAAGCACACTTGAAATCACAGCTCCAATTAGGTTCCTGAAGTACTCGGCCAGACTCGCTTCCACGCTGTCTCTAGTGACAAAACACACACACTACATGCAAGCATGCTGCAGACGTACATGGAAATCCATTCATTTAGACTAACACTTTCATATGCATGTTACTTGGGTTTTGTATCAAGTTTGAGGCCTTCAATAACTGGTTATTTGGAGGGGGAAAAGAAACATAAAACAAAAAAACCAAAAAATTTCCAAACCACACACTCCAATCAACCAAGACTACAACTGCACAGAAAAACATCTTTGCCCCTCACATGAAGCTATTGATCACAGAGGTACCACATTCAACACCAGAAGTGGCTACATGCCAGAGACCAATTAAAAGAAGAATAATTCTATAAACAGTGAAATAAATGTATTAAGTGTTTAGATGTCCTTTGGAAAAGGAGACTCTGCATGGAAGAGACTAATTAAACTTTCGTTCCACTTGACCTTGCTCCCAGATCGCTGTCAGCAAGGCTACCAAGATGCTTCCCCCTTCTGATAAAATTACAGCAACACTTAAACTTCCTTTTCAGGACCATGCAAATCACTTTGATGCATATCCATCTCAACTTCTCAACTTTTCCTCTATCACTTCCTCAACCAGAACTTTACTTTTTGGATGCAATCACCTGCTACTTACTAGGACTATTTGCAGCAACCACCTTGGAGCACAATTCAGCCTGCAGCATGCCAGCATGCAGGGGTACTGTAGAAGAGCACAAGTTAAGAAGTGTCAGATCTCAAGGATTCATGAATGTGAGCTGTAACATTAAGAACTTCGATTATTCTGGAATTAGCTTTCTGTAACTTGGAAGACTGTTTAAACATGGTATAACATGGTATTAAATGCTCGTATCAAACACTCCTAGAAAACAGGTCACTGAATAGTATTATGCACCTGTCTTCTAACCACCAAAAAGCATCAAATTTCTCTGCCCAAAATTAAATGCAGGGGATGATTTCTCATGCTAAGTAATACTCCACAATTCATGTCTTGAAAATGGTGCTATAAATTGGTGTTGCAATAGCATGCCTTTTTTTCTTAGTATTTTTCCTGAAATGCTGGCTCAATATCACTTGCCTTATTTTCAATAACTGATTTAAAAATTAAGTGCTGTGTTCTCATTTATGTTTCTAGCACAAGGAAGCAAAGCCTTGATGTAACATATGAGTAGGCAATAACTATTTATGGACTGTAAGTTGTCCAATGCAAGGGACAAGAACCTAAGAATATTGCATACTGACTGCATACTTTTCATCATGATTCTCAGGTCCCCATAACTTCACAAACCTGCAAAGAAGCCATGTTTTTAAAGAGGCTACATTAAATTAGAACAAATCCCAGTGCCTAAACAAACATTAATTATCTTGATTTCACCCCTGCTTTAAGTATTAACATGTCAGTGAAGTTTCTCAGTGTTACGAAGGCAGTAGATGAAATGCACACACTGTTGGATTTCATGCAAGATTAAAAATACAGATATTAATCTTTCAAAGGATTTGAAAAATAAGTCTCAGCAGCACAAGCTTCTGCTTTTAATGCATCTTAATTATTTAAGCAATGTGCTGGCAAAACACATCATGGGCTGCAGTATGCAGCACTAGTCAAACAGCACTGCAGCTAAAATTTCCCAAAGAAAGGGAGTGGGGCAAGGCGTGATCTGTACACATCTGTAAACAGTGGTTTCAGGCGACCTTATCTGGACAGTAGATGACTTCCCACTGCACAAATAACACTCAAATTTCAGTAGATCATAATGTGCCAAGTCAACTTAAGTCAGAGCCCATCAACCAGATGAAACAGTTAAATGAGCGCAATCATAGCAATGAAACACGGGCCTTCTCAAGCGATGCATTTAGGCTAGTTTTATCTTACTTTTGTGTGTGTGCAGTTTCAAGGCTACTAAAAGTGAAACACCTTAACTAGCTTAATAACAGTAAGGATTCTAGTTATTTCTATGGAGCACTGGTTGATCAGAACAAAGGTGTATGATCCAAGGCCAGTGTATTTCCTATTCCTACAAAATTACTGGAAGGCATGGTGTGTCGTCTCCTTCCTGCCCTGCTCCCTGCCAGATCGCACTGTGAAGACTGCTTATAAACACCTTCTGTCCTGTATCTGCAGGGAAGACTCCTCCTAGGCCTCTCTTTTCAGCTTCACATCTTGCTCTCTTAGGAAGGCTTCTGACAGGCTTCTGGGGAAACTGCCACTCTCTGTTTAAGGTGCTCTCCCTTGTTTTGCTCTCCTAAGGAGGCCTGCTGTACCTGAGATTTCCTCACCGAGAAGTTACACACTACTCCAGTCACCACTCCTCCCTCAGCTGTCACTATGCCGATACTTGACTTTCCGATTCCGGATGACCTGATGGGTCTGTAAGGGAGACAGGGTGTTAAATGCCACTCCATGCTCAAGATTAGTGTATTCCATAGCATGAACTACCATAGTTTTGTTATTCAACTATCTCTTATTTCAGGCTATATTTACATCTGTAACTTTTGATTCTGCTGGTTCAGCAAGGACCTACTTCAAGACTATTTTTGATAATGGCAACAGGAATTAGCTGCTAAAGAAAGGGTGCACACAAGCTTTAGATACACAACTGCTCGTTCAACAGCTAAGGGGCATCTTTCCTTTGCTTTCTCATCCTCCTCCTCTCCAGTTTGGAGGTTTTCCTCCATTTCCTTGAAGGACTGTAGAGCTAGGAGAGATCTTTGCTGGCAGTGAGCTATCAGAACATTCCAAATACAGAAACCACTTTTCAGAGGATTATAGAGAAAATACACATCTCTGGCTACTGCAACGCAACTATACAGTGACTATGCAAAGGAGTTATCCACAGAGCAGAGAAGATCGCATGACTGTGGGAACACCACAGTCTGCATCAGTAACGTTGGCATCCCTGACTTCCTCTGAGCCAAGAACTGTACTTTGTTGCTCCTGATTATAATCCCTAAAAGGCTTGAGAAAGTTTCAGTGTTACTGCCAAGCACAACCATATAACCTCCACATACTGTTATTATGCTCAGTAATGTACAGAAATTATATTAAGGAAGAAAACCCATCCAAAGCGCTATTCATCAATATGACTGGTCATTAAAAAAAAAAAAGTTTTTAAACAGAACAACGCATTTTAATCCTCTAAACTCCAAGATTAAACTTCCATTTTTAGCTCTGGCATCAAATATCAGTGTGAATAACCCTATTCATTTCTGAAAACATCTTAATACTGCACATTTAATCTAAACAAAGGAAATGACAAATTGTGTCAGTTTTACTCCGCAGCGCTGAACTTAAAGTCCAAACCTTAAAAAAGTGGCTGACTAATACTGTAACCACAAAGACAAGTTATTTCACTGCTTTTTTTCTGTAACTGAATTAGCAACCACACTAAAGGTCAGCCTGTCTGGACAAGTCAAAAAAAAAAAAAAAAAAAAAAAAAAAAAAAAAAAAAGTTTTGTTTCTCTGGTATTTGCTTGCTAGAAGTTGGATGGGGGGGGGTAAACAAGCAACCCACATAGCAGAATTTTCTTCTCTAAATGATTATGCTTTAATTTTCTTAAGTAAGAGCACCGAAATATCTCTGGACATACTAAAATAAAACATTTTACTGGGCTCTGAAGATCCTGCCACCTGTACAAATTAACTGTGAAGTACACAGCTTGCCAAGCTTTTTTTCTTTCTTTTTTCTTTTCTTTTTCTTGTTTTTTTTTTTTTTTTTTTTTTTTTAAGAAAAAGCAACTTGTCAGAAAATGCTGACTCCTTTAAATCAAAAAAAAATTACTAGAAATCGAGAGGTTTAACAAAGTTTTCATCGGAAGGGTACTTGGGTCTGTAATGGAATTTCTTTCCTAATGAGACCTGCCCTTCCATCTCCCCTCCTGTTCACGTGATTATTAACAATTTATTTATTGAAGATCACTTATCCCAAAAGATTCAAACTCTAGGGACAATTCTTGTGACCACTAACCCGGAACAGTCACTGCTCTTTTGGTCTGCAGCTTGGCCCCCACTTCCAGCTCCTGCTGCCATGGGCCACCTCTGTACTCAGTGCTAAGGGGCAGGGACAATTCGTTTTTTCACCCACATAAGAAAAATATATATAGAAAAGAGAAGGGCAAGAGAAGGAAGTTCCACTAAATCAAGATTACATAAAGGAAATATTCTACTCCAGCTCTCATTTAACAGTTTAACTAAAAAATACCTAAAGTAAGAGTTGCTCCTTTGGTGCAGTATTGCTCAAATCCTTCAGGGTACTGTTACTGAAAGATAAACCTAACTGAAGCGGTAATCAATTAGTATTCTATTAGCACTAAATCAGTAAGGAAATACAGCCCTTGTTAACACCAGGGAGAGAGATGTCTGCCACTGGAAGTCAGAAAAACACTGAAAAATGTTAAGACAAAGAACAAGGCAAACAGCGCTATGTACTGCCAGGCTGAAATTCTCCACTTTTCCAGAAATAATCCATCTGTCTTAGTAAAATGCAGCATATTAAGTTACTATATTAGCACCTAGCTGAAGACTTCACACACTTAAAACTGTAATGCACAATGAAGACTTCAGACAAGCAGTCTCAGCCTTATCTTCGAAGGTTTAAGGCTAAATTATCCATCGTATATAGTCCTTATAGGCTGAGCTGTTTAAAGCTGTCTTATCACTTAAGAATATTAAATTTAAAACAGTTGTTGAAGAAAGGTTAAGTCTCAGTTTCCTACTTTATTTCCTACTTCAGGAGAGCTGCTTAAAGGCTTTTTCCCCTCTTTTTTTCCCCCTCTTCTCTCTCCCCAGGGATACCACACCACTCCACTGCCTTGTGTACCCAAAAAGGGAGACTGGTCACAAAACACCAGCCTGACACTGTTCTGCCTCCCTTCCTTTACACTAAAGGAAAGCAAACAAGATCTGGCAATTGAAATGTAAGCAATATTGCGAAATCAACACTCTGTGAGGAAAGACTGAGTACATACATTTCAAGGGCATTTTAAAAACAAATAGCTGCACGAACACAGAACAGGCTGCCTTGGTTAAAACAAGAGCCTATCTTTAATATCCAAGATGAACATTTTTTCAATACTGTCCCCTGGTGAACCATCTCTACAAAATCCACATCACATTAACCTGCATGCCTGGTTATGCAAGGTTTTCTCAGGTGTTGATTATTACTTGGGCATCTATTTGCAATGACCCTTCCATTTAACTGCACTATAGCAAGGCACAAAGCAAGAAGGGATTTGGGTCCTCTGGTGAAATTACGGAGAGATCCGGTAATTACACACACCGAAGAACCCTGGGAATAAGCAACATTTGGATTTTTCTGTAGGTCTTGTAGCAGTACAGAAAAGGCAGGTCCAGCAGTGTGAGCTGAGATAACTTTGCTCCTCCATGATACAGGTATTTGGCCCTGGCCATTGGAAAGCATTCAGAGAGGCTAAATCTAGCATTCATCCCCAGGGTTTCTTTTACGGTCCAGAGATGCAGTCCTCCAAGAAGCAATCCAGAGCAGCTATATTAGGCTTCTGATGCAGAGAGTCCCCAAAAGGAGCCCTTTTTGCTGCAGATGAGAGAAGGAGCCTAGGCAAGCTTGTCTTGTTAAGCTACATTACTCTTTAAAAACATTGATGCTGACAGATGAGCCGCAAAAAGATTTTAGAAGTATTTCGAGTATCTCTCCTTTGAGCAGCACTGTTCCTTCTTTAAGGGAGAGACTGTGCCAAGAACACACCCAGCCTCGGGAACACCGATCTCAAGGCATAACACGGCTCGCTCAGGTTTCCTAAAGAATTCAGCATGCTCAAAAGATGTTTCCAGCTTCACACCTTCAATTATTAATTCCTCTTCCCCTTCTCCCAAGGGCAAAAAGGCACGTTGCAGCGTGACCTTAACCATACAGCAGTGGTGAAACAAATCCCCAGAATCAAAGACCTGGCTGAAATACTGCTCTGTCCCAACTCGTTTCCTCCACAAAACTTTCAGTCTTTGTCTCAGCTGATTCAATACCGCAGCTAGAAAAGGGGACTCAAAGATAGTCCAAGATGTTGGATTTACAAGTCTAAATACTTTTATATAACACTGATTTTGGGTTACATTACCTCTGTTTCCATTAAGGGCTATGACCTAAGCAATTCCACACAAACAACAGCAACTCACTTTACTTCCCACTCACTGCAAGTTTCATTTAAAAGCCTTATGTCACAGAATGCCTGCTATATACAGAAATATAGCAAAAAATGAGAATTTGACAGCAAGCTGTAGCAGTAAGTGCTTTGCAATCAATATACGTACCAAAGTGAAAGCAGGTGGTGAACAATGACCCTGTTTTAAAACGAAAAAGAGCAGAAAGCTATTCTCTTCCACAGCAGATATTGTAAGAATAAAGTCATTGAACTACCTTGTTCTATTGCAAATATTCCTGAGAAATTTTAAATCCAAATGTGTTTTTTTTTCCCCTCCCCAAGTTAAAAGTGGACTATAAGAAGGTTTATGAAACCTATGTGCACGGAGCTTGCCATAAATCAGATCAGTGGTTTGAAGCAGCCATGAATTTGACGAGGTTTGCAGTAAGGTTCCAAAAGTGCCTTCCCCACACAAATGTTACAGAAGATTCAAGACCGCTTAACAAACAATAAAAGCAAACTGTTCCAAGGCTTGTAATCAAACATACAGACATTTTAAAAATAAGATGACAAAATGAACCATTTTTCCTTAATAAAAATGTCACTAGTGTATTTGCTGGGAAGAACATACTAAACATGTTGAAAAGATAACACTTAGAAGAAGCACAAACAATTAGCAGCACTTTATAAACTCTTGGCAGATGGCTGAAGGAAAAAAAAAAGGAAATCCATTTAAGGGACAGTGTTATGAATCAAAGCAGGTGACATTTAAAAGCAATGAATAGGATACAACAGAAACCTGTCTCTTTTCATAAATCATACTTCACATTACACCTAGGTAATGCACATTACTGCAACATCATCTTCAATTAGTAGGAAATACCACCAGAGTATGATGATTTCAATTCTGGAAGTTACCAGCAGTCTCTTCTAGACTGCCTTCTGTTTTCAGAAAATATATCTGGTCCTTTTAATAACGTTATGTTGTTGACATTGATAATGTTTTTCCATCATTTTAGATTCAGCACAGCATGAAAAAAATATCTAAAGTGTGCTTGTTTCCCAGCTAGGAATCAGCCAAAGTTATATAGGACCTAGATAGGAACATCTATCACTCACCCCAGATCTGTCTTTGTCTCTAAAACTGATGAATGCTCTATCAAATAAGTTCACTTTATGATCAGAGTAAGACTGTTTGAAGAAATCAGTGCCTGAGAAGTAATTTTTATTCTAGCCACTGATGGGGAAAGGGGGAATACATGATAGATGAAGAGAAAAAATTTTTGGATGGAGAAATCCCTGCAGATTCACCCAAAGTGCTTGGTCTAGTCTTGAAAAAATTAAGCGTTGTTTCAAAAAAGAAAAACAAAAAAAAAAAACTCCACCCCCTTTTATTCTAGGCAAATCTATAGGTATTAAGAAGTTTTTTTGGAATAACCAATCTTCATTCATTGCACAAAAATTGCTTTCTGAGAAGACAAAGAATATATTGAACTTTTTCATAATAATTCAATAGAACTGTCAAATAGAAACACATTTAAACGACCTGCAAATATGTACACTCTAATATAGTTTTTTTTTTTTTTTTTGGCTCCTGCCTAAGTGCATATATAATTTCTGGTGCTTTAGTAAAAAGGCTCAGATTATTCACTTGAGTAATTGGGATGAGGGACAGGAAGACCATCAAGATTAGGTCGGGGCCTGCATCTGACACCTTTATCAAACTGCTTCAGAGAAAGAGGTTAAGTACAAAGGAATTGAAACTCAGAGGATCACATTAGAGGCTGGAAACATTATGAAGAGATAAACTACAAAAAATAAAAAATAAATAAATAAAAAAACCACACACCAGCAGCTTACCCATGTAATATAACTTCCCTTTCAGCATTTGCCTTACCCATGCACCCTTAGTATGCTTTTTTCTTACTGCTAAGAAAGGCCCAGAGACCAATTTCAACAAAGTAAGAGCCAGTCATTTAGGCTGCCCTTGTCTTCAAAGCCTGCAGATGTAAAGGAAATACTCCCAAGCTTTTAATCAATTGAACTTGCAGAAGGACAGACAAAAGGCAGTAAAGTCATAACGCATCAATATTAGATTGCTAATAAATGCTATCCAAAGAAGTGTTTAGAGAAACCAAAGACAGGGAATGTTCCAGGTACAGGTAGATGACTCCCTGCTCACAAGACTAATGACACCTTCACCGAGCGAATACAGCACATTAGACACTCTGGTCATTGTAAAGCAGAGCATGTTTACAGTTATTGATAAGCAATAAATCACTTGCCCTCTAACAGTTCCTCCCTATAAATCACCTCCAATGAAAGAAACAGATGGTTCCAGCGCCCAGTCATTTCCCACCACGGTCCTGAGCGCAGAGGCATACATCACGCTAAGGGATCTCCATTTTTAACTGGGAAGCGTATCGCTGCCCAGGGGCAACGGCAGGGCGACGCACGCAGCGTGGCCCTGCGCGCTGTTTGGCACCCCCTGCAACTGTGGCAGACGCAGACCAGGGCTGAGCAGAGCACGGGGCTTCAGTCTGCCAGACCGGCTTCTTGGGTCCGCACCGCAGGCTGCATCACCCATCGTGGTCAGCACATCTCCAGCGCCCGGGCCATGCCTGAAATGCATAAACAGGGGGCTCTGATCTGCAGGCGTTGTCAGGTTGGTATCTGTCACCAGACCCAAAAATACAACGTGACCAGAATGTGATCTGGCTTGCTCGGAGAGAACTGCATTTTCTGTAAACTTCTCTGTAAGAACTTCAAGCACTTCCTATCACAGCATTAACTATTCTTCTAAACTAGAAGGAAAAGCATTCACATTCATGACTTCACCACAAACCAGCAGCCATTTGTCCACCTGAACATGCTGAAGACACCACTAAACTAATGTACTTTCCCTCCCTCCTGGTAAAGATACCAGAAGTTTTTCTTTTTTTTAGTATCTTTGTTTCCAGCTTAGTGTTTCAAATTACTAAGTAAAAGCACAGAAACGAGTGTTAATAAAAATAAATAAATAAATAAAAAGCCTGTCACAGATTTGAGCAGTGCAATGAGACATCTCAATAAACAGAAAATCTTATTTTTCTTCACATACTTCACATAGTGACACACGACTTCAGTAGTTCAGAGCTTTCAACAGGTATTGCTTAGATCTTTCTTTTCTACAAGTATAATGTAAAATAAAGCAAACACTGTTATTCAAGTAAGAAGGAGGTAATTCCACTGCTCACTCCTCTCTACCCCTGGCTTGGTGATTTGTCCAGCTTCTACAACCTCCTGCTCAAAGTAGCAGCTAGCAGGGCGCAGTCTAAGAAAGAAGAACACTATCTACAGCAAGAATTCCTAAACAAGTAAATCTAAAGATCATAGGAAGAGGCCTAAAGCAAAGAATCTATATTAGAAAACTAGTAAAATATTGCTAAAGGAGCACAGTCCATGGAACAGTCAGAGGCTGACAGCAAACCATGGCCTAAGCACTTGGACCAGACAACTGTTTATTAGGAAGAGATTTGGAGCTGTGGGTTCAAATCTGGGCCTTGTTCCACCTCTTGGGACTTTGCAAAGGCCCTTCTCTGCCCTCCTCTGTTCTCCTCTGTCTAGCAGAAGGTAAGATGCAGACAGGAACTGCTGCTTGTGCATTAGGGCTCTGCTTGTGCTGTCCTGACAATAGTGCTGGTCAGCATCTGCTTTTCTTCTCGCCATTAGAAGCGATGAACATCTGCTCATCTTTCCCACTTTTGCACTGCAAAAATTTCAGACACAACAGTCTCATTTACAGGACAGTCTTCTATTGCTAGAGGAACAGAAGACAACACTGCACTGAGAAATGATAAAGCCTATTTCAGGACTGTGGAAAATCACACCAATCTTTCCTGTCCAAAGCAAATTCCATCAATAGCCAACACTTCTCAAAGGGAGCTAAAGATGAACTGCTACAGAGAACAGCAGTCACTGCACAGAAACAACAAGATCTGAAGCACAGGTTTATTCAAGGCAGACAAGCACAGAGAACAAGTGAGCAGAGGTCATTACAACAGCTGTCTTTCACAGTTCTTCCACAAGAAGCTGAGGGATTTATCATGTCTTCTCTTCACCTGCTACTTCTGCAAACCTTGACAGTCTCAAGGATATACAGTAGGTTTATCATTTTTATTTTTGCAAGGAAAAAATTTTGGTCCAAAGCTTTTCTGCTTCAGTGAGTCTGCCTGTCAAGGCAGATCCTCTTAAGTCAAGGAGTGAGAAGAAAAAAAAAATGAAACTATTGATTTCTGATAATTGTAGGAAGAGGAAAGGTCTGATTAACCAAGACTTAGCAGAACCTGACAAATCAAGGTCTTCCCAAAGGAAGAAGGATACTATTAAAAGAGGAGGCATAAATCTTGTTTCCAAATAGCAGCTTCCTTCACAGAGCTGCAGCAGCAGGACACAGATTACCAGTGCAGAAAATGAGTGCTGATGGTTGCACTTCTCCATTGAGGTCCAGCAGGTGAACAGCAATGCCTTCCCTCAAAAATTCATCCATCACCTAGTCTCCTTCCTGTGCGCAACAATAGCAAGAGCAGCTAAACGCAACATAAAGTGACTGTATCAATTAAACTCTTGACAGGCTCTCATACAGGCCAGGGATGGAAGGAATCTATACAGGTGCTGTAACCAAATAAAACAAACAAACAAACCCAACATGCCATGGAGGTTTGAAAAAGGGGTAGGAATACGCTGTCAAACTAACTTACATCCTCCAATAGTATAACAGCCTCAGCCTTGGAGAAAACAGCTTTTACTCCTTGCTTGGGGTGCAAAGCCTTCAGAAGGACTTGATGTCATGCAGCACTCTTAATCTGGTGACTGTTAAAGAGTTCTGGTGCTATTCTACCTACCTCCAAAAAACCTATTAGGATATTTGAGTAGGATGAGTTTAAGAAAGATACGGAAAAAGATAAGAAAAAGGTTATGAATTAGAGTTACAGCAAAATCCGAGCTCAACAATACAGGTATTAAAAAAAAAAGAAGAAGAAGAAAAGAAAAGAAAAACAGCAAAAGTTACATCATGATGGCAAAATCCAAGGTTGACAGGAGAGCATGAACTGCCAGCCATTTTCCCCAGTGAAGCCACATTCACGAAAGAGAACTGGAAAGCTTTCAGTATTGTAATAGCCACCATAAAACATGAACTGTTGGAGCTTGGTAATTTGCTAACAAAACAGGCTTTCAATAAAATTAGTGATATAATAAATAACATTCATGACCGGATGATCCAAAGTTTGGCCAGACTGAAGGCCTTTCAAGCATAGCTTGAATGGGAGGGGAGGGAGAGGGAAGGAGGGAAGTGATCCCACTGTAGCCACAAATGATATCAGACTACTGCCTGCTCAGAACAATTCAAAAGGCTTTAAAAAAAATAGCAATAAACAATGGTTTTGTTTGTGTTTAAGAGAGTAATATACAGCAAAATTAATTTTGCAATATTTCCTACAGTATTACTGAAAGATTAAAATAAAATGTAAAACATTGTCTCAACAAATCTTCAAGCATTATTAATTTAAGTCTGTGCAATAGTAAGTGACTAATGTTCACTGGCAAAATTAAATTCAACTACAAAAGTTTTGAGATCTGATTACAGCAATTACAAATTCTACATACAATGCATCCTGCTCATTAGCGCACTACCCCTGCAGCATTTTCATATTAAAGTTTGTTTCATTCCTCCTTATAACAGGAATTATTGCTGATAATCTGCTATTCTTTTTATGTTAAATAAATCTTAATGTTCTTGGGGAAAGAAAAAAAATGTCATCAAGCAGGGCTTAAATCTTTAGAGATCCTTGCTGAAACATGTGGAAATAAACGCTAATACCATCAGGCATTGACTAACCAGTTAATAATTACTCCTGCCCCAAACTTAGAAGGCTGGAAATGCACCAAGTTTATGCTATCTCAGACCACAACCAGAGCACAGCTAGAGCATCAAATTTTGAAGGAATGGAGTTCACCACCTTTTATAACAGGATCTTTGGGTTTTCTGCTCTGCAGTGGATGGGGCTGACTTGATACCTTGCCTAGAACAGCTAGGGAGAAAAAGGAAAAAAAGAAAGAAAAAAAAATACCCTTATCTAACATGACATTGCCACTGTGATATAAATAGCTTCTTATTTGCCTGCCTCAGAGGAATAATTTTAGTCAAGAAAAGGTCAAATGATTTTGCCACAGGGGTAAAGAGCAAAAATCTTTTGTAATTTAATATTGTCCCCCTTCTTTTTTTAGCAGGAGAAGAGAAGACAGGCGACTCCAGATACTGGTCACATAGGAGAGAGAGGAATATAGAATAGCAGGTAACCAGTATATAGCTCCTCTGCAATAGCACAAATCAAACAGCATTTTCATCGTTTCTTAAGGCTTAGGAAAAAACTAGTATTCACCTAGCATCTAACTTCATCTCTGCTTGGAATCTTGCAAACTCTACAGACAAGGGCTGCTCAAACCTATTTATTCTAACAATGTAGAAATAAGTTCTAACTGTATTAAAATGTAAGACAGATATCTTTGATATAATTAATGAATATATTGTTTTCTTTATTCCATACAGTTTATAGAATTGATGCTTTCAATTACTAAGCATTAATAAACATGACTTACTTGTGGCTAGCCATCAAATTTACTCTGATCCATTTCTAGTAAAACAAGAAAAATAACCAGTTTAAAGTCTTTGAATAGGTTACACAGCATGAAGTTGCTGTTACTAACCCCTCAGTTAAGGGATATATAAATATCCTTGTGTATTTATTAGAGTTGCTTTCTAGTATTTTTCCTATGCTACAAAAAAAGAATGTGACTAGGTGGTAAGTCAGCTCTACTACAGGTGGTAAGTCAGCTCTGTTACAAAATTTACATGCAAGACAGGCCATGGTTGAACTAAAGAAGTATATGTGGCTGGGAAGTGAAATTTCTACAAATATGAAGGTGACCCAAAGCTCAATTTATTGCTAGCTATTATTGCTTGCTTTCATTGCTTCCAGCACACTGGTAATCTATGCACATGGCAATACTTCAGTACTAATGGAAATCAGTAAACAAGGTCACATGCATGTCAAACAGTCGCTTTGCAGTCTAAAAATACTTGTAGGTTCTGTTTGCTAGAATGGCACAGACCTCTCCTTCCGTCACCTGCACTGTGTATGCCACACACTGGGTGTAACCTGTGCTTCCAGCCCTCTGTATTCCAGGTGGATACATCTTATTCATCATGTGGAAATAAGGGTAATAGCTGAGCTTAATGCAAGCCAATTAGAAAGAAGTATAGTTACTGCAAATTTCCCCACAGGCAATCTCCCACAGACCACAGAAGATCTCTCATGCTAAAGCAGCCTCTCTTTCCTGGGAAATAGGACACATTGAAAAACAATAATTAACATTAAATTAACTTACAACATGCATGCAAGATGAACAAGACAAACTGGGCATCTGACTGGGACTGGAATAGTGTAGCTATTTCAGTAAAATATATTTATGCAGTGACTAAATTGTAATGCTAAATGTAACATAGTGCAAAGGGCTACAAGAGTCTCCTAAACAGGAGACTCTGAAATGCAGCAACAAATACTACAAAATTTAGCAACAATAATAGTCAATATAATCTGTACAAGTGGAAGGAAAGGCTCCAGCTATTATTCCCAGCTAAGAGCAAAGCATCTCCTCTGCAGTCTTACGTCGTGACTAGCAGAAAGATTTTGCTTTCTGCATTGCTTTATTAAGGTGGAGTCAATCTCACTAACTAACAAATGCAACTTGACAACCTGAATCATGGGCAACATGAACAAACATCATAACAGTATACAACGCACTTAAAGCAAAAAGTGCTTGCACTGAAATATCATTGACAGAAAAAGCAACAGAGGGGGAAGTGTTGAACTGAGCCTGCATCTTCTGGCGTTTTGAACTCAAGTCAGAGGTCTTCTTCCTTCACAAAAAGACTTAAATCATAAATTTTATAATTAATCAAACATAGAACCTGTGATCTCTTTTGACTTCAGAAACTGCCTGAAAATTCTAAACACATGAGCCTTGGATAAAAAGACTGCACTGAAGATTTGAAAAAGGCATGAGAAAAGCTCAGTATTCACATAGTAACAAACTGTGGTGTGGAAGCCCTAGGGGGAAAAAAATAAAAAGAAAAGAGAAAATTCAATGGTGGTAACACTGTTTTTGTCAAATATTCCACATTTAAAGATTAGCATTTTCCAACTGCCACCTGGAATTCTGGTTTTGATTTTAAACGTGTAACAGGGAAATAAAGTAACAAAGCTTCTCTGTAATGTCCTCAGGATTTTTACAAGCAAAATATACAGATAACAACTAATTATGATAACCTAGAAATAACCAAAGAAAATGAGTTTTTCAAAATGCCCTATTGAATGCATTAGCAGTTAGAATCTCCTCAGGTTTCCATTAGTCTGTCAAAATAAGAAATAATCTTAAAGCAGCTCTGACTAAAACCCTTAACGATTGTCACATTGATTGAATTCCAAAGTATAGACTTACAAATTCGTAGTCTCCATCCTGTGGTACTTTCCAGTCAGATGAATTTTTTGTCTGGCCAGACACGTTTTTCCCAAAGCTATTGATTTGATTCTCCTTCTCCTTCTGCTCAAAATATTCAAGGAACGATGGTTTGGCTGGCTGCATCGTTTCATCCCTCCCTGAAAATATTATTAAAAAAAAAGTCATTCTTGAAAAATGCACTTTTAATCACACTGCCTTACATCATGCTCAACAGTAATTTTATCTTTTTAGCACACTATATCACGTAGTACAGCTAAAGTAGTATTTTGCAGCAGCTTTTCAAATATAAAACTATTCCTGACTGCAAAGTAAGGAGACTGGGGAAGGGAAGCTGGAAGTTCACTACACAAGTGATTGCAATTCTGGAGACCTTGGCCCCTGCAATCAGTCCACCAAAGCGTGCTGTCAGGTAACCAAGCTTCATGTAGGTAAGCTGCTACCCGCTGGAGGAGCTGTTCTTTCCTACCAGGCAGGTTACATACATTACAAAATACACAGGTTTCCAAAACTAAACAGCTTTATTTCTACATTGGCACTTAAAACTTACGCTTTAGTCAATGCAAAAACCGTAATTCCCTGAAAGTGAGTGTGTGGGGGGGTGTTTCCACGAGGATATTAGCACTCCCCAGGAAGTAATTTTCACATGAGAGCTGTCTTAGTATTAACAGAAAATGGCATTTAAACAGCCAAATACATACCTAGTTCTGGACTAGGGAAATAAGTTCACTGTCAAGTGTCATGCAGTTGAAATAGATCTAAACTGTCAAAGCAGGCAGGCAACCAACTCAAAACACTCACATGCGCACACACACTCTCTCTCTCTCAAGCTGTCCTTTGAATTGTTTGCTAGGTCTCCATAAGGCAGAGACAGTCTCATCCCAAAGTGTGTACTAAATTTGCAAGATAGTTCTCACAAAGACTTTAAAATGTTCAGCAGAGCCTTCCTCTTGCAAAAGTATTAGTTACTCTGGAAACCCATTAAAACTTAAATACAGAATAATGTTCTTAAACATAAAACTGCCATCCAGTGCTCTGGAATGACTCTGGCAGATTCTTTCCGGTCATTAGACAAGTGTTTGAATTCCCAGGTCAACTGTGAGATACTTTAAGAAGTTATTGGTCTATAGACATGTTAAACTTGGAACAAATTTTCAGAAAGTCTAAGATACCTTGGCAGGATACTTGGTTTTTGACACAGAGGGAAGTGTGGTTTTATATGGTCTGAAATGTCAAGAACAATCTTAAAAAAGCACAGTATCATACTGCCTTCCTAGGGGTAGCTACAAGCTCAAGCATGAACTGAAGTGCTTATACTTTGCACCATGACAACAGTAGGAGCAAAGACAAATTATTCCACCTCTGGCAGTAGTTCTCTCTCTCTCTCTCTCTCTCTCTCTCTCTCTCAAAAAAAAGAAATCACTGTACAGAATTAGATCAAGAAAGACATCTTCAGACAGACTGCACGAAGGTCAGTCAGGAAACATGTCTGCAAAGTGGAGAACAGATTTGCTATTGGGAATAATTACTGAAATACAATAGCAATCCAATTACACCTAAGTGATAAAACATTTATTTAGAATGAAGCAAATATACCACTTCCATTCTTTGCAGTCCAGACTGAAGCAGGAGGTAAGCTAAAGTGTTATGGCCAACAACAGAGGTGTTTAAAAGAAATTTTGTAAAAGGAGATGAATTCATGTCTACATATACTAATCTACACACAGCTTATTGTGAGCTAGCCTCAGTCTCAAAAAATTCAAGGAAAAGAAACCCCACCATATCTGAAGAAAGCCTGCACTATATGATTTGAAAATAACTGTTTGGCCAGGAGCATTTAAAAGTATTTCACTCAAGTGATAATGGATTACCCATTTTCTCCAAGACCACTCACTCATACCAGAGACTAATTCAGAAGGTCACTTAAAAGTAATCATCCTCGTTTCTCCATGTCTCCTATTCTACCATGGCTGCCGTATTTATAAAGACAACCAGTCACATCTACTAAATAACCTGTTGCAGCTTCACAGCATCAAGACAAGGCACATTCAGAAATAAGCTTTACTCAATCAATTTCTGCTTTCACAAAGAAATGGAACAGAAATAGGCCAAAAGCGTAGCAAAGGAAGCGCTGGTGTTTATAACCGTGAGGCTGCATTTGGGATACGGTGCCCGATTTTTAGCCCCATCAACACGAGAGGCTGTAAAGCTGGAGCAAATGCAGCAAAAGGCTGCCCGGACATTCACGGGGCTGGAGCGCGCGACGTCCGAGGAGAGCGCGGGGGCGCTGGGCTCACGTGGCACGGAGAAGGCTGCGAGGGCACGCAGCTGCGGAGGAGACAGAGCAGCGCGGCTCCTCGGACCGGCGCGCACAGCGGAAGGAGGGGAGGCGACGGGCACGAATTGCAGCAAGGAAATTTCAACTGAACGCAAGGAACAAAGTTTTCACAACGAGGACGGTTATGCAACGGAAGCAGGACCTACAGCAACCGCACAAGGCCCTCAGCAACCTGACCTAGCTTCAAACTTGGCCTGCCTTGGACAGGCCTGGACCCCGGCCTCCGCAGGCCCCTTCCAGCCTAAGTTGCCCTGTGATTCATAGGCCAGGTCGGACACCACTAACCTTCAAGTCATCGCAGTCCCTTCAGATGCATACGATAATCTACGCTGAATAACTGTCACCAATTTTAGTATATTTCTGCAGGTCAACATCTAATGTCACATCTTTGTTTATTCAATAATTTTTCAAAAACGGATTAAAATACAGATTTACCAACTGACAAAAAAAAACGAAGGGAGAAATGAAGGGTATTCTATCCAGAATACTGTTCTAGGATAACTGAAATTGTAATTGCTCGTGATCTCACTCAGGGTGTGCATGCAGCAAGACTGACAAAAATGCTCCTGGAGACTGAAAGATGTTACACGAGCTCGGACTGGATTCCTTTTCGTCAATCTTGGCACTTACAACAGTGCCGCTTTCCAAAGATGATCTGCTATTAATTCAATACAAGGATCACATCACTATATCTAAGATTTTGATAACAGGCAGCTGAAGACAAAATCGACCATTGCTATTTGCAGCATCAGATGCTGCTGAAAGATGACACCACACTAAATGTGTTTGTGCCAAAACGCATTTAATTCTCTAGTGTTACAGGGTTAGACTAAAATACAAATCTTTGACAGAATGTGAGATCACAACTGTGGGAGAGAAAAGCCTTTTATTAGAAGGTCACCCTGTGGTGACAAGAAGGGCTTCTCCATGCATTTATTTTGGAACCTAAAGAGTTGCCTATAGGGATGAGCTATGAGAGCTCCCTGGAGCCATTAATGGTCTACCATTTAAGTATGCAGTCATCTTTTTAAGAGCTGTATTAATTACACAAATGGAACACCACAGCTCTGCTGGAGCCAGTCCAGTCGACTGCAGAACTAGGGATTCAGGCTATCCGCGCAGAGCCGCAGGTGCTCGGAGGCCCTCCTCTCCGTTCGGCCTGTCTTATCACAAGGAACAGAAGCCTTTTACAAAAAGGTCTAAAGTACTGCCTGGTATAAATTCTTGTTTAGAAAAGTCTGCAAAAAACATCAGTTCCATGAAAACAGAAAAAGGTGGATCCAAGGGTGGAGAATGTAATAAAATGTCAGCAAAAAACCTCCCCTTATACTTTGATACACTACTTTTAGAAAGGAGTACCGTCCTAAGTTTATTACTGATTTCAGCACTCTTATTTGCACTATTCACAGACTACCCTTTCAGCACTAGGAAGCTAAGTCCAGCTGTATGTGGTAGCATGTCAGGTGGGGCAGTCTTCACCCCAAACAACCTAGACAAGCCACAGGCCTGCCAGATACAGGCAGGACACTTCAGGAAGACAGCGAGCCAACATCAGCAAACAGCCAGTGGCCTCACCATGCTAAATCCTTTCCTCTGTTAAGCCACAGCAGGGGCAAGTTTTAAGGAGTGTACCAAGATGAAAACAATGTGATTTTAGTTTTTTTTTTTCAGGGATGTCCTCCCTCCCAAATATGTCACCTGTTTGGATACCTGAGGGAATGAGAGAAATCAGTCTTACTGGCTGATCGTGGCACACAGACCACTTATATCAAACATGAAATGACGGAGAAGGTATGAATAACCATGAAAACAGGACACTGGTATTCCATGCAATGCTGTAGAGAAAGCGGAATAATAGAGAAGGAGAAACAGCATAAGCAAACTAGCAAAGGATTTACTAGAAAACTAGAAACTAGAATTCCAGCTTTCTCTAAAATTATTCTTCTCTACTCAGTCTTGACAGCAGCAGAAAAATCCTTGTTTTGTTATGCATTCCTTTTCAAAGCAATTCTTATTAAATATCTAGGGTGAATTCTAAAGTCACAAAGCTTCTCATGAGAGATGCACATAACCTCAGGAACACATTTTATGTGTTCTTTATTCAAGTCAGTTACGTTAATACAGTGTTACTTAAAAGATGTGTTCTTGAAGCCGTGGAAAGAGATTTCTTCCCGTCTTTCAAAATAGACTGGAGCTAGAGTTGTGGCTGGGAACAACCAGGAAGACATCACTGCAAGTGTGTTTTGAACTACTACTGCAAGTAATCACAGATTAAGAACCTGCAGCCATATCAGTTTGATAAGGGGCACATTCATCTTCAAAGAGCATAATTTAATCAGCAGCCATTAAGTGATGAATTGCTATACTAGCAATATTAAACTAAAGAAATGAGATACTTCGTACTCACAACATATTTTTCAAGATTATAGGAGGCTGCAATATTTAAAAAGCCAATTGTTCTCTTCTTTGCAGAATACTTGCATTTCTGTGAATGGCATGTCAGGAGCAACAAGACCAAAAATTTTGAAACCGACTGATTTATGCTAGGAAAATGTCCCCGAGACCCTCAGCAAAGCTTGGGAACCCACATCCCTGCAAGCAGGAGCTCAGAACTGAGCTCTGCAGAGAGGCATCAAAGACCACTGAAGTTCGCTTTAAAGAAAGTGGAGCTATCACTGCCTTTTGTCTGACATAAGGCCAGAAAGGATCTCCTGAGACAACACGCTCAGTCTCCTGCTATCACATACAAGATCACATAGCCCCTTTCACAGAGGGATCAACACCTACTGTAAAGCAACCATTTCTTTTTGTCCTTGCTGTTGACAGGCTTGCTATTCTGCTAGTTATAATCCTCCTAATTCCCAGTCCAGACTTTATTGATAGCAAGTGCATATGCACTTGATCTTGGGCAAGCCTCAGCTTTTCATTATGCAAACCATTATCCCCTCTAGCACTTACCCTGCCTCCTTGCCCATTTATTTCAGGTTTTCATGTCCACACTCACCCTTCATTTAGTTGGCCTAAATAAGCATAGATCTTTCACTGACTTCTCCTGTAACAAGCTCAGTCCCCAACAATCTTAGCAAGCTTCTCTCTGCCTGCTTTAGTTTGAGTTATATAACTAAGGCTTAACCTACTCTGAGATTTAGGATGCACAGAACAGTGCCTGATGACAAGTATGCGCAAGCAACACATCATTAATATTAAAATTTCAAATGGAACTGTAGATTTATTTGCTTCAGGCTACTTCTCGGAGAATCACAGATGAACTTTAGCAGCTGGACAATGCAATTTGTACGGTATTAACAGGACCGAGTCATTTTATACAGCAGAGCAGAGAGATGCCAACTTATTCAACCGAGAAAGTAGTGCTCTATCATTAATTAATTCATCCCATGGCAACATAAGCTGAAACTTCCCCACATTAACTGCAGACTACACAACACTGCATATCTATTGAAGCTTATGAGGACAAGTCTTCCCATAGTCATGGCCTACCTCAAACTAATCAAAGCAGAACATGCCTGACAGGCCATACTATCAAGAGGGAGCTCCTAAATGTTCAAAATTATTTCTGGGTATCTTAGCCAATCTCTTATAATGAATATAAGCATCAGAGCCACTTAAGGTACAAACACTTACCCAAAGCTGTGGTATATATATAGTTGAGGATCCTTCCCAAACGAGAAGAAAGTTCTTACAGTAACAAAAGCCATCTAAGACCAGATGAGCTGCCCTTTGGATTTCGCATTTTTTATGTAAGAACTCAGAAAAGATCACAAACATACAGACATTTTCTTCTTCCACTACAGATTTTCAACAGATATCTATGTCTCATTTGCTTTAATTACTAATTTACTCCAGCAACTAAACAAAGTGACATAAACAGTGAGATGAGAAGGTGCACGAAGAAATAAGAACAGCATTTAATCCCTTGCATCATCTAGCTCTGGTCCTGGTAAATCTTAATAAGAAAAAACTTCACTGACAGGGCTGCAACCTGCAGATCCAGCACCCTGTGGGCAACAGCTGAGGCTTCCCAAACAGTTTATAGCCAACTAAGCATCTGCTAACACCTTTGCTGGTTCATAACCTGGAAAATCAATTGCTTATCCAGAGAGGCCAGAAAACAACATGGCAATACAGATTTTTTTTCCCCTGAAGCTTGAAAAATTGGTGGTAAAACAATTTGTTTCTGTACTTCAGCCATTAAGAAATTCATGATTTTAAACAGAGATTATTTCTGCTGAAGGAAAGCTTTCTCCACAGTTCATTTCAATCCACTAAGAAGTGAGTTCATTCTTGGAAGAGACAGGTAGGTCAGTTTGCACAAGCAATTTGCAGTATTTTGGGACAGAGAGGCACCTAAAGAGTAATGAAGCATTTTTATTATGTTTCAGTCGAGTTTCCTGAAACAAACTGCCTTATGTACCACACCATTCAAAAAACAAAATAAGAAAACAGCCCACCACCACATGGCACTTTCTTGGCATTACAACAAAATGACAGCTCTTCCCGCTGATCAAAAACATTGGTTTTTAGATCCACATTACTTGATATTCTTGATGGACTAACTGGGCTGGCTGCTGTTTATGTCAAGTTTGCTGGTGAGCCTGCTATTAAGATGAAAGTAAAAAAAAGTAACACAGCTTGAAGACTTACCTGAGAAATTTACATTCTTGACACCTCAAGAGCATAAGTATAACACTCCTTACAGTTACAGAAAAAATTTAATCAAAGTAGGAATTTCTAAAACCAGTATGTTATTTAAATACATAACATCAGCTGGTTTATGATATAATTATGCCTAAAATGACCAATTTTAAACACAATGCTGTACCACTATGCATTAATACCACTAAGTAGCGAGAGGGTGCTATTAAGAATAAAATTATCTTTGACAAATACGTGACATAAATGTTGACAAAATGTAAATTACTTCTCTATTATACTCTATTACCTATTTGGGTAACACACAACTACCAGCTTTGGACAACTAGTGACATTAAACCACCTATAGCTACCTAAGCTACAGATCAGAAATATTTATTCATTTATATGGTTAATCCAGTCACACATACCATCTAAATGCTTTCCAAGCCATTCACATTCATTCTGCTGTTCAAGTTATTATTTTTACAGTCATTGCTCTACATAAAAAATTACAGGTTAACTAATGGAAGAAAAGTTTCCCGAATCTTGTCACTCACACTCCTATTGTTGAAGTTTCATCCACCAGATGCCTCACATAAAACCACCAAGACTAACAAGCTTTAACATTTTACTAATAGGAAATTACCAAGTTCACTTAATTCACTACCAAAAAAAAACACACCCACAAAATTCACACACAGAAAAAAAACCCATCTCCCTTTAAAGGTAAAATATCTTTTTAAAAGGACACAACTTTTATCAGCCTGGGCACAGTAAAAGCAGAGCAAAACCCCAAACCACCCCTAAACTATTAGAAATTCCATTTTAATCATTCACAAAGTATTAAGAATTTTCACCTGCACATTACATTACCAAGGTAGAAGCAAAAGTGCTACTCTCTGCACTAGATGTTCTGCTGAACATCTGCCACATTAACAAAAACTCCGATTTTTCTCCCCTCTTCAAATCCCTCATTCATCCAGACTTAAGAAACAGATGGCCCAACTCATACCACTGTTGTAGTTCTACATTCTCAAGTGTTGTTTTACTTGATGCCTGAACAAGTTAGATGCACTTTAACACAGAAAATAGGACAGATTCAAGTACTAGGAAAAGTAGATCCTGTTTCACTTGGATCTGATCATATTTCAGTCCAAGGAAGGCAATATATTTATCTTTAATAATATAAAATTATGTTCCACTCTTCAAATCTGAGACAAACTCCTATCAAGTTTCCATTATCTAAATACTTACAGCAAATAAAAAAGCAGAAAAAGCAAAATTGAGTAAGACCAAAATGTTGCAGCATTTACCAGCACTACATACTCTCACATAGAATAATTAAAAGAAAGGGAAAAGATTATTTCAGACATATTCATAGTTTGAACATTATGCCAGTTCCCAAGCACAATGAAAATGTCTGTTATTACAAATAACTGTTCATCTATAGTCCTTCAGCTACTTCTGAAGTTTTCCTGGAATAGTTAAACTGAAATCCATACATAATCTGTTAGCAATTGATTTGTAAGTAATGTGTGTCACTATGCAATTTAGGGTCTGTAGTTTCAGGCAATCACTTGAGTGCTTTCAAAATATATAACTGAATGCCACAGTGACATTTTAAAATGCTGCCTGAATATTTATAATGGGGGTCTAGGTAAAACAAACAAATAGACAAGCAAATGAAAGAATTTAAGCAAATAGAATTACAGCTCAATTGACTGCAAAACTAACAAAAGCGCCTCTGCAATGTAAAATACTGGATTTAAAGAAAACTTGTAATCTGAGCCTGAAAAAGTCATGAGCTGATTTATGCAAGAGTCACCTTTAGGAAGTCCTGTATTCCATTACAGACAGAATATAAATTTTCAGGCTATTGGGAAAAGTTGTTGATTAAAGATGTGTAAGACAGCCCTGTCTAAAACATCGCGTTTTAGTGTCCCAAAAGCACTTGCGGAAACCTTTTTTTAATTTAGGAGGAAGGGCTAGACCATCAGCTAAAAAGCTTGCAGTTAAATAGCTGCAGACACCGAAGAAAGCTAAATTCTCGTAGTAATGCCACGCAAGAAAAACGAGAACTTTATTGACTTAAAACAGGTTTTACTGTGAGTCATAACATAAATTGCCAAGTGAAATACAGACTTTGAAAATATGAATCAATGAAGATTCTTCAAACGCAGTGGTTCTAAATAGCGTTATTATATTATATATTATAAAAAGTACTTGTTCCAGAGGGTTCTGCAGCAGGCTGATGAGCTTCACAGTTAAAACAATTTAACTAAATGTTAAGAGAACATGAATATGCAAATAGCAAGCTGAAAAACAGAACAACAGGCAGCTCACAGGAAGGGTATTTGCAAGCTGCTAAAAGACAGCTGTGTGGCCATGTCTCCAAGAAACAATTGCAGAACCACTGTGCGCAACAGCAAAGATTGCAGTATTATGCTACCGGGTAAGAAAGGAGGATGACGTATTAAGAAAAAGTTAAATTTTAACCTCATACAGTCATTTTCATTAATACCAAGTTTCTTGGAATCAAATTACAAGTTATTAAAATGCAGCACAACTTGCAGCAGAGAGAGTGCTGAGTGCAGGTGGTCTTCACTAGGTCTTCTATTACTGCGTTGATTTTGTCAAGGTGAAGTGGTACCAGGATCTCAAAATGCGTCCTCTAGGATTCAGAACTGTTCAGATATTTCACCTCCTCTGTTCCCACTACCGTTACACAGCAACAGCGTAAGAACACAGAGTATCTAAAAAATCTTAAGTCTCAAGGGTTTTTTTTGTTTGTTTGTTTAAGAACAACTCTCTAGGCTCACAGATCTGAATCTCTCAGAGCTTGTTCTGGAGCTCCCTCTTGAGGTTAAATGCCACAATATATTAAAAATTTGCAAAATCCTCACAAATGATTCTACTCAAAATGAGTTGGGTACATCTTTGCAAAGATAGACTAATGGTTTCCTTACAAACTGTGGTGGACAGAGATCTGAGGAGAGCAT
Source organism: Rhea pennata (assembly GCF_028389875.1). Taxonomy (NCBI): domain Eukaryota; kingdom Metazoa; phylum Chordata; class Aves; order Rheiformes; family Rheidae; genus Rhea; species Rhea pennata. The sequence goes on from NC_084678.1 coordinate 7,370,372, forward strand.
TAGATGCTTCTCAGTTACAAGAACAGCAATCTTAGAAACAGGGAGAAGAAAAACACCTTTTAAATACAGGAAGAGCACCACAACAGACAGTAACATCTCTGCTATAAAATCATGAAATGGAACACTACACATCTGTAATAAAAACTAAATGCTTATTATTCATAAAGAAACAGCAATTTCATTTGATTTATGCCAGACTGTTAACATGTCCCATTCTCTCTGGGTGACCTTTTAAGTTACTGTAAATGTCCACACATACCTGATTTTCCCATTTCTCTCCCTGATGGAGTTACCTTATTTCACAGAAAGAGGAATATTAGAATGTAAATCCAATAGCATTACTACATTGTCCTTCTTGTCACAATCTGCTATGCAGGCTGATGCCTTCATTTTTAAAATGTATAGTGTTTGGCAAAGTTTGCAAAACACTTCTCACACTGTTACAGGGACAGTATTTTTCCACAAGCTCTAGAGAGCCCCACATGGAAAGAGCTCTCAAGACAAAAATTCCTGAGATAAAGATATTTCCAAACTCTCATAGAGAAGTTTTTTCCTCTCCAACAATAGCCAGAGATTTAAAATCAGATGACTAAAGACGGCTTTTGAAGTGCACAAGAGCCAAAAGAACAAGTCTTGCCTATGAGAGTCACGTTTTAGCACTGCCAAGCCTCACTCAGCACTTTCCTCCACACTTGAGCAAATAGCCATGCTGGCCAGCTGAACTACCTACAACCACCTCTGCCTCAACACTGCTGAGATCCCCAACTCTGTGGGAATGGATTTCCGTAGGAATGCATAATTGACAAAATGATTTTCTTCTAGTCATAATTTTCCAATGAGGCTCTCAGCACCATCTCTTTTTACCAAAGAAAGATTTGTAACTTTCTTCCAAGTCAAGCTGTGAGGTCTTCCAGAGACCCTCAGGGATCAAAAGCACATACATAGTTTTAAATCTTACTTCCTACAATGAGACCAGTGTCTTAGTAAGCTTTTCTATTTTAGGATAGAACAGATTTCTATTGGAATGTCTCAGAACTCTAACACAGTGTTTATTCAGCTGCCTTTAGTGATTCAAGCAATATAATAAAAGGTTACAGAGATGGTAGTTTCTATCATTGCTGTGTTTGAAACATGTAAGATTATCTGTCATTTCATAAATTCAGCCCTTGATTTGTTGCATCAGTTCTGAAACTGCCTTGCTGTTTGTAGATGCCAAGCAACAGCCTGGTCACCTCCTAAAGCATCACAAATGTTTGGATTAATCCCTTGCCAGATTTTCCCTCCCCTCTATTTCTTGGGGGGGGGGGGGGGGGGGGGAAGCGGGCAACGAAACTAAACACTCCCCTCACCTCTCCAAACTAACTAGAATCAGAACATATTTGATCAATGCAGAGACTTGTATATACTGCACACATTGAAAAACTAGGAAAAAAAAAAAAAAGAAAAAAGATGGCTTAAGTTAAAACTTGGACCTAAAAAGGTTCTTTCCTTTACAGCCAGGAGGCATTTGCCTAAAAGTTTTAGCTCCTGACAACCAAAAGACGCCACAATAAGTTATCAAAACTATCAAAGCTGGTTGGTGATTAGTGAGTAGCACAGAGCAATACGTTATCAAAAGGCACTGGTGCTAGGCTGTAGCTGCAGTAAAATACAAGCTACCCTGAAGAACTTCACAAGAACTTTCAGCATGCAATTCATTATTAATTAGACATCGTTAGTTTTATTTATTTCCTTTCTGTTGAATGCTTTTGCCCTATAGCTTTTAGAATGTCATTGCTTTCCCTCCAACGAAAAACATGTCTGTTAGCGCACATTAGTCCCCAAGCAATTTTGTTAAAGATGCTTTCTTACTTTTCATGGTGCCCTCTTCCTCTTCCTCTTCTGTGTTTATCACCATTGTACCCAGCTGTGATTCCAAGGTGCCATCGTGTTCTATCATAGTGTTGGCGCCACCACTCAGCGTACTGACAGCTCTTATGGTACCAGTTTCATCTCCGCTTGCCCTCACCATGGTACCTGAATCAGTTTCATCTTCTTCCTGTGCAAGAATGCCATGAACACATTTTTACTGATTGTGGAAATCCTAGGAAGAGTAGCTGTATTCAAGGATACCAGCAAGCCTTACAAATTCAAATAGTTTTACAAATATACATGGAGGCTGACAAGATGGAACGCTGCTTTATGTGCTTAGTTCTCTCCCTGTCATCTCCAAACAGGCAATGGAAGGTCTTCACACTTTTCTGCCAGCATGATACGTAAGAGAACAGACATAAAAATCACCAGAAGCTTCTCAACACAAACGAGGTATCATTCCTGATTAGGTAACCTGGCCCTAAGAGCAGATTACAATACTCATTCAGTCATTCGTATTCCTATTAAAATTGTCAGTTACTATAGTTGACCTAAAAACAACACCATTCATTGAAGAATCATTAGAGAGTCATTAGGCAGCAACAGTTCTGAGCTTGTACTGCACAGGTGCGTGACAGATGAAAGCCATTAGCCTACTTTTTGAAGTCTGTCCTTAAGATTTAGGTAGTCTTACTTGCTGCAAACTTCATAAGCACTGAAGCAAAATGAACTGAATTTGCATATCTTTAAAGAGAAATTAAATAAATTAACAAAGTCTAGTCATTTTCTTCAGAATAAAATTGTTTCTCACTCTTCTATAATATTAACACATGATAACCAAACGGAAGTTTGAATTACTGGTGGCAATGCTCAAGAGATTAACAGTCTATATGAACACATAAGCCTCCAAAATATATTCTGGTAGGATAACTTCCTGAAAGACAGTTACGCTTTCCTCAGAAAGTATCTATTATGACTAAGATTTCACAAAAAATGAGGTCAAAATTTCTACAGTCTATTTAGTTTCTTGGAAATATGTGCCTAGCCACCTACCTAGCTACAACAATAACAATCATTTCCTAGGTTTAGAACACAGTTATTAAATTTAGTAAAATGAGTTTCTATGCATCTCACCTTAGAGCTAAATATCAAAAAAGATTAAGTTCTGTTGCAAGTATGAAGTCCCCAGTTCCTTAATCTGTGTGTGAACATAAGCTTATTCATGGGAATTAGTATTAAAGGGAAAAAACAGGTCTGACACATCAAGCTATAATAGTCTATCTCACTGACATTAACAGGAGGAAAGACACCTTTCCACAGTTTGGTGTTCCACGCATTTTCTTTGTTTTGCCAAGAATATCTATATAACTCACTTCCCAACCTCTTAAGCCTCAAAAGCAGTGGTAGGAAGAAAAACTACATAGGATATTAATGGAGAAAATGTATGTTTTATGTGGAGATGAGTGGCTGAGGAAAACATATATATACATATATATAATCTACACATCAGTCAAGGAAGAACTATAGCAGAAACTCCACAGCACTTGGAAAGTGCTTGTAAACACTTTTCTGCTAGTAGTTATGGAATAGAGAAGCTTCAGGAAAGCACACATACTAATGGAGACCACTTAACTCCACTACAGTGACACCACCTCTCCATAATGTGACCACAGATCAGTTAGAAGTGAAGGACAGAAGGTAGGAATAATACTCTCAAAGTCAACATCATGGCAACAATTACTTCCACACTGAATAAATATGCAGTCCTGAACTGGAAAATTAGATGAACAACGCACTCAGCACAGAGCTGTGTTTTACTGTGGAATATGCTATTCAGATCTAACATCTGAAAAGGACTGTGCCATGCAATGTCTTTTATTGCTCATTTTATTTATTCAGGTTGAAACAGACAGAGGCTTTAATTAAACAGCTTTCAGCATGCTTTGCATATTCACATGCTATAACCACTACAACAAAGAGCCCATAACTTAAATTCACAGCAATCCCCTGAACACTTCACATGCCCTCACCTCAGATTTCAGTTGCTTGCTCTTGTGTAGTAGAAAGTTTCTATAAGGGGAGTTCTAAAGCACAATAACAGCAAAACAATACATCATACTTATATAATAGTGTAATACATAAATTGTTTTATACTAGGAGAGTAGTCTAAGACCTGAATCTGCAATGAAAAATTCTCATTACTTTATGAGGAATATAATCCAATTGGGAAAATGAATAAACAGCCATTTTCATACGTAATTATTCAGTTACAGGTCTTTAACTATACTCTGAGCTAAAATAGTAAGCCAGTAAGCCATGCATGCTGTCTCACCTCAATATAAAGATGAAGCAGGGATCAAGCATCAGGTTAAGCAACCACAGAGTAAAAACCTCAAGAGAAGTCAAATCCAAGGGTAATTGAACAAAATATTGCAAAGAACAATGATTAAAAACAAAACAAAAATAAAGCAGCTAAGTCTTATGAACGGAGCAGGAGTCTGGACTTTGTATAGTGGGTGAATTCTGTTTTAGAACAGTATGCAAAAGACAAATTCCCTTCTGTATGTATCTATGTACACACACAAAACTTTCCGTGGCAATTTTGTATTGTTTCTATAAATACTCACTGAATTTTCCTCATCATCTTGATCTAGTTCACGCTGTTGTGCTTCCTGACGTTTTAGCTTGATATCCATTGCTTCATTAATCAAATCTCGCAGAATTGACACCCCTTTGGCACTTTTCACAAATGGATGCTGAGAAGTATAGTAAAAATAAATAAGCACTGCATCTGAACCAAGATATAACAGTAGAACATTTTTATTATGGCCTACCACCAATCAAAATTAAGGTTTAACTCAACACCAAATACATTATTAAAATAATGGAAATTCAACCCTCTCCTATAGTACTGGAGATAGCCCCCTTCCTCAACAAGCTCATACTTCAAAGGCATTACTGCTGTAAGACTCTGGGGTCACTCCCCTCCCATAAACCTTTTCTTAACAGTTTAGCTGTATAGAATCAGTTACACAGACTATCACCACACCTACATCCCTCTAATCAATATTTTGTTTCTCTTTCTTGTGTTTTAGGAGACAGTCTCCTGAGAACGTAACATGTTGTCTGGGACAACAATGGAAAGCGAATAAAAAAAGCCACAATTTTTTTAATAATAATAATAATAATCTGAGAAAAGGCATGTTGTCCTCTGCACTTTGATAAAATTCTACTCTTAAATTTCTGTGGGTGATACTACTACATGTAAAAATCAGAGGTAAATTAAGGAGTTGTTTGTGGTGTAACAATAATACAAAGATGCTCCTTGCTAAATTATGTCTTATAGCTCAAGCAGGCACAGCTTATGTTGGGATAGAGGCAGTGCTTCCCATTTCTGCCTTTCGCTCAACTCAGAAATGTCTTCTCTCACTATAGACAGTGCTGATTTTCATTAGTACACCAAGGAATAACTTCAACCTGCTTCAAGAACTGCAGGAGTAGAAACTTCCAAATGAGGATCAGCTGGGAGAATGGAATCCTATAGTCACTACAAGATGTTCTGTGCCGACTCAAGACTAACATAAAGCATTCGCACACTTCTTTCAAAAAGAAAAGAGCTGATGAAAATTTTAAGGTATAAAGAAAAAATCCACAGAAGACAGACATAGGAAGCTGGAGTCATGCCTTGTTCATAGGGAAGAACTGAAAAACTGAAGTTGAATGCAAGGTTTTTAAATGAGGTATTTAAAAGTAAGATCTGTAGTCAACAGGAGCAGCAAGATGTGAAACCAACAGTATCTATGCAGCACTGCCTCACTTTGAGCCCGTAAGAAGCCCTCCCTTGACTTCATAGTCTTGTAACTAAGGACAGACCTGCAGAAGCTGTGTGGCAGTGGCACGTTGCTCAGGGCTCTTCACAAGACACTGTTTTACAAAGTCCGTGAAACTGTCCGACCAGAGTTCTGGTTTCCGAAATGTTGGTGGCGGATTGGTGGGAATCATGAAAATTGCCTGAAAAACAGAACATTTAAGGTTTCCAAATAAGGTTTAAAACCACCTAATAATAAAACATAAATGTGCATGAATAGATACAAGTACTAAACAGCAATAATATTTCAAGATAGCTGCTTCTTAAAAGTTTTTTTTTTTTTTTTAATATAATTTGCTCAGAAGGATCAAGTAGCAAGAAATCAAGACTTTTCCTGCTAGGTGCTTAAGCTTCTTTCCAAGTCATTATATGCTTCAGGAGGAATGAATTTGCTATTCTTAAGCTTTAAAATTTGGGTTTGCATTAAAAAAAAAAAAAAGCACTTTAGAAAATATACAGATGAAAACGTGTCTTCAAGTCTAACACTGAGAGCTTCAGCTATGTCTCCACAGAGGAGGACCACAATGCAGATCCTCTTTTTTCCTCATTTGGTCAACAGTACAAAGAACTGATGGACAAGAAATCATTTTCTCTAAATTAAAAGCAAGATGGTATTATGTCAACATATAATGCAGTCAGTTATAATAGCAAATCACTTCGAGCCAGCAACATATTTTAGAAGGCCACAGTTCTCACCCTCATGGGATGAATATCAGCATAGGGTGGTTTGCCTTCAGCCATTTCTATTGCAGTGATTCCCAGAGACCAGATGTCTGCAACACAGTTATATCCAATTTCCTGAATCACTTCTGGAGCCATCCAAAATGGGGTCCCTATAACGGTGTTCCGTTTTGCCATGGTATCCTAAAAAGAAGAGTAGCATAAAGATCCACACAACAGCAATTTTCTGTCAGCTATTTTTCTGCGGCTCTAATCTGTTGCTGTTACAGCATCTCATTACATTGATGTAAAATGCTAAAGAGAAACTGTTCTGAATTGTTCAAAGTCACTAGAAGCATAATGAGGTTAACTTTAAGGTCAACCTTAAATGTAGGTTAAAAACAGAAACTGAAACATACACAACCAAAAATCATATTTTTACTCACAGTAAGCTGTCCTGCCACTCCAAAATCTGCAAGTTTAGCATGTCCTTCTGTATTTAGTAATATATTTCCAGCTTTGATGTCCCTGTGTATTTTCCTCATAAAATGCAGGTACTCTAGTCCTTTGAGTGTTGATTGCACTATTGTAGCAATTTCCTCTTCTGTGAGCTAAAGAAAAGAGTTACAGCCAACCTATCAGTTGCTGAGATCTAACACTATCATGTAATAGTCTGTGCGTGTCTGAGATTCACTAATTACCATTTAATTACCTTCACTAAAGGTTGTCACACTGACTGATGGAAAATTAAATGTATTTTCAGTTAACAACTTAAAGCATTATGTAGCAGAACTAGACTTCAGCCAGCTTATACATACAGGCACACTGTATTTCACATGCCATAACCCTTTCACAGCTAGCTATTCTTGTTCTGCAGTAGTCAGCATAAGGCAAGGTAGAACCTGCTATTCAGAATCAAACTAGGTTTTCCAGAAAGCTAACAAATCATCTTATCCCAAATCAGCTCAACTGATTAAATCAATGAAATTTTGTTATTTAGATTACATAACTGTCTTCCTCATTTTTAGGGGAACAAAGGACTTGAGATGTTGCAGCCAATGCTAGCATTAGACAATGAATACCTCAAGAATTACGCTCGTAGATCAACACACAATCTACTCAATTTCCTTGAGCTGTCACACACCCATATTTCCCATTTAAAGCATTCAAAGGAAGGAGGACGTACAGTTTTATTTCGTAATCGAATAATATCAGACACTGATCCAGCGCCGCAGTATTCCATGACTATCCACAGGTCTGTGTTCTTAAAATAGCTGCCATAATATTTGACCACGTGAGGACTATGAAACACAAAAAAAAAAAAAAAAAAAAAAGAGAGGAAAGCAAAGGGTCAAATATCACTGACCAACATCATTGAATAAGCAAAAGCAAAGTCCCAAAACAGATTTTAGAAATTCATAATGACACTGAAACCCTGACCAAAAGTGTTCCAAGACAGTCTGAACTTGCACAGGGCTACAGTACTCCTGCCAAGCCTCTTCCCAGCAGTGGTGGTCATGTGACCTGCCCATAAGCCAGTTCAGGGAACAAAACCATCTAAAAATTAAGTCCTGCAAAAATAAGGAGTACTTAGACATTATCTTGTTTAGCTCCCTGAACTGGATGCCAACAGGGTCAGTGCTGTGGCAAGCAGAAGCCACATCAGGCCCTGGTAAAGCTTTTGCAACTAAATTAAAACATTATAATGTAAAAAAATTGCTGGAAAATAGCTACTGCATCCATTAAGAGGAATCTTCCCCCGTTACCACATGCACATCCTTGTTTCTAAAATTTATAAAAGCAGCATGAGGAGGAAGAAGAATCCAGTACAACCTAATGGAAGACTGTTTCACAGTCAGCTATCTGCTTGCCCAAAAAGCAGACAGACTAATAAAGGTTACCATAATTAGAATAGCCACCTTTGGAAAAGGCAGAGCAAAAAGGTAATGGAAAGAATCTTTCTGATTTTGTTAGAACAAACCTAAATAGCAGAAGTACACTTAGAAAATACTCAGTGGAGATTATCTTAAGGAAAACATAAGACTAGCAAAAAAAAAAAAAAAAAAGTTACACCATATTGTATCCCTTAATACCTGCACAGAAAACATGATTCTCCAGTGATTCACTCCCTCTGCTGTTCACAACTGTAAATAAATCATTTTAGGCTTTATAATGTTAATTTTAAAATTCTCTTAAGCAGAAATCTATTAATGTTTTCTAAACTAGCCAGGAGATTTTTCTTGAGCAAATTCTTGAAAAGTTGCATTTTGTTAGCCATTAACAAATCATTTTTATTTAAAAATAGCTTTAACAGGAAATCTCCTGCATCCACAATCTCTTCACTAGTTAGGTCAGCATAACATCTTTTCCCGTAAGAAACATGCAAAGAAAACTACATGAGAACCCAAAGAGCCAACCATCAGCCCGCAGAGCTGCAGGCAAGTTATTCTGACCATGATCGGAGCAGCATACACCTTGCAATGCACTGTAACCTGCGCAGGCAGACAAGGGCTCTGCAAAGGACGCTTCTGCCACCCAAACAGATGACAGAGTGTAGCCTATGCACATGCAAGAATAGTCATGCATTAGTGGCTCTCATCTGTGTGCCCCTTAAAAAAATAAAATCTCTCCTAACTGTTTTCTAAGTTCATATTGAAGCTTTTTTTAATTCACTGCCTGCTTTGGACATGGGAAATGCTGTTCTAACACACAATCAAGTTACCAATGTTCAACAAGTTACCATGCATCAGGAGAACAGCAATAACTGCTCACAGGCTTAGCTCTTTGCTAGCAGCAAGTGCAAGGTTATTTAATGCTCTATTGTTGCAAGCTAAATTTCTGTTGTCTTACCTTTGCTTGGATTAAGACTACCCAAATGGTCAGTTAACATGACTCAGTTGATACGAGGTAACTTGATCATACAAGTCCAGCCTTTTAAAAAACATTTAAGGCAACATCATGGCTTTTATGTGATTAAATGCTAGATCACATGCAATACTTTTCATTACATATTGAAGAGGAATTTCAAAGCATACATTTACCTGTCACATTGCTGCATTATGGATATTTCCTTTATTATCTCCTGCAAGTCAGATTCCACAGGAACTTGTTTAATTGCAACAACTTGACCCGTTTCTTTATGAATAGCTTTAAACACACTGCCATAGGAACTATGAAACAAAATAGTAAATAAAAATTGAATAGAAGGATAATATTTAAAAATTCAAATGTTGTGGCTTTACATTCTACAAATGCAGATGTTAAGGGAAAAAAGTTAAATTACTCTTCTGCAAAAAATATTTTGTAATTTCCTTTTAATAACCATTCCACTAGTTTGGAATTACTATAATAATTTAAGTAACAGCACACTGAGATAGTCACAAAGGAGCCAAACATCATTACACTGCCCATAGCTTTGGGATGGCTTTTTGCACAACAGATCTATCAAATATATTCTCCCTTCTTCCGATATATGGTGCTCGCCAAGCAACAGTAAGAACTACTGCGCTGCTCAGAGAGGTTGACTCCTTCTTGTCAGCTGTGATCTGTACTATTTCCAGCCTCTTTACTTACAGCAGCCAGCAAGATTTCTCACTTAGTTTTTCAAACAAAACACTTAAGTCGTCAAATCTCTCATTGCCTGAGCGGTCCCAGGCTGCTCCGCATTAGCTAGTGGCACAAGGAAATGTAACGTTCAATTCCACCACGTAGATCTTCTAGAAGAGTTAGCAGTCGTCTACAAGACCTCTGGACTTTCCATACAGCCCTGTCAACTGCAGTGTGCCATTCTTCAATAATGCTTTGGGTTCCTACTGCTGGATCATAAGCCACTGTTTGGATTAAGACATTTCACTCTTAGAAAACAAATGTTTTATTACCTATCAAGTACAGCCACTATGCTAACGCATACCTTTGTAGTAGTAAGATCATAACAGAAGTGAAAAAAATCAGACACCATCAAAACAGTCTTTAAGAGTGAGCACATACCCTTCTCCAAGCTTCTCCAATACATCAAATACTTCTTCAGGTTGTTTGGTCAAACTGTCTTCATCTAGCTTCTTTAGCTGCCTGCATATGTAAGAAAACAGAAATTACAATGTTTAATTTCATGGCAATTTGGACTCCGATGAAACAAAAGAATAAAAAAAAAACTCACTTAAGTAAGGTTTTTTCACCTAATCAGAAGACTGAATAATATTACTATCTAACAGCAAAAGAGGACTGCAAATATAGACAACAAAGGTTAATCAGGCACACAAATCTATAGTTCCTCTTGGTAGAAAGAAAGAGTCAGTTTTTTAAGATATTAGAATATACATCAGGACCTATACATTGGTGGTCAAACCCCAAAGCAGCGTTTCCATATCTTTCAGTTATAGAATATGCCTGCTACGGCTCAAAATCTTGTATGGCAGTATATGTACTAAGCTCATGCAAAGGGGACACGTGATCTTCCCTGATGTCTTGCAGGGAGGTCCCTCCTTTGTATGCAAGGGATACATTTGTTGGGAGGAAAAAGGCAATACTAGTTTTACATGTACATTTTTAACATCAGAGATTCAGATATTGGCTGTGTGGGCCAGGACATATACTAGGAAAAGAATATCAGTGAGAAGAGGGAAAGGAAAACGGCAGTTGACTCTCTTAGCATCTTTATGCTGCTCATTCCATCCCTCTTTGTAGGTTCATTGCTAAAAAGAGTTAGCTGAAATACTGTCTAGGGAGAAAAAAAATAAAAAACAACATGCACTTGTACGAATCTACACACTGTGATCCTTCACTTAACACACCTCACACACTTTTCAGAGAAATTCCATATACAAAGCAACAGGAATACCATTTTTTTTCCCAGTTCATTTATACTATACTTTACAACTGCTAACTATATTAAAAAAGAGAAAGGCAAGAAGGGGAACAAAAGGTTCCCCAAACTAACCATTTTGCTAACTATCCAATAGTCCACAAACAAGCGGTATATCACTTTTACATGAATGAAAAAGAAAAAAGCCCGCAAAAGAAAACCTCAAACCAGCTGCTCACATATGTTCACAGAAGACAAACTAAGATACATTTCACAGACGCTTTTAGCCTTACATTCAAGCAACATCAATTCATGGTTTCCTGCCACTGCAAAGAATTAATGAAAGCTACTGTTAAATATCACAATCTCAAACACTGACATCATAGTTCTATTTCTTCAAAACTAGATTGAGAAACCACTCGCTGATCCCTGGCTATTATGTTTATGCACAAAAGCTACAGGAGGAGCAGTATGTGCAGAGGGTACATACAATGGCTTCCTGAAGTGAAGGAAACATTATAAAGAAGCAGACTCAGGAAGTGGTGAAATACTGAAAGCAGTCACTAGCTTCTCTGCACAGATAAGCATTAACCAACAGAAAGTTACTTGTCCTTATCAAAACAAGGAGGGGGCAGGGGGTGGGAAGAGGAGAAAAGGGAAAAAGTACATATATATGTAAAGAAGCCACCACAGGAGCCGCCATTTCCAAAGAGACCAAGAAGTGGTGATGCAATAGGCAAATATTTTGTGCGGTGGTTAAAATGAGGTGTGAACCATCAATAAATAAATAAATAAATAAAGTAGGCAACGTGCTAATGGTGTAACGCAGACCGCAGTTTCCATATAGCCAAACGCGCCGGCCGGACCCGAAGCGCCGATCTGCTCCCAGCCGCACCGGGATACCTGCCGCTGCCGCTGCCGCAGCCCAGGAGCGCGACTGCCCGGCGCCTCCCCGCTCCGCGGGCGCCCCCAGCGCCGGCCAAGACGCTCTCTGCCTTTACCGCGCGCTCATACGCGCGGGCGCAGCAACAGCTCGCACCCAAGCGCGCCCAAACCGCTACTCGGGCCTCGCCTGGGGGCCGCGGCCGCCTCGGGCCCGTCACGGGCGAGGGCCCGTCACGGGCGAGGGCCCGTGGCGGCACAGGGCGGCGGAGCCCCCCGGCCGCGCCGCGCCGCGCCGGGGCAGGGAGCGGGAGCAGGGCGGCGCCGGCAGCCCGCCGCCGCCGCGGGGCACCTACCGGCGCGGGTGGCGCAGCTGCACCGCCTCCATGGCGCGGCGGGCCGGCGGCGCGGACGCTCAGCGCTCCATGGCGGGCAGCCCGCGCCGCTTCCGCCCGCGCCGCGCCGCTTCCGCCCGCCGCCGGAAGCGCCCCGCGGCCCCGCCCCTGCCGGCGCGCGGCGGCGGGCGCGGGCGGCGCCATGGAAGCGGCGCCCGGCGTGAGCGCGCTGCGCCGCGCCGGCAACGAGGAGTTCCGCCGCGGGCAGTACGGGCCGGCCGCCGCGCTCTACGGCCGCGCGCTGGCGCTGCTGGAGGCCGCAGGTACCGCGCGGGCCGCGCCGCGCCGGGCCGGGCCGCGCCGCGCCGGGGGCGGGGGGGCTGCGCCGCAGCCCCTGCCGCTCGTGTCGCTCCGCAGGGGAGGCCGCCGCCGCGGAGAGGAGCGTGCTGCTCTCCAACCGCGCCGCCTGCCACCTCAAGGACGGCGCCTGCGGGCTCTGCGTGAGCGACTGCTCCCGGTACGCGGCGGCGGCCGCGGGGAGCCCCCGGAGGGGGGGGGGCGCGGTGGGGAGGCCCTGTGGGGCCCTGAGGGGAGGGATTGGGGGTCTCTAAGGGGAGGGTGTTGAGGCTGGGGGGTGGGAAGACCCTAGGGGGGCTCGGAGTGGAGGGCAGGGAGGCTGGGAGGGTTGAGGTCCTGGGGGCTCTGAGGGGAGGGCGCGGAGGCCGGGGGGGTGAGGCCTTGGGGGAGGGGGCCCTGAGGAGAGGGCAGGGAGACTGGGGAGGCCCTGAGGGGAGGGCGGGGAGGCGGGGGGTGTTGGGGGGGCTCTGAGGAGAGGATGGGGAGGCTGGGGGGCAGGGAGGTCTTGGGGGGCTCTGAGGGTAGGACAGGGAGGCTGCAGGGTGTTGGGGGGGTCTGAGGACAGGGTGGGGGGGGCTTTGAGGGGAGGGTGGGGGGACGAGGAAGTCTTGGGGTGCTCTGAAGGGAGAGCGGGGAGGTCTTGGGGGGCTCCGAGGGCAGGGCGGGGAGGTCTTGGGGGGCTCCAAAGGGAAGGTAGGGAGGCTGGGGAGGTGGTTGAGGAGGCCGTGGAGGGGACTCTGAGGGGAGGGTGGGGAGACTCGGGGATGAGTAAGGCCTAGAGGAGCACTGCAGGGAGGCTGGGGGTCAGCATGGCCGCTGGGGGGGGGCAGCTGTGCTGCCCAGGGCCTGACGCTGTTCTCCCTCCTCACTGCCCACACCGGGTAAGGCCAGTGGCAAGGGCTGGGAGGAGCAGGTGGCCGGGCAGGGCTGCCGCATCTGCCCTCCCCTCGCTCACCCCCTGGAGGTAGCAGTGGCCGTGCAGCCCTGTCCCAGCTCTGTTGATCAGAGTAGTCCTCGGGCCTTGACCCTTGAGTAAGAAAGGATAGGACCCCTTGAGGGTGCCGGCAGTCCCTCTTCTTATGCATTGCTTCAGTATTCATTAGTTTCTCTCTGTTATTATCCTACTGTCATGAGATAGCAGAGGCTGATGGTGTCCCCAGGAGTTCTGCTGTAAATCTGGAATGACTTTGTGCATGCAGCTGAGCGCTAAACCTGGCTTGAAGTTTCACAGGAGGTTGCACTAGGCAGCTCAGGTTACCTGTTGTTTCCAATGACTCTTTCCAAAACAGATCTATAACAAGGCACTCACGTTAGAAAATGGCACTGTATAATTAACTATATGATTTGCTCTTCAGAGAATACCAGGTCTGAGATGGGTTATGAGGACAGCAGATCTTGGAACAGCTTATGCTGCTTGTAACTATAACCTTGTGCTGAAAACAGGAACTGGATATGACTACCCTTTAGGATAAATGCCAGTATTTGCTAGTGATGAAGATGTGATGGTTGACTTAAGATTTTAACAGCTCTCTGTAGTTAATATGATGGAGATTCTGGTGCAGCCCTACCAAGATTGCATTTCAAAAAAGTCTACAGAGAATTTTGAAGTGTAGCATTTGTGAAGCTCTTCAGAACAATGATTTTACCGGAGACCTGTAAGTCTTTGTTCCTCAGAATGCATACATACATTTGTAATGAGCAACTCCTAACAGTGTGAACAACCTGTTCCTACAGAGGAGTAGCTGTTAGCTGGTTTGGAGTAGAATAAATACCGTTCGTCTTTGGTATGCAGGTTAAGTTTTTAAGAATAGTCCCCAAAACAGTCTTTCATTTATGGTTGCTATGCAGGAGGAGAGAATTTGGTTGTTTTCCTCCTTGTCACCAGTAATTACGTTAATGTTGGAAATGAGACAGGAAGGAAGAAGTTCACTGTTTCAGGATCAATTCCTACAATACAGTGTCATTTGAAATGAAAATAAAGATTCTGACCTTACCATTCTGTACTTTCAAGGCTGGACTTGTTGAAATGTGGTTCACAAGGCAAGGAGGTCTGTGGTTCCCATGTGGGGAAACCTGCCTTTCCAAAGCTGCCTCTGGTGAATGCAGTTTGGGTGACTCATAGGCCTGTGTTGCTTTCTCCCTTCTGGCACAGTGCACTTGAACTGGTCCCTTTTGGAATCAAACCCCTCCTCAGGCGGGCAGCAGCCTATGAGGCTCTGGAGAGGTACCAGCTGGCCTATGTGGACTACAAGACTGTGCTACAGATCGACTGCACCATACAGTCTGCACATGATGGTGTCAACAGGTAATGCCGAATGCTATAGTGCTCACCCTGGAAGGAGGCCTTGAGAATACAGCAGTGCAGTTAGCTGCTTCTGGGTTTCCCTGTTCTGTAGTGATGTCAGGAGCAAGCTGAGTCCTGAGCACACTAATAAAGTAACTGAAGGCTTTAATGCTTTGTGCAAAGTTCAGGCTTGGTCACGCTTCCTACATGTGGTGATACATGCTAACATCTTTATTGTACTTAAGTCTTTTCAAGCTCCTGGTCCATTGTTTAGGGTTGGAAATGAATTCCCTGCAACTGTTTTTGCTTTGCCTAATGCCTATTTAAACTGAACTACAAGCACCAGTATCCTATCCATCAGGCTTTCCTATGCAGGCAAGGCTGATGGGCTGCCAAGCCCATTTTTTTTCCTGGGGCTGTTTCACTCTTATTTGCCAGTCTGAGAAACGAGACAAGTGTCTCTTCTGTTCAGCTGAGCCCTGACCATCCCAGCCTTCATCCTACAATGAAGGCTATTAGTATCTCATTGACAGAAGATTAGTTTAGATGCATGCAAAGAGATTAGTAGAAAGGTGCTGTCCTCAACACATGAGGCAGGTTAAAAAGCTGAGCTCCCCACTGGCTGCTGAACGGCTCGTTCTGCCAACGGACACAATAATTGCCTAGCTGTCTTTTCCAGAATGACCAAAGCCCTGCTGGAGAAGGATGGTGTGAACTGGCGTGAGAAGCTCCCTCCAATCCCCACAGTCCCCATTTCCGCCCAGACGAGATGGAGCGTTCCTTCTGTAGGAGGTCCAGCCAGTCCTTGTGAAACTGCACCTCTGGGAAAACCAGGTGAGAGCACATCACTTGGACTGTGCACATAGCTCTGAAGCACACAGAGAGGTGATGAAGAACAAGATTGCTGCTGTACCTGCTTGGCATGACTACAGCTGTGGCTGAGGCCTGAAGAAACCTGGACTTCGTTCTTGGTTCTGCCACAGCCTTTTTCGTTGATTCTGGATCTTCTGATATCTTTGTATCTCAGCTCTGGTACAGGGATATTTGCTTTCTGAGAAGCTGCTCGGCTCATATCAGTTTTATGATTCTTTCATACTGTTTCCAGACCACACTGCTGCTGGCACTGAAAGAGCTCAAACGCTGAGGGAAGAAGGAAATGTACTTGTGAAGAAAGGAAACCATAAAAAAGCAATTGAGAAGTACAGCGAGAGTTTAAAGCTCAAACAGGAATGTGCAACATATACCAACAGGTACTATGTAGCCCTTTATAAAAGCCATTGTAGCATTCCTGACATGCTGTCTGATGTCTGCTCTAGACAAATGAATAAGAAAAATGCATGTTCCCTCAAGTGCAGTCTTCGCTTTAGTTCATATCAATGTTCCTCTTTGAACAGATGCCATAAAAATCCTGGGAGACACTCAGCTTAGTGTTGCTAAGGTTCCCCCCCCCCTCCTTTTAATGCATATCTGCCAGGACTTTGTTAATTTGAGTAGTGTCTGTGCCCCTCAAATCGCAAGTTGTGCAGTGCTATGCTCAAAGACTCAAAGTACTTCTGGCATACTTAAGGCAATTGCCTTAAGCAGAGCATATTCTGGATTAGTATAACCAGAAAATTGCATCCTTCAAGTGCAGACTGTCAGTCACTGAAGTATTTTTGAAGTATTTTTTGCAGACTGAAAAAACTTTTCCCCCCTTTTAAATGAAAACCGTGTTGAACTTAAGAAGCAAGATTCCTGTAGTATGTCATTTCCAGGATAAAGAATATTTTTGAGTCCAGCTTTGTGCTGTGCCAGGAGTTAGATAAGAACTACTATATGTTTTGCAGCAGTAGATGCTGCTTTTAACACTTAAAAAAAAAAAAAAAAGTAGCTCTTGTACTGACTGGGATTATACATAAGTCCTTCTTAAGATGAGTCTGGAACACTGTAGTCAAAGCAGGGATTATTATAGGCTGCTACTGTGAGCCAAAAGTTTTTAACCAGGTATCTGAATTGCAGAGCTCTGTGTTACCTGACTCTGAAGCAATACAAGGAAGCAGTACAGGACTGCACAGAAGCCCTGAGGTTAGAGCCTAATAATGTTAAGGCGTTCTACAGACGTGCTCAAGCCCTTAAAGAACTGAAGGTAAGTCAGGAGTTTGGGACAAGTTTTAAGATGGGAATAGGAACCTGTTCATACATGGTTAAAAATAATGTCTTACCCATAGGCTTAGCCAGAGATGCCCTTTAGGACTTGTCTCTCTGCCAGACAGTATTTGCCATGAGGTAGCTGAGGGCTGAGTGTAGTGAGAGGATCACATCAGTACTTGCTGTTTGGGTCTCCCGAGTTTCTCAGCATCAGGTCCTGTTTCTTGAAATGGCTGGAAGCAGCTAGGTTTTCTGTAAAGCTTTATCTTGTAAAGTCTGGTAAGGAGTTCTTTTGGTAGTATTAGGAGACTGATTGCATTAGTGTTGCCCTCAAAACTTGCTTCTGAGGGATGAAATTGCCTTCTCAGCCCTAATTTAAGCATGTTTTAGAACAGCTACATTGATGCTTGTGCTTAAGCAAATTATGCAGGGAGTCACAAGCCCAACTGTGTTACAGATACTAGTTCTGCAGCAGCAGCCTTACACTAAATCTTCAAGATGCTAACACATTACAAATTACTCTGCTTTTAGGATTACAAGTCAAGTATTGCTGATATCAACAGCTTGCTGAAAACTGAACCAAAGAACACAGCTGCACTGAGGCTACTACAAGAATTGAGCAGAGCTTAGAGCAACCAAACAACAAGAAAAGCTTTGTTTTCTCCTGCAAACTAAGAGTTTTCCCCTCTGATACTGTTATAGGGACCAATCTTGATGCAGGATCAGTACTGAAATCTGTCCTCCACTGCTGCTGAGATGTAACAGGTTCTGTGTCAGCATGATGAATGTCAAGATGCACAGTCTGTATCACACTTGATTATTCCCTCCAAGATTATTCAGACTTTTAATGCCCTCTCTGAGAGGCATTAGAAGGTTAACTTACCTAGCTGAAGGGATTTCCCCCTGAAGTCAACTTGCCTGTAAAGACTGGCTTCAGAGACTGTTCCCATATTGGCTGGGATGCGTGTCTTGAAGAGCTACAAGCAGAGTTTTGTTAGTCCTTATTCAGGTGACAGAAGGAAGCAAGAGCTATAGTTTTCCTGAGTTTTTACTGCTTTCTATTACTTAAATAAGGTAGCTGAAGAACTGCTGCAGGAACACCAATTGTAGTTGCCATAGCACTATGCACCATTCTTAATACAGATTCCAGGCTACTTGCACAATACCTAGCATGTTCCTTCTCCAGTTGGTGCCTACAGGCCCTTACCTGAGCTTCTGCGACTTAGTGTGACTGGGCAGAAGTTTGCAGTAGCAGCTTTCCTTTATTTTTAATTATCCTACACACTTCAAAAAAAAAAAAAAAAAAAAAAAGAGTTAAACCAGCCTTGTTACACTGTGCACTATTTCTTTCAAATTCTAGCTGCTTTGGAGTTTTACAGCATTTTTGAAACTTGAGCTTGTCTGTGCCTTTTGGATCAGTTGCTACTGAAGGTGTTAAAAAGAGGAGGGAATGCAGTAATATCTCACCTAAGGCCTGGCTTATTACTTTCATGCATGTTTATACTGTTTGAGTTGTTTTTCCTTATACGGTATTGATGGCACTGATTTAAAATGGTAGATTAAGAGATATTTAGAGGTATTTTAAGTACTGTTAAAACCAGTTTACATTAAAGTCATGTTTATTTTCACTCTACAGCTGTATTTTGTACTTGATGGAATGCTTCATATTGTGCCCCCTTTCCCACTTTGTCAAAGGCATTTGTAAGCACTGCTATACAGCTCCTCTCTTTGAAAGCCAGTTGTCAGGCAGTGACAACAGGATCTCCAATCATCTCTGTCTTGCACACTGTGCATAGATATAGTCAGCTGCAGGCCTGTTAGAAGGATAGCTCTTATCAGGACTGGCAGCTGCACTTCATGATGACATCTTTTCCTCCTTTAAGCAGAGCAATGTTTTTTTTTCTGTCTCATCTCTAAACCTTTCCCCAGGAAGTATAACACCAACAGGTAGATGCAGCTCAAGTATAGCAACAAGATACAGTACAAGCCAGTACATCCCATCCTCCCTTCTCTTCAGCAAGGGCACTGGTCTGTGCAGGACACTGCCCACACCAGTAGAGGTATGGCTCCCCACAGGGGCAGCTGGGGAGCACTTACCCCAGCAGCGCACCTTTATCTGTCCCTTCCAAGCACACAGCAACTACTCTAAACTGCATGTTCCAGCCTTGTATTTGCATTGCTGCTCCTGCCCAGAATTGCTGAAGCCTCAGACTTCCCAGAAGATGATTTACAACCACAGGCCTACTCCAAATAGAGGAGTGCCTACTCCACTACTCCAGTGCCCTCCCGGGAGAGAAACTCCCACTTTACCTTTGCTTATACGTTAAAGAGCCTGTTATCTGTTCACGTCCTTTCTTAGGCCATTCCAGTGGCTGTGTCTTCCCTGACCCCTGCTCCACTTGGGCTTCCTGAGCCAAGACATCTAGCACTGTAGGTAGTGGCACAGACACATCTGGACTGGTCTGTTATACCTGGGTGGGAAGAAAGAGTTGCAGACTCACACGAGAAACAGCAGAATGAAGTCTGCCTGTACAATTCTGTTCTAGCTCTTTTGATGCATCACTTGCCCCCAATTATACAATTATACCAGAGACCAAGCACAGAAACTTCCAGCCATTTACAGACTGGGAAAAATAACGAGGTGCAAGGTCCTGTATCTTAACTAGTTTAGAGTCCTTTGTAAGTAGATACCTAAGCTATGCACAGTTCAGCCTGAGGCATCCTTTATGAGGAAAGGAAATATTTTATAAGGAGGTCAGGGCAGGAGTTGGCAAAACAAAGACAAAAAAAAAAAAAAAATACAGCCCCAGAAAGGAGTCTCACTTGAGCAGAACATACACAATGCAGGAACAAATGTGTGTTTCTGTTAATGCTGGAAGGAAAACAAGAGGTAGGAGGGATGAATCAGAGGCGAGTTGGAGAGCGGGTATTATACAGCATAGAAGGAAGAGTGAGACAGCAACACTGGTACAAGTTGAACAGAAATAAGGTAGTTTATACCTCCACTGGCACAACCTAAAGGAAGCAGTCAAATAAGGTCAATATGTTACCAGTATCAAGTACCAAGGAACCTCTAGGGACTGAAATTCCATTCCTAAACAGGAAGAGCATAGCATTAAGGCCAGGGTGACGACAGTGACAGGCTGTGGGAGAGGCTGAGGAGAGCTGAAAAGAGTAATAACAGATCTTTGCTACCTCCTGGGATCAGAGAGCATCCCAGTGGGATATGATACTGTTAACACTGAGGCTCATCAGTGACTTCCTGAAGAGTGACTAGTCAGGGCATACTCACAGGAGAAACAACTTTTGATTTACAGCTACTCCAGAATCAGACTCTGACTCAGCCTTGCACACCAGAGCACTCCCTGCGCACACGAGGTGTGCTGCCTGGAAAATACTTGGTCTTAACACTCCTGCAGGCATAAAAAGGTCTGTTACAAGAGGAAAACCACATAAAGATGATGCCTTTTAAAGGAAATTAGGAGAACCTATTAGCTTGGTGACTTGTTCATTTAATCCTACATATCACTTCCCGTCAGCTAGCCAGTGCTCTGGACTCCGCACAGCAGCAGCCTGCCGTAAGCCCGTCCATCCCTCCACCTGCACGACACGGAGATAAAGCAGTTGTCTTCTGCAAAGGACACTGAGCCACACACGGTGGGGGTGGAAGTATCAGTTCTTTATTAGTGTCAGCTACAGGAACAAATAAAATTACAGAACCCCAAGCCTTCACTAAAAATGATCACTCATCAGCACTTGTCATTTCCTGGACAACTGAACCAGGCTGGGTTCCACATCACATTTCATGAACTGCTTTCAGTGGCAAGAGGAGAATTAATTCAAGGGTTCGTTTAGAGACATAATTCTTCCTGGGTGGAGGGGGGAGCAATTCTGCAAGGCTTGTAACGCACACACACAAGAGTAGGATGGGGCACTGAAGACGAGTCAGGATAGCAGTGTTGACATCATTCCAACAAACATAGTGAGGTTGCTGCTGTTTTTCTTCAAAGTCAGTGTTCAAGGCTCTCTCAGCTCTCAAGTCTACAAAAAAAAAAAAAAAAAATCACACAAACTGTTAGAGTAACAACCTAACCCAGACAGAAGTTTACAGGTCAGCTCTGCACTTGGATTAACAGTTTCCCCGTGCTCACAAATGTAGAACATTTTATCTTCAAGGGGGCACGTGAATTTGAATTGCTTGGTACTGGTCGGGAGAGCTGACTTCTGCTGGAGGGAGAGATTCAGTCCCCACAGAGGGGCTCCAACCTTTACAACGATACCGACCGACAAGATTCTGCAGCAACACTGGGAAATCCCAGAAGAAATTGTGTCGGTTCCCACTAGACCCACAGAAAAGCAATATCCTTTCCTTATCTTGCTCCCTGAACTCACGGCATACATAGGGAGAGGACAAAAACCCCACACCCGCACAGATCTGTGTCTTTGCTGTACATTATAGAAAAATGAAGGGCAAATTAAATGACTTAAGTAGTGGAATATTGCAGCCAATAATACTCATGTTGCTCTTCAAGCCTTACTCGGTCTGGACACGAACCGCAGAGCCAGCAGCCGGGCCCCCCGCGCCCCGGGCGCGCGTCAGCCCCGCGGCTCCTCGCACCTACCGCGGCTCACTGCAGGAAGGCGGCAGCGCTGCCCTTGTGCGACGTCTCAGCGGCCTGGTGCGCCTGGAGAACAGCGACGGCTTCCTCGATCTAACAGCGCAGAGCACAAGTCGGGGGGAAGAGTTTAGCTGCTCTGACGCTAGCGGTGCGCGCACACCAAACGCGACGTTGCGGGTTCCTGCTTTGGCCTTCACGCGGCCCCCGGGGTGGAGAACTTACAGAACCGCCAGGCCTCCCCCCGCCCCCTCCTGCCGGGAGAAGGACGAGCCCACCGAGCTTTCCCCTTCTTCCCTAGGGAAAGGCTGGGGCATTTCTCCTTTTTCTAGAGCCCTAGGAAGCAGCCAGAAAGAAACCAAACTCGTAATAGATGGAGCTGCCTGAGAGCACGCAGCAAAGCCCAGGCTCTCCTGGAAAACGGCAACAAAAGGGTGAAAGCGAACCCTGCCGCGAGCAGCGACGAGAGCCTGCGATCAATTGACAGCGAACGTTTCGATGGGAACCAGAAGCCAACTCTTCCCCCAAAGCAGGAAGGAAACAGAAGAAACGCTGTACAGAGGCGTGGGGCGCAGCATCTTATTCCTCAGGAAGGAGAGCACATCTTATTCCTCAGGAAGGAGAGCATCTCTATCTCAATCCAAAGAGCAACACTCATCCACCCTTCCCCTCTCAACTCCTACCCACCTCCCAACCACACTCGGAGCTAGGTCCACACTTTCAGAGGGCTGTTTCAAGCATCTCCTTTTGCTGAAGAAGGGCAGACACCCCTGTGTGGTGCTATCAACCTGGGTTCATTTTTGCTCTTCATCTTTCGCTTTAGAAAGAACAAGTAGCTGTCCTTTTACTACTGTGAACATCCTTAGCCCACTCTCTTCCCCAAAATCACAACCTTTTGTTCACTGCTCGCAGCACCAGATACTTTGTCCTTTGGGACATGACTTGTTTGGGAGCCGAGTGCCTCCTACCTTGGAGCGCAGGGAATCTGGGGACTCCAGGAGAAGCAGCAGCTCAGAGTTGTCTATCTCCAGCAGCATCCCGGTGATCTTGCCGGCCAGCGAGGCATGCATCGCGTGGATCAGAGGGTAGAGGCGCTCACCTGCTCCAGACACCAGCAAGGACACCAGTGAGCACTATACAAGCCCTGTCCAGCAGTTTCAAACCCAGCACAAGCCCTCCTCCCCTCCCGCAGCACTCCAGCTCTATCCTTTCAATTGAAGATGACTGGGAAAACCATGACTCACAAGTAAATCTACTCCAGCGTGTTGCAGCAGCACTGCTTGTGAGCAAAAAGCATCCAGCCCCACTGATACCCCCGCCCCTTACACGTGGGAGAGGAAGCCCTGCTTACTGGTCATGCTTATGAGAAAGGAATTTATACTAGGAAACCAGTCTGGAGGAGGAAAGGCAAGTGCTTGGACTAGGCAGGGACCATGCAAACTGCCCTCCTCCCTGCAAGCTCAGCCTCCAGCACATGGGTTGTTTCACCGCAGGATTCCCAGGCAGCTCTGCACAGGGCCAAGGTGCCCTGGCATAGTGCAGCTCACGGCTCCTTCTTCCCTACAAAGTTACTCCATTCCCAGGCCTGTCCTGGGTGGGAGGCCAGTGTTTTGGCTTGCTTGATGCAGAGCATGTCCACAAAGGTGGAAGCTGCTGGGTGAAAATGGATAGCAGCAGGCACTTGTCACGGGAGCGCAGCTAGCGCCAAGCTGGGGAACAGGACACGAGGCCACCTTTAAAGGGTGCAGGGGGCAGAGCAGAGCAGCCAGTGCCTGCCTGCCTGCCAGGATGCAGGAGAGGGGGGCTATTTTGGCAGGAGCAGTTCTTCCCAGGGAGAGAAGAACTGGTTCATGATGTGCTGTATTTTTTTGCCTGGGCAAGCGCCGAAGGAAGACATACAGCAAGAAAACCTCCCCGCAGCAATAGGAGTGCATCAGCTCCCATGCCCCAGACACCAGCTGCTTCATCAGCAGGAAGGCAGCCACCACGCAGAGCCCAAGGACTGCCGCAGAGGCCTCCATCAGGCCCAGGCAGCCGTGACGACCACACCTGCATGACCAAGCTGTTCATCTGCTCCTGACAGCAGCAACGCAGCACAGCTCAGAGTTTCACAGCATCTCAAATACTCCCGTGTCACCTGGCAGCACTGCAGGATAGAGCTCTGCCTCTGCTGCAGAGCCTGGCAGACGCTGTTCTTGCTGCCAGGTGGCTAATACTGCTGGGAAGCTGTTTGGCTTTTTCCAAATCCTCCCTACGTAGCCTGTTTTTTAAATATGCAGTACAATATCAGAGCAGCCCTACAAAAGCTTACAGCCTCTCCATCAGCTCAGTTTTCCCTGTTGCACACAAATCTACATATCCCCTAGGCCTATCATGCACAGCCGTACACTCAGGCAGCTGGAGGTACCCCAGAGTCTCCTCCAGCAGAGCAGCAGCACCCACCTATCATTTGCTTCTGCTCCTGAGGAGGGGCTGCTGCAAGCATGGATGCTGTCAGCGGCTCCTGCCCCTGAACGTGCACAGCAGGCTCTCCGACCTGGATAAAAACCACAGAACAGCAGCAGTCAGAAAGGCTGGAAATGATGTGCAAGCTAGTTCACACGCACTGGGGTTACTACGCAACGAGGGCTGCAGAGATCTGTTGCAGAAAGCCAGGAGGAAGGCAGGACAGAGCTGCTGTGTTATCTTAGCATCTAACTCTGCAGAAACAGTGCTGGGCCCCAAACTCAAATGCAATGGGGTATTTTGCCTCGTGGAGCTTCTGATGCAGGCTTTGCCACTGCCTTTCTGCATCCCAGTTCCAGCTTTCAGGGAAGCTGGAACCACGTATCACAGTCACACAGCTACAGGACCTGGATCTTTATGTCTAGCTAAGCAGGCAGCCCCCAGGGAAAGGCCCCATGGCACCGAAGCTAAACAGAGCCGCAGGATCCCCGGGGGAGGGCGGAGGTGGAAATCCACCCCGCCCACCCAAGCAGGGCCAGCATCACTCTGGAGACAGCCACAGCCTGAGATCTCTGCACCGAAGGCAGAGGCGTTACCTGCTGAGCCGACACGGACGTCACGTTCCCCATCGGCTGGATGTTCCTCACGGCCGAGGAGTACTTGTACTGCTGCGCGCCCCGCGGCAGGGTAGGCGAGGAGGGTACTCGAGCACTGACTGTCTGGGTCCCTATGTTGGCTGCAATGCAGACAGGAGCATTTATAAGGAAGGGTCAGTTAAATACATATCTGCACCAAGGCTTAGCAGGCCAATGCACTCAGCAAGACGGCCTAAGGCTCCCCGCTCAGGCTCAAAGCAGCCCACAGGCTGCCCCAGCAGGGCAAGCGGGGCACTGTCCTGTCCACCGGATCCTGAAGGGTTCTTGCTTTTGAGTAGGAGCTGGCAGAGGCACCTATGCCTTGTCATCTTGCCTAGGCAAACATCCATCTACTTCAGAAGCCAAAGGACAAGCCGGTGCCCCACTAAGAACTGAGATGAAACAGCCAAACACTCCTGTTCTCCCTGCTACCAGCACAGTCTTGCTTTCCTTGCGCAGGGATGTGAGTCAAAACGAAAAAATAAAACAACACACACACAAGGGCAACAGCAGAGACAAAGGAATGATCAGGGACATCAGCAGGCAACATTCGATTTAAAGCAGCAATCAAACATCCAGCTCCCAAGGGAAGCAGCAGCAGCACAACCACCAGACAAGGCTCAAGTGACCAGGGAAAGCCCCATCCCTCCCTCTGCCAGCACCTCGGCTGCAGGAGCCCTGGCAGAAGAAAATCCTCTCTGGTACCTGTCTTGCCTGCTTCGACAATAAAAGGCTCAAAGCCAAAGAGGGCTAAAATCACACAAAGGCTGGGGGGCTGTTAGCAGACACACAGCCCTACCAGATGGTCCCACCCTTCAGGGAACCTCAGGCTTTTATCTGCTCACCACGTGCACGGCCTCCACCCCGCATCATTTATGCCTCTCCTCAAATCCTGCCTGCGAAGCAGATGGGAAGAACAGTGACCTACTTGCATGTGTCTTCCAGTCTGGGCCTATCCGGCTCAGCAAGCCTCCTCGTCACTCAAGCTAACGCAAGCAGCAGAGAAGTAATGGGACAGACAAGGGCCTGAAGTTCTACAGGTCCCAGGGTGAGATATACTTGTCCTGAATGCAGTATCCACTCAAGCAACGCTGTCAACATCCCCTCCCAGGGCCTGGAGAAAGCACAGACACGTCCTGCTGGCAGGATGGACAGGACACTGCTGGTTTGGTGCCTTGGTCACACAGGGACAGCTGCACCAAAGCAAGGCACTGGGGAAAACATCAGCAAAATCTGTTTTTCAGACCATAGCCCCAAATAGTTCTAACATGAACATGCTTTATTGGAGTCTCACAGCCTTGGCAGCTTTTCAGCTAGAGCAGATAAGAGCTTTCACTTTAGTCCAGAAGGTCTTCTCACAGTTTGTCTCTCTCAGCCTTAGTCTGAGCACTGTCTAGGCTGCCACAGCTACACCACCATCTTTAACAAATGCACGTAAGGAGCAGCCAACAAGACCAACCTGTTCCATTACCTACAAGACCATGACCTTCCCCAAAAGTTGCACACATTTACTACAAACACTGCTCCAGTCCCACGACAGAGGGCACCATCTGGACTCCTTCACAATCACACAAACTGATCCATCTTCGGAGGCAGAGATAAGCTTGTAGCAAACACCCTTGCCAACGCGCATCCGCTACGGTGAAGTTCAAGCCAGGTCCTTCCTCCACTCACCCACTCTTTGGGCCTGGGGAGGCACGCGAGGCACTTGGGTGGATGCCTGTCTCATGGTGCTGATGTTGGACAGCAGGCGCCGGGGCGGTGCGGCAGCCCTCAAGATCGGGGTAGCTGCAGGATACGCTGCTGTAGAGATGGAGCACAGTTAACAAAGCTCCCTGTGGTGGAGGCATGGAAGGAAACATGCTGGGAAGCATCTACCGGCTGGGAAAAGCATGGGACTGCCTTGTCTCTGGAGTCAACCCAAACCGCTCTTCCTCCCCGTGCTTGTCACCAGTGACCATGCATCAAGACACCTGACAGTCCTCCAGGCAATGGTTTCCCACAGCTACACGTTTTGTGCTGTTTTTAGAGAGATCTCAATTCCTAAACTAGCCCAGCACCAGAGAATCAGAAAGAAACCAGATTGGAGCAGCCCTGTTCTACACACGCAGGGAGAGACAGACTCACTCACGGGGAGGCCTGGAAGGCTGCGCACTCCAACGAGTGGCGGGGCGGACTGGGACAACTGGGCTGGGACTGTAGAAAGTAGCTCTGGTTTGTGGCTATGAAAGGAGAACACGTTATCTAAGGTGACTTGTGAGCAGAGGCAAGTCAGATGTAACGCAGAGCGTCCCAGCAGCCACTGCACGCAGACAGGCGAAACAAGACCATGCTCCACAGGGTCCTGGAGTGTTTTAAAGATCTGCTTCCAGTTCTTTGGCCTGGACTCATTCCTTCCAACAATTTCACTTTTCTCGTCCCAACGTGCTTTTGTACCTCTATAACACTTCTCCCTCTCCCAATTTCATTAGGGACTCTTGCCCACGTTCCTACCCTTCTACCACACTTCTCCACACCCTCCTATGCTAAGCAGGGAGCGGGCTACTAAACACCCAGCTCACCTGCAAGCCACCAGCCTTTCTGGAAGTCTGGCCACTTACTCCAAGGCCTGGGCCTGTATGAAACCAACAGGCACTTCACACCCGTGCAAAATGGCCTGTGCTCCTTGGCCTGAGATTAGCCTGTGCAGCACAGGGCACTCCAGAAGCTGTCAGTGGATCAAGGAAGCCAATGAGGACACTGGACCTACACCTCCATCAGGGGACCAAGATAATTCTAATGGGGAATGGTTATACTTCAGAGGAGCGTGCTGTAGGTCAGCGTGAAACACCAACGGGAAGGATCAGCTGAGCTAACTCATCAGAGCCACCATCGTCTTTCTCAGTATGTTCTTTTTTTGCGGAGGGTACACCATTCTGCCAAAACTCCCCCTCTCCAGCCCTCAGCAAATTTGGGTCCCTGTGCTGAGGCTGCCATTGGGGAATGTGAGCAAGGACTCACCTGAGGGATGGGGGGTAGGAAATACCCCGCCGGGGGCTGGAAGGAGCCAAGGAGAGGGCCAGGCAGGGCCCTCATGGTAGCTAATCTCTGCATATACTGGTTGGTGAGAATTGCTTTCCGTTCTTCTTTTCTTTGTGCAAGTGCAACATAGAGAGGCTTAGTGCTGACAATCCGTCCATTCATTTCTGTCACGGCCTTAGTAGCCTCTTCTGGGGAGGAAAAACATACAAATCCAAACCCTTTGCTGTGTCCACCCTCTGTCATCACCTAAAATTGGATTAGAACAACACAGCTAAGTGCACAGATCACCACATGCCATCCGCGAATCACAGAGTGGTCGGGGCAGGGGACGCGCGACACGTGGCCACCAGCACAAGTGGGGACCAGGCTCTGCCACACCAAGCTGGCAGCAGGATCTCCAAGCTGGGGCATGAGCAACAGGCACCGACTGCATCTGCCACGTGCAGGATGGGACAGCTCGACCTGGGGCCGTGCTGCAGGTCACTCCTGGCTAGGCAAGGCTGGCAGGGGCTGAGCCCACTGCGGCTCTGCAGAGGTTTCTCCAGGGAGAGGGGAGAATTTGGTCAGATGAAATGCATTCATTTGCAAAAACAAAGATATCAGGGCCTGGGCCAGCCCCAAGATCTGCAACCTGCGATCTTTCACAGGGGTCTGTGCCAAAGTTTTGCCAGACCCCCAGGCCAGCAATGCTCTAGCACCTAATGCCTTTGGAGCAAGGTTATAGATCAACACAGCACCATTCCCTGCCTAAGGGTCAAGCACAGCATGTGCTGACAGGTATTTGACCTTAAAGCCAAACCACTCTTCTGCACCCACACGCTCAGCTCTCAGGAGAAGCATTTTGGTAGCAAGACTGACACTTTTACACTGTTCCAGAAACCAAAAATGCCAGTCCATCGGCCAAGCAAATGCTGCCCTTCCCTGATCCAGCTGGGCTGCGGATCGTTTCCAGTTGTACAAATACATCACCTGGCTCCTGAACTATGCAAGAAGCTGTGCAATATTCAGAAAGATGCAACTTTAAGGTCTCATGTGCTGCAATTCATCAAGGCTGGGATAAGCCTAACTCAGTAAAATTAAAGGCACTTTGAACGAATAAACTTCAAGGCAGAGCTGGATACAAGTGACACGTGATCCTTTGTACTTAGCTTGGGGTACAAACCATCCGTGGGGGATTATAGCTGATCAGGATGATAACCCTGATCCCTTTTAAAGGGCATTGCGAAGGGCTGAGTGCAATGCCTAGCGAATCACCAGGAGCCCTAGTGACAGCCCAGGTCTCTCACCTTCGCACTGGTGATGGTGCCATACGGGGAGAACTCCTTTCTCAGCCTCTCATCATCTATTCCATCATCCAGGTTCTTCACATACAAGTTGACCCCCTGCAAACAGGGAGAAAAACAGCTTAGGATCCCCCCCAGAAGTACAGCAGGCTCCCGAAGTTCACAGCAGCTTTTGAAGCTGATGCATGTACCATCAGCAGCTTAACCTGAGGGTGGGACATCCCACAGGCAGACCCTCGCCGGGGCTGCTGGGAATCACCGACATGCAGAAGAGCCAGAACTGCACACGCGCTTCGCTAACAGGCGAGACGCACTGTGTGAACAGGGCTCAGACTGTTGTGATAAGATTGCTTCAGGACCTCAGGAAGCCTCCTGCTTTCCAGGGTAACATTTTGATTTCTGTAAAAGACGACTGGTTTCTTTGCCTGCCAACACCATCCTGGGCTTGGAAGTCTCTTCCTGATACTGCTTCCCTATAGAGTGACAAGTCTGTTTTATTGCATAAATGACCCAGCACAGAGATCTGTTTGGGACAGCCCTGAACTGTCTTGAAGCTGAAGATATTCACCAAAGCCCAGCAGAAGTCCTTGGTGGGAACCTGCGGGACAGAGTAGCTCTGCTCTCCTCCCCTTACCTGGTACCTGCTCACTCTTTCCTGCTTGATCTGCTCAAACTTCCGTTTCAGCTCACTCTGGCGCTCCAGCCGCTTCTGGGCTCGGCCCACGTACACCATCCGCCCATTGATCTCCTTCCCGTTCATGTCAGCCACGGCCTGTCAGCAGAGGGACCAGCTCTGAGCACAGCAAGATGCCACTGTGCCCAGCCCCGCTCTTCGCCCGCCACCACCGCCCAGCCCCAACCCAACTTCGCTCCTGTGGAGCGGCAGCTCCTCGCTCTGCAAGGACTTGCCCAGGCAGGGTTTGGCCATTCAGACACCTTTGCCAATACTGATACCCAGGCAAGCAAGAAGCCAGTGAATTTTCCACCCTAGGACACCAGTGGGCGGTGACATCTTAGTGGGTGACAAGCTCAGTGTGCTGCTCTGCTGAGACAGCACATCTGATCAGACCAGCTTTCCATAGCAAGGAGCCTCTTGCCTTCTGGGCTTCCTCATGCTTCTCAAAGTTGACAAATCCAAAGCCCTTTGAGCGGCCAGTGTTATCCATCATGACTTTGACACTTAGTGTCTTTCCTGCAACAGAAAGAGAAAGTATCTGTCTGAAGAAGAGCATCCACTAATGGGACACAACAGGCGCACAGAGCCTGTGCTGGAGGCACAAGCAGAGCCATCATGAGAAGTCAGGAGGGCTGCAGTGGCACAGAGCAGCCAAATGGCAGGACAGCCGGCTGGACGCTGGATACGCTGCCCCGGGACGCAGGGGAGGGAGGCTGCGCGGTGCAGTGCCTCCCTGACCAGCAAGAGGAAGGCAGCACTCAGAGAGCTGCAGGTGCTGGCAGGGCAGCAAGGCCCCAAAAGGAGTTATGGGATCAACTGAGGAGCAACAACACACCTGTTGCTTAGAAATCCTTGTGCAGGAGATACAAAAGGCTCACACTCCATTTTTAATGCTAGAAGCTTGTGTAATGCTGACTACATTTCGGTATTTTGGTTTTTAGCTAACTCACCAACTCCAACAGTGTCATGTCCTTAAGTTGAGTGTTCACATACTACGAGTACTTTCACGTGAACCCAATGCATCTGAGCTAGCACTGGCCAAGCATAGACAGCACGGTCTGTGCATTGACACAGTGTCAAGCCCTGTCCTAAAAGGCATCCTCCACTAGAAATCCGAACTGAAAAAGCAACTTTTGCTTTAAATACAGACTCAGCAACCTTTATTCCTAGGGCTCCTATAGTCAGTCTGTAGTCTGGTTTTGAAAAAGTTTCAAGAATTTTTTCTTACCATGAGGTAAGAACTTGTTTAGGGATGGCAGCCAATACAAGCTATTCTCCACCATAGCAGGAAAGTACATGTAGCACCCTCACAATTTAAGTAACTGCAGTCCTCTGGCTACATGGTATTTAAGCAAACCAGATCACATAACCAGAAGAAGGGTGCTGTATTCAATCAAGTGCCCTCCCCTGTCTTTCTTGGCCATTGCCCTTACTCCACGTGACCAGACATTAAAGCATGTTTGCTCTGGCAACTCTACTCACCAAACTTGGAGAATATTTCCCGCAGTCTGTCATCATCCATGTCATCCCCAAAGTTTTTGATGTAGACATTGGTGAATTCCATTGCCCTAGCCCCAAACTCCGCCTCACGCTCTTTGCGGGATTTAAAGTGGCCAACAAATCTGCAGAAAGCAAGCAAACATGAAACCCTCCATAGCCTCTGCAGTGGGAGGACAAACACAGGGCATCCATCCCAGTACAGGCCAGGAGAGACCCCATCACCTTCAGCAGTGGTTTGGTCACTGGTGATTCACCATGTCTTTTGCATCCAGCAACTCCAGTAGGTCTCATCTGGGTGCTTTCCCCTACACACACTCCACTTGGTACTACTGAAACAGGGTGAGCACTAATAAAGGCTCAGGCACATGCCAGGCACAGCTGAGGGCTCTCCCTCCAGGAGACCCTGGAGGGCCCAAAGAAATGCCACCACATGTGAGGTCTCTTCCTCCAAGGTACCCCCACGCCCCTTGGGCAGCGCTTGCATTTGCGAAGGAGGAGACTTACATAAGCAGCCCACAAAATCAAAGATGTAATGTAAGCAGAGGGCCAAAGAACACCAAAACCTCTTCCTGCCCCAGATTATCCTTCCCCATGGCCAAGAACCAGCACCAGTGCTGCTTTGTGGGCATTTATTATGCTGCCTCAGCGGCAAACCACAGCCCCCGGTTGGATTCCTTCCCCTTGGCCAGGAAGGTCTCCAAACCACTATTGTGCTCTCATCAATGTTCACCATGAATGACTCAGGGCTCGGGAGAGGAGAGCACAGGAGCAAAGGCAGCTCAACAGGGAAACGCAAGAAGGGGGAAGGGAAGAGACAGGACACAAAGAAGCAGGAGGTAGAAACAGCAGCAGCCTTCGCAGGGCGCATTTCCTCCCTGAGCATGCACCAAGCAACCAGACCCCGCGAGAAGATCAGCGCCAAGGGCAGACCCACGGAGACGCTCCTCCTCCACTTACACCTTCCGGTCGTTCAGCAACATCCCATTCATGGTCTCAATGGCTCGAGTTGCTGCCTCGTGGGTCTCAAAGTGAACAAAGCCATAACCGCGGGATCCGTTCTCATCACAAACCACCTGCAAAAGCAGAGCAAGGAGAGTGAGAGGGGAAGAATAAAAAGGGAAAAGGAGACGCAATGCGCTCTGGCTTTCCCCACCTTGGGCATGAGCAAGTCCCAGGAAAATCCACCCTCCTATTCAAGGAGCAGCGAGCCTCCCTGACATCTCGCCAGAAGCCCTGCTGGGACACACATGCTCAGCCTCCAGCAGCAGGAGCATTTTACGCTGTACCTAAGTGCTTCTGGCTAGCTGAGGGTCAAGTGCCATCAACACAGAGCTCAGGACACACAGTCTTCTTGTACAAAGGCTAAATAAATAAATAAAGCTACATCTTCCCACCTAAGGCACAGAAACTTTTGGCTTCTCAACAGGCAAAGGGTGGGAATTTAAAAGTGAAACAAGAACACACAAATTTTAACCGGTTGGAAGATGCTGCCAAAAATCCTCAGGAAAGTCCTGTAGAAAAGCCTTGGGTTTTGCAGTGTGCACACACTCCGCACACTTACCTTGCAAGACAGGATATTGCCAAATGCCGAGAATGTATCGTACAAGGCTTTGTTATCGATGGAGTCATCCAGGTTCTTGATGAAGACGTTCCCCACCCCTGACTTCCTGAGCCCGGGGTCTCGCTGGGACCACATGATTCGAATGGGTCGGCCTTTGATCACTTCAAAATTCATGGTGTCCAGGGCTCGCTCGGCTGGCAGAAACACACATTTGACAGAAAAAAAGTAAATATAAGGGGAGAGAAGAATATAATACAGACACTTCCCTGTCCACATCTTGCAGCAGCCAAGACAGGCACAGGAATCAGGCGTGCTGCTGCACAGCAGCTTAACCTAAACCAGAAAAGCAATTACACAAACCCAGCGCTGCCCGTTCCAGAAACGCTGCAGCGGTGCCAGGCAGGGGGTCTGCTCTCATTATGTCCACACTGCCAGCCCCACCACTGCTTTCATTTTCATCTTTTTCTGTAAGAATGGACAAAGCCCATCAGACTCCCACAGGCTCATTCATTTCACTGCAGTTTCAGGTTTGGCAGCTGCCCAAGTCATTTGTGCTGTACAGAGTAATGGATTTTGGTCTCCACAGCAACTAGGCTGACACCTTCCCATTACTGCTGTCTCACTCTGAACTACAACAGCTTTCAGGTTTTCTGCCATGTACTTCAGTATTGCTGCAGTTAGATGCAGGAACAGCCCCTGCCACCAGCAGAGGTGTGGAGAAAGGGGCCTCACTTCTCCTTGGCTCCAAGCTAGAGTGCCGTCCTGCAGGAGGGCTAGCAGCCATCAGGATCAGCATCCAGAGAAGTCACTGAGCTCTGTTTTTCCACCACCTGTCCTTCCCTCTTTTGCACCACCCCAAACCCCCAGTTGTAAAGAAGTATCACCGTCAGGGCTGCATTACACAGAGCTTACCATCTGCAGGCTGCTGAAAATTTATGTAGGCGTAGCCCAGCGACCGCCGCGTTGCAACATCCCGACAGACTCTGATGGACATTATTGGCCCAGCAGGTGAGAACTTCTCATAGAGCATTGCTTCAGTCACGTCCGGGTGGAGGTCTCCCACGTAGAGAGAGGCTAACGGATATCCAGGGCCACTAGCATTCATGTTGACCACAAAGCTTAACTGCGAAGGAAGACAGACCCAGTTACTCAGGGGCAGCAAGAGCTGTTTCGCCTGCAAGCAGAGCAGCATTCCATAGTGCTCACAGCAACCAGGGGCTCCTAGAGCAGAAACCAAAGTTGGTCCCACTGTAACAGTGGAAACCATGTGTTTCCCAAAGTAAGGGCCAGGAAAGCACCAAGGACACCACAGTTCAAGTTTTTCAGGGAACATTTCAATATTGGTGCAAAAGCCACGCTGGAGTGATTCGCACAAGTCACCCCCCCCCCAACGCACACACACCTGGGGGCCAGCAGAGAGACACAACACGTGCTC
The DNA here is from genome assembly GCF_028389875.1 of Rhea pennata. Lineage (NCBI taxonomy): Eukaryota > Metazoa > Chordata > Aves > Rheiformes > Rheidae > Rhea > Rhea pennata. The sequence goes on from NC_084678.1 coordinate 7,404,709, forward strand.
TGTGCACGTTGGCTCCTTCCTTTCAACTCCCAGGCACTGAGCAAGAAAAATAAAAGGAGTTTCAATCCCAGGAACGAAACAGCCCTTCCCCACCACACACTTCCATTTTAATCCCTTCTAGATCATTCCTCCCTCCAGCTTGCTCTCCAGGCAGAGCAAATCCAAGAAGGACTGATCTGCTTTGATTCGGTGGAGGTTCCCTACCACCAGACCGGCTTTCCTAGGGCAACCCCAGAGCCTGCCGCCCTGCTGCTGGTCACGCTGCCGTGGGCACCAGCCCCAGCACCTGCTCCCCGCAGCCATCCCAGCGGAGAACAGGGCAAACAGCACGTGTCTTCACCCGGGACCTCCCAGGGACCACGTCCCAACTCCTCAGCTCGTCAGCAGGACGAAAGAGCAGACAAAGCGGTGCTCGGTCTGTCGTTATCGCTAATCCCGCATGGAACTGCGCACGAAGATGTCAGCCGCTGCTCGGGATGCAGCGAGACGCTGCTCGGGAAACAGAAGCGCGCTCCTGACCCGCGGGGCTCCGCGGAGCCCGCGGCGCACAGCCCGGGGGGCCGCAAGCCGCTGCGAAGGCGCCCGAGGCGGGGGGGCGCAGCGATGCCCCGGCCAGGGCCGGCGGCGGCGCGGGCGCAGGCCGGGGGAGCCGGCGGAGCGCCGCGGGCGGGGAGGAAGGAGAGGCAGAGGAGGGAGGACGAGCACAAACCCGACCCGGCACCGAGGCGCGGCGCTGGCCGACGCGGCCCGCCCCGAGGCGGCAGGAACACCCGAGCGCGGCGGCAGCCGCAGGCCCAGCGGGAGCAACGCGCTGGATGCGCACGGAGCCGCGGCCGGACCGCGAGCGGGCTGCGGAGAGCCGAGCCGAGCCGAGCCGAGCCGAGCCGAGCCGAGCCGCCCTGCCGAGCCTCCCCCACCCCGCGGGCGGCAGCGCTGATAACCGGGCGGCGACGGCAGCGCCCCCGCAGCCACGGCGCGGCCCCCCCCGGCCCGGCCCGGCCCGGCCCGGCCCGGCCCGCACTCACGCCGAGCGCTCCGGCGGCGGCTCCGCTCGCTGCGCCGCTCCCGGCTGCCGGCGGCGCCGCCTCTTGCCGCGGCGGCCCGGGGCGGGCCGGGGGCGGGCCGCGACCCGAACCGACCCCCCCGGCCCGGCCCGGCCCGGCCCCGCCCCGCGCAGCGGCGGCCCCGGCCCGGCAGCCGCCGCGTTCCCTGCTGCTGCGAGCCGGGTTCGAGCCGCCGCTCGCTCCGCTCAGGTGTTTTAAAGCAAAGAGCAGGGCCGCGGCGCGGGGCGCCCGCTCCGGGGAGGCTCCCGCAGGCAATTCCCTAAAGACGTTGCTTGAGAAGCGGAGGCAAGGGGCAGGTAAAGGGGTTCACAGCTCGCTCCAAGTCCTTCAGCGTTAGACGCTCCTGGGTTCCCAAACTCCCTCGACAGCCAGCCACGACCCACGGCACGCAGGACGCAGTCTCTGCTGTTACCTTTTGTCAGGGCTGCATACAACCACGGTAGCTGTAAGGTCACCTTAATCTGGAGAGATCGCACCCCAGCTGTGCTGAACATAATCGTATGTGTGCAAGAGGTGGTGATTTGTCATTAAAAAGCTTGCTGCACAGCTGAAGCTGCCTGAGAAAGCACACGAGCCCGGGGCAGTGGTTGGAGTGCTTTAGGGGGCCTAAACAGTAAGCATCTCCCTATTTCAGTCAGACTGCATTCCTCATGGCCACAGTTCCTCTGCTTCTGTGCTTCTAAGAAGGGAAGTTAGTGAAGGAGGATATGTCACATATCTGCATTTGCCTGAGCAATCTGCAGGATCTCATTAAGGCAGGTAACTCCTGTGCTGGCACGGGGGCCTTCACTGCAGCTCAGAAGAGCCTCAGCTTCTCCAGCACCGCTCACTCAGCTCCACCTCATCCCAGCATTCCCACACACTCCCCATTAAACACCCTCAGGGGTCAGCTGAAGTGCAAATCAGGAGAAAACTTACCTTAACAAAAAGTTTTCTGGTGGTTTCACACCCTGAACTCGCTCACCCATAGGTCAGATGAGCATCAGTGCCAGGAATGAGGAGCTGTAGCAGCACCAACTTAGGTCAGTTAAAAGTCACAGAATGCACCCAGCTGCACGCTGCAGTCTGGGTCAGCCCACTGTTAACTAAGCAATCTCCATTGCAGGACTGCCCTTTCCCAAAAGGATGCAGTGGTTACTTGAAGAATTAAGATAACCTTGCTCTTCAGCTTGCTCATCTGCCCCCTTTTTTCTCCGCACATCTATCCCCTTTACTCATCACCTCTGTGACAAGTCTGCCTATGCTCATCCTTTCCCCTAAAAAGGTGAAAGCAAGGATGCAAGATGTTATCTGAAAGAACTGGGGCAGGACAAGTGCTCTGCTGAACAGGAATAGCTGGCAACATCTGGGATTTATTCTTTTGGGAGCTGACAATGTCATCAGCATAGCAAGAGATTGGGAGCTGGTATACACTAAAATCGTTTAGGAGCAGGTAGGTTTATTAAGGGAGAAAAATGACAAAGCACCAATAATTACAGATAGAAATGGAGACAATCATTTAAAGTGCTGGTATAGGACAGATTAGCTGCTGATCAAGCACTAGTTAGGTAGGTTTCAGCATAATGCCTTTGCAGTAGGCAGGCAAAAGCAGCTGAGTGGCATTATGTGCAAAGCACACTTGTGTACAATTTCACTGAAAGAGTGAACTGGAAGGCTCTTAGAACAGAAAGGACACATGTTTTGGCCCCACACAACCTGCTTCATAATTTTAGGATGACTTGATATCAACAATCCTGACTATTGCCATTCACCTCTTTAAGCACTGTACTTCCAGGAAAACACACGCCCCCAGCATTTAAATGTGCATTTGTACACACATATTGCTTTCTGTACACTAATAGCTGACAAAAGTGGAGTTTGCTACAGCACATGCAGCTTATAATTCACAAGTGCAACTGGGTATGCAAACAAGTAATGGAGTTCCAAGTGAAGAGCTCATCCTGCATTCAAAAGTACGTGTTTAAAAGTTTTGTAGGTAATTAGCCAACAGCAGCAAGCACTGGAATACTGCAGCACTAGAACTGCAGCTTTGTTCATGTGCAGTGTGTTCAGATATGCAATGACTCATAGAAAGTTAAATGAAGATATTTATAGTTGCATTTCTTTTAAATCTAGCAACAACAACATATTTATAAGCATGACCCTAATAGAAACAAAGAGAACCAGTGTCCTCTGCTACAAATTTGGGAGGGTGGATGAGCAATTCTCTCTGAAAAATGAATGAGTAATTAAATATTAGTGCTTTTAGAAACCAGGAATCAATTCAAGCAATTCAAGATCTGAGCATTTAATAAAAGGAAGTGGTGATTCTACTACCAGAAGTTTTTTGCCACAAGTGGCAAAGATAACAGACACAAACAACTGATAAAATTTTTTTTTTATTATTCACTTTTGAATTCTTTTACACTTTCCTGATTATTTGTGTAAGGTGAAACTAGAACTGTTTAAAAGACATACACAAATCTAGTACATCAATAACCAGGTATTTCTTTTTGCTACACTATTCTCACAACCACGTGTGTGCTAGGCAATATAACCGTCACAGAAGCAAACTTTAGGCAGAATACTGGTCAGTAAAAACAAAGCGAAAAGAGCTACCAGATATACAGACAGGCTCGGTTCCACATTCACTACTGCATTTATCAAGCGCCAAGTATTAACTGCACAATTTGTTCAGCTAGTAGAGGGGAGTTTTAAAATCAGTGCATGAAATTCTCTCTTCAGCAGACAGATGGACAGACAAACAGATGGATCCTATATAGCTAAGTGGAATGTTAAGGTACAGGGATGATACCGCGAGACTGATGGTGACTATTCCTAATCTTTTCCACTGCATTATTCACGCAACTCTTCTTAGGTTTTACTTAATGGGACATGTTTGAGAACATAAGTAGGTGAGGGTATTTGGAGCTCAAATATTACAAGTTACAAGCATCACAAATGTATAAGGTCTGCATTCCAGTACTGGGAAATCCTGAATATTTGAGCCAGATTCTGGTACTGCCTGTAAATGGCAGATGGAAAGAGCTGAAGACTGCAACAGCACTGGCAGCTCTCAAACATCCAAGAAAGAAATCTGTCCACTAGCAGACTCAGGTCTCACCTCACCCCCCCCATCCTGGCATCAGCCATAACAAAAAAAAAAAAAAAAAAAAAAAAAAAAAAAATATGTGGGAGTCCAAAATTGCTTTAATGAAATTTAAAAAAGTAAGAGGGTTGAGGATGAACAGAGTTCAATGGGAGAAAAATTTCTATAAAGTGATCTTAAAGATGGTTCAGTGGAATATTTAGAAAGTTTTCAGGATAAATTCAAAATGGAATGGGATTACCATGGAGATTTCAATTCACCTAAGAATAAAGTAATGCAAAAGTGGCATATCATTTTATGGTATCATCCAAACTAATAAGGCCATTCAAAAAATTGAATCTTCTCCTATTGCAAGTCCATGGTAGTGAATCAAGAATCCTCACTACTGACAAATATTTAAGGTATAATTAGGTAACTTATTGCTGTGGGAAGGGGCTTAGTCATGCACGTTGTATGAGCATGAAACTACTTAAAAGTCAAATCCCAGTTACCTGCCAGTGTAAAGAGTTTGGAAATCAAGCTGCTAACTCTCCCCATTACCCTTCTACCCCAAATAAACCCAATCCCCCAAAAGATAAGATTGACAAAGTGAGCTTTTGACTGAAAGCGGTGTCTCAGACTTGGTTAAAAATGTCTACAGAGTGTGCCTGTTAAACTAATTCATAGCAGTGTTACTAACTGGAATGCCATACATAGGACTGTTTTCTTTCCATGCCCCAGTGTCACAATAGAATCTCTATAACTTTCTGTACAACTTTACAACAGAATTGTACTTCGACTATTTTAGTGCCAAATTAAGCTTGCCAGAGTTACATAATTGATGTCTACTTTTCTACCAGGAAGAGTTTTGTAAAGTCAATGGCAATCACAAAACCCATAATCACAGTGTTCAGTTAAAAATATAAACACGGTAATCATAACTGCAAATGTTCATAATAGGAAAGTTCAGAATACCATTATAATAACCGACCTCCATTTTAAGGACACAAAACATCAACCAACTGTTTTTATCCCACAGACAGTTTTTGCTACGCTGAGGTTGTGAAAGTCGATGTACTATTCTTTTTGCTTGTCGCACAAAGGGATATATGTGTAGGATACAGGGTGACATTGAACATATAGTGAAGCGTGACAGCCATTAGTTCTCTCCCTCCCCAGCATCCCCTTCATCTCCCTGGTTTTCCGACGTCCATAGCTGTAAGAAAATACAAACACATGTTTATGCTGAAAGCATGCAGTCAATTACAACTTTCAGGAAAGGGAAGACAGCATAATTAACAGTAGCTGTGCAAAATTCTCATCTAGCTTAACAGTAAAGCTGTTAAACAGCTTTTTAAAGATGTCAACTTTTTTTTTTTTTTTTTTTTTTTAACAAAAATGGGTAGACAGTTACGAGTAAAAAGCAAGCAGAAGTTGCTGTTAAGAATTGCTGTTTCTCAAGGCTGTTGAGAAACAGGAACTGCACCTTGTGTTATTGAAAAGCCGAGCCCGTTTACACCAATTAACAAGTGATTTCTAATTTTAAAATAAGTCTAATTCACCCATTAATAAAAACAGTACAATTAACACAGGCAGTTAAGACAGTACAGTTAATGACTCAGAAAAGACATTTTTTAATTGCACAGAACTACATAAATCTTCAGATGTTAAGCCTCACTTCATAGAGCCCAACAGCCTAAAGAAGTAACAGCACACAGTGCAGCAGCTTGTCCTCTGATACTTACAGTGAGATTGTCCCTAAGCAGCTGCATGATGAGAGTGCTGTCTTTGTAGGACTCTTCATTCAGTGTGTCCAGCTCCGCTATCGCTTCATCAAATGCCTAAAAACAAGCAAGACAAAGCATTTGGCTTTCACTTTCAGCTCTCTCCATTCATTTCATCTTAAATAGATCTTATAAATTTGCTGCATCATTATACAGTACCAGAAAACTACTGGTATTTTTCTCTACCACCAGGAGAACTTCAAGCCAAAGCATGCACCATATCCCTGGAAAACCAGTGGGAAAGCAGAAGTTGTCTTGGGGTCCAAACTAAAGCTCAGAACAACTCTACTGCCATGCCAAGTACTGAAAAGGCAAACATGGTTATTGCCATACTGGAGAATGCTTCACACAGCTCAAAGTCAAGATTCAAGAGGAGCAACATTAGAGTACTCTTCCTGGAGTACTTTCATTAGAAATGAAGGCCTCAGTGGTTTGAGGTGGCAGTAAAATAAAATTGAAAAGTCAGAAGTATCATTAAATGAGTATGTATATACATGTGTGTGTGTGTGTGTGTAATATATATTGCAAATATAAGCTGGTAGGAAAGAAAATGGGAGACAAAGGTTTTTTTTGAGGATGGAGGTGGAAGCTTTTGGATTTCTTTTTGAAGCAGCATAGAAAAATCAAGAATGTTCCACTAGAAATCAACAAAGTCACTCTTTCCACTAATGTATTATGCATGGAAATCCATGCTGCAAGTCTGAAAGCTAAGAATCATGAATAAAGGCCCTTTTTTCTATTCAGGTTTCAACAGCTATAAGCACATTAACTAAAAAAAAAAAACCAAAAACTGCACAGAAACAGCAGCTACATTTTCCATACCAAAACATTATTTCTTGTTAAAATGTATGATCAATACGTAGATGAAAAATGCAAAGATTCACCTAATGCCATATTATTCAAGTTACTACCAGATGACTTTTACAGATACAAAAACGTCCATTTAGAAGACGCTAATCTTATTTTAGAGTAAAAGTATTTTAGAGAGAAGGTTAAGAGAAAAATGACTAGCTAGTTGTTTGGCACAACCAATTACACAAGCTCTTTCAGGTCTCTGGAGAGATGGGAGACATGAGCACACACACACATTTTGGGCTGTGACTAATCACACAGAAGGCAATCAATGTATTTGCTAGGTATTCAAATTAAAACAACTTTCACTTTAGAAGTGTTAAATTAATTCAAGTGTTTTTGAATTTAATATAAGTGCATTCTAAGAGAATTACATGGATGTGCAAAGAGACACTTTCTCTCACCTTTCACCGGATCAATTGTACTAGCAAATTAACATCCATTTAACTTAGCTAGCTAACTTAGTTTTACTTTCTTGAAAATACATAAAGATGACAACAGTCTAAAGATGCCAACATTTTTAAGGACTTCGATTTGAGGAAGCATATCTATTTTCAAAGCGCTATTGTACACATGTAATTATCTCCTTAGCCTCCACGAGACTGGTAATATGAAGAGTGTGCTTACCGTCTTTGCCAGATTACAGGCTTTTTCAGGAGAATTGAGTATCTCATAATAGAAGACAGAGAAATTGAGAGCCAAACCAAGTCGAATAGGGTGCGTTGGTTGCATCTCTTTCTTGCTAATTTCAAAAGCCTCCTGGTAAGCTTGCTGAGAGTTCGCTACAGTTGCTGCAAGTAATCACATTAATGCACAGCACATTATTGTACTTTAAGGGTGAACCTATTATATTCTTCATCCAGACAATGAAATAGGAATTACTATGACCAGATATTCATACACTTACATGAGCACAGGAGCTTCCTTTAGTGATTTTAAATGTAAAGCCTACCACTGGCTGAACTATTAAGGCAAAAATACTTTGTATTGATAAAGCTTTGACCTATGGAAATTAAGTTCAAAATTTTAAGAGACTTAAGAAGAAATTTATTCAAAATAAAATCTAATCAATCTGAATGTACGTAAGTTTTACCATACTCAAAGTCCACTGTGCTTAAGTACTAGTGTCTAGCCTAGCTAATCAAGAAGTGGTTCTGAACAATAAACCCAGACAAAACCATCTGGGAAGAGAGGTACCTAAACCACCTATTTAAACACTCCTGAGAAGAAACTTACAGTAGGTAGTTCCTGATCCTGAACTTCACATTCCAGTTTGGGGTTTCAGAAGAAACACAATCCTGGGTGATAGGTAACAACAAGCTCCAGAAGGATGGCCAACTAAAGTAGCAAGCTACAAACCACATTAGCCACTCACTGGGAAGTCAGGCACAGCAAAGTACTGCTTTAACAGTTCAGGATTAATGATATTAGAATCTAGTAACTCAAGATGCCACTTCTGAATGCAAAAAGCTTGCAAATAGCAAAGACTTGTAAGCTAAAGCCATAGTTTAAACAGGAGACAATAGCAACAGAGCAGAGCAAACAGAGAGACATAGCAATGAGGCAAGCCATGGTCCAGAAAAAAAAACCTCACATTCTCCTCTTCCATGCATCAGGAAAAGGATGTGACACTTCCAAATACGCTAATAAACAGCTGCTGAGGTTGGAGGCTGCAAGTAGAATTTGGTCGATTTGATGAACTTCTGTCAATCACTTCTGTTAATTTCACTGAAGTCTAATTTTCTAAAAGTGACAAGCACTGTGCCAGTCTTTAATACTACAGAGCAATAGTGAAAGAAATATATTTCAAATTAGGGGAAAAAACAACAACAACAAAAAAGTATTTTTATACTTTGTTCTGCTCAGTCCCCAGCAGAATGAGAGATTTCTACCTACTTTGCTTATTGTCCCCAGATGCCACCTCTGAAAGGTATCTGTAGTAATCTCCTTTCATTTTCAAATAGAAGACCTTGCTTTCTGGCTGCGTGGCATTGATAATAAGGTATTTATCCAGGAGCTCCTGAGAAAGCAAACATCAAATATTTTTTAAGTCACAAAAATGTCTGAAACAGCCTCATTACAATGGTAAGCAGGAACTGTTAAACCATTAACAATGACTTATGCATACTCGTATGTTAAGCATTTTGTCTACTGTTACCTAAGCTCAAAGAAAAGAAACTACTTGTATCTTAATCCCTGGAAAGCAGAAAACTTGCTATATTGAGGCTTTCCACAATTCATTCCTGTAGAACCAGGTAACTAACAAGGCTTTAAGATATTCCTTGAATCAAACTGATCAAAACCTGTGTACATAAGCGAGCTAACCAAGGGCTGCAGCTTGAAATTAACACAAGCCTAGTCACTGTTGCTTCCACAGATTTAAGTTCTGTAGCAGTGAAATTACCTAAAACATTCTATCTGCAACTTAGGTGAAAAGCTCTGAATAGCAAAGTTAGCTCATGTACATTCAGAAAAAGAAAATGCAAAGGCTGAGAGTACTAACAGCACCTGTCCTTTGTCAAACAGCAGACCTTTCACGAAGTGAACAGTACTAAGAAAGTACTAACAGTACTTTCACTCTTTTAAGTGAAAGAAACAAACAAACCAAAAAAAAAAAAAAAAAAAAAAACTGATTTGGAGGACAAGTATACACCTTTTCCATTCCATTAAAAGGACTAAGCAAGCCTCAGGTTGTTAAATACTCTCATTAAGGAATGCTAAGTAAGGGGTAGGCTTTTTAGCAGGACTCATGCCCTAAATTTACTTTCATGATTATCACTAGCCAGTAGTTAGGGGTCTTCCACACAGAACTTTAAAGTAGAAAAAAATCCAAACAAATAAAGCAATTTTGTAACAGGCGAGTATCCAATGAATTACACAAGAAAAACTAGATTATTTAGGAGCTAGAACTGGACTTAAGTGTCTATGCAAAGTTATTTCTCTGCTAAGGTGTTGCAGTGTCTATAGACCTCATAAGATTCCTTAAGCCTCTCTGAAGAATGCTGCAGTACTAACTACTGTTATTTTTGCTGTTGGATTATTACCAGAACATCATTGCAGATATCCTGCAATTCAGCCTCAATTTTCTCACGATATTCTCTTCCCATCTGCTGTTTTTTCTCATTCCTCTCTGTTTTCTGTTCAATGCTGGAAATTACACGCCAAGATGAGCGACGAGCACCAACGACATTCTTGTAGGCAACCGACAGTAGATTCCTTTCTTCATTGGACAGTTCATGCCCTTGCTCAGTGACAGCCTTCATAGCAGCAGCCATGTCATCGTAACGCTCGGCCTGTTCAGCCAGTTTGGCTTTCTGTACCAACTCACTTTTATCCATGGCTATCCTGTAATTGGTGGGGAGGAAGGACACAGAAAATGTCTCTTGATTGTCTGTACCCCAGAAGTGAATGCTGAAGGGTGAAGCAGAAGTCAGGCACTAATAAGTGGGAAGTTCATCAACTCTAGTAAAGTAACTTACTTGAAGAGTTTTTTAAAATATATATATTCATTTGTTTTACAAGTTATACACTATCAACATGTAAGCATTATTCTTCAAAATGCAACAAAATTCATACTGACCTTAGGTTAAACATATCAGTAAGTTCCCTATGTAGACCTCTGCCCTTTTCCATACTGCCCATAATGGTAAGCCTGAGAGGCACTGCATGTTCTCACACAGAAGCCAACATGTCTTTTCTTTTTCTTTTTTTACACTATTCTACACATTATTCTACAACAAAAATAGTTTAAAAGTACTGAGGCACTGGACAGCTCCTTACGACACTGAACAGCTTTTACACGCTACACAAGGTGTTTCTGTGGATTTAAATAAACCACGTTCAGCCGTAGCTGTTGACAGCCTCAGATGATACATTTATACTATTCTGCCAGATATTTTTTTTCTTTTAGAACATGCATTGACATATACGCAAGGGACAGTCCTACAGATCAAGAATGGCCGCAACCTCAGGTTTCCAAGATCTTTTAAATAACGTTGATGTGCATGACAACTGAATGGAAGATGGCCCACACAATAGTTACTACTACAAAACCAATTGTTTATATGGAAACAATTTGTTTATTATATCCCATACAGCAATTTAGCAACTGAAGCCAAGAAAAACACATCACATGACCACAAGGCCCCTGACTGAGTGCAACTGAAGAACTTAAGCAATGAAAAACTAAGTTAGCAAAGAACGTGTCAGTGTGGAAACTGAACGTTGCTTACTTCTACCAGGCAGTGACAATGTAAGTTTAGTCTGCTATGGAACTAGCAGGCCTATATACAGTCAGTCACCTAGGTCAGATTCACAGAACTAAAACACTGTCTTCATCATAGGAAGTGGACCTCAATACCTCACATAAACTCCCAGATGCCCCAGATTTATCAGTAAAATTTCTCCAAGTATGTAAGCATCCATTTTTACACAAGCCCAGAACTGTCATTCTTGTTAGTACTGAACAATTTTCCCTAAAGCCCAATCAGGATTCTCAACTTATAGATCAGAAGTTTTCAGCCTGAGACGTAATAGCCTAAAGAAAACTCCTAAGAGAATAAGAAAAAATAAGTAGGAAGTTTACCATTGACTTACAGGCTTATGTTCATTAGACAAGGGCCCACCACTCTCTACAGATAAAGCCACAGCTCTAGCTGTTTCCATGCCTCTCTACTCCAAGGGACCCATCTGACAGTGTCACACATATTGCCCAGTTTGTGTTTAATGCAAGTGTCATCTGCCACCCTATTATGCTGGGAAACCTTTACACCAAAGCTCCAACCAGAACCTGTGTATGCAGAGTTTCACAGTTACATTTCCTACCAAGGACAGAACCCCAACTACAAAGTTACTTGGGAAGGACTTATTAAATCCCTCCAGTTAAAGCTGCTTTAGCAAAAAACAAATCAAAAAACCAAACAAACAAAAAATCAAAAAAACGCCAAAAGTATAAAGTCAAACCATGTTATTTCATATCAAAACTGCTGGAGTAGAACCAGCAATCGAATGTCCTACCCACTACATGTGTGCAAGCCACACTCACTCCTCCTTGTATTCTAAGCTCTTTTGTGGATCTAGCCCAATGCATCCTCCACACAAGGCACTCAAGCAGGATATGTAATACTAAAACCAGCCTCCTGAAAGAGAGTGCTTTCTGGCAGACTTGTAAGTGGATTTCTTCAGTAGATCAATTCCATTTCAAATACTGCTTTTAAATCAGTAGATTCTGGCACTTATTAAAAGGTGACATACAGATTTTTTCAGACTGAAGCCCTCAACAAGACAGACTGATTGTGGGTAGCAGCACCACAAGTTATCTTGTAATACATGATTAATTTGGCTCTGTTTTCCCCAAGAGGGTTTTACTACAGGGATATATTGTGTTATCATTAGCTTCTGCAGACCACCAAAAAGAATAGTTACTGAAGATGGGAAGGGATGAGTGGAGTTCTTGATGTAATTTTTTTTCACATTCTGAAGCATATCACTGTAACAGCATATAAGAGACCTAAGGAAATCATCACCAGACCATTTACCACTGATAGAAACCATTTAAATTTTAATTATTGTGTTTAATTACAAAACTTGTAAATCATTCCCTTAACTCAGCAGTAAGTTAGATTACATGCTAGGAACTAGTTTGTGGTTGCATTCCTTTGCTCACTCACTGTAATCTGAACATGAACAAGCTACACCTGAATAATGCCTTTTTTTTTTTTTTTTTTAATTACAAGAGCCAATTTTAAACAACAGGACATCTAAAAAAACAGTTAAACAGTTCTCTTTGCCTTACAGCATCCACAGCTTCCTGAAGCATTTCTATTGCAATCATCTTATCTTCCTCTCTTGCTCCTATGGAATGCAATTACTTTGTAGAAAAGGCTGCTTGTTGAAGTCCAGAGGCACATAGCTCCAATACAGTTTACATTTTGCCATTGAAAGGCCAGTATTATCTTTGATCTGTACTTTGCCAATAGTGGTCTAAATTGTAGACAAGTCATCTGTGCAGAATTCAGTTTACAAACAGTAAAGTTTAGTTTAGAAATGGCGCTGAGTTTGTTTTTATCAAGCTTACTGACATATTTATTTTTAAATGAAAGTCAGTTCCTGGCAGTCAATGAGTTCATGTAAGGACAAAGTAAGGAAATCGGAGAGAAATGCAAGGGCATAAAGAGCTAGTGGATAAAAGCTGGTATGTATAAACCAGTTTAGCACATCAACTACATAGCCCAAACACTAGCACAAAGCATTATAATGCTGTTTATCAAACAACTTTACTCAGTAATCTAACAATTATGTACATCTTAAATTTCAGTAATGATTTTTTTAGCAAAATTTAAGTTCCTCCTTTCAATAAACTTGTTTTTTTTTGCCATATATTAAAATAACAGTGTATAGGGGCCTGATTTGTTTAGTTATTTCATCTTAATATCTATACTGTTAGTAGGTTTGCTATGAAATCATAAAATGCTATTCAATACAATGTATTCAACACAACCTCAATTCAATAAAAAAACTCATTGTCCCACATCAAAATGTCTCTCATCTAACAATAAGTCTACCATTATTTTTTTTCACAGGGTGCTGCATAAAGGAACACTGTTAAAATCCTTATTTTATTCTCCATTGCTTACCTTTTTAGAAGCTTGGAGAAGAGCTTTGCAGAGCTATGCTGGCTTGAGCTCCAAAAGAGGGAAGTGTTTGCCAGAAGAAAAAAGAGATATAAGGAAAGGAGTGATGTTTGAAAAGGCAAAGAAGCAACTATCAGTTATAATTGGTCTCTCCCATAAAGGAGATGAAAGCCACATTCCGACAAAGGATCAGTGTGCCGCAGTCTGAAACAAGCAAAGCTTAGAGCTGAAAATAGTCCTAGGCCACAAACAGAAGCCATCTAATAGGGGTTACCTGCAGCTAGGAGCGAAACACAAAGGTGACAAACAGAAGGCCGAAAGGAATGGTCTGTTCTAGTACTAATGAAGCCATGCCATGTTGGCAAGGTGGAAAGAGGGAAGATGGAAGGAGTGAGGGCGTGCAAATTGCAGCCATGAAGGAATCCTGAAACTTGTTCATTCTGCGCAGAAAATTCACATATCAGATGCATTAATAAATGTCAAATTCTTAAGACTCTGCCTTCTTAAGAATCTGTCAAACTACAGCTTAGTAGCCCTGAAAAACATTGGCTGGACATTATTTACAATAAGAAATGCCAACCACTAGCCAACAGTCACAGCCAATAGCACTCAGCTGCCAGAAATTTGAATCATCCTACTTCCCACACTCAAATAGAAAAAAAAAAAAACTCTCCCATACAGCCTAAGATCTTTCAACCTCTGTTACAAGTGTAGAATAACATCTACACCAATGCTAAGTCACAACTGTTTACTTCCTCCCCTCCTCCCCTAAAAGAGCTTTATAACTATGTAGATGAGGTTCTAATATATATTATAAGACACTAGAGGTAGATGTCAAAAGCTGTATAACACATTAGTTCATAACTGCCTTGCCACCTTCAGTGGAGAAGCAATAAGGAATGGATGGTATGACCATCCTGGAAACAGCAGCTAGTCAAAGTATGCCCACAGAATTGTCATGAGAGGATAAATGCATAGAATTGGAGGCTTAGGTCTCACTGGCAGCTGTGGAGTAAAACGTGTAGACAACTACTCTTCTGAACAGTGCAAGAGCTTGAGGAGAACTACCTCTCACTACTCAGCAGTGACTACACCTGCTTGGTAGCCTTTATTACTTCCAATCTTTATGAGCTGTTTAGGACAAAGTCAAAACAGATCAGATGTAACTGCATTAAAAGTCTGCAGAAATCAGATGAAAACTGATACGGAAAAAAATCTGGCTTATATAACATATTGAACTGGCAAGACAATACTAATAAGCCTACGTTGGCCTGAAGTCTGCTGCTTTCAATGACCTGTTCTTCTAATGCTAATTAAAGTCATTGATTTTTTGGTATTGTTTTTCTCTTTATAACAAGCATGATAAGCTATCAGAGAAACGCTTTCACTTTGGAAAGAACTGTGAGAAAGCAGTGCTATTACCGGATTGACATACAGGTCACTAATGAGAAAGGTAGAGATGCAGATTAACAGACCAACATCTCACTGGGAAAAATGAATGTAAAACCAGATTTTGTCAAACGTGACACAATCATATTTCTCAGACCTTGCAAGTATATACAAGTCATGACTGGAAAAGCAGCAGACTGGAGCAGAATTTATAGCTCAATCTACCAAAAACATGTGGACATACCTTATTTGATTTCTGCATAGGCAATTCATTCCAAAATTAAACACTCATATGAGATAAGCGGTATTTCAAATTGCAGTTCTATAATTACAAAGACTAAGAGCTTTGGCATAGGTAGAAGCTATTTCTAAAACAAATAGAAAATCTTTCCCCATAACTCAGGTACATACATGCTGACACAAGAGCTGCAGTGCTGGCAGAATGTGCATGATGTCAGTGGTATTCAGTATCAAGTAGACATTGCTCACAGTAGCTGTTCTTTATAGGAATGAATCAACTCTCTTTAAATAAAGTGGAAGAAACCTTCTTTGCTTAATTTTCATATTAGGTTTTTCTCTCCATTGGTTGTGTTTTTCTATTGTGATTTTAGCACTCAGGTATGGTGTGAGAATGCTAGAAACAACATACAGGTTACTCACTGACATCATCATTCTCATTCATTTTCTCACTGCAAACAACCCTGTACATCACCCAAAGCACATGAATGCAGAACATTCTTTCAAACGCCACTAAATATTGCTAAATAATTTATCAAGAAATGAACATGTCCAGTAAGAGCTGAACACTGAAAGATGGATAGCTCCTCTATAACTGTCAAGAATTTAGTATAACAACAAAATCATTAAAATTTACTGTAAAACTAATGAGGGAAAAAGAAAATGACTTCATACTTGTGATATGCTCCCTGAGTACCACACAACTTTAGCCTCCTCTGCATCTTCTGATTAACCATATAGCCTGACCTTCAGCACAAATGTACATGCTACTGTTAAGATAAAATTAACATTCTACAAACCATTGCCTAAACTTGCTCCAGCCACCTTCAGCCATCATTACTTGCTGCTTCCTAAAGCTAGCCGACACCACTTTTTCTAAATGACGTTCAATGTTTTTTGATCTTATAGACAATTAAGAATTTTCTATCAGAGGTACTGATAATGTGTAAGGATACTGATATTGCTTGAAAAACTTAAATCTAGTGACAGTAGACTTGCTCTTCTTAACTTCCTGAAAAAGAGGGACTGCAGGCCAGAACACACTGCACTACTGCATAACTACGGCACTCTTTACAGGAGAGTAGCAGGTGGAGACAAGCATTCAGTTCCAAAGTACAATATACTTACATGGTTACACCTCTTTTTTTCTAACTAGCATAATCGTTTTTGGCTAAAGTCCAGGCAGAGATAGTGAGTTATCTCCAAAAATCTTCCCTCAGGTGTAAAATTCATGCCAAGCTAATTATTCATATTGCAGGAAAATCGTTTTTATTAATAATAAACTTAGAGTATTTATATTACAAAGAGGAGCAAAAAGTGTGGCCATATATAAAGCACACTACTGTAATGCCTTAGTTTTACTGGGATGGATTAAGATACCAGATGGATTAGAGTACTAGCTTTTTACACCATTATTCAAATGATTATTTACTTAACACATCCTCATCTGAGTTTGCTCATATACATCACAAAAAGCTGCATCCTGGCAGAGGCCTCCTTAAAGAAAAGGCTCAACATCAGAATAGCAAAGATCAGAACATGCAGTACTGACATAACTAGGTTGAAAAAACTGCACTAAGCCCATCTGTGCTATGAGCCTACCACTTTGATACCATTTTGATTAGGGAAATATTAAAAATATAAACACATCGCATAGTCCATCTTTTTATTTGCAATCATTTAGTATCAAGAGTGAAGAAAGCATTAGCATCCTTACTTTTTTCCTTTAAAAGCTAATTTACCTTTCCAAGTCATTTAAAAGTAAATTTCTCTTTTAATAAAAAAGCATTCAAATTTTTGGACTGGTATCCTGGAGCAGTGAATGTGTGAAGTTTCAAGTAAGCCTTACAAATGTCCTTAAACTCTCTGATTTTTATACACAGCAATTTAGTTTTTATAGTCCTACACGACATGTAATGCTTCCCCACCATCAAAAAAGCTAAAGTGAAACAAAACAACAAAAAAGCTGAAAACAACCAGTTTATACTGTGATCTTTGCACTAGATACATTTTTGCTCCCAGTTGCTAACACAATGATTCCATGCCACTCACATTTTGATCATCCCAATTAATACCTGCAGATTATACATACCTCAGATAAAACCTACGGTTATTAGTTTTTTATTATTGCCCAGTCTTCTTATATGTCAGGACTAGCTTGAAGCAACCTTCTTCCCCTCTGCAGTCTTCCCTAAACTCACCTCTACTCCCAAACAGATGCAAATAATCAAACTTTGAAAAAAGACAATAAATTTACGTCAGCCCGTTCATGACCGCGCGAGGCGTTTCCGCGATCACCCCTCGGGCGACACGAGAAGGCTCATACGGAGCGTCACAGGAACAGCAGACGCCCCGCAGCGCTGCAGGGACTCATCGCTCCGGGCAGGCGCCGAGCCCGGCTTTCGTGAGAGCTGCGAGGAACACCTTCTTCCTTCCCCCAGCGCCCGGCCGGAGGGGCCACGACCGCGGGGGCCGGCAAGAGCCTCCGCAGCGGCCGCCGAGGGCCGGCAGGGCAGGGCAGGGCAGGGCAGGGCGGCGGCGGCGCCGGGCCCGCCCGCTCCGCACAGGTGCGCGCGCCCGCCGCACCCCGCGCCGCCAGTGACTCAGGCTGGGTGGGGCAGGGCCGGGCGCGGGGCGGCGGCGGCGCCTGGCCCGCGCCCCGCAGCGGCGGCCGGGGCAGGGTCACGCCGTTACTCGGCCCCGCTCCGCTCGGCTCCTCTCGGCCGGGCCGGGCCGGGCCGGGCCGGGCCGGGCCCCCACCCCCGCCGCGCCAGGGCCGCGCCGCCGCGCCAGGGCCGGGCCGGGCCGGGCCCCCCGCGCCGCCCGGCGCCCCGCGGCGGCCCGCGAGGCCCCGGCGGCCCCGCGGCGCTCACCTGGCGGCGCGGGCCCCACGGCCTGGCTCCCGGGCGGCGGAGGCGACTGCGAGCGCGCGGCCGCGTCGCGCAGGCACACACGGCGCTCACACACCCTGCAGCGCTGCGGCTCCCACTTCCGGCGCCGCCGACACGCCCCTTCCGGCGCGAGGCGGAGCGGGCGGGGGTGGGTGGGTGCTCCCAGCCCCCCGCCCCGCCCCACCTCCCCACCGGGCCGCCGCACGCTCGGTTGCTATAGCAACGCCGGGGCGCACCGCCCCCCCCAGCCGAATGGGGTGGGGGGTGGGGGGGAGCCCTGCGCGTGCGCGCCGCGGCGGCGCGCAGCCGCCCTCGCCCCGCCCGGCCCTGAGGGAGCGCGCGGCCGCCTCCCCTCAGAGCGGCGGCGCGCGGCAGCTTCGTGCTCCGCGGGGTCGCTGATCCCGCGGGGTCTGCCGGCTCGGCAGCGAGCAGCGGTCACACAGCGGCTGCGGAGCGGAGACACCCCCAGGCCGGGGCTGCTGCCCGGACAGGCCCTCGTCGCGCACTGCTCGGGGGCGAGGGGTTGTCCCGGCCCTGCTGTGCCCCTCACCCCCCTGCAAGAGGCACCAGGCCGCAGTGCCCACTGCCCGTGGGATAACCGGTCAATCTTACACAGATTCCAGTTTGAAACTTCACATCCTTGACGTTACTCATCAATAATCCCATATCTGTCAGATCTTGTCCCTCTTTAGCATTTAAGCTCTCAATTTCAGCCTTGAACTGCAATTTATACAATAAAGCATTAATCCTTAGTCTGTGCTGAGTACTGACCCCCACACACTCCCCCAAATGACAAGTTTGTAACAGTCAAAGCATTATTACTGGGGCTAAAAGCAGCGTGTTCAGTTACAATAACCTGGAGTCCAATTTTGTCACACACTTTCAGATAAACTCCTGCTCCTGTCAAAACCATGGACAGATTGCTCTTCAGTGGTGGAAGGACTTCATTAGTTTCTTGAAGAGTCTCAGTCCAAAGGTCAATTACTTTGGAAAGTCAAGAGAAAAAAAAAATGAATCAGCACCTGTGAGTTATCTTAATGATTCAGCTAGATGAATTTATCATTTTTCTTCTCTAGGCTAAATTTTTCTTTCCCCCCCTCATATTTTCTACAAAAGATACTTTCTAGATTTCAGTCCTAGACAGTATTCTTGATGCCTTAGGAGTACTGATCAGTGGTAAAATTACTTCATGTGTCTGGTATAAAATGCTCCTTTTCAGTCTATCCCAGTACACTCTTTGGTTTGTAGGAGGATATTGTCGTTGACTGTTCATTTGATCACCCCTATTTGTACCCCCTTGCTGCCTTGCTGTGTAGTTTAGCCAGTCACTCCCCTGCCCATGCTTTCAGTTCACTAACTCTCCTTGCACTAGGTGCACCCTATTTCCTCAGTATTATTTCTCCAATCTCAAATTATGAGCATCACTTCTGAAGTGCTTATAATCCTTCTTAACTGCTTTTTTTTTTGAAAAATTAAGTGCATTTTCCACTGCATTATCCAAGCAGAGCAGTTCAGCACAGTGTAGTTATATATAGCTAAAACTGTGTACTTTTACAGAGAACATTACTGCTCCTGCATTTGGGTACATGTTGAGGCAGAGGCTGGAGCTGTAAACTATTGAGATTGCTTTGTTATTATAGTTCATTTCTCTATGAGTTTGCCTTCCTCTAGGGTCTTGCTAATCATCTTATTCCTAATTCAGTGGCAGAGATGAGGAATACTTCCCACAGCTCCTACAGGCACAGAAGGGCAAGGGCTAGAATACATGCAAAATCTTAGCTCTGAAACAAGTTGCAAAGCAACAAGACTTTATAAGGATCACCTTTCAGAGGAGGAAGTAGATTGATTTGACTTGGCTCAAAAGGAACTAAGATAAGAGATTCAAAACTTTGTAAAATGACAGCCTTTCTCAAGGACAGACTCAATCCATGAATAAACAAGCTCAACACAGACCAACGAACCGGCCTAGTTCTTCAGTAGGAAATGCACTGCAATCTTAAGTTTTCCAAAACCACCACATTTCAGGGCAATAAGCAAGAACAAATCTGACTCGGCTTTCACAGCTGGTCAGCAGTTAACTTTGTCACTGGTCTGCAGAAAGAAGGCCCACTAGGCTGAAAGCACACATCTTGAAGTGCTCAGTGAGTTGCAGGCAGGTGCAGGTGAGTAAAACCACAAGGAAAGAAATCACACAATTGTGCTCTGAGGAAGGGGACAGACAGCCCATTGTCAGGATCGAGCCCCCTCATTAGAGAAGCAGGGCATTATAAGAACTGCAAGACCTGTATTTTCATCTGGATATGCAGTGTGCTTCACCATTTGAGGAGACCTCTCTGCAGACAGCTGAGATGTGCAAGGACAGTTTGTTCCCATTTGTTGCATGTTTCATTAGGGAAAGGGCAACAGAATATTTCTCTAATATTAGGTTTACTTGGCATCAACAGTTACAAGAGGAGGAATCATCTCATTATGAAAGATGGCCTGCTGCCAATGAAGGCAGGCTGATTCTGCTCTCTGCACGAGCAGTGATTCTAATTTGTCCCCAGCAGATGGCACAAGGTGCCTGCCCTGAGGTGTCTGACTTCTTGCAGCATGATAGCGAACCCGAAATATGTAGCAAAATATTGTATTTAAATTGCTAAATAGTTATAAATAGTCACCACATCGTGTTTCACATGCATCCTTAAGACAGTCAGGTACCACATTGTGACAGACACAAACCAGCTAGCTATATTTATCAAGCATCCAGGGGGTCCTTTTATCAGGACTGAAGCATAGTCCACAAACATCTGACTTCCTGAAGTATTCAGCCATTATTTCTCTTCAGGTATACACATAACTTTTTCAGCAAGAATAGAAGAAAAAAGTTTGGGTTCCTCTCTTAACCCATCTACCCAGAAGGGAAACAAACTCCTAAATTCACCCACCTTTCTAACCAGTTCTGCTCCCTCTTTGAGCCCTTTCCACAGTGAAGCCCCTTAGCGTGCTTTCAAGGGCCAAAGCCTGAAGAACTGGCTCAATTTAGCATTCAAGCAGTCTGAACACTTCTGCAAATGCTAAGCGTTTTCAAATGAAGGACTAGTTCTCTGGCCCTACTTTTGTATCAGTTGTCTTTGTCTCACTGTCAGTTGTGAGCCTGCTTCCTTCTACTGCCTTTCCCTCCAACAAAAATTACCCTCCCTGCCTCCTGATTGCTCTCCTCTTACACTTGGTATCCTGTCTTTTATAGTTCCTTTTCCCAATTCTTCCCTCAGGCTACATCATCCCAAAAGCTTATACTCTAAGCCTACTTGTTTCTGTAATTTTTCTGGCATTAACTTTTGGTATGTGCCTTCTAACTATCCACTAGTCTAACCGTTATCTTGTGTATCCCTTCCTCTCACCAAGTTGTAGCCTGACATTACTTCATGGCATTAACCAGATTCTAAATGCTTTGGAGTGGGAATGTTGCACACATTACAGTCTGCCAAAATAATTGATTCCAGGCACAATGTCCAAGGTACCAGGCACACATCAAAATAAAATACTTCCAGAAGAAATCAATTTAGGTGCATGGAATAGTTTCTAACTTTAAGACAGGTGTTTTTGGCTTCAAACAGGTACTGTCTAGGCATTGTAAAATACATCAGGGAAGCATATTAGTGGAGAGGTAAATGCTTAATTCTCTATGAAATCATTCTCCCCAAGCTGCTTTGCTGATTACTTTAGCTAAAGACATGCTTAGGCACAAAACCAGGACATCAACTATTGCTGCTCTTGGTGTTTGTGGAATGCCAGAACTTCCATAACCCTTTCCAGATTCACACACTTAATTTGTAAGTTATGCTCCACGTTCCTTCTCTTAGAAGGATGCAACTTATTGGGATTAACTTCATGACAAAGTTAGAGAGCAAAGGGGGAAGATCACTGACAATCCAAGATTTAAAAGGTGAACAAAGTGAAACTAGTCCTCATTCAAGGCTAAGAAATCTCCAGATAGCATTTAACCACCTGGTACTGTGTGCTGCATATAAGTCAAGACCATGGAAGCAGCAAAACTTTACTTGCACAGGTTCCTTTTAAGAAATCTTCTTCTGTTTAACTTAAATGTATGTAAATAAGTACCTAGGGTAACTTTACTTTTAGTTATGAGTACTTCCTGAGAATCCTAACTAAATATATCTGCACTAGAAATGTTTACATTTTTACCTAGATTATGAGAGTAATCTCCAGTAATCAACTTTCTTTGCTGTAACTTCAAAGCTACCACTTAAGAGGACAGCTCTCCAAAACATTGCTGGCTGTTAAAAAGTTTCATTCAGAAAAAATCTTGATGTGTTCAATTTTATGTCATTTTTCATTTGAAAGCAATAGGTCTCAGATAATGTAGCTGCCAGAAACCAACAGCTGATGGCACTGTATGATCAATCCTTGCAATTTATTTCCCCTGCTAGCCAACAACCTTTCACTAGATGTAAAGGGAACAAGTTAGTTTCACACTAAGAAAATTAGCCAAAATTTAATTATCTACTAAACACATTTCACTTCTTGATTCTATTATACATTTTCCTTTCTTTTGGTCTTTCTGTTGAACTCTACCGTCAGGACACTTTCTGAACACTGTTGTTCTCTATAGGTGGATCTCACAGATCACTACATAGTGTATTACATGACAGATCCCAAAGGGAATTAATGTAATTGTGGCAGTTGTCTTCCCTGTTTGGACTGATGTATTGGATGTTCAGCAGAAATCTGGTCAAGTGTATTAATCATACTAATCTGTGGTGCTGGTGCAATGGAGATAGGAAAGGAGCCTTGTACAAAAACAACACTGAACAAAAAAGGAAAACTGAGTATTTTTTTTAAAGATTAATATTTCTGTAATAGAAAAGAAAAAAACGGAAGAGAATTGTACATTTCATATCTGTCTATTTTCTGTCTGCATAAACTACCTGTGACGTTGCCAGCTAGAATTAGAATAACTAGAAGTGATAATTCTGAATGGATTGAACCCAGACTGGATCAGGGATAAATATTTTGCATAGGATAGAATATTAGCATTATTACTAGAATATTAGCATTATTACTAGCTTCAGTTAAATCAATTTTCCTTGTGATCTCATATCAGGGTGATCTGGACGAGATACTAGGTTAAATAATACTTTGTTTGGGCATCTTTCAATTCTTTCTCCTTTCCAAGGAATGCAAATGGTTTAGTACAATTTTTCTATTAAATGCAATTTGGACTGAAGTCAAATGGCTGTTTTGATTTGTAGTTATCTAACAGTGACTTTTGAGAACACAGTGAAGAGCATAATTGCAAAAATAACAAAAACACATAACAGAGCATGAATATAATGACCTAAGTAGCATAAAATGAAGGAAATACAAACAGAATAAGCCTCTTGCATGAAATAAAAATTCAGCTCTAAGAATGTGATTTTGACAGTGTTGTCCCAAACAAAATGCTATTTCTAAGGAAATTCACTGAAACTCTAGGCCGTGAATTAAATGCAGGTAATTTATGTTCAGCTCAGTAAATGGCATCAGTGCAAGAAGCAGCCATAAATGGAATGGAATATGATGCTGTAAACTTTATGGCTGTTAAGACCTGTAGAGTGGGGTGTACATCTGATCACACAATGTCTAGGAAAATTCAAACCAAGAAACAAATAGCAAGTCTTTCAAAGCTACCAACTGAACAATCTTAAGCAAACCCAGTTTCAAAGCAGTGGGATAAGAGAGGGTTGAAGGGGTAGCTTCCCAAATCCCAATCTTTATTAGCTGTTTCCGATAAGCCCGAAAGGCTTCATATTTTGAGGTTGCTTGGCAAGTATTCATTGTGTAAGGGACTCTGAGCTTTAGGAAAATCTAGTACTATTCCACTTCCCAATTTCTCTTTTCTTCTTGGTATTTAGCACCAGTCCATGCAAATCTTCAAGCCAGTGCATGTTCCAAGCCTGGGCTGCCTGGACCCCCAGAGCACCTACTTACTCACAGCCAGCTGCCTTCCAGGTCTTTGAAGGATGTCTGTCAAAGATCTATAAAAAAAGATACACTATGAAAAACTTATATCCCCATATTGTAATCAGGTTTAGGTCCTTTAAATTTTTGATAATGTTTCACTTCCCAGCAGGCACAGGCCACTTGGGCTTCCTGGTAGTGGGAACCAAAGGAGAAAGTTCAATTGGCAGGAGGATGAATCCCTTCGGGATTTTTAGAGATCAGCTTTGACAAGTCTAGGCCCCTTAAAGCAAATATAAGAAACTTCTTCCTAATGCAGAGTGGTGGAACTCTTTTTTGTATGAAGCATGGGGAGCCAGGCATGATGATTTCTCCTAAGTATCTCTGGGGAAAGACTGCTTCTCTCACAGAAATATGCCTCTGTTTTCAAGCCATGCTTCAGAATACAGCCTAGGTTTTTTGATGAGTTTTTTTTGTTTTTGTTTTTTTTTTTTTTGGTTTTTGTTTTTTGGGGCTTTCAAGTAAAAAACTATCTGAAATTTTTGGAAGCTTAGTAATCTGAAGTTTTAAATTATACAAGCCACACAGCTCTGAAGAGGTTTTATGTAATTGGAATAAATGTATGACATAGTCTCCATTCTGCACAAACTCTAACTTTCAAAAGAGAACTTATAGTATACAGTGGAGTTTTATCTATTCCTATACCTATTATCTATAAGCAGGAGTTTCCCTCCTTCCAATTCTGTCCAAAAAAATCAGATTCTTGATGATGAAACAGTTACAGGAGATGCCCATTGCTCCCCACCACACCTTGCAAACAGTTCAAACTGCATTTTCCTTTGGGAAATGAGGATGAGAGCTTTGAAACAGCACATCCATAGATGGATTTCTGTTCTTTATTCTGGTTGTGGTTCAAGGTGTTTATTTCTTAAACACCTGACACTAGACCATTAATAGTTTAACTGTCCAAAGCTTCCAAGAAAGTACTTACTAATAGTCAGAACAGGAGAATAATTCTGCGAATAGCAGAGGTCTGATAAAAGGATTAACAAGTCACAGCACTGAGCTGTGACTTCAGTTTTTTTTCCCCACTGGCACTAAGGATTATTTCTTCTATCCAATGCTTACAGTTGCTTCTGCTTCCCAGAATCCCTCCCCAGCAGTTCAGTACATTCAGCTTCTAGGACAGGCTTTTAGAGCTTCCCCAAACAAACTGAACTAGCAGTTTTCTTTCCAGTTTAAATGCTGATCCTCAGACTCTCGTATTTGAAGTAATATTGATTAAACTGAGATCAGATACACAGAGAGCATCAAATTAAGCCTTTTCTCAGTTCCATTATAGCAGAAGTAGATTATTTTTGCAAAATAAAACTGTAAACAGTCCTAACCTGCTCTGCTGTTGCACTTTGCTTGGAATTGTTCCTGCTGTTTTTCTGAAAGTGAAAGACTTTTTGCTTCTGCCACCTATTCTATATGAAAAAGCTGTTTTGTTGTAATGGAGGTACCATCGCCCCCAAGAGCGAACCAAGGACATTTTAGCAATCATCATGAGACTTCAGAAACCAAATTCAACATTACTAAAATGGATTCACTTTGTCACAAAATGGGAAGAGCTTTTCACAGATTTCTCAAATTCTACCTGTGAGTTTTTACCAGAGTGACCTCTGCTGAACTCTAAGACCATCTGAACGAGCAAAATGAAAAAGAATAATAATAATAAAAAAAAATCCCACCAATATTCACTGTAGTACTCAGGTTTTACCTTATGGAACACATTTAGAAACCATTTTTAAACGTAAGCCATACTTCTATCCCAGGCAAAATGGAAGAAAACTGACCAAAAGTTACTTTGTGGCAGCCTCTTGATGAGAGCATCAATTGGGTGCTTATCTCAGGCCCCAACTGACCACAAATAACCAATAGCATCCAGGGCTGACCAGGAGGAGCTAGGTGATACTGGTTGTAACTGGTGAGGCCAGAAACAGGCATGAGATCAGCAAAAAGGCATATACTTTCCCCAACATGACATGAAGTCAGCAAAAAGGTATAACTCCACACCAAATATTGTATGACCATATGTCAAACTGTGCGCCTAAGTAGCGCTGCAGCCAAGAGCTCAATGAGCTCTCCCGCACAGCAGCAGGCTGCACAGCGGCAAACCTCCCCTTGAGCTGGTTACTCTCAAGGTTACTCTCCAGGAGTTAAAAGAGCCTCTAGTAAGAAACTGTTGGAGCGGTAAGAAACAGAAGCTTGGGCAATAGCAAATGTGCTATGACTACACTGTATAGCCATCCTCAATAAATCTATTTGCAATAAACAGAGTTAATAATACTATAATACTCCCATCCCACAACATTGACAGAACATTATCTAATTGTCTATGATAATGTCAGATGCCTGAGAACACAAAAAGCACTAAAACAGAAAAAAGCAGGTGATAGCTCTCCAAATTGGGTGAATTTGAGATGCAGAGGAATATCAGAACCCTCATAAATCCATACATAAATATTCCACCAACATAAATATATCTAGGAATGGAGTTATAGCCCCAGGGACTGGAATAGAATGTGGCTTTTTATTTTAAATCCATTCTCTGCCAGATGCCTTGCTGGAAGCACTGCAAAATTGCAGTAAAGCCTGAAACTATGCAAATGATTCCAACCAGTAGATGTCCCAGATGGCCCAGTACTGTATTAAAACATGCAATACATCAGCTGGGGAAAAAAAGAAAGACAGTCTGTGGTGTAGAAGAGGGAATATCTTCCAGCAGACTAGCTGATACAAGTTGGGAAAAAAAGATGAGCTTTTGATCCCATACATTCTTCTTCAGGTCTTGCAGTCTCAGTATTGTAACTGTGATGGTGTAAGGAAGTAAGCAAGAACCTGGAGGAACAGGGTTCTGAAGGAGGAGCCCTGGATCCAAGAGTTTGCCCTGCACCTCATTTATTGGCTAGAGTAATGTATCTACATTACTACCACAACAGGGAAGCAAACGGGAGCTGGGAACATTTGGCATTCATAGGCACCTCAGTAGATGACAGGGAAGAGCAAAAGAAAGAGGAGGCAAGTGTCAGCTGCTGCCTGAGGGATAGGGAGCCACAGGGACCCCCTTGCCAGCAGGGCCCATCCCACCACAGTAGTGATGAAGGCCCAGAGATAGTGGCCAAGTTCAAAGAAGAATCCAGATCACAAGACAAGTTCATGGTGATGGGACAGGTCTGAAACCAACCCAGGAAGTCTCACCACAAATCAGAGGCAGATCTGATTGCCAGGCAGGTCCACTGTGACAAGTCAGGGCTGAGGTCAAGCCAAGAAACCAATCTGCAGGTCAGAGTCTGGATCAACAGGGCCCATGGCCAGGCACAGCTGTAACAAGGCTAGAAAGCAGCATCCCTCAACACAGCTTAAGAAGAAAGTAAGTGCCCTGGGCTGAGTTTAAATAGAGCTCCTGAGCCATGAGCAGGGTTAGATGGGGCTCCAGGTGAGGCTAGTGAGGGCCATTAAGGCTTATCAGTGCTCTTGGCATGGTAACAAGGAAAAAAGTATTCCTGGTCCTGTCAAGATAGTATATCATCAGCCAACAATATGACCTGCATGTGGTGGTCCATATAAAAATGTGATGTTGAGTTGCTTGTCATTTTCTGTTCCTTATTTGTTATTTGGTGGCTCTGCTGAGCAAGCTGTGATGATGCAAGCATCTATACACAGCTGTACGTACTGCTTTGTGCATGCTGTTTTTATTTAATTGCTTTGACATATTAATCAGAACTTTGTTTAAAGATAGTTTGTGATCATGCACACACGCAGCACAGGGAAAGTTGCAAATAGCTAACTAAAAAGGGTGGAAAGAGAAAAGGGTCCTTCCCGCAAAAGTGCTTTGGAAACAGACACCTTTCTAGTGTCCCAGTACCCACAGGGCCTCCCTCAGCCCAGGTCAGTTCAACCTCCTCTACTTCATCCATTCTTAGCTAGCCCTTCTCCTCAGAACCACCTTCAAGATGATAGTGCCTTGAGCCCATATCTCTATTTGTACAAAGGCTTTCACCATGTTGGGAGTACTGTGTTAGGGCTCCCATATTTCTCTTCTCCATCTTTTTCCAGGGCATGGGCTGTGCCATTGTATGTACATCTGATATGCCTGGAGCAAAATGGCTTTGGTGGACAGTGTCAGCACTGAGGGAGTGCAATGGGTCCTTCTTTTCCTGCACACATACTCTGGGTTTGCTTTGAAGGTGTCCCTTGCACATATTTGGGGATTTGGGGTGCCTTGCAGCTTCCAGGCACTCAGAAAACATGGGAAATTGAATGCAGTCATCTATTCTTGCTGTGGCAGGACTTCTGGGTGGAAAAGAAAACCTGCCTGGGGAAACTCAACAGGAGCCTCAAAAACGCACTGCTCTGCTTCCTACTTGAAGATTTTGGTGCTTTCTTCTCATTATTGGGGGAACTAAGACAACTGCAGCCACATTACATAGCTGGATCTGACTTTTTCCTTGGTCTTCTTATCTCACTTGCCATTCAGTTGCTATTTCTTCTCTCTGAGCACTAACACACACTGGGAATCAGCCAATATATCCAATAAAGGATATATAGCAATTTAGCAATAGAAGCAATTTAATGTGATTCATGATCAGCAACAAAGCAATTTTTTGGCATTCTTCCCTGAGAGTAAGGATTCAAGAAAAAGAAAGTTATAACTGATCCAAAGAAAGAATAAAGTAGAAGAGTCTGCAGCCTACTCACAGACAGAAAGGAGGACAAATTAATCTAGGACATTATTTGTCCCAAGTTATTCACTGCATAGCTGGATGAGGAGGGAGAAAGGCTTGTGTCCCAGCCGCCCTGGTGTAACCACTTGTCTCTTCCTAGGCCATTCCTGCCAGAAATGCCACCCCTAGAAGGTATAAAAACTCTCAGGAAGCAAGGCTGGATGTGGTTGTATCAGATTATTGATGTATTCTGAAGTACTTTTGACTCTTTCGTGTTGAATGTATCTGCTACAAACCAAGGTGAGACAGAAATGGATGTCTCGAGGGGTTCTGGAGGTAGGAGGGTTGAATGGGGGCATCTTCTGCTTTCTCTTCTGGTGCCGAATGGGTGCTCAGCAGGTCTGGAGGATGAATGAGAGAGGACTAATGAGAACATCAGGAACATTATCGATGTTTCCATTGGTAGCAAAATCTATCACGTCCTCCTATTCCTTCCACCATACTTACAACTCAGTGACACTTAGTGGCATTTTTTTGCTTAGTCATTTTATCAAGCTTGTAAGATAAATCACTGCCCAGTGAAGGAAATGAGCTCAGCACCCTTTATAACAGTGCAGGGTCTCATGAAATCTTAATTTAATGACCTTTGAGTAGGAATGGAGGCAAATGTGCACCACTATAAAGGGTCGTATTCACCCCACCTGGCAAATAGATTCAATCAAATCTTGTCATTTGCATCTCTGATGATTTGGAGCCTGTGCTGCAAATAGGCCCTCTCATTTAGTCTAATGAAAGTGCACGGAGTGCTCATTTCTGTGGCCAAGGCTACAGAAGGAGGACTAAAGCCTTTTCCCCAGGGCATAGACAGTGCTGGGAGCTTGCCAGCTGCTGAAAGAGCTGTCAGTGCCGTGACTACCAGACACAGGCTTTTAGCTGGATGCTCTAATACTGTCCAAGAGCTGGTAGGGAGAGGGGCTGGACAGGCTACAGTCCTGCTCCTTTGCAGGCTTGCTGTGATGGTAGGAGCAACAAGACAGGACCTATTGCAGCACTAGCAAACCACATTCACTCCCCAAAGCTGCCACTTTGCACCTCTGTCCTGGGGAAGATCTGTGGTAGTTAGGAAGGCAGCTGAGCTCCATCGGAGTGTGCTGTGACGTGCCCTCACGGTGCCTAGGAGCCTCTCATGGGCATGTATAGCACTATGATTCATAGTATTAACTCAACACAGGCAAGAAGTGCAATATATCATGAAAAAATACCGGGAAGCATACCCCCAAAGCCTAGTAATGACAAGTTTACACTGCAGTTGCACAGAACCTGTTACGGCCAGAAGGCAGCAAGGTAACGTGCAGTGTGGTTTATTCAGGCAGGTGAGCTCAGACTGCCTAGCCTGTTATGCTCTTCTAGTCTTCAAAGAGCTGTTGTTGCCATCCTTCATAAGTTCCTTTGATGCCTACTTCTTCTTTATATGGCTGTGCCTCTGCAGACTTCTCTGCATATATATCTAAATAATGAAAGAAATCAAGAGAGACGCCAAAGAAGTCGTGATGCCACCATTCCTGTGATCATCATTATTTGTCATATCTATTATCAGCTATGAATTGCTCAAGCTGGGTTTTATCCAGAAGATATTCCTTGCCACAGAGAACATACAGTGCGCTTCAGGGTGTGATGCAGCGCATGGAGGTGGTCCAGACTAGCGGGGAGACGACTGCTCCTCGTTTGATTGCTTGGCTTTTGCCATGGCGACAGATTCCTCTGTGCCTGGGCAGCCGGCAGCCCAGGAACCAAAGGCAAAGTCCCTGATCCCAGCTCTGCCTAGTGGCAGGAGGAGGAGGACTCCTTGGAAATGGCAGGCTGGTTTTGCCAGAGACGTGAACTCCTGGGTGGTGAGACACTGCTATTAGGAAGCCTGGCCAAGCATCTCAGAGAGCTTCTGACGTGGCACTGCCTTGCCGTCGCATGCGTACCATCTGCCACCAGCCGGCCCAGGGCACAGCTTGAATGCAAGGCTGTAAATTAGACAACCAAGGAGGAGGCTGGTGACAAATGCCACCCCACGCAGGGGTACCGAGTGCAGTTCACGCAATGTGGCAGACGAACTGCAGAGCATCCCGACGAGCACAGGGCCTGGAGTCTTTCTCGCAGTTAAAGCCATGGGCAGCTAAATCTGCACAGCATCCAGGGAACAGCCACTGTGGCAGGCCATAGCCTCTTCCTCTTCTGGGGCCTTTTCACTGCCAGGAGATTGCAGACGCCTCCCCAAAAGAGAGGTGGCAACACAGCACCCCCAACACAGAGGAGGAACGGGCTTTGGGGGTGAGATGTTCTGCAGTGCCTGGAGGAGAGACAGGGGCAGAGCCCAGGGCTGCTGGTGCCCCCGGTTCTCAGCGTCGGCCACCAGCTGGGGCTGCCTCTCCCCACACCGACATTTGCCCCCTAGCTTAAGGTGACTTTAACTGCCAGTGACACGGGGGATCACAGCAGCCAAATCCACTGCTGTTAATGGCATGGAGGATGACTGCGTTGGTAACGACACATCATCTGAAGGAGATGGTACCTCGGATGGGTTGCAGCATTTAAGCATTAGCCACAGCAAAGCAGACATGAGGCATCTCCCCGAGTTCTCAGCCACATTTTGGCAGTGGCAATTTCTCTGGAGCTGTACTCTGGCTGTCCTCACGATACCACGGCTGTGCCCTCGCTGTGGCAGTGCGATGGAGCACGGGAAGCATGGATCAGCCACTCCGGCTCATCCCATCTCACTTAGCTCAGGCAGATGCTGAGCATGACCCTGCTGCGGGCAAGGGGGCTGCCACACTGCCAATTCCCCTGCATCCTTCTTCATCTCCTGGGGCCCCGACAGCCCTGGTTCCCTCCTGAACCATCCGCAGGGCCTTTGCATTCACAGCGTAGCCAGGAAATACACACTGTTCCCTCCCACGAGTGCAATGGGAAACTCAGAATTGGGGCTTGTTTTGTGTAAACCAACCCCTTCCTGGGAAGGAACTCGCTAAGTAAGCATTTCATAACGTTGGCTTTATTTTCCTTATATCCTTATATCCTGTCACCTTCTTATCTGTCCAGTGCATCTCACCAAGAGCTAGAGGAGTTTGCCATTTTAACAGGAAACAACTAGTGATGAATGCTAAGGATTACCCATTTCTGATTTTGCTCTCCCCTAGCCCATCTATTCCCTCTCCCAAACTTCTTGCTTTTGGAGACAGACACTTATGCTGCCTGTCCTGGCCTCAGCCCTTGGGATAATAATATCTCCAAGCAGTCCCAAGCACTGGGGAGCTGTGAGCCAGCAAAGCTTGCAAACTGCTGGATGAGGAAGCCTCTTGGGAGCAGAGTGAGAAAATAGCAGACCCAGCCTAATCCTGCTCTTGGAGCATTATTATCCCACCATTCAAGAGGCTGAAAGCAGTGGCTGAGAGGAGCAGCTCGGGGTTATCACTGCTGCACGTGCAGGAAGTCTACACTAGGGAGCTTTCTTGATGTTGGGGCTGCTTGGCACCTGCCTACCACCCCACTCAAATTCAGAGATTTTGCAAAAAATCCAGCCAGTCTTTTGAAATGCTTACCTAGTGAGTTCCCTCCCAGGAAGGGAAAGGTGGCTTTGTAATGCACCTCTTACTCTCTAGTTTTTTGCAGTAATGAGTTGTGGCCCAAGAGCACCATGGCAGCTTCAGCAAACCCTGGAGCAGTGCTGCAGTCAGCAGAGGCTGGGCAGAAGGAGCTGGCAGCCGGAGAACTGCCCCTTGCACGACCCTCTGCAAGCTGTGACTGAAGTTCAGCTGCGTGAGGCTGATACCATATAGCATTGCTCTGTGTGCATGCTGCAAAGTGGAGGGAAGTGAGCCTCGGGACTCTTCCAGAGGCCAGATTGTCAAGCTGAGCCCGCCGGCAAAACAGACTCCTTCCACCAAGCCTCACACGCTTGGTGGTGGGCAGGTAACACAGGTAAAGGTGTCTTTTTGCACTCTAGGGCTGAGTTCCACCATCAGGAGCTTTTTACCTCTACCCTCAGAAACAGCACTGCGCTCCTCTTTTTTCTCTGAGAACTTACTCTCTTCTCTCTGCAATGCTGCAACTCTTCAGCAAATTAGACTTTCTAGAGAACTTTAAAGAAAAAAGACAACTGTGGCCACACTTTTGTCAAGGTTCCTCACAGAGAGCCCCCAAAGCACAAGAATAAGTCTGGTCCATTAAAATAAAAAAAAAGGACATTTTCCTCCCTAAAGCTCTTTCTTACTGCCAAGGGAAAATTGCAGCACTGTGATCACGCCCATCCCAGCAGTGCGCTGAAGAACAAGCCTAAAGGCAGGTGGAGGATCCCATGAACTCTGGGCTCAGAGGAAACCTGCTGCAGCAAAGCTCCTGGGGTGCAGGTAAAGGGCTTGATGCTACTGCTCTGTTTGTGATCTGCTGGAGGGTTTTAAAGCAGGGTAAACATACACCACACTACCTGCATGCAGCCTGGGCAAGCCTAAAGCCCACCGGGGCTCCCCGGGGAAGGCATCTACCTAACTCCGTGCTTACAGAGCGCCCGCAGTCCTGGAGCTCACCACACTGGGATCACTGCATTTGCCAGAGAAATAAACTCACTTGGGGTGACAAGCTGCCCACAGCCCTGCACGGGAGTTTAGGACAGGAAATCAAGGAGAACAAATATCCTGTTAAAATATCAGAGGACAGCGGGTAATTACCTGAGCTGGGATGCAGCCAGGACACCAGGAGTAAAACTGCTGTGTGAGCAAAAGAGCTGAAAAGAAGGAGGGAGGGGGGAGCTGGATATCCAAGAACCAGACACAAGCTTTTACGCCATTTCAGGAAGGCAGTAGCGTGGCACCTCGGTGCGCCGTGCCCCTCGCTGGGGCTGTGTGCCAGCAGGGATGGAGGGAGAGACGTCTTCCCTAGCGTGCTGCAGCACCCTGTCTCCGCGGGCACCCTGGCACACTCCAGCCCTCCCGGCTGTGCCCAGCTGGGTCCCTGTGCAGGCTCGGGCCGCAGGGCCTTGCCTTCCTCTCGTCGTGCAGGCCCTGGAGGTGTCATGAGAGCGTACTTGACTTTATGTATTTCCCACCTCTCCTCGTTTTTGCCAGGACACACATCTCCCTGGAAGAGCTTGTTTTTTTAGTAGCATCCTAGAACTTCTCTGAGAAGCAGGAATTTGGAAGGAACTAGCTCAGTTTACCTGAGGGAGTCTGCCAAAGAGATGCGGCAGTCCAGCTGCTCCTCGTGTGCCTGTTATGATCCCTCATCGCTGTGACCTGCCGTAGCCCCTGTTGTTAGAGTCCACACGAGCTGCTGATCTCTTTGTACTGGACCATTTTATATGCCTGACCTGATCCCATGTTATGTTTGTGCAGGTACACCTGAATCCTACTGGAATCACATAGAGGGACTGGAGCCTAAATCAGCTGCAGGACCTGGTGAGGAGCAGGTAGACAGGCTCGAGCAATGTGCCGTGAAATGCTTTGGTGACAGAACAGGGCATCATAGGCTGCAGCTGGTGCTAAGAACACGCTGTCACCGGAGCAGCACCAGGAATATTATGTCACAGCCTTTGGCCCTTGCAGGGACCATCTCACATTGGTTTCAGCCTCATGTCTGGGACCATTCTCAGTGCTGAATGCAACGTGCTGAGTTCAGCCTTCTTCCAGTTCTTCAGGGCAGGTCAGGCTGCTCTTTAACTCAGTAGCTGACAGATGCCAGTTTGATACCGGGCTGATGTGTGCATTAGGAAAGTGGCATTGCTGGTCTTTAAACCAGCCAGAAAATCTTTTAGCTTTCTGGGAAAGACAGTGTCTTACCTGCTATGACTATCTGACAGCAAAGGCAAATCAGCCTGGACCCTCCCTCCATGACTGGCTAGTCATGACACTGTAGGTGCTATTCCAAAGGGATCTTTCTGCTTGGTGTCCCTGCATCTGCTAAAACTTGGCACAGGAGCAACTGCAGCAGGGAGCAAGTGGTGCCTAGTGCAGGTGTGCACCCGGTCAGTGTTAGGTGACGTGTACGGATCCAAGCACCAAACCTCAGCCCCAAACTTCTGTGTCTCAGTGGGCTTTTCTAGCTGATACTGAACTGAGTCAAAGCCCAGCTAGGTCTGGCAGGCTGTGGCTTGGCCTCTGAAGTGTGAAGATATGCAGGTCCTTCTCTACAGATGAGCAGCAACCATCACCTCTTACATCCTGTTCATATTGCTGCGTATCCCGTCACACTTTTCAAGAACAATTTTTCTGCTTAAGCCTCAGCCCCAGCTTTCAAAGTTAATTGGGGCTGGTGAGGTATAAATAGACTTTGGACCAGATGGAAGCTCTGTCGTGATTTATAGCTAGCTGAGCCATCACATGTTCCATTTGTAGTCTGAGCAAGGGCACCATTAATTATGGCACTGCCCAGGCAGATAGCCTGGGAGGTTACAACAATGATATTCAAGCTGAGGACTTAAATATAGCCTGCCTGTGACATTTTGCTGAGTGAGCGAGGCGCAGAGCGGGCCTGCCTGTTGCAGCAGCACAGTTTGCAGTGTACTTCTCCTGCGAGACCCAGGGCAGTGGTTGTTTTGGCGCGCTGTGCTTTGGATGCCGACATGGCTGGTCCTTTGCAGTGACCAGTCCTTTGCAGGAACCTGGTTTTGTCAAAGCAAGAAAGTGCAATAAAATGGAGGGCTATTTTCCCATACTGTGTTTCCTTACTGCTTGTTGCTTTCTAGCGGCTGCTTTGAGAAGAGGCCCTGCTACAGGCCCCCTGTCTCTGAGGCACGCAAAATCTCCCGCTCCACATGAGGGGTTGGAGTGGAGCTTCACCCACAAGAGTCGTTTCCCATCCCTGCACCTCTGTTTGGGGCCCCAGCAATGTGCTCCTGCAGGGCATCCTGAAACAGCCCTCAGGGAAAGGATAAGGCTCCAGTATGAGCCTCCAAGAAAGGGCTCACGGGGATAAAGAAGCAGGAGCTGATGGAGGCTGAGGGCCCTCCAGCCAGCTGCCCTCACTGCGCAAGGCCAGCCAAGCATGGGGACAAGGGCGCTTCGCTTTTCCAGCCTGCGAAAGCCCCCAAAGCATGAGTGCAGGGCTCAGAGGGACCCTCCAGCCCCGGCATCGCTGCTTCTCCCCAGTGGAGGACAGTGGTGCCCGCCCGGGGAACGGGGGTCCCAGCTGCGACGTGAGCATCCTCCCTGCAGATCCTGCAGGTCCTCGCAGGGCTCTGGCTGGAAGCAGAACTTCGTCGCCCCCGTCCCAAGTGCACATGTCACCCCAAGGGGCTGCAGGCTGAGTGTGAAGGAGGGGGAGAAGGGGAGTGTAATTATCTGCCTTTCCTGGGGGGATATAAGGATCAAAGGACTTGCTGAGGGTCGTCTGGGAGAGTCTGGAGCTGCACCAGGTCTCCTGAGTTTCAGGGCTCTTTTCATCCCTCCCTGTTTTTGCTTCTGCCCCACACTTATAAAAATCTATTCAATTATCCACTGTGAATTGGGATTTTGCTAATTACTGGTAGAAAATGAAACCCAAGGCAAGCGGGGTGATAATTCCTGCCTTTCCCCAAGCCTCTGGGCCTGAAGAACATTTTCCTCAACTTTTACGAAACACTCTTTTAAAGAACAGTTTGCAGATGTCCTGATTTTTCTGAGACCTGCTGTTCAGTGGTAAAATAAGAACATACACCACTTGCTTTTAGAGACGATAGACTTGCATTCCCAGCACTGCGTAGCAGAGTCGCAGTCCCACTCTTTCAAAATATATATCAGTGTCATGCAAAATTGTCAGATACCAGGAAGTCTTTTGAAGAGTTTCCTTGGGAACTCTTTGCATCATAAACTGAATAAGATTTGCAATTACAGAGCCATGATTTAAGAACCTAAAACCCAGCTAAGCTTGATAAAAGGTATCAGACTTACAAACAATATGTAAGGAGTATTTAATCTTGCAGTGGCTGCAGTTATTTGAGGGGAGAGATTTTGTTCGGGATTAAGAGTCAAATTACTGTGTAAGTTTTTATTAATTCTTTATATTTTCAGCCATACCTTATTATCACTGTTTTGGGACAGGCTCTTGGTTTTATGATGGACATAAATCCAGAAAAATAGCTCAGATTCTCTGAAAGGGGCAAAACATGAACAAAATGGATTTCAATCTTATCTGGGCTGCTGAGTACTTAAAGCTCACACAAGAGCATTTCATTAAGGCATGTAATTTTCCAGAAAGTACCAAAAGGAGGCAAAAAACATCTAATTTATCTAGTATTTCCAGGAACTGAGAGAAGCCCTAAGCACTAACGGACGTGCGCTCCCCTCGGGGCATCCTCCCTTTCCA
This sequence comes from Rhea pennata, assembly GCF_028389875.1. NCBI lineage: Eukaryota > Metazoa > Chordata > Aves > Rheiformes > Rheidae > Rhea > Rhea pennata. Next base: position 7,441,602 of record NC_084678.1, read on the forward strand.
TGTGCACGCTTGCTGGGAAGTGCCTGGCCAGGTATCAATTTTTCTCTATTTATTTTCAGCTGATCTCAGTCTCAGCTGTCTGCAGAAATATTCGCTCCGGGAAGCAACTTCAGAGTGCAAGCCAGAGACCAGGGCCACGTCCGGCGGGACGTGGTGTGAAGGACCCTCGGGGTGGTTCAGAGTTGCTTCTGCCCCCTGCGATGAGGGCACGAGCTGCAGAGAGTGACAGTCCCCAGGGCCTCCCAGGGGCAGTTCCCGCGGAGAAAGCCAGCGCAGGGGCGGCGAGGCGGCACGGCTCCTCCGAGGACCAGGTGCCTGCAACGCTCACGTTCACTCCCCAAATGACTCGAATGTGTCATTGCCTCTGTCCTCTCCACTACTCGTCCCTGGGTGGCCTTCGGGCAGAGAGCAGCGTCCCAGCCTGGCCGGGGAGGCAGGACTGGGTGACACCAGGCATTTCTGCAGGGATGCAGCAACCAGGGGCAGGGAAATGCTAAGCAAAGCATTAAGCATGTACACATACCGAGGCAAGTCAATGCACTTACTGTTGTGTGCATGTGCCCTAGCTGCTCTTCAATGGGTCACTGCCGGCTCCTTTTGCTGCACTGCTCTGCCCTTCCCGGCCCGGCACAATTGCTTTATTCCTGCTGGGATTCACACGGATTCCCCAAGTGGGTCAGTCTGGGCAAGTCCAGCTTGTGTCAGGTCCCAGAGACCTTCCCCCTTTGCACCTGCTGTTGGGAGGGGAGAGGGGAACGCGGGGGCGGCAGGATGCCCTGACCGGAGCTGGTACCAGGCAGCTGCATGGGGTCACTGCAGACATACAAATTAAATGTTAGGTGAGGAGATACGAAAGAGCCTCCTTGTCCCTTCGTGGCACCTCTTGGCTGCGATCACCTGCTCCTACAGATTGCTCCAGATTAAGCCCCTTTCCGGCAGACTAGCAGAGCGTGTCCTGGAGCAGCTGGGTTGGCTCCCTGCCTTGCACCGGCTGCAGGAGGGCGTACGTGGGCACGGAGCCGCTCCACGAAAGCTGCCGGGGACAAAGTCACGGCGATGCCGTGCCCCCAGCGGCTGCGCCCCGGGCGTCCCCGCTGCCGCGGGCACCCCGGCACGCCCCGGCACAGCGACGGCACCTGGGGCTGCTCCCGCGGTCGGCGGCGGGGCTGCGGCGAGGCCGGTGCCGGGGGCGGCGCGCGGCGGCCGCGCAGCGCAGGAGCCTGGGCAGTGCCCGGCCTCGCTCGCCCGGCTCCTTTCCCCCGCGCCGTGCAGGCACACGCCAGGGCTGGGGTCCCCCCTCGCCCTTGGGAACCCCCCGGGGGGGTTGGCACCCTCCAGCTTCCCACCGAGGGATCTTAAAGAAAGCTGAACACGGCGCCGATGCTTCAATCCGCGCAGAACTGCTGCGTGCGTGTGGGCGTGCCGAGGCGCGGCGTTACAAACGTGCCCCTGCGTACGCGAGGCGTTTGCACCTTCTTCTTGCAGGCAGTAAAATGCTGAGAAGCCCAGGCTGGGACAGCGGGGAAAACCTCCGTGCCGTGCTCCCGCCGCGGCCGCCCGTCCCGGTCCCGTCCCTGAGCCCGTGGCCGTGGCCGTGGCCCGGGCCGGCCGTCAGCCGGGGCAGCGAGGGCGGCAGCGCGATCCCAGGCTGCACTGCGGGGAAACTGGAGCGAACCCTGCGAAATGGGATAAGATTAGCAAAGCAGTTAAATTATTCTAAGCTAATAAAGCACCCCGTCCAGATGGCTCCCACCACGAATGCTATTAAAGAGAAAATTCTGGGCAAATTAGGAGATTTGAGGCTAAGGCTTTTAATTTGGGTGCAGAAGATGCTCGGCAAGTTGGGGAGCAGCCCCCGGCCCCCGGAGGCAGCTGGGGACAGAGAGCTGGTGCTTTCTTGCAGCTCTGCATGCTCCCTCTTGCCCCATTTCTGTTATTTTCCCCTCAAAACGCGCGCCAGCTGCTTGCGCTACCTCCTGGCACCCCCAGGTTTGACGGCCGCGGAGGTACTTCCCTGCTGCATGCGTTTGCCTTGCAAAGGGCTGCACCGCGGCCCCCGAGGGGGAGGGGGTCCGAGGGGAGCTCCAGGCAAGGGCTAGCGACAAACTGCAACGTGCCAAACACCCCCCTCCCTTCCCAAGCTCGTGAAAGGGATGCCAGAGGCGGCCAGCAAGGTGCCGCGGCAGAGCCAGGTACCTTCCGAGGGAGGTAAGAAAGAGCCCGGAGAAAAGAGTTGGTTTTACTCAGAGACCCTCTGCAGCGCCCGGGGGAGAGACTGCTCGTGGCTTTAGCTATGGAATTACCCCGATGAGATGTATAAGCTTGTTATTCATTTTAATTAATCTGAAGGAAGCTGTCAGCACGCCAGGAAGCAGCGAGAGAGGGGGAGCCGGGAGACGGAGACGTTTGGAATTGCAGCATCCTATTAATACCGCTGCCGCTGCTGCACAGAAGGTCACCGACGAGCCAAAGGGAAACGGGTGGGAAGCAGAAGGAGAGAGGCGGCTCGGTGCCGGCCGCCGCCCGCGACGCCGCCGGGCCGCCCGCCGGCCCCGCCGCAGGACGTGCCGCCCGCGGGGTGCCGCGCGGGGCCGGCGCGGGTGCGAGCCGCGTGCCGCCGGCGCCCAAGCCAGACGGCTGTCTGGCAGCGAGGAGCAAAGAGGGGCAGTAAAACCGCACGTTGTTTCCCGCGGTTTCTCGGCTCTTTCGGAGGTTGACGTGACCCGCGCGCGTTGCCAGCCCTGCGCCGAAGCGCGATTTGATTTGTCGGGCTTGAGATGGGAGGAAACGAAGATTAAATTTAAGCTACTCGTTCGGTAGCGCAGTTACGCAATCGGATGTGGTAGATTAGGGAAGGTGACCTCCCGCAGCCCGGGGGGGATTGACGGCCGCGCGGGCCCTCCGGCGAGCAGCCCGGCTCGGGACGGAGGAGCACGGCGCGAGCGCGCGGGCGGCCTCGCGCCGGGGCGGCCCCGGCTACTTAAAATGGCCAAAAAGGAAGGGGCTAGTGATTAAAAATGCAAAGCCGTGTGCGTAAATAAGAACCAAAAAAAGGGGGGAAGAGAAGGGGCGAGGAGCGGCGTCTCGCACTGCGGGCTGCCAGCGCCTCCGCGCGCTCCGCGGCCCCGGAGCGCTGCAGAGCGGGACTCGGGCGCCGGCGCGGAGGGGCTCGCTGCGCCCGCGGCCGCCTGCTCGCCGCCGCAGGGGTTTAGCCCCTGTGTTTAATGCTCTGCTGGCCGCAAAATTGTTCCTTCGCGTCGGCTTTGGATGGCGAAACGTTGCCTGAAAGATTATCCGCGGTTTATCTCCCTCTGCGCCAGCGACCCCCTCGGCTGCCCAGCCGCCGCGGCGGAGGGCGGCCGCGCGGGAGGAGCCGGGTGATTCCCAGCCCTGCAAATCAGACCGGAGCTTTCCTCGCTGCCGGGCCTTGCCTTCCTTCCCGTCTCGGGCAGGACGCGCCCCCGGTCAGCGGCAGAGCCCCGTCGCCTGCGGCGTAGGGAACCCCCTTCGGAAAATCCCCCCGCCGTAACGCTTTCCTGAGGGTTTTCTCCCGGAAATTTGGCCTCCTTCGTTGCTCTGTTGATGCCTCGTGGGAAATTGTTGCAATTTCCTGAGTCAGTCTTGGTAAATCAACGGGAATGGTGATGGCAGGCGCCGAAGCCGCTTGCGGCTCGCTGTCTGCGGGAACGTCCCCGCTCGCTCCCGGAGGAAACCGAGCGGCCACGGGCCCGGGGAGAAGGGCACCGCGGAGGGTTTGCAGCGTTCGCGCAGCTCGGCTGCGGAGCCGGAGCGAGGCACCGAGCCGGGAGGACGGCTTCGTTCGTGACTCGGCTGGAGCCGGGGCGGGAGAAGCGCGGGAGGCCGCGGGGACACGACCGAGAAGGAGCAAGCGTCGTGCGTGAAACCCTGCTCGAGCTCTCGCGTCTCGGAAAAGGTGCTGGAGCTTCCATAACTAGCGGGAGGTTATTTTTGGCATCCTAACCTATTTTGCAGCTCCCAGGAGGATAAAACTGCTTCTGTTTGACTTTGCAAAGCCTGGATTTCTTTTCGTGTCTGCAGGATGCTGCGATCTGCATTTAAATTCTTCTGCCACCTCCTGTCTTTGCAAAACCACGCGGATCCGGGCAGTTATTGTTCCAGCTTGTTTTACACGGAGCAGAGAGCCTGGAAACGAGACGAGGGCTGCATTGTTTAAGGCGCTGTTCGAAACAGCAATGCGTAACGCTGCTGCCGCGCTGAAAAGCCTGCGGTCCGAGCAAGTGCAGCGGAGCGAGCGGGCGCTCCCTCGCTCCCAGGCAGCTCACGGGGCCGCAGGCGTCTGCTTGAAGCCGTCGGAAAAGCTGGCGCCAAAGATAGGGTGTGGGTGTCCCGGCCCGGGACAGTTTTCCGCTCGGCAGCAAGGCCAGTTTCCCACGGCTCTCGCTTTTGGTTCCTGTGCCCCTCGCCGAGCCACGGCCGCGCTCGCCCGACGTGCCTGTGCTCCGGATTCAGCCGGAATACTGGGATCCATCAAAGTCAAAATACTTCACAAAATTGACTTCACTTCACTGGAATTTTGCTTGGAAAGGAAATTAAAAAATGTATCTGGCAGCATCAAAACACCTTGTTTCAGTGTTTTCAGGAGAAAGAAAACCTTGTTCTATCCTGGAAAGGCTTTTCACTGCTGAAATTATTTCAGAAAATAGTGAGATCAAGGAGCAAAGAAATCAAAACGATGAGAAGTCTTTAGGAGGCTGATCCGGTTTCCGGGTTTGGATCTCCCTGGCAGCCAGGCTGGGCAGTGCCATCTTCTGCGGCGCGGAGCAGCTCCGGCCTGCGGAGCGCCTGGAGCGGGGCGGCGCCGGGCCTGGGAGCTCAGTGAGGGCTGGCCAAATCCGGGGGGGGACAGGCTGCACAGATACACACGCACGAGGCTCCGCCGGGGCCGCGCGGCGCGGGGCGTCCCCGGCCGGGTGCTTGGTTCCCGCAAAAACAGCAGCGGCTTAGAGGCGCCGGCTCGCCGCGCGGAGCTGGCACGGTCGCCGAGGAGCACGTCACCCGGGCGCCGAAGAGCTTGGCAGACGCGGCCCGCGAAACCCACCTCCTGCCTCCCCGCGCGAGGAGCGAGCGTGCGAGAGGCGGGGGGAACGGGACGGGCGAGGCGCCCGCAAAACCGCGCGGGACCCGGGAAACGAGCCGCCGTGGCGGGGGTTTCACCGCCCGCGTCGTCCGCAACGGCTCCGAGCGAGAGCCGCTGCTTTACGCGCTGACGCGCAGCCAGCGGCGAAAACCTTCGCTCCGGGTTTCTGCGCTCGCCGCGATTTCATTGCGCCGGGCTGCAAGCAGCTCTTGGCCCCCGCGAGGCAGGGGACGTAGTCAGATATCCCCGCCGGCAGCCACGAGCGGATTTATCGACCGCTAAGGCGCGTTCAAACCGTATTTTCCCTCACAGGACAAGCGTCCCACCTTATTAAAACGTCTTTCAGCAATTCTGAGTCGCTGTTGCAACTGCATTTTGTCAAAAGCCAATGGAGATGTTTTCCAGTAGAGCCAAGGAAATTGAAAGCAGCGAAACTTGAATGTCAAGGACTGAAGTAGAAAAGAGAAAGGTTTGCAGACAACAACAATAGTTGAGCTTGAAAGTTAGGGAGTCATTTTTGCAGCAAAATTAAAAAATATGGTAAACCGTTTTTACTTTTTGCGCTTTCACTGCATATTTGAATGAGGGGGCCCAACACTTTGAAGACTGGAAGCGGTTCAGATGAACCTGAAAATTTCTGCTTGGCAAAAAGTGTGGAACCTGGTGCATCAAAGTGCATCAGTAACTTTGATGATGATGTGCTCAAAAAGATTGACAAAGGTGAATGATTTGATGAGTTTGCAAATATATATAAAAAAAGTTGAATTAAATGTGAAGATGGGAATAAAAATAAGACCAGTAAAATAGAAAGTAGAGCGATGTATTCAAGTACTTGGTGTAAAATATAGTCTCAGTAAAAACATAAAGACATTAGCTGGATTTTTAGTGGTACTACCTCTATCAGGAACCAATGTTTCTTTATAGACAGATGATAAGAAATATAGTAGCTATGAAACTATCAAAGCAATCACTGTAAAATATATTTTCAGTATATGCTTGCAGTTAGTTTTATATTATGCTTCTTTAAAATTAAAATTTCAGAAGATCTATATTCTTCCCAGCAAAAAAAATCCCTTAATTTTCTCTTACATAATTATGGAGTTCAGAGAGGGGTTACAAAATATGGAAAAGCAGTCTGTTGATGGCACACATAGATAAGGCATTTTGAAAGGAGTATCACATTATTTTTGCTTTTAGGATGGGTTATGTCAAGTTGACGTACTGTCTTAGACTGTTATGATAAAACTCGTGTTATCGCTTGCTCTATGGTAACTGGCCTTGCCTTCAGTTTGCAGCGATGCGGGTTGAATCACAGCTTCAAATTATTTGCCTTGTGTAGTCTTCTGTAAACAATCTGTTCGGGGCCTCTTATGTAACATTATCCCTACCAACTTCAGCAAAAAACACTGCCATCGTGAAAAATGTGCATAATGTATAACAAATTTAGCCCTTTTGGTAATTACAGATAAGTGATTTTTTTTTCATTTTGGAACACGGTTATCGCCGTCTGGAGGTGGGAGGATGGGAAAAGGCAAAGGGAAATGAGAGGAAGGGGGAAAGCGCCTTTGAGGCAGCGCCATAAAAATACAAACGCTTTTTACCGAACTGTTGCTGGCTTTGGAGGGGAGGAAAGGCCCCTGTGCCCTTCTCCGTTGCCTTTAGGGTCCCGTCCAGCTGCCCAGCGCTGCAGGACACGGGCGCCCTTCCTGGCTGCTCGTCGAGACCAGCCTCACCGCCGGCGCAGGAGCAAGACGGTAACACGTCCAGAGTTAAGTATCCTCAAGTGTTTGCTGCAAATTCTCCTTCCAAGATGAAATTTTGCTGTAGCTGCTATGTCGAATCACCTCTCGTTCTATGGATCTGCCAGTGGCTATCCAAGCCCAGAGCAAATCCATTTGCTGCGACTTTTATGAGTCCCGAAGCCCATCTGCAGGCAGTCGCATACAGGATTATTTCTCTCCTCTTCTTATTACGGACTCAGCAGACTCGTTTAAAAAAGCTGTTTTGCAGAGTGCTGCCCGGCGGCCGGGAGCGCGTGCGGGCGGCAGGGCTCGTCCGCGGGCCCCGGGCTTCGGCGCCCGGCACGCCGCTCCTGCCGACGGCGCAGAGGTGCTGACACGAGACACGCTGCAGCGAGGGACCCACGAGATTATGCACTCCAGCAACGGAAGGGCCCAAACCCCCACGTTAAATCCAAATTAAATCACCTTTTGCTGTGCTGCTTGGAGGTGCCTGCTGTAAAGGGCAGCTGCTTACGCTGCAGGCTGCGGTGCAGCATGGACCCGTCCAACCAAAACAAGCTCCCAGCTCGCTCGCACGCCGGCAGCACGCCGGCTGCCCCAGCGCCGAGCTCCTCTGGCCTTGTTTGCTGGTTTTCCTGCCCTTCTGACCAGGGGTCCGCTGCTATCCCGGCCGTTCGGAGCCAGTGTCTCGGGGCTGCACGGGGCACGGCGGGTCCCCGCTGGGGGACGCGTCCCTACGTTGGCTGGAGCGGCTCTGCCCCGCGAGCTACCACCCTCCAGCACACGGAGGCAGCTCCCAAAGGCACCCCAGCCTGGAAAGCGGCACCCCTGTTTTCACGCTCCGAAGCTAACTCTGGAGAGCCGAGAAGCCCATCTCCGGTACTCCTTCCGGAGCCTGCAGAGCAGAAGCGAGCCGGGCTCGCCACCGAGCTCTGCCGCGGCGGCGGCTGGCCGCATGCTCCCCCCGCGCGGGGCGGCCACTGGAGTCGCCGGCCGTTCAAAGGCGGCGAGAGGAGGAAGCCGGAGTCTTTCTAGGCGAGACCTGGGACAGGTGCCGCATTATCCCCAAGCAACTCGGCTTGATCGTTCCGAGCCATCTTCATTCTCCAGCCATCATTACTCTGCCTGATTATCATTCATACATTTCTATACGCTAGTTAGCTGGGAGGAAAGAGGTCGGAAATTTACAGTTGGAGTGGATGAGTCTGTGTTTGTGGAACTGGAGCTAAATTACCCACCAGTTGAAGCGTTATTGTGTGTTACAATAATTGCTGATTAAAATTCAAATGCACTAAATTCCACCTGTCACTCCCAGCATCGCCTCCGCTTGTGACAGTGCCAACGCCACGAGCGGCTGGGAACGAGAGAAAGCAACGAGGGAAGCAGCTCGTCCGCACCGCTCCACGCCTGCACGCAGCCACGGGCTGCTAAGCCCCCTCTCCCAAGCCCGCAGGATGTTTTCCACAAAATGTCTGCTCTGCAGGACGCTCGGTTAAATGAAGACACCGTGGCTCAGATTTTCGAAAGCAGCCACTCTGTTTTCCCACCCGTGCAGGATGGACGTCCGTCTGCCCGAGCTGCAGCCCTCAACGTCAGCTGTGGGCAATCTGCTACTTCCAACACAGAAGATTGTGATCACTGGTCTGCCTTCCAGGTGGGCTTTTCTCTCATGAAGCTTTTTAGAGGAGCTAGATGGGTTGTTCAAGCACAAGAGCTTTCCTTCGTCCCTTGCACATCCTTCAGTTCAGCATTTTTGGCCCCTTCTTGCTTTTTCTCTTCCATCCTCTTTTTTTCCCCAGCTCCCTCGAGCTTTTTCTCTCCTCTCTGTGCCTCGCACACCCCAGCCTGGAGGGCTGCGTAATAGCCCAGCCCCCAGGGAAGTGCTGTGTGTGTGATGCATCGGGGAAATGGAGGAGCAAATACTTGCTCTCAGCAGCATCTTCTCATGCAAGTATGTTTCCTCCTTCCTTTTGCTCACGGCTGACTGTTGCCCCAGCATATTTTTACCTGTACGGTGAACAGAGCGTGGCATCCTGGCTAGGCCTTCGGGGACAGGCTTGTCAGGCTGCAGCAGGGCACGTCAGCCAGGCTAGCACCAAGCCAGGGCGCTCTTGGCTCACCTGGATTCCAGCCCCCAAAGGTGCTGTGAAAGCCTCTCCAGCTGCGATGCGCAGTATTTCCCATGGACAGTGTAATTTCACTGAGGCTAGAAGATACAAATGCTTACAAAACACCAGCGAAAGGCTGAACGTAGTCTTGAGGTTATGGCAGGAAATCTACATTCAATTCCTAGCTCCCCCAGAGACTTTCCCTACCCCTAACCTCATACCCCTCGCTGCGCAGAGACACAGTTCTGCCTTCTCCTCTTTGGCTGGACTGCTCAACCCAGTGAGCACTGGGGAGGAGAAAGCCCTTCACTGCGTGCTTACATTGTGCCAGTCTCTTCAGGGTTTCAGCCTTCAGAATTCCCTCAATATACATAATAAGCAGTGATAAATAATTTAAAATGTGTCGCGCTGTGAGAGCGTACAGCTGCCACTCCAGTGAAACCGGAGAACTTTGTGCAACTGAGCACGTGAGCCAGTGTCTCCCAGTACCACCCCATACCGATGCAATGCCACCGTACCGGAGGGCGCAGCGTCAGGGCAATCTGCTGTGCTTACTCCCTGCTGAGGGGCATCCACGTTCAGCATGATCTCACCTTCTCCCCTCCTTGCTGCTTAGAAAGACCAAGACGAGCTCAGATCTGGTGAAAGCAATCAATTGAGAGGTCTGGAGGGCAAGGATATCAGTTTTGTATTTGCCTTTGGGAACCAGAGTAGCTTATGTACCACTAGCTACGGAACCGCCCTGGTCCCCGCACCGGCTTCGCGCTGGGGAAGGGAGGCACTCTTTGCCCTTAGGGTTGCTACATTTCCTCGGAGCAGATTTATGCACGCGACATGTTCTTACTGCCCCACTAGCAGGGTTTGTCTCTGCACTGCCTTTGAGCTCCCGATTTAATTAACACGAGGATGTGGTTTTGAGCAAGCAGAGGGCAGAGAGCGCCACAAACACAAAGAGGGAGCTCGGCTGGACTTGCAAACAGGCATACACAGAGCAGGGCGGGAGCACGAGGGAGAGGAGGCAGCACATCCTTTCACCCCTGTGTATAAAAATTACTTCCTATGCTGATCCAGACGCCTAAGACTCAAGGTAAAAATATAAGTAGTGCAAAGACGAAGAGCCAGCAGGAAAACCTGTGCACGCTTTCCACGGCTCAGTCCGTCAGAACCTGCTTCACGGTGGATACAATCCATTAACCACTTTTGCTAGAGCAGCCACAGACAAGGTAGTCTGGGGGTAGTAAATCTTCTAGTTGATCCTGTCTCCTAGTTGCACTCTTTGCTTATTTACAACATCATAGGAGTCTTCCTCCCTGTTCAGCCTCACTTTTCGAAGTTTCTCCCACGGATTTTTGTCTCTATGCTGATCAACGAAGAAGAACAGTTAGGGACTAATGGTTTCCAGCTTCCCTGCAAATCCTTACTTCCCTTAACACACAGCCAAAACAAATTGTTTCCTCCAAGCATCTGGACTGAGGCATTAGCTCTGTAACTCTCCATCTGATTTGCAGCTAACAATGCGTTTTGTCTCACATTAAAGCAGATGGTTTTAGTTTGGGATGTTTTGGTCCTACCAGTGATCAAAGGGCTCTGCCCTACACAGATTAGGCAGGTCCCTGCCCTGCAGGGCAAATGTGGAAACAGGCAAATGAGAGGCAGATGACACTAAAGCTAAGGGATGCTGCTAGGAGCACTCAGCCCAAGCCCCTGTACAGCGAAAGGCCACAAAGAGCTGTGCCTGGAGCACAGCTGGTACCACAGATAGGTTAGAGAGGGAGGTGTGAGACTTAGCTTGGAAAAAGAGCCCCAAGGAGCATTAAGAAGATCTGACTACAGTAAGGCATAGGGCTCACACGGGGATTTTGGAGGAAGTGAGAAGCTGTGCAGACATACAAAGGGCCTGAGCTGTGCCTGGAGCTGGGGACGAAGCTGCAAGAAGGGTACAGAGTGGAGAGGGAAACAAAAGCGACACCAAACAAAACCAAAACAAGAGACATCTAGGTGACCAAAGCATGCAGTAGAATTCAAATTTCTATTCCCCATTTAAAATTTTCATTGCATGCTTTAAACAAATAGAAATCAGCTCTCAACACTTCTAGGCAGCTCCTGTGCCTGAGAACCTGGAAGCAAATTTGGATTCACAGATGTCTCTTGCTCCTCACATTGAATGTGCTGCCAGGACTCGTAGACAGGAGCTGTCTAACAGCTTTAATGTGCTTGGATTTGTCCCTATAGCTGCTGCTAATGTCTTGACTGGTGCTATTGAAATCTCCTGTCAAACATATGGTAATACGCTCCTCACGGATGTTCCTGCTTTTCAGGATTCAGACCTGGATTCATTGTTTTCTGTTATGAGTTAATTCATTTCCTTCTGCTTTACTGCCTGCCCAGGCCAGCTATCAGGAAGGAAAAAAAAACTGTTTATTATTTATTGTTATTAACACCACATAAATTCATTTGATGTCCAGATTAAAAAAAACACATACTTTTAGTGGTAAACCCTGCAAACTCAATCTGCAATCTGATAGATAACCTCTGCAACCCTTGACATATCATCAGTAATAAATGGTCTCAGGGCACTAATAGACCTTAATTGCTCTAACTGGCCTCATCTGGGTCTCCCTGCCCAGAAGCTCCATTTAAGCTTGGGCCTGGGTCTTCCTGGAGCTGGGTTGAAGGTGCCTGTCTCCAGGCCATCTCCTTCATGCTTGCTTGGCTTTCCAGGGCTTGGTGTTTTAGTGCCTGATGATGACTGACTGGGACCCACTGCTGCCACCACCCTGCCCTGGTATAGAGGGACAAGGTGCTGTGGGTGATGGTGCCTGGCTTGTGCCATGGCTGCCTCAGCCCCTGGCTCACCTCCTCTGTAATGGCAGCAGGATTTTTCTATAGATGCAAGGCTCTTAATGGTCTTATTTAACTGTTCCAGAGAAAAGCATAGATATTTTTACAGGCTCTGATTTTTCTGTTATGTTGCTTACTGTGTATGGAAATAAAAACAAAAGCAGTAGTTGCAAGTATGAGTACTTTAGTGCTGTTGTAGCTTTAGAGCTCAGATGGGGTTGAGCCCAGTGCTAGGAACAACTGACCCCAAGCCAGTCAGTCTGGTTATCTTCTAGCCTTCTGCAGCTGGGCTTAAGCACTTGAGTAAGCTCTTTAACTCCAGACAGTCATTCTGCAGCACTCAGTTTACAGCAGTTTCAGCCACACTTCTTTCTTATAGAGACTCCAGGCTCTAACTGCACTTTGCAATTGCAGAGACGGGCCTGTCACTTGCGCGCGTTAAATGGGACGGCGCTGGGTTATCACGACGGGTGGACAGGCGAGCCCTGGGAACACCTTCCTCCGTGCCACCAGAGCACGTCACCCTCGCTAGGGAGATCCAGTCAGCGGCAGAAAACGAGCTCCGTCCTCTTCCCCATCTGAGGTTTAGACACTGAATAACCCACGATATGCTGGGTTTCCGCCGCGTAAAGGGGAGCAGGCGGTACTGCGATGTCTGCTGTCTCGTGACAAGCGCTCTGGGGGGGGGCTGGTGTTGCCTGGTGGCCCATCTCCGCTCGGAGGAGCCCTGCCAATTCCAGATGAGGGAGAGCAGCTGCTCACTTGCGGAAAAAGGGCTGGGGAGCGGGGCAAACAAATTTCCAATCTATTTTTACCCTCCTATAATCAAACAGGGAAAATAATTTGTTTGTATATGCTTTCCACCTGGGAATTTGGATACTTTCAAGGAGTGATTTCAGTGCCTAAACAGTGGTGTTTGGGGAAAAAAGACACTTCCGACGGATGGAGTTAACAATGATCTATGGCCTTGGGATGAGTGAGGAGGAGAGGGGAGAAAGTTAAATGCATGGGATTAAATGCTATCATGGCCTGGTTTGGAGCAGACTTCTCCAGGAAGACAGAGTACCGTCCATTAGCTAATTATATATTAATAATGATGCTTGTCAGTGCAGCATTTTTTTGAAAAGTTGGGGATTTTCCCATTGCTACTGTGCCCTCGGTCTGCGAGTGCTGCAGCGGCTCTCCCCTCCCCCCCCATGCTGGGAGCACCCCAAGAAGCTCGAGGTGGGTCCAGATCCTGCGTCACCTGCCAGATTTCCGCTCCTGGATCCGCGCTGCTGGTGCTGCAGCAGCATTGCTCCTCTGAAACGTGGGTCTCCTGGGAATGACGTGCTTATCAAACGTCCTTCCAAAGCGTGAAGTGGATGGAAATAGTCATTCACCAAAATGACTGTGTTTATTGCATGTAACCAGGGAACGAGACAAGTCCTGCTGCGAATCGAAGCATTAAGAAAATATAGACGTAATTTATCCCCATCCCCGCGCAGAGCCCCGTGTAGCTAGCTGCCAACTGTTGCTCCAGAAAAACAAAAATACCTACCGGGCAGCCGGAGGAAACCGAAAATACTCCTCCAGCCCCACGAGAGGCTGCAGACACGGTCACCCCTCCGCAAAAAGCCTGCGGAGGCCTCGGGGACCGGGGGCTGCACGGCCCCGACGGGGCGGCGGAACCGCAGCGGGGGAGGGGGGCTCCGCGAGGGGGCGGGGCTCCGCGAGGGGCGGGGCTCCGTGAGGGGCGGGGCTCCGCGGAAGGCCCCGCCCACCGGGCGCCGCCGCCGCCGCTGATTGGCGGCGCCGCTGGGGGCGGGCCCGGGCCGCGGCGGCGGCGCGGCGGCGGCGGCGGCGGCGGCAGCAGGTGGCTCCGCAGCGGCGGCTCCGCAGCGGCGGCTCCGCGCTCCCGGCCCGCACCGCCCCGCACCGCCTCGCCGAGGCCCCCGCCGCAGCCAAGACGCCGCGGGCCGTGCTCCGAGTGAAGAATGGGGCGGCGAAGCTGGCCAAGCCGCCGGCGGCGGTGGCGGCGGAGGCCCCCGGCAGCGCCCCCGGGCCCGGGCTCTTCATGGAGCGGTCGCAGAGCCGCCTCAGCCTCTCGGCCTCCTTCGAGGCCCTGGCCATCTACTTCCCCTGCATGAACAGCTTCGACGAGGAGGACGCGGGTACGGCGGGCGGCGCGGGGCGGCGGGCGAGGGGGGGCTGGGGCGGGGTTATGAATGGGTCGGTGGTCGGGGGGGGTCGGGGTGTGATGGGGGTGAGGAGAGGGTCGGGGTGTGATGGGGGGTGGTCAAGCAGGGGTTTGGGGTGTGAACGGGGCAATGGCCAGACAGGCTGTCGTAAGGGTGTAAATGGGCTGGGGGGTGAGGCGGGGGTTTGGGGTGCTAGTGGAGGTGGGGGCTACAGAGCAGGTTGGGGTGCAAATGGGGCTGAGGGCCAGGCAGGGCGTTAGGGCGTAAAGGAGGTGGTGATCAGGCGGGGAACTGGAGGGGAGTTGGGGTGGGCATGAGGCAGGGGACTGGGGTGTAAATAGGGAAAGGGAGTGAGACGGGGGGTCAGGGATGTAAATGTGGCGGGCACAAATGCAGCTGGGGTGATGTGTGGGGTTGTGGGTGTAAGTGAGCTGAGGAGCAACGTGCAGGTTGAGCAGGAAAGGGGCTGGGGAGCGAGGCGTGAGATTAGTGGTGTTAATGGGGTGGGGTGGTGCAGGGGGCTAGGGCAGCAAGTGGGGCTGAGGGATGAGGGATGAGGATGCTCTAGGGCTGATGGATATAGGTTGCAGGAGACCTGGGGTGATGTGCAGCATCAGGGGGTGCCGGCTGCAGGTGTGAATGGGGCAGGATGTATTTGGGGCAGGGAGGGTGGGAGAGCGCTGAGGGAAGCAAGGGAGGAAGGTGTCCTCAGGGCAGAGGTGGGCGGTGCGTGGAGAGAAAGCACGGCTGGGAAAAGCACGGCGCGGTGGGGGCCCGGGGCTCGCAGGACGTGGGGAGGCAACGCGGCGGGGCAGGAGGCTTGTGTGCCCATGGGGAGCGTCCGTGCGGGGACTTCAGGGGCAGCCCTAAGGGAAGGACGATGAGGATCGAGGAGGAAGCTGGGGTGTGAATGGGGTCAGCAGCGAATGAGTTGGTGGGAGAGGGGATGCGGGAGCCGGCACCGCCGTGCGGGCTGTGCCCAGGGCTTCCAGGGAAGGGTAGCAGGTTTCCAGCGTGCTTTGTGTGTGTCCGTCTGTGCTCTGATGCTGAGGAAGCAGGAATTGCAGCGCGGGGGTGGCTCTGATCCCCGGAGCATGGGGGTGGCAGCAGGAGCAGATCTGGGTGAGGTGGCTGCTTTTAGCAGGAGAGTGTGGGTTCGTGCTGTGCTGGCGCTCGCCCTGACTCAACGCAGGCTTCGGTGTGTAATCGGTCCCCTTCTGATTTCCATCTACATGGCACAGCTGCTCGGGAGGGTTTTGGCGTCTCAGCACACGTTTTGTGTGCAGCAGGAAACCTGGGGTTGGGATGCCGAATTGCATGTGTGAGGAAGTGTGTGCATCTGGAGATTAAAGAGGGGGGATCTTACTGCGATAATGAAACGTGCT
Organism: Rhea pennata; assembly: GCF_028389875.1. NCBI lineage: Eukaryota > Metazoa > Chordata > Aves > Rheiformes > Rheidae > Rhea > Rhea pennata. The sequence continues at coordinate 7,456,977 of NC_084678.1, forward strand.
GGCTGTCTTCTAATTGATATCAAAATCAGGGGCATTTACAAATGAGCAGCTTAAGCTTCAGCTCTCCTCTTGTGCTGAGCTGCCTCCTATATAAAGCGGTGAAGGACAGCACTCGGGGAGAAAGCGTATCTTCTGCTGGATGTTGTGTCCAGCCTGCTGCTGATTTATAAGCAATGAACTCTCAGGTTAATTGTTTTGAGGGGTCCTTAGCACAATACACTATGCCGCTTTCCGGGCAAAAAAGGAGATTTTGTTGAAACCTAGGTAAAGTGTTATTTACATAATCCTTTCAGAATGGATGCAGTCATTTTTTTTTGCCTGCTTTGTGAAGATATTTTTGGCTTTAAAGAGTTGGCAGTGTTAATAACACAAGACTAAGCTTCAAAAGGAGGGAAAATAGTATGGGAAAGTGAGAAAGAACCTGGGTTGAACAGGAGAGGAAGGATGCTGGGTGCAGAGAAGGCGCTGGGAGCAGGGCGCAGCACAGCGGATGTGTGGATAGAGAGGGCATGCAGGGAGTGGATGGAGAGCAGTGTTTAAGCGCTTTCTCCATACCCAGTGGCTTATTTTAAAATGTGTCATGTTTTTTAGTGGTACACATTGTACCAGAAACTGAACCTATGCTATAATCCTTTGAATAACAAATAATGAAACTTGGTAACTAAGCCATATTTTAATTCTGACTGTCACGGGTGCATCTCTCAAAATGCCGGCTTGCTCCTTTGTCTAGTAGCTCGTCCCAAGACATGCAGATTCCAGCAGGAATACATGGGCAAGTTGGCACGTGAAATGCTGCACCTGTAACGCCGTCGTTTTTAAATGAATTGACGTCAGAATCGCTACCTCATCTACATGATTAACTTACAGTTGTCATCAGCATCATGCAAGGATGCTAGGAAGCAGGGAGAAGACTGTATCCTCCAACTGATACATTTTTCTAATTCTATTTTAAAAATCTTGCTAATGATTTATTTGCTTTTCATATCCAGTTTGAGTGCTAGGGAGCATACGTGGCAATGATGGGAGCTTTGGGAAGTCTCGGTGCTGTTGCTTTGGAAATGATGTATAGCGAGACGTGTTAGAGTATGAGAACCCGACACAGTGACTTGAACAGTATTTCGTTCCTGGGTGCCTGACCTCTTTTAGTCTGAGCAAGGTGACAGTTAAAGTGAATACTTCCTGTTCTAGTGCTTAGAAAAATGGTTTTGCACAGAATTTACTTACTTATTCTCACTGAATGCTCATGCATGAATATTAATAGACTGCTCTTAACAGAACACAAATACTCATCTCTGAATTAAATAAATCTGCAATTAAGACCCCATTTTCAAAAGGTTAGTAGTGGAGCTTGCTTGCCTGAGTTCGTCTCATTAGAAGAGCTACTTGAGGTAACATGGAATACACTGGGAGCATAGCAGTATTGCTCCTTTATTTTATGACTGTGCATATGTATTTAGACATGTACGAGCAAAAAGTAAGAAGGAATGTGTGCAGCTTTTTTTTTTTTTTTGCATTAAAATTACAAGTAAATAATTTTTTCAGGATAAAAAAATGTTGTGGAGGAGAAAAGATAAAAGAAATAATATGTTTGTGGCAGAGTAGATTCTATGATATTCCTAGTGATGCATGCTCCTGAAATGGAATGAGACTCTGACTAGTTTTGATTGCAGTGTAACTTGTGTCAAAAAAACAGATCTTGAATTAGTTCAGACAGGTGAATACTGCATTTGGCAAGATGTTCTCAGTAGGAGATGGCAGCAAAAAAGAAAAGACTGATCCCACAAGCATTGACAAAGTAAACAATCCTATTTCAAACGGACACATCATCCATTTTGTGTGAAGCTGAGAATCATGTCTTCAAGAGAATAGTCATCTTACAGAGAGAGAAGAGGAGTTGATAAATGGCCAGCCTTAAAGGAAACTTGACATGTTGCCCTGAAAGGAGGAAACAGCCTAATGAGAGCTAGCTCAAATCTAAATAGGAAAGATTCTTGAATTGTATTATTTACGTTACTACAGGTGGGTCAGATTAAAACAATGTAGAAAGATGCTTGCAAGAGTGCCAATGCAGAGAGCTGTGCAGATTTGGAAACACTGCTGGCTATATTTGATCAAGACTAAAAATATCTGTGGATTCTAGCATTTCTCACTTTATATCTTGAAAAAATGGACCAGCTTTTGAAAAATGCTTTTGCTTGCAGAATACTTCCATTTCTGCTTTGGCCTTTTTATTCTTCTTTACTGTCCATCTCGGAGACATTAGATGAGAAAACTCTTCTCATCTTCCTCATCTCTTCTGCCTGCTACAAAGCCGGGGGTGTCTAAAGTGGTTTCTCAGAAATGAAGTGGCTGCAGATGGTGCCCGCTTATATCATAGCATGTGAAAGCAGAAAGGTCTGTGAACGGGGGACGGTAATAGCGATGCAGGACTTGGAGCAAGAAATCTGACCTCTCTTTCGAATTATCCTAGAACTAATCATACTGTAATGCCAGTGTGACTGAGCTTCAGATCTGTCCTGTGGCAAATACGATCGTGTGCCTGTTTCTCCAAAGAGCTGGATATGGAGTGGCACTGAAATTTTTACTCCTGCCTTGTAATAGTTGGTTCGTTCCTTAGCTGCTTATACAAAGAGGATACTTGGAGCAAACACAGAGCTCTGCTCCCCAGTAAGGTGGAGCAGGGCTTTGAAATAACGGAAATTACTGCCTGGAGTCCCTACATTATTGAGTGCAGACTAATAACTCTTTTGATCTCAGAATGGTAACATTGCGATGCTTCCTGTTGGCTGAAGGCCACTGTCTGCACTCCGTCAAGCTCCCTGTGAACAGCAGTGAAAGTTAAGAATAAGTTAAGAACTCCTCTGGGTCCAGTATTGTTCAACTTATTTATCAGTGAGCTGAATGAAGGGACAGAGAGCACCTGCAGGAAGTTTGCTGCTGATGCCAAGCTGGGAGGAGTAGCTGATGCACCACAGAGCTGTGCTGCCATTCAGAAGGACCTCGGCTGGCTGGAGAGATGGGCAGAGAGGAACCTCCTGAAGTTCAACAAGGGCAAGTGCAGGGTCCTGCACCTAGGGGGAAAAACCCCCATGCACCACTACAGGCTGGGGACTGACCTGCTGGAGAGCAGCTCTGCAGAGAAGGAGCTGGGGGTCCTGGTGGACTGCAGGCTAACCATGAGCCAGCAACATGCCCCTTTGGCCAAGAAGGCCAATGATATCCTGAGGTGCGTTAAGACGGTTGTCAGCACATCGAGGGAGGAGATCCTCCCCCTCTACTCAGCCCTGGTGAGGCGCCACTGGGCGTACTGTGTCCAGTTCTGAGTTCCCCAGTACAAGAGAGAGACAGAGCTACTGGAGTAAGTCCAGTGGAGGGCTACTAAGATGGATAAGGCACCGGAGCCTCTCCACTACGAGGAAGGCTGAGAGAGCTGGGTCTATTCAGCCTGGGGAAAAGAAGGCTGAGGGGGGATCTTATTAATGTGCATAAATATCTTAAGGGAGGATGTCAAAGAGGATGGGGCCAGACTCTCTTTCTGTGGTGCCCAGCAATAGGATGAGAGGCAACGGGCACAAACTAAAACACATGAAGTTCTGTCTGAACATGAGGAAAAAAAAATTTTTTGCTATGAGGGTGACTGAGAACTGGAACAGTTGCCCAAAGAGATTGTGGAGTCTCCTTCCTTGGAGAGATTCAAAAGACATCTGGACATGATCCTGTGCAACATGCTCTAGGTAACCCTGCTTGAGTGGGGAGTTTGGACTCGATGATCTCCAGAGGTCCCTTCCAACCTCAACCGTTCTGTGATTCTGTGATTTTGAAGTTGGAGTTACCATCATAAATATTGGTTTAACTTAGGCAAATGTCTGACTTGGCCTGTTTTGTCCATAACTGAAAAAGTCACAGAGCTCAAAAAAAAGGAAAACTGTAGTGCTCATATTGAAATGGATGCATGCCTGTCAGTATGAAGTACACTTTCCTACCTAAGTCACGCCTGTGAGCTTATGGATTCTCCCTCTGCTCTGCTGGGGTTCGATGGAGTCACTGGAGGCTGCCTGCCATCCCAGGCTCTCTCTCCTGTCCCGGACTGCTGTGACTGCTGACCATCACAAGCAGATTAATCATTTCAGTGACTGCACTTTTTGTGTGCACGTTTCTAGAAATGGAAGCTTAAACTAATGCATATTTCTATCTGTTTGAAAACAATCTTAATCACACTAAGGATCTGCCATGCACTTTGTCTCAATCTTGATTGGATTCAGCCTTTCGCTATGCTGGTATCCGTATGGCAACATGTCCTGAACTGCCGAGCAACAAGTGCGCGTGGGTTCAAAATAATGTGTTGAGGATTTATGACTGTGGGAGCCTGTCTATAGGCAACTTATGAATTAAGGTGCTGTTTGCAACTTAAGCAGCATTATCACGGAGTGGTGCAAGAAATCTGCCTTTTACTGCTGGAGGCCTTAGCCTTGCTGAATTCAGGGCTGTGGAGGGTCCTTAAGATTAATGGTGATGAGCTCTTCTGTGTGTTTGCTGATGTGGGGGAGAACCAACTTTCTCTGTGGGCAGCATGGAGTTTGGAAAACTCACTAAAACAGAACAAAAAGTCAGATTTTTGGTAGAGAGCAATGGAAATTGCCTCAGAGCTACACAGGTACACACAAAAACGTAGCAAATTTTGGATAGGGAAGAGGAGGTGGTTTTAGAAGCATTCATTTTAATGGTGGACCTGCTGTGGGTCAGGCAGCCAGAAATGGCCATCAGTTCTGAGAGGTGCAAGCATCTGGGGAGGATATTGTGTGCCGTAGAGGACGTGAGCTACACTTGAGGAAACAAAGATGGAGAAATACACAAAATGATTGAGCATAAGTGGAAAGTACCCTGCTTTAAAGTCTGTGTGGACTCTGCAAATTCTGTGCTGTGTCTCGTGCTCATGAAGAGTGACATTGTCAACCCTGAGCGCTAGCAAGGTTGTAGCCAGAGGATGAGGTTTCCCTCAGCAGCTATGTCTAAATTGCAGGATCCAGGAGTACTCCTCAAGCCTGGGTATCTGCTCCAGCTCTGCCCTAACTTAAACAGGGTGCAACACAGGCATGCGTCAGCTCCTTTCTCCTTCGTTCTGTGTCCTAAATCCCTTGGGAAGGAAATCCAGCTTCCCTGGCCAAAGTGATCTGAGGCATGCCCTGGCTGGGATGTGAGTTTGGATGTTTGTATAGACTATAGCTGTAGCTCTGTTGCAGAGTGTGCATACCCCAAAGTCCAGCTATGACTTGAGCATCTACGAAAAGGGAACCTCGTGAGAGTTACAGGGCTCTTACGCCTGTGAAAGCACGGGCATCAGAGAGGAGAAGTTACGATACAGCTGCAAGGGATGAGTAAGGAGACCAGCGGATCAGGGCACGGCGTGGCAGCCAGACCACTGCCCAGCTCGGTGGACCTCTGCTATGGCTGTGAGAAGGCAGAATAAAACCATGTCTCAGCCAGCTGGAACCAAGTATCTGGCAGAGAGAAAATGGTTTCCAAAGTCAAAATGTCTCCTAGATACTGACAGTAAGCCCTCCTTGTGTCAGCTGCTCATTTGGGAAACAGTGGAGTCAGAAATCACAAAATCCAACTTAGGCTGCTTTTTTCACAGAATCAAGTACTGGCAGATACACTGTTTCCATCAAATGCTTCGAAGAGAAGCAATGTGAAATGTTAATTTAATGGATTGATAAAAACATATTTAAAACACGTTGAGGTGGAATAATGGGCTAGCTGTGGACTTGTGGGATAGTCTAGAATACTACTTTTGTCTGGGTTGTATCTATTGAACTCCTCTATAATTTAAACATTAAAGCGTCATCAAGTTATTAAATAAAGAGAGCCCCTACGTGTGTTTCCAAGTTGCCATGGATATTTTTCAATTGCAGTTCTGTATTGGATTGGAGTACACATAATTTTAAAGAAAATGATGATTCAAATCTTTCTAACTATAATGTATACTTTGTAAATGTATGTTTGAGGGTGTTAAGTCCTTCTGGTGTTTAGTTCTTTTTTTGTTTCTTCTTAAATTACCTTAGCAATTTTGGGTTATCCTGCAAAACTAACCAGTTTTGTTAGCTGTTTGATAGGTAGGTAACCATGTTCACATACAGAACGTAGAGGGAACAGGGGAAATTATCTGCACAGCTGGAATGTTAGGTATTAATCTGTTACAAACGAAATGATAGTTCATCCCTATAACCCTGTGAAGATACAAACTCGGGCTTGTCTGGCAACACATTACCCTAGGGATGCTGCAGGACAAATCTGGATCCGTCTGGAACGTGCATGTGCGTAGAGAGCCTGTCTGTGCCTTAATCCTTGCCGTGAACCTCACCAGCAATCTTGGCTGGTGCAAGAGGCAGTAAAAGCCGTGGCTTTTCCTGGCCTGGTGTACGCTACAGATGTTTAAAGGGTGGTGTTAAGCTCCAGCCATGGGTGCTGGTGTTGTAGAAAGCTGGTTATATGTGATGGCTGCCTACAGTAAAGGAAAAAAGTCCCTTTGTCTTATTCCACTGTCTATTTACCCTAAATAGACAAGTCTGTTCCTGGAAAGCTTTCCTTCTAGGAGAGACTGTTCCCATATTGCTTCTATTTCATGTAAAGTTAATTCTAATGCAACTTTTATTAATTCAAAAGCAGTGTTCTCCAAGCTAAAGAAATCTTTGCTCTGTCGGATTCCTACATCAGGACAAGTTGTGAAATGCTGCAACTACTTTGCTTCAACATTTCCGTTTGACAGAATATATGTATCTGCTTTGTGTAGGGAAGAATTAGGCTTAATTGGGCTAGTTGTTTTGAGAAATAATTCATCTGTACAATTATTTTCTGAAGCACTATCCGCTCATATTTGAGTGCCTTCAGCTAGATTAAAAATGTGAGCACTTTAATTTAGGAAACGGTCTGCAAGTTGCTAATGCGTTTTAGTGAGGCAGTGAGACCTGGTGTCTGACTCGCTTGTACCGGCTTCTCAGCCCTGTAGTCTTGTCTTCTCTTTCCCCCAGGCATCTGTCATGCTGCGCACCCTTAGCGTATTTGAATATGGATTTCCAGCCTTCTGCAGAACTGTAGCAGAATGTGAATATCCATCTATCCACATGATGTTCCGTCAAGGCTTAGCTTTCTTTTCTGAAAGAGGGTGTGAAAACCATGCTATACTATGTGGGAATACGTGTCAAGATGGGATCACGCAACGCAGATGATGCCTCATTAGGTGCTGTTGCTTAAGTAGTCTGTGCTGATCATATGCACAAATTAGGCACGCTCTGCTTTTGCTACCAAACCATGCTTGCCTTGTGCTTAAGTTATATTATTGGCTTTACTTTTATAAAGCAGCATGCCGGTAAAGATTGGAAAACCTTGATTCAGCCTGACTTCATGTGGGAATAAAGCAAAGCTCATCAGCCCTACCTTTTAACCAAATCCAGCCACAGTTAAATCGCTATAGCAGATAATACCTATTTCAGCTTCACACCATTAGCCTGTTATATCATCACCTTCCAACACACAAAGAACTCATACAGCCTTGTGGAAGCTGGCTGTCCACAATGTTCAAGTGCTCAACAATTTGGAGAGTACAGCATGTACAGAGGTGAATTTCACATTTTTTTATCAAAAACTATTTTATGACTAAGAGGAGCTCGTGCTAATGTCTGCATGTCCTTATTCTTAGAAATGTTGGGGTAGAAAGGGTCTTGATGTCACCTGTTTCAGTTCCCCAGGTAACTCACTCCTTCCAGTATTTAATTTTCTAACTAGAAGGACAGTTTTCCCTAGTGGTTAACCTAAATCTGTGTGGAAATTAAGTGAATTACTGTTGTCTTGTCCCCCAGGGACGTGGGAAGCGATTGATCACTGTTGTCTTTAGAGCAGCTCTTCATGTTACAAGTCTGTTCTTGTCTGTGCGAATAGTCTCAAGTCAGGAAATAATTGTCTCCCACACTTCGTATACAACATTCCTATAAATACATGTTTTTGCAAGAATGTCCCCATTCCTGACTCATGCTCAGGATGTGATCCATGCCACTTTCCGTATCATTCTCAGCAGGATTGCTGCCTGGCTGGTCGTTCCCTTCTTTTTGCATTTGTGCATTCAATTTCCCCCCTCCATGCGCAGGCTTTCTGAAGTTGCTGCTTTTTACTTGACTTTATTGAATTTCCTCGTATTGATTTGGAGGAGTGAACTATTTTATCCCATCAGTGTCGGTCGGAATTCTAATTCTGTCACTAGCAAGACCAAGCTGCTGGGGTGTTGGTGTGGTTTGAAGGTGGCTGAGCGTCTATGAGAAATCGCTTTGTCCTTGGGGCTCTGGGAGCTCTGCACTGTTTAATGGATGGTTTTGGCAGCCAGCGAAAGAGAGGTCTGAGGCTGGGGGGTCGCTTCCAGCAGAATCTGCAGACGAGCTGCAGCATCCCCGAAACCCTCTTGCTTTCGGCACGCCCGGAGCGGCCTGGCCTTCAGGCCTGCGTTAGGCACGTTCTCATTGCTTCATCTTGCAGCGTTTGGTTCAAGGGACTGCGGAGGTGTCGTCAGCAGCTAGAATTGAGCGATAACTGTGCTGGGTAGTGCTTTACTGTGGTGCTGGTGGCAGACCTGACTTGAGTGGTTATAACCTCCCTCCCCGCGGCCCTGGTGATCGTGGCCCTTTCTGGAGCTGGCCGTTTTTGCAGTGGTGAGAGCTCAGCAGTCCCTGGGGTTGGACTGCAGAAGAGTCTACCTTGGGTCTACCTTGTCGGCAGGGTAGGGACTCTTCTGCCAGGTGCCCACCAACAGTACACTTATTTACGCTAAGTGGGAATGTATCCCACTGCATGGATGGAAAGCATGTTAATTGTGTTGTAGCCAACATATCTATAAGGATAAAGATAACTTCTCTTTGCAAATCCTGCCTCTAGTTTAGTGTTTTGCAGCATCTTGGAAGGATTGTATGGGTGGGTGGGTTTTATTTTATTTTTACTATTTACCTTTCCTCCTATATTTGGTATATGATGAGACATCACAGCACTAGCAAAAAGTTATGAAGCTTTGATTCAAGATTTAAAGGTGGCTATTTTATGTGTTTTTATGGCTGTTTTAGGGGGTTTTAATCAGATTGTCAGGAATACAAATCAGAGAAGACTTCCTCTTTTTAATGCCTGCTGGAGTTCAAGCCGTTGTGAGCAGCTCACTTCTGGATAGTAGTGCTGTGACAAATACAGTACGGCAGCTTTCAACATGTCTCTGACATTTAGTACATGCTACTGTCCCTTTAGCAGAAACTCTGCTAGTTAGCATGAAATCTCGCTGGTGGCCCGTGAGATGGGAGCAATCATCTTGCAGCTCTTTTGCAGAACCCTTTCACCTTTAAAGGGTTTTTAATTAAGCCATGATGATAAAGGTAGGTAGTGGCCCAGATTAAACTGTGCGACCTGAAGTTGCCTGCCATCACAACCTCCCCGCTCCTCCCTCAAACCCTGCAAAGCAAATGCAGGACTTGCTGTCATAGCCCACTGTTAAATTTCCTACTTGGTCGATGGTGTTTTGGGACATTATTGCCAAAAAACACACACTTTTGTACTTGAGCAGGCTAATCCCTGTACATCTGCCTTTGGGAATTACACAGCCCACTCCTGATTGGAGATTTTAATTTCAATATAATTAGAAAAAGCTAGTTAATGTTACTTGTGATTTGAGATAAAAACAAGTTTTCTGTGATAATCATAGTTTTGACACCAAGAATCTGTGCTTGCTTTAAATGTTAAATATCCAAAGTTTCTGAAAACAGCCGTGAGAGTTTGGGTCTCTAGCTGTTTTTGAAAGCAAATGGGATTTGTCCTGCCTTCAGCAGGCTTGAAAATCATCTTCCAGCCTAGCAAACGAGAGGCTGAAACTCTGCCGCTTTGGTCATGCAAAGGCAATTCAAGCCCAGGAACAGATTCTTGTTTAGATCCTGCCATTCAAGTAAGTCGGCAAAGGACCATTCAAAATGCTGGTCTGGAAATCAGGACAAGAAGTGCTGGAAGTAGGCTTGCAGTCCAGCGTTCAGCCTGACCGACCACCCTTGCTAAATCAAAGCATGATTTATGGAACTGTTTCAGTTAAAAGCTTTTTCATGCACTTCAGAAAACCGAGCTGTCCGTTTGGTCAAAATCCAGTATCCCGCCGGTTTGCACTGGCTGCTGCCTGCAGCAGGAACCACGGCGAAGCTCCGAGAGCCGCTTTCTGCAGGCTTTGCAGTCAGCCACGTCGGTGCTGCCTCTCGTAGAACAGACAGCGTCGAAATGTGGCACAGTACGAGGACATCGCCATGGTAACGGTAGCATCCCATGACACCCGTTCTTGTACTGTGGTAGCGACGCATGCTGTCACGGTCGTACTTCCTTTCCCCATCTGGGGCCGTTACGAGTGCCACGGTACAGATCATACAGATTTGGTTAGTGGCTGCTAGTACTTAGGGGGCTGAGCACAGCGAAGAGATGAGATTATGAATGTCTTCAATAAGGCAGGTATTCCTGTTTTTTCCCTCGCTTAATTCAGACTAAAAACAGCTGCTTTTGTTCACTGCTGCTGCAAAAAAGCAACTTTCTCTCTGCCATCAGGCAGCTCACTGGAATATCTGGTTTGTAGGTGGCATCTCAGGCGCCCGGGCTCGTATCTCACAAGTCTTTGTCAGGCAGCTCCAAGATCGCTTGGTTTGTGGAAACGTTCTGTTCGTGTTTCCAATCCTTTCAGTCTGGAAAGAGCTTAGTGCCGTCTTCCGTATGCACCCTGTCGGGTCTGCTCTCTGCTCTCGTTCCTCTGCTGCTTCTGGCACTGCTGGCCACGCAGCTCCCCTGGGGCAGAAGCCCGAGGTCTTTGGATGCGGTCGCCTACAAGGCGCTCTCTCGGATTCATTCGTGTCTCAGTCCATGTTTTTAGCCTGCCTATAAATAATTCAGTTCCTGCTGCTGCCTTTGCAATAACAATGTTCCTCAATATTCCTCTCAGCCTCCATCTTTTTTCCCCCTTTTTCTGTATTTATCCATTTCTGCTAGGTGATGTTTTCCAGTATTAGCATCATGGCGTTTTTCTGCTATGCAGACCACACGTGGGGTTTTTCGTCTCCTTTTTCTTAACTTAGGGACAGCTGTTCTCTACATTTTCTGATAAATGACAGAAATTTTACAAAAAAAATAAAGGGCATAATAAAGATATTTGCAGTGTTGCAGTCTATGGCTGTTTCAACACTTGCGCTTTTCACTTCTGCTTGTACGTACAGTAAGGTGATCCTGGTTGCAAGGAAGGAGACAGGGTGCTGTAAACAGGAATGAGGAAGGAATAACACTTTTGTGTGTTTAGGGAAACACACCAGTTGTTTAACCAGTTGTTCAGTTACTGCGTGTGCATGGTTTCTGAAGACTGTAGGGCCAACAGGCACTGAGTCACCTGTTAGCAATTTGCCCACCTAAGATGCATCAGCTGTGGATTTGGAAGCTAGGTATGCGAGTGCGCAGCGAGGCTCTTGCTATTGCTATAGCAAAAGGGGTCGTGTGATAAAACTTGGACTTACGACTTTAGCATCTGGTCTAAAGTATTTTTACTTAAAGGGAATGAGGCAGATAATTAAATAGAAGGTTAGAGAAAGTACAGATGGAAAATAAAGGAAGAACAATTTGACCTTTGGTTTTTATCTGTCCTTTAGGACCCACTTCTAGACTCTTCCAGAGCAGTATTCTTAGCGGTCCAGACTGGCCCAGTGCTCCACTTGAGTCATCCCAGAATACCAAGTTAGCTTCCTATAAACTTACTTTTTATTTGTCTCCACTGAATTCTTAGGTCCTGCATAGTAACAGGAGCAAGCCTGACCTGTCTGCTCTGTGTCTGCAGAAACACCACCAACCCTCCTGCACAGGAGTCTTTTTTTTGTTGTATTTTTTTTGGGGGGAGGGGGGTGTTTTGTTTGGGGTTTTTTGTACAAAGTTCAGTTTTTCCCAGACCCAACCCAAACCCAAGCACCTCTAACATGGCACAATGTCAGCCCTATTTTACTCTTTTTCTAATGGTTGACTAAGTACTCTCTGGCTTCCCTATTAGGGAGCTCCAAGTAATTTTTTTTATTGTTAGTTATGGCAGAATTCAGCTTGTTCTTCTAGGAATAAAACCAGGCAAATTACTCGCAGTCCATTCTAGGTGGTGAGTTTGACTCTGTTTTCACAGTCTGTTCGCTTTAGCCATCTGCTGCAAAGAGACTGCAAGCTTGTAGGACAGATTGACTGTGAAAATCAGGAAGTTAATTTTGTTTAATTTCCTAAATTCTCTGAAACTCCTATTTCCCTAAACACCTTTTCCTCAGAACCCTAAGACACTGGGTTTCCACAGACCACATGTACAGGATATTAACTTTATATTCATGAGAGATGGGAGAAAAGTGAATCCTGAAAAGGTAACAATATGATGGACTGAAATGTTTCATTCATCAGAACATTCGTTAATAAATAATTTCCCAAGCTTCTATAATTTTTGTTAAGAAAATGCTTTTATTTACAAGTTGACCAATACAAAAGTATTCTACAAGTGTCAGTAATGCATATTCAAGCAACGTTTGGCCTCTAGTATTCCATAAATGATTTGTAAACAGGATTTTGCCTTCTCTAATGCTGAACAGCTATGTAGGGAGAGAGTCAGTCTTTCATTTCAGTTTGTTAGGGGAGTGGAAAAAAAGCTATAACATCTTGATAGAAATACATTTTGTAAGGGTTTAGACATTATAAAAGATTTATTGACCTGCTCTCTTAAGCTTTTACAGTTTTCAGACATGAGTGAAATTGCAGGCAAAAGTGAACATTTTAAAACTTGATGATCTAAGTGGTCTAGGGGTCAAACTGTTTCACCCCTTGATACTCCAGTGCTCATCTCCTCAGACTGGCAGGTATCATTCCTGTAAGGCTGTTGTGCAAAAGGGGGAAAGAAGAACTGAAAAACTAGGACAGATTTGGATTATATTTAACACTGTTCTATTTCAACTTGACAACCAGCTATCGAACACCTACAAGTTTGCAACCGTGATTCACTCGGAAACTGGTATAACTGATGTCACCTTGTATTAATAGCTACATAATTGTAGCTGCATTTAGCAATGAGTTTCATTAACAGCCTCTACAAACACAGTGACAATTGTTTGAAAACCTGAAAATATTAGGTGTATATAAAAACAGATTATGCTGTAAAGGAACCTCCTTGTGCTGCCAAATGTTGTGTTTACAGCAAGTTCTTGCAGTTGTTATGCATAAAAAATTCCTTTTTATCACTTAGGTAGGTCTTCTTGATGGCAAAAGCTGTTTGAAGGCTGATCCATGCTTTGAATTAATAAGGAGCTGCTGATTTAATGAGGTATGTGATGGGAGTGTACTGAGGAGCTGCCATGGTCATGGGGTTCTGCACCAAGAAATCCTTATTTCTAGGGGTAAGTGGAAGCTGTCTGACAACTTCCTGAGTGGAGGTGACTGCTTTGGGAGGTATTTGGTCCTTTACCTGTTTTAGTTGGACATGTTGGGCAGCAGTCCCATCCTACGAGCTTGCGGATGATGTGGTCACTAGGACCTCCCGAGCATGTTTCAGAGTTTGTGCATTGGGAGCTTGTTTCCTTCAGACACCTCTATAGGGAGCTCTGCAATCCAGTTGCCTGAGCTACGCGCCTGAAGCTGGGTGGTGTGAATTTTCCTCTTCTGAGGCCAGACTGGGTCAAACAGAAAAAAATGAACGCTCTTTGCCCTAGCTGCGGCTGCCCCTGGAACTGTCATTCTCACAAACTGCATCGACTGTGCTCTGCAAGTTGTACTAAGTTCTTTCAGCTCAGATCCCCCTTGAGCTTTGAACATGTTTCTTGGTGTGGGCTGCTAGCCACCTCCAAGAATGGAGCAGAGGAAGTGGCAGTGCTGATTGCTTCCAACCATCTTTTTCGAAGATGATGAATTGGTAGCTATTGTCCATGTAAGTGATCCTCCGTGGCCTCTGTTAACTGTCCTCTGGGACAACTGAGGCAGTTACTCTTCTAGGCCCTCAGTAGACTCGCCTCTGCATTAGCTGCATGCAGTTTTAAGGTCACCGGCATAATAGGTCAAGACTAACTGTAAAAATCAAATGAAAACTGAGATTCGAGAGAGCAAGGTTCAGAATGGAGTTGGCTCAGTGTTGAATTGCTTAGTCTGAATCTTGCTGGGATCTACAGCTTCACCTCTGAAAAGGTTACTGGAAGTAAATCCATAGATTCATAAATTTTGGCTGGGTTTTCTAATGTTCTGAGTATCTCTGGAAACTAATCCACTGCTGCTCACAGCAGTCAGTCATCTGTTTTCTTGTGTTCCTTCTTTTTCTTCCCTCTGCCTCTTCGTCTCTTCTCGTTGCCTCCTCTCTTCCTTTTGACCGTGAATAATTTAATTGTGTTTAAATTTCCAGGTGATGTCTGCTTCTGTCTCATTCATCTATCATCCATTTTTGGCATCTGTCACTTGCAGCTCTTCCATGTACTGACTTTTAGAAACTGTGAGTCTCATGAGCAGCAGGAATGGTTGGTTCAGGACACAGCAGATTTGCAAATAACAGACCTCTAAAAACTGACCTATTAGCAAGGGAACAAAATTCTTTATTTTGAAAAAAACAGAAGTCTTAGACAATGTTTTCCCTTTCTGATTGTTCCTTTTTACAGGCTTAAAAACATTGTATTCAAGTGCAACACTAAATAGTCATTCACCCTTCCTCCTTTAGAGTGCTAAGTAGCTGTCTGGATAATTAACTGTAGTCTATCAACTTCCAGTAAGATGGTTTATATTTTATATTTCATAATAGTGAGTGATTCATTGGGCGTATAACACAGCAAGTGATCAAACCACCTCTGGCTCGATTTGTCTGTGTTGAAACAGCCTATGACAGTGAAGGAGTATAATTAGCAAGGCGCATAGAATGGGACTGAAAAGATGCGAAAATAAGCAGAGGAATTTGAAAAGGATTAGGAGAGTAAATGACAAACCAGTAGTTAAATGGTGCATGATTAATGACTGTTAGAAGTAAAAGGTTGACTAAATATTGTGACTCTGTAATGGCTGCCCCAAAGCAAGAGAAAATATTTTGTTCAGAGACTCCAAAAGTGGCTTTATATCAACAGACTTTTTGGCTCTTGGTTAGACGTGTTTCTTCTTAAACTTTGGCTTTGGTCTGCGTGATCATCGGCAGACACGCTTTCGTTGACTTGACCCGAGAATCCATCTTCCATCTTTAATACTAATGATTACTACCAAAATAGCTGCGCTTATGCAGTCCTTTGAAATACTGTGAGATAACTTATTCCTATTTTGAGCCTCGTTACAGGTGGTAGTATCAAAATTGTCTGAAATTGAAGGGCTAATAGGTGGCTCTTTTTCCTGTGACTAAGGAAGTTAAATCTGTACCATAACTGTTTTTCTTAGTAATTGGGAACTGGTTTACAATGATAGTAGTTGTATAGGAAAGAAAGCTCAAGATATATATATATAGCTGGTGCATTGCATGCAGGAGGACCTAGGATTCCCTCTTTTGTCTTTATATTGACTTTGTCACATCTTTTATACAGTGCCTGATCTGGGACTGGATTTCCTCTCTGATCTCGTCATTATTTCTTAATTTAATCTCCAAGGAGATTGAATTCCTGCATGTATTTAATAAATATACTGCTGAGGATTTATGAGCAAACTCTGGATTTTCTCTTAGCTGTAGTATCTGGCAAGAGTCATCCAGTGCACCTCTGATGTTTTGGTATCAGTGTTCAAAGCGTTCCTAGCTGTGCTTTCCATCTAGAGTGGGCCTACAGCCACTCTCAGATCTATCCTTCTGTGTCCTGGAGGAAATGAGGTTGTATCTTAATGTGTTTTTAAAGGTCAAGATCTGTCTCAAACTCCTCCAAGATGACGGATATGAGAGTAGAAATGCCATCCTACTCTTGACATGATTTGACCAAGTTTGCAGCTGACCTAATTTCTCCATTAGGAACGTTGAAGCGGAGCTGCAGGAAAGGGAAAATTTGAATGCAGCAGAGTGAGCTGAGTGTGTGGTTTCAGCTCTCAAGAGAACTGGCTGTTAATTTTGCATTGTAGATTCTACATGAAATTACTCCTTAACCTTTGGCTTGTGGTATATACATTTTGTTGAAGCTAAGGAGCTAGGAAGGGCATCTGCTGTCTTCCTTATTGGGAAGAACATGGCTAACTTTGGAGGAAGCAGCTTCTCTATTTTTTTTCTTAAAAACTCATTGTCAAAATTCATTTTTTCTTGTTACCACCTCCTTATGAGAACAGAGTTGGATATAACTAATGAAATATAATTGTTTTAAATTTCTCTATTTGTTCTTCTTTAGCAGGACTGTACTCAGTTTCTTTTTTTTCCTGCTCAGCAAGCAATTTCCCCCCAGCTTCCTCAGGTCTTTCATGCTCTGGAACAGAAGAAAAAACCTTTCTCAAATAGGTGAATCTAACTGTAAAAACACAGAAACTGGAATAATGTGAGAGTGGGAAGAGAACAGATTTAGAACTTGGTTCAGACTGTTTTTTGATTCATTTTTTTGAAGTCTACATTTCAATTCACTTGCATTTTTCCCTCACCACCTTTTAAGGACTGTTCCAGGCATAGCTGAACTAATTGCATCTGTTCTTCCTGATCATCCCCTGTGAGGCACTGCCAGCTCCTGCTATCATCTGCAGCCTATTTGGATGGCCAAGCTGCAATTTGGGTGTATCTGGAGCTAAGTCTGTCCTAACCAGTCACCTGTTGCTTCTTCTCCAGCCTTTTATCTGGTGCTAGAATTGGCATTTCCTTCAGCTGGGCACTAAATTTGAAGTTTTCTGTGCCCATGGGTGCTAGTTTTCATGGAACTTTGGCAATATACTATTTCTGGAACCTGACCTCCCTGCCCACTGTAGTTAAAAGGTTCAAAAGGTATTGAGACTGGAAAAGAGAGATGGACAAGTCTTGTTCCCATAGGCAGCTATACTAAAAAGGCCATCTTTGTCCTGCAGAAGAGGAAATGCTGCTCGTGGGTTATGTGCTTAGACTAATGGCCAGATTTGCAGAGCTGTTCAGAGGCATACGTCTTCCTCGTCATGCATCTAGGGCTTTAAGCAGTGCCTCAGGAGCCAGCTCCCACTGATTCAGGGTCTGTCTATGTTACCGGAAATCTAAATGTCTTTAATAACTTCAGCCTTTAAATGTAAGTGTATCTTACAGGTTGTCCACCAAATATACCACATATAATAATGTTATATCTAAAAGTTCAGTTAATACCAGTATAATTTTCTTGAGTGTCTGGTTGTCTGTTGTTCTCTGGTGATACTTTTTCTTAAAATATAGGGCATGTGAAATAACTGGATGCATTAAAAATAAGAAAAAGAAAGTGAGCTTACAAGAAACACTTGTAAGTTCAGGGGAAAATTATTCCACATTAGAAATGATCAAAGAAGCCTATTTGATTTAAGTTTACTGTGATCTGCCTCTTTATCTTGAGATGCAGATATCATTTATCATTCCTGTATTTAATCGTTAGACTTCACCCTATGTTATGGACAAGTGCTTTATAAACTAAAATGAACCAGGAGTTGTTTTGAGTGCAGGCAGCCAGTATAAACCCTCCTGAAATTTTAGAGAGATCCCTGCGAGCCTTCTTCATTCATCTTAGTCAAAAATCCTGTTAAATCTCTTGGGTTTGTAGGCTTGAGACAGCTCCATAGCTGAACAAAGTCAGAGAACTGGGGTGTCAACTGTAAGGAATTTGAAACTGCGGTAAATAATTAGCTCTCAACAAAATGTCTGCAGCGAATTTCATCTCATCAGTAAAGTCATTATTAGAGGTGCATATAAGGGATCGGTTAATCTTCAAAGATCAAACCATTATTATGAACTGCATCAGTATGAAAAGTACTCTGACACTGTGGGAGAAATCACTCTGTGAGAAACAGATTTATGTTACGCAGTGCTTTATAGTTCGGAAGTTTAAATACAATTCTGTATTTATTAAGCACAAATGTGGAAAAAATTTTATTTAATGCAACTTTTTTTTATTATTATTTGTAATGCTTTATAGGAAAATCTTTTCATTGTAATGAAACAGTGTATGTAGGATTCTTTTGATTTTAGCAGGTAGGGTTTAGAAGAGTTCAGTTCTCTCCTGGATGCGGGTGCCCAAGCTGCATTGCACAGGGAGCTGATGGGAATAGCCAGCTGTGAGAGAAGCATAGATCTTGAGGACAACATTGTATCTAAGAAATCTCAGGTGACCCTTTCGCAGGGCTAGTGATAGAAACTGAATTCAGACGGAATAGCGAGATCAGTAAATGGATTGCTGTTGTCTGTCCATCGTTTGGAGGGTGTCAGTGGTGAATTGGCAGGTGGCGTCAAAAAGACCGCTGCAGGTTGTCCAGTGAGACTTGTAGATTATCCCCATGACCTATAGAGGAGCTCTCTCTGCATGGGCTTGGTGGTGTGCTTTTGTTTCCCATTTTGAGAACATTCACTGCTGGACTGGGATGTTCTGGGAAGTGGACAGCGTGAAGTAAAAACAAGCTGGTTATGCTAATTGTGTAAGAGATAAGGAAGAGGCCTTGGCAGTACTGCAGATCTGCCACATGAAAAGGAGGAGCACCAACATCTAAGGAGTTACAGGCAAGTGTTGGGCTACAGCTGAAAAGTGCAGACGTGCTGTGAATGCCCTGGTATGGCTAGATACCAGAGAAATGACCAGAGTATCTTTGCCAGAGTAGAGCAGTATAGCTTCAGGGACTTGACTTCCACTCGATGGCATGGCCCAGTGGTTCGTATTTTGGTGATAGAGCCACCTCTTGGTTTTGGCGGAGTGAAGAAGAGAGGTAACTGTATGAAATAACCAATGCCGTTAAAAATGGGTGTTATGTCATAGATAGAATTGACGTGTTTTAATGAAGAGATGAGATGCAGGGTTTCCTTTTTTGCGTTTTCAGTGGCCTGGCAGTCTACAGCTTATCAATAAAACTGTCCTGAGGCAAATCAGACTCCGTATTTGGAAGCTCCTAGGTTGAACAGTTTGGTTTTCTCTCTGAGCACTAAATTGCTTTGAGTTCAATAATTCATCTCCCTCCAACTGCTTTATTGTCATTTTGATTTATTAATGAGTTAGCTTGAACAGCTGTCCTAATGCTGCATCACAGCAAAGTAAAACCAAGGGCTGTGCTAAGTGCAGATTGCAAATGTGAACACATATTGTGGGAACAATATACTATTACCCCATAGCTGGTCCCAGAGGGACCATGTGGTTGGTAGATTGGGCATGCAAAAAGTGGAGCTCCTAAATTCTAACCTTGTTTTGTCAGTATCTCTTCCTTATCCTCTCTCTCTGCAGAAGAGCTTTAGATCATGCTTTATTTTTTGGAAGTGGATTATGATGCTTAATTAGATAATGTTTGTAAAGCAGTGTACAAAAACTGCCAAGGGTTGCTGTCCTCATTGATATTATTAGAGCTGGAGGAAGACTGCCAGAAGGTATTGATTACTTGGTAAAAATAAACCTTTCAAACTTCTTTGGTCTTTATTCATTACTGCTTTTTATCTTTGCTGCCTGCAAGCGTTTTAGAGGGTGGTTTTGTTTGCCAAAAGATCAAAACAAAAATGTTGACAAATACTGGTGCCAATTCATAGCCTCCTGTGTGGGTGACAGCTGCACAAACTCCTCTGATTTCTTGAAAGTCTCTCTAGGATTTATGTCCACTTAGATCATGGAGCTGTTGCATGGCCAAAGCACCCAAATAGTTAGGTACAGATAGCAAACTAGGTATCAAAAATGAGAGCATCTCTTTGTGCTTTGTGAAAGTTTATCTATTGTTTATAGAAGTTTATATAAACTTTATAAAGTTGATACTTTGATAAATCTTTACAAATTCCCCTCTAATTTGTTGTTGTATGCACCCCGTGTGAAGTGACAGAGAGAGGATCTGCCTACCTTGCTGGTAATAGTTGCCCTGAATTAAGCTGCTGTATTTGCCTGGCAGTTAGCGCTAGCTCTGTTCAGTGATGTTTGCCAATTAGTTCAGTACAGTCTTGCAATGTGCAGGGGGTACCGCTGAGACTTTGGAGCTCATGGGTGGGAAGAGCTTGCTGCCTTTTGGGTTTCATTTGCGGTCCATCTTGCAGTGGTGATTTACAGGTTCTTGTATGCCTTGCTGTGGAGGAGAATACATCACACTTTGGATTTATTAAGCAGCTGTGCAAAAGAGGGAGAATGTTTGGAGCAAAATTTATTTTTTACAACAGTAAAATGGGGGAGAGGAGGAGACCCTATCTGTAATGGAAAATATATGAAAAACATAAATATTATATGACATTCAGAAGGGTCAAGTTGTGCTGGGTAAAGTGAAGTCCCCAAAGAGAAGTGGTACAACAGAAGGACACTTTGAGAGGGAAGCTGGCTTACAGGGTATCGGAAGGATGAACTAGTCATTTGTGGATCTAGAGGGCTGAAATGCAGTAGTGTCTTCAAATCAAATACAACCCTAGCTTACTCTGATTGAAATGGGCAGCCAGAGCAGAAGCCAAATGCCCGCTCCTGTTCTGAAGCAGGACAAGGCATAGACCTCCAAACATCTGCACATATTATGACCTAGAAATCCCCTCAGCAGGGAGACTAAAGGCAGAATTTGGTGATGACTGCAAAATGCTTTCCATGCATGGATTCACTTTGGTTGTTGTGAGTCCCTTTGTGTTCGTTTTCTGCTGTTATCCCAACCATTGAGCTGCTTTGAACATTTGTGTTTTTAAGCAGTTTTTAAGCAAATACTGATGCCTGCATCAAGTGAGTCATCCGGTACTCTTAAGAACCGTCCTGTCGTGGAGCAAAGGACATGTCTTGCCAAAGCTCCTCGTTAGTGCTTGAATGTCCAGCACTGAACTGGCATGTGAACCTGCTTGCTCAGGGACCGAGTGCCTCCCCAATGCCTTGACCAGTCTTGCTCTTCAGTAATCTTGAATGAATACCGGCTTTTTTTTTTTTTAACAGAACAATCCACAAACAAAAGAGAGGCAAGAACCATCAACAGATTATTTTGTGTACACTCATTTCCCAGGAGCTAGCTGCTCCTATTTCTTCTAGAAGTAACTAAGATGTGAGTAAGTCTTCCAACTGCCTGCTAAATAAAGTACAAGTGAAAGAGGTTTAAAAAAAATGAAAAAGAGCAAATGATGTAGGAATTAATCTGCATCACATATGTTATCGGTAAAAGGCTGATGGGAGGAATATTTCTAATACTGGGAAGTGGCAAAGAGATTTCTTTTGTTACTAAAATATCTCGTAACCCTTCAGTAACTTAAGAAGAGCTGTGGGATATGGGACAGTAAAGATTTGACAGCATGACTTGAACATTCTTGTAATGGAGCTGTTTCACTGAATACAGATTTTAATTTTGGCAATGCTGGCTAAATCCTCCTGTGGACATGGCGTGCCTGGTGGCCCAGGCGCATGCAGAGTTACGAACACGAGTGTTGGCATGTAAGGTGGAGCATCGGTGTCTGTACCGGGACGAGGACCTGCCCCAGTGGGCTGGTAACAAACGAAGGAGAAAGGAAGACACACAGGACATCAATTAAACCTATTAAGAGAGCTGCAGAGGAGGAAAGCTGAAAGTGGCTTATAAAACGAATGGGAGAGGGGAGCTGTCAGATGAGGACTGTGCTCTCTCTTCTGTGTTGTGGCAAAATGGAAGAAGTAACAAGTTTTTCATCTGCAAAGGTATCCACAGAGATGGGGAGATGAAAAGATCTCACCCCGCAGGAGGTAACCTGTGAGGGAAATGAGTGGTGGGACAAGGCATCAGCCTGCCATCTTCATCACCTAGCACCAGCACTATGGGTTTCCCTCCAGCCTTGTTTGACACTCTGCTATGTGGCAGACGACGAGACCTGAAAGCAACAGCTTGGTGTCTTCCCTAGAAAGCTCCACTCCCACAGTCCTGAGTTTGGCCCGTTTTGTAACCCAGCCTCATAGCTCAGCTAGCAGCAGCTATTCGGGTTTCTTGAGGTGCTTCTCCAGGGCACTGGTCCAGCCTGCAGCAATTTGTGGCTTAGCCTTTCTCTCCTCCTGATTATTATTGTTACTGCTTTTTCCATTAATTTTGCCCACTTGTTTTTTGATTCTTGTCAATGTCCAGCAGCCACGGTGTCCTGTGGGCAGGAGATGCAGCTCCCTGCCTGGAGGTGAACATCCTCGTTAGGTGTAGGTAAATGGTTGGGCTGGTGAGCTCTTCGCTGTGGGCTGCCACAGGCTGTGGTGGGGCAAAGCTGAACTTAGCACATTACGCTGGTTTAATGACAGTAATAGAAAGTCAATTTATAGGCAAGAACAAATTGCCTTTCTGTATGGGGAGGAGGAGAATTCCTCCCCTGTGTTGCATTATTAAATTTATAATCTTCTTTTCTAATGCTTTTCAAAAGTGAATATTAACAGAATCTTAAAATGTGGATTTTATATTTATGAGCTGCATTTTTTCCCTCAAACTTCTTCGGTTCTATAATTTATCTTTTAAAGGTGAACTTCAGTAAGGTGGGTGTTTTAATTTTATTAAACTAAAATTCCTTATTTGGTGCCTCTCTGGAGAAGCTTACACACTCCAAAGATGCGTAAATTTTGAATAGAAATAATAGATATCTATTTTAATCTTTGAGTGGAGACTTCTGGGTTTGGGCTTATTCTCTAGCAATAAAAGACACTGGAGAAAACAAATGACACATTTTTGCATGCTATTTGCTAGTGATGAGGCCGTTGTGATTGCTCTTTTTGTTGCCAGGGAAACATCCAACCCTGAACTCATGGCTTTGCAGGTGAGAGAAGGAGGAAAAGATATATATATATATATATAATATTTTTTCACTCCTAAGTGTCCCTTTAACTTTAGATCCGAGAGCGTGAATGGTTTGGTACCTAGGATCTGTCTCTGAAGGTTCAGGTTGAAAATTGTGTGCGTGGAGGGGGTCTGTTTGTACCTCGTTGCATTTGTATCCATGTTAATTGAAGTAAACGTGAAGATTGGAGCCTGTTCCCACAGCTTCACTCTAGTACTAATAACATCCGCGGTGTGACTAGATGTGCACAGGCTGCCAGCACGGTTATTGTATATACCGGAGTGAACCAATGCTCTGAATGCAGCTAGTAATGGAAGGGAATTGTACTGTACCTTAAATTAACTTCTGTGACCTTGCCAGCATTCATCCTGAGAAATTCCAATGTCAACTCCTTGAAGTATGAGAATACAAAATTTGAGAACTGCAGGTAGAAAAAACAGGTAAGTTATACACACCCAGATACTTTATAAGCAAATGCAATGTACAGTGCCCTGCTCTGACCTCGCTGAACCACTTCTGCTGGTAAATTGTTGCCTGCACAATTTATAACGAGGTTTTATCATCAAACGTTTTCTTGTTATTTATGGTAGAATTATTTTTCCCCTAAATAGAGATACATAGTGCTCTGTAATGCTTATTGGATTTTCCTGAGATGGTAGCACAGTCTGCAAAACTGTATCTGTATTGGCTAAATCACAAGTGCGTACTTCGTTATTTCTTTCATCTGCCCTATCCTCTTTTCTGCTACCCAGTAGAGGGATAAAGAAATCTGCAAGATGCTCTAAAGCGTTTTATTCATCCCTCCTCCTCCTCCAAAATATGTTTAGAAATATTTGGCATAAAAATGATGTTTTGATGAACTTGCTGCCATGTATGTGTCAGTCATGGGATAGCTGTGCTACCAACTGCCGTCCAGCTTTCCTAAATGATGGCGAGCAACCAGATGGGCTGGTGTGCAGCTGTTTTACAATATGAGTGAGTGATTAACTTAAATTCCAAGATCTGTTTCTTCCTTTGTCTAATGGTTGGTAATTGAGAACTGTTTAAAACTAGCACTTAGTATTGCTCCTCAAAAGCATCAAGCTGCTACATTGATAGCTTTTATTCTCTAATGCAAAGTAATCTTCAAACAAGTGTGATATTTTGATTGGGTTCCCACATCCTCCAACATCTTTCATCAGAGATGAAGACCTTATGTCTATTTTTCAGCCAATGTATTCTTTTTCCTTTACTGGAAGCCTGAATACCCTGCTTAAGCAAACAATGGACTGAATTTTCCAAGCTGCTTGAAATCATTGTTTTTTCTTGTTTTTTTTTTTTAATATCTGAATGCTCATTTTGCACATACAGAAGACATCTAGGAGGCAGTAACATCTGCCTTATTTGTCTGTGGGTGAGTTTATCACTTGGGTGAGAGTTTTTGAGTGCATGTCTTTAGACTGTGAATTTTTTTTTTTTTTTTTTTTTTCAGTTAGGAGGTTGCTAATTAAATTCCAGTGCCTCTGTGTTTTGGGTACTGGGTACTAGATGGTGTTTCCTTTGTGTTTAATGACTTCACTTGTCACCAGTTGAAGATACCTGTCAAGAACAAAGTATAGCTGATGGGACTGTTTGCTATGTGATATGATCCTGGTGTTTTGACCACTTTGAAATCAAAGTAACCATGGATCGCTTATTTTAGGCTACCCTTACAGAATGAGGGGTGCCTTGCTTCTAGGCACAGGAAATGTAAGCCTGTCTTCCAGCTGTCCAGAGATTCCTGCAGCCCAATTACTGTGGTCATGAATTGCAGGGTGTCCTCCTCCTATGCCACCCAAACAGCAGCAGGCATTTCAGCTGTGTTAAATAGGCCTTCATCCTGAAAAGGGATCCGGATGAGAGAGCCTTTGAGTGTAGCGGACCCATTTGCAAGAGCAGAGCTCTCATTTGCAAGTCAGAAGAGCCAATTAGTGAGTCTGGCTGCTCCTGTGCCAAAGCCTTCAGCTTGCCTGCCAGCGAGTGTTGGGCTGTTCCCCAGGCTCTCCATGACATGCAGTGCCCTCATTGCACCATGCTTGCTGTTTGTGCATCGCAGGCAGGCTATGGGGGAGGCCTTGCCCCCATTCTTTGCACTGCTTTGAGGGAAAATATCACCTTTGGTGCATCTGTAGTGAGATATGGTAGACACGTAGCAGAGCAGGCGCTTCCCAGCCATGGGACTGTCAAGGAAGCCTTTGCAGGAATTGGAGCAATGTGAAGAATTAGAGGGGAAAAATGTGTCCGCCTTCATCCTTTGCCTAGTGTCTGCTACAGATATTACCTGAAAGCACCTCTTGTGAAGCCTAATGCAGATGGTTATGTTAGCTGGTGAAATTGCCTGAAATCGGAAGCTGAATGTCTGAAATCGCTGGCTGAAATTTTCTGGAGACCAGGCCATTGTCTTCCCCTTTCCGCTTCCTCAGTGGGTCAAATAATTGCTTCCAAATGGGCACAAGTTATTAAGCAGTGTGTATAAATCAAATCAACTCCTTGGGAGTTTGATCATTCATTCCTTCAAGGAAAATATGCTGAAGTAATTACAATCCCTGCACAACATAAATCATGATATCCCAAGTGAGATTTTGCCCAGTGATTCTAGTTTATGAATGACTGCAGGGTTGCATGGCTTCACGCCTGCTGGAGAAAATGTGGCTCTCGTTTTTTTTTTGCATGTGTTTCTAACAGATGAACAAGGGTTGTGTGACTCATTCTTTGTGTCAAGACCATTGTCAAGACCGGCTGTGCGTGAACACAAAGCAAAGTGGCTCACTCCTAAAAGAGACTTTTGTGCTTCAATGGGACAAAAGACAAGGAAAGAAAAACTTGTTATAATTAGACCTTGTCAGCTGTTTTCCCCTGGACTTTCTTTACCAAAACTAAGCGTAACCTGTCTTATCTGTGAATGAGGGAAGCAATTATTTCTTTAGTACTTGTGCGAGAGCACTGTCCTCACCATCTGCACTCACTCCATCCCTTGTAAAACCATGGCCTGTGCTTTCCTGTTTTGGCTAAATTTAACAGAGAAGTTTCAGTCCTCAAGATACACAGTCCCTGCACATCCTGTGAAAAGACCTCTGAGGGGGGAGACAGAGATCCAAATTAGTGCCAGGAAACTAGGAAAAAGGCCTGAGATATGAACCACAACACAATGCTGGAAGCTGAGCTTCACAGACTGTCCTGCAGATGAGCTGGTTTCTGAGGAACTTTTGCTGTTCCATGACCTCAGGATCTGCTTTTTCGGATGGAAAATATAGCTTGCAAATAGGCTACTTTAGATATTCTGCCTATTTCTTTCTTCCAAAGAGTGAGTGAGTGCAAGCCCAGGATCCAGGGCTCTTTGAGCAGGTAAAATTAGCAGCCAGGTGGGATAAGAGGGCTCGAGGGACAGCCAGCCTCTTGGGATGCCTCCAGGTTAGTGAAGCATAGGCAGAGCAGCTCTTTCATCTGATGCCATCATCTTCTTAGGATGACACTTCCTAGCTATTTTTGTGAAATCACCTCATTTTCCTGATCCTCTGCTAAATCGAGAAGTTTTCTGTGGCTCAGACTCATTCATATTTCACATGCTGGACCAAGATGATGTCCTCAGAGTTGTTAATAGTATAAGAGGGATGGCAGAATGGTGGCAGAGTGCTCTGGTTCTTCAGCGCTCTTGTAGTTAAGCAGTTATCCTGACCTGACCATTATAACTTAGGCTGGTCTGCCTGAGGACTTCCAACGGCAGGGACGCGGACCAGCTCTACACCTCGTCCTCTTCGTGAAGTGTAAGAGAGTCCTGGGACATCCCCAGCAAGCAAACTCGCTCGCCCCTCTGCTGCTCAGGTTTTTCCAATGCTCAGGTCTTCATAGTTCACAAAGTTTTAGACTTCTGAAATGAGAAAGCTTTGCCTTAATGCGCTGCTGGTTATTAGTATTATTATGTTCGGCATTTCCCCAGCTTTCTGAGGAATAACTATTACAATGCAGTGGTTAACAATGAATGACCCAGATTATTTAACTAATTGCCTATGGACTGAAAAGCACTAATTTCAGCTGTTGCTCCCAGAAGGCTGGGACGTGCCCGTCCGAGATGTGGCTCTGCGAGGGATGACTGGTGCAGTGTCAGCAACCACACGCCCCTCCCTCGAGGCCCTGGGCTGCAGACTGCAAGTACTGTGGTTTTACTAGTAGACTGCTGAATAATTCTTTAACGGTGTGTTTCTGTGTGCATATGGACATTTCATTTAATCACAGACTCCTTCCTGCAAAGCCTGGCAGATTGGAGGAAGAGAAAGGGGCAGCATGTTCCATTTTCTTGTAAAAATAAAAATGCAGAACCAGCCATCAGACTAAGCTATTTGGATCCTGCTGTCGCAAACAGGATAGAGACACACGGGAAGAATGCTAAAGAGTCAGACCGAGCAGAACGGTTCCCAGGAAATACTTTGAAAGAAGCGAACATTTCTGTAGTGTTATGGTGCTGTAAATTTTTTTTTATGGTGAAAATTCTAAAATGGTTCTAAATTTTTTTCATAGTTGTTAGAAGTCTCTTAAAAAGCCATTGACAGTAGAATATATATGTTTACCCTTTGATTTCTTAGCTTTTTCTGTCTTTTGTCAGTGAAGAGAAAATCTCAGTCATTTTCTTAGCCACAAGTTTTAGCCGCGAGGCGCCGGCTGCCTTCCGCCCGCCCCGGCCTAGTGAGGGGGAAGGGGGCAGAGCCCCACGGGAGATTTTCTGTTTAATTTGGAAAGAGAGGGTGTAACTTTATTTGCATCTGAATCTAGGGCAGGAGGAGAAAAGCAAGCAGACCGATCCGTCTGTTCATCCGCAGCCATTCTCCGGCATTTCGGGGGGTGAATCGGGCTGCGGCGACGGCCCGGCTCGCTCCTGCTCCGCGCCCCGCTGGGCCGGCGGCGGAGGGAGCGCTCGGCGCCGCCTCGGAGCCTCCCGGGCGCGGAGCGGCCGAGTTCGCCTGGTTAAACTGCCCCCTGAAATGACGGGCCGGTAGGTCTTTATTTTTTGCTCGGCAGCAGCAGGCCCTTAGGAAGAGCCTGGCTTGCTCCCGACACGGGTGCCGGGAGCGAAGGCCCGCGAGGCCCCCCGGCACGGCATGGCACGGCACAGCACGGCACAGCACGGCACGGCGGCCCTTCCGCTTGGCACGCGTGCTGGGCCGTCCTCGTGGAAGGAGGGAGAAGGCTTTTGTTTTTTCCTTTGGGATTTGAACACAGGGATTCTCTTAGTAAACTCGGGGTGGATTTGCAGCCCGTGAATCTTAGCACACGGCTGTAGGGATTCGGCATGTGATGAAACGAGGGAAAAGAAATCTTTTATTTTAAGCCCACTAGAAACAGGAATGCTGTGACAAAGTTTGAAGCGGAGAAGCTAGCATTTTGGTTCTTTCCTCAGTAGAATATTTGAAAATAAATGGAAGCGGGTGAAGTGGTAGAGCTTCAGCAGGATGTCCAGATCTGGAGCTGAGGCTCCCTCTGCTTCGTTTGCTTTACACCCACAGCTGTGCTAAAGACCAGCTGTTGGGCTCGGGGACCTTCGCTTCTCAGAAGGTGCTACATCCCTGAGTAGGTGGGTACTTGGTGTTTTACGTTGTTCGTTTTCAGACCAAAACTGACTCTCACCATTTCCACCGTGCTGCAGACCTTCATGGGGAGGAAAGCAAGAATCACCTGTCTTTCTGACCTTAGGAGTGAGCTTAGTAGCTATGGAAAACAAAAGATCTCACAGGACCTTATCTGAGCCAAGGATAGTGCAGGCAGGTTTTGTGTAAACAGCTGCTTAGCTCAGAGTGCCTCTTCTTTGCAGACTATCAGATCCCACCCTATCCCAGCCACGCGCTCCTGATGGCCCGGGATGCTGACTTCAATCATGCGCCACCATCCCCGATGCTCTTCCACCGTCATCTCTGCTGATAGTTTCCAGGTGATCTGCAACATGCTCTGAAGCCGGCGTCTGCTCTGTCAAATTGGTTTGTTCTCTGTTCCCTGCTGGGGTTGTCAATTCTCTGTGGTGCATAAGTGCTGGTTTGTACCTGGGCCTCGTTTTGGATTGAAGCAGATAAATCCCTTGCTGAGGAACCCAGGCGTGAAGCCAGAGAGTAATGTGTGCCCAAGTCAATATCTTACAGGATGCATGGATGCAAATCGATCCATACTGCTTGGTCCACATAAGGAAAGCAATGGAAATGTAGTCTCTTTGCTCAGCTTTGGACTAGTCTTTGGTGGAAAATACAAAATGTTATTTTGTCCAAGACTTTGCAATAGGAACAAATGGAACCTGAAAGCAAACATCCAACTGATTCCCTCCACCCCTCCCACCTCTAGACGCACTTGCACTCTAAGGTGAAGTTTTGGAAGGAGAAAACCAGGGCGTTCCGCTTGTGGGGCGCTGGAGCGCACTGGGTAGCCTGCGCTGGTGCTGCATGGTCACGTGCTTTGGATACCGGCGCATTCTGTGCTTGGGGAGCAGTTGGTTAATTTAGAAGCAAAGCTGATTGAGTTAAAACTCAGTCAATTTCTAATCTCAGGGTTAAATCAATGTCAATTAATTCTAAAGTATGCAAGGGCCCTAGCATATGCATGATGTGTTTTTTTTTTTCCTGCCTGTGTTAGTAGCATTCAGCAAGCTGAACAGACACAGAGAAAATTAAAAGCAAGAAATTGGAAAAGGAAGATACTGAGCACTGAGCTGGGAGAAAAAGAAGCGACAGGAGAGGAGGTAGTGTAAGGATAACGGACAAAGGGGCGTACTGCATCCCTCAGGAAGATCAGCTCAGTAAGCATCTATTGTAGGGTAACTCTGTATGATGGTAATAATTATATAATCGTGACCTTGCAATGAGCTGTTGCAGAACTAACATGGATTTTCAAGACTTGATGTCCTCTGAGCACAGAGACCTGTCAGGTGGCTTTAGAGATCCATACTTTAGACTGGCAGAGAAGACAGCATGAAAGACAGGGACTGTGTTTCCTTAGGGGAGAGAAGGACACAATGCCCTTTTTTTTTTTTTTTTTTTTTTGGGGGGGGGGGTATTTTTCCCCAAGATTAAGACAGATACTGTTTCTGATGGCAGTCAATTCTGCCACAGAAGCTGCATCATCCTTAAGAGCTGCCTTCCAATGCAGCTGGCACTTGAAAATATCTTTAGTGAAGTGAATGCTCCAAAAAGTGCTGTGCCTACATGGTGCACCTGTGTGGTCACTTTAACTTTGAGGAGCTTTTGGTTAGTTGATCTGATGTCAGTCCTAGACAAGATTCGGGGAAAGACAGTAATGCGATTCAATTAATAACGAATGAAAGGATAGCAATATAATTAGTACTAGTCAAGAAGGCTTTGCAGAAAATGGGTCTTGTCAGACACTTTTATTCTGCATTTTAGCAGAAGCACGTATGTGGGTAAAAGCGGTAAGTATGTAAGGGCTTTGACCTAGAACAACGTCAACCTAAAAAAGTAATGCTTTATAATAATGATAAATGGATTAAGAACTGGCTTCACATCTCAAAAAGCATGATTAAAGGCAGTGAGCTGTTTTGAAGGCCTGGTCATGTTCAGCATTTTCATTTGATTTGGAGCAAACTTGAATTTAATTCTTACCAGATTTACAGATGATAGCCCTGTTGGCAGGATAGTAAACAGTACTGAGAATGGGAGAGTTGTATAGAGTGGTTTGGGCTGTTTGCTAAGCTGTCTCCTTTGAAATAAAATGTTTTCTTACACTTTAATATAAAATTCTGCAGAGCTGTACCAACAGAACAGCCAGGGACAAGGAGAAACAGTGAAGATGAGAGTACCAGCAGGATTTTACCTCTGTACATGGCCTTTGTACTAAAACACGCTCTCTGGTTCTAGTGTGCATGTTTTCAAGAGAGTGCTTAAAACCTGGGGAGGTCATTAAAATGATTCAAGGACAAAAAAAATAAATAAAAATAAAAGCTTGAGAAACATAAACAGGCTGAGCTGTTTAACTTGTCAAAAAGCAGATTGAGAGATGACTTGATTACGCTGCAGAAGAGCCTTCATAGCGAGAACACAAAGCAGCCCTTGCTGTGGAGAAGGGCATTAGGGAAAAAAAAGATGATTGAAAGCTGACGAGAGACAAACTTAAGTCACATCTTCAAATGTTGGGGAGTGAAATAAACTGCACAGGCAAATGGCAGATTCTTCATCTCTCAATACCTTCAAATCCAGACTGGATGCCTTTTTTTAGAAGGTATTCTTTGGCTAAGCATAAATGATTTGGTTGAGCACAGCATGAACTAGCAAAATCTAAGTGCTAGTCAGTGTGGAAAACTTGGCAAAGTATCTTCTGGTCCCTTCTGGTTCTTGGAGTCTGATCATCAGGGTGACTGTGCTCAAGCAAAAAATTTCTTCTTCCCAAGGTCATTCTCAGCCAGAATCTGCTCTCTAGCTGCATGTTGCACTGCAGACTTGACTGGCTGCTTAACCTTTGTGGTTTACTGCTTAATTGGAAAAAGTGCACAGAATAAATCTGGTGACACTGCAGAAAAAGTCAATATTACTTTTGCTTGTTCCAGATACTACTAACAAAATAAGACAAATAGATTTGCCAGGCAACACCCTCACAGAGGCATACTGTTTACCTCCTTGATTTACAGAGGGGTTGAAGCACAACGCTCTCCTGTATTGCCTGGAGAAGGCTGCTAATAGGCGAGTATTGCTTGTGAAATGCTTTCAGTTCACAGAGAAGCAATGCAGCTTTGTAGGTATTTATTTCCTTTCTGCATCCTGTCCTTTTCCAGGTGGTCCTGTGCTTCTCTTCCAGCTGAGGGAGTTAAAACATTCTATTTTTTGTTACATACTGACAATGAGTAATGTTTGACTGAACGGTTTAAGTGGGTTAGGAGCCTACATCCCATGTCCCTCAGTGTTACTGGTGCTTATCCTGGTTTTTCATTCTGTTTCAGTCTTGACTTGCATGCTGTGTTGGGTTGGAAGCCTGCCTTTTTGGTGAAACAGGTTCATCCCCTTCTGTTCAAGGGAAACTTATGGCAAAAAGAGAATGAAGGGAGAAAAAGCCACAGACATCTTTCTCAAGTGACTAGAGATGCTTCATTCACTTTATTAATTGCAGCAGTTGCTACGCATTCCTGCCAGGAAAGGTAGGGAGGAACGCAGGATCTCCGTCACTGCAATCACAGCTCAGACAAGGGCAGGTCAACTGCCCAGGATATCAGCTCTTTTCTTATTTTCTAGAGCTTCTCTGTTATCATCTTTTTTTTTCTTTTTTCTTTTAAATGAGAATATCCATGTCTCATATCTGTGAAAACCTTTAGGAATACTGGAAGACCAGTAACTTGCAGAAAGCCTGGAAGAAGAACTGAGAGAAGTTTGGACTTGCCCATTTACCTCAGAAACAAGGTAGTTCATCTGCCATACAGGGTTGTTGACCATTAATGAGGCTGTTCCTTATTCAGGAACGGAGAACAAGCCATTAGGTTGCAGGTTTATAGCAAGATTTCTCTTTCTGGTAATACAGATACTTGGAAAACACCGACACTCATTTTCCTCCTTGCAGCCTAAGCCAAGGAAGTGCCAAGGGCAATAGGCAAGAACCATGCTGCAATCTGGTCATGGTTTGAATGTGCCTGGTCCCCTGTCGCCAGCACCCTTGTTTGACTTGAACAGGCTGAGAGGTGTGAGGGTGTCATGGAGTACTCTGCAAATTGCGCGTTTTTCCCTCCGTGAATTCCCTTTGCATATTCAGCAGGATAGCCAAAGGCATCTGGCAGTCTACTTTGTCTCCCGCTGATGTGCTGCAGTGCTAGCAATGCAAAGATGCACATGTGGTGCTGCAGCAGGACTTACACCAGGCCAGCTGAATCGTTTCTGGTACAGTGCTCTCATATTGCCCATCTTCCACAGTGCTATCTGTCTTGGTCTTTGGGACCTTCTGCTATGTGCAAGCCAAAAGATAGATGATGGAAAGCAGCAAGCACCTTGGGTTGCTCAAATGCCTTACTCTGCCCCAAGCCGCCTTATTTTGTTGCGAGATGGAGGTGCATAGTTTTCTAAGCATGAATTTCTTCTGACATCTCTAATTAGATTATGGAAATAATCAAGAGATTTTTAAAGTATAGTTGGACAATTGAACATTTTCTGTTTTTTTATGTATATGTCACTTCGTTATTTTGACACTAGTTGAATACTAAGGCTCTCATAATAATTAACCTAAAAGATGCAGAGGGATGAGTATTCTGAGAGCAGGCACATCAGGGAGGGGTGAGAATTAATGGATGTTGATGAGTAAAAGACTGTATGTAGAGGTCAATGAGACAGAGAAATTAACTGGACCATCAAGTCAGTCTACAAGGCTGTGGGATGCTCTCTGAAAGGAACCCGGAAATCCCATCAGTCAGAGCATCCAGACTGGGCTTGTAGAGGGGACATCAATGGGAACTTCTCTCCAGTGGCTGGAGAAATGGGGCCTTTTCATGAGGCTTTGCTTTTATTGATGCCTGTATTAATATTCTTGCCTGAAGGTTTGGGTTTGGAAAACACTTAAAAATATCTGTTTTACATTTGTGTAACTTCCTGATTTATACAATGTGTTTCATACATTGCTCTAGGCACACAAACAATACAATTTGTATTTAATGTTAACCCAAACATGCATATTCTACCCTGTTAGCCCACAGGGACATACATACACATACTACACCATATGTGGGGACAGCAGCTGGTACAGCACCCTGGGGCCAGTGTGTTTACACAGTTGGAAACGTCATGATATTAGAGGAAAAGGGGACTTTATGGCTGAATTCATACAGGCTGAATGAACAGGTTGAGTTCCTGTTCTTGCAGAACACTGTAGGTGTTATTTGAGAAGTAGGAATGGAAGCATTTCTAATATCTTAGTGGTTTATTATTATTTTTTTATACCAAGAAAAGTATTTCTAGGTCAAGCCACTTTCTCCACAAATAAAAATGCTCTGCATATTTTGAACAGTTTCTTACAGATGCACCCTTGTTTCTAAAGTAGCTGGAAGAGACTTTGCCTCTTTGGTGTTCGGGGGTCCTGAGTACTTGAGGCTTGCGTATCTGGGTCACTTCCCCAGGAGTACTCTTCAAAAAGCTGGTGGGTTTCCAAGAGCACAATTACTGTGTTGCATTCTCCCCTCCATGCTACTGTCTGCCACAGTAATAATAACAAAAGGCAAAATAATCAGTAGCAATATAAGGAAGTTTGAATCAAAGGTCTGTTGCTTGAGACCTAATGAACAGCATCTTCCTTTTCAGGTTTCTGGGCAAACACCTCTGAAGGGATTTAGATATTCTGGCTTGTATAGAAAACGTGTAGCCAATGTGTTTCCAGATGCGTGCTGTATGTAAGATGAAATTTGTAGTTTCCTAACACTAGTAAAGGCAATCAGCGGTAATGGTATACATTACATATTCATTATATAACATGGTGGTTCTAAGAAACACAGACTGCTGGAAAAGGATTAAAATAGCAGCTGCTAATTTCAGAGCCTTTGAAGACTGAACCCAGGAGGAGAGAGAACCCACTTAAGTCCCTTTTGGGCTCTGGCTGAGGGTGTGTGTGAAAGGACTAGTTCTCTCTGGGTTTTTTTCCAGTACTGACCCTTTTCCAGAGTGGCCTGTATCAAGGAATATTTTGGCTGTGCCTCAGTATTTCCCTGTTGCCTATTTGAGAGGTTTCCTCTATCTGCAGCACTCCTAATGCCGTCTGGCCTTTTCCTTCTCTTCTGATGCTTTGAAGCTGACCAGGAATTATGGGTTATTCCTGCTCCTCCCAATCTGAGAGAGCAGTGCAGAATTTAAGAAACATTAAAGGCACAGCTGAGTTGTGCACCTCAGCTCTGTCTGTAGTTACTGCTGCTCTGTTCATGAGTTGGGTTGCTCCACACGTGGGGCCAGTGTGTATGCACCTGTGCTCAATGCGTAATTAATTGATACAAATGGTTAAAGTAACTAGGGTGGTATGTATGTTTTGAGTGTCTGCTGGGCCTTGGCTTGCTGGAATACCAGGTTTGTCCCAAAGATGACGGAGCTGTAGTTGAAGCAGGGCTGAGTGATGAAACACGTGACTGCCAGATTGCCAGGCTGATCTTCTGAAAGGCCGTCTTTGCATTTCCTTGACTCTGTTATTCCAAAAGAGAACGACGGCTGACTGCCTTTTCTTCACTTCTGTTTGTAGATGGAGATGGTCGGAGACTCAAAGGAGCCATCCAAAGGAGCACAGAAACTGGACTAGCTGTTGAAATGCCCAGCCGGACCGTCCGTCAAGCCAGCCATGAATCCATTGAGGACAGTATGAACAGCTATGGATCAGAGGGAAAGTAAGTCATTGAAAGTGAGCTGCATAATCACTTGTGGGATGCTCTGATCTTGCTATACCTATTTTCCTCCAGTATGATAGATGATGTGGGTTTTTTTGACTTGTCTGTGCTGCAGGTATACTGCCCATTCAATTAGAGCAGAGCGGGTCTCTCTCCCTGCATAGCTGGCACATACTTCAGCTGTTTATGGACTTTTCTTTTTTTTTAGTGTCCTCATTATTCTGAGCTGAAGCAGGTACCCATTACTTTTAACAGCTTTGCCTTTAGAAGAGTAGTTCAGGGTGAATAGCTGAGGATCGTTACTGGCAATAAATTATAAGCCAGGAGCCTTTAGCATGTTGAAAAATAGCTGTATGTTTCCCCTCTTCCAAAATAGCCTTTTGGGCAAAAAACTGTGCCAAGGAGTGCTGAGGTGATGAAAAGGATACAAGTAGCAAAATGATCATATTGATATCAAAATATATATTTAGAAGCGTCTGTATATTTTGGTAACAAACTCTTTTTCCATTTAATCTTGAGTTAGTGTTCTCAACAAATGTATATTAGAAATGTTTTTTGACCCTAAGAACAATTATAACACGTTTTCTTGCATATAGGTTTTATACCTGAATGCAAAGCACAGGAACCTATGTCTAGAATTTTAGGGTCTGACTTGACCCAAATTCTGCTTTTTGTATTCACATATTTTGAAGTAATATATTATCATCATTTTATTAAGATGACCATTTGTGGGAATTCTTGAGAGGGAAAACCCATAGAAGGGGGCAGAGGGGAATATGTATCAGTAGATTCCATCCTTCTAGGTGTGAGGCCAAAATATTTGTATACCTAAATCAGGTACTGCTTAAGTACTATGCTTGGCTTCTCTCTGGGCATTCTCTCCTGTCCTCTGTGGTATTCCAGATATGCTGTGCTACTACAAGGGTAGAAGAGTGTAAAGGCTCTCTCAACTAATGCCACTCTGGTGTTAAATAAGGCTGTAAGTTACAAGAGCTTTCTTTAGCTTTAGAAGTAGGCTAACCCTAGAAAAGCATCATGGATCTGCACTAAAGGTTGGGAATAGTAATGAGAAGTCAGTCTGTGATGGAAATCTTGCCACTCCTATGCTGGGAGGCACTTTGTCTCTCTTGTGAGCTGTTGTCTCTGGAGAAATATTCCTACTATACCACCAAAATCCTGTGGTTTGGAGTGCTGCCTCCACTACAAAGTTTAGAGGATTAATGATTAAATTCAGTCACTTGGCAGTGTGGGGCAAGAATCCGCTTTCCATGTGTAGGAGAACGCTTTCCTTTTCATAATTATTTAACTTACCCTTCTGGGAACGGGGTATGGTTCTCCCAAAGGCCTGTGGCCATTACGTATACTGAATGCTTCGACTGGTCTTTCAACAAAATAATACACTCATGCAAGTACTGTTTTACCCTTGAGGCAAGGAGCATGTAGCTAGCAGCTCAGCGAAGAGAAATCCTGTCTTGCAATCTGAATATGTTTGTTAGAACAAGTCTAACATGCAGTATTAGAATCTCAAACACTGCCAAAACATCCTCATTAGCCCCTCCGCGAGGGATGGGGCAGTTTCTCCTCTTACTTCTCTGGAAGTTGTGATAAATAGCTCTTGAATGTTTTATTCCTAGGCAGGATAATTGATCTCCTCTGGAAAGCCCTTGGGAGTTGCACTTATCTGTCAGAACCACAAGCGATAAGCAAACAGGGTTGAGAGTACAAAGAACTAAGAGGGCTCTGTTCTCTAGGAACATGGTGGGAGGGGAGTTTCTTCTTTCTTCTCCCACAGCAAGGAAAGGAAGTGTTTGGGGAATAGCTTCAAGGGGCAGATTTTTTTCCTGCTAGATCAGGTTTCTACTGGCTTCTCTCACATGCTGCAGCTGTGTTCTGAGGGAAGCGATGTGAAGATTCATATGACTGCACTGGTTATGGCAAGTTTATTTTCTTATTGATGCAGATTCTTTTAGGTCAGAGACAGTTTTCACTAGTGACTAGCAAAACCCAGTTTTCAGAAAGACGAGATTGCCCTGTTTTTTCTTACCCAGGCTTCTCTTCGGTAAGTTCACACAGTGGAGTCAAATTTCATCTTCCAAAGTTCAATGTGTTTTCTTAATGCTTTTCAAGATAAGGACTAAGAGGACACCTTCCAGAGGTGACACACTGAAACAATCAAGGATTGGAGTTGAACTTTGCTGCAGAAGGCCTTAAATACCTGTTCTCAGCCATAGACAAGCATGCTTTAAAAACTGACGTTAGGTTTGACTCGTTTCACATTTATTACAGTTAACCACCAGCTAGCTACATTTAGCTGAAACTGCTCTGCTTCAAATACAAAGAGTCAGTGGAAGAATTTTTCCATGCCACATAATTTGAGCAGTGCTGTTTATACCAGAACACCAGAGTGCATAAAACAGAGATATTTTTATGAAGAGGCTTTCATTATATAAGAATATGCTTCTCTTCAAATACGCTAGGCTCTTCCTGGCATATTCCCATATTTCCTTCAAGAAAATACTTTGGGGTTTAACCTGAAAACTAAAATATACTGAAGATTAACTGGTCTAAAGGATGCATCTTCTGGAATTTAAGATCATACAGAATGCCAGGAAGGTGCATGACAGCGTCAACACACTGCTCTATGGCTTTAATTTTTGTCACGCAAAAAGTCCCCCAGCCATTACTGCCTTTTAATACTGCACAGTCATTGTGCACTAGTGTAAGAAATCAATATAATAAAACTCGATATGAAATGTTACAAAAGGGAAAGGTAGCATTTATTTTAAACAAAACTTTTCGGTCATTCACACCCTTCCTAGATTTCACTCGCACATTCTCACACCCACGTGCAAGTGCCAGGGTACGTGTATCCAGGAGGTCTGGCCAGGCTTGCTTATGTGCTACAGAGAGGACAAGGGATGCAATCTGCTAAGTCCTCACTATGTCTTCTGAGTTCTTCTTGAGCAATACCAGTGCTTGAACGGTCTTTTCTACCTTCTAGGACTTGCCCATTATTATGGGGGGATCTTGGTTACTTCAGCCCCCATGAATCTTAATGCTGGTACCTCTTTTTTTTCTGTGTTTTGAGGATCTGTGCAGTTATAGCCTGTCTTTTTATGATATGCTCTCTAACCTTGTTGTCCTCCTTCTGTCGTCAGAGCACAGGTGGTCTGCTGCTATGTTGTTTATGTTTTCAGGCACACAGATGTTTCCATTCGTAATTCATCCATTAATCTTAATATTGGTTACAAATCTCTACAATAGTATTTTCTTCTAGGTGTGTACTTAATCTGCGTGACAGGACAGTAACCCACTGTAGCAAGTGCCTACTAGGCTCTGTCACGACAGCACCGAGATTATTGCAAGGATAAAATTTGGCAGATTAGAGTAACTCCCAAAGAATCTTGAATCACTGGGATTCAAGAGTTCCAGTTCCATTCTAGCTCTTGGACAACTTAATTTTGTTTTGGCTGGATTTGGCTGCAGCTGCACAAGACCATGTTGCAACAGTCAGAAAGCAAGATTCTGGACTTATGTGTACCTTATTCTTGCCAACCACTTTCTTTCTGAAAAATGAAGCAGAAAGACAAAAATGGATCTGGAACAAAAGATTGCTAGCTGCCTTAGTTCCTAATACGTAGTACTCGTAGGTTTTTTTGTTCTTACTGACTACTGCTGAGATGATTAATTTACAGGGAACTACAGCAATTTTTCTTGCCTTAGAAAAGTGCAGCAGATGATGACTAGCAAAGACTTCGAGGAGTGTTCTTGTAATATCTGAGGAGATTAGCCTTCCTTGTCCAGCAAGGAAGCATCTTGTTCATCATACTATCTCTTTTTCCCCTAATCACGAGGGCAGTATCTGCTGGGGCCTTACTCAAAGCTGCCATCACGAAGGGAGCTGGGCACATTCCTGCTGTGCCCTAGCCTCAGCACAATGGACCTGCTGAGCACAAGCATCTCACAGTCATGGGGTCAGTTGTGTCTCTTACTGTTTCTGTAAATTACAGCTTGTGCGTGCAAGGAATCACTTATCAGCACTGACCAGTGCTGATAAGGCTAATTTGAACTAATGTCAAGACTAAGACTGGGATAAATGCCTGCCCTTGCCTACTTTCCTCTAAAGCAGTAACTAAAAGGAAGCTGGGGAGAGTAATGGTCTGGCTTGTGACAACATGGCCATGTTAAAATTCACTTTCTTTCATCAGAACTGCCACAATGTCCATCTTTGTTTAAGAATTGTCAGAAGACTGCATCCTAGAAGCTGCTGGTCACCAGCTAGAAGATTCATATCACAGTTATTCCTTTAGTGCCTTTTTTTCAGTATCCAAAGCCAGGAGACTTCTAGACTCTTTTATGGCAAGTTCGTTTCAGGGCTCTGCTATTATGCAGGCCTTTTAAAAATAATGAAATGTGGTACTAATACAGTTGAGCCTGTAAGAAAGCAAGGGCTGGAGGTCTCAAGAAAAGCTGACCAGGGGAGGCAAGGAGGATTCGTTCTGTAATATGCCAGGAAAAGAATTAGCCTTTTCAGCAACAGCAGATCTTTCATGTTGCTAGGCTTGGCCAGCATGGCTCAGAGAGGATGCTGTCTTGCAAATGTTTTAGTTATAACACTGAATGCTGTGAATTTGCAGAGTGGAACTGCTTGGGAAAGGGCAGAATTACTTGGAAAGCAGGCAGCCACCTTACTTGTACTTCGTATGCCTGAGACAACTTGTGATCTCTGAAAAAGGAACTTGCCTGACAAGGTGGGGAAGGGAATGGGGGAGGTCTTTGTACAAAACTTACTGCACAGTTTTTATAGCTTGGTTTAGGTGGCAGAATTCATACAGCAGAAGGAACTTGAGGTACAAATGGAGTACAGTGTGTTATAGCACATAAGACAGTACGTCACAGTGCTAAAAATGTTGCAGAAAGTGGAGTGGCCAGGAAAGTAGATAAGCTTGTTAAGGGGCAGAGACTGGATATTGCCTGCCTGTGAAAAGAGGTGAGTGATTCGTGCTGTTACGTTGACTTTAGATATTGCAAGGATCAGCATTTCCAGAAAACCTTTTGCAGTGGAGGTTCCTACAGTATTTGCATCAACTTTGACAGCCCATCATGCTGCGCTTGTGTACCTGGTCCCAAGGCACCAGGACACTGTAGTCGGATGTGCATTGTGTTAATAGTTCCTGATGTGCACAATAAATATTTTAAAGGAAGAGGCAGTGGACGTTAGACCAGTTCCACCTTTCTCCTTAGTTGATAGTTATCTGTTTGGCTTCTATACTAATTAGATTCAACTTAAAAGAGCTTAACGTGCACTGTGGATGAGTGTGATTATTCTAAAGTATATTACTGCTCCCTGAAATCGGAGGATTTTTTTTTTTTAAATTCTCTGACAAAATGGCTATCAAATGTTATCAGTCTGGGAGGAGACATTTTTCTTTCCTTCTGGATGAAGGGAGCACAGCAGAAACCAGCGACAGTGATGCCGTACCTGGTTTCTAAAGATAGAGTCAGAGAACCTCCCTGTGCAGTAGATGTGGAAGTACAGCAAATTTGTTAGTTCAGCTGTGGAGGTTTAACCGCTGTTTTCTGTGGCATAGCTGTGTTTAGGCAACTTGCTTATTAACTGTTGGTGCCCTAAAGTGTTTGAGTAAAAAAATCTTTTAGGAGTATTTGCAAGGAGAGAATAATGGTTCCTGAACCCCAGAAATGCTCCAGCCCAAACAAATTCCATGTAGGTATGAGCCACCATGGAGCTCCTCTTTAATAGTGTGTCACTTCTGAAGGCTTGAATTAATAGCAAATAGGCGGTTGTGTGGATAGTATGAATAAACCCATGAAAACTCAGTTGGTTAGAGCATGGTGCTGCTAATGCCAAGGTCAAGGGTTCAATCCCCGTAAGGGCTATGCTGAGGGTTGGACTAGATGATCTCCAGAGGTCCCTTCCAATCTTACCATTCTGTGATTCTCAGAAAAGCACAAAACAAAATGTTACCTTTTGAAAATAGCTGTTTACTGTTTGTACTAGGGGGTGGTTGCATTGCAGCAAGCTGTGTTCACCGTTACCCCCCACAGCACTGGAGCAGCACACCATTGCAATGCCCTAGTGTAGTGAAGAGGCTCATGGAGATTTGGGCCAAGGAGGACACAAAGTCTTCTCACAATAACCTGGTTCTTGCCAAAGCTGTGTGACAAAAGGGTGTTGTGCCTAACCTGCACAGGGAGCAGAAGTACCTTGCAGCAGCAAGTATTTAGCTGCTACTAGCTGGTGCAATTGAGAGCAGTCCCAAGGTCTTGTAAGATGGAATTAAAAAGCAGTGTATCAAAAGCAAAAGAATGAAAATACTCTGGCCTGTCCTTTGAAAAAACAACTCATAAATGCTGATGAGGAATGATGTGCAAAGGGAAAGGACTGGAAAGGATGGTTTGGGAGGAAGAAGCCAGTGTAGTTAAACACAAGGACAGAGCCTCTAGGGAAGGTTTGGTATCTCCATCACTGTATGGCTTTGGCAAACCTCTGTCATGAAGGATGTAGGCAAGGCTAATCTGATCTTGGGACCACTGTGTGAACTAGGTGACCTGTGGATGCCCTTTCTTGCCCTCTTTGTACAAGTTTTGCAATGTCCTGGCAAGCTGGATCTGCAAATGCTTGCAGCAGCATAATGATAGTACCTGGCATACAGCAGCCCAGAAGCAATTTAAAAATAGATCTGTAAAGAGGTCACACAAACTCCACATGGATGAGGAAAGAAATTAATGAAACATTTTCCCTAAACGTGTCTGTGCTGTTACACACTCTGCATGCTAATGTACAGTGAGCAACAGCTTGGGGTGAGGAAGCCACTGAGTAGAGCCATGTACGCAGTATGAGAAGGATCAAACAGGTATTCTGAATTCTTGTACCATTTTGCATTGAAATTGGCATTGTCTGTTACTGAGTATTACTACTGAGTATTCAAAACATGATCAGTTTTCAAGCAAACTTTGAAAAACCAGCTCCCAATATGAATACATCTAAAGGGTGGTCTCACAGTGAAGAAACCAACTGCATGATGATTTGTACACAGAAAAGAAGGGCACAAATTTTGCAGTGTGTGGACTAGGAAATGCTACTGCCATAAAAGAACAGAGAAGCAAGCAGCTGGCAAAGGGCCTTTAAGCTGCTC
Organism: Rhea pennata; assembly: GCF_028389875.1. Lineage (NCBI taxonomy): Eukaryota > Metazoa > Chordata > Aves > Rheiformes > Rheidae > Rhea > Rhea pennata. Next base: position 7,499,335 of record NC_084678.1, read on the forward strand.
CTAAATTATACTAGAAAGGGCAGATTTCATATGCCCTGACCTACAGCATCTGCAACCCAGGAGTAGGATCTTCAGAGACTGCTGCACAGATTTTGTAAATAATCAGGATTATGAATATTGCCTTAAACAACAACAACAACAAAAAACCCCAGCCAACAGCTAGGCAATTTCAGCCCCGGCTTCCACACAATTCCAAAGAGAGTTGAAGGCATAATCTTGTTACCTTCTTCACGAAGTCAGGAGTGATAATGACAGATGAATTTTGCACGTGTGGTGCATACGAGTGTTCCGTGCAGGTCTGCCAGGAGCCCAGGAGCTTGGGCCCACAGCTCTGCATTACAGTCGTAGCCTTGCACGCTGGTGTCTGCGTGATCTTGTCTCCCTCTCGTGGGTGTCCAAACGACTGCAGCGATAGCAATTATCCCCCGCTGGCTCGAGGTGTGTCCACACTGCGATGCTGCTATGCCTTCAGTGTGGCCTGGATGGATTCAGGCTAGATGCAAACTGGCTTGTGTACCAGGAACAACATGAAATGGCTTTTTTTCTGTTGCATCTCAAATGGATTTTGCAGTCTGGGCTGAGCCTTATGGTGCTGCTGGTACCTGAACTGACAACCAATGCTGCTACAGGTCCCTGCTGCTGCAGCTCTGTCCAGACCCGTGGTGGTGGTGTCAGAGGCCCCAGGATCAATAGCATCTGGGTTGTCTTGAAGCTGATGCCTCAGTTGTGCTCATCTCCTTACCTAAAGCCAAAGGCTATGTTTGGCAGGTCCTCAAGCAAAGCTGCCCTTCATTTGCCCTTGTCACCTTCACCCAGGTTGCTGAAAAACAGCAAAACCTGCAGCCTTTAACTTCATTAAAATCACTCTGATTCAGCTGTGGCAAAACAGAGCCCATGAATCATGATTAGTGAAAGTGGAGGGCCAGAGAAGAGATAATTAATTTCTGTTTCCTGTTGAAAAAGCTGTGTTGCACTTGCTCAGTGGAGAATTTGTGCCCTTTAGACAAAAAGCTGACAAGTGTCACCTGTTAATCTTCTCCTCTTGCTGCTGTTCGTCAGTGTGAGATGGTGCCACAGCAACAGCCCCGGTCCCCAGGGCCTTGCTAGTTATGACAGTTGCTATTTGCAAGTCAGTTGCAAAATGCTCCCTCTTTATTCCTGCTTTATTTTTAGCACTTCTTTTTAGATTGAAGTAAAAAAAAAAAAATATACCATTCTGGTGATAATCAGGTTGCAGCCTTTTCTTCCCTTAAGGTGGAGTGATTCTGGGGGGAAGAGGCAGGGGTTTAAATGACTGAAATCGAAAACTTTCCCACAGTCTGGCTTCTAGGCAATGAAAAACAAAAATGCCATTCCAGGTTCACTGCAATGCATGTGAAAACCCCTCTGTTGGCCAATTTCTCTTCCTACTCGCTTCCCTTACGGGAAGAGCAAACGAGCGATGTGGCAGGTCTGTCCTGCAGGTCTCAGAATCGCGCCGTGAGCAGCCCCTTTGCCTCAATAGCCTGAGCTCTTCTTTGAGCACTCGACATACACACCTTGATGAGCAACATTTGAGCATCCTAAACTTGACCAATGCAGCTAAATGACTCCTGCTGTTTTTTTTTTCTTTGCATGCCTACTAGATTTCTACAGTTTTATTTTCCCCTTTTCTCTCCTCTCCGGGGAGAAGCAATAGCTTTTGTGGAGGTAGCACGATTTTTCCAGAGGGAAATCATTTCCATTCCATGGTTATTGACAGTGTCCAAATACGTGTTCAGGAATCACTCAAAGCCAAGGAGCCGGATTCAGAGCTGCTGCTTCTTATGTCTGATAACGTGACGCTGTAAAAAAAATCAGCCTCTGTGCAATGTAGTAGCCAGTTGCACCAGCTAACGGTATAGTCCATTAAAGAATTAATTCCCTACATCTTCCTCTCCTGGCCAAATATAAAAACAACAGGGAACACTAAAATGACTAATGTAATTTTGAGTTTTGCATAGTTCTAGTAAACTTATAGACTGAAAGTGTTATCAGAACTGCCTGAGTCTTGACCTTGGTGTCTGGTTTTGGATGGACTTCTGCCTTTTCTCTAAACTCAGCCTTAGTGTTGCAAAGCAATAGCAGCTTCATTTGTTCCAGCTACACAGTTACTCTCCTTGCAGGTGTCTGGACAACTGTGTCATGTGCTCACAGGCACAGCCCTGGTGTCCCTGTAGCAATTTCCCTCATTCTAGTCTCACTCTGTAATTTGTACTGACAAATGTTCACTGTTTCAGCATGGTCCTCAGCCCTCCTGCTTCTGAGACATGTGTGGTGGTAATCACCATGTTGGAGCTTACCTGGGCTGAGTTAACCAGCAACGGTAGCTTTGCAAACACTTCCAGTTTCTGTTGGTTCCCCTTTAGCCCAACAGCTCTCTTACTGCTGTTGCATACTGCTCCTCGTGCTCTTCTGTGCTTTTCTCCCATACTGGAATGTCGTCGATGCAGGCTGCAGCATCTGCTGCTCCGTTAACACGTGCTTTCGTTTCCTAGGGAGCTGCTCAGCTGCTAGGCAGAGCCTCTGGGAGCAGTGCTGCCCGGAGGAGGTGGTGGTTTGGTGTGCAGAAAAACATGTGCAGTTTCTCTCCAAACACACGGCAAGTACAGACAAATATTTGACGTTAGCCTTCACCAGAACTTTCTCCCCAGTTGAGAAACAGTCTCCTGTGGCATAGTTATTAAATTATTTTGAGTCTGCAGGTGGGCAGAAAGATCTCTCTTCTATGCTCTCCTACAGTGATCAGTGGGTAGAATTTCTCCGGATGATCTTCTCCCTGCTTTGCACAGCAGTAACCCAGTCAAACCCCGCCACGTGCTCTGCCTTTGGGGAGACCTTTCTGAGACCCAACCCTGGGTATGTTTTGGGCTGCTTTAACTCTAGTCTTCACTCAGTCCCTGGAATTTTCTTCTATTATTCTTATGCCAGGCATCATCTTAATGAGAGCAAGCACATCTGCTTTAGCTTGCAAGGAGCATTTCTCCTGAACTGTTACAAGTTCTGTCTTGTCAGGTTGTTATTTACATGCTTGTGCAGGTCACATACTCCCTGGGGTAGGAGTAAGACCTAAGTTTTACCCATTTATCTTTCACAAGTCGAAGAGAATGGGGGGAAAAAAAAAAAGGTCTGGCTGTTAGTCTGTTCGTATCTCTCTCGGGTCTCCTTTTTCTTGAACTATCTGTGATTCTCTAAGCACTAGTTTTCCTCCTTTTTTGACTTTCTACAGGCAGCTCCAAATGCCTGAGCCAGCAGACTCGAGGAGTCCCTCTCGTCTCCATGGGCAGAGTGCAGTAGAGCTCACTTGATCCCTCCTTGCACATGCAAATAATGAGCCTCATAAAGCCCGTCTGGCTCCGGCCCCCCTCCCCTGTCCTGTGTCCCTGTCCCCGCAGGTTTCAGCAGCCCTTGGGATGTCTCTATGTGTGCAGTGTGTCCTCAAGAGCTGTGCCACACACTGAGCACCTCCATCCTGCTCCTCGGGCCGCGGCAGTGCTCCATCCGGGCAGGCTCCCGTCCAGGCAGGCTGGGAGGTAGGAGCTGTATGCCAATGGAGCAGGTGGCAGCCCCTCGCCGGCTTTCCCCTCCCGGGCAAGCAGTGGCACTGGGAATGGGCCTCACATAGCTGGGACACTGGTGACACAGCCAAAACCACTTAATGCCAGGTATAGGGTCCTGCTCTTTCTGTTGTACCTGAAAACCTCACCAGGGAGTTTTGTGCAAACAGTCAAAAAACACTGAATCCAGGGAGGCTTTGGGGAAAATTCACCCCCTGGAAAGGATCCATCTCGAGGCTTTGCCTTTCAAGATGTCAAGACGCGCTCCTGTCTTGTCCTTCATGCACAAAGATGACTTTTATGAAGAGCTCAAGGGCAGGTTTTTGCATGCTAAGCACTCAGCAGCTCCCTGCGTAACGGCGATAACTATATTTCCCGAAGAGCGCAGATCAGTACAGAATGAAGGTGCAGTACTCTCAGGAAAAACTGGACATTTAATTTGTGGCCCCTGTCACAACACGTGGAGCTATCCTGGAAACCTGTTGTTTGTTCCTGCGTTTGTGGCATGCCCTTCAGCCACACGTGTAGTGTGATGCTGAGGTCTGTATGCCAGCTTCCTCCTTACTTGTGAGAATAAAGAAATATTCCCAGCAGGCTGAGACCAGCTCTGCAAATAGCTAATGAGAGCTGAAATCTCAACCTGGAATTAACACCATTATAGCTGAATAGGATTGTAAAAAAAATCTTTTAAATGTCTTCTAAATGTAAATGTCTTGCAGGAGGGAGTCAATGAATCTTTGTGGCTGACTCAGTTGTGTGTGTGAGCTTGAAGTCCCCAGCCCTCCCTGAACACAGAGTTTCTCGCTGAGCTCATTTGTACCATTTTGAGGGTAAACTGGGGAGAACATTTGGCCCTCCTCGTGGGTTCATTTCTAAGAAATGAATTTTGGGAAGCAGTGAGCTGAATCACTACATCTGTAACTGCCCCTCTCCAAGAACGTTTGGAAAAGTGCGAGATGTTTGTAATTTTTGCCTAACGTCCTTAGGCAGCAGCTTCTCTGGGAGGAAGAGGGCAAGACTCAGGGCAATTGCGTAGATATCCCTGGCACACAACTCTTGACGTATGTTTAAGCTGCTGTGTCACAATTTGGCAGGTGCCAGCAGTATGAGTAGAGGTGTCTAATGATGGCCTCAGGCCATTAGCACCTATTGAGGCAGCAAATTTTTCCATGACCCGTGATACAGTCATAGCTGCGTAACCCTGCATTTGAGAGCAAGGCAGTATCTGCCCCTGCAGTACTCTCAGGTAAATTTTGATTTGTATCAATGTGCTTTTAATTGGCCTTGACCCTTTTGCATTGCTTTATTAACATGCAAGTGTGGCAACTGGCAGTCTGTAGTCCTGCTGCAGATGAGCCACAGGTGCTCCACGAAGAGGTTCAGAGCCCGTGTCCCTCAACAGCTTTGGTTTCGCTGCTGTGAGGTGCAGTACCAGTGGAGCCAGAGTTTGAGGGTGTCGTCCCTGTAGCTATGCACAGATGTTACGGAGCCTCTTTATGATTGTTTCAGACCCAGGAGTGGGCGCAGGTGTGAAATGCAGCTGGTGGGTGTGATGATGCTTTTGGTGTTGAGTGGCGGGGAGTGGGGCCCTCTGCTCGGTAACGGGGTGCATCACTCTGCATGAGGGGAGAAACAAATAGGAAATTCAGTCCCAAGGGAACTGATGTCAGCACCCCTAATCTCACTTTTGACTCCTACTCTATCTGTGTTATTCCCTTCCAAAAAAATGAGCTTTGAGAAAGGATGGCTACCAAGAGAGATCCTGTAAACCAGCCCAAGAAGCTGCTCAGATCATAATGCTGTCTGGAGGAGATGGCAGGCAGCATCTGAGCCTGAGATGGCAGGGAGGCTTTCCCTTTAGATAATTCATTATAGATAAACAAGTATTAACTAATGGGTGACTACAACCACTAATAGGTGGGTTTATTGAGGGTTTTTTTGTTTTTGTTTTTTTTTTCCACAAAGAGAGGGACTTGAAATGGATCCTGTGCGACCAGAATGCCTGGGAATCAGTGAGTTTTATAAAGGAAGAGGCTTCTGCAGATGCCATCATTTCAAAAATACATTAAATCAGGCTCTTTAATTACTAGGTTACTTTAAAATGCAAGTTAATCACTTGACAAATTCAATTTCTTTTACAGCTTGAATTTCAGTGGTGTCCATCTGGCATCTGCTGGGCAGTTTAGCGACTTCCTGGGGAGCATGGGCCCTGCACAATTTGTTGGGCGTCAGACCTTGGCCACCACCTCGATGGGTAAGGAGCGCAAAGATGTTAGGTGGCTTTAATTTAATCCCTGATGAACCACTCCTACAAGCCACCTGATAATGTATCCGGTATCTGCTGCTCTACCATTCCCCAGCTCAATTTCTCAGTTAAATTAAAAAAGCTTGGCTGAAACATTTTGCTGATTTCTGCTAATATGGTAGTAGCAGGAGAACAGCAGTTTTTTGCTTTCTTCTGTCAGAGCTGAAAAGCATAGGTTAGATAAAATGCACTAAAATCTTGAAAATGCATTCTGTGCATCTTCATGTTTTTCTTGTTCTCTAAGATCTACTAGGCTCTGTAAACATTTCCTTATGGTGCACCATAACTATATTTTCCAAAGCAGCTTGCAATTCTAGGTGCTCCATTTTGGGAGGGATTAGAGGCTAGCTGTCACCCAAGAATGTGAGACTGAGTCACCAGAGCCATGTCAGAGGGCTGAAATTAGAGATTGCTTTTGAAAATGTGGGCTTGAATTACTGCAGAGCTGCTCCAGAGTAACGCAGGAGGAAGTCAGGCACTTAGGGCCTACAGTTTGTTACAGCTTATAGCAGGCATGACATGAGAATTGTTATTTCTTTTTTTAAAAAAGCATTTTATTAGCCTACAGATGTATAGTTTTGAAAGCTTCTGTCTATTTTGACGTTTTGGTTTAGGGGATGTGGAAATTGGCTTACAAGAGCGAAATGGGCAGCTAGAAGTGGATATCATTCAGGCTCGAGGACTGACGCCAAAACCCGGCTCCAAAACACTGCCAGGTAGCATGCTTTGACCTTCTAAAATAATTCACTGAGCCCCAGCCTCCTGTGATGCTTGTGAATAGGTAAAATTTTGGTTCTGCTTGCTTTCTGTGAGAATAAGCTTCTATGTCTGTATATGGCATTGAAAATAAGACCAGTTGAGCAAATCTTTTCATTACTGTAAATGCAATCTTTAGAGAGAACACTATCTTTTCTAAAGTGAGCTTGAAGATATTTTCGTATTTGACTATATTTGTTTTTTCCAGCTGCTTACATTAAAGCTTACCTGCTAGAGAATGGCGTGTGTATTGCGAAAAAGAAGACAAAAGTGGCTCGCAAATCATTAGACCCTTTGTACAATCAGGTGTTACTCTTTGCTGAGAGCCCCCAGGGCAAAGTATTACAGGTAAGATGAGCAAGTCTCAGGTCTTCCTATCTGTCTTCTACCTCTGCTGGAATATATTAAGTCTGGCAAAGGATCTGAAGAATTAATACTGATGAGAAAACATTAATGCTTTCATTGAACCGACTGCACTCAATCTGAACATAACAAGTGGAAAGGAAAAACTTTATTCATACTTGAACTGATTCCTATTTGACACCCTGCCAGGTAACATGAAAAGGTTGGTTCCCTGCCAGGAAAAGGTTGATTTTTTTTTCCCCTATTAGGAGATAGATGGTATCTGTAGCAGCTAAACAGTCTCACAGCACAGAATATCTTCTGCATTTATATGTATTCAGAGCACTCTGTTGTGTCATCATGCAATCACATATCTTACCTCTTTCTACCTTTGTTCTTTTACTGCCATATATTTTCTGCCATACTACTCGCATTTTCAATCCTGCACCTATGTTTCCAGAGGAAAGAGTGATTCACATCATTAATTCATATCTGAATCATTTGCACCCAGAAAACCCTGGCTAAAATCCAGTGGTAATCCTGATGTAACTAATCTGTGACCCCACTGGCCTGTGAATTGCCAGATAATCTGATGGATCCTTCTCCTGAACAGATTCCTCAAAGCTGTTTCCCCCATTGCAGCCAGAGGGCATGTTTTTGATTGAGGTGTGATGGGGCGTAGCTTGGCCTGCTCTTGCCTCGTGTGGGTTTCCTTACCTTCAGCCTTGCTGCCAATTGGACCTTCATCCTGACTTCTTTGTGGAGCACAGCAGTGTTGCTGTCATAGGGCAGGAGGGAATGATCAGGCAGTCCAAGGTACCTGCAAATCAGCTTGTAAAGGATGTTGTTGAAGATGGTAAGAATTATTGATTTTTGTCCTCAACAAGGTAAGTAGGCAGCAGCATTTAAAGAGAAGCTGAGTGTGAAACATAACACTGGTCTCTGTTTCAGAGGGGTGAGCAGCTGGATCTCTCAGGTATGGCCTCCAAGTGTGAGCTGGGAGAGCCCAGCTGCTCCTGGAAAAGGTCGTCAGTGTATCCGGTGTTGTCTGTTGTGGGCCAGCATTTCAGCTTCTGGCATCCACTTTGGCTGAGTTGCCACAAGTCTTTGCTGTTGCCTTTCTTTTTTCACTAGACTCGGATAGCAGGCCAGTGAGAAATGCTCTCACCTAGTCTTGGCCTCAGTAAGAAATGCTACCAGGTTTTGTTGAGCAGTGCAACAGAAATTGAGAAGCAGGCCATCAAAATAAATGTCAAAATTATGTCCTTTGTAAGGCCTTCTATGCAATCTCTTAACCATGTCCTTACCTTTGCAGCAGTCCTGGTAAAGAAGGGCTGTCCCCTTGCAAAGAAGGTTGAACTTTGCCTACATCTCTGCAATTCTGCCTTTCCCTGCCCCACTCCATTTATTTACATCTTTCAATTTGTCTTAAAGATCAATTTCAGTCTTGTTGGAACTTTCTCAGAGATAATAAAACTGGGAGAATGGTTCTCTGCCAGTTGACACTCCACCAAACCGACTTTCTGCAATGTATTGCTCCATCCCATGCCAAATCTTAGCGTGCTAATTTTTGGCTTTTAATTGACATTCATTGTCTCTCCGACCTCATTTTACAGAAAACTGTAATGTTCTGGTTATTCTGAGCCTAGGGAAAGAAGCTGTTAGGATTAGCCAAAGGTCACTGGTCACCTTCATAACCCATCATGCTCATGTTCTCCTCTTCAGAACACGGACTCACTCTGGAGTCAGTCGTCACCTTTGTCTTGAACCACATAGGACCATTTGGTCACCTGAAGATCTCCAGCATGTTTAAGCCCATGACCCTCACTACATCTGTTGTTCCACCCACTGGTCTCCATCATGTCGTAAGTGTGATTCAGCTTTCCCTGCTTGTCTGTGCCAGCTCTCTTTCATTTGACCTTCCTCTGCACCTTCAAGCCTTTCTCCACAGTCTGTTCTGCTTTCCCTGCATGCCACCCATGTGTGCCCCTTACGTCACCACTCTTGCTTGCCAGTGCTCAGCCTCTGCTCTTTCTCCAGGTGAGTAACCATGCCTTGTTGCCATCTGCCATGTGTCACGAGGTCTGAATAAAGGAATTGAGACATGCTCTTTTCCTCAGACTGTTGGCTCTTGACTCAAGCTATTGCCCACCATTTTTTTATTGGTTCATTTTATCAGTTCAGGGGCCCTTCCTGCCATTTTCCCGTAGGCCATTTTTGCCTGTTGTTGTGTTTGAGGCCCATGGTCATGCCAAGGGCAGGAGTTACTTGAGGGTGTTGGAGTTGCAGTTCTGGGGATGTCTGTGGATGGTGAGGTGGGCACTGGCAATTGAGGAGGGTTGAAATTTTTTAATGTTGGAAAAATTTTTTGAAGGAGATTGTGCCTCTGAATCCAGCATTTGCAATTCCAGTCCTGAAATACAAACCTATGCTGAATCAAAAGAAAAAAAAAAGAGAAATATTGAAGCTAGTTGTGCTCCTAGATTCATACCTGAATCACAGATCACTTGTCTCTTTTGACATAGGCAGTAAACTGGTCTCAAGCAGAAAGAGTCTGTTCTGAGATGGAGTGAAATAGATGTGTTAAATTTGTAACTGGGAGATTTTGTTAAAGAAAATTTCAGGAAGAAAATAAATTTCAGAAGGAAATAAATTTCAGGATTTTCATATCTGAAATGGTGTGTCCCATCACATTGCATATAAATAGCAGCTGCTAGAACTGAGTGAAAAATCGATGTTTGCCATTTAGGAAAATGCAGTATTTTGACAATTCCTTTCACACCAAATCAGGAGATAAAGCTCTGGAAACTGTTGTGGTTGCATTGCTCTCCTGATGCACTGTGTGTTTTGTTAGCGAGCCCTGCTGTGAGTTTCTGCAGGTGGAGGAATTTTGTGTTGAGTAGACTAAGAGGTAAATGTTTGATTCTGTTGAACAAAATAAAATGTTGTGATCTGGGCAGCACTGTTTTGAAATGGCCACTTCCATGTCAGTCCCCATTTGTTGTTGCACATGCATGTTGCATATCAGAGCCCAGAGACCCCTCGAAAGCTGCGGAGCTACCCTGCAAAATCTAATGCAAGATTCAGAGATGAGAAGATTACAAAATGGTCTGCATGGTGGTCTCACATGAGGGCCAGTCTACATGGCTCTGTTCAAGCACAGAGGTCACTTTATTTTTACCAACCTGTGGGATTTTGGTCTAACAAAACAAAGATAACAGATGGAAATTATCACTATTGTCATTTTTACAAATGGGGAAATGAGAGGTTTTATGCCTGGCTGTGGGCAATATGAGGGAGACTTTTGCAAATGCAGTGGAAGAAGGATCAAGTCTCAAGCTAGAACAGATGCAGAGACATTATGCATATGCTGATCTTGTGCAGCAGTCTGCAGTAGAACAGTGCTCACATCCACTTCCGCATCCAGCTCTTTTTTGTGAGAAAAAATTTAATAACATCAGGATCTGTAAAACTGATCAAGAAAAAAAAAAAAAAAAAAAGCCAAAGCCTCAGGTCACTGACAGCCCAGCATACACCCATTGTAGTGTAAGGCTTTCTGCTCATCTCAGGCCCTCTTATTCTGAGACACGATGGCAAGTTTAATTTAGTATATTTAACTGGTTGTCTTAAATACAGAAGGACTGGTGTCTTGCACTGTGTAGCGTATGGACAACCTTTAAAAAGTCAGGAAAGTTGGACAAATGGAAAGAAGAAAAAGAAGGAATAGAAAGAATAGAAGAATTGATCAGATTTGTGCTTCCAAAGCAAGTGTGCAAGTCTGAGAATTAACTGTGTGCCCTCCTCTTGTTTTGAAGGTGATAGTCTGGGGAAACTACGGACGCATGGAGCGCAAGCACTTCATGGGAGTCGCCAGGGTGCTCCTGGAAGAGCTGGATTTGTCAACTTTAGCAATTGGCTGGTACAAGCTCTTCCCAACCTCCTCAATGGTGGATCCCACTACAGGCCCGCTCCTCCGTCAGTCCTCACAGCTTTCCTTGGAGAGCACGGTGGGACCCTGCTGTGACAGGTCTTAGTGAGTAAGGAAGGGGGAACTGCTTTTGTTTTTTAAACATGCTGTCAAGGTTTTGTTTGCTGGAACTCTGACCTCAAGCGCAATGCATGTTCAATCAGTTCTTGTGGAGCTGGAAGAGGAGGATAAACCAGTGACCTTAGACAGAAGACAAGGGGGAGGGTGCTGTACCCTCTCCATCCAAGGAGGAGGTGCCATGGGGCATGAGTCCTAGTTGTCAAATTAGACATACACCTCTTGTTTCACTTCTCTCACTGTCATTCTTGGACCCTTGTTTCAGATCAATATTAATCCTGGAAAGTTGCAGCATTTTAAAGGATTTGGGGGGAGTAAGGAAGGCATTTTTTCTTAACTTTGTATCTTACAAATTTCTAATACAAATTCCTTCTGGTCGCACCTGGAAAAATCAGAAGCCAGTATCTGACTTAAAAAGAATAGGAGCAGAAAGTTTAAGAGAAAGCCTAATGTTTTTATAAGATCTTTGTTCTTGAAAGGAAGAAAAAGAAAACTGCAACTCTTTCTCTAGTATAAATCCACACCACTGAGTCCATGTTAACTGTAAAACTGTTGTTGCTGTGTTTTCAAACTGTGCCAAATTACCAGCAAGTGTCTTTACTGCATTACTTGTCTAACACTGCTGATGAAGCATACTTGGTGGGAGAATAAGTAGAGCCTACTTAGACCAGGCAGTTTGAGCAGAGTTTGAATTTAGCAGGCTAATTAGCTGCAATTTTGCTCAGAAAAAAATACTAGAAGTGGGAGTTGAACATTGGACGTGCAGCCTGAAATGCGATTTATATTGTCAGATACAACATTCAGCGATTTACTGAATCTTTCTTGTTGCTGTGCATCCTTCAGTTGTGATGTCTTCTATCTCTTGCTTTTCATCCATCTCCTTTGTACCAGTACATATCTTCTGGAGATGCTGCCCTTCCTGTTGTGCTATGGACTGAAATGGGACTGTTGTATTTTGCTACAGGAAAGGAGATTGAGATTTCTGGGGGTGCAGGAGAGAGAAACCTCAGTTTATCATCTGACAAGAGGGTGCTGGAGAGCATATAACCTTTCCTTGCAGAAAGCAAAGGAAGTTGCTTTAGTTCTCAATAGTACAAGCGTTGTCAAGTGTCCTGAAAGAGGAGAAGCTATCTCCAAATTATGGAGTGGTAGTAGTTGAGGAATCAGAAGACGTGGTGGTCACAGCATGTATATTTTGTTAATTTAAGTGCAGCGCTAATTGTAAACAAGTCATGTCTATTAACCCAGTAAAGCACGTTCTCTGAGCTGCCGAGCTGTGGTGGCTGTTGTCAACAGAGTCACGTGCTGAACCCTTCGAACTATTAAACCCTTTTGGATGAAATCACTTATTATTCAAAATAATGGTGAATCTTCAAAGATTCCCTGTCAATAGACCTTTTCTGCTAGATTTTCTCATAATTTTTAATGAGGATTTGGTGACTGCTGTCCCAATAAGCTTTTGGGGATGTTTTACTTAGTAATTTGAAAGTCAAGGTCTCGTGTCATGTTTAGGAGTTAGCAGATTCTTGACCTGTCATTGAGGTGAACTGAACGCTTGTTTCTGCGTGTGGACCTCAGCTTTCTTAGAATAAAAGCATGAGTGTTGAGTGGATGGTAAAAGTTGCTTTCGGTCTTAGTTTGTCTATGGCATTTTAAATTATTTTGAGATAAATTTCAGGATAGATGCAAATATAATAGGCCTTATAATAGTCTCTGTGAAAAATGGTATAATATGAAGGAGAGGAAAGGAGGAGAAGGGACATAGCATGAAGAACTTTTAGAGTCTTAAATGGCAAAAGCTTCAACATTTCAGTTAAATCTCTTAATTTCCTTGATGAAATATGTCTCTGGCCTCTCACTAATTATTTTTTCTAATCGTATTAGACAGTTTCTATATATTAACTGAAGAAAGTTTGTTGCATGCTGGTCAAACTATGTTGTGGCTCTTTTTTCTTTAAAGAAAAGCACATTTACTGTAATTCAAGTCAGCATCTTTTCCTCTTGGTATGTAGTGAGTACTAGGCAATATTGTACAATATATGTATGAACTAGAATAGATTAGGTAGATTTAGTGGTTTGTAGCACTGGATCTTTTAATAACTATGTCTTTAAAAGGACTGTGGGGAACTACAGATACATTCCAAACCTAGTAACTGAGTAACAGGGGCTCTGTCTTAGTTATGTTAAAAACTTCATATGGGTATTTTATTTGGATGTTATCTACCTGTAATATCTAGCTAATCATGTTTTTCTGATGTCCAATAATATGAATACAATATTTTTCAGTCTTTAATGGGGAGTAGGAGACTATATATGCTAAAAAATTCCCTCTGAAACTGTCCTTTAATGACTGTCTATTGAAAAGCTAAGTTCCTTTATGCCTGGCAAAAGTAATGTGTCTTTTTGTGTCCTACCCCTCCAAAATCTCTGCAAGCTTGAACACAATCAGTTTAGTTAAAATAAGACTATTTAACGTTGAGGACTATCTTCTATATATTTTTAATCAGGCTCAAACCTATTGCCAGGTTAAAAAAGGCTACACTGCTCCTTGTGTTATTCTCAAGTTCTGGAATTTGGAGGCAGTTTTAAGTCTGCTCCTGTGCTGTTTTCTTCTGCCTTTTTTGCCTGGTGGTTGTAGCCCAGTGATTTGCACTTTTGGTTCCGGTCATCCCCATGTCCTGTTTTTCCGCAGAAAGTGCATGTTGCAACCTCGGGGCACCAAGCGAAGCAAAGTTGCTCACACTGGCAAGCCTGAGTGGTGTTCGTTCACGAGCCAGGAACGCTTCGGAGAGCGCACATGGGACGGAGTGTTTGAGGCCAGTGACATTTCAGTGTGTTATCCAGTCCAAATTCTTACTTCATTTGTTCCCATGAGTAAATAGAGGAAGTCTTCTAGCTCTCCATCAGCTTAAAGACCCCCAGGGTAGCATCCAAGGCAGGTCTCAGGCTTGGAAAGCCTTATGTATGTAAAACTTAACCTTCTTCTTTTGTAAATTTGACTTGCCAGTTTCTGTCTGAGGTGATCTGCTGATTATGTGATTACCAGTGTGGTCATGTAAAAAGTAGCAGTTTGCTAAGTGATGAGCAGCTGAAAACTACGCTTTGGTCCCCTTTAGAAGTCCTGAGTTTTTTCTTGTGTCTGAATCTAACTGTTATTTATAATCAGGGAGGGGGAGAGAAAGGAAGAGCAGGAGACTTTAATAATAATAAAAAAAAATAGTATTTTTGGTCAGTGAGTGATGATGAGGGAGGAGACTGAGGACAAATGAAGATCTGCCCAGCTCAGGGTGGTTTGCCTTTTCTCTGTGCATGAAGTACTACGCTTTAGTAGTAAAGGGAGGATTGCTTGCAGAAGAAATGGAGAGCTGGGCCTTAAATGTTTGTTACTATGCTGCAGCAAGTGAGGCCATCGTGCTGCTTTCTCGCTGCGAGCAGGGCTGTCCCTCACTGGTGGGATTTCCTGGCACACATGAGAGCGGAAAACCTTCGGGCGAAAACGCGCTGCTTTCCCAGTCTCCTGGTGTTGCTTTCCCTCTGCCCCGCCGCAGCTGGGCTGCCGCAGAGACAACGCGAGGTCCTCGTCCTGCGACGGCGTGCGTGGAGCCGCGTCCCGCGGCCGGAGCCGGCGGGCAGCCCGGTGCAGCCCCTCCGCAGCGGCACTGCCAGGGCCAGGCGTCCTCATCGCTTAGCCAAGCCCGTCCCCGCTTCTTGGCCGTGGATTGTTTCAAAGAATATTGCAGAGTTATTTGAATAGCGATATATATTTAGTGTTTCTAGCTACTGGATCCTTTATCAATGTACTGTTCTAAATTTGCAGGTCTTCTGGAGTCCGAATATCACAAGTTCCTGTACAGGAGCTATTTTTAAGATGTTGAGGCAGTTAACAGAATCTCAACCTAAGCATGTTAGACAGCAAGACAACTTTTTTATGAAACTCATTTTAAGTTAGTTTATTACATGCTGTTAGTAATATTTTAAAACAGGAAAAATATTTTTCTTTAAAGACAAAATGATGTATGTTTTTTAACAGATAACATAATTTAGTGTTTTCAAAAATGTTTAATGTTCTTGGTATGAAGTTTACTCATTCTTTTGATTTATATGTTCCTTGTTATATTTTATCAACTTTTTTCCAAAAGAAAAGAGGCATATGTAAATAAACACCAGAAAAGAGTCCTATAGGAAGCTCTGTTCAAACTGGCCATAAAATTATTGCTAAATATTTGTTATTGTTCATTAAATCTCAGCTACTAATCAAGCCTTTGTTGAAAAAAATTGATGTTGTATTTTCAAGATGAAAACTACTTAGCTAGTTTTGTCATAAACCTGTACTCTGTATAAAAATCTTTTTATAAAGAAAGTCTAATAGGCTAACAAGCAATAATATATTCCATTTGGTGTGCACAGATTGTGACTTGCAGGCTGTAGTACATATTGTTGATACAGTTTATAATTGTCTTCTATCTCAATGACATCACTTTTGAAACAGATCCATATTAACTTTGAAATCATTGTAAAAATGAAGATTGGGCTGTTGCCATGTAAGAAATACTCATCATATAAACTTCTCTGTGAGCATTTGTGCCCATTGACATGAAACCTCTCTTAGGTGAGGGATGAAACAGCTGTAGGTGACTTCATACTACAGAGTTAAAATAGTTTCGATATAAACTTCCTGACTGTTTGAATCTCCCTGTTTTTCTTAGACTATTTAGTATTTGTAACTCAATGCGAGTATTTCCCACTGCCACTGTAGCCCTGATAAAGCAAAAAAGCCTTTGCAGTGTGGGGCCACACACAAGTTCTGCCTGATAGCTGCCTACGTTCCTTGGGAGACCAGGGGTGAGCTAAAGGGCGTTTTTTCAGAGCCAGCAGGTTGAGCTGCTCATTTCAAGGCTTTGTGGGTTATTTTATCCACTTCATAGATGGTATCTATCCGTTTCATTAGAAAATTCCACCCGAGGTAGAGAGAAAATGCACCTTCGCAAAGCATAACATGGGACTAATGTGTAAAGCAGGCTCTTCTGGACCGTTCTCCAGAAAGTTAGTTACTGCTGGCCTCATCTAAAGACCTTTCCAAAACAGCAGGATCAATATATCAGATTTTAAATCAGCTCCATCACTAATGCAGTGCATAAAAATAAAAGAGCTTCAAAACGGCATCCCAGTTCATTGCCTGTGGATTTCTCATACTATTTCCAGTGGTTGGCTCTCAAGATCGCCAGTCTGCTGGCCGTGCAGATGGTGGTGTCACTGGCCGAGCGACGCCAGAACCCCAGATGAACAGTGAAACAGTAACTCACGTTTGTTTGTGAAATGCTTTGAGAATAAAAAGAGCTATGTAAATGCAAAGTGCTGTTGGTATATAATTCCAAGAAAACACATCTTAGCATCTTTAATAATGCAAAGGGACATATTTGGATCTGGAGCGAGCATCTAAACTGCAGCTACTGCATTTGAGCCAAATATTTAGAAAGAGAAAATTATTGGAAGTCTTTTTGTGTTTACCCCTGAGCACACCTGCCAATGTGTGCGCTTTTGTGGGTGTCTACATGTGTAGTGCCTGTATGACTACAGAGGGGCACCCACCACAAAATACTGCTTTGGAAAACACCAGGTTTCCTTAGGGAGGCAAAGTCCCTCTGAAGGGGTTGGTTGCTTGTGCAAGCAGCGTCTTGCTCCCTCGTACGAGCGCCTTGCCCGCTGCAGACCCAGCCAGGACAGTCGCTGCCTATGGGATGCTTTTGAACCACAGCATGGCAGAGACCCCGTGCTGCCCTTGGTGCACCAGTCCCGTGACACGGGGCTGGTGCAGCACCATTCCCCGCTGCGCCCGGCATGCCTCCGCGGTCTGCCGAACGCTTTTCAGCATCGCGCGTTGCTGCTGGCCTGTAGCAGTGGGGCTGCCAAAGAGATAATTCCCATGGGAGTTTGCAGGTACTCTCAAAATGAGGCAAATGAGTCTTCAACTTGCCCTGGTCAGAGTCCTCTCTACTCCATGACTCCATGTCGGGAGCTGCTGCGATTCCTCCCCAATCCCAGCAGCATTGGCCCCTTTCCCAGGGAGCCTCGAGCAATTTCCATAGCGTAGGCGCCCTTCCACCCTCCCTTCCCTGCCATAGCTGCTCTCTGCCTGGCAGAGAAGACACCCCAAGGAGAGTTGCTTGTAGCATCTGGTTCTTTGCATTTCTGCAGCTGAGATGGAGCCAGCACCAGCAGAGAGAGAGAGAGAGACCCAACGGTTATCCTTCTGTGGCTTTCCTGTAGCTAAAACAGCAATCGAAGCTGCCAACCGCTGTGTTGCTGGGTCAGTAGGCAGCCTTTGCGGTTTTGCTGCATGCTGGGCATCTCCTGGGGGCTTGAGACACCTTTGCTTGGGAAGCAGAGGGCTTGCGTGTGAGCAGCAAGGACCTGGAGGCCTGCACAGCCCTCGGGGAGCTCTGCTCGCTGGACAGACGCAACCCCGGGCGGGAGTCAAGGCACCTCTTCTGCTGAAGCCAAGCCCGTGGGCTGTCCAGGGCTAGGGGTTTTGAGTCTCTTAGCTATGGCAAAATCAGAGAGCTGCCCGGTGGGGGCTCCAAATCCCATTGAACACCAGCCTGGATCTGCAAAATCTCGCAGCAGTCCCCTCGGGGCTGTTATTTTTACCCAGTGCTGCTCACTGTTCTCTGCGTTGATGACGCCGTCTCCTGGGCCTGGAGGCTTTCTTCGGCGATATTTAGAGAAAGGAAGAAGAGTGAGTTTTGGAGGGTGAACAAAAGCCTGGGAGCAGGGAACGTCAGTCCCATCAGCCAGATGTGGATGTCCCACAGAGCCACCTTTTGCTTCTCGCCTCAGAGGGGAAGCCCCGGGGACGGCGCGGTCGCGCCGCTGCAGCCCGTGGGGTGGCCCTGCTCGCGGGCGCGGCGGGGAGCGCGGCCGCCCCACGGCCAGGGCGAGGGCGCACTCAGGTCCCCACCGCGCGCGGAGAGGCCGTCTTGGGGCCGCGGCACCGCCGGCACAGCGCTGCCACGGTCCGCCACGCGCTGGGGGCGCGCGTGGCCTGGCCGCGTTGCGGGGCACTCCTGAACTCGGACTGGGGGCGTCCGGCCGCCTCGTCACCGCTAGGACCGAGGAGCCTCCGGCAAGGCCTCGGCAGCCCGCGCCCGGGAGCCGAGGAGCCGGGGCAGGGCGAAGCCGTCGGTGCCGGCCGGGGAGCAGCTTGGCTCCGGGGCGCCTTCGCGGGCGGCGAGGGGCCCCGCGGCCGCGGGGGCACACGCACGGGCTGCACCACCCATCCGAGAGGGCTCTGCCATCCCCCTCCTCCCGTCGGTGGGTTTTATTCAGGCAACAGGTGACGGTCGAGCGACTGGCAGCTGTTTAGCGTTAAGCTAATGGAAACGTTGATAATAAAAACGTTTTTTTTTTTCCCCCTCTTTCCTACAGTTGTGGTGGAGGTTTTTAACGAAGAAGCTCTAGGCCTCCGGGTTGCCACCAGGATCTCCTCAACCTAAAGTCTCGCCCGGGCCCTCCGTTCCCTTTGGGCCTACGGGGGACGAGGCGACGGCCGCCCGGTGCGCGGTGGCACGGGCCCTTCCCCGCGGGCTCTGCGGGAGGGTCCTCCAAATCACGACGCGCTGCCCCGGGCCCTTCCCGGGCGCAATCTGGCCTCTCCAGGCACGGGGCTGAACTCGCTCCCGCTTGATCCCAGCTCGGAGCCGGCTGCTGCCGCCGACGCCTTCCCGGGCGGTCCCCATCGGCGGAGGCTGTGCAGCCGCGCGGGCCGGTCCGCCCGGCGATGCGGGCTGCTAAACGCGGGGATCAGAGCGGAGCAGGAGCCTTCCCGGCGGTCGGCTCCAACGCGGGGGTTTCCATAAGCGTTTTGCAGGCGATGTCTCGCGGGCTTCGACTCCGGGTAGTGACCAAAAAGCTGCTTTGTGCTGCGGAAGTAGCGCGGTGGCAGGCGGGTGCCGGCTCTGTCCTGGCCGCTCGCAAGGTGTCCCCACGTTCTGGGGGCCTCAGAAGTCATCAGCCTCAACATGGAAATTGGAGAGACATCTCTGCAACACACCAACCTCATTGCAGCAGCCCAAAAGCCCACCCAGCTCTCGGGCTCAAAGCCCCGGGGGGAGAACAGGACAGGCAGCAGTGAAGGAGGGAGCTGGGGCTGAGCTGGTGGGGGTCAGCACCAAGCCTCACCAGCAAGAAACCAATGAAGACCTAATCTTAAGCCTTTTTTTCATACGCTTGCTTTTGCCCCAACTTGCTGTATATGTTTAAACCCAGGCTCACACAGGTGGTGTGCATTTGTGGCCCCCCAGCCCAAAGAGATGCAGGTGCTGAGCACCTGGGAGCATCTGCGGGGAGTGCTCTGGTCCTTCGTCCCTCCTGCCTGGCACTGCACAGGGAAGTCCCAGGCCTCGCAGACCAGTATCACTGGCCAAGGCTGCCTTAGGGAACCTTAAATACTTTCAGGAAGCTGCAAAAGTAGCTGGAGCTGCTGGTAACAGGGGTGTTAAAGCAACGTTTGACAAGGAGAGTCTGGTCCCTGCGATGGTGGTCATAGAGAGTTGCTGCCCCCTGCTCCATCCTTCCTGCGTACGGCGTTCACTAGAAATGCAAAGTATCAGTAAGTATTAGTGCTTCTCGGGAATGTCCCTTTCCTGTTGGGATGCACGCTGGTGGACAAGCACAGGCACACTTTGGGTTTCTGGGAGGCCTGTCCCAGAATGGTGCCAGCAGGACATGACCCGTCCTCCTGCCCCTGGTGCTGAGGGGCTCTTGCCACGCCGTGTGCCCTGCCGGGAGCCATCCTCCCCCCCACAGCTCGGGGGCACTCGGCGTCCCACTCAGCAAACCTCTGCGGGCTGCCTCCTCGCGTGCTTCCCCACACCCCAAGTCACCAGCACCAGCAATCAGATCCCATAAGCGAGGCAAGAGCAGCCTGGGGCTTCGTCTCGGCCCCTTTCCCACCCTGCGCCAGCCATGCGCCGGTGCCAGGGCGGGGGCCGCGTTCAGGCTGAGATGGGCTAAGCACCCCTGCAAACATCTGCAGCTGGGTTTTCAACACCTCCCGGCAGCTGAGGGCCTCCGGGGCAGGGACGGACCCAGGCCCGCTGCTCCGCTCCCCTTAGTGACAAATAATCCACCACCACCAGCTGGTTTCACCTTTTATTAAATTTCCCAGAACAAAAAAAAGGAAAGAGAGCAAAAGGCAAAGCCTGCTGTGAGGCCTTTGCAATGCGGGGGCCCATACTCCCTCCCTGCTGGGAAAGGGGGACTTCCCCCTCAGAAAAAAAAAAAAAAAAACGTGGGGGTCCTTTAGCTACAACTAAGAGTGAAAATGTCTCTCCATCAGGGGAAAGTGAAAGGGAGCTTCTCCTGCCGTCAGGATCCAGGTGAGTCCACGTGGGAGGAAAGGGGGCTGCAGGAAGCAGGGCGCCGCGGCCAGGGCGCGATCCCCCTCCGGCTTCCACGTGCCAGACCTGCCCGTCCCAGCCAGGCTCCTCCTAAGCAGAGGGCAAAGAAGAAATGCAGAAGGAAGGAGAGATATTTGGGGAAGGAGAGCCCAGAAGAAGTGTCAGCAGGACCTCAGCTGAAGTGCCTGAGATGTGCCAGCGCCACCTGAGCCCCTGCTGCTGGCCCGGACTGCAGGGCGAAGGCTCCTGGGTTTCAGGCACCTATGTCTTTTGCAAGGCTTTCTCCCCTTCTTCGCCTCCTCTTCCCCTCTGTAGGGAGGCAGAGCGACGAGGAGCCGTGTGGAGGCTGCCGGCATGGTGGGCAGGAGCTGGCAGCCTCCCTGCCTCAGCATGGGAAGGAGCAGCTCGCAGGAGCGGGTCGAGGAGGTTCAGCTTATGGGGCTCCTGTGGCCTGGAGGGCTCACGGCTGTGCCAGGCACCCACGAAGGGCCACCCTGCACCCAGGCTCCCTGCGGGAAAGGGAGCCTGGTGGAGCAGGACAGCTGGGCCGGGAGGCTCTCAGGAGGCCCCAGAGTCCAGCCCCTGCCCACCCCACCTCTGGCAATCCAACGCACAAAGCCAAGGGCTCACATGGGGGGGGGGGGGTCAAGTGCAGATAGTGAAACAAATGGTGATTTTTAACTGATGATCTAATCAGGGCCAACCCCTTCACAGGTGGCTTTCTATGGCACAGGGAGCACCTCCCTGCTGCCATAAAACTGCCCCTGCACACTGAGCCAGGCCTGTCCTTGCCCTTCCTCCCCTCCCTGCCCTATCACTGCCTACCCCATGGCCACCCAGCTGCCCTCCTCCCCTCCTTGCTGCCCGGCTGCAAGCCTGGCCTGTGGCACTGCCTTACCCACACCTGATATGGGGAGGACCACTGGCTGGAGGATCTTTGCCCCGGTGGGCTTGCTAAAACTGGTCTCACTTTCATATGCTCTCAGCAAGCGTAATTTGGTCTGCATTACTAGAGCCGCACACTGGTAGTGACCTCGGTTGAGGTTAGCGGGGCAGGCACAGAAGAGGGCAGCGATGCTGCCGTTTTGGGAGCGGGGAGGGTTGGAAAGCAAACCCTCAGCTGTGCTGGATCCCGCATCATGTAGGGACCTCCTGCCAGAGCCAAACGCTTGAATAGATTTGGGATAAAAAAGCAAAGAAAACTGGCAATGTGTAATTCAGTTCACCCAGTCCTTGCAAAAAGGAATGATTGTTTATCAATAAGGTTGAAAGGATCCTGCTGGCCCCTCTGCCTAGCTGGCTGCTGCAGGAGCTGAAGCCAGCTGAAAAGGGAGTGGGACAAAAAAACGGGAGCAGTAAGTGACCTGACTTCTCAGTTAATAATTTATCATCAAAATACACCTTGAGCAGCTGAATACAGCTCGGCATGCACCCCGCCTGGAGCACACGCGCGCTCCTAGATGGATTTCCTCCGCGGGTGGGGGTGCTGCCGGCAGCGAGGGCTGCTGGATGATAAAGTGCTCCCCGGGGAAGAGCCGGTCTGCCCCCTCGTGCTCAGGGAGACCTCGTCGATTTTGTAGGAAACGGAGTTGTAATAGACGGGGTTGGTGTGGCAGCTCAGAGTCTCGGGGTGGGAGGGCACGGGGCTGCCGCACAGCTGAGGTCTGTAGCACAGGCACGTGCAGAAGGAGGGGACCTTGGCGGCTGAGTTGGCAGACTGGCGCCGCTTCCTCTCTGCATCTTCCTGGATCAGCGGGATGAGGTTCATCTGGCTCGTCCTGTCTTCAACGGGGAGAAAAATAGCATTGTTGCTCCGGTTGTCCTCCTTCGGTTTCAGGTGGATGTTGTTCCTGGCTCTTCGCAGGGATGCCCTCTCTTCAGCGTCCCGCCGCTCGTCCTCCGAGTTCATCGTCAGGAACCTCAGCACCACCAAGTTAAGGAAGGCGCCAATGACAGTCAGGCCCACCAGGATGTACATGAAACTGAAGGCCACATATGGGGGCTTTTTTTGCAAAGCTTCATTCTTCTGCAGAGCCACAAAGTCTCCAAAGCCAATAGTGGTCAAGGTGATGAAGCAGTAATAATAGGCATGAAAGAAAGTCCAGCCCTCAAAATAAGAGAAGGCTGCTGCGCCAATGCACAGGGTCCCCATGCAAGAGAGAAAGCCGACCAAGACCATATTTTCCATGGAGACGTTGGTTGTCCTCATGCCAAGACATTTCTTTATCTTCTTGAGCAGTAACCGGACTACAGTGTTCATGCGCTCGCCCAGGCTCTGGAACATAACCAGGGTGAGGGGGATGCCAAGAATTGCGTAGAACATGCAGAAAACTTTGCCAGCATCAGTGCCTGGGGCAGCATGTCCGTAGCCTGCGAAGCAAAGAGGAAAGGCAGGCATCAACCCCGCATCTGGGTTACTAGCAATGCTACACGGGGACTGGCAACCAGCTCTGCTGAGATGAGCCGGAGGAGAACAGCGTAAAACAGAAAAAAATAAATCACTAACAAACTTGCAGTCCTCCAGCTGATGATGGGACCATGCGATGCTGCATCATTTTGGATGATGGCACATCTTAGTGTCATATGCACAGAACCTCATTTGGTCTCTAAAAAGCAAAGTTACCTCTGAATAGCGTTTGAGCTTGTATGGTGTCATGGAAATTAGAGCTGCACCTGGAGTCTGCAAGCCATCTGCAGCTCACAAGCGATTTCAGTGCAATGTGCTGTGCTGGGTCTGCAGGGTAATCTGACTTCCCAGCCTGGGGGAAGGAAGAGGGCAGCATAGGATGATGAGACCTACAGCACCAGGTCATCCTGCGACAAAGGCACACATCCAGCCCGCTCCCACCCACAAGTGCCCATGGAGGATGGTGGTCACCTCCCTTGGCTCTCCCATGTGGACTGCATCTTTGACTCTCAGCTATGTGATAGTTTATTACATGTCCTGTTGGATAGGAGCTAGAGGGTTGGACCCTGCAGAAGCAGGTAAGCCTGGTATGCGAGGACTTCTGCAGAGCAACTTCTGATCTTCTCCAGCATTACTGCAAGAAGAATCAGACCTAAAGTACTACCAAAAATTTTTGGTGTGTATGTGTGGGGGTTGTACTGTCTTAAATACAGTGAAAGTTTTACTCTGCTGCAGCTCTGCCAGCTGCCCTGTGCAAGAGACCAGAGAAAAGGAGGGGATGTCTTCTGCTCTCCTTGAATCCCTTCCTGAGTTTTAATTTCCCCATCTTGCTCTGAGTTTCAGAGCTGTGACTCAAGGACTCACACAATTACCCTGAGTCGTAATAAAGTATTCAGCACAATATTCTGGACTTCAGTGATTCTGCGCCTACCTGACTTAATTATATAAGCTTAACTGAAATTGGCAGCCTCTGACCTAAACGGATGAGTAACTAACTCAGTGCACGGGAGTCATGCAGCATCTCGCTGCGTGGGGGATACCGGAGGAGGCATCCAATCCTTTCTTCTCAAGAAACTACAGGGATGGAGACTTCCTTTCTGAACATGTCTGCAGAGCACCACCAGCTCACCCAGCAGGGTGCAAAGCAGGCTCTTTCCCACACTGCTGCGTGGCCTTTTGCAAACAGCTATTTTACATTTCCTGTCTTCCCAGGATTCATGTGATTTTTGCATGAGGAACATGGGGAAAAAAGCACTCTTTATTTCTTGGTTTCATTCAAAGTTACAACTTGGCTTCACCTCTGCCTCTGCTGACAGTGGATTTCCAGGACTTTTAGGGAAACTGTTAGCATGCAGTGATGGAAAGATCAGAGGATGATTAATGTGTTGTCCCAGGCGCTCAAGCGCACCTCCCACTCCAGGGAATTCTTGCAATTGGACAGAGCCGAGAAGCCAGGCACAGCGTTACCCTTGAACACGCTACGCTCGCAACCACAAATGCAAGGGCGAAACAGTTTATAAACCCCAACAATCAAAAAAGATAAACTTAATTTCTGCATGCCACATTTCACAGAGCAGAAATAAGGCTGCAGTGGCAGAAAAAAGAAAGAAAAAAGAAAAAAAAGAAAGAAAAAAGATCTCTAACCTACTAACTGATTGCAATTACCAGGCCCTAAGGCACGGGAAAATACTATGAGAGCAATGAAGAGGTAAATAATGATCCAAAAGAGCAGTAAGTGGAAAAACAGCTGTTTTATCCTGAGCAAGTCCTGAAAGAGCATATGATTGATGCTTTCAGAATGACAAAGGGAATTAGAAAGAGTAAACATAGCCACATTAATGGTAAACCTGAGATATAGAGCACAGCCCCATTTAAAGAAATCTGATGTGCCAGGGTTTAAGAAATATGGCATCTGGGCTGAAATTATTTATTGCATGGTGTGTGTGAAGTGCTTAGCAATTGTATTTGTTACAGACAACTGAAAAATAATGTAAATGAAGCCATAACCTGTCATGAGACGATGGGGATTTTTGCTGAAGTCATTCATCTTACCCCACTGTTGGGGCGTTGCACTAAATATGCCTGGAGTCCACCCCCACTTGCTGGTAGCGCGAGTTAGCAGCGGCACAAAGCCCACAACACTTCACGTGCAGGTGTGCAAACAGCTTCCCTGGGGCAGGACCTGCAGGCAACCACAGGTAGCTGCCCAAGTGCCACCTCTTACCCCCAGATAACACCATGCAGTTGATCCCACTAGTCCTCATTTGCTTGTACCCTGAAATATGGTGCTTTCTGCTACTAGATGTGTTTTATCTGTTCCAAGCCCCTCCTTAGGGCTAATCCCTGTCCTACAGACAAGGAGGCATCCTGGCTGAGGAAGGCCAGGATTTGGCCTCTGGGTTCCTGCCTCCGAAACACATCTGCTCACTGAAATCAGAGCACGAGGACTGCCACAAGCATGGGCTCCCAAGGGCTGCCTACCCACATGGGACACACGGATTAATAGAAGTGGCTTAATTAAACGACATTAAACACCCATGTGGCTAATCTTGCTTATAATTAAAACAATCCTTATTCAATTTAGTTTCATTCCATTCCAAACAGAAGAGGGCAAATTGAATCAAGGCTGGACTTTGGTCTGGGTAAGTGCACCTATAGGCAAACTTAATGGGATTCATTCATTCCCTTCCAAGATTAATCCACAGCTGTGTCTCTGGGTTCCCATGCGGGCAGAGCGAGGTTCAGCGCTGTGGTGGCTGTCCTGGCTCCCTGAAACAGGGCTGCTACAGAAAAACATCCAGAGTTTTGTGCTGTCAATGGGGCCAATGCTTCTTGGCCAGCTCTTCAGCCAGGCTTGCTGGCGCCGTTCGGAGAACTCAGCACAGCAAACCCAGCAGCGTATGTGTCGGCACACTGCCAGGCAGAGCACGAGGGTGGCTCCCACCTCTGCTCTCCTACACCCCGGCGAACTTCTGCAGCTCCCTGCCACGAAGGTGCTTGCAAAAGTTCTGCGTGCTGCCGCCTCGCTGGGACAACGTGCACGTCGCATTTTGTGGCTCTGGCCGTTGCAGCACCTCCAACATCCCCCAGAACTGGGTGGCCCCCAGCATGCCCATGAATTATATCTCCCAGTGCAGGCTGCCAGGCCCTGTGGTCCTGCCAGGTCAGCCTCGGGTGGTGGTGCGGGGCTGACAGGATACCCCAGCCTTGTGCAGGCGAGATCTGCCTTCCCATGCAGGCAAGCCCCCTGGGCTGCCCCAGGGCGCCCGGAGGCCCTGAGGGTGTGGGGATGGGGAATGCAAGGATGCATGGATTTGGGGATATGACGCTTCAGGAGTGTGGGGTGCACGGATGTGAGGATACAGGGATTTGAGGATGCAATGGTGTGGGGAATTGGAGGTGCAGGGAATTGGGATACAGGGATTTAGGGATGCAGGGGTGCAGGGATTTAGGGGTGCATGGATGTGGGGATACAGGGATTTGAGGATGCAGTAGTGTAGCAAATTGACAGTGCAGGTAACTGGGATACAGGGATTTGGGGATGCAGGGGTGCAGGGATTTAGGGGTGCACGGACGTGGGGATGCAGGGATTTGGGGAGAGAAGGGTGCAGAGGTGTGGGGATGCGGGTGTGCAGGGAGGCGGGGATGCAGCTTGCAGGGACGCACGCCGGAGAGCCTGCACTCACCGATGGTGGTGATGACGGTGATGGCGAAGTAGAAGGAGCCGGCGAACTTCCACTGCCGCCCGGCGCGGTGCGGCTCGGCCTGCAGCACCAGCCGCTCCAGCTCGCGGTAGTCGTCGGCGGAGAAGCGGTACTTCCTCCGCAGCTCGCCGCGCTTCTGCTCCAGCAGCCGCTTGCGGCCGCTCTCCGCCTCCGACTCCAGCGCATCGAAGACGGCGGCGCCCACCAGCAGGTAGGAGAAGATGCAGAGGATGAGCGCGGCCGTGCGCAGGTTCTGCCGCTTCATGGCGAGGCGCGGCCGCGGCGCCTCAGCCCGGGCTCCGCATGGCCCCGCGCCCGCCGCCCGCGCCGGGCCCCGCCGCCGCCGCCGCGCCGCCGCGCATCGCCCCGCGCCGCCCCGCCGGGCCCCGCCGCCCCGCGCTGCTCCGCGCCGCCCCGCCGGGCCCCGCCGCCCCGCGCCGCCCCGCGCCGCCCCGCGCTGCCCCGCCGCCCGCGCCGCCCCGCGCTGCTCCGCGCCGCCCCGCCGCCCCGCGCCGCCCCGCCGGGCCCCGCCGCCCGCGCCGCCCCGCGCCGCCGCCCGCGCGCGCAGTCCCGCCGGCACCGGGCGCCGCCTCCCGCGCGCCCCGCGCCCCGGCCCCTCCGAGCCCCCGCTCCTGCGTGCACCGCACCCCGGCCCCTCCGAGCCCCCGCTCCTGCGTGCACCGCGCCCCGGCCCCTCCGAGCCCCCGCTCCTGCGTGCACCGCACCCCGGCCCCTCCGAGCCCCCGCTCCTGCGTGCACCGCGCCCCGGCCCCTCCGAGCCCCGCTCCTGCGTGCACCGCGCCCCGGCCCCTCCGAGCCCTGCTCCTGCCTGCACCGTGCCCCGGCCCCTCCGAGCCCCCGCTCCTGCGTGCACCGCGCCCCGGCCCCTCCGAGCCCCCGCTCCTGCGTGCACCGCGCCCCGGCCCCTCCGAGCCCCGCTCCTGCGTGCACCGCGCCCCGGCCCCTCCGAGCCCTGCTCCTGCCTGCACCGTGCCCCGGCCCCTCCGAGCCCCGCTCCTGCGTGCACCGCGCCCCGGCCCCTCCGAGCCCTGCTCCTGCATGCACGGCGTCCCGGCTCCCCTGGGCCCCCGCTCCTGCGTATGCCGTGCCCCGGCTCCGCTGAGCCCCTGCTCCTGCGTGCACCGAGCACTGGCTCCCACGGGCCCCATCAGGCAGCGGGGAGCCAGGGCATTGGGAGCAGCACCCGGGCTGCCTGGGGCTCCCTCCCCGAAGGCCTCCCAGGGGTGGGCTGGGGGGGATGCCCGGCGAGCCGCCCTGCGGTGCGGGGAGGTGCACGGTGCTGCACGGGCAGCTCTGCTCACCCCGTGCACTGGCCCAGGGAGCAGGAGGGAGCAAAGAGCCTGCCCCTGCGCCCACAGCACTGTCCTGCACAGGGGATGGCCCCGGCAGGGGGGCCGGGAGCCAGGGCTGGGGTGACCTGCTGCATCCCACTCCTCCTGGGGCTGTGGCCGTTTGCTCCGGGCTGAAGGAGTGTCACGGGTGCCGGCGCGTCCCCACCGCCTTGCTGCCTGCCCCGCTTGGAAGCGGCAGCTTTGGCTCCGCGCGGTCCGCGACTGCTCCCGCAGCCCGCTGGGGCCAGCACCCGCGTGGGCAGCGCTCGCCTCCGCCGCTCTGTCCGGCTCTGAGCGGGGAGCTGGCACCGACCCCGGCGGCGGCGAGGGCCGCGGGGCGAGCGGGGGCTTTCCTCGCAGCGATGCGCCTGCCGGGATCCAGCTAGCTGCCCCCCCCCGGGGCTGCTGACCCCAGGTGCAGGCCGGCTCTGACCGCGGTGGGTTTTAGTCACTTGGACTTTGGTGTGGGAGGAGAGGAAGGCCACGGAGTCGCAGGCCCTGTTTGTCATTACTGGTTTCCTGAGCTTTCCTGTAAACTCCATGTTTCACTTTCAGAAAGAGAAGGGTAATTCTCCGCCGAGGTGTATGCGGCAGGAGATAATTTCTCCTTCAAGAAGCCACTCTCCTTCCTTTGACAGAGAAAAAAACAGCAGGCTTTAATCCTCACCGCCACTTCTTAGCTCTCCCCGTGGAGAGGACAAGGCACTCGAGGCTTTAATTGCAGCAAAGGAGATTTAGGATGGACATAGCAAAAACTTCCTAGCCGTTCAGGCAGTTAGACACCGGAACAGATTGCTTGGGGAGAGAGCGGCAGCCGTGTCTCCGGGAGGGTCTAGAAAGATCAGCAGAGGTTTGCCAGAAGTGCTCCGGGTATGGCCGGTGCCCTCCTGGAGCAGGGGACACTCGGTGACCTCTCGAAGCCTCTCCCAGCCCTGGCTCCTGCATTTTCACGGCCAGTGCTAAAGATCCCGTGTCCTTTCCCATCACCCTGGACACCTGCCACTTCCCTCCTCTTTGCTAAGCCTCAGTGCCAGCACCATTAGTGAGAGTTGTTATTGAAGGGAAAATATGGGCTCCAGCATCCATCACCGCCGGTAAGTGCTGTTGGTGGGAGGCTGTTTGACATCGTAGCAATCGCAGCCTCCTAAATCACGCGGCAAGGCCTCCGCTGGAGGAATGTGTCTGGTTTATATTGCCCCGGTCTCATTTGCAGCTCTGCTAACCTGTGCTGGGATCCTGTCACATCTCAGACACCTGGGCAGCATTGGGACCGTCTGCTGGAGAAGATGCACTTCATGTGCTGGTGGTTAGCTGTGGGTAATTTTTTCCAGTGGTCGTCAATGAAATCCTACCTTGAAGACAGGACACAGGGGCTACTCATTAAAGTCCTGCTGGTTCCACTAAAGAGAAAGCAGATTTCGGAGTGATCTACTACGTATTATTTTGGTCCTTTGCTTAACTATTCCTTGCTACTCCCTCTAAAGGTTTTATGCTGTTCCCTTGCTTTTTGTTTGAAAAGGCTATTTACTATCATTTTGGGCCAGTGGTTTTCAACTTTTCACCTGGTGGTGGCCACCTTGAGACTTTCTGGGGGATGTATGAGTCCAAGTGGAGCAATTTGAAACAACCGCTTGTTGCCTTTTGCACATCTTTTAGGGATGGTTCTGGGGTCTCCTGTGCCCTGTGGGCCAAACCTGAAAATCCAGGTGACATTTGGACCGTTAAAGAAAAAGTGTGTTGTCCAAAGCCAGCTGCTGCTTGCACTTGTTGGGCTAATGTGCCAGTGCAGGTTCAAGTGTGCAAAACCCTGGCAAGATCTTCTCCAGACACAGAAGAGGAAGATAGGTACAATTCTGGGGCCTTTTGCCGTTTGGGGACCAGGAGCACCCCCACCTGCTCAGCACAGTTGGCTCTCAGCTCTTCCTCGCCTTGATTTTGGTCATCTCCTGGCTCCCCAGCAGAAATCCTCACCTTGCAGTGTCCTGTGCTATTGAGGGTCTGCCCGCAGCTTTTCCTTCATCGTGGCCTTTCCCTGCTGCGCAGGGTGTTGAAGAGACTCAGGCCGATGTTCTTCTGGAAGAGGGGAGGGCAGCAGTGCCGTGCTGTTAGAAGAGGGGCTCATTCAGCAACGGGCACGGCGAAGCTGCTGTTCGCATTGCTTTGCACTGGGCCACCACGCAGGTCCCTGTGGAGTGACTACTACTAGCAGGAACAAGGGCAGCAGGATCCACCTCGCAGCGAGAAACGGTGCGATAACGGATCCAACCATAACAAATCCAGGAACGGGCAGGCAGCAGCGTCCCTCGCAGTGGCTTTTGACCGGGGTCTTACGCTTTATTGTTAAAAAAGTACGGACACCGGCATGCTGTGCCGCCGCCGCGGTCGCGCTTTCCTTTCTCCGGCGTCCGGTGCGCGCAGGGGCACTGCGTGGGTGCAGCTGTGTCCGACAGGTTTTGTGCAGGGCATCCCCTTCGGATGCTGCCGAAAGTTTCGTGCTCCGAACCCGCCGTGAGCCTCGCTCGGTTCAGCCTTCGTCTTTCCGCTGACTTCCCTGCTCTTGAATAAGGTCACGCCAGATCTGCAGGATGGGACCCGGCGAGGTAATGTACGTTATCATCGATTTCCAGCGAGGAGCTGCATTATGAGATTAAATGTCTCATTTTTATTGCGTGGGGAGGCAGAGAGAAAGCAAGAGCTCCGAAAATAAAATAGTCTAAAAGTGATGTGTTTTTGTTGCAAGGTGCTTGTGACCGGGAACAAAAGTCCCTTGTTAATTCAGTCATTTTAAGGTGAACTTTGAGAAATTTGTCACTTCCTGGAGGCTGGTAGATAACGTCAGACCTCACCTGTGTTTAAAGCAGTGTCTGATCAAGGTGCCTGCCTGGCCCCTGACTAACAATTCCGGGCTGGCAGGGAACCTGTTAAAAAGCGTTTCTGGTTCTAATGGACCGAAGGAAGCGCCGGCCCTGCCCCGGCGGCACTGCCGTCCCGGCTCGGGGCGCCCCAGGGGCCAGGGCAGCTCCGGGGCGCCCGGGCTCGCGCCCCTGCTCCCGGCTCCCGGCCGGCTGCGCGCGGCCCGGGCCGGCCCTGGCCCCCGCCGGGGCGTCCTCGGCCCCGGGCTTCGGCACGGAGCCGTTGCGGCTCTCCGAGGCGCTCGCAGACCCGGCCGGGCACGCTCTCCTTCTTTCAGTTATTTTTAAAGAACAAATAGATGCTCTCCTTTAGCAAAAGCATCAGCTCTTCTGGCTTTGATGCCATTTAATACCGAGATTATAGGCTCACCGTGCCACAGGATATTATTAAAGCAGCAGATTAGTTTATTTCTAAAAAGGATTAGATACTGAGATACGAGTAACAGCAAGGGCTGCAGCTGCCCGCAGGGGACGGCGGCTCCAGGGGCCGCAAAGCTGGTCGGCGGCTGACATGCAGACGCGACCGCTCCGCTCCGCGGCACGCCGGGGGACGCCCTCGGCTGAAGACAGCGTCCCTCGAGGTACTGACATCTGCTTCCGCCCCGCGATCGCATGAATCTTCCTGTAAAATCCCTTGCGCCCCGGCTGCCGCGAGCCTTGGCCAGCCCGCCCCCGCCCGCCAGGCCGGGCTCTGGGTTACTGGCGGCTCCCCCGCCGCGCTTTGCTCCTAGCGCGCGCGGAGATTTGCTCTGGGGTCAGCTCAGCGCAGGCATTGCTGGCGCCCAGGAGGCCCCACCGGCTGCCCGAGCTTCCCCGACCGGCTCGCGGCTTCCCCCTGCTGCGTCCCCCCCGGGCGTCCTCGGAGCTTGGGGGGCTGCAAGCGCTTTCCTCCGTGTCATGATCTAGCGAATTAATAAAGCTCTGGGTATAAACTGTTTGCAAGTGCAGATTGCCTAGGAGTGATCAGGACGGACGAGGCTTGCAGAGCTCTGGCCCCAGGGCGCTCGCGCCTGGACCGAGCTCTGCCCGCGGCCATCGCCGCCGGCCTCGCCTGGTCCAGCCACGCTAAACCTCCGCTGACGCCTTAGCAGCTTGCGGCGGCTGGCAGAGGGCGGCGCAGCCCGTCCCGGGGAGCCCGGCAGGGCGCTCTCGCAAGTGGACCTGCTCCTCGGCCACCCGCCCCGGACGGTGCCGCTGGCCGAGAGGTCCCCGCGCGAGGGGCCACGCAGCCCCATCCTCACGGCTCTGCACCGCCGGCAGCCCGAACCACCGGGGATCCTGCACGGAGCGCACCGGGGCTGGAAATGCTGACAGCAGTGCTCTTGACATTTTATGATCACAGACTCTATTTTCAGCCTAATAAGGTTTTTATATGCTTGGAAAGCTGTCAGCTGAACGTCAGCCAGGCACAAAGCACCTGCCATAAACTGCCTGGATTGCAACCAAAGGTGCTGCGCTGCTTTTCGATCTCGGTCGCTTTAATTGGTTCATCTATTTGTGTTGAGAATTCTGATGTTAATAAATAGAACAAAATAAAAATAATTACAAAATAACATCCTTGCTTAATAATTTGTGGGGATATTTGCTGAGAGCCTCTTAGATCAGAGCCCAGAAGCAATTTGGACCGAGTGTTTTTCAGCTCTGCTTGGCAGCGCTGCCGCAGGCGCCGAGCAGAGCTGACCCCTGCTCGGAGGAGCCAGCGGGGACTGATGAAGGACAGAGCCTTTGGGAAAGCGTCTGCAAAAATTTCCTTGAAGCCTTTGCTTCCCTGGAAGGTATGTCTGGAGACACGCTGTCGCCGCCGCGACATCCCGCTCGCCATAGAAACACGGCCGCGACAAGCCCTTGGGCGAAGGCGGCGCCGGGGCCGCTGCGCTATAAATGACTGTGCTGCTGGAGGGATCGCGGGGTTGCCAGGAGGGTCAAGGGTGGGGGGCCAAAGGCTCTGGGAACGAATTGCAAGTATGTGCGGCTCTCCTGGCACGCGCCCCACCGGCAGCTGCTCCCCTGGCCGGCGGGAAAGCCGTGCGCGGTGGGAGATGGGAAAGGCCCTGAGCTGCCAAGGGTCTCTGCGGGACGCCGATGGAGGAGCAGCAATTCCAGAGCGTTGCACGGGACATGCCAGGAGCCTCCCCTGCGGCCACCGGTGGGTTTGGTGCCATCATGGGACTGCAATCCCCTTGACATCAACAAGGTCGAATGCAAAGTGCTGCTGGGGTCAGCAGTGGCCCACGACGTGGCGTGTCCCATCCGTTCGCCGCAGCGCTGGTGCACAGCGCTCACCGCTCAATGACAGCCTTGGAGCCACCTGGAAATGTTCCTGCCAGCTTGTTGCTTGCTGCCTTATCAATCCCTCGTGCATCCCCATGGCGAGCAGCTCCTGGGGCTTCTTGCATGGGCCGCTTGCTATGAGGACAAGCTGTCACCAGCACCAGCACCAGCACCGAATGCCCAGGAGTGACTGTAGCCTGGAGCCGGGCGGCCATGAGACTCCTCACTAGCAGCAGCTCTGCAGGTTCAGACAGGCAAAGGGGCCAGAGGGAAAGGGCTCCCTTAGACCACCCCCCGTTCGGAGTCATTCTAGCCACACTTTGAAGACCTGTGTCCCCAGGCGATTGCCTCATCTGCCGTCTGCCCTCATGGTCAGCTAACCCCGCTGCTGCGCTGTCACCCGGTCATTAGCTCAGCTCGGGGTGCAGCCTGCCCTGCGCCGTGGAGGTTCGCACACATCGGAGCAGCCTCCGCAAGCGGACCTGGGAACCACCGCACAAGGCCAGAGCCTGGGGCAGGACCGCCTTGGGCAGGGAGGGAGGACCCTGCTCAGCTCGTCCCCGTGACGCCCAGATCCCCGTGCGTGGCATGGGCTGGCGGAGCGGGAACTGACGGTGCAGAGAAACAGGTCCCAGGGCAGCCGGCAGGGACAGCGTGGACCCGCAGGCTCAGCGGAGCAGGGAGCCAGCGCCAGCGCTGCTGCAGTCCTGACGCAGCGCGCACCTGCCTGCGTGCGCGTGGCCGGGGGAAGGAAGGACGCGGCATCCTGCCCCCTGGCAAGCTCAGTGGGGCTGCGGCTGAGGCTTGGGCCAGGCCATCAGCCGGGGCCAGTGAATCCCTGGTGCGGGACCATTGCAGTCCCCTCTGCCGCCCCTGGAGCTTCACTTCCAAAGCAGACAGTTTGCAGCAAATGGCTCAATGCTAGTAATAACCCAGTGGGAAGCAAATGGGCCCCAGAACCTCAGCTGGGGAAAAGCGCATCCAATAGTAAAAATCAGCATGTCTCTTCCTGCTCTGCCAGCAGGAAGCAAGCGGGGAGCGAGCACCATCTCCTGAAGCTGGCCGCATTTCCCAGCCTGCCTGGATTACAGCAGGCATCCCCTTCTTTCAGTGTTGCCTGCGTACGATTCCAGCAAGATGTGTTTTTTCTTTCCCTGCTAGTGATGCTCCATGGACTGGCCCTTGCCAGCCCTGGTGGCCCAGGTCCCAGGGCTGCAAGTGATTTCCCAGCCAAAGAGGCTGCGAATTGCCCTGTGACAATGTTCCCAGCTGCTCCATGTCTGAGAGCACAGCAGGTTGCTGGTGGGGAATAAATAAAATAAAATGAGAATACTTGTTCTATCTTGCAGTGAAAGCACCATGTTGGTGCCACATTTTTTCCTCCACCTCAAAACTGTAAATTCTACTAAGTCTGATATGTGTGCAGATATTCTCCAGCTGCTTCTCTCCAGTCTTTTCTCTGGAAGGAAGAATCAGGGGGATGAGGAACATCCTCTCTGACACGCAAATGCAAAGATGTTTCTGTCTTCGCTTGGCCCAGCTGTCTGTGCTGTCTTCCAGCCCTGGCCCTTTCTCTCCAGCAATGCTCAGTTGCTGTGCAGGGTCCCTGGAGCAGAGCGAATGGCAGCGTGAAAATCACAGCTGTCCCTAGCATCAGGGCTCCAGAGCATGAATCAGATCTAGGGAATCAGATTAAAACCAGGCTTTTTCAGAGGCTGGCAAACCACCTGAGCTAAATAGGAACACGAGTCTGAGGCTTCTCTGAGGTCAGAAATGCTTAGCTAACTTTTAGGTCTCCTGGTTGAGGCTCTCTGGAGGTGGGAGCTGAGGCACCAAACAGCAAAAGGAGCCGATGCTGGGGAATTTTGCCCCATATTTCCAGGCTGAGTCTGTTACTGAAGTTTGCCAATGGATGAGCCCCTGTGATCCACCCCATATGGCACTGGAAAGGGAAATAACCCCCCCCTTGCTTTCCACCCGTGCCTTACCCCCGCCGTCGGTCACCAGCTGCGCAAAAGCCCCGGGCTGGCAGCAGAAGACAAGGACTGGAGGTGACACTGGGTGTAAGATGGTGGCACTGGGAAAGCAAGCTGGTGTTGGGAGGGATCAAGCCGTCCCAGCGCTGGGACGTTGCGTGCAGCGCAGCAGGGACACGCGAGTGATTTCAGAGGAAAAAATCTCATGCGCAGGGAGAGGGAGCCCACGGCCGCCTGCGGGTCCCGGCTCCCTGCTACGCCGGGCGCAGGGGAGCGGGACTCGGAGCCGCTCTCGTGGCAGGGTGGGAGACCAAATACATATGGAAAAGGGATGAGTCACTCGGCAACGAAAGGTCACGGCAGCCGCTAGCTCAGCGAGAGGCATTCGTTTCCTCGGGAAAACAATTTCATTCTGCAAGTACCTTTGGCTGTAGGGAGAGCAGACCTGACAGTTTATTGCATTTACTGAGGATATCGACTGGGTTGTGAAAGGAATAGTAGATGGCCTGGGGAAATGAGGTAAACGTACCTGGAACTGGGTGCTGCTGGTGAATATGTTACTGAAGAAGAGTATCTGACTCTTTGTTATATTACGCAGAGTGTTTCGGCACCTGGGAGACCAAACGGCTTGCTAAAAAAAGCAAATCACATAAATCGAATAACATTTAACGCAAACGCGTGAGACCATCCGTCTAAAATTACTTCTGCAAGCCAAGCAGTTATAAATAGGCGCCGCCGCCTAGCCTGGGACCGCGCGGGGTGGGAGCGGAGGAGCGCCCAGCTCACCGCAGCGAGTTGCTGTTTGCACGCGGGAGCTTGGAAGTTCTCTGCTAATATAACAAATCTCGACTGTATTTGAAGCAAATCTTCAGTGAAGGCCGGTTTATGTGATGAAACAAGAAACGCTGCCAAATTTCCAGGCCCGATCTTCATCCCACCAGTGTCAACAGAATTGCCGCACAGCTTGATTTGGGGGTTGACCCTAATCTGGGGAAAGTGGTCCAACCCCTCCGTTCGGCTCTGATTTGCAGACAAGCCCGTTGCTGCACTTTGCTGCGCCGGCGAGGCTGTGGGGCGGTGCTGGAAAGCAGCCGTTACAGGTGGGGTTCCTCTCGCCTGGTTTTAGAGATCTTAAAGCCTGACAGCAGCTGGCAAAGGCGGGAGACAGGAACATTCATCTCACCCCTTAAGCCAAGGGACCAAAACAGATGAAATGAATTACTTGCTTTCCTGCAGAGCAATTTCGCCCCGTGAGGATGTGCAGCTCAGCTGCGGCAATCTGACGGCATTAAAAGGTCTCTGCGGCCGAGAGGAGAGGGTTTTGCTCAGAGCATAGGTGCTGATTCGGGCCCTCCCAAGTCTTTGCCTATGCTTGTGCCAGCCTGGAGCCAAGGATGAAAGCCGGATCAGGCCCTCTGCCCCTCAGCACCCCAGGAGAAACCAGGGCTCTGGGCATGGTGAGTGGCACAGGTGGAACAGGCACTGAGCAGACCGGAGACAGAAAAAGCAGGAAAGCAGGGTGGCCCAGGGGGCTGCTTTTCCAGCTCAGCCCCCCCCATCCTGCTTTGGGGTCTAGGTGAGGGGAGCAGCCTGCGACCCAGCCAGTCCCCCCGTGCGTGGGCTCAGCAGCGGAGGGACGCTGCTGCTCCCACGGGCCCGCCAGATCCGCTGGCAGGCACGGTGTCTCTGACGA
Organism: Rhea pennata; assembly: GCF_028389875.1. NCBI lineage: Eukaryota > Metazoa > Chordata > Aves > Rheiformes > Rheidae > Rhea > Rhea pennata. Next base: position 7,536,071 of record NC_084678.1, read on the forward strand.
GAGCCTTGCACGAAGGCGGAAGAGCTGGGCAGCTTTCAGAAACGTGAGTGTTTCTCCAGACAAGGAGGGAGAGAGACCAAAGGCCTGGTGAAGCTCCAGCGAGGCCCCAGCTCCACAGACTATGTGGAAACAACAGAGGCCAGACTGGGTCCTGACGTCCTGAAGGTCTTCCCTACTGCAGAGACAGAACATCTTCCTACTCGTGAATTTAGGCTTTCCTTTCGATTTCATCTGAACGAGGAAGGATTTCAGCTTCAGAGATGCTCGAGTGCTTTGCTGGACCCCTGCCAGGTGCTGAGCATGCTCCAAGCACCTACCCTGGTCCGTCCTGGCCCAGCACTGCTCGCTTCTCCGGGGGATGGAGCCTCACCGTGGACGCTCTCACCAGGTGGACAGACTAACAGTGTTTCCACAAACTCCCACTCTGCAGAGCCCCAAGAAACTCATTGCTTCCTCCTGCAGCAGGCAGGCCTCCCACTGCAGCCTGCAGGCCAGCTGGCTTACGTGTTCCTCTAAAGCTTTAAAAGAAGCCAAACGACTCACGATTGAAAGCATTGAGTGTTTATTTGCACTTTAGACATACTAACGCTGTCTGAAAGCCAGCCGCGGCTCCCTCTGTGGCACGGCGAAGGTGGGTCGGTGCGAGCAGCGGCTGACAGTGAGAAACATCGGGCTTCGTGCCAAAGAGTGCCGGGCTCACGCGCTGGCGCTTTCCCAGTATTGCCTGGTTTTAACAATTACTAAAAATCGCTGTTTTCACAAGAACTGAAATATCTGAACTGTTAGTGGTGAGAACAGCAAGAAGAAGTAGTCAACGATCGCTCGGCAGCCTTCGCTTCCCCGGGAAGCGGAGAACCCCGTGGCCTTGGTGCCAGCCCGCCCTGGAGGCTGCACAAGCCCTACGCTTGCTGTCTGAGCTTTCCTTCACAAGTCTTCAAACCCATGTTGCCTCCCTTCGGGCAAGGCTGCGAGGATGACCGTAAAACAAATACTGTTTAAGGTGTGTGTTGCCATCTATGATGGCAAATTAGGACATCTGACTCTCTTTGGATCAGCGTATGTCTTCGTCTACCCCTCGAACAGTGATTTTAGAAGTGCAGAAGAGTATGATGACCATTTCCGAATACTCCCCAGGATGAGGCTGAAACTCATGGCTGCTTTGTAAACTGGGCTTCCCTCACTGCTAAATGGACGCAGTCAGACATACCGAATTTCTAACTCTGAACACTTGGTCGTTTTAGTGAAATTATCAGGAGAGAGTTCCACCAAGTTTAGCATGCAGTCAGACTTGCTAGATGCAGGCCTGATAGGCAGACGCAAAGCTGTTACGAGTCTAGGTTTGTGCAGGCAAAGCCACAAGCAAAACTACGCCCAAAGGCCCTGCCACGGACCTATCACTGCACGCTCACAGCTGCAAGCCTGTTCAAAACAAAATCATTGCCACATTTTCAGATACTGTAGAGTCAAGCTTTGCACGTAATGAGTCAGCTGCTGTTGATGGTGATCATTAATGGCCACAAATTTAATGATTAATGGCCACATATTTAATCCTTTCATCCATAATTGTTACTAGGCCAGCTGTGGTCAAGTTAACACACCGACACCCCCACCCACACCCCCTCAGGTGTGTATTTGCATATCTAGTTTCTAAAAAAGGCAAGAGTAATATGCAGCCACCCACCTGAAGATCTGGAAAATCTCCTGAGATTTGCCTGTTGAAACCAGTGGTTCAGGTTTCTGCAGCACACCAGCCTCCAGAAACTTTAAAATGTCAAGTTTGTTGTTGTCTGCTATATGCTCTTCCGGAAGAGGGTGAGTAATGCTAAAATATTTTTTTCCTTCTGCAAAGGAGGTGAGCAATAGGGGATAACACAGCTCCTGAAGCAGCTCAGTCACCCAGGAACAACTTACACAGGAACTGGCACAGCTTAGTCATATATTTAATATCTGACGTTTTTATGAACCGTTCCAAAGCACTTCCCCCCCAAACTTGCCCTTACAGTGCTGCTGCAAGGTAGGTAGGTAATTCCCTTTGCCTCTCCTTAGGTGAAGGACAGCGTCCTGTCTCAAATCCGCCTCTTGAGCTGGGTAACTCAGAGCTTGTCAGAAACCTGCTGCTCACAGAGAATATTGATTTTCTTCTCATCCGTCTGGTGACTGGCTTCGCTCCTGAAGAGAGAGCGCAGAGAGTGGCTGGCCCTTTGCCCGAGAGCCCGCACATGTGACACGCAGTCTTCGCTGGTCATTAGGTAGAGCAGGGGGTTCAAGGCACTGTTCAAGCTGGCCAGACCACGGGTCACCTGGTAGGAAACGTAAATGTTCTTTAAAGTCTGTGTGCAGGCCCCTTGCAGTTGCCAGGTTCGAGACAACAAGTTGAGGTTTCTGAATATGTGATAGGGGAGGAAGCAGAGCGAGAAGAGGACCATCACCACTATCACCAGTCTGATGCTTCTTCTCCGCAGGCTGGGGTCCACGGTGTCGTTCCTGCAGAGCACCACAACCACGTGGCCATAGCACCCGATGATGATGAGAAAGGGGATGACGAAGCCCGTCACGGTGATGGCTGCGGTGTACGGCAAGTAAATACCCAGGTTCTTGTGCTCTGTCGTGTCATGGCACCGCGTTCCTGTGTAGTCCATCTTGCTGAAGGCAAAATCAGGAGCTACCTGCATGATGACCCACACCCAGACCATCACACTGAGCCACAGGGAAGAGGTCAGAGCCTGGCACCTGCCCCGCATCTTCATTGGGTGCACGATGCCCAGGTACCGGTGGACACTGATGCACGTGAGGAAGCCAATGCTGGCATAGAGGTTGAGGTGGAAGAGGCCCCGGGTGAGCCGGCACCAGACCCTGCCGAAGAGCCACACTCTGCCCTGCAGGTAGTAGCTCACCAGGAAGGGCAGCGTGCTGACGTACAGCAGGTCAGCCAGGCCCAGGTTGCCCACCAGCAGGCTCAGGGCACTGTGGGCGCTCCGCCGCGGCCTGGCGCACAGCTGCCACAGGCCCAGCCCGTTCCCCACCAGCCCCAGGGGGATCACCACCAGATAGACGGTGGGCAAGTAGTGGTGGGCGAAGGCCATGTTCACCGAGCACGCTGCCCTGCTGCCATTGCCGGGCTGCGAAGCCCAGGCTGTGGCAGCCTCCGTGGCCATGGGGCTGGGGCAGCAGGGCTCAGCCCGGGGATGAGGTGGGCAGGGGCAGTTCCTCCTGGCTCCGTGCTCCGGCTGCTCCTGCTCGGGCTGGGCAGTGCCTCAGTGCCTGGATCTGTGAAGCAGTGCCCAGGAGTGCGGTACCACGGGGCAAGGCGCCCCGGTGCCTGGAGCTGCAGGGCGGTGCCCCAGTGCCCGACGCAGTACCCACCGCGGTGCCCAGGTGCGCGGTGCCGCGGAGCAGTGCAGCGGAGCAGTGCCCCGGTGCCCTGGTGTCTGGGTGCGCAGTGCGCCAGTGCCGCGGAGAGGTGCCCCGGTGCCCAGGCGCACGGTGCCCCGGTGCCTGGATCTGCAGTGCGGTGCCCAGGCGCGCGGTGTCCCAGTGCCACGGAGCGGTGCCCTGGTGCCCGGATCCGCAGTGCAGTGCCCCGGTGTCCGGGCGCACGGTGCCCTGGTGCTGCGGAGAGGTGCCCCGGTGTCCAGGTGCGCAGTGCCCCGGTGCCCGGATCCGCAGTGCGGTGCCCCGGTGTCCGGGTGCACGGTGCCCTGGTGCTGCGGAGAGGTGCCCCGCTGTCCAGGCGCGCGGTGCCCCGGTGCCTGGATCTGCAGTGCGGTGCCCAGGCGCGCAGTGCCCCAGTGCCGCGGAGCGGTGCCCTGGTGCCCGGATCCGCAGTGCGGTGCCCCGGTGTCCGGGCGCACGGTGCCCTGGTGCCGCGGAGAGGTGCCCCGCTGTCCAGGTGCGCAGTGCCCCGGTGCCCGGATCTGCAGTGCGGTGCCCAGGCGCGCGGTGCCCTGGTGCCCGGATCCGCAGTGCGGTGCCCCGGTGTCCGGGCACACGGTGCCCTGGTGCTGCGGAGAGGTGCCCTGGTGTCCAGGTGCGCAGTGCCCCGGTGCCCGGATCCGCAGTGCGGTGCCCCGGTGTCCGGGCGCACGGTGCCCTGGTGCCCGGATCTGCAGTGCGGTGCCCAGGCGCGCGGTGCCCCGGTGCCCGGCGCGGTGCCCCGGTACCCTAGTGCCTGGCGCAGTGTCCAGGCATGCGGTGCCCCGGTGCGCGGATCTGCGGCGCGGTGCCCAGAGCGGTGTCAGGCGCGCGGCGTCCGGGCGGCGCTGGCGGCGGCGGCGCCCGGGCGCAGCGGTGACGGCCGCGCCGCGGCCCGGGCGGGCAGGGCTCTGCGGGGGGCGGGCCGCGCCTGGCCGCTTCCCCGGCAGCGCCGCGCCCCGGCCCGGCCCCGGCCCGGCCTCCCCTGGCGTTCAGGGTCGTCCCCGAGGAGCCTGGGGAGGCAGCTGGCGGGCTGGGTGCGCACCGCCTGCCGCTGCCAGCCCACCCGGCCGCGTGCGAGCTGGGCGCCGGGGCTCCGCTTCTCGACTCCGCGCGCCCCTGGCAGGAAGGCGGCAGGGGGGGATGCAGGAGGGCGACTCCGTGTCGGGCTGGCTAGAGAGGCGGGAGACGTCTCACGAAGGTGATCAAAGCACCAGCGTTTTAGCTTATTCCCTGTTCTGTCCCGTTTCAGGTGAGGAGAGATATCCCATCCGTGGAGAACGGAGGCGACCAGCCAGGAAAATCACACCCGGTGAGCAGGCTCTCATTTCCAGTGCCAGCACCTCTTCTCCTGGTCCCGGTGCTGTGCTGTGAGGCAGCAGAGCCCGGAAACGCCCCGTGCTCTCTGGAGCGCTCGAAGGAAGGAGCGCAAGTGAAAGCAAAGATCAGCAACCTTCAGAAAGGCTCCTGCCGAAGGCCTTGGCCCCGCTCCAGCAGCCAGCCCTTGTCGAGGGCAGTGTCAGCGTGCGCAGGCGTGCACGGCTGTTCGGCCTCAGAGCAGACAGCAGTAAACCATGCCCCATGCGAAACGGCTGCACCTTCTTTACGCCACGCAGCAGCAGCCTGCTACTGCTGCTTACTTTTATACATCTCCCCAAAACACGGATGGAAATTCTCTACTGCCTCCTCCTCAGTGAGATTTTGACGGATAATGCGAGAATGTCTGTGGCTTTCTATCCTGCCTTCAGGATGTTACTGGGGACGTCATGCAGAAGATGCCCAGATATTGCAAGAATAAGGCAAGAGTTGAAAATAGCATCCTCAAAGAGGACCCCAAGTTTCCCAGCCCTTAGGAAGGTGACCCCCCATTTTCGTCTGCAAAAGGCGCTGCAGCATGAGCAGGACAGTTAGCCTGATGAATCACAGGGAAAGGACCTTAGCAAAACAACTTCAGGCGCTGGGCTGGGCCCGGGGAGGGCCGTGGCTGCCTGCTTTGCTGGAAGTGAATCTAGGGCAGTGTGTGCAAAGAGCACGCCGCCTCACGGGGGTTCCCCACTAAACCATCCTGGCAGCCAAACGTCTCTGCGGACCGTGCTCGGGCTGCAGGGTGCCCGGGCACCGACGGCTGGGGCCAGCGTAGGAAAGCCCAGGACACTGGATGCTCTTGGTTGCTTATTGTGGGTATCTGTGGGTTTACTCCAAAAAGTGTGTGCTGGAGCAGATAAATTCTGAGGAAAAGGTGTGTTTTATTGCTTGACTAAGCAATAAAATCTCGCTGCTTCAAGCTAGCTCCTGAGATGTGCAGCTTAAAAGTCATTTCCATGAAGTGGGAGAGGGACGAAGTTTTCCTGACCTTAGAGGTTTGTGGAGGCTCTGGTGGGACTGCAGTCCTGGGGCAGCACAGGCAGAGGAGGGGCTAGTGGGCCCTCATCGTTTGGGAGGGCAGAGCTTGTCCTGCGCGGGCTCTGCCCCCTCACCTCCGCGCTGTAGGCGCCAGGAGCTGCACGTTGCTCCTCCAGCCTGGCACTGGGCTGGCACTCGTGGAGCCGCTTTACGGAGGCGGGGGGAACAAGCGGGGATGGGTCCGTCTCACCCCCAGAGCATCAGTCCTGGGGGGGACTGAGGCGGAGGTTGCAGCTGGCCGGGAGGACTGCTGTAGTCGCGGGGAGGATCACAGACGGCTCGCAGCTTCTCAGCAGGGCAAGCAGCGCTTCCTCGCCTCAGAAATGAAGGCCTGGGGTTAGGTTGCTGCTGTCACAGGAAGGGAGAAGGGAGGGGAAGGGAAGGGGGGTGAAGCAGGACTGGCTGCCGAGAGGCTCCGGGTCCCTGGCAGCAGCCAGCCTGGCTCTCCGGATCACGGGCCGTTGGCGGCAGGGACCCGTTTTGCTGGTGCCAAGGAATAAAACCCTCCCTTCTTCCGGTGGGTGAGATGCGGGGAGCGTGCCGAAGGACCGTTTCCTCTTCGCCCCTCCGCCTGCGGTGGCGGCGGCTTGGCCGAGGAGAGGCAGCCGGGCCCGGGGCTCGGCTCCTCCCGCGGCGGGGGCCCCGGGGCGCTCTCGGCGCCGCGATAGCTCGAGCGGGTCTCCAGCGCGTCACGCCCGGGTGAGCGGTGTGCAGGCGCCCAAGCGCGGGGCTGCTCGCCACCTCCAGACACGTGTCTCCATCTACTTTGATTTTACGGAGCGCTGCACTTGAGTGATACATGGGATTTATGCGCGCGGGAGCCCCCGGTTTCTGGCCTCTGCTTCAAATAACCATATATTTATCTGACGTCTCCTAATGCCCCAAAACAACAGGCAAAGACCAGGACCTGCTGCATCCGATGCTGTGTTAAACATAGTTCTCAAATAACCCCACTTCCAGAGAGGCGGGGCTTTACAGGGAATAGCAAATATTGCGAGACTCACGGTTAAATTGCAAGAGTTGGTTTCCCTATATTCTTAGGGAAACATATTTATTTGGATTCGCTAATTTATTATTTAGATGTGTAGTGAATCAGAGAGTGATGACTTTTTCCAGCGAAAAAGGAAATTATAACAAGGAGGTTTGTTAAGTCGTTTCTGTTGGAGATAAGAATTTCATGTTGCATTTAAAAAGCCGCAAACTAGTGATTTTTATCCTCAGCCAGAGATAGCTGTGCCTTTGATAAGGGGCTGCGAGCCCTCGTAGCTCTCTCCCCACCAGGAAATCACCAGTTGCTGGTGGCTGGGTCTCAACATGCTGAAAGGAGAACTGGCTGAAAAACAGGATTTTTCAGTTTGCAGAACCTGTCTTATCCATGTTAGCAGACAAGCGCTGTGGTTTTAGAGTCTAATATAAGCCTAAAATCACTGTTTTTTTGGCATTTCCATTGCAGAGTTTTTTTTATTAAAAAAAAAAAAAAAAAAAAAAAAGCTGAAGAAGAGGCAGGCCGGACCACATTCGTTCTGCAATTTGCTGCATGCCAGAGATTCACAGAGTCCTTGATATCAAGCTGAATTAACAATTTGTATACGGGCAGAGTACCAGATCACCACTATAAATAATTCTCTTCATAAACAGCGCTCTGCTGCATGAGCAGCCAGGCTCCCATTTTTTCTGAAGCGGTGGCTGAAAAACATCGCCGATGCTGGTTTTATTTTGTACCCCGGGCTGAGCAGCCTGGATGCATCCGCGTGGTGCTGCGCCCCGCGGTCCCCGGCAGCGAGCGGGGAAACGTGCCCCGTTACGGCTGCTCAGGCCCTGCCAGGGAGCTGATGGAGGTCACAGCGATGCGAGAGCGAGGGGCCGAGTTCAATCCAGGCTAATACGCTTTAATAATGTTCTCAGTGCTTGAATGCCCTCTGGTTTTCTCCTACTCAGTTTTAAGCTGCCTGGATCGCGGATGCATCCCGGTGGTTGAGCTCTGGGTCGTGGCTTGCTGCCAGCAGGGCTCCGGCCGGCGACCCCGAGGACAGGTCCCACCTCGTGGGCAGGGGGAGACAAGCCCCACGCCTCGGGGAGCACGGTTTTGTTTTCCGTGAATACGAACGCAAAGTGTTCGGCTCCCACCTGGACACGTAACCTGAAACACTGCTCTGCTCTAGCTGCCCTCTTCATCCAGCCGCAGGAAGCGTGTAGCCTCTGCACTTTTAAACAGAGGCCATTAGAGGGCATTTAGACTTCATTTTTGAATAACCCTGAAGGATTATCACAGTGAGAAAATTAAAGCAGAGCCGCGGAGTAGCTCTCCTGGGCTGGTCTTGCCTAGCTGGGGTGGCTCCAGGCCGTCAGGAGACGGCCCCGACTCATCTTTGCGATTTGTTTTCTCTTCTACTTCCTTTGTTTTGGCCTTAGCTTTGGGGGTTTATGCTTGGATATTAGGTGGTATGTCTGGTGCTGCAGAGCGTTGTCTCCTGCGTCTGAGTTCCTCGCTCGCCGAAGCCCCGCCAAACCACCAGCGCTTTGGAAAGAAGGAGGCCAGGCGGAGCAGGAAGGTTTGTGTTTATTCTGGAGAGACGCGGGGAAGGTGAACTGGAGCTGCCATGAGGAGGACGCCTCTGCCGATGCCCAGAAACGCGGCCGTTTGCTGGGCGGATATTGTGGGATAACTGAGTGCGTGCGAACTGTGGAGCTGTGCAACCTGAAGCGGAGATAACCTGTGGTGCGAGGCCCGTCCTGCCCGCCCCGTTCCCAGCGGGTCGGGCGAGGCGGGTCCCGCGAGGGATGTGGTCTACCTGATGCTTGAGGCGGTCTCTCTCAGCCCCCGCGTAGCCACGGAGCAGAGCTGGGTGCGTGGCACACAGCGGAGGAACAGCATCACCTGGCCCTCTCCAAAAACCCCACCAGTCCCAGCCCCTGTCCTGCAAAGGAGCAATTCCTGGTTTCTCGGGTGGGTTCCTGCTCGGAGGCAGGGATTTCCCCGTTTCCCCAGACCTCTGCATGAGGCTGTGTCACACGATGTCCCCTGGGGAGCCCAGGTTGCCATCCTACCTCTCAGGAGGAGCAGACACAGCTCAGAGGGTGGAAACGGGGCAGGATGCATCCCTGGCCTGGCTTGATGTCCCCGCAGAGAGGCCTGGAGGTGACTGCGGGATGGTGCCACTTGCGAGAGTCCCTCCTGATGTGGCCGGGACCACAAGAAGGAGCTGGCCTGGCCACCTCCCTGCTCCTTCCTCCCTGTCCCCTCCAGCAAAGGGCTTTCCCAAAGCCTCATCCTGGGACTCGCCCTAGCCCCAAAGCACGGCTGCAGCGGCCGTGTTACAGTAACAGTCCCGAGCTGCGATACGGGCGTGCTGCTACTGCGCAGGCTGGGGCTCGGGGACGCTTTCCTCGCTGGCCAGCAGCCCTGCCGAGGGGAACTGGGGTGCACACGACGGGGCAGGTGCCAGGTGAAACGGGGATCTTAATCTCGATTCTCCACTCTTCTTTGCAGCCAAGGTCCATCCATTCTTCCCTAGTTTCCCAGGGGACATGTCCTCCATCTCCACTGAAACCACAGGGCCGGGGGCTTGTGTCAGACGCTTTGCCGGGACGAGGCGTTGGCTCCAGGCTGCGAACGGGGCGGGCATGGCTACAAGCGACCTCCTCTTCCCCTCTGGAAAGGCAGAGCAGACGGTGACATGGAGATGGGAGCACTGTGAGCTGTGGCACCACGGAGGGACTGGCGGGATGTCTGCTGGGTCTACGGGAGCAGGGGCACGTGGTGGCACAAGCTCTCGGCCCAGAAAAGCTCTTGCAGCATGGGTGCAAGACACCGTGTCCACAGTAGGTCTGAACCTGGCTAACGAAAGGGGTGGAAAAGCCCTGCCACTCGGGGGCACCTGGCAGCCATAAACACATGCCCTGTTGCAGGGCATGTCAAGCTGACCCGTGGGGCTCAGGGCCATGTGATTTCCATCAGTGCTCTTGGATTCTGACATCCAGAGATCCCAAAATTCATGTCTGCACCTGCCATCAATAACCGGGATATGTTTCCCAAGTGCAATTTGAGGAGATGGTTTTTCTGATATGTGGTTAATTTGTGTCTGGGGAGGCGAGAAGGGTGATGAGGTGTCCACAGACACCTGGGGATCCCATGGCTCTTGTGTTGGCTGGAATTTCCCTCCCTGTCCAACCCTTTGCCCAGAGGTGTCAGAGTCACCGAAGGCCTCACTCACCACAGGGGATGCTCCCAGCGGAGCCTGGCAGGGCCTGACCACGCACAGCCGTCTCTGCGTCTCCAGACGGCAGTAGCGGTTCTGGTTGGACACACGGGTGGAGAAGCCCATGCCGCAGGTGGCCGAGCAGGTGCTCCACTCTGTGCTCCACTCCTCACAGGGGTAGGGGAGGGCCAGGGGGGCCTGCCCCGGGGCCCTGGGCACTGCATGGGAAGAGAGGAGAAAAGGGTGGTTAAAGCCAAGTATGGTGTGCCCAGGATAGGTGCTGCAGGCTTAGCCAGGCTCAGGTTTGGAAAGCAGGTCATGAATATCTGAGCGTGGGTGGGAAGCCCTCACCGACGGCACAGTGAGGCATCTTGTGTTGATGCTCATGATCCGGGGTGCAGGGGGATGGGGCCGCATCCACACCTCTGCGCCTTACCTGCCACGGCGTCTCGGAGCAGCGGCTGCTCCCGGGTCTCACAGATCCACTCCTGGCAGCACTTCCCCGGGACGTCCACACGCCGCGGGTAGGGGCAGTCCGGGGTGGGCAGGCGGACGTCCTCCTGGCACAGCGGGATGCAGGTGACACCTCCGTCCAGGCAGCGGCACTGGAGCTTGCAGCTGGGCTGGAAAACCTCCCCATCTTGATAGACCTTGCCATTCACTTCGCAGCTCTCCTCATCATCTTCAACTGCAAACAACAGCCAGGGACAAAATTAGGGACAAAGTGCTGGTGAGGTGTGGACGTCTGAGGGGACCGAAACGCTTGGAGGGCACCCCCATGGCCAGCACCAAGGGGGAGCTGCCACCTCCCGCCTTGCTCCATGTCCAGTCTGGGTAGAGTCTGACCATAGCTGTCCCGGCCTCCGAGGAGCCTCAGCTGTGGCATTCGACAGCCCAAGGGACCAGAGTTTATTGCTTCTGACCTGCAGCAGCCATGCACGTCATGCGCCCTCCTCCTCTCAGCCTCCCTCCTGATCTCCTCGCGATTTCCCAAATGAGCAGCTCGCAGCCGGAGAGGCACCGCTGCCCTTGGGCGCTGCCTTCTGGGGTGTCGGGGGGTGAAAAATATTTTCTCGGTGGCGTCTCGCGGAGCCCGGGGAGGTGGGAGAGGAGGGTTCAGTCCCGGGGCCCTCGCTGGGGGAGCCTCTCCCGGGACACCGCCTGCTCCTCCTTGCTGCCCGCTGCATGGTGAGGATGCTGGAGCTGGCCCCGCTCCGGCACCGCGGGGACCCCGCTCCCCCTGCCCGCCCTGGCGGCTGCCCCCTCTCCCACCGGAACCGCCTGGAGACCCCCGCAGCGCGGCCCGCCCCCCGCCCCCCGGCCCGGCTGCGGGTGCAGGCGCGCGGGGGGCCGTAACGGGGAGGCCCGGGGCCCCGGCGGGCGGCGCGGCGCCCGTGCTCACGGTGGCAGGTTCCCGCCGGGCCCGCGCGCGCGGCGCTGTAGTCGCAGACGAGGCCCTGGCTCCGGTCGCACACGGCGAGGAAGTCGCAGGGCTCGCCCAGGCGCCGCGCGCAGATCTTGCAGCAGCCGCAGCCGTCCAGGACGAGGGGCGACCCGCGGGGGCAGCGGGGGGGGGCCCAGGGGCAGTAGCACGGTCTCTGGCACAGCTGGGCGCACACCTGCAGAGGCAAAACCACCGCTGTCAGTGCCGGCGGCGGAGCTGTGCCGCTGCAGCGCCGGGAGCCCCCCTCCCGAGCGCAGGCCGGGGCAGGTCCCGGTGGAGGGATCGTTGCGCGGGAGCGCGGCAAAGCAGCCTGGCACCGTGCCGCCCTCTCCGGCACCCTCAGCCCCTGCGGAGCGCGGGCGGGGGCTCGAGTCACAGCCCTGCCGAAAGAACGGGAAGAGGAGGGAGGTGCGAAACAAATATCCCACGTACCGGCGTTCATTTAACCAGCCGAAGAGAAACTGCTCTCACGCTGTCCATCGCCCTCTTTCCTTCCTTGCAGCCTTGCAAAAGCCGCTGCAGTCCAGCTGCCGCACCGGGGCCGCGGTCCGCGCAGCCCGAAGGACGGCGCGCGCTGCTGTAAGCAGCCCAGCGCTGCGAGCGGGGCGCAAGCTGCCTGCCCCAAAGCCTGCCCCTGCGCCGCGGTAAGCGTACAGCTCCTGCCCAGCACCTCTGCCCTCAGGGCAGGTGTAATAGCTTGTGCTTGGGCCAGGAATTAGGGTGATGCATGCGCCCCGGGAGAAGGGAAGCCAAGGAAGTCGCACTGCTTTCCCGTGCGGCCCAGATGCCTCCTGCCCTGGCCTCTCCCTGGCTGCAGCATCCTCCGCCTGGGCTGGCCAGTTGGGTGAGGGGCACTCGGACCGGCACATTTGCAATCAATCGGTGCTGAATTCTCCCTCCCTCTTAGACTAATTACTTCGGCAGGTCTGTGCCCCGCAGCGGCTCGCCTGCTCAGGGGCTGCTTTGCCAGAGCTGGGCCCTGCAGGAGTTCCCCGGGCGCGTAGCTGTTTATAGCCACCGCTCATTCTGCATGCCCAGTTACCCCGGGCACAAACAGCTTTTGCAGGCAGCACTTCTAGCCTCGTCATGTCACATCTGACAGGACCACTGATAGAGCTGTTGCCTATAGCGACTGAAACCAAATGCTTTGGATCTATGTGCTGGAAGCGAATTCTTTGCCAGTACTAAACTGAAAGCCAGCGTATGTATAATACGGACTGCAGTGGACTGGCTCTGGGTGCCCCTGCTCCCAGCTGGCAGGACTGATGCTCAGGGCCACATGCACTTTGCTTGCAGCAGGTCCAACACATGAAATTCAGAGAGCAATTCAACAAATGTGCAACCACAAAATTCAGTCTCATGCTGATGCAGACACAGGTGTCTCTGCTGAGACTGCCAAGAGATCAATGGACTCCGCTGGACCATGTGGGTTGTGGTTACCATCTTTCCATCTTAGGTCTCTTCTATTAGCATAAACCCTGATATGACCGGTAGGACAGAGAAGATGGGTATTGGTGTGCGATCTGGTTTCCTCATCTGCAGCAGTTCAAGTGGCCAGATGTTTCTTTTATCTGCCTATAGAAATGTCAGTGCTAGTAACTGAAGATGAAATATATCCAAAATGGCCTGGAAAATCTGTATCTTCTTGTTTTATTAATGAATTGTCTAACTCCCATGGCAAGAACCATAGCGAGAACCATGGCAGGGACCAAAGGACTATCTGTGGTGACAGAGTGGGCTGGAGATACAAGGCTCTTTGGTGATTCTTCAGAAACGCACTGAGTGCTCTTGGGGCAGCAGTCGTTTCTCAGTCACAGCTTACCCAGGCAGCCCACTGCTTTTTTTCGTCTTTCAGGAGGTTGTTATTACAGACTGATGCTCTAGAAATATTAGCCAAGCCAACTCCATTAATATTAGCTAAGCCAACTCTGCTCCTTGCAATTAACTTTGCCTTTAGATGAGAATGTGTCTCCTAGCAGAGATCTTAACTGCTTAGGAAAATTCAAACAGGTATGAAGCTGCCAGTGCCCCTGCTTGCAGAAGGTCTAACTTGGAGATTCAAGCAGCAATTAAAAGACCTTGCAACTGATATACCCCCAAAGTTTTTAGTTTTCCTGTTCTGTGCACAGCAAACTCTTTCATGCAGAATCCAAGAGAAAAAAGTTACTAGGACAACTCAAATCCTGTAGGAGGCAACAGCTTTACGTGAGCATCACGGGGGGGGGGGGGGGGGGGGACTGAGTAATCCTGAGGCTGCTGCTAGCTGCTTGGCCCCCTGCCTCGAGACTCGAGCCCGGAGTAAGGAATCCGCAGAAGGAGCTGCTGCTCGCAGGGACGTATACTGCCGCCCCGGCGCAGGAGAGCTCCTGGGGAGGGGCAAGCAAGCAGAGCACGTTGCTGCCATTCCTGCGTGCTCCGTGGATGTGCACAACAGGCACATTTGGCCCATGAATGTTAGGACCCTGCTGCTGAACACAAAGTATCATCTCTGTCGGCATTACTCTGCCTCTGTGAGACTGTGCAAATACAGCCCCTCTGCCAGCAGGCGTTAGTCACCGGGCGAAGGGCTCTGAGCTGGCGTGTTGTGATGCTGGACTCCTCCCCGAGCCTCATTTTGTGAGAATCAGACGTTTCCCTGACTAGAGCTAAAGGCACCCCAGGACCCCAGCTCCCTTACCTTGGAAAGGGTGCAGAGAAGGGAGAAGAAGAGAAGCTGCTTCTCCAGCTGGAGTCTCATGCTGCGCTCTCTGCCAGACACTTCAGCTCATCACCCCCCAGGCAGTTTGGAGGCAGCAGCGTGTCTGCAGGTTTTAAAGCCCTGAGTAGGTCCTGCTGGTGTTTATACTCTCCCTGCTCTGATGTCACTCATAGGCTCCAGTATAAACACGAGTAGGTTTGGACAAGCCTCAAGATTTTTTTTTTCTTTTCCAGCTCACATTCCAGCTGACGTTTCCACTCTCCTCAAGGTGAGAACGTGTTGTCCGTGGAGATAGAAAGCAAAGAGAAGGGATCCTCTCCCAGGGGGATCACAGGCACAGGAGAGGGGGCTGGAAAGCCAGGCTGGCAGGGCTGAGCCTGGCATGTGGTCCTAGCCAGACCGTGAGGGAAGGTCTATGCCTCAACCTGCTGATCCAAGTCTGCCCAAACAGATCCAGCGTCTCCTGGGCTTCAAACAGCTCCTTCGCATGGTCCATATGTCCTGGGGTTGGATGTTGAAAGCAATTTGCATTTTTCCATTTTGAAAGCTTGTCTCTATTCTCAGAGCTCCTGCCCAAGATTAAATCCTCTCCACGAGACAGGCTGTCCTCCCCGCAGTCTGCACTGGCACATTGCTACAACTGAGCCGCAGCAGGGAGCCCACCCCTATTTTTTATGCTGAGCCTAGTGCACGGTAGGAAGCTCTGTGGGAGACATGTGGTTACCCACGCTGTACACAGCCCTTGAGTCAAAGGGAAGATCAGGTCCCTCTATTTCTACGGATGCTGGGTGATTTGCTTTTGATTCCCAGGAGCTGTGGTTGCAGCAGTTTGCCAGGCCTAGTAGGTGCATTGCCTTTCCCCATTTTTCTGGCACATCGAGAACAAGAAAGGGATTTGCTGTGGTTGTTCTACCACCACGGCGTCCACAGTGCTGCTTCTAACCGCAGCTGTCCAGAGAGGCTTGTCTGGGGGTACGTGCAGGTTTAGGTGCGCAGCGTAGTGCATTGCCCGAGGGTCAGTGCATGTTGCAGGTAAGGCTGCAGCTCTGGCGCTTGCAGCAGCACTGATAACTTCAAGCCTTGTAAACCCAAGTTCAGCTTGGGTAAAAAATTATGACTGGCTTAAATAATCATGAGATTTAAAATCTAACTTTGGGGGATAAAGAGAGAGTGCTTTGTATTTGCCCCCCATGCCTGACCTCTTTCAGTGTGCCCTTTGAAAACTTTCTTCCAAATTGCTTCCTGAGGAGTCAAGGCTGACTCTTCAGAAAAAAAAGAAAGAAAGAAAGAAAGAAAGAAAGAAAGAAAGAAAGAAAGAAAGAAAGAAAGAAAGAAAGAAAGAAAGATCTCAATTCTTCCAGTAAACTGAGCCCTCTCTCTAGGCCCCCGGCCCCCTGATCTTTTCAGGAGATAGAAGAAGGGGCATTTGTGAATGCAAAGCTCACAGGAAAGGCCTGAGCTTGCAGCAGGATGCACGTGTGCCCTGCAGGTCTCCCATGCTCCTCTCCTGCAACTCTGGTGACTGGAGACGTGCTCCAGGAGCTGGGAACGTGTCTCCCCACGTTGGTCCAGGGGATGGATCCTGGCAGGCTGCACACACCAAGACTTTATCCCTGTCTCTCAGGCAGGCATGATGAGAACTGCTCTGGGAATTACGAAACATGTTGGCAAACGTGTAGGAGAGGCTAAGTGCCACTTAAGCAGGGCACTGACATTATAAAGTTACACAATTATGAGTGATGTCCCATCCCTTCCTCCACCCGCTTTTCCCTTCCTCTTCGCTTTTTTTCTGGCTGCAAAATGGGATCATTTTGAAAAGGAAGGTGACAAATCCTTAGTCATTCAAACAGCAATGCTAGATCTCAGCTTTTTGGTACATGAGCTCTCTGCAGCTTGAAATAGCTGCAGAGCATGAAAGCAAACACCTTCGAGAGCACAGCCGCTCTGCGAGACACGGAGCCGCAGGAACAGAGGCAGCCGAGGGAGGCAGGCAGACCCGGGTCTCTTCAGTTACCGGCGCGATCCTCTGCTTTGGTTTCACTTCATTAGCTGTAATCAATTTGTTAATGAGATCACGGCAGCTTGTGAAAATACGCAGCTGCCTCCCAAGGCTGCTGCGACTTACCCTGGAGCTGGAATTCCCTCTCCCGGCGGGCGAGCACGCGGTCTCCCGCCTCGGGGGGTGAAGGCGTGCCTGCCGGCGGCCGCGCGTTTCCCCGAGGCACGGCGTGCTGCAGGCCCGCGCGCCCGGCGTTTCTCCATCCTCGCAAGCAGATAGGTTCAGGCCCTGCGGACAGACGTTGGCCAGCCGAGGTGGTCCGCGCGGAGGGCTGGAGCCGCGGCGCGTGCTGCAGTTTTCTCCCCTCTTTCCGGGAGCTGGTGAAGCCGCGTTGCCTTCTGGCCTGCTGGGTGTCCCAGTCGCTGAGGCTTAGCCAGACTTTCCGCGGGCAGCTGTGACGCCTTTACCAGCAGCTGCTTGAGAGGAGCCAAAGCACCGACCCAGCCCTGCCTCTGGGGGAGGGTGGCTTACTTAATTATTGAGTCTCATGTTTATTAGGGAATCCTGATTAACAGGCATCCCCCACTCTCATTGGACATCAGGTTATAGTGGTGCTAAGGGAAATAAAACCCTCTGTCCGCTTCAGTCGGCAGTGTTGAGCGCAGCTCCTTGGTGCACGGACAGGTGGACGCGCAAGGCCTCTGCCCCGCAAGCAGCGCCCGAGCCCTGCGGGGTGGCGGGAGCCTGGGCCCGGCGCGGCCCCAGCCCCGGTGCTGCCCCTCGCCCCATGGGCACCACAGAGGCGCTCGGCTGCTCCCGCCTCTGCCTGCCTTGTCCTCATTAGCACTGAGCTCACTGGGGTAACATCTTGCGTGGTACCTCACGCGTGGTCCTCGCAGGGTCCGTGCAGCCCCCCAGCCTCTTCCCCAGGGAGCAGGTCGCATCTCTGAGAGCTGTGTGGGCAGGATGGGGGGGATGTCAGGCATTAGGAGAGGAAAAAACATCTTTCAGAGATGCTCTGGCATGGGGTAGGCTTGCAATCTGAGTGTCCTGGGGAGCTGCCACTGGGGCTGGGATGTCAGCGGCCAACCCACGGCGCAGCCTGGCTTATTCCTCCTGCAACTCCATCCTGCATCCTGCCCTGGGTCCAGAGCCATCACCAAGCCCACTTGCAGGGCCTGTGATCCCTGCTGCTGGCCATGGCAACGAGCCCTGGGGATGCACATGCTGCTCAGGGAGGGCAAATGTCCCCCCTCACTGCAGGCTTGGTGGGGAGGGGAACCTCCAGCATCATCCTCAATATCACCATGAGAACATGACACCACGGTGACAGTGCAGTGTTGCTGGCATGGTATGATGTCTCTGTGACATTGCTGTGATGATACAACATCACCAGGAACCAGCATTGCTCCGGCTAGTGACAGAGGGCTGCAGTGTTAAGGAAAACAGCAAGGCCTGATGGAGGCCAAAACCACAAGCCCGAGCAGAGCCAGCTGCCCATACTTCAGATTTTATCAGAGCTGTTTATGGAGGAAGTGTCTTCAGCAATATCGGCTCCGGCCTCATGAGGCTTCCCGGCTGCCCAAGGAGCCATCCCTGTTTCAGTCCTCGGCAGATGTTCCCCTGGATAGGGCATACATGTGGCTGGTTCCCACCCAAGGTGATGGGCCACCTCTTTGCTCACCTCCATGTCCCTGGCCAGCCAGGTATCCCAAGATCACGGACATGCAAGCCCCATCCCACTCCCCTCCATCTTCCTGGGGCTGGGTCCCTCCTCTGGCATTTCCTCTGCCCACTCTCCTCCTGGGCTGCCCCATTAGATGGGGAGAATTTGTGTAGGTGCAACTTGAGCAAAGGACAGGTCTCCTGGGACATGCAGGTTGGCCCTGGCCAGGGAAGCATTGAGAGCTCCAGGAAGAGATCAAAAGTGTCCAGTGAGAAGAGGAGAGATTCCTCGGGCAGTGCCCAGTGGCAAGCACGTGGTAAGAGCATGGAGGGTCTGCCTGACCTCAGGGACTTGCTGCTTTTGAAAACAAATCTTGCAAATGCCCAGGAACCCAAGAGATGAGGCAGTGCTCTGTCTGGCAAAAGGCAAGCAAGACACGGGTAAAGGAGAGCCCGTAGTGCTTGGGACCCTTTCCTGCCTCTATAGGAGGTTCAAGCCAGGAGTGGACTGGTGTGACAGGGAGGGAAGCACTCGCCATGAGCTTCAGCATCTGTAGCTCAGGCTGAAACCTCTCCTGGGCATGAATCCTAGTGTCCAGCATTGACAAATTTCATGGATACAGATCTGCCAAATGAGATAGAAAATGGAGAGGCAGTAGCATTGCAAACACAGAGCCACAGTGTTGACAGATGGCTCTGGGGAGCTGGAGCATGTGCCGTAACCTCGGCAGGCTACAGACCTGCCAAGCAGAGACGTGCACCAGGAGTGCTCTGCGAGGGCAGGAGCCAGTGCAAAGCAGCAGGAAAGCTCAGGGATCGCTCCGCTCAAAGCCTTTCAGCGGCCTGACCCAGGTTAGGTTCCCCCTCCCGCTGGGTACCGACAGCACTGCCTTCGGGGCTGATGGGCACTGCTGCTCAGACGTCGTGACGCTGCCCATAACAGCCCTAGTGCGGCTTGCTCTGCTCTTCCTTTTCTTTCCACTCCCCAGTTAATTGGAGTTCACTGGGGACCATGATTGATTTGCAAGGGACTTTACAGTACAAGGTGCAAAGGACATTTAATCTCTCACACGTTTCTGGAGTACAGGACAGAAGTAACAACCTTGCTCCTTGCTTTGGCCAGTTTCAGGCTCACAATCCAGCATACGGGGAAACTCTGCTGCAGGAAAATGTGGCACGCTCTGGGCCACTGCCAATGCACACGACGAGTCCCTGTGAGCCGTCTCATAGCCTGTGTGCCCTGCCCAAGCCTAGCCCATGCATGGAGCTGCAGGAGCCAGTTCAGCCACCAAGTGCCACAAGCAGCCGCGAGGAAGGGATGCCGCCAGCCCAGGGATGCTGAGCTGCGCTGTCCCTAGCAGCCCAGGCCTGCGCTGCTCACCCTGGCAGTGGCCTTGCCCAACCTTTACACTAATGGAGCAGAGCAGGGACCAGGCATGGGGCCATGTGCTGGTGATTTTTAAGAGACTTCTTCCAAGCCCCAGTGAGATTCAGGACCCCCTAAAAGATGTTACCCCTGCTCCTGCCCATACTGTTCCTGGCCTGAGGAAGGAAGCTCTTCCTGAGCACCAGGAAATATCTTGATTTGCAGAAGTTTTAGCCCATCCCCTGGCAAGTCCCTTTCCTCCTCCATTTCCAGGATGGAAACAGGATGATTTCTCCAGGAAGCCTCCGGCCCTAGCAGTGACCAGCCAAAATGCTTCTCATAGCCAGAAAGTCTATCATGACGATTCCTCCACTAATGAGGAAGCTTTTCTGTGAGTGGCTAGGCCTGAGGCTTGCCTTCTACCAGCTCTTGGGGTCCTGCGTGCCCACCGCAAGGGAGGCAGCGAGCATTTGGCAGAGGTAGCCAGTGTTGGGAACTGCATGTCCCTGTGCTGATGGAGCAGACACAGCTGGGCAAGGGGCTGCACGGGGGGGAAGAGTAGAGGGCCTTGCCAAGCTCTTGCTCAGGTTTTGATTTATGAAGCAGCTTCAGAGAAGTACATTAGCAGTTCATTTTATAAATATGCAGTTATAGCCCTTCCCCTCAGGAGCACGTACCCCATATGTGTTCTGTACCATACATGTGATTTCATAGCTAATAACTAAATCCATATGTTGTGCTCTGCAGTTTCCATGGTATTATTGTCAGATTTTTTTTTTTTTTGTGGTCAGTTGTGCAAGAAAATAGTTGATACAGGGATCTGAATACATCTCCTTTGAGTTAGCCGCTGGCAAGCTCTACCGTTTCTATAGAAATGAAAGAACTGAACCAGTGAATTTACATTTTTAGACAACCGGGGTTTTTTTTATGTTAGTGCCATTTAACATGCCAGCATGAATAACACTGCAAATCTCATATTTGATGCACCCTGCTCAGCTGAAATTGCATCCATCTGTAAGGGATAAAGACCATATTCTCCCTTGTTCCTCTTCCTTTGCTTGAGACTCTCTTGTTCTTTGCTCCATGTTTTGTGTTGAACATCCTCATTATAGCCGGTTGAAGCCAGACCAAAGTCTGGGTGTCCACCTCTCTGCCCAGGGGAGCACCTGGGCTATCCTAGGAAGGTCTCCTGAGTCCTTGCTGGATCTGTTCCTCTTGGTATAAACAGCAAAATTGTTATAGGTCTAGGGTGAGACCACCTCCTTATCTTGGGGAATAGGATGTTCCCTTTACTTCTGGGACCTCCTGGCTCAGATCCCTGCTCCAGGGAAGCAGGGCTGCTCACGAAGAGTGGACAGCACTGATGAGAAAGCTGGATGGACACCCAACTTGGAAAAGCCAAGAGCCAGGAGATGAAAAGGAGAAGTCTCAGGCCTTCCTCAGCTGCTTCAGGGTGGCTGCTGGCTGTTTTTCATGAGACTTTTGGAAACATCTTGGCTTTGTCATGGAGTTGAACAGGGGAACTTTGAAATACCTACATTTTTGGCAGAATGGGAAAATTGTTTCAAATTCTATTTCACTTTGAACTGCAGAGCCGAGAGGTGATTATATTTCCATCTTCCATTTCCATCTTTGTCTGGCCATTTTTGGTCCCTCTGGCTCTTCCGCTTTAACTCGAGAGCAGAGTCAGGTTCGGAGGATGGGCCACACGGAGGGATTAGGGCTAGGCCAGGGAATCTTTTACCTTTAGGTCACTGCTTCTAACCCAGGCCCAAGCTAGGAGAGACTAAAAGTATTTACCATCTGGTGACTGTCCAAGTGACTTGTGAGAAAAGAATTCAGGGCTGCCGTCCAGTTTCAGATGGTCAGGCACTACATCATAAAACCTCGGTTTCATCTGGGACCATTTGACCCCTCCAAATTCCCAGCCTCCGCAAAGAGGCCAAGGAGTGAGTGAACAACAGCAATGAATTGCCATTTCTCCCATTGACTTTCTCCCACCGAGAAAGGGGTTTGCAGATCGGGGCTGGTACATGGAGATGGGATGTTCAGAGCGCTGCCCTGCTGATTATGTTCAAAACTTGATTCTTCACCATTTTTCCAGCACTTTAAATAGATTTCATTTCTTAAAAATTATCAAAAAATGGGTTTCTGTGCTTGTGACCAATTCTGGTCTCAAATACTAAAATAGCCAAGAGGAGGGAGCTGAGAGATTACGCGGAGGAGCAAGCAGATGATCACAGCTGAGAAAGGGCTTGCTTAGCCAGAGCTATAGCAAATTTTCTTAATTCATACTGAGGGTCTTATCATTATTACAGTATATCCATATATCAACTACTATGAAAGGACCACACTTATTTTAACAGACGTATCAAACCCTGGGCAGTAATTCCATGTGATTTTTTTGCTGAAGTCCAGACAAGAGTAATTCATAATTGTCCCCATAACTTAAACATTCAGATAATCCAAAGAACAAGAACTTTGTAAAACAAAGCTTGGAAACTTCAGCCAGATGAGTCTTCCCATTATTGTTTGGAAAACAGTGTCAGAAATCATCAAATATCAGACATTATGATCCTCTGAGAGTTTATTTTTGGTACTAAATATCATCAAAGATAAACTGCTTTTAAAAAATCTCACTCGAAGCTTTGCCTTTCAGACAAGATGTAAAACCCAGACCCTGACCTTGGGTGGCTGCTGACAGGCCCTTAGTGTTTTCCATGGAGCCGCACGGTTAACTCATGCTCCCTGATCAAAAATCGCTCCTTCCTCCTGACTATCTCCGTTTGTCTTGTGGTTTCAGGCTAAAAGAGCCCGTGTTTTTCCTTCAGCTCTCGTCCTGGTCGAGTGCACCTCGTCCCCGAGCCGCTGCCACGTCCCCTGCAGCGCCGCAGAGCTGCGGGCACCGAGGCAGGGAGGCACCCGGAGACGGGAACGTGCCGCGCGCGGGGGCTGCGGCGGCGCGGAGCGGACCTCCGGGCCTCGCTCCGGTTGGGAAAGCGGCGATGTCGCCCGGAAAGTATGCAGCAGCGCGCCGCCGCCGCGCCGAGCGGGGCGAGCGGCGGGGAGGGGGCCGGCGCCCGCTCCGGCGTGACTCAGGGTCAGGGGGAAATTATTTCTGATGAACGTAATTACCTCGGCTCCAGCCCTGATCAATACGAGGAGCCGAAAGGCTCGTAAAGCGGCCGGGAATGCGAGCTATGCGGGATGATTTGTAAAAGGTGTTTGGCTCGGCGCGCCGCCCGGCCGGCGGCTGCGGGCTGCCCGCGGGCAGGGGCCCGCGGGGCGACGGCGCCCGCGGCGAGGCTCTGCCGCGGCCGCCTCGCGGGAGCCGCGCCGGCCCGGCGCCCTCGCCGGGGTCTCCCGGCCGGCGGCAGCGCCCCGGCCGCCCGCCCGCCGAGCCGCCCTGCGGGGCTGGGCGGTGGGCGCGCGGCGGGCGTTCGGCTCTCGCCGGGGACCCGTGCTGGAGGGGGCGCTTCAGCCGCGCGCCGCACGCGCTCCTCGCCGCTTTTCCCAGGGCGGACCTCGCTCTTTCCCGGGGCGGGGGGCTACCCAAGCCGCACGGAGAAATCCTGCTCTCCCTGGGCTGCGATTTCCCTGGAAAGCAGGCGCCGCGCGGCGCGGCCGGGGTCGGAGGCCGTTTCCCAGCTGCGCTCTTCAGCGCCCGCAGCCGATCACACCCAAGCCCCGGGTTTCTTTGCATCGCCCGGTCCCGCCGAGACGCGGTCTGCCGCCCGCGCGATGAAGCCGCTCCCTTGCCGTCCAGAGCAGACGCTCCGGACTCCCTGCACGAGGACCGAACGCGAACGCGTTGCGAACCTCGAGCGCGAGGCGCTGAGCCGAGAGCTGTCAAAGCACGGGGGAAGATCCTCAGCGCTGCCCGGGCGAAACCTGGTCCTATTCGCAAGCGGGGCAGCTACGAGTGCAGAGGAGCCCCTCGGCTGCCCACGGCCACGGCGCGGGCGCTGCGTTCGCGTGGGAGCTGCCAGGCCCTGCCCTAGCTGCCGGGGACCTTGGCCACCCTCGCAGTGCCTGCCTAGACTTGTCGATCCCAGTTTGCTGAAGCCCGTGTTCAGCAGTCCCGCGTGTGAGCCTCACCGCGGAGGTTACACCGGGCATGACCGGAGACGACAGCGTGCTGGGAACTAGCCCCTGGGACCCGGCAGCCTGCGATCTGCTCTGCACCCCGGGCTCCGCAGCTGGGGAATCCTGCTCTTCCAGCTTCGCCAGCGGCAGCCTCTCGCCCCTAGGCCTGTGTGATGACGACGACGACGATGATGATGGTGTCATCCCTTCCTCCCCCTCATGCCACCTTCGATGCTCACAGGCAGTATTTTCCTTCACCCTCGGCCCTGCTGCAGAGCATCCTAACAAGCATTCCAGCAGCTGTGTTGTCTCCAGCCCAAATACAGATTTCTCAACAACCCCTTGTGACCAGTTCAGGGCAGCCAGGAGGAGCGCTTGCACCACGGCCCCAGCCCCAACAGCCCCAGGCTTTTTCTTGGAGAGAGAAAGCAACCTGTGACCCTGCTTCTCCTTCGCAGCTTCAACGTGAGGGTCTCAGAGCAGCCCACCGCAGGGGCCTGTAGACCTAGAGCTTAGTTAATACAAGTCCATCTCATAGAGGGGTGGCGTGAGGACTCTGTGGTGACATGCGGCTTCTGCTGGGACCTGGCCGCGTCATGCACCTGGTGGTTGTCCTTCCTGTACGAGCGTGAGGCCACGGGCACCTGCTCCGAGCCGCTCTCCTCTTGCACCTCCCTTCCCCTTGCAGGGCCGAGCAGGTCTGCCGGGAGGGAGCCCAGCCTCTCCTCCTGCCGCCAAGCGCTGGCCCCTGGAAACAGCTCTAAGGAAATAGCTGAAGGTATTGAAAGGGAAGGCAGGAAATGCTCTGTTTCTTTTTCTTCTTTTTTTTTCTATATATAATGACACTAACGCTGTTTGTAAGATTAAAAATAGAAATCTAGAGAACTTGCCTTTTTCCTGTTTGCTTTGAGCTCTTACTTTCCTGCCTGTCTCTGCATTCTGGGGATCTGTGTGAAAATAAATCTAACAAAAAAGATCTCAACAGCATGCAAAGCAAACCCAGCCAGGTCTGGCATCCATTCCAGCTTCTGCCCCGCTCTGCCCCGCTGTGCAGCACGGGGAGCTTTGCCGGCCTGCCACGGAGCGAGGCAAGAGGGTCGGAGGGGACAGGCAGCCGTCACCGCGGGGCTGCGCGCCGCCCCAGGACCGAGCACTGGCCAAGGGGACCTGGATGCTCTCTCCAGGTGCCTCTGGGAGCTGCGCCCCGGGACAGCCCTGTCCCCGGCCGTGCCACCTCGGCCGTGCGGTTCACCTGGCGCTGTGCTCCTAAAAGAGCCCGGTTTGGTCTGATCAGCTGCTGACCTTGCAAGCTGCTCGGTGGGAAGCAAAATCACCCGGCCGGTGCAGCGAGCGCGGCGGGAGGGCCCTGCTCGTGCGAGGGGAGGGTTTCTCGGGAGAAGTCAGGTCCTGCCTGGGACCAGCCGTGCAAAATGCATTGGTCCAGCTCCCAAATCCCTCTGTCCTCATGGGTCTCTTCTGGTCAGCAAAGACTCAAGGCAAAATGGCCCACAGAGCCTGGGTGCGGCGGGTCGCCGGCGAGACGTACCGGCAGAGCTGCGAGCGCAGCGGGGAGCTGCGACGCTGCCCGGCCAAGCCAAGGGAGCGGTTTAAACGGGCTTTTCCTGGCAGCTGCGCAGGCAGACTGCCCGACCCGGCAACGTCCATACCATGGCACTGATTTTATTTTGGGGTGAACTGTGCAGCGTCTGCCCGGAGACCAGGCAGGCGCAGCAAGGAGACTGCCGGGGCCATGGGGAAAGCGCTCTTGCTGGCCGGCAAAAACCTGCCTACACCCGTGAAACAGGACCCTGGCGCACGTCGCTCCGCTGTGCCCTGCACGAGCCAGTTCCCAGGCCTCCGAGCAGTCTCCACGGTGCGGACAGGAGGATTTTGCTGCCCGTCTCTCACCAGCTCTTCAGGGAGGAACGGCCACGTTCAGCACTTGCGTCCACAGATTCGGCTCCAAAGAGGCTGATGGATCTGAGCTCCCTTTGGCAGCACCGGGTCCAGCCGATGCACACCGAGCTCGAGAGAAGCGGGCTCGGGAGCTGCTCCCTGCCCCATCCCGCGCGGGGAGACAGTGTTTGAAGAGCGACGTGCCTTTCACGCAGGAGGCGGCACCGCACCCCGGGCCAGCGTGTTTTCCTGCCGGCTGCAGGTGTTTAGATGAAAAGCTACACGTTCATTTTTCAGCAGAGTAAACCAGGGCATTCGTGTCTTGGACGGAGGCTGCTGTCTGATTTATTACAGACTCGGCTCTAGGTGCCCCGGGAGAGTAAGTCCTGGCAGAGGATGAGAGGCGAGCGTGTGTGTGGATGGATTGCAGCGAACAAAATGCGGCATTGTAGTACGACTGCCTGGAACGCGCCGAAGCCGGGAACCGGGAGGATGAATGAGTCCTCCGGCCCCATCTGCATTCCTTTGCTTTCTCGCGCTGGTGAACAGGGCGGGCTGGCAGCCCTGCACGCTCGAGCCGGCGTTGAAAGCCGCGAGGCAGACAAAGCCCGAAGCGGCGAGCGGTCCCGGCCGGGGCCTGGCGGAGCCCCCGCGCAGCAGCAGACACGGCCAGCGAGGGGCCCCTGGGGCCTCTGCTCCTCGGTGGCGCAGGTGCCACCCTCTGCCAGAGCTTCCTCCAGAAAAGGGCGATTTTTTTGCAAGGAGTGGTTTTCCATGCTCCCAGGGACAACTATCGGGTTGACCTCAGGTTGTTCTTCGAAAAGCCTTTCCTTCAGCTAGCTGGAAATGAGGTGTTTAAAATGTCACCGAAATGCTTTAAATCGCTGTCTGTGCCATTTTGCATCACAAAACCAGTTCTCTGGTGTCAGTGGGAATTTCCCTGTTTCTGATGTGATGTGATTTTAAAAACACCTCCCCATGCAAGAAGCTTCCCCAAGCTTCCTTCCTCACCTCCAGCTGCTTTCTTGGGCCTGGCATCAGCCAGGGGTGCTTCGCAGGCAGCCCACCTCTACTGCAGCTTTTCAGCTGCCCCCTTTCTCCAGGCCCGTTTGCTCTTTCCAGCGCCGGGGTGTCGAGTCTCTTAAGCCAACAGCGAACATTCGGACCGTTCAGACGCAGTTCATCAGCGGTTTCCAAGCGGGCTGTTCATGTGCAGACATCAGTGAGAGACAGCGACTCGTCCTGCGTGGGTGGACGGTGCCCGTCTTGCTCGCAGCGCACCCCGCTCACGGCCGCGCTTTCATCGCCAGCTCTCCCAGCTGTGCTCTCCGTGGCCTAGTCCGACCTGGAGCCCTGCTCAGCCTGCATGGGCTCTGACGAGGTTTGTGCGGGAGAAACGGGATCCAGCCCTCGTCGGGCACTGCTCTGCAGCCTGCCGTGGCTCTTGACCAGGGCTAAGTTGGAACCATCTCTGGATGGTGGACGTACAGCTCATCGCGGCGAGCTCCCCCCCCCCATCATAGTGCATTTTATTTGCACAACCCTTCTTTAGATAGAACAGTGCGATTGCCCCTGGTTTAGAGACGGGGAGCTGAGTTGCAGGGATGGATGCTGCTCCCCAAGCTCTCTCCTCCTTTCAGTCCTGCTGTTGACCCAGCAAAATATCACATTCTCCAACCAGGTGTTTTCCGTGTGACTGAGGCACAGGACATGGCCTTGGCTTCCAAGCTGATGCTGGAGCAGAAAATAACCATACAAAAAGCACTATAGCCCTATAATTTTTATATTCAAATTCTCATCTTTCCCCTCCATGGGTCTAAAAGATGAATTGGATATTCCCGGGTGAGGTGGGGAACGTTCTTGCTCAGGGACCACTGCAGTGGATCACATTCCTCCAGCTCATTTAGTCCTTCAGTTGAACTGGGGCTTGTGCCCTTGTATCACCTCCACTCTTGCTGAGCAGGAGGAGCTGAGAATTCAGGTCATGGTGCTCGCTGGCAGCTTGCTGGATGAGCGTGTTGCAGCGGTGTCTGATCTTCCACCGGCCAGCCTGGAGCGTGGACTTGTGCAGTCCACGCCGGGCGTGTGCGGGACTCTGCTTCCCTCTCGTGGCAGACCTGTGCCAGCAGGCCAAGTCTGGATGAGCTCGGGCGAAGGGCTGGATATTTCACCTGCCAGCTCATGCCTCTGGCTTCCATGTCCTGGGCCCCCTCCCGGCCCTGCCCTGCCCACGCAAAAAGCCCGCTGCACAGCAGCCCTGCGTGCCTGTCCCCACCAGGGCATCTGCAGGGCCCGTGGCGCTTTGCTTGCTGCAGACACTAGTTTATCACGACCTCAGAAGTGCTTGGAGGTGTGAGCAAGGCCACGGGGCTTCGCGTGAAGAGCCTGTCTTCGTTCGCTGTGTTTGCTCAGCCCCATTCCCTCATATTTACCTTTTGGTTTTAAGCAAAGCCTTTCTGCTGCCACCAGGGAAAAACTTATTATAGCCAGACTTGCATCACGCCTGGGGAATGACTGGAAATGAAGCCAGCTTCACTAGAGACAGCTGTCTAAAAATTGAAGCTGTTTTCTCCCCAATAATCTGTTTTCAATTTCTTCTGCAGCCCTTCAGGCCAAGAACTGAACAAAACAAGAGCTCCAGGAGATCCTATAGAATATTAATTGGGTCAGAGCTCTGGATTAGACAAATTAAAGCGTCTCCAGAAATTTCCAGCTCAACACAGCGAGGATCGGTTTCTCTTCAAAAATTCTTTGTTCGAGCAGGAGGCTGTGCCCAGTCGGCCCCGGGACTCGTGTCCTGCCAGCAGCCAAGCAGCCCGCCTGTGCCTGCCCCAGCAGCGCGGTCCCCCGCGCGTGCCAGGAAGGGGCACACGGGTGGTTTGTAGCTGGTCCTCAGGACGGGCCGGCCGCGAGGCCGCCTGGGTGGGCTGGGAGGCTGCAGCCAGAGGGGAGCTGGGGCTGCAAACGCCATCTGTGGCTCTGCCGCGCTGGCACCGGCTTCCCTGAACCTGGCTGCGCCCTCCTCTCTCCCCCTTCTTCTTCTCTGCTTCACCTGCTGTATCCTGCCCGCTCTTTCCTCCTCGGGTTGTACAGCACCTGACGCAATAGGGCCTGACTGTTATTTTTCTGCTGGTGGTCTGTGAGCGCAGTTTGAGCAGTGAGTGTCTCCCAGGACCACGACCCTGCCTGTAGGTGCTGGGACCTTCCGTTTGGAACTGCAAGGTGGGTGATCTACAAGCACCTCGGGTGGCAAACTTGAGCTGTCAGCAGGCGGGACAATTTAGGGCGCTGCTCTTCTTCCCAAGATCCTAAATCTGGGCATGAAAATCGCTCCTGCACTATTCAAAACTGCTCATGGGCAGCAGGGAAGGAACAGTGCCAGGCAGCAACAGCCATTTGAGCTATCTGCAATACCAAGGTTGTTGGTTTCAGTATATCTGTAGGGGGAAGAGAAGATCTCCTTGTCTCCAGCATCATCCTTAGGGAAAGATCCTGCCTCTTAGTAGATCAGATCAGCTGGAAGGAGAGCCTGGGGAGACTGAGGGCAGACCTTCTCTCATGGGCCCGGAGCCCACTTCACCGCTGGGTTTAACCATGCCACAGCCCGTGGTGACTCGCCATGCTCTGCATCAGCATCATGGCTGCCAAGAGGCAACCCCCTGCCTTGCCCCGAGCTTGGCTCGCATCCACCCCACGCTGTCCAAGAGCCACAGAGCCACAGCCCAACACCTGGATTTGGACATAAAAGCAGGTGTGTCTGACCTGGACCAGAATGGAGGGGAAGGTGCAGAAGATGATGGACCATTTAGCCGTGTCCACGGACACTGCAGAGAAGACCAGGCGACCCCCATCAGCGCTGGCACTGCCATGCTGCAGCATAAGCAGAACGACTTGGTCAAAGGCCGTATTAGGGAGATGAATCAGCAAAACTGAGCATTAAACCCCAGTGTGAGGAGGTTTCTGATGGAGGGGATGCTCTCTGCCCTCCTGTGCCCCCCGACCGAGGTGTCCTGCAGAGACCCTGCTCACAGCCCACGCCATGAGCTGCTCCCCATTCAGCCCGTCCCATGAGCTGTCCCCATCCCCATGGAGCCTATCCCCATTCCCAATGCCCGTCCCCCATGCTTGACACCCTCTGAGCCCCAGAGTCAGGGCCTGGACCTGGCAGAAGTGGCAATGAGAGTCCCATCCCAAAGCATCCTTGCAATGAAGGGCCAAGAGCACCGCTTAACCCTCAAAAAAGTGCAAAAATCCTGCAATCGCTCCCTGAAAAATCCCACAGCCCCTATGGGATAAACAGGCTCCCAAATGTGCCGGCGGGGCGCCCCGTGGAGGCACGATACCCACAGATCCCAGCCAAGAGCCAGGAGCAGTGGGAGCCGGGCGCAGTGGCAGCCGGCAGTGCCCACGTCTCCCCGGGGACCCATGGCCAAGGAGGAGTGGAGCTCCCAGCCAGCCTGGCAGGGAGGTGCGATGCGGTTTCTGCAGCCACAGGGACCCACTCAGGCTGGAGCTGTGATATTAGGCAGGGTCTGAGGGGGGCAATAGCACACTGCCATTTCCCACTGCTCAGTCCTGAAGGACGGAGGTGAGGCTGGATCTGGCGAAAGCACCCCTCTCCTTTCTTCTCCTTTTGGCCACCACATTGAAGACGGAGGCGCGCGGCGCTGAGAAACGCTGTCCTCAGTTTAACTGTGTCCTTTTGTAGTCCAGGATGCAGCATCTGGCCAAGCACTTGTAATCTAATTACCAGGCTTACGCTGCACAGGGCGGCTGTGGGCTGGAGGCAGCTTGGCCCCCGCAGGACAC
Organism: Rhea pennata; assembly: GCF_028389875.1. NCBI lineage: Eukaryota > Metazoa > Chordata > Aves > Rheiformes > Rheidae > Rhea > Rhea pennata. The sequence continues at coordinate 7,566,047 of NC_084678.1, forward strand.
GTGCAAACAAGCCTTGGCCTGCTGCCGGCTTTCAGGGTTTGGAGCAGCCCGCTCCTGCTGTCCACAGCTGCCAGATGCAAGTGTGAAAGCCCTTGGGAGACGGGTCAGACAGAGCCCCGCTCCCCGGCCCTGACACCGTGATGTTGCAGATTCTGGAGAGCGCTTGGACAAGGGACAAGGTGTGAAATGCGGCGTCTAATTCCTTTGTGGCCGCAGGAGCCCGTGTGGGAGCTGGGAGGATGAAAACCCGCTCCCGACCCTGAGGCTGCCCCAGGTAACGGGAGGAAGGGCTGCAGAAGCACCACAGCTTTGGCTCTGCGGGGCTTTGCACACGCGTGAAACGGCACAGAGCTCGGCTCCGCGGGCCTGCCTCGCAGCGATCCGCCAGAGCCCGCACGTGCCCCGGCCCCTGCTCCACTGCGCCTCCGAGTCGGGTCACGCGCTAGCCGGCCACGGCTGCAGCTGTACTTAGCCTTTTGGGCCACACTCGTACCACCTTGCTAAACGACATCCTTGCAAGAGCTGAGCAGGTCCCCAGGCTTCGCCGTGGCTGCCGGCAGGCTGGGGGTGCTGGGGAGGCCGCCGGCAGCCGCTGCCCCCAGCGCAGAGACTTCACACCTCTGTCCCCCCAGCCCCTCGCTCCTAAAGAGGTTTTTATTTGCAGGGTAACCATGCTAAAAGCCCTCAAGATCAGCGCATTGCACCAGGCTGGGATGAATCTGTGTGGGTGCAAACCTTGGCTTCTCTTGGTGCACAGTGTCTGCACAGAGGGTAGCTACTTCAGCCCAGCTAGGAAGACCTAACCTCGTGTCCCTGCTCTCCTCCCGTAAAACGGCTCTGCCCTGCCTCACCCGGTGTCTTAGCCCTGGGCGCCCCCAGAAGGTTTTGCTCAGGGTGACAGAAGGGCACTAGTAAGTCCTGGCTCTGTTACACAGGTGACTTTAGGAGGAGATGCACTTGGGTATGAAACAGCAAAACCCAGAGGAAGGTGACCTGGCCATGGATCCAGCTCCCTTTCTGCTGGGATTCGGACAGCGCTGCGCCGGACCTGCCTGAACACGGCGTGGGGCCGCATCGGGCTCGCGCCCCACTCCCGCGGGGTCTCTGGGCACCGACGCGGGCGGCAGGCAGGGGAAGCGTTCCCCTCGCTGGCTGGACTGGCTACTTCCATGCTGTCCTGCCCATCATCACCGCTGGGACTGGGTCTACTCTCGCAAACGGGTCAAGCTTAATGACTTCTTGATAAGGAGGCCTTCCTTCAGCACCCAGAGACATCAGAGCAGTGGAGCAGGGTGGGTTTCCTCCTGCACGCTTGAATGGGGAGGTCTTGCGCTCTCTGACTGCCTTATCTCAGGCCCTCCCCAGGCTGCCTCTGGCTGATAACTGTGGCCATTAAAACCTAAGAAGGGGCCTCATCCTGGCGAGGTTTCTGTCCTAGCTGCTGCAGCTGGTTCAGACTTCTCCAAGCTCCTTCTCCCGGCAGCACTGACACGAGGAGGGAAGGTCGCTGCTGCCCGAAGCACGGAGCCAGCTCCGATACGAGCACTGCTTCCCTTCTGTGGTTATACCACACTTAGCTTTAGTTTGCATGTTTGACCTCAGGAGAGTGAAACAGGCCAAGAGGGAAGTACAAACTCGTGCAATAAACAGGCTCTGCAGAAACCTCCCCACATGCCTATGCTGGGCGCTGGCGTGATCACACCAGGGTAGTGCACAGGGGCAGTGTGGGCGCAGCCTGGCCCATGCTGGGCCAGTGCAGGAAGTGAGCAGGAAGGGCAGAGTGAAGGGTGCTGGCTCCGCTACTGTTTTCCATAGCACATAGACCTGCCACCACTGCTCTTTGGCCCGAGCAGCAGCATTGTGTTAGTTTGCCTTTCCTCTGAAGTACCACCTTCAAGGATCCCCTCAATCACTTGCGTTATCCTGGTGTCTCCCAGGCCTCAGAGCAGCCTGAAGCTCCTACAGCACAATTCAAGGCATCCTTCTAGTCCCTAATGGGTTAACGCTAAACTACCTTAGCACAGCCTGATGTACAGTGCTGAATCAGGACCTCAGTCCTTGGTGTTATCATCTTAATCTAGTTAGGGGATCAGCACGGCAGGCTCACAGTGGTCCACGTGGCTGTGCAGATGGCTACACCCTGAGATGCCCCTGTGTGCAGGACCACCCAGCACACTGCGATCCAGCCAAGTGCACACCAGAGCTTCCTCTGTTTGTCTCATAAATGCCCCAAAAGGGGAAAATGCAACCTGTTCACAGCACAGGCTTGCCAGGGCCTTGAGAACACTAATAATCCTTAATGGCCCTGACCAGGCTCACCTGGGGCCCTCATCCACCCCTGCCCATGAGCGCTATTTAAGCTCAGCCCAGGGCCCTCACCTCATGCTTGGGCTGTGTTAGAGGTGTGCTATTCTTTGGGTCTGTTACAAGCATGAGCTCTGCTGATCCAGTCCTTGGGCTTGCCTGGCTGTTGCTGGACCTGACCTGCAGATGGATCTTCTGGCTTGACCTTGGACCTGCCTCATTGCCATGAGGTTTGCCTGGTGATCTTGACTCTTGGTTGACTCTGGCTGCCATGGTGATCCTGGCCTGTGCGGCTCCTGTCCTGCCAGCTATATAGTCTGCTTGCTCCCCACCCCTAAGGAAGCTGCTGGCTCTTGCTGTGTCTGGATGATCCTTGGGTACCTTTGGGCTTTTTCTGCTGTGGAGATTTATGGGTTTTCTTATTACTGGTGTTCAGTGGCATGAGGCTTGAGGCTCCTTCTGGAGAAGAGCTCTATGCTGCCCCAGTGCTAGCCCTCACTTAGATCTGTGTGGTGGCTCCTGGGCATATCTGGGTAGTCACTGGCCCTTTGAGAAGGTACTCTGCTAGTAGCTAGTGGTTGCCTTAGTGCCCTGAGGGCTGTGGCTGAGCAAGTTCTTCAGGAAAAGCCTGCCATCTGCTTGTGCTAGTGAAGAGCTGGGGGAAAGTGTCTCAGACCATGGTGTGATGTGGCACCAGCTTCCACTGGGGGCCAGTATCTTACTGGCTCATGCCCCCTTTGAGAACAGAGGGGAAATGAATTCCCTTGGGGGAGCCAAGCTAGATCTTTTTCTCCTTGTGGGCTCTCATTAACTATGGGGTTCTGTGACTTCTCAGCAGGATGCAAGTGGGCTGAGGTTACTCTAGTGTCTGCTTTCCCTGGGGCAGAAAGTCTCTGCCCTGTTGAAGAGCTGCAGAATTTATGAGAAGTGCTGATACAACAGTTAAAGCTTTGTAGCAAAACTTGCAGAAACAACTGATATTTGGGTGAAGAACTTTCATTTTTGCAAAAAGATCAGTGCAGCAATACTGCACACTTGTACATGAAACTTCTAATACTTTACTGATAGAATTAGTCTGAAAAGGCTTTTCTTCCTCACCTTAGCTAATGGGCTCTAGTGTGACACCCACTCCTTGATCTGGTTAAAAAACAATGAATGTGGAACAGAAACTGAAAAGTACTGTTTTTGGAAAAACAAGCCCAGTTACAACTGCATTCTTCAGCAGTCTTAAGCTGTTAGCAGGGGAAGCAGGTGCCTAACCACCCTTCTCAGCTGGACGTGCCCTGTGAAGGCAATCAGGGAGCAGATTTAAAACATAGCTCTGGGAAATAAGCATTAGAATATCTACAAAGATCACTTTTACCCCTAATATGCTGCCTAGGGTTTTTCTAAAAATATAGAAAAGAGTTGACACCAGATTCTGGTGCTACAGGCAGACTACAAAGATGAGATTCCTTCCTCCAGAGGCACCTCCCTGGAGCTGTGCCTCTTGCTTGGCTGGACCTGCTGCATCTTGTGCACCATGTGAGACATGTCCCTGTCCCTCTTACCCTCACCAGTAGACAGGGGTGGCTTTCATGCCCCATATTGCAGCACCAGGGGCCTCTCACCTGCAGCCCCTCTGTGTGCACTTGCTCACTCACCTGCTCTGGTCCAGCTCAGCCCTGTTCCAGCAGCCTGGTGGAGGAAGCAAAGCCTGCTAGTCCTGCAGCTGCCCAGATATCCACCCCTTGGCCTGTGTGCTTGGGGTGCTGCATCTCCTCCTGTTTGCGCAGGTTGGGAGAAGCTCTGGCAACTCAGGGTGGAGACCTCAACTGAGTGCAAAAAAAAAAAAAAATCACACTGGAGCCTCTCATATCATGCATTTTCCCTGACCTGTCCATAATCCACCTGAGGTTGCTTAGATCAAGTGGATTCCTAGCTCAGCACCACACAGGTTTAGCCAGGACTAAAATTGCTTATTGTTTGCTCTCTCTTCCTGCCAACAGCAAGGCTCTGGGGAGTATCTGTCCTGACAGAGGAGGGGGTTGGTCTCCTCTCTCTTACTTTCAAAAGCACCATTCGCCCAAGCTGAATGGAGCACTGGGATATCTCTCTGCAGGTGACTGAAAGCACAACAAATTGAAAGGAGAGCAAACAAGATCTGAGATCTGGAGCTGACATAATTATCCAGCTGATGAATGAAAGCAAGTGCTTGCAGTGAATGGAGGCCCCTGTGTTTGCCCCTCTGGCCTCCTGCATACGAATAAATTGCTACAGCCAAGGACTGTCCCAGGATCTCATCCCAAGGATGAGAATGAGCAGAGTGGGTGGTGAGGTCTGGTGCTCCAGTCCTGCTTTTCTGGCAAGGCGCAGAGTGACCACATCTTGTCTGTGGTCTGCATCTCCTCACGCACAGAGAATCAGGTTTTTTCAGGCTGCAAGAGCCTTATTTAGCAAGCTATTGTGTTTCAGTTCAAACCACAGCCAGTCTGTGCTGCTTAATATGGATTCTTGCTCTTGAGCTTTCCAGGCTGCAGAGATTCAGTGTCTTTGGTAGGAAGATGTTGGTTTCATATATATAGTACAGTGGTCATAGCAACCACCTGATTAAGGCAGTGATAAAGATGGATAGACTGGGTCAGGATCAGGCTAATTAAAATCAGCTTGACCCTGAACCTTATTTCTAAGGTTTTGCAACAGATTTGCACACTCAACAGCGAGCCTGATGTTGATGCTCTCCTGGAAAGAGCTGAGTATGCAGCACACATAGTTGCTCAGCAGAAAAAAATCTCACTGTACCATTCCCTGGCCTGTGGGGCCATTTAGCTCTATCTGCCTTTTTGACTCTCACTAACAACTTCTCTCCTGACAGAACATCTATGTGTTATTTTTACCCTGTGATTTCTTTTAAATGCAAATAAAGGCTCTGATTGAACTGTGTCCCTTCTGGTGTAAGTGACATTTCATCCCACAGAAGCCCACTGAAAAGCACCATGTATTCACACCAGTGCTGTCTGTGATGCAGATATGGATTGCAAGACAGATATCCAAAAATGTGATGTGAGGTGACATTCTCCTGGGAAAACAGAAGTACCTTCAAGGGGATGCTAAAAAATGCCCATGGCTGGGAAGTGAAATGATTTATAGGAGCCAGAGTTCACCTTGCTGCATGGACAGTGTGGTTTCACACCTTGTTGCTAACTTGCACATTCAGGTATTTGGATTCTGCCCAGAAACTCATTGCACACCTAAGTCCAGAATTTAGGTAAAAATCCCTTATAAAGTTTTGGAAACCCAGAAAATGTCTTTTGGTTCAAGAAGTCACAAGTTTTAGAGCAGAAAATATTCGCTGCTTATTCCCACTGATTTACCACAGGCTCAGGATAGCGCCTCTCCTGCTGCTTCATCCTGCTAGATTCTTGTGGCCCTGAGCTGCTGTTTCCCTGCTTTCCACGAAAGGAAATCCTGGAGCAGTGCTGTTCACTGACCTTTGCAAGTAACTCCTGTTCCTAGCCAGCCACTGCTTTGTTAAAAACATTTTGGACTGTTAAATGTGGCTAACATGCTTTTAGTTGTACAGGACGGATTCAGAAAGGTATCAGGGAATTTCTGAAAGGTAATACAAGAAAATATGAATAAAATATTTTGCACTTTTTTCACCAGCCAAACTGTGCCGGAGACCATGCTTTTCTTGTAGGCTTTGCTGGAGTGTACAAATTAGCTCACGTACTGGGACCTAAGCTAAAAAAATGTTGTTTTTTTCTGTGCCCGTGTGGCTTTGGGACAGAAATGCCATCCCTGCTCTCAGGGACAAAAAGGAGCACCTGGAGGACTGCTGTGCTATTTCCAGGCAGAGCAACAAGTCCGCAGCACTTCCTATGTTTGCTAACTAGTGTCCAGCATCACTTGGCAGCTGCCTCCTTCAGAGCTGCTCGCTCCTCTGGGCTCTTTCACGTCACCTTTCCACCTCCCAAGCAAATGCGGGTGTGAGGCTGCTGCTAAAGATGCTGGCTGGAGGAGCGCCAAGGTCTTCTCCATCCCTGGTGCGCAGGGCCCTGGTGTAGCTAATCCCCTGCAACAGGTTTTTACAAACAGTGTTCCTCTCTGCTGTAAACACAGCTGGAGGAGAAGAGGAAACTTTATTTTCCAGCCATTTGTGGTAGCGCTCCCACCTCCAGCCCCAACAGCTTTCTTTGCTTACATACCAGCAGGAGTAATAACAATATTTTACGCTGATACTGTGACTTTCATCTCCAAGGCTCTCCACAAACCGGGGCCTGGGTTAGGGACGGCCTCACCTGCAGGTGAGGTTGAGGCCTGCAGAATAAGGCCACCATTGCCTGGCTCTGCAGAAACCATCTTGTAGGAATAGCTCTGGCTGAGCCAGGGCTGTCCCCCTGCCCTGAAGGATGCAAGAATAAGATTCAGGATGGGGTTTGACGGTCCTGTCCATCACGTGGTGGGAACGACACTCTGCTGCCTCTGGGACTGTAGGAACTGGGGCTGGGGGAGATGGGGAAGGGAGGAAAGGAAGCAAAGGAGCTGCACTGAAGGTGGCCAGGCCAGTAAAAGAAGAAAGGAAACTCAGAGCCTGAGATTGTAGGAGCTAAAAGCAGGTGTGTGAGGGACTAAAAAAGCCCCAAAGCCACCTGATGAAACACGAGTCACTGAGCAGCAACCTTACAAGCAGGGAAGGGGGTGAGGGATGATGGCTCCTCAATCAAACCAATTAAACCCATTTTAGGTTATAAAAATATTGTTGCATGACTTGAGACCGCAGACAAACCCTGCCATTGCATGCCAGTTCTTCGAGCTCAGCTATCATTTTATCACATTATATCGTCCTTTGATGTTCTCTAAGGAGGAATAATTCTGCCCAGAATTTCAGCCGAAGTTTTGCGGTGAGAGTTCCCAAGCGAAATGCATGAGGCTGAATTTCAGAGGTGCCTTGGGGTGGGGGGGGGGGTGCAGGCTGCCGGGCCGGGGCGGGGGGCTTCGCCCCCGCGCAGCCGAGGGAGTGGAGGGAGCCGGCGGGGGCAGCGAGGCAGGGGCGCGGCGGGGGCGGCGCGGCGGGGGCGGCGCGGCGCTCGGCGCTGCACGGGCGCGGCGGGGGCGGCGCGGGACTCGGCGCTGCACGGGCGCGGCGCGGGGGCGGCGCGGCGCTCGGCGCTGCACGGGGGCTGCATAGGGGCGGCGCGGCGCTCGGCGCTGCACGGGGGCGGCGCTGGGCGGGCCCTGGCGGGGGTGGGCGAGGCGCCGCCGGCGTGGCGGGAGCAGTGGCGGCGGCGGCAGTGGCAGCGGCATGGAGCCGGGGCTGCGCGTCTTCGGGGAGCCCAAGGTGAGGCTGCGGCGCCCCGGGGCGGCACCGGCGCCGAGATGTCGTGCTCCGGGCTGGGAACCCGGGAATGCCCGGGGCTGAGGCGCCGTGCACGGGGCGGGAGCCGGGGCTTGCACCGGGAGCTGGAGCCGGTGCACGCTCGGGACGCGGCCTCTGTGCAGGGGCGGTGCGAGCCGAGGCGTGCGCCGGGAGCTGGAGCTGGTGCATGCCCGGGGGCTGAAAGCCGGTGCGGGGCTCGGCCTCCGCGCACGGCCGGGGGGAGCCGGGGCACGGCCCGGGGCCGCGGCGCCCCGCGGCGGGGCTGGCAGCGGCGGCAGCGCTGCCCGGGCGAGCGGTGCTTGCACCTGGGGCCGGGTCCCTGGGCAGAGCTCCGCGGCGAGGTGCTGCCTTCCTGCGTGAGCAGGAGCCTCGGGAGCTGCCCCGCGTCCCGCACACCCCATGCGCCCCGGGCGTCCTGCTGCCGGGCCAGAGCTGCCCGCCCCGCGCTCCGTCGCAGCGGGATGTCCCAACGGGCAGCGATGTGCTGGCGAGCTGGCTGCAGGTATGGATTTGGGGCTGTTTTTGAAGGATCCACCTGTGGAACAATTACTTAATTCTAGTAAAACACACACTTTCTCACTTAGTTATTCTTTGGGTACCCAAGATACCATAAGAGTGACTATTGGTATGGTTCTCCAATGTTTCATTTTCACTATTCGATGTATAAATACATCTAAAGTAGGATCATAGCAACATGTTTATTAATCAGATTATAAAAGAAGGGAGAGAGAAGAAAAGACAGGTGCATTTAGTCACAGCAGCGTATCTTGCGGGAGAGCACTGCCTCTGCCCTTCAGCTGTGGTCTCAGGTAGGCTGGAGTACCGGGGCACAAGTTTTGTCTCTGTTTGGCTCGCTCTGGACTTTGCTTTTCTTCATTTGCTGACAGCAAGACAGTTTGACTCTTGGTGGGCAGCGAGGAGCCCGGAGCATCACAGTGAGTCCTGCCTGGGAGAGCCTGAGAGGAGGCAAGTGCTTTCCAGGGGAACGAGATTGCCTCTGAAACCCAAAAGGGAGGCTCTGGGGCCATGTGTGTCTGCTGTCACCTTCCCAGTCCATTTATATCTGAGTTTAAGCTCACACCAAAAAAGCCTAGCAGGGCTGAAAAAGCCTGTGTATGTGTTCTTAACTCATGTTTTCATTCTACTGTATGAGGTTTCCCTCTCTTGGGAATTTTTCCATACGATGGCAGACAAACCTTGATATTGAAGTCCAGGGAGCCTTAACATCTGCTAATGGTTAAAGCCTTTTTCAAGCCCATTCAATTTAGGGAGATATCGATGACATTTCATCAGCTCCACTAAGAACAGAAGATTATTGGTTTACTCTAGTGATTTTAAATTTGTGGCTGTAGGAAACATGTTAAGTTCTTCTTTCACTTGTGTATCCTCTTACTTTTCCAGTCTAGGGGAAAGTAGATGCAGAAGAGAGACCTAGGAAAAACTGCCTTTTTTCTGCTAAGATCAGTCTTCTGTTGTCTGGCCGCCCGCAACTGCGAGACTTTGGATTTCATGAGTCAGGCAGTTCCTTTCAGTCCCATGAGCCTGCTAAGTCAGGCTCCACCAAAAAAAAAAAAAAAAAAAAAAAAAAACCCACCCAGCTCTGAAGGCAGCTAGTGAGCCCTGTTTACCCCCATTCATTCCCCTGGACCCTCTGTCATGGGGCATGAGCAGTGCTGTGTTTCAGAGATGTTTGGTGGTGACCGGGGCAGCTTTCAGCCCTGCTGACGTGGGAACGGGGCTCATCGCATGGGAACTAGCTGACTTCCAGCTGTTGTGGCGGGTGAAAGGGGAGCTGCTGGGGTGGCAGTAGGGTGACTTTGAACCCTGCTTATTGTAGATACAGGAAAGAGCAGAAAAGGCTGCAGTTCCTTGGATACAGACCATCAGCCTTTTTCCTTGGAGACCAGGGCGAGGGGGCTCTTCAGAGCTAGAGCAGAGGTTGCGTGTCTCCCAGCTGGGGCTCCCGTGCCTGCTGAGCACTCCTTGCGGGCTCCTCTTTGTGCCAGTGCCCAGACCCTTCACTCAGGCTCGGGCAGTTTGTGGCAGAGGGCTCTTCCCGCCTGCAGGCAAGTCCACACGCGCTTTCTTGGGCCACCTGAATGCTTTTCCTTTTGTTTGCCACCAAAACAAGCAGCGACGCGCAGGCTGGGGGTGTACACTGCAGCTCGCTTGCAGCACACGTGCCTCCAGCGGTGCCCTGCCTGCAGCGAGTGCCAGGCCTAGCTCTGCTTCACAGAACAAGCTGGTTGCCTCTTGCTGTCCCCGGCACAGAATAAGGTGCTGGTCGAGGCTTGTCCACATGATACAAGGCACTCTCAGAAGGACAGCAAGGGCGGAGAGCAGCAGCGCGGGGGCAGCCGCACCAGCGCCTCGGCTTCTCCGTCCCACCAACGAGCGATGTAAATGGGCAGCGCGTGGGATGTGCGCACAGACCTCTGGTGTCAGGCGTGCACCTTTCCAACAGGTGATGTAGCACTGCCGTTGGGTCACGGTTTCCAAAACAAACTCAGGCTGCTGCTCGCTCTGAGCAGGTGTTCCCACAAGCTCTTGCGAGGTTCACTGTACGTGTTGGAGACCTTGTGGGGGCCTGTCCCTCTTCAAGGTGAGGCACGGGGCCAGGATGTGAGGAAGGAGTATATGGGGATTGTGGCATCAGGAGCTTTACTGTGTGATTGTGCTCTTCAGACTCTAATGGTTTACAAGAAACAGCCACAAAAAGGCAGTTCTCGGCACCAGTGGGCAGACCTCGTTGTTAGGGGAGTGATACACGCTGCGGTAAGGTATGGTCGTCTCCGATATGTCCTTTGTACCTGGGAATAGGGAAGGAAGGCTGGAACTTGCAGTAGCTGGAAGTGTCCCTCAGTGGCTAAGAGAGCTCCTGATGACCAAATCCAGATGTCCAGGTGCCAGTTCTGCTGTGGATCACTGGCTTTATTCCAAGGGTTTGGGTGGACATCCTGTCCCTGCAACCCAGTGGCATTGCTGAACAGATAATGCAGGTATTTGCTCTGGGTGCAAAACAAAAAAAACCCAAAACAATAAAAAAAAGAGAGAGAGGTTCCTTATTGTGTAGAGACGTGAGCATTTTCCCAGAACTTGCTTCCTGAAGCCCCTTGCTGTGGCTCTGTTTTTTCCAGAGGAACAGCCACAATGCCAACGTACCGTTGTACCGGCCGAGGGGCCTCAGGTGGTTGCTGTGAGCCACGGCTGTTAGCAGGAGAAACCACCTTCAGCTCCTGGTGTCTGCTAGGCGAGGCTCCGCAGAGCACTTTGGTCGCCCCGCCTGGGCGTTGGGATGTGGCGTGCCCACAGTGACGGGCTCGACGCGGCATTTGCCCTCACCCCGCTTGGTCCTCACCCACGCAGCAGCGCGAGCGCGGTGGCTCTTTGTGCGGGTCGAAGTCTGAGCACGGGCAGCACGTGTGGCCGCGGGCGCCGAAGGCTGCGTTGGAGCTCAGCCGTGCGCTTGCTCGTTGCTGTGGGTGCTGATAACTTTACTAATGCAATGCAGGCAAATTCTTAATTACCCTCCTGTCTCTGCTTACCAAGTGGGGCAGCAGTAATAAATGCAGTTTTGGTGGCGCTTGAAGTGCAAGGTCTCTGTGTAGAGAGGTCACTGTTTTATCGTGACTCCGATAGCATGCTTTTATAAAAACAATTTTGGAGAAACACAGGCCTGCCTTTTTGCAGTGGTTAGCATTCATCTTATCTCTTGCCAAATGTTGACCCTTGTTAACATTTTTCTGTTTCCTAAATATTTAATAATTGACCATTATTACTGTAATTACTCTATTTTTCTGTTATTAAAACAAATACAAGTAACATGCTCTAAATTACCACCTTCTAGTGCGCTGATAAGTAGTTCTGGGCAAAGTCACTGATAGGGTTTTTAAATAATGCAACTTTGACAGCTTCATAGCTTATCTATTAAAATCTGCTGAAAATGGTCAAAATAAAAGGTTGGTTTTGCTTTTACCATGCCGCTAGGGCTCTGCAAGGTTTGCAGTAATCAGTTGCTTGCTGATTGTGCTCATATTTTTTTTTTTTCCAAGTACACTAAGAGGAAGAATGAATAAACACCTAATAAGTTGGCTCCCTCAAGTGAATTAGCTTGGATGGTGATTTCTAATGCCACATAATAGGTAAATTGAGCAGTTAACTGATCTGTCATGATTTGATGACCAAACTGTAAAGTAGTAGAGGAAATACTATTTGAGCTGACTACAGCAGAAAATATTTTGAATGTTCAGTTAACTTTTCTCCATTCATTTCACTAAATTGACTCTTATCAAACTTGAAAGAAATATTTGTTTGGACCCATTTTGCATTTGAATCTTTTTGAAGCTTGTTAAGTTTCAAATAAAACATGACTGTATTTTAGAGAAAGAAATGTCAAGCCAGAACCATTAAAGCTTCTCTTTCTTTTAAGCTGAAACCATTTGCTAAAGGTGCCAGTAAGTTAGATGTTGTGGTTGATCTAAAACTCTTCTGAAGGAAAACTGAAAAACTCTCTTTACTGACAACCTTGCTGGGAGTTGTCTTTGAGGATACATGTCTTATGGTATCTTACATCTCTTGAACTCATCCTTCTAGCTTCTAGTTCTCCTTTTCAGGAAAACTTAGGTATTTTAGCGAATTGCACCAGAGTTTTGTTACGCATCAGCAGATCAATAAATTGGCTCTGAGCTTAGCACTGCAGATGTACAGAGGAAATGCTAAAGGGTGACTATACCGTGCCAAGCCTCTGCCAAAGGTGGCCTCAGAAGTCCTCCCTGCAGCAGGATAGGAGCAGTGCACCTGCCCTGGGCAAGCATTTGAGCTCTCTGATCCTTTCTAGTTCTTCATCAGAACAAATGTATTAACTTTCAGGTTTGTGGTGAAAATGAAGGCACTGGCCCCAGCATGCTTCGCGGTAGAGACCTCTCTGACACCTCTCCATGCCTCTGGCTGGTGCAGCCCCTGGTCCCAGTTGAGTCCTGGATCAGGTGCTGTGATTCCCATTTAATCTGTGTGCCTTGGCTCCCTTTCCAAACAAAACGGAGGGCTTGGGGCAAATCTCTTACAGTGCATGCCGAGAGCTGAGCGCTGTAAGTGGTGCTGGACACCCATGTTCAGGCATAGCGTGTACGTACTTCTGTACGTAGTTCTGCTTCTTCTGGCATTGTCTCACAGAGCCACAGTTCAGTGAAACTTTTTTTATCTGGGTACTTTCCTTGACTTGAAGCAAGGTCATGTCCCCTACTTATATCTGGGAATGCCTTACACTTCAGCTCTCCTTGCGTGTTTGTTTTGGATAAAGCACTAATCCTGCAACAAGAGGCCTCTTACAGCATGCCAAACCTGCAGGGTTTGCAAGCAGTGTGTCTAAGGGAGCTGGGTTGCTCAACTGATGCCTCTGCTGATTTCATCCTTCTCTGGTGCAGGCTGTATGAGGAAACGGGCTACAGACTCATTCTTAGTCCTTCCTGTGTAGGCATATCTCCACTTCTTCTGCTAAATGTCCTACAGTAATCTGAGTAGCTTAGATCAGTAGGTTGCCAGCTGCAGAAAGGACTCCCTCCTGAGTGCCTCCCTCTTGGAGTTTGGTGCTGAGTAGTGTTACACAAGAGTTTCTCATTGCTTCTGTGACTGCAGTTTAGGTACCTCCAGGTGCAAAGAAATGGGTGGCAGTGAAGGAAGAGGCTCTTCCTAGAGGTGGAGGGGAGGCTTGCTGCTTTACAGGCATCTTGCCTGCGGCAGAAGGCAGATGGCTTGCCTCTATGAAGGATGCCATTTAATTTGTTTTTACTTTAAGTGTTTTGCACACTGGGACATTTTTGCAGCAAACAATTTGGAAATACGTGGAGTGAGAAGACACTGTAGATTCAGCTTGCTTGGTTTTTGTATCCAGCATGAGTGAGTAAAGCTTGTCACTTCATCAGAAGGTCACAAGGGTCCTTAAAAACCTTAAGGAATGGAGTTTGCATGGTTTCAAAATTGAAATTGGAGCGCATGAGTATAAAATGTGCCAGGCTTCCACATCTGGCGATGCAGATCATGTCCATAGTCTGTTATTTTATCTGCATTTAGTCCCAGTAAGCAGAATTGCGTTAACTTGGGGGAAAGATCAGGTTTTCCCCTTTTAAAATCTTCATCTCTGTAGATTCAGATCGTGTCTTAGGAGTAGGAGAAGTAACAAGAATATCTTCTTACAATCTTCTAGCAGAGGTGCGTGTGGAGGCACTGGTAAGTGGAACGAGAAGTGTGGCTGGAAGAGGACTTGCAAGGAGGGCTGTCCAGGAGGTCGTGCAAGGCCCTACTTTGCATGGTCTGAGGCAGTGGCCAGAGTCCTCAGGGTTTGGCTGCATGAGACTCTCCCATTGTGGTAGTGTGACACTCCACGGTGTCACTTTCTGGTGGAGCTGAGCTGTCCTGGAGGGCCCAGCAGCATGGAGAGGGTTGTTTTTTGGTTTTTTTTTTTTTTTTTTCCCTGAGGAACTAAATTTAGTCTCATTCAGAACTTGCAAATCAAGGCAGAGGAAATAGCTCTGGCTACAAGATTTGGGGCAATAGAAAGAAAAGCAGAGCCGTCACTAACATGTACATTATCACTGTGTGTGTGTATTTAAATGAACTGTGGAGTACTTTACATCATGGGGCTATTCGTGATGCCTGGATTTGCTGACTGTAACGAAGATGCAAGATCAATACACCAAGCTGCTGTGAGCCTATTATCTGCATTTTGCTCTCCAGTGAGCACACGTCTCCAGTGACAGCCTCATGGCCTTCCTACGTAGGTGGCCTGAACCTGAGCACTGTCCCACTCCTGTAGTGAGTCTTTTGCAGCTGCTGTGGTCAACCAGGGCACTGACTGTGAATCAGACAGGTGCAGAAAATGAGGCTCTTCACACACCTGGCAGGAGCCTAGGACCTCTGGAAGAGGTGGGGATGGGTGCAAGCTTTAGGGTCATAAGCACAAACTCCAGAGATGGTGATTGGCAGCTCCAAGCAGGGCGCTAGGCCAGCGTCGTTCCTCCCTCACTAGCCAGTAGCAGTTGCTTCAAAGCAAGGCGAAAGGGCCTTGAAGTGAGCAGTTAAGAACTGGCCTGCTTCGAGGGGCTGCTTATTTATTTTTCAGCCAGCCTCTCTCAGTTATTGTTTGATACATACCCTGACACCAGGGGGTTTGTAGATATTAATGAGTAACCATGAGCAGTTTAGTCATCTATACAAATATCCAGTCCTTCTCTGAATCCGACTAAAACTTTAACATTCTGTAGCAATTATCTACACGGAATAATTTGCACAATGTTATGACTAACAAGAGCTTTGTTTTTATTTTAAGTTGCTGCTTTTCAGTTTCATTGGCCATTCTCTTCAATTTTTGATACACTAGGTAAGTGTGCTTGGCTTGCACACAATATTAAGGGACTAGAGAAAGCGTCCTGATGTCACCACACGTTAATCTCTTCTAAATGCTAATAGCTGAAATCTTGTCCCAAGCAGGCATGGCAGTAGCTGCCAGCAATGCCTTGTTCCGTTCACATCCGAAAGACCAGGAGGGAATGACGCCAGTTTTGTAGCTATTCCTTCCTAGTAAGTGATTTGTGCTTCAGATTCTCCTTCCACTTAAAGAACAATGAAAGAAAAAAAAATGTATTATGTAGGCTTATCACTACCCTATTGCTTAAAAGGAAACAGTCCCGGAAATAGGAAGACCTAGCTGATCCTACAGCTAGTATTTTTCTTCCCAGCTTTACTTCCAAATGATATTTGTCAGACTCCTCCTAATCCCTGGCTGCGTAACAGAAAAAAAATAGTCTTGCTTTCTCTTTCCCATGACTTTTTTCCAAAATCCATTTTTCCAGCAATAATTTATAAACAGCTTCAAAGGGATTTTTAATGAGTCAAAACTTAAGTCTTGTATTTTGAAACCAGCTTGTTTGCTCTATGGGCAACTTCTGCTCTTTTTATTGTTTATAGCACCTTTTACCTCTGGAATCCTTATGGAGGATTAAAAGCTTACATGCTGTGATAATACCAAGTAATTAACAATATAGCAGGGGTGGCCGATTCTTGGAAGTGAAGTCAAAGTTCTCATGTAATAACTCCTGCAAAAAAGTAATTGAAGCTTGAGGGTCTGTGAGTTCCAGAAGGAGCCAGCTGGAAGGCAAAGGTATTTGAGGTTGGTCTGTTCACTCTTCCCAAACTCAAAGCCATGCAAGTCTTGATAGAATAGGCCAGTTTCTAAATTGGTGTGAGTATTACTGAAAATAGATGAATTTCTAAAGATTTGTTTAATGTGTGACCTGCAGGAGAAATAAAAATAAGTAGTGGGACAATACATAGATGTTCTAAATTAAATTTTATACTGTTGGATTTCAGTGGTTTTTTTTTATTTTTATTTTCATGACTCTGTCCCTGTGTTAGCTGCATTTATACCTGCGTTAGCACCAGCTGCTGTCTCTAAACTTCTGCTGCGGCTGTAAGAATCACTAATTTATCTTTATTTTGTTGTAGGTAGAACTTCATGTCCACTTGGATGGAGCCATTAGACCAGAAACAATCTTACACTTTGGCAAGTGAGTTGCGGGGGGGAGAAATGCTCTGGGTGGCTCTGAATAATTGCTTTCTTCAGTGTCTCGAGCAGGGTGCCTGCACTTCTAACATGTGCCTGGATAGAGTGACTTGGGTTTTGCCTTGCCCAAACCCCAACTATCACAATGTGAAACACATTTTGGCTACCAGATCCTAACTGTTCAGTAAAAACACCCTATTTTCACTTAGTGCATGGGATGAGGCGTCATACAGATCAGTACCTGCTCCCATGCCTTCTGTTTGTCCATTTTGAAGACAAAAAGCTTATTTTGGAAAGCCAAGACAGGTCTTTCCCCATGTTCTGCAGGCAGCAACCCCAACAAGTGATAGTCAGACTGTAATATCTTCACAGATCAGTCGTCTGGCTGTGTGGTGTGAGATTGTTGAGCTCTTTCAAGAACACAGTATTGCAGCTGGGCTAAACTGATAAGAGGTGTGTGAACAAGCAGCGACCCAGCACAGCAGTCATCGGTCTGTGAGCTAAGAGGAGCCACCCATGGCAAAAGAAGAAAGGTCTCATGTAAAGAGATAGCTATCTGCCTTGGATGCATACCTAGGAAATGACACAGTCAGGTTTTTCTTTATTTTTCATTCTCGTTCCACTTTCCTAACGGTAAAGTTGGCTGAAATGAAAACTTCCTGGGAATGTCCTCTCGGTAGTGGTATCATACCATTTCAGAGGAAAAATTAATTTAGGTGTTCCTCTTTCACCTGCTGATGTGTGCATTTAAACCCCAGACTGCTACTGTTCAGCATGGCTGTTTGTTTGATCCTAACAGTCAGAAAATCGTACTAGTGTGAGAGTGACCCAGGAGAGCACTCAGCAGTGACTTAAATAAAGGTTGCTCCCTTGACCGAGCCTGAATTTGCCTTCTTGCTTAGGTATGGCTTATGTGTGGGAAGCACCAGGGTAAATGATTAACTGGTGCAAGAACCTGGCTCCACAGCTGGAAACAAAAAAAGCCTCAAGACTTCTTCTAGCTGAGAACATTTGAAAAGCTAATGGGCATTACCAGAATGTGGCAGATTTAAAGATCTCAGGAAACAGTTCGTAGGCAGAAGTTGGGTAAATTTGGGCAAGAAGTCATTTTTTGAGGAGGAAAGGAAATGGTTTTGGCATCCTGTAAGCCCAGTAGACTCCAGTGTGATGTAATTCCAAGAAGGAATAATCTTTCTAAAGCTTCTTCTCCAATGACAACCAGCCATAAATTTTGCAGTGCTATTGGAATAAATAAGATAGGTCAGAAAAATCAGTCTTATTTATTGCAAGATGCCCATGTGGAAAGCTGAGTAAGAATTTATCTCAGTTCTGCCCTTATTGCAGGAGTTAGCAGGCTGGACTACTGGGGTAAAATTCCTGATGGATGAGAGTCATCTGCTCTTCTGGCTTCCTTGGGGATCTACTCAGTCCCTGTTGCCAACATAGGAAAAGTGCCTGTATGGCCCCCAGGAGGGTCTTGGGAGCCCTGAGGCCTGGGATATGTCAATCCTTTGGGGGGGGGGTCCCACATTTTGCTTTTGCTTGGCATACACTTGAGCAATGAAGGTTTCAATTCTATGTTTTAGCATATTTTTAAATAGCCCTGGTGTCCCCTGGAGCTGCCAGCCTGCAGGTCATGCTCCCGTTGGGTGGAACAAGTATGTACATTATTCATAGACTCTGAATCTGTGCACACAAACCTAAAACCAGTGGGGCCATGTAGGAGACTACCTTAACCTCAGCCTGGACACAGGAAGCTGCTTGTGGTCCCTTTTTAAAGGTAAAGAGCTAAAGCAAGTTTGCTGGGTGGTGGCTGACCACATACAAACAACATGAAGCTGTTGGTATGTATAAGCCCCCATAGGCAGTGACTTAACTCCGCAGTTTTTAGAAACTTTGGCTCAAGTTCAGTCAGATATGACTGATTTCGCCCCCACTGCCTGGTCTGCTACACAAAAATGTTTAGAGCAGGAATAGGCCAGCTCATGGGATGGAGCTGCAGTGGGCTGAGCGTGCTCCTAGGCAATGGGCGGGGTGACCCAGGGGATAGTAATCTCAATAGCCGTGGTGGCTGTGATCATCAGAGCTCGTCAACCAGAGACCTAAATCCAGTGTCTCCGTGTGTGCAGGTTGTCCTGCACTGGGCTGCAGCTGCCGACTACATGGCAGCTGTTCTTCGGGAAGCATTTGAAAGAAGTCAGGAAAATAACATTGCTGACAGGGCTCTGGGAGGAAACTTTCCATAGGCAGGTGGAGGAAAATGTGGACCTGGTTACTGGAACAAGCAAAGGATGTGTCCTGGGCTGCAAAGGGCAAGATGGGGAAAAAAGCCCATGCCTTGACAGTAGTGAACATCTGCTGAGTACTAGCAACTTAATCTGTGCTGATTGCATTTGAACACTGAGCGTAAGGCTGATTTCCATCTGGCCCGAGGCGGGAAGTGGGCAGTGTTTGCTTAGCCCAGGAGCAGTGTCACTTGGACTGCCTTCCTGCGGTTTGCTCCTTGGGATGGCTGCTGGCATCGGGAGGCTAACGCAGTCTGTGGTGCTTTGTCTCTGTTAGCAGAGAAACATCCTTCAATCAACTGTAATTCATCATGGCAGGATTCGGGAGGAAGGAGGGTTATAAAGCAATGTTTAGTTATTATTCCTAATTTATAGCAGCATTAGTATGCAAGAAGACAGTGGTGGGGGGTTGAAGTTTGCCCCGGAAACATGCAGCAACCTTAGCAAACAGCCCCGTCGAGCCGAAGGGCTGCTCCTGGAGGTAAAACAGCCTCTTCTCTCATGGTAGAGTTCAGGTGGGCTTTGCCATCACCGTCTCTTTGATGAAGGCAGTTGCTGGGAGCACCGTTTGCTTCTGACCGGTGTCCCGGCGATGTCTGCTCTCCGCCGGCCACCTCCGGGTGGGCCGCGCTCCTGCGCTTGGGAGCTTCTCCGCAGCGTTGCGGGCTCTCGGGGCTGCGCACGTGGAAATAAACCTCCCTAAAGCAGTCCGCAGTCCTGCCGGTAGGACTCGGGCACGCCAAGACGTGATCCAGAGTCCGTTTAAGTGAACTCCCGCCGAGGCCGCAAACCCCGTGCGCCAGCTGCGTTGCTGCCGGGCTCGCTGGGCTCGCCGCACCGCGGGGCGTTTGCGCCGCGGGTCCCGGGCCGCGGCTGCGGGGAGATCCTGGAAGGAGAGCGCGTGCCGTATCGCTTCGGCGGAGGAAGGGTGGAACGCCGCCAGCCCCGGGGGCGCCGGCGGGACGCTCGAGGCCGACGAAGCGCGCGATAGCCTTTCGTGTCGATGAAGTGTGGCCCCGTCCCTAGGAAAAGAGGTGTTCCTCTGCCCGGCAGCACCGTCGACGACCTCCTGGAGCACATCAGCTACGAAACCCCCCTGACGCTTACCCAGTTTCTGCAGAAGTTCAATCACTACATGCCTGCGATCGCGTGAGTACGCCGCGGGGCGGGGGGCCGGGGGCCGGCCGTGGCGTCGCGGG
The DNA here is from genome assembly GCF_028389875.1 of Rhea pennata. Taxonomy (NCBI): domain Eukaryota; kingdom Metazoa; phylum Chordata; class Aves; order Rheiformes; family Rheidae; genus Rhea; species Rhea pennata. The sequence continues at coordinate 7,585,751 of NC_084678.1, forward strand.
CCCGGCGCCCCCGGCCGACGCGGCCCCTTCCCCGTCGCCGCAGGGGGGACCGCGAGGCGGTGAGGAGGATCGCCTACGAGCTGGTGGAAACCAAGGCCAAGGAAGGCGTCATCTACGTGGAGGTGAGGTACAGCCCGCACCTCCTGGCCAACTGCAAGGTGGAGCCGATCCCCTGGGGCCAGCAGGAGTGAGTGAGGCCGGGGCAAATCCGTCGCGGGGCGGGCGGCTTGCGGGGTAACCGAGGCCTCCTCTCTGCTCGCTGCCGCCGGGGCCGGCGCTCTTCCGTCTCTCCTCCCCGTCAGTAGTGTTCCTTTTCTCTCCTAATGCTGCTTCGGCACCTAATTCTGCGCGTGCGAAGCAGCTGCGCCTGAGCTCTTGGCGGAAGCCGGCGGGCGCCCGAGCTCCAGCTTGCCTCGCGCGGGCTCCCCGCGCCGCGCTCGGTTCCTCCTCCCTCCTCTGCACGCCATCCCTGCTGCCGCGCGGCTGGGTTAAACCGGCGCCGAGCTCCGCGCGTCGCGGCGCGGCGGGCTTCGGGCGGCCTCGGCGCGGACGGCGATCGAGCGCTGGGTTTGCTCGGCAGCGCCGCCAGCCCCGGCGCTCGGTAAACGGGAGCCGCGCCGGGCCCGTTTTGCGAAGACGCCTCCGGCGCCAGGGCGGCGGGGCCGTCCGGAGACGTCTCCGCAGGCTTTTGCGCCCTGCAAGGCCGGGCAGGGAGCGGTGTGCGAGGCGCTGCCGGCTCGCGCCGCGCTGCCGGCGGCGCCGGGCTTTCCCCGAGGTGGGTCTGCAGCCCCTGCGTGCCAGTTCCCCCACGCTCTGCTCTACTGGCCTGCTACTGACTTTTTTTTTTTCTCCTCTTTCCCTCCTCCTGCAGGGGAGACCTCACTCCAGATGAAGTTGTTAGCCTCGTTAATCAGGGACTACAGGATGGAGAAAGGGATTTCTGCATCAAAGTCAGGTCTATTCTATGCTGCATGCGCCATATGCCAAGTAACGTATTGCAGCCCACCTGCTGCTCTGCTCCTCCCTTCCTGACTTGTCGGGTGTGTGTGAAGTCCCTTGGGTTCAGGTCCCCGCAGAAATGCTGGGACGGCACCAGTCATGTGGCTCTGGTTTCCCCATGGGACCAGTGCTGTGGGCGAGTGGTGACTGTCCCTCCTTGTGCTGGGGAGACGGGGCCGGGGATGAAGGTGCTTTTCTTAGGTAGGGACTTTGTGCTCTCTGACTACGAGGAAAGGGGCAGCTGGATGTGGAAGAGGGCTATCTGAAGATCTAGCTGGTATCTGAAGAACTAGCTAAAGGATCATGCTAAAGAGACAGAAGGAATTCTCTTTTCCTCTGCCGTGGGAGATGTAATTTCTGCTAGTACCTCACTCCCTGCCCAAGGGCAGGGGTTATCCTCAAGCCACTTGAAGCTGCTTTCAAAGGGGAGGCCAAAGCAAGCAGCTGCTGGGCCAATGGTAGTGGCTGCCAGCATGTTCCTTGGGTCTTTCGGAGCATCCAGGACATTGCATGGGGTAAGGGCATGGGAGTAAACGGTCACTGGAGGAGGAACAAGCATAAAATCTAACACATCCTATGGAGTTGGAGTAATGAAACCTTCCCTGCTGAAGATTGTGCACCTACAACAGTATTCTCCTTATTTGGTCTTGTGGTGGGTTAGCCAAAGAATTACTGTAGTGAACTCTGCTGATTTCGGCTCAAAACACATGTGAAATATATTTAAGTTACATTTTAAGTATGTTTGATAAAATCAGCAGCTCTGAACTTCTTCAGTAACTAGGGCTATTATCCAAAATAGGCAAAAACAGTTGCCTATGTTTCACTGGGTTGCTGTGTCCTGGGAACATTTTTATCTAGGGAAAAATGCAGTCAGAATGAGTTTGTGTGACACTAAGTGCCTTTCATAAATGAAAGTTTTAGATAACCTTCATATCATCACAGGTTTCAGGTGTGCTTAATAGGGTAGATGGTGAAAAGATTTGCTAGTGGGTACATGGTTAACTTGTCTCCAGAAATTTGAAAAATTGTATTCCTGGAAACTGGAAGATTTGAGAGTGGTTTCTTTATTCAGCCTTGCACAGTCAACACCAAACAATAGTTTGAAAACTTGACCTTTGGATTTCCAGCTCCTAGGAAAAGGAATTGTTTCCTTGTTTGTAGAAACTAGACAACTTCGTATGCTTCATGCCTGTGCCTACAGTTACAGCTCCTCGAAACACAGAAGTGGTAAATGCAGAAAGTGGCTGGAGCAGTCAACTGCACATGTAGTATGGACTTGCACAGCAGTAGGAATTGCTCTTGCAAACATCTGAAAATGTGATCCCAGGGCACAAACTCTTACCTGGAGTCAGTTATGTGCTCGACACAAGAGTCTTTAGTGTCAGCATTCAGGACATGCTGCGCAGTGAGAAGCCACCCTTTGATTTAGGAAGTATTGATAGAAAGGCAGAAATGCCAGCTGGAACTGGTTCGTATTAAACCTCTTGGGTTAGAGCCATTATTTTATTGACACGTATGAAACTGATGAAACAAGAAGATAAAAATGCATGCATTTTCTTATACGTTATATGATTTTGGAATCATACGTGTGCAACACGTGCCTGTTAATTATTAACACTGGAGCTTATCTCTGTTTCTTGACCTTTTTGCTAAGGGTAAGTGCTGTATCAGCTAATAGATGCCATCTCCTTTCTCTGTGATCATACTCTATCCTGATCAGAGAAAACTCTGAAGCAGTGGTTGGGCACTTACTACTCTTGTTCTCAGTGAAGCCATAAAGCTGCAAAACTTCGTGAGCATTAAGGGTCACTTTTCCAGGTGGCTAAACAGTTCCTTTCTACCAGATGTAGAATCCATCATCTTGGCTGGGGGAATCTAGCATACTTTGCCATTGGCTAATGATGATTTTATAGAGGATCTCCAGAGATCTCTTCCAATCCAAATCATTCAACAATACAACACTTCTGACATACCACTTTTTCCCTTTTCCCTCCTCTTGCCTGGCTTGTGACTGTGTGAAAGCTCAGGAATGATTTGAGGGATTCCTCCCACACAGCATGTTACTGCACTTGTTCTGAAGAGTGATCTCTGTCCAGTTCAGCTTACCTTGGGCCAACTGCAGCAGTCGGTCACCACTTCTGATCTTTTTTTTTCTTTTTAAAGAAGAGAAAAACATGATGAGAGCAGTTTTATAGCCAGTAAATGTACTTGCTTCCCTTTGATCTTTAGTAGGCTAGTCAGTGTGCAGCTTTTATTTGGCTGCAGATGGCAGATCTTTCTAGGATTTTGTTAACTACTTATTTTGACCATCAAATTTTAGAAAACACCAAAGAAAATAGGTCTAGTATTCTAGTTGTATGTCCAAAATTTGTTTAGAAACATGCTCAGGAGATGACTCTCATGAATGCTTCCTCCTGAATCTTCATGCTGTCTTTTCCAGGTTGGTCTCCGGAGGTGGTGGAGCTCTGTAAGAAGTATCAAAACAACTCTGTAGTAGCCATAGACTTGGCTGGGGATGAGACACTGAAGGTGGACGCTTCTTCTGAGCATAGGAAAGCTTATGAGGTTTGTCAAATAGGCTTCTTCAGAGAAATTTTAACTGAGTTCTTCCTGGTTAGGGGGAGTTCTTCCTGGTTAGGGGGCATGCAGCGCTTTATTCAGACCCCAAACAGCTGGTACAGCTTAAAAATTTGTTGTGGTTATTAAAAATATTATGTTAAACAGCAGAAGGATTACTTTGTTTATATTTCTAAATGATTAACAGCAGACATCATTGTTTAAGCATGTTGTTAGAACTAAAGTTCAGAGCACTACCACTGAGTGAAGCTGAGTATCAAACGTGGGGCGCGGAGCTTGCATTCCAGTGTGCAGAGGTGCCTCTGACTCCTGTTGGATGGAGTCTGCTCATCATGCTCTATGAAACCACAGCTAAATATGGAGCAGACTAGTCTTTCCAGTCTTTAACTGACGGAAATCACCTAAACAATATAGAATGAGTCTTTGCAGTTCTTTATCTAATCATCTCAAATGCAAGCATTGAAATGACTCCAGGAATCTAATCTGAGGTTTCACAAGACCTTAGTGCTTTACAGCAGCTTAAGGGGAAAGCTTTTTGCCTCTCTCCTCTCCCTGGTAGGAATTTAAGTTTGTAGAGTTGTAGAGTTGTTGGTTATGTAAGTTGCTCCCATGGATGAGTGGGAAGCAAGACGGTTGGTGATCACTGCTCAAAAGAGTCATGGTTTGAAAACAGGGAGCAGGACTGAAGCGGTAGGGGGTTTTCTTGGGGTCCATACTGCTGTAGCCTGCAGTGGAGGCCCTAACATCGATGTGAACCTGGAGGATGTGGGGAAGAACTGAACATTATTTCTAATTGGCTGCAAACACCTCTATTTTTTATGTAATTCCTGTAAATACTTAATGTTTGTGTCTTTACTGTGGTATTTCCTCATTCCTCGCAGCAAGGCATTGAAGGATGACACGGTGATGACTGACATCTCTCAGTCTTCCAACTATACTGAAATCTCATTGCTCTAAAGTATGAGCAGTTGGAGTCACTGTAAGGTCTGTCTGTGCTGCTATGCTGTGTTATTCAAGATGAACTGAGCAGTTACAAACTGGCATGTGGGAATCTTAACAGGGTTTTATTAACTGATTAGCAGGATGTTTCATCCTGTCTTGTCTGTGCCTGAGGTAACCCAGCTCAGACTTCTAAGTTTTAAGGATACAGGTTGCTATGCCAGTGGCTCATTAAGGCTCTTAGATCCTAAAGGAAACGCCATTCCAGTCCACCAGCCCCCATTGGCCTACGTGGCAGGGAAGTGCGTCCCTGAAAGTCCAGGTGTTGTGCTCAGTGAGACGCGTAATAGATCTGAGGGAACTGGACAGACTTGTGATGACATGACCAGATGTCTTCTTTGGGCTAGAGTTCCTGGGGCGATCGTGTTCTGCCTTAGAGCTTTTGTTTTGGGGACTGCCACTAGAGGCGAAATAACAGATAATGGTGAAAACTTGACTGTGAATGCTTGCTGTAGGGGAGGACTGGAGGTGCTGGATTAGGAAAAACTTACAGCTAAGGAGTTAGACAGCAGTGTCCAGGAAGAGAGGAGGCAATGATCTTTGGAGGAAAAGCCAAAGGAAGCTGTCAGGTAGCAGCTGCCAGGCACAAAAATAAGTGTTTGTGGCGCAACATACAGATGTACTTTGCTGTCTTTGTTGTAAACATGTAATGATATGGAAGCCAAAAATACAAATGGATTGAAAAAAGTCCCTCTGGGGAGGATGTGTCTGTAGCTGGCCATTACACGAGCTCCCTCCTGGATGCAATCAGTGGGGACAGCTCAGGGAGTCAGATTTCCGAAAGCCAGGAGGGTAAGCCGTGAAGGATCGTGTTCTGTGTGCTTTTCCCAACCCTTCCCTTGCATCTCTGCTTCTGACTCCTGTTGGGATATTTAGGGATGGCTGTCTTGGGAATGGGGGCAGGAGGATTTCTTGGAAATAAGCAGAAAATCTCAGTGTTGGTGTGGGTCTTCTCTCTAATCCGTGTCCAGTGCTTTGGCCAGAGGGATTTTGCTACTAAAATAATAAAAATGACAAAACATCAGCTGCTGGGGAAAAATCAGTCTTGCCTGGAATTCAGGAAGCATGGGCTGCCTTGCAGGTAGATATGTGCAGAGCTCTTCTGGGGGCATCCTAGGCAGAGCCTGGCCTCGCTATTGCTGGGCTTGGGAATGCAACAGAGGAGGAGCTGAGAAGACTCTTAAAGTAACTCAAACAACCATGAATAAAAAGCTGTGAAGGAGCGTCTGGGAAACTTATCTGATGCAAGCTGAGGCTTGCAGCATGCTCACAGCTTTTGGCTGCATGGCCTTTTTACAGCAGGGCAAGTGCCAGGCTTCCCCCAAGGCCATGTCAAGGGGGAGCTCAGCTTCCAAAGGCCCAGGCGGTCCCTAGTGAGGATGCAGAGGGAGCGTCCCTGGGGGTTTGTCAGGATGGCCATGGAGATCATCCTGAAATATGCCAAATCCTACTCGCCTGGAGTCTGCAGAGCCTTCCCACCCACAGAGCTGGCTGCAATGGCTTATCTCCAGCCCCTCGTGGAAGTGAGGCAAGCAGTTAGCTCGCTTTCCTTCTACCCTGGTAGTTTTTAAATTTTATGTCAGACTTGGCTGTGGTTGGTCAAAGAGGTAGAAGTTGCGAAGTCAAGAATTCCTACAGGTTTCATGTATAAAGGCAAGTGGGTGGAGGAAGGAGAGGTTCAAGTTTGTTCCTCTCTGGAGAGGAGAGAGCAGTGAGCTCAGTGTTTATTAAAAGACCCTGGAGAATTCTGGCTGAGCTCCATGTGGAAGGTAACCAGGCTTTCTAAGCTTCTCTGTTTGCGATGTTACCGGTCTCTCTTCTTCTAGCCTGTGCTACGGCACAGCCCTAGTCTTGGGAGAATGCAGCTCTCACAGTATGTGGAGCCTGCAGTTTGGGAGCTCTTAGCCCAGAGCCTTGTTGATCTTGCTTGCTATGCCACCGGCGTGGTAGTCAGTGGAAAAGTGGAAAGCAGTCTGCTGACCTTGCTTTGTGTGTTTGGACAGAAATGTTTCCTGCCTTACTTTTCAGGAAGCTGAAAGATGTGGTATTCATCGAACTGTCCATGCTGGGGAGGCTGGACCGGCTGCTAGGATCAAGGAGGTAAGAGGAGATCCTGGCCCAGGGCAGAGCAGAGATCAGCAGGGTGCTGGGACATCCTTGCGTTGTAAGATAAGCAGCAGAGATGGGAAGAGCCCCTTACTCAGAAGTACTTTGAAGAGGGAGAAGCTCAAGTCCTTTCTGTATTCCTAAGGGAGCAGAAATCTGCGACCCAGGCAGAAATCTAGGCCCAACAGCTCAGGAAAGGATCTGCTGGGAGCTATTTCAGATATATGGGCTGCAGTCCTGGTGGAGCAGGGACCTCTTAAACTAGGTGGGAGCTCAACCTATGCTCAGAGGCTGTGTTTTTCTGTGCTCTATAGGCAGTTTACCTCCTGAAGACTGAGCGCATTGGCCATGGCTACCATGTCCTGGAAGACCCCGAGCTTTATAAGGAGCTATTGAGAACAAAGATGCATTTTGAGGTAAGGAGGTGTCCTGTGCACCAGGTAGCTGATGCCTCAGAGTGGAAGAACGGCCCTTGCTTGGTATGTGCTTCATCCGAGAACCATGAGTACCGGGTGCTACCTGATACCCAGGTGCTGACCACCTCTGCAACAATACTGTTGTTGAACTCGGATGCCCAAAGCGCCGTAGCAGAAATGCAGTGGCAGCTGGTGACATATTGGGATCTTTGCTGTATGAAGCCCTGGAGCTCATACCAGCTCGCAGGAATTGTGGAGCAGAGAGAAATATTCCTTTCCCCTCCACACCCCTTTCTTCTTGTTTCAGTGTTTTTCTTGCTGTGGTCCACAGACCGGTGGTTTGCTAACAGTGGGAAATGTCCCACCAGCCCTTGCACACTCACTGTAGTGGAGGCTGTAGATTTCTCACATCTGTGTGACTCGGGATGTTCTTGCCATCTTGGAGATGGGCTGAATAGTAGTGAACGTAGCTGTTGTAAACCGACTTCTTGCTTTATCAGCGTGCTTAGCTATCCTACATACCCAGCAGTATTTCAGATCTGTATGGCTGATTCTGTTTTTTTTTCTTTGTTTTAACTCCCATAAACAGGTTTGCCCTTGGTCCAGTTATCTTACTGGAGCGTGTCTTCCAGACTTTAGGAAACACCCAGCAGCACAGTAAGGCATTTAAATGATGTTTAATCTTAACATAACCAGCCCAACTCCTAGTTATTTATAGCTGCTTTATTGTTTTGCAAGGGAAATACAAATCTAACCACTTACAAGAATATGGTACATCCTTGCTCTTCCCCACAGAGGGATCCAGTGTAGCTGGAGTAAGTGTGCAGCCCCTCTAGTGCGAGGCCTTCCTGTCCTACTGCAGCCCTGCTTGGGGCTGCTGGCATCCAGAGCTGCAGCTGCGTCATACTGGGCATTAGCTTTAGTTTGTGTGTGAGAGCTGAGCTGGTTGAACCTCTAAGCAGCAGACATCCCTGACACCCTGCTCCTCGCTCTGCTGAAGAAGTAGATCAGTGAAGAGCAGTGGTGAGACAAGCTGAACAATATGTTTGTGTCCAGCAATGTAAGCTATGTGGACAATTGCTGTTTTTTTCTTTTACTGCATTTTTACCCTGAGGAGTGTCTGAACAGTGCTACATCTAATATTTACCCCATTCTAAACTCTGTTTCTTTACAGATTTAGGAAGGATCAAGCTAACTATTCCATAAACACTGATGACCCCCTCATCTTTAACTCCAATATTGACAAAGATTACAGCATAGCAAAGGAGTACATGGGCTTTACTGAAGAGGAGTTCAGGAGAGTGGTAAGTTGGCCTCAGCTGGATGCTCTTCAGATGTCCTGGTGTAGCCCAGAACAGTCAAGGGTTTTTTTTGTTTATTTGTTTTTGTAAACTGAAGAGTTTTCACTGGAAGTAAGAAAATCATGCATTTTTCTTGTAAGCACAAAGCATCAGTTGAGGATAGCTGCTAGAAGGACACCAGGAGCACTGTGGCATGCAGTCAGGTGGCTGGTGTAAACACAGAGAGCAGAAGTGGATCTGAGGACTGCTTTGTGCAGCATGGTCTCTAAAGGTGTTGCACATGTCTTGGGCTGACTGCTTTGGGCTTTACTGAGAACACGTTAGAGTGCAAAGTGTCCGCTGCAGTCCTCAAGACAGATCTGAGTGGCAGCAAAGGAAAGTACTTGTTGCTTTGTTTTTCTTCTTTTTTTTTTTTTTCCTCCCCTGGATTTAGAATTGCAGGTATGTGATTTGAAGGCCTGGCCCAAAAGTTAGATAAGATTCAGCATGTGCAAAAGCATTTGTGGTTTTTGTACATATTGCATGAGTGTGCAACAGTCATAGTATGACTGACATACAACTGAACTGAAAGCAAAGTGACTGTTGGCTTCAGCTTTGGCATATGCAGTCATTTATGGTCTCGACACATCCTAAAAACTGGCTCTAATCACTTAGCTAAGTCAAACTCTCAAAACTTATCCTGTCCTATGGTCTTACCTGGGTACTAAGTAAAGCTTTCTTGGTTAGCATTAGAGCTGTGCTGATTTGATAGCTTTCACTTAACATGTCTCTATAGACCATCTATGATCTTAGCTACTGTATGGGAATCTTTGGAATTGGAAATTCAGGATGCACTTTACAGGAGAGCATTAGTCCTGTCCTGAGCTCTTGCTGAAGGAACAACAGGGTCCCTCTCTCCCATAGACATGACTTACGCTCTGGGTCTGGGAGGAGGAGCAGGGGACAGCTCTGAACTCTGCCACCTTGAGTCCAGCTGCTTTGTTGCCAGCTGTCCTTTTTCGCTCTTGCAGAAGCCAGGCTGTTTCCGTATAATAAAAGAAATGTCCCTGCACAAGAAAGACGAGCATGTTAAATTGCATAGCAAGGTGGCATTTCACAGCAGCAGTTTATCAGGCTGCTGCCACCAACTGTTGTGAAAGGCCTCATATCCAAAGGGAAGCCTGGAGTGTAGAAATGGCTCTAAAGTGCATATCTTTAAAAACTCTGGGTTCTTCAGAAACCTTTCTGTGCCTGCCTCCTTCCTCTTAGGATTGTTGCTAGTAGTGGGCCAGAGAAGTTGTCTTGTAAAATGAGGCCATGGAAATATATCTAGGAATGGAAATGTTGCTCCCTCCCTCTCTTGTTGATGCTCAGAGACAGATGTTTGGATCTGTACAACCATATATTTGTGTCTGATGTGTCTAAATGTCTCTTTTCTGTTCCCCCTCTGACTCCTCAGAACATCAATGCAGCTCAGTCCAGCTTCTTACCTGAGAAGGAAAAGCAGGAACTTCTCAATACACTCTATGAAGCCTACGGCATGGTCCCCAGCACATCTTGATGCAGCTCTACCAGCCAGCACGGAGCAGTGGCCCTTCTGGGTTGATTCTGTGCTGGTGGGAGCACCAGGAGAAGGTGCCCAGAGTCAGCCTCTATTACTGGTACCCCTGTATTAACCTTTATGGCCCTAAGTAGAATTGGGCTTCTATCGTCTATCCCACCTATCACCTTCTACATACCATATCTCTCCCAAATAGATATCCAGTTTCCTATATTGTTGTTGTGCAAACAAACAAAAACTGCATCCTGGCCTGACTTCCCTTCATCTGCCAGTTTATCTGAGTAAATGAGAACAGAAGAATCTTCTCTGCTGCTTCTTTTTTTTTTCTTGCTCTGTTTTAACTTTAGTGATCCCTTGACCTGCCTTAGCCCTTGTCTGAAGTACAGAAATAACTGACTTGTGACTGTGGCCAGGGTTAACTTTTACCTTTCTAGGGGAAAAAGTGAGTTAACCCTGAAAGGGAGTAAGTAGGCAATTCAAAAACAGAGGTTTATTCCCAGCAATGCAGACAGGAAAGTTTGTCTACAGCACTATTTACCTTGTACTAACAAGACTGGATCATGAACAGGCCGGAAGTTGGCACACTTACTGGTACACAGGTCTGAAGGGCATTTAAAAAAATATGTTTTTTCCTTGTTTGTTTCATCCTTTCTTGGATAAGGAGCTCTGTGTATCAGGCCTTACAATGCCACTGCCACAGAAGAACAAACCTTGAGCTCAGGGCTCCAGCTGTGCTTAGCAGCCCATGAACATGCTCGTGCATGCATAGGACACTGAAGCATACGTTTACCATTTTGGGCCAAAACCTGTGTTCTGGGACTTCCCCCAGTTCTATACTCAGCCTGGAGAATTCCTGTGAGCTGCATTCTGCTCTTCCTGTATCTTTGCTTAGGACTTACAAACATGTGATTGATGCCAGTTTAACCATGCTGCCCTCTTCCTGACTTGAGATAATCCTTAGGCACCGTTAAAACTAAATGAGTGAATTAATGAGCTAGGGCCCAATATCAAATACTGACTCAGTATTCATCTGAATTGCTTCTCTCATGTAACCACAGCACTGGCTAGAAGTCAGATCTTCAGTTTAGTGAAGAATTTATCAGGAAATATTCACCAAAATTCCTAAACATATTTGGTGCATTACAGTGTTTTAATTTAATATGTAATAGAGCTATGTCTCCAGAGAAAAGCCTGTAATTTTTCTACTGTCAAAGACCCCCTCAACATGTTTGAGGAGGGAATGTAGGTGTGTGGTGTGCTTTAATATCTCAGGTGTCTGCAAAGATGCATACTCCAAAGATACTGTACCAAAAGTTGCCTTTGACAAAGAGCTGTGGTCACCGTTACCACAGATAGTGTCCCAGACTGACTGCTGCAGTCTTGACCAGCAGTGATCTAGTGCTGGGAATACTTCCATTGTTTTGGGGCTTCCATATTTGTCCTCTAAAATGAGTGAAATACTCATCTCTGAAATACATGGTGCATATATACACCTATATGTATATATAGATATGAGAGAGTGAATGAATTTGTTACTTTTATAAAGCAAATGATAAGTCATCACTTTTAAGAATGTGGTTGCTATTAGGCCCAGGTGTTTTGGATAATTTTTCTCCAAAAGTTGTTTTTGAAGAACAGTTGTGTGTTTGGATTCTGGATAGTTGATTGTTAATCCTGTTTAATAAAATAACAAATTGATATTAAAATAGATTTTTTCTTGCCTCTCTGTTCAAGGAACACTGTTTGGAATTGTGGCCTATGATCTGCAATGTGACTCGTCATACTCCTGGTATGGCAAGAGGGTGATAACTAGGTGTGATACAGTGCTTTGGCAGTCCAGTTCCTACCTTCTCCTTTTACCTAGCCAAAACGCTTTGAAAGTTAATGCTGGGTGAGTAAGGGAGAAGATAATGTGCATTCCCTTACTGGACTTGCTAAATGCACTAATTGATGCAATTGGACAATATATTGGACAATAGTTTGATACCAAGAGTCAGAAGTGGTACAAATCTCTGAGTTGCATAGTTGTTAGACTTCTGTTGACTGGCAGGAGATGGTTTCTGAAAGGCTTTTTGATATTTAGTGTATGGTTAGTTTGGGGAGGCCCTGAATGCTTGTATTTTCCACTGAAATCAAAGGCTCAGAGCATCTGTGTGGTCAGCAACTTTGCAAGTCAGGATGTTACTGGATTAATCTGATGCCCTTGGTCTCTCAGCACAATCAGTGGTGGCAGCTGACTGCACTCTTTTGCAGGGGAAACCTGATGCCTCTCGCCTGTCCTCTAAGGCTAGCTGGCAAACAGGTCACTAATGTCCTGGCTAAATATAATTTTGGAGCAGACACATTCTGAGCAGGGAGACCTAAGATTAGCCTGTGCTTGACTCCTTGGTCTTGTATGATACATAGTCCCTCTGCGCTGCCTTTCAGCTTCCTTCTTTTGTGTGAGCCAAAAATACTGCTTAGTGGAAGTGAGGAGAGCTGGAAGTGGGGCTTGAAAACCAAACTGTGCAGTCAGCCAAGACAAGGAGGTACCTGCTGTTTTGTCCCTGAGTGTGGGGAAGTGGGAGCAGGCTTTTGGATGATGATTGGGAACTGAGTGGCAATAGTATCCAGCAGCTCAAGGAGCTGAGTTTGTTTGTAGTTGCCAAAAAAGCAGATGTAACATCTACCCAGCTGCCAAATTCTTGTTTCCTCTGAAGCACAGAACTATATACATCTCTGTCCTGGCTCTGCAGCCATCACTTCTGAGAGGCCCACAGACAATTCTCCCTCTGGCAGCAACTCCTCTGCTTATTTATGGCATTGTTTTCTTTGATAAGTCTCAAACTTGTAACATACTGTTCTTTCCTTGGCTGTCAAGGAGATGTTTGTCCTTGTGTCACTATTAGAGAATATTTTTCAGGCAAGCTCTGCTGGCCCCTGCCTCAGTCTGTCCAACTGCTTCAGCAGTAGATCCCAGCTGCACTGCAATAGTCTTCCAAAGCTCTGGCTGAATTGTTTCTCTTTGGGGTTGGGAATTGTACTGCTGTCCTTGAGCTGTGTTCCTCCAGAGCAAGAGGACACCTCTTCTCACCAGCATCACTTTCACAGGCCACTCCGGCCACTCTGCCGTGCCCTAAACCTAAGGGTAGTAACGTGGAGGAGCAGCGCTCTGACATGTAAATTAAACACCCATGATAAAAGAGCTGCCTTGCAGCAAAGCTGTGGAAAGTTGAGGCCAGCTTTCAGCATTCTCTGCACCTGGCTTTAGATCTGCTTCCAATGGGATGCTGCAGACATCGGGAGGTTTCGTGGAGCCAAACAGAAGGGACTCTTCTATCACAGCTTCCTATATTTCTTTAGCATAAGCTGGTGTAACCTCCATGCAGCTCAACCTGTTATAAGGCAAAATGGAGGAAGAGAGATCCAGGCAGAAAAACACCTTCAACTTCAATACTTAAAGGCTGTGTGTTATTTATTCCAACAGCTTATATAGTTTTATCAAACCATCTTTAACACAAAACATGTCTCCTAAAAGAGAATGGGGTGAGATTTTTCCAGAGACAAACATTTCTCAGCTAACAGCTTGCATGAGTAAGCCTCAATTTCAACAGTCAAAACAGCAATTTTTTTCCCCTCCCCTTAACAATACCTTAAAATGCTAAAACCCAAAGAAAAAGATGCCTGTGGCTGATGCTGCTGGGTCTGTAGGTGGAGCTCATCCACATGTCTGCACTTTGGTCCTTTTCTGATTGCTAAGTGGCAGCAGCACAGGTGAGTGGTGCTTGACATGAATGCAGCGGGACTGGCCAGGTCCCTCTCCCACTGCCTGCTGTGGCTAGGGGCTACATGGACAGTCCAGAGGCCAGTTCAGATCTAAGATGCAAAATGAGGGTGATGCTTAGAAAACCCCAAAATCTAAGTTCCTAACTTATGGAAACAGAGAATAAATAATAGTCTAAATTTATGAAGAAAGAAGGTACCTTGGACAGGAAAGTCTGTGTATATTATTACTGAAAATGTGTTTTCCTATAGAGGAAAATTGCAGCTAAGGCATCTTGAGAATGGCTCATTTCACTACAACCACTGCAGTGTTCTAAGTTGTTAGGGATGGGAGCAGAAGTCTTTTGGAGGTGCCAGTCCTTGTATCCTGCAGCTTTCTGAACCAAATGGTTGCAGCAGAGGCATTTGACAGAGCACTTGTTGTTCCATGCTGGCTTTTGCCTGCAGATTCTATAGTAAATTTTTGTTTAAGGTTTACGGCAAGTCTCTCCTCCTGCCCCATCCCACCCCTTGCACGCTGTCATGGGGAGGGGCTGTTGTCCTCCCCCTTTGGTCTTGCTCCAGGGTCCTTCTCAGAAGAAGTGGCATCTACTTGGCTTTCTGCAGAAGGGAAGATTGGGAAGAAAGCATGGTTATACTCTGCTGAGGACAGAAGTGATCAATAATTGCTACAGACTGATTTTACTCATACTGCCAGCTGAAGAGCTTCCTGTGACCAGGTATTTGACCTAGGAGTATCAAGCTCTCCCTTCATGGATCCAGAGTACAAACACTTCTCAAAACAGAATAGCTGGTGATGTTGGGAGGGAGCCTTGGGAGTTGTAAGGGAACTTCAAGGATTTTAAATGACCACAAGGTGCGTAGATACAGCAGTCCTACAACAATAATTCCTTTCAAAGCAGGGATGTGCTATTCCTGTCTAAACTGTAAATGCTACTTGTAAGTGCTCCTGGAACATTTTTAAAACATCATGGTGGTTAGCCAAAGTGCTCTGTTAGAAGAGCTCTGTTTTGTGCTTGGCTCTATTTTGGACGCTAAAGGGGTGCAGTTGAGGTAACGTGTTTCAAAGCATTTTTACAGTTAGAGATCGTAGCTTAGAGAGGTAAAAGAGAAAGGGCTAAAAATAAGTTTACTCTCTGCATCTGTTTGTATCTGCTGTATGTTTTGGCTCTCGTTAGCAAAAAAACAGACTCAATGGTTTGCCTACGCTTTGAGCTGAGGATTTACGCTTCCTGACCAGTCAGCTGGTCAGCATATATTGAGCAGAGCAATGTTGCTGCCATGTTTGGGCTACAGGGACATGGTTGATTGGTGTTTAAAATTATTTCTATTGTTACTTGCAATACTGTGGAACTATTTAAGGCTAACTTGCAAAAAACAAAACTGCTCCAAAAAAGCCTACGGTAGGTCTTACGTGTAATTCGCACTGGGAATGTTATCGCTCAGTCCTTGTCCTGTTTAAACAACAGTGCCTCTGCAAACCAGACTAGCAAAGGAGTGCCTGGAGCATGCAGTGCTGGTGGCCAGGAAGCCCAGGGACCACTACATTCCTTGCAAGGGGCCCTTAGTCTGGGAGAATTGCTGACAGGCCCAGTACCAGCTGAGCAAGAGGCACAGGTTAGCCTCTGGCACTTCTGTGCCTTGCCCTTTGGCCTAGGCTCCAAGAGCTATGTTTACTGGTGTATGTGGCAGCTCACCTGCTCCTTCGATGGAGAGGTCACTTATGTCCCCTGTCAGCTTGCGCATGCTGATAGCAGTTGCATCTCCTTGGATGTCGTGGACAGCGTTCCTCCGACCAGCTCGATCGCAGGAAATAAAGTCAGTGTATGTGGTGGACTCTACCTCCATTGCTGGTCTTGCATTTCCATATGCCTGCAAATCCCTGGGGAGAAAACACAGTTCTGAGGTCAAGGATGCTCAGCAATCCTTGGGGCATGGCTCTGTTCAGGTTATATTACTTTACGGAGTTAAATTACAGCATGAAAAAATAGTGGCTGTAATTCTGCTCTGGGTCCTAGAACGGCAGCTACTGAAATCTCAGATAACAACTCAATCACATGGAGTGTCATGTTGGGTGACCTGCACTGTGCCAGGTGAGAGCAGGTAGATAGGAAAGATCCATCTCAGCAGCATTTTTGGCCCTTATTCTGCTTTCCCCATTCAGAAGCCAGGCAGACAAGACATTCGTGTCTCCTTTTTAGTTTTTAGCCTTCTCCCTTAGGAGTTACAAGACCACAGCAACAGCCAAGGCCTTTTATTCAGAAAAAGCATTCGCCCTGCTGCTGCCAGCTTTGCTGTGCAGTGAGTGAGTGGAGACGGAGTAAATGAGACACGAGTCTGGGGGAAGCTTCCTGCGGCGCCCTGTCCTTGCTGCTGCTCTGCTCCGACCGCAGCGCCCAGTCGCTGGCACGCAGGCACTTCGCTTCTCCCTCCTCGTGCCCGGCTGCCCGGGGTTAAAGGCACAGCACTTGCCTTACCCATAGTCACTTTTGAACACGTGAGCAGAGGCAGTAGCAAAACTGAAATCCCTGGGATGCGGTGTGCTGTGGCAGGCGATTTACCTGGCACAGAGGAGGGCATGCAGGGTCTCTTAATTGTAAAGCCTTGAGTGCCAGTTTGATGTCAGCATTGCCCCAAGACCCTCCCCCCCCCCAGTCTTCCTCAAACTGCCACAGCAGCTTTGGATGGAGGCCAATTTGGCTCTTTGCCCTGAGGGTGCGACGGTTGAGGCAGCCTGAATTTGTAAGCAGAAATGATCAGAGCCTCAAATGGATACTGGTGCAAAAGCTCTAGAAGGCAGATGAATATTTTATAGTTCTTGGGCTTTGGATCAGTCCTGACCTCAGCTGGCGTATTTGTCAGATGCATGTACCTAACTGAAAAAGGGGTCAGTTAAACGGATTTGAGGTAAGTGCTACCATGCGAAAAACAAGCCTTCTATGAGATTTTGGATCCCTTCACCCGAGCCTTATTTCTATGCCAAGCACAAAGAAAGGGTTAGATGGCCACTCGTAGCCTTGAGAGTAAAGCTGCGAGCAAACTCAGCCTGATTGGTATTTATGTTGTTGGTTTTCATTTTAGCTGATGGTTTAACTTGCCAGGATTTGTACAGTACAGACCGTCCAGGGAACTCAGCAGCTCTGGGAACATATCACAAGCATCTTGGCTCCCAGGCACAGAGCTAGCTATCACATGCTGCCTTTACATTGGGAATCTGGTGCTCTTGGTTCCTTCTCATGTTTACAAGGCATTTAGTTTGTTTATTTGCATGGAAGCTGGAGATTAATAGTTTTCTTATCTCTGATTTTCTCTATTACAAAGAATATCCTTAACCACTGATGCCATGAATACTTGGAGGAAGTTCTGATGAGAAACATGCTGGTGTCCAAAAACAAAAAAAAAAAAAACAAAACAAAAAAAAAAAAACAACAAAAAACCCCAACTTCTTGCCATTCAGTGCTTTTGTATCTTTGCGTTAATGTCCCACGAGAAGCTGATGAATTTGTTTAGTTCCTTTACAAACCTTGCATAACGTTGCTCTTCTGACAGAAATCTGCTGTGTTCACGCTGCTCCCTGCCGGGAGTTAGACACACAAAAGGAGACAAACCCTGAGACTGGGCCTGTGCTTGCTTGCTTGTCCCTCACGGAAGGGACAGCCCCACGCCGTGCACATGCTGGCCCTCGCCTGCTCTCCTGCATTTGTCCTTGGAGAGCAGGTGGGGGCTGCGCTCAGCAGGGCTGAACACATGCTGGTGGTGCTGCCCCATTAGCAGCTTCTGCTGCAAACTCACAGGCTCAGGGAGCCTTTGGCAGCAGCAGGATTGTGTGTCAGTACAGACATCCCTGCGGCCAGGCCCTACTATGAAACAGTGTTTCTTGGGCTTGAAAAATGAAAAATAGTTGTGAAACTCCTGACTGATGAGATGGAAAAGGACTAAAAACTGACTGCTTTTTACAGCGCTTTCACGTTCAGCTTTGCAAGTACATCCTTCCCTCTAAGTCCTAGCTCCTGCCAGTAGGAAAAGCAACACCATGGGGACTGGTGAGCTCCCTGAATGGAGTGTACAGCACAGTGGCAGCAGGCCACCGTCAACTGGTTCGGCTTTGGTAAGCCCTGAATCCATTCCAGAAGCTGGGGCGGTGCCATCAGCAGTGCTGAGGCTGGGCTCCCATCCTACAACCTTGTCCTGCAGCCAGCAGAAATGATTCCCTCCCAGTGTGGAAGTGGAAAGCGCTCTGGTTCCAGCATGATCTGGGCACTTTGCACGGATTACCAACAAGCACTGGATATGCATTTAGCCAGCAGAGGAGTGGCCAGTCTTGGCTGAAGCATCTCTCTTAGATGCTTATTTGCAGATGCTGGAAAGCCATCTGGTGCCACAGGGGTGGTGAAAGCTGGACTGGTGCTACTCCAGTATCACTTCAGAGCCGCATGAGGAACCAAAGTGTTACCACATGCTAAAAGCCAATGTTTCCTTCCCTGCATCAAACATAAAATGCCAGATGCACAGCTTGTGGAGCAACCATGCAGCAACTTATTCACGTTATGATGGTAGAAAGAAAACGATGAATAAGGCATGATAAACCAGGATAAAAAGAGGTTAAAATCTCCCCTTGTTCTGAGATTTAGTAGGGTGCAGTACCCTCAAACTTTCATAAATCCAGTATGTTTCAGCAGCTTCTGGGACTCTTCTCTTTTGGTGCTAATGCTAGCATCAGCTCACGGGTAAGATGTGGGACTTGGCCAGCTGCAGACCTCCCCCAAGAACTTGCTTCTTGAAATCCAGTCCTTGCAAAT
This sequence comes from Rhea pennata, assembly GCF_028389875.1. Lineage (NCBI taxonomy): Eukaryota > Metazoa > Chordata > Aves > Rheiformes > Rheidae > Rhea > Rhea pennata. The sequence continues at coordinate 7,604,250 of NC_084678.1, forward strand.
GTCCTCCTCTTCTCAGGGCTCAGCACCTGCCTAACATGTTCAGCTGAGCAAGGGGAAGAGCTGCAGTTTCACCCCAGAAAGAGATCCCAACTGTTGTTCCTTCTTTCGTCTTCCTTTCTTCAGCAGGCCTGTCCTTCCCAGGAAACTGTGCCCAGTCTGGATGTGGCAAGCTGGCTGTCCTCAGTGAGTGAAATGCCTTTCCTTGTGACAGGTCAGCATCTGTTGCTCCTTGCCAAGTCTTATTCTCAGCTCATTGGGACCCAGAGGCTGTTGACCCTCCACAGCTGCTGAGTCTTTTTTGGTTGCACACTTAGCAATGCTGATGTGTCTGCAGCTGAAATCAAGATTAGAGAGGGTAGAGGAAACAAATCTACAAGCAAGAATGACTGAATGAGGAAGAGGAGAGCCTGGGAAAGCCTGTGGATTCAGGCCCTTGGCTCTGTTAGAGCGTGCCCATGGTCAGCCTGTCTCCTACAGCTTCCCAGGCATCCCTGTTGCCTTAAGAGCTGTGCAGTAGCAGCCAGAAAAACATCACATGCTGGAATTGGGAAGCTTCTGCAAGAGCAGGCCATGCAAGCATGTGTCTATCTCCCCGAGGTGCAACCGGTTCAGATGTGGGTTGAACAGGGTCCCTCCTGCCTTTGCACTGGCCTGCACTGCCTGGGCTTAAGGGTGAATTCTGCATATCAGGGGCAGCAGCCAACAAGCCCATGGGATGAAACCTTTTCCCAGTGTTGCTTAGTGTACCTGTCATAGGTAGGTCCGCTTAACTGCAGCAGTTCCATGCCAAATGACTTGACTGTCCTACCATGTGGGAAAAAGAAGCGAACTTTCAAAAAAAAAAAAAAAAAAAAAAAAAGCATGTGTGCAGGTTTGGGTGCTGGCCAGGAGATGGCGCATTTGATTTAGTTTCCATTGCTGGGACCTTTGTGCCTTAGGAGCCCACTGTGAAGAGATGGAGAGGGACAGATTTTGAGCAAAGCTGTTGAATCTGTACAATTCCTGCAAGATTTTTCAAGGTGGGCAGCCCTCAGAAGCCTTGCGGGTAGATCCCTGCCCTGCTGGCAGAGGGTCTGGCCTTTCTGTCGCAGGGAAACCGTTCTGCTGAGCAGGTGGTCGGAGCTGTCACCTCTTTTTTTTTTTTTTTTTTTGTGTGTGTAAGACTTGATTTTTCAAAGAGCATTTCCGTGTTTCCAGGCAAGTGCAGAGCAGAACAGTAGGTTTTAGTCATTGGAAACCTTTTTTAACACATCAGTGACAAGAGAGGAACCAATTTCCCTCTTACCCACGTAGTTCAATGCGAAACTGCGTCACTGTGGGCAGTCATTCAGCCATGGTAGTGGCATGCAGAAAGTGCCATGTTTCACCAGCCAGCTTCTCACCTTCTGTTTTTCGTATTCCCCTGGGCCGACAGGGGACGGAGGAATCTGCAAGCTCTCGCTAGGCGTTCCCGGAGTAAGAGCGCATTCGGTTTCAGCAGCACATTAAAATGCAGCGTGCAAGTACTTCCAGGGCACCTTCTCTGCTTACTTGCCTTGCCAAAATAATCTTGCTCTGCCAAACCTGCTCTTTGGTCTGTATTTATTTTTCCTCAGTGCTTTGTGAGGACCGGAATGAGATAGAAAATCTGGAATTGTGATAGTCTCACTTCTACTGGTTTGGATTTGGCTTTTGGAGCTCACTGACATTTTTTAGGGGACTCATACAGCAGCTGAAGGAGCAGCTGCCTCTGCTCTTTCGGGCTCTGAAATTTTGTGGTTTAGATAAACTAGCCCTACTGGCGGCTGAATTTTACCCATTTAGCAGGTGTCTGGCAGGTATTTAAATGGTTAAACGTTTCTGCCACATTTTGGTGTGCAGGAGAGCCAGAAACTAGGGCATTTCCTCTGAGTCAGCTCAGCGCCCCTCTCCATGCACCTGCCAGCTCGGCAGCTGAAGCCCGTCTCCCCTCTTACCTGCTTCTCCGCAGGGCAGTCCCAGGGGCCGAGACCAAACACCCGCTGCAAGCAACGCGAGCAGCGGACGAACGGCCCGGAAGCGTGGCGGGAGGCTCGCGCTCGGCCTCGAGCTGTGCGCGCGCGGAGCAAACGCAGCCCCGGGGCCGCCGGCCCGCCGGGCGCTAGGTCTGACCGGGCGGGACGGGGTGGGTCTGGGGCCGCAGGCCGCCCGGGGCTCCGGCGCCGAGGAGCGCCTCTCCCGCCCCTCGCCTGCCGCCTCCGGGCCGGGCGAAACCGCCGGCTCTCCCGGGCAGGCCGCGCGGCTCGGCCGAGCCCGGCCCGCTCTGCCCCGCCGCCTGCCCCTCACCTCGCGCCGTCCTCGGGCCCTCGCTCCCCGCCCAGCCCGGCCCGGCAGCGCAGGCACGGGCCCTGGCGCGCCGAGCAGGACCGGCCGCTCTCTGCCTGGCAGCGGCCGCACTTTCTGGCGTGAGGCAGCTTAGCGGCGGGCGTAGACATTCCCGCCGGAGCGGGCAGGCCCGAGCGGCCGCCGCGGGCCGATGTGGCGCGCTCCCCGTCGCGGCCCGCCGGCGACAGGCGCCCGCGGCGCTCAGCGCCTCGGCCGGCAGTTGGGAGCCAACGGCGCCGGGTTCTGCGGCCCGCGGCGAGGCCCTGCCGGGGCTCCAGGGTTCGCTGCCGGCCCCCCGCCGCGGCGCCGCTGCCCTGGCGGGCGGCAGCACCGCCGCCGGTTTCTGGCTCGGGCACCGCGTCCCGCTTCCCGTCCCTCCGCCGGCAGCCCGCGGGACGGGCGCGGAGCTGCGCGGCTGCGCCGGGCTCCCCTCGCCCTTTCGTGCCGTGGCACCGCCGCTATTATTAGACCTCCCCTCCTGCGGCCAGATCCGTAACAACAGCAAACATGCTCAGCAGCCCTGCCGGGCTTTCAAAATATTCACAGCGTAAGATGGTTGGATGCAGAGGGGGGCCTGGTAGAGCACAGCGGCGCGGGCCGGGGTTTCTGCGCTCTGCTGCGAGGCTCCCTGCTGTGAGTCTCATCCAGGGAGGGGAAAGAAAATCACGCAGGGCAGAAGCCAGCACTTGAGGTCAGGGGGTTTCCACCAACTGTCTGACAGCTTCCAGCTGGAATTTCCGCAAATTTTCCACTGGCTCTTGTCTGGGAACAAGCGTGAGAGGTCGCACATCAAAGGAGGAGGGCTCCGTACCAGGGCTGGAGAGCGCTGGTACAGCTGTGCTCGTGATTTCAAGGCCTAGCTTTGGTCCAAGACCCCCGGGGACTTGAGCTTAGAGCCACAGCCAGAAGCCAAACTGAACCTGCAGAAGTACTCTGCGGAGCCCAGTCTTCCTGGATGTTATATATGTGAAAAGTGTTGGTAAGGCTGGTCACAGACCGGTCTACGCTGACCCAGGCACAGAGCTCCCTGCTTTCCCTGCTTTTCCAAAACGTGGGGATGTGGTGGTATTTGACAGACTTAATGTGGCCCGAATTGCTGAGCCCCAGGTTTCCTGGCTGGAGGGAAAACAAGCAGGATGAAGGCTAAAGCATCGTTTCCCACCACAGTAGGTGTGTCCACCTCAGTACATGTGTCTAGCTCATTTGTTTGCAGGCTCCTTTCCAGAGGAGAACAACATGAAAAAGCCTGAGTTGGAGTTATACCTCACTGGCTTTCCAGGATTTCTTTCTCTCTCCAGTTAGCGGCTGAAGAGATGTCAAGGTTGGGCTGTCGGGCACGTCTCATTGCCCCCTGCCCCCAGTACCTCTCCTGTCCCAAAGTACCTCCTGCTGCTCCAGGTCCTCCTGGCCATTGCCTTGCTCTCAACTGATGTGAGAAATGCTTCAGCAGAATTCAAAATTACAGACAACCATTGGCATCTAGGGCAGGATAGTTCCCTTGCACATGTGCAGAGTGGTCCCCAGAGGAGCGAGGAAGGCCCAGGGGTGAAGTTGGCAGGAGGCCATCACTCAGTTCCTTCAGCTAACAGCATCCTTTGCTTCGTTAGTATTAGTCTGTGTTGATCTCTCTGCTGGCTGAGGCACTGGCTCTGGCCCAACACGTGTGTTAGCAGCTGCACAAGGCTGTTCTGTTCACACTAATGGTAAGAGGCTCCAGCTAATCGCTCAGCAAGGCAACAAGCGGCAGCACGCTCCAGACACCCAGGAGCGCAGTGGGCCTGGTGCTGTGCGCACCCATCTAGCCTGGCCGTGCAGCTCTGCTGGTTTGCACTAGCAGAGACTCAGCACCATGAGGGCTGCATAAGGCACCTCATCGCTTGCACTGGGGCAGCATCACCTTTAGTCTCTGCTAGGGACAGGTACTTGGTGTCTGCTCCCAAAATCCTCAGTGATAGCAGAAATCACAATTTTCCTTGGCAACAAAGGTTTTATGAAGCTCTCTGCTCCTCCCTCCCCCCAGCATCCAACCTTGGCTGCATTTTAAGCCTCTTCTGCAGCTTCTCACTAAGTTGATTAATGGAAATAATTGGTCTCTTCGTGCATCTGGAGACAGTTGCCGTGACAGCGGTTGTATTTTTGTTTTTTGTTCCCAGGTTGAGCTTGTTTTTCACATCCCACATCTTCAAGGTGCTAACAAATCAGGGCACTTGAGTTTCTCCACCCTCAGAAAGGCGCATGCTCCTTTGAGCATTGGGGAAGGCAGGGCAGAGCGAGCATCTGCATCTGGGAGTTAAAATTAACTGTCTGGCTAAGAACTCACAACAGATAAAGCCACAGGACAAAGCCAGTGCAGCCCCCTGCTCCATGCAAGACAAGCACCGTGCACTGGGGGGGATGTGGTTGCTTCCACCGGCCTGTGCCAGCTGCAAAGGTGGCGAAGCAGCCTGTCAGCCCAGTGGGAACTCCCCACTGCTTCGGGGCAGGGAGCCAAGCTCCAGGAAGGGCTCCTGCAGGGAGGAGGGCTGCAGCTTGCAGGTCCCTGCTGCTGCCACATGCAGGCACAGCTTAGAGCAGCCATCAGGCCAAGCTGGCCCTAGGACAGGGCATTTGCTTCCTAAAGCCAAGCCTTATGCTAGTGCTGGGTCACCATGGGTCTGCAACTGTTGCACAGCAAAGAGAAGCAAGCCAAAGCCCTCACATTCATCCAGGGAGCTGTTGCATGGCCATTTAGCGCCTTCCTCCTTGTGAGCCAGCCCCCATGGGCCCCTGCGACCTTTGGGGGTAGGCTTCAAAGCCATAAGGAGTATGAATGTATCAGTGCATTCTCCCTGCTTTTTCATGTGAACATGCCTTCTACATGACCAGAAGTGATGACTCTGTGGAAGATCTAACAAACTGGCTGAATTTGCAAGACAGACTAACCACAGAGCAGTCATTTACACACCTCAGATGTAAAAATCTCACAGCTGCTCCTTTAATATTTTAGAGAGGCTCCTGTATTGTCCTCACTTATGATGGGTACAGACACCCCCATCACATCTGGACCATTTAGTGGATCCCTTGAGGATACAGTTGGCCTTTGGATGCAGATCCTCCTGCCTCCCCCCAGGTCACTCAGACCGCTGAAAGAAAAGTCCCTGCTATATTTCACCTCAAAGCCTGGAAATAACCCAGTAGTTCCACAGCTCTTCTAGTCACACCAGGGTATTGCTCCCTCAGTGACCATCACCTTCTTAACCCACCAGCCTTGGGGGACTCTCACCCACAGCATAATCTCCCCTTTCCCTAAGGGACCCCCCACCTGGGGAAGGGAAGTTAAGTATGTTAGGAGCAGACACAGCTGGGGCATATTTTCTAGCACAGTTGCCCTTGTCATGTATAAATGGAGAGAGAAGGCAGACTGGCTCTTGATGACTAAGTTGTCTTTCTAGGTGCAAGAAGAGCTTTCTGCAAGGGCAGAGGTAAGGAGGGCTACAGAAGTTAATAAGTTGCATATAACTTTGCTCTGTCTTTTGAGAGGATAAACTGATTTCTGCTGTTATGTGAGCCCGATGCTTGTATGCCTGAGAAGGAAGAGTTTAGCTTCGGAGAGGTGTTATGCAGGCTATAGCAGCAGCTCTGACTATATAACTAGCTTGGGCAGTGCAAGGGGCTGAGTAAAAAGCCATGAAATCTCCTAAGGTGTGGGAGCCCTGGCAGCTCTCAATAGTCCTAAAAATAACCAGGGCAACTCTTGAGAATGTCACTGTGGAATAAGGCAGGTTCATCAGCAAAAATGGGCTTAGCTCTGCTCCCTGGGGTCTGTCTGACCTGTTCCTCCACACCACTGTGGAGCAGAAAATCACAAGCATAACTCTCAGCCTAGAGCAGGGGTAATGTTTGCTTGGAAAGTTGAAGGAGAGGAATAAAAAAAGAAAATCTGTCTTCTGGAGCTCTGGCAAGGATTAAATGGCTGAGATGCTGCTGTTGGTGCTTTACGAACAATAGGAATGAAAGCTGTTGGCATTAAAAACAAGCCTGCAGTAAGATGTGGCTAAGCTAAGTCCTTTGGTGTGGCTCCAGAGCTGCTGTTAAATCAATAGCTCCTTTGATTATGCTAACTTGCTGAAACCCCACCTGAACAGAGAAAGAATCACTGGGTCTGTATATACCTTTCTCTGTGTATTTCTATGATGGGTGAAAAACTTTTGTACAGCTGTGTTAGGTGATGGCAACTTCTGCTTCTTACTGCAGGCAGGTTAAAGCCCCTCTCTGTAAGTCACTGGGGAGAGGACACCTAGACATGAATTGAAAGTGGGATTCTAGAAATAAGCCTGTAATTCTACATTACAGGTACATCTGTAATGCTCAGAGTGGGCATTGCTGAATTACAGCCTCAGGAAAGAGGAAGCCCCCAAGAAAACAAATTGCCAACTATTTTATTGTCCACTGAAATGCAGTGTGGGCATGGGAGTACGTTGGGTGCTCCTCAGGTCTTGCTGGGCTGACTCTGAATGCTGGGCAAATGCCATTGATGTGGCTATCTATGGGCAAGTGTTATTCCCAGGCAAGATAGGGCAGCCTGTAAGAAAGCAGGCCTTGCGCAGGATGTGTTTCCCTCTTGCTATTTACAGAGCATGCTTGGGGCGTAGTAGTACAGTTTGATGACAAGGGAGAGCTGTGCAGCATGGTTTGTGTTAGCAACTGCTCTTAGAGTCAGTGTTGCAACACAATTTTGTGCAAGTACGTTGCCATGAAGTATAGAAAATACAGCAGGAAAGTCATTACAGCAGAATTGCGGATGTTTGCTTCCTCTTAGCTCTGAGTGACTTTCTAGCAACCAGTAATTCAGAATACAGGGACAGGTCAAATGACTTTTTGCGAAATGGGAAGGAAAAAACCCTTTCCTGCTTATATAATACTTCCCTGTGAATAAAAATCATGCTAGTCTGCAGTGTGAATCCCTACCTGATTTAGTTGGCTTTCATTCTGGACATGGCTTCAGATAAGCTTCATATCCAGCAGGGCAGCAGCTTCTGGGGATGGAAAAGAAAATAAATGTAAGAAATGTTGTCTTTGCTTTTGTTTGCAAGCATGAAGTACAGCTGCTTTTTCAACTGTCTAACAGCAAAGGGAACGTGGGGTCTGGCTGGGCTTTGCCCGGGGGGCTCAGCAGGAGCTGGCCTTGCTGAGCACCCAGACGAGCAGCAGGACTCCAGGCAGTAGGGGTGTGTGAGGCTCATGCTCAGAAGGATTTGAACTACTAGTGATTTGGCCCATTAGGGTCTAAAGCAAGCAAAGTCTAGCAAGAGGTCTGGCTTTCACTGAAGACGTTCTCTTTGGTTTTACTTCTCCTTTTGCTTGCTTCACTTGGGTGCACCGGGGGCCTGAAGCAGCTCACTTTCCCTGCTCTGGACCGCCGGCTGGCTCGGCGCAGTCAGTGCCTTTGTCGCAAATGTTAATAAATATTGGTTGGCAGCTGCGCTGGCCTTTAAAGAAGTGAAACTTCCATGTCTGGCTCTTTGAGACAAGAGGGGAAGTTCGACCAGTATTTTCAGTTGCCTTGCTTAGTTTATCTTGTGTTACTTGGGTTTCTTTGCTGTTTGTGTTTGTGTACAGCTGTGCTTTTTGTCCCCAAACCCCACTCAGACATTTCCTCTGTGGCCTTAACATCTGTGGGTGAACTGCAATCTCCTGACCTGCAGAGCCCAGCCAAAAAGACACTTATTTTAGCAGCTGTTTCAGCTTTCAGACTTTTATGGAACATTAGGGACTGTTTTTCACTTTGTCCCAGCAACAAATATTAGCAGAACAAAAAGCAAGAAATTAACTGTTTAATAACATAAGCAGTAGCTAGTTCTGTCTAGCCCAATCAATCCAAGCAATCAGTGTGGTGTACTCTCTGCTATTATGGCCCATCAGTTTCCAAACCAGGACAGATTCCGGGCTTTTCTGCTTATTTTTGACCCACTTTTAAAAATGCCTGGTTATGGGAGCCAAGTATTCCTTGCTGGCTCAGTCACTGCTTCAAGGACAGGGCACTTGGCACTTGCTGCTTTTACGTGTCCGCTTCCCCATCTGTTCGATGGAGCTATTAATACTTCTCTCACTAGACGTTTCAAGTATTTGTAAAGCTTTTTTGGATCTGCAGATGACAGGTCTACAGAAGTGGAAAATACTGACTGTGACAACCGCCAAACAAAGGCACAAGGATTGAACAATATAATTTTGTTAGTGTTTATTGCATTTACAGTGAAGTGCTCATTGGAAATACCAGATCGGAAAAGCAACAAGATTCCCACCAATTTGGGACTATGTACAGCCCTTCTGGGGCACCAAGTAGGCAAACAAAAGCAGGAAGGAAGAAAGCCAGCTTTGACGATCCGTAATTCTTTATTTTCCTCCTTCACATTCCTGCCTCCTCCTGGCTCATGTGTTACACACACAGCCCAAACAGTTAAACTCCCAGCCCTTCAGACTTATGGCAGGAAAAATAAGCTATCTCAAAATATATGGACCTGTGCCAAGAGAAGCTTAAAGTGAATTGGAACAATGATGCTCTGAACTAGAAGAGGAAGAGTCATCCCTGAGCAAGCCTGTTCCTCTTGGGATGTGAGGGGAAAACCCTGTTGTTGCTCAAAGCAGTGGGCTCAAGAGGAAAGCTCTTCAACAACCAGTATTGGCCTTCCAACACCACAGCTCTGGCTCCAGCTGGGTATTTCTCCCTACAGCCCCAGCCTGGGGATTTGGAGCTGCTGTTTCTGCAAAAGTGGCTGTGGGCACCTTCCTCCATTGGTGAAGGCTCCCTGCATTGACCTGGGCAGGCTTGACCCTGCAGCTTGTGCTGCAATGGGCAGAACTGTGAAGGTGCCTCTGTGTGAAAGCTCTGGCCAGGCAACCTCCCATGCCATGAGTTTAGGGGTGCTGAGGTGGTTTAGTCCCTCTAATGTGACTAAGAATGGGTGTATGTAACTTAAAGAACATTTTACACTTCCTAATCCAGTGCTATAACCCAGCAAGGTACCATAATTATTTGCGCACCTCTGGAAACATGCAATGGATACCTGATCAGGAAGGGGTTACAAGGGCATTGTTATCAATCGGGGTTCAGATTCCTTCAGGTTTTATTAACTGTTGCTCAAAAGGAACAAATGTATGAAACAAATGCAGTGCGCTCAGCATTGTTTCAAAACGACTGCATGTTCCGAAAGACCCAGAACGTGGTTTGGCAGAATTGAGTGTTGTTCTGTATAGCAGATGTTGTGGTGCCACTTCTGATTCCAAGAGGAAATCTCTTGGCTTCAGCCAAGGTGGTGGTGGCAGAGAGAAGGTCATTCTCGTATGTCTTGACTCATGGGTAAACAACAAGCCAAATGCATCACTGATTAGAATGAGAATCGTCCTCCTGGAGCAGACTGAAAGGCTGTCTCGTTTAGTATCCTGTCTACAAAACAGTAGCTGGCATACTTGGCCTTTGAGGTCGAGTATTATGAACTTGTAATTGTAATGGAATATTTTTCATCAGTTACTAATTGCTCTGAAACAGCAGGTTTTATAATCCTTATAATTAAGAAGATATTGTTTTAACCAGAGTAGTTTTATTACCCAGATAAGTACCTTACATCTATTTAAAATGCTTTCTCTTAGTTCCAGGCATATCTAGTAGCAGTGAGCACCACAGATTAATTACATGTTGTGGAAACAGTAATTCCAGTAAACTTGATGACATTCCAGTGAGGATAAGTTTGGCCTATTACATCATTGCAAATATCAGCAAATGTTGGCATTTCAGGGCTTGCCTGGGAGTTCCCGAGGCAATGGCTTGTGACCAGTAGTACGTCTGCATGAAAGCGGGCACGGAGAAGTGATACAAAGCACCATGCTTCTACTGGGCTTTGCTGGGAAGGGAAGAATTTAAGAACTTGCATTGCAAACCAGAAACCAGTGGTGCAGAAGTACATACCCTTGCAAGCTTGAATGGAGTAAAGGTTTTGCAACAGGGAAATAAATAGTTCATAGTCCAACAAGGCTGCTCTAGCACAACAGGTCTCAGACTGACTCTGGAATGGTTTCTCTATCTTCTGCCTTGAGTAGGTGGGTACAAAGTACATGCTGTAGCATAGCACTCCCAGTTAGTTTCTACCTCACTGGCTTATACTGGTAAACTTTTTGTAGCAGCTCCCTTTACAACTTGACTTTCTCTAGTCACAGATTAGAGTACTGGAAGCATGTTTTTTTCTCTCATTCTGTCTCAGAAGTGGATACTGTGTTGGATGGTTTGTCTTGGGTCCTCTGAATCAGTGCCTGTTGTTGCACTAAGGAAACTCTTAGCTGTGGAGAAACTGCTGGATCCAGCCTTTGAATATGAAACAGATTCAGAATAGGGGGGCATAAAAAGGCAAGCAAAAAGCTGGGTAATGACTTCTCCTAATCCTTATTGAATGTGGAGCTGTAGATTCAACCCAGCAAGTCTGCCACAGATTTATGTGACACCCCCCCACCCCAGGAAAATCATTTGATTGTTTTAGTTTGTCTATAAAATAGAGCCTGTGATGGACTGTCCAGAGACTGGGGGGGGGGGGGGTTCACATTAACACATGGCAGAATCCTGCAATAACCAGCCCTGAAATGTGGGAGGTCCAGGAAGTGTTAGCAATTTGGAAAACATTTTTCATAGTTATATTTGAGGTGAGGGTTGTGTGGCTATGTATATTGCTCTGAGTGGCTTCAAAAGTAAATTTACTCTTCTTTGGAATAAGAGAATAAGGAAAAAGAAAAAAACAAATCCCAAGCACTTTAACTCATTGTGTGACTTTACACCAAGTTAAAAGTGGCTGCTGTCAGTACAAAAATGAGTGGTTGGAAAATGCATGTCTATGAACATTCTTGGGTTCTAAGGTCTCCACTCAAGCTACTCATGGTGGAAGCCTATCTACCATATTTTAATAGCTTCCAGCTCTCTGAGGCATCTGAGTCTTCACTCTGGAAAGTGTTGTTGAAAATGATGACATGGAAAACCAGCATGTCCCTGTGGAGCTCTGCCTAAAGGAACCAGAGTGTCCTGTTCTGTGTTCAAGATATTTTAAGCATTGCTGCTGTAGCATGTTTGTAAATAACTATTTAAAATCTGCAGCATGAATGAGTTGAGCCATTGAGGAACTCCTCATGTTCCTCTTGTTTCCTGCATACTGTCCCTCCTGAAAGCACAGAGGGTTTCCCAGTTGGGTGGCCACACGTTAGCAAGGTGGCCCTTTCCAGCTCAGGCAGAGAAGCCAAAGCATGCCTCACCTGTTGAAATTGGGCATGCCAACTTCCCCACCAGTGAGCAGGACAGAGCCTGGAGCTGCCTGGGCTGCCTCGGCCCTATCCCTGCCACCAGGCCAGGTGGCTGCAGTGGGGCTTGGAGCTACCCCCTCTCCTGGAGTCCTCTTGCCCTGCTGCAGTGTCCCCTCTGTGGCTACTTCTTGCTCATTTGACACTCGCAAGTCCTCTTACAAGTTTGTCCTACCATCTCAGCCCCCAAGGGCACTGTTTCTGGAAAAAAACCTTGCACTTGGCTCTCATTTTGTGGACTCATGTATCCCTCCTGAGCAAATGGAAATGGTTCCTAATCACGTCTCTTGGACGAAGGCATTATATTCACGTAAAGGCTCGCTGCTGCCACTTCCCAGCAGCTTGGGGAAAAATAGAAGGGAAAGGAAGAAACACAGCTCGGAGGTGGAGGGATTCTCAAAACCTCCTGAGACTATCTCAACACTGCTGTTCTTTATCCCAAGTCTGTGCCTTTTAAAACATTTACTTAGAAAGCCGGATGCCAGAGTGTCTCGGAGCCTGTTTCCGCTGACACACACTGCAAAACGGGAGTTCATGCCAGTGGTTCACCTAGGAGCCTCAGGAGCTTTGCAGTTCCTAACGAGCCTGAGTAGTGATTCATGTCGCATCACAGCAAACCCTAGGCATCCCTGCACAGAGCCCTCCGGGCACCGCGGCTGCCCGGCTAGCTCGCAGGCTGGCATTTGTTCGTATGAAAACCAGAAGTGCCCCTTATGTCGTAAGGAACTTGGGCTAGCTGCTCAGAATAAATGGCCAAATGTCAGAACTGAGGCCAGAAATCCCCAGCGGGGGCAGGAATCCATGTTCCATTGTGATTTCTAAATGCTGAATCTGCTCTCCCCGCTCCCCCATCGCAGCGAGTCCCGAGCTGCATTCTTTCCAAAGTGAAATGGGAGCCCCCTCCCGCAGCTCAGCCTACAAACTGCTGCTACAAACAGCAGAAGACTGGGATTCAGCTAAGATTTTGCTGCCCACAAACTGTGGGTTGAAAACTTGCTATTCACAGTCAGTTAGGCAAAAGTTAACTACATCTTCAAGCAAATTGCCTGCTTGCGATGCAGCTCCGGCTCCCGCGCAGTCCTGCCGGGTGCCGCGCGCGGTTGGCTCCTTGCTGTGTGGCCAGGTAGGTCTGTCCACCGAGGACAGTCGCACCTACCGGGGATGCATCCCTCGCGCCCGGCGCTCACGGCACAGCCTGCAGCTGTACTTACGGACAGACGGAGGCTCCGGCTGCTCCTTGAATCCCCAGTTACCAAGTCACACTGCTAGCAAAGAACCCGGGACTCGGAGAAGCCCTCCGAGTGTCTCCGCCTGGTGTGGCGAGCAGCCAAGCTGGCCAGGTTAGTCACAGCCAGTTTCAGACTTAGTTTCCTTGCGCTAAGAGCTGCTAAATGAAGTTGCACTTCTGGGGCCGAGGGGCGTGTTCTCCTCCTCTTGCCAAGTGAGTCCTTGCCTGCTGTAATCCAATGCTCATCCTGATGATGTCAAGCAGCTACTGCTTGGCTCCTACCTTACAGTAAGGCGGGAGGGATCGATTTCCTTCTCACAGAGATCTTTGTTTAGCTTTGCGTTGTAACCTCATCTCCCAGCAGCTGCGGGTGCCCGAACATCCTTCCTTCGATTTTCAGCGCTGAGGCTTTTGTTGCAAGATGCTTCCTTCTTGCTGCAACTGTTGGAGCAGCCCCCCGACCCCTGCGGAGGCTCCACCTGTTAGCTGGTGCCTTGTGCTGGCAGCTCCCTGTGGTTTCTTTAGCGCATTGCTCGGATTCACGTCCCAGCTGCGCCTCGGTATTCAGCCTGTCCACCGGGGCCCAGCTGAAGGCACCCTTGTGCCCCACATCATGCCAATGGCTTTAGTGGGCTGGACGTGAGGGCAGCACCTCACAGAAAAATACCTTTGGGTCTTTTTAGAGTGCCTTTTGCTCTGCAGTGTCCCCCAGGGTATGATACACTTCGTAGAAGCCATGTGTGGTTCAGGTCATCTGCCCCTGGATTGCAGCCTTATTTGGGGGTGAAATGCACAGCTGGTGTCAGCACAGCCCCCAAATCCAAGGGGCGAAGGGGACACTGTTTAGGGCAAGCCAGTGCTGTATATTGAGCACCTATCTTTGTGTCTGCACCTCTGTGATGCAAAGCCTGGGGGCCCTCAGTGAACTCAGGACTGTTCCAGGAGCAGAGGAAGTTTTGGTTGCTTTTGGCCATATCAAAGGCTTGGGAACATTGCTCTCTGGTGTTGACCTCCTTATATCCCATCTGCCTTGGAGACAGCACCAGGTAACCAAAGCCAAAAGAACAAGATGACTGCAGTGCTGTCTCTAGTCTTTCTCTTGGCCCACACCCTACTATTAGCCTTAACAGCACACTGGAGGATGGAGAGGTGCGTGAACATGCAAATGTGATAGATATAACTGTGTGGTTTGCTCCTGCCTGAATGCTGCAATCAGAATCAGGGCCCCTTAATGCTAATTGCTTTGCTGAGAGATTGCAAGATACAGTTGGTCCCTGCTGTAAGGACACAGTGAGCCACAACCTTGTAAAGCAGAGAATAAGTGGGCACATCTCAGCTGAGGAGCATGAAGAATATTTGCAGAGGACCCAGTTCAGTCCCCACTAGAGCCATGGGAGTGTTTCCATTGGGTTGAGTGCAAAGCAAGCAATTTGGGCTGCAAGGACTTGGCTCTTCTAACCTGCCATCTTGCTGAGCAGAAGACAGATATAAAACCAGGCTTTCTCTCATCCTACAGCTCTTGCATTGCAGATGGGCCTTGGAGTCACTCAGTCCCAGGCTTGCCATCTGCCTCCACGCTGGCTAGGAGAACCCGCACCCTGCCACCACCTCAGACTAGGCTGCCCAGCTGGACCTGCTCCACCTCCCTCAGCCTCTGCCAGTGAGAGTCTCACTCGTGAGCCTTGGAAAACAAGCTGCTTGTTGTGATAGATACCCACACACCCTGCCATCACGTGCAGGAAGAGAGAAAAAAAAACAACAGAAGAAGCAGGCAGTGCAGGAAACACCCTGATGACTATAAGGAGGCACTGAGGAAGGGGAAAAGACCTCAATAAAGCAAAATGTGCTTGTGCTCAGTGTAGCTGCTGAGCCCCAAACTGACCTAATATAGCTTTGTCTCTTGATTCAATTCTGTTTTGTTTCAAAACTGGCACCAGGAAGCCAGTTTGATTTTCAGAGATGTATCATTTGACAGAAACTAATCTCTGGTGCTTTTGAGTCATGCATTATTACTTACCTGAACAGAGTGCAAAGTGCTGCCTATCTTCATTAGGGATACAGCTGGTGGAGAAGGGCTCTGCCACAGTGTGCCGAGATACCTGCTCTCCAGACCATTGCCTCAGGATACTGCTCAACTGGTCCAGCAAAGGCTGAAGTGTTTTTTAGTCCAACTCATATTTGAAAGAAATCCAGAAGACAAAAGCTCTTACACTAATGCTTAGACTGCAGAGTCTGAAGGCCAAATGCTGTCATGCACTTGTAAAGATACAAATGCCTACCACAACAGCAACCCAGATGTTTTCAGACCAAATGGTGCAATGCATGCAATGAGTAGCAATGATAATAACAGCACTTCAGGAATCTTGGAGCATGGTATGCTAACTCTGCCTTTTAAACAAGATTTCTCTCTAACTGTTTGTCATATTCAAACTTCCTGATCCTGTGTGTCTAGTCCTGGGATCAAGCTCCTCAAAGCATCTGTCAGAGTCCTTCCACACACACACACACCCTTACAGTGACTTCCTCGTCTAAGACTGTCTCCACAAGGGCTGGTCAAACTTTTGTAATCAAGACTCCTTGGAAGCAGAAAAATATAGCCTGGGGTAAAACAATATTTTCCACAGAATGTATCTTTTTCTTAAAAGGAAAAAAGTCCTTAGATGCCAAGAAGTTTTCAGTTTGCCTGAAATCTTAACACTTTAGAATAAAAATGTATTGTTTTTAATGTATGTATTTTTATTTTTAAATGAAAGTTCACGTTTTTTCTCTGGAAGTCCACTCTAATTTCTAGTTAATTCTCGGGTTTGCCATCTCTTGTCCTATTGCTTCATATGGAGTGTCCCGGACACCCTGAGACATTCATCCTGAGGTGCTAGCCATAAATAAATGAGTAAATGCTATTGCTGTCCCACCATAATGAGAACACATTGCAAATGCCTGGCATGGCAGGCACTTAGTGATAGATTGTATTAGAGGGTTGAGCAGACCAGCTCGGCTAAAGCCTTTAATGGCTTTCTGTACTTTTCTGTGGTTTTTACTCTAGTTGACTTTGGTGGTTTTTACTGCTCCTTGCATCCAGCTGTGGCAATGCTGTGCTATCCTGCATGGTGTGGGACTGCTGTTAATGACACCGCCACCCTGGCCAACAGGAGGTTTGGTTTTGCTCTGTTGTGCTGCTGCTGTCTGCTGAGGACTACGCACTCGATCTGCAGGGAGTCGCAGGGATTTTTGTTCAGCTCTTTGATGCTCTGCATCAGAGAACAGGGTTGGAAACCAGCACCACGAGAAAGCCCGTGGGTTGATTGTTGCCCTTTTGTGACCAAAAGGAGGAAGGACAAAGTCGGAGCAATCTTTTAGGACAAGTGTCAAAATTAGTTGAGAGAATCCCTAAGGGTGATAATGTCAAGAAAACAATCCACAGAGCAGCGCTACGGTGCTTGACTGTGCACTGTGTGTCCCAGCAAGAAAAACAACACAACCGTCCAGGAACCTCTGAAGCTCAAGGAGACAATCTGTCATTTCAGGAAGAAATGACCTGATTTTGACCTGGATGTTTTGCAGGCTGAGCCTAGTTTGCCTCCGAAACTAGCGCTGCCGTTGTTAGAGCGGCATTGCAACAGCTCTCCAATTATATTATTTCGCCTTCTCATATAAACGAAGCATTCTGCTAAATTTCCCAGGCACAGAGCTGTCCCCTAACTACACACATGTCCCTTGATATGATCAAGATTGCAAGGAAATATGGAGTGGTGGAGAACAGACATGGAAAAAATGTGGTAGCTTAATTTTTTCCAGGCTTCTACTCTTCCCCCTCCCCCTCAACCCACATTCTTTCAATAAACTTCTGATCAGGAAATGCATAGCTTATTTCAACGGTCTGCTGGGCTCATTAAAGACAGTGACAACGTCTTAAGCCATCAAATAACATCTTGCACTCTAGGAACCGTAACAAGAGAAGAATTTGACAGGTAAAAGCAGCTTTAGTGACAAACTACTCTTTTCGCTGTCTTAAATCTAGGCGAATGGGCACAGTTCACTGTGGATTACAGAAGAGATGGGGAGAATCAACGTGTCTGAATGAATCTGATGTTCAAGCCAATTTAGTTTTTATAGAAGCTGCTAATCCAGAAAGGTTCAGCAACAGGTGAAATTAAAAAAAAAAAAAAGAAAGAAAGAAAAAGAAAAAGAAAAAAAGAAGCTATAACAAGGCTAAATTCATTAGCAAACCATCTCTAGTGTCACCTTTTATTAATGGCCAGAGTCTAATGATGAAGTCTGACTGTGGAGAGCTCTCTCCGCACGGCCGTACTGGGAACGTGTGGACGTGCGCCGCCTGAATGGGCCGCTTTGGATGCTCCCGCAAAGTGGCTCAGCGCAGGGTTGACATGCCAGCAGGGCAGAGCACTCTCAAACACTGTTTACTTTGAGCTGAAGCTATTTTTAGCTCCGGTAATCTGTGCAGAGATGATAAAGCTTTTCACTGCAAAGTGAGTGGTTGTGCTTTGCTTCTGGGCAATTTCACTCCACAAGTTCATCCCATCCCCCTTGCCTTCCACTGCTCCCCAGGAATCTTATCTTCCCTGCCTGTGGAGTCAAACAAGTCTAAAAGGCTTATCCCAGCTAGATAGCGGTTTCGAGTCTCAGACGGAACTTATTTTCTTTCTTTTTCCCTAGGGAATGTATCAAGTTGGGAAAATAAAAGAACTTTTTTTAATAGTTTCCAAAGTTTGGTTCAAAGCCTTTGCTTTAAGCAAATCTTGGAAATGCACCCTTTAATCATTCATTTCTGTAAAGTTCCTTGCATGCAAAGGCTCTTGCAAAATAAGTCACTGTCAGTTACTTCTTTGCAGCTGCAACAAATACAAGCAAGTCTCAGATCTCATGGTAAGCCAGAATCATCATTCAATGAGAGCGCTATCTTATGCTATATTTTACCCAGAAGTTTCTCAAAGCCTGTTACAAACTACCTTACACGCTCTATAGAAGAAGCACTTTACCTGCTGCTGATAGGAGAAAGTGTGGCAGCTGGTTAGCAGCATAAAGAATACAAAACAAGCATAAATCCTGCTTGTTAAGGGATTTGTTTGTCTAAAGGGATCCAGAAGCTGCTTCAGTATAAACCCACAAAGGTCACATATCCAGCACATGCTTCATCAGAAAATCATTCTGCTAGCAAAAGCTTTCTTGTTGTGGCACAAGGCGACTATCAACATCTCAGTTCAGGGCTGTAATTGGAGAGGAGGAGACATGCAAGTATTAGTTAATAGGTTCATTACTGCTGGCTTCTGCTTGCCAAGAGGGGTTTGATGTAGAAAATGAGCTAAAATGAGTGTCAGGATGAGACAGTACTACAGGAGACACATTACTTCAGTTACTCAGAGTTGTTCAAGAGGGCTGCTTGTGACTGACTGTTCAGGTCTCGCTGAAAGGGAAGCAGGAGTTCCTCAAAGGTCCACACACAGGTATTTCATCTCTTTCTCCCTCTGTTTCTGCTAAATGGGATTGTTAGAAGACATTAAGTATCAGGCTAGGCTGGCAAGCTTGATTCTTTCTGGAGGGCAAAGAGGAATGCTAATAAATGAGAAGAAATTAGTCCTCTCTGTCAGCTTTATAATACATGCTGGAGCCACCCAGCCAACAGTTATGATTTTTCTCCAATGTTTTGCAGTCAGACAAGGATTCCTGTTGCAGATGTGTAGAAGTAGATGTTTTGGTCCTGACTTGTGCTCCCAGCTAAATGGACTTTCACATGATTTTATTCCATGGACTCTGACTGGGGTATTCCTAGGTTGTATTGGTAATGGAAGAACTTGGGCAATTAATCTTCTGTTGTGGGTCAGAGGACTCTAATCTTCAAGCTTTAACACATACGCTCGCTCTCTATCTAAGGTCAGGAAAATATTCAGCTTAACCTCCTGGCACGATGCTCTGCTTTTTGTATCGGCTCATTAAGGGGTGCATATGTCACTGGATGATGCTCTGTCTTCTCATAAAGCAGCTGGCTGCTACAGCAGGCTGGATAAGCTCAATAAGGCAGTTCCTACATCCTGTGCCATCCCATGCCCTTAGACACAGTGCAGCTTATCTGTTCCAGCTGTTCCCGAGGCCATAAAGACTAAGATCAGTAAGGTGCAATTTGGTCGGTAGGCGTTCAGGGCACTTCATAGGAACAACTCCCTGTTCTGGTTGGAGATCAAAATACTGTGTTAACAATGTACATGAAGTAGAAACAAGATTTGCCTAGTAACGCAGGAGCATTTCACTGAGGCATTGGGTACGGCCCTCTGCTCTCACCACAGTACTCTGCGTGATTTGCCATATATGTTGCAAACCATCAGTGCAACTGTCATTATTTTTGTGTGGACAATAGTTGACCATCCTGCTAAGGCATGTTAAGGGAACAAGCTGCATAGCAAGCTAAATAGCTGCAAAAAGGCCAACTGTAGAGACAGATACTTTGCAAGCTGCCCTTCTCAAGCTTGACGTAGTTGCTGGAACTTGAAAAGCTGACTAGCTGAATGAGCTGTTAAGCAAAGAGATGTCATATCTAACTGGTCTTGTATTGCAGAATACTACCCCGAAAGGCCCTCGGCACGCTCTATCACTATGGCAACCAGCAAGGAAAGAGATCTCCGAGTTTGGACAAGAGATGTGTGCTTCACAACAGCACTGTGTGCTTCCCTGCAAAAATGAGGGCTTGCACAGAACAACCAGGAGGAATTTTCACTTAGATGCTTTTAGTTATTATTTATCCAAGTCACTAGGCGCTGTACCATATCATTAACAAAACTATTAAATCTCAGAACTCTTAAATGATGAGTTGAACTAGAATGGAGCTAGTTGGGCACCTAGAAACATTCCTGTATGCCTTTTCATTGCTATGGGAAGTTCATCCTCAGCTCTCTCCAGCAGCGCCACCAAACACGCTGCTTTTGTTCTGAATGCAGAAGGTCACCTGCTTTTCAACATCTAAACCAATCTGGGAAGCAAGTCCCAGCATGCAAGGGATTGCTCTGCTAGCTGTCACCTTGCTGGTGAAACAGAGAACCAGAATTAAAGGAACAACAGACCCCTTTTCCTTTCATCATTTACAGGAAGGGAAAAAAAAGGCTCATTAAATCTACCAGTTTATTAGAGAAATTTAAGATGCAAACTTAGAGAAACGTTATAGACTCGATATTGAAATGTTGCCTGTTGGAGGGAGAAATGTGGAATCCTGCTTGCCATGGGAATGATTGTTTACTGAACAACAACAGTTCAGTCTGAAGACCTGTTTCATGGAGAATCTAGTGCATCGGGGTTGGATGGGAGGTATGTTGTGCACTAACCAGTAATTACACCACTCAGAGAAAACTCATGCAAACTAAAGTCCTTGCTCCATTCCTAAACTGGAGTAAACTACTATATATTAGGAATCTAGGAATCTTCACCCCAGAAATTTATGCAGAATGACTTGTGTGCTGCAAATCCATCTTAATTTGCTGCATACTGACTTCCTCACGTATGCAGGTCATTTAGGCAGGGCTCATGGTATGTTCACCACCACTTGTTCACTGCTACTCCCGCTATTCCTTTTGTCAAGGAATTGCCAGGATGTGATAGTACATTTTCTCTGTAAGGAATGCGTCATGGTATCACTTTCATTAAGTGTAAATAATGGCTCTTCTGTTAAGCAGCATTTTAACATTATTAGGATCTAAGCATAAAACGGTAACTAAATTTCAACCCCTACTGACAAATAGTTGAACAGAGATTACCACTGCCAGCCCATTTGCTGTTGAACTGAATGTGCCAGGTTTTGTGCATTATCTTCACTGAAATTAATATACTGCTACAACCAGACTTTCATTCTAAAACCACACAAAACTCACCTGAAAATAAGACATCAAAATTCCCATGACAGTAAATAGAGGCCAGGGGCACTGCAGTGGTGATTTGTCCTATTTGAAGACAGATCAGATATCAGTGAGCAATTCATCCAGCCTGTCCATCTTCACTGGCTATAGAGAAAGCTCGATAAACTAATGTTGATTAGATACTTACCTTTAAGGTGGCTGCAGGTAGGTGAGATGAAGCCATCCCAGCAGTGCAGTGAAAAGAGACGGCTCTTTTATACTGTCACATCTTGCCAAAGGTTCTATATTCTTGCATTTCTCACCCTAGAAATGGCTGATAACACAGTGGAAAGTTCTGAAATACACACTAACAGCAGCGTGTCCATTTCTATTTTTTCATGACTGTTGCATGAAATTATCTGAGGACTAAAACAATACTAAACACGTTTGGAAAGAAAATACATCTAAGAACGGCATTATCAGCCAGTGAGGTTTTGCATCAGCCCTTAACATAGTAACAAATTTAGTTATATTAAAATGCATTTTAATTAAGAATTGTAAGCCCTCCTTTAGAGTCTGACAAAACACCTCCACCAGTATTTCAAAAGGACAGCAAATCTGGAATGGAGCTATTATTCATATTAGGGGACAAATACTTTGCTACAGATACTGAAAAGTCTATGGAAGCCAAGCTTGGAAATGTGCCTTATCTTTGTTTTCAATGAACTCTTTAAAAAACTTTGAAAAAAATGTGACACACTCCCTATATGTTTTACATTTTTTAATGTGTGAGCTTTTAGTAAAGGTTCAGTGTTCCCAAATGTGTTCTGCAGCAGGAAACCAGTTTGTAAGATCCCCTTACAAACTAGCACTCAACTCTCGCTTTTCACTCTTCCTTCCCTTCTAAAATTAAGCTTGTGTTTTCTTCAGTACCAAGTGCACGTGGACTCGGTGAATACTGAGCCTTGTCACAGTTCTTGCTCAACACCGTCCCTGTGAATTTGCTTGATTTAGTCTCTCTCAGGCAACAACTTTATTGAAAGCCATGATGTGATTAGTGCTGGGTGTTGTATTACTAGACTCCTCTAAGGTATTTTTTTTAATCATCTAGGATGGGAAAAACATTCATATAAAGTAAAATGCCATTACTCACTCTCCAATACCATGGAGATTCAGAGCAACCAGAAGAGTTAACAGCACAGCCACCCCCTAGTAGTAGTTCTGAGTTTCTAAATACAGAGTTCCTTTTCAATCTGAATGCCCATTTTTGTTATCTTAAAAGTATTTCTGGAACTTAGAGCCTGACTCCTGGCCAGCTTTAAACAAACAAGCAGGGAGAAATGCTTGTGTAGATAATGTGGTCAAGAATGTGTGGTTAATGAATCTTTCTAAGTTGACAGTTTTCATTTTTATATTCATTTCTTTAAAGCTAGTGAGCAGAAGGAAAAAGAGCTTCAGAGAAGTTAAATCATACAACTATTCCAGCTATCAGCTTTGGAATAACAATCATTCAACTTAGCAAATATCAAACGTGGGAAGGGATTTATCTGACGCATCTACATGATCATGTGAACTCCTTCCTTGAGGAGAAACAGTCTCTGCTGGAGACACAAGAGGAAGGAACTGTTTTCCCTTCTTTAAAAAAGTACAGCAACAATACAAGCAACTGTAACATGTTAAATGCTTTCTGGCACAAGTTCAGAAATGCTGTATCTAAAATGTCAGCTAGTTTGCCAGGAGGATTTACATGATTTAAAAGATTTATGAAAAAAAGCTATTTCACCAGCTTCAGAATGTCTTCTTGGAAAGTAGAAGCACCAGTGTGGGTGCTAATGGAAAATGAGGTCAAAAAAATCTCCAAAAGAAGTGATCATACCTAGTATGATTCTGTATTGCTTTTCTAATATCAGAAAAAAACTGGGCTAGGCACTCATCTGATTTTAAATTGGCAAAACTGTGGTAATTACATCATTTTAGACCTAGCTGAGGATGGGCTCTGGTTAAGTTTGCTTGCCACTACTGCTGTATCTCCATCCAGCTGTGAAGTCACCCATAGTAGTGATAGTAGTGAGGGTACATCTCTAAGTAATAGACCAGTGAACAGGTGTTTAGTGATCTGTATTTCCCACTCTGCGTGGAAAGATGAACTAACTGAGCCTGCCATGACTCTTTGGGAATGCTGATTTTCTCACTTAACATATTAACTCGCGTACTGCTCTGGTTCGACTAAAGCTACGCAACTCATCCTTCAGAAGCAGGATTAAATCCAGAAATTCCTGATTATTGCTCCTACTATCATTTCGATAGGATCTGTTCTGCTGCAGTGATCCCTGATACAAGTCTGGCCAGCTGGATTTTGTGCAGGTTCTCAAGGAAGAAATGGGGTTGCAGAGGAGAAAAAAAAAATCTATTTTTACAACAAATTCCATATCAGGTAAGAAAAAATAATGAGAAGCATTTTTTGTAACTGCTTTTGGGCAATGCTTAGGTTGAACATTGATTTGCTTTGCAGCACCCACTTCTGAAGTAGCTGCTTAAAAGGAGGGCCTTTGATGCACTGCGCAGCACTGTGGAGGTGCTCTGGCATCAAAAAGTAGCCTGGATCAGCATTGCCAGGCGAACAGGGAAATGTGCCAAGCTCCAGCAATTCCTGTTGCTGCAAGGGTCCTCCTTGGGCAATTGTCAGAGCAGGCTGAAGGTCAGAGCAGGCTGAAGGCTCTTCCAACATATGCCAGTGTGTTTGGAAGAGCCACAATGACCTTTCCATGTAAGATCCTCTCCCTCAAAGGGCTCTCTCTGAGCATCCCATGCTATTTGCAGGGATACCATGTTAACCTATTACAAAAGAACACCTTTCACTCCCTCCTTCTTTATAACAACCATCTGTTGATTGTCCCTTTCATGGTTCATTAACAGATGTCACTACGGGGCTTTTGTACAAAATATTCTCTGTAGTGTAGCTCTGGTCTGATTTTTTTAATAAGTTTCTTTTTATGTTATTTTAAATACTTTTCAATATGTTTAAGTTTTACTAATGCTTCCATAAATAATGGGAAGAAACAGCTCAGTAATCTCATTCCAGGATATTGGCTAAATCTTATTTTTATATCCATCTGTTTTACCAATAACCAGACCTACAGAAGTTTCCAAATCAAAGCACAGAGTCTAAAGTGAATTGAAGTCAGTGAACATGTCTCTGGTGACATAAGAGGACTCGGAGAAGACTGAACAAAGGTATCCTATAAGAGAAATTTCTGGCCATACAGACCTGGAAAGACACAAGGATTACAATTCCTCTATCATAATAGCAGTGACTCACACAGTTGCATAGTCATTTGGGGTGAAAAAGAAAACAGATACTCAATCTCTGAGGGATTTAGACACAGAAGAATATATTATGCAAGCTCTAGCAGCTTTAGTAATGGCCTTGAAGAGCACAACGCTACTGTGACTCTAACTCAGCTCAGTAGATCACAAATAAGATGACTCATGTATCCCTGACATGATAGGAAAATAGTCTAAGAAGTGCAGAGGCAGGTGCTAATGCAATCATAATGTGCGCAGTCAAAGAAGATGAAAATTATAAAATCGTGAGCAAAGGACTAAAAAGAAAAGAAGCTTGCATATTTGGAGACTTAGGAGATGGGCTTGAGAGTGCAGACTGTGCTGATTTTTGCCGATTTCATATTGCAGGGGCTTGACAGTCTAAAGCAAACCTCGAAGCAGAGGAGAACCACAGTGGAACATAAACTGATTGCTTGTGCTTCTCTGGGGATCACAGCAAACAACACATGTTGTCCTTTGAATGTTACTGGTGAATGAACACCTGTACCTACAGCATGCTGCTAGATTATACCCAATGAAAGTGATTTGGGAGAGCCATAAACTTAATTATATTTATACTTGGAAGGACTTTTTATGCTGCTAGAACATCCTGACTGTGTAGAAACTATCAAGTATATCCATTTAAATACTAATTCAACTCACTAGTGGTTCAGCCAGTGGTTCTCTATGCTCTGGAGATCGAGTCAAAGGGCAGTCATGAACAGCACTGAAAGCTAAACGCTTCACAGAGCGGAAGTCCAATAATTAGGAGAGGTATGTTAAAGAGTTGATGCCATTGCCTCAACATTCTGAGGTGTACGCAGGCCAAAGCACAGTAAAATGTTTACATCTGTATACAGGTCAGAATGCTAATACTGGAGAAACACAGATTACCTACTATTTTAAAATTTTTACACTTGATTTGACCCAGCTGTTCCAACTTGCAGTTCCCTCTGTTAAACAGCTGGCTGAAAGATTCTGGAAGGTCAAAGATTTATTCAATCACAACCTGTATGTGAGAACTGTCACTTGTAAAAATATAGCCCATGCAGACCACCGACCCTCACATATTCCAGGGAACATTGAAGAACGTTCCGCATTTTTGTTATCAGGGCAGGGAGAGACCCTTGAGACTAACAAAAATAGCACTAACGCACAAGCTTGAGTGACATTTTTTTATTAGCTCAATAGCACAAAGAACTGCAGAAAATTACGAATGACTATATCTGGCACATTTCCTTTAACTATTACCTAATTTCAAGGACTGTATTATAGGCCCTTCAGACAACTAACATATAGATGTGTACGGGATGCACCGCTTTATTCTGCTGTCAAAACTGATTAACATACCAGAGCGGGGTATTTTTGTACAAATTAGGATAACCTCCTGCCATATCCTGTGTCATTCCCATTGCTGACAATAACCTGGCTGACTTCATCCTTATCTCCTGTTAAACACGTGTTGTTTGAGGTGATGTTATGCAGAATCAGAAGACTTTTATGTTGGGAAGTAAAACAAGCCCTTGGAAATCCCTTGGACAGTGGAAGGAAAAAGCTTCATATGTAAATCCTCTGCCCTTCCCTAGCATAATTCAGTGGAGGATCTCATAGTACTTAACAAACTTATTAGTCTCATAAATTTCCTGTGAAGGAAATATCATTAGACTCAGGATTTAGCTGAGTTTCACCACTGTGTGAGTAATATGAGATGATCTACCCAAGATTGCTGGGGAGGGAACACAGAATTTGGGACTCTGCCTTCATTCTGCGTACGCTCATGTGCACAGAAGAGTGGAGTAGAAGGGATCTGGCAAAAGCCTGCTTACAGATCCAGCTGGTGCACACAAGAAGATAAGCAAAATATGTTAACGATAAGGTAAAGGTTCGTGTATTATCTGAAGGAAGCACAGTTTCAATGATTTATGGGTGTGATCTCTTTCTGAAGGAAGTGTGTGTATTTTCGTGAACGATGCTGATTAAAAAATACTGTTAACACAGTTTTCACACATTCTTATTAAAGCTGCTGGCAGAAAGTAAGTGACTGGTTTATGAGAAGCTCTTTGTCATTTCTTGGCAGTTTAAAATGCCAGTAAAGCTTCCATTCTGATCTTTTTGTCTCTTTCTGTGACAGCTGCAGTTTTTTCTGAGAGGTCCACGTGGGGGAAAGAAGGGTCTGCCACAGCAAGAGACGATGTGCGATGGCTGGAACTGCTGTAGCCAGACCACAGCCTCTAACTCTGCGTAACCTCAGCCGCCGGTAACGTCCCCAAAGCCACCCGGCTCCCTGCGGGCCGCCCGGCCGCTTCTCTCCGCCTAAAGGAGAGAGGCCTCTGCCTTCTGGGCAGAGGCAAAACGGTGTCTCTCGCCACACAGTCCCTCTCCCCGCTCTTCCTTCCGTTTTAAGGGGGTAAATCTCCCGCTTAGCTCGCTGGGAGCGTTGACGTTACAAAGGGAGCGTAACGCGAACGGACACGGACGCGCCGGGCAACGCGGCCCCTCGCCGCCGGGGGGCGCCATGGCGCCGTCCGGCGCGTAGGGCCCCGCGCGCTGCTATGGCAACCGCGGCGCGCGGGAGCGCCCCCAACCGTCTCCGCGGCTGTGTTGAATGGCTGGAAGCCCTGCCAATCACTGTGCCACTGCGGAGAACCCTTATTCATTGGTTCGCCTGCTGGTGAAGACGCCCGCTCGTTGCCCATCTCCACCAATCAGCGAACCCTCTTCTATGACCTCGCCGCTTCGAAGAAGACGGAAGGACAGAGCAGAAGGACCAATCCCCGCCGCTATCGCTTCCCATCTCCCCACCCACTCCCGCTCCGTTCTGCCTCCTCATTGGCGGGTAATGGCCCCTGGCGCGCGGCGGCATGGCGGGGGCAGCCAATGAGCGGCGGCGACGGCGGTGCGGGCCGGCGGCCGCCTGACCCCGCGGGGCGGAAGCAGGAAGTGGCGGGACCGGGGACGCGGCGGCGGTGGCGGCGCCATCGCCATCGCCATCGCCATCATGGGGGCGGTGCTGGGGGTCTGCTCGCTGGCCAGCTGGGTGAGTGCGCCCTTCCGCGGGGCGGCCGCGGGGGGACGGCCCGGCCCGGCGGCGGCGGCGGCGGCGGCGGCTGCCGGGCCGCGCGGGGCCTCACGCCTAAGTCGATAGTCACCGGGGAGCCTGGCCGGGAGCCGGGCCTTCCCGTGCCGGTGTGGCCGTGCGCCCTGCGGCAGCGCGGAGGGAGGGGCCCTCACTGTGCCTGTGTCTGCCCTTCAGATCCCCTGTCTGTGCAGCGGGGCCTCCTGTTTGCTGTGCCGATGTTGTCCCAGCAGCAAGAATTCCACCGTGACGCGTCTTATCTACGCCTTCCTCCTCCTCCTCAGCACAGCGGTTGCCTGCATTATGCTGGCGCCAGGGATGGAAGAGCAGCTGAAAAAGGTGTGGAAGGGAAAACCTCTTTTAAACTGTTTACTTAAGCGTACCTCGTGCCAGTGAGTATTGATTCTTTTTGCTTGGAATGGATTACACAAGAGACCAGTGGGGTTGTTATGGCTCAGTTACAGTCCTGTGAGGTGGGGATGACCCCTGAGTTAAGAGATAACACATAAGAGATAACACATACTGAATGGCTTCTAGCTGAAACAGCAAGTGCAGGTTTTTAAGCACATGCCTGGTCTCTGAAACTTAACCAGAGTAGGCCTGGAAATTGTCAGTCACAGGCCTGCAACTTTGATACTTTAATCTTCCCAAATGTTTTTAGTGATGACTTGGGGAAAGAAAGATGATAAGGTGTCTGCTGTCTGGCTGAGCACAGAGCTTTGTATTATCAGCTCTCCCAGAAAGGAGCTGGCAGTGAACCTTAGCTGTTTGAGTGCTTGAAGACTGTAATTGCAAATACAGCAGTAATTTCACAACTTAATGTGTCATTATTCAGGTGCCTGGATTTTGTGATGACGGGCTTCATACTCGGATACCACATATGAATGGCTTTCTCAACTGCGATGTGTTTGTTGGATACAGAGCTGTCTATCGAATCAGCTTTGCCATGGCAGTGTTTTTCTTTCTCTTTTCTCTGCTCATGATAGAAGTGAAAACAAGTAACGATCCAAGAGCCTCTGTGCACAATGGGTATGTTTGTAAGCCAGCTGGCTTGTCTTATAACTTGTTTCCTCCCTTTCTCCTAAGCTTCCTTGCAGAACAGAATGGCAAATTGCTTAAGCATACATTGACAGTCTTAACTTTCTTTTGAACTAAACACAGACTAATGATTCAGTCTCATAAAAGACTTTTTACTCATGTTATGTGTTCGGTGATAATATGAAGCTAGTCATCATTGGTAATATGCTGAAACTGGGTTGTTACCCCTTTCTGATTCCACAGAGATGTTAGACATTCAGTTATTTTATTCTCTGCCTTGCACTGAATCTAGCACTCATTGAGCCATTCGCTGAACCGTTCTGACTCAGTTATCCAGCAGAAACTACTCACTGATTTAACTGATTTGGTTTTGGGTCAGATTACTAAATTATTGTAGAATAATTTGAGTTGAAAGGGACATTTGGAGATCATCTGATCCAGCTGCCTGGTCAGAGCAGGGTCAGTGTGGAGCAAGTTGCTGAGGGACTTGTCCAGTGAAGTGTTGAGCATCTCTTGGATTGCAAGTCCTGTAAAACATAGCTATTGTGTGCAAAGTAAGACCAATGCTTTTGAATTTCTTCTTTTAAAGGTTCTGGTTCTTCAAAATAGCTGCCATTGTAGGTATCATGGTTGGAGCTTTTTACATTCCTGAAGGACCTTTTACAAGAGGTACAGTTAATACATAATCATAGAAGTCTGTTTAATAAACTCAAAACCTTTCACAGACTATGGGCAATAGGTGTGATAGTGGAAGTTGTCTTGTAGAAGACTCCAAGCCTATTTCTTTACAAGATCTTGGGTCACTAAATGTTTTGGTGACCAGCTGAAGTAATGGGGTTAAGCAATGTATTTTCAGGAGAATAGGTGCTGTGTATTAATAATTCATTACTCTGTGACACCACCACTAGTGGATTGAATCTTCTTTCACTGTTTAGGTTAGAGGTGTCTTGGCATACTGTCTGTGACAAGTGCTGAACACTTCCCAAAGTCTCTGTCAAATCTTTGCAAGAAACTTTTATTGTCTAGCTAGAAAATTTTGTTGATTCTCAAAGAAATGTGGCATGATGTTGCTTAGGTGCACAAAGATGTCTTGCGTTAGACCTTGAATTCATTCTGAAAATACGTTGGGCTACATGTTCTCATGCTCAGGTTGACTAGCACAGGCTGTCCCCTTAAGGAAGTTGAGGCTCCTTGCATGCTTCCGTGGGATGGAGGCCAGAGAGAATAATAGCATCTGCATTTCTAAATATAGCTTCATTTTTTTTTTCATTATTCCCCTGCAGTATAATTAGGAGCTAATTCTTTCTCTGGTAGTGTGTGAATGATGAAGGTTAACCCTGTTTTTCTTGCCCTCTCTTCTAGCCTGGTTTGCTATTGGTGTTTGTGGAGCCTTCTGCTTCATTCTTATCCAGTTAGTGCTTCTTGTGGACTTTGCTCACTCCTGGAATGAGAGCTGGGTTGAGAGAATGGAGGAGGGAAATTCTAAATGTTGGTATGCAGGTAGGAATCTTTGACTGGAAAGGATTTGTTTCTGCTGGTCAGTACTCTGCATAATGTCACTTACTATTTTGCAGACATATCCTAGAATTAAATTCTGCAGCCTCCTTAAGTAAATATTTGGAATTAGGAACTGCAGTATTGCCCTGTTCTCATTAAATAAAACACAAAATACTCTAGGCTTCTGACTGGCAGATCTGATAGTAATAATAAACAGCACTTCACTTTCTTGTCTAGTTTACATGCCTACGCTGTGAGTGCTGAACTAGGAGCCTAGAGCTCTTAATTCTAAGTCTGCTTTGCCACCTACCGTACTGACATCCTCTGGAAGTTAGTGATGTCAGTGATGGTGTACAACAACAGCAAGCCTGCCTCACCTCACACGCCTGAGCTGACTATAGCAAATAAAAAGTGCCAATTTTTGTGGTTCTCTGTTCCTAGCTAAGAATGCTGCATCAGCATTTTGTGGTTCCTTACAAAGAACGCAGCAGAATGGAAATGAAAATAGGTGGCCTGTAGTGTAGAAGTCGAAATTCAGGACTTGTCATGCCCCATTATAGCGTGCAAAGAGCACTCATTGTTGACACTGCCTGGCTTGACAGTACAGTTAAACCAATTAAACTGCAGCTGAAACACAGATCCTATTCCCATGATGCCAATAATTGGCTTTCCTATGAGCTATAGTACCTAATGAGCCAAAACAGAAAATTAGCCTAATACTGCCTAATAACACATTCTGCCTGTATATCTTTCTGGACGAGACTTCCAAGTGGGGAAGGGGGACTGTCCCGCTACAGCAGTAGTTAGCCATTAGGTCACCTTAGATATATTGTATTGTCAAACTACACCTTTATTGTAATGTTTTTTTTCCCTCCAGCTCTGCTCTCCTGTACAAGCTTGTTCTATGCGTTGTCACTGGTTTTTGTTGTACTTTTTTATGTTTTCTACACAAAACCTGATGACTGCACCGAGAACAAGTTCTTC
The DNA here is from genome assembly GCF_028389875.1 of Rhea pennata. Lineage (NCBI taxonomy): Eukaryota > Metazoa > Chordata > Aves > Rheiformes > Rheidae > Rhea > Rhea pennata. The sequence continues at coordinate 7,634,887 of NC_084678.1, forward strand.
ATAAGCATTAATATGATCCTGTGCATTGCTGTCTCCATTGTTTCTATCCTTCCAAAAGTTCAGGTATTATTTTACTTTATTTTCTTCAGAAATACAAAACAGGAAAGTCACGTGGTTGTACCAATTCAGCCAGACATAGGAACTTTAAAGTTTGGTTGTCATAGCTATGCTAGCCAGGAATATTTTAAAAACATAATCTTGTTCTGAAACCAATGTGCTATGTAGTGACGTATTTCCTGTAGATAGGCTTTTTTTGGCCAGCGTGGTTCTGAGTGCTGAGCTTTGTTCCCATGGAGGACATGGCTGGCATAGCTGTAGTGGTCAAGGTTCTGGCAGGGCAGAGATACCTCTCAGGTATCTTTCAAGAGCAAAATAAACTGGGAATTTATCGGCTTAATACTGTGACTGCCAAATTATGGATAAAAGTGTTTAATATCGATAGGAAGCTTGCATGTTACTTGATTTTTGAACTGGATATTTCTCAGGTAAATGTGCTAGATTTGTATCTACAAAACTGCTAAGTAAATTGGGATTAACTCAGTAAGAACTTTGACTGGCACACAAAACCCCTCAATTTGGTTTTCTTAATCCTTTCGTATTTTAGTTATTTGTATATATTTTTTTTCACTCCAGGAGTTTCTACGTGTCTTTTAAGCATAGAACAAAGCCCAGGGCATTTCTAAAAACCAAATTGTTTTCATGCTAATAATTGTTAAATCTGTAGCAATGGAGATTAAGTCCAACTAAAGGTAAAACTTGCCCTTTTGACCTTGGATGGTTGTCTTTGAACAGGAACATCAGCCTCGTTCCGGCCTCCTCCAGTCCTCTGTCATCACTCTCTACACCATGTATCTCACCTGGTCGGCCATGTCTAATGAGCCTGGTAAGCAACTGCCTGTCTTAAGTAATATATTTTGGTGTGAAAGCCGAATTTGTTGGTGGGGCATATTGTTATTAGAGATTGCTGTGTGGGGATTGCTTATCTTCTGTCTAGATAAAATCTAGTGAGAAAGAGTAAAGCTGATTCTACTAAAACCATTGAATTGCCTCTTTCCAGAACTAACTGGAACTGGGGCTATTTGTGAGGGAAAAGGAAATCATGTCAGGGTATTCTGATTGTTTTTGTACCATTGCCTAACTCACAGAAAGAAAAAATATTCTGTACCAGTGCTGCTTCTGGGGAATTAGACTCAGCAGTTAAAGCAAATGAAACAATGCGAGCTTATCTGTCATCTTTTCTTAGTTAAATGTAGCGTAAAAGCTCATCTCTCTTAATCCGCCTCTAAATCCCTTTCAGAACGAAGCTGTAACCCAAGTTTGCTGAACATCATTACGCAGATAGCTACACCCACACTTGTTCCAGCAAATACCACTGTCATACCTGCCACTCCAGCTCCGCCCAAGTCCTTACAGTGGTGGGATGCACAGAGTATTGTTGGATTAGTTATCTTTGTCCTTTGCCTCTTGTATTCCAGGTAGGATCTGTATTGCTTACAAATGATAAACAATTGGGATTTTTCTGCCCTTTTCACTTGGATCTGGGTCCAAGGCAAAAACGTAGCTGCATTCGCTCACATTCCACCTAGGTGGTCTCAGACCCGAATCAGATATAGCTAATAAAATGCACTTCTGTGTATTCTATTTTGTGGATCAGCATAAGCTTTATTAGCCTGATTGAGATAAAACAAAATGTGTTTCAGGATGTGAACTGGGAATACTGCTTAATTAGGTTAAAGAAAGCTCAGATTGAAATATAGCTCTTTAAGGAGCATCCTTATGCTTCTAGGTTAAAAAAAAATTTATTTGCTAGCTGCAGACATCCGTATGATCTATTGCTTGCTTTATTAACAAACACAGCCAACTTCATAAAAATGAGTTTTTAATCATGTTTCCCTTTGGTTTACACTGCAGCATCCGCTCTTCAAGTAACAGCCAGGTGAACAAGCTTACACTGTCTGGGAGTGACAGTGCCATTCTGGAGGAGACTGTGGGAACAGGCAGCGGGGCTGCAGAGGATGGAGAAGTGCGTCGTGTCATGGATAATGAGAAGGAGGGAGTTCAGTACAGCTATGCCTTCTTTCACTTCATGCTCTTTCTTGCCTCTCTTTACATTATGATGACACTCACAAATTGGTACAGGTAAGAACAAGACAAAAAGTGATAAGCTGTTATGTGCTTGCCAGTATTTCTGTGTCGCTAGATTCTTGCTCTTTAGTGTCTTCGTGCCAAGCTGTTTGGAGTGCTGTGCCTATGACAGATGCATTAAATCGTGGCTCTCTATTTTGTGTTAAATTCAGAGTTAACATTCACAGAATAGCAAAATCAACAGCTGGAGTCCTAGCAGACTGCTTCACAGCTGCAAGGACAAAAGAAAACAAAAAGCTTGGTCACCCTCTTTCAGCTGTGCAGGTAATAGGAAGGATGCATGGGAAAGTGGCTTGAGGTGGCCTCCTGGGAAGTTTGAGTCTAGCCTAATGTTACTGGCTTTTCACACTGAGACTGGAGGGACACGTAGGGAGAGCCATGCATGCTGTGTTTAGATATATGCTCTGCTGCTGCAGCTTGTAATAGCTTTCCCTAGGATTGGTGGACTGGGTTAGCGTATGAATAGCTGCTGCTCTGTGAGCATACTCGTTACCAGGAATCTGAAGAAGGGTTTGCTTTAAGAGTAGTACATCAACATATACAAGGTAGTCCGTTCTGAAAAATTGGATGGCAAGAGGTCTACCAGGGAGCCACAGGAAGTTGCTGGTTTGGTTGTCTCACCATGTTCCCACAAAGGTATTTGAGTGTCCCAAACAATTCTCCTAATTTCAGATTAGTTTGAGCAGGAGCAAAGTGTGGATGGTGTCTCAAATACCTAGTAATTGATTTCTTTACTTTCTAGCCCTGATGCAGATTTTAAAACAATGACAAGCAAGTGGCCAGCCGTGTGGGTGAAGATAACCTCCAGCTGGGTTTGTCTTCTTCTCTATCTTTGGACCTTAGTGGCTCCTCTTATTCTTACTAATCGGGACTTCAGTTAAATGACTGCATCTATCCGAGCATAGAAAAGTGGGGAACTTCTTGCTGAAAGCCAAAATCTTCATGTATTGCTTTAGTTATTAAGGCAAATATTGTCTTTTCTTATGTTCACATTAACATGCAGGATGATAGAAAGTTAATGAATTGCACAGTGCTTGATGCAGGATCAAAATTATTATCAATTATCTTTATCTTAAACTTCAACCATAGTTGGTTGTTATTGCATTTTTTTTAAATTCACTACAACTGTGCTGCTGAAGCACAGCCTCCCACCCTGTACTAATAGCTCCAACTTTAATATTGAAGTAACATTTAGCTAAATAAGTAGTAATATATTTTAAAGAATAAGTTATATTTGGCATAATGCACTGGTGTACTAATGCTTCAGTTACTGGAATTGTAAGCCATATTGCTTAATTTCTACATTCCACTGCAAAAGCTTATTTAAATGAGACTTATCTTCCTGTCTTGTGGCAAGACACCCCCGTATTTCTCACCAAGAGAACACAACTTTAAGGTTGAAAAGTTGTTAAGAACAAACTTGCCCTTTCTAAGATGCAACTTCTATGGTAACTTTTTTTTTTTAGTAATATTTGGCAAATATTAAGTGGTAAGTGTATGACTAGCTTAAACAACTTCATAATTATGATGAAAAAAAATAGAGCTCCTAATTAGTTTTCACTTGTGTGGTATGCTTGTAAGAAGTAATGCATATGAAGTGATCATTATTGGCACTAAAGCATTTGCACTGTAAACTCATTTGAATAAAACAGACTAACTACTGAAGCTGTCTTAGCTCTGTTGAGAAGTGTTAAGGACCAGGGCAGTTATTCTCCAATGCAAGATATGACAAATAATGATTAAAAAGCTAATAAGCCACTATAGTGGCCAGCTGACATGACTGGATGTCTTTTCCAGGCAGCAAATACTAAGTCACAATGTCAGTACTATATACATATATATTTTTTTTTTTTTGAAACAAACTGCATATTCCCTGAGATTCTCTGAACAGTGAATCCACCTTCTTGAAGTTGTTCAGTAAGTAAAATTTAGTATTGTAGAAAAAAAGCACACCTTTTCTAGTATAAGGCTGTGGCAGTTACACTAGGTTGCAACTGTGTGGCACCTAAGTATATGCTGCTATCTGCTTTTACAGTAAAATACCACAAGGCAGTACAAGGTAAACATATTTAAAGCATCAAATTAGCAGCTGTTACAATACTGTGTTTAATTACAATACTGTGTTTAATTACTTAATCATGCATCATAAAATTACACTTTTTGACCACTTGTATTTTATAAAATACAATATAAAAATAAATTTTGTCAAAATAAGATGTACACTTAACCCAACACCTTTAGGCCCACAAACAACAGAAGGCAAAATTATTAGCTTGAACAACACTAAACAACTCATGCCAAAATGAGATTAAAAAAAACAAAACACACCCACTCTCCTGAAAATACCTCAGTGTTTGTAACACCCATTTGTAATAGTATAAATTCAAGTACTTTTATTTACAGTATGCAGCTAAGTTTTGTCCCATGTAATGCCAAAGCCTCAGCTGCCCCTCTTATTATGTGCTGAATTTGGCAGGAATGGCTTAGGTACTAGCTAGGCAAAGCTTATAACCTCTAGAATCAGTTAAAAGTTTCTTCAAGTGAAAAAAAATCACATCAAGTTTCAGTGCTGTGGGAAAAAAAAACCTGTAAAGTAAAGAGCTTTTCCTATCTACTCTCTTAACCTGCAGGTAAGGAGACTCTCTACATAAAGAGAGTGTTTATTTTCCAAATGCTGACATAAGAAATTCTGGGAATTCTGGGATGAAATTGACTTCTTTCCTAGTAAGTGCTAAAACTCAAAGAGCACTTTCAGCTTAGGAGTCAGGTGCATGTAAGACAGCTGTGCTTTCTGTAAGACAAGCTAAGCACTAGTTAAAAACCTAGAAAGGGTTAGAGATGCAGCTGAATGAAGATGCTGCTTTGTCTACTTAAGTTCTAAAGCCAAAAAGGGCAAATCTAGAAGTAATATTTAAAGGGTTGATCAGATAAACCTGGCTTAGTTCCAGCATCCTGATATAAACTGCAAAGCATCTAGCTTTAAGAACAAGATGTTCTGAGTGTAACAGGCTATTTTCAACTTCATTCTTAAACAAAATAGGTAAGTGTACATCATTCAAGCAACTGCTTTAGTTTTTCTGTGAGCAGGAGAGAAAGTAGGGTAGATGGATCTAGTTTGCCTATCATTTCAGGCATAAAAGAGAATGTAAAAGCCTGAAAAAAGGCCCTCAGGCCTGGTTTCTGTAGATGTTCCTCAGGGGCAGCCTTCTGCTAAACACCTGTTGATTTCTTTTGTTAAAGATACTACATAGAAGTCTGAATATTCAAACTACCTCTCCAGTAATAGTTACCTTAAGAGCATCAAAGTAGCTGTACTTAAGTGAGCTGTCAAAATACCACCACTTCAAAACTTGCAGCAAAATTAATGAAGGAGTATCAAATGCCAGTTGTACCTTTTCCTAGAGGTAAAGTGTTCTTTTTTTTTTTTTATTGTACATGGTGGCTGGAATTAATAGGCACTCAAGCAATATAAACATTGGTCTCTATGTTCTGACCATTAAACAGTCTGGGACCTTTTTTAAGTCCTGGTGCTTTGTGCTAATGCCTTGCTAGATGGCACAAAGAACTGAATTAATCTCTGCAAAATATGCAGTGGATTCTGGTCAGAAATGAGGAAGAAGTGGCTAGCAGTGCATTTCTGCCTTATCCTAAGTAAGGGAAAATGATGTGTCTTTTTCTGCACTTAAGGTAATAGCTGTCAAAGAGGAGTAATATTTATAAAGGAAGAAATTTTCCTCATTTTAGGAATTTGACTTTTTCTATCTTCCTACCTATGTTCTAAAACAGTTGAAGTGATGAGTTCCTTGCTCCCATTAAAACTATGAACTGCCATCCAGGAAAAAGCTTCATGCTTGCTTCCTTTTCAAACCTGGTCTCCTTTTTATAATGCTTGAACGACAAGCCTGGCATCTGCCACCCCCCTGTCCCAGGATGAGGTCTGCTGCCAAGTGAGGAAGTCATTATTGTGGTGGTGGAGGGCTTTTTGGCAACATAATCGTGCTGTAAGGGGACTGAAAGGAAAAGACATTCAAAACAGTTTGGCACTATGAAAAATGAATGTCTCAACTCCTCAAGATGTTATAGCTTTGTATTTACAGAACATAACTGGTACCTATATCATACTTGGCACTAAATAAAGATTTCAGCTAGAAAAAGTGCTGTGGGGATGAGGCTTTCAGTTAGAAGGGTTGTTCTTTTTCACCAATAGTGAAATATCTCACCTTGATATAGTTCGGTGTGCTTTTCTTCTTTCCTAGTGAGGTTTCCCACCTCTGCACTAGTTTAGTGCAGAAAAACATGTGCAAAGAGTGTGCAGAGAGTTAATTTCTAATTCAAGACTATCAAACAGAATGAACTTGGGAAGTGGGAACAGCTTATTCAGACACAGAATATCTTATTCTGACTTGATATTGTAGTCTTGGTTCTGACTCTAGACAAGGACCTAAAAGCATAGGCACACAAGCTATGGGTAAATATTACAGAGGGGTTAAAGTCTAACTTCATACAGGAATACAACCACCAGAGACAAACAAGGTCAACAAAGCTGAAAGCAAAGTTGTAACATTTTGCAAAAGAGTAGACAAGCACAGCAAACAAAATGCTACCACACCAGAGAAATCTATGTATGTGCTTTCAAATACCCTGTCCGCATTTGGTTTCACAAAGACTTGAATTCAAATTCTGCCAAAGTAACACAGCTAAAGCAGCACCTTGCTTTTTTACATGAAATATTGCCTTTTATACATTATATGCCAGCTGCTACAAAGCCTCCTTACAAATTCTACTTATGGATTGCTTACTGAGTTCCTTATCACAACCAGCTGAAGGAAAGAGCAACTGAATGTGAGAAGGTGACTAACATAGCTCATTATTATTTGGTCCTGAACCTCAGAACTTGAAATTGTATCTAATCAGAAAGCCTTAGTACCTGATCTGAAAAAACTACTCTTTTCTGAAAATGGAGATTGCATCTGTTTGTAATAAGGTTTGATAAAAATGTTGCAATAATCAGTCCAGCCAGGTATAAGTCTTCCTTCTGTGAGGAAGTATCATAGAAAATCTCCACACTGACATTCATGGATGAGAAATTCTTACTCTGTATTAATATGAACCAAAATTCATTTGGATATTCCTGAAAAGCCAACTCACAATCCAGACCAAGTGATAGAGCACAGACTTTACTTTTTTAAGCAATCTCCAGTGACAGAACTACATTTGCAAGGTGCAAAAGCAGTTTTCTTGTCTTGGATTATCAGTGTTTTCAGAAGGTGAAGGGAGGGAAGGGAAGAGATGATCACCAAGCTAGTAAATCAGTGTTTTTACTTTTCACCTGCAGGTGAGTAGAGAAACTATCAAGTTTATCCTACTGCAGTATATTTCCGTCTTTATCAATAGGAGGAATATGCCAGTTTGCATCATTCACATACAGGTTAACAACAACATATTCTAGATAGCTTGGCAGCTATGTGCTCTTTTTCTTTATCCTCCACAAACTCTGCCTTGCCCCCATTGTGCCCTTTTCAGCTTCCTTTGGTTCTACAGTGTAAAGTGCCGCAGCAGTCTGTTCCTAAACTGCAAGTTTAGGAGTAAGGCAGAGTTCACAACATCACTTATCTGTGTACAAGAGGTCTTAACTGTGCTGGGAGGCTTCCCTTCACTGGCTGGTTAATAACAGTAATAGAGTTGAGGTTTCATGCCTCGCAGAGAATCGTCACACTGCTTTTCATCAGCATCCCCACTCACTAGCATGTCATGGGGAGAGCTGTCACATGGGAGAACCAGCTGCGAGAAATCATGTAGAAAATCCTCTTCAGATGCTAGCAGCAACTCATTCCATGCTGAGATGTCCAGCTTCCCTGAAGTACCACCATACTCTTCAGGAAGGATCACTGGAGGAATGTTTTGATGAAGAGAATTCAGATCACAGCCATGAAGAAAAAACTAAAGAAAGCCAACAAAAGCATTAATAATGCATATTAAACACTTTACAACATATTACTAAAACAATCAATGGCTTATTTTGAGTTAAAGAGCCAACATTAAAAATGATGCCTTTATGTGCATGACTGCAAGTAGCAGCATACAGCACGGGGCAGGTGCAGTTAGACACATCTATGAGACATTTGAAGTCTAGTGCAGTTTAAATCCCTGAAAGAGGGGCTCTAGATTTGCTGTTCTGTGTGGAACATGTGACTTTAGCTTGTGTCCAGTTCATTCACAGGACTGGAAGTACTTATCTGTGTGGAGAAAGGCATCATCCTTTGCAGGTAGAGGCAGCCCTGTGGTGAGAACACTAGTGCCTTGGACATTGGTATGAAGGAGAAGAGCAAGGAAAGAGCAACACAGCATTTCCTGTTATACTACCTTTTAAACAAACCAGTGCTACCTTGGCCAGATAATCCAACCCCAGAGATCAAATGAATGGTATGTAGCATATGTACTAAAGTCAATATTAATATTATGGCAATATTAAATCCTTCAAAGTCTTCTCTCTGTCATGGAGAATTTCCTCAACAGGCACATTTTAAAAAAATAAAGAGATCCACAAGGCAAAAAGAGACAGTTAGACCAAGTAAATGGCACCGAGCTTTTTCCAGTGTGAACTTTCTCAATAAATTTTACATGTATGTGCCAAGCAAGGAGCTTATCATTAACATTAGTATTAGTATGATACAAATCCTTACCCGGTTTGCTATCTTTTCCTTCAGAAAAGGCTTGATGATTGCAAAAATGCCTTTGAATATACGAGGCTCATTTATTATGTTAACAGCTTTTATTCGAATGGGGAATCCATCCTGAAGGGTAAAGAAGATTTTTATAGTACAGTTTAAAAAGCATTTACCATCTTTCTCTGTTTAAACTCTCCTGAGCCTGACTGCCAGCACAACCCACTGGCTCCCAAGTCACCTTGCAGTCAATAAAACAGACGTGCATCTTGTGATAGGAAATGGCTTTAGAAGAGCTGCAAGTAAAAAAACGAGAGGGGAAAACTTGGCACACAGATAGTGACTTTGGATTGGTAGACACACTGCTACCATTAAGTCTTCATTTCTAATGTTCTTTATTTCCCCTGAAAACATGCTTAAGCAGTTACTATACTTCTGGTATTTCTAACCCTTATCAGGATGCAGTTACAAAGTGAACCGCCTGGCTTTCGAGAAGTGGGTACACCATCCTCAGAGACAAAGGAGATTGGCTCAAATGACATTCCCAACTACAGGATTTGGGGCCAGAGCTAGTCTAAAACGTTCTTGTATACAAGAAAGAAATCTAATAGCACTATTTCTCCGCCATTCCAAATATTCTGTCATGCTAAATGCAGAAGACAGAAAGGCTCTGCAACTGCAGATCCCTTCCCTGCATTTTGATAGTCAGAAAAGAGTGACAACCAGATCAGGTGCCAAGGGAACACACAGTACCTTCTACGTAAGACAGTTTAAAACAAAAGTTAGGTAAAGGATGTCTATTGAAAAGATTTACTTGCAGAAACATTTTTCAAAAGCAAAAGCTCATGAGCAGCAATTAAGGGCCCACATGCCTAAGTGAAGTTTCTTTCCTCCATAGCCAGCTCTAAGTTTACAAAGAAACTAGTCAGTATTTACGCTGAAGAGCAGATGCATGCACTGCAGCAGTATTTTTCTCCTTACTAGTGTAAGTGAATCAGCTGCTCCTTACAGAAGCAGCAGCTTAGCTAGTTTGAGATAAAGGTATGGGCAGTATATGAACATGTTGCATTCTTCAGTTTCAGCTTCTTTTGTTTTGTTAATAGCTTCCACTGATAATAGCAGGACACCCATTGCTTTGTTTGTGCAAATTAATATGGGTTCAGGCAGTTTTACAAAACATTTAGATCATAATTTAAAGGTGTATGCAAGTTCTATAGTTTTTCTTAAACCCACTAGTCTCATCTCAATAAACTCCTGGTTCCCTCTATCCTTCTGTATGACCCCAACAGATGCAACAAAAACACAGCCAGCTCAGGCTAGAATAAAACTGGAATGAAAGTAATGAGAAAATGAACCCACTCAAGAGAAGTTTTCCTCATCTCACTCCTTCAGATAGAATGAGGGATCAACAAGTAAAATCATCAGTTCTTGCTGCACTTTGACCAGATTACTCCTCATTCCTTTCACCTTCCTATTTTTACACCTCTGCTCGTGCATATACCTTGCTCTAATTTGTTCTCTGTTGCTTTCCCTCCAAACACCTACTTTGAGGTGCTTTTTAGTGTCTCTTTTCCTGGCTTTCCTTGCTCCCCCCCCCCAACACTGAAGCAGCCTCTCTTCTCAGGGACCAGATGGAAATCCTCCTCAAATCACACCTATTCAAAAGTTATCTCTGCAAAATTTTTGTAGCAATACTTGAGCTTGCACTAACCCAACGATAAGTAAGTGACGTGTTTCAGACAGAGAACTCTTTAGACAGGAACCATTTAAATGACAAGAACAACTTGTCATCATTCAGGCAAAAGGATACCTTCTCTGTAGCTGTAATTCACTGCTCTCTTCCTTATCACGTGGCTAGCAGGATAGACTTTTTCTGTTCTAACTCAAACTTTGCATTTCTAACTCAAATTTAGATTTGGGGGATGTAGAAGTCAGGAAAAGGTAAACATATGTTGGCAAGGATCCAAGAAATTGGTTGGGCAGAGATGTGTTACAACTTTTCTAGTGAAAACCAAGATGCTTAAGTTTCTAGTGACATAATAAAGAACTCTAGACACAGAAGCAGTCATTTACAATGCACAAGCTTATTTTCCCACCAGTTCAGGTCTTACCTGAAGAATTCCAATCACTTTTTTGGCTACAAAAGGACCAAAATGAGACGCCTTAGATAAGCTGACTCCTTTGTAGTCTGCCAGGATTACAATTCCATTCACCTGGGTCTCTTCGGACTGAATGAGTTTTTCTAACGTTAAGTATATGGCACGAATGTTCTCAGTAATCGGATAATTACTGGGTGTCCATCTGTCTGAGGTTACAAGACATGGATGGTAAGTCGGAAGTAAATATAAGCTAACAATACACATTCCAAAACCTGATTTTTTTATTTTCCTGGTCTCTTAAGTTAGTCTTTAATAGCCACAGTCCTAGCTCAGAGCAGCCTTTCTTAAGCAAGAGAAAAATGGCAACTCATCTTTACTTCAAGAAGCAAAGGTTCAGTACTCCTTGTGGTTTTAAGAACCCCATTCTCGACCCAGCAGAGATTATTAGAAGCAGCTTCAGCTCAGAAAAAAAGCAGGTAAATGGAAAAGAGGAGAATGAATGAAAACAGATTTGCAGCAAGCCTGGCAGCACCAAAAGCACACTAAAAACTGTTTACACTGGAGTCAGAGCTAGAGGCTCCCCTCTCCACTTACTGTCAAAGCAAATTATAAGCTTCTGACTGAAGGACAGCAGACCTTTTCCAACTTGAGTTACTAAACATTATTTTTTTTTTTGAATTGCCTAACAATTTTCTCAACTCACCTCACTGCATTTTGCTTTTTACTCAACTGCAGTAATTGCTAAAACAGGAAAAGGAATTGGTATAATGTTGTCTAACGACAAAAGCATTCACTTGCAAGCTAGTGAATTTTCAAATTTTAAAGAGAACCCAAGTACTCTGCATAAGTAACCAGCATTCAAAGGACAGCAGGAAATAGTTTTTTGGCCCAGGCACACCTCAAAGGTAGAGAGCGAAGATATTCATGCATTTCAATACCTGGGCGGATGCAGACAACATGGCGTCCCTCTGGGTCCAAGTGAGGCAGCACAGTGACAAAACCAGACTCTAGCACAGGCTTTACTGCAGATGGCTTCAAATTGTTGAAGACCTCAGGCCAACTCCTCCTACAGGTGTGGTAGTTCACTAGAAGCTGAAGTGCTCGATCATAATCAAACTTCCTGGCTCTGAGGAATCTTAGCAAAAAAGCATCGTCCAAGCAGGTCCCCAGTGAAGGATAGTCTTTACACACCATATCTCGGAGTGCCTGCACATCACGAAGCCTCCATTCAGGTTTCTCTTGGAGCTCTTCTCGGGCTTTGGTAATGAGGTCTGGAGATAGTGAGCAAACATACTTTGGACGATCTGGCAGGAACTCATTGTCTGATGGAGACCCTGCTGATGGGCTTGTCCTGGTGCAGTCGCTGTCTCCCGACATAATACAGCAGGAATCTGCCAAGAATCAAGCACTACACGTGACAAACAATCCCAAAAACTAGTAATCATAAGTATTACTTACAAAAGCATGTAATTATATTCTGTAGCCCCCAGTTTCTCTGCTGACAGCAGAGACTACCCTGCTAGCAGCAATACAAGAGCCACAAGTACAGCTCAGACATTCTCTCCTCCTAGGATGAAAACGTGCAGCTTTCTCTATTCTCTTTGCAACCTATGCAGGGGGTGTAAGACAAATAAATAATTTTAACACAGAAAAGTTGCACGACTTCATTTGTGAAGAAAAGAATTTAATTTGTCCAGCATTTATTTCTTATGCCTGGTTGAAAATGGAGAATGTGCCCTAATGAATGTATCCTCAGATTCTGTATGAAAAGCCAATCAAGCTCCACACGCTGTTCAGAGAAACTCTCCCCGCTGAATGCAGACAGCGGGGAGTTTTCATTCTCTTCTTTGGAAATATGTGCATCAACCAGCATGTCTACTCACGCAAACACTTTGAGCAATTCAGGAGGAGCAGCAGCATTCCCAAAAGTGCACTTCAGGAACACAAGACATTGCTGCAATCCACAGACTGGATAAACCGGTAAGAAAATTACAGCTCTTGTGCCAATACTCCACGGGCGTTAAAGCAGGCTTAATCCAATTTTCAACGTGCTGCAAGGACCGCAAAACCAGGACCGAATTTCAAACCCGACAGCGAGCGGATGGAGCAGAGCGCAAGACGGTGAAGCCACGAGCCCGGCCTGCCTCCCGCAGCCTGCCTCGGAGGCGCAAAGCCGGGCCCCCGCTCCGCGCCCCCGCGGCCACGGGCCCGCCGCCGCCGTCCCGCCCTCCCGGCAAGGGCCAGGGCGCCCGGGGGGCTGCGCCGCGGAACGGGACGCCCGCGGCCACCGCCCGGCCCGCGTCCCCGGGGAGCCGCCGCGGCCCCTGCCCGCCCGGCCGCCCCGCCGTACCGGTGTCCAGGCGGCGGCGACAGCGGCGGCGGCGCCCCGGAACCACTGCGGCCGCCGGGAAGCGAGGCGGGCCCGCCCCGCCCTCCGCGCATGCGCACAGGGCCGCGGGCGGTGGGCGGGGCTTCGCCTCACGGCGGGCGGGAAAGCGGCCGGCGAGCGGCCCGGGGCGGGGCCGCCACGCAGTTATATTTCATTCGTGCCCGCCTGCCGCGGGCAGAGGCTGTGCCGGGACGCGCTTGCCCGGGGCTCCGCCCGCCCGCCTGCCCTCCTGGCGGCCGGTTCTCCCTGTGCCGAGCAGCGGCTTTCGGGTTTGGGCTGCGCAGGGGCGCGGCCCGTGCTGACCTGAAGGCCTCAAGGAATGGGAAATCCTGCGTTTTTCTTGGCTTCCTGTTCTCTCTCTAAAAATGATACTCTGGTAATTTCCAAGCTGCCTGACCCTGGGTCTCCCTTTGCGTGGATGACTTTGCATGTGGTGAACGAAGCGCATTTAACAAGATGACGACTAATACTTGTAAAACCCCGGCAGAAATTCTCGCATGTAGCAGTGATTTCCGTTAGGAACCCCTTTGGGAATCTCTCTGTAACCTAACTCTCGATCTGTGTAAAACGTGTTCTAGTGACTTTGCATCATGGTATTGCATAGACTGGACCAAACACCAATAAGGCAAGTTTTGGTCTGGTTTTGGGAAATACCTTGGATTGGTGAATACATTTTTTTTTTCCCTCATTAGTGTCTACACATTACAATGTGAGGCAACCCAAAATACTGGTTCATGGAGGACAGTTCTGCCGATTAATTGCTTCTAATCCTGCTTTTTAACTTCATAGCTTTCCAACCACTATTGACTAATAATAATTTTTTTTTGAGATAGAGTCTTACCTTGAACTGATCTGCAGACAGAGCTACCAGATGCCAAACAGCAAACAAAAATGTCATTTCCCCAGGGCTCTGTGTCTGCCCAGTGCTGGGTCTTCCTCCAAAGCCACTCTGACAGCCCCTAATATCAGTAATTAGCACATATATTTGAAACAGAAACAATCTCTGAAAATATGAGCAGACGTGAAAGCCGATTGGGAAATGGGACCACAGCACCATGTATGGGTCCTGAGAGCCTTTTCCTCCCAACAAGATCTCGTGAGTGAGCTGAAACCTGGAGCAGTCACTTAATTACCTGGTCAAAGCTAAGGCAGGCTGGAAGTAGTGCTGCTCTGTCCAGGGAAATGCAAGTGACTCTTGTGGTGGGATGGGAGAGGGGAGGGGATCCCAGAGACAGGCATGCTGTAATCAGAATCTAAAAGGAGAAAAGTGGGGTTTTTGTTTTTGTTGTTGTTTTTTCTTAAGAGAATCCTGTGTCCTTTACTAGCACAGGAGGGCTGTGGTCTTTCCCATCTGAGCTCCCCGCTGCCCAGCCTGGATGAGGACTGGAGGCTGAGCTGTGGGAGAGCCATACGGCATCCAGCACACTGGCATTCTGATTGGCATGCTGAACCTCGCTGCATGAAATTCACAGTAATAACAGAAAAGGGGGTCACTCCCCAGGCTTGCCAGCTTATACAGAGTCCGACAGGGAGCAGTAGGGATGGGGAAAAAGTGACACAAGTTCGGCCCCACTGCACTTTACTGGACAAAGCATGTGATTGCAAAAGGGATTCAGTGTACTGCTGGGGACTGTGCCCAGGTGGGAGAGTGTCCATGTGAGTTCACTGTGCTCTGCTCTTTCCTGTTGGTTGTAACCCATATTTTCAGCCAGGAGAGGGAGTCAAAGACAGACGAAGACTGGGAAGCCCCGGATCCTTCAGTGCAAAACCTGGCCTTTCTCTAGCATCTGAGACTCAGCTCTGCTTTGTTTCTGTTCCAAGGTTTCATCCTTTCAAAGCTGAGTATTGCAGTGACACTGCAATTACCAGTATTGCTGGTAAATTTCTGCAGCCAGAAGAGATATGCAAACATAGCAGCAATTTTAATGTGTCATAGGTGTTTACCTGTAGGGAGATGATTCAGACAAATGGAATATATTGATTTGTTCCCATGCTGATGTTCCCGTCCAGTGCTGCTCTGGGTCCAGCCAGCTCAGAGCTGGGTGCAGCCAGGCAAACATGTACACTAAGCTGGGACTCCAGTCTGGTTCTGTGTGAATTAAACCAGTTTGTAACTCTACTCCATGCCCTTTTCAATAGATCATACAGTAACTGAGGGTGGAAGAGATTTCAGGAGGACACAGACCATACGTTGCTCCTATTTCTGCTCTTACAGCTCCTGGGCACAGAGACCTGAGGCGCAAGCACGAGGAAAGCAGCAAGCTGGGAACTGGGCCTGGTGTCCCAGGGTAAAGGCATGGCCTAAACTTGGCAGCTGCAGAAGTGTTTCAGAGGGAACTGTTTCTGGGAGGGAGTGGTCTGGTCCCTCTAGAGGAAGGGAGGGAAGGAGGGAGAAGGTGTGTGTTCAGAAGGCAAGTCTGTGGCCTCACAGCTGAAAGGGTGAAGGAGATTCCCTGGTGTATCTGATTCCAGCTGATTACTGAAATTAGCAGGGGGCAGGGCTGACCCGAGAAAAGGATTAAAACACTAAACAGCCAGGAAGTACTGGAGTTGCAAGCAGGAATTTCTGTTAGAGGGTATAAAACCTGGTTGGAATATGCACCTTGAACAAGGGAGGAAAAATTAGTGGAGAGACAGTCCAGGCCTAGCTGGGTAATAGCTACTGTAATAGTGTGCTAGGAGTATGCAGGGATATTTGAAAGGACTGATGTGTCAAGAAAGATCTGTTTTGGGGGACAATATGGGCAGGAAATAAATGCAAATCTTCAGCAATCAAGTTAAGGTAGATGTGGAAAAGAATATTTGGAAAAAGAGCCTCAGACAGGTAAAAGAGAATATGAAAAGGAGAAGTGTGAAAACTGCATAGTGAGGAAGGACTGGAGATGAAATACAGTCTGGAGATGGTTCCCAAATTAAGTAAGTATCTTGCCTCAGTTTTCTTTATGTGGGGAATGCTGAAATGGAAGACAACAGTGGGTGGTGTATGGAAATAAGGAATTCAAGTATCCAGCCAAGTTAAAGAGGGAGTTTTGAAAGTACTGGCATGTGAAATCACAGGGATGGTAGCAAGGTTTCTGTTAATTTCCTCTAACTGATGTTGGTGAAACAGTAAAGGCAGAACCTATCTACAAGGAAGCAGAAACAAACAAAAAAAAAAAAAAAGAAAAAAGAAAAGAAACATCTGGACACTAACAGTTCTCTCTTAGCTGAAGAGTTTTGTCCTTACCCAGTGTTGTGGGAGGGGAGGGACAGAACACACTGGGTGCATGCAAACCTCCACAACTGAGAAGAGAGCAATCGTGCCTACCCTACCACTTCACCTGCTCCCAAATCTGCAGTGTTTTGCAGGCATTTCAGTCAAGGGTTTTGTTACTTGACCTTGGAGGCCACACCTGGAGCCTCGTGAGGAATCCAGCCTTTCTCGTGTTCATATTTCCTATCACATGAGATGCATGTTTGTCTCAGCTCTGCTGCTCCTTGTTGCTCCCATGCCCTGCTGTTGTGTTATAAATGAATGGCTGTTGATGTTGGTTGATATTTAATGAAGGCCATGTAATACTCTTCATTCATTTACTTATCCAAACAATCTTAATATCCAGCCTGGGAAAGTTATCTTGGCTTCTTTAATATCTTCCACCATTAGCAATAAACATTTTACAGTCTTGGCAAGTTGGGTTATTAGTCTGAGGCTGGAAAAAAAAAGCTTGACTTCAAACAGCAGTGCTAGCAGAGAAAGCTTTAAACTGATATTAAATGACTAAACTGTGCAAACATAACAGTCCTGTAATAAAGATAATCTACATACAGTTCAGTCCAAGAGGTGCTTCAGTCCTTATGGTGCTGGCTGAGCCACTGGGCCCCATGAATTACACAATCCTTTTTGGTAGCTCCACATCAGAATAGAGAATCACTAGTCCTGTAACATTGGGTGAGGTCTGCCCATCCATAGGGCCATGTTGTATCTTGGGACTGATATTCTGCTGTTCCATTAGTCTAGCAACTTGAAAAGGGCCCTAGAGGAATGGTAGCCCTTCCTTAATAATGCTGTCCGGGCAAGAGCACACCAGTTTGGTGGAAACCTGGTCCAGACGCAGTGCCTGGCTCGTAAGGGCCCTCACAAGGTGAAGTGACTGAATGCCCTGAGTTGTCATGAAGATTCATGGTCTTGGAGCCTGGAAGTGCAGACTCCTCCAAGCCAGGCTTCCATGCCTGTTCTTGCCCTGCATCTCATGGTTGTGAGAGGGGGTTTCAAAAATGACAAATTTAATTCTGAGAAATAAATACCATGTGGCAGAAAACTACCCCACCTCGGCAAACACTCTCCCCCTGCTTGTTCCCTCCGTCCCCTACACGCACGTGCAGCAGGCCACATCTCCATGCAAAGCTATGGAAACAGGCATTAATATGCAAATGTATACAAATCCATAGCATCTGCCTGGAAGCAGTTACACACAGGCAGATGTCCCCACCCAGGCATACGAAGTCCTGCAAATATGCATTAGACAGCCCTGACGATCAATAAGACAAACGCACAGTGCAACACAGACACTCAACCATGTCCAGCCCAGGATCTGAGAGAAGACACCCCTCTCCTTGACTTTACTAGTTTCAAGACTTGCAATGTTTTTGCAAAAGCTTGGTGAGGAATGTGGTTGGCAGGGCTTCTGAATGTCTTAAATATGGGATTTCTGTAGCTTAATTTACTATGAACTGATACAGTGTTTTCCCAGTCTTTAATCACATTTTGAAAGCAGCTGTCTCGGTGGTAGGATGTGTCTCTGGAAAGATTCGTCCTCCTGGTGCTGTGAATGTGCTGCTCAGGAACTCGTGTTCCTTGCCAGCATCTTCATAGCAATGGCTGCCGTGCTGCTGTTAGAGCAGTGAGTGCTCTGTTTCGCTCCTACAAGAAACCAATCTGTAAAGGTGTAAGACACCTTTTCAGGGGCAGAGTGAGGGAAGCACTGCTGTCCCCTGGGTTGTGCTGGGTGCTCTTGCTCCAGGTGCTTTCAACCTGGTGCCTTCCACAAGGAGTTGCAGTTCCACAAGCAAGGTTGCAGTGGGAAGGAGGGAAGCATGGTTGGGTGTTGCAGTAACCCCTAATCAGTATCTCAGTCACTTGCACAGCTTTAGGGTGATGGAATGCAGCTGCATGGTGGGCTGTGAGGAGAGGAGTCGCGCTGTGCACAGGAAATAATAGAATTTTGGTAGAAATGGAGAAACCTGCAATGCTGGAGCTGTCTCCACTGCCTCTTCCATGAAAACGCAGTTCAACAGGTCTCTGGTATGCTGTCCTGGGAAGAGGATGCCACTCAGAGGCATTTAATCCCATACTTTAAGGTGATTTTAAGAGAGTGCTGAGAACCACTTGGAACAGAGGATCCCAAAGATTCTCATTCATCTGTACCAGAATCCTTCGTGGGGGAGGAAACACTGTCAATCAGAAGCAAGGACTCTTGACACCAAGGTTTCTCTCGCTGTTTCTGCCCTTATCTTTTTTCTCGGCTGCTTGCCATCTTAGGTAGTTCATGAGCTGGAGACCTCAAGTTCTCAAAGTACTATGCCTGCTTAGGTGGGCCTTTAAGGATCTGTATCCTCTGCAATTCACCTCTGAGTAGAGCCAATCATAGGCATGAACTAGCTGGGCTCCATGTTTGCATTAACAGTAATACTAACCCATGGACAGGATTAGTTAATGGGTTCTTTTAAAGTACAGTGAGGTTTTGGAGAGTCCTAGAGTAGGACAGAGAAGTATATTATTGAGTTATTTTATTGTAATAATTTTCCTGTTCAGTGAGGGGGAACAGGTCATGTTCAAGCCAAGACTTACGCCTGGGCTAGCAGCTGCAGCAAGGAATTATAGTCCAGCTTGTGATGCTTTCTGCTGTAGGTGAATATCCAGACATATCCCTCAGGCAAATCCTGCACTGCCTATTGCACCCATGGAAGCTTCTAGGATTGAAGATGGGGAATCCACAACAGCTCCCTCAGACCAAAGTTGTCTGGATTTGGGTCAGCAGGGTTCAGAAAGGCTTCCTTGTCTTCGTGGGTCCAGGAGGTTGCTAGAACTACATGTCCCAGCAAGGCAGCACTGCCAGATGCCAGAAACCACAATAGATCACGTCCTGCAGGACCTGCAGCCTGGTATAGTCCATACTTTCTTTTCCAAGTGATCTCCTAAGGTGGAGGTAGCCCTCGGGCCTCTGAAAGCTGATGAAGGAGCTAAAGTTGGGGAAATCTGACATCATCCTAGGTCCAGAACCAGAGGAAGCCTTGGAAATACAGTTCCCAAAGATCTTCCTTCCCAAGACAAAGGTCTGGCCTGGCTCAGAGCTGTTCTCTTTCTCTGCTTTAACTGGGAGTGCTCCATTGACCACAGCAGCGTCTTTTATTTCACGTGGAACACTGAATCAAATGAATTCACTGCTTGGTGCCAAGCTCTTCTGTTCATTCCACAGGTAACGAAGCTGGCAGCGTATTGCCATTTTTATTGGCCTGGCTGACAATTTTTCTGGTGCTAGGTGTGTTTATGACTGTCAGTGTCACGCCTTAATTAGGAATGGGGAGAGGGATGTTAAACATACCCGCACCTTACCTTTCCTCCTCCAGCCTTTCTGGATGGAAAGGGACCACGCAGTGCATGGTCTGGATTCCCAAACTGGTTGGTGATATTTGCACTCAACCTTGAAGAAACTGGACAGCCTGGCACCCAGAACTGCCTGGCTCAGCAGTGCCGTGTTGCTGACCTGTCCCTGCTGCCTCTTGTTTTTCATGACTATCTGTGCCTGTGCGTGTACTTGCAAGTTTAATAGCAGCAATAGTTGCTTTTCTCAGAGATGATATACAGGCCATAAAACTCATTTGCAATTGCCATTTTTTTTTCCACTGAGATATGAAAGCTCTGAAAGAGGTTCCAAAGCCTGTTGGCTATTTCAGATCAGGATTATATAAGGAATATAAAAAGAATGCATTTCAGAGTAGCCAGAGTACCTAAAAATGCCACTTTTGCAGATCTCTGCTTGGACATCGTAAAAAGATCTCGCAGCTGGATATACTGCTCCCAAGAAAATGTCCTTAATCTAGATAGCAAGCACAGAATATGACTGTAAAAGAATCTCCTGTCCAAAAGTAGCATAAGCAGGTTGTGTCTCAAAGGCCAATGCCGACTGTCCTTACAGCAGCAATTTCCTGTGAAGACATTACCTGTGGACTCCGGGGAGCTCAGCAGGGTAAAACACAGCCCATGCATGGCAAGGCTAGTGTCTCAGGGCAATTCCAGGCTGTGACAGAGGTGGGGAGCGTTGTGACTGAGAACGTCACTTAAAAACAAGGTTGTCTGTAGAGCAATTTGTGGGTTTTTTTTCCAAGTGAGCTGAAGCCAGCAAGAGAAACCTTCTGTAGGGACTGCGCTGATTTAAGATTAACCAGGTAAAGGGCAACCTTGATAGAGTAGTTCATGGGAAGGAATCCAGGAGAATTTATTACTTCAAAGATTTGATATTGCACATGTGGAGTTATTAGGGCATACACGTAGGTAAAATCATCCATGGATTACAGGGTTCTTGTGGCAGACATAGTGAGTCCTGGGGTCTATTTCACATTGTCAGAGGCAAGGGACTAATTCCTTTTCCTTCTCTTGACTGGACTAACCACTTAGTCTCTGTGTTTGTGCTGAGATAATGCATGTCCTGTAAGTGCCTTTGCTGACCTTGGTCTGGAATTCAGCTGTGGCATTGAGGCTCTGGATGTTCAGCTAGGGAAGGTCCCCAAGTAGTGAAGACATATTAAATGTGGTCTGTCCTGTTCTTCTGGGTGTCCTGGGATAGAGACAAACTCTTAAGTGCTGTTTCCACACAGTACTCAAATACTGCTCTGAATCTCATACCTACATCTCATACCTGCTGACAGTTTTCAAGCATTACTGTTATTCGATGTGCAAGGAGGCTTATGATGCAAGTAGCAGGATAGAAAATTGGGCTGCTTCTCAAACCGTTACAACTGGGATGAGACTACCCAACTCATTTCACATCAGGTTGGGGAGTAGGGGCACTTAAGAGGAATCTCCTGCAGATCAGAACTGAAAATGCTGGATATTGATCTTTGCCAGATACTTAATCTTTATGGCAATCTAGACCTCTTTCCTCTCATCCTGTTATCTTCCTGGGCATGCTATAGCTTAGAGCAGGCTCTGGTGATCAGCAGAGCAAGTTGTTAAGAGCCTTCTCTAATTGTCAATGTATTTCTTCACCTTTACAGCTGGTGACAAATTTACTTTCACCTTATCATCTTACTGTGCCCTGTTGGCCGCACCTGCTGTCAGCAGTAGGTTGGCTGGGTGCGAACCAAAGGAAAATCATCACTCTAAGATACTCAGAAATGACCTTTAAAATACAAGACGGACTTAAAAATGAACAGGCTAAAAATGCTAATAGCACGTTTTGGCTTCCTTTGCTTGGCTTTCAGAGTGTGGTTGCTTTAAGTCTTTAAGCTCTCTGGAATCATGAAAGTAAACATTTATTCTTCTTGTTTGTTTTTCTTAAATGAAAATTGGGGTTGTCATTCAGTCTTATGATTCCAGCACATACAGCTTCAGGACAGATACCAGCTACCATTAAGCTTGCCATGAAACAGTGACAGCTGGCATCAGCATCAAACATTTGTTTGGGCTTTCTCCTCAATACACATATGCTTTGTGCAAAGACCAGCAGGGAGGTGAGCCCCTTGATTTAAAATAAATCCTTCCAGAGGAAAGAAATCCTTCTGCCTGGGAAAAGTTAGAAAATATTTTTGCATCATTTATTTCTCTCTCTCTCCTTTTTTTTTTTTTTTTTTTTTTTTTTTTTTTTTTTTTTGGCATGAATACAAACTCTAGTGAAGAAATATTCCTCTGTTTCCATTGGAAGGCAGTAACCAGCAAAAATTAATGTACAGCATGGACGAATGCTTGGTGCAAATGGACCAAAAAGGATTCCCCACAAAGTATTTCTACATACAGGAAAAAAGGTTGCTGCAGTTGGAAAAGACAGCCTGGTTATTATGTGTTTTTTTTTTTTTTTTTTTTTTTTTTTTTTTTGTATTTAATTTCCTGATTATAAATAATCAATGTGATTTACAAAATAATTTACAGAAAATGATTGGATACATCATTGCAATAAATTACTCAGTATAATGCCACCAGCATTGAGAAAAAATACAATACTTCTGACACCATCAGCACAGGGCCAGGTGTTTCATTTTTGCACTGGAAATCAAGGGACAGATCTGTAGCTCTTCTGCTTAGACTAGCTCAGATTTTTCCCTGCCAGGGATTTCTCCCAGACCTTTTTGGCAGTTGTGATTCCACCAACTTCATCTTCCCACGAGGCCAGAACCTCACAGAGACATAGTCTAGGGTTAGTTATAGCTGCTATTGCCCCAGAATAAAATGCTTTGAGTTCTTATGGAGAGGTAAATTGCAGGACTTTTCCTTCTTGCTGGATTTTCTCGGGCACAGATACCGTGCATCTGCTGTCTTCCCTTGTAAAAACTTGTTGCAAGTTTTCTTGGCACCTCTGCCATAGGGCTGCCAAAAATGAATTAGGTGGCACATGAGGCCAGAGGGACCTCCTGAAGGCCTGAAGTTGGGCAGGGCTCTGTCAGCTCCAGTGCTGCTCTCTCCCAGAGAGGCAAATGCTGGACATGGGGTAGGCTGCTTTGCTGTCTTCAGCATAAACCAAAGATGAATTCTGCAGGATTTCAGCACTGACAGACTTCAGTGAGCAAAGAAAACATGTAGGCAAAGAGAAATGGGGATTATGGCAGAGGGTTCAGACCCAAGGATGGCACAGATATATGGTGGGTAGAGACCCAAGAGGTTCATGTGAGACAGTGCTTCTGTAACTCTTCACAGTAAGATTCAAAGCTTTATGGTTTGAGGTTATTGCCCTCAAACCCTCTGAGGTCTGAAAGGGTCATAATGAATTCTTATCAAACTATAAAGCCCCATAAATCTGTATCAGCCACTCCCTCTAAGTAGAGGGAGTGGTGCTGGACTAAACCAGGTAGATTATATGGCATGTGCTAGCATTAAAGCTGGGTCTAAACTGAAATCCTAGGTCACAACGCTCTCAGCTTTGGGGCAGCCTGAGACCTTAGTGCAGCCTGTGAGGCTTGGACTCTTCTTGTCCTCACAGACTTCTTCCCTTCATATACCCTTTCACCCTACTCCCTTCCCAACAAGTAGCAAAAGATCTTCCTTTGTTGATAAATTTGAAAAGCAATATAGGGGCCAGCGATATTTTGGGCAGTGTTGCCTACAGCCAGCCTGGGTCAGGGTGATCCCGTCTCATTAGCTGAAAACTCGTGAATCTCACGGACCAGGCAACTCTCCAGTCCAGGCAATGTGTAGGCAGTGGCAGTGTAAGGGAAGGATCTGGCAGTGGTTGCCCCTTCTGAGCTCTGCAGTAGTAGGGCAGTCAGGTACAGGAATAACAAAACCCTTCAAAAGGCAGAAGGATCCAAATAATGAAGGATCCTAATGGGCCAGACTTTGCTCCAGTATCAGTTAAAAGAGATGTTAGACCTGGCTTGTGGTTTACACTGCTGGAGGGTGACACCATGAAAAGATCTGGGATGTGAGCTGAGGTTGAGGAGCAATACTGGCAGTGCTACCTGGGCAAACCCCAGTGTGCTTCACCTACAGTGATGCTTTCCAGGGAGTTTTCAGCTCTGTGAAATTTGGCTGGACCAAAGACTATTTGGGAAACTCTCATGGCTGTGGAAAGAAACCCCTGTTATGCAGCGCAGCATCCTTGTTTGGGGAATAGCTTGTTTGCAGGGTGTGTGCGCTGAACCAATGCTGAGAGATGGCAATGGAGAGACAACCAGCTGCACTGTCCCATCTGGCCACTGAAACTCCCTGCTGAGGGAGGCAGAACTCTGGCCTTATAAGGAATGAGAATTTCAACAAGGCTTCAGCCCTAGTCCTGTGTCTTGGAGCTGCCCATGGCACGTGCTGTCCATAGCTGCAGGAAGGACAGCTTTTGATGGTGGTGGTCTATTCCAATAAGCAAGTCTGTGTGTCTGTGCCCCAGGACCTCTTGATGGTTCTTTTTTCACAGTGACAGAGACAGTTTGGGCTTTTTTCCCACGTGGTCTTCTGAAAGAGGCCAGCTGTTCTGCAGATTGCTAGATGACTTCCTGTTTGGTGATGGTGGGTTGTGGGATGGAGGTGGGCTGTTTTGCCACAGTTGCAATGGCTCCAGGCAGTAGCTTGTATTGCTCTGGCCCTGAGCCCGCAGGTGGAGATGGTTGTGGAGTCTCTGGAGTAGCTATAGAGAGATAAACAAGATTAGAAGGGCAGCATGGACTTCAAAGCACTGGGATCTACTCCTCACTCGTGAGGTTCAGGTATAAGCATGACAAAGGCTCTGTAGCAAAACCATGGCTTCTAATGGCTTGTGTATTTGCTGCAAGGCAGCCCTAACACACAGACCCCCACAAAGTCCTCCCAGTTAGATGTCCTAATGACCTGCTCTGGCCATTTGTTTGATCGGTTGAGGTTGTCCCGTCCCCAGATTCTCAGGTGGTGACCCCACATTGTGAATCTGATTTTCCTGTGTTTTTGCAGAGGGCAAAATGATGTATTTTTGAACTATTCAGGGGAAGAGGAACCTTTCCACTGATTCCAGTAGGCACTGGATGGAACCATTAGTTCCTAAATTTAGGACTAAGAAAAAGTTACAATCTGACAGGGAACATCTTGTTGAATCAGTTAATCTTGCCTAACCTGATCTGACTCACTTCTCTATTTGTCTTTCCATCCTTTCTGCATAGGAATTTCTCACACACTCATTATCAGAGACTGTCTTGCATGGAAATTTCCTTGCAAGGTAGAAACTACCTCCATAGGAACACTGGAAGGCTCATAGTTTCTCCCGAGAGCTATAAGTCACTCTGGTGATACTCACACATCTGGCCGTTGTGCATCTGAGGTGGCATTGTGTTGGCCACAATGACATTTGTTCCCAGGTTCTCCTGGATCAGATGAGGGTGCAAAGGATGGTGAGCATGCGGTGTTTCACTTGATGACCCTAAAACCATGCATATAACATTGCCATGATGGCAGAAGGAGACAGTTCAGAGGGGCATAGACCAAAATGTCAAAGCCTCTCCAGTAACTGTGCATGAACTGCTTGTATGTTTGTGATTGGAGCACACCCTTCCCATCTTTCATGGACATTTTGGGCTCAGTTCTCCTGCCTGCCTCCTGTGTTTCCTCTTACAGAGCATTATGTTCTCCTCCTCCTGAGTTACATCACACAAAGAATAGCACAGTGGCAACTTCTCATTTTGTTTTGTCCCACTGGATGCTCCCAGTAGAAAATCTGGGCATTCTTTCAACCAAACCTTTCAGGGCCTTTTATTCTGATGGCCTCTTCTGACACAGAGGAGAGTTAATGGAACGGCTGGATGGTAGGTGTTTGGGAGTTGCACAGGAAAACTCAGCTACAAGCTGAGGGCTGGAAATGCCTCTCCATAACAGGGGCTAACCTGCACACAGTCTGGGACTCTGCCTTACTCAGCTCTGTAGTGGCAGCAATGGAGGGTCCTAAGGGGATGGTGATTGGGGAGCACTGAAAAGCATCTCACCTCCCTGTACTCAAGTACTCACCTCCCAGCAGCATCTCCTGCAACAGGTTGTCTATCTTAGCCATCCCGAAGAGCTTGACAAATTGGATCTGCTCTATCATCTGCCAGGTAATGCTCTGCAGCACGGGCAACAGCAGCAGCAGCTCCCCGAAGCGGCCCCGTGAGTCGTACTGCCGGTCATTGATGTAGTCCTCCAGGCTAACCTGCACCTGGTACCGCATCCGCTTGATCTTGGAGGGGTCACTCAGTCCTTTGGCATCTGAAATAATCCACAGAGCAAACTATCCAGGCTGCTTCCCTAGGAACTGCCCTTCAGTAACAGCATGAGCTCTAGGCTCAGGTTGAGGTATGCTCTCTCTTATTCCCCTATATGTTGCTACAGACATTTTTCCTCCTCTTAGCCTTTCTCCTCTCAATCTAAGAACAGTTTTGCCCAGAGAGGAGACCAGGTAGCATTTACATAACTCAGCATCAGCCAGTATAACCCAGTCTAGTCCCCCTTGATGGTGACCATCACCTACTACAAGCTGGAGCATACCTGGGTCAAAGAAGATGATGGCTTTCAAGCAGGCATACTCATTATCATCTATCTGTAGCTCCTGGAACGGAAGGACCAGCTCATCCAGGATGCGGATAGCCACGCGGCTCACCTCCACGAGTTCGGGGCAGTTCCGTGGGATGATGTGGTCATTTCCTTTAGATAAGCAGTACAGAGACTATCACCCTGTCATTGCCCAAGACTTACTAAGAGTGGCAAGGGCTTCAAAAGTTTCTTACCCCAGAAAACCAATGTTGAGATGATTTGGGGTTGGGGTACTAGCTGGGTCCCAGGAAGTTCTCACTTCTGCCCATTCCCTAGCACTGCCCACCAGAAGTGCTGATCTGTGTTGCCAGAACAGCCTCTCGTTATTTAATCACAGGGCTGACAGTAGTCACTCAAGCGAGAAGATGACTGAGGAGTGAGAGCCTCTTTCTCAGGTACAGCATGGTCTGCTCACACAAACCTGGCAGGGCAGCATGGATGTTCATAGTCCCCCAGCTTTACCCGAGCAGCCATGACCTTGATGTGAAGTGAGCCAAGCCCAGATACCCACTAAGGTGGTGCTAGGCTTTCTAAAATACAGATGTTCAAGCCACTATTCTGCAAAAAGGATGTCACCCTCTCCTCCAACACCTGAGAGGGATGCTTAGTAGAAGTAGATTGGTGGAGAGCAGAAGTGCACTCTTTACCTAGCAGCAGGACATCCTTGAACACCATGGACCTCTTGGCAGCACCCAGTAACAGATGTTCCCCTGCATGTGCTCGCAGCAGTGCCACCTGCAAGGACAGGGACAAGTTATTTGTGTGGTGGCAGCAGAGAGACAGAGAGAAGGCTGCAATTTCATGTGAACAGGAGAGAAATCCCAGAACTTCTGTGTGGCACTTAGGGTTGCGGGGTGAGATCCTCTCTCCAGTTAAATGACCAAAGTCAGAGGAAGAAGCCAAAATGTGATTTATTCCTTTGTATAGACAACTCTAGATTCAGCAAAACCAGCAGATATGAGATCTATAGGGCTCTAACTCAGCCTGCATGCATCTTGCCCCTCTCTAAGGGCTACCTAGAAGCTCTACCACACTCCCCTGTGCTGTGTTAAATGGCCCAGGACTGGAGGCCAAGGCCTCCTGAAGCATCTATGTGAAGGGACGCTGCATCTTTCACTTTGTATTGTGGGAGCGAGGAGGATCGTTGCATGGATTGGGGACCCATGTCCCATTGGAAGGTGGGCACCTTCTGGTCATTTGTTCCCTCATTGATAATGGACATTCAGGCCAGGGAAGCCAGAGGGATGTTTTTCTACACTGACGTTAATGATTGAAGTGTTTCATTTTACACCCCTCAGTGGTTCCTGAGAATGTTCTGAATCTTTTGCCCTCCTTCGGTTAAAAATTTCAAAGATTTAGGCAGAAACAGAAGTTAACGATTGGACAGCCTGACATGGAGGCTTCTTAATGTCCAGCCAGGAACCTCTGCTGAAGAAAACAATTATTAAACATTAATGGAAAGATTCTGAAAAGCATGTCCTGATGGGAATAGTCCCATTTTCCAGTGCATTATCTATCAGCATCAGACAGCCAAGAGAAGTCTTATCCTGCCAGAAATGTCAGGAGAATGCCTCCTCCATGAAACAGAGCTGATTAGAAAAGATGCTAATGTCTGAGAGAGATTTTTTTTTTCAGCTAGAGTAAAAGAGTTATGCAAAATAAACAGAGTGGAGGTCCTTGCAAAAAGACTACACATACGTGATGGTGGGGAACCTTTATATGCCAAAATCCAGCCTCTCTGTATCACTATCCAAACATGGGTGGATGTGTTAACGGAGGCTGATCGTGATTACCAAAGCTACACAAAACTGAGCTTTCCCATCTGGTGAAGATTTGAGAAGGCTGGAAAAAGTGAAGCTCCCTAGGGAAAGCAAAACTCTCATGTAGAGACTTCCTGCTTAATGCAAATTCAGGAAAATCTCATTTTGGAGCCACCATTTTTTTTTCAATACAATTCACTTGTTTGAGTCCAGTTAAAATATATTACTTTAACAAAGCAAAACCATTCATTTGATATTTGTTCTCTCAGTGATTAACCTCAGATACATCACTCTATTGTGAACTAGAATGAATATAAAAGTTGTAAATGAACAAAGTAGAAGTTTAACCTTGAAATGAGATGGCTTTGCCCCACCAAAGCAAGTACTTTGACATTTAGGTGCAGAGGAAAAACAAGGTGTTGAATATGACCTTTCCTTTAAAAACATTGGCAGAGATGATTCATTCTCAGGCAACATTTTAATAGCAATGTAACAGTATTTCCCAACATTAATTGTTCCCACTAGACATGTCTTGACCAGCTCTCATGCCCCTTGGGCAGCTGGCTTGCACATATTTCTGTTCATCCCTGCTTCCTGACATTTCTGTCCTCCTTCCTGCACTCCCGTGAGTATCTGTTGTCTCTGTTCTCACACACTATCCTTCGAAAGCATGGATGTCATTAATTACATACATTTTATGCAGTGCAGTCTTTCCTCTCAAACCCTTTGGGACAGCTTGGGAACTGCTCATCCTGGGGGATGGTTATTCCTAGCAGAAGCCCTGTTTCAGTTGAGAAGAGGCCACGGAGCAAGCTCTGAGTGGCCTCTCCCCTGTGGGAATGAAGCGTTTACGCAATCTCGTCCCTAGGTTTTGCTTCTTTCAAAAATTTTTCATCAGCACAATTGTAAAATGAGCTCATGTGCAAATTTCTGTGGTTTTCTGGAGTTATTAACCAGGTTTACTGCCTCTGTTCCAGGTGGCAGAAGGATCCAATGGCATATGTAGAGCTGCCCCAAGCCTTCTCTGGGCTGCAGCCTGTTTGCTGGGTAAATATAATTTGTCATTGGATTCCATTTTGTTTTCCATAAATTTTTGAGTTGTATTTGCCTTAGGAGTTTAGCAAATTGCTTATAGTTGTAAAGATATTAACACTTTCACACATTGGAAAAGAGAGAAAAGTGCTCTTTGGGGCTGCTAAAAAACCCTGAATTCCACAGGGCTCTGTGCTGCAGGGTAGTAACTCAGGATCTCAGGGTTAAGATTTAGGGTGGCAAGGGAAAGTTGATCGGGGGATACTCTCACTTGCTACGTATCGTTTTTCTTCATGATGCAAACGTCAACAGGGCTGGAGGCTGATCCTAGCTGAAGAGGACGCAATCTGGTTTTGTGACCGAACAGCAGATAGACTGGAAATACCTTCCTACGCATGACAGGTTCTGTGCTGGCCGCTGTCAGAAGTGAACTGCTTGCCCTGGCCCTTGGGAGCCACCCAAGTGCTGTTCAAGCCTGTGCACACATCGTGTCCTACAACATCTGCTGCAGACTCTGCAACTTAGACTTAAAGAGGAGACAGCACATTGTGTCTCTTTGGGGCTTTCTGAGGTCCCACAGTACCATCTTATAGGGGAATTCAAATCCACAGTGTTTATCTTGGTGGAGGAATCAGCAGATGTCATTTTAGTAATTTGTTTTAAATGCAAATATGTTTCTATTTTTTAACTCTTCAGAGAGATTTTCTTATTGCCTTGGGATCTCGAACGTAAATGTTAGTAAAATAATGTTTATCTTGAATAATTCCACACTAGGAGAATGGATACAAACATATCCCCAGCACAAACCAGAAAGAAATACAGACAGGTAGCTTTGTTTTTAAGTCTTGAGCAGACCTTACACTAAGTGATTTTTCCTAAGTCGTCTAAGCATTTTTATAGCATCTCAGATTTTCAAAGTGCTGCACAAACTGGAACAAATCAACAAATAATTGACCAATAGATCCATGCAAAATGCACACCTGATTATGTATCTAATTTGAGCTCACTGTTATCATGACTGTGCTCATCGACTGATTGACTGCACAGGCAAGTGGCCCTTGCTGGCATTGTGTGCACGCCATTCCCCAGCCAGCTCCAGCAGTCACGATAACAGAGCAAACAGTGCCCATTTTCTTTGAAGCTGCTGGCTGTTTTGCTGTCATTTGGCTCCCCACTGTCTTTGCTGGGGAAGAGGGTAGATCACGAGGACTCGCCTGGTCATCCAGGGGCAGCTCACAGAAGGCAGGGATGTATTTGGCCCACTCCACCAGCACCAGCAGCTGCTGCTTCATGGATTCGCACACGTCCGAGATGTTGGCAATCTTCTTCCCTCGGATGTCTCCATTCATCACAGGAACTGGGGATGATATCTGCAGGGAGGGAAGAGACTTTTCAGGTTTTGGAGCCGCAGAGAGACCAGGAGCAAGAAAATCCCCAGGTTGAGGAAGGTCCATGGGATGTGGGGTGACGCACTGATCCAGCACTGAGACAATTACTTTTTACTGTTGCATATCCAGGCCCCCAAAGCACGTGGCCCAGCACAGCTCATTTCAAGTAGAGATCAGCTCAGGATCTGTAAATATGAAATACTTCAGAGCGGAGACTGTGCCTTGAATAGTCTGGAAAGCACGGAAGAAATACTTCTAAGGCCAAGATGAATTTCCACTGAAATATCCACTGTGCTCCTTCAAGATCTAGCAGGGGACAAAGGGGCTCATAAAACAATGAGGGAAAGACTTTCCCTTTTGCTGTCCTGCTGTCCCCAGTAGCATGTGTCCACCTGGTCACATGACAAGGCAGAGACCTGCTCCCCCTTCCAGAGCTGGTGCTTGGCCAGAACTGCTTTGTTTTGCTTTTAACATAAGACATGTAGGCTGTATTTCTCCTCTTGTCTCAGTTAGCAGGCGCATGAGAAGTCTCTAATGAAAACAGTTCTCCAGGTCTCAGGTTGGTCTCTGTGAGATTAGCACTAGGTCATTAATATTTGACAAATGCCAAAGAAATACTTTAAAGAAAACAACCCCTTTCCCCAGTATTTCAGCCTTTTTTGCAAAACTGCATGTGTGCAAACATGCTGACAGCAACACAGGTCACTTCTTTTGCATGGAGAATATTTATGATTGCAAAGGCAAATAGGGCCATTTCATTTGCAAGGGATAAGTCTGACAACTCTGTGGATATTACAAGTCAGTGGTTACATGAGCTGGAAGAAACATCCCCCCAAAACAAGGTACCCAACTTCACACCCAGTTCTCATGCATAGCTGCTCATCCAGCTCATCTAAAAGTTTGCCCTTAGTCACTACTTTGTCCTCATGCTTCTGTGACCAATTAACTCAACCCTATCGCTGCCCTCCGCCTGCCCTCTCTGCTCTTGAACAACATCAGCTCTTCCTGGCCTATTCCTGCCAGCAATTTCAGCTTGGACCCTGCCAGCCTTCTAAAGGAAATGGAGTTCAGATGCTACCTGCATTTCTTTCCAGGTTGCATTACTTGGAAATTTTCCAGCTCTGGAGCTATTGTTGAATAAATAAGATTGTAAAAATCTCACCATGTATTACCCTAATCAGAGAGCCCGGAAGGCTTAGCAAATAAATAAAGACCTCTGAGTGAGTGACCTGAGATCTCGGAGAAAGCAACTCCTCAGCAGTATCTTGTTCTAATTAGCCAGGCACATAAAAGTTACCGATTAGTGTGCTGGAGCCTGTCTTGTCTAATGAGTCTGTCTGTTCTCTGCAGGAGGGCAACAGCTTCTCTGGATTTGTTCATGATTGTGTTTTTTATCAGTATTTTATCTCTGCTCAAGCCTTACATATGATGCTGCTACAAGACTCAGAGTCCCAGAAATGTCCTTCCCGTGTAGTTCTGATGACTTGAGGCCCTGTTGTCTCACCTCACTGGGAACAGCACCGTTACTATTTTTAGACTATATAAATATATTAGGACCTATGCAGGACAAGGTGAGGCATGGGATGAGACAGGATATGCTACCGGCATAAAGGCTTGGCCCTTTGTCTTCTTGGCACCCATGGGACTTGGCACTTCCCCTTGTCAAGGAACTGAACCTTAAAGCCTGACCCTGGGCTCCAGCGCGGAGCCGAGAGCACCAGCACATCCTGTCCCAGAGCATCTTCAGGGAAACATGACTCCTGAAGCAAGGAAGAATGCAGACTGCCAACCTGAATCCACCTTTGTTTTAACTAGAACAAGAAGTGCTGCTCTCCCTGGCTCCCACGAAGGATGGTAGTTCCTGCCTCCTGCCTCATCGTTGTTCTTCCACAGAAACCTGCCAGTGGCATGTGCTCTCTGTCCTGTCTGGGGTCCAGACTTCCTGCACCTTAGCGATCCCTCCATGTCCTGCAGCCTACATCACTTGCGTACACCAGTTTTGGAGGAGAACCATAAACCTGGAGCTCTCCATGCTCTTTCTGGGAAATTTCTGTGGCAGCTCGCTCCCTAGCGACTGTCTTGGCTGCACTCATCTCCCTGGGCTGCCCTAAATCGCTCCTATTTGAGCAGGAGTTTGAAGATCCCATTGACCCGGCTTAGGTGGAGGGTGGTAGTTGTGGGTGATGGTGCCTTCTGAGCAGAGACAGAGGCTGGAAGTGACAACACAGGGTTCCTGCTGTGCTGCCGCTAGCACCTGCCTAACCCATCCCAATGATCTGGAGAACTCCATTTCTTTATAACAAGTTTGTACCCCCAAAAAATCAATCCACTGTCTCTATCTGGGCAGTGCAAAACTGACACACAGCATGTCTTGAGACACAGCCCTGGCATGGGAATGTAGCCCAATCTGCAGGGGTGTCACCTCCAAAAAAAGAAGGAAGGATGAGGGAGCAGCAATAGGATCTAATGGTCACAGGCTGAGCTGCCAGGACTGACTCCCCAAGTCAGCCCTGCTCTCCCTTTCAGCTGATCTGTACCTCAGCCTGGATGTGTCCTTCCCTCTGTTGTGTGTGTCCCCTCACCTCTCTCCTAGGCTTCAAGCAGCCATGAGTTCTCAGGAGGAGGATTTGGAACAAGGTGAGGAAAATGATCTGGCTGGGAAGATCAGTCCAGAAATAAGGAGCAGGGTGGAATAATTTGTAATAATACCTATCAGAAGAGATGAAGGGAAACTGAAGCAGTAGGATGGCAGGATAGAGATGACTCTAAGAGATGCCTAGCTCTGAATGACGACCTTCCTTGCACAGCAGTAATAATGACCTGAACTAAGCACACATGTCTGCGCAATAAAAAACTGGCCACATTTTGGATTCAGGCTGCCTGGCAGGGGAGGAAACTGTGTGAGTTCCTTTCTGAACAGACACACCAGGAGAAAAATCTCAATGTTCCCCTCTTTGGAGTCTGCTCTCTCCATTCTTCCCAGACATTGCCAATTTAACATATATTGTTTGCAGCATTCAGGTTCCTAAATCGAGGTCCTCTTTTCAAGTGAACATTCTAGGAAATGAGTTTCCTTGCTGTGTGTTTGTGCAAATGGCAAATTTTAAGCAAACACTGGAGCAAACGTTTGCATAAAGCAAGCATGAAACTAATTCCTCATGAAATTGTTCAGGAAGCCAGAATCTGAGTTACGAACAGCTAGTGGGAGCAGAGACCGCTTGTGCAAGGCCAGCCCCCTGGCTGGCATAAACAGATGCAGCTCCTTGGATTTCTTCTACCCTGTTTTACGCCAGCAGGCACTCCAGCTTTCATGTGTCTCATCAAAGCCTCTGAGCACACTGCATTACTTACAACTCAGTTCCAGACCAGAGAGCATTAAAGGAATGGTTTCAGGTAACAAATGCCTTTGAAAAAATACTGTTGAGTTGGCAGACAAGTTACTTAGAAAAGAAGTGGTAATTTGAAGACTCAGCTATTAAATGCTCACTTGGATCCACTGGCCACACAATGCCTGATGTTTTTGCATTAGCCAAAGAGGAAAGGAGCGGTACCTGTTGTGCTAGGACTTCTGCTTGCAACAAGACGTTGATGGAAGGCAAGCTACTGTCTTCATAACTTGATCTTCGGGTGCTGATTCGGTCTCGTTCGTTTTGTACAGCTGCAAGAGAGAATTCTGGCTCAGCGGCAGCTCGTTCATGGAAATACACATCAAAACCTCTCGCACTCTTTTGGCATTCCCTTTCACAGTGCCTTGGATCACTTAGCTGCAGTTTGACAGCTCCCCTGCCTGACAAGGCAAGGGTGCAGCTATGCCTAGTTTGTGATGTGATGCCTGGGAGACCTGACTGCATTTGGTAGCTTTGTTTTCACATTCACTTTATTAGGCTTTCCTGAAACTGAATTATTTCAAAATCCAAGTGCTTGGCTCAAAGCCTGTAGAGAAATTTCATTTCAAAGGATCTAGCGCTAGAATTTTTGATTGTAATTTCTTAAGGGAATCTCTGAAATTGTGGCTATGCTTACCACCTGAACTGTGTGTGAAATCAGGCAGTCTACATGCCTATTTTGCCTATTTTGTCTGTCCATGTGATTTTTGTGAGCTGCATTTGGAAGCTCTTGTTTCTCGTGCACCCAGAAAGGGTAAGTTCAAAACTTTTCTTTAAGCATGGATGAGGAAGGAAATGCAAAACAGATACTACATACCTATTCAGAGGAATTGAGCTTTTTCATACCTCATCCTACAGAGTGTTCCAGGACAGGGATGAGCCCAACATGCCTCCCTACTTGGTTGATTCTTGAGAAGGGACTGGGCTTTGAGTCTGAGACGGCAAGAGCCAAAGCAGAAGCAGTAATGCTGAGGAGGATTCCTCCCTCCCTCACAAGGCTGTGGCCTAGCCACAACTCACCGCAGGCAAACCAGTCACCTAAAGCCGTCTGCTCAAATACAGTATTGATTGATGGCAGGGAAAATAGAACAGTCTCTGCCTTAGGCTGGTGGCTCTCTGAATTGATACGTTCTCAATGTATAAATCCGCCTGATAAAAAGCAATAATGAGGCTGGGCCAGAAGAAAAGCCCTGCAGTCAGCGGCTGTAAATAGGAGCTCTCAAGGTTATGCTGCTTGTTATCAGTAGCAGGCCCCGAGTTCAGTCACGCCATGATGTTTTCCAAATGTTTGCTCAGTATTAGCTGGTCATGCACCTAATGTAACTTCCATTGAATATTAACAGACAGCAGCAAAGCACTGGGCATGGGATGAGCGGGCTCTGCGGGGAGAGGAGGATTCCTATGTTCTTCAGGAAAAGTCAAGCCAAGTTCCTTGCAATATCTCGTCCCTTTTAAAAGGAGAGAAATGCTCCTGCTCAGAGGCGTTCTCACAGGTCAGTATGTCAGTTAAAGCAGCCAAGGTATGGGGTGGTGCTTCCCTGTTGTCTTGAAGGATCCCTTTTCTCCTAAGTTTCTCTTCAAGGGGGTATGAACTGGGGGGAATGTGGGGCTTAGTTTTTCAACATCAAACAACAGGGCCAAACACCTCCCTGATGTTCCTTTGCCAACATCAGCAGGGATGAGATGTCTGTGAGGTGCACTGACAGCTCCTTGGGGCTACTCCTAGAAGGGCATTGGTCCCCTCATCAGCAGGGCCACCAACAGCCAAAGGTTTCCTCACCACTACAAGTGCTCTGGAGCACTGAGCAGGACTGAACCAGGCCCATCATGTATGTGTCATGGGGACCGGAAAGACTGCAGAGGCAGAGATGTGTGGAAGTTTGTGGGGTGAACCTGGGAAGGTGGATATGTCCATTTGGGCTTAAATAGCCAAAATGCTCCACTTTGCTCTGGGTCCTTTCTGCTGTTGCCAGTGCATTGGATAAAACTAAGCTCTCTACAGAGGACCAGTAAGAGCCTATATACACATTAGGAAAAAAAAAAAAAAAAGAGAGAGAGAAGCAAAATAACAGTTGGACCCTTTGCTGGACTGAACTGTCTAGGTGCAGATTTCACAGTGACTGTGGGGAACAAGCACTTAGAGCAATTCTCTCAAAGAGTTTCCAAAATGTCCAGACCATCTCTGAAGCTTCTGCTTCTCACTGACATTGTGATTTGTTCCCAAATGGCTCAGATGGCCTTGGCTACCTGAGAGCCTGTGTGTGAGCCAGTGTGAGGGCAAGTGAGCAAAGAGCACCAGTGGAGCTATCGGTGTGATCTGTATGTACTAAAGTGAGCAGGTCTGGGACACGAGAGTGCCTCTGTGGCTCTTGCATGGGTATGTCTTTGCTGGTATTTTGACGGATGCCCTGAGAAGGAGCCCTGAAATTGAATGTACTGGCCATATGGACAACAAAGCTCAGGAGCCCCAAGGAACTCTGACTCTGAGGGCACATGGGACCCCTATGCCTTGCCTGGAGGCTTAATCAGCCATTAGTATGCTGGCTGCTTGTGAGACCTTTGTATGGATGGGAGCTGTGCAGGTGAGCATCTGCAGGGTTCATGACTGCAGACCCAGCCTCTCCCTAAAACCTCCTCTGATGGGTGATCTGGATCTTTGCACTTGAGAGCCCTGTGGAGGGAAGATGAGGCTCAGCTGGCTGAGCAAGCATCTCCACAAATGGCAGGGACTAGCCTTCAGTGGCATAGGCATCCTCAAACATATGGCCATTATGACTGCTGCTAAAGAAGCAGTACAGGGAAGCCACACCATGACCCACCTTCCTTCTTCATTCCTGCTCGGAAGCACTTCTTAAGCCTGCAGTATCGGCACTGGTTTCTTTTGTCTTTGTCTACCACACACTGCCTGTTAAACCTAGGAAGAAACAGAAGTGTGAGGAGCAGCAAGACTGCGCCGAAAACCAGGACATTTCAGAGTCGCACACTTCAAGACATGCTTAGAGGAGATTCCTAGAGGCTCAGTGCTAGAAAGGAGCCCCAGTGAGTGCCATGTCCACACTTACTTTAATCTGAGTTTCCTCCTTTGCTTACAGTGTCCCATGACTAACAGAATAATGCCTGACATGATGGTTATTTTCTGTTAACATTTCTGTTATTGCCAGTGGAAACTCTAGCTAAATTTCCTATTTAGCACTGAAAATCTCCTCTGACTTAGCCCTGGATGTACAATGAAGACAGAATAGAGCTGACAGTAGCATGCAGGAGCTCAAGATGGAGCAACACAGCCCAGTGCCCCAGTGTGTGCCAGAGGGGTCAGAGTCACTTTCTTACACTCCACTAGAAGTTAAATCCTAGCTAGAGTGGAGGAAGAATGTATTTATTCTGTAAAAAAAATGGGTTGTTCTGAAGCTAATAAGGTTAAGAAGTGGATTTAAGTCCTCCCGTGCCCCTCCAGAGCTGTGTCTGGGATACAGACAGGTTGCTTCTGACCTGACCGGTTTCACTGGTGCGCAAGTAGCTTCTCAAGTGCTGGACTTCAGGGAGGAGATGGGATGCAACCACCTTCTTCCTCCACACTTCTATGACTAAATCCGTCAAACCCAGGGAGGGACAAATATGGATCTTCCTTGTGTGTAGCTCTTGCACATAGCAAAAGTCTGTTAGCTGTTCGCAGCATGAATTTCACTTGCAAATTTGTATGATCCTACTCTATTTTACTGCTGATTGATCAAGCTTGGAAACTAAAGACATAGGCGTACAGAGCCCAGGCTGCTGTGAAGGGGAAGGGCATCCAGCCACGCAGGCTCGGGTAGCTTTGAAAAGGCTTGTTTCTACAGTTCTTTTTAAAGTCCCATTGCCTTGCTTGTTGGTGACGTCTACCACCAATGTGCAAAGAGCACACGCTCGACCCCTACAGAATAGAGCAAGACCACCTGGTGTCTTTTCCGAGTGACTACTTAAGGGCAATCTAGGTGTGAGAGTTGTCTCCGGTCCTTCTCAGCTGGAGGGTGAAGTTAGGACAAGGCAGTAGAGGACACAGAGGGAGGATGAAGAACCATACTGCTGCACCCTGAAGCTTTCTCCATTCGGCTCCCGGGGAGTGTTTTGTCTCTGCCACACAACTCAACCCCAACTGTCCTTACCTACAGGAATACATGTGGTTCTTTCGAACGCTCCTTCTGAAGAAGCCTTTGCAGCCATCACAGCTGGAAGCCCCATAATGCTTCCCTGTGGCACGGTCCCCGCAGATGGCACACAGTGCGCTCACCCCCATGCTGTTGGTAGTGTTGAGGCTGGCTGCTTCTGATGGAGATGTGTCTGCTTGGGGAAGGACACAAGAAGGAAGACAATGAAAATAAGGCCTCCAGTCAACATTTTCTAACTCAATTTCCAGTGAAAGTCCTGATTTTCTGAGGAACTGGGCAGCTGCTGTCAGACTATACAGTAGAGAGGCCTGGTCATAGACTTACATAAGGAGTGGTGGGTGCTGAGAGTGTCTTAGATCATATCCCTCAATTGAGTACATAAAAACTCTGTGTTTGCCAGGGTGAGGTCCCGACTCCAGGGACACCTTCAGACTAAATGGAAACCCCGCTGGCACTGTCACAGAGCACAGCCAAAATTCCTTTGGGATTTGCAGATGCTTTGGGACTCAGTAGCACAGAGAAATAGCTAGTGCAGAGGTAAGCTGAGGTATTCGGGCTCAGGGTGAGCTGCTGATTTATTAGGCAGGCTTATAGGCCTCTAAGAACCCAGGACAGCCCGGACTACTCATGCAAGGAAGGACAGATCAAACTAACCCAGAAAGAAAGGATGACACTGTAAAACTGAGGAGGCTGTATGCTGCGTATTTGCAAGGGTTTGTAACACCATGGCTGAGACCAATGTGCTTCAATACTGAGGAGGAGGTTGGCACTTGCAGGGCTCTTTGGGAAGGATGGAGGATTGCAGAAGTCTCTGTAGGAAAGGACATCTGAAAGGCTCAAAACCATGCAAGTTCTACACTAAAACGCCTGCAGCAAGCCAAATAGACCTCAAGGCTGAAGGGATCAGCTCTTAACTCATTTGATCTAATTGTCACCTCCCATGCACATTGTCTTGTATCAGCATGGGCACATTTCCCTTTCTCCACGGAAATCCTGGTTGCAAATAATACCCGGGACCTAAGAGGCCACAGAAACTTGGTAGGTTTTTAATACTTGAGTCTACTGGTCCCAATAACCTTCTTTAACAGACAGTAAGGGAGATCACCAGGGGTTGGGCACTGATTCTGGCCAAGACAGCAGATGCTAAAATAACATCCTCAGCCACTGCTTGTGACTCAGCCTCTGCCCCTGAGGCCAGCATTGCAAAATAAACAGCAACCTCTTTGAAGACATCTGCTCCTCATTTTGGGATGCCTTACGGTCAGTCGACCCTGAGGGTAGCAACTGACTTGGCCAGGTACACAAACTCCCAGTCTCCCCAGCCCCTCATGCCATCTCCCTCATGTCCCTCTCTGATTTGGCAGGGATGTGGTTAACTCTTGCCGCTGGAGGGCCACAGCTGCTTCCACTTGGTGCCTAGCTCCCCCAGCCAGCAGAAACTGGGCTGCAAAGGGTGCTGGACCCTATAAAAGGCTGGCCCTAAGGAGGTGTGTGCTGGTTGCTGGAGCTGGGCTGTTGTGGGAGGTCAAAGTGGTGCTGCTGCAGGAAGCTGGACAAGTGGGGCCCTTTAGTGAGGTTTGAAGCTCAGCCTGGGGGAGTTTTCTCTTGTGAGAAGATCCTGGGCACAGCGGAGTCAGGCTTTGGCAGTTTGGTTGCCCAGCTGCATGGGCAAGGCCTGTGGTAGGACTGCATGGTCTTTTGCTTTTGTGTGGTGCAGATGTGTGGGCATA
Source organism: Rhea pennata (assembly GCF_028389875.1). Taxonomy (NCBI): domain Eukaryota; kingdom Metazoa; phylum Chordata; class Aves; order Rheiformes; family Rheidae; genus Rhea; species Rhea pennata. The sequence continues at coordinate 7,674,836 of NC_084678.1, forward strand.
AGTAACCCAGGGCTGATCCTGTCCTCATGGGAGTGAATGGTATGGTGGGACCTTGAGCAGCTCCTTCTCTGGCTCTGGCAGCAGCTTTTATTTCCCTGCCTGCTTTCAGTCTCTTGAATTCCTTGTTTTCCTCCTGGTTTTCTTTCCTGGGTTGCAGTTGCATCTCCATGTCCAGCACATGCCAGGGCTGGAGGGAGTTGTGTGTCTGTGCTGTGCTGCTGCCCAGAAAACCCTTTCCCGTGCCTGAGGCTGCAAGCTCCATCCAGGCTGCTTCCCTGCTACACTAGCCCAGCATCTTGTGAGGCTGTGCAAGTGGTTTACCTCTCAGCCCTTCTCCCTCTGAGCACATCCTGAGAGCTTGGCTGGTTAAAGGCATTCTAGAAAGTTAGATTTTTAGTTTCATCTAAGCATAGAACTTGCAACTGAGAGGAGACAAGAGCTAATCTGCCCATAATCACATTAGTTGCGTATCTGTGACAGATAAATCCCTTTTAGGGGTATATTGTGTTATATGCAAATGAGCATGTAACAGGAAAAACAGGTACTTTTATCTGAAAAATGACAAAATCTTAATCTAGTAGGCCAACCAAAAATAGTGTTATTTTCTATTGGGTAACTTTCCAGTAAAATTTATTTTTTAGTGCCAGAAATGTGGGCTTCTGGCTGCCACAGTGAAGTAGGCTTAATAAGCATCAGTTTGAAGTCAAGCTAAACAGGAAAGGAGGGGGAAAAAAATACCCTGCTGAAAGTTTGAGAGACCACTGAGACTGCTTGTGTTATGAGGATTATCTCTCCCCAAAAGGTCCCAAAGTGTGCCTGGAAATGGGGTGCATCTGAGCTGTGACAGTGGCAAACTGTCCCTGCTGCGCAGCCACCTCTGGGCTGGCATCGCAGGGCCTTGCTGAGCAGTGCCAGAATGTCCTGCTGGCTGCAGCTGGGGAAAAAGGCAAAGGGAGGGATTTTGCAGGCTGAGTGCTGTTGTCTTAGTGGGAAGATGCCAAACTAGCCCTGGAGGCATGACTGACCCCTAATCTGGAGCCAGACGCGTGAGGAGGAGAAGTAGTTAGCTCCTAGTAACCTAGCTGACTCATCTGCCTCCAGGGCTTTCCCTATCCCACCTGAGCTAGAGTCATGTAAAACTGTGTGTCCCTCTGCCCCATGGAGGGGCTGAACTGAGGAGCCCCTCACCATGGTGGGAGCTGGGGCTGCAGGTCAACCTGAGCCCAGTGTGCACATTGGGTGGGAGGACCATGGAGAAGGAGCAAAACCTGGGCTCCTCCTTGAGGGTCTAAACCAGGATCAGCTGCTTTTGGCACCCTGCTCCTGGGGGACCTGTGCAAAGGTCAGTGCTGGAAGTAAAGGAGGGGGACCAAGACCCCAAGGGAGGGCAGTGGGCAGTCAGAGCACAGTAGAGCCGCTTTGAAGCCATGGTGCCCTGTCCGTGACAGAGCAGAGCCATACGCAGGGGGCTGGGTGCTGCCGGTACAGTCCTCCCCGGGGAAGAGCTGCACCCAGGCAGCCTTTGCAGCAGCCTTGGTGAAGCTGCCAGCAGGAGGAAAGGACCCAGTGACTCACTTTGCCACGTATTAGTTTAGCTGTTAACCTCATCTTTGGCAAGGCTTTAGGGGGCTGCTTGGAGAGGAATCTCCTGTTATCTCTGAGCATCGAATCAACTGGAATCTTTGGTCCCCAAATCAATGGGACAATATTGCAAATCCTGGTAGGTTAAATGCTATTCCACCCTCCCAGAAGGATCATGCCACAGCAGCACCTGGGCACCATTTGAGTCTCTTTATAAAGATTTCCACCCTTGCCAGGCATAGCTTTCTGCTCTGGGGACAGCTGAACTGCAGCTTCCCCTAGGGCAGGACTTGCTTTTGAGTGCCCAGCTCCGCAGCCTTCCCGGTGAGCCATGGACAGCATTGCCGCCGAAACACTTGCCTGATACTTGCTTTCCCTTGGAGTGCTTAGACCCATCCGCTCTCAGCTCAGGCCCTGCTCCCTCAGCTGCAGCCAGATACCCGGTGGGGAGACCCGTGATCTCCCTAGCTCCTCTGGTGTGCCCATCACCAAGACGTCTGGGCTACAGAGCAGCACCCAACCAGCTCTAACAGCGCGTCTCGCAGCCAGCTCTATCCTCTCCAGGAAAAGAGGGAACGCTGCTGGGCCGGCAGCTCCCCGGAGCCCGACGGCCGCCGCCCGAGCCCTGCCGCGGCCGCCTCGGGCCCCGGCTCTTCCCACCCGCTGCGAGGGACGGAAAGGCGCGGGGGAACTCACCGTTGCCCATAGCCAGCACCTGCATGTTCTCAAACTCCAGAGTGGTATACGCCGGGTCTAGCGCCGCGCTATAATCTGCCATCTCCATGTCTATCAGGGCTTTGGAAAGGCGCATTATCATCAGCAAACACGGGCCAGATTGCACTGATTCCCTTGTCCGAGGCTATTGGCCCTTCTGCCTCCCTCTGCCTTCGCTGCGTCCCCTATCTGTTGTCTTTTATTTCAAATATTTCTCTGAAAGGATTTGCTGAGCCTCAAGGCCTATACTCCCCAGAGGGGTGGAGGCAGGAGGCAGGGGGTTAATCTTTAATCATCTCACCCATTGCCGAACGCTGCTGGGCTGTTTTTTTTTTTTTTTTTTTTCCTTTTGGTGGAGCAGCAGTGATTCTTGTTGACTGTTATTGAATCTGGAGGCGCTTTGCTGAGTTCAGCTCCCAGGCACATGCAGGGCTGCAGGAGAAGCGCCCTTGCGGCCAGGGAAACACCTTCCCGGGGCTGTTGACCTTGATGCTGAGCTCTTGTTGTTGGTCTTAATTGTAGCTGGAGTGGAAAACTTGGAAAAATCCCTGCCTGGAGAGCAACGTTGCTCTTCACTTCTGTCATCCATTCCCTTTTCCACCTCTCCTTTGCTTCACTGCCCCCCCCCGATTTTCCCTTCTTTCCCTCCCTCCCACGCCTTTTCCTTTTTTCTCTCTTCCTTTTCGGAGAAGGTCACAGCCTGCATTGCAATTTACACGTTGCCATGCAAAGTAACAACACAGGACTCATTTTACTTCCCTATAAACCGCGTTTTACGGGGGCTGACTGCCCTATAAACAGATCCCGCTCTACAGCCGTGACCAAACAGCCTCCAGGGCGAGGATTTGCCTGCGAGCACCAGGCACGCAAGCGGAGGGGCGAGGGGGGACGGGCGGCCGCCGGGGCGGGCTGGCTCGGAGGGTGGCACAGCCGCCCGGGCGCCTGGTGCCGGCCAGGCAGCGCCCGTCCGGGCGCACGAGCCACCACAGCTCAGAAACTCGCTGGCCAGGCTTTTAGGCTGACACATCTTAAAATTTTCATTGGGCATTTTACAACACAGCAGAACTTTATTCTGCTGTGTGATTTTTTTTTCTTTTACGCTTTCAGCCAGTCGGTGCTCTCTCCTGAGGTACGTGCTGACCTACAGCCCTGCGGCATCACCAGGCCTTTCTGCCACCTGGCTGAGACCTCAGATCAGGCCCTCCAGTAATACAAACAGGAGCACCCAGCATAACTGTCTGTCTTCTCCTTGCTTGCGCACCTGGGTGCTTTCTGGGCCCCCGGTTTGCCCTGGGCGCTGCACTCCTCTGCATTAGAAAGGACTGAGAAGTTTCAGTACAGTTTCCATTACATGAAAACGCAAGATCAACGAGTTATCTCTGAACAGTGTCAGCTGACGTGCACGGAAGGACATGTAATTAATGACTGAGTATCAGCTCGCTCCGCACTGAAAGCATCCCCGTTATTTCGCAATCAGCACCGGCTGACTGAGTCCACGCACTGCCATTTATGGCCCCAAACCTGGATTTAATTGGGCTTCATAGGCAAACTCCTACCAGCCAGCCCGGACCCTGCTGCCTCCTTGAGCCATCCTAGCCATGGAGACTTTGCTGTCATAACGGGACACTGAGGCCCTTGGCTCCACAGCAGAGCCTCTGGGCAAGTGACCCTAGACACAACAACAATTTGCTGTTCATATTTCAGGAGTAAAAGGAAGGGCTGTTCAACCAGTCCTAGCTTCCAAAAGCTATGTTTAGTCTACATATCACTTCCAAATCGCTCTTTTTGGCCCTCAGATTGGGACCGTAAGGCTATGGATCTCCAGGTACTAAGCTGAGAAGATGGGAAAGCCCCAGGTTTCTGACTTGAGACTAGCGCTAAATTTTCCTTTGCTCTAGGGGGAGCAGTCATCTGCTCTGTGCTCCAGAAAGACAGTCCAGACCTTGTGTGCCTGGTTGTTCTTCCCTTCAGTTTGAACTGCCCTGAGCCCAAAATTGTTTGAATGCTGTGTGCCCCAGGATGGGGATGGCAAGGTAGAGCAGAGCCCCGCAGTGGCCTCGTTCCAGGGACCTCCGTCCCAATCCCGGTCGGGCCACGGTGATCCCTTTGATTAGATAAATGCTACAGACACTAGGTCAAATATGTGCAGGATTTGCCACAGTGTCTAGTAAAATATCATAAAAGCATGGCCCGTTTTGCTCTGTTCAGCAAAACAAACCTTTTGCTTAAATAGTGTGCTGACCAAATAAGGCTGCAAAGGCAGTTTGCTCCTAGGGCAGGAAGGATTAACCATGCTAGGAATAGAAAACGGAGAGGTAGTGCGTATGAGCAAGAGAGAGATAAGGTGTGGGGAAGTTTGGAGAGAATTAGATGGCTCAAGGGGGCAGGAATTGTCAATGGGAGATGGAGCCTTCCGCCTGCGGGCTAATGTTGACTGTCATTTTCTCACTACCGGTGCCTATCGCTAATGTCCCCATCACAAAACTCTTGTCTCAGCATAGAGGTCGAAGACCAAAAGGGCCGAGGACACCGTGCACTTCCTTTGCCCCTGGAGATGGGCTCACTGACATGGGGGTGAGATGCCCCTGCTGGAAATGCGTTGGCTGCACTGTGGGCTCAGGTTTGCTGCAGGAGACTGAGCTCCCTGAGAAGTCCCTGAGGAATCCTTGTCCCTACGGGATGGCCCTGTCTGGTGGCTTTCTGGGATAGCTCCCAAGGGTAGTCATGGCCTATATTAGCTAATAGGGCCCTGCGGACCTATGGCTTTTTAGGAGGTAGATTTTCATGCCAGCAGCCTGTATGGATGGACAGGAGCACACTGGAAGAGTGGCCCAGGGATGGCACATCACAGCAGCCACAGGGAGGAAAAGACGCTTTGGAGGGGCTTCTGCTACGTAACACAGGCACGGAGGTCTGCCCCAAAGAAGAGCCCCGATAAAGGAACGGCTGTTCCCAGAGCAGGTGCTCAGGGGAACTTTAGCTTGTCAACCCCTTTCCTTTCTCCTCCTTTCCCAGCTTTCCATGTCATCTACCCATCATTTAATGCTCCTGGAGAGGGCTCTGAAGGAAACCATTGCAGTTCCAGGAAATGGAGTATCCTACTCTGAGTGTCATTTGATTTCTATCTGTTCAGCAGTAAATCCTTCTGTCTCTTTCCACACTAGCACATCATGACACTAATTCTGCCCCGTCAATAGATCTTTCTGACTGGAAAATACATCCAAAGCAAAAAGGGATTCCCAGAAAATAAGATCTATACCTTTTAGTAAATAAGTAACAGAAATAGAGTATTTAACAAAGCATTTATGTGGGGATACTGTGAGCTACTGTGCTTGCTAGCTCTTCATGTGAAGTGGCTGAGCAAGGCTTCTTTTATGGGGATCTGCCTGCCTTTCTTGGATAGTATATCCTAGGATCATAGGATAATTTAGGCTGGAAGTTCAACCTCCTGCTAACAGCAGGGTCAGCTATGAGAATAGACCAGGATGCTGAAGGCTTTATCCAGGCTCGTCTTAAACACCTCCAAGGCTGGAGACTGTCCGAACCTCTCTTGTTTCAGCCTACGCCCGTTGTCTCTCATCCTCCCACCATGCAGCACTGGAAGAAGCCTGTGTCTGTCTTCTCAATACCCTCCTTGTGGGTTCCAGTTGGCTGTGATGAAATCCCCCCTCGAGCTATCACTTCTCCAGGCTGAACAAGCCCGGCACCCTCAGCCCTCTGGGCATCTTGATGACCCTCCACTGGATTCACTCCACTTTATTAATGTCTTTCCTAAACTGGAGGAAGTGTAGGGGGGTGAAACTGGATGCAGTAGCTAGGTGGGGTAGCTAGGTGTAGTAGCTTGGCACTAACAAGTGCCAAGTAGAGGGGGAAAATCTCTGCTTACAGGCTGTGCTGCTGCCCAGGAGGAGCAGGGCTCTGCCCACAGAGCAGAGGGATTTCTCTTTTGGTGACTTTCATGGTTCCTGTTGGCCTCTTCCTCCAACAGAAGTCCAAGAGTGCCTCGGGATGGCAGTGCTGCCCTCAAGCAGAGTCCCATCAACTGGGACCCTGTTGGGTGTCACCCGCAGACTTTCTGAGCACAGGAGCTGGCCAGGCTGCAGCCAGGCACCTGTGACCCTCCTGGCCTTTGGTTTCTCTGTTCAGCCATGTGCTCTCAAGAAATGTCCAGCAGAAACAGGAGCCAGGAGGACTGAGATCTTACAGAGTTAGTGATACCATTGGTACTACACACAGCATGTGCTCCTGCCAGGAGATGTAAAGATTGCTTGCAACATGTTGCTCAGCAGCTCCAAGCCCCACTACACAGCTGACGTGGCTTTGCCTTGGCATGTGAGTAAAGCAGAGATGGGCTCTGAATCTGAAACCTCTCTGGCCTTGGAAAGTCCTGAACAAGGTCTTGGCTTCCTGGCCTGGCTTCCCCTGGGTGCCTGCTCGGGGACTGCGCCGGCAAACCCCTCTCTCTCCTCATCATCTCACCAGGGATAGGAAAGCTTGAGGTACAAGACAAAGAACAAAAGTCCCAGGGGAACCTCGCCAGCATAGTCATCTCCACACATGCAAAGGTCCCTTCTGCTTTTTTTTTTTTTTTTCCCCCTTTGAAATTTCAAACTCCAGTTTGTGGACAAAGTCCTGCCTATCTGAGAATATAGATCTCCGACCACTGACCAAACTCCATTCCAAGCAAATCTCGAGGTCTGCTTTTCCCCTTGCCCACGGATCCCTCCACTCAGTCCCTGGATCGGCTGGGATCATGCTGAAACTTTTGCATCAGAACAGAGCTCTCGTTCTTGCGCAAAGTGGATTTGCACACTTCAATTTAAGCAGCTTCCTTTCTAAACATGGAATGGGGAAGGATCGTCTGTAATTATCAGGTAGGATCCTTATCACCTGTAATTCATTTGGGCAGCCATTACAGAGGGAAAATGAGAAGGAGAAACAAGGGCTTCCATTGTGCTTATACTAGCAATTTTAGATCACCATTTAAATTAGAGAAGGGGGAAAATAAAGGCAGCTTCAGAAGGGATGGAAAACAAGGAGGAACATTAGCTCTTGGAGGCAGAGCCACTCTAAATAGTTAACTGATAACTCCAATTTGTCTCTTCCCTCTCATCTTTTCTGATTCTCCTGATTAAGCTGAACTTATTCTCATGCTAATCATTTCTTGACCTGTTTATTCTGCATTAAAAAATTAACAGAGAGCAGTTTACTGCATGACTTGTTCACACAGAAATGCTACAGATTAGCAGGCAAGGTTTAAGCCTCTGTGCAGGACTTTTGGATCTAGCACCCGGTCTGCACAGCTGGAGGATGAGATTTTTTTCCTGTTTTTAAAGAACAGCTTTTTCTAAAGTCAATATAAATCCCCCTCCCTTCATGCCTTGAGTATATTTGCTCTGTGGCTATTTCCAAATGGAAAAGATAAAGCCAAGGGCTTGTGTTTTGTCAGACTTTTTGTAAACAGGGGTATTTAGGCCACACTGTCAAACCCCTTTGCCTTTTGCCTCGATGTATGCCATGAACAATTACAGAGCCAAATCATCAGTGTGTTAATGAGCAGCTCCAAGGAATTTGGCAAGGGCTGCGGAGGGATGCAGGTCAGCACTGTCTGTGAGCCCAGCCGAAACGAGTTCCTGCTTAAAGCCGAGGATCCTTGTCTTGGCTGTTGGCAATCAGATGGCTGACACCTGGCGAGGTGTCCACTCCCGTGTCCGTTCCCAGAGTGTCCCTGGCAGTGAGGAAGTCTCCAAGGACATGGATGATTCAGAAGTGGTTAAGAGTCTGTTTGCCCCTTGCCAGCCACACGCAACATATCCCTGCCCCAGCAAAACACACACATGGGTGCCTGGGGAGGCATTTCTCACAGGGGAGTGGATTGGAAAGATCCAGCCTGGAGAGCTGGGAGGTGACAACAGCAGTGTGTCAGGGTGTGAACAGTGCCCTAGGGAAGGTGTAGTCATTTTAGCTTGCTCTTCAAGGGCAAATACTTCTCTTGGTGATTTATTTTCCCCAGTGCTGAAGTTCCCATGGGTCTGATCGGAAGGGGTGCTGCTCAGAGATTGCCAAGTCTGTCAGGTGCTCTGTGTGTTGGCTGGGATGCTGTATAGGACGGTGTGATGGCTGAGCCAGAAAGGCTGGTGGTGCCTGAGCAGATGCTGGACACATTGCCACTGGTGAGCTCCCTAACGTGTACCAGCATTCGGGGCTCCCCGTGGCACCCGGAGCTAGAGGTGACAGCAGCTGAACATCATCCTCAGGCTGCTTCTCACTGGTGCCAAAGTTCTCAAAAAGTGACCAAGCCAAACAAATCTGTCCAGGTCCTCCGATCCAAAAAATCATTCTACTGAGAATCAAAGCGATTTCAGGACATGTGGAATAGACACACGTCAAAGTAGGTAGAAGATTCTGCTTAAAATCATCTCCAAAAGAAATACATGCATTTCAGCTGAAGCTGGAAAGACTGTTGGAGCTGGACGTAATTCATGGAGCCTAATAAAGAGCTGCTATGCAAAAAAGCTAGGGAAAGAACCGCAAACATGGGGACACACAGACCATTTCAGCATATACTGCTTCAGCGATAACACTGTGCATGCCTTTCATCCCTAGATCAGAAAGGGGTTTATTATGCTGACGAACAAAGGCTCTAAACACTTGAGGAAGTAATTATTATTACTCCTGGGAGCTTTTGTTTTGCAGGGATAGTAGAAGCAAAGAAAGTCTGAGCTGTTCTCAGAATGGCAGCTGCACTCAGAAATGTTAGTGCATTTGCCTGTCTCGTCTATATTTGCAATCACTCTGGCTACATTGCAGCCTCTAAACCAGTATGTGCATTCTCCTGCCACACGTGTGCACTTGTAACTCTGAAAATCTGGCTGATGTATTTGTACACAAAAATCATGTGGTGAGCCCAAGGGCACACCAGGAGGAAGAACCATTAGCTCCATCTTGTTCCTTGCACCACATCTTGCAACTTGGCCCGAGTTGCAGCTTCCACCTCTGATTCCACTCGCTCCCCCCAAATCCGTACGACTGGTGAGCATTTCATTAAATCTAAAACCTAGCTGAACAGAAACCCAAATGCTTTGCAGCAAAACATTCTCCTACCTATTTGAGAGAAAACCAGGAAAAGCTCTGGAGCAACTTTGCCGTGTGATGTTCCAAATTCACTGTCTACATTGGCAGATTCTCAGCTTGAATCCAGCAATTTAAATCCCTAGCTGCAGGAAAGGAGAAGTCCCAGGGAAGCAGATGCACCGGAGAGAAAGTTTGCTGCCAGATTTTCCACTCAGCAAAGAGCAATGAGCACCTATGGCCCTCCTTGCTTAGCCAACTCAGACATTTCACATGGCAGAGATCCTGGCAGCCCAGGTCTGGATCTATAGAGAACTTGTTTAGCAGATAAATACAATCCCTTTGGAACTTAAGTAACCCTACAATCTCCCAGGAAAAAGATGCCTACTCATTTCACAGTGTGGCAGACAAACGAGTGCCTCTGCTTACACCTACCAGGTGTTCGCAGTGCATTTAGGTTTCATTTACTTTATGCCTGATGTTCATTGCACACGCATGAAATGTGCCTGAATCGTTCCAGTTGGTGGGGCAACAGGCAGAGGAGAACAGCCAAAATCAACAGAGATTACAAGGCAAGTTTTACTTTTCTGTATTTATTTTATCTTTTTGCAAAGGTGGATTTCATCAGCATGCCATGCCTGCTGGAAGTGACCCTGAGTCACTCCTGGGGCTCTTGGAATCGGCCCTCGCTAGCTCTGGGGGAGGGCTGATGAAGTTTAGGCAAAAGACTGTGCAAAACTGCTGCAAGTGAGAATGGAGAGCTGGAGCGGCATGAGACCAGCTGAGAGACAGTCTGATTTAGGGCTCTTCAAGGAGCATCTTGCTAGATCAGATGGACCCTCTTGGGAAGAGAGATGGCATGGGGCCCCTTTAGCCCATCTGAATAGCCTGTCTTGTCCCTAATGTCTCACGTCCAAGCAAAGCAACTGTCAGTGGTGTAAGCGGAAAGCAAAAGTCACGAAGAGCTCCCATCTCAGCAGCTTCACGCTTTGCGCTGGCATCTGCAGCCAACGCCCATCACAGCGCTCACCTATGTGACACTCCCGTCCCGTTTACTGCCATGGAAATAAAAAGCCGGGAGGCAGCAAGGTATTGAGCTGCTTGGGCTTGCTGCATGCTCAGTTCTGTTGTGTCACGCACTCCGCAATCCCATGAGCCGCACGGGCCAGGACGCTGTAGCTGCCAGATAACAAACAGCACTGCAAACCACCAATTCCCTTTTGAGCATTTCTCCTAAGTTTCCAAGACAGAATAACATTATTATTTGTCCCTTTACGTTCCTACAGGGCCCAGTGCCATTGGCCTCTACTATCATAAAGAAATTAAAATATATTATGACCATAAACTACATCATTTGAGGAAATGAACCATTGCTAGTAAATGTATCATGGCACACTGAAGCCATGAACTTTTCTAAATCAGTTGTCAGCTGATAAAGAACACAGCTATTACCTGGGAGCAGCTCCCAGCACATGGCTCCCCAATGCCATTTCCAACTCCATGTGCCAGCACAGAGAGCTTGTTCCGAGGTGGCCGGAGGCTCAGAGAAGCCCCGATGACCCAGAATAGGCCTTTTTCTCTGCCCTGGAGTCAAGTGGAGACCATCAGAGATGGTTAATGGAGAACCTTCATGAGGTGTAGCAGTACCATTGCTACCATGAGGTTTCAAGCGGTTGTTGGCACAGAGGGCAAACAAGGCTGAGTCTAAAGCAGGTGCTGAGGAAGACCTGTGCTGGAGGAGAGACATTGGAGGGATGCCAAAGAAACCTTTCCAATAGTTCTGTGAAACCAATAACGTTTGGGGGCACATGCTTTTCTCTTAGTTTTCTTTAGCTTGAGTTTTGAGGACCATATAAGACCACTGCAGGACTTCTTTGGCTACAGAGCAGGCAGGGAGCAGTGCAGGACTGAAGCTACTTTGCAAGCCAGCAGGCCTGACCCCGAGTCTGGCTATGCCGTGGCACCTCTGCTAAGTGTGCACATGTGGGGGACATCAGCGCCAAGCAACACCACCAGACACCAACACCTGGACTGAGAATGACCAATTCATTTCCCCAGAGGTGCAGGCAGTTTCCGGGGACACCCATGCAGTGCCAGCACAGTGCCACCATCTCTTTCCCACCAAAGGAGTCATGCCACCCTCTCCCCATGCTGCCAGTGCTCACGTGTGTGACTCAAGAGCCCCAGAGCTGAGGTCAGGGAGATCAGTCGGTGCCACCCACAAATCAAGCATGTTCGCTCAGCAGCCATGGGGCAAAACAGAAACCAAAGACTTCAAGGTCTCTTTCAAGTCCCCTTGGAGGATTTCAGCAGTTCATATATGGGAACTGAGCATATTTTCATGAACTGTAAAGGAGAGATGCTGAATTTGGACAGCAGTGCCAATTTGGCCTAAAGCAGTGGGAATCTCTCAGGCGTGGAGGCCTTGATGACCATCCTAAGGGATGGACACAATTTGTTCCTGATGGCTTCCTCAGAGCCACCAAGGTTGGTGTCACCTGCAAACAGCTGGGAAAACAGGAGGAAGAGGTGGGAGAGAAGAGAAACAAGGCCCTTGGGTTTCCTCTCCTGGAAGAGATGTTGTGACACCCGACTACGCAGCCAAGAAAGACACGTTAGCCTGAAGAGCTGACCGCGGAGAGCCTCTTACTGCCCCACTACCCTTGCAGCAATCCCAAGCCCTTGCCGAAAGCTCTCACCAAGCTCCCCTTCCCTCCCCGGGAGCTTCGGAGCAGCCATGTCTGGGCCCCCACTGCAGGAGCCCACAGGGTTGCTAATGCCCATCGTCCACGCAAGCTTTGCAGCGCTGGCTGCGCAGCGGCTTTTTCCCCACCAGGCAGAGAGCGACGCCAGCGGGAACGTGTGCGGTACCTGGCGTTTCCCAAAGCAGGTCATATCGGCTGCCATTCATCTTCCAGGGGTGCGCGGCTCTGTGGGCAGAGCTAGAGGAGTCGGGTCCTCGGGCAGGGACTGCTACGCAGCGAGCCCCCGGCGGGCTGCAAGCCGCGAGCCATGCCCAGGGCGAGCGCCGAGGAGCTGCCCGGAGCGCGGGCTGCAGGGATCAGCTAATCCCTTAATGCTGGTCACAATGAGATTTGATTGGGAGCAGGAGTTTGTGCCGCAGAGCTACAGGTTTTAAAGGGTCTGGCCATGGCCAGGATGGGAATTATAAGGTGGCTCCAGGTCTGCACGCTGGGGTTGATGGCCGTGCTTTCTGGGCCCCCTTTCTGAAGTGCCCTTACCGTGGTCTTTGCCCCACCATCGTGCTGCTGCCATGCCAGGAGGTGCAGAGTTGCACCCGCATCTCTGGGAAGTGTGCCTAGATGCACTTCACAGCAGCACTGGGTCCAACTCCCTGTCTGGGGAAGAGCTGGCAGCTTTTGTTTTAAAATGTTTCTATATAAATACTCATAACACAATAGCCTTGTGAAACACCCTTTGTCTCACCTTCCTGCATTGTGCAGGGAATCAAAAGTTACGCCATTGCCATTGCAAAGCCCTGTGAAGGGAGATGTGAAGATGAAGAAGGCAGAGCCGAAGAAGTGTTCGAAACAGTCTCTGTGCAGCCTCTAGCGTTCTGTCTTTCAGATCCCTCGATAGCTGTGCAAATGATTTACCCAGCCCTGGAGCGATCAAGGAGCTCCCCTGAGAGCCTCCGTGGCCGCTTGGAGTGTGATGCTGGCCAGGCACTGTCTCCGGCTCTCGAAAGCCCGCACCCTCCTCTCCTCTTCCACTACCAAGGCGTTGCAGCAGCCCACGATGCCTGTGGGACCCAGCATGCCAGGCAGGGAGGCTGTGCTGACCGCTTAACCCCGTGCTCTTGTGTCCTGGGCGTTTCAGGTGCCAGGGACTGGCTCTGCAGCTCAGGGCTCTGCTGTGTATCCCAGACTCAGCCCAAAGGCAGAGGATGTACGAATTATGACCTGGGAAACCATCCAGGCTGACATTTCTTAGTAGGTTGTGCACATTGGTTCTCTCACCTCCTCTCCTTCCTACAACGCCCCTTCAAGTCAATGGGGAGTGCAGGAGCCTCCGGTCTGCGGAGCCCGAGCTCTCCACCGCCGCGGTCCCCAGCTGTTTCTTGCACCCAGGACAAGCCCATTAGGAAGAAATGGGATTTTCCAAGTGCCAAACTACAACAGGACCTTCTCTGCCACTGCAATGCTGAATTCTCTATTTCTTTCTGGAGCTACCGCTGCTATGACAGTCTGCTGTTGACTCATTTGGCCCAGGTCCAGGCCGTGAGAGCAGCAATTGCTGAGCTCTGAGATTTTTCTCCTCTGTAGGGAGTGTGTGCTGGCATGTGTGACCCCGCTTAGCCTGGAGAAGTACAATTAGGTGAGAGATTAGAGTGGCACTTAACTGAGTTTTCACATGTTCAGAGCAATGAATTTAATGCTGAAGCAGAGAGGAGCAGGGCACCTTTGCAACGTGTGCTGCACGCTAGCTCAGCCAATCAGGCAGGGAGCTGATTGGCAGGGAGGCAGGGAGGGTGGCCGGGCTCAGCCTCCGCGCCTGGAGGAACGGACCCGGGGGCCACCTCCCGTCAGGAACACAAATGTATTTCTTCCTGCATTTTCCTTCCTTCTCAGGTGGCTTTCCTCCAGCGGAGGCTGCCTCGCCTTTCACTGAGACTAGCAGGAGAGCTGCTTTCTGCTCACCTCGAGCTCTCAGGCCACGAGTGCGATCAATATGGCACGAGCCTGACAGAGCAATGGCCCAAACCGTTCCCCTCTGCAAGCCTCCGCTGGGTTCCTCTTGAACCCACACAGCTTCCAGCAACTTTCTGCAAGCTTCTGATGAGCCCAAGACCGGGGGCAATACTTGGTCCAAAGAGAACCCACTGTTCTGAGATGAAAGCAAGTTTCAGTCTGGCTTTGAGGTTTTAAATGCACTTGACATGATATGTGGGGCCAAGAGGGGCCACCAGAGCTCCCTCCAGCAGGCAGCAAGGGGATGCATACCCCAGGAGGTCCATACTCCTACTGCAGAGGGGGCCCCACCGCACCACCAACCATCTGAGCCCCTCCGCACACTGGAGGTGGGCACCGGAGCAGGGCAGGGCTGGTGGGGCAAGGGACAGCACCACGTGGGCCACCTTCAAAGGAAGGGCCGGAGCTGAACTGTGCGTAACCTTGTGATACCTCCCTTCACCTTTCTGTTTCCACGCTGATGCTTTAATGCCTGCAATAGGGAAACACACCTAGATCAACAGAGATTTCTCCCAGACAGCGCCAGTCCCTGGGCGCACACCCATGGGCACTCCTACCTATGGATGGAAGAGCAGGAAGCACCGAGCTGTGCGCCGGGCATCCATCAGGATGTCTGAGGGGTGGCAAAGCTGCCAGCTGCATCCCCCCTGCAGTTATACCTTCAATTTGGCACTATGTGGATCTGAAGTCCTAATGTTTGCCCCCCAGATGCTGCCTCCTTATTCCACTCCTTTGCTTGAGCTGGTGTCCCGGAGGGCCAGCTGGTGCCTCTCCGCTCCTCCCTGGCTCCAGGGGCAGCCTGCGGCTCTTCCCTGGGGGAAGGACATCCCCCTGCTCACAGACCAACAGGCTGCTGCCGGGGAGGCCGCGCAGCCTCCCGAGGTCCTGCAGATGGACCTGCCCTCGCAGCATCAGCCAGGGGAAGTTTTCCACCCAGCTCCTTCCCTTAGCCTCGCACCCCGGCCAGCACCTCTCCCGGTGGTGGAGCGTTGCTAACAGCAGTGATCTGCGCTCCCAGGCTGGGCGGCCGCTTTCCATCAGGGCGCTGGGATGGACGTCGGCTCCCCAAGGGATGGGACCGGGCAGGATGCTGGACTTGTGCAGCTGGCTGGCCACCTGGGGCCACCTAGTAGCCCATGTTGGTGGCCCAGTGGGGAGGAGGAGCAGCAGCTTCTCACCACCCCTGGGCCACGCGGAGTCAAGGCTCTGGGGGACGTGTGTGGTGAAGTTACAAGGCTCTCACTTGAGAACGGGGCAGAGAAATAACCAGACTCTGCAGGCTCCATTTAAGGCGCTGGGTCATAAACGCAGCGCTGTGGCTGTCATTTATGTGTCAGCAAACACGTCGAGTGGGCTCGACTATTGATTCTGACTGTATAAAAGAGTGTTGTGCTACTTGTTCAGGTTTGCGCAGGTTTTACAGCTCTTGTTCTGAGAAGTGCTCATGTATTTGGTTTTGCTCCTTCCTTCAGGTCTATCTGTTGACATTGGCGCTCTTAAACAGAGTGCTGGGCCCTGCCAGGAAGCTGAGTGTACAGCTCTCCTGCGCTTCCCACTTTCCCAGGGGTTATCGGCTGTAAAATCTTGCACACGCCCCTGGCTGGGAGCAGGAGGGTTCCCGCGTGAGGCAGGTGAAAGGTGCCTGTTGACTCCCCGCTGGTGGGGTTTGGGTGCCCTGGGTTTGGCAGCAGGAGTGGAGTGAGCTGCACTGAAGGACAGGTTTGGGGATATGTGGGCAGAGCCGTGGGGAAGGTGCTTTGGGGGGCTGCTGGCCTAGCCAGCCTGGGAGAGTTTAGCAAGGCAAGGGGAGACCTGGCAAATACCTAGCTCAGTTAGAGCGTGGTGCTAATAATGCCAAGGTCATGGGCTCGATCCCTGTATCGGCCACTCATTTGAGGGTTGGACTAGATGACCTCCAGAGGTCCTTTCCAACCTTACCAATTGTATGATTCTGTGGGAACTAGTCCTGGAATTGAAACAAATCTTTTGGGGCAGAAACTGAAGCACAGGAAGTTCCGCCTGCATGAGAGGGGGAACTTCTTCTCTGTGAGAGTGACGGAGCACTGGACCAGGTTGCCCAGAGAGGCTGTGGAGTCTCCTTCTCTGGAGATATTCAAGGCCCGCCTGGATGCAACCCTGTCTAAGATGCCCTAGGTGACCCTGCTGAGCAGGGGGGGTTGGCCTAGATGATCTCCAGAGGTGCCTTCCAACCTTACTGATTCTATGATCTGTAGGGCCATGATGAAAATCAGCGCGTGCTAACAGCCAGGGGAAATGGAGGTACAAGGAGGTGCAAGCTCTGCAGAGTGTTGGTAGCGAAGGAGACGATGCATGTGAGGTGACCCAAGGCACGAGGCCAGTGGTGTCTCCCGGCTCCCAGCTCTCTTCCTTCGCGTGCAGGTGCAGAGAGCCTGCAGAGGCTGGTCGCAGAGCTGAGCTTGGGCCGCTTGTGTGGTTTGCTGTGTTGCAGGCGTCAGACTTGCTGGCAGGTCCAGGTCGGTGCGCTGGAGGTGGCTCATGCCCCTTGGCATGACGACGAGCCCCCAGAGAGCCAGCAGCAGTTACCCTGCGAAGCTCCCGCAGGCAGATCCCGGCCCCTCGCTGCACTACTCTGCAAAGGCACCGGTGACACGCGGGACCTGGTTGCTTGTGACCCAGCTGGGGAGAGGGGGGATCGCGGTGTTTGAACTGCAGCTGCCCCGGCCTGAGAGGCACCGCGTTATCAGAGGCTGTAAAGCACGGGTCCTTCCTGGGCCATTTGCATGCGTATCAACGGATTAGCCCCAAGCAGGCACCGTCCAGCTTTATTTGCAAGGCCTGCAAGAAAACACTGCACTTACTCAGCGCTGGCAAGGGAGGGGAGAAGGTCACCTCTCATCCTCTTCCCATGGTGGAGATGCCACCACAGGCTGAGCCTGTGGGGACATCTGGTTGCTGAGAGGGCTTGAGGCCAGTCTGAGCTGTCCCCACCAGGCTCCCCTGGCCGCTGGGCTCCTGGCACCCACGCACGCAGCCAGAGTCCCTCTAGTGGCTACGGCATTTTTGGATAGCAAATCCAGTCCAGTCGTGCAACCTACGGCTTTTTGGAGCCAGTGTTTGTTCCCTGCAGGTGACTCAGCTGCTGGCATCTCTCCATAGCTGGTAGCTCCGAACAAAGTTGCTTCTCTTCCGCCCACTGTCCAGGCGAGGTCCTTATTTTTTGAGACATATCTTTCTTTCCTGAAGGGATTTACTAGGTAATTTCTGTTGTTGATGCTTAGGCTGAAGCTTGGACACAAGTCATTTCTGGGATTAATTCCTTCTGAGACCTGGCTTGGCTCGAAGGTCCTGGTGGTGCTTTTGCCCAGCCTGGGCGAGCAGAGCTGTCAGATTTGGGTTTATGACACAGCCACTGACTTGAATGGCAACATTCGCCATTTCCACAAACATTTCTGCCTGGAAACTTGTGTGCTTGACTATTCGGGGAAAGCAAACATTGGAGAAGGGGCCTGAACACAGACAGTCATGCCCTTTCTTTCGCGGTATTTGCCCAGCGCTACATCCGACACCAGCCAGCCGAGACGCTGCCAGACGTGCCCTCGGGCACCCGAGCGCCCGCCAGCAGACCCAGGGCATCCTTTGGCGGTCCGTCCTGCCACGGGACTTTCCGCAGAGCCCGGAGCTGCCAGACAGCAGAGGCGGGTGGCTGCTGAGGGCAGGGGAAGGCTCGGTGGTGGGAGCGGGATGTGACTGCAGCTACCTCGTCCTCTGCTGCTGGCCCTGGCGCTGCCCGTGGCCCCTTGCAAATATTGCCGCAGCTAAGGCGAAACTGCCCAGGTTTTGCAGTCCGCAGGACCACCAGCACTCGCCCCCTCTTTGTGCTCACTGTAAATGAACGTCATTTTAAAACAGTATTACAGGAGAAGGCAGCTACTAGAATAACCGGGCATGTTCCCAGGCTTGGGTGAACCTGGGCAACAGGCCTCCACTTGCCTTGCAGAGCTCAAAACAGGTCTCACGGGCTCCTCGAACTCCCTTCAGCCTCGTGCTGAGTTTCCCTGCCATAGGTAACGACATTCTCACTCCCTCTTGTAAAAATACCAGCATATTTTAAAGCGGAGCCGAAGCCATGTGCTCCCTGGTGCGATAAACCATGGGGGCGAGGTGCTCGCTGCGGCGCAGGGAGGGAAGGGGGGATGCCGATAGCAGCCTTCCTGCAGAGTGCAATGCTGCCCCAAGGTGGAAAAAGCTCAGTTGGGGTCTTATCCAGTAGAAATGTTTGAGAAGTTTCCAGTGATATGAAAAAGAAATACAAATTTTGCTTTGAATTGTCCCAAAACATTGGTCAATGTACCAAGCGTGGTCAACATACTATTTCACTGCACATTTATTGCAATTTTTTCTTCAACCTATAAAAACCTAGATCCATTTTGAAATGAAAAACCAATTGTTTCATGGTGCAAAGTAAAAATCTTTCAGAATTCTGCCTCCTTTTACGTTCCCTGGCTGAGAATTCGCCAATCTGACCAAAATGCCTCAGCAGCTCTGAGGTCTCCCGCTCCCGAGCTAAGCAGCACCGCCGCGCCCCGGGCTCCCCTCCCGAGCTGCTGCTGCGGGAGCTGCCGGCACATCGGGGAAACACCAAGGGATGGCGTTGGTGGCTGCGCTGGGATTAAGGCGAATTGCCCTGGCCTTGCCGGAGTCTACGGGGAGGATAAAAGCGGAGACAGAGGATGTCTCCTCCGCGTCAGCCAGGAGCGAAGGCGGCGGCTGGCCCCGTCCTGACCCTCTGCCCCTGCCCCGCTCCGTCTCTCTCTCCGTCCTGACCCTCCCGCACACCTCGCTCTCTCGCCTCCCCCTCCGGCTTTTTAGCATTCCCGGAGCCGGTGGCTGACACCACCCAGGGAGCAGTTTCCATGTTATGGCCTGTCTTATCAGGACGCCAAGGGTAAGCTCCCGTCTCCCTGCTTGCAGCGAACCAGAGGGCACCGGGAAGGACCGCGGGGAGCCGGAGAAACCCTCGCGTCCTTCCCACGAGATGCGCTTCTGTGGGAGGAGGCCAGGAGCCCAGGGCAGGGCGGATGGGGAGGCAGCGTTTTCGCAGGGTTGCTCTAGCGCCCCGGGGGAAACACCCTGCTCCGTATCCGCAGCTGCATCCCCGGCTCCAAAACACCCTGGCTGGGATCGGGCGCAGGACGCTGGTACCAGGCTGGACACGGCCAGGCTCTGCGCACCGCGGCGGCGGTGGCGGCACCGCTTCGCTCACGGGCCCATCTGCAGCGCGGACGGCCGAGGCCCGAGGCCGCCGTCAGCAGCAGACCCCGGGGCGCCCGCAGCCCCGCGTGGGTGCCCTGCATTTCTCCCCGAGCTCAGAGCAGACGGACCCTGCTGCTGCAACACTGCAGGCAGACGGAGAGACGGAAAATACCTGAGACCCAGCTGCCCGTCAAAAGAAACTCCAAAAATAAACTCATGCCACCGCAGCAGGCTGAACCGTCGCTGAGCGCAGCCCCGCTGCCCCACGGCGTGCCGGCCAGGCTGCACCGCGCTCCCGCTCCCCAAGCCCCCGCCCGCCAGCGCCCGCGAGCGGCCGGCGCTCCCCGGTGCCGCATCCCAGCCAGCCCTTCCTCCACCAGTATTTGGATAACTCTTTCACCCGTTTCATTTATGAGGACTCCCCTCCTTCTGCCAACAGTCTGGCTTTCCTCCTGCTTTGGTCTCTGAGGCCCTTCTTTCTGTTTTATTATTTCTTTTTTTCCCTCCCCCTCGCGAGGCGCCGGGCTTGGCGGGCCGTGCCTGGGACGGGCTGGTGCCCGGCGAGCGCCGGCTCGGCGCGGGAGCAGGGGGCGAGCGGCCCGCAGCCCCCAGGCTCCCCGCGCTGCGCCGCTGCCGGCTCTGCTCAGCCGCCCGTTTGCTTTCTCGCGGAGAAAACCAGCTGCGGAAATATCTGCCGGCGCCTGTTTGAAATCATCTGCGCGCTGAGGCTGGCAAACGGCTGCCTGTGTTAAAGCCAGATGTGAGTGGACGTAACTTAATCATAAGTGATTAAATAGCTTGTTCAGCTCCCTGAATAACATCTGTCGGGTAAAGCTGGCTGCTCCCTGCAGAAACGCGGGTGGCTTTGCGCCCCAGGACAAACCAGTATGCAAACACCCTGAATTTGGGGGCATCCGGGCCCTGCTACCTCGCACTGCCGCGTTTCCCAGACTGTGCTGACACCGTCCACTGGAAACATTCCTTCGTCCTCCCCTTCTTGTGCAGATTAGGCACAAATCAGGCCCTGTTATCCTAGTGCCTTAGCAGTGGGTCTACTGTGAGGAGCAGGAGCAGGAGCAAATTATTTGGCCAGAGGGGAGAACTGCTCCTTCCTGCAGGATTAGTCATCCGGGGCTCCAGCCTGAAGGATGCTCAGCGTCCTCGCCGGCTGTGCCAGCCCGGACTGCGATCACGCTCCCAGGCCTGCTGTAGTTTTCGTTTTACTCATTAACAAGCAGCCTTGATCACACAACGTCTCCTCTGACGCTCTCGAAACAGCCCCAGGTGGACTCAGACCGTGGCCTGAACCGAATACCTCGATCCAGACAAAACACGAGGCATTTTATTTCAGTGCCTAGCTTCACGCGAGAGCTCCTGGCCTGCCCTGGCTCTGCGGGGCTGGTGGGGCTTCCACACGCGGCAGCAGCCCGAGCTCCGGCACGCCAAGGACGTACAAATGAGCACCTGGGTAAAAATGGGCGAACCTTAAGCATTTGGTAACTGTCTTACTTCTCGTGCTCCACTGCAGCACTCTGCTCCTCACTCGCCTCAGCACGGCCAGCGATGCCGGCCGCTGGGACGATGGGAGCACATCAGACCTGCGGAAAGGAGCGGTGCCACGGACACGCACCGCGTCCAGACGCGGCCTCGCCGCGGGGCTGTGCAAGGCAGCGATTTGAGCCCCGAAGCAAAGCAGTCTGGAGAGGAGGCCCCTAACCATGGCTGTGGCTAAAGAGACGCCAGGCCAGTGAGCTCATGGCGTACAGGTGCGGTGTTGGGCTGAGGGTGGCGGGGGCAGCCCCTGCCTCCCGCTCAGAGCACGATAAAGTGCAGCCAGGCTCCCTTACGGGACTTGGGATCTTCAGAGAAGCCATCACCCAAAACACAGGCACGAGCAAAGCTCGAGCAAAGCTCAAGCAAGAGGAGGCCTGTAACCGTCCTGGGGATGGTGACAGCACACGTGATGGCTGGCATGGACTGGCAGAGCTGTGTGTGTCTGAGAAAGGTAGTGCAGGAGCTGAGAGAAGAGGAGCAGAGGCCAAAAGTACAGATAGGAGAGCCATGGTGGCATGACGGAGAGCCACGCTGGTGTGATGGAGACTCTCGTAAGCGCAAGACCTCATCTCCAGGAGCTTCACGCCTGCTGCTGGGCTCCGGCTTTCCCGGATTGCTCCGGATGGTGCCAGCACCAGCCCCCTGCCCTCGCGCGGGAGCCACAGCACGTGCCCGCCTGGCCTGTCCCCAGAGCGTGGCGGTGGGGTGAAGACAGCTCTGGGAGGGGACATCCGTGCCCCCGGGGGCCGCGTGTGCCTGGCGGCAGCTCACACCTGGCGAAGCAAGCCAGCGCGGCCCGGGACCGGCCCCCGGCCCCGGGCCGCGCGGGAAAGGCCTCGTGGGCACGTCCCTCGGGGCCCAGCGTCCCGAGAGCCGCGCGCCGCGCCGGCGGGGGCTTTGCGCGGGCGAGGGGCGAGGCTGCCGTCCGCCCCCGCGGTAACGTCCCCGCTGGGAAACCCTCCGCCGAGCCCCGGCCGGCGGCCGGCGGCGGGGGGAGACGGGCTCTGCCGCCGGCCCGGCTCGCGCGGCCTGAACCGCGCGCGACCTTTGCGTCCTGAGCCGGCTTGTCCGGTCGTTTCAAAGCTGCGCCGACTCCTGCCGAAACCTGCTCCCTGTGCCGAGCGCAGCAGGCCCTGTGCTACGCTCGGGCCGCTCGAGCGGGCTGCTGCCTCTTCGAGTGAAATAGCGGGAAAGAGAGGCGAAATATATATATACACATATACACGTATGTATTTACGTATATGTATATATATAAATTCAGGAGCCCTCTTTCTGCATCCGTCTCCGGCCTTTGCACGTGGGCGAGCCGGGGCAGCCTGGCGGGGCCGGGGCCGGGGCCGGGGCCGGGGCGTGCGCGGCGGGCGGGCCGGGGCGCGGGGCCGTGCCCGCGGCCCCGCCGGAGCAGCGGCGGGGGAGACGGAAATGCTGTACTCACCATATGGAGCCTCCATCTTAGCGTTTAGCTGGGTGCTTACATTGACCATGTCTCGCCGGCTACTGCTATTGGGGACTTGGGGTGAAAAGCAGAGAAAGTGTGAGAATAATAATAACAATAATGAAAAAAAATAAATAAAAAAGTGTCTATCACTAAGGAACTAGGTGAAGGCAGGAGGGAGTGCGGAGAGGCAGGGCAAGGAAACCTGCCTCTCCTGTTATCTTATTGATTCGCTTAATCAGGGCTAATGTGGGTGGAGATGTTAAATAGTAACCAAGCTCTTATGGAAACCAATCTGCAAGGTGCTGGTGCTGTAGCTATAGTAACTGCTGCCAAGCTAGAAACTCAAACACGGCTTTTCCCGGCCTGTTTTGGGGCTCCTGTTTCCAGCCGGTGCCAAGGCCGGGGCAGCCCCCCGGCCAGGGGGGTTTAGTCCTGCCCCGGCTGCGGGGAAGAGCCGAGCGGAGCGCCGGGCGGCGGGGCAGGCAGGGCGGCGGCAGGCGCCGCGCAGCTGAGCCGCCACCGCCGCCACCACCGCCGCCACCGCCGCCGCCACCGCTTTTATTACCATCGCCAGCCGGCGGTGGGAAAACAGAGGCCACGACGGTGCGATCGCGCGTGCGACGGTGCAATCGCACGCGCGAGGGTGCAATCGCTCGTGCGAGGTTCCAGCTCTCTCCTTTTGCAGGTGTCTCCTTGCCAGGCGCTTCCCCGCGCTCACCCCGCGCTCGCGGCCACGGCGAGCTGCCGACAGCCGCGCTCCCCCGCGGACATGCGTGTCCGGGAGCCCGGTCCCGTGTTTGCAGAGCCCGCGACATCTGTCTCCGCTGCCGGACGGGCTGTTCGGAGAGCAGGAAAGGCACATCCAAGAGGTGCTGCTGAGATGGCACCAAATGCATGAGAGTGCCAGCCTTGGAGCTCCAAAAACCAACTTGCAGCAGCGCAGGGTCCGCCTGCGTCTCCGTGGTCTGGTGGACCTCGGGTCCTCCTTCCAGCCGCTGCCTGAGCCCTCCAAACCCAGCAGCCTGGCTCGGGCGAAGGAGGTTTGGAGCTCCCCCGCTCCAGCCAGCCCTATTTCATCTCAGCACCTTGGCCCTGGGGAGGCCAGGGCATGGCCCAGACCCCGACCCCAAGGCTCCTCTCCCTGCGACCAGCCTCGGCGAGTCCCCAAGGACCCTAGAGATCTTCTTCCCCACTGCTGCACAGCGAGGGGGAGCCAGGCAAGGCCTCCGCCGTAGGAGCCACCTCCCCCCTTCACCCAGGCCGGCCCCAACAAGGCATTTTCCTGCCTGAAAGCCCGTCGAGACCCGTTCCCGTGGCAGAGCAGCTTCGACGGCGTCCCGGCAGCGCTGTCCTTCTCCCACACGACAGAGCAAAGCACCCGGACATCCCCCCGCAGCGGGTGCCCTGCCGCCGCTGCCCTCGCCCCCGTACCCCCTCCCAGCGCTGGGCAAGCGCGCGTCGCTCTGTGCTGCACGAGGGACGGCGGAATGCAAGGACAGACAGGAGCACGGGGGTCTGGAGACATCTTTATTGGGGTGCTGGGAGCCAGAGGCTGGAGGGAGCACCGTGGGGTGCACCGGGCCCCCCCCAACCCCACTGCTCCCCTGCGGCGGTCACCACGACAGGAAAGTCTTGGAGTTTATTTACAGGGACCTTCTGCCTTACCCACACGATGGGGCGGTGGGGGGAAGCCCGGAGAAGCCCCACGGGGTGGGAAAGGGGGCAGCCAGCCACCAGCCCCTCCGCACCCAGCGCTCCCTGCCGCCTACCCCCACCTACTTCCCGCAAAGTCGGAAGGAGCCGGACATTGCGAGTGCTCCCTCGGGAGGAGCACAAAAAAGAGAAGCCACGAAGCGACAGCACGGCCATCTCCTACGCGGCGTGGGGACGAAGCAGGCTACGCTAACCACGGGGGCGTGCGGAGCCCGAACTGCCTAAAGCCTCCTACAGCAGCCAAGAGGGGACGGGAGGGGGCTGAGGGAGAGAAAAAGCAGCTTGGAGGCACCAGGGTTATAAATAATTCTGGTTTTATACAACCCTTGTCCCTGGGGACTTCTTCTCTACCCGCTGCGCCCCCAGTGCACCTTGCCGCCCGCTGTGGAGCCGCGGGCTGCCGCTGCAGCCCTAAACCCAGCTCACTTGGTTGGATTTGAGTCCCGTGAAGCACATGTTGTTGCTGCAGACCCCGCCGTAGCTCGGCGGGCAGGCTGAGCACGGTCTCCCCACCTTGTACGGCGCTTCTCCTATCCAGTTGCCCCTGGAAAAGAGAGGAAGGCATTGCCTCTGAGCGGTGCCGCCTGCATCCGAGAGGAATTTAGCTGGCTTACAACTGCCTCCCGGGCTGGGCACGCCAGCTGAGGATGAGAGTGGCAGCGCGCGGGTCTGGGGCTCGGGGCGGCGCGGGGGCGGCGCGCGGGTCTGGGGCTCGGGGCTGTGCGGGAGCGGCGTGCGGGTCTGGGGCTCGGGGCGGTGCGGGGCAGCGCGCGGGTCTGGGGCTCGGGGCGGTGCGGGGCAGCGCGCGGGTCTGGGGCTCGGGGCAGGGCGAGGGCGGCGTGCGGGGCTGGGGCTCGGGGCTGTGCGGGGGCGGCGCGCGGGTCTGGGGCTCGGGGCTGTGCGGGGGCAGCACGCGGGTCGGGGGCTCGGGGCGGTGCGGGGCAGCGCGCGGGTCTGGGGCTCGGGGCTGTGCGGGGCAGCGCGCGGGGCTGGGGCTCGGGGCGGTGCGGGGCAGCGTGCGGGGCTGGGGCTCGGGGCTGCGCGGGGGCGGCGCGCGGGTCTGGGTCTCGGGGCGGTGCGGGGGCAGCGCGCGGGTCTGGGGCTCGGGGCAGGGCGAGGGCAGCGCGCGGGGCTGGGGCTCGGGGCGGTGCGGGGGCAGCACGCGGGGCTGGGGCTCGGGGCAGCGCGGGGGCAGCGCGCGGGTCGGGGGCTCGGGGCTGTGCGGGGCAGCGCGCGGGTCTGGGGCTCGGGGCTGTGCGGGGGCGGCGTGCGGGGCTGGGGCTCGGGGCGGTGCGGGGGCAGCGCGCGGGTCTGGGGCTCGGGGCTGTGCGGGGCAGCGCGCGGGGCTGGGGCTCGGGGCGGTGCGGGGCAGCGTGCGGGGCTGGGGCTCGGGGCTGCGCGGGGGCGGCGCGCGGGTCTGGGTCTCGGGGCGGTGCGGGGGCAGCGCGCGGGTCTGGGGCTCGGGGCAGGGCGAGGGCAGCGCGCGGGGCTGGGGCTCGGGGCGGTGCGGGGGCAGCACGCGGGGCTGGGGCTCGGGGCAGCGCGGGGGCAGCGCGCGGGTCGGGGGCTCGGGGCTGTGCGGGGCAGCGCGCGGGTCTGGGGCTCGGGGCTGTGCGGGGGCGGCGCGCGGGTCTGGGGCTCGGGGCTGTGCGGGGGCAGCACGCGGGTCTGGGGCTCGGGGCGGTGCGGGGCAGCGCGCGGGTCTGGGGCTCGGGGCAGGGCGAGGGCGGCGTGCGGGGCTGGGGCTCGGGGCTGTGCGGGGGCGGCGCGCGGGTCTGGGGCTCGGGGCTGTGCGGGGGCAGCACGCGGGTCGGGGGCTCGGGGCGGTGCGGGGCAGCGCGCGGGTCTGGGTCTCGGGGCTGTGCGGGGCAGCGCGCGGGGCTGGGGCTCGGGGCGGTGCGGGGCAGCGTGCGGGGCTGGGGCTCGGGGCTGCGCGGGGGCGGCGCGCGGGTCTGGGTCTCGGGGCGGTGCGGGGGCAGTGCGCGGGTCTGGGGCTCGGGGCAGGGCGAGGGCAGCGCGCGGGGCTGGGGCTCGGGGCGGTGCGGGGGCAGCACGCGGGGCTGGGGCTCGGGGCAGCGCGGGGGCAGCGCGCGGGTCGGGGGCTCGGGGCTGTGCGGGGCAGCGCGCGGGTCTGGGGCTCGGGGCTGTGCGGGGGCGGCGTGCGGGGCTGGGGCTCGGGGCGGTGCGGGGGCAGCGCGCGGGTCTGGGGCTCGGGGCGGTGCGGGGGCAGCGCGCGGGTCTGGGGCTCGGGGCGGTGCGGGGGCAGCGCGCGGGTCTGGGGCTCGGGGCTGCGCGGGGGCAGCACGCGGGTCTGGGGCTCGGGGCTGTGCGGGGGCAGCGCGCGGGTCTGGGGCTCGGGGCGGTGCGGGGGCAGCGCGCGGGTCTGGGGCTCGGGGCTGCGCGGGGGCAGCACGCGGGTCTGGGTCTCGGGGCTGTGCGGGGGCGGCGCGCGGGGCTGGGGCTCGGGGCTGTGCGGGGGCAGCGCGCGGGTCTGGGGCTCGGGGCAGGGCGAGGGCGGCGTGCGGGGCTGGGGCTCGGGGCTGTGCGGGGGCGGCGCGCGGGTCTGGGGCTCGGGGCTGTGCGGGGGCAGCACGCGGGTCGGGGGCTCGGGGCGGTGCGGGGCAGCGCGCGGGTCTGGGGCTCGGGGCAGGGCGAGGGCAGCGCGCGGGGCTGGGGCTCGGGGCGGTGCGGGGGCAGCACGCGGGGCTGGGGCTCGGGGCAGCGCGGGGGCAGCGCGCGGGTCGGGGGCTCGGGGCTGTGCGGGGCAGCGCGCGGGTCTGGGGCTCGGGGCTGTGCGGGGGCGGCGTGCGGGGCTGGGGCTCGGGGCGGTGCGGGGGCAGCGCGCGGGGCTGGGGCTCGGGGCGGCGCGGGGGCAGCACGCGGGTCTGGGGCTCGGGGCTGCGCGGGGGCGGCGCGCGGGGCTGGGGCTCGGGGCTGTGCGGGGGCAGCGCGCGGGTCTGGGGCTCGGGGCGGTGCGGGGGCAGCACGCGGGTCTGGGGCTCGGGGCTGCGCGGGGGCGGCGCGCGGGGCTGGGGCTCGGGGCTGTGCGGGGGCGGCGCGCGGGTCTGGGGCTCGGGGCAGCGCGGGGGCAGCGCGCGGGTCTGGGGCTCGGGGCAGCGCGGGGGCGGCGCGCGGGTCGGGGGCTCGGGGCTGCGCGGGGGCGGCGCGCGGGTCTGGGGCTCGGGGCGGCGCGGGGGCGGCGCGCGGGGCTGGGGCTCGGGGCGGTGCGGGGGCGGCGTGCGGGTCTGGGGCTCGGGGCAGCGCGGGGGCGGCGTGCGGGTCTGGGGCTCGGGGCAGCGCGGGGGCGGCGCGCGGGTCGGGGGCTCGGGGCTGCGCGGGGGCGGCGCGCGGGGCTGGGGCTCGGGGCTGTGCGGGGGCGGCGTGCGGGTCTGGGGCTCGGGGCAGCGCGGGGGCGGCGCGCGGGTCGGGGGCTCGGGGCTGTGCGGGGGCAGCGCGCGGGTCTGGGGCTCGGGGCTGTGCGGGGGCGGCGCGCGGGTCGGGGGCTCGGGGCTGTGCGGGGGCGGCGTGCGGGTCGGGGGCTCGGGGCGGTGCGGGGGCAGCGCGCGGGTCTGGGGCTCGGGGCAGCGCAGGGGCGGCGCGCGGGTCGGGGGCTCGGGGCTGTGCGGGGCAGCGCGCGGGTCGGGGGCTCGGGGCTGTGCGGGGGCGGCGCGCGGGTCTGGGGCTCGGGGCGGTGCGGGGCAGCGTGCGGGGCTGGGTCTCGGGGCGGTGCGGGGCAGCGCGCGGGTCTGGGGCTCGGGGCTGTGCGGGGGCGGCGCACGGGTCTGGGGCTCGGGGCGGTGCGGGGGCAGCACGCGGGGCTGGGGCTCGGGGCAGGGCGAGGGCAGCGCGCGGGGCTGGGGCTTGGGGCGGTGCGGGGCAGCGCGCGGGTCTGGGGCTCGGGGCAGGGCGAGGGCGGCGCGCGGGGCTGGGGCTCGGGGCTGTGCGGGGGCGGCGCGCGGGTCGGGGGCTCGGGGTGTGCGGGGGCAGAGCCCCAGCACTCCCTTACTTGATGGCGTAGTTGCACACCAGGAACACGGCTCGGCGCCACGTGCTGCCCCACACCCTCATGTTGGCGCAGGTGTTGACGGCACAGCCCAGTCTGTTGGAGGTCGCCCACACCATCTGCGGCCGAGACGGAAACCGGAGTTACGGAGCCTCTCTGGAGGCCGGGGCTCGCAGAGCCGGCCTCCCGGAGCCCGCCGCGGAGGCACCCCGGAGTGGGGCTTGTCCCACCAGGGAATGAAATCCTGCTGGCCTGAGTTTCTCGGGTGAGATGCTGTGGCCACTTTGGGCCCTGTTTTGTCACTTGAGTGTGATTTTTGCGTGTCCCTTTTTTGCCTGCAGGCAGAGGCTGGGGCGAAGGCTGGCCTGGGGCTCGGCCGCCGGGCAGAGGCAGCGCGCCGGTAGTTAAAGGTCGGCGGGCTTTGCCGCGCAGCGGGGAAGCAGAGGGAGGTTTTCCGCCTCGTCTTGGCCAGGCGCCTGCTGGATGTGCCGGGGCAATGAAGGGGCTGCATTCACGGGGAAGCCAGACGTCGCCGCACGCTAAAAAGCTGCTCTGTCGCGACGGCGTTGATTCACGACCAGCAAGAGCAGCGAGGGTTTACTTTCTTTTTCTTCACAACCTTTGAGGTGCTATTGGGGTACTAAGGAGCAACCGAGGGCAAAGCAGGGGAAAAAGTTTTAAAAAAAGGTTAAATGTTCCAGCCAATTGGCCTAAAGGCTGAGCGAAACCGTCCTGCAGGGAGCGGCCGCTGGTTCCCAGCCTCCCCCTCCCCGGGCACCTCCGTCCTCTCCCGGGGGTGCCGGCGCCGCAGCCCGGCCGAGGGGCCGAGGGGCCGAGGGGCCGAGGGGCCGAGGGCAGCGGCGCGGGCGGCGGCGCTCACCTGCGTGTAGTGGCTGCACACCGCGGCGCTGCATCTGGACGGGCAGCGGGGCCTGCACTCCCACGGCTGGGGGAAGGAGTAGTGCTGCTTCTCGTGGTACCACGATTTCACCAGATCCACGATAGAGCGGTACCTGCGAAAGGGCGCACAGGCGAAGCCCCGCTGGTATCCGGGTACCCCCGGGGCTCTGAGGAGCAGGAGTTTCTAGGAGACACCCCGGAGAAACACGGGGGTTACCCGTGTTGGGACATGCAAGCAGGAGAACTTCCTCCTCCTCCTCCTCCTCCAGCTCCCAGAGGAGAGGTCCTGGGCGAGAGGAGGGGCAGGAAGGCTGCGGCTCATCCTCAGGGAGCGGGGAGAACAACGGGGGACGGAGCCAGGCATGACCCGTGAGGCCGGTCCGGAGCAAACGTGCCGGCGGGGAAGGGTGCAGCCGCATCCTTGCACCGAGTGCACGTGTGGCCGAGGACGGAAGCAGCCTCTTGGAAGGCCTGGCCCTCTCCGGAGATGTCCGAGTGCTCAGCAGCAAGCTGGGAGACCACGACCTACGTTCTCCCAGTGTGTGTGCCCCGTCGGGCAGCGAGACGGGAGCGAACGCTATACCCCCAAGCGAGCAGCAGGCAGGCTCTGCTTTCCTGCATTTTCCTGCTGCAAGAGTTGGTCGCCCTTCCCATGGCACCCGTCCCCCAGCTCGCCCGGCTCCAGGACGCCATCCTTGTCCCTGGCCCCGTCCCCCCCCCCCAGCCTGCAGCGAGGTGCTCCACAGCTTTCCTCCCGAGCAGGGGCCGGGCTGGCTGGACGCTGCCCCGCGCACGACTCTGTCCTGCCCTTGGACTTGCGTTTGGCCCTCAGCAAGGGAAATTCAGGACGGCTCGGTTTCTCGCTCAGGGTGCCGTGGGCGCTGCCCTGCCAGCAGTGAAGCGGGGCGCCGGGGGCGGCGCGAGGACGCCGGGGTGCCCGGGGCCACCTACCTGCCCGACTGGATGGAGAGGTTCTGCCCCACGTACTTCATCAGCTGCGGGGGGCCGTGGTCCCACAGGCAGCGCGCGGCCCAGGCCTCCGCGGCCCGGGCGAGCCTCTCGTCCCACACCTGGCAGCGGGGAGAGGGAAAGGGCAGGTGGGGATTTCGGCTGGCTGGAGCCGGGACGAGGAGACACCCCCTCCGTCGGCTCGGGACGGACTCTCTGAGCCACCCCGCGTGCAGCAGAGCCGCCTTGGCCCGTGGGCCTGGAAAAGCACGTTCAGGGGCGGCCACGCACGGCGGAACGGCTCCAGCCGCGTGCAGCAGCCCCCGGTTGCATCCTGCTCGGGCAAAGCACGGTGCCGTGAAGCAATCCAGGCCCCGCGTGCTGAACGCACTCGCCCCTACCCCCTTGCTAAGCGGAGCCCAAAGTCGCCGGATAAAAGCTGCTCAGAGCCCGCGGTGCTGCTGGAGCATCCTGCCGCTGGCACCCGGCAGCGTCCCCGCCGCCGCGGCCGGCCGCGCGCAGCGTTGTTATTCTAACTGGTCGGCACAGCTGCTTCCTTCATGCATTATTTACAGCTCTCTCACCCATCCTGAACTGCCTTGGGGACGAGCCCCAGCCCTGCTGGGAGAGAAAGGGATAGCTGGGGCCTTATCCGAGAAGGCTGCAATTTAGGGCAGGTGCAAAGCGGTGCAGGACGCCCCGGGCATCCGCATCCAGGGCCGCCCCGCTGCAGCTCCCAAGCAGCTCCGCCAGCCCAGGGCTGCATCCCGGTCTCCAGCCAGCGCCGCAGGGCTTTCCCGTCCCGTCCTGTGGGGCCGGTGTGGGAGCAGAGCAGTGTCCAGGGGATCGTGCTGCCCCATGCCCAGGCAAGTGGCCTGGAGCCAGCTGGAGGCAGCCACCGGTGCAAAATCCCTCCCTGCCTTTGGGCTTGATGCGGCAGGTCCTGCCCAGCGCGGCAGCACCGTGGCCCACAGTCGCCTCTATCGCGAGGAGGGGGCCTGGCAGCGGCATGTGCAGCCGGGCTCCACTTCACCGTGGCCAAACTGGGCTCCTGGACACCGCATCACCTTATCTGGACCCAAACTTAGTCCTCATTTTCCTGGCTATTCCCAGCAGACACCGATTCCAGGGAGCACTGGCCCGACTCAGGAAGGTTTAAAGGCATTGCCGGACTCAGGGTGGCTACTCGTTTCCGCGCTCGTGCCCTTTCCTTTCCGCAGCAACTCTCTGCGCACCGGTGTGCGCGGCCTCTCGAGGGACCCCGCGAGCCCAGAGCTTCCCAGGCCAGGTGGCTATGGGCAGCAGGACCTGAGGCTTTCCTGCTCTTCCCTTCCATTTCTGCCCCTCGGTGAACACACCAGGACCCTCCCAGAACCCGGCATGTGCCCACGGAGGGAGAAGGAATAAAATGCCCAAAGCTCGTAGCACCGCAGGGAGGGATGTAACGACCTCCCTTTCCCTAAAACTGCCTTGCAGGCGGTGGCCTTTGCAGCTGAGGACGGATGCGCCACCCCACAGGCTGCAGAAGCGGGTCGGCGCCCGCTCGCCCAGCGCCATCCCGCCCCGTGGCGCCCGGCACCAGCACTCACCATGTACTCCATGTTGGCAGCCGGCGGGGACACCTGCGCCCGCACCTGGTTGTGGTAGTCCAAAATCGCGCTCATGTCCCGGGGGGAGATGTAGCGCCTGCGCCGGTTCCTGGGCACCCCGAGGCCCGGCACGGGGCCGGTCGCCCCGCTGCTGGGGGCGCGCAGGAGCTCGGTGGCGTTGGGCAGCACCAGAGAGCTGGATTTCTGCGTAATCCAGAAGATCAAGCCAGTGACATAGAGGTGCAAGTGCAGTAAAGTCATTATAGCCCTGCTGCTCGAGCGAATCGACTGCTTTCTGCTGAAACACAAAGTCAGGTAAGGATAAGGCAGCTCTCCGTTCCTTACTCCTGGCGTAATCCTGGATCTAAAAGAGAAAAAAGAAAAACAAATGCACCATTTATTTCTGCATTTCACCTGTAAAATCTATTTCTCTAAATATGATGCAAATAAATTTTCATTTTTTCATTTTAAAAATAAATTTTAAAGCTTAGTCTGTCTGATGACCTGTAATTCCTGCCCATTTATCACAGTACCTTCACTGGGACCAGCAGGGAGATATTTGGGGAATTTTTCTTGTTTTTACTTAATTTCAGTGTAAAATCTCCCCCCGTTTTTCCAATTATCACACATACCCGCCAGACAGGGGCTAATTAAGAACATGCTGAGCTGCCAGCGGCAGTCGCCTGCCCTGTAATTTCACAGGCTTTTGGTATGTTGAGTAAATCCCCAGAACAAACGGAAATCTTAAACAGATAAAGGAAGGAACGGCAAGTTTTAAAAGCACCGCCAAGAAAGCCTAAAGAGGCTTTAGCTCAGGGAAAGAAAAATAAATCACTGCAAAACCAGATTATTAAAAAAATAATAATAAACCTGCCCTAATCTGGTCGTCTTTTAGCCGAAGCGCCTTTTCTGCCGCCAGCGAGAGCCCTTCCCCAGCGAAGCCGGGGCACGTTCCCCAGACTACGCTACATACCTTGCGGACCGAGCCAAGAGCAGCCGAGACGCGCTCGCCGCCGCAGCCCGGCGGATTATTGACCTTTGCAGACAACCTGCTCGGGCACATGTGGCGGCGAGATTTAACCTCGCCAAGCGCTGGGCGCCTTCGAGAGCATCTGACGCAGAACCTGCATCTTAACTCTTCCCCCCCCTCCCCGCCCCGGGGAACGGGCTGAAGTTTGCAGAGCGCTCGGCGAGGCGATTTATAGCCTCGCGCCCATGCCCACGCGCGGGCCGGCTGCGGAGGCCGCGGGGGGCCGAGGCGGCCGGCGGCGAGCTGGGCTCTCCCGGGGGCTCTCCCGGGGTGCACGGGGGAGATGTTGCCGGGGACTTCGCTTCCCTCTTCGGACACCCCCAGTTTGGATCTTGCTAGGAAGCTGTCACCAAAAAAGCGAACCCTGGGTCGGGATAGGGATGTGGAGGGAGGATTTTGCCCCAAGAAGCCAACAGTGGGGCTGGCCGCTGGCCAGGAGCCCGAGGGCGACCCCGATTCGGGGCCAACTGGAGCAGAGAGCAGAGCTCTCCCTTCGCTCGGGTGGCTGGGAGAGGACTCGTCGCCCGAGTCCCTAGGGAGTCCCCGGTGTCCCTGGGCCAGCAGCACTCCCCACCTGCAGCGCAGCTGCGTGCCCGGGCCGGGCGCTGCTGCGCAGGGATTTCCACGGGCTGCTCGCTGCAGCCCACGGTGGGCTCTACCCCATCCCCACCACTGACCTGGGCTGGTGGTGCTCAGCCGGGGGTATCCCGCCAGGAGAAAACAGCCCTTCCTCTGCAGAGCCCCGGTGCCCTCCGGGACAGCCCAGCAGATGTCCGGGTTTCCGTCTCCCAGGAGAGGAAATCGCTGCATGAGTCTGAAAGCTGTAGACAGTCCTGCAGCATCAAGTGTATTTTCCTATTACATCCTGAGCAGTCCCAGTCCCCGGGGACTGGCTGAATTATTACAGGGCACAAAAATGCAATGCTGGCAGGCTGGAGGGGCTGCTTGCAACGCCCGTCACATCGCCTCTCCCTCCTGCTGCGCATGGAGCTAGAGTGAGCAGCTGCTGCAAACCGCGCCGGGGATTGCTGCAGTTATTACCCTGAGCCGTGGGGCCACAGCTGGGAGCGAGCGAGCCTGGCATGGAGAGCGAAGGCTCCCGCAGCACTAGAGCTGCTCCGAGCCAGGGCAGACGGAGAGGCCTGGCTCTACCAGGGCACAGGCATGTTTGGAGCTCAGTTTGGCTCTTTGGTGGACTCCCAGGACAAACTACCTTTCCAGAGCTAAGTGGAGACACTGAGGTTGAGGTGCTGAAGCTGAGACCAGAGCTGGTGCCCGGGAAGGTAGGAGAGCAGGCTGCAGGGACCACAGCCTTGTCTCTGGGGTGCCTATTCACAGCAGCACCATGTCACAGCAATCAATGATGCTTTGAACCTCCCTAGAAGGGAAAGACGCTGCCCCTCCTGCACCCTGAGTGCACAAGTATCGTGGCAAAGATAGTAAGCGAAGAAACCTTTCTTGTGTCCCATGGGGAGGAGGGGATGAAAAGTCAAACCCCAGCAGCAGAAGGCAGTACCACAGCAACAGCCTGCCATGACTTCTTGTGCTCACTGGTGGGACTGGGACGAGGAGTGAGGTGTCAGTGAGGGGGTGATGTACCGCCCAGAGACCTCTGAAGCAGAAGATCACCATCACACAGATCTTTCCGTCCGGTGAAGTAACAGAAGTGCAACCGGAGACTAGATTGTGTGTCTCCCCCCCACCCTCACCTCAGCGGTTGCCCCCTCCTCCCATGCTGCTCCCACCAGCATGATCCCTGCCCCATGCCAGGACTGACAGACAGGAGAGGGGAGCACAGCTCCACATTGCTCCAGGTTGAGTTCTGGAGAAGACGTTTCTTGGCAGGGGGAGGGGGTCTCCCAAAGGTAAGGATGACATTTATGCCTAGGTCAAAGTCTTTACAGCAAGGGCAGAAGATGGCCAATAACTGAGTCTGAGTGAATAAAACCTGCAACCCAACAAAGCTGCAGTGCAAAGAAGGTCAAACAGGAGCACTGGGAGGGCTGGATCCAAGCACAGAGCATAAATCACACCCAGATCATGAGCTGATGTGTTATATCAATATAGCCTCAAATGTCCCACTGCAAGACTCCGCTGAAATACTCCCCTGAGTGTATTTTTGCCAGCGCTCAAGCTTTCCTGGAACTGGCTCTCCCGTAAGTGGATCAAGCTGCTAGGAGCCCCGGGGAACGGCTGGAGACATGTGGTGGAGGGATATTTTCATCCACTCCACGCCCAGCATCTGGAATAATGATTGTGCCAAAGCAGAGACAGCGAAACCTTTCCTGTGGACCTGTCCTCAGGGTGAACATCAGGATCAGGGGAGATGGCTCTGGCAACGCGGGAGGTGGCCCCGAGAAGCTGCCACCAGCTGCCCACGGGGCAGGGAGAAGCAGCACAGCGAGACGGTGTTTCCTTGTGAGGGTCCCCAAGGTCCCTTCCAATGTGTCCTGGGACAGCTGCTCCCCGCTGCCACCATTGCATGGAAGTGCCACCAGGACATGTGAGACCTACACATGCCCCACAAGCTGTTTGGCCAAAAGGCAGCTTTGGTTCATCCCAGTTTGTGCTTTGCTCCCGGGCTTGGATACGAGCTTGGCTGAGCACTCAGCCCAGCTCAGTCTGGGCTTCCTCAGGCTTCTTCCAGAAATACCAGTCTTCGAACAGGCTCTGGCCGGGTGCTGGCAGTGGGTGGCCACCAACGTGCTCCATGTACTGTGGGCTGTGTTATTCCTGGCCGTGTGCCTGCAGCACACAGGGCTCTGCCTGCTGTACTGGATGAAACGGGAAAACAGCATTTACTGTAAATTAAGAGAGAAACCGCCTCTGATCTATCAAATCTCTCTTTACAGTAAAGACGGTTTCAGTCCCAACAGCTGAGAAAGACAAGCAGGGAGCAGTAAGGCTGGAGCCACGGCCACAGCTGGGGCACGAAGACGCGAGCTCAACAGCCTCCGCTAGGCCCCAGTGGGGACTTGTCCTGGGCAGACTGGGAGGAACAGCTGCCAGCTCCACATCTGACCTAAATGCAAAGTGCACACAAGGGTAGGAAGGGCTTTGGGGCTGTTTTATGGGGAATTTTTTAATATGATTTATTATTTCACAGAAGACAGAGCCCTGAGAAGTCAGTACTCATCCAGCACTGTGAACTGTGCATTTCTGCCTTTGAGAAAACAGCTTTTGTTTCCCAAATTGACGTGTGTTAGACTGAAGGATTTGGAGAATGCAAACCTGCTGCAGTTCCCACTGCCATAAAGGGAGCTGAGCTTGAAAGGATCATGCTTAGAGGCAGGGAGAGGGTTTTGTCTTGGGTGTACATTGAAAGCGCTGCTTAATCAGCGCTCTGCAAGACAATCGGAATTCCAGGAACCGGACGAGGTTTGGTTGCTGCCAGGCGTAATATCCTGCAGCCTAGACTGGCCTGTCTGCCAAAGCACACGCTATCTGCGGAGAGGACCTCGCTGGGAGCCAAGGAGCACATGCGTTCAACTGGATGCAACAGCAGTGCTGGCAAAATCTCATTTTAATGACCATCAAGGCAAAGAAAAAGAGATAAATCACCGGGCTCGCAGAGGAGATGCACACCGGTGCTTTTTAGACCGATGTGCGCAGCCGCTCAGTCTGGGGCAACCCACAGCGCCGCTCACAGGCTTCACCTGCCGCGTTTGCCTCTCCTTGTGGGTCAACCTCAGGCGCATCCAGCACCGGCATGCCAAAGTGATGGACCACGGCTGGGCCCCGTGCGGGAGCGAGCAAGGCTTTGCGCCTCTCCCTGGCCCGCGTGGCACGGTGGTCCCTGCAGGAAGGCGTCGCAGCCCCGCACAGCAGGGCTCGCCGCTGCCGGCGGGGCGGACGAAGGACTCGACTTGCTGATCGCTGTTCCTCTCGGCCCTGCCCTGAACAGCTATGACGGCTCCCAGTCCCTGCTGCCGACCCTGGGAGTGAAGGAAAGTGGGCCTTTTGATGGCTTTTTGCATCAAAGAGAGAGAGGGGGGGTGACAGCAATTTGCTGGTACAGCCCTGCCTGCTTCTCAGCCAATATGTGGGAGACCCAACACCTTGGTGTCACCAGGTAGGGGAAGTATTTAGCCTTCTGATAGCACCATGTCCACATGGCAGAACTCAAGAAAGCCAAAAATTCACACACAATTAGAAAGTGCCAGAAAGGCAATGCCAGAGCAGAGCTGGGGTCTCCTGGTGACCAGCAGCAGGTGCCTGCAAGGAAGGGGGAGAACTCAAAACGGGCAGCTGAGAATGAGCAACTCCTACAAGAGCTGTCCTCTTGGTCCTACTCATCGTCCAAGACTGAGATGAATCTTGAAGGACTTCAAGGTCATCCTTATCATTAATTAGGAACAGCTCCTTGTAAATGATGAATCTCTTTCTGAATTATGCTGAGCCTTAAAGGAAGTGCTACAGAAAAATCAACGCTCGTGGTGAAGAGCTGACATCCCAGACTGTGGGAACAGTGGGATAAAATCACAGGTGCCATCAGAACATATTTTTGCCCATATGCTGGACCACCGCAGTGGGATGGGCTTTTCCAAAGGATATAAGCTTTCTTCATTAAAATAAAATTTAAAAAAAAGTTTAATAAGTATTGAATGCCTTCTCCCTCGTACCTCAGGTGTCTCAGAAACAGGGCAAGTTTCTCAATTGAAAATTCACAATTTTAATAAAAAGTGATTTAAATTGTGAATTTTGGTCATCTGAACTGTTCCTAATGCACACTGTTAAAACCTTGGAATAAGGTGTCCCGAAACTGGTTTGGCAGAAGTGGGTTCAGAGTATAAAACCAAGCTGCAATGCAACTGAGGTAAGTAAACATCTTTCTGTTCTGCTCCGTCCTTGGAGACCTGGTGTAGCACTGAGTGCCTGCCACCCCTCAGCTCTTCACGGTCTTATCATGATATTTCACACTGTTCATCTCACTTCATCTCCCTGCACCAACAGAGATATTTCCATACCCAGGAATGTGCTTTCAACTCACAAACGTAGCACATTCAAATCAGGAAGAAGGCAAAGCTGGGAACAGATTCCTACATTTATCACTAAATGAAAGCTTTTTGCTAATTAGTCTTCCAGGTCTCCATGGAATTTCTACCATGGACTTCCCTTGCTCCTGTTGCATGCACTAATATGATGGGTTTAGTGAGGGACATGGCATGAGACTGTTTACATAATGCTCCAGAAAAATATTTGATCTTTGCATCTATAAATACACGAACCAGGCTCCAGGCTGCTGGAACACAACAGACATGCTAGCCAGAGTGGTCGAGAGCAGAGCAAGCCCCACAGGCTGGAGGCCCATATCTTTTCGAACAGTTGGTAGCTATGCCATAAATTGCAACACTTCAAGCATTACAAGAACCCTTGGAGTAAACTTGAAGCAAGATGTCCCATATGCATTTGCCAGAGCTTACAGGTTTATTTATTAAGGGTTGAGTTACAGATTTCTACTGGATTTTTTCCCAACCCCAGGCTCATGCCGAATCTCGTTCTTGGAGACTGTCTCCTAACACATTTGGGCAGCGATCGTGTCTCACTGTGGGCAGCACTTCTGCTGCTTCTGGCCAGCTGGCAGGCAACAGTGCAGCATAGCTTGTATACTACCAGCCCCTCAGGGAGTGAACATTTCACCTCTGCTGTGTCTGTAATTACTGGATGGTGGGGAGGGAGGAATGTCCGATCCAGCCGTGGGACACAATAAATCCAGCTGCCAGCAAGACTCATGTCTGGGGCACCACATTCCAGACAAGTGGGGCCGCTGCTCCCAGACTGACCATCTATCAGCAAGCCACAGCATGGTGCCCAGTGCTGGATAGGTGGTTTTGAGAAAAGCCCTCCTGGAAATTCACTGTCTGGCTTGAAGATGGGAAGGAGAGCTATTCCACCTTGTCCTTTTTAGTGCTGTACCACATGCCGAGAGGTGCATATGCACCCCTGCCGAGAGGTGTATATGCAGACTCCTGTCCCCCGTTTTGTCCTCCATCTGACCATCTGGGTTCCAAATCTTCTTGCCCTGCATGAGAATTGCAGTGGGAGATGGAAGTGTGATGTACTATTGGTCCAAGACTGTCCCTAGCAGCATAGCTCAAAACTTAGTGAAACTGCTGGTTTTCTTGTAACCTCCAACCATAGCAGCTGATAGCTCTTCCATACCTGGGGTAACAGTCAGTGGCATATGGACCAATATCTTCTAAAACTGGAAATGTTCTTTCTTTACTGCTGCTAGAAGGCAGTCAAACTGGAGAGGGAAAACAAAAGCAACCTACATGCATACATTTCTCCCCTAAATCCCATCACCTCATAACAGTGACTTGAGCCTGTTTAACTTCTGTCTTTGCCTCCCCTTGGCTCATTTCTTCAATCACTTCCATTTCTTGACTGGATGAATATTGTCCTTAATACACAGTCAAGGGAGCAAGGAACACAGCTGGGAGATCAGCAATCTGTAAAAGAAAGTATAGGTTGGAGATGGCCAAATCGCATCCAACCATTATCTCAACTATTCAAGGCATCATACCCCACCTACAACAGCATGCTAACTCAGAGTTAGCTTGAGTCTTTCACAGACTAACCCATTAATAAATGCGAGATGCTTCACTACTCCTTGCTGCCCTTTCCATCAAAAAATCACAGACATTGAAATTACTTACTGATTTTTAGGACTGTATGCAATCCATAGGCATTGCTATAATACTTATGCTGGAACAAGTTGGGATTGCTCCTGTGCCAGTGTGGACATTCCCAGAGTCTTTCATACAATGCCTCGTGGCCGCCTCTAGATTAGGTGAGATGTCCACTCATAACCCATCATTTCCGCTTGCATATTTGCTAGGACATGAGTAAAGTAAAAAATAAAGGTGAAAAACCCTCTCCCATTTTATATTTAGCGTCGCTGCTGAGCTCTCACAGCAAGCAAGGAGGACCGCAGGCATGAGTGCACATGTCCCTGTGGTTCTGACCACCCATGGCGGACTCAGCAGGCGGCAACAAGCAAGCTTGCCCACAGCCCAGCTACCAAATCCACATTGCCTCAGCTCTGCAAGCTGCTGTTTGCTCCTGTTGTTGGTGCAGTGGGCCAGTTCCTTGATAGGATCCTGGGTTTCACTACTGCTAGCTGCAATTGTGGTTGAAAATGTGGCGGAACTAATGCTTTTGTGGAGCAATGTAAAAACCACTTGCTTGGGGGTATTAACTAAGGTAGAAATGTCCAAATGCTGTCCATCAAAGGGCAAGTCCAGCAGGCTAACAGGATCTTAAGTGATCTCTTTAGTAAATGGGTAGGTATTAACCCTGGAATTGACTTACAGAAACCAGTGCTCCCCATGGTATCCCATGGCACTGTCAGAGCTGTGGTCTCCACCAACAGCCCATGACTTTGTGTTAGGAAGCTGTGAAGGCCACTGGCTCCACCCAGCCCCAAGATATAATTGGAGCCTTTGAAAAGTGAGAAATTTTTCCGCAATCTCTAGAAATAAATGTCTCTTCAAGTTGTATGGTGTGGAGTGTAGTTTCCTGCAAAGGTATTTTTTACAGTAACTAGACTAAATTTAGAAATCCACTTAACAAATAACATGGAAACTACTCTCAGCACAATTTAAAAGAGTCACTAGTTCATTTGCTGTTTGCTAACGAAGCATTTTTTTTATCCCACTGCTGTGAGTGTGTGATGTTCTCACCGCGTTCTGCCAATCTGAGAAGAATCTGACAGGTAAGTGAAAACAAGTGCCCATACGACTCAGAATCAGCTGAGACCAAGACATTAAAAAATGAGAGCGAAAAAACAGTTGTGACCTCCTTGCTATCCACACACAGAGCTGGTGCCAAGACACCCCTGTCCAGAGCAGCCATGCGCCCATGATGCCCCTCCTGGAGGAAACAGCACAGCCTCGCTGCCTCGTTGCACACCCACAGGCTCCTGTGCCAGCAGCAGCTCTCAACCAGCCCAACCTGCGCACACAGGATTTCTGCCGGCTGATTTCTGTGCATTTTTTTAATGTGCATATTGCTTGGTCTCTGACTCTCTAGCTTCTGGTCTCCATGGTATGAAAAACATCATCAGTCCTTTTATATAGGGACAGCGTCAGTGGTCAGTCGCTGGGCCCAGGTGCCTGGTATCAAAGAGTCCGAGCAGGAGCTCCCCATGCCCTGTAGGGTTACCAGACCCTACCAGGCAACTGCCGCTTTCTGCTGCTTTTCTCCTGGGCAGCTTAAGATCACTCCAGTGTGTTGGGCTGGCTGCAGCTCCAGGGAGGAACTGCTCTGACATCCCACCACTTTGTAAACTGCTGCATCTGGGTTTCATAAGTGAGTATGGAGAGAGCAACCAACAGTGACAGCAACCATCTACCTGTTCCTGCAAATGCTTCAAAACTCCCCCAGCATCAAGGCCAGAGCTAGGGTCCACAGGGTGCAAAAGTGCACGGGCAAAACCAGCTTGCACATAACATATCATCCCAGGTTGTCTCCAAGGAGAGCTGAGATCATCTCTTTTCCGAGTGTCTGACACGGAAAATGCTACCTATGTAATGGTTGGGAAATTTTGCAGCTCCAGTAAAGGGCTGGATCAGCTACTGTTCTGGGGGCTATCTGATCAAAGCTCCGAAAACCCAGACCCAGCAAAGTGAAGTCAGGACACCCTGGCAACCATAACATGTAATTTTCTTGCTTGGAAGGGTGTGTGCCTCAGCTTGACTGGAGCCCCTGTGTTTTCAGTTTGTTCACTTTCTTTCCAAGACCAAAATTGAGATAGAAATTGAGCATCTGGCACCAGTACACAGGCGGGTTTTTCACTGCTGCACAGGGAGGTCTTGTTCCCGTTGTTCCTCTTTTTGGTTTCCCTCAGTGCCCCAGTAGGCTCCTGTCACATTTGCAGGTCAGGGTGCCTGGTGCTCACATGCCTGGGCCCCATCAGCAGAACACTGGGAAAAGCCCTTAAACCTCCATCACGACAGCAAGTTTCACCTTCTCTAGCTGCAAAATGGTTTTGCTGCAGAAAAGATTGCTGGTGTTTGTTTGGCTCAGAAAAAATAACTTGTGATAAAAGACACATTTCTTTTCCATCCCATCTGTTAAGAAGATGGAGATGTTTGGCAGCGATTTATTGTTTTTCAAGAATGTAGGGATGGGATCTCCTGAACATGATTCTCACCAGGGCTCTGTCTAGGGCATGTGAGGCCAGGAGAAGGACACTGCTCAGATGGTCATCTATCATACAGAGCCTGTAGGTGACACTAAGGACAGTTCCAGAATCATCAGCTTGGATGATTCCAGTTCTCTTCCCTGCTGAGTCTACGACAACAGTTTGTCCAGAAGAAAATGCCTAAAATTAACCATTAAGAAAGCCTTCCAGGTTTTAAAAACTCAGACTCTTGTGAGAGCAGGAAGGCAATCCAGAATGCAAAGACAGGCACCAGAGTTCACTAGGAGAAGCTAGGTGGGCTGTGGTCACCCTTGCAGAATAGGAGGGCTTTGGGAAAGAAAGATGTGCTTATACAGGCTCACTATGTGTTCAAATCTCTTTGCTTCACAGGGCTAGAAAACTATAGGGCCTGGTACTTCCAAGGCTCCTGGAAGAGAAGGCACCTGTCTGGACCATGAGGGCACTAACAAGTTTTAATGGCCCTGATCAAGCTCACCTGCCCCCCCCACCTCTTCCTCATGGCCCAGGAGCTCTATTTAAGCTCAGCCTGGGGCCCTCAGCCCCCTGCTGTGCTGTGCTGTGCTGTGCTGTGCTGTGCTGTGCTGTGCTGTGCTGTGCTGTGCTGTGCTGTGCTGTGCTGTGCTGTGCTGTGCTGTGCTGTGCTGTGCTGTGCTGTGCTGTGCTGTGCTGTGCTGTGCTGTGCTGTGCTGTGCTGTGCTGTGCTGGTGTTGTTCTCTAACCTTGCCTAGCCATGGGCCTTGCTGATCCAGACCCTAGACTTGTGGACTGGTTTCCTAGCATGACCTTGACTCTGCTTTGTTGCTGTAGACCTGCCTGGTGATCACTAGACCTGATCTGAACCCTGACCTGTGAGTTGACTTCCTACCTTGACCTTGGACCTGCTGTGTCACTGATATTGCCTCATGATCTGGACTCTTGGGTGTACCTAGCCACCACCTCTGGGTCTGCCCTGCTTGAGTGCTGTAGGGCTGGGGGGATCCCTGCCTTATGGGCCATGTTATCCCCCTTGGCTCCTGGTCTCCCTTCACTTAGGGAGCAAACAGCACCTGACTGGTAAGATGGGGTATGATCCTGAAGGTTTTGGTTTCCTGAGTGATGCTGGGTAAATCACTTTCCATGTATACTTCTCAATCTATGTTATTGTGCTGAGTGCTTGTAAAAAGGCTTTTAGGTGTGCTAATTACTGTCATGGTGTGAGAGTGAGGTGTGAACTCCCCCCATACCAAGAACTTAGGTGCTGTCCTTCCAGAGGAATATGGAAAGTTTTTTTAGAAAAAGTAGGATTTCTACAACACTTGTTGGTTTCTGGCACTGAGGCTGAAATGGGCCTCAAATATTTTCACTTCTGAAATCACTTGCTCTACCTGCTCAGGAATTCCCATCCTTGGCTTCCAGTAGAACAAAAGTAGCTTGAAGAACACTTCATATTTTCATTCTTCTGCTCTCCTGTAAAGAGTCCTTGTGAATCTTTCCCAGTAAATCTCCCTTTTCTTATGGGAATTCCAAGCTTGCCCAGGTGGCTGAATCCAGGTCATCAGACTTCTGGCTCCCTAGACCTGAAGCTTCTTGGGTAATGACAGAATCATCCTGCTCAAGGAAGGTCAATGGCTGGAAAAGGAGATAAGGGCCATGGGATGCCTGCAGTTCTATTTTTTCCTTAGTCTTTACCTACTCCCTGCCCCAAGTTTTATGTTGTCTGTACTCAGATATGGCTTTTACAGCCTCTTCTCTGTCACATAAGGCAGTGACTCTAGAGCCTGTAGACATACCATTGCTGCTGCTTTGTGCCAGAGCTAGGTGTCATCTGCTCCTCCTCTGTCTTAGCTCTGCTTTTATTATGGTAGAGTGTACATACTGGGGGGCCTGCATGTGCTTGACTGTTCAAAAAACAACCTTCTGCCTTTTAGACTGCTGTGTAATAACCTCAGGCTGAGCCAAGCACATATGTGAGGTATAAATGAATGGAAATCAAGAGCTCTGATTCCAAAACTGTTTCCCTGGTGATATAAAGAAAGGAGTTATCTAGGCTTGGCCCATGTCAGAAACTGCAATAAGTAGATGCAAACTTTGCATTTGTTCAGGTTCTGTATCTGCTACAAGTGTTTGGTGAGTTTTTTTTTTTTTTAAAGCAGGTAAGAGTCTGAGAAACTTCAGCTGAAGGTCCTGGAGAGATGTTTGTGTTGCTGTCATGGCGTCCCTTTGGAGTATTTGGTGCCCTCAAAGCTGGGAGAAGTGGGGCAAAGCCATGGAACAGGGATGCAGAAACTCAGCAAGAAGAGCCAAAGATGGCAGTAAGGAACTTGGCAATGTCTTGTTTCCATGTTGGGCCATCAAGGAAGGTTTTTAAAGGGAAAAAGAGCAGTAAAGAGCACAGTGATCTTATGGCTAATTGGTGCTTAGAGCAAAAACAGATGAACAGACTGCTTTTGGTGCATGGCCTGTATCACACAACCCCCTTCCTTCAAGAGACCAGAAGACTGCCTTCACTGTCATCTACCCCTTTGTCATCACTTT
Source organism: Rhea pennata (assembly GCF_028389875.1). NCBI lineage: Eukaryota > Metazoa > Chordata > Aves > Rheiformes > Rheidae > Rhea > Rhea pennata. The sequence goes on from NC_084678.1 coordinate 7,719,007, forward strand.
CTTCCTAGCATGCTCTGTTCTGTGTTCTCAGGAACTAAATACGGCTCTGGCTCTGTCTATTTGATTGCAAGCCTCTCAGTGAGGCTACAGCTCCCAGGAGTGCAAAGCTTTCTGCCTTGTGCTGTGGAACGAACAGCCTCAGGGAAACATGCCCTTAACCAAGATGTCAAGGAGCCCAAATCTATCTTGTGTTTAACAACGGTGGCCAGTTGATAGCAGCAGTGGGGACCTGGAATATTGGAGGTGCCTGGGGGGATGTGGCTGGAGTCAAGGCAGCGGCTCTTGTCCAAGTATCACTGTTTCAAGGATACAGGCGTCAACCAGCTGATGTGCCACACACTGTTCCTCCATTTTGGTCCTTGCTTATCCTGCCTGCTAGCTCATGATGTTGCTGTCTTCTGAGCTCTGAGGAAAGATTTGAACATGCTTCTTGATATAAGCAGCTTTTTTCCATTCTGTTTCCTTTTGAATGTTTGTTGCTGCCTTCAGCCATAGTGTGTCTGCGCACCTTTCACAAGTGCACTGAACATGACAAGCACCTGTTATGGAGTGCATTCTTCTAGCTGCCCTGGCCCTGAAATGTGTGCATGCTATGTAATGATTCAGTAGCATTAGGCTTTTTGCAGAAGTAAATGTGACTGCCTTGTGCTTGCATTCAAGAAGGGAGCACTTACGAGGAGTGTTTGCTGCAGTAGGATCTGAGCAGGTAAGTGGGGTAAGTTTGTTTTACCTGGGCAGTGGAAGTCCAATGTGCCCAAATACCCCCTGCTTCAAGATGAGGCCTACAATGACTAGGGTATCACAAAAGTGTTTTGGGAGCAGGCCACTGGACTTGGGAGAGAAGAACTGAGACTCTGAACTTGGTCCAGTGCATGTTCAGTTGTGCGCACTGGTTCGTGGGCCTGTGGTGTTACTTTGCTTTGAGCATTAGTCAGTCTGTTTTATACTGGGATGTATTTCCTTGAATATTAAGAAGTGACTGAGGCTGGGTCACTGTCCACAGCTAAACAGCAACTGCAGAAGCTGTTACTTGCAAATACTGCCCTGTGGGAGCTTAATGTCAACAAGAAGTCCAGGAACTCTCTTAAATTGTGGACTCAACTGACTGGCAATGATTTTGTTTCAGCCCAAAGATTGAAGCATGGCTGTAAACAACCCAAAGTGTTTTCCTCTGCTCACCAGCGCTACCTGTGTGTGGTTTGGGCTCTCCTGCATGTGGCAGGATGAATAGAGTTGTGTGTGATGGCAGCTGGCTGCCAAAGGAGCCTGTGCTGGCTGACTGGTGTTTGTAGGCTGATCCCAAGTTAGGGGTGGCAAAGGATAATCCCTGGGGGTTTCCACACCACAAAGAGACGACTCCTACGTGGTGCAGAAGTACCCCTCAGCCAGCCCTTGAAGAGGCTGGTGCTTTGGTGCATTGCCTCAGTTCCTAGCTCCCTCAGACAGGATGTCTGTGACTACTGGACACCTGAGTGGCTGTCCCAGTGGTGCACAACTCCCTCATGCACGTGTGCTTTGACTTACCACAGATGAATGAGAAAGTATAAATACATTGTGTGTATGGGGGAGGGAAATACACAGAAAGATATAGAAGGAAATCAAGTCTAATCAAAGCCTTGGAAGGACAGAAATAGTGACTTGAAGTTTAACTGAATACACCCAAAATGGGAGCAATTCTCTCTCCAAGTGGAGATACGTTCCCTGTGGACTAGCTCTTCTGGACCAAGGGAATCACTGACACGTGAATCCCTGAAAATCTTGGGATTAGGACAACTCATCTGAGAATAAATATCTTGTCTGATGCTCTGAGTGCTGGCAGCTCCAGAGACCACGCTTTTCCGTATCAGGCCTTTGAAGTACAGGTAGATGAGCAGATTAGTGCATCTCTTCTGAAACTTTGTACTTGGGCTGTATCTGCAAAGCAAAACAAAGGTTTGAGTGTGCCTTGTGCTAACATGTGTGCTAGCATGACCTTGCCTAAGAACGGAGAGTAATGATGAGGAAATGTCAGGGGACAAACTCGTCAAGAAACCTGGGTTTATTAGGGATGATAAGCAGCTAAAGACCCTCCTGCCTTGTCTTTGCTTCTGTTGTTAATACAGTGTGCCTTTAGTAGTAGTAGTATTTTAAAACTGGCCTGTGTAGGCAAGCATCATACAATCAAGCTTTCATTTTGCAGACAGATGTCCTGGTGTTGGTCACCACAGATAGCCCTGGTAGGTAAGAAGATGGAGTTGTTTAGTGAATGAAAGGAAGGAGCCCATCTGCATTACGGGACAGCAAACACTGAGGTCACGGAGACAGCTGTTGCTTTTGGCATGTCTTTCTCTGCTCCAGTTCACTTCTATGCTTTTCTGCAAGTGGCAGACATGGAGTCTGGTTTCACCCTGGCATCCTGGCTGCTGCCTGTGCATTGCTGCTGAGCCAGTCTCTTTGCTCTATCACAGAGCTGAGCTGGCTGCAGTGGTCTGACTGCCCCATGCCTGGGCACACGCTGCAATGAACCTGGAGGAGCTGTGTGAGCTGGGCAGAAGGTACTGTGCCTTGGCTCCCAGAAAGCACACAGCTCCCAAGCTGCTCCTTCCCCTTGGCGCGACACTGCGTGCCGTGTTTGTCCTGGGACAGTGGTGCTGGCTGGCTCCTGGCAGCACAGATGAGAGCCAGGGGATAAGGCACCCTCTGGGCCTGCACGTGTTTCCCAGCTTGACTAGTTAAAGCCCTGATGCTTCTTTCTGTTCCTGTCACATCTGTCTGCAAGACTCCTACTGTTGAAAGAAATGAAGGGTGGTGTTGCCTCAGGATCCACGTAGAAGCAGAGTGGTGCAGCTGCTCAGTAGCTGAATGTGGACTGGGAGATGGGGGTTAGAGCCTATCCATATCTGTCAGCACCTTCTTCATCTGAAGCTCAATTGTTTCTGGTCTGTCTTCCCTTTTTTAAGCTGTTTTCACTCCTTGCTTTGAAGTTCCCTCCATTTCCAAAGGAGAGATGCATTAAATCCTGCTGAATACTTATCTTTGCAGCCCCCTGCAGAACAGATTTTTTAAAAAAGTATATATGGACACAAAATACTCCCAAGGGGCATGACTGCAGAAACCGGTCTGCTGCAAAAGTTCTGGGAGCAACAGTTCTGGGAGCGAGAGCTGAAGTGGTGAGGGGTTCGGACCTGGGGTTCTGGGGTAGGTCTCACTGTCAGTGATTTGCTCTCTTAGCTGAGCAGAGAGGAAGCATCCCAATCTGTGTGGTTTCCCAGGGGTCATGCTTCAACTGTGGTGCTCTGGCTGATCCTTGGCATTTTTCTTCCCTCTAATCAGAAACAAGTTGTCACTGTGCTGCCCAGCAGAGTCCCCAGAGCATGTCAAAGCCAAGCTGAGATGAAGCCAGTCCTGGGGACTGCAGCATCTCCCTTATGAGGAAAGGCTGCAAGAGCTGGGCCTGTTTAGCCTGGAGAAGACTGAGAAGGGATCTTAGCAATGTCTATAAATTCCTTGAGGAAAGGTGTTAAGAGGATGGGGCCTGACTCTTCAGTGGTGCCAAGCTACAGGACAAGAGGCAACAGGCACAAACTGAAACAGAGGCAGTTCCATCTGAACATGAGGCAAAACTTCCTTCCTGTGCGGGTGATGGAGCACTGGAACAGGTTCCCCAGAGAAGGTGTGGAGTCTCATTCTCTGGAAATATTCAAAACCCACCTGGACACAATCCTGTCTAGTGTGCTCTAGGTGACCCTCCTTGAACAGGGAGGTTGGACTAGATGATCTCCAGAGGTCCCTTCCAACCTCAACCATTCTGTGATTCTGTAAAACTCACTTTGCACAGCTAACACCTCGGACTCCTGAGTGTGCATTGGGGAATGACAGTCTGGATCTTCACAAATTAATAAAAAGGTTATGTGATGCTGTATCTTGTGGTACTGCTGGCTCACAGTGACCAGCGTTAAAATCTGTGATAACAGGTGGGAGACACAATGTGCTTTCTTCTATGAACAGCTGATATGAACCTGGAGTAACTAGTATGAATGAAGTGGTTATAAAAATTACATTAGCTATGCTAAGAGCGGAACTGGTCCTCTGGCCTTCTCTGTGGATGAGAAGAAAAGGACCTGCCCATGGAAAATGGACCCTGCCATTCAACATGTGGGAGGATGAGGACCCTTCCAGTTTGTACAGCGTGCTAAGGGGGGAGAGCTGCAGGCTGCTGTGTTGTAGATTTTTGTGTCCATCCGTGTCCTGAAGTGGTTCAGTAAATCAGTACAGCTCACCCCTGGCCTGCCAAAGCCCGTACAGCTGTCTTGTACAGATGACTGTTGAATCAATGAGGAAGGTTAATAGATTCTGACAAATATTTACCTGTTCCTCTGAGTTCACAAAAACCTCACTCCAGCCCAAGCTTTGAAGTAGAGTTCAAAGCCCCAACAACACTGACATCTCTGGGGCTGTGAGCTCTCCCTGATGTGCAAAACTGCTGCTCCGTGAGGATGGGAAGCAAGCTGCTGGCTCTCCTCAGAGAGCACCTGGTGCTGTGCTGGCATCTGGCATAATCTTTCACAGGGTCCTGCCGATTCCTCCACACTGCCAATTGTTCAGGGCCTATGTTAAAGAAACAGCCCAAAGAAAGGGTGTTCTCAGCAAAGCTGAACACACTTCTCATGTATTTTCCCTAACCTCTGAATTATGTCAACAGAGATGGGATCGAGTCATATATCTGCGGTGTGTTTGTATTTTTTAAAAAATAGCTTGTTTGAATTGTACAAATAAATACTTCTGAAAAAGATTCTTGTTTCTCTAAAGGAAGCTGGTAAATGCTCTGATTTCGTTACAGCACTAGGATTTGGCTTTAATTTTATATTTTACCAAGCTTAATGCTAGGGGTTTTTTGTTTGTTTTTGTTTTTCTTTTTTAATTAAAAAGGAGTGAGAAAGCTGTTTATCCTAAGAGCAGATACAGTCCAGGCAGTGGCAGCACAATTTTTCTTTCTGTCCACCTCCTTCTCGGGCTGTAGGTAGAATTTCCATGTGCCTTCAGGTACCAGCCTTTCTGCCAAAGTACCACACTAAGAGGTGCCACTGAGGACAGTGGCTTTGTAAGACAGATACCTGTCCTCTCTGAACAGCCCTGAGACCCAGCAGTTAATTTCCCACTGCTAACAGATGATCACCCAGTCATCTGTCAGTCTGGACCTGATTTACACTGACCAAATGGTGGAGCCTTCCATCCCTTCATCCCACCTTGTTAAGGGGTAGAATGGAGCACTGTATCTTGGGATCCATTCTTGGCAGCATGGGACCTGCTGCCTCCATCAGAGCTGAAAAGCAACCACAATTCGTTCCGCTTCACGTCAGGGAGCTGGACTGGATCACAGTGGACCAGTAATTGTCCTGCTTGTATCTGATGCCTGACAGTCAAACCGCATCAGAAACTCCATAATAAATGCTTCATGTTTAATTGGTCCTTCTGAAGTGTTTAATCCAAATTGCTGTTCTCTTATACTTGCAGAATGCACGTGGGACCTTCCCTCTGAGCAGCCAGGAAAGCTGAACGGCACACCACAGCAAAGCAATTGTTTCCTAATCTGTCCAGAAGCTAAAGGAAACTGTCTTGGCTGGAAAGGACCTGTGATAAACCCAGATCTTGCGGCCCTGGCACCAGCAGAGTTCTAGCTTCTTTGTGGGGCAAAGCATTTCTTCGCTGGCCAGTCTTCCCAATAGCTGAACTGAGGCTTGCTTGCCATGCACCTTTGCAGTCATCTCACTGTCTTTCTCCCCATCCTGTCTTTCAGGTACCACCTCTGGTTGATTATTGCATAGTGACAAGCTCCACGACCGCGGGCCTCCTCATCTCCTGGTCTGACAAAGGTCTAAGTGTGGGACAGAGACCTACAGGGAAAGAGCACGGGCGAGGCAAACAGGAGACGTTCAGCTTGCTGAACACAGGAAATCAATAGGTAACGCACTGAACAAATCACTTGTAAAATAATAATAATTTGTTCTATTAATTTAAACTTTATAATGCTATCCAAATTAAGACCATGACAATAGGTCAACTGGATATTCAAAATGCCCTGTAAATTTATTTTGTAATTATATTTTATCTACAGAGCATTTCAGTAGTTGTTATTGCCAGGGGAAATTCAAATCACATTACATTTCATGTAATTAACCAAGCCAGTAAAGCTCAGATTAGACATTATGTATATTTGTTAAATTTTGCATTTAATATTTGCAATTATATATTTGACTGAAATAGCCACAGCTGTTTGTTATGTGGTTTGTACTAGTTATCCAGTCAAGAAACCATAAGTGTTAACTTTGGTCCCTGCAGCAAATCAAGACAGTCAGTTCCAAATTTTACATCTGAATATATGATTCTGACTTTTTCCAGCAAACATATGGGCTAAAACTATGCATTAGTAAAGTTTAAAAAGTTCATACATCTGAATTTGAATGAATATTCACAGACTCACAGACCACTTCCTTCCCATATTTGCTCAGTTCCAATAAACAGTAGTTTTTTCCTTTAACAAAACAAAACAAAAAAAAACCCCCACAACTTGTACAACAGAGCAGTAGCTCAAGGGCAACCCAGCAAAAAGATTCATGGAAACTGTTACGAATTTTGCATGATGTTAAATCTGTGATTGATAATCATTATGGAAAGTGAATAAATGGAAGCAACAAATAACACGTGTAGCACATGACCAACAAATGTTAAATCACACCGAACAGGAGTTACTTATGAGTAATGAAGCTGCTTTGAAAGTACTGTCCACTAAGCCTGCAGAAAAAATACACAGTAGCTACCTCCAAAAAACAACACTGAAAATCAAATTATTTCAAATATGCAGGTGTTAGAAAGTGAGGATTTTCTTTGAATATAAAAGGCATACATCATACTGTGCAAAAATGCAAACTGAGCCAGATGTTTTAGCAAGGAGTTATGCACACAACTACCATAGCTGCACTCAAAAGTTAGGTAATCAGAGATAAACATTGCTAATTAAGATCATTTTATGCCCAGATGCATGTACACTTAATATGAATCATATATTTTTCATCTTATGCCCATTTTATCTTTTAATGGGCTGTTTAATTTGCAGTGTAGTAATTACATCTACATCTTTGAACTGTTGCTATTTTTAAGCTTTTCAGACTGTTACTGTATCCCTCTGGAACCTCACAATTATAAAACTTAGAAAGAAACTTAGGAGGGAGTAAAATATAACTGTCCTGATTTCCCGCTCAGGATATGGGAATATAAAGGTTAAGGAGCTTGCCTACAGCTGCAGAGGGAGTTTCTGTCAGAGCCACAAATTAGAACCAGATCCTCTGAATCCATATTCAGGGCCCTAATCACAAGACCATTCTCTTCTGTAAATTTAAACCTGTCATTAGTCTGCTTTGCTGAAATCTGACTGTGCAGAACAAGAAATATAAATATTTTGTAGCAGTAGGTATTAATTGGTAGCTTTAAAGTTTGCACCACTGAGAACTGAATTGGTTCTTTATTACTTTGCCCTGTGTCCCAAAATATTTTGATCTTTGGATACAACCACCAAATATGCTGAAAATTCCCTTCAGCTAAGATCATACCCTTTATTCATTTAAAGAGAGTTTGAGGGGAAATGTATGACCTGCAGAGGTTTTAATGCTGCATCCAGGGATAGTTCAGTCTGTAAAATTACCTGGGGTTAATTTCCATGATTATTTTTTTCCAAAATTCTTGGGGTTTCAGGACTGGGAAAGACCTTTCCTATGTTTGAAGAGCCACACAGGCTGTGCAACACTATTTTCTTCTGTTTCTTGATTCAGCATTTCTGCTGTAAACATACTGTCCATTCACAAGTGAGTAACCCTTAGTGGTGCATACAGCAGGAACAAGCCAGGGCCTTGTGTACAGAGCATCCCTTGCCACTAGAAACGGGCAAAAAAGATCCAGGCCCATGTGCTGGGAAGGCTGTCACACCTGCCCGAGAGAGATGTTCAAAGGCACTGCTGATGCATGAAGGAACAAAGCAGCTCTTATTCAAGCTGACAGTGAACAGAGGAGGCAGCAAAGCTGAAAGCACTGAAGTTGAAGGACACTGTCTCAGCAGAGGGCCAAAACTATCTTAAATTTCAGGCTTAAGCTCCCATTAGGCAAAGAAAATACAGCACAAATTATGCTTAGGAAGCACCTTTCATGCAAACATCCCAGCACACTTAACAATCAAACTCAAACACAATCAATCATGGTGATGTGAGCAGAACTCACCAAGGAAAACAGAGAGAACAAGTGAGGCTTGGAAAGAATGAGTGGCACCGCCACTAAAAGCACATGGTTTCCATATGATTTTCCTTTCTCCCACTGTGGGAGTAAGAGCGGGCAGCTGAGGTAGATGGTCCCCTGGGCTGAAAAGCAGGCAGAACATGATGGATAAGCAGATGCTACTGGGGTTGAGGAACCCTCTTAAGCTGGGAAGAGAGCAGGTCTCCCAGGTCCAGATGGGCAATTATGGTGGGATATCTCAACTCCATCAAATGTCTGGCCACAGGCTGGCTCTGCCTGTCCTGCAGGGCAGTGGGCTCTGTGAGGAGGAGGCGCAGGTCCAAAACGTTATTTGTGCTCTGGTGTCCCTAGGAGAGAGATTCAGTCTCTCTCTAACACAAAACCTAGTGCAGGTGTCTGGAAAAGTGTTCTTTGGAGTATATCTTCCCTGAAGTACAGACCAGCCTGTAAGGACCCACCTCAGCCCAAATTCAGGTCAGAAAAAGAACCAAAATCACTTTTTTTTTTTTTTTTTTTGGGGGGGGGAGGGGGGTAAAAAATTGTGTGACTTTTCTTTCTCCTCCACACACCTTTCTTTGGTTGCAATAGCGAGCAGTGGACTTAGAAATCCCATAAAGAAAAGAATCCTCTGCCAAATTCAGGAGACTTAGTCTGAACTGAATTCTCAGCTCAAACAGTCAAGCTCCTAGGTACTTCTCCACAGCAAATCCCCAGACCTTTCACAATTTTTTTAGTCTGGAACAGCTTAGAGCTGGAAAGCATCCTTGCTAGGACACTCATGACAACTGAAGTTCCCACAGGGTTTCATCAAAGGATTGAACAACGAAAGCTCCAGCAACCCATTCTGGGCATGGCTCTAAGGCATGATCAGCTTTTCAGTAACGACCTTGCCTCCTTGTGACAGGCAACATTTTTGGAGAGTGTCTAGCACAAAGAACTTGTGAATTGCAGCCTCCTGATATTACCCAAGAGACTGTTAAACCGCAGCTGCATATTCTGATGCAACATCATTTACTCAGCATCTAAGTGACAGCAGTCACAATGCAGCACCAAGAGTCTGAACCTAATGTCACAGACTTGCAAAAAACAAGAAAAAAATAAGAAGGTCTGAATCTTATTTTCACACACACATCTTATTTTAGGCACCCAAATCTGATGTACAGTTGTCCCAGGCTCCTGACAAGATTTGCTAAGGCTCAAGTTCTCCCTCCACTGCCTGTTTATTGAGATTAGGATGACTAGGTTCCTAGATTAGGATCCTAAATTCTGCAGAAGGTATCCTTTCCACTCAATTTCCCTCATCTTTGGATCAAGTGGTCAAAGTGAAATAGACCTACAACAGAATTGCTGGGATGAGATAAATGCATTTTCTAAGTAACTAAATGCCTTAAAATAATAAAACATCAACTCAAAGCATCATTGTTCTTGCTCCAAAAGTACCTTACATATCATGGAACTGTAGGAACAGGAAAGATTTCCTCCCAACCTGCCACAGCTCAGGAGTAAGGACATTCTTACAAGGTGCATTGGATCTTATTTCAAACCTCTGCTCAGGTAGATGGGATCTGCACTTTCACATCACATGTCCAAGTCAGTGCCCTGAGCTTAACAATGCTTAACAACTCCTCTTCAACTCTGTAAGTGGTGCTACATCCTCTAATACCTCTATTTCAGTGCATTTTGAAGGCAAAATGTAATTTCTCAGTGAAAGAGAAACAATTTGAGGGTTTTGGTTCAAATTAAACCTTTAGTTCAAACAGAAAATCATTATGTAGTCTGGAGTATTTCAGCTTGAATCAGGCAGTGATCTGGTTATAGAAGAAGATTTGAAGGTCAGCCACATCTGCTATATTTCACAAGTTAGTTCTTTTCAATATAACTTTTATCTGTCACAGTTCTACCAGCTGGCTCTGACAACTCTTTGATAATCTTTTGCAAATCCCTCAAGCATATACCCTATTTTCTTGTTTAAGGTGTAAAAGCAGTTTCTGCAGTTTTAAAACACCTAAATTCTGCTTCTCTGCTTTTCTGTTAAGGAAATGTGACTGACTTCTTAGAAGGATTATTGGCTTTGGCTGGTGGCACATGGCAGCAAACACACGGCAAGAAAAATAGAGATTTACTTTAAATCTGCAGGACACCTGGAACCCAGTTGAGTTTTGCTCACTGCACTTGCTAGAATTCATGATTTACAGAGGTAATCCTCAGACATTTCAAGCTGAGCTCAAGATAGACAAATTTCCAGCCTATGCCATCAACTCCATTCATCTGGAACAGGTGCCAAGCTTATGAAATCTTGCTGCAACATGGTAGACTCCACAGCACGCTTCATTAACAGCCAGCCAAGCAGCTTGCCATCTCCAGCTCACAGACACTGAAAACAATCTGAAGATCAGAGACTCAAACCTGTGAGGCAAAGGAAGGAAAGTTTCAAAGGCAGCTGGACTCACAGAAGGGGATTTAGGCAGACAATGCTGAACTCTGTGAAACCTGCTCCCAGGCCTTGTTATCCTCACTCATTTGAGTGAACGCAGCTGTCTGTCTTTTCTAATTCAGGGGTATGATGCTGTGGCTAGAAGTACCAGACGTGATCGTGGCAGTCTTATTAAAAACAACGTATAATAAATTGCCAAATACCATTTACCCTGGATTGCCTTCTTAGCTAAAACTCGCTGTATCTACCAGAGTTTCCTCTATGTCAATTGACTTTGATGTATCCTTCTGCTCTTTCGGCCTAGATGTTGTCATAGATTCGCTGATGATGACTGAAGAAAAAGGCTTTGGAATGCACTCTGGTAAGAAACATTTTCTTATCCTGTCTCTGATGGAGTCTAGTTTTCTTTCTTTTTTTTTTTCTTTCTCATATTTTTATCACCAAGGCCATTGGTATGAATACAGGCTCTTTGTTCACTTAGCAGTTCCTCTGCTCAGCGCTTTTTATTAAAAAAAAAAAAAAAAAAAAAAAAAAAAAAAAACTCCGTTGAAATGATAGCACCAGCAGCTCAATGGATTAAAAAGGTCTCAAACACCATACGGTGACAGTGAGGCAATGCTCAGACAACGCTGCTTTCGGCTGTGAGCACGCGTGGTGAGAAGTGGAGGAGTCCTAGAGCTCCAGAAACACCTTCTCCCACTACCCAGAAAAAAATCCTGAAGTCCTACTGAATGAGCAAATTCTCAAATTTTCTCTTGAATGTTTTAGCAAGAAATACTCTCTTTAAGGGGAGCCAGGTGCCTGACCCTGGCAGGGATGGGTACCACTTTGCGGCAGAGGTGAATTAGCCTGGTGGCCCACTGAGTGTATCTGTCCTCATTTCTGCTCTGGAAGCAACCGAGCAGGTGGTAAAGATGCAAAAAACCACCTTAGCTCTCATTTTGACAGGTTCCAGTGCGAAACTGAAGTAAACACGAGCTTTTGAGTACACGGTTTACTCTGTGGCGTACACTGAAGACCTCACTAGGTTTAAGAAACGTTTCTCCGTGGCCTCTCGGGTGTGTTTGGAGCCGACGCTCCATTTTACGGCGTTCCACGCGCGCTGGCGGGGACTCAGCCCAGCACCAGGCCGGGCTGCGCTACGCTCGGCAGTCCCGGCGCTCCCGTCCCTTGCTGCGGGACAACGCAGGTGCCAGCAGGCCTCCCGCGCTACTGTCGCGCCGGTGGCGGCGCCGACCCCGGGCCGCTGCCGCAGCCCGCGCTCCCCCGCGGAGCCCCCGCGAGGCGCCGCCGCCCTCGCGCGCAGCGGCCGCGCCGAGCCCGCCCTGCTGAGGGCGCATGCGCCCGCCCTGCCCTGCGCATGCGCCGCGGCGCCGCGAGGGGGCGCGCGGGCGGTGCAGGCGCGGCGTGACGCGGCGTGACGCGAGGCGGCGTGACGCGAGGCGGCGCGGCGGCGGGCGCCATGGAGCGGCTGGAGCGGTGCGGGCGCCGGCTGCGCGCCGGCCTGGCCGCCTGGCGCGTCCGGCCGCGCCTGCCCTGGCTGCTGCTCGCTATCGCCCTGCTCGGGTCCGCTCTCAAGGACGGCGACCTGGTGCCCGAGACGCCCATGCAGAACAAGCGCAACCTGCTCAACGTGTGAGGAGGGCCGGGGGGGCGAGGTGGGATCCTGGGGGTCCGGGCGGTGGCAGTAGGATCCTGTGGGGCTGGGGGGAGGTGCGTGGGGTGGGAGTCTCGTAGGGTTGGGGGGTTCTCCAGGGCGGGGAAGGCCCTATGGAGCCGAGTGGGGCCTGTAGGCTTAGGGGGCGGGTGTGGGTTCCCGTGGGGTAGGGAAGCCCCATGGAGTGGGGCTGGGAGGGGAGCCGCCGCTCACGGAGCAGGGTCCCGTAGGGCTGGGGGGGCCTGTGGGGTGCGAGCGGGGTCCAGTGGGGTTGGGAGTGGCGGTCGCAGAGGGTGGGGGGTCCCATGAGGTGCGAGGGTCCTAGGGGTTGGGGGTGGCCCATAGGTTGGTAGTGGGGGTCCCGGGAGACTGTGGGGAAGAAAAGGAGTCCTGCAGGGCTGGGAGGGTCCCCTGGGGTGGGAGTGGGTGTCTGGTGGGGCTGAGGGTGGCCCTGTGGGGATTCCCAGTCTGGAGGGTCCCATGGGGTGAGGCTCTCACAGAGCTCGGGGTGGGTCCCGTGCGGCTCGGGGAGGGGGGTCCAGTCTCAATGGGAGCTGGGGATGTCCTCGGGGAGCTGGTGGGGGGCAGGGGCGGTGCCAGGCTTTCCTGCCTCCCTTTGCCCTCCCCCGGGAAGGACGGGGCTGCGGTGGGGGGCTGGCGGCCCAGCCAGGCCGTTTGCCTGGGGAAAGGAGGGCATTGGGGGCACATGGCTGCTCCTGCCCTCTGAGAGGGCAGCGCTTAGCGGAAGGTGGCTTTGAAATAGCTCTGAGTCACCTAGAGAAATCTCGAGTGCCACGTGATTGCAGAAGAGAAAGTAAGTCCTTAAGTTAGTGACAGGTTAAGAAGTAATGTTTATGTGCTAGACCTGTTCTTGCAGGTTGCAATGCTGGTTTCTGACTGTTAGGTTTTATGGTCTCACATTTTGTGTAATCTCCAGGACTTGAAGATTTCCAAACCACTGGCTTTTCTTGCTCAGTTATTATTGATAGATTGGAATAGGAGAACAAAGATTTTTTTTTTCCTCTTGTAGGTCCTGGTTAGTTTTGAGTAAACTACTAGTTACTTAATTGATCTAAAACCAAGCTAAAGAAAATAAGTCTTGATCTCCTTTGTGGAAGCAGGATTATTGCAGTTCTTTCCTAGTGGTTAGGCAATGATTTGACTGGCTCACTGGTCCTTTAAAACTGTTGTTTGAACATTTTAAATGGCAATGAGGAAGCTAATGATCTTGGGCCAGTGCACATGTGCTTTACCTGTTGTAGATCAGAAAATAAAGCTAAAATTTGTGTTCTCCCTTGTGGGGGGGGGGGGGGGAATTTGTCACTTGGTGATGTGAGATTACGAAGTGAAACTGATCTGACAGTAAAAACATACTGGAGTTCAATTTTATCATTTCTTTTTAGATAAAGGAAGTCCTCATATACTGAGGGTTTCTGACACAATTTTTTCCCCAAGAAATTACTTGTCTGCTGGTTTGCTGAGAGCAGTCATGTTAGCAGCCTTTCTTGCTTTTAACTGTCTTAATAAAATGAGAACTTTATTTTTAATTATTATTGCATGGCAGCGGCTGTAGTTGCCACACAGATGCCCTTCTACTGTTAAGTGTAAAGAAAGTAGTCCCCAAAATCTTGGGTAAAGCTATAACAGTTTTTGTTAGAGTCTTAATGAAGAAACAAAATTCTCTGTCCTGCATGTTTTTATCTTAGATGCTGAGGTGCATTATAATAAAATAAGTTAAATTATTGTTATGCCTAGCTGTAGCTCAGTCACAGACCAAAATCCTGCTGTCTCTGTTTTTCAAGCACGGATGTGGATAAAGGGGTGACGCACAGTTCCCCTCTCCCACCAGTGGATAGGAAGGAAGGCTGCACTGGGAAGTGCTGATGGGAGAAAGAAGATTGTAGACTACAGTCTCTAGCTCGTGAATAAATGTGTTTGTACCTGCTCCATTTTAAAGCATGGAAAAGGAAAGAACTGAACAATCCTGTCACATCTTAAGCTGGATATTGGCTTGTTATGAGGATTCTGTAGGCATTACAGCAGAAGTTTTCAAGGTGGGTAGTGAATTTGTAGATGAAGGGATTTGTGTATGCTAAGGGAAAGTTTCCTTCCGCTGGAGAGACAGAAAGGAACACGCACATATGTACTATTCTCTTTATAATGTGGTAACAGAGGAGGGATGTCATGGGATGATCAGAGGGAACAGCCAGCCTTTCTCCTGGGCATCTCATTCAGTATTAAGAGGGCAAAGGGTTGTGGAAGGCTTTGAAAGCAAAGATGACTTGAAATGGAGGAGAAGAGAAAATCTGAGAGTCAGAGAAAAGATTACTGTGGTCAGGGTGGCAAGTTAAGAAAAGGTTATTTGCAACTGCATTCTGATCAGGGCAGAGTTGAATGGGTTTGGAGGGTAAAGGCAACTGCAGTAACTGAAGCACAAGTCTGCTCGGCAGTCTGCATGAGAGCTCTAGGTCTGAGGGAGAGCTGCCTGAGAAATAGTTGGAGACTTGGTTGAGGAAGTGTTTGGGTGTTGGCCTGAAAGGTAGTGGAGCAGGTAACCCATAATATTTGAGAAAGGAAGTAATGGGGAGAGGATTAACATTTTAACTATACTGTACTTTTTTTTTTTTTTTTGGGGGGGGGGGGGACATGTGCCTCAGTGAGGTAGCTCTGAACAGTGACTTTAAAGCTATTTATGCAGTCCCACTTAGCCAGCTCGCTCCTGACCCACATGAAGTTTCATACATATATGTTTCTCTTTTGGCTTTTCTGCGGCAGGTACTTTGTCAAGGTAGCTTGGGCCTGGACGTTCTTGCTTCTGCTGCCCTTCATCGGAGTCACCACCTACCAATTCGCCAGGAGCAAGTTCCTCTATGGTCCCACAAAGAGCATTCTGATAGTGCTGCGGCGCCTCAGTGCACTGCTGGTGGGTACTGCCGTCTGGTACGCGTGCACTAGACTCTTCATATATGTTGAGAATCTCACTGGCATGTGCTCTACCTCAAATGAACTCAATGAGCCTCGCCGGCTCTATGCCAACAAGCAGGAATGCCACCAGGACAACGGGATCTGGAATGGTTTTGATATCTCGGGGCACTGTTTTCTTCTCTCCTACTGTGCTCTGATGATCGTGGAGGAAATGTCTGTGCTGGAAGGCTTGTCTGTAGACCAGAACTCTAGGCTGCGTGTTGTGATCAACGGTCTGTTTGTTGCCTTGTGTTTTCTGACCATGATCTGGGTGTTCATGTTTTTATGTACTGCTGTGTATTTTCATGACTTCAGCCAAAAGCTTCTTGGTGTACTGGTAGGTCTGACGGCTTGGTATGGGACATACAGGTTCTGGTACTTGAAACCCTTTTCTCCTGGACTACCTCTCCCACATATTCCTTCGAGTTCAAAGAAATACAGTTATAGCAGATAAAATAAGTTTTTAAAATTTTTGGATTTTGTTTTAAATACTGACATAGTTGAATGTAGGAGTGGTTACGATATTTCCACTGTAAAGAACAAGGTGATGAGCTGGGGAAGAGAAAATCAAATCTTGACTAGCTGATCCTTCACTGGCTGGCAAATAGTAATGATCTGTTTCCTGGTGAGGAGAAAAACTGGTATTGCAAAAAGGCAACTCATATTTGGGAGTTACTGTCTGTGGTGTTTGTATTCTCAGCCAAGAATCAGAAGTTGGTCCATTTCTGTGATCAAAAAATGGAAGAACAGATCCATGACTGACAGAGGGCTTTGCTCTTAAGAGTTTAACTTGTCTCAAATTATTTCTGCCTCTTCCCCTTTGGTTTATTTTTGTCAAAGTACTATGGATGATCCAACCCCTCCCCCCTCTTTTTTTTTGTTACTGTTTTTCAGTACTCCTACTTGTATTGCCTTAGGGAAAACTCTCATGACAGTGCTGCTGACTGTTGCAAAAGACAATTACCTATCAACACTCACTTGGTAAAGCAGTATATAGCTCAGCTGTGACCCTAGAACATCTCGTGTTACCAAGTGTTAAAGACACTAACTTGCCATAAATAATTCTTAGCATCTGCATTCTGTAGTGAAGAGAGTGAATCTGAGATCTGGTGTCTTAAGGAGGTTTTATCTTCAAATTCGTGCCTGCCTTTGAAAAAGAAACTCTTGGAAAAACAAGTCTTTATTTTTTCCTTTAAATGAAGTATTTGGAATAATATTGTGTCATTTTATTCTTGGTACAGAACCCCCCCCCAAACTCTTCCCAGTTCTGGTAAAGTATAATAAGAGAATGGAGGCTTAATTTTCTTTTAATCTTGTGAGTTGCACACTTTGCAACCAAGAGTACTGTCTGATGTGTTTCTTCCTGAAGAACAATGAAATTCTAGTGTTATGAACTTGTTAGCCTAACCAGTTATTTCCTGAATATTCTGCTTGGTGATAAATGAAACAAGATTTATCCTAAGAGCTGCAAAGCAGTATGCTTAAAGCAATATTTATTCTTACTTATCTAGCAGTATCAATAAGCTACTTTAATTTTGGTTGCACATATAGCTGTGGCCACTTCTGAGGTGGCTGGAAACCCACTACTGAATAAAACACTACTATGATGCAGTGAATTGGTATGAAATGGAATGGTTTTTATAAGTGTATTAATTAAACATTTAGCATAGTTTTTATCTTTAGAAGCTCTTTATTGTTTCATAAAAGCTTATTCATGTTGCAATTGCACAAAATTTGTTTGACAGCTGTAGTGATGAGTCAGACAACCAAAAAGTTCTGTAGCCTGTCTTTGGTGGAGACTGTGGACAATGTCCATTAATTTGATAGCCAACCTGATCAGTCCATAATGTTTAGCCATAAGTTCATTATTTTATTGAATTTGGAGTATGATGTGTGCCAAACCTGTAATCTTTTTTATTGTGTCCACAGCTCCTTTCCATTAAGAGAGCTGTGGTATCTGTAGTAAATATAAGTGTTAATGACACATTTATGGCCTGCCCCTGAGGAATGCTGACCTCCCTTGAATTTCCATTGAATTCAGTGTTAGGTGGGAGTAGTAGTGCATCCTCATAAGGTACAAATCATCTCACAGAAAGAAGCTGTTTCAGGAGGTTATATTTTTTTTTATCAAGTTCTTCCTTTTGTTTTTGCTTTAAACTGCCTTTAAGTTGCCTCTATGGAAAATTTGCACTGATTTAACTCATATTGGGTTTGACTAAAATTGTGTTTAAACAATGCAGATTCCTTTGCCAGACATTCTTTTGATGTAACTCAAGCCTGCTCGTAGTAGAGTTAAGCTAGACACTTTCAAGTCACTTTCATCCAGAAATAGGATTACATATGCAGATTGTTTTCTAATTAATTGCATTCAAACTCCCATTTTAGTTTTTTATGTACCTTTGCTACATAGACAAGGCCTATAAACAGGAATTGCTATTTATTTAACCAGTTGGATTGTAGAAGTTATCTTCAGCTCTATAAATATGTTTTGTGCAATCACTATATAAATATTTCAGTTTACTTCTAACTAGTATCATACAAATTATTTACTATTTGAACAGTGTTGGATATGGTTATATTCACAACTTTATTTAAACAACTAATTAAAGATACTTGAAAAAATTATCAGAGGTTGTGGCTTTCAGAATCTTTTCCTGGAGTCCGTAAAGGTAATGCTGCTGTTCATCATGTCCCTGAATGATCCAAGCTCCTGGTTTTCTTGTGATTACTTTGGTACATAATTGAACTGTCATTGATAATTCTGCAGTATTTGAATAGGATAATATGGCACAAATTCTCAAAAGTACAGGGTGTAAAAAAATGTCCAAGAAGGATTTCTAATTTGTCCCTGTTATGCCAGGCAGTTAATTATTTAGACAGGAGTTCAGTGTAACAAAGCAAAAGCCTAATCCATTGAAATATGCGGGGAAAAAAATCCTGTGCACTGTAGTACTATTTATGAGTTTGCAAATCATGGCCTAAGTTTCTTTCTTGGTACTCAGAGACCACTTGCTAACTGTTAGCTTAGAACAGCCCCTGAACCCCTGAGCTTTTCTTTGTGCCTTTTGACTCTATTTCAGAGTAAGTCTTAGTTTCCTTGTACTTTAACTGCGTTACTGTTCAAGTATTTGCCATAACTTTTACCTGATTCTACTTTTCCCTGCACTATTAATATACCTTTGTCATAGAATGTCATAAAGAAAAATGTGGACTCTGACAGATTTGCAGAAAAAAAAAATGCTCTGAATAGCTGGTTTTGATGTCTTCTACCAAAGGGACAGATCTGTTCTTCCCAGCCGTCAGCAGTTGTTAACCTGTTTAAAGTTTTTAAAACAAAGTGTTAATATATTTTTAAGATGAATGTTCACCTTTTGTAATGGATTCCAAAAGAAAGCAACTGTAATCATGAGAAAAAAATCGTTTTTTGTTTTTACTTTTCTGCATTAAAGTTAATTTAGTACAGCTTTTCTCTTGTTCTTGCAGAGATGTGTCTCCATGTCTGTAGAACTACCTGTGGAGTTCTTCTCTCCAACATCTTACAGCTACATTACTCTAACATGTTTGCTACTTTTTCTTTGCACATGTTGAAGTCTGTAGCTTATTTTGTGGATTCAGTATAGCAGTGCTTTCACAGAAATAGCGTATGGCCTGAGCGATGTGCGTGAGGGAGTTTTTGGTCTTGATGCCTTAAGGATTCTTCTCTGCTTGGGCCAGTAAGGAAATCAGCCAGCTAGAACAGAGTGGAAATTAGGATTCATTTCACTCTTATCTGGGAACTTCTTAAAAAATTTACTTTGTTGGAGGCAAGATCAGGCAAACAGAAAGATGTAGATCTTTTGTAAGATTCATCTGGACTTCATTCAGACTTTGAAACAAACTGAAACTGTGGTTTGATCCTTCCTGGAAGTCTTTGTTCTGTGACTGCTTCACTAATACAAAGTGGTCGTCTTGATTTACCGCTTTATTTCCGAACAGTGAAATTTAGGTTGTGGAGCAGCTGCAGTGAAAGAATCCTGTTTTCTGTGTTGACGCATTGTAATTAATGATAAAGTGAGAAACACCCAGTTACACTGTGTGGTGCACTTTAATGGAAAAACTGTACAGGCCACTGTGATGAATCTCCTGGAAAATCTGAGTCTTTGGTTCTGAGCAAAAGTCTGTGGTTACTTTTCTCAGTGAAATAGTACTTGTTTTCCCTCCTGTCCTCCACTGGCCTTTTCCAGCTCTTTGCCTTTGATCAGCCCGCATTTCTCTCTGTTCCCTTAGAAACGTGTTTCCTTGGATTATTTCTTGTCATAGCTTCCTCTCGCCTCCTGGAGCTCAGATTAGTAATAAATGCTCTTTACCTCTGTTAAATACACTCTTGCTCTCTTTTCTTTTTCTTTCCTGATGAAGTATTTTGCCAAAGCTTAAGATGAAAGTAACTAATACTAGCAAAAAAGGCTGTTGTGACTGTGAATTTATATGTAACCATTATTAAAAGCAAGTGGGCAATCACTGTAATAGTGTTTAATTGCCTGGAAAAAAAGCATGCGTTTAATTTATTGAAGCAGAACTAGATCTAATATGCATTAAACCATGGAAGGAAAGTGAAGGTAACTTGACAGTGCCAGTTGGTGCACTGGAGGAGCTGGCTTTGTGGTTTTCTCAGGGAGGAAGCACTGATCTTTCTGTAAAGAGTAGTTTCACCCAGATGTTTATTAATTCCTTTGGATGTGAGAAAGGTATGGGGACATCCAAGGTTACAAATTGAAAGACCAGAAATGAAAAGGACTATTTGGATTGAGTGCAGCCCTGGTGATTTCAGACAGCCATCTGGTAATATTTAGTACAAAAGATTGTCACCTGCCCTCAGCCTATCACAAAACACAAGCAATGCCACGTGCCCTGTAACAAGCTGAGCAAATTTTCTGTAAAGCTACGAATGTTGCGAGACTAACCAAGAGGAGCGTGGAACAAAAGTGAATACAAATGCTGGGTGTTCTGGCGTTTTTGGTTGGTTGGTTTTCAGCTTGCACTTCTGAAGGTTTTTTTTTCCATGTCCAGTCTAGGTTGATTTTGCAGTTTTAGGTCTTGTGTTTCCTTCATCATGCAATCTAATACTCCTGATCTGTGAGAAAAGGTTTTACTGTCAGGGCATATTCTTAGTGTAAATGTCAGTTCTCTGCTGAAATCTTTTCCCTGAATCCTGTGCCGGTGTTGTCCCTCAAAGCATTCACCTTCTCATGGGAAAGCGGAGAGCACAGCACTATCCAGGGGATGCACAACATGTTACTGTACCTGTGATAGGCTTAACAGACCATGTCTCAGCGCTGGAGAAAATTGAGCTAAGTAGGTTGTGGCTCAAAATAGTTGACTATGAAGGAGAGAGCTGGGCGAATTAATTAGAAATGAGGATGGGACCACATCATCAATTCAAGGTAAAGATGTGGATGACTAACAATAAAGATTGTTTGTGATCCACAAAGCCTCTTAGCCTTATTTCCATGTATGTGAACTGCTGCACCCAAACTGAGTAGGATTGTGGTATAATAGCGAATGACACGGTCAGCCCTCTGGAGTCTGCAGGTGACAGACAAGCACCACTTTAAAATGTACATGGTAGAGTGTGATTTTTAGATCAGTTCTCGGCTCTGTGCACCATTGCTATAATCTGACCTTACTATTTGGGTTTTTTGTTCCTATTTCTTTTTTTAGGAAGGCTGGAAGTGATGGAGGCTTTGGATTTTTAAGAGTCCCCTCCCCACACACAGACATTGTCATGATTTGAAGGTTGAGAGCTAAAATGGTGCCAGATTTCTTTTCTTCTTTTTTTAAGCTTTGTAGCCAGGAGTCCTCCTTGCTGCTCTTCTGTAGAGGTTGGATCCTAGCACATGAAATGGAAAGAAATTACTTTTCATAAGCACAAAGAGAAAGCAAGTGTTTCATCAGAGTTGCAGTAGAGTGATGTTGCCCTGTGGTGTAAAGAGTATGTGTGAAACAACTCTAAACTTCTTTTGCAAATTACCTAGTTCTGTGTCAAGAAGCGCCTGCAGCACTCATACACCCTCAGACCTTGTTACACTCTGTTATGATGGCAAAGTTGTTTTATTTGGATAACTCAACTGGAGCCAAAGAGAATTTAGGTCATGGAGAAGATGAGGTACTGGTAGGAAATGGGTGAGGCAGGAAGCAGTAAAAGTAGGGGAATGGACAATTTTTTTTTTTTTTAAGACAATTATTTCTAATTTATCCATTAGTCTGTGCTGTTAAAAGCTTATTCTAGCAAGACTGTCTCCTTTCTCTTCTTTCTCAGACGGTAGAAATTGGAGGTGCTTTGTCTGTTGATGCAGTTTCACAACCCATGGGCTCCTGACAATAGAAATATCCCTGTGAAAATGCTCACGTATCCCTGTGCTGCAGGACATGAAATCAAGGGAGTACAAGAGAAGAGAGGAAAGGAATAGGAAGGCAGAGAGGAATAAAAAAACAGGAGAGCTGAAAGTAGATCATGGTGCGGAGGAAAAAGTCAAAAAAGGAAGAGAAACCACTGTGAGCTCCCACACTCCCAAGGGCTGGTTGCTCATTAATCCTGTTCATCACTGAAGTGACATGGAGAAAGAAGTAATCTGCTCTGGCAACTGCTTTCTGCACAAACAGCCTTGGGCTGCAGCACACAGGTCACTCCTGTTTGCAGCCTCTGCCTTCGCTGCAAACTGCAGTCAGTGATCTGCAGCTGTGTTCTGACAAAGCAACTGTTCGTCTCAATTATTTATGGGATATGTGGTGTTCTTTGTTTCACTGTGAGGTATTTAAAGCAGATAGACTCTGTTTAATCCTTCAGAGGAAAGCATGCAAAATGGAGAGAGTGGAAAGATGATAATAAATACATCATTTGAGCGTATTAGCAAATCAGCTTGGGGGGGGGGGAGGGAAATAAAATGCATTATGGCAAAACAATTTTTCTAAGAACACAAGTTGCGGTGTTTTTTTCACTACTGCTTAAAACCTTAGATTCAGCATTGGAAATGGCTTGGTCTGAATCCTCTATATTTTGGTCACTAGGACCATGCTTTAGGAAATCATTTAAGGATATGGAGTCTGTCTCTGTTTACAAAATACGTGTGCAGATAGTTTCATTCCTGTTCATCTCTGCAGAGTTCAAATTCTTTGTTGTCTAGGAGCAGTGTGCTGAATGTGGGGTGGGGCTTTATTCTGTCCTGCAAAGGCAGAAGTAGTTTTTCCACAGGTTCCTGTAGTAAAAGGAGCTTTGCTGAGGACGTGAACAGAAGCAGAATTGCCCTCCCATCCTCCATTATTTCACAAGTGATTGCTGCTATGGAGTTACAATAGTTAACTCGTAGGCTGTACATTGTTTACTGGTTCTTTGATTAGTTAGTTTTAAATTCTATATTATCAACATTAAGAGGCCTTTCAGAAACCTGACACATTTAGTCAGTCAGCATCACCGTCTGCATTGTGGAAATTGTGTACGTGGATTTGGCTTCAATCACGACGAGGGCAGTGAATGACACCAAATGCAACTCCGTGTTAAATACTTTCACAAGCTCTGTTTTTGGTGTTTGCCTTTCTCAAGAGGAAATCCCATCTCAGAGGTGCTCTGAAGGGTCTGCATTTGATGAGCAGCCACTGATTTCTTGCTGTCTCATAATTGCAAGTTCAGCATCTCGGCACGGATGAGATAGCCCTCAGCTGCCTAAAAGCGTAGTTGTCTCTCAAACCCAGGGGGTTGAAAGCTAAACATATGCATGGATAAATAAAGCCATGTAGCGTGAATCTGTTACTCAGTGCTAGATGGAGACTTGGTGAATGCAAGGGAAGGCGGACCCCAAATGGGCTACTGGACTCGGATCAGGCACGCAGGAGTGCAGGGTGAGATGGTACAGCACAAGCTATTCCCTCTGTTGTCTAGTGTAGCTAAACTGGTGTTTCGGGGGTATCAGTTTGCTATCGATACGGTCAGCAGCAAACTACAAGGTATCAAAGAGCAGGCGTTTGCTCCAGGTAGTACCTCGGAGGTGCCTTCCCTTCCACCTTATCTCTCGGGCACTGCTGTTACCCCACACCTTGCTGAGAGCTGTGCATAAAGTCCTGGGGTGAGAAACGAGCTTTTGTGCTCATTTGGACATTTCTGTGTACAGGAAGTACCTTGGACAGTGAACGCTGGGCCAGTGCCTTGTTTGTGGAGATGTGGAAGTGAGAGTCTCCCCTTTTAAATGGAACTGGAGCAGAAAAAGTCTGATTAGGCTCAGATCAGGTAGAACAAAAGCAATTTCTTATTATGACAGTCTGCAATCACCCCAGGGCTGCTCCGCGGTAATTCGCTAATCCAGATCGATCAGCGCGGTAGCATTTATCTCCTGGCTCAGCGTGGTCTTTAATCAGTCCAGCCCCTACCCGTTGCAGTAATTGTCTTTTATCGCTCTTGCAGATTCCTTCTCCCTGGAGCAAAGTCGTGCCATTTTTTCATTGCCAGGTTAGGGAAACAGGGCTCGGTGGCAGGGAACACTGTCTGCCTCTCCAGCCTTCTCTGAATTTTCTTTATTTGGTCCAAAACAAAGGCCTGTTAGTGAATGTTACTAGCCAGTCCCCTCAGTGTCTACTGAGGTCCCTGTACAGAACGGACCACGACAGCATCTGTGGCTTCCCGGCACGCGTGGGGCGCCGTGACGGACAACTGCACGTGCACTGACCTGAACTGACCCGTGCCTTGTTCTAGCTGTTGGCTCTATTTGGCATCCTTGTAATATTTGCATTGTAGCAGTGTGTTCCAAAACAAAAATATATATTCTGCAGTGTTTATAGTTCTGATGTACTCCGTGTGATTTAAAACTTATTTTTTCATTTAAAAAGAAAAAGAGACAAATGCCAATCTTGCTAAGAATCTTTCCTCTGTCCCAACCTCAAGGCAAAATCTCAGGAACTGTGGAAGTATTTCTTCTCATTTCCTGGGTTTCCTGGAGTCGTAGCTCTATTAATATTTCTTTCTACACCTGGTGTGTGCATCAGCTCTTTGAAATCACCAGGGAATGTGTATGTAGAAAACTGACTAAGGCAGAAGGGAGGGTGACAAGGCAAGCATTTCATGTCAGTGTGGATATATAGCTGCTTGGGGGGGATTTAACATTGACTATTGGACCAGATGGACCATGGGTTGTTTGTTGTGTAGGAAGTGTATGTTCTTGTACCTTTCAGACTTAGTAAGGTGGATAGTTTTGGGAGACCCTCTTGTCCCTCTCCTCAAAATGCACCAAAATATCTACTTCTTCCAAAGTCGTCGATACTATAAAGCAAATATGCAGCCATGTTTGTGAGAACCTGTGTCCGCACTGGACAGCGCAAGCTGTAGGTGCTCAGCCAGCATGCCGGGTGGTGATTTGGGTTCTCCTGTGTGTGCCGCGAGGTTCTCATGCACCAAGAGGAAGAAGTGTGGGCCTAACCACTGGGAGGTGCCATGGTCAGTGCTGCATGGGTGACAGCGCACCAAAAGTGTGTCGGACCAGCCTATACAGTCATGACAAGCACAGTGTGAGTTTTGCATTTGTCCAAGCCCTGTGTGCTCATCCCTTGTAATTCCTGCTAAATACTCACAACTCCGTGACTGTCAGGTTGTATCGAGCACCAAAGCTCCTGGGAGATCCTGCAGCTCTCAAGTGCAGAAAGATCATTTTTGAGTCGGAGGCAGGGCAATTCCCGTCAGTTCAGCTATGCTTGGCATAAGTTACCAAGCCTGGAGACAGCTTGCTAGGAAGCACTGGAGCGCTCTGAGAACCATTTGGAGAAGGTCCTAGGAGGCCAAGCACTCCCAGAAGTATGTGCCTTGGAAGGGGAACGTGTATTGTTTCCATGTGTGGTTCACACCAATGCAGGGCATGAGAAATGGCACAAACCACCTGCGCATCGCTCTGCACATGGGCATGCTTTGAAATAAGACTAAAAGGATGTTGAACACATTTAGAAATGTAAAGCAGTTACTCCTCCCATATGGTTTATTGAGGATCGCAGTTTTCAAAGCATGAGTAGCAGTGAGGCCCGTTATCTTTCCAACATGCAAAAGGCACAAGAAAGTGATAAATGTGATTCTGTGAGAAGTGTCTCTAAGAAAATACACAGCGAGGAAATGACAGAAAAGAGCCCCCAACGGAAGAGAAAGCCAAAGTGTCTTCAGGAAAGTGCTGAAAAGTTCTGAAAATGGTTGTATTTTTTCAGAGTCCCAATATGTTCAGTCGGTGAAAGATGTTTTGCAAATCCATGAAAGGAAACTCAAAGCAAAGAGCCACAAGGCTAAAGTTAATAATAGTGATTATCCCTTTCATGTGACAAAATTCAGGATGGAAGTCAGAATTATTTGTCTTAACAAAAACGTGCAGGGTTTAGTTAAAGGCAGACATGAAATCTTAAAAAAAAAAACACACAAAAAAAAAAAAAAAAGAAAAAACCCACCAAAACCAGATGTAGAAAGTGGATACATTCTAAGAACAGCTCAATAAAAAATATTTCTTTAGTGAAAACAATAGAAAAATGGATAATTAACATTAATCCACCTCGACTGCGACCAGCTACTGCACCCTGTCCCAACTGGCTGTGTCTTCCCTCTCCCGGGAGAGGCCTCTGAGCACAGCAATAGAGCGGCTTTCAGAAGCCTACTCTTCCAGGCTACTCGTGTGTGAAATGCGGCCGGTGAACGATTCGAACACATAAACGTAGAGGCCTGAGTATCCACGTCCCGTTGCTTAGCATGGGCATGAGGAGACTTCCCACTGGAGCTGGCCTGCTCCGGAGGCTGCCTTGCTTCCCGGTGGGCGTGGGTGAGCCCTGTGGCCCCTGAGCGCTGCACACACCTCTCTCGAGTTGAATACTTAAACCTAAAAAAGGCATTTACAAGTCGACACGTTTTTTGTTGTTGTCTTATTTCCTTGCAGTATACGTTTCTACTTCTAGACTATGGAATGTTACATTAAACAATATAATTATTCATACCTTGCTTCAAATTTCATTACAGTTACTGAGGCTTCATCATAATTTCACACAGCACAGAGACACCAAACTAAACACCAAGCAGCCAGTATTAGATGTATTTTTTCTTTAAATACCAATAAGCAAAATATCCCATTCCCCCCAGAGATCCCATAAGGAAGGAGGCTCCAAAGAAGGAGGGAGGTTTCCGCTTGACCAGCCTGAAGGCATTGGGTACCACTGCTGAGAGGAGCGTGGTATGTATATCTCCCAAAACTTTCCTGAAGGCAAAGCGTTTTTGTATCCTGTCAAAGAAGGACTGTAGGTTAGGTCTGCTGCCATCTTCCCAGTATTTCTTAGAGAGTCCTAGAAACTTGAGGCGATGCAAGGTAGCTCCTAACAAGACATCAGCCAAGGTAAAGACACATCCGCAGAGCCAAAGTTCACACTTCTGCCCTGGAGAAAGAAGGCACAGAATAGGTAGAATAAGAATAAGCCCTTGGGTAGACACTTAAAGACCTTTAAGATCTTCAAAAGATCCACAAAAGCAAAGGAGTTTGGATCCGACCTGACGTGCTTTGTTCTCGGCTCTCTGGAGTACCAAGAGATCAGAGCCCATCTGTCAGGCTATGAGATGAAGGATATGTGGGGCCACAAGGCTGAGAGCATGAGGTGACCAGTGACAACCCACACAAAGATACAAATCACCGTCTGCAAAATGGATCTGTTGGCCGTCTCTGCAACCTCGCATGTCAAGAGCAGTGGGAGACTGCGCCATGGCTTGGGCTAGTCGACCGAGGCTGGGCTGAAGTCCCAGCGTGGGAGCTGAGCTGCTGCAGCGCTCGGCCGTGCAGGTGTCAGCAAGTCAGTCCTCTCCCGGTGACTCCCTGGGAAACTAGCCTGGGAGCGTGGGAATTTGCTTTCCTAAACTTAGAAGTCGATCACAGATCTGTAGACTGTGTCTAGGTCAGTTGTTTCCTTTCAGGCCTGTGGATCCAGGGAGATGTTTGTTCCTGGGAGAGCCAGGAACTAAAATGTCCTGTTTGATTGGCTCTGCAGAGACTTGCACTGGAAACTCTTTTGGGGTCTGCAGTTGCCTAGCTGGCAGGTCTTACCTAACCTGCTGGCCAGGAGGTCCCTGGAAAAGAGCCACTGGCTTCCCTTGAAGAAGGATCTGGTGCAGTGACCACTTCTGCTCTGTGTCAGTGCTCAGGGAGAGTAAAAACATTTGTCCTTGGCTGCTGCTGGGCATTGTGAGATGCTTTAGGAGTGTCATGTTAACACGTTCTATTTTAGGGATGTAAGAAATCCTTGGGAATTAAAACTATTTTCAGTGAAGAATGAGACTGCACAAGAGCCAGCCCAGCCTGGCCGCTCTCGCCATGCACCGGTGGGAAGGTCCTGCCTCCTTCCCCTCTCCGGCTCTGGGGACCTTGCTCCGGGACACCAAAGCCAGCAGCGCTTCCGTGCCAAGCACCAGGTTTTTAGGGGAACCAGAGCTTGGCGTCAATGCTGGGCAAGAGGAAAGACAACACGGCACTGAAGGCACCCGATGGCAGGTGACCCTGGAAAGAACGTCACCAGAGAGATGTGCAGCAGGAAAACTGGCTGTCCTTAGGCTGGAAGAAGTGAGCTCAGACCAGGAGAGTCCAACGCTCGCCCCCGTGCTCTTTCAGTGCCGCTGAGCGCGGGACACGAGTCCCCAGCACCCCTCTCGCAGGCCTGTCCTCCGCCAGGGACCGTGCCCCGGGCCATCGCTGCCGGGCGCGAAGCGGCAGCTGGGGCGCGTAGCGCTTCCCAGCCGGCG
The DNA here is from genome assembly GCF_028389875.1 of Rhea pennata. Taxonomy (NCBI): domain Eukaryota; kingdom Metazoa; phylum Chordata; class Aves; order Rheiformes; family Rheidae; genus Rhea; species Rhea pennata. The sequence continues at coordinate 7,747,087 of NC_084678.1, forward strand.
TGAGCAAACCGGGGCGGCAGAGGCGTTCGGAAGCGGGAACCCAGCCCTTGCCCCTCCTGCGCTTCCCAGGCTCGAGAGGGAGAACGTCCCCTCCGTCCCCTCCGGCGCGTCCAAGCCCGAAACGGCGCCGCGCGCCGGGAGGGCTCCGCGGGGCTCTCCCGTGCCCTGGGCCGTCTGCGCGGAGGCAGCTTCCTCGCGCCCCTGCCCGGGCACGGGCAGAGAGGGGCGGGCTGCCTGGAGAGGCCAGAGCCCTGCAATTAATGTTAATTACCCGATCTCGTTTGCACCGGCGTGGCAGCCAGCCTAGTCCTGCCGCTGGCATAGCCCAAGTGCGCGTAGTGCCTGTGCCTAATTAGTCACCTAATGAATTGCTGGGCGATGCTGCCGGGAGCTTGGGGCACCCGCGGGATGCTCAGGCCCAGAGGGAAGGGGAACGGAGCGGCGGCGGGGGGGGGAAGGAGGCGGCAAACCGGGGCGCAGGGGCCAGCGCGGGAATGAGCACGCGGCTGGGGAGAGCACCCTCGGGAGGGAGCGCGCTTGGCGTCGCGGGGGCGGCCGCGTAAGGACGCCCCGCTCGGTTTGAGCCCAGGTTTCCTCCTCGGCTTTGGCAGAGGGCTGAAATCCAGAGCCAGCCCTCGCGCCCGCCGCCGAGCCCTGGACGGGGCTGGGGGGCGCCCGGCGCCCTGCCCCAGCGCCGGCGGGGCTTCCTGGCCTGGCTTTGCCGTTGTCCTGCAGGGTGCCAGCCTGGAAAACACGTGTTACAAGGGTAAATAGGACAAACCGCTCGCGCAAACCAGGCGGGCGTGGGGAGCAGTCGTGCCGCAGGCGCTGTCCGTGCCTCTCGGGTCCGTGGGGCTGCTCCCCGAGCCGGGCTGGGAAGAGCGAACCCGGAGGGAGCTGGCAGCAGGCTGGGCTCCGGGGAGGCTCCGGGGAGGCTCCGGGGAGGCTCCGAGCGCGCGGGCGACGCGGGGGCTGGACCAGCACAGCTCCGTCGGGGAGGGCGGCAGCAGCCCGGGGCGACTTGTCCCCTGCGCACCCGCAGTGGGACACGGTGGCCCCGGGAGGCCAGCACGGGCCGAGCTCGGCGCCTGTTGCGGGGGGGTTGCCCAGCCGGTTCTGCCAGGTGCCCCCACCTTCCTCCTCCTCCTCCGGGCTGCTGGATCGCAGCACGCCGTGCATCGCTGCGCATCGGGGCCTGCAGCGGGGACAGGACTGCTGCCGTATGGCTCGCGGGCTCCTGCGGGGCGGCCGCAGCGCTGGCGCGAACGGCGGAGCCGACAGCAGAAGCCCCTTCGCTCCCGGCGCGAGGGACCTTCCTCGCCGGCACTTGGATCGGTTCGCGAGAGCGGGTGCAACCTGGCCAAGGTACGGCACCGCTGCAAACGCGCCGGCGCTGGGCCAAGCCCCAGCCCTGGGCCGGAGCTCGGCGCCCCCGGGGCTCTCCGTGCTTGCTGCCCCCCGAGCTGCCCCGAGCGCGGGCCCCGCGCGGCCGAGCCGGCCCAGGGCCGGCCACTCCGCCACGGGCTTGCTCCGTGACCTCCGGAGAGCCGCTCGCTTCTCCCGCAGGATGGTTTTCTCCCTAAAAAAGAGGGGCGAGGCGGGGCAGCCTGCCCAAAGCTGCAGGTCGTTGCAAAACCCGCTCGGATGTTGCAATGGGAAGAGCCGAGACGAGCCGGCGCCGCGGGAAGGCGGCGGGAGGCTCGTGGGTAGCTCGCCGGGGTGGCCCGCGGGTGGAAAACATCCCCGCTGCCTCCCGAACCGGGCACCCTCGAATGACCTACGGCGTGCAAACGCCCTCGCGGGCCGCCACGAGCCCGCTCTGGCTAGGAGCAGCCCAGAGCAGCTGCGAGGACATTGTGCCGTCCCCGGCAAAGCCGCCGTGGGGCTGCCCCCCGGCCGCCGCCTCGCAGACGCCCCGCGGCAGCCCCCAGCCCACCTTGGTACTCGAGTTTCCTCTTCTCCAGCTCGGCCTCGATCTGGTCCAGCACCATTCCCAGGTCGCCGAGGATTTTCTTCAGGTAGTTCACGTTGTCGTGTTCCAGGATCTTGGCCTGGGGGGGAGCGGCGGGTTAGGCTGGACGGGGCGGGGGGGGGTCTCCCGGCACCCAGAGCCGCCCGTCGCTGCGACCGACTCACCATGAGCTTCTTCTGCTTGGAGAGGTATGGCTCCGTGAGCTGGGGCTCGTCCTCGTGGTCCAGCCTCATGAGCTCCGTGCTGGCGTTGGCTAAGTGCCCTGCGGACGGAGGGACAGAGGGGCTGGGGCAGCCGCGTCCTCCCCGCCGGGGAGGCGGCGCCTGTGTTCGGCGGAGCAAGGCCAACCCTGCACCGCCGACCAAAATACCCGGAGGCGAGGCAGCACCATGGCATTGCAGCGAGCAGCCTGGAGACCTCAGATGGGCCAAATTTCTGACTTAACCCTGCAACAAGGGCCAGAGTACTGCTAGTGCTGCTGCCAACAGCTGCCAGGCCCATGCAAACAGCAGTAAAATTTTTTCCGTGCAGCGTAAGCCGGTTGGAGCCGGGAAGCTGTGGGTCTACCCCACCATGACCGCGCCACGAGTTAATGGGGGAGCAAACCCTCCCCGAGGCAAGACGGGGAGCAAAGCCCTCCCTCGACAGCCAGGCCACCGGGGTCCCCTTCGGTGAGCTTCAACTCAGAGGGGTTTGCAAGCGCAGTGCAGCTGCTGGGCATTTGCAACGCCCCAGGCGGCAGCTGGTGCCTGCCCCGCGGGGCTGCCAGTCGGAGGGCGCGAACGGGGGCCACAAACCCCTGGGGGCAGAGGCCAGCTTCGGGCGGGGGGCTGGTGCCCGGCGCTGCCGGCCAGCCCCCCTCGCCGCCTCCCGGCAGCGACGCTCGTGCCGTGGGGAGTGGGGCCGGAGCAGAAGGGGGGGCGGTTTCCTCGGCAGGTCCGAGGCTGCTGCGCGGTAGGGCGTGCGGCGCGCGTTGGGCTCTGGTTTCTTGCTGCCAGCAGCTGAGAACGGCTAAGTGACCCCGGGCGGGCTCCAGCAGTGCGGAGGCAGCGCTGAGCGGGTGCTGAGTCACTGTTTTGTGTAACCCGAAATCTGGGACATTGAAGCAAAGCAGCCAGGCTGCGCGTTCAGAAGAAACGGTGGGAGCTGACTTCTTTTTAACGAGGTGCACAAATAAGCCAGAAGCCCGGGCCGTATCATGAGTGCACGCGGACGGGTGCGTGCGAGCGCGCAGGAGGCATGCTGGGCGGTGGGCCGGGCCCCCCGGGCCCCCCCTCGGGCCCTCGGGGGGCTTTCTGCACGCGGGAGCTCCCGGGGAGGGAAAAGAGTAAACGGAAGAATAAACACAAGGTGCGCAGTAATGCCTTAGGGGTGACGTAAAGCTGAAAGTCGGGGGGGACAATCTTACGCAGATGCATCCCGTATCTGCAGTCCAAGCCCTCCGTAGGCTCCCGTCTCCGTCCTTAAAGTTCGTGGCGAGAGCAGGGAGGCAGCGCGCACGGGAGAGAGCCGCGGCAGAGCTGAGCGAGGACGGACGGGCACGGCGGTGGGGCGAGGGGCCGTGCCGTCGCGGACGGAGCGAGCCCGGGCACGCGAGGGCCTGCAGAGACCCTCGGAGAGCGGCTGTGGGGCCAGGGCGATCTCGCAGCCGGCGGGCGGGCAGGGGGCTGCTCTCTGGCCCTGGCGGGGTGGCCCCAAGGGTCCCTGCCCGCCTGCCCCGGCGCGGCTCGTCCGCCCCGCTGGGACCCGCGCCGGGTCTGTGCTGCCACCGAAACACAGCGGGACCTGGCGGTTCACAGCGATGCGCCGGGGCGTTGAGTGCTCGGCAGGCAAATTTCCTCCCAGGTCTGGCTGCAGCCCCCGGCGAGAGGAGAGGGCGGTTTGAGATGAAGGAGGACTGGCGTTTTCAGGACCCCCTCCGCCTCGAGAGGGCACGGTTTGTCCCCCGGGTCAGTGCCGCGTGGGAGACGCCATGGGTAAGGCGGAATAGCTGATCCGGAGGGGCCCCCCGGAAAGCAGCGGGGCCGAGAAGAGCGCGCGAGTCTGCAGCCGCCCCTGGGCCGGGCGCCTTGCTGGCGCCCCACCGCCCCCGCGGAGCCCTGCCGCTTGCCAGGCCCCCCACCCGCGCCGGGGACGGGGAGACCCCGAGAGCGGGCCGGCGCTCCCGGGGGGCGCTGCTCGGTGCCCTCCCGCCGGAGGCTGGCTCCAGGCAGCCCTGCTGGAGAGGCGACTTACTGCGGATCTCAGCGGTCGCGTACTTTGGGATCATGGAGTCGGTGGTGAGCTCGGGGTGCAGGATGCAGCCGTGCGTGTAGGCGTCCATGGGCAGCGAGTCCAAGAGCTCCCGGTACTGCAGCACGCGCGCGTGCAGCAGGCTGCCCGGCTCGGGGATCAGCTGGGTGACGTTTTCTGAAATGCCGAGTGGGAAAGGCGTTAGCGGGAGGCCGGGCAGTCCTTAACGGTTCGTTAGCCCGGGTTTAGGAGAGCACTGTGCAACGCTGGCTTGAGCTGGCTCTGCTTGGGGCTGCCTGCAGCGTCGAAGAGTTCAGCTCTGGCAAAGCCCCGAGGTGGGCTGGCCCTCCGCCCCGGGCAGGGGGCTGGGGCGCCCGCCGCGCACGGGCCCTGCAGCCCTGGCGACCGCGGCGCTTTGCCCCCGGGGCGGCGGCGGCGCTCTGCACCCTCCCGCTCGGCCCCGCACCCCGAGCGTGCGCCCAGCACCTCCGCTTCGGCTGTCGGCTACCCCCTGCCGCGCGCCCGCAGCCCGGCGGCAGCACCCCCCGCAAAAGCGTTAATTACTCCGCAGTCGGCTCTGCCGCTTCCCAGCCGGGCAGTCGATGCCCCCGCGCCGCCTGCCTGTGCCAGGACCCGGCCAGCCCCCGCACAGCCAAGGGCAAACCCGCAGCTCCGGGCGTACGCACGTCTTCGCCCAAAGCTCTTTCCTTGCTCCTAGTTTACAAGGATCTCGGCGTACGAAACGTGTCAGCTCTGCCGGCTCTGAATTTGCACACTTTGGCTTCACAGCTCTCAAAAAAGGGAACGAAATACTCCCTCTCGGCAGAGAAGAGCAAAGATTCAGGAACTGGAGGTGGGGATCTCCCGAATGATGCGCTCTTTATACCAATTGGAATGAGGCAACCAATTTCCTTGGGTTTTCTGGAAAACGCCATGCAAAATGGATGATGTGGGAGCTGGTGGCAAAGCGGCAGGCGCGTCCCGCGGCCCCGGCCGGGCGCTGCGTGGCCTCCGCCTGCTGGGTTTTCCTCATCTTGTGCGGATGGCAGTTCGTAGCACGCTCTTTTTATCGTTCCTGCAGCTCAAAATACAGGGCAGCTGACACCAGAGTAAAGGAAATGTTGCCTTTGTCTCCCCCAAGAATATCAGCTTCATTTTTATGGGATCATAAATGTTTACGGCTTTTGCAGAGCGCGGTTAACGGGCGGTGAGTAAATTTACCACTGGGACTCAGTAAACCAGGTTGTCCATCTGCTGCCTGCAGTGCAGAGCTCACCGCAGGCCGGGTCCTTGGTCCGAGACGACGGGCGACCGCGGGCCACCGCTGCCCCTTAACTAAGGGCCGGACCTGGCAGCGGTGCCGAGGCGGCGCGGGCAGCGGTGGGCGCAGGCTGCAGCGGCGCCGGGGCAGGCAGCCGGCACCTGCCCCAACGGGCCGACTGCCGTCATCTGGGCACGAGGCCGGGGGCGTTTTGGCAGCCCCCGTGTCGCAAACCTCTTCGCTCCTCTGATGCAGGGAGTTTTCAAAGCTCGCTGGAGGTCTGGAGAGCTCCCAGAGAGGTGCCCAGCCGCCCTTTGAGGCAAGCAGCTGAATCCTGGAAGCGGGACGGTGTTCTTGAGTGCTGTCCGTGTTGCAGATGCAACGTTATTGATGTTCGTGGTGGTGTTATTAGATTGCAAAGCACTGGGAGGCTGAGGGAGGACTAATTCTGTCCCTACACTAAATGAGCTGTCAGCACTGCTGGTCTCCGTGTGTGCATTAGACTCAGGTCATTCTGCCCAGTGGTTATCAGCACTACTGTCATCTCCTTGAAGGGGAGCTGGTCCTCCAGCTTTTGGAGCTCATGGGCTGTTCATTTGCTTTAGCTGCCTCTATACAGAGATGCCTGAACTTCAGCTCTCCAAATTGGGATTTTCCATCCAAAAAAAAGTGTCCAGCTGAATGAAATAATAATAACCACTCTATAGCCTGTGTGCTCCTTCCACATGGCACCCAGCCAACATCCCGTTGGTTGGTGCCAAGGCTGGAAATCAGCACGTTGAGAATGACTGTCCCATCCAGCACCAACACAAAAGATAGAAAGGCCACAACTCGTGCTGGCTGTGGGCCAGCATCCTTCAGCAGGGTCTGAAGGCAGTTTGGTGGGGTGACATTCATGCTGCCTTCACACCCTCGAGAGCGCCTGCACGTACGGGCTGCATGGTGCTGCTGCAGATAGACGGTCACCAGCTGGTGGAACCTAGTCCCGAGGCAGCACCTGGGCAGATTTTGGAGGTTGTGCAATTGGGTTGGGAGCTCAGGACTGCCCCCACCCTGTGGCCTGGCACCAAGATATGTTGCCTCCAGCTAGCTGACAGCTGGTTTTTGCTGCTCCTGGGCAGTGCCCTGGTGAAAAGGACCCTTAAACGGAGCATGTTGATGCTCTTCACTGCTTTTCTTGGGAAAGAAGAATATTGCTTAGCACATACCCTTTAACAACAGCTGACCCTCAGAGTGCACGTAACTAGCAGAAAAAGCCTCCAAGTCCTGAAGAATACAAAGTTCCATAAATACACCCTTCATCTAAATGCATTTCCAGGCTCCACGTGGTTCTGCAGGGTGGGTGATCCCACCTCAGCCGGACACGCTGTCATTGTGATAATACTTTTTCCAGCTAAAACTGGCAGTCCGTGACTCCTGAGTTTGATAATCTGGAAAGGAGGAGTGACGCTCTGGGCCTGGCTCCCTCTTCCCCTGTGCTTCACCTGTAGCACTTCTCAGTGAACGGTAAGCAAATGCACCTCGCTGGAAAACCTCTAAGACAGGAGTTTTTCCACACTATAGGGAAAGCACAGAGCACCATGTTCCTCTTTGGCAATGAACCACAAGTGACAGTGGAAAGGTTTTGATGCAAACTTTCAAAGAAAAAACTCATTATGTTTTGGAAGGAGGGAGAAGGAAAAGGCAGGAAAGGTCTGCTCAGCAAATGTGCTGGTTTTCAGTCTCTAGGATGTTTGCTGTGAGGAGGAACCGCTGTCAGCACGGATGGGGACATCCCACGGAGCTGCACGTTCGTTTGGAGTGGAAGAGCAGCATTGCAAGGGTTGACAGAGCCGCTCTCCCCTCTTCCCACCTGTTCTTTGCCCAGATCCCCTGGAAGAGCTATAAATATCCACCTCTCCCAGAGCTGTTCCCCAATGCCAAATTAGCTGATGTCTCCTGCTGGTGACAGCTTGTTGCCGCATACGCCGGCTCTCCTGCCCTTTGCAGGTGAGGCCCACAAACGCCCCACCTCGGCTTCTCACAGCCAGGAACACCCCTGCTCGGTGGGAAACTGGCCACGTCTCTCCGCCACAGGGCCACCCAGTGCGGGGTCTCCTGCGGCAGGGACCAGCCGGGTCCACCAAGGCGGTGGCCGCGTGTGCCCTGCTCATGGGACACAGCACGGCTCTGCTGCACACCGCCTCGGGGCGGCGAGGGAAGGCGGCAGAGGACAGCGCTGAGCTGGCAAGATGCCTGTGCTTTGGGAGCTATTTTGAGATGTTTTTGATGTCTCTGCTCCATGGGTGATGGATGCTGGGGCGAGCGCCGTGATGCTGCAGTCAAAGCTCCCTCCCAAGCTTTGAAGTCTCTCTGGTGGAGCATCCCAGCCTGCCAGCCCGCAGATGCGGGAAAATGAGGGCAAGGGGACTCGGGAAGTGCTGGAGAGATGCCACTCGCCACCGCGGCTGGGCAGAGAGCGGCCTCGAGTGCCGTCCAGGTGGAGCGGGCACGGGGGGCGCAGGGCCGCCCGGCTCCGTGGAGGGGTGAGGGGGCCGCTCTCCCCCACTCTGGGTTTGTGCCACCTCCTCCTCCCACGCTGCCTGGTGCCACCAGCTTTGCTGGGCCATAAGGGGGCAGATTCGTCCCAGCCCTCCCCTCCGACGCAGCGCCGCGGCCCCCCCAGTCCCCCCGCCGCAGGGATGGCTGCTTGGGGAGGTAGCACCGGCAGCCCCGACCCCACACCAAAACCTCTGAAACGCTCCCTGGTCGCGGCTGGTGGGCTCAGGGCCGCCCCGGCCAGGGACCAGCACCGCTCCCCTCCCGGGGCTGATCCTGCTGCCGCACCACGAACGTTTCTCGGGAAAAGCCGTCGTGCGTGCTCAGCCAGCAAACGCTGAGGACCTGAAACCCGCCAAGTTGTCTAGATGTAAGTGGAGACTGGCAGCACAGAGAGCCAGGGTGTCAGGACGCCCCGGGGAAGACCTGTAGTTTTGTAGATGTTTGTGTCCTCTGGGTTAATGGCAGAAATCCCCAGTTACTGCAGTGAGGAAAATCCAAAGCTAACATCTGATTTGGGCTGATTTTGTTGGCAGCCTTTTGGTTTAACTAAGTGAGAGCTGTCTTACAGCTAGGCTCCATTTAGGTGTGCGTCCAGATCCCATCTGGCTCTCTCTGCTCTCTCTGAGGAGAGGGACAGCGGAGCCAAACTCGCACCGATCAGCTGGGTGGGCTGCGGCGGGGTTAGAGTCTAAAATAGCTCAAAAGGAAGCTCTTACAGCCAAGCCAAAAGCTAAGGGCACGGAAACCTTGCAAGACACCTCAAGAAATACCAGGGTTTTTGAAGAAGGGTTTGGATAGCAACTGCTTGTGACCAGGGGCAGTGGGGGCACTAGGGCTTGTCTTCACAGCTCCTTCCATCTCCTGGTGCCAGGTCTCCATGCACAAGGAAGGAGACAGGCTCACGCTTTATGGATATGACCTGAGTGCCTGCTGCTACCTGTGCTACAGATGTGGTATTACCTCCACATTGCTGCAGAGGAAGAAAAACATGGGCAAAACCAGAAATATTTCAGCCAGGCTGTGCCTCCTGGGACGCAGCGGGGTGGGCTTTCCGGGTAAGCAGCTCCAGCACACCGCGGCTGGGAGCGTAGCTTCTACAGTAGAAAGGGAGACACAGCCACAACTCCTCCCAGGCTCCACAGCAGCATTTCCAAAAGGACCCTTGGGGATTTCTACTGGAAATTCTTCATTTTTCATAGCAAAATGTAAAAGTCTGGGGAGAGTTGGTTGGTTGTTGCTCTTTAGGGAGAAGCTGAAACTTTCCAGGAAAAAGCAGACGCATTTAGCAAACAGCATCTTTGAATAAGGCCTCAAGAGCCCCCCAAACCCAGTGTGACAGGACATCGCTGCCCACTGCCCTTACCTCCTGTGAAGTTCTTCTCCATATAGTCGATGATCTGGTTGTAGTCACTGATGATGTTGTCCCTGTGGATGATCACGGGCACCTCCTCGCCGAGGTTGAGCCGCATGAACCAAGGCTCCTTGTGCTCCATTAGGGGCATGCTGACATCCCGCTCCTCGCATGGCAGCCCCTTCTCTGCAATCACCAGCCGGACCTAGAGCGGGAGGCCAGAGCAGGAACAGCTTGGTCTCGCATCTCCAGCTCTCCCGCAGGCCCCCAGTCAGGGACACTCAGCTACTAATGCTGACTGTCCCCAGCTGCCTCCTCCACCACAGGGCAGAGGATTCACCCTGCAGTTGCCTCTTGGGGGGTAGGGACACCTCCTGTGCTATGGATACATGAGGGTCAATATGCCAAGCAGATCTGCTATGAATGTCTGCCCCCATATCTCACTAACTACGGAGGAAGGTGCAGGTAGGGTTACCAGGTCTCCAAAAGCCCTAGAAGCAACCTAGCCACACTGACCTTCCACTGCATCTTGGTGTCCCTCACTGGCACTTAACCATGGTGGCCTGCTGTGACACATGCCAAATGGAGACTCCTCAACCTCCCTGCAAGAAGCCAAGCCCCTCACAGTGTGGGGCAGCAGTAAAATCTGGGCAACAAACAAGTATCTCCATTCCCAGAAGCATCACAAGGGAGAAAATGTGAATGTTCATTTACTACCCTGTAAAAAAGTCATCTCCAGCCAAGGTCTCCTTTGCCAACCAAAGAGTCACCAAGCCTGTCCCCCAGGTATCAAAGGAAGAAGAAAAGGGAGATGCCCAACACCTGCCTGCCTAAGTCAGCTCGTCGTGCGTGTTGCACGGCCACTGCCGAGGCCCGGGCTCGGTTCTTTGGGGGAGCGCAGGCGGCGGTGCAAGCAGTCCAGGCGCGAGTCCGCCGCGCACGCCCAGCGGGGACAGCTGCACGCGCCTCTTCGGCGCGTGTGCGCCGCGTGTGCGGCGCTCAGCCCCGGCGTGGCAGGCGCGTCGCGTGCTGAGTGCTACGGCAGCGTCACACGCGGGTGCCCTGCGCGTGCCCCAGCTCGGCTCTGGGGTCCGGCACCCACGTGCTGCCAGAGGATCTGCAGCTGCTGCTGTGCGGAGCGCCCTAATGGGTCCCCCCCGTCCCAGGTGGACGCGAGGTCGGTGCGGTTTCAGGCCAGGCACTACCCCAGCTTCGCAGGATCTCGTCTCCGTCACGCAGGCAGGATGGGTCGCAGTCCCGGCGGCGGCAGATCAGCCGCGCGAGCCTCGGGGCTGCATGACGTGCCCAGCCGCCGCCGTCCTCCCTCTGCCGAGTCACCGGGGGGGAACGGAGGTCCTCGAGGGCCGAAGGCGTCCCGTCGGCAGCGAGCCGAGCACGGCCCACGTTGCGGGAGGGCAGGTGGCAGCTCCCCAGCTGGGGGGCATCAGCAGTGATGTTGTGGGCAGCGCCCAGGTGAGACCCAAGGAGGAAGAGGAGGAGGAGGAGGAAGAGACAGCAGCAATGCTTCCCCTCGCACCAGTGGGTGCTGCGGCCGGCAGAGGGTGGCGATGGCAGCTCAGGTAGGTGCTGCTCGTGGGGTGGGCTTCATGGCTTTGCCGGGCAGACTCGGAGCAGGGGAAATGCTTTGCTTTGGGGGCCCTCGAGCAGGCGCGGAGCCCCCAGGACACCTCGGGAGCGGCCTGCGCTCGGGCAGCCCCGCTCGGGGTCTCCTCCACCCCGCGCCGCGGCGCCCGCCGTGGGAAGCGTCCCCTCGGCCTCGTGCTCGAGGGCCTCGTTTTAGGCACCCGGGTTTTAAAGAAGGCTGATCGTTACGCGCTAAGTATGTCAGACTGGCAAGAATAAAACCCTGCAGGGATGTCAGGCAGCCGCTTCCTACAGAACCGCTCGGTAAAGGAGAAGCCCTTGCTTTCTTCCACCTAGGAGCAGCTAAAAATACCACTTAACAAATATAAGCATTTCTACAAGCACTTCAAATTTCCTGTGGAATTAGCCATTAATTATTTACTGGCTTGACAAATTAATTTTTTTTTTTTTAAGTGAAACAAATGAAAACCTGGTTCCCACATTTGCACCTTGCTCTAGGTGTTTTCCTCCTGGCTTATGGCCAGACCCAGTGGGGACCATCCTGGGTGTGAGCCGTGAGCTCCCGCCGTCCCCCTGCACTGCCACGAAGCAGAAGCTGGCGGCCGGGACCTTGCCGGCCTTGCGAGGAGCAGCGGATGCCGCAGCAGTTTCCTCGCCCGCCGGCTCGGCCCCTGCGCCACGCCGGCTGGTCCTGGCACCTCCGGCACGTGCTGTGCTGAGGCGTCTTCTTTAAACCCCCCGAAACTGGCCGTAAAGACGCATCCCTCCCGGTGAAGGAGGGACCGAACCGCCGCAGGGCTCGGAGCCTGCCCGCGGGCTCCAGCGCCCATCGAGGGGGGCGGCCAGCAGCTCTGGGGGGAGCTGCGCCTGGGGGCCGGGAGCAGGACGCCGCCACCGCCGGGGGCTTCTCCTGCGGGCCGGCGAGAGCGGCCCCCCGGGCGGCGGGGGTGTGGGGGGGAGCCGTGGGCGCCCCGCCGTGCGGAGGGCACCGTGCGCTGCCACGCAGGGCGGCCCAGGGCCCCTCCGGGCGCGGGGAGAGGCGCGCCCTTTCGTGCACAAAAGCTCCGTGCTCCCCTAGATACCCTCGAAATACCTTGTTCCCCCTTATGCAATTAATGGCTCGAGAAGCACAGGGGCTGCTGGGGGCCAGGAGAGGAAGGTCGGCTTTGGTGCACGGCCGCGCTGCTGCAAAACGAACGCTCGCTATCGCCTGCAAAAGGTGATTTCTTGTTGTTCAGCCGCGGGAGCCGAGTGTAGCAGCCTTGAAAGGACCCGGGCACCCAGGGAGCAGGATTGCCGGCGCGCTGCTGCAGAGCCGGGGGCAAATCCTCGGCCGGCGCGGGGCCGAGCCCGCGGTCCGCTCCCCGGCCGGAGCCTCGCAGCGGGATGCACAGGCCCTGGGGCGAGCGCCGGAGCTGCCCCCCGCCGCTGCCCCCGCCACCTCCCCCACCCCACCCCGGGCCTCAGTCCGCACTCGGTGTCATGCCGAGTTAATGGGATTCGGGGTGCAGGTGGCCGCAAAGCAGAGGCGGCTCCCGGTGCAAACGCCGACTCCGAAGCGTAAGCGGGGTTTGGCCGAGCTGCTCCCCCGCCCGCAGCCTGCTCCCTCCGGCCGCCGTGCCCCCTCCCCGGCAGAGCCTGTTAAAATGCAGAAATGCAGGCACAAAAGCGCTCGCGCTTTGCCCAGCCTGCCTTGCTGCCTGCCCGGCAGCCGTCCTTGCCGGGAGCGGAGCCCGGCCCCGGCGGCGAGGATGTGCCCTGGATGCTGGAGGCGATGCTTCCCCGGGAACGCGGCCGTGCGATTTACCTTTTGCGAGCTGAAAGATTGGGTCCAGTGGTACAAAACCAGCCTTTCCCGGGATCCGAGCGCAGGGTCGGCCGAGTCCTGGTCTTCCTCCCCCTCCTTGGCTTTGCCGGCATCGCTCTCGAGCGCCGAGATGGGCCACCAGCTGCAGTTGGTGGGAGTAACGTTGTTGGGAGTCGCCATGGCGGGCTGCGAGCAGGACGCGCGCTCGCTCGCGGGCTGGGGCGAGCCGCACCACCCAGCATCACATGGCTCCTGCCGCCAGCATCACCCCGGGCGGCGGGAGCAGGCGCCGGCGGCCCGAGCCGCCCGCTCCCGGGCTCCCATGGAAACGGGCCGCCTCCCCGGTCCCTAAAGCAGCCGAGTCAGCAGCGGCTGCTCCTGCCGCCTGCTTGCCGAGCCGGGAATCGGGGCAGCGCCGACCCCTGCAGCTCGACAGCGACGTTTTGCAGCAGGGACTGCGATTTTTTTTTTTTTTTTTTTTTGACTCTTTTAGATTTGACAGATAGGTAATAAGCATTTACACCAGTAGATACCAGCCTTAAAACGAGCATCCCGCCCGCAGCCTTGCGTGCAAAGCAGCAGCACTGCTTCCGTAGGGATCCCGTGGTTTATTTATGGGGAGAGGGGACGGATTCATTGCTGCCTAACTGGGGCTGCGTCGCCCGCGCTGCGGTAGCGCCGGGAGCCCGAGGGGCACGCTGGGGCCCGCCAGGCAGGCTCCAAAGCGGGCCCGGCCGTGGGGGCCGACGAGGCGTCCCCGGAGCGCCGCCGCCCTGGCCCCAGGCCGCGAGCCGCGGGCTCCCCCCGTGCCCGGGGCGCAGGGTCCGGGTGCGCGCGAGAGACGCCCCGGGCAGAGGGGCTTTGCCGGAGCCCTTCCTCGCCTAAGGACGCTCGGGAGGCGGCGAAGCGGTCCCCGGCCCCCGCGGGCGCGCTGAAAGGAGGCGTTTTCTGGGCAGAATGGTCCCTGCGGAGCTGCAGGAAGCCCCATCTAGTGGCAAATGTTGCGATGAATTAATGCTGCGCAGCGGGGAATCACAAACCGACGGTCTGCGTGCTGCAGGCACTCGCCTCCTCCGGAGGCGCTTACTTGTTTGGCACTCAGCCGGGCTCCTGCTTACCAAGCTGAGCAAAGGCTCGAGGGGCAGGACCGGCGCGGGCCTCCTCCAGCTCCTCCGGGGCACTCCCCAGGCGTGACCTGGGGGCCGGGTCTGGCCTCCCCAGCCGCGAAAGGGGCAGAGGCTGAGCCGCCCGCGGGACGCGGTGAGGCCGAGGCCGTCGGCGTTTGGCAAAGCCTCAGTGGAAGGTGTGAACTAGGGCAAGTGTTGTGGGCACTGATTTTCTGCAGCTTGTGTCTTGTGTCAGATTTGATGGAAGTTTTAAAGAGGGGAGGAAAGAAGACAGAAAGAGCCAGTTCCAGGCCTTCCCAGGCACAGAAACATGTTCGGGCTTTAGCAAGGCAGGGGCAGGCAGCGTTTCAGCTGTGGAATTCAGCTGCATTGATTTTCCCCAGTGGCCCGAGTCAGTGTCTGCCAGTGTAATGCTTAGCTAGGACTCCGTTCAGCTTCGGTAAGGAGCAGAATATTTTCATTGATCTAGGGTGCTTGTCTGCATCACACTTCACTTGAACTATTCCTGAAACTAGATGATGAAGTAACTGTAAAATATTGAGGGGAGGGCACATGCTAAAAAAGCCAATCCTGGTTCTGCTGATGTAGGAGTTACGGAGGTACTGTGAGATGGAAAATACTTGCACACTTTAATTGACAGCAGGTCTCTCCTGGACAAGGTGTTCCCGGCCCTCGGAGGCCCAGAGAGGCCTGCGGTACGGAAGCAGACAGACATGGTGAAGAATTGCCACTGGTTTTATCTGCATTACACAGCCATTCTTTTCAACTGGTGTGTAGTGGAATGGCAAAGAACAAGGATGTCGTAAGGGATTTAAAATCTGGAGGGAAAAAAAAAAGAAAGAAAAAAAGAAGGGGGAGAACGCAGAGCTTGCCACTTGTCTAGTCACTGCTAGTGGGGTTTCAGAGCTCTCAGAGTTGACATCTCAGATTTTACCAGGGGAGCCTTTCCCTTGCGGTGCAGTGGGAAGTACAGTTATGCACGTTTCACTCCCTGAAGTTATTACTCAACTGTCAGCTTTAGTCCTGCCTCCTGGCACAGAAACCTGAGCTGGGAAGGGGCTCAGGCAGCTGAGCGCACACAGCTGGTGCTCAGGAACAACCAGCTCTTGGTGGAATCTGCTCCGAGGACTGGGAGCCTTGCTAACCTGCCATTGCTTTCTTAGAAAATTTTCCTCTCAAATTTTAGACAATTTTTTTTTGCAGATTGAGTGGGGGCAAACTCCAGAGCATCTCTGCCCAGAAAAAAAAAATGCCTTGGCTTATGCATGCAATACAGGAACAGCGTGGGAGCAGTAACACTGGCAGGGCTTTGCTCAGGGGTGCTTATGTGGAGCTAAGCCTGAGGTCAAGAGCTGGTGCTGATCACCCAGGCTAACTGTGCTGTGCAGACATTCCCAGAGAAGATGCTGTTTGCTAATGAAGCTTGAGGCTTCAGTCTTGTAGAAAGCAGGAGCTACTGAGTTATTAGAGGAGCTGAGTATATGAGCTCAGTTGGGAAGGCTTTAAAGCAAGCTAGGTCTGAGATTAGGTCTTCTCACTTGTCTTTTCCCCTACAAGAGGTGGTTTGAGCAATGAGAACATCATTGCTCACAATGAAAATGCTTCAATAAATAGAATGTCATTCAATAAATGACATTGCTCACAAATGGAAAGTGTTTCAATAAATTTGCTAGAAATATGACTGTAATAATCAAGAACCCCAAATACCTGCCCTTCCCCATACCTCTGTCTTGCACAGGACATTTGAGAACATTACTGGAGAACCTTTTCTCATACTATTTCTTCCCCTCTTGGCTGTGTGGCAATTTGAATTCAGTGCTCAGCCCTCAACTCTGGGATAGTTTAACTTGGACTAGTTTAACTTAGATTATTTCCTAAATTCCTCTGTTCTCACCAGGGACATCAGACCTGATGCACATTGCACTGTGATAGCTGCTCCACAGCTGTCTCACTCACTTGCAACGTCTGAGGTCGCTACTAGTTTTACCTAACACCAGCTTGAAGGTCGAGACACTTCTGGGTTTTTGTACATGCTTTATTAAATAGAAGCAGCACTGTATTCCATAGCAGAAACAACTGCATCAAGGTGACCTTGAGTCAGCAGCCATCCCACACCTCCAGGGAAGAGTCTAGCTGTGCCACTTGCTAGTGCTCCAGCTGCAAAAGGGAACACTTTTTGTTTCCCCTGCAGACAACCAATACCAGTTTTAAACAATAGTATTATTTGTGCACTCTAAAGAAATATGCCCCATCTTCAAAAGCACACGTTCTAGGTCAACACTCATTGAGATGCAGGGGTAACTTTTCAAGAGTTTAAAAGTGAGAAATACAGCATTCAGCAACAGTATCTTCAAACACTTTGAAAGAGGGCACAGAAATAAAACATGAACAGAAACATAAGCAGATACCCTCTGTTGAAGCAGAAATATCCTTTGAAAAACAGCGGTAGCAAAGATAACTAGTACTAAATATCCAGGTTTAAAAATAAAGTACATATTATACCAGATTTATCAAAGGGAGAAAAGGGGGCCAAAGTGAGGAAAGCACAATCAAATGAAATGTAAACTCTTGTTTGTCTGTGTGTGAATATGCAGGACAGCACTAGAAGAGGAAGGAGAAGGGAATGGGACAGTAAGATATTAACCAAACAGGAAAAAGTGAGTTCACATACATAATTCTGAATATTTGGACAAGGTAATTCACAGGTAAAAAGAAAAATGTAATCAATAAATTACAGGTAAAATAAATGACATAGCTGTTGTCATTATGCAAAATCAAAGATCACAAGACCGAAAAAGATCCTCAAAGTTCAAGAGTAATGGTTAAAACAGTCTTCCTTTTCTAAACGTGATTAAAATACCCAAATAACTTCACTCTTCCTGTTCTGTAATGCAAACATAGGTGTGGGAAGATGTGTAAAGTGAGATAAAATTTAGAAATCAGTTAAATGTAATCAAAGGCAACAAGCCATACTACATGCTAAGTGCATGAAATGGCAACACTTAAGAGCAAAGTAACAGTTTTTCTTGCATTTTCATGCAATTTTATTTTATTTTATTTTATTTGGAGGGGGACTTTAAATCTGTACTTCTTGGATTTGTAGTGTAAATATTAGAGATGATTAGAATAAAATCTAAAGAAAATAAGTGAGGATCATCTAGAATATCTGAGACTTCCCCAGCACAGAAAGCAAGGTCAACTGTCTCCACCTGCTACTATCTATTTTTATAGATCTGCTGGTGACTCCTTGGCTTGCTGACCACTGACATTGAAACGTAAAAGTAAGAACTGCACTATTCTACTCAAACACAGTTGTTCAGTAGGCATTTATAGCTGATACTGAATGCATGCTTTAATTAAAAAAATGGTTATTGGATGGTAAAATCAGTGTAAGTCAAACTATTCAGGCTTTACTTTAAACATGCTAGGTTTAGACAAACATTTATTAACACACAGCTCAGGAACAGTGTTTTATGTGAGTATTTTTAACCAGAGGGAATGTTACAGTTCCACACCACAAAGCCTGTATGATACACATGTCTTGTTTACCCCATTTCCAACCTGTTCTGTGTATCAGAAATACCCAGAAATAATCAGTGTAGATGGCTTCACAATTTTAGTTTTGAGAGTGCATGGCCCAAAGGAAATTTTATTCTTAACTCTTTCAGCTTGTCTCACTCTCCCTTAAATTACTCCATCTGTAAATATGCACAACAACATATACTTTTGCTTCTACAAGCTTCACTACCTGTAGATAAATATAACTATGCAAGAGTAAGTTAATTAGATTATGGAAGGGTCCAAGCACGCTCCAGCACATTCTTGACCTCCTAATAAATGTGTGAGGAAGAAGCTTTCACAATTTGATCCAATTGAAAAAAAGCCAGGTAGTGTTCAAGGAAAGGATATGCATCCTATCCAAAATACTGAATGCTTTCCCATTTTTCTCCCTGGAGTAGGATAAGTGAGACAGAGCTGAAGCTATAAAACATTTGTCTAAGTACTGAGACATATCAAGAATGAATCTTCCAAACCCTGCAAAATTTCAGAACAAAGCTTAAAAGGTTACTCTTTTCGGACACAGTGAAAACAGCGTAACAGAGCTTGAATGTCCACAGCTCAAACCAAAAACAAGGGAGTTGTTTGTTAAGGTATTCATAGACTTTAGTGCATTCATTTTAGAACTAAGCCCAGAAACTATATTCCATTTTTCATTTTATTAGAAAACTAAACTGTATGATGCAAAGAAGCATTTGATCAAATACACGGCAATGAAAACAGCCATGGCACTGACAAGGCATTTAACCCAATCATTATCACAAACTCTGATTCATGATTCTCTATCGCTTTCAGTCAAGTATACATCATTTCTGCCATGTGAGACATTTTCTTGGGAATATATAAGTAGTATTCCATGTATCCTGAAAGATCTTCAATAGTCACATCATCCACAAAGGCTCGAGCTTGTTCAGAACAAGATCTAGGAGAACCTGATGAGGCTGTTCCACAAGGGGATCTGTTTTGAAGAGACTGAGAATGGACTCCTAGGACTGCTTTTTCACACTCTGACAGGACACTCCGTAAGCCAGAGAAAGAGTACACTTCCATGGCTCGCCATTGTTTGCACTGGCATTTCTTGTCCGTACAAGGGCACTGCTTGCCATTGCTAAGCATGGATAAGGACTGAAAATCTGAAGTTTGGCTAGAATCCAGGCAAGTTTCAAAGGATGAAGACAGAGCAGGGCAATCCTCCCTTGAATTCTCCAATGGCTTTTCAGCTGTGGAAGCTTCCAAAGGTTCAATTCTGGTTCTTTTGTCATCACTGGCCTCAAACTGAACATCATGCCCGTCCTTTGTACCATGTTCTGTTGTAACAAAAATGTCTGAACTGACATTACTCTTTGCTGTGTCTGACTGGGTTTTGTGTTTCAGCTGGTTGTTGGCTTTCATACTGCAATATGTAAACTTGGGAGGATGCAAGACAGGAGACTTGGAACGTCTGCGACGTGGGATTCTTGCTGATCCTCTTGAAGGCTTTCTCACACACCTGTTGGGTTATAACAGGTGAACAAGAAGGTAATTCCAAAATCTACACCACATCTCAATAGCTTCTGAAATAAGGCTAAAAATGTTTCAAAAGATTTTGCTGCTTACAAAAATTAGATGATGGGTCACTTAAAATCTCTGACAGGAACAGTGGAGGAGTCAGAAGAAATGCGGGCTTCCCCACAGGGAAGACGCATACCAATACCCCTATATTAAAGATATTTCCCCTAAAGTCTTTTGTGTTAAGGAAATGATACTTCACTGAAGGTGCTCTGGTCTTTGCCACTATCATCCCAGACTGAATTGTAGTGCAGAACCTGGGTACAAGTTAGAGTTGCTGGCAGAATTGCATTAAATATCCAGGAACAGGAAAAAAAAAGGGAAGTGAACAGGGAATGCAATGGTACAAAACTTGAAGAGAAGGACCTCTGATGCAATCATAGAAAAGAAAGTTAAGATTTAGGTACCCTAACAGAAGATGCAATATTGTCAAAATCTTTGCTGAAAGCCTCTTAAAAAACATCTTATCAAATCATTACACTAACGTTTTGTGATAGAAAGGAGGGAACCACTTAACTAACAACAATTTCAATTAGAAAGTTTTAAATGCCTGAAACAACAGGAATACATGCATAGTACAGTTAACGATGTGTTTTACCCATGCCAAGTTTCTTTAGGGCAGGCAGACTGTTGTTTGGCTCCATCCATAGCTGCTCTTATCGGTGTTCTCAGAATCGTTCCATCACCCACAGAGAGAGCTGAGACAGATCTGAGTAGAAAGGAAAATGCCACATTATGATATTGCCTCAATGTATGGTTTCAAAGGTTTAGACTGAGCCGCACAGTTTTAGATGCTTATTTAAGACATTTACGTTTTCAGCCTTGACTTCCTCTACAGTTAGTGGTTAGAAACAGGATCTTGCAGAGATTTATCTAACCTCTCTTTTTTTTATTGACCTCAGCTAAGTATCTAAATACAGAAGGGATGAAACAAAGCCAAAAGGTCTAGCAGTTGGTGTCATGCTCTATTTGTACCAAGAAGACTCATTAAAGGAATGTAAACTCATGTTGCAATTGTTCTTGTCAGACAGTAATTTAGATTCCTGCTCCATTTCAAATGCAAAGTCAGCAATACATAGCACCAGGCTGAAGAGTCAGGGGAGAAGTGGCTAACAGAAAGATTATTAACTTATTTCTTATTAAATTTCCCAGATGAACAGGAATGAAAACCAACTTCTTCGGGGACTTCCAGGGCCAGAGAACAAATGGAAATGCCTCACTACAACGCTCTGTGCCTAGCTCTATAAGCAAGTGCAAGCAATTACTGAAATATTGCTGAAATATGGTCATATGTGTGAATTAGAGTACATGAAAAAGAAATCTTAAGAGATGAGGCTGAGATTTTAGCAGAAGAGTACAGGTACTCTGCCCAAAGTTGATTTTAAGGGATTAGTCACTAGACTTCAGCTGTTCAAAATACATGCCTGCAAAACACAGATCTTTGTATACCTAAAGAGATAGATATCAAAGGAACGATCCCTAATTCCACAGACTCTGTCACTGGTAATACATTAAAAGAGGTATGTTTTATAAGCAAAATTTCTTGCTTCTCTGATCTAGAGAACAGCTATTTTTTTTTCCCTGTTTCGAAGAAGACCTCTTCAAGTAGAGGAAATCTAGTAACAGGGCAAAAAAATGCATGTTAACAAGTGGAGGAGCTTAGGAGTTCAAAATATGAATGTATATAGGAATGAGCTCATACAGTGAAATATAGTTATCATCGACACAAAGAGTTTCCCTTGTGTCTGGGAATTCCTAAAAAAGCTTCCATTCACATAAGATCAAGTGAACTACCTCAGAGCTGTTAGACTGCATAATTTTATTAACTCATACTTTAAATGAATAAGCTTAGGCTATATATTATCAGTATACCCAGTGTGCTACAGAATAATTTTTTACCTCTGCAAACATTTTATTCCATTATATCCTCTGAAGTAAGAAATTATCAGTGTTCATCTTTAGCTTGAAAATTTCCAACCAGACTAGACTCCCTAGAACACTATGAAGGAGCAGGTGGTTGGTACTGTGCTTCAGATGCTTTCAGAGTAGGTATTTCTGTGCTATAGTAAAGGCTAATAATGTCACTGAAGACATCAGCATTTGCTTGAAATGGATAAACAAGTTCCATATCACACAAGGTGACTAAAGTTACCACAACAGTTCTGTTAACAGTGTGCAAGTCATATGTTTTGGGTAAGTTGTATCATGTTTTCTTACAGTTCCTGTGTAATTTCAATTGACATTTTGTCTAAATTAATTAGCAAAAGAGTATTGCTTTTCTTATTAGATGGCTATAATGATTGCATTTCACCTGATCTGCTTATTCTCTCTAGGAGAGTAAGTCCTTTTACCAAATGAAATTTGTTGTGAGATTCAAAATAACAGAAAACAAATACAACTATTTAACAAAAAACAAATTACATGATACTTTTCTTGCTCACTTACCCTGCTGCATCCACTCTCAGCTTTTTGAAAGCTGTTTGCAGACTCTCTTCCTCTTCATCTTTAGCTTCTAAATCCATTGATGAGCTATCAGTGTATCACCAGCTGTGCCATACAGAATAAGCTAAAATACAGAAATTATGATTTGATGCTGAGATCTGAACACATACCGGGCTCTGAAAGGCATCACGGTTGCCCGTTCTCCTAGTGTCAATCTCACCGTCTTCAGATGAGAACTATCCCACTACTTTTTACCAAGAACTATAAGCTCTACGTTTCTCAGAAGAGGCGAGGGCTTTGCCAGAAGTACTGCCGTATCTCTTTTCCTTGTGTTAACAGAAGATAGGTGTATTTCAACTTTGCCTGTGCACCTAACACTACAGGAAGAGATGCCGCCAGAGACAGGAACTATTCAACACAGTCCGCTATTCTGAGCAGCGCGTTGGTAACTGAAAAGCGCATCAACGAGGTAAAAAGAAACTAATGCCCAGGCCCGAAGGCCAGAAGTATACCGCGCCGTCCGTGACAGACCACGGCCCGGCCCCCGCGCTGCGACACCTCCAGCCAGCCAGCGCCTACACCAGCCCGCAGGTACGGAGCGCGGCCGCTGCTCCAGCCCTGCCGCCTTCCTGCCGCCCAGACCCGGGGTCTCGTCACGCACAAGCTTCACCGCCCCCCCGGCCCCCCGGCCCCCCCGCCCGGGGCCGCGCGCCCCGCGCGCAGCCAATCAGCGCGCAGCCCCGCGCCCAGTGGCGGCCGCCCCCCCGCCCGCGCCGCCAACGGCCGCTTAACGGCTCTTCCCCGCGCCGCCCCGCCGCCGCCCACCTGCGGCGCGGCACGGCGCGGCGCGGCGCGGGGGCGAGCCCGGCCCGGCCCGGCCCGGCCCGGCCCTCCCCGCGTGCGTCACTCACCGCCGTGTCCCAGCCTCGCTGTGGGCGGGCGCGGCGGGCAGCCGAACAACAGGAAGTGAGCTCACCGCCGGAGGCGCCGCGCTCAAGAGCGCATGCGCACGCGCTGCCCGCCCCCGCCGCCCTTCCCCGGCGGCAGTGAGCGGGGCGGCTCCCTCCCCGCGCGCGGCGCGCCTCGGCGGGCCTGTCCCCGCCCGGCTGCCGTCGCTTCCTCCTGGGCGGGTGTTTCTCATCCGGGTCGCTCGCCGCCGCAGCGCGGAGGCAGCGGGGCGCGGTGGGGCCGTGCCCGCCGGCCCGAGCGCGGTAAGTGCGCGGGCGCTGCGCGCCGTCTCCCGCGCGGGCCGCCTCCGCCGCGGCCCTGTGGCGGGGCTGCCGCCGGCCCGAGCGCGGCTCTTGCAGGCTGCGGAGCCGCCGGCGGCCGCGACGCGGCACGGGAGAGGCGGCCCCCGCCGGTGTGGGGGTTGTGGGGCTCAAGGAGCCCCGGCGGGGCGGGAGGCTCTGCTGAGTCACCCGCCGGCGGAGCCCCCGCCGCGAGGGGCGCTGAGGTCGGCACCGAGCCTGCGGCCCGGGGCGTCTGCTGGGACCCGCTCCGGGGCTGGCAGTGAAGGGAGGTGCTGCCGGCCCCGGGGGCGCCCTGGGGCCGGGGGCTCGCGAATCCCGGGGGCGTGGAAGGCCGTGGGGCGCCTGAGCGGCCCTTCCCTGCGGCAGCCACCCGAGCACGGCGAGTTTCCACGAGGGAAAAACCTCTGCTGTTTGGTTGGTCCTTGCAGCTGCTAGCTTCTTAGTCTCTACCGCTCTGCTGCCCCGCTGAAGGGGAGCGAGCTGTATTCCCGTGCAGTGTACTTCTCTGGCTTGCTTATGAAATCATTGGCTGTGAATTTTTTTGAGTTTCATAGTGTTCTGTTCTTAAAATGAAATGCAAGGATTTGCATCATCTTCATTTTATGAGCAGTTTGGGTGTCTTGCAGTGCAGGTTAGATTTGTAGCCCAGTGTTGCTGGGAAATAGTTGAAAATAAAGTAGCAAAGAGTAGATGTATACTTCTCTAGAAAATAGAGAAATAGCAAGTAGTTTTCTATAAGCTTTCCAAAGCAACATTAGATTTTGTTGTTTTTGCACAGTAATTGAGTTTTCTCTGAAATCAGTATTACTTGGTTGATGTGTATGAAATGCATATGCTTATTTTTAGTTATTAAAATGCATAGGTTTTTCTCTGAGTAAATTATGTACTCCTTTGAGGGTTTGCTGTTCCAGTGATGAAGAGCAGCATGGTAAAATAACTTGTCTAAAACTGATAACACATTTTGAATGATGTACTGTGATTGAAATATTTCTAGTACCTTCATCTTGTTAAATATTTGTTTTCTTGTCTAAGTCTACATAAAACATGGTTTTGACATTTTAAAAATTGTTTTAGACCGAATTTGTAATTTCAGAGAACTTTAACTTTGGGTCAAGGAAATAATCTACTGAAGAAGGGAGTCTGTGTTTCACCAAAGTAATAGTATTTAACAAAGACTGTATCTAAAGTAACCTGCGCAGATGAGTGTCATATTGTCAGTCTCTGTTAGCCTCCTTGTCTCATGTTTATTTGCTGTATGACTCACTGGACGGTGTGTACCTTTAAAGTTATGATACATCACCCTGTGTGTCATAATAGCTGCCTGCAATAAAGAAGTATATCTGAATGAATTCACGGTAGAGCAGGCAACCAAAACATCAGCTTGAGGAGCCACCGCCTTTGGCTGGAATGAGGTTATGAGGTGGCCAAAGTTACCATTCTCTATCTACATAAATAACTGATCTGTCCATGTTCTGATTACTCTTCTCTTTTCACTTAGACTTTCTTCTTTTCCAGATTACAAGGGCTAGAATTTATTTGGTAAAAGCAATATTGATAAGTATTATTGCTGTATAATTAGGTAGGATTAGTGCTCTGTATGAATGTGTTTTCATGGCAGCAGCTGTTTGAAGTTGCTGGTTTTGGATAGTTATCTTCATAATGACTTGATTTTTTTTTTTAAAGCTTCAGGAAGATGTATTTGATTTGTATCCTATTAAAGAGCAGTTTTAATAGAGACCTGAATGACAGGTAAATTTAGTCAAATGCTGATCTATAGGTACTCTGATGTACTAAGATTTGCTACTGCCGGTGGTACTGCTCAGCAAAAGCAAACCCTGTGTTAATGAAGCAAGCCTTTTGAAATATTTTGCAGTGGCAGAATGGCTGATGCAATCATTTGCAAATGATCATAAAACTATAAGGTACTGAAGGACAACAAATATAGAAAGACTTACGATTCTTCTGTAACTAGATTAAATAATGCTAGTTTTTAATGGCTATTTGATAACCCATATACCATATTCTGATAGAAATGTATTACTTTTGCTAAGCAAGGGAGTACTATGCCAATATCAAATATGCTTTGCTACAAACTATGTAAAGGTGGAAGTCATACATTTCCATGTTTACTCTTGACTTTTCACTTGGTATTTACTCAACTGTACTGGATACATGTTAGACTTGAAATGTACACATATAACTTTAATAGTTTTTAATAGAGTTCTTTAAATGTGCTTTCACATGATGGCAGGGAAGTGCAAACTGCAATAAATTGTTTCAAATCAAGATTGCCTCAATTGCTAAAATAGTTAGAAAAGTTTTTTGGATTGTGGTGTTTTTTTTAGGATTGTTCAGAGTCTTTACCTGCTAATGGATTCCATTTCTGTCAAGGGCTGGGAGCTGTTTTTCTTAGTTTACTGCTTCAGGATCATTTAATTCAAAATTGTTTGCCTGAATCTTTTATAGTAAATTGAAAATGAAAGTGAGGAGAACCTAAATGTGCTGTTGATTGGTACTTTAAATTTAAAATTCTTGTAAAGGCCAGGATGCATCACATGCAGATTTATCAGCTTCTGAGGCCTGCTTTGAAACTATTCTTCCAGCAGTTCAATGTATATAAGCAAGAATAGCTACAATGTAGCACCCCCCCTCTTCTCCCCCCCCCCCCCCAAAAAAAAATCTTGGCAGTAGTTACAGTCGATCATGGAGCACACTAGTTGCACAGGTCTTTTTAATGTGACTTACTGAAGTAGGACAGTGGGTGAAATGATTGTAGTGTAAGAAGGGGATAATTTGAACCAAATATCTAGAAATTAAAAAATATTAATGCCTTGTCTGCCGTCTTTTAAGACAAATCTGATTAAAATAAATAAATAACATCAGATCCCAAAGTGGGAAAAAGCAGCCTGTAGGAAGTTGCCTGTTTCTAGTAATGTTGCATCTCTTTCGTCTCTTCTGGAGTTAATTTGATAATAGCTTTAAAACAAATAGAAGAATCTATCTAGACTTGCTTTGGATAAGCAAGGCACTGTTGACAGCAGGTTTTATTTTAAACTGTGAATTCATTTATGCAGTTATGCAGGAGACTGTTTCATTCTTGGATATCTTAAAGCTTGTTCTGAACAACTTTCAGACATGTTCTTCCACAATGACCTCAGCTTTATGTGCTCAGTGTACTATTTCAAGTTTATTTTTAGGGTATTATGACGCTACTGGGCAACTAACGTCTTTAACAAGGCATTGATTCTTATTTTCTTATGTCTCTTCTCTGCTTTTAGCAGTATATGGTAACTCTGTCAGCTTTTCACCATCCCAATAATGAAAACAGAAGCTAAGGATGGGGAAGAGGAAAGCCTGCAAACAGCTTTCAAAAAGCTAAGAGTTGACACAGCTGGGTAAGTAAGACTATAGGCAAGTACAGTGTTAACATACTGCAGATTGATTGGAAGGGAACACTTACTGTTAAATCTGATGCAATGAAATAATTCCAAAAGGTTATGCATTGAAAGGCTCCATTCTGGTTAAGCATATTGAAATAAATTCATTAGCTGTAAGTTGCATTTCTAAAGGAATTGTAGTTTGTTTGATTGCCAGCTTCCAGCAGGCTTCAAATAAGTTTACATGCTGCTAACTGCTGACTATCATTTTGAAATGAATTTTGGCATGAATCTGGTTGCCAGAGGACATATCTGTACTACTATAACACTAACACTGTTGTACTCCGTGTATTATGATGGCTCTAAAGGCCTGTCATGGTTATTAAATCCCTCTTTCTCCCTGCAGGGAAATATTTGTTTTTTTCCATAATAGTACGAAGAGTGTTAGATGCAGTGCTAATCTCATGCAAACTGTTTTCATTGATGTCATTAATATACTTCCTCTTCATAACTAAAAATGCTGAATGGGGAAGAATGCTTTTGTGTTGTCTTGTTACCTAGGAGATGTGACACATGTGGCACTTAACTTTGCTGCCCTAGACAGTAGAGTATAAGCAGCATGTGTCTTCTGTTAGTGGACAACCTTTTTTGTCAGAAATAAAAAGTTAGCATAACTGTCATGCTCTTTCTGCTGGTTTACAGGTGTCATTGTGTATTACATGTACAGTATTGCATTTCAGTAAGCAGTTGGCAGTGGTGTAGTTATGCTGGTTACTGAAAAGAAATGAATTGTGCAAATAAACTACCTTAGAACCTAAATAGTAAATAGTTGGACTTCTAAAATTATACTTCAGTTAACTAATCAGACTCTTTAGAAATCTGTCACCAGCCAGGTGCCTCTCTTTTCATCAGTATCTCCATTCTGCCTCTCTTTTCCACCCCCTCCCCCTCAACATGTCAGGCATATTTTAATTATGGTAGAGTTTTTATTGCGGGCTCAATTTTACTGCTCTATGTTCATATTTTTAAAATAGAAAATAGCAGATCCTTCAGTAATAGTTTGGCCTCTATTAAACGTTAATTGACCCTGGCCTAGGACAGTGTGCACAGACTTGATTTTGTTTTTCAGGAGATTCGCCATGTTATAAACTAGTTGAACAAAGGTTTTGGAAAATGA
The DNA here is from genome assembly GCF_028389875.1 of Rhea pennata. Classification (NCBI taxonomy): domain Eukaryota; kingdom Metazoa; phylum Chordata; class Aves; order Rheiformes; family Rheidae; genus Rhea; species Rhea pennata. The sequence continues at coordinate 7,774,335 of NC_084678.1, forward strand.
TTTCTTTGTCAAATATAGATTAATATGTGACATCCTAACTTAGAAAAAAAGCATTTCTGAGGTTGTCACAGCTTATTGAAAATGGGAATTCGGGATGGATTTGTAGCACCAGAGAAACTAGTAAGTCTTCCAAGATCTGTGGCTTGAATAGAAGATGATCTGATGCAGCTGTGTAGCTCAAGTAGTTGAATTTGCAGTAGTCTGAAGAGTTTTAGCTTACATTCTCCCTAGACAGAGGCATAAATGTTGTTCTGATATATAAAGTCCATTTATATCCAAAGAACACTTATTTTCAGGAAAGAATAGCTTATTTGTCTCTGGAAAAAGATGAGTGTTTCTTCAGGTTTCCCCCTCCTTGCCACAGTGTAGCCCCAGGCAAATCAGATTTAATTCTTGTGCTTCATTATTGATATGTAATGTTTGTATTTGAAATCTAATTGCTGAATGATATCACATTTTGCGAAAGTGTGTATTGCACCAGTGTTTGATGTGTGAGCCTGTAAACAGACGCCAGTTCTGATTTGGGTGATCTTTGTGGGCAGGTCTTTTAAAACAATGTTATAGATTATTTCGGATAATCTGATCAGTATTATAAGTATAACAAAGTTCATGAATCTTTCACAAAACAGTCTAGACTGTTGTTAACTTCTCATTCTTGTGTGTGTTACTGTGTGCATTTTTTTGTTCTTGTTTTTTTCCCCTCCCCTCACCTCCTCTCTCTCTTTCACAGGTCTATTGCTTCTCTTTCTGTGAGTGAAGGGACAAGTCCAAGAGTGTTAGTTAGAACAGCTGTGGAGGAAACCAAACCTAAGAATGTGTGTACTTCTAAGGAAGCCTGGCATGGGTGAGAGAAGCTTGAGATTATCAAATTACTTCAAATGTGATTGCATTGAAATTGAGTTTTAAAGTAAAATTTGACTCCCTCATTTAGGGGCCTAGTTACTAGAATACTTGGCTATTTAAAAGAATGTGTAAAATACAGTACACTACACTCCCTTTTCTGCTCACATATGACTATTCTTATGTACAGCTTTCTGAAGTGAAACGAAATGCTTTTCAGTTTTAGGAATAGAAGCGTAATCCATGTTTCTGTCAGCTCACACTTTATTACAATCATGAATGTCTGTTTCTGTAATTGTTTGGCATTGCAGAGGTTGTCTTGTAAAATAGATAAAAATACAGAATTAGTTTGAGTGTCTATGTAGAACTTCGTACTCAGATCTCTTACTGAAACAAAACTGTCCTTTTGCATTGATCCAGTAGTGTCATGCTCTTCTAAAATTTTTTTTCCAGTACTGTCCCACATACTTTTTTTCCATCTCTAAAAGCACAAGCTTTAGGTTTCATTTCTCAGATGATACTTTAATATTTTATACAGATGCTTGACTTGAACAATGTGAAATTCTAAGATACGAGTCTTACGCAAATACCCTGAGCTTAAAGCCCCTGCATGCAATAGAACTGCATGGAGATGTTGCATAATGTTATTTGTGGTAAGTCTTTCAGTGACTCTGCAATCACTTTTGCACCTCTCCATGGCAGGTCTGTGAAGAAAGCTTCAAGAGGAGCTGTGAGAACCCAGCGTCGCAGGCGTTCTAAGTCTCCAATTCTTCATCCTCCGAAGTTTATCCACTGCAGCACAAAAGCACATTCCACATGTAACCAGCTGGTACGCAAAAGCCAGATTGATGCCCCAGATGACAGCTCTGGGTTTGGAATGCCAACCCCAAAGGCAACTTGTGCACGTGAACAATGCCATATAGCTTCTAATGTTGACCAGAGGGGAGCTGATGTTGAGTCTTTGGGAGCTTCTGTTACAGAGTTGGTATCGGAGAACAAATCGGAAGAGTCTCCTGCTGCAGTTTCTCTGGTGTCTAAAGCAAGCCTAAAGACAATGGAGCTTTCTGACTTTCAGTCTGTGTCTAAGCTGAACACAAGCAAGCCATGTTCATGTGCAGATAAGGCCTGTGAGTGTAAACGATGGCAAGATATGGAAGTGTACAAATTCTCTGGCTTGCAGAACTCCCTCCCGTTGGCACCTGATAGAAGAACAGTTGCTGAGGACCATTCCCAGCCTTTGCCATCAAGAACTCCCTCAAGTTCTCCACGTTCTTGCTCTGAGCAAGCCAGAGCCTTTGTGGATGATGTGACTATTGAAGATCTTTCAGGCTACATGGAATATTACTTGTATATTCCAAAGAAAATGTCTCACATGGCGGAAATGATGTACACTTGACAACAATGAGCACTAAACATAGAGTGTGTGGCTTAAATCTGTTCTCTGTCACATCCATGTGAGATGGAACCCACTCCCTGCTCACTGTGCTTGCAATAAAAACTTCCTTTGCATCTTAACTAATGCTTGTTATTTTAAGCAGGGCATGCACTTTAGCTTAAGCATTACGGTTTAAGCTCTGAATAGATAATAAAGTAAACAGTGAGTTTGGTTAGAGAGTATTTCTTAAGAGACCTAATATTTGGGAAGTTTTACTCTGTTTTCAAAATATTCCTATTTTTGGTTTGTTGAAGGAGAAGATTCTCTAGATCTCTTGGTGATTAGAGCTTTTTAATGTGAGAAACTGGTGTGATTCAGCTCCTTTCAGATCACTTTGACCTCAGATTGTAACACTTATGCTTCCATTTTTGGATGCTTATGCCTCCAATTTTATTTCCTAAAGGAGTATGACCATGTCCTTTCCCATCCTCCTTAGTATTACTGCAGTAGGCTGAGTCAGGGGACTGAATCTGCTTTTCTGGGGAAGAGGCATTGTTATTTCTTTGTGCCTAAAGAATGGCTTTATTTATGTTTGGCTAAACAGGCACCTACTTCCCCTATCTTCCATGTTAAAGTAGATGGTAAAGTTGCTGTTAGGTAACAAATATTTGCCTGCTAGGCTGCCTGATCAGAGAATAACCCGGATGACCAAAACAAGACGATTGAAATAATCTTGTTCTCTGCAGTGTGTGGGTTTTTTTGCTTCCCTCCTGTAAGTGGAAAATGTAAAACAAGCCTAACTTTTTATTGAATGTCCAACAGACTGTAGAGATTTGTCTGCAGCAGCAGAAATGCCTTGCTTTCTTCAATGGAATTGCTTCTTGAGTTAAGTAAAGGAAAAATGAGATGATGGACTCTGAAGTTTTTTTTTTTTTTTTTTTTTTTTTTTTTTAAGAGGGCCAAAGATGGTATTTGCCAGCTTCAGTGGCTCTTATTCTTACACTCTGTTTGTTCAGACTCTTTTACCCTGCTATGAAATGCCAAGTATTGCCATTCAGATATTAATAGTGAATAGTTGCCAGCTGCAAAGTAGGGAAATCTTGAGTGTTGTGGTTTTCTTTTTTTTTTTCCCTTCTTCCCCTTCAGCTATCATCATCTTGGATGCTTTGTCCAGGTCCAAAATATTGGTGGAACCTTGCTTGCTTTCTGAAGCTTTTTCAGAAATAAGCAGTTTATGTGCATCAACAGTCTCTTTTATACATCCATATGTGTATAGTAAAGGAGCATGCTATCAAATAATATGACTTATTTAGGGAGAAATTAATTGAGATAAGTTTGTTCACTGTTGGGTGTCCCTAAACTTTCCTCCCTTGTAAAGCTCTGCAGAAGACTTTGAGAAAAGTGCTTCCCCACTAAATTCTTTGTTCCTCTGGGGTTTTTTTTTTTTTTGTTGTCTCTTTGGCAGTACTTAATGTCTCTGATTGGAAATTTATTTACATGGGTGAAGTGGCCTTGCTAATTTAGCGGTTATTGCCAGAAGACTGAAAGCGTCATTTATCTTTCATAGGTTGGATCCCATGTCTCCCTTTCATTTCCATGCTCTGATAGCTGTATTTTTGCCACCTGTATTTTGAATTCAAGGTAACTCTTCTGTGACTGTATGTGACTGGGCTGCCAGTGTCAAATGATCTTACTCCTCACAGAGGTGTTCTTTACTCTTCCAGATACCTGCAAGTAGAAGCTGCAGCACTGTTACGTGTAACACTGTAGTTATCACTACTGGAGATGAGAATACCTTTCCCTCTGGCATGGCTTTTCACTGTTTCTTTGATTATTTATCACAGGCTGTGTGAAGTGCTCGATGCCACACTCCAGAAAGCGGATTGAAGTCCGGGAGATGGACTCTAAAAAGAGCAGAGAGGAAAGGCGCGAGCTGGGCTTGCCTGGGAGGGGAAGCGAGCGCTGTCGGGCCGCTAGAGGTCAGCGCCGGCCCGGCTCGGGCGCCGGCTCGCTCTTCCTGACTCTTCCTGCTGCTGGAGCTCTGCGTGTAGCCTGTGGATTTCTTCTGCTGAAATGAAGAAATAAGACCAGGTCTGAATGGTGCCTTAATGTGCACAAAACGTGTTTTCTCGAAAGTCTGATTGTTTAGACAGCGGTCAGCTTGAGATATGGGCCTCTAGATGCCAGCATGTGCATAACTGACTAACATTTAAACAAAGCAGTCCCTCCATTCAAAACGGCTATGTAATTAGGAAGAGTTGCTAAGTAAATAATTACATGGTCCTGAACTCGGTGTCTTTTTAGGGTGGTTACAACATATTTGGGCTGGTAAATCCTGAACACCATGAAGTAGAAGTCTCTGGATAGCTTCAGCTGCTGCCTTAACACTTTCAGTTCTATTACTACAAGTAGTTTTAAGATGCTTTGGTCTACCTTCAAGCCATGAAACAAAATCATACAGTTTTGCTTTAAGAAAATGTGAATCGCTGATGCAGAGAACCTGGGAAGTTTGAGTAGTCTGCAGGCTTAGAAATGAGGAAACAAGTGTTTATTTCTTCTCATTCTAAATAATTCCATCACTGGCCAATTTTAAGATTGGATTCACTTAAATGTTTTAGAGGGCTAGCTCTGTCAGGTGGCACTTCTTAGTCTTGTCAAAGTCCCGTACTTAAGTGGCCATTCCTTTCTTCATGTGGCTGAGTGAAAATGAGGCCTTTTCCTGTTAGTTTTTTAGTGGAAGTTAACTTCTACATGAGGTTTGGCATTACAGAGCTTAAAGCACAAATTAGCCTTTTTTACTGAGTGCACAGGAAGATATACAGATACTACAGACTATATGCTATGTACATGCATTTAACTATTCTTGTGGTTATATATAGTGCATTTTTCCTATGCTGCTTCCTGTTGCTATGCTCCCGTGCTCCCTAGAAACACTGGGAGGTTGTCCAAGTTGTACAGCTGTGTATTATGTGAGTATGAAATTTGCTGAAGTCTGTGACACTTTGCACAAGAGCTAGATCTACAGTTTGGGAGTTCACCTCAAAGCCATATTCCTCTGGAGAGCACAAGCTGTTGGTAACGCATTTTAACCCCAGAGCTCTTACTGACTACTACGTGCTAAGAAACTGCAAGTGGAATGTCATCTGCTCATACGCTGCGATGATGCTTGCAGGAGTTGGGCCAGGTGTGGCTGAAAGAAGCTTGGATGAGCCTGTTACATGATATTTCATTCCTTGTCCTCTCCATACTTTGTATATGATGTTACAAATTGTAGTCCTAAAGGAGATGTGACAGCCCGAAGGGGAGGGTCCTACCTGCCTCTTTCCAAAGACTGAACTGTGCTACTGTCTGTTAAACAGGACATCTTATGTAGTGGTTTCTGTTTTGTTTAGGGAGGAGGGAGGAGATGATTATTCATGGATTCTTTTAACTGCCCTAAAGTAGCTCTTGAAATTCAATTTGAATGTAGCAAAGAGGGAAGGAGAATTCACCTGATACTAGCTAAATAATTAAGATGTATGCTGTATTCTGGATGATCTCTGTGCTTTTACCCTTTGCTTTAATGCAGCAGAGTTAAGCATTCTTCCCTCAGCCAGGGACAAGCAAAACTGCCTGAGAAGCTCTACCTGAAGGAGCGTTTTCCTCCCTTTTCCCAGGCCGATGGCTCCGCTGTTGCCGCGGCGGGAGCCCGGCTCCGCTGCTCCCCGCCCGGGCAGCGCGCAGGGCGGGCGGCAGCGCGGGCGCTCGCCCTGCCCGGCGGCCGCCCCGAGCCGCGCTCCGCTCCGCGCCGCGGCGGGGCAGCGCGCAGCGAGCGCGGCGCCCCCTTCCCAGGGTCTATTTTCGGCAGACGTCTACTTTCCCAGCCTCTCCTCTCCCTGGATGCCTGCCCGCAGGGGGGGCGCCTGGGTGATGCGTCTCTTTCCTCCTTCATAAAAGGGCGGCGAGGCGGAGGCCGGGCTCCGGGGGGTTATTTTTGGGAGCAGCTCCTGGGAGCCGATGGCCTTGTTAGGGCAGCGCTGACCTTTCTCCCGGCGGGGGAGGCGAGCGGCGGGGCGGGCGGCGCCGGGCGGGCAGCGGCGGCGCATCGCGGCCGGGCCCGGCCCGGCTCGGCTCGGCTCCGGGCCGCCTCCTCGGCCGGGGGCGGGGGGGGGGGGCGCGGCGCCGGGGCAGGTAGCGGCGCGGCTCCCCCGCCGGGGTGCCCGGGGCGCTCACCGCCCCCCGGCCCGGCCCGCCCCTCCGCCGCGCTCCTCTCCCCTCCCTCCAATTTCTCCTTCCTCCCACTCCCCGGCCCCTCGGCCGGGCAAGGCGAGGCGGGAGGCGCCTGCTCCCCGGCTCCTCTGGCGATGTGGCAGCCTCCCCCTCGCCCCGAGCCTTTGCCCCCGGCAGAGCTGCCCAGCTAAGCGGGGAGGGTGAGGGAGAGGAGCGAGGCGGCAGCGGGGCCGGCGGGTACCATGAGCGGAGGCAGGTTCGATTTTGATGATGGAGGCGCCTACTGCGGGGGCTGGGAAGGGGGCAAAGCCCACGGGCACGGCATCTGCACCGGCCCCAAGGGCCAGGGCGAGTACTCGGGCTCCTGGAACTATGGCTTCGAAGTCGTGGGCATATACACGTGGCCCAGCGGCAACACCTACGAAGGCTACTGGTCCCAAGGCAAGAGGCATGGCCTAGGAATCGAGACCAAAGGACGGTGGGTTTACCGAGGCGAGTGGACCCACGGCTTTAAGGGGCGGTACGGCACGAGGCAGAGCATGAGCAGCGGAGCCAAGTACGAAGGTACCTGGAATAACGGCCTGCAGGATGGTTACGGCACCGAGACGTACGCCGACGGAGGTAAGGGTGACTCTGGAGGGTTGAGAGGGCACCCAACAACGTGGTACCTGGCCTTCGGTGGCAGAGGCTGCGTACCGTCCCTGCAGACGGTCCCGTCAGGGCCAGGGAGGTCGGGACAGGCACGAGGGACTGCACCCAGCCGTTCTGCTGCTGGTGCTCGAGTTGGAGAAATAGGGGTGGAAAAGCCTTTTAAAAACATGTCCGTGCCCTGATTTCTGCAGTCTAGCTGTGCCCTGGGAAAGCGCAGCATGTGCTACCTGACTGCTCCAGACACAAGGGACTAGCAGTGAGTGATACCCCCGTTTCCCTCCTTGGAGAGCTCTTTTCAGGCATCAGGATCGATAGTAAAGATCAGCAGTCTTTGCTTTCTGTAGTCCACAACTCTGGATTTTCCAGTGATAGATTGTTCCAGTCCACCACTAAACTAAACCAGAAACTGCTCGCTGGTTAGCGACTGCAGCAAGCCATTAACTTTCTCATTGGTCTGTGAGTTGTGAATGTTTTCTCGTTGGATATAAGCCACCTACAGCATCGTAGCGCGCTTTGTCTGTGCATTAAATACCGCTCGCGTGTCGCTGAATGGGTGCCTGAACATCTGCTTTGCTGAAACGTTCTGCTGGAGTTTATCAAAGCTGTTCAGGATACTTAGTCACACGTCTTTCCCTAAAACAAATCCCTTAGATTACTTTGAAACTCTCAACTCCTGCTAGTACGCAAATGCACTGAGTAGTCAGATATTTGTTGTACCCTCTTTAAATGCTTAGTCTAATTGCATTTTTGCATTAGTGGCACTTTTGGGGGTTGGGAACATCAGAAGAATCTCTGTGCTAGTAATTCTGTAGCTCTTCAATACTGTAATGTTCCAGGCTGCCATATTTAGGATAGCTAAATAAAGAGGGTGATTTGAAAGAAATACCCTTCAAAATATGTATCAGAATTGCAACTATATTTATCCAGGACATGCAGTGGAGTCTGTTGATAAAGAAAAATAACAGTAATGGTATGTGTCTTCAGAATAAAAACCATCTGATTTATAGACACTAGAAAAATTGATTAATTCAAGATCCTGGCAGTCAGAGTTACGCTTTTTCATACATAGTTTTTTCTCAACAAGTTCCCTAGGTACTTGGCTAACTTTAAGCTTGGGAATGTAGTCTTCAGGTTGACTCATTTTGTTTGTGCCCTGTGAGGTTTTTGGTGTAGATGCAACCCAAAACTGATTTATCTCTCCAGCTCCTTAAATTTTAACTAGTCTGCCCTGTGACTTTTTTTTTTTTTTTTTTTTTTTTTTAATCCTCATATTCTGCATGTTGCACAGAGATAGCAAAAATTAAGGTTAAAACATACATGTAGTTTCAGTGCACTCGTGCATTGCAGAACTTAACATCTTAAGACCTGTAGGTTATGTGTAAACTGTGTCTAACTAATAATGTGCAGTGATCTGATGAGTGCAAGCAACAGTTGCCTGCTAAATATCTTCTACGCAAGTAACTTGAATTCTGAAGATCTCAAAGTGTCGTGTACCTTTTCACAGCGATTTCCTCACTGTTTACTAAAATGCCTCTTTTTCTGAGGGTGCAGTGCTACAGAATCTCAGGTTAATGTTGTGCAGGAGAGTCTAAAGAGGCTAAAACCTGACACAGGCGTTGCATTTGATTAGATCTTGTACTGAGCACTTGGAACAGAAGAGGGGGAAACATGAGTCAAGACTTTATCCTATATGCGTTTGTAAGATAGCATTTCTGCCAGCATAACACTTCCCAGCCCTCCCTGGGTGTTGTCCGATACTCAGGAACGTGCTGTCTACGTGATCCCTGGGGCAGGCCTAAGCTGGCAGTTTAGTCCTGACCCATGAAGATGTGACGTGCCAAAGCCACTGTGGGCGGTGGGGAAGCTTGGCTGCCCTAGTGCCCAACCAGACCCACCTTGTGAGGCCTGAGAAGCTCAGAACAGAGAGGGCTCCAGCTGCTGAGCGTCTGCTCGTTGCTTTGGGTGATCAGGTCCCGGCTGGTCTGCGTCTGAGCAATTCATTCAGTGTATGAAGGTCTCTGTGAAGGGAGCATGTAGAAAGCTGCATCTGAAGCCAAGTTTACAATTGTTGGCCTTATACATCACGTGTAAGGGAAAGAGGTGGAATTACCTTATTAACTTGCAGGACCTGCTCCTGTATTGTCTTCTCACCTGTGCATAGTAACCATCTACCAGATCCAGGTGTTGTCAGGCTGTTAATAGGACCTGTTAGTATTTGAATCAGAGTTTGCCAAGATAAACATCTGGAAAACCTTTGGAAATCTGCCATTTCTCAAGGAGGGGATGTGACTCTCAAGCCCCCTGGAAGCCAGCCATGCAAAAAAGAGGTCACTGGGAAGAAGGAGCTCTTGCCAGTGCGCTAGAAGCTTTAGGTCGCTATTGGGCTGTAGGCAGATTTGGTGGAGATGCGGCTGATTCTAATGTTTTAAAATGTACTTAAATCGGTGTATGAGGAAACTGGCTTGCCTATGACTTGTGTCTTGCGGCTGCCTGAGTTAGGTGTCTAAATAAAGCCTAGATCTGGAGCGACGCTTTTTTGTGGAATCCCACGTAGATTTTTGGTGTTTAGTAAGAAGTGAATTCAGGTTACGGTTCAGCCCAGTCACTGGCTGCATCGCTCTCGTTCTGCTCCGCCAAATGCCCGTGTTCAGGAAAGCTGCGGGAGGCTGATCTCTCAAGGAATTCTCCTTCTATGAAGTTGATTGAAACCTGGGAGGGGTTCAGTGCTCCTTGGGTATGGACAGGCAGATACAGTAACACTATGATACATTTCCTTAGGTATCCAAGCTAAATATATGTGTGTGTGTGTGTCTGTTTCTATTACCAGGAAAGGGCTTGGAGCCCCTTATGGGGCCAAGATGAGATATCTAAAGAAGAAAGTGATTTGGGTTTTGGAAGGCTCTGCATTAAGGAACTCAGCACTTTACAACATGAGTTAGAAGCAAACATGTAATTATTTGACTTCCACCTTTAAATTTAATCTCCACTGGTAGGAACGCTGCATTTCATCCATTTTTGTCTTTTGATTCGGAGTGCTTGATCCCATCAAATCTTACCGTAGGGAAAAAAAAATCTTGCTGTTAATGCAGAATCTTACAACTAACAAAGGATTCAGGACCAAACTTATGCTTTGAGATACCAATACCCTTCTATACACACGTGTGTGTGGCGGGGAGAACTCGCTTTCAAGTAAAGCATCCTGAAACCAGCTCATTGTTTTTGATGCTACAGTTTGGTTTCTAGGGAGCTGAAAGGAAATAGTGGTGTAAATTAACTGCGTGCGGAAGCGATTAGCCCACTAAGTGATCACGAGACTGCAAGAAAGGGGAAAAGAAAGGAGGAAGCGCGCTTTAAGGCAGCTGGGAAGGGAGGCAGCCCGGGGGCTCGTGGCCGTGCCGAGCGTGATGCACGGCCGGCGGGGTGGGCGCGTGGCCCGCGGCGGGGGAGCACGACCGCGCTCCGAGGAGAGCCGGGACGGTGCCGGCAGCCGAGCGGGGCAGCGCTCGCGGGCGGCGGAGCTCCGGGCGCTCTCGCAGCCCCCCGGGCCTGGCGCACCTTCGGCACGGGGCTGGGACCGCTGCAGCGCGGCTCCTCCAGAGACCTGCAGGCGCTTTATGGGAAAAGCGGAGTTATCTCCGTGTGATGGAGACTGACAGAATAACTTGTCACGGGTCACGTAACACACCAGGAATGGAGCAGGGCCTCAAATCCCAGTTTTCTGGTCTGGCATCTAGACACCTACAGCCCAGGCTGCCCCCGTAGCGGTGCTATGGCAAGGCTGAATTTCACCCAGGAGTTAATGCTGTGTCTTTTGCTTTCTCTCCATTCTCTTCTCCCTTTCTTTTCCAGCAGAAGCCATCAGGCAGTATTGCAATGGTCCTTCACCTGGTGACACGGCTGCCACCGCCGAGCACAGGCTTTCCTGGCTGGTCTGTCTTGCGTTCAACCAGTGCAGAGACACATGCGTCTGGCCTTGGTGCTACATCTCCTCGCGTGTCTGTCGCCACGGTGGCAGGGCACAGCAGAGGATTGCAAGCCAGCGATCCTATTTGAGTTGGGTGCGTTATTTACCTTCCTAGCTGATGGTAGGAGAGCTCAGAGCGGGCTCTCGCCGCCGGGGCTGCGTGCGCCCCGGGAGCCGAAGGATGTGTCTGTGATGGGCCCGGGCACCAGCCCGTCCTGCCCGCGAGCCCCTGCCAGGAGCCATGGGGTGCTGCCAGGGTGAAACGTAGGGTGTCACCGCCCCGTCCGCCGGGCTTGGGAGCTTGGGCTGCCACGGCGAGAGACGGACGGGGCTGGCGAGGCAGGCAACCTCCTCCAAAACAGAGTCTTCACGTCAGAAGACGGTCCACTTTTTTTACAGTGCTTTGGGTGCAGGGCTGCACTCGTGCAACACGTCCCGCTTGTGAGCGACGTGGCCGTGTTGGCTGGCAGCTCCGTGTCCTCCCTGTCCCGCGTCACGTCTCGCCCGGGGCCTGTCCGTTGCTGGGAAGGGTACGCACGCCTTACAAAAGAGACGGAGAGCGTCGGCGCTCCCTTGAGCCAGCCCTGGCCGCGCTCCCACGGGACGGCGGCGGGGAGGCGAATGTCTTTCCAGGCTGGAGCATCTCTCCCAGGCAGGGAGGGAAATGAGTTACGGAGCCGGGCCGAAAGATGCTGCGCAGCCACCGCTGTCCCCACCCCGGGGCTTTACTGCTTCGCCTTCAGCCTCCTGCCCCAGACAAAACTGATAGTCCAGTTGCATGCACTTTTTTTTTTCCATGCAAAGATTCTCTCCGTATGCAACTCTAGAGACTAATTCAACGTCATCTTTTCTGAGCCCTTTGCAGCTCTGGAGCCGGTTTGCCGGGGCTGGCCTGGAGCGGAGCCCTGTCACTGCTGTCCTCATGGCCCTCCCCTCTGCTGTGTCACTTCGCTGTTCCTACAGCGATAAAACAAAAAGCACGTTTCAGATGGGGGAGGTGTATTTTTTGCCATAAAAATGCACGTTGTAGTGTTCTAATTTTAAAGAAAAATGGAAAGAGGGCAAAACTCCATGGGAGAATTTCTAAGCCAAACTTTCTAAGCCAAAATTTCTGGGCTGTGCACTGGGCTGGGGCAGGAGAGCGCTGGGGGGAGGGAGAGCGGGCTGGCTGCCGCCCCCGCCAGCCAGGCGTGCTCGGGCAAATCAAACTCCTGGAAAGAGGCGCTTTGTCGCCAAAGTCTTCGCTGAAGTTGGTGCAACTCTGACTCGGGTGGAAAAAGTAAAGGCGACCTGCACTGTCCTAGCTCCTGCTTGTATATTTTAGTATCAAAACCTTTGATACATTTTTGTTTTTAATTGCAGAATGTTTTGATGATCACGAGGGCGGTAAGGGTCAGACGTGCGGCTGCGCTCAGAGCGTGTCCGCGGGGCCGAGCGGCTTGGTTCAGCCCTGTTCTGAATTGACCTCGCTGCATTGGTACCGAGGAGTCCGTCTCTGCTCAAAGCTCGTGATTTGAAATCAGCCTGCTCACGCCCCAAGGGACACTTATGCTGTGAGGAAAAACCCTTTGGCTACAGAGCAAAGATCGAGCTCGCCCCGGCAGCGGGCTAGTCCGGCTGGGAAGCTGAGCACCGCTGCCTGAGCCCGGGCGAGCTCGGGGGCCGAGCTACCAGAGTCCCTGCAGAGCTGGGAAAGCAGCAGAGCTCTTCCCGCAGTGGGAAACTGAGTCAGGAAAACACGAAATGAGCTGGCCAAGGCTGCTCAAGGGGAACGCCGGCACTGATCCCAGCAGCCCTGGTGCTGCGGGGGGTTTTCTGCCATGAAACCAGTTGTATATGGCTGCAACGCCGCTGCCTGTGCCAGAGCTTGTGCCTGCCCGGCACCGTGGGGGCCGAGAGGAGGACGGTGCCTCCACGGGGTGCGGGGACCGTGCGTGTCCCCCGTGCCTTCCCCTTGGGCTTGCTCAGCCGCATCCCCTCCGTGGCACCAGCTGGGCTTTGCTGAGAGGGAGAGGAGGGCACTTCGCGCTGAGCTGGTCCCAGGTGCTGGCTCTTGCTGCGTGGCGAGGAAGGAGCCAGGTCGCCTCTGAGCCACGTGCTGGCTGCCCAGCAGCCCCCGTGCAGGTCACCCAGCCCCTCTCACCCCGTCCCTGCCCCTGTGCATGCTCCATGGCTCTGCCCAGGTGCTGTTGGCTATGGCTTGGGAAGTGGCCGGGACCCTGGTGGTCCCTCGCAGCCAGGCCTCCTCCTGCCCTGGCTCTGGTGCCTGCTTGTCCCTGCATTGGTTTTGCATTTCTGGGTGCCTGCAGTGTTTCAGTGCTCTCCGTTAAGCCAGATGCGGTTGGCAGCTGTGGTCGTGTCCCACCCTAGAGAGGAACTATCACTTGTCCAACATGGGCTGAAACCAGGCAGCCTAAACCAGCCTAAAGGGACGGTCTGCCCAACAGATTGCATAGACGTGCCGTTGGGGTTTACCGGCGTGCCGAGGAGGCACCCGGATCTCTGCTGCTCAGAGACCTGCTCTGCCATGAGCCTTCTCCCTTCCCCCCTGGCTGGGAGGTGGCCTTGGCACCCGTTGGGAAGAAGGGAAGGAGATAGGTCTCGGTGGAGGGCAAATGTGGTGTTGAGCCTCCCTGTCCTGTGGGATGTTCCCAGAACGCCTCTCCTGGATGATTAACGCAGCAGCGAGAGCAGAGGGAGCCGTCCACGTGCAGGGCATGGAGCATGACTGCAGGCTGTCCCATGCTGCAAGGAGGCTTCGAGTGTCAGCCCTGTCGCACGTCACCCTGCTCACTGGTCGTGGCTGTGGCACGAGGTGAAGCAGTGGATTCACTGGCTTGCCGTGGGGAAGGTGTAGGGAGGGAAGTGGGGACAGGATGCGTGTTCTTTCTAACGCTGTGGTTTATGGAGATGAGTTCTCACTGCTTTACAGAGAGGGATTTGGGAGCTCAGGAGGGTGAGAAGCTTGCTCAGATGCCTACACTGGAGGTGTGCAGCAGACCTCAGATGATGGTCCTTGGCTTCCAGCTCCTGCCCAAGATACCAGCCTGTGCAGCTCCCCCCCTCCTCCTTTTTCCTAATAGAAATAGTTAAAACTATGCCAAGAAACAGAGCGCCGCTGCCTTGCTCTGGCGGATGGCTCCCCTTGGGCACCAGCACGCAGACACCTCCGCACAGCCTGAACCCTTGTTGCTTTTAGTGGACTCAGCAGGGAAACCGAGGCCCGCGGCGCAGAGGGGCTGCTAGCCGGGGCAGCAGGTGCTGCGGGGCGCGGGCGCGTCTTGTCTTTCCCGGCCCCCGGCGCTGTAAGCCAACACCTCGCGGACGGGGCCAAAGCGGCTTGCAACGAAACCTGAGGCTTGGGAGATTATGGCGCAGAAGTGGCCCGGGAGACTGTAAAATATGCGCTCCCGCCGTCGCCAAAGAAGGAACGGGATTCGATCCCGGGGCGCGGGGTCATCCCTGGTCTCAGGAGCCGCGTCTGAGCGGGGGAAGCCGTGCCTTGGAGCCTGGCTGCCCCCTTCTTGCTGCGGGGTGCTGGGGGGGGGTGCTGTCAGCCCTGGGGAACACCGCCACCGGGAAGGGCGCACATCCCCAAATGTCACCCCGTCCCGGTGAATCGCTGCCGGGAGCGGAGCCCCGCTTCTGTTTGCGGTGGATTGCCGGTTACAGAGGCAACCGCATCTACGGCGCGTGAAACCCCGGGTGGGCAGGGGCTGGGGGACGCCACGGTCCCCGGGCTGGGGGACGCCGCGGCCTCTGCACCCTCCTACTCGTCGTGCGTGCGGCCGCTGAGCTGGGTCAGGGAAGGGGCGGAGGGCTGCGACGGGCGCGGAGCTGGGGGACCCTTCCCCGAGCCGCCGCTCTCCCGGCTCCGTGCTGCTGCGCCGAGGCTGGGCCGGGGCGGGAGCCCGTTCGGCAGGCCTGCGAGCGGGGAGCTGCAGGGCGGGCTGGAAGGGACCATCACGGAGCCAAGGAGAGCTGTGGCGCGTCGGCTCGCGCGGCACTGCTGCTGCCCGCGCAGCGCAGCCCAGCCTCGGCCCCACCGCGGCTTCCTCCTGCTTCCAGCCAGCCTGGTGCAAATCTGGACCACGTCCGCCAGGGTTGCTTTGGGTTTGCACTGGGGCAGCTTTCTGGTGAGCTAAAGGAGACCTGTCGCCTACTCTGGCTTGCACCGTGGGACTGCGGTTTTGCAAACACGTAAGTAAGAGTGCAGTTTGGGCTTCTCTCTTCTAGGGAAGGCAAAGGTGGAGCCGTCTCATCTAAAGCTGGCATGGCAGCGTAGCGCGTTTTCATTTGCTGGACTCAGGCATGTGGGAAAGAAAAAGATGTCTTCTAACGGGTCCCTCCTCTTTCCACCAGGAACGTACCAGGGCCAGTTCACCAACGGCATGCGGCACGGCTACGGCGTGCGGCAGAGCGTGCCCTACGGCATGGCCTCGGTGGTCCGCTCCCCTCTGCGCACCTCGCTCTCCTCCCTGCGCAGCGAGCACAGCAACGGCACCCTGCCCCAGCAGGACTCGCCGGCCGCCAACCCCGAGAGCCTCGCCATGTCGCCCACCATCACCCGCGGCGGCTTCGCCCTCAGCCTCTACGCGGACGCCGAGGCCGGCAAGCCCAAGAAAGGGGGCCTCTTCCGCCGGGGCTCCCTGCTGGGGAAGCTGAGGAAGTCCGAGTCCAAGTCATCCCTGGCCAGCCAGAAGAGCCGCGTGAGCTTCCTCAAGAGCGAGAGCGGCATCAGCTCGGCCGCCAGCGACGCCACCTCCACCGTCAGCCTGGGCGAGGGCGCCGAAGGCGAGGACTTCCCCCCCTTCGAGTCCGACATCGACGCCACCACCACGGAGACCTACATGGGCGAGTGGAAGAACGACAAGCGCTCGGGCTTCGGCATCAGCGAGAGGTCCAGCGGCCTCAAGTACGAGGGCGAGTGGCTGGACAACCTGCGGCACGGCTACGGCTGCACCACGCTGCCCGACGGCAAGAAGGAGGAGGGCAAGTACCGCCACAACGTCCTCGTCAAGGGCATGAAGAAGCGCGTGATCCCCCTCAAGAGCGCCAAGATCCGGCAGAAGGTGGACCGGAGCGTGGAGGGGGCGCAGAGGGCCGCCGCCATCGCCCGGCAGAAGTCGGAGATCGCGGCTTCCAGGTAGGTGCGCCGGGCCGGGAGCCCTTTTCCTGCCCGGGTTTTGCTCAGCAGCCACGGTGATTTTTCCTGCTCCGGAGCCAGGGCCGTCCAGGCTGGAGGCACCCGACGCCGGTTCGGGGAGGACGGGACGCCGCGTGCTCGCTCTCCGGGGTCCAGCCGGCTCGCCGGGATGTGCGGAGCAATCCCCCGGCCCCGTTCCGGTGCCACGGCCCCGGTTTTGGGGGCGCAGGGGTGTTTCTGCTCTTGCGGGCTGGCGCGGCGGGAGGCGCTGTGAGCGGGGGCTTCTCGCTGCGATCCCCCTGCCCCACTCCTTTTTACGGCCGTTTTAACCTGACTTCGTCTCCGAGCAAGCCTAGGAGATACCTGCACCCAGGCAGGTGCCCCGCTGCCCCCCCTCCCCCCCCGTCTCTGCCCCCTCCGCGGAGCGCGTGGAGGAGCCCCGGCTGCGCCCTGCCGACAGCCGTTTCGGCTCCGGGCGGTGCGGGAACGTGCTTGTTTTCGGCAAGGCTCCGTTGCCTCAGAGACCGGCAGAGAGAAGCCGCAAGCTCTCGAGCGAGCGCCGTGCAGGGACAGCTAGGATAAAAATACCAGCGCGGCGTGGCGCGGGCGGCGGCGAGGGGCCGAGCAGGCTCGGCCCGACACCGGCTCTCGCGGCGCCCCGGAGAAGCGCGCGCCCGCGCTGCTCCCCGGCCATAAATAACGAGGCTAGAGCTCCAAGAGCTGCTCCCTGACAACTTAGTAGGTTTATATAAGCCTCCTTTTATTATGCACTATTTACACGTTGGATCAAACACAGTTCTGCAGTGTTTTCCATCAGGGGCTGGAATGCGCCCGCTGCCCTCGCGGGGGACTGCAGCCCTCACGAGCGCGGCTTGGAAACGATTTCCTATTAAGGAAACCTCGGCGCTGGAGGAAATAAGGCATTACAGCCGTTTTCCTCAGGGGAGTCCTCCCCCTGCAGAGCTCGCTGAGGCTGGGGAGGCGGACGCAGCCCTCCCCGGCCACAAGCTGCCTCGGAGCGCACTCCCCTCGGTCTCCGCAGGGGGTTTGCGTGCGGCTGGGCACAGCGATCGCTGCTGCTCCTAGAGGGTGGCCGGTGGCTGCGGAGCAGCAGCGTCTGGGTTTCCCTCTTAGGACGTCCCTAAAAAGCATTTTGTAGGACAAAGTTGGTGCTGCCCAGATATCCCAGGCCCCAGAGCTCTGAATGCAGCTAGCACCGGACCTGCTGCGAAGGGGAGAACTGTCTTTGCTTTATTTAAACTTCAATTCACTCTTTCAGTTAGCATTTCTTCTTGGAATACGCTGCACTGTGCAGAGCTGCTGCTGCTTCCTGCTGCCTTTTAAAACTTAGATTCACGTGCTGCTTCCTTCTTTCAGCTCAACTTTGCCGTTACGAGTAGATATATTAAATATCGCTTAGAAAGGCTCCCTAGATGTAACCCAGCTCCGTCATCAGTTTTATCTTTGGCCTTGGCCCCTGCCTCAATTTCCACACCCTTGGCAGTAAATAATTGTGAACAGATTTTGAAAATGAATCGCTAAGTTTCTAAAAGGGCCGTTCTACCATTAGCACCTTCCTGGCTCGTAACCACGAGGTGGACTTGGCTAGCGTGGGTGTTCGCCTTACTCCTGCGGCTGCGGCATCCTTCGGCGGGAGCGGGCTGAACCCGCGTGCCCCAAGTGCTTCCCCTTGCACCCGTCCTTGCTTGGAGCCCCAGGAGCTTTGCAACGCAGCCTGGCTCCCGTCCTTCAGGCGTTGCCCTGATTACCGTGCATCCGTGATGGGTCTCATCCCTTTCCTGACACAAATCCCGTGGCAGCTACAGGATTCACCCCTGCTTTTGAAAGCCTCCCACCTTCTTGTCTCCAGCGAGAGCTGCCTGGAGTACCTCTGTGTTCCCCACTCAGCAGCCGTCCATATCCCAAATGCTGTGTCCCAAAGCCTGCGGAGACCAGCTGCTTAAGCTGCCCATCCCGACATGTCCTTGCATGAATGCCGCTTATATTTCACCTCCGGGTTGGCTACCCAAGGCGGGACAAACTCATTTTGCAGTGGAGCTCATCCCAAGATCAAAGTGGATCTTTCGTGTGTGAGGACAAGGAACAACTGGCCTCACCTTAGTGGCAAGTGGGTTTCCCTGGGGCTTGCAGGTCTCCAAGTTAGGAGCTGAGACTTGTGGATTACCCCAGAAGCAATGTTAATGGCAAATTCCTGTTTCCATTAAGTCCCAGTGTGTGTAAACAGTGCCAAGATTTCAGAGGAGAGAAACTGGGTGCTTTGCCTCCCCCGATCCCTTGTGAGCCCTGGGCCCTGCTTTGCTAACGGCAGGCAACCGCGATGCCGCTGTCAAAATCACCTCACCCAAAGACATGCCTTTGAGGCCACACGAGTCCTTCCTTTGGGGAAGGTATGACACATATCTCTATGTGTGACTATCGTTAGGAACTAATTACTGTGGCCGAGCAACCAGACTGTGCAGAAGCATGACTAAATCCATGCACCATTGCCACTGTGGAGGAAAGTTTGATTTTCATGGCACTTGGGGGGGCCCCTGGCAGAGCAAACCTAATGTAACAGCCAGTCTTTCACTGTTTGGGAGTGCAGCATCCAGGAAAGACCAGAATTCACTCTTTTTGCACCATAAAAGGCTCTTTAAAGCAAAGAAACCTAGAGAAAAACAAGCCTGAGTGCTGGCAGCCGTGCAAACCCCTGCCAGTTGCACCTTAGGAATCTCAGGCATGCTACCAAAATATGAAGATACGCAAGGCTGCAGCGCTGATGTGCTTTCAAAGCCTGACGTGTATCTGGAGTGTGACAACAGATACGAACATGGTGGCAGACTGGGAACACACGTTCAGTGGCCACCAGGAACCTGTCTTCTTCCTCCTCTCACTGTGGGTGTCTCCAGTGCAAGGGTGCCCATGAGCCTGGGCTTTGGTTTGCAGGTCCTCCCCTCTGCATGCTCGGGTTGGGATTTTTGGCTGTAGCTCTGGACCCACGGATGGCCTCGTCCTCGGGGCTGTGCACCTCTGGCCTCGTCGGGTCCCTCCCAGGTCCCACCAAGGTGGAAACCCAGCTGCTTTCCCCGTTATACAACAGGGGTGGGCAGAGCTGGCATTGCCTCACCGCAGCTGGAGGAAAGAGCAATTTTTTTTTTCTTTTTCATGATTTCAGTGAAGACTGTTCGGTGTGGGTTAGGGCTATCCCAGCCGTAGCCCGGGCCCCCGGGCGACCAGCTTCCCATGCTGGGTGGTGCCACGCGCTTGCTGGGATGGGGTGTCTCGGCACAGCCTGGGGCGCCCGTGCGGACACACGAGCAAAGCCCCGTTACCGCTGGCCAGGCAGAAACGTGGGGCATGTTGATCTGGAAAGCTGGGGGTCAGCTAAAGGGGTGAAGCTGAAGTATCTTAAATCCTCCCCAAGAGTGATGTTGTCCAGGAGAAACGTAGCCTGAAAGCGCTGCACGCGCCTCTGCCCCAGCAAACGGCGACCACGCTGCCACGGCCAGGGGTGACCACGGGCAGACGGGGTTAACGGGTGTCCTGCCACGGCCGCTGGCTTTGCCCGAGCCCGTGCGCCCCTCCTGCCCTCATCCGGCCCCTGCTCGCCCTCTCCCCGAGGCCGGGCTGGAGTCGCTGGGAAAGCCGGCGGGGTCGTGGGATCCCAGCTGGGAAGTTCTTTTCCAGTCGCCGAAGCAGGGAGGTTGTCTTGAGGACAGACAGCTCGTCCGTCCCCGGACGACCGCGGGGAGGAAAGGAAATAGCCGCCGGGGAGAGGGACGTGGGCTGCGACGCCGCGCTGGGACCGCCGTGCGGCTCCAAGAGCGGCTTCGGGGTTTGCGCCCTGGCAGCCCAGCTTGCCGCAGCGCCCGGCCCAGTTAGCAGTGTGGCTTTTACCCAGCTTCGGAGACGGATGCCGCAGTTGCTCCGCGGTCCGGGTGGCCGCGGGACTGCTGCTCTCGGTGCCGGGCTGGCCGGGCGCCTCGTGCGCGCCGCGGGGCTGGTGCAGATCGTGGGCGCTGGGCGCCCTGGGGCCGGTCGGCAGAGCACCCGTGTGCTGCGCGGGGAAGGTGCCCCCCTCCCAAAACAGGCAGTGGGGCGTGCGAAGTGACCAGCTTTCATCTCTCCAAAGTAAAAGAAAAGAGGCGGAGAGGGGAGGCGCAGGACTGGCTGCGTTTGAAGGGTGCCGGCCCGGGTCGGGGGGATGGACTCGGGTTTTGACACCTGTCTGCTCCGTAGCTGCATCACAGACAGGAACAGATTTTCCTTCTAACTAGTGGGCTTGGGGTGACAAAATCAGCAGTGCAAGTGTTGCAGTCCCAGCTAGGCTAGTGTCGGCTGGCATCTTCCTTCTGCGTCGACTTGTGCTTCCTCGTGACTTGGGCCAAAATCGGTGAAGGGACTTTGCGGTGCCCCCTGTAACACAGCAGTCTGGCCAGGCCCTCCGGTAGTTTGAAGTGTGCACCCTGTTAACAGTATCTAAAATGTATCTGTCAAACGTCATAGGACCAAAAGGAGATCAAAATATAAGCGGCAATAAAGAAATCGCTGCTATGCTTCACCTGGCTGTCTTCAGATGGCAGCGCTAAGGCCTCCGAGCAGCTGGACGCTTTGCGAGTAGAGAGCACAGCTAAAGATGAGCATGTTTTTGGATTATTTTCTTTTCAGCTGTACTTTCTACAGATGTCGTACAACACTGTCACTTGAATAGATGTCTGTGAGAATTTTTAGTGGATTTTAAAACGTTTGGCATTAATATCCCTTAATATAGGGTTTTACTTGTTTGAGCGCATCCAAGCAATGGCTCAGGGTGAGTCTGGGGGTGCATTAGGATGTCGCAGAACTGCTGCGAGGGTTTGACATGGGGAAAACCCTTTGCTGTGGCTTGTCCGGGGGCGGTCGACGCTGACTGTCCTGGGGGCGGCCGCCCAGCTGCTGCCTCCGGTGTGGCTGCCCTGATGCCAGGATATCCAGACCTGGGGGGTTGGGGGCTCTGCTCAAACTCCGGAGGTCTGGCAATGACTGCGTGCTAGGATTTTTCAAATGTCCTTTTGCAGCCCATTTTCTGCGTGCTTTTTGCCGAAGTGTGAGAGCTGGACGTATCAGGAGCCCTGTGCGCTCGCGGAGCACTGGGGACAAGGCGGGAGAGCAGGACACCGCAGCCGCGCTGCAGCAGAGGCTCCGGGTGCTCGTGGCCAGGCCGGCTCCCCGGGGCGTCTAATCCTTCCCTGCTATCGCAGCTCCGTGATTCCTTCACGCTGGGGTTGGATAGCACATGACGGATGGGTGTGCAATGAGGAGAAGCGCACGCGTGTGGCAGGCGGGGGTATAAAGTGATCCTGGTTATAGGGCAGAATTGTGTCCTTGCCCCGTGCGGGACACTGGCTGCAGTTCACCTTCCAGCAGGAGCCCCCAGGGCTGGGGGCAGCATTTCTGCAGCCATATGATCGGTCATCAAAGATGCCACAGCCACGCTCAGAGGGGTCCCCTAGCTCCAGCCACTACCACCGCTCGTGGTGCCAGCGATGTGTCACGGGGCAAGAGCAAAGGGGGATCCTTGGCCCTTGCTAACGCAGCAGCCAGCGCTCCCCTGCCAAGCACAGGCCCAGCCTGCGAGGGCCTCCCGGAGCACCTGCGCTGTGGGCTCTGTCCCGGCAGGTATCATCCACCCTGGCAGGAGCTGAAGGGCAGGAAAGGACTACCCCGGCTTTGCAAAAATCGCCCCCACGTCCATACGGAGCAGGACGGTGCGGCAACCCAGGAGGCGGCCAGCCCCGGCGGGAGCCCTGCGGAGCGCCGTGCCGCCAGACCCGACCGGGGCGACCGGGGAGCCGGGTGCGGGGCTGCCCGGAGCTGCCAGGCGGCCCCTGAGCCGAACAGCGTGTCCGAACGTCTCGCTGCTGCTGCGCGGCGAGAGCCAGCGCGCACGTGCGCAGGGAGAAGAGGGCGCCCGCGCCGCCGGCTGGGTGCCAGCGCGCCAGGGCAGGGTGCCGCGCCTGGGCACGCTCCTCGCTCCTCTGAAGGCTTGGTGTGTTTGCAAAGCCGGTAAATCTTGTTGAATTAATCCTCAATTAATATAAATTTACTCGTTGGTATTTGTTTTCACACTAAGTGAAGCCCAGAGGGGCTGTGCCCTGGAGCGCCGTGCTCCCCTGCACGCCCGCACTCGTGCCAGAAACGCTCGTTCCCCTCCCGTGCAACAAAACGAATGAAGATCTTTTCTCATGTGCATCTGCTGAGCACAAGTGACCTGCTCTGCCTGGCTTACCGTGACAAATTGAGATGAAGGATGAAAGCCAGAAGGCAGGCCTTCGCTCCCCCTTTCCCGCGCGCCGGCGTCGGGCGCGCTGGCCGTCGGAGCCGCCCCCGCTCGCCCAGGCCGCTGCGCTCCCGCGTGGACGCGGATGTCTCCTCTGCGCCTGGCGTCACAGGGGTCACGGCGTGTTTCGGTTGGGAGGAGTGTCTCTACGCGAGCCTCCCGGACACCCTAAACGGAGACTTCAGTGCAGCAACTTGGTGTCACCCGTACCCGGAGATGGGGACACCCAGCTCCAGACCAGACCTAGGGCCTGGTCACTGCAGCTTTGTTATCGCGATTTAAAGGGCCCTTTGGGGCTTGTTTTTGCTATTTTAGCAAACAGCACCTTGCTGGGAATCTCAAGAAACAGTTCTTGTGCTCTCAAGCTGACAAAGGCACCTTTTAGTAACCCATCCAAATAAAAAAGGAGCTGAAATAACAGATCTGTTTCCTAAAGAGAAAAATAGATGCAGGAATACTTTGTTATCTTTCAGGATTCCCCAGAGCACCAGTATCAGCTCTTCAGACACAGTCCCCTGTTTCCAATCACTGCCCACCCGTCAGCCGGTTTGTATCCCCGCGCTCTGCCCTGGTGTCTCTGTTAGTGGCAGCAGAGGGGCCGGAGGCGCCGGGATGAAGGGCGCGAGGAGGCGTCGGAGGCTTCGGTGTTGGAGACGCGATGAGAGGCTGCGGGGAGCCGGGGCTGCTCCGCTCCCAGGCCCCTGCCGTGCCTGTGCCGCTCGGTCCCCACTGTGTCCCTAAGCGCGCCGGGGGCTGAGGCTCTGTATTTCCCTCGCTTGAACTGGTGGGTGCACGACGAAGGTGGCAATAGTTCCTAAGCAATAGGAGCTATTGGCCTCTGTAGGTCCAAATGCCATTAGTGGTCTGGTCCGTGGTGGCCTTTTGGGGCTGCCGCTCTCGCTCGGGGCCTGAGCGTGCCAGGGCGGTGCACGCCGCGGGCTCTGGGGCAGAGCGCAGCGCAGCGGCTGTGCACCGGCTGGTTTGTGCCTGGTTTTGGAGGAGGAAGGCGCCCCTTCAAAAACCCTGGCTGTGCACCTGGCTTGCCACCGCAGCAAACTCGCCTCGGCTACACCTGCTTCGCACGCGGCCAAGGGCACAGCCTCCAAGAGGCCTTTTCTGGCTCGCCCTTGCCGCGGACGTGCAGGCAGAGCCATCCTCGCTGCCGCTGAGCCGCCTCACCGTTCCCCAGCGCCTTCTCGCTGCTGGAGTCTGGCAGGGGCAAGACTGTGGGATTTGGGTGAGCAGCTCGTTGCCCTCGTCCATGCGCAGGGCGCGGGGACAGGTAGCAGAGGTGGCACCAGCAAACCCAGCAGAGCCGCGCGACTCGTCCGACGGCTCCACGGCATCGCTCCTGCCGGACAAGGACGTGGGCGCGGGGACTCTAAACGCACGACGTGTTAGACCCCTTTTCAGCTCTTTCCCAGAACTGCCTCGTCTCCAGCCCAAGCTGGCCGGCGCTCTTGTGGAGCTGGAGCACTAACTGACACATTTTTGATCTTGAGCGTTTGTTGTGCCAAGATGCGCTTTGACTTCAGAGGAGAGTGCACAGAGCTTTATCTCTTTTCCACTCTCCTTGCATGAATTTCCTTAGACTCGTTCATGCCCTATTAGGGTAAGAGGGAGCGTGCACTTCCAGAAGCTCCGAGGAGAAAGCATCTGTTGGACCGCAGACTGCTTTCTCCGTGGCTTCCTGGGTCTCTCGGTTTGAACCAAGCACAGCAGAGGCTCCTGCTACTCTAATGAGAGGCAGAGTCAGGAGAGCAGCACTTCAATGCCAGAGATGGATATGCCCCGGCTGGCCCCACGCAGAAAGTGGAACTGATGGCCTGTTAAGTATGACCTAGTGGGAAATCCTTATCTCAACAGCTTAACAACACAAAAAAGGGAAGAATGAAGTGTGACTTTAATCCACAAAAATGACTATGGAAAATGGTAGCTTCTTGCTCAGTTGATTTGCTCCTGTACGGGGCAGGGGGGAGTTGACTCCCATCCAAATGCCATGGTCTAAAATCATCTGTTTCAACCAGGCTTTGCACAGAGATTATTGTCATTTCAGTGGTGCGTGAAATAGGCTTATCTTTAAAAATAAAATATACTTAAAACGTCCAATTGAATATAAAATTTCTGAGATACAGAAACCCCCTCCGCCCGGGTCAAGGGGGGGTTGGTGCATTTTTTCAACTTACCCTGGTACCGAGCCAGAGCCCTTTGGCCTCCCGACTATGAGCTTTTCTGGTTTTGCTTCTGTAAGGCCTGCTGAGCTTTTGCAGAGAGGGACCTGGCAGCTCATCGCTCCTGCATGTCCTCAGTAGCTCACGGCGCAGACGTGCTGAAGATGCTGGTGCTGCAGGCCTGGGCAGTGGTCTGGGAGCTGTCTCAGCTCACTGCATGGTTGTCGTAATTGTTACTTCTGGGCTTCATATTGGTGAATTGCAGCTCGAGAGCCTCATAGGACTGGTAGAAAAATTCCTCTGCCTTTAATTTTGTTGAGTGATTGGGCTTCTGACCAAATGTAATATTTTAAGAAACCAGCTTGGTTTCATTTCCTCAAAAAACTCCAGGTGTCCAGTTTTGGCTGGGGGAAAAAAGTCGCAAAGCAGCTACTGTATTTCCTCGCTTTTTTCAGCCTATTGAGTTTTAGGATGGATCGCTGAACTCTGAAAAACATTTGAGTTAGAGGCTGCTAAAACTTTTATAGGAAAAAGCAATGTCACGGAGAAAACCCTTTCTGACACATTTTGGAGCTAACTGGCATATTGGCAATCAGGTAAAAACATGCTTGAACCGAGAGTGGCCGCACAGGAGCTCCTGGGTCAGCCTGGGCTCCTGTGAAATGAATGAATGCTGCTGCCTTGCTGTTTTCTTGGAATTAATCCCCCCCTGCCCTGGGCAAGGAGTAGCCTAAACCAGTTCAGTGCTGGTACGTGCGGGCAGGCACAGATATGCTGGGCGGCTAAAGGCTGGCAGACCCTGACTGCGTGTAAAGAAGCCCTGATGCATTTATCCGGGGGGTAAGCAGGCTGCTTTGGTCTTACTGCAGCAGCTAATTAAATAAGGGTCTCCAGAGCATTAGCTGATCCCCTTTCGTTGTGTTGTGCTATAAACTGAAATAAATCAGCGGCATGTGCGCGTAGTCCCAAGACTGTGCAGCTCCTGCAGCTACGGAAGAGGGGCTCACTCGCTGCTCCGGGCTCGTGTCCCGCGGTCATGGCAAGCCACGTCCCGCTCCCTGCTTTCAGGCAGGGCCAGGCTCAGAAGTCATGGGCAGGAGGGAGTCCTCTGTAAGCTACAAATCCCCCTTTTTCCTCGCAGCTATCTCTGCTGATGGTCTCCTGAGGTCCTTCTCAGCCGGGCTGACGTCTCTCCCAGCCTGGCGGGTGGCTCCAGCCTCTCCGCACGGCCCTGATAGCAGGAGGAGCAAAAGCAGAGCGTGGAGCTGCATTTCCGAGAGCCCTCGGCCGCCGGGCCGGAGCCCGGGGGCTGCGGGGGGCCACGCGCCCCGGCCCCGTGTGTCGGCAGGCCCCGGCTTGCACCGCCCCGTTTTGAGCTGGCTCTGGGCAGCTGCCGGCTGGAATCCGAGGTCTCCGCGGCGGGCTGCGGGCGAAGGAGCCGAGCAGCTGCCGCCCGCCCCGTCGCTGCGGGGCCCTGCCGCAGCCGCTCGCCTCCCCGCGCCGCTCGGCTCGTGGAGCGAGCGCGATGAGCCGCACGGAGCTAAAGCAGCGAGTCTCCCCACGCGGGAGGGGGGTCCTCGGGTAGTCGTCCGATTGAGGACAGCTGCGGATCTGTTGGCTGTGAGATTAATGTCAGTGTAACTGTGCCGTGGGGACATATCCTCTGCTGAGAGATGCAAGTGGCTTTGAGCTATTTAGAGCTGAGGATAACATTTCGGTATTTTAAAAATTCACCAAGTAATCATAAAGACTAAAGCTTGTTAGGCTGCAGTGCCAGGCCTGCGCTCCTGCAGTGCTCCGCAGAAAAGGATGCTCTTCTCCCAAACGAATGGCCTGTGCAGTGCTCTTTACGCTGAAAGGAAGGAGAAAAGGTCCTATACCAGCTAAGGGTATTTACAGAGGTGCCATCACTTTTAAGTAAGTGCTAATACACTGAGTGAAAATCCTAGGGTATTTCTTGAGCTGTTTGCGTGGCAGAGGTGACTGGAAGGCACAGCAGTTCCACAAGGTCAGGATGGTTTATGTTTTCAGGTGATATGGGGGTGTTTCCTTTAGGAGGAGGTTCGTGTTGATTTATGTTGTAACTCTTCATGTAGATCAGACCCTGCAGGTGCAAAGTGCTTAATGCAACGAGCAAAGACTGCCCAGGGATGGCAGAGTCCAAACTGGATGGACACCATGTGCACAAATAGCAGAACAAAAAGACTGAGTGGATGGTGAAGCAGATGCTCTTAGGGCAGGAAGCCCTTGGGACAGAATAGACAGATGGGTTTGACCATGGGACAAGCGAGGGACTGAGAAGGGATGCAGTGCTGTGGACCAGCTACAGGCAAATGAGGGGAGCAAGTGATAGAGGTTTGCAAGTATCTACTTGAGTCGGGAGGCTGACATGAGGGCGAGGCGAAAGGGCGATGGACTGGGGCAGAGCAGGAGGAGAAGACTGCCCCAAGGATAGAGGCAACAGGAATACAAATATGCTGTTGAAAAGAAAGAAACCAGGTCAGATGCTGGTGTGTCCTTTCCCTCCGCAATGTGACTGCGTAAGTGACCACATTAACATCAGCAAAAGCACTTCTGCATCTTTCCTTGTATCCCTGAGTATTATAAATGCTCCTGCCAAGACAAATTATTCCTCTTAAATTTCTTTGGAAGGGCAAAACACCACAAACCTGATTTTGGAAACACATTATATTTGCTTGTGTTCCTGTGCTGCATTATTGCTATGCCCAGAGCAGAGCACATATCGATCGCTGCTGAGCAAGGTTATGCAGTGAGAGGGACCTCTCGCAAACCACTGGCTCGCTGGCATGGGCACTTTTCCACGTCGGACGTGGCAGCAATCATGCAGCAGTTCTGCCTTCCTTTTTGCACATGTTGCTTCCTCAGAAACCTGTGACCAGTCTGTACTGGAGAAGGCAGGACAGTGCTGGGTGCATCTGTCTTTCCTTTTATATGTGCCTGGGAAATAGCTTGGGCAGAGAGCTGAGCTCTTCCCCTATTTCTAGCTACAAGGTCATCTCTGCACCTGTAGGCGCCCCAGCCCTGTCTGGTATTTGCAGTATTCTCTATTAATTCCAGTCTCATTTACAGTCTCATCCAATGTGGATGTGCAAAACCACATAAACTGTCCAAAGAGACGGGCTTGCGGGCTTGGCTTTGGGTCTCACCTGTTAGCGGCCCTGCTCAGCTGTGGCTCGTGTATCCACATGGGATTTTAGTAGCAGTCGGAGGAATGATCTGGGCAGTGTTTCTGGGAGATGGCCAGGAAGGACGGCAGCGGTGCTCTGTCCGCACGCTAACAGGAAAACAATTAGAGTGTCAGAGCTGTGCCAGAGGAGCAAAGGACGCTGCAGATGTGTTTAACGCTCCCTCTCCCACCCACGCGGCTGCAGCCCGCCCCGTCGCTGCCCGGGGAGGCAGCGGCCCCAGAGCCGTCACCGCGAAGCGGCTCGTCCTGCAGGAGGAAGACGCAGCTGCGGGGTCCGAGGGCCGGGACGGTGGGCTGCGTGCACTGCAGACGCGCCGCTTCCCCATCTCGGCGGGGGGCTGGCGCTCCTCCCTCCAAAACGTTCAGCAGATAACCGGGCTGCCGAGGGAGCTAGTCAAGGACGAAATCAGGAAGCTTCCTTCTCCTGGCCCTTGGCCTCATTTGGGGCAGGGGTTTATATTTGTCTATTTGCACTTGCTGCCTTCCGCTGGATGTGTTTAACGTTCGTGGTTAATTTTCCTCCACTGCTTTGCAAAAAGGCTTTTGAATCCTGCTGCTGGGTGCTATAAAAGTCCTTGTCCTGTTGCAGCTTCAGCCTTCCCTCCTCCCTCCTCAGACTTTCTCTTCTGCTTGTTTTTGCACCGGTTATTTCCTGCTAAGGGCTGACAGCACATGTAGCGGTAAATGAACAAATGTGGCCCCGATTCAAGTGCTACCTGAAAAGCGTTGAATTTATTTACGCAGAATTTATATGAAAAGCTGGCATATTTCGATTTGCAAAAGCTGGTTCTATTTTTCTGAACAGATCTCGCCTAAGAAGAAATTTTTCCTCCTATGTATTTCATGTCTAAGGTTCAAAAATCACCTTACTGCCTCCCTCAAAGCTGTCTGAGCCTCCTTTTCACCCCCATGCCCTGCCGCCCCGTGGCCGTGGCCATGGCCGTGGCCGGGGAGAGGCTCTGCTGCTGCCTGTCGTGGGTGCTGGGCTCCCCCCGGGCGGCTGGTATTTCTCTACCTCTTTGCAGCTGAGGCCAAGTTTTTTCTCTGCGTTGGGCTCCCAGGCACTGCCAGCCATGCAAATAAATAATAAATCTAGAAAGGCTCTATAAAAGTTGGATGTTATTACGGCCGGGTCCTTCTTGCAGGCTTTGCTTCCTCACCGTGTGCCTAACTCCTGAGCAGAGCTTGGGGGTGGCCACGAGCAGCAGCGCAACGTCTCCGCGAGCCAGACGCTGGTCACCCGGCGGCCGCTGCAGGAAATGATCCGAGCGTCAGCGGGACCAGGGCAGGGCGTCAGCATCGCTGCCGAGGGACTTGAGCCTGCCTTGAGCTCCTGGCCCAAGGCCGCGGGGAGGAGGGCTCGGGGCAGCCCGCGTGGGGCCGCGAAGGTGCCTGCTCCGACGCTGCCGCTGTGTCGGTCTTGGCTCCCCTAGAACAAGTTGCTTCTGGAGGGCTTTGCAGCCAGCAGGACAAGAGCAGAGCTCAGGGATGTCACGCGGGGCAGAGCAGACCTGGGCAAAACCGCAGTAGCTCACGTTTCCAGAGCAGGGGGGATCCCGAAGCCAGACGCCGTCCGATTTGCAGTCGCAGCTCTGCGGTGGGTGCGGGGGGCTGAAACTCAGGCCTGACCGCACTGCGTCCGAGGACCAGCTCCCAGCCCTTCCCGCCTTGCCAGCTGGACGGCGTCTGCCCCTGCCCTCGCGCCGAGCCCCGTCCTCCTTCGCTCCCCTGGAGAGGGCGGCAGGCTCTCCGCCAGCTCCTGCCTCGCACGGGGCCGGCTCGGAGCTTCCTCGCGGCCTCCCTGGCCTCGCGCCCGGCTCTGCCGCTGCGGCGCATCGCGGAGCCCGCTGCGCTTTCGGCTCGCAGCCGCCGGCACCTCGGCTCACCCGAGCCAGGCAGCTCACGAGGACCCGCAGCGTTGTTGCAGCAGTCCCGGCCCTGGTCTCGCTGGCATTGCTGCCTCTTTGCCTGCAGGAGGTGCGTTACTTAAGCCAGATAAGATCTACCAGCTTTTCCGGGAGAAAGGAAACCTCCAGCTCCCAGAAAGGGGCTTCCAGGAGATCAGCGCCCTCAGGAGCTGCCATGTCACAGCGAGCGCCCTCGGGCAGCTCCTCTGCTTTGCTCCCATCACCGGGCGATGGCAGAGCTGGCCAGGAGCTCTCTGCACCCTTGTTTGGCGACACATTAGCCTGGGTCCCGCTCTGTGCCCTGCTAGTGGAGAGGGGCAGTCGCCAGCACTGTGGCGGCTCCCAGACTCCATTTCTAGAAGTCCTCTTTGGGAAAGGATGCCTCAGCTTGGCGGAGCTGCTGCTTCCCTCCCAGCAGGAGCTTCGTGGCTAGTAGTCTGGGTGGGAAGTGCCCAGTAAGCAAACATTCAGCAAGTGGTCGAACGGGAGGATTTTATCTCCGTATGATGAATCTCCTACACCGAGGCTGAAGGATGGGTCTCTCCCCAGAGACCTGCCTCTATCCCCTGGGCACATGGGGGAAGTTGCTTTCCCCCAGTCGGGCCGTGGCTTCCCCATCCATGAAACAGGGAGACCTTGGACAAGCTTGCGAGGGCGTTTTGCTTGGAGGCCGGTGTCAGGCGGGCTGTTCCCCGTGCCGGGGGCTTTGAGGGAGCCCCAGCCCACGGGCTCATCAGGGGCTCCACCGCCACGTGCCAGGTCCACTCTGATATCGCCAGCATAGTAAGCACAGAAACATCCCCCTTGGTCCCTGCCAGATTATAGTGGAATTAATCATGCTGATTATATACTACCAAAAAAGGAGGTTCTTGCTCTGTTCCGAGCTGCCCTGGACCTCCTGCTTGCAAGCTGTTAAAATTGCTGTTTTCTGCCTCATCACTTAACCTCTCTGGGTGTTTCAGGAGCTGTAATAATTTTGGATGAAAAGACCAAGAATGACAGCAATCCTAGCCAGCTTGGCTTGCCGAGAAAGAGGGGAGATAACATGCCAGCGTGGGCAGAGAGGTGAATCATGTCTCTGGCAGA
Source organism: Rhea pennata (assembly GCF_028389875.1). NCBI lineage: Eukaryota > Metazoa > Chordata > Aves > Rheiformes > Rheidae > Rhea > Rhea pennata. The sequence goes on from NC_084678.1 coordinate 7,805,211, forward strand.
CCAGGAGAGCGTCCTAGAGTGAGACAGGCTGAAACAGAGCAGCTCCGCTCCCTCTTCCATGTCACAGGGCCCTGCACAGCGTTTTCAACTCCCCATCAAGTCACGCTGTTGCCAGTCCTATCAATTGGGATTGATGCCCTAAACGTAATTCTTTCCCCACACCCAGAATTGTGTGGGCGTGTGTATTTATATATATCTTCTACCTTATAAGGGTTTCACATCAGCATTTCCATCACACCTGTAATGTATTCAGACTAAAGCTGCTCTTGTCTGCGAACTGCAGTTCTCTGATGTGCAAAAAGAGGGATCCTGATGTTGTGGCTGACTTCTGTCAGTCCAAAAATTCCTCCAGAGAATTTTTGTCACAGGGCAGGAACTGCCTCTTTCCTCATTCTTTGCCTTAAAACACTGTGAGATACCAACCTTGAATCTGAAAAAGACCTTTGGGTGTCATTTAAATAGCTCATCAGATATCAGAAGACTGCATTAAAGGTTGTAATTCATTGTGAATCAGTGTTTGGAGGCTGCAAACTGCACGTCTAACTGTCCATGCAAAAATAATGCAGCTTTGAATGTGCAGCCAGTATTTGCTCCATTATGTCCAGAGAAGGAAATACTCGGAGCCTCTGGAAACATGTTGGAGAGAGCACTCTGAGAGCAGGTCTCCACAAGCCATGGGTGGAATGACACAGCTGGGGACACGGTGCTTCGCCTTCTCTTTATTTTAAGGTGCAATTTCGCTGTTTAAAGTCAGCTTCCTCCTAGACAGCAAGCAGCTGGGCGCAAAATGAGCCCCGCTCTTAGCAAGAAGATCACAGGGGACCGGGCACGAGGCATCTGAGGAATACGACAGCCGGCGCTGAATGCCTCGAATAGCTGTACGGAGCGAGGAGGGTGCACTCCGCATGGAGGGGAGTGGGTGCAGGGCTCCAGGTTGCAATGCAGGAGGTATCTGTGCCTTTCCTAGCACTGCTGCAATGAGAGCGGCTCCCCAGGCTGGGCAAGGAAAGGAGCCCATGGACAAGCTGTGGTGTTTGCTGGAGAGCTGCAGGAGAGAGATTCAGGATAAAATGTGTCCCTGTGGCCTGGGCAGAGGACACGCGTGCGGTTAAGCTGATGCTGGCTAGTATGACAGCTCAGGGCCGGCAGTGTTCAGCCGCAGTGTCCTTGTCCCCGTCAGCAGCCTTGTGGTCTGAAGCTGTCCTGGGCGATGGGATGGGATGGAGAAGGTCCGCAAGATGCCTGCCATGGAGGAGGTCCTGTCCAGCTGCTGCATCTCGCCCGTGGCTTTTCTGCCACACTGTTTCAGTGCTGGGACCGCGTGCCTGCACTGGGGACAGCTCTGGAAAACACTGCGTGCCACAGGCTCAGCCTCGGTTTCTCAGGATGCGAGGCTGAAGGTCTGCCTCCGAGCAAGTGTGTCAGTGCTCAGGAGCACGGCGGCAAGGCTGTTTGCAACCCCTGCTGCCTAGCTGCAATGCCTAACACAGTTACATCTGCAGATTCACTGGCCCTGTTTCCTTGCCTGGCTAAGTGCTGCTTTCACAGACGCGTTAGCCTTTAGCGTTTGTGCACCTTATTTGTTGAAAGCTTCGTCTTTTGCCCTCATGTGCTGGGTGGCCAGTTCCAGCGGACAGGCTCTGCCTGCTACCTGCTCAGTCTTCGGTGATGCTCATTGGGGTGGACCTGCACGCCTTGCCGCAGCCATGCAGAGGCACCCGGTGCTACTGCAGCAGCAGACACAGTGCTCAAACCCCAGCAGGGAGCTGCCCTGCATCTTTGCAGTCATCCTGGGGGGTTCAGCAGAAGAGCATCTATCTAGTTATGCCAGACGGACTGATTTAATTTTATTGCTCGATTCTGACACCGTGGCCTGTGCTCAAGCCAGGATGTCAGCTAGGATGGCACTGACTGTCGCCCCTGTTGTCTCTGCAGGACAACTCACGCCAAAGCCAAGGCTGAAGGGTCTGAGCAGGCAGCCCAGGCAGCTAACAACGAGTCGGGCATAGCCAGGACGATGGCCAGGGAGCTCTCCCCAGACTTCTACCAGCCAGGTAAGATTAGGAGCATGTAAGAGAGCTTTCACAGTTTCTTCAGGGAATTGTTCAAATGCTTCCCCACTTTATACCTCAGGGGGGGGTTTCCCTCCTATCTGTCCTAAACCTGCTTTCCTGCAAGCTCAGCCAATCCCCCTGCACATGGAGTACAAATGATTGCTGTCTTCCTTACACCAATGTTTTATCTCTTGGAATATATCAATACATACTGGAGGAAAACTCCACAGTCCCTCAGCCTCTCCCTGTGTTCCCCATACCTTTTACCCATCTCAGCTGGCTCCAGGTCCTCTCCAATCTGTGCATGGTCAAGTTTGCCTCTGACCTGGCCAGCCAAGTCTGGCTCAAGCCTTCCCAGCACCAGGCAGGCAGACCTGTGAGCTCAAGTCTTATCTGCTGCTCTCCTGCTGATATGTCCCGCAAGTAGACGTGGCTTTTTCTTGGAACAGCTTTGCACAGCTGACTCATATTCCTTATCCTGTGAGGCTCCACACTGCACCAGGATATGATCAGACTGAGCTAATTTAGTTTCTTTAATAGCCTACAAGAAATTTGCTCATGCAAAATACTATTTTTCTGACTTCCTATCTGTTCAGGAGCATCACTGCTAATTATTTGGCTGGGAAAACGCTTGTGAGGCTCCTTCTATGAGATCAAGCGTGGGGATTTAGCATATAGGAAGTATAATATTAGAAGCAGCATTAAGAATTACCTTTCCCCAGGCCTAGCTAGCTGGAGATATATTGTTCATGTCTCCAGGATCTTCAGGCAATAGGGTGATATGTTAGCCAGCAGTGAAACTGGGGGCAGGATCCCACCATTGTGTTTCCCACTCACCAAAACTTGTTGCTTACTCCTGCCTTGATTTCAGTGCCTCCAGGTCCCCAGTGCTAACAGGGCTCTCAGCAAGAAACAGGAATGGCTCATTCCCAGCGCTTAGCCTGAGAGTCACGCTTACAGATTTGCCCAAATCCCCTGCACTCCTGCCTCGTCCTGCGCTCTCGCGGCTTGGGAGACGTCGCCCTGGAGGCTTGCCTGCATCTCCCCAAAGCACAGCGAGATCTGCTGGGGCTGGCTGCAAGCTGGGAATCACGGCAGCGCCTGGCACGTGTGTGAGCCAGTGTGTGACACTTTACTTAACAATAGCTAACGTCATTTGATCCTAACATAAGCCCTCAGTAGTCACTCACAACTCCACGTTCACCCTTCGCATTCTGGGGTATTTATAGCACAGAGGCAGAGGAAACTGGAATTCCTGATGCAAGGTTTTTGATATAGCTAGATTATTTTTTCCACCCATGGCAATTCATGAGCCAATTGAAATGGTCTTTGCAGAATGCCTGGACCAGCTTGTCTTCAGCTCGTTGCTGCTCAGGTGCCTGAATCCTCTCAGTGTTTTTGTGTATAGCTTCACTCGGATCCTGGCCTCTTTCAACGGCCATGTAACCAGCTGATGCACAATTGTTTCTTCGATGATTCCTTTTAACTTCAAAATTTACTATGTGATCAGAGTACAGGAAAGAAAAATGTATCTTCTGGAAGGCTGCACCATCTGTGAAAAAATACAATAATCCACACTGGATTTTGCTAGGACTCAGGTGGCAGCTGGTCTCACAGCCAGGAGAGCCTGATGGTTTTGGGCAGATACACTCCCCCTGCTCTCCCCATGTTTGGTGTAGGACAAGCCCTGCTCAGTGTGCTTCAGTATTTAGCCCTGGCTTTCAGTTAGGATATCAACTGTAGCATTTCAGACAGGAGTGACGTAAGCCAAAGTCCTCGCTGAAATGTCATGCTTGGAGGTGGAGGTGGCGAGGCACAGTGTCGGGAGGAGAAGAGGATCAGGGCTGTGCAGTGCCCTCCAGGAAAGCAGTTTTTTCTGGGGTGAATTATTTAGGAGGAGAAGAAAGCACCAGCTGATAGCAAGGAGCCAGGAGCTGCAGGCCGCCTATTTTGAGGAGACTGAACAACTGTTGAAATGGCTTCCAAATAATCTACTTGCAGCCAGAAATAAATGGCCCTGAATGGATCACCTCCTGATTGACAGGAGCGTGCAGGCAGGGGAGAGCAGCTAAAATAAATCCCCTGCTTCTTACCACTGCCCCTCCAAGATGAGGTAGCACCCATTAGCAGCACGCAAATCACACCATTGATTTATTAGAGGGAATGAAGCACCCGTCTCCAGTTTCTAGACCCAACTTAAGTCTTCACTGGTCCTCGGGGGAACAGAGAGGAGGGGGGTAGCTGCCAGGCCATGGGGACAGCATGGTCCAGGGTCTGCACCACTTGGGAGCACAGACCAAGCCTGGTGCCTCCACTCCCCCTAGCACCTCTTGAGCTCAACAGAATGAGGCCAAAGCCATTTCCAAAAGCTGGTTCTTTGCTTTCGCATGTGCTGCTCTGCGATCCCACCTTGTCCCTAAGGAGCCTGCAATCATCTCTCATTGCTGTTGTTTGTTATGGGCATTGCAGGACACGCAGGGCTCCTGTCCCAGCACAGGTGCTCCGGTGCAGGGCACTGCATGCAGTTGTTTTCAGCACGATTTGCCCAGTCGATCTGGTGGATTTTGCTCCCAGCCAGCCTCGTGCAGCAGGCCACCTTCAGTGCCAGGCTCTGGCTGACTTCCCTGGCCCCAGCTGAGCTGTGATTTGCTTTGCAGACATGGCCCAGGGTTAAGAAGAAGAAGAGGCTTAATGATAGGTGAATAATTGAGGCAATGGCAAACGTTGCTAAGAGCTGACAAGTCAGCGTGTGAGATGAGGACGGGATGGTGCCAGGTGATTTGGCTGCTGTTGCGGGGGATTGTCCAAGCCGCGGTGCCAGGGTCAGTGTGGAGAGGAGGTCTGTGAAATGCCCATGCTCGCACGGCCAGCCCTGCATTTCCCACAGGGAGGAAAGAAGGACAGATTTTAAAGCAGAGGTGGCTGGAGAGAGGAAAGATGCCCACATCACCATTTTCTCCTCACTGTGGGAAAGGGTGCTGCCTGTGCTCAGCCACATTATTAGGCACCAAAGAAGCCATGTAGAAGAGTTTCCCAGCCATAAAAAAGCTTAGGTGGGAGCTTGATCCTCTTTAGGCCCAGGATGATCCATCTATATGACTTAAAGCCACAAAAAAAGAGGCCTGCAGATTTTCACTGGTTCTTTCTTCTCACCTGGAGCTCCTGCCTGCTTTCCTTCCACTCCTCCCGTGGAGGACGGCACGAGCAGGGCATCCGCACCTCTGGCCAGGAATGTGGGAAATCCCTTCTGAAAACACGCTCTGGTCTGGGATATACGGCGGAAAACGTGCCCTCGCTGCAGTCCCTTGGGCAATGGCTGCATCCTTTAGTCCGGCCCCGAAGGAGAAGCGTGCAGCATGAGTTTGTGGGACACCCATGTTTTGATGGGAAGGAGGGGGGCATGTCCAGGCTGGAACAGGCAGGGGACAGTGAAGTACCTGGGGGCAGCGGAGCCGGGGATGGCGGGGGGGGTTTTGTTCTCTGGTCGAGTGCCGGCACGCTCGCCGCGGCGGCGGGGATCGGGGCACGGGGCCCGTGCGGTGCCCGCTCGCGCCGCGGCGCCCGCCAGCTCCTGTCCCGTCCTGCGGCCTCTCCACGGGGCCGGGAAGGGGAGAGCCGTGGTCCGGCCAGCGGGGCCGGGCAAGGAGCCGGCACCGCGGCGCCCGCTGAGCGTCTCTCCTTCCCCTCGCAGGCCCCGAGTACCAGAAGAGGAAGCTGCTGCAGGAGATCATGGAGAACGCGGAGCACGCCGTCAACATGGAGGAGGAGCCGCCCCGGCCGGAGGGCGCCCCGCCACCCCCCACGCCGCCCGACAGCCCCCAGCTCCACGAGAAGGCCGCGGCGCACCGCCGGGGGGCCAGTCCGGCGCCCAGCCCCGCGGCCACCCCGCCGGAGGCCAAGCGGCCGAAGCCCGGCGCCCCCAAGGACGGCTTCCTCCGCCCCGGCGCCTGGGACGAGGAGCGCGGCGGCGAGGGCAGCCGGGCCGGCACGCCGGCCGAGGCGGCCCCGGCCGCGGCGGCGGGCGGCAGGGCGGCGGGCGAGAGCCGGCCCCCGTCGCAGGGCTCGGGGCGGCCAAGCGGCGCCCGGGCGCCCGCCGAGCAGATGGAGATCAAACCCCTGCAGCGCATGGCGCGCGAGCCCGACGTCGAGCTCTACCAGGGCTACCACAGCTACGCCGTGAGGACCTCCCCGGTCTCCCCGCCCGCGGACTACGAGGACGAGCCGTTCCCCGAGCCCAGGCCCCCCTCCAAGCCCGTCTCCCCGGAGCCCAGGGCCGAGGCGGAGGCCGCGGGGGACGCCCGGCGCCGCGGGGGGACGCCCGGCGCCGCCGCCGCCCGCCCGGAGAAGCCCAAAGCGGAGGCCGAGCAGGAGCCGGCCCGGCCCGAGCCCCGGCACAAGGAGCCCGGGCAGCGCCGCAGCCCCGAGCGCCGGGCCCCGGCCAGGGCCGAAGCCGCCGCCGAGAGAAAGACTGAGACCAAGGCGCTGGCGAAGGCCGAGCCGAAGGCGGCGGTGAGAAGGGGGCCCCCGGCGGCAGCCGCCGCTGCCCCCGAGGCGGAGGAGTGCGAAGAGGTGACGCTGCGGGGCAGCCGCGCGTGGCCCGGCCACGGGGATGTGGCCAGGCTGTGGGGACGTGGCTCGGCTGTGGGGGACTTGGCCTGGCCGTGGGGGACATGGCTCAGCCGCCATGGGGGATGTGACTTGGCTGTGGGGGATGTGACCTGGCCATGGAGGACGTGGCACAGCCGTGGGAGGTGGCCGGGTGGTGGGGGGCTTGGCCCAGCTGTGGGGGACGTGACCTGGCCGTGGGGGACGTGGCTCGGCCTTGGTGGACACAGCCCAGCTGTGGAGGACATGGCCTGGACGTGGGGGACATGGTCCAGCTGTGAGGGACGTGGCTCAGCTGTGGGGATGTGGTTCAGCCGTGGGGGGATGTGGCTCAGCCGTGGGGATGTGGCCCAGCTGCGGGGGATGTGGCCAGGCCATGGGGATGTGGCTTAGCCTTGGGGGACTTGGCCCAGCCAGGCTGCAGCAAGCTCCAGGGAGGCAGCTTGATCCAGAGGGGCTCTTCTGGGCTCCTAGTGCCTTTTGGAGGACTTCCTTCTTTCTCCTGTCCCCTCCCAGCCCACCCTGCCCCGCTGTCCAGGGAGATGATGTGACAACTGCCGAAGAAAGGTCCCTGCTCTTGCCGGGATTATCTGCCCTGGGCCCTGCTCCATCCCTCCATCACCTAGCAGAAAGCAGTGTCACACAACCAACAGAAAACCGCTGTTGTCCCTGGGACGCAGCTTTCCTCTTCTCCAGCCGTTTTGTACCTTCCTTCCTGGGCTGGGAGAGCTATAACTACATTTCCTTTGGGACTTGTGCCCTACACGGTACAGCCGGGGAACTCTGCCTCTGCTGGCCGCAAGGCTGCATAGGGCCAGGATGCTTCCTGGTCCGACCATGATCCCAGCGCCCGGCTCAGCTGGATGCCAGCGGGGCAAAGCCCTCGTGTCAGCGGGTGGGAAACGCTGGTGCTAAATCGACGTGCAGCTGTGGGGAGGCCAAGGGAGTGCAGCCGTGCGGCTAAGAGAGCTCTGGGCTGGGTCGCAGAGCTCGGTCAAGAGACCGGAAGGCTGGCACCCTGTTTGCGTTAGCTCCGGCCCGAGTTCTCTGGGGGCCTCAGGGATTTTGGAAATACACTAGTCAACTTTTCCCACGCTGCTCAGTCTGGAGAATCGCTTGAAATCTGGGGAGGATGTTTAAAGGACGGTTCACCCCGTCCTCCCTGTGCCCTTTGCCGAGAGGACTTCCCTGGTGGGGGAAGTAAGGTAAACTGGAATTTCAAGATTTGAGGAAAGAGACATCTTATGATAAAGTTTTCACACTTTTCTCTTCTTCCATTCCCTCCCGTTTTCCAATCGGTATAGATCTGAAAATGTAGAACAGAAGAAAAAAAATGCTACTTCTTTTTTTTTTTAACCTTCTATTCTTTTGCAATAGGAGTACCTTATGGGCTAAAATGTGGTATCAGATCATAGAATGATTTCCCAGGTTTAAAAAATAATCACTGCAATTCATTTTGCTGTTATCAAATATACCTGTTAAGCCTTGCATTTTATTAGCCTGTGCTTCTCATCTCATCTTGCAGTCTCATCTTGCAGTCTATTTAGATGTGATTTTAGAAAAGCGCTACTTGGAAATACTTTGTTTGGAAATCAGAAAAGTTGTGTATAATACTTTGTTTTGGCTTTTTTCTTCAGGGACCTAACACAATTGTGATCTGCATGGTCATCCTATTGAACATTGGTCTGGCCATCTTATTTGTACATTTTTTGACATGATGTGCCCTGAAGACAAGGTAAGAAGAGCAAACAACTAAATGAGATTTTTATCCCCAATTTGAGGGCTTCTGTAGAGTTAACTGTGGGCATTTTATGGTTGACTAGCTTTACTGACAATGCAAATCATTCATTGATGGATGCACTGATGATGAAAATTTGAAGGCATTTATTCAACAGGTGCTATTTCTCTGCTTTGGTGGTAACTTGCCTGTTTATGCATTGAGATTCTCAGTTATCCTTTTCCTGTTCCAAGAGTGATTTGTGGAATAATTTCAGTGGATAATTCCTGAGTCTCTTCATAAAATAACTTCCTCAAAATTAAAAAAAATTGAACTGTTTTGATTGGATACAGACCCCACAGTACAGTTTTGCCCCCTCAATTGGATGGACCTGTTTCATGGAGCGAGACTTCCAGTGCAAGAATGTGTGATGCTATTTTTTTTTCCTGCAAATATGCTACAAAAAAACCACTTTCAGTTTGCTGTTCCATGGCCGCTGTTGCCAGGCAGCTTGTGCACTGCAATATTTATTGGAACTCAGCCCAGCAAGACAGGAATGTGAAGCAAATGTGAAATTTGCACCTCTAATCTGCACCAGTATTAGTTCTGCCACTGTCATTGTGTAGACATGTTACTTAATGTGAATGTGAGCTGAGACATCTGTATCTAACTCAGATTAAACTGGAGCTCACTTTGGTATTCCACCCGAATTAGGATGATAGTTTATGTCTGGAGTTGGTGGCAATGAAAACTTGTGAGGTTTCTTAGGTGGTTCCTGAACACAGGAATTTGTCATGGTTTTGCACAAGATTTCTGTCACACAGGTCTGAAATATTGGAGGGGAAAAAAAAGAGCCCCATAAAGGCTCACCCTGACCCTTGGTCCTCACACTTGAACATAATACAAGAGGCTCCTCCCAGGCTCCTTATGGGGTGCTGAACTGCCTTCCCCAGAGTCTCCTGGGGAATAAAACTACTGAGTTAGACAGTGCTTGCTTAAGTCTAATTAATCTCTGTTCAGACTGCATGGATGAAAGCCATGGGGGAAATGAATCGAAGGTCTTTGTTGCTCTTGTCTTCCTTCAGCAGCAAGTATCAGTGGTCAATTTAGTTTAAACCTGCCAACCATTTGTTAAATGTTTTCTGCAAGGGTCCAATTTCAGATTCAATCTGAATCTGTCCATAGATATCTTGTGGTATGCAAAGAACAGAGTCAAGCCACAGGGGCTGGCGAGCAGCCTGCCCCACGCAGAGCAGGGTGCCCTCCTCTCCCAGCACACTCTGGTAGCCAGGATTGGTTACACAGCCACTGTGTTCACTCCCTGTTGATTTTTCCATTCATCTGTGTCTGGAACAGGCATTGCTGCTGGTGGAGACCACAGACCTTGGCAGGGATTAAACCCTCAGCCACCTGGAAACATCTAAGAGGAGGGTTTGAGATCCCAAGGTTGCACTGCAAACATGAACCTTAAACAAAATCTCCTGAAGATCTGTTCAGCCTCCGTGCTCCCAGTCTGTGGCTGGCCTCTACAATCTACCAAGAAAAAGCCAGGATTTATGCAATTCAGCCTCCTTGCCTCCTTCTCTTATTTGTATGAAATAGCAGTTGCATTAAATTGTTCTCACCAAAGCCATCAGCTGTCCTACCATGGCAGGAATGAGGGATTTATCTACAGCAGTAGGAAAATGAATGAGAAGGTCTCATCCATGCGCGCTCAGATGTGTTTTTTAACTCCGTTGGTTGACTTAGTGTCAGAGACTTTCCAAAGAAAATCATCTGTGTCCTGGAGGAGAAGCAATACACAGCAACCAAAATGACTCGTGAGAGCTACGCGATGTCTGGGATGGACAGTGCAGCTTCCTGCGCTCGGAAGTCCCTCAGAGGGCTGAACAAAAAGCCTTCCCTTTCCCCATCGTCTGGAATTGTTTTCTGCATATAGAGGACTGAGAGGGGGAGCAAGTGAAGTTAGACTTGTTGAAGTGTAAGCAGACTCCAGCCGGATCCCCTGATGTGCCTGTGGAGGAGCCACAGGTGGGGGCTGCGCCGTGCGGGCTCGCAGGGTCTGCAAAGCCAGGGCTGCCCACGTGAGCGGGGAGCGCTGCGGGGAGACAGGGCCCCATGGGGACCAGGCACCCTCCCTGCTCCCTCTTGCCACCACCAACTGCCCTCGCAGGAGTGTCTTGCCACAGGTTACATCCCACTGTAATTGGAAAGGAAATAGATGTGCTGAATTTGCCCCTTCTCCACTTCTTCTTTGAGAGGGTGAGAGTTAAAATTAAAAGGAGGTGGCTCACAGAAAAGCGGCCCGCACACCTGCAGGTTCCTCCCCGTCGAAGCCCCAGCCAGTTTCACCAAGGCAGTGAGCTGACTTTCCAGCCAGTGGATGCGGGGTTGCCATCGTGGGAGTGGTTAGGTTATTCCTGAAAGCAAAAAGGTGCAGAAACCTGAGCGTATACGGGTGTTGGGCTGAAAGGTATGCAACAGCCAGACTTCGATCAGTGGTCGTCAAGTACGGAGGGGAAATTCTGGCTGCTGTTCTTGCATGTGAGACTTAGAGGCCTTGGCAATATGCACTGATCCTTCCCAGAACTGCAACAGAGAGCAACATTTGAAGGGAGATGTTTCCACCCTGATCTGCTCTGATCCTCAACAGTGCAAGCTTAGAAAATCAGCACAGATAAAGTTGCAGTTTAGCATGAGGCTGAGCGCTTGGACATGTTTCTTTCTTCTTAAAAGCAATATGTATTTTATATCCCTTTTTAAGGTAATCAGAAATGTTATTTATGGTCAGTTGTGCACCTCTGTATCCTGAAGTCCCACAGCACAGGACTGGCAGAGAAAATCTGAGGGACTGGAAAGAGTGGGGAAATGATGGATAAGGAAAAAAAAAAACAGATGCCCGGTCTGCTCCAAATGCCAATCTAAAAGGATTTCAAAAACAGTGTGGCAGATAGGCAGGAGTTTACACTGCCTGGAGACACAGGGCAAAACCTGCCTAGTTTATTTCCTTTAATTATGCCATAAGAGAGTGAGAATAATTGAGTATTTTTCTTTGTGAAACAAGATTATTTTTTAACCTTATCTAGCTCAGGAATGTTGCCGCAGTCGCAATTACATGGTGTTAACTGTGGGAGAAGTGAATGCAATCCCTTTCTAGAAGCCGTGTGGCTATACCAGTCCTGAAAAGCTGTGCAGCGTCAGCTACACTTCCGCAGAGCATAGCTTAGTAGCAATTTGCTTTTTTTTCCTTTTTTTTTCTTAAATATTGATGTATTGCAGACCCCAGGCTCCACTGCCTTTGATGCTTTACCCCCATTTGCTGGCATTCACTTGCCAGCTCTGCAGTTTTGATATGCCAACTGCTTTCATTAACTACCAATACAATTTCTGTTGAGAGACCTGAGGGGCCTTTATTTATCACTAAGCACAAAAATGAATCTTTCTCAACAAGGCTAAGGCAATTCCCCCTCCCATCCCAGTTTTGTATGCATGTGATGTGTACTCAGTTATATGCTTTCCTTCTAGGAACATTCTGAGAAAAGTAGGTAGATTTGCTTTTACGTGACATATAGATATATCCGTATTGCACTGAGATATGGATATATATAAATAAATATATAGCCCCTTAGGGATTTTGTTTTCTTAGATGCAGAATAACAAATTAACAAATTTACCTCAAACTGCATGCTTTCAAAACTGACTAGGATATGGTGTTAAACTATTCAGGTCTTACAAAGATGCAGATACATTTCACTCTTCACAAAAATACCTTCATCACAGATTTTGCAAGCCGTTTACTACAATCTGTATAATACTGTCCAGAGTTTTCTGTCGGTTGTTCTGCTGGATTACGTGCAATAATAAACAGTTATCTGCGCACTGTATTACGGTGGACCTTTGCCAAAGGATCTCACAGTTTCTTTCTGGGTCAACACACTCACTCCAGTCTTAGAGGAGAGCTCACAAATGTATGGCGCAGGATCTGACAGGTGGGATCTGGTCCATTTTTATATTTTTCCTAATATCTATTCTAATCTGCTTTTTTGTTAATAGAAGGGTGCTCTGCAAAGAGAGTTGTTTTCAGTTCTGACTTTTTAAAAGTTTGGTGCCAGATGTTTGCAGACAAGTCTCTGTGCTCTCCAAGCAACCTCTGTACACTGGACAACACGAACTTAGTACAAGCCAGGCTTGGTGATGAAACCCTTGCAATAAATACCAAGCAAGCACCAGTACAGACCCTCTCTCATAAATAATCTGTGGTGCATGCGTGCGACAGGAGAAGAGTGCCTAAGGAGGGGGGATATTTTTAATTGCAAGATCTGTTGCGTGAGGGTAGCTCGCATGCAGAATGGCCTGGCCACGTCCCTCGGAGACCCTACCCTTTCCTCCACTCCGTGGGGATGTCACTGATGCACCCAAGGCTCTTCCAGTTCTCTGGGGCTAAAAGGAGAAGCAATAGGACACAATGCCTGTTGAGATCAAGAGGCATTCTTGCATACCGAGAGGCATCGATAGCTATGGATGTTGCACCCTTGTGATACGTACAGAAATCGATACTCATCAAGGCCCACTGGTATCAAAAACAATCAATGTCGATAGTCAGGGGTGCCCTGAGACTGTCAGCTTTGCTTGAAAGAGGCCTATAGTAGGAATTGTTATGGTTAGTTTGTTTTATTACTATGTCACTGTTTATGGTAGTGAAATTCATGCTTTTCCTTTTGTCCCGTCCTTTCTGCTGTATAGGAGGCAAAGGAAGCTCAAAGGTCTGTGTGCATTATTGCAAGAGATTCTTGTAATAAAAACTGTACTGTAGGGCTCTGGACCCTGTGATCATGCAAAAGGTTGACCACACAGTTACTCAAATTAATTGTACGCCCCAAAATTGTGTGCATGGCAATAAAGAGCAATAATGAATCACACAGATACACCTTTGAATAGACATACTAGATAGCCAAGTGTATGTAGGGAAAATATCCACCTGTAAATAGCTCAGAGTTGATGTCAGTACTGGGCTCTGTGTGTAATCCTCACCTTTACCCCACACTTCTTCCAAAATACTTCCTAGAGCAGTTGAGAACACAGCTATTCTTTGGGAATTTGCCTTGTGAGGTTTCCTGATTTCTACATTTACTTCATTCCAAATCACAGTAAATCCCTAAAACTCAGATTGCTTTGTGAAGAGAAACTCTTCTGCTAAAAAAATCCGATCCATCCAAACCCTTCCTTTTGACCAGACCAAGGTATTTTCTTTCAGTCCTGTCTCCTAAGTATTATATGACAGTACAGAAAACAGCATTTCAGAAACAAAAAAGTAGGATATCTTTTATAATGAAAAAAATCAAAACTGAGCATTCAGAAACTACTGAAGCAGGACATTTCAACACTGTTGGAGCTTTACTCCCAGCTTTTTGCACAAACGAAGTACCAAAATCAGCATGTCGTGAGGAGCAGCAGCCGTGTGGTGTTTTCCTCCCCCATTTCTCCTCAGCTGTATAGCCCGGACCAGGGCACCGGTATCCATCCCGGCAGGACGTGGGGACAAGGCCCCCGAGATGGCCCTGCAGGAGCATCGCGCTCCAGGGGCAGTGCTGCAACCATGGCCGGGGGACAGTGCTCCCGGCAAGGCTGCCTCCTCCGCCAGCACCGGCCGCTCCTGCTGGGAGCAATTCTGCCTCTCTCTGCCTTCAGCTCATGCTGTGCACAGGTTTCCAGGCTTTGGGCTGCAGGCTGGGTGCAACCTCAGGGCAAAACCACATTTCTTCTGGTGATGCTGGGGCCATAGCACACCCGTGTGCAACCACCCACATGCAACCACCCGTTGCTTCTTGCCAGGGAGAGTGTCCTCCACCTCAACCCCCTGAAATTTTTAGTGACCTGTCCAAGGGACAGGAAAGATGGCCACGAGGAACAAGAAAACAGCAGCCGGGGTGAAGAGCAATATACAGGGGAGGAAAGGAGAGGACCATTGAGCTCCAGGGCTGCTCAGGTCCGGGGGACAGAGGAATCCAGAACAGCCGAAACCTTCAATCCCTTGTCTATTTCTGGAGCGCCTCACATGAACGAAGCCCAGCAGTGTGGAGGGGCTGGAAGGGCACAGGCTCAGCCTCTGCGAGCAGGAGGTGCCTCCAGCCAGCTTATGCAGACCTGAGGGAGTCTGGCAGAAGATTCACCCTCTGATGGGGACTTGAGGAGATGAGCTCCTTTAAATTGCAGATTGGCTCTCCTCTGGGCTGGTTCTGCTCCTGGTAGCAGAAGAAAGGGCAGCATCTCATTCATGGAGCCGGGGAGGTGGCCGGGGGCAGCAGGGTAACCTGAGCTCTTGGCACCTCATTAATCTCAGCCTGGTGAATGGAGCAGCTCTGCTCCGTGCATGGTGGAGGCAGCAGGGGGAGAGGCTGGCTTACTGAGAAAGCAATGACATACTGCTTCAAAAATATTAACTGTAAAATAGAAAGCATGTCCCTTCCCTGGGATGGAGGGAAACCATTCTGGGTTCTGCCTGGGGAGCTGCTGCTACCAAGGGTGACATCCCCCACCCTGCTCCCAGCCGCATGTCCCTCAGTGTGGGGAGTGAGGTGTCCGATATGTGAGAACCAGGATAAAGGCACCGGCCTGATCCTGTGACCGAAGGGCAGCAGAGATAGTCAGTCTCCTGTGGTGGGAGGTGGAGGGAAGGGTGCAATCTGAGACCCCGTGTCCTTCAAGAGTGACCTGCCCAGGCAGCCAGACTCATCCTCCACCACCCTTGCAGGGCAGCGGGGTGGCTGGACACCAAGGCAATCTCCGCTCTTTTCCTTCATCCCTGGTTGCTTCTTTGTGTGAGAGGAGGGACCAGGGATGAGCCAAAAGGCACAAATGCTTCCTGCCCCAAGTGAGATCAAAATCTCTTATTCCTTTAATGATTAATTTTCTCTGCGCAAGCTGGGCTCCTCAATCCCTGCAGGTAAATCCTGCGCACACACCGCCTCTATGCCCAGAGATGCTGCTATGGGGCAGGCAGATGAGAGCAAACATGGGACGAAAGCTCTGCTTTGCCCTCGCAGCGCTGCGCTCTGGGGACAAGGGTGGTGGGTTGAGGTTGACCCCTGCAATGGTATCAGCGGCAGCCCTGGTGCTGGCAAAAGCCAAGCAGGTCCTAGCCCATGGCCCCTCTCTCTTACAGGGCAACGTGCAAGTACGCACACGCCAGCATAAAGCAAAACCCCTTGCACACGCCAGGGCCGGCGGGTCAGTCCCTCCGTGGGGCTGAGCGCCAGCTGCGGGCTGGCTCGTGTGAGGCATTCGAGGGGGGGGGTCAGTGTGGCATGCAGTTGGCTTGGTTTGAGCTGTTTCTGCCTGAGAAGCATTGCAAACCCTCCACGCTGCTCGTTGGGAAGGGCCACTTTTTCTTTTGCATACCTGCCGGTGTCAGCGATGGGAGCTGGCATTGCCTCTTCAGGGGAATGATCCTTCTCTGCCCCGTCACACTCAGGGTGGACACGAAGCACCTGCAGATCTGTCAGCAGCAAACCACTGGCCAGAAGATTTTCAGCTCATCTGGAGACACAGCATGGGTGGAAGAAGTTGCTGTTATTCTATTTCTTCCGAGCAGCCACCTGCACGATGTCCGGAGGGAGGGCGGCGGCAGCAGCTCCTGCGGTGCAGGGACTGGTGTGTGCTCGCCCTGTGGGGTGAAGACCACGGCCACGGGGAGTGACTGCTTCCTCCCCCCGTGGGCACCTCCTCGCAGAGGACCGTGCCCCGGCACAGCGATGCTGGCTCCGTGCCAGCAGTGAGGGCCCCCAGAAGGGGAGGGGTACCTGCCCCGGCTCCCGCCGTTCCCACGGCTCCCGCAGCTCCCGCAGCATCGTGCCGTGTGGCGGACAAGCACTTCTCAGCGCTGCAGAGTGCTGCTCCTGATGGGCAAGTGCTTGAGAAAACTGTCAAGCTATTTCATTAAGCTACTCCCTGCATGTCACTGCTGGAAGATGTCCTGAAGTGAAGAGGGCTGGAGAACAAGTGCTGAGCAATAAAAGAGAGGAGCAGGGCCCCAGGAGGGCAGTGTTGACCAACAAGACCTCAGGAGGCCTTGCAGAATATGGATTGCAAAAGAAACGAGTAACTTCTGAGCAATCACATTAATATTGCTGTAGGACTATCCCCTGAGCCTTACTAGCAGCTCCATAATTGGGGCCCGCTAGAGCTAATTAGTTCAAAGAAGCAGCCAGGGGCCAGACCAGACTGAAAAGGGGCCATATTTTATGGTATTTTACAGTTTCTCTGGGACAGAAATGGGCAAAAAAGTGGCCAGACACACAGCGGGGCAGGACAGAAGGCTATTGCTGAGGAGGCTGTGCCCCCAGGGCTAAATACCAGAGGGTGAATTCTGGCTGAGTCAGCAGAAATGCCATCATGTGCTCCTGCCTGATCCACATCCAGTTTATACCAAGGGACCTGGGGCCACATAGATCCGGTATCAGCAAATGTGACACTACAGCCATGTTCTCTGGAGATAATTGGGTTTGTCTCTGCACTGCATATCTGAGATCTTGTACTGATTACTGACACATCAACACTGGGAAATTAAAGTATTTGGCAGTGGGAGCAAACAAGTCCCAAGCTACAGGTCTGCAGCTGAAAGAAATCATTTAGGAGCCTCAGCTCCTCCAGTCCTGGATCATGTGGCCATGGATCATTGTGGCCTCCGTGGTGTGGGTCTCATCCACTCTACCCTGCCAGAGGGGCATATGACCCACTGGGGATGTTGCCCCCAGCACTGGGAGCTTGGCTTGGAGAAGATGAGGCTCTGGCAGTGAGCAGGGAGAGGCTGAGCTTAATAATCATCTCCTTCTCATGTCTTCTTTTATCCCTTCATCTAAAGTAGGATCTTTTAGAGAATTGAAAAACTGAAGCCTATGTCTTCCTCTAACCCAGAAGAACACCAAGGCAGAAAAACAGGGTCGAGGGGGTGGGGGTTAAATGGCTTCAGTGGCTCCAGGGCTCTGCGAGGCTGCTCGAGAGTCTAGGTTTTCTCTCTATTGCTTTTCAGTTTAGTGTCTGAACTGCTTTTCATCCTGCTCTTTTCTCTTTTCTGTCCTTCACACACTTGCAGGGAGTAAGTAACGCTGGAGCTGAGCCCCCTGCGCTGCGGCGGCTGGGCTCAGGCTCCTCCTAGCTTCGGTGCTGGCGGCAGAGCCGGCTTTCTCTCCTGGGCTGGCAGCAAGCAACTAGGAAAGCAGGATCAGGGCTTAAAGAGGAAGAGAAGCAGAATAGCAAGAAGCACTTTGCAGATGCATAAAGCAGACCAAGTGCCTTTTGGAGGAGGGAGAAGGAGGGGGAGACCTCTATTTCTTTCCAAATTAAAGCCACATGCATCTCTACTGCTTACAAGTCTATATTACTTTACAGTGATGATACATGGGAGAAGCTGGTTGGACTGGTGACTTTGGCTGTGGAGAGAAATCAGTTCAGCTACCAAAAGAATCTGGAAAATCCCAGCTGGGGTCCTGTCCCCTGCTCCCGCAGCGCTGATCCACCACCGCAGATTTGCAGCTTCGCTGATACTAAACTGCTGCTGCCGGTCTAACAGGATCAAGCGGTGCGCCGGGGCTCGGGCTTCGGCTGCCTGCCTCCAAAGCGCCTCTGCCGCGGAGCCCTCCGGGAGCCGTCGGCCGGAGCCTCCGGCAGCAGAGCTATTCCTTTCAACTCCTTTCCGCTGGTGACTGATCTCCTGACAGCATGCAGCTGCCCGTCCTCTCCACCAGCGTCTCCTTAGCAAGCTGCATGCTGACCTTCCTCCGCGACCTCCCCTTGAAACGCTCTCAAAGCCCCCAACACGCTGGAATAAGCGTGGGGAGGAGGAGCAGGGACTCACACATTTAACGCTCCGGTGCGTTTGCTGGAGATCTCGTGGTGCCGGAGGAATTTATCTGCCAATTACTCCTCGAGAAATAACAAAGGGTCACACGGTGCTTGGCAGATAAGGGCAGAAAGGGAAAAAGAGAGCTGGTTTTTAACTGAATCCCACATATGTTGAACAAAACTTTCAGAACCATCAATTAGCCATTGGCCTGAGGCTGAAACTTAATTAAGAGAACAGTATTTTTAGAAGGTCTCTGTCACTGTCTGGGGAAAAAAAGCATAAAGGGGAACAGCAAAGACTGGGAAGATGCAAAAGATCCTGCTGGAAGTGCTTTGGCACTGAGCTGCCACTTGGTGTGACAGAGACAGGAGCTGCCTGTCCAGCAGCATATCTCACGCCTGAGGAATGCCTTAGGTCAGGATGCAGAAGGGTTTCCAAGCTTGGACACTAAATCCTCTTCCCATGCAGCCAGGGGACCAAGCTGCATTTCCTGCTGCTCTTCCCCGGATGCCTGCCGCAGGGCCGGGGGGGTAAAGGCGGCAGATGAGCCCGTCCTCGTCCTTGGAGGAGCCGGGCCGTGCGCCCGACGCCTCCGGGCAGGCACCGTCCTCCGCGCGCTGCTGCGCCACGAGCCGGTAGCTGCTCTCCTGCTGTCACCCAGTTATTTGTCGTATCCAAAACGCGCAGCCGGGGGATGCAGAGTCCCAGCTTTCTCCTTTCCCACCCTGCCGTGCTTGCAGGGAAACACCAGCTTACCGCATTGCTAGCAAGGGCCAATTTGTTCCTCTCTTTCCCCCTTTCCTTCCACCACCCCCTCGTAGCAGCACGGGTCTGGTGGAGAGGAGGCAGGAACAGGGAGGAACGGGGAGGAACGAACGCTCTCCCCTGCAGTCCCCGGCTGCCTGGGGCTGGGTGCCGCCGGCGCGTGCCTGGGGTGTCTGATGCGACGCTACCCGAAATTGCTCCTCCGCGAGGAGCACCCGGGCTGGCGTCTAGGAGACGCGCTCGTGCACGTCCCCCGCAGCGCTCGTGAACAGCGGCTGACGCAGCCGTGGGGCAAACTGCACTTCATGTCCCCGGGATGGATTAGAAATCCTGTTTCTTTTGACAGGATCTGCTCTCAGGTTGCTGCACTGAAAAACCTCTCAACCAGAGGTGTTTTACCTCCTTCAGGCTGAAGCATAAATCTTTAACTCACATGGTACAAGTAAGTTATTTGCCTTTTAAACTGTTCAGCCAAGTGAGCAACACAAAAGCTCTGGGGCATAATTCAAGTTGGGCAACTCCTCCAGAGACTTAAAAGGTCCTTTAAATTTTAGTGGCTTCCCACTCACTTTCAACCTCACAAGTGCGAGTTTAGCCGCTTTTTGAGCTGCAGAGACAGGAGCACCCAGCTGCCGTTCTGGGGGTTAAATACGTTCAGATAGAGAGGCTGCTACAGGGGGTAAAAAGCAGCTCCTAGGTAGCGACGCAGAGATCATCAGGAGCGGGGTTCACGATGCAGACCTGCCCTCGTCCGTGCTGTAGTTACAGCTCCGTAACACGGCGACGACCCGTAGCCACGCACGGTGCACGCAGGCGCGTCCAGCCCCGGCCCCCGGCAGCCTCCTGCCGCACGGCCCCGGCTCCCCTTCCCCGTGCTCCCCTTCGCCCGCGCGCTACTTGGAGCTGCCCCTCGGGCTGCCAGGCTTTTTCTGTCTGCTGAGGAAAAGCTTGTGTTAAGGGAAAAAGTGTCTGTACTAGAGGGAAAGCTTGTTACCAGCAAATCATTTCTCTTCCCAGTTTCTTCTGCTAATTTCTCGGAACAATTTTCTCTGGCTGTGGCCAAGGCATTTTCATTTCCTTCAAGAAGCAAATCCCAAAACCACGCGCAGAACTTCTTTAACAGCAATAAAGAGGATCTTTGTTCCTAAAGTCCTAGTATACGCAAAAAAGCACAAAAATGACATGAATCCTTCAATTCCAAACAAACGGTATTTCACATATGTCTGAAAAAACAACATTCTTTTTCTTCACTCCATAATTATTTCGGGTCCAGAATAGGTAGTTTAATAAGTCACAATATACTTATCATGCAAAGTCACCTTACACCAAACCACAGTAGATCCTGAACAGTTCTCTGCTCCCTGGTGGAAAGTGTAGGTCTTGTTCTGACTCAGGCAGGCAAGTTATTTTCCCTAGATATACAGGTTACTTAAAGCCTTGTGCTCTGAGAAATATCACACAAGTCTTTTTCAAGGTGGAAGTAAAATCATGAGATCATTTAATGCTACAGTTCACTGAAAACCAATGTTAAATAGTGAGGCTGAATTAACTGCTCTAGGAAGAATTTTTTTACAGTCACTTCAGGGTTACTGGTGGTTACTTATTTTATTTGGCAAATTTAGCATTTGGTTCACGTGTAGCCTTTTACATTTTATTCCTAGTCGAGATAGTCTCTTGCAAGTCTGGGGCAAGTGGCCTTGGGCTGGTTTCTTGCGTGTTGGGTAGCGAGCATGCACTGTGCCTATTAGACGGTAACAGCAAGGAGGATTGTCCGTGTCCTATAGTTAGCATGTCACTTACCACAAAACACTTTACAAATTTTCACAAATTATTCTCAGAAAATAAGCAAATGGCTTCACCTGCTGTTGTAATGCAGCCCTACCTGGGGCAGAGCGTAGCACCTGAGCAGTGGTGCACACTGCACCGCACCGTGCTGGGCAGAACAGAGCTGCAACATCCCGTGGAACAACTGCAGGAATTTAGGCAGAAAAGAGAAAATTATCCAGAAAAAAAGCAGACCAAGATGTTGGAAATATTACTACTATCTTAAGGAGCACTCATTCGTATTATTTTTTTTTCTTTTCCTGTAGCAGATGCAGCCAGTCTGGACCTCGGGTTTATGTGCTCCTAGCACGGCAGCATTCCCAGAAACACGGGATGAGAGCCAGGACAGCCAGCCTCAGACCTCCAAAACAGGATTTTCCATCCGAGATGCTCAGCTCGGTCCCTTCACAGTCAGCGGAGAGAAACGGTCACATCTAGGGAATCACTCAGCTCCTCCTAAGGCAGGTGCCTTCCTCACATGACTACCCCAAGGTGAGACAAGCCACCTTCTGGAAGCGCCTGATTATCTCCACTAACTATAACAGGACTCTAGTGGAGCAGCCCACATGGGGGTTGCTATGTTATAGACATCTAAATTTGGATGAGTGAATTCCAACCTATAAGAAAACTGGTCCAGCAGGAAGGGTTTTTTCCAGGCAAGCCTTTCTTTTTCTGGATTTCCTTTCAATGCTCTGGCCCGGCTGAAGAGTTGCATTTGCACATAGCACAGAATGGCATTGCAATACTGTATTTAACTGCAAATTCTTTAGAGATGCTAAACATTGACCCGTGCCTATTACTTCACCAAGCAAGAATAAATTAGCATTAAAGAAAAGCAAACTATTTTGCCTCTACAAATCTGTTTTGTTAAATGCCCTAGAGAGGTACTAATTTAAGCTCGCTGCAATGCCAAAGCAATTTCTATTGGCACTTTCCCAATGCAGTGCATACAGCCACACAGCTCCCTCTGCCTGGGTTGTTTCAGGGTCCTGGTGCTCCTTTGGCAGCCTGGCTTTTCTTTGCCAGTGCAGGGAAGCTGTTGAGATCTTCTTGTTCAGTAACGTTGTGACTGGAGCTGTTGTGAGAATAGTCTTTCCTGATACTGTAGTACACTGAGGCAGTGTATGAGGGGTGGTTCTCGGTGCTCCTCTGTTCACACCTCCATATCTTTCTAAAAGCAGCTCTGAATTTCCGGGACATCAGGTTGTAAATGATGGGGTTGATGGCACTATTCAGGTAAATGCACATCCGACAGAAGAGGAGGAACCAGATGTTCAGGTATGGAGGGTCCACGAAGGAGTTCACCACCACCAGAGTGCGATAAGGCATCCACAGGAGGGCAAAGAGGACCACGATGACAGCCAGCATTTTGGTCACCTTTCAGTGCAGTTATGCAAAAAGAAAAATAGTCAGATGAGGCTAGATCCACAGCAGAGCCTTCCCACCTGGAAAAAAACTGTGCAGACAGCTAATTCAAAGTCTGTGTAGCACTCGCATCTCTCTCTATGCATTCATAATAAATAAGATCTAAATAGGTGTGCAGAGGATGGGATTCTATTTCTCTCTGAATCTATTTTGTTCCGTGAAACCAATTTTGCATAAATAAAACCCTTAAATGATGGGTTTTCACCTACCTTTTAAGCTATTCCATTAGCCTGGAAATGAGTTGGAAATAATCAAGGGAATTTCTGCAATAGAAAGCAATTTTGAAGATTGCTCATAAGGAATCAATGGAGAAACTAACCTGTGCAAAGGTAGGATCCCAAGGTCCGAGGGTACTGCAGAGTATGCCTCAACTCCCTGTCCCGGGTTGACAGACTTCCTACACCACCTACGCTGTTTCCATCAAGAGCCTCCCGGTACAGGGCAGCAGCACTGGCAGCAGAGCAGAGTTCCTGGAGTCCTACACAAATTCCTCACTCATGCTGGTATGGGAGATACTTAGCTAATTGGTATGGGTTATTTTAATGTGCAGTGCTCTAGGGAAGTACTACATTAACATATTAGGAACAAGGAGACACTGAGAATTCAGAAGAGGGTGGTAATTGCCCTCAGCTGGACTCGAGCTTAAGAATGTTTTTTGCACTGAAACTCTGGTGATCCAAACAATTTTGACAGTTAGTTCTGGTAGGTGACAGTCATCCTCCAGCAAATATTTACACCATACACGTGTCCTCAAGGAGGGAAGCACGAGTAAGCAGGGGTGCCGCACGAGTATTAAGGCAGTGGTGTTTCAAACATCAAAAAAGGGGGTTGTGCAATGACTCCAATTCTCTATAAGGAAATAAGCACTCAGATCACCTTCATACTCTGTCAGCTTTTCTTGTACTGTATTTTTTTTACTGTTACAAGCAATTCTGCTTTCCTGTAATGCTTTGAGTGGAAATCAGGGGTGGCTGGCAGTGGCAACAAAACTTTCCCCACAAGAAAGAAAAACTGTTGTCAAGTTGAAGCCAAAATAGCAGTGTTTTACTGTGTGTGGTTTATTGGGAATGTGAGGACATTTCCCAGAATAAGATCTTACAAAGATATTGCGAGTTGTTAGGCTCTTGCTAAGACTGCAATGTGCTTGCTGCCAGTCTGTTGCCTTTTGGGAAGGATGTAAGAGATTGTACGAGATGTGTCAGTGAAAGGTAATTTCAGAGCTTCTCGGTGCCTTACCTGCAAGGGCTGGCTGGCTCCACAAAAGCGAGCGCCATCTCACAGGCATTTGGTTCCAGGCCATCCTGTCTGCAATGTAACTGCTACGGCGATGCCCGTCCGTCTTTCCGAAATCCTCCTGAGCAGATGGCTCAGGGAGCAGACAGCAGTGGTTTCAGCAGCACTTGGTGCGTCGCTGACTATGATCAACTCATTAGCTGCCGGCACGGCTCTTGCCACACGCCAGGCCTGCCAGACTCGATCGCCCTGAGCCAAGAGCAGGCGTGTCTTCACATCGGTGGTGAGACCGTATTGCTGCAGTCTGCATGGCAAGACCTGGGAACGGAGAGCTCCAAGGTGCCAAATCAGCACAGCAAGGGGCAGGTCTTGCCTTGCCTCTGTACGCTGCACAGGCAGCCCGTGTGAATGAGACCCATGATCTCTGCTTCTCTCTCTAACCATCTTCATCTGCGATCCTGTGGTTACAGCAGATAGGCATACAGGACAACAGGGATGGACCATTCAGAACAAATAAAAAAAAAACTTTCTAAAAAAAGATGTTATTTACCCCAGCTGGCAACAGTAGAGGAATGAAGTCTTGAGGATGAGATGGATTTCATGGCAATCTTGATTTGTCTTTGTAGATGTCGCCCAGAGTGTTTTTACTGATGATGATAATGAAACTGATGAACATGATGCTAAAGATTTGCAATGATTAAAAAAAAAAATCAGTAACTGCAAGAGAGATTGTTACCAGTTAACGGGAAAAGATACACAACATGGTAGAGGTTACACACCACTGGGAGAAGCAACGGTTATTGTGAGAAATCAGCCTGGAAGAGACAGACAGGGAGCAGCTGGGTGCAGAGACCCGACTCCACAGCAGAGCGATTGAGACCGTCTCTGTCTATGCAGGAAGAGCTCAGACCATGCCGATAAAACTACGTTTGCCTGTTTTACAGGTTTGTAAAGAGACTTGCTTTTGCCATATGTTGGTACATCTGAGAATCTGAATGCAACCGATTTGAGCAAAATGGTTATAATCAGCTGATTACACACCAAATGCAACCAACTGCTCATCTTAAGCGATCCTAGCTACAGTTTCAGTCAGCATTTAATTTCCCTCTGCTAAGGAATTTATCCAGACTGATTCTCCTGGGAGATTTGGGCAAGCTCCATGCCTTGCCCAGTGAGACTGCAGGCCCCCTAGTCCAGCCTGAGGGGGCCCCTCCTCAAAGGAGCATCTCTGGGACACGAGCGGTGGGCATCTGCCAGTTTTAGCAGTCCTCAGCAGCAGGTTCGCTGCAAAATATGTCCCAGGAAAGCGAAATATTACACCTACGCAGATCCTCACTGAAACACGGACACCCATCACTCACCACAGCAGTTGTCTCGGTGCCCAAGGTGCAAAATGACCCCCCTCAGGGCTGCGCAGTGACCCCCTGGACTTGTGCCCTTAGCTCTGCTCTCTGACAGGTATCACTTCTGGATAGGAGCTTTCTGTGCGGCTGAAATGGCGCCTTTAAAGCTAACAAATCAATACTGCTCGTCTGCTTTCTTGGGAGCCTTAAACTTTGATTTTTTCGCTGTTGTAACTCTCTGCCTTGTTTTATTGTGCAGAGAACCACGATGTTTGTGAACAGTAATCTGCACACTTAAAAGTAGTAGCAGTGACAGAGGGAGGGTACCTTAGTAGGGCTGAAAAAAGTTACTGGAAAAGTTGGTTCCAGTAATTTCTGAGACCAATGGAAAATAAGTATGGAAAAGAACTAGTGATTCATCTGCCTTTTAGCTGTAACTGCCCCTTCTTTTCAGCTGGTTGTTATGGAAATGCCAGCAGACCCAGCGAGCACTCGCCCAGCTTTGGCCGGTTTAGCGTTGGTTTGCTCCCAGAGCACCTACTTCCAGACCGCAGCAGCTCTGTGATCGAACAAGCACTTCCCAATACACATCCTAAAGCCCTTTGAAAATGTTATCTTTGCCCCAGGAGAGGAAATTGGCTGTGGAAACAAGGCTGCAAGGATTTATTACCTCTTTCTCACTAAATGTGTTCAGTCCACTCCTAGGACATTGCATCCAGACTGCAAGACGAGCCGGCAAAAGGCCCCGAGCTTTTGGTAACGTGGAAATGGGCCCTTTAAAGCCAGCCATCAACACGGACCGCGTTCTCCTGGGCGCCACCTGAGCAAAGTCGTGTATGACACAGTATACCTCCTCTCCTTAAAGCGTAATGGTCTACCCCAAACTCGCGTTCACATCTCCATCAAGGGGAATGAAACGCTTCGCATCATTGTCTCTGTGCCTGGAAACCCGTTTCCACACCTCACCTGGTGACAAGGGAAGTAACTCTAGCACCCTCAGAGCAGTACAAAGTTTTGCAGAGCAAGGTGAGGTATTTTGCTAAATCAGTTGATTTAACTAAAAAATGCTCAAGTAGATAAGCCAGTGTTTTATGTTGCTGAGTAACCAAAGTATTTGCTGCAATATATACATATCCCTGACTAAATCCCAGGTGCCAAAGCGAAGGAGTGGCTCTGAGCCCACTAGGCAGCTCCGCAGGCCGAGCCAGGTACAAACCCCTGCCAGCAGCCTTCTCAGGTCAGTGGGATCAGCGTCTTGTAAGGACTGCAGTGGGATCCATCTATCCGTTTTCACAGTGTGCATGTGAAACTGCCTTCATGCAGCCTCACCCTGCCTGGCTAGCAGCCACAGATATCCATCCCCACCAGTGTCACCCTTCCTTGGCCAGGGCACCATCATCTTGAATTTCAGCATCCTTTTTTAGGAAACCTGCTCCCTCCAGTGGTCGCTCACCAGCAGACAAAGCACACGTTTGGTGTCTGGTGTTCACATCTGCAGAGCTTCATTTTCGTAGGTCTTCATTTCTATGGGCATGGTGAAACCTGGGCCTTGCCTTGCCCTGCTCTGGACCTGGGTGCTTTAGAGGTAGCAGTGAGGGAAAGCCAGCCTCCTCACCCTCAAAAAAAAAAAAATCAAGCAGTGCAACAGACAGACTTTCCAGGATCACATGGGCTGAGTCCTACCGCTGAACTCAGCATCTCCACAGTAAAACATTCATCACCACTCCAGCTCTGTATAGTCAATGGAGAAAAATGGGTGTCTGGTGACTAACAAATAAACCCACTTATGAGCTCCTAAGCCAGCATCAGCTGTGGCAAAGCAGTGTCCATGGTCCTATCTGAGATGCAGTGATGTCTCCTCCCGTTTTGGGGGGAGCAATGCAATGGCTGGGGCAAGGCACAGCAGCAGCAATCTGAACAGAAGCTCAGCTGGGCACCAGGGTCACTGTGCTCTCCTGGTGAAAGCACTGCCTAAACAGTAAAATTTAACTTTGACTCACCCTAACACTGACTTTGCTAACACCTTTTAAGCTCTCCCTAGCAAGACAGCAGGGTCCAGACCAAGCAGCATGTCACCTGGCTGTGGGATGAGCAGCTGATGGCACAAGGCACTTTCCAACACACAGGTTTTCACACATCTCTGCTGCTTTCCCTTACTGCAAGAAGAAACATTTGCAAGGAGCTGGCACCAAAGCACTCTGCAGCAGCTTCCGGGTCCTCCATGCAAACAAGCATCTGCTGTGGAGCCAGCACAAAACTGTCCTCCCCCCCCCAACCACCATCTTCCTCCTGCAAAGCAGCTTCCTCAGCAGCCAGATGGGGAAAGACAGCAGTGAAGTGTGAAAGTGGTGTAAAGTCTCCCCACACCTCAGTGGCAGGTAAAGAAATGGTTGGAGTGCCGCATGTATGCTGGCGTTTATTCACAAATGTTTGGTTGGGCTTTTTTTTAAACCTTCAGAGGAGAGCCTGCTCCCTGGGCCCTGCGTACAGCTTTGGTGTTAATCCTCAGTTATTGGCCCACTTCTTCCAGTGGGCTGGGGCAGGCAGGCAGCTTGCAGCCCCCACAGATGCCACATGAAGATGGTCCCTCACCTCCTACCATACCAAGGAGCCACCTGGGACTCAGTCCTATCCACAGCTTGGAAAAGGATGTTCTGGTCCACCAAGCAGAATTCTGGCTGGCATTCATGCTTCACAGATAGACAACAAATAGTTCGGGTCCAGGATACTCACTTATTTTATGCTGACAGCTGCTGTAGTGCCAAGGAAGCGGCAAAGCAAAAACAGTTAGAGAGTAATTCCACAAATCAACACCTAGCTTCTTGATTCTGGCATTAACAACTTGCCTCTACTTCTCTTTGTAAACTCTAATAATCAAATCAGACCCTCAGCAATTTGCTGCTTAAAGCCGGATGGCTCTCAGCTAGATACCGAAGGGGAGGTTTCCCATCTCTGAGGCTTTCTGGACAGTAACAGAGCCACGGCAGGGACGGGGCCGCATGAGGCATCCTACCACCAAACTTCACATCTCACTAAATGACTTGAATATATCAGTTAAAAGCCAAATTTGTCTCCATGGACTTAGTCCTGTATGAGCTCTGCTTCTAAGTTACACTGCCATTAGTTCAACTGAGAAGACAACTTTTGTAGTTAGGTCCAGAGAAAACCATCTCTCGAGAGCCTGTCAAGCTTTTTATTTACTGGGTGATAGCAGTAAAGCAGGCAGCTCACCTCCGTCAGGGCTGCCCAGAAAAGCACACGCCTTTCTTTTAAGATAGCCCATGTTTCAGCTTATTCAAGGTTTGAAACCTGAATGGGAAGGTTCCCTGCAAACCGCCTGCTAGCAGGCAAGAGTGTCCCATCTCCAGACCCTGACCTGTCTAAGGAGATGGGGACAAGACAGTAAACTGTCTGTGTGGCAGAGAGAAAGAGAGAGGAGAAACAAGAGCAAAAGAACATGGGAAGGAAAAGAGGGAGAGAGAGAAATCAGAGGAGTCACAGAGAGGGAAAACAAGCCGTGGTCTCAGAGGCACATTCCCTGCTGCAGGGAGCCCCGAGGCAGTGGTGGTGCCTGGGCTTGGAGGGCAGGGAGGTGGGGTTGTGCCAGCTCTTCCTTTGCTCCTCTAAATCCCAGGCTACCTGCATAGGACCTTGCCTGGGGGGTGAGTCCTGTTGGCATAACATGGCCTAGCACTCCTCTCATTATGGGGTAATTAATCATTAATTATCCAGCAGCCATCCCTGCTGTTCTGCCTCTCCTAGGTCACACTGGAACCCAGCTGCATTCCCCAGGAACATTGGGAACCAAGGGAAGTAAAGCACTGGAGTGCCCAAGCCCTGGAGCATCTCCCCCCTCCAAGCACAGAGACCTTTCAGAGCCGCCTCCAGCCCAACGCAGTGCCCCTACCTGCTTGCGGGAGCTCAGGGCCCCCTCACTGCCCCGGCAGGAGAGGTTGCGAGAGCTGCCCTGGTGCACAGAGCCGAGGCAGGCGTGCTGCGGCGAGGTGGGCAGGGGTCTTGTGAAGAGGACGTGAGCAATGAGCCCATAGAGAACAGTTGCCAGCCCCAACGGGATAATGTAGAACACGGCAAAGTCCAAGAAATAAATGGGCATGTAAAGGCTTCTGGAGACCCGGTAGCCGCAGCTGACCTGCACCCCATCCGAAAAGGTGACCTGGGATGTGTCCACCAGGAAGAACCACATGAGGCAATAGAGCGAGGTGAAGAGCCACAGCGAGGAGATGATGCGCTTGGCTCGAGACACGGTGCACAGGAGCTGCGCCTTGATGGAGTGGCAGATAGCGATGTAGCGCTCCACCGTGAACGCAGTGATGGACCAGGCTGAGATGTTGATGCCCAGATACTGCACATAGGTGATGCAGAGGCAGCCAGCATAGCCATACACCCAAGAAGCCACCACTTCCGAAATGTTGGGCAGCCCAGCTGCCAGCAGGACGATGAGGTCAGCCACGGCCAGGCTCACGAGGTAGCAGTTGGTGGGGGTCAACATGTGCTTGGTGCGGAGCACCACCAGCACCACCATCGCGTTGCCCACGATGCCCACACCACAGATGAGCAGCACCAGCAGGATGGTCACCACCTGCAGCTCCAGCGGGGGCTGCGGCATCTTGCCCAGGGTCTGGTTGCCGCTGGGGGGGCCCGGCGCAGGGCCGGGGCCGGCCGTGCCGTAGTCCATGGGCGCCGCGACCCCCTCCCGGGCGGAGCTCTGCACCGAGCCCCCGCTGCGCCCTGCGCCTGCTCCGGCTTCTCCCTCGCCTTTTTGCCCGATTCCCCCTCAAATCTTGCTCACAGCCGGCTCCGCGCCTCCGCCGTCGTGCGAAGGTCCCCGCTGCTGCGCCCTTGCGGGAGAGGCGGGGAGCGGCCGGGACCGCCCAGGAGGCCCCCAGCCCCCGGGACCCCCAGCCCCGGGACCCCCCCCCCGGACCCGGCGCATCCCCCGCCCGCGCCGCCGGGTCCTAGCGCACTGCTGAGCCGAGGAGCAGGAGGAGGAGGAGGAGGGAGCCCAGCCCGGGGGCGGGCTGCAAACCCTGGCAGGGGCTTGCCTGGTGCCTCTTCCCGGGGTGGGCTGGAGGGTGCTGCAGCACCGAGGCACCTGGAGCAACAAAGGGGTTAGCTCGGGGACCCAGGCGTCCGGGCTTGCCGAGACGAGCCACAGGCTGCACTGCCCCTCCGGCAAAGGGGGGCTGGGGCCACCCTGACCTCCCCTTGCCAGGGGGACCTATGGCCTTTCCTGTCACCCTTGGGCTGCGAGTCTAGAAGACCCTTCCCTGAGGGGGTCACTAAACATGGGTATCTACCACCCTTCCTCACCTTTCCCACAGCCACCCCTACTCCCAGACAAGCACCAGGGTGCCAGGCCCCTGGGGAGCCGCTTACCCAGACCTGCGGCTGGAACGTCCAGCGACAGTATTGCCCACCGGGCAGGGGAATACCTGGTAGCCTGAGGATCTGCTCCGTGCTTGCTCTGGGCATCTCCTCAGGATCTATGGAGTCTCTCAGAAAAGCCATTTTTAAATTCAAAGAGCAGTTTTGTTTGTAGAGGTGAAGTGCTAACAGCCCCCTAACCTACAGGGCAGAGGAGAGGACCAAGGGAAGAAGCACTTCCCAGCCAGGCTAGATTCCAATTAGCAGCAAGGCCACTCCATTACCACCACATCGAAAATATGAAGGATCATCCCGATGCCAGGTGACTCAAGTCTGGGCTTTCAAAGGCAAATTTCTACACCTGGGCTTTGCCAGCTGGGTGTGGATAAAATGTAGTGTGCCTCAGCTCCTTCTCCTCTCTGAGGGGTCTGCAGCCTGGCCCCTGTGCTCTCTGCCTTGCTGGGACTGATAATCTGTTCCACTTTTCTCCAGGACACCTCATGCCTCTGTTCTGCTCCATGGAGGAGAATCCCTATAGATGGCAGGTCCCTTACAGTCCTCCTCAGGATGCACATCTTCCCCCCCCCAACACACACACCCCTTTTTTTATAGATACACTTTAAAATCCAACCTGTAATTACAGATGTTTTAAAAGACTATTCAGGCTGTATTCACATTTAGAGTGTAGTCTCCCATTTGGAGTTAGGCAGTGCCAGATTTAGTCACCTGGACAACCTTAATCCTCCCGCTTCTGTCCCTGCATCATCCTGCAGCCTCTCACTAGGAGAGCGGACGCTCGCTCTCCTTCCAGCGGGCACGCTGAGCAAGGCCGGGGCACAAAGCTGCTCGTGCGCAGAGGCGGCTCAGCGGCAGTTCCAGCACGCACTGCGGAAGCGTGTGCAAGTATCAGTTATCTTGGTGTAAGGAGCCACTCCTGTGCTATCCATCATACTATACTTTTTGAGGCTTGGAAAATGCTTTGGGGTTGTCAGATAAAAGGCACTATTACAGTTATCAGTTTTAACAAAAGTTATAATCAGCACTGCCGTCCTCTGGCAAGAACCCAACCTGTCCGTTGCAGTTGCAGCATTGTGGTTATTCGTTCTGTGCCATTAGCAGAGCTGCAGCGTGTTATTGCTCTCCAAAGCTTGCCCTGTGGTCTTGCTGTAGTTGTCATCTGCCCCGACCCTTCTCCAGTCTCAGTAAACACCCTGCGCCTGCACATTGCTCGTTGCAGCCACCGTGCAGTTATTTTCAGTGAAAAATAATCTGATGTCACTGGCAGCCCCCTGCGCTGCACTGTCCGTGATGGAGACTGTCGGGAAGCAGCCAGATCTGAGCAGCTCCGTGGCCAGAAACTGGTCTCCACCGTTACGGTGGCACAGAGAGTTAATTCTGAAGCAGCACGTATCAGAAGATAGATGAGTAATGACAAGACTTAATCTTATTGCGTGCGTTTGTGGGAAGGAGGGGGAGTGTGCGTGCATCTGCTGGCATTACTCAAGGGTTTACATCCTCCCGTTATTCTAGGGTAACTCCAACACAAACAGGCTCCCAGCGGTTAATCACACTGTTGCTGTATTTCAGCAGTCCTGGTGGGGTCCCAGATTCGGATTGTGGCAGGGACAACCAAGGCCTCAGATATAAAATCATTAGTGCCTGTTTTTTGTGTGTTAATTAAAAATGATCGGTACTTATTTCAAATCAGTTATTCTTTCCCACAAAGCTCTCACTTTTTTCCTATCCCCACCTTCCCTCTTCTTTCCAGCAGATTTAGGGTTCTCCCTCCTTCTGACCTTGCTGCCTACTGAACTGGTGAGCTGTGGGAGCTGGCTTGAGTCCTGCGCTTGACCCGCTAGACCATGTTTCCCCTTTCCTCACCTTTCCTTTGCGAGTGAGGTGCTGGACACGGCCTTCAGCAGCATCGTGTGGCCGTGCAGCAGGCTGAGCCCAAATCTGATGCCCAGCAGCAGCCTGTTGCAAACTCTGCAAAAAGACCTTTGCTGTGCGTTGCAAGCAGTCAGCTGAGCGGTACTGAGAGAGATGAACAGAAAGTCATGCATGCTTCCTAGCCGGGAAATCTGTGCAGCGTATCCCTGGCACATCTTCTACGGCAAAATACAGGGAAAGGGGAGCTGCAGCCTTGGTGGCAATGCTTGTTAGAGGGGAGGAGAAGGCGACACAAAACCCTGAGTAAACATCATGAGGTGGTATTTCAGCTCAGCTGGTTCCTCAAACATGTTCCGGGAACTGCCTGTCTGGGATCAGGAAGCAAAAATAAAACAAGCTCCTGCAGAGATTGGAGAAACACTTTTTATTGGTTCAAACCTAGAAGGTTTGTCAGAGGGTGGTGCTGCTAATGCGAAGGCTGCGGGTTCAATCCCCATATGGGGTACGCTGAGGGTTGGACTAGATGACCTCCAGAGGTCCCTTCCTACCTATGATTCTATGATTATCTATGATAATCTGCAGGATCATTATGCATAATCATTCCCCTTGATCCTTAGCTTTATGCCACTGACAAGTCAATAATTATTAGCACATCAGTAATAATAACATTATATCATCTGGCTGAAGGAACTCACTTCTCACCTGAGTCCCAGAGGAGGTACCTAATCGGCATGTGGACAGGCAACTGTGTATACAAGGGCAGGTGTCTATGTGCAATGTGCACAGCTGTGTATTTCCTACACATTCTCAAAATGTTAAGATTTTCTCTAAAGACTAACATTTCCCATTATAAATTCTCTTTTCAGTAACTTATAACTTTCAAGACATGATCTGGCCAATCGTGGCAGGTCTGGCAAGGGCAGCTTCTGAAAGGAGAAGGATACGCAGACCCCTGTGCGAGGTTGGCTGGTGCTCATGGGAGCTCAAAGGCAGCTTCATTACTTCCCTTGACCACTAATAAAGCTCATTTCTTACAGCATCTGTAAGATTTCATACAGCATCTGTAGGCAGTTCAGGTAGCTCTACCAACTGAAAAAAAGCTTTGAGGTTTAGCATGTTTAATAAACCAAACAGAGAGTAATTGATCCTCTTGCCTGAATTTATGCTAATATCTCTCCATTCTCTGGTGTTTCATAACCACAAATATTAAACCCATAAAACTTCCGCAGTTAGAGTTGGGGCAGGGAGGCTGCCTCTGAACACCGAGCTTGGTGCTGGTGAAAGGAGAGAAGATGAATCACAAAAATGCCACAAATAATAGTTTTCTTTGAGTGTATCGCCAAATTTGGGGAGAATTGCCAAATTTTGAATTGCTGAGCAATTGTGGGGAAGTTATTCCCACCACTGCACCCCTGGCTTTCAGCAAGAAACAGAGAAAAGGTGCTTGTCTGCTCTGTGGCGCAGCCTGAGCTCTGCTGCTGACAAGTGCTATGATGGAGAGGGGTATGAGTCAGTCTATTAAAATCAATAGTTATTGCTGGCTCAGAAAGACAAAGGAGGGAGAAGGTCTGTCACCGTCACCTTGACTTGTTTCAGAGCCGCAGCCTAGGAGCAGATAGCTTTGGGTGCTTGTGGGTTAATGTCCTGCTAGATCAAACCCGAGCAAAGACACAGCTGTCCAAAAACTACAAAGATGCAAAAGCAACAGGGGCATCTGCTACACGCATGTAAAAATTAGCGAGCCACAGCTCCAGGAGAGCCCAGAGGGGCCTGCCCAGGCCCATGCTCCATCACCTCCGCTGTCGGTGGTTTCGAAGGCGACAAGCCACGATCGCTGTGGAGAAACAGGCGGCGGTACAGATTGCTGTGGGTGAAAACCAAATTGGGCTCAAAGACAAGCAAGGACGTATTTAAGTGCAAAGTTCTTGGGCATCTCCCGTGAGCTCCCAGTATGACCTGAGTTAGACATAGCAAAACCCAGCACATCCTAGCAGCCAAATGGAAATACGCTGTTACAATTTTTAACATAGTAATTGGTGATGACTTCTGAGCTGCCTGTTTCGCCTCACTCTAAACCCTTCATTTCTGCAGGCATTCGGCGTGAGCAAGGCCAAATGAGTGCTGCACACCGCGCGTTTCTGCCGTGCTTGGGAATACAGACGCCGGCCTGCGCGCCCAGGGGCTGCCTTCCCCGCTGCCGCGTCCCCCGCCCCGGCCGGCCGCCGGCCGCTCTTGGGCGGACTCAGCCCGCCCGTGCCCCGGCCCCCTCCCGCGGCGCTGCCTTCCTGCCCAGGGCTTGGCTGGTCCAAGGGGCCGCGCACTGCTTTCCCCACCTAGTTTGCTGGAGGGGGGGGTTGGATTGTGGCAGTTTTCAAAGAAATAATTGAGGGGAAAAAATACATGGAACAACTAGATCAGGACAAAGCATCGCATGGGGGAAATGAATGAGTCCTGAAGCAGAAAAAGGAGCATCTCAGCAGCCGGGGGAGGGTGCTGCCGCTGGCCCGGCCTGTGACCCCAGCATCGCAGAACTGGGCTGTTTGCAGCGGACTGAAGCCGGTGGCGCGGTCCCGGCAGCAAACCGAGGCCCCCCGCCCGTGCCAGACCCCCACAGATCCCGCCCGGGCGATTAAAACCCCAGCGGAGCCGAGGCAGGCAGGACGAGGAGGGTGAAGGAGCGCCGGCGCCGCGGGGGCTCGGAGGAGCCGGGGCGGGTTAACCGCCGCCGAGCCGCGCGCCCGCGGGCTTCTCCTTCGGGCGCTGCCTGCCCCGGCGCTTGTGCCACAGGCGGCACGTGGGGTAAGACCCACGGCACGGGGGCTTAGGGCCAGAAACGAGCCGCTCCTGAGAGCAGGGTCAGCGGGGGCGAGGTGCCGGGGGTCCGGCCGGAGCCGCAGCGGAGGGGAGGCTGGGGGAGACAAAAGCGCTCCGTGCAAGGCTGCGGAAGAAGAAAACCCCGGCAGAACGACCTGACTGTGATTACGAGTTATTTCAGGTTCTGTGACATCTAAATGTCAGCGCTGCAGTGCTGTAACAACCGGCGCGCGGCGGATTAACCCGGGCGCGGAGCACGAGGACCGCTCCGGGCAGCGCGCGCCCGGCCCGGCGCTGGCGCCCGCTGAGGGTCTCAGCCGCCCGCGCCGACCGAACGCGCCGGCGTGCAGCAGGGCCTTCGCTTCGCTGTCCCGGTCTGCACGCGGCAGGGCCTCTGCCGACGGAGGTGAGGAGAAGGTGTCCAGGTCTGGCCCTGCGGAGGACACCCAAACCCCCCGCCGCTGTGAAACCCTCCGCTCAGGGAGAGCTCAGGGGACAGGAAACGAGCCACAGCTTCCCACCGGGTGCGCAGAGGAGCTGAGAGGCGGGGAAAAAAATTCCCTCGGGATAAATGAACAGGGCTGGGCTTTGGGATGCATCAGCCTCAGCCCATCTTCCCACTGCAGATGCTTCGTATCATCCCTTCAATCTCAGCCCCGAAGCCCCAAAGCTCACGCGCCCAGGGCAGTCGTAGCAAAGCAGAGGCTTGCCCCTGGCTTTGCTCTGTCCCAGGGGCTGTCCTGCTCACTTGGCGATGAGCCAAATACACCTCAGCGATCGACTGCTCTGTAGGACCTAGCATCTCCCGGGCATTGAAGTGCAGGAGCACTTCTGGCTGAAGCCTCCATCCCCGTCCTTGCTGCCACGGAGTGGCAAGGGTCTCCAACACGCCCCTTCACGCCTCGGGGCTGCACGACCGTGCCTTACCCACTAATTCTGCCAGCGTGTTCAGTCACTCCATCGCCCAAAGCAGTCATGGGCTTTACCACCGCCAGTACGTGTAGGGGCGAGAGGTGCCCTGCTCGGCGCAGACCGGCAGTCAGGGTGCAGGGAGCAAGCTCCTTCCTTGCGTGAGCATGGGGGCAGCACAACCACGGGCCTCCGGGTCGCCGGGGCCAGTGGGTGCAACCTCATCGGCTCCTGGGAAAGGAAAATCCAGGCTAGGTTTAGGTGTCCCTTTAGGACGCAGCCAGGTGGGACCAAAGTTCCCACGCACACTCCCATCTAGCTCAGTTTGCAAATTTTGCCTTGCCAAACGCCCTGGAAGCACAGAGTACGAAGGATCAGGCACGTGGAGCCGTTTCTCTCCCACGCAGAAAGGGAAGCACAGCTGAGACCAGCCTAGCAAAGCCCTCCGCAGCCTCGTGTCGAAGCCTCGCTCCTTCCTGCCGCTCAGAGTCCCTGCTTTACTGCCTGAACAGTCATGACATATTTTTCACTGATGCAAGAAGACGCTTCCAGCCTTTGAACTTAGTCATTTCAGTTTTTCAACCTGCTTCAAAGGGTAAGTTAATATCAAAGCCATGCATCACCCTCTGCCCAGGATAATATCTCCCTGGTCATATTGCCGCAGCTAAGCCATAACGGGAATGCAACACCAGGAAAGGAGCAGGCAGCCCCAGGCTGCTTCTCTGGCAGGTGCTTCGCTCCCAGCTCTCCTCCAACCCAGTGGCCACCTACCCCTAAGATCTTGCACTATGTTTCAAGCATAACTTTTTGTTGACTTAAATAATTTTTTTTTCAAATTCTCTGATGGGAAATGAATTTACAGAGTTGGCTTCTATCTCTTCACAGAAATAAAGCTTATTTTTTCCTGCCTTTTTAAATAAGATGAGGAATTACAGAAAGTTAGACTGGGACAGCATACAAATAGGAAAAATGCAGCAATGGGGGACCTTTTTCATACTTATATTTGCATGCTGAAAACATCTCTTCCAGTGAATTCAATTCCTCAGTCCTCATCTGCAAAGAAACCCAGAAGTGATTCTGTTTCAGTGCTTGGGAGGTAATACAAAGGGCTGGGGTGCCTGAGCACAAACTGTGGTCTGGTTCACTTTATTTCATGAAAATTTCATCAAGCTTTCATAAATCGCAGTGCTTCAGGACATTTCACGGCCCCAGTGATCCATAGTGTTGCAGCACTGAAATAAATGGCTGAAATCAAGCATCTTGGAGCTTCTCTGAGAGCCTGAAAAGTGAGCTGGTTGTCAAAATGCCTATTATCTTTGGAATCAGTATGTGCACAAAGTTTTGAAAACCAAGGGAGTTAGTAAGGTGCCTAAAATACGGGCTTGCACATTGACATCTAGGTTTTCAGCAGTCACCTCCAATAACCAGCACTGCTTCTTCGTTTCCATTCCTTTACCTAAAGGTCGAAGGCTACAGTTTAACGAACAGTTTTAGGAAATTTGCAGTTGCAAAATATGAAGCACGGAGTTCAGAGTGAAACTGTTTCACAATAAGAATGAGGAAAACTCTCCCTATGAACTGCAAATTGCTCCTATCCTCAGTGCAGCTGTGTCAGATTGCCACCTCATTTCAACACATTCTGGTTCCTCCATAGAAAAAAAATGTTGGTCTTTAAAAGAATTTGCTCCAAAGAACAAGGTTCCAAAAGCCAGCGGTGCCACCTGCTCCCGCTTTGTATCATGTGTCATGGCAATTACCTAGATATAATGGTCTGCCATCATTTTAGGAATGATGGGATGCTCTGCCTGCTCTCCAGATACTTGTCCTGGAGGGCCCTGGACCACATTGCCAGCTCTGGGAGATCCCCAGCGGGATCATCATCCCCATGAGCATCCCAGGAGAGAGCAGGAGGGCTGCAGATGGCTGGGGTGGCTGGGTGCAGGAGTGCCGCTCTCCTTGTGGCTTCATGAATTTACCCTCCTGGTCCGAGGGCAGGAAACAGTCGCTTTTTAACAGTACCAGTTCAGAACAGTCTAGTGCTGACCTCTCTTCTGTGGCACAGCTTCAAATCAGCTTCTGGCAACCTCTGCACTTAGATATGGGTTTGTTTATCACCTCTTACCTCTAAAGATGATCTTGTATCTTTTACATACCTCTCTTGTTCTGGTACTAGTGTCCTTCAGCCTAGCCAAGGCCCTGGAATAGGCTGTCCTTGGGGGAAGGCGTGTAGAATTGCTGTCTGAAAGATGCTTTTCTCTCTAACCAACTGGTTGTAAGGTTGGTCTCCCATCTTTATCGAAAAATCAAATGCCTGAAGTCAGGAGCTGCCTCGCTCCATGGCTGTGGAGCACCCAGCGCGGTGGCACTGCCTGCACGTGGGGCTTCTCCTGGCAGCACAAAGCACACGCTTAAATAAATGCTAACTCAATAGTTCTCTCTTGTACGGGGCACAGCTTGCGAAAGTCTCAGACTGGCTCATCTCAGTAGTAATCAGATATGCAAACTCACAGAGAGCACTGCTACTGAATCACTCCTTGGAGTTTTTGTGTATTTATAGGGAATTTGTACGTAGGAGTCAACATTTGAGACCATGTCCCCGTTGGGCAGCGGTGCTCCTGGCAGCGTGGTGTGGGCTGGGCTGGGCTCGCTGGCTCTAAGCTGTCAGGGTTACTCAGAGAAGCAATTCTGCTAACAGTGAAAGCAATTCTTCTTGTTCAGCAGCAACATAAGATGCTGCAGAAGCAAGCGATTTCTGTGCTCACATAAAAACGGCCACCTCAACTCTGCAGCTGCCTGCCAGGCCCACTGTCCTGCACAGCCCTTCCTCGCACTCCCCTTTCCTGTGCAGTTCCTGGCTCACGCCGTCCCAGCCGAGTGCTCCGGTTTAGCCTTCGACTAAGCCCAAAGGAGCAGCAACGCCGCTGTACAGTGCTGGCTGAACTGCCCACGCACCAGCCCACGACCCAGATACGTCCTTCAGCCTGTGTGCCACAGCGGAGGTGGAGATGCCCAGATGGGAAGTTCAGGGAGGGATGACGAGGAGGAGCACCTCAAGCCGTGGCAGAGCTGCGGGTGCTGCTGCTCCCGTGCAGCTGCCGCCCGTGCAACGCTCTGCAGCAAGGTCTGGTTGGGCCTCATTAAGTTGCATCACCATTTTGTGCTCCTGCTCTTTCTCTGAACTAGCCTGAACACCTCTACAACCCAGCTCCATGCCACACATGTGGTGCTTGAAAGCTGAAGGGCTTACCAGAAACAGAGAGGAAAAGCAACATAGCCCTGGGCTGCTGCGGGAAGGTGCCAAGTATGGATCTGCTGACTTAATGCTGCTGAGGGTCTGAGCTGAATGAAGTGTTGCAATCAACAGGAAAAGTCTTGAGAGGTGCTCAGAAGAAACGTCACTCAGCTGTTTCCATGGGGCTTCTTACTGTATTTGCAACGTAGTGAGCAGTCTCCACATGAGGAAATTCTACAGTAATTCAGCTGAATCCACACCTCACTGCAAAGCCAGGCCACCTCTCCTGGGCTCGGCATGTCCCTCTCCCACGCCAAGCCCATGGGCTGCAGTAGCTGGCCAGGTCTTGGGCTAGGCTGGCCATGGAAACCAGACGGTGACAACCGGCCTGTGGCAGCACCTGCCACTCTGGCAACTCCCTGTTCTGCAACAGCATGACTGCGTGGTGACGCTTGCTGATGGGTCGCCTGTGGTACCGTCACATTAGCCACAATTTCCTGGGTTTGGCTGTTTATTCGAAAAGCAGGGCTGTGGGTTAAGTGGCATAATGCCAGAGAGACAGTCTTTAACATCCCTTTTTTCCTCAAAAAGGATTCATCAGTTACCTATATAAGCTATGCACAATCCCACAACCTCAAGCTGCGATACTCATAACATCTATTCATGTGCATTGATATCTCAGTGCTATTCAAGCATAATGTTATCTTCATTTAGCCTTGAATATACACAGTGAGGATTTTAACATCAATACAAATTCACTTCCAAAACACCAGTGATGAGTATCAAAGAGAGATTTTCCTTCCTATGTGAAAAACCCTTCTGACACTAACAACATGAAACTTCACAGCGCTGCACATGTAGCACTTCATAAATTTCTTGCTGTCCTCTCTAATTAATGAAATTTGGCATCTCTGGGACAAAAGCCAGTCGTTCATCTGCCTCCCTACCCTCACCTCCTCCCCAGAACTCCTGGCTCACTGGGCTTTCGCCTTTTAAACCCAGATTCTTCCTCTGCTGGTTAAACTAAAAACCTTTGCATGAAGATAACGATGCAGAGGAGAGCCATGGGATTGCTCCTCAAACACATGATTCACCTCGTCTGTGGCAGATGTCCAAAACAGGGCAGGTGAGCTGACCTCTAGATACAGCCAGGCAAATGGAGCTCTGCGGCACACCGTTAGCTGTCACTGAAATCACTGAAATTGGTGTGATATGCAAAGCACTTCATCAGATCTTGTTCTTAGTCTCTCTGGATCTCAAATTCCCCTGTAAAATGGAAATGAGAGCACACATCTCCTTCCTGAAGGATTTATGAAGGCTGTCACCAAGGGCACAGGCAGAGAGACAGTATCTCACGCTGATTATTATCCTTTCAAGGAGATATAATTGCCCTAATCAGGGCTTAGCTAATAGTGAGTTTTTCAGTTGTGAAGTACAAAGTTCTTAGAATTAGCGGGTAAAATTTGGTGGCGGCTGACAAACTCTAGTGAAGAGAGCGAGAACGGCTCCAAAACGGGGTCAGCAATGCAGCCTGAAAGCATGTGTTGCAGGAGCTGCTTCACATACTGTACAGCAGTCCTGAGTTAGAGTTGGCCAGCACCCATCAGGAGGACATAACAGGAGGCTTGACGTGGTGTTTAGTCCAGTTGGTCCTTCTCCTCAGCTGCATCCACTCCTGCACGTGAGCCCAAGTCCTCTCCATCCTGCACTAGGTCTAAGTGTTTCAATCAGAGAAAGGGAAAGGGGATTTGTAATGGTTTAAGGAGGCAGAAGCTAACCCAAAATCAGATGTTTGAGTGCATCGTCCCTTCTGGCTGGGTCCTGCCAGCTCTATCAACTAAAACTCCCAGGGTGTTCTTGCGTGTGTAATTATCCTTGCTCATTTAAGCCACCCCGGATCATTAGTGCTCAGCCGAGCCTGGGTTCAGAAGAATCTTTTCCTACGAGTTGTTATTTATTTTTCTGTTTTCCTGTTCAATGGGAAGATGTAGCTTGGTGCAGTTTCAGCAAAGGCACCTGACTTTGATCAAGACAACTTCTCTGATGCTTCTCATTGCCTGGGCCAACCTCTCGCAGCACAGACTCCTGCAGCCACCTCCACAGAGAAACTGTCTTTGCTCTGCCAGACACCCTGCTCCCTCTTTCCAAACAACCTTCCTGACTATTCCCACTCTGACCTGTCTCTTCTGAGTTTTCTCTTCCATGGGCTGATAGGTAGGGAGAAGAAGTGGAGGCTGTTTGGGGGGGTTTCCCCAGATGCTACTGACCAAGAAATTAATGATTTTTTTTCTTAGAGGACGATGAAAGATTAATGTGCATCTCTTCCTGAAAAGATTTGTTTTCAAGCAAAAATCTTTTAAAGAAATGTGCTTATTGGAAGGCAGCAAGTTGCTGGGATCATTCCCAGGCTGAAAGGACTCCTTTATTCTCCTCACAGCTGTTTCAAGCCCTGGCTCCAGACAATTTTGGCTATTCAGAAGGCACGTGGGAATCTTTTCACTTTCCCAAAACAAAAGAACACAAAACACACCTCATGACAGAAGCCCCCTAGTTGCTGCAGAGGCAGAAAGGATTGGATTAACTATTATAACAACAGAGAATTAGGAAACCTGAGAAGAAGAATACATAAGGGTAGGAAATTTCATTTCAGAAAATCCTTATGTATTGATTTTCACCACTAAGAAAGTCATGGACCTGCACCTAGTGCTCACACTGGTCTTGAATTTGTTTCTGTGGGCTGAAGCTGCACTTTCTTTGGTGGATGAATTATCTACCAAGGACTAATCCAGTTTCTGTGCATGAAGCCTGAAAGGAAAACTCCCTAAAAATTAAATGAATTAACTCAAATGAGTTTCCTCTCCTGCTGCCTAAAGGGATAACTTGAGAGAGAAAGGGAAGTGTGTACTTCCTCAGGCATGCGACGTGATGGGGAAGGTAAATGAACTGTTTCCCCATCCCAACTCCCACATATTTCCCTTTTAGCATTGTCTAATGCTGTGGTTATCCTCCAAATCGTATGAATTTTCTCCATTGCTGGCACGGCTGACTCCAGACCTTGAAGATTTTGAAAAGTATATATAGCCTATTTTTAACACATGAATGTGAGATGTAGTATATCAGCTTTTTTGGCAAATATTTTTGCTGGATTCCAAACATTTCTCTGACTCTGGAAAATGAACTGTCCAAGAGAAGGCAGCTGTGTGATCCCACTGCAGAAGCCTGTGCCCAGCTCCGGCCCAGAGGCCTCAGGCAGTCCTTGGATCCTTAGTTTCTCACAGAGTTTTTCTCCTCCTCGTACTTCCTGGACAGCTTGTTGTAGAGGTAGCGTGCTCGCTTCTCCTCTTGGCTCTCAAAGAAGGAGGCTGCGATTTTTCTGCACGAGCGGTGGGCATAAGTTTCCAGAAATACCGTGGCAAAGATGATGCAGTAGAGCAGCCCAACAACAAGCACCACAGAGTTATTGGGAGGCCTTGGTGGGCTGATCCTGCAATGGGCAGAGCTGAAGCTCAGATAGTGATGGTAACTTTTTTCAAAGTCCTGAATTGATGGTTCTCTGTAAGAAACCTGGAAAAGTTGCCAGAGGAAGGGTAGAGTCCTTAATTTTGCCTGAAATGGAAAGGGTAAAGGGTTAAATGGAGTATGAACAAAATAAACAGGTTACTACAAAAATCACTGTTACAGCTTGTTTGGGTGTGGGAAGGCCGAGACGTTGAAGTGTGTATGTGCTCCAGGCTGCCCGAGAGTAATGGTAGGTTGTGTGTGC
Organism: Rhea pennata; assembly: GCF_028389875.1. Lineage (NCBI taxonomy): Eukaryota > Metazoa > Chordata > Aves > Rheiformes > Rheidae > Rhea > Rhea pennata. Next base: position 7,848,011 of record NC_084678.1, read on the forward strand.
GCCGAATACTCGGCATGGTGAGCCCCAGTCCTATCTCTGATCTTCATTTGCTATTACAGTGATCATAAAAGGTACCCACAGCGTAAGATTCACAAGGAAATGCATACACCCTTATTTCATGGGCTGGACAAAGGAACCTGGCACTTACACTGTATTTGATGCTAAGAGTCACAGGAACCACCGAGAACTGAGCCACCTTTCTCACCGCAGTGTCCGCCACGCTGAACGCAAAGTGGTCAATCGCTACAATGACCAGCATCAGCATCAAGACTATAGTAAGGAACATCATTTGGGCAAGGCAGAGCATCACTTCCTCCCGGGACAGCTTCAGACCTGTTGGCCGAAGGAGATTTTTGGATGAGCCTGTCAGCAGATGAGCCGCTTTTCTGTCCACGGATAAGTGCTCCAGTTTCTTGGTGATGTAAAAATTGTCAAAGCGGAGGTTGGTGAGATAATTTTTCAAATACCAAGTGGACTCAAAACAGAGATAGAGCACAGAGAAGCCAGCAACTACCCTGTTGCCTGCTCGTACTGAATCTTTTACCACTGCTTCAACTGCCAAAAAGTTGTTCCTGATTTTCTCACCAGCAAGATGCATTTGCTGATTAACTAAGGTGCTGTTATTAAGTAGTGCAAATTTAAAGTGTCCATTCATAGGCCTCCATGCATTAATGTCATCAACAACTGTTTGGATTACATCTCCAAACTCCCAGGACGCTTCTCTTAAGAGAGCAGTTGAGTTCAAAAGGCTCTCTGAGGAGTTCTTGCAGATGCATTCAATAACCTGCAGTATGGTTTTAATGTTACTTATGATGTTCGGTGTCACATTAACTGCCACAATCATGATACAGGTAGACAAGAGAAGCTTCCGACCTTGTTTTGTACCTAAAGTAGGCATGGTGATACTGAAGACACAACGGGCAGGATGCACCAAGAAAAGGGTCAGTAGAAGGAGCAGACTGAAGGAAACTGCAATTGCAGCAGAGAGATGCCGTGAATACTCCAGGGAAGCAAACATCCAGTTGTAAAAGAGGCCTCCTATCACCAGTGTGATGCAGAAACACTGTAGAAATAAGGCCAACAGCTCTCTGGCATTTGCTGGGACAGGCTTGGAGTAAACTGACCATAGCTCTACCATGGTGCCATGTACCTTTGGGAACAAAAAGTCTTCACAGTAGACACAGACTCTCAACCTGTACAAAGAAGAAGCATCTGGGTATTAGCAGAGCAGAGTATTAACACAGGAAGACACTCACTAAGGGACCTTACTGAGACAGTCTCTCATGGGTCTTTATGACTTTCTTCTCCAAATGCCTCTGGTCTCCGTCTTCTCTACCTCCCTGCTAAACTGAGCAGCTACAACTGAGATCTTCCCTGGGATGATATATGACAGGAAAGTTCAAGGCATTTCTTGAAAGGTTAAATACGAATGACGGTGCAACTGCTCCTGCTCAAATGTAAGCACAGAACAGTATTATATCATTCTATAAAAATCCTAATGAGGTCATTCAGAGGGATGAAATCTTCAGCAGTGGTCCTGGTTATTTAGAAGATGCTGCGGGGAGAGGAGGGAGCAGTCAGCTCCTTCTGCTCCTGGCTGCTGCCGTTTTCACTAGCTCCAGCTCTGTGGGTATAGGATGTTCAGTGGATGAGAGGAGGCAGAGCAGGAGTTTCTGCTCTTCCTGCCTCCTCACATGAAACCAGGCTAAAATCAGGGACTGCAAAGGTGAGAAATACAGAGCTGATCAGAGAAAATACTGTTTCGCATTGATGATCCAGTGCTGGAGAAACTCCCCAAGGGTAAGAATTTGACCAGGGCAGACAGGATATGTCCCATAGAGCTATTTAAATGTCTAATGAAAATAAACATTGGGAAAGGAATGCCATTTCTCAGGCCTTGGATGTGAAGGGACTGTCTGGAGACCAGAAAACCTGGAGCAGGGAGTGGTTCCCCCTCCCTTTATTTATTTATTTATTTATTTATTTTTATTGCTCAGCACATGCAAAACCTCTCCCACAACCTTGTGGGGCTGACTGCTACCAAGGAGAAGGCACACAGTGAAACCCGCCAGACAATCTCCATCTCCCTTGGCCAGGAGCAATCTCAGTTGCTCCTGGAGGGAGAATTCTGCCTGATAAATCCAGTCAGTTCATTTTTTCAGTGGAAAAAAAAGGAACTCAACAGCTATGAAGACAGATTAAAGTAAACACTACATACCAAGTTGCAGAAAGGTGCCCCAGTCTTGCTTGTAACCCCTCCATGCTCCAGGAAAGCGCCTTGCCTTATTGCACTTGGAAAGGATCTTGGATACAGCTGCTGTGACACCCAGGAGAGAACTGAGGCAGTTACCACTAGGAAGCCAGGACTCAAAACAGAAGCATTTTAAAGCAATTCAGATCAGCAAAGGCTGGTGGTTCCACATGTGAGTGGCGCAGAGCCGAGCGCAGAGCCCAAGGAAATAACCCGCTGCCGGGACAGGGCAGTGCAGGATGCACCACACCAGTGAGATTTTACACCTCTTTGCGTCTTGCCGTTGTTATAGCCAAGGCTAATTTTTCACAACAGGCAGCTGAAAAAAATGAGTCAATGACTTAGGGACTGACTAACACGGAACAAGTATCACATGGGTGTTATTGTCACTTATTGGGAAATCAGACGTCTCATTCCAGCTGACTCTTCCTTGCACTGCCCACCAGCGAGCAGTGAGGTTGGGATCCCTCTCTGGCCTGCAGAGAGAAGGGGAGTTTTACTCTTTCATACCTCGGTCACAGCCGGGAGGCATCAGCGGGCAGGACCCGGCAAAGCCTGCACTGGTAGTTACTCACCTGCTCTGGCCAAGCGGCGGTCCTTCTGCAGCTGCGCGCTCGTGCGCAGCGTTCGCAACCCTTCCCGGGGCGACACGCGCCCCTGCACGCGCCTCGCTCTGTATCGCTTCCATAGGTGCAGCCTGATTCCCGACTCCTAGCTAATTCAAAAAGATTTTTAAGTAATGAATATTTAGAGGTCCTGGCTTGAGCTTTGTGCGTGCACCAGCAGCCTGGTGCGGCGGAGCCATGCTGGGGCTGTGCCCACGCGCAGCCGGCTCGGGGCACGAGGGCGCACGCTGCCCCTTCTCCAGGCTCCTGCGGCGGCGGGGCCGGCCGGGGCTGTTTGCTCTTTGGCCAGTGTTTTCGGCAAAGAGGATTTGCCCTTCTCCAGCTAGCAACCAAGAGAGACGTTGCTGTGCAAACCCTGCGAAACACCCCGGCTTTTCCCACCTTGCCCCGAGCTCACGTGGTTTACAGGACCCTCTCCGGGTGCGGGGGCTTTGCCAGGTGCTTCCCTCCCCGGTGCAGCGCATCCGTGCAGAGGCATCACGGCCGATTGCGGCTCGCTCCTGGAGCCGGGCAGGCCTCGCTGAAAGAGCCTTCCCACGCGGTGGGAACGCGCGGGCTGCCGGCCCGTTCCCAGGCTCCGCGGGCGGGAGAGGGCGAAGGGCCCGAGGTCGGCCCCGGCCCCGGGGACGTGCGAGCGGGGCTCGGCTTTCCTGCGGTGGCCACCTGCCTCGCTGAACGAGCCTTCCCGCACGGTGGGAACGCGTGGAGCTTTCTGGGTCTGCAAAAAAATTTCAGCAATAGTCCATAAAGAGCAAAGAAAAAATCCTAAAATCCACATGACTGTGTTGAGTGTTTTCTGAGTCTGCAGCATCCTCTGGCAGTGGGAGATGAAGTTAGTGAGGCAGCCCTTCTTAACCAATAACTTGGGCAGCAACAAAAAGTGTTTTATGTGTAGTTAGACCTGGATTTTCCTTCTGGTTTGATTTAAAATTTGCTCGTTGTAGGAGGCGCATAAGGAGAGGTTAAATCTGGAATATCCTCCTTTTTATACCCGCAACCGATAATCTGCAAATGAGCTAGACATCAACACCTAACTTTCCCCAGGACATAATGAAGAAGATTGCTTTGCAAAAGTAAATATATGTATGTATGTGCATATAGGTAGATAGATGTATATATAAATTCATATGTATGTATAAATGTGTGCACGGAGCCTGGGATGAGGGACACGCATGCACACACACATGCACAGAGGATTATATATCTCTACGAAGCAACTCCGACATCTTGTGGTCAGACCCTGCTAAACTCCTTCAAGGTCTGTGTTCCTCTGAGCTCATAAATTACTCGGGCTGTGGATGGGAGACCTTCAAGGACAGTCGAGGACGTGGAGGAGAAAGGGGCCTGCTGGGGGTCAGCGGCAGGGTCCGTGCCCCTGTCCCCTGGGGATGCGCCAGCACGCCCTTGGCCACTCTGCGTCACCAGAGGGCTCCTGGCCAGCTCCCAGGTGACAGAAATGGGCTTTGCTGTCTTCACGAGATCCGGTGTAGGGGGCTGTAACTGTCTTCCTCAAACATCCCTGATTTAGACTTTCAGCACTAGGGTAGCACACGGAGAGACCCACGTGCCTGGGCACTATCCACTGGGGAATTTTGCGACTTGATATAACTGTGTAGAGAAGATGGAAGGATTAACCTGTGTCAGGATTAATCTGTGTCATGGCCAGGAAGCGTAACCCACCTTCTCACTGGATAGGGGATAGCGACCGATCTTGCATCAACCAGGACATAGATTTTGAATGTATTTCTGCTCTTTCAGCTGCAATTTGCACAGGATGGGTCCCAAGGTGGTCGCGATGGAGTATCTTGCCAAAACACCTGCAAGTTCAACCTGCAGTAACAGCGTAACCGTGGTGGGGCAGTGATGAGGGTGCAAGGGGATGTCTTGCAAAGGAGGAGCTGTTTCACAGGCAGGGTGGGGAACATGAACGATACAGCTTCAGAAAAGGACTGGGTAAATTACTATAAAACGCCATGGTTTAAAGCTGAAGATATTTCCCCATGGCAATATCATTAGTACCTGTTGATCATGTTTTTCTGCCACATCAAGAAACCCGCGGGTGTGGGAAAGCTCAGCCCACCAGCGGTGATGGTTTGCTTGGTAACAGTCACACGCAAATGAACAGTTTATGGTGATACAGGGTCAGGTTGTGTCGTCTTTCTTTTCTACTGTAGAAATATAGAAAAATCCCATCAATAACCATTCTATGACTGTTCAGGGGAACAAATGCAGTAAGAGGCCCAGACTATCTAACCTGTAATAGCTTAATTTCACCTATCATGCTGCACGCTCATTTGTTTCCAGGTTCTTTCCCTTTCTGTTCTGAACTTCTTGCGCTGCTGCTGGACTCAAGCAGGCTGTGCACAGCACAGAAGTGGCTATATCTCTGCGGCGGAGGCATTTGTTATCACGGTGAATTAGTCACCCACTGTAAAAATCCAGATAGCAAAGCTTCTAGCAGGTCTCTGAACAGTTTGTAAAGAAACTTTAATATTAGTTTCAGGGATAAGAAATGCTATGGAATGCTTTCCTGTGAACAAAACCAGAATGGTATTACTCCAAGCATCTCAGAAGAACATAGGGGTTTTTCTTCCCAGATTAGATGGGAAACTTCAAAGAGGTAAAGTAGAGATATTCTGGAAGTTGAATTTTAATGCGCTAGTGGCATTTCCTGTTAGTTAAAATTCAAAGCAGACTGCTAATGTGGATGGCTTTTGTGATGATTGTTGGCTTTTTACGTTCCTAGAGAAATGGTGCATAGGCAAAGGCAAAATGCCTTTGAAATAATGTTGTCTAAGTTACAGAATGTTAGTACAGCATTTGAAATGCCCTTTCCTTGGGGATTTTCATATTTCTAGTTGCATTAGAGGAGCTTCAAGAAAAATGGGGAGGCGGAGTGTTAACTCACCATAAAAACCTTCTTCTGGTGAAGTTAGTGCTTGAGCAGCAAATGTAATTAGACTGAATTTAGGCACATCAGTTCACTCTTGAGCTCCAGAAATATTAAATTTTTTCTGTTTGAAAAAAAATCAAGGATGCCAGAATAGCCCTGCTCTCACAGATGCCTTGATCCAGAAAAGTAGAATTGGGTAATGCTGTAATATCCGTGCCTTAAATGAGCTCCTTGGGGAGCCCCTGGGAAACACAGAAAGCACGCTGCTTATGAGGCTGTGGATAAAGCTGGCAGAAGCCAGGTCTGTGGCAGAGGCTGAGGATTCAGGCGGTCCTTGCACCTTTCCCAGGTCTGCCACGGCCCTGGTGACCCAAGTCACTAACTCGCTCTGTGCCTTCATTCCCCACGTCTGGCACCATGACCACAAACCTTCCTTTACAGGCGGGGTGTTGTGAAGTACCTCCTGACCTGTGGGCAGAAAGTGTGGTAGACATGCCAGGATTCTGGGAGTGATCTTTTGGGGGATGCCTACACATTCTGTGGTCTCGGTTCTCGTGTCATGCCCAAAGGGAAGTTTGTCCCTAGATTCACCTGGGATGCACCAAAGCAGCTGTAAGTAAATCTGTAACCTGCACATTTGTAACGGAGCGGGAGTTGGTGTTATCCTTTAAGCCTCTGAGTCAGCTGATTTGACCCACCCAAAGGATCTCACTGACGATCCTCCAGGCTGCAGGCGAGATCCGCTTCCTTCCACCGAGCGACTCTGAATTCCCGCAGGAGCAGTGACAGCCACAGCCGTGGCGCCAGGATAGCAGGGGCTCTTCCGGCGGCCCTGAGCTGTGCCGAGTACAGCCGGTCCCCTGGCAGAGCACAGAGACCGGACACAGTTCACAGGCGAGCCGGCTGGGCAGCGATCCGCGGGGAGCCGTCCCCTCGCTGCTCTGCCCCGGGCGCTGAGGCACGACGACGACCATCTGCACGGAAAAAGCCTCCAAAGCCGGAGCGCAGCACTGAGCTGCCTCCCGGAGGCTGGCTGGCCAGGAAGGGCTCCCCTCTCCCGGCTGGCAGAGGCGGCAGAGGCAGCCCCGAGACCCTGCTCTAGGATGTTCCCAGTCTTATTGCCCCAGCTGTTCAGCAGGGCTCCGTTCTTGCTCACCCTCGTGCTTCTCCTGGGCAACAACAGCCAAAACGGGGGAGCAAAGCTGGTGGAAAGGGAACCTTGGGCCTCGCTTTAATCCTCGAGCTACAAAGCAAACAGGACAATGTGCACCATGCTAATAAATGTGCTTTATTGTACATTTTCCAGAATCATTAAGGATTGTGTTTCTGGATCAATCAAGTTCCACATTCAGCCGATTTATTTTGGTGGTTTTGGTTCAACCCCCAAAGGTTCCTACCTATGATGCGACCCTAATGCAAACCCACAGCCCCACTGTGACTGAAAAGAGCGTTGGGTCTGAGGGGTGAATTACCCTGTGTGCTCTCAGAGCTGGCACCGAACACCGTCAGCAACGCAGGCGTAGTACAAAAAATCACTGAGTCAACTCCCCAGCTCATGCTGATCAGCCTTGCCAGTCAGCATGGGCTGGAGCTCCACCAGTTTACTCCATCAGAGAAAGGGACCTAGTGGAGTCCAATAGGGCACCGGGACTCAGTTACTAACCTTCCTAAACCAAGAAGGCAGATCCTTTGTCTTACAGTCCATTTATTTCAGTGACTGATCTTTTAAATTAAATATTTTAGATTCTTAGAGAAAAAAATTTTTTAAGTTGGATAAAATGTTAAGTGATTAAATCACAGTCAATTTGCAATCCTTTCATTGAAAGTACCCAAGTAATCATTTTTTTAGAAAAGTTATGAATCAAAGTCTACTCTTTAAAAATGTCAGTAATACTCCAATGCAAATTGTCCACTGACCTGTGACTCAGCAGCTTGCTCATGAGTGAGACAATCTTACAAACCTAAGATTGACTGTATTTACAGATGATGAGACACCACCAATGTCCACAGACTTATGTCAGGAATAAATTTGGCCCCCGATCTCCATCTGTGCATTCAGTGCAAAGAACCAGGCAGAAATTACTATCTTAGGTTTTCAAACCGTTGAACATGTTTGGAAACAAACTGTTGCCTCCCCATTTCCAAAGCATGGAGTAATACACCAAGCCCTACCTACACATCTCCTGAATCATCCTTTCATGTGCAAACCTGAAGAAACAGTCTTCATCCTACATGACAGAATTACTCATGAGATCGTAATGAAACCCTGATCTCCATGGTCCTGCTAGAGCCACATGGCCAAGGACAGGTTCTGTCACACTCACATTGTGTAGCATGTAAATAATCCAGTTGCCTCCACCCTGGGGACAGGGTTATTCTCCAAAACATAATAGGGTTATCAGTAGTTAGAACAGCAAAACTCTCCAGCTCTCAGGGGGAGAGGCATCTCCCTAGAGATGCCATATGTTTGCAGGGTTGTCCAGTATACAACCACCTAGGCAGGATGGATGATCTCGGGATATCTGATTGGTATCTGTCTGGGAGAGAGGAAAGATCTTCAGAGAAAATAACAAATTGGTACTGTGGCATACACCAATATTTATAAAAATAAAATTAAACCAGAGGGTCCAGTAGGTGTGAGCAGCCATGTGGCCTTCTTCTTCTGCATACTCTGATGATTCCAGTGCCCAAGTCCTAAGTGAGTGAGTCCTCCCCTGGAGTGGCTTTGTTCATATTTTATTTAGTGCACTTAAAGTGACATTTTCTACAGTTGTTGTAAGTGATGTGACATTTTCTGCATGGATGTTGGCCCATGCAGGGAAGGTCCCCAACTGGAAGATGCTTTTGGCCCATGTGTTCATAGCCAAGCTAAGAAGCAGAACTCCCATAAGATTCATGAGCAACCCAGTTCTTGCCTACAAAAGAAACACAAAGACAACACTTGAACTTAGATTGGACACCCTCAGCACATGAAGCACGAAGTCTATTTCAATATAAGTGTTATAAAAATGGAAGGTTTGTCATTAATATTAGCAGCATTTTAAGTGGACTTTCTTGTACCACAAAGGCTGTTCTCCAGACATTTACCTAGCTATGATTCACCAAAAATGTTACCATCTGTTTAGCCTCAGGAATGTGATCAGGATCTGGGACCGAGCTTAAATTTACTCATAAGATTATTTCACTGAGATTGCGGCCTTTTTTTGCACCAGGAGACCTATAAAAGTTGAGCTACTGATATTAGGAGAATAGAAACAGGGTCTGAGAAATGCTGAGCACAGCACTTGGAACCACAGCAGGTCCAGATTTCACGGGGTCAGACTTTTAAAAGGCGCTTTTCAAATCCGTGATCCTTTAAACACTGCTCAAAACAGCATTAGACTTGCCTTTTTGCTTGACTAGATGTTGAACTGGTAACACTTCTGAAAATTACTTTCTTAAAGGCTCCATTCAAATTGTCTTCAGCATTTTCTATATCTGAAACAACTTACCATATCCTTGACCATCAAGTGTCCAGAAGAAAATGCAATTGAGTTAGGAGGAGTTGAGACTGGCAGCATGAATGCATAGGAGCATCCTACAGTTCCTGGTATCATTAAATAGAGGGGATTTACTTTCAGACGAATGGCCTTTAAAAACAGAACGGAACAGAAATCGTACGTTGGTGATCAGGAGTCAAAAGCAGATATATCAAAGAATGCCGATACTGCATTGTGCAGAGCTGCATCCCTCTCTCTGTGATACACAATCATGTATCTCACTGATAAAATTTGAAAGACCATTATCTGGCAGCATCCACATTGTGATGCCATGGTGATGGCAGCATCACCAGCGCTTGCTTTGCTTTTTTCCAAGGATTTCAAAGCGCCTAAAGGCCCGTTCTAAGGGCAGGAGACCCACAGGGTGCTTCTCCCAGCACAGGTGCGACACAGACCTGCTTGTGTGCGGGGGGTGGCGAGGATGGGAGCAGAGGAGTGGCAGGGCTGGCCTTTCAATCTTACCAGTTCCGCTAAGACGGGCAGAAAGATTATAATAGTGGCCGTGTTGCTGGCAAACTCTGTGAATAAGGCGATGACAATAGTGATGAGGATGACAGCCACCGGCGGGGGTACGCCCTCCAAGGGATGCAGGCGGCCTCCTATCCACACAGACAAACCCGACTCCTGCAGAGAGTGAGAGAAAACAAGCCAGACTCATCTCTGCACACACATTGATCCTTTCATAGGTTTGCAAAGTACCTACAACCAGAGATAATTTGCTGACCCACCACTGCAATGCAACCACCTATATGCAGGGTGTGAGTATTTAGCAGCAAGAAGTTTGAAAGGCATTTCAAGATTTACTAGCCTCCTTAGGTGTATACAATTCACTGTCATCAGTGGGAGTTAAAAAGCAGATCTTTCAGGGTATCGATGGGCAGATGCAAATTTCCCAGAGCCAGACCAAAACGCCAAGTGGCACCTTGTCAAAGCCAAGAGTCGCTGGGCAGAATGACTGCCACATGACATCTGCCGCAGCCTCACCTCGCAGCCTTTCGCCATGGCAAATCCTCCTCCGAGCAGCAAGATGATGTTCCAAGGAACAGTCTCTTGGGCTTTCCTCCAAGTCAGCAAGGGCTGCGTCTCAGCGTTCGGGGCTAGATCGAGAAGAAAATTCCCACATCAAACATGCACACGAAGATGAGCACATAAGTCATCATCTGATAGAATGACATCATTAGCCTGTCATCAGTGCTGAAGCTCACTAACCACAAGTTGCTGATGATTAAAATATGCACATGGAGTTTCTTAGGATACATGATTAAAAAATAGTTTCATTTAAGATCAGGAAAAAAACTTACGAAAAAATGAAAAGCAAAGACATTCTAGTAGTTTAGGTTTTATTTGAGGCTTTCTTAGGGGAACATTTAATACCAGCTTAATTTTCTCTCCATAAAAGACATAAATATTGCCATCAACAGATGGGAGTTCATAGGAAGAGGAAATTTTATACCATTTGAATTATGAAGATGTTATTAATTTTCCACTTGCCATTCAACAAGCCAGGAGCTTTATAGCAAAGAACTCACATCACCCGCCATGAGCCATTTCTTAACGCGTGATGAAGTGAACTGTCATATGGATGGATGCATTAATGAGACTATAATTTTCTGCTGAACAAGGGCACCCATATTTTAGTCCAAAGCAGGCCTGATCAGACATCTTGCTGGAGTACGGACAACGTGGCAAATGTGCAGGTCTCAGAGCAGCTGCTGCAGCCCTTATTTTGCTCTCACAGCCCCTAGAAGGAGCTGCACCATCCACAAAGAGCAGTGGCAAGCCAGCTCCCTCACCTCCAGCAACATCTCCACATTAAGAATGTCAGAGACCAAAGTCTCCAGATAAAATCAGGACAAGTGGCTCACAGATTAATATTTCTGTATCTCGTTGCTACTCAAGAGGACAGGCCCAAGACCTTGAAAGTTTCCTAGTGCCAGAACCCTGATGGAGAGCGTAGGCTTCAGGAGTTAAAGTCAACACTGACTTCGGTTTTCTTTAACACACCATGGCATCATCTCTGACAGCTACACGAGTAACTGACTCACTTCTGCAACAGGCAGCATGGCAATGACTCTTAAGCCTCTTTTGGCACTTCAGAAAAAAATAACTCTATCTGTTGGATTGCACAGGCCACTCTACAAGCCATGTGCTATGGCCTGGCCCTGTGCTGCTACACGCTGGTGTAGGACCCGGGCTGCACATTCTTGACATCTGTGCTGTAGGAGCATGGACATGGCCAGGGTCCATGCCCAGATGTGCCTCCTGGCCACCTCGTAAGTGAAACCACCTACTCACCTTTTAAGTCAAACCACCACCTGAAGGAAGGCTTTTGTGAAGGGAAGAAGAACAATATAATCACTATGGTGATTCCAGTAACAGCATCTGTGATGAACCTGCCCAAAAGCAGCAGAAAGCACAAGTCGGGAAATCTGCAGCATTACTAAGTTTATGAGAACAAGGATTTACCAAAGAAGATTATGAGTTTCCATCAGGTTTGAACAACATTTGTTGTTCACAACTCTTTTCTTTTTAATTCCCTGTTGAGCTGCACTTCTAAGATGGGCTGTAAACTCCCTACAAAAACTGCCAAAAGCCCCACAAATGCAAAAAATAAGATCTAATCCCTGGCACACTGAGGCTTCGGCTGTTCTGATCACTGGGCCATGCTCTGTGCATGCTGGTTTGTGACCAGGACGCCGGTAATGGGAGTTGAAAAAATTTTCCCAACTCCCACAGGGCAGTGGGAGACCTGGACAAGAACCCAGGCTGTCTTAGTCATGAGCATTTCATAAAATGATCGGCTTTCAAGGTAAAAGCTAGGCCCCAGCCATGAAAGAGCTTATGCGTGTGTTTGATTTTTACAGAGCTATTAACTGATGAGGCAAAAATTTGCAACTGTTTCATTCCATTAAGGAATCATTTATCGAGCTATGGCTTTATAAAAAGAAATCATAATGGACTTTTCAGTTTAGAAATAGCAGCACCCACTCTGAGCTTTAGCATTCCCCAACTGTTGTATCTTTTTGTCTTCCCAAGGGATGAATGTCACAGCAGAGATAAACTTGCAAAACAGACAAGGTAGCACTAAGGTTCAGTTGCCGCAGTCTCCCTTCAGTCCAGACCTCCAGTGATATCAGTAGATGGCCTAAAGAGTTCAGGATTTCATTGTAACTGCATTTTTAAAAGGCATTCCTAACATACAAACCCTAGGGATGGACTCAAACAGACATATGCAAACAGCTGCAGTGCCACCTTCCAGCTGGGCTTCATGTACCTCCTCCAGGAGATATGAAAAATAAAGCCGCCTCTAGCATTTGAAGCTCAGTTTAATTTTTTCTATGAAACCTGATTAATAGTGTTAAGCAGAGGAGTCAGAATCCCAGGAATCTCAAAGACTTGGAAATGTCATTTAAAAATGTGATAGTGGAATGAAAATAAAAATTTACCCTGGTGCAAACAAACTTGCCCAACCTGGAATGAATTTGGGGTCCCTGGAGAAAAGCATGATGGCAAACACACAAAAGAAGAAGAAAATTGCCTGTTCTGCAAACCTAAAATGAAAAGAAATGCAGTTAAAATGCAGTTGTGCTAAAGGAGTGAAAGATAGGGCAAGTAATGAGCTTAAACTGAAACAGTTCGGGTGAGAAGATAGTCAGCTTTTCTAACAATAATGACAGTGAAACACTGGAATAGATTGTAAATCTATTTTAAAATGTCGGTATTTGCCAGCATATCTCTCATATTGGAAGAGACTAAGGACAGGCGAGACGGGCATCAGGCATGCTCCGATCAGCTGCCTCCACTCATACTCGCAAAGTCAACATTTGGGATGTGGCAGAGGGGAAGAGCCAAGCAGCTTCTCACGGTCCTTCCTGTTATCGCTGTCCTCTGGGGCGCTTCTAAGGCACATTTTGGGCTGATACTGACCACCTAGGCATGATCTCACTTCAGTTCAAGCCAGCAAAAAAGGACGGGTGAGATTCAAATCATATACGACACACCAGGAACAATGTTCTCCAAGATCAAAACCTAAACAGTATCCCTTAGACACATGACAAATGACAGGGGGGCCTGCAAATGGCAACATCATAAGCTAAGTATTAGTACCAACTCCACTGATGACTCCACTAGAGTCAGGATTTAACTAAGACAATGCCTCAAAAACACTGTTTAAAATCTCTCAGAAGCTCAAGGAAGGGCATTTAAACTGTTGGGAGGAAGCCACTTGCGTTCATTTTAAGTTATGGGGTTGCTAATCAGATTGGCAGAGCAAGGCTTAATGGACTTTCCTGCTCCGAAACCTCAAAGTGGGACTTTGATTCTTACAGAGACATTTTGCAGGCTTCTCGATAATGTACTGAATGGAACAAATAAACCAATTTCTTTCATGTACAGCACAGGCCCAGAAAATCATCTTTGAAGAAACACTCCATTTCACACACAACAGCGGTAATTACAGTGTCAGTAGAGCCACACAACCATCGCTGAATCTTCACAGCATCTCTGTGGGTATGAGATTTTGCAGATGGAGAAACACAGAGCTCTTGAGATTAAGGCCTACAGTTTCAAAAATCTTCACTATCACTGATTGCCCAGAATGTCAGCGGTTGCTTGAACATTCCTAGGATTTCATTCTTGGAGCTACTCAATTTTCCTGTCCTCTTTTTGGCATTTTTGGCAAAAATATTGCACTCCACGAGATGTATCTAACTTCTTTCCATACACTTTCTTCGAGCAGCTTTTAAGTTTATTAAAGTGCATCCATAATCCATAGGATTTACGTCTATTATATGATTCATCAGTCTCCTCAGCAACTACTTCCTACTCTGCAGAATAGTTATAGACATATATGCAAAAAACTTCAAAGTTCAGCCTGTGTTGGTTAGTCACAAAAAGCACACACTACTGTTTTGTTCCTGGAAATTGCAAACAGTTATTTAACCACATAGCATGAATTTAATAAGAATTTTGCTCCTGATAAGCATTTAAGTACAAATGTGCTATTTGCAGTTATTTGTGTTAGTGAATATGAAGAGGCTGGATTGTACAAAAACCAAACTTCCGCAGGTCGTGAATATGGAAATGCATATTGAATTTTTTCACCCCCCAAAAAATCAGTATCACTCAGCCCACCACTCTTCAGACAGGACATTTTCAACCCACTTGATATCTGTTCCTTTTCAGTCCCGACTTCGTGACTTACTTGGTTGGACCCAGTTTCTGATAGTCCTCCTTTATCACTTCTCTGGCTCGGGCTTCTGCATCCACTCTTATATTTGACTTTTTTGTTCTCCAGGCCCTGCCAAAGAACACAGTAGCATTTTTATATCTCTAGTGTAATTAACCCAAGAGTAAATGTTGCACTCAGACCCTGCTCTGGAAGCTTAAAAGAGGGGAATTTCTCCCAGAGGAAGTCTCTGAGCCTAACAGCACGTCTCTCGCAGCAGTTTGTATCATCTTCAAAATAGCCCCAGCACAGAGAGTGGGAAAGAGTATGGCAAAGCCTGGCCCTACATCCAACAGGATGCAATCGAGGGTATTTCCCCCTCTCATGCCAAGACTCAGAGGTGCTTGTGAAACTATGCGCACGTCCACTTGCACAGAAAGGTACCTGAGGGCACCCTGCTGCCCCAACAACGAGCAGGGCTTGCATTTTGAGGGCATGTTTTCTGTCATGTGCTAGGAGCACGACTCCAGACACCAGAAGGAAAGCCTTGGTGCTGCCAAGGGGCTGCCTACAAAGTGTAGGACTGAATACCTGTGCCTGGACACAAGGTATGCAAATCTCAGTGTACCCAGCAGCACATTTCTGCAGAGAGCACAGCAGGCTCTTGATGGGGACACAGTGATAAAATTGCAGCGTACTTTATGTGCACTGACTTCCCGAGGGTATTGCAGGTCCGATGATGAGTCTCTGGTATCTACAAAGGCAGTAAGGCTCTGTCTTCTATATCCTTTCTCCCTACATTCAGGAAACCCATGCTCTCCCACAGAGGCAAGGAAGTTTCCTCTCATTTACATGCTGAACAATTTGCTTCAACATGGGCTCTGATTGTGAAAGAAAGGTCCCAGTATTGCTGGATTTCATCATTGCTACCAGAGAACTACACTGGCAGAATGATGAGGAAGCAAGTGACAGAAAACAAATCTGTCCCTCCACTTCTCAAGTCACTTGCAATTTCCTGAGCAATCTCCAAATGCTGCTGAGGATCAACAAAAATGTGAAGAATTCCTAACTGGCCAGGAATGTTAATGTGCTGGTGGCTAAGCCTCTTAGGCCGGCAGCGCTGACCGCACTCACCGTTTGATCCTTTCTAGTATGTGCATACAAATGATATATTCATATCTTGCACTTCATATCCCATCCTATCCCATGGTACTGGAACAGATTTCTAACACTGCCTGTGACCTCGATTAAACCCACAAAATGAGATTTATGCCATCAGATGTAGGGCCCTGTGCTGCCTCAGCTTGCTTAATGCAGTCACTGTTTTAAAGGCATGTTGTGGTTGGGAACGAACAGCTGCTCATTCAAAACCTCCTGAATCTCAAAGAGTTATACCTGGCCCTTTGAGTTTGGTGGGCAGGGGGTGGTTATTAATTGCAATTTCCTCTTAGCTCAGTCAGCCTGTAACTAAGCCTTTTTACATCTCTTGTATTTAAGCAAAATGTGTCTGCTATTGACAGCTGGCTCCAACGGGGCCAGGGAAAGGATAGCTAAAATTTGGTTCTCAAGGAATAACTTCTCTTTTTAGGAAACCTGGATTTCTTAGCTTGATTCTCAGGTACAGTCCTGCAGACACCAAGGATTTGCCCTGGCCACCATCACTTAGTTGCTGGAACTGGAGCAGCCAAACACACGCCTGCATAAATGCAGTTATACTTGCGCAGCTCTGCGTGTCTGTTCAGAAGCACTTCACCACTTGGGAATACTGGTATCTCTTCTGGACACAGCTATCCTAATAAAACTGTGCTTTGTGCTGACAAAGAAGAGCCAAGCAAAACAAAAAGAATCACGTTCTCCCAGTAGAAGAGCAATTTTGCCTTTTGCCCAGGCTTGCGGCCAGCACAGCTACCTCTTGCCTCACCTGGTGGGCCTCAGGCTCTGCATCGCATGAGCTGTGGCCACCTGTCCGCAGAGCAGCCAAAACTTGGTGGAGCAACCTCATGCCCTCCTGCAAAGCTCCACGTGGCATTAGTTCATAGCAGGATCACAGAATCACACAGAATGGCTACCACCACATTAGGGCTTACACAGGGACAACTGTCTTGCTTTAGAAAGTCCTCCACTCAGCATGTCTGCACTTCTCCTGCAGGCCTGGCTGAAGGATGGTCCTCACTGAAGTTATCTGGAGCTCCAGACCAGCAATGCAATTAAGGAGACTCATAACTCACTGAAATTTTGGGGATCTTACCACAAGCTTTAGTTTAAGCACTTAACTGTCTTGCTGAAAACAGCCCCACTGTTACATTTACATGCAAGCTTAGATGTCCAGAAATTTAAGGGCCTGCAGGTTTCCCATTGATTTTTTCCTGTCTCTGAGACAATGTAAATATTTAGACACCTCTTTTCCCCTTCTACTTACATTTTAAACTCCAAATAACAACTAAAAATCCTTCTAAATACTATAAATTTTCTATGGTCTCCGAAGGAAGCAGGACTGAGTTTGCTAATATTACATATGAGAGTATACAAGGGGGAAAAAAAGACTCCAAAATGAATCAGCATGGCAACACTGTAATTGTTTTAAATAGTGTACACTAGACATTGGAGGAGACCTTGTAAGTGCCCTGCAAAGATTTACCAGTAAAACACGTTATTCTCAGTTATAGATTAACATGTTGTTGTAAAACTAAGCCCTGTCATGAAGTAATTTGTTCCAAATCCAAGTTTCAGCCCTAGGAACAAATCCTGGCTCTCCCATGTTCTAGGACATTTTCGCTACTAATTTAGTGGAACCAAGATTTCACCCTCATCTTCAAAAGTTTGATCGTGCTTTCTCTTCTGTCAGTGAAATTCTGCCACTGACTTCCATAGGCCCGGGTCAGGCAGTAAAAATGAACCTAAAAAAATGTGTTTAATTGAATGAATATGTTAAAAAAAAATCTATGCGTGTATTTCAGATTGATAAATTACCTGCAACTGTCAAATATCTCAAAACTCTCCTTGTGCATATCAGCAATTTTTTACTGTATATATCTGAATGTTCAAATGGTCTGTATCTCGAGATGAAAGATTTTTTTCTTTTTTTTTAAGGAGCTATTCAGCCATAATCTTCGTGTTTCCATGGGAGTCTGTTTTTACAGCCAAGTAAGCATGCCAGATCTTTGGGGGCAGGCACTGAGTTAGGGTGACCTGGAATTGCACAGCTGATTTCAGGGTTACGTGGCAATGACTATCCACAAGGAAGCAGCGTGATCTGGTTTCCCTGGGATATCCTAATCCGTACCCACATAGTATGGCACAACACCTTGGAAACAGTTGGATTTACAAGAGGGCTTTTGATTAGAGCTCCTTGGAAAAGAGAAGTGAAAATGTCAGGGTTTGGGGCGTTGTTCAAGAAAACATTGCCTCTTCAATGTTTTCTGAGAGGTTTCATGGTTGTTTCATCCTTTAACTCCTTCCCATGCAGAATCACTCCCAGCCTCTTTCGAACAGAGTCTGGAAAGCAGTTGCTGTCAGGTGTGCATTCATCGCTTTCTCCTGTCCTTCAGCTCTTGCTGGTGAACGGGATTGACACAGATGTAACCAGACACTTGTGGCTGGAGGATAAATGACTCAGTTCTGACAGCTTTGCTCGAAAAACCTTTACAGACTTGAGAACATTTCATTGAACAAAGACGACAGATATATCACTTCTTAAAATAGATTTTATAACATGAGTATCCCAAAGGTGGTTATGAAGCCCTCCTCCTCTGCCCCCCATAGGACAATTCTAGGTGATTTCAGTAGATTCAGTACAAGAGTCCAGTTGAGCATGTGATTTACAATGCTGGTATAACCAGACTAACATATACGAATAGCTGAGTATAGACATACCTGAGGTTAATTCCTCCATACAAGATGGAGATCCATAGCCATCCCATGAGAAGAAAAATCAGCATTAGAGGAAATGCAAACATAAACCAAGAACCAAAGTTCACCACATCACATTCTGGAAAATAACTAAGCAAATGGGAAAAATAAAGTTAATGCAAGAAGGAAAAACAACCCTTCAATTTAAGGGTAAACAAACATCTGAAACTAGCAGCAAAACGTCTCTCAAACTTGCCAATTGTGCATTGAATAAATATTCCTCTGTGAGGAACAGTAGTTCTTTGGGCACTACAGGATTTGGGCAATGTTGTGTTGGGACAACCTCACCAGGCAACTCTGCCACAAAGAACTGACATTGCCCAACTAGACAGGCAGCCAGGAAAGGAAGTTTTGAAAATCTGGCTCTCCATACTCTGGTATTCTCGTACAGCAATATTCTTGAACATACAGCATCTTATTGTGGTTTATTGATCTAACTCCTGGTACAATACCAGCTAGGGAGTCTAAACATGAACTTCAAAGGGGTGTTCCCCATGCCTAGAAGGTCCTTAACATGCTATTTGTAGAGGATGGCAAGAATCTATGCTCCTACGCACTTAGGAAGCATTTTTATGACTAAAAGAAAAGGTCAGAAGTAGTTGGTTCCCTCTTTGTTTTCTACCAAACTGTGGTAGATACAACTGCTCACAAAAGACTATGTGGCCTGTTTCATCAAAACAGTTACAAGATTAATTTTAAGCTGGCAGTTAAATCCCATTAAATTCAATAGGATTAAGAGCATCAATAAAGTGAAGCACATATGTACTGGTTTGGCTGAAAGCCTGACTGGGTGCATGGGAAACCTGTTTATTCCAGCTAAGGCAGCTGGAATCACTCTCTGCTTTTATCTGCTCACAAAGTGCCCCAAAATGCTGTGAAGGGGTATGGATTTTCCAAACCAGCTCTCAGCTCGTAAGTGAGTTTCCTACAGGGATGGTAAATAAGACTCAGTTTTGCCGAATTTACTCTAGCAGACAGGCAGATGAGCAGGGCTTTCCAGGGATGGCCTCCCATACCTCTTCAGCTGTCCTAGGAGGATGAGATTTGGTGCTGTTCCCGTCAGCGTCGCTGTACCACCGATGCTGGCTGCGTATGGGATTGAGATGAGGAAACCTTTCCAGATATTTGTTTTGTATTCTTCCTCCTTCTTTAAGTCTGTGAGCACATCGCTGGCAACCTCCTTCTCCTCCGTCAGATCTTTGCTTTAAAACATTCCAAAAGAGAATCCGGTGAAAGCCCTGGTTTAAACACAGTGCAACCAATTTAGAGCCTTGACAGAGGGAAAATTCCCAGGTCTTAGTAAGCCAAGCTAATAATGTCCTCAAGGACACCTAAGTGGCTCATTTTGGCAGGAGGGGTCTGTCAGGCTTCTGCACTGCTCAGTGAGTTGCCACTTGGCACCGGGCAGGCTTGCAGAGGCCACCCGCAGCGCCTGCCCGTGGGAGCCGAGGGAGCACACGCCTCGCCCCAGACTCCCAGCAACTCGTAAAATGGCAAAAAAGCAACACTGTTTCTGCTAGAAGGAAAAAGGGGTGTTTTTTTGACAGCTCCAGGTGGAAGAAACATCTGCTCCTGAGAAGACGCTTCTTTCTCATTGTTAGCAAAGTTGGACCATCAATAGTGTGTGAAGCCTCGTGGTTTTTACATCACCTGCTTCACATATTTGACGTTCCTGAGAAAATCAAGGCACAGTTTTCCAGCAAGAGACTTCCCTGGCTACCATGTCAAAGTGACTCGAAAACTTCTGCAATAGTTTGGACATGCAGAAGATTGCTGCACAGACACAGGTGGGCCTGTTAGCATTTGGGAATTTCAGCATAATCAAAACATTTCAGTGATTGAATGTCACATTCCTAAAGCTGTGTCTAGCTCAGGGGATAATTCTCTCTCTCAACTCTCTAATACAAACTTTATAATTAACTTACTCCTCAGTACTTGCCAGAAACTGCATCTCAGTTGGTACAGTGTAAAGTTTATTCTGCTGTAAAGATGCTGAAAAAGAAAGATTAGGACTTTAAAACAGTTCAAAGCATCTAGAAAACTCTCCTTGAACCAAACAGAGAAGGAAATTGAGCTTACAGAGCAGAGACTGTGCAAACGAAGGATGAACTGACACTGTGGGCATGGGCATCAGGAGTGTCCAGCTGGGATGAACAAACCCATTTCCTCCAGCTGCTGCTCCAGGCCCCCAATCTGATGGTTCAAAAACTCTCACTGCAGCACACACCACTTCTCCAAGACCCTGATGGGCTTGGTATTTTTATTAGTTCTGCCACTGGTCAGAGTCTGGGATATTCTAATTTGAACAGCAGTTCCAGGTTGCATTTACCCAATTGTATCTTTGTTTTGTTGGTTAATCATAGCTAATTTTTAGGAACAAAAATTGCTAAGCCTGACAACTTTGTAACACATGTTTCTCAGGGTATGGCAAGAGCACTGTCTGGTCCAAAGCTACTCACTCCCAGGGGACGAGCATTTTAATCCCTTGCAATGTCACCACAAAGCATAATTCCTTCTTTAAAGGCAACCATGAGACACATTTGGGGATTAGGCTTCATACAGGGTCCTCTGAAACCCACCGAGAAAGCAAGGACTTTCTTAAACTATCACCTCCCTTCAAACAACGCATTCTGCAGGCTGAGAGCTTCCGCCCAAGCCCACAGCCAGGACACAAGTCTGAGGCCACCCCAGGGACTTCACAGCATACCTAGCTCTCAGGGACCTGAGAGCTATGCAGGTTACACCATCTCTGCCTCTCCATTTCACTTGCTGCCAAATTCAGGGAGGGTGAGCAGGACTCGGAAGCAGTTGGGAAAAGGGGAAAAGGGGGAAAAGTTGGGGAAAAAAGTCATCCTGTTTGAACAGAACAGCACAACTAACGTTATCTTTTGCAGTAAAAGGGGAGGAGCACCCAACCACGTCCCACACACAGGACTTAGAAATTGAAAGATAGATCAGAAATGTAACGTAACCTCTCCTTTTCACTAAATCTTGCAATTAAGGCTTGTGACTTTTCACAGTTCTGACTCATGGCTTAACCTCCTGAGGTCAGAAATACAAGCATGCAATTAAATCCTGCTTTCCATATTCTTCCTCAGGCCTGGAGCATTTCTGAGTTTCATTCCCTTCAGTCTAGGTGCCCCTTCACTGTCAGTGCTGGCTCTGCTATCTTTGCTTCGGGTCTTTGCACTTTATCTCCACCAAAAGCCTGGGTCCCTCCACTTCCCCGGCTCTTCAGACGATTGAGTGCGGAGCCTGCTTCTTGCCATCACCACCCCTACAAGCCCCAAATTTCCTTGCACTCTTTCTCAGCAGGAAACACACTCCTCTGCTACCTGTTTACCCACTGAGGCAGAAAGTGGGCTGCATGGAAAGGAGCTGGTGGTCAAAGTCTCTGAACTCCCGCACTTGTGCGCTGAAGACAACCAGCTCATTCCTGCTCAGTGAACCAAGGAGTTTTGCAATGTCATGTTTTACACATTGCTAATTTACTGAAATGAAGTTAATGGGCTGGGACACACACATGCTGAGCTTTCACCTCAACGCTGCTATGATGCCCGGATGTAATTAGGAGGAAGAATATTAACCCATGGCTGACTGTTGATCCCCCAACAGATTTTGCCCAAGGCATGTTATTATTTAAGTCCCACTCAAGCCTAGTGCTGGCTCTGGAAAGATATATATTTCATTCCACCTTTAGAAATTTTCAAATTTTCTCTGCTAAGCCCCAAATCCCATCTCCTCTTGCTAGGACCCTGGCATCTGTGAGTTCTCTCTCCAGGAAGGTCTGCAAAAGGCAATGATAAAAAGGAAAGTCAGAGATGCTGTAGTGCAATCTTTTCCTAGTAAACTTCTAAAAGTGATGGGCTGAAGATTATTAGAGGTTCAAAAATCAAAAGAGGCTGAAAACCACTGAGTGAGGATCAGGCCATAAGGATCTCTCATTGAGCAGTATGAGAAGGATTCAGTGGCCATCCTGCAGTTCTGGAGTGGGATGAATAACAGATTTTCCAGTTAAGTAAGTGCTACAAACAAAAAAAACTGAATGTACGTGGAAGAAAACAACTAAAGATAAATTTAAGCAGAATTTTTTTTAAATACTATAAAATAAAATAAATAACTTGGATCCAAAACAAACTGTGTTTAGTTCTAGAGATACCTAATCTATTTTTAACTATTTTCTCTATAATTTTTATCTTAAAAAAAATTAATTACAACAAAACATCTGGAAGATTTGTTTGGAAAAGTTTATAAAGAAGCATTTTTTTCCATCTCCAAATCAAACAGCCCACCATGAAATTGTAGCAATAGAGCCTTTTTGATTCAATGGGAAACCTTCTTCAAATGGCACATGAACTAGCAAATGGTTTTGGTTCCTCTGAAGAGCCACTTCATCTTTTTATGACTTTGAGAACACCAGCTAGCTGTACCTGAGAGCCCAGCTCCACCAATCTCCCTCTCCAGCTCTACGTCTTGGCAGAGACTGAATGATGGTGACATTAGCTGCTACTGCTGAGCAAGAGCATTTCCCTGTAAATTAACCTTTAAAGCTATGTAACAGCCCACCTCCCATTTCACCCAAATTCCTTGTGTACCTTAGAGGCAGAAGGGCTTGTCCTGGAAAGCTTTGGCTTTAATAACATTTCTATTGCTTCTACAAGGTTTAAGAGGCCTGAAGAGCAATGTCGCCATGCGCCGAAGGGTACTGGTGGTGGTGCTGGGGTCGCACCCCACCAGCTCGGGCAGAGGCAGGCAGCGGGGGGCAAATATACACGTTTCTCCCCCACTCCCCTCAGAGACACCATTCGCAGGTCTGTGACCCACTAAGACCCCCTCCACACACACACACACAAACTCTAAGCACAGTTTATCTTCCCACACCTGCCTGGTTACAAGATACAGGAGATTCGCTAGGGCCAAGGCTGAGTCATCCTTCCTGTCAGATTTTGCAGAAGATTTTCTCCATGTAGGAGAAAAATCAGAACTTCGGCTGCCACAGCTCATCTCACTGGATTCCTGTGGCAGTAGCCAACCGTGTCAAAACGAAGCCCAAACCATTCCAAATCCTTCGCTATTGACAGCTCAAGCAAGCAAATGTTTACTGGCCTGTAAAACGCTACTCACGCGGGGAAGTACGGGCGTAAGTGACTCCAACCTCACGGTTATCTCATCAGCATAAAAATGGGATCCATTTATCAGAGACATGATTTAGATTCTCAAATGATACGCACAAGCCAGGCTGACCGCTACGTACCTACAGAGCTGTTTTCATATACTTGGTGAGACTTCTTCTGAAAAATCAACTCTTTGAATGCTACATATTCTTTAATGTATTTTTATTTCTTTTGCCTAGCCAAGTTTACTTGTTACCTTTTGGGATATACTACAGTGCTATTAAAGCGTAGCCAAGCAGATCACTAAATTGATGTTGTCGTACATCAATGTTAAAGTTTGCTTCCTTACACAGCCCACTGTCAGGAGCCTGGTTTCATCAGGTCTGAAAAGAAGTTCAGCTGTGACATGCCATCTGAGAAATGCCACTGGTCCCGACTGCAGATGCCACCTACCAGGTAGGAAACCTCTAGAGAAAGCTCATTTTCACTTCTCCTCCCCTAGGTATAAAAATCAGACTCTTAGTTCTTGACTGACTGCAGGTTTAGGGCTTCCTTCAGGGAACTCAGGTTTTTCCATCTGTTCAGAAAGAGTCTGTCCTGGAACACTAAACTTCAAGTAAAAAGGTTACAGGAAAACCTGCATTTTGATGTTCTATATTTTACAATGACTTCCCCCTTTACTTGTATTTACTACATTTACAAGTCTGCCTCAGGAAAAAAAATACATCATTATGTAATCACAGGAAATTTTCCAAGTAACACTTCATTCATTCTTCTGCTTGTATCCCTCTCCCTTTGTCTATTCCGCCTTCTCACAGCACTGTGAGCATTACGAGCCAAGGACACTAACTTCATGCTTGCCAGTGCCTAGGCCAATGGGGGTCTTGATTTACATGTTCCCAAAATCTGCTGTATTTATGGTAACAACTACACAACAAATCATTTCATAGGACAGAGGTCAAGAAGTTTAAAGAACAAACTCACAAAATGCAGTTCTTCTCCAGAATAGGAAACTATAGCAAGGAGGTCAGTGGCATTGATTTTAATAGATGTGCATGGTCAATAATTCATACAGCAAATGTGATAAAGCAACCTGGAATGCAAATGTCTCCTGATCGCTACATATTAATGATGAGTGATTAAGTATATCTTTACTGGAATATGCAAGTGTTTGAGTCTTCTTCTGGGGACTCATTTTTCTGCCTTGGAAATCATCAGTAACCAAAAAGCCGTTACCTTTAAATTGCAGAAACAGAAGTAGTGCTAATTAGTGCAAGCAAGAGAAGCTGCAACTATTGCTATCAGTAACAGCTGTGAAGGGAACCTCCGTTCTGCTTTGCTCTTTTTCACTACTGTCTGCCAGAAGCACAAACTTCTCTTAGAAGGCTCCAATGTCACGGATGGGGAAAGGAAGCGGGGCAGAGGAGAGATGGTCTAGCCACGACTGCGCCGCGGCCCCGGACGCCCCCACCCCTCAGTGCCGCCCGCCCACGTGAGCCCCGGCCAGCCCCCCAGCTGGGGGTAACGTCACCGGAGGGGTTCCCATCTGCAGCCCTGGCTGCAGCGGACACCTGCGTGAATCGCAGCATCCCCGTGCCCCAAGGCGTGTGCAGACCTGGATTTCAGATTGGGCCGGTGGCAGGTTTACCGAGCAGGTTAGCTGGGTATCACCAGTTCTTTCTCATTTTTTCCAGGCACGTTTGCAACTCGTAAGCATTGACTCCTATATGACATGAGGAAGGGGCAGGATAAAAGGGAGTTATATGCCAACAACCTTCCACTGCTGTAATGAAGTACATATTAAGAGAGTACTAGCACACAGACCAAGTCGCAGCTAAGAGATCCGGGTACTTGTGCCAGGGGTGGCAATGAAATGGGGCAAATTTGCCGGCAGCAGCGAAGACCTCAGTTTGCTTCTACTATTGCCCTGTCCCAGTTACCTTGGTTTTCTTCATTTTCCCTGTTCAGATCTTTAGATGTGTCTTTGTCCCCAAAGAGGCTTTTCAAAATTGCATTTGCAATTGGAAGCATCATAGCCGTGGAGGCAGTATTACTTAACCACATGGACAGGAAAGACGTTGTCAACATCATTCCTAAAATTAGTCTGGAAGACAGAAAGAAGAAAAAGCTGAATTTCTTGAGTTTGACAGGTACTCTAACATAGCCTAGCCACAGGAAGAATAGCTCCTGCACAGGGATCACATAAAATTAATAGGAAAAAGCACCTGACTATCCTGTAACAGGGGTGAGAATAAATAACCAGAATAACTATCAATATGGTGCTGAACAAAACAGTTCTCCCTGGGCTCCGCTAGCCTCTGAGCAAACGCAATAGCTTGTCCGAACAAACTCAATAAGCATGTGAAGCTCCCTGGTGCGTGGGTGACGCTCGCATCGCTGCCCACGGCACGCGCGCGTGCAGCACGGTTTCCTGACCACCAGCAGCTCGCTTCCCCCTGGAAACACCCCGGTGGCTCCGTTGTTCACCTGGCAGGCTGGACTCCCACTAACATGAGGACGCGGAGAGCAATCCTGCGGTGCAAATTCCACTCCTCGATGGCAGATGCCATGATGAGGCCACTGAGGAAGAGGAAGTTGGTGTCTAAGAAATACTGTGGGCAAACTTTGTTAGATGGAAGGATCCCCAGGAAGGGAAAGAGGACGATGGGCAGCAGGGCTGTCACAGCCAGCGGCAGCGCCTCCGTGCACCAGTACAGGGCCATCAATAGGATCACATAGAGACATCTTCCTTCCTGCAAAAGAAACAGAGAGGATAAAGTAATGCATGCTGGGTAACAGAGAAGTCTTTTCATTTGGAAATGCCTATCACAGACAAGCAATATGCACCAATTACTCCTCCAAGGATACAGTATTTCCCCCAAACTATTCCCGTCAAGGGCAACATTGTCCCCCATAAGTTGGGCATGGGGTTCAGGGCTTCCTTGGTTGCCTGAAGCTCTGATGCATTGCTGGTTGAAAATACACTAAGGCATCAGCCAGGGAAGCTGTGGCGTGTAGGACTTGCTCCTCTGCATTGAATTAGAGTGCTAATCCTCAGCATGCACTGCTGCTGGAAACGAGCACTGCTAATATCCTTAGGTGTCTGCATCATCTGACAGCTGCTGCACTTCATATGTTTGTGTTTTCCTCCAGCTTCCACAGACCATGCTTTGCACAGCTAAGAGAAAGCGCCTTTGAGAGAGGTCCAAGGGACATATCAGGTCTCCATATTTGCAAAAGGAGCCATACAGAAAGGTTTCTTTTGTTGGATCAGAGTCTCCGGAGAGATCTGGGTGAAACAATTCCAAGGCAACCCATCCCAGTCCCTACGGAAATCAGTAAATCAAGAGTTATAGTGCTGTGCCACTTCCTATTTGCCACAAGCTTGCCCACATTCAGTGCCATCGAGCCCTCGTCCAAGGCTGGTGGCGAGCCAGGAACCTCACTGCGGCGAGGCTTCATTCACCCTCCCAAAGCCATTTATCATGACAGCCCTAGCCAAAATAACGAGCTGGGGAAAGAAGTCAGGACAACTGCCCGAAGCCCAGGGAGGAGAGAGCCCCAGAGCAGCGCTGGGAGGGAGGGGACTGCCCGGAGCACACAGGAGAGCAACGGACCCGTCCATCACTGCCAGGCTGAAGAGGGCTTTTGTCACTGCCTGCGAGGCAGCGTGCCCACAGGGCTATAAATAACAGCTCAGAGGTATTTGGAAGCCCTAGAACTATTTATTTTGCCACTATTTTCCAGCTTATTGAACAGGTTGAATTGTTATTCAAAGCCACCTCTGCACCTCCGCTTGGACCTTCCCCCCAGGCACCGAGGTTGCCGGGATTTCTCTGAGGGCGATGGCAGCTCCCCATCAGCCTTGGCTGGGCTGATTCGGGGAACAGCATGAACTGGGAATTGCAACAAACTACATTTTGGAGATACAGCGGTCTCAGATGAAGTGTTTGAGCATGCAGCAAGCACAGGAGCAGGTAAGGCTGAGGCAAAACCTGCCTGGCCACCTGCAGAAACTCACGTCAGGTCTTAGCTGAACACGGTAGCCTCCAGCTCGCACGGCAGATACCAGCTTAGTGACACAGGCACAGCGATGATGAAAAATTATCACGATTATTGAGCTAAAGAGCAGAATCTACTCTGACACCCTGAATGGATAAAAGCTAAGTGAATTTAAGCAAAAGTGCTTTTACCTTTTAATAGATCTGTAGTGAGTGTTCGCAAATTGGCAAGAGTGAAAGAACTTGTCATTTACTTTTAGCTTTCTAGCTTTGCATTTCACAAGCAATCTCGCTTGTAAAGCCTCAAGTGCTCCAGTGCATGTGGAAATGAGAATACCAAAGAATCTAGAGTAACTTACTGGGATTTTGAACACATTATTTACAGGGAGGCTACTGCTTCTTGTGGGGTTCCCAAGATCTGCATTTAAAGATCATTTGCAGTCCTAATTTTAGGCCAAGGAAAAGTTACATATGAGATACTGTGATGTAAAACCTTTATATTCCTAGGGCTCATCTGGCATCTGTCAGCTCCCATAAATTCCCTATAGCTTTACTTCCTCTGAATCAGCAGGACCAGAACAAACCTGGGAGTGCCAAATTTTGCAAACAAAGATTCATGTTGTGACATGTTTGCACACTAGATTAGTGATCTATTTCCCATGGCAACTGATTATTTCTCTTTACTCTGGCTCCTCTTATATACCAAAGAAATAGCTTTGCTCTCATTAAATTATTCTCCATTTTCTTGCTAAAGGTCATACAAAATATTTTTTCTTCCCAGTGGCACAATCTTCTCCAGTTTTCTGCAAGGACAGTTTCACCAGAGTGACTTCAAAATAAACATATTTTGCCTCTGCTAGGGGTAAAACAACCAAAAATTTTTAATATCACTTTGACAGAAGAGCAGATCAAGGAAGACTTCAACTGACCTGATGAAACAGGTGAAACAATTCAGAAAGCTAGTTGTAAGTAATAGGATTTTTTTTCTGATATATGGGAAATGTTACAGCAAAAGACAGAATGCATCCAATAATTGATCTTCATTGCAAAAAAAATCAAAAGCCAAGGTGCCCAACTAAAACAGGCCAGGAAGAAGTATGGTATGGAGGGGTTTTCTGAAACTGTGAAACTACATGGATCAACAGCAAAGCACTTCAAAAGGAAAGATGTAGTATTGCTTGTGTAACTTACTTCACCCCAAAAGAGGACAAACTGCACTTGTACGAAGCCAGCTCTCACTTAAGACAGGACTATCGTTCAACAAATAAAGAACGAGACCATTCAGAAATAACTCAGATTTGGAGCAACTACTCCCCAGAACAGAAGTTTAAGACTACAAACCATTAATAAAATAGAAAGGTCTCTTGTTTTCAAGGTATCTTGCAAACATTTATTAATGCTCCTGGCTGCCGGCGAGCTTGGTCAGTATACAGGCACTACACTAACAGTCCCAGGCCAGCCGTGAAAACGCTGGGAAGAAGGGGGTGTTGGCCAGAGGGCCGCAGCTGCCCACGTCCACGCTCCGGGCTGCGGGCGCTGCTGCATGCAGCACTGTCCCCCCCGCGCACTCTCTACCCTACGATCCCTCTGCTGTGTCTCCGAGTAGCAGGCGCCTTTTGACTCCCCTCACCTCCACGCAGCCTTGTTTTTCTAAAATAAGCCCCTATCAAAGTTCAGGGGGGGAGGAAAAATGGCAGCAAATACAAACTTTAAAATAGGTCTTGTGATTGGGTTAATTTTATAACCATTTAATGATTTGCCGGGAAGGGCTTTGCAGCTCTGGACTACAGCATCTCACCTTCCTGTTGCACAAGAGTCTCCAGGACGACCTCTGCCCCGCCAGACCCAGGGCTCATCTTCATCATGCCGAAAGACCTGGGATTTTCCACGCTCGAGGCTCGGCCGAGCAGCGGCGGAGGAAGACAGGCAGCGTGCCTCAGCGGGGAAGCGTCCCGTGGGCAATCAGGCTGGAAGGGGACATCAGGGCTTTCACTCACCCTGGTGCCACGCCAGCCTTGGGCCCTGCTGAATGCACCCTGCCCAGCTTCAGTTTTCCTCCAATGACCTTTCCATATCACGTGGCCACCCCAGCCTCGTGTCCCAAATGCAGGCTCTCCTTGCATGCCCTCGGCAAAATGAGCAAATGAGGCGGCACACAAGCATAAGGGGACACTCTGGGACCTCCAGAAGATCTTCATTTTGCCTGAAACCAGAGCTTTTCGAGCCCTTCCATCCCACTACTGTCATGAAGGAACATCTTATCTGTAATATTCACAAGTATTTGATAAAAAAAAAAAAAAAAAAAAGCAAGCAGTGCCTTTAGCATCTTACTCACAATTCACAGCTCAGTTTCCACCGCCACCTTAGTCACACTGTCTATTCTCCAGTTAGATGGACATTTGAATCCAATATCCACCAGCTCAGCTCCTGCAAACATTATGTAATCTGGACATAAAGCAAGCCCTGTTTACCAACACTCGTGCCAGCAGACTTGTTTTGCTCCCACTGGGTATTTGCGGAGCAGCTAAAAAGGGGCCATTCCCACCAGGGCACAAGCATTAAGAGCTGCAGTGAATGCTCAAGATATTTTGCTCTGGAAATATGACGAAAAATACAAAGCTTAGGAAGCACTTCTATGGGAGGTTCTAGATGTGTTCTGCAATTGGCAGAAAAACAGAATTATTCTCTCCACTTTATGAATGCAGCAGCTGAAGCTCAGAAAGATCAAGATCACATAGGAAACTTACGGTAAAAACGGGTGCCATAGGGAAAATCGTCCCTGTCTCAGAGGTCTCAACCCCAAGGCACACACCTCCTCCGGGAGGCACCAGCTGACCCACAAGTTCAACTATTCATTGGCTATAAAGTGAAAGCAGCACAATGTGATGATCAAACATCCTATATGAGGTTAGGCTCCTTATTTGAAGAAATCTCTATTTCAGCATCAGGAGTCTTTTTTTTTTTTTTTTTTTTTTAAGATAGATCCACATTTGATTTAAAAAGAAACTTACTCAATCTGTGGTGGATTCATCACAACTGAAAAAGCTGCTCCTATGGTTCCTTAACCTCACTATTAAAAGTATGCTTTGGTAATCTGAATCCGCTAGTTTCCATCGTCTGCATCTCATCAAATGCTCTCCCTTCATCCCCTAGGCTGGGCAGCCCCTACCCAAACTCTGCTCTCGAGTGATGTGCCTTCGAGATGATGAACAAGCCACTCTTTGCCTTTTTGTTCTTTGAGAAATAGGCCAAGTTCCTGCAGCCTCTCACTATGCGGCCTGTTTTGCAGTCCTTTACTCATTCTGCTCTCTGAGACTCCTCCAATTTATCAAAGTTTCTTTTGAATTGTGGAAATAAGAATGCAGGGTGTTTTGGCAACAATTACAACTACAGCAAATAGTCACCTAGGAGTCCCTCCTTGCTCTTACTCGAGATTTCATGTGTTTATACACAAAAATTCACATTACCCCTTTTGGCTGAGGATAGCCAGTCTGGATAGCTATGTTCAGGTAATGACATATTGCCATCTCAAGGCCTTTTTCTGGAACCTGCTCCCCAAGAGGGACTCCAGATAGGCAAGACCTACAGCCACTGTTCCCAGTTATACGCGTCTACCCCCAGACAGGTGCAAATGCACCCAGTTCTTTGATCCACAGAGCTCCTCAGGCAGCTCTTTAAAAATTCTTGTATGCAAGTTGTCTAGACCTGCAGATCTTAAAGCATTCAGGGTTAGATGCAAGTATTTTAATTTTCCTTTAGTTCCTGTCACAATAAAAATATTTCTTTATCATTCAGCTTCATATTCATATTATAGGATTGTACTGCCAGCACTTTCCAGAGCACAGGACAGAAATGCTTACTGCAAATGGCTTTTTCTGCATTATCCATCTAGGAACAGAGTATCACAGCTCAAGATTCCTTTTGTGCCTAACACTTGAAAAATCTCTTACCACGCTCAACACCCTGCCCAGGGATTTCCTTCTCAGTCCTTTCCTCTCCCTTTTTCAGTTTTCTGTGGTTCACAAGTCCCAATTAATATTTATTCTCATCAACTTCTCTTTTCCCTCAAAGTATTTCTGCTTTCACTTCCCCTCTGCACCAGCTTGTTACTTCACCAGGTTAGTCATCTCTCCAAACAGAAGCTTCCAGTGCATGTGGCAAAACATAGTCACCCAGCTTCCCACTGTCACTCCCCTTGCTGAAGTTCTCCCTCTCAACTCCTTTGGCTGAAAACTGCTTTCAGTTTTGAGAGACTGGCGTCTAAATCACCAAGCACATATGTAACATGGGTATGGATTTCCTGCAAGATGTGTAATCAGGCTGCAGTTGCTTATTCCACCTGCCAGGTTGTTCTCCTAATGACTCCTCCTTTGCCTGTCCATGTTCCTGCACGCTGCATGGAGCAACACGGCGATCCGTCCCCCTTTATCTTCCTGGGGACGCAGTGCTCCCCACCTGCCACATTACTGGCCCCCATTTGCATCACCCATTGCCCCCATAATGACATAGCTTGGAAGTGGTCCATGCTCTTTGCTTTCAAATGCAAGCAATGCCATTTTTCTTCATTCTTAAGTCTCCTTGTTCTAGTGAGGAGGACTCATCACTTCCAAGTTGACTTTAAATTGGTCTACGCCCACTCAGGAAGACAAGTCTGTTTTTGAAGGCATTGGGCCCTATTTGCCTGCCCAGAGCTCTTTTTAGTGGATTTGGCTGCCTCAGCTGTTACCAAGCCAAGAGGCTGTAGACATTGAGTTCATTAGGAGCTGTTGGAACAAGCTCTTTGCACAGCTCATTGAAAGTGCCCCCCATGCTCCTTCCAGTAGAACAGTTCTTCCAACCCCCTCCTGCCCTGCCAGAGCTCTTTGCAATCATTCACAGCTCTCCCAAGCAGGCACTTCCTCTCATGGGTCAAATGTTCAACCATTTCAGCAACAACCAGAGTGGGAGGTGACACACAGATCCTCATGCAAAGAATCGATTGCAGGGAGGCAGCACCACACTGAATATTTCACTGTACTCTTTTACGTGACAGACACAACTGTTCCAGCTACAACACAGGGAGCACATCCTAAAGTCTAATCAAACTTGCCCACAAAGCAGAAATTTCATTTCTCTATTTAAGAGGAATGAGATTACAGACAAAAAACACTTATGCAAGTCTCTTTCTCCAAGGCTGCAACCTAAAAAGGGCATCAAACAAGAGGCATCATTGAAACATCAGCACCAATGCCTGCCATGACTCTGTCCACGTGTGTAAGGACATCAAGTTCTGCATGGGTGCCTGGAGAAAAACTGCTGCAGGGTTACAACCACTGAGGATTTTCGTAGTACCTTGCAGGTAGGGATGCTGAAGTTCAGCAGCAATAGGCAAGGCCAGACTTGATATGTGACTTTTCTCAAAGGATTTTGTCTCCAGGGAAAGGCCACCTAAGTGCAGGTTCACTGGAAAACCCACTGCACACAGGGTTTCATTAAGAAGCATGCCTTTCCAAGAAGCCACATCCCACTTCTTGTTATCTATCAAACCGAACTTTAGATCACGATTTCTTGGTCTCCAAATCCAAGTGAAATGCTGCCCTTAAAGCCAAAGCTCAAATGGCTCTTTATGACTCTGATCCCTTGCAAGACTAAAATTGCTGAGTATCCCAGTGGGGACAAGGATGACTGAAAAGCTTTTAGGGGCTGATATCAGGGCCGATGACCAAAATACGAAGCCCCTTTTCCTGGAAAAGAGAAATTTTCCTGAGACAGTAAATGCTGACATGATGTGGGAACAGATTTCAGCATCCCAAGAACAGGAAACTACAGCAGAGACACCTCTAAGAAACGTTCTCTCATGAGGGAAACCTCATCCCGAGACTAGCAAGGGCTGAGCCTTGCTGCTTTTCTTAGTCTACCAGTTTAACACCCTGAGGAGTAATTCAGATTTTCCAAGATACTCCCAAGTGTGTGAGAGATTAGTAGCAAAGAGCTTGCTAAGATGACTCCACCTCACCAAGGAACTGCTCCTGCCACCAGCTTGCTCTCTACAGGTGTCCTTTCTGGACCAGCCTCCGAGTAACATCAGTCATGGACCAGTAGGTTGAATTCAGTTTGAGATGGAGTTTGCTATCTGAACTAGCTCTTGCAACGTGGCTACCCAGGACAGCATGAGGCTGGACTCTAGGCCTGTGTTTGGCTAAATCATTTAACTCAAGCAGCACAGCTGAGGGCACACATTTTCCATCACACACTGGGCTAACTTCCAAACGCCAACCACACACGACTCCCACCTGCTGAGGCTTCGCCTCTTCCATTCTTTGTGTTTTTACATTGCTGCTAAGCACGTAATCTGTTCCCTTCATTTCCTCACAGCCCCCTGCAGCTTGAGCTGCCGAGAGCAGGGTGAAGCGCAGCGCTGGACTTCAGAAGTTAACCCCATGCTGATGCAACAGCAAGTTTCCTTTCTTGCTGCACAAGTAAGAGAATTTAATGTTGAAACTGTAGATGATTCATTGACCTCTGAACATGAGTAGATACAATTTTCTGACAGTAACTAACAGCTGCAGGTTCATCCATATGCTAAACTTTGGGAGAATTTGATGAAACCGCAGCTCAAATCTGCTTTAAGTCCACAAGCACTGTCCTGGTTAACAAGAGTCATGCTATCATCAAAGTGTCAGTGTTTTGACAGCAAACAGTACAGGTAACAGTCAATCTCATTGCTATTAGCTATAATGCATTTAGAGCTTGTGGAAAATGAAGAATAACTCACTAATGCAAGCAGGCACGCCAGCCAGCAATTTCCTTCAGTAGCTCTGCTGGTGCCTCTCGTTCCTGGCCGCAGCTGCCTCGCTGGTCCTTGACCCTCTCAGCTGCAAGTGTTCCACTTTCTGTGGGAAGCTGTAAAGTCCCGCTTTTGCGTCACACATTTTTCTTTAAGAAAAACCTGTTGAGCAGACTAGACTGTCTCTGAAGTTCTCTGAGTTTGCACACAAGGAGCATGCTAGCACCATATCAGAAAACCACAGTTGGTGTTTTCTAACAGTAGTTACACCAGCAGACATTTCTCCTGCACGTGAGGAGAGGCACTCTCCTCCTCGAATACCCAGGTCTCCATATACTGTGTGTATCAGTATGTGCAGTGACCAGTACAAAAGGGTACCCAGAGCGAGGGCTTTCGAGCAGCGCAGCGCCAGTCTGACGTGTGATGTATTCTCCTGACTCATCATTGCGCGATGACATTTTGGGGTAGCTCCGAGCTCAGCTCACACACAGGCTTGCACCGAGCACGCAGCCTCTCCTCACCCTCTGACTGTGTCTCAAGATTTTACAAGTGCCAAAGTCAAACGGAATACCATTAAAAATCATTAAAGTCACTCATTCAACTACACTAAATGAATGTACAAACTAATATAATGAACTATTTACAAATCTACAAAGGTATTAAGCACCTGCTAAGTAATTTGCTTACTGCTCTTTGAGGCAAGCAAGCATTTAATATATTCCCGTAAAGCACTCAGCCAAATAATGCAAAAGAGGAAACTAGGGAGATTAAATCCAAATATATATATATATATCTTTTAATATATTATGTCATGAAATAAAGTAATGATTATTCTATTTTTTTTTAATTCAGGAGATTTATGTTATCTTGAAAGTAAAGGTTTTGCCTGACAAGAAAAATACAGCTAGAAGCAAGTGCCACCTTCGTGTCCTTACAGCCTCTTAATCATTCTGTAATCACTAACTACTGAACCTCACTTTTTTTTTTTTTTTTGCTATAAACAAAGTCATTCTCAAATGGATCTGAGTCAGAATATTAGAGTGAAATCCCAACCATATTGAAATCATTGGAAAAAAAATTTCCCAGTGACTTTATTGCCACATGGACTTCCACCCAGCACTCAGATGGTCTCAGTGTGCAAAAGCTGCGTGTATGAGACAGGTGCAAAAATCCCTCCTTTTCCAAAATCTCGCCACAGACAAATTGCTTAATATGCTGCCTAACACACATCCAAAACCCCAAAGCTCACCAGGAGACCAGTTAATTCCATGTCTACAGAACAGCTCAAACGTTTCCCTCACAAAGCCTCTCCAGCTACAGTAACAGAGGTCCCAGGCTGCCAAGAGCCCACACCTGCAAGGTGCCGACCACCACTTCTGTCATGAACAGCAGCGATGCCCTGGAGCAGAGCAGCTACACCACATTTCACAGGCAGCTTTAGCACGAATCCCACCATAGTGCTGGCTCCATCTCAGCAGCTTTGATCTTACTGTGCCCAGCACTGCTGTCTATGGCAGTCTCCCGCTCACTAGGGAAGGCGCAGCACGGAGTTGGTGGCTTTGCTGGACCATGGGAGCACAGCCTCAGGAATCGCTTTCTGCCCCAGCTCTGCAAAGAGCTTGCTGGATGACCTTGGCCATGCCCCTGTGCTGGACCTCAGTTTCCCCAGCTGGGAAACGGAGCAACTGATATGTGACCTCCTTCAATAAAAAGTCCCATATGGCACCTAAGCCTCCCATAGGTATGAACAGAAAAAGTACTACTTAGTGCCACTTTGTTCAAGCCAAGTTCTTCAAACCTCCGCAAGTGTCTACATAAGCAACATAAACTTTGTTATCTACTACTCTGATCCCCTTTCCTCTAAAAAATTAAAGTAATCCCCTCCGATCACAATCCGAGGGGGCTGCAGAAGGGCGGTTCCTAGACGTGGAGCTCTGCCAGACCGCAGGCCCCAGTGGTCCCCTCCACGCCAGGCTGAGGGGTCCTAGCCCAGGAGACTCCCTCAGCCACCACAGCTGCACAGCAAGCGGGTCCATGTGCGGCTCTGGCAAGGGCCCTACTCAGTTGTAGCTGAGCTGTAGGCTGGTGGAATAGGGCCACGAGGGCCCCAGTCCATAATCTATCTCTGTATCCTCAGCCTGTGCCCCCAGTCCATACCCCAGGTCCATACCCCAGCTGGTGTTCCCTGGCCCATGCCCTCCATTCGTTGCCCTCAGTGCGGGGATCTTGAGTGTCCCCAGCCGATGCCCCCACCCATGTCCTCCAACCTGTGCCCTCCAGTCAGTGCGCTTGGTGGGGAACCCTCATGGGTGTCCCTGGCCCATGCCCCATGTCCATGCCCTCCAATCTGCACCCTCCAGCCCATGCCCTCAGCGGGTGATCCCCACGGGTGTCCCTGCCCGATGCCCCCCACCCACACCCTCCAATCTGCGCTCTCTAGTCCATGCCCTGGGTGGGTGATCCACGCGGGTGCTCTCGGTGGGTGCCCCCGCCGCGGTACCTTGGCGGGCAGGCTGAGCGGCACGGGCAGCAGCGCCAGCGGCGCGCACAGCAGCACCAGGAACCGCCGGACGCTCCACACCTTCTTCACCAGCGCTCCCAGCGCCGCCATCCCGATCCCGATCCCAGTCCCGATCCCGGCCCCGGGCCCGGGCCCGGCCCGGCCCGGCCGCCGCTTTATGCCGCGGGGCAGGGCGCGCCGGCGGAGGGACGCGGCCGGGCACCGAGCGCCGCCCCGCCGCCCCGCCCCGCTATACCGCCCCCGGCCCGCTATGCCGCCCCCCGCCGCCGCACACCCCGCTGCACCCCCCCGGCCCGCTATGCCGCCCCTGCCTGCCACACTGCACCGCGCCCCACTATATCACAGCTGCCCACGGCACCGCCCCCCCGCCAAGCTACCCCCACCTCGCTATACTGCTCCCCCACCCCTCTATACCATCCCCTCACTACACCGCCCCTCCGCTATACCGTCCTCCCACAACCACACCCCCTACCCCACTGAGCCACCCACTGCCTGCCACACTGTGCCCACCACGATGCCCCACCTGACAGCCCCCCATCCGCTGTATGCCCCCCCCCAATAGATAAAAGTCTTGGGGAAAAAAGGCCTTTATTTCCAGTTCTGTCTGCCTGAAGAAGTTAAAAGCCAATGCAAAATAGTAACTAGCTTCAGAACGACTTTATCATGGCCCAGGAGGCAGGAAGCGTAAAGGCTTCATCAGCAGTACTGACCGGCCCCGTTAAGCATCGCGTAACGTTGCGCTGCCGCAATGCCTGCAGCCCTGGGCCCTGCATGAAGGTTTTCAGCCCACAAGCCAAGAGCATCTTTCAACATTTGGAGCTGAGAACGTTCCGCATGGTGTCTTCACCGGAGCTCGTGTCTTCTCCCCATGGCCACCTGCCCCGAGGTGGGCACCGCAACCCGGGCAGCACGCAGGGGAAGGACGCGCAAAGCACAGGCAGGGTAAAACCTGCCTTTCCACTGAGATAGCCAGCTCTAGTGCCCCCATTTCCAGCAAAACCAGCTCTGTGCTTCCTTCAGCTCCCACCTCGGGATAGGGTCAAAGGCAACTTTTCTCATCTCTTCCACATCTTCCTGATCGCAGCCGCTTTAGCTGCATGTCTTTGCAGTGGAGGCATTTCCAAGCAGACTCAAGGACTCTGCCATCACAAGCGCTCATCCAACATGAGTGTCAGGATACTGCAGGCTGTAAAATATCATCGAGTTCTGCTGGTAACTCAGGCTCAATACATCTAATGTAAGGAAACAGTGAGTACCAGGGATTGCCAGAAAAAAACAACAACCCAAATCCAGAAGTTTAAATATCTGTTCTAGTTTTTATATTTTTCCCCAAGTGAATAGAAATAATACACAAATGCATATTATAAAAGAGGCAAACGCATGAGAAAGGCAGCTGGGGTTGTTTCTGTGAACCAAGTTTAACCACCGACTCAGATGTTTGATGAATTGTTTGCAGTGCCACATGAAACACTTTTTTACATTAAACAGCAGCAAAGACCAGCAAACGAAAAGCCAGTGATGCAGATCGGGATGGGGCCATGGGAAATAGCCGCAAAGCAGGAGGCAAAGCCTTGGCTTGCACAAGTGCGAGCCGAAGAAAGGCGGCGAGTAGCATATGACTATACCCTGGCTGGCCTTAACGTCATCTGGCTTGGACCAGCCTCGTGAAGTTAAGGATGCTTCAACCATGAGTCAAAAAGACAGCACAGGCACTGCCTGGCTGCAGCTCCGCGGGCAGACTTTGCTGCCGGTCGGACAGGATCCCCTCCATCGCACCAAGGTAGGTCCCAGCAAGGATCTTGGTGATCACCAGTCTCCACCTGGCTGCAGGGAGGCCAGCGAGAGGCAGATCCACTGTATCGCTGGGTCGAGCAAGAGAGCCAAGGGGAGAAGGGAGGGAGGAGGCAGCCACATGGGCTGGATTTTCTCTCCATTTTCTGCATTGCCTGGGTCCTTGCAATTGGAGGCTAAGTGAAGCTGAGCAATGAGGAGAAAAATGGGAACACTAAATAACCCCCCAACTTGACTTCGTACTTCACCAGCATCTTCCGATTGCCCTAAAAGCATATGCAAAACCTGGGTGAGCTGAGCACCATAGCACCGGGGGTGCAGCACACACCGATCCGATCCGGCAGGGAAGCCCTGCCCTCTTCCCAGCTCACCAGCCCTCTGGAGAACTACTGCCGCCAGGCAGCTTCCTCCTGGGGCGTCAGTGAAGTTAGAGTCAACTGAACTGGGGGGAAAAAAAGAAAAAGAAAAAAAAAAAAGAGAGCCCACTGAGAAAGTTGGCTCATAAACTTATAAGGCTTATAAAAACTGAATCACTGGCATAGAGAGAACAAGAAATCAGAGAGCAAAAGTGGGGTGATCTGATCAGTGTCAGAAACTGGACTGTACTCCTGTCGGAACAGACTCTGCCCCTGATGGGAGCTGCCTCTCCTCTGGTCTCTTCCCTCTCCGTAACGGTGCATTTATAACTTTGCACAAAAAAATAACAATGCAGTTAGTCCCCACATCTGTCACTAAATGCTGATGGCATCGTCATTACAGCTCTTCCCAAATAGCAAAGTGGACAGTGATAAATCTCAAAAATATTGTGAGACACCCACGCCACAGTCCACGCTTTCCCTGCGACGATGCGGGTTTCCGCCAGCCTGGAGGGAGCGGGCAGTGGGTGCGCTTTCCCTTCGCCCCACAGCTCCGACCAGTGCCCCCACGCACCCGCTCGGCTCCCCAGCGCCCGCGCCGGCTGCGGATGCGGCGTCTCTCAGCCGAGCGGGCCGTGCCGGGGCTGCCTGCGGGTGCCTGCCCCGGCCTCCCAAGGCTTCCAGCGGGAATTACGATTTAATCCACCCCATTTCCTTTTTCCTTGTAAACTCAGCCTCTGCCACCCACATTTCTGTGTCCGCAGCAGCCGCAGCCGCCCTCTCTGTACCCCTCTCCCCTCCATCCTTTCTGGCCTCCGTATTCGCTGCTTCGTATTTCTTCCCTCCCTCGTGGGTACGAAAGCTGAGACAGTTGATGCAATCCCCAAGCCATTTGGTCTAGGCAGGTTAAGACCCCACCAGTGGCTACATCCGCATACTTAGAGCAGCCCCAGGGCAGACACCGTCCCCTGCAAAACAAGCGGTCCCGGCAAAGGCGCTTCGGGAGCGCTCTGCGGGGCTCGCGGCGGGGCCAGCACCTCCTTACAGAGTAACTTTGTGCACAAGCTGTTTGCGCAAAAGAAAGAGGTGCTGCATGGTGCCCAGGGGGACAACTGGAGGACCCAGCGCTTGTGTGCAGCCAGGGAGAGGCGTTATCTGTTTGCAGTGACCCTCACATGCTGAACTCTGGGCTACAAATGAGCTTTTATGCTTTTATTGCACTAACTTGGTTTCCTATCAGCACTGATGGGAGAGGAGGGCTGCAGAAGGTTATCAATGTTTTGCATCTTGCAAAACTGGAAAATATCAATTTCCTGCAAACATCAAGGCCTAGACTAGAAAAAAAATCACACTCCGAAAACCTACACCCATATAACTTGTATGCACTTTTTTTTTTACATATATACACAGTAACTGCACTCACAGAAAAGACACTGTCCAAAAGTCATGGTGACAGCATACTCAGATTATGCAACTATGTTTTCATTCCTACTTCTTGCCATATTAGTGTAGGTTTTCTTCCACATTTGTTTTTTCTCTTAGCACTCCTATTGCTCTACAGTCAGCCAACATCCACCTCCAAAACTCCCCATATTTCAGTTCTGCACCCACGGCATCAGTGGGCAAAACAGAATTTACCATTATAACCACAAGCTAATGCCAAAGTCATTATCCTGAGCTAAGTCAGTCCCGTCCCGTCCTGTCCTGTCCCGTTCTCCTCCCCCCTCCCCCAGAAGAGATATCACTGATGATGATCAGACACCAAAATTAACAAAAAAGGCAACTTGATCAATAACCAGCAATTCCTCTGAAATCCTAACAATGCAAATTCTTCCAATGAAATTGCACTATTTCCATTTCATTTGTTATTCCCTCTTTCCTTTTATTCCTTTTACATAGCACACATTTGGTGTTCATTGCATTTTGGGTGAAATTCAGGCATGGTGCAAGAACAGGCCGTGCCTCAAAGTCCCCAGAAACGAACCTGTTCACAGCAGGCCTGAATTTGGTCCCCTGAGGCAGTAATTTGTTCTTAAAAGCAGGAATATTTAAGCAGTCAAAACAAGCCAAGTGAGTAACTGTCTGCCCAGCAAGCAGTTCTGAGTGTTTGCTATTGCAAGAACATTTTTCCCAGATGTTAGGATTTTTCTGGTGCTGGGCACGATGGTAGAGAGACACCCAGTGGTTATGTACAACTTAAGTGATGGCGTTTCACGTTCCCTCTGATTCTCACTACCATTAAGAGATGGGCAGCAGTGTTTCTGTGCGTGCAAAGGCCCACACACCTTTACGGCCGGGGAAATACCCCCTCCAGGCAAGCCAGGGCAGGGCGTCACTGACTCTCCCTGTGTCCCGCGGGGCTACGGCAAGGTGCAATGCTAACACCCGTGCCCCGAAGAGGGTGCGACTGGCTTTAAACTCAGCTGAGCTAAACTTGGCCTCAAAATATACTGTTATCACTTCTTTCACAAGGTCAAACCAAACTCTCAAAGAATATTGGTGGCTTGAAACTGTGTTCGCAGCAGGCACCACACAAACCCTTTGTGGAAAGACCCAGGCTGCAAAAGGGCACAGGCTGAACCCTTCTTGGGTCCAGCTCCTTTTTTCCCCCAGAGAGCTTCCACTTTGCTGGATATTCACCTTCTGTGGTTGCTCCACCCTCAGGTAGCATTTGTTCAGCATCCGCTACATCAACCTATACACAAATATCAGGCTGACCAGGAGGAAATACCAACCAGCTGTTACAATGCCTGTGCAAAATGAAAAAGCAGAGGCCAGTCCAGGAGTCCCAGCGAAGCCTTGCAGTGCGAGGGCCGGCGCTGACCCGCCGCGGGCTTCGCCGCGCAGCACCGCGCCGGTCCTGAAACCTCGCCGTCGATCATCTTTGTTGCTGCTCCGCAGGCCCGCGCGGAGAGCAGCCAAAGGCTGCGTTTTAATAAACACACCGAGAGTTGGAAACAAATGTCCTCAAAGTGCTCTGTAAACAAAACTTAATCCTGGCATCACCAGGAGACGGTCAGAGAAGTGTTTGTACAGATGGGGGACAGCGCGACCAGGCGTGCCGCCTCCCCTCAGCGGGTCTGCTGAGCTCGGGCCCCCTCGTTAGGGGCCTCGTTAGCTCTCGGTCACCCGCTCACGCCGCGCGGCCCTGCTCCAGCACTCCGCGGCCTCTCCACCTGCCTCGGGAGCCCTGTTTCAAACGGCCGGCTGCTGCTGGGGCCCCCACGTCGGCTCTGCCGGCGGGCAGGGCGGCGCGGGCAGCGTGCCCCGCGCGAGCTCTCCGACGAGGCTCCCAGCACACGGAGCCTCTCGAAGCCCGGGAAAGTGGCTCCTTCCTCGCCCCTCCGGCACAAAGTGCCGCACGTTCCCGCGCCAGGCGCACTCCGGCCCCGCCGTGGGCGCACCTTCCGTGCCCGAGGAAGCGGGGAGAAAAATAATCATCTGCCAACACTAAAAGGGGACCTGCCGCCCCCTCTTCCCGCTCGGGCAAAGCTGTCGCTGGGCCGGTGGAACCCGGGCCCCACGCTGGGGCCGGGCACTCGCCCAGGGCGGCTCCTCTGGCAAGGGGGTGAATGCGCGCGGGGCACCGGCAGCCCCGCGCGCTAGGACGCTTGCCCGAGCGGGCGGCGGGCGGGCGCGAACTCGCGGCCTCGGTGCCGCCGGGCGGAAGCGCTGCGCGAGC
Source organism: Rhea pennata (assembly GCF_028389875.1). Lineage (NCBI taxonomy): Eukaryota > Metazoa > Chordata > Aves > Rheiformes > Rheidae > Rhea > Rhea pennata. The sequence goes on from NC_084678.1 coordinate 7,890,627, forward strand.
GCCACCGCCCCATCGCGGCCGCCCGGCGGCGGCCCCCGGTGATGCCTGATGCTCCGGGCGCCCTTTCATCCACCTCGCTCTGCTCAAGCCGTTTTCCCCCGGGGTTTGCTCACCTGTTTCACACAGGTTGGAGGGGAAGAAGCTCCCTCACCCCCGTCTCCCCTCTGAGGCCACAGACACGAGACGCCTGCCGTACCCCAGCCCTGCTTTTCACAGCAGTGTTTTCCCTTCCAGATGGAACAGGCAATCTGGCAGCCATCTGGCAGAGGCTGCGAACAGAGATTAGCAACGCTGCCGTACGGAAGGGGGCTTCTGCAGGGGCTGCTCCCTCTTTTCGTCTGCTTTGCTCTTAGAGCCACGCTGTGCCCCAACCATCTGCAGCAGAACACGCAGCAGTAGCATAATAGTTTTGAAGAAACTGGGTGCCCCCTTCTTCTGCCAAGTGCCTTCTCTCATCAACAAGGAGGCACAAGAAGAAACATCTGCCCAGCATATCAAATCACTGAGAGGAGTTCCCTGAGTTTTTTTTTTTAATCTTCATCTGCAGTAAACATTAAAACATTGAAGCTTATGAACCTACACAACTAATTTAGACCCCATTGTGTCTGTAAGGACTGATTTATCCTCCAGCCATCTGATGCAGGGCTCTTACACTTCTCTTTGAGCCATCTTACACTGACATACTAATGTAGAAAGGCAACTAAGTATAGAAAAAAAATGCCAAAGACTGAGAAAAGTAGTTACCTACATAGGCAATCATAATACAACCAGTCCTTCCTATAAAGGCCCCAAAAGGAAATTTACAACAGTCTTCCTGCTCAAACAAGAAGTTTCTCAGCAGAGAACTATTTTTATTATTTCTACATTTGCTTAAAGAAAGACTATCAACCAAAATTTACAAAAGCCAAAATTACTACAGAAAAAAAAATGAACCTGTCTTATTTTAATGTTCTATTTCAGCTATTGTCCATGTCCTGGAATCCACAGTCCTTCTAAGAAGTTTCAGGAGCAGGCGCAGAGTGTAGAGCCATTTATAATGAATTTAAACTTAAGCTTCACAGAAGTCTTCTGAGAAAACCAACAGGCTTGTTTTTCTCTACTTACCTTCTGTATATGTCCTGGTATCTCCAGATCCCTTCTAACTCCCACAAATCTACAGTCCACAGGCTAAAAAAGATTACTCAGGATGATTCTATATACACAAAAGAGGATGACACTGAAAGATACTTTTTAAAAAATATTTCACATTTAAGAAAGAAGTAACCTTTAGCTGTTTCTTTCCTGCCTGTGCTCTCATCTTGCTTAATTATTTTGGTTACAATATGACTCTGCTAAGAAACTGCGGAGATTACTGCCACACTGTAGTAAGTTTATTTAAGAGACAGCTTTATCAAAATAGTGATCTTTGAAATAAAACTAATTGGAAGTACAAATAAACATGTTTGCAGAACCTAAGTAGTAATATTTCTCCATCACTAAGCCTGTTCTCTTTTAGCCAACCATGGATCTCTTTCTTCCCCTTAGTCGCACTTCATCGAGCTTTTTGACAACAGGACCAGATTTTTTAGATGTAGCTGCATAGGTCTTCAGCAGAGTTTCAAACACAGTTTCTGTATCAGGATGAGTACTAAGAAAGGCCTTTTCCAGAACATACAAATCAACTCCTTTATCCTCAGGAAGACCTGAAACAAAACTGAGTCCAAAGTCTATCAACACCAAGTCCAGTTTCTCCAGGGGTGGTCGCAGAAGTATATTACAAGTCGTAAGATCTCCGTGTATAAGGTCTTCATCGTGCATTCTTGCCAACAGCTCACCTAACTTCTCTGCTAGGGGAAGGAGGCTACTGGCATCATTTCCACATTGCTGTACAGAAGCAATATGATCTCGAACTGTAACTGAGTCTACAATATCTTCAAGATATATGCAATTGGTGACATAATCCACGAAGTAGACCACTGGTGCAGAAATGCCTATTTAAAAGAGAACAAATGAAACGCTAGGGGTTAACTTACAGGAACTTCCAACTTTATTAGAACAACAAAACGCAGTCAACACAACCCTCAGCCGAAAAGGCCAGGTCCAGCTCACCCACAGCCTCCGATAACCCACACGAAGGGGCCTCTGCTGCCAAACCCCACCCCCAACCCACGCTGCCTTCGCCCCGGGCCTTAAATCCACGCGGGAGCCGCACTGCAGCCACGGAGGGGCCAGCGCCGCCCTCGGCGGCCGCAGCACGGGCCGGGCCCCGCGCCCTCCGCGGGGCGCCGGGCCAGCGGCAGGGCCGGTCCCCGCCGCGGCCCGGGGCGGCCCTGCGGGCGCGGCGCCCCCGGCCCCACCTGCCCGCCGGCAGCGCAGCAGCGAGCGGGCCTCCTGCGCCGTCCGCCGCCGGCTCAGCCGCTCCTCCAGCGCCGGGTGGCGGTACCGCTTGGGCAGGCGCAGCTTGGCCACCGCGTCCCGGCCCAGGAAGCGGCCGCGGTACACGCACGCCTCGGCGCCCTGCTGCACCAGCCGCAGCCCCGGCAGCGGCGGCAGCGCCGCCGCCTCCGCCCCGGCCCCGGCCCCGGCCCCGGCCCCGGCCCCGGCCGCCGCCGCCATGACAGCGCCCCACGCGCCCGCCGCACTGCGCAGGCGCCGCGCAGGCGCCTCGGGAGCCTTCGGCGGCGGCCGGCGGAAACAGCCGAGCTCGCCGCGCCCCGCCGGCGCCGCCCCCCCCGCCGTGCTCGGCCCCGCTATAGCGCGCCCGTGCGCGGGGGCGCAGCAGCGCCGCGTCCCGCTCCGCCCGGCGCAGCCGCCGGCCCGCGCGCGTGCACCGGTCCTGGGCCGTTTCCCTTGGAGGTGCCAAAAGCCCGTTCTGCCTTTGTTTTCCCCTCCACAACATTTGCTTCTCGTTCGCATTATTTATATTTTATCAATACATTCCATGCAGCTTACTTGTCGCTCGCGAGGTGGGATCGTGCTTAGCAAATATTTATCTTGTTTCAGGAAGAACTTTTAAACAACATTCCCGAGTCTTCAGTGATACGGGAAAGTATCCTGCAGCTCTGCCTGCTCATGGCATCCTCGGCCGGCAGCAGCGCAGGATGCCCGCACTCCAGCCAGCGAAACGGGTGCACTTGGGGGCTCCCTGTTTGGAATCTGCAGAAACTGTAAACAATCAAATACACAGAAAACAAGTTTTCCCTGCGTTGCGGGCAGATTTTATCTGAGCATCCGTGCACAGCCCCCACAGACATACACACAGAACTTACGAGCAAGTGCACCCAGATGCCTTCAGTTTGTTATTTTGGTAAACACAAGAGTCTTCTCTCACGGTGGCCAAAATCATCCTCCCAAGTTTTTTCAAAACACAAAAGACAATATTTTTGTTTTATTTTTCCCATCATTTTATTTATTTAAATATTCTCTTCCCTGTGATTCCATTTATTCTCTTTCCCTTTGAATGCCGTAAGCAGTTGACCTAGCCCTTGGAAACCATCTAGAGCCCTTTACAATATTTATAATGTTGCCCAGTATTTTTACTGGACCATTGAATCACCCCAGAGAATTTCCCTGAAGCCACAGACTCCCTGGTAAAGCGCTGAATTATGTAACTCCGTTCTCCTGGAGACAAAGGTTTATAAACCCTCCTTTTATAAGCAACACAACCGAGTGAAAAATCGCCGTGCGGTAAAGCCGCCCAAGGGAAGCGAGCCTGCAGGAGCACCCGCCGCCCGCTGGCCCCGCGGCAGCGGAGGGACCCGGGGGCCTGGGGCGTGCGGCGGGGCGCGCAGGGCCCCCCCCGAGCTGCAACCCCAGCGCCTGGCCACGCATTGCGGTTTCCATCAGCAGTGAAGTGAGCCGGGTCAGTCTGGTCTTCTGAATCCCCTCCTGAGGGGAAATCACAGTTAGAGAGAATACGCTTGAGGACCTGACTAGAGCTGCTGAACAGTCTGTCTTCCCTTGTCCGAGATGGACTCCTCTTTCCGCTTATATTCATATATTCCTTTCTGATTTTAAAGCCTCTTGCCGCCCTGCGGTACAGGCTGGCGTTTCACCCCTCGCCAAGCTGTCCCCGCGGGCGCCGCAGCTCCTCCAAGGGCCGAGATCAGAGCCCAGAGCCCGCAGCCGCTCCCTTCACCCGGCTCAGAGCATGCACCGACAGCAAACCATACAGCCAGCGAGAGAGGTGTCACCTGCACAGCCGCAAAGGAAGATTTTTTCAAAATTATCCCTGCTGTACATTATAATAGTTTCTCACGGGCCAGCGTCAACAGGCCATAAAACCTGGAGCCTGGCACAGTGTCGACGTATTTCCATACATCCTGGCGTAATCTTTTCAGCTACCTTTTGCAAACATGCCGTAAAGCTTTGTCTGTATTGCCCAGGACCTCACCCCCTTGCTGTCTTTGCTGATAATGTTCATTAGCCAGAGAATAGGAAACCTTTAGCAAATGAAAGGGGTGACTTTATGCTTGCAGAGACACATATGCCGAGGAGCATGGAGGAGGTATATTTTTTTTCCTTCTCAAACTGGGAGAAGGATTCTAGTAAAACATGCAGGAACTCAGATAAACTCAGGTAAAACATAGACCATGTAGCCAACCCAGTGATGCTGAGGACTGTGGTTCCTCTCTGCCAGCACCTGTTGGGCTCTGGCTCCTTGCCTTGTCTGACGGAGGAGCCAAGCATGGAGGATATCTCTTCCAGCTCACACCGTGGCACACCCAAAATATCTAGGCATGTGCTCCAGGGAGGAGTTACAAACTGAAGAGAGCCCCTGCCTGAATTCTGGGGGTCAGAGATCATGGGCAAGCTCACACTGCACCTCAAACTGGTCTGTTCCCAACACCCGGAGTATGAGGCCAAGATCAGGTGCTGCAACATCTTCTGGCCACCATGAACAGGCCTCATAGGCAGGGTCAGGGGGAAGAGAGAAAGAGTAAGCCATTCCTTCCTCTGAGTCTCATGAGTGCTAACTGATTTCAGATCTATTTGAACTACTTTAATATTAACTATAAACCTATTGAAAAGCTCCTTCACGAAACACCACTGGTTTCTGCTGGAAGTCTCAGCGTTTGAAGCCTTTCTTCACCTAGCATATGATCCCTGGGCAGCTGTGAGTTTGTATTAGATACAGGGCTTTAGCAGCAGTGTTTTATATCCTGTATTTCCACTGAAATAGAGGAGTATGAATAGGAAGCATTTATTTAATTTGTAAAATACATAGATGGTTTGAAACTTAATATGCACTATGACTTCGAGAAGAAACAAAACCATATCCTTTGATCAACTGGCTACCCATACTGCAGGGCAGATATCCTACAGACCAAGGCTGAAAGGATGTATATGATCCAGTACTGCCAATCTCAATCACCCAAAAACTATGAGTTGCAAAAAAAAGAAGTGTTAGTACCTCTGGGCTCGAGAGCAGAGATATGGCATACATCCTCTCCCTACAGGCAAGGATAATGAGCCTTTAAATATTTCTCTTAATTTGCTCTTTCAGGTAAGATGCAGAATGAACACTGAAAAGCTCTTTTAACAATATCCCATGTATTCTTCGTTCTTTACCCAAGGCATTTACATTTTTTTTTGTGCTGGAGGAGTGTGCTGGCACTGCAGCCAGAGGAGTGCTTGTCCACCAGAGAAGAAAACAGTTCAAACTCAGTCGTGCTGCTCTGTTTTAAGGCTTGACATGATCAATCCTTTCCTAGTAGGTGATCTTTGGCTTTCCAGCCAAGCCACCAAAAAACTGTCATCAGCTGTCAGTATCTGTGGGCTTCCTGGTCTAGAGCAGTAAAACTCCCTGTCAAGAGAGCTTCTGGGGTCAGCAAGGAGAGGCAATTCCCACCCCCAGCTAAAGTAACATGTAGGCAGGGCCTGGGGACAGAGCTGCCATCCCAGCAACCCAGGCCGTACCCCGCTGGATCCGCGTTTTTAGAACCATTAGAAACACAACCATGCCCGAACCCTTGGATGAAATAGCAGCAATGCGGGCAGGCAGATCCGAGTACCTGCCCACCCAGCTCCGGGCTCGGATGCAGGGGGGCAGCGGCAGCCGCTGGTCGCCCCCCGTCACTCTGCCCCCCGCCCCCCGGCGTCCGCCCCAGCTGTGCCGGGGAGCGGCTGCCGTCCCGCAGAGCCGCCGCGGCGGGCCGGAGCCCCCCGCGCCCGCCGGGGCGGAGCGCAGCGCAGCGCAGCGGAGCGGAGCGGGGCGGGCAGGGCTCCCCCCTCCCTCCCCCGGCCGGCCCCGGCCGCCCGGCAGCGACGTGGCGCCGCGCCGCCCCGCCGGACCCCGCCGCCGCGCCCCGCTCCGCCCCGCTCCGCGCCCGCCGCCGCCGCCGCCGCGCAGCCCCGGGCCCGCCGCGCCGCGCCATGGGTGAGTGCCGGCCGCGGCGGCGCGGGCAGCTCGGCCCCGCGGCCCCGGGGTCCCGGCCGGCCGCGGCGGGAGCCCCAGCGCGGAGCCGGCACCGGGGGCTGCGCCGCCGCCGGGGGCTGCCGAGCGGAGCGGCGGGGGAGGCGGCGAGCCAGGCGGGCCCTCGGGAAGGGGCAGCAAGGCTGGGACCGGGCGGGTTGTGCCCGAGAAAAGTTGAAAGAGAAAAGTTGAAACTTTCAACTTTTGCTAAAGGCTCAGAACGGCCCGTTCTCGCTCTCATTCTCTCGCTCCTCCTTTCCCTCTCTTTTTCTTTTTTTCTTTCTTTTTCTTTTTCTTTCCTTCTTTTTTTTTTTTTTTTTTTTTTTTTTTAGCACTTCCAGCAGCAAACATTGGGAGACAAGTAATTTCCTGTGACACAGCCCTTTAAGGCGATTCCAGCAGCATTAAGGGGGAAGGCAGAGGGCTGCATGCAGGAGCAGAACAGCAGAGGCTGGGGACCAGGAGCTAAGCGTTCTGCGAAAGGAGGCTGTGCTGAGCCTGTCCACACTGGCATATGTAAATAAAGTCCTCAGCAGTTCAGAAAGCTGCCTCAGTCTCCAGCCAGGTCAGCAGCACCAGTTACTGCACTGCCCTGGACCTTGACCCTGTGGCTAGGTTTCGCCATGGGCAGGGAATCACCTATTACGACCCCTTGTGAGACTCATCAAACTTTCTGTCCTAACGCAAAGGTCTGAAAACTTCTTGAATTCACTGACAGCATCAGAATTACCTGTAGACAAAGCTGGATTTATCCAAGTTCATAAACCATTATTGCACATTAATTTAATAAGAAATATATCAAATCTGATCAAATCAGGCTCAGGTATTTTCAACTGGGCTGTATGTGTCTTACTGAGTTTGTGCCTTGAAACTAATGGCCTGCCCACTTTATGCAAAGGCTTTTATTTTCACTGAGCAAATCTTATTTCTAATTATCTGCCTAACATGTGTACAAAAAGTGATAAAAGCAGTGCAGGTAGTCACACAGAGCACGGTGGCGGGGGGGATTGGCATGTAGCCTGAATGGCATAAGTAACACAAATGAAACACAGAGTTACAGAATAAATACAAATATAAATGTAGCCTTCACTGAGAAATAACCTTTACTGCCAGCTGTAATTAAACGCTGAATAGACACTTCCTTTTAACTACAGCTTGCAAGGAAAAAAACTCTTAGGCAGCGTTGACTGAAGAAAATTTTCCATTCTCTGGTAGTTGTGTCCACATTCTTTCCACATACAGTCTACTGAAATTGTGAGTATTTCTAATTAAACAAAACCCGTATAAGAATACTGATACCATCATGTGCTGTAAACCAGCATTTTACAGTGCAAACGTCTAAGCTAATGCATTTTAGCTGTGCCTCTAAAATTTCAACTGGGGACAGGAGGTCACTGTTACTGCTACTTCCCAGTGGTGGCTCCAGGGTTTCCAGTCCCCCTCATCAGTGGGCGTTCTCGTGCAGTGTTTGCTCCCACCTGCAGTGAGCATCTCCCAGCAGTGTGCTGAGCAACGTGACTAATGGGTCACCCATGGCTGCCCTTTCATCTTCTCCCCAGGGTGAGGAGCACGTGCAACAAACACCTTGTTTTCGCAAGGTTGGTGGGGTGGGTTGGCTGATTTGCTTTGCTTTTACTGTTGTTTCTTACTTGATCTAAAATTACATACTTACTGAAGCTGCATACTTGGCTGTATGGGAAGGACAAGGTCAAAGAACTGCTTCTGGTACTCGTGGCCGGCAACGGTGAGATTTTTAGCACAGGGTTAAGTTCATCCCATAGTCATGGAGCAGCCTCAGGAAAGTTATGCCTGGCTTGGGGGTCCTAGGTGCTGGGCACTATAAAGAGAGAGAGGAAGAAATCAGGGCCATTCCCACAAACACTGAAAGTGTAAGAGTAGCTAGGAGAAATAAACTTTTGCAAGCAGCATTTTTAACTGCACTATTCTTTCACCCTTATTTTCTACAGGTCAGATTTTTCCCATACTCTTTTTCTTTCTTGTAGTGGCTCCGTCAAAGATCTCTAAATCACTCTGCAAATACGAATTCACTTTCAGACTTTCCTCACAGGTAGACTGCAAGGTAGTATTACCCCTGTGCAGAGAAATGGAAAACTGAGCCCAAGAAATTTGGAGCTGCACTCAGTTCACTAGCATAAGCATTCACATGAAGAGATGCCATGCAGCGTGGGAGAGCTCTAACAGGACTAGGAGGCTTGTGGGACCTAAGGTAGACCCAGCAGCTGGCAGCCTCGCAGGGCACCCTAGGAACTGAGGGTTGTCATCCTAATGGCAGAAAACTTTCTTTTCGTGCTCTCCCTGTTGCTCAAAGAGAAATTTAGTTTAAATCCCCATCCCTACTCTAGCAAATTTTGATGAGTAGCAGTCCCCTACTCTCTCCCCCCCCCCCCCCCCCCCGCCCCGGTTTATTCCCCAATTCAGCTGTGAAGAACAACTATCAAGCTTCCAGTAAAATATTCAGCACTGAAATAGATAATGCTGCTATTTCAGGTTTCCTTAGATTTCCAAGTTAGGTTGAAATGCACGTGGCATCCTTCACCTCTCACTGCAGTCTTTTACATTCTTGCATTCATGCTTCTTAACATGCTATCCTGAGCTCTGAAGACTTTGTTTTGAGTGAGAGCTTAAGGTCTGGAGCTGTATTTGGGTTGAGAAGGAATCCACACATTGCAGTCATCTATCTGGCTGCATAATCACATCCTAAATAGAGCCCTGCCTATAGGGTACCATTATCTGATGAGATATTAAAAGGGAAAATCACTACCTCCGTTATTACCATTTGTAAATCATCTGAAAAATAAAGTTAGAGAAAAGAAAGTGTGTATAAGACATAGTAGCTCTTATTTTCATCAATGTGGCCAGCTATTTCTCTCCTTGCCAACATTCAGATCAGGAAATGGAAAAAAAAGTAACTGCTAGTTTAGTAAGCTGTAAGTCTAGTGCCACCCATCAATGGAACATCAGGTTGTTTAGTATTTCTGTGGCAAATACTTCACAAATCAAAAATTAAGTTCAGAAGCATCTGTTCTTCCAAAGAGGTTGGTGAGTGTAGGATGTCCATTGAGATGGTGAGAGGATTGTTTGGAAAAGAGCAGGACCTCACTGAAAAGGGATTAAGGGAAGAAGGTGTAGCATATAGATCGTAGGACAGTGGCACATGTTTTCTCCAGAAATATGAACAGTACAGGGCTTGGAGGATGGATTTGGTGAGATGTTAGAGGGAAAGTGAGAATGAGCACAGAAGTATAGAAAGCAGAAGATAAATTCCCTTCCCTGAACAGTTTTTCATATTTAGAGCCAAGGAAGATAAATGACAGAGAATTCCCCAATACAATTCCAGACAGTGCAAATCACCATCTTCCACTTATATCTAAGCCTTACCTTGTTAACAAAGTGCTGTCTTCAGAGTTCTGCCCCCCCCGAGATGTGTGCCATGGCAGTTAGTGGAAGTACATGCAAGCCTGGTGGATTGTGTGAATGTCTGCAGTGCTTCTCCACACAACATGATGATGTTGGGGCAATTTGACCCTGTGGTAGGCCAGAACAGCTTTTTTCCAGCTTGTGCATGCTGACAGCTTTCCTGCTGTCATTTTCCTGCCAGAACATTGAACTTAGCATTACCTGCTTGTTTTCCAGGTCGTGCACTGCTGGTCCTCCTGTTGTCTGCAACAGTCTCTCTCCTGGGCGGGTTGATATTTGGATATGAGTTGGGGATTATCTCTGGTGCGCTGCTGCAGTTGCAGACAGACTTTCACCTCAGCTGCTTCAAGCAGGAAGTTCTTGTGAGCTCCCTACTCATCGGAGCTCTCCTTGCCTCACTGGTTGGGGGGATCCTCATTGACCGCCACGGAAGGAGGAGAGCAATCCTGGTCAGCAACTTGGTCCTGTTGTTTGGCAGCCTTATTCTGACATTGGCAAGGTCATTTATCGGGCTGGTCATTGGGCGCATGACCGTAGGCTTTGCAATCTCTGTCTCATCCATGGCCTGCTGCATCTATGTCTCAGAAATGGTGGCTGCTCATCAGCGAGGACTGCTGGTGTCTCTCTATGAAGCAGGCATCACTGTAGGCATCTTACTGTCATATGCACTGAATTACATCTTTGCAGACCTGGCTGAGGGATGGAGGTACATGTTTGGACTCGCCATCGCCCCAACTGCCATGCAGTTCCTTAGCATCCTCTTTCTCCCAGTGAACCCCGTTAAATTAAACTCTTGGGACTCAGACTCCCAGAAGGGTCTCATTCAACTACAGAGCATGGAAGACAGAGAGGTAGCAAAGCGGGAATCATATAAGGAGAAGCATTACTCTTTTCTTGACCTTTTCAGGACTAGAGACAACATGAGAAGCCGAACTCTGGTGGGCCTGGGACTGGTGCTCTTCCAGCAATTCACTGGGCAGCCCAATGTCCTGGGCTATGCTTCCAAAATCTTCCATGCAGTGGGATTCCAGAGCAATTCTTCAGCAATCCTGGCTTCTGTTGGGCTGGGGGCGATCAAGGTCGTTGCCACGCTCGTTGCAATGGCATTTGCAGACAAGGCTGGCAGGAGAGCGTTACTCATTGCTGGCTGCGTTGTGATGGCGATCTCTGTCACCACTATTGGCCTCACGAGCCGCACCACTCCGCTGGCCATGGCCAGGGACTGTAAGGCAGCCGCAGACCCCAACACCTCCCACGGTTACACGCAGCATCCCCTGATGCCAGTATCCTCCCGGCCCCCTGTGTCATACCTCCCACCCACATTAGGGGTTGGCAGAAGCCAGACAGGCCCTGGTTTTGCTGCCGCAAGGGGTGCACAAAGCAGAGGTGTTGTTACCAGTTCTTCCCACATTCAGAAAGTGGACTTGGAAGGTCAGTCTGAAAAAGAGACTGTGGAAAGCACACGATCTCCTGTCAGTAGAGTTCCCTTTACAAAACACATGATTTTAAATTGGATTACACTGCTGAGCATGATGGCATTCGTGAGCGCATTCGCAATTGGGTTTGGACCAAGTAAGTATGGCATTTATCTTTCCTTGCATTAGCCCAGAGAATAAAACTAGGGTTGATCTTTAAATTCCTTTTGAAAAACAATCATTGCATATCTGCTTTACCAAGCAGCTTGGTGTTTGGAAACTAGAAAATATAGCCCTTCAGCCTCCTGAACGATTTCCTAGGAGTCCAGCTCTGTCAGCTATAAGGGTGATGTGCCACCAGGGCAACCTTCCCTTCCATGCTGTCACTACCCTAGTAATGGCTTTTGTTTCTGTCATGCTCTTTGCAAAACCAGAGCAATCACAAGTACTTCCTAATCTTCTTGCTGCTCCTTCTTGAAGGTTTCTCACTATCAGTTGGTCTTTTTTTTTGAAATTATTATTCATTCATTCACTGGATCAAAATACAGATTAGTTCTTACTTCTTTGTGACTTCTACCATTTTCTGGAATTTAAATGCTTTGGTGGGAGAAAACAACAGCTAAGGAAGTGAGTAGAAAGAACTTGAGGAAAAATATAAATGCACAGCAAGTCTTGTATGCTTGACAGTAACCCTGTACATTATTTCAAGTAAAAAGAAAAACATAGGCTAGGAGAGACTAATATATACATTGCTTTCAGCTCTGATTTTGGCCCAAATGCAGCACTGGCTGCCTCATCCTGCCCCTATCTCACTTCTTTACAAAGAGCACATCCCGACAGCAGGCTTGATTTGCCAGATCATTTCCGTCTGCTGCGTGACCACCTCCCCTGCTTTATTGTTTGCTCACTGAACCTGTATCTCTGCATTTTTATATCATTCCTCCCCAGAGTGCTGCAGGTAGAAACTTTAAAGTGTTCAGCTGTAACCTGATGCTAAGATCTATTAATGTCTTACCACCAACAGCAGCAGGTGCTGAGTGAAGCCAAAGTTGGGTGCTTTATAACAGCTCCCCTCAAAATCTTCCTTGCTCATTTCCCAGATAAGTTGCTTAAACCATATGACTGTCTTTCTAATCTCTGCAGTGACCTGGCTGGTCCTCAGTGAGATCTACCCTGCTGGAATAAGAGGAAGGGCCTTTGCCTTCTGTAACAGCTTTAATTGGGCTGCTAATTTACTGATCAGTCTCTCGTTCTTGGATCTGATTGGTAAGTGTCCCCCCATCCCTCCATTTCCTACAGGTAGGTCTGTGAAAGCCACCACAAGCTATCTGGACCTTAGGTACGTTTTGAGCACTGGGGACTTGGCGTTGGAATAGGTGTGACCTATTTATGGAGAACTGATGCCTCTCAGAGCGGATTTATTGGACAAAACAGGCAACATACACCTGCTGAACTGGCAGGTGCTATTCTGAGCCCCTCTGTCACGTGTTTTGTAAGAAAAAGCCATCGGCCAGTGGGCTGTACTGTGATACTGCAGTATCAGGAAACCATGGAGTTTGTAGCTTTAGTGTCTGCAGCTTTGCAGCCTTTCTGGCTGGCAGAGGTGTCCTGATTGAGGATTCACCAGGCACTGCTGTGCCCTGGAGCTGAACTGTCTTCATGCTCCTTCTGTGGTCCTGATGGGCCAAGCGTGGGGTGTCAGATGTGTGTGAGGTGTCCTTCTCTCTAGCTGATTCCTGGTCCAGCTCTTGAAGATAAGCCCTCTGGAGGGCTTCAGGACACCCCTGCCGGACACCAATGAATATCTTGCAGTAAGAGACCAGCTTCCTTCACACCCATGATGTGACTTACCTCTCACAAACCCTTCACACACTTTAATCCCTCTGCAGATGCCATTGGTTTCTCTTGGATGTTTCTTCTCTATGGAGTGATGGGAGTGATGGCTGTTATATTCATTTATCTTTTTGTTCCGGAAACAAAAGGACAATCCTTGGAGGAGATAGACCAGCAGTTCTCACAGAAACGGTATGTGTGCTGTTGTGCCAAAGTGACAGCGGGTCATTCTGCCATTGAGCTTCTGCAGCTATCTACCCAGGATCCCGTTTGTGCCTGAGGTGTATAACATTGGGCAGTCCAGGCCTACAGTTCCTGGCCTGTTGTAAAAGTCTGGTCAACACTACTGCAAATATCTCAGGTTCACAACTGGGCTATGAAACAGAGTTTGTGCCTAGTGGCACGTTACATCAGACACGTTCATTGCCCTGGGCCCTATTGCCATGCTGCTGAAGGCACTAGTGACAGTCAGGAGAGGAAAGGGGGCAAGAAACCCAGATTTGTGGGTCAGGAGAGGACAGAAGGAGCAGAAGGGAACAAAACGGGAAGCTATACTTGTCATTTCCCCCACTTAGAGCTATCTTAGATTGATCACTCAGCTCTGAGGCAGGTGAATCCCCCCCACACAACACAGGCCACAGGTTCTTACCCAGTGATTTCTGGGCAAAGTCTGAAATTCCTGACTGGGCTAGAGAAGAACATGTGGGATTTGTGCACTTGTGGTTGTGAAAGGAGATCCCAAGAGGTGGCTGCTGTTGTGCAACAGGGCTCGAAATGCCAGAGTGGAGGTAGGCAGTGCTGCCAGACAGCCGTGATGGCAAGAGGCAGGAGCACGCATCACATGGGGATGGGGTTGATGGTGGGGGAGAGGGAACTCCTGCTATACCTCCAGGCCTGTCTAACTCCTCACTGAGAGCAGCAGGTGCTTCAACTGACCTTAGTCATTGCTCAGCAGGTTGTGGAAAAGAAACATGTTTCAACCAAGACGTGGAAGAAGGGCAAGCTGCACACAAGCTCAGTACCAACTCGTGGAGTGCACCAACAGCACGTGAAACAGCTGACATGCTGTCAGCATTGCCACGAGGAAAGGAGCAGCCTCTGGGCCATCAGGAGATACCTCTTCAATGGCCTTCCAACCAGTGATCCCTGCTCAGAGAGAGGTCTCACTGCAGTGCCTTAAACCTTGGGAGAGTAGCAGTATCTATCCTTTGGGTCCTTGGAGAATCCCTGGTTGCAGGCAGGAAACACATCCTTCCTTTGGTATCCTTTACTGTTCAAGAGATACCATAATCTGTGTCTTCCATTATTTAAAAGGTTAACGGTTTTGTATGTAGGAAATAAAGCACTACTTTGGCTGACAATATTTTCCATCCGTGGGATTCATTTGTAAATAGAGTGTATTATTTTCCAGTTCTCCAAAGTGCCTGTTACTTCAGCGTGGGGAGGATATTGCAGGAGGAATGTGGCAAACACTTAGCATTATACATTAATGATGTCATCACCCTTTACAACTTCTGTGTCAGAGCCTGGAGTTTGAATTTGGAGCTAATTTAGCTAAACACCCTGTTTTAGTGGAGACAGACTGAGTGCTAGCTTGCAAACTGCTATTTTCCAAAGTGTAAAGGCCTGGTAGCTTACACATCTGATTTCACAAGTCCTAAGTCTACACAGATGTAGCTGTATATCTCACATGCATCTTTTCTTTTTTTTTCTTTTTTCTTTTTTTGTACGTGGGGGCAGTTTTGTATTCATAACCGGGGCTTGCATGCACAAAAATGCATACAATATTCTGGTACCTTCTGCAGGTTTTCCACCTCTTACAATTGCACATTTTCAATGATTTTTTTTTTAGGCCCTGCCACCTCTGCTCCAGAGGCATAGACACTACACATACATATATATATACATGTATACATATATATATGTATGTGTGTGTATATATATATGTAAAACAACCACTCTGCTAACATCACACTCACTTCCAAAAGCTTGTGAGAGAAGGGAAGCTGGTTTCTATCCTAGTGACCATCCTGCCTTGCCTCTTCTGAATCCCAAAACAAATAAGTCTCAAATCTAAGTGTTCAGCTGAAAATGCAACAGCTGGACAGCTCTTTGGGGACCAGCACTCATTACAGCAGGCCACGTGGTTGACACCACAGTCATAGGTGGAGGATGTGGCTCAGACCTATGGCCCTTGGTAACAGGGTCACATATTCATCCTGGGATCCCTGGACACAACGGGATCTGCGTGTAGGGGCTTGCAGGCATGAACATATATATTTGTGCTGCAGGAGCAATGCTGAGAAAAGGCTGCAGACATAAAGGGCTATTTTTCTTTAGAGGTCATAACCATTCCCTCCCTGCCAGCAGCAGCAAAAGGGGTGTTAGAAAGTGCTCTTCCCTGGTGTTGCACTCGTTACAGCCTTGCAAGGGCAGCCACAGCCCAACTTTGGGGATTACCTCTAGATCCGAGTAAGGACTGCTCTTTAGTACTCACATCAGGTATCTCAGCGAGGGTAACAAATTGCACTGTCTGTTGTGTACCACGAGGGGACACCCAGAGACCAGCAGAAATCAATCCTCCTTCCCCGGGAAGTAAAGGCTTTGCTCCGGTTTGCTGTGGACCTGATGCTGCAAGTTCACCCTGCACTAGGAGTGCCAGCCTGCATGCACGCACACACACACACACCATCTGGCAAGGCATTCACAACCAAGATCTCAGCCCACCTCACCTCTTGGACTTATCTTCTGAGCCAGAGGGACTCCATCACCCCGGGCTTGGGGGAGTCCCTGGGGAAGGGAGGAAAATTTGAATGCAGATCCAGAGCAGCCAGGAACGCCTGCTCAGTGCAGCGTGTGCTGGGGTGCTGCCTTCGTGGGAGGGGATACCAGCGCAAGGGTGCCTGCAGTCAGGGTGCGTGCATCGGCTTGGCTCCGGTCTGCGCTTCCTGCCAGCTCCCTTCCTGGACACCTGGCCCATGTTCTCCTTACAAGCAGATCCGAGAGGAGCCTGCAGGTTTCTTCTGTGCAGCAGAGGCTAATGAGGGCTGGAGCAGCCGGCCCTGGAGGATTAAAGGCTGCAGCTGGCAGCCCTTGGGCTGGGCTGGCTGATGGGGGTAGCAGGCAGGGCTACTCAGGTCCAAAGAGGGGCAATCTGGACCAAGGGCGTTAAACCAGGCTGAAGATGTTGCCAGATTCTGTGGGTGACAGCACAGGAAGCTTTAAGTTAGCTTGTTGTAGGGGAGGCTTAATAAGAGTTGGGTAAGAGCACTGTCTTTCCTGCTTTTTCACAGAAATACTCAGCTAGTCTGAAACTCCAAACTCAGCAACTGAAGCTCGTGAGCAGGGAGAGGCCAGCTCACGGCTCAGAGCGTACCGTGGCCGGGCCATCTGTGCTGGGGCCAGGCTTTGCTCTCGCGCACCAGTGAGCGCACAGAGTGCAAGACATGGGGAGCAGGTCCCGGGAGAGGCTCGGGGACGCGGCGGAGCAGGTCCCCCTCGCTCCCATAGCGCTGCGGGTGCTGAGGGGGACGCACTCTCGAGGGAGGAACAGATTCCCGCTGGGGAAGGAAGCTCTGATCTCCTCAGTGAGGCCAACCTGCTGGCCGATATCGTGGGGTCCTGCACCTTGATCGGAACAGAGCTGGGCAGGCGGCACTGAAAAAAGGAAAGGTCACAGAGGAGTGTTCAAATGAAAAGCCGGAGGAAAGTCAGTGGCTACAATAATCCAGACTTGCACCCCCATGAGGGGGGTGTAGCTACAGTTAAATATCGGGGCGGGGGGCGATAAATAGTGCCTTTGCAATAGGACAGGAAGGTGAATTTGACCACGTGTAACACTGGCAGATCTGCAGGAACAATATTAAGTAACAAGCAAGGGTCAAACCTACAGGTGGTTCTTTACCTATACTGGAAGCTTAAAACATATAAGCTCATGCCAGGCATTCAGTGATTCATCAGGATGAAATAAAATTTTTGGATGCAATAAACACTAGTGTCCCAGAACAACCAGTCTTAAAACCTGCAATAAGAGCTGCTGTGCTAGTTTTGGTCCACAGTGGTGCACAGGACCTACTTCACAAGGTGTTTGTGGGAGAGCTGCTCTGCACCAGTGACCATAATACAACCAGTTTAATGCTGTAGTGGGAGAGAGCACACCAAATAAATCCACCATGTGGCTAAGTAATTTCAAGAAAGGGAACTATGAAAAAATGAGGTGATTAGTCAGTAACAACAACAAAACTAAAAGGAACAGACAAAAAGCAAGAAGCTTGCAAGCAGTCTGGAGGTGATTAAAAAAGACTCTATTTAAGTCCAAGTAAAACCTGTGCCACAGCTCAAAGAAAACCAAGAGGTCTGCAAAACCCTGTCTGGCCCAATCGGAAGGCTAAGCAGGTATCATTTTTAAAAACTTACATAGCCATGAGATTGAAAGAAAGCATTGAGGTTTGTGTGCTTTCCCTAAATGTCATCATCTACTGCCACTGTTGGAGGTGAAAGTTTCTGCCAGATGGACCACTGGTCTGACCCAGTGGGGAATTTCTTGCAAGATGGGAAGGTTGGAAAGGGACTGCCAGGTCAAGCTGTGAGCTGGTGCCATCAGGAATCTTTTGATTCCTTTCAGGGACGGAGTTCAGAATTGAAGGTTGCTTGATGCCTTGGATTAGGACGAGAGGTAAGCCCACAAGGCAGAGGGACAGGAGCACCTGTGATGGAAATTGCGGGGAAGGTTGCAGGCTCGCATCAGAGGCTTGTACCACATGCCTGAGCCACAGCAGAGGCCACTGAGGCCTCTGGAAAGCTTCTGAGGTTAGCAGAGTAGATCGGAGGAGTCCCCAGGACGTGTGAACTAGTTTCCTCCATAATCATCTAACTGGACAAACATGTCCCCTCTCTAAATTTGTGACCCATTAGTGCAGAAACAGGCTGTTTCTCTTTTTCTCTCCCCTGAGGTTGAGACCCCGTAAGACTAGAGGATACAGAAATGCTTGAGGCGGTGATAAATCTTCTTTAGTGGGCTTTTATTTCCTTTTCTTTCACAATATTTTCTTTAGTTTCCCAGCCAAATTTTTTCTAAGGAAAGATTTCTGACTTCCTTTGAGCCACAGCTCAACATCTGTCCACATTGGGGGCTGAAGTAATACTCTGTTAAGGGGTTTTGATGTCAAGCCCAAAACCCCACGAGGGATTTATGCAGCTCTCCCCTTTCCTCCCTCCTCCCCTTCAAACAGCCTTTCATTTGCCTTCACTAATTGTGCTGTCATGTCTTTCTTTTTTCCCCGGTTGCACAGGCAGGCTTTCACGCAGGCAGGTTTCGGTGGCAGATGCTTGTGCCACGAGCTCTCCTACGGGGTGGGTTGTGCAGACGTTAGCTGGGTAGCGCCCGCGCGCAGCCCGAACGAGCTGAAACAGTCCAGGCACCCCTCGGGCCGGGGGACGGATTAGGCGGCGGCTTCCCCGCGCCCCGGGGTAGCTGCTGGATAACAGCTGCCGGCTGGGGGAATCCAGCCAGCCCACCCGCAAGTAGCACTTGCTCATTTAAGTGGGCAGGAAAAGATTAACTGAGCGTCTATTGAAAACTGGAATGGGAAAGTCTGGCACGGCGCGGGTGCTGTTTGGCTGTTTGGGTGGCTGGGAAGACCAACGCGAGGAAGACCAGGGTACGACAAGCAGGGGATCGCCCTCGGTGCCCAGCGGCCCCCCAGGCTCGCGCTGCCCCCGGGCGGCGAAACGGCCGCTGCTGCGGGTGCCCCTTCCCGCGGAGGCTCTGCCTCAGCTCGGCCGCGCAGCCTGCACCGGCAGCACCAGCGCGCCCGCCGGTTCGGCCCGCGGGTCCGGGAGATGCTCCTGCCCGGCACCGATCCGGTAGAGACAGAGGGGTTCTGCGTGCGCGCGCGTCGCGGGCCGCCACGTGGCAGACCCGCAGCTCCCCGAACCGCGGGGAGTTTGCTCACTGCAAAATTAATGTGCGCTGTCAGAGCGTGGGCTTTATAGCGCAATGACAGGCCACCCCTCTACTTATAAGTGTTCTTGTAATGTGCCATAGTTAAAATCCAAATGATGTAAGAACTGAGCACAACCCTTAACTTGTTGATCCTGGTCCAAACTAGCTGCAGAAACCGGCTTGTACATGAAGTGTGCAGTGTTTGAGACCATTACCGAATCCTCAAGTCCAGCCACGGTAACACGATCTAGGTCTTAGCAGAAAATACAGGAAAGCGTCACACTCCTTGGTGCAAATACTTCCACCACTCAGGAGAGAAGTGCCAGGATGGAGGTCCACATCCTTCTGTGCATGTGAAAGCCGCTAGCTCAAGGACTGGATCCCGGTTAGTATCTGCTTGAGGGGATACAGGGCTGGATGAAAGGAGCCAGGATACATGAAATATGATAACTGGAAAAAATATAAACCAGAAGATGGGCTGTTTAATGCACTACAGATCCAGCAAAACAACCAGAGTCGAACAAAAAACATTCCTCATATTAGAACAAAGATACCGTCTCGACCCAGGGAGAACCTGGGAGGAGAAGTGTGTGTTGAGATGTGTTTTATTAGCTCTGTATGTCTCTAGGCACTGCATGGATCAGACCCCAGCTGAGCATGAGGGCTGGGCTTTCTCCTTGCACTGCCTGTCTCGCCAGGTCCTCTCTGAAGGTGCCTCCTTGGCTCCTTTCAGGCTGCCGAGTGCCTCTGAGATGAAGTTTATTAAATTAGCAGAAGGAGAATTTCCATCACTTTTAATCACAGGAGTAAAGCAGTTCCTGGGCAGTTCTTTCGCTAAGCATTTTAGTGCCCACTAAATGAGAGGCCAGGGCAAGAGTTTATGTTTCTGCACTGCGCTCACTGCCTGTGCCAGACTGAGAGCCTAAGAAGCAAGGAGAACAGGGTGGCAGACGGGACTGGGACAGAAGGAAGGTCTCCTCCAGGCACCAGGAAACTCGATGTTTGCAGAGTGAGCTGCTCTGACAGAGTCGCACTTAGAAAATCCTGTTGTCCTTATGCAGACAAGATGCTTTGGATTGGGATGGGAGTTAGACCTAGAGAAGGGCTACAGTTCCAGGAAATCCAGAAACCATCACTGTGCCCTGAATCTAGTGGCAGAAATTCAGCCTCTGCATAAGCAGGAGCCCCATCCTCGGCTTTTCGGGCTCCGCTGCCTGAGCTCTTCACACCACGGTTCTGTCTGCGCTCACTGAAGGCTTGTAGGGCGAACAGCCACCCTTGTGTTCCCGCTCGTGCCGTCCCGCTCATCGCTGAGCCCTGGTGCATGTTGCGACCTTCCAGCAGCCATGCAAATAAAAATGTCAGTACTATTACTATTAATAGTGTTTCTATTCCTGCTGCCATTATGATTGCTTCTGCTATGATTAATAATAATATTTACATATGCAAAACCACGGATGCAAAACAGATGTTTCAGTTGAGACCTCTGAAAAACTTGTCTCTGCCACATATATTTATGATAAAGACAGAGAATTAACCACGCGCAGTACCATATAGAGAACAAATAGACAGGGAAAAAGAATGAAATAATTCCTTCCATATTCCCAAGAGAGGCTGAAACTCTTCCATTCTTTCTCTCTGCTTCTATCCTTTCTAGCATTTAAGACACTTTTCCAATATCAGGTCAGGAATGGTTTCCATATTTGTTCAGACTTGTCTAATTTTATTTTCCAGTTTGGCTATTATTTTTTCAGATGCAGCTTTTCCTGATGGATGGAAAATGCAAAAGGAATCGCTCATCTGCTCCCTGCAAGCTTTTTCCTGACCGCTGGGAAGCTCGGGCACTATTCCAGAGCTGGAGTAAACCTTGCCTTGTGGAGAAAACTTGATCCCTGTTTGCTGAGTTCATGAGTCTGGGAATAATTTAAGCTAATGGGAAAAATAAAAGTGAGAAAGACTACCACTGTCCTGAGCTCATCTTGGTCCTTTCACCAGCACCATGCAGCCCTGCCTGGGAGGATGGTAATGATCACACAAGATGACAGGCGACACCTCTACTGCCGGCCACTATTGTAGAGCAAGAGAGCAGCGAGGTGCTTCAGAAAAGCAGAGAAGCCGGAAAGCTGCTCCTAGTTGGCATGGAGCGGGGCAAGATTTTTGGCAGTTTCCTGCAGGCTTGTTTCCCAGAGACAGAAAACAGCGGGCAGCCTCAGCGAGTTGGCATGCTCCACAGCTGGCCAGTGCTGGTGCTGGTGCCACCAGCGTGACCAGCTTCTCTGTGCACAAACTTCAGTCACTTCTCGATGTATTTGTAGTTATGTGTTAGAGGTAGTTATGGCTATGGACAGGCTCTCTCGCAGCCATGGGTGCCACGCACAGGCCCACAGAGCATCTGACGGCACCCGTGGAGGTGACCTGGCATGTGGCGCCGGCCCTGGCACCTCCTTCCCTGAGCTCGGCCGCGGAGGAGGCTTCTCGCACAGCAGTGCTGGAACGGAGAAGGTCGTGGGACAAGCAATACCGCATGCTAATGAGTACGGCAGAGTCCCCGAGCACTAATGAGTAATAAAGTCCCCACAAACCAAAGAGCCCCCAAGTACTACTGAGAGCTAAATGGTCCCCAAATACTCACTTCTCTCTCGAGTCAAATTCCACTCTTTCAAACAATCCCCGTTACCTTTTACACATCAGGCTGCAGAAGGTCTCAAAGGGGCCGTTAGGGTCTATTGCATGGGAATAAAGCATGTGTCAAAAAGACTTTTTATGCCCATTTAAGAATGGCCTAAATACAGCCTGCAGTTACATGATAAGCTGCAAGGTCTCTATTGGGATAAATATTTTGTTTTTTAAATTGTCTCAACTCTTGCACACTTACAAGAGATTGGTTTTGGCTCTAAGCTAAAGTTTTGTCAAGTACATTAAAACAATATTAAAAGTCTGGCTTTTGTTCCATAAAGACTTTTAATGATTGTTCCCTTCTTTTTTTCTTTTTTTATAATGCTTATGACCAGTAAATACTGAACATATGACAGTACTGGACATTTCTGTGGCTCAGTGCATCTTACAGGATCAATATGTCTCAGAGCATGCCTGGATATCAGGTTATCCCTGCTGCGCAGGTGGGAAACCAGAGTGTTTGGAGAGGAAGCAACTTGTCCTGCATCACCCAACAAGCCATGCCAGAGCCAGAAGGCGAATGAAGGAGCAGCACTCTGCAGTGCTCTATGCATTGCAACAGACAATGTTCTTAGTCAGCTGTTAATGAAAATTGCCCTCTTTGCAAGGAAACCTGAGAGATCGCACCCATTTACCATTTCAATTAACCTTTTTTGTGAACACCCACCTAACTGGCACATGCCACAGTGTCTATTGCTGTGGCTCCCATGGTGGATTTTATGCAGACATTTGAACATCAAACAGTTGCATATTTGAACAGCTAAAGTTTTTTTTTTTTTTTCAAAGCAGACCTGTAATTCATTCAAAGATTCAGTTTCAAAGTGGCAACAGCCAAGAAATCCAGAATTCAGGCTGAGACAGGGTGTTTCTTACCATCCCGCTTTGTTCCTCCGGGTTGCAAGGAGTCTCCAGGGCAGGATAACCTCCTGACGCTGTCTTGCTGCTATCACTGGGCTTTAGGAAGTGTGTTTGCATAGTAGCAACAGAGGCCAATGCACAAAATTAATGCCATTTGAAGTTCAGTGTGTCTTGACTGTAAGGAATGCAACATTAAAAACAAAACCTAGAGCCTTCATATTGCAAAACCTATCTGCTTTGCCATTTTTTGCAGTCGTGCCAGTTCACTCATATTGGATCTTTTACCAAAGCATGACAGCTCATTTGTTTAGCTTGGGCCAGGCTTAAAGTTCTGATGAAGCCTAATCTTGTGACCTGTATTTATTTTGGCCGGGGTTGCCTTCTGCACAGACGACTTCCTATCCTTCCTAATCTTTCCCGCAGGAAAGAAGTTGGGAGTTGTGCATGGGGGAGGAAGGCAAAGGCAACCAGACACACAGTGAAAGAGAAACAAGGGCTGCATGTGTTGGTGAAGCAGGTCAAGTTCAGGGACCTTGTCTCTTAAGGGAAGGAATTAAAGGGGGAGTCAGCAGCTCTGCTGTCATCATTTGAGATGCATCAAATTCATCATAGTGCCTCAGGAATTTTAGCCGTCTGGATATATGGCTGGCTGCAATAGCAACAGCTTGAGAGCTTCACAAGGACTTAGGGATAGAAAAGTCTCCACTTGCCTCTAACTTCTCAAACCTCCCACCAAATCCAAAAAGACTTTTTCTTGTATAAACCATAGGAAAGCCCCCGGGATTTGGCACCAAAAGGCTGCTTACAGGTCCTGCCTGCAGGATCCCCTGGAGCAAGCAGCCTGGCGCAGAGCTGCTGCTTGCCCTTGCAAGGAGCTGATCTCTGTGCATGACGACAGAGGGAGCATGGACTCTTCACTAGGCACCTTAGCTGCACGCTGCTAATTAGGGAATGTGAATTCCCTCACTTCTTACCTCTATTTCTTTAGGGTCTGGTTCACCTAAGGGACAAATGCGGTATTTACAATCCAAGTGCAACCTAGGAGTGGGCTTGCGCGCATTGCACTGGCTTATGTCAGCCGTTTAGGGCCTAAACAAGCCAGCAAACAGTAATGGAGATTAGGATTTGCTGTGGGGAAGGCTCTTTCCTCTGTAAGAGAGGAGTTCATGGTGAGTAGTTATGATGAACAAGTCTAAAACTAACTCAGGAGAAGCATTTGTAAACGCTGGCTCTAGACATGATGGATTTATGAACCTCTAAAATCTCTGCTTCTTCGCATCTCACAGAACCATAGGTCATTTTTAACATGATAACTTTGATTTGCTGCACATTCTCTGAAAGCAATGAAAGTCTGGAATTGGTTCCAGTCTTTGCCTTCTGCTTAAACAGGCAGGCCAATGCCAAGGTCTCCGTGGAGAAATCTTACATAGCTCCTTTTGATGTAATTAGAGTTTAAGCTACACACAGGAAATACCTAACCTTCCCCTTTGAAATACTTGGCCTCACCTTCAATTTACTTCACAAACCCTAAACAGTAGCAGTAAGATTAAAGAAAGAGGAAAGAGAGAGGGAGAAAAGCCCGGCACACATTTTGGTGATTTTCTAAGAGGAAAAGCAGGGGCCGTTCTGCAGCATTTACTCGGCTCTGGTAGGCACAATTCACCTGAGACAACCCCAGGCTATTTTTCTGCTGGAAGCCAGATGTGTAAGCCACCAAATCACTTGATAAAAACTTCTTTCTTACCGTTTTTTGAAGTAACATGGTGAGCACAAATGTGACTTTCTAATGCAGCAGTGAGACACCAGGCGTTTTGCTGTCACTAGAAGTGCTGGTGAGCTTCACAAAATGCTTCCTTGAGCTTCAGAAATACAGCTCCAAATTCAAAGAGATACAACAATCAATCAAGCTGAGGGTACTTTCAGAGGACAAAAAGGCAGGTTTTGATATTAGTTGATGTTCTGAGTTTGTCCAATTCCCATAAGTTGAAATAAAAAATTTTGAGTAGCTGAACATATTCCTCATTTTCATTCCCATGGAAGAGAAAGCACTTAAAAGCATTCTAAGGTTAATGGGAATGTGATGAAAGAACCATTTCTGTGGAGCAGTAGTTAAGCAAATGCCTTCTTTAAATGCATTTTCCAAGTATTATAGCAGAAAAAATTTGGGATAGGGTTCAAATCTCCCTCAAACTTCTGGAAAGCAAAATGGTGAGGAAACAATCTATTGCACCGCTGTGAGGGAGCTCTAGTTTCTGGTTTGGGGTTCCCCGGCGGCTGCGCTGGGGCCGCAGGGAGCTCCCTTGTGACTGGGAAGCAGAGCGGTGCCCGTCTGCACTGGTGAGAAGTCAGCGTGCCCAGCACAGCCACCTGAAAGAGGTATTTCTGCGTGGCCTGCAGGAGTTTGTGCTATCCTCCCGAAGCTCCCCAAATTAGGCAGCCGGGGAGCTTGCTGCACCCTTAAGTAAGTCTCATGCAAATGTGCTGAGAAGTGGGTTTTGGAAATACAGTAGACGGCACCAATAGAGGGGATGCACTTTCCTGCTGGTGGGAAATAATGCATCTCAGACTTGTTCGACATAGAAATGCATTGGAGCTCTGCCAAGCTGGTGCCCCCTGGAAGCTGAGAAGCTGTTAATTACTAAACCGGCGACAGCGCTGAATCTCCCTTCCCTCCAGGCTGTCATTATGTGCCCCAAAGGGGCCTCAGATCTGCATACGGGGTTACAGCCGTGGTAAGCACATCCTGGGTGACTGCACTCGCCCTGGCAGTTACCCAGTTTGCGCATGCAGTAGCTGCGACTCCATGCACAAGCCGGTAATGGAATTACACTGGTACCTGACTGATTAATCAGTAGCACTGTGTTTTACAAAAGAGAGAAAAGCGAGAGAGAATAACTCTCTAACATCACAAATAGCTGCATATCTTCCAAGGCATTCAATTATTATTTAATTATTATTGTGGGTTTTTTTCCCTATTTACAAATATTTACATTGGATCAGATTGGTTACAAAGACTTCGATAGGCCTGCTGAAGCCACTCTGAATCTATGGAGAAAGCCCTTAAAGGCCACTGGTTTTTAAACTGTTTGAGAATAGCTTAAAGCATTCAGTGTGTTGGGCTTAGTTCTACAATAACTATATTGCAAAGTTACTTCTCAGCAAATCTGAGATCAGTAACAAAAAACCTTAAAAAGGCTTCAGTACAGATATACATTTCCAAACTGATGGCTCCAGTTCAGCGAGGCTCATGTTTTGTGCAGAGCCCACGCTGAAGTCTGGCGTGTGATTTGCTGAATCAAGACCTTAAAGTGGGAGCTATCTTATTCGGTCAGTAAGCGGTTGTTTGGCCAGGCATTGAATTGTAAATGACATTGGAAAAAAACGATTCCTGATCTCTCCAGGCGATTTGCTCTTGCCGCCCCCTGCCCCCCCGGCGCTCCCGCTGCGTCTCCCACCCGCAGGTGAGGGCTCGGCAGCTCGAATCGATGGCGGTCGCCAGGCCGCGCGTGACAGCGGACAAGCTCCTCCCGACCCTTCACCTTTCTGCCACGGGAAAATGCCGGGAGAGTCATTTCCCCTGTTTTCAGGAGCAAACAGCAGTAGTTTCACATCACAGGGAAGTTATGTTAAGTCCAGCCTAATGGGCTCTTACCCCATCACAGCAAGTACACCTTTCTGCAGTGGAGTTACTCAGTTATGCAGACCAGCAGGCTCCGCTGGCGAGTAGTTCTCAAGAGGATTCATCATGCGATGAAGAAAATAAGACAGGAGTTTTGCATTCCTGCTGACTTCGCTTTTAACTCATGCGCCCTTGCAGGCGCTGGGAAGAGCAGGCAGCAAGAAAGGCCGTGGCGAGACACTGATCAAGCCGCGTTAGCGAGCAGGAATCAAACAGCAGCAAAGCAAATAAAAAGGCTGCCTGCAGGCGGCCGGGGCCGGGGCCGTGCGCGCCTGCCTGTTTGCATTCGCCGGGCCCCCGCTCCTGCCGTTGCCGCGCTGCGCTCGCAGGGAGCCGCGGCTCAGCGACGGATGGCTGCTGGCGGGACCCCTTGTACGGCTAACGGGGCGAAAGCCTGAGGCACCGTCCTGCTCACTTCCCTAGCGCCGAGGTGTGCTGTGCCCAGCTTTTGGATCGTGCACCGGAGCCAGGTTACGTTTGCAAAGTGTATGTGTGTCCAGCTAGTCACACAGCAGCGAGGTTTTGCAGCTCCCTCCATCTCAGGAGACAGGCGGGATCCACAGCTGGAGCCCCAGAGGAGAAGGCAAGGGCTGCTTTATCGACTGTCTATCGATCACTGACAGTTTGGCCTGTGCAGTGTGTATCTGGAGAAAGGCAGAACTATTGCTTGCTTGAGAGTATTTCCAGCACACGTTTGCATGTAGTTAGGAAGCGGTGAGGATGCCCAAGCATTGAATCACCTATAAAAGCCACCAGCCAGTTTCCCCGGCTGATGCCAGCACCGAATACTGGTTCTCACCTTTGGAAGAGTCTCTGCAAATCAGGCACCCGCTTTGCAGCTCCACACACAAGCAGTGTGTGTACAAAAGGGCACAAAAGCTTAGCTGCACTAACGCATTCATTAGCAAACCATCCTAATCTGGGGAAGGGAAGAGGCAATGTAACCCTGATCCCAGCACCAGCGGCCACCGATGAGATCCTGGCTGCCCCGCCTCCCCTCTGAGATGGACATGCTACCCACCAGTGTCACCATCCTCTGGCCAGTATGGCCAGCTCTCTGCAAAGCCCCCGGTGTTTAACTTAGTGACCTTGGCCTACCGAATATCCATCAGGGAGTATCAAGGTGTGTTGACTCCACAGGGCCTAATTCCTCTCCCGCTCCATCCCCAGGACTCCTGCCGGCTGCAACAGCGACTGTGCGGAGCAACGACAGCCCAGCCCGGAGCGCTGGGGCTCCGCCGCCCGCTCGCCGCGCAGAGCGCGTCGTGCTTCTGAAGAGTGACAAATTGCCAGGAAGGGCCCCCCACGTCCCCGGCTCCGCCGCACACAGCAGAATTCCCCCGTGTCGCATTAACAGCTAATAAAACAATAGAGCTTTTAGTGGCGGACTTCAAAGGCATCTCGGGCAGATGAATGAATTTAGCATTTCTTCACTTACTGTCAGCACGGGGAGAGAAGGGCAGGCTGAGGTCGAAGGCTGCAGCAGGCAGCGGCAAGCAAATACAGCCTGGTATTTGGGCTACTGCAGAAAAATCAGCATTAAATCAGTTGGCAAGTACCAGATTTTTCTTCTTCTTTATCACTGCTCATCCACTTTTGTTGTTTGTTGTTTCCTTTTTCTCATGTCCTACATGACCACTATAAAAACGTCATTAAAAAAATAGTTGCACCTAAACCACAGGTCCACTTACCAACAGCTTGTAGCATTGAAGACATCTTTAGGAAGCCTGGCCCAAACTCAAGCAAATGTAATTATTTTCAGACATAGCAACACAACCGTATTTTGGTAAATGTGCCTTGAGGTCCCGCAGCTAATCGGCAACGATGTGTCTGTCTACACAATGATTTCTGCAAACCATTAGTTCAGTGTCATATGCAGTTACAATAAACATCTATACGCGTTAATCTTTGAATTGTGCAGCAATGGAGAACCTGCCTTTTAGGAGCTGGAGAAGGAAGTGTGAGATAGCAGGGAAAGCAGAGAGAGCGCTATCTGTCTCAGCTAGCGCAGGGAGGAGGTGCACAAAATGCCGGGATTTGCACCGATGTGGTAGTGGGCCAAGCACTGCAGTGCCCCGTCACAGCGCCGGAGGGAGGAGGCTGTGGGACCTGCCCAGGGCTCCTCGGAGGCTGGCTCTGAGGAGAAACCAGCCAGAGAAACAGCTGGAAACCAGCCGTGTTTTAGATAGTCCCTTGTATTTTGGTCTCAACCTGGACCCCAACAGCCAGGCGCATCTCCCCCGATGCACCGGTGTGACAGGCAGATACCCCACGGGCAGAGTGGCAGGCTGCACTTTTGGGTGTCCAGTTCGCAGTGTGGACCAGACAGTCTGGAAAAGGCTCACGCTGCCCCTTGCAAGAGCAGAGCAGGGAGGCAATAGCTCGGATCACAGCGCGTTGGTTCTGTGTACAGGGGACGCCGCACCGTACGTGCCGTAGGTGCTAGGACGGTATAATATGGCTTGATTTGGTGTAATGACTGCCATAAGACCACAGCGCGCATAGATCAGCCATGTCAGGTGAGACAGTAGGATGGAGGAATGGTTACTGCTGTCTCACTTTATCAGTAGAGAAAACTTTATAGCGTACAAAGACCCTCCAGGAACTTGCTCCCACAGAGCAAGGAGAAAGCTCAACTGACCAGCATAAATTGCAGCTGCGATGGGGATGTTTACTGGTGAAGAAGTTAGGCAAAGATCTCAGCTCTCCACAGCTGCAGCAAGCTAAGTCGTACCATGGATGGAGCCTAAAGGGCAGCTTGGAAAACACTGAAGATGGAAGAGATCTTAAACAGCTGAAGCACCATTTTGTAAAACTGCTACATAGAAGAACTGCAACAAGCACCGTAGCTCAGTTTTTTTCTTATATTTCTCCTCCATTTTCCAGCCAAATCTTATTAAGTCACAGCTTTTCCTACCACAAAGTATCTGCAGAAGGAACAAGACAAAATCTCTGACTGTTCTGTGTGTGTTTTCTTTAGTCTTATGGAGGTACATGATACCCAAAACAACAGGAATGATTTATCCTAACTTTTGGAGCTGACATATTTCAGCCTCTCGAATGCCATCATCTATATTCTACATCGCTTTCAGGTCCAGCCCAAATGTTTTGTTCTGGAAAACAACTTTAAAGGTTTCAGTCCTTTCGGTCGTGCTCCATTTGGCCGTCCTACAAAACGAGCGCGTAGAGGACGCTTTCCAAGCACGCCCCAGGGCCGCGCTGCGCAGGATTTGCGTGCCGCCCGCTCGCGTGGTGCTGGGGCATTGCTCAAAAGCGGCGCGCTCGCAGGCGGGGAGGGAGCAGCCTTCCGACGGCGGAGCCGGCAAGGGTCTCTGAGAAGCAGCCCCTTCCAAGAGCGGCCTTTGTTCAGCGCTAGCCGTCGCTTGCTCCAGTCAGCCGCTCTCCCTGCTTGCTTGTAATTTATTCCTTCTAGAAGTCTTGCCTTAGGCTAGTAGAAAATTAAAACAAGGAGCCAGATTTTCTTTTTTTTTTTCCTCACTTTTACTCTTTCATCAAGAACAGTGAAAATTTGGCACAGTTGAACATTTTGTTCAGCTCTTTCTTTCAGTCTTTGAAGTCCCCTAAAGCCTTGGTAGGAGTCTAGGCTTCCACTCACATCTGCTTTCTATGAAGCCATTTACCGCACTTTATTTGTGCCATATTAGATTTTTCAGGACAGGGACAGAACTAACGAAGCATTTACATTCCTGGGAAAGTGGCATATACACAACTACCACATTACTCCAATAGAAACAAACTACAAATGACATATATCAAGTTCTCAAGAAATCAGCCATCTTGCACTACAAGGCAGGGTCCAGAGCAGCTTGTTACTTTGTGAAAATGTTTATTTTTCAGTAAAAATTAAATGCCAGTTAAAATTAAATGCTGACAGTGCAGCTGCAGTTGACACAGTTTTCAAGAAGTGCTCAAGTCACCTCAAAGGAAATGAAAGAAAACATCTTAATAAAGGGAGAGCTTGGGTAAAGCCTAAGGAAGACAAATCATGGCTGAAGGGAAGTTGCATCAGAGATGCTATCAGTGACACAGAGCACTGTCAACAAGCTAATGGCATCATGCTGCTAAATAGCTGCTAAGGCATTTCTTTTGCAAGCAGAAGACTAATCCCACAACAATGCCTCATTCCAGGGACTTTATTGCTATCAGACCATGCAAAGGGTGTTGATTGAATCTCTTTATCAGATGGATGCCGGTAAACTGTAGGGACTATTGATCATCCTGTGGTTTTCTATTTTGTATTTCTCTATTTCATAATAATAATAATAAAAAAACCCTAAGAAATATTTGTCCATTCCTCATATTGAGAATGCCGTTGGGATTGTCTAAGTCATAGGTGATAAACTAGCAGCTGAGAAAAATATGCCTTGGAGGAGTCAACATCAAGAGCCCAGCAAGCTCATTCTTTGAGCACAATCTCAAATGGTCCTCTGAACTTAAAGATGAGGAGTTTGTTAAAAAGCCAGCTGGAGCTTTTAAAGTTCATCAGAAGATTGCCTATATGAATTCAGCACAGCTCCAATCACTGAAGCTCACGGACTAAAACATTTTTCAGAACCCAGTTGTTTGCCATTCAGGCAAAAGACCAAATCACAACCAAATGACAAAGTGTGAAACATTTACTTACATCAATTCAGGCTTTGGAGGAAAAGGGCACTTACTGATTGCGTGATCACAGGGGTTGCTCATCAGACAAAAACATTTATAATATTGCCTCACATTATGTAGGTCAGAAATGGCCAGGTCAGGCTCTCATATGCTGTTTTGAGCAACCATGTACCTGATTTTGATATCTAAACAGAAGAAGACAGTTTTGAAAATCATGTCCCATATATAACTATGAATAGCTACAAGAAGGTGATGAACAGCACAACCTCCTACCTCAGTTTCTCTCAGCATTTAAAACTGAGAGGATAAAGTGTCCCTGTAAGTTATTTACTATATCCTGTCACTCAGAGGTCTGCTCATATCCAGATACAGGAGAATTATTGCAGGGTGTGATGGACAGAGGGTGCACGCGTGCCACTGCCCAGGCTGTGCTGAGTTTCCTGCGCTCCCCGCTGCACGCTACTGGTGCCTCAATTTCCCAGGCTTCCTTCCCTCCTTTCTGGAACACTTTTCTTCCTAAAGATTTTTGTTTCTCCATTTCCTTGCATGAAAAATATTTTTAAAGATAGAGGGGGTTGAAGTAACCCATTAGACAACCACTGTGATCCCCAAAAGATGACCACCCCTTTCCTTTTGCCTACACAAAACACATCGCCCTTCTATCACACGAAGTATTGCGTACCTATACACCACCTTCCTCCCAGTCACACATCTTTGGTATTGTACCGCACATCGCTGGCAGAAATATTGAGGCTTGGGTCAGATGCTTAAATGTAGCATGGATCCTGAAGGGCTCTCTTACCCGGGGAGGAAATCAAACGCCATGTTCAGGTCTCCACTGTCCCTACAGACGAAGCCCCTGCCAGGAGGCACTTGCAGTCACTGGAACAGGGACTGTGGTGGGTGTCAAGAGGTAGAGGGCTCACAAAAGGGATGCTTTTCTTCTGCTGTTCTAGTGATCTGAATTATTTCATGATGGCAAAAACTAGGAGAGGAAAAAACCACAGCACTATGGTAAAAAAAAGAAAAACATGATTTTAAAAAGTGCTGTGCCAGGTAAAACTCCTCTGCTTTGTTATTATGAGAGTTTCCAGTATTGATAATTTCTCCTAGTTGCTGGTTTGTAAGTCACTTCTGAGTAGAAAATTCAATTACACGGGCCAAGTCAACAATAAAGTTTTTCCTGGCAACAGTTCATTTTGCCAGTGGAAACATTTTTCCCCCTTCTTCTTTTCTGGATTCAACTCTGCAAAGTTGCTAAATTCTTCCAGATCTCTGGTCTGATGTGATCATAAATATCCTGATTGTATTCCACTGATTGACAGACTGGGGATGGATTAAGTGGGGATTACAGCCTGGAATGATCAAAATGTGCTTTCATGGTCAGTAACTCTGCAATAAGTCATAGTTCTAATGTACATTAACTATATAATCTAATTAACATGGCTGTTTATGTATTTAATCTTATTCTTAAAACTTTTTAATAAAAGAGGTTTTAAGAAGAATTATATGTTGTTTAAAATGTAAGAACCTGTTCTTTGAATGTACAGTAGTTCATCTTTTGCACTGTCACTATTAATAAGATGACTAATAACACTATCTCGTGCAATTAAAATGTGACTTTTGCAGTATAATGGGCCTAATTCTGCCCTCATCTGTATGTGAGTAAAGCAAAGTTTTCTCTATTTCATTCAAAGTTACTTTGGATATACTTTTTAGTAACTCAGGGTAGAATTTAGCTCATTAGGATTAAAAAAAAACTACCTTTTTAATGAATTGAGACTATTAAATCCATATACAGGCATCTAACTAAAAGCATCTGAATTTTCTAAGGTCCTCAGCACTCACAGCTCTCAAGGCTGTCATTATTTACTGAATCAGAGCTGCAGGAATTAGTCTTATGGGTACAAACCTTAACTGTTTTACTGCACAGGTTCACATATACATGCTACATACCTAATGATATCAAACTAAATGAAACAATTCATCAAGGTAAAAATCCAAACCATAGCAATGTGTTCAGCAGCTGCACTTGTGAATATAAAGAGAGCTGGCTATTTGATTGCGAGGTCAAGGAATTACAGTAGAGTTGTTTTGCAGTTGTCCATAAAAATTGAAATCTGAAACGAGCAAATATTTTGCAGGACTGTGGATTCTCTGCTGTCTCCAATCCACCCGGCCTTGCAATCATGTCCCAGAGCTGTGACTCGTGCGCATTTTTAACTTTGAGAAGACTCTGGAAGATTTTGCATTTTCACTTGCTTTTGTGCCTGTTGGAACTGTAAAATGTCCCTGAACCTGATGTTCTCCCTAGACTGAGCTACAGCAGGGGACAGGGGCATTACAAACCACGCCAGGCACAGTTTGAGCCTACAGCTTTGACTCAGAGAGCTCAAGCAGGCATCTGAGGTCCATTGGGCTATTTCAGGATGCCACACTTGGGGGCTTAGATGATGAGGTAACTGGCAAGTTAAGTGCAGTGTGCAAATATTGCTGAGCAATGCTAATACCGCGGCCTGAGTGTGACCTGGGTGGAGGATCAGGCAGCACGGGCAGGAGACAGCAGCTGAGGACTGATGGGGGCCAAGGCGAGAGGGAGCACGAGCACGTCTCCTGCCACGTTCTCGCTCGTACCCATGCTGTCTCCTCCCTCCACACTGTGGCCATCCTTCTGGCCTGCTTCTTACAGCTTATTCCTGGCCTGGGACCTTTCAAAAGAAAAGGAGCTGAAAAGTCTCAGCGTGCTCAGCTGTTGGCCTCCAATGTCCCTGCTGCTCTCCTAATTAGAAAATACACCCGAGAGGCTGCTTGTTCTGGCACGCGGACACTGCTAAGCCGGGAACAGGGCTGACACCACCAGACTCTGGCTTTGGACCTCAGCTAGAGATCAGAGGGGGGTTCAGTCCTCCACTCGTCCAACACCTGGCCTCCTGATACAGAACGTAACTCTTCCGAGCTGTGACCAGCAGTCAGGTGATAATGGCTTTCATTACTACCGACCTTGCGCCGGAGTCAGTCCATCAGCTCAGGGACAAAACGCACTTCATCGTACTGCCAGTCCTCCCAACCACACAGAAAGCTCTACTAAAGAGTCTCTTAAATGAAGCAGGAATGTTTCAATTTAAAGGAATTAGAAGCATCTTTAAAATGTGACGGTTCCCATCATATAAAGTCCCCGCACAGTGCACTGCCCGACAAGCCTGATTATTCCCCAGCTGTACAGGGGCTTAGAAAATATGTCAAGCACTCAAATCATTTTAGATCCTGCTGCACTGTACATACCCAAAATCCAAATAGGGTTCACATTTGAGGCCTTATAAAAACTTGAATGTGCTCCAATAATTTAAATCACTCAGTGAGGTTTAGAGTGATTTAAAACCATTGGAACTCTTCACGTTTGGTGTGCACGGGCTCCAGCTTGGACGAGAATCAAGGCATGTTCTAGCATGGCAACTCCAGGCATATTGAATCAATTTCAGCATGTAAAAATAATTAACAATGATAAAAATACATTAATAATGCTATAATTATAAGGCCAGACCAAATTTTCAGCCTGAAGGGGAAAAAAATGGTTGCAGAAATTCAACAAGTTTGGTGAACAGCTTGAACTAGGAGTAATGAGAGATTTCAGTGACAGGAAAATAAATGGAGGCAAACCAAGTGTAAGGAGCAAAGGAAGATCACATTTGTCAGTAGTTAAAAAGTTTTACTGGCCTGAGTTGCAGGTCTTGCTAAATTCCCTCCTGGAGCAGTGCCAGCATAGCATTGCTAGGCCAAGGGATCAGAAATAGTTTAAGGTCCAAGATCTTGCAAACCATCAGAACTAAAATCAAATGTTATATATCATTGAAGTGGCACATAAATCTCTACTTTCTAGTAGCATATAGTAGGAGAGCCAAATTTAACACCTGTCTGGAGAGGATGCGACTCTGTCTGACGAGTGCTTGTCTGGAGCTTCCCAGAACTTGCTCAATCTCCCCAGGAGTGGTTGAGGGGAAAGCCCCAAGGGGACAGGATCCTGGCGCAGCATGCTGCTGGCTCGTCCTGTATTCCTCAGGAGCCTCCCAGTATCTGGATACAGCAGCTTCCAGCCTGGAATAACACCAGGAAATGTCCAAGGCAGTGGGGATGAATGCCAGCAGGGCAACATTAACATCCAACTGGTTTTGTCACATCAAATCACTGATTTTTATTTTGGTTAACGGTCCAGGATGGTTCTTATTTCATCAAGGCTGATTCACCCATCCCAACTTGTTTTACACTCAACTGTTATCCACATGCCTCCCTGAGTCTTTCAATAATACCACCCCAGCCAGCAGAAAAATATGTAAAATAAACTAGTGGCATGAAGCCTGCCCAAAGTAAGGGGAAAGAATATGTAAAATATAATGTATTTTCCAGTGCACCTGGTGGGGAGAAGAGGAATAGGCCTAGATAGGCAATGTCCTCTTTTGTAGAGAAAAGATGAATTAATTTTAATTCCCATAAGAGAAGATGGAGAGGTTTTTCTCCTATCACTCCTGTTAAAGTGAGTTCCTGGTGCAGAAGATAGGGACTCTGCTACCAGAGCTGCTAGCAGAAAAATAAAGCCTAATCTGTGTCCTGATAGTCACAATTCTGCTGTGATTTTGAAATGAATCTTTTACTTTGGCTTGAATACCCATCTCGTTCTCAGCGAAATACAATAGAATTCAGGACAATTGCAACCAAGAGAGAGTGCTGTGAAAAAGGCCTCTAAACTCTTTACTATCTTTAATCATGAAAATAATTCAGTTGCTGCAAACCTGATATTCACAGCTGGGGCCCAAGGACCTTGCAATTCACAAAAGCACCAAAGGGATCCATAAAAAATGGCTGGCCATGAGGAATTTACACTTGTCTTTTAAGGGGAGCAAAAATGTGACTATAGCAATTTAGAGGAGTTTATGCATTTGGACCTTAGAGAGATTTAAATCACTAAAAAGATGCAGTGGTGCATTAGTGAGCCTCAAGTCAACATGAAAAGCAAAAAAATATATATATATGTATGTGTGGCAGAAGCCTTTCTGGGCTGAGGAAAGCCGCTCTGCTCTGCCCGCAGGAGGGACCCCCAAATCAGCTCTGCCATGGGCTTCGATCCACCGGAGCTGGACCACCCAGGCCCCGCAGCTGAGCTGCATCCCGGCTCTCCCGTGCCCCGTGCCCCAGCGCGGGACGAAGCCCCAGCGGGCGCCCGGCACGAGCGGGAGCCCTCTGGGCGCGGAGGCAGCCTGTGCAGGAGGCCCTGGAGGGAAAGCGCTCACCAAGGGCCCCAGGGAAGGCTGGGGTCTTTGAGAGAGAGCAACAAGCCCAGACCTCCCGGCATGCAGGACTAATTGCAAAACCCATCTCCCCGACCTATGCTTCCCTCTCTAAGCCCTTCTCTGTTTCTCATATTCACTTTCTAATTCTGTTCAAGCATTTTAATCCCAGCTACCAGCAGGAAAAAGAAGTAAGAACTTCAGTTATTTGGAAATGATGCTAGTGAAAATATAAAAACACAGTGAAGGAATTGCTGCTTTTTTTGGTCTGCGAGAAGTGCCATCCCCAAGGCACCCGGCCTGGGCTCCACGTGTTGCCCTCCGCCGGCTGGAGGAGACGCTGCCTCGCTCTGCGGCACGGCGACTGGCCAAGCCGCCCTCCCCGGCGTCACACATCTGTTAGGGTACGGTCACATGCTGCTTTCTGGCAGGCTGCAAGAGTTTGGGACGTTCTGCTTCTGCTGCTCGCGGGAGGACACGGCTATCCCGTCGGCGGCGGAGCTCCTCACTGCTCCCGTGAGGGCGCAGTCTGCGTGGTATCTGGAGAAAACCAGAGTCAAGGAAAAACCAGCAAATGCCAAGAGACACACGACACTGACAGCAGCCACTGGCTCTAGAACGGCACACGCGCCGAGGCTCGCCGTGCCTGGACTCCACGTTTCCAGGGCAGCGGGCCACGCTGCTAACGCTGCAGTCCTGGGAAAAACCCCTCCGGCTTTGCTGACTGCTCATGCTTCCAGTCTCAGGAGCAAGTATTGGGGAAAGCACTTTTTTGCTTCAGCGTTGGGTGTATGATTTATTTTCCTTGCCTCAGTACCCTCAGGGTGGTTGTTGGCTGCAGTAGATGGTGGGTTTTATTTTTCTAGCCTGTTGTACCCCTCTTGGGAGAAGTTGTTACAGTTGTAGTTGTATTTTTCCAGCTTTTCCAAGCTTACCAACTCCCCAGGGTGCTATTTGCCTGAGTGGTTTGGTACAGTTTTATTTTTATAATAACTATTACACTTTTTAATTTTATTTTTGTATGTTAATTAAATATGTTTTAATCACAATGCAGATGCAGTGGCAGAGGCCAAGAAAAATACATAAACAAGAAGAGAATCCAAACATATATTTGCCCAGCATGGTACAGAAAAACTTTCCAAACCCAAGTTCAATCTAGCCCAATCCTGGATCTCTACATTAAAAATTTAACGACACAACTCAACCACCAGCAGTATACTCTGAAGTCCACGGCAATCTTTTTGCTTGGATTATGAAGGAGGAAGATAAAACACCTAGACAGCAGCTAGTCTGCATGTACATGAGAAATTCTGAAACGTGGCATTTGCAAGAACCCATCAGCTCTGCCCACCCCACATTCACACCAGTCCTCAAATCCAAGAAAATACCCTGCACATGAGGTAGGCCACGGACTCTGCTAACAAGGCAAACATTCCCCCACTGCAGCGCAGACCTTATAAATATAGGCTACATAAATAGCCTGTATGTTGTGCTACATAAATAGAGAACACCAACCATAATGTGCTGGCTCTGAGCACATTGCTGCTGGGGATTTGAGCTTTTCTCTCGAGTTACATTTATTGCCTGCGAGTTGTAGGTTGCCTCTCATTTGGTCTCTTTGTAGCTCTGGCATCACCTATCCATTGCTTGTATCTAGCAGAAGGCAGGAGTCCTTGAGATCTTTGCTCAGCTGGCCCACCACGGCTTCTTGGTCCTAATTAAATGGACCAAGTATCACAGACCGGAGACCTGGGGCAGGGAGGGAATTGTCATTTCACTCTCTTAATGAAAAGGTTCTTTTTTTGTACAGCAAAAATGCAACTCATTTCTCATCCATGGGCCTAGATACCCCTGAGGGTACAGTTCAGCTTCTCCCAGCCCATATTTGCCCCTGGAAAATAGAAGAGGAATCAACTTTTTCCCCCTGTGCACATGCAGTAGAAAGCAAGCAGAGACTGCTGACATCTGGAGGGACACGTCCTTGCCTAGCTTTGTCAAAGTCATCTCTTTAAAGTGCTAACGTTGTACAATTCTTGCCATGCCTGAGAAAGAGAAAAGTGAGATTTAATTTAAAATGAGAGATATTAGAAGGGAAGGCTGCAGGTAATGAGGTGATGGCATTTCTCTGGCCAGGCTCCAAGAGGGCAGGAAAAGAAAACAAGCTAGATGCATTATATCCTACATACCTTGGCAGCCCAACAAAGCGATGCTCACGTAGGGCTCGCTCATGAACAAAGCAATTAATGACAAGGAAGTGGCATGAGCTGCAGCGCAAGGAGCGCTGTAAGAAATTGGGCTGAAGTTTATTCATAGCACAGGAGAGGCAAGGCTGTAAAAAAGTCTGACAGCAGTATGTACTTAAAAGGTCAAACACTAGACACACAGTGAAAGCAATACAAATATTTCTTTGGAGATCCCTTGCGTGATCTTTTGCGCACCTGTCACTGGGGACAGATTCATCCAAACTCTGTGTCTAGCCCATGGAACAGCTTAGATACAATGATGTATGACATGGCAAAGAGATGGACAGCAAGCTACTGTGATTTTTTTAAACATTTAATGAAGATGTGATTTTGTTAGTGTCTACGTTTATCAAAATCATGTCAATTAAAGGCTGGGGATGGAGGTGGTTCTTATTATTATTACTCAAAGTGCTTCAGATGTCTTCTCGTGTTCGAGAAACTCCAATTCTAACAAATGAGTCCAACCTTTGGATTTAAAGCTGGGCAGAAAAACCATCAAAGCAGTTTGTCTTCAGAAAATGCATTTTAATTAAAACATATTGTTTCATGGTGTCACAAAGAAGATTCAAAGAATATATTCAAGAACCTTTGTTTGGAAATGTTTTTTTAATGTGTTCTCACAGTAAAAGTTTCTGAATGTTTCTGTTTATTTTCCTTTTGTGGGGAAAAAAACCCACCAGTGCTTACTTCAAATACAGATTGGATATTTTAAATATCAGCATTTCCTCTTCAACAGAAATTTGGGCCTGTCAAATTTACCAGGTAGTTTCTGCCAACTCCCTAGCCCTGCACTCTACAGGAGGTTTGCGCAGATTCGTACAACCATGCTAAAGAGAGGGCAGGAGACTGAGGGCAACTTTCACGTTGAAATAATTCCATGCTGCTTCACAGAATTTGGGACCATACACTGAAGTCTTCCTTCAGGCCTTGCTTGGATGCTTTCCCTGAATTAAATGAAAGTTTTCTCCGAAGAACTTCACGTTGGCACCCCCATGACTGACAATCCTGAACTGCTTGAGTGAAAGCATTCAAAATTACAAAAGAAAGGGGCAAAATCTCTGAACTCAGGCAACCTTGCACACCCTTCCACCAAAAGCTAACCCTTCCGCAGAAATACCCACATCCACTTACCATGTGATGAACTTGCCAGTTTTCTGGTAAATACTTTTTCTGGCAATTTATAGCAATTTGATTACAGTAATTCCAAACAGGCATCAGCTCCTCTGCTCTTGTAATTAGTCTAAAAGGACAACAACGAGGCTCAGCTGCTTGGCTGCCAAGCAGAAAGGTCACATTACTGACCCCCATTTTGGGGTATCGGTTACAGCTACCTCAGCACTCCCTGCTGCCTGCTGCAGTTGTCTGTCTGCTAAATATAGCTGCTCTCAGTCTCAGGATATTCTCACCCTGTATACAATGCCAGCATGCTTCATCACTCCCCCAAAAAAGCATATCAGAGGATTTTGGTAGTATTTATCATTATAAGTTACAGCCTGTGTGCTATCTTATTTATTGAGTGTTGACAGAGACTTTGATGCTGGTGGTACACTCAAGTAAACGCAGCGCGGTTTAAACTATTTTAACTTGAAATAGTGAAGTTGAGCCATGTGAATTGGCCCAAACAAAGCTGGAGGAATGGCTTTGGCTAAAATCTCAGCAAGTAGCTTTGAACAGAAAAATAAGGTTCATGGGTACAAGCTACACGGAAGGTTGTTCTACATTTATTTCAATCATGTGAGCACAGACTGGAACGTGCAGTTCAGAGAGACAAGGCGAAGAAATGTGAGGTTCAGAAACGAGACTTAGACAGTTCTTCATGGAAGCAAATCAGACATTGCCCCATCAGCCTGCCCATCTCTCCAGTGCAGCGGATGAATTGACAAAGCCAACCCTACAGCTGCATTCTGGCTTACCCTAATTTTACACAAAGTATGCTGTTCACAGGGAACTCTTGGCTGTCTGGTTGTTGGGAAGTCACAGTACAAGAGCAGGAGGCAGACCCATCTTTCCTGAGGGAAAAATGGTGTTACGTGGAGCATCCCATGGTCTGTGGCAGCCAGCGTCTTAGCAACGCTGTCCTCCCAGGTGGCACGCTCCGCCTGGCCCTCCTGGGACACTAGCAGGAATATATAAAGAACCTGCCCTTAGAGGACCCCCATCTTTGACTAGCAGCAAAGGGGCTCCCTCAGCTCACAACGTTATCTGCGGAGATCACCCTGTAAAGATAAACAGTAACCGATTTTGCTGCCCATTCTGACTGAGAGTAAGGTTGGATTTGGGGAACAGAGATAAAAGTCTTTCAAAATATACGAGGGATAAGTGAGAAATTTTGGCTTGCACAAGGCATTTTTGACATTCCCACATGTCTCAAATGTCCACAGTTTAAACGCAAACAAAATCTGCAGAGATTAAAAGAACATTGACCCTATATTCTTCTTGCCTTTCTTTTCGAAAAAGAAGCAAGAAGCCACACACACCCTCCCAGGCACACACACTTGCCCAGCACCCTGGCCCAGGCGCTTTTCATCCATGGGGGTGAAAGTCTCAGCATAGCAGTGAGCAAGTGCAGTCAGGGAAGAGTTGAACAAACACCACACCTGATTTTCCACTGGGCTCTTAAGGCCCTGAACAAAAGCCTGGATCCAAATCCTCCTCAACTTTGGGGCATTTGAAATCTGGACCCAGATGTGAAGTTTGTGGTTGGACTTCCAACTCCAGGGTTTCAGTTCGGAGTTGAGTTCATAAACACTTCTGCCATGGACTTCCTCTGCTCTACTCTGCTCTGCCATGAATCAAAAGCTACTTCTTGAAATTAAGTTAGACCTGACCACAAGTGGGATTAGTTTACTCATGTAACCAGCCATATCTTTTTATTTTTTTCGTTTCTGGGTAAAATATACACTTAGAGACAGTGGTTCATACACAGGCGCCTGGTGCAGACAGCACTAGAGTAAAGGTTGGCAGTGCAACGCTAGAGGAGGGAGAGAGCAAACAGGATGAAGAAGCACACAAACAGAAAGTGCTTGGAAGTGGATGCAAAAATTCATCTGCCTCTTCTGCCAAGTGGTTACTGGCATCAGAGTGCAAGTGCTTGCAGCAAACTCGCGCTGCAGCCCCCAGTGCTTGTTTTAAGCCCTGCACACATCCACTCCATAATGCTCTCGCTTGTGATCTCCTCACTGAAAATTCAACTCCTGAGTTTTATTTTCTGCTCAGAATAGATAGAAGTCTATGAAATAATAAATTTTAACATAAATTCAGAAAAGCTGC
Source organism: Rhea pennata (assembly GCF_028389875.1). Taxonomy (NCBI): domain Eukaryota; kingdom Metazoa; phylum Chordata; class Aves; order Rheiformes; family Rheidae; genus Rhea; species Rhea pennata. The sequence continues at coordinate 7,932,282 of NC_084678.1, forward strand.
CTGTGGAGTTGCAATAGTAGAACTGCAAGCCTGCACATCCAGGCTCTAAATGTATTGCTTTAAAACCTACTGCAAGGCTTTCCTGCTGCTCGCCATAGGGAGCCCAGGAGCCCAAAGGCATTTGGGCATGGGTTTGGGGAGGCCAGGAGGTGAGGCTATGAGCATGCTTCTCCCTGACTTTTTGCTGCTGATGGACCTATTCCTGCATTACAAATTCCCCAGACATGGAGGAGTCACTGGCAGAAGGTTTAACAAGCACTTTCTTCTTTGCTGATCAGGTTCATGACATGATATCTTTTTAATTTTAAAATCTGTTAAGTAGACACCTCACTGCCTACAATTAATAAAACCAGTCGGTGACTTTCTTCTAGGATCCAATACACTCATTGCATGTTTCAGGATGACTTTTAATTACTACGAGTATGGAGTACTATCTTCTATTCACAGGTGAAAACAGGAAAAATGAACTGATGGGGAGGGGAAGCAATCAACTGTAAACCATCATCCAGTTCATCAGCAGAATTTTCACTAACCCTTTGCATATTCAGTGCTTTAGGGGTTAATAGTGTCTCTTAGAAAGCAAAAGATTTCCAGCTGTAACTGGATCCTTTGTATGTGCTTTCCGCTATAGGAATCAACTTAGCATTGACATCCTCGTAAAAATTTCCATTAGATTGAGGACTGAATGCCCACTAAGGTTCTGTGTGGTTTTGCAATTGATTCACTGAATGAAATCTTATCTAAAATCTTTTTATTTTATGCTATTATGGGCACAGGGGAAAATGGTGATGTAAAAATTTTCACTGCTTTGTTAATGCACAGTGCCTCTTGGAAATGGCCTTCAGGTTACCTAAAAAGATTGCCATTTCTATTTCCCACTATTTTGTTTCATATTACCAGTAATTGAAAAATGTTTCATTTGTTACAAAGTTACATATTGACACGTTGAATTGAATTCAGAGCCTTTATCTTTAATCTTCTTATTATCTAACTTCAGGCAGAGGTTCATGCTATCTAGTGGGAAAAAACCACCATGCGTCAGCTTGCATTTTTTCAGCAAGACATAATTTTCACAAAACTCATGTAAAGCTGTTCTTAAAGATCTGAAGAGCAGCCTAGCTGCCTGGAAGCTACAAATCAGACATTGCACTGCTAGTGTCCCTGCAGCGCTCTTCCTCTGTCACTAGATCTCCAGAGAAAACACAGGAATGGCTTAGAATATTGCTTGCAAAATTATCAGATCTTTTTCTTTTTTAAAATGATGCCCAAGCAGTATGAAAATAAGAGGATACATTACATTTAAAATAATCTCCCTGTACATAATCCAGTTTTAGAGTTGCTGGATTAAAAGTTTTTGATAGCACTATAGCAACAGCTCAGATGTCTTTGTATGAGTCCATTCCATTTATCATGGCTTAAATTGGTTAAATAAATTCTCTCTTCCCCCAACTGCTACCCCACCTGATGCCCAAAACTGAAGGCTTGCCTAGTTGGAGGCCAGAGCTCCCTGTCCTGCATTGCTGCTTTGGCAGTAATATGCTTCCTGAGTGGATGTGATTGTATAACTTATAGAATTTATATCTTCTATATATTCTAGTGCATCCTAACTCAAAAACTTTCTTTGCAATGCAATGCAATGCTGCCACCAGTCCCAGTTGCACCCAATGGCAGAGTATCTCGGCCCAATCAAGGAAAAGGAAAAATTAAGAGCAGGGCTGCCTCTTCTTTGCTTAAAATCTGCAGGGATATTATGGGTTAGCTACTACATCCTTTCCTGCTTTACATGCTGTGAAGAATAATCTCCCAACCCAAATACGGCAGCTGAAGCCAGAATGAAGGCTGAAGCAAGGAATTATCACCAGCCTCACCAGCAACGGCGCAGCGTGGTGCCGGCAGCACGGCTACGGCGCCTGCGCCCTCCCGCCCTGCCCGCCAGCACCCCGAGAGACGCTGAACGCCAGCACGGCGGCTGCGCACGGCTGCGGGCACCCAGAGGTGCAGCCTGCAGACACGCGGCGCGCACACGGTTCGTACTCACGTAGTGCACATCTGAAACTAGCAGGTTTATTTTCCTTTCATCTTTAGCGGACCTGGCTCGGGAGCTGCTAACGCCCCCGCGGCAGCCGCAGCGCCCCTCGCTCCGCGGCCCTCGCTGCGGCTCCGTGCACCCCGCAACGCAGGCGTGGCGCGGGCAGCCACGCAGCTTGTCTTCGCTCTCTTCCCTCCCATTTCGGGTGTGGGAAGTCTTTGCAGCACGTAAGGACAAGATTAGTAAAATCCCTCGCCGTGCAGCTGGAGGGAAGGAAACGGCGTGCCGGGGAGCTGGGCGCAGGGTGGAGCGTGCAGCCCCGGGACGCACGGCGAGGCAGAGCGGGCGCTGCCCCTCGGCGCGCGGGTCCGTGCCGAGGGAGCGCCCCAGAGCCACGGCGGCAGGGCCTCGACGCCCTCTGCCTTTCCGAGCTTCTCCGTGGCACGAAACACGGCTTTCTGGGACCTATGAGCCTCTGCACAGCCCTCGCGGTCACTTGGGAGCAGAGAGCCAGCCTGCCCCAGCATTGCTTTCCCAGAATTAATTTCCAGCTTGGCTGATGGGACTTTTTTCTAAACTTTTCTTTCAGAGAAAATGACCATTTTTCTAATATTTTTCCCATAGCTTTAAAATTTTTCTGAAGAAAAATTACATTTTCAGTTTTTAAAATTAAAATGTTTAGTTTTTACTACAAATTTTACTGTAGAGTATATACAGTAATATACTATATATAAATATTGTATATACTAAATATACATTACTATACATTACTATGTGGTGAGTGTTCTGCCCTTTCCTCTGCCTTCCCTCACTTCTTCAGTGCAAAAATAAGAGAAAGTATAGGAGTAAGATAATAGGCAAGAAAGAAGACAAAACCAGACAAGATCAGAAAGGAAAATGTAATTTCAAAATCCATTTTTTAATTTTTATGTGTTTTCTGTTTAGGATGCCAGAAATTGATTCATTTTTGAAATAAAAAAATGTGTGGAAGACAGAAGAATTTTTAAAGTAATATTGATGAAAAAAGTCATTTTGTCTAACAACCCACATCTGGCCTGGCTAGTTCTGAAGGCACCTGACACGAGACGAGCCCCGGGACCATTGGCTCAGCAGCGATATTTGTCATTAGTCCAGGAAGAAACCTCGAGCTGGCAGAATTTTCATTCTCCGCATACGCGAACACACACAGTGTGACCACAGCCTGGAAGCTCACCAAGACGACAAATGAGCTGAATCCCAGATTTCATTTCAAAGCCAACCTCAGAATTTCCATGGTGCATCGAGCCCTCCAGCCTGACATCCAGAAATCAATGAGGTGACACTGGCACAGAGTAGAAATAATGTGGTGACGAAACAAGCACCAAAGCGCTTAGCAGTGACATTTTAAAAACAAAATTCCATGCTAGAAAATAAAGTCATATATCCTTTAATCTCCGTGGCTGTATAGCGTCATAGTCTAATTAAACGCCTTTGCAAAGCCTTCTGCAGAAGTAAAGCTACCGCGGCTGAAGAAAGGGTGCCCTGTAAGAGCCATTAGATGGTCCCCTCTCCCGTCACACCAGCTGCACAACTGCCCTCCGCTCTAACGAACGCGCGGGGTGGGAAGAATGACGGGGCTTGCTACAAGCTCAAATTCACCCCATAAACTGCAAGACATCACTAATGTTTCTGTCTGCCCTGCTAAAATCGTGTCCCGGGACCAGAGACGCAGAAGAAATGAGCTAGACCCCTTGACTGAAGGTCCTTGCAGCCCCTTAATATAAATCTAATGCAGAAATGACGGCAATTTATAACCCAGGCAGCCAGAGCACAGTGAAATGGAGAAAGTGGCCAGTTTATAGCCTCAGCCGTGCTTGTGAGACTCTAGCTTAATTTCTGGCCCCAGAGGGTGGCTGCGTAGGAGCGATGCCCCGGCTCACATTCCTGGCCCGCATCGCTCCCCACGTGGGCGCTGAGGCCGGTCAGGCCTCGCGCGCTGCAGGAAACGCCTTCTCTTGGCGTTGGCCTCTTGCTCGTCCGCCCGAGCGAACTCGCTGCGCGGCTCTGCGGCTGCCGCCGCTGCCGACCTCCTCCGCCGGGCCGGGGCGACGGCCCAGCTGCCCTGGGGCGGGGGCCCGCCGAGCTGCTAACGTCGTCGTGCACAGCCCGCTGTCCCGCGGCTGGGCTCGGGGTGCCTACGGACACCTCTGTCACGGCATTTGACACCGTTTCCGCTCTCCCTCCATCCATGTCTTGGTGCAGTTTAAGTGTCCTGCAAAATTACACTTAAATAAACCACCAGTAACGATGCATTTATGACTAAAATGGCCATATCCCTCCTAAAGAATCCTTTCTCTCTAAGGATTAAATGCCTACCTTGTCTTATTGGACATACTTCTAATATTCATAGGAAATAACTGCCTGTTTCGGGTAGAAATGAATAGGGGCTGAGATCTGTCCTTCTCCCATGTCTTTATTATTGAAAATTCTTGCTGTTCTTCACGTTCTGATCTCACACACGGACTGCAAATGGCCCACTTCATGCTAGACACACAATCAGAGGCCACTTCTAGCAAAAAAGATCTCACAATCCAATCTGAAAAACAGGAAAAAAAGGTGAAGAGACTTTTTTCATGTCATACAGTAAGCTAGGGATGGACTAGAGAAGACGTGTCTCCTTCAAGTGGGTCCTACTCTCACTGTTAGCTCTTCCTGAGGCCAGGCTGCCTCTCCTAGGAGGACAACTCACCCGACCCATTTTGCAGAGAGCTCTCAAACCACCTGGCTTCAGGGACCATTCTGGGGTGAGTTAATCTGCCACCCACAAAGGCTGGAGCATGAAAACCACAATGAGGAAGCAGTGGAGGAAGCTGGCTGAAGCAGTCACACGCATGTATGTATCAGCATCGATGGGATTCCCATCCTGTGGTCATTATTATTGAGCACAGATACTATTTTTGATCATGGATAGATTTCTTAAAGCTGTTTTGCAGCACTGAGCCACAAGCCTCCTACTTAAAGTGAGCGTCCAGCTGACCTGGCAAACTCAGTGCATATTTCACAGGTAAATGCTGATGACCTCCTCCTCCTCCATGCACCTCTGCAGAAGGAGCACAGTGAGGGGCACAGGAGGAAACAGCAACAACCAGCACCCTCCATCCCCACGGCCAGGTTAATGCTGAGTCCTCGAGTGGGCCAGCTGGTCCCCTTCAGCTAGCAGGGGGCAACCTGCAGCCAGGATGCAGGAAGGAGCAGTCAAGAGCAGCAAACTAATGTGCTGGCACCACCTGGGCAAGAAGAGGACATGTGTCCACAGCCCACATTACTTGTGACTTACACCAACATGAGTAAGATTAGAAGGAGGCGCTGGCACTTTGTTGTGACAGTAAGCATAACGAGGAGCTCAGGCTCCCCTCCTGCAGGCATGTGCCTTCCCTACCTCTCTGTGGTACCGGCACCATAAGTAATGCATTCCTGGAAAAGGAGAACCAAGAAGGTTTCCAGAAACAATTCTGCACTGCTCCTTTAAAAATCCCTAAAATATTTTTGTAATGGCTGAGCCGTGTAAGTCATTAGGTTTCTGTCAGTGTGTTCAATACATACGGATGTGCCAGAGACCAGAATCCTGGTGAAGCCTGTACTGCAGGACATCTATGAAAGAAAATTACATTTTAAGTGACCAAAACAATGGTCTGTGGGTGGTCCTCTGGTTAGCAGATGGATTTCTGCAGTCCGCATATAGCTATTAGTAACAAACACCTCCTTGTTTTTGTCCCAGGAGCCTCTGCATATAAGGAAGAGCTAGTGCACATAGGATTCACTGCCCAGAGACTAGCAGCTATACATCTTTTCTGCACAGAGTCTGTGATCCTACCTGTGCAGGTCTGATGGCATTTTCACTCAAAATAGAACTACCTGTAGAAGTTTATTAGTGTGAAGCTACAAAAGGTGACCGATCTTCTGCTGACACATGGTATTAGGCCTTCGAGGTAAAGCCAGATCAGAGCAGGGTGAGGTGGAACAGGTAGTTTAAAGGTCTTTTCCTTTGATACATGTTACATACCCACACAGCCAGTCGGACCCTGCCTGCATAACATACCAGCCTTGTCCAGCCTTGCCCACGGTCACAGTGCAGAGCCTCTTAAATCTAAGGATTCTTTCAAAAAGCCGATTGAAAGTACCACTTTCTTGGCTGCAAAGATGAGCTTGCTGGTAGAAAATGAGGGTACAGCTAATCTTCTTTTCCTTTTTTTTTTTTTTTTAATCTGAACTATGTCCCTGTTCTGATTTGGAGTCTGGCCCAACAAACAGTTGCATAAGCTCATTGAGGTGGAGAGGAGGGGAAGGGACAGGGACAGGGAAGGGGTGCCAGAAAGGATGGAAACCTTTTACACCAGATTTTCTTGTGCAGAAATTGTCTTGTAGAATGAAACCCGGAGGGTAACCAATGTACCATTGTCTTCTCAAATCTGCAGGGAATCTGAAATTTGAACTTCCCCATCTTGTTAATCGAGCTGTTAACTCAAAGCCTTCTTGTAAGTGTTACAAATACCACTAACAGCCCAGTAATTTAAGAACATCATATACTAATTGGCTGTTGTGTTGGGTAGTGAAGTATATATGGGTTTACTTTAATACAGACTTCTGGAGAAACTAAAAAGCAAGAAAAAGTGTGACTCAGGATAAGCCACTTTTCAGCAAACATTTTGGAGTTGTTAGATGACGAGCTCAGGATAGCAGAATACATGCAAATACAGAAGACTGTTGGTTTTAAGGAAGCCACTGTAACTATTGGTCGCAGGCTCCAAGAGAGGTAAGATCCATCAGCGTCAAAAAGTAATCACAAAAAAAAGTTGAAATACTGGGTCCTGAAGCCAGAACCTACCATGTGAGTGGAAGGAAGCAGGATTGCACCTTGAGGTGGGGAGAAAAATGGGTGCTTAAGCAATAAAGCAGAGGGGATATGCGCAGCATGGTCAGAGAGCAGATGTACAACTGGCGCTATGATCATGAAGGCAGTAAAATGTTACCATAAATTATTTCACCATTGATCACTCTGGCAGACACCACGAGGATAGGAGAGGAGATGGGAGCAATAAAGATGTAAAGGTACACCCTTAGGAGAGATTAGCTAATATGCTCTAACGCACGCCGAGGGGATGTCTACGCAACAGATGGCCAGATGGCGTAGGGATACCCAGCTCATTTCGAATGAGCTGCTCAGGTTTCAGGACTGGCCGTCACCAGCACTGAGCTCAGCATGGTCTAACAAATACTTTAAAACCCAGGATAAATTTGTCTGTGCTGAGCTCCATGTTGTCCTACCAGTGTCTGAGCAGCAAACTGCCTACGTTATGCTGCAGTCACTGCTATTGCTGCGCAGCAGACACATTTCCACCAGGAAAGATGACTAGGCAGTACAACAGGCAGCAAAGGGCTTGGTGTTGGAGGGCTGTGAGTCCCCAGAGCAAGCACTGCTGCTTTATAGTTTGTCCGTGATGGTGCGGTGACTTGAGTAGATCGCCTCTGTCCAGCTCATAAAAAGCAGCTTATCTGCAGAGGAGCTAGCTGTGCCGTATCACTTTTCAAACCATAATTACACATTAAAGAGAATGTAATGAAAGATATCCTGTAAAAACTGTCTAGAAGACAAGCTTCTAGAGAAAGTGAAATTGCCTCCCTAGGAAGCCTCACAACTGCTGGGGCAAGTTAGGAGGGAGAGATAGGTTTCACCCTATGTTGCACATGTGCACCCCACCACATGCCCAGGGAGCGGCCACAGCATCCTCCTCACCTGCAGCAAGTGGGTCATCATTGAAGTAGTGGGACAAGTTGGTCAAATAGCTACCAAAATTATAAAGGTTCTAAAACACTAGTTCTGAAGTGAAACTCTTCATAAGCACTTCCAGGGTGCGGGATGTCTTGTCCTGCAGTGCATTCCTTAAAATTTTCCATCTTGGAGTAAATCCTTAAAAAAGATGTCATCAGCCATTCAATTCTAAGAAGTGATGGTATCATTAGCATGCTGCTTTAATTGTGTTTTAAATATTACATTAAACAATTTTTGTACATTTTTGAAGAAGGGTCTGCTTTCACGAGGTGTCCCAAGTCTCATGTCAACTTACTGTGGCTCAGATGTGTACGTGAAATCTAATTAACACATTCCAAACTTCATTTCCACTGAAACACAATCAATTGTAACTTATTTTTGAATCACGCTGCTTTCTCTAATTGTTAGCTCCAGCCTCTGCTGAATAGGTGGTTAAGCAAATTAGTCCATCTCACATATGAAAATTGTGCTATTTATGTTGGCAGCTTTCATGGTTACTGATGAGGTTTCTTGAGCTAATGAAATAATGAAAACACAAAACAGATTTACCTTTCTTAATAAGGAAAAAGATAATGAACTAAAATTAAAATTGAAACTCTCACTATACAGAGTTACTGTAATATCGTTTCTGGTTTAAATTAATGCTTGTGCTTTTTTATTTTATTTTTTACATGCCAGGGACAAAGCTAGTTAAAGATCCACTTAAACCCTGGTGTTGTAAGGATGCTTTTACTTTATTGCGTTTTTTATAATAGAATTATGGGACGTATAGTTTTGGTGACTTTTCTCTTGCTTGTATTTAGGCACACACTAAAGGCAGCACTTTGATCAGGCTCCAAGCCGTGGTTCAGGGAGACACAGCCCTGAAGGGGTAAGGGGAGAATGGACACCGGTGGCTTTCGGTCACTCCCGCATCCTTCCAGCTTTGCCTGGCTCTGATCTCGCACACTCCCTGGTGCACTCCAAAGCAGCCAGCGCTGGGATTTGCACTGCAGAGTCCAGCAAAGCAGCCAGGCTCCTCACTCCCCTCCTGTCCTGCTCCAGCTCCCGGCATGGGCCTGTAGAAAGGCCTATGTGGAGCTTTGCCGAAGAGAAGCCACCAACATGCCATGCTTGACCAGCCCAGCCTCTCGCACTGGGAAGAGAAGAGGAAACCTCACTGTGCCTGCCTCGCTTGTCCAGCAAAGCTGACTTGCTTCCTCCAGTTTACATCCATATTGCAAAGCAAATTGAAATTATCTAGCAATATGTTTTATTACACATGGCCTCCACAGGGGTGCAGGGCTGGATGTGGGACCCCCAGGAGATGGCTGGCTCCCACCCCACCAGTGTCAGCCCGTCCACTCCAGTGACCTGGTAGGTGCAGAAGCAACCAGGACTCTGGGGTTCTTCAGCACTTTTCCAAAGACAAACTTTCTGAGCTTACTCACGGAGACACCAACCTGACAAGGTGACTAAGCGGACAGTTGCCGTTAAGCCTATGCTTAGCACTCTGCTGGATCGAGGCCATGGGAAGGAGCCTGGTCAGCAGCCACACGGGCTGTAACTGGAGATAAGCGAATGGCTCTGCTTCAGAGCCGGGAGTTGATAGGAATGCCATACCTCTGCTTCTTGAATACGTATTTCCAGAGCTGAGAGAAGCCAGTTTTCAGTGTCGAGAGATCTTGGCTTGAATACAAAGACTGAGAAATTCGGTATGGGCCAACTGTCAGGGCATATCAGCGTTTCTGTCAAATAACCTTGGCAGCACCTCCAGGAGAAGGTGTATATATCCGCGCCGTGCAGGTCAGCGTTTCACAGACAGACTGTGTCACCAGGACGGGTCCCAGGATCTGTCCTCAGTGCTTCTTCAAACTTCGCTCAAAGTCGCTACAATTCGCTGGAGAAAGGACAGCAGAATCCAGTACTGGGCCACCCAATTACTCACCATTTTCCCCAATGTTGGCGCATTGTGCGATGTCCTTGATTTGCAGTGTAAGGAAACAGCAGTGTTTCCAAAGTACCTCACACTTCCCCTTTCTCTCCCTAAGCTCTCAGCATCCTGACTCGTGCATCCCTTTCCCATGCCTCAGCACCCATGGTTTATTCTTCAATGTAAAACAATTACATATTTCTGTCAATAAATACCATGCCATAAATTATCAGGCTTGCTGGCTCTCTGCCTGCCACTGGGGGAGGAAATGACCCCATAAATATTTGTGCAAGACATCAATAAATTTGAAGTGTTGACTTGAGCACTCAGCTTCCCTATCTGAGACCTGGAGCAGAGCTTCCGGAGTTCACTTGTTTCTGCCGCGAGAGGCCAGAGCTAGAGGCCAAGGTTATCCCCAAGATACTGAAACTGGAGATGGAGAGAGAGAAACCCTTACAAACCCCTGTGCAAGGTCCCTTCATGTTACAGATCCAAGTGGAAAAGGTCCTTGCAGTTCAGGCAGGGAAGGGCATTAGGAAGGAAGGTGTTCCTCTGGCCTATTGCTTGTCTTCATTTTTTCTCTCATCTGATTTCCAACATTGTGTTTGTCCTTACTACAAAAGTAGTATTGATGCAGCATTTCATCTGGCCCATCAGCCGGACAAACCCTGTAGCAAAGCCACATTAGGCTTTGGCCACAGCAGGTGACTGGTAGCTGGTGCTCCTGGGACATACCTGCTGCAGTGGCCCAACATCCCCAAAGCAGTAAAAACAAAAGAAGTGCAAGAAGTTGTGTTCAGAGGTCCTTGCAGGCTAAGAGAGAACAGGGCATGTGTGAAGAAATACGCAAGAATAAGAGGAAAATGGGTCAGTACGATCTTGCTTTGCGCTCTACCATCTCCGAGACTAATGTCGGGGGGGCAGTCTGTCTACAAGATCACAGCAACGTAATCTGGGGCTGAAAACATTAATTGAATTAGCTCTACTTCATAATGATTGAATGCCATCACTTCCAACTGGAGGTCGCTTGGCTAGTGTTGATGTATCGTTCCCTGTCTAGGCACATGTACTGACTTAGCCAGCTTTGCAAACTCTGTTTTAGGAAGAATTACTACACTCCGTAACACTCTCACACTTGTATTAGTGCTGGATGCTCCTCTCCAGCTGAAGACAGTTTTCACTACGAGTAGAAAATGTAACCCCTTCATTATATACTTTTTTATTTCTCTCTCTGCTTCATATAAACCAGCCCATGTACTCATATAGCCTGACCTAGGAAGAGTGCCTCAGGGAACAGTTTAGCTCTGGTCCTCTGGAGATGATCCAGTGGTGGTTTACAGAGTCTTTCACTTCTTCTAAATCAAATACTTGGAAGTCTTTTGTCTAGAAGTGCCTCGTTGCTACTTTCGTAAAATTTAAGAGTAATTTTGAGGGGAAAAAGGAGACTGAGCACGTGAGAGCAGAGGTGAGGGCCAGCAGGTTACATCAGCTCTGCATGGGACACCTCACTTGTACCCCATGCTAACAGCACTGTTCAAATAAAGTTGTGCTGATTACAGTGATGAAAGTGATTTTTATGTTCCCATAAAGGTGATAAACTCTCCAAGATTCAGAATCCAGGAAACCTCAGATTGCAACAAGTAATTAGAACTAATTATGAAAAAAATACATTTGCAAAACTTGGACTACAGGGTGCAGCAAATGTACTAGGAGATTGCTCCCTCTGTCCTTCCCCAGCATTCCCAGGTCACAGTCTAGACTTAGCTCTCCTGGGGAGGATGAAGGTGAGAAGGCTCAAGAAAAAAATCATGAAACTCAAGCTAGCAATTGTCAGATTTGTGATAATGCTAAATTCCATAATTATTATCCAGGCTACTCAGGAAACCATTTTACAAGGCTTAGTAGCCATCTGGGAGTGAAGCAAGATAGATGCTTATTAAGCTGCTCACATTTCTAGGTTTGCTAAAGCAATTGCTTTATCTCTTAATTTCCTTTTGAAACACAGACCTGGAAATGCTCCCGGTGAGCAACCTGTCACGTCACGAACGTCGGCTTAGCAGCGGCCTGGCACAGGGTTCACACGAAGATACCGTTTGCCGGTGTGAAGGGTTGTGCCCACGTCCGTGTGGGTTGTCCCGGCAGCTCATACCCCCCTGCTCCCCATGGGCACCCGGTGCCCCCCCGACAGCTACAGGCTCGCTGCCCATTGCGGTACTTGTGGTGACAGAGAAAATTCCTGCGGCGTCAGGGCAGGCCCGGGGTCTCGCTGACAGCTCACAACTCGGCATCTTCCCCGCTCCGGCCTGGCGTCCCCAGCTTCTGCTGCAGCCAGAAGCGCGGCATCATGTTCCCTCCTCCCTGTTGGGACCCGGCTGCAGACTCGGCTTTCTGTGTTGTTTTCAACCCAAGAAAGAGCTTTTTTTTTTTCCCCCCCACCTCGCTGCCCATAAAAGAAGAAAGCAGGAAACAGAACAATTCTGCTAAGTTTGGGGGAATCTTTTTGTGATTTTGCAAAGTTGGGGGAAAGGGCTGGCATCCAACAATTCAGTCCGATCCACAACTTACATTTCAGGAAATGAATATTCTGAAGAACAGACAAAGTATTTCTGGTGAACTGAGACCCCGGAAGCGAGTGTAGAGCTGCTGGTTGCCTTGGTGTGTATGCATGAGTCGGGTCCATAGCCAGGATTTTACCACCAGTGACATCTTATTTCACAGCCTTCATCAACAAGTTCAACCTCTCAGTCAGTCCTACCAGCTATTAAAACTTGAATCTTTATGACACTTGTCCAGAGAAACGTTACAACAAATTGGAAAGCTACATTGGAATTACAACTATAAGAAAACTAGTCTAAAATATAATTACTGAAAAGCAGCTGCAGGAAAGAGAGATGAGCAGGAAGTCCAAGAAAATCATTTGCTTTAAACCTGCAAACACCCATCAAGCATCACCAGTCAGAGGATGGCATTTGTTTCCTTTACTACTAGGTCTGCTTTTCTAATAACATGCTACTTCCTTCCTTACACAGGTTTTCTTTCCCATACTAAACATTTTAATTTTGCTGTCTTAAGAAAGGAGATGTTGTAGAACAGTAAAATTAATGTATGGAGAGAGATTTGCCGACCAAGAGGATTTTTGCTGGCAACATTAGGCATGAAAGTTATTCTTCAAAGGGAGAAAAATTTCTGCCACATTTCCTTGGCCTTTTGAGGCCATTTCTCCTTGGCACCTGAGACCTGGCCTTTGCAGCCAGGCACCACTGGTGGGAAAAGCTCTGGTTGCCCACTCCTAGTCTGACACGTTGGCAGCGCACCTGCAGCAAGCTGCTGAAGCTGAGCACCCCAGGAGCCCAGCTCAAGACCACAGGAAAGAAAAAAAAAAAACAGGGAAAAGCTAGAGCAGCCAGATATTACGTCTAGCTCTCCTGCCTCGCTAGGGCTCCTCTTCTCGAGTCACTGGGGCCTTCAGCGCAGCAGCGCTCTGCAAACGAGACGTTCGCAGCCTCCTCGGGAAGGCCCCCGCTCCTGCTCTCCTCCAGTCTCCCAGCTACTCGCGGGAGCGCTGCCAGCCCCGCGTGCCGCACGGCCCCACCGCAGCAACAGAAATGACCCACCAAGTCACTTCGATTTGCAGTGTCTCTCTGCAGAGCACGTGCAAAATAAAGACAGATGGTAGTGGATAAACTCCAGCCACTGCGAAGCCGCCGTTCGCAATAGGGCTCGTGCTGCACCGAGCGCCCTCGGATGAACCTGCCCGTTCATCCCACGGTCCCCAGTGACACACGGAGACGCTGCGACTCGTCCTCTAGTGAGAACGTTTGTGCATTTTGCCATCTCATTTATTTCACTTTTTGCAGCCTCCTGATCATCCTTTCAAAAACCACCGTTTTCACACGGCTGTTCCTGCAGTCACCACTTTCCAGCTTAACGGTGGTACCTTGCTGAGGCAGGGAGAGATTTTTGCCTCGGGGTTTACACCGTTCGTTCCATATGCCTCCTTCTGGATCAGGGGTCCACGACGTGCTGTGGGCTGGGACGTTTGCCGTATCACTACGAACTGAGGTGCTAGTTCCTTAGAATCCATTTCTCCCCCAGAGTTTTGCAGAGCCACCAAATGGTGCTGAGCCTTCTCTCACCCCCCGAAATGACCAGGTGCTGAGTGTGGTCCCTATCCTGCCCCGAGGGCACTTCAGCTCCTCTCCTCCCTCTTTGTGTAACCTCTTGCTTCAGAAGCCTGAAGCCTGCACAGACATTCACACCATTTCATCCAAGTTAAATGCATTCATATTCATGTTTTCTGATACACTTTTCTGAACTATATCATAGAAAATAGTTGCTGATGGCGCTTTCTAGAAATTAAAATAAGACAGAAAAATAACCATCAAGAAGGAACCAACTGAAAGCAGCATTTTCACAGGGCACCTCTGTAGTTTCAGATCCTACCTCCCATTTTCAAAAGCAATTCTTGCACTGAGGATCCAGGTCAGTTTTCAGAACGGGTCCTACCCCACTTTGTTGCTTTTGCATGCACACCTTTTAGCTCTCAAAGGTAGACTCGTATCTACAGTCCAAGCAATCAGAAAAGCTGCTGCTGAACGTGCAGCAAGACTTTATGAGCAGCACTTGTGACTGGGGTCATGCCGTGAGCAAAGATATATTTTGTTTTACAGTAAATTGGCAAAGCCCACATGGTGCACAGGTACATGGCAGTGAGGAAAGTGGGGGGCGATTGCGTGCAAGTTATAAAATTTGAGCATTTATCAAAAGAATAAATGTTAAAGTGAGTGCTACAATGAGCACAACTTTGTGGGGTTTAGCCTGATTGTTATTAGCGTAGAAGACAGGATAGCGGAAATCCCACACATCTTTTTCCAAGTGCAGCTGAGAGCAGACTGAGTCTCCTCACGTCAGCTCCCCAGTCTACCACAGGCTGAAAGTTGAAGACTTAGTTGAAGTCTTCTTAGCAGATTTCCAAGCCACGCTGGTGCAAGCAAAGAGTTTTCTCATATGTGCAAGCATACCTGACAGTTGGCATAATCCCAATGAACACACATTAGGTCAGTTGAAATATTCCTGTGTATTGATATTAATTCCAAAGCTCAGGCCCAAGATCGCGTTCTCATTTGTCTGAATAACTGAGTATTTAAATATTCACTTCAAATATAAAGATTTTCAGCTTATACAGGGGGGAAAAATATCCAAGGGACAAAAGTTTTCCTTGTAGCTTGCACTACACTAATTTCCAAACCTTGGCAGCCATTAGCAAGACAGAGCAACTGCAAAAATCAGGCCAAGACAAATCTATAAAATTTGCACTGTACATACATCCCCTCCGCTGCATGAAGGACTAATAAGCCCAAATACTTTCTGCTTCTCCTAACAGCCGAGCCACAGAGGTTCCCCAATGGGTTCTCCCAGGGCCAGAAGCACTGAGACTTTATTATGTAACAACCCACATTATTTAGTGAAAATCTGGAATACACTTTATTAGTTGGGGCTTTGTATAGTCAGGAAATACCACCAGACAAATGTGATGACACAGGCATTTTTAATTTGCCACTTCACATTCAGAGCAAATTAGGCGATTTTCCTTGTTATCCCTGCCATTAAACCTGACAGCCTGCGAGGTTAGCAGCTCCTGACGACATTGCAGACACACGCAGAAATCACGAGCACATCAGAATGAATTACGATCACCTCTGCTCCCCATAATCCAAACCATGCCATGTGGTCTCTCTTAGCATCGGTCCTACATGCCAGCACACTGGAAGACCATGTGCAAGTGGTTGGAGGTAAGCAAAGGGAGAGGTCAAATTCTGTGTGCGCTGTACGATCAAATTTGTGGTATAAACCCGATAATTACCAGCGCAGCGGTAAGTGAAAAACAAACGTCCTATCTATTACCCAATTTTGAATGCCAATGTGCTGCCCTTAGGACTCTCAATTCAGTTATTTTTTTGACATATTTGGTAATGCGTCAAGTCTTAATACCTGCTCTCCAATTGAGTC
Organism: Rhea pennata; assembly: GCF_028389875.1. NCBI lineage: Eukaryota > Metazoa > Chordata > Aves > Rheiformes > Rheidae > Rhea > Rhea pennata. Next base: position 7,948,041 of record NC_084678.1, read on the forward strand.
GTTGGCATTTTTCCATCTGTGAGCTCCAGGTCGTTCTCATTTCAAAATAGGCTTGAAAAAGGCCAGCGAGGTTGCAGCTGAATTATAATTTGAGGATGCATTCTTCTGTGAATTACACTTATGCTTAGGGTAATAGGAAAAAATGTAGCAGAAATGAGGTTAAGTGCAAAATATTTAATCTTGACTGAATATCACTAGAGCAGCTCAATGCAGACCCAAAGGAAACACCAATAGAGAAAAGAAAAAGAGAGGAAAAAAAGAAATTCCAGCTTTCTGTATAATGAGGATTAGGAACTGAAACGTGGCCAGCAGAGACATGTACTTTTGCTGTATTTCAGTCCAGATAATATAATTAAAATTGCAGAAAACGTAGAGTCGGGTAATAAAAGATTTGAGAATGTTATTATGCTGGTGGATGCTAGGTAGCTGTGGTGAGGCAGCAACTGCACGGTTTTTTGGCTGGAAGTTTAATGAATGAGGCTGATGATCTGCCAGACTTTGCTGAACGAGACTCCTGCAGCTCCTGGAGCTTGCTTAAAGAGGGGAAGCAGCAGTGGAGGTCCTTAGGCGGCAGGGCCGCTTTCCCAGAGGATGCGCTGCTTGAGCGATTAGCAACGAAGGTGACCTCACCTGCAACCTAACGAACTTTTCTTGGGGAGTCCCAGAATTGTGGGTGATCGTGTTGCCTGGAGGCCACAATGCAAGAGCCCCCACCTTGTTCGCAGCTGGCTAATTTACGGCATGGCAATGAGGTATGTTTGGGGTTTTGAAGAATAGCAGGTGTGTGTCAGAGAAACCAGTTTCCATTTGGGGAAGTCTCCTATGCTCGGGCCCTGATGATCGCCAGACTAGCTGGGTGGGACATGCACGCATGCTGTAACCGGCAACCCCCGGAGAGTACTGGCGCTTGTGGGAGGGAGCAAAGCCAAAAGCGTGATGCCAAATACATTTGTGCATGACAGCACAGGGAGAGAGGAGGAGGAGAAGGAAGAGGAGGGCAGTGGCATGCCACCTGGAAGGTGTCTCCCAGAGCCCGGAGCTACAGAGGAGCTGCATCTCTTCTCACCTCCCAGCTGGCTTGCAGCCTGGGTATAACTTCTTTTCAGAAATGCCCTGAAATTAGGGACCTCAGACTGCCAGTAAAGCTCAAGCCTGAACACAGGAGGAATGATCAGGCTGCTCTCTACATACATACTTTTGAGACATACTTCCAAATTCAATGTTGGGTGTGTTTTTCAGGATGACTTTGCCAGCACCCCAGAGCAACTGGGCAGCAACAAACTGGAGGCAGCTGTCTGCTTTCAGCTCAAGGGAACCTGCCTGGTGCTGGTCACTGCCACAAGCAGTTTTCAGGTGCTGGATGCTCCCTGTCCTGAGCACACAAAATGTGTTTTCAGCCTTCATTCCAATTCTGAGAAGCTAATCCCACAGCAAAAACATCATCTCACCAACAAAACACGATCCCTTGGAAGCACCCTCCAAAAAGGAGGCACGGGCCCTTTGTAGATGCTCTTCTTCGGCTCCAGGAGGTGCAGGCTCCATGGGTCAGCGGCGTGTGTGCGGCAGCAAGGCTTCGGGGCTCCTGCTGGTGCTGTAACTATTCTGTAGACCAACATAAAATGCAGGAAATCTTATTCTTGTATTTTTTCCACCTTCAAATGAGTGACTCTTATTTTTTTAAACCTAGAAGAATTGCCTCAGGTATTTGCAGACATACCTGCTTGGTTGCTACCATGCCTTGGCTCTTGCCTCCTCTGCTGTGCTAATCAGCGTGCAGTAAGCACTTTCTGTTGACTTTGTCTGCCCCGCCGTGTTTTAAGCCTACGCATAATTGCTGAGAAACCCCTCTACCTAAGAGCTAGAGGAGACTATGTCTTTGTGCTTCTTTCTGCTCAGAAGGGGCTGAAGCAGCAATCTTGACTTAAAGGCTGACTCTGATTGGAAAATAAACAACTATAAAGTACAATAAATCCCATTGAAGAGTCCAGTCAAAACATCCCAATGAACAGCTAATGCTCTGCTAACCAAATCCAGATGTCACCGACTTTTCTGGCACTAATTGGTTGACGGGAGAGTAAGTGTGTAACCTAAAGGAAATCTCTGCTCCTTGCACGTGGGATGAGTTGCTAAGGCAGAAAACAGTTTGGTTTTGTTTTGTTTCTTAATTTCCTAACTACAGAGGAATTGCAGCACCTGCACTCATTAGGAGCTCTGCTAACATCCTCCCAGCAGCAGGACATGGCCTGATTTTAGGCACCTTAAGGCACCTCGCAAAAAGTTGCTCAAGAGCACGATGCTGCCTTTGACATCTGATGTTCCTTCATTCCTAAACATTTTGGGGTTTATTTGTTTTACCAAAGGACATGCCCTAGCAGATTGCAGTTAAGTTCTTAGATAAAGGCAGTTGCGAATTCCAGCTGGAAGTGTTTGAAACACCAAAGAAAACACCGAAGAAAGAAATTGCTTTCAAATATAATTAGAGATAAAAATCAAAAGTCTGGAGATGAGTTTGGAAATAGAAAGTTGATCTTATTTTTAAGATCTGGTGCACCTCAGTTCCTGCAGCCTGGAAATTCCACATCTGTCTGCAGCACTCTGCACTGGCAGAGGGCAAAGGGGCCAAGCAGGATTTTCCCGTGATCTTTTCTTTTTTCTTTCTTTCATTTTTTTTTAAGAGATGTATTTGACAAGAGCATATTATATATTCACATTTTTAAAACAAGTCTGTGTAATACTACAAAGCAGCTGTGTGTCGGGCAGGATATCGTCCCTTTTACCAGAACACTTCCCAATGCCATGTCTCTGCACACGTTTATGCTCATGTTTAACTTTAAGCAAAGAGGTAGCATTGGCTCCAGTAAACTCCATGAGATTAAGAGCTGCTACTCAGAATTCATTCTTTGAGGGTCTAGTCATATGCTGGGCTCATAAAATGAGGTTTTGTCAAAGAGATTCCTAGAAAGGAATCAAAAAGACGTTCTCTGTATTCCTTATCATTTTAGATTACTGTCAGTAGTATCTCTAATTTTATCAGATAACTTATTAACATGACTTTTAATACACATTTCCCTGAATATCTATCTTATTATCCATGCTTTTTAGATCATTTTGGAACCATGTAAATTTACACACTGAAATGTAATGCTGAACTTCTGTTTACTTAAATATAAGTGCTTGTTAAGTAAGTGCTTGTTAAAAAAAGCAGCTCTCAAACTGAGCCTCAAGTGGCAGAGCCATTTTATTAGTGGAGCACTGTACAGTTTAGCATCTGTCTGGTCACATCCAGCCATATCTTTCAGTCATAATCTGCAAGTGGATAATGCAGGATTTGAAATACAGTAGGCAATTGTGCAAAGCATGAGCAATGAAAATTATATCTAGCCTTTAATTCAGGAGATTGGGGACTGAGCTCAGCCTCTGTGGATATACATATATATCCATTCTGTATTTCGTTCCACGTTTCCCAAAGTTGGGTGTTCCCCGAGAAGAGTTGCACAGGAGCAAAAGTGGGTTTAAGCAGCTTTCTCTGGATGTTTTGTTACTCATATTATAAATGTAATATGCAGTTACATATGCAACTGTGCTGCACAACCATCAGCAAAGAAACTTATTTCTTCCAAGATACCAGAAAGTTTTGCGTTTCATGTATCATCTTTCTTTTGTTGCTGGGGGAGTAGCGATGGAAAAGAAGCAGGAGGTTATTCACACACTGCATGTCTGGAATCAGTAACGTTTTTATAAATCCTCTTCCAAGCCTGAGTGAACAAGCGCTTTCTGCCAGTAGGGCTCTATATGCAAAAACAGCTCCTTCACCAAACGTTTCATTCCATACTTCTAAACCTGCCAGGATTCGTCTGCTTTTGCCAATGATGATACAATGCAGGATTTCACTTCTGCGGATGCTGGACATATATCAACATAAACAAAACTACCATCTTGCTGGTACAAACTGGCACCTGTTAGAAATGTCCACACAAAGGCCTGGGATGAAGCACAGGGCGTCCAAGGAGCATCTCCTCTACCTGGACTTCACCCTCAGCTCCCTGAAGGTCTTGGTCTGATGTCTCTTGGTCTGATGTCCGTGCCAGGACAGGAGAGGACAGCAGAATTAGATGCGTAGTTTAAACACCAGCAGGAATTTTTAAAAAATGAGTGTAAGTACCAAATTTAAGTAGATAGATATTGAACTTCTCACCAGAGTGGAAGAGAATTAAATTTTCTATTCAATTTTACCTTGAAAGTTCTTGCAAAGAAACTGAGTTATTAGGAAGAAAACACCTACTGGAGTTAAATTTCTGTTTCTGCAGAGCCGAGTTAATTAGATGAAATGGATAAATTCAGAAACAGGTTTTTTTAGCAGTTTAGAGCACCAGTGCTTACTGACTTCCAACGTTAAATGCCCATTTTTACCTTCAGTTGATTCAGACACTAAAAGGAATCTTTATAAAGTAGCCTTTGACTTTGGCAGCAAAGTTGACTGTTAAAAGAAACTGTTCACATTCAGCTGAATAGAATGTGGAAGAAAATCAGCAAAGTAGACGCAAGGGTTAACGAAAGTAAATGAGATAATCCCCCCTGATCCCGCATAATCCCCGCGGCTTGAGTGCGGCTGTCAATCACTGCGAGCCACTTTTTTCAGGTCTGTCCCCCTGCGGATAGGTCATTCCGGCCTGAACGGACTCAGCACACAGAGGCGCGTTCAAACACGCACGCTGAGCCCATAACGAGAACCTCAGCAAGGCAGAGTCCAAAATAAAGAGGAAAGTAAAGCCTAGCTAAAAATATAGTGTGTAAATTAAAAAAATATAAAGTTTCTTTCGGTGGTTAAGGGACACTTAAGCCGCCTGCTCGCGCTGACTCGTTGCCTCTGCCGTAAGCTGGTAGCAAGTTAAACCCTTCCCCCAAAAGCAGGGAGGCTGCTCCCGCAAAATTACAACTTACTGTTTAACAGATCGACCTAAGCAAAATACGGTCTGGAACACGCAAGAAAACATTTCAGTCCTTTCAGAGAACTACTGGCGTAAGAAACACACGGACTCTCCACGGAGGCTCCGTGCCGGCCTCGACCGCGGCCGGCGGCGGCGGGACCGTCCCTACGGCGCGGGCTCCGCCGCGGACGCGCGCTTCTGAGCCCGGGTTCGTTTTGTGGGAAGCGGGCCCAAGCCGCCGCGTAGGCGGGGGTGCTGCGCCTCGCAATCCTCCGAAGTACCTGCTCACGCTGGGAATTTCCGCGTCAGACCTCGCTCCCGAGATTCTGGCTGTTGCAGCCACCACTTACAGGGAAAGCCTATAGGCGTTAAGAGAGAGACGAGCTTTCCACAGACCCCTTAAACCTGCCTGCAACCACGTTTTGTTGTCGTTTGCTGCAGAGGAAAAGGAAATTGTCTGTCAAACGCTTCCCACCACCCAAGGCACGTCTCGGCAACCCGGCGCTACGGCCGTTCTCCACCTGTAAACGCTCGAAGCAGACTCTGCTGCCTCAGCCTCCACTCCTGACCTGAGGCTGAGCTGGAAACGAGTGCCCCACTCTCAGGTTTAAAGGGAAACGGGCTTGGGAGCCGTTTGGCCTGCAGCCAGGATTAAAGCGTTAACTCCGTGTCTGTCAGCCTGTCACTTAAACATTTACCAAACTACTGACCACTTCTATTAAAAGACCATTAAACCAGGATTAAGCTTTTCCAGGGATAAGCTGATGTAAAAATGCCAGGAATGTCACACCAAGGGGAGCTCATTTTATTTGTATTGTAAACAGGCAGAAGATGGAGGATAAAAATGTTACATGTTTGTTAAATATGAGGTTATATCCCTTCCTTTTTTTTTTTTTTTTTTTCATTTTTCCCTTCTTTCAGCTTCCTAAACTCAGCTCCAGTTACCCACCGCTCCTGAGAGCCGCAGAGCATCACGCAGCGACGGCAGACGCTCCAACCACCTGAAAACTCCCGGGGGCTCCTCTAGGGCAGGCCAGCGCGGCTCTGCCCGCAGCAGGGATGCAGTACGGAGTCCCGCCATAGCGCGGGGGAAAAGCCCTGGTTATGAACGTCCTCTGCGGTGAACGTGTCACACGCAGAAGCAGCGGCCTCTTCCCGGCCGCTCGTGCACTTGTTCGCGGCGGCGTACGCCATCGCGGGAGGGAGGGTTGCGCGGGCGAGGTGCTGCCGTTCTGCTCACTCAGCTCCGGCATCTCCAGTGGAGAAAGTCCTAGAGGAAAAGACACGAATCTGTACACAAATCATCATTTTATCAGCTAGGAGAGAGTATGACCTTTGGAAACGGTCACAGGAAGATAAAAAGAACCCATAAGGAGTACAATTCTTTCTTACCTTTATCCACTCACAGGACTGTGGTGCATCACCCACACGCATAAAACCCTGAAAACAGCGCTAGAGACAGGCTATACTTGCAGAGTACAGCCCATATAGACATCCCACATGGAGACACTGTCATATCTTTTTGTCTCTGCTGCCCAGCCCCACCTGATCTGGCCCAGCGCTGCTTTGCGCTGGATTCTTCCATCCAGGCCAGCAGCCTGTAGCACCAGAAAGGAGCTTTTGGACTGTGCAAATCTAGCAGATTTCTAGATGACTTTCTTGAGATGTGTACAGAATCCAAAGACTCTGGCTAACAACAGAGCTAAATATGTTTAGCTAGAAGAATTAAGATGTTAACAGAAATTCTGCAAAAATGGAGTACTGCAATTTTATTTTATCACCACCAACAACACAGAGTCCTAGACCAAAAATATTTACTATTGAAGGAAACAATAACAACATTTGTAAGGAGGTCAGACTTTTAAGTGCAATGACAGAGTGATAACTCAGAGACTGTTACACTCGTAAGAGGTTTTTTTTCTATCTATAGAAGATTGTTTTCACCAGAGATCTACCAGGACATAAAAATTTCCATGTCAGTTGTGTTCCAGCACCATTTTCCCAGTTTTCTCCTTCCCATGTGTACTCTCATCATGTTCACCATTAATGTATTCTTTCTCTTTACCATGTTTGCTCTTGCCATAATTCTTACTGATATTTTCTCTTTACCCTTGCTAACAAAAGAGATTGGTGCATCTTCTTTGTGACACTAGTGTTGATTCAGTTCTCTGGTTTCCATGCAGTACGAGATAGTAAAAGAAATAAAGAAGTCCATAAAGGTCTACTAAACACCTCGGGAGACATCCCTGCAGCCGAGCTCACCAGAGGCTGGGACAGGCCCTTGGTGCTGCTCCCGCTGTCCCTCACCTGGTGTCCACCACTGCCCGTGGAGAGGCAGGGTGCTGAGCTGGGGGCACTTATGATCTGACCCACTGTGGCTGTTTGTATCTGCCATCTAATCTATTCTGAATTCAAGCACTTTGGCCTTTCTGAACATCGACGCAGAGGCATGACTTGCTGCCAGATTGGTTTTCCTTGGTTTTACTAACTATGGTCCTGCAGATTTTCCAAATAGGTATGCCAATAAGGAATTCTGCCTACTTAAAGACCAGAGAGCTGGCCACCCCTAAACAGAGAGTGCATACATTTAATGAGATTCATCCCCCTTCCCTTAGCCCCCTCCCCCTTCTCTAGTTTCTGTTATCTGTATTAAAATATAATTCTGCTTTCAGGAAGTATCTATGATACTTCCATCTGAAGCAGGGCTTCCAGTATTTACAGATATCATAGAACTGGTCTTAATTTCATCTGATACTTTAAAAAGCCTTTTATTCTAAAATAAATTATTGAAATGCGGTATTGGTAAAATGGGTTGCTCCAGTAATGGATTTAGTGTGACGGTGCAATCAATTTCGGAGATTGGATTTCAGGGTAGAAACTATTCATCACTCTCCATGTCAATGCAAGGTTTACCTTCACACTGCGGTCACCCGCCGTAGCTTATGGGTACCAAGGGCAGAGGAGGATCTACTGGAGGAAAACTGTTTCTCACATTTTTTTCCAGCAACACTGAGGCCAGAGCCTCGGAGTTTGCACAGTTAGAGCAGCTCTACGGCTTTACAGCATCTAGGGGGAGGCAGAGGGACTTATCCCTGCGGAAGGGCCGGCATGCTAACATATCCCCCACTTACTTGCTTTGCCATGATTCAAATGCAGGCTCTGATCTACATGTTTTTCCCACCTTTTTATCATATTTCAGGCTCAGTGGAGCCTTCCAGCAGGTATATGGCTTCAGGGGCAGGGACAGCAATGGTACTAATAGGAAAGATGGGGAGAGAAGTCAAAGCAGTATAACTTGTTCCCACCACACAACGTACGGCACCACCACGAGGGACAGGGGAGGAAAGGGGCTGTGGCATTACCTGTCCTTCCTTCCCCTTCAGCAACCCTCTCTTTCAGTAAGTTAATGGCTTTTTCATAAGCTGGAGATCCTGAAAATTGCAGGTGTGCCTGCACTGCCATTGCCTCAAACATATCCTTGATTGCTAGAGCAGAGGAGGACACTGAGAACAGGAACAGTTTACACCTGGATGACAACAGAGACAGCATTTCACTCTTGGTTTTTGCTCCATAGGGGCTCAGGGGATTCTGTTAGCATGGAAACATATTTATAGTCTCCATAGTCCCTGTTTCCACTTTCTCCCTGCCCAGAAGGGCCTCCTTGGTCCTGCCAGGGCCACAACCTGCAGAGACGCCACGAACTGCCACAAAACACAGCAAATTTGCACCAGTCTGAACCGTCAGTGGCAGGAAGGAATGGCACTTCTAAAACTTGTGACATGAAAAAAAAATAAAGCTACTTTTCTCCCCTCATCTCTAATGAATCTAGCTCTTAATTCCTAGAAAGCAAAACCAGCTCCATAAATTAAGGAGTCTGTGGATTTGGGGGTTTTACATTAACACCTTCATTCATGCTTTGCCATGACCTCTTGTACTGGGGTGAACTATTCTCCTGTGCTGGGAAATGGCAGATCTGGAGCCAAATTTAGCACCTAGAAATTTCCCTTGGCTCTTAAATGCCATGATTTTAAACCTGACTCCCTGCTTAAAGACAAAGTCATGTCTACATTTTATTTCAGGTGTTACATACAATAATTTAAAAAGCTAAATGGGGATCTGGCAAATCTCTAACTATGAAGGAGGCTGGAAAATAATTTTTGCAGCCAGAAATGCAGCTTTCTTGGCTATAATCTGAATTCTCCCTACCAACCTCAGCTCTGCATTTAGTCTTTCACTGACTAACTCGAATATTACAAATGGTGAGGTTTTATTCAGCTGGGGGAATCATTGTCAACAAATGCAGCTGGAGTGGAATGCCTGAAAAATACCTAGTGAAGAATGAAAAACTGGGCTTGTGATAGTTATTTACCCTGTCTCTTAGGACAACTGAAAGTAACTGCAGGGTCTCTGGAGTTTTAGAGCTTTCTTCTCAGGCCACTCCACTGATTCCACCTCCTTCTTTTGCTCTGATTTTCAGTATGAATTATGGCCTTTCCTGGAAAATTATTTGAAAAATCAAGCTGAAATTGCTTTGCAATGGTTAAGCCAGTGTGAGCGAGGACAAGAAAGTCCCTGATAAGATCACCATTGATGCCTGCAAAGGAAGGGCTCAAGGAATGGCAGGGTCTCCCAGAGGCTATCACTTTGGTCACAGCAAGTGTGTACTTAAGGTTCCTCCCAAGGCTGCCCTTTGCCTCTTCCTGTATTTTCCCAATAGTGCCTGAACATCCAGCCCCAAGCTTCCCTCCTCCAAACCTGCTGCTGCCTCAGCTCCTGGTCCTCTCTTGTACCTGGACTCCTTCACTGGTTCTGCTTCCACCAGGGAAGTCCTGCTCCAAGTTGTTTTAGTTTCCCTCACTTATTGGCAGATCTGTTCTCACACTCAGCAAGTCCATAATAAAGGAAGCTCCATTTTCATCTCCTTAGTCTCTGTTCAGAGCATTTGGCTTTGCTCACAGACAAGACTAGGCTGCTGTGTCTGTACCAGAGACTCAGTATTTTTACGGTAACTACACTTGAAACACTACAAAAATGAGCTCTTGGAGTGCCTCATCCCCTGCAATCCGGTGCTGGCCAGAGTTTATCTGTGTAACTCAGTAGTTGTCAACACTATTGTATCTATATTGGAGGTGGTCTTGGGAGGTGTTGGAAATGTCAGGAAGAAGAGACAACACTGGAGGGGGGAAGTGAAACTGTATCTGAAACAGGTTTTACTCAGAAATTCAAGATTTTGACTTTTGTATTTTTAAAATAGAAGAAATCCCAGTGAAAATGCAGAAAAAAATATATAGATAAAATCACAATCAACAATAACTTCTAGAAACCATCATTGATATCAGCTGAAGTGCAAGATGCTGTCAGGTTATCACTGCTATAACATTAGATATTCATATACCTAAGTGGAGTAAGGCACTATCCAAGGTAGATTAAGATCCACAGATCTAAGCTCATGATCTTATTTTCTGGTACAGTGTCATAAACACCTTCCTTACAGTCTCACATCTTTTACCTTGTTCATCAATATGCAGATGAGAAATGACCCCTGACTGTCCCACAATGAGATAATCATGCCTCCTGCTCTACTCTAGGCTGCGTTTACTCCTAGACTTCCAGCTTTGTTCATATGATTTCATTTACAAATAAAGTTATACTTGGCATTTTGAGAAAATATAATATGATCAATGGAAGACGTGTCCTGCTAGCTTCTACACCGCTGGAAAAGTCAGCCTACGTTATAGAAATACACTTTGCATGGGAAATATCCAGCATGGGACCAAAAGGGATTTGTGCTGTCTGTGCAGTAGCCTGAAATACCCACGAGATATTCTGTTCCCACACTGTGTTAACCAATGTATGGATATGTAGGGACAAGCCCTTTTCAAGTCCTTACTCCTGCGGCAGTCACCAGCAGTGTGTGTGGTACAGGCATACGGGGCCAAGGTGCTATTTGTTGCAAGGCACTTTAGCTGCACATTTCCGCAGATACGTTTTGGTTTCTGAATCTCTTTGTGTTACTGTCTCTGACAGTTAACAGTAGGTTGCATAGATCTGCTTTTAATGCATTTCTGAGCATTTTTGAGTGTCACAGCACATCAGTGCCGATCTGCAGCACTCGTAGTGTTTCAGCCGACTCGCACACCCTCCTTCCCTTCTCTTACTTTAACATATTCCTGTACTAACCTGCAGCAAGTCCTGCTGCAACACACTTCCAGCTGTGCTGACCCATGATACACTATCACATTTGGGGAAGGCTGACTGTATCATAGCCCACGTGAATGCCGAGTCTGGCTTAATCCAAAAACATCAGGAAAAGGAATTTGGGATCAATCTTAATTAAGGAATGTGCCAAATTTCCTGGAGGTCACAGTGAGAGGAAAAAGCCTGAAGTTTCACCTCTGGAACAGGGAGAACAGGGAGACAGAGAGATTTTGACTCAAAGGATTTTGAGTCATCAGCCTGGTAAAGCAGGTAGATTCGCAAAATAAAAGAGGGGATTGTCTCTACTCCAGGTTATAACCGGGAGCCTTTCACTAGATCAGAGTCTTCCTTCCCCTCAGGGTGGTTTTCTGCATATCAGATAGAAAATCTCTTTGAAAAACAGTAAGCCAAGTCTTTCAAAACAACCATTATGATAACAACGAAGAGTAATAATGTTAAAGACTACTCTTACACCACTATTTCCACCCAAAAAGTTTTCAAAGACTTTGCAGAACCTATTTAGTGAACCTCGGTGTGTGGCAGCCACTTCTGGGCAAGAATGTCCTCAACCATCTCCACAACGCACATTCATTTCTGCCCAGGTAGTGAGACTGCTTAAGCTGGAGGAGGAGATGCAGGATTGTCTACATGCATGATGGGCCAGCACCCTCAATCTGGGATCTGTGATTCAAAAGCTGCTGTGAGAGCAAAGGCTCCTTTTTTTCATTCCCAAGGAACTTTGAGACACCCAGTACATTTCACAACACATCTATGGGGTTTTCATGTTCTGTATTTTGAGAAACTGAGGCAGGAAATGATTACACGCTTTTTAAAAATGACCCAAACAAACAGGAACAGAACTTAGGTGAATAAAGATCTTCAAATGACTTCTTCCATTAGATAATTCTCTATTCCTTCATTTTTCCACTAAGAATCAAAAAATATCCTAATAGTCCAAATAAAAAAGGGGAGCTGGAAGCTGGGATACCTCCCTTTCCAGGCCCGCTTGTGACTGCTGCACGCTCCTGCCGGTCAGTCCCTAGCGGCTTGTGCTAAGTCCAGCTTTGCTACACTAATCTACGGTATCAGGATGGCCAGGAAAAATGTAGTCTGCACGCTGTAATAACAACACCACTGCAATGATGAGTCCTAGGAAGGAGTGCCAGAAAGAATGTTAATTCTTCTATAACTATTGGAGAAGCTAAAGGCCTAACGGGACAGTGGTGAAATGCCTCATGAGAACAGCCTCAGCTCAGGAGAAGGGTCTAAAAAAGCTAGAAGGGCTTGGTTTGGAGGAAAGATAGTAGGTGTGAACACTGGTAGACTCAGTCCAGATTTATTCTGGAAAAAACAAGAGAAAAACTTGGTCTTTTGAATGTACAGCTGGTTATGAATGTTTGCAAAGACCAAGTAACATGGGTAATATTTCTGCCCATGCCTCTCTACTCCCCTTCACTGTTTTGTACCTCTTCTCTTCCTCATCTTAAAGAAAAAGTCTCATATATCAGCTGACCAGCAATCCTCATATGATTTCAAATTTTCCTGAAACTCTTCTGCAAAACACTTTTCTTAAGAAAATTATCTACTCCCTCTGCAGACCAAAGAGAGCATCATCCTCTAAGCATCTATGCAAAACAGTCAAATCTCTAAATTTCTAGCAATTCAAAATTCACAGCATAAAACTGGGATGTTTCTGTTCTTCCAAGCTCTATTACTGAATTTGTAGAACTGAGCAAGCACTGCATTTAGGCAGTCTTGCAAAAATATTAATTTGCACTATTGGGACAGTTTTCTTCAGCTTCATTGCCTGTCAAGTTTCCAAAACTGTTGTTGAGAACAAGTATGAGTAATGAGAAAAGTAATCCTTCTGACATGAATAGGAGTGTTAGCATGTGCCATCTTTTTTGAAACAAAACAGCTGATTGTCAGTTAGAAGAAGCAAGATGCAACCCACACCATCCGTCCGCATTCTCGTAAGTGACATTTTACACTTAGTAGCAAGAAATGCTCAAAGTGTTTTTATGAGGGCAGGGGTAGAGGCTCCTCTGTCACATCTCTAGAAGGACCCTTCTACAGTCCCTAGAAGAATATATGCAGAAGTGGAATTTTGAATTAATTCAGGAAGTACTTGAAACAAAAATACAGTGTCAAAGACTGATCTTTCAGAGACTAAGGAGACTGTGCTTGTGTGTTTAACCACTTAGTACCCAGCTCAGGAAGTTTAGAAATGAACTATAGACACAAGTAATGTAAGTAATGAGCACACGTTTCAAATGTTTCAAGACCATTCAAATTAGGATTCAGAATGTATTAATTGCTATTAATTCTGTCACCTGCTTTACCCTTTCCATTGTCTTTCTGTTTAATTATTTTTTACTTGCTTAACTCTTTAAATTAAGCCTCCTAGCTTAATTTCCAAGGTCATCAGTTGAAGAGGCTTATTGGGGTTATGAATAGGTTCTTCAGTTTTCAACGGTGATTAAGACAGGTTCAGGTATGATTGCATAACTTTATTTTTCCTGCCTTGTAACATTCCTGTCCAGCCAGTAATTACATCTGACACACTCCCTGGCTGCTACCAATTGAGCCTCTTCATCTTACCAGAGCAGTAGATTCCAGGCTAACCTGCAAAGTTTCTGCCAGACAGCCAAAAATTAATACTTTCTATCATCTCTTGCATTTTTTTTAAATGAAATAGTCTGGTTTTGACGTTCTCTGCAGAAAAGACCATTTCTAAGTCTTTTTCTTTCATGCATATTCTCAGCTTTGTGCCAGGATCTAACAAGATGCTGAACCAAAATTGACACAGTCAGTCTCAGACAGAAAAATCTCTTTTTGTAGTGCACATAAGTGGTTCTTGGACTGGTTTCCTTTCTCTTACACAATTATAGGTGATTTAAAAAAGGTGTTGCCAGATTGCTTAATTGTCTGACAAACTTTTCTTTCTTGACTCTCTGTTTTCTGAATAATAACTAATGAAAAAATTGGCATTTCTAAGTGACTCCCCAAATTTCTGACCACATTCACCATAGGGCTGCATTCCAGCATAAAGTCTCAGCCATTTCCTATTTTGCTGTCACAACCCGTAAACAAGCACCTCAGAAGATTAGCATTTCTCGAGAAGAGCTGTGGGTAGCCCAAACTCAAGTGACTGCAGTTAAATACAATCTTACTTAAGAGGCACTCTCTTCTCGTGATGAAAGACAGAGGTATTTTTCCTACTTATAGCACACTGTCTAAGAACTACATCTAGCCAAGCATTTTATTATGATCCAATTGCCAGAAATATCCGTGGAAGGATAAAATTACCTGTTACAATCACTGATAAAACCAAGGTTAAGAAGACACTATACCAATAGATTTTGACCTGCGGCTTTGAGCATTAGCTGCACAACAAACTAGAATCACAAGATAACTGAGGTTGGAAAGGATCTCTGGAGTCAATCCTTGCTGCCCCAGGTTAAAGCAGCACTAACGTCAAAGCTGGCTCAGGTGTCTGAGAGTCTTTCCCAGTCAAGCTCTGCCTATCTCTGGGATGCAGATCCCACAGCAGCTCTGGACAACCACACAGGTTTTGTAAAACTTTGGTCTAATTTAGCCAGCTTTGCAGATGCAGGAGAGACACTTGGGTTCTAAGAAAGTCTGAAGGAATTGAAATGAGGCCCAAAATTAAGGGCTTGAGCAAATGCTAGACAGCTGCATGCATCTTTGCATTCAGAAGTAAAACAGATACTGAATGTAGCTGCTTGGAAATGAGGATTTTCTGGTTCTGCTATGCCTGTCATTTTGGAAGTTCTTGTCATTCTATTTATCAGTTTGGATGCAGCTGACCTTGTCTGTCCCATCCTGAAAAACTCCTTGTGCAGGGAAGAACAGCTGGGCAACCCGTCCTGCTTACGGTCCCAAGACAAGCAAGCAAACCACCCAGCTGGTTTGTAGAAGTGTTTGTTTAAGATACTGTTTAACTGAAAAAGAGAAAGAGAACTTACTCAGCTCCACCGATCTTCACAGAACAAACTGAGATGAAATGCTGATGCAGAAAGAAATCCCTCTGAGCTTGCTGTCACTAGCATCCCATGGATCTGCCTGATCTGACATCGCTACTGTCTCTCCACAGCTGCTCTTCCCTTGTCCTTGCCTAAGCAAGATGGGTAAATCAATGCACCTGAGTGAAAAACAGCCTTTGGGGGGAAAAAAAAGAGAAACAAAGTTACTCTTCTTACAATTTCTGTTCTGGGGTTGCAAATGTCAAAAAAAACCAAAAAAACAAAAAACAAAACAAAACAAAAAAAAAACCCAACTTCCCTCTAAAGCACGGTAAGGCATCAAATCTTCAGCTGCTTTTCCCTGCCCCTGCTTTCCTCGGTGCTTTTGCTGGGCTTGGGGATGCTGCTGCATCATTCTGCCCTCCACGCGTGCCGGGCAGCGCCGGGAGGCTCGAGGACACTGTGTTTGTACGCACCAGCCCTGCCCCGCAGAGCACCGTCACTTCTGCAGAATGCTCAGCTGAGGACCTGGGTGTCCCTTATATCTGCCTTCGCAGATCCAGAGGACATCATCAAGCTCTTTAAACGGACAGAGGAAAGCCCTTGGATCCAACGCACCCCGAGCTGCCAAGGAGTCTGAACCTGACTTTTCCTTTTTCTAGGCTGGTGACACAGCCCATCTCTGAACTACATGTATGCAGATCTTACATATCTACCTACATGCACAAAACAGGTGTGATAAAAACACACTCCTGCCCACAGACAGAAAGCCAGGTGTGCAGTTTGGACAGTCTTTTACACCAGGATAATGTGTGTGCAGAATGTCTTTAAACAAGAGCAATAAAAGCTCACATCCACTTTGCAACAGGTGAATGAAAATGCAAGCAACAGCCTGGGCTCAGAATCACAGTAAATAACTTCCCCAGCTCCAGGATCGTTTCTTGCCTGCTCTCTCTTTAAATCTTCAGTGTCACAGTGGAAGAAACAGGAGGCTTCAGTCCCTTAAAGCTCTTTCCTCTTTTTGCCTGTCATTTAATTAAATTATCCTATAATGAAATCTTTCCCTAATGAGTCAATGTTTAATAATTTACTAGACACTGAAGCCCTGCTTGGAGTCTCATCAATTATGTATTACAGCATCAGGCACTTTCAATCTCTCTTTTATCATTTCTCATTCACTTCATTAAAAGCCCCAGCCTTGCTACTTCTAGGTTTCCGTTCACTCGCCCAGGCTTAGAGGTCAGTTCATTGATACCTGTTTTGCCCAAAGCGCACTGACAGGTGTGTGTATGCATGTGTTAGGCAGTCTCAAATTGCATGTGGCATCTGTGCACATGTTCATGCACACATGTACAAAAGCATGTACTTGGCTTTCGGTCCAAGGGCGGGAGTGTGCGTTATCACGTCTGCTTCATACAGATGGGAACGCAGGTATCTGTATGTATCTGTAGCTCTGAAAGAACTGTGTACATGTATGTGTGTTTCTATCAGCTGTTGCGCATTTATACAAATACACACATAGACCTATACGTTTATACTTGCTTAGAGATCTGTGCATCAGTGTTGGCATTCCTGCTCAAGCCAGCATGCCAGCACACTCTCATAACTGCAGTAAATGAGTTTGCCTTCTTCTGCTACACTTTTTCTTATCTGGTTTACTTAAAACAACAGTGCACACAACCTATGGGAATCAGAGACAGGAAATAGTGTACATGAGCTGTAAGGACCACAGAATCACAGAGTGGTTGAGGTGGGAAAGGACCTCTGGAGGACATCTGGTCCAACCCCCTTGCTCAAGCAGATAATCATTCAGTATCCATTAAGTGATCAAGAGGTTACCCGTTGCTACAGTCTTAACCATAACACACATCCATAAAAAGAAGGGCAAACAGAGAAGGAAGAGCTGGCTTTTCACTAAGGCTTCCCAGCCCGGGCTGGAATGGGAGAATCAAGCTCAGTCATTTCTGACTCACATGGTGTCTGTGGTCATCCTGAGGCAGCTGAAGCTGGAGAGGGTTTAGGTTAGGGAGCAGCTGAGCTGTTGCTGCGTGTACCAGGAACTTACCCTGCAGCTCTGCAAGCACCAGAGGGTTGGGACACACACCCGTGATGGGTGGCATCCATTGGACTGGCAGGAGCACAAATCCGTGTGTTACATCAGCCAGAGCAGAGCAGGCGCTGGATGGATGCTGTCCTGTAGAGAGCTTTTTGTTTTCCTTTCCTGAGCAAAACCACTCTTAGCCCATAGCCTTCGGGCATACAGAAGCAACACTGTTTTATCACACTTCCTAAGGTCTCCTGCAGCCTGTGGTAGGTGTCCTCCAACCTACCCCTCTTTTCAGCAGAAATACTCTTTTTACAGTAGCCACTTTGAAAAAGAGAACAGAGCTTAAGCCCACAGCCTGGCACTGGCTTCTTTCCACAAAGTTCAAACTCTGACTTTGTGCCACTTCCCAGCTATTCCTAGAGAGAAATAGAGATCTCCAGGACATGCACTGGTTCACTGCATGCCCCCAGGGACCAGATTCAGACTGACCGGGGGAATTCAGGGACAGAGGTAATTCCTTCATCTCCTCTCAGTGACAGCACAGCTGTAGCAGAGCCCAGCGCAGCTTTACCCAGGCCCGGACAACCTCCTGGCGCCGCCATGAGATCCAGCTGCTCCTGGCCCTGGGCACAGGCACTCCCAGGCTGGGGGTGCACAGGACTGGCGCCCTCTGCCTCTCCCACGGCTCTTACCCAATCCTTCCAAGGAAGCGGAAATTACACTTACCCACACACACGCACACGCGTTTGCATTTTGAATACTTAACCAGACAGCTGTGCAAGAGAAAGATTTTTGATCAGCTTATACCCTGAAGCACAAAATCTGATAATCCTCATAATTATCTCATCATGCATTTCTAAAAGAGTTATTAGTCATAATAATCTCATTAGTCCATTTAAAAAATTTGCTATGATTTTTAGAGGGGCAGGGGTCTTTCCTTCCTTTAAACTGTTTCCTTCAAAGTGAACATTTCCCCACACTCTTTAACAGACATCAAGCAAAGATACGCCTTTTGCTAATCAACTGATGATACTTTTTTCTGGAAAAAAAGATGCAGTCTCCCCGAACAATCCTGTATTGGTGTTACTGGAACCCTGTGTTGCTCATCAATAAATATTCTGTGTCAATAGGCCATTAACTATTAATCCCAGTGCTGGCCATTTGAGAACTTTACATCAACACCCTTGTTATTTTACACATTGCTTCTCATCTTATTAAGTGACTTGCACATATGGACAAGAGCAGAGTCTCGCAAACAAGCACACGTCAATAACGCACAGGACACCACCTCAGATGAGGGAGGAGGAGAGTCACACAAAAATTAATAGGTCTGGGGCCATCATGAGTATTTATTTACAGTGAGAAGAAAAAGAATCCACTCTGGAAGAGCTTATTGTGTTACCCAAGCTGAACTTCCAGCATATGTTCACTCCCAACCATATTCTAGCTTCGTTTTTTCCTCTTAAAGTACATTTGCCAGTCTGAGGAGCTGCTGTCCCAGCTCAGCTCTCTGCCGCTGCCTGATGCGTTCGGATTATTTCCCAGGTGAGAGCTGAGTTCACTGTAGTGTGGAAGAGGATCCCACCCAGGGAAAGGAAGGAAAGCACTCTTCAGAATAAAAGAGACAATGAGAGAGAAGTTCAATAATTTTGTTCTCACCCTTTCCTTCAACAATATCTTGCAGCCAAGATGCATTAAATGCAAAAACCAGGAGCAACATTTTATTTCAATGGTGAGAAATAGCGCATCAGTAAGCAGTGGTTCTTTCCAATGAATTCAGTGCGCTCAGCATTGTTCCTCCCAACATATTCTCCCCAGGCGCCTAATTTATGATCTTGAATCAAACCCTAACCTGTTGATTTTAACCTGATTCATCTGCGAGTCACTCTAGAAATATTTAGATTCCCCAACCAGCTTTCCTCTTCCTTCCAAGTAACTGCTGCGCAAGTCCACAAAGCTACTCTGGGCAATTACTCAACTGGACAAACTGAGAAATACAATATCCTGTATCCAGCTACTACAGATCTCCCTACAGTATTCCTCAGGCTGTTATGGAAGGTGAGTGATAAAGTTTTGAAAAGTCCTATTAGTGATGTATATGGTGGGATTGAAGGGAAAAAAAACGCTCACTTCTTACTTTTAACACTGTTAGGGAATAGTATTTGGTGGGTAAACACAGAGCAGAGATTTGCAGGAGCTGCGAGGAGCATGTGGCAAGGCAGCCGCCAAGCGAAACGGCACATGCAGAAATATAACTGAATAACACCGAAGTGGCAATTGCTGCTCCGCGATTGCGTGGCTCTAATTCCTGGCATTTCGTTGGCTGGAATCCAGCAAGAATCGGTGCGTCTTCACTGGAGAGAAATGATGACAGCGCAACAGCTGTGCTCTCCAGTAAACTGTGTGATGATATTCAGGTTTTACGGCTCTTTGGTTTGATTCCCAATAGCAACTATCTTATTATCTGCGGTCGAGACAGGTTAGCACCTGCTAAAAGCAATTTCTCATAAATCAGTCCACATCAGCTCTTGAATGGCTGCTGCTTAAGCCTCGGCTCTGCCCGTATCCCGCTGAAGCGGCTGCTCCCGGCGGCAGCTTTGGCAGTGCAGACGGCCGTCCTGGATTGCTGGACGTTATTTAAATGTAACGTTTCCCACTCAACACACCAAGGAAGATCCTGGACCCTCCTCTGCTGAAGACAAGGATGGTCCTTCGGGCCAAACTCGATTCCAAGATGCAGCTGACAGCAAAGTTTGGATCACTTGGCTGTAAAAAACGCAGGTTTGCCCCCAGTTCTCCCTGCCCGTTGCCTGTTCCAGACAAACACGTTGTGCACGCTCCGTGTAGACCCCCACCCGTCCGGCTGTGCCCACGCCAGGCTCCAGAGGCCCCAGAGCACCAGGTCTGCAGGCTTCGCTCCCGGCGCTGACCTTGGCGCGGACGAGCCGTCGGCAGGAAGGCTCGCCCAGATGCAACGTTTCCTCGACACAGGCGTTACACGGAGTCCAGCAGGTCGCTGTAAGTGCTTCGAATCAATAAGGCATCTCGCGAGGGCCTGTGCAGGCCCCAGGACTGGAACGAAATCTGATCTCGCAGCTCGATGCGTTACAACAATTCTTCAACTGCATTGAAAACAAGGGGGCTACAGGGCAAGCAGTTGTCTCTCCTGAGGAAATGGCCAGAAAAGGCTGAGGGTTGCACAAGGCATCTTCAGCATTAGGAAACTAGGATTTGAACAGGCCTTTTGGAAAAGTCTGGAAAGTAACAGTTGTGAAGAGAGGCCACCAACACAGCGTGCAGTCAGGCGGGTGACCAGCGGCGGTCACGGCACGAAGGACCGTGCCTGGTCAGCAGGGCACATCTGCTGCTTGCAAAGATTTCACTGACCTGCCAGGCTAGAGCAGCGTTCCCTGCAGATGCCGCAGCTCTCCGTATTGCAGGAGAGCTTGTTATTGCAGGGAGCCCTGTTTTCCCGTGTGCTACTGAGCTCCAGCATTTCACTGCATTTGGCGAAAGTACCACTGGGGGTCCTTAGTCCCTCTACAACCTCCCCCAGCGAGGTACAAGGGCTCCTGTGAACCAGCACCTTTTTTTTTCTCTGTTATCACATCTATTTTCACTCATTTTTTTCATTCTACACATCCTTCTCCATTTCAGGTGGTTCTGATGCTGCTTTTATTTTCACTTCCAGAGGAGAATTTTCTCTTTCATTTTCCCTTGTATCTTTTCTTCCTATATATTGCCTCTCTTTTTTATTCTCCCATCACTCTTATCATCTCCTATGAACCGTTCCCGAACTCCTTCTCCCTTTTTTTTGGAGACAGTTTCTATTTTTTATCTTAACATTTTCTTTAGCTGCTGGACGATGTGATTATCAGAGCAGATCCCAGGTCCCTTTCCGGTGGTACAGGCACAGGTGGTACAGGTACAGCTGTAGAGTCAGAAGCAGCCATCACTTCTTCAAAACAACATTTTCACCACCTGAAACTTGAACTATGGCAAGAGTTAAACAGGCACCGGATTAGATACAGATTTCAGCAAGGACGGCACATCCCATCCAACAGACTCAGCTCTCTGACTGACAAAAAGTACCTGGGAATCTTGAGAGGATATAACACGAAATGTAGGAAAGTTATGGTCAGCAAGAGAGTAAAGACCTCAGTTTATAGCACCAGACAGGGTTAAAAAAAAAAAAAAAAAAAAAAAAAAGAAAGAAAAGAAAAGAAAGAAAGAAAGAAAGAAAGAAACACTAGAGCCAACTTCATCTGTCATAGGCAAGCTGATTACAATCAATAGACACTTAATGGTCTCTCGAACTCCCATCTGAGCAATTAGCAATAGCATTAAGCAAGCAAAGACGTATTGTAAGTCTGTTGCTTCAGTGGAAGTGACAGAAAAGAGAAATAAGAAACCAAATTACATTTTTAGATCCAAATTCTTCTCTCATTAATACTGCATGAACCTTACTGCCCGTGGTAAAAACGGAATGTCAGAGTTTCTCTTTTCTTTCTGCAATTTTCTGGCTCATTTTTTTAAATTAAAAATATTCAATCTCAGTTTCAAACTGTAATAACGTCTACTGAAGTCAGGAGGTAAATATGAGTGTCACTGAAGGAAAGAGTGGCCTTCAGGGTATTTCTTTGAGAGACAAATAAATCAAAAATAATGATTTTAAATGCCCTTGACTTCATTAAAATCAAAGAGCACAATCCACATTTTCACTTTCTCAGCCCTAAAATGCAGCAGTTATCATACCAGGCTTTCCAAGGATTTTAAAAAATAGTTAAAAAAAAGTTTTCTACACTTTTTTATGACGTAACTATGGAAGGATAATGTATTAGACAGGTAAAACTATTCAGTGCACTCTCAGTTTTATTAAATGTGACTCTGCTGCATTATGAATGACAAAATTATATACCTATAAGTCATACAACCGAATTGCTGTCCACAGTGATCTCAGAATACTTTTCCTGAGAAATGGAGTAAATCCAGTGTCTTGGGCAAATTTACCTCATTGTTCCAAATTTTTCTCTTGCATTCCAGCTGACTTACTACCATGCAAGTTTTTACCTGTGATTTCAAAGACATAAAGTAAAGTTGAAGTTGTTGTTGGATGAGGAAAATATTTCCTATAACAAGCTGTGTTTTTCATGGTGTGTACCAGTCCATATCTTCCAAAAATAATAGAAAGTAAATGGTAAGTACAGTAAGTTCCTGTGTGAGAAGTGCTTAATTATTATTGCGCAAGTGAAATAGGAATCTGTGCACAAAACTGACAAATTGGGTGCACTCTTGCATTAAAAGCAATTACCTGTTTTGTGTGCAATCAGTTGTACTCACACACATGAAACAAACTATCACACAGAAGTCAAGCCTTTAATTTAAAAATCAATTTTGAAAGGTTCTTTATCAGTTCAAGACTTCAGACACTATCAGAGTGTCTATCAGAAAGTTGGGTTTTTGGCTCTCCATGAATTTTGGCAAATTATTGGCACCTTTCTATACCTATGTAGGACTATTAGAATCAAATTTTCACCAAATTCTCTTAGTTTAATCTATGGAAATTTGCAGACAAAAGAGACAAATCGCACAACCACCTGTTAACTTTTCAGTGGAAAGCCCTATATGCTGTCTGTGTTTATGTTGAGCAACTGAAAGCAAATGGTTAAATACATATTCATTATGCATTTGCTCTGTGGCACATATGCGATTGAAGATGATAATCGCAAAATGATAGAGCAAGAAAACACTCTATCTCTGAGCACGATAAGCACGTATCCTAGTAACTTACTGCATCACTTGCCAGCGTAGCAGAAACTTCCTTGAGCTCTATGTTACCCCTCTAAAGATCAAATTACATTTTAAACCTGCCATGCTACTATTTTTCTTATCTTTGATCACCTGCATAATGCAATATAAAATCTGCTCTGAGTGGGCCTATTTTCAATAAACCTTCTAACTACTGAACTGGTGAGTTCTGAACTTCAGGAGAAGCAACATGCTTCTAAATACTTAGCAAATCATTTTATCTGAAGTAGCTGTCAGTGAGATAGTGTCTGTGCTTTTGTGCAAAATCTTATCCAAGAAAGGGGCCTTTGCAATGGCTTTGTTAAATATCCCAGGAAACTCCAAGCCTTGGCAGCTGAGCCACAAGCAGACGCCTGGATTCAGGGCCCTGGAGCGATTGTGTACGGCAGTATCGTTTGCTGTAATGCTTCTAGGCATTGGATTGTCTTCTGTAAAGCCTTTTCCTTTCCTCTACCATACTAAGTTTTGCAAACATATATAAACAATAGCATACAAACAGCTTGCACCATATTGGTTAACCAGTCTGCCTAGAAGGGTTTTAGGTACGAAAAGGATACTAAAAGCAAATCTGAATGCTGGCTGCTCCCTCCTAATTGATTTACATAAATGTTTATGCGACTCTGATTAGATATACATTACATGCAATGCTAAGGATTCTTAGCAAAGGTTTTAGAGCTTCACATTTGGTCTCCATTCGTCAGCAGAGACAAAGCTCAGAAGAGATGGCTCAGGGTGAACCGTGGGGAAGGGCTCAGGAGCTCTGGTGTTGGAAGCATTGAACACCAGATTAAATCTGTCATTTCTGATGGGGGTTTTCAAAGGTTTCTGGGCTGCTCAGTACAAGATACAGACACACTGGAGCAAGTCCAGTGAAGAGCCACAAAGGTGATGAAGGAGCTGGAGCATCTCCCGTACGAGGAAAGGCTGAGGGAGCTGGGACTGCTCCGCCTGGAGACAAGAAGACTTGGGGGCATCTTACCGATGGGTATAAATATCTGATGGGGGTAAAGAAGATGGAGCCAGACTCCTCTCAGTGATCTCCGGTGACACAACAAGAGGCAATGGACACACACAAATACACAGAAAATTCGATTTAAACTTAAGGAATACCTTTTTTTATTGTGAGTGTGGTCAGGCACTGGGACAGGTTGTCCAGGGCTATGGGGTCTCTGTCCTCGGAGATGCTCAAAACACGTCTGGATGCAATCTGCTCTAGGCGCAGTGGAGCAGCCCAGGAGGTCTCCAGAGGTGCCTGCCAGCCCCAGCTGCTCTGTGATGCTGGGATACGGACCAGGGCCCAGCAGAGAGAAGCAGAGCTCACCGGCTCCGGTCCACCTACCTGGACTAGCGCTGTCTGAAATTGTGGATCCGTAGCAAGATACTGAAGTCCAAAGACAAGAGTGTTTGCTGCTAAATTCTTGATTCTATAGATTGATTTGATAGCCCATAAAACACGCAGATAATTTATGAGTTATTACTGACTCTCAAACATACAATGGAACCACTGAAGAGAAAACTCTTTTTCTGACTGTGGTGTGGGTTTCTGTTTGCTAATAACAATATCTAACATCTGGGTACAATTGTCATTATTAATACCAATGTAAATGAAATGTTAATTCTTGCTAATAGATTAAACTATGAAATGCTTTAAGAGCAGAATTGCTACAATAAAAGCAATTGGGTTGTTTCTTTGTAATTTGATGGCTCACAGAAGTGCAGAAATGTATCTTATGGCTTTACAAATCTGTGATAATTTCCTTCAACTTTTACTTTTATTGCCTTGTCATTAAATTCACATTGAGTTCTTAAAACAAAAATGTTTAAAACAGATGTGGCTGCTAAAGTTACAATATGAATTTTACAACCCCAAATTTTATGACACTGAAAGAAACTTCAGCCACCAAGGTCAGAGACAAAAATGGAAGCAGAAGGCAGCTCTGAGGGTGACAGATTCCTGTAATTACCAAAAACTTAAGCTAACATAATGCACACTACCCATACAGATTGTGTAAATTAGTGTTCAGGAAGAAAATAATCCAAGAAAGCATGACTTACCCAGATTGAAAAGCAAACAAACAAGAAAATAAGGATAGACAAAGCTTTAAATAGCTTAGTGCCACTGCTGTTCTTTATCATTTTGCTCTATGGCTCCAGCTTACGAGATCTATGTGCCACATAGTGTTCCTCACAGTTGCTTTAAAGCAATCATATGGCAAAGATTCATTCTAACAAAAAATTACAATTAATATTTTGGAGAGGAAATTCAACTTCTATTTAATCTTACTATAAAAAAATCTGATATCCAATTTCACCAGAAGTTTCATTATAGGTAGGCAGACAGACAGAAATGTAGACATGGTCTCTTTATGTCTTAAAATAATTCATAACAAGTGTAAGAATGACCTCTTGCAGTATATTATTCCATACAATATGTTTTCTGAACTTTCATGTGAATGGCTCCATGCTAATTCCTCATTTCCTGGGTTTTAGTCTACTTGCCATGACCCTTCACTAGTACGTACAAGTTTAATTCATTCCCTTTCAGCAGAAACATCTTCCCATTTTGAATACTCTTCTTAAGTCAAGATCAGTAGAATTAAATAATGATTATTCCAAGTATGAAAGGTAAAAATTTGACTTCAGCCTTACATTTTATTTTCTCTTTCTCTCAACCTGTATTGCCTTTCCAGTTTTATAGATTTCTAAAACTTTCATCCTCCTACCAACTACATTTTATTCTTTTCCAGGGCAACTCATATCAATGGTCAGTTGCTGAATGTAGTGTTTACATATTTCAGATATGATCTAGCTGACTTCCTTTACAATAAAAACATCCAGAATTTGGTTTAAAATCAGTCCTCTTTTTCCAATTTAATCGATTCTTCATGCTTCAGCTATGTAATCAATTTAAGAGGTTTTAGTGAGGGTTTGAATCTCTCTTCTGGGTGTTATGCTCAGGGAAAGTGGAAATTTCAGACCAAAATAATCTTTAGTGAGACAATATTGTCTCAATGAGTGCTGTGACCCACTGCAGGAGAGAACGCTGTTTAGTTTTCCTCCTGGATTTCAGTGGGATGGGGGAAAAAAAAAAGGTAGTGCCAGCTAATTAGCCCATGCAATCAATTCTCCCCACAAATTTCTATGAAGTGTATTTGGTCTGTATTTAGGTGCTTTCCAGTTTTAATTGGATTGATGTTGTTCTTTAACTTGGTCTCTCCTGCACGTATCTGAGACATGCTCCTACCAACGGCAACACTCCCCTGCAGAACGCT
This sequence comes from Rhea pennata, assembly GCF_028389875.1. NCBI lineage: Eukaryota > Metazoa > Chordata > Aves > Rheiformes > Rheidae > Rhea > Rhea pennata. Next base: position 7,974,280 of record NC_084678.1, read on the forward strand.
GCTCAGCAGTTCTTCTTTCCTCCAGCTCTCTTGAGAGCTCGCTCCTGCTAATTTTTCCTGTTCCCCAGCTCCATGCTTTTTAAAAGCTTGGTTTATATTTTGCTAAGGATCGGGCAAACGCTGCTTCCTAGCTTTGTGTCAGTCTTACACTTTATTTCTTTTCCTCCTGTGTGCTTCACACCCTGAATTCAGGAATGTCCTCATCCTTGTTACTCCCAGAGTATCAAGCACATCCTAGAAAACACAGCTCTGTCATTCAGCCATCTCATTAAACATCCTTTTGTCTTCAGCAGAGAAATTTTTGCCTCTTCACTTTGAGACCTCCAGTGCTCCAGCTCCTCTTCACCAGGGGCCATGTTGCCTTGCACACGGCCCTTCTCCCTGTGATCTTCTTGCTTCCCCCATGACTGGTCTGACCACCAGCCTGGTAACTCTCCAATTAGCAGCTAATCTCTCTGTTCCCATATACCGGGGGTCAGTCATTGTTTCCATAACTTATTTGTTTCAATGTCTGATAAAGTGAGGAAGTCCTTGACATCAAGGAGCTCTAACTGATGTCAGGGGTCAGCTGTGCCTTTGCTCTCCCCTGCCTGGCCTCACTTTCAGCACTGTCCTGTAGGAGCATGGGCATAAAACATCTGTCCTGCCTCCTCATTTAATTTATGGCAGAGAATATTATACCCCCGGCAGCTCAGTTAAAAATAACACGTTCCCTTTTTATAGCAGCCAAGTCTTAGATGCTTGAGAAAAAGCCAGGAAGGTCATTTCTGCAAGCATCAGGCAGAAGCACGCCGCAGCCTCGGCGAGGAGAGCCCTGGGAAGGTGATGCACAGGCCAGCACCCACATGGCGCTTCCCGGGAATCTGGCACCGGCTGCCTCCGTTTCCAGGCTTTGCAATGCCGGTAAGACATTAATGGAAGAGCAGACGTTGTGCAGGAAAACAGGACACCTGGGCACACTGTGAAAAGAAAATTTCTGTCTCAACTGAGTGACTGTGTTCAACTCTCTTCTGGGAGAGAAGTTCCCTGGGATACCCAAAGAGTGATGCACCTCGAGCGGCAAGGGGAAACTGAGCAAAATATCCATCCAGTCCAATAAGAAGTATATTTTTATGAAATTAATATTATGCCAGATTATGTTCAGTGCAGCCCAAGGTAAAGTCTCTAAGAGACAAAACAGTCCAAAAAGAAGCTAGCAGAATTTTCAGTTACAAATTGCATGTTTGCCTAGCGTTTAGCACACTAAAACCCCCCTAAGTGCTTTTGTGTGCTTTCCTAGACATAAGAGAAAAAAAAATTGTCTCCCTCAAATCTCCCTCAAAATCTGCATCATCCATGAAGGGTTGCAAAGGTGAAAGAAGGGAAAATAGATATATATAAAAAAAAGATCTTAAAACGAACCAGTGATCTCAGTTGCCAGAAGGTAGAGGCTCCAGTATGTAAGGAAGATATTTTGCTCAGTTTGATAGATATCAATCTGGTTGCTCAGATGTATTAAATTTTGGATTTTTTAAACTTATTTTCCTAAAATTCCTTCCCCACTGCTGTGATTAGTGCAATATCTGCTGGCAATCCTGCCAGTAGAAGTAAGGCACATATATCCGCTAGCATCTAAGCTCCTCTGTCAGCTAGATGTGTTTAGAGTAGGACTGAATATCTCTTGCTTAATGCTAATGCTTGGTTAGTTTATCTATGCTTTCATGAATGATAATAAGGTAACATGTAGGAGAAAGCATTGTATGAAACAATTAGACACCAGCAGATGATGTAACAGGCATCTAACATTTTAATTTTTACAATTTTTGTAACTAATTTATATACAATGTACATCCTATAGTGTAGTGTTGACATCATTTGATTCACAAGGCATCAAAAAGCCAGAGATCTCTCTGATATTAAGACATTCATGTATGTGCATAAAGTCACATATATACTGAAGATCTGAAATGCCCTACAGACATTTACAAGTCTTGATGTTACACGTAAGTGCAGAGGAGGAATTGCTTTGTTAAAAGGCGTTGAATCACCGTTGCTTCCCATTCACAAGCGTTGGACTTGACATGGCAGCGACACTGCTCTGAGTTAGGCAGAGTCCAGATTTCGCAAACATGCAGTGCAATGGGCTGTACCCCACACCAGCGATATACTCCAGTCGGAACAGGCAAATAGGCTGCACCAGAGAGAAAAGCAGAGTGTTAGCTGCCTTTATCAGCACGGGCCTGAATGTTTTCATCAGCAATAAGAATAGATGGGGCATCACCTGCAAGCAATACCAGCTGGAGGTGCCCCAGAGGCAGCACTACATTGACTTTAATGTTTAGGGACAAAGACATATACACAGGGATGACAGGAATAAATTCCACCTGCTGTTTAAGGACTTATTCAAGAGGTGATTAAGGCTTCTCTATAGAAGAAGACAAAACAGGAGGAGAAAAAGCACAAGACCTTTGCAAGTTTTCATCACATTAGGCAAATTAAAAATTGTGGCCATTTCGATCCTGATGTCCTGAACTACCTGGGTGATGTCTCTGAAGCTTAAGAATATTGTAAAAACAACCATCTCACACACATTTCACTGATGCATTCTAGTCCCTCCTTTCTTTTGGTTCAGGGCTTGAAATTTGATGAAGTGAGGATCAGCATGGTGTCTGGGTCTTTTGCAGCCCCTGTTGGGACTATTTTTTTTGCCTAACTGACTAATGCATGCAGTTCAGCAATGCTAGTTTGCAAATACTCGCTGGAGTTTTCTGAAAGGTGAGTAGCTATCTTCTCTATTTAGTTGTAGAGAGGGGCTAATGATATGATCTACTATTGCAGCATTGATGCAAAGATGCAGTAATTGATTTTGAGAAGCATTCAGATGTGATCATAATACCATCACGGAAATGTACACAAGTAAATTAACTTTTCTATTCCAGCAGCATAATAATGAATAATGTGCAGTACAAAACATCTGGGACGACGTATTAAAAGGAGATATAAAAATTCCGAAGGGCCAGTGAGCCTGCAGTGGACGAAGCAGTGCGGCATAACGCAACCATGATTTAAGTGAATCAAGCGTAGGAAAAAGGTCTGCATTAAAGTTCTAACCTTTGCTCTTGAATATCCTGATTTCTGAGCGTGTGATTTGACAATCCTAACACAGTGTCAAATATAATATGAGCAAGTTTTGTGCCCATTGTAATGATGCCTATCTCAATGCACATAGGTGTTACTGGATAGTATCTTCTATCCCCCAACACTTTTGACTTGCTTGCAGTAGAAGTGAGTCTGGCACATAAAAGAAAGTACACAGACACATGAAATATGAAGACAAACAGACTTCCATTTCTTGTGTCAGTTATAGCATGTAGGAATACCTTTGCATTTCATCTCTGTTTCAACTTTCACATTGAGTAGCTTTCCAACTATTTGCAGCTTCCCTGATAGCTACACTCAGAGAAAAAGCCTGCAGGAAAATATGATGTTACGTGAAACTAATCTGGTTTCATGTTCTGTTACAGCCTCCAAACCACCCTGCTGGAAGATTTGTGTACCTTTGAGCCATTCAAGTGTTGTGCTGAAAACTGGGGAAAGTAAGGAACAGATGGTTTAGACACACAGATCGGTTGATTGTGATAATTTCAGCTAAGCTTAACTTTGGGATTTGGGCCTTGTAGTCTGCAGCTGAGTGATCATCTGACACACTGTTATGCATAAAAACTGGGAAACATTTTTACAGATTCCCTGGAAATGAAATATCAGAGCTTTAAATAGAGTCAGGTCTTCCCTGATACAGAATTCAGTCTTCCCCAATAAACCAGCTGCGAAAACTGTACTGCGCAAAGACTGTCAGCCTGTGCTTTGGGAGGCGACCCCCTAACCAGATCTCCGTAATCGGTCAATACAGCACTACCTTTTGCTGTGATCAGGAGAAAATGAAGCCACAGCTGCAGAAATTTCATTCTCCCTTTTCTTCCTGCTCTCTTGCTGATACCTTTGGACCTCAGGTCTGCTGGGATGGCCAAGAGTTAGCAGTGTCACTTCTGACTTGCCATCTGCCATTCACCTGGCCATTACTTTAAGCTGGCCGTAAAGTTTGACCTGGGGTGTTGTAGGCTGGGGACAGGACAGAAAGCAAATCCATACATTTGGAGGATCTCTATTTAATCAGATTTTGAGATTCTAGTAGATCAGCAACAAATTCTTAAATGGAATTAAACGTGATTAAATGATGCGCAGTGCTCCTATGTCTTTCCTGGATTTTTCTTTTCATTTAACTAGACAAATGACATGCAAGAAACACCATCTGAGACATAACTGGGTTTCTTCGTAGCTTGCTTTCTCTGCAGTTCTTTTCCAATGTGCCTTTGGAGCTTGGCTTCATATTTGTCTCCAAGGCAACTTTTGAAAGTTTCCTGACAGAACAGTTTTTCAGCAGTATCACACCAAAGGAGTTCAGAGTCTCCACCTTGTCTCCACTTCATATGCAGCACAGCTCAAGAACATCGCTACGGAGACAGAGCAGAGGACAGGAGTGATCTGGTGATGTCGAGTGGAGAAGGGGGCAGAGAAGGGGGTTGAAGTTCGAAGCTGAGGAGTTCAATGCAGTGCAACTCACTAATGTTTCCAAACCCAAACAGCAACCAGAGATGCTGTTTATACTGACAGTGGTGTAACTTTTGGCCAGATCAGAACAACTTTCTCCTACTGTTCTTATTCCACTTCCAAACAAATGAAACAATTCAAGTGTTTTATTTTGTAGCTGTATCCACACAACTACTGTGTATACTGATCAGTGCATTCAGACCTGGTCATGGGGAGGAGACAAGCAGTGGCCTTGGAGCAGACCCTTGGGCTGCTGGGGTTTATGCGCAGAGAGAACAGAGCACTTTGCAGGCATTACTGCTAACAAACCGGCACACTGTGCAGTCCCTAAAGGAGCTGAGTATCCGTGAACACAACCATTTACACTCATATGCTGCTCACAAGAGGAGTTCGGACAACAAATTAGTGATGTCTGCAACCAAAGTTACTGTTTGCTGGTAACTTGCTATTTATGCTGGCAGATAATGACCTTCGGATTCATTCTCAGTCCTGGTAGAAAAAACCCTACCTGGCACAACATCCCTTCTCCTGCACCCCAGAAGCAGGCGCGGGCACAAATGCACCATGGAGATTGCACTGTACTTTCACAACCAGAGCAGCTCAGACCCAGCCAGGACTGAAGCACTTCTACGGGGAGAGGTGGGATTCTTTTAACCTACTTTTCCCTTACCGTGGAATGTGCAAATGAGAGTTTCAGTGGAAGTAAAAGTACAGTTTGCCTCCAAAGAGCATCTTTGTAAAAAGACCATCATGGAGCATTCACTCCCTCTCATTTTGACTTCCATAACAAAATATATGCATATCACAAGTAAATACAGTTTAATAAGAGCCAAATGACTAAGATCATGATGTACCTTCATCATGAATTATTCCACAGGTCAAATTAGGATCTTAGCAATATTCATGGTACTTCACTGCCTTAATGAGTTTAAACAGGTGAATTTAGTGAACTTTTGATACATGTACCAGAATCCTCAGTTTTCTGACCCTCCATTGTTTTGGTTCTTCCAGACTAATAGGAGTAAAAATCAGTAAAAACTTATTTTTGGCACAAGAGGCAGTGGATCTGACTGAATACAGAAAAACAGCAGATTGACTAAAACAATTCCATTATTACATGGTCATTTTTAATGTCAAACTTCAGTTCAAGCCAAAGAACATGCTAAAGAAAATAAAGCTTGAATATATCACTGCCACATTTGCAAGCCACTAACATAAGAATATTTTTGAGCATCCTAAATATTCACCATTTTTGGCTATAACTTTATCTCAGTCCCCATCTCCAATGCCAAGTTTATTTTTAAAGAGCAGCCTAGTTCCTGCTCCTTCAGGTTTATGCAGACTGCTATTTTGTTTTGCTCTTCCATGCTATGAAAAATCTGTCATTCAGTATTGAATTCCTGCACCTAACTTGCTCTCCTAGGACAACAGAGGAGCCTCCTACAAATACGAACCCACTGAGATCCCCAAGTAGGATTAAAAAACCAAAGTGAAGGCTAAAGCAAAACAGCAGGTCAGGAAGCTCAAAGGCTTGTAGCCTTGATGTCTTTGGCACAAAAAACACTGCATTAGTCCAGTCCATACTCTGATTTAAATGGAATTATCCTGAGGTAAAAATCAAGGAATGCAGTGGTGAATCAAGCTCATTGTCCCGATCCGAGGCGAAGCCGAGATGAAGGCGGCAGGCTGCGTGCGGTGCAAGGTGCAAATGAACAACACACGGGAGCCGCGCTTGATCTGTTCCTTATGGCGCGTGCTAAATGTTATGCCAGGTATTTGCCTGCACAGCTCCTTTGGCCACTCGAGACTCGTCTGTTTTGTGATAAAAAGAGCTGGCTGCTACATCAGGATCTTCAAAAACAACTGGAGCCAAATGGTTTAATAAGACTCCGCCTCCTCTCTGTCAAAACTGGGAAGAAGGTGCTGCTAGCTGGGGAGAGTTCGGGGCTGTAAGCTCCTGTTTGCCAGTATGTACTCTGGGCAATCTGTGATCTTTGCACAGCTCTTGTAAAATTGCACCTCCTCCTGTCCTGTGCTGTGGTTGCCCCACGGCTGCACTTTCACCCTTTGCAAAGGTTTTAAACCTGAGACCCTGCTGCTGATCCATCTCTTCTCCTTGTTGCCCAAAGCAATCACTGATCCCTGCCCCGAACAGCCTGCGGAAGGGGAACTTGGCCATCAGTCACCCACAACTTCAGGTGGGGAGACGCTGTTAGAGAAATCAGGACGAGCAAAGCTATAGAGGCTGGAGGAGTTAGGGAAGGATGAAAGCTCGGTAACTCCTCAAGCCTTGACGTGCCTTTGAGTAAATGTCGCTCTTTTCCGCTTGGTGACCCTCAGGGAAATCGATGGTGGATGACCTGGCCTGACTTCAGGCTGTATTAAAAAGCATCTCGCTGCTCAGCAAGGACCCAAAGACTTAAAGATAAGTGCAGAGAGGCTTAGGGGTCACCTGTGTACACACTCACCAGAGCACTGAGTGCATCAGGCATCTGCACGAGCAGGGGACCACCAGATGTTCTGCGCATCCCGGAGCAGGACAACAGGGTTTGTCAGCAAGGCTCACTTTTCTGTGAATTGTAGTGCACTTTAAGCATTTTTTTAAGAGAAGGCCATTAGGTCGAGATAGACAGAGGTAAGCAGAGAGACGCCCGTTGGAAGACTCTCAGGTTTTGCTCCAACTTTGCAACAACTAAAGTTCTCTTTAAGGCAACCCCTCTAAGATATTGCTAAATAATAAGATTTAACTTCGTTTGAAATACAAGCATATTGAAAATCTTCGCAGTTACGGGGAGAATCTAAACCCTGAAAGGCTCAAAGAACACACGCCTTGTTTTAAGTGTCAGCTGATGTCTTCCACGCACTTCTCCAGTGAGGGATCCCCTTTTGTGATGCTGCTGCTTGCGAGATTAGCAGCGCTGTCTAATCCCCACTGGGACTGGGACCTTGGTGCGTGAGACAGCCGGAGATGCAAGTGGCACATGTGGAAGCAGCTGCCTGCATTTAGATACCCCTTCTGGAGATTTTCATATCTCGCTGCAATCTGGCTGAATTTTAAACAGAAACTTAGTTGAAAAGGGGCTTCTCACTGTGTTTCACAATACCTGGCACTGACTTCTCCAAGAGTTAGCACAAACACCCGAAGAAAAATACATGTTCAGCCATAATTTCCTGCCTTTCTGTTTCTACTTTTCAGGGTTATGCATACCATTACCCGGAGCTTAGCAGTGTTGTGAAAGACACTAACCAAGCGTAATGACTTGGGGGATTCTGTTCGCTTTAGAGTTTCCAGAAATCTTTCTCCCCCAAGAAGTTTTTCTATTTATTTTATAGGCACCAGAAGGAAAAACAGTTTGCCCGGACAGCGGCAGCGTGAGCTACTTGTGTGTTCACACCGGCCAGTGCAGAAGGCGCTTGCTGGCAGCTCGCAAGCTGTGTGCGCCACAAGATGAAGCCGGGGAAGCTGCGGTTCGTGTCCTGTTTGACGAGAGGTGTATTCCCTGCAGCTGGAAACTGTAGGCGCTTTGGTGGGGCACGGGCACGGCTTGCAGCAGCCCGGGTGAGATGCTGCGGTGGGCAGCGCCTGCAGAAGCCCCTTCAAATCACTCGGGGAAGGGGCAGGACTGGGTAGGGACTGAATGGGAGACCTGTAAGGTGCTGCTAGCATGGCCTGGGAAAGGACACATCTAAAACAGGATCCAAATTCACAGGGTTTTTTTTGCAAATGCCACTTTTTTTCATTGAAGGATCTTGACCTTTTTTTCTGTCTTTCTCTAGCCTTGTCCTAATTGCAGTCACACCTCCAAAAAGCCTCAAGCCCCACACTCCTGGCTCTATTTTTTTTTTAAGGTTTGGGTACAAGCTCTGTATGTGGCTCACTATGGCTCTATGCAACTACAAGATATTTACATACCAGTACATTACCAGGCTAAGGTAATACTGTAAGCCCTGCTATCAAAATCATGCCCATCTAAATTTGTACTAATGTCCATCTTTTAAAATGATGAAAAGATGCCCATAGTTGTTGCAAGCTGTCATGAGTATTCCTAGGTTTTTGCTTCTTTTATTAGACAGACAACGTTGATTTAGTTTTGTTAGAAGTAGACAGACTTCTCTGGGAAACCCATTCTATTCCATAAATGGTACTAAGGTTATCCCAACCCAATCATAAAACCCATCAATGACCAAGGCCGGGAAGAAGAGGGAAAATCTGTTGTCTTTACTCACCTAAATGAGTACTTCTGTAAAAATAGCTTCATGGAGGCTGACAGCTATTGAATGAAGAAAAATATCAACATTATAATGATACCCAAATAAATCCTTCCTTTTGTAATAGAGAAATTGAATGTCAAGGGTGATGAGGACCAACACCAAAAATGGGCAGAGTACGTTTCTTTTTAAAGGAAAACATCTACTTTGTTCTGGGTTTTCCTGAACACTGTGAATACCATGTTTTTTTTCTGGGAGGCAGAAAAAGTTTTACTCCCCTAATCATGTCCTCATTTTTCTACTGATCCCTTGGATCACTAATTGGGCTTCTTTTAAAGCCAGCGTGTAGGTAAATTGCATGCATAATTAGCCAGCTGAGTTCCCTGCCAAGAGCGTGTCGTTTAGTATCCGTGAGTGCCAACAGGGTCAGGCATGACACACGGCGTGTTTCTGGAAAGCAAACAACCTTAAGGTCTTGTCCATAAAGCAGGGAACACGTTCTGGGCTGTATCAGGCTCTTTCAGTAGTTTCTCATGCATGACCAGAGGTGTGGATTTTATGTGCAGCTCGTAAAGAAAACTCTCCAATTTGCACACCACATGCCCCAGCAGGTGATGGCTCAGCGTAGCAGAGGAGGTGAAAAAAGTTTGGCAAAGCCATTAAATTGTATGTGTATATAAAGAATATCCCTTTCCATTTTGTGCAGGTGGCAGTTGCCATGTGATGGCTTGAGGATACAAGCATCAGGTCTGAAACCTTCTCGGGAGTCACTGCTTCATGTCCCTGCAGGACTGGCTCAGCCCTTTGGGAGGTCAAATTTTAGCAGTCTCCTTGAAAGTGCATTTTAATTTGTGTGAAATGCTCTGGCAGGGTGCAGTATCCACTTCCAGTGCCAAACGCAGGGCTTTGCACAGCTACCAGAGAGCTGATGGTGCCCTGGCCCCAGCCCGGTGCCAGCTGCCGTTGTGGGAGCTGGCACAACGTCCTGAGTGGATTTTGCAGAGCGTAGATGAACTCCAGAGATCTCTGCAGCCACTCGAAAAGCACTTACAGTAACAGAGCTGAAGTAAGCTCTGCTTCTGCTGTCGCTTTAAGTTATCAGCTGCAGTAGGATCTATGACAACGAGAACTGAAAATGGAGAGACCATTTCCTGGCCACAACGGACTAAGCCAATGCATCGTTATCATACCATAGCTTCTGTCAGGTCATTCACACCCCAGATATCTGCCTTGCTTTCAATCCACTTCCCTCCACTCTCATATGCGCTAAAACATGACCTGCCAGCACAGAGAGGAACCATCAGGTATCCTCTGCTCCAGGAGGCTTCTGTTTTTATCAGTCACCTGGGCTCGTCTGCTTGATTAGCTCTCATTCTGCCACAAGGAGAATCGTCTGCTCATTCAAGGGTTTGGCAGAGCATGTTGCCAAGTCCAGTGTCATTAAATAAACGTTTATTTTTATGAGGAGGACATTCCCACTTAATGTGGGAAGCAGAAGAAACTGCAAGCCCTCAGAAAAGCAGCGATTAAGAAATCTGGTGACGTCCGTACTCTAGTCATGACCGATCCAGAGCCAAGACACAGCCGTAGATCCCAGGCCACCAGCACAAGCTGTTTGCCGCTTGTTGAGAATTCAGGTTGTACCTCCTCACTAGCCCACAAAAAGCTGTGTAAACACACGCACCAAATACCTGCGCATTTTCAAAGAATCACAAGCAAAAGATGAGTAGGGAATGTTTCAAATGCTCTCCTCACCCCAGGGCAGGCTGCACTGCTCCTCCGGCCCACACCGCGTTGCTTTACCGTGGACACTTCCAGTCCACACACCTTTTATTTGTTGAGCTACGGGTTCAAAATATAAAGATCTGCCAAAGCACAAAATATTTCTCTTTGTATTTGAGTCCTTTAGAGCCTCATTTCTAAGTTTTTCTCCCCAAGTAGGGAAGTTCATACCTTGCTTATGTCCTTGCTTAAACATGGCAGGTGGAAATGCCTACATATTCATTGATTTCAGAAGCTGGCAATTTAAGAAAAACATCCATCACTGTGAAACTTTCAGTAGTCATAAGACTTTAATGTTTTGAATGATGGAGTTTCCACCACTTCAGCTGGAGACTATTCCATAACAGGTTCCTCTGTAGTCATCTTGCTGTTACTCAGCAGTTTTACATTTTCACCACAAAAAGACTCCTTTCATATCGTTCTTGACATCCAATACAGAGGAAAGTCAAAGTGTGGAGGCTGCTCAATTCTCTACAACAGTTAAGGATATGAGATTAATACATTTATGTGGACTGCTTAAGGTTATCACACGATTGTCCTCAGGAAATGAAAGGGGCCAGAGTTTTCACACATTTTAAAGCATATACAAATTTAAAAAATCTCTAATATTCTTGCTTAACAAAGAAAATATTGTTTGGAAGATAGAAAATAAATTAATTTTTGACTATGACCTCATTAAATCAGATTTATGTTCCAACCCAAAAGAATTTTAGAACAACATTAGTCTCTTGCCCTTAAATCTCCATCCACTGATGCTGGTCTATTTATTAATTTCCTTGCCAGAAAGCATATTTTGACTGGCCTGCGAGCTGAGCAGACAGTCTCTCCTCAGAAGCTCACACGAGGGCCATTTCCTTACTCATTTCTTCTCGGCAAAGAGGGTGTTTCCAACCATATCATTTTTAATCAAAGCATTCTTGACTCAGACACAATTGTTCACGTTGATGGACAGACGGGGATTTGATCCTGACCCAAAAAAAAAGAAAAAAAAAAACACGGAAAGGGTAGCGCCTCTCTTATCTGCAACGAATGAACAAGATCAGCCATAACCTGTTCCTGTCTCACCATACAACAAATCCAGTGTGTGCTCTCAGCACAGCCGTAGATTCTCTTCTTGTAATTTTTAATACGAGACATATACCGCCTGGGGGAACAAATCACTCTCTGTATTCAACATGCTTCAGTGCCTTCAGAGGGCTGTGCTTGAGAAAGGCACTTACTTTGCTTGGCAGAAAAAGCCTTTCCAAACAAAGGAGAAGGCTCTCTGCGATGAAAGCAGAGTTCATCCCAAAAGCAACAAAAGCAAGCACTTCGGGAAGCTGCATGTGCTTTGGTGGAAACCTGTCCCGGCACACGTTTACTTGCTAAGCGGCACTGCGCGTTGGATTTGTTTTTCTGCACTATCCCCCAAGCGCTACGTTCTTGATAAAAAAAAAATGGTTCAAAATCCACAGCACTCTGCACCCCACATGTGAACCTCCCTGCTGGGAGCCCTGAGCAGAGAAGGGAGGAAGAACGGCTGAGGACAACTCTTTCCCGTCCCACCTTCTCTCTGTCTTCTGCTAAAGCCGGCAGCTCTTCAGCGCCGGCAGCTTTTCCCATGTCGATGAGCAGGGGAGTGGGATCTCAAATGCTACTGAAATAAAAATACCAATCAGAGGACGAAAAACTTGTGCATTTCTATAAATAAAACACCCTGGGCTTCCTGCTCTTCTGCAGCTGTGTCAACTGCATGGGTATTAAATCATAGTGTGGGCCTCCACCCGCAAAACAGCGACATTAATCTAAAAATTGTGAGATTTTGAAAGTTATAAAGTTGGGGAGATTTTATTCATTTCATTTTATTCCTTTCATTTCATGTTTTGAGTCTGTGACAACAATGAAAACTAGAAACCCTCTCATAGAAAAGAAAGAAAACTGAGATTTTCATGTGATTGCCTCACTTCAGAAAAAAAAAGATACAGTATTTGACAACAGTAAATTCATCTTTACTGAGGTAGGAAATTGAGGGGGGTTATCAGATATTTGACAAATCACATCAAATGCTCCATTTGAATTCAATTTCCCATACATTTACTACACAAGGATCTCTATAGAATTGCAAATGCTAAATTCACAAAATGTTTTTTATTTCTCTGAGAGCAGTACTTCACAGTAACCAAGCTATTGTACTTCCATTCTTTTTTTGAGGGGGTTACATAAAGAACTCATCATCATTATTGGAGGAGGCAATAAGACTCAATTTTGTTCACAAGAATCTTTTTCAGAAAAATGCAAAGATTGCAACCTTTTTTTTCAGAAAGGTTTTCAAATTAAATGTAATTCTATTTCCATTTCACTTCAAATGAAGATAATCAAAATAGCACTGCTTTATACTGAACATCATTTCAGATTCTGGAACCTGAATGATTTTGTTTCCCATCTTTGCTGGTGGGGCGGGAAGGCATCTCCCCTTTCTTCATTTTTTCCCTCACCGGAAAATCCCAGTGGCCTTTAGAGAACATGAAAAGAGAAAGTTGCAAAAAAGGAATGTTGCCTTGCCTAGAGAATGTTTCCAATAAAACATTATTAAAAGTAAATGGTGTTTATTTTCCCCATTTCGCTGTCAAAAAAAAATGTAATTAAAAAGAAATTTTCTGATAAGGACTCTTTATTTTTTTCATTGAATTGAGATTTCCCTATACATTGAAGCCCAACCTACTGTTCCATTTCCTTTTAAAAAGGTAGCCTGGTTCTACGTGCCCCTTCCTAAACCACCATGGTTTTTGTGAACAACGGAGGCTGGTTTTTTTCGGTTAGCTGGTAGCGTGAACATGTAACTTCCAGGAAAGCAATCCTGGATGAAGGGCTCTGCCATCTCTCTGTACTGTGGGTGCTATAGCTGTTCACAGGGTGAAGTATGCAAAAATATACGCAGACATTAGATGTAACTGGAGTTACATGTGCTGTTGCAGGGGTAATGAAGATACTTTTGTTTTCTATAGTTTGTAAGCACATTTCCTTAAGTGCAATATTTCTCACTCTGTTTAGAAGAACTAATCTGAACTCACCTACAGACAAGTTCAAACGTCTATTTTCCTTACTAGTGACTGTCATAACAGAGAAAAAACATATGCAAAGGTTTACATATACAGTACCTATTTACACAGCTATGCACATACCAAAAATCTTTCCAAAATTCTGTATCTGCTCCCTGCAATGAGCTGGAGTTTGTCTGGTCTGTTAACTAAATTCCCCTGATACTCCAGTTTTATGACAGGAGTGATGTAGTGGTAAATCAGAGCCATACTGATGATCTAAATCAGAATAACCAGCATGTTTTTCATTTCAGAAGCAAAAAAACTTTGCAAGGAAAGTTTGCCAGTTTCAGCACTTCCTGGCCGCCAAGAGCATTTACTGAAAATCAATGGTCTGTCCAAAATCTAATGTGAGCAGGAATCACAGTGCAGCTGTTCAGAATCTATACTGCTTCCTAGGCAAAGTTTCTAAGCCCTTTCAGTCCTTTAGAATAATAAAAATGATTAATGGTCTTGAACACTGTGAACCAAGTGTTTTGAAGTGTAACCTGCTACTTGTAATGCACTCAATATTTCTGATCCATATTGTACTGGCATAGAGGGCCTCTGAAAGTTAGCATTAAAATAGGCGATGTTTGAAATGAAGGAAGTGAGACTCATGAAATCTGACTGAAAATTCCTCTTCTCCCAGACTGAGCTGTTACGTGGGCATTTTGTACCAGTTCACAAAGGCAAAAAATAAGTGAGTGTGTATATATACACATATATATTATTTTCTATACGTACATATTCTAAGAGAGTGATGGGGATACCATGCTACATTTTTTTCAATGAAATGATCGGTCTCCTTCAGTTCAAGGATCTGCATAAAGGGACATCAGTTTATTTTGGAGAAACAGAAAGGTATTGGGTCTTCTCAGAGATATTAGGCAACATAAAGACTCTTGGAAGTTTAATGGAACAATTTCTTCCATCTGGGCCTTCCCATATCCCTGGCCCTTTCAAGTATAATTGCAGTCATAAGCATGACCCTTGGAACCAGGTTGATCTAGGTCAAGAGTTGGCAGATTTATCTAAATAAGAAAATATGTTAATTAAATTCTAGTGAGTTAATTACACTCTACAGTAAAATGCTGGTGATTAGATGTCAAATACTCTCACCTAATTGCATGGGTTACCATGGGGCATTTCTTTGATTTGCATAGAGCCCTTCTCCAGCTGTCTGCATGTCTCTTCTGCTTACTCCAAGTGCTGCAGTTGCACAACCACCTTGTTTTGTAAAATTGAACTCAAGCCTAGGTTGTCAGTTAGCTCGGAGTTTACTTCAACTTATTCCCTCATGTCCAGCACCAAACTAGAGCAAATAAACTGAAAAATTTGGACTTCATCTATTTCCAAATATTGTCAGGGCCCTGAATACACCCACAGGCCTTAATTGCTCTGAACAGCCTCACCTGGGACCCTCCACACCCTCTGCCCATGGCCTAGGAGCTCTATTTAAGCTCAGACCTGGATACATAGTCTTTTCCTGAGCTATGTTGTAGGTAGGGTTATTTCTAGCTCTCTTTCTGGATGGACTTAGACCTGTGCTATAGGCAGCTTATCTCCTGGAGAGGAACCTCAGACCAACACCATAGACAGCTTATCCCGTGGTTGCACCTCTCACAGGTATGTTGTAACTCATCTCCAGTCTTCTCTTGCCCCTTTGGCTTTTCCTCTTGACTGGGCTCCCTGGAAGGACCCTGGACCTGGTTCATTGCTCCTTGTGTCTGAGGCTCTTGATGCTACCATCACCCAGCTCTGCCCCTTGTGTTCAGCCCCTGTGGGATGGTGCCCCATTAGTGTGGGCGCTGCCTGTCCTGGGCTCACCTTTCACCAGGGAATATCTGGCTCTTAATGGTCCTGAACAAGTAGGAATTTTAATGAGAACTTCTGGCTGGGGAAAGAGAGTAATAAAAATACTATTAATATTAAAAGAATGCGAGAAAGATTGACCACTGGGCTGACTCTTCCATATTGCTTTGCCATCTCTGCTGCTTATGCTTCCCTGTCTGCTTTTTGGGTGTAACAGAAGTTCAGAAAAGCATTATAAGGAACACTTATTAACATTTATAGAGATGCAAAGTGCTAAGTACTTTTATGAAACTTCTTACTCTAAGTTTACAGGCCTTATATGCAACGTTATTTGGGGGAGAGCATATTGTATTCATTATATATTTCAAGTGGTATAAACAAGGCAGTAGAAGTACTCAAATTGCCACAAGCCAGATGGAGATCTTATCGCACTACCTCCCCCAACTGGGAGTGGAATAACTTCTCTCCGAAAGTCCCAAGTTGCTCCCCTTATAACAGAGCAGAGGAGTGA
This sequence comes from Rhea pennata, assembly GCF_028389875.1. Taxonomy (NCBI): domain Eukaryota; kingdom Metazoa; phylum Chordata; class Aves; order Rheiformes; family Rheidae; genus Rhea; species Rhea pennata. Next base: position 7,990,240 of record NC_084678.1, read on the forward strand.
ATCTCCCGGGCCAAGGCAGGACTGTGTCGCGCAGAGCAGATGTTTGCTCGTCCTCTCTGTGCTGGGGAAGGACATAGTCCAGCGGCGTCTGAGTGCCCGTCACACCACGGCACAGCAGCGAGCGAAGGTTGTGTGCAGGAATAAACAAAAACAAAGTAGATTTTAGATCAGGAGAGCTCCCATTTTTGGAACATAAGGGAACATTTTAGTCTAATTATCATTTTGAGCACAGAAAGAAAAGGAAACGTTTTACCCAAATGGGTTTTTGAAAGAATTATCCTAGGTAAATTGATCTGCAGAGAATTGCTCCCAAAACTATAAATCATGTTGATTTACTTGCTTTGCACTTCTAAAGGGTGACCAATGAGTTATCAGAAGGGTGCATGGAGTGCTCAGATTTGTAGATTTTACTCTTGCGTTTAGTATGAATTAGCAAGATGTCTCCAGCAAACAATCTCTGTTTCGATAAACAGTGAATCACTTTTCTTATTAATGAAACAAATTGAGAATAGACTTAACACTATCTAACTACATCTGGGTTTACTAAGCTTCAGTGTAATATTTACACTTATTCTTTTATTCTTTTAATTTGATGTGCATCTTTATAACTTGGAAGCATATCTCCTTTGCTTTCCAACTCTTCATCATATAACATTCTGCCCTTTCATTAGTTTGTAAAACCAGTTAAAAAGTCCAAATAATGTTAATGGTGGGAAAATGGCAAAATAGATATCTGAGAATAGTGCATCTGTATTCTTCTGTATCTGTTGTACAGAATTCTTAGTTTGCTTTGCAATATTAGACATGTTTTAGATTTCTATTTCATTTTTTTTCTAATTAAGAAATTCTGAGGCAGCCAGATTAACTTATCTGAACAGAGCAATTAGCTTGGCAGAATTGACTCATGGTCATTCTACCTGACAGTGTTCCCTTTTGTGGGAATGTAACTCTTACTGTGGAAATGTTGTACTAAGCAAGCCTTAGTTCCGCTCGTAAATCAGTTCGATGAAAGGTTTGAAAGCCTGTTTCTGTGGTGTAGTTAAATTACATTGAAAGTACAACTGAATTTGTCCCTAGTTTTTCCATCAAGTATAATGTGACCTAAAGGTTAGCTTAAGCAAGAGTTCAGTTTAGAAAGCCAGATGAGATTTCTTGAGCAAAGGCAAAGTAGATAGAATTTAGGTAAACATTCTCCTCATTTAAAATAACACATTGGAGCATTTGTCTTTGATTATCAGTTTTAATGTACATAATAATGAGACTTCATTCCCACCAGAGACAGGCATGTTTAAAAAGTTCAAGAGTGCCTACATTTAGAGTCCCCAAATCACCTCCCTCCCTCCCCAAACCAGAGTCAAAGTTAGATGTAAAGCTGGAAGAGGATGGCTTTTGGTTCATGGGTGACTGAAGTCCCCGAATACTTGCCAGTTCCACGAGATGCCTGTAAATTAGCCTTTTGGGAGCCATTCTGCCCGGAGGTGCTGCTGGACTGCTGTCACAGCCACAGCTGAAGGGACTTCGATGTTCTTGCGTCAAAAGCTAACCAAAGCCTAATTTGGAGCCCACCCAACGCTGCTTTTTCTGGCTTACTGTAACATCAGTTACCTGGAGGCAGATGCAATGCTACCTGCTCCAGAAGCAACTCCAGTGATGTCCCTGAATTACGTTTTGCCTTATGCATGCTGCTCCAGTCACAGAGAAATGGAGCCAGAAGTTGTGATTTAGGAGAGGGTTTGCCAGTCTGTGGAATTTACAAGCCTTCCCAAAGGAGGAAGTTGGTATCTACAAAATATTCACCGTGTTTTCAAAAAAGAAAAATGCTAGCAACCGATGAGAACAAAACTGCACAAATACCTTTCGTTTTCATTCACAGTATGATCACTGCTGGGTGAGTGGACCATGTGTCTTCCTTTCAGACCACAAATACATCCTATTCTTCCAAGAGAAGGTTCTTTTGTTAAAAATTAATACAAGGTTTCTTAACCTGACTTACAATGCACATATTGATTATAGTGAAGCACTGGCTGTTTTCCAGCCCTGCTCTAGCACACAAAAAAAAAACACTTGTACACCTCCTCTCCCAATGGATCTGTGCCCAAACTCTTCCTAGTGATTTTTTTTATTATTACTGGTAATTGAAATAACATATCATATCTTAACTTAAAAATACTGCTCCAGCTCTGCCTCAGGTCAGGTTTTCAAATCTCTCTATAAAACAACTCTGCTGCAACCTGATTTGTTCTACCGGCAGAGCCATGGCCATTTCTGGCATCCGAAACGGGGCTCATCAGCTGTATGTGCCAAAGCGAGTCAGCAGCAAGCCATCGATATTTGCATAAAATGTTCCAGCACCTGCTAATAAGACAGGAAAACATACATTTGCTCTCCTGTTACATTATTAAAAGCTTGTAAACAGCTTGTGGAGAGGAGAAAAAGATAAATCAACCCATATCTAAAGAAAATAAATATTTATCAAAATGTTTGCAAAAACTTAATTTCTGTTTTAATATCTTTATATGCAAACTTGTTGTTGCACCATCACAGTCACAGTTCCCCTTGTTGGCTTATTGCTGCCCCCAGCAGAGTGACGGCATTCTGCCCTGCAATAAATTCTAAAATTTTTGAAGGAATTCATAAAATTTTCTTGTCTTCATAGTGCAGATCATTTTTCTGCTAACATGTGAGGAAGGATAGTGAGAGCTCTTATTTCTATAGGACAAATGCCAAGCAGAGTGGTGGCAGTTTTTTTTTTTAAGTAAACTTTTTCATTTCAAGCCAGTAACGAAAATTGATTAATGAAGCCCGTCTGTAGGTGGTACAAAGGGCCAAATCTTCACCAATATAAAATATCAAACTTCCACTCTTAAAAACCAGAAAGAGGAAGGGGATATAAAATTAAAAAACAGGCATATTTGATCATTTAGTGGTGAAAAGATCAGGCACTCCTCAGTTGCAGGCTCTTATTTTTGTGCATTGTGCCAATGGTTGGAAACCATATGTTTTAAGACCAGCTTCAATAGTATCAGTAGCTACAGTCCTCCTCTCAGATTACTTTTTACTGCCTGCCTAATTTTGAGCTTTAATAGCTAACATGCACTTTGTTTATCAGTTACAAATGTTCTGAATTTTGATGAAGCACCAGGCTAAACAACAAATACTGGTTCATCATCAGTACCGAAGAGCCAGCTAACAATTTGTTTAACATTATGGCCTGCAGCTTTGAGGACAAGTATTTTTTTTAGAAATAATAATAAAATCTTAGCTCCAGTTCTACATGATGCAAGATGTTAGCAGAGGGGTCCTTGCAAAGCTCTTGTTGTCCCTTGAAGGGACACCATCCTACAAGGTGCCGAGTGCTCTGGCATTCGTCACACAAACCGGTCTAGCATTGGGAAATCACCCTCAAATAATACCTGTGTTGAAGAGCTGGTCCTGTATTAAGCTCTTTGTTACATCAAGAGCAGTTTGACAGTATTAAAATTAAACCTATGCTTAAATTCTTTCCAGAATGAGACCCGTAGCACCTTGCAGGACTGAGCTCCAGTCTGTGAAATGGCTTTTTTTTAAAAAAAAAAAAAAAAAAAAAAAAAAAAAAAAAAAAGCTATTTAGTTGTATGACAGAAGATTCAAAATAGTCTTTAGGTTGTGTTATTATCTTCTAATTACTTGAGGACAGGGCACCTCTCCTCTGCATTTAAAGCACTGCATAAATTAATGATGATCTAACAAAAACAGCAGCAATCCAGAGCATTTACCAGAGGAAGCAACTAGCCTTGAGAATGAAATTTCACTGCAGTCCACAAAATGTGTTAGGAAATGCTATGGTTGCCAACTTTGGCAATTTTGTTGAAAGTCTTCTAAAAATGTGAGGGTTTTTTTTGTTTTTTTTTTTTTTTTTTTGTTTTTTTTTTTCCTTCAAAGCCTGAGCTCTGGCATCATGTTTTCACACAGGAGTCTTGGTTTTAATTTTAGAAGACAAGTGAGTTACTCAGCATTGTGGTTGCGAGGAGAAACTGAAAGCATGAACCCAAGGACCATAGAGCAATTAAGGGCCCTAAATGTATTGCTTTTAAGATCTTGTGATTTGTAAACCCATTTCATGACACTTGGGGTTTGGCTAGGATGTTTCCATACTTGGGACTAACAATATTCAATACTCGCAACGAGTCCTCTGTATGTCTTTTGAGGGTTTCTTGCCTTGGTTTGTAGCAGAGGGTGGCAGGAGACCTTAATAGTTACAGAATATGTTAAAATTTAATAGTGGCTTCCCATTTCTTGGTTTGATAGGTGGGAACAGTTGTTTGAACTCATGTAACAATGTTCGTTTTGACTGTAAAGTGGACAGTAGAAACTGGAAATATTTCCTCAAGCAAACTGTGTTTCTACAGTACCTAAACTTTTGGTTTTAGCTCCTTGCCTCCTTGGGAACGTACAGGAGAAGCAGAGGTTAGCAGTGGGCTCTCTCCCTAATTAGTAGTCCACATCAGATCTCTCTAAGGGACAATCTTTGAATCCCAGGCTCCAGGAGAAGGCAGCTCCCCAAGCTGCTGGGATGTAGCCAAAGGGCACAGCAGGCGCTACTTGCTCTGGCCCCCGGGATGTCCAAGGAGCAAGGCCACCAGCTCTGCGACCTGCCCAGGGTACTGTCACCCACCCAGGTGACTGGGGACACTTCCATTTGGTGAATATGCAGACTCTCTGCACAGCTTACATTTAGTATTTAATTTTATGGTACGGGGGAATGAGCCCAGGGTGGCACATCAGGAAAATCCCCTTCCAAACCTGACTTGGTCTTCGGGGGGTTAGGGGAGGAAGAAATCCATTACTCTGGAAAAATGCCTGTTATATGGCTGAAAATGACCCTATTCAGTGAAATACAGACCTTTATTCAGCTGGCTACTGGGATCTGCTGCTCCTTGCCTGGCCGGCAGCCTGGTGCTCCATCTTCCCTCACCGCGTGCCTGTGACCTATGCTCACCTGACAGCACGGCTGGGTGCCCGTATTCCCATCCACAAGGTAGAAGAAATGATCTCGTCTCCCTGCCTCTCTACGCTACCTTTCGGATCTACAGGGATTTAGCTGTATGTGCTAAATGCTAACAACGGTGGAAAATATCTAAAACTCCTAATTGAAAAATATCCTTTATCTTCCTCTCTGCACCCTTTTCCCATTGTGCCTTTATCTGTTCTTCTAAAATGCATACAATGTTTTTAGTACATACGAAGGATATTAGAGCAGACAAATAATGTTTACCCACCAGCTCAAGAAAGGTGTTTCTGGCACTAATTCACAAGTTGCAAAAATTACTTACCCTGAAAGGGACAAGGAGTGTCTTTTTGTGAGCAGGGTGCTGTACAAACAAGGAGGTCCTGGTCTTTGACTGGCTTTCTGTGGCATTACCACGAACAATACTAGTCCTTAAATACCTGCCTAGCTTTAAGTACTTAAGTAAATAATTGTATTGATTGTTGTAGGACTATTCACATGCATAAAACTAAGCATATATTTAAATATGTTGTGAAATCGGAGGTTGAGTGAATTTGCATGCAAGGAATTTCATATATGAACTTACTTGTTAAGATCAGCTTCCAAAGCAGCAAATGTGGCAATTGGGTTTCTGGAGTGGGGGGAGAAGGAAAAGGTGTGTGGTTTTTTTAATTATTATTTATTTTATTTTATTTTATTTATGGACAGGTCCTAAGGACATAAGGAGCCTCTTACCAAAAGCAAGATTACAGTTAATAGCAGTAAGGAAGCTCTAGAAACCAGTGCTCTATCCTGGTTTAATGCGAGAGCAGTGTAGATTCAGAGCTGCAGGTAATTTCTGTGGGGAAATCACTGGGTTGGTGCTGAGAACTGATGGGGAATAACAACTGAGCGAGCTTTGGTTTTCCTAGGCCGGCGGGAGGTAGCTCATGCTAGGAAGGTTGCCAGCTCCGGACTGATGCTAGGAGCTTTGTCTCCTTTGGACTGTAGGAACACGCTTTGCAGTCAAACTGATCTGAGAGGCTTTGATAGTAAAAACAGCTGTCTAGCTGCAATGATGTTTTTGTTCCACTGTCAAAATTTTGAGTTAAATCCATGAGTGGGCTGCAGCTTGTTCAAACCCTGAACTCGACACCCTTTGTGCTCCTTCGGCTTTCCCCTTCCCCTGCGGTTCGTGGGGTCCCGCTGTCCGGGAGGAAGGGTGAGGTGCAACAAACCCCGCCGGGGTGCCGCCTGCCTGGTCTCCTCGGATGCCTCCCCAGCCTGGGAGAGACTAAGCAGGGAAGCTGCAGTTGGGCTCAGACCGGTGGCAGAGAGGGAAACCCCACTCCGCGTGGGTGCGCGCTGGGGGGTCCCGGGTGGACCCGGCAGCTGGGGCGTCTCCGCGTCCCGGTTCCCCCGAGGACGTCGCTGGCCAAAGCGGGGTGGCCCCGGGGTTTTCCCGTGCGGAGCTGTGTGAGCCTCCGCGTTGGAGCGCGGGGGGACGGGGACAGCTCACGGGAGCGCGGGGATTTCCGCGCGCCCGCGGGAGGCGGCCGGAGCGCACCGGCAGCGCCTCCGCGGTGCGGCGCGCGCCCGAGGGAGCGGCACAAAAAGCGCTCTGGGCTTTTAATTAATACTGACAAACTGTCACCAGGTGGTAAGGAGGCGATTAACGCAAAGACTGCGGAGTCTCGGTAGCGGCAGGATGCGCCCGCGCAGAAGCGGAACCGCGCCGGAGACGGTACGCGGATGTCGCGGGTGTGCAGCGCGCAGCTAGAGCGGGGCGGCGCGCAGCGGACGCGCCTCTGGCCGCGGCTGCCGGGCCCCGCGCCCGCGCAAGCCCCTCCTCCCGCGCCCGCGCAGAGCGGCGGGGCGGCACGGCGGCTCCGCGCGAGCGGTAGGTGCGCGGCGGAGCGGGCGGGCGCTGCGCTTGCGCCTGCGGAAGCAACAGGTCGCCCCGGCCGCCGCCGCCGCCGCGCGGAGAGGCGCGGAGGGGGAGGGCGCGCGAGCCCCGGCGCAGCGCGGAGCCGCCGCCCCGCTCCGCTCTCTTCCGCGGGCATGCGCGCCTGCCTCGCACATGCTCACTGCGCCCGCAGCGGGCGCGCACACTCCGCAGTGCCGCGGCTCCGCGCTGCATCTCCGGTGAGTAGGGGCGCGGGGCGCAGCGCGGCTCGCCCTGCGCGCCGGCGTTGGCATACGCGGCTTCTCCCCTCGCCGCCTCTGTCCGCGCCCGCGGAGGCGCCGGCCGGCTGCAGGCGGGCTCCGCGGTTGGGATCTGCGCGCCCGCGGTGGCCGTGCGCGGGCTGGCGGGGCGCGAAGCGCGGCGCGGCGAGCGGCGGCGTCGGGCTCTGCCGCGGAGCTGCCCGCGCTGCGCTGCGCAGCTCTCGGAGAACTTGAGCGTGCGTTTAAAGTGAGTTCGTGAGCTTTATTTTTTGCGTTTGCTCGTACGAGGAAAACTTTTAGGGTGATTTATATGCTTTAAAGAAACTTTGGGTGTTAAATTTTGCTTGATCCCAGCGAGTGGCCTCTAAAGAAAATTGTTCGTGGTGTACAGTTGCTGGTTTTAAAATATTTCAAACAATACCTTGTCTTGGATGAAACTTTAATTGTTCAAATACATATGGCTGACCAATAAACAGTTTATTGGTCTACATGAAATTTATTAACAAGCATCTTATTCAGTGTAGTATCAAATGCACCTATCCCTTAGCGTTGCTAATGTCGATGGCAGCAATAATTTCTTGTTTAATTTTTCTTACGGAGCTTGTTGCTTTGAGAAGTTCCCATCTCTGGAATGTTCTCCGTGGAGTTCTTCCCCAATGCTTTGGAGAACTGTGTGAAAGTTCTGCCCGCTTACGTCTGTGTATTTGGGCCCAAAAGACAGAATTTATTTAACTTAGTTGTTCTATGTCTAAAAGAATGTTTTGGGTTTTTTTTAACTCCTTTCATATATCTAGTATTGCGTTGTTGCTTGGCTGTTAGATGTTGCACACAGAACAAACTTTTTTCTTTTCCTCTTTAGCTCGTATCAACCTTTACTTTTCTTAAAGCTGATTTTTTTTTTTATCTTCTCTGATATTGAAGTGTTATGTAAATAGGAAAGATGGTACAAATACCTTGAAAATAATTAATTTGCAGCTTTGGAAGCATTCCAAAGTGGTCTTAAGCATGTTTTCAAAATTGATGTGAAATGACATTGCGTTTGAAACCTTGATTTAATTACTTTATCTCTTCAAAAAAAAACCCAATTTCTTGCTGTATGATTCAAAATTAAATTGTGAAGCTAGAGTTGAGTTGTCCATGCAATTCCTTTGCTTCATCCTCTTGCCTTCACCCAGTCCCCCTTCCCCCCAAATAAAGGGGGAAAAAAAAAGACTGAGAGCTGTTGGCTAAATAGCAGGCAGTGTATTTGTTTGGTTTTAGGCTCATGGTTTTGTTTTGCTTTGTTTAGCCCACTCTCCTCAGCTCGCTTTAAAGTGCTACATAGAGACTTGGTTCCCATGACTCGCAAATCTTATCACCACTATTTGGTTGAAATGTTTGAAATGAGCTGCTGTTTGAAATGGGCTGCTGTTTCAAATGTCTTACAACCTTGGCAGTCTTAAATTTCATTAAAAGAGCTTCCTTAGGAAGAAATAACATTGATTCTCCCTTCAGCAATAAGACCCGTATTCAGCTACATGATGTGTGGTGCGTATACCTTGATTATATGAAGGAATTAAGTGATATTCTTAGCATGAATACCTGAGTTTAATTCCCCTTATGTTCCTGTTCTGTAGCACTTAGGTGGCTGGATGTGCTAGATTTTTTGAGAATTAAATTAATCTCACAAAAATTAGGTGCATGTTTAACTTTGAGCCTGTGAGATGTCCCCCTAAAGTCAGTGTGGCTGTAGTTGTGTGATCAATTTACATATGTACATACTGCTGACAAAGAAAACAAATAAGTTACTAATTTTCTGCAGTCTTCTCAACTGTTATTTATGACCCATAGTAGTACAACAGCTATTCTAAAATCAGATATAATTATCTTCAGGAAGATTATTTTTTCTGTGCCAAGCTTTGTAGTTAAGCAGATGGTTTTAAGGTGTCTTGGAGAGCAAGCAAGAACACTGCTGAAGACTAATTACGCTTTGCAGGAAATTTCTTCTGTGATAAGTTCACAGGTTGTTAGACTTAATCTGTGGAAATGATAGCTAAGATTAGTCAGGCAGTAAAAAATGCTTTTAAAATTTTGTCAAAGTTAGAAAGTTCTTAGAATACGAGGAAATTTTTTTCATGTATTTTGCCTGGATGCTGTAACTTTTAGGGATAAACTGTTAAAAGAAGTTGCAAATTCAAATCCTTTATGTATACTATGTCACTTCAGTTTTATGAAGATTATAAATATATCCCATAAGTGAAGGGTTTATTTAGTAGACTGAGTAAGGAAAGCTTGTACTGCCATTTCAATTCCATATGCATAAATTATACATAGCAATAGCCATACAAGCTGGATTAATACATGGCGTAGTTTTCTGAACTAACAGTCTGGTAGCTTTCTTCGCCACACTAGAGTATACTGGACAGAATTAATTATACCAACAAGGAACCAAAAAAACGTTCAGAGGTATAAACAGTGGCATGTGCAAGAGTGAGCTCATCTGAATTTTAGATATGTCCTCCTTTTCAATGACTTTATTTAAAAGTACAAGAATTAAAAACAAAACAAAAAATAATGTAACTATCTAAACCTCCTGGCATAATATTCACTTTGATATGAACAGATAGAGCTGAGCAAGTCTCCTTTGCTCCCTTTTCTACTGCAAAGCTGGAAAGACCACTCTGGCTGGCTTAGGAAGTCTAATCGGAAAGCAGTCGTTCGTGGCAGTCTAATTCTTATGGCAATACTTGATCTTTATTTGTAGATCTCAACTCAAGCAAGGATGTTTATCAAGCACCCTGTTTTAATTGGGGCAGGATAACCCCTCAGTTAGGATGCAAGTCACTGCAGCCTCCTCTTGGCCGGGTCGTTTGGCACCCGGAGCCGTTGCCATTTGCAGGTAGATTTGGTGCTGCCGGCGTATTGAAGCAGGAGGGAGGAGAAAATAAGAACAGGGATATAGGGCCGTGCAGTTGTCTTGCAAAATGCTTTTGATCAAATCACTCAAAACTAGATCCTGTTTCCTCCTTCAGCAAGCTGTTCAGTTGCTCTTGATTTAAAGCTCAAAGAAGTGTGAAAGGAAAATCGAATGTAAAATGGTGGCCACTATATAGACAATTCCAGTGACTGTGCTGGAGCCTTATTAGTTTTATAATTTAAATTATAATTTAAAACTATGATTTAGTTTTAAATAATCAACCCCCTCTTCACCCACTCTGCCCAGTTGGGACTTGAATAATTCTGAATTATTCTGGAGGTGTGTGAATTAAGAACAGAAAGACTGCGTGGGGGGTAGTCCTTCCCGCTGGCGGTCACCCGGCTGCGGCGCCGTCGGGCCGGAACGCGTGCGTGCCGGGGTGCCGCGGCGAGGCTCGCCGGGAACGTCAAGGCAGGCCGGCCGCGGTTCGGCGGGCGCCCGGTTCGTGGGGGTTGGGGGGCGCCGCGGGGGCGGGCGAAGCGGCAGAACCGGGGCGCTCCCGACGCTGGCCGCTCCTGCGGGCCGGGGCCGAGCGTGGGACGCGTCGGACGGTGTCGGGGACGCTGGGAATGGCCTTTCTAGAAATAACCGCGGCCTCCAGTTAGCAGAGCTTGTTTAAAATATTTTAGTGCTGCTTTGGTGCACAAGCCGGGAGCCGTGCGCTACGCGGCCCTCGGAGGAGGGGGTGCACGTACGCGCGCTCGCAACTTCGTCCAACTTTGGAGCTCCTTAAAGTTTCCGACGAGCCAGTGGATTTCTCTAGCCTGACTTGGAGCGTGGTGAGTTGGGGCTGTTTGGTATTATTTTTACCTCTGAGGGGAAAGATGATAAATTCTGCTCTGTTCTATTTTCAATTAGGAAAATGCAAAATTGAGTTTTCCATTTTTTTTTATCAAGCAAGGACCCATAGTAGGTTATAACCAAAAGGCATTGAATAAAATGAGTGTTACCTTATGGGTCAAAGCGGCTGGGGAAGATGCGGTGTGAGTGCAACCTACTGCAAGTGAGTAGACTTCTTATAAGAAAATCAGTAAAAATAAAGGGGTTAAAAAAAAAAGAACTTGTGTTGATTATAAGTTAAAAATATATATATATATCCAGGCCCTCGAGGTATTTTAGTTTAAAAAAAAGCAAGATGGCTATTTCTAAAAAAAATAGTAGGTTGCCTTAGATGGGTAGAGAGGAGGACAAAAATAGGTGCTATGTTGGGGGGAAATGTCTGGTGTGGTTTTTTTTCTTTGAATTATTTCCAACAAGTACTTACTCTGTTCTGTATTTTTAAGAAATTATGCGGACAGCAGTTTTGTTTCTTTACCAAGGCAGTGAAAACACCAAGAATCCTTTTTATAATTTGGAAAGAATGTCAAAAGAATGAAGTAGTTAAACCTAAGTGTATTAGATCATACACTCTAAATGCACAAATAAGCATAACTGCAATCACAGAAACCAATGTTAAAACCACCAGGAAAACTCACCCGCAAACCCTAATGACTTAAAGGGAATGACCTCAGCCATTGTGAAATTTGTGCCTATTTGCTGGCTGATGTTTTTGTCGCAGCCGAGTGCGTGCTCCTGCCCTGGGGTGGGGGCTGCTGGCTGCGGGAGCTGCTGCTGCCGCCAGCTTCCAGGGCAGACACTGAAAATGAGATTCAGGTGGGGAGAGCCTGGAGGTAATTTGGACCCCGAGTGGTTTTAAGCGCAGGTGAAGTGTTTGTTGCTGATGGACAGAGACTGGTAGGAATTGGTTGAAGTTTGCTTTTCAGACGTTGGAAACTTCCTTGCTGATAGCCCATTTCTAACTTATTCCCAACTGGTTTCCTCGTGAGGAAATGGAGATTTAAAGTATTTGGTTACAAACCTGTGATTTCTTCCCGTGCCTTTCTGCGCGTGAGTGCCGGGTGAAATGTCGGTGTCATTCATCTCCCCTCTCCGCTTCGGGGAGAGGAAATTGGTGCACGGTGAACCTCAGCTTGCCTTTGCCGCGGCACCAGCTAATAACTCAGGGGATGGAAGTCTTGAATTATTTCAACAATAAAAGACTTCTTTGGGGATGTTCTGAAATAAATCAGTGCTGCAGACTGCAAGCCCGGTCAGAGCCAAGCGACTCTGCTTCTCTGGGCTGCAGTCTTCAGAGAAAGTCCGGGTTTGCTTGCCACTGCCTAGATGTGCAGGCAGGTTTAAGAGAACCGGTGACTTTTTGCTGTGTGCAGCCTCGTGCTCAGGCGTTCAGCCTCGCGGTGCGGGAGTTCTGATCTGCCACCCCTGCTTTTGAAACTGAGCAGCCCAGCGGACTAAATGAAAAACAAATTGGTTCTAGGTATTAACCGGTTAACTAGGAGAGCGTTGTTGCCCCACTCTGCCGAGAAGGGCAGGCTTTACAGAGAAACCGAAGCGGAGTAGGGAAGCGTTGTCTTTCCAAACAAAGGCAAGGGGACGTGGGGAAAGTTTTTTAAACTCAGCAAAATGCCTTAAAAACTGGAAATGCCTCTAGGATTACTCAGGCACCCACAAGAAACAGTGAGGGGGGGAAAGTGGAGCAGGCATCTGAAAACTTTTTATTTTTTAAATAGGTTGAGTAAGCAAAGCAATCTGCAGGCCCTGGTTATTTACAGCTTAGTCTCTGCACCACACAGAGTCGCTCATCAGCTTGCTTAAAGGCAGATTTCACATCTATTGCAAACTTCATCTTTTGGTGGCACTTTGATTCAGATTTTTGCTGTGTGATAATTTCGCCTTCAAATATTTTGAAATAACTGATCAGTTTTGAATGTAACCTCTGCTACCAGTTAAGATCCCCCTTGCTGCTGCCCTTCTGTGCTCAATTACCCTGTTTCTACTTAAGTTGTAACAATCTGTAAGATTATAGCGGTAAGTCCAAATGTATTTACAAAATGTTTTATTTAACTTTCAGTAAACATTTATGATATTGACTTAAACTTACAAAACTGAAGTACAGCTATGCAAATAAATGATCATTCTCCATTTTTGTGGCTCAAACAATTCAAAATTGCTCAATAGTAAACAGTTTTGTTTGAAAAGTTACTGGTTTTCCACCCTTTGAAAACCAAAAGCACTGCTTTTATGCAACTAGACACTTTTGTGAGTAAAAGTGTTCTAGTGTTGTTGGCTGCATCCAAATTTTCCTTTTTTTAGTAAGTTAACGTTATTTTTCAAATTCATGAACAATTTTGGTCTGCCTGAATCTTATTTTTCTTATTAGCTAAAGGTTAAATGCTGCATTGATACTCTTCTCTGAGACACTGACTTAGGAGTAAGCTAGCCTTAAATACTGGAGCAAAATAAAATTTCCCCTTTCTTGTGCTTAACTGTAGGCAAATGTTAGGCATCCAGTCAGTCTCCCACTGCAGTCCCCAGTCATTTTAGGCAAAGATTGGCCTCTTGAGAGGGAGCAGTGTTAAATTCTCTGTACTTGTTGCAGAAGTGCATTTAAAAAAGTTCACATTGCAAGCACTGTGCGCGCAGGCCTGGGTCGAGCAGCGGCGCGAGAGCCTTGCAGGGCACGAGCCTTGCTCGCGATGCAGCAAAGGTCGCCGGCAGCAGGTAGCAAAAGCAAGCACGTCCCAGCGTGCTGCAGGTGCGTGTGACCCTGCACGAGGCAGCGTAAGATCTTCTGTCCTAAAACTTTGACAGACCGTTGCTGTTTCTCTTTCAGTAACTTCAGCCTCTTTAGTATCTCTGCGCCTGAATATTTAAGCTCTAGTTTGAAAGAAGATGCATTTCCTCTGTTACATAAGATTTAATTTTGTTTGGCAGCTATCCTTCCTGTTCGCTACAGCAGATGACTAACTTGGGGAAAGTGAAATGGTTGGGGAGCGAACTAAGTCTTCAAAATATCTGAAGTCCAGTTTTGCTTTTCTGCAAAACTGCTAGGCTTGATTAGTTTTGAAATGCTACTGATGCCCCCCTGCGAGCTTGGGCTGCGAGTAGAGGCATACGCTTTGCTTTGCACTGGAAATCAGTCTAGTGCTAAAACAAGATGTGCTAATGTTGGCATTGGACTTTTTCCTTCTTAAAGACCCTGGAGCTTCCCCTTCCTTCAGCACCATCCCCTCCCCCCCCCACACACACACATCAGGATTACTTAATGATTACAGCAGTTTAACCATATCTGTGGTGAAACGTGGTGGTTGCTTAACAGTGTGCAGAAGCATTGTCCTCCAGTTTAGGATGGGAAGTGGGAAAAGATTGTTTAGAACTTAAACTTGGTGGAGGTTGAGCAGACAGCAGGTGATGATCAGCACTGGGATGAACAGGGCAGTGAAGGGCTGCATTGGAGGGAGGGAAGGAGCATCGTGGGGTCTGGAACTACCTAGATGTGTTTAACGCTTTGGTTTTACATTTCTGCTTTTTAATTATCTTCCACTCCCCGATTTTTCCTTGGTAAATAGAAGAACATACATTTGCATATAGACTCTGTAATCTGTATTTATTGGTAGACTTTCCCCCCAGCACCGCTTATCCCGGCAGGAGATGCAGCGCTCCCGGATGCCTGTTGGGGTGCTAGCATTGCTTTTGGTTACAGAAGGAACTTGTTCACTTAACTACGCTAGTAGGTCTAATGTTATGTGAAAGTGGCTTAATTGATGATTAAGCACATACAAGTATATGTAAAGTCATACAGTCAAAAGTCCTGGGTAAGTCACTTGTGTAGTATTTAGTATTAATTATAACCTATAAGTGTTTTCTATCCTCATAGTAAAGTGGAAAACCCCACTGGGAAGATACAAAGTCTGCATGGTTGTGAAGTTAATGTTTTTGAGTACCTTTTTAACACAAGTCGCAATTAGAATGTTGCTCTGCCTTTATAGAAAGCTGTGTTCACTGAATTTTCTCCAATTTTGCAATGGCCTGTAACTTTACCCTGCTACTTTTTAAGAGTTTTTCTACTTTTGCTGCTGCTTTACAATTTCTTCAACAAAAGAATCAGATAGTGCAAGACTTCACCTTTTATGTGTTGTATGGTACCTTCTGTATAGTTGAAGTAGTGTTTTATATTAGGTTAAATAATTAAAGAAGGAAAAATATTTTTGCTAACCTTTTAAAGACAGTACTTCTAGCCATTGTGAGTTCAGTTATTTTTTTGTTCCCAGAAGGGAATAACTCCTTACTTTGAAAGATAAGTTATCTTTAATATTAATGTGCAAAGTAAAATAAGTTAGTGTTCAGTTCCTTTATGGTAATGTCCCCCAATCAGTTTCATAAGAATATTTAATCCTATATTAACACATGGGTTTTTTTATGCAGTGAGCTTTTGTTTTAAATAACTTAATTTTACTACCTTTAAAATTGTGCGATGATTTATTGTAGCAGAGTAGGAAAATACCTCTGGAGATTTTAATATCTTCCACCTGGTATGAAATGAAAGGCAAATATTCTTTAGCTGGTGACTAATTTGTCACTAATACCCAGGGGTGCCTTCGTTACAATGCAGAGATCTCTGTTTTAAGAGAAACACGCAGTGAAAAGAGAGTGAGGTTTCCTGCTGCAGACACTTAGAGAAAGGAGAAAAATAAAGGTCTGGAAAGCAGCCGAAGGAGCGGGAAGGAAGGTGCTGGAGTTATCAATCACGAGGGTTTGGCAAGAGTTTTACCTTCAGGCTTTGGTGGAATTCATCAGGACAGGTTCTAGGAGGGGAGCCACTCGATACCGCTCGGAGGAGAAGCTCTGACACCTCCTAATACCCAGGCTGGCGCTCAGCTCGCTTTCTAGCTGCACCTACTGCCTCCTGGTAGCTGTTCAAGGGGAATCTATCGTGTATTTTGGAGAGTTTTTTGTTTTTTAAAGTCTCTACTATCTAATGTCTTTCATTCTTTACCATAGTGTTAGAAGAACTGGATCCAAGGCTTAGCATAGCACAGTTCAAATGAAAATACTGCCAGAGAATATTTATATCCATTGACAGCTCCTGCCTGACAATGAAGATCAGGCCTCAGTCGTATCAGATGTCTTGACAAGTTACTTTTCCCAGTTACTTTACTATCCTGGCATCCAAGCACCTGACTAGTGTCATTGCTGTGGCCTTTGACAATAGCAAAACTTTGACCGGGTTCCTGTCCTTCCAGTGTTGCAGTTTCATGAAAGCTCAATATGAGAAGGGGGAGCGTGAGCCATTGCAGTACCTGGAGAGAGTGGAAGGAGGACTTAATCTGCCCTTCCTTAAGAAACCCCTTCGGTGCTCTTATCTGTGAGTAGGCACAGTAAAACATTTAAGTGAATAATGATAGAAGATATCTGCTTATGACCCACTTTGGAAATGGGAAGTGGGGCAGTTGGCAAGGGCAGCAAAACACGTGCATGTCGATGGGCTCCACTGGCCGCTTTGCCTGTGCGAGAATCCCAAATGAAGGTGCTGTTCTCGCTGCAAGAGCATGTGCTCCCAGCAGGAGCAGATGCCACCATCTATCTTCTGTGGTGGTACCTCCTGTGGGAGGAGCAGCAATCAATCCTGCCTCTCCAGGGCTTTCTGCTTGACTCTTTCCCTGCACCTGCTTTTGTCCAACCACAAAACTCGATCATGAAGCCTGGAGCTGGCTTTGCTTGTGCTCGTTACTTCTGTGTCAGGCCAGCAGTGATGTTAGATTTGGGAATGAGTAGTGCCCCAAACAATGTCCATGTTGGAAATGCTGTGCATGATAACTTTGTAGTAGAAATGTCTATGCAATGGAGGGAAGCTGTGGTGTGTCCTGCAACTCCAGGCCACGTTAATACAGTTCTGTTTCTCACTAGAAACATTAATCTCGTGGGTTCTGTGGTTATTTGGAGAAAAGGAAGGCTTTATGTTCTGTCAAAAGTAAGTCACTGAAAGGGGAATGATTATTTCTGTCATTCTTCTTCCTGTAATTTTAATGTAATTTTCAGTCCACACTAAGGAAAAATGTGGATGAATAGAAACATTTGTATAACAATCAGCGTTCTATTAACATAAGAGCGATCTGGAGAGATAGCACTTGTTTTGTGGGAATAGCTGCTGGTTTTAGAGCATTTCACAACAGGGAAGGGTGATCTAGAAAGTTTTGCGGTTGATTTATTAGATCTGTTTTGAGTGGAGGAGTGTTTTAGCTTTAAGTTGCTTGCAACTTTGTAGCTGCTTTGAAAATGGGAAAGGCTATTCTGCTGGACCTGTCTGTCTTCGTATTTCTCCAAAGAGCATCTTTTTGTCCGTTTGAGGAGGTTTTGCATGTGTCTCAGTCTCATCTGTTTTTTACACTCTTTATATAATGTATCTTGTCCCTCCAGTGGTGGCCAACCTCTGATTTTTGTTCTTCTGACCCAGGCCTTAAACTTTTTAAATTTTCTCCAGAGACTTTAGGGCATTTTGAATCATTAATTTGAAGCTTGGAGGGTGTAATTCTTCCTTTGTAAGACAAATCAGATAGAAAGACCTGGTTCAGTTCCCTTCAAGTGACGTGGTGGTGGTGGCAGCAGCTCTGTGTATGGAAAGAGGCTAGAGTGCAGAGATCTTTTCTGAGGAGGCTAAAAGATCCTTCTCGTCTCAAGTGGGAGTAGGTTTACTTTGAGGATCTTGCCCTATAATAATATAAGGTAATATAACCTTATGTTAAAGATACATGATAAAACCCACCAGTCCTGTGTTGTCCTGCTTGCAGCCAATACACTTCTGTTTTGCTCAACATCTCCTGCAGAAGTTGATTTGAGACCCAGTGCAGGTTCTGTCTCCCCAGTAAGAATACTATTGATGGCCACAGATGTCACCTTAATGTTGCCGAATTTTGTTGTGCCGACACAAAACTTCGTGCTTCCTCAAGTGGATGCTGTGATGATGCAAATACCAATAGTAGAAGAATAGTATGGAGTCTCTGATCTTTTGGTCACTGGAACTGAAAATTGTTTAACTTTTGGCATATGCTCTTAAAGGTTAGTATGTACTGTACTCTTTTCCAAAGTTGCTGAAAATCAGTATCATGTTCTTTTGTAGAGCATCAAACAGTTGTAGAAAGGTTATATGTTAATGACCTCTGGAAGTACAGTTCAGATTTAAATCCAAAAATGAAATGTTAGAAAAGAAATAATTGCTGGGATGTGACTTATGGAAACTTTTTTTTTTTTTCAGATGGTCTCCCATAGGTTGAAGGGTGAAGTAGAGTTGTTCAGGCAAAAGGAAAGGCAGGGGTTAATTGCCAAAATTTGAATTCTTTTACTTGAAAGTTGATTGAATATAGTAGGCTTATCCCCTAAAGTCAGCCTAAAAGTTATGCAGTTCTCAACACTAAATTTGAAGATTTCCAGGCTTTTCTAAATGCTGTCAACTAAGACTTGCATTCAATCTTAAGCAATTCTTTCTTTTGGAAGGCCTGAAATGGTGAGTCCTTGGAAAGGAAGCTGTGTTATTTTTGACCGTATTTACAAGTAACACTTATCCAGACCAAGTGTCTGAAATACGCTACTCAAGTTTAGACTGTTGAATGCTAACATAATGGTAGAGGTAAGCGTCTATAAAGTTTCATGTTTAATTAGTTGTATGTGCGATTCACATGTTTCTTATTCTTGTTCCAGTTTCTCACCAGCCTTGGATTTTTATATCCTGGTCAAGTTATGATTCTGTATTTTAAGATAATACGTGTGGAATGATGGCCATAGGGTCTCAGCTTCCATAGACATAACGATTAAGTATATTTTTGACTGTAGTATTTTGACTCTACAGTCACAAGTAAGATTTTCTTCTTTTAAGAGAATCCAATTGTCTTTAACAATAAATATAATCTCAAAGGAGGAAAACCTTAACCTATCCCTTAAAAAGCTCCTTTAGAAAAATTAGATGAAGTGTGAACCTGTCAGGCCATCTACTTAAACAGGAAGAAGCTTTTCATGCAGTGGCCACTTGTTTGACAGATCTCTTACTTTGTCCACGCTCCTATGTAGCTACTAAGTTGTGGGAAGTCCAGCTGCAGCATCTAAAACACGACACAAGTAACTTATAGGCAATGACTAAGTTCATTGTTACTGAACGCTATTGAGCAGTATCCCACCACCTTTCTAATGCTATTTCATTTTTCTAGAGCATTTTGGCTCTGTTTTTAACTACAGCGAATGGTTGCCAGGATATATGCATGACATGGAGTAAACTCTCAAATTAATTTGATACCTTGCAAATAGGACAGTCCTGCACATAGCTGAAGTAGATGTTGAGTCAGTGTAGGAAGCCTGCATGCATGCATAGTTCTTAGTTTGGGGGAATAGGCATAGTCCTCAAAGCCATGTTATTTTAATCTGTTTGTCAGTTAATATTAAAATAGGAGTGGTGCCAGCTTCAGTTGTATTGGAATATTTGTATTGGAGTATTTGATTGTAATCCTGTAGATTTCCAGAGTTCCATAGTTGCAAGGACCCAGATTATTCTAGATGGAAGCAAATGTTGCCCACCCTTCCTTTTGAAAGGAATTATCATTTATTAGATTAAAACCCAAGTGGTTGTGACCCAGCAGGCCAACTGGTGGGCTAATGGAAGAGCTCTGCAGCTGGGAGCTGGTCCCTACTCCTGGGCCCAGCTGTGTGCAACATCTTCAGTGGCTGATAGTGTATGGGGCCCAATTTTGGTGCCATTTGACATCTTGCCTGAAATGACTTGCCCAACATCTAGTACCTTGTTAGTAGCAGGCCTGTTGATGAGTATCCAGAAACTTTAATTCCCAGGTTCCCCTGGTAATCAGTGCATTGACTACTTAAATACCTCACAGAAATGAGCTAGAGCAATCCTGTTTTTTGTTGTGATCTGTACAGCTTGGAAACTGTTTTAAAGTAACAGCAGTTCTCTCTTCAAGTGGAGTTGCTAGAATTGACTGACTAGCTGTTTTAATTACTGAATATAGGTTACATATTTACAAGAAAAGCTTCTCTGACAAAAGCATATTATATCTTGGCTCTTGGTAAGAGCCAACTCAACTTTAATTTCACTGCCTGCTGCCAACAGCTGCCTTACTAAGACAGAGTACTCATAATAAATGAAATTTTAAAGAAAAAGGAAAACCTTGTCCCAGCTGGTTTGAAAAGGCAGTTGGAACACTTTTGTCCTACGTATAAGCTGCCATCCACATAAACATTTCAAATTACTTTTTCATTTTTAATAATCAGGATCAGGCCTTTTCTTAGTATTGAGGCAAACACAAGATATTAGAAACATACAGTTTCATTCAAAGTCTCTTAGTTATTGAATCCTGTCCAAAGTTATGCATTTGAAGTTTCAGGCAAAACTCACCTTTTGAGTTTCAGGTTTTTGACCTACTTGGATGAAAACCCTGAAAAGAGGAGGCTGCCCTAGTTGTTCTCAGTACCTCTTGAACATTTGTATGCATCCATGCATGTGTTACATCACTTGCTCCTGGAGCCATTGCTCTTGTGTTGTTGAAAGCCCTGCAGCTGATGAGTGTTTGCCTAAACTACCCATGGAGATCTTGGTTAAATTATCACACAGTCTCTCTGCACATGGAAGAGATTAATTCTCAGAGCCACAAGCAGAATGACTGCTTTGTACTTGGTACCATAATGTAAGTTCATGCTGAAATGCTGTGCCAGTAACCAACTTCTCTACCAATAAATTCATGGTTCTAATAGCCACGTGTTTTTATAGCATCTTGATCCCAAAGGATCAAAGAAATCTTGATTTGTTTAGTTTTGGGTCCCATCTTCCACTGTTTGCTTTCCTTCCCTTTGCTTCCCATGAGTTCAGAAGAGCTGTATATGAGATGCAGCCCAACTGCTGTTGTAGAGTCTGCAGCAGGGAAGGACCCTTCGCAAAACCCCAGGGAACACTTTTGCCAGTTGAAATGATAGGAAGTGTTGTGGGCAAGCAGAACACACACGCTAGGGCCTGCTTTGGTCAAGACTCAGTATCAACCTATCTAAACTTTGACTTAAGTTCTTAAGTGACAATAAGCAGATTAAAAGTTACAGATTTGATGTCTTAAAAATAAGAGCATGTATGCAGCAGTACCACTTTGCTATTGTTCAGAAAAGTTAATTGAAAACATTAATCTTTTCCATATGTGATTTAGGATGTAACCAGCAGTATTAGCTAGAGATAGTGAAGTCAAACTTTGGTATGAGCATCTGATCAAGCAGGTGTGCTTTACCTGCTGCAGGTGCCAGCAGCTGGTGTATTTATCCTTTAATTAGGAAAAGCTGGAAAATACTCACCACACTGTAACTGAGCTTTTTGTATTGCTGGGGGTTCCCAGGCCCCTGTCATGTTGCTCGCATGTGGTGGGACATGTAACATCCCATTTCTTGTAACTCACCCCTGGGCGCTGTTAGGATGTGTACCCCCAGGATCAGAGAGGTTAGAGAGCTGGCTGATTTTCCTTATCAAAAGGACAAGCCAATACAGGGAGGTTTGGGAGAACTTAAGTTGTCAAAACTTTTTAGCAAGCATTATGGAAACTGCTTTACAAAAGGGTGTTTTGTGGTGCAGGCAGTATTTGCCGTTGCTGTGTTAGGGCAGCAGGCAGAGCACCCGGCCCCACGGTGGGCACAGGCGCAGCGGAAGCGGTGCCTCTCCCAGAGTGCGTCTCATGACAGGGAGAACTGTGCAGAAAGACAGGATGGACACAAGATACAAAAATTGCTGTGATTGGTTACTAAGTATACCACACTTATTTTTTTGCATCTGGATTATACAATTTGGGGGCAGCTCAGTAATTCCTCATAGCTGAAATGTCCTATTTGCAAGTCTAGAAATCCTACTTCTTACAAAACAGATTCTTTTAAAAAGAAGAGGCTGGGACTGAGCAGCTGTAACTTGCTGACTATTAGATGTTCTTCAATCCCAGCCAGACCAATATAATGAAAGAGGCATTGGTTGCATCCAGGCATATGAGTATCAGAGCTGGAAACAGTTTGGAGAAAAACAAGCTGAAATACCAAAATTCCCTGCTGCCAGTTGGAGAACATCCTCTTCTGGCATGCTTCCTTTAAGATGTTTATGTTGCTGAAATATCTTGTCACCTTGAGCTGTGCTTTGTTTGTTTACTGCTATGGTCTATAAAGTAGAAATTGGTGCTGGTAATTGAAGTGGCATATGGGGTTATTTTTGCCAGCAAGAAGCAGAAAGTGTTGGAGGGGGGAGGTTAAAAGGGAAATTTGCATTTTTGTATAATCAAGAAAAGCAGAACATAGTTCTTGCTAAGATTTTTTAGGAAGGTCCAGAAATGTGTGCTGCAGAAATAATATCATCTTATGTCTTTATACATAGGACTGGCAGAGCTGATGTACGTGTGCATGTGTGTTCATATGTAGGAATGTATATTAGGAAAAATTAAAAATGAAAATAAGTATCTAAAACTATTCTAAACTTTATTTCCCCCCACATCCAATATATAGTGCAGACCTCTTTTGCCATTTGATCTATACTATCCATAGCTCTTTTATATACACAGAGGGATTTACTGCTTTGTAATCAAGCTGCTGAAGAAAAACGTTGTCCTTTTATTCACCAGGGATGACTGTAATAAATTAGAATGGTTTCCCATTAGCCTTAGCTACTTAGCTGAACTGTGTAAAATTACTTTGGACTTTGCCCTTGTCTGACCTCCTCACCTTTGCTCAAGCGTTTCTGCTTCTAGGAGTGCTGCAGCGTTGGTCCTAGAGCCTTGCTCTTGCAAATGAAGTTACAAATCATCTGAGGCTGGAAGCAGAGCACATTTGGAGTTGAAAATGTTTAGTAGTTTCTAAAAGCCTAATGCACTGCCTAGCGTGCAGGCAGTTGGTGGCCCCACAGCTTTCTGTTAGTGTTCAGAGCTGATAGGAGCTTAATTGCATGCATGTCTTCCAATAAGACTGTGTGCATGCACATGAAGATAGATGGTTTAGGGTCTTTATATTGCTTTTCTGAGGTTTGTGGTAGTAATGGCTTTACTAGCCTCTGGACAAAACTATGGAGTTGCAACAACAAAACTGAGGCTTGTGTAGAAACAGAAGTATGCTTAAACAAGCATATATAAAATTCTCTCTTCTACCTATTAAACACAGCTAGAATTACATTGATTTGCAAAACAAACTGCAGATTTAGGGCACCTGTTCTGTCAAACATTCATCTCTTCTATAAGTGGTACTGGACTAATGTTGAATACATACATATGAATCAGTTGTGCTAAAGCAAAACAAAAGTAATTGTGCTTTTAATCATAACAGTCACTAGACAGAATAAATGCAGTTCAACTCTGGAGCTAGGTCTTGTACTGAAATTAAGTGTTGTGTCCTGGTGGCTGTTGCTTCTCTCTACATACAGTTTCTAAATTCTAAATAGTCTTCTGGAGATGGTATCTCAGAGGTGATTTGAGATGGTTTCGGTGCAGCTCTGATAGTGCAGAGATGTGTGGCATCCCTGGGTGGGATTTTTTGAAATATGTCAGTAAAATGAACGTACACAAGAAATAGATGGAGGAAAAGTGATAGGACTGAGAGATTCTCCTTTAACTCTGTATTAAAAAAAATCACTTGTTTACTCTTAGAAGTCTGACCAGATTAACCTGTTTCTGTGCCAGAAAAATAGGCAGCGCAGTCCCAGAGACTCTGGCATTGAAGGTGGTGCAAATATCTGGCTTTTTCCCACCAACTAATCTTGGGCATAAATGCCCAGATAGATGTCATGCTTATTAATGCTTATAAAATAATGGCATATTTTATAGACAATGAAATTGGACAAAGTTCCAACTTTACCTCAGCACAGTTGCATTAGCAATAACTAAGTCAGCTAGGGAGAGATGGGACCACACCCTTCAAAATCCAAGCACACTGATGTGCAAACAGCAAACGAAAATCCAGCTCAGATTGCCTTCAGCAAAGGTATCTTACAGTAGTCTGGTTTCTGGGAATTAATCCCTAACAGCAATCCATAGGATGCAGGAAAAATTCCAAAAGTGTCCTATAAATCCCCACTATTCCAATTTTGAAAAGTTTTTGCTAAGCAAGGTCTAACTAGTCAGAACAGAAAGCAGCTGTAGTACTTTTGGCCAGTGACAGTGAAGACCTTGCTTGTTAAATATTTTGAACTATGTGTGATTGTCCCACAATGTGTAAAAATAACTCATAATCTGCATAAGTTTGAGTAAACATGTGGAAACCGCAATCTGACTGCAAATGTTGCTTGATGGAAAACATGTCCTGCAGGTTGTTGATCAGAGCTGTCAAATCACAGCTTCGGGCAGTTTGGTGTCATGGACACTGTTTGGCCAAGAGGATGCAGGGGCTTGGGTAGCATGCAGTGTGACTACATGGGACTTGGGTGTGTTGTGGGGCATAGGGACTCTGCCTGAGAAACCTAAAAAACTGCAGACACTTCTAAGACTATTTTTGGAATCTTTATCGATGTATCTCAGGCCACTGGGGTGCCAAGGGTAATTCTGTGAGCAGCTGAGAAGGGGAAACACGTTCCTGAATTTTGCAGTTGTTGGTAGCTGCTGGCATCCTGGGAGAAGAGTGGAGCATTTGCTGAATGAGGCTTGGCTGCGCTCCAAAGCAAATGCTGCACTTTATGCATATGAAAGTATGTGATTGTTCGTATTCCGGCCCTCTCTATTTGTGTGTATACATAACCTGTGATTCATTAAAGAAATCCTTGCGGCAGCCCTGAGCTTTTTCACTGTCTGGGGGCGATGCGGGGACCAGAACGTTCTTAACATTCACAAGAAGTTTCCTACAAACCACCAGCTTGCAGGAGCTTATCGCTGCCGAGAGAACCATCTCTGGTATTTCATAAATCATCGGCAGCACTAACGTGCTGTTTGGAGATTGGTATCATTAGCAAATTAATCATGTTCAGGAACATGATTCTCATAGCAATGTTGGATGAGACCCTGCACTGCCTGTCTGCCAAAGAGCCAGCAGAGGTAGAGTGGGGCTGGAAGGATGGGAGGTAGAGGAGAAGCCAGACCTCTGCTCTCACATTACTTCAGTGTTGACCTTCATAGCAGCCTTTAAAAATATTTAAATAAAATGAGTGGAAAGCTGCTTAGCAGTTTTACTTGTGTTACTGGCAGACTATGAAAAGTAATTTTTGGTTCTGATATCTTTATTTTCCACCCTCACAGGGAGCATCTGCTGGCCTGGGTGGCTTCCAAGTGTGTGCCATCCCTGCTGGCCCCAGCCTTGGGGTGCAGAAGCTTATCTGGCTGCTCCCCATGCCATGGAGGGCAGAAATGCTTGAAGGTTGCACAGCAATATTTATATGGACCACAGGAGAGACCCCCTTTTGGAGTGAGAATTGAACCCAAACTCCTGCCCACCTGAAGACTGCTGTCTGAAACCATAGTGCTTTTCTTGGCAAGAGTCCAGAGTCTTGGCCTGATTCAGGGTAGTTTTGCCAGCCTTTCTAGAACTTCCTTTATACCCACAATTCTTCTTTACCCTTAAATTCAGCTGGTACTCAGGTAACTGCTTTTTTTCTTTGAGTTTGAGCTTCAGTTTTGAACCGTATTTTGAATACTAAATCCAATTTGTAGCATTTCCCATGTGTTGCACTCTAGAACGTGTATGTGGTGGGCTCAGATTAAAATTTCCAGACAACTAAAGATAATGCTTATACCACTGCTTCTTTGATGTAATCTCTTCTCTCCTTTAAAATTAAACATAAACCACAGATGAAATAAGCACTGGGCTATTGAAACATGCTGCTGTTTAACTGCTGGGTATAACCTACAGATTTGTGCTGTAGCAGTACAGAAGATCAACAGAACCAGTCTGTATCTGGATGTTCAGTAAACTGACTGGTGTGTAACCTTTATTTCAGCTTTTTCCTTTGGCTATGTTTTTTGTAGTAACCAAAATTGAATGCGTCCACTAAGCAATGCAGCAAACTTGAGCAGGTGGGAGGCTATATTTTAGGTATTGCTAGATATTGCATTAGGCTGGAGACTACCACTACTTGTTGTGTTCTGGCATAGGTCTGTAATCCTGCTGTATGATCTGCTGTTTTAGGCTAGCTGGTAGATTAGTCCTCTTGATTCTTCTGCTGTACCAGTGGGTGCTGGCAAGTTCCAGACTTAAATGTTTTTTTTAGTGCTCTGTACAACACTGGGCACTTTTTATAGTGCTGAGTATGAGATGCACTATTTTGTGCTTAAACTACTTTTTAAAATATCCATGATTCAGCTGCTTTTATGGAAAAATGTATACTTAACTTTGGAAAAAAATCTTAACTCTTACAGCTGTCAGGGTTAGAGTATTGTTTTTAAAACCTGGATACCTACATACGTGTTCAAGTGTGTGTAGATGCTTTTCAAAGATCCTATCCCATGTATCTAGTCAAAGTGGTGTTTGACAGGAGACAAAAGTTGCCTATCTCAAACAGGTTATGCTGATCTTTTTCCCAACAAGCCAGAGATTAGCTAAAAATTGAGTTCTTGTAGACAGTCTCATGATAAAGGGAAATAAGTGGAGTGTAATTCTAGCAGAGAAATGTTTGTTTACAAATACTGTGGAAAGTCTTTCTCCACTGCGCAGAAGCATCACTGTCTTGCAGCAGTGCTCTCAAGCATTTCAGTGGGCTTTTCTCAGGCTTTGTCCCACGAGTTTTTTTGACTTTATCTCATTTAAGCATTTGTCATTTTTTTTCCCTCTGGTTTTGTTTTTCAGCTTCCCCTATTTTGCCACATGCAGATACACACTGAGAAAGTGTTTCCTAGCCCAGTTTTAGAGAAGTGCTGATACAAGCTGTCCTATAGTGTGAAAGGTTGTGGTTTGGAGTTCTTGAGTAGGAATAAAGAAATTGTCCTTTATTCCACAGTATTTATTTCTAAATTAACACTCAGGATCCATGTCAGAAATGTGAGATGCAGGATTGTAAGATGTCAGAGAAGCCCCAATGCTGAATTGTGATAAGAAGCTAAATTGAATTGTGGCATTTCAATCTCTTGCTTCAGGTTTGCAGCCAAACTGGATAAATTCAGTTGTTGGGCTCTTAAAGAAGCTGCATCGCCACAGCAGACACAGGCCAGCTTTGGCAGCATGTAAAAGCAGCAGCTATCCAGGGGCTGGCGGAGTGGTTATACTCAATATGAGCTGTGGCAGGAGAAGTGCTAACAGAAGATGCCTGATATCCTGTGCCATTTTGCTCAAGGATGAACACTGGCCAATGGTGGTAGAATGAGGGAGAGATAAGAGTTTCAGTCAAATGTGAATTTAAAGGGAAAATTTTGCCATGCAAAAGTTGGGTGTAGGAAAGAATGTAGTGTGGTCTTGCAGAATGTAGGAATTTATGGCTCTTTCCATTCAGCATTGACAACTGCAGGTGTTGTCTAGTGGCAGAAGGGTTATGAAGTAGTAAGGATCATCAGAAGCAAGTGTTGTGGTGTTTTTGTGAGGTGTGGGGTGGTGGTTCTGTCTTTGGCACTTGCATGGCTTTTTTTCCTTGCCCCTTGTGCTGACTCATCTGGGTGCAATCTGTTATCTTCGTGGCTTGGAGCTCAGCATAGCCAGCAGAAAAATGCAGTTATCCTACTTTACAGAGGACAGAAATAGAGGCAAACCAATTAAAGATGAGTTAGTTATGTAAAATACTCAGCAACAGAAAACCTGTGGCAGACAGAACCATATCCAAGTCTCCTCAAGGAGAGTCTTAACCACTGGTCTGTGGCCTCAGATCTGCTGTTTTTGACCAGTCTGCTTTAGAAAAAAAATCTGAATTAGTTTTATTGGTGTTAGTATTTTCAGATGACTGTTTAATAGTTCAAGGAAATTTCCACAGCACTGTAAAACAGCTTGACAATTTATCTGTGCTCTAACCCTTTTATTCCAAATTTTATTTTACTCCCGTATAAGCAGTAGTTGGGGGAGAGGGGGGAACTGTCTGTTTTTCCTTGTGTTCCCCCGGAGTTACGAAGACTGTTTGCTCTGGGAAGAAGGAAGAGGTGAGCAGCCGTGCTCCCTTTGGGAGCAGAGTCACACTGCTTTCATACTCTGTGCCGTTCATTTTTGGTAGCTCCTTGCTGCCAGCAGTGGGGATGAGCAGAGCATCTTTGCGTGCTGCCTGCGAGTGGATAGGTTGCATCTGCATCGTCCTCCAGCACCAAGAGGGAGGAAATTACTTTGGTTTCTTTTTTCTCTGTTGTAGAAGTCATTCCATAAAAGCACCCAAGGGGAACCGCAGCAAATGCGGTGAGCCGAAGTTAACATAAAGTCAGGAAGCTCGTGGGCTGTTGAGCCGGGCTGTCAGGTGTTTGGGCTGTGAACAGGGAGGGCCTGTGAGGTCCCATGCAGATGAGAACTTTGCCCTTAAGCTGAGGATGTTACAGACCAAATCTGAGTTTTAAGTCTAAGGCAGTCACCTTGTTGATGGCATATGTAAGCTTCATCTCAAATAACCAGGAAGCTAAGGTCTGCTTCTCCTTGCAGCTGCATCTCGTAGTTGTACAGTGAGGCTGTCTTCTCAGATCGTTTGAATGAATGTGAGAGAGCTGCCAGTTTGCTGTACCTGCAAGAAATTTTCCTGAGCTGCCTTGCAGTGCTGTAAGAGAAGCTGTTGTCCTGGTGGTTGTTCCAAGTTCCTGCGCTGGTGGTTGGTGCAGTCTCCTGTGGGACTGGGCCGGTGCTCAGGCCCCCTCCGAGGTGGTGGGCTGTATGGCAGAGCTGGGCTTGTGGCTCCTGGGCAAGCATGATGGGAGGCAACTGCTCGTCAGGGAAAGCAAGCGGGCTTTAAGATGCTGGGTTGGTCCCTGAAGTTGGAAACATTTTCCAGTAAGAGATACTGTAGTTTGCGGTCATCTGAGGTTGTCCTCAGTATTCAGATTTGTCAGTATTGCTTGGAGAATTTTAAGCCATCAGGAAAAAAAGTTGGGTCACAGTAACCATGGTAGTTTATGTGCCTACCCACACTACCACCAGATTTGGTTTCCCACTAGGGGTGCTTGTCTGTGCTGTATGAAAACTTCATGGTTGTACTGAGGATCAGATCACATAGCCTGACATCTGCTCTCGTCTTTGAATGTCCTTGTGAGCTTTACTACTAGCCAGATTCATGGCACAAAGCTGCTATGGCACAATTCACTTCTGAATTTTATCCAAATTTTGTCTGCCTGGTCAAGGTGATCACTTGTTTGTGAGTTGGTCCTTATGGGAATTTAAAACTTGGTTGGAATCTGGAGCTTAGGTACTGAGTTTAAAAACGAAATTGATGTTAATTGAAAAATGCTATTAATGCCTGACTGTCTAGCTGACTGCAAAAGCTGGTGGCATCTGTCCAGTTGCAAGCAGAAAGGTGTCCACATCGTGAATCACCACGTCCTCATACAGAGCAGAGAAAATCAGTGCATAGTCTTTCAGTTCAAGCCAGGGAAGTGATACAATGCAGATGAAAACTTACATTTCTCTTCTTCATTCTGTCTTTGTCTTAAAAAAAAAAAAAAAAAAAAAATCTAGTTTTCCTATATAAGTAGGTGCTAGATTAAACAGCTTGTGGGCACCTTTGTTTCAGTAACAAAACTGTGGTCTCTTAACTCCTACTGCACTGTATGCTGTTTATGGCAGCAATGTCAAACCTTTTCCATGCATCTGCCAAATTGGAAAGATCCCTATGGTTGGTGCCAGCCCTAGGCACTTGGTGCCAAACTTGGCATGGGTGCTGGTTGTTGGGCTTTTGTAACACTTGCATTACATTGTGGGGAGAGGAGGAAACAGGATTTTAAAAATTCCAGTTACTCAAATGTACTAATCACGGGGGGGGGGGGGGGGGAATGACAGGCTAGAAACAGAACTCCTGCAGTTCAAATGTCCATGTCCCTCTGTACTTTAAGTGATTTGAGGCCTGTTTAGTATCATAAAATGGCACTTTCAGGAAGTGCTTTTCTTTATCAGATGAGACTTTGCAAAGAAAAATGACTTTTTTTGAATGGTTTTGCATTGGGCATTTATCATTTGCCTTTTTCACTTCCATTGCTGCCCTGTGACATTTTGGTGGCTGCATGGTGTGATTGCAGCAAAGGGGCTGCACAACTCTTCCAGGTTTGATAATACCCTCTGGTTGTGCCTACTAAAATTCCTTCTGTGTTGAAAATAAACCTGATGCTAACAGCTTTCTGATCTTAGGGCCAGGTTAGCTTTCACTTAGAGCTTGGACCTGCTGTCATGCAGCTTTTGTGAAGTCAGAGCTGCACCTGCTTGAGCCCATGAAGTGAACCATGCCGTTCCCAGTTTGCTATTTCCATGCTGCTACTCAACCTAATCCCAAAGATCCACAGAAGTAGTTGCCTTTCAGGGCAAATGATTATTAATGGAATGCATATTAAGGAAATTACTGTGTGAATATTTGTTCTGAGTGAGTTCTTCCTCTATTTAGCTATTTTCACACTACTAATCAGCATGAGTGATCCAGCGAAGTAGCAGGCTACCGTTGCTGTCTTAGGTGTCTGTTTTCTCCTTGCCTTCAAGACATGCAACAACTAGATTACATTACTTTGTCTGCTGTTTTTGCACTGTAGCTCTTGCTAATGAGGAAAAGTTTGCACGTTTTTATAAACAATTGTCATTGGCCAGCTGGTCTGACTGTGTGACTGGTCACATTGGTTCAGAGTATCCCTTCTGGAATGTCCAGGAGATGCAGGAACAGAAAGTTACCATTTGTTGTAGTTACTTCATTTCTAAACCAACTTTCACTTCAGAAATAATATTTACCAGCAGAGTAACTGCAACATTTCACACAGGTTCCTGAAGACTTAGAACAGTAACTTTTTCTTGTGATTTTAAAAGCCTGGTCCTCTATGCCATAAAAATGCGCATCTGGGGTGCATAGGTAATTGCCAGTAATGACAGCCAAACATTTTTCTGTATATAGGCGGATGAAAAACTAGCACTTGCACATATAGACACCTAAATTCCAGTAACCAAAAGTTACAGGTAAGCAGAGCTG
The DNA here is from genome assembly GCF_028389875.1 of Rhea pennata. Classification (NCBI taxonomy): domain Eukaryota; kingdom Metazoa; phylum Chordata; class Aves; order Rheiformes; family Rheidae; genus Rhea; species Rhea pennata. Next base: position 8,021,200 of record NC_084678.1, read on the forward strand.
CTAGCTCTCAATTTTAAATAAACTTTCACAGCCCTATACTAGGGAATTGGTTGAGATGGTGCACTGTGCATGGCCACCGAGCTAGTGTCAGAGCTGAGTGGGAGTGAAAAACCTTCGACTTCCTGGCTGGGACGTGTAGAAAACATTTCCCTCTTCAAATAAATTGTTTTGAAGATGATCCAACTAGAAATTTTCTGTTGACCACAGAATGGTCTGAATTTTTTGTCGGATGTCTCCATAAACCATAGTGCCAAAGAGCAGTTTTATTTGGAAGTCTCATGGGTTTATCTCCATCATTCCCATTTTGCAGACAAGGCAGGGAATTGCAGATTGGCTTTCCCCAGCAAGAACACACAGAGGCATCCTGATGTCTGTAATTGGATGTGCCATCCTGATTTGCGGAAGTCCTTTCCACTGGGGCCATGGTGAGCGTTGAGGGCAGGGGGGAGTCCATCCTCTATCAGACTCTTGCAATGCAGGAGCAGGATCTGCATCCCAGTGTTCCCACAGATATGCTCAATCAGCAATTACTCAGTAACCGCAAGTCCTGATTTAGTGATGCTTATGAAGACCACAGTAAGGAAACCCCAGAAAGAAAGAAAATTCACCTCTTCCCTCTGCCTGAAAGCTCCAAACCAAAAATCTATTGGGCAAAGAGAAGCAGTTGAGAAGGCAGCTTTGGGGGGGGGGGTTTGGAGCTTTTGTTCTCCTTCATGTATAATAATGGGGTACCACAAAGATCTCTTAATATAAGGAGCTGAGGGATGACTGGGAGGTTGTATGAATTTCAAACTTCAAGATCAATCCGAAAGGGTGCAGGTTTCAGGCATGTTATTAAACTATATTGTACTTCTAGTTTCTTAAAGTGCCTTTCCAAAAAGAAAGAGCATACCCTGAGAGGCAGCTCTCGTGCCTCCCCTCCTTTTTGGCTATCTCTAGTGATTATTCGTCTTCAATGCTATTCGTAGTGCAATATTGCAACAAATTTCACTTGATTTCAGAGGACTTTCCAGCCCCTAAAAAGAGCTTAATTGGCAACTGTTACTGTTTCCCAAATTTGCAGAGGCCTTAATGCAGTGCTGAGAAACTTGCCCAATCTGTTAGTGATGGAGTTTGGGAGCAAAACTGGAATTTCAATTCTCGGTTGCCTCCCTCAACAGCTAAACCTGATCTTCCCCAGCTGGAATCAGAGCTGGCTGTATGATGATGTGCACCTTGGTACTCTGTTGGTAGGATGCCTGCCAGTCCTACAGCATGTAGTGCCCAGAGGCATGGGGGTGACTTTGGCTGCCTGTAAAGCCTGTGTTTTCCTCAACAGGCCATGGTGAGTCTGGGCTGTTGGAGACCTCAGTCTGTCTTGTTTTCCCAGGACCATTCACATGATGTAGCTGCAAGGACAAATGATATGTGGGCCAGTCTGTGTTTGGGTCATGCCAGGGTTAGCACAGGGCCATGTCACCTTCCACCTGTCCTTAAGCTGCTCAAAGTTGTCCTACTAAAGCATCCTCTTGTGGACAGTGTGGATGCTAGTGCACTCATGGTCCCCAAAGATATTTTCCTAAAATGTTCCACTGTTGCTGCAGTGCTGACCACTAGTATGGTCTGGTCGCAGGGGACAAAAGTGAGTGCTTAGCAAATTGGAAGAACTTGACAGAAGCTGCCTTGTGTTACTCCGAGATTAATTTCATCCCTCACAAAATCATGCATTTTTCTGTTATTGCTGTTTATTGAGCACAGCAGTAGTGGGAGGTCTCCTGGGAGCAGGACCTGGTTGTGTAGGTTCATGTGCGAGTTGTCTGCGTGGGAGCATGCTCTCCTGTGCACAGTGACTGGGGGACTTTTATTAACTGAGTTCTCTCCCAGCTGTTGTAAGCAAGTATTTTCTGGTACATTCCTTCTTCTGTGGAATCTGTATAAATGAGGCATCACTAGTCTTTGACTCAGGACTTCTCCCTTAGGAGCTGGCTGGTATGAGTGTTTACGGGTAACCAGGCACATTAAACCCACAGCAGCGCCAAGCCCTCCGTCTGCGCAGGAAGGCAGCCTCCAGCCCTCCTCTCCCCAGGGTAAAGCAGCCCGGCACTAAACTTGCTGGAAAAAGCTTCCTTTTGGCTCTCGTTGCAACTAATGGCCGAGTTTTATGGAGTTAAATGTTCTTCGTTCTCTTGGTGTTAAGAAGCTGCCCAGCTCCTCTGTTCCCTGACTGCCAGGCAGCAGCTGGAAAAGCCAAGCTGCTGCCGGTGTTCAGGTTGGAAGCAAAGCGAGGGGAAAGGCTCGCGCGCGGCAGCTGCCTTTCCGCGGATGCGGTGGCTCGGCCGGCAACCGTGTCTGGCGCCCTCGCGACGGCGGCTTCCGCCTCGGGTTCTGCGTTATCAGCTGTTGTTGCCTCATTCCAAATCTCGTGTTTTTTCTTAAAGCACCATTACTGGAATCGTATGATTCTTGTGATTTTAGTTTTAAATAAGTTTTTAGCACTAAAGAGGCCTAATGTAGTTAATCCTGTTGATGTCAGAGAACTCAATTTCTACGTTTATGTGCATGTGTGCACATATACAGACATGCGCATATATATATATATATGTATACATACACACATATAGTTTTAATTTCCAAATGACTGTGGGCTCTGAGCTCAGTTTCTTTACCAGCTCGGTGTGATCCAATGGTACTTGATCGTATGCAGCAAGAGCGCAAGAGTGGTTTTATTCACTTTTTGGCAAATAGTAAGTTCTTTTGCAAGCATTGCTCAATTTAGCAAACAGGTTCAATAGGAAAAAAAAAAAAAAAGGAAGGCATTTTGAAACATTTAACTTTTTTCATTTTCATTTACTCTAAGTGAAATACTAACATTGAAATTAAAATGCAAAAAAAAAAAATCACTTCCTGATTAGGCTGCCAAATTGGACGTCCGTGGTGCAAACCCTGCAAACCCTGTTGTTATCCCCCTCCAATTTTCAAGCTATCTCTCATCCATCAGACCGTGCCCTCCTTGCAAACAGCAGCAGCGAAGGTAGCTTGCCTTGTTTGTTTGTACGGGCGCTCAGTCCTTTTCAAGCATTTATCCCCAGGGTTACCTGGGGCTGAGGAACCTGAAAGTGCTGATGTGTCCTCCAGCCTATCTGTCTTCCATCTCTTCCCAGGTTAATTGCAGGAAGCGCGGGGGCATTGCTCCTGGCCCCACGTCCTCCCCTGTCTTGCTGGGCTTGGGGCAGGGAGCCCCCGGAAGAGGAGCCTTGCTGGGAGGAGGAACCATGTTGACTTTACCCCCAGAAGAGCTTGCTTTGTTTAAATCGATAGGTCTGAGGCAAGAAAAACCCATCTTTATAAATTTTAGAACGTGTATGTGTGTGTATATCACTGAAAAGCAGTCTAGAGTAGCAGGTGATGAAGGCTGGTGAAGCAAGCCAAGGCTCCTGGAAATTCAGAGCTTGCAGAGAAACAAGGCACGCAGCGGCCCTTGCCAGCCCTAGGCGCTCCAAAACTGTAAGGCAGGCTTCCCTCAAAGGAAAAAAAAATGTGAAATTGGCTCCAAACTCATATGACAGGGCTTTTCATCTGAGTTTTTTTCCTTTTTACTGTCTGGTCTGTGAGTTAGGGCAAGACAGAAAACTTCCAGTGAAAACAAAATTTTTATCAAAGAGTGCCTCATTTAAAAAAAACGTGGGGAAGGATTTTAAAGCTGTCAAAATACTCTGGGCATTTTTAAAACAATAGTGGTTTCAGAAGTGTGACAGATTATTTGTTTTGTTATTTTTACAGTTATTTTTCTTGAAAATGTTTAGGAATCAACACATTTAAAAATAAATGTGAAAATCTTAACATAAACCCAAACCAAATTAATTATTTCTATATCACAGGACTCAATTTAGATTTTCATGGCATTAATATGGAAAGAGAAGGTTTTTTGGTTACTGAATTAACAAGCGTGTTATTTCTTTCGTGTGTCCTTGGGCTCTTATTTCAAGCTTTTTTTTTGTGCGGACCGAGGTGCTTCCCCCGACACGCGCCCCAACGTTAGAGCGTAGCCGCCGTTCGCCGCGTCTCGCGTGGGCTCTCCCCGGGCGGCGCGGGCGGAGGAGGGGAGCGCCGTGCCGCGCCGCGGGCTTTCCGGGGGCCGGAGCCGCGCCGGCGCTCGCGAGCTCTCCGCGCCCTCGGTGGGAGCGTCGGAGATGGCGTTAGTCCTCGGTGACTGTGACCCCGCCAGGGTTAAAGGCGGAGGTAAGCGCGGGTCGGGCGGCCGGCTGGCCCTGGGGGCGTCTGCGCGGAGGCCGGGGGCGAGGCGACGGATGGGTCCGGGTGGCTACCGCCGCTCTTACTCCGCGGCTCCCTCGGCACGAGGCAGCTCTCGGCCCCGCAGGCCGCCGTGCAGGTGGGTCTCGCCGCCGCTGCCCTGTACGCGGGCGCTGGTGCCCCCCCAGGTTTAGCCTTGCGCTGTTCGGGCCTTTCCTGCGCGCGTGTGTCTGATGTGCTAGCGGACGAGCTGGGACGCGCTAGGGAAGAGCCAGCGGCACGGCGGCCTTCACCTGCTGAGGCGCTTGCGGGTCCTCGATGTCGAAGGAACGGAGAGGAACGGCCGCAGCAGCGCGAGGAGGGCTGAAGGGACCACGGAAACAGAATTACCTTCCTCTGCTTGAAACGTGTGGATGGAAGTAGCCAAAAATCTTCTGTGTAGCAGGGAAACCCTGGCATCTCACGGTCACGGGGAGTCTCCTAACGGTTGATCCTTTCTGTGGCGAGGAGGAGCAGGGTGGAACAGGCAGGTGGAAATTTGTAAGCAGTCAGTGCTTGGAAAGCTGGTTAAGCTGTTGTGCTTCCCAAGGAATTAAAACGTTAAAAATCTTAGTTTCTGTTGAAAATTAATGAGATGGAGTTAGTAAGTGCTTTTGAGAATTTTACATGAGATACTGAAGAAGGAGCAAATCTCCTAGTACTTTCCTAGGAGTGAAGGAAAGATGAACTCTTCAGCACTGGGTTTTTTTTTTTGTTTTTTTGTTTGAAAAAGGGTGAGAAAGCCATCTCTTTATTTGCAAATTACCTTTTAGGAATTCATTTCTGCTGTGGACTAAGTAGAAAATGAGGCTGTCAGCTTGTTTATGATGAGAACCACTGGAGCTGCAGCTTTCTACTTAGTGATCTATGCTAGCTTCAGAGGAGAATAAAGGTGAAAGTAGTTGATTAAATAATAATAAAAAAAACAGATAAAGTCATGGAAGCAAGAAAAAAAAATGCTACTTTTGTAATTAGGCTGCAGTCTCTGTCTCTACTCCTCCCCTTCCCAGCAAAGCTGAAGCTAGAGGACTTGGCTTGTACCAATCCTGCCTAGGGCTCTGTGTTGGCATGTGCATATGGTTAGGAAGATCTAGTGGTTTGAGCTTGTATTTGGCCTCTAGCCAGATATTAGTACAAATTCTCGAGACGATCCCTGAGACAAGGTTGTTGCAGGGAGAGTAACTTCTAGATTGGCCTCTCCCCTCATGGGCAAACTTTCTGTGACTGTTTTGGTCTGCTGAAGTCTCTTGCCTTTTCCTCTGTGTGATCTGGCAGGCATTTCCCAAGGGCAGGAATCTCTTGTTTCTCATCCGCATCATCCTGTGAGGCTCCTGGCTCGTCAGCTCCTCTGCGGAGGTGCAGAACTCATGCTCTTTATTTTCCCATGGCCACGTCAGCTATTCTTCTTTCCCATGTTGCATTTTACTCATGGCATGTCCTTTCTGAACTGGACCATCTGCTTCTGGTGTCTCAAACACATTCCTACAGACCTCTGCCGGACAGATAATCAACTCTTGCTTGCATATATTGCCATTGAAAACTCCATCACTTGGCCACCAAGTTTGCCCCCTGGTACTGCTCACCCTGGTGGTCTTACTGTTAGCACTCTGGAAGTGCTTCTTCCTTTGTGTACTTGTACATATTGAATCCAGAGTACTGTCTTCTCTCTCTGGAAATGTAAGAGATCAGCAAAATACAGTCTGTTGCCTCCAGAATAAGGATGGAAGTGCCCGTAGTGCAGAGGTGATGGCTTTAGTGCTTTAAGTTATGTCTGAGGAGGAGAGGCCTAAGCTTTGTGAAGAGCGCCAAGCACCTTCTGGGCTGTGAGCTGTGCTGGGCAGGGTGATCATGTGGTGGCATCTGCTCACAATACTGAGGCTGGGGTCCTGTTTCACCTTTTCAAAATATTATCCATCACACTGCTCTCTGGTTCTCACCACTGTTAGCACCCAGAGTGCTCAGCAGGTCCCACTTCAGCATTGCACTTGCCCCCATGTTTAAACACTTCACCAAGGAGAGATGGACTTGCTCACTGGTTTGGTCTTCAGCTCACGTCTGAGTGTTTTGAGTTGGGGCCTGGAGTCATTGCCTTCAGAAGTCTGTAGTAAAAAAATGTGACTTGTAGGTTACCCTGAAACCTCAATCAAAAATTTGAAACCTTAATATGTTTAATTTAGCATTCCTAACTTCAGAATGACTGAAAAGGCTTTTCTTTTTTCCTTCCTAAAGTAAAGAAAAAAGTTTGTATTTGGCAGAGATTTTACAGGCCAGCTTTCAGGGCTAAATATTGATTTTTTGTGTAGGGGATTCTAATGGAAAAGCTGAGCACCAAATTCACACAAGGTTATTCTTAATTGCAGAAGCCAAAAGCTCTTCCAGATGTCTGTCAACCCAACATGCTGGATGCTGCCATTGCTGGTTTTAATAAAAACTCATATTCAGCAAACTTTATTACCGATATACTGTACACTACTCAAGCCAGAAAATGTTTTTACTCTAAAAAGCTAGGAAAGACCTAATACGTTCACTGATTGCACTCCAGCATGTTGTTTACTGCATTAAATGCCATCCAGGTTCCATTATTTCACTAGGGATTTTTTTCTAGGTTGCCATTGTTAAAACTGGAATCCCAGAAACTCCTGGGGAGAAATACATGAGCAAGAAATGTGCATGAACAGATTGGTAAATGGTGCCTGCAAACCAGGCAAAGCCACGAATGCAAACATGTGCATTGTACACAAAGCCAGACAGGCATTTCTGAGGCAAGTTACCTGTTTGTACATGCAACTAATAAATACTCTAAAGTAAAATAGAAGCTAAAAAAAAAAGTAGGAAAAGGGTAGAGGACAAATACAGGGAAGTGTGACATGACTTTATGAATACAAAAGAGAACAGAACAAAACCAATAGAAAAACCATCAGTCAGAGTAGCTAACGAAATCTCTGAACAATGATGTAATTAGAGTGCATTAATCATTATAAAAGATCATTTCCCTTTAAACATCTGCTCCCCTTCACTTGGCAGCAGTCTGGGCAGTGTCGGGAGTGATGGGCTTTGGATTGTGCTGAAGGGCATGTGTTATCTGAGAAACAATGTTGACCATCCCCTGCCTGACAGGATCTGGGACGGCACTGCTTTTCTCCTGCTCAGGTATAGCGTTAAGGAAATGGGGGGGGAGTTGGACATTACTCACAGTGAAAAGGAAACCTGAACCCAGCCGCCTTAACAGTGCAAGGAAAATTTAATTTTGGTGCCAGTGGATTTGAATAAAGTAATTCCTCTAGAAAAGATGCAGCCGGCTCAGCCTGCCGCTCCTTCCCACGGCAGGGCAGTGGGAGCAGCCAGCGTTGCTGTTGGGGGAGACCTTATTCCTCCTTGCCTGGCCCCAAGAAATTGGCCCCATCGAATCCTTCCCGGGCCCTTTCTCTGCAGCAGCCTGGCTGTGCGGCTGAACAGAACATGGCACCATGGAGGTAGCCACCCGGATGTCCAGAGTCACATAGGTAACATGTAAAAGTCTGCCTGGTGCCATTAGTCTCAAGACTTGCAGCACTACAGTGTCCGTTACTGGGTTTCCTGGGTAAAGTTCTGGTGGATTATTTTTTATTTAGGGGTGAGAGTCAGGGGTCCTGGCTTCCTTTTTGGCTATCAGACTGAGTCACTTAGGGAGGAATTTTTAAAGTCAGGAACTAAGGTTTGTTTTTTTTTACCCACATACAAATCAGACTCTTCATTGCATTTGCATGCAGTTGGTAGTGTGGGCAGTGACTGTGGGCACAGTTGATGGCCCCTGTGCACCTTCATTTTTACATGTGACTTACTGTGCTGCTGTGTCCGAGTCTGAGGCAGGAGTTGTGCAGCACTCGCTTCTACCCTAGCTTTGTTTTCTTAATGCATTTCTAAAGCACAGCAGTTAAGGAATGTGGATCTCATGAGCACTGCGTCCCAAATGCTGTATTTCTACTGTGTTGGTCTGTTGTTGCATCTAATCAGGCAGCGTTTGCTGGTCTCGGGACTTGGGTCCGTGTGGGTGGCAAAATTTCTGCGTGCATGTGGATTTTCAAGGGGAGCCCAGATCCCATTTGGAGAAAGGAGGAGGACCAGGGCTGTGAACGTCACACATGATTGTGCCACTTGCTCGCCCTTTTTGGCATGTCTGCAAATTCCTGGAGGATGACTGGTTTCTCTGTTAGGGCATGGTGTCCTCTCAGCTGTTAGCTGAGGGACAAAGCGAGGTCATGTGTGATGTGGCTGCAGAAAGCCTGGGGAAACAGCAGCATCTTTGAATCCTCTTCTTTTCATGGTTTGTTGCAGATCTGAACCAAAAGCTGCAAAATACATGGATGTAGCCTTAGAAAATCCATGCAGGTTTCCATGGCATTGTATGTGTTTAAAAAATAAAAAATTAATGGCAAGTTTAGCTTCGGCTTGTCTTCGGCCGGTGAGTTTTTCATGGTTCAAGTTGTAGTTCGCATCACTGCATAGTGAACGAGGGCAGAACATTCTGTGGGTGATGTTGTCCAGGAAATCTGCCTTGCATAAAAACATCGTCATGCCCATCTGTCGTGCGTATCTAATATAACGTAAGATTTCCTTCTAAATTTCAAATATAGGTATGCAAATCTGCATGCCTAATGCCGTGCTTTGGTTTGGATTGCGTGATATATCATTTGTATGCTTTCATTATTGTGTAAGTCATGGGTGCACACTCAAGAAAAGTGTGATTTTATTTGGAAATGCAAGTCCTGTAGGATGTAGGTTGTTCGTCTGCAATTTTCAGCTGAATCACATGGGATTATTTATATGAAAAGAACTGTCCTTGATTCACTGCCATCTGATGATCCAGGATGTTGTAGTTGGGATCAGTTTTCAAAGGGATATCCAGCAGTTATCAGGATTAGCATGGACACCTAAACCTCTCCCATCACCTGTAGCAGCTTTCTTACTGTCTTGTAAGACAGATAATGCTGTTAACTGCCCTCAACTTCATTTTCAGTCCATAATGTTTTGTTCTGGAGCCTCACTGGACGCTTGTATGTGCATCCTTGCTCTGATGGCATTTAAGAGATAAGGAATTTTAATTTTCTGATGGCAAAATCCCAGAAGAAAAGCAAAGCCTTAATCAGATGGGTGTAATCTCCAAGGGAGCAAGTACTTCATTTTAATTCCATGTTTCCCTTTGATGAAAACTTTAGAGAATGTTATTATGTGGAATTTATATGAAGCCTGGGTTTAGGTAATCAGCTTAAATATTTATACTCTTAGGGAAAAAGTTGAATCATTAATAAGTATGCATAATTATTGAATGAATTATATTTTTCCTTTGTTTTCCTTCAGGTATAAGGAAATGCTAGATTTAGTGATATCACCCAGCCTGACTGTAAATAGAGAGTGCCCCGACAGACTGAAGCTCAACCTTTCTAACGTTTATGCCACGGCTCCAGATGACATAGAAGGTAGGCTGCCTCTTCTGCTTGCTCTTTATTAGCTTTAACGTAACATATATGTACCCGTGTTTCTAACCAAAGGGAGCTGGCCACATGTGAGGCCTCCACTGGTTATTATTAGGTCTCCAATGCAGTGAGCAGTCTAGATCTTTATTTGCGTATTTTTGCAACCATGCCATATGCAGCTGAATCCATCAGTTCAGCAAAGCTGTGAGTAACAGAACTACAATGTTACGAGTACGTGTGTGGTAGGTGTATACATATACACACATATCCATATGCTCCTCTGGAATAATTGCACATATAAAACATACTTTGTGCAACACTGGCAGTTTGGGTTTGGATGCCGCTAGGGCAGCGGCCCCAAGGGCAGTGTTGTGGTGGCCACAGCTTGGGGATGGCGGCAGTGAGTGCCAGCGAGGGAGTGCCAAGCCAGGGCAGCTGCCGGTCCCCGTTGCTCGCAGATCCTTGCTGTCCTCCCCAAACAGCCCTCTGATCCACGCTCTGGACTTCTGCATTTGGCTGGTACCAGAGATGAATTCTTCTGGCGGCTCAGGGAGGCGCTGATGGAAATCTATCAGCTCTCCTCCTTCCTTTACCCACTCCATTGTACTCTTCCAGGGAAGGAAACAGAAGAATGTTAAATCTGTTAAAAAAATTATTGGCAAATGATGCAGCTGAACTAGTTCTTGCTAGCACAATCCCAGCTATTGTTTGCTGCGGTTGGGATCTGTCAGCCTTCCTGTTGGAGGGGAGCGAGCAGAAGGTCCCAGCTATTATGTTTTCAGAGTATGTTTAACCCTTCCCTTACAGGCTGTGAGAAGCCACGGAGGTGTTTTGTGGCATGTTTGCAAGGCATTAGAAATTGTGTGATTAAGGCACATACACCGTATCTACCTATTTACAAGAACATGGGAAGGACAAGAATCTAAAGGAAACGTCCTTTTAAATGTACGTGTTTACATAAAAGATTAGAGCTAGAAATAATTAGGTGCATCATTTTGTAAACTCCTTGGTGCAGGAACTATACGTTACGCTCTATAAATAAGAGCCAGCACAACGATTGTACTGTTGGACACCGCTCTGCTAGTGCAGTTTGTGCTGATAGATTTCTTACAGATGTTTAATATGGCAGAATCTAGTACCTGTACTACCAGTGTTATGCACTTTTCTTTGGAAATATTTCATTAATTTGGAGAACAGGAGAATGTTTGTATGACTATCAAGTCCCAGGCCTCCAGTGTAAGAAATGCACACAAATATATGTTCTGTATTGCAAATAGTTTCTGCTTTATCAATTTTAACTGTAATACGTATGTATGTAGATGTCCACGTGGACATCTGCCCTGCTATTTTTGTGGATGCTTGTTATGAGATGTAAAATTATATCAATGTGCATCAATTTTCAAATATATGATTTGCCAGCAGTTCTATGCATTTAGATTGAAACGCTTTTAATTTTAACTTGCCTCTTTTTAGCAATGACAGTAGCACATTTCATATTCATGCCTAGTAAATCCTCATTTGGCGTTCTTAGCAGATGAATTTACTCTGTACTTAACTCTGAGAATTAAATGGGAAGATGTAATATTTTTCAACTATAAAAAAAGAAATTAAGCTCTGCTCAAATTGTCCATTCTCCTGCAGTTTTTCAAATTTAAAAGCCACAGTAATGAAAAATCCTTCAATGCAATTATATTTGGTAATGAGGAACAGCTTGACAGAAAAGGTGTAGCGTTTTGTTTCCACCGTTTAAAAATCTGATTTCTTTAATTGTTTTCTTTCAGGTAAGTCAAAGCAAATTTTTCCTAAGGAGTTTGATGGTGAGTCAGGTAAGCCCACCTTTGGATTTAAAGACAATCTTTTTTTTCCTATACCTGCTATTTCTGTACCTGCATATATAAATCTATATGCTGTACTGTTTCAGTATTTTTTTAAAAATCTTTAGGAAAGAACAAACCATTGCAGCATTTTGCTTGGGGAATAGGTTAGTGTAACCATGTTTTAGAGGTAGAGGCAGGGATATTTGTGGGGTGGTTCAAGGAGAAAAGTGCCTAGGGGGTTTTTGTTGGTGGTTTTTGTGTATTTTTTGTTGGGGGCAGGGGGGAGTGTGGTTTTTTGTTTGTTTTCTTGTTGTTTTGATGGTCAGTGCCTGCAGTGTGTTCAGTAGGCAGTGCAAATACGCCTGCCCCAGCAGGATTTTCTCGCTTGGTAGCAGTGGTAGGAAGCGGTGGTGGTGGGTAGACAGCAGCCGCAGGCGACCCCCGAGTAGGGACCCCACCAGGTGGGCGCTCAGGAGAGGACTGGAACCGACTGACCGGTACCCAAAGGGGCCACTTGCTTTCGTGTGCAGAAATTAGTCCTAAGCATAAACATCTCTATTTTCACATTTTTGGTCTAATCTAACCAAACATGGTTAAGTATTGCAATTCTCTGGAGGAATAGAGGAAGAAGTACATGGATGTTTTCTGAATTTTGTGAATTTTGTTAATTTTGAGTGAAGTTATCTGTGAATGTTTCTGAGTTTGGGGAAAAAGGACTCTGTTTCAAATGTTTACATCTTTTAATCAGCTGTAATTGTTTCCTCTGAAATGGCGTTCTTCCAGTAGTATATATCTACATATAATAGATGTTACACCAATTATCATTCTAAAAGGAAAATAGTGTCTCTAAATATTTTTAATTAAAAGCTCATATGCAACCATTGGAGATTTTTTTCAAAGAACAAGCAAAGATAACGCATCTTAAATGAAATTTATTTAAAAAGTCATATCAGGTTAAATGCCTGTTTTTAAAAAATAGTTTGGCACCTCCATTTTTTGACATAAAATGATAAAGCCCCATAAAGTACTGCAAGAAAAGGTTGTGGAGGAAGGAGTAATTTTTGAAGAAAGGTAGACCGGGAAGAATGAACCTTTCCTATGTGAGCATGCTGGAGCGTTTTGGAAATTTTCTCCAGGTTTCTGGCATACCAAGTTACTCAAACCCATAGGACTATTTCCATGTATTTAGATTGTATAGGTATTTGCATATCTCATTAAATAAAACATGCTTCAAATGTTTAATTCACCAATTTACGAACTGCTGAATGAAGAAAGTGCTGTTTTAGATGACTTCCGATGGAGGATAATCCTTCTGTGGCGCTGGGGTTGCGTGCTGGGAGCCCTGCAGATGCTCCCGCCTGTTGGGGGGACCTGCTGGCTTGGGGAGGCACCACAGAGCCTCCCTCTCCCCCCAGTTCTGTGCCTGCAGTTGAGGTATCGTCTCCTCTGCCCGAGAGTGGGTGGTGTTTTGTGTTCCCTGTAACAAATCACATGATGGGTGCCACCAGCTGAGGTGCAGGATGGTGCCACCAGTGGATAGCCTGGTACCGATGTTCTCCCTGCATGGAGAAACAGCATGCAATTAATATGATGTGCTAATTATTACAGCCTGCAGATGTTATTGATGTTTCTGTGTGTGATTTGGTATTTATGCTGTTATCTAAAGGCACTAACCAGGATCTGAGAAACAAAATTTGGATGTCAATATGGAGACAACCTGTATACTGCTCATGATGGCATTTGGGCACTATGTTATGTTTTTCAGTACAACTTGCTTCAGGCAACTTGCAGGTTTAATTTAGATTTTTTTTTAATTTTAATTAAATTAAACCTAAATTCATTTCTAAATAAAGATGGTGGTATATTTTTCTCCATTACTGTTTTAGGGCACAACTGTATGGTACATTGGAAGGCATCTTGCATGTTAACTTGTTTGTGCGATATATTTTCTACTGGTTTAGTATTTTGATACTGCCAGGTTAATAAGGTATATTATAACTAACTCTAAAAATTCAAGTGTAAGGAGAGTTACAGCATTGTATTTTTTTTATATTTCTTTTGATATATTTTTAATAAACATTTAACTAAATTCAGTCACAGCTTAGGACAGTATTGAAAAAAAAAAAGGAAAGGGGCAAAAAGTGCAGTGCTTTTAGGTCACTTCAGTAATCATAGTACTTGCTTTTATAGCCCTTAGTGTATGAGTCATCCCACCAAAGCCTAGCTTCATGATTGATACCAGTCCCACAAGAAGAATGGGGTAGCTCGCTCAATCAATAGCACCCTCAGTTAAATTAAGCTATATTTATTCATTGTTAAGTGGAAAATAACTTTAGAGTCTACTTCAGCTGTTTGGAGAATCACTGAAAAACAATGTCTCCTAATTACTGTATAAATCTTGCAAACCAGCAGTTGTCAAAATGGTGGTATCAGCTTGGTTGTAGAACAGAATACGATGGAAGTCTAAGACCCTTCAATTTTGCTTTCCAGGCAACAGCAAAGCAGCACCACAGTGTCCTCTCCACCTGTACTCCACAAAGTGAGTGCTCCTGCCAAGTTCTGTAATTTAAAAACCTTGTTCTGCTGAACATCCATTTTGTAGGGACTGATGTTCCTTAGAAATTTCCTTAGAAATCATGTGCCTTAAGCCCATCCACCTGTTCCCCTTCATGTCCTGGGCCCAGGGAAGTAATTGTTTCTTAATCTTGTTAGCTATGGAGGGAGAGAAGGTTGGAGGTACCATGCTCTGTACGCTCAGACCACTGGGAACACAAACCACTTTGAATATAGATTTGTTTATGAGCGACCTCATAACATACATAGTGGAGTATGTTAAAGCGTTGAAGGTTTCCCGTGACATTGGTTTGACAAACACAAAATGAAGAGGCCAAATTAGGCTGATTTTTAAATGCTTTGCACATCTTGCACACTCCTTAAGTCCCTATGCATTTAGGTAATTTAATAGATCATATCAGGAGCCATATACTGAAATAAACATTTGCTCTTTTCAAGTAAACTGAGTTCCCCAAATGTTCCCTATCACACTTTGTGTATTGTTTTATGAAAATATCACTAGAATTGTCATACCTGTGCTCTAGAAGACTATGTATGGTGACTATTGCCTTAGACCTTCTGTTTTCTTGTTCTGAATAGACATTATCCCCATATAGTGACAGTCCCACCCTTCCCAGCAATGGCAACGTATGGACAGACTCAGTACAGTGCGGGACTCCAGCAAGCTGCTGCTTACACGGCCTACCCTCCTCCAGGGCAGCCATATGGGATACCCTCCTACAGTGAGTAGTCTGACATTGTGTTATCCTTGAGCACATCTTCTTCCTCTTCCTCCAAGAATACATTTAAAGCTTTATACTTTAAAATGAAAGGTTATTGCTATCTTAGTAATGATTCTTCTTAGGCTTAGAAGGAAATATGAATTTGTTTAAAAAACACAGAAGTTAGGATTTCTTTAAACTATCCATCAGTCTATTGTCTTGAGCTATGATTTTGCCAACTAAATTTGGAGGCAGTCACTAGTAGTAGGATAGGAGACAGCATGAGAAACTCAGGTTCAGAAAGACATGCCATTGAAGAGCAGTCACTAGTGAGGGTTTCTGTGACTCATTCCCAAATAGTCTCCTACAATAAATACAACATTTAGATAAACTACACTTTGCCTTACTTTGCCTTCATTGATTCCTCTTTAAGTTTCAATGATATAAGCTACCTTAAACTTATTGTATAGTATTCCAGAAAAAACAAGCTTCAGAACAGAGTAAGGCATGAGTGAGATGATGCAAAGTACCTTGATTTTAGAAGATGACCCATATTTAGATAGTTGATTGTAGGCGTAGTAAGCATTTTTAACACCAGTCAGCTTCATTGCCCAGTTTCATGCATGACCTTACCAGCAGCCATGGGGAGACTGCTGGTGTGGGGACAGCTGGGCAATTTAGGCAGTGGGACTGATGGAGTGGGCTCTGACATCTGAAATGCTTGTCAGATGCTAAGACTTACTCTTAAGTCTTAATGCTAAGTCTTCAGAGTGTCCTCAAGTTGTGTGGAAACACTGAGAACCAGGAAGCTCTTCCTACTCTTGAAGACCAAAGAGGAGCTCCTCTTGCCAAGCTGCAACTCCTCAGCAGAAAGCTTTGGGCTCCTCACCCACAGCTGATCCCATGCCTGCTGAGCCTTGCAGCATTAACATGGCTTGGTGGCTCTGTTCCTGGTTGCTCTCAAACTCCAAAATGCATTTGTTTGCTCTGCAAATACAGTTTCGCTTCCCAGCAAGAAGTTTTTCCGGAGCCATCAACAGGTCATTACCGAAGGGCAATTCCCTGCTGCCACCTCCGGGCCAGGGAAACGGGCTTGGCAGAGGCCAAGTGCTCTGACAGGGCTGCGGAGTGGTGAGCCGAGTCCCTCTTCTGGAGCTACTGGTGTGTTTGTGGCAGCTGGCTGCTTTCCAAGGCAAACTTGAAGCAGTTGTCCTGCTAGAGCAGGTGAAAGTACAGCCATTTGCTGCTGCTGGGAGTCTTTAGGGCATACATGTGTCAGGCCCATATGCTGCTTATAAATCCTGCAGATGACCTCTTAGCATCCTTGAGCAGCATTTCCCCTCCCCAGCCCATATACCCTCACTAAGACACACAGCCCATATGAAAGACTCCACCTGGCTGACACCCAAGAACAATGAAGTGGTATTGTTTTTCGGCATAAAAATAAAACTGGGCCAATTTCTAGACAAAACAGAACCTTGTGTGGAAATTAATTTGGTGCTAAGTTATTTCACTGTCTGACAACAATTTTTAGGCTTCCAAAAAAGCCTGGTCACTGCAGATTAATTGTAGCTAGGATAGGTTGAGTGTTTGCAGGCGGTGTGTTGAGGTGAATGAAAAGCAGGGGATGTTATGGGAAGCGGCTTCTCTGCGTGCACTTGCAATTCCCTGGGCAGCCAGACTCCCGCAGCCGTGCAGGAGCCTGATCTGTGCAGGAGCACGTGGTTGCTCACTGCCCAAGTGAAACTCCTGCCTCTCTCTGTGCACCTCAGTGCTAACCTGGACTTAAACTGCATTGTAGCTAATCCCACGTGAAGCCAAAATAAGCAATTTTAGTAGAGAGAAAATTATTCCCAACCTGAAAAAATGCAGACTTGTTGCTTTTAAGATCCATTCAGCTGGAAAACAGCATGATTGGTGACAGGCACATGAATTTGCCTTGTCTTTTGAAAAGTTTGCCTAAAAATGCTAAAAGATAGCAACAGCCTGGGAAACGCATCGACAAGGTCTTTGCTCAGCCCCGGCGTAGGGGGTGTGGGCCACGGCCATGTCTTGTTTTGTGCAAATACGCATGCAAAGCAGTGGAGAATCACACCCAAAGGGTACATAATAAGACGCACCTTTCAGCTGTTTGTTTTAAAAATACAGCTGTAGGATCTCAGCAGTGTCTCAAGATAAAATATCAACTCCTTTTCCCTACCAGCAAAGGTTTCATCTTGCAATGTTTAATTCAGCTAGAGCCTCTCCCTCTATAATTTGTTGGGAGCTTTAATTGCCTGATTTTTATAATGAAAAGATTCTGTGACCTCAGGATTTATCTATTGTTCCTGAACTACATGTTACATCTAACTGAATGGATGATAACGCTCCTCCATGACTTGCCCATAAATATTTTATTCTGAAAGCTGAAAATAAAATTTAACTAGAATGATAGCTCTGGTATCAATAGAAGTATTGAGGTTAGTTCATTGCAGTTCCTGTTGTCTTGTTAATCATTGCTCGCATCTGAAAACTGTTCAGAAAAATGTGAGTCAATGGTTTTAATTCTAAAACGAAATTATTTGTCCAGATATTCTTTCTGAAAACAGTATTATTTGTGGTTGTTTCCCCATGTTAGCAAAAGTTATTCATTCAGCTGTGGATACAAGATGTAGCTGACTTGAATAATTTGTGATTAGTGTATTTGGCTCTGTATTATTTGAGTTTTGTGTAATACCTATGTATTTTTAAGAAATTTTAGAAATTGTAAAGAAAGAGTAATCTATTAGGCTAAAATCTAGCTGAAATATTGTGAATTTCTAAACTTGTTCTGTTACATCTTTGTGTGTCAAACCCTTGCATTCTGCTCTTGGTTCCTGCTGTATGCTCCGAAGGCATCAAAACAGAAGACAGCCTGAGCCATTCCCCGGGACAGAGCGGGTTCCTTAGCTACGGGTCCAGCTTCAGTACACCAACAGCCGGACAAGCCCCATACACCTACCAGATGCATGGTGAGTACAGCCTGATTCTCTGCCAGATGGGCTGTGAGAAGCCAGGCTCCTGCACTGTGTTAGACTAGTTCTTTTTCTCTTGTAGTTACAATAAAGAGAGGGAGGTACAGGTAGTTGTGGGAAGAGGGAATTCTTGGGGCTGCTCATCAAGAAATTAATTGCTGGTTGAGGTACTGGATTCAGTAGCAGTGTGCCCTAGAAAAGCTTCCCGTATGAACAATACAACTTTTGCCTTTCTGCAGGAACAATTTTTTAAATTAATTTTGTGACTGTCTACCAGGGATTGTTGTCACGAGAGTATGAAATCCTAGATTCGTAGTGGAAACAAAGCAGAAGTGCTTTTTCACTTCGTGCAAACAGCAATGCCAGTGTTATGCTTCTGCCCTGAGCTGTACTAAACAAAGTGTTTCGTGGTAGAACTGTTGCATATTGTCTCCACTGAAGTTTAAAAGCAAGCTAATATTATCATACAAAAAAAATTTGTTTTTTTAACTATTGACACATAAGCAGTAACTGCCAAGATATATCAGCCTGTTTTAACCCTCAAAATACACCATTAAGTAATTAAAGGTTACTGAGATGAGGTTCAGAACAGCAGAGCTGAAGCAGCTGTTCTGCCTTCCCCCCCCCCCCCCACAAAAAAAAAGGTTCTGGAGCTGAGCTTTAGTAAGCTTAGAAATAACCGTTTTACCACTGTCAAAGTAATAATTGATTATAAAATAATGAATTGAGCTCCCTCAAGGCTTCAAGGACAGTGCCTTGTGCTTTGAGTTTTACAATGCATTTTCGTGTTTTGTTGTACAACCATGAAGGTCAAAATACATATTTTTCCCCCCTAAAAATAAAACTCTTGAAACTCTTCTCTGTTTAATTCTAGAAGCCATATGAAACATCAGATCTCCTGAAACTCAATGCTGAGTTGTCAACTTCATGAAAATCATAAAAGGATTTAAATCTGATTTGACATGAATGAAATAAATGAAATGGTGGAATTTCATTCATTTTAGCTCATTTCCAGCATACAGGAATTTGATTTATTTGAGCATTTTGGTGCTTTTGGTCAGAAATCTGAACTGCCTACAAGAGATCTTCATTATTTTGGCTGCTATTACATTTGCTCTTTCCTCTAGTGAAATTCACAGTTCCTTTGTGAATTATAGCAACAGTTTTTTCTGGGACTTGATGGGTCATTAAGCCTGAACTGGAGGAACTGTCTTCCTTGGAGAAACGAAAAGGGGGAGAACTAAAACTTGGATATAATCTATGCAATCTAAACTTAAAAACACCTGTCCAGAAAATCCTGCGAGGAGTTATGATCAATTCTAATATAATGACAATATATGAGAAGAAGCATAGCATAATCAATGTTTTATCAATCAAAACCATACCTTTATCATTTTAGACCTGAGAAGGATAATGAGCTTGTTTTGAGAAATCCTGAAATGTCACTTCATCTCTGTCCCTCCACCTGCAGTCCAGGGGAGGGCAACTTTGTTCCTCACCTAGAGGCCTCATGTCCTGATTCTACCTCAATATTTAGATTGGACTTGACTAGTGACACAGTTTAAAAAAAAAAAAAAAAAAGCTCAGCACATTGCATTTGAAAGTGCCCTATATTGGAAGTTTGGAAGTGAATATCTGTAAGTGCATAAACTGAGCTGGACATTGAAAGACCAATTCCAGGAGACCAGCATGTGAATATTTTTCCTGTATCTTAGAGGATCCCCCTTCATTACGGCCAAGACGTGACTGCAGTACAAGCAAATATACCCCAGGGAGTTTAGAACAGGCCTGTGTAGGTCCTGGTGCATGGGCAGAGTGAGGAAGCTGCTACAGCACAGCCTCTATTCAGCTGTGGTTGTCTGTGTCCAGACATGCTCATTTAAAACCATCTCCAATTTGGTCACAGCAGCTCTCCAGACAGCAGTAAAAGCGATTGGTGCCATGTGCACATGAGCTCTGACAGAGGCTGGTGCACTGGAGGAAAACCCTTCCAAGCTGTAGCTGGGAGGCAAGTGCTGCTGCTGGTAGTGCTCTGCCTTGGCGTTGTCCTTCCCTCAGCAGTCCTTGATGGGTTGGAAAACCACAGAGGAATTACATGTCTATCCCAAGGTCACGTAGAAGCCACAGGAGGGGAAGAAGAGATCAGGTGTCTGGCTTTGTTTGTTGGTATTGTTGAGGGTCTTTTTTAAAGCCTGTAGGTTAAGTGCCCTTTTGCATCATCATCAGCTATCCCACAGGTAAAGAAAGAAAGAGAAAATTCTCTCCCTCCACAGCCCTGGATGTGAAAGGTGGATGGACATACCCGCTTTGATTTTGAAGTCTGAAAGCAAGCAAAATCCTAAACAGTTATATGACTGAAAAACAAAGTGAAAACCATTTTATTCTGGGAAGTGATTTTAGAAAGCTGGGGACTGTGAGGTGACCTTCTGCTGATATTGGTGTGCTAGTGTTGTCACAGCTCATGTCTCTTACCCTAAGGTGATTTTTGTGGCTTGGATCCCTAATGGGACATGTTGGAGGCAGCTGGGTTGGATGTGCCACAAAGTCAAAGTGTGGGGCCTCTGTTTTTCTTCACCTTGACTCCTGCAAGCTTCTTTCATCCTTCCTGTAAGAGGAGTCCAATTTTTGGTTTCTATTTTACTCCTTGAGCATCTCCATCTTGTCCTGAGACCATGTTACACTCAGTTAGCAGTAGAAATCCTCTTTGGGAAAACTGTCACTTGCAATCACCAGCAGTTCTAGATGCTGGAGTGTCATGGGTTGCTTCATGCTTCATCTAAAGTCTGCAGTGCTTTGTCTACAGGCTCTTGGAGCAACAACAGCTGTGCTATTTCCTGGCTAGCTACTGGATGATTAGATACTGATGGCTGTAACATTGCTACTGACAACATATAGGCATTTTCTGTTGCTGCCTTCTAAGCATGGTATATTCCTGTCTAGGTTTCTGTTGGTTTTTGTTTCCCCAGAACTCGGGCTCCACACATGCTTTGTGTTAGCTTGAAAGAGTCTGAGCTGGTTGAGGAGGCAAACTCTTGATTCACTTGGGACTGAAGTTTTTAAGATGGCCCCTTTGTTCAAACAAGAGGTTTAGACAAGCAAATTTTGTGCATCAGCACTTGAAAATGTTACACTTGCAGAAATCACTGACATAACAGTGCCTGTTGTAAAGTAGCCCAGGAGGAACTTCATGCACACGTGGATGAGCGTGAATGTGCTCCAAGTGCTTCCAGATAATGTTCCCTAGGGCGGTGCTATGGTATTAGATGAAATCACTTCATTTGGTTCAAATTTTTGTCAGGCAGATTATTTCAGCCAGCTTGCTAAGCCCTTAATGCAAAAGAAAAACAAAGGAAAACAGTTTCTGCAAGTGGCAGGTGCTGACGCCAAGGCAAACGGAGCAAGAATAAATGTGTCTTCCTGTTGTAAACAAACATTTCCACCCTTCTCCTACTTGCTCAAGAGCAGGAGAGGCTGAAGCGTCCTGACCGTAAGGTTTGTTTACCTTGCTGAGCACTGCTGAACAGTCTGAAGGAGAAGGCAAGAGCCTTCCTGTGTTGATTGCTACCGAGGAATGTGTGCTCATGCTTTCCCACGCTGCAGCACCTGCAGCAGGGAGGCGCCCGCTCCCCACTGTGGGCCCGCGAGCCAACAGCAGCCTCTCTACACCACCTCACACCAGCACTGTGCAGACCCTTGCCACGTTCACCACTGTCCTGCTGGTCACCCTGTTGCTGACCCCAGGAAATGACTCTGGACGATGGGCTAAAGCAGTTGAAGTACAAGGTTTTATTTATGTGGGTTTTTTTATAAAATCGAATTTCAGGGAGACTTCAAAAGTCCAAGTCTTTACCCTGCTTCAAGGACTAAATGCTTATTACATCATGTCAAAGGAGAGAAAAGATCTTGAGAACAGTGAGAGGTGTGGTGGCTCAGAAAGGCAAGGTATCTCCAGGAGGGTGTGCTACTCAGTTTTGTCCTTTAATGTAGGAGGAAAAATTATTTTCTCAAGCTAACTTCTGCAGGTATTGTAAGGCAGTAATAGCTGAAGTATGTAAGCGAAGTAATTTTGACTGCTGTTTGCCTGCGTTTAGCAGCAGCTCCTGAGAGCTATCTAATGAAGTCATCTGCAGGAAGGAGCATTTGGTTAGCTCATGAATCTCTAGCAGATTCTGTGGAGCCTCAAATCCTCTCTGTCCCCCTAATTCAAGAATTACATGGTGCAGCCAGTGAATAGGCATGTATCGCAGGTGTGTTACGCCAGTCAGAGGAATAAATGACCTCTGATGACAAATACTTGGTCTCCTGGGACTCTTGAACAAATATTCTTTCGTAAGTGCAGAGGTGGTTGGTGCTGGTGGCTTTGCTCTCCTGTTTCTTTGGTACTAGCAGAAACTCTGGCCAGGATGTGCATGTCAGGTTGAGGCCTCTCCTTGGTGGCTGGTTTTGGTAATACGACACTTTTCAAGCCAGAGTCTGCTTTCCTTTATGTCTGTTCGTTTCCATTACAAAAACAGATGGTGCAGGTGTAATCGGGTCGTGTTCAGCTTTTCATCTTTAACTCCAATTATCAATTGTATTCTGGTTCTTGAGCGGGAACAGAATCCACTGAATAGCAGTAATGAGAGTAGGATATGCTTTTGGTCACTGAGTGGTAAACAAAAAAAAAAAAACTATTTTGCAGACAGCCAGAAGGGGAAATCTATTTTCATGCTTCCCTAGCATGAAAATAAATTAAATGTGGAAAGGTTTAGAAGCCAAATATCTAATGCAGATCTCACACATATATAAACATAAAAGATGAGATTGGCAAGTTTATAGCTCTCAAAAATGATGTGGAACTGTATCACAAAGGTACTGTAGATGGAAGTAATGATTGTGATTGCCAATTTATACCCCTAACCTGTCAAAAATAATCTTACCTGAATATTTTCATGCCTCAAAGGAAAAATCCTAATATTTTCCAAACAAATCTCCCTTGTGTAGCTTCTTGTCTGTGGTACTATGCCAAGTAGTGATCAAAAAGTCTAATGAAACCACATACTCCTGCAACTTGTGGTAATTCTTAATTTTCATCTATTTTTACCAAGCTCTAAGCCAATCAGGATGTGAAATGAATGTTTCAGCTAAAATACTTATTTTGGAAAACCTGAGGGCTGTTTTTTTTATTGCTGCCCTCGAAGACATTTTTTATCCATTCCTTCTCCAGCCACTGGGTTATGGCACCTTGTGCATATTAGGTATGGTCTTATCTAATTTTACAGAACTTTTGCAGGTGTATGTAACCCTGATTAGTAGAGGAAGCTCTTCAGGCTGTAAGCTGTTGTTTTGGTGTCATGTAGGCAGCAGGAACTTCAAGCAGCATTTCCATCTAGTCTTGCTAGTAACTGGCCACATCTCTCATCTGTCCACTTGTCATTCCCTGATGTTTTGATCTTTCTGTACCTTGGTTTTATTACAAAGAGAAGACTAAGGTTATAGTCTCATGAATGTTAGCACTTTGTCAACTCGGAAAGAGTATTTCAAAGAAGAGGCTTCACATTAGTATAACAGAACAGAATTTGGCTATATAAAGGGGCAAGATGGTTATCAAATGCTTAAGAAAATCATTTAATCAGCTATGTTAAAATACTATGAGAAAGCTCTACCAGCATATTAGCTAATGTAAAAAACCATCAGCTTTGCAGAGAGTACTCGCAGCCAACGTTTAGAGCGTTTCCCGTGGTTGCCTGAGCATGCGTTATCCCCTTATTGCACATCAGGCCATCTCTTCTCAGCTTGTCATTAATTTCTAGACAATGCCCTGCTCTTTGGTTGTTATTGCTAAAATGACAGCTGGTATGAAGCTATGAAATTGCACAACAGTTAAAACTGTAGCCAAAGACCAATGCAGATACTGTCTTTGGGCAGAAAAACATTTGACCACCATATTTTTTTTCAATATCCAAATCCATCTACCCACAAAATACTTTTTACATTACAAAGGAAAATTCAGTTACGTAACAGGGATATCTTGCATTGCCAAGGAACTACAAGGCAGTATTGAGTTCAGTGCAGACATAAATTTGGGGCCAAGGACCTATGCACTGAAATTTGTTGCTACTGCTGAGCATTTGTTTTTTTTGTAGAGTGCATTTTGATCATCTGTCAAATAATGAATGAGTGAAAAGCAGCATTTCTTTTGTGCAGTGCTGATTTGAAGTAGACTAATTACGTATGTTGCTTATGTTCGTAGGATGAATTGCCAATGAATTGTTATTGCTTGAGAAAAAAAAATAATGTTGAATATTTAGTTAATCAAAATGTTTTCTTATGCTGGAAATATTTTAGCTCTTGTTAATATCTGGATAGTGTAGATATTTTTTTCCAAATAGATGCCTGAATTTCTTGTAATTGTGTGCCAATTTGTGTGCTACATATATAATATCCATTTGGCACAAGTGACTAACTCCGCATGCATGAATTTTGCAAAGGAAGTGGCATGTTTAATTTTAAGCTTGCTTCTTTAAGAACTTAGTGATGAAATGTGCAAGATGGGGAAATTTCAATTTACACTTGTGAAATGTGGATTATGCTTTGGCCTACAGATAGTCAATCCATCTGAAGTCTCAGAAAACAGAGAGAGAGAAAGAATGTTCTCAGCAAACTCATTCGAATACTTCTGATTGGTAAAATTAAAATCTTGGTAGAGACTGAGTAGCCTCTTTCAAAGCTTGTGCTTCACAGCTGGTTTGCATTAGTTGTAGCCTAAAACCGTGGCAGCAGAGCTGTGCTCTGCTCCGCTCCATGGTGAGTTCAGCGGGGAGAGGCCTCTCTTCAGAGGGGTCAGACCTCACTTTTTACAGTGTAAATACAAATTCCCCAAGAATAACAGCACAGTTGCCCTTTCAAAGATTTCTAAACACCAGGGGCTGACCATGCTACATTTACTTTGTTTTAAAGCTAGCCATCTTACAGGAGAGGGAACTCCTGGGAAGAGGCAAAGGTGTTGACAGTGATGCACTGTAAGCTGTAAGGATCTGTGCTACTGCTACTCAAGGAGAAAGCCCTGTGCTAAGTTGTCCTGTTTGCTGCTTGTGCAGACTTTTTTGATGCATCCTTTCAGAAGTCTTGTTGTAATTGGCATTAAAATATACTTTTAGATTCTTACTAAACCAAGATGGACATGGGAAGGGATATGCCATGGGAAGGAATAGACACCGAGTGGACGTTTGTAGAGCTAGGGGAGCAAATGCCTGTTTGCAAGAGAAACGTGCCAACAAATGTTTTGCACATCTGTACTATCAGGCTGGACTGGGGTTTGACCAGTCAGTGGTCTATGTGGAACATCATGGTTTGGTAAGGCTTAAAGCTGTATGAGGACACAGGTTCTCATAGCCAAACAGTACACCTGGAAACTCAGAAGTAAAACCAAAATCACGTTAACTATGGAGATGGTAATGGTACAGGGAAAACCAGGAATCTGTTTTGAGACAGTATTCACTTAGGAGATACCTCATCTCTCGTCTCTACTGAGGTGCTCAAGAGGAGTTTTTTTTGTCAGCGACATGCTGAGGAGAGTTCTACCCACACCCATCTGCCTGTGAAGAGCTGACTTGCTCGTGGATGACGACACATAAAGAGACAGAAAAAGTATAAAGGAAGAAGAATAACATTAATCTGCATTAAAAGCAGCACTTTGGGCATCCTGGCCTCCTACCAATGTGAGGAGTTTTGGAGGAATCACAGAAGAGGAGAATTTTGAAGCATTAGCTTTGCAAATATTTAGGAGGAATGCTTCTCTCCGTGTGAAGAACAGCATGGGAGGCAGCTTGAAAGTTTTGTTTGAATGTCTACCATCTGAGAAATGGAAGCAGGCATGACAGCCATGAATGAGAGAATCAATAAGGGGAGAATTATGAAGGAATTGGATAACAGAAATATGGTTTATATGTGCTGTGATGAGGAAGTGGGAGCAAGAAGAGAGATAAAGAAGTGACATTGTTTCCTTAGCCTGCTGCTTTGACCATCTTGTGAGCAGCAGTTGAGACATCCAGCAGCAGATCACGTTTGCATTTCTGGAGATCTGCTAGAATGCTCAAGACATGGGATAACGGGATCTTGGATGAGAGGTTAGCTGCCTGGATGGATTGGACAGAGCATATAAAAGGCAGAAAGAGATCTTAGTTTTGGTATAGCCTAGATGGTTGTGGTCCTGAGCAAGACACAGAATAGTAATTCTATTCATAGTGATTAAGACAGACAGAGGAGGTGATAATTAAGGTCTCCCCTGTCTAACATGCTCTGGGTGACTGCTTGAGCAGGGGGGTTGGACTAGATGATCTCCAGAGGTTCCTTCCAACCTTACCGATTCTGTGATATTTTAATTATTTTGAGCTTAAGTGCAAATAAACATCCAAAAGAAGAACAAAGATTCTAGTTTGGCCTGGAAAGATTGCCTCATTCCTAGATCTGTGTTCTCCTGTGTGCATATTAACACATTTATATGCACCTGTACCTTTAAAGAGATGAGGAAAAATTATGAATGGTATAAAAGTCAAACTTTACGCTTAAATTGCTTCCCATGAAGCTATGCTGAGTTTTGTGTTGAGATTTCTGCTATACACTAAATGGATGCCTGTATTTCACAGGAAACAATACATCTTTGCTGTGCGATTTTATGTCATAGTTCAACTTCTCAAGTGAGCAGCAGGGCTATATAGCTAATAAGTAGATGAGAAAAAAAGAACATTTTTCATGTGTTAGAGGAAGTTTAGTAGCGAAGAGATGGGCACGTGCTTGCGTCAGTTTGTATTTGCAGTTCACATTTCAGCTTAAAAAGCTCTGTAGTGGAGGGAGCAGCAGTGTGTATTAATGAATTCTGAGAACTGGCTTAATTTCTAAATGTGAAATTAAATTACATGGAAAGTTTTGTTTTTCTGGAATCACATCTAATAATGCTTTCTTGAAAATGTCTAGAAGATTTCTAGAAGAACTAGTATAAAATTACATACGAAAACGTACATCGAGAAACATACCCTGCATAGTCAAGCACTTGAAAGTTAGGAAATGTTAGATTCTTGGTGCAGTGCAGTCTTTGAACTTGAGGTTTTTGTATCTTATTTTCAGGCACTGCATGAGAAATCTGGTGGAAAAAGATAGAACACAGTCATACAATCAAAGGTTGTGATAATGTTTGTATACGAGTAAGGTCTGACCCTCTTTCAGTTAGCACAGGCTGTACAAATCAGGAGTTTCTTAGTTGATGTGCTAGCATCAGGTAACACTTGCATGGCTTTTTGTGTATAGTTGGTAGGCAGTTTCTATTTATATTGGCAGGGTTTAAACACTGAAACTTCTGCAAACACTATGATAGTTAGAACTGCAAGAATACCTGCACTATCTGAAGAGACCACTGAGCCTTATTAAAGACAAAGATGAGGATGTAAACTTGGCTTAGGAAGTCTCTAAGTGGCAAACTAATGGGAGCTGAGAAGGAGAACCAGGAGAAAGCTCTTTTGTCCTGTTCTTATACCTTTCTCTGAGCACCCACTATTGGCTACCCCTTTTTTCCCTGGAGGCACTGCAGCAGTGAAGCAATGCATGGAGGGGCAAGAAAAGGCTTGGGGCAATGGCCTGGGTCCAGAAAGTGTTCAGCAGAGATGTAACTTGCTCTGCAGCAATGGGTCAAAGAGTGGAGGCATAGTGCCCAGCTTGCTCACCTGTTATCCCCTGCCTTTGTATTTAGAGATCCCCCTTGCTCCTCAAGGGCAAGGGAATTGCTAAATATGTGGGTAGGCACAGACCAGGTTTCCAACCCCCAAAGTGCATGATAGCAGAAGTTATAGGACTAGTTAGGTTTTCATGCTGACCTGGGAAATGGAATCTTTTAATCGCTAAGCATGAGACAGTGCAGAAGGTGGCAAATCCAACTTGCATTCACCATGTCCTGTTACCTGTCAGTAGGTTTGATGGGTGATTGTGTCTGGGTGAAACAGCATCTGGAGGAGTCTTATGCCTCCATGGAGCCTCTTATATAAAGTCAGGTTTGCTGATGGTTTTGTAAACGAGACACTATACAGAAACTATGTTTTTCTTGTAACGTTCACTCTTCAACACAAAATATTTCCTTGCAATTTGTTTTTAAAGGCAATCCAGTGTGGTTTCCATCTATAGCTGCAGCATCCTTTGACGGGAGTAGTTAAAAGGAAACTTTCTCAGAAAAGAAACAGAAATGTTTTCCCAGGGCTCAAATCCTGAGAGTAAATATAAACTATCCCAGTGCTTTCAACACCATTGTTGAGCTGCATTGAGCTGTACAGGTGACCGGGTTCAAAAGAATGGTAAAAGCCAGGCCCTTCCAACTGCTCCGGTCATCACTTGTTAAAGCTCTTTGAGGCTCTGTGGGTTGAGTGCTCCCAGAAGCAGGCAGCAGTGGGAAGAACTTTGGCTCAGAAAAATTGTGCTGTGAAATGTGTTTTATATCACCATTCAGAATACCCACAAACACCTGGTCAGGCTAGCAGGACTGAATGGGATTGCAGTGGGAGACCAATGGACATATTTAAAATGGGTAACATATCAGGGAGTATTGTCTGCAGGAGGGTTTCATATGCTTCTGGGAGCAATATGCATTAATAGATGCTGCTGATGTCAAATGCTATAACACTGCAGAACCACCCTTTTTATCTGGGTTAATATAGTGTGCTCTTCCCTGTCTGAGCCCTTCCAGACAGAAATACAAGACTGTTTTTGGAGAAGGGTTCATTAAGTCTAATGGCAAACAGTTGAGCAATATGGTGCAATGTACATATGGGTTGAGTTTTTCTTCTCCTTTAACAGGTCAGATAGTCTTGAAATACCTCCACAGCTGACAACCATGCAACATTTTATGAGTTTTCTTGCCCAATAAATGCAGGCAGATGTTGTAGGATTTGGAACCTTACAAGGCACTGGAGTATAGCTGGCGGGAGGTAATTTTGATGAGTGCTTAACCTCTAGCTAAAAAAGTAGCAGCTTGAAGAAGGCAATATTTACTGCAGGAAACATTAGCTTGTCAGAGAGCTAAAGCACTGCAAAGAGCCTTTTGAATGGCCATGCAAGTCTTCAGCCAGATGTTGTTCATAGTGTAGAGTAATGCACGCTCTGCTGGGAGTTAGACCAGGGCCTTTCCTTGCATCACTCATAGTCAACATTATTTCCTGTAGGAACAGCTTGCTAATGTAAGAATACACAAGCCATTATAGTCAGGCTTATAAAATACCATGCAATTCAACTGAACCCTGTAGGCATTTATTTTATTAGTGTTAAGTGATCAAATAATCCTTTGAGAGAACTCTCACTGGAACCACTGTATGATTCATCTACAGGTTAGGAGAACAACCTAAGTCATAGCTGTACTGTTTTATTTCAGGCACATTCAGAAGTGCCTGTGGTAGCTATCCACTGAATTCCCTAGCCTCAGCCCAGCTTTCCATCTTCTGGGTGTTCTTGGTCTCCCAGTTGCTGCTAGCTACCCAAGTGGCTATGAAAGTGCCCTGCTGTACAACCCTATTGAGATCTGGCTACCTTCAACTCTGATTTTTGCATATTTCATTAAATATTGTAATGGAAGTGCAAACTATCTGTTCGTGTCAGTATAGCAGTTTGTTCTTTTTTGAGCAGCACAAGAGACAGAACACCTTTCTGATGACAGATCCCCTCTGATTTGTGAGATGTAAGGAAGGGTGCAGACCTAATTTTCAGAGCTTCCTACGAGACTGAGCTGAACTCTACTACATGTCCATTCTATCTTCATAACCACAGCTCCTCGAGACACTGATGTTCTGTTGATGCACTCTGAGTCACAAGCTGCTTCTGAAAGAAAACCTTTTTTTGACAATGCCAAAGCTTAGTCCTGAAGATACTGAAAATAACCCTGAACTTTCTTTTATTTTCTTTACTTGTCTGAAAGGAAGGAGGGATGGGGAAATGCTACTTGTTACAGCAGTGATGGAAAGAGAAATGGAGAAACTGAGAGGAAGGAGAAATTGGCATGAAAGGTTTTGCAGCAGCACAGTCCAGTTCCCACACCACTGAAACTGTCCTTCACTGTGGCATAGGCTACAAAATACTTGAATTAAAAGGCGGATAAGGGAAGAATAGCAAACGAAATCCATCTGTTGTGAAGAACAGGAATATAACATCAATCAGCTCACAAAATTTTCCTCTTTAAATGTTGCCCTTAGACACTCAGAAGGGCTACATTTACTTAGCAGGGAAAAGCTGTGGTACAGAGTATGTACAACATATGCATGGCCTTTATGCATGCAAGTGTGTTTGTGATATATATATATATATATATATATATATTCTTTACAGGATCGTTTACAGTGCTGTACATCTGAAGAGCCATTTTTCTCTAGAATACAGATTGTTTTATTACCAGCTAAATGTTCCTTAAGCTACCTGTGAATGAGGGCATTGTGACATTTAGCAACTGGTTTGATTGAACACAGATGTGAACCATATTCCATATGGAGAAGATCCAAAGGGAGAGGTCCTAGGGTTGTTTCTGATTTGCAAGTAGGAGTTAATGCAGTCGCTTGACACTGCGCTACCAAAATGGATGGAAACAAATCCCTCGCTCACCCATCTACAGTAGAGTGAACCTAAAAAGCCGCTGCAGTCTGGCCAGGAAGAAATGCCAGTGTGTGTGAAAGCAAAAGCCCTATGGAAATGGGCAGTATCCATACAGAAGTGGGAGAGGGCATGAGCATCGCTCACCCAGAGGCTTCCTAGCACTGCCCTGTTTTGTATGACTACTGCTTTTCACATGTCATTCAAGGCACACTAATTATTACAGTAAGTGCTATTGCCTTGGAGAGCATTTGAAGTGATTGGATAAATGGTTGGAAGCAGTTGTGAGGAATAGGGATAAATTGATAATGGCAGTATTAGAGGATTTTTGATAATTTTTCAGCATTTCTTGAGTGTAAAATTTGCTTACACAGAGCTGAAATTTCATGCAGTGGAATTCATGTTACTGAAAGAAAATGAAACATTTAGGGCCATTTTTGATGCATTTTGGGCTGCTGATTTCTGAGGGGCAGCTGACAAATTGTAGCTAGCATGTTCTGCTCTTCTGTGGGTAAAGAGGGAGGTTTTTCCTCTGTGTCTTCAGCTGCCATGGTGCCTGTTTGTTTTCCTTCCACTTGGACTGCTTGTGCAGCATTGGAAAAGTGGGCTTTCCAAGAAACCTAGCCTGTAAATTGGAGCTGGGACTGTACTACAGTCCCTAAGAGACAGCTGTAGTCCTCAAGAAAAAGGTTAATGTTGAACATAGTTAAAATAAAAATTTCTGAACCTGAGTCTCTCAGAACTTTCTGCTTTGTGCAGGTGAGTGATTTCTTCTCCTAACTTTTCATCCTTATTCAGCTGGGAAGAAATTCTGAGTTTTTAGTAGCTTTGCTTGGTTTTCTAGAGCATCCTTATCTGTGTCTACTCTGCCATAACAAGAGCAAGGTGTCTGGAGATATGGAGCTTAGCAGTGGCTCTGGAGCTCCTCCGCAGGGATTGCCTTCCTGAATGCCGTGCCATAGGGGTGAGAAAGGTGGTTGTTTTTGATCTCAATTTTGACAAGAGAGGCTTGGCTCATCGGGAATGTATCTCAGAGTTTGACTGCTTGGTCAGATCCCTCTCAGCACCCTGGAAGGGTACCTTGGTAGATATATATTTAGTGCTGTGTCAGCAGCTTAAGCTGCTGACAGCAGGTGAGTCCCCATCACCTCCGCCAAGTCCTTTCTTCGTGACCAAACACTCCTACCGGATCGGGACACGATGACGGCAGCTAGCACACATCTGAAAAAGCTGTGTTGCCAAAATCTGTACCTGTGCCTGCTCTGAATTTAAGGTTTCTGAAATACCTGTTTCACTAGAATTTAAATATATGGGTGAAAAAAATAAGTTTTGTCTTCTCACCATAGTTGTCTGGGCAGAGGGAACCGCACTGGAGAGGCCAGCAGTGAGACCCTCCTGGGACACGCTCACACTGGGGCATCTCTGCAAAAATATTCCACAAAACTGCAGTGTGAACTGTATTATGCAGCTCGTGCAAAATTCATTGCAAAATCGTTCTGATATTGCAGGGTTTTTTTATTTAATTCTCTCAAATTGTTTGGAAAAGGGGAAGCTGCGGTATTGTGTGCAGGTAGCACAGCAATAAATATGTTCTCATCACAGTTTACACACAAAGCGCGAGTCCCTCGAGGTAACTCATCCCCCTCTTGACAGCTTTAATAAAGGATGATGGATTGTTTCTAAACAGCGGTTTGGGAAGATCAGAAGCTCCCCTGTAGTGCGTGGAGCGCGGGTGTACAAGAGCTGCTGCACGTGCCGCCAAAGTGGTTTGTGCCCGTAAGCAGTGGGCTGTGCTCCCCCCCTTCATCATGGTGAGAAATGCGTAGTTACCACAGAAACATCTTCATCCTGCTGCATCTTAGTTGCTTTTTGAAAAAAATGTGCAGAAAAAGGGAAGCTAGCGTAGGTGAGAGGGGTGCTGCCCGGAGGGGTCCATCCCCCTCCTGCTGTGCAAGCTCTCCTTCTAGGACTGTGTTTTGGGGTAGAAAGAGGAGGACATGCCACCCACCTGCCGTGGCTCAGCTCTGTTTTGGACTGAGCAGGCCTATGAGGGGTTCGGCTTTGGATTCTTGTCCTCTCTCGTGTCCCTTCTGTTCCCTTCCCGGTCTCTGCTTTTGGAAGGACTACGTGTGGCAGCAGATTGTGCCTGGAGGGCAGAGTCCTCCTTGTTGTCCTCCTCATTCCTGCTGGGCATGCAGTTTATTGCTGGCCACACTTGGCAGAGCAGAGTTTGTTCAGCTGCCTGTTCCCAAACTAATCTGGTGTCTTAAAATAAAAATGAGCAAATGGGTCTTGGGGGAAAGGATGCCACATGAAGGCATGGAGAGAGGCATCTGGCTAGAGCGGCTCTGCTCAAAAGCAGTCCCGCAGTAAGAAACCAGAGAGGAATAAAAGGTTCCTGCGTGCCTGAGTAGGGTTCAGTCCACGAGTGTATGGAAGTGGAGCCCGTGCGAGAACCTGCCATGGCCGCACAGCCCCAGAATTGTACCTGTGTTGCTGTATTCAGCTGTGGAAGTAGCAGGGCAGAGCACCCTCTGGATCCTGCCTCCTTCCAGCTTCCGGTGTAGCCCAGCTTTCCCTTCCCATTCGTGAGCGGAAGCCCTCAGAGCAAGCACTGTGCAAACCTTGGAAGAAAACTTTTTGAGTAATTTAGCATCGTGCCGTGCCAGTTTCAGAGGCAGGTTGCTGTCCGGGGGAAGAAAACGTGGAACAGCAAACAGCGGAGACTGGAGCTGAGTCAAGGCCAGACTTACCAGAGGCAATGGATCCAAGCAATGAGAAGCTCTGAGCTCTTCCACCACTTCCCTGGTGGGAGTTAAAGGAGGGCTATCTATATAGAGCTGTTCCAGATTTTTTTTCTCCTTCACCCAAAAAATCCCAGTATCTGTAGTAATGTTTCACCCAGCGAAGGGGCCTGGCTGGACATCGGCTGTTTTACTGAAGGGGAATTGAGTCATTTCCCTTCCTCATATGGCAAGACGTAGCAATGCTTTCGTTCCGTGCTGGCCTAGAAACCTCAGCAATATCATTCTTAGCATCGCTAGGGAACAAATTTTCAAACAACTTTCTAAAATTCACGTGTGCCTGGCCCACCAGGATTGATCCCAGGACATATCTGTTCATGATAGTGTACGTGTGTGTACTTGGATATGTTATCTGTGGGGTTTTCCAACATGAGAAGAACAAAAAAGACCTGTTCTGCTATTTACAGGAAAGGGGAAGGTACTAAATTTTAAATTCTGCTTGAATCCTTATTTTCCAGCTTTCCCCCCCCCCCCCCCCAGTTTCCCAGCTCTGTATTTTATTTTTTTTAAGTGTATGTAATAGTTATCTTCGAATAATTTTAAGCAAACTTCAGTAATAGCCCCAAATCCTCATGGTCTGTATTTGTTACGTGAAACACTACTTTCTTCTAGAGTCCAAATACTTCACTTACTGTTGCAGACTCTTTATTTAAATATATATAGTTACTTTGATTTCTGGTGTAGCTTATGGGTGTGATGTTCTTTCTTTTAGGCACAACAGGGATTTACCAAGGAGCCAACAGCCTGGCAAATTCTGCAGGGTTTGGTGCTGTGCATCAGGTACGGCTCAGCATTCGTGCTGACAACCCCACTGGTTGTGTTCAGGGAGGGAGGGCGGCCGGTGCCGCTGGTGGTCTCTGCCACGTCCCTGCACAGTGGTGTGCTGAGAGGTTCATCCTTCTCGTACTGTCTCGCAACTATTGAAAAGGTTTCCCATCGTCTCCAGAAAGAAATAGCAGTGTTACAGGCTAAGAAGTAAACAGTGAAGGAGGAAAGGATTTTTCTGCTTAGTATGTATTTAATACCAGAAAGTAATTAACATTTTTTTAAAAAAAGACACTTTTGTTGAAAAACAATCCCTGAAGTATGAATACTGCTGTGTGTAAAAGCAAATAGGTGGACTAGAGCAGGAGTCATAAACAAAAATGAACGAAAGAAATTAAACTTTATATACTTGTCTGGAGAGAAGTTTCTGATCTATTCAAGGTCCTTCTCACAAAAAAGAACAGTTGGAGAGAATGGTATTTAGGATCCTTAAAATCAAGACAAAAGGTAGTGCAACACCCTTTTTTGACATGATTCCTCTACTGCACTGCAGATCTCCAAGATCACTCACACCTCTTGTTACTAGTTTGGATTTGTATAGCCAAGGGCACTCATTCAGGCATTTAGTTGCTGCTGAGCTAGCTGGAAAATCTCAAGCATGAACCTTTCTGCAAAACAGTTATTACATTTATTTTTTTGTTTTTGTAAGCCATTCAAACAGCTGATCAGAAAATGTTGCTGATCATGGGAAAATGCAGCCTGTTTCACCCCTTCCCTCACCAGTTATTCATTCCGGTTTTCTAGTTTCTCAGGTATAATGTCGTCGTGGAGATGGCATGATCCATTGCTGTCCTTCTCAAAATACAGCCCTACTTTGCTCCTATATAAAATTGTTGAACTCTGTAATACCAAATGCGTCAGCGGTGATAAATAAAATCCTACAGAAAAAAACAGAACTTTCCTGATTTTTGACCTCTTGTTGATTCAGCTGATCTTAATAAAGTAGGAGTGTATTTGGGAGAAGTCGAAATGTAATTTCTAAAGTGATTAAAACATGGTCCTTTAGCGAAAGCATTCCTCAGACTTGACTTGCTGTGTGCTTAGATAATGCTGCCTTACTGCATGCGGTGACTGGCGCA
This sequence comes from Rhea pennata, assembly GCF_028389875.1. NCBI lineage: Eukaryota > Metazoa > Chordata > Aves > Rheiformes > Rheidae > Rhea > Rhea pennata. The sequence goes on from NC_084678.1 coordinate 8,056,309, forward strand.
TTTATTTATACAATGAAAACTGTCATATGCAAAATGCACATGTTTCTTTTTCCCCCCCAAAGGAATATTCATCCTACCCAAGCTTTCCTCAGAGCCAATACTCTCAGTATTACAGCTCTTCCTACAACTCTCCTTACGTGTCGGCAAACAGCATTAGCCCATCAGCCATCCCCACGTCCACTTACTCGCTGCAGGACTCATCTCACAACATCACCAGCCAGAGCACAGAATCACTCTCTGGTAGGTGCCTCTTATGTTTGCTGATAGATTTCTGTAAATGTTTTTATATTTGTTGGATTTTTGTAAGTATGTGCCCAGATGAACCAAATTTCCTGGCTAAGTCTTACTACTGATACTAACAGTTCTGCTCAGTCAGCACTACACGAAGTTTAGATAAGAGATTAGAAAATATAAGCTCTCTAAGAGCAAACTGGGTTGTTTTTGTGGTCTGATATCTGCTGTTTACAGGTAGTACAGAAAGATAGAATAATTACTTATAACTTACAATTACTTATACTTACCAGATAAGTACTATGTGTAGCAATGAAGAGTTCAAAACAAATGGGCATGCTCTGAAACAGCCACATGTCACCCTATGCTGACTTTATAGCCCACATCTCCATCGAGATTTATGTTCACTTCTAACAGCTACAGGTAATCTGTGCATTCATAAATAAGTACATGAAGAGAAAGTTTTTCTTAAAAAAAAAAAATAGATAAAATTAAGATAGCCTAAATAGAAAGTTTGGTATGAGTTCCACAGAAAAGCACCCATACCTTCAAAATTTCTGGACTCTGTTTGAGAGTGTAACTCTTGAAAGTCTCAAGGCTTAAATGGTTTGTAGAATTACTGATGGATTATTATCCTCTTATGTACCATTCGCATGCAGTCTTCACATATCGTTTCTCTACTGAAGTTTTTGTTGGCATGCAGTAACATTTATGTAAAACACCACATAATTTGTGGATGAGCACAATATACGCCCATTGCAGGGCTGCTGACTTATGGAACAAATCTGAACATCTGTGGTTGCTCTGAAAGAAAAATAAACTAATATTGTTTTTTAAAAAGAAGTGATCACAGATTGCTCTGAAAGCACTTGGAGGATTTTCTATTCTTGAGATATTATCTCAGCCTGTTTGAGAAAAGGTGATTTCAAACAGGCCTCTTAGCCCCAACCCAAGCTTTTCTGAAGAAGTATTTGGCTGTTGGAAGCTTGGGAGGCCACAACTTAGCAAGGCGAAAAGAAAAGCATGTTTGAAAAGGATTTGTGGTGTAAGGTAAGTGAAATCTGGACAGGTTTATGAAACTCAAGCCAATCAAAATAGATACTTTATACGGGGAGCTTCACCTTTGTTTCTTTTGTTATTTCTAGACTACTGTCCTCTATGAAATGATTAACTAGGGCTAAAACTGGCTAATTAGGTATTTTTAAATAGATGTTGAGGTTGAAAATATCTTTTTTAAATGTTTTATGAATGTTCACGATTAAATTTTTTTTTTACAAAAATTGAAGAGGTTCCTTTTCTATTGTCTTTCTAATTTCTCCCTTTGGAAGGTGAAGGGGTGAGAGTAAAATTCAAAAAGATGCTTCTTTTAAAGGAAAAAACATGATGAGTGAAGTTTTATGTGGCATATCTATTTTAAAATTAACTATATATAATCTTAGCCACTTTTGAAATTATTGTAATACAAACCTTTGAAATGAAAAATTAGATGAAACAAAAAAAAATATGAAAAGCCACTGTGAGCGGCTTCTCTAATGATGTCTATTAGCACAGATAGAGTAAGTTTTTCTGGGAGTGTTTTTGTTCTGTTTCTGTCACTCTCCACTGAGAGATTTCCTGCTTTAATTGTTATGATACAATGCAAAATTCAAGCCTACGGCGTCATTCCTGTCTTTGCAATAGGGGAATATGCAACAACACCGGGCAAAGACAGCGAAGCAGAGAGGCACCACAGAGCGGCTGACGGCAAGGTACGAGCCCGCTCGAAAAGAAGCAACGATCCTTCCCCTACTGCTGACAACGAGATTGAGGTATGATACCAGCTTACATTCCCGCGGTCAGTCTGGCAAAGGGAACCTGGTGCGGCAATTTATTCTCCCCCGGGCTCTTTCCCAGGATGCGTGGCGTTCCCCCGTGGTGCTGGGCAGCTGGGCGGTGGGGGGGACTGGCAGAGTGGCAAGCTCACCTGGCATCGTGACTTCTTTGCTTTTCCTTGGCCTGCTTGCAGGAGGCATCTCTGCTCGGGACTTCCACTGGGTTTGATGCCTTAAAAAGCCCTAGTCCAATAGTCTGTATTTCCTGACTGAACCAATTCCTGCAAATGCTTAACATGTGACCATGTTTCTTTTTTTTTTTTTCTCCCTCCCCATCCCCATCTTTCATCGCAGCGTGTGTTTGTGTGGGACTTGGATGAGACAATAATTATTTTTCACTCCTTACTCACGGGAACCTTCGCATCCAGATATGGGAAGGTAAAATTTGATTTGTCTCTCTCTCTCTCTCTCTCTCTCTTTTTTTTTTTTTTTGGGGGGGGGGGGGGGGGGGGGGGGGGGGGGAGGTAACGTTACTGCTTGTCCAGCCAAATTGCATTGGGAACTGTGGAGGCAGCTAATAAGACAGCTTTTCAAGCAGATGCTGCTAATTTTATTCAGACGCATTCATGTAAATATGTCTGGTGGTATTTCCTCCTAACATGTGAAAATGTAATTTATTTCCCCTTCGTGCTGCAAGTAGCCCTCTGTTTTTCAAAAGCTGGTATTGTTTGAGGGCTGCTAGATGGGACACCAGGATGTTCTTACATGTTCTTTCTCCTCTAAGAGATTATCCGGCAGCCAGGGCACAGTAACTCTAGCCTTAGTGAGGTAACATATTTTTTTGTTAGACCAATGATTTCATGAGAACCTCAGACACCTGGTTTTCAGAGAGCTTTCATGCTGGTCAGCTCAGACTGCCAGGAGCAATAGCGGTGCTTCTTCCCACAGGGCCACTGGAGCCCTCATTTTTAAGAGGTTTTAGGAAGGATACGGTTAGCCACCCGCTTTGGGAAGCTGGCACTTGGGGTCTTTAGGCAGATCTCTCTGTGGCTGAACGTGGCTGCTGAGGAGAAATGCTGGCTCATGGATTTACTGCTGTGTGCTTCACTTTCTTCCTAAGGCAGTTTTTTACAATAAACACTTAAGTCACTTTAAATTATGGAATGTCAAATACTTTTAAGTGGGTAGGAAAAAAGACAGTATCATTACCTAATTAAAGGTGGATGACCTATTTGGCAGCTGTTTCCACAAACGGCTTTGAACAGTCAGCTTCATCAGGAGACTGGAAAATAAGCCTGCTTCTCTCGAGAAAGTAGAAATATGATTTGACATCATTTCATGGCTTTCCCAGCTGTACTTGTTTTACGATGGTTATAACAAGCTGAACGTGTAATTAGTAAGATAGATTTATTGTTTGCTGTTAGATGTGTGTGGTTGTAAAGGATATAAAATGGTGTTTGTGGTGTGGAAGTCTTCTGCAGCGTTGGGAAGGCTGCTAACACTTCCAGCAGCACCCTCGGAAAACCAGGCATGTTTCCGAGCAGGGATTTGCTCGGACCTGTGTTGTCCAGGGTAATTGAAGCAGTTACTTTTCCCAGGGAATGTAGGGTCTGAGACAGTCAGAGGCTTACGTGTGCAAGCTCAAGCCTGGCTGCCTGCAAAAAAATAGCAGGAATTAGGCAGGACTGGGAAATGTAAACCTGCGCAACGTAGAGCTGCTATGTGGGTGTCGCTGGGCTCGGGCAGAGGCTGAGACTGGCATGTGGAGGGAGTTCCTGTCCTCACGCTGGGGAGCCAAGCCAGACCAAGGCACAAAGAGGGTACAATGAGGGTTTTTTGATTTTTTTTTTTTTTTTTTTTTTTTTTTTTGAACGAATGACCTACTAAGTTACAACAGGCTTTTTGGAGGAACTTCTGTAGAAGGAATTTTCATACTTCTTCATTTATTTCATCAGTATTAAGTTCCCCGGGGCTTTTCTATAAGGGAAATGGTTCTGTTACAAAAGTATTATAGGCTAACAGCTTGATCCAAAATCCAAAGACAACTTGAGGCTTCAGTGGGCTTTGGAGGAGCCCTTAAACCAAGAGGGAAATAGATCCTACTCAGGCAAGGTGTCCTGGGAACCGTTAAAGAGTAAACACAATTCAGAAATGTTTAAAGTGAGCTGAATTATCAAGTATAAGTGAAGCCGTGAGCCAGAGCTTCATACTAGCCAAGCAAGAAATCCTGAAACTCAATAGGAAGTGTTAATCTCAAAGTAAAGTCTTAACATCAGGACCTAAAATTCATATTTTTTTCCCCCCATAATGGAGTCACATGTCTTTAGTTTGGAGAGTATGTACTTTGAATTAGATCTTACGTGTGGAGGCCTTGATTCCATGCGTGTTCCTTCAGAAGAAGTGCCGGCTTACGTGATCTTCACCATTCCTCTGGTTCACATTAATGTCCTCTCCATCGTGCTGGTGTAGCTGCTGTTCAGCCCCTTGGTGAACTGGGCTGCAAAGCTGATAAAGCTGGATGTTTCTAGAGTGTTTTTCTGAGGAAAGGAGAGAGGGGGAAGAGGAACAGTAACGGTGGCTTCAGAGATTTGGGACTGGGTTCTTCAGCTACAAAATCTCAAAGCTTCTGCCTGTTGTCCCTTCCTTGGTGGTTGTGGTAATAGGGAGCTGTCTGAAAAACCTTGCTTTGGGGGGAAAAAGAAAAAAAGAGGCTGGGCAAAATTCACCAAAGGGTTATCAGCTATAGTCAAATGCTCCAGTGAATGGTTTCAGACCAGATTTCATGTTAAATTTACCTTTATTTCTAGTCTGAAACTCACCGCAGGGAAACCTCTGACACAAACCTTGTCCTTGCCAAAGGTGCTGAGCTCCTCAGGGCATGGACACTTCAGCTCAGGTGTTAAGAAAATAATTTGCGCACAGCACTTATAGAAATTAAAGCACAAGATGTACTCAAGGTTGGTGAGCAAATTAATGGCCCAGCTTGGGTACCTTTTCAGTCCCTCTGGCCAAACTGTTTGCTCTATCCAGTGGACTTGCGCAGACCTCCTATGTTGGGTCGTAATGCCTTTCCGATGCAGCCCCAGCGGTGCAACCTTCGTGGTGGCAGGCAGAGCGGCCCGCGGTGTCATCTTGCCGCTCGCTTCCCTGCGGCGGCTGCACGGCCACAGACCTGCCCGAACGCCCCGCGTCACGCACCTGCTGGCTGGGGCAGCCGAGCTGTTGGGCCAGGCAAAGCTCCCCCAACCACTTGTTCCTCGATGGGAGGCCCTTGGACTAAGGAAAAGTTTAAAAGAAGGGAGAAAAAAAAAAAAAAAAAAAAAGGGAGCCCATATCCAATTAGCCCTGCATCTTGTGTTCTAGAGGGTTTATAAACCTGTTCTGCAGGCTTCCCGTCACTGTATGGGTGCAGAATATTTACCCTCTGCCTAGAGACCATGACAGACCTAGACCATTATTATAGCTTAAGGTTCTGTACCCCCAGCCCTTTTAATCCCCCGAGCCATGCACAGCAGAGCTCCCTTCAACAGGGAGATGGCTGCAGTCCTTGCCGTGCCTGCAAAGAACTGCGCACAAAATCACAAGCAAAACGCAATGGGAAAAACGGGTGAAAATGCATCGCAGTGCTCGTAGAGTCTCCAGGAGTGGGGTGAATGCCAAGGGGCTTTGGCCATTTGTTTGAAACAGCTAGGCACACTATGGAAGCACTTTTCTGATGGTATTAACTTCAGACACAACAAAAAGAGGTTGCAAGCAGTCCCGTGCCAAAGAAAATCATGAGTCTATTCCCTTTTCCCTGACTCTTGAGCACTTTGCAAGCTTGTTCCATAATCTTTTCTGTCAAAGCTTTTTTAAAAAATACTTCTGCCTCTCTTTCAGTCAAGGAAATTTAAGTATTATATGACAGATTCATCTCATGCTTTTTAAAGGAGTAATATGGAGAAGAAGGGGGGCACCAGGTGCGTTGTTTTCCCTAGCTGTATCTGTGAAGCTAATAGCTTTTCCCAGTATTCTGTACTTTTCCCAGTACTTCTCCAGCGTGTGCATTGTTTTGTTCTGTGTTGTTTTGCTTCAGGGTGAAACATGGCCCCAGGACTTTAGCGTCAAACTGAATTGTGATTGAATTAAATCTAGAGCTAAAACTAATGTTTCCATGAAACAGTTACTCTAAAATCCTGGGACCAAATGGAAAGGATTTATTTTTAGCACTGAATTAAAGAAGTGAATACAGAGGTCAGTCTAAACACTTGAATTGCATGAAATCTTTATGTGCCCTTTGACAATGCATGATCTCTAACGTTCCCCTTTCGATGCATAGTATCTTCTGAGGTTATTCAGCATCTTGCATTGACTTGAATTAAAAACAAAACCAAAAACTAATAGAATACTTTATAACCTAGTTTTAAGCAAGGGCCATGCAAAGTCATGTTCTAAATACTAGTTAGCTTAACTGAAAGTTTTTCCACCTGGCTCTGTTGCACTGTGTCTCTGTGAGCCTTGTCCGTGCAGACGCTTGCCTCGAGCGGCTGCTCCGGCTTGTCTCAGCTGGGACTTGCTGTTGGCCACAGAGCTGCTGCGTGCTTGCTTGACTGCTATAGAAGCTATTTGTTTAAGATGACTTATATTTTTTATTATTTTTTATTGTTATTTATTTTAATTTTTTTAATGCATTTCGTGTTTTCTAACTGCATTAAATTTACCCCGGTGCAAGCAGGCTCTGCCCTCGTGCTCCTGCAGCATCCCAGGCACACGGAAACAAGGGTCTCCAAGGATGGTCAGATTTTGGACGTACTAGGGACAGGGTGGCTAAAGCTGTTGCTTGGCCCAGGTGAGGACAGGACCTGAAAGGCATTTTCCAGTGTTTGATGCAAACATCATAGCGGTGCACATCAGCACACTGCAACCAGCCTGTCTCGTTCTCACCAGAAACGATGCTGCGGAAGTAAAAAATTATTCTCCCTCAGAAGTTTGGCTGGCAATGATAGATTCTCACCAATTTTCCTTTAAATGAATTATCATTTTAAATTAAAAAAAAACAACCAAACAAAAAAAAACTTGAGAAGTTCCTGCTTAGCTGTACTTGAGATGCTTTTAAAATACCAGAGTTGTGGGTTTTTGTTTTCCCCCCCCGCCTTCATCGAAGGCTTCAAGTAGCTCCTGCTTTTCCCTGCTGTGTTCGCTCCCAGGACCCCGGAGCCGGTACCTATGTGAAACACCGTGGGGATTTCATCCAGTCTGAGGGTGATTCGTGCTTCTCATGGCCAAATCAGTCCTTTACTACTTTACAAACTGAGAAGGCATAAAACCCCATTTTATTGCTCGGCCGTTAAAAACTATTTGTGGAAGTTGCCGAGGTTGAGATCGAAGGCGCCCTCCCTCGAGAGCTGTTGGCTAGATCAGAGCACCACGGCGTCTCTTTTCTTCTTCTTCCCTCGCTTGAGCTGCGGCCTTATATCACTACCGCCGGTCAAACATCTGAGAGTTTTCCATTCCTTTGACAAACATGAGCCAAAGTGCTTAAGGACATCTGTTTATTTTATTTCTTTAATGAGAAAACCTTCCAATTTCTTCCTGGCTCAGCTGTGTTTATTTACATTTTGTTAGTGAGACGTGTGGGGCACCTGGGGACGCCGAAGCCCCGGCGAGGCGCGGGCTGCGGGCCGCCAGCAGGCGTCCTGGTCAGAAAGGCAGCATAAGCCCTTCCGAAGGAAAACACAGGCCTTGGAACGCCATAAAATAGATTTTCAAAACAAATAGAGCCTAATTCACTCAGTAGATCATGGATTAAGTCAAGATGAATACAATTTGGAAAGGATTTTCTGAGGAAGTTGGAGATTTTTTTGCCCGCTGGAGGCTAACCGTTGTATTTAATGCCTTTTTAAGCTAAATTAAAAAAGCATTCAATCACCGCAGGTAATAAAAAAGCCTGTTACTTTAGACATGCTGCTCTATCAGTTATTAGTTCATTATTGGAGAGAGGGGAGTAAATAATTCCAGCCATCCGCTTGTTTCAAGCAAGTATTTCGGGAGCAAACATCTGCGCCGCTGGCTTGGAGCAGCGGTGGGCAGCAGGCACGCGGCGCTGCGAGGCCCACGCTGCCCTGCCGCCCAGCCTGCCCGAGCCAGGGCTTTCCGCCCAAGGATCCTCTCCGATGCAGAGCAGCCGTCAGAAACGCTGCCGCCAAACCTTGACTTCTAAGGGAAAGAAATTTTTAAGAGGGCACAGCTTGCGCTAGGAAGTTGCCGTGCAAAACGCACGGTTGCGTTGCGCACCGTGATGTGTTCCCACCAAGCTTTCCGGGGCGCTTGGTGTTTTTCATAACAAAAGCTTATATGGAGAAATGATTTTCTTGGGAGCAGGGGAAGGAGGTGAAAAGGTGCGTTTAGCTTTACTCCCCCCCCCCCATTCCCTTTTTTTTTCCAATGTGTATGGTAAAAAGAAAATATTTGTAGACTTGGGGACGTGAACCTTTCATATTACTTTATAAAAATAAGTTCCACTTGCACTCAAGCAGCATAGCTGGGCTTTTATAAAGTAGTTAAGTGCCCTATTCCCGTGGGGCTGGAATCCATTTCAGAGCTCGCAGGTTCAGCTGCTGGATAAATGAGGGCTGCTTGTCCCAAAACGCCGTTCACACGTGGAGAGGAGCCCCTGTGGCCTCCGGGTGCAGGCGTTAGTGCCTGGCCTGCTGCTATCACCCAGAGCCGCGCTGGTGCCAGTAGAGCCCGGCAGTGCTGCAGTGGGAAAACCTGCCTGTCATGGTGCCAGAAAAGGGGGAGAGGCAGCTTATAAGGCCTTTTCTCTCTCTGGCACCAGCCTGTCGGGAAAAGTCCACACTTGGTGACTGCAGAGCCTGTAGCTTCATTCAGATTGAGCAGATTGATAACCCTGAAAACTTACATATTTAGGTGAAACAGAATGTCTTCATTTTTTTCCAGAGTAAGTTCAGAGACTGAGCATGAGAAAACTGGGGCACGCTATTTGCAAAGGGGCAATCCTCTCTCAAAACGCTTGAAACATGGTTGCGTAAGCGGTGTCAGCTCCTGAGCTCCTTGGGAGCTTCAAAGAGCCGATCTCGCCAGTGCTGCCTCTGGGGCGAGCTCGGGGAGGCCGGCTCTGCCCTGAGCCTGCTGCGGGTGAAAAAGATGACAAAAATGCAAACTAAGCCACTCTTGTAAAAGAGCTAAATGCGTTCTCCTCCTCCAGTAGGCAGGGGCCTGCTTGAACTAGAACAGACGCGCACGGCTCATTTTGCATTTCCACAGAAAAGCCTTGTTGAGGTCTCAGGTTCTGGGGAAGGCGTAAGCTGTTAGAGCCGCAGAATGATTATTCTTGCCCGCTGTCCTTGTCTGAACATGTGGCCCAGCCATTTGTGTCTGTGCTGTATTATTTTTATTCTTATGCTACAACCGAGCTGGCACATTTTTTTCAGGTGTTTCCAAGTAATTAAACTCAATTAAAACTCTTTAAGTTCTTTCCTGTGGTGACAACATCATTATGAGCAGCTAAGCGCAAGGCGGCGGCGGGGCTGCGGAGCCCGTGCTTGTACCTAATCCGTCCCTCACCTCTGGCTGACACCTGGGCCAGATAAACCCGGCAGAACAGGAGTCTGACGAATGCTCTTAATTATTACCTTCTTCCTTGTAGAAAAGTAATTATTTGCTCACGGCACAAACAGGTATTTGGCAGGGATTTTGAGAGACTGATTGGTTTTAAATAGTAGGATTTTATTTTGGTTTTTGCTTTTATTTTTCAGGGATGGGGGGGAGGCCCAAATCTGAGCTGCGAGCGGCGGGATAACCGGCACGCCGCCGAATAGCAGGCGGCTCGAGCACAGCACTGATGTTGGGCACCTCGAAGGAGCCAGCGCCGAGCGCCTGGCCCTTGAGTGACTGCCAGCCGTCAGCCCGCACGCGGCTCGCCTCCTTCCCGCGTCGCCCCGGGCCAGCGGCGGCTGCGGGCGCTGGCAAACGCGTGCCCTCTGAACACGTGCTCGGTTGGGGTTAAGCAATTCACATTTTCTTTCCTTTTAACTACTGATGAAGAAATACACGTGGAGTTGAAATAAGTGTTTGATTAGAAAACGTTGGTTTTTCAAGATTAATTTTTAAGTGGGATGTTATTAACTTCTGGGGCATAATTTGTCTCAAACTGCTACTTTAAAATGTAAATGAATGCAAGTCTACAGAAATAGTTTGAGGATTAACAACAGCACGTGCAATTACCAAAATAAAAGCAATGTTCAGAGTAGATGCCCCTGGGATGGGAAGGAAACCGTTCTCTTCGGTGGACAGACGTTTTTGCCTTCTCCTGAAGCATGGTCCACAGCTGCTGTTGGCCATGTTTTCCTCTAGCACAGTTCTGCTTAAAAGGCAGCAAAACAAAATTTCTTCCAAACAAGCTGATAGAGAGCTGGGAGTCGGAGGTGCCCCGCTTTTATTGGAAATGACCTAGCATCGTGCAGGATCTGGCCGCTAGCAGCAGGCAACAGCGCATCAGTCCTCCCTAGCGAGAAGTCACAGCGGGCTCAGCAGGGAGAAGTGTCTTTTTCTCTCTTGATGAGGCAGTGCTCCTGAAGGAGTCGTTGGGGAGGAGTGCTCCTTGCCCCTCGCGGTGGCTGCCGCTGGAAGGGGAGGGCAGGGGGTGCTGGGGAGGGGGCACACACGTGCCCCCGCCGGTGGGCGGGAGATGCTCGAGCAGCCGGGTCCCCGTGCCTCGGCCCTGGCGGGAGGGCTGCGTGCGGCCACCCGACGGCACCCCTGAGGCATGGGGAGGCGTGTGGGGTGCACGGGGCGTCAGAGGTTTTGTTTGCAAAAGGAGTTTATTAGCAGTTTGACATCCCTGCGTCACATCGTCCGTGTTGGTGAGAGCGTGTGTGGGGCATTAGCAAAGGGATAGGACCTTACTTCTCTGACGTCACCGAGCAAGCACACAGGGTGGAGTTTTTAGGTGAATCCCTTTGCACTGCGAGGGAGCAGCCTTGCTCCACATGCGGTGGGCAGCTGAGCCGTGCAGCGTGCCTGTGCCCGGGGCGCGCTTCTGGCCCGGGGGAAAGGTGCTGACGACCAGCACGGGGTCTCACGTGGGCGTGGGGCAAGCGTGTGCGGCTCTGCTAAAATGACCTTGCTCTGGCAAAGGCGTTAGCCGTCCGCCAGGGCATCCGCCTGCAGCGTGAAGGGTGAAGGACACCCGTCAGTGGTGCAGGAGTTCGGTGCTTCGGAGGACCTGTCCCTCAACGCTGTCCGAAGGACTGTAGTTCTCTTTCAAATCCTTTATAATCTGTATGGGCAATTTTGGCAGCATGTTGACTGAAATACTTGTGTCATTTTGCACTTTCCCACCAGTCTGATTCTGCCGTTTTCCCCGTACTTGAATTACAAGCTCTGGGCCTGTCTCTTCCCTCTGCGCAGGTACAACTTCTGGCGCAGCGGGGTTCAAGTCTGGGACTAAAGCTTGTAGATGCTGCAGTAATGCAAATAAATAACTACCAACAGAGCCCTGACTTAGCGCCTCTCGACACCTATAGCACACTGAGAGTGCTGATTTGCTTTTAACTTTATCAGCCTATTTAAGGCTTGGAAGCGTGCCTTGCTCTAGAGGAAATGTCCGTAATGTGAAAGCTGTAATGCCAAATCGTTTCCCCAAACGGCTTCCCCTCTGGGTGGTAAAGTGCATTTTTCTGTTTTATTTTTCATTCCATCACATTTTCTATCTCAAGAGATTTTTTTTCCCTCATCTGCAGTTTAATTCCCATATTGTTTGGTTTAAAAGAAGGTAACTTCATACACTGTGGAAACATTCTCTACTCTCCATTAGTGATTAATACCAATAAAGCTAAAGACAAAATTTAAAGAATAAATGACAGATACCAACCAGTGAGACTTCCTAAAAGAGGTTTTAACAGCAAATGATCCTTGAAATGTATAAAAATAAATTGCTTCATTAAAAACTATTTTACAGAATCACTCCTTCCTAGCAGCAGATTTTCTCCAGAACAGCTCCCTGGTGTAACTACACCTGGGTAGTAAAACTTGATGGAGTGCTCTTTGCACGGGCCACAGTCGGATGCCCCGATTCCCCCGGTGTCCCCGTGCCTCGTCAGGGGAGCGCGTTTGGGCTGCTGAAGAGTATTTGGGAGGGTTAAGTGAAGGTTAAGCAAGCAGGCTCCTAGAGCAAGCTAATAGGAAACGCTGAGCCGGAGGACAAATGCAGAGTTTGGCCCACCTGAACGTGCCTCGATGTTTGCATTTGAGTTCCTGAAGTGGGCAGCTGGGCTTTGGGCAGGAGCCGTCATGCCAGTTGTACTTCTGCAGAGCAGGCGCCAGGAGTCCACAAAATGGGGCAGATACCCCTGCAGAGGGATCCCAGATATATGCCAGGAACCCTTTGTACTTTGTGGTGATGCCTCAGTAGAAATATTTTTAGAAATAAATTACTGTATGTGTTGGAAGCAGATATTGGTGGGGGGAGGAGGTAATTTCAAGCATTTTACGTTAATACTTAAAATTAGAGACACGTTCAAGGCGAGTCTGTTGAAGTTTACTTCCATACGTTGCGTGCCCTGTTAGAGCTCCTCGGCTAACTGGTTGCTGTCCTGCCATGCAATAACATGCATCTGCAGAAAATTAGAGGAAAGACTACATATAAATCTGCCGTGTTTTAGCAGGGCTTGTAACTGCCGTGAAGGGGAAGCCACCTACATAAACGTAAAGATGAGAGATCCCTGTCCTAATGAAGATGAATTGCAATTACAGGCCCATTGTGGGAATGCTCATTTTCAAGTTGTCTGTTCTTTGGTTTGACAAGGCGCAATGCTTTTGAGCTGGGAGGGCACAGATTATTAGCAACAGATTATTTTTGCTTGCAATTTTTGGAGTATTTAATGATAAAGAAAATGTGCTGTGGGAGAGCCTGTTTGCATCAATGTGTTTCTGTGCTCTTGCAGCAGGTTTAGAAAGAAGGTCAGTTGTTTGAGGGTTGAATTTATGCATGAAAGATGGGAAAAGTGACTGAGACTCATTTAAAGCAGAGCACACCAGGTGGGAGGCTGGATGCAGCAGGTCTCTTGGGAGTATCTCTGTGTGACAGACCCGCGGAGGGTATGTGCAGTGTCCATCTGGCAGCTCTGTACAGGTGCATTAACCCTATGGCAGCTGGTCTGTCTGGAACCCACGTCTCTTGGGAAGTCCTGAACTACGGTTGGGCTGCAGGTTGCACAGTCCTGTGGGGCAATTTGGCTAAGGTTTTGCCACCAAACTTCTTAGGAGCAAAGGCGGGACGTGAAGAAGTTCACACGTGCATAAGAGCATGTGGGAAGCATTTTGGAGCTGTTCGTACATCCGTTTTCATGTTCATTTAATCATTAAAAGAACGCATTTTAAAGACGCTACGGGCAGCCCGCGCTGCTGCTCAGCGACCTTGCAGTTCCCACGTAGGCGGCAGCTGGGAGCCGCCAGGGCCCGGCCGAGCTAGACCCGCGCTCAGCCGCGGGGAGGGCGGGCGGGCGGTGCGAAAAGCCCCCGGAAAGGGCAAGCTGTCAGTCAGCTGCGTCGCACGTGACAGACCGGCCAACTTGCCATTTTAATGAGCTGTGTCATGTCTTGCGTTGTGTTATTCTAGCGCGTGTAGTTATTTGGGTGTAACTGCCAGCCTGGCTGCGATCTGGCTCCACGAGCATGTTACACCGTTGTGGAGTGGTGTAGCACGTCCCGACCACCGTCGTTTGACGTTAAAGATCTGCGTTAATGTGGGAAGAACGATGCTGACCTCCTATGGCAGCTCTGAAGGGCAGGGTGAGAGGCGATCACACGCGGCATGCTCTGTTGCTCTTTTTTCTCCCTAACCACTCACTGCTGACGCTATTGGAAATCAATTCTTGGTCCAGCCTACTGAAGTGGTTCTTTTATAGGCTCCAGTGTTTAAAGCTTCTTGTTATCCGCCTTTGAAATGTGTGAGCTATTCCTGGTCAAGAGGAGCCATGTGCATCCTTGAAAGAACAGAATTTAATTATCTAGGAGAGCAAAAGAAAGGGTGGGAAAATGGCATTAAGGCTCACTCAGGAAATAAATGGCTCTAATGAACGTATCCACAGAAACAGGAATCTGTAGATCCTGTGTTTGCTCTAAGACATCCCACCACACCCCCTTCCTCCCAAAAAAGGAAAATCAAAATGATTGGAAAAAACTAATTTTCCCCTAACAGGACACTACCACATCTGTGCGGATAGGTCTTATGATGGAAGAAATGATCTTCAACCTTGCAGATACACATCTGTTCTTTAATGACCTGGAGGTATGTAGCTGCTTATTTTATTTAACATCTCTCTTTTTAATTATTTGCATCTGGTCTATGAACTTATTTTTCTAGCCAAGAAACTTTCATTAGTGACCCCAAAGAAGTGGGCTTTAGCTGGCTTATTGGAAGCATATTTCACTGTGTCTCTTTGACATCTTCATTCTGTTAAGGAATATTTTTCTAAATACCGAGTAACAATGATGGCTTTTGGCAATTTTACTAAATCTAATAGTGAGGACATTGCTGCTGCTTCTCCTGAAATTTGCTATTTAATAATTTTATTAAGTTAAATTAGGATAGATCCTAGGGGGCAAGTAGCAATAAACTATGAGCCAGCGCAGAGGTTTCAAAACTGGTCTCTGTTCTTGTGGGAGCTCTATTCTGCACACAGAGGGGCTGAGCAGAGGGTCCACTCACACACAGGAGGAAACAAGGTGAGTTTCTGCATGAAAGAGCAAAAAGTCCTTCCTGTCTCGGGTAGGATTAGGTCTGACAGCACCGTCTACAAAGCCAAAACCTTTCTGAATGTATGTGCAAATCCGAGCAAAGTCATGCACGCCGTGGCGAGCAGCCTCTGTACAGGGCTGATGAGCAGCCCTGTGCTTCGGTAACCAGTACAAATGGTCTGAAGTATGTAGTACCTGAAAGGCCTTTTTTTTTCCTCTCTCAGCTTTATTCAGAGTAGGGTTTGGTGAGGAAGGTACAGAAGATGCAAAGCGAAAATCTTTCTCTGACAGATGAAAGCTACTATTTGGGTGTCCAAGGCATTGTATAAATAGCACTAGTATTTAATATATAACCAGCACTTTTCACCTGTGAGATCTCAATGTGTCCTGCCCAAGCCGCCCCTCAGAAACCCTCTGCCAGTTTAGACTTTTCTCCTGTTTGTAAAGGATTTAAGTGTGGAAATTATTTTAAAACAAGCTTTTTCCTGGCTTCACTTCTCACTCCAAAACACAATGTAAAGCAGCAAGTTGTCTGACCTCAGTTAAATTCTGTACGTTTGTCAGTCAGGAACAAATTTGGCTGCTAGAAGCAGAGTCCTTAGGTCAGTTTTGTCTCCCAAGACCTCTTAAGTTCTTCTTTAACCACTGGACAAAAGCAGAGCTTTTAATTATAAGAAGTTGGTTTGAGATTTTTTTCTTCTGTGGTTTCTAGACATTAAGGCAGCAAAAGCCAAACAGAAAATCACTGAGAAATGGGACTTTTTCATCCAGCTGCCCTAGGTAGCTGAGTAAGAACTAGGCTGCTGAAGAACTAAATTTTAGTTAGCACTGCTTCTCCAAGTAGCATTCAGAAAAATGAAAAATATATGGGCACCATATTCAAGACAGGAGGAGAGCCAGGTGCTGCAAGTCACACCTATTCACCAAAATGCTGAAGATCATCTTCTCTGAGCAGATTGGGCTACCAAGATGCTAAATGACATTTCTATTGCTAGTGCTATTTTGTTGCAGCATGACAAATAGAAGCAATTTTGCTGATTTCCTGGAATGTCTTATCAGCTTACCTTCTTTTATTAAAAAAGGAGGAAATACAAAATGGGCAGCTGAGTAGGAAGGTCAACATAACCTTAAAGGACTTGCCAGAGGAAGTAAAGTGGCAGCACAGGCACCTCAAAGTGAGAACAACAGCGTGCTGGACCTGGATGGCTCAAACAATGAAAAACATTTGAGAACAAGATCGTGTTCCAGTCGGCCAGAGCAGAAACCAACCGAGAGCGCCTTATGAGACAACCTTATCTTAACTCCAGCACTGTTTTAAATGATGATCCTTAACAAGTATGCATTGCCCTGATAGCTAGAAAGAGAAGAGCATTTTTTAACTCAAAATTTCAGTTTCCTCTTTTTGCCTGTACTTGGTAGAGTTTTTCAAGGCAAAAACAAATGAAGGTGGGTTTCTTTTTAGGTGAATGTTTTCAATGGAAAAATGAGGGATGAGGGAGAATTGAGAAGTGAATGTCCACTGCAAAATTTTGCTTTCCAAAAAAGGCCATTTCTGCTTGGGAGAATTTGCAACAACAACAGCAAAGCAGTCATCCATATCTGTTCACTAGCCATCCTATGCCTTCTTTTTGGATGATAAATGAAAGTCTTTCAAGGTGGAGCATTCACTAAGTCATATTTAAAGATCATATGTCACCAAGTGTTATTAGGCTTGAAGAAGTTGCAATGGATGATATTCTTAAGAAAAGGGAGAAATGGACAAAAAAGCCAGTACAGAAGTTGATGCAGTTCTAGACCCTCAGAGATTATGGTATACGTTAGCACCATCATGTGGTGTAATGCTGACCTGTACAGGCGCAATAAGCTGAGGCTGCACAGGGCTGAAACCCCTTCTGGCCATATCCCAACCTTGTGCAAGTGCAGGAAAAGCCAAGGGAAAGAAGCTGCAATGAGAAGGCAGCAGGATAGTTGCACCATTCAAGACCAGAGCATGAGGACTCTTGCTAGGAAATATTAAACACAGCATAATGTTTCTCTAGCAAAAATCTGTAGAGCCTCCAGCAGCTGGGCAGCACAGGGAACCCTCCCTGCTCTGCTGAGAGTGGAGCTGGCCCTGGTCCCAACAGACAGAGTCTGGGGGAAAGGTGTGATGGGGAGAATCTTGTTTTAGCAATAAGAGAATGGCTTAACTGTGTAGGCTGCAGTTTTCCATGCTGTGGAAAGCAGGAGGCGCTGCCAGGGGTTGAAGTCCTGTTGAAGCATTCCCTGGAAGTGCCTGATGAGGATGAAGTGTTCATGCATTGATGCAGCAGGATTTGCACAGCTCTGTCGGTACTTGTGTGATGTTCTGGAGTCCAGTGAAGATGTGACATCTTAGCAAAGTCTCAGCTTTGAAGTCCAAGCGAGAAGCCCCCACTGGAATATTCCTTTTTGTATCAAAGCCACGTGGGTCTTGCCTAATGCAGAAGTGAAGCTGTCAGGTTGTGGAGCAATCCACCAAATTAAATGTTTTGCCAAGACTAGAGAGAGCAGTAGAGTTTTCCTCTATGGCAGTGCAGAGGAAGCTTGTCTACCAAAATGGTAGGCAGCCTTTTGTGCTGTTGCTCTCACGCTGAAAAATTAAGAAAAGCAAGATGGATGATTGTAATGGATGCAGACTGTCAGCTCAGCAAGTGGCTGGCAAGTTGACAGCAGGCATTTCCAGAGCTTGTCTCTTTAAAGCTGAAGGAAATGGGCACAGGAGCCAGGCTCTGTCCCCCTCTGCTCCTCCCTCCCCCCCATGCCTTGAACTTGCAGAACTTCCTTGGAGCTTCACAAAGCTCAGCTGTGTTTGCTGCACACACAGTGCCATCCTGCTGCCTGGGACCTGTTGATAGCCAGGGGTTCATGTGCTTTCAGGGTTTTCCTGGAGAAGATTCAGGTACTGGTTTCTTCCACTGCTGGATGCATTTCTCTACCGTGCTCCGGAGTAGGAGTCTTGAATATATGCAATAAGGGAAATCAGCAGTAAGCAAACCTACTTCAAGCCATCCTCTTGTGGAGTTGCAGCCCAGCACAGAGGCACATTTCATGTGCGACTCACTCCAACCCTCAGGCTAGCGACAGTGCTGTGCTCAGGGCTGCTGCTGAACGAGGCGTCCCAAACCCAGAGATTTTTCAGCCAATTTTGGTCTCTAGTGGCACAAAAAGGGATTCTCTGCAGGTGAGTTAACTCTAAAATTGAACAACTGAGAAGCTGGACTGCTTTTCTAGCTGATTTGAGGTTGGGGTGGGGGTTAGGTTAGGGTTTTTTGTCCCCCTCATCCCTGTGCTCGCTGAAGCACAGCTTAGTGGTCTGGCTGCCCAGTAACACAAAATAGAGGCACCAAACCTTGCCACAGGCCAGCCGTCATGTAGCACTGCATGCCTGTAGCACAGGGCCTGCAGGCACAAAAGTTTTGCCCCATTCTGGAGGTTTTTATCCACACAGCCCAGGCAAGCAAGGACCTCCTGCATTTGCCAAACCACACATTCAAATCGTACGTGTGTTTTTGCCCTGTTAATTCACCCGCTTGTGTAGCACTTAGGTGCCCATCCAGCACATCATCTGTGCTTGCACTTGCAACAATTCCAGCAGATTAAGTTGCTGCAGTCTGCTACAGGGTGTTTGCTGCAAAGGGCTCTGATCATGCTGCCAAACATGAGCAAATACTCGCTGGAAAAGCAGGTATTCGCACACTCAGTTCCCTGTTGTGGGGGAGGCGTGTGAGTCTGGCTGCCCGCAGGGGCAGGTCATGTGTCGAGACTGGCCTGGCAACCTCGCCGCACTGCGAGCAGCTCAGGTCCACCGGCTGGGAGGGTTGGCCGAGGTCTTACCCCCTTGGCTTGGCTGCAGGCTGTATGTGCCGCGCGTCGCATAGCTCTGGGGTCCTGGGGGATCATTTTAAAAAGCCAGCAGATGTGGAGACGGGGCTGTGGCCCGTGGCTGACTTTCGTTCGGACAAGCTGGCCCTTCGCTTCGGCAGCCCAGGTGTCCTGCCCTGATTCCCCACTCACTGAGATTACAAGGAAATTCTGCAAGAATGAAAAATTAGTCTCGTAACCTAGTAGTAAAACACGGTCCACATTCTTCCTTTAAGCAGCTTCTCTGTGTTTCACCCAGTAACATGATAGGCTCAGCCGCCGGACTATGAGGTAGCGTCTCACCAAATGTCATGGTATTTTATTAAGTCAGAAATGTGATAGCTACTGTTGTCACACTTCAGTGTACAGAACAATTCATTCACAAATGAGAAAAGCAGATCCCTCCGCAAATACCTTTCCTGTGGCTTAATGCTCTGCACCGCGCAACTGCAAGGGAGTGGGCTGCATTGGCATGGTCCCAGCATGGCTCTCAACAGCAGAGTGGGGTAAAAATGGTATGTGGGAGAGAGAGGTGCCCACAGAGAGCTGCTGTGCTGCCACTTGGCTCCACTCATGCAGGATGTATTTTCCAGTGATGCACTGATAAGAGGACCAAGGTAAAATTAAGTGTCTTTTTGAGAATTGTTTAAAATAAATGCTGCAGCAAATATCATGTTTATGGACAGAACTAGATCACAGTTATCTGTGACATTGTGCCTTGGATGCCAAGCTTGGTTTCTTTGGGTTTTTTTGTATTTTAGGTTTTTTTTGAAAGGGCCTAATTTAAAGTAATTCATAAAACTCCTCATTGTGTAAAGCGGGTAATACAAACAGTAGTTTACAGGGCGTTGAAAGTGGTGAAGGCAGTGGGTGTTGGTTTGCCGCAGTTGTTCCAACTTAAGAGGTCTGCTGCACCTAGCATGCTTTTATTTTCCTCAAAAATCAACCAAAACAAAGGATAGTGTTCATCAGCTTGAAGGCTTTCTGTTATGTCCTTACCTGCAAGGGTTATGGAGGAGGGAGATTGAGGTGCTGGGGGAAGCTTCCTGATCTTTCCCTTTTTACTCATAATGTCAAGTCAAGGAAAAAAAAACGTGGAAATAACATCTCCAGGTTTTGAGGTAAGGCCTCCACCATGCAAACAATGAAGAATTTTGGATGATAAGATCTCAGGTGCATACCTCATGTGGGCTTAGCTCTGAGGATATATTCAGTTTAAATTTCCTGTGCATGTATTTCCTCATTGCTGCCACACATGGTTTCTTAGCTCTGCCTGTGGAGTGGAGCTATGAAAGATGCCTTCGTGAGTGCTTTGGCACATCAAAGGGTGCTCAGCACCTCATAAGCGCTGGAAAACACCAGCAGGATAGGCATCTCTGGAAATAGCTGTTGAACAGATCTCCCCTTGAAATTATGTGGGCACACACCTCCTGTCCAACGTACTCTTCTCCTAGAGGGAGAGGCTGGCAGATCCATGCCTTATCATGCATGCAAATAAAAAACCCCACAGTTTTCCTAGCTAAAATGCAAGCATCTCTCTCCTTTCAGTCTGTGTAGGAAGTAGTTTCACTTACTGTGTTGCTCAAGAGCCGTTGTGTCCTTAGATAACCGTTGGTCACACACACTGTTTCTGTTCATGTTTTGTGCAAGCTCTGTGTGATACTTGTTCATAACAATTAAGTGGCTGGACTATGCTAGGCAGTATTGGCAACGTGTAAGGCTTTCTCTTCTCAATAATACCCTTAAAGTCATTTTTCATTATATGAAACATGTTCTTGCAGATTTTTGTTCAAAGCATTTACTTCTTAATGTACTTTTTTTTTCATACACTTCTCAGGACTGTGACCAGATCCACATAGATGATGTGTCATCAGACGATAACGGTCAAGATCTAAGGTACGGGATCTCCAGCCCGGAAGTGGCAGGTCAGGTAGTCCCCAGCTGTTTGAGAATAGCAGGGGGTTCACCAGTGATGGAAAATAATGGTTTCGGCCACGTGCCCTCTCCCCTTCCTGGCTCCATACTGTCTGCAATGGTTAAGCACCCAGCAGCACAAAGTCCTCTTATGCACATTCATATGTTGGTGCCTACTGTCAAGCCCTGACCATTCTGGGCTTTGAACCATCTTGGGAAATATGTTTAAAATTAGGTTGCACTAAAGTCTGATTGCATCGGTTCCTGGTATGCTTTGGCCTGCCAGTTGGCGCAGGTGTGGTCAGACCATTTCCAGCTGTGCCGGAGCCTCAGAGGCATGTCATGTTCGTACCCTGTGGTAAGGGTATGGGAAGGTATGGGAAAGCAGAAAATAAACAATATAAGCACAAAGCTAAAATAAAAGCACAATCTAATGTGAACATCATAGTCTATTTTCAAGCAAATTTTGCAAAAAGAATCAGGTGCATTCCCACACCAGAGTGAAATGTTTATCACTGTCCAATCTGTAATGAATGGGTGTAGTAGTAAGGGTTGGGGACCTTGCCAAGCTGGGTTGCTGTTAGTGGTAGAAACTTGTCCTTTCCCAAAAATATTTCCTGCAACATCGTGGTCGCTGGTGCAGGAATGAGACGTGCAGAGCTTATGTGGAGCTTTATGATTTGTGCTTTTATAGATGGTTGTATAAATGGTATAAAAATTGGTTATATAAATTGGTACAGGAGATGCACAGAAATCATAAGTGTTCTAGGGAAAAGACTTTTCCTCCTGCAGAGAGCGTCACTGGGGTGCGAGCGTGACTGAAGTGCTGGTCTGTGCTGTGCGATGCGCTGAGCCCGCCTGTCTGTGTGCACTTCTGCTGGCTCCAGCGGCCTGCGAGAGGCCGAGTCTGGGTATCTGCTCAGCCGTTGATTAAAACAATAATTCCAGTTTTCCGTCAAATAAATCACTGCACTTGCGCATGCTGAGTGAGAGAAAAAAGCCGTTATCTGACAGCAGCTCTTAGATCCTGTGACAAACCCCGACCTAAATGGTTGCAGTCATTTCAAAAGTGCTTCTTAGCTGCTTACGGCTTGTCTGTGCGGGAAATGAAGTATGCTAAGTATGTTAAACTCTTACTTGAATTCTCTAATACGGAAATAAAGTGGCCTCGGGGCTTTCTGGAAGGCGAAATTACTGTGCACTAAATGAGGATGGGAGCGTACAGGCACCAGTTGCTCGCACGGTCACAGGCAGCGCGCGGAGCTGCGCGGGGAAGGGCCGGCGGCAGCGCCCAGCCCCTCCGCCCCGGCCCTCGCTCCGGCTCCAGCGCTTGCGGTGTCCGAGAGGGACTCACCGAGTTTGCGCGAATGCTCAGCCCAGCGCAGGGTCGGTGGCCTGGAGCCGCCTGTGCCTGGAGCCGGTGCTGAGGAGATGCTTGTGCTGGCATGGAGAAAGGGCCAGCTGGGAGGAATGCCAGGAGAAGGCGGCATTGATTCCTTTGGAAAAAAGTGCTAGTCCCGGGGCTTGTGCAGCTACCAGTTGCCCCCACCCATAGGGGTAATTACGGGGGAGTGCTTTGAGCTGTCAGCTCGGGTTTGTACAGTCCCATGCGGCAGGCAGTCAAGACTCCCCTAGCTCATTCCTTTTCTTTTCTCTCTTTTTTCTCTTTCCTTGCTCTAATATGTTCAGAGCTTATTTAACAACATAGCCAGGTGGTCAGAAAGGTAACACCAGAATTTTCTCCTTTAGGATTTGAGTATCTCTGCAGGTACCTTAGCAGCCCAGACGAGAGGCAGGTGAGGTGTTTCCGTGACCTGAGGGCAGTCAGGATTTTGTGTTTTGTAGTCCAGAGAACCTCAGAGCTATAAGAGAGCGCTCAATGCTATGCATCATATTTATGTTAAAATCGTTTTTTTAAACTGTGGTAGTAACTGTGCTGGTTGTCTTTGGTTTCAGAGAGGATGCTAAGAACTATAGAGAACCACAGTTCTGGCAATCCAGTTGACTTCTTAGCTATGGCAATAAATTATTCAAGTTTAAGGAAATAATAGGCCAGCATATTCCTTTCTGATCCTTTGGCTGTTCTAGTAGCAAACAAGAAATTATGCGCTGGAGAGTTTACATTAGGTAAAATATTCTCCTAGGCCATTTCCCCATGTGCTTCCTTCAGCAGTCTGCCCAGAATGAAAACAAGGAGGGTCCTTCACGGGTGTGGGTATTTACACAGATTTGGGGCTGAACTGACTGAGGAGTCCACTCTCACAGTGACTTCTGTAAAATAAACCCAGCACTTTCTTGCACGTGCAGATGTACGTGTGACACTGTGAATGTTAGCAGCAGATGCCCAAGAGGCAACAGAGGTGAACTCTGCTTCTGTACAGCGTTCCTGTGTGCCTCTCTGCTGCCGCTTGTCGCCACGTTTCTTTCCAACTGCTGCCGCTCCCTGCTGGAGCCGCGTCGCCTGTAATTGCCCTGACCTCGTCCCCTTGCCTCCTGCCTCTCGCAGCACGTACAACTTCTCAGCAGACGGCTTTCACAGTTCAGCGGCCAGCGCGAACCTGTGCCTGGGCTCCGGCGTTCACGGGGGAGTCGACTGGATGAGGAAATTAGCATTCCGCTACCGTCGGGTGAAGGAGATGTACAACACCTACAAAAACAACGTAGGCGGTAAGTGTGCTCTGCCGGGCACCCAGCGGGCCTTTTATCTTCCAAAATCCCCCTGACCCCGTCCTGCTAGGGACACGCTCCAGAGGAGGCGTGGGGAGCAGCCGAATCAGAACATTTCACACCAGGCTGAGCAAGTATTTCAGCCATTAGCCTTAAATAAGCGTTCTGTATGGGCTTTGCAGGAGGTAAGCTAAACTACCCAGTACAGGGGTTGTAGAAGGACCAAAGTCTGAGCGTGAGGCTTTATTTTAGAATCTCTTTGCAGGGAAGCAACCTTTCCCTGTTTTCCACAATGCTTAGTAAACACGCAGACAGTCCAGAACTAGATACTGTGCTTTCGCCACAGAAGCGCTCATGGCTGATCTCCCTCTGTAGGTGTTCTTGTGGCATAACTGCCTGTTTTTAACCTCCCCAAAGCAGTATCACTAGGTAACAGGATGTCCTAGGTTACCTTTTTCCAGCTAGTTGCAGCTAGTTCTTCATAAGTTCTTTGCTGGGTTTGGAACGTTATTGCCAGGTCTGTGACTAGATAGGCAAAGAAGTAAAAGCAAGAATACCTCTGTAGCCTTTTTTTAGGAGGAATAGCCTCTCTGCACAACTGGAAACAGTGCACAGCATAACAGTAGAAGCAGTTCCTTCCCAGCTCCCTATGTCCCTCACCTCAGGCCACAAACCTCTCCACACTGCTCATTAGCCGCTCATTAGTCCTCTGGCTCGTTTCACCATGAGTTCAGCGGGCATCCCAAGAAAGGTCTTTTAACGTGGCCCTGCAGACTGCTGATAGCTGTTACCATTCCCGCAGGGTGGAAGGAAACCAAGCAGGAGAAAGTCTTGGGCGGTAGTGTAAGAGGGTGCTGTGGTGGGCACTTCCCACAGGGCAGGGCAGAGCCCCCCCACACCGAGGCAGAGGGAAGCAGCTCACACCCCAGGAACGGGAGAAGGGCAGTGGGAATGGCTGGGCATGCTGAACGCAGCCGGGGGAGAGCAGGAGGCCACTGGCATACGAAGCCATGCAACTCCCTTTCTCAGCGGCTACAAAAGATGCTTCCCTGCTTGCAGGTTTAATAGGCGCTCCCAAGAGGGAAACCTGGCTGCAGTTGAGAGCAGAACTTGAAGCGCTGACTGATCTGTGGCTCACACACGCTCTGAAGGCTCTGAATTTGATACATTCCCGGTAAGAACAGCTTAAAGAATTGCCTACAGGCTTGATCTAGGATCTCTTTTGCTTCCCTTCTTTCCCCCATCTAAACAAATTGAGACACATTTATGGGACTTCGCTGGCGTAACCTGTGGGAGGCCTGTCTTCACGTGTTTGCCAGACTTGTATTATCACGGGTTGGGGTGAGCAAAAGAAAAAGCAATCCTTTTTCCTGCCTGTCTTTGGCTACATCATTTGTGACACACCTGTCACATGGGCAGATTTACAGGAGACTAGGAAAGCAAGAAAAGGGCCCTTCCATGCCTGAACACGTTCATTCAAAGAACACAGCATGTACATTACTACGTGGTGTTTAAATTCCCACAGAATAGAGCCTGGCGTGCATGCAGTAAGGCTGTATCGCTGCTGTTTTGTTTCATGGGTTTGTTTTCCTTTTTTTCCATTCCACTAACGTTAAAGAGACGTGGCCAGTACTCAAGATGTCTGCCCTGAGCTGCAAAATCTGCAATGGCTTGGGAACTTCCTTCCAGTTGCAGGAGACATTTGCTTCCTGACATCTTTCAGCTCAGAGTAGAAGAAAGAAACAGCAATTGCCACTGTTACATTTTTGTTTTCTAGGTCTAACTGTGTGAACGTGTTGGTCACCACGACTCAGCTTATACCAGCTCTTGCTAAAGTGCTTCTCTATGGACTGGGTACTGTCTTTCCTATTGAAAACATTTACAGTGCAACAAAAACAGGTAAGAGCAAAGTAAGGCAGGCCCCAGCCAATGATTGATTGAAGTTTTGTCCCTGAATCAGGCATGTCTGTCCAAATGATTACATTATTTTTGGCACTGTTTACACATCCGTAATTCACAGCCTGACTGCTCATACTTAAGCTAGTACAGATAGAGATTGAAGAAAATCGAAGTCTTCCTGAATGTCTCCATGGGGAAGAGAGCCTGAAAGACAGACATCCTTTGGAGCATCTCAGGCATATGGGATGTCCTATTGCACCCAGCTAGGAGGAAGACAGCCTAGTTCAACCTGTTACAGAAACACAGTTGGAATCCGTGTTACTAAGGGAAAGGGGTGGACTGAGCTGAATGAGCTTTATGAAGAATTGTGTGAGTGCTAAATACTGGCAGGATTGGATACAACTGGAATGAACAGAAAAGGGCTCTCAAAACTGAATGCCACGACTGTCGCATCATTCTACCAACTGTGGGTCTAAGCAAAGCGTCAGATGTCGCATAGCTTATGGAAAACTTCCAGCAGCACTTGGAAGTCCTCAACTGATAAAGGAAGTGCTGGTGGCTCTCATGAGATGCAGAGACTCCATTTCAGCTGGAGGTTCAGTTAGGTACTAATTTCAACAGAAAATGACAAATATAGAGGCAATTCAGGAGTTTAATAGTTAGAGTTTATTTTAGGTCCCAGCTGCAGTTGCAGTAGCTGAGTGCCAGCCCAACCTGCACCCAGGTAACAAATGTGTCTTCTCTTCTGTTGCTCAGGGAAAGAGAGCTGTTTTGAAAGAATAATGCAAAGGTTTGGAAGAAAAGCCGTGTATATTGTAATAGGAGATGGTGTTGAAGAGGAACAGGGAGCAAAAAAGGTACAGTTTGTGGATGCCATCCTGGAGTCTTCCAAGTTTTCATTTCGGTGGCCCTTTCTTTATTTAAGCTTTTAATGAAACACCTTCCCCTTGAAACAGTTTACAGTTGGTCTCATTTCATCATATGCAAAATAACAACCTTGTGAGAAATTTCTTACTGTAAATCTCCGCACCTTGGCAGCTAGTGCAATTTTTCAGGTAGTCCCTCTACTGCCACGTGTTCCAGGACTTATTCTTGCTTAATAAAGATGGCTTTGAACATATGAAAAGGAAAACTCCATGTGTGTGATCTCAGACCAGCAAGCAGGGTCAACTTCTGGTCTATACACATTATTTCTATAAATTCCAAACTCTTTTTTTTTTTGAGTGATATATATATATATATGTATGTGTGTATATATATGCACACACACACATATATACATATGCACACACACACACACACATATATACACACACACATATATGACTCAGTATGGACATAGGGCTAAAAGTTATTTGAGTAAATATCAAAGGGACATTATAATACTGCATTGCTGCCTTTATTAATGATTTGTGGGCCAATGTGATTAATTTCACAACCAAAATGAAAAAGGAAGGTGCATTGAATGCGAAGTAGAAGGCTCTTGAAAGCATTATGGTCAGGAATAACAAACCGAAAGTTTTAGTAACGCTTCCTGCTCTTTAAACAGATGTGTCCCACTGACATTGGTAGGCTTAGAAATAATTAAATGGACTAATTTGCGCATCCTATTGAGGTTATTAGTATCCACAGTCCACTCATTGGGAAACTTGAACCATATTTTTAGGGATCAGCTGAAGCTTCTTTTTTTGGGGTAGACTGTAAGAGGAAAGAAGCTGCAACAGCAGAGCTTGGAGGAGATAAGAGCAAAATTTGAGACCAAAGGCTTTCTGGTTACAGTGATTTAGTGGGAAAAGAGATTTTAGAGATGCATTAGGGAATACTGTCAGATATATACCAGGGATATCAGTGTATCAAGGAAACTCAAGAGTAGTAGAAAAATATGGAGAGGAAAGACCAAAGACTGGAAAGAAGGGAGTCGTATACATCAACTGAGTTGTAAGATGTGAGAATTGAACTGCCAGAGCTTTCAGTTCCTAATCTTTAGAATACAGACTACCTGGAATCTGCATTTACTTGACTTTACTGAGATGGGAATACAATTTGTTTGTGGAAAGCATCATTTGCAGGATAGGATGACTTTGTGCATCCTGGGTTTTGTGCTCCTGGTGTGACTGCAGAACTGAGCTGCATTTGCTCAGTATGCAATGAGTATTGCACTTAAAGTGAGATTCGCATATCAACTCTGCACAAACCTCATCTCCAACAAACCGATTAATTTTCTGATAGGCACCCAGATGTCTGTTGCAGATCAGGTGACGTATGATAATTTTACCACAGCAACTTAACTGTGCATCTGAATTTTGTGCTGGAGGACCTGACATGTCATTCTGAATGAGGATCCTGCAAGCATTTGCCAAGCAAGGTAGTCCCACTGGGTGCACAACCCCAGGGAGAAAGGGGTCCCAGCAGGCAAGGTGATAAGCACCTGTTCTGTCCCCAGAATTGTATCCCAAGTCATCTTTAAAGCAGCAGAAACCCTTTTTTATATATTTATTTCCTCTTGTCAACAGTGACAATAAAACTCCTTTTTGAGAATTAGCCAGATCTGTAGATGGTTCTGTAGTTCATGAAGGGTTAAGAAGTCCTTAGAGAAGAAGCCAAAAATGCCTGAATGGGAATGAAGTGATAATAGCCTGCTGCTTTTGACAGCCCAGTGCCATACTTCAAAGGTAGTGGGTCAGTGAACATGACTGCATCAAAGGCTGCCAGGCTCTCTGGCAGTATGAAGAAGTGGGAAGGTTCAATAATCTTCTATAGGCAGGATTTCAGGAGCTCTCTTGCTTGTGTCTCCTGGCCTAAGCAGCTCTCCCATTAATGGAGCACATTCTTTGCTGGGCTGTCGCCTCATTTGATTGATGACAATCATTAGTCAAGGCTGCTACACACCTGAGCTTTATACACACACACAGAAAAAAAAGCAAAGAGCCTTTCACTGTTTTGCTGACAGCACTGATAGTATCTCCATTTTAGTGGGTCATTTTTCTTCACCTGTCTGATGAGTGATAAATCGGTAAAAGCTGAACAACAGGAGTGGCTGGGAGGCGAAGTTTTCTCCTCTTTAAAGAAAGAAAAGTAGATAATTTAATGGAAGGAATTTAATAACCACCAGGGAAGGAGGAGGGAGAAGGAAGTAACTTTTCCCCTCTAAAATGAAATTACGGAGCAATGGATTCCAGTCACTTCAGATGTCTGTATTTGTTTGCTAGCTCTACACACACTGATAAATAGCTTCAAGGAATATTTGTTTACTGATAGGCAACATACCAGAGGGACATTTGAATTGTATTTAAACATTAGAGGAGTGTAAACAGACAAACAGCCACTCTGTAAAACAAACATCTGGAACCATCTGGAGTTTTCTACACAGGTAGGTACACTTGGAAAAGAATCTTCCTTCATCAGAATCATCTATCTAGGAAATACATATTTATTGTCTAAAGCTTTATCCAGGCTTTTTATCTGAGGCAGTGTGTTTATAGTTGAATTATTTAGTGATTAAAAAAGAAAAATATTAAATTATTCCCACAATAGAAGGCAAGTAACATGTGCTGATTAACTGCATACATATCACTGACCATACCGATACCACCTTTTTGGGAGGAGGCTAAGAAAAATCAAAATCCCAAATGTTGTTACAAATTCTACATGCAGATCAGAGCTGTTGTTAGAGGCCTGATAATACTGTACTAGATTACTGTTTCTATCTCAAATTCCCTGTGTGACTGAACCTTAGTCATTTCGTAGCACTCACAAAAAGCTGATACTTCCTCCTCTTTTCAGATGCAAGCCTTGTTTTCCAAGAGCATATACACAATTTTCCTGAACAGAAGCAAGATACTATAAAGAAGATGTAGGGCACAGATAGTTGACCTTTCCAAATTTAATCCAGACACCAGAGACATTTCAAGAGGAACTGACTGATTAGAACTTGGACATTTGCATATATGACTCCAGGTTTGACATAGTAAATCTGATTTGAAAAACAGGTAGGCTGGGGAAGTACATAAGGGTCTTTTTTAAAAGTGGGAATTACGAGACTTTCTTGAAGAGAGGTTATCATATAAACCTACTGCACCTTTCTTTCTTTGAGGCAGCAGTATAGTACATTTAATGAATAGTTGCTCTGAGCAACGATACCAGTTTCTACATTTCCAGAAAATGCAGTATGAACTACTGTTCCATTTAACTTGGAAATTAATTCTTAGAAAGCATTTTGTATGATATAGCTTTTGCTTACATTTCAGTTTTTATTTTGTAATTCTTATATATACGCTCTTTACTTGTCTGTGAAGCATTAAACATCTTTCGTTAGTAGTAAATAGGCCAGCATTGGAGTATATGTTATAGGGAAGGGTTATGACACTTTCTGGAGTCTTTGAAGAGTCTTATATAGCTTATTACTGTAGACAAAACATCACTAAGTGGCATGGAAATTGTTTCTAGCAGTGCTGTAATTCTAGAAACATTCCTAATTAATCCAGGAAAAAAAAAATAAAAGGGTAAAGCTTAGTAGATAGTACAGTCAAAAACTAGGTCCACATCCAACATTTCTGAAGCAGGGTGCTCTCAAACTATGGAGGATCTGTTTTCCTCTCTGCATGGGAGAAACTTAGCAGACAGAAACTTCTCCTTCCCTCCCTTCCTCTCTAAAACGAGCCTCTTTGGCCGTAGTGGTGTGACAACTCAGTGGCCCAAGTACAAAGCTCTGTTCCTGAGGGTGCAAACTAGGAAAGTTATTTTGCTCTCAGTATAAAAATAAAAACAAACCGAAAAAAAAAACACCCCTCTTTTGGTTTCACTCTAGCACAACATGCCATTCTGGAGAATCTCTTGTCATGCTGACCTGGAAGCTCTTCGGCACGCCTTGGAACTTGAATATTTGTAGCAGACCCAAACATCTTAGCACTGTGAGGGCTTCACTCGAAACTATTACATCGGTTCCACCTATTCCTCAGCATTCTTATTAAAAAAAAAAAAAAAAAAAAAAAAAATCCCACAGCAACTGCAGCTTTTCTTTTTTTGAAGGAGAACCGTTTCAGTGGAAGCCTTTAAGAACTTGCAGCCAAAGAACATTGTATCAAGTCTTTCTTCCTTTGAACAGAGGAAAAGTCTTCAGATAACCCACTGGGGATCCTGCAGGTCTATGGTTAAGCTGGACGCATAGAGCTGTAAATGCCTTTTCACCATCAATGACAAACACAAAAGACTAGGAATTTGGGGGTCTGCCTGTCAGTTTTCCTTGAAGGGGGAAGAGGACATAGTAAGGAATCTGAGCATGCTCTGTGCACAATACATCACATCACATGGGACCTTCTGAAAATAAGAAGGAAACCATTTTTTTGTTGTTGTTGTTTTTGTGGGGTTTTTTTTGTATTTTTTAATTTATGAACTAATCTCATTACTCTGGTATTAAGCTCTGTACCTGTGTTTTTAATCTGGCTTTTTGGGGTGGGTGAGTGGGGAAAGTCCTGCCATTCTAAATTAATCGTTCAGTTCTCCTGGACAGACTCTGGAGATAAATCATATTGTGTACATTAATAATGATGACACATGGGATTGTTGGTAAGAACTATAGCTGTGTTTTTAAATCTTATATAGATGGTATGTGGACTGTGCATGTGTCTACACGGTGCCTTATGCTGCCATCTTGGGTTTGGGGGTTGGGGTTGGGGAAAAATACCTTGTGATTAGTGAAAGGCATTAAATAAAAAAAGTGTTTACATTTTGGGGGACTAGATTACCTGCCTTCTCTTCTCTCCAGCCACTCTTGGATCTAGTGATCTATGTAGAACACGTACTCCCCATTTCAAGCTGGGGTCGGACTGGAAGGACTCCAAGAGCCAGAGCCCTTCAGACATTAAACACAGTCTGTGACACACTGTTGCCTGTTGGTAGAGCAGAGTGAAGACAGTCGGCTGGCTGTGTCCACTGGGCAAGAACATGGACAGTCGGCAAATCCTACTCGTCTTGCAAAGGAAGATACAGTGCAAGCAAATATTGCAACTGTGCATATTTATTTCTATGTAAATAAATGCATCTACAAATAAGATTCAGCTTTAGGATTTCTGCTGAGCTGGCCAGTTAATCCTTGCTGTGAAAGCATTTTAACTCTCGGGGCTTGGATGAATCTCTAAGTAACTTTCAAAACCGTTCTTTCTCGCTTGCTATGGCACCCAAATAAATAACCTCAAAAGGATCAGGGCCCCATTGGAAAAGGCATTAGAGAGAGCTGTAGCAAGTAATGTAACCCCCTTGTCCATCATGTGTGAATCAGGGTGAAACAAGTAAAGAGTTGCACAAGTTGCTGGTGTTACACAAGTGCTACACTGTTACCCAAGCCTGAGGGAATCTTCCAGTGTCTAAAAACCATTTACCCCAGGAAACAGATTCATTGCTAGATTTGAGAGGTGTTTTTTTTTTTTTTTTTTTTTTTTTTTTTTTTTTTTTTTTTTTTCCAGCAGGGCTAAAGCAAAGAAAGAACCTGATTACAAATCATCTGATCTCAGCCTTTGGCTCAAAAAAGTAGCAGGCAGGCAGCAGCTGTAAAACATGTCAGCTATGGTCTACAGCAGGCATGAACAAAACAGCCTTTAATTATTGCTTTGGAGGCATTTGCAAAGAGTGTCTCTCTGGGCTGAGCACAACACAAAAGAAAATCAAATGTGGTGTTTTTCTAGAATAGGTGTCGCTTGACTCGTGGCCTTCTGAGAAACAAGCCTGGCAGAATCTGTCCCCTAAAGGTTTAGGGGAAAGCTGTGTGACTGTCACAAATAGAAAGTTTTACCACAGTCAAGGAAATCAAACTCAATGGAAGATTGACAGATGCTTGCAAGATAAGCACACACTCATTTATAAAAACCTCTGGAAGAGGAAGAAATGCTAGGAATGGCAAACTCCTAAGCAAACCAAACTTCTGTTTCTAACAACCTGTCAATCAGTTAATCAATCATTCTTGCTTGAAATTCTAGCACTAACACCTGCCTCATCTGAGTCAAGAGCAGAGATTTTTTTTTCCTGGCGTTTGTGAGAAGATTTTGCTGTCTGAACATATTTAAAGATTCTCAAGTTCTCTCATTTTTGCCTCCAAAGTTCCTGGCGTTGGGCCTGTTCTCTATTAGTGCCTGCTCATACTCTCCTTATTGTTGCTGGAATATGTTTCTCCATGTTCCTCCTTGGTTCATTCAGCTAGTGACTTCCCCATGGCTACACTGCTGATCAGGGTGGCATAAACTAGCATTAGCAACACTTGTTTAGCAGACATGGCATACTACCGCCTTCCAGTCCCAGCAGCAGGTGTGTGTCTCACTAGAGTATGAGGATTTGCTGGTCCCAGCAATCTACAATGGCCAGAAGGAGCAATCTGTAACACCTATTTACTCATAAATACACGTAAGCACTGAGAACTGGCGGGCATGTGTGCACACACACCCCAGGCCTTGCTCAGCATTTTCACCTGACCAGGTTTTAAGGTATTTGCACACAATGTTACAGCATAAAATCTGTTCTCAGTCGCATCACTAACCAGATCAGAGTACAAAAGTATGCTGTGACAAGGTTCAAAGATAGTATAGCTGAATGCAACGGTGAGCAAACCAAGCAAATCATGTTAGTAGCATCATTAAAAAAGAATAGTTGATACTAGAATGTGTTCTGCCAAATAGTTATTAGTAGGTTAATACACGTTCCAACCTGCAAATGAAAACTTTTGCATCTTAAATACAAAAGAGGAGGTGAAATACACGTATCTGATGTGATTATATTGGTTCAAGTTGTGAACAGGACTGTAAGCATGAGCATGCTGGAGCAATCACAACTCATTTCCAACACTTTAAGGACCTCCAAACAAGACAAATAATCTTTTTTTTTTTTTTTTTTTTTTTTTTAGCACTGAAATAACATATTCATTGCATTTCCAAGAGTATCCTTTGTTTTATCATTTACTGAGTGTTAACGTGCCCATAATTTCATGTTCAAATCTCTTCCATGCCATGGTCTTAACAGGCTTCCTATTTGTAAAAGGAGCAGAGCATCTCACCTGGCCACCAGAATAAAGACTTCACTGCTAGCATGAGCCTGTGCTAACACTTGGGCCCAAGACATGCATTTTCTTACTGAAGGAAAAAAAAGGGGGGGGGGGGGATTTTAAATAGCACCAGTCCTAGATACAGTAACAGTCCATTCCCATTCTGCTGTAGCAGAGCAAGAGAGCTTCATCAGATCCTCTTCCAGAGGAGTGAATGAGAAATGAAGCAATTCTCAAGCAGTTACAAAATAGCACAAAGCTATGGGTTAGCTGTGAGTGTGTAAGCCTTCCTCTAAGCTTCTGCATGCCGCAGCATTATCACATTAGTCAGAACTGAGGTTAACATCTGCTGATTAGAGCAGCTTTGTGGGAAGCTACCAGAGTCTCCATTTTCCTCTGTTCACATAAGCACCATGTACAGATGCTGAAGCCCATCAGAAACAGTGAAAACCTCAATAATTTGGCAGAACTGTGATAAAGAAACCAAGGTCTCTTTTTCCATCAGAAGTAGAGTTTAGATGTCATTTGTTTTGGGGGGGGGGGAAGTTATTTTTATTTTGCCAGAAGTGCAAGTCAGACTGAGTTGTCTTTTATAATAGAGATTGGGTTTAGGTTAACAGCAAAGCCATGTACTGGGACATGTTTTTAAAATATTTTATGGCATTTTAAATGTATTTTCCCATCATCTGTTGCAGCCTCAGAGCATGTTTACCGTTTCCTTTTGCAATAATTTCAAAAGCAATGAAACAAAATTTGGATAATGAAGCTTGCTTATTTGGGCAAGAAATTTCTCAGGAACAGGAGAAAAATCTGATCTAGTTTAAGGACAGTAATTCACTTGCTATGTACTTTGGAAAGGCTGGAGTTTCAAATGCTGGTTTACTGTAGGTGTGTTACTGGATCTATTGCTATAAGAGCAACACAAGTGCTGACAGTCTGCCGCAGACCCTTGAAACACTGTAGTTACAGGAAGATAAATTACTTTTGACAGCTTGTTATAGTCTGTCACCACAAAAAGGTAGGTTCTAAGGGCCAGAGCCCTTCCTGCTTTTCCTGTAACTGTTCAATATTGCTTTATTACCTTTTCTGTCTCTTGTGTTATTTCTCCATCATCTCTTCTCTGTAAGTCAGGTAAGAACTTTCATACTTACTCCAGTTGTTCTTAAGTAACATTCTGTAGGTTTCATCAGAGCCAAGGTTTTACCCCTGAAGCTTTTATTAGATTCTGTATTGCCACAGCTTCACATCTAATACTCAGGAGACTTACAAGGTACTGTGCAAAAATTTATCACAATAATTCATACTATCATTTCTCTTCCACTTTTCATAGTATTTTCCTGTATGCCAGGACTCTAAATAAGAAGATAATAGTTTGTTTTTAGCAGATACATTTTACAGAAAGCATAGCATGTATGTCAGTATGTAAAAAATAAGTAGAAAAAAAACAAGATTGGTCACCTTTTTTCAACTTTCAGTTATACATGTATTGTTGAAAAATGAGCAGAGTGTAGCAAATTTAGTTGCAACGAGCTCTTCTTTTGCAAATAGGGAACACACCAAATACTTAAAAACAGAATTAACAAAATAACACTTACTGAGAAAACCTGCAACCCAAAGATTATTCAAAAATGGAGAGAGATTAATGACTTAGGTAGCCCCTGGGAATCAGGCTTCAGGGCATTCTCCCAGCAGACACACACAGGCAACAGACTTCCTTGGGCAAGGCTGCCATTCTCTTCCCCTCTAGCTCCTATAAACGCTGCCTCGGACAGTAATTTAGTATGGAATTTCTATTGTTGCTCTTTTTTTCCAAGACCCCCTTCTGCTCAGCAAATCAAATTTCAATTTTTTCCAAGCTTTGGCTGAAAGCTCAGCAAGCTACATTTCCTAGTTTAATATGCTTTACCTGATGATCACTGTTCATCCATCCATCCATACCTTTGAACCTCTTCCCTATAATGGCTTGTCTAATTACACCCACTTAACGTTGTTCTATAGTAAAAGCCTAATTCTTTGAGTTTTGAAAGCACTAATAATCCACATGACATACCTGGTTTTCCCCACATCCAATTCAGATGAAGGACTGAAAGAAAAAAACCTTTTTCCCAAGTTGACTTCATCCTTACGAGTCTCTCCACCCATCCGATCTCAATTGTCACTTCTGGTATCTTTCATTTTGTCGATCATAACACAAAGCAACTAGTTCCTAACAAGCAAAACACAACATTGAGATGAAATGTACCAAAATAGGTTATCTTCATAGGTCGCTTTTTCTTCAAACTTTTTAGCTATTTAGTTAAAATAGAGCCTGTATCCAAACCCTTTATGAAAAGAGTTTTGGCAAAAAAAAAAAAAAGGAAAAGGCTTTGGCCTTGCCCAGCTGCAAATAGTTCTGACATAGCAAAATATCACTTTGTCAAATAACCATAAAATTGCAAAAAAAAAAAAAAAAAAAAAAACACAAAAAAAACCTCATTATTAAGGATGGAAAAACACACTAATTTTTCTGTTTTATCAATTTCTTAAGTTGAATTTCTTTCCCTGCAGTTTGCACATTTAACCACCTGAGGGTAGCTGGATTTCATAGTAAACCACACAATGCAGAAATGTGGACATACCTCCTTCCTCCTCCAGACAGCGGTGTAACAAAATCTTCGTTTAGTGATGTCCACTTCAAAACTCTTGAGTCACAGCGATCTTACTTGATGAATGTTACATAAGCAAAAACAAATTCCCAGCATTTTGCCATTTTCCTATGAAAGATACTAGTGGACAGATAAGTATAGAAGAACTGACTGACACTTGACAGCTTGGCAAGTGCACGAGTGGTATTTTGGAAAAAAAAAAATCCAGTGACAACAAAAAACCCTTTACCTTCCAAAAAGTCTTCAATTAAGGAGCAGCTCTACAAGGGTTTTAAAAACTAGGATAGCCCTTGCCCTGCATATTCATGAGCCATTATCACTCACAAAGCACAGGTGTTAAGAGAAAGGAGGAGTTTGGCCTCATAGTTCTGCCTCTTTGTTTAAAGAACAAAATGGGGCTTGAGCCTAGACTGAGCACTGATATATAAAAAGAATTTATAGCACTTTCTTTGAACTGATGTATCTACTGAGCATAGGCTCTGTGTTGCACCTAACTGCTCCATGTTCCTCCACTATATAACTACTTAAATTTCTATGATTTGAATACGGAGTACCAAAAATCAACTGGCAGCAGCACAAGAAGGTGACAGCACACTGAGGATGAATTCTTAAATCCTACATTCTCAGCCTGCCCATGGTTTCAGCATAAGCATATTCAGCTCTCTCCAACCAAAACTGCCCAAAGCTAGGCTATGACTACTGCAACAATTACAGACATATAGTCCTGATCCAACTTCAGCATAAGCTGGTCTGCTGCTCACATCAATGTATTAACATTAGACTTCTATTATGAAAGATTATCATGTTAAAGTTCATCCAGATCTTATCATTTTGAGGGTTACAACAAAACCCCAGAGCACCTTGAATGCCGTATTAGCACATACTTTTTGAACAATGTAGGATTGCTAAAGTCAAAAAAAGTTACAGCTTTTTTTCCTCTTTGCTCAGAAAATACTACTTACAGAGCAATCAAACCTTAAGACGACTGGCCCAGATAAAGAATGTCAGTCTCCCCTCCCTTCCTCACTGAAAGACCGAGCAATAAGGAAGATCATAGTATAAAGATTTCTAAATCAGAACTCCAAGACAAGCTAATGTTGTCCCCCACAATGAATGAATCCACAAAAATATGTCCACACGCAATTTAGTAGGTCAAAATGGAGGATGGCAAATCAGAGAGCGAGTCAGTGCCTGCAGCTGAAGACATGTTTTGCCAGGATGGTATGGTAGCCAAGGCCAAAAAGGCTTAAATGGATCAAAACTCCTACATCAGCAAAAAAAAGAGAACCTCCTAAAGAGTAGGGAGATACTCTACACACAAGTGATGGATGCAACTTATGCCTAGCCATGGTTATTTGACCATATATTTAATAAAGTTGTAGCCTATCTTTTAAATTCACATCACATGCCAGTGTGCCCTCTTCCCATGTCTCCAAGTTAAAGAGACTTCACACTAATCAACAGAAATGTGAAAAACAATACAGTCACCAGACTACTGAGACTATACCTTCACCTTGACCCAATAAATCCTGTTAAAATCCCATCCTTCATTGGGATTGTGTCAATTGTTCTTTTACATGAGGAAAGAAAAAGCTATTACAGAAAAAACAATACCTGTTAAAGGAAAAAAAAAGACATGAACACTGAAATAGAAGCTTCACAAAGCATCTTGGTTTCCTATGATACTTGACTTTTTTTCATTTCACAAAATTACTAACTCAACGTTCATAAAACATGATTTGTTCTTCTCTTGGCACAGCAGCAGATGGACACATTAACTTTAGTTGTTTTACAAATGTAAGTAGTAAAATAGCTACAAGAGTGGGAACTTTTAAGACAATATTCAGATTAAGATTTTATAATGAGCTATTTCACTAACTCCCTGTGTTTCTTTTAATAAATAATTAAGACACACAGTAGTCTTGCCCAGTTCATGAGCTCTTAAGAGGACTACAGCAGTACTCATCATGGAATCCCCTACCTCTAACCTGCAGATACAACTAACAAGACTATAAATACCAGTCCATAATGGTCTACCCTCAATCCAAGTAATGAATAAAGATTCATTGTAAACACTGAATCTTTGTTACTACTAACAATGAGATAAAATGAATGCTTACTGAGTTTTATACATAAGTGGCTTCTTATTTACACACTGCCAGCTCTGCTTTGATTTTTCTCAATTTGATGAGTTTAGATTCGAAAGTCACACACTTCTGAGACTGAACACCCTAACACAGGTATCTATGATCTGGAGTCTATGCAGAAATATACACTCATCCAGATTGAAGGAAACTGGAAATCCAGGAACACAAACCATTTTTCTAAAAGAGTTTAATAAAAAAATCGTGAAGTTTCTTGAAAAACTGGAGAAATCCAAAGCATATTGTGTGTGTCACCTGTATCAGTCACAAAGAAACACAATCATCGAAAAAGATATTTAAGTTTAATACAAATTTTATACAAAGAAAATGTGAAAAAATACTTCCATATGCTAAAAGCAATTATGCTTCACAAATAAGGCCAGCTAGGCTATTTTTGACACAACTGCAATTCACGAATATTCTGTTCTCGCTTTCTTTTTCTAATACTTTTTTCCCTCTAATATGGGTACTAGCTGGAGACTGTACAAACCGCATTCTTTTATAAACAATGGGAGAAATCAACACGACTAAAATGTACAACAAAATGTACTGGAATGATATCATACAATTAATTTTCTCATATACATACATCACCTTTGCTTTGTTCAATGCTTTCGTTTTACACAACATACAAAATGGTACTACAGTATAAGTGTAACAGACAGCATTTTTATGGGTTACTTTCTCTCATACTGTACTGTTTCATGCTTACATAAAAACATAAATTCCATCATATAAATAATACATGCTCTGGCCCAGCATCAAAAGTCCTTTACCCATGTTTCCTGATCTATATTTTTCTCCACATCTAGTTCTTGTTCCATTTGAAAAACATTTCAAAGTCCTTTTTAGATGATTTTTTTAAAAAAGAAAACTGAACTGTGAAGCATACGAAAAAGCTCTACTTTTCTTGTCTTTGATATCACTGATCAGAAATCATGCTATCAACCAGCTGGTGTTACTCTTTCCAACTTTTCTGATATTAGGCTGAATTAAATTTAATTTGTTTCCTGTAAACAATATAAATTTTAACAGTCTGGTCATTGTAAAAAAAACAAGGTAAATACTCCTCTTTATGTCTTGCAGGTCCACAGATTGGAAATGTCATAATTTGCCTAAGACAATTAACTGAACAGATACACTTCATCATTTGGTTGCACAAAAAGAAATTTTAAGAGTTTCAAAGTGCAGAAATTGTTCTCAATCCAAATGCAAATCATGTTGTTCATTCTCCTGATTACCAAACATCAAGTGATTTGATGTACAACTGCAATTTCCCAAGACCAGTTTTCAGTGTTAGCATGTGATAAGGCTGTTTTAAACCTTCCTTTACCAACTTCAAACACTCTTTATAAGTTAAAGTCAATACAAATATAAAAAGGAGATGGTACTCTAACTTTAATGACATCCACAAATTGTACATTATTTACAGAAGAAGCATAGATTTAACATGGATCTTACCTGTCCTCTGCTTTTTTAAGCCAGCACTAATGCTTTACATTAATGTAGTGTAGTAAATGCTTTGTACACATATACAAAGCTAAAGTCTGAACCTTTGAGGTTAATCCAAAGAACTGTGTTTATTTTTCACATTTCTATTAGACAGATTTATTTATTCCAACAATTG
This sequence comes from Rhea pennata, assembly GCF_028389875.1. Classification (NCBI taxonomy): domain Eukaryota; kingdom Metazoa; phylum Chordata; class Aves; order Rheiformes; family Rheidae; genus Rhea; species Rhea pennata. Next base: position 8,095,896 of record NC_084678.1, read on the forward strand.
TACGGACTTCTTGTTAGCAGTTAGGCTCTTCGTACTTGGACTGGCATTGTGGTCTGAACATACTGAACTCCAGTTCTCATTGCCACTGTCCCAGCAGAAGGACTTACCACTACAGGAATGGTCTGTGGATTAAAACCAAGAGAAACATATTGTTATATTAAAGGTCACATAAACATGACCACAGAAACAGAGATTTATTTTCCAGGGAAAATCCAGAGTAAGTTCTAATTTTGTGCAAGAATTAATACCTTTATTACCACAGTATTACCTCATTCCAAGAGAGAAATTAGTGTTTTACTCACTTTCCTATGAGCCAAGGGTTTTTTCTTTATTACTATTACTTTATAATTACAGGAGAAGGTAGGTACTGTACATACTCTGCCTATGCTTGGAGTATTTGCTTTTCAGTTATTAAATCCAGTTATGTATTTTCCCTAAACTAATACACACGGAAAGCGAAAAGGGTTAAGAAAATCCTTTGTCATTTGCAAAAGAGTTTTGATGAATGAAACTGGAGTACAAAAATACCCTTATTTAAAAGCATATTCTCATTACACATTACTTAAATCTTTTTCCCCAAAAGAACTCCTCCATGCATTCAGTTGACACAGAAGAGAACATAGAACATTTGTTTGAACAAAAAGTACTTTAAGTTAACTTTTGCATAAATCAATAACAAAACCATCAGCATTACTGGAAACTGTCTTGTACTCCCTGCAAAAATACTAATATAGAATAAACTTTGCACTTTCATCATACAGATCATGATTTAGAAATTTAACAATGGAAGCTTCAGGACATCTCTATAGTAATAGATTCTACAGATGGAGAGACAAAGGCACAAGAATGTTAAACAATCTGGTCAAGGTCACATCACTCTGCAAGATCTAGAAAAAGATTTATTGAATCTTGAGTCTGAATCTTAACCTTCCTCAAGAAATGTGAGGAAGTTTAGCAATTCTATACCATACAATATGTTTTGATACAGTTTCACTGATGCAAGACTGATGATCAAACAAATGCATCCATTTCAGCTCACAATATTTTATTGTGGAAGAAACAAGAAGTGATATTTTGAGGAATCTGAAAGGGATGCACAGGCCTTTCCCATGATGTTAGAGTATAATTCCAAAGAGAATATGGAAAAAGAAATACAAATTCACTGAAGCCCAATGTTTCCCCACACTGTTTTAAGGAACCACATTAGTGTCTTTATGGTATTCAGCAAAGGTTGTGAATATCCCTACAGAGATTACAGCATAGAGTGTTTATCAGCGACTCTGTGACAAAGTCTAATGTCTTCCAGAAGCCTACCATTCCATTCCCTGGAATGTAAAGATGATGAATTCATATTTTCACCACATTTTAACTGCAAAAAGAATAAAAACTAAACATGGAATAAATCTGCTAGATAAATTCAAGATTACTGCTATTTGGTAATCAAAGGACTTCAGATGTGTAAAGAGGAAATGGTACAAAGAAGATTTACTGGAAGTTGTTCAGAGGAAGAAATTCCAGGTTGGAAACAAAGTGCAAGTTGAAGCCTAAAGAAGCCATTATATTAAGTCATTATTAGTACTATAGGTGGGAAACTTAAGGTTGCCACAATGATCTTTTAAATATACACACGTAGACAAATGAAAAAATAAGTTTCAATTTTTACAGTGATCAGGATATGGAATGTGCAAGACTCTTTAAATGTGTTAAGATCATTCCCTGAGAGGTAATTTTTCCACCTCTGACAGTTTTTCACAAATGTACATTCTGCATACATATTAACATGCACTAAGGTTTAAAAATATTTAAATTGCACGTGCAATCAATAGCATACAGAGCGCCTGTAGCTGTGCAAGACTTATGCAAATATGTGTACAAAGTTTTAAACATGCACAAATAAAGGCTGAAACCTTTCAAACTTTCCAATTATGTTTTACATAACTCAATATGCTTTGTATTACAGAAAACTGATGAAGATAACGGCTGTTTTTCTCAATATAACATGAAACCACTTTATGATCATAAAACCTCTCAGCTATTCACAAAGAATCTAATTTGTTTGATGTTTGCTATTCATTTTAAAACACATATAAAACCTTGTTGTTATAGCAACTCAGTCTAAGTAACATAGGGCCAATCTTGTGAAAATGCCCAGTGCTCTCAGTTGAGATAAAATGAGTTGAGTTAAAATGCTGTTAGGAATGTGAAAAAAATCATGATACCCACTAAAAGCAATAACATTTTTGTATGGAGTATGATGGCTATGAAATACTGTGTGTACACACAGACATATATACACATCCACACATGTATGTTGCTGCTGCCACACATATATGTGTGTATGTGTATAAAATATATGTATATGTAAATACAATTTACTATACACACACACACACACTTGTATAGTAAATTAGGCCTCACAATCACAATATGAAAATTAATAAATTATTTAACTTCAGTCAGAAAATGAACTGAAGTTACTTAAACATGAGTTTCTCCTGTTGAGCCCTCTGCTGAAACTGGACATGCAGTTCAGTTACCAGTGCAATGAAAGCATTTTTCTTTTTGGAAAGTAGAACGTCAGCTCAGATCTCACACTCTCTGAACTGAGCACTGCAGAACATGACCAGTTAAAAGAATGTGATATTATGGCGCATTAAAATACAAAAATGAACTCACTTTTGTCCTACCTTGGTGACTAACATTAGGAAATTCGAGAGTCCTCGGTTAATTTTCAATGGAAAAAAAACCAAGATTGATTCCAATGCTATTTCTGATAATTTCATAATGCTAATGTACAAGACTGCCTAGGAGATGCACTACTGATGAATGTATATTTTCCCTCATAGTTACTGAGATGTCACAAGAATATCAAGCATAGCTCAGGATTAGTTAAATCTTTTTAGGATATCACAGACAAAAAGATATTTAAAAGATATTTAAAATGAATTCCACATATTTACATTGATGTTGTGGTCAAGTAAGTACATGAAATGGACAAATAACTAACATAATAATGTATAATGGAAGTCTGACTGTCCTCAGTGCCCTAGCTATACTTAATGACAATGTCTGAATCCTTGTTATAGTCAATGATGAAATGAAAGATATGCCAAGGGTGGAATGTTGCACGGCAAAATAAGACATTTTGCACTGCAAGCTGAGACTATACCAGTGAATTCATATCTTGATAGAACAGCAGACGGAAACGACCCCCCAGAAATACTGAGCAATTTTAATGCCAGGAACAGTGCTACTGCAGACTTTAAATGATGATGTTGTACTTACAATTGTGGGTTGAGTAGTTGGAATATAGGTGGTGGTCTGCGGTACCTGGACCAGTTTTATAGGCTGGTTGCTTGTCACACCTGTTGCTATCTGCAGAGACAGCACAGGCAACCTCAGTAGAAGTCTCAGCTTTTACATAAATTCCACCTAGTTATTATTATATGAAATTTATGTTGGATGTTTTGTGTTAAAATTTTTTTATCTTAATGAATTCACAGGTTACTTCCTCGTTAACAAAACAAAATTCAAACTATGAACATGATCAATGTATACAGCATGATGTTTCAGCCTATGTGAAAGCAATTCCAGATTTGCATAATTGGAATATTCCCTGGCAGAAGTCTTGGTAATTTGACCTTCCTCTCAGTAACGCAAAGGATGTGCAGCCACAACAATGCATTTGAACATTGGCTGAGCCACAGAAGTTCAATTAGCTTCACCAAAGCATTCTGGTGGAACAGCACATCCTTCTTTCCCTTTTCAAAACTGTTTCCCAAGTTACTCCTTTGGAGGACGTCATGTCCAGAGATACAACACCAGTCAGTACCAAAAGTGCCAAGAAATGAACACAGCTCTCTACTATGCTTCCCAATTCTAGAGGACTACCTCAATGAGACATCATGCTGGAATCACAATACTAGTGAAAAACATTAGTTTGCTTTTGATATTTTAAAATACAACAAGGCTCCTAGTGATGTGGGGGATCATGTGAAAGGGTCTGAAAGATCAGCCCCCCATAAAATTTTTCATTTAATAAACCTTGCAAGGGCAGAAGAAAAACGCTGCTGAAATTGGTAATAGTCAAGCCCTACCTATGAAGCAGAATGTTTTCTCTAAACATTTTTCTATATATGCAATGTTAAGTCCCTTTTATTAGAGCATTTGCTCATCCTTGCCTACTGAATGCTATCAGAGTAGATGCTATGGAGGATATCGTAACTGCACACTGCTCCGTTAACTGTAGATCCAGGTGAATTGTTGTATCAGTGTTATGAAACATTGTGGTACCCTAGTGGCAGTCTGTTGTGATAAAGTAAGTTGATTTGAATGCAGGTCTTGAGCTTGGCCTCTGAACCCCCAGGCAAGAAGGGCTTGGAAGTGCTGCAGTCAGTATTGCTTATCAGAAGGCAACTTGTATCGAAAGATCCAGACCAGAAGCTACACTGATGGGTCCTGGAGAGAGAGAGAGAAAGAGGTCCAGTCCCCCTTGGCTGGAAGGATGAGTCAAGCCAACACAAGGTTTCATTGGGAATGAGTGGAGGGGAAAGGGTGTTCCCAGAGGACAGAAGGAGTTTTTTTGCCAAGATGAAGAAAAAAAACACAACTCCCTATCTCACTCCCCAAATCACACTTTTTGAAATATACAAATGGTCAAGAATTCCTGGCTGATCGAGGGAAACCTTTAGGGGTAGATTTAAGAGAAATCTTACGTATTACTTTTGTTTGAAGCGACTACAATGATACTCACTGTAACACTCTCTTTGCTTTTATCGGTTGAACCTTCCTTTTCCTTAGGGACGCTGGCTGTTTCTGTGGGTGCAGGCTGCACACTCGAACTGGGCTGGGATGATTTATTTAAGGTTTCTGTGCTAATTTCAGTATCTGTTTCTTGCTGTGTTGCAGTAGCTAAAATTTAAAAAGAAAGAAAGAAAGAAAATAATCACTACTCATGTACCAGTCCACAGTCACTCTTCTTCACAGGCACATCTGCACCCATGCAAATGAAGAATATTGAATCATTGTAAATTCCGTCTACCCTAATTCCCTCAGTTGTGAAATAAACAATCCAGAGCAAGATTACCTGACTGTGTGCAGGATTTCATATGCTCAGGCCAGTGAGCTTGTTGGCAGGGATAATCACAGTAGCTGGTATTCCAACAGCAATAAAAAATGGCCTCTTTCTTGCAGTTGGCACACCACTGCTTCTTTTTAGTTTCATCCACTGCTTGCTGCTTTTCCAATTCCAGCTGCTTTTTCACCTCAGCAATCAAACGATCTCGTTCCTGTTCTAGACTCTGACGCATTTCAGCCATTGTTAGTTCTACTCAAGATACAAAGAAAGATAAGTTTGCATATTTTCCCAATAGAAATGTGAAAACCAGTAATTTTTCTAAGATTAAAAATCAATATGAAATTGCAGCTAAATGCAACTTAAAAGATTCCACGAGCTTGGCAATTTCTGATTCACACTTCCTGAACAAACAAGTCTTCCATCCCCTTTTCTTATTCTGCCAGCATCATTTTTACCCTTAATCATTACCTACCATTTATTTAACACTTTACTCCTAAATGTCCCACAAAGGATCAGAATGCAGGTGTACCAGGTGCAGCATAAACACAAAAAGCTGCTATTAACCGATTTTGTTTTTAAAAGACAAAAATGTCTCCACAGAGAATCATATTTCTCTCTCTTTCCTTATGAATAAGTAACAGCTGATCACTTTCATTGTACTGTGGTTTCTTTACAAAGAAAAATATGGAAGTTGCAATAGGGACATCAATAAAGCTGTAAAGGCATACCACCACTGGAATAAAGCTGTAAATTTGAGTCTAGCTTTAGGACTGCTCTGAGCAGCACCCATTATTGATGTAGCTGTAAACGGATACCTTGGTGATCATTACGAGTAGGGAGAGACATAAAGTTTAAGAAAGTGGGCAAGTATGAATAAAGCATTCCAATGGCAGCTATCTTGACTTAGGATGAATCTTTTGAGTCTTCTGAAACACTCTGAAGCTGACATACTTTCAAAATACTATTAAAGGTGTTTATTTAAATCAGTACTGTAGGATTGGTGACCCCAAAGAATTATTTTTTTTTAATTTCTGACTTTAGACATTCAGTCATTCTGTGAGAGGCAGCCAAGATGTTGCTGTACTCAAGTAATTCTGAAGAGTGCTATAACTGGACTGCAGAGGTGGAGAAACTGGCCTGCTCTGATTTGAAAGAGCAAAATGCTATGAACAAACCAAAGGCATGAATTTGAATATGGACCTACTCAGTTGCAAAAATTCAGCCCTTGGTTCCCACCTCCATTCCAGATGTGCTCTGAAAAAAAAAGGCAAAAGGTGGACTAGGATAGTATTATACAGTCCTAGGGCAGTTTGGATTGCATGTAGGTTAAAGGAGACTTAACTTTTTCTCACTCGATTGCAACCTTTTCACCAGCCACTGGATTCAATAAATATACTTTAAGAGGAGACTCATTTTAACTGCCCATATAGTTCAGTGAATGTTGAGGTAGAAATCTTCCTCTTTGGAGGAATCCCTTCTATTTAAGCCAGTATTTTGATCTCTTTTCACTGACAGAGTGACATCAAGACTGAGTAAAGGCTGAAGATCAGTCAATTTATTTTAAAAATAAAATCTGCTATCAACAAGTCTGAACCACAATGTCCGCTACAAATTCCACGGATCTGAGAGGACGCATGTGATCCTGCAAGCTATATTGACAGGATCTATTCTGTCATATCCAAATCCATATTACTATGGATATTGTTCATATAAGAATTAGCACAAACTAACCAGCATAAAATACCTCTAACGGAGTGTCTTATAAAGACAGGTTATCCAATGACCCACGAATTAAGAAATGAGTTATTGTGTCCTTACAGAAGTCCTCTGTAGCCTAAATTCCTCTCACAGGGCTAAAGTAACATCTGTTGTTTACTAAGATGCACAGATAAAAGTAACTTTGAATATGTACTGGAAAGGTGTCCGTTAACATCATCATAGCACATTCTGTAATGTCTTCTATCCTTCACATGGACAATTTGTATTATCATATGACGAAGGTAATGTATACCACCAGTATTTTCTGTTTATGACCAAAACTGACAAACGCTTTTGGACTGCTGGTTTCATACCTAGATTGTGCTTCATTTCCGAGAGTTCTTGTTGATGTAACCATTGAAGTTTTTCTATCTCAATCCTCAAACGACGAATCTAAATATTAAAGAGTTAAGATTTAATAATAACAGTGTGCAGTACATAGTAATTATTATATAGAGAAACATGCCCAAAATAAAAAGCCTGATCATCAATTACACTAAAGCTCCTTTTCATTAGTATGAGAACCATAGTCAACCAAAATCCAAAGTCTAAAGTATTCTAAATGCCTGATTTTCCTAGAAAAGTTCATTTGAAAACATAAAGCATTTCTATTAAATTTAGTCTTGCTTCCTCCAAAATTAGTTAAGCCTCAAATTTCTCTGACTGGATTCAAAATCCTGTCCCTCAAGTTTTGTTTCTATTCGTTTTTTTTTTTTTTTTTTTTTTTTTTTTTTTTTTTACTAGACTAGGTTTCAGAAAGTATGTTTTTCATTCACTGTGGATTGGAAATACAAATATCATTACTCATAATGGTAACTTCCTTATTTTGGTCAAAACAAAAACAAACAAACCATCAGACACTTCTACTCTGAGCTTTCTCTTGCTCATGTTTGTACATACGTTTACACTGTATAATCAGCTTTCTCTAAGCTAAAAAAAAATTAAGATAGCAAATCTAAGTAAATGAAAATCCTCTTGCTCTGGTAGATAAATATATGTTTTAAAAGTGATACGTAACAATTAATTCATTTCCGATACCATTCTGGTAAATTCAAGCAGAACAAGACACAAAAACAGATTCTCAAAGAAGCTAGACAATTAAAATATCTTTAAGGATCTGGGCTTGATGGCTTACTGCTTTTTTCTGCCTAGCATGTAGTGCCTCCATTTGATTGTTTTCAATGTATTTTTCTACCAGTTTAGTCATGACTTCTACAACAGCACAGCAACTAGGATTTCTAGACAGTCTTAACTTAGAATATTTTGCAGGTACAATTACAAGGTATGTATCTCTATTTAATTTTTGAATACATAATTTATACATATTATACTATTTTACAACTTTCTAAGTTAAATATAAGCAGTATTGTTTTGCTTTTTTTTAAATTTTACACTAACCTCAGCTATTGTACTTCCAGTGGTATTTTTAGAAAGATCATTATATATTTCAGTCATTGTTCCTTTGATGGCATCCATCATCTGAAAGACAAAAGGAAAACCTTTCTTTGATGTACGTTCTTAATAGATCTCTATTTTATCCTGCTTTTAATCAAGCTAATATTACTTAATATTACTACCAACAATGCCACATACCCATATACATATTTGTCTGAGTCTGCTTAGAAGGCAGAAGAGAAAATTTTGGATTAGGATTCTGATTTTTCATGTGATGCTGCCAAGACTGACTGTTGCACCACAATCCTGAGCTGGTAAGCTGATTTACTTTCTTCCCTCCAGGAAATGCCATTGATTACGAACAAAAAAATGTAACAATAAATTTAGGAAAGAAATGCAATGCAATGCAAAAAAAGAATTAAAAAAGACATTTACTGACAGTCTTTATCACTGACAATCCCACAAAACACATACAGTTGAGGAGGATATTGAAAGTTGATAGTCAAAATTAATTCTGCTACTTTTAACTTTTGGGTACTCAGCTTTATTACTTTTATAGTATTAGCTTTTACTTTTTAATTTTAAGATCTAAGAAAGCATACCAAAAGCTAATATCCCTCCCCTCACTGTCACTATTCATTATGAGGATACATGTATCACCATACATCTTCTCATTTACAACTTGGTTTGTTTTAATGCATGAATATGACAAGTTAACATATGATGAAGCCATACAGTGTTTTAAAACAGCACTATTTCTTTCATATGTGTTACTGAATACAAATGATTAAATATTAATGTTACTGTAAATTTGACATTTTCCTAAATACTGAGGGGATATCTACACCTTTAGAAGGGTATGGGACAAAAAATGGTCCAAAACACAGTGCAACATAACAATAAAAAGCAGCTGGGGAAATGTAACAGGGAACAGATATAAATTATCAGGGCAACTGAAGTGTATTCTATATAAACTGTGGCATACAATGGCAGTGTTCAGTCAGCTGTACAATGATGGCTGAGCTCTATCACCAACGTGCCACTGATACTGCCCAGCAGATATAAATCTGCCACTTACAACAACCTAATGCTTATTAATTTCAAAAGAAAATTTTTATTTCAGAGTTTGAAATTTCAAAAGTAATTTCATGGAAAACTTGCTCAAGAACTTACTTTGCTAGTATATTTAGCAATATCTGCAGCCACATCAGCTGAAGCTGTTGCTATTGGCAAGTCTGTATTAACTGAAGAAGAAAGTGTACTTGCAGATCCAGAACTGGTAACCATAGAAATAGGCTGACTACTTGTAACCAAGGTTATAGTTGATGTAGAAGTGCTCTGGGTGATCTCTTTTTGTTGCACAGCTAAGAAAAGAAAACATACAGATGATTATCGAATCACATAATGCATATGAAAATAAACAGGCAAACTTCTAACTTTAATGTCTATTAAACGTACACACATAGCCTTCTAAAGCTTGTATTATCTATAAAATAGTGCCATATACTCAAATTATACAGCACCCAGCCACTGAACATAAACAGTTATTAGGCTTGAAAGCAACTAAGCAAATACAACTTCCAAACTTAAAATTTTTAGTGTGGCTAATGCAAAAATCTCCCTTGAATCTTCATTTATCCCAGTTTTGGACTTCTCCATTCCACTTCCTAGGAATTCACTTCCTAACCGCTAAACTTGGAAAATTCTTGACCAGTATCATACATATGAACACAGGTTAGTCTTTGAAATTTTCATTTGTCACATCTTTCAAGTTTATTAATGAATTATTTTCTTCTTGCTTTGGAACAAAATTTTGTGAGTCACTGTTCAAGAAACTCTGTTTTAGTCTTACTTCCTGATTCTGTTTCCATAATTAATGCTATTAATATTGTTAGTTTTCTGTTGTGACATGTTTGCTATATATAAAATCCAGCTCAACAATAGCCCTTGATTGGCTGCACAGCAAGGGATGCAAGGTTAGATTAACTCATTAAAGCAGTTTTATTCATATTCACAGTGTAAACTCAAATGCAGGATGAGAAACCTTTGCTCACCCTTCCTCATAATCTTAAGCCATCTTACTTCAAAAATGAGAGTAAAAATCAAAATAAGAAAAGCCTCACCTTTTCATCCCTAATGAATCTCAGACTTTTGTTTTTTATTTTTTTCATATTTCATATTATTCATATTTCAATCTATTTTTAGTGATTCACATTATAAAAGGTCTGTCAGTTGCTTACATCCTCAAAACATAATTTTTGGAAGTAAAAGAACTTCTTCAAATTACCTATATGTAGTATTCTTTCATTTACACCAATTTAATATATAAGAAAGCTATACATTTTACAGTATTTTCATCTATTTCTAGTCTATAATACTTATGACAGAACATAGCTATGATGCACTAAATAGTAAATATATTTAAAAACAAACCTAAATACTGAATATTTAAAGTTCAGTCTGTACTATTAAGCCCTTATATAGAAGTATGAATCTAGTAAAAATAAGAATTCACAGATTTTCACATTTATTTTTCTCAATGAATATTCTGTATCAAAGCCACAGTCTACATGTAGAAGGATACTGCTTCTTACTCTAAAAGGACTGTCACAAAAGCAGTTTGGGAACATACAGACATCATGGATATGTGTATGTATGAGCTCCTTGTTACTTACACTTCTCTCCTGTCAGAAATTAATGCCTTGACAGCAGTGTTAGCAGAATGGAAAATATTTGTATCTATTGGACAAAGTCAACAGTCTAGTTTATTAACTTGAAATTACTAGTAAAGACAGATTTGCATAAAGTTGCTTGTCTGTGAAGTGAAGCAGTTGAGGCACAGTCTTATATTAGCATATGTCTATTACTAGGGAAACCTCTGGCAAAGGGATGACAAGAAGAGAGTTGTGAAAACATTTCAAAGTGCCATTGCTGTTTCAGTGTACTAGCAACACAGTCCTGTCAAGTTGATTATTCTCATTAGCAACAGAGATTTCAAAGACCAATGCAGCCTAGGTAATTTCTCTGTCCTCAAATTATAGTCTATGAAAAACTGAACGAATCAGCTTCTGGTCAGAAGGAGCTAGATACAGTTTGTAGATAATCATGTAACTGGAACTGAGTTCCATGTAATCTAGAAAATAATTCAGTTTGCTCTTCCAGATCTATGATAGTTGAGAATGGCAGAAATATATATACAGATACACATACAAACTTTTTGTCATTATAATAAGCAGGCATGACTCTAAATACACACCAGAAAAAGCAGGTATGGTGAATAAGCTGTTGTACTTTTAAAGTCACTTATCAGAGTAGAATCACACTTTGAGATTCTGTTTATATGGAGGAATTCCCGGTTAGGCAGCCTTGGAGCACTGAGATCACTACTGGGGAATTATGGCATCACTGGCACATTGAGTTAGAAAGTGTATACCTTTAACTGCTTGTCTTGTCTGATATCTTGTCCCTTGAGAGGACTGAGGTTGCTGTGACTGAGACTGCTGGCTCTGCTGCTGTTGCTGCTGTCTCTGCACCTTCTGCATGTGCCATTTCTGAGAAGATGTCTGAAATTTATTTGAGGAATTCCACACTACTCGCTGCACAGCAGGCGCAGTTTCCTTAGGTAGTAGAGGCCTCTGCTTTTTCACAGGGCTTCCAGTGGCTGCAGATGGAGCACTGACAGTAGAAGTAGCACTAGTAGTCGCTGTTATGCCAGCTGGCGGAGTCTGGGCTGCAGAGCGGGTAAGTACTGGAGTTTCTGGTGGAGGCTGAGTGCTTGCACTAGAAGAAGGTGGAGTTTTACCTACGACTAAACAAACGTAAAATATAATACGAGCTTTTCATCGTCTCATCTGATCTATAATTTCCTATCTTTTCTTCTTTTTTTTTTTTTGAAAAGAAGAGTAATATGCATCTCCCACTGTACTCTGAATTATTACTTCTTCAAGAAGTAATTGAAATTCTACCAGTAAACTCATTTACTATAAGCTGGTGGGAATTCAGAAATGCTAGCCATTAAGTAAAACAAAAAGCAAAAAATTAAGAAAATCAGCCTGACTTTCTCTGGAAGGTATGTGAGAGGTTAGCATCTGTTAGGATGTTTGTGAGTTACCACTAACATCTGTTATTCCAATTCTTTTAAGAAGAAAAGTCAATACACTCAAAAGGAACAATCAGCTAAAAGGAAAAATAATTTTTCTTCAAATTTTAAATTTCAACCATAGCAATACCAAATAAATGAAGGAACAGCATGTTAAAAAAACCCTTCAAAACAAAGGTGAACTGGTATTGACCATCAAATACAGTGTATTTAAGACTTCTACACTCATTGTAAAGTCTTTCAGAGTTTATAGGTTTTTCACGTACCAGAACCTACTCCCCTGCTATGCAGCCTGACAGGAAAACATTAATATTAGTTAAAAAAAAAATATATATATATCTCTTCACTGCAATGGTTTGTGAATTACTTCAATAGATGTTCTCAAACATATTTTCTTGTTATGACTGATATGACTTTAGCAAGTCCTCTTCTGTGAAACGGTAAAAGACAAGTAATTCTTTAAGATATCCACTCAGCAAAGCAGCTGTTATCTTTTAACAAGCTGCATTAGCCAGAATAAAACTGCTTACAGACAGACCTTAAGCAAAAGTTCTTAAACAGGCAATGTCATTAGGCCAAGAACTAGAATATAATATCCCATCATTATCTGTTTGTCAAGTCAGGAAAAGAAAAGGCAGGAATTCTCAATCCATAACAAATAACAAAAAGGTAACACTGGACACATGAAAACCTTGTTCAGTTAAAAGGAATATGTGAGAAAATTATTCACACTAGAGTTGTGATACCCATTCAGGACCTTTATCCCTTCAACAAAAGCATGGCAATAAATAGTTAAGCTTTGTTCTGTCCAGTCAGCTCCTTCATCGTTGAACCACTTGCATCTGAGAAAATCCTTACAGAGCAAGTAAATAAATTTGAAAATCAATTTCTATCTGTCATGTACAAGACTGTCAAATAGGCAAAACGTGAAAATTAAATTGTTTTAAATTCAATTTCAACTTATAAGAAAAATAGCATATTCTCTAGTCATGCAGCGGAAGATGTAGAGTTTGACTTCGATTAGAAATGGTAATTCCTTGTGATTCACCACTGCCCGCTCTTACTGAGGATTCATCACTTGTTGAATAACTGGTACACTGGGGCCCACAGAGAGGCATTATATATATTCCAGCTCACCTGGAACATGTTAATTTATTTTCAAAATCCAGTGGCTAGAGAATCCTTTTCTCTCACATGACCAAAACACTAAAGAAATTGAGAAACTCCCTTCCTAAAGGTCTAGAGATCTTTTCCCTCCGCCCCTGCAAAAGCCAAAAGTAGTCCATCCCCTTTACAGCACCAACTGAAAAGGGGTAATGAAGCTGGGTGGTTCTCTTGGCAACCTGTCTGAGCTTGGGGCAATTGATACAACAGGACTCTTGATCCCACTGGCTCCAGTACATTCAAATGGACATGAGCTAATCTTCAGGAACAACGCATTTTAGAAACTGGATGATTCTTCTTAAGTTATGGCCAGGAAGATGATGCCTGAAAGAGAGGGCTGCTGCATTGTCAGTTTTCAAATAAGGGAGCACAGACCTTCAGATCTGCATGCATCAGGTCTCCTCAATGAACAAAAGGATTTTAGTATCTGAGAATCATGCATAAAGATATGAGCCTTGGAATCATGCACAGGACAACTTATATCTGGAGAATAATCATATCATTTTTATATAACTATTTAAACCCACTTTTAATTTCATTCTTTTGCCTATGTATCAGAGTCAAATTTTAGCCTGGGTAACTTACTATTTCAATCATCACTAATTTAGGTCACAAATTGAATCAGTGATTTGGAAATTAATATAGCTGCCTTGATTAATCAATTTTTAAATAAAACAAGAAACAGAAATTGTATATCTCCTCAAAGTAATATGTCTACCATTTTTAGTTTAACGTGTATGTCTATTTTCTTGACAATCTCATAGTAGTATTTATCCATTGAATTCCATTTTTTAAGATTCAAAATAGAGAAGCACTAAATAAGCTGTCTTCTTAGTATACTTAGCAAACTGAGTGAAAACATTATAAATGTTTTAAATAAAATGATTGAGCCAACATGCTATATAACATAGGAGAGAAAATAATATGAAGAATATTTGTTTTGAATCTTATCATTTCAATTTGTTCTGTTTTTCTATTTTTTTCATCAAAAAGCTAACATGCAGAGCACAGATAGCAACAGCATGCTACTCTGTAGCTCAGTATGCTTTCTTTTTACTTCTACTAACACATGAAAGCACTAAGGGACCATACATACGATTTATCTGTTCTTTTGACTACCAATGACAGTGTTTACATTAACTTTAACTGGACATTATATAACTTACAGTATAGATTTAATTCCAACTTCTGCTGCTGCTATGATTTTGGGAGGTCTATGGAAATGTTGAAGTTTCAAGTGAACGTAAAAATTTGCGAAAAGAACTCTAAATTGGTGACAGAACACATTATGTATGTTTACGGTTCTATGCTGCTGAAAGCAAACTCAATGAAAGACTTTTGATTTGAATGAAAAATCATTCACACAAATCATTAGTTTTGGCAGAGTTTTTTTTTAAATATTTTAATGCAGTAAATAAAGAGCTAACTGCTAAGGCTTCAAGTTTCATTTAATTTGGTTTCGATAATAGTCCTAATGTAAAGTGTAAAAAAAAAAAAAAAAAAAAATCACTCTACAATCTTGTTTAGGAGGCACCTTAATGCGATAAAAAAGTTAAAATCGAAGGCATCCTGTAACCTGGGTTAGACAATAGTGCTAAAGTAAAAGGGAGGGGAAAAAAAAGAACAGAAACATTTCACCCTACCATCTTGTTTAGAAGGCAGCTCTTTAGGCTCTTTCTTGGCTTTCCGTCCTTCACGCCCGCAATGATCATCTCCTAGATCGATGACAAGTTCACTCTCAGAATCAGAGTCCAGCCCTAGATGCACAGTTGGAGAGTCTGTTTCGTCTTTACCTTTCAGTTTTTCTTTTGCAGGATGTTGCAAACTTTTTCCCTTTTCAGAAAATTCTTTTTCAGCATCTGTAATTGTCTTTTCTTTAACTGAATCATCTGTTTTCTCCACTTCTGGACTTGTGCATTTAAGTTCTTCCTTGTCTTCATTCTGAGATAGGGGCTTAGGTTTTTTTTTCAATGTCAATGATTCTTTGTCACTTCTTGCACCTTCCTTGTCCTCTCCATCTTCTTGATCATTCTTTGATTTCTGATCCTCATCACTATATTCACTGTCACTGGTGTCAGATTTTTCTGAATCTTCAGAGTCACTGTGTTCTACTGCAGTATAAACAGCTTCAGATATTTCATTTATTCCTAATTGTGGGAAGGAAGGTACATTCCACACTGACATCAGACTGACTGACATTAGCAAAAAATACTCTATATACTAGAATAAAATACATTCATACCATTATCTTAACTGTTAGTCCTTAAGCTCTTAAGCTTTCAACACCTCCCTTAGTGACCTATCTCAGTATCAAAATATGCAAGGATCACCTTTCACATATTCCAAATCGTATCTCTTTCGGATTTAACAGTCCTCCTTTCACTGCTTTTTTTTCCTTTACATGCAAGTTGTAGACTTGTTTAACCTAGGACCAATGCTGGTAAATATGCACAGGAATAATTTTTATCCACACACCATCACCGTAAAAATCAGTAACACTATGTAAGTAAGCTCAATCAGGTAAAGAGATTTCTGCACATACAATTTTAGACTCCACAAGTGTTGTTAGAAGAAATTATAATTTTCAGTACCTACAAAGTCTTTAATACCTGCTAAGTGCTGTAAAGTACTAATATTTTGTAACAACATCCAGCTCCTGTGTGACCAGATATATCAAAAACATGTGGAATTGGAATGAGCTAGGTATAGTTTTTGAATTTTTAAAATTACAAGCAAATAGTAAGACTATAATTCTGGCATACTATCTAAATCAGAATGGTACAAAATCAGATTAAAAGATGAAAGCTTTTTGACAAAAATTTGAAACATTTTCTACTACACTTTTAATTAAAATAGCTAAGTACTATTTGCCTGAAAGAGTTCAAATATCCTCTGATTTTGCTTTAATGCATAAAATACTTAAGGATTTACATTTTCAAAACTTTCTTCAAACTCTATTCTAAAGTTTCCTCAAGTGTATGCTTCAGGTTTCCATTTAATTCTTGCAACATACTTACCAAGTTGCGCTTTACAACTCTCTATTGTCTTGTCAAGATTAAGCTGGAACCTACTACGTATCTGCCGTTTTGGTGAAATGAGTGGCACAGGGGTGGACTGTTGTTGGACTGACTCACTCAACTCTTTCAGATCCATTTCAGCTTTACTACGATCTGAAAAAAGGAATTAAGAAAAATATTTTACAAAAATAAACCCCGTTAACTGTATAAGACAGAAATTTTACTGAGTAACAATGCAGACAATCTGAAACATATTTCATTTCTTTTATAACTATGGGCTGCAAGTCCTAAATAATATTTCTAAAATGACTACTGCAAACAATGGTTTTCTCCTCTCAGATACTACATATTTCACATTCAAACTGCATGTATTCACTATGCAGAAGTTACCTCTGTTATGTGAAATTATCAAGAAAGCATCAGTCTCAGTTTGTCGCTTATCTGACAATATTTCCAGGAAGCTGCTGCTGTTAGTTACTACTAGTAGTACATTTTTGCAGGGATCGAGAAATCAAAAATAGAAATACTAACACTACAATTTAAACTTCAAAAATTCAGAAGAAGAAAAATATAAATGTGGATGGTTATACAAGAAATTAATGATTCAAACTTGTCCAATATATGCCAGTAAAATCTCTTGAGCTCTGCCATATATTTAAGTTTTCTCTCCCAAACAATACAGACCTGTCTGCAAAAAATACAGACTAGAGCGCTCAACCTAAGTATGTCTTTGCAACTAAGTTTCACCTTTTTGTCTCAATTTTTCCACACAGGTGATATTTCTGTTCCATAGTCCTATCCTCTACTCTTTGTTAAAATGCTATTTGCCTGACAGTCTATTAGTGACTCAGGGCACTAAATGAGCTTTGAGTTAGCTCCTTGTTTGGGGAGGGTACAGAGAAGGAAGGACTGAAGAGAGGAATTGGGTTCTGCCAGTTTAGCTCCCTCAGTTGGATCATCACAGGATCAAGTAGGAACCAATGCCATATGCTGGAAAGAGGGCATGGAGAAGAGGCAAGGTAACACTGGTATAGCTGTGAATTTATGCTTCTCTTAGATCGCCACTGTACTACAGTTAAAGATGGTCAAGGTCAGTGTTGCCATTTTTAATTTTTTTATTTTTAAATATATAGGTAAGACATTTTTCTGATGTGCAATTCACAGAGAATACAAGTGAAAAAAATATGAAGGGCTGACATCCTCTGGTTTGACATTCTTTACACGTTTGGGCTTAATATCAAGGTACCTTTTAAATTTAAAATTTAAGAGTCATAGTACAAAATGGCTCAACCTCAGCAGTACAGGTGTGAAGAGTCAGATTTTGCTCTTCTCTCTACTACTAGGTTGCAAATAGAATCTATATTACAGTGAGAGAAGGTAAAGAAGGAAACATTAAAGCAGTTCACACAGTTCTTGTTTACTGCTAAAGTAACAGTTCCCCATCTTCACAGGAGAGGCAACAGCTTGTAGGTAGCAATTCCACAAGCCAAACACACAGCCTATAGTTTGGGCTGGTAAAACAAGAGTCAATCATCCTTTCTAGAACCAGTGAAAGGATCACAAAATTAATACTCAGTTTCACAGTCCTCATATCATGCTTCCATACTGTAAGAAACTAAACATAATACAAACTCAGTTATTACTCATGTGATGTAAACTTTTAAGCTTTTGATCATTTGATCACTTAAGTACTTCCAAAAAATTTGCTGCTCTTTGTATTGGAGATGAGCTTACTAAACTAGGTTTCTCTTCCTGTGCACTTATAAACCAATAAAATCAATTTTAACCTTTTGTAAGAGATGGTCTTGAAATTTTAATTCAGCTCAATTCAGGAAGAGAATTTTCTGGATGATATGAAGTATACTGATTTATATTCTCAGAAAATATTTGACAAAGGAACCACAGCCAATTACTGTATGGTCACCTAAGGTATCTTGTAACCTAGTGCCATCCTAAGACTGTTTTTTCTGACACTGTTTTGGGTTTCACTTGAATAAGGAAATGGAGCTAAAGTTCTCCTTACTCTAAACAAGACTTCTGAGATTGAAAGCAAAACAAATCAATTCAAGAAGTGCACAAAACAGATCACCTCATTTGAACCAAACAGATGAGTGAGCCAAACAAGTTACTGATAATTTCTGTTCAGCCTTCTGAAGCTTAATCATGTAATTTTATCCTAATTACTAACATGCAAGTCCTTATCTTGAATCATTTTTTTCTTCTCAAAATGTTTTTCATCCAATTTCAGCAAAACGAATGGATATTTCTTTCCACAGTAACCCAGTGATAATTAAAAACTATGGATCACTTAAATCTGGGTTCCATATACCATATAAGGTTCCATATTCCAGCAAGGAAATAACAAACTTACTTCATTTTTCCCTTCATAATATTCTTTAGCTAACTACACCCAATCCACTCTACTTCCACAATAGTAACAGTAATACTGTGCTTATCATAAAATTTGATTTTAATTAAAGACTTCATAGTGAAAGAGATATCTTTTAAATGGTTTAAACAGGTCTTTTTTGTTTGCTCTTTAAAATTTAATAAACAGGCCTTTTTTTTTCCCCCCTCCCCACTTTGAGGAAACAGGACAGAATATGAATGACAAATCAGAGCACCAAAGAAATTAAGTCGAAACACAACTGCAGATCACAATTTAATTGAACTCTAGCTTTTCTTTAACTGCCCCAGAGAGGCTGAAATAACAATTGAATTTCAGAGTCTAACTTCCACCTAAACTGATAGCAAGTAACTCTTTGCAATATAAAAATTAAAGTTTCCCTAACTTTTAGTCTAGAAAGGCAAGCTATTGGTAAAGTTTAAATTTTGTTGTGATGAAAGAAATGCACATAGAAATTAACTGTGTTAGTCTGTTTATTTTCTAAAACTGTACATTTTAAGAAACTGCAGTGAATTGCTTTCAACAAGTATTATTACAGTGCTGAAACAAGTTAAGTCATCTAGTTCCAGTGCATATGTAAAAAATAGACTTAATGTATTTAACCATTTCTTCCCTTATCTATTCTAGATAATGCCAGAATAATACCCTACAAATACTTACAGCACAATCTCATACATTTTGTTCCTTAGTGCTGTACGGATGTATAGGGAGGACATCATTGCTGTACTAAAAGGATGTCCCATCACTGAGCTGATTGCATGGAATGGAACGTTGTAGCAAAGGACTATGAAAATCAATTTCCCTGACATAATACACAAAATGCACCAGCTGCTTAATCAGAGTTTTAGCCACTGACAGATTCTGAACTAGTCGTGTTCCCCTCGTCCCCCTAGAACAGAAACTGACTCAACCTAAGGGAAAACACCTGGGGAAAAGGGTAACTTTAGCACTTCACTGACATTCTGACATTCCTCAGATCCAGGTGCCACTGTTACAGGTGGGGGCATTCCTACAGGAGGATTACAAGTCTGACTTCAATGTACTCTGTTCTAAAGCACAGTTCTAGTCAACAATTCATTATTTACTGCAGTGAGAAAATAGCATAAAGTCTGTGGATGATACAGAAATGGAAGCTGTTCCTAATTCTTTAGGAAAAGGGATCAGAATTCAAAATGTTCTTAATAAACTGCAGATGACTTCTGAAACCAAGATACTGAATTAATAGCTATAAGTGCAAAATTCAGCATTTAAGAAGTGGGGAAGAAAAAATGAGGAATACTTACTAAGGAACAATAGAGCAAAAAAGAACTGATGGCTCTTCAGTAAACATGAGTCAATGTGATGCTGTATTTCTATGGTTTTATAATAAGGTGTCTTACCATGAGCTCATTTTCAAAAACTTTCAGTTTCCTTTTAAGCATGAGAAGGACAGAATTTCAAAAGGAATCAACACACTCAACAGTTCTTATTGAAGGGATCTGAATGCTGGATTTTTAAAAATTCTACCACTCACACACAGGTATACATGCATATATATGAAGAAAATCATATAAAGTTTTGCTGTAGAAAATGGCAAATACAGAATTACTTTTAGTTAACTACATGGCAGGATATAAATACAGGCAAAAATGAAAGAAGGTGGGGAGGATGACTACGAGACACTGGGAACCGTATACCTTAACATATGAAATAAATCTCTATCAAATCAGCAAGGAGGTCTCATTGAAAATACATGGACTTCCAATTTGCCTTATTAATGTCAAACTATTAGTAGAAAGTAGAGTAAAGGGCAGAGAAACCCACTGAGGAGAAATATTCAGATTCTCATCTCCAAACTCTTCACTTTTTTCCATCAGCCATCCAGGAATTTCCACTAATTATTGTTTTAGAGTTGTTCTTCTATCTCTTCTGCCTCTGTCATTCATACAGGGATAGGTCTCACACCATTTGGAATATATTTATTTTTTCAACTTATCTATGTATAGTATAGCTTCATCATTCACATAGTCCATTTTTCACTTCAGTCAGTCTACTAGTAACTATGTCTGGCTTGCATCCATTATTTTTCTTTTCTTTCTGCTGAACTGGAGGACAATCATAGGAGCCCTTTAGTTCTCTGCTCAATGCATGCAAGTGTCTTTCTATTCTGGAATTTTACTTCTGTTTTTTAGAGCAAATACCTGTTTGCATTATGCTTGACAATAAGACACAATGACTCACATCTGAAAGCCATACAATTCACAGATGAATCAGTCTTGCACAGCTGATGCTCTCATCTAATGAGAAAGGGCTGCTATTTTAACTCCTATTAAAAATAGCATATTCAACAAAAGAAGCTTCCCTAAAGCTGAACAAATAACTGATATTCTATCTGAAAATGTAGTTATTTTACAGTGCTCCTCATGAATCATTGCGCCAGATTTTCAGTTCCACCCCATTTATTCAGAATATTCTGTGTCCCAGCTAATGTCTCTCATCTGTGATTCACACTTCTTCATCATCACGTTATTTCTTAGGATTTGTTGCAAATGAATCATACCTCAGCTAACAAGACAAACAGCTGCAGAAGAAAGATTCTATGGTTATATCAGAGAGCTTAACACTGAAAAACATACTACAAACTTGTATCTACACTGAAAAGACCTGTAGCTCACCAAAAATATGAATTCAGCATTCAAGCTCAAGTCTTCCTGGATTTGTCTAAGACCCAGGGGCAGAATCCTGTCTCTTCATGAAATATTACAGGAATGTAAGATGTAGCCAGTATTCAAACACTGAACCAGGAGATAGCACTATTGAGGAAACCTATTTACATCAGTTTGGCTTTCAGAACTATTTTACCTAGCTACTACTTACCCACCCCATCCTTCAAAACACCAGAATCCCCAAATTTACTTTTAAGAGTTTCAAGACATCTACTCATTCCTTTCATTTTTATCTCTACCAAGAGGGGGATGGTCCAGCGAGGAAGTGATAGGAATGTGGCAAGGCAGAAGACATCATAGTAAATCCTTAATCCTAACAAGCCATGAGAAAACCTTGCGAACAATTCACTGAAGAGACTGAGGAGTGAAGAATGGCAATGTTCACGTACCTATGCAGCCTTTAGAACCTTACCCATTATTTAGAAACATTAATTTGTACAGTCAAAGTAAAAATCATCCCTGAACTACTTCCTTTCATCAACAAGAAACAGTAATAGGAACTTTCAATTCATCTTTAAAAAACAATAAAGAATAGCTCATTTGATGAAACAATAATTACACACATGCTTTGTTTAAAGCCACATGTTCATTTAAAGCCATATACAAGAGAGTTTGTTTATATTATCTTGTACTGACATCACGCATTTTACTCAGCTATAACAGCATTAACTTTCAAAGGTCAAGACTAACCAAGATTAAGATTCAGAATGCTTCCTGGAGTGGAAGTTCTTTCTTGCTTAGCAGAAATTGGTGTTGAAGCTTGAGGAGAGAAAGGTTTGGGGCTGCCTGACAAGCTCCCTGCTTGACCCGTTCTTGTTGGAGCTGGAGAAGCTGAAAAAGCACAAAATTAATAAAGACAGATTTAAAAATAATCAGAATAAAGCCATTTCCACTGGGACAAAACAGCTTTTAAACCCTGTAAAAGCAGGGAAAGGATTTATGTTTAATAATTTCAACTTCATATTATACCTCCATTATAAGTTACAATTATTGCTTTATTATTGGTTTAATAAAAAAGAAACTATACTGAAAATAGTATTATTGCAGCTGCTTTATCAGGGCAAATGTGTGTCTACCCTCAAAAACATTCTGTTTCAAGTTAGAGTTTCTAGTCTTCGAGATTTGGTTATTTTAAATTATTAATAAAGTCTTGACACTCTGAATTGGCACCTTTTTATTTCATTTCTATGGGTAAACATTAAAAAAATTAACCTTAGTTTCTAGATACTTTAACAGAGAATTAAAAGCACAATCACAGCAAGTTTAATGAGAACAGCTCAAGATCAGTGACCTAATCTCTCAGATAACGTAACAGGATATTCCTATATATACACACACAGTATAAGCAAAAGCCTATGCTTTAAGTTTTCAAAATATCCATGAAGTAATGCTTCAAAAACATTAATTTTCTGGGATCAGCCAGACAAAAAGAAGCACCTGTAGACAATCTGTTACCTAAAAAAAACCCCGCAAAAAACAAAAAAAAACACACCCTTTTTTCTGTTTAATCTCTGCCTAATGCTTTGAATATGTAATCTTAAACTCACTACTGAACTCCTGTTCCTTTTCAGCACATAAAAACACTGTCTATATATTTTCAGATTCCTAAAAGGCAGCAATATATGCTGTTTCAATAACTATTTCCAAATTATTTTCTTCCTTTCAGTCACTCAACAGATGTCAAAATCAATGGCATCTAAACACAATCATTCCTGTGGAACCATACGGCAGTGACACTACTTAATTTCTTTACAGCCAACAAGTAATTTCATTTAAATTTTACTCAGAACACACAGATTCCAGTGCTAGGGCAACTAAGTTTACACACAATGTAAGTATTACAGAAGTTCATGGTTTATAACAGTATTCAGGTAGAAATGCCAGGTGAGAAACTGAATGTTCTAGTTAACTAATCCAGCATTTCCATGTACTATGTGAAAGGGTCAGTAAGGCCTCACAAGAAGTTAGAAAAAATCCCCAGAAATACCATGATAGTCAAGAAGCCGAAGAATAGGGTAGTATCTACCATCTTCTTTTACCTTCATACAACAAAACAACTTTAATATGACTTTCTATGATTATGTCTTCTATTATAAAGAAATAATAATGTGGTATAATAAAAGCCCTACATTTTAGGACAAACAACATTATTTGGCAGCTATAGCTTATGCAGGAAAGCTGTTCACAAACATGTTCAGGATAATTTATATATAAAATCGTATAAATTGGAAGAGTTTCTCCTGGAGCCAGCAAAAAACTCAAATAATTGATGCAAGTCTAGAGAGTTTCTGAGATTTTCTTTACTTTGTTACAGGAAAATTTGGAAGATGAATTATTCCTATTGACTTGGTATTCTCTATGAGAAATCCACGTATTTTTTACATATTTAGATTTATTACAGTTACTGTGACATCACTTTCATAAGAGGGATACAAAGTTGTGAAGGCAAATTTCCTAGCACAAAATACTTCTGGTACCCAAAGTTAGTTTCATGTCTTATGATTTACTGGCTAGGAAGAGTAAGGTTCCTAAATGGCTACCTGTCAGGGCTAAAGCACACTCTTTTTGTTTTTTGCAGGGCTACTGTCCATCCTGATTTTCATGTTTGTCTGTCTGTTTTTAAGAAATTAAATAACACTAAATAATTTTAAATAACACTATAGAACAGAGGAATAAGCACGACAGTTTTATTTTATATATATATATATATATATATGTTTAACATTAGACTTGTCTATGTTTTGGCACTGATTTCTCTAGCTGCAATACTGATCTCAAAAGCAAAAATTAACTAAATCTCAAGCTTACTTTTCCTGGCCCCATTTCTCCCGTTCACGTGTGTCCATCAGTAAGTAATACAGGACTAAAAAACATCAAATAGTTTGAAAGAGTCTCCCTCACCTTCCACTGAGGTTACTTTAATATTAAGCTATCTAAAAACAAAAACTTGTAATAGGAAAAAAAAAAGAAAAAAGAGCTCCCTGAAGATTTATATAAATAAAAAGACAAAGCAAAGAAATATATCATGGCTTTTTCTAAACTTGATTCTTCTTTTGGGTTACAATTTCAAATATAGTAACACGAAATAAATTCTATGATGTTGTCCACATCAAACAAAAGTTTAATTTAGGAAAATTCTGCTCATTGTTGTGCAAGTTGAACTGATTTTTCCAGGCTCCAGATTTTTATATATATATTCATCTATCTTTTACTTGTAGTTTTTAAAAGTTTCCTCTATTCTTTCAGCTCTCAAGGTCAAGAAGTTTCTGCTTCCAAAAGGTTTCAATTTCCACTGAAATTTGACCTACTTACATGCCTGTATCTAAAAAAACTATTTGAAAAGAAACTCTGAAAAACTAGACCCTGCCAAAAGCTGCACCAAAACCATTGGTCACAACAGAAAATTTCAGTCCTTCAAAATCATGCAACATAGAAGTTGCAAAATCGTACATTTAGTCGAAACAATTATTTGCAATGAAACTATCTATTAGGCTGGGTTAAAAGTTTATCTTCAATTAATTTTAAAAGCATTATCAAAAAAACCCCTCAAACACAGTATTGTCTCTAAAAAAACACAAATCACAACAGATTGATGTAGCTTTCTTTACAAAGAAATCCTTTTATCCAAAACAGAAGTCTTATTAGCAGTCACATTAATGAATATATCACATCGTTTTTTTCACATACTGATGGTCACTATCTTATGGATGACAAACGTGAAGTCCCATTCAGATAAAGACGTTTGCCTGAACGTTACAAAATTAGCCAGCAGTTGATATGGCACTACACTGTAAGTCTGTGAAGTCCAAATTCTGTATTTGTTAGTCCTTTTTTTTCTCTTTACCCACTGTGCCTACTGCAACTGTAGTTTTACCATATTTTAGCACTTGGTACTAAATGGGGGAACACTGTGAGCAAATTAAGCTCATTGCCTTGAAAAATCGCTATCAAATTTTATATAGAATATTCCTAATCATTGCAATTCAAGCTTTTTAGTATCTATTTCCACCCTTCCTTTACTTTGACAGTTACAACTATTTCCTGCCATTTAAACTAAAGGTCTTTGGTCACCTTTCAAGATAATTTATTCCTTCTCAGTGCAACAGAAAGGACAGTTATTTCCTGTGTGTGAAACTGAAAGATAGGCTGGTCTTTTTTTCTGAAATTTCTTTGTAAAAGGATTAATAACTATATTGGTCTTTGAAAAATACAAACTAGTGCATTTACCAAATGCAGCCAGGTCCCCCCCACCCTTTTTTTTACCTGTATTTTTGTCAATAAAGTCCATGGATTCTTCACTCGCGCTAAAATGACTGGAAGTTGCTTTTTTCTCCGCATCCTGTTCAACATCAGATCCAGTGTGCACTGATGAGTTTGTACTCATTGGTGACCGTGGCATATCCGTCAGTGAAATCCTACGACCGGTACTACTGCTCAGCATAGGCTTGCTCATTAGAATCTTGGGTGATGCTGTCATATCAAAGTTCAGTTTGATTTTCTCTTGTTTGTCTGTCTTTGCAGTTCCAGCAGTTGGGTTTGCAGGGTCTAATAACATTTGGTATTGATTGTTGGGAGTATATGGTGTCCGGAAAGGTGCGTAGTTAAATACCCCAAACTTTCTACGAATGTTATCAACATAAACCTCCATCTCTTGCATTGCACTGTTGAAGATGCTTTTAGTCTTTTTCACAGAAAAAGGAATTTCTTTAGACATGAGGTAGCAATTATTTATTGGAACCCAGGCCCTATATATAAAACAGAAAGATAATCAAATTTAACACTGAGGATTTGACACTGGCAACTTTTCTGCACATACTGATTATTTTTATCCTAACCCTAAGGATAAGCACACATCAGATACTTTCAAAGGACCATGTCTACTTTCCTCTTCTTTTAATAATTCACTGCTTAGTCTTGGTAAATAAGTAAATTGCATGTCTTGGACTACCAGTAACTTATTTCTTCTACTCCAGTAACACATACAACATGAACGAACACTTGTCAAACATGACAAGATATTCCTAATGAAATATTCTGTATAACTGTAAGACCACCACTATTAAACAATCTTTCAAGGTATCATAGTTAGAAGAAAAACAGAAAAAGCAGATTAGAAAGCTAAGACCTCCTAAGCACATTCTTAAAAACATAAAGTTTTATTTTTACGCCCCACACTGGGGGATGAAACTCTGCAATATTAAGAAAATTTTTATCACTAAGTTTTTGACAGACTTCTTTATTTTTCAGCCAGAGTCTAAAATCTTGCCTTCCAAGATAAGAAAATTTCAGGAACTTTGACCTAAATATATCATGGCCATATACAATTTTAAAGTACATGTTTTAACAACTGTATAGATTCGTATTTTTGACTCAAGATAAATGAACTAGGACTCATTATGGCTACTCCATCTAAGCAGAGAGTTGACAAATACAGAAAATATGAACTCCTTCCTAGAGCAAAACTGGCACTTGCAACAAGGATTACATTTTCTACTTCTATTTCATTTTTAAAAAATACAATTCTTTATGGCCCAAAACCACAGTCACAGGAAATAACTTGTATATTGACTAAATATTTAAATATCTTTTTTATCATGTCTTAAAAAGTTTATTCTAAAAAAACAAACAAATAAAAAGACAGGTAAATTTAAGAATAAATAAATACAGTTTAATTGATATAAAATATGTAATTATGAGATCGTATGTTATAATACACATAATATATGTGTATTACTCTGGCAAAGATGTGATTTTTTTATTCTACAGAATTTATATAAGAAATTAAAACTACATATGCTAGAGTATTATACAGTTTATCAGGGTCAAGCTTCAAAAGACACGGCAGCAAAAACTCAGTACAGAATTATAACAATGATTTCTTAAGCACAGCCAAAGACATCCTTTGGTTAAATTCCCACCTGTCATGTTGGCCAAAGAAACGGGCGTCAACTTGCCCATCTTTATCCCTCAGTGCTTTAGCAGGCCAGAATGGAAAGCCTTTGAGTTTAGCCCAGACCAAAGGGTGAGGATTGCTCTAGAGGAAGAGGCAAACAACAGTAAGAAAATACAAGTAGTTTTACCTTCAAAATCAGGTACACAGCATGACTTTTAAAAATTGTGTGTATTACTTGGATTCAATCAAGACTCAACACATGCAAGGCATTTGCCAAATATATCATTTTAATATATACATGATATATACAAAGAGAGAAAAAAAGAAATTAAAAAATTACACATAAATTCTTAAGTATCTTAAATAAACACATCCTAATAGCACTTTTAATTTATTTTTACTTAGTCCCTTCCAAATATTTGCTTAATATAACCTAAATCAGGCTTAATCTTTCAAAATCTCTTATTTCCACTTAGAATACAAAATGATTTGATGAATTACACACTTCTGCTACAGAATCTTAAGAAGCCTTTCCAAGTCTGGTACATTTTTAAAATCAACTAACCTATTAATAGGTCATAAAACAGAACGAAGTCTAAATTCTCAGATCCAAATCTATAGAAACACACATTCATGTTTCAAAAACCTTATCCTAAGTACCACCTACAAACATGAGTAGATATCTTATATTCGATGACAGGGAAACTGACAACTGGTTGTTGACATCCTCTGCGAATAGTTATTTCTGACCGAACCAATCACTTTGGGAAAGCCGAGCAGTCTGAGAGCTAAACATGTTGAGATGATCTTCTGACTCCGCGAAGTGAACAACCGGCAGGCCACCAAGCCACCACAAGCCACTTTGTAAACTAGAGCAGCTTCCCTTGACTCAATAACCACTTCAGATTTAAAACAATGGAGGGATAAGAAGTGGGAGTCAAGTATAAGTTTTAGTTTAATATATTAACTAGACGACCATAAACTTTAACTTACACAAGGCTCACAAAACCAATTCTCTCGTTTTTGGCAAGCAGCTAAATAACATTCCGGACATACTTCAATTTCATTCATCTAAAAAGAAAAAGCAGTTATTGAAGAGCTTAAACACAAACAAAGGTATGATCAGTATGATCAGTATTATGGTAGCCTGTCCAGATTACTAACATCAATACTCTGCAAATTCATGGCCATAAATTAACCTGTACAGAGTTTTACTTCCTGCAAAATCAGAGTTTTCAGTGACACTGATCTTTTTCTATACAAGGTGCACATTCCAGTTAATCAGTCACATTTTTACATCCTTCTTCAGACTATACTCTGCCATTTATTCCAGTAGTAAAATACATCCTTACTTTCACATTGTATTTATTCCAATAACAAAAATATCACCTCACTGTGGGCATTTAATTTCATAAAAATTTGTGCAGAATCAAAAATACTTTATTCCTTATACTCATATTACATAAATTAGTTAAGAAATTGAGTTCTAATTATATATTTAATTTCTACTATTAAAATTTGATATTGTCTCATAAATTATGTGAATCATGGCTATTTGTGTGTCAGCTGGGAGTCAGGAAAGCATTTGGCATAAATAGAGTCAAATCATCAGATAAATCATATCAATGAAATATAGGTCAAAAATGCTACCCTTAGAATAGCAATTTGGGGGTAATACAAAATATTATGGATTATCACTGAAATAAAATCAGTGCAAATGATCAGTTAAAAATGGATGCAGTCATTTTTGTATTCAATAACAGGACTTGCATACTGTTATAGCAAATGAAACTCCAAAAATGCATCTATGAACTGCAAGAACTGAGTCTCTTTTTCCAGCTCCAAATATTCATCTAGAAGGCAGGCATACTGCTGAAGTATCCATGTCTCCCTTCTTTTTTCTCCTCACTGAAATTCTGAATTACACATAGCGACTATTCTAATGAAAGACACATTAACAACGCCCTTGCCAAAATCATTCTGAAGGCATCCATGGGTATGCATATCTAAGTATAAGAAAGACTATACAAATTGTATTTATATAATACATATGATACAAAGCATATAATATTTCACTCAAATATCTGAAATAGAATTAATGATTTAAAAATACAGACAGAATAGTTAACTGAGATACACAGACCTCATGCTCACAGATTTTGATGATGACTTTTGCTGTTTGTGTCAATTTGTGATTTCCTGGGGGAGCAATAAAAAAATGCTTTAATCAAAAAATTGTTATGTTAAAATTATAATAAAACAAGATTTTGTTCAAAAAGAAATTTAGATTAACAGAGAACATCTGAAAAGACAATTTAAAACAACTATATATAGAACTATATATAAATATATCGTGTGGTAGGTCCATCCACACGAGCATAACACACAGTAACTGCTCTCTAAATGTTACTTATCAAGTCTGTTGCAGCCTGCCCACCATTCATATACTCTTCTAAAGTGACCAGTATGTTGTTGTCATTCATTTCCTCAGTTAAGTTTCCTATAAAGTACTGCACCATGCAAAATACACAATAACACATACTTTCTATTTGAAAATTGTTAAGGTAGAATGAGCAAGTAAAAGCACGGGCAACATTTGGTCCTAAAGATATATGTAAGCCAGTTGTTAAAAAATTCATTTGTGCCGAGGAACTACAGTAATTAACAGGAAGATAATTTCAACCAACTGGAAATCTACAAATTGCTCTATGATTATATTCATTCTGAAATTTTATATTCCAGGAAATAAATGCATATCAATATTTACCCCCATTGTAAATAATGCAGTTGTGCAAAATCCATTTGGCATCAGCCAAAAATGCTTCAGTGCAACCGTACATTTTCTTTTTAACATTCTGGAAAGAAAAAATCAATATATCAGTGACATCTTCCTGAAGAGCTTTTCTTATCAATTATACTATTGACAGGATTACTTATGTTAGGTAAGACTTATGATTCTAAATACTGAGGAATCTGTCAAATTCAGCACACCTTTTGACTATCCCAAAACTATATGAATTGTCTAAATGAATTCCAAATAATATGTTATTTAAGTCAGTATCTTAAACTTTTGAAAAAAAAATTAATTTCTTGAAGCAGTATTCCACTCGATGTCTCTGTAGAAAACTAAGTACCTGATTTCTTCTACTGTGGTATTACTGCTTCTCAGCATTTGTATTTTTTTAACTTTTCCAAGACCTAGACAAAATTATAGGCCATATTATATATGACAGTAGGCTTGATTTACCAGTCTACCCACTGGGTAAAGTAGCTTCAAGTAGATAAAATCAATACAGTTGGCTATACCTTTATACCATAAAGGCTTCAGACTTCATCCTCCATTGTAAAGATAGGGAGAAGGAAAACTCTTGGTATCTCCTCACCTTTTCACTAGGTCCTAGCAGAACAAAACTCTGCAATGCTCTGCTCTTCATTAAAGCAGTTGAAAATGGAGAACTTTTTCATAATTTGAAACTTTTAACATATTATTGGACTGAAAAACTGAATTCCTACAGGTCAACCTCTTGACTATTTCCCTTTTCTCCCACACCTCCGGGCACAATGGAGATTACAATTTATTTGCTGAATGATCAGTAAATAATCAGTCTGGGATGGTCCCTGCATACACACACACAAATGCTTCTAAGACAAATTAATGGAACAATGATCCATTAAAAGCAAGTAAACATCACCGTCATATGTAAACTCTGGTTAATGAAGTTTCCCCACATAAGGATTACAGGAATCAGATGGATTTACACAGGTGGACATAATCAGTGTAAAATTTGTTTATTCTCATACTATTTTTACTGAGCATTTGCTGCCAGTTCAAACAAAATCATGGACTCGCTCAGTTAGCAAACAATTATTTTTAAGCCATAATGGGACTAACATTTGCAATAACAAAAACCAGTATCAAAATAATTACAAGCAATATCTCTCCCCTTCCCACCAAACATCCCAGAAATCTTCACTGCAGCAATTAAATTCAAAGAACCTCTCTTCTTTTGCTTCATACTAACCTTTTCTAACGTACAAAGGTCCATTGGATGAAAGATATATTCTGCATAATCTGGGTGCTGATCCAGTGAAACTGGCTTTTGAAATGGCTCTGTCTGTTTGAAAAAAAAAAAACAAACAAAATTAAAAATAAGCAAACTGTTTATTAAAACTGAACTGTTTCACCAACCATGTGCTAGTGATTCTTTTTCTAATACTACTTCCAAATGGGGTGTCAGAGAAAATTCTTCGAAGGTAATTAAAAAATTTAGTAAAAAAGAGGAAAAAACGCAGGCAGAAAAAGAGGAAATAAATGGTCTAATTTCACTGATTTTTATATATGCTGAATGTAAAGAATTACAAAGTTGGATTTTTCTAAGATGACTTGGTGGGGAGGTAGTATCAAATCAACAAATAGTTGAAGATGGAAGCAACTTCTGCAGATCATTTGGTCCAATCTCCCTACCCCAGCTGGGTCAGAGCAGGTTTTCCAGGACTTTATTCAGTTGTATTTTGAGTATCTCCAAGAACGGAGATTTCACAACCTCTCTGGACCAGTGTTCAGCCACCTGCAGTAGAGTTCAACACCAGCGACGAAGTGTTCTCTTATTCTCAGATGGAATTTTTTCTGTTTCAGTTTGTACCCACTGCCTCTTGTCCTGTCGCTGGGCACCTCAAGTTCCTCTGTCTTCTTTACACTTTCCCCTTAGATATTTACAAACACTGGTAAGCTCCCCTGAACCTTCTCTTCACCAGGCTAAATAGTTTCAGCTCTCTCAGCCTCTCCTAATATGACAGATGCTTCAGTTCCTTAATCATCTTTGTGGCTCTAGGAGGACTTGAAAGATTTTTGCAGAAAGAAAGCACCTTTTAAAATCTCCTATTAACTAGGCTCACAATATCTCTTTTTTTCAGACTCTCATTAGAATCCTAACTTTCATAACAATTGTGGTTTGGCAATACAAACACATGCAAATGTTTATCAATGGGGCTCCAGATTTTATTTGCTAATGTAGGTGAATTGCAGTTTTCTGAAGATAATCAATTAAAATACTCCGGTAACAGCAGGTTATTAGTTAAGTGCCTAAAGGGCAAAAAATTTCAATAGCGTTCATTAAATGTTATCTTTCTAATTGCATTTTCAAAACACCTTGATTGGGAATTCAATATAAACTAACACTGACACTTTGCTTCTGAAAAACAGCACTTAAAATTTCTAATGGCTCATTCTAATAGCACAGTATTTACCACTTCAGAGTAAAAGAATTCCAAGACCCAAAATTTGTCAGTACTTAAGAGTATACTTCCCCAAAACCCCTACTATTGTTCTGCTAAAATACTTATCATAGAGAGATCAGAATTGCAAAGAGTCTGCGAGTCTTCACATCTGGTTTCTCCCTACACACACATCTTTTGCTTAGTAGGTAGAAATGCTGCTTTTGCTCCCCTAACTTGAGCAAGAAGGCAAGTTGATAGGAGTTAAGAGAACACTTGACACTTCATCACAAGAACCTCTTTCTTTGATTTACCTTTTTCTTCACACATGAAAACTAGACAAAGCTTCCACAGTGAAGAATGGGGGAAGGGAACAGTTGAAATGTACAGGCATGGTGATTTGAGGAATAAATCTAAGACAGATATGAGGAGAAAGGTAAAAGTCAGATGAAGAGCTTAAGCCAATTTTGCCTACGTAATAAAAATTCATAATTAGCAGCTTTATATTGCATGAAAGCTGATGGCACAGGTCTTCAGCATATCAAGGATAATTTCTACAGTTTCATAAGTATATTCTACTTCTCAAGTGTATCATAACTTCTCTGATAAGCACAACTTCTACTGACAAACAGAAGCTAGGTTTTCAGCTTGTATAACCAATACTACAGCAAAGTCTGTGCCTAATCTTCCTGCCCATGTAACCAGATTGGCAAGAGATCCTGCCTTTTTGTTCCCCTGATGCTATGTCAACAGCTCCTTGTATCAGAAAGATGGCCTTGTCCATTTTTGGTGAATGAGAGAAAACAAAGTCCCACTGGAAAGGCACATTGTATTTTCATTAGACTTACTATTTATTTAAGTCCTTCTTCAGTTGCTCAGTTAATTCCAATACCTTGTATAGGAACACTACATGAAAAGATCTCAACTTCTGTTGCCTAGGATGCACACTGACATTATTACAGACTTCCTAACCACAAGCAGATTACTTAATCTCTCAGTGTCAGGTTTTCCAATCAGAAAAGGAAAGGACATATAAGAACATCTAAGAACCATCTACATTGTGAGGACAAATCTGTTCATTCTTTAACATAGACAGACACTATTTGGAATTTCAGGGGAAGAGTGCAAGTAGAACAAATAAGCAGAAGAGCCATACTGCTGCTACAAAGATGAGCCAAACTGGATCATAAACATTCTCCATAAATTGCATCAGAAAACTACATTTTAAATACACTCTAATTCAATACATATAGTCTAAACTAATCTGTCTGTACTGGACAGGTGGCAGACAACACAGCCCAACAATTACAATCTGATAAAGTAACCTAGGATGATGACAGAGCAAAATCCAGTATCATGACGTTCAAATGTAAAATAAATAAATAAATAAGATCCTTACCCCTGGCTGTTTCATTTTCTGTAGTGCAAACTTCAGTAAATATGATAGCTGTTCAATGGTGAGCATTGTCATAGCTTTACTCTGTGTTTCTATGCATTCTGCTACAGTGATTTTCTAAAAATTAAGATTACAAAATATTTTATTAGTAAACCTTTCTAGGTGAATTCTTCTCCATTAAAACATTTCAGCATTATTCAAATGGAAGATAGTAACTATCTCATAAGAAACCCAACATTTCTGATGATGCAGCATAAGTTCTTCAGATACGTGTTTTATTCCATTTTAATTCAGGTTATGTCAACAAAAGCAATGTAATTAAGCAATGTTATTTTCACTGAAGATGTTACGATGCTAAGTACTCTTTCCCAAAGAATCACTCAAGATGAATAGTTAAATTCTTCCTTAGTCCTACAGAAACAAATAGTAGTATTACCCATTTGTCTAGGTGGATCATACAGTGCAAATTTTTTGTGCACTGCTGCAGAGCTGATCAGCCCACTAGTAAAAGCATAAAGTAAACTATTCAAAACTGTAGAATGTTTTCAGAATTAGAGGTGCCTGATGAAAAGATGACCTTCTGGAATGGCGCCTTCTCTAGAGATGGGAACAAAAAGGAGTGTGAAGATTCACGGTAAGAAGGCAAACACAATCCAGGCAGACATGCACACACACACACGCATGTGCACACAAAACAGGGAGGCAGCAATAGATATCTCCTTTCTTGCACAAAGCATTTTGGTTCCTTTCCCAAAAGACAATTATAAGAATAAATTAGAAAAATCTAGGAGTTTTAAAAGCTGCTTAAATCTCATGAACAAAAAAAGAAATCCATTCCTTATATCCAACTAACCTCACATTCTGGGCAAAACCAATCCCCCTCTGGTTCCGCTGTCAGTTTCAGACACTTAGCATGATAAACCCGAGGACAGAGTTCACAGCAGAGGACTTGGCCTTCCCG
Organism: Rhea pennata; assembly: GCF_028389875.1. Lineage (NCBI taxonomy): Eukaryota > Metazoa > Chordata > Aves > Rheiformes > Rheidae > Rhea > Rhea pennata. The sequence continues at coordinate 8,130,982 of NC_084678.1, forward strand.
ATGACAAACCCAGCAATAGAAATCATTCCGTCCATCCTGTGGTACAACATCAACAGGGTCTGTGGTGAGTGGCTGCTTCATATAGTAAAACGGACCATGTCTTAGTTCTGACTGAAATGTAGGCAAGAAAAACAGGTTTGGTTTCAAAACAAATTTGCATTTTTCAAATAATAATATTCATAATATATAAACAAAAAGCAGTTTACAGAGCTTAATTAAAATTTACGTAGGTACAGTATCTTATTTATTTCACAAAATCATTCATGAAGAGGTTCATTTCATATTCAGGTGCCAAATGCTGGCTTAAATTCAAGACTGAAAATAACTTTATGGCAAGTGAGGGGATCAAATGCACAACATGTAAATCAAACTAAAAAAAAAAAAAAAAAAGATGATGATTTTATATTCAAGGAAAGAGTAGCATTTAGAGGCTATAGGTCTCAACAGTCTTAATTCCATACAGCTTACAAGTTAAATATTGCAAGATATTTTGTGGTGGCTAAACATGTGATAACTGAAGAACTCGTAACTCAGTCCTCAAACAAGAAGTTGAACACTTTACAAATCTGATCTAAACTGCAGTAGTTTACAACATTGTACAATAGGCAAGTGCTGATTTTGGATAATAAGGCAATTTGTAAACTAGGATAACACAGAAGCAGATTAACATCCTGTTCTGCCACCTCTGCCACAAAAATAGGAACCCTTAGAGAGATTTAATCGACATGCAAATGTATACCAGAATTTAAGACTCTAAACTTCCACAGCTTTGCCTGCACCAGGAAACAGCATTAACTTTGAAAAATTACACAAACTGGTCTCTCAAATGAGTCCAAAACTGTTCAAAAAAAAAAAAAAGAAGCAGACAAGCACAAGCCAAAAGGGGTCACCAGATATGTAAAGTTCATTAGATCAAATTTGAAGAGCTGCTAATATTTTTTGGAAAACTGTGTATGTGAGTGGGAGGGAACAACATAATATTTATAATTTACAAGGGAATTTTATTTTCTGTTTGGTATTAATGATAGAGATGGTCTGCTGAGGAAGGAAAAGTGGGAAAATCCTGAGCTTTAGGATTTTAATTTTTTGTTTGATATAAAACCATATGCTCATGACATTACTTGTAACTACTGAACTGGCTGCTTACAGTTTGCAGAACTATTTTGTTTTGTTCACTGGTGATTTTGCATGCTTCCTACATCATTTATGCATTTGCAGGCTCTTAGACCCTTGAGCTGTTACATGCCCATATGACTCCAGAGAATAAAGCAACTATATGCATGTTCTGTACCTTTGCAGCATCTTGTACAAAATCAGTCACACAGGACATAAACTAAAGTCACCAGAAACTACCATTCTACCAGCTTAAACTGTGATTATTTTATGTATTTAAAGTTACAAAGGAAACTACCATTCTACCAGCTTAAACTGTGATTATTTTACGTATTTAAAGTTACAAAGGACAAGACCTTTCAGAAGGAAGGTTCTGTGAGAACCTGTGGAATAAGATGGATGGCATTAGGCCTTACCCACATTTAAATATGTTACTATTCCAATCATTAAAATCTAGATACAAAGGCATAGGTAAACCTGAAGTAGAGAATGGAAAGTTGCAATTTACAGTGAAGCAGCATGTTTTGTTTGCAGTTATATGCACCACAGGTGTGAAACCAATTATCTCAGTAGGGTATACTTGGAGATGCAGCTATGGGGCGTTGTCCTCAACCACAGACAAAGCAAATTACTGTAAGAATTTAATACGTACTGCAGACAAAGCAAATTACTAAGAGATTTTAATATGTATTCTGACTTTGATATGGGTATAAGCAGGAAACCCACATGATTACTAAAAATCAAAGATCTTGTTTTAAAACAAATATTCTGTAAATCCATTACACAGAAATGAGCATCATTATTTCTAAATAGACTAGAAGTCCATATTTCCTAGAAGATGGGAGGAATTGATTTTCTATTTGAGGATGCTCACATCTTTTAGACATCTATCACCTTAATTCATCTGAGACATGTTTAAGGACAAAACAAAGGGTTAGAAATGAGACTCAAGGCAGACATAAACAACAAAACTAAAGGACTAAAAATGAATCACTCAATCACTAACTTGAAAGTTAGGAAAGGAAAGCTTTTCCCCCCCTCAACATTTTCACAACTATCCACTTCAAGCTAAAATAGGTGGTAGCTTGTTTTTAAGTCTTTAATAAAGTCAGTATGACCTTTATAACAACACAGAAAACTGAAGAAAAACACAACAATATTGTAGTATTATTTTGGGGAAAGAAAGTTACTACTTTTATTCTGTTCAAATTAATACTGAAGCAAGGTAGGAAAACAAGCTGCCAACTTCAAATACATGATAACTGACCAATTAAAAGTCAGATTTTCCTGACTTTTTAACCTGTCTTAGCTAAATTCTTCAATCAATAACTTCACTTGTTAAATATTTTAAATACCTGTTGGTACCATTCTGAAGATCTGTTACTGCATCCATAACATGTAATACAAAGCATCATGCAACTCTAATTTTAGTTGACTGTTTCTTGAAATACTCTAAGGTGAAACTTTTTAGTGATGTTGATGTTTTAGTGACCCACCCCAAAATGGATTCATTGGCCAATCAGAATCACAGCTAACAGCTACATTACACCTGAAACCTAGCTTGACAGCAAAGCAAGTAACTCTATGCTTAGCTCACATCTGCTCAGCAGTAAAAGAACCTCTTATACACCAGTCTATCTTAGACTTTATAGCAACTTCTACTACCACAAAGAGCAGCGTTTTGTACCTGTTTTAGAAACAATTATCTCCAAGCATGCCCATTTCATATTGGCTAGACATGCAAGATGATTTGTGAATCAAAGCTAGATAAACAAAACACAATATGTTTTATTGCTAACTTCGATAAATAAAGAAAAATAAATCAGTCTGCTTCTTTTTGTCATGAGATATACGATTTCGATCTGTCCTATACAATTTCAAATCTGAGATATTTGGGAAACAGAAAAGGATTTACTGAGGGGAATGTATTAAATTTCAATACTTCCAACTGTGCTTTTGCATGTTTTTAAATGCACAAATAAACACTAGAAATTTGCCCCAAGATTCAAAAAGCACTGTTCATATAACTGTCTCTACACTGCACAGTTAGAAGCTCAGACTTTCAGCAGAGCAAACCTCCCCTCCCAGTAAATGTCCAGGATGTGGAGGAGTTTATACAGCCTGCAGTAAAATCCATGCCCATTGAACTAGCTCACTACACCTACTATTACTAGACCTCTCAATTACCCTTAAATAGAACACTCTTGACACTGAAAGTTCTGTGGCCACGCCTGATCTATTCACAGTCTTTGTTCTTGAATAACCACAGTAATCAGGAATCTCATTTTCTTTTTTTTAATCAGTGCAATTGTACCCAAATAACATTTCACATGGAAGCTATTTTACTGGGAGTAGGTTCCTTAAACTCAGAGAACTTAACCCTGTGTTTATATGACACTTGCAAAATGCATTGTTTTAGCACACAGAAGTGCTTCAAACACAAAGGCATGTCATCTGCAAATCAGACTAAAAACAGTTTCAGTAGTGCTAAAGATTGCTTTGTATGCAACCACTTTCAGGATGACCCAGAGGCTTTACAGCATATGAATTCAACACAGTTCATAAAATCTTTTCACTTTCATCATACAATGAATCAGCAATTTTCAAAGTCTTCTGGAGTCAACCTCTTCTAAGAGCTAAAACAAATGCTACAAATTCAGTATTCAGAGCATGTCAAACACAGTGTTTTCACTCTTTATGTCTGAAACAAAACCACTAGAATCATAGAATCAGTAAGGTTGGAAGGGGCCTCTGGAGATTATCTAGTCCAACCTCCCTGCTCAGCAGGGTCACCTAGAGCATGTTAGACATATCTTTCTTAATCTGGGATATCATATCCTGGTGAATGTTTCCTTATTAATAATTTTAATTAATAATATATATTAAAAAAGCAAATTTGTATATATATTCCTTAATAATCCCTTTGGCCAAAATTCCTTTTACTGGTGAAAGGTATTTTATCAGCTTTACGAAATAAATAAAAGAGACACAGGTGCTCTTTCTCATATAGAACTAAAAAGCCCCCAAAGACAAAAAGAACAAAGTAATGTCAACTCCTACAGCCACTACATTCAAGAGTACAGATTTCTTACAATACAAATATGGATCTTATTAAAGAGAAAAGAGCTCCTGATCAGCTATCTCTATATTCTTCATTACTACCTATCCTAGCACATCAAGACTAGGACTTCCTTTACCTGCTCTTTGTTATTAATGTTCAATAGACCAGGTTTCTTTTTCTTTTTTATAGGGCTTGTTGATGCATCCTGTGGGGAGTGGCCATTGGAGGAATGTGGAGGGCTGGGAAACTTCCTTTTTTGTGCTGTGCGTTCAGCAGAGCCAGGATCTGTAACAAATACAAACAATGTAATTAAAAAGTTCATAAACCAATTCATAAATTACGTAACGAAAAAGTCGTTCACTCAAAGTTATAGTTTGTCGTTCATACTCCTTCACTGAGCAGACTAAAAATTCTCAGTTACTTTTTACCCAGTCACAAAACTGGAAGCAGAGAGTTGGCTATGCAATGCTACACCTCCTGTTACAGAAATTCTCTACATTCAGATGAAGTATTTTTTATTTCCCCAAGTAATCTCATCTTAAGTTTTAGTACTTTTAAAAACATATCAACAATTAAATTCTGTAGTTTAGCAGAGTACTGTTCCATGCCAACTTACACCCTTTAAAAGCAAAAAACCCCACAATATTAATAATCCTGGACAGCTTCAGCTCGTGCATTTTGGAACCTAGGGAACAGAAGTTAAATACTTGGTAAGTGATGAGGTCAGACTTTCATTCCCTGTATTTAAATAAATCTACTGATATGTTAATAGAAAAACTGCAACTGTCCTATACTCTGAAAATAAATATTCTACGTCAGATATTCAGCCATTTGTAGTGCCTGCTTATTGGATGGTAAAATGACAAAATTAAAATTAAGATCACATGACTTCCACACAAGTAGTAACTTCGACAGCTAGACAGAGTAACAAACTAAGTAAAGTAACTTTTCAATGTCCCTCACAGTCAGAGCTCTTACCCACATCAAGCAGCAAACTGAAGGAGTTTGTTAAGTCACAGCTTCCATCTATGCTACAAATTACTATTTGTTACTAAGTAACAAAGCTGGCAGACGGAACATGTGCTTCTGCTCAGTTGCTCCATCATAATCTGGCATCTTAGTGCAAACTTATTAGGGGGTTTAAACACCCCCCCCCCCCACACACACACACACACACAGATTTAAGTAGCCTTGGTGCGTGCATATATTGCCTTCTGCTGTTTGGTCATAGGAGCACCATCCTGTAGCAGAGAAGCAGGCAGAGTGCTGGATTTGTCTACATCTGAAATCACCAGAGCTGAACTTGTCAGAGCTCATCTGCCACATCTCTAAGCAGCACATTTATTACTGAGTTTAAGAACCCCAGTTAAGAACTGCTCCTAACCACCAGATCAAGTTCCTGAAAAGTTCATGCTGCAGAAGGTCACTTTCAAGTGACTCTGAACCGTGTTCTATGAAACTCACACAAAATTTAAGAAATTAAGACACAGCTCCATCAGTTTGTCCCAATGAACATCTATTATGTTCATCTTCACATCTGCTTCACTCCTCCAGTTATGCTAAATATTGAGTTCTTTTCGGATTTTGAATCCATCTTTATTTTTATTTGATCACTATCTTGTTTTCATTAGAATACTTAGGAAGAATTACTTACAGGCTTAGAAGATTTAATACATTTTAAAAAGTCACCCTAGGTAAAAACATGAGCATATGCAACTTCATTTCCTCAGAACAAAATTTAAATGATTCCTAATAAATATGGAAAGTTCAGCTCAATTACAATTAACTTACTAACATTTTTCAAAAGAAACAAGTATACAATCAGCTGCAACAGAGGATCAGAGATCTGTGAAACAATCTTGATGAAACAAAAGTGAAAACTGTTCATCAGACTTTTAGATTTGTTTAGCTTTTCCTTAAACTTGTCATACATACTAATTAAAACGATAGATAAGACCCTTTGGTGGCAGAAGTCATCGCTAACAAAGTGACACAACTGAATCTTTCCCAAAGTCATTCTCATGTTTTCAATCTCCTATTCACTTGTGCTATTGCAAATGTTTTCATGGCTGTGCAGTGACAAGTGATTAATAAATTTGCCTGAAAAATAACTTCTGAGTAATTTTTTTCCACAATTCACTGCACAGCCACACAAATACTCATATTGGCATCAGTGAAGAAGTTATGCAAGCAGCAAAGACAAGAAATGACACTTCAGAGGGTAATATCACTTCGAAGGTTTTTGTCAAATGACAGCTTTTGACAGCTGTTATAAAGAAGTCAAAGTCAATCAAACTGCTGGTTGCCATGCTTCAATATACCCGCTCTCCTGGATCTCCCTTTCAGGGCTCACTGAACCATAGCCTGAGTTGTATCAGGTAGCCAAGTCACCAAAATTCATTGAAACACTTCACCTAAAGTCTTCAATGAGCATCACAGCTAGAAGAAAAACAGACTAACTCTATCAGCTTCTCAGGGGGTCTAAGAATGCATGTCTATTATCAATAGTTCTAAATTCATTATAAAAACGTCTACTGAAAACTACTGAAAATTCCCTGTATGGAAAAATACTGAAAATCATGGAACTAAACCATTTCACATAGGCAGCAGACAAACATCTTTTCTCCACAAATACCTCCCAACCAGACTTTAACTATTTATTAAGGTAATTTTGTTGAGCTACAAGACAAGCTCCAGCTTTCTTCCATCCTCCCCCAAAAGTACTTACTATAATTTTATTACAAAACCTCCACAGATGCCAAAAAGCTGCAATATAGTATTGAATACGTGCAGATAATAAAGGTAATATTTTTCTCTCATAATTCTTTGTATCTTACTTTATCCCCAAATGACACCATCCTCATTTGCATCTTCCATTTATCCCTGTGTGAGGGAGATGCACATGCGTTCTACATCCACAGGGCCAAAAACTGAATTATGCTTTTATCATCTTAATCATATCAGGCGGTTAATATTCCCAGCCTTCTACTCCACCTGTAGCAGATGTCCTGGAACTGCGGCAATTTTTAGCCCAGGCTACCAATTAAAGTTGGGCTGAAAACTGAGGCAGCCTAGATGCTCATTTAGAAGAGAATCAGATGTCTGTCTTAGAAGCAACAACACTCACTAGAGAAGCTGGCAGATGGTTTGAGGGGGTAACACTTCAGGCAGCTGATTTTAATCCACTGCCACATGTTTGTCAGGGCCCTCTGTAAGCCAGACTAGTCAAGAGTCCCATCTCCTCCCAGATTTCATTCATCTCAGGTAACACGTGTTCCTCATTGCCTGTATTAATCCCTAGTACCTTCAGGAGTCTTTACAGAGGTACCCAAATTTGAACAGCTGTCACCCTAGTCTGCCTGTATAGCCATTAGCAAGAGAGAGGTGTAGGCAGAGCATAATTTACATCTTCAGGATCTCCAGACTTACCTCCTGTTGTTCTGGCAGTTAAGGGCAAGTATGCTCCCAACTTAGGTGCTTCAGTCAGAAAACCGAGGTTATGTGGACTGAATATAGGTCAGTGAGTTTATACCCATGAGCCTGTACCAGTGCAAGAGGAAAAGCCTGGAGTAGCTTGTCAGAACAAATCCAATATAATTCACTTCTACAACACAGCAAAAACCTACATGGCAAAGCCGCAGATATCAAGTAATGTGCCCTCTGACACTTTCTCTTTAGACATTCTTAAGAGTGAGCTAGAACACCACAGTTATGCTGAAAACTGTACTCAGAATAGTCTTCTGTCAAACTGAAAAGTTACTAGCATTCAAAATAAGATAATATGTCACATGGTATCAATCTTAGAAGTGTCTTCTTTGTGTCTGTAGGCACAAAGAAGAACTGGATTAGATTTCCACAGGATTTCTGTGTTTTATGCATATGCAGATGGGAAACTCAGCAAGAAGTAGAAAATTGTCTGGAATAATTGTCTGCACAAATGGAGACAAGATCAACAAGCAGAGCACATATCTCTGATTAAAAAAAAAATCTGAGACAATAGAAGAGCAATAACTGACTATAAAACAGTGATTTTATTGTGTTGTGAAAAAGGGTTAAATGACACTGATGTAAAAAGAAGAGTGAAAAATATGATGTAATCTTAATGTTAACCTTGAAATGCTTGCTTATATGCTTAAGTTTATTGAAAATAACATATTATTTGTTTAAAGAGTCAGACTGAGTGGAGAAAACAAAGCAATGCCAATCTACAGACACCCATGATGCCACACAATTACTAACATAGCAAAACTTAAAAATACGCTCAGAAAACGAAGTATCTAATTCTATTCATGGTGCGAGCTCAAGAAGTGATCCAAAAGGATATTTCTAGACTAACTATATTTCTTGATCAACTGCATAGGATATTCTACATATTTGCTCCCAAGCATGTGAAAGATAGAAAAGGTGTAGTGCAAGACCTTCCTTTTGTGCAAGAAGCTGTACTGGTCTTCAGTGAGCTGCGAAAACACCGATCTTATCTATTATAGCTAATAATACATTCTTTTCAGAGGGGACTAGCTGCATGAAAAATGTAATTCTTACCTAATCAGCTGTGAACAATATCAATTTTTTAATTCCTGGAGCTTTTAGCTTATTTCCTCCCCTAAAATACAGGTCTGCATAGGAAAGAGCAATGATTTTGATTTCTTTCTATGCAATGCTAGAGAAGATTTAGTGCTACGTGATGATTTCTGATTGATCAAAAGCATGGTAACATACATCTAGCTAATGACTAAGAATCAAAAAATCATAAATATGAAAATATCACTGGAAAACATTACTGAAAGCCACATAAAAAAAGATAAAACTTAAGTGTGGGAGGGAGAAATTTAGGAGCACTTGTCCATCTTCAATTTTTTTTCATCCAAAATATCTGCACTAGGTTAACTAAACAAGTAATTTTGGTAGTACTGGTAAAAATACCTGCCACTAGAGTTATGTAGGCACAGCTATTTCAACAGTTTTGCATACTAGAAGCTTAGTATTGTCCATCAGAAACTTTTCTGATGACACATCATAAAATCTTAAAATTTTTCATGTTTTAAGTTATTTTTTGACACTCCTCCCTCTCCCTCACTATACTTGTAGCTAAGATCTAGAATCAGCTATGTTCTGTCACGTTCCAGCCTGAATTAATCCAAAACATTCTGTTTGAGACCATCACTGTTACTTAAATGACTTGTTTCAATTCAAATGAATCTGGCTCATGGATTTTCAGGGCCAAAATTCAGATTGATTTGACAACATGAAGAATTGTCAGATAAGGTATGCCACCTTTAAGTGTGAAAAATATAATGTCTGTTCCCTTCCTCACTGAAACAATTATATCAACAAGAATCCTAATATAGATACAACCATGCTGACAGAAGACTCACTTTTTCAGCTTAGCTAATCACATACAGAAGATGGCAGAAGAACTCCTTTGGCTGGCATATGCTTCATACATTCCTAGAGAGCTGAGCCAATAGAGCTATACTGGAAGAAACATTTTAGCATCTGTCAGCTAAACCAAAACCTGCCATGTAACCAAAAGTGATGAAACTGAAAACCAAAACAAGTTCTGGATTTTACTTTTTCCTCAAATTAAAAGAGAGGTTATTCAGCATAGGAACCATTTGAACTCACAGTGATCAACATCATGCCGTAATTTTTCTCAGCTTTCCATCACCATGGGACACAAAACATGTACATTTTAAGTCTTTGTTTCTTCACTATAAACTCCAGCCCTCAAGAGGGTCTTTCTGCACATTCCAAAGTGAAGTCATAACTAAAATACTTGTACTGTGAAGTGCTGACCATGCCTTTAATACATCTTTTCCCAAAGCAGAGATCTGTAGAATTGTATCTCTCTACTGCAAACAGCATCCTGAAAGTACTTGCAGAACCATATTTGCCTCAGTCTCTCTCCTGCAAATCCCTCACCATAACTTGTTGAACAGATGAGCATTTCTTTCCTGACTGTTCATATACAAGCACAGCTTAACCAGGAGGGTAAAAAGAGAGTGCTGTTGGACTTTTCTGCCCTTTGACTTCCATTTCTTACTCTCAGCCACAAAACTGCCACCAGTACCGCACAACAGTTTTCCCTCAGCTCTTCAGCCTCAGATTGTGGGGATTACAAAAGAGCTTCTGTGACATTGCATATGGTGCCTCAGCTCAGGTAGGATAAAAAAAAAATGGGATGTAAAGTTTCAGTTCTTCACTACTGGCCTGCCTCCATAATGTGACCCTTCTTCTGTTTAAATGCTCTTTTTCCCCCTACATTAACTAATTCAGGGTCCAGTTAACAAACCATTACTGGCTAAACCAGAACAGAACTATGATTCAGTCATAGCTGAATCCAAACTGAAAAAAGTATGGATTCAACAGTAATTAAACCAAAGTAATAATGATCACACAGACATATGTACTTAGTTAACTGTTTTTAAAAGCATTCAACCAGTGTATTTTTCTTGTGTAGCTGAAATCTGAGAATACCAGGGATTTTCAGATACACTAGCAGTGATTCATAGGCAACATATGAAAACAAACCTAAAATATATATCTTTTACAACTGACAAGTTACTGGAATGCACAGAGATTTTCTTGAGGTAATATAAAAAGTCACTGAAAAAAAACTAAGGAACAGAAAGGAAAATGGCAAAACACAGAACATAGTCATTTTCTGCCAGATTTAGTTGTGCTAATTAAATAGGCTAATTCCTTTAGCTATCACTGTATGTTGCCACCTTACCGATCTGTGAGGGGCCTAATCATATGAACCATCAGTCAAAATCAGAACAATAACATCCACTGAATCTGTCTGAGTTACAGTTTCCAATTCTAATTAAGAATGCTCTTTTTTTTTTTTTTTTTTCTTTGAGAATTTCTTTCAACAGCAGTGCCCAATTAAGCAACCTCAGCCTCTCCTTCGTCCCTGGCTCCTCTAACTGCACTAGCAGAGTTTGTGTAGTTATGCTGTGAACCAGATTAAGAAATTTATCCATATTAAAATAACCTGTTTCGAGGAAAGGTAATTTTTAACATGGATGATCAGTTCCCCAGTGTAGTTTCTTTTAACATTTTTTTACTTTTACAAAGTGAAACAAATCAAAGAGAAAGAATGAGAAAGACCATCCAGTAACTTGGTAAGTAGTATACTTATCTTACTTATCTTTCGGCTCAAAAAAGAACATCAAGACTGTGTGTCTTTCATGTCAAGTAAATACTTTAGAAAATGTGTTTAACGAGAAAGCATAGTCTCCTTTCGGAGAATGTCTCACCTATGCCACTTCAACTGACTGGCAGTCAGCACACATCCCTGCAATCTCTACTGCTGCTTCTAAAAAAATTCTTGTCATATACTGAGCAAGTCAACATGAACCACACTTTTCACAAATGTGCACCAATTATATACCCACCATTCCTAGCTGAAAACATGAGATCTGACTTGCAGTTACTGAGCAAAGACATATGAAATGTTCTGTGTACTAAATGAAGGGCCTTACTGAAAAATAATAAAACGATCATTTCATTAAAGATTAACCAATTGTACAGCTGAATTAGCTTGCCAAGCAATCTTGCTGTACATGTTGCCTGATTTCTGAGTAATTTTGCCTTAACATTATTTTAAAATTGTGTTCCACTGCTAAGAAAAAAAAGACACTTCAAATAACCTTTTAAATTCTCATTAAAAACTACTTGCTTTTCATCACTAGTTTATTATTAATTGCTCTGTAATTTCGCCAAAGTTGTCATAAGCACTTACACGTGTTCTCTCAAAACCATCCACTGGGGAATGAGAAGCTAACCAGAGCTTCATGTAAAGTTCAAAATCATTGTTTCCACATGCCATCATGTGACTACTGCTCCCATGAGACAGAATAAAACATACTTAAACCCTAATGTAACTTCATCTTCACACTTTATGAATATTTTGAACATTCAATTTCCTATGATGATAATCTAGTTTTTAAGCAATAAACTACCATACTGACAAATACAAGGAAATCAAGCCTATTATAAAAAATATATATGTTCATGCTGTATCTGAGATCTCACTTTTCTGCATTCTTTAGCCCATAAGACCATGACCATATCTTCCATCTTCTTACAATACACTGCCAAGTACTGTATTGTAAGCATTCAATAACAATGATCCCTAACAACTAATTTAGAAGCTCCTTTATCTCAATAGAAGCAGGTACTAACATAGAAAATGCCTATAAGCAAAATGTCATTTTTCTTGCTTCTTCCATGATACTCAAATGCAATTCTTTCTGTAAGCAAGTAACATAAGCGTGTCATACTGTAAGAGAATGCAGCATAAACTGGTCAGTATTGAGGATTTATTAGCAGCAACATATACTTTAATTTCTAAATGCAGATATACAGAGTGTGAAAGTTAGAAAACAAAACAAAACAAAAAACCAGTAACTTAACTATTCCAGGAATAGTTGCTGGGTGTTTTTTTTTTTAATTTAAGAACTTAAATGCAACCCAAATTAATCCAAACAAAAATTTAATGGTATCGATCACATACAGATTTCTATACATCTAACTAAAATACCGTAACTACACTTGCACTAGTTTCTCTGACATTAAGGTCTTAGCTAATGAACGCTCAAATTCACAGTAGGTTACAGAAATCTAAGTTAAGGCTTCACAGTACCCCTCTACAGATGCACTTTCTTCCCTTTCCCTTCCTTTAGCACTGCTATTTGTTCAACCAGGAAGCAATATGGCACAGATAACTGATATGGCCAAAAAAACAAAACCATCAAAAATTGATTTCTTTTCAATTGAACCAGCATGCCAACAAGTCACAAGGTGTCAGTGCCAGTATAAAGGAAAGGGATAGAAACCCATGGCTGATATGGAGAGCAGCAGCTGACCTAACTCAATTGTATTGCTTTATGACATGTATCCTCAGTTCAACAGATAACAAGACAGTTAGAAAAAAAAACTGAGTAAATTAGTCTTATTATATGTCATCATTTTCAAATTCAATCTTGCAAAAACGTCAAGCAAACAGAACTGTTTCCCCCCAAAAAGCTGTGGAAATTGCAGGAAAAAAAAGCTTTTTGTTGCAGTAAAGAATTACTCTCTTTGTGATTTGGTATGGAAGGGAAAAAACAAATTTAAGACTTCAAAACAAAGCACTGAGAATCAGTGTCTCTCTATCTTAACTTCATCAAATCTACTAAAATTCCATGAAGAATATTAGTTATTTAAATTCTTTATCTAATTTTCTTACATCTCAAATACTACTGCGTTAAAAAAGTCTCACTTTAAAGTGGTACTACCTACAGTTTATAGAACAAAAACATTTATCTTCTGGAAATTTTCAGAGTCAGAAGAAGGAAAACTCAAAAACATGTTTATTTAAACAGGGCGGGGCAGAAGTTAATAGTCATATGTTTTCCAGGTGCCAGATACAACATCATGGTTTTTTTCAATTGAATTATTATTTTAATCTTCCAGGAAGGATAACAGACATCTGTAAATTAAGCCTGAGCTAGTTACATCACTAGAAGTTTCTGGTGGTGCAAGTAGGTCTTTGGTGTTCCAATAGAAAGGTGTCAGATATGCAAAACTCTAATTTAGGTTTCCAATTAGAAAACTAGACGATTTTTTTACGTTTGGCAAAAGCATTATTGAAATAGACCTTCCCCAAGCCTACTTCTCCCAACGCTCATTCCTAATTCCATGCTTTTATTATGATGACATAAATACTTCTGCCAGCACTTCGTAGACCAAATCAGGAAACTTAGACTCATAAATATAACTGAAGAAGAAAACAAAAAAAATCATTAAATTAGTTCACCAAAAAGTTAACTTTATGGCTAAAAGAAATAATTGGACTAGCATAAAAGAGAAGGCATCATGAGCATAGCAATCAGTAGCCAAAGGTGACTGAAGACTGCTTAAACAGTTATTACCCCCACATAAAGGTAAGCCGAACCACACCCTTATTAAAAAAAAAAAAAAAAAAAAAAAAAAAAGCAGAAAATTGCCTTCCAACTAGACTATCATTTCTCCCTTCCTTCCTACCCCTCCTGAACTGTACATATTTTACACAGCATGGGGGGAAAACAATCAATAACTCTGAGAGAGAAAGGGGCAACACTAACTCCAATGTCAGTACTATTACAGTCTGATTAGGCTTCAACTAATAACATGTAATTGGGAGACCTCACAGTTCTGGAATCCATACATTAGTTTATTATCCAGAATTGATGCTAACAGATTTGTGATCTTTCAAACCCATTTTATACTATAACATGCTGTAACTATGTACCTGTTATACTATAACAAGCAATATTTATTATCTTCAAAAAAAATAACAAAACCATAGATAAATCTATCAGAAACTGTATTCAAAACTCTGCAGCATTTTAAACTTATGCTAAAATATTGAAGTATGATGCAGCTGCAACCACAAAAGCCTAGTTTACATTAAAGAAACTTCAACTGATGCAATTTATCCAATCTAGTTGCTTAATATAATAAATAACTGAATATAATATAATAAATAATCAGTTGTGTAAATCCTGATGAACATTATAGTTCTGCACAAGTATAAAAAGACACTGTTAAATGTTTCTACAATGTAGGATTTTGTAAGATACAGAATAGGAAGCACTTTTGAACCTCTTCCAACACAGCAGAAATAATCTGTTTATAAACTACACTCTGGCTTTAGGGAGACTTACTGCCCCAAGGCACTCTTGAAGACCCCCTGTTAAGTATTAAATAACAAGGCCTCTCTGCTAGAGACAAAAGCCTGAGGCTGTACTACTTTTCACTGGAGCATTCTCAAATTACATTTCACATTGGAGGGAGAATTCATCCCTAAGTGACTAAATACTTGGTATCGCTGCACAGAAAGTTGATACACAGTATACTATTATGAAATTGTTAAAAAAAAATATGTAATTTATTCTGGAAATCCCATTTTGCAATTCATTTTGCATTTACATTCAAAATATCTGAACAAACATACAGCCATTTATCACTGTGACAAACCCTCTAAGATCAAAACCTTCAACACAAACTTGCTCCAATGTGCAAGTTGTACAAGTCAAATTCTCACCATTAAGTAGTAGTGTCTCAGTATATGGTCTTATGAAACAGCTAAAACCACCTAATGACTAGCTGCCACTGGCAGGGCTAAGTCTGATCCCAGCAATGATGTCTATCCAATTCCTTAATAGTCTAGTTCAGAAAGGCAGGCAAGTAGAAAATTGCTTCAACACACAGATCCTTAACCAGCTCAGAACAGGACTGAGTAAGAACCAGCATAGCTGCAAAGGGAGGAATGTATGGCTGAGGATGGAAAGTAAAGAGTGAAAAAGCTCCTTTTTACTGACAACTAGTCACTATACAGGCAAATAGTTAATATAATAGTTTAAATCCATGAAACCTACATGAAAATCCATCTTCCACCACAGCTAACTGCTTTCAGCAGGTAACTAGATAAACTGGCAGAAAACTAACCTTAAAAACAAAAAAAAAAAAAAAAAAAAAAAAAACCAAAAAAAACCTTCCAAGTTAATAGACTGAGAAAGCTTGGTGAAGAGTCTACGGTTCTCTAAAGAGATCAAGTGGAACTGAAGACAGAACTGCATCAGCCAAAAAATAAAGCTTGTTAGGAGGTGGAACCACAACCTGGAAATACTCAGAAAATTTTCCAGAAAGCCTTGAAAGCCCAATCTTGACATATTTATTAAACAAGTTTAAAAGGAAGTCCACACGGCTGGAACAAAAGCATAGCACAATGCTTCTGTCAGACTAAATATATCATACGCAGATGACTAAATATTAAAACAATCTATCCACGGCCTTTCTCCTTTGCTAAATAGCTATCATCTGCTGACCGTTTTGTGTTTCGAGATTCCTTACATTTTCTTTAAGACATCACTTCCCATTTCCACTTCTCAGATTCTTTATGCCTTCTTATTTTGATCCAAAATAGCATGATTTAAAATCTCAAGTAAAGATTGCCTATCTACAGCTTAAGCAAATCTAACTTAGAACTGCTATGGTAACTTGCCTTCCCCACCCCACCAGATGTTTGTACCCACAACTTTTTGCAGACAGGTGCTTGAGTGCAATCACGATTAATCAGTTCATGATGCAGTCAAAAACTAATACTACAAAAAAGTAAATTTTCAGCTAATCAGCTTCTTGATACAACTTACTATGAGGCAATGGAAGCATCAGTGCCAGAATAGGAAAGAGGTAAAAATATGTACCTGGAGATGAAGGTGTCGGATTGCACACACTCTCACCTATTGCTACAGAATCACTCTTACATAGCACATTCTAAACCACAAGAGGCCTTAGCTATGGTTTTAAGCTCTAATTTCATTATACCTCAACTGATATAAATGCTGGCTAAAGTCTATACTTCCTGTACCAATCTGGTATGTTCCTGTCCTCTCTCTTACAGCAACTCTGGCATTCTACCAAGCCATTTCAGCACACTAAGCTAATAGAAAACTACTCACATTTTATGGTTCGGTTAGTTTCCTGCCAGCTTAGCTATGGAAGGAAGTGGATAAACCTGCAGCATCCAGCAGTTTGACCAGCTTAGGCTGCTTTGAAACCACCACCTTACTTAAATTCATTCAAAAGGCTAAGTTGACACCCTTATCATAGATCAAACAATGAACATTTCAGCTTAACTTAAATTGAGCTGGAATTGATTTATATCAATTAAAATTAAGCTACTTATACCAAAACAAGAATGTTCATGAAGAGGTTTGCATCAGGTTAATTGTTTTTAAAGCACTTTAATTCATTTTGGTACAACTTTTTTTTAGATGTGACCTCACATATCTGTATGAACAAACTATTACTGAACAAGTTAGGCTAAGAATTTGCAGCAGATTAGCTTTTCCATGACAGGCGTGAAGATACACAACGCCTGCACAGGCTTCTCAGACCACCAAAAAACCCAAAAAACCAAGCAGAGCTGTATGCTTCCCTTAAAGGTTTGTCTATATGGGGTCAATTTCCTCACATACATCCTTTCTAAAAAAGCAAAATCTGAACAAGCTTAATGTTACAAGAGGAAACAGAGTTTCCTATTGCACAGGTTTAGAACCTTGTTGCACTTTTTCTGCCTTACATATTGTATAACAACTTTGAACAAAATTCTGTTTTTAACTTTTGTACTGCACTGAACTAACAGAGAAACTTGCCTCAATCCAAGTTACAGACCCCCAGAGAGACTCATTTTAGCTAGCCTATAATGTGACTAACTCTTGTATTAAGCAGATGACATTTCTGATCAACTATCACTCCCTTTTATTTTACACACAAAACCACACATTCAACCAGTATAAAGTTCTACCACAAATTCATAAATTAGAGTAGGAATAAAATATAAAAAAGATAGCTTATAGGTAAGTCTCAAGATTTCTTTACTATGCACATCACTTCTTCACAAACAAAAACCATATCTGAGAGTGCTTGGGTTTTTTTGGCCCCAAAGATGGTGCTGATACGGGTTTTCACATCAAATTCAATAAATCAATTAAAATAAATCAGTAGCTAGTTAAATAAACATCAATTCCATTATTATCATTCCATTAAGTCCACTTCTGTTAAGCTTCGTCTTTATTAGTGGTATTTGTATGACAAAGACCTAAACTAACCAGCACTAAATCTAAACAAGCACTGTGGTGATTCTGCCTTTCTTTTTCAAACCACTCCACTCTCAGCTGCTACTAGGGCTTGCCTATAAGCTGGTTCACGGAGTTGTACTGACAGTATAAAGATATGAGCCATTTTCTGTCAAACCAACTCACCAAGGGTGATGAGCACCAGAACCAAACCAAAAGCAGCAGCAAGATCACATGGTTGAGAGCAGGGGTGGGAGGATGAAAGACTGACCCTTTTAATGAGAATTAGGTATTAAATCAGTTCAGTGCCTTGGAAAATTCATCTTAACTCTACAAAAAAAAAAAAAAAAAAAAAAAAAAAAAAAAAAAAAAAAAAAAAAAAGCAAAAGTCTCCTGTGGGCTTAATTAATTGACAGAGTTTACCTCGAGGTCAGACCAGCATTAGAACGAATGCAAGGGAATTGCAATCTGTTGCATGGACCACACATCTGCTTCTGAGAACAGTAAAGCAAATGATTTTTAGATATAGAATATCTCAGTGGGACATAAGAGGTAATTTAGCTCACTTGATACATGTGAAATTCTTATTTGTACTTATATCTGGGCCAAAGCCTTTCTAAAGTGAACTGATGGTGAGATTTCATGGGCAGCTAAATGAATCTCATGATCCCCTTTGTCTCCTTCATCGGGTTCTTGTACTCAAAAAGCTCTTCCATGAACAAACTAGTCACTAAAGTAGTCAAAGAATGTTTCAGTTTTTAAGTCAGTTAGAAAGTTCAAGTGGCTGGAATCTGACAAGCATCACAGAGGAAGTGGCAGGAGTACAAAGCTGGGAGCAGGGAAGACCAAAAATCCCCCCTTTTAGCAGCAATCATTAAAGCAGTTAATTTTCTGATGGCTTAGGAAATTGAAACATGAAGAAAAGTAAACATCCAAAGGAGCAGAAGGATGGAGACTGACATACAAGGCTGACACACACAGGAGGGAGAAAAGGACAAGAAGAAAGAGGCCACAAGGTGTAAGTCCATCTCTTTTGATCGTCTAACTATGTCTTCTAACCATACCATGACAAAAGAAGTAAGCAAATTGCTGTCCATCAGCACAGACAGGACCTAAATGTAATTTTATAACTATGTTGTCTACCCAAGCTCCTTAATTAGAACAGTGGAATACAGATGATCTGTGCCATGCTTTCAAGAAAATTAAATCTACACAGTCAGAGTTAACAAGACTATGACCTCAGTAGTAGAAATGTGAAGAATAAGTGTGTATGTGCCTGAATTTAAATAGAATGGTATTACTCCAAAGTACCAGAGTAAAATGGTTTGGCTGAGATCTAAGACACATGAGCAAGATGCAGCTGCATACCCTCAGCCTCCATGGTTACCACGGTTTTATGGTTTTCCAGAAATGGCTTTTCAGGTGAACTGAGCCACAAACTCGAGGCAACAGGTGAGGAAAGACAGCTCATTCCCAATTACAGTGAACTGAGGCAGACACTATTAGGCACAAGTATACTGGCTGAATGGCATTTCTGTTCCCCTGTCCAAAGAACAGTGGGATTTTTTACAGTGATATAAGCAGTTATATGTACATATATATATACACACATACATATATATAGTACTGAGAGATAACAGAATTTACCTATAGTACGTCAATCTTATGGAAAAACTCAGAAACCATAGGGATAGAGATTCTCAGTCCCCTACAATTCCAACAACTTCAGTTCATGTTGGATAACAGGATGAAAACATGACAGTCCTTGAAGTAAGTACTGCTTACTGGACCATTTTAGTGGAAACAGAAATGTTAATGTTCTTGTTTGTTCTTAGGGTAACTAGGATTAGTTATTATAGGAAATGATAAATTGTTATTGTTACTTTCTCCTACACCGCAAATTTATGTAAGTACTTCAAAGGAAGTGGGATGATATGAGAGACATAATCCAAGTTTGTTATTTATAAACCAGAAATAACAATATAGTAGGGGAGTGAATTGCAAAATATAATAAAAACTAAGCAAAAAATTAAAAACTGAAGATATAATATTGTTTTCTATTAACTAGGCCAGTAGCCATTATAAAAAAATACAAGTCTTTACTCCAGATTAACTTCAGGGCAGATTATACATTTTCACTATCCTGCTTTACACATATTCTTCTGTGTTGTAGAACATAGATGTCGTTCCTTCTCACTCACCTTTGGATCGAGTAGAGATATCCATCCCTTCCACCACCTCCTGCTCTGCTTTTATTTCCTCCTCAGCTAAGCTGCAAGAATTTAAAGAATGAATTAAAATGTTGTACTGTACTATTCCCATGTCCAGATTCATATACAGAAGTTGAAAATAACATTGTCAAACACAGCTGTGTTAAGATATTTGTGATGAAAGCAAAGGTCTCTCAATTCCCAGTTTACATTGATCAAAATATGTAGGGGAACAGTCCTGGTCCACATGCACGCTGCATGCTACCTGTTACAAAGGTAACATTTTCAAAATAAAGAACATGTACTGAAGATTGAGACAAATAGAACTTCTTTTCCTCATAGTTCATAATGTAAAGCCTCCATAAACTGTGTAGCCAGATTCCTAATAATATTCAAATGCTCACCAGCATCAGTGAACAAACTGGCAGATGGAATGATTTATCAACACAGAACAACTCGCAAAATTAGAATCTAACATGCAGTTTCAAAAACTATTAAATAAATAATTCCAAGCATTTTGAAACTACACAGTATAATAAAAAAAAAAAAAACAAGTATTTATAACTTATTGGCAGTATAACTACATCAATTATTATCTACAATAAAGAATAAACAGAATAGAGTTGTCATGCTAGGTAGGATAAATAACAACTAGATGGCAAACTAGATCTGACTTGCTGATAAACTGCTTTCTGCCAGTGATGCCATTCAAAAAGTAACTCCCCATGTTTCGCTAGTCCAATAACTCTGGGAAAGGAAGGTGGAAGGGAGAGAGGAAAGAAAAAAAAAAGCTAGAGTAAGTATTAACAGACTTTGAGATTTGACTATTCCAGATGAAAGATAAAGAAAACACAGAATTGAAGCAAGTCCAAATTCAAAATCATAGACAAATGCAATTATTGTGCCTGAAGAGGGTATCACAGCTGTCCACTAATACTACAAAGCAAAACAGCCAAACAGAATGTACACCTTTTCCTCAGAAGTGATAATTTACTGTCTGATTTGTTAATGTAAGTTGTTACATAAACCATTTACATTAATATAATAGACTGCGAACTATTGCTGCTATGGGGCAAACAGAGATTCCATTCAGGCATCTCTGATGGATGGGACATCTATAAGGACAACTATAAGGACAACTACTTCTAGCATGGGGCAAAGATAACAGCTAGATACCTCTGCTTTAGCCGCTGTGGTTAAATCTGCCCAAGACAGTTATTCAAGGGTCTGAAACAACGCTGAGGACCTGGTTACACTTAAAACGGAAGAACTCTCCAGGTGGACAAATAGTTTATATTAGCAATAGTTTTGTGTAAGTTTGTCAGAAGTACTTTTAATCAGCCATCAACTATCAGGCATTTGGGTTGCAATTGCTTTCACATTTCTAAACATGACAGTTATGCCAAAAAATGTTTAAACATAAGTGAATCAAGTTCAATGTATGGAAGACCCAAAACTGAGAAGGCCCATCAACTCTGGAAAACATTATTCTATATTTCTCAGTCATATGTATCAATAATTTATAAATTAAGCTGTTTAAAGTCATAAAACAACAAAGAGAAATTCTAGTCTACTAGTACCCAATCTCCTCCGTTTGTGGGCCATGCAGTTTATTCCAGGAATGAGAAATGTCACCCATGTGATCACAATTCTGGTAAATAAATAGCTTGGTTGACCATACTACAATGCTCCCTGATTTATTTGCACATTTGTTACACCATTTCCCAGAGGGCGTCCAGCAAAAAGACCCCAGCAGTGTACTGCAGACTCCAAACATTTCATGCACGACTTGCCTCTGCCCATTCTTTCTCCAAGGACTCCTAAGCAATGGAAAGGGATGGGCTTACAGGATGGGTTGATTGCTTCTCCCCTTCAAAACCCAATTTCAGTACTACCACCAAACTGTAACTAAAACTATTAAAAATTCAACTTGTAAATGCGCAATAATACCCATTAATTCTAATGACAAGGAAGTATGCTAGCTGTACATATTACCTGCTTTTAAAATATAGATCCAGGTTCAGCCACAGATTACAACATACAAGTTGTTAAAAGACTACTTGAAGTCTCAGGATTGTTTTACACCGGTTGCTTCAAAAGGGGTGGACACCCCAACCACTGGCTTTATGTTCCAAAAAAATCAAATGATAACTTTAACTGAATCAGTTCTGCGATTAGCTCACTGTGCAGCTGCATGAGCAGTAGTGCCATACTAAAAAGAGGAAATGGGAGTGCACCACCTATGGAAAAGGGGGAAGAGAGGAAACACAAATATCCTTTTGGCAGCAGCTTACATTTAAGTTTCATTAAATCAATCATGACATTCCAGACTCATCCAAATGTATCAGGTGGTATTTTGTTCAGATCACCAAACCTCAGTTAAGAGTTAAGAAGGACATGGTAGCTGCTACAAGTTAGTATTAAGAGGCACAGAGTTGTGCAAGAGTCCTGTCTGAGAAATGTGTATGGCAGATCAATAGAGCAACACAGTAGCAGAAATTGTTCTACATCCCTGACTGAAGTAGCACAGGATGTTACATAGCTGACCCAGGACGCTTTGCACCTGAGGCCCCAAATCTAGCACAGAGGGAATATTACAGGTTAGGACTCCTGGTGCATTAGTTACAGTATGTAAGGTTTCTTCAGCTCTAAATCTGTCTCTCTCCATCTAAGTTAGGAAATTCAATCAGCTCCTTCATCACCTTCTAAAGTGTTCTTTCAGTATATCTATAGAGACAAAAAATAAATAAATAAATAGTTCCAAGATTAACAAAAATATCTTGATGCTTCTGTGATGTATCATATAAAAGTCAGATATATGTGATGTCTAAAGAGAGCTCCTCCAAAGATGCTAAGTCTAAAAGAACATTCAAAAATGCATTCACCACTAGACACAAATGTTCTTCATTTCTATTAGCAATGGTGGTACATACATCCTATACAAACATATGCACTACTCTGCTTCAATCATAACTAAAACAAATATCAACAAATACCTGCTATATTATGAAAACTGAGCCTTAGACAACAGATTGCATCTAGATTTTTGCTATTACAAGTCATCTCACTCAACTGTTTAAGGGTACAAACTGTGCTCTTAGGTATGTAAGAAAATTATTGAGATTATTCTGAAAAATTCAAAGTGTTTTAGAGGGTGAGGAGTTAAATGTATTAAACACTTATAAAAGATATTTAAAACTCATGCTGACCTTCAGAAGCATCTCCCATTGTTTTATGAGCTGTAATGTATTATGACTTACACATCATGACATTGTTTGAATGGGGGCAGTGATGACTATAGTGGTAATCTTAAAGACTGAAGTTTATAAATAAATGCTAGCAGTTTAGAACAAGGTTAACTAACTTTTTTAAAGCTGAAAGATCTTTTCACCTTTACACCTTCCACCAATACAAGTAATATTCTGAAAAAACTTTAAATATCACAAACTTCCAAATCCAGAAATGTTGTTACCAAAATATTTCAAGTGAAATATTCAAGAAAAACAGGTCCTTAGTGACAGCTTATTATTACCCACAATAAAATAAAAACAAAATTAAAAAGAGCATCAAAATAAGTGCAAACATCTAGTTCTACAGAAATAGTAACTGTTTTCTCGAGTAGACCATTCTATTTAGTTGCATTTGGAAGAGATTTCATTTTTGCAGGACAGAGTTGTTCTTTCAGTTAGGATGCATTACTATTATGCAAGTGTATTATGAATGTGATGCCCTGAGGTTGCGGCTCAGAAATTATACTGGTATATACTCAATTAAGTATCTAGCTAAGCTTATATCATTCTGAGAGCTACTCTTATTTCCTTATTAAAATTAATGAACACAGAGGAACACATTTTAAAAAAATAATTGAAATTTAAGCTTTGCCAGTTTCACTGTCAATTAGCTAGAACACACATTAATCATTTAAAACTTCCTATACTCATATTGACAAGACTTATTAAAAAATGAAATTTTGTTTCTTAATGTCAAAACTGACTTGTTTCACACAAATTATTTTAATGTGTCTGAATAAGGGGAGATGGGGTGCAGATTATTCTTTTGAGGGATATCTGGGGACAAAAAAAGGAGGACTGCAAACATACAGGATTTATTGATCCTTAGTTTAAAAAT
The DNA here is from genome assembly GCF_028389875.1 of Rhea pennata. Lineage (NCBI taxonomy): Eukaryota > Metazoa > Chordata > Aves > Rheiformes > Rheidae > Rhea > Rhea pennata. Next base: position 8,155,104 of record NC_084678.1, read on the forward strand.
GCAAAAGGAACCTATCTGCATGATATTTAAAACGTTTATTAAATTAAAAAGAGCTTTTTTAAATGAAATTCAGTTTCTCAAATTTCAGAGCAATAAATAAAATACTGACTTTTCTATTTAGGAAAATCATTCCTGCAGTAATAGGACTTACCTGAAAAAATGTACATACACAGAAATATTTAAAACTGCTCTAATCTATATTAACTACGAAGAGCAATTAAAAGTTGCAGATGAACTACTGCACCTTGACATTTAACCAAGAAAAACTGACAGATATGGAAAACCACTCAAAACAGCCGATGCCCACATACACGGACTAGATCTACATATGGGAATAAACATATTAATTAAAATTCAAGAAATATATATTTATGGAATTATTTTTTTTACTTTCAATTAATATAAAACAAAACAAAAAACCACTGATTTAAGACTATAAGCACTAAAACTGAATTTCATCCTTAAGATAATTCCTGTCTCTCCCACATCACATTTGTGAGTAGCAAATATAAATAATGATTTCAAAAAACTGCATTCAATAAAAAATTGAAAAAAAAATATTTGCATGCCATTGCTGAATAAATAGCAGCTTTGTATAAGCACTCACCTATAACAGTCTCTTACTCATCGGTAGCTATGCTATTTATGCAGGATTCTTAAAATGGCGTCTGACAGCACTGCACTGCCTCATTCCTGTACTGTAGCTAAAATGGTAGCAGTTTATTCAATAACAGTATCTCTTGTTTAAACAACAGTGCTATATTAGAAGCAAGCATCTAAATATCAGAAACAGTAAAGTATGACAAAAGGACACCTGACATCCAAATGTTTCACTAAAAAGGCACAAGACAGAGAGTTTTGTGAAGTCACAGGTTACTAAGGAAATCGCTCAATTTTAGATTCACTCTCCGGTTTGAGTCTCTCATATTTTATGTTTCCTTTTGCAGAATCTCCAACAAAATGCTCAATTTGTATTAGGCATTTAACAAACACAAAATGCTTGTTCAGCTATGTATCTACAGCTATGTTTAAGCCAGCTACCTCTGATGCAAAGCCAAAAAAAATCTTTTTTTTAATGTAAAGACCACTTCGATTCTTTTTAAAACCTTATTCTTATTCAGCGTGCATTTAAACTAGTTCCACAAAACAGAAAATCAAGAGAGGGAGGGAAACCTTTGGTGACACACAGAACTCTGTAGGCTAACAACTACAGAGCTAAGGCCCAAACAGGGCAAGCAGAAGAGTTAAAGATTTCAGAACCTAACAACTTAATTTGAAAGTAATCATGTTTGAAAACAAAGGTTTATACTAGCTATATTAAGGATATTAACATCTTGTTACAACCTGGCTTTAATCCCACAGTATGAAACCTAGATGCCATGACAACTCGCAATAAAGGGTTAACCTCCAAACGACAGACAACTTCTATCAAATAAATAAAATTCAGTTCCTATGCAGCTATGTGTAAGTTAGACTTCAGCCCCATGAATACAAGACATATTTGTTAATATATATAGAAAAAAAGAGTTCTAAACCTAGTTTAAAGGGCCAAGCTAGACGGCCTATTAAAATGGTTTTCAAACGGTGGTTTGCAGATCCCTCACAGTCCACAGACTATTTCTAATAGTTTTGCAAACAATAGTTAAGTAAATCAAACCTATTCTAATTGGCTTAAATTCACTAGAATGGGATTCATATGTCCATGGGAAAAATGTTAGGGATCCACGAATAACAAAAGTTGAATACTGCTAGCCTAGTGAGCAGTACTACATTCTGTTTAGACAAAGGTTTATGTCCAACCTTCAAGATATTTAAGGGATTCAAATTAATATTCCAAATTCCACACTGGGAGGAGGGGATCTTGCACTGAGATTTACCATCTCTTGGCCAATTACATTGGAGTTGCACTATTACTACGGAAAATCAACCACGACCTATTAGTTTTCAGCTATTGGATCGACATGGCCAATACACCAAAAACAAAGAAAAAATGAAGCAAAACTGATATCCCACAATGGGAGAAGGCTCAAGAAGAAGAGTCAAACGAAGTTTGTGAACACTAATACAGAGATATACCAATATCTGATTTTTGAACACAATGTCCCTTTCAGTATATGCCTCTAGTTTCAATTTAGGTTTTTGTATACATTTCAATAGGCCTGCCTGATGGGGGGGGGGAGGGAGAGAAATGTCTCGTTTGGAGTGGTTTATACTCTGCACTTGTTTCATTCTCAGTATGTTAAGTAGTGTCATTTGCTAAAAAGACACTCAGTTTTTCCCCAGCACTATTTAGCTTCCAACTAAAACAGTTTGTCTACAAAGAATGAAAGAGGCATGTAGCTTTTAAAAAGCTACTGTTTTCATCATAATTTATAATCCACATCACTCCTTTGTTTCCCCCCACTGCATTCTTTGTGCAGCTAATTACAAAAGTAACTGAATGTTGGCACTACGTAATAATGGCTAATCATATTCATCCTGGACGATTCAAATTCCTCTTTAGCAGCCAGAAAATGTAAAGTGCAATTATATGATTAACTCCTACTTACATTAGAGTAATGGCCATTTACTATAAGCTGAAAAAATCTCAGCTATATTGCTTTATACATTTTCTGTTTACCTGTGATATTAACAAGTCCCAGTCCTGTAAAAATCTTGGGTAGAAAGAATACGTGCTCTTTTCCTCCGCTATGTCTACCACTTAAACCCCCACATTCTGTCTGTCCCGAACAGTAGAAAAACACCACAGAGTGCGTCTTATTATGCAATCTATGAAAGTGAGTGATAACATCATACCTTGACAAAGCACCAAAAACATATGAAACTCTTCAGCTTGGCTGAATTTGCTTTACTTAGATGGAACAAAGATGGTAGAAATTTCCAGAAGGCCTTTCTCAGTCTTGCCACTGCAATTGTCAATCTTTAACCTAGCCTCTGCTTCTATTGGATCAAGCACTCCATGAAGCAGTGCGATTGGGCTGATCTGTAAAACAACACTGCTGTCTCTACCTTGCCTCAGACATCTTGCTGCAATGCAGACATTTATTTTTTGTGAACTATAACAGAATTATATTTGAGTGATTAAAAATAGTGAACTTTAACAGACTCACGATGCTACGTTTCATTACGTGCACAGGGGCAGCTTATACAAATATGCTTCACTGTCAGCAACGTGTCTGGAGGTACAGATTTGAAACAGATCCTAGTTTAACAAAACCTGTGGGAGCCATTTTAATACAAGCTTTTTGATTACAGATCACTTACTCCTGCTTCCTCATATTAAACGAATATAATGTTGTGCAATACTTAAAGATTCAAAGCAAACTGCTAACTTGTATAAAGTACTGCTATGAAAATTATGTCCAAATGTAATTTCTCTTTTTAGCAATTGAAGAACAAAAACCGGAATAACTTCCTAGCTGTGCAGGCACCCTTCTCTATGCTGAAAAATGCAAAAACGGTGCATACAAAACTCCTATCACATGAAATTCAGTGGTACAATCCAGCAGTGTTTTAGGTTGTGAACTGAGCAAGACATTCTTATCATCTAATCCTTGGGGGGGGGGGGGGGCGTTGAAAGGAGAAAAGTGAGATATTCAAAAAAATACCTTAATGGCAAACAAGTAACCAGATGTATATGGCTAGGTTACAAAATGTTATCAAATACATGGCAACCATCTATAAAAGTTAGCAAGTATCAGTGCCTAGTAACCATCATTTCAAAACCACCTTAGAACAAAGTTCTTTCTTAAAATCATGAATGCATGTGGAATGCTAAAAACTATACAAAAAATATATTAAAAGCACCAAAGAGCATCCCTGCTCTGCTTTCATAACTGTATTGATGTTCAGAGAAAAGCAGTTTGTTAAAACAAGCATGCAAGTGTTACAATTAAAACATCAATGAAGGGCACAAAATGTTTAAAATTAGTTACAAATCAAGCAGGTTTATCTGAGATTATATTTCATATACTATCAAAAACACATGCTCTTTAAGCATTATTTACTTAACTGTTTTAGGTCATTTCATTGCTGAGTACCAGCACATTCATCACACCTCAAAAGCCTAAGGAACGACCAAACTGTGCTCTACCCTACAAGCATGGTAATTAAGGATCTATGAACAAAGAACAAGTAGAGTATTTTTCACTGGCCTCTGGTAAACAGAAAGTATAAGCTTCAAACTTTGTAAGAAAATTATCAAAAAAATAGTGCATTTAAATTAGAACAGTTCACATGAACAAGTCCCCTAAAATGGATGCTAAATAAATCTCCTAAATTTTTATAAGAATAACCACTAATGTTATTTCACTTACTGGACTAACTGACCAACTAAAAACAAAATGTTCAGAAAACTATTAAAAATGTTCAGAGAGTAACATGCTGCTTACTTACCAACTGTTCAAGCACCCATCTCATTTTTCCAGTTAAGAAGATACAACAGGCTGGCAGATTTGGGAATTGATCAAAAAGGAATTCTTTGAAATAATTACGCAGCATTAAACCAAAAGTTAAACAAAAGGCAAAAAATAAGAACGAACAACATGTACTACTGTCATGAACCACACATGATTTTATATCCTCTGGACTCCACAACACAGAATTGTGGCTGACACAGTGTAAAACAAAAAGGCACAGATAAAAGGTACATTAGTTTATTTGAACTATGTAAAATAAGAAAGCTAACAGTTCAAAAATATTTTCCATAAAGAATCAGATTTGTAAACAGATGTATTGCTGCATTTTATTGAGCAGTAACCTATTTCCAAAATCTGCAGCATAAAAACTCGCTTTTAAAGGAACAAAATATTAACCATACATTGTCCCTCAGAAAGAGAAACACATTGTATTAATTATTCCTGCAAGAAAAAAAGTTCAATAATCATCTTAAGTTAAGATAAGCTGCATAAAAAACATGATGCAACAGCACACCACCACCTAGGCCCAATATCTACAATCTGCCATTAGCACTTTTTGCTGATGTCTAGGTTTTTAAAAATCCCATATTTTCTCAGAGATAACTTATCTTAGCTATTCCATTCACTGTTTAGAAAGGTAAACTTGCCTGTTCTTCTGTCTGCCATTATCCCTGCTTGACTCCCTGTAGGGCAGTTAAATGCATCTGCTCCCTAGCTTCCATTTTCTCTTCAGCAGGCATGTGACACAACAGACAATAGTACTGGCAAACTGCTCAGAGAGAGAAAGCTTCTTTGGAATACCAGGATCTTGATAAACTCTAAAAACACCATCCTCCTGTGAAGAAGTAGGTATGCCAAGGTTTTGCCAGTCTGCAAAATAAAGCTGTGGCTAATGGCTACTAACCATGTGACCCAAGAAAGCAAATTTAAACAGTTTCAACTTAAGAAAGTGCTGTGGTGTGAGTTTTGCACAACAAATCACAGAGAATCACACTCTCAACCCACAACTCATAGGTCTTAGAGAAAAAAAAATGTAAAAAGTAAGGCTTACCTCTGTGGATGCATTGTTAACACAGTGTTATGTCAATACTTATAAAACATGGAGGACAGGCTCTCAGTACTCAGACAGAAAGGGCTTGGCACTTCAGCTTGATGATCTGTCTTCCTAATAAAAGCTAATCCTGGATTGGCTACTTTGGTAAATCCGAATGTAAAGCTTCAGGGGATTGGCTGAAACACTTCCTGAGCGATTATCTTTGTGCAGCTCTGGCAAGCAGGAGCCATCCTGTGCATAGAGAAGACAGGCTAAGCTAGGCCCGTTTCAGCAGGAAAAACTCGAAAAGAAACCCCAAATGCAGGCTCCTCATAGAAAATATATAGATTTTCAAGCAGAGGGAAGTGATCACAAACTGCCTGCCTGAGCAAATGTGTTTCAACATGTCATTACTGAAGGGATTTGGATATTTTAAACCTGCAGAAGGGAGAGTTTGCCCAGGTCACTACAACTATTCTTTCTAAACAAAAAGCTAAATTTGCTTTGCTGCTATTCTGCAGCATGTCTCATAGAGAAAGCCTGACTTTGCAAAGAAAAGAAAACCCTGAAATTGAACAGGCATAGGATGGACTAAAATTAAATAGTGAAATTTCAGAGAGAATGCTCATATTCCAGAAATTAAATATATTAACACCTATCACAGTAACCATATACCAACAATGTAATTTCTTTAATACTGTGATAAGTGTAGTTTTAAATAAGAACAACTTTGTGTCTGATTTCTACCAAAAAAATTATTATACACTTGTTATTGCATTATCAAATAGAGCGCTGGCATTCAACGCATGCCTTCCCTGTTTATAAAAATGCTGCAGAGGATAGGCAAAAATCTCAGTAGCACACCAGACACTGTATTCTCAAATTCCACCCCCCCCCCCCCCCCGCTCTCTCCCCGGCCCCCACCTTTCGGCCTGCTAGGGCTGTCAGTTAAACAAAAATCTGACTTCCGTATTAGTCGGCTGCAGCTGCAGCTTCCTGTCTATTAACCCTGTAGAACTTGGTACTTTTTAAGACAGCAGCCCTAAAAAGAAATAGATTTCTCTATATCGTATGGTATCAGTCTGCTTTCACATAAACATTAATATAACTCTTCAGATTTTTTGCTTTATCTTTTATTAAAATTCTGCAAATGAAACAAAATGAGAAAATGGCACGCAATCTTGAATTAGAACACAATGCATATGAAAAAATGGTTTGCTCTTGGGCCAGTTCCCAAACATTTTATTCAAAAATGCTTTCATTTCTTTCCTCAAAACCCTATGATCCAGTTTGTTTTCCTAAAGCAGTGAAAGTGGGAGGATTTATCACTATGCCAAGAAGGAAGAAAGGCGCAACTCCAGATGGAGATTTTAAAGGCCAAATTTTGACAAAGGCCCCAACCTGCCTTTACATTTGTATTCAAAATTCTGCATCTGTATTAGGTGGTTAGGTATTATTATTCTACATCCATCAACTATTTACAATGGAAGCTGCAGATGAAAAGGCTGATTCTGAAGCATATTACCTTTTATCAAAGATTATTTATGCAAAAAAGAAAAACAAATATAGTTGTAGAGGGATTTAATACTAAAACAATAATTAGCAAATAACAAGCTAAAATAACCAAAGCAAAATAAACATTCTGACACTACTGAAATGATCTGATGTAGAATCTAGGATAGTGCAAAAGCAATTACAGAAAATCATCTCCCATAAATCAAGGCCAGTTGCCAACAAAATATGCACTTCACTCTAACTTTACCTGAGTGTTAATGATCCTTAAAACAATCACCACAAATAAAACTAATCCCCTCCTTTAGCTCCCACCAGCACCTTTCATGATATAACTATTTCAACACACAAATCTCCTTGCTTGAAAACTAACTCATACCTATGCAACTCAATAAAATTAATAATCCTACTCTGTATTGTCCCATATTGAATTCAGATTCTTTCTGAGATAGCAATCATTATCTCAGGGAAACTGCCAAACCATCCTATTACTGTGCTTACATTTTTCTGTGTACTTGCATTTTAGTCTGCACCAGTGGATTAAGAGCCCAGAGTACAAACGTTCATCTCATAAGTAATTCTGGAGTCCCTGCTGGAAGCATTTTCCCTTTTTAGCTTTGGCACCATTTTTCAGGGCAGAGAGCAGGAAGGCTCATGGATTACACTGGCAGTTTGTTCTGTTTTAGGAATGTAGCAGAAACAGTGCTGCTATAAAGGGAATTGTACAGCCCACTACAGCAGCAAGAACACACTGGAAATGCATGACATTAAAGTGAACACTTGCAGCAGTTTTAACTGTTCAAACAATTCAAGATAGGTTTAATTTTTACTGTATACCTAAAACCCTCTTTCCCTCAGAAATACCAGCCCCCAATGCAAAAATATCCAAATTTTGATTTGTCCATGCAGCAAATGTACGTAAGAGAGGACTATCAGCCATTAACATTTCCTCTCACTAATCGACCGTTCTACTCTAAAATTATTTTATCCAAAAAACTAAAATCCTAATCCCTATGAAGCACAGCAAAGGAGTAAAACTAAACACACAGTATTCATCAATGCTTTGCGCTAACCAAGACCTGACTGAGAATGCAGTAATGCTGATAGTGACTGGGAACTCTGCCAAACTGACACACTTTGACCTAAGGGAAAGAATCAGCATGTAGCAGACAGAGGCCGAAGCAGCTCTAGAAAAGGCCTAAGGTCCTATTCTCTTGATTCAAGAAAATGAAATGAAAATTGAAATGAAAAACAGAAGTTTACAAACCCTCAGTCATTAGCTAGCAGAACAGGGACAAAAACCTACAAAGTGTATCAGATAGAATATATCATTTGTATTCAGCCACTAGGTTACTCTGCTAAGATAAACAAAAGAATTCTATCTGCTCCTTTAGAAACCAATCAGTAGAGGAAAGTTTGAACTATCTTTATTTTCTTGCCCATACACATATTTTAAACAGGAAGTACAAATCCAGTAAAACAATATTCAAGTACTGTTGGAAAACTCAGTATATTCTGTCTGTTAAGCCACAACTAATGCATTTCCTACTGCAGCTTGAGCAACTCTTTTACATAGGAGTGGTGAATTTTTGGAGGGGGGAGGGAAGGAAAGGAAAAGAAAACAAAGGAGAGAGGGAGGGAAGCTAAAAAGCTTTGTTAAAGCATAAGAAAGGGTGGAGAGATTAGATTAGCTAGTATTTGATCTTTTCAGTGCTTTGGTGATGTTAAGAAACAACAGGGGTTTAAAGCAGAAAAAAGAAAGAAAACAAGGCAAGGGAAAGATGGAAAGCAAGAATACAGTCATAAGGAAATTAAAAGACAACCATGTTAAAAGTGCAGCCTAATATATTTATGTTCTTTGCAAAAAACTGCACCCACTATGCAAAGTCTCCAGAAGGTGCACTCATCAAGCACCACTGCCAACAGATGGACAGAAAATGATGTTTTGAGGGACTACCTAACATACACTGAAAAGCCTCAAAATTAAAGTAAATAAACACCAGTAAGGAAGAAACTTGTCTGGGTGACTTAAGCAAGTAGTTTGGATCTATGTCCTATAAAGGAATCCATGGAAAAAGCACCATAGGGTGCTTCAGTTGAAGCATCATTGGCAGTGAGGGAAAAGTAGGCGATGGGCAAAAGATCAAACTTTCAACAGTAACATTTTGAACAGATACACAAAAGGAAAGGAGGGAAGTCATATTCCCTAAGGATAACCAGAAAATGGGAAAAGGAGTTATATTAAGGGCTGGTAGCTTGTTCTCAGATTTCCAAGTTACTGAAAAAGAATCCTAATTTCTAGAATATTTCATGTTCCTAATCTAATTCAGTATCTTTCCTTTAGGGAGTTTGTCGCACCTCCTCCCCTTAATTCTGAATCTGCAAAGGTATCAACTGCTTAGAGTTCACAGGACACCACTACCATCTGATACGGAATCCAGCAATAACTACCTAGAAAAACAGTTCTTGAATGTTTGAAATCATGCTGGATGTTGAATGTACTGATCTGCCTAAGAAGGTTGGTAATTGTGTAAATGATCAAATACTACTGGCGGATGTGTTTATGCTAAGTTTGCTGATTTGCCCCTAAGCTTAAAGGGCTTTGTAGCCAGATGCATCCATGCATTTGTCCTGGTGAACAATATCTTCGAATACTTTTGGTTTAATTTATTTGTTCTGGTTCACACTGATTACTCATTGTCTGCAGATCAAAAAAGATGATTTTGTTTGTAATACACACTGAATATCGGGTATGTTATGAAAGTTTCTCTTGACAGCCATTTTTAGTACACTGTAGAATATATTTCATGTACATTTCCTTAAGGAAATCTCCATTCATGCCCTGCCAAAAATACCTTAAAAAAGCAAAAGCCCTCTTGAGCCCTTTGCTTTATCAGCTGTAGCTTTTTTAAAAGAGATGCTGCAGTCAATGTCACCTTAAGGCATAAGCTCGTGTTTTTCAGCCCTTTCACCTCCAGTTTGATACGGTCTACCCAAGATTCAACAGTTGGGAGCAGGGCTATGAGATATCATGTACAAAATAGAATTTTCATTATTATATATTTAAATTATATGTCCTATATGAAAAATGGTAACATATAATTCATCTCATATTTCACCTGCAGTTAAATACTTTTTCAGACACCTGGAAAGCAGCTGTGGGACATATGCAGATACACTGCATGTCAAACCTAAAGCATATTCACCATGCAGTTGAACTGCACCTGCATAGCAAGTGGAATTATCATGCATACTCTGTGACAACCTGGCAATGAGTCCACCCACACACTGCACATTCAAGCTTTGTGGGTGTGGAGATGTAGAGATCCCGCACGAGAACTACATACAAAATCCTAAAAGTAGTTTGCATTTTAGCAAGTGACTCTAATGCCCAAGTGTGAGACATTCCACATTCAGCACTTATTCTGACATTGCGCGCTTCCCAAGAAGGTAGAAGATGACTCTACTGTTAAGGAAGAATCATATAGGACTGGGTATGAATAATGCTAAACCCTAGTCCCATTGCTATGGTGTCTTTTTCTCTTCTAATTTTTTTCCCATTCAGAAATCACTTGGTAAATATTTGCAATCATAAAGTTGATTTTCTTCCTTAATTCATGACATACAAGAGACTTTTTTTTTTTTTTTAAACAAAAGCTGACTATCTTATAGAAGGCTCTATCAGCTAAAGCTCGTACAAAGCATTTAAAGTGATGGAATTACAAAAGTAGTTACTGCAGTATTTTTCCTCTTTTTTAGACTGAGAACTCTTTGCAACCCACTACTGTACTTCTAGACAATATCACTCTTATTTTTAAGCTCTTGCTGCTCCTAGACACAGCAAATTTACAGTCTGACCTCAGCTTTAAGGTTCTACACACTCACATCTCCTTCTTCCTATCTGCTATTCCCACTGCTGTATTCATCTCATTTTTCTACTCTGATTTGCCTCTCATCAGCAAAGAGTCTGTTTATTTTTCCACTACAAAAACACAGTACCATCACTTTTCCAAAGACTTAACCCATAGTTTCACAAACATTTATTTTTCAAAAGTACCAGCTTAAGCATCTTGCCATTCCTTCCAGCCACAAGACTCTGCTCAGTCACACATCTAGCAGAACTGTCTCCATGGTTATGTAGAACCAAATCACTGAATCAAACATTTTCTTTTTTAATCAACCGGATTAGCTTTAACCCAGGACAGCCACCAATTCACAGTAGTACACGTGGCTGCTGCAAAAACATTTGTAGTGGCATGACTGAGAGGGCAGAAAGGAGCAGTTCAAGGTAACTTAAACCATCACTAACACTAAAAGAAACTCCTGTGAAACTACACGCTCAAGCACTGCATCCACATTTCTGTTTTACAGAATTTGTCTTATTAACTCAGATTTTATTCATGCCTAAATGACACTACAGATCTGTCCTTGCCTTTTCAAAGCTTATGAAAGAACAAGAGGAAAGAAAGTGTTTGAAATACAATCACATCTCTGAGAAGCAACTCTTTTTCCAGCTGTGGCTTTGTTTATTAACTAGGTACACAACCAAGTCTTAGTTATGAGATGTATTCATTATTAAATGAACTTTAATGTTTTTTAAAGTCACAATATCCTTGAATGACATTAGAATGGACAGATGTCAGAGTTTACAGTATTCAAAAGTGAAAACATTTCAACAAAAGGACCCACAGAACAAAAGTAAAAGGAAAATAAATGTATTTTGGGGTTGAAGTCACTATAGGTCCAAGAAGAACTTGAGCACAAATGTCAATTTACCATTTTATAAAGTATTATTATGACCTCCTGTAAAATAGTCTTGTTTCCTTTTGGCTTTTAAAGATACCCTGGAATGTAACAGTCCAGACAGTACAATGCCTACTGAAATGCCTACTGAGTTGTGATACTACTCTGCATTTCAGGTGGTCATTAGTAATTCAGGAAGTACCAAGATACTTTACAGCACAGGAAAAAGAGAATTCTAAAAATGTCTCTTAAGCAATTCTATGTAACATTCATTCACAGGCTGCTCAGGGATAAAATTAGTAGTGACCCTTGTTTTATGTGATTCTACCCATTTCTCTGCTGTATTTCTCTTAAAATCATTTCAGATTCCACTCATGAATTTTACACCTTTTTAATCTCATTTGTGCATTCGTATGTTTATAACTATCATTGCTAATTTCAAAGGATGTGAGAATGTATTGGAAAACAACTAATCCTGGATATCAACACTGTGCAAACCTTTTAACAAAACAAATAAATAAGATTGAGGAGAAAAAGATTTGCTAGTTGATATAATTACATTATATTTAACAGTGCATTTTCCTTCATTATGGCAACAAGTATTTAAAATACAAAAGGAAAAACTATACCGACAATTCTAACTTCAGGATGCAAACCAAAATAAAGTATATGACCTAAATAAAGCCCAGCAAAAGAAATGTTCTCAACTCAGCCCACCAACACAGTCCAAGGTAGATTGAGTTAATTCCTGGACCACTACTGGATGTCCCATGCTCATAAACCTTACAGAGAAGTAAACAGTCAAGTACTTGAAAACGAAGAATACATTTTCTAAACTGCACATTTATCAAAACAGGGCACTATTTTCACATATATTTAGGGCTCAGCTCTCAGATGAGCCCTTAGAATGTAATTAAACAAGTTTATACAACAGCTTATTGCCCCGGAAAGGGCTCTCTTATTCACCTCCTCATTCACAGCCACATATTCCCACTCCCTCCATTACAGTGGATTTATTATTTGTATGACCCCACAGTGAGCCAGTTCAGCGGGCTCAATCAGTAGAAAATTAGATGGAGGAAGGGTGGGGTTAGACTATGCAGCTACAAATGGTAGGAGGAATGGGTAGGATTGTCCCTTTTAACAGCTAGAGGCTGTTAAATCAATTCAAATAATCTCTTCTGTCCCTTCTGCTCCCCAAAGACATTGCTACAGAAAGAGAATTACATAAAAACATTAGCCCGTTTTATATTTTGCATTTCCTGAACCTTAACTTCACAATGCTATGAATCTTCCTACATAACCCCTGCCACTTATCTACAGTGTTTTGAGTGAGCATAGTACTTTGCATTCCTGTGAGCAAAATGAACCTTTCAGTACTTGTCTTATTTCTCTCTGTGAGAATCTATATTAAAAACAACAGCAATAAATAAAGAAATAAATAAATAAAACACAAAGCCTACAATATATTTGCAGTGAACTCTTGTATTTATTTAAATGTGTATGTATTTGTTCAGGAAAATTTAGATCTTGATGGAAAGGTAAGAAAGAATACCACCAGCATTTCAGATTGTACCCAAAAATCCATATTGACACTTTTTCTGACAGCCCAGAAAAGAAGAAAGAGCCACGAACACGAACAATGAGCCATGAACAAATACTATTCTCTTTTTAAGAGCTAAGCAGCATGGCTGTGTAAGACATGACCAGCAGCATAAAACTTGAAATGCAACTGTCTGCATAATTTAAAATATAAAAAACAAGTCCTACATGACTTGTGTATAATTGTTAAAAAGATTGTCTTTGACATTGCTTCTATTTGCAAAGATCTGCATAGCAAATGCTTTAATAATTTATAAACAGCAGTATCTTTGAAAGTTATCATTCCTGCTTGTTGCTAGAATGTATTTTTAATTAGAAGTAGTAATCTACATACATTTTTACATGCATTTGTTCCTCACATTAAAATATGATGGAAGTTTACATAATTGTTCAACAACATTTAAATATTTCTGTTTTGCAGTTTTTATAAGCACATAAAAACAATGTAAATTATTTAAAGGAAAAACAAGTTATAGTGCAGAAGCACCAGTTTTGTCCTCTAACAACTTAAATTTTAAATCTGCAAGCTGTTCTTATTTTTGTCAAAGGGCAAGTCTTAAGATTGAGGGCCTAGACTAAACATATCTGTAGCTTTGTAGATAAAGTATACGAACCATTCTTCACCTACTTTTGCATGTACCTTAATGAAATGGGATCTGGTTTTTGATCCGGATACTGCTATAGCATAAATATTTTAAAATAAACTTTTTTATATATAAGCATTAAGGACATTTTATCCTGAAATTTATCTTACAAAATAATTTAAAAATGATGTATTTCTACTCACTCGGATATGCTGCGATAAAACACCCCTATTATACCAATGACCAAAAGCGGTTTTCCTCTCTATTTGTGGAAGAAAATGGTAACGATTTCAGATTTGGCTGGTGTGCCTACATCGTTTCCTAACGATGGTAGAAGTGCAGCACCCCCTAGTGTCCCTTTTCCAGTCATTACAACGAAATAAAAAAAAGTTGGTCATATAATCACACAGAAAATGCTATCGAAAATAGTTTTTGCCATAGAATTCAGTATTCATTTCTGATTTAGAAATTAAGATTTATATTTCATAATTATGTGAAATTCTTACAACAAAATAACACTCCAGTCCCCAGAAGAATCATTCACCAGTAACTGAGCTCTCTGAAAACTGCTTCTACATACTCACATGAAGATTTTGGCACAGAGACTTCACTGATCTGCTTAAATAACCACAGACAATTTGAGGGTGAAGCCCCTTCTGAAATCAGAAAACTCTCTACTTTGGCAGCATGAAGAGAAGTTATCAAAGGCATGCTTACACCCTATACTCAAATCACATCTACTGATTGGTATCAACACCAAGACCGAGCCACCCGTTACTGACCTGTGTGGCTCTTAGGCGAGCACTCGCCGCTCTGGCCCCCGTGAGGAACCCTGGCCAGCAGAGTGTTCAACACTTTCTTTGTGAGGTAAGCTCGGAACAGTCCATCCTGCCCTTCGATGGAAAAGAAGGGCTCACGCGCTTCTCGCTATGCTAGAGAATCATCTTCTAGCCACATCAGGTGTCTCATGTGTTAATCTAATGCTGAGAAGTCTCAGTCACGGCATGTTTCTGCCAATGTAGGTTTACAGTAAAATATCTAGGACTACATAAGCAAATCTTAGTAAATATGAATTAAAAAGAGTAAGGCTGGAAGCAAACCTGGAAACAAAATGGTTCTTGTACACTGCAGCAGCAGGCAGAAAGCACTGAGGCAATTGGGACTCCCCTGCCAGAATGTATTAAGCAATGAAAGAAAGTCTCGCCACCAGGGGACACTCACATAATCCCAATAAATATACATTTAAAATACATATACCATGAAAACACTTTCTGAAAAACAGGAAGACATATGGGCCCTCAAAACACACCTCTAATTTCATCACAAATTATTACCAAATTTCTTCAAAGACCTGTCAACCCTAGATGACATTTAAAATTAACTTCATCTTGCACAAAGCAGATTTTATTTTATGAGTTTTGATATGTCAAATTTTAGTTCAGTTTTGCTGTAAAGCTCAAGAATCAGACAGGTGTGTCTGAGCTTTTTTTGCATTAAAAGTGGGTATTTGCAACGAGAATGTCACTCCCTCTGAACAAACTGAATGTATTTCCACGTATCTTAGGAAATCGAAAAAAAATGCCGTTTTTTCAAGTAGTATTGCAATCACACTGTTACAGTGCTACAGGTTAATCAGAAAAGGTCATAATGGCTCAATTCGGAATATCTGATTTCTCTGTAGTAACCCAACAGTCATAGAAATCTATTTCACTTAAAACTGCCACACAGAGTGTGACCTGAGCTTAGGGATGAGAGACTCTGTGATCACAAACATACTTTTTTTCCTAGTGATGGGAAGAAAGGCGTTTTTTCCTAGTGATGGGAAGAAAGGCGTTTTTTCCTAGTGATGGGAAGAAAGGCGTTTTTTCCTAGTGATGGGAAGAAAGGCGTTTTTTCCTAGTGATGGGAAGAAAGGCGTTTTTTCCTAGTGATGGGAAGAAGCCACATCACTGTGATAATATTGAGAACATAATATACATCAAACTACCTCTCTGAGGAATCCTTATTAAGGAAATTCCCATACAGCACCAAAACATTAGCATAATTCATCCTTCTTTGGATGGCATCATGACAGTCTTTTGCCAGCTAAACTTATAGCAGATAGCTATACTGGACAATACAGTTTTAAACAACCCATATAAGTATAACTATGTAGTGGTTCATAAATAAATCACTTTTTAATTCAGGCAGCCTAAGTAAACTGTTCAGTTTTGTAATTAAAAGCCCAACTACTTTAATTAGTAAAAACAAACAGAATCTTCCTCCAAGAGGATAATTGAGACACCTACAGAGATATCTCTTACAACTTACAAACAACTAAAAGAAGAAAGAGAGAGAAAACAGATGCAGAGTATTTCTGCAGGACTAAGAACATTATAAAATACCATACAAAATTCTATCGTATATAGAGAGTAGATGGCATGATGAACACATCTTGTACTAAATTCCATTAATTAACACATTTAATATATACACATCATTAAACCACTGAAGCATAAAATTAAGTCCCTTAGCAGTACATACAATGATTTCTCCTCTTACATTCCCTAGTGTGCACCCTACATTACTACCACTGAAATATTACAAACTATACCTTTCACTGTGTTGCACATACACAAGATCAGGAAACACTACTATATAGATACATTTTTTCCATTTTTTTTTTTCTTTTGGGGATTTAGGGTATACAAGTTGTATTTATAAGAACACTGATTTGAATGCTTTATTTATTAATTCTCAGTTTTTCTCTAGTATTTCATTGGTGTGACAACTGCACAGAAATAAATGATTCCGTTATTACAGGAGCGTAAGAACAGATGCTGGTAGCAAACATATTACTGGTCAGCAGCTGTGAATGAATATTCCTTCTCATAGGAGAAAGTCTAACAAGCAAAAAAAAAAAAAAAAAAAAAAAGTTTCTGAAAAAAGAAGAAAAGAAGGTTTTCTATGTATCTGGCAATTAGCCACTATTAGCTGCCCTGCCCAGGCACTATTGGCAAATTGTTTTTGCATGATCTCAGGCTCATAGTTTTCAATCAACTTAAACTTTCTGTTTATAATGTGAATAGTCCTTAATCAAGATAATAAAACCAAGAAAAAAAATGTCTTCTCAATTCTCTATTAAAGTTTATGTTTTATTGTACTTTTAGGAGCAAAAACCATCAACAATGGGTTTAATCTTTTTTCATTTTTAAAATCATGTTAGGCAATATTCTCCTAGGTATTTCTATAGCTGAGTAATACCAATGTAATGTGTTCAAACACCACTACATAGATACTAGCTCAACCGCAGCAAAAGTATTATTTCCAATAAAGAATTAAATGTAGTTATAAATATTGATTAATTAGAATAATTTTTTAAAAGCTAAGAAATAAAGGCAGCTTATCCACACAGATAAGAGATAAAGAAATACTAGATTTAAAAAAAGGTTTATTTCCAGGTCCAATTATTTCTAGTCATTAGTTGTTCCTTGACAGAATACTTATTGTATTAATGCATGAATGAAATATTTGTCTTTGCATTACAGGGTCATCTATTTAAATGTCAGTTTAATAGCTCATTACATAAAACCCTAGGGTGAAATCCAGGCCCTATTATCTCCAGTGAGGCCAGAGTTTCACCCAGGACATTCATCTGCTTTTTCAATGCATGAAAATTACAGTCTTTCAAGGACAATAAAATCTGTTCTAGCCAAATTAAAAATTATTAATGTATCTAAGCTCTTCTTGTGTCTATTGACTAAGTTCTGGAAAATAATAGTTAATAGAAATGTTAAGGTGACAGAAATACTACAGTTATGTGGAAGAGATTTTCCATCCAGCAGTCTCATATTTTAATTTTCATTAGTCTGTTTTCTTATATTACTGTTACTGCTTTGCAATTCTCAATACTTTGTTTTTATGCAACACTCTCCAAACACTTTATAAAAGCATTACCAAGATCAGTTAATAAATGGGAAAAACAAGGAGGGGCAAATAATTTACTTTCCCCTTGTATATGACAAAGTAAATTCAATGTTATGAGTCCTGGGTGATTAGGCTGGAATATAAAAGAAGGGGAACATCAGGTCAAAGAAAACGGTATGCATTTTCACTTGCCTTTGAGCTTAAACATCCAAAATCCTCAGAAAATTGTCTAGTATTTCTTCAGCTGATTTCTGTTCTTACGATTCATTGGCGAACCACAAGATGTAGGAAAAAGGCATTAAAAACAAGCCTTTTAATTCTTTAGTAAAACTACATGCTACTTTCAAGCCAAAATAATCAAGTTAGACAACATCAGTTATCAGAAGTTAAAGGGTTTGACAGAAATTTTGAGGAATCTGGGACAGAACTAAGACTTCAGCTTCAAGGTCCATTCTGTAGCAAGTAGGATACGTTGCTTCTGCACAGCGCTAGTAGCACCCATACACACAGGCATGCATTCTGTCAGTATAGTTAATAGAAATGGTAAGGTGATAGAAAAAAATATTCAGATAAAATTACTTTCATCTGACTATTCTAGGACTACTAAATCATTGTAGAAACCTGTCAATTTGATTATGACCTGTAACAACAGTTTTTGTTCGGCTGGTTTTTTAAACACCAGCCTTACTTGTTTCTGATGCACACAGATTAGATTTTGCTGCAAAAGGTTAAATGTAGGTCTTAATACAAAGTAACACATTTTTGGTTCAGTTAAAAGCCCTGCAGGCTTTCATGGTCTTCAGTCTGACAAAGGTAAACAGAGGTGACTACTAACAAATGGTCATGGCTCATTCTCATTATTCTATATAAACAGTCGGTTTATGCCCAAAGGTCACGTCTGACTTGCTTTCTTTTCTTAAGCTATATTCAATAATGCCTCTTCATTCCACGGAAAGTCACCATGCTCATTCTGACATAAAGCTTATTCAAAGAAAGGGTATAAAATAATAAATTAAAAAAGATTCTTAAGCAAAGCAGAACCCAGTTTCATTGGGACTGGGTGGGAGGAAATATATTTATGTAGAAGAATTAAGTTTAGGAATTGGTTAGGAACTGTACCACATAGGATAATTTTAATTATCTGAAATTTACATTCTTGAAAGGGGAAAAGAAAACACAAAATTTTAAACATTTGCATAGATTGGATTGCAAAATCCTGTTTGTTACGCAGTCTTTGTTCTTGGAGATTTTCATGGATAAACCCATGTTCAGCCTGCTCTGATCTCATAACTCAACCCTGCTTTAAACAGGAGGTTGGAATAGATACCTCCCAAAGTCCCTTTCAACCTGAATTTTCCTATGATGCTATGACTTGCAAATGAGTACATATTTTTATTTTAAAGCTCTCTTCTTTCTACTCTATTAATATGGCCTTAAACATTGTCAAATTTATAAGTTCAAGTGAAGTAAGTCTGTAAGACAGATGTTTTTTCTAGCAATAGAAGCCAAAGAACAGATCAGATCTGTGCTTTCCTTCCTATTTATGTTTTGGTGATGCTTTTTAGATGTGATACAACAAAGAATTAAATTTATTGGGGGGGATATAGAGAGAAAGAAGTTATTCACAAGCTAATCATATCAATAGGATTAATATGCAGCTCCTATATATTATATTGTCAATTACTCCAGACTTGCAGCCCACCTCCAGAGCAAATGTATACGCTACATTTGAAGATACTATGCTTATTCTTCCTTCATTGGCTAGTCATTTTAAAATTATGAAAACAACTATGTTGTACACAGCCTTTTGGTTTTACTGCTGTATTACAGTAAATATCTATATGAATATGTATTATTCACCTAACAGAGGTGAAAGGAAAGGGATAGATTCGTATCAGATTTAGGGAAAAGGGTTAATAAATACTTTTACAAAATAAAACGTAAATGCTAAGTGTTTTCTGGAAAAATCTAAAGCATTTTTTATTTAAAATTTTCCCTAAAATAGTTTTTTTCTTTATTAAATCCCCATATATGGCAAAAGTGTAATAGCCTGAAACCATAATTCACTAATTTATTATCATTATCCAAGCTAGAGAAAACACACATATTACTCTGACAATATATCATTAAATATTTTCTCTTTTTTGAAAGGTTATTTCCAAGACTGTTTTTTTATTTAATAGTTTTAATCAGTTTGTGATCTTCAAAGCTGTTCTTCCTCTTTGAAGAACTACCTAGTTAGAGAGATAGTCTCCATTCCAAAAGGGAAATGCACGTATCTCATTACAATGGAAACAGCATGTAAGTGCATAAAGATGTATGTGGAAATAGATCATCATTACTTATGTCACTCATATGTCAATATCTAAGTAATTACACAGATATAAGAGACCAATTACAATACAGTTTTGTTCTTTTTACTGCGTCCATTATTCCAGCTATCTAAAGTAAGCTCTTTTCACATTAAAATATAGATTTATATTGTACATATTACTTGATTAAATGATTATTGTTTTTTAATGAAAATATCCATGTTGTAAAACAACGCAGTTTCAATTCCAAACAGCTATAATATAAAATACACTAAATACCAAAACAAGGGTTTAAAAACAGTATAAACTAATAGAGAGTTTTAAAAATGTATAGAATGTATTAAAGTAGATTCTATTTAGACAAGAACCACAAGAACCAACTATATCTAGAGAATCTACTTACTACATTAAAGAGAAAAATGCGTTCAATCTCAATTTCTATTTTTGTGCAACTATACATACCCCTAAAATAACTTAGGAAGAACAACCCATCTAATACCAACAAACAGAATCCTTGGGATAAATAAGTAAAACACAGGCAGTTAGATGGCAGTCATCTTCATGCCATATTATACCACTAATATAACAGTTTACAGAATCTATAAAGAGCAATTTTAATTTCAAAACTACTTGTTTTTAAATGTACAGTTAATACAAGACTCTAAAATAAACTAGAAAATAATTTTATACAAAAATGTTAATCTGACTGTTCTATATACAACTAACCCCCACCAAAACAATCATTCTACTTCATATTCACCACCTCTCCCTTCCTTCCAGAAAACATCTCGTGCCGTGACAAAAAAAAAAAAAATCAATCTTCCAAATACAGTATTATAAACTAGTTTGTGCATTTGTGCCCTTCATCACTTAATAGACACTCTTAAAACACAGAAGTAACACTAGACTGCAATAGGATTTCTAGATTGAAAGGAGAAGAGAGCCTCAGAACAAAACAAAAAGTATTATAAAACCATAGAGATCTAGGAGCTTGTACTATCTTTTAAGAATGCACAACATTAACGTACGCAGTAGTTGCTCCACCTGCTCCACAAGTAGAATATTCATTTACTTAATAGATTCTAAATAAAACCTGGTATCAGTCACCACAGAAATTGCACATCATTACATTAGAGCCAGTAATTGATTACCAGATGCAGACATTGAACTGGATTTCTACTTTTGTTGTCACATAAGAACAAAATAGCTTTTCACTCTTATATGCTACCTAAAATCTAGAGCCTGTTTCCTACCTTTCTTAAGGCTCTACAATTATCATTCTATTACATATTATAGTAAAATGACTTCAACTGCCTAATTTTGAGGAGTTTTTTTGATGTATGATTCCTATTGAGCATTTTAATCATAGGTCAGAGGCACAAATCCATACTGGCTTCACTTCCCCCAGTCCAATTATATGACCTACCCTGTACATTATTAACAGCTCTCTTTTTTTGCAGAGATAACAGAGCTTCAATAAAGAGGCGGATTGCTTTCAAACTGCAGCACAGAATATTCAGAATTCACTACCATATTTTTATGCTACAACTGCTGTCCCGTTTTTGCACAATTCCATTTTTGCAAAGCTGAAAAGCACTTTTACTTTATAAAACCTAAAATCCAAAATTTAGTCATTGAGTAAAAGTCTGCTTTGTAATGGCTAATGAAAAGGAGAAAAAAAGCAAGCAATATCATGCAGAAACATATCAATCATTCATCTAGTTCAGAGTCCTGATTCTGCAACAATGGTTAGACCATACACGTCACGGAAAGGGCCAAAACTCTATTTCCAGTTGTGAAAAGTTATACTGTAATAGAAAAACTCCCCTCCAACCTCAGCTAATTCTTTTATTCTCCAATCAGCAACAACTGATAGGGTCCTATAATTTTAATTTCAGCTATTATTATTTAACGAGAAGCTTTTGTTTTTATTTTGTTTTTGTTGCTGTCACATTTTATTTTTCTCATAATTAATTGACAAATGTTTAAAATAAGCCTGTCCTGTTATCGTGTTTTCTTTTATGTAAGGAACAGGTGAAAACATCAGATATACATCTTACATTTTTTCATATTTTATATCTGCCATTTTCCTTCACAAACTAAGGTGAGACCTTTCTAGCCACATGAGCTGGAATTCCATTAACTTTAAGAAGATTCTGTCCATGCTGAAAGTTTGGTGTAAAGAGAATATTTTGCAAACACATGGCCTAGAAATCCTGATTTTCTGTACTTTGTCTTGTAAATCCTGTATATTAAGAACATACAGAGAGCAACATAGGCTTAAACAGATCAGTTCCTCACCCTCAAATATTCCTGTGCTCAGAACAGGTCAAGGGAGATGACCCTCATTTCAGTCACACTCAAATGATGCTTCCCCTCTTTCTCTCCTTGTGCCTTATAATTACAGCTGAAGACTGCAGAAACCACCTATAGCTTCTAACCTGTAGGAGGAGCAGCAGCCAAAGCGGGACACAACAGTCCAAAATTTGCTTAAAGGTTTGCCTGAGACTCCATTTTTCCCTTGGTTGCTTGTTCCGGTTCATCTTTCCTAATGCTTCACCATATGTGTGTCCCTCTTCCCTTCCGTTTTTCCAGCTTGTCTTTTCCTATGTAATCTCTCTCTTCCCATGCCCCAGGAAGTCCCATAACACCACAGTCAATGTGTTTTGATGCCATTGTACCACTTACTGCTTATGAGGTATGATTCTTCCCCACAGTGAACCTAGCTTGTCTATTTATATCCTAAATTCTGCTAGATGTGGTCTCTATGCTACAGGTATTTATAGAATGCCTAATAAAAAAAAATCCCCAATCTTGGCTGGCCCATCAACACCCCCCCCCATAAAAAAGGAAATCATGCAGTCAGTTGGAATGTACTTGCCTAGTGATTTTTAAATTAGGTTTACTCACCCCATGAAAATGACTGGATCCTCCTTCTTTTCTGAATTTACTCAAATTCTGAATTAACTCATTTAACTGAAGCATAAAACAAAGGAATCAAGGTGGTCATTCTCAGCTACTCTTCAGCGTGGTCAGTCAGCTCTCTGGTTGATTTCTATAGCTCTGCAAATGGCATTAATACATACAATAATAAATCAATAGAAAAGTTTAAACTGTGGGTTAGGCTTTTTTGTTCTGTTTACTTTTTTAGCAGAAAAAGCACTTATGAAAACAAGTAAAAATGCAAAGTTGCATTCTTCACTAAGTTAATTTGTTTAAAGCATAGGACAATGGAAATGACCCACTAGGAGCTAAAAAAATAAAAATAAAAAATGAAGCAGCCTTACCAACCAATTAATGGACTATCAGTATTCATTAATGTATTATGGAGGAAGCTACTCTGCCCTATCAAAAAAAAAGGAATGAGGAGGAAAGGCTGTTACTACGACAGTCATGTAATTTAAAAATACTGATGAGAAGATGCACATGTATAACACAGAAGCTGTGGAATCAAAGAGGTAAAATACTTGGGACTTTAAACCATGAAAATCAGAGCTTAAATAACACACAAGCAGAATTATGAACTAGAGAGGAAAGTAGATAGCCAAAAAAAAAAAAAAAAAGTCGTCTTTATATAGGCCCTTCCAGCTGGAATCTCAGTTTCCAGATCTTAAATAATCCACATTTTGAAAAGCCAGCTAAAAAAAAAATAAGTAAATGCAAGCAACAGAAGTATGGCATTTCTCTAACCTCTTTTCATGCATTTATATAGTGCCTTAAGTAAGAGTTTACTCACTTGCGAAAGACAGAGTTCATCAATATCAAGTCTTCCTGAAAAAGCACATCATACACACACTGGAAAAAAGAGGTTACTTCACTTTATTACCTTAACATGATGTTGCCATCAACTGCCAGAGGAGAAAAACAGAACTTGAACACAGGGTTTTAACAGGTAAAAAGGTGGTTTGTGACTTAAGTGTCTTCCCCCCTCTCTTGCCTCCTACATACAATGTTTTAATGCAAAGATTCAAAACTTTTATCAGTTCAAATAACCAGCTTAGACAACTATTAGGTCCTCTTGTGCATAGAGTACCTCAGTATCACTGGATATCTCTGGAAGCAGATAACTGAACTCAAATCTGTGCTTAATATTACTGTAAATTATCACATCTGATTGATAATGGTATCCAGTGTCTAAATCTAGCAAATCTGATTCAAGATTAATTTTTCTGAGACAGTAGAACTATTAGCTTAATTGTAAGTCTTAAACTGAGGTAATGTGTTAAAATTGAATTTCTTGTAAGAAAACATGCAACTATGTAAGCGAGGAACAGATGATAAAAGTTGTCTGCTCCTAAATTTATTTACTTTAGTTTCAAAGTAAAAAGACAAACTGTATTTTTTGTTTGGAACTTTAGCAAATACATGAGAGATGAAGTTTATACTGAAAGTGAGATTATCTACAAAGCTATGAATGTAGAAGCTATACAAATATAGAACAATTTTTAAAGCTCTACAGCTTTTTTCTTCTAGAGTCATGTTCCCAGCCAATAAAAACCCAAACTAACTTGCTCTCTCTGATACGGGACAAAAATGGTTCAAGTTATGAAACCACGTTCCAAGTCTGTGTTTTTTGGAACTGCAATTTCCCATTTCTGTTTGGCATTACTTGCCTCTATCTCTAGTATGTTTCCAGTAGAAGAAAGGAAAAAAAACTTTTGAATCACAGTTAGTTTTCAATTGGGGATACTTTTCTAGCTAAAGAAAAAAAGAAAAACAATAACTATAATAACAATCATGAAAATCTTGCAATTTTATCATTTCCTTTTCACCACCCTCCCCACCATTTTTAGATGGCTTACTGCAAGTATTTTTATTTAAAATCCCTCTCTTTGGCTGAGATAAAGAACATGCATGGCTGGTGCTTCCCCAGACTTCCATACAAGCGTTCTGTAGCAATGCTTAAATTCACCTGTAAAATCTAGTTTCTGAATATATTAGCCTGACACTCAAAATGAGTGCAGAAAAAAAGAGCGTAAGTACTGCCAAACTGGGTAACTAGGAGAAAGTATACTGGAAAGAAAATTCTGGAGTACATAAAAAATGCTTCAGTGAGCATAAAACACTTAATAATCAATAAGTAGCAAAACTACCTTTACAAATGAATTGAATTTAGGTCCTATTTAGCAACTGGATCCAGATGAATAATCTCTTCATGGGAATCACCTGACACCGCACTCCCAACAGCAGGGAGGCATCTGGATGCAGGATTAAATCTAAGTTTTATTTTCCCCTTCAACTCCCCTCTCGATGATGCCATCATCTCCTACGGCCTTCCCCCTTTGCCTCATTAACAGCTTTTTGATTACATTGGTCTGTTTTCCACACTGAATTCTAGCTAGAGCCTGCAGATGGCCAAATCCCCACATTTCCAGGACTTCAGAGCACCTTTTAATCCTCTCCCTCCACGTTAGGGAAAATAGTAACAAAAAGGGGAGGGAAATTCCCTAACAGCTTCTCCCCTTTTGCTTAGCGGTGGTGAGCTAAGCGGGGAGGACAGCGAAGAGGCGCCAGGCGGATCTGCGAGCGGCACCTGCCGCCTGCGCAGACGGCGCTCCGCGGACCTGCGAGGGGAGCTGGCGGCCCAACGTGCCTCGCATCCCGCAGGCCCTTGCGAGGGCAGAGCCGCCTTGCGGCCCCCAGGGCTGCGGTGCGCACAGCTCCCTCCCCCACCCGCTACCCCCGGAGACCGGCTCAAACCGGGCCAAACCGGACTTGCCCGCTCCACAGAGCCACCACCTGCGGAGACCGCCACAGCGCCGCGCCCGCGAGACCCCTCCCCCGGCACGAGCCGAGCCCCGCCCACTGACCACTGTCTGTTGGGGGGCCTTCTGAGCAAGCCCCACCCACTAGCACACGGCACTGGCTGGAGCCCGTGTCACTCATATCGGACTCCAGCTCCAGTCGCGAGTGCTTTGCTGAAGCACCGCCCCCCGGGAAACCCCTCCGCCCAGCTATTAGCTGCTAGGGCTGCTAGTTAGCGGGCTTCTTCAACTTGATTGGCTAGGGAGGGGTAGGGGCGGGCCCCGGCGGTGGTTAGTGCGCGTGAGGGCGAGGGGAAAGCGGCTGTCGAGAGGAGCGGTCCCGCTCCCGCTCCCCTTGGCGGGGGCTTCGGCGCTGCCACCGCCATGAGGCTCCGCAGGAAAAGCAAAAGTCCGGCGGTGCTGAGCCACGAGTTCATCATCCAGAACCTTGCGGACACCGTGTCCTCCCTGGCGATGTGCCTCCTGCTGGGGCTGATGTTCGAGGTACCGGCGCGGGGTGAGGAGGCCGGTGGCTGCCGAGCCGAGCGGAGCAGCGGCGGCGGCGCCGTCCCGGCTCGCCTCGCCGGAGCTTGGCCCTGTGCGTGCCTCCCGGGCGCCTCCGCCCCGCCGGCACCGTGTGCCCTCTGCCGCCCCCGTTTCTTCTTGGCGCCGAGGCCTGGCTCTGAGGCGCGCTGCCCGCGCACCCCCTTGCTGCGCCTCCACTCGCCTTCGGCTTTACCCGCTCCTGCTTTACTGCTCTTCTTTTTCCTTTCTTCTCCAGCCTTCTTTCATCGCCGTGTCTGTTTTGCAGCCTCCTGTAAACTCCCTTTCACTCAGTTATGTTCCCTTGAATTAAAAAAACAACAACAAAAAAAACCCTCAAGTCCCTTCGCTTAACGCAGATTCGTGGTGTGTCTCTTGATCGTGTGAACGAACTTACATATTTTTCCTGTTCAGATATCCACGCGCGTGTAGGAACATGCAAAGAGGGTTTCAGGCAACCCCTGGTGTTTTGAGCAGGCTTAAACCAAATAGTAGTCAAAAACTGTTAATCGCCGTTTTGCATCACGGCTCCCTCTGTTGCTGACTCAGCTCTGTAGTGACAGATAATTTGGAGAAAAATGCAGAATTTTGGTTAATTTAACTCGGGTTAATTTCTGAATTCTTCCTTCCATTTGCATTTGAAAGTTATAAAAAAGGTTTCTTTCTATATGCAAGCTGCTTATCGGTTTATTGGGTACCAACTATTCTCTCTTAGGCATTGTTTTCCACCTTTGGGACAAAATTATTATGTGTTGCTATGTGAGTGTGTTAGACTGGTGTTGAGTATGTGGTAGGCCTTTATAAATAGACAGTTAACTTATGTATTTTATTGAAACGTTTCAGCATTTTTCCATCAGTTGGATAAGATTTAAAATCAGATTACTTTTAAATAAAAATATTTCTTTGCAGGGGTCTTTTTATTTTCATCTTGACCCTTTTCTGAAACTGTTAAGGTTACTGTGCAGGAATAGACGAGAAAAAGATGTTGCGACAGTCAAATAATTTTCCTCTAAGTGATGGACAAATCTGGTGTTGACACGAATCGTCTGCAGTATAAAAGTTAATATGTGAAATACAGAAGTCTGTGTTTGATTAAAAAAAACACATTAGCTAGGACTTTGGAACTAAGGTAATAAAGACTTTTTAGTTATCTTTGAAGGAGAAAAGTAAATGCTTGGTATAAAACAAATTCAGTTTGGGATTCCTATAGGTATGTAGAACTTCTTATGTATCTTGTATATGTTACTTTGTAACAAGGTTGCCTTGTGCGTCTTTGTGGTTAAAAGCAAGTAAATTTTTTTGAATTCAGTCTAAAAATTCCATTTGTCTTAGCTCAGGCTTTGTGTGAACACAGAAGTTGTACTTCTGTAAATCTACCAGGGACTTACGGGGACTGTTGTAGCTCCTTCAGATGTTCTGGTGATGAAGCTGATTTCTTTTATAGGAGAGGAATAAGTTGATATTAGTTAAACTGGAGCATAATTAGTAGAATATCTCATTCTATGCTTAATAAATATCAAAGTTTAAAATTCTGCAGAACAGATTCTAGTGTTGTTTGTGATGTGTTTTTATTGTGCTTGTTTGACTAGACTTGTATACTTATACCATGACTTGGATACTTTGCATGTCCTTTTTGATGTAAAAGTTCTCTATAGATTGGGACAACTTTCTTATGCAGAGGAATAGTGTTTCTGTGTAACAGGTGATGAATAGTTTTGTTGCTATAATATCAAAAAAAAGTTCTATACAGTCTATTCTATTGGCAGATCTTTTTTTATTGGACCTCTGTCTCATTTACTGCAGAAAAACATACAGTGGTTACTGAATGAAATCTGTATTTCATTGTTCACTGTGTAGGTCTTATATTTATTATGTGTAATTCAAACTCAAAAAATGATGTTTATGAGTATTTTTGTGATGCTTATCATGACATATTATTGTTTTGTTAGTGATACTGAACTTGCCTATATAGCCATTATCTCCATTTCATTTTTGGTCTAGATTTCCTCTCTGTATTAAAGTGAAATTATTTTTAGGTTTTGAGTTTGGGGTACTGAATGACTACTTTTTTTTAATCAATACTTTTCACAGCATTTTATACTTACTGTGACTTCAGCTGCAGCTGTCAGTGACAGGTTTCTGAATCCAGTTTGTGGTAGCTTAGGTTGTTTCATTTGCACATTCTTTGGTTAACTTGTGTACATTTTACAGTTGACTACCTCTTGAATGATTTATGCAAAACTGTGTAGTGATATCAGAGTAAATACAGGGTTTTCCTTGGCATTCAGTTGCCATATCCATGAGGCCGTCCAAAAAACAGTAGGTATGATAAAACTAGAAATGAGCATTAGTACAACATTAATTCAGTTGTAAGAATTTCTTTAAAGGAAATTCTTATGCTTGGTTGTTTTTTCCACCTTAATTGTGATTTCCTATACTTCAACTTTGCTAATTATTATGAGGTCTATAGATGTTTGTAATGAGATCCGCTCTGATTATAACATACTAAAAAATGGCAGCTAAATTTAGTACATAAGTGCTATTTTCCTTCTTCCTTCTCTGAGAATATTTATAAAGCCTTTTATGTGTCCAAGCCTAGTCCTTTTCTTGACAATAGAGTAGACTTTGTCTTCAAAAGAAACTTTGCTTTCATTGTCCACAGTTCTTTTTAAGATGCTAGTATAAGCAGAAAAAGTTTCATATGATTTCCTTTCTTCTCCTAGAGCAGTTTCCATCATCCCTTCTGTGTATTCAGTGGTAAGGTGGCTACAGATGCCACCTAATGACATTTCCATACCTTCAGCAGTGTGGAACACTTGTATTGTGTAGTTTGCTTCACAGACAACTGGAAAAGTAACAGCTAACCTGATGGGCTTTAGCAAAGCTTCCTGCCACTTTCTTCTCTCCAAGCACATGGAAACTGGCGTATCCTCAGGGAAGCTACTATCCTAATATGTCTTCAGGAGACGATTGTAGTATATGAATTGATTCAGTTGAAGAGAGCATATCTTTTCAGTCCCTTTTTAGAACGAAATGAGGCTGCAGTGAATTTGAAGAGCAATACTTTCAGATATTTTTTCAGAAATAATACTTCTTCTCTGGTCTTCAAAGGGCAGCCTTGTGGTAACAAACCATGAATTGAAAAATTGCCTTTCACTGCCTTTTAACTTGACTATAACTTCAGGTATATTTGTGGCTTTATATAAATTTAACAATTATGTAGTGAGCGTATATTGTAAAAGCAAACTGTACCATTCCTCTAGTAATAGTAGTTGTAAGACTAACTTGCTTACGAGTTTTGGAGAGTTATTCCTATACCTAAGGAATTGTGTTAAATAACGATGAAGAGAGAATTCTGTGTATTTTATTAACGTGCAGGCCTCAAAGTTGTTGAGTTGTGACCAGTACTTATGTTTAACTTACAGATTGCTGCTTCTATTGCCTTTGCAATTTGAGCTGTTCCAGATCTTGTAACCAGGCTTCTCACACAGCCTGCAGTCATTCCCAGTCTCAGAAGATGGCACAGCGAGGGCAGAGCTGTTGACCACTTCAGTCTTGCTAAGGCTGTTGAAGAGCTCCCTTTTGGCATGGGCAGTGACAGGGAAGAGGCATGTCCCTAGTGAAGGGGTCTACAGGACGTTCCTTGGAGCAGTCTGAATGCTCTGCCACAAAGGAGACTATTGCTAGGGGTCCTAAATCATAACTGACTGAAAGCAAGCATCTTCATTTTAGCATGATGCTGATGGCAGCGATACCTGTGTAACTAACTGTATTTTCCCTGTCTTCCTTAAGCAAACGGTTGGCAGTGAATTCTTCACACGCTCACTCCTTTGGGGTTTTTAAGTTGATATTGCTACTTTGGCTGCTTGTTCTTCCCCTGAAGCAGACACAAGAATTTGTTTAGCTGAGTAGTGCAGCAGGCTTGGAAACTCATCTGTATTAAAATGAGTATTTTTTTTCCCTCCCTCTTGTTTTGCTGAGTCAGTTTTAAATAATTCCCCTGTCCAATTCACAATGCTGCTACTTGTGATGACAAATGTAGTATGGAGACAAGAACCAAGTGGAAGTAAAGAGAAAGGCCAGATTGCTCCTCTTGATGGTAGTGCTGGTTTATACAAATTTAGATTGAACACATCTACATACCTATTGAACTACAGTGGCTGACAGTCAATTTTGTGTGCCAGAAAAATCAGTACTTTTTCCCTTCATGAGAGTTCCTTTTAAAAGTATTCATCAATATTATGACTCCTCTACTGCATAATTTCACAGGTACACGCCCAAACAGTATACTTAAATGATTTGCCTCCCCCTCCATTTTTTGTTACAGAGGATGTTCTTCTATGTTGCTGTGTCACTTGCTTACTTTGTAGCTGGTTGAATTTGTGCTTTTTTTAAGTTTCTATATGTTCCTATTTATACTTTCAGGAATTAGGCTGTGAAACACGTAAGGGAAAAATAGCTTTTTTTTTTCTTTTTCTTTTTCTTTTTTCTTTTTTTTTTTTTTTTTAGTTTTTAGTTTCTATTTCATTATAAGTCACTTCTGTGAAGCTCAGTTTAAGAGAAAATGTAAAAGATGCAAGAATAAGTTCTCCTTTATGTTGATTTACAGTTGATGCCTGTATCCATCTCTGATTTATGCCCTAGATAATTATATTTTTGCAATCATAATGAACGTATTTGCCATTGTCGGTGTAGGATGTAGTTTCATACAGCGGTTTCTGCAGCAATTAAACCAGTTAATTCTTCCCCTCTACTCAATTATTTCCATGTGTCATACCTTAGCGGTCTTTCAGTTAGATGAGCATGACTGTTTTTGAAATTGTGCAAACCAGATCAATGAAATGTTTTCAGTTAAACTTAAATGTTTACCTTTTATCATGTAGTCATAGGGTCTGTAAGCCATACTCTAAGCCAGATGATAAACAGTTGCCATAGCTGAGGGCTAAATACACTGCAGCATGGGAATAGGAAGTTGTCTGGAGATACAGATGGCTGAAAACCTCTTAACTAGTTTTACCTCTGGAGGAAAGGTAGCATGGAAGTATGCCATTAGCTACTTGGATTGTGCTGTAGTTCTTAGAAAACATTTACTTTTTTTCTTGCATTATTTATTGTACAAGGAAATTCATGAACAAACCTTTTAGTTCTACTGTTATTCATTGAATATTCAATTTATTTATACATACTCTTAGCCAATATTTCATTCTTTTGAGTATCTTGCAAAGTTAGGTGAAGCTGTCCATCAGCATTAACTTAAAGGATCTTTTAACTTTTGAAATAAATGACATTTGCACTTCTAAACACTTAAAATGTTAATTAGTACAACAGTGAGTAATTTGAGCCTTAGCTGAAGGGACATAATTCAGGTTCTGACCCTATGCCACAAATGTTAAAGGATTTGCAACATGGTGATCCTCTGCAGTTCTGGGAAATGAATAGCACTGTTGGGACACCTTTGATTTAAATCATGTGTGGGAGAACATTTGTTGATGGATTAATAGTCTGTTTTTGGGTGCTTATAGTCCAGCTGACTTGAACTATCTTATACCTTTTTCTTATCTCTTTTTAAATTTCAGGGCACAGCCAAATACGTCATCATCTTTATCACTGTGCAGTACAATGTCACCTATGCCATTGGTAAGATTAAATCAAATCTATTCTGTTTTGATGTAATGCAAGAACCAAACTATTAAAGCGTATATTTTTTTTTTCCTGAAAACCATTTATAATACAGTGTTACTCTCATGTTTGTCTGTCTGCTTTTGAATTTACTAATACTGTATTTACTGAAACATTCTAGTATTTTTCTGTTGCTTGTGACAAATACTCAGCTATCTTTCCCATAGTTAATATTGCTACAAAATCATATTGTAATGCAGGAAACCTATTTTTTCCAGCTTTTGATACAAACAATGGGAAGTTATTGAATAGTAAAATATTCTTGTTAAATTCTAAATATCTGTTTCTTGTTCCTGATTTCTTATGTTCTTGCTAATAGATTTTTTTTTAAAAAATATATCTTTCGATATCTCATTATTATTCTTGAACTGGTACACCTGATTTAAAAACATGATTTTAGGTAACAAAAGGAGGGAGACTAGTGTGAATTTTTTTCCCCTAAATATTTTCATTTCTTCCATCTTCTGTAGCTGCTGTACTAAATACACGACTGGTAAGGAGCTAGCGGAATTTCTGTATTTGATAACTTTTTTTTCATGATAATATTAATAACCATATGCTATTTCTATCATCACTGAAATTACAGAAATAGAAGCTTTATTGACATCTTAACCTCTTTAGAAGTTAATACATGACAAAATCATTTCAGCCTCTATATAGTTGTATACATCTCTATTTATAATAGTATTTTTCCCTAGTTGTTTTACTTTCATCATAGTTTAAAACAAACTATCTGAACCTTATATTGAAAAGAAACTCATAAATTTATTTCATCATAGACATTTTCCTTGTATTCTCAGAAATTAATCTTCTCAGTGTTGGAACTAAGGTTCAGATATATTAGAACAAAAGTCATCAGAATTCTATGACACTTGACTTTCAAACCTGAGACCTCTGTGCTGTGGCTCTTCCAGACAGTATAGCAGCACTTTCACTGCATTTAATACATTCAAAATAATGCCTTGATCAACTTCATTTACAGTTGAGAATATCCATCATTTTTGCAAACTTTTCCTGAGATGCCTCATGTGGAACACTTGAGGTGTGCACAGTCAATGGACTTGTGCTTAACTGATATTTGAGCAGTATCAGGTAGGAATCTCACGTAGCAGAGACAAAAGTAGAATTCATTTGTCAGAACAGTTACCAAGATGCATGTGATGTGAGCCTTCATAGTGTATGGCATTTATATATAATAAATATGATCAAGGTATAGCTTCCTTTGATTTTATAGATGTGAGTGAGTTCTGTACAAGAAACTTTAAGGCCGCAACTTGAGCCCTCAGAAAATAATAAAAATATAACTAGTGGATGCCACTTTTGAAAAATAGTGCTAGCTACCAATCAGAAGTACTATTTGATATGTAATTACTTTTACATTGATTATATCAGAGGCTACTTTCAAGCATTGGAACAGGACATCTTATGTATTTTATAATTCTGCAAAAGTGCAGTGTGCTAGGACCTTAGTATACCATTCACATTATAGGAAGCAGTAATTGCTTTTTTTGACATTTTTCTATCAGTTTCCTTTAGAAAAAAAAGTCTTACGATGACTATATTTCTGCTGATCTGTTTTTGGGCAACACTCGTCAAATTTTATAAAGGGTAAAAGTCTTAAAGACCACAAAATTCTTTGATGTTTATGAAAAGTAATGGTTGTATAGCAAAGAGATGTCCAAATTAATGCCCTTACTTAGAAGAAAGTAGAGGAAAACAAATCTTAGACATGTTAGCCAGCAAATCAGGATAAATGTGGTTCTTGAATAGTTGTATTACAAGTAATTTCTTTTCCATTGCAGTCTCACAGATGTATAAAGAAAAGTGAGGTTGGGTGCTTGTGGATCAAAGGTGACATACCCTGATGAAAAAAGGCTTCCTGAGACCTACCTCTTATACTTGCTTTTTTTTTAATTGAATTTCATTTGTGTGCTCTCCTGCACTTCAACATAGTAAATGCAAATATTTGAAGTATTTCTATGACAGTGAAAATGTTTTTTATTTCTTTTAAGTTTTGTTTTTAATTTATGAGAACATATTGCTAGTTCTGTAAATGGAAGGTTATTTGCAACTGTTCAACATCTCTTAAAAAAGAGGAAGTTACTTATTTGTTATTGCCCATGATGTTGAACTCCCTGGGATACTATCCTTACTGTGTAATTTCTTTTTTTTCTACATGTAGTCATGCTTCTTGAGATGGAATTTTGTTTGCTCCCTACCAAAATATAGGGAGTAGGGTTTTTTTGTTTGTTTGTTTGTTTTGTTTTTTTGGATGGCCTAGTTCTAAACTGGGAAGTTTCCAGTTTAGAACTACTATCCTGTATCAATTCAACCTAGCTTCTAAAAACACAGGTCACTGGTGCCCTTTCTCAATTGCACAGAATACCTTTTCATAAGAAGTAAAATATATATTACAAGGTTTTTTTTTTTCAGATGATGAGAATGAACACGTTCATTTTTATGACTATGGTCCGAAAGACATTGCCACCATCCTCTTCTACATGCTCATAGCTATTATTCTGCATGCTGTAATCCAGGAATACGTATTAGATGTAAGTTTACTACTGGGGTATAACTTGCTTTTATGAACATACTGGTTTTAGCTACCAATTGCTTAGCAGCTTTTTTGCAATAAGTGTATAAGCTATGGTACAAGAAACAGCTTAGCATTTAGGAGCCATATCATGATTGATTCTTTTGTGCTTTGACAGAAGTGCAAGTAGACTTCAATATTTGCATAAATGATATTTCCTCAAATTTTCTGTAATGGTTTTCAGTAGTACTTTTTCCACAGGCAGATAGAAAAAAAGGTGTTCATGATATCCAGTTACTTCATATCCCTAAAATACTTAGTGTGGTAATCAATTAATATTCATATCCCTAAAATACTTAGTGTGGTAATCAATTGATATAAAAAACCTAAGATGTAAAAGACCTTTTTATTATTATGCATTTTGTTTAAAAATACAAAAATAACATTTTTTTTCTCAAGTGTTGTTCATTTGGAAACATTCTGACTCTCTTTTATGCTCTTTTGCGCATAAACACATGTGCAATCACTTGTATTTTGCAATGTACAAAATTAATGCTATGTGTTTTTCCTAACACCAGTTAAAACAAAACAGCATCAGATTTTAGATTGTGAATTTTATCAATATTTCTCTTTTTGTATGTCTTTTCTGTTTTTTTGGCTATTTGCATGAGAATTTTTGTCAATAGGCCTTTGAGCCTGGACTGAATCTCTTTCATGCATTATTGTGAGTTCCGTTATTCCGCAACAACAGATACCAAATGCTCACGTCCAAGCTCAGAATGTCTGTGAATGAGGTTTACTGCCTTAGATTTTCCTATATTTCTGAAGATCAAAAATGAAAATAACTGCAATATGATGGATTCTTACCTGTTAGCTGAGCCTCAATAACTTAATCATGTGCTGTTTTATAGTACTCAGTTACAAAGTAAAATGAATTTGTTAAAGTCATCGTGAAGACAAACTAGTATTGAACGGCCTTGAAATGATTTCACAAATAGGTCATCTGAGTCACAGAAGCTCAAATGTATTTAAGTGTGCAAAGAGACTTGACTAGTTTGGCAATATGTCTCTGATTCTGGGAAAAAAAAATACCAGTGTCTGGCTTTATTATCTGAATATTTTCCGTGTTTACGTTGGCAGCAGGTTTTATTGAACCTAACTGTCATATTTGCAGATCTGCATATTCTGCAGATCAAGCTCTTAAAGGAGCTTTGTATTTTGATTGGGGAATGTGAGATTAGGAAACTAAAGAATACAAGAGTGAATGCTAACTGCGAGATAGCTTCCTTGTTTTAGAAATTAAATGTGTTGATCTACTTTTTGTTTCTAGAAAATTAATAAACATCTGCATTTGTCAGAAACAAAGCACAGCAAATTCAATGAATCGGGACAGCTAGCATTTTTCTACTTGTTTTCACTTACATGGGGAGCAAGTATTTTAACTACAGTAAGTTATCCTAATTGCTTTTTGATTTACAGAATATACTTAAAATATTAAGAAGGTCCTTAAATCACTGACCTTTTTCTTTAGGAAGATTTCATGATGAACCCAACCTCACTGTGGAATGATTATCCCCGTTCTCGTATGCTGTAAGCGTGTTAAAACCTGATAGTTCTAGTAAATAATTTAATTTTAAACTGCCCAGAATTTTGGAGACTACTAGAGAGGTATGGTATTGACATTGGTACATTGTAAGAATGACAGCAAGGTAAAAACACTTTCTGTTTAAATACTGTGAGCTATTGTATCCAAAGGTAATTTGCAATGCTTTAAGCAAGAATCCCGCAGATATTTGCATGTCTCTTTAGTTTTACTGTGGCAGCTGACTTAAAGTGAAGGTTTTTGTAAGATGGGATGTATAACAGGATAGCTGAGGTATTTCACACTAAAACATATGTGTGTAGGAGGGTGAATGTTCAAATTAGAGGAGACTTATAGCTTGATTGTTATTAAGATGCCTTATGAAATTGTGTTGCTTGTCCCCCCCCCCCCCGCACTTTTCCTTTACTGCTTTTTCCTAGTGAGTGTGATACATGGAAGGGGGAGAATACACATTTTTAAGAAACAAGTTCAGCTGTTCTCTTTTTGTTTGTTTTAGTACTAGTTCAAAAGGTGATTCAGAACGTTAGAACATAGAATGGTGCTAATTCAACAAGTTGTCACCATAGAGTTGTTTTATGTTTGCAACTCCTATGATCTAGAATCATAATACATAATTAGTCAGAATTATTTTAAGATAATGAATTTAAAATCTTGCATCTTATGTTGAAAGCCTGAGAAGTCCTAAATGTTTGTTTTCTCATCTGAATTATTGTTTAGTTTTCAGGTAAAATTCTTCTATATTTGCCAGATAGCCTACTGGCTTCATGCACTGCCGGAGCTATACTTCCAAAAGATCCAAAAGGTATGGAGTGAAGTTCTCAGTACAGTTAATGAAATATGTATTTTCCAATTATTTATATTTATACTTTTTATTTATAGTAACATAAAATAAAATATCAACAAAATCTTCATATTTATTTACACATTCATATTTATATATTGTTAATCTCTTATTTGCTAGCTTATTTAGTCTGTCTCAGAAAATTGCATTATCTGTAGCTGTCAAATTCGATATGCTTCCAAGAGATTGTATACAGTAGTGAAAAAAAAAATCAACATTAATGAATGATATGCTTTTCTTCGGATAACATAGCTAAACTGTAACAGTGTATTATAATATTCTCTAATTCTAGGAAGATGTTCCAAGACAGCTATGTTATATTTGCCTTTACATTGCTCATATCTCTGGTGCCTACATATTGAAGTAAGTGTTTGCACAGTCATTTTGAAAGGATGAACTTATTTGCCTCATTATTTTATTAAACATTTTTTTTTAATAGTTTGCAGCATTTGGGGCTAATTCTGATGGTACCTCACTATTTAGTGGAACTCATTTTTCATGCCTCACGTCTCTTCTACTTCAGTGATGAAAACAAGCAAAAAGGGTAAATCTTGCATGTATTAATATTCAGAACTATGGCTACTGTTTGCATATAAATGTATCTGCAGGTATGTAAAAATGTTCAGGTAGCAAACCTCACATGTTCTATGCCTGATATTACTTGCTTTGAATTCAAGTGAGTCATTGTCACTATATAAAGTCAAGGAACCAAATACACAACTTCATAGTTACCATGGTGAGATTTTACTTAGGCTTTTGTTAAAGTCCCATTTAAATTTGTATCAACTACTTCAGCTTCTGTAAGTTGCCCATTTGCTTAAATGTTCGTAAGTGTTTGTATATAGAGATGTTTGTTTTTCAAACAATTTAACCCAAGAATAAAAGGAGCGTTTCCCATAAGTTTGTATATAGGTCTCTCCTTTTTTTTAGTAAGAGCAAAAAGGCAATAACTATACAACAGAGGAAGTAATGTCTAAAATGTGTGTGGGTGATAAAATCTCTTCAATTATGTATCTCTTGAATAAGATTTTCAACTCTTCTGAGAAGAAGGGATATAAAAGTAATGTGTCCTTCAGGAAAAGAAGGAGATGCACTGAGACGCTTAACTATGAGGCATGCTAAATGATGTGGTACATTTCACCATCTGATTGCAAAGACTTCTGGAAATTCTGGTATGAATAAAACAGCATTGTCCCATTTGGATGTTCTTGTCTCCTATTTTGGTCTTCCTTCACTATGTGACAGCCCACCTGGAAGAGATTATCATGTGTATCTTTCTTTCTCGTAATCCTTTATATATAGGCAGCCTCTTTTGATACAATCTAATGGTATTGCTCCTGAACTTTTAACAAGATCCATTTATGTCACTGTTTAAAGCTAATGATTAAAATATGTGCAGTGAGCGTTCTTTGCAGAAAATCAATAGTAATGCAAACAGAGAAAGTGGAAGAAAGCTTATTTTTCACCTGTACTTCTTTTATGAGCTGACTTGATTTTCATTATATGCTATCCAAATGCAGCAAGGATAAAATACTGTTATAAGAACATCTTTTTCTATCTTATGAAGAATATAATAGTCAGATAAACAACTATGTCTTTGGCTGGAAAGCAGTTATCCCATGTGCAACATTACTGCAACTTAAATAACTGGAAATGGAAGTTGGACTTCATGAAAGATGATATGCGGAAGCATTTGGGGCATTATATTTCTATTGCAACATATAGCACTTAACTGTAGAAACAATACAATTTCAAGAGCTAAGTATTCTCCTAGCCCAGAATTTGCTGTTTCTATTTGCAAGTTTTACATTCAAATACTGTAGCTTTTCTCAAAATCTTGCTTTGGAGGAGGATAGGAAGAAGGTAGCTTTTTTTAGCAGTCTTGCTTACTATAGTGTGACAAACTTGAAGTGTAAGTTTTCTTTAAGTTTAAAATCAGCTGAAGAAGCTGGATATTTTTTTTTCCAATAGAGGTTTTGAAAAGGTAGTTTTCCACATTAATAGAGCCTCTTTTAATCCATTCATCAGTGACATACCACCAAGTCGCTTGTCTGTAGAAGTCTTTTTGTAATGTAATGTAGTAAAGTAGTATGACCAGCCTTGTTTTTAAAATTAATTACTGTCGACTTAGTAGCACTCTGTGCTTAAGAGTTGTCACATCCTAGAGTATAAAGTTCTAGATGCCTAAAATCTGTAGGATGGCATCTTACTCTGTTAGCTGTAAAGTGAAAGGGTTGTGATTTGTTACTTGTTCTTACTAGCTAACTGATCTTTTCTTTTTTTTTTCTTTTTTTTTTTTTTCCTCAATCTATAAACTTCTGGCTGTTAAAAACATACATTGCCTTGATCTGCCAACTATTTTGATATATGTATATTATACCTTTAGGGTCATCTTCCTGACTTTATAACATCACTGCTACTTAAAAATGACTCACAACATGAACGTCAGCTTGAGATGCACCTTTTTGCTTTGCTATGCTTTCTAGTCAAAATAGTATGTGATTTTACTTTTCTGTCAATGAAAACTCATTTTCTATATTGAATACTTTGAGGCAGGATTGAATGACTTGGAAAAGACAGAGAGGTCATTTTTTTTCCACAAATGTTGATCCCTTCCTTTCCCTATCATTGCTAAGAGAAGTTTAATGAAAAGCTCTTTGTGCACTTAACTTTATTGAAAAGAAACAGACTGAAAGGAGAAAGCACATTAATTTCATTATTTTGTTTTCAGATTTACCATTTGGGCTTTACTTTTTGTAATGGCACGTCTTTTGACCCTAACTTTATCTGTCCTCATGTTTGGATTTGGTCTCGCAAGAGTAGAGAATCCAGATTTTTCTATAGCAGACGGAAACTTCAATGTACTCACTGTGAGGTATAACAAGGCTAGTAGACATTCATGCTTTTGTATAACATGGCATTTCAAAGTGTCTTTTAATATAACAATGCAAGATGATAATGTGCTTTGAAGAGGTTCCCTCTTTTTGTGTCTGAGGTGACATCTTCCTCTGAGTTTAACAAGAAGGGGAATTTTATTCTCTTTTCTATCTTTTCACAAAAGTAGTAAAACAGACTATATGGGAAGCATAAGGCAAAAGAGATTTTTTTTTAAATGAATTGTTGGTTATTATCCAAAACCTGAGATAATCATCTCATGGAAGTTTTTTTTTACTTTTCCTATGTCTATTTTGGACATATTTGGAGATATTAATACCATCATTTTAAAAAATAATTTTTTATTGGGGCCTTTTAAAAATATTTTTTGAGTATCTGTTGTTCTTGTGTGTTCATTTTGATATCTGATTCCTTTTTCAGTATAAGCTCATTACTTTAACATTCACTCTTATAAAAATATCTGTAATCAAGTAGGTGGGAGGGATTTTGAATCTGTATGATTTTTCATTTATGGTTCATCTGGCAGAAAAAGCCTCTGCTATGCAATTTCCTATCAGCCACTGAAAGCTAAGATAACTCATTTATAACGTGATTGCTTCTATCTATATATTTATGTACAATTCCTAGTCATTTCTTATGTGGGCACATACCCATTGTCTTTGGTAAAGCCTTCTGATATACCTGTTTTCCTGTGGTATGAAGATTTTAATTTTTAATGATAGACATTTGGAGGGGGGAGAAAAAAGAAAATAAAGAAAGAAAGGAAGCAGGTACTGACTTGCTTTATGTTCATGGATAGCTGAAATTTTTATTTAAGTGTCTCTAAATCATCAAATCTTTTATTAGGATTAGCTGCCTGACTGCCATTTGCCTAACACAGGCCTGGATGATGTGGAAATTTATAAACTCTCAGCTGAAGAAATGGAGAGAGCATATTCAGAAACAGATTCCTAAGAAAAAAATAACTAACACAAAGAGCAAACCGACAAAAAAGGAACCAAACAGAGGCCAGTGGTATGATGTTTTTAGGCTGTTTCTAGACTAAATATTTTTATGCAAGATGCATCATCATATCTTTCCTTTTTTTAAAAAAGAACAAAAACATCTATCTTTTTGATATGTAGAGAATATAGAGAACATTACAGCTTCTACAAAAACTGGAAAATATTCTTATTTAATTCCATATTAATGGCAGGAGAGGACACTGTATTTAATGTTAGTGCTGAAGAATCCTGGGAGATCTTCAAGACTAGTGTTACTCCTTGAACTCTACATTAATCTAAATGAAAGGAATGTTTCACGAAGCTGGGCTTAATGATTCCAGGTTGCTTTTCTTTTTAAAAATCAAGTCTTTTACAATGCTGCAAAAAACTGTTTAACTTTACCTTTCCTGTATCTCACCAATTCTGTTTGTGTTATTTCAGACCATTAAAATTTAGTTTGCTTGTTTGATATACAAAAAAACACAGCTTGTAAAGAAAATTATAGCAACTGAAAAAACTCCAAAGGAACATTGCAGTAACTGGTAAAGGGCAACTAATGGAGAAAGACCTTTTTATTAAATGCCATTGTATAAATTTCAAATTCAAATGTTTTATCAATTAAATGACTTAAATATGATTTTTGAATATTATAATCAAGAGAAATTTCATATTCCTGTTAGTAAATATATAAAACACTGGAGAGAGATATGTATGAAAGCTTTGGAATTGCTTTTCATGAAATTTGGGTAGAACTTTGAAAAACACTGGGAATTTTACCCCATACTGTTTCTGTCTCTCTCAAGTTATTCTTTATGTATTAACCCTTACCAAGAAGCGTAGAAGCTGTTTACATTCAGATTACTAGCACTCTGAGTCAGCATTAACTGAAATCAGTTGGAAGATTCTAGATGAATGTAATGTGTCAGCAGCACTGTTTTTCCTTATCCTTCCAGAGCCTTCTTTCTGCTCTGGACATAGATGCAGATGCATTTGTTTTCCTTCTCCAGTCTTGTAGGTCCTTCTATGCTATCCCAGTGAATAAATTCATTTTCTGTGTTGCTGTATGAAATTATTGCAATTTTTATGTTCCCCAGATGATTACAGTTTGAAATAGCAGAAGTGAAATCACAGTTTGACTTTGTTTTGCTCAGCCAGAGCCAAACAAGGAATAGCAAAGGCATGAGAGCTCTCTTGACTGCATATGTGGGAAGATGTTCGTACACTGTTTATCAGTTAATCTTGCTTCTAATTGCAGTTGAGAGTACTTACACCTGGAGAGAAAATCTTAAGGAGAGCTTGGATTCTACTGAAGCCTGTAGTTTAGTTTCAGGCATTGTCTTCAAGTCATTTTCTAACCTGCTGAAAATAATAGACTTTCCCTGTCCTCCTAACCTTAAGATAAGAATGCAGACTCAGTTGCGGTTAATGTATCTAGTTAATGGTTAGTCATGATCTGCATATGCTTCTAACAGTATCAGAAAAGAATATATATTTGAGGTTGTTAGGTGTGGAGAGTTAATGTAGCTGATAGTAAGACAAAATGATCAAGTTCCAATTTAATTGGGAAAAAGGAAAGCTAGGAGAATTAAGTGTGCCATAAATCCTTCACACACTGCTATGTTCTGTCTGTCCTTCTCCAACTTCTGTCTGTGCTATGGCCTGATCGTCTAAGCTAATGACAGAGAAGGCTAGTAAGTGTGAAAGGGTGTAGGATAGGATATTTATTACTAGTGTAGTACTAGTAACACTGTATCACAGGAAATAAAATAAATGTAAGAAATCATTAAAGATGATATAAGAAATGATGAGTAACAACTAAAATTCCAGTTAAAGAACGATGTCATAGGAGAAGATGGGTTGTTGATTAATACCTGCTTGATTAGTAATCAGTTAAAAGATAACTGTAGTCCCGCCTGGATGCAACCATGTCTAACATGCTGTAGGTGACCCTGCTGAGCGGGGAGGTTGGACTAGATGATCTCCAGAGGTTCCTTCCAACCTTACTGATTCTATGATAGGAATGCTCAATTGGTAGTCTGAAGTGAGTTTACCAATGGGGCCCAACAAGTGTCTTTGACATATTCACAAATAAACCGATGATGTGAAAAAGTCTGTAAATGAAGCAAAATTATTCCAAATTCCTTGTAACAGAGTTACTGAAAGATATTGCAAACACAGATTAGATAAAAATAGTTAGATTTTAATGTGCAATTTCTAGATTTCTAAGCTAATTAAATAATGCATGTTTTAAGGGGAGTGAGAAGAAAATAAATTTATATGTACATAACATACTTTAAATCAGTATTTATCTGTCAGGAGAGATTTTTCTAAAGTCAGTGTTTTTTCTGCAGATGTCAGGATGATATTTTGCTGCAGTTAAAAAAAAAGGGGGGGGGGGCTAGAATATACCATTGTTTAAATTGCTCTGTGTATGTATCTACATCCTGAAAATTGGATGCCCTTTTGGTGACCTCACCTGAAAAGACTTAAACTAACACCAGACAGATACAAAGAAAAATGACAGTAAGGGGAGAGTTTGAATACCACCTAGCTTGAAAAAGTGACTGACGGGAGATATGATAGAGTTCTAAAACCTTAAGTGATTTGAGCAGGCAAGTACCAAATGACAGTTTGCTATTTCTTCTAGCATAAGGCTAGAGGATTTTCAGTGAAATTATTTAGTAGTATGTTTAAAACAAATGGAAGGAGAATATAAGACACAGAACTCATTTCCACAGAAATTTGTGAGGATATTGAGAGATTTAATTCCTGAGGGTTTAGTATGTCAGTAGTGGTAGTACTGCTTTAATAATTAATAGTCTAAGTGCAGTTTAGGCCTCAAGAAGTCCCTAACTTATGTTGATTTTTCTGGAAATTGAGAGGAATTATGTTGGCTGAACTACTCTATTTGCACTATTTATATTGTTCCTGAAACCTCTGCTATTAGAAACTTTTGGAGATGGGGCACTGGACTGGAAGCAACTTTTGTCTAACCCCTGTTCTTATCAACTTTGTAACAAATTTTTTTAAGAAAAGTACCTGACTCCAAGTTAATTTTAATTTTAGTTGAAGCAAGTACCTAAGTATTTTAATGTGCTAGTCTAATTGTTAGTCTAATTTCATGCTGATTTTCATGTAAAATCAAACTGTTTCTGCTTACTGTAATTTAATTTTCTATGTTTAAAATTACAGCTAACTTTGTCAATGG
Organism: Rhea pennata; assembly: GCF_028389875.1. NCBI lineage: Eukaryota > Metazoa > Chordata > Aves > Rheiformes > Rheidae > Rhea > Rhea pennata. The sequence goes on from NC_084678.1 coordinate 8,199,243, forward strand.
AGCAGCAAAATTAGAAGACAGAGCATCACCAAGAATAAGAAAATCAAAACCAGTATAAGCTAATACTAGAGGACAACATTTGACAGAAGACTGACTTTAAAAAATTGATCCTGCAAAACTATTATTTGGATGTTTTTTATTATATGAATGGACACTGTCAGATTATATTTAAAGTATTTTTGTTAATAACTCATATTTATGACAACAGACCATCTTTAATCTATGTTAACCCAACAGCCTTCTTCAAATTCCACTTAGCTTTGACAAGGAAAACAGATAAACCGGTTTCAGTTAGTGGTTCTATGACCAGAATGTCGTCAGAAATGATCACACTTCTATATTTGCATTAGAGGCACTTCACGATTCTGTCTGAATCTATATAATTTGTTCTTTCAGTTGTTTCTACAAAACCTAAATTCTACACTAAAAGATCGTACTGTGTCTGTTTTTGTTGCTGGGTTTCCCCCCCCTACAAGATTCTTTTCTATTTCATTCATCTTAACTGGAGTGAGAGGTATGTCTGAAGTCTTATCTAGCGTGATAAAAAAGCAAAATGTTCTATACCTGTTTTTTTTTCTAAATATTACAGATTTAGAGATAGAGCAAGATACCAAGAGCTAACTCTGACAAGACAGCACTAATCTTTTTTTCGTTTAAAGGTGACTGTAATACTGAGTAAAGATACAGATTATGTGCTTTGCCGTTGCCTCTTGGATTTGGTGATGGATGGTAGTCTTGTATGGGGGAGGGGCAAATAATACCTGTAGTTTAATTGTGGCCCTGTTTTGAGTGGTTGTGGGCGGGGGGGGGAGGTGGGACTTTTTGTGTTTCCAAAGAGCTAATACAGCATGCTTGCAGACACATGTTCCAGAATTTTTTTCCTCATCTATTTTTTTCTTTTAATTTATAGCTGATACGTCTTAAAGTCCTGACTCTACTACTACTTTAGGAAGGTGCTCAAATAATACTGTAATGAATGTTTTACCAAGCATCATTTCAAGCCTTTTTTTTTTTTCTTTTTCCCCTTCTGTCTTAACCAATAGACAATCACTTATTTTGGTCTGTGACCCAAGGTTTTATCTCTGTGAAGACATTAATTTGCTCCTTACATGAACTCTATATTTGGATATGATTTTAATATGTTTATATCAAAAGTTCTTATTTCACTATAAAAATAGTATTTTTGTAAGTAACTTTTAGATCTAAAGCTGCCATCTCAATGTTGTTTACCTTTCATGAACTCACTTTATTTGCTGTAACTTTTTCCGTGTGTAGGAATATTGCATTAATTCACATATTCTTTTACATTTCTACTGAAAATGTTTTCCATATAACTGGAATACATTTGTTAATATTTTTGATAAAGTTGTAAGAATGAATGTCTCATTCAGTAAAAGTATAATCTGAGCACTTTGGATAACATTTCCTAGCCTTTAAGTGTGTCTCAGTGTGCTGCTCACAAGACAATGCTTTCTTTGTATATCTGCAACTATAAGCTCACAGTACTTGTAGGGTTTGGACAGAGGTAGCCAGAGACCAGGGATATAGGAAAAAAATCTCCCTGACTGAGAAAGGAAATTGACACTAAGATAAAGTCACTGTGACTGAAGAATCAAAAATGATCCATTTCTTTTGTTTTTGTTTTTCTCTCTATGGCAATGCAGCTCTACTCTAACCATTTTTTTTCCCCTATCCCTCGCTTAAAAATGCTTGAGCTCAGCTTTTCTTCAGAATGGGAGACTAGGCACACCCAAGTTGCCAGGTTTTCAAAAGTGTATCTATACGGTAGCTTATTAGGTGTCAGTATCCATTTCTAGGCACCTAAAACTAGATAATTTTGAACTTCAGACTTTACTTTTAGTATTATCAGAAAGTATGTTCCTAGTGTTATAACTTGAATAAATTGATAACACTATTCTTGAATGTTCTTATTCCATAGCACTTGTGATAGCCTCTTCAGAGAAGCTTGGTATGGATCTTTTAGATTATCATTTTTATTTAAATTACTATTTTAGATGTATAAAGTTATTTTTAAATACTGGTATCAGATATACCAGTGTGTGTACAGCTGCTGCTTCATTGCATGTACACATATATTTGATGTAGGAACATCCTCTTTATAGCATGATGAAACTAATTTCTCTTGAAAATAAAAATTGTTTTCTATAATTACATTAAATATTTGGATACTTACAGTAATACCAAATGTAAGAAAATTCATTCTAGGCTTGTGCCTTATGAATATGTTTCAGAAGACTCCATTTTCAGCCAAAAGGCTGCTTGCATTTAAAACTGTTTCTGGGGATATCACAGTGTAATTTTTTTTTTACAGATATGAAGATGATTCCATTGAATTATACAAATACCGAAGATTAGCAGTTGGTAGCTCATTGACAAAACAAGCATATATGCTTTTGGAAACAAGCTGGATTGAGTCAATTTTTGTGGAGGAGGGGGATTTATTATTAGCTTGCTAATACAGATTCTGTGCAAGTTCAAATGTGAAATGATTTTAAGCCAGAGGTGCATAGTGGGGTTTCTCTTAAATCTCACATTTTTCCTTTCTGATTTAGTGATAGTGAGTTGTCAAGAAAGTAGAATCTGCATGGAAAATGATGAACTTGCGGAAGTACTTGCTTATGTGTAGTATAATCGACTTGTTTATTTTTTTTAAACTTGCAAGAATAAGACAATTTCATACTTGTGTCTGCATACTCATATCTATTTTTTAACTCCTTTCACGCTGCTAAATTAAAACTTCTTGGTTTATTGCATGGTTAGATAAACCTCTGTGCCACATTCAAGTATTCTTTCCATGTATTAAGCGTAATATTTTATAAGAAAGATCCGAGGCATAGGTCAGTGACTCTTGAGTTCCCAAGTGCTTGCGAACTTATTTTTAATTACAATGTTTGGGAACATTGCCAAAATGTCTAATATCTTTGAAATGACTCTTCTCTAAAGTAGTAAAACCTATTCCAATCTCCTGATGTAATAGCAAGATCCCAGGTCAATCCAAGCATCTGATTATAAAATCAAAACAAAATGCACAGTGGAAGTTGCATATGGAAGTGTTTAGCTGAATGGGATCTAGTTAAATAATAAACCTAAATTGAGGGTAATGAGTAGTGCATATTACCATTTTGTCCATAAGTCCCATTTATGTCAAAGGTGTTTTTTTCAAAAGTCTTAGGAACACATATTCAAAGTGCTACGAGACAGCTCAGGAAAGCCTATGCTCAAAGTATAGGCTAAGCACTAGGCAACATGTTAGTGATTAAGGGGAGGTGGAGATATTGGTGAAGGTAGCTTTGTCAGGATTTTTTCAGAGACCCAAACTGATTGCATTTGTCATTTTCAAACAGTTTTATGAATGTCAAACACAGTAACAATCAAATTAGAAGCTAACTCATTCCTGTTTCAACCACATAGACTTAACTGAAGTTAAAGTCTCCATCAGCACAAATGTTGAGGTGTGTGACCTAGTCCTGTAACATTGTAATAAATGATCTTATTAAGCTCTTTATCTTCATTTTTAAGACTTTATGTAAATTGTAAGAATTTTAGAGCAAGCGTATGTTGTATCTTGTCACAATCTAATAGTAAATCTATCTTACTTGGCAGAAGTCCTTTGCAAGTAGTCATATGCACATCATAGAATACTAGTATGCATTTGCTTTTTGGGGAAATCAAAATTATATCCTCTGATTTTTAACCCTTCTTTCTTCTGAGTATTTAAGAGTTGTTTTATCTTGTTAATTTTTTAGAAAGATAAAATGGCCTATTTTTAAGCAGTGCAGAAAAACTTACTTCAAAATTTATATCTCAGTTTTTGAATGGTATTATACAAGTGAACAGATTGTTTCTGTCAGAAACATAACAAAAATTCTGCAGCTGATGCATTTTTGTCTCCACTTCTTAGGTTCTGAATTGACCACCTGGCATGGAATTGAGTGGAAGTTGTATAGTGGCGCAAAGGTGCGGAGAATGCTGTTGCACTTTCCTGCTTGTGTTTAAGTCCAATAAACAACTGTAATGAATCAAATTAGGCTCTAAAATGTAGGAAGTTTACAGAACTTGATTAACTCCAGCTCCCAGGTACACATGAGAATTTCTAAATGTCCAGTATTGCAGAATGCTACCTAACTCTGTAAATAATTATTTAGTTTCATTATGTTGGAGATAAAAGGATTGAGTTGGGGGAGACAATGTTTCATCTACAATTGTTTCTTAATATTATAAGAATGGGTTGCTGTATCTGCTTAAATTGAGAGAACATACGTGCAATGCCTTTCTTAGACCATCTGAATGGTGACTTGCATCATAAAAAAAATGGGTAGTAGTTAAAGAGATAGAAGAAAATTGATACTGTAAACTACGAATATTTAGATGTGTAGTTTTGAACTTTTGTAGCTGAAACTGAGTTCATGGATTCACTCGATTTAAGAGTAATGTTTACAAACTAATATGCTATTTTTGTTACAGTTATCAGCTAAAATTGTTCTGCAACGTTGCTCTACACTTAAACTAACGATGTACTCCATATTACATTGATAAATGTATGGTTCAACAGATATGCCAGTTTGTTTTTAATGGCTGTTAATCATTATTTTAATTTCAGTTAATTGACTTGTCTGTCCTCTTCCAGGTAAACAATTAGAATATTGAAAGGCTTTTTTGTTCTTAATGCATTGGGAAAAATGAATTTGCATAAATATCATTTCATCAATCATTGTATACGTTAAAATTATGCTTTAGGTTGCTAAAAATACTGTCAATTATTTTTGATGAAGCACAGCAATGTGTTTTACTTATGTTTTGTTGTTTGACATGTAATCCATAGCACAAGGTCTATATTTTTTAATGTATTTGACTTTTGGTTGGTGATATTCTCCAACTATGTATTTCTGATGCATCTCATTTTACTCTAATTTTGATAATTTCCTTTGGCAGTAGATAATCTGTTTTATTGTTATGCTATATCAATTGCTTTTTGGTAGTCTGGTCAGTTAAGCAGATAAGCCATAAAAATGGCAATCAAGGAAGAAGATATGTAGGTAGTATGGATTTATTAAATATACATATTTTTTCCCCAGTTCTTTATTTTTTTTTTTTACTCATTTCCTATCAATGTTGTTTTTCTTTGCTTCTTATTCAATACCAGGAAGACTTTTCTATTCAATCCCTGTGATGCCTGTGCTAATTCCAAAGTCTTTCAAGTGCTAGATATTCCCTCAACTCCAATCAAGCAGTTTGCAGTCAGTCTGCTGCAAGCTATTAGCATACAGAAAAATTATCCAAATACAGAATAAAGGAGGCTTAAAATTCTACAGTCATCAAGAAGTGCAAGTTCAGCCCCGGAAAGCCTGGTGATGATGTGACAAACTATAGTTCTACTTAACCTGCTTAGTTCAGAGGACTTTATGAATTCAAAAGATCAAAGAAACTTTATTCTGAAGTTTTGGTTGGAATTTTGAATTTTGAGGCATGAAAGTTGTTTTGTTTCTTTTGTGTTGACAGTTGATAATTATTAGGGGAAGAAAGAAGGAATGGAAAGCTGCTTTTGTCCTGGGATAATATTGGAAAATACTATAGCATAGGAGTTATTTTCTATAGGGATGTTCTTGCTATTTCCTTTAGCATTAAAAAATAATAATAAAAAAATCTTATCAATAGATGGAACAGGAAAAAAGCTAAGCTCAGGTAAAACTTCATATGAAGAGTGCTTTTTGATCATGTTCAGTGTTTTTTCTATCTCTGAGTTAAAAAAAAAAAAAAAGGGCTGAAGAAACAGGAGTTTTCACATGCACTAATTATCTAAATAGAAAATGATCTTGGAAAAAATCAGGAGACAATGTTATGTCTTCTGTTATGGAGAGCGATGCCATTGTAAAAGGGAAAACGTTCTTTCGGAGGAAGAATAATAGCTGATAGAAAATGATGACTGACTGCATTGTGGTCACAGTAAAAATGAATGGCAATGTCCAAAAGATGAAATATGGGTCCTGTTTGCTTAAGTCAGTGCTTCCATTGGCCTTTGATTGATTGAGTGTTGTGATCAGTTGGATTTAATTAGCATGTTACGTAAACCGAGCTTAAATTCAAGCATGTCTCATGGTGCATGTCTTTGTCTTTACATTTATCTAAATGTATTTACAAGTTTAGCTGGATACTTTAAAAGAAAAATGCACCAGTAGGTGGAGCAAATAGATAAAAATGTCAAATTATACAGTCTTACAGTTGTACTTGTCCTAAAACTGATGAAAATAAATACAATTTTACTAATTCTTGAAGAGCATCACTTATCAATGAAAAGAGAAAACATTTTATCACTATACCCTTCATTGTATAAAGTGAGAGCTACTTTTGAAGTTAGCTTGAATTCTCCTTGTTTATAATTGCTAAAACAATAAAGAAAGGTTAAAAGAAAAAGCAAAGCATACACAGTATTTGTACTGTATTCACATATGAAGTTCTGAATCATCCTTGAGTCTGAAGTATGGTAGATACAATGCAAATATTCAAAGAGCATCTGATGTAAATGGAAAAAATTTGAGTAACCTGCCATTTGTCAAAATAACATCTCTTGCAGTTTAGTTACCACTTTTCTCTTGCACACCCCTTACGTTCTTTTTGCATTGCCCTAACAACATTCTTTTCTATTGTGATACCATGATAGGAAATCTGTCCTTACCAAATTAAACTTGAATTCACAAGAATAAACATGCATTTATAATTGATAAGTCAGTTTGTAGTATAACCACAATGTCAAATCTAAGGTGGAGCTCCAGTTGCTTATTCTTTCAAAAGTAGATGTGCTTGGATTTCTTTCACCTGTGAATTTTCTTGGTTTGTAATGCTTGTTTCAGGTACAATTACAACCCCATAATATCTTCTATTAATAACTTGTTCATAGGCATCCAGCACTAGTTTGACTTTTGGGGGAGAGGAGGAGAAAATTACTGGAAGGTGTGCTCTTCTTGAATACCATTTGGGTTTATGCTTCCCTAATAAGCTCTGTATGAGTAGCTTGGCAGAATTTAAGTCCGGTACCTTATTGCAGTAAGGATCCAGTCCATATTTTTATTTCACACTTTCTACATTTTCAAAATGAAAATTATATGGCTTCTTAGACAAGTACCTAAAGTTTTGGTTCCCTACTGTTCCCTACTTATGCAATTTTAGTCTGCAAAATTTTCAATTCTGGCTCAGAATACATAATACATTCATGAATGAATTTACTCAAGCAAATTGAGTTATAGGTAGATTGTATTTTACATCTAAGACCTTTCATTTATATCTGTCTTTAACTTCCTTAGCTTACAGATGGCTAGTGAACTGGTATTATGAGACAGTTTGAAAACAGTCTTTAACATGTATCTGAGGTAAAGAATACCTCTGGTACTATTTATGTTCTAAATTTAATACAGCACAGACAGTTTGGGATAAAACACTTACTTCAATTGAAACCGAACAAATTGTGTGTGTTTATAGCAAATTCTCCATGAGTGTTAGTTAGCTTTAGTTTTCACCTCAATGTTTTGATTGAGGAAAAATTAAAAATAATCATGCTTCTGGAACACAGGGAAGTAATATGACAACAAGAGTATATTCAGGTTAAAGGAGGGGTTGAAGACTTCATTACTGAAAACGTACTTCTATTTAATAATATTTGTGAAGTATTATAGGTCATTTCTGAATCTTTGGATTCACAAGAATCTGTCACAAAAAAGGACATTTTTGTGGTCTTTTCTTTTTCAAGTTTAATTATTTTTTAAGTATCTTTCATCTGTCTGCCTGTCTCTTCTCAAACAACTCACTTTATATCATTGCATAAGAAGATAATTACGTAATACTTTATCCCTAATAGATAAACCAGAGTCCAAATTGTCTTGAACTAGCTATAAATATATAGCACCAGTCTAAAATTATAAATGGAAATATTTTTAGCTGTGCAAGTTGTGATACTTGATTTATATGCTATGAGTTCTCTAGTATAAATTGTCTCAAATTCATGTAATTGTTGTAAATTCCATGATGTAGTTAATATTGGAAATTCCAGTTTCCTTTCTTCTGTGTGTGGATGCAGTTCTTAATTACATAATTAGTATGAGGGTTTTTTTTAAACTTTTTAGGGGCTCTTTGATTTTTCCACTCATAGATGAAGAAAACTGAGTCCTTAATGCCACTCAGGGAACTACTGGGAAGCTAGTTCCAAGGAAAATTAATCTTGTAAAGATTTTCTCCTCTTTTTTTGGTATATAGTCTGGCATAAAATAGTTCTAGATTTCTGCTGCCCCAACAACTCTTTCCTGCAGGTATTTTTGAAGAAATAACATTAGTGGAAGATGTTTAAAAGCTTAAATTGCAGCAGCACCAAACTAAGTGGATTTTTTAAAAAAATGAGGGATGGCAGATGTAGTGTTCTTAATAAAATTTCTGAGCGATTTCATGCACCAGCCAAGTCATTCAAACCTTCCTAATTTGAAAAAAGCCGCCTGGAGGTAGCACTTGTCTTTTCTCCTTTGTCATGCTAGCTTTAGCCTTTGCTATAAATCTTCATGAGAAAGTCAGCTCTCCCATCAGCTACCAAGTGACAGTGCAAAGCGTATGTGACCCCCAAACTTCTTCTTTCGTTACAGCAATATGCTGGATCTTTTGGCGGGTGGGATGGGGGAGGGGGTGTAGCTCTTCTTCGTTTTATCTTCTTTTTGGTTTTGGTTTTATCCTGGTTGGTTGGTTGATTTGAGGAGGTGTTTTTATATGTATATAAATAAATTTGTTACACCTTTAATGCTCTTTGGGCATTTTTTAAGTTTATCTTATTTTTGGGGTTGTTAAGTTTTATTTTTTTATTTATTTTTTCTGCTGGCCTCCCTGGACAGAGCATTCGGATCGCGCGGACCTGCGCTGCACCACCGTCGCCTCTGAGCGTTGGCCGTGGTCTGGTGGTGAAGGAGGATCCGCGCGCTCCTTTTGGGAAGCTGAGAGCGATGCGGGGCTCGCCTCGGCCTCCAGCACGGCCTCGGGCTCGCGTCTCAGCGAGCGGCATCGGCGGCGGGGCCCGGCCCCGAGAGCCGCCCTCGGCCGCCGGGAGCGGCGGCGCCGGGCACCTGCGGGCGCGGGCGCGGGCGGGGACTACGCGTGCCGTGGTGCCCCGCGCGGGGCGGGGCGGGGCCTCGCCGAACCACAGCTCCCGTGAGCGCCCGCGCGGCGCCGTACTACAGGTCCCGGCGCGCCTCGCGCCGGCCGGTGGCTGCTCTCGGGGCGGCTGGTTCCTATTTAAATCCAGGCAGCGAGGAAAATGGCGGCGAGAGGCTGAGCGTGGGGGAGACGGGGCGAGGGCGACGTAGCCGAGCTTTGGCTCCTTTCCCGGGTGAGTGGGGTGCGGAGGGAGGGAGCTGCGAGCGGAGGGAGGAGAGTTCTGGCTCCTGCTCCCCCGCTTGTGGCGCTGAGGTGGGACGGGGACGGGGGAGGCAGGGCTGCCCCTCGCTGGGGAGGGGAGCAGCCCGGGGCTGGCGCCGAGGGGCGCCGCTGCCCGGCGCCCCCTCCCCGGGGGGAGGAGGAAGGGCAGCGCGGAGGGGCCGGGTGCGAGGCGGCGGCGGCGGCCGGGGGGTTCCCGAGGCGCTGTGCGGGCGCCGCTGCCTCTCCCTGACCCTTGTAACTTTACGAGGTCCGCGTGTGGCCGGAGGGCGCCACGCGAGGCGGCGGCGGGCACCCGTGTGCGAGCTGAGCGCTTCCCGTGCCGCTGTCCGCTGTGTGCGTGGCGGGGGGTGCGGGTGGAGGCTCCCCACGGAGCGCCGGGAGGCTCGGGGGTGCTTCGGGTTCCCGAGCCTGTGTCCAAGCCGCCAGACCCTCCCCGTCCCTCAGCCCGGGTGGAAGGGGCGTGCGGGGAAGCGCCGGGGGGCCGTGCCCCCGCCTGCCCCTCAGCGGGCCTGCCCGGTAGCGAGGCGGTTCCCTAGACCCTGTTACCGGCGCTCTGCTCCTGGTGGCCCGGTAGCCCTGGTAAGTTCCGCAGGTGACTTCTGTCGTCTCCTTGTCTCTGGTAATAAGGAAGTGGATGAGAAATACTGGAAATAAAGGATGGTTTTTATGCCTCTTGCGTATTTCTGCCTCACAGCGGTAATAAAACTGCTATTGAGGGGTGGAGGCAAAAAGCAATTCTTTTTTTTCCTGCTCCCAGACCAGTAACTAGAAAAGGTCCTGGTGATTCTGGGGTATAAATGGGTGCACACAGGGGGAAGGTGGTATCTGAGGCTGACATAATTCCCAGCGTCCTCTTTGTGCAGTTCTAAAGTTGGTTCTGTGTGTGGTTTCTGCTCCTACTCTTCAGTGTAGTCAGCTTTTTTTTTTTTTTTTTTTTTTTTTTTTTTTTTTTTTTTTTTAAAAAAAAAGAGAAGCTTCCCACTTTATCAGCTTATTCACTGAACACTGTTCTAAATCACTCTCCTTTATTCAGGCAGTATGGCCTTCCTCTTTAACCTGTTATTAATAAAAGAAATCTGATTTCTGCCTTTAAATGGTTTCTCTAAAAGTTATTACAGAAAATGTTAGATTGGATTTTATCTAGAATAATAAGACAAAATTGAAGCAAATTTGGAAGTGTGACAGTCAGTAATGTCTAGCTAGGTAGTGTCTGTAAACACTGTTGAAGCAGTTTAAATAAGATGCTTAATCCATTATCACTGTTATAAAATAAATATTTTGTAGTAAAATATCTTCTTCTTACAGTGAACTGCTGCACATAAAGGTGTGTTTGGTGCTGCAAATAAAGGTGTGTGTATTCTAGATATAAATATAAGGTAGATTCACAGTAATAAGTAAACCTCAGCATTAAAGTCTGGATTTAGAGGAAAGACAAAACTGGGTTGCGTTTTTTAACTAGACAGTGCACGATAACATATAGTGATTGTATTCACTGTTAAGTGTCATTGTAATAAGCTGTTTTGGTATTATTCTCTTTCTGAATCTCATTCAACTCTGTTACTGCAACAAATACTTTGGGTTTTTATGTAGCAATTAATACTAGTGGATTTGCTGCTGTGAAATGAAGCTAGATATGGGGAGGTGATGAGCGGCAGACAGAATAAACCCAATAGTCAGGCTTGATTTAAGTACCTTGCTTGGTAACAAAGTGCTGCTTCCAGGCTGCTTTTATCTTGGCATGCGAGTTGTGAATTATTTTTTTCCCCTCCTTTTAAAATCTTCATTTCTCTTCATTCTTGGTTTTGATTCTTTAACTTAGAAGTTTAGACTGTCTGCTTTTCTTTTGTTTTGGTGTAGTATCACTCAGACTCTAATGTGTAGTTGAGACAAAATGCAGCAGAGTAGGAAGGAGAAAGAAATTTTGTCTACAATAAAATATTATCTTTTGATCATGTGCTTTTTTTCATTAATACTAGGCAAGAAATCACAGCTAAAGCCTTTAAGATGAATTTCTATACTTCAGCTCTGTAGACTAGATCTTGTTTTTTAAAGAACTGTGAAAAAGAAAGGATTTCTTGGTTATATTTGTGTGCAAAATGAAGCCTCCATTGATAGCATGTAAAATGATATTGGACACTACAGTCTGACACTGGAGGTTGCTTCAACTCCTGCATTTAAATGAGCCTCCCTCTAAGATGTGGTCTTGAATGACTGTATGATACAAGATATTCTGCATTACGTTAATGGAAACTCTTTGGTTATGAGTATTTAGAAATGTCTTAAATATTAGTGTTCTTATTTGTTTTTAAGCTGAAAAATGGAGGTGGAGACAAATAATGTTTTTCTTTTTATGCCAAGGATATGAGAGAAGGGAGAAGAATACCTAAACCTGAATGCTGGGGTAGGGTGCATGTTCGCTTTTTTTTGTATGTGTAAATCTACTGACACTCTTAAATGTAGCATATTAAGGAAGAGGCGTTTGTGAAAGAATTTAACCACAACTGATTAAAATCAGAGCGGAAATATATTCTGCAGCAGATTTAATATGTTACGATTAGTTAAGTGAAGGTACATCAAATCCTTTTTCACTCAATGTAAATGAGAGGTATACTTCAGAAAACCTATTACTTAAAAATATACTTTAATTTAATGGGTATTTTTTCTTTTTTAATTGGCAGTTATCAATAGGCTGATTGTCTTTGAAGCAGAACAAAATTAACTTGGCTCTAAACTGAATCTCATGAGGGATTTTGAGTCTTTCATACAAATTATGTGGAATTACTGTTGAGGCTTTATGCTTCTAGATGTGCATACGTATTTTTCTTTATGTCGTCTAGAGCTAGCCCTGTTTCTGATGTTGTACAGAGGTTTAAAGAAGTGGGGGGGGGAAGGGGCAGCAGTTGCTTGAGACAGCATACTATTTAAATGAGAGGGAGAAGAGGGCAATGGGGCCACCAGAGGTTTTACTGCCCATTTTGCTTCTAACTTGGAAAGTCAGGCTTGCTGCTGCTAAGGAACAGCTTAGAAGTAGGTGTCTTTCAACAAATCCTGAGACTGAAAAGGGTTTTCCAGTAGCTGTAGTCACTGCTTTTGCAATAGACAGGAGGAATGGAGATGCTGAGGCCAGCTCTACAGTTACCTATTTAATTTTGTCTTCTTCCTTGTGTGTGTGTGTGTGTGGGGGGGTGTTTTGGTTTGGTTTGTTTCTTTTTTTTTCCCCTTTTAATAAATCCCCTCTTACCTTGTCACCTTCACAGTTAAATGTGAGCCAATTCTGATCGGGTACACTTAAACTGTTTGCAAAATATTCTTTGTTAGGTTATGCATCATTGCCCTTTTGGAAACCTTGATATAGAGACTTTTTTACCATCAATTTATGTTCTTCTTTGAAAGCTATATGCATGGATTGTGCCATGACTTCAAGCCTGAGACCACTAGGCAGTTCTGGAAACCTTAAATTGTAAAACTTGTGTAGAAAATGTAGTGATCATTAGGTAATGGCAAGCAATTTTTTCATCCAAGTTGTTGCACAGGTGGCTAAACTACACAGAAGTCTTGGCCTGATTCATCAGGTGCACCTGAAAATGTGGGAGGAGAGAAGAGGAAGGCCACAGAACAATACGGCTGTGTTATATTGCTAGCCACAATGACTAGCACCTGCATTTGTGCAGGTTGAATATGAGTCTTTTTTGTCACAAAGTCTACTTTCTTTACTGTTTCTGTGCTTCTGTGCATGTCAGGATTTATCAGATCCACAGAATGAGGTAATCTAGTACCACAGGTATCTCCAGAAGGCCTTTTAGTGGCATGCTTTTGAGGTCTGTATGTACAGTTGCATAGAATATTTTATATGTGACTCTGAAGAATTTTTTTCTTCTAGTTATCTGTTGCATGGAAGAGAGAAAATTAGTTGTATGCTTTTTTTCAAAAGCAGCACTGAAATGGTTTACATGGCTAAAAATGTTATCAAGAGATACCTTTCACCTGTCTCTTGTGTAGTTGTTGACTAACACTATTTTTTCTTGGTAGTGGTGGGAGGGGTGATTTAATGTTTGATAAGGAGGAGCAGAAGTACCTTGCATCTCCCTGGTCTCGGGGACTGTAAGGCTGTTTAAAGTTGAAATGAAATAGAACTAGATACAGTGGCTTCTGTTGCAGTTCTGACAGCTTTCCATCAGCAAACTCAAATGGTAAAAATTAAACATTTTTTGTGCGTTTTATCATTAGGCCACTCAAATATGTTTTTGAATAGTACTACAAATATCGAAGTATTGCATATAGACAGTGTTCCCTTCAACAAATCCAATTTTCGTATACTTTCTAATGAGAATGCTTTCTTTAAGTTTGTATTCAAACTAGGTTTTACTGTACTTAGAAATACATACAGGAGAGCAATTAATGAATGGGGAAAGGGAGAAATAAAATGATTCTCAGGAAATCCATCAATACTAGAAAAATGAAGAAGTCAACAACTATTGGCTAAGACTTTTTGCCTGTTCTTGTTGAAGAAAATAGTTGGCAGATTTGGTGTTTGCCTGCCACTTTCAGTATATCATTATAGAAGACAATTCATTTGATGTTAATTTCTTTTTAAATGCTGGTGTTTCTCTAGGTTAGGTTATGTGCACAGCAAAACTGTAATGCATTAAATTTTTGTAGGGGAACTGTAACAAAACTGTTAATCCATATTTTGCACCCCTTCTACATGTATTAAACACCTATGTGTTTAACTTTGTAGGTGATCATAGAGTCATAGAATCAGTAAGGTTGGAAGGGACCTCTGGAGATCATCTAGTCCAACCTCCATGCTCAGCAGGGTCACCTGGAGCACGTTAGACAGGGTTGCATCCAGGCGGGCCTTGAAGATCTCTGGAGGAGGAGACTCCACAACCTCTCTGGGCAACCTCTTCCAGTGCTGTCACTCTCACAGTGAAGAAATTCCCCCTTATATTCAGGTGGAACTTCCTGTGGCTCAATTTCTGTCCATTGCCTCTTGTCCTGTCACACGGGACAACTGAAAAGAGTTAGATCATAAACTAGACAAGACTTCAGTACTGTCACGCTGTGTCTAGGGAAACCTCCATCTCTTATTATTACTGAGCCAAGTTGCAGATAGAGTAGTGATACTGTGCGAGGCTGTATTAAATGAATGTTTCCTTGGAAGTAAGAAGAGATTGTCTTTAGCCAACCATAGATGTTGAATGTCTTTCCTTTTCTTACTCATTAATGGGCAATTTTAAACTTTAAAGGAAAATAACTTTTAATTCCAGACCATATAGTATACTTTTATAAACAAATGTAATAGTATGGAATGATAGTTTTACTCCCTAATGAAGAGGGAGAATAGGAGCTTTAAGGCAAAGGATCTGTCATAATGCTTAACATTAGACTAATTACAGTGATTATTAGTGGCTTTGCTTCACATAGAGAGCTTTATATTAAATACATTGGCTGTATCATAACTTTAGTTTAATGCTTTCTGGTAGTGTATTAAAATGCAAACTGTGCTGCCCCTTGTAGGCTTTCATAATGTTAATAATATGACATTAAATCTCTCAGGAGCTGGTAGAGATTTAAAAAAAAAGGGGGGAGGGAAGAAAGAGAGAGAAAAAAAAAAAGAGGATTGGCGGTAGAGGGAACTGGATTCTTGAACCTTTAAAACAAGCCTTTTTTTGAGCTGCAGGATCCTTGAGACTTGTTAGCCAAGGATATGGAAACTAAATCACAGTGCCCACTGCCTATCAGAGAGGGCTACAGTATTGAACTGATGTAGGCTATGCAAATGCTCTGGTCAGGACGTTCTTGTACCCTAAAAGTTAAGGTTTGTCAACCAAGTGCTAAGCAGTGCATCCAAACATAGGAATCATGCAAGGGGATTACTTGGATAAAAATTTGATTCAGATGCATCCTCGAGCCATGAATCAGCTTTGGTCAGAGGGAATGCTGCTTGCACTACTGAAATAAGCCCTAAGCCAACTTAGTTTACAGACAGAAGCAACTGTCTTCTCTATCAAATGAGGATTAAAAACATTCAGTATCTATATCAGCCAAAATGGGGGAAGAACTGTATTTGTGGAGAGCGAATGCTTGTCTTTCATTCATAGAAAGCAGAGTAGAAAGCTCTTGAAAAGGAAGATTTAGCATATTTTGAGGAGGTAAATCAATAGTATGACCAAAGAATTTGTTTGTAGTAGTGCAATCTGTAGCATGTAGTGCTGAAACTTTATTGCATGGGGTATGGTAAAACCTTTTGAATTTTCTGCTGTTTAAGCTGTGAGATTAGTTGAGGAATGACTAGTTAGTACAACTAAGGTATTATCCTGCTTTGCTATACTAGTGTTTGAAATTGTAAGTTGTAGCTCTGAATGTTAATCGGTGTCTTTAGGTCCTTGCATATTGTCACGTAAATCTGGTATGACTTAGGAATGTTATTGTTGGAGTGTGTGAACTTTACATAAATTACATTTTTACGTGGGTTTGATATTCTGACAACTCTTTTATAGACACCTCTTGTTCAGACTACTTTCTAGTATAGTAAACTTCAAAGATATGGCAATCTCAGACTAAATCTTCTGTAGTATAAGAAAGGCTTTCTCCTTGTCATTGCATCATGGAGCTGTTGTCTTTTGCAGTTGCTTTGAAGAGTTTCTTTCTATATGTCATGGTGGGGGGAGTAGACCACAGATTAATTTTTTTACTAGTATTGTGCTTTGACAGTGTATGTTTTTCAGGCCAGTATAAGAAGTAACTATGAGTTGCTTTACTAAAGCTTATCTTCTCCCAGAATGCAATTAAAGACTCCTTAGTCCTGCAGAGTTTCTTTAGAAAGTGGAGAAACATGGGAAAATTATTTAGTTGGTCTATTGGATACTTCATCAAAATGGTATGTTTCTTATTTTTAAACTCTAAATTACTGCCTCTTAAGTGCTACCTGTTTGTCATACTAACTCTTCTGTTTAAGCTTATTTCCCTGATTAGGCAGAAACTACTGCATAACTTATACCCCTTCTCTTCAGTCTGTAAGAAATTCATGGAGGTGTAAAACTGGGAATGTGAAAATGACTTCTAACCTTCCTAAAGCTCTCTGAAGGTGAAGGAGTTCATCTAACTGAGATTTCTTTTTATCTTAGCAACTCAACTTTCCTTTTTTCTTGTAGATTAGCTTCTTGTCCAAATTTTTCTTCACTAACAGGGCTTACTATTTTGATACTTCTCAACCACTTAGTGATACATGTATGTGAATGGCAAAGGAAGCAACTATGAAGTGTAGGGTATTGTTTACTGGTAAATGGTACTCTCAAAACTTAGCTTACTAAAACCTTTGTTTGAAACATGTGCCAGTTAGGAGGTTTTAAAAAATTGTCTTGTTTGACTAGAAACCATAACTTTCACAATTTCTCTGACAGATCTGAGAATTGACTTATATATTTTTGAAAAGCTGCAACTTGCAGGTAACACTCCTAGTTGTCTTCCTCAAAGACTACCAGATGATGTAATATTGTAATCTGGTAGCAACAGGTTGCGTGGTTAAATCAAGAAGACTGTTTCTTACCCTGTGCACTTCTGAACTGGACAAGTTGGGCATCTTTTTGTAAGAGGTTTGCACTTCTGTGGTAGGTAAATATCTACCCTTTTGGTGCTGCTGAGCCACCATCTGTCTTTAAATGGCATTAGCCATTTTAAGTGGTTGTAGCCTTCTTAAAAGCCATTTTGGAGATTCTTTATTAAAAACTTAGAAGAACAAGAGGTTGATATTGGGAAGAAACATGAAAATAGTTGAAGTGTTTTTGATGGTTCACTAAGCTGAAGAATGAGTTAGCAATGGAAGCTTATAGATAGTGATGTAGGATTTTTTTTTTCCATTTTGCTCAGCTGAAAGCCTCCCTATTTTTAATCTCTTCTCTAGGCAAGATGCAGTCTGTCACTGCTGTAAGCTCTAACTATCTCATAAGGTAAGAAGTGCTGTAGCATAGTGAGACTGAGCAGCTGTTTGTACCTCACTTTGGCAGATGAGCAGTAAGCTCTAAGGGGGTTGCCTTATCATTTGCTTTAAATGATTCATGGGTGAAATGTAACTTTAGAAATCTTATGTGAGGACAAAATCTGCCTGATGCAAGTCAAGAAAGAAGCTTGTTTGTATAAGGAATAATCAAGTTTTTTCTTTTAGACCTCTTACTATTCTTATTTAAAAGCATTGTCAAGTATTGCTGTAGGTCTAGAGAGAATCTTAACACTGCATGGGTTTAAGGCTTTGTTGTAATTTGCTGTTGGCCAAATAGTGCATGCACTTAACTGTTTACGTCTAGATAATGGGGTGAAATCTAATGAGACTTCCAGTGCTGACTCAGCATGAAAAGCTTGGCAGCAGGTTGGCTTATGAACTTGCTCAAGGTACATCGCTTGACTTTTACTTAACTCTTACATGACTTATCATGACAGTTGAAAATGTCTTTCAAATATCTTCTGGCTTAGTTAACATGAATCTGAGGAAATTATTTGTCAGGGAAGTCTCTAATAAAATTCAGTAAGATGTAAGTATGCATAGTTGAAACCATGCATGCCTAAGAACTTGAGACTGTATAACAACTGTATGTGCTTGTGTTGCCCTACATATTTGCTCTAGGGTTACTTTGTCTAGTATCAGAATGCCCTGCCTCACTGTTTGAAACATCCTGAAGTGATAAAACAGGTAAGAGCGATGGGTAAGGAGAGAAAATGCTTTTGCTGCTGTACCTAATGGTAGAGGAGTTAAACAGAAGGCAGATGAAGATTCAATAATTCAATTGCCCAAAAAAACCCTAAAGTGACATATGTGTTCACCACTCCAGTATTTTGAGTAAACTTTTTCGTACTGGTTCAGAGTAGTCAGTCTGGAGGTCTATGAAGTGTTCTCTTTGCATCTATCTGAAGAACTAAAACCTCAAGCAAAGACAGCATTTCCCTAGTTTTGTCTTGTACTCTAATTGTACTTATCCTATGGAGTATATTAGCATCTTATCGCTGTTCGTGTCAAATGTTTGATGGGTGTTTCCATCAAATTTTCTGTAGGCTAATGAGCCCCCAGAATAGGGAAATTTCCTTCTGTGCTGTGTACTTCTGGCAACTTGTGTGTGTGTGAGTGGGTTGCAGCTAATATGATCTGCTTGGACAAACTATTCTGAAACATCTTTGTACACAACTGTTGGGAGTGTATATGTATGCATACACACACAGCCTTACTTTGTATACACTCTGGATTTCTTGTGGAGTTTTATGAATAAGGAAGTAACAGTTAATAATAATTTCTCTTATTTACAGTGTTGTCTTTAAATTGATTTTGTTCCTCTAGTGGCTTACATCTTAAGGGGATGACTTCAAAAAATTGCTACATCTTTTTGCCAGTGACTCAGGTTTTTTTTAGCCCTTTTCTCCTCCTGTGTAACTTCTTTCTCCCACCCCCAAGGCTATGCTAAAGAGGATGATCAAAAATAAGGAATTATGGCTCCTGTTCCTCTGCCTTTTTTGTTCCTTCCATCTTTGCTGGAATGGACTAAAGTAGAGATAACAGTATCTTTTGTAGCAGTACTGTCTTTCCCCTGCCTTCCCCACCCTTTCTGAATGCCTTTTAACATTCAGAATTGGAATGTCTGGCTCAGTGGACAGACCTCTGCATGTGGCTTACTAGAGGACCATGTTCTAAGTAATGCTGTTAGGTATGTATGTTTTTCTTTAAATTGTTCTAGCCAGTACATAAAATACCATTATAACTATTAAGAGAGCATCCTTACAGTTAACTGAGCAAATATTTTTAAACTTCCTTCTTTAAAGTCATGTTCTGCTATATCTTTTGTTTCAGCGTTGTGTAGTAGCCTTTTAAACAAGAAAATTTAAAAGTGCGAATGTGTTGAAGACATTTAAAAGGTATCTTATTTTGGTTGCTACTTGTTTACAAAATGGGAGGATAATGCATATGACAATATACACCATTAAACAACTCGTGTGCATGTTTAAAAGTTCTAGTTTCCCACTAAAGGCAACGTAATCCATGAATGCTTTATCTGCAGGTTGTTCTCTTGACCAAATACAACAGCAGAACCTTTGTTGACCTAGAATATCCATTTGACACACATGTGCCTGTGCACACAGGCCTGTAAGAGGAAGGCTTTTATTTTGATCGATGTAGAGAAAACTGAGAAAATATCTGTGCTGACTGGAATAGCTTCTGAAGATGTTTTGTATTACGCTTGTGTGTTTCTTTGTTGAAACTCCTCAGTCTCTGGGTAATGCATGTTTGTAGCTTGTAAATAAGACTTGTAGAGGTGAGGCATAGAACTAGTGCTAGTAAATGTGCTAAACTTGTATCAGCTGGGTTAATGACTATATGAAGGTAGTAGTGGCAGGGAGCAGAATCCAGTGAGATGTGAAGTGAGTGAAAATTTGAGGAAAATTCAAGAGCAGCCTTATTTGATCATGTCATCCACCCTATAATTTGCACTTGAGCAGAAAATACAAGATAGTTTTTTGTTAACTGCTTTCTCTTCTCTTTAGCCATGCCATCTGTAGCTGGACCTCAAATCACCTCTAAAAAGATTAATATATGATATGGGAGTATTTTAGACTGGCCAAGCAATACTTCTGGTATCTGGATGATGATTTTATGATTTTATGTTTTTTTTTTTTTTTTATTATTTCTTATTCTTAGCACCCAGTTCTACTGTGTCAGTGAAACGTTTGCTTAAACTAAGGATTCTATCTAGGCAGAAGGCTAGATAGAGCTATGCATTTGAGAAAGCTTAAAAACTCTTAAAGCAGTGGAAATTTCCAGACTACACCAAAAAAAAAAAAAAAAAAAAAAAAAAAGCGAGGGAGAGAGACATAAAGTCCTGGTCTAATAACTGCTTTGCAAGAAGAGAGAAATATGAAAAGGAACCGCAGACGTTCTGGATGTCAGCCTGTGAAATTTTCCACTATTTCCTTTAATAACATGCAGGCATGCTTATATTGCTGGAATTTCAGTTAAAGCCTCATTCTGACTGAAACTCCAAGCCACTTGGTGAGCAAATGCTCCCTGTAAATGAGTTGTTAGGAAAAAAGAAATTCTCATTTGTAAGAACTTATATAAGCCCATTGCTGAATATGAACTATTATATTAATTTTGCCTCCCATTTCTGGTATTACAGTTTGCTTTAACTGCTGCTTTTACTAGTGTATAAGATGATCACCCCAAGTGACAATCCATCTTGTTTCTTTCTTTTGATAATCTAGACTAATATTTCCGATAAGGTCTATGTGCTACTAAACTAGAAATCCTAATTTTCATTTTTATATACCAAAGATGGACATTAGGAAATGCATCCTGTCCTAATCATATTTTTCTGTAAAATATCTAACTTTAAAACATTCAGTGGTTATTTATAAAATCATTGCAGTTTCAGATACACTAGTGAAAATAAAACTGAAGGGCTGAAAATAAAACTGAAGGGCTCTGCAAGTTCAGCCTCATTTGTGTACCTCGAAGCTGTTTTCTACTGCGTTCTTCTTGTTTACCATGAGGTGCTCTGACCTTTCTCCAAGATCTAGAGGACTCTGTACTTTGAATGTACCTTGTCTTTCTGTCACTACAGATATTTGTTGTTGACTTGTGCTCTTTTGGGTCAAAGCCTAAAGAATCCTTTATTAAGTTTTTCTGCTTTCCTGAAATGCTGGGGTGGGGTGATACCTTGTGCAAAAGCAAGTAACATCACAACAAATAGACTCCCTTCCAGTATTAGCTGAAAAATATAGCAACTGAGTCCTCTAAATGACTGAGTCCTGTGGAATGCCATTTTCCTGAGGCCGTACAGTGCACTTGCCCAGCAGCTCATGCCAAGTTAGGGCTGTTGAGCTTTCTTCCTTTACCCCCCTTCCCATTGCTTTGGAACTTGGGCTCCTACTGTTGGCAAACTGATTTGGCTGAAAATTGTTCTAACTAAAACAAAAAC
Source organism: Rhea pennata (assembly GCF_028389875.1). Classification (NCBI taxonomy): domain Eukaryota; kingdom Metazoa; phylum Chordata; class Aves; order Rheiformes; family Rheidae; genus Rhea; species Rhea pennata. Next base: position 8,220,629 of record NC_084678.1, read on the forward strand.
ACCAAGACCACTTCTTGCCAAGTCAGCTTACCACCTGGTAACAAACACCAACATTAGTGCAAGGGAAGGAGTGAGGTGGGACTGGAGCATCCACAGTTTATAAAAATTTAAGCTGCATAAAGCTCTTGCAAAACTCTGTTTCTGAGGCAAGCATGTTATGGAAGAGAGCATCAGGCAGTACCTGGGCATGGGAGAAATTCAGCACCTTTTGTTTGCCCTGGGACTTGAAGCCTGGAAGAGGTGATGGAGTTAACGAACTATCTGTAATAATACAAAATTGTTATCTATTATATCTGCATTGGAAAATTAACTTCATTCAAGTCCATAGGGAATAAGTAGATGTATTTAATACTGTTTTGAAAACTAGCTTAAGAAAGATTAAGAAATCAGCAAGTGTTTAATAGGAATTTGTTACTAGTGTAATTCACAGGTATTGCTGAGCAGAATAACATACTGAAAGGGGTAGGTACAGCAATAATGCTAATTCGGAGTGGAATTAGGCTATCAAATGGATGGCTTCTGTAGAGACTCAGAAGACTGGCAACCTGATGGCACTGGGTCTGGTGTTGACATTTTTTTTTAATCAGGACTATGGGAATAGAGTATCTGCTCTTTGTGAAAGAATTCCTTGGTTTTTTTTCCTATGCTATTGTAATTAGACAGTGGTATTTCACAGGCTACTGCCTATGGACTTCATAGTTTCTAGGTTGAGTTTAAAGACTAAGAGCGGGATAAAGATCCCAAGTATTTGGTGATACAGGTTTTTAAATGAACTTGCAGAGTAGGCTGATATACTCTACAGCATGGATAGTAAACTGTAAATGGAACTGTCACTTAAGCTCTAGTTTTCACTTCCACAACATCAAGCTTAAAACTTTTTTGTCTGAAGACTTTCATGGGGACAAACAAAAAAGGCAGGGGAAGATGACAGTACAGAACAGTTTTTGTATACAGCTGTGTCTTATTTTATACCAAGAGTGCCTTTCATGTTTAGGACTAGATTGCTTCCAAAGTTAACCTGCATAGCTAGGCCAAAAGAAACAGCCACATGCAAAGCTGAAGACAAATTATGGTACTCTGATAAAGTATGTTTACCCTAGGAAACTGTTGCTAAAAAGAAACATATTCAATGTTTATATGAACACTTGTTCAAAAGGACATCTGCCAGTGCCTGTACACAGATTGATAGGACAAATGTCAATTTAGTATATAGCCATCTTGCCTGCACCTTCACAGATGTGATAAGAAGTGGGAAGAATGGCATATAATAGTAACTGACAAGATCATCAATCTCAAATAGTACTTTTTTGAGCCAAGATGGCACTTTCCTGACCTCTAAAAGCAACACAGTTGAACTCTTTTGATTGGTGTTAAATAATTGTACTACAACAGTCCGTTGCCAAGATAATGATGATTTCTTGGACTTAGGCCCTTCTTGGAAGTATCATCTTAGCATTGTCTGGAAACTTGCTACCTGTTTTCTGTCTACCTGGTCTTTTGCTCAGGTGCATGTTAATTTTTACTATGCCTTTTATGACAAAATACATATTTCCTATGCTTTGTTAATTTTCTTTAATGTTGTAGTACTGTATGACATAAGGTGGTAATATGACTATTGACATTTCTGATGAAGTTTTTAACTTGTGTAGGAACAACCTAATATTGATATCCTCTATTTTATGCTTTCCTTTAAATATGTTCATGTATGTAGCAGACTTAACTTCCTTGCAGGGAATTAAACAACTCTGCTGCTCATGTAAAACAAAACCTCTGTTATCGCTGTTCACTTCTGAGTTACTGTGTTGTCTGCCCTTCTTACCTCCATGGTTGACATCACTTAAATTTCAGTGATTGGAAACCTCAGGTCTTAAGCTCAGCAAACGAAAACCACCACTCAACTTGGTAGAAATGCATGGGCAGCTAGAAGGGAGATCTTATTAGTGGCTGCAGTTTGAGAGAGGCTGTAGTGTGAGCTTGTACCTTGTGGGTTATAACATTCAGAGAGATGCTGTGAATTCCTTCACTCTAGGAAAAGCCTCAGTCAAGTGCATGACTTCTCTGTTTCAGTGCCTTTGAAAAAGTATCCTACGGATACAAATTTTAGAGGCTGCTGAGATCACCTAAAGCAGGAGACTATCAAAAGGAAGGTGATGTCCATCTGAAACATTTTTGCATTTTATATAACGAAGTGATTTATAATTTATATATCTTATTTTAACTGCTAGGCTAAGTAGTTAAGTGATGTGAAGCTCATCTTATGGGGGAAAAGGATGTACTTTTATTCTTTCTGTAGCATTTGTTTAAATAGATGGTATGTTTTGAAAGGGGCACTTCAGGTAAAGAAATATGTTCTATTAAAGGTGTGATAAGCTATTTTGAAGTAATAAAACCAATAAAAGAAATCCATGAAAATGAGTTTGAGGGGAGTGATAAAAGGACAATGAAGTATGGGCAATCTTATTCTGAGTGGCTGTAGCTTGAATTTGGTATGTTTAAAAGAGTTTATGCTTTTTTGGAAAGAAAGCAAGGTTGGAGACAACTCATAGAGTTGTTGGTTTCTCTGCTTGTGCAGCATTCTGAATTTACCCTGTCTTATACTTGAAGCATCTGTAACTGTGCATGCTATGCAAAAGATGATGGTGCCTTTCCTGAATTTCCCTTTTAAGTTTGCCTAAATGCAAGCTTTATCAAGCTTTACCATTAACTTATCAATTAACAAAATGTGCAGTTTGGATGGAGACCTAGCACATTGACTAAATATTAGATTTTTCTCTTGCATATAAAACCATTGGTGTTATAATGTACAAATTAATGTTCTTCCAAACTCAAAGGAAATACTTTATCTTTTTACATATCTTTAGAATCTAAAACATACAAACTTGTGAATTACTTTTACCCTGCTAATGCTTTTCTAAAACTCTCTAGGTTAAGTTCTCTGCTGGGGTTTTATCACAGATAGTATTTCAGGCTTTGTGGATGTCTCTACCTTCTCCTAAGCAAAGGTAGAGAGAGACAAAAGCTAACTGTAGCCCACAGCCCAGTACCTCTAAGTTGCAGCTGACAGATGGAGGGGCTCCACAGTCAGCTTTCAGGGCAGGTAATAGACTGGCTGAATTGACTGTGGTCTAAACTCTTTAGATTGGAGCATTCAAAGGCCTATTTGAAAGCGTGCATCTTTGCTTCTAATTGAAATTAACTCCTAACTGATGCACCAGTTCACACTGGTGTGGAGACTCAGTGCACGTTGCCCATTAATAATATGGGCAACCTTTGAAGTGAGCTGACTTTCTGAGGCAAAGCAGTCCTAAGTCTTGTTTCTAATTGGAATAAACAAATGTTTTACTCATACTAGAATCTCTTGGACATCAAAACTATGAAACTTACCTGATTGGTCCTTCTAGTTTAAATTTGAGAGAAAGGTGAATCTTGTGACTGTAGTTCAGTTTTAAAGTAAACTTTCAATGTCCTAGGTTGTTATAATTGTTAAATCTGTTCATTAATCCTTTGTCTCTTAAGCAGAAATGGTTCTACTGAATATTTCTTTTAGCCAGCACTCTTCAAACCCAGAAATTTCATCTATTCACACTTTATCAGTCATTCACCTTTTCTTCCTCTCCCAGATCTCACAAGAGCATCCTATGTAGCGAAAAACACTTTCAGACTATGACTATTCCAATTAGTGTCAAATTAGCTTGAAACTTTATTCAAGCGACTGAGGTTGCACAGATGGAATAGTCTTCTGGCCTGCAAAAATAATCCATTGAGCTCCTATTTTGCATAAGTTTGACATAGTAAGGCTCCAGATAGTTTATGCATATCAGAGAACTTGAGAAAAGACAACAAACTTTCTCAAAACTATGTGATATTTCAAGGCTGCTTCTGTAGACTCGTTTCCTGGAGCAAGGACTGCTCTCTGGATTAATGCACTTTGAATAAATTTTTAAGTGTACTACGGTTTACTCTTACCCTATGTAGACTCTTACAATCTTGGCCACTTGTATTCATGCTGAAGTATCAGATGTCTACAGCAGCATAAGAGGTTTTCAAAATAACTTAAAAAAAAAACCAAGTAACTTCCTCCTTAAATATTGAGGCACTAATACAGGATAGATGTACTTATTATAGATCTGTTGTACCAGATTGGTGGTGTCAGCTGAGGATGTACCACATTTGTGGTGGTGTTACTATGGCAACTACCTTCTAAGAGCTGTCTCAAGGTCACTCATCAGTTGTAGCCTGGAGTGCTTGCTTCTTAAGCAAAATATCTACACCAAACAGATAATTCAGAAAATGAGCACTTTGCTTTGAAAAAGCAACAATACGGATGCAAAGCAGTATTTTATCTCTGGATTGAGGGAAAGGAGATTCTCTTTAATTGCTTTCCATATATTCCTCCAGCAGCTATTTGAGGATTCTTAGAATCATGGGGGAATTTTTTGTTGAAATGTAATCCATAAGTAATCTAGTATTAATGACATGTATAAATTACTTATCTTTTTAAAAAATTTCCCTTTTTTCCCCCCTTCCTCCAGAAAAACAAAAAACCCTTGAGTTTTAACTTGTGGAAGCTAAAGATCTTAGACAGAAATCAGTGACTAAACCTGAAGCTTAACATACCAAAACAACTGCCTACACTGATGAAAATTTAGTGATGGTGAAAACTCTAATGCTAAGCTGAGAATTCAGTGCTTCACATACTTAAGGTCATCTTGTATGAGACATTCAGATGCATCCTTGCATCTAAATCATTGTGGATGCAGTTAGAGAATATCAAACACTCTAGTAGTGTTTCCAGTCTAATACGCACTGATTCAGAAACAAGGCTAGAGAAGGAATTGTTCGTAAAGTTGATCTTGCTAAAATTTAATTTAAATGAAAAAGTACTATTTCCTTGTTTCAGATAGTTAACTGACCAGCAAAATGCTACCATGCTTTTTTTTTTTCTTTTTCCTTTTTGGATTTAAACTCATTTTTCTTGTTTTGCCTCATTCTTTGGGCTAAAATAGTTGTTTGGTAGTTACATAAGCTGCCATTGGACTCAGCATTTGATATTACGTCTCACTGTTTCAAACCTTTTACAAAGTGGTTAAGCTTTTTTTTTTTCCTTGAGAACTTACGCCCATCTGTTATGCTACTGTACTCTAGCTCTTCTCTCTTCCTAGTGCCCGTTCTTACAATGCAGTCAGACAGCAGTTTAATCCCTCCTTCTCTTGCCTTTTAGACTGAACAGAACCTGTTCTTTTGATTTCCAGTCAAGAACATGTACTAGCTATATGCTCACTCTTGTACGCTTGCTCTCAATTGCTCACACTCTCTCTGTATATATATATTTTTTTAAATTTCATATTAGTATCTAGCTTCAGAGAACTTTGTTATTTCCTAAGAGCATAATGTACTTCTACTAAGGAATATCTTTTTAGAGGTGCTCCTGGAATTGTGTCTGTAAACATTACTGGAGTTGTAGACCAGGAATCACTTTCTAGAGCCTGCTCTAGAACTGGATCCGAATTGGATCTAGTGCCATTCACTAGAACTAGATCTAGAACTGTCTGTTGTTAATAAACATAACCAATCGTTAAGTCTCATTCAAAATCTTTCAGAATTTCATAGAATCAGTAAGGTTGGAAAGGACCTCTGGAGATTATCTAGTCCAGCCTCCATGCTCAGCAGGGTCACCTACAGCATGTTAGACAGGGTTGCATCCAGGCAGGCCTTGAAGATCTCCAGAGAAGGTGACTCCACAACCTCTCTGGGCAACCTGCTCCAGTGCTCCGTCACTCTGACAGTGAAGAAATTCCCCCTTATGTTCAGGCGGAACTTCCTGTGGCTCAATTTCTGCCCACTGCCTCTTGTTCTGTCACATGGGACAACTGGAAAGAGTTTGTCCCTGTCCCCCTGACATCCTCCCTTCAGATACTTCTACACATTGATAAGATCCCCCCTCAGTCTTCTCTTCTCCAGGCTAAACAGGCCCAGCTCTAGCAGCCGTTCCTCATAGGACAGATGCTCCAGCCTTCCAGTAGTAATTTGAATTACTGCTTTGGAATTTTTATGCAAGTAGGTTTAACAGTTGTCATCCACAGAACTCAAGTAACCATCCATAGAGTACTACTTGAACTACACAGAAAGAGCAGGTGAGTTGGTACTTTTATTGCCAGATTAGTAAGATTATACATGTATCTAAGGGGGGGGGGGGATGAAAACATTTAAAAAACTAAGGATATAAAGCTAATAGTCCAAATGGTTTCTCTCAATCCTCAATAAAACATGCCTAGACTCTAGTGGGAAATTTGTGCATTCCGACCATTCTTCTAAGTGGGTTGTCCATTATCTCTACTTCAAAGTTGGCCTTCAAGAAGTGTTCATGCAGATGTCTTGACTTCTTTCTCCGAAGCAAGCTGTCTATTAAACATTAGCGTATATTACAGAACGAAAATGCTAGTGTATCTATTGCTATAGCGTGAGGCTGTAGCAAGAGAAGAGTACCTTTCACCTGCTGGTCTGCAATGCAAGCAGTTTTTCACAGACAACTTAGAAATTGCACAAAAGGAAGTATTTGCTGACAAATACTTCTGTGAGCCACAGGACTGGCACCTACATCACTAACTACTTGGAACATGCTTCTAGTTTGAGAACCATGGAAGGCACAGTCTTCTCACGTAAAGCTGTCAATGCAACCCTATGGCTATGCCACCATAGGATATTTACCCTGTAGCTTTAGTTTGTTAGCCTCTGTTGAGCTCAGGGATAAGTTTATTCAGCTGTTAAACTGAACTCTTGCTGAATTCCACATGTTGGCTACACTGCTGATAGAAAGCAACTTCAAAACTATTTTAGGCATATTTATAGAGATTTAGTTATAAGAAACAATTGTAGAGCAGGTATCTTCAGTATCTGCTTAAGAGGAAAAAATGAAACTTTTTTATGTGCACTCAAGAGGGTTTCAGAGTCACTAGGTTAGACTTGTGGGTCAGCCTTCCACCTTCGTTTCCTATATTATTGCTTTTTAAGAATTCTCCAAGAGTTTCTGGAAGGAAGATCATCTGCAGCTGTTACATATTTCTCGGAGACACAACTGGCTGATCTCTCTTGACAAAGGCATGTGAGCTAAGATGCCCAACATTGGAATCTTTTATTCCAAGTATACACACTGACATTGGGCAGAATAGGCTGAAAAGTTCAGCTCTGCGAATTCCCTCAGCCACCTGAGAAGGTTGGATTTTCTTTTTTTTCTTTGCAGTAGCAAAGCTGTTTCAACTTTCTAATGTAAAACTTTAAACAAAAGGTTGGATACTTTCCTGTAATCATACCCCCTTGAAAGTTTCTTCTATTATGGAGCCTTGCTATTTAGTAATTCCAGTCCAAGCTAAACTCCCCCCCTCCTCCGGAATAATTAAAGAAAAAAAAAAAGTGAATCTTTCAGGCTTTTTTCCCCTCTCCAAGTAAAGTTAGCAAGGAGATTCATTAACATTGCATGCCCATTTTGGGATGGGAGTGGGGGGAGATTTTAATGTACTTGTTACTGTAAAAACAACAACAACAAAACCCAACAAAAACGTCGCTGCGAGTTTGTTATTGTGCATGAAATGGAATGTTTCTCTTTTATAGCTATGCTGGCTCCATAGGATCGACAGTGGAATAAAATAAGTAATCAACAGCCCTAGAGTTTAGCCAAATCATTTGGGACGAGGGCAATTAGTTGGGGGGGGGGGAGGGGCAACCGAATGCCACAACAATCTCACAGTGTAAAAGAAGCTTGTTCTGACTTGCCTAGGGTATTAAGGTGGCATTTTTAGAATTTTCAACCAAAATTAAAGGCCCCACTCTGAAACCAAGGATTGCAGCAACGACTCTGAGTTTTCTCTGTATACTTGCATAGGAAGTCCGTTACGTTTCAGTATTGCATTTGAGAACATAGAAGGGAGGAGACAGCACAGTTAAGTAACTGCAGACAGAGCACAGTTAAGTAACTGCTTAAGGTCTTAATATAAGACTAGCCATCATCATTTTTTTTACCTGGTTTTTAGATGAAACTTTATAATGGAGGAACTTTTATTAAGATTTGTTATGTAAAACTGTGTTCTAAATTTGTTTTGCAGAACAGATGAAGTGGCTTTGCAGTCAAAACTTTTAATACCTTTCATGAGAGATTTCATCAGTTATACTTGGCCAAAACAGCAAATATTCCAAGTTTAGGAGGAAAAAAAAGTACCACTGGTACTGTTTTTCTGAAAAAAGGCTGTAAGTTTTAAAGCTCTTCCCACACACCTAAATCAATTTCTCTCATCGGCTATCTTACCAATTCTTTCCTTGTTCTAACCGCAAGAATTTCTTCATGATATCTGCTAGAATGGGATCTACTACTTTTCTTGAATATGCTTTGCTCTATGCAGTTACTTGCTCTATGCAGTTACTTGCAGTCTTAGAACATAGGAGGAGGATAAAGCACAGAACAAGAGTCAAAAAAAAGAAGTGATTAAATAATTTTGGACAAGAAGAAAATGTAGCTTCTAGAATTAAGATGTCTTTCTTTTTTTCCTGTTGGGATAACTTACATACCTTGTTTTTGCTGCCATGTACCCAGATGTGACTAAACTATTTTCAGGAAAAAGTTTCCTGCAGCATTATTCTACTACTCTATCTACGAAGATATTACTGTCATGTTAAAAACATTAAGTTTTGTATTAGTTGCAACTTACTGCTATAGATTAGAAACTGCCTATCTCAGAGCTGGCAGAAGTTAGTTTAACCTTCTCAGAGAAAATGTGCTAATAAAATAACTTGGAGAAGATCAGTTGACTGTTTTGCTAGCAGTCACCTGAAAGCTTTCAATATCTGGCATAAGGATATTCACCTGGCATGGTCTCTGCTAGTGCTAACACTGACCCTAGGAGAAAGGAGAAAGTTCTTACCTTGTAGACTTCAGTCAGGCATGATGTCAATAGTACCATACTAGAAAAAAGTGTGAGGTTAAGGAACTGGCTAAAGCAAAGCAAAGACAGAACTGGAAATAGTGGCAGTCCTGGAGGTGGTCAAGATCTGGAATGAGCTTGTTCCAAATTTTCATTACCTCCTTTAGCTAGAGTCAACATTTGGTTCTAGATATAGTTCTAGTTTTGGCTTGAGAAATTAATCTAGAATTGACCTCAAGACATACCACAGAAATATCGATTAAAAACGGGTTCCTGGAAGCAGCATCAGCTCTAGGAAAGGTTTGAGTCATGGTTTTGGGGTGTGGCTCCAGAATTGGTGCCAGATCAGGCTCCAAGAGATTGTTCCAGACATGCTGCTAGCAGTGATTCAGGATCCATTTTAGATAACCTGTAAGAAAGTCTTCCTACACAAGGTCATAGAAAGCAATTTCTAAAGCAATACATAAGCCCTGATTTGGTATACTGTGGCAATGGGAGATTGTGTAATTTGGTTTGGTCTAAGTAAATTAATTATTTGTTTGGCTAAATATTCCTTTTGTAAATACATACAAAAAAAAGTTTCTGCCTCAAACCAACTTGTTAGCTGGTCCTAATCACTTCTCAAATATTAAGTTACTGCTAATGAGAAGGGACTTGACTGAAGTTAAAAATAGACCATGTGAACTTAACATGAACCTTAATATCTTTTCCAGCTTTTAAAAGGATTGTATTGCAAATTGTGTATTGTTTAGTTTGTTTCTCACTGATTCAAAATACTGGAATGAACTGTGTTACAAAGTTAAGCTGCTGTGGTTGCATTGCTTACATTTTGGATATCTTATCTAAATACTTTACAAATTTGATGCAGTGTTCGAGCTTGGAGATGAGGTTTTTAATTCTTACTGTTACTTCTGAAGGCAGAAGTAAGCATATTGTGGAAGATGCAAGATACAACTGAAGTGTGTTTGTGCTTGACATGTGTAATAAACTTGGTTTGTTTACCTGGGCTTTGGATAAAGTCAGTATGGCAAATTAGGTATTTTTACTATATGGAGTTTTTTTTTTTTTTTTTTTTTTTTTACTGCAGTCTTAAAGATGTTTCCAGTGTTCTTTTGAGCTTGATCTTTACAAGGATCCTTCTCTATACTGTTTAACATATATTAATGTAAATTTATTTATTGATTTAACTGCCAGGCTTACTAGTTACTGAATAGAAACAGTACACTGACTTTGACTAAAACACTTCCATGAAGTTTGTTGTATGAAGCTTAAGGAAAATAATCGCTAGTGTAATGCTGCTTTTTTCAGAGCTATGAGTTAGTAGTGGCTTGCTTACCTCTGATCTCTCTTCTTCTGGGTGAGTATCTGTATCCTTAGCTTTTGATTTAGTAGAGTTTACCACAACAGTATCTTTAGGGCTGGGTTTGTGTGCTGCTCTCATTTGGGGCAGGTGTGTGACCTGAATGGGTAGAATGGTCTCTGTACCTGCAATTCTTTTTTTTGCCTCAGAAATTTGCAGTATCTCTTAAAGCAGTGGCCCTGACACCTTTTGGTTTTATGCAAGATTTTTGTTTCTGACCCTTTTAAGAGCAAAGAACCCTCCCAACCTTTTGTCATGACAATCTCTCCAGCTGTCGCTCTTGACTAACCTTTTCTCCCCTCTTCCTCTATGTGGGGTTCCCCTGTTAGACCAATATGCCATCTATGCCCTCTGCTGCTAATGTGAACAGTGGTTTTGATTTTTGAGCTTTGACACATATGGTAAACTGGGTAAGAGGTACCACCTGTGTAATGGAATTACCTACTCATCCAGCTTTCCCCTAATCTCCCCCCCTTACTGTTGCACGGTAGATGAGAGCAACAGGGCTTACTCTCAAGTAAGTCTGGAGATATGATGCTTTCAAGTTGCTGTTCATTGAGCTCTGATATAAGTCTTTCAGGGAGACATTTACTAGTTAATGGGGTTTTGATGGTGTCTAGTAGTAGTTGATGGCACAGAAGAAGCTGTATGTTGAGTGCTATTAGCAGTCCTGTTAGAGTGTGACAAAATAACATAGTAAAGGACCTCTCCTCTAAGGCTGAAGGTAACAAAACCCTCTATGTTTTTAAAGACTTTTAGTGTGGCATTGTTTTCTTTGCAGTAGTATTAGGAAGTAAAGAGTCAGTTTTCATGGTTATTCCAAATACAAATGTCTCACTGCTTTGACCTCATCTCATTTTCAGAGAAGTACAGGGCATCAGGGTGGCAGCATGATCACAGCTGCACTGAGCAAATTGAGATTCTATGCTTTTTTCCTTTTTTTTTTTTTTTTTTTTTTTTTTTTTTTTTTTTTTTCCAGATCTAATCTGCTTCTGTGTTGGGGCAGGATTGGTCAGATGCTAGTCAATCAGCAACCAAACTGTGTCTAAAGAGGCAATGCTAGCTCTGACTTGAGGGGTGGCTCTGGAAGGTGCTCTGGGCTTCTGTTCTGTGACTCTGCAGAATTACTTCATACTCCCTTCTTGAAGTGGCTCTAAGGGTGGCTTTATTGCCTGACCTACCACAGGCTCTGGATCCAGCTGTAAAGGTGGCTTTAGAAACAACTTGAGGAGTAGTTTGGTGGCTGGCTCTGGAAGTTGGCTCTAAAGCCACCTGTGCATGTAGCTCAAGATGCATCTAGATCCAGCTCATGGCTTGCCTGCATGTCTAAACTTAGCTAGCTAGATCTAGAGTAAAAGGCAAGGAGCCTTGAGAAGACAGGCTGAGAAAGTTGGTGTTAGCACTCTGATAGCATCGAAAGTTTACAACAATTTTATTTACAAAATCTTTGCTGCCTTCAGCCCATCTTCCTTTCTTATTTCCTCAAGAGCTCTCTGTGTAATAGCTTAATCTCTACAGCTTGCAGGTGTAGCCTCAAACTTAACTTGAGACATATTGTAACCTTGAATCATGAGGAGAATCATTAACTGTTGCAGTGGTGGTATGCTCTGGTCTGTGATCTTTATGCTTAGTGATGTATGTGTTGGAGAAAACAATAGATTCCTGTCCATTTTTTTTCCACTGAATAAAAATAAATCTTAATTATAGATTATTTTGTGAAAACGACAAACCAGGGTTTAGTAGCGTTAAATGTCGTGGATTATTCGCAAGGAAACAGTACAAAATTGAAAATGTCGTATCATTATGCATTCATGTTATGCCTTCCTCTTATATAATGAGTAATTCTGGTCTATGCCATATCAAAAAAGAGTATAGTGGACTTAAAGGTGCAGAGAAAGGTAACAAAGATCAAAGTTGTGAAACAATTTCTGTATGAGAGGAGAAAATAAACCAATGCACATCTGCCATCTTTTTTGGCTTCAGAGGACTGGACAGATCTATGAGTGTCACGGAAAATCAACAGGAAGAAAGCGTTTTACTCTTCAGTCACTTTATTTCCCTCCTGTTCTTTATCAGATGGCAAAGTTAAAAATAAACTAGTACTTTTTCAGGGTGTAGAGCTCAACTACAAACCTTACTGCCATAGGATATTGTAGATGCTACTAATTTTCATGCACTCTAAAAGTATTTTTATAGTTCTATACAAGAGAAATCCAGCTACTAGGACACACTGTCCTTCTGAACTAGGAAACGACTGAGTTGTAGCCTGTGAAGTTTAAGAGTATGCTGCAAGAGAACCATGCACGTACCTTGTTCTTCCTAGGCAATCCCACTGGCTTTCGTTGGAGAGAGAATACTGGGCTAGGTAAGTCTTGTTTGACTTAATTGTCCAGGACTACTTTGATTTATAAGATAGGATCCAGAGAAAACTTTTTTTTTTTTTTTTTTTTTTCTTCCCAGCAGGGGTTGGGTGAAGGGAAGAAATAGTTATCTTTTATTTTACTAAGAAATTTTAATTTTCTTATATTGTGTATTATTATTATATATAGTCTGCTCAATTCTACCTCTCTAAATTTGAGGAAATCTGTGATATGACCTGACTTCAGTATGTATGATAATATCTAATGCTAATAGGATTTTGGAGATACTTGGACCTTTAAAGGATGTTACTTTTAAAAGTTGTGGAATGGAATGATAGCATTTTTCTATGTATATATTTGCCTCTAGTTCTTAATCCTTGTTTTCCTATTCCTGAAGTAACTAATGATGTAAATGCTTTGCTTGGAACTATCTTTTTGAAACAGTAGTACTGTAACAGAATTTCTTAATTAAAGCTGTTTAGGGCCCAGAATGAATATGATGCTAATAATCAGTGTTTAGTACTGATTTTTGCCATAACTCGGCGGGGGGGGGGGGGGGAGAAACGAAAATATAAATTAGCCTTCAGTATTCAGATAGATTAACATGTCAAGCTATACACTTATTGCTGGAGTGTGAAACCAGTCGCTTGTCTGGACCTCCTTTTCAGCAGGATTATGGCCTCAGAAAAGAAAGCACATCCTCTTCAGTGTAGTCTCTGATAGTAAGATCAGCCTCTTTGCTCTGCAGTTTAGCAAGGTAAAATTAAAGTGGGGCTGGCTTGCTCAGAAAAAGGGAAGGTTAAAGCAAAGGGAAATAATGCAAAGCTTTGAAGAATGATCTCTCCTAAGCGCAGAAAGGATTAAGTATTTTGTTTCACGTAGGTCTGCTAGTTTAAATGTTAAATGTTTCTAAGCAGTGATTTGCAGACAGATGCCACACTGAGGTAAATAATATGTCATGGAGAGAAATAATAAATAACTTTTGCTCTTGACTGGATAGAGGCACATGACTAAGCATGCTAGTCGTAGATCTACTTGCAATGAAAAAACTAAATTATAGTTCGTATAGTCTGAAAAACAAAATTGATTATATCAGACTTAAGTTCTATATGCTCTCTGCTTTTCTTGTATTTCCCCATGGAATGCTGTGTGTATCCAGTTATTTTATGTGTGCTGTTTTTCACAGGTGTAGTTTGTGTGAAAGTTTAAAAGAGTAAGCTTCTCCCTAGTGGGAACCCGAGTATAGCTAAGGTTTTGTAGCCTTCTGCATATTTGACATACTATTTGGTACACTAAAAGACCATACGGTGAACTACAGAAAGAAGATATTAAAGCTATCTTGTACCTAGAGACAGTATTAGCAACTTTTCTACTACATTTAGTTTTGACAGAGCCCAAGAATATAAGAGTCTGACAGCAGTGCACCTAAACATCATTTCTCTTAGTTTTGAAGAATTTCGTGTAGGAATGATGTACTATAATACATGATTACTTATCTGGGCATATATTATGATCTTTACTGACAAGAAAACACATGGAATCAACTGCATTGTATAGGTGGTATATTCCTGTTATATGGCATAAGTGCAAGATGACTGCTAATTGATTAGTTACCATGTTTGATATGCTTACTAGCTGCTAATATACACCTCTTGGGAACAGAGGTATGGCTGGATACTGGCTTTAAAGCTCAGCATCAAGTTAGACTTTGAATTAAACTGCAAAATTACCTGAAAGCCCGTCAAAAGAGAACACGATTTGTTTAAATTACAGTGGATGCATATTGGGTGTCTTTTTAGCAGACAACTGTTGAAACAGTGGTTCCCCAGCTCAGGATATTGTTGAATGTAAGATACAACTCAGTTGGTCTATTTGTATGGAAACTAAAGAGACAGTGAATTAAAAAAAAATAAAATAAAAAATCAAGAGCTCCATCCTGGCATTTCCTTCAGTGCAGTTTATAAAAATACATAAAATTGCTTCCTAATGTTGTGAAACTACACAACTATTTAGCCATTTATCTACAAACAAGGAAGCAACTGGATCTGGAACAAAACATTACAAATGTGTTTGGCACTTTGAAGGGGAAGGATGTGATCCATTCTTCCGTTTTTGGCAGTCAGTGGCCTCTTGTGCTAACTTCCAGTACGGCTGCACATCTTCCTAAAATTATTTGGAATTTCTATGCTAATAATGGTATCTTCATTTTGGAGAATTCTTCAGATAAACAGTGTTTCAGAAGTGCTCTTTGTATAAAAACGTTCATGAGCAAAGCTTTTTTTAATGGGTAAGTAGCTATTATAAATATGCCTGCTGTAGGAATCTTAGGGAGCTTAGTGTCAGACTTGTGAAGTTTTTTTTTTTTTTTTTTTAATGAAAATGAAGTTTTTTCTTTAATGGAACATTATGAAAACTAGAAGCATAATTTTTTTATGCAATGGAAGTTTGTGGTAAACAGTAGAAAAGCTTGGACAAAACTACCAACATGTGAGCTTCATTCAATAACATGCTGCTTTTTCTCTTAAATAAGTTCTTGCTGGTAAGCATTTGTATTGAGGTAAAGAATATATACTTTATGTCCAGTAAAGATGGGAGTATGGAGTATTAATGGATGTATGCAAAATGTAAAGAAGAAAAAGTCCAGATTAATAAAACATACCCTGTTTAAATTGTTAACAAAAACAATGTGATGTAATCTTAAAAGTAAGATGGAGTAGTGTTATTTACAAGGTACGCTATTATCTTAAACTCATTGACTAATGGTGGCAATTTATCATTAGGCTACAGTACATAATTCTTCGGCACTGCGCTTATTCTAATGTTGCTCTCAAAATCACAGGAAATGATCCTAGCATCAGTCCAAACCCTGCTAACAAAATCAGAGCAGGTTGCTTAAAGCTTTGTTCTGTCAGGTTTGAAAGCCTCTTAGGATGGAGATTGCACAGACTATCTGGAACCAGTTCCAGTGCTCAGCCACTCTTTGAAAATTTAAATTCCTCTTGTTGCTGGTTGCGAACGCTGCCTCTTGCCCTTTTGTTGTAGGCCTCTGCGGAGAGGCTGTGGCTCCCTGCCCTATAACATACCCCCTTTCTATGCAGTTTTCCACAGTTTGTATAGCATTGTACAAAGACACCACCCTTTGTTTCTTTTCTTTTTCCTATTTCAGCTTAGTTTTCAAAGAATTGATCCCTGAAATCTAAGATTTCACTGCAACAATGGCGTTCAAAACAACGTTACAGCTTTGAGTTTTGCTCAGTAACTTTTAGCGGATGCTCTGTGTAATAACTGGGTAAATGAAGGATGGGAATATTTGAAATATAACAAGATAACCTGAGTGTAGTGTGGAGGGATGAATAATTATTCTCATTTGAGAATGATCCTGTTTTGACATTATTTTGCAGTCTAATTGAAAGTAGGCTGGTAAACTGTAGTAATTCTAAAAATGTGATATAGTAAAACATATGAAAACAAGAAGAGGAAGAGAGAAAGGGTTGTTTGTTTTTCAGCTGATGAAATTCAAATTTGGAATATTAAGTGTTAGTGTTCGACTAAACAAAGGCCTCTACCATAAGTGTACTGTACCCGTGTACACTGAAATTTAATCACAGGGATATTTTGATTACAGCATTGAGCTAGGAACATTTCCATATTTCAAGGTCAAATCTTGTTTTAGAAATAGCGTGTTTTGCATTAAGTAGCTCTACTTTCCATTCTTTACAATGGAACAAATATGTGAGCACTGATAGCGTGCATGGGAAACTTAACTATTTTCGTTTCGTTTCTTCAGTAACTTCCTTTGCTTTTATTCTGTGATCTTGTGCTCACTCTTCAAGTTTCAGAGTTTAGTTATGGGCCAAAAAGTGAGATAACTTTGTTAACATGCCTTTTATTGTTAGGTTGGAGGATAGCAAGATCTAATTTCAAAAGCAAGGGGAATATTTCTTTTAAGCTATTTTAGTAACCTGACGAAGAGAAATACCACGGAGGATTCTTGAAAGCACTCTAATGCATCAGGCATCTAACAACCATTGAGGTCAATTTGTCTGACTCTGCATATGTAATAGGAAAACTTCTACTAGATAGCTGCAGGGGGGACCCTGCCTTTTCTCCACAGCACCGAAGACTTTTTCAAAATATGAATCTAGGTTTTTTTTTCCTTTTCAGCTGTGGATTTGCTAACAACAGTTCAGTATTTTCTTTAAGCAAACTGAGAATTTCACATTTTAAAATAGTAATGTATCCAAAATTTTGACTAAAATGAGATGCTTTACAGTGTTGAATAGTGTTATTTACTGACATTAATTGTGTAATTTAGATCTTGTGCAAACATGTGAATAAGTGTCTATGTATTGCATCTGCTGACTAGCAAAATGTGCCTAAGGGAAGTCAACATGATTTATAGATTATATTTCCTTCCAGCTTGTGTGCCCCTCCAACCCTTATTGGTTGGTGTAAATATTTCCAACCATTAAATCCATGATTTAAATGCCAGTTTAAAAATGTGCTCCGAATGAATATCCTTTATCAGAAGTTGGGAGCTGTCATAATTAGGGCTGGGTTTTTTTTCTTTTTTTTTTTTTTTAATCAGTCT
Organism: Rhea pennata; assembly: GCF_028389875.1. Taxonomy (NCBI): domain Eukaryota; kingdom Metazoa; phylum Chordata; class Aves; order Rheiformes; family Rheidae; genus Rhea; species Rhea pennata. The sequence goes on from NC_084678.1 coordinate 8,237,852, forward strand.
TGTTTACTTCTTATTTAGTGTTGTTGAGTGTCACTGCACTGCCCCCCATGTACCCAGGCTGGGCAAAGGTGAAGTTAGGGTCTGTTATTAGACAAATGCCTATGGCTGTGTAGGAAAGAAAGCAAGGTTACTTTGCTGAGATAGTATTGCACCTTGGAGCTGACACAACAGTCGCAGCTCAATCTGTGGTGGGCTTTTCCGCCACTGATGGGTGGCAGCCCCTCGCAGCACCTACTAGGCAGTGACACAGCAGCGCGTGCTGCACTGCATGTGCATGGGGACTAAAGGAAGAAGCATTAGTTAGGATTGTCAATTCTATTTTAAGTTTTTTGAATGACCTCCCACCCTTAATATTTGGAAATGCAGCTTTGTAGGGTTTTTAAAAGCACGTGGAAAAACGTACAATTTGCTGTAACGGGATTTGTGCTCTGTTTGCCAGCAAGGTCATCGTCCAGGCTCCAGAGCGCAGATTGCTGATGCCCCTGCGGCTGCGGGGCCCGGCCAGCCCTCTCCCTCTCCGGGGTCCTAGCCCCTAGAGGAGCAGCAGAGCTGCCCCCCAGGCTGCTGTTCGTACTGCAGTCTCGGACTGGGGGGGTGGCGGTGGGGGCGACCTCTGCTAATCTCTTGATCCTGCTGCAGCCTCCTGTTTTGTGGATGCTGTGGGTGGGTGGGGCTGTGTAACCTAGAAAAATGTCCCTGTTTACTAGCTGCTGTGCTGCCAGGCACTTTAACTGCTTCAGAGCTGGCAGGTTATAGACAGGCTGCACTTGGTCTTTATAATGCTGTGATAAAACATGTTCTGTCCTGTCAGCACAGAGGAGCTGCGCAGGGACAAAGCTTACTCAGTTAGATAAAATACTTGAGGGCTTTGGCAAGTGGTTTAAAGCAAAACTGAGCATGTGCAAAAGATTTTAAAGGCACTTAGCATCTGTGCAGATCTCTTCATTGGGGCAGCGGGAGAAAGTTTGGCTTATTCTAGGATTTGAGCATTTTCTCTTCTAAAGCTTTTAAGTTCTCAGATTGCATAAAAGGTTATACTTTGTTCAACAGAATTCTCCACTCTGTTTTTAAATGCGGCTGAACCAATTTTGTTCAAGTTTTCCGCCAAAAGTAATCCTGAGAGGGGTGTGTGAGACAATCGTTAAGGAATGAGAATGGGCTTCCATGATGGAAAATGTTAGGCATCCGTAACCACAGATGTAGCTGTGCCCACATAGGTAATGATATGCTTTAGTGTATTTTTCTATTTCAGGCAAAGATGCCCACCCTAAACGAAGCATATTCTTTTTCTAATAAACAAGTTCATAAAAAAATAACTCTTTCAGCAGGTCCTCCTGATTTCAAGCTGGCATGAAACTTTAGTTGCCACTCATGTTAGGTATATCAAGACTGTTTGAAGGATGATGTATATTAAAGTGCATGTGTGTGTTCATAAATAAAGACACTGGGGTCGCTTTGCTAGACAAACAGATGCCCTTGGGAAAATGCCTGTTGGCATGGGGTTTAAAACATTTCTCAGCAATCCCTCTCCCCCCCGCCCCCGTTTGGTATTGCAAGTTGAAGAGTTTCCTTTGTACATACAGAAAGCAAAATAAATGCTCTGTTGTTTGGTATATATCTTATTTTCATCACCTGTAAGCTTTAATTGTGTTGGGGAATGGAAGAAACTACATCTGTTTCGCCTCATGCATTGTGCGAATGTGGCATGTTCTTAAAATAACTTTTTAAAATATCTTAGCTGTATTCACCTGTGTTTTAAAACTGGTTTTGTAAACAACATGTATAGCCTTCAGAAACTGGAAAAACACATGCTGTAGATGGACTTCTGGAAAAAAAAAAGCTAGCATGTTTTCCTCAAATGTTTTTCCTAAGTGGCTTCAGAATAAGACACAGCAAAGATTGGGTGGAGCCTCAGAGTCTCAGTAGGATTGAGACATACTGTTAATTCAAGGGCAGTCTCTTACTAGGTTCATGAGCTGCATAATAAAACATACATACTTAAAAAAAAAAAAAAAAAGATTTTCAAGAGAATTGCATGAAGTTTAGTAAAGGGCCCTCAGAATTTTCATTTTCTAGACATGCCAGTGCATCACTGTAAATCGTTTTTGCTTGAAAATGTGATTATACAGACTTAGATTTCAGTTAATAGATTACTTATTATGCGGTGATCTAGTAAACACTTTAAATATTACACAAGTTCTGTAATTAGTATATTTTTGGAGACTTGGTGTTAGAAATTCCTAGTGTCGTCTTCCCATCCCCCAGCTTTTGAGCTCAGAGGAGTCTGGTTGCAGCTGCAGTGGTAGGCATCTTTCAGGAAGTGACCTTGGCTTGTATTAATCAAATTCAGAACACACAGAAAAGCTTCTTGGTAACATGCTGACTTGATGTAAAATTTTATAGCATCCATTTTCTTTTAAAATGAGGCCATCTTATAAAATGGGGATATATTTATGATATCTTGCCACTTAACAGATTTTTTTTCTAGAATGATACGGTGTTTAGAGAAGGTAAAATAACAAAAATGGTCTGCTGTTGTTATTGAGAGGATAATATCCTTTAAGATATATATATATATATCTATCTTACGTGTGTGTGTATACACACACACACACACACACACACACACACACACACACAAAAAAGATTAAGTCTTAAGTTACTCTTGACAAAACTATTTAACCTAGCTAGGCTATGGAAATAGTGTCATTTTCTAACTTTTTAAATTGGTATTTTACCTTTTTAAAACAGAATAAAGAAGCTTGGGTAATGAGGCATGATCTTAATCAGCTACAATCTTTATGCCACTCCTAGCTTGGCACGTTTTAGTCACTTACCTCATGGCAGCAGTGTTAAGCTATTCTCCTATTTGAATAGATTAACAAAAGAATATACCTGTGCAAGAAATCGCTGTTGTTTGACCTTGTCTACCAGCTGGATAATGTTTTTTATTATTATTATTTTTTATTGGCTGCTCTTAAACTGAGTGGTTGACTATTCCTGAAGCAGTTTGGGGGAGTACTTGCATGATTTCCTTCACCTTGTCCAAAACTCTTCTGTGAATTGGGTTATGAAAGTGGAAGGTTGTTGACAGTATCTTCAGCTAGTATAGCTGTTTGTAAGAGTGTCTGTTTATAACTAGCCTTCCTCAGGACCTATGCAGAGGGCTGGGACCAGAGTATCTTTCATCACTAGAAGGTGCTGTGAAAGCCTTTAAGGCTTTGGGGAAGAAAATTTACCAATTTTCAAACTGCATCTTTCTGCAGAATTAGTAATACCTGACACCTGACGAATACTTTGTTCCCCTGTAGGTTAAGTTGTGTGTATTATCTTAAAAAATCTAACATCTGGTTGGTTTGGGGGTATGGAAAATTGAGTTCTACCTTAACTGGTACCTTCAGCATAAGCCTTTTCTGCATTTTGGTGGCATATTTACTCATTTTTGTTTCCTCACCCCTGTGTTCAGACTCTGTCAGTTTTTCTGCCTGTGTTAGAAATCTGTGTGTTAACATATATGTTCTTAAATGCTTTCTGACTTGACTGCTACAAGCTGCCTGTTTGGATGGAATGCTTAATTCCATGGTGTCTATCCTGCAAATGTATACAATAACTTTTCTACTCAGGATGATAATGTTAAAGCTGCTAATCGTTCACTTTTAGGTTTCTACAAAACTCTACCCCTTTCTGCTGAATTGAATATGCTCTTAGATTCCTTTGCCTACTGCACTAGTTTTCATTTTTTTATACGCTTCTCAATGCTGCCTTGTATTCTTCTATTTGTTATTGCATTAAACAGAACTCTTCATCCACATCTTCCCTTAGATAACTTTTAGTCCTCTTCCATAGTTTGCAAGGTCCATGAAGGGTGATTAAATCTGTTGCTATGCATGCGGAAGTGTAAAGTTAAAACCCATTTTCCAAGATCAAGTGGAAGCCAAAACATAATCATAATTGTCATTTCCCTGTTACTCAGTACTTATTGCCTTCAACATTTTCATCAACCATCCAGAGAATAAAGCTAGTCCCAGCCCTGATTTTGGGGGACCCCATAGCAGACTGGCTCACTGAGTTAGTAATTCCTGTGAGGATACTACCTTGCCAAAGCAATGATAGCTGGACTCTGTAAAGTCATAATTTTTTATGTTATGGTAACTTTAAACTAGAAGTACTCCTTACAAGACAGAACCCAGAACCACTGATACAGAATGCAGCCACATAGAGGAATCCAAATCTTCCACATTCTTTCTTCTAGCTCTGCAGTTCTGAAATTAGTGGAGTTGTTATTTTTTTGGCACACCAAAATAAGGAAGACAGGATCTGTAACAAATGTCTGCTCAGTTTTCAGACCATTTAGATACTTACTCAGAAGGTGAGAATTTATATACTTAATGGCATGACTGCTGCCGGAAAGCAGTTTCTATTCATGCTTAGTCAAACTTGAGCTTAGAGCCCTAACAGACACTAAGAACCCGGGCAGCAGAGTTCAGTATTGATACACAAGTATTAGTCTATTATCTGCACTTTCATGCAGATGCCAGGTTGCCACTTAACAATATTCTCTTCACTGCCAGGAGTTCCTTAAAATGTGGTAACGTAGCCACTGAGTAGCTACTCAAATAACTTCCTGCTGCCAAGGATCTTGACCTAATGGTCCTGTGCTGCTCAGAGTTTTCCTATATGCTGTGAGCTTCCTGAGTCTAGGTAGATGATTTATTTTAGGTTGCAAAATAGGTGATTTGAACTTTACTTTCACTGTGGAATGTTGTAAGCTCTTCTATTTTTGCTGGGCCCTTACCTGAAACTTATTTCTAAATTTCCCTCTAAGCCATCTAAGAACTCCCCATTGCAGTTTCTCAGCTGTGGAGGGCATGCATGCACCCTTTGAAAGCTCCCTCATGATTCTGGTCATGATTTTCAGAATCATCATATCACTGTATTTCAGTAGCCTTGTGTTTTAATGGGCAAGCTACCTTTTTAGAAGATACCTAAATGGCTACAGTGCTCCTCCAATATTGCCAATCGTCAGGTACCAGGGCACACTTAATCTGAGCAGGAGCCATCTCCTCTGGAATGCACATTGTGTCAGTATTACATATTTTGTAAGCCTGGGACAGGCTTTGGGATTTGACATTATGTGGCAGTTTTAGGGAGCAGTGGAATCCATCAGTCAAGTGCACCTGAAGCTCATCATTCCTGTCCCTTCCCTGGGACTGTCTGCTAGCTGCCACCCTGGGTAGGAGGGTTTATACTGTCACAGTATGCGACAATATCGTGTGTAGGCAGCTGGGTATTTGAGTAATGTCCAATGTAGGGTAGGTGCTACTTGTTTTCCTGTTGCAAGATTGTGAAGACCTGAAGATTTTCATGAGCAAGAGCCACTGATTCAATGTCCATCCTTCTCAGGGTAGATGTAGGGTATCTTTATGTAGTCTTTTTTTTTTTTTTTTTTTTTTTTTTAATCGGAGTCTTGAACCATCAGCGTATTACTGATGCTATGGCGGCTCTGAAGAGTGTCGGAAGCAGCACTCTTCGGGCTGCCCAGTCCTTATGCCAGGGCAATACAGATTCCTTTCTGGACAAGAAGGGAAGTAAATCACTTTAGATCTTGACTGCCTGTTAGGAATCCTTTCCGACAATTCTGTTCGGGTACTCTCCCTCCGCCCCTTTGTCAAGGTCAGTCTTTCCTGTTTGCCAAGACAAAATCTCCCTGCTGTCACTTGGAGTTCCCCATTTCAGAGCCGCTTTGATACTTGCCCTGTATCTGCCCTGCTCCTGCGCCGCCTGACCTGGTTTGCAACTCGCACGGGGGCAGGGAACCCCCTTCTGCAGCGCGCTCGGACACGCGACTCCTTGGACGCTCCCCCTCCGCGCCGAAGGGAGCGCCCGGGCGGCGGGGCGCGGCGAGGCGCGGAGCGGAGCGGCCGCCGCGCCGGGCGCCGCTCGCCGCCGGGCCGCAAGGAGTTAAGGGCCGCGCTGCGCCCGCGGTTGTCTGCAGCCTCGGCGCTCCCATTGGTTGCGGAAAGGTGAAATTGAAACCACGGTAAACTTTTGACCCTGTAGCAGTTCTTGTGGAACGCCTTCCCCTTGCCAAGAGCGGAGGGTTTTTTTTTCCCCCCTTTCCTGTATTTATTCGCTGTGATCGTGCCGTGCTGCATGCAGCCTCTCCGGGGCGGGGGGTGGGGGGGGAGGTAGAAAGGAACAAGCACAAGCAAGTAGTTTGCATGTTCGACTAACGGTAAAGCTGGAAAAGATCTTATAGTGCCAGCTGCCTTTCAAAACTGCTCAGTAAACAAGCAGGAATCCGTTTTTCAACTTCCAAGATGGTTTCCGTGTGGTTTAAAAAAAAGCCCAAATTGATGCTGACTATCGCGGCTAATTAGAGCCTAGAGAAGGGAGGATGAGTCATCAGGCGCGCTGGCATGCTGGCTGCAGTGAGCTCTGCCTCTTAATACAGGAACTTGATATTTTTTTATAATTTTAAGATTGAAATGGCGTCTTACTGAAATCTTGGGTAGAAATGTTCTATTATTACTTAGTTCACAAGTTGATGTGTTAAATACGCTTTTGCTTCTCGGACTTTTCTTTTTTGTACTGTTTTCTATTCTTGTTTATCTTCCTTAAATAAAGGAATGTATTTATGCAGTCCAGGAAACGAGTAGCACCAGCCCAACTTAATCCATAACTTGCAAAATGGAGAAGGCTTATGGTAGCCATGTAACTGTACGATTTTTTATTTAGGTAGGGCGACTGCAACAAATTCTGGAGCCCATTCCGGTGCCTGTCAGTTCCATACTACACAGATTCTGGCCCTGAAAAATTGCAAGTATCTGTGGTCGAGCACATTCTCCTTCCCTCTGTAGCTTTGCCAAACCAGACGAATTAAAGCAGCATTACATTTTCAATGAAGTATGAATATAAGGTTTAGTTAATTCATGTTCCTCGCTTCTTAAACGTGTCTGTCTTTCTCGATGACAAAAGAATAGCTGACTTCGTTACTTGACTGCATCAGCTGCCATCTCCGCCTCCCCCTCGCAGCACAGGTACTAGCCTGCTACTCGCCCGGAACATTAAGCTGCCTGAATGTTAAGTGCCACTTAATCAGGGAATCACTCAGCACCTTGCTTGGAGATAACATTCAAAACTCTTCCTTGACAAAGAAACTTGATTCTTGACTACTTCAGGCTGTTGTTCCCACCTCTGCAGTGACTTGTTCTTGCAAACAGCTTTGTCAGATTTATATAGCTTGTTCATTTTCCTAATGAGATTAGGGTGGGGAGGAGCCCTCACTGCTATCATTTGAATTTTTAAAAATGCAGTTCAATGAGCAGCTCTTTACTGGTTAAGAAGCGTTTAAGTTGTTAGCATAGTAGGACAAGATGGTGAAGGTTTGGTGTTGGTGTTTGTTTAGAGTGCTCTTGTTCTAGCTGCAGTTTTATCTGGGAATTGAGGAGGGAGTCTCCTGAAGCACTGCCAGCAGCAGCAAGGGAACAATGAGCATAATATGATTAATAGCAGATCCCCTGCCCCCTCTTGTGTGCAGTTCTCCTTGCAACAGCAAAAGAAACAGGCGCTTGTAATGATAGGTGGTGGCTTCCCTGTTTGTTCCAGTTCGTGTTCCCAAGCAGCAGCTATTATATAGTTTATTTTTTCCCTGCTCCCTGTCATTCTTTGTTCTATCTTCACTGTGCTTGTGTGTGTATTGTCTGTCCCTCAATGTCCCTTTCATGGCAGTTCCTCTGCCTTCCCAATGGAGCTGCACCGAGGCAACAAATCTTACTGCATATCACAGTGAGGTGGAATAAATACTGCTCTGAAGAAAAGAAGTGTTTGAGTAACAGCTACTAAAAACTAAGAATCACTTGCAAACTCTTTTAAGTGTCATTTAAATGGCCCTATCTCAAAGGTTTCTCTTGTACAGTTGCATGATTGCATTGTGGTAGCATTAGGTTCACGTGCATTTGATATTAATCTTTGTGAATTCTTCTTCTAAAAGTTTAACTGTGCATATGCTAGAAATGGGCAGTCTCTTAAGCTATTACTGTATATGCCAGCAATGAAGTAGGAAACTGGCAAAAGGTGAACCCTGATTGAAACTAAAGCAGCACAAACCTCACTGAATCTGCAAATTCTGTAACTTTAAAGCATCTCTTTTTTCCCAGGAGAGGAGGAACTGGCTGATTTGTAGCTTTTGAAGATTATTGTTGAGAGCTAACTGTTCATCATGCAAAAATGAGTAGTACAAGCTTTGTTTCTAATAAAAATAGCCCGAATGGCTATCGTCAGTGCATTTTGTAACCTAAAAGCACAGAATGAGCAGTCACAAACTGATAATAAACTCTTGAGCTCTATACTGTTCCACCCTGTTTATTCAGGGTAGACTTTGAGGTTGGTTGCATCTTGGTTTCTTCATGCAAATTGCCAGGTGCTTTGGAGGCAGCGAAATGTCCTTTTAGGATTTTTTTTTCCCCCACCAAGAATCCCAAACTCTGAGAAATTTGGAACGGGCAAGTTCATGCTGAGGTATTCATGTCAACTCTGGTTGTTGTCTGGAGTGAGGAATTCCTCATGTCCTATCTTACTGAAGGAATGGAAGATGACGACGATGATGAGGTTCTATAGTGCAGTCTGTCAACTAAGCACAGCCGTTTTTATGTTCAAAAAATTCTGTAGTCCGCCTCAGAGTTTCTGCAGGCTTATTCCCCTGGCTCTCCTGGTTCTGGTCGGGTAGTTGCACGGTGAGCCAGCTTCTGGGATATAGCATTAAAGCTAGTCACCTCACAGCCCTGCCTCCCCCATATGAGTTCCTAGGTGTCAGTTCTGGCATAAATGAGATGCTGAAAAATGCAGACAGTAGTCTACAGTCTTTGTTTTGTTTTTTGTTTCTGTTTTTCTTCTTCTTCCCAAAACACGGGCAGTGTGTTTCTGCCTTCTCTGCTTTTTTATTTCCTTTTCAGTTAGAGGTGAAACTTCCTATCTGTAGTGCAGGTGCTGCTCCTGTCGCATGATTCAGTAAGCAGCCTTTCCTCTGCTGCTTCCTCAATCGGCCCAGGTCCCCAGGCAGCTCTGTTGCCATCCTGCTGGGGATCTCCAGCGAAGAGTGAAATCTTGTCCCTGTGGATCCTCTGCAACAATGCGGTGTAGAGTTTCAGGAGTGTAAATCCCTCTTTGAAAAGCTGTTAGATATGGAGACATACCTTTTGTAGGAAATCAAATGATCAGACTAAAGGTCGTGAAAGCATTTCCAAACAACTTTCAAATCCAGTTTTGCTCTATCCTTGGAGCAGGTTTATTACAGCAACTTCATAAAAGACAGTGAATAAAATCATTGTGTGTATTCTCTTCCTTGCTAGCATCATCTTAATTTTTCTAAGTTCTCTTGCATGCCATCAGGGTGCAGCGAAATGGGTAGGTGCAAAACTTTTTAAGCTTTACCTTAATGGTAAACTCTGACAATCTGATCCCCACCACAACCTTTTCTATACAAGTAGTGCTCCAATATTCTCCTTGCTGCACTGTACCTTGGCTAGTTCTGCAAGGTGCAGTTAGAGTTTTATAAGAAGATGTCAGGAAATGTTTAAGTTCATGCTGCTGAACAAGACCTTATTGGAAGAAGATTAATTCAAAATTGCTATAAGCAAGTCCACAAAAAAAGATTTTTTTTTAAGCATATTTTACTCTTGACGTTTTTGAACACTCTAGTTAACCTCTTTCTTTAAGGTATGACAGCTTCCTGTTTTTGTATGTCAGTCTCATACTCAACACAGGAGAGAAAGTGATTGTATTTTTATGTAAATTGTAAAAATTCATTGTTTTTTTAAAAAAAAACTCTGAAAATTTCAGTAGAACTAAGAAATTATTTTTTCTTCTGTTTCATATTCAATACATTCAATACACATCATGTGTATTAGAGTGTAGCATGTAACTTTTACCAGAGATTTTGAAAATACTTGCATTATTATCAATGTGACGATTTTATCCATGTAGCATTACCCTATTTTCATGTTTGCAAATGTTAACTTCCAAACTTTTGACCTTAGGTAGATGTTGGTGTGTATAATACATTATATTCAGCTGATGAGTTAAAAATTGCATTTACGTGTATACACATGTTAAGCATATGTCTTGCAGCTTTGAACGTTTTGTTTGGAAAATATTAAGTCTCATTAAGACAAATCAAAAATACAAACCCATAACATTTTTTTTTTGCATATCAGATTTAGTAACAGCATTAACATTATGTAAACTGGCACTATAATGTAAACCCTTTAAGAGTAAAATTAATCATTTAAAGCTGAAAACTATCCTATTCCTAGCAAATTTTTTAAGGGAACTTCAGAAGTGGACCAGTAAAGTGTATGTACTTTCAATACGCTGGATTATTGTGAATGTATGATTCTGTTTAGTAAGCGTGCAGTTCCTAGAAAGCATGGAATTAAATACAGTCAAATGCTATTTCTTAATAGTTTCTGTTCTAAAAAACTTTTTTTAAAAAAGTATTTTCTTTCAATAATGAGCATAGTGATTAAGTAGCCATTTTGATATCTTTGCAAGCAGTGTACATTTGCTAAATGATGAAAGACTTGTTCTGCTTGGTTCAAATGCCTTAAGGAATGGTGTGATTGTTTTAAAATGCTCAAAACTATGTAATTATCCTTGCTTAACAATCCCCTTAAAGTTATCTGGAAATAATAATTATTTTCGTAGTTAAAAACATTTCTGTTACTCTGAATAGTATGCTGGACTATGTTTAGTCTTACAGTTTCCTGTTGCTGCAGTAACTCCATATAGTGATAAACAGATCACACTGGTCTGCTGCCAGGTGACTTGAAATGGTATGTGACTCCTTAAAATAAAATGCAAGAGTATGGTTGTGATCCTCATCTTTTTAAATTCTGATCAACGGTATAAAGTATATATATTTTTTTCTCCTTAATATCATACTAACGTCCATACTAAATACTGACCAAGTTTGTCACTCACAGATGAAAGTCATTGCAGGTGACCTGAAAAGTGTTTTTTTTTTCCTTCTTTAAATAATATCCGTATTGCTAACATCAAGAGATGAATTAAACCTTATTGTAGGACTGCACTAATAAGGATGTTTGAAAAAAAAATTTGAGAAAGTGTGTAATTAAATATTTTCTAAGATCTTTTTTAAGGTCATAACTAGAAATTGTATTCAATTAATGAAGATTCTATTGCAGCTTGTAAGGAATAATGATCAGAATCATTGAGACCATAACAATGAATGGAGTTATGCTGAAGAAATTGAACTACTTCTGATTTTATACTACTACTTTCTTCTTTTCCTAAATTTTCTAGATAGTACCCATTTTCCCACTGGTCTCTTGATATTAATGTTACTTCTACTGTTACTGTAAAGAATTGATAGAATTGATGGCCTTTTCATCTGTTTGTTTTCTTAATCTATTAAAAAATTCATAATAAAGAGCTACTTGAAATCTGAGGATATTCATGCCAATATTGTAAGTAATACTGAACTTTCTTTCACTATGTGTTTCCCTAATGAGAGTCTTATTTAATTAACATCCATCCTGCTTTTCAGTAAAATGTAATTTTCTCTTCAAAATAGATGAGATATTTTTCTTTCTCTCTCTCCATCCGTAGAACAGTGTTTCTTTGGTTTCTTTAGTTCTTCTGTCTGAGATAGAAAGAAATCTCTTGGCTGATACACCAATCTAGATGTTAGCAATGAGCAGTGATGGATTCTGACAAAATATCAACCCACCAGGATGTCATTGTCTTAAAAGTGCCAGGGCAATTACAAACAAAGTATTTCACTGAGAAGTTTTTCATATCTAATTATTAAGCAGGCTGAGTGCTTCGTATTAAAAATCCAGTTTTATTAAATATCTACCCCCCTTGCGTAAGTTCATGCTGTGTATGTTGCAATCTAGTTTTTAAGACAGACTTGAAAATTTCTGCTTTTGTGTCTCTAGGATTTTATGTACGTAAGACCATGCAGCTTTTTGAATTAGGAGGGCAATCAGTCTGTTTTGCAGAATTACCATCCTCAGTACTCTGCTATTCTCTCCTTTAACAGAACAGGAGAGAACCGAGCAAGATGTAGTGTGAAGAATACTTCCTGAGTGCATCGTAGTGGAAGGCCTGAAGCCAGGCTGGAGCTTCAGTCTTTTTAACCAGTTTGTTAAAAACTGGAGGTTCAGGATGGGATTTCTTTGCTCTAGTTTGGCAGCAAACAGTTTTTTAAACATCTGTTGATCTCAGATACTCATAAGAGGCAGAGCAGTTTCACTGCATTTTAGTGTTGTTTTGGACTGATTTCAGCAAAAATTGTGGTGGTAATTGCAGCAGCTCTTAAATTCTCCCCATTTATTTGCTGAACTTAAGTGAACTTACTTTACTGTGATCATTTCAAGACATAAGTAATGTATAACCAGCTATTAGAAGTCATGCAGACAGCAAGTCAGAGTGAGATGACGTTAGAAAGTGTCCCTTCCTTAGGGCTTGTTGGTCTCAAAATAATCCACAGATTTTAGCTGTTGTAATTAAAAGCTTTGCAGATTCATTTAAAGCAATTAATACATTGGTTTATGATATTTAACAATTACAAAACAAATCATAACAAGAAAAATAGTTGTCTTTATTTAGTAGCTTGAAGACCCTTGAGAAGTTTAAACTGTAGTAGTAACATTTGTTTTTGCAGGCAAAATATGCTGTATTGCATGACAGAAAATGTCCTTCTATGAATAGAAACAAAAAGTAGTTAGAGTAGTTGTTTCTGCCAGTATTGTAGCTTTTAATTACCCATGAATGTCTCTACTACAGATAATTCAGAAGATCCATGATGTTTCATTTTTCTCTTCAGCAGTTAGTGTCCCTGGAAGGATGATGGACTGGATGACTGGATCTGTTACAAATGTTAACTTTTTTCCTTATCAAATATGTTTATATACTTTTATCTTGTAAAGTCTTCCTACTGTCATCATCGCTACCTCCCCCTGCCATGTACATATGAAAAAGAAAAACCCTCTTTTGCATGTGCAAGCACTTAATTCCTGAAGAAAGCTCTTGCCAAGTCTTACATTATTTTTCTTGAGATATCTTGGGTTACTGCTGCTGGAAATCTAGTTGATTTCTCATTGCAGTGATGAACTGTGATTTATTTTCTTTTTTTTTCCAGCTAGTAAATATAATATTGTTGCAGTGAGCTCAAACTTGTGTGTCAAGCTTGTTTCCTGGCTAGGCCTATTTTTGGTTGAATTACAGTCTTTATATCACATTTGTGACACACAAACTGCCAAAGCAGGATGAGGGGAGTGGCGGTGGTGATGGTGGCAGTGGTAGATGTAAAAAGAGAGGAGGATAACTTCAGCTGCTTGATACTCTCAGGTTCATGTGACATTGGCCTTAAAAAAGCAAGAGGAGTGTATTAGTGGGTAGAAAAATTAGTAGTGATCTGTTCAATATGTAAGAGTTGAAACAGTTCAATTTTGTGCTGTATGTGGGAGTGAAATTGTGTTAAAATGGTAGAGTCTGTATGCCTACACACATGCTCTGTGTGTGTGTACATGTGTATAGTCAACAACAGTGTGTGCTTTGCAAGTGCATAAAAAAGCACTTAACAGTGAAAACCAGGCGAGAATCTTGCTTTTGGAGTTAATTTTAGCATGCTGTCTTAATTTTTATACCTACTTTCTGTATATGCTCAGGTATTTGTTGTAGGAAAATATATTTCTGCCTGTGAAATTTATGTTGCTTTATTTTTTTCTTTCCTTGTGAAGTAACTGTAGACATCATGATACAGAACTGCAGATGTTAAGAATGACTAGGGCTGTAAAATCCTTTGTTTCAAAAACCATTCTGTAATAGCAAAAATGGGAGATTAGCTTTATTTTTATCATTGCTGGTCACTGATACTGAACAGCAACTGCTATGGGATGGAACGTGGTGCAGTTAGCATGCTATAATGAAATCCGTTTTTGTGCTGTATGCTGCTACAGTGATTGTCTGCAGAACTCATTTTACAGTAGAGTGAAACTCTTAAAAACGTGCTGCAGTATAGGTACTATATTTGCAGTGTATTTTCTCATTTTGGTTGAGTCATCTCAGATAACTTCTCCAGTTTCAAATGTGTGCTAGTTTGCTTGCAATCAGTCTAGAAATTAGGGGAAGTGATTAGCACAGATGTAACTTTTGAAGACCTTGGCAAGTCTGCGTGTCCTTCCCTAACTAAGGAGCCTGCATGCCTATTGCACCGATGTTTGTGCTACCTACAAGATAAAATGTAGATGTAAACGTGCATGGTAAACTGTATCCATGTTACTACTCCACTATATTTATACTTTGATAATTATACTGCTTATGGCTTCCCAGCTGAACACTTGCTCAAAGGAATATATCATGTTAGAATGTTTTAAGTTCAGTTACTTTTGTCTGAGGTATGGTATTTTATTTATGTAATAATGCTAAGTCTTCTCGTATGAAAAGAATAAAAACCTCATTAATTCTGAGTTTTAGAAATCCTTACTCTGCATAGTTTCTCATGATGCATTGATGGCCAAGCACCTCTTTATTCATTCTCTAAAATACTTTTTGTCTAGGCTAATTTGCTTACTTTTGTTTGTTTGTGACCTAAATTATTGTAATATATTTTATCTTAGAGTAATTTTGAAGGACAATTAGAAGTTACAGCTAATATAGTATTTAAATTTTTTCATAATAAAATATTTATAAGTCTGAGAAGGAAAACAATTGCTTTTTGTTCACATTTGTGTATGTCTCTGTTGCAGATTGCAGTACTGCCATTTTTTTTCCAAATCTCATTATATTTGCTATTTCTCTTCAAACCCCAACTGTGACAATGACATGACTAGCAAAGCATCTCATTTTTCATTTAAAAAGAAAAAGGGTTTCCATTCACCCAGCACTGTAAAAGAGAATTTGAAAATATTGAGAGTTTGCCTTGAAGTCTGGCTGAAGAAAAGGGGAAAGCAAAGACCTCTTTGCTTTTAAATGAAATTATAGGAACAGAAAAGACCTTGTGGTTTATTTACATAATAGGGGTGTCCAATTCATAGTATTTAAAAATATTCAGATTGCCGTTGCTAAGATAAGGTTACTAATCTAGGAATTCAGGGTTTCTGCACTGGATCTCAGTTCTTCTCTTAGTGGAAATCAAAGCCCTGAATACCATGTGACGTGCCTTTGACTGCCTAGGTCCACATTATCTCAGTTTGTATTACTGAGTATTGAAAGAGCTGAAGTATCTTTACTTTTACCTCTAACTTTCTGAAGCAGTTCAAGGAGGGGAAAAAGACAAATATGTGAAGTTTCACTCCTATTGTGATACAGATACCACTTATTTTTTGAAAAAATAGGATGAGAAATGTGAATTTGACTATACCTTTTTGACTATATGTATTTATAAGCTCAAAATTACAAAAAAAAATAGTTGCATAATTCTGATTTTTGCTGAACTATTCCTTCTCATCCTCTCTTAGATCGGCCTTTGGCTGATAAATTCTTGAAATTTGGACTTTTAGAAAATACTAGGTTTTTGGAATCATAGTACCATAGTAGAATAAACCCTACTAGTTTTTCTTAAGCTTAATCTCTACTAAGGAAGCTTACTTGTAAATTTATATTAACAAACCTCTTAGTAAAATCACATTTCATACTGGCAAAGGAGTCTCTGAACAAGTTCTCTGAATAAAATAGACTGTAGGTAAATACATTTTTGTCACTGCAGTCAGGCAATTCAAACATAAAAACCTTTTTTACAAGCTTTAACAAATTCAAGATGTCAAGAAATGTTACAGTGATCAATCCAAGGGTCATATAGCTCATGAAGTGATTCTGTACAACTTTTGTTCTCTTTTTCAGGGCTATTTTTTCCCCCTCAAATAAGTTTGTAGAGCAAAAGAGCAGAATTTTCTGTTTTAGTAAATTTTCTTTTCTTTTCTTTTTTTTTTTCTTTTTTTTTTGGTGTTTAGTTGCTTAGCTATTATCCACATTAAAGTCTACAAAAGCCATCTTAATTCAAATCTATTATATTTACTCTTTTAAGAATCTATATGAAGAATATGTTCCCAATGTGGATTCTCTCTTTTTTTCCATACGAAATTTCCTCCTTACACTCCCTGTAATTTTACTAAAAGATGTAATTAAAACTTTCTTTTGTTAATGTTGCTGTGAGTTTTACATTCCTTTCTACTTCAGTGTTTTGTTTTCAGTATGATCTGGTTTAATCTATAAGCTCTCTTAGTGTTTCTAGAGATTTTGTTTTAAGTTATACAAAGATCTTAAAGCATTAGTTCCCTGGGTATTCTGGCAGAGTTGCTGCAACGTGTTTTTTTATTTCTCAGCCAGAATGAGCTCAGGCCAATGTTTCATCTAGCACCATCTTCTGTTTCCCAAGAGTGGCAGATAGGGAGAGTGGGAACCTAGACAGTTTGTATAGTCCTTTCACCTGCAGCATCCACAGAGATTGCATTAGAGATATTAGTCTCTGCTTGCTTCCTTAAGTACCTGTTCATGAAGCTGTTGCCCATAAATTTGTCTTGTCCCTCTAGAACCCATCCTCATCACCTCCAGTGATCTATAGGCTCCAAAGCTTCACTATCCACAGGCTACAGAAGCACTTTTTTCATCAGAAAACCTGCTAGTGTCACCTAGTGCCGCTTAGTACTGGGACTGAGTAAATACCAGTTCCATACATGGCTTGTCCCCTGTCTTCCTGGTTTTGGAAACTTCAGTCAGCTCTGCCTCAGCTTCCAGTGCTCCAGACTGAAGAGTCTTTGCTTCTCCTCATAAGGTGACTGCTCCTGGATACTTACAGCTGTCTTTCTGTAGCTGCACTGCATTTGTCTTGAGATGCCAGAACAGGACTATCGAGTTGTGACTATGGCATGTTTTTATAGAGTGACAAACAAAAGTTTTAATCTCAGTGTTCTTCCTGATGGTGCCCAGCCCTTTTTGTTCGCTGTTGCTAAGCACTGAGCTGATGACTGCAAGGAGTTGTTGCTGATAACTCCAGAACGCCTCTCCTGGGTTGTAACTGCGTGTTCCGAGATCAAGCAGGGCTTAGGTCTTAGGTCCCTCTGAGAGTCCCTGGCAAACTGTGAAGGCTTTTCCCTTTTCTGAAGTCATGCCCTGTTGACTCTTTCCCTGCAGACATTTTTTATCCATGTGCTTAGTGATTGTATTCTCTAGGACAGCTTCTACCATATAACATGGATGGAAATCAGAGAAGGAATGAACATCAAATTCACTCGTCTGTAGTTTGCCAGATACCCTCCAGATTTCTCCTTGTAAATAGGAGTTGTGCTGGTCAATTGCTAGTTTTCCAATATAGTAGCAATTTGTAATGACAGAGTATACAGTTTGACCAGCAGTCTGAAGAGTTGCCTTTGAATTCCTCTTGGATGAATGATATCGTGGGGACTGATTAACATCTATTGTGTTTGGTTTAATGCTTGCTCTGTATTTCCCTAAAACTCATCTTACTCCTACAAGCTGTTTGCTACAAAGAACATGCTGGGAATGGGAATCTCCCAAGTATCTTCTACACTAAAGACCAACACAAAGAGGCTCTCAGAGCTACGGCTTTATCTCCTCCCAGTGCCCCTTTTGTGCCATTGTCATCAAGTGGTCTGCTGTTCCCCTAGCTGCCTTCCTGCTTTTGATGTGTTTAAACATCTTTTTACCCTCAGTTAGGGAGTGCTGTGCAAGGCAGTCTTCACATTTGTTTTTAGCTCTTGGTTTCCTGTTTACATTCAACTTGCCATGCTTTAGGGGCTTTCCTATTTTTCCCAGGTGGATGAGCTTTCCACTTTTTAATGCTGACCTTTTCGCTATAGTAGCCTTTTTAAGTTTCTTGAGAACCTTCTAGGTGTTTTTTGATTCTCTACTCCAGAATCTGCGTAGGTGTAGCAGCTACTATCAGAAATTCATTTAAGAGCTGTGGAGGTTTTTTTTGTTGTTGTTTTGTCCCTTTCAGTCTCTCTCATCACCATCATCCAGACACAGAGTGACAATCTAATCACTCTTCCATCATGAGTGCTGGGAGTATGTGGTGGTGTCCTCATGTATCACTAGAGATGTGGAATTTCCTATTCTGTGCTGTTACTAAGCTGCATATTGTTCTTAAACACAATTTATAGGAGAATAATATTGTCTTTGAGAATTTGTTTCGTTTGTGTGCACACGCATTCGTTGATTAAATTGCTGGTTTCCTCTTCCTTTCTGGTGAAGACTTTAAAATATTTGGCTTTATACTTTGGACTGGAGCTAAAAAGGATGTGAAATATTGAAAAACTAAATACAATATTGTGAAGTGTTAGAAACTGTAGAATGTGTATTTCATGTAGTCTGTATGTCTTTGTTTAGTGTGGAAACGTGTTTTGGAAGCATTAAATAGTTTTGAAAATTAAACCTTGACTCAGTTCATACACTTTAGTTCATACTTAAATCCTAAATTTGTAAGTTTAAAAAACCTGAGAATTTGTAGTGGTTGTAATATTGAGTATTTTTAGAGTACCTGTGAGTATTTTCAGGAAAAAATCTTGTTAAAAATGAAGTTATGAGATTTGAAATGCCTTTTTGCACTTACATTAGATGTATTCAAACCCAATTAATTCAATTTTAAGTAGTACTCCTATAGGTCTTACAAAGATTCCTCTAAATACTAATTCAAATTTGGAATTAAATTAAAAAGTCATCTGTTTTAATCTGTGAATATCATGTGATGAGCTGTAGTAAGAACATCATCTTTTTCTGCTCTCTATTTTAGCATTTCTCTCTTATTCTGATTTGGTTTCCTTGATGCCCAGACAGTGATGTTTTTTGAGGTTCATACAAATGCTAGACTTTATTTGTTCCATGGATATGTCCTTTTGTTTGCTTTTATAAAATGTGTCCATCATACCTAACTGGTTACTTTTTCCTCTCCTCCTGCAAAGGATTCCTTTATTTTTTTTCCTGCTTCTCTGTGTTTTAGTCTGCTTCATGACTTTCATCCGTTTAAAAAAAAAAACAACTGAATTTAGTTAAAAATTCAGCAAGAAGCAAGACTAATCAAGTTATGCCACATAATGCTTCCTAACTGCATTTTACAGAATTATTCACATCTTCATTTTCCAAACAAAAAAGGCATGCGCCCCCTCCTCCCCCAGCTCCGCCGGAGAGGCCTCATAAGGAGTCTATTGTCTCCATTCACACGGAGATGGCACAGATGTGTACACTCGGCTGAATTCTGTTCTCTCTTGCGGCTCTAATGACCGCTGCTCCTTTGATTCCTTTCTCAGGCAAATTGGCATAGGCTATACAAAAAGAAATTTAGGTCACAAATATCTGTACATTATTCTACTTGAGTGAGAGGGGAGAGTTGATTCCATATGTGCGTGTATATACTGTAAGTATATGGCAAAATATGGTAAAATTAATCTGATCCAACAAACATGAATTTACCGTCTTAGACACTATAGGCAAAGAAGTGTACAGTTTTAGTGTGAAATAAAAACTTGCAGTTAGAATGTTCAAACTATATTTATGATTTTTTTCCTATAGACTATAACCTGATTCCTTGTGTTCATATGCGTCTATACTGTCAAAACAACTGGATGTATTAAGAATGATTAATTTTAAATTAAGAACCTTTATTTTTTATGTAGTTACATTTGAGAATGAGTATGTATATGTTTGTTCAATTTTGAGAGAAGCCAACTAGCTTCCCTCAGTACCAGATTCCCTCCCGATCTGCCACTACAGTGAATTTAGCACTGTAGCTCCAACACTGACTTTCTTTGAAATATTGGAACCCCAAGCATGTTGCGCCTTTTGGCTTGACACAGAGGCCGGTAGCAGTAGACAATTTGTACTTGCTTATGGACAGATACGCAGATGTTTGAGTTGAGCAGGTAGTACCCATGGTCTTTTATTCATTCAGATTGTTCTTTTTTTTTTTTTTTTTTTTTTTTAATAAGCAAACTAATTCTTTTTTACATGCTTCTCAGACCTGTCACTATGTGTAGCAAAAGCAAGTGTTTACAAAAACAGGAAGCTATTTTGTGTTTTGCATTACATCTCTGAACTGTCTTATACCAACATGGCTTTAATGGTCGGCCACTTGATTTTTCAAGTTAAAATACTAGCAGGTCATGCTCTTCATCACTTCTGTAGGCTGAGTTTTGCATGTTGTCTGGTCCTTCTTTCTAAGTTAAAATGAACACTCAAAAGGTAAAAATTTCACCGATACAGCATAATTTCTCATTGTTTTACAGGATGCAGTGATTAAATCTAAACATGTTAGCTAAGTTATTTGAGCTGTTTCTCATTATTGTTTGTCTTTTTTGTTGGTGTTTTGTAACAACAGAATACTATTCCCTCAAATATTTATGCCCCTGAAAGTACTGTTTATTTCAACTGGCTGCAAATTCATGGCAGCAGGCCATGCGGTTTATGGAATGTTGCACCCTTGAAAAAAGGTGGGTTTTTTGGTTTGTTTTTGAGTGGGTAATCAGTGTTTCTGATTGTCTAGTGCTGTCTTTGATGCATTGTAAGGACTGAAACTAAAAGCTTTCATCAGGCATTATATTGTGTTGTGTTCTTGGTACTCATGCTGTAGAAGTCCTAAGAGATTGAAATTTTTCCAAGGCTAATATCAGAATCTATTAATTGTGTAACAACTTATATTCCTACAAATGCAGAACAGGATACTGGGCTTGTTTATACACTAAAACAAAAGATTCTTGAAACTGTGGTATCTGATGGGTACCCTATACACTTAATTTTCTGTTGTTTATGTAAGCAAAAGGCAGACACTTTTTCCTTTTTTGTAGTCAAAATCAAAAGGGATCTTTATATTGATGGCTAGGGCATTGCAGTAAATTTTGAAGTTGATCTGATATAATTAAGATTCAAGAGTTGTGACTTCAGAGGTCTTTATGTTGGGTGTAAGAACTTGCATCACTTGATCAGTTAGAGTGAAAGTGGTTTTTCGTATCATCAGCCTGACAAAAGATTAGATCTATTAGAAGTTTGCAGCTTCTCCCAGGAGACTCTGTACAGGGATAGAAACAATTATATTTCACTGTTCCCCGGTACTTTTACAAAGGCAAAATATAGCAGAGCTTTACAGCTCACAAGCATACTCACAAGCAACTCACAAGCATAAGGACTGCTCTTCAAGGATTTGCCACAGTTTCCAGCTGTGGATAAACTTCTGTGCCTGTTAATAATTTGTGATTTGTGATTATTCAAGCGCTAGGAAATGGCAGATGAAGTGAAGAGGCTGATAAACTAAATGTGTGGTGAGATGATTAATGACTGTGCTGCTTCAGGCACACAAGCATCAACTAGATCACATCTCATCTCTAAAGAGGAACTGGTGCCAGAAGTAGAACAGTGGAAACAAAACTCTGACTAAAGCTCAAAGGTCATTATAAAAAAGTCTAGATTGCTTATAGATTTTAGTTAAGAGGCCTGCTTTTTGAACAAGCAGATATAAAAAGAATAGATTTTTTTTTCCAGTAGAGCAGTTGTAATTAAAAAATATTTTTGTCGCTGCAACTTGACACTTGAAAGTGTTTACTTCTTAAGCTAAACAAGTTTCTTAAATTCCAACCTCCCTACCCACTGATTTGAGTAATCAGGAGTTGAGTAATCTCAGTTAACATACAAGATTCAAAGATTACATTGGAAATACTGGGGGGGAACATCCATTAAAAATAATAGCTGTAGAAAACGCAACATACTCATCTACTTTGCATGTTTTTTCTGAGTGTTTTTTTTGTAGGGAAGTTCAAAAGCTGGCATTAAGCTGGCTGCCTACTTGACAGAGATCACGTGTTAGAAACTGATAGCGTGTACAGTGAATGTTTCATTCTGACAAATAGCAAGTCACTTTTTCTCTTGGTTTGAAGGTAGATTTTGGTTTTATTAGTTTTTGATGCAAATGTTACTTTGCAGCTGTAAAATGACTTCTGTCCCTAAATTTAAGCTTGCAATGGGCAAGCTTTCACAAGGCTATTGCTGCTGTTTTGCCCAATTTTAGACTGCTGCCCTGGAAAATGCTTGATTTTGAACTGATCTCATTCTAAACACACTCTGTATAAACTATTGTCTCTGTAAAATCAGGGAGGTTTTGGCATGATAGAGTCTGATTCAGTTAAAGCAATGCCATAGAGCTGGAATGAGTTTATGCTAATTGTAATACTGTAGTCATGTTTAATTTGCCTTTATCTGGAAATTCAAAAAGCAGTGTTTGCTTCTTTGAGATGCTGGTAGAGTAGAATTCGAGAACAACAAAAAAGCATGTATATAATATATAAAAACTTATTTGGATACATTCAGAGTCTTAGGATGGAGGGTGGACTTGTTGATGACGTGGGGAGAGTTCACAGGTATTTAGTGAAACGAAATGAGTTTAATTGCTTACATTTCCTGTTTTCACGAAGAAATTCATAAGCACTTTGTTTTTCAAGTATCGGATCATGTATAGCTACCTCCAAGAAAATGAGAATCGTTGCTACTGAAAACTTGCAGACTGAGTTCTAGCTGTCTTGAAACTATGTTTGGAAAGTGGCGTCCCCCCTTTTAAGGGGAAACTAATTCCCTAGTCGTGGTTAAAGTAATGTAAGAGATCTCGTATCTTTGGTCGTGTAAGAAAATGTCTCTGTCATTGTAGTATCTTACAGGAGCTACTGTAGTCTATAATAAGAAAAAAAAAACATAATAATTGCCTAATTTACCAGAGCTTTAATTAGTGTAATGATACTAAGGATGTTAGTGTTTTTCTCTAAGTATACTATTAAACATATTTTTGCAAAGCATGCATGGATTAATAGAAGTAACTGTTGTGTGTAAGTGTCAGTGTTTCAACAAAAGCACTGGCTAAACTTTGACAGCTGGATTTTGCCGTCTGATCACCCTTAATCTTGAGTTCTGGAAGGTTTGCAAAATTTGTGCTTTAATGTATAAAAGGAAATTGAAACCAAGTGAATGTTAAAATTTTCATAATAGCCTCAAAGATGTACTTTAATGTTTTTTATTCAGATGCTTAAATACTTCATCTTTTTACACTTCTTTATAGTAATCAAAAAGGCAGGTCAATTTGTGTTAAAATAGTGAAAAAAACCGATGTTTTATGACTGTGTTTTGTGCTTCTTTAAATCATGAGGTTAGTTACAAGTTTCCCTTTTCCCCTCTCTCACGAGTACCCATGAGGCCTGTGTCTGCTCTGAGTTTTCTCTTCAGCATCTCAAGCCTTTGCCAGTTTAGGATCTAGTTTTCTTTTCGTTTTAGAGTAGTGCAGAACAAGTGCACATACAGAACTTACATGTGTGACCATAAATTCATGGTATTTAGAAAGATACTTCTGGGCTCTTTAGAATTTGTTTTAGATTTGGCAAGAGTGAAAGAAAAATTATTCATTAAAATTGTTTCTCTAAGTTTTCAAAGATCTCTAGGTCTCTAGACCTCTAGAAAGTATAGAGACCTAATCTTTGTTACTGTTAAGGATAGCGTGGAAATCTAAAAATCCATGATGCAGAGAGAAATATCAATGTATTCAAATTCATGACAGAGGTAAATGAAAGTTTTCTTTTTCATAATTGTGTTATGAGCAATTATGTTTTCATAATTGTGTTGAGATTTATACCATCTCTTCTAATGAATGAATTTTCACTTTAAAGCTGCACGTTAATGTGATATTTATATTTTTTCCCATGAAGATACAGTGCTCCCAGCTTTTTAAGTTGTGGCATGAATCCCATCTAATATCTACTACTAGTTAGCACTTTGTATTTGCCTCTGTTTGTTACCTGTGTTCGGCGAATCATCCTTCTGTATTGGATCTCTTTTGTATAACTGCAGTGACTCCAGTTTGCGCTGAGAAGGATGTCATGTTATTTTAAAGTGGTCAAGATCGTGCAGGAATTGAAGCCCTATATTACCAAGGCATAAAATAAGACTTTCATTGGGTGAGATAATCTGTCCACTGAAAAACAGAATGTAAGAAGTGGCTAATAAATGATTTATACTTTCAGGGTTAAAACATCAAATTAATAATAGTTGCCTGTTCAAAGGTTCTTAGTTAATGTCTGCTTCTGATTTAGAGAGATCTTGTAGCTCGGATTAATAATTTTAATTTAAGAAATATCTGCCTCCATCTCAGCGAATTACGTGAATTAGCTGAGACTTGATTCCTGGTGAAGTGTGAGGTGGACGTGCAGCGTGCAGCTCGCGTTCTCCTCGCCGCTCTGTGGCTTACGTAAGGAGCCAAACGGCCCGGCGTCACCCGTGAGTTCAGCATACCTGCGTTTGGAAAGCGATTCCCTCTTTAATGCTTGCTGCTTCCTTTGTAAGATCTACTGAGGCCATTTTCTCCTGTAAACAGAATGTGATTTTGGTAAATTTCCTAAGCTTTTAGGATTTTTTTTTTTCTTTTAGTAACTCCTTATTTGGAGCAAATAGTGCGCTGTACAAGCTTATTCCATGGGAATTGCCATCTGTGTCCAGGATGAAAGGGGGAAGTGTTTTCTACTTTTAGAACTTCGTTAAAGATTAACACAGAAGCTAAGTAGATGATACACACTTCGGCCTGCTCCTGGCTTTCCTGAGTTCCTGCCGCTGTTAAAGCATCTAGCTGTTCAGAAAAGCGTGCTGGTGTCTGTGCTTTCTTACCAGCTAATTTGCTTCATCAAGTCCTGTTACAGCAGCCCAGATACCCTGTCCTGTTCCTTTGTTTGTGGTGGCTGAATTAGGAATCTTTTTCTTTAAATATGTCTTATTGTATCTTTAATTATTTTTTAAAGAAATGTTTACTATTTTTTTTCCAGATTCAAGTCTCTAAAGATTTGTCTATGTTGAAAACATTCTAAACATACTCTAAAAATGTTCTGCTGCTGCCAAGACCTATCCTGAAAGCCTGATTCCTCCTTGCAGTACAGCAGCTAGGAAATCGGTCAAGGTTAAAGGCCACTCTGGAGCCCCCTGAGTTTGCCAGGTCTTGTTGCCAGTGCCGTGTAAGTAGGTGGTGGCAGCTGTATGGTATTCAACTGCCTTTTACTCAAGAGAGCTGTATCCTGACAGATGAGTTTAGCCAGCTGGGTTGTGAGGGCAGCGTTGGGTCTGAATGTGGACGGTCACTCGTTCTCTAAGGAGACCTGTTAACCACCTTCCTGCAGTGCTTTGTGCAGAAGGTGGCAGGTGAGAAGCTTTCACAAGCGTTCTGCAGCGTCTGCTCAGGGCATAAAGTCCTTCCTTGTGACGGAGGGGTTCACCAGAGCCCCTCATTATTCTTTTCTCTTTATTATAACAGGGTATTATAGTTTGCTGGGGCTCTCAAGTAGTGGCGTATAGGAAACACTAGCCAGTAAGGACATTCCCAAAACAGAGCGCGGGCGTTACTTCTCGTGGAGCAGAAGTGCTCAGGATGTGTCCCAGCTCTGCCTATCCTGTAACTAAAAGCGCGTGAGTGCAAATAGTGTATGCAGAGTGAGCACGGCTCAAGTTAATTGCCCTATCTGAAAACTAGCAGGCTCGTGCACGGTGCTTCCTAAACATGGCAGGGAAATCGGTAAATGAAACCTGACACGGCCTGAAAAATTATAGTCTGCCTAAGATGGAATGTATAATGTGAAAAGGATGCGTGCAGAGTTAAAATTATTTAACATGTTGCAACAAGGTGTGCTTCACTGTCTCCCAGATCATAGCACTTTTAAAAAAAAAAACTGACAGTCCTGATTCAGTGAAATCTCTGAGTTTGTTATTTATTACCTAGAAAATGGGGTCTTTTTGGCCAAAAGGGTGGGGAGGGAGGAAGAAGGGAAGTGAAGAATTATTAAATGCCTACATTTTGGAGCATTTGGAGCATTTTACTGGTACTTATTGTACTGATAGAAATGCCAAATTAGGGTAATGATGTATCAGTACATTTAGCAATATATTTTGCTTTTTCTTTCATAATGTAAGTGTAGATGCTTTAATGTTAAAAGATAATTAAGCCTTTTAAGTGCAAAATAGTTACAGTACACCAAATCGTCTTTATTAATGCTATATGTTTCAGTTTTGTTATCTGTTTCTGTAGTTTGTTACATTGTATTGCCAGATTCACAAAGATCCAGTTAAGAGTTAGTGGTATTTGTTCCGTCTGTTCCATTTTTCCCTGCACAGATTTAAAAATAAGTTGTCCTAATGTACAGTCGTTTAAAATGTAGTACTTTATATTTGATTTTCTTTTTAAAATGCCATATTATCTCTGGAACACTTAGAGAGGATTACAGGTATAATCCTTTTTCTTCCTTCTTTCAAAATGTTGCCTTTGTGTTTAACATACGTATTCAGTCAAATGTACTAGATAGTTTTAAATACATAGTTTTAAATGTTATAAATATACTATCTTTTTAACATTTAAAATCAAGTAGCTTTTGCTATCACATTTGCTATCTGCACCACAGGCAATAGTATGGCTTGTTAAAATATTCTTGCCAATTTTTATTAAAATTGTATCCAAACATAGTAATTTTATTTTATTTTAATAAAATATTTTATTAAATTATCAAATATATAAATTTATAAATTTATAAACATATAAATATAAAATATACATAAATATATATATTTATATATATATATTTATATAAATATATAAATATAAAATATATAAATTTATAAATTATCAAATTTTATTTTATTGCTAAGACTAATGAGGCTGATCTTTATTCTTCAGCTGGTATTGTCATTTGTGGCTCAGATTTGTGATAATCGTACCTTTGTGCGAGTATATTGTTCTAACAGTGGCTGTTCTCCGTTTTCCTTAGTAACTACTGTGTATGTTCAACTTTGAATGAAATCCTAATATATTCCAAGAGGTAACTCAAATCTCCTATCGTCTCAGCTTATCCGTTAGATTTTTCTAACACAGGCTCTCCAGCAGCACAGTATTACCTGGTGCCCGTGACAGGCTTCATACTGTGCCCTTGCCCCCGAGCAGTCCCACCCAAAGGCTGATGTAATCTGCTATGTGTTTTAAACATTTTTCAAATGGATTGAAATTTTGCCAATATGTATACTTAAATTTGAAAGCTGGGCTGTGTAGCTTGTGAGTTTTGCTCTTACAAGGTGTAAACGGAGTATACGTGTGGCTCCTCCTGAGCGTGGGGAGATCAGTTGCAGCATGTTGAGCTCTTTGAGATCAAAACATGCAGAGTGATGTTTTTGTGTAAGCAGTCTTGCTCTTTGGGTGAGCAGTTTTGAGACAGGAAACAGAGTGCTCACGTGAGGCCAGCAGTGCTGGTGTGGTGAGAGCTAATGGAGAAGCTTGCTGCAGAGGCACAGATGCCAAATGTTTTAGAATACTAATGGCTTTGAGACCGACAAATGCTTTGGGTATGACTGTGCTTTAACACGCGCACTCAAATAGCTTAAGCTAATTCAGGTAAAGTAGAAGAGAAAACGGTGTTGAAGGGAAAAATATGTACATATATAAATCTTAAGATTTTCCCTGTTACCTCTTTATTCAGAAGAGGAAGCAAGTAGCTTTAGAGTGTGGATAACAGAGTTGAACTGTCAGCTTGCAATAGGTGAGAGTATGGGCTTTCATTAGCAGGACAACACCAAGTATAGAAAAGAGGAACATATTTTATTTTTTCATTTAAATATCTTAGATGATAACAATGTAATAACTTACTGGATTATATAATTTTAATGTTCTATTTTATATATAGTGGTACCTTAAGGTATTATTTACTTTCAATATATGGCAAATTTTTTAATGTACATTTTGTTTGGTTTATGGGATACAGCTTTCTGTCTCAGCTTTCTTTGATGTAGCCTGGTCTGTAGAATAACATTTAGAGCATCTGTCTTGATTGCCCTGCCGCTTGTCAGTCCTCATAGGATGGTCCTCTGAAGTGTTCTGCTGGACTCAGTTAATGCAAGTGCTATTCCAGATACTCTTCATATCCTTCAGAGGCCTTCCTGTAAGATTATTCTTTTACTGCAGCACTTCTTTTGGAAGCTGTATTCCATCATCTATTTCAGACAGCTTGAATGTTTACATCCATAGAATGAATATTCTGCTTGAGGGGAATATAAAGAGAATATTCTGAAACTAATTAAAATAGTGTTAAGATTTTATATCTTAAAACTTAATATATTTTCAGGCTTTCCCTTCTCTCCCTTTGTATTTCCATTCCCACAGAATGCTTTTGATACTTGCGAGAATTATTACATGGGAAGAAGAGGAGCATGGTTCATATGGATTTAGCGCCTTGATTAGCTGCAGTAGTTGAAAGTTTGTGACATTCATGTTTTTGAGAAAGAGTTATGAGTCTCAAATTTCCCTCATATTTCTTCAGTGTTTTTGTGATCCAGCTGCCATGCATAGCCCAGCTTCTTGGTGAGACTCTTGTTTGCAGTTATGTCAAACCACCTCCATGCTTGGACAGATGTATGCACAACTTTATCAAGCTATTGTAGAAATTTGAGGAAGGAATAGGCTGGAAAAAACTGAACACTGTACAGAATGATGGCTTGCGGATTGATTTTTTTCAAATGCTGGAGTGCTGCTTGGCATGTCAGCGTAGTCCACCAAATCAGATTTAAAATTATGGGAGATGTTTGGTTAATCTCTAATTGTATGTATCCCTGCATTCACCATCTGAATGTGATTTATACTACTGCTTTCTTTCACAAAGTCTACCCAGCAGAGATGTCAGTAAACAGGTTTTGAAGCCCTTGTGGGTGCAAGATCCCAGTGAAGATAAATGGCAGGCTATAACTGAGTGTGATATAGGGTTGTTTTAGCATTTTTACAAAAATTAATAGCCAAAAGATTTATCTTCCATAGTATCCAAACAAACATCTCTGATACTGCATCCTAAGATTTCTTTTTTTGTGTATGTGTGCCTTTGTTCTGGTTCTCATGATTAGCAAGAGTAAATCAGCATAAAATAGTGTTATAGAAGTCTTTAATTAGGAGACAATTTACTCTTGATGCTTATTCTTACGTGACCACATTGTCAATCAACCTTCCAATTGGTAATTCTGCTTCGTATAAATAAAGCTACAATCAGTATTGTCAAAGGGGTAGTTAAAATAGTAGTGAATGTATAGGCAACCAGCTGATATAAAAAGCTTCAGTTTAATTTCTTAAGAAATGAGGTACTTGAGTGAAACGCCTGTACCTGACTGGTAATGATTATCTATTAAGTAGTCTGTGTAGAAGTATCAATTTTGAAACTCGATTTTGGATAGGACTATGGTGTGTGCTTACATGTGAATGTCTCATAAATATTTCCCAAGAGCAATTTATTTTTCTAATTAGCTTGAACAGCTTCTGCTTTACATAGTGCTTCAAGCAGTTTTTAGTAAATCAATTCAATCACACAGCTGTTGTTTGAAACTTTTCTTTAAGTTACTGTAATTCTCTGTAGAGACCCAGAATCACACTAATTAGTACACTTAATCATACCTTGTATAAAATGCATGATAATATGTATTAATCATTCCCAGAATTTCAGAGAAAAGCAGAGTAACAGAAACCTGAGAGTGTTGATAGCTTTGAAAACAGTTTGCGCTTCTTGTATGCTGGTTATGTACAAAGCAGTAACACTGACCTAGTGTGGCCACGCACTTAGTTTTCGCTTCCGGATGTTAACTTTACAAAACGTCTAATTTGGGGCTACAGCTTTTTATATTTAGATTTAAAAGTGACTGCCTGAAGCTTCGAAGAAGAGACATCTCTAGTAGTTTTGATACTTCTCCAAAAGGAAGGAAAATACTTGAATACAGCTTTAAAATCTATATTTAGTCCTTATGAGAAGGAAAATTTAGCTTTCTGGTGGCGTTCGGGATGCTAAGACTCAGGCTTTTGAAGTGTTGAACACATAGTGGCGTTGAAAATTTGTGAGTGGAGCTCCATCAGTGTTACAGATGACTTCCTTCTCTTTCTGTATAGAAAACAGAGGGGGAAAGTGAAGCAAAAGCTCACTGAAATACTGTTCAAGTGTGACATAGTATCTGGAACCTTCCTGATGATTTACATTTACTACTTACTGTAAATGAGTATTAAACTCATTGGACAGATTGAAATATCTGAATATTCAGTGTTTTCTTTACTTGTTCTTAATTACATTATTAATGTCAGGTAAAAAAATGAAAAAGCAAGCATTGCTTTTTTTTCCCCACTCATACAGCCTTTTCTGTTTTTCTGTTTTTCAGGATGTGACTTAAAATGACTTCTGATTCTGAGGGTCCTCTGAAAAATATGCTGTGCTTGAATGTTTACTAAGGACAAGTAAGTAACTGATTTCATTCTTAGACTATAAGTACCTGAGAAGTTATTCCTGTATCATTTTTAAAGCTAGAAATTGTGTATATAGATATAGAAGAAGCATGAAGTTCCTAAAAGAAACAAACAAAAATACTTCACTACTACAAGACAGTGAGTTTTCCAGGTTTGTTTTCTTGTGGATTTCTAGCTAAGAAAATGGGAATATCGATTGTTTCAGCAATTCTTCTTATAGCAGAGGGAACTCTGCATAGCTTGAATATTTTGAATCAGAAGTTTCACTGGAAAGCTGTTGGGCTGTTTATATATATATGTTTCTGAGGGAAATATAAATCGGAAATAGCACATTTTCACTGAAAATATGCAGTTGCTGAATCAAGTGTCCTGTAGGTTTATTTACATCCAATTAAATTAAAAACTTTACCTTCTTTTCAGTGTGAATGATTTAGTTTATTACAATTTGCATCTTAAAAAGCTATCTGAATTATATCTTTGTTTTTAGAAAGGAGAATTATATTTAATATATTTTAATGTTATGTACATTATAAAAAGTTCCAGGATGTCTTCACAGTTCTTTGGAAAGGACTGGTTTGATCTAATTCTTTGTAATTGGCTTATTCAGGGAAATGCTGAGAGCCAGTTCATGCTTTTTCCCTAGAGAAATTTTCAAACAAAAATTCATCTCGGACAGAAGTGCTTCCAACCATGGAACCATGCCTACTTTTACTGTAGTAAATATGCCACGTACACTTATTGGAGTAAAAATAAGTGTATTTGTGGGGCTAGAGAAGTGATGAAAATGTTTATGCAAATAATATGAATTTTAAAATGGTTGTGCCATGTAGTAGTATTTTATGGTAGTGCTTTTTTTTTTTTTTTTTTTTTCCCCTTTTTATGTGGTCAACTGTTTCAGCTAATGAAATGCAGAAACTGAATCTTAAATATCTAATTGTCTATATTTTTGGGCCTTTTTGGTGAATAGATCTTTCATCTACAGCTGATGAGAACGTAGGCACCAGGGAATAATGCTTGAGTTAGAGGAGAAAACCACTGTACTGAAAAACAAAAGTGGGACAAAACAATCTAATGCATAAGAAATGACTTCAGTCTCTTCACACCATATACTTAAAAATAAATGCTATAGGTTAGCAGCATTCCAATGTGTGTGAGGGTAAGAGATGGGTAAGACCAGGGAAGAAACTACTGAATCAGGCTGAAAACTGTCTACTTAGTGAGTTTAGTATTTTTTGATATCCTTTCCACTTGAATGCCCTCTAGTAAATAGCTTTAGGAACTTGCCAGATTCAAAACACACTGTATTACTAGCAAGTGCTTCCTTTTCTTGGTGGTATTTGGAAGAATTTTTTTAGCCTTTCAAAATACTGAAACCCTGGCAGGCTGAAAAACACCGATCTTTTAAATGCTATTGTTTTGAACTCTGCGCGAATATGTTATAATAGATGGATTAATAATTATTAGAACTTGCTTTACTTGTCACATGGAAAAAACATTACCATTTTAACAATCCCTCTATAGTTGGATATAGACCTGACACGTAAAAAGCATGTAGTACATTGCAAAGGACCTTGACATGTACACCTTAGTAATAGGGATAGTTTTTTTTTTCCCAACCCATTTACTGATGAGCAAAATAATCTTTGTTATTTTTGTTTCCATTTTCCTCCTTTTCAGTTAATGAGAGTCTCATGAGTCTTTTGGAAAATATAAGTTTATATCTGAAAAGATAGAATTCTACTATCAAATTGTATTCCTAGTACTTAATATTTACATGAAATCATGAAACCTTGGAACATTTTATTCAAATACTGCTGCCTTTGGTTCCACTCTACTGGTGGAGTTAGGAACATCAGCACATACCGAGAACTACTGCCACTGTTGAAATTAAACAGTGATAGCAGTAAATCGTACTTTGTGAAGAAAAATGGTGTAGTAGATGTTAAATGGAAGTGAGGATTATAAATCATTGTTTGTTAATAAATTCACACTGATTCAGACTGATTTTGTTACGTCTTTTATTTTCTAATTTGCTGCAAGTATAAACCTTCGGAGGGCTCTGGTCACGTTTCCTTCCATTGAAGTTGAACATCCTCTGTCTGTTTCAGATGCAAATGTGTGTCTTTCTAAATTACTTGGTGAGAGCTAGGGCTATGTTTTTCTAAATATCTTGGCTCAAAAATGCTAAATATTTGAAAATCACATTGGACAGAACCAAAATGGTTTATTCCCATCTGTTTTAAAAAGGTAAATAGAGTGTAGCATAAAATGTTTCTATTTTATGAATTGTTTGATGTAAATGACAATGTATTCCAATAGAATGTAGTAAAATAGGCACTTTAATTTAGAACTTAAAATTAGTTGCTGCCTATGTTGACATCAGAATAGCAAACATTAAAATATTACTATATACGTAGGAATTATCTGTCATTAAGTAATGGATTTTAAAATTTGTCAATCTCTAGAAATACCCTTCATAAATTATGCAAACTAGAAACAGATAAATTTGACAAAAATCTTATTATTTTTTATTGGATAGAAGTTACATTGTACAGTCTTTCATCCTTACATGTAGTCAATTTGTTGTAGCTTCTTACACATTGAAGCACATATTTGCATACAGGTTTCATTTAAAAGTACATAATAGTATGTACTGATAGCTCAAATTCATAATTCAGAGAGCTAATGTTAGTTATCATTTTATGTGCTAGCCTGGCTATTTGGTTTTTGAACTTGTACATGCAACTTTGAAGAAAACTAGCAGAACAATCTGATTTTTCAGAGAAGTGATTGTTGTCGTATCTGTCAGTTCTTCTGAGTAAAAATAATATTGTATCTTGATAGATTACTGTTCCTGTATTTTGGGTGTTTACTACTGATCTAAACTGTAGCCTGATTTCTTACACCTTACTGGTTTTGTGTTTTAACTAAGCTATGCATTGAGTGACAGAAAGCTAGCTTGTAAAATTTCTTTTCATTAAACAAAAAATGAGAAAGAATATCACTGTATGATATGATTTTTCCATTTAAAAAGTGCTCTGCTTATATCAATAAGGCTGTGCAATGTAAGAAATTGAGGAGCTTTCCTAACACCATCTTTCTAGCTAGCGTTATAGGTACATAATTCAATTTGCAAGGATGGCTGTGTTAATTTTTTTCATTTTATTAGTTAAAAAAAAAAAGAAAGTTAAAACTTTTGAAAGCTGTATTTCAGAATTATCTCTTAAAATAAAGATTAACTTGAAAAAGAAGTATATTTATTTTTGGAAAAAATACTTAGCCTGTTAGAAATTACAGTTTTTTTGTTCCTTTCATTATTATGTCACTGAATAATGGCTTCTGTTGTTAATATGTCCTGTACCAGGAAAATTAGTTTGACTGTTAACAATTTGTGCTATAAAGCCCTGCATATTGGAAAGTGACTTCTGTAATTTCCTTAGCTAACCAGTTAGAGTTGCTTTAGGCTTTGCATGCTTTCTCAGCTTGTAATAATATTCTTAGAGAAAGGAAAATACATGTGCAGGGGACTCAGCAGTTCCAGGCTTTAAAAAACTAACACAAACTACTTGGGCATAATTGTAAGGAAACTGCCTAAAGAAATTACCTAATTTTCCTTCCTTGTCCAACCTTCTATATTCAGGCACTAAAAGGTTTTCTTAAATAGAAGTAGTATTTTATTCTCAAATATGCATTATGCTTCTCAGAGGATGTCTAATAATAATTTTGATTTTTTGCTTAATCGTATTGTGAGTTATCTGTCAATACAGGTAAATGCTAAACCAGAAATGATATTTCCATTCTAAGTAGTTTAATGCAACCTTGTTGCCTGCAAAATTGCATTATGTTGAAATTTGTATGCTAGCTGAAATGTTCAAGTATTTAATGAGATTATCTCTATTTGGAGATCTCTTCAATAAAAGATTTTGCTCTTGGCTTCTGACATTCTTGCTGTGCCCACACCCTTCCTGAGTTGTCCTCAAGTCTTATCGTATTTTAAGCTCTTCCTTTCTCTTTCCACAATAGTCTAACACTGCAGCATTTTACTGTGTCTGGGAATGCAGTTTTGGGAAAAGCACCAATCCTGGATTTTGCATGTGTCACCTACAGAATGACTCTTAGGATTCAGCCTTAGCTATGAGGTCTGTGGACATAAGACCTTGTGAGTCATATGTGCTGTTGAGTGTCAGCATCAGATAATCAACTTCTTTTAGCATGATTGTAGTCTGTTTATATAATTTGTTTTTGAAACTGCCTGTTTGTTCAGATGAGTAGATTTTCTTTCCAAGGCTTAAACAACGAAATATTATCCCCAGGATTTTTTGGTGATATACTGCCATCTAGTGAGTTTTATGCCCTTAATGGTTTATAACTTGAGATCGAATAAGGTGTGTCGCTACTTGAAATGTGTTATGTTTGAGACGTTTGCCTTAGAGGAATATCTGGCTGAATAGAAGTCTTCAGGCTTGCTGTTCTATGTTTTTGTACATTGGATTTTGTCTTATCTGTACAGTTTTCATAGCAAATAATTAGATATAATACCAACTTATTATCTGTGGAGTCCATGACCGTATTTGTGTAGTAAGGTATCTTTTGTAGTTGTTTATTTCAAATCCAAGGTTATATTTTACTGCTATTTTTAATTTTATTTTGATTTAAAAGGCATATTATCATGTTCTTGTAATGCATATCATGGGCCGAAGGTTGGTTATATATATAGTTTTTTGTTAAGCATTGTGATGTTCATTTAGCTACAAAGAGAACCTGTGCTTTAAAGAAATGCCATTTCTCTTCTGAACTTTGCATACCTCCTAGACTAACACAGCATTTGCTCCTCAGTGCAGCCCAGCAGTTCTCTGTCCTGTCAAGCCTTTGAAGGTTTGTTCTGCTGCGTGAAGATGTCCTTTCAAATTCTCCGCTCATAGCTAACATCCTCTGATAACAGAATTGGTTATTGCAAGCATCCCCTATGCTAACATAACAAGTGCTGCTTCACACAGATATGTTCTTGTGTGTGTCTGCCCTTTGCCTCAGTTGTCTCAGCCTTGGAAAGAACTGAACAGTATTACTTTTTGCTGTAAAACACAAGTAAGCAAAGAAACCAGCCAATTAAAATTAATACAGTAGAGGCACTCTACACACTTCAATCTTTTCTTTTTTGACATCTTGTCTTGGAAGCATTTAGTTGACTTAGGGTGCCTTTCTTAGGCTATACTATGTATTTGTTCGTTCATTGATTAGATGTGCAGAAGAAATCCAGCTGCAAAACACAGAATAGTAGGTTGGTAGGGACCTCAGGAGGTCATCCAGTCCAACTCTCTGCTCAAAGCAACTCTAATTAAACCAAATTGCTCAGGATGTATTCTGGCTTGTGAAACTATACTGTGATCAGTTTATAGTCTAATCATGATCTGTCTGTATAAATATCCAAAGATGGAGATTCCACAACCTCTCTGGGCAACCTCTCCCAGTCTTTCACCATTCTTATGGTTTAAAAAACAACAACAACCCTCCTACGCTTTTCCTTTTATCTAATCAGAATTTTTATCCAAGATGATAGAGGGTCGGTTCGTGATGCCATCTAGACCTCCTTCAGCACCATTGCATGTATGCCATCTGTCCCAAGGACTTGTGTATGTCTAATTGATTTGGGTTATCCTTAACTCTATCTTCCTCTAAATGAATGAGTGCGAATGATATGATAAATAGGGACGGGGTGTAGTGTGGAAAGCAAGAAGAGAAGAAAATTCTACAGTTGCAGTGATTTCAGAGATAAAGAACTTAAATTGTTAGGTTAACATAAACTTCCTTCAGCTGAAAGCGTATCTGTCAGTCCTTGTGATATGTGATGACTCCTAAAAATTTGGTTAGCCTTAGCCAGTTTTTATAATAATTATAGTAATGGTGGGATTTTGCTTGCGGAGGTCGTTGAGTATGTTTTTCTTGGTAGATTTATTGATGCCTGGGTTCTCTGTTGTGGAATGGTGTCTCTCCAACTAACAAGTATAAACATTTTACCTAAATCCTTGGGACAGATTCCTGAAGCTGAGATGTTGTTGTGGTATGAGATAAAGAACTGGAGTCTGAAGTAGATTTCAGAAAATAGGTTTGTATTTAATTTGGAAATTTCTGTAAAAAGGATAGGATAATGCTAAACTTCTGACTGCCCCGTTGTGCTTTCTTGTTATTGTAGTACATAAAACCAAATCCAAATCATTATATCATTTTACAGTTATGATTACGTTCTGAAATGTCTTGTTTGAATAGGTGAGTAACATGGATTCATTAAACAGTTTTTTTCCTCCCTCAGCATGCCATTGATTGTAACATGGCAGGATACGGTATAGTTTTCTTCCCTCCCTTTTTGTTGTGTTCCTTTTTCTACATGGGAGTAAGAGGAGGCAAGTCAGGGATATGTAATCCACCAGGTTTGCCAAGTGTAACTAGAGTTTAACAAAAGCAACCTGTTAGTTTACTAGTTGGTATCCTGATCTTTGCTACCGAAACTATGGAGTTGAAAGAGCATTGAAATTTTCACTTGTCTCGTCCTTGCAGTCTTAGAAAACTGTGTGTAGAAGGTTGTAGCAAAAGGTATGAAGTTAAGGCAATAGTAACATGTTGAGTTAGCAGTAATACTAATAATCTGTTGGTTATATACTAAGCTAAGTAAAACACCCTGATTTAAGCCCACTGATCTCCTCCAAAGAATGACAGTTATTTGTGGCCATGGACCTTAGGTTACATGAAAGGAAGAGAGGAACTTATGAAAAAGGAAACTTTATTCAATGCTCCTGTATTTTCAGTGCTCTAATCACCTATCCTGCATTGCATTAGCATATCGTTTGGCTTTTTCATTAATAGTATCTAACTTTATTAATAATATTTCAGTACATTTTTGCATAATATATTAAGTTACCACTTTATTTTTAAGTTATCTAAATATGCATTAAAACACTGAGAAATTTTGTTTATTTTCAGACCAGCTGGAGCTATAGATAGATCCCTGTGTTATGGTGCAAAATTTAAAGGTATATGTATTCCCAGTAAAAATATGAACTTGGAAGTCTGATCAAAAGTAACTTAATCTAGATAGTCTCACTTTTAATTTATATGAAGAACACTAAAAAGCAAATAGTGAGATTTTTACGCTTTGAATTATCATTTTGAGGGATTATTTCGTAATTCTTATTGCTTTTAGTTGCTGATGTGTGATCAAGATGAGTGGATTAGGAGAAAACTCCTTGGATGGCTTGACCAATGAGTCAAGGAAGCGTAAGCCATTGCCCTGTGATACTCCAGGTGCAAGGTAGGTTTATACACGTTTCCATATTTTATAAATTATATAAATAAATTAAATAAATTATAAAGACAGCATCTTATGTCTGGTATTTCATTTGGCAGGCCTTGTATCAGGCAGTTAGGGTCAAGTGCAGAATGCTGCAATAGGTTGAGCTCTTTTTTGTTTCGCTTTTCTCCAGACTAGTTCTCTGCATGCAAACCTCAAATCCCAGTGCTCCATGCTGTCCTCCTGCCCTTCACCCAACTCCATTAGTTTCTGTTATCCAGGGGACTCTGTCTTCTGTCCCCCTCCTACCTCAGTATCTTCTGCCGTGTGTTAAGGGTTTTGTGCTGTCCTTTCATGTTCTTGTTTCCACACAGTATTATCCTCTTAAATTTTTCTCCAGTTTTACCAAAATGCCAGATGTCACAAGTGTAGCTATATTTCTCACTTTTATGTGCTTCTACACCATCCCATGCTAATTTTTCCCTAATGTAAGAGACTGTATATGAGATCCTCACATTCTTTTATCATATCCCAGTGTCTGTATGTGAGTATCCGTTACTCCATTTTCTCTTTCCCTTTCTCTGATGTCTGTCTAGATGTTCAGGAAGTCTGTTTTCCTCTTCATCACCATTCATTAGCTGTGTTTACTTTACAGGTCCCTGTTCTGTTTGTTTTCCCCTTCTTCCACTACTGGCCCATGCTTTCTTTCCTTACTCTTTCACTTGGTGTCTTCTCAAAGAATATTTATTCTTTTTTGATTCCCTTTTTATGTCCATTCTTTCCCCTTTCCTTTCTTCTGAGTCTCTCTTTTCCTCCTTTTGGCATTCTCTGTATATGACACTATTCTTTCTGTTGATTTCAGGCTATTGACCATGTATTTACTCAGCACATTAATCTATGTAGGAAGAGGAATTTCTGGGGGGTACTTTATCCTGCAACATTAGGTTGCTTGAAATTCTGATTTTCTTAAATGATATTTTCATCCTGACACCTGGAAATTTCTGTGAGGTGTACCTTCCAGGTACACCTTGTTACAAGCAAACCAAAGAGATCTCATGGAATGTTAAAATTATTCTCTAATTATTATTTCTCTAATAAATCTGTAAACAAACCTAAAGGAACTTTTAAGGTTAAAATACACTCTCTGTATGAGTTGTTAGTTTTATAATAATTGTAATTTTCATTGAATTTGACAATAGAGAAATCACTGGAGGATTTTTTTTGGATTAATAACCATTTCATATCCTCTTAAGATAAATTTCTACTTAAGATTCTTTAAAAAATGAACTAACAAACCCAACACACAAAGGCGTGCACACACACACACACATACACAAAACCCCTTTTGCTTTGTGTTTATTAGGACAGTCTAGGTAGTGTTCTGTGTTATCTGAAGTACATCAAAGCTCAGAGCGTGAGTGCAGCTTTTGTTTATGCTGGAGTATATGAACATGAAATGCTGTTTCT
The DNA here is from genome assembly GCF_028389875.1 of Rhea pennata. Lineage (NCBI taxonomy): Eukaryota > Metazoa > Chordata > Aves > Rheiformes > Rheidae > Rhea > Rhea pennata. The sequence continues at coordinate 8,276,893 of NC_084678.1, forward strand.
GGTTCCTAGTCTGACCTGCAGTGGTGAGAAGCGTCGGCGTGAGCAGGAAAGCAAATACATTGAAGAACTGGCTGAACTGATATCTGCTAATCTGAGTGACATTGACAATTTCAATGTCAAACCAGACAAATGTGCTATTTTAAAAGAAACCGTGAGACAGATTCGGCAGATAAAAGAACAAGGTACAGCTTTCCCTCTTAAGACAAACGAAATAGATTCTTTTTTTTGTGGTTTCTTTCCAAAGGAGTAGTTAGTTACCTGGACAATTCAACTGTACTTTTTCACAATAGCACCTCAGAGTTTGAATTGAATTAAATATCTAATGTGGCTTAAATGATCTTATGTTAAAATTTAAACAAGTGCTTAAACTGAGAATCAGGACTTTAAAGTCTTCTATAGCCTTTCTTACAACTTTCCTGAAAATACTAGGAGAACTTGAGATAGTCCACGGGAAACTGTTTTTTTTTTTTCTTTTTTCTTTTTTAAGAAACACAAATGGACCAACTATCCATTGGCAAGAAGAATACAGACTACTGCCTTTCATTTTAAGGGGTTTTAATGCATTGAAATAAATTTAGTAAAAATATTTAGTTTCTTACAGGATACACTTCCAATCAGATATTTTGATTTCACTCCTATTTTTCCATAGAATGTTTTATGGACTTTTCTTTCTTCTCTTGTGCTATTTAACACATGCTTCATAAATGGTTGAGTTCTGGACTCTAGTTAAACTGTGATTAGTTGTGAGATTAAATAATTAAATAGTATAATTAGCTATACACAGAATATAGTTAAGTCAACAGAGGAGAAAGTAGAGGAATGACAAATCTTGGTAGTTTCTTGGAGCTAGGGTAAGCCAAACTGGAACAGTAACATGTTTTTTAAATAAATAGCTACATGCAAAACTTGTATTTTGAAATATATGGTGAGGGGAATATTTTTTAAATTACTATAACCTACCAGATTTATGTATTTCCTATGAGCAGTAAGTTGTCTCTTTAAATAAAGTGAGCTATGAAATAAAGGGAGTATATTTTACCTGTCATGGTAAATTTCCACAATTTTTTTGAAGGCAAATCAAAACAGTTCTAAAAAAAATATTCTATACTGGTGTTTTTAAGGTATTTCTAATTTAATCTAGTGCATTCTATTATAATAGTTCTGTTTCATTATACACTTTATTTAGCATATGATAATCTTTTCTTAGGGCGTTTTACACCTCTTCTGGTCTGCTTAGCCAGCCAATAGGTACCATAGAACAAAGTTTATTATTTGTTTTCTGTAATTTTACTGCCTGATGTGGGTGTCCTTCTCCCTGCCCCTTGCAGTCCAATATATTTAGGATATTTGGTGTCTTAAAAGCTGAAAGTTGAAAAAAAGTGGGAAAAGGCTTTTCATTCTTGGCATAAGAAATGTTTAAATACACTCAGAATGTAAAATGGATTTTTTGTTCTTTAAATTTTTATTTTGAATACTCATTAAGATACAAGCACACAGGTAGAGAAGCCACTGTCTCTGATATTTATTGCTTGGTTTGGGGGACAGAGATTAAACTAGAATTGTGTAAGGTATTTATGTCCCTGGCTGTCCACAATGCTTCATTGTTGGAGCTTTCACCTTCATAGCAGGTATGACTGAATAGGAAGTGGCATATACTCTGCATATACTTACTTTAACTGTCAAGTCAAGTCATGTGAGCAAAGGGTTTGGCAATATGTAACCATGACATGTTTTTCTGGTCATAAGCAACCAGTAAGATGAGACTGCTGTCATCATTTTTTTTTTTTTTTTTTGCCGTTATCTCAGGCTTCCCAGAATGTGGCTTGTAATATTAAAATGAAGTTGTCTTAAGAAATTTTGCTTTTTTGAAATGTATCTTTTGCATTTCAGGAAAAGCAATTTCTAATGATGATGATGTTCAGAAAGCTGATGTATCTTCTACGGGTCAAGGAGTTATTGATAAGGATTCGTTGGGACCTCTTCTATTACAGGCAAGTACAAATTATGTCCTAGTAAATCCCCGTTGAAACAAATACTTAGATCAGGTGAAATCACTGCAATAAAGCCACCAATTCTGTAGTAATAAATAGTATGTGAGGACTGTACAGAACAATGTTTTAAAGTGTCGGAAATCACTCACATTTTCTTAATTTCACTTAAATAGTCTTTAGAAAGGAAGAAAATAATAGCATTTGGATTTTTCTGATAATGTTCTGCTTTACTTTCTTTTCCTCCAGAAGTCATAACTAATGCAGTGCTTAGCAATTCAAGGAATATTTTTCCTTTGCTTTAGAGAGTAACCATTACAATAAATGGATGAAGTTTTATTAAGACTGGAGATCTTGGAAGTATGGTGGGGTTAGTGTTTCTAAAGTACAGACCATTTTAAACAAATGTTGCCTTCAAGAAAAATATGATAAATATAGATGTACAAAGAGGCATATAACAGATACTTTCCCCTTATGCCTAGAAAATCAATCCCTTGAAAGCTTATTAAAGCAAATTTAAAACTTACTTGTTTTAAGAATATATTGAAATGTTCTTTCAGTTAAGAAAATACAATATTTAAAGAAGTAGGTAGCTATTCTCTTCTTAGCTTGTCACTTGCTATTGGAAATGTCTTCATGTCCCTGTCATTATGAAATAGCTATGAAATAGCTAAGTTGTAAAACAAATGAATAGATTGATTCTTGGTACTGAAATCATTCCTTAATAGAAACAATTTTCCTCACAGAAAAATTTAAAACTTCAGCTTTTCCTTGACAGAAAATGCAAAAGTTGTAATTTGACATTTATCGTTCGCTTAGTTTTTAGACTAAATTACATTCAGAATTGTCTTACATGATACATTGTTATGTTAATATTTAGGCTTTGGACGGTTTCCTGTTTGTTGTAAATCGAGATGGGAACATAGTGTTTGTTTCAGAAAATGTCACACAGTATCTGCAGTATAAACAAGAAGATTTAGTTAATACAAGTGTCTATGGTATATTGCATGAAGAGGACCGGAAGGACTTCCTTAAAAATTTACCTAAATCTTCAGGTAATAAAGTTGGACTTACTGCACTGTTTCTAGGCTATTTAAAAATCCAGCAGAGAAGAAAACCCAACTTGTAATGGAAAACCTTATCAAAAAAAAATTAGTTTTACAAAGAAAACATGACTTCAAATGTAAGTTAATCTTGAAAAATCTTAGTATGTTCTTTTGAAAACATACCGTTATAAATAAATGTACTGTAAATTCACACTCAGTTTTAACCTTCGCAGTTTGTTTGTCTGTAACTTAAAACAAGTGTACTAAAGCCTCAAGGATAGCTGAGGTGACATCCTGCTTTTTAGATATGGGAATGACTTCTCAGCTGCCCTTCAAGTAAGGTTGAAAGTATCATGGAAGGGATTGCTTTCTTTTACTTGTTTCTCAGTACAACCATTCACAAGGTATAGAAATGATGGTATATTGCAAAAATGTTCTTTAATCCCTGTAATCAAGAAACAGGACATCTAATTTAGGAAAAGTTGTTCATGAATTGATTTTTATCTGAAAATCTTCATAAATTTTTACTATGTTATTTTAAGTTAATGGAGTTACTTGGACCAATGAAACGCCGAGACAGAAGAGCCATACATTTAATTGCCGGATGATGGTGAAAACCTCTCATGATCTTTTGGAAGATGTGGGCAGCCATCAGGATACACGTCAGAGATATGAGACAATGCAATGCTTTGCTTTGTCTCAGCCAAGAGCTATGATGGAAGAGGGGGAAGGTAGGAAATCCTGTGCAGTTTTTGTGCAGAAAAGAAATTTCTAAATAAAACTTTTTATTACTTGGTATATATTATGAAATCTGCAGTTTCAGAATGAGTACAGAATGGAAACGGAGTAAAAACAAAATACAAAAACTTTCATATCCTTTATACTTACATCTTCACATTGCAGGACACTTGACCTGTTTTATTTAAATACTTCTATAGTATAGAAGAGAAGAGAAATGAAAGCAAAACCATTCTTTTTTAATTACAGATTTGCAGTCCTGTATGATTTGTGTGGCACGTCGTATCACAACTGTAGAAAGAGTATTTTCAACAAATCCAGAGAGCTTTATTACGAGACATGACCTTTCAGGTGAGAAATGTACCCAAGATTAAGGTTTCAAATCTCTTTTGTCCTTGTGTTCTTGGTCTGTATAAATGAAGTACTCTAAATTGTGTATCTGTAATGACTGGTGGAACTGATATCAAGAATTCCGAACTATTTTTTTGCAGTGTACCATTGTCAGCAGAAGGGTATAACAACAAGCATGGGATGTTTCTGACTGTATACTAGTAGAGCTACACAGCCATTGTTTGGAAACGTAGCACAAAGTATTACTTATGTCGTAATGTGGCAGCTTTCACTATACTTCTTTATGCATGAAAGAGAGTTGAAATCATAGTTTAAGCTAATGAAAAGTCTTCAGAATGTTTGTAGTCTTCTACAGTATGTGAGGAAAAGTTTAGTGTTTTGTGCTGTTCAAGTAGAAATATATATAACTATATATATACACACACAATATATATAACTGTATCTAACTGGCTTTTTCAGATGTTAATTAATGTTTATGATATTCATCTGTAGATGCAGTTGCTCGGTATTTTTGAAAATTTTATTATGTATGTGTTCTTCAGGTGCCTATAACCCATGATAGTCGAAGTTGTTATGCTTTCTAAAACTTGGGCATTAACCTGTGAATGTTTCAGTATCCTCTTACTCTGTAATCTATATCTACTTCAGTATTGATCTTTTACAAGCAGCTTCATATTCTTCATATTCAATAGCAGATTATTCATAAATGTTAACTTCTCTATACTTGAAGTTTGGCATTAGGGTGATGGATGATTAAAATGGTAATATTGGAGTCTTCTGAAGTGTTGCACTGTATTCATATATTGTGTAGAAGTATTGGGGTAGTCATGAAGAGTTTATCTTGAGAATTTTATTTCCTGTAACAGGCAAACTTGTCAACATTGATACAAACTCATTACGGTCTTCCATGAGACCTGGCTTTGAAGATACAATTCGTCGGTGCATTCAAAGATTCTTATGCCATAATGATGGACAATCATGGTCAAACAAACGCCACTATCATGAAGGTAAAAATCTGTTTTTAGTGTTTGGTCATACTGCTTATCTCAGTGGCTGTGGGCTTTTTTTCTGAATAACAAAAATGCTGAACTCTATCTATGTTCATTCTTATTCATATTTTAGTTAATGCTAATGGTGCAACTCATATATAGAAGCTGAAAGGATATGACCTTTTGGGGAACAGTAATTCTGATACAGAAGTTATTTTGTTTCTGTAGTATGTCTGTTTTGATAATTTTAATTGGAAGTACCAGATACATGATCTGGGAGTCTGATGTCATTTATTTTTCTGCAGGTGAATGTAGCAATGCCAGTGACAAATTCAGCTATATTTCTGTAATGACCTCTTACCCTTAACCTTACCATTACCCTTACCTTAACATTAGCTTGACTTTATTTTAATTTATGCTTTCTTTTATTAAATAAAAGATAACTCATTTATTAACTAGTCTGAAGAGTGGTAACGACTGCTTAGTACCTTTTCTTATGTTGTTCAAGATACAAGGCTTCAAAATATTTTCAGTATTCTAATGTTACATATTTTCAATGCTAATTTGATCACCCTAATAGGTAAAACAAAGTACAGCCAAGTCTCCCTCAAGAAAGCTGTAATTTTCTATATTGACTTAAGCCTTTCTGAAAGAGTCACAAATTAAATCAAAGTATAAATAAAGAAAAACTAGGCAGAAAATGTAATTCCTGTTCTATTAGACTTAACTGATTAAGTTTAATTCTAGATGTCCAAGAAGTTCAGAGCTCTGAATTTTTTTTAAGATACAATATTACAAAACCATTTGGTATTGACTTTGAGACACTTCAGTGAAACTTAAGTGCTGATTTCAAAATGAACTTCCTCCATGTTGAAATGATTTATGAAATGAATTAGCTTGCACTGAAAATTTTGACTAAAAGCAATGGTTTCCACAATGTTCTTGATAAAAAGACCTTTTTTAAAAAATTAAAAATACTTCATTTGAAAGCTTCCTAATTGCATTTCTATTTCATATTAATTACTCATGTATTTTAGTGCACTTGAGATTGAAGTATTGATTAGTCCTTCTCCCCAAGGAGAAGCCATGGGGACCTACTTATCTAGCCATGCAAATCTATTAACAAATTTAGAGCTTTGACAGATGTGCATGGTTAGCACAAAATACTGCAGTGTCAAATTAATCTTGCTTACTTTTTTTCCTCTTTCTACTATTTTAGGGAGCATGTATGGAATACTTCTTTTTTTTGGAATATCTATCTTAGGTGTCTTTATATTTCATCTTGGGCGAGTGAAGAGTATTTTGTAAAAATATATGCAGCGCTTATTAATATTTCTTGGACTTTCATATATGAAAAACATTTATATATTTCTTTTACAGCTTATACGCAAGGTCATGCTGAAACACCGTTGTATCGGTTTTCTTTAGCGGATGGTACGATAGTGACAGCACAAACAAAGAGTAAACTATTTCGAAATCCTGTAACTAATGACCGCCATGGATTTGTCTCTACCCACTTTCTTCAAAGGTGAAATTAGCAGCATCTGTTTGTCATTTCAGAATCATAGCTTTTAAAAATAGATCTGATTTTGGTGATACCTGAAGAAACTGTATATCAAAATATTTAATTTGGTTAAAACTAGAACAGATGAGGAAAAACTTAGGAAGAGGACTTGCCAAGTGTACAAACAAATGCATGAATTTAAGAGTTTTCAGTCCCTGCTCTAGCCTCCCAGCTTACCTAATGTGGCAGAATGATAGTCACTGTCAGAAGTGAGGGTTTTCCTCTTACCTGCTTTTGGAGCCTGTATTATGTATTCATTTTCCTTAACATCTTTCTTGTTAAGATTTATAATGACAAAACGCTGGAAATAAGAGCATATAACTAAGCATTTCTATCTTGCACTTTTTAATTTCAGACCACTTGAAAAAAAGACAACAATACCCCTTAAAATGCGTCATGGATGATTCAAAGTTAAATGCACAGTAAATAATATTTCCTGTGACCTGTTCTTGCTGATTAAAAGAATGATTGAAATGCCACTCTGGAGGGAATCTGTCTGCCTCTGGCATTAAAGTGCCTCCAGATGCTGATCAATGGGTAGCTGAGATTGTTCAGGGCATCATTTATGTGCACAGTAGAATGGTATCATACATTGGCTCAGGGAAGGTGGTAAGGAGGAAGACATTTAAACTGGTAAATCTAAACGATAACTGATGATAAAAGCATTTTAAAGGGGTGATCCTGTATGCACTTATAGCTCAAATGACCTAAAGGACTAAATGCTTCTATAATGAATGAATGAGTGTCATGGTTTAGTTTTGCTTTTGTGAAGGTACTTAAATTCTCACTGGTCTTTTTGAAAAATCGTTTAATAATGTTATTCTCTCTTTGTAACACTTGATCCTGAAAATGATTTTAATTTATTTTCTTGGGGTGTCTGGGGATGCTGTTGAATTTACAGAGAACAAAATGGCTATCGACCGAATCCTACTTCAGTTGGGCAGAACATCAGAGCACCTGTGGCTGGAGGCACAAATTCTGTTGGTGGTATTATGAACATGTCGCCTGGTCAAGGCATGCCGATGCAGAACAGGAACTATGGCATGGGAGATCCCAGTGCAGTGGGTCAGCTGAGCAGCACTCGGTATGGAGGCCCTGGTAATATGGGGCCAATGAACTCTGGACCAGGAATGCAGTCCTCCACTTATCAAAGTAACAATTACAGTTTAAGTATAAGTAGCCCACCACATGGTAGTCCTGGCTTAACTTCCAACCAACAGAACCTAATGATATCTCCTAGGAATCGAGGGAGTCCAAAAATGAGTTCACACCAGTTTTCTCCAGTTACAGGTACTTTACTTTTTGCTGTGAGCTTTTTTAATAAGTTCTCTTTTCTCACTTTCATCTGAATTCTATCTTTCATCCTTTTTCTCTATGACTTCGCATGTGTTACTTAAATATAGTATATGTAATTTCATTGTAAAAATTTAAAGTAATTAACTCAATGCAGCAGTCATATGTAATGCAAAAGGAAAAGCAGATACAGACAGTAATCTAATTAAAGTTTGATCTCTGTTGTGTAATACAGGTATGCACTCTCCAATGGGTTCTGCCAGCAACATTGGCAACAGCACTTTCTCTAGCAGTTCTCTTAGTGCTCTTCAAGCCATTAGTGAGGGGGTTGGAACTTCCCTTCTATCTACACTTTCTTCACCAGGTCCAAAATTGGATAATTCCCCGAACATGAGCATAGCTCAGCAAAGTAAAACGAGCACCCAGGACTCGAAAAGCCCATCGAGTTTGTATTGCGAACAAAACCAAGTGGAAAGTTCCATGTGCCAGTCAAACAGCAGGGAACTCCTTAGTGAAAAGGACAGTAAAGAGGGAAATCTAGAGGCATCTGAAAGTCAGAGGGGACCATCTGAAAGCAAAGGGCATAAAAAGCTGCTTCAGCTACTCACGTGCTCTTCAGAAGAAAGAGGACATTCCACAGCATCAAACTCGCCCTTAGACTCTAATTGTAAAGAGTCTTCTACCAATGTTACCAGTCCTTCAGGAGTTTCCTCGTCAACATCTGGAGGGGTATCTTCCTCCTCAAACATGCACGGGTCGCTCCTTCAAGAGAAGCACAGGATTTTACATAAATTGTTGCAAAATGGTAATTCTCCTGCAGAGGTAGCCAAGATCACAGCTGAAGCTACCGGCAAAGACACATACCATGATGCTAGTAATACAGCCCCCTGTGGAGAAGGCACTGTCAAACAGGAACAACTGAGCCCAAAGAAGAAGGAAAACAATGCTTTACTGAGATACCTGCTAGATAAAGATGATGTTAAGGACCCACTTTCCAAAGAGTTAAAGCCTAAAGTAGAAGGAGTGGATAATAAAATGGGACAATGCAGTAGTTCTACTCTTCCTACTTCTAGTCAAGAAAAGGAGATTAAAATAAAAGCAGAACCAACAGAGGAGGTAGAGTATAATTTAAAATGATGGTGATGAACAAGCCAGTATTTTCTTTTAAAGTGACTGATTAAAAAAAAAGATACTCTTTCTTAAAAATGCATATGTAAACATTTCCAAGTGAGTTCTATGCATGTGAAACCATGTGCTCAGGTTTTACTGTAAATGACAAAGTACAAACAAATAGAACTACAGGATATATATGTAACCAAATGTGCTGTACTGAAATCCCAGAGTAATGTTAGCTTTGAGATATGGTACAATTAAAATAGTGTATATTTACAGATTATTATTTAAAATCAAATCTTTTAGCATCAGCAGTTTCACATAGCACATGTTTATTTTTATGGCTCACTAGGAAATGGAGCTGTTAGCTGCCTCTAATTAGTTGATAATGCAATAGCAAAAAGTAAAACTAGCAGGGATTACATAGTTTTGTTTAAAAAATATAAACACAGCATGTGTAATATTTAAAATAGCCATAAATTCATTGATTTTAGTACTCTTATTTTTTTTTAAGGGAAGGAAAATATTGTCCCAAATATGTATTTTTTATATATATATATGTACGCATTTATGTATGTATCTATATGTGTATGTGTGTGTATATATATAGTACATGCATATATATGCACACAATATGTGTATATATATTATATATATACATATACTACACGCACACACACATATATATATATATGTGTGGTATTTTCCTATATTCTTCTGGCTGTAACAAAATACATTCATAAAACTAGGAAGACACCTTAAAGCAAAATTAACTATTATTTATACAATGGACTCTCTGAAGAAAATTTTCCATGTTTAAAAAAAAAAAAAAAAAAGCCTTTGTTTTTTGTCTTAAAAAAAGAAAAGGGCATATTTCTCAACTGTTAGTGAGTTGGGATGATGAGGAAAATTTGAAAAATGTTTGAGTCTGTTTCTAGAGTTTAAATTCCAAGAAATGCCATGATATTACATACTACATCACCGTGGAAATGGAACACTACTGAAATCAGTGGCACACTTGCTGAGGACAGCTATTTTTAAAATAGTAATACTTAGATCATATTTCTTTTATATTTAGTACCTAGGTCACATTTTGAACTGCTTCAATGTAAAATGCTTGTTAGTAGGGGAGAGCTTTAGCTTAGAACTTGGACTTCCCAAATCACTAATAGCTATGTAAACATGAATTTACTGTACAATTGTTTATATTTGTTAATGGCTGACTATAAACTAAATACCTCATAACATTTTTTTTTTTGAATACCATTGAGGAAGTAAATTGTTAACAACTGTGCAGTAATACAGGTGTGTAGTTACACTGCTTGTTCCTAAGAACTATGAACCATACTCAGAGAAGCTTACTTTGCAAAGATACTAATCTATTATCTGTGTAATTTTTATTCTTTTAAAACTGTGCCTGATTTAAAGACAAATTTTAAAAGAAAAGTAGAGATCTTTTTGACCAGGAAAGTCTGTGACTACTTTTTATATGTTGTGTTCAGCAATGATCAATCTAAGCTAGTTATAAAGGCCTGATACATTTTTCTTTTTTTTACCAAACAGTACGTTTGTGATATTGCTTGCTGTCATTAGTATTATCTTTGTAAGTTGTGATGCCTGAAATGTTTATATTCAAATGTGATTTTCTTTTTATTTATGTATAGTACCTCCAGTTTCTCCTTAAATTCTTATTCCTCAAAATTAGCCAGGCAGAATACCCTATTAAAAACAAGCTAAATAATATCTGAACTTCTTTGGAAATTGGGAGAAAGCTGGAGATATTATTGGTGAACTAAAGCATTTATCTCTTCATTATATCCTTTAATATTAGTAAGGAGCTGAATGAAAATTGACAGATGGCAGAATGATAGTAAATAACCTTGGTATTTTATTGTTTCTTTTTCAGATGAGTGGAGACTTGGATAATTTGGATGCAATTCTAGGTGACTTGACTAGTTCAGACTTTTATAATAGTGCTATATCTGCAAATGGGAATACCCTTGGAACAAAACAAGCGTTATTTCAAGGAACTACCCCATTGAGTAAGGAATTTCATTTAACCTCACTTTGGTTTTAGAATTAGTGTTTTATTCTTACCTGATAAAAACATCTCTGCCCAGTGTAGATTTCCTACAGTATCGCCAAAGGCATCAGGAAAAACATTTTAGTGGTTGTAAATTGAAACAGAGAATTTAATTTCATGCAGATGACTAGGGAAAGAATGTGGATTAGTGGCAATCTTTTGATTTCCCGCTCATTCTACATGAAAGCATCTTGTGGCTTGCAAAATCTAATCAATAATTCTCTACATTCAGAGGAATGACTTTCCTTAGTAGGAAGTTGAACTGGAGAGAAAGATAAACTCACTAACAGACCAGCATAATTACAACAGTCACTTGGTTTTATAACTGTGGTCCTCTCTCAATTATATCTGGCAACAGGTTGCTGAGTTAACCTTAGGAAGGTAAAAAATGCATAGTGCAAAATGTTAATTCAGCTACAAGAAGCTGTAAGACCAGTGATGATGATGGCTGTGGAGCACAGTGATCGCTAGAATAACTAGTTCACATGGTACAGTGTGCTCAGGAACATACTGCTTCTGGATCCAACCTGGTTCAGGCAGAGCACCATCTGACTTGTCTCCGCCTCCATGTCAGAGATACCCAAATGATGGACAGTCCATATATATTAATGAGAGCGTAATACTAGAGTATTTCAAAATGTTAAACGTGGATTGTTACCGAATTTAAAATGAGCCTTTTTATGTGTAGGGCCAAAGGAATTGCATTCGGCTTTGCTAGTGAAAAGTGTGTGCTCAAAATGTGACTAAAATAGTGACAACACAAACTATTAATAACTATTCCTGACCTGTTAAAAGTGAAATATATTTGCCTGTAAATAGATCAAATTTATGTAAATCATGAATAGTACTTTTTATTTTTTAACTATAAGATGTACAAACGTTGCAAGCATCTTTTAATTCTTTAACAGGTATGAGAAGTCCACAGACTGTGCAGACTGCCCGCCCGCCTTTCAACAGAGCCATGTCTTTAGATAGCCCTGTGGGGTCAGGCCCTCCTGTGAGGAATGCCAATGCGTTCTCCATGTTACAAAAGCAAAACTTGATGGGGGGAAGTCCGAGAATGGTTGAAAACCAGGAAAATTTTGGAGCAAATCTGGGTTTGTTGATTGTGTACAAATAGATCTCATTGTAAAAAAAAATGCTGTAACAAAAAAAAATGTTGCAAGATTCTCATCAGAAGAAATCTTAAGAGTATTATTTTTTTTTTATAAACAACACCTAAATAGCTTAATTGTTATTATCAGCTAAAATTATAAGAAAATAGCTATTTGCCATTGTGTGTATTCCAGGACTTTACTTTTGTTTAGTAGTTTTTTTTTTTTTTTTTTTTCTGTAACAAGTTCTGACTTTAACCTATGCTTTTAATATATAGAAACAAGAACAGGTAGAGATGACAGTCAGTCATTAATATTTTAAAATATATTTAGATGAATATAGAATATATATATATATATATATATATATAAATATATATATATATTTCTATAGAATATAGAAAGCTTGACATGGTAAGCTTTACTTGCTTTTGCAGGAATTCACTGAGTTGCTCTGTCATTAATAGTTGTTATTGTTGGTAAAAGAAAAAGAAACATACAAATAATTCTAAAACTAAAATATGTAATGTATTTCATATGAGAAATCATTATCTCCTCTGCTCTCCCTTACAGCAAGTGGGCCCAACAGAAATGTAGCTATGAATCAGCACCCATCAGGAGACTGGGGTCTGCCAAACCCGAAAGTTAACAGACTCGAGCCAACAAGCTCCGCTTCGATGCTGAGACCGGGACCCGAGTTCAATGCCTCCCTTCCCAGAGCCACCGCAGGTGGTTCTATGGCTGGGTTGCCCATTCGTTCTAACAGCGTCCCTGGCACAAGACCAATGCTACAACAGCAAATGATTCACATGAGTAAGCTCTTCGTATTATATTGTACCGCTTAATGCCGCCTTGTTAGTGCCTCAGTAAGCATTCGTTATAAGAGTCTTTTCAGTTTTGGTATGATGCTAGCTCTGCGTCCAAAGACTAGGCTCTTCAGGGAAAGACCATGATTCTCCCTTGACTGGGGCAAGTGCCAGTTGGACTGTGAGATGCAATGTAAGCTTAATGACAATTGATCATATTATATCAAGGAATGGTGTTATTTGACTTACTGATGTTTTTGCTGTTCAGTGGTTTCCATGTGTTTCATACACAGATAATTCATTCTGAATCTCCAGATTTTTTGAGATAATTCCAATGTATTTCTAGTTCTCAAATGCAGTACTTGTCTACAGAATTCCAGGAGCAAAATTCCATCTGTGATTATATGAGAAAATATTAGTATTGAGATTTATTTAATTCATTTTACCTGATACCTAATTTGTTTAATAATCTTTAAACTAAGTTGTATTTTGCAGTTAATGTTTTGGTAATCAGGTTTTTGAGCTTTTTAGTAGGTATTTCAGAACTCTTGTCACAGACAGTGTTCAAACTTTGTGTAAAACCACATTGCAAGTGCAGGTTCTTTTTTAAGTATTCATATTTGCTTGGAGAAACCAAGTTATGTGCATAAAATGTAAAGAGAGTCTTAAAGTTCTAATTTTGAGAAGCCTATCTTTTTTTTTTTTCTGTTTTATACCTCTAACAAACATTTAGCCTAGAGCTGAGACTGTTTTGACTAATGTAACAATACCAGCACATCCAAAGATTCATGATTCGTGTGCCACCAGGGCCAGGAAACGCCCTGGCACGCCTTTACTCCATTTTCATCCTGGAGCTCTATGGCTCTATTACCAGGCTCTTACCCTGATTTGCTGTTTCAAATTGACATGTGGATGTAAGGCTAAATCTGGAAAAAAATTTATGCAGTCCTTAACTGGATTACAGTTCCTCAGTAGCTTCTTGGATATCGTTACTGTTAGGTAGTTCCTACAGATACTGGGAAATAATGGGATGGTGCACGCTGTGTGGTGCTGTCTGTGGGCAGCAGATAAGAATGGGTGATGTGATCGCTGGCTGCCTGAGCCCTGGAGGCTTTATAGGGTAGAACATCAGAAAGGGGTGAACAGGTAGAAGGGCCACACTCTGAAAATCGTTGCTGTGTAACTCTCCTTCATTTGATTTTTCACTCTGCTTTGGAATTTAAAATGCCAGACACTGTTAACATCACTATAACGATGCATATTTGCTAGTATCTAGATTTCATTGGCCAGAAAACTCGTTTGTGATGGTGTAAAATTACTGTATTTCATTTGCCACTTTCCTATTTTAGGAATTTAAAGATTAGTGATAGCAGTTCTGTTCTAATAGGCCTACAGCATCAGATCACTACTGTATTCAGCGCCTATGATCTATCTCATTTCTGAAAAAAGCCAAGTGTGAATTGATGTACTTATGCAGTTTAAAACATGCTAATGGAAATTTCTTAAAGCTATTTGGCAATTTGTATAATCATCCATAATGCTTTGTGTGAACACTCAAGAGCAAGGTGCCACCTTTTGTTTTTAAAAAAACCAAACCTTTTACTTCACAGGGCCGAATGAGATTAATATTGGTATGGGTGGGAACCCTTATGGACAGCCAGGACCATCTAACCAGCCAGGATCATGGCCTGATAACATGCTGCCCATGGAGCAAGCATCTCGGGGTTCACAAAACAGGTAGAAATTAAGATAGTTTAAAGATAAGTTTAAATATAACTGCTCATTGTTTAAGATGTGGAAAAATCAATGTAGCATACACAGTGGGGTTTAAGGAATTGGATTAGTCTTTCCATTTCTGTTCTGTTGTCATGTGACTCTGTATCTTTTAATGCAGCTCCGAAAAAACACTGCTAACAAAATCAAACCGCGCTGAGTTGGGAGGGAGAGTGAGATGGGAAAGTTTTAAATAACCTCTCTCTCACATGTGCACAAACTAAACTTTTTCTGGCATCTAAAGTTTAATCAGAAACAGGAAAAGCAGAATTTGGATTCATTGAAGATTAGATAGTAGTTGAGTGGACATTCAGGGCTTAAATTTGAGTCTTAAGTCTTGAAGTCTTTCTTCAGTCTTCTGGATGGTTATAATCTTTCAGGTCAATATGCTATATAAAACTATCTTTATAGTCTTTATATCTTTGTATCTATCTTTATAGTCCATAATGGCTGGGGGTTTTTATTTTATTGTATTCATAGACAATTAGTTAGAAGCTCTTTGGATGACCTTTTATGTCCAGCACCAAATGTGGAAGGGCAGAGTGATGAAAGGGCGCTTCTAGACCAGCTGCACACATTGCTGAGCAACACGGATGTCACCAGTCTGGAGGAAATTGACAGAGCGTTAGGAATTCCTGATCTTGTAAACCAAGTAAGCAAGCAGAGATTTTGGCCATTTATTTTTCAACAACCTGTATTACCTTTGTACTTGAAAATGAAGAGAGCCTCCTCATTCACTTGCATCTTCTCACTTTGTTGCTTCCATTTTCCTAAACCTGCCTTTGGAAGAATCTGCTTTGAGTAGTGATTTTCATCAGAGAAGTTTAGTACTTATTAAACTTCTTGTGCGTTACAAAATAATAAAATGACATCATCTAATCTATGTTTATAGAAGATACTTTGGTATATAATTTTGGGGAGGACATAAATCATTGTAATTGTGTCAGCAGAGAATGAATTGGTTTTCTTCAGTATATCTATTATGAGCAAAAATATATTGTGAAATATGTTACTGGCAGTAATGTGCTAGCCAAGATGATCCCTTCATCTCCTGCAATTCCAGGTTAAATTTACCTGGCTAGCAAGTAGGAAAAAAAAAATTCCATTTGATAATTTGGAATTTAGTGGAAAACACAAAACCACACTGTCAGTTGTACAAACTGCAGTTTAAAGGTACAAAAGAACTTAAACAATGATACTAGTCTTTTCATGTAAGTAGTATGCAACAAAACTAATTTAAAGATAAATAATTATGTTTTATCATAATTTCTGCTTTTTCTTTTTTTTTGGATACAGAACCAGTATAATTTATCTGTACAACTTTCTACTCAAGAAACTATTCGCCTTAGTATGTTATATTAGTTTTATTGTTTCTTTAGCAATTCCAACTAAAATAACAGTGAAATCCTGTGTCTTTGCTAGCAGTATGTTCTTTGTATCTGTTGAAGGGGCAAGCTCTGGAACCGAAGCAAGATTCATTCCAAGGTCAGGAATCTGCAGTTATGATTGACCAGAAGTCTTCGTTATATGGCCAGCCCTATCAAGGGCAAGGGGCAGCAATGCCAGGAGGTTTTAGTAACATTCAGGGACAACAGCCATCCTTTAATTCAGTGATGAATCAGATGAGCCAACAAAGCAATTTTCCACTTCAAAGTATGCATCCTAGAGCAAATGTGATGAGACCTCGAACCAATACACCAAAGCAGCTCCGAATGCAACTACAGCAGAGGCTTCAGGGGCAGCAGGTAATCTTTTGGTCCTGCTTTTACATTTTTCTTTTATTTCAGAACAACAAGAGGTACGCACCGAATTCTGTTGGTTCAAGAATATGGGAATTGATGTTACAGTTCGTGATCAAATGGACCACAAAATTGGCGGTTGCATTTTTTCTGCGTATTGCTTGTTTTGATTGTATTCTGTAAATAACCATGTATATTTATTAAAATATTATTTTGCTTTCCCTTTATTAATTTGATCTCATTTTAGCTACTTAGGACAGAGGGATCCAGGGTATGTAAAACCACAAAGATCTTAACACTGTCTTGAAAGCACTGCTTTGAAAAAACATCTATTACTGGATTATTTCAACATTAATTTCAGCTTGTGAAAATAGGTTCCAGTAGAATAGAGTCATGATATCAGTAGAGAGTACAGGATACATTTTTAATATGGAAAACATTGGCTAATGAAAGGAAATGCTGTGGCCATTCTGAAATACGGTTAGGACATGACCAAGTTTTAGATAATGGAAAATTCATATGTAAAACTAAGAAAACTAAGATGATGCTGTGTAATACAGAGTGGCAACATTTAATGCTTAAGAAACAGGGTGTTTAATCCTGGCTGTTCAGTGTCGCTAGTTCAGTCTGTATGGTTTCGGAGTATTACAACAGAGAAGGAAGGAGACAGAAGTTTAGTATTTTAAACACAGCTGTAGTGTGTGGTTATCCATTCTGTCGAAAATATGATTTAGAACTAGATTTGATCTGCTATGTATTTGTTTTTAAAAAGTTTTAAGTTCAAAAAAAAAGAAGAAAGTTAAAAAAGAAAAATAAATAAATAAAAAAGAGAGAGAGAGAGAAAGCCAGTTAGTACTAGACTGTTTGAAGGGGTTTTCTTTTTGAGTGATTCAAGAGGTTTATAAAGAATTTTTTTGCAGACTTGCCATTACTTTTTTCAGATACTGATATTTTCAAGGTAATAGCGCTAAAATGTCTTTTTCTAAGTTTATGAATCAGACTCGTCAAGCACTTGAAATGAAAATGGAAAATCCAGGCAGTGGCAATACCTCAGTGATGAGACCAGTTATGCAGACGCAGGTGGCATCACAGGTAAGTAATTAGTCTACTAACCTTTCTGAAAACAGTAATTTTTAAAAAGAGACATCTTTTGCAAGTCTGCTTAGAATTTGGGCCTTCTTTCATGTTTCCACAGTGTATATTCATGTATTTCCCCTGTAAAACAAACAAACAAAAGTTTGAAACCTCTCATGTTCATGAGATTTCAGAGGAATCAGTTAGGTCATGCTGCTGATACAGTGTGCTAAGTCTTTTCCCTGTAGGGTATGCTAGATAGTTTACTGCATTGTCTCTTTAGCACCTGACAGTGCTAAACAGTGCTAAGCAGTGACAACTTAATGAAAACCTTTGTCTGATATTTTAATGGTTCTTTTACTGGCTGTGGGTTTTCTTTACTTTCTGTTCTGGTTATTGTTTGTACTGGGTTTAGTGTTTGAGATTTGATTGATTCTGACATGACTTGGTTTATAAAAATGTTTTCTAATGTGATTTTTTTTTCCCTTTGGGGGATAGCAGCAAGGTTTTCTTAATGCTCAAATGGTGGCTCAGCGTAACAGGGAGCTAATAAGTCATCATTTTAGACAACAGAGGATGGCAATGATGATGCAGCAGCAACAGCAACCTCAGGCTTTCAGTCCACCACCAAATGTGACTGCCTCAGGAAGCATGGATGGTGCTTTGACAGGCCCTCCAATGGCTCAAGTTCCTCCACAGCAATTCCCCTACCCACCTAATTATGGTACTAGTGCTAGCATGTTGCTTTTTTTCTCTCTTGCCTTCTTTTCTCTTTTGTCATTTATTTAATCAACCCCAACTACCTATGTATTGCTCATTCTGAAGCATGGAAAATACTTGTGCAAAAAGATGACTTTTCGCCCTTCCTTTCTTTGCAAGAAGATAAAATAAAAATGTTTGGTTATGCTAACTGAAGTATATTGCCTGTCTGCTGTTTGTCTTGTAAGGACTGAACCAACAACCTGACCCTGCATTTAGCAGGGTATCAAGCCCTCCCAACCCAATGATGTCGTCAAGAATTGGAGCCTCCCAGAATCCTATGATGCAGCATCCTCAGGCAGCAGCAATGTACCAGTCTGCTGAGATGAAGGGCTGGCCATCGGGAAGCATGGCCAGGAGCAGGTAAACATTATAATCTATGACTCAAATTTTCTTTCATTTTGCTTGAAAGCAAAAGCCATGTTAAATAGCTTGTAGGAAGAAGAATGTTTCAAAGAGGAAAAAACAAGTTGTATCTTCTAGTGTTTGTATCGTCCTTGATCTGCTCTGGTTTAGGAAACAGACTGTGATTCAGTACATCTTATGCCTAGCTCCTGTTACTTACATTGGACCACTGCAGTCATTGTAACCAGAAACAACAGTCTTAACTGAAGCCTCCAAAAGGGTTACAATAGGAAGTGTGTGTGTGTATACATACATACATACATACATACATATATATATATATATATATATATTTATTTATACACACATATATATAATTTCTATATGTATGTGAAAATTCAAAATTCCTTTTGGGAGGGGAACTTCCCCCCCTCCATTAAACAAGGGGGAAAAAGTAAATATAAATAGTTTCATGCTTTTGGTGATTATGTAATTTTTCTTTCGTGTGTGTCAGAGCTGGTACAGGGGAGGCAATATATCATTGAGTAGACTTCTTGGACTAATTCTGTCTGTCCTTTTGTGCTTCAGTTCTTTTCCACAGCAGCAGTTTAGCCATCAAGGTAATCCTGCGACTTACAGTATGATGCACATGAATGGCAGCAGTGGCCACATTGGACAGATGAACATGAATACCATGCCTATGTCAGGGATGCCTATGGGTCCGGACCAGGTAAGTTGTATATAATAATTAATTCTGTCTAGACAAAATCATAAATATTCAACAGGTCTATCATCCTTCAAGGTCTGGATGAAAAGATCTGTTGACTTACTTGACACTGAGTACAATTTGTTTCCAGCTCTTCTTCTGACACAATCTTGTTCTCAGTTACCCTGTTTGTAATTACATCTGCGGTGCTACTTTTGGTATTTCTCAAGAGATACCTTATTTTTGTTGATATTTAAACCAAATCCATGGTGAACCTAAGTGATATGCTATGATTAGCTGTTGACTTTCAAGTATCACAGGATCAAGGCTTAAACTGCGTAAGAGGTGCTTAAATACTTCTGAGCCTGGAGAAATCCCAGAAAGCAAAACACAGAAGCTGTTAAAAGTATCTGCAGGAGATGAAAAAGATTACATATAACAGCCCTCATGAGTCAGATCTAGAATCCCAGTAACACAGTGTCTTTCTGGAAGAAGCTAATGATGATAATTATCCTTATGAGTATATGCGTGTTCTTGTAGCAAGGAACTATGGAAAATCTAGGCCAATTGTTTAAGGCAAAAGTGAGTTAGTAACAGACAATGAAAGCTGAAATTCTAAATACATTTTTGTTGTAATCTTTCCACAAAATACCAAAGGAAGAGCAGAACAATATTCAGATAAACTAAATTTACTCAAATCACCAGTATCTCATGAAATTTTGTCTAAGGTTCCTAAGAAACTAGTGAAAAAAATCGGAGGACTTCTAGGGGACAAGCAAGGTTGTGGAGGACTGGACAAAGTCAAGCATTATACAAAGAGGAGTAAAGGAAGGTGAATGTCAGGTTTTCCCAAAGCACATGTCATAGTGTGAAGATAACCAAATAGCACCTTTAAGCAGCTCTGAGATAGCATTTCTTTTCTACAAATTCACTTCAAGAAGGAGTACTAAACCACTGTTTTTCTGCTTAGAACTTGACAGTACTTTTCTCTTCAGAAAGCAACAT
The DNA here is from genome assembly GCF_028389875.1 of Rhea pennata. Lineage (NCBI taxonomy): Eukaryota > Metazoa > Chordata > Aves > Rheiformes > Rheidae > Rhea > Rhea pennata. Next base: position 8,297,359 of record NC_084678.1, read on the forward strand.
TGGAAAGATTTTCAGCAAAGGGTTTTATTTTCTCTAATGATGCTTTCTTCTTCTTCTTCTTTTTAACAGAAATACTGCTGACAGCTAAACCCATGATCTCCAAACAAGAATGCGCTCTATTAATGATGCACTAGTGTTACAAAGGACAACTGCGCATTCTTCATGGCAACTAGTACTGGCCTTATGGAAATAAGTGATTTTTTCCAGCTAATCACCATGATGTTATAAGTTACTTCATTCAGAAGAAAGAAAAAATCAAAAAAAAAACTTTTTTTCATAGAAGCAGTCTCTGTATTACTGTATATTTTGTTGTACAAGGTCATAAATATATTTGGCGCTCTGCCTCTAGAAATGTGAATTTGGCGATAGCATTTTAGTAAATATAATGGGTAGACTCCTCGGATACCATGTCTATTTACTGTAGCTATCCAAAGCCCTTTAACTACAGGCAGATGAAAGTGCCTGGAGAAGTCATGGTGATAAGAATTTTCTGATTTCTCTAGTAAGAATATCTGACAGAGAATGTAGTTCCTAGCCTTGACTCTTTTATATGAATTCCTGAATATAAATGCTGCTTTTAATCTCTAACCCCCAAGAGTCAGGATTTCCCAGGCAAAGTAGCAGTGCAAAATGGATTGGCACATACTATTCCAGAATCCTGTCCATTGATGTCAAGGGGTAAAAAAGAGAAGATAATAAATTTAAATTATTTAAACACAATTGTGACTAATATTTACATATTGATGTGCAGCTGAGTGCACTTTATAAAAGACTATATAATGGATTAATGCAATATCTTTGATAAGGACTTAATATGAAGGTAGGGTGTGCTCATGTTCCTTCTCAAATACAATCTCTTTAGAATTATTTGAAAAGACTGCATAATGTAATGTTTTCTGTGTTTGAAAATTAGAGCAATAATCTTTCATCTTTTTTAAAATAAACTTCAGAAAACTCAAGGCCAGGCACTGCTGTCTGAATCAGAATTTTGCAGTCTTCTTGTGAATAAATTTTGTAAATATGATCTTTAAGATATTGTATTATATATATGACTTTTGTAGATCACTAACTCATTTTTGCAGAGTTTGTGAAGCTAAATATTTAACAAAGTTGATTTCTGTAAACTAAGTGTAGTTGAGGTCCAAATAGAAAACTTTTTTTTAATTAAATTTAATGTCTTTGAAGCTGGGTGACTTTGGCCCACATCTCTCTCTCCTTTGGTCTTTGACACGTCATTTATTTTTACATCTTTAACATACAGCTTTTTATAAAAGATCAGTTGTTAAATGCTTTCTCCACCTGTGAGCACTTTGTTACATTTCTTTTATGTAAGGCAATTTTGCAAAAAGGCTCTGCATTGTAAAATGTTATGACTTGTATGACAGTCATAGCTTATATGTTGCCTTTTCAGTTGATGAGTCTGGATTATGTCTTTTTTGGTCAATGTTAATGAACTCTAAATGTTCTTCAGAAAAAGTCTGTCTGTTGCAAAACCACATTGTTACAGGACATCCAGAAATCCTGCAGGTTATCGACTCAGTTTAACCAAATGTCTGCACCTCATTGGATTGTTCTAATAGTAATGAATGTACTTTCTAAGCAGTTTTCTCTCCTATCGGTATTTAAGTTTGGTTACAAAATTATTCATACTGCTTGGTGATAGATGTTTTATTTCTCTGTTTTGGTTCCCTAAAATGAAGATCCTTTGGCAGTTTTTCCAGTTTCAGGCAGTTGCAGCGAGTTAAACCTTGAAACTTCCATAAGGGGGTGACCCAGAAGCAGTGACGATGTGCGGTGCTCTAGTTCTCTTGTTCACTGTGTAATGGAAAACTGACTTCTCTCAAGTGAGTAAAGAAAAAAACCTCTGTCCTCGATTGCTTTTTCTGGTACTTTAAGTATAAGGTGGTTTTATTTTTCAGAATATTCAGTGATCTTCCATTTTAATAGAAATAACTTTCACTAGAAAAAGTGTTATGAATTTCATCCTTAGCATCCAGCCAGTTGTGTTCCAAAGGGAATGCAAATTCAGCCAGCCTACTTTATGCAACCCCATCTTTACAATTAGTACTGAGGGTATAGATTAGGTGATAGTATTTACTTAAAACCTTCAGTCCAATTCATGTATGCTTTTTAATGTAAAACTTTTAAAAGTCTAAGGAACTTTTATTTCCTTTATGTCTTAGAACACACCTATTTGTTGAGTAAGTGCTGCCCACTTAAGTTGAAAGACAACAATCCCTTGCTTTTTACATTAAATCAGAGTAGAACAATCTTTATAGTTTGTAGTTGTTCATTATATTGATGGAAGCTACAAACCCCGATAGCTTTCATTAGGTGAGTTCCTCAACTATATGCTACTTTATACATTGTGCCCTCTTAACTTTTTTTGAGGGAATCTGTTTATACATCTGTCTATCACTGACTGATGCCATAAAGAGCCATTGTTGTCTCATCTGTATTTAGAATGTTTGAGCTTTCCAGTATCTACATGTTTGCTGAATCCAAAGAATTTTAGTTTAAACTTAATTAAGGGGGGGGAACAAAGGCCATTTTAAAGTGCATTGATGAAATCTTTCTTGGCAACACTGATCCTAAATCTAGTTTGAAGTTTATCTATCTACTGCAGTAAATAAAACTTTCCTTGCAATCTGTTGGCATTAGTATCTCCACCAACTCTGTTTGAATTCTACAGCAGAGTTTTCTGAATGTTTCTTAAAAAAAAAAGAAAAAAAAAGTTCTTTTTTAAAAAAGTGCCCATGTAACATTTCTCAGCAGTAAGAGACCAGTTAGCTAGTACAACCACCTCTGATCACTGTTGCATACTGAATATAGTTTTGCTACACGTCTCTTGTTATTCTTTAGATCGCAGGAACCGTGTTTTTATAAAATTCACATATAATATCCAATTTTGCCCTAAAATCATGCTTTTAAAGTTAGGAAATTGAGACTATTTTTCAGTTATAAGACGAAAGTATTTGAATGTTTTACCAATTAGCGCACATTTTATTTTAGAACTTATGTGCAGACTAGCAGACTACCAGGTGATAGAATGCTACAGCAAGTATGAAACTGTGTAATTCTGAGAGCAATATTTTTTAAAAAATCTCAGGAGAAGGCATACAGTATTGAGAATTGCATTTAAGTTTAGTTTACATTAAGTTTTGCTTGAAATATCTGTATCTATTTTGCAAAACAAAACCATGGGGACTGATTTCTAAGAGCTGGTTGTAAGGTATTACTGCTCTTCTGATTTTTGTGTTTGGATGTTAATAATAATGTAAATAAAGGTTTCTATTTAAAAACAGAACTTGGTGACATAGTGTAATAGCTGTCTAGTATTTTAAGGCTGGTAACTGTATCTGGAAAGGTGAGAGAAAATTCTGTAGTATTACAAAAATGCTGTAACTATAACAGAGCAAAGCTATGTATAGCAAATGATTTTTTTTTCTCTAGTTGGCTGTCAAGCTGAGAGCATAATGGCTCAGACCTTCCACCTGTGAGACATTTAACAGCTAAAGTTGTGTGTATACTGAATGGAATTAATGTTTTTTTAACCTTAAACTGCACTCTTATGCAGAGCTGGAAGGCAAAGAGTGGTAGCTTTTTCATCTAACTGCAATATTGGCAACAACCTACCTTTCATAAAATCAGTTTCTTTTTTTGTATAACATAACAGCTCAGCAGCTCGATATTTTGCATGTATATAAAGGGGCACAGTAACTTGTCACGCTTCTGACTAATATGCAACGGGAGCAGTAACAGTGGCCGTGCAGGATTCTGATATTCACACCCTCCCCTTGGCAAAATGGTTAGACTGAACACAGAGAAAGGTAAGTCAAAAAAGTTTTTTTGTTTTTTCTTTTTTTGTTAGTTTGGGGTTTTTTTTAATCCAGTGTATTCCTTCTGCATACTGATTGGTAGTGGTAGACAGGTAATACTTTTCTCTGGAAAGCAGTAAAAAGGTGTTTCCAAAAATATGCTTTCTATATGAGTAACTTAATTTTTTTTCTTTGTATTGATGCAGGCTTTCATCATTTAGCATTCTTTGCTGATGATCCACTAAATCTGTTAACAGGTTATAAACAGAAGCTATGCTTGGATTAGGAAACACAATCAGATATTATTTCTATGATTAAAAAAAACTGTCAAGAAAATTTTGGAAAGTATATTTGACTCATTTATATGTGATACAAATACAAGCTCAAGTCTAGTTTTACTATAACACATAAAGTAAAAGACCCCAGCAGCACTTCTTTGAGGGTTTTTTTTGTTCGGTTTCTACATTCAGGTATATTTTTCTTGTATGGGTATGTGATACCAGAGATCTCTATCCCCAGTTAAGTAATTCTACTTGAGTTGCCTAATGTGCAAAAGCAGAAGGAGGTATCAAAATTGTTTCTTTGATATATTTTTACACTGTATTCTAGAAATGCAAGTTAAGTTTGTGTTTTGGAAAAAGATGTACCTCTAGTGTTAAGAGTAAAGGCCACTGTTGGTTGAGTCTTCTATTTTAAATATTTTCTTCATAAAATGTAGGTACATCTCCCAAGCCTCAGTAGAGAAGATCGTTACTGACATTGCAGGCTATTGAAAGGAAGAATAGTAGCTGATGTAGTAGCGTATGAGCTCTCTCTTGCGTGGGCCTCAAAACAGGTGGCCTAGTAACATGGAAAAATTATGAAGATCTCCCTGTTAGTGCCTGAATTACAACGTGTTTAATAACCTTCTGTTTATGGAAAATACTCAGACTCTGTATGCTGTGCTTCTATAGTAGACTGCTGTTTTTTAGTCTTTACTGAAGACAGTAGCACTTGCTCAGAAAATTTACTTTTCTGTAGACTGAACTATAGTATTATAAGTTATTGGCCACAGAGTATTGAACTTGTTGGAGCTGCCTCTTTTATATTTATTTTTAAAAGTTACACTGCTAAACAAATGTTGCTTTCTCAAAGGAAGGGTTTTGGTTTTGAACATACAATATAATATTACCACATAAAAAGACTTTATACAAATCTGATTTCATTAAAATTTAAGACATACATCTACTGAAATTTTTCAGTACTTTTAGAAACGGATGAATTCTGAAATGTACTATGCAACATTAAGTAACATTTTGAGAAATGGTATGTGGGCATTCCACACTTTTTATTAACAAAATTCTTCACAACCTGAAGGAGTTCATTTTCAGACAGTATATCAATCAATATGTACATAACCCCCCCCCCTCCCTGAAATCTGGTTTTCTGTTAGTCAAAGTTTTCTCTAGAGTTCCTAGAGGTGTCAATAGGACGGACAAGTAGACATTGAAATAAAACATATCCTCAGAGGAAATTTGAGAAATATCATGATGTTGGAATCATTCAATGCTGCCCACTTGAATTCCTGAATCTCGTAATAGTTCTTTTCCACCATTATCTACACCCCAGTTAGAAGCAGAAGTGTCCATGTTTTCTAAATCTTGCTTTACAGTTATACTTGGCTTTGAAGTTTTCTCATGACATTGGAAGATAGAGCTGAATCAAGAACTGTTTTAAGTTTCCTCCCATGGAAATGTCTGTGCGTACCCTTTGCCTACTGGGATGGCAGTCCTCTTTGGGATGCAGCTGCGTTTCCTCTTTTGCCAACTCTTGGAACAGTGTTAGTGGTGACTTCTTGTAAAATGCCTTGTGAAGCAGGTGAGGTATAATCCAAAGCAAAAAGCAGGTACAATAGTGGATTTCAGAGACCTGTGTTCCTGACAGCAGTTCCCAGATTTCACTGCATCTATTTAATTCACTGAACAGTGCAAAAATTCTATCTATCTGAGCTTCAGAAGTTCATCCAGTCCTCCAGGCTAACATTATAATTCTTTCTGAAATCATACACATTTTCATTTAGACTGTACACAGATTCAAGTTCTGGCCAGTTGATATCCTCGCTGAGGTCCAGCAGTTGGGGGACATTAGCCCTCCCATCCTTCCCACAGTTGTCCTCTTTAAAATAAAACAAATACGAGTTAGTGTATAACATGCTAGTAGGAAGTGGTTGGACATATACTTCTAATAGTTCCATGCAGGAAAAAAAAAAAACTCTAGGTGGTCCACAGTGTTTCAGAAATATTGCACATCTATCACAGAAACAATCAACTACATTTGAAACTTTAACCTGTACAAAACTTCTGTCTCATTAGTTGTAGCTCCATTTGAGTTCTAAAGGTATTGCTTCAACTAGAAATGAAAAATATTACAACTAAATTAGCAACTCCTCTTGCAGGAGTTGAGAATGCCAGACTGTACCTATGAAGGTACTTAATTGTACATATTTTTTCACTAAGAGGGTTGAGACACTTTCTTAAATTCTATAAAAAGAGGAGACTCAGAAGCAGAGGGTAATTGGCAAGTCAAAGGCAGCCCAAGAACCCATACTGTTTTAAGTAAGTAAGTGCCACAGTACCTTTAAATTTGTATTTCACCTTTGGGCTCTGGAAAGTTGAGAATTGACAGTACTACACTAATTGAGATTATCTTCCAGGTTTTAAAGGGTAGTAAAATAAGCAACAAACAAATCTGGGTTTTAGTGTAACATCAGAATCACCCAAAGTCTACAGAATTATGTACAAAGACGTCTCGTTTACGTTCTAAGCTTGTCCGTTGTGCTCACAGCAGGTGAGACTATGGTGGGATGAATAGCAATGAAACATACGCTACTCTCTGCTCTGAAAAAATGATACTTAACCACAGTTTTGTTATTTCTGGCTGGTGTGACAGTTAGGGAGATTCTACAAGTTTAAATTTAGACAACACCAACATAATTACCTCTAATTTTTAATGGTAGTTTCTATTTTTTAATGGCAGTTACCATAATCAGTTTCTTTAAGTGAGACTTTACCTTTGCTTCAGTTTGAAGCTGCCCTGACCTTAATGCTCCCGGATTCCCAGAAGGGTAGCCACTAAGAGATTTTGTACAGCAGTAGTAGTCTATAATAATGGCAGTATCTTATTTCTTGCACAATTTAGAGGACTTCCCACTTAAACATTCCATGAGAATAGCTGATAATGTTAAGAAGGTGCTGCATGCAAAACAGAGATGTTAGGGAAAAACTGGTAAGTAAAAGCTAATGCTTTTCATGAACTACTCCCAACTCACAGCGACTTGGAAGATGATGGTCTCTTCACATCTGGCCACTTTCGACGCTGAAACTGCCTAATTTTCAAGCAGCAAAAGGAGAAAAAAGTTAACCATCACCAAGAAAACCACCAGCACTACAGTCTGAAAGATGGGAAGGGAGAGGAGTTTAGCCTAAATTTTGACTAAATGTATTAAGAATGTGCTGTAACATTGAAATAACAGCTACAGTGTTCCAGAGTAATTGGGATGCAGAGATCTTGCAAATGCAGTTCCATGCAGCTTCTGTTCACTTGATTCCCAACCCCACATTCTTAACTTTCAAGCATGAAGGTGGTATTAAAAATAACTTTTTTTTAATACCTGTATTGCTCGTAGCTTCCATCTTTAAGACCTAGGTAAGGAAAAATTAACAATGTTACTAAGCATTGCCTGCAACAGAATAAGGTAAGGTACAATTTTTAGAAAGACAGACTTAAAATATAAACAGATAACTTGTATTGTCATGATAAGTGTTTGCATACATGTTCATTAGAACTGTTATTTTTTGTATTTAATTCCTTATCTAGCTAAAATAGGTTGTAATTTGGAATAGGTGTCTTTTAAACATTCCTGGAAATGATCTTCAGTGGTGAGTCTAAATGCAAAAACTAGTGGATTTCAAAATGTACATCTCCATGGTGCATGTACATGATGCATAAGACCTAAAATAGTATTTTAGGCTTTGAGGGACTGAGGTAGATAACAACACTTTATTTGGGCATTTGGGGGCTTAAGGAGGCTTCAAGCTCTAAGGGCTGTAAGTCTTCTAAAGTTGTGTTTTTTACATCCCCTTAGTATAATTAAGATGACATAGACCTCAGTTCCAAAAGAAGTTGTAGCTTTCTGTTTGCTGTCTTCATTAAACATAAAAAGATCACAAATATAACCGAGATTCACTGAGTAGACCAAGAGATAATTTATGGGATAGAAAATGACAAAGCTATCTAGAACAAGAATAGAGACCCACTGCTGCTTGGAATTTAAAGCCATAGTTATGAGAGTAACTTTTAGCAGCATAACATAATCTGCTTCCCTCTTCAGAGGTGCTGTTTCATGGTACAGTGACCTTGCGTTAAAACAGATTGGGGAAAAATAATCAGCTTAAAAAATAGTCTCCTTTTGGTAGTTAAGCCAGTTTACCACAAGGCTGCATGGACTGCACTGTCTCCAAAAATAAATGTTTCTAAAAATTGTGCCTTCAGTTAGAATGCTAAAACTAAGCTGATAAACTCGTTGCCCAGAGAGGTTATGCAGTCTCTGTACTTGGAGGTTTTCAAGACCCTGCTGGAAAAAGACCTGAGCAACCTGGCCTGACCCTAGCTTTGAACAGGGGCTTGGACAGATGAACTCCAGAGGTCCCTGCTAACTTGAATTATGCTGTGATTCTATGAACTGTGCTCTGTGTTACTGTATTCTTTCACCCTTTAATCAGTTTTGTCCCTCTCTCATCCCCCCTGCCCCACCACACCCTCACATTACACTTCAGTGTACTACTTACATCATTTTTCCAGAAACTGATACTTAACACACATTGAACAAAACCAGAAAGCTGAACATGCAGCCATCAGCCTCAAGGGGACATTGCTGAAGAACTGATAAAAATTTCCTCTTGGCAAGTAAGAGACCATTTCTTTTGAGGGAGTTTGAGTGTAATGAGAAAGGAAGGCACTTACCCAGATCCATGTTCCTCGTTCTCGGGTTGCATTGTTTATATCCTTTGCAGCTTCTTAGTTCCATGAGTTGGATATGCAGTTGATTGAGAACATCTCTATCTAGCGTATTCACTGCATTAATTAGCTGGCAATAAATAGAGAGTTACGTGCTTGATAACTTTCATATATGGAATACATGTGGTATTTTTCCAACAGGAAAAAAGCCAAAATATGTTTTAAATGATTCAGGACCCATCTACTGTTTGCACCACTACTGCGCTATTTTAATAAATCATCAATAAACAACATTGCTGAGCTACTTACAGACTATAGTTTGTAGTCTTAGGACTCACTCATCTCAGTGGGCAGCCAGGACCTTGAAGGTCCTATCAGTCTTCTCTAAAGCGAGAAATAGGCAACACAGAAAAGATGTTTCCAGAGCAAGGTAAGCTGCCTGGGTGTAGACCACTAGGTTTCTATGTCTGTGACAAAAGTTTTGGAATTATATGGTTCTTGCTCAGGCTGACACTATAGTAGAACAGTACTGTCAGTGACAGCCGCTAACAGTCCCCCATGACAGGAAGAACACAACATATAAAATGTCTAGTTCTGGTCTGCTCATGTTTTTTGTTTTGATATTTCCAGAGCTGTTTTATGATCAAGTACCTGGTATGGATCAGTATTGAGATCAAAATACTCCAAAAACCCAGTAGCAAATTCACAAAACAGGAAGTTGTGGGTCTCGTTGATTGTCCTCAAACACCAGTATGTGTTGTTGTTGGCACTGGTACAGGCACAGAAAGGTCCCACTGCAAATTAAAGTTTAGGTGGCGTGAAGATGCAAGATACACGTTGTGTTGTTAGGCACTGTTAGGTACTGTATCACTTAATCCACAGACATTCACTGTCTTGCTCCTCAGCTCTCAGCAGAGATTGCTTTCTGGCACTAGGTTCTTGTCTGTGCCTATCTAAGCCACAGGACACAGCTCAATCTTTATATACAGGCTGGGCTAGTTGTTTTTCCCTCTTCATCCCCCCTCCCCCCCACGTGGGAAACTGCTAGCTGTAGGTGAGATAATGCACAGAACAGCAGGCACTATTATAACCGATACAGCGTGTGACATAGAAGCGCACGTGCTGTGCTACAGTTAACCATCTAACATGTGCTGGCTTTTATTTACACTCTGTTTTCGTTTAACTCTTCTGCCTTTCTTAGAGTGAAACCCTAATGCCGACTCTGAAAGAGATTATTTAGCATGAGGACGACTGTGTGGCTTTGGCTACACACTAGCGATAACATTACTGCTAGTAACCCAGATCCTAGGCCCTCCTAGCCAGCACCTTGCACCCACCTATTACTTAGTTTAGAGCATCCTTACGTGTCCACAGGGGCGCAGTTTGCCAGTGCTGGTTGTCATGGGTGAAGCAGGTGAGACCTGGCATGCTGCATGTGTCGTTGTTTTTTATTCTCTTCAGCAGTTTGCGCAGTTTCTTCTTTCGCCTCTGTTCTCTAAGCAGCCACAGCCTGTCTTTCTCCTGTAGGGTTTTCCTGCACACATGAAACATTTGGGTCATGTAGACTCTGTTATATTTGTACATACCTAAAAAAAAAAAAAATAAGCAGCTAATAAAATAAGCTGCTTTTATGGAAAGAAATAATTGGTATTTTTTAAATAAATGGCCTCTCTTCCAAATGGCTCTGCAGTTGATCTTTGGCTTCATTTCCTTTCAGTACTATGGAACTGCAAAGAGACTAAGGGGTTTGTCCCTGATGTAACATTTCCCAAACTAGGAACTGGAGTTGCAGAATTTACAAGCTCTGCTTGTAAAAGCTTGGTTCCTTTCCCAGGTGTCTGGTTTCCTTTTAGTACAGGATGACTGAACTATTACTGCCTTGGCTTAGGTCATAACTTATGTGTATGGACCACATGTTTACATCTTTGCATCTTCTCTTTCAAAGCAGCATGCCTTCACTTACTTGAAAGGATGTAGATGAGATCCTCTATGCCTCAGTTTGCTTTTGTGTTTCGAATGGTAACTGGAGAAAAAAAAAAACAGCATTGTTTGTTGGTGAACAACAGAAGGACAGTTGTGCCTGTTCATACCACACTTTGGCACTGGATTTAAAATGGATTTAATCCAGCATCACTTCTCGCTTTGATTTACTCATTCAGGGTGTGTGAGGTCAGGCATTTCTGTACCTTGTTGTGTGCCTGTTGCCTTCGGCGCGTGTGTGCATAGTGTCATCTGGTGGTCTAATACTGTATTACAAACATGCATCTAAAGATGGTTTCAGCTGCAATTCTCTATTTTAGTTATCATTACCTGTTGTTCCCTTATACTAGGCAGATAAAATCAATAGATTTATAATTGTTTTACATAATACTTTCAACTGAATATTTACTGATTTGTTCAGATAACAAGATGACAAGCTTATCCTGGGTTTCCCTTCTAAATGAAATAATTTAAAGTGTTAGTTATGCTTCATAGGTTTTTTTTTCTCCTTTTTTACTAGCTGGAAGTTTCAGGAAAACTGAAACAAGATTCACGGACTTGTCCCAGCAATAATAGCATATATAATACATTCTGAGATCTATGGGATGTAAGAAAATACATACTGTGCTCTAGCTAGATAAGTAAGTCTGCTGATTTAGATCTGTCTCCAGAAACTCTTCTGCTCCCGTTACAAAAGATAACGCTATTCAAGATTTTGCAGATACCTTTCTATATAATTTTCAAAGTTAAAACAAAAATCAAAATAGGCCTAGTCAACAGCAATATTTTTCTGACTCACAATGTTCGCTATACTATTAGCCACACAAATAAGCAAAGACAAATTAAGTTCAATAAATGTTATCTTCTGAAAAGCACATCAGAATTCAGTTAGATGTCAGCCTAAAAGTCTCCTCAAAAAAAAAAAAAAAAAAAGAAATTTAATTATGAAGAGCTGTAGTAAATTTAATCCTTAACCAAGTTAACCAAATTAACCAAGATTATTAAAGAACTTACTTACTTAAATTCAGTCAATTTTTATCCTATACAGACACTGGGTATTTCACTAACTAATCCTGAATGCTAAGTACGGTGCAATTCTGCAAATACTTACTTAAACATGTATGATTCAGATACTTATTTCATTGATTTTGGTGGGACTATTCATATGCATAACATCATGCACAAATTACAAGTACTTCCTATATTTGGTCAGAAAAGGGCAAATTAAACATTCACTAGAAAAAATAACTTCATTTTTTTTACTATATATGTTAAATAAACTCTTGCTAATATTAGTTTTGAAAGCAGTGGATTAAAAGACTATAAATAAAGTTGGGGGGATCTGCCATTCTGCATTATACCGTCTGCATTTCAAGCGGGTTTCCGCTTTGTGCCACGGTTGCACGTATGAGTTGGCATAACCTCAGAGAGTGGTGGTCTCCTCTTTTTTGTGATCTGTTGGTGAAGCTATATTGCAGCCTCCAGATGCGCCACAAGGGCTACACATCTCATGCCTGTACCTAGTGTATGTTGTACCTGTAAGGATTCAAATGTAATGCTCAAAAACTCATCCCATTATACAGTGAGACAGAGAAGTACCATCCATACCCTCTCACAGAGGCTAGTTAGTAAAGCTGCTTGAGCTCAAGACAGTAGCATGACAGTGTTGTGTCTTCAGGTACGTTCTTTCTTGCCATCTCTTTTCGTGATACGTGTACAACCATTGTCACTGTGGCTGCTGTGCTTCCGGTGCCATCTGGCTCACAGCAGCCTCGGGAATTGCTCTATGATCACAGCTGCTCCTGGCTCTTTGAAATAGTTATTTCTGAGCAACTTTCTCAGAGGCAAATTCTGTTTGTGTTATTGTTTGATTCTGACAGATTTTATGATGTGCTTATTTGTTGAGCAAGAGCTTGCTTGCCCCAGAAGGTTTCGGATGTGTTTGAGCCTTCTTTCCATACAATCCATGGGCTGATTTTACAGCTATTTTGCAAATATTTGACTATGTAAGAAACCAACTGTACAAAGACCCTTGATACACAATCACTATTCTGATATTCTCTATTGCATTTAAAATTCACAAATCATCTGCATTAGGAAAAAAAAGATCTGGTACACTGAAGTCAGTGATGGTTACAGAATTAAAGTTACTGTGCAGCAACTGATAAATATCTGCTTTCCTCTCCTAAATATTTAATTTCTGTGACTGCAGGAGGCAATACAATCTGACCTTGAAAAAATGGGATGGGAAGAAATTCTCTTATCTATCTGATCGATCTATTAGTCCACATACTTTACACGCTACTATTAAAAAGCTTCATGTAATACTGCAGCACATTGATAACTTGCCCTTGTGGATGGCAAGTTTTAAGAAAAAAGCCTGGAGCTTAAAATATTAATTGCTGGTATCTAATAGCAGCGTATTCAGCACAAGAGCGTTAACTAGCAAAGTGGCTTAAAAGCCATTTAGACCTACTACATCACCACTTGACACACAAGCAATTAAACTGTTGCCTGACCGAAAAATGGGTCTTGTACCTCTATAGCAGTCCAGCTGTCCCAGACAGTGTTAGCAGATTAAACAACCAGCTCACTAGTCTGTCTCTGTTAGGCAGGAAAATAAGATGGCTAACATTTAGGCAGGTTCTGATCTGTGAAGATATACATCAGCTACAGTTGCATATTACAGTTACTCAGAAGTACACAAGAAATACCTTATCTTGTTGCAATCACATTCTTCAGGTCTCTTCTTCTTCAGATGACCTCTCACCTCCCTCAGGTTTTTTATTTTATTTTGCAAAGTTTCAATCTAAAAAAAAAGTAAAGATACGCATTAAAAAAACAGCATGATTTAGCCTTGTTCTAGCCCTCTCCAACCCCTTCTACTGCTATCAAATGCTTCCTTTTCAGCACCTTCCATGACTCCCACCCCTAGCAAGCATTTTCAGATGATCTGTTTTCACAAACACAAAACACAGGAAATCTCTAGAGGAAACTGCAGCCCAGAGAAAACCTTTTCCTTTTTCTTTCTTTTTCTTTTTTTCTTTTTTTTTGGCGGCACAGTTTACCTGCTTTGATTACTCAAGCAGAAAGCAGAATGTGGTGCTGGGAGAGAGGGAGGGGAGGACATACAGCTTTAGGTAGGCAAACTCTACAGTTCCATGGTGATTTTTCTTCTTGCACAATTCAGGATATATGCAAAGGGAGAAAGGTCCCAAAGGAAACCAAAGCCCTTAAAGTTCAGCCTGTTACAAACCTCAAAAGGGACTCGAGAGAAGGTGTTCTCAAGGCCCCTCTTCAAAAGTAGCAAGTTTCCATCATTTTACATGACTGTCTTTCTTTAGTAACATCTGGCCACATGGGATATGCATTAGCCATTAATTTAATTATGCCCTTCACACTATTTTTAATCCCTATCTCTTCAGTAAATGAAACACCTGCTTTTGTTCAGTCTAGCTTATAGTCAGTCTAGTCCATCTACACTCAAACGCGTATTCCAGGCTTCCACCTTGACTTTCACCACAGTGACTGTAAAGCTAATGGACGTACATGACTGACGAACACAGAACAGAGTTCAAGGGGAAAAAAAAAAAAAAAAAAGGAAAAAAAAGCAGAGACTCTGTGACCCTCAATCAGGAGCACAGAAGGACAGAAGTGAGCACTCTTTTTCTTTGGCACTCCATATAGTCTACATCTGCTGAAGAATAAAAGAGCTGGGACAGCATGGTGATACTGAATATATTTGAGTTCCCTTTTTTAAATGGTAGCAGAGCTAGTTCTAGGAGCTAATGATGCTCACATTTCCTTAGATTTACGTTTTGTATTTGAAAGGTGCTTTTAAGACGTATGTTGTGGGAGCAGCGTTAATAAGATGCGAGACGCAGTTGAAATTTTTCCCTCGTTTGGGACACCTCTAAGTGTCTCTTGCTCATCTTATGGTTTATGTCATTCCTCAGTTTCTTCCAGTTACAGTTCACCCTCCACTCAGCATCTTGTTCTCACAAACCTGTAGTACCTTTATTATCTATGAAATCTCTACTCTGAAACCAGCCAGTGAGCTCAAAGGGTGCCAGTGAAGAACAAAGACACCCAGAGGCGTATGGCCCCACAGACAAACAGCCAGCATGCACCTATCAGGCCACAGGAAACCTATGGCTAAAAACACACACTGCAAATGCATGACTGATAACATCACTGACCTCATGGTCAATATGAAGTTTATGGTCCTTCCAAGCTTGCAGTGACCTGTACAGATCTGTGTCACACTGAACGGTATCATTCTCCAAGATATAGCACCTATCCATGGAAAAAACAAATGTATTTATTTATTACTGTACACACACACACACACACACACACACACACAAACAATCCCACCACTCTAAACAGCTGGTTTCAGTAATACCACTTGAGGACACATGAGAAGCCAGCTTGGAAATGACATGCAGAACTCAAAAAACCACTGTTCATTCAAGAGACTTTTTAAGAGAGTATCCTGTGAGCCAGGAACAATGTTTGGTTTCAAGCTGCCATGGAAATTTTTCAAGAGAAAAATTACGGGGAGAAGGTCCCTATAAAGTAGACCCTGCTGACTGTTTCATTTCTGTATGTAAATTGTTCTGCACAGAGTTCCTGTTTATTCATTAGGCTGCCAACATAAATAATCTCTACTAACTAGCAGGCACTGAAAGCAGCTCAGAAGCAATTTCACTGTGCGTAATTAAGTGATATGGCGGTAAGCAGCATGAGGAAGCATTCTTTACAAGATGTATTAGGATATCACACACACACAAAAAAATGCAGTTTTATACAAAAGGGATAAAATTTTTCAAAAATATCTCCCTGATTTCAGAGGCTAAATACCCTTTGACAATATTAAGTACTTGTGTTTTACTAATTTCTAATGCAATCTAGGCTTTTAAGATTCTTTCAAAAAATTGACTTAAATGCTAACCTGAGAAGTTTATTAAGGGATAGGAAATACCATGTAGTTATTTTTGAGTTCTTGTTTAAGTTTAAGCTGAGTTTTTTCAACATTCCTCTATTTATTTATATGCAATAATGAATTCTCTGATAAATAAGGAATATTTATTTATTCCTTTATTTTCTGTAAACCACCTCACACATGAATGTTGTCCCATTGCTATCTTTTCCACAAGCGTTCCTGGGGACTCCTCACGAATTATGTACAACCCTCCTGGCATGAAGGGGTCATCTTCCCCAGTACTTTCTACCCATCCTGTAGGATTGGTGTCCCATTCGGACTGACTATCCGGTAGGATAGGAATCCCATTTATATGGGATTCACCCAATAGAGTAAATAAGGCAGCAAAATCAATTTGTCTTGCTCCAGGAGAAAAGCACACAGTGGTTTATGGGTCCTGAACATACACGACACCTGAGGAAGGAGACGTAGTTCTGCTCGTATCAGCCTAGCTATGTTTCCCCATGTTACTGAGTCTCTAACCCTGAAACAGAAGTGGAAACCACAGATTTCAACAGCAGCTGACTGGCTGATGCATGCTTATGTGAGCTAGTCATTAAACCATTTAATGCACATAATCAATGATGATTGATGGATTTCCTGATAATCCACGAGCTGAAATGGTGACTAAACTAATGAAATATATTTGCAGTTATATCATCCGCCCCTAGACTCACACGCTGAAGAACAGACTTTTTAGCTATTAGAGTGTCTTCACAGCCCAGAGAAATCCTTCATCTCCCTCACAAGTGTTCGATTTCCTAGTGCTCCCAGTCCATCCAGCATCATCCATGATAAAGAATTTCCTTTCCTAACACTGGCTACTAACTCTGAGATGCTGCTTCTTCCTTTAGGACTGATTTTGTTTTTGAAATACGTAACAGTAAGTGATGTGAAACTAGGTCATACTCCACTTAGCATCTTTGACCTTCAGATAGGCTAGGTGACCAGGACATACTGAGATTTCCAAGGGTAGAGCCTGTTCCAGATTTTAGACAAGATTACACAACTACCGCAAACAGTTTTGTGTGTCCTCACTGGAAATACGCACTGATCAATGACTACCGTTTACAAAGTGGCATATAAAAACATTGCTGCTGTTCTTCAATAGCTTCATGCCCCACTACATGTGATGACAAGATTAAAACAAAACCGAAAAGTGTGGTACAGTTGAAAATTAGAATTTTAGTGAAATCAAACTGGGTATCCAAAAGGGACCCATATGGAGGGATCTAAACGATAAGCTTATCAAAAGTAACACACACATTTTTGTAAAGCAGCAATTCAAGCAGCTCAGGCCTATAGACACTTACCACGTGTACTCACCTGTGAGTCACTTTTATTAGGTTGGGGGCTGTATACTCTGCAATGCCACCAGTGCCACTGTATTCCCCCATGTCTCTATCTTCCTCTTCACGAGCAATATCCCTCTGTATCTTGTGTCTTTTGGTGATGTTCCTTGGTAGGACTGGTTGGTATCCATCCTCTAGCCCGAAGTTGTAAACCTCTCCATCCAACTCAACAGACACAGAACGGATAGAGCGATTCCGGACATAGCTTGGTTTGTACTCTGCATGGAAAAGGCAGAGAAAAGTGCAAGGGAGTGAGAAGCAGGATGTTAGAATTTGGTCATTTTTGTCGTTCTTGGAAAATACAGCCTATATCGTGGCATTTGGAATTAACTGAATAAGAAAGTGTTTGTTGCAGCTGTCCTCAGAGCTGCGGCCTCATTACCTTCTGCAAGGACAGACAGTACCTTAAAACATGAGAGAGAGGGGCTGATATAATCCAAATGCAGCGAGATAGCAGGGGGGAAAGAAAACTTATATAGTATCACTTTGAGGGTAAACAGTTCTTTCAAAGAAATTCTGCTTTTCCCCCCAAAGTCACCAGGTGGCAGTAAGATCTTAAAAACTAAACCTGACAGTTACAGACAGCAGTGTACTAGGTCATCCTTCCAGGCTAGATGGCTAATGCTTGCTGTTGTCTAGTGACAGCTGCTCCCATGGTAAGACACCTGCAACTCTTCCCAAGATTTTTGCCATGTTTCAACAGGAGGTATTCCGTACGTTCAGCCTGACACTTTTCTCAATTCTGTGCTCTTCCTTCATGGTAAGATGGTTTATTCTATGGAGAGGAGGTAATATCCATTTCTTTTCTCTGCAATATTTTTTCTGATACGCAGACTAGACAGCGGGTTTCTGTACAAAGCACCACCCTCCAGTGCTATGCAGGCCCTCAGGCTTTGCCTCTGCATTTGCAGTCCAAAGTCAAAATAAAACATTTGCTACCCATTATCACTACACAGTCTGAGATGTGATTTTTTTTTTTTTTTAAAAAAAAACCATTGCTGCTTTCCAAAGTTCTCGGTCCCAGCATAAATCCCCAAAGTTCCTTTTATGCTTGTTCTGGAACTGCAAGAATATACCTCAATTACAGACTCTAAAGCATTATCTTAACTTCCCTAATGTGGGATAGGGGCCACCTCTCTGTCAACAGGTGCTCAGAGTCGCACGTCACCTTTAGCAGGCCATCCCGTTCCTTGAGGAAAAAAGTGCAACCGGACAAACTACAGCAGCAGAGCGCCGCTTTCTCCACCTGCGCAGTGCTCGGTTCTTTTGCTCCCTCTATGTGGTTTGGAACCACCTCTGACACTACTGGAAAAAAGCAGGTCTCTTGGCTCCTGTGGTCACCTCTCCTTTGCACAGAGCTGAAACAGCAAACTGCACTAGAATGGGATTGATCTGCAATCCGCAAGAAGAAAAAATGCCATCACTGAGCCAAATGAGCAGACCAATCTTTCTTGCAATTCCAAGCTCCATAAAACAGCCAACTTTCTCTACGGGATAATCTCCACAGCAAAACAAGCAGAGAAAAAAAGGGAGGCAGAGTACAGCCAACACTGACAAAAGAAATGCTTCGGCATTGACACGGACTGACTTTTTTCAAGAACTCTTATATGAATTCCAAATGGATCACAGTCGCAAAAGCCATTTTGAAGATTTTGAGAAGAGAAACAAACATCTCTTCCCGCCTGAAACTGGTCTCTGCACTGAATTCTTGTCAGCACCACACACACAAAGCAGAATACCAGCTGGATCATCTGGCTCAACACATTTTCCACCTGTGGCTTGAAGTTTATTGCTGATATTAAGCCAGGTGAGTCACAGCTGAAGGGGAAAAAAGAAACACACACACACACACACACACACACACACACACACACACACACACACACACACACACACACACACACACACACACACACAGCCTCAAACCTTTAAAAAGCTTATTTCAGGCACCCATTCAGGAAATGCTTGAATAAATGAGAAGGAAACGGAATCTTTTCTGAAGTTCCAAAAAGCTACACCCTAGCAATTATATTCAAAGTGTAAATTCCTATTTCTTTAATTGTTCCCTCATTTCATCTTGTTAAGCCCAGTCAACTAACAATTTACCTTGCTTCCAATTCTAATATGTCAATCCAGCTCAGCAAGTAGCTACAGGGAACTGCAGCCCACTCGTGCCGCTGCAGAATGAGAGCCCAGGAGAGTTGCTTCCCCCTTGTAGCCAATCCTAATCCAATCTGATAAGGAACAAATTGGTCTGGAGTGGGACAGCTCATGAAACTTCTTGTATCGCATTAGCACAAAGCACTACCCACAGAGCTGTGATTAGTGCCAAACTATCATTTTCAAACGAAATGGTTTAAATTTTTAATAAGATCAATATTCACCTGTGCTCTCCCACCTGCAAGGTGCATTGAAAGCATAACTTCCATAATTACTTTATTCTTCCCTAAGGTTAAACTTTGCTCTCCAGGTCATTTGCCTGCACGCATAACCTATACACAAAGTAGATCCAGGGCTACTAAACATTTGGCTCAAAATACCTATACTCCCCTTTTCAAATTACCAAATTCTAGCTTTGGAAAGTTCTGTAAGTCCCTACACTACTTTCTCTGGTCTTTCAAAAGCCACCTATTTTAGAGATGGTACTGCTAAAACATTATATCCTCAAAACTGAATCTGGAAGTGGAGTCTGGAAGTGGAGCAATTTAAGCCTAACGAGACTGATCACTTTTCCGTGCCATAGTCATCTTGCTTTGTCTTCCTGAATCACTTGGCAAGCTTGTTGTCTTTGGAGCCTGGAAGGAAGTATACAGTTCTGGCCCAGATTTCCCCAGGCAGTCTAGAGACTCACACCCACTAGATTTTGTAGAGCTGTTTTCTGGTAGCATCTCAGGTTTCTGCACTGGAGAGTGAAAGCATGAATTCCAGTATCTGAAACTATTATTCAATTGAATAAAGTGATGTAATGCTTTATTATAAAACCATAAAATTCATATCTGACTTGTCCAGCCTTCACAGTTTATACTTAACTCTTCTCACATCCTAAACACTCAAGCCTTATTACTTATTTTGCAGCTGCCAAATTCATGATTAAACACTGAGATCATTCAGAAATGATAGTTCTCTCAGGGATAACTGAGAAGACCGTAACCAACTGCAACTGCGGCACAGCAATTTCCATAAAGCAAAAGCATGACTGCCCAGCAACAGCATTAGCAGAAGACAGAGGACTCTTGGTCTTCCCCATTGCCACTTACTCTGTGTAGGTGGTTTGGATCCTCCAGCACCATAAACGACATGGAATAAGCAGAATAAGGCAGTAAGCAAGGAATCTGCTGCTAAACGTGTGCTGCAAGGGAAAAATCCCCCACTAACCTTATGAACACCGACCTCAGATTTCCAGAATTTAGTAGAGAAGCAGCACCTTTTTAAACACCACCAAAGGAAAATTAGGCACTTCACAGTTGATTTTTTGAAGATATGTGAAGTGTCTAGAAATATGGATAGATGTTTAGAGATAATTTTTCTTAAGCATTATACACACAGAGACTTCAGAAATCTTATTTTGAATCTATGACCTTAGATATTTTAAGGAGAAAAAGAAATCTTCTGAAATCCAGTTTCCTACAACTGCTATTAAAAATTTTACTTCATTCCCTTTAAAGTAATTGACATTCAGGTATTTTGCACAACAAATTAAGTCAGGTCTTAAAACAGAGAATTTTGCTACAACATTGAGACTAGCTCAAAAGAAAAACAACATGAAAATTGGAGTAAAAATGTACCAGTCCCTTTTTACAGACTTGTTTACAGACCTACATGGCCCATCATTTCTCTGCGTGCAGCTAAGTAATTCCTTTAATCATATGCACTTGCTCATCACAGTAGGCAAAGATCAAATTCACAGCAAGAAAACATAACAGACCACAACACAACCCACCACTGCGTTTAAACTTCCCTCCTATTTCAAAGCTTTGCTTCATTTTTCTTACAAAAAACAAAAGCACACCGAAGAGGATAGAGAAATGCAAATATTGTAAAACATTCCTGACACCCAAAAGCAGATATACCAAATATTAATGCTTTTGTGTTTCTAGCACGTGAAAGCCTTGCAGGTGGGTTGTGCGTTTGTACGTGTCCCAGATAGTATTTTTCAGAGCATGACTGTTTGCTACTGAACTTAATCAATTTAGAAAATATTCTTGGTTGCTAAATGCACCAGTGCACCTGACCAGGCATCTGGGCCATGCCTACATTAGAAAACAGTTTGTTTTTCAAAACATGTGGTGCTCAGGCCCCTCTATCTAAAATTTATGTGGCCTGTGGCAGAGTGGTGACTTTGAACTGCATTTGGTCTGGTCCCTTTGGCCATACATTCTCACCATGCATGAGCGGTTTGAATCTTTCCAAAAGACTCATCCTCATCCCCCACTGGGGACGGAACACACTTGATGCACTGCAGCAGCACAGCTTCCAACTGAGTTTCCTGCAAGTGACTGTAGATTAAAACTCAGCAAAATTGCTCTGCAAATGCATCTCTGCTGCACATGGGAAAAGCGAATGATCCAGAGATTCCCTTCAAAACCACACTATTGCTATGAACCAAAGCATTAATGTACCCAGGGCCTATTCTAGTCTGAAACTTTAATTTTCTGTTTACTTCTTGTTTAACCTGACAAAAAGCATTTGCTGGCATTCACATAGGGCTGTCACACGATGCCATGCATTCATTGGATTTTGAGTACCAAAACCGCAAGGAATCCCTCAGATCTGTGCAACCCAGCACAGACTACACTTCATCTCCCACTCCAGGACTCCGGAAACAGGACACAGAATACCCCCACACAACATCAAAATCCAGGTCGCTTTCTATTACCATTTGCAGAACATTAACTGCATGGGCAGCCAGGCAAGGCTCTCTTCTGACAATCTGCAATCTAACGAGCCAGATTTCTAGGCAGGCTGTTTATAAAAATCCCTGGTATGGTACCTTGACTCGTATTGTTTTATGCTCATGTCCTTTCACTGTTTGATTTATTAGGTAAGTCAATGTGAAAGAATAGCCAACACCAAACCAGTCTGCATCAACAGGTCTAAGCTAAGCTCTTCCACAGTACACCACACCCTAGATGTGGGCAAAGGAAAAAATGAAGCATTTGTAGTCAATTATTTTACTCAAGACACAAGCAATGGGAACATGACTGCCAAGATCCTTATCTTATGCTGCTTAAGTTTATGCCTTGTGGTTCAAGGAGGCACAGCGAGCTGAAGGGAACAGTACAAACCCTGCCTCTTCTGAGCAGAGCCCTGGGGAAAAGATGTTCTGATCCAGCTGCAGATGGTATCTTTGCAACCTTCACTTCTTTGCCTCAACCTCCTTCATACATAAGCTAAAGGTAATTATACATTTAATCACCTCCTCTGGATGTTGTGAAAATTAATGTTTAGGAAGCACATCGCAGATGAAAAGTACTTAAAGAAGTGTTAAGTATTATTAGATAGCATTATGTTGCCCTCATTTAAATCATTTTCTTTTTCACATTTAAGTGCCTTCCATCTACTACTGTTATTTGACTCTCCATAACTGAACTTTCTTTTCTGTGACTTATTAAAAAAAGAAGTTAATTGAACTGCAACCTCTAGTGTTATTTAAAGATTGTCTGCTGTGCCACATATGTAAACAGCAAGTATAGTTGAGTAATTTCATCCTGGAACCAATAATTTTTTTTCAACTAAAAATTAGCTTAGTAGGTACTAATCCACTTGCGAGGCAAATATAATGGGAGAAAATCAATTTAAACTCTCTGTTTGAAGCTTGTGCCAGGTCATTATAGAGAAAGACTAATCTGCTAAATAATTAAGGCTCTGCATTTGTGGAGTGAGACGAAAGAAACATTACAAGTGAATAATAATTCTGTGCTGCCATTTGCCTCTTTAATCTATAATTAGACTATGTACTTCAAATATAGACGTTAGCCTACGGTTTAAAACAGAGCCAGTGGAAAGGGCTTTCTGAAAAAGCACCTGTTCTGTGCCAAGAAAACGAGAAACAGACTCATCCCCTTTGGATGTGATCTCTGGTTAAAAGTCAGCCTTGGCTCTGCTGACTGAGCATAAGGAAAAGATGTTAGAAGCAAGCAGCTTCTGTAACAAAGTGCACGCATTCTTATTAAAAATAAATTACTGCAGTAACGGCCTGAAGCACTGCAGTAGGTACTGAAAATTTGAGTACTTGCTATAAAACACTGTTCATGTTTCATGGCCTACGTAAGGATGTGCTACTTGCCACTTCAGTGTGTGTAAGGCAATTAAAAGAAATAAATATATGGCCCTATTTTCAAATAAAACATTGCTCTTCCTACAAACTGAGGATATTTTCAAGTCTCATTGTCCAGTATGAGATACCCATGAGATACCCAGCTTCATATTTAGATGAAGACCAGGCTATTTATTATGCAATGACATCTGTAGGTGTTCAATGTCCGTGAAAATCGGGACAATTATGGGTGCTTGAGAACAAACTCATAACAGTTTTCTAAGGCAGAAACAGAAGACATAGTGAGTTCACTTACTCTTCTTGGGGAAGAGTTTCTTCCTCCGTCCGACATGGCTCAGCTTATATTCATTCTCTTCACAATTGCAGTCTTCGCTGTTCCTGTTGTAATACTTGGGCAAAAGGTTTGAGGTGCCTTTGCTGGTGCTTGCAGCTGCCAAATTTGCCATTCCCTTGCACTTGTGCAGCTTGAGCTTTCCGCTCGCATCTTCCACACACTGCCACTTCTGGAAGAAACATTTGATCAGTAAAACTCTCCCTCAGATTCTGTGTTGTCTAATGGCCAGCTTCTGCGATCTAGCAGCGATTCTTCATTACAGTAAGCTGGAGCTTACCTATTGCCTACTACCAAAACTAATTTCTTATAATGTTCCGTTCTCAGACAAAACAGGAACTCTCTGGAACACTCTTGCATTTGTTTCTAGGAGGCAGAACAATGGGAATTGCTTAACAAAATCTATTTATAAATAGAATCTAATTTATATTTATATCTATATTTATAAATATAATCTATTTAATAAAATCTGCTAAAAACATGAAGGTGACAAGTCCCAGAAGAGAGACTTCTAGCATGAACAAAGAAACTTCAAGACTCATCCACAGGTCTGAGATCTCTGTTTACAAACAGATGTGTTTGCCAGGCTGGCAGGAATCTATGCCACTGTCACACCATTGCCACTGTCATACTACTACTGCCTTAAATAGAGCCACTACCATTCCATTAAAACAGAACCAGGCCTGCACGTAATCTCTGCCCTATCACCTGCACTATAAAAAGGGAAGCAACTTTCCTGAGGAATCTCCTTTTCTTTCCTAGTTTACGTGCTTGATGGTGGGATGAATTTATTCAAGCTGTAGATTCCTTTTTTTTTGGTGATCAGCTGAGCTGAGCTGCTTATCGAGACACCTGCCGCCGGTGGAAAGGGACAGGCAGCAGCTGGGTACAATTCATTTCATCTTAAAGCAGACATAACAGAGATGAGATAAGGACTGCCCTACAGAAGTGCCTGTTTCTCTTCTTTGACCTTCAAAAGGTGTAGGTGACTGGATCAGCTATGGATGTCTGTAGTTAGATGGGATTAGTTCCATCTGGAGAGGTTCTTTCAGTAGCCTTTCCCATTCAACATACTTGGGCTCGATTCAGTTTAATGGGGAACTGAATGGGATGCCTGAAAATGATAACCCCTCTCTCTTTCTCTCAGACTACAGAAAATCTCATCTCTAATCTCCAATTCCTTCTGTTACCTATAGCCTGAAGTCACTGGCTTATAGTCCCCTTTCTGCTACTGTCAGAGCTGTGTTCAAGTGCAAGGGGGCTTCAGCTGCCTTCAGTTTGGCACAAAAGCATTTAGCCACTTCCCAGATGCACCACAAAATAATTTTACGTACTCTTTTAAATTTACCAACACACTACTAGCTACTAAACAAGGCTTTGGGATACACTAACAAAAATCACAGTAGTTGTTACTGCCTTAAATAGACTCATTTGGAAACACTTCAGCTTTTTGCTGAGTCTTGAGGAGTTCCTCCTTTTCCCTATCACTGAATCCTAGATCTGTGGCTCCAGGACTCACTGGGGTAGCAACAATTTTCCAAATAAAAGAACAGACAGAAAAACAGCAACAGCTCTCAAGTGAGATGACATTTTACAGCCAGCCTGGCACTCTGTGAGGAAGAGTCAGTCGCTTCCTCCCACAGAGAGGTGCTCCCAGGCTTGGGGTTTATCGTGTGTTTACTCATTTCCTTAGAGAACTGGATGCCAGGTCTCCTGAGCTATAATTATTTCACAGATGCAGATAGCATGCCCAATCTTCTTTATGATCCATGCCTTGCACTCATGTAGATAAACCTGGCTAAACTTTCAGCACAAGAAATCGTAAGTCACCAACAATCAGGCATTTAAAAGCTACAGCACTGCAAGACTGTCTTCATCTTGCAGACATTCTCCTAGAAAGGGCATAAAACAAAAAAGTCTTTGAAGAACAAATTGCTAAGTCTTTTTTTTTTTTTTTTTGTCTAACATGGATTGATGCCGTCTGCAGTTTGAAGTAAAAGTTATTTTACTAAAATGTTAAATGTGTCTTTTGCAACAAAAAAAGCTGTAAAAATGTTTGTTGCTGTTTCCTATTTTGATTCATATGAATCTTTTTTTTTTTGGAAAATAAATGAACAAATTGCATTTTCTGCTCAGCAGAGCTCTCTGCTGTAGATATCCGATAATGAAGGCCTTTCCAACAGATTCAACACAGATAAAGTTAAATGCCATGATGAAAACTACTGTAAATAAATGCCCTGATGTATGGCCTAAAATATTCATTCTCCATTTCTTTCATCTCCTGTCAAAAGAGCAAATGAGGCTCATTTTAACCTTCCAGGTGAACTGGAAGAATTCCTTTAATTTTTGGTGCAGTTTATTGCAGCTGTATGCTAAAGTGAAAATATCTTAAAGGCTTTGCTGGAAGGGCATGGGGTATACATTAACAGGCCTACAGCCAAATGAATGCAATGCAGAACTATGCAAAGCACTTCAGAAGCAAACTTTGAATACACACGTCAAAAAGAGAGTCTCAAGCTCTTACTTTTCCTCAAAATAGATACAGGCATATGTGAAAATGTGTCTGGGATCCCACAACTTACCTTGTTTACTTGTAAGTACAAACACAAATTTGGTAGGTCAACATCATGGCTGTATGTATAATATGTAGTCATTCCCACAGGATGCTTTCAAAGATAGGGAAAAGGGCAGTGATAGAAATGGGATTGTGAAAATCCCTACTTGACTTCAGGAAGCTTTAACCATTGTGAATTCTGGCATTTTAAATTTGTATCTAGTGCACAACATAACATCATGCAAAAACCTGCGTCAACCCCTAGAAGCAACTAAAGTATTTTATAAGAGGGAAATTTAAATAATTAAGTCTCTATATAAAGAACTCTAAGTGCCTCAGAGATACTTTGGCTCACAGTCACAAATGATAACCATCCAGTCGCAAAATATAATTACATATAAATAGTGGATTAGCTCAGCTAGCCAAGAAAGCAAAGTGCCCTTAGTTCACCACTTGCCCCCAACTTTTCAAGTCATTAGCCCAAAAGATATGTTCCTGATTTAGATTCTGTAGCTCGCAATATCTCACACAAGCTAAGTCCTGAAAGGAAGGGCAGCTGTAACACAGATTAGAGATGAGTGGAAAACACAGGCTCTCCCACAGTACTTATCCCAGCTCATGTCAAAACTCCACAGGAAGAACCTTTCTTTCTTCCTGTGCTGCCTTACAGAACAGCTACTCAAGTCATCAGATAAATGCCTTTTGCAACACATTCTGAAGTCAATGGAGCTCACGTTGTGCAAAACTTTCCAGACACCTCATTTCATCATTAATGCTGTTCTAGCTGGAGATTTCCCACCACCTTCAGGCAAGCAGTGCCAAGGTAGTGGCTGTGCTGGTGCTTTCTGCCATCTATTGCATTGGGCTTGTTCTAACACTTCCACTACCTCCTCTACCTGACCTCCCACTGCAAAACACGCTACTCTCAGTTATTCTTGGGCAATTCAGAAGAGCCTGGCCTATATTTAGTGGAGAAATTAGTTCTACTTAACAGAAATCTGGTTCAAACACACACTGTGAAGTTAAAGAGAAGATATATTTCCCCCACCTGCTACATGTATCCACAATAGCAAATTAGGACTTCAGTATCAATGTAACATGAATCTAACAGCAGTAGGTATATACCAAATAGATGCCCTGCTTCTCTCTAGTAATACTAAACTATTAACCTTGAACATGCAAATGACTCCCTAATGGAAAAAGACATGTTGTATTTTCGTGTGTGTGTCAGAAAACCATCATTTCTCTAACAACCTCCATCACCATCAATTGGTTTTGCATTATTGTGCATCAGAGCCTTCTTGCCACTACAGCAATTACAGATGTTAATTCAAAGTCACTACTTGAGGCCCAATGAGAAATAAACAGCCATGATCTTCCCAGCAGGATTTTTCATGCAGTTCACTCATTTCCTCAGTGAATCTCTCTCAATCAACATTATTTTCCTTGGGGGAAAAAGGGCTAATCACAAAAGTTCTGCTAAGAGAAGATAAAATATATAGATTTCAGGGCTGAGCCCTAAATCATCACATCGTGTCTCATCAGCTCCTCTTTCTGTTAAGGAAAAGAGATACCATTCTCTCTTACAGAGAAGTGAAAAGTGAAACTGTCTGATCTAGCATGACACCCTCCCTAACGGTTTTAGGAATACAGGCTCTAGGATTGAAAGGCACCCCATTCTTGCTGCCACATTGAATGGCAATCTCAAACTGCTGTAATGGCTAGAGATACTGTAACTTCCAGTCCAAATTTATTTTTGAGTAGTAGGGCCACATTTTTTCCTTGTATGAAAAAATACGCCTTCTTTAGCTTTTCTTGTCTGCTGTGGTTTGCTCCTTGTATTTTCTGGGCTAATCAGGATCATACAGCAAAATCCGCAGAGACACAGAAGCCCCTCCTCTACGAGAGGTAAATCTACAGCTTTGCTGGCAGCTTGTCCTACTGCTCAGATGTTACAGGTTTCAGGAAACAGTCAACCTGAATTTCTCCTCGTCTGTCTCATACGCACTACTACTTCTCTGTTCTTGCTGACTGAAAATAATTGGCTCCTGTCTTCTGTATAGTATCTCTTAGATTCATGCAGACAGATGTCTCTCTCCTCAGCTATTTTTTTTTAATAGACTGAACGTGCCCAGTTCCTTAGCTCATCCTCACAAGGCTTATTTTCTTAATCTTTTATCATTTTGGGGTTTTCTCCTCTGCACCTTCCTCCAGTTTATCCATCAACAAAGGATGAATCTAATTTCCCCTATTTCGTGTCATTAGTACATAAATAGTGCTTTCTGTTTTGGATTTTTTTTTCCATTCCAACTGGACTCCATACCAGCTCGCCATTTTTGCAGAATCTGATCTCTGTGCTCTCAGTTCACGTTCAGTCGTCAAGCGTTACGTATCACTCAAACCTTAAAATTAGAAGAGGAATTTAGAGGAAATTTGGGGACTCTATAATGTCAGAGTGCCTGCTGAAGCAAGACAGGTAGATCAATTGGCTAGCGTGCAAATGAAATTTAGCTAAATATCTGTTTTGAAGCATTATAATTAATTTATTATTTTTTATATATATATATATAAAAATATATAAATAAAAAATATATATTATATATATATAATATATATATATATATATAAAAAATAATATACATATATAAAATTGTATCATGGTATCAAATGGTCCCACCTGCTGTATCAGGTACTGCAGAAGCTAAAAAGTGAAGGCCAGGAATTGGACTAGTGGAGATGGAAGAGGCAGAAGCACTGAAAGAGGAACAGATTTGTCTGAGATCTCAAACAAAGCCTGGAACAGTTCTGAGACTTGTGTTTCGAGCTAACCTATGCTGCTACTCATGTCAGGATATTTTAAGCAGTTGTTTTTTAGTCAATGTGAGTATTGACTTTGGCAAGGTAAACACAACATCCGTTACTGTATTGACAGGGAGTTAAAAAAAAAAATTCCGTTAACAAGAAATGCAAATTTCTTGGCTTTGTGAAGCAACAGTGAGCAAAAAATCCATAAAAGCAAAGCAGCCTCTGGATATCATTATAGGTTATTTCTGGCTGAAAGAGGAAAACAGTGTTGTTAATTATAATTTTTGATAAAGAATACAATCCTTGAATAACAGTCCTTAATAAATCACTGTGATTTTAATTTTCGTGGTTAGTTGCCTCCTAATGTTATCAGTTAGAAGGCTGATAAAATTTTTTATGTACGAAGTTATCCACAAGTCATTTCTTGTTGTAATCTCAAATTAAGAACTGGATCTCAAAAGTTGCTGAGCATGTGCAACTTGCACTGGAATTCAGGAAGTCCAAAGATTCACCTAATGAGTTATTAAAGTTATCTGGATTCTAGCTGGTTGGATATGCTTCACTGTTATCAAAAAGTCCTAAATTCCTTAGTAACCTCAGGATATCTCTGCTAGCTACAGCAGAACTGGAAAACCACATGAGAGAGAAATCTAAAACTTTCTTCCTTGTTGTTAAAGAAATTCCTTATAAACTCTGAGTTAGCTTCCCAGGTCTAACTAGTATAAGTACAAGCTACAGGGCCCTCAGGAAAAGAAGAAAATGTAAACTATTTTCTCTACTGCTCTGCCCTTGGCATTAGACACTGGCTAATGATAATTATGGTGGCAGGAATATGATCTAGGGAAACCATTTAGAAACTGCTGTAAGAAAGCACATATTAGTCACCACGATTTTCATCTCTGCTATGCCATGCTATGTTGGAGAATTTGGGGGATCAAGGGAGTAAGTGGCGTACTTTTATTTATGATATCTTCAAACCACATGGTCTTTCCTTACAAAAAGGAAATACCCCTTCATGATCCTGACTGTACAGCACAAAGTAACCAGGGAAGGTTGTATAATCAAACTTTCACTTCCAGAACATCTGCAGGAAACATAGCACAAACTTTTGCATTTTGAATTTTCTGGGGGAGAAACAGTCATAAGAAATAAGCTTTTTAATGCTATGTAATAAAAAATTCTACCTGTATTACATTTGCATGCAAGTAGAGCCTTGAAAAGAAAAGAGTTTGAAAAGGAAATAATGTAAATTTAGGCAGCTATTTTTCTCTGCAAATTAGAAATATTATTGTACTATACCCAGTCCTATTAAAGACAAAAATCATATTTTTTAAATGTACAGCACAGACTCCCTATAGCAATCAGCAGTGCTGCAGGTATCACATATTTAGCAAATATGCATAAAGTTGGCAAATGACTTAGAGAGAGATTTTGTGCAGCTGTTGTTATGATACTGAGGAGTTGCTGGGAATACTCTCTAGAGCACTGCTGGTATCATAAGTGGCTTCCACAAAAGCAAATGCAGGCCGCCAGATGAAAGTGGGTCAGCTCCCACTTACTAGCCAGTTTAGAATGAAAGGCCGAGCTATACTGAAGAGAAAGAATTTGTGTGCAAGCCATTAGGTACCAGGATAAATGTTTTTTACTTCATCTAGGAAGAAAGAGCTCATCTCTTTTAAATCCTTGAATACAAATGACGAGCTGCTCTTTCATCTGAGGCTACAGTCACCCTTTGTTGGATGCAAAATACTAACACAGCCTAAACCCTACTAACTGAGGAAGAAAATACGGCAACACACATTCCCATTGCACTCTAAAGCATTTACATACATTATGTTGCCAAAAAAATCCCACATAATGGGCTATGAAACAAGGTTTTAAAAAGCGTGAATAACCTCATCTCCATGATCCTCGTGCTCTCTTATCAAAATGATTATAGGTCAAGGAGGGTGACAGAGATTTGCGTTTTGTGGTGATGGAATAGTATTCATACTTGCATACTCACAAGGGGAATTTCAAGTTCTCCATCTCACTTTCATAGCTTTCTTTACATCTCCTCTCCTCAAAACTCTGTCCTTGTCTCTCCTCATTCACTCCCTTCCTGAGTCTTTGTCCTCCATTTGTGCTTCTCTTGTCTTCCTGCTCACACTTCGCATTCTCTGGCACTTCTCAGACTACTCTGTGCATGGAGTAGCAGCTTCCCCAAAACTTATTTGGGTCAACAGAGAGACTCCTAATGAATTTAGCAAGTTTTCACTAAGTCCTGACCCTGACTTCTCTTCATTTTTATACCAGAATGGGAAAATTCATCTCTTGCTCCAAACACTCCAGATACTCTTAAATGCACAATAATCAAGTGACTGTAGGGTCAGACAACATCTGCAAAGCAACCTAAAATCTGTACAATGTAAATGCCCCCAAGACAGTGGTATGTTTCTCATTTGGGCACATTCTACTTCCTATGCAGAACTGTGAACAACATTAGCAAACTGACAACAACCACTTGTCATTTGAGATGTTTTTGCTTCACTCTGAAAAGACTTTTGGGTGCACCCATATTTAGGGACAATCTATCCTCAGATAAGCGCATTCATTTCCCACTGTTCCTGCTGTCTAGACAGAGAATGAGGACATATTCTCTGGAGTAGGGGTTAGATGGATTGAGATTCCCTTGAGAGCCCTTCCTAGACTCTAATTGACATGATTGTTAGGCAATTTTTCCTGATGTCCAACTTAAATTTCTTTTTTGCTCAATTTCATCCTATCACTTCCAATTACATTTGACCGAACTGTTCAAAACAATTCTTCTCCTCCCAGTCTCCTCACAATGAGGATGCAGCACACACATTTCTTATTAGCACACCTTCACTTGAAATTTACTGGCAATTCTAAGAACAGAGTTGACATTTTTTCCCCTCTTCTTACATATGTCAAAGACATTTTATTTTCCCCAGAAGAAAATATAAGCCTGTGCATGTGTGCAGACAATACAGGGATGTCTCCCTCTTTTCCATAACTGAGACATGTGGTAATTATAGCAAGAAAGGCTGAATGTGGCTAAGCTACCTTATGTAAAAAGACAGTTTCAGTTCCAGAGACTTCTTGGAAAGTCTCATTTCCCCTCTGTCCTTACAATAATGTTTAAAATAATTGGGAGGAAAACGACCAAAGGAAGAAGCTGAAACATTCCTCAAAGGGAAAACACTGGTGAAAAAAGAAAAGTCTTATTTCTCCAAACTACTTACTGGATGATATTGTAGCAGAAGCAATGACTTTCCCCCTGCTTTTTCAAAGAATGTGGCAAATTTAAAAAAACAATGACTTGTTCACACCCATCTAAAACTTCAGCTCCAGACATCTGATGACAATAAACTACTGCCCAAAAGTTAGTAGTTCTTTAACTTCAGTATTTTCAAGAAAAAAAGGACATTATGATCACTTTGTCCACTAAGTAAGACAAAGAAGCATAGGAAGAAAAGAGCAGCTGGAAAATGTTCGTGTGTATCAACTGCATCCAAACACTTAAGGAACAACAGACTCATTTCACAGGTGCACTGAGTTACATGATCTGTATAGCCAGAAGCAGGAAGAACACACACAAACACACACAAAATCAGCCACACAGCTTCATGCCCCTTTAGACTGCCTGCAGTCAAAGACTGCGTATGTTTTCACCATATATTTTTGCTAAGAGCAGGGATATATTAAGTTCACAGAATGTAACTACTAAATGTTACTACTATGCTACTATATTACACAAATCTAAATAATAATAATGAAATTAATTAAATTAAGAATTCAAGAAAGGAAGCCATGTACATTTGGAGTAGGCTGATCTGTTAGGCTTACTGTAGTTTCTCATCAGAACCCCCAACCACATTCTGTTTGGGGAAAATAATATTAAAACAGCCTAGGTTGTTCTTTCTCAGTAGTCAGAATCAATACAGGGCCACCTGAATCAGCAATTTCTTGACTGACAGTGAGTCTCATAAATGCTATATATCATACTGTTTTGAGCAAAGACCCCAAAATGAACCATTTGATGGATAAGCTGGCATTGACAACAAAGTGAAGGACATTGTCACAATCTACAAGAGGTGTTAAGGTTAGCCCAAATATGACTGCTTACATTCAGTCAGGGGCTGGATGCCTTACCTGCCCAAGCTGTTCACAGGCTGTTTGATACTCAGCTCGCTGACAGAGGTCTTTCACACGCTGGTATTTGGGTAGGAAGTTTTCTTCTTGGGCATCTACCTTCTCATTTTCTCTCTTATGCAGTAGCTTACTGGAGTGAAAAAAAAAAATTATCTGCATTAATTCCAAGATATCACATTTTGCTGGAAAGGCTCAGACCAGTAGGCTAACTTCCAGGATCTCCAACATTGCTGGTGGCCAAAAATTAATAGTCCAGTAGAAATTAGCACTCCTCATCTTCTCTGATAACACATTCATCTCATACTCCAAAGCAGCACATGAAGGCATGCAAAACTAGAAAGAGCACATATGTGCAGCCGAATACCTCATGCATATCTCCTCCCATTCCCAAATAAAAGGCAAAGCTCTGCGATTTCTGCCCTTCTATAGACACTTAAACTACTCATAAAACAATGCAGTTGAGATCACCACACCAGTATGCTACATGGCTGCTGGGTAGGCAGCAACAGTTCACAGAAAGGGACCACATCCTCCTCAGAACTCCAGGGCTGCTTTATGCAAACCTTCCAAGCCCACTGTTACATATGGTGGCAAAGGCACAGAGGGAACGGCCAACAACCAGAGAGGAAAAGTTATCCATACTCGCATAATGCGTATATAGGAAGGTGGAGGGCAGCAGTTAGAGCAAAACCTGATGCCATTCCACCCCAGTTCAAGCATAACCCCCCACCCTCAGGGCAAAGACGCACTTACAGAGGCTGTAGGCAAAGACCATACATTCCCTCCTATTGCACAACCATTGCCACGAGGCACACTGCAGCCCTGTCTCTGCTGGCACAGCTAAACTGCTTTAGGGCTTGTGGTAGAGCGCTGCTTTGGCTCTAGCTATTCAGTATCTTTCTATTTATAGAGGCTGAGCTTTGTGATTAACCCTTTCCTTACCCCCTCTCCACTAGGAACGAGTCTCTCCACACCTTCATCTTTTTCTTTAAATGGAACCTGGGAGCAGAGAAAAAGAAGAAACAGATTTGCACAAAACCAGTAATCAGATCATGCCCTAGCTTGCTCTCCAACCCCCAATTCAGATGAGAAACATTACACTGTCCTCTCAGGGGGCATGCAGCTTTATGAAGCAAGAATACATGCCTTTCCAGTGTTAACCATGAACAAACATAGAACAGATTCGTTCTCATAGGGACAAAATTCGCAACAGATTCACACAGTATAACAACTATGTCAACCTAAGCACTTTTAAGGCACAAGGGATTAACTGAATCGTCCTAGATCACAAAGGACTGCAAATTAAATCAGGATTTCCTGAATTGAGTTTGGGCTCTTAACCTGCACACCATTCCCATATTATCCTATCCCAAAGCAGCTGCTCCTGTTTTCCCTCTCCCTCTGCCCAACTACTTACAAAGCAAATTTCTTTCTTTCCATCTTCCTTTACACTAGCTGCTGATTTTCTCTACCAACCATCCAGTCTAATTCTCTTCCTCAGCCTTTTTCTAGTGCAAGTTTTGATGGAAGGTCTCAACTAATAACTGTGCAATTCTGAGTGCTAGTCTGTCTTTATATCATAGCCTCATACACAACTAACCCTTCCAACTCAATTATTCTACATTTTATCCAACATGAAATGCTTTGGTACAAAATGATGCCACAGAGACATTTCAAATCTGTAACTCATAGAGCTAAAATCTTCATGTGCAGCCCACTCACTGCTACATTGATTACATTCAGTATCCCATCTAGCTAATATATGAACCTGACAAAGCAAAAATAAACAAACAAGGTCAGTCACATATTGCTAAATAGGTCTTTAGATTCTCCTGTGAATGATGTGCTTATACAGATGGTAATTTTATTACACTTTCCTTTAAGTTTAGCTGCATGTTGCTGAATACTTGCCCAATCTCCTGCCCCCTATCCTGCAAAAACACATGCACATTTCCATTTCTTACCTATTCACTGGTCTCTCAGAATCCAGAAGTTTTAGAATGGATTTACCATCCATATCAGACGGAATATCCAGTCCGGCAATATCTAGAATTGTAGGTGCAAGATCAATGTTCAATACAATGTGAGGATTCCTGAAAAAATACGTATGAGAACCTGATTTAGAATCACCAAGCAACTACAGTAACTCTAGCTCGCCTGCACAGAGACCAGGCATCTGAAAAAGCTTATTTTGTAACATTTGCACAGAACAAAAGAGGACACAAATCCAAAGCAGTCTGTATTGAACTGAATTAAAATGTAAGAAAGATACCAATAAATTGGTAGACTAAGAACTAAGCTGCATAACCTCAAGAGGGACTAATATGAAGATTTAAACTTTAGCACAGAACATTTCTGAGAATGTAAAGTAGTTCATAAAGCAAAGTTAGTTAATTATTGCAATGGAGGATTCAAAACTCTTTCAAAACATGAGGAAGCATTTGAGAATCTCCTTGGGTGTCCTACAGAACCAAAGTTTCTGCCAAATATGCCGATAACTTTATTAAAAAGTAAATTAGGTAGCACAGGCTTTAGCTGTTTCAAAATATGGTACAGAAATAAGTACTTCAGCTCACATCATAGCAAGTGTGTTCTGAGGGGAACACGGGGAGAAATATACTGCCAACTACCATGGTAAATAACTAGAAGTAATAATGTAGAGTGAGACCTAGAAAAAGGTAAGGAATCAGGAAAGAGAAAGAAGGAAGAAAGCAGTTATGGAAAAAGCAAAAGGCAAAGTAAAAGAACAGCTTTAACTCAGATAATATCAGCCTTTCCAAGTGCATTCCAAGTGCTATCCATTCTGCAAACACTTATAAACAGCTTTAACTCTAAAACTTCAATGTTGTTTGCTCTCACTGTTTGTCATGCTCTGTTACTTAGCAAAGTAGTAGCTCAGGCTCCTCCTTCACTGCAGCCAACAAGACAACATTTGAACTTAAACTGACTTCAAATTAAGTTAAAATATTGGCATCAACTCCAGAGGAGTAAAGATGGTTCCCATTCTAAATCCCCTTGAGCTGCCAGAGCTAAATATGAAAGGGTTCCTGGTTCAGAGCATCTAGTTACACAGCCCAGCATTCAAAAGCTAAAAAATGTCCAAATTTGTAGTCATATCACTTGTCTTTACTGTCGGTCCAGTCTTGCAGAAGTGTTTTCAGTTTATGTTGCACCTTACAAAATTATTTGAAATATATCTATGATGACGTTGTGTAATAACCCACAATATCAAATATATACATACCCTTTATTAGCTGCACACCATTTCTTTTTCTTATTTCTTAAAAAAAGTACCAAGGAAGGCACTAAATTTTTTTTTGAAAAGTGGAGGGGAAAAAAGCAAATAAACATAGTGCTATGCAATCTTCTACAGCACTGAGCATCAAAAATGAGCCTGCTATAATTTACAGGCACAAAGGAAGGACAGGACCAAATGAGCTGCTCTATATGCCAGTGCAGCATTCCAGCTCAAGATACAGGACAAGAGAAAGCTGCCAAATTCACATTAATTAATGATACACCATTTATAAATTACTACCTTTTTTGAGTGAGTGAGCAAACAGGCACTGACAAGAGCATGGATGAAGAATTAAATAGATGTACCTAATTTGATTTTAATTATTAATAATTGTCTTGTAGCATATTTTGTAATAGAAATGTAAGCTTAGTATTGACTTGCTGCAGTGACTTCTATTAAATCTTCCTTGGTATCAAAAAGGAGTCACAAAAATTGCTCTGCAAGAAAAACATAAGATCTATGCAAAACATGCATGTGTGGAGTCGGGTTCTACCATGTAAAGAAATTCAGGCATAAGGTAAATTTATTATCTGACATGTTCCCTCTTCAAAGTATTTTATTCTGTTCTTCCTATTTGTTCTACTGCAACAGGTTCTGTTCTGTTAGGGTCTCTCAGGCTGACTCTTGTGCTTCTAATAAAAAATATCTTTTCTTCTTCAGAAATCACACAAAAGTAAAATCCAATGGGAAAGTTTCACAGGTTTTATGTCTGTCTAAGTGTAAAGACCATAAACTATGAGCTAGCTGGCCTCCTACATTGCATGTTGCAGAAAAACTAGCTCAGTCCTCTCTGGTCACATTAACATTGCCTCTTCATTAGGACCAAAAACTGCAAATGAAGGGAGAAGAAGAAACACACACACATATGTGTATGTGCATGTGTGTGTGTGTATATATACATAAATATATATATATATATATAAAAAAAAATATACATAGTATAGGCATAAATATATACCTATAACATACACATACATATTTATTTAAGAAAAAACAAGTTCTCAGGAGGCTAAGCCATCTCACTTGAAATTGTTTGTTGCTGCAGACAGACTTCTTTCAGTACTAACCTGTTTATTTCTACCTAAAGAACCCCTTCCCTACAACCTGTGCTGTAGTGAAGAAAGGCCCTGATCTGATTTTCTATTAAACCAAGAGGCAGCTTGGACACTGAAATACTTCTTATTCTTTGCCATTTTTAGCATTACAGGAAGTGACCCAAGTTCACCTAGGATTTCAATTGACTCCAACCTCATCTATGTTTCATCTCCAAACTGTAGAATTTGATAGCACTGCTCTTCAGCAGAGTATTGAAGCATCTTCTGTTTAGAATAGGTTCCAGTCACAAAGTCCCTAATGCATGCCCCAGCTCCCCAGAAGTTTATCTTTCAGAATACTCCTATTCCCCTCACTGTGTCTTTTGTTTCCTCTTATCTGCTCTACTATCTGCTCTACTTCTCTCAAACTCAGGGCTTCAAACCTTCTCCTTATGTCACCTCACATTAGAGCAGTCTCCTAGTTCCTCTACAAAACACACCTCCTCTTTTTTCCCAGTAATATCACTCACTTGTGTCTTTTTGATAAGGTCATGTGTTTGAGTTATTCAGTGCTGACTTCCACAGAGGCAAAAAACGTGATTTTTCAGCATCAAGACCTCACGACTTCAACTGAAATCAACAAAAGCTTTGGAAACTTGGTACAGAAAATGAAATAATCATGTCTCAAAACGCTTAGTGTTCAGCTTCTATCAGGACTGCGCTTTAAGAAGAGATGTTATTTCACACGCATAACTGCTGCAAAGAAATTACAAATACACAGTGCAATGCCTACATAATTTAGTATTTTTTTTGCTTATTGATACTATGAATCAGTGAATTGAACCAGCAAGTAGAATAACATTTTTTATATAATTATTTGCCATTTACACAGTAGATACGGTCCTCTACAGTGAACAAAAAAATTTGTGCATGGAAGACTATACATGTTAATTATGCTAAAGCACGAACACTGATATAAATTAAAGACAGCAAATTATGGCACTGTCCAAAATCATTACTTAAGTGCAAATATTTGATATTGAAATAATTGCTTAGAAAGTATATTTACATAATTTCTTAGCTGATCAAAGCTACCATTTTAATTAACAGTCATATTCTGCACGCTAGTGCGTATCTGACAAATGGCCTTAACCACATAATCGCAAAGGATGAACCAAGGAGAAACTTCTGTGGATAATACTATGTTAAGTATTACGTACATTCTTCTTCAAAAGCTAAAACAAGTGACGCCAGAAAATGATTTAATTAATGTCCAATAATAATTATCTACTGTGCCAGTAGGCATTATACAACGTAGTTTCACCTGGAAAAATGTATTAGTAATGAGTATTTTTTTGCACTCTTCAAAAGGAAACAAATCAGTGTTTCCTGTATTAGACACATTTCCAAGTGACTTTTAAAACTGCATCTACAAGAGTGTAGTGACTTGGGTTGCACACTGGTGCAAAGAAAAGGTAGTGGCAACCTTGCTTACAGAGCAGCACATGCTGTTAATTCTGCTGTCTGAGTAGACCTCCTTAGCTGCCAAAGAAGAGTGGGTGGTCAGTCAAAATGGGCAGAACTTCGTGCCACCACTTGGATGCCAAGGCAATATGATTTGAGATGTGAATATAATGGATTTTTCTAGTCACAACATACACACACTTATGCACACTAGCCAAGAACTTACAAGGACCCAGCCTCCACGTTTGGACCTCGGACATAGAAAGGAACTCTGATATCGAACTCATATGGCATGGACTTTCCTTTCACTAGCCCAAACTGCCCAATATGATAACCATGGTCAGCTGTGTATATTATATAGGTATTGTCCAGTTCACCTGTTTCAACCAACATATTATAAATCTGAAAAAAAGCAAAACAAAACAAAACAAAACATGACATTCTTTGCATTGCATGGTACTGTATATAGAGAATATTGGATACAATTTTCTGCCTATATATAATCTACACATAAACAACAACACTTCAGCATGCCACTGAGTTATTATGATGGACTATTCTGAATGACATGGAATCACATACACACACAAAAATTTACAACTGAAATTTGTCGTTATACATAACAGGGCAAATCTCCATTTTCTGTATTTAGGTAAACTATTAAGACACCAGATTTTGAAAAGAATTTGGGTGCAGTATTTTGTCTCAGAGTTATCCAAATAGTACTGTATGTACACGGTAATATAGATGTGAGTTTTAGACGATGAGCACTTTTGAAATTTTCTTTCCACCTTTATCTTTTTTCTGTAGCAAGCAATTTTAACAAAATGAAAGCATTTGAAATCTCTTGCTTATTTAAGCACCACTCAGCTAACCTGTCTTCAGACAAATGAGTCCCCATTATTCAGAATATTTGCAAAATTTCACCCAAATAAACATCACTTAGTCATACTCTCACTAGCTGGAGAACAAATACTGAGGATTAAGAGAAGCTTTAACCATACTTGTGGTTGCTTCTAGGGATTTAAATCGGAATCTTTATGTGAAATGTACT
Organism: Rhea pennata; assembly: GCF_028389875.1. Classification (NCBI taxonomy): domain Eukaryota; kingdom Metazoa; phylum Chordata; class Aves; order Rheiformes; family Rheidae; genus Rhea; species Rhea pennata. The sequence continues at coordinate 8,337,460 of NC_084678.1, forward strand.
GACTTGAACACCAAAGATCAGTTTTTATGTGATACTTTAACTTGCACAGCTCCATTCAATTTCTGTCACATAATGTACATGCAACATCAAGACAGTACAGCAGACCTTCCCAACTGAACAATCATTTCTTGTCTATTAATTCTTATGGAGTCTGTGCTACAAAAATATAAGCATGGTTCTGGTATCATGCTGACCTGTATCAAAAGAAACTTCTTTGATACAGATAGAATTTCATCAATATAAATTTAAAATTATCTGTTCCAGTACTGCAAAAATTATAAACTTTTATTTTAGTGTTGAAAGACTATTAGACATACACAGTTCAGTGGAAAAGATCAGACCAACTTGGAGATTACAGTCAAAAACAAACAAACAAAACCAAACCAAATCTATAAGAAACAAAGGCATGATAAACTCATCCAAAGTGAAACTATTTTAATAAAAAGAAAAATCAAAATAGTCTAGTAAAGCTCCCCTAATGCTGGTATCTGATCCACCTGATCAGGTTCATTAATATGAAGTAGAGTTCATACTTTCATGAATCAGCAATTGCAAGACATTACTAACAAGTTAAAGCAATGCCATTCAGATAATCTCCTCCGTGCCTTACAGGACTCCACTTATTTTACGTGTTACCTTATATCACATATTTTTGAATAGGAATGCCAACAGATAAGCAGTACTTTGCAACATCTTTAAAGCTGACTTCTTGTAACTGCAAACAAATCCTTTACAAATCCCCCCCCTTTTTTTTGCAGAAGCTTTTAGCTAGTTCAGATATTTCTATTCAAGATACCTGCACTGTGAGATTTCTGTAATCTCACCATTACGTAATGGAGACAATTCAAAAAACTTCTATCTACATATCTACTTTTTGTATTTAACATCTTGGACCTGTTTTAACATAGTGCTATTCCACTTAGGACTGGTGTATAACTATTTAAAAAGGAGTTCTCTCAGAAAGCCACAATGTTACAGGATCATTGTGTAAGTTAGTTATTAATTTCCAATAGATTACAGGATGACTTTTTACTATCAGAATATATATTTTTAAAATTTATGATGTACAATTTTTTCAGATGTTCCCTCTCTTCTTAATCAATAGTGGGTCTGTGGCAAAAAACAGTTGCTTACACCACCCAACTCACAGTGCCTATCCTGACTATCAAGATCCTGACATCTTGAATAGAGAGACAATATCCTCCGAGAAGATGGCATGCTATTTAAAAACTCAAGCAGCCCTCCTCCTCCCTCAATATATCCATACAGTGCACAAGAATTTTGTAGCTTAATTCAAGAAAAAAGTACCTGTTGACCTGAGAAAACAGTGACTATTGATCTTACCGTCTCCATAGAGTCATCCACAGACATGAGTGTTTGAAGGCGCTTTCTCTGCAGCATGTTAGTGAACTCCATGTGTATAGGTTTCATAGGACCTGTATACCTCATTATCCAGTGCTTGTCTGGGTTTGGAGCATAGTTATAACTAGGAGTGCTAAGGAATAGATGCAAAAGTAGAATAATTTAGCAGTGTAGAAGAAAAGCCACAGTAATGTATATCAATAATTTCCATTTGATCAGTGCTACAGAACTGACTCTCTGAGGTACAGGAAAATATTACATTCAGTTTGGAAAAGTATTATCCTTCCATGGTCTATATGAAAGATGGGATAATGAAAACAGCTCTGTGGGGAATAAAACCTATCGAAAGAGTAGACATAAATTCTTCTAGCAGTGTTCAGACTAACATGGCTACATTTCAAGGCCAAGAGATCAGCCTCAGGAGCCTAACACCACAACTGGGAAGTATTATTTGAATGAAGAGCATGAACTTTTGAGTTCCTACTCAGGTAACTGCTTTGCTTTTGTTCTGTGCACATTAGCACAAAATATTATTGTGCAGACTGTTTAACAACAACTATCAAACTTGCTGAAAAGTTACTGATAAGTAACATCTCTTCTGAATTCAGCATGACTGGCCACTTGAATACTTTAGCACTTGTGTACCCAGAGGAGCACAGGTACCCTACCTGGTAGTATCAAACTGCATGTGAGCTCATGGCAAGCAGAAGTGGATACAAAGCCGGATTTTAAAGACCTGCCAAGAAAAGCAGGGGTGAGGGGAAACAGGACTGTATTTTGTAGATACTTTCCAGCCACCAACTCTTTTGTGATCATCATAAACTCTCAAATTACAAATTGATGAGTTCACACTAAAGAAAGACAATCAAAATCACTGCCAAAACCCCAAGAGCTGGATTTGATGTCCTCCTGGAATCTCACAGCCCCTTCAAGTCCTCATGATCCTATAATATCATTAAAGTGATGAGGACAAACATCGCTGACTGTCCATCAATTCATGTTGTTGGCAGTTCCAAAGATTGCTCTTTTTATATTGTTCTAGGTCAGGTGGATATAAACAAAAGATTTATTTTGGTACATCATTATCATGATGTTGACTCACCAGCTCGCTATAAAGTTAAATTTACATCTTACCTTTACAACAAATACTACTTTTACCTACCATAAATATTCCTAAAAAGTTTGTTATTACTCAAGACTGAGAACCATTTTTATCCATTTCTTCATATCTTGGCTCAAAACACACCACATGCAGATTCTAGAATATTAAAGATTACTTTTTCTAAATAATTTGTTAGGGCTTCCTTTTCCATTGAAAGGGATTAGATCAATGTGCAAGCCAAGAGGGTGACAAAATAACACAGGAAAAAATAGCAGATATTCAATTATTTTTTCCTCCTAACACAAAACTTCCTGACAAATTCAGTTCCTATTTGAAAAGTATCTACTGTTGTTTTTACATAGGTAAGAGAGCAGCAAAGTTATCAAGATAAACAACAGTAACATAAATTGAATCCTCTCCTTGAAGTGCATCTAATGTATCTTTGAATATGGCAGGTAGTCTTAAAAGCTTTAATATAAACACGAAATTAATAAATTGACAATGAAATATTTTATGCAGAAAGCCTTTGTGGGATGCTATCTGAAAAATGTGCATAGGCAGCAAATGGAGGATTCTTCATATAGGGAGGACAGGGCTGGTGTTTATTCTCTGTGTATTGTTAACAGCCTCTTGAATTTCAGAATGTTATGGTGGATGAAATAATGACATTGCTCCTTTGAAAATGCTGACAGTTATGGAAACTGTTGCTATGTGATCCCCAGAATGAATAAAAAGTGCTTGGCAAACTCCTTTTCAGCTTACTTTGTGATTTCCTGGCTGATTTGAAACCTCCCGCTGTTTAATCCAACCAAACCCCATGATTTCCTTTGATTACTACAAATGTAACCCTCTTACACTTAACAGATTTGTCTGTCTTATGGGCAAAACACACAAAATATAACATTCCTAGAAGTTGAGTAAGATGGCCTCATCAAGAGTACTCAAAAGTCAAGTGCTAGCCTGATTGCATTTGACCTTGGAAAAGAAGGGTGGTAAAATGTACCCTCCTCAGAAATAGTATTTGTGGTATTTGTGATGCCGAACTGTTGCATCCTCTTCAGCTCTCAATATATGCCATAAAGAAGGAAAATTGATCATGTAGCCCAGGGATTTGCTATGCTGATGAGGATAATTTAGGGAAAAAAAAAAAAAAAGAAAGAAAAAAAAAAGACTGCAAAGTAGTGTGTCAACCAGCATGAGCATTACAGTCACACCTTCATTTTGCACCATGGATAGAACATATGCATTAACACATCCACTTTACCAGTGCTCCTGCAGGAAAAGATACAAAAATATGCTACATGCTGTATTGCCTCCCGGTTCTGGCACTTGGCAAAGCCTGTTCAGTCACAGCTTCGGGGCGATCTGCGAGCACAGAAGCGCTCTACTCCTGTACTTCTCATCGCGCCCTACCCGCATCCGCAAGGTAGTGAAACAGCGAGAACTAGCTACACCTCATTATCCGTGACAGACTTATCTGTCACAGAGGGATTCCCTAGAATGTGGGAGCAGGGGGAAACATGGAAACCAGAGGACTAAGTTGCATATATAGTGAGGGAATGATGCACTTCCTGCATTTTTAGTTTCAATCTTAAAACTAGGCCAAGGAAAATACTTATAGATTATTTTTACATAGTGGTGTGGAAAAATATCTGAAATCATTTAAGACTGGCTGTTTCTTTGCTCAAGATACATACATAAAATTCTCTACTTTATATTCATATCTAAAAGAATAATACAATTCCATAACCTACTATGACAATTTATAGTAGTAGTAATAGTAGTAATAAGAAGTACTAATAAGAAAACTTATTTCTGCAACATGATACTTCCTGTATAATCATCCTAATAAAGGGCCCTGCAAATAAAAATTTTTGGGCAACTATTTTATAATCAGATAGATAAACACAGTTTGCAGGAAAGCAAAAGGAATACAGATGCAGTTTTTATTTTTCATTGCTGTCCTTCCTCAACTCCTTCCACTCCTATTCATCAGACTGCCATAATTAAATTGCAACAGAATGCTGTTTGATAAATGACTATCATCTCTCAGATAAGAATGCCTTCCAAAAGCATTTCTAATAGGACTGAAGTCAATGCTGGGTACTAGCAATGGCAGAAATTACTCATTTAGTACTTTTGTAATTTTCATTTCAAAGAAAAAATATGACCCTGAGATGGCAAAGAAATATGAAATACTGTATTGCTGCAAATCTGGGATATACACTCTCTTTCATAGCACAGCACAAAATAATGAAATATATAACTCTGAATTCTGTAATACTTAAACAATAGAACAAAGGAAAAATTTTCTCTCAGAGTTTATTTTAAATTGAGTGAAAAAGTTCAAACAGATTTCACTAGACTTTAGATATAGTCCTGAGCAAGCCTTGGCTACCAACTGATCATTATTTCAATCAAATCCCAGTTCCTTCACAAACCAAAGTAAAACGCAATGCCCCTTGGAGAAAAAAACGTGCATGTAGAAAGAAAATTACAAATGTTGAACATCAGTGAAGGCACAAAGCCAGTAATCAGAAAAATCTTGGAACGTTTTCAGTTTGGCTAGAACACAATTTGGGAGAATCATTCACATGAGCAGCATGTGAGGAGGTGTCTGAGCTACACAGTGGAGCACTACGGAGTTATGACTATAAGCAGGCTCTGTGACTATAAACAAGAACCATCTCATCACAGTGTTGCACTGGAGCTAACTCATTAACTGGGTAACCAGGCTGCAGTGCTTCTGGCACCTAAGCTGTTTTGAAGACTGTGTCAGGTGCCATGTAGAGACACGCCAACTCATTCAGAAATAGCTGAACCATCTAATTTGACACTGCAGGCCTCTAATTCCTCTTTCCATATATAAAATAGGAATAATAGCTTTTGCACACTATGAGATTTTTAGTAATACCCATAAACTAACATAGTTTGTGCAAATGGATAGGAAGATACAGTTTCTTCCCCTGAAAAGATTACAATCCTAGAACCAGATTTCGATTCCCCTGCTCAAAATAAAACAAGTTTACTTCCCAAATAGTTTGTCACGATGCCCAAAGAGTTCAACGTGAACCTTTCTGTTTATCTCAGTGAGCTACAATTTTGAGTTCTAGATGTGGTAGCCATTCTCAAGATACTTGTACTGTTTTGAAGTATAAAAAAATCTTCAAATTTATGCCAAGAGTATTGTAAGGCAAACATTTTTTTTCGCCCAGAGGTACACAGTACTTTTAAACTCCTGAACCTGGAAATACAAGGGTTTTCTTTTTCCTTACATGTGTTGTGAGGCATTAGGAAAGAGATGTGAATACTGAGGGGCTGAATCTTCAGGACCATGAGGAGCAGCATGGCTTATAACCATCAATACAGGCCTGTGAGGGTACATCTTCTTTGAGATTCTGAAGAAGGTAATACTGTCATTGGTGATCAGATCAGTTAGATAATCCTGGAAGTGGAAGGAAAAATTTAATGAGATACTTTAACAATAATCACAAGTTGGGGAGTGAGGTGGCAAGGGAAGTCCAAGGTATCACAAGAAACAGGCAAAAGGAAGCTACTTAGCTCAGAAAGAAAGGAGGAGGGAATAAAATTAAGATGTTAAAACTTCAAAATCTTAAATGAAATCAACCTCTCTTCACTGACTAAAAATACAAAAAGCAACAGTTTCACCTCAGAAATAAATGACACTAAAGAAGATCAGCTAGAAAGCTTTATTCACAGAACGCAAAATTAAATTATGGAGATCACAATGCTAAATATATAATTAATAAAGAATTGAAAATTACAGGCCAATTTCTCTGCTTTCTGGTGGTTAATTTTTCAAGGCATGTAGTCCCTCCTTACCTTATAAAAGTGCTTTGAAAATTCAAATGGGTTGGTATTCATTTTTCTTAATATCTCTCTGAAGCATCAGTCACTAAAACTAAAAGACGCTCGACTAGCTGGACCAAAAATTTCATTCATTTTACAGACACAGTGACAGCCTGATAGAGATGTATGTCTATAAAGTAAATTACTGGGAATTCAGAAAACTCCCTTTGGAAGATGTGGACTGTCTATCTTTATACTTTCTAAAAAGTATCACGTACATCTGCTATCTCCTAGAGCTAAATAGATTAAAGAGAATATTTTTTAATGATACGCAACCTTCTTTTTCTTGGGCTATATTATGGGAACTACTGCACATAAATACTCCTCAGACAAGAGTAGGATGGGACACGCAACATTGCAAAGCTGTTCTTTAAAAACAAAAATAAAACTGTCATGTCATAGCTGAATGTAAAATCAGATACAATGGCTGGCTCCGGTCAAGTGAGCAAGTACAAAGTGTGGTACACACTGGATAGCATCTCCCTGTAAGTACCACTTTCTGTCCATGATTCAGACACTTTCTCCTCTTGACCACTGCCAGTGTCCTTGGCCTGAGAAGTCAGCTGTTATTAGTCAAAGGAAACCTTTTCATTGACTGTATTCCCCTTGTTTCTCCTAAATTATTTCCTGTGTATCCCAGAACCAGGCTGCCAGCATCCATTTGTATTTTCATATATTGGCCTGTACATGAGACATGTCTGTTACGCGACTGCCACGATTACGATCATTACTGATACAATATTTGCAGTCAGGAAAGCAGGTGTAAATAGACATAATTCCATCAAGGTTAACTGAAGGACTTCTAATCCTAGTGATCTGCAGGGGACAGGAGGATGTACAATAAATTAAAACCAAGAAGAAATGACTTCTGAATGTCCACACAATAACTGAAATGATACCTCTAGCTGAGAATACTGGAGCACTCTCAAAAATGCACTGACATTATCATTTTATTTTAATTGAAAAAACCTGACCAGTAAGTTGTTATTTTATTTTTATTTTTTTTAAGAACGTCACTCATCTTTGGTTTAGCCATTAAGAAAGCAGAGTTTTCAAATTCCATTTTACGGATGAAGATATTCAACCTGGTCAAAACATGATTCAAATTAAATGTTGTAAAACCATGTATTCACCAAGCCAAAAAACTGAACAGAAATATTTCCTCTAACTGATCTCCTTTTTTAAGGCTCCAGATTGTGCAGTTGCAGTTGACTGTGTTAATGCATATGAAACTGAAAATTCAATTGATAGAAAAAGAAAAAAAAAAGTGAGTAGAGTACTTCTGGCTAGAAAATCTGAAATGATTTGCAAAGTTTTGATTTTCAGAGGATAACGCTTAGTAGTCGTGTTGGAGGACAGAATGACAGAATTAGTAATGGGCTTTTCTAGTTTTCCACTGGCACATGAATTAACATATTAATTATGTCAAGTAGAAAGGGTCAAGAAGTAATCTCACTGAAGAAACCTCATTTCTTTTGTTCCTTGTTGGAAAATTAAGTTTCCAAAAGACAAGAAACAAAAATGTCAGGAAGGAAAGATACTCAGTCCTGTATTTCAGATTCTGTTTGTTCATTTGAACTCCAATATTAACATTAAGATGTGCTGTTGCTCTGCATACTATCATCTGCTTATTATGGTACTGTATTATGCAAGAATATGACTATTATCAAAATGTTTATATCTTTATCAAGTTTTTTTATTATCAAATTCAGTAAGAAAAACTGAACTAAAGGAAAATCTAAATATTTTCAAGTACTAAGTATACAAAATAGAACTGACGACATCTGAACTTCAAGCTCCCTGTTGACCCTTCGTTACAATGGGGACAACTGCCCTGTGAAATCACTTGCCTGACACTGTTTCATTTAAGATTGATTTCCATCAAAACATTTTTGGTAGCATGACTGTAAAGATTAACTTTCTCATTTTTCATAGATCAGAAGGGAAATAAAAGAGAAATAATTCTGTTCATCAGTTGCCCCTTCGCCTTTGCAGCTGGTAACAGAAAATGAAACCTTAGAAGCCTGTTAAGTTTCATCTTTCAACACAAAGCACATTAAATTAAAAAAAATCAAAAGAGGTGGGGGAAGGGTAAATCACACAAATATCAGTCTGATAAAGAAAAAAAGTGACTGTGAACACATTGCTCATAAAGGAAAAATACAGAGGAAGGATTTGTGCTCGGTAAGCAGAAAGGAAACTGAATTTCTGTTAAGTATAATACTCATCTGTAAGGTGTATTTGCAAGAGAGTGAGTCAACTTTTTAAGTTATACACTACATAAGCCATAGCAATTTACTGATAAATTTATCTATAATCATCTTCCACAGACTGTTCAGGCTCTTTTAGGAAATCACAGAAGCTGGTTACTTTGGCAAGTTCACAGTTTTGGTTCAAATAAACATACGCCTGACTGCAAACTTTAACTGTTTGAGCCGTAATGTGCGTTAGATGAGGAAAAAGAATAGTACTGCATCGGACAATGAGTATCAAGCTTTCTATAAGTCTGGCAGAGTAGAGCATCCTTTCAAGGATTTGAGGAAACATATTTGCCTGTAACAAAAAGTGCAAATACATATTCAATAGTTAAATTCTCCACTCATTCAGACAGCAAAGTCAGAATTATCACAGAACATACCAGGATCCTATGAACTCTCCATCATACTATGGCTGTGAAACAAGTTCCTTAGATTAACACAAAAAGACGGGTCTAGCTGGAGGGAACTGGATTCTAATCTCATTTACGCTTGTGTAGCTCCACTGAAATCAGTTCTGTACTAGGGGACTAGATGACAATCAGACTTGGCACACAAAAATTAAAGTACCAAGCACAGAAATAGTCATCACCCAGCACTTAAATTCATTTTCATGTCTTCAGCTCATAATATATATTTACAGTCTCAGAATGTTTTGTTTATATTCCCACTGCTGCTAAAAATGTTTTCAGTAACATGCCTCTTCAGCAATAGAAGATAACAGAAAGTCCAGACATGATGCCTGTTGGGCTGTAGCTGACATTACAGGAAGCAGTTTTCAAGTATAAAAAGAATTCTTTTGTCAGACTAAAACCATAAAGTGTTTGCAGCTTTCTTGCAGCTATATACAAATATTAAAGAAATAAATCAGTAGGACCTACCCTGGAGTAGTCAAATCCATGCTTCTCCTTCACTCCATTTCTACAGAGTGTGTAGTTGTAAAATCGGGAGTTTTTAAGCAATCCAACCCATTCTTTCCAACCAGGAGGGACATAGGAACCATTGTATTCATTAAGATACTTTCCAAAGAAAGCTGGAAGTAGAGAAAGCAGAAGTGTTTATACAGTAAGAAGGTGCGGCATAACTACCTCAGAGATACCATATTTAACAATCCTCTTTCATTTCTGTCTCTTCCGACCAGAGCTTTGTTTTCTCCATTCAGATATATATAAGGTAAGGGACAAATTATGAAATAACTTGTAAAATTTGATTTTAAATTCCCTTTATTTCTTTATTTCAGAGCTCTATAATGCAATTCTTCTGATTTTCAACTGGACTAAATAGTAGATGAACTAGATCACAATTATAACTATATTTTCTGTAGTGCATGATCGTTCAGACCTAGACAAACAAAACAGAAAATGTTTAAAATAGCACCAATTGCCACATTATCTCACCCTATCCCGAATCACCAAATTTAGCTACACTTTTCATTTTGTTACACCCACTTAAGCCAACTCCACCTAGTATCTGGCAGAAGCAGTGAAGCCAGTAAAAGAAGGCTGGCTCGGGAGAAATGCTTACAAATGAGAACCATAAATATGATGAGATTTTAAACTTGCTGCATAAAAGAAATGAAGCAGGAGTCCATTTGGCAGAATAAGCGCAGGGAGAGTACAAGGATCCTTACAGAACACGGGGTCGGCATTTGAGCCATCCTCCCAGAAGAGCAGGCTGGCCGTGCTCCTTTAAGCCGTAAGTGCACAGATTACAAATTACTTCGTAGAAAATAGTTAAGAAAAATGCAAAGCACTACAATTCTATGGGAAAAACACAAATTCCCTAAGATATATGATGTACTCAGTGATGTTTTCACACCAGTCCAGTTAAAAAATTGAATTTTTTAACAGTACTCACACTTCAGTATTAGTTCGTATGTAGTCATCATTATGCAATTACAGGATATAGCATACTGGAAGATCCCATTCCTATAGCTAGTTACTTAAGGCTTAAAGGTAAACTTCTGTTCTTGGGGCTGCAGAGTGATTCAGCATCCAAATTTCCATGCTCAGAACTGGAATGGTCTGGTAATGCAAGTTAGCACTGTCACTTCCACAGTGACTAGCTCAAAGATCATTACACTTGTTCCACTTGACATTACACAGATTTTTAACTCAGAGGCACACAGTGCCTGAAGCAACTCACACTGACAGTCTATTAGTGAACATCTGTGCTTCTGTAAGGGCAACAGAAGATCTGAGATTCCTGATATTAGTCCTAGATTAAAGCTCATCTCAAAATGCAGGGGATTTGAGTGTTTAATTTGCAATTCCCAGGTTCTTAAGTTTTTTTTTTTTTTTTTTTTTTTTTTTTTTAAAAAAAGCTTGCAGCCTATAGTGTCTGATCCTGCACCCCCTTGTACTTTTGTATATACAGGGAGCAATACTGCAGAAAGAGTAGACCAGGTTTTCAGCCAGTGTAAAAAGGGCCAGTCTTACTGAAGTCAATGGACCTAAGTCTATTTTAGGAGGCTGAATATCTGTCCCAAAGGAAGAAGCAGAGATACAGAACAGTATGTAAGAGAGCTCCATATCATTAACTGATAATGTTTTTCCTTTTTTACAAAAATAGGAAGCATGGCATTAGTAGCATAATAATATAATGGAGTGGTATAATGGAATGGAATAATTTTACAGGGAGTAGGTATATTGTGCACTGAATGTCCATAACGTCCAACTCAAAGTGCTTACGTAGAATTCAAAAACACATTTTGAATCATCCTTCTGAACAAAATTGCAGTCTATTCAATTAGCATGTGTTAGCTGAGCCAAGAGAAACTGAGTGAATGTTTGACGTCTTTCTAAGCGTTTGAAAGAGATGGAAGTGTTCATAGAATTAGGATCCATATCACAGAAGCTGAGAAGGCCGGATTTATTGGGAGAAAGTTAATTAATAAATTATTTGAAATTACACTGTGCTTTTGAACAATTTTGCAAAAGTAGGCAAGGTGCTGTGCTATTTTATAGATGAGTCACTTACAAAAAGGTAAGTAACTGATAAGCAGGCTGCAGAAAGGAATTTCTGTTTCCCTGTCCTAAACTCTAACCCTTGATGCATTCTTTAATCAAGTAAATTAGCAGCAATGAACAAATCAAAATCTACTCAATTGCAGAAGAAAGAAGAAAAAACCCTATCTCATTACTCAGGCAGGAGCTTGTACAAATGACTTTCTTCTATGAACAACTTATAATTTTTAAAGAGTGAAAGGGAATCCACAGAAATTGTGGCAACTAAACAAAACACATGCCCATATTTTTTCTTGGTCTGGTAAATAATGGACTGAAACATTGATCACCACCTACAGCAGATATGCACGACCCATTCCAAAGCCTTCTGTCTCTTATCAATATATAAAACAGAGAAATATCTGGCATTTTTGTCCACCCTGTTCATGAAAGCGAGCTTCCAGTTTACCACTCAGTTCCTAAAACCCTTGGCTGAGCCAGCTGAAGAACTCAGGGCAGAGGCATTCTGTAAAGAATTACTTCTTTGTTATTCTGCAGAGGCATTAAAGGGAAGTCTGGCGAAAGTTCCTTCCAGCACCTTTTACATACCCCTTATTGTACATTCAGGATGTCTTTATAATCTTTCATGGATGTCAAAGTGCTTTAAATAATTTTCTCGGCTGTTTCCAATCTTCCATTTAACATATTTTCCTTTTCCCTGTCCTTTCTCCTTCTCAGCCCTAGAAAGGCTCATTATTTAAAAACTTCTAAACATCCCTCCTCAGTAATACAAAATATTGGGTTACAATAAAGCTCTCTTGATGCTGGTGAAAAATTTTGATTTTGGATAGTAAAGATATTCTCTAACACAATTTTCCACCTCATCAGATTAGTTCACCACCAGAGACAGCTGCTCGCTGGAGTACACATGCCTTCAGTACATCCAATTCCAAACCGCTCCAAGATTTCATTAACAAACACTCTTGGAGACTGCTGTTTGAGATGCTCAGCCTTGTTTCTCTACCCAGGCTATGAGCAGATGATTAAAAACCATCCACATGGCTGTTTTCAATAAATGCAGTAGGAATGTGGTTTTCTTTTGCTTTAAATGCTACACAAAGCAGTCTCTCCTAAGACTACATGAAACAGGATATACAAGAATTGAGCCCTTTGTACACTGTAACTATTTCCGCTGGAGTTCATAACCTTACGAAGTTCTTTTCTCTAAGTCTCACCCCAGTGATAAGCACCTGGAAAATTCTTTGGTACAGACTAGAATTTTTACAAGAGATTTTCTTTTGTTTTGTTTTTTTAAAAACACTTCCTGAAAGGAAAGAAACCGAACACACAAGAATTTGCCCTGTGCTCCCAATTAATAGAAAGGTCTGCTCTGAAAATAATGCAATTGCAGATACATGAGGTCCAAAGCTCATTGCTTAGAAACTAATCTAGCACATTGTTAAATGTTGCACAAAAGCAGAATCAAATGAACAGACTTCTCCATCTCAAAAATGTTTCAAGATGCTCCATTTACTGGAGAAGTGGAAGCTAGTTCTCTCTATATCATTTACCAGACTCTGCAAGTTTTTTTTTTTCTTCTTTAAATAGTAATTCTTTTTTTAATACCTCCCTAAAAATATCATTTGAAAATTAAATATATCCATGAAGGATATTTATGTATCTTCACACTGGAAATTAAGAAGATAACTCAGGATGGATCACTAAGATGATGCTAGGGATCACCACCCCTTTTGTTCCATATAGGCCGCCCAACATTGCGTTACACCTGACAGACCTTTTTGTGCTCTCACACTTGAAGCAGTCAGGAGGAATGCTGCGGAGGTCAACAGAGATTCACTGGCATCAAACTGACAGATCAGAATTAGACCCAGAATTTCAGTCTTTCATTCACTGATTTGGCAGTTCAGCGTTGATCCTGCTTATAGTTACTCTTCAGTTTGAACCCAGCTCCATTAATTACTGGTCAAGATCACTTACTCATTTCACTACCAGCTTGCTTAACAATACTGTCACAGTACTTGCGTTCATTTTAAATAAGGTAAGAGGACGAAATTAAGAAAGGAAGGTACAAGAGGGATATTGGTAGTAACTTCCTGACAGTGATACATCCCATTCCACTGGGAAGTAGAGAAAGCGAAGTCTCACGTGACACATAAGGTAAGTCAGGCACTAAAAAACAAAAAACAAACAAAAAACACTCCAAGGAGCAATGCTGCCCTGACTTTTGGGGGGGGGGAGGGGGTCAAAAAGCCCTTTCAATACCTGTGAGGAGATTATCGAGCAGATGGAGTCAGGCTCCTCACAGCGGTGCACGATGAGAAGGCAAAAAACAAACAGCATATACTAAACCAAGAGAAGTTCAGACCGGACATAAAGATAACAGGCCAGCCAAACACTGAAACGGGTTGCTCAGAAAGCCTCCACCCTTAGAGGTTTTCAGGACCAGACTGGGTAACGCCCTCAGCGACGTTGCCTGACCTGGAAGCTGACCCTGAGACAGGCAGGAGGCTGGACTGGAGACCTCCCCAGGTCCTTCCTGAACCTGAATTATCCTGTGATCCTATGACAGACTAGACTTAATAGGCCCATCTTCAATCAAATTCATATGGTTCTAGGATTTTTACATTTAGGACTATATTTGTAAATATTCATGATCTCTTAATAAATAGTGAAGTCGAGAAAAGCAAATTTCAGCTTTGTTACTGCTAGACAGTAAGCTCAGAACTTACACCACACCTCTCTCCTTCCAGGGTCATCCCTTCATCCCCTCCACGCTACTTAACTGTATCCATCTTCCGCCTTATCAGCACACTATTAAACTGAACCTCCCATCATGAATGTAAAGTTAAACTCACGTTTTAAACTCTTAACCCTTTATATTTAAGCATGAATGTTGTGCATTAAGCACCTTATTATAGTACTTAAAACACTTTTTCTCACAATTCTTTTATTTTAACAGCCATCTTTTCAGGTATCAGCTTAGGTTTTGGGTTGCCAATCTTAAAAGTTACTCATTGGGTTTTGATTACTCCTCTCAGATCTTTTGCTACTCTGATACTAATTTTTCTCAGCTCATAGTTGAACAATTAGCTAAATTTGAGCAACTCTTCAGTTCAGGGAAAAAGAAAAGCACTTCTGATCTTATTTCTGCTGTATATCCAGCAAAAATTTCTTCCAGTACTTTTTGTCCTCTAAAAGACAATCAGAGGAAAGAGGGTGAGAAAGCACTCTCAGCATGGCTAAGTGCACTTCTAATGAGCAGTGTGCCCAAAGGTCATTTTAGTTCTGTGATTCTGTATTCACATCATGGCCAAATATATTCTTAAACCGACAATGTATAATGGAATCAACCCCAGTCAAGTTAATGGATTTATGGCAGTATAAATGTAGGAGAGCAGAGAGAAAAACCTGTAATTTATTTTCAAATTTGGTCCCAGAGGAAAATTTTTTTCTAAGAGGCATCGGTTCTCATTATGTACCAAAATAACTGACCAGAGCTTCAGAAAACAGTAATCTTGAGTGATGAAGTCACCTGGATAGAATTGTTCCAGTTGACACCTTTAGTGACAACAGGACATGGCTGCAAAGATTAAACGATGTAGTATTAGTATCAGTATCTCAGTAACTGGACTAACTCTAAAGGGCTGCTTAAAATATACAGTGGGTTCTAAAATGCTAGAATATTTTCAAGGAGGAAAAATGGAGCTTAGACCACATTTTGTTTTCAGATCCCTTTACTTCCAACAATTTCAGGATGCTAAAGTATATTGGTCTCTGAGTGCTTTTTTGCTATTTCTTTCCTTTCATACGTCTGGAGCAGTCCTTGAAATGAGAAATTCATTGAAGCACTTAATCAATTAGACTAAGGAGAGAGGTATAGACACACACATTTTATTTTGGTCTATTGCACATGATGCTCCAATTCTTCTCAATTCTATAGGACACAGATAACGCACTTCTCTTGAAGATCTCATGTCCTCCCCCTCATCCCCCCTCAACAGGGACATTAGAGAAAGAGTTTTAATAAAGATTCTTACGCACACCACTATTCTCTGTAACTGGGGAAAAAAATTATTCTTATGATTTATGAAACTACTTGTAAGAGCCAAATTTTACAGTGACTGATAGCCAGTGCAATGAGAACAGCCTGCAGGCTTTCTTGTTATGCCACAGGACTAGTCTGATATCTAGCAGAAGAAAGTAATTTTTATGACACCTTTGCTCTTCTTCCTAAGTTTGCATTGCACATTCCTTAGCTGTGGCCAAGGATCAGTGCAAAAATCTACTTAATGAACTGGGGATTAGCTGAAGGAGAGCAGATGAAGCCAATTCTTGAAATGGTCAACAAGGAATCAGATTGAAGAACACTGAAAATGAGCCAAGTGTTGCCCACCTTTCTCAGGTGAATAAACTCCCCATGGAGTCACTTGGCAAAACTCCCCTTTCATTAATGCCTACAGTACAGCATATGGAAATTTAGCAGAACTAGAATTGCAAGGCATAAATATCTTTTCAGAAAAGCTCTTATACTCTGAAAGCTAATGAAAAAAATTAAAAAGCAAACCTTCATACCATGACTCTGTATTACATTTCATAGGAGATGGCTTGGAGTATAACAGCATTGCCTCCTAGCCTGGGCAGTACAAGAGAGAGCAGCAATGCTAGCTACATGCTTCAGAGCCCTGCTCTACACCACCTCTCACTGTCACTCCTCAGTCTGCTCAGTCCTTGGTCGCCAGCCCTGACCATTCAGATTTTTCCCAGAACGCTTCCCAACATCAAAACTACCACAGCAGCAAGACATTTCATTAAACATTCACCATGAGTATCACTGCCTCCTTTCATACATTGATGTTCACAGAAAAATTCTAACCTTTAGATTTATTCTCCACTCTTTATATGTAACATTTACTCCTCCACACATAAAACACAAAAACCTTCTCAACAGTGCATTGGCAGGCCTTTCTTAATAACAAACAGCCCAAGCAAGAGCTTATCCAGCTTAATACTGAACCTTTATTAAAATACCAAAGTCTGCACCATGCTATTTTGTCAACTCCGAAAGAATTTCATACGGATTCATTTTGTCCATAGGATTTGAAGAAAATGCCTGATTGCTAAGTTCCAGGGAGATTCCGAGATAATGCTGTGCAGGAAGCATTTGCCATATTTAACAAAGCCTGTTTTCTTCCACTGAGCAATAAACTTGGGAGAAACACTAGTAAAAGCATTAATTCATAAATAAAAACAATAAACCTTTACTGAATCCAACTGAGAGAAAATTACAACCCCAGTTCAATCCAACCACAAAATTTCTTTCAATAAAATATTCAGTGAAAGAAAAGAAATCTAGGCTCTACAGCACTTTATTTTCTATACATTTGCCTTTTACTTAAAAAATCAATAAATTTGATACCCAGGTTGTTTATATGCACTGGTTTCTTATACTTAAATGCATCCATCCCCAAAATATTTGTGCATCTCCCACAAAACCACAGAATGGTTGAGGTTGGAAGAGACCTTTAGATGTCATCTAGTCCAACTCTCTGCTCAAGCAGGGTCAGCTAGAGTATGTGGCCCAGGACCCTATCCAAATGGTTTTTGAATATCTCCATAATACATATGTATTATGGTTGGGAAGCGCTATTACCTGTGACTCAGCCGGGGAGGCACAAGTCTCAGGCTCCCTCGTGCCCCTAGCGTGCACAGAAATGCACAAGGATGGGCCAATGCGACAGAAATGCCACAAGGTTCTGTCTGCAAGCTCTGTCCTGAAGGCATTAGCCAGGCTTTGAGTCATTGCTGTTCTGTTATTCACTTTAATAAAGATGATACAATTTATTGTTTCTCTGAACTTCTGTATCACTAAGATTGTCCATTGCCCACCAAATTTTGTATGAATGATGTACAGCATAAGCATATAATCATGTGGGCCACCTACATCTTTCACACCTTTGAGCATAACAGGAAAGACCAGCTTAGGAAAAGTATACACAGTAGATTCTTAAATTACATTGCTTTCATCATTTTGAAACATTTCTGCAAAAGGATTGTCATTCCAGAAAAGCAAACGTGCAAATATTCTATTTAGCTTTTAGTCATTTTGAATATGAGACAATAATCCTATTTCTGAAGAAATAACAGGCTATGAATTGCTCTTGCTTGAAATGATACGTATCATTTCATTATGATGCCAATCAGTATGACAAAACCATTATACTTTAAATGCTAGAGGTGGCATCCTATCAGGAGAGTACTTTATGTGGGGAAGAAAAAGATGAGGTTTTCTTCACAGTCTACTTTTTATATTGAAAACAGATAGACTTAGGGGAAAAAGTAAGAGAGGGTGAGAGTCAAAGAAAATATGGCTGCAAGGAAAGGTGCCACAGATGTGGCTTATTTCTACAGTTGTGGAAGCATTCATCTCAAGACTCTTAGGGAAGTTTTATTGGATTATGGGCTATCTTGCAGATTTTAATTAGCAAGTATATAATGGCTAGTGCATGGGAGTATGAACAACTGGAGTGTGAATGGAGTTGTTTCTCTTCCTAACCTTGCTGTTCACCTGCATGTGACTTTGCAGACAGTATCTCATTATTCTATCTCCACTTCTAGCCCTCCTTTGACTCTTTGGGTCACTAGTTGTCCCCTGCCACACAATTACACACCAAGATCAACTTCAGCTAAGTCTTTAAACATTTCTCCAACAAAAGTAGCAACCAGCAACCATAGTGAAAAACAAAATCTGCAGCAAGAAACTGATAATCTGAGATTTTTCTACTGGCATATATCTGGACATTAAAATTTGGTCACATATTTTTCAGAATCATTCCTCCCTTAATAAACATTTACCAATAGCCTTTTTCCCCTCTTTCTTACAATTTAATGCTAAAATCACTTTAAAATGTCAAAGGCTTAGACAGTGAAGTGGAAAAACAATTATTTGAATGCAGTCAGCCACTGTATCTTCTTAGTCTAATATTAACAGGAGGAAATGAAAGATTGTCACTGAATTTTAATAAATTCATTAGTTAATTATTGTAAAGCCCTGTGAAAGTGCTAAGTATGATTATTACTTTTATTCCCAGGAAATCTTCTTATAATGGCAGAGACAGACCTCCCATAATGACTTTTTTCTAAGTTCAAAATATATGAATGGTGCACAATGGCATTTATTAATTTTGTTGTATAATTCAAGTACACAACAAGTAGCTTCTGCCTTGTTAATAGGTTCATTTAACTGAATAAGGTTAGCTATACTGTAGGGTACTGCTCTATAGCAATGACAATGATAAGTTGGCCAAAACTTGTATTGCATTTGCTGCATACTGAGCCATGTTAAGCCCTAATATAAATTAACAGAACTCTCACAGAAGATTCACTGAAGCAAGTGCTTCCTTCTGCCAGGCTGAATTTGGCCCACCATCTCTAATTCTGTTGAATTTAATAAGATAAACATGTCTTTTCATTTCCTGACTGTAGATAAGGCTGACAAAATATTCTGGCATCAATTCCCAGTTTTAAGACCCAGTCATTCAGACAGCCAGGCAAATGAAGAAGAGAAGCTTTTCTTATTAAGTAACATCTACGGGAAAGTTTAAATTTGTGTTTCAATAAAACATCTCAGCATTTGTTGTTGCAGGACACAAGCATGCAACAATGCATTGTGCACTTTAAAAGCTGTCTCATGGAAAGAGATGTGTATATTCGCAGAAAACAGTGCATTCTTTCTGTAAATGTTTACACAGGAACCCTTGGCAGAGAAATTCTCTGACATTCAGAAATGCTTGTCACAGGATGTCTTTGTTTCTCTTACATTCTAATCATCTCCTGTTCCACGTCAAAGTATTAGTACCCCCTATTTTAAGTTACTGATGATTCAGATGTTGCTTAAATGGACTTTTCGAATGATTAATTCATCAGTTGACTTGGTATGTTTACGTAGGTTGTCCTTCTTGCATAATTTCCCACAATGCGTAATAGGACATCGACGTGAGACACTCTTCAAAATAGGACTGATTTTTCAACACACTGAGATCAGGAACTTGATGTCTACATACACAGCCTAGGCAAAGAGAACACAGCCTTTTAGCCGTTGTTCACAACACTGGAACTTTTAGCAGAGAGACAGCTTAATGCTGAGGAAGATGCACCTGTAACACGCACAGTCTTAATGGCTTTAATGGTAGAAGGAAAAGCCAGACTTTGCACTGTCATGATATTTATTTTAATTGAGCCATAAAGTGACAGGGAGCCTTCTGCATGATGGCTGACATCCTGGCTCTTGGAAATCAGTGACAGAACTTCCCTTGAGCTCAATCTCTTACTTTCACCTCTATTTTGCCAAGTCCAGTGCCTAGCACAAGGTAGATCAAACATTTTAAAATACAGAAGGTGAAAAAATACAAAAGTGACAATCAACATTGAAACTAGGAAACAATTATAGTAAAGTCGTATCTCTTCCATCTCCTCTCACATCTTTTATTTTCAAAAAACTGTGCAGGAGAAGCCTGCAGCACGCTGACCCCTCCCGCATGCACCCCATCGGCACCTTTCCCAAAGGTGTCAGCAGCAGCAGCACAGATCTGGCAACTGGACAGGTCTGTACAAATCAAAGCCATAAACGACACTGCCACAGGAGAAATACTGCAATGGAGGAAGAGTGGTCACAGCAGAATCCTCTCTGCAGCAGCAGCAAAACATAGGGAGCTCAGTAAGCAGAGATACAGGCAAGGAGATGTGAAACAAGGGGCAGGAAAGAGAAACTGAGGGAAGGTGAAGTAGGATAGTAGAACTTCTTCCTTCATGTTTAAAGGAGAGTGAAAAGAGAAGAGATAAATACAGGGAGAAAGCCTGGGTAATGAATTTAAAAGCCCAATCCCATCTCCCTCCCAAAACAGCAGCTTCCACGCTCCAGACTGGTATATCAAAGCAAGCCTGAAAAGGCTTTGTCTTTTCTTAAAAAAAGAAAGCAAGAGGCTAAATTATATGTTTTTGCAAGGCAAACCAATATCACTGTGGACCTCAAAAAAAAAAAAAAAATCTACAAATGAACTCTCTATGCTTTTTGATCTTCTTTTGTTCACTGCAATATTGTTCAAGGACATTCCCATCCTGGACAAATGGTATCTGTAACATCCAAAATACTCTCCTTAGCAGATTACTTTTGAAAACTGAGAAACTGAGTGAACAAAGCATCTGAAGTACAATTTCCTGCTGTTTCTAAAGCAGGTAATTCTGATCAGATCGTTGGAAAAAAATAGTTAAAACACACCATACTGCTGACTGTTCTTTCATATCAAAAAACTCTAGACTTTAATCAGAGATCAGAAATGAACAGAAGTCTCCAATAATGGCAGGTTTCATTAAAATTTGTATAATAATATATGTTTAACTTCATGAGGATCTCATTTACACCTGAAGATTAGAAACTCACTTTGTACTTGTAAAAGCACTATTTCTATGTGTTCCAGTACCTTTAGTTTGCAAATTGACACTGGTAGACTAAAAATACAATAGAGAGTCACTAAGATCTTTGGCCTAAGTTAATGTAAGTTAACTAAGTTAATGTAAAAAAAATATAAGACATATGAACTCCAGGACAACTGCAATAGCTGTAGAAGTTAATGGAACTTGCAGGTGCTCAAAATATAATCAGTAAATATAACAATTATTACAGTAGACTAACATCAGTAAACACAAAACAAATACTCAATAAAGAATAAAACATTAACCTTGTGCGATATTTTTAAGATCACTGGTACTAACATCAGGAATGATAAATGGTGGGAAACAGCAACTAATTAATTAGGTATGTGCACTTTCCTTAGTTTATTCCTTTCCAGATTGATTCAAGTTGTTATTTTAGAAAAACAAAACAAGGAAATTACCTATTTAAGAGCAAGCTTTTGTTGTGATGACATGTAAAGCTCATGTGAATGAATGATGAAAAAGAAAAAACAGTAGTTAAAAATACTATTTAAGATGTATACTAGTTTCTAGAAGCCTCCCCAAGATCAAGCATCCCATACTATAAATGCAAAGCACAAACATATACTACAAATAACAATTATAATACTATCCTGTATATATTATAAATAACATTAACAGATTCAGGTTTATGCCTGTTTCTCAACATGACAAAAGGTGTCAACAGCAAAGTGACGAAAACACCCTGTAATGGGCAAGGTCCTGTATCTTACTTCTGGAGAACACAAGAAGAAAATAGGCATGAAACAAATGTTCTATATTTTCTGAAATTCTTTTCACAGGACCTTTTTTCCTAAAGGAGAATTGCACACTAAGAGGATTATTTGTTTCTCAGGAGTGCATCTGATCATGCAGATTACTCCTCAGTTGTGATTTATCTTAAACACCTCTCTAGGAACGGACTCTCTCGAGAAACCGATCCAGTTGACAGCTCTGCCCCAAAGCACAGGACAAGGAGCAGACCTTCCTCTTGTATTCTTAATTGGATTAATATATCTTTTTTTACAAAAAAATAAAGTAATTAATTCCTTTACATATTTTCTTTCTTGTCCATTCTACTCACTTCAGATAATTGCTGGGCATATTTTGTGTGTGCTGTATCTTGGGTTCAATTGTACTACAAAATATTCTGTTCCTAGAGCACATACATTATTTCAACCTTCCCAGCCTTGAAAAAAGTCTTTTTTTTCCCCTCTAAAAGTAAAAATAAAATGAAGTTAAACCTACAAGCACAGCTGAAGCTCTGGCATTCTGCACTGCTGCAGTCCTTTACAAGAACAAATTTAAAAGTTATAAACAACAACCTCTGTACTAAGGCAGCTTTCAGATAGAGCCAACATTGATCTTACCTGTCCTGTATCCTGTGTTGTTGAGGTACACAGCAAACGTACGTATTTCATGCTGAGCCTGCCAGGATGGAGAAGAACAGTTCTCATTGTTAGTGTAAGTGTTGTGGTTGTGGACGTACTTCCCCGTAAGAATAGAGGAGCGAGATGGGCAGCACATGGGTGTTGTCACAAAGGCATTGATGAAGTGAGCACCTCCATGTTCCATGATCCGCCTTGTTTTATTCATCACTTGCATTGAACCTGTAAGAAGAAAACCATCTCAGAAGGATTTTCCTGTTTTAGTCAAAAGAGCTAAGTGCTCTCTCCTCTTTATGAAAGTTCCCCCATTATTTTAAGAAGGCCCAAATATTGAAGTCCTAACTTAATTTGACTCAAGCCTGTTGACACAGCCCATCACATATTTTTTTAAATGTCTTCCTCTCTCTCCAAGCTCAACATCGACCATTGTAGTCAAGCGGTTACTCTGTGCAGCCTTTCTGGAGCCATCAGTACTCTTCCAGTAGCTGAATGCAAAACTCAGCATGAACAAGGGTCGAGACAAATCTGGCCTGAGGATAAAATTCACCTCGTGCAGCAACCCTGATCAAAATTTATGTTCTCCTTAAGCATTATTTAATCCTTGGTTTGAGAAGACATGTTTGGGCCAACCTTCTGCAAAGGCTGAGAGCTAAAACATACTCTTCTTTATAATGAGATATTAGCAGCTATGGATACTTTACATCAAAGTAAAGGCAGAGTAAAGCCCTTACCAGAACTTCTCAAACAACCCAATGGGTTCTGTCTACCCATTTGATCAATTTTGGCAACGGTGTTACCTAAAACTCTTTAAATTTTCTTAAGCTTGATTCTGTAGAACTGAATCTTTGGTGATTTCATTTGGGCAGATAACACTGTGTAATTTATAACCATCATTCTAAAGAAAACAAA
Source organism: Rhea pennata (assembly GCF_028389875.1). Classification (NCBI taxonomy): domain Eukaryota; kingdom Metazoa; phylum Chordata; class Aves; order Rheiformes; family Rheidae; genus Rhea; species Rhea pennata. The sequence goes on from NC_084678.1 coordinate 8,360,780, forward strand.
CAAGTTTAACTAGAAGGGACTTGGATGATTTGGGGTAATTGGACTCAGCCTTTTTGCTAGCAATTACTAAAAGCCACACCACTGCCAAATGGCTAGTCCTTTTACTACTTAGAACAGTGCTTTGGATTCAAACCGAATCTTTACCATAGACATCCATTCAGCAAAATCTGTTATCCATATTAGAATCTCTCTTAAACACAGAAATATCAAGGATCAGAAAAAAAAGGTGTTTTCGTTTCCCTCATCTATTAGTTTCGAGTGTTAAAACTGCATCAGAGTAAGTTAATTCTTGATCTAGGAACAATTTCCACTTTCCAAAGACATTACAATGATACCTGTCACCAGTATGACCTTGCAAGGGAGAGCAAACCTTTCCATCACCAACCCTCCCTTCCTGTAATGCGCAGGGAAAGCCAACAGACAACACGGCAATGCGGTATGGGTTCATACGGGAGTTGGTTTGGGGCTAACTTACCAAGACTGAGTTGAATTAATACATCAGCTTTAATCAATGCATCCTGCAACCATCTGGCACAAACTGCATGTTGTTTCTGTCAATAATGAGTTTAGGTTTCTTCTAAGCTCTTTAGCAGGGATTTCGTTATGAAACTGTAACAGTATGGCGGTTTGATACAGGGCACATTGATATAACCAGGAGTTAAAACCTAGAGGGAAAATGGTCATAAGCCACATACGAAATCTGACTCTCTGGCACCATGAAGGAAGGTTAATTGCTACTGTAGGTCATTTCATCTTTAAATTGCCATGGCATTAGTTTTCTTGAGATCATTTAGTTTGAATAAATAAATAAAAGATCTGTGCATTTTTCAGATCAGAACGCTTCTCTGTCATATTATTTTGTAACAAGAGCTAAGGCAGGTTATCATAGTCTCCCTTTAGAACTTGTTAAACTGCACACAGTGAGAAGTTTCTGAACAGAGCAGGATTTTTTTGCTTCCCTAAGTGTAGGATAAGAAAATATGTGCTGTGGGAGCAACCTCCCTTTCCTCAAAGGCACTAACTCAATTACAGTTGTAACAGTCAGTTATGTGAGCCTGAAAATTGCGGATGTTTCCTCTCTGGTGTCCCATGAGCTTGCTCAAGAATAAATAGGCAAACTAAAAAACTGTTTTGTCATTCTAGCATTAAAATAAAATTTAACAAGCTCTTTAAATGGCAGAGGCATCTGCGCATAAATAACAGTATATGTAAAGTCTCCCCCGGGGTCTCTAACCTCCTTTAGTAAAATTGCTGTAATGACAAGGCCCTATATATCAACAGTCTTTAATATAAAAACATATGATCTAATCTGCTTCCCCCGTCTGTGAACTAATGCAGAGTGACAGATCAGTGGAAGGTAAGAATCCAGCATACTCTTCTGTTCAGTCTTAAATAGGCCAGCTTTAAATATTTTAAACAGTGTTAAACCGGCCAAGCAAAACTTTTTTTTTGAGCTTGCTTCCAATACAAACATGGACTTGTGAAGAAAGGTAGGAATTGATTTTTCTGTGGCAGAAGATAGTCATGTGTTAATCAGCAACTGGAACCTCACCAAACCACCTTTTCTTGAGTTGGAAAACCTTCTGGTGCGTTATGAGCTGGTGTCCCAAGGGAAGATATGCTTCAAAGTGTCAGTATTTTATTCAGAAAATGGTCTTTCATCTGCTTAAAATCACAGATGGGAAATAAATATGACTTAAGTTAGGTCTGAAAATGTCTAAGTTATTAAAAAAAATCCATGAGACTACTGTGAAAAATCTAAGTGTTTTACAATTTGATGCATTCAAGCAGCTTGCTGGACAAAGTGAAGCAAGAACTAGTTGAAATTCCACTAGGAATTTGTGTGGTATCCATAACTTCACTTAGTGTCTCTTCTAAGTTCACAGGACGGATATTTTGACTATTGGAGAAAATTGATTTCTTCAATATTGATATTGGAGAAAACACACCAAACTGCACATATTTTTAATGAGGTCTTGACACTGAGGAAAAGCTTACACATGTAAAATGAGAGGAAAAGATGGATCACAAACCTCTAATCTTCTCATTCACTGAGAACAGAGGATAGAAGAGCCAAAGTGATCAGAACAGAAAGAAACCTCCCAGGAACTCAGAAAGTTTGAGTTAAATTGACAGTAGTAAATATCTTCTTCAGTACAATCTAGATTTCAGGGTAATAGGGGTATTCACACAGGAGTATTCCATTTGAATGCACAAAAAAACTTTAGAGACAAAATGCACAGATTTTTATATACACATTTGTCATGATTTGTAAGATGAACAATACTGCACATTGTTTTTATTTCTTGTTAAAGAAATGCCTAATTAGATCATCATCTAATTCATCATCACTGATTGCAATGGGAATCAATTTATCTTGCCCACACTTCACAATAGATACGTTCCTGAACTTAACTTCACATTTTAATACATTAGAAAAAATTTCTATGCCTGCAACATTCATAAATATAATCTGCTCCTCAATGTTACAAACAAAAGAGCATCTAATAGTGAAAAATGTTTAAATATATTCAGTTCTCCAAAGGTACTCCTAGATTTCGTGTGCATTGCATAACAAGATATTATAATATATATTTCCTATATTATATAGAAAAGAATTATGAAAATCCAGTACTGGAATATAGCTATCTGCACTACTAGAAGAATGCATTATTAACTGCTCTGTGTGAGGCTATAACAGAAATTTGCTAAAAAATAATTCCTAATCAATTTAACAGTTGTTTTAAAAAATAGTATCGACTTTCTTATTAATTGTATTTTATTGTCAGATGTCATATAACTTACATTTGTTTTAAGGAGCTTCAGTTTTTGAAGAGACTGTATTAAGCTCCAGGTGACTTAGTCTACTCAGAAGCAAAATTTCCAAAATATCTACAGACAAATACATCAGCTGGACCCCGGAATATTAATTAATACTCTCCCCTAAAGTCTACTAGCATCCTATTTGAGCCTTATTAGACAGCCTTTTCACACCTTCAATTCCTCTTTTTGGCTGAGTTACATTTTAACAAAGCTCTAAGACCCTAACCTCCACATACAATAATTAAGAAATGGTATCTTGCGTGTCACATGTGTAGTTTTTCAGTGGGACAGGTAGGAATGTATGAATCTCCTCTCATCAAGATTTCTCTATCAAACTTGAAGTGTCTTCTGAATAATCAGATCTTTCTCCAGATGTATCAAAATAAGCTGGTTTGTTGAACTACAGCAACATGGTAGTCAAACCTAATTAAACTAGAAATGCCGAATCCCTTACACAGGAGATATCAGCATCAGACTAACTTGGACTTGCATGGCTCTCATTGGGGAAAAAAGGATCTTTGGCTCTAGCTAATTCTTCTTCCTCATCAGTATACTCCTCCTCCTCTTTATATTCAGCTTGTCAGTACAACTTTCTTGATTAGACAGTTAGCTGAGTGCATGTGTTTCAGTAGTTCTTGGTGTTCTCGTCTGCACCGTTACAATTTGCTTTGGCTCTCCTCTGACCTGCAGAGTCCACATGCTCCTCATCAGTCCTTTCCCTTTTTCAATACAGCACTGGGCTTTGGTTTCCCATGTAAAATGCATGATTAACAGCAGTACAAAAAAAAGAAAAGGAAGTTGAACTACTTTACTGAAAGGACTTTTCCTTTCGGCAGACCCCATCTGCTACCGGTACATTGTTAAATCTAGGCTCAAAAACACAGGGAAGGCTGTTAGAGCACTTGAAATAGTGTCACCTTCCCTTTTGCCTCAAAAGTAACCACAGAAGAAAAACAAAAGCTACAACATCCATCAGTTATAGAGCAGTCTTAGCAACATCTGAAATCTTAGTAATACAGAGCTTTCTCTACTACACTTCAATACCTTCCATGTTTCCCTCAGCATTTATTTGTAATTCACATCTCGTTTTCACCTTTCTTAAATACATGAACCACAGTCCCCACAAATGGCAATTTTGATTAACTTGTACAGCTCACCAGACAACAGACAGGAATAAAAACTCAAACAAATACTGGGTCTCATGAAGCCATTAATGGCAAATGAGGAATATCAAATCTCAGCTTCATCAAATGGATTTTCCTCAGATTCTAATTTGAGTGGACACATGCCTATTATGCTTGAAATTGGAAAGCATCAGATTATCAGAGAAAAGAAATACACTGCCCAAAGGACTTTGACAATTGCATCAGAAACAAGCAGGCTAGCACAAAGTAGAAAATGATAAATTTTTTAAGACCATCTTCTGAGCCTGCAAGATAATGTACTTAGATTTTTTTTTTAAATATGCATTATTGAAAATGCATTTTTTTTGTCTTTTGTGACCAAAATAATCATTTCTCCAAAAGTAGTAACAGTCAAAGAAACCCTTCTGATCTTGTTCGTTTCAACTAAACCTCTTATTTGTGGAGCTACTTCTGTAACAAGATTTCTCTTTGAAAAAATTGCAAAACCTGTAGTATTGCAGACATGCAGTAATACTGATCAAAAGGAAGCATCTGTAAGAATATTACCACACTGCTATGGTAAAAAGAGTAACTATATACATAATAAAAAGTAATTAATTAATTAACTCTACTATTTTGTTCCACTTCTTCTGCAAGGTCTGTTTTCTGATTTTTTTTCCTTCTTTTGACAGTCATTACATCAAATTTGTACCAAAGAAACAGGTTACACATGTATGAGCTCTCACCTTTCAGATGAATCAGGCTTTATATCCACTTAAAAGTAATAGTTATAAATACAACTGCATTGTCTTAATCACTTCTCTTAAATATAGACAACATTCAGTAAATATAAGCTTGTTTGAGAAACAAAACAAAACCCAAACTGTTAATTCATTATTTCAAATCATTAGGCAAAGCATGTGTTCAATCTTTATCTCCTTTCTTCAACAATTAATGAACTGTTGAGTAAGACAGTAGAATCGTTGCATACTAAATAATTTTGGTCAGTAATTGCACATCTAAATGGACAATACCGAGAACAGTATGTACGTATTAGGTAACATCTAAGCATTTAAAATTAAAACTGTAATTGGAATAAATGTCTGCAATTACACAAAGAATTTGAGTAATTATATGGTGCAATGACCATTTATGAATTTAAACCTACTGCTTCGGCATGCAGCTTCCCAGGCTATAAGTGCAATTGCTAGAAGCATGGTTTAGGCACATAGGTGAACACAGATAGGCAGGAATCTCATGTTTCCACAGAAACAGAAAGTTTGACATTTTAGGTTGACACTACCATTTGCTATCCTTGAACTGCAGGCAACTGGGCAGTATCATCCAAATAAATGTAAGTTTTAACTTTTACTACTTGTTCTTTCTATCATATTTTAACACTGAAAAAAAAGAAGGTAATCAGTTTGAAAGCACAACCTAGTTCCAAGGAAAAGCAGTAGCATACTTGCTAGCTAAAATTCTCTTTATCTTAAGCTCTTACCAAGTTCTACATCCTGATCATCAGTAAGAACAAGGATGACGTTTGGACGGATGTTTCTACGGTCTCTTTGAAATCTTCCCTTCAGACGCTGATTTAACAGGAAAGATGAACTTCCATCCAACAGTGATAAAACAGTCATCATGAATAATCCAAGGACAATACTATGCTGTGCCATATTGTGCTGATTTAGTGTTTTCCCTGAACAAGGTGGGTTAATGTCTTTTATTTCTTTTTTGTTTGCAGAGCTCCTGTAAGGGATAGGAAAAAAAATATTTACCTCCTCCAAAAAAATCTTTACAAAGGAATAGCAAGCTTCTCCAAGAAGTAAAAAATACAATATACGTAAAATAATCTAACTCATAAGAAAAAACAATCTGAAGTTTTATTTAGTGCCAGGTGGAAGTAGAAACTTGAAAAGTTCATATTTCCTAAGCCTTTACCTACGTGCCATGAAATTTTTACTCTACACTGAAATATAACAATAAGTCCAAGAATTTAGCAAAAAATCAAAATTTTTGCTTTTATACATTTAAAAACATCCTTCGTCCTTAAGTTTCTGGGTTGTTTTGAGCTGATAGACATGTTTTCCTCTTCAACATCTCCATTTTTGATACAGTAGACAAAACTATCTATGCTTTAAAATGGGACTACGGTAAAACTCAGTGAGTTAACAACACATATAAATTTATAGAGGATCCTCAAACAGAAGGCTATTTCAGACTTGACATAAACTGTCTTCTCTTAGAGATTTCATTAGAGCGCAATGGGCTGCCCAGCTTTAGAACTATGGGATGATAGTGTTTGAAGCCCACTACAGCTTTGATGATACTGTGATAGTCTTTCACAGTATCTATTGGTTTCCATATTTTTTAATTATTACTAATAAAAACATTTTAAAGCCTACTCCTGCAAACTTTTGGAAATGGAGACACTGAAGTTTTTTTGCATTGTCTACGACTTCTCTCCATAAAATACTGCAAAATTGACTTATTTGCAAAACAGAGCACAACACTGATTCTGCTCTTGTTAAGAGTCAACAAAAAATTCCTAGTGATTCCTACAAGGAGATCCCTAAAAATGAATAAATATATCAAAGCATTTTTGAAATCTTAGTTTGGTTGGTGATACTCTGGTACAGAAGGATTTTCTCTTGTTTTCAGAAGTCAAAATACCAGTATGAAATTGTATTGAAAATAATCAAGTGTTAATTATTTCATCAGATGCATTGATCAATGAGTCAGTTTTTGATGAATTCCCTATTTGCTGCCTGCCTTTTCCTGGACTGGTGACAATAATCTCTAGTAATGCAGTGGATATCAATTAAAAATGACACAAGGGAGACTATCTGCTTTTCATAAAGACCAGAAATACCTTAGCAGAAAGAACCTAGCACAGTGTGTTTTACTCAAAGAAATACACTGGCTATTCTGTTCCTAAGGCCACTTGGGAAAACAGCTTTTCCTCCAGCAGATTATTCCATAGCCACATTATTACTTCATCTCTGTCAGTGTCTGTTCTTTGAGATAAACTTTGATTAAGAATGTTCTCCTACAATAGCAAAACCACTGGTCTGGAAAAAATATACTTCTATTCTTATTTAAAAATACATATTGATTTTTTACATAAGTCAACAGATATGTCACTATAGTAAGATGCAATATTTATTATGGCTATTTTCCAAAAATGTACACCAACAGGGTTTTGAGGAAAAGCTTCTTCTTTCTTGTGGAATTTATTGAAGGAAGGAAGAGACAGGTGGGTGAAATTAACTTGCTTTATAGAAACAATTATTTTCAAAAGTTTTAGCACTTATTCCAATGGAAAGGGAAAGAGGAAAAAAAACAACTTCCTAAAATTACAGTTACAGCTTCAGTACCTCTGCTGCTCAGAGACTTGCCAGGCTATAGCAGAAGGAACACCAACAAGTCACATCAATTTTCATTCCTCATATTCAGAGCTCCATCTGCAGCAGTACAACTGGGAAGAATCATGTCAGATTCAATGTGTCGCCACTTTTCTAGAGTAGTCAAAAGCAGCCTGAAAGGCAAATCTGGATCTGTTTCAAAGGAGAAGAAAAAAAAAGGTTAGTTTAGCAGGCACATATTCCTGGACACCAACTTTTGGGGAGTGGCAAAGGAGAAATGGCTCCTGCTCTTCAGAAATGACCAAATATGTGCTTCCATAAACAAACAAAAATTAAATGGATAACATTGAGGTCTGCATTACAAACACACATTTTTCTGAAGACCTAAAGGGTTTTTTTGGGGGCCTCTATACTAGCTAACTGCTTCTCTAAATAACAGCTTTTTATTGACTTGCAGCTTTTAGAAGGCTGTCCATTCTCGTTAGAGCTGATCGAACATATAGTCAGTGAAAAGCACTGTGCATACAATAGCCTTCCTCACATTTTCCTCGCTTCTTTTAAACAACTGTCTGGAAATAACCTTGTGGTCTCGTTGCTTCTTTCCCCTCAGCCTTCCTCCTCGTAGTTTATTCTTGCCCTCTCACTCCATTGCATCTAAAAGTAGTCCCCAGCTTAAAGTGCTGCTTATCTAGCAATAAAATACTAAATGCATTTGGGAAGGTACATAACTGCTCTTCCATAGCTATTTTATCCATGCTTGTACATTTATGGTCAGAAGAAGTATAGTTATCTCAGAGGATACTGCGGCTGGAGGAAAGAATTTCTTGTCAAGTGCAACAGGCACCTTTTACCAAACCTGTTATCTCCTCCTCAACCCCCCTCCTCGCTGCAGATTTCTCAACTAATCTGATGTGTTATGTTCCTATTATTACCAGGCTAAGTACTGCTAGGAACCAGCTCAAAGCATATAATTATGTACCAAACTCATGCTGATAACTAGGTAAGAAAAATTAAAGCAATTTTAGAAAATAACCTATTTTTTGTAACGTATTCACATAAGATGGATAGGGCACTACTAAAAGCATGTTTTGCAGTGAAATCTAAAAGCTGGCTTTAAATAGCCCTCAAAATGGCAGCAGAAGAGTCCTTTGCATAGACCGCCAGCAGTCAAATGTGGATTGATTTTTTTTTTAAAAAAAATCTGTAGTCTTCAGTGAACTTCAGGGAAAAAAAACATGACATAAGGGCTCTCTTAACAATTCTTTCCCCAGCTCTGTCAAGAAGTTTAATCCGACTTCTGTCGAATCTCAAAGTTCCACAGCAATGCCCCGATCTGCCTTCACTTCTCATATAGCACCCTCTCCAATGATGCATTTTGATCTAAGCGGTACAGATGGTCCACTGCTTTACGTGCCTCTGCAGGCCATCTTCCAATATTAGAGACGCCTAATCTGTAGTGGCTCTCACGAGAATTAGGTATGCCTCCTATTTTCTCCCAGCTTACATATATAAACTTGACAAGTCTGGTCACTCCTGTTCTTTATTTAGGCAAGTGCTATCAGAAATTTATGAAATGCTCTTCAGCTGGGGCACCTAGCCAAGCTTTATTAAGCCTACAAAACCTTCTAACAGGCTGCTCTAGAGAAAGTCTGGTCCTCTTATTTTCCATAGTTTACGGTTGAGTTTACCAAGTCCCTGACTCCCTTCACTGTCTAAATTAGATACAGCTGCCTCTTTTTGTTCCTAACTCCTGCTAGCATGGGCAATGGGAACAGAGACAAACTCAGCTCTCCTGTGCAGCAACACAGGATGTTAAGACTAATTCATTTAAAATGTTGAGGAGATCAAACCAGATTTTACTGCATTTATTCTATTTATAAAACAATGTAGCTAAGTTCAGTTCCCATTTACACCAGGGAAAGACTTTTTCTTTTTACTATTGCCTTCAGTTATCATTGTCAGCTCTACTGTGGCACAAGCAGGATGCACAGGGATGGCTGGTGTCAGCTCTACCCCCAGATGGTCTTTTTTAACATGCTATTGATTAGCATTACTTGGCACAGATGTAACAGGCACTGTGCGAGAAACTCTAGCAACTGACAGTAGCGTGTACCCCCCCAGCCTCCTGACCTTGCTAATGCTAGTACAACCGAACAAGAAATACTTTCTACAGTCATTAGCACAACTGCCCTGAGTGTAAACCTCGATGACAGTGAAGCTGCACTAATAATTATGTTAATCCAATGTAACCAGAGCAGAATCCGACTCTTCTGGTAGTAAAAAGGTACAAGCATTTAACAAACTAATTCCTATAACAAATGTGTAAGTTAGGTTTATGTTAACGGACTCTTGAAAGATTGGCCTGCTACTTCCTCCCCCACTTCACCCTCTCCCCCACCCCCTAAAAAAAAAAAAAAAGGGGGGGGGGGAAGGTAGGGCAAGTTCAACTTGCCTAGCAGCTATGGCAGAGCAGGATAGCAGCATGTAAGCCACAAAGGGGAACTGCGCAGCGAAGGGAAAACAGGCAGGCAAAAAGCACCTCACACCTGCTCCAAATATGGCTGGAGCCAGTTCCAGGTGTATTGTTTGAGTGGACTTAGGTGTGCCATTTGTCCAATGTTTAAATTTATGGAAATACATGGTGCTGGATCCATTCCCTAGCAACCAACCCAATTAAGCCCTTCCTCAGTTAAATGGTTTCCGAGATGCTGCTGCTCTTTTAACCCTTGAGTCACTGCTGTACATCTCAGGTTCAGTTATGATGCTCCTTTTTCATTAAAACTCTTAACTATAGCTTGAAACTATTAAATTTTGTTGGTAGGAGATGAAAACAGTTTTATACATGAATTGGGAGGATTCTTGATTGTAACCAAATGAGTTCCCAGGGGAAGGCTAGAATCATGATACATGCTGTAATCTAACAACATGTTGTGTTTTCTTGTAGTTTTATACTTTCTGATTCTTCTTCCAGTCAAAAGTTTACAAGAAAGTACAAAATCAAACCCCCAGTGCTAAACGTGACTCTCAAGATTACAGCTATATTCACTTACCTACACAAACTATGGCTAAAGTATTTTTATTTGCAAATATCTATCGTTTCCTTCAGAAGTCAGGAACCCACCTTCCAGACTTACAAGAGCTCTAAATCACTATTCACATGTGCTCTTTTGAACTGCTGTCCTTACACTAGCAAATTCTATATCAAAGCTAAATACTTATACAGGGAAAGCTTACTTTCATTGTAGAACCTCTTCTTTCAACTATAAATTTATTTTAAATAACAATTTTAAAAACCAATTACAATTTTCCCTAGGATTTTAAAAGAAAACTGTACGCTATACTCTCCATGAATCCATATGATTCTATTACACTACTTGCGTATTCCCAGCAGAGCTTCCCAGTAATGCTTAGTTAGTCCTCGTGCAGGCTACATTGTTATTTGGATCCCCAACATCCATATGAATAAAGACACTTATCTACAGTATACACAACGACGACCCAATGGCAACTTGATAGAGACTGGCATTATTTCTCCATTATACATATTATCTTCACATGGTTATAAACTACAAAAATACACCAACCTTAAACACGGTTACGTTAAGTACAGCAGTAACTACAGAATTTTATTTCTGCAAACACTGAAGTGAATGAATGCAAGAGCTTTAAGAGCAGTAGGTAAGAACAGTCACTGTTATGCAGATACATCCTATCCAGTAAACAGGGATTTTTTATAGTTACATAGAAGGGAAAAAAGAGAATCACAGTCTATACGTACATGCAGACACTTATAGCCGTACGTTACCCGGATGCAGGCGATAATCTATGAAGTGAGAAGCGCGGTGCTAAGGCATCAGTCGCCTTCGGAGAGGCGCGCAGAGCCCAGCCGCGGCCGCCCCTCGCCCCCGGGAGGCGCCCGGGACCGCGCGCTCCCCGCGGCCGCGCCGGGGCCACCGAGCCGCCAGCGGCGGCCCGCAGCGCCCGAGCCCCGGGGCGCAGCCGCCCCGACGGCGCCGCCCGCCGCTCGCCGCCCCCGGCCCCGCTCCCAGCGCCCCCCAGTCACCTCCGCAGCAGGAGCGCGGCCGGCCCTGCCCGCCGCCGCCCCCGCGCCCGCCTCGGCCTCCGGGAGCCCCGAGGTCGCGGCCCCGCCGCGCCGCGGAGCCCGGGCGCGGACGCGCATCCTCCCGCCGCAGCGCCGGGCACGGCCGAGGCGCGGTGCCCAACCAACCTTCAGAGGAAGCGCGCGGGCGGGCGGGCGGGCGCCGTCCCCCGCCGCCTCCTGCCTCCACCTCCTGCTCGCCCTTCTTCTTTTCCCCTTTAAAAAGTTCATGTGCCTCGGGGATCCTCCTCCCCGGCTTGACGCAACGCCCCGGCGGCGCGGAGAGGAAACCTGTTCCGCCAGCCCCCGGCTCGTTCAAAGTCCGGCGGCGGCGGCGGCGCGGGCGGCGGCTCTCGGCGCGCCGGGGCCGCCGGCGCGGGCAGAGCTGGCGGGGCCGGGGCCGCCGCGACACGCTCCGCGGAGCCCCTCGGAGCCGGGGCTGCGTCCGCACCAGGTGCCACCTGCACCAGCTGCGCGTATTACCTTCTGCTGCCGAGCCTTCGAGCTGTTTGGGCTTTAATATTAAAGGAGTTTACTGACGCTCTTTACCGTTTAAGGAATCCCCATGCATATCTTTCAAACAGGTGGCCACACTGATGTGTTTAAAAAAGTTTTAACTTTTCTTCAAGCAGTCCCATTCTGAGATGGCATCGCACATGTAACAGAGGCTAACTCTCAACTCAGTGATACTTAAAAAAAAAATCAATGTAATATTGAATTGTCCACAGATCACAAATTCCACTGTGTCTGCAAGTTCTGCAATTTTGAATTTGCATCGTTAAAGCAGGCATTAGAAAATATACATCCAAAAATAAAAAGAACGCTGTGCCACAACCCTTTTATCATAAAATGATGCTACAGTGAGAAAGAGTTTATGTGGTTGAAAATGGACAGGATATAGCTTTTCTGCAAAAGAAGATCAATCAATGGAAGAAGAGGAGCAAACACCAGATATAATTTCACAACTGAAGTCAAAACACATGTTCACTTAAACAACTGCAGAACCAGAGGGAAAACATAATGCTTCCTAAAAACTCTGTAGGAAAAGGATTGGCTGTTGCTTTAAGGAGAAAGAGCAGAAGACTTAGAAGAAGAATAACCAAGTCCTAGAAGCAGATTTTTTTGAAAAGCAATGTAGGATATTAGAAGAAAAAAAAAAAAAAAAAAAAAAAAAAAAAAAAAAAAGAAAAGAAAGAAAAAAAAACACCCCACAAAACAAACACACTTCTATTCCACCTATGGTTTATTTGGAGTTTTGCTTCAGAACAAATGTTACTTCCAATGAGCTAATGCAGACTTCTCTGCGTAAGTCTAATAGTCTTGACTTTTTTCATTATTCTGAGGCTTGGTTAGGCACAAATTTGAACTTAAATCAGCAAAAACAGCACAACTCCCTCAAACAGTTACATCTCTGCTAAGGTACCAAGTATGCTCCTACAGAAACATCAGTAAACTCTAAGAGTGGAGGCAATTTATGTCAGTACAACTGCATCCACACTAGGGGCTGCAACAGTATAACTGTATTAGTATAAATAAACCACTCCCTTACACATTGAATTATATGAGTACAAAAGCTGCCTGTAAAACAGGGGTTACATCTGGCTAACACATTGATAAAAATTACATTGCTTTCTAAGGCAACATTTGACCATTTACTAGTAAGGATTATCTCCGGATCAATTTACAGCCGATTAAGTTTTACAATACATCTGTGAGATAAGTGTTCTGATTTGGCACATTTTAGAAAGGAAAGAGTAAGTGTCAGGTAAGTCAGGTGAGTAACCCACAGCCAACAGATTTCTAGCAACAGGCCAAGCACAGAAACCAGCAGCTCCATTCCTCTGTCCTAACCTTGCCACCTGCAATACGTAAACTCTATAAACTATCTTTAAAGAGCCTGCAAACAGTGCAGGGATTACAAAGTCATACGATAATATTAAGTTTACTACACAATGATTCACATTTTCCATCAGAGGAAAAGATATGCAATCTCCCTTCTTAAAGCATAACTTCTCTAGAGCATAGCAAATGGGATTTTCCATTGTAAGAAACACGGGACCTAATAAAGCTGTGTTGTGAATTTTCATTAAAATAAAATCCAATCAGCAAAGACACTAAAATTAGTATCAGTGACATCAGTATAGTAATCTAGAATTTGATTTAACATCGCTGGCAAATCTGCCACAATAGATCACTCATTTCAACAAAAGGTTGTATGTACCTCCCAGGGAGCGCATGTAATTTCCATTAACGTTAATGGGAGTTATGCAAGTGCATTAAAAGGATAATATACCCCCCGGTTCGTGACAACCCTGTGAAGTGTAAGGTGCTTCCTATTGAAGTGAATGGGGTTTCCATCTCATGTATTTTAAAAGAACTTGTTCTGGCACTGTTACAAAACACAACAGTTAACAACTACTATATATGCTTGGTGAATAGTTTCCAAAGTTAAAGCATTTCAGTGATTTCAGCTGGTTTTCCCATTGCCAAAAATGTGAAGAATAGAAACGCATTCATAAACCTGAGTCTTATTTGAAGTCTGGGGTAACAGTACACAGTGCTGTGTGAAATCACTGGAAAACAAGCAGCTCCGAAAGACAGAAGAAGAAAGGCAATGTGCTATATGAGGCATGTGTTCTTCCCTGTTGCCAAACAGACCATGTTTTCAGTGCTCAGGATATTGCTTGCTTCTCGTGTTACGTAAGATAGAAAGGAAGGACTGACTTACGCATTTTTAAATATCGCAGTCAATGCCTTACAACTCTTATTCAGACTTGCTAATCTTCATCTTTGAAGTTACTCATCACATGTAAACCTCTCAAATCATTAGTAATTTTGACTTCTCTACTTTGTTTTTAATATACACACACGTTCAGAACTGCCTTTAAAGACCTAGAAGTAAAGCCAGCAACAGAACAAGTCTGATCTCACTTGCTTTTTCTCAGTATAATTCATTACTTTAACCACTCTAGAGTTACACCAATTACACTGGTCTGAACACATCCCAGTACAGAGTTTAACTTTTTACTTCTTTAACAGCTGCAAGTTCAGTTGTATAAAATATGCAACTATTGCATCCACAACAAATCAGAATACTACTAGGAGGCCATAAACAGTACAATATGGGATCTAATGCTCAGCTCCTTGATCACACACATTGCATGGGTTTTTCATTGCGGACCCCAGCATCATCCTGCTAAACATAACTTTGTGGTCAATTGCTCCAATGTTATCTTTTAAAGTGAAGTTGTGCTTTCTATAAATATGCAATCACATTATGGAGAAAATGATTTATACATTTTGAGGCATTATGGAAATGAAAGAGAACACCACAGCTAACGAGCAAAGGAAGGGGGAACATTCACTGCTGTACTGATTCATATGCTAAGCAAAGGAATGCATTATCCTCCTAAACATGAAAATATGGATTAAGTATAGTATACTGTATGAAATTAACTACAACTATCTGAGTAAATGTTTACATTGTATCAAGAATCCATTAATATAATTCTAGCCTAAGATTAATCAAATACATTTTGATCGTAACTCACAACAGTAGATGCAGTCACTTAGTAAAATATTGAAGAGTAAATAACAATCAGGCAAAGGTGACAGGGAAGCTGTAGCCATAGCAAAAGTGATACCCCAGCACACTGATAAAAGCGGTAATTTATCTAGTTGGATAACAAACCCAAAATAAATCTCTCCTGGAAAGCCAAACAAAAATAAGTAAACACTATTTATTAGAATTATTCTGAAGTTCACATACAAGACTAATATATGTGTACTGAGTATTAAAATTATTAATAAGGCTCAAAGATGCATCTGAAAATCTATACAGAAGATGTAAATTCAATATAGCACTGTTGGTCACATAGCCCATGTAGAGAAGAAAAGAGAACATTAAGCAATAAAAAAACCTTGCTTTTTCTCTTTAGAAGAGTTATTTGAAACGCAGCATTGATTTAATAAAGAACTGGACAGACATTTTTGCACATCTAATTTTCACTTGCAAGTTTTCACCACATTTCGGTAGGGTGTAAAGTCAGCCTGTTATCTGGATACTTGGATGCTGAAAATGCAAGGATATAAAACAGTGGCACAAGAGTCAACCGAATGCATTGTTCAACCAATGGTTAGTTACAATCGCTTCTCATCAGAAAGTCGTACGTGATACAAAACGCAGAAGACCAAAGAAAAGTTCTAGTAAGAGCAAGTACAACAGAGAAGTTGATAGCAGTCGCCCTTATTTAAATAACACTTCCTAAAAACAGTAAACTTTGTAATAAAAACAAAAAGGTTTGCGACTCTCTAATAACAACTATGCTCAGATTTGAAACCGCTGGAACACCAAAACAAATAACAAACCGGTACAGAACGGATGGAGCAGCAGGCCTCATCTTAACGTAACCCCTGGCCCTCGGAACGGTCATCTTCACCTCCTGCCTCTGAGCAGCTCCCAAACTGGAGAAGAAACATGGTGTAGAGCTTGTAGCTCTCTGCCATAGGAAAATTTGGCCTGTGGCTCTTCAGTTCAGGTGAATTTACTGCAACCGCAGCAGGGAGCGCACGTACCTTCACTCCCACGGACCTGTTCTGAGCACAGGGGCTGCAGAAAAACAAAAGGCTGCAACTGGAATTCACTTCAGTTAGGCGAAAGCATACAACAGGAACATAGCTTGTCTTCGTTGTAGGCGCATTGCTGGCTACAGCTGTATTTGGCAAAGACCAAACTGAACCCAACTGGCCTCTCTTAAAGAAACAAAACAAAACAAACAAACAAAAACCCCCCAATATTTAAACATCACAGCTGGCACTTTCCGGCTTAGAATATATATTATTTCTGATTTCAGTCATTACTTAAAAATGATGGTCTGATCCTGCACTCCTAAATTCAGAAAGATTTTTAGTGCTAACTTCTGCAGAAGCAAAGTCTATGTTTTTATAACTGCAAACTCTCTTACCAGTATATAGCAAATTACAGGTCAGATTTCTCTCATATAATAAGTCTCATTCACACACCTAAAATGGAGCAAACTGATTTTTCAGAAGTGCTTTGCACCCACTGGAAACAGTTTCAAAAATTTTTGTAGTTATCTTAAGTCAGGAAATTGTGGCTGAATTCTCTTGACGCTTGGTAACACAACCTTTTGATTTGCACTTTAATTAACTTCATATTATTATTAAGCCTTATTATGCTCATGCTTGATTACAATTACAATTATTGAGAAACTTGCTAGTTCTGAAGTATGACAGAAATCATCCACTCTCCTGTCAAACAGGAAAAATACTCAAGCTTATTTCTGCAGGAATTAAGGAGGGTTTTTTTGTTTTGTTTTTTGTTTGTTTGTTTTCCAAGACAGGACTAGATACTCTTAGTTGGAAAAGTTCTTGCCATACGCTATAAAACTGTTACTGTAGATACTGTAGAAACTGAACTGTAGATACAAATCAGTTTGTTAAAATGTGCTCTTAAATTCAAAATTCCCTTCTGAAGATTTAGCTCTTTGGTTTTCAAAACCAACCAACCAACAGACCCCAAGCACGCTGCAATACCAGCGCACACCTTCTGACCTATCTGCCAAGACATCTCACAGATTTTTAGCAGTAATAGCGGTAAAAGCAAAAAATAACTGCTCTTCTCTGAGTATGAATGAATATTTGGTAACATGACAATCAATATTTATAGGTCAGTATAAAAACATTTTGCATTTTATCTACTGGCAAAGAAACAGGTCAAAACAAACTTCAAGCTTAACAATAATTTCCATGTGAATAGACTAAAAGAAGGTGGAACTCTTGTGAATTAAAGTGGAAAATTTTATCTGAAAGCTCTGGTTGTGATAATACACAATTCCAAGGTGAATTTCCTACTCTTACAGACTTTTGTCTTGTTTATCTCTGAATGGACACAAGATCACAGGCCAAGTTATGCTCTGATTTACATCACTAATACAAAGTAACTGAAATAGCCTAGTATATCTTACTGGCAAGAAAGCATTTAAACGAACAGAAAAATATTTCAGCAAAAGCATTGTGACACACTTACTAAATGAGAATCTATTAAAGACTCCCAGTTTTATGATTAAAAACCTCTAAAATGCCCTAGAGTAATTTTAATTTTTTAAGAACCATCTTGGGCATAAAATTCTTGCAAAATGCGAGTCCAATATCCAAAATGGAAAAAAGGAGAAATATATGTAAATAATTTCCTAGTTTTAGGCTTATCAAGCCAAAAGCAAAATAAGTTATATCAGCTAGCACCTGTCTAGAATGTTTGTTTTTAAATGCTGCATAAGTTAGTAGGTGTTTGAATTTTAAAGCAGCATGTCATTTGCCAGAAGGATGTTGATAACACTTCAAATGCTAACAACCGTGGAAAACGCATTAAATTTTTATGGACAGTAATGGTTCTTTATAGTAAAGTTAAATATCTCTGAAGATCATCTCTATTTGAACTGTATTAAATTGAATGATAAGAAGTTAAAAGCAATATTTCATCTTCTTTTCCAGTTTGTGTAGGCAACGATACACAGCACTTACTTCAACATATTGTTTAAGCCCTACAAAGACCATGAAAAATACTTTTCACTAACAATTGGGATAAACTGCTCTCTGGAAAAATTAGTTTTTTTTTTACTTAAGTATTCTTGACTATATATAGATATCAAGTCCAGTAAAATTCTAAATAATTAAGAGTCCAAATAATGTTTAAGTGTTGTTTTTGTTTAAAATCACAAATTTTAAGAAAAATATAGCATTTTGAAAGTATTAGACTTCAGCAAATGATCTGTCAAAATTAGCCTCAAAAGCAGAGAGATGAATGATGTATATTCCTTTCAGTTGTTCAACTGAGATTTTTAAAGACAAAAAAGTTATGTTTGGAACTTTCTGCTCCCAACTAATTCTTCCTTCTCTTCCCACCTGAAAATCCCCCTTTCTTTTTCCATAGCTATCTGTAATAGCTATGTCTAAAATAAACCCTTGTATTTGATCTCCCAATAGACAAAGCTGTAATCTGCAGCTTGCAACTTTTCTATTAAAAAAAAAAAAAAGGCAATTCCATAAACTTCAAAAAAAAGTTCCCATTTGGAATTTTGGAATTCAAATCACTAAGGTTAGTACTGTAGTATTTCGGGTTTTTCTATTTTTAAGTAAAAGGTTTTAATCCAAAAATTTAGTTTAGAACAAAATTTTTGGGCTGAGCCTCCTTTGCAGCTCAGCATAAATTTGACATGTTTCAGCATACAAACTGTGAATATCAATCTTCTGGAACAAGCCCATGCAGAATTGCCTGGATGAATCCAAATGCTTTAAATTCTGCAGGGGAAACAACAGCAAAAGTTTTCCAGAGTTACTGCTGCAGACTGCCAGATTTGAGTATAAAGTGTGAATGACCGGCATTTCCCTATGTATTTGACCTTCTCGTGCAATCCAAACCCTAAGCCTGCTGTTTGGCTGATCCTGCAAGGCAGAAAGATGACATCTGCACCATGACATTGTATTATCTTATGGCAATATAGTTCAGATTTGAGGTCACCAGACTTTGCAGTTTATTTATACTTGGCAACATTTGGCTTTTTATAGATGAAAACATAACAGTTTTAACTCTGTTAGATTTTTAGCTCAAGTAGTTTAACTTATCTTAAGTTCTCTAATAATAACTTTTATTTCTTACCTATTACTTTCAATAATTAGATCTCAAAGTTTTTTTTTATTATTTTTTTTATTTACAAATGAGCTATGGAATCTTCGTTACACTAATCGAAAAACTGAGCTCTAGAAAGGTTAAGTGACTCACTCAGCGTCAACTCAAGAGGCCAGTGATGGACCTGGGAACAGATCTTCTGGGCTCCAAACCGCTGCTTTATTTGCTAGGCTAGCAGTTTCCAGCTCAAAGCCTGCGAACCCTCTGGGGCTCTACAGACAAGAGCAAATCTATTGCCAGAAGGCATAGACTCACTACACATCTACGCCTGTAGCAGTGTGTTACCAAATCGGAAGCGATTAAAGTCTCTAGGCCAGGATTAAGTCTCTAGGTTACACACAATCTGTAAGCATCTGCCTTGTTCATAATAAATTCTATATATACATCAGGACATATCAACTATCCTGTCCTAACAGTTCTTGAAATGCCAGCACATGGGAGGTACGTACGTGTGTGCACATGTATGTGTTGTGTGGGCACAAAGTTATTTTCCAGCATTTACCTGAATAAGTAATGGGCACATGTTTCTGTAGAGGGGAACAGGGGAGAGGGTACGGGGCCCAAGGTAATAACCTTCTCCCCAGATCTATGTCCCTGCTGGTGTTAGAAAGAATTCCCACCCCTCAGCACAACCTTAGTGAAACAGTGTGTGTTTTCCACATCTGGTATTCTGGGTTGTCTGAAGATTCAGATAAACATGCCCATATTAATGACACAGAGCTCAAGTCACCCAGTTGTTCAAGAGCCACGCAGGAAACAACTACAAAAGGCAGAAGTTCAAAAAAACCAAACAAACAACAATTCTGTTAAAATCACATGACTACAGGTGACTGACCTACCTTAGAATTTATTCCAGCTCTTCTCAATTTTGGGGGAGAGGGAGGCAACGATGAAAATACCAATGTATTTAGGATGGACAGACATGCTTGACAATCTCGCTACACCAATCAATAGGCAGCCTATTTACTTTGATCCACTAAGGATCAAAGATACCAGCCCAAGTACAAAAAAAAAGGGGGGGGGGAGGGAATGCAGTGAAATGTTTAAGATGCATAAGAAGATATCATGTTCCAGCTGAGTCTCTTTCATCAGTCTTTAATTGGTTTCCTTTCTAAAAGATCTTAAGAGATTAAAAAGTTTATTAAAACTTAAACATAATGCAGATTTGTCTGTTGCGGGGCTGATTACAGGCAATGATAATTAGTCACAAAATTTGCATACATATACAAGTTTGTGCCTAACAACAAAATGTCTTGAGGATGCTCCGATACCCAAGTGTGTGTGCACACCTTCTTCAAATTATTGAGAAACTGTACTGTGCTAACATCATCTGAAGAAGGTCAGAAACCCCTGCACATAAGTTTTTGCCTTGTGATCGGGTGGTTTTTTTTTTTTTGTTTTTTGTTTTTTTGTTTTTTTTTTTTTTTTTTGTTTTTGACTTTTTAAACATTTCCCTATCTGACCAGAACCTTTTCCTTCCAATAGTGTTTGTTTGCCTTCTTTTCCCTCCTCAAAAAAATTCAACAAGTTCTAATTTACCCCAATACATTCCCAGTTGTGAGCAGATGGCTGACAAATTTGGAGGTACAAATCTCAAGCTGAGTGACAGAAGACTCCTTGCAGCTACAGCCATAGTTTTGAAACATGGTGTATCACATTTTAGGGTAGCCTGAATGGATCAAACAAACAAAACGGTTGACTTTAAGCCATTCCGCCAGTTCAGACACTTTTAAAAACATTATAGGGCTAACTTTATCCCAAGAGAGTTTATGCTAAATCAGGTATTACTACTTCTCCCACAGTTTTACCAGAGTAAGTCACGAGCTTGACTCAATTTGGAAAAAAGTCAGATCTAGATCTAGTTTTTAATTCCAGATGATCTAGTATCTAGTACTGCACCGATCTGAACTTAATGATCACATAAACACGATCTGCAAATGCTAGGGAGTGTTAGCATTTACCTATCAGGCCTAAATACAGAGAAAAATGTAAGACAAATACTTTAACAGGCTGTATTAGAAAGCATGTGCTCCCTATAGCTTTTAAAACTAACCTCAAAGCAATAATTCTTGGAAAATTTATAGCAGATACTTCAAGCCCTCCTTCTCCTTCAGTTTGCAATGTGCCAATCTCTTTCTCCTCTCGCTAAGTTTGGCAAAAAATCCAGGGAAAAGACCTGCCATAGTGACTACTATACACAAGAACTTAGGTAAGGTAAGAGCACAAGTTTCTTAGTAGCTTGAACAGTTTAATGGAAAGGAACAATTAAATACCGTGGCAAATATCCATACCCACACTATAACTATTAACTGTAATCAGATTTTTGTATTGTCTAGCTTCTTTTGATTTTGCTTAAGACACCTCCCATCTTCTTCCTGCACAGAAGTCAGCTCCCTGTTCTCTCTTTTACATGTCACCTCTGTTAACAGAAACAACCTGTTTATCTCAGTGCTTATTCCCACTTCTACTAAAAGAGATCATCATATAAATGGTCCAATTACACAGGGCTGAGGCAGCATACATGAAATCACAGGTTATGTTTAGCAGCACTATTAAGTAAGATTAGAATAAACAAGCTCAGTTTTTACAACTTGAAATGCATTGCATTTAAAAATAGTCTCACAGGTCGTTCTACATCTGTGTTTATATGATGATGAATCTTTCTGCAATTTAAGCAGTGAAATATTTTGTCTCCATCCTGACATATTATCATAAAGTCTAAGGATTACAGTTAGGATGGCTATTCCTTGGGGCATAATATTAGCTGCATGTGAGACTGATGTTCGTAGCTACAACGAAGCATAATACCACTATCTCTATTATAGCAGAGCATTAGAAGTTCTTACTGACCTGCAGCTCTAAAAATAAATGCTGAGTGACATGAATAGCTTTGCAGCACTTCCCAAGTTAAAGAGTTTGAACTATAATAGACAAATTACATATAGTGCTGAGAATTCTTCAAATACAATTAAATGTTTATAATATGAAGCTTGCATTTTCACGTACTTTCCTACATATCAAAAACTCAAACAGTGCTACTCTTCAATATTAAGCAAGCATATGAGGCCACATGTCAAACAGATAACATTTGGGTCTCATGCTATCTTGATTTCAATGAAGAAAGTTTTCAAATGTCTGGAGAACACTCCCATGTACTTGACAACTACTGCATTTTAGCAACAAATCAACGTTGATGCATCATCAAAAGCTTATAAAGGAATGTCCAGCATCTTTTACTTCTACAACTTCATTAATACTTCTTTTTAATTCCCCTGACTTAATTGTACACACAGCTGCAGTCTTACAATGACTTACCACAAAAATCAAGTAGATTAAATAAATAATTCTGTGGAGCTGGATGAAGTCAGAGCGGATGACCTTAACGAGCATCTTCAAGCAAGAAGATAAGTGTTTATTCATTATGATTTTAAATTATTGCTTCAGATTTATAAGAATTCAGGAAGCACCTTGTTCTCCCAGCCCCTTCCTCATCCCCCAATATTCATTTAAAATACAGTCAAAAGGAACAGAGGGCAGCAACCAGCAAACTTGCAAAATATGACTAACACAAAGTCACTTTCAAAGTTGATAGTCACTAGTAATCCACAGTAGAGATAAAAGTCAAATTACTTTCGCCTCCCTCTCCAAAAGCTTCCTTAAAAGAATTAGACTTATGGATGTAAGATATTTCATGTCACTAATGTGTGCGGGCATCTAGCTCCACCACACTCTTCCTCCTTGTCCCACCCACTTTCCCATCATTTAGGAAGTCTCCGGTCTGCAGTCCAACTATCTGATACTGGATCTGTTCCTTCAGTTGGCCTCTGGAGAGTGGGAACGCAGGAATCTCCAACACTGAAGGCAGGTACATGTAACAGGAAAGCCATGATAGAAAAAAAAAGAAAGGAAAAAAAAAAAAAAAAAAGAATGTTCCTTGAAAGAGGAGTTAACTAGACCCAAACAAGAAAAGGGAAGAGTTTCATTTCTTAACTCAGTCAACTGAAGTGAAAATCAACACATGCAATTATCAATTAAAGATTCTGTAAAATGGAGAGGTTTGATGAATAGACAGTACCAAAAATACACTATATGTCTTTAGACTGTGTACTAGATGCAAGAGAAAACAAATGCACAACTAGAATGCCATTCTGGTTTACATTTGCCCATACCGCTTCGCTGCCAGTATTTCTTCATACAGCTCATGCACAGCAGAAAACACTCATACAGCCTTCTCCACCCACCTGATGTGATCCTGCTGATATAACAGCTTTACATACTGGTATCTAAATAGAGATTTAACAAGTCCTGCCATTTACAGAGCTTTTAAGGAAACATCGCTACAGTTATGAAGTTCACAAGTAATACTACTGGATTCAGTCTCCTTATCAGTGGTTTCAGGAGCGAAAAGGA
The DNA here is from genome assembly GCF_028389875.1 of Rhea pennata. NCBI lineage: Eukaryota > Metazoa > Chordata > Aves > Rheiformes > Rheidae > Rhea > Rhea pennata. The sequence goes on from NC_084678.1 coordinate 8,384,309, forward strand.
AGCGCCTTAAGAAACAAAACTTTCGAATCTCAAAATCTAAAGCTATGACTCCCACCAGAACACTTTAAACACAAACATGTGGAACAGAGACTGGCCTGAAGCATTCAGGTCTGACAATTTCAAAGTCAGTTTCAAATTATGGAGTTTTATTTACAAGTTAGTGTAGAAACCTAGTTATCAACTTGGGTATTCTTGTGTTTGACTACTCTTATCCTCATTCTGTCACTGGGGAGCCAGTGCAAAATGTGGTCATCCATTCAAGACCACAGTCTGATTCATGACAAAGCAGCAGACCTTTACCTCTACTTTCAGTAGCTAAGTACTCACAGGGTGTAAAACATTGCACATAATGCTGCCCATCTCATTTTAAACCTGTGCTAATGTAAGTAATCATACACATGCAGAGCAACAGGAAACCGGGGTCAATAATTCCTGATTCTTTTCTCTGACAAGACATTGCTCTGGAGAAAAAAAAAAAAAAATTCAAACCTCATCTCCATTAAGAGCTAAATGCATGTCTTTTTTTTCTTTTTAATAATAAAAAGCCTATGCTATTCATCTTTAAATCAAAAAGAAATCTACTGAAACCAAGAATTATATTGCACATCCAATTCTTTAACCTGAACAAAGGTGAACAAGACAATGAACCCAGGTGGCAATGGTTATTCAAGTCACCTGTTTTGCTACTGGCAGGTGCTAAAATATTATGCTTATACAAGTGGTATAAGAATTAAACAGAAATTAAATAGTTTCAACATTTGAAAACCCCCTCCAAAATCTGAGCCACCCAAGGTCAGCAAAGCTGGATGGCTACCAGGCTTGTAGCATTCTGGAAAACGACAAAATATCTCATCGCACCCAAAAATGGCACATTGCTTGTTTGCGGCACAAAAGCCCACATCAACTTTGCCTCCCCTGCTGCTCTCTCTCCAGGCGAGGCCCTTATCAGAATACCTTGACAGGCCAGAACCGATCCATGCTCTAGATACGTACTTTCACATTTTCACCTCTATTCTTCTGTTCTGCTCCCTTTCTTGTTCTCTAGCACAGGCGGCACGCTGCACATACCCAGGCATAACATGCTGAACCTACGGCTTTCATCTTAAAAAGAAAAAGTAGTACTCTACACCCATATTGCGTAAACTCATATTCTCCCAGTCAGGTCTTATTTCAAATTGCAGTATTTTAGGAACTAGCTTGCAGTTTGAGTAGTTGATAGTCACTCATCCAATATGAAAAATTGTCACTCTAAGGACCATTAGCCTTCATAAAAGTAATTTTTCTTTACAGTTACACATGAATATAAAGCATATATTATAAGCAGTAATGCAATTCACTTAAAACATGCTTTCCTCTGTATTGTTAGGAATTATGTTTCAAAATTAAGCAAATTTCAAGCCTTTGATATTGCTTGCACTGTGGCTTGAAAAAAGGCCCAACCATTTATTTTTCCAAACTAAGGAGCACATGAGAAGTAGAACTTGTAAGAGAGTGTATTTTTAGCATAAAACAGATTGCAAGCAGTAAGGCTACAATTAGTATTTTATTCTAAGCTCTGCAGGTTCATATCAGATGCAAAGATTAACCGAAGACAAGAGTTTATGCACCTAAACATCTACCACTGTACAGCTGTAAAAAAGAAAACCACCCCAGCATTTACAGCAGTAGCACACATGTATCACAGCACCATGCTCTCCCCAGCATGAATTTGGAAAGACAATTAAAAATTATGGACATACAGCCTTTCCCCCCTCCCCCCCTTTTTTTCTTTCTCTTCTCCTCTCTGTAAAACTAGAAAGCATAGCCACTACAGCCCTGCAGCAGACGATAGCTTTTCATTTAGGTCACTGGTACAACATTGTGTTTTTGGAAACGAAGCTTGTTTGCTTAGGTTGTTTACCTCAGCAGAGGCAGCCTGAAATGATGTAAAACAAGGAGTTTAAGAAAATAACAACCAAAAAACCTCTTGACATCCTGTACATCTTTTGCAAAAGAAAAAAAAATCCTTAAAATCTTCAAAAAGTGAATCATGGCTTGTCCTGTGAACCTCTCCAGAAACAAATGTCATCACATACTGCACTGTCTGAGGGAAAAATATGGCATCTGCAAGACTGTTTTGAGCTTTCAAAGGAAATATGCCCTGACAAGCTCAATAAATGAGCCAAAGTTTATATGTGAGACATTCTGTGAAACTGCAGCTTGGAAAATTCCAGTGCAGAAGAAATGAACCCTTAAGCAAAATTGTTCATTTCGAAAACAAATAAATAGAAAAACAGATAAGAGGGACAAATTATAAAATATCTAGGTGTATGTGTGAGAGAAAAGGGTTTATTTATTTATTTATAGTTTAAGGGGGAAAGATTTTTATTTCAAAAAGAACACTGAGTAAGTGCCAATGTTTCTTTAAAGAAATGAGCCTGATATTACACATTTATCAGAAACTCCAGGGATTTGTATAGCAAATAGATGTCAGTTATTTTACAGAGAACTTGCTAATCTGTTTACACTCCTATAAACCATCCTGCTGCGAGCAGGCAAAACAGTGTATATACTGACCTTTTCAGGGAACTCTGAAGCCCTACGTGATAGTCTTGTTTTCCAGACTCTGACTTACATAGCAAAATCATTTTATATATTGATATCTTCTTCCTCTTTTTTTCTTGGTGTATCTGTAACAAGGAGCATTGTTCCCTTAAGAGAAGGGGAATAAAACACATTGGAAGCTATGTTGAAGGCTGTTTTATGTAGAAAGCTGCAGAGAAAGCAGATAATGATTTAACCTATATCATCTGACCTCCAGCCTCATGTGTAAGGCTTATAATGAAATTAGACCAGAACAGGGGCCGCATCTTTTTATGCATTTATATGACACTTAGCATCCTGAAGCCTCAATTAATATATAGCACTTTTTTTGCTTTTCTGAAATACAAATTCATCATTTGGAAGACAAAAATACTACAAAAATTCTAACAGCTGTAAGGCATAATGCACCTGCAAAAAAAGGAACCTATTTCAAATGCCCCGTGAAATATATTGGTATTTTGTTAGTGGCATCTATGATATGCCAGGCTTGCATTTTTGCACATGCCCATTACGTTGAACAGCATTCACTGCTACCCTAACTGAATCAACTCCTCCATTCATCAAGGCACCTTCCTCTGCAAAGTGTCAGACTGTTTTAATGATTTATTTATTTCAAGTCATTTGGTAGTAGCTTGTAAGTCCATAGGTACATGTTAAAATGATTTTTCTTAATTATTTAAGGCTTCTGAAGATTAAAAAAAAAAGTAACACGAATTAAGCATTCACTAAATAATGCTCAAAGAATCAGAATCTCTAAAGTCTTTTTAAAAATAAATATGAGACCTGACAAGCTAACTTCAAAAATAACCATCAGAATAACTAATGTGCTTAAGAACAGGATGCCCCTCCATATGCAGGTTTCTATTGTTGCATATTGGGTAAAATCTATCGATGTTGGCACACTGACATTGACAGATAAGCAGCAATAAAGATGCATGGACACCTTCTTTTAAGCCCTTGCTGCTGAAATAACATTCATTGTATGATTAATGACTGACGAATTTGTGAAAAGGTGCTGTCATCGTTAAGGATTTCTGAAACATTGTCTGCTCCAACATGTTTTTAAATGCAGCTCAGGTCAGCACTGGGAGACATCAGCTAAACGCCAGAAACTCCTGAAGCAGCTCCTCACAGAGATAAACAGTGCTGAAGATACAGCTGACATTCAACAGAGAAAGGCACCTAGCTTGGAACTATAATTCTTTTCCTGGTTTTGAAGGTGTTTGCAAATTGGTATGAGAACATAATGAACTGAAATGAAACTTGTCTTGTAAGCCATATAGGTAGTGAAACTCTTCTAGTAAGACGAAACTGTCAATAAATAAAGTGTGCTTATCTTTCAAATGGATAGAAGAGCGTAAACTGGTCAGATGCTCATTCTGCTCTATAGACAAGTGTATTAATACAAAGCTTTGTCAGTTAGAAGTTTCACATTTATTCCAAGGGAGCAGATCAATGTCTGAAGAATGAGAAACATCTCGCCTAACAATTTTTTCTCTGTTAGAAGTTTTTCATGTACAGTAGTACCTTTTATATAAAACAGAAGTTTAGACAAGCTAGAACGATTTGATCTGATCCAGCATCACTTCCTACAAAAAGGATGCCAGAGCAGACAAACATTAACTTACTTTCCAAATCTTCATCATATATCTCCCATGTTTTTTCCTGCAACGCTACAGCAGACCTTGAGGAAGGAAACTTGTTTCTTACTTGATAAAAAATTTCCAAAATGTCCTACGTGCCAACTGTTGAGGGATTTTATGATCTTCTTTCCAGCAACAACTAGTCATTTTGAAAGCAGCAAGATGAATGGTTACATGGTTACAACATTGTTTGAGATTTCATGAAGCCAGTCCTTCCAAAATGAGCAGCAAGGCTTCCAAAAGAGGTGTAGAAACTATTTCCCAGTACGCACAGACAGAACTTGCCTCCGGGAGAGAAAAAGCTGCTATAAAGCAGCTTCTGGTGCAGACAAAATACATTATGTATTTTACATGCAAGAGAGGGAAAAATTTAGATGAATTTAGCTTTCATAGGTAATGATAATTATAATGGTTATTATAGTTTAACCACAATTAAGCAAGTTGACTTATTAACACCTGAGACTTAATCATAAGCATGTCTACCCAAGGAACATGAGCAGAACCTATATTCTTTTTTCTAAGCTGCTTAATTGTAAATCTACCATCTTCTGTGCCACAAGAAGTTAATAAGACTGGACTGTTTTGCTGTTTACCATAGCTGCTAGATATCAAGACAGAACTCTCTCTAAAATGCTCGTTTCATCACAAATGTTGTCAGTGTGAATAAACAACATGCTGTGCAGCCTTTGATAGTGAAGGCTGAGGTTTGCCTCCAGTTTTAATTAATATTCCCCTAAACCTCTCTGTGCACCCAAATTCAGACAAACAAAAGCAGTATGCAAACAGCGTCAGGATTAAGGTGGAGAAACTCTTTCTCAGTGCATCATACTGTTGAACACACACAGGCTCCCACAACGTGGGAGATAAGTACGCGCTCCTTTTTGGAGTGCCATAGACTCCCTCCGGCTCCCCACACCTGACATTCAGAGCCTGAGAGTTAAAGACATCTTGTAGGGTTATAACTAAGAACCCAGAAGTACCAGGAGTACTGGGGAGGCACGCGAGTTAGAAGATTAAAGCCTCTAGCCTCTTCTCTTTCTGTCCCAACTCTGTAAAGTAGTAATTGCTACTCAGTGGCTGGGTGGAAAAGGTCAATTTGTACAGAAGCAGTTTATGACTTTGGGAAAAAAGAAAAACACCTTGTATCATTCCTGTTTCTCAAACTCTGAAAGTAAAACATGATGATTTTTTTTTAATAACTTAAAAAAAATTATTTAGCTGTTGCGAAATCCTTAAAGGAACTTTGCATAACAAACCTTTTCTCCTACAATGTTTGAGGGAAAAGATACTACATCTTAAGGAGTCCCCCACAAGGCCAGAGGGGCTCCTTTCTCATGGTAGTCTGCAGGTTCCCCCTGGCTATTTTCAGACAGGAAGAAGTACACTATTCACCCCAGCCTTGATAAATCAGAGTCACTTTCAAACATACAAAATTTTTTTATCTGTATGTCTAATCCCCTGAGAGTTCAGGTGCATAGGGAATGAAGAGCTCAGATGTCTTCGGTTTGGTCACTGATTGCCGGAAGCACTCCTTAAACTTTAGCGCAGAGGGAAAGCCAGATGCATCTCTCCTGTCTGTTCAGACTCCAAGTCCTCAAGCTGTGGAAAGCAAGTTAAACTGCTCCCGTATATCCCAATATTGGGTTTCACAAGCAGTTCAGGCATTTGTGAACAGTGAGATTCACGATAGAGCCTAACTGAGAATGCGGTGAATCAGCCAGTGTGAAGAGAAAAGCCCTGAAAACTTTTTCTGACATAGAAGATAAAGAATCCTTTGCCCAATTTTGATGTCACTTTCTCAGCAGCACTGGTCTGTCTTTGCAGGACCCAGAGTCACAAGACTAACCTGTGCTTTAGTAAAATCTGCTGTCTGTGGGACTCCTCTTAGCCAGGCTAAGGCTCATACAATGGAGCTATCAGGGGACTTGAGAACTTTCAGGCCTGTCCAGCTTAAAAGCCCATGCCTTCACAGTGCACTTTGGCAGGATCTGACAGCAAGACAGAGCTTACCCTTTACTGGCCCCTGAAAGTGCCTAGAGCCTCCTCTGACTTGACTCCATGCTCCCCCAGCTTCCCTGGTGCTGCAGTGAGGTGCAGAGAAGATACATTGGACAGAAACAGAGGACTACAGCCTTGTTTCAATGACTCTTCACCTTGGAGGAAAAGGGCTAGAAGCTCATATGAGAAGTCATTACTGCAAATGAACATACACCAAGTTAAAAAAGAAAAATGATTGAGAGAACTTCAGCTGACAATTTGTTCCACCGCTGAAGGCAGAACAGCTGATGACCTGAGCTGAAGCATGGGCCATAGGTCCAGAGCCTCTAACGAGCGCACTGGTCCACCTCCAAATTCCACATCTGCAAGTGAAGAGTGACGAGACACACTGCATCAGGAGACACGATTTTCTTTTCTTTTTTTTTTTCTTTTTTTTTTTTTTTTTTTGAAATTAAGAATGTAGATTTTTTTATTTTTAAAATAATTTTACATCAAAGTTATCCCTGGTGGCGGTTCCCTGACTGAATAAGGTCATTCCAAGAACATAGCTGCCAGAATATGTTTGCCCCAACTATGATACAAACTGGCAGAAAGAAAGGAATAATTTTGACTGATCAAAAAAATCTAAGCTGTGAATATAGACAGTAAATAAATCCATGTTTTTAGATCTTTTCCCCTAAAAAAAAAAAAAAATCCAAAAGTCATCAAAAGCCAAAAAAAAGACAAGAAAAAGAGAAGGCAGCACAAAATGACAGCCAGTAAGAAACAGCAGAATGCATGTAATAAAGTCTAGTACAGGGCAGTTTCCATTCAAATAGTCCTAGGATGCAGCCTGACCAACCATATCATAGATGATCTGTCCAGGAACATAGATAAAGCTGCACTGTGCAGGATTAGGAAGCAAATCAGTCACAGCCTTTGTCTGTGCTGTCGTGTTTCTCTTTATTGGTGGAATATCATTCTGACAGTGCTTTTGCAAGCTCTTCAAGAAAGCTGCTTCTTGTATTTATTCCACTGTAGCCTAGTCAAGAACATTAAAGAAATAAGGGTGACTTAGCTACTTGACAGTAATTGCGAAACACCTCAGGGTACAAATTCTGCTCTTCCAAGACAAAGGGTTAAAATTAAAATAGTTGACTTTAATGGGACTGAAAGATCAACACCAGACCCCATGGCAAATTGCATGTGTAATAAATGAAGAGAGGTTGCTGCTAGACTGCTGGGAAGTGTCACTGGGCAAAGGATCTAGAGATCCAAAATGTCTGTAGGCCATGCTGTACCAGCTTTCTGAACTCACTGTGAAAAAGAATTGGAAAAAAAAATCCCACGGAACCATTAGATAAAATTAAGTGTAAAACATCTCTCAAATTCCACAGAGAAGACCTGCATCCTCCAGAAGAGGTACGTACAAGGTAAGTGAATTCCATATAAGTCATTAGGGTGAGGAGGCTACAAAAGGGCAGTAGATCAGAATAGAAATTTCTCTGAGGAGCTAATGGGAAACTCAAGGAAACAAACAGGAAACAAGGAGCGAAGCGATCTCCGAGTTAAAGGCTGTTCTATAGGGAAGATGCACAGAGGCAGACAGAAGAGGCACGATGGTGATAATGAAACCCTGAATGGTGCTACTGCATCCAATTAAAAGCACAGGAAGAATTTAAGTATCTAGACTGTAACCGTGCGAGAAGGTAGCTATGCCAAATTGAGACAGCTTTGAGTTCTTAAATTCAAAATAGCTAAGGCCACTCCCAAGGCTTCTCATGCTAAAGACAGAGTAAGGTCTCACACATCAAGGTTTAGTTTATTCAAAGGTAGAAAGAAAACAGGAGATTCATCACTGCTATATTTTTCCTACTGAACAAAGAGCCTTTAAAAAGTCTTCAGTTTTACCAGGAGAGACTTATTCCACAGGAAATTAGGTCTGGTGCCACAGCTACCATGGAGATGCAGATCACTGCTGCATCCCTAGGAAGGCCCTAGGCACTTCCAGCTATTATCCCTGCCCTGGGAAAAAAGATTTCTGCACTTCCCTGAGCTTGTTCACATCCAAAAACGTTTTGCAATGCAGACTTATTCATAGTTCTCAATATGTAGAAATGGCTTGAAGCTATCACAGACCTTCCTCTTTACTGGGTTGCAAGTTCCAAATGTTTATAAGTACAGAATTTCAGCCAATATCTTAACACCATTACCTGCAGGAGCTGGGCTGTCCTGAAAGGTTTTCTTTTTGAGTACAGACTACTTTTAACTACTTTTAATTATGAAAGGTTGCAGCTACAAACAGCTAACAACCTCCCCCTTTTCTTTATTTGTGTAATATTGACACACTCTCCATTTCTTTTTTTCTTCTTCTTTGGGCAGAGGCAAATTGCTCTGTCTTCAGTTAGTCTTCTCCTTTGTGAACAGCCAAGCAAAGAACTAATTTAGATATTCAGCAGTATCTAGTGCTTCTATCACTAAGTTATCCCTTAGAAGCTCTGCTAACTTTATGATCAACTTTGCCTTATACCCCTGAAAAGCATCTGTCTTCACTTCTTAAGCAATCTTCAATTTTTGTGTCAATTGTACAATTGTACAATTATCATCTCAGTCCCGTTTTACAAAACAGCTGTGTCAGTCATTTTGCATCACTTATTTGAATATTGATATCTTTTTACGCACATTCATAGTAATCGATACCAGCTTTTCTCCCCTCTCTGCCAAGCAGTCTTAACACCTTGGAACAGAAAGCTTTATTAATAATTTTCCTTTAATAACTAATCATACTACACAAAAATAGAAAAAGACTCAAAATAATTTAGTTTCAAGAACTTAAGCAGAAAATAGAATTTGATTACTTCTACAGAACACAAAGCTATTTCAACAATAGGCTTTCACCAAGCTACCTGAGCTGCTGTGAAGTCACAGACCTCGGAGCTAACTCGGTTGGCAAAAACCTGTAGTTAGTAAGGGCTGTACCTGTACAAGCAAAAATTCAAAGCTGCTGAGACCACCTATTATTGCTTTTCTAACTTGATCACTGCATGGGCATATTAGTAAACCAGTATTTTGATCTGTAGAAACAGAAATCTGTTATGACTGCTCTGCTAATATAACATACCTACCTACCAAGATCCTTGAAACCTATGAGAAGCTGGATATTTAAATAGGAGTATAAATGTGGACCTTAGCCAAATTGCTCCAAGTTCAGACAGAGTCTAAATCTGGAATAAAGCCTTTGAACTTTAGAAAGTTCAATGTGAAATGTGAAATCTGGAATTTATGGTGGTGCAACCAAGAAAATCACTCCAGCATTACTTTCTGCCAATACTTGCCATCAAAAACAAATGAATCAAAATCTCATATGTATTTCAGAGTTAGATAAGAACTTGACTGAAGCACCATAGCAAGATTTTAATTTTGATTTTTTTCCTTCTTTATTACATCTTAAACCCATGAGTTATGCTATTTTGCTGGCAGCCTACACCTTCCAAACTGTACTATGCTATCCAGACCTTCCAGAGATTTAAAGCAAAGAACAGAATTCTACCAAGTTATTAATATTTCCCTCCATATGTGATTTTATTAACTGTACTTTATAAATTAGCCATTGTATTTTAACAGCTGCCTACTTAGGGCTAGTTATAAGACGAAAAACAACCACAGACTTACTGCTGTCAAATAAGTGACTAAATTTCAAACAAAAAAAAGAAAAATCTATGTTTATGTGTATGAATGATTTACTACAAAATAATATACAAAAATAGCTCATCTGTAAATAGAAAGCACTTTGCCCACCAGAACAGTATTATATATGGCAGAGCTGTATAAAAAGCATCCTATTTACCCTAAGAAGTTTACATGCTGGTTTCCCTAGGCAGCATACATTCTGATACCACAGAATAACTGGACCACAACAGGCAATGATGAGGAAGGACGAGGAGGTAAGATTTCTTTCCCTGCATTTTAGACTGGCTGCAGTGGATGCCTTTTTCAGTCCTTGGCTGCAGTGGATGCCTTTTTCAGTCCTTGGAAGATTGATGATTTCATTATTTGTAGTACTCAGCAATAAATCTCTGAGTTTAGGCTAAAGTGAGCACTTTTCCCTACTTTGCGTCTTCCATTACACTGTTATTCACCATGTTTAATCATTCATTTACCTCTGACTGCTACTACACTTGGGGAGGACTGGCACATTATTGATTTTTGACTTTTACCCTTTAGAAGCTGGGTAAAGGGTTTTGCGACTGCTTAATCAAAAGTGACATGACGAGGGCAGGGGAGCGGCAGACCTTGAGAAATAGGAGCTAAACAACATGCCAAGTTATGATAAAATGAAATTAAGAATCAACAAAGAAAGTAAATTATAATAAACTGAAAGTTAAAGTGGATACCCCCCAGGAGACCACAAAGTAAAAAGCACTACTCTGCCTAGCAAAATACATTTCTGGGAAAGAGGAGACTGAGATTAAGCAGAGAGATTTACAACTTCAAGTTCCCACAAAAAGAAAAATGCAAACCATTATCTGCTAAGGGAGTGTCAGATGATTTAATCTGGCTGAAGTATATTCTCAGTTGCTTATATGCCTTTTTCCTCAAATAGAGGATGCCACTTCAGCACTTCACCAGCAAACATGCAACTACAGTAATATGCATTGACTTTTTTTTTTTTTTTTTTTTAATCACAGTTGTTTGGTAAACAGAAAATTGGTGTTAAAAATTTAAAAACAACTCTGCTCCTACCTGAAAAAACTACAGTTAAGATTTTAACTTCCCCTTGACTTCCACTATGACACACAATAAATTATTCAATACATCTAAGTATAGTTACCAACTCCAAAACCATAGCATGGTAAAGCTGGTTTCACATTATTTTAGACAGAAAAAATAAAAATGCACAAGCTAGTGGTTACAACCATGCAGCTTCTTGCAAAACCCAATTATATATGTTCTGTCTTTAGAGAGCAGGAAAAGAAAGAACTTGTGAACTTCCTGAAAGAGCTCAAGCTCCTATTACTTTTTCCTGGAATCTTCAACACCTCCTTTTGTGGCCCTTGCCTTAGAATATTGTCATCTTTGTTATCGTAAGTTTTGTCCCTCCAGTTCCACTAACCTCAGTGCAGAATATCATGCCTTAAACATTTTTTTTAATATACATTCATTACCATTTTGCTCAACTGTTACACCCTCAGAGCAAAAATAGTAAACAAAAATAAAAGTCATGAGCGACACTCAAACCAGATATTGCATACATATACACATTACCCTTTTCTGCTGTGGATTTTACAAAGCATCTCAAAGGCATGAAGAGAAACCTCCGCCTGTTACACAGGGGGCATGGTAAGATAAATTAGCAAAGGTCTTCTCATAAGAATGGTCCAATACGACCAGTCACGCTGGCCTCTTCTGTTCCTGTTGATCTGTCTGTGCAGCACTGTGTGTCTTGAGAGACACAATTTATCACCTACTAAGTCCCATTGCAAACCTTTCTCTCCTGTACTGACTTCGTATTTCACAATAAAATTCCCCATGAATCCTGCATTTCAGATACTCAGAGACATGTAGATGCAGCTGTGTTCACATCTATGATCTTCGCTGTCACAGATGATTCAGAACTGCTGTGGAAGAAACAGCTATCACAAGAAACAAGCCTTTAAGTTACTTTCTTATTTTATAGACCTTGGCTCAAATGAGCCATCTGAATGGAATTAAGACAAGTTCTTGAACAAACCTGAAAAAGGTCAGTCATTCATGCCAGAGAATTATCACTGCCAGTTGTTCTCTTAGCCCTATCACACACTCATCACCTGGGACTGAAGTTAGCTCACCCTTATCACAGAGTACTACACATGCTGCCATTTTGAGCCACAGTTTCCAAAACTGCTTAAACCTGGAAGAGTGATTGTTATTTAAGTATTCTTCCTCCTGTGGTAAGCTTTTGAATTTTTGTTGACCTGAGCTAATTCTAAGAGGTACCACGGCCATATAAAACATAACAGCAAGACCACCACTATAACAAGACTGAGCACAATAGGGTATTTTGGAGCTTGAATAATAATTTTAAAACTATTAAAGGACTTTAGAAAGAGATGATTAGTTTATACCCCAGAAAACCATCAGCAGAGTCCTGTGGGAATCTGTATTGAGTCCTACACCACAATATATTCATAGATGTCCTAGGAATAGATTAAAAGTGGATGTCAAAGTTTGCTCATAAAACATAATTATTCAGGGTAGGTTAAACTTTGCAAAAAAATGGAAATGCATTTCTTAATATTCAATAACTGATAATAAAATGGCAGGTGAAATTCAAAGTCAATAATGAAAAGTAATATACACAGAAAAACACAAGATTAACAATTCATTGGTGGGCTCTAAAGTTGCTATGGACTTTCAGGAAAGACTTCAAGTCATGACAGAATACTGTGAAAATGCACCTCAGTGCTCAGCAATGCTGAGCAAGACAATAATAAGATATTAACAGGAAAGGACTACAGAACAAAACAGGAAGCATAACTGTGTCACCATAATGATTCTTAATTTGCCCACATCCTGAATACTGATTGCAGCTCTGTTCCCCTTCCATCTCAAAAAACGTGTAAGGATAAAGAGTACAGAGGAGAAACCAAAATGTTAACCAAGTATGAGGAATGTCTTCCTTAAGAGGTGAGAATGAATAAACTAGAATTTGCAAAGATGATACAGTGGGTTATATGATTGAAATCTGTAAAGGGATGGAAAAGGTGAACCGGAAATGTTTTTCACAAATTCCAAGAACCAGAAGAAATCAAATGAAATTATCAACCAGTGTGTTTTAACAAAAGAAAGTACTTTTTCCATATATTACATTATTAAATTGTGTAACACATGGGCAAAAAATATTCTGGAGACCAAAATATATGCAGGTTAAAAAGTGTTAGTGAAAAAATTCATGGAAAGACTATTAAAAGCAGCTTTAAACACTGAAGTCCCAGTGCCAAAGCTGGCCATGAACTGTAAGGGTATAGTGGGAGGATATACCATTGCTTTCCTTGTTCTCATATTCCTTCTTTACATATTGGCTACCATCAGCACACCATGCTTTTGTTTGGACCTTTCAGGTCCATTCTTTCATTTCTAGTATAAAAATAAAATAGTGAAAAGAATCAATTAATTTTGATTTATACCATGCATCAGACCAGGCAAGTGACACGAGACTACAGGAAGCAGAGTTCATAACAACTGTTTTCATTTTCACAGTGTTCTTAGAAGGTCCCGTAAAGCTCCTCTTTGTTGAGCACCTCCAGTTCAGATCTCAGACCTTTTATGCCCCATTACCAAAACAAACAGGGGTGTGGGGGAAACCCACTGACCACAGACTACTACAAAGTATTTTAAAAAAGAAAGTCTATTCAGAAGGATAAAAAAAAGTAGTCCTTGTTACAGGCAAGAAGTGTGTCATCAGTCTGCAGTCCTAAAGTCTCAGTGATGTGTCCTACGCCCGCACCACTCATCTGTCAGTGACTATTTAAGCTAGGGTTAGCCTGCAGGAAGAAGTTCAGGTCACATGCCAGCACCTATTCTAATGTTTCCACTTAATGATTAAAATAAGACATTTTGGCAAAGGCTACTGCAGACTTTCTAACAGGACAAATATTTTGTCATGTGCAATTGGAATACATAAGGGGTATCCACCCCAGAGTGACTGAAATCTAGCTCTAAAAACTGAGAAAAGTAAACAAGAGGAGGAAATCAAACACTAAGTGTTTCAGGTGGTATTATTACAGGGGAACAAAAAGGTGATGTTAATTTAATGGAGATCATAGACAAACTCTTCATGAAGGTGATCTGATCTTTTAAAATACAATAAAAGACATAAGAAACTCAAGAAGGGGGAAAAAATCAATAATGATGAATCTTTAAACATAGCATGCAAAGCCTGCATGTGCACAAGTAAAGGGTGGGGTGACTCGCCTGGCCAGATTCTCAGATATCTGGCAGCAGATGCTTTTCTTTTTTTTTTTTAAAAAAATGAGACTCCTTTAGAAGAAATGTGAAACTGCATACTTCAGGACTGCACCGTACACATAGATCACTTGCTGATTTTCAAAATCTTGACCAGTCACACCAACCTGCTCTCTGCGTTGCCAGTTTCTCAGCACCTGCTGCTTTAACAAAACAATTACACTGTTCCAACTCCAGGAAGATCAATAAAATTCAAAAGCTGTTACATCAAAACCCTTTAAAAAAGAAAATTAAGAATATAAAGTGAAAATGAAAACTTAGAAAATAATATTGTTTATGCCACTCAACCTATTTATGCACAAGACACTCACTTGAGCTGTATGATTCAAAGGGGTTTTCACTTGTGTTTCAGCACAGAGAGAATAGTAATATAAAATAAAATGTATTTATCCCCCAGCAGTCTTTAGTGCCCTGGCAGATCACGGAAACCATTGCTGCAAAGGTATTCTGAACCCTGCTGCTGGAGTGAATCATGTCAAGTCAATCTGAGGACAGTATGTTCAAAATCAAAATTGGTCAGAAAGTAAAAATAAGAGGAAATTAAATTTGAAGACTACTAATGGATTGTTCCCCCAAAAAACCTGCCAGATGTGTCTACTGATCAGAGAACCAAACCAAGTTTTTGGCAATTTTCATGAAGGAGCAAAACAAAGCCTCTTGCATCAGGACTGCTCCCACATCCCCCTTGAGCCACAGTGAGTCCCTGCTTCATAAAAAAAAAAAAAGAAAAAAAAAAAAAAAGAAAAGAAAATGAATAGGCAGTTTTTCCTAACACAATTGTTCAGTCTTCCCCCAACTGCCAGCAAAATTCCAGAGAGACATTAACATACTGCCAAGCTGGAAGTGACCAAAAGCTCTTACTGAGCAGCTCAGGCAGAGCGAGCCATGCAGTCAAAGGTGGTACGGAGAGGCACTCCCTCTGTAAAGGCCTGGTGTTCCTTTTCCCCGACTTGTCTTCAACAGAACTGTAAGACAATCTCCTGCAACAGTCATTGGTACCAGGCTTTCAAGGACCTTTAAAAGACATGTTTTAAATAAAGACTTCCTTTAGTATTTCTTTCGTCATCAGCGCTACCATTATCTGCGGGAGCTCTGAGCCCTACGTCCTTCTGTTTACTCCCTGGGAAACACACGGGGTGGGACAGCTGCGACTGGCAACAACTCCAGCGAGCACCTCCCCGTCACGCGCCCCCTTCTAACCTCACCGCCGTCCATCCTCTTCACGAGTTCTCCTAACGCGGCTGCATGTTCAACCTAGCTCACAGCAACGCTGGGACCAGCTTCAGCGCAGGAGTTTTGCGAAATCCAAAGAACTAGCAGTTATCTCCACAGCTGCATGCAATATTGTTAGAAGGTTAGGGTTCAAGAAATAATGACTGAGATGACAGCATATGAATTTTTTTTTTTTGATTTTTACTCCAGTTTTTTAAAAAATTAAAGTTTCTCACTAATCATTACAATACATTTATAACATGTAGAGATTTTGTTTCAAAAACAAGTATCTGTCTTCATCATTAGAATCCCATGTTTTAGATTGCATCAATTCACGTTCTGCATGATTTTTAGTCCCCTCACTGAGGGAAAAAAAAAAAATCTCTGGAAACTCGCACTGAGCCAATCCTTACAAGAACTACTCTTCTGATACTGTAGGGCAATGCACATTGCTTTTATCACAATCACATCTCATGAAGTACTCTCAACTACAATAACAGAACACAATTATTTCCCTAATGTATTTAATAATTTAGCTAAGTAGAAGAAAAATGCTCAGCACTCACACTGTTAACAGCAGTAAATGTCAGTAAAACCAGATTATCTGGATGATATTTTACATTATATATTTATTTATAGATACACACACACATATATATTTATATAAATTAGTAAATAGTTAAACTATTGATATTTTATGTGATTGATTTAATCCTGTTAAATTGCAGAAAACTGAGCTAAGAGGAGCCGGAAGACACAGCTGAGATGGGTACATATTTCCTTTCCAAATGTCCCTATGGTTGGGGTTTGGGTTTTGTTGTTGTTTTTGTTTTGCTTTTTTCACCACTCAGCAGACAAGATCACTATTATCCCACTCGCATGCAGCACGGACACACGGCACTTCCCAGGAACCTCACCTATGCTAAGCCGTACCACTAACCTCCAGAGCACAGCCAAGGTTTCTGAAAACTGTTTAGTCATTACAGTTTAATAACTTGCTGAGCATTCACACAAGTCTCAGTTCTGTCTAGCAGTATTCTCCTTTACGACATCAAAAATCCCAGGAAAACAGCTCAACAGCAGGATTTACTCAACTTGGCTCACTATCGGCTAGCAGAAAGGTGGGCAGCTTGCACACAGCCACAGCAAATGCTTCTTGATGCAAAGAAACTCTTGGGTTTATGGTCTGCTGCTGCTGTCCTAGAGAAAATAACCTGTCACCACCGTTTTTTATACATCATTATCCTACACTGGCAATCTCTCCTCAGTGGCTGAACACACCAGTGCTTCACCGAGTCGCTGAAACTGCTACACTCCAGATAAATTCCCTTCAGAACTGATTTAATCCTTTGTCTCCCTGCTGCTTCATCCTTAACTCCACTGCAACAGTTTGAAAAGCAAGAGCCAAATCTATTTGCATACCTGACTTAAAATGAATATTCCCCATTCTGGTTCAATTCTAATGATTGTTATGATTAGAGCTCCCAGCAACTGGCACGCCACACTGCAAAAATTAATAGAAGCCAGGAATGGACTAACGGAAGCTTCCTTGTTACTTAGACCCCAGAGACCCTGAGTTCCACCACTCCTGGCTGGTATCGCGCATTGAATCACAGAAATACCCACGGAGCACAAAACTGATGATGAGGTACACCACATCATACAATAGCTGCCTTGATTGCTCAGCAGTTAATTCAAATCAGTGCAGAGTTTTGAGGATACAACATATAAGCAGAGTATCTAAACCCAAAATAATGAAGTGTTCAATGTACTAGAGTGGACACTTTTCAGTGAGACAGTGCTAAATCACTACACGTAGAGTTAGCACGCTCGGTTACTACACTGCACGTGGAGATAACCTCAGAGATGACAAGAACGAGACAGCCTTATACAATAGTCTTCTCTTATTCTAAATCCTAAACAGCCAAAGTCATGGCACAGCTGGTTCTTGGCACCTGTAAGGATACTAACTGGTCAAAGAGGTTTATTTAAGCATCAGGTACAAATCTAATGTAGTCAAACAGAGAGCCCCATTATTTACAAACAGAACAGCTAATGTGTGGGTGGTTGCTCCGAGAAGAGATGGAGCTGTACATTTGTGTTGCTCTTTCAGAGGCTATACATACATGCCTTTCTTGAAACCAGTTGTGTGCTGATCCAGACTTTGGCATGCAGCTTGGAAAAAGAAAAAAGAAAAAAAAAAAAAAAAAAAAGAAAGCACATTTGGCAACAAGAAGCCTTCCTGAAAGCACTGTAACTGAACTCTGACACTACTCAGCTTCTCTGAATCAACAGAGGCCATTCAATCCAGCATCTGCGCAGCACAGCTAACCACACTCTACACTTTGGGGGTGGAGGGCGAGATGAACTAGCTATCTGAATTCTTAACAAGTAAAATGGAAAAGCATTGGTATATTTTGGAGAAAACAAGCAAACAAAATTTTCCCAACAGCCTCTTAAACCATAAAAAAATGGAGAGGTTTGTTTTGACGCTTCAATTCTCTGCCCAGAATGCATACATTCTTCCATACGATGTCCAAACACATTACTCTCCCAACATCTCCAGTATCTAAAGTTTATTTTGCTTTGTGAATCAACTATTAAAACTCCTCTCTTAGGAAAGAGATCTCCCTTTCAGTATTTATCCCACATTTATAGCACTATAAAATGGATTATTTTATAAAATTTCCAGCAGTATTTCCAAATTAGCCTGAACTAGGTGAATGCAAGGAGGCTTATGAATAATTAAGTAGCTGGCATACAGCTGCATTACCACGAGCCTCTTTCTCAGATTGCCGTATTTCTCAGCATGACACAGGCAAGACTTTGTTCCTGTAATATAAAGAGACTCTTAATTAAGTCTTCATTCTTTGGTGTTGCTTATTTGTATTTATTATTATTATTTATCTCCCTTTTTATATTTATCTCTGCAAAATGTTCATTTTCTGCTTAATCTGCTAGATTATTCATCATATTGATGATGGGCTTTCTTTACAATTCCTTGTTGTTTCTACTCCTTTAAAATAAAACGGCTACACATTCTTTAGGTAGAAATAAATTGCACTATTGCAGTCTTCAGAGTAGTCATGTGAAAATTATTTCTCTTGATAAAGTCGTATTTCAATTTTAACATATTTTTAGTACATTGGAGTGATCTTAACTCCACCCGCAGAGTCATAAAACTCCATGTGAATTGCCCATGTCTTAATGACCTCGGGCTTTGAATACAATCGTTCTTTGCACACACCCTGTCTGTCATTTTTAATGTGCAAGTATTGACATTATATCTCTTTTAGATTCTTTGCAGCCCTTTAATGACCATGCCAATTAATAATGCATCATTCTCTCTCCACTAGCTAATTTTAATTGCTGTAATTTACGTCCCTAGACAATCCTTGCACTACAGATGCAATGTATACTGCTCTGAGTTAGACGATCACACTCTCAAGGTCCCTAGCAGATAAACAACACAATTCCAAGTTCACGGACATCATCTACAATTGACATCAATTACTGTTCAAGGAAACAAGTCATGACATTACAGGTAACAAACAACTTCACTGTCAAGGCTTCAACAATTAATTAGAGCTTCAGAGACAGTGCTTTACTGAGATGCTCAGATACTTCAAAAAGGGAAAAACCCACCTAAAATTAACAATAACAACGGTTCTGCAGTTTCTGAACAGAAGCCTATACTGCTGCACATATATTCACAGAAATACATGAAAAACACCTTCTAGCTCGTGGCATAAACAAGTCCTTGCCTACAGCCTGAGACAACAGTATTGTGTAAGACTGGAGCTGCAGTTTTTATTAAAGCATGCTTGCAGCGTGCATGGGTATAAATGAAATGGGGGTGGGGGGGGGGAGGGAAGAGAGGCACTAACTTCTACTCAACACTGCAGACAGCCTAAGTCAAGGGTGTAACTTTTTAAGTCCTTTTGCACCATGTTGTATTACTCAGTTCATCTTTGCCAGCATTAGGGATGCTTCACAAATCATTCTAGTGCTTCTCTCAGTCCAGCCTACTTTGACCCACAGCCCAGCCAAGTTCAGCCCCTCTATTTTTCCTTTCATCTCCTTTTACTTCCAGTCCCCACCATCAAAACCATAGGACTCCTTGTGCCACTTTCTCCCACTTATCTTCCAAGCACAAACACCTTTCTGGACCACCACATCACATCCTGGCCTCCCCAATATTTCTCCTCAAGCACAGTTGTCTGTTCATCTCTGTCCAAAATGCACAAAAATATCAAGACTGTCATCTGCATCTGGATGCATCTAACTATGCATAACATATTCCGTTTTGTTTAACTGCTAGATTCCCTCACTATACTAGGATACATACCTTAGATTAGCCTTTGTGTTACTGATAAGTACTATTTAAAATCCTACAGAACATAAAAAATTATTGCCCTCAAGCACAGAAATTACCATTATTATTATTATACAACAAATACACACAAGGGTTCCAAACTAAACCCTGTAAAACAGCCAAATAAATTTACTTGTACAGAGTGTAGCAGACAGCATGATTTGTCCCAGTCATCTTTATTTGATCCTTCCCCCTCTTTAATTACAATGTTGTTTTATAATATATGGGATCACTAAACCAACAAAAATAGAATGAAGAGCAAAACTTGTGGCTTACAGTGCATCTATCATCATTTAGTTTTCAAGTGCCTGTTAATGAAGCTTTGCAATAGTACACATCTTTAACTAGTCTCCAGTGAACTATATTCTTATATGGTATCCTCAGAACACATCTAAAATGCGCCATAAATTTACTGGCGCAGAGCCAATGTGTCACATTTCTTTAACCCATTTCCTCTTTTCTATCAGAACTGAAGCTTGACTTTGCTGTTCATCACCTCTGAAAGTTAGAAGGGCTAAAGGGTGACAAACAGAGGATGTGTGGAGCAGAACTGGGGTCCTTTAACCACAGCTGTGTACCTTGCTCTGAACCCAGGAAGCAAATCTAGAGCTCAGTTCATGATGTTCCCTTTCCGCCAGTGAAAAGCTTTTGAGGCCACTGACGAGATGTACCGCAGTCCTTTCCATCAGCTGGTCCATGCAGAGCATTAGAGCCTGTTACTATTAGCACTTACTGCACTCATCAAGCAGTACGCAGTGGTGTGACGCTGAAGGTTCCCATTGCTCTTCTCACAGACTGGCCTGCAGCAGTCTTCCTCATGACAGCAAAGCAGACAAACCAACCCAGAAAATCCTGCCCAAACAAGAACAGAACAACCCTCCCCTACAAACAACACGGTTAACTATAAATGATCACATTAACATCTAACTATTAATGTTTCCTATTGAATGCTTGAGCAATCGCTTAAATTGATGCTTTCCCACAGCTGGCCCCTTGGGCTACAACAACCACCCTCTGCTGGGTGATCCCCTATCTCCTGACATGCAGGACACTGCATGTTCTAAATGGCAAATGAATCCAACAGTGATGGGCTTATCATAAACATGCTGTAAAATAACATAAAAATGCAAAATCATCAATCCCCCAAATTCTTATGTTGATCACCCAAAGGAAATAGACTTAATGCAATTCAGGTTAAAAGTTTATCTTCCTCTTCTCTGAAGCAGTGTGAGTAACAGTACCTGACTTGACATTACTCTACTACTCAGAATATTTAGATGCTGCACTGATAGTTACAATGGAAGAACCAAAGAGGTTAATAATTCTGCATTCAGGTGTACGATGTGTACCACCTGATAAAACAAACATCAGGACAGTAAAAAGAAATATTAAGTAGTTATCTGTAGTAAACTACATCTGTCCTGCATACTGAATAAAGGAAACCATCATAACATACCTGCACAAGGGACCAAATTAAAAGAACATGAGTGTTCCACTTTACAAACATAAAATTAACTTTAAGGGTGCATGCGTGCATATTTAAACACATTACAACCTCAGCTGCTAGAACCCTTCAATGTCTCTCTTCAGTGTCAATCATTTTCACTTCCCCACCTCTCTGAGCTTAGTTTTTTGCAGATAACCTATTTCCAGTGAACAAAGTTGTAGCTTTCGAAGACTATACACTCTTGCTGTAACACAGAGTCTATATATATCACAAGCATAATTAAATGGAAGCTGTGCATGCAAGAGCAGCACATTTCTCAGTGAATAGCCCCTAACAACATTACCGGCTGCAAAAAAGTCAAGGATCAGAGCCAAATGTACTACTGCCTTCCATTAAAACTTCCTGCAAAAAGGGAGATAAAGCCAGGTTCCTAGAGCAGCCGAGGAAATAACCGTAATAAAGATGTAGTTCTACTGAGGGCCGCACACAATACCAAGGTCAGCAGAGTGGTGTCTCTAAGTGGTTTAGAATTAAGCTTGTCCTAGGTTTCTTTCTAGTAGCTCATATGTGAACAGCCAGGCAATTTTTTTCTTTTTCTCCTCTTGTCATCCCATACTCTGATCAGTAATGAGTCAACCCCCCCCCCCAAAAAAAAAAAAAAAAGCCTAACACTGTTCTAGGCATGAAAAAACCCAACAAAACCACCCCTCTCAAACTAAAAAGCTCCTTAAACCTACTCTGTTGCATTTCTTAAGTTTCTGAAAGATTGAGCATAGCCTCTAGATTACTGTGAAAAGCCCGACTTGTAGCAAAGCTAAATCTGACGTGTTCCAAATTCCTAAGACTGGAACAGCTATAAAGGAATTCACTGCATCTACAACTAGCAGCTGCTGGTATTGTAAATAATTTTATTTTAATTAGCAAATTTTTGCCAAGTTTCTCATTATCCATATACTTAAGTATAAGCATGCACAAAGGCTGTGCAATTACTTTCTTGGTCTACAACATAATTCAAGCTGTACAAAATACTCAGGATGAAATCTAAAAGTTTTGAAAAGTAAAGTTTCCTTATCTCTGTTCCACTTCTTGCAGTAAAAAGCTTCCTCCCCCTTAAACAGCAGAACAAGAAAATTGCACAATTTGCACGACCATGTGACAGGATTTGTTTTAAAATGTCTAAAAAAACCCCCAATCAAACAAAACAAAAACCCTCAACCAAAAAAACACCTTTCAACTGTTGATAAAGAATACAAAATGTAGTATCTTATCTAGTATTGAAACACCAGAACATAAGGATTATGTTTTGGAAAAATTAAAACCATAGGCACAATTTTCAAAATTGGTTCATCGGGCATTTCAGCAATTCTCACAGCACCAGCCAATATTTTAAAGTTACCTACACCAGCCAATCTTATCAACCACATCTTGAAGTTTCCAGGGATTAAAATTATTGACAGCAGCTGATGTTTCAAAACACCAAAATGCATTCAGGTTCAGATATAAACACACTAAACGTGATAAGGGTCCATTACAGAATTGTCTGAAAGGCGAATCTTACCGAAGAAGGAAGAAACAATGATTTAAGTGCAAAGAAACAAACTTCAGACTGGAATGAGTTGCTCTTATAGAAGTCCTAAGGGCCTAACCATAGAGGATTGTATTGGGTGCCACCAGAGCTGTGGTCTGTGAACATACCCAAGTTAAATGTCCTGAGAATGAAGTTGTCAGAACTATATTCTTCCATATGCATTTGAGTCTCTCTCATCATGGCTCCAAACTACATGACTTTCAAAGAGTGACTAAGGTTAAAATGAATCCCTGGATGTCACCTGGTCACCTCAAAGCAGTGTCACTTCAAAGCACCTTTGGCTGCTTAGGGCTGTGATCGATCAAGCAAAGAGCATCTTCAAGGATGGAGCTTTCACAACTCTCTGGGCAACTTGTTTGAACATTTGGTGAATTCGTCAGCATTTGACCAAGTTGTCCTACATAGTCATATTGTAACTCAAGAATCTGGGAAGCCAAAAGAGAAGCAAGAAAAAAGAAAAAGAGATAGTGAGGACTATTGTTCAGAACTGGGATAGAGGGATGGTCTCAGCTGCAAAGGGAGATTCAAGAAAGATTACAAAGGAAAGGAAATAGAATGTTGGAAGACATCTCCATCTGTTTAGGTATTTGAACATTGTCACCCCTTGTCAAAATAAATGCTGTGTTCTGAATTCAAGATGACATTAAGGAAAAGTCGAGTGAATTTTCAATACACAGAAACAAATTATGCGCTAAAGTACATACTTAGTCACTCCATAGATGTGAAACAAATTTGTCCTGTAAAAACTGTCAGAATCTTGCAAATATTTCAAATTAATAACCATTATTGTAGTAAAGAAGAAAGTCTGTATCATAACTATTATTCCTAGACTCCAACCCTTGCACATAAACAAACTCCAAGTTGAAAGAGACATTTAATTTTTAATATGTTAATGTTTCAATTATTAGATGCTCATTTTTCCCTGCTGCTGACCTGCAGGAAAATAATGTCTCATCCATTAATATATCATAAATATTATTGTTTAATTATTGTTTGTAAATATATACTACTTAAAAATAAGATACAAATAAGAGATATACTCTAATTTAACAGGGTATTTTAAAATCTCGTTTGTAACTTTTTGATTATATAGGCCAAGGAATGACGAGTTTTGAGTTAAAGTTAATTTTGTTATATAAAATGCACAAGACTAATAAAGTCTAGTTAATATACTATCATAAACATTTAAATTCCATTAGAATGGTGTTGAGAAATTGTGTATATCAAGATGACACTCACATCGATTTTTCTTCTATAGATGTGTCTTGTAATCACTCTAGCTAATTGATTTTGCCAATTCCTAAGAAGATACTGGCTTTGAATCAGGTTCTTTGCAAAATGATACATAACATCTGACAACAGGTTAACAAGGATGTATTGTTAACACTATACATTTAGTTGAAACAATCAGAATTCTGAAATGGGTATCAAATCATACACCAAATTGACAAGTATTTTCTAATTTAAGCCTTTTCTCAGTCATGCCATAAATTGCAGCATCACATGAAATTTACTGTGCTAGAATTCTTCTGTACAAAGGATAAAGCCATGTATAATGACAAACAAGAGGAATAAAAATCTACCTCTCACATCCCCAAAAGTCCAGATTCCCTAGCATTAATGACCGGCAGCATTTCAGTTCGGGGCACAGTTTGTCCTTTACAGATATATGCTAACATAAGGTGAAAATGAAAAATGGATCCTTGTACTCATTTTGTGAATGTAGACCAAGGCCTCATTGAGTTCCTTGCAAAGAGAGGACAGAAAGCTACTGAACAGTTCACCTAGTCATGCTTTATTAAAGAAGCTTCCTCTGCTCCTTTTGTGAGCGCTGCCAATTGCAGCACACTTCCAGACATAAAAAAAATGGCTGGCCAAGTCTTCAGGTCAGCAATGACATAACCCTCAAAACGGTTACTTCCAGCAGCTGTGGTCAGCGCCTCCCCTTCTGTGAGCAGTCACCCTGCACCATGTTCTTCTGCACTATCACTGCAGGGAATTAGAAAGCCCTTGCTGAAGCTGTCACTGCAAAATGATGGCAAAGGGCAGAAAGAGAAAAACAAAACAAGCCAAATTCAGTTTTAAGCTATTTAGAAAGACCTGCAAGGAGTGTGACAAATACAAAGGAGATCTCATAAAATAGGAGTGAGAAAAAAAGCAAGCAATAGAGCAGAGGGATGTGAACAGCTTGTCTAAACAGAAACATCAGAGGTAATTAGCAAGAGCAGCACAGATGTTTGCTTCCCTGCTCCAATAAAAGGTAAATGGACTGATCTTTAAATGGGACATGCTTTAAAGATGCCATCCTGGCCAGCAGCTCAACTATAGTATTAATTACGCCAATCTGTCATCTGCATTAATTGTAAAGGACAGCATTAAGGACCATTGTACTGCAACAGTTTCATCCACAATAGTCATTCTCACCACATCCTTCTGTGAGTCAGACATCTAACAGCAAGACTAATTCCCAGAACAGGCCATAGAAGAAGTCTCACTAGTGCAGATAGTGAGATCAGACCGGAGGCAGATGGACTATATTTTTGCTGCATCTTTCTGGTACGCACTACAGACCGATAGTTCCGGTTTCAGACTTGGTCAGCAGGTCTTAAACTAAGCAGGGACAGGTAGTGAGTGGTCTGAAAGCACATGCAAAAGCCTGTCAGTCCTGTGTACATGGTAAACAGTTTTCAGTTTAAGGCAAACATGACATGCTTTAAAAATTGTACCTTAGCTGAAGCTGCATCTTAGAAGAATATTGAGATCACACACCTGACAGTTCCAGTCAGCCCAGAGAGTATTTTGCTACTGCTTGATTAAGAAGTCATGCTATCAATATCAATATCAAAATGCTGAACTATATTCAGAATTTTAAATCCCTCTGGAACCAAATTAACCAGATCATCAGTTGGCAGAAGTCAATACACCTGGTTAAGTTTGATAGAGCTACACTGATTTACAATAATGATCATTTTTTCCTCAAGTTTTCTCATGAAAAATGAGAATTTCTGTATAGATAAAGGTTAAGAAGTGATTTTCATTATTTTAAAAAGGAGATTTCCTAGAAATGGTGAAAAGAAAATTTTTTGCATGTAAAAGGAAAATTTGACTGTATTCCACAGGCAAAACTACTTATTGGTTAGCAAATTTTGAACACATCTACCAAACTACTCAGGGAACATCTGAGTGAGTTTTAAGTCAGACAGAGACAAAGCCGTCAAAGGGTTTTTTTTTTTTTTTTAGTAACAAGGTCAACAATTGATCTTCTATAGACAAACACTGAGGCAAGCAATCAAGAGTTGCTGTATTAGCAGCCTGAAGATATTATCATGAATAAATTGAGTGATTTACGTGTAATATTTTGTTTTACTTTCACCTACGACTACAGGGCTTCACTTACTAAAAAATCAGACTTTAGCAACACATGGGAAAAAGCCGTAATTTGGGATTTTTTCCAGAGACACAACACAGCAGCATAACCACATTTGCATGCCCCCCCTTTCTAAGGTACTGATTGATCCAGGACATGAAAACCAGCCCCCCACTAAACTACCAGCAGTATTTTGCACCCCCCTGCAGGACGTCCTGCCATGCAGGCGTCAGCCACGGCTGGTTAAATACCGATGCAAACGGCTTCTTTGGCGAAAGTGTCAGCCCACTACATTTCAAAAGTATTCATAAGCAATCTTTTCTTTCCCCTGTTTTAAAAAGGCTGCTTGCAACTACAGCCTCGCAGGCCATGTTTTACCCCTCAGAACGCCAGAGTAGCTTTCTCCTGGTACGTAGGACAAGCTGGTTCCCTGCCGCACTTTCCACACCCAAGCGCCCTGCTGGTGTTCAGCGGGGCCTGATCTGCCCCCTGCTCACCTCCAAGTTCTTCTACAACCAGTACTGAATAGGCTTTATTATGTGGTGGTGATGGTATTTAGGGACCCTACGGAAAATTCATGTCTTACTGAACTCGTTACTACTGAAACAAGCCGAGGAATAGACAAACACCTTTTGGCCAGACAACTTCCGACCTCCGCTGGGCTCGCGCAGTCCGGCAGGCTGCGACTCACTCGCACGTGCCAGCGGCACGCTTGCTTTCAATCAAGAAGTCTGCCCCAAGCACGGTTTGTACTCCCTGCAGCCCTTTTTCATATCAGGATAATCTCCAAATTTGGTACTGAGGTACAATTTCTAATCTCTGCTACAGCAGTAGACAAAAACACAGGGAATTATTTTTGATGATGCTACTTCTAGTGTCACATGCATAAACCTGAACAAAACAGAAAAAGGCCCCCCCAGGCCGCTGTAGCATCGATACTTGCAATATAGCAAGTGTATCTGCATACATAGACACTACAGTTTTAGCAGGGTAATTCCCAGACATTCTAATTTTCAGAAATGCTGAACACTCATACCAGCAGACAGGGAAGCAGGGTTATAAATAGCACAACAGAAAAACCCTGGATGATTAAAAACTTGTTCGAAGCAGCAACTGTGATCCCTATGATTCATCTGCTTTGGGTCAGCTTTTAAGTCTAAATCAAGTCATGATAAGCATAGCTGACTTATGTGAAAAAGGCTATTTAAAATTTGTTCTTATTATTATTCAAAAGTTACCACACTACCATCGTTATTGATTTGCATACCAGAAGTAACAGCTAAAAATCAAACCAAATATAGACCTCTTGAAGGGAAAGAAGGCTGAAGAGTGAACGATGTTACACATCCTAGCTATCCAGGTGCCAGCAAGTCTGCAAGGTAAACTTAGATTCTGTGTCTAGCTTAAATAACTTTTGCTTAAAAGTCCTAACACAAACTTTACAATGAATTTATTTAAACAAACGCAGCTACATGTAAGTCTCAACTGTTTTCACTGCAGTGTCTATTACAGCGGACATGGAAGGTGAGCACTATGGTTTTTCCTGAAAAAAGGATACAAGTACAGACAGTGAAGGTAGGTATTTAGTTGTTTTCTACTAGAAAGTGATATCTTGTAGTCAAGCACATTAGATATTTGCAAAGGAGTGACAAGGTAACTTTCAAAAAAGGATACTGGAAGCTTTTACTGTGAAAAATTGACATATTCTGCAGATACACATGGCGCTATTTTATAGAAGACCAAGTTCCCGTTTAAGCTCCTGGCTACTGCAAATCTTCTAATATCTTATAAATAAATAAATAAATAGTGGAACCAAGCCAGAGTAACCTCTTCACACTTCAGGCAATTCACGGATCCTATTTCACGGCTCATTCAAAAGGAAGATTAAAAGGACTTTTTCTATTTCATATATTAAATGGTTTAATTCACAAGGGATTCAAGTCAAAGTATGTATCCAAAAATAGTATGCTTCCTGTATAAATTGTATTTTGTCATCCCAATTAAACCATGTTGCATTTGTACGGTCACCATTGCCATTGCTCCTTTGCGTTTCAAAGCATAAATGGTACAAGTAGGGAAAAAACTCAGCCTAAGTCTTAAAAAAAAAAAAAAAAAAAAAAAAGCAAGTTTCCTGTAAAATAATAAATGTGATTAATTTTACTATTGGTGACATAATAAAATAAGTGTCTATATGAAGAAAAATGGTCAGAAAAATATTAATTTACAAAGAACTTGAATCTTAAAATAATTCAAAGAAACTCCAATTGTGCTTTCTCAGTAAGAGCAGAGACTGCTTCTGTAGAAAGCAATAATGGATAGTTCAGTAAAGAATAATACTAATGTGATTTAACTCTAACTATTAAGTTTTAACTTAATTTAATTTAACTTAATTTAATTTAACTCTAACTATTAAGTTTTGTGGTATTTTTCACTAGGATAGTGAAATAAGTACGACCCCTGACATTCTCTTCTTCACCCAAACACAATTCTTTCTAGAGCCTTTGACCTCAGCATTAGACTGACAAATCTGTTCTTCTCATCTCTGCTGGAGTGGGGGTAAGGAATCACAGGCTGAGGCAATATAACCGAAACCCATAAAAATTTAAATATTGTGCTAAGTAACTTGCTTTAGCAATTAGAGGAAGATGTAAACAGTTTACAGCTAAATTCCAGCTTCATTTTACTTGTTTTCTCTTAATTTTATTATGTGTACTTATAGCTTTTTTTTTAATATATGAGCAATACAGTAAATTGCACCCAGCTATTTTCTTTCGCTAGTATAAAATACACGACACACTGATTAGCCAAAAAACTCAATCTATAATTTTTGTCCAGTGATAGTGTTTTTGCTATTTATATAACTCTTACTATAAACAGAAAAAAACTCAATAAAAAGACATGGTAGGAGGTAAGTATAAGATCTTACACTAGATTTAAATTCTACCGCCTGCTCTGAGGCGACAGAGGGGACAGTTGGCAGCTGAATTGTGCCAGGAACAAAGCAAAGCAAAACCCTGTGCTTCCTGAGAACCGCCATCCTCGTGCTGTCAGCAAACCCGGGACAGACTTCCGCGCAGCCTGGTTCTAGCACAGGCTGACAATTTAATAGTTCAGCCAGCTAGCTCAACAGCAAAAATGTCAAGACAAGCTAAGCGACTTGGTTATATACGATACCATGCTGCAATACGCTACGTCCCTTTGGGCTGATCTGTTTAGACGACACAGTGCAATGTCATGCAGTAATATGCTAGCTCCATAAATGCAAGCAGTGTGAGCACATTAATACATTTCTAAACACAATTAATGAATCCTGAGTCTGAGCAGGGGTAATTAATCCAAATGTAAACTTTGACTGATGCTGGCTGTGTGCTCCTAATTTTCCTTGCGGAGTCAGAGGTAGTGGGGGAGCGAAGCTGGCATTTTTGAAGAGCTGCTGAAGACTTAGAAGCATGGCTGAAAGCAGTGCATTAGCACGTCTAAAAGGCTGTACAACAGTAAACCAGCTTAAATGGAGCAACCCTCCACCTTCTGAAACAGCAGCAACGGAAGTGCATAATAGATAGTTTGGACTTGTGTCTCTGCCTCAGCTCACAATCTGTGAAGTACAACTCTAATCTTCTCAGTTTAAGAGGTGCACTAGGAAAATGATTAATTCTTGTGAAGTATTATAATAGCTTGTGATGGGAATGATGGAAAATTTCCACAGGAAATTACATCTGTATTCTGTATTCAAGTAACCTGCTCAGATCTTACGCTGAGGCTAAGATATCCCCAAAACAACAACGCCACACCACAGACAGACTTGCTAGGCTACAGAATTGACAGTGAACTTTGCTCTTGAACTCCTCAGCTCTTCAGTACTGGATTCTGCAATACTACAGCAGAATTAACACGTTACTCACAAAGTTCATTAAAATAAACTTAAAGCACTTCAGCATATAGTGCACTAAAAGCCCTGAGAATGGGAAAAGGGTCTACAGCGCATTTTCAGCAGTGATTTTGGCAAACAGAATGCACGTTCCTTGAAAACATATTCTACAAAATCTTTCATATAATTTTTGATTTTTAGAAAATTGAAGTCACCAGTTTTAGAAATAAGTTTAATTAAATACAGAACATAAGTCACAGTATTTTAAGCATAAGCACACCACAGACTGACCCGTTTTCCATTGCCTTGCCCCATATGTCACCTAA
The DNA here is from genome assembly GCF_028389875.1 of Rhea pennata. Classification (NCBI taxonomy): domain Eukaryota; kingdom Metazoa; phylum Chordata; class Aves; order Rheiformes; family Rheidae; genus Rhea; species Rhea pennata. Next base: position 8,414,699 of record NC_084678.1, read on the forward strand.
ACTCTGAAACTTTTCAGGGCTGGGATTAGCTTATGAATAGTGTTGATAGTCCAAATGTGAACAGCTATTGGGTGATGATAGCATAAACAGTCAAAGTAAATCAAGATCTCTTCCATATCCTGAGAAAAAAGTAGACTTGTTAAAAGAAGCAATTTCTTTCCGAATTCCAAGGAAGAAAGCCTTAGCTACTGCTTATTTATTTTTAAATTTACAGTGCTTCAGAAACCCTAGTAGTTTTTGCCTAAATTCACGTAGCATTCTGAGTTTCTGCACGCTTCGCAAGGAGGGTTAGCACAAAGTAGTTCATATTGCTGTAAGTCTGCATTCCTAATTTCAAATCCAGAAGAAAAACACCTTTTAAAAGGTAACAGATACAAAACTGTCTAGTAGAAAATAATCAAAAAGAAGCAGAGGTCAGTGTTTTCCCTCTTAAGAAGCCATTTTGGAAACCTCAGAGATATGGTAAGAACAGAAGCATTTATTTGCTGTTGCTCCAAGTTTCTCAGAAACTTATTGAGCTGCATTTTCAAGGAACAATCTTTCATCTTCCTTTCTTCCAAGGCATTCTCAGAGCTATCATCAGTTACTCAACATCAGAAGAAAAGCTAAGTTATTTCAAAGAATACAGAATTTGACTCAGAGTTAGAAAGACGCGATGTTTGCAGTTTTCTTCAATGCACAACTGTGGTAACATTTCATTAGTGAAAGCATGTGCATGAGAGGGATGGAATCAGGAACTGGCAGAATTAATGTAATGTTCTGCTTCTTGCAGATCTAATGGCACTACTTACCAGTTTCAATAATCCAAGGACTTTTCCTTAGCTTATTTTTTTTTTAATGGAATAGGAGATAGCTCATTTGTGTGCTATATTATACTCCAAAAAAGAGTAGGTGAGATTTACCACCACCTTCATAGTTTTTACTATTTGTAGACTATTAGCTCAGGGATCAAAATTGCTTTTTACTTTTGTTATGTTGCTCTGGAGTGAGACAATTAGCACTGAAATATAAAGCAGTATCTGAAAGGTTAATTCAAAAAAAAACAGTTATATATACATATCCACACAAAACAAAAATACCACTCAAAGTGGCTATATATTCTTTCTTTTCTCCCCAAGGCACATTCTTCAGTTATTTAAGTAATTCATGTCTCAGTTCAGGGACAAGCATGGTTTTCCAAATACATTCTCCTTCTACAATAGATATTTCTGAACCTGTCAGCACAAAAACCTACAAATATGAACATGAGAGCTGAATTAGTGTTTAGAATATTTAACAGGAAGTCTAAGTCTAGAGGCTCAAAAGGCTAAGTTTCCTAAAACTATACATACAATGAATTTAAAAAAAGTGCGTAAGTTTCACATCAGGAGAAATATTCACCCAAGGAATTAAGAGCAACAAATATTTTATACAGAATTTCAGAATGACTAAGAACTATGAAATCCATGGCCCAAAACTCACAAGGAACATACTGCAGTACTTCTTGACTGAACAGGGGTGCATACTGCATGCATAACCAATTGAAATCCATATGCCGGATACTCACCAGGCTGTTTTTAAGCAAATCATGGCATCAGGCAGCCAGTGTTAGACCAAAAACTTTCTAACAATGAAGTCTAGAAATTGCTTTTCGGCTACTTGAACATGCATGTGTACACAAACTGTGATCATACATTCGCTTCTGAAACATCTCATGGAGCTTTAAATTAAGCAGTTTGTGCCATTAATAGCTCAGCTGATCTGCTGCAAAGTAGCTACCTAAACTGCACACGCTAGGTGCCGAGACGACTTATACCCACAGTGATAAACTTCCTTGGATATGATGGCATTTGTACAGATAGCTTAAAACAGAGCTAGTCTGAGTGACAGATCTGCAATTATATTTTTTTGTATTTGTATTTGTAGTACAGCTCAATCCTAAACAGAATCTGTCCAAACTGCCTAGACTCCTATACCCACTTCAGTACCCTTTTCTGCCTCACAGTCGGGTTCGGAAATTAGGATGCAAGCAAGGTGTACACTCCAAGACTAGAATATGTTAACAAAACCCAGCTACACCACAGGCTGAGGAGAATGTGGTATCTCTAGACTGCCATTATGACTTAAATCGGCCGTTCAGTTAAGTCAAGAATCATAATCATCTTGGGGGAATTTCAGGGTAGGTAATTGAGGTCAACAATTTGCTTTCATAACAAGTTAGTGTCCTTCTGTTACGCAGTATATATCGCAGGAAAAAAATACAGAAGTTAAAAACTAAAAGTAGCAGCCTTTTTTCCTTTTTGATATTTTATTTCCAAGTGACAATGTATCTGTTCATCTCTGCATCTGAGACATCTCTGATGCACACAAAAATTGCAGATGATGCATGAGGGCTAAGATTGTTTGTACTCCACATCACTGGCCTTATCTACAGAAACTGCAGCTGGTATAGGACAAGATAAAAAGGATAGTCTTCTTAGATTAATGGTTGTTTTGGGGAAAAGAAAGAAGAAAAAAGGAAAATTGCATGCCATGTACCATACATATGATATACAGTATATAAGCCAAAGAAGCTAAATCATTTTGGCAGAAAAGAAAACAAGAACTTTTCATAATAATAATTCAGAATCAAATACCCAACAGGTGTTTTAACTGAATTTCAGTTTGTATTCTTTCAAATACAAAACCTGGCAGCTAAAATCTTAAAAATATTAAATGGTTCGTAGTAAGGAACATAGGAAGCCTCAATTTTTTATTTTCTAACAATATTCTTTATCATAGGAAAAAGTTGCAGTCTTCAGATCTCACTATTAACATTCAAAGAGTGTTAATGTAATTAAATTCAGCTCTAAACCTCCTCTTGTTACATGCCTCTTGAGAGAGATGCTTTCTTTTGCATCTTTGAAGACATATAAAGAGGTGCTTTTGTATTAACGTGAAATTTTCCATTTGAGGATTCAGGTTGTACTTCTAAAACTTGTAAAAGGCATATAACAGTGATCAGAGTACAAGTCTGCAATACACTAAGCTGATCACTATTAGTATCAAGTTGTAAACTGGAAAAAAAAAAATCAGTAGGAGAGCTGACTAAAAAGCATCCAGTAACAGAGACTAGAGAAACCGCTGCAAAAAAAGCTACAATATTTTAAATATTTGATTGCAACGAAAGGTCAGTAAATACATTTGAAGTATACCGAGTGGCTACTCAATTTTGATTAAAAGTACTTTTTCCACTATAAAATTAATTTGTTGCTAATGAATTTTCATCTGCTTCCATCCCAGACTGTTTGTATGACACAGTACACAGATTAACATAAACTCAACATCTTTTCTAATGCTGCAGTGTATCAAAGCCCAATCTAAATGGGCTATGTTAAAGCATAGATAAAAAGCAAATTATGTCTTGCCATTCCTTTCCCACCATCCTTCAAACAGCATTTTTCAGGTATCTGGTAGGAGAGAGACCAGAGGGTCTATCATCATTTTCAAGGCATCACAGCCAGGCTGTTATAGTAGGAAATGCTTAAAATCAAGCATTCAAAAAAGTTTCAAGACAGACACACAAAAATTTACTTTCAGACCTATTGCACACTTTTCACGGTGATCTGTAACCAGATTAACTCAAAGCCAAGGAGGGAGACTGTTGTGGAGGTTTGTCTTTGAGCATCTTACTTTTCAAACATTCATGGCCACACATTCCTTCACATGTACAGAAGCTATGTACTGTAGTAAAGCTTTATAGAAACATTTTACTTTTTCTAACTTCCTTGCTGTAGGATTTCAAAATAGGTTTCACTAGAACATCATTCATTATTGATTAGTCCTAAATTTCTTTTTCATTTACTTGTCTATGAAGTTTTTTTTTGTCCCAGATAAGTGTTATTTATAAATAGCCTTCATAAAAAGCATCACATCTTTAAGTGCAGTAGGCCTAGTTTCATTGAATTTGACATGAGAACTGCCATCCTCTCCATTTTTCCAGCACTACATTATTATTCACATTAAAACAAATGATGTGAAGACATCTAAACATTACCAATGCCATAGCTTGAGTACAGTATGCTTGCAACTAATAAGCTAACTTACTACTTCTCCAAAGAATTTTTTCTGTTATTAAGGTGCTATTACATTAATCTGTCTACAGTACCAAATTTGACTAGAAAGCATTTATGAAGAAATCTTTACAGGTTTGTATATTAAAAAATATGGATCTGGACACAGATTTAGTAGAACAGCTTCATAAAATGATGGCGCTTTTTATTCATGAGTTTTTTTGTCTAATAATTTTTACTTAACATGCAGGCCTTCAAGATTTCATTCTATGTATTATTCCTGGTTTCATGAGGCACAGAAAGGTAGAAGGATGAAATAATTTAGGAGGTATTACAGTGATTAGATTTTGTTTACTATGCTTCAAGACCTTGTCTACAAGCAGAATAAGCCTGAAGTTCTGACTTTTCTTCTTTTAGCAAAGAAGTCCCAGTTTCAGATTGTAGCATCACCAACACCTAAAATACTTAAGTATTCTGCAACCTATGTAATGAAATCACATATGCATGTATAGTTGTGTAATAACTGCTGCATGAGAACATGCAACAGTAGACCAATCAACTGTTGATGTTAAAAATTTAACTATCATTGCTTCATACTGACTATATCACATTACTATTTAACAACATCTCAGTTATCAGTACTGCAGATGTTTTCTCATGAACAGGACACACTGCTTAGAAAGTCTCATAAACAAGTTAAAAACAATCAAGGTGAATACAGGTGTGATATTTTTCCTTTTTCATCCCAGGTTCTTTTTCTAGTGATAACTTTTTATGAAGTTCGTCATGATTTCATTAACCTTCTCTATTTTCTTTCAAAAAAGGCAACGGTGCACTGAAGATGTACGCTGCATACACACAATATATATATATGATCGTTCTTAAATAAAAACTTACATTGCACAGTATGTCAGAAGTTCATTTTAGTTTATAACAAATAATCTTCTAAAGCGATGTTACATGTAACAAAAGCATAAGTTCCCACTAATGCAGGAACGCTAATTTCTAGTACAAACTGTAGGAAGAAACATGAAAGAGCCACCTAGTTGTATTACTAAGACAGAAAGCTTAAGTATTATTAAATGGTTCATCAAATCACAGACAACATCACAGAACGGTTGAGGCTGAAAAGAACCTCTGGAGATCATCTAGTCCAACCTCCCTGTTCAGGCAGGGTCACCTAGAGCACATTGCACAGGATTGCATCCACGTGGGTTTTGAATATCTCCAGAGAAGCAGACTCCACAAACTCTGGGAAACCTGTTCCAGTGCTCCATCACCCTCACAGGAAAGAGGGTTTTCCTCATATTCAGATGGAACTTATTGTGTTTCAGTTTGTGCCTGTTGCATCGTGTCCTACTGCTGGACGCCACTGAAGAGTCCAGCCCCATCCGTTTGACACCTTCCCTTAAGGTATTTATAGACATTGATAAAATCCCTTCCTAGTCTTCTCTTCCCCAGGCTAAGCAGGCCCAGCTCCTACAGCCTTTCTTCGTGAGAGAGATGCTCCAGTCTCCTAATCATGGACTCTCTCTAGTAGTTCCATGTCTCTCTTGCACTGGAGAGCCCAGAACTGGACACAGTACTCCAGGGGTGGTCTCAACCAGGGCTGCGTAGAGGGGGAGAACTGCCTTCCTCAACCTACTGAAGATGCAACCCAGGATACCATTGGCCTTCTGGGTCACAAGGGCAAATTGCTGGCTCATGGTTAACTTGCTGTCTACCAGAACCCCCAGCTCCTTCTCCGCAGAGCTGCTTGGGGTTGAAAGTAGGGGGAAAAAAAAAAAAAAAAAAAAAAAAAAAAAAAAAAAAAAAGTAAGTTCTTAAACAGTTCTTACGTTCCAGCCATTGTTGTAAAAAGAAGATTTTATTCAATGTTCTATAGAGTTGTGTGAAATGGAATCAGTGTGAGTAACGTGTGAAGAATGTCCTCTTACTTAAAAGATCTCTTTCCATCAGCTACTGTTTAATCATCTTGCATTACCTCAGAAGTACTGAAGAACTTACTGTTGACTCATCACTCAGGAAGGGAGTATGCTGGAATGGCTTGGCAGACATGCAGGCAGGCAGAGACACTGTTTTTAACTTCTGTCCCCTGATTGAGGAAGGAGTGCACAACAGTCTCTAGAAGATGTAAGAGGAGATGAAACCTCTTCTTCTAGTAAGAATGAGAAGAAAGTGGGAAGGAGATACGATTTTTTTTTTTTTTTTTTTTTTTGAGAGAGAGAGACGGACACACACAGACAGGGACACACACTTCCATCCTTTCTTTTTTTTCTCCTGGAGTTTAAGAAGCTGTTTTCCACTGTGGATTAAGATTCCTGTACATTTTGTCAACCACAGCACAGGACCATCATAATCTTTGTGAAACAGATTTACCTTGCCCTTGAGTAATCCCAGGAAATTGAAATTCAAGCATGCAACTAGAATTCTATATTTGTTCAGCATTATTTTTTGTTCAGTTTGATGGCCCACGCTGACATGTGCCCTTGAGAAAATGTTGCTTTGAATTATAAACATCCAAATATCCTCCATTCTACTGTCTAGCTCTAATATCACCATTGTCCTTCTTACAAACCCTTAGATTAGACTGGGCTTAGACAGCATTAATTAGGACTTGCTAACTTTGCTTTGTTCAATATTAGCTTTAAACAATCATACTAAATATAATAGAGTTTTCATAAAAATGTAAACAAAAAAAAGACTAAAAACAACAACAACAAAAAAAAACAAGCCATCTCCTAGAGACTCAGCTATCATTTCTTTACCTGCTTGCCATCTCTGACCACAGTAGCGCTTTTGGGGGCGGGGGGAGGGAAGTATCACAAATTGGGAGTTTCAACAAATTATCTTAGACAATTTGTCTAAAACAAAGTGACTTAGATGAACCTCCATAACGTGAAAATTGCTGTTGGTTAAATATTGGTTAATATTCATCTCATCCCTTAAACTAAAAATACATTCTCACAATCCTTTACTGCTACAGTAGTAGTGGTGCAAAAAACTTCAAAAAACATCCTATCAGTTTTCTTGCGACCCAGAATCATAGGCCTTTGATGATGCATATTAAATTATTGAAATATTTGTCATTGGATTTTACTGCCTTTTCCTCAGTTTGAAGAGTACACGTTCCTTCTTTATGGATGGCAAGTAATTTCTATTTTCTGCCATTCCAGCAAAGCTGCCAACCAGTCATGCATCTCAGGAATCCTATTTCTTCTTATGACACAGAGTTAAAAGCTTTGTCTAGCCAAAATATTATAACCCAGATCACTTGAAAGAAGTACGCTGATTTTAATAACATTTTAATGGAAATCTATATGGCACTGGAAAGTCAGGATTCATCTAGCACTGAGAAACACTTACTCTATCATTCACATCTCTAGCTCTGCTGAAAGTTAAAATTTGATACAACCGAAGACTATACATACATGAAGCAAACAGATAAAATCCAAGCTTCACTGAGATATCACGAAATCTGTAGAATAGCCAACGTTTCCACAGCCAAATCCTGCCCAATTCTGAAATAATGAAGATTATGAAAACCACCTGTATAAAATACCAGTATTCATCCATTTTCTTTCCCCAAAGGAGTACTCTTTTCATATTTGTTGGCAAGTTTAAATTCATTTTTACAAGGTAGCTATCTTTAATTCACATAAAGTAACTGCATATCATTCTGCTAACCTATAGTTAAATGTCTCAGCTACAGAATTTGAATAATAAAATCTACATATATTTCTAAGATTTGAGGAAATATTATGAAAAATTCTGCACCTAGTAAACTGCTGTAGTTGATTGCTCTGAAACTACTTAGTATGGCATGCTAATTCCAAGGAAGAGTCTGTACAGTATGCTGCAAATTGTTTCTGCAGACCAGATTTATGATCAAGAGGAAAGATGCTACTAACTTTTATAACTTGGATAAGGTTTGATTAAGTCTTTCCACCACTGTAATGGGTACAAGACTAGGTAACTAAAAATGAACTAAAATAAATACTTTCCTGGTAGAACTCTTGATCATTTTTATTTATTTGTATCATCAAGAATTCTCTGGCAGACAGGCAAGCACTTTGCAGCAGCTGATAGAGAATTCTGAGATTATAAACTATCTTCCACAGAAGATGTAGGTAAAAGTAATTAAATGCATATTTCCTTTCATATCTTCTGCAATTAGTTTGCATGGAAATAAGGTAGAGAGAGATGTGACAACGATTTCTGTCATTCCTGTCAAAAGGGAAAAATAAATCCAGATTTAAAGTCCAGCTCTGAATTATTGTTTGTACACATTCATCTCAAGATTAAATCTCAGTACCTTTCATTTGTCATTTTATATAGTTTGTCAAGTGCCTTTACCAACTTCACCACAGAATATTTAGGCTTACAAGATACGCAGTCACAGCAGCATTATACACATACGAAAGAAAATGCAAGGAAGAGAGAAGATGCATGCAACCATTTTTCTTCTTTACAAACTTTGATATATTCACAGCAACACAACAAACAATTAAAAAGTCAGTCTCAATTATTGCATTCATGCTCCATGCTGCAGTTAAACCTGTGGTCCACCTGAAGAACAGATATAAGCAGGTGCTGTTACTTCCTGCTGTTACCATAATGGATTATTAATCACCAAATGCTTGGAACACACATTGCTCATTGCAATTATGGATGGCTGACTATAGCTAGAGTATTGCTATTACCAAACACCAGGTTTAGAATGATACCATTCTGCAAATAAGACAATGTTAAAAACACCAGGAGGTAGTTTTATACATCTCTACATGACTCCACTTTTCCATTACACCAGACACAGCAGAGGAAATTAACTAATTCACTAATTCACACTAATGAACAAGGGGTCCCTTACATGATAGTTAGGAAATGTATGACTTCATGATTCAATGTATGTGATTAATTTCTATTGTGTGTTACATTTGGAAAACTAGGTTTTCTTTTTAAGAAATTCTGATTAGTATTCCATGTGTTTAGCAATTTGACAGTTAAGGTATATCTCTGGAGAAACAGCAAATTTGCAAAAATAGGAGAGTTCTCCATGCTATTTGCTGTTTAATCTGCAATTAGATTAAACTAGAATGACAAAACTGTATCTCCACATTATGGGATCTACATCTTACAGTTTCAAAGATCTACTACAACTCCTCTTATAAGTTAATGTTATTTAACTATAGATTTGTCTGCTATATCCCAACAAAATCTTATTCGTTCCTTCCCCCAGCTCTTTCCATTTATATGCTTACCTCCGCACCATCCTACTCTTCTCCCTCAACCACAGTCCCAGCTTTCTAAATTAGTCAATTTACAATGAGATCAGTAAGTACTACACTTGATTCCAAGCTGGTTTTGCACTGTTTAACTAACACACATGCAGACTGACAAAAATTGGCCAACAGAAAATTGCTTATCTCAAGCTTTTTCCCCTCAAAGTTTTCCCTGGAAAGAAGCCGCTTACCTGAACCACCCAACCACCAGTTTCTAAAATGCATATATCTGCTCATGGCTGATGCCTCTGTCTCTCTCTATAGTTTGTTTGAATTAAATTACAAAAGTTTTATAAAAATTAGAATCCAGTTTTCAAAACATGCCCAAGGTCTTCTACTCTTCTACTTGGGCAAGGAAACACTTATCAGTGGATTTTATGGCTACTAGTAGCAGAAAAGAAAGAAAAAACTTAAGATTGAGTTTATGGATAAAAGACTGTCAAACACATGGTTTCCTCCAGTCACCCAGTCTTACCCTTTTCTTTCCTCTCTCAAGGTCATCTTGCCCCTTATTTTGTGCCTCTCTTCCATTCTTCTCTTCTTGAGAGCCTACTCACCATTTCTCAGGCTTGTCATCCTAACCGTTTTCCTCTTTTTATGGTTTTAAGTAGGCTTTGCTCCAGGCTATATTCATTCAAGACCAGTCTTCCCCAGGGCTGAGTTTTATTTCCAGTCCCTCTACAGGGCTCCTGCCTGGCCAGGCTGCAGCCTCCCAGTTCCATTACAGCAGTTACCTTGAACTGAGTTCCAACAGAGCTGGAAACACAGAGACTACTATAAAAACAGTACATGAAGTTTAGTCTTTCTGTGCATTTATTTCCCTCCCTTTCCCTTTCTATGTGTTGAGACATGCATTATCATTCACAAAAGTTGGCTGTTTTTTGTTTTGTTTTTTTCTCTGGCATTATCATTTATAATCATGCAAGGAACCATGACCTTGTACAAAAAAACCCAAACACATCAATGTACAATGTACAGATGATGTGTACCTGATGTACAAGCTTCTGAATGACCGATAGTGTCTCTTATATGCTGCCTACAGGCAAAAGAAAATATCTTGGAAAGCTTTCAACAACACTGATGAAGAGCCACTGTACTTAGAATATAACTGCAAGGAATATAATATTTGGCTAAAAATCCTTATTACAAGGTGAAAATACCCATTAATTGTGGCCTAAAGGCCTTTCAGTTTTGAAACTGTTTGCATTTTGCAAGCATGCAGGGCACATGCTGGGCAGAGTTGTATCAGAAAAAACAGTATATAGACAAAAGCAGGACAAAAAGGCAGGCATTTAAAGAGACTAAAATACAATATATAGCAGTTCCTTTCAGCATACAGAATGTAGAAACAGTCTCAATTAAAATTGTTCAAATACTAACTGTGCTTATCTTTTAATCATATGCTCTGCATATTGATTTTGATATCATTGGGTGTTACAGAGTGCAATATTGTTATTGGGAGAATCCCCCAAAATATCGATTTTCCTTCAGGGAAAAAAGTTATTATTATTCCTGTCCGGATATTAACAAACATCTATATATGGCTTCTGCAAATCTTCTCAATAATAATTGTGGTTAAAGCTTAAGCAAACATTTGTTTTCCAAAACAGAGGACTTATCAGAGGTATTTTGTAGAGGACACTTTGCCTGATGTTCTTAATTTATTAGTGCAAAGTTTCAGTTTAAACTGGAATATGCTTATAAGATAAGAAAGATCTTCTGCAGAGCTCCCCAAAGCTTGCTGCTAGCCTCTCACATAGCCATTTCATTTTGTGACCTAGATAACGTAACATCTGAAAAGACCAATTCTTTGAAAAAACTTACTGAAAGAAAGGATGACACCGGATGACGTTATCAAGCACATTTTTGTAAACATTTTGGGAGCCACTTGACTTTTCCAGTGTTGTACAAAGAAATATCATATTCTCTGCCATAAGCTATCAGTGAAAGATAGCTACTTAGAAACTAATGGTGGAAGCAAGAAACTGGAACAGACAACACTGAAAAATACTATATAAGGAGGATAGGGGGGAAGAATTCTAGCTTATAAGACCCTAATACCATCAATATGTAGGCAGAACAGTTTATAACTTTTTAATCTTTTGTTACCATTAAGAAATGGTAATATCTGTTTTACTTAAATAAGAAAGGATAGAGGTATGACAATGTCATTGGATCAGAACAACTAAGGACAGGCTAAGAAATATGGGTGTAATTCTTCCCCCCTTCCCCCCAAATTCATCCTTTCTATATGAATAGAAAATAGAAGAAATGTTACACCATTCCTCAGTCTCTTGTTCTGGCCAACAATTTTCTTTTATAACTTTTATTTTTAGCTACCATGGTGAAATATATTTGATGGCTAAACTAGCTAGGTATCAAATAAAGCTCCAACAAGAATGGGCTCTCGCTGAACCCAGCAAAAATTGAAGCAATGCTAGTAAAGGAGAATGACAGCTATCAAAAAAAAACCAGCATAAATTCAAGCAAGTACAAAAGAGATAAAATAATCCACAGCCTTTGGGAAACTCTAATCATCACCATTGAAACTCAGACAGCCAAAGCCATCTTAAGCATCTTCCTTCCAGCTACAGATGACAAGATGACTTGGTCTGATCCCTTCAACTAGTATGTAACTACCCTCCAGCCATGAGGAACCAAAGAGCTCACAGTACCCTTTGTACATTATGTTTTGCAGCCTATATTGGATTTAGCTCAGCAGCCTCTGTTTGTGCAGGTTCCGCACTAACTTACAGAAGCTGACTCCACCCCATGTTAGGCCATTACACAGACGACACTGACAGAATAGCGGTGCAATAACCTGGTAAAAATAAGTAGGCTGTGGCAGCACAGATCTTCACATAAGCCTCATTATCTTATCATCCTCGTTGGCTTTGGTAAGTGGCTGATATTTGCAGTACAATTCTAAAAATTCTCAGACTGTCACATGGAGGACTTTGTTGTACAAGAAGTCAGGAAGTGCTTTACATTTTCTGTAGTAAGTTCTGTCTCCCATATAATAATGATGAAAGTATTCAGCTAAATGAGCTCTACAGGTTTAATTCTAAATTATTCTATGTCAGAGAAGTACAGTCAAAAAGCACATACAAGATATTAGTTTACAAAGATATCATGGAAAAGTTTCGCTGACACATACAGAACAATACAATAATAAAAATTTTTTGCCTGTAAAGCTACGCAAATCAAAATCTTGTGCACCTTGATTCCAAAAATCCATTGCCACTGACTTTAAAGCAATTTATGTAACACTACAAGAATGCTCAAAAGGAACTCTGAAAAGATATGGTCTTCCAGGATAAGGCTTCCAGGATAAGGTGTCATCAGAAATTTAAAGAGGGAATTTGTTTCATGGTTTTACTAAGTAATAAAAGTAGTAGCTATTATTCCTTTTAGGTATTTGGCTGAAACTAGAAACAAGTATGTTATCGTTTCTGAATAGGAATGAAATTTTGTATTTCTATATAATCATACAAAGTGCAACAGATGCAGAAAGAGAAATCAAAACTATTATAACCTGATGTGATGAAACAATCACAAAAAAGTCCATCTCTCAGAAAAAAAAACTCAATTAACACACACACACACGCTTAAAACATTCATGCCCAGTAGCTGGTGCTATATTGGCAGGACAAAACAGCCAGAAATGTTACTGAAGACTAGCAAGTTTCTAGCAAATATCCAACATTTGAACTTTGCCATCAGCAGAGTCTTGGATATGAACAAATAATTGCCACAAATATGGTCGCAGTTATTGTAGCTTTGCAAGACAATTTCACATCAAGTGACCAAAAGTCTCTACTGCATTTAGATATGCAGAGTAATATCATACGCAGATCATGTACATTAAACTGTCATTCATCTCTACATAAACATGTCAGTGCTTGATCCATTGAAAAAAGAAAAAAACAGGTTTTAAAATAATTAACTTAAGTGAATATTCACTTATCTTGGACATTAAGTTGCAGCACTGCCATACAATGTGCATAAGCTTCTTCATTAGTCTAGAAAAATTACAAAAGAAGTAGATTTAAGAGCCACATCATCTAAAACAAACAAATGAAAAAATCTAGTATGTGTGAATCTCTCTCTTCCACGAGGTCCATGCGTGATGAGTAACATAACTCACTGTAACTCCAAAACACTCAGTTTTCCCTGTTCAGAGGCAAAATGCAGCATCTACAGTATTTCTAGTAGTAACTATTATACATGTTTTCTGAAGCTCTGTACAAATTTAAAATACTTTAACCTCAAAAGAGTAAAAAGATCTGAGTTAGTAAGCAGTTTTGCATTTATTTCCTCTGCCTTCACTAGCACCTTACTACCAAGAAAATTCAGATGCACAGTACAGCATAGAGGTTTAGTTCCAGACCATTACACACATTACAGCTAAACAGAACTGATTTGCCAGAGCATTCATACTTTTCACTGCCATCACCTCAGCCTAGTTTAACAGTTTTAGTCCAAAGCCAGGTCTGGTCCTGTATTGATTTCCTTGTTCTTTGACAGCTCACCACTTCTTATCACTTTTTTGCACAGGCTAGTCAAATCTGAAAAGAGTTCATTTCTCTATTTAAATTTCCAAGTAAATGAAAAACAAAACAAGAGAAGCACACCACATTGAGAAGGATTTGTTTCATACACAATTCATTTATGCCCACTTATAAATATTAAGAGTGCATCTATTGTAACATCTAGTCCTTAAAAGAGCCTTCCCCATTTAATACCTGTTAACACAAGTAACACTAGAATTTAATCAATCATGCACCACATCAGAAAAGATATTATGGTCCTGCAATCCACAGAAGCAAGAGTATTTGTCTGCCACCAAATTCAGCTGATTTAGACTAAAATTCTCCTAAAATAACATGCAGCACAAAAATAATAAAAAGACAAAGGAAAAAACAGCCAATAAACACAAATTGGAGGCTAACTTAGACATTGTTCAGAAAGGGTAAATACAGACTGCCTAGATTATTCATTTCTATTACGCCACTTTTTCAACTCTTCAAGTTGAAACTTGTATCACAAGCCAGTTTGGTGTCTATCTCAGTCTCTCCCAGTAGCTACATAGTACTAGAAGCCTAAGTATTATGCACTCACCTCCTGCTGCTTGGGCTGCAGACGTAGCTGGGAGAAGAGAGAAATTCAAACCTAGTAAAAAGCTATTCCACCAGCCCACGAGGTAACCCAACCACTTGCACCGAGTGTTATGTCTGAACGTCTGCACATTCACACTTCCTCACTTGGTTACAAATGATGCAAGAAGCCAGATCCTTAGAATAAGACTTTTTACTGACTGAAGTCATAGTCAATCATACCTGATAGTAAGAAAGTTTCTTTGCTGCCATTACAAAAATATATATATAAATATATTGTTACATTTCAAAGATGGAAGAATAAAAGCAGTCATCCTGTTTACTAAAACCAAATCTTTCACTACTTCTCCATCTCAATTTTTGAGATTTATACTCTTATCAGAAAAATATTGTTTCCCCCATTCATTAAGTTTTAAGTTTAGATTTGTTGCACACTCCATAGGTCGTATTAATTGTAACCATGTTTGATTAACACTAGGACACTCTCAAAGACAGCTGCAACACTAAAATGGAACAGTGTTAGACCCACAATGTTCTTCGCTGAGTAACTCAAAGCACATCAGGTTTCACAAAATAACATTTGTAGTACTGCCCAGGAAGATGAATACTTTCATCTATCCTGTCATATTGTAAGTCTTCAAAATCAGTCCCATTCAATAGGTAAATGAAACCAAAGCCTGGACAGGGGAAACATATGAAGGTGAGAGTTATTAGGTTAAAAGGGGTATAAAGTTATCTAACACCCCTAAATACCCCACTGATGTAGTAAATGTTTAACATAAGGAGGTTTCCAATCTCAGTTCTGCCATTTTCTCCCATGTTAGGTAAATAGTTTGCTATAGTCTACTGGTTATGCCAGTATAGCTCTTATCTATTTTCTGGTTTTGAGCAAGTATTTCAACCTACTAGTAAGAAACCCCCTGTTCAGCTAAAGAATACAGAAGACTGTGGCAATTCCAGTTTTTGATGTACAGCATTTATATAAAATTATTCACAAATAGACATTTGACATCCTTTTCCAAGTCAATATAAAATAGCATTGTAAAACCAAATTTTGTGCTCCAAATTAAGGCAAAACAGATGTTAATAAGCTACTTCAAGTGCTATTCTTGCTCATAACAGCTACAGTATAAGGAATCTGCACTGTTAGAATAATATGTTCTGGGTCTCATTCTCCCAACATCTAAAAAACCATAGAGTGTTACAATTATAAAATAAAATGTCTAACAATCTACAATATTTACTACAGAGGAATTACATACCATTTTCTCATCAAAAAATCAACAATTCCCCAAAACATTTTAAAGCTCAAGGCGGTTGTTATTAAAACAAGATTTATATGCTATAAATCATTCACAGTTCCAGCCCTGCAGTGTGAAATTAGTGACTGAGGAAAGATTTCACAGGAACTTAATCTGAGTGCAGTGCTCTTGCAAAGGATTTGCAATTTTGGTCTCTTTGCCAAATCCTTCGTATTTGCAAGCTGCTGTAGTTATTCATGCAAAGCAACAGATAATCAGAAGTGTCTAAAGCTTTTTTACATTTATATTACACATCGATAGAGAGAAAAGAGTTCCATTTTATCTAACACTTTAGGCATCACCAGGTCATCTCAGAAGCCAGCCCTGGGAGAGTTCCTAGTGACAGAAGTCTAAAAATCTTTCAGAGCTCATATTTTAACAAGATTCTGGAAACCTCTTTGAACTCCATTTACAGCAAGCATCAGAAAAGATGCATAAGAGGGTATAGTTAAAATCTGAAGTTTGAGAAGTATGCAAGTGAGTAACAAACATTTGCCTTTCAGAAGTATGCAAGTGAATAATAAACATTTCCATTTTAATTGTTTATAGGTTTTGTACATTCATTTAATAATGCTTCACAAATCCAAAATAGCAGATTCCAAATTTCAATAACATGTCTATTATCATATTGAAGCATAAGAATCCTTTGGACAAATGACTGCAGCTTTAGTGACCCTGAAGGACTGACAAGGCTTATTTCCTTCACCAGCACGCCTCTATCAAATGCCAGGAACACACACAAATTCACCTGCAGCTCATTTAAGTCTCATGATTCACTAGTTAAAGAGCTAGAGCAAAGGCTTCCCAGCCCTCACATTTATACTCATCTCAGCCTCTTCTTTCCTGCACTGGTCAGAAAATTTGCTGTCTGTATCTGAAATACAGCATCCAAGAACAAGAGAACCCATATTGCTAAAGAGGTAAAAGTAAACAGTTTCCTTTTATACAGAAGGTTACTAGTGCTGTTGTACTGAAGTAAATTGACTCAATATTAGTATCTGGGCAAGAACAGAATATGGCATAGGAAAAAAATTAAATTTAGTGTTAAGTTCAGGGACTTACAGTTATCTCCCCCACTTCCAAGCCACGAATATTCTTCCCCCTATATCTTCTTTTCCATTTGCTGAGTTTTACTTTGACAGTCAGGTGTTACAGAAAAGTGACATTTTTCAAGCTTTGAATCAGCTGGATGGGGGGGGAAAATCAAATGATTCTATTTATATTCAAGGACTGAAACTATGAAAACTAATTCTGCAGAATTTGATACAGTCATGCTTTATACTTTCTACAAACATTCTGAATGACACATTGCTTTTGCATCACTGTGGTTTAGAAAAACACTGTAGCTGGAAGTAAGTTTCTTTAACCAGTGTTATCTTGGGAATCTATACTACCTGGAGAAGATATAATGTCTTATTATATATACACACACACACACACCAAAGGAAGAGAGTGGGGAAGAGAGGCCAGGTTAATCAAAAGCTCAAGTAATTTTGATTCAGAGGGGGAGTTCCTGGTATTGGGGGGGTGGGGGGGGAGGCAAAAGAAAAGCAAGTTCCAATACCCTAAATATGTACGTATGTGAGCAAGCAAGCAAGCTCTTAAGGGTGTAGTAAGTTCTTAAAAGGTACAGTAGAACCATTATTAAATCCCAATCCTGCTTTTATATATTTGTCATTAAAATAAAAATTTTCAAAATAATGTAATACTTTTTCCACTTCAGTGTTTACACTTTGAAAAGAAAGATTTCCAAGGTGAACTCAACTGAGATAAGCTTCTTCATATCAATACCAGTATTACAGAGTACTTGCACAAAGTACTTTCAGTAATTTGAAACAAACTGAGAGGTAGTATCTAAGTCCTCCTTACATGTCCGCATCGTGGACAGATTCAGTTAAGTTTCCTGTGTAAAAGTTCACTGAAGAAAGAAATTGAACACAAGAGTAGTAGCACTGAACAATTTAGGCAAATATCTGGAAAAAAACATTTAGGAAGATAATCCCTTTGAACTACTTTTGGTTATAGAAAATAAGTTGTTATAATTATCAAGTATCAAATGAAATCTCTTGTGATTACAAGGGATTAAAGAAAATAATGAAATTAAGTCATACTCATAGAATAACATTTCCAAAAATATTATTTCAGAAGTGTTTTCGCTTTTTCCTTCCTCTTTCTTACGCTTCAGTACTTTCATCATGTTAGAAAGTTGATGATAACTGATCATATTGCATTGTAAGGTATGCAGGAACCACTTGCGATAGATGAATATCCGATGTCAGACTATCCCTTCAACAAGAGGGAAAAAGTGTAGTTTTAACTACATTTTAAAAGCTAACCTTAAACAAACAAACAAACAAAAAAATCAAGACTACACTCAAAAAAAGAAAATCACATGAGAGCACTATCCAGAGTACAGTACAATATATTCTGTATACATTCTTACCTGCTGTTGTAGAAATTCAGGTTAGGCTTTCAATCTGAGTAAGTTTTCCTCCTTTTACTGGCTCACTAGCACTGATTTCAGATTTGTACAAATTAACTGGAACATAATATACATCTATATAAAATGAACTTCTCCGATTTCTTTTTGAACATAAAATAAGGATATCAATATGAGCTTAGGATTTGAAATATCTGAAGAGTTTATTCCTTTTCTAACGAAAGCTTGGGATTTGGCTCCTCTCAACCGCTAACCAAAAGAAGTGATTTCCTTATAAATTTATGAATAAGGGAATTACACTCTGTGTAATTCCAATCTTCTCAGTCACAGCTTCTTTTTCTTCTAGCAGTAGGAATACTCAGAGGTGAAATTGGGAAAGGACCCACAGAGACCACCAGCAAGTCTGAAATCCTGTTAAACCACTAACAATGCCAAAACTAACAGACCCTGACAGAATAAGCTCATAAACAGAAAAGACGAAGGACTTAACTGTGGGGCACTGCAGCTCCCTTTGTACATAGAATTCCCTGCACTCTGTGATGACTGTCAAAAAGAGTTCTCATTCTCCAAGCGGCTCCAGCTGGAAGAGTGGGAGGGTTTTAATATCTCGTAACTTAAAGTCAAAACATAAGGAATTTCATCTTTCAAGAAACACAGAACAAGACTGATGTTGATATTCTATTTTTTTTTCCACCCCCACAAAGAACAGGAAAACTACAGAACATTTTTCATCATTCAGGTTCAGGCACAACACCATACTATTTCCGTTCTATATATTTACATAATATTTTTCCCTTACAACGAGAGGGAGATACCCCTCTGCATACAATGTAGCGTATCTCAGGAGAAAGGAAGCAGTTCAACCACAGGCAGAAAGTATGCAAAGTCCTGTTCTGATGGCAATGCTTTCAGAGCAACTGAAAAAGCTTATACAGTCCTGTCTCTGGAATGTCATTTCATATTTAACAGTATTATAAGCAACAAGGAAATGAAGACAGACAAAGGAATACCAATTCTCCCCATCTAGTAGAGTTAGCTGGGTCCCAAGCAAAATTGCAGAATATGTATACATGTGTACAACATAGAGCTTATCTTGTCTGGTGCTCCAACCCACGTGGCTGAACAGAGCAAGTTGCTAAGAATCTGTCTATGGAAAATCCTCCTCCTCCTCCTCTGTATTGCATATTCTTAACATAAAACACCCCACAATAAAACAAACAATCTCTGAAAAAAAATGTCCTATAGCTTAACAGAATAGCCTAAGCTTTTCCCCCCTGCAAAACCCATCTGTTTACATGGCCAGTGCAGGAACCAGGAGTGCTGTAGAGCTGTTCCCACCTGCTCTCTGCAGAGCAGCTATTCTGCAGTATATGGCTAAGCAATCAGTGAGCTGTTTCTACCTGTTCCTGTTGGTGCCACAGGCAAAACAAAAATAATGCAGGATTTAATTCCCAAAGGAAACATGGTAAGAACTACAAGGAACAGGCAGAGCAGAAAGGATTGGCTCTAAGTCACCTGTTTATAAAGGTCTTAATCTGTAAACCTTCAGTGTGCTACATGTCAAAAAAGGTTCAGCCGGTTTTGGACTATGCATTATTTAATAGACCCTTGACACAGACTATGCAGAGAGCTACCTGGAAATACATTAGTGCAGTTGGACAACTGCAGCCTTGTGAGATTTCTAAATATGAGTTATTCCGGGCAAGGATCAAAGGTTCACCCAACCCAGTATTCTTGGAATATTACCAGATACTTACCACAAAAATAAAATAGGTATGAGTATGTGAATCTTCCCTTGGCCTATCCTCCCATCTTCTGGCAATCTCCAATTTAGAAATTTTCTTCTCTAGAATTATGTCATATCATGATTAAGAGTTATCATCAGAGCTACGAATTTATCTAAACTTTTTGAATTTGCTTGTACTTTTACCTCCTAAAGGCCGCTATCAACATGTTATGTTAAGCTACAGTTGAATGTAGACAGCTAAACAGGTAAAACTGGACCACTATTTAAAAACATCTCTGTAGTCTTAGATGGAAATAAAGTTCACGGTCCTAAAAATTAATCTTCCAATTAAAACCATTAAAATAATTTTGGAACGAAGGAATATTTTTTACAATTTGTACAACTTGTGAAGTTTTTTGCCTGATGTTTCAAGGATCAGGGTATTCAGCGCTGGTCTAAATGTTGGTTTCTCTGTTTAAAGTAATAAAAAAGAAACGTTCCAAACAACAAACTGGAAGGTTTGAATTCAAATCCAAGCCTTTCTTCTGCTAATAATGTTTGAATCCAAATAATCTCCAGAAATTGAATTTAAGAGCAAGTCAACAGCTCTAGTACAGTCCTCCTCACAACAGGAGATACATGACTGTAGGCAGCCAGAACAACCATGAATCAGGGAGAAACAAACCCTTTCCCTTCTGTTCGCTATTACGTAATATCCCTATGCCAACTTCAGCAACTGCTTATGTGGCAGTGAAACATTAGATGAATAGTTAAGTCACACTGAATGCAGTTTAGCAGTTGAAAAAAGACCTAGTACCATGCAACTAACTAGCTCTCAGTGGATTACCTGAAGTGCTCTGGGAATAACCAATAATCTCCAGGTTGGGGGTGGGTAAGTGGGGAAAAAAAATCATCCATCACAACCTATTATGTTAGCAAGGAGGCAAAACAGTACGAGCTTATCGAGGAAGAGCCAAGAATTCTCGACAGGAGAATAAGAACTGGTCTGGGAGAACTTGGGACACATCCTCATAGCTCATCTGTAGCACAGAATTAAGCATGCAACATTAGTACTGTTGTACTGTCATGAAAAACTAGTCTAAAGAGGAAGTAACTTAATATCTGTGAGCTCCCCCCTCCACCAACCTATGATACAGAACTGACAAAATCATTTTCTTTTGCCCCCATACAGCTCAGCATAGAATGATCTCTGCATCCCAGAAAGAACATGGTACTGGGAAGTAATAAACACAATTAGCCACCCACCACCTCACCTACTCTTGGCTACTTGAAGAATCATTATCTCACTAAACAGCTACAATTGTTTGAGATTATACTAGCTACGAAACAAGGTATAATCTGAAAGGTGAGGAATCTTTCATGCCACCACAGCTATCCTCTCCTGGGAGCAGTGGGGAACCACACAGAGAGCCACTATCCCTGAAAAGGGGTGTTTGGGAACAACTGTTCCAATCAAGCATACGGACTGCTGCTATGGACTGCTACTATGAATGGGAGCGAGTACCCAGTAACCATTCCCTCCTGCTTTGCTAGTCCACGTACCAGTATAATTTATTTCCTGAAAAAGAAAGTGTATTTCATGCACGAACCCATCCACTTAGAGCAGGATCCGATTTCCATCGGAGAAAAAGTGTTATTCAAATTCACCCTTTGATAAGATATTAATTAATACATGATTATAGTCTCATTTATTTACATAACAGACACCTAATAATAAAATTGCATTTGTTGCAAACTGCCCTGCCAATATTTGCACCAGTTCTGGCTTAATTTAAGCATGGAGAAGATGGGAGTCTGAGTAGCTGCCAAAAATAATGTCCCGCACTTTAAGCAAATAGTTTGTTTCCTCCAGAGGAGATGGATCAATACTCAAGGAACAAAAACAAAACCAAGAAAAGCTAAAAGCTTAGTCATGTAAATCAGGGTGGAGGAAAAATGAAAGAAAAGTCCTCATTGGCATTCTACAACTTCTGCAGACCCCCATGGCCCATTAGCTAATTTCTATTAAAACACACAGCTCTAGAATAATAAATGCCAGTAGCACATTTCTAAAGGTTTGTCGCAACTGAAGTAAACATGTCCCTGTTCCCAGGACACCAAGAGACAGAAAATTAACCAGAGGTTAACTGGGTCATTAGCTAGAGCACAATATAGGTCACTGCAGATTAAATTTAGTTTGTATGCAACTAAAGAATCAAATACAGCAACCAGTTCTCACAGCAGGAAAACAAGTAACTTATCAGCATGTTAACGTATCTTGGATACCAAGCCATCAAGTCTGTCATTATGATTCATACCACTTTTTTTATACTAATTTCACATTATTTTGATGAAAAGATACAGTATGCACACATGCTCCCACAATTAGAAAGGTTCTGAATGCAAATATGCAAACACACACAAAGACAGAATATTTAACATTACATAGTCTGCCATTACATTTTTTGCTCCACAATGCATTTAGGCAAGCTTTCCCTCACAAAACAGAGCTGGCAAAGTAGTAATGATACACGAATCTAGTGTTTTTTTTTTTTTTTAAAAAAAAAAGATAAAGTACAAAACATAAGATTCAATGGGAGTTTGAACAGGACCTAAAGTTACACATACATACATTTTTTGCCTCAATACTTTATTTTCTGATTAAAAAGACCCACCCTGAATAGCTGTAAAAGGAGGAACTCAATAGAAAAAAAAAAAATCAATTGTTGTAAAATTGATACTAAATATATCAAACATTTAGGACTGCTCTTTATCTAGTACATCTAGTTTGCATCATTTTGGAGAAGAGTCTGCACTAAAGAAGGGAATTCAGAAAGCAAGATTATATGAAATATAAAGAACACTTTAGCTACATTGAGGTTTAATAAGTGATTACCAAGTTGGTCTGCTAAAAGCACTTAATTTCCATGACCATGTCATGTTTTTGCTAATATGCTCTTCTTAGTAACTGTTGCCTCTTTTGAGGCTGAAGTTGCTGAAAAAGATGTCCTATTAAATACAAATACTAAAAGTAGATGAATTGTAGAGGTAAGGGGGGCAAAATTTTAAGTGTAATATGCGGCACTGGCAAAAAAATTTGTGGTAGAGAACTGATTTGTTTTCTTCAAAAAAGGCTGTCTTAATCTGAAATACTACCTTAAAAGTAGCAACCAGATTAAAGAAGGTAAAAGCAAAAAATTCCCATTCAGTCCAAAATTCAAAACTAAAACAGGAAATAAGTCAATGCATTGTTTAAAGAAGTGCTAGACACCTGAGAGTAAGTTTAGCAACACAGCTACTGTAGTTTGATGCAGCCCAGTATTTAGTGACCCCAGGACCCAACAAATTATTCAAAACAGTAGCAAATCACAAGGCAAGCCTTACTTTTCCATGAAAGACCAAGAATTAATAATTCTACTTGAATACTATAGCTGCATCTAATTGCGTTTAGATATCTAGATGCAATTAAGACTTGAATTACAGAATGAGACAGGAAGAGTTTCATTTGTTCCAACAAGATATTTTTGTGCATAAATACAAGGAGAGCTCCTCTTGTTGAGGAACTGGTTCTAGAGAAAAATATGGAGGAAGGGGTTTGGGGAATCCTCTTTCCCCTTTTATATAGCATTTCCAAGCATTTCCTTTTCAGCAGCTGTAAGAATGATTTCTGCATACCCCAGCCAAGCATTGGAACCCAATATATTCAATGGGCAAGATCTTCTATATCCTTGTTGTTCACTGAATAACCCTTTCCATTTCTTATAGTTACGTTTTTCACTTTAACTGAGGGCATTTCCCCCGCTACCTTTAAGCTGACTATCCTAGGTAGCATGGTAGCATCTTTGCTCCACTAACAGGAACTTCTTTCCTGGCAATCCTCCAGTATTCGCTCTCCTCTATATGAGTACCACATGTGCACACACCTCAGACACTTACTTACCTAAACATACTGATCTCTAGTCCTAGAAATCCCTAAAGTCAAACTACAGTCTCTGACATGGGCAGTCATTCCCAGTCAGAATCTGATGACCTGGAATGTTATCAACAGACAAGACAGGGAACAGTACAGACAGCAGAAAAGACCACAGGCTCCAAACCTAAGAAGTTTTTTACTTTTTATTTTACGTCCTTTTACTCCTCTCTCCCTTTAAAAATCTTGCAAGGCTGCTTTTAAACAACTCTAATTTCACCTCAGAAAGTTACGCTGTTTTCTTGGGTTTTAAGGATCCAACAGTCTTCTAGTCATTACACTATTGGGCTATATAATATCCTCTCTATACTACAGACACTATCAAGTTACTAGCTTACCATTCTCAACATTAGCATTCTGCACAGATCAAGTCTCAACTTGATTCTTTGCATTTTTGCTAAATTTCTAACAGATGCAGAAGAATTTCTGCCTGAAAATTAATAAGACACCTCACTTAATTTTTACTACACTTAGTTGCAGCAACATGCGGAAAATGCTTTGCACCATTTAGAATTTGGCTATGTTACTGCTTTTGACTTTGAACATACTTTCTTCTTATGTAGTCCCCAATCATGTGAAGTACTATAAATACTTAAATACACTGTAGTTTGGGGGGTTTATTTTTCTTTACAGCCAAAATATTACTAAAACTCAAGATGCTGTGTATCACAACTCCCTCCTTAAATTCTATTTGTCCACCTGAATCCTAGTATGTAAGCATGGATATACATACACTTATATAAAACCAGAATTATTTGATTTCTGTCTAAACTGTTCATAAGAGAAACAAGTATAATGAATGATTTAGATATTTTTCTTGCCTTGGTGATATTGAAATAGGCTCAGATGCATGCTTTCAGTGATAACATTTGAATCCTCAGATTAAGGTTTAATAATGTATCACACACACCCTGATGAATGCATGATTCATGATAGATACAAATGGCAGGTTCTATTTAAAGCCTTGTGTGGCCATGAATAGAACACTAAGATGTACATTCTGGAAGGCAAAGAGCAAAAGGTGCAATTTGCTAGAATGAAAAAAAAACACCCCAAAAACCTGTTTGCATACAGATTTGAGATCATTTTTTGTAAAATCATGTCTACATAGCCAATATATCAAAAAAAACACTGCGAGAAAAAAAGCTGTCAAGGAACATTAGACATTACCCATTCTTATTGTCATAGATTAACATACTATTGCAAGGGTAGACTGCATTGACATTTGGTGATTTTCTTAAAGCCCCACCTGCTAGAAATTATAGATTTAAAAAGTTCTCATGATTCACTTGATTCTGTAGTTGCACAAATACCGAAAAGTTCAAAAAACTGTTCCTAAGCAGTTCAAAACACAAATAAGTACTACCTGGTTTTCACAATGAAGAATAATGAATTTCAAGCCAAATGTGTTGACTGACGGGGGGGGGGGGGGGGAAGCTTGCTCGAGAGCTTAGAATGGGATGAAATGGAAACAAATCAAAGCAAGTATTGCAAAGTTCAACAAAACCAAAGCAATTAATTTCCTTCACCACTTCCTTACAAAGTTATCCAATGTGGCTAAGGGTCTGTTTCAGGCTCAGGTTCAGGCTCTTATTGAAACTCACACCAAGAATCTAGTTTAAAAATCAATAAAATTAGTGTTTAACTAAACTAAGTTCAATAGTACTACCCATTCTAGTTTCACAGTCACGTGAAGACACACTTTCTCCAGCAGAGTGGTGCCTAGAGCAGATGATACAAAACATAATAACATTTAAGACACCAGAAGTTTCACCAACTGAATCATCACCCTGTACAATAGAGTTTCCACACCATATGTTTTAGTCTCATTAACGTTTGCTGTTTGTTTTCTCCCCTCCTCCAACAGGAGACATGAAATCTGCAGTAACAGCTGAAATTTATAGCCAACTAAATGATGTTATGTTGCCAAGACCTTTTTTGAAATACGGTCGTAAAAAAACATTTAGAAGTTACATTTATAAGGACTTGCTTGGAAATCACTTTATTAACTGCTTCAATTCCTTGAGAATAAAATTCACCATAGTCTAACTTGCAAAAAAACATCTTTAGGAAACACCAAATACATCATAGGGCCATCATAAGATGGGCAGTTTTAATTGCTGCCTCTTCTGAAATACAAAGTTTGCAAAGGACCTAGTAATCTAGTCTAAAAATCTAGTTATATATAAATGACTCTTAAAAGTAAATTATGGAGAAGAGTTAACAAAATTCCAGGTAAGTGTCTTATCTTTCAACCTACCATTTCTGCCTAACAAATAATTTACTCTTTCTCTACTGCCACCTTTTTGTTGTTCTAAATAAACTTATTCTAGCATTGTGAAGTTACTTTCCTACTCTTCATATCACCTTGCAATCCAAACACCAATGCTCAAAAATTGTCAAGAATGCAAAGAGATTATTTTAGTAAAAAGGGTACATCTTTTAAGGAAAAAAAAAAATCCACCAGGGACTATCAACTGCAATGGTATAAGCACAGTGCAAGGAAGTTAAGGAACTTGCTGAGCCAGAGGGACTTCTGAATAGCATATTGAATGCACTTCTACATTTATGTCCTTTACTGTACTCTTAACATGTCCACTATTGGCTGCAGCTAGAGGCAAGACACTGGGCTTGTTAAATCTATGTACCTACCTTGCCGTGAGAATGAAAATATTGCATCAGACTAAAGCCTTACCTGTCATCAGGGACTACAGTATTATTTTCACTTTTGAGGTTTCTAAACAGGTATTTTTGAAGTAGACTAAGAGCATGTCAAGTTATTTTCACTTTTACCTTGAAACAAAGTGGAAGTGCTCTACTGTCCAAATTATGTATCACTACCTTTGGTATACTCATTATACTGTTAGCTGTAAAACTACCATACAAATGGAAAGGCTTGAAACAGTTGTGCAGCGTCGTTGCCCTATTTAGGGAGGCAAAACCAGATAGTGCCCCCCTACCCCACAACTGAATAAACAACATGTCACAGCAACAACTTTCCTGG
Organism: Rhea pennata; assembly: GCF_028389875.1. Taxonomy (NCBI): domain Eukaryota; kingdom Metazoa; phylum Chordata; class Aves; order Rheiformes; family Rheidae; genus Rhea; species Rhea pennata. Next base: position 8,441,570 of record NC_084678.1, read on the forward strand.
CTCCCTCTCTCCTTTTGCCATCATTTGATGAGACCAAATATTTAGACACATAATATAAGGTTATTCTAAAGAAGCAAAGACAAACCAAGTTACTGAAGTAGAAGTCTGATCCTTGATATGTCAGAAGAACTTGCAGTGAACTATATTGTACTGAAATTGGCGCATAACTTGCAGAAAATATAAGACAAATCAAAACCAATAAGAGGATTACCATAATCTAGCGATCAAATCCTACTTAAGAAACAATATGTCAAGCTTGTGTCTACAGTAAATGATCTCAACTTGGAATTCTATTTAAGGTACTTAAGAAAAACAGCTAGCATCTTCTTCTGATGTTTCCATTTCAATTGTAACAACCTACATAGCAATGGTTTCTATGGAACACACACATTTCCAAAGAAAAGAGAATAACATAGAACAAGTTCAACAATTTCTTTTCAACAAGAGATAATATAATAGAACAAGTAAACTTGGAAGATTTCCTTGGAAATATGATGCAACACTAAAGGTACATTTAGGTAAAAGAACCCTGACAGTTATTTTTCCTAAGGCTACTATAAGAGAAAGTGAAACAACTCCTGCCAAGAATTCAGCTGCAGTAACCGAATCTAGGATCAAAGGAACTTACTTCCTTCGTTACTGGTCTTTCCCTGTCAGCCAAGCCTCCCCGCCTCCCTCCTATTTTGCAAGTCTCATGGGCTATTCTAGGTTGTAACTTCTCTAGAGGTAGCCAGAGTTCAATATAAAGTAAATAAAGCAAATGCTCTAAGAATTAAACTTATTTTTCTGCACAGATGATGATTCATTTCCTTTGATTGATTCCTCTACTGGAAACATTTCTTCAGCTTGTCAGAATAGTGAAGTGCTGTATTACACAATATAGTTCTGCAGGAAGTTGACAGATGCTCAGACATTTCATAGTAATTGACTAGGCTTTAACAAGCTTAGTTTATATCGTGCAAAATAAATCAAAGCCAGACAGAGCATTTCCTCCCAGTTATCAAGGGAAGAACGAGGAGTATGAGAAACCAGAAGTACAGAAATCAGTATACTGTGGTTTGACAGGTGTCTTTAAATCCTGATCTGCAAACTAGTTAATTCTAATCAAGACCACCTCATCAGGGGAAAAAAAAAAAAAAAGTTTTGATCAGCAGTAGAAATGAGCTGAGAGTCACCAAGACAAATCCAGAGTTCATATTATAACATGCCTTTTATCAATTTCTGAAATATATTTAAAGAAAGATCAGAAGTTTGAAAGCCATTTAACTACCTTTAAAAGAAACTGAAATAAAAGTAGAAAAAAAATCATAAATAAATTCAGAAGCATAACCAGAAATTTTCTTAATGCTATACTGTGCAACTTCTGTGTTCCTTACCATTGTGTTATACGTGCAAGACACCACTGTCAATAGGATACTTAAGATTATATAGCTCACAGACACACACACCTATATGGACAACCATCAAATTGGAAGATTCAAACCTTGGTTTATGTTTGTTTTAAGTCAGCATCACTTTTCTATAGTTCAGAAGCTGTTAGCTAAAGGAATAAGCTTATCAGTTCACTAGACTGAACCTTGCTTGTAGTTTGCCATTTTCTAAGTTTTAGTCACACTGTTTCTGATACATGCTGTACACCAAGAATTAAAAGCACAGATCACTGTTTACAGAGGATAAGTAAACTGATGCTTTATTACCCTTCATTGAATAGGGGTAACAGGCTTTCCTCAGAAAGCCCTCCCAGACACACTCAGCTGCAGTAAGCCATTCTGACACCTGCCTGTGTTACCTGTTCTATCCTCTCTCTCCAACAGATTGCAAACATGGAAGAGAGTGATGAAGAAGGTTTGAAAAAAGAAGCTTTTCCCAACTATCTAGCCTAAATCTCTAATGAAATGTTGTATTACTTCTTGTCTTGTTTCAAATGGATGAGGAAAACAATTTTTTTCCTTCCTCTTTAAAATAAGATTTGATGTATTTGAAGATTCACGTCTACCCCAAGTCTTGACCTTCCTAGATTAAGCATCTTTTCAGTCTTTGCTCATGGGACATATTTTCCTGACTTTTGAGGTTTTTGTTACTAATATGATGTCACCATGTACACAAAGGTCACCTCAACACCAGAATAACTGAGAAAGTTGCTCAAATGCTGAAAGAAGCAAAATAATTCTGTCATCTCAAAGCAGACAAAGAAATTATGTGATTTTCACATTGGCAGCATCACTAACTTTTAATGGAACATTTAATCATTTCTGAAACTTTTTTTTACTCACATGATCAATGAAGTTGTCTCTTGAATGCATTCATTTTTGAAAGTTAACGCATTCTTCTGGCAGTCAGTATTTCTGGTTCAATTCCACTGCTTCTTTATAAAACAACACTCAATCTAAAATGCTTTCAGTATGAAACAACATCATTGAATGAAGTGATTTATTTCACTAGAAAAGTCTTAAATAACTCAGTAAAACATATTTGTCATACACAATAAACATCACAACTGCTCCTACTTATTGTGCTTTGGCTCAGGCTGCAGAGTTGTCTCAAAGCACACAAATAAGCCACTTAACATGAAAGTAAACTGGAAGTTGTACCTCAGGGGCCTATTTAAGACCCACTACAAATGTTCATTCAGATTCAGTGTTCAATTCAGACTGAAGGGACCACACCAGAACTGATCTAAAAGTAAAACACCCCCAAACCCATAGACCATGGAAGTTCCTCAGCACCAGGAAGGGCTGCTTATATTGTGCTGCTCTACTTAAAATATAGAAATAACATCTAACTATACATTAGTAGATGAAGGATGAAGAGACTTAGCACATGCCAATGTGTCAATAAAGAACATAAATTTAGTATTAGTAAGTACTCCACTTTGGATACATTCAGTTTCCTTGACACATTAGTTGCATACCCTCCATTAAGGTTTTTCAGATATGCAACTAAAGTAAGGGAATAACCTAACTTACCCACCATATCAGTTACAGAAAACACCAGGAGCCTTGAAAGCTTTAGCTTTACCATCTCTTCTCTCTACAGTCCATAACTAACTTTTAAATCTACTCACACTCATATCTCCTTTCAGGAATAAAGATTATGAATAGACTGAAAAGTCTGTTTTCCTTTTTACAGGCAATATTTAAAGTTATTAAAAACATTCTTTCTATTTGGATGTTGTTCAACAGACTTGTTGCTTCAGCTTCTGCTTGACTGCTCATTCAGTTTGAAAAATTCCTGTAAGGTTAGGACACTGTCAGCTCTTATTGCACCGTTATTGTAAATTGTGTATTATACACTATTTTTTTTTTCAGTAGCAGCAAAGATCTTTAATCTTTATTTGTCAGCAGACATTTAAAAATAAATTAGTTTCAAGTCAATAGTTTCTCTGTGTTCCAACAGCTTTATTTTGAGTACAATTTTTTCAGAACACTAAGGACATCATATTTATCTTCAAAACTCTTTTTAGATATTATATGAAAAAGATAGCCACTAGGGTAGAGGGAAAAAACATTCCATAAAGATTCACATGTGAAAGTGGTTTAATTCTGAAATTATATTCAGATACCTAATTGGTTCAGTCTGCAGAGGTCTCAGCTTTCAGTGAAATCAATACTGCTTCACTGATATTCCAAATTCTCTTTAAGAATTTAAGCAGAGATATTCAAATGTCTATTCACTAAGTGTACAAAATCACATTAACTTGCTGCATAAGAGTTAATTCCAAGAGTGCAGAGAATCTGCAAAATCCAGAGAATCTATTATGTCTCTGCAGAGCATAGCGCAGCACAGAGATACCCAAGCTAGCTCAGAGTAATTTAACAACATTAGTACTGAGGTCTGTCAAATGAGGTAGGCAGAGAGCTCTGCTTAGGTCACTAACATCGCTGCCAGGACTCAACGGATCTTCTTTGGAGCTAGTCAGTTTAGCTGCGCTGCATTAGCAGGACTCTGATTACCCACCCTTTCAGCCCCTTGCAGTTGAATATTGCTATTCTGATACAGCACAGCGGAGACTGGAAGGTGGGGGGGGGGGAGGAAAAAGAAGGCCAAATGCCCCAAAATACCTGAGTAATATCAGAGATGAGGGCACGGGGAAAAATACCACAGGGACTCATACAACAAAGGTGCCGATATGCCTCCTTCCTTTCTAGTCCCTTAGTTGGGACTTTCTGGAAGACAGTGGCACAAAAACACACTATGGTTTTTCTGTCCTTTCCCCAAGACACTACAACACATCCATGACGAATTAGAGAAGGATTTGAGGCTGAAGATCCAACATAGAGATGTTGCATCAGATCCATGCTAGAGACTTTTCTACACAAGAGAACATTTTTTGCCTCAAAGCAAAATAGGAATGGCAGGGGACTAGAAATAGCTGAGGATCTGGCCCAGAGGTAATTATTTTAGAAATCTGAATAATAGAATGTCCAAAATTCAGACACTTGTCACTCTTAATCCAGTCAAGCTTTGCTGCTGGCTCTGAGCCCACTCTAACAAATCCCAGTAAAAATGTCAGTGACATGAAGAGAAAGAAAAAGCCTCACAGTTCAGCATTAAGCTTAAAACAGTCAGTTCTCAGCAATAACTGTGCCTTACAGCATAGCAGAAGTAAAAACCTTAGGCAAGGAAAAACTACTGCTCTAGAAATTTCAGGCTCTAATTCACAACTTAAGTAATGTTGATACTTGATGGGCAGAGGTTATCTTGTCACCGAATCAGGTAGCTGACTGTCCAGGTGTTATTACTACCCATCTGATCATGGACAAAATTGAGAAAACAGGTAGTATGCTGGGTGTTTAGCATTTTTTCCTTTTGTAAAAAATCTAATGCTTGACCAAAAGCAGAAACCAAGAACTCCGTGAAAAAAGTGACAGATGCAAAGAGCAACTGTGTGCACATTTAAATCCTTGAGTGTACACACACCTATCCTTTAAATGTCTTTGTATTTAAGCTCTACTTCATCATATACAAGTTACAAGATCTTTCCTGTTTTAAGATTTTTACCTGGCTGAACTGGAATCTTTTTGGCAAGAAGTCTGCATCCATAAAAGCAGATGGCTGAAACTCACTACAGCCTTTAAGCATATATTAAGTTTTCCTGCTAATTAAAGGATTTTGCATTTTCTGCATTGAAGCATTTCTTTTATTAGCATTCAATACCACATCTTTTAGTCTCTAGGCAGCCTCTGTTTTGGCATGTCTCTGACAATTTTATACTGATGGTCCCTGCCCAGTTTGAACATCTTTGGGCTAAAACGTCAATCTAGACTCAGGTGCTGATCTGACTCATACTACAGTCAGACACACAACTCCTCCCTCGCCCCTAGAAATAGAATGCAACAGGAAAAGCTGGTGAGCAAGCAAACTACAAAAGCAGACACAGAACATCCTTCAGTTATATGTCCCATGTTATCTTTAATACTAAATGCAAAATACAAAATTGGTGCCTTATGTTTCTTGCAAGAAACTTTCACAAGCATTTTGTTAAATTCAGCAAAACAATTTGTACTTCAACATTTCTTTATTAGCCAGCATTAGCCACTTTCTGCTCACCCCTGAGCCAGCTGGTGTTTGCAAAGGTGCTTTCAAAAATTATGCAAGAATGCATACAAGAGACAGTATCAAACATTTTACTCAGTCATTCAACAGAAGGAAATCAGTATAGAACATTCTCATTTAATACCATCTGAGAGGAAAATCATAAGCTTCTCCAGAGACAGTGACTGTTCAATAAAACTTAGAACAGCAGGTATTAAAGTCTTCCGCACCTTTTAAAGCAATTGCAAGATAAATTACAAAACAATATTCATGAGCAGCACTGCTGAATAAACCTCAAGATTGAGATTATTATTACAGGAGGACTGAATGTCAATTTGGGTACTTCTGACTAAAGGCTAAAAAATGGGAACAACCACCAAGAAAAAAAAGGAATAAAAAAGTTCAGATCAGCTCAAAAAAAAAAAAATCGAGGGTGTAAATACACTTAAGATTCCTTCCAGTGTTAATAGTGAGGCTAATAAAACACCAAATAAATACACTTATCAAATAACTTCTGTCTTTTACTTCAAAGCTCTTTCACATAAGGTCTAAGTACTTGCAGAGTGCACACAAGTGTCATACACTAGCTTGATATTCAATACGCATAACCTGCACGACAGCACAAAATGAAGTCGTCATTTCATGGGAGAGAAAGTATTGCATCAGTGAGGAGAGAGACAACCACGATCTCAAACCTATGCATCCCACCAGCCATCTGTGTATTGGACTACACCTTCTTAGGTTAGAAAATACAACATTTCATTATATACACAATCTCCCACCACCATACTATGAAGCTAAACTTGATGAGAAAACTCACATGCAATGTAAGAAATCTGAATCATATCAGAAATGCAAATTTTAAATGGTCTATCTTTTAATGGCAGAAAACATGCATGGGGTTAACAGCTGACGAATGGAGAGCTTCCAGAAGAGAGTTCTGAAAGAGTGATTTTTAGATGATACGTAAAAGAAAACCAGAAGCACAGTACTTGGATCTTAAAGGAGTCAGATGATTTGCTAAAGGATCGTGAAAAAGATGCTGTTTTCTGAATACTCTCTACCATTTTTATATAAGATTACTGATCAGCAGGCTGATGCTCTCCAAGAACAGCACAATGTGGAAAATACCACAGTAAAAGTTTTTAATCCCATCTTCTTTGGTATGTCTTTATTTCAGTGTGATCGAGAAGTCAATGGGAAGATATACAGTACAGCCATAAAAAGACACCAATTTCAGCCCTGAAGATACAGACATAGTATGAAAAAGTGGAGGAAAAGAGAAAAATATCACTGTCTTTGGACAGACAGGCTTCACAAAAGGGTGGAGGAGGAGCTAGTCTAATAACCATTACCAATTTGGGATTTTCAAAGGAGTCCAATTCTACAAGTTAAATGACTGCCTGTTGCAGTAACTCCCTAAGCAAAGATCAAGTACATAAACAAAAGATGTCTGAGGTAGTCAAATTCAGTAGTGATAAACTGGACTCAAATTTAATTCTGATGCCAGTAATTTCTTCTGCTTTGAGAAACCCCGTAATCTGCAGCATCTAGATTTCTAAAGGTAGCCTCTTTCAGAGAAAGCACAAAGACACAGTCACTAACATCCACAGACAATCTAAGCACGGCTCCCTTTAGTCAAGGATTGAAAGGACTATAACCCCAAGAATGAGATCATACAAGCCAGGCAGTGTCTGTCTGAGGTTCCATTTTTGGAACATCTCATTTGTGCTTACTCTGAATACAGAGGAGTTCAGTGGCCTAAATCCAGATCAAGTCACAAAAGGAATGGAAACTTCAGCCAAGTTTTAAATTTTTAACCTTAGCTTCTCCGACTTAAAAATCATCACATGTTAAATGTGGCTAAGAAAGCTTATTTGGTTGCTGTGAAGGTTGATCAACTAATACTTGAATGGGTTTTGGACAATGAAAAGTCTCAAATAGTATCTAAACATTCTTGCTCTTTACCTTGTCTAAGGCCAGCTGTCCTTTTATGTTTTCTAAGTTGTAAGGTCATGAACAGTTAAGTTCAGTAAGCAAATCAGCTTATTTTTTAATGTTGATGACTCACCAGTCCCCATTAACTTAAAAAGCCATCTTATTACCTCTAATGTTATATCTGCTTTTAAACCATTTTGTGTGTTTTACCAAGTGATCAGCTACTTGGGGGGGGGGGGGGGGAATCTCTTCTGGCAAGAGCTGTTTTTTTAAGTTAATTTTAAATGTCAAGAGCCCCATAAATTCTGGAAACCCCTAACAATATTAGATATATCAAAAACAGTTTTCTGGCTTGCCTGTCAAATTTCTTAACACTTTCAGGGTAATTATTCCCTAAAACACACTTCAGAAGATTGTATAAGTAAATACTTTTGGTAAAGAAGGAAGACAGACCCAAAGCATTTTGTATTTTCAAATGTAAATTGTTCTAACAAATCAGAGATCCCTTTTGCCTTTCCAGCGCTCGCTCAGTAATCCTGTCACAGGATCACCTAAGACTTCACATGCAGATAAAGCTCTTACTGGGTTTTAAAATCAGGCCCTGCAAAACAGGCATTATGCGTCTAAGCATCAGTAGCTCCCAGTAAGGATCTTACACATACTACAAGTGCTGTCTCATCACTGGCGATGCTACGAAAGCAAACATGGAAGGCTAATGAAAGTACAGACACAAGATAATGCCAGTTGTTAGGCCTTCAACTAAGATCAAGGGGAAAAGTAAAGCTGAGTTGATGAAAGAAACACTTAGAAATCTACCATAGCAGAAAGTTATCAAACACTAACTTTACTGCCTAGCAAGCTGATTTCATGTTGATTAAGCAAGAATAAAGAAAAGATTCTTGCATTGCAGGACAATAAATAACAGAGAATTTTTACTTGAAGATTTACAAGTGACTTTGAAACAATAATTTATCCACAAAGAGATGTTTGAAGAACATTTTGAAAATTATGGGAAGAAAAATCTTATTCCCTAGCAATTCCATTCTTAAGCAGAAAAAGTCAAGTAGAAGTACTGCAAGAAGCTTTTTAAACCTTTATTTTTTTTTAAACTGAGATAGACATTTGAGATTTAGTCACAATAGATATCTGGTATTTTTTTTTAAATCTGTTTCAACTATTCTCTTTTGTAGGTTTTAATGGATTTCTTCTACACAAATAAAATTCCTATTTTCTTAGTATCATACTAGGAAAAATTTTAATGGAAGGAAATATTAAAAAATGCATAAAGATCAGTATATATACATATGTAGGCTGACAGATAGGAATAGCACTAGCACCCCATTTGTAAGACATCTTTGCAAGAAAGATTCAAGGCACTACAATACTCCATCTTACCAAATTACCCAGAAATATCGCTTTCAGGCTCTTACTACTACTGCTACTGCCACTGCTCTAGTCTTAGCCTCAGTTCTTTGTAAACAGGCTTGCCTTGATATTATTAGTAGTATAAAAATGAACGGGCTGTAAAACTTCTGAGAAGCCAAGTCCACTCACATATGGTTCTGCCATACTGATCTTTTCACCATCATAGATGCATTGCTTCCAACCTATGGCAGGAACATGCAATAAGAGATACAGTCAAACAGTATCCACAGTATAAGCACAGCCTTCCTTGGAAGAGGACTCTAATATTAGGAAATCAAAATGAATAAGTGAATTCAGTAAGAAACACAAACTTTAAGTAAGTCTTGCATAACTGAAAGTTTCATTAAAATGCAGAGCAGAACAGAAATACTTAGAGATGGAAAAAAAAACTCTACAAAAAAGTTTTGCACAGAAATTTGATTAAGCAGGTAACTCTTTGGTAAACTTTAAGTCCTAAAATGCATTTCCTTTCAAAGGTAGCACTCCCTGTTGCAACACTGCTGCACAGCAACACAGCGGTATGTAGTTCTAATGAATAGCTACACTTCCTAAGCAACAGTGTAGGAAGTCATATAGAAATACATCTCAGCAATTCAATTAAGTACCACTGGACCACAGAAGGCTAATTCAAAAAAGAAGAGGGACCACTGGACTTCATCAAGCCTATGCCTTTCCTTCAAGGAAGAAAGGAGTTGTGTTCAGCTCCTGTTCCTCTCTGATTTCTGTCCAGCCTGTTAAGCTTCTTACAGGGAGATTTCTTAACTTTCCTGGGTATTCTACTCCTGTTCTTTGACATGCAATGTAGGAGGAGACCAAGTTCACCCCACAAGTATAGACAAACAAGAGTAGGTGTTTCTACTATGAGCTGCAAAATGCTATAAGCTTATTTTAAGAAGCTCCTGCTGATGATCACTAGAAACAAGTCATACAACACTGTCTTATAAGAGGACAGAAGAGAAATCAGACTCCCAAAACCTTAGGTCCTGGAAAAAGAAGGACTTGTGTTTGGGTTATCATCTAATTCTAAGAACATGGCTATTTCCAGCATATATTAGAGTTATCCTTTTATCCATAGCCTGAGCCAACTGACATGGAAGCAGAATTCTCTCATTCTCAAATCTGGCAGTCAATTTATGCAAGAGCATGAGTGATGTACCTTTAGAACAAATATCCAAATCTTCCACCTGCCCTCCAGTGCAGTACTCCAGTACAATTTATCAAATTGTATGCCTTATAGCATGGAAGGCACATCCAAGAAATAACTTGCAGCAACAGTCTGCATTCAAGAACATTCTAGGTAATGTAATTGATTGAGCCAATTTTGAAAAATTGAAAGACTTGTAGTTCAGAGGCCTTATAAAAAGGTTGCTACTGGCAAAGCCAGCTTTCAGGTGAAGAGAAGAAAAACAATTGTTAACTAATCAAAAGTTAAATTGTTCAGTCATTTTTAAGTTCTTAAATTCAATGCAAATTACTTCAAAACTTTTGGCCAATCTTTGCAAGAACAGAAAAATGTTGTCATTTTTAAAATGAGAATAGCTACTAAGTTTGCCTGGCTCTTTCTAAACTGCAGTGATGCTACAGGCAGATAAAAGGAGGATGAACTCACAATTTGGTTTTATTGTTGGACAGCACAGCAACTTGAGCCACAGCTCTAATGAGATAAACTGTAGTGGTTGAAGCGGGGCGTTCAGTCACACTTTAGAACATTGTTGCAGGAGCTTCATTCATAAGTTGGGCTACTGCAACTTTTACCACATTCTGAAGCCGAGATGTTAATAATCTAACCTGGCACTACAAATTCTATACAGCTGCAGCTGGCAAGAGTAAGAAAGTCACTTAAGATCATCTGAAGTTAGATTAAAGCCTTTTCCTGAAGGCATGGTAAACGTATTCATCAGTTAACATGCAAGTTTGAATTTCATGCAGTCAGCTGATAGAAAAAGAATCAGTGTGTGAACCCCTAGTTTAATCTGTTGTATAAACAGCTGACTAGAAATAATAATAAAGACCTAAAGCTACTAGTAAGAAAAACATGATAAAATGGATTTGAAATTATTCATAAGGTTACAGAAAGCATTAATTGAGGCTACAGTGATTCCTTCTGCAGTGCGCTGCTAGAGTACTTGCATAACAAAACCAGGACAAATTCCAATTCAACAGCAGTGCTTGAAAGAAAGGAAGAGACAGCAAGATATGCTTAAGTATGTAAAACAGTCACTAGCATTCTTCACTGATGTGAAAAGAATATAATGAATCCTTCACTGCTTAGAGGGGAATATTTTTGTCTTGCTAGAGGACAGATTTCCAAAGAAAGATATTTACATTTTCCTACAACCTGTAATTTTCTCATTTATCATTTGTCAGTGCCTAAAGACCTTTTACAGCACATAGGATGTTTGCATATGTTTAATGATCCTTTTACCAAACAAATGTCACAGTCTGAATGAGGAAATTAGTTAATATTGCTGATGTTGCTAATTTAACACCATTAATGTCATACTGAACAGCCACAGAACCTACAAGGTCTCGTATCCTAGCTAGGTTCTACTGGTTGCAAGTTTGTTTCTGAGTAGATAGTACTGAGGATAAACCATGCAAATATCACATAAGAAAACTCAATAAAAATTTTAAAATATACTTTTGATTCAGTAGCTAGACTACTGAGTAGGTATGACTAAAGACAGATCACTTAATAAGGACTTAGAGTCACTAACTGGAACTCAGTTATCTATACTCTTACAGCTGCTTGTGAACTAGCATTTGGAATAATCAAAAATCTGAGTGTGTCAGAGAAATCATCATGGTATTTCTAGACCTACAGCAAGATCCAGAGATGTAGTGAATTAAATAGACAACAGAAGACAAATTGCAATATTGTCTTCAGTTGCAATCATGTATTTTCATCATTCTCTATGCAAAACTGAGGTACCTTTTGTAAACTGATTTGCTTTCTCACATATTAGCTAATAAATAAAAAAATAAAACCACACAGCAAACATCTTTATACTAGCAAATCCACATAACTTTTCTGGATAGCACTGAAGTCTATGTGCTCCCCTTCCCCTCAATGCAGGGTAGCCAGATTCTTTTGAAAATCCTTCAAATGCTGCTGGTACTAGAACACAGGGGAAAATAAAACTTGGTAAAGACTAAAAGGTAAATTATTTTAGAAGAGAGCTAACACATAAATGGAATGTACCAAAAATAAAAGGGTAGGGAAAGGGAGTACAATACAATTCCCTTCAACAGCAAGGAGCATTAACTTCAGGATGAATAGTGAGAGTTTTTCCAATAAAAAATATTTTCCTTAACCTGATTAGTAACAGATGCATACAATGCATTTTGTTGCAAAACCAAACCAAGCCAGTTCTAAATGTTACAGCCAGTAACACAACTGTTTTTTTGCTCTTTCCCTGCCTAAAGGTCTCTCTAAAAGGCAGAAACTGTATGTTAGCTTCAAGACTGCAGGGATGGTGAAAACTGGTGATGAGTAAAGAGGGAGTGGGAGGGAAGGCAGGGGAGGGGGGCACAATCAGAGAAATGCTCTGAAACCAACGCTTTTACAAAGGAATGACATTTGTTCAGAATACATCTCATTAAGCTTGTTTGAGCTCTTATTTGACCATGCTGACTTAATACTTCGACAATGCAGAGAGAATTTTATTAGCTTTCACCTTATTTTGCTCAGCTAAGCAGACCTGGTAGAGCTTTATCATTTTTGTAATATATGCCACAGTGAACTCTCTTAATCCAAAAATATCAACTTGAACAGCTTCTTCAAAACACCCAACAATGAGGTCTGAGCCAAAGAAATCAAACAGTTCATCAGGTAACCAGTTCACTTTTTTACCAGTCTTTTCTTACCACGCTCCTTTCTCTGAAAGAGACTTATGTCTCCTTAAGCAATGAATCTCTAGAAACACACTCCTATTCCCAACAACTGACCCTTAAGGCACATATCATGCACATGCAACAGTCAGGTTCTGCCATCTACAGTGTTAAGAGGACTTCAAATCTTAACAAGGGAAAAAAAAGAAAAAAAAAAACAACCTGGCATAGCACAATTTAGATGCCATCTGTACTTTGAAAAGCTCTCATTTTAATAATAATTAAAAAATTATAATAAATAAAGTCCCTACTTTCTGACATACAAGAGATATTTCTTTTGCCTAAATTATGTTAGGGAATTGAAGAAATAAGACATAACCGTGAGTTTCCAAAGTGAATCCATTTTTAAGTTTCACTTCTCTTATACTAGTTAATAGGCAGTTTTTCACTAAACAGTGATATTAAATTACTGAACTTGACCCAGGAAACAAAGTAGATGTTACTAAATTCATCAGAAATGATTTTAGGATTATATGAGAGAGATTTATTCAAAATCCCATTCAAACAGTACTGGGAGAGAAATATGACTCTTCTTGCAGCATTCCTTTATAAAGTCCCCTGAGGTTGCAGGTATATGACAGATCTGAACAGCACAAAGACTACTTTTACTATTTTCTTATTTGACAGCATAGATACAAAACTATGTGATCTTGAGAAAGAGATCTTTGAGATCACATGCATGCCTAAGGATATGGACTCAAACAATACTAGATATATTTACCTTAGTAATACCAACAGTTTAAACACTGTTACCAGATATGTTTATCTGAAGTACTATCAAAAATTCAAACACTATAGCACTGTTAGGTAAACAAACTTTTTTTTTTTTTTGAATCTGAAGCAATTCAAATTATTCATTACTGTGGGCTGGGAGAAGAATTTATCCAATAACAGAACTCTAAGTACCAAATACACAAACATTTGTTCAAGAGACAACAGGTAATAACAGTTTAATAGCACTGGAGAGAATATAGCAATTCAGAGACAGTTTAGAACTAGTGAGCCAAACACTATAAATTAATACCTGGAATTTGCTGGAAACCTTATTCACTACCCTTAAACTCAAGTTCAGATGACAAGATTTTGTACCTCACTTAAAAGAAACAAATCAAAACCCCACATATTTTGTTACTTTTATCTTAAAATATCTTCACACATCATTTTAAAAATTAACACTATTATAGTACTGCAACATAATCATCTTATTTTTAACTAAAGTAGGACAAAAATGCAACAATGGAAAATAAAGAAACTGATCTTCACAAAGCTATTCAGTTATCTTATGACCTTTACTTTTCCAAACAGTCCTACCAAATATCTGGTGTGGGAGATCAGAACTTTAGTTCTTAGGTGCGCATTGAGCTTCATGGATTTGGCACGTCAATCCTCCTTTGATGCAAACTGCAGTTTTCTAAACAGTATACTCTATTTCTTTTACACTCACAAAAGTGGAATGTGTTAGGTAAGGATGCTTATAACAAAGCTAGGAATAAGTAAATAAAATCATACGTGTACATCCTCATGAACTACTGTCATTTTAACCTACACTCTTCCCTTCCATTGAAGGACAGTAACCATGGGGTAATACGTGAGGATAATACAGCAAAGAAAGATCTGCAAAGAACTTGACATTTTTAGACTTCAATCATGTTGAAGCCAGAATCCAGATGAAATATTAAATTTATTAGCAGATAAAAGAAAATATACACAACAGGTCTGTTGATCAGGAATTGCAGAGCCTGTAAGCCTACAAGCTTTCCTCATTCAGTTTCCATATTCTAAATGACAACAGCTTCTGATGCACTTCAGCATCTTGAAGATCCCCAGTACTCCTCTCCCAAACATTACTAGAAAACGTAAGTTTTAAAATACACAAAACCCATCTATTACATTTGGTAGTAATATTCAATGACTTAATCTCAGAGATGGCCAGAAGTTTCAGATCACAGCAGTACCACCTTCTAACTTGATGACCAACAATCTTAGCCTTCTGCAATTGTTGCTGCCTCTCCAAGATCTTCAAATCAGAAAGTCAATTCAACTGCTTTCCTTTCTTTTAGAAAAAGGTGCTACCTATTCCTATACGGGACACGTCCTTCTAGAGCAATGAGACTTTATCCAATTTTTAATGTTACCCCTCATGATGTATTTACATTTAAACTGTTTCATCATGGCTGCAAATTTATTACCATCCTTAATTTTAGAACACAATATGCAGATTAGAGACAGCTCTGCAGCCTGTCCAGTAGACACCTTTTTGACACTATCTCCCAAAAATCTATTAACAGGGCTAATTAGGACTAGTGGTTACATGTTAAAACCTGTACTTAATCACAAACTGCTTAAACTCACTTAACTGTGAGCTACTATCATGCTTTTACTGTGTAAGATGAACTAAGGCCAGAAGATACAGGCAACAAATACAAAACAAGAATCTAAAATTTAGAACACACTCATTAAGAAAAATAACTACACAAGTCTTCTACAGCTTTCACAAAAAAACCCAAAGCACTGCTATAACAAAACCAGGTTAGAGATCTCAGTATGTCAATCCATATATTCTGCTTTTCTAGTTACTTCAGTTTACTGTATATAAATTTAGATCATAAAAATATTTGATATAAGAACTGCATCTGTGTTATAAAGGCTGCACACACAAAATAGGGTGTTATAAAACTAAAATAAAGCCAAGGTACCTTTATGATTCTCAATCTGCTTTACAAAAAAGTTCTCCTGAACAAAGTTTCCTGGATTCTGTTGTTGGATCTTTCATACTAGTGGTTTTAGTCATTCTGAGCACCAAAACAAACTTCACCTCATGGACAGAATACAGGAAGACATTATTTCAAGCACTTCCACATGAAATTCTGCTCATTGGTATTTGGAAAATAGGAACACAGATACACACTAGCATACTTTTCATGAGTGCACACGTGTGCACGTACACACCCAGAGACGAGTCTAGGCTGAGCTGTTCACTTAAACAGATACAGAACGGTGTTGGTAGAGACAGAAAATACAAGCTTCCATTTAACCATGGTAAGGTAAGATGATCATAGGCACTAACACACACAGGTCAGCAAAATCTGTTTGTGAGAAATCCTGGGGCAGTCATGCAAGATTGGCACACTTGTTTCACGTATAAGCTGAACACTGGAACTCAAATACAACTCCTTACAAGAGAGGAGATAAAAATTCCAGTTCACTGAGGCATTTTTACTGCATCAGAAACAGCACTGAGTTTTACTGAAGACCTGGGTACTTTCAGTATCTGTATTTGTAGAAAGGTATAGTTTTATCTAGTATGGAGAAAGGTCTGAAGCAACATTCTAAGAAACTAAGAAATTGTACATAACTGTTCTCCTGTTACAGAGGTCAACCACTGATTAGTTGAAATCCTCCCTCACCAAATTTTAATTATCACTCTAGCACTTCTCTATATATGTCATTTTGGGGATGAGGTTGTAGGTGACTAGCAATAAATAGTTAAAAATGCAGTTTCCTAAGTTACACAAGAACTCCAAGTCTATTAAAAATCAGTACAACTGATAGAAAGAAGGAAGAAAAAGAAAAAACAACCAGTCACTCTCATGACAGCTTTTCAAGTTTCAAATTACATTGTGGTTTGTATTGGAATGAAACCAACATATTCTCAAAAACATAAGCATATTGGAACATCCCTTTTTATATTGAAAACATAGACCCAAATGTCCACCCCAGGCCTGAGAAGTCAGCCCAGAATATTGATTAAAAAAAGAGAATGACTACCTGAAGAATCTCTCACCTGCAGTATCCTTAATACAGCAGGCTGAATTTAAAAGGTACATTTTTATCTGTGCTTTGTGGAAGCGCAATGACGTGGAGCATTCTTCACACAATTATGATCTCACCAACACCTCTAATCAAGCCCTTGAGCTTTTGTGCTCTATTCCGAACTTCAGAGAAACTACTGCTGTAGATGGGTAAGGGAAGGATATTGAGAGGAAAAGGAGAAAAAAAATATTTTATATTATATATAGTACAATTATTTGGAGCCGATTTTAATCGGTCTATGCTATCTAGAAAACAACAAGTTAGACCTGGTTTCAAGTCAAATTTATTTCTAAAACAATTTTAAAGAGAAGAGAAAATACAAATTCACCTTCCTCCCTAAACTGTAGGGATCTTGGAAATATCTATTACCTCTTTGTTTCTATTTTGTACCGTAATAACAGAGTGAAGAAGAATCACTAAATATGGTTTACAGGCCTATAAATCTTTCTGCAATACCTCCTTTGTAAAAGGAAAAATATTTACAGTTATCTTCACTCTTGATATTTATTTTAGTCTCTTTATTCATATCTGCCATTATGCAGCAACGTAGATCATTCAGATACATAGATCAGTTATATTTGTAAACTGGATATTGCCAGTTCCTGTTGAGTTTCTTTCTTGCAGATGACTGCCTATTATCTTTCTCACCTGGAATCCTCATGAGAGAGATGCTTAATTTTAAGTAAGAACAGTGCAACACAGACTTAAAAGAACAAAACAAAACAAAAACACAGAGAACCATAGCAAAGCATCATATATTCCAGCTGAACACTTTGATTAATGAAATACTATTAGTTACTCAGCACAACCACAGATTTCTTTTTTCTAGCCTTTTAGGAAGAATGATGCAGTAACTACTATTGAAAGACAAGATTCTAATCAAGAGAGTTTTATACAAAAGGAATTTCAGCTAGAAATTACCTTAAACCAGACTCCTTACAAGTAGTCTAAAGCAACAAACATTGTTACATACCCTAAACACAACGAAAACCAGATGTTTGAAAGTCCAGGAAAGAAAGAAAGTCCATTAGATACTTTGAGAATCACACTTTACTTTCTGAATTAGATGAAAAAAATCTCAGTCATGAAAACTCCCTCACGCAAATCATGTAACATATATAGTAGGAAAAACCTGAAGTGCCAGAAACCTTGCCTTGAATCCCAAGATTATGACTGAAGAGTCTAGAGCTCACATGAACCACCTAATACAGATTAAAAATAAATTTAGCCTAATTTAATTAGCATATTGAGGTGTTTTTCTTTTTTAAAAAACAACCTTTTTCATATTCCACTTCCCAAAGATCAAGCAGAACAGTTAAGGTAAAACTAAGGAAGATAGTAGCAGGTTTTGTTTGGTTTCTAAACAGTACACTTCCGACTTTTTAAGTTTCTCTGCTGCAGGGCATACTATGAAATGCAAAAATTAGTTATATTCTGTCAAGAGGAATGCCTTAGAAGATGCATGTTTGAATCAAAGCAGACACATTTTCCTCAAGTATCACCCAGACATGATTCAGTTCTGTTTCAAAATAATGAGTAAATAGAATCACTGAATCAACATTAGTGGGGATGTCAGAGTACAGAAATCATATTTGGAGACAAAAAGAGAGAAAGTTGCTACGCATATAACTAGCACTAGATTATTCCAGCTGCATCTTCTAGTCACCTCTCAATCACGCTGAACTCCAGCGTGCAAGTTGTCAAAGCACGGCCCCCCAAACATCTCTCGCGTGCACGCACACAAACGTAAGGCTGCTGTGCTGCAGGTTACTTTGGGAGCGCAGCTGACACCGAACCAGTTAAGAGTCTTTTGGCAACTACTGCCCTATGGCATGGAAAGGCAGTCACTGAATCGCAGAGGAACTACTTACTGCCACTGTGAAAGTGGAGAGAAAAGGAGTCATCTTTTCATAAACAACCCGTGCCTTCATCTACTGACCTTAACACTAATAACAGAAAAGTAAGAGCATACGTGTACTCATTCACTTGCCTGCAGGTTGGGGAAGGCAAAGCAAACGAGACACTCAGGGACACCGCACCTGGCGCCACACAGATAGATAATGCTTTAACGGAGAACAAAAAACGAGCTACCGACAGACCTACCTACACCTCTGCCCTGTCTCTGCCTGGAGCCCCGCAGCCTTGTGGTGCTGCTCAACGGCCCAGCACGGAGCTAGAAACCAAAAGTTTTTTAGCGCAGCACACGGCATTTTCCAGCTCAGCCACCGCCTCACGGCGTGACCTTGGGCAAGTCACTTCCTCCGCATCTCGGCTACCCACCTGACGAGCCCTCTGCAGAGCGCCGAGGACCCGAAACCCGGTAAATACTCACACCAGGCGACTCCGCACCGGAGAAGCCGAAATGGGGGAGAGGGGGGGGGAGGATGCCCCCTCTCTTGCCGGCGATGAAGATCTCCCCGACGCTGGCGCAGCCTCCCGCCGGGGGACGGGCGCCCCCGATCCCGCCCCGCTTCCATGCCGCTCGGGTTAAACCGGCCCCGGCCGGCCGAGCAGGCGACCCCGGCTCGCCCGGCCCGCGCGCGGGCGGCCGCCGGGGAGCCGAGCGGCGCGGGCCTCCCGCAGCCGGAGCCCTCCCGGCGGCCCCAGTCCGGCCGCGCGCGGGGGCGGCGATACTTACGGCACCCGCCAGGCGGGAAGCTCACAGGTGGCCGCAGCCGCCCGGGCAGCGCCGACCTCCGCCGCGGCGGCGGCCGGGCAGGCGGTCGCCTCAGCGCTGGCGCGGGGAGCGAGCCGGGCGCTGCGCTGCGCTCCCCGCCGCGGGGCCGCGCAGCTCCGGCCGCTGCCGCCCTCTCTGCGCGGGGCTGCCTGGCTCCCTCCCGCCCTTCCTCCCGCCGCCGGCCAATGCGGGCCGCGGCGAGGAGCCGGCTTTAACCATCTGTTGCGAGGCGCCTCCTCCAAGCGCTGCCGCCTCCCCGGCCGAGGAGGTGGGGAGCCGGGCAAGGCGCTAGGCCGGGCCGAGGAGCTGCTCGCCCCCCGCGCCCGCGGGGGCTGCGGCCGTTACTCGCCGCCCCTCCCCCTCTCGCCTCAGGCGCGCCTCGCCCCTCCCCCCACACCCGTCCCCTCAGGGCTGGCGCCCCTCACCGCGCCCTCCGTCCCTTTCCCCTCACGCCATCCCTCGCCTCCCCGCCCCGCAGCTCCCGCCGGGCCCGCCGCGGGGCGAGGAGCTCGGCTGGCGGCGGCCGTGGCAGCGCTGCGGCCCGGCCCGCGCCGCCGCCCGTCAGGTGCCAGGTGGGTTGGGGGGGCTGCGAGGTGGGGCAGAAGCAGGGAAGAAGCGCGTGTGGGGTCTAATCCTCCTCGCGCTGGTGGCGGTGAAGTGCTGACCTGGGAAAAACTTCTTTACTTCCCGCTGAGTAGTCAGGACTCTCCTCATGGGATGTCAGGAGGCCCGCCGCGGTACTGCGCGGAGCATCGTGCCCCGTCCTGCGCGAAGGGGCTGAAACAGGGCTAAAGTCTTCCCCTGTGTGGTTGGACTTCGTAGACGTCTCCTGCGGTGCAGCTGTTCCAGCAGAAATCAGGAGTCTCTTGCACTTTAAGAGTCTTAGCCTTTCACAAAGTGTTTTTAATGTTCTTAATTTGGCACAGCAATGTGGACAGCCTGTGCGCAGTGTACCCTGGTTTGGGTCTCTGCCTCCACCCCGTGTGATAATAGTTCAGATGTTCACAGTGCACATGTAAAACTTCCCCCCCAAATCCCTGCGAAATTCAAATGCACTGGCAGAAATAGAAAACAAATGGATGAAAGGAGGTTTTTTAAAATAATTTTGTCATTATGGCCCTCCCCTAATCACACCTTTTATTCCATTTTGTACATTTTCTGTTGATTCTCCACAGCAAATCAAGAGAATGAGAAGCTAATTTTATTTCAGACAGGTTCCAGGATAATATTTTTATGAAGAAATGTCAGGAAAATGATGCAAATTCCTTTCTACTCTAAACAGCTTGAAGTTAACAGAACAGTCTTGAGATACATTCTGTGGAAAGAAAAAAATATACATTACATGGGTTAACACAAGTTCTAAATGAAACTATGTTCTTTTCTCAAAACTGTCAGATTCTTGTTTCTCATCAGAGCAGTTTATTGACTATTGAGTTATTGAGCATTATGGTGTGGGTGTGTGGACCAGAATGTGGACCAAATGTGATTTGCAGGACCACTTATTTCTATGTAACCTTGTTACTTTTTCTACGCTATTTTGAGATACATTTTATTACACTAATTTTAAGGTGATCTGTTCTCATTGGCATGTATATTGTTCCTATCTGGGTAGTTTTCTAGCTAAGTTAATCGTAAGTCATTTTTTTTCAGAAAAAAAATGATTTCTGAAAATTAAGTCAACCACCTATTCTATCCCAATGCTGTTATAAAATTGCTTGTAGTAAATGATACGGTATATTATCCAGATGAACTCTTCAAATATGGGATACATTTCTTACTCACCAGGAAGGCTATATTTTTGCTTTAGAGGATCTCAACATGGTTGAGATTTATATCATTTTTACAAAAGATATCTCAAAAAGTACTCAGAAATACTTTAAATGGTTTGAATTTTTCTGGTGAGAGTCCAGAAGGATGAAATTTTGCCCTCATGTATGCATGTGGAATGCCTATAAATCTGAAGGGAGAATTTATCATCACAAGATGTTCTTAAGGAACAGTTTATATATAGTTATAATTACTAGAATGACAAATTAGCTAGTGAATCTTCCATTAATCTTACAAGACTATTCCCAGCTGTAACTTATTCCCATATATAATCTAATCAAGCCTCATCATAATGATGTGAAATATTGTTTCCACTGTTACTACAAGGTATTGTCTTACTACTTCAGGAATGTTGTCCTAGGTTCTGAAGATATAAGTACAGAGACACTCTTCACTTTAATCCTTTGCGTGCTATCAGCATACAGCAGTCAAACAGAGGATGGCAGAAAATGGAACAATCCACAGCCAAAGAACTGGAAACAGAAGCACTGAGAAAGGAAATGTTTTTTCCAGTCATACAAGAAGTTTTGGCAGAATCCAAAAGCATATGCAGGTAAGTGGTGTCTCATTCCACTTCTGTACTAACCAATCTCATGTTCAAACTACACCTTCATTTTCAAAATAATTTTCCCCTATGAAGTCTTTTTTTCTCACAAGTAAAATGCCTACTGCAAAGATAGTTATCTAATTTTTAAAAAACGTGTATTCTTTCACCTGGATCATTGCAATTTCTATTACTTAGTTATATAGATTAAAAATATGAAGAATTCTTCATACATACATCATCAGTAGCATGTATTTAATGGAGATGATTAAAGCAAGATTCAAATAGACCGGGAACACACCATCAGTTTCGAGGTTTCTTCTGTTTTTATCTTTGCCACTATCTTGGTATGTGACCTTCGGCAAATTGTTGAACTTGCCTATTCATCAGTCTTTCATCAGTGAGATTAGGGATAATCACACTTAACAAAACGTACCTTATTAATAATAACATTTTATGAATGTATTTGTATATAAAAATGAATTAGTAAATAACACCTTCAAATACAGACATCCAATCATTATCCATTATAATATTTTCTCTTGTTATATTGGAAGTCGTATATACTTCTCAGTCTATATTACTTTAAAAAAAGCTTAAAAACTAGGCAGTATTATGTGTTAAATACAGTAGCATAGTAAAATCATCAAAGATCCAGCGTGAAAGTCTTTTAAAGTACATAAGAAGCTTTTTTTTTGCTAATTGGTTGAGTAATTCATTAATAGTATGTGCAGAGGTAAAGCTGTAAGCAATTATAGTTTGAGAAACTAAAAGACTGTTCAACAAGAATGAACAGTTCTCCATGGTGTTCAGAGTAAAGAGCACTGTATCTCTGAAAAAGCTTTACGTTTCTTTCATGAAAAAGATCTTAATGCCTAATTATAAGAGTTCAGTGAGAGTACAGTATCACCAAGAAAACTATTCAAAAAACTATTTTGGTATGGTTTCCATGTGCAGCAGATGTTCATTAGTGCAGTAAGCCCTGGAAACAGCATGTCTTACCATTCACACATGACATGTTAGCACTAAGAATTTGGGGTTTTGTGGGTGCTTTCAAGGCACTTCTAACAACAAGGGATTATGTGGGCATGTTACATATAGTTATTCTGTAACTTTCTTTACATATTTTTTCTTTATGCGAAGTTGAGAGAAATGCAGAGTATTAAGCTGATGCTTCTGTAGAGATAAAAATATTGATGTGCATTAACTACAATAATCAAATGTTTTTTAAAATCCCTAATGTTGTAGAATATCCATTAACTTTAATCAATCCAATACATTTGATAGTGTTTGCCAGCTACCTTTTTCCAAATACAGAGGTATCAAGCTACATTATTTGCATCAGTAATTGAATACTAGTGCAAACTCAGAAACATACCTTAAGATCCAAACAGTGCAAATCTGGTCAATAGATTCCTGGTCTTGGAGCAGGCTCTTCTCTGAAATAAACCAGCCAAAAACATGAGAATGGAACTCAGCATGTGAGTGCAAAGACGAAGTTTGAGTTTTAAACTCCTGTTTTTCCCATGCAAAATATGTTAAGTTCCCAGTAGAAAAAAACCTCAAGATTGAACAAACTAATCAGAAACATACCTTAAAGCCTTAGTCAGAAAAGAGTTGCTTTGTTGTAAAGACAAAGCAGATTTGTGGGAATGTTGCCACTTTTTATAAACTGTTGAAAGCTGGGAGTTGTTTTATTTTGATTTTGTGCCAGTCATGACTCAGGAACTGTTAGGAAAGTGAATGTGCTATTTCAAATGTTGCAAGACCTAGTCTAGATTTAGACAGTGCAGCAAATTTACCTAAGCAAGCAAATTCATCTCAGAAGCTGTAGTACTGAAACCAGTTGGAATGGCATTTAGGTGCTGACACTACTGAGAAAACAAAAACATTGATGGACAGTGCTAACCATTGAAAGTACCAGGGAATGATAAGTGAAATGCTTTGTTCCCAACTTCCAAGGCCACATTTCCTGCTGACAATCAACAACTGTATAAAGGAAGGGGAGCTGAAGGGAGGGGGGACAAAAACAGACACTGCAAGTACATAGGAAGCAGTTGTCTGTAAATCTTAAGGATAAGACAGTTATCTATATGACTTCAAAATGAGTCTTTCTGTGTAAAGACGACTATAAAAACTTTCAGCTTTCACATATCCTTTGATATTTGTGGCAAATGATAACTACAATCTCGTATTTTCTACCTTCTAACTCAAAACACATTAAGGGAAATGAATTGTAACTTTAGTGCTAACAGGGAAGTATTCAGCAACAACAATGTGTAGCTTCTAAAGCACTTCTCTGTTTCGAAGGTCTTTGCAAACATTGATTAATTAATCTGTTCTGTGTTCAGTCCTGGGGAAGCATGCAATCCTTCCACTAAACAGTTGGGCTTTGTTGTGGCTTTTAAAGGCTGAACTGTGCTGTGGGGTCGGGTGAGTGAGCACGTGCAGAGGGGCAATACTGGAGTGATAGCTGCTAAAGGCATGCTGTTTGGGGAGCTACAGGGAACAAGCATGACAGAGGCTGTAAATCTTTTCCTTTTCTGAGGTGCCAACGAATACACAGAGGTAAATAAAGCCTGATTATCTCTTTTCACAAGTTATACTTTCTCTTTGATGTGTTACACACAAAGGATGGTTACTGTCCTAACACAAGGATGGCAGTTATCAAGTTCCTTCTGCTACTCACACGTGCTCACACATTGCTTCTTTTTTCTGACTTTCCAGCTGTGTAAAAGCAAAACTTTTTGTTTCAGTGTCTACATTTAATCTAAAATTGATTGAATTTTAGTTGCACTCCCTTTGTAATGTGGGATTTCCCTTTTCTGTCCAGCACATCAGGATGCACTTGTCTGGATGCATTCACTTGCACTGACTGCCTTAATTTCAGTTTGGAATGGAGCTTGCATGAAACTGCCCTTTGGCTTTGTACCTTCTGCAGCCTCTGCCTGAGGACACTGATCTTGCCTTTTCTTGCTGGTAGTCTGAATGATCTAAATGATGTATATCCAAAAGTTACCCTTTTAGAGCCTACCTACAACATCAGCTACTGACAGCTAAAAAATTGTATTAATTTGAGATGCATAGTACATTCATTATGGGTTACAAGTATATACCAGTTATAACCAAGCCCTCCTGAAAATACTGTTAGAACAACTGCATACATCACATCTGCTTTGCTGCAGTATTGCACCTGGCACTAGAAGCTATAGACTAGAATATATAATAGAATATGTATTTTTCTGTCTCCATTATGTAGAGGAAAAGCAACTTAAGGAGGGAGAGTACAAGGAATCATTTCAGAGAGGGAAAAAGAGGCAGAGGGAGAAAGAACTTTATATACTTTAGAAATCTCTGCCAAGCTGCTTGCTACAGAACCTTCTGCAGACACACTTTGTAAGCAAAGATTCCTTGGACTGAACACTTTTTGAAAAGATGTACAGCTTTACATTGTAGGACAGGGTTCACATTATTTACTGAGAAATGGCTGTCTGCCTGCCTGCCAAGTTGAAGAACACTCCCTTGCTAGCATTTCAGCTGAAGAAAAAATAAAGTAAAATAAATACCTCTGTATTACTCTATTACAGTGTTTAGACTCTACTTTTCAGATGAAAAAATGAGATTTATTATAGCATAAATGACCCCCTAAAGATCTAAAATCTGCCAGAGCTCTCTGTCTCTTCCTTTCTAATGAAGCTTTGCAATTTCCCCAAAGTCAGAAAGTTGTGATTGTACCAATAGATCATGCCTGTGCATACATATGCAATGTGTATAGAGGAGTGACATACTTTAATTGTATTTTTAATGGGAGGGATCAAATAATTCCATGAAATATGCTACATCTCTCATGATTAATGATTTCATTTTGAACAAGGCAAATTAAAAATGAGACTGAGAGCACAATCTCTTACAGTAACTGTTGCGTATACAGATTTATGCTTAGATCTCATGCTTGCATTTAGTATGGGTTGAAAGTGCATGTGGCATCTTTTCTGTTTACAAATTCATGAATATTTCCTATTATTTGTATCTTTCAGAAGTTCATTTTGCAGACCTGCATGGGGATTCTCTGCTTAGAAAATGCTTGAGGAGTTGAGCACTTAATAGTGTTTCTCATTGGGAAATTTTTCTTCCTGTGTCTGAAAGCTGTATTTCACATGTACAATGCCACTCCAGGTACACTTGTATGCTAACGAGTAGATCTTTACTTTGTAGCTGAAGAACATGAAAGTATGTACTCTTTAAGGCTTTAAAAGACTCAGCTCTGAGTTAAACTCTTCTTCCACAGCAAGCACTGGTCTGTTGCTGTCTTAATTAACAGAGATTAACATACAAGCTGGATTTAAACATTTTTCCTATTAGACAGCTAAAATATAATAAAGCAAACAGTGTAGCTACAGGCTAAGCCACATGAGTATAAGTTCATAGATATTAAGAGAAGAAGAAAGCTTTGTGATAGCTTAACTTGATATTCTGGCATCTAGGGTTTCTGATTATACTGCAGATCTTTCAAGCTTCACTAGTTACCGCTGTCTCTACCATGATAAATGTTCAATACCTGATATACTGTTTGGCAGTGTCTTAGTTATATATGCCATGTGTCTTTCTATATATTGAGCCTTAAAACCAAACACTCTTTGATCTTTCAGGCATGCAGTTTGAACCACAGTCACACCTGAATTTAGCTGCTGGCCTTTACTGCTTAAAAATCTCTAACAGAAATGCCATACCCATTTATGAACTTAGTATCTGGACTCAAACCAGATCTGCATGTGTAACCTATATCTCAGTATATATGGGTCCATATTTGGAAACTCCTGAGTCTCAAGGGTACTTGATTTGAGGCAATCTGTTTCTGCTAGTGGCCAGAGATTATATGCAAAAGCAGAACTTCTTTTGGATTTTGCTCTTCTCAAATACATACACATAAATATGTTTGTATGTATACTGTCTGCATACTGTAAATGTGTGTATAGGTAACAGTTTTTCTAGGACTAAATATGTCCATATAAATATGTCTTTTTTTGAAGGACAGGCAAGTGCTGGGTTTAAGTCAACAGCTTTAGATAGAAATTGGACTGCCAGGGTAAAACAGATATCTGACACAAATGAGACATCATCATAACGTGTCCTTTTTTGCACATACCTTTCTTTCAGTAAAAAGTGAGAGTACAGTCCCATGCTGAGTTCTTCCTGCTGCTTAGCATATTGCTACAAAGCAACAGAAATGTTCAAACATTTTAATAGCTTTTTTCTCATACAAAGAAATTATGATGAATATTAAGGTTTTGCCTTTTAATTTTGTACTTGCAGAGCAGAGAAATCTGAGTGTGCACATGAAGGGGGAAGAAACTGAGCTGTGCTGCTGCTAGAAAGCAGGAACAGCAAATGAGAAACCTACCCCGAGGTTTCCATTATATGGTTGTTACGAAAGAAACTGAATTGTGGGATAAATGCCTAGGCCATTGTTTGTTTTTTAACTCATTCTTCACTAAAATGAAATCCCACCGAAGTAGGTTGAAGCTTCCCAGAGAAAAACAAGAGTGAAAAAAACATGATTTGCATTTGGTTTTTTTTTGTAAAGGATCAAAGTTATTTTGTCTGGAAAATCCATTGGGACTGAGGTCTTTCATTTTTGTTAATCACTTTTCACCAAATAGGATTCTTTTTCAATGTAACATTTATATGATGTCACACAGTAAAACAAATACTGTTCGTACTTTCCCATAAATTATACATTAAAGTTAGTTTGATATGCCTAGCACAGCAGTAGGAAGGATCATGATTTGGCTAACACCTGATTTATTACCTTTTCAGGTAGAATGTAAACATAAGTATAATTATTTGTAATAGTATTTATTTCTATGCTGTGATAACATTACTACGAATAATTGCAGAAAGATAGAAAATTATCACATGGGGTTTGCAACCTAAGAGTATAAATTCTCTGAGAAATTAGCCTTTCCAAGACAAGAGCTTTAACTGAAGTTCACACTTGCAAGTTTTGTCCCCAAAATACATAAATCATACTCTTCTGCTGTTGAGTTGTAGAAGATAATGAGCATATGCTATGGGACATGCTCCCCAGGGATCACAGACAATAAGGTTGATCTAAAGCAGCAACGATTTAGAAAGGAAATTCAAGTAAATTCCTGACATTGGTTTGGTGGATGCACTTCTGATTTTGAGTATTCTGAGTTGTGACGTGTTTATGACACTTTTTTAGCATAAATACGAAATCATAATGTGCCCTAAATGAAACATTTTCGTATAATGATATCTGCACATAGGCATCATTAAAAATAAAATTCCAAATCTGTTTTGTCTTTTATTCTGCTGAGAGGCACTTATCATTTGAGCTTTCATCTAGCTGCCTGAGGAAACTGGTTATATGTTTATTTTAACTGTTTCTTAGCAGAATGCGTGAAAGAACTGAACATAATGGAATATTTCTTATAAATTCTTTTCAGTTACAACTGTTGTGCTTCTCACTTTGTGGTTGCAACAGGCCAAAATTACTATAGGCAAAGTCAACCCCCCCATTTTTATCATCTACTGTGAGGCTGCAGTGGGTGCTTCTAAGAAGAGTGGTCAACTGACCCAGCTGTAAAACCTGATAACATGGAAAATGTCTGGCTATGCATGTTCATTGGGTGTATATAAAATTTTAGATGACTCTCCCTTATTCTTTGAACTTTTGAATCTAAAAGCCAGTCCCTCTCTTTTCTGTGCAACACATGATGTGTCCTTTTAATGCTGGACAAATAGAGTAATACACTTAAAGTATAATCTAATAGTTTTGCTAGGTGACATTTCAGATTTTCTAGAAAAAAGCAGCACAGATAGCTGTATTGACCGTTAGTTGGGTTTATGTCCACTTCAGTCCAGATTTCATGTGTCTTGTCTTCCCGTTACTCTGCTGTTTGCTGCTTTATGATTTATTTATTTATCTCAACATAGCCTTTTGATGGTAGCAAAAGGCTCTGTTACTATAACTAACTGCCAAAAATCTCAGGCAATTTCCCTCAGTTTTGACATGACATTTAAGACCTGGTCAATCCAAGACAAGCTTTATTTGTTTAAATTCCCTTTTGTTTATTCCCTATGGTGAAGTCTAGTTCTTTATAGCTCGGATAAGGATAAAGGAGAAATCCCAATGGTAATGAGGACAATTTATCTTCTCTTAGAGAACTCATGAATATTCTCCTATTCTAGAGGACTAAAATTCTATGTATAGGACTTGCATTTCTTCTTCTTGCCTCCTCAAGATTTTATTTACCTGAGTATGCAACAGAATCCTTTTATTGTCCAAGCATTTATGCTGCTGTATAAACAACAAGCACATAGGCTGAAATCATAATCAGAGAAGTCCATGTGTGCTTTATTTGTTCTCTGTAAAAAACATCAATCTCCTTTAGGATTTCCCTGAAGACATCACTTTTTAATGCCTTTGAAAGAGGTTAGGCACATTTTCTTCTGGGTTGAGATGTTCTAATTTGCACTGGATTTATCTGGACATTACATGTTCTACTTCACTCATTCATTCTAACCTTTATAGGTGTCTGTACATTTCAGAGGTAATGCAAAAAAAGAGCATACAATATGAAAATCAGTAAGAAAAAAAATGACTGGGGAGGGCAAAAGATGAACAAAACATAAATGGTGATAGTGTGGAATAGAAACCATCTGTTAAAAGAAATAAAATCTTTAAACTTGCTTATTCCTTGCTTACTATGTAATGTAATTATTTACATTTATGCAAAGCCGCTGCCAACTGTAATTGAGGAGCTAATTAAAATAACATTTTTGCTTACTTTGAATTGATAGTAGAGAATTGGGCTCCAGATATGTTGTTTAATATAGGACTCTATCTTTCACCAGCTCTTTTTTTTTTTTTTTTTTTTTAGCAAGGGTCTTTGATATGTATTAAATACCGTATAATTCTCTTTTGTAGGAAAAAATTAAGCCATATCCTGGACTGTGTGCTGGCTCCTTTGCACCAAAAGGGTCTATAAAGCTTTCCTATGTTGGCAGCTGAGATTTCTCCTGCAGGAGGGAATTTCTGGCTGAGGCAGAGTTGACTAGCAGTCACCTTGGCTTCTAGCCATGCCAACTGATATTAAGAAAGAGAAGATCTGGAATATTGTCCTTAAAATTGAACCTCCCATAGAAGCATAGAGACTTGCCCTATTTTTTTCATTAGGTCTGAATCTGTATTGCCTATCACTTAGATCTGTCTTAGCCTGTTGTGCATGAAAAAGAACTCTTTCAGTGTTGTGATTTTACTTTTAATAGGTTAAACTATTTTAGAATATTTATCTTTTCCTTCTGTGAAGAATTTTTTCTCCCTTTAGATGAATGTTTAACTATCAGTATGAAGAAACTGGGTTAATCTCCCTAGGAAACAGTCATGCTTGTTCCAGTTAGAAACTTATTTAGAGTTTCTTTTGGAAGTCTTGGTACCCTATCCACCTTAATATCTTATCCATGATAACTATGGTCCTTTAAAAGGTGTTGATTCAGATGCAGGAAGAGTAAATAGATAAAAAGGAGGTATTTAATACATCCAAATCCTGTTATTTGAAGCTCATGATATGATATTTTAGCCCACGAAGATACCGAATATCAATCTGAATATCTTTAGGTTCTGCATATGAGCCAGAAGCACATAAAACTGACAAAAAGCAGGCTTTATTTAGAAAATATATTCTAAGTGCCAAAGCTTTCACCCGTATTATTAACATGTACGATATCTATAAGGAGCTAAAACCACATTATAGTTAGTAAGTTTACTATTATATATGTAAAGGGAGTCATTCTTACAGCAGATAATGTATAAAATATTGCAACAAACAGTTACATAACAATATGATATTTCTACTTTATAGCTTTTTTGTCTTACCGTGAAGAACTTAATTATTTGTTTTCTTACAGTCAATGTGGTTAAGTTTTAAAGCTTTTTTGATAATTTGAACATGAAAAACCTTGAGTGCTGTTATTTTACCAGAGGTAATGGACCTGAGTATGTGTAGGCAAACTGTTTCAAACTATTTCAAACTTGTTCATAAACAAGTTTGTGAATTTCAAATGTTTGTGTGTGTCTGATACTGAGACGCAGAAGACATTTTGGAGGTGATATTTTGAAGTACCAGGCCTTGGGAAAGTAGAATTTTTCATAAGTATAATTTTTCCCTCCAGCAAAGAGTTAGCAAGAGAGAGACAATTCACTGTTTTAGGTGAGCCCAAAATGAGAGCACTTTAAGATGTTTTTTCTAAATTAAACTAATTTACTGAACTATTGCATTTCTCCAAAAAACACTTTAAATAGCATTTAGGTTTTACTCACCATCTTGGTGTAATCTAAACAGCATCTTCACCTCCATGAAGTACCTGTTAGGATCTGCTGTCTTACGTTACTACTCTCCTAACACTATGTGATGCTGTGTAACAGTGGTTCTTATCAGTTCCTTCAGAAATTGTATATGGTATCTCTGGTAGTTCTGTGCATTATGGTCTCTCCTGGTTTTAGGTAAAGGTCTTTCATAAACATTACACAAGAGTGAGTAACTCTTCTTTTATAATGTAATAAAAATTAGAAATGGAAAGAGAGTAGCAATAACTCGGCAGGGTGTTGCTGAGGAAGTTGCTGTTTTCCTAAAAAGGAGACAACCTTTTTTACACTAAGCTTCTCCTTTACTCAAAGCAATACAGAACTCAATAATAAAGTTTTGTTACACCAGTGTAACAGATGTTTTTGTTTCCTATTTTTAAAGATGTTTCGTATTTCCAGTTTTTCTAACAGCAAATGTGCACTTTGCTTGTTGGATAAACATTTGCTGTGATTTCTCTTACGGCTTAGGTGCTTGAAATGCTTTTGGTGATTGATGGGGCATCTCACTGAAATCTCTCTTGTTCCGTTATTTCTGAAAGCATTGATCTTGACATTGCTCTCTTATTTCACCTTTTACTCTCTAATATCCTCCCTTCCTTCAAACAAACAGAAACCTTGTGCAACTAGCTGTACACTTGCATTATGCATGTTATATAGTCCCATATTTGTTTATTTTGGGGGGGGGTGGATGTATGGTTGGTTGGTTGGTGGGGTTTTTGTTTAGTTGATAAGCTTTTTGGTGTAATGGTATGTTTAGTATTATTTGTATTATGCATTTTTGCTGTCACAGCACATTTTAAGCTTCAGTGATTTGAATAATTATTTCAAGATGTGTTTCTCAACTGCTTGACTGTACTACTGCCATATTGTTGTCTGACACAGAAGTCCCCCATAAACAGTAGCTTTATCTACCTTACCACTCTGTGAAAGTCCTTAAGAGCCCAAATTGTTCAGTGTTGAAAAATTAATGCAAGGTTGTTCTGCAGTGAGCCTGCATCAATATAATAAAAGCACACTAAGAATTTTCCTTATGGTACAGCATGGGCATATGTAGCAGCACTAGAACTTAATCTGGTCAGTATAGTTATGTTAGAGATAAGTTTTGGTTCAATTAATTTATTCAGGGTTTATCAACTTTTTCTTTCAGGGCTGAGCCTCTGGCATTACTATACTCAAACCTAGTCTGTAGGTTAGTGGTTTACCACTACTCTTTCAGTTTTCCCAGGTGAGCCCTTTAATTACACTTCATTTTTCTCCCTGATGGCCAGTCTAGCCAGAATGTTGAGAATAGACTCACATATAAATGTGTTATGTTCTAAAAATATCTTATGATATAACAATATTGTAACATTGATAAACAAACTTGTAAAGATATCTCTGCTGTGAGAAGGAAAAAGACTGAGGGATGTTACACCATGAGATGATTGGGCCAGATCCGCAGCTCCCAAAAGTCAATTTAGCTCCAGCTATACAACATACCTTTTCCCAGTAAAAATTTTATTTTTTTTCTATTTCACCTTAAATCTTGAGGGATTAATAATTTCCTCTTCCAATGCTAGTAATAGTCCCAGGGAAAAAATGTTTTATGATGTGGCTCTCTTACAAAATTTTTTATGTTGTCTTTGAAAGATGCAGTCTTGACAAGTTTGATGATTAAAGCAGTGAGAATAGGCATAGCTTTTCAGTAATCTGTCAGTGAAATTGCAGTTTTCATTGAATAAAGTTTTTCTGCCAAGAAATACCTAAATTTTCTTTTTAGGTTTCAAAATTTACAGGCATTTTTTATGTAAAAATGTTAGGTTTTGGCTCAACTTTTTTTTCTTTTTTTTTTAATATAAATTAAGCAAACTTTCCAGCAAAGGTTAAATAAATAAATAAATCCAGCTTTCCAGGTTATTAGTTTGTGAAAATTTTCAAGATTATTTACATTCTGATTCAAAATGGTATAGCATTTCAAAACAAAGAAGTGGGGTTTTTTTTGTCTAGCTGTATGTTTACTGAAAATAATTACAGTACATGCATTAAGGTAAATGGCTTCCAAACTGGGATCTTTTGGAATCAACTGTAGCATTTAGTCTGTTGTCCTTTGAATCCTTGTCAGCTCTTTTGATGCATCTTGCAAGAATTTTTAATTAGCTCTAGCTACCTGTTTTGGTTGCTGTTGCTCCGTTCCCTCTATAATTAATTAAACTCTCCAACTTTCAGACACTGGTAACATTATTGCTTATTATTTGGATTTTGATGTGTGCTGGTATCAGAGGTGAAAAAATTCCTCACTTCTTACCAGGCTCTGTGGTATCTTGCACTAAATGACATGTTAAGTGAAACCCAAAGTGCCAAAGACCAAATTTTGATATTGTGGACAATAAAGTTCCTTTAGAGATATCAGTCTAGAATGATTTTGTAGCAGAGCTCTGGGCTGGAAAAGAGAGTATAAAATATAGAAATAGAATAGAAATCAAAATAGCAAGAAATTCTGGCTCCTTGCAAATAGTGTTTTAAAAATTTGATAATTACTTTCAAGTACAGGAACAAACATATTCTGCCATTTATCTGGGCAATACTTTATGCCAAAAGATCCTTGTAACTACAGTGAAAGCTAATGTGGTCTATTTCCAGCTGCTTAATGGAAGTGTTTGCTATGAGTGCATTTGCAGTTTATCATCTTTATTTTTGTTTGTACTGATCCAAATTTAAAAAAAATCATTTTACGTATTAATTGGGGGCATAGACAAACTTCTAATTAACCAGTCAAGACCTCTAGAAACCATGAAAGCAAAGCAACCGTAAGTTTTTTCTTTATACTACCTTCTGTCTTTCACATAAAGACATGGCCTGCTCTTGCCTGCATTTTGATTTAAAGACCTCTTTGTAATTTTAATGTGATTTTAAATGTCCCCATCCATTAAAACATTTATCATTTACATTCTTGCCAAATAATTTTCTTTATAATAAAAATATTTTAAAATATTGTCTAATGGACCCAGAAAGGGAACTTCACTGTGCATTTCATCTTTGTCCAGTTTTTATATTCTATTTATTATTATTTACAATTACACAGCTGGAAGCCAGTTATATTGTCTTCCAGAGTTGTTTTACTGAGACAAAATGAAAATAAAAAGGGAGAGACTGAATATTTGGATTTAATACTAGCTACAGATCATCTGTGTTTATTTAAAAAAAATTGGTAAATGACTTAAGAGGTTGGGAATGATACATGGAATTGTTCATATAAGGCTGTAGGATCAAATGAGTTTGACACAAGCTGGTCACATCTGATGATGGTTACTGTTTGCTGGTCTTTAGGAAACAAGCTAATGGGTTTTTGGGAAACAAGCTAATCTCTGCACTTCTCTTTCAAAGAAAAAATGTATGTCGGGGTGCAACTAGAGCTTACTGACCTCCAGTCTTGCCAATGATGAACATGCTGTTGAGTATACAATGTATGATATTAGTCTGATGTTGGATATACAATATGGATCTATGTTTTCAAAAAAAAGAAGAGAAAAATGTGGAAGTAAAATCATAACACTACATTCAACTTAAAAAATCCAAAATGAAAATATGTATTTGGTATGCTGAAGAGGAAGTGTGGAGGAATATTTATTTGCAGATCAAATATCAGTTTTGCTCGGGCACAATACATATGTAATTACTTTGATATAAGCATTTGTCCCAGACAGTTCCAAGGTATATTTGCAGTTTCTTCAAATATGTAAAATTTATAGCATTTGTTTGTAAATTATCCACCAATTCCCTAATAGAAATGATAAAAAGCACAAGTGAAACCTTATGTGTAGGTTATAAGTGTATATTCTTTTCTTAAAAATTCTCTGTAAGTTTTTAAAAGAGGCTTATTCAGTGCAAATAGGAGTTACATCAGGAATGGATCACATCATTACACTGGAAAAGATTTTGGGAAGCACGACTTTTCTGTAGCTTTGTGTGAAAACATCAAAAGATAAAGAAGATAATGAATGCTGAACAAGTCATTAAGTGTGTTTTATAATATAAAAGGATCACACTAGGAGGAAGGTTAAATGTCTAGGAAAAAAATACCAAATGTGATGTTATACAACTTGAAAGTCTTCTGGAATTCATTTCAAAGAATCTTTGCATTATTTTGGGAGGGCTTTTTGATAACAGCTGATATACTTCAGTTTATAACATTAAATGACAGTTTAACATTTTAGTTGCATGAGCAGAAGTATTATGACTGAAATTATAGTGTATAAAATCAAAAGTCTAAGCAGTGTTATAAAGGATCCTGGATTATTATCTTGGTCACATTTTTTAATTTCTCTGTTTTTTACTCCTTATTTCTTTGATTAACTCTTATATCAGATCCCTTAGACCTAAGTTCTTTATCTCCATCCCTATAAAAACCATGGCAATATTTTCCAGCAGTAGTCCCAAATGTGTACAATATTCAAAATCTAAGCTATAACATTTTGGATCATTGCTGTAAATTAATGTTATATTTTAAGAAGAAAATTCATTATAATTTTAAAAACAAAATGAACCTAAGAACTCCATGACTGGATCTTCCCATTTGGCCCCATTACCTGAATAAGTTATCACATATTTAAACCGTCTTGTTATTTCTTTACTTGATTGCTATCTGCTACATACCATCCTGCTCAGATAATATTTTAATCCATCTGAAGGATTTGACTTCTTATCTATTCATCTTTTTTTGTGTGAAAAGTGGAAATACGGATCTTAAGTTGTATCTCCCTGCAAAAGACAAAACATACCACCAAAAACACAAAAAACCAACAGTAGTATATTGTTTAGAACTTTAACTTCCAAACAAAATTTACTGTTTACTATACAACAGTATAGTTTAAGACAAGAAGAAATAGCATCTTGGCTTAAGACTATAAAACAAAAGACTTGACATGCCAAGCTGTCGCATCAGTAAAAACTGAGAACTACTGCTGCTTGTCCTGTAATGTATAGACAAAAGTAAAACCAAACCTTAGTGTCATTTTGCTGATGTTTCTGCTGCCTTAAAAAAAAAAAAAAAAAATCTGTGGGTGATTGCAAGGTGCTAACTTTGCTTGTAGGATACCTTCCGAGTAGGATGCCAGTGCTCTCTGAGTTCATTTTCTCGCTTACTACTTAAATTTTTTATTTCAAAGGAAGTGATACTTCCACCTATTTACTCATCTTTGTTGAATACTAACCAGCTGGAGACAGAAAGCTACACAGAACTTTCTTGCTCACTTTTTTTTGACACAAGGTCCATGTAGCCTGTTGACAGCTATCCCCTGCAAAACTGTGTGCCATCCAAGTCAGTTTTTGTTGATTATATCATTCACCTCATTGGGATGATCTTTGCAAATGCTGAAATTTGGAGTATTATATTTTGTGTTGTTGAATCACATTGATATCTGTAGCAAAAAAGTAGAAGTAAGGAAAATAGGCATCTCTTCCATTTGCAGCTGAGGCTTTCATGTCTTTAACGGTTACATTTAGAGTACACTTGGACAGATACATTCCCCACATATACAGGTAACTGGAAAAAATTAAGTACTGGAAAAAGGAGTACTACTATCAAGCAATTAAGGAATAACTCTTTCCTTTCTAGTTTAAGGTATTTTCACTAACTACTTGCATTAATTGGTGTAAAAATGTATGGCAAACAAATGTCTTACAGAACTTTATTATTTTCATTTTGTGGGTAGACTTTCAACCAGTTCAGTCCTCTGGACTGTCAAGAAGGTTTTGTTGTTTTGGGGGTATTTTTTGTCAAGATTTTAATTTTTAGTTTAGAGTCCTACAGGATTTAAAAATAGTTTTTGAAATTGTAGACCCTTTTATGGTCTTTTTTTAAGCTGCTCTTTGTTAGAGATGCTATACAGATTTATGCGGCACAGATCAAATGCTGAAGAAAGTTATGTTAGTACTAAAATGTAATTTATTTTACCTTTTGCATATGTCATTGACTTCAGCATTGTAATAAAATGATGTCACCTTTGTGACTGATGGTATTCTTACTTAGTGACTGAATGTTTTGCTTGATATGTCCGGGAATAATTCATATAATAGAGACTTCTATCATATTTGGCTGATACTGGACAAATTAGGTATTTTTCTAGGTGTTCAGCAGAGGGAATTAATTTAGGCACAAAATAGTATTGCTACCTTTAGCACCTGAGCTGATTAAAGCATTTATGGAGAGCAGGACTTCGTACTACAGTGACGTACATTCAGAAAGACACTTCACTGTAAAAATAAAAACAGTTTTCCTGGTCGGATTCAAGTAACATGGTTTAGGGAAGGTGAAAGAATCCACATACAGTGTTGTGAAGATTCAGATGCACATACTGTTTTTTACCCTTCAGATTCTCTAGTATAATGAGGCCACAATACTTATCATGATATTAATAAATATAAAATTTTATTGAAATATATTTAATATATGCAAGTATAATAAAATGTGCATTATAGGACATAACTTCTGGAATTGCTTTACAAGTTAGAAAATCTCCAAAAGATTGGAGCGCTGTTGTGTACAACTCAGTAGGTAAGAAGCTTACACTGCTCACAGTAGATTTTTATAAAATCCAGAGTGCGAAATAAAAATTTCATAAAATTGCAGCACAGAATGAGTTTTCTGTGATCAGCCATGTTTGTTTTTATAGCTGTTAAAAAATCCCTTAACAGTTGGCTCTGTTTCAAGGTCCATTGAATTACTTTGTTGGAAGGAAA
Source organism: Rhea pennata (assembly GCF_028389875.1). Classification (NCBI taxonomy): domain Eukaryota; kingdom Metazoa; phylum Chordata; class Aves; order Rheiformes; family Rheidae; genus Rhea; species Rhea pennata. The sequence goes on from NC_084678.1 coordinate 8,479,328, forward strand.
CTGTAAGCATGAACCTTGCAACCTCTACTACAAATGAAGGGAATATGCTGTCATCTCTTCCAATTATCAGATTTTGTATGTGTATGTTGCTTTGCCATATCTTTCTGAGAAAAAATATTTGATTTTAAAGTGGAGTGAACCTTAAAAAGCCTTTAGGCCATCATAAGTCTTGTAAAGAAATTCAGAAAGATTCTGGAATTATTACTTCGCACATTAAAATATATTTTTATATATGTAAGTATGTATATTTATACATAAAACACACACACGCGCACACACACACACACACACACACACACCCCAACATTTACGCAGTTATTGGATACTTTTTGAATTGTATTGGCTGTCTGCCTGTATTCAAGGTCTCCTTCTCTGCTTCAAAGGCCCTAAGTATCACGGTGGTTCTCCTCCCTCGCACTGTGTCACCAGCATTGCCATAGGTTGGAGCTGTAGTAGGTGCAGATCCTCTTCAAAAGGTTATTCCACTTCTTTTGCTTCATCATTCTTTCTGCTTCTTTTAGGGCTCAGTCACTATGGTTCAGAGGATTAGGTCTCCTCTGTCCTATGCTTCTTTCTCCGTGCCTTTCTTGTCACACACTTATCTTCTGCCCTGAAAAACTTGACCTTCTACTCCAGTATACATAGTTCCAAAATGAAGCCTTGCTCTTCTTGTATTCCATATACCATGCCTGGTGATAGCATACCATCAATAAGGCAGTATAATGCCAAGATTCCTGCATTATTCCTGCACTATTAAGCACCCTTCTCACTGTGAAGTATGAATGAGCATCATCTATTTGCTTCATCAGTCTGTGTATAATGATTAAGGGAGTTAGTGTAATTTTTTTTCTTTTTCCTATGGGATGCCAGTGATCTTTTCTCACATAGGTATTGTTTAGGGAGTGTTGCTGTTTAAACCGCAACCTCAGAGTTTTGGTCTTAACACTAGTGATACTTGCCAAAATGTAAAAGTGACAAGAATATGTATAGGAGCTCTGATTTTGATTCCAGAGAGTATGGTTATCATCATCAAGTTTACTTATTACATGCCTTTTTTCTTTCAGATTTCTGTTTTTAACAGAATCAGCTATTGTTCCAGTTACTCAAAAGCCCTGATTGCACAGTTATTTGATAGCATTCGCCCTTAGTTTGTCTAACATTTTTACTGTTTGAGAGGAGCAGAAAAACTATAGAAAGTTTTGCAATTAGTCTGAATTTTTAAAACACATTGTATTGCTTACGACCATATCCTCAACTGAAGTATGAGCAAATCTGTAGGCACTGATGAATTGCTTCAGCTGTAGATCTAGCTGTAACGTCTAGAAAGGTACACCATTTATTTGTGGTGATGCTTTGGTCTGTATTTTAGAGAATAAGTAGTGACTGCTACTCTAGCTTAATGTGATTTACCTTTGTAACCAAAAAGCACTATGCTCTAGAGATAGAAGTGATCAGGTATACTTGCTATTTCCAACTGAGTATGTTCTGCCTAATTATAATAAGAAAATAGAAAAGGAGATTAAAGGGGACCTGTAGGGTGTCAAAGAAACTGGAAAATAGACTAGTCACAGTGCATAGAAGTCTGATAAATAGCTTGCTAATTTGTGCATATTAGCTTTAACTTGGTATGTGTGGTAGTATTTATGGTCTTCCACACAGGAAATGCAACATAGGGTAACTTTTAATACAAGTAATGTTATGACAGTACATGGAATTTCACAATAGTACAGCTCTGTTGAGCTAGACTCAGTGGGGACGGGTGCTTAGACACGGCCTTATCTGAATTAACATATCTCAGTAAATGAGGCAGACAAAAAATAGGTTATATGAAATATAGTTAAAGAGAACATCACATAATTCAAGTGAGTTGTCCAGCAACAGATAGGGTGTCTTTGTCAGAGATTGGAACTGAACACTGGCTTTACTGTTTCATGGTTTGGTTTGGTTTGGTTTGATTTTTTTGAAGGCTCAACATATCACATATTAACCAGAGGAACAAAGCTGGCCTTCTTCTTAAGGAGATTTTTTGATATGTTTAGGTACAAGTGAAACACATTATGAAATGACTATGGCCAAAGACTTTAAAGGTAAATGGTACTGTTCTTAGTAGTCACACAGTGTTTTCGTTCTCGGGCTCAGAAGTCAGCATTTACTGGAGATACGGGTCACAAGTATTTAGAATTACCTGTAGGGATGTGGGGCTGCTGAGCTATAAGAAGTCAAGAGAATAAGGGTTGAAAGGTGGGAAAAGGATATTTAAAGTTGCGCACTGGAATACTGTTTTGCTTTCCTAAGATTCATCTTAAATGGTGCAAAGGATTCAATATGTCTAGTCTTTGTTAGTGCTAGTTTATTGAAGGTCTGCTGTTGCCAGACAAGGAGAAGAGATTTGTTTGTAGGCAACAATACACACGCAGTGAGATGGGGGGGATGCCAAGAGATACTGATGGATACCAGCAGCTGTTTCATACTGAAAGTTCCTGTTAGTTTTTCTTTTGATTTGTAGCTATCATTATAATTCTGCAAAAGCCCTGATTCCACAGTTAATCATTAAGTAGACATTTGGTGCTATTTCTTGTAGAGCTGATTGATGACAACAACTTTAAAGCAGATTTCATTTTTCTATAGTAAATTACTATAGTCATTTTGAATAGTATATAGGACCAGATACTTCTCCCATTTAATGGGAGAAGTGGCTTAAAGGTAATACATGCAAGAGTGAAAACAAACAAACAAACAAACAAACAAAAAAACATTTGTAGCTTTCCTGATCTTTTTTAGATGTATTTCACTCCTCAGTGAAGCACTGAGTTCTTTAGTCAGTCTCGTTTCCTTGCATACTTCAGTTGCTAAAAGTCATTAAAATACTGGGCCACAGTCTTTGCAGGTATAAACTGATAACATTTTACTGCAGTCAGTGGAACTAAGCTAGTATGCTCCCCAAAAATATGATCCATGAAAATTGTGTAAAATTTTCACAAATTTCTGCCTTTGGACCAAAACAGCTGGTTTTATGAACAACTCTTTCTAAACTGTACTTTTGTCTTTGGACGTCACGCACAGAAGGAAGACTTTGAAAATCACGAATGCTAGAAATCTGAAAACTTATATAAAAATCACTAATTACTTTTAATTGAAATTAGTTTTGCCTGTTAAATAGAATATATAATGGGATTACTTTCAGGCTTTTTTTAATCCTGTGAATGGGAAGTTGCTGAAAAGATAAGGGGAGTAAGAATAAAACTGCGCAACTCAAAGCAGTTAAGTTTCCTAGAAATTGGGTAACTTTGAAACTTTTTGGCCTCATGCTGTTCTGAAACATTTGAGCAATTTTGATTTTGCAAATGAAATCATATTTAACGGAGGAGTACTTATATCGGCATGGAAGACTCAGAAAGTGGAAAACAAACTTAAGGTATTTTTTCCTATTAATTTTTTTGACAAATTCATGTGTGCTAAAATACCTTTCCAAACCTACTTGATGCAGAAAAAGTTTATCTAGAAGGAAAAGGAAAATGAGTGAAAACACATGCTAAATTCAGACTGATCATTAAACATAGGATTTTATGCTGTTTGACATTATCAATAGGAAATCCAAGAGTTCTGTTACCTCTGAGAAAAAGAAAGAAGTGCACTCCTGTAAGATAACAAGCTATGTCATAAATTGCATTCTAGTCCTATTGGTAAGATGCCACATTTCCTTTACTGAAGAAAAAATGAGAGTTTTTCATGTAACATCTTCTCTCTCTTTCTTCCTCTCTTCCTCTTTCTTTCCATCTTCTCTCTCTTACTTTCTATTTTCTCTCTTTTTCTCTTTCTCTTTTTCTCCTTTTTTCTCTTTCTCTTCTCCTTCTCTCTCTTCTCTTTCTCTCTTCCTCATTCTCTCTTTCTCTGTCTTTTTCTTACTCTGTCTTTGTTTCTCTCTGTCTTCCTATCTTTCTATCCGGAAATAGTTTTGTTTTTTGTGTTGATTCTTGCTGGCATTGAACTATTGATCCTCCAGGCACTGAGCTGAACTAACTCGTCTGACTGCTCCATCAAAGTTCTGGCATGTACTATTGTTATGCATGTTAATAAAAGACAGATCATTGGTCACATTTTTACTGCATGTTGTCTGGACAAAGCTGAATATGGAGAAAGAGCACATCAGGATTGCAGTCTGGAAATAATTTAAAATTAGTATGAAATTTTAAAGTAAAGATTTTAGAATTCCTATATTCTGTAAATGTTCTTTATTGCTTATGGTGCCTATCTCTCCAGCTGTCTTTCTGATGCTCTGTTAAGGAGCAGAGATGCACACAATAAGCAAAAAACTGAAAAACTAAATAACCAACCTAACGTAATTTTTCTGGCTGTGTATAGACATACAGATTACCTGCCAGTTAAGCATGAGGATCCTTTTGTGCAGCTGTCCTAATATGGCTGGAGTAGAAGTTCTAGAAAGTGCTAGAGAGAGTGCTAAATTCATGCTTGCCTGAAAGTTTGTTTCAGACTGTTTTGTTTAGTTAATTTTTGTATCTCTAATTGTAAACTGTAGTAAATTGTCGGCAGAACAGCTTAAATAATAATGTTAGCATTGGTTGGAATTGCTTACAAATACACTGTCAGGCTTTCAAAATACATGAATACTGACTGTCTAAGAATTTAATTGCCAATGTAGATAAAATTGCCTTATTTTTATTTGCCTATTTGCAAAGGCTATAAAAAATAAAAATGAGTTGCAGATGCATAGGCTCTGCCTCTTCCTGCCAATAGCAGTGCATGTAAATGAAGATTGTTACATTATCAGCAAGCTATGCATCTGTAGAGTCACACCATTTACCTCAGAAGAGCATGGTCCAATGGATTAGGAGTGAAGAATTTGTCCTCAGTCTTAATTCTGGTGGCTTCCTATGTGATCTTGGAAAGGTCATTTCACCTTTCTATGCTTTGCTTTTCCATGCTGAAATATCATTCAATATCACTGAGGATTGTAGTGAGTACTCTTTACCATTTGCATACCACAATCTAGAGGAAAGTGTCATGCATATGTTACTGTCTTCTGATTACAGTGTTACTTTCCTGTACAAAGTGGGCAAATACTCTTTATAAGTAAATGTTTGTAATCAGTGATTAAATACGTGCAAATCCTTCTTGTCCTTAACTTTAAGAGAAAATTTGGACTTCATCTCTGATTTAGATGAAATATCAGGGCATGACCATAACTTCTTACTAGCATGTCCCAAAAGGATCCAAATTAGAATAGGAAAGATTTTATGTAAAACATCAATATTCAGGAAATCACTTCTAAGATGGGCTATAGCTCATAAATTACTTTTGTAGGGGATAAAGCAGACTGCTCAAAACATAACAGCTGTACACATGGTAAAGTATTTAACAGTGTTCAACATGACATTAAAAACAGCTGTAGTGCTAGACAAGCCCTTTCTAATCGTCCTTCTGTGAAGACTGAAAATAGCTCACTTTGTATGAAAAACACCTCTGTGGAGAAGGCTGTTGCAAGGCACTGCTCATTGCCAAAGTCCTATAATCAGACTCTGTGATAAAGCCACAGGACACAATGCGTGTGTGCAAAATGAAAGACCTTCCTTTATGCTTCCTAAAGTGTGTTGTACTGTATTTTATAGAATCTTTTTCCTTGCTTGTGGTCTTTGGAAGGTTTTCTGAGCACTAAGTCCTATGGTACTACATCTGGAGCAGCTATTAAATCTTCCACCTAAACTTGGTGCTGTCTCCTGCTTTTCTAGTTTCTTTTATCTGTTATGTTGAAAGTGGAGCCTTTGGATGTCAGGCATGCTGCTCAGGAGATGTTTGGAAGACCTGTAAGTCTTACTTCAATTGGGACCAAAAAATTCTTACAATGCTTGATGTTTTTTCACTTGCCTCTGTACAGTATCTTAATCGCTTTCAGCCCTGCTGCTTTTCTAAGTCATACACAGGCATCTATCTTGTTCATGCTTCATCCGTGAGTAATGCTTATGCTCAGATCCTGTGGAGTTAGGTCTCACTGATACATAAATGTTCTCACCACTTTCATGTGCTGCAGTACTCCTGATGCTCGTATGTTGTATCTGTGCTGCACAAGGGATAGCCAAAAGGCAATTTGAATAGATTGAACTGCATTGCTTGGAAAAATTTCCACTATTCACTTGAGTGAAGCATGTTGAGATAATCCTATTTAGTTCTTGATAAGTATCTTCTGGTGTTGTTTCCAGAGTTGCATTTCATCACTGAACACATGCTACTACACAGGAGCCTCACCTTTCACATCTTTAGGTTAAACACTTACTTGTGCTTTTGCTAGTTTTGGATGATTGGGTTATTGAGCTTCTTTCCATTTAATGGGCACCCAGACAAGTGCTGTGCAGAGATCACAGTGAGGTCAAAATGACATTGCTTGAGGGTTTTATAGAAATGAAATCTGCTAAAAATGGACCAAGCTCTGGCACATCAAAATAGAGTAAAAAAAAAAAAAAAAAAAAAAACATAATCTTGATCATCCATGTCTACAAAAATGAGGGGAAAAATGTGCAACTTACCTGTATATTTCTGTTTGGAGAACTGCTGTTAAAACTGCAGTATTACTTGCTCCTGGGTTTTGAGTAAAAGGGCCCTGTAGTGAACAAAACATGAAATTTTCATGGAGATTTTTGTTAAACTTGTAGGTTGTACCTTTGAAGGTAGAACTTCTCAAAATCAAAAACTGTGACTGGAACAAAACCATGGAAACATTTTTAAAAATGTCTAATACGTGGGATTGATCTGACTGGTGATACTGATTTCATTCCACTTGTAAACTCTCTTTGTGAGAGGGAAAAAAAATAATTGATGTATTATAAAATTGGGAGGTAGTATTTGCATGCCCTTCAGAATCTTGTTAACATCCACATTAAAAGTAAACGCTTATGGGTGGAATCAATTGCTTTAGTGTTGTATCATTGTATCATCATCACTGTAGCCCTATTTTGGTTGAAGTTCTACATATTAAACACTGTATTTTAATAATACGAGTCTGTTGGCACTAAAGACTTGGAATTATCACTTTTTTATACTTCCTTCAGACTGTGGAATATACACGTGTTCGGCTGCAACATAATTCCCTAAGGCTGTGGTCTGGGCTGCCATCTGAAATGTGTCCTGTTGACATTGTTAATATTTTAAAACTGAACTTTAATAACAACTTTTTAGGATGGCTGTTCTTGATTTTTCATATGTTTCTTCCTGATCTAACACATTTCTTTCTTTCTTTTATAGAGAATATGTCATAATCCTAATATGTACCCAATAAGTCCTTACTTGACAATGGTTTGTTATTCAATGGAGCAGGCAAATTTTATAGGTCACTTGAGGTCAGATGATAAAATTTTAATGTTCAAAGACACTGTAGTATTTTGCATGGGAAAAGCATAATATTTGGATATGTATAGCCTATGTTTTACTCATCAAAATAAAATTCAGCAATCTTGCCACTTTTTACTGATGTAGGTATTACAAAAAGTTTATCAGGCAGCACTTTTCTCTATGACAGGAAGCAGAGCCCTTTTTCACGGATTAAATTACTTAATTTCCAGAACTAAATAACCCTGACCACTAAAAAAAAAAGAAGAAAAAAGAAAAAAGAAAAAGGAACACTGAAAAGCAAGATGTGTATCTAAAAATATGAACTCTCTTTTAGTGAAATATACTTACCAGTATTGGAGTTAAAATCTATTTTCACTTTTGTTAATATGGTAATTTGCTTTTTATACCTCAGTTTGGGCTTAGAAGAGAAGCCAGTGGGCCAGCACTGCTGGACTTTAGGAACATACAAGGATCTTTACAATGTAAAATAATCTGTTCTTCACACGAAGTTCTGCTGACACTGCACAAAGCTATCCTGCAGCAAAGGAACACCCAGAGACCTCTTATCACTTGCATTTGGACTCAGTATTCCCTGCTGTCCTGGGTCTGGCAGGCCAAACAACAGCTCTTTTGCTTTTGACTCCTGATTTGAATCTCTCCTAGTATTTCCAATGTTAGTCACCTTTACAGATGCTTCTTAGTCTTGATATATGACTCTTACAACATGGTAGATGAGACCTTGTATTTGTAAAGATGTTCAAAGTTGCTTTTTTGAGGTATGATTATAACTGTATCTGGTGACTTAACTTTGAAAGGAGAAGTGGCATTCTGCTCAGTTCAGCTAATTCTAAGCAGACGGAAACTTTGCATTGTTAGAAAGAATATGATCTTCAGTTCTTGTTCTTTGTTCTGTACAGAGAAAACAAGAAATAGTTGATCAAATAAGCATATATGTCCTATAGAAAGTGGACTCATTTTCTTTTTATTTGCCCCTTCATGTTAGTTCCCAAAGGACTCCAGAATTGAGGACTGAATGCCCTATAACCTTTGAACCTCTTGTGTTTGGAATGGTTAGAAATGTATGTTTAGAAATGCTTTTGAAAATGTGAAGCTAACAAGCCCATTTTTCATTTACAGGAAAAAAAATAAAGTATTAATCAGTACTGCAAGAGTTTATTAAAAAAAGCATTTTTTTCTTTTGTGTGAATGAATTGCTTGACTGGCTGTAGGGGGCAAAGTTTAGAGAAAAGTTTGATTTAAGGGTGGCTTCTCATTACACAACACATTTGTGTATAGAAGATACTAGCTGAGCTTTTCACAGATTATTTTAATTGGTACTTTTGCCCTTTGGCTTGAGTAATGTTTCACCAACTTTAATGATTTGGATTAATCACATTCTGTGAGCACACCTTTTGTGAGGTTGTGCTGTGGCATGTTCGGATGAGATTTGGGTTTATATGAGTGCTGTTAAGTAACAAACACCTATCTTATCTTTGGCAAGTGTTACTGATTTTCTGCCCAGCTTGCAAATGAGATTTGAGGAAGCATTGTAGAGAGTTGCCAATAAATATTATTAAAAAAAAATGAAGCCAAACCAGATGTTGAAGATTTATGGGTCCTTTAAGGAAATAATCTTAAAATTTATATGACCTTGCTTCTGCTTTTTCTTTATGACTATGATTAAAATAATACTATGTAAGTGAAAAATTAACTTTGTCTATTACAATGCAGAAGCAATAGTTTTATGTGTGTTAGGGCTGAAACTGCAGAAACTGGGACCATTATTAGTATTTAGTAATTCATCTGAACCAGTAGAGGGAGCTTCTGGGTTTGGATAACTAAAGAAAAATGCCTCCCTGGATTTTCTGCAGTTAAGTTTGTTTTTTGTTGCAAGAGCTTTCCTTTGTTTATATCTCTCCTCTACTAAACAATGTTAGGAGAATAATACAGATAAGGCAGAACTTCTTGATTTTGTTAGCTGCCTTGACAGTAACTTCAATAACTGTCCTTGCAAATGTTCTGGCTAAGAATGACTACTGTCTGAACAGTTTATCAAGACTGCTTCATCCTCAGTATAATGGTAGTTTTATCTTGGGTACTACACAGCCAGTACCTTCTTTTGTAAAATAATCAAACATAATTTGTGGTCTTTTCCCACCTCTTGCTCTCTAGTTGTTTAAATACTCTACAAATAATAATTCATTTAAAATCTCTACGAATAATACATGAAAAAATATATATTTGTGTGGCAGAGAATCATCAAGAGCATGTGTATAAAATTCCGGAAAATTACAAAGACTATTCTGTTAGTGTTAGAACTGTATAAACCCTATTTGACAGTCAACAGGAAAACCTTGATTTTAAGAAATTCAGTCTAAAATGCTCAGAAGTGGTCAGGTGGCTTCATTTCATGCAAACTGAACTCATACTTCAATGAAACAAAGGGTGGCCAGTGCAGAACACTTTTGAAAGTCTTCTCTTCAAAGCAGAGCATTTTGAAAGAATTGCTCTTGTAATATTCCACTCATTAATAATTAATTCATTATTTGAATTTATTTGAAGTAACTGGATTTTTGATTCTATGCAGTGTTAGCCAATTACATAACAGATGAACTGCAGCCTACTCCTTTGTTTCTTGCTTAAACAAAAGTCCCAGCAAAGTGCATTTTAAATCTAGCTCCTGTCTGCTGTGGGAGTGTATGCCCTAGAAGCAAACCATCAACCACAATTATCTACAACATCCATGTCAACATCCACATCAGTCTAAGATACTGATATTGATGGAATTCATGAAATTATAATGAACATTTGGAGATAGGGCATTTGCAAAAAATGTCAGTGTAACTTCTGATGGCCGTGCTTTTAGTATATTTGCAGTATTTTCTTGAAACACTATTACACAGTGTTATGTATGCTTATGTCTGATGGGGATTGAGTGATGGATTACAGCAAAATATGTTTTGGTGGTCATAGAGGTCTTTTTAAAGAGGATGTTTTAATGTACTTACAATGTATTATGAATTCAGCTACTTCTATATTCTAATTTTATATTTATGTGTATATCTAGCTTTTATATTTATACAGAAGTACAGTTAATAAGTCAAACTCAATTAATAAGATGCTCTGGGTCACTAACTGCTGTCTGTTGGCATCTTAGTATGCAAGGATGAGCTATTCGAGTTTTCTGTCTTATGATGATCAGTACATGGTGCTATGCAAAAGGTCTGATCTTCAAAAACATTGTAATAATTAGATTAGCTCATTTATGGGTACACTTACTGTGACTACATGGGATAAGGGCATCTCCTAAATATCCTACTGGGCGTAAGATTTACCCAGCATATCATATAATGATGCAAAGAAAATCCTCCGCAGTAAAAATCTTAGAATATTCCATTCATTCCTCTGTGACAGCTGTCAGATGGAAAACAAGACTAAGTAGATATTATCAAAGGGTTGGTATTCTAGTTGAAAAAATCTTAATGAGGCTAGTAACCTAACCAGATTTGGATGTTCTGAAAGAACCACTTCATAATTCATTGAATGTCAGTGACCCTAATGAAGGCTCCATTTTTCTTAAATTCAAAGCTAGTTATGAAATGTTTCTAAAATTTTAATGCATGATTATAAAATTCTGCTTTTTCTGTTAGCAAAAAGGAGGAGGAAATGTTGGAGGAAACAGAGATTTTTTTCCTGAAAAAAGGCAGCCTTAAATACAAATTTACTCACATTTCAGCCATGTAGGATCTCTTTAGTCTTCTTGACAAGTGCCAGGTAGAGGTATAATGATGACAAGATCAAACTTCACAAAAGCAAAGTTTTTGTTTTCTTAGTTCCTTTTAATTGAAGGAGAATACTGTGCACAGCTACTAGTTTGGAAGTCTTTCATTCTTTCCTTTTGCTGTTTCTGTTTATTTAATAAAAGCTGCACATACAGACTGAAGTGTGGCTAAGTTATGTCTATTACAACTTGTTTTATTTTGTTGGAAACATTGCATCTCTGTAAATCCAGTGGCTGATGTCTCTCTACGTGGCCCTGTTGCCAGCCTCTGCAGCTCTCTGGACCTATCAATATAGAGACAACGTCCAAATAAAATGGCAGGTCTCTTTGTCAAGACACAGAAAGACACATTCATCTGAAAGGTTTTTTTTACAAACCCTCTGTATTGTGGGACAAACTGCTTCCCATTCAAACATTAGCTGAGCTGCCTTATCTCTGTGTCATGATTTACAGGTTACTGTTGATCTGGCATATAAAAGCAATATCATTGCTATCTATTTTATATTGGAACTCTGTCCCTCATCTGAAGAGCTTCCATCGTTCCTATGCCTTGCAACTTATTTAAATTTTGCCTGCTACCTGAAGTGGCAAATTCCTTCCTTTTTGTTTTAAAAAGTAGCCATAATTAGTATATTCTTCTTTTTTTACAATATGGAACCTGCTCACCTGGTGATGAGTGTCAGGCAGCTGAGGGGAAAAATCTTATAATCCTTGGAGGTCACTTTCATTTAGGCTTGTTGCCAGAGTGAATTTTAATGCAGCTTTAGAATTTTGCCCAATCTTACAATTCCTCCTCATTATGTTGCATCATTTGTAGCCAGTGGTGTTTCCTTACTGACATTTTTATGATTTACTAACAAAACTGTATTGTTTTAGACTGCTACCTATTTGCATTGCAATATCAGAATGCAATAATTAGTTTCTAAAATAATGTACTTTTCAATTTCAAAAAGTTTGGAGTTTTGCTGCAAATGATAGTATTTTTTCTTTTCAAACAGCTTTTTCATTTTCTAAATGTATGTGAAGAGTTTAGTTTGAAAGACAGCGAATAAAGTGGAAGTGGCAGTATTGCCAACTTAAAATGTTGAAAATTCATGAGTGTGCCCACTCCTTCCCTCCCCAAAGCCATTAGATTTAAAATGGAAACAAAACTGGAGTTTTTCGTTCACTTTTTATGAAGTAAATACTTGGGATCTCCCTAATTATACTTTTTTACTCACCTGTATGTGAAGGAAAATTTTAAAAAGTAAAGACTTTGAGTAATTGCATGATTGTAAGAGCTGAGACTCTCAAAAGTATGGTATTAAGCTGCTATGGTGTAATGAGCTGGCAACACGGAGGAAGAGCCGGGCAGAGGAGTGTGGCCTGTGTTGGTAATCTCATTTAAATGCATGACAAGAAGGAAAAAGGACCTATTTCTATAGCTTTCCCTTACAGATTTTCAATGTGATAACCATTGGCTAACCTGTATCATGTAGGCTTTTAGTCAGGAATGGACCTTGAGGAGAGACTTGAAGTATGCGAGCAACAACTGCTAGGCCTCTTCTTTCTCAATCTATTGTAGCTCTTGACCAAGTATGGTGTTTAAATCTGATCTAAACACTGATGTGTTTTGGTGGTAGGAGCTACAAAAATCCAGTTCCATAGGAGTCATTTCCAGTAACTGACACTGTTGCAGGATTTGAATCCTGTGAGTTTTTCAAGGTTTTGTAGAATTCAAATTTTAGCCAATCAACCTATATTTTCATTACAGTTTAAAAAAAATCTTACGGACAGATTGATCTACTTAAACCCCTCTTCCCCTCTCCCCCCCCCATATTTGCCAAATAACATTCTGTTTAGAGAAAAGCTCAATTACATGCGGCTTTGAAAACAAGCCTTATCTCTTCCTCTCTTTTGCTGTCAGTCTCTGGATAGCTTTTGTTTTTCTATTTAGAGAAATGCAGACTGGTGATTGTTTGCTTCATAACAGGAAGAGAATTATGTTGTTGTATTAATGCATTGCAATAACACTTTTGAGATCTACTTTGTCTTGTTAAATATTTCTGTTCTCCAGGTCCTCCTCTTCTGTGCGATGCAGAATAGAAAAACAATTGGTTTAAAGGATATGTAGCAACACTTTGATCTTTAAAGGAAATGAAGCAGTAGGGCCTGTATACTAAATACTAGTTTCATTCTTGCTGTTGATAAAGCAAAAATATTTTTGATATCAGTTGGATGCCCTGCCATTCCTCCCTTTTTCTGTTGATCTCAAAGACAGCTGGCAACTGCCACAATTTGTACCTATTTCTTTTTGTCAAAGCTAAATTTTTCCTATTAATATTTCCCATTAAAACCTGTTAAGTCTTCTTCCAAGTTATCTCCCCATCTACTCCTTAAAGGTGTCTCTCCATCTTAATCGCCTGCCCAACCCTTTGCAGTCACTATGATTTTATTGTTTACTAATTCTTCATAGGTCTTCCAACATCTTTTGGGTAAATATAAACATGGTTACAATATATATTACTATGGATCCTTGTTTCTGAATTATGAATATTCAGAGGAATGATTATCAGAGAATATTTAAATACAACTATAGTGATACTTACTACTTTGAAAATACTTACTACTTTGATTTGCTTTAGTCTAGGCTTTAATATCAAGAAATACTGCATTATATTGTTTTTCTTGCAGAAACTGAGCAACATGTTGCTAAAGATGGACTGAAGAGCTATTTCTGTTTTTCAAAATGAAAGTCTGGGTTGAGGTGGAGTGTTACTTTCTATTCTGCAGCAAAATGCTACAACAAAGCTTCAGGTACTTTCTAGAGATCTACTGTAGAACTGGTAATGCATTTTAGAAACACATGTTACAGACAGATGTAGAGGGCCTATTAGGAAAAGTGGAACTGTTTAGACCTCTGAAGTGCAGAAGAAGCAGAGGCTAAAAATAATCATAGTGATAACTGGTCTCTGTCTGTCTCCTCCCTTTTTTGGATGTGGTAATTTTAGGTGCTCGAAAGGACAGCTTGGACAAACTATTTCTAATTTCTGAACAATCCAGCAACTGATGGCAACATTACCGTGTCATTCAGGTGGGGTCCTCAGATACCTCCTGAAGCAGAAATGAGTCTTATATAACAAAAGTATGGCTCCTCTAAAAGTTTAAGGCATTTAATTTTGCTTGTACATCTATCCAACTGTCACCCCCTTTAGGGTGTAATTTAATGACGAGCTTCTTTGTACCACTATAGTGTTATGCCCCATCTCTTGTAATTATTTAGCCTTGGGTAGCACTTTGCTAAATTATTAATGTTACTTATTGCTTCACACAACATTTAGTCCTCAAATCCAACCACATGAGTACTAGTTGCTGCTTGGTCGATTTTGATGACAATAACAAATTGAAACCATAACATTTGTTTACACAAAGCACATTAAGCTGGTAGTTATCAAATAAGAACTGTATTCCCACCTTAAATTACCTTGAAAATAAAATCAATAAAATAAAATCAATAGCTTATTTAAACACAGGCCAAAGGAGAAAAAAAAATATATTGCCCCTAGGAAAAGGAATAACAATTTTTGCTTAGAAAGAAACAATGTTGATAACCAGCAGAAGGGATTTCAGGGCAAAAGTGGAATACACTGATTGCCAGAGGGAATAAGAACATCAAACAATTTAATGCAGTTTCTTTATCTTTACCAAAGCCAAATATTTCAACAAGCATCTTTCAAATTTAAGGTGCATATGACAGAAGTAAAAGGATAAACACATTCATGATTCAGCTGTTGATTCAAAGTGAATTTTAAGTGTTTACACTTGACAAGCTATTTTAGAAAATAAAATCTCCAGCTGGTGCAATGGCAGTTCATCAATACTTATGCTCAGGTAGTAAAAACAGTCTGATTTAGTTCAGACCCCATGTTAGTCTGTGATCAGTCTGTTTCAGATTTCTAAAGTAGCCTTTCCCTTGGCTACTGTGCCCCTTTCTCTCCTGCCTTTTTTCTTGCTTAAGTTATCATTTATCCTGAAATAATAAAATAAGCAATGTCCAATTCTTAATATCTTTTTGTGAAGTTGTCACTTAAACTGTGAAGCAAAGTGACTTCCATCAGGTTTGAACTCTTTCTGAAAGATATATATTAATCTGACAGAAGATCTGACTCTGATGAAGGCAGATTTTGAGCCAGTTTCTTTTCAAGTTACTGACAAAGTTTGCCACAGTTGGTCAGTGTCTAGTACTGAAGCTGCTGGAGTTGTGATAGTGCTGCAGGAGTTCAGTTTGAAATTGCTGCTTAAGCAATTTCTTCCTCTGTTCTGCCATAATTCCACTATTAGCAGTTGCTCATCCAGCTAGCAGAGGGCAAGCTCATTTAAGTGTTAGTTTAAGTTAGTGGAGGTTTGTGCCATTTATATCAGTGACACCTGGCACAGGAACTCGTCCAGGTATCAGATCCTCAGAAGATATTCTTGCAAAGGTATCTACACTGTCTTTGGGTAGTTGGCTATAGTTGTAACGTATGCTAAGAGCTTTCTGAAGCAGAGAACTGGCATTTCCTGCTGCTTTGTTTTGTCCAAGATGAATTGCATGTTAGTGTTTTATTTTGCCCAAGGGAATACACACTGTATTCTGATGTAGCAGGTTTTGGTCTGACCACCTCAAGCCAGAGGTTGGCAATGTGCGTTAGCACTGCTAAAGCTAATCATCCTTAGAGGGAACAAATGTTTTTCATCTCCCAGGTTTCAGCTGTCAGTGTAGATTTAGAAATGCAAGGTTTTTATTATAGCAGCTTGTGTAAGTAGATGAATATAACCTGCACAATAAGTGATCTCCATGGATTATGGTAACAGCAAGTGTTTAAAGTTAGAAGGGAATTTGAAAGCCCATGTGATGCTTACATGTTAAGAAAGGGCTTCTTCTTCTGCTATTTCTTTTTTGTTTCTGCAGATCATGAACATTTAGTAATGTGGATTTCAAAAATGCTGATCTGTTAACTTCGAAAACATTAATGGATGGACCCACTGTAATGCTTGTTCGTGACATATGCAGCTTCAGTATTTTGTGTGTTGACTCTGTTTACCAGAAAAGCTTGTCAGTGCAGTCCCAGTCCTTCACCAGGTTACAGAGGTGCTCTCTGCTCTTCATTAGGTGCAGTCACCAAAGCTTTCCAAGTGCAAATTATCAGTTTTTAAAAAAAGTACAGTTTCATCATGAGAACTTTTATGTATCCTAGAAATGTCTTAAGTTAAATAAAAAGCTCAAAGTCTAGCTGCAGCTAGTCTAATCTGTAGGTCCTTCTGTTCTAATTTTGTTTTCCATTTTTAAAGGGCTAATTCCAAGTTTACCTAAGGTATTGGAAGGTAAAACTGTGAATCTTATTTATTTGGTCAAAACCTGACTGGTATGTAACCCTAAAAATCTGACACCAGCTGAAGGACGAGATGTATCTTTTTGTGCATAAAATAATTGCAAAGAGCATTGTGTAGGGAAAATGTATTGATCTGAAAATTCTGTGTGCTGTTTTGTTTGCTGTTTTGTTTGAATGTTGCTTATTCTGGTGGGTATTGCTTTCCTGAGCAATTACTTGACATGACTTTCACATAGTGTCAGGTGTAGTAGTGCTAGAGATAATATCTCTATCCATCTCCATTCATCCCCCAAATTACCTGAAAACTAACATGAAAAAAATACATAATAGGAATGCCATTTCTCCCATTTTCCAGAATTCAAGTGTTGTAAGCTGATTCATTTCTTTATCATGTGGTTCACAAAGCATTGAGATATCTCTTTAGGAGGTGCCTATTGATCCATAACTTGAAGTTTTCAAGTTATTTCATTTTTAGCTTTTCCGATTGTGCCAGTCCATACTGTGGCATACTGAGTGCCCCGACAGATGCTGACTGTGTTTATTTCACAGTGATTTGGGGTTCTGGACCTTTGGTTCTAATTCAGAATTCGTCTTGTCAGATCTCGTTAGATACAAGGCTACAGAGGCTACTCAAGGGCAGAACCCACATATTGTCCTTTCAATATTAATGTGTTTCTTTCACTTCTGCTATAGATCCGGGATATGTAGCCTTACTGTTCCAGTATATAGACTCGTGTGTTACGGGGATCAAGAGATTTGTTCAACCTGCAGAGTTCTGCTGCTGTTTTGTGTCACAGGCAAAATAAATCTTGAGATTGCTGAATATGTGGACCATTGCAAATGGAATCGATTGACAATAAAGGACAATTTGACAGTAAAACAGTCAAACACATTTTAAGTTTTAACAAATCACATTGAATGGAACATCATAAAGGGAAAAAAATACAATCCCATGACTGTTGTATTGTTTACAGGGGTAATGTGCAGAGCAACCTTTTTCTTCAGAAAAAAAGAGTTTGAAGAGTTTTTTCCCCAAAGCTATTTTAAAGGCATATTTTATAGTGCTTTGTTTCCTCCTATTTGTATGTTCAGCATTGTTTTTTTTTTTTCATATGGTCTAACAGCCCTTCCCCTCCCCCCCCTTTTTTTTTATTCTTCCTAGCTGGCTGAATATTGTCTCTTTTCTCTTTAAATTTAGGAAAGAAATGACAAGTAATTTGATTATCTTATTTAACGGCAAACATGTGGCACATAAAACAACAGTGAAATATGAATCAGGTAAATCTACCTTCACTAAATATTACTGTCAATTGCATTATTATTATTTGTTTTTTGGCCTATAGATTTTTGTTTCCTGAGTGTTTTTTAAAGTATCGTTTTTGAACAACAGAATGTTTGTTGCCTCAAAAATATAGGTACTCCTTCCAATGTAATTAAACAAGATTTTACAGATATTTGAGATATAGAAAGATATATGAGTTGAGCCGTTTCGTGGTTTGCGTTCAAACAAATAGCACCCATTTTGATAGATGGGGACTTGGTAGAATTTCACTTCTCCAGAAAGTTCCATTATAAATTGCTTTTAATTTTTAATTGTCTAATGAAGTTCTTCAGCTACCTCTCCAAGTGGCCTTGCTTTGTGAAGCAAATAGCTCTAAACAATCACATAGAAACTACAGTGCTGCAAATTACCTAGGACTTTGTAAGTGGGTAAAACTCACTTCTGCCTAGATAGCTTACATCATTCAAGTCTTCTAGAGAGAGTTTCACCTGATATGGCTGAAATAATGTAATGAAAATTGTTATAAATTATTATTTACACATTTTGCACATTATTGATTCCTCCAGATGACATTTTTTAAAATCAAAACATGTCTGTGAAAACACTAAAGTTCTGTTTTCTCAGGATCTTTGGCATGGAAACAAGTGTACAAATAAAAATGGTATGGGAAGTGCTAAAAGTACTTTATAAATTAATATTTTTCCAACTTGCTCATTTTTAGGTACATTTTTTCATAAACTTTATTCCATGGGATCCTTAACTAGTTGAAGCTCTACTTAAGGCATTAAACAATATTTTTACCAGGTGAAATGTTGTACTTTCTTAACGTTGAATTTAACTTACTTCTCACAATAGTTTCATGTTTTTCTTCCATGACTTTCTATTTTGATGACAATTGCTTGAAAAAGCAAGCACCTTCCAAGAGATACTTCTTTTCTGGAGCTGCTTGAAACATTTCTGGATAGGATGACTCCGCTTTCATCTTTGTGTCCCAGCTATAAATTGATATTGGTTTTGATATGAAAACTCAGTGTTAAAGGGCTCACTGTTAAGTCTGTGCTGAGAAAACTTGCTCTCACTTATCTGCTGGCTGAAGGGAAATATATGTCATCTAGGTCTTGACCTTCTGTGGATTTCTGCTCTTTAAAGGCTTCAGTGATACACAAGCACTTCTGGTACAGATAGGCAAATTGAAGAGGTCAGCGAAAGGATTTTACCATTGTCAGGGACATGATAGCTTCAAGTTAACTTTTTACCCTTTAGGAAGTAATTTACTGCTGGGGAGGGAGTGAGGATGAATGGCTTTTACAGCCCTTAGATCATCAGAGTCACTTTGGAGTCTTCCATTGACTTGTTTTTACTTTATATTAACTGCTTCTCTATGCCTTAGTTAATCCAACAATAATTCCTGAAATTTCTGAGGTTTCAAGCTACAGATAATGATTATAATAATGAACCTTATTGATTCTTCTGAGGATTTTCAGAGAATGCTTGTATTGTAAAACGCTTATCCGTAAGGTTTAATTTAAAGAAAAGTTACGAGCCGTATATTTGATTTTAGTTTGCCGGCAGCATTTTCAACAGTTTGCATGCCAAGCTCTTGCATATGCCAATCAGGTAGCTGCAAATGAAGTGGCTAAATAGGAGCATCTGTCATTGTGCTTGCAGAACGTGGTGGCCGTGTGTCATGACTTGGCATGCTACTGCGCTTCATTCTGTGTGCTTGTCCCTCTTGTGAATTTGATTCCCAATGTCTTGTGAAATGCTCAGGTACTGTAGCATATCATTATTACACTGACTGTAGAAGTTTTAGGTCAATATAGTATGTGTAGAAAACTTGCTATTACTACAGATCTTTTTCAGGTAAAATGCATTTGTTTGCCAATTAAGCCTTGATCTTCTGTCTTTTATGGAACACAGATAAAATCTGTGAGTTTAGAGTAATTTAACAGGATTGTGAAGAAAGGTCTCTAAGACTTTCGGGTTAAGATCTTGAAAGCTGCTTAAAGGATTTGGATGCTTCATCCCCATTCACCATGATGGTTTTCTTGAAGGATGGGAAGGATGTTCTGGGAGGAAGGAATTAACTGGGGTTCAAATCCTTATGCTACCTAGTTGACCTTTAGCTACCCATGCATTCTCTCTGTGCCTCTGTAAAATACAGATAACAGTATTTGTAGGGGATTATAAGACTAGCTAAATAAAGAACTGACTCTTAAAATTTAAAGAGCCATAGAAATACCTGAGAGATGTCTTATAGGCAGAAATTGTCACCTTTATAATTCAATACGTAAGAACTTTCTCTATTTGGAACCAGCCTGCAGTATCTATAAATGTATGAATGGTTGAAAAAATCTGTCTGAAATGTAAAGAATTCCCAGGAGGCTGATTCTGAGAGTTACTGAGGAAAAATTGCATCTTTGAACAAGTGTGACCAGTTTCATTATCTGGTAACTTATACAGCACCAGTCTGCAGCATAACTTGAGTGAAGTCACTCCAGGACGTTAAGGAGTGTATCATCATCGTCAGCGTAGCTGAGCAACTGAGACACAGCAATCCCAGAAACTCACAGAGGCATCATTGCCAAGCCAGTGTTTTAACCACAATCCCTTCTATCCATAATGCCTTTATCTGCTGATAAAAATAATAAGGTGACAATATGTGTGTCATATTGCATAATCTGAACTGGTTAAAAACAATTGCCCTTACAATTCTCATTTTGACAAAAGAATGAAAGTCATTATTTACTATAATAGTCACCATGGTATCTAACTGCCTAGTTTTATAAGCATGTAGATGTGAGACAAGTCAGTGATATTTGCTTTCTGATTTGAGAGAATCAGACTATTGGAGTGGTCCTATTAGGAATATTATAAAACCTGACAGCCTCTAGTAGCTCATACATACCTAAAAGCATATAAATGTGCCATAAATAGAAACCTGAAAAATAGGACTCCTCATTTTAAAATGTCTCTGTTTACCTTTACTTGGCGCTGTGTTTACTTGTCTTGTAACAAAGCAAAGCTGTCACAATTAGCATATTTTTAAGCAAGTGTTAGAAAATAGATGCTTGTATTTCACTAGCAGATAGATGACCCTGATAGTTTGTGGGAGAAGAAAATATGATGGTATAAAATATACAAGCTCAGTTACTAGTAATAAAGGAACACTGGAACAAGTGTTGTATTGCTATTATGATATTGTATTTTGTCCTTATATCTATGGCCTGATATACATTATGAAATACACTCAGAAAAAGTAACTGTTTTAAAGATCTGAGTGAGATAACCATCCACCTTTGATAGTTCCACAGAACCACAGAATCTTGGGATAATTTAGGTTGGAAGGGACCTCTTGAGGTCTTTGATCTAGCCTTGGACAAAGCAGGGCCAGCTTTGATCATGCTGCTCAAGACCTTGTCCAGTCTTGAAGTTTTGAATATCTCCAAAAAGAGACATTCTATTCACTCTCTGGGCCCCTCTTGCAGTGTTTGACCAGTGTTTGACCTTATTTTGATTTTTTTTTCCTTAACATCTAATTGAAATTTCACTTGTTGTAACTTGTATATATGTGTGACACCTGTATAGTGACATCTGAGCTTAATGTTGCCTAATCTAGGAACCAGGGGCTGATGACAGGGATTTGGAAGAGAGAATTTTAGAAAGGATCATTCAGTTTTATGCTACCTGATGATTTTAAGGAGAGGAAAACAGAAGGTTCATGATCCTTCAAAGCACTGAACTTGGGTCTTGATCTGTATCCTAAATTCTCTGCTGAGCACGGTAAGACTAATGCATTTGTTTAGTGCTTACAGGATTTTTTTTTTTAAGTTGGATCCAAGAAATGAGTAACCAAAGCAAGTAAAAAAACCCCAAACCAAAAAGCAATTGTCAGCCAAGTGTTAACATAAGGCTGTAATGCCTTCAGAAAAAAACACTTTTAAACTACATGTTAATTCAAGAGGAGAAGCCTGAGGTTTTTATATGTTTTCTTTTTTGGAGGCCCCTTGAAGTATTCAAAACAACAACTCAGCGCAAAACAAAACATCCCCCACTTCTAGGTTTAATAATTTTCTATACGAGTATCACAAGCCTTTTTGATTTACAAAATTAATTTGGGTAACATATGGGCAACTGTTGATAACCTGCAGTTTAAAGGCATTTGCAAGTGAGTGGGCTGTTAGAGAAGAGTTAGATGGTGAGCTCCTAAGGTCAAAGAGGACCTTAGGACAGGACCTTTTTGGACATATTCAGGAAATGAGTTGGCAATGGACATTAAGTGATCCACTGGTTGGTCAGGGAAAGATGGCTTTGTATTTCAGGAAACGTAATGACCAAGTGGAGACAGTCTAAAGAAGAGGATGAAGTGAGATCAGAAATCTATAAAGCATGAGTGTGAATTGAAGGAATAATGGTTGTTTGGTCTAGAAAAGTTAGGTCATAGATAACATGACAGGTAATGGCAAAAAGTAAAGGAATCAGGTTTTTCATGTCCTCCATGAAAAGAACAAGAAATACTAACTATGGCAAAAGAGATCAGGTTTGGTATTTTCTGTTAACATTGGAGTTTGACTTTGTAACATGGTAACTTTGTAAGAAGATTTGCTGGTGAGGTTATAGAGATGTATAAAGTGCATGTGGTCTTCATACCTTGAAGTTTTTAAGAATCCTAAAGAAACATCTGCTGAGAATAGGCAAGGATAACCGATCCTTCCTTAGGAAGGCATGATCTAGATGATTATGATCTCACTTCCTATGAAAATGTCATTAATCATTAAAGTTTTACACTTTTTAACTTTTACACAGTTTTAATCATTACTTTTTACATTGAATTATAGGATAGGACTGAAGTATTAATTTGCTAATAGCTTTTCTACTACTATGGAAGAATCAGTGGATTCCATATTTATCTTCTAGAACTTTGTGGCTTGGTCCTATTGGGGAAAGCAGTGTGCAGATTGGCTCTCCTAGGAAAAGAGGAAACGTGTCTTTCAGATTCTTTTTTGGTTTGTAAAATTAAACACTGAGAGAAAAAAGGCAAAAAGTTGATGATAAAGGGATTATTTTATCTGACAATGAAATTATGATACAGCATTTGTGAAAAAGAAAAAAAAACAGTTTATGAGGTGTGTGTGTGTATCTGTTGCCTCTTCATGATTGTCTAGTGCCTGTAGCACAATGTTCTGCTACGTATAGGTCATATAGGCTTTAATGGACCTATAGAAGAGAATATAGAAGAAATCTGAGAACTTCATGAAGATGATTTAACTGGGCTACGAATAGCATACACTGGGAAAGTTTATTTAGTATTGAAGAGGGAGATGGTTTGGCTGAGATCTAAGACATATGAGTGAGATGCAGCTGCATACCCTCAGCTGAATTTCTGTAACTGTCTGCAAATGTTCTCTCATGCAGGTTACCTTAACTCTCTTTCCTTTCATGCTAAGCCCAGTCTAAATTGCCCTCCATTTGTTCTGCCTTAAGAACGTGTATAGGGTCGTTAAAGCAGCTCTGCTAATGCATGGCAACATATGCCACCATACTATTATCGTGTGTCTGAACTGCTGTCTGTGAGGTTGTTGACCTAGGGAATTGCTTTATAGTGTTGAAATTAGGAAGTAACAGAAAGCTTGGCTTAGTAGAAAACTGATAAAAGAGAAATGTGATGATGAAGTACAGTAAAGGCTCTGACCTCATCTTTGTGAGTATTTCAACAGATGAACAGGAATGAACTATGTGAGTCAAAGTAGGTAACATCATTTGGCAAGCAAGATAAATCATGACCTATAGTAAAATGAATGTACAGTATTAACTGGGGAGGGGTACCAAAACCTGACCTTTGATTGCTATTTCAGATTTCTACAGATTTCTATCATAAAGAAATAGCATCAATTGTTACTAAAGCATCTGCAGTTCTCAGCGTCTGTCCAGTTAGTACAGATTGTATTTTTGCAGTCCAGATTTGCAGATTGTAATGCTGGGGGAGGCAGTGGTTGCTCTTTTCTCACAAAATGTCAATTTGTACTGCTTTAGTACAGCTTTTTCCCATCGATGGAAACATCAGTCAAGTATTTATATAAGTAAATCCAGTTTGTCTCTTATGAATCGTTCCCACATCATATGGAAGAGTATCTGTTAATGCATTCTTAGCTCCTAATTTTCACTTGCTATATATTATTGGTTGGTCTGTCTTTCTTAAATGTAATTGCAAAAACTGGACTACCTCTCCTTGTTTCACATTTATTCCCTGACTATTACACACTATTATCCACATTTTCCCTGTCTCTTAGTTAAGGTGCTACCAATATGTATTATTTTCTGTCTTATGTTAGTTAACCAACTGTATTTGTCTTTTTCCTTCAAAAAACCTTGGCTCCTCTGTATGCAGTTTATCATGGATCTGAATGCTTCCCAAGGTGACGTATAGTCATATGGTGTTGAAAATATATAGATTCACTAAGCAAATCACATAATGATAAAATGAAGTGAAAGAATCTCTCCTCATCCGTCCATGTTGATTTTTATTGTTTTACTATTTTAGTTGCAAGAGATGGTGGATTTACTTGAGGACAGAATATTGCAACGGCAAAGTTCAGGTCTCAGGCTGGCTGCCAGAACTCTAGAATTTGCAGCATTTCCACTCTTTTTTGACTTTGATCCTAATGGTTTCATTTTTACTTTCTATTCTGAGTAACCATCTTGCAGAACAAAAATCTAGTAAAGACATAGAGTTTTATCACATTCTGCATCAAAATAAAACTTGGAAATTAAATCATTCTGATATAAAGGTATACACAAACCGGATTAATTTTATATAGAACCTGGTGTACTGCATAGTTTTATAAATCAGAAGCCAGAAGAGAAATTTGGCCTGAATTGTTGGTTTGTTCTGAAATACAAAGCGAAGTGAACTCTGCATCAGATATCTAAAGCCTGGTTAATGGTACCCTCTGATTTGTTTACTTTGTGGGGATTTTTTGACCCAAAAGCGAGAGATGTTCTTGAACTATGATAAAATCTTTCACTTACATAAAGAAATTTAGCTGAATATCTCCCCTTTTTTCTATCTCCACCACAATTTTTGCTGAGTATAATACACACATCTATTTGTATAGGTGTAGAAAGTGCGTGCATATAATTTGGTTGGAATAGTTAACACACAATGGCAAAAAAAATCTACAATCATAGATGTTAATGTTTGAATTTCATAATATTTGCTGTGCCTTTAAAGTTATTTCATTACTGTGGAATGTTAAAATTCTATGTAATGAAGGAATGTAACACAGGTAGCTTTTGCAAACTAAAATCCAGCTTTGATTTCACTATTGAAAAATCAGTGTTTGTTTAGAAATCGCTCTGATAAATTTTATTAGTAATGTTTTCTGGATTTTTTTGTCACTCAACTATTTCAGTATTTTACTGTAGCTGTCTTGACTTCCGTTCTAATATTGGGAGATTTTTGAATATCCTAAAAATAGGAGCAGACTCTTGATTAGTGCTTAGTCCTCTAATTGTTCCCATACCATTTCTTGCATACTTCCCTCAGCCCTTAGATGGAAGAATTCCCAAATGACTTAGTATGTTTTGAAGACTGTTAGGTAACTGATTATGATGCATCTGATACGCTGAAAACCAGAATATTGTCTAAGTTAGAAAATTGAATGTAATCAGAAATTTCTGTGTTTTTCATATCCTGCCTGGCCGGTTAGCTCAGTTGGTTAGAGCGTGGTGCTAATAATGCCAAGGTCGCGGGTTCAGTCCCTACGCGAGCCAGCTGCCTCCTTTCCAGAGCACTGGAACAGGTTTCCCAGAGAGGTTGTGGAGTCTCCTGCTCTGCAGATAGACAAAACCTGCCTGGACCTGCTCCAGGTGACTCTGCATGAGCAAAGGCAGGTTGGGCTAGATGATGACCTCTGGAGGTCCCTTCCAATCTCAACCGTTCTGTGTGATCCTGCTGGAAATCAGTCCTCAGGCTGTCCTTAAATTCTGTGTTGGCCAACAATAGCTGCTCTGTGTTCCCTAGGCTGGCAAGGGCCAGGCGACATCACTTCCTCTAGCTGCTCTCTTCTTTTGGGTCTGAAATGGCCTCTTCAGTACCAGGAAAGGGGCTTATGAACTTGTTTTGGATACAACAAAAGCTCTGGGGCCAGCTGGTTTTCTTTTCCAGGTTCGCCAAGCTTTCCACGCCTCTCCTTCCTTCTAGTTAAGATTCTCCTGTTTTCTACAATGCTTTGTAGTTTTCATCTTGCCCACAGTGGTTCCTGGTTCCCCAGTGGGTGCTCCGTATTACTTACACACAGGTGATTCCATCTTTGTTCTGTTCCCTGTGGACAGATTTCCCACCTCTGTCTCATAGTGTGTTTTTATAGACAACTGCCTGCCTGTCCAACCACCATTCCTCTTGAAATCAGGGCTTGAGTGCTCTCTGAGCATTTCTTACCTCGCACAGGAGAAGGAAGCTACATGTTAATTCACTTTCCTCTTCCCTCTTGTTTCCTAGACTAAAGGTTTGTAAATTGTGCCTGGAATGTTTATAACACATCTGCTTCTTATTAAAAGACTAAGGGTACAGGTACAGGTACAGTATCACAGTACAAAATGTTGGTGGCTGTGACAGGGATGACTGTTAATAAGTACAGTGATGACACATGTTGATATTTAAAAAAATAAGGAGAAACAAATCTGTGTTCAGTTCATTTTTAACATCAACACCATTCACCAGTTCTTGATGGAAGCAAAGCTAATTTGCAAGCTGTGCCTTATATGATGCATAGCAAACTTTCCAACATTTCAGATAGCTGTTAAACCCAACTAAATGACTTTTTTATTGCAGTATTATAGCCATGTATTATCCTTCTGTCTAGAAAGATAGACTTAACTATTCTGCTCTTGAGGTATCTCTACCCAATAAACTCTCTGTTGAAGCCATATATACCAGGGCTGCATATATAATTTGTCTGAAGGTGAAGCCCCATTATTTTAGCACATTTTTTTCAAAACTTCTGAGAGATTTGGGTGTTCATTAACTATTAGCATAGTGGAGAGACAACTACTCAGTTTATAAATTGCAGTAGTTCTCTGTGTTTAGATCTCTTCTTTACTTATGGCAATTTCATCCCCCTAGGGGATGAACACTATTTTCATATTTACTCTAAATGTCCCTTCAGTTACTGTATCTTTTGTAAGGCTTACTAAGTGATAGAGCTTTCATTTATATGAAGGGTAAGGTGCCTTCAAAATTCCCAAGTTAATTCTTAAGCAATTACTTTTACTGGCAGGAAGATTAATGTATTGTGAATGATGTGAATATGTAACAAGATCTCTGGGATTACTCACCCAATCCAGCTGCTCCTGGCTCTAGATAGATAGATTATTGCAAGAAATTATTTTTCTAATTTATTTTTGTGGGAGATGGCAGAGTCAGGGTGATGGTTTGCAGAAGCTTTATCAGGACAAGAGTATGCAACCAGTGCTGAAGTCTAGGCAGCACACCTTGAGGTATGTAATAGATACTGAAGAGAATTTCATTCCTTTGCTCATATATGTTAACGGAAAGAGCAAGCTTCTAAGACCAGTGCCACCACCACCTTCAGTTTTCACGCTGAAAAACAGCACTTTCTATCTTTAAACACTTGGCAAGCATCAGACTTCAATGTTGCTAAGCTTGGTCTTTTCTCACTGCTGATACTACATATAATTACAGAACCTGTTCTTCTATTATTGCTGCTTCACCACTCCCTACTGCTGGTCTTCCTCTACTTTTTGACTGTCTTGTCACTACCCTCCTGTCATTTACTGTAAATCCATTTTGTGTTACATTGAGTTACTGCATACTGATGTCCTGTGGTTACTTGAAAGCCAAAATAGTTGGTACTATCATCTTCTAATGCAATTACTCCCCCAACACCCTTTTCCTATTAATCATGTGTCAAGCTGCTTCTGGTAAATTCATTGTATCTATCATATTCACCAGAAAGCCAGTTTCTTTTGCCTCCACAATATTTACCCTCACTCTATGTGGTATAAAATCGATGAATATTTCATTTATATGAAATGGATTGAAACTATGCTGCTTCTCTTCTTTGTCTAGCTTGATATTTTCCCTGATAACGCAACTTTTTTTTGCATTCTGGATACACTATTAATTGGAGAGAAATCTTGTTATCTACTGTATTACATCATACTCATAACTGTCTTCTGTATGAGTATTTCAAATAATACAACAAATATAAGAAATATAACAAATTTGCAAATGGAGATTTTGCTAAAAAAGTCAGCAGAAGTTAGTTAAAGAAATGGATTATTTTCCTGTAGTCTCTGCAGATGTTGTGTGCAGACAACAAAACAAAAAAAACAAAAGAATATTATAATTCAGCCTTGCTTTGCAAGGTGCTGTTTTGCTGAAATTGATAGCACAAGTAAGGTAATATTTTCCTGGAAACAATAAACATCCAAATTTAGCTCTTCATTAAAAAAAATCAATTTAGCCTTTGAAAAGATAAAAGAAAGAGCTTTCATTGAAAGACTGTACCAAATAACAAATGTTGGCAAACTAACTAAAATACCCACAATTATAACTTGTCACCGTCTTTTATGAACAAAACAAATTCTGACTGTGATTAAACTTAAGATGTTTGAGGAAGAGTAAATTTGTATATGAATATAGAAATCTTTTAAAGTAGTTCCGTAACTGTCTTCATTCTCTTTGAACAAAATTCAATCTCTTGGTTTTTAGCTTTGTTTTAAAACTTCAAGATAGCTTAAAATGTTGTTTTTACTTTTCCGGGAGTTTTGTGCCTGTCATCATTCCTGTTTAACCATTAAGTGCTGACTTCGTACAAAGTAATATCTTCAGTGTTAAAAATACTAGGCACCAGCATACCACCTCCTAGGAATTTTTGTTACTCAATGGAGTTTATAAAAGCTCTTGTGATTCTCAGTTTAAAGTGAAAGTAAGGCACAGAGGGATGAAATGAACTTACTGAAGTCACTCAGCAGATTGCTGCAGTGGGAACAAGAATTTGGATTCCCAGGTTTGCACGCAAACTAGTGTGGGAGCCCATTCCGGCAGGTAGTTGTTGAGCTCAGTGAGAGGATTCCTGGAGCTTCACGGGTTTTTAGATCAAAGCCTGTGAAGCAGTAATTCACCAGTAAGTATAGCAGTGCAAATGGCTGTTGAGATGTAAACTTTAGTGTTTTACACTTCTGTTAAGCTATACCAAAAAAAAAAAAAAAAAAATCGCTCCTGGTGGCCTTGCTCTGTGAACCTTTCGTGCCTCTGTCAATGTAACGCCATTAGCTGCTTTGTAATTGCCCTGTTGCTGGTGTGCAGGGCGTTGAGGTGATGTACAATATGGCTGTGTGTCTTGGTCTGTGAGCTTTATAGCTGATTTGGCTGTCAAGAATGATGAGAAAGAT
This sequence comes from Rhea pennata, assembly GCF_028389875.1. NCBI lineage: Eukaryota > Metazoa > Chordata > Aves > Rheiformes > Rheidae > Rhea > Rhea pennata. The sequence continues at coordinate 8,508,501 of NC_084678.1, forward strand.
TTGGATGCAGTTTGTGCTGTATTTTGTGTCCTAGGTTGGACGTAGTTAATGTTTTTGCTGAAACACTGCATTATGGGCCTGGGAAATATCTGTTCATCTTGCGCTATAACAGAAAAAAAATATGTACAAAGGGAATCACGTGGAAAACTCCTTTCAGGGTATAGTGAAGTTTTGTGTGTTTTAGAGGTCTCTCTCAGTGCGAGCATTTATGGGTTTGTGTGTTGTCACAGTGACTGTTCGGCAGCTAAGGCCAAGTTGCACAAGAACTATTGCCTTTGGTGATATCATGCTACTTTTAAGTGACATCAACTGCCCCACTGATGCTTTTTTTTTTTTCTTTTTTCTTCCTGCTTTTTAATGGTAGAGCTATTAAGTACAGTAGACTGCATCTGTGACCACCAGGCTATAAATCATGCTTAAAGGAAAGGGGCCAATATATATATATTTTTTTTCTTTCTTTTATTTATTTATTTATTTATTTTTGGTTTAACTGGCCACCTTTTTTGTTTTGTGCTGAAATCACACAGGTACCATCATCTTGTACAGACTCCTTGCAGATTTTAGTCATCAATCTGCCACTCTACTGAGGAGCAGACAGTTCATTGCTAGTTTTGCTCTGTGCATTTATTACCAGTGTCATTAACAGCTTTGGTCATGCCATGGTGCCATGCTCTGCCTACCCAGTTGCAGAAGATGAAAATCTTTGTTCTGGAGCAAAGAGAACCTTCCTTACCATGATGGCAGAGCAAGAGACTTTCTGCAGGCAAGATGTAGAAACAGGCTCATACACCTCTACTAAACCTGTTGTTTTACAAACAGCTTGTACGGGTATTTGTTCTTGCATACATTTCTCCTGAACAAACACATTGTTACTCTCATTTAGGGTTTACATTTGGCTCTGTGTGTAAGGGATTTGCACACTGGAATTTGTTTTTACTCTTGAATACACAATTTCTCAAGGACTTTGTCCTACAAACTGCTTCAACTATGAATAAGAACCTTGGAACCCCATTTTGCATGATGCTGTTGCTGAACACTTCCTTGGTGCATGTCGGAAACATTTGCAGGCAGCTGTGCCATAGCAAGCACATTACATAGTAACTTCCTGGCCTAGTTCTTCTGTGAAAGAAAGAAGGAGAGGAAAATTATGTGACAATTGTACTGTTATTAAACTGTTTAAAAATACACCTGAGTACATTTACCTCATGCACTCACAAAACAAATTAATTTCCTGCTTTGCATTCTATTTTTTTTTTTTTTTTGGAGGGGGGATAAGAAAAAGAGCAAGGAAAAAAAACTGCTCCTGATCTGTTAGGTGTTTGCCTCTACAAAGTATAATTGAACTAGGTCCTATAGGGAGCTGTCTTTGTTTGTGTACATTGTTACTAAACACGTCCTTCTATTTAAGATAAAATAAACCAACAGCGTAAAGATAAAAATCACCAGCTTGTAGCTTCTGTGAGCCCTGGTGTCCTGAATGCAACAAGAGCCAAATACTATTTGCAGAAAACCAACGAAGCATAAAATATGGCAGCATGTGTCACTCCCCGTGCGCATTATTATCTCGCGCACATTATCTGAGGCACCCCATCTTGCGCAGTGTGTGCCTGAATAACCCCCTGCTGCGGAGTGGATTCATGCCTGCTGTTCATTTTTGAAAAGTCATTTCGTACAATTATCCTGCTAAATATTGATAGCTTTCACCACTCCAGCCATAGCTAATTAAAAGACACACTGTGTAAAATTTTAATTAGGATTCATGTCAGGGTGAGTAATGATTAAAAAAAGAAAGAGAGAGAGAGAAAAGAAAAACAAAAGTGCTTGGTGTTTGTGGGGAGAATTTATTTACAACCTGCTGGTTTGTTGCTGAAGCTTTTTGTTCTTCAGATTTATTTCCCCTCCCAGGTTGTTCTCAACTCCTGATATGAGGGTATGGAAGAAAAGAGTTGCTCACTGTGAGCCTCTACTTCATGCATTCCCAGCAGAAGGCTGTGTGTTTTTTACTGTGTTAGTTGCTATCCTTTCAATTAAGCAATAATGATTTCAGGAACCAGACATTTCCTGGGGATTGATGACCAGTGGGCAGACTTGATTGCCCCAAAAATAAATAGCAGTCATTAACTTCAACTGGTCATTAACTCATAGGGAAGCATCCTATATACCATTTTCTATTGCATATAACTCATAATAATCGTAAAAGTGGTAAGGGGTGAGACAGAAAGAATTGCCTTTTATTTTAACTTACATGCCCTACATTATTTAATTTGCATTACAGTAGAAAGATGATGCACAGCTTACAAGCAGGTGCTTCTCGTAGAGTAATGCCTAAAATTTTAGGGTATTGAGTGTTAGCTGTTAGATGTGTGGAAACTTTGGAGGTGCTTTCAGGCTTTTCAGATACTGACATATAATGCATACAGGTTTTAATAGAAAATGACTAAAACAGGAGTGAATGAGAATCTATCAAATGTTGTTTGAAGTCAACAGGCCACTTTGGGAAGATTGTGCAGTGAAATATGTCTGTGTCTTCTTGGTGGATTGCTTAGACACTTGTAACTATCTAATATATAAATTTAAATATTTCTAATATGAAAAGCAGTGAAAGAATGTCCCTCATACTGGCCACTTTTCTTCTACTAAAATCCTGGACTGAAATGACATTACTGAGACTGTAACAGTTTGAGACTGTTTACTAAACACACTGATAATTTTTATTGTAGATTTTGAAGTGCTTTCTTTAATGAGAAATCTTAAACCTAAGAGGAATCTTGTTCATGGGTAAAAGTTCAGGATATTAGAATATTAATGAAAATAACATTTGGCTATAGCTCAGCCTTTCTACAGAACTTATTTTTTAAAAAATACATGGTATTTGGAGAGAGGTCAAAACTAGGCAAATAGTTCAAAAGACTTTGCTACAATAATGCTACCAATTTATGTAGGTTATATTCTTCCTGTGGCAAAGGAAGAATGAGAACTGTAAGTATTGCTGGTTAGAATACATAAATGATCCAGAGTATAACTGATGTAAATTGGTAGAGAGAGTTCATTGTTTAGAGACAAAATTAGCTGAGTGTGGAGAAAGGCAATCTCAGATCCTCAGCTCAGTGAGGCCAGTTACTTCAGGTGGTACTGAATGCAACAGTCTCAGAATTATAGCTAATGGCCCTGAAATCATCAATAAAATAAATTGCCCATAAATAAATGATATACTGACAAATAATCAAGGCTCAGCTGACAATTATTTAACATTGGAACTTTCCTTCTTATATGTCTTCTTCTAATATTTATTAAGCTAATAATTTCAGCATTTTATGAATGCAAATTGCTCTATTTGATTTGTGTTTCACCGAACTTTTAATATAATGTCATCACAGTATATTTTTCAATCTTGTATTTATTTATTAGACTAAAATAAGACCAGCAGAAAAAAACACAGATCTCCTTATGTTATGTGAAGGCTCTAATATGAGTGCACCAAGTTATCTATCCAAAAAGGTGATCATGACTAAATTTTAGCTTAATTTTATATTCTGCTGTGGTTTGGACTTTCCTTTAGATAATATAAACACGATGACACGTTCCTAATTAACTGATTTACAGCTCTTTTGGAGCAAATGGTTATTAATATTCATAAATGTTTGCAACATTTAAACAGATGTACAACCCTGACATGACAAAAACGTATACTAATTTGGACATCTAGAAAAGCACAATGCTGCTGTGTTTCTCTGTCTTCCAGCATGAAGAATGCTTCTTTTTATGTTGGTGCTTGTCTTCCCTGACAAAATAGTAACCCTTGCTAATGAGCAGATGTTTGTCACTGTGGTACATCTGGTAATTTATTTTTAACATGTTACGGAGCAGTAGGGGGTAAGCCATCACCCTCATAGACATGGTATACTGCAGTTAACAAGTTGATTTCATCCCATCTAAGCTGGAGGTATTTTTGGAAGGGTCACCTGTATTTTGTTCGTTAATCGATCCAGGGGGAGTTGAAGAAACATTGTCTGCAGCTAATGCAAAATAATAAGAGATCCACTCCAGTCTCAGATGCGTTTGGATCAGTCAGTAACTGAATACATTTGGGTCTCGCACTTGAATCTATTCTATTCTGTACAGATTTAAGTTTTTATCTCCTGGCTGACAGGACGCCAGGATTCCCCCAACTGTGGCAAAAGGCTGGGTAACGAGGCTGCTGCAGGACAGGTGAGAGGGTACAGTGTAGATATATTCCATCATGCCATGGAACCACCTTGGATCCTTTGGGCTCATTAGGTTTGACTGTTTGTGCCAACCTGCAGAGTTACTGGACATCCCAGCATCGTATTTCCACAGGTTCCAGATCCTGCAAAGATATGCGGCTCAGGCCCACTGCAGGACTGAATTACCTGTGAATTCACACCGTGCTATCCCCAAGCTGAGAAGCTTTCAGAGCTCTAAGGCACGACATTAACTACCTCCTAGCAAACAGCACTGATTACATTTCGTGCTGAAGGCATTGTCATACTTCACTCTGCCGGCTGGCCCTCATTATACCTTTGAATTTCCTGTGCCCATAAGTAATGTCAGATGGTTTGCAAGCAGCATATTGTGTATGAACCATAGCTGTGTATCATTATTCCATATGATTTTACAGCTACTGCACAACCCAAAGGGAAAAAGTGTTTTCATTTACCTCCTTTCATGTAAGGGGAAGGTTACTGGCTAACACTTCTATTTTTGTCCTCTCTCAAACCTCCCTCTCTACCCTTTTGCATTGAAGCCATCTGTTGGGACGTAGGTTTCCGTGCATGTAGCAGGAGAGCTTAACATAGAAGTCTGCATCCAGCCCTGTAGCGCTTACAAGACTGAAAATGTTGAGTTCAGGCCTCTACTTTAGTGATCTGAAAGTGAGAAGCAGTCACAGTATCCTGTTAGTAGGATTGTCATTGAGAGTGCCTGGGTTTCGTTAGCCTAGGCCCTTGCTGCCGTGTCCCATTTAGAGATTTTCAAACTGTTGCAAGCTGTGCCCTTAGGGAAATTTTTGTGCAGTTCCCTGGACCTTATAACCGCTTCTAATTTGTTTGTTTAGTTAGTTTGTTAGTTCTAGATTTGCTAAGTCTGTCCATCTGAATGGTCACAAAAATATTGCTTAAATTATTATAGGGAAGTGGGTTTTTTGCAAAATCCAAATAAATAGGCATTAGATACCCTTACTGAAAGGATGAAAAGACAGGAGCTCTCCTGCGTCCAGTCAAGCTAGTCTGAAAGGAGATGTAATGGAGGGATTGCAGCATGACTTTGGGGAACAGCTGTAAGAAATCGTTCTGTAACATTGATTTTTCTCTGTGCTAATTTACATATTCATTAATTATATGTATGGCGTATATAATCTCACAGTAAACTCAGGGTAAATCTGTTGGTTACCATGACTTCATTAACATATGTGTCACAGCAACATTAAATCATACAAAATTAATTATTTACTTAATCTTACACCAATATTCAATCATTAAAATAATAACATTTTGTCTCTTACAAATTCCATGATCCTTTATCTAGTCAAAACACACTTCACTTATATATCATAAAAATAAACCAAATATAGTCCAGACCTATCTTTTCACAAGATTTATTACCCTGTTCCACGATTAGTAAAAACAGATACTATCCATTTCACAAGTAAAATCCTTTGCAGTCAAGAGATCCCTCTTGTAAGAAAAATATCCTTGCCTCCTAACTAAGAGAATCAGAATGATCTTACTAGTTTAAATCTACAATTTTTTTGAAGTCATATTTTGCTGTGTTATAAAGCAACATTAACTATAAAAACAATCCCTCTATTTGTCTCTATTTTTTATACCACCTCTCAACCATATAGGTATTACTAATTTTAGTCTTTTATTAAAAAAATGTGGGTTAATACATGCTTTTTTAGAATCACTATCAATCGTAATCATTTTGGAGTCTGTTTCACAGGTTTGCTAATGGAACGTGCACCTTAAATGTAACCTCATTAGTTAACTTCTCAAAATCATATTAATTCATAACAGCTATCTTAGAAAAAAGAAAAGAAAGAAAAAAGAAATGGGAGAATTTTGTGTGATCAAGGCTTACTGGGAACAAAACAGAAATTTGAATTGTGACTGGTAACAGTCCCATCACAGTAAAACTGTGAATCTTTCATAACCCTGCAATACTGCTTGTTTGCACTGTATACAATTCTGTCCATCAGACTTGTTGCACTTCGTAAGCTTCCCTGGACACACAGCAGAAGTTGACAGCAAACATTTTCTGACTAGTTTATCTGGTTACCATTTTCCTTGAGGCAACAGGTAACATTACTGTGCCAAATGTGTCACATCTGTGGGTTCCTGAGAACAACAATATCTACATAGTGTTTTCTAAATTTGAGTTTCTCTTTGGGGAAGCACTTACACATGTTCCTTGTAGATGTCAGCTTCCGGAAAAATGACAGAGTATGTGGCAGCCCACTGTGTAAAAACATTCATGTCGGCGGCAAACACTGGTAGGAATACAATGACTGAAGGACATTTGGGATGTTGATGTAGAACAAATTCTATTAAGAAAATAAAACTTGTGGCTTGGGTGAGATGTTGTAGTTCCTTGGGATCTGTCTTTTAAGGAAGTTTATGAAATGATTGCAAATGTTTATCTTTGGATTTCTGTCCCTTAGAAAAACAGTGGAAGAAATAGAAGTAATTATACTGCATATTTTTAATTAAGCTTGGAATCTTAATGCCGTAAGACAGTATTCATTGTGCATTCACCACAGGCCAAAGAAATTATTTCCTTTCATACAGATTTATGTTCAGCCTGATCATTATTGAATAATTACTATAGTTAATTCATTCATCTTAATCTGGATTTCATTAAACAAGTGGGTTATTTCATGCGTGTCCTAAATGACAAATTTTGCTTGTAGCTAACCCTTAGATTTCCTCAGTAATTGGATGAATCATTTCATCAGGCTCCTCCCTCACTCCCTGTAAGATGTAGTTAATGTCTTTCAGTCCTGTCTTAATTACATAATTCAACATTCACAATCCTGTACCTCAGAAACTTCTAGTCCAATCTAGTTCCTTAATCCTGCATTTGAAGGAGTAATTCTTTATTCACCTCCAGGTGGTTTTAGTTTTTGCTTATAAGCCAAATTGGTAATTCCTCTAACTTGTTGTTCATAAGCTGGTATTAAATAATCAAAAAATATAGCCTAAAAAAGGCTGCTTTGGTATTTTTACATCATCCGAGTTCATTCTATATGCCAATTAAACAAATTTAAAACAAAATCCCCAGAATGATATGACTGGAAGAACCTTCAATTACTGTTGGACGATATTTTAGCGGTTAGAGTAATCAAAATCTGTCACAGGATTTAGTTTCTTGTTTAAACTGAACATTGCTTTAGTTTTGGAACTTAATGCACTGCACGTGCTTTAGAATCTTGTTCGTTGGCAGATACTGGTAGTGTTCCTACCAGTCTTAATTTGTATACACTGCATCTTTTTTTGGTACGTTCTGCAGGAATTCCCATTAGGCAAGGCCATGTCATTATTTCTGAGAGCATACTTTTCTCCCCTTGATTCATTTCCTAAGAGGATATTTTTTCTGCTCTATAAAGTATTAGTACTTGTAAAACTACACTAAGCAGTATACTCCCTAGTAAACTATCAGATCAGTTTGCTGGGATGGTCTCATAATATTTAAGGGTCTCAGAAATAATTTGAGATGCATGAAAAAATCACTGGGCTTGTTGATTTATCTTGGAAATTACTGGCAGTTGCTCATTATTGTACCTAGAGTTCAGATTGTTTTTACACTAACAGTTCTTGCTATCACAGGCTTTTTCATCTTTCCTATTCCCATCCAAACTCTCAAGCTAGAATCTGCAGACACACATTTTGTCAAGTGATGAATTGAAAGATTATTAATACACCTAAACTGTTTCAAGTCTACTGATAGAATTATTTTGTAATTGTCTGTAAATCTGTAATTAGGGATTCTTAGTGCTGGTTTTCTTATTTCAAAACACTTACTTTAGGGTATAGCCCTTTCATACCTTAAATTTCAATCCTAAAAACTTTATACAGTCCTAAAACAACACAAAAAAGACTTCATCTCTAATTCATCTGTAACAGATAATGCAATTGCATTAAAATTCAATCTATTATCTGAAAAGCATGGTAAATACAAAATAAATCCTCTAAAAATCAAATGCTGACAGAGAAAAGCTGCAGCTTAATCGTTCTTTTAGTTTCATCTTTAAATTCCTCCTTGGATGAACTTCCTGCTTCTGCAGAGTGGTGGTCCCTTTGCTGTATGATTTCAGTTGGTTACTATAGTAGCTTTTGTATATTGGTTTATTTCCATCATAAATTGTAATTTTGTACATTCAAGAGGTGAAAGGATCTGTAATTCAATAAGGGCCACTCTATTTGTGATGCAGCTTGTATTTGAACACTGCATAGCTGTAGCATTGCAAGACCTCTAACCTTCCTGGAATTTTCTTGCTGAATCTTGTCAAAAGAAATATTTACTTGAACTCTTTTTTTTTTTTTTTTCCAGTTTAGTAGCTACTTGCAAATGCCTTTGGTTCATATTTTTCATTAATAATTGCAAGATACTTTCTAATTTTACCTTCTCAGGTTGAGAACCATTAGTATTCTTTATCAGATGTTTAGATATGAGCATGCTTTGGTTCCCTCAAAGAATGATTTTCTTTGTGGAAGCAGCTAGAGGAGCTCAAAATGCTAAAAGAATAGAGGAAACTAATAAATCCATTAGCATTCAGTAGCTTGCATAGCATTTAATTGCTAGTTTTCATTGTCCAATTTACAAGCTCTACTACATTGAAAGACTGGGACTGGTAAGATATATGCTATTTTTGTGAACTTCCTAGTGTCTAAACCTATTCTTGAAATACTTTGAAAAATGCATTCCTTGGTCAGATTTGATTTTAGTTGATTGAACTTGTCCCACCGCTAATATGACTGTAGCCAGTACTGTGTTCATTTTCAAAGAAAATGATTCTACTCATTTAAAGAATATATATATAATTAAAATGGTAATTTGTATTTTTGCAATAGGGACCTTTTGGTTTTGATTTTACCCTGACCTGCCAGCATGAATAAGCAAATCTTTTTCCTTTCTGCAAGGAGGGGAATTACTAATAATTGTAAAACTAATGCAATTGGGATCCAAAGGAATACCAGACAGGCATTTTCTCATGCAAAGACTGATAATCTCTTGTCAAGCTCTAGGAGAGACTCGTCTTCTTTGATGCATATTAATGAGCAGAGCAATACCTGATTGGCCTAATTCCTGTATTTTGCATTTCTTTTTTTTAAGAGTGCCGTCAGATGGTGTAAGCACCTGACAATGGTCAGCTGAGAAAGAGTTCCATAAACCTTGATCCACACTCAAACAATGAAAGCAAATTTTGGAAAATCTGACTAGTTTTTAACATACACTCTGTAAGTAAACTGCTAATTCTTTCTTTTTTCTCATAACACTTGCATTTTTTTGCATGGTCATCTAAAATACTGATGTCGCTTGCAGTTGCAATGGGAAAACCAGCAGTAGTGGCAGGAGGGAAATGAGTTACCATTTCTTAACTTTAAGTCATTTGCTGGAGTATCGGGTTCATAGAAACTATCTTCCAAGGAGGGAAATGCTTTAAGGTTTGAGAAGTAAAGAAATGTGTGAAACCGTCAGTCTGATAGGTTTCTGTTTTGTTGTCTTATAGAGAGTTGCATTATGTTATAAGAGTATCTTTAGGGTTAATATCACCCACAGTGAGAAGCCTCTGTAGCCATGGAAATACCTTATAAGGAATCTGTTACAGCAGAGGTTTATATACTGTGCCAAATATCTCTGGGTATACTAGGCCTCTTTAAAGTAGTTTTGAGGCAGACAGAATTGTGTCTTGTTGTGCAATCTGTTGTGAGATGTGAGAGAGTTCCCCCTTGTCATAAGAGGAGTAACTATAGGAGAGGAGAGGCCAGAATCTGGGTGTACCAGGGCTGCCTGTTCAATTCTAGCATCACTGTTATTGTGCTTTGTGAGAGATGGTAAACTGAATGAACCTGCAGATAAAATGATGACAGCTCTCTAGTTTGAGTGAAAATGTAGTATCTTTCAGTTAAGTAACATCTAGCAGCATTCTGCGTTCTGTGGAGCAGTGGAATGCATTCTGTCTTTTATGGATGTCTGATAAATCATGCTGTGATAAATCATGCATTAAAGATGTGTATCTCTAGGACACTCCAGCCATGAACGAATAGCAAAGGGAAAATCTGACAAGGGGCTGCCTCAGAGCAATTCTGTTGGATACTATTGCTTCATTAATATATGTCACAGTATCAAACTATCACTGATTACTTATTTAACCTCACAACAATATTTTACAATTAAAATGACTACCATTTTTCCCTACCTTATCTATATGAAAATGAAGCTGTTTTACCTAGGCTAAACACACTCCAGTTTTAACACATTGACCAACTATTAAGAAATAAGAATCAAAAGACATTTCAGGTCTCTCACATCACAGGATTTGTTAGCTGTTCCCCACTTATCAAAGACAGACACTGTGCAGGTCAAGGGTAAGTTACCTTTCCCATGTATTTCCCTTAATAGTTATAATTTACTAAGCTTCTGTCTTCCAAACTAAACTCAAACTAATTTCAATCAAGTTTGTATGACCCAATTTTCATACCATTACTGGGAAATAGACAAGTAGCAACTTCATTGCAGGGATAGTCCAAGGTCAGTATCAGAAGCATGATTTATTAATTGAGGATTCCTAGCTCTCAGACCAGTGGAGTGGGCTGGCAGCAATTTTGTGTATTGGAATGCTAATTACATGTTTTACTTAGTAATTTCTGGGAAACTTAATTTGCTTATCAGGCAGCAACAGGATCAGTAACAAGGAAAAAAGGAAAGAAGTAGCTCTAGGCACCCGAAAAATTACCTTGTATTCAGTCATGTCTGCTAGCTCATCGGCTGATGAATTATTTTGTAAGAAGCATTTACACAGAGGTTGGCAAGGTTCACGAGGGGCCCATTTCAGTTCATTTAAAGATCAGATTAAGATGATATATCCTTTTATTGTTTGGAATCCATCCACAATTTCTAATTCCTAAAAAGTAGTTTTGGAAGCGCGTGTTTCCAAAAACATGTGTGTGTTTGTTCTCTTTGTGGTTTGTTTTTTTTTGTTTTGTTTTCTAATGGTACAGCCAAGTGTTTGCTTCCTGTAGCCAGGAATAGTTCAGTGGCTCTGGGGAGCAACCTTGTAAAACTTGAATGCTTAGAAATGAATCCCAGCAATGCTGGGCATAATTTTCCTTAATTTGAAAATATGCAAATCAAATAAGACATCCATAGAGGCCGTTTATATTGAATATCTTAGCTTTGATCATTGTTTGTGATGCCTGATCTAAGATGCAGTCATTCATAACTAGATAAGCCTCTAACCCTAATCAGGAGAGAGACCTTTTAGTTATTCCATGTTGCTTCAAATCATTAATGGTAGAAACAGAAGATCATATGGTTCTTTCTATAGTCTTCCTTTCTCCCTGATGACTTCTCTGCATTATCATTTCTACTAATAATTTAAATTCTTGTAAATCTGTATTTATATGTTATATGCTTTCCCTGTGGACTATACTTTATTGTCCTTCTTCACAGTGTTCCCTAGATTTTGTCCTTGGTCTTCTTCAGTGAAGGATTCTCTTTTATGTGTACCCTGGGCTGTCACTGAGCTTGATGTCTTCATGTCAAGCAAGCTATGTTTGTGTTTTCAAACTATTTGGCTCTATGTAACTTGGATGCCAATTTTATCTTTGAAAACCATTTTGTTAGCTGTCATCTAAACCTATATGCTTCTGCATTTCTTAGGTGCATAATTGCCTCCTAATAAAGTTGTGTGGGAGCTTAAATACCTGTTTTGTAGCTACTTAGACATCTATTTCTGGGCATGTGCCTGTGAAGAATCATTTTAATCCCTGAAAATCAGAGAGAGAGGCGGATTTCTTGTGTCTAAGTGCTATTCAAATTCATAACACTAGCATTTGTTTTGCCTAGTCTGCTCCAAGTAGCACAGATTCTTGCCAGATTTGGACTTTGCACAGCAACTGAAGGAAACACAAACATTTTCCCTTAAAACTCTCCTTTGCTCAGTAGCCTCCTTTAGGATAATACAAAGCAGGATTTCTTTCTCCAGTGGTTAATGTGAACTCAGCTCTCTGCTTTCACAGCACAGGGCCACATTAGCAGGCAGCAGAGGTTTCTGTGGCCTTTTCAGTCACTCTGTGCAAACTGTTTCATTTTTCATGTAACAAATTAATATTTATTAGAGAAGAGAAAAAGTGTTTTAAAATGATGCTCTAGCTTGTCGGGTGCAGTGCTTCTCAGGATGCCCACCCATGTCTTAGCAATTGCTGCATTAAGTGTAAGGGTTTGGGAACCAAGTGTCTTCTCCCACTGGCCTGTTAGGATTAAATGCCCCAATATTTTGGCTATATTCTCTGACCAAGTGACTATTCATTTAGCCTGTGTAAAGAACAGCTTTTATTGAAGAGCGTTTGGAATACCTATTTTAGGTTAGTCTATAGCGTAAGAGTTAGGGTACACCCCAGGGAGGTTCGAGTATCTTCAGCCATGGAGAGAACTGAACCTGGGTTTCCCACATCCTGGGTAATTGTGCAAACACGAGTAAACGGGTAAGAGGGACACAATTATTAATGGAAAAACCTGTTTTTAGCAGCTTAATTTCACTTTCTTCCATCACCTGCCCCTCTTATGGTATTCATATTATTGACTCAGTTAGGAAGTAAAGCAGACTGAACATTAGTGTTACCAGCAGTTGTTGCTTCCCTCTACAAACTGGTTGAGCACTTGTATGGCGAAAGGGAGCGCAGTAGTGTCGTTAGTATGAACACAGTTTCTCTGACTATATGCTAGTCTAGTCAGTGGACATATTAACAGCTTGTGACATATATAGATATCTTTACATATGTGATTTGATCACATAAGTGATCAATTGATCACATGTAAGTATGAATTATAATAAATGCAATTAGGTCAATTAAATCTTTTTTTGTTTTGACTTCCCTATCAAGACATTTTTTATTTTTTGTGTATTGCAGTAAGGGTCCAAGCCTCTCGCCTGGTATTTTTTGTCAATATTTCTTATTACTGTTGCTTTGGATCCTTTCCCCAGACTGTGCTCTACTTGTGTACCAGTGCAGATTTAGGAGTGCAATGGTACCATTAAGCTCCACAGATCAGCAATGGCCTCAGAGAAAAAGGCTGCCAAGCTGAATGCTTTGTCCTGCATTGCCTGAGTTCCATGTAAAACAGCCGTGCAATAAGGGCAGCTTTGCTACTTCTTCCACGCTTGTTAATCAACAAAGATTCATTCTCTGCTTACCTTTATGAATATAAATCCAACCTGTCCCAAAAGGCAATGCAGGAAGATTACCCATTCGCTGCTAGAAACGTGCATTGAATGAAAGGAGAGGCTTCTCCTCACATGGCAAAACTCTACCTGCTGCACCTAGATTTGCGTTTGAAAGAAAGTATTCCTTATTCTCATGAGTTTGTGTTCTGGTGCCGTACCTGAACTGAATGGTGTGGAATTCTTTCTTATCATTTCTCTTTGATGTGTTTGGGATCCAAATATATCACTGACACAATTTCAGTGGGGCTGAAGTTACAGCCAAGGGCCAAGTCAGTTCTTGCTATGTAAAAACAGAGCAAATAAAAAATCCCCCTACTTCTCCTCCTTCCCAAAAGCAAATGTAGAAGAAACTATTTTAGTGGAGTTAGTATTACTTCATGTGTATGTGCTTGTGGGTATTATAATTGTTTTATCTCTGACATGGAACACATCTTAAAATGGTTATCTATAATTTTGAAATGAACATATAAAAGAATTCCTGCATTCTTGAGGCTTTGCTTATGTTTAGATGCATGCATTGCTGTTTCCTATCTATGCTCATTCACTGGCAGATGGATACATATAAATTAGTCAATGTATTTTGTGTTAAAAAAGCTTTTCCTTATGTCTCAAAAAAAAATGGGCTTTAAAAATATTTTCCTCCTGTCATGTGAGAGATCTCTAATATGATTGTCCACATGCATGCAGCACTAAAGACTCTGGTTGCTTACTTACCCTGGAATCTTGCCTGTTATCATAGCTCCTCACTGGAAAGTACATACCCTGACTTCAGAGGGGCAAGAACACACATATGCCTAGAGTGGCATTGGAGAAGAATTTAGCCTTCTGTCAAGTGAGTAGGCAGGAAATGTGCAAATTCAAGCATGGTAGCAAAAATAAATAAAAGCTGAAAGGGGAAAAAGAACTCAGAAGTTGTCCAGAAAGAGGTCATACAAGGAATTAGGGGTGGCAGAGTATGGGAAGAGAGAAACCGAATCAGGAGACTTAGCTTGGAACAAGAGGTAAGGCAGTAATGACCATGTTCGCTTTTGTAAGGAGACTGGAAAAAGAACATTGGCAGTCCCTGGGCTGGACCTTATGTGAACCCTTCTGGAGGAAAACTACTGTAGCATATCTGCACTGAATAATTAATATTAATAATATGGTAATTACATATTCATACTTATTAATGAATTATTGAATATGGACATCCTTCAGATGAGTATATGCCCTTTAATCCAGGGTTAAATAATATATTCTACAAAATATCACTATAAAACTCCAAAATTCCTCCTTGAACATCACTTTATGTCTCTTTTTAATTTTAAATAAAGGTTGATATTTTATTTAGCATAGTTTAAAATAGTTCTACACGCACAGATGTCCATGGCCAAAAATTCTGTGCCACATTGATACTGTTTTTTTATGAGGGATGGAGTCAGATAATCACTGTACTTGAGTTTAAATGGCAATTGTGGAAACTATTACACCTAGTCTTCAGCCAGATTGTACTGGTTTAGTTTAAACAGAGTGACTTTATTTGTAGTTACTCTTATTTCGGATTTCAGTGGTTAATATACTTACTTTAAATCTGTTTCTAATTAACTTTGAACTAAATTTACACAATCAGATGTGGATAGCTGTGTGATAGCTCTGTCCCACACCAATCTAGTTTGCCATGTGGACATACTAAAACGTGATCGTGGTCAAACTAGCAAGTCCTGCACCAGGATTTTCACAGACTTCTCCTTTTGTTTTAAAACATCAGTGCAGAACTGCATCTTAAAATAATTTGTGCAACCTTTTATGTAAACAAAATTCTGCTCTGCTCTGTTTATGGTAAATCTGGAGTAATTCTGCTGATTGAAAAAGAGGACAGTTCCTCTTTTTTGAAAATTGGTTTCTGAGTTGGAAATCAAACATCAATGTGAAACAAAGTTTAAGTACATACCCACAGTATTGGCTGCGCTTCCTGTCCGTATGCAATCACATTCCTCACCTGCAAGAGCCATCATCTTTGAGGAGGCAGTGACTGTAACTCAGGATTTTTTATTACTACTACAGAGACAGCCATTCCTTGCTAAACAGTACTGAGTGATGTGTGGTGATTTTATGATCTTATGCAGGGATTAGGGAGTTGGAGCTAAACTCATTTTCCTTAGAGTCACATATTGGCCTCAAACCATGCTTCATGGACCATGCTGATAAAAAGCAAATGATTTTATTCAGTTCACATTAAATGCAAACTCCAGGCCCTGGAGATCTACAGAAATAATGTATTAACACTTATCTTCCAGAGCTGAATTCTTCTAGGAATAGCAATCCTTCAGCAAGCAGAGCAGAGAAAATGCTAAAGCTTTTAGGAGTCTGGCATTTTGTCCTGAAGTAGGCATTGTGCTGTGAATTAAATTTTAAATTTTGGGAGTGCGCTTTTAAGGGGACACTGTGCATTCTATTCCCAGGAGAATCACAGCAGTAATGTTTGTACACAGTAAAGTTAATTTTAATCTTCTCCAATATTACAGAAGAGAAAAGCAAAGGAGCTGAAGAAGCCAATATCAAGTCTATCATTTATCTGAGAGAATCCCTTTGGACTTCAGTGGTTATTTTTCCAGTGGGCAGAATGAGAAGAGGAAGGGAGGGGAAAAGGATCCAGTGACAGAATCTCCTTAAACAGACTTTCTAGCTTATTCATAATCATTATGGTTTCCTGTTATATTTGTACATAGTAGCAGCATAGTTGGTGTTGTGCTGATCTGGAGGGGGGAGTCATTTTCATCTTCCATGTGCTGCTAAGAACATCGTTTTTACTGCATTGTGAGTCAGCGTCACAAATACACCAGAAAACACTGGAAAATTAAAACTTAAATGATGACATTTACAATATGGAAACAGAGATAGATGGATGTATCACAGAAGAAGAGGGAGACAGAGGAACTTTCTAATGCTGAATCATGGCAAAGAAAGCATATTATGGATCTTAGCAATGAAATAGAGCACATTTTTCTCCAGAGCTAAATAATCATAAACATCTCCAGTATTTCTTTAGTCATTGAGTATCGTGATTTCACAGGAAGATTAATAATCTACTTGCAGTGGAACAACAATAGTCTATGTTTATAGTATCAAGAAAACTTTATCATCATGTGCTGTTCCCTTTTCCCAGGTGCAGAAAGAGCTTTGATTTCAATGCTTGTCACCATCACAAGTTAAGGGAAAGCTTCATTGAAATTTTGTGCACTATTATTCCTCTAACTGATCAAAGTAGGAATGAAATGAAAACATAAACTAATGCTCACCACCAATTTATGTAACTGGTCTGCTTGCTGCTTGTGGAAAGAGACTGGTTCATCTAGGATTCCAGAAAGGATGAGATTTACCAATTGATACTAATATAACCAAAAGAAATTGTCCAGAATACTTTTGTATAGTTTGCAAGATTTTTAATGTTATCTTTGCAATTAAGTGGTCTGCTGGCATAGCAGTGTTTGCAGCTACACCTGGTGTTCTGTGTTTATTTAGTAAAAAGGATTGGATGGATCCTACTGGGTCTGTGTGATTCCTTCATAAATAGGCACAGATAACTGGGAGATGTAGGTACTGTAGCTCTCACATCAGCATTCTCTAATACAGCAGGCACCCTCCCTGCAGTGGGAATTGCAGCATTCTGCCCAATCCACACAGCGCCTTCATTTGCTTGCTTATCTTTCCTGTTTGAAAACCAAAGTGAGAATGAGTTAGGGGCTGATTTCACTAAAACTGGGGAAATGTTAACCACAACAACAGGAGCAAAGCCATTCTCCAAATTACAAAAAAGAAAGAACATGTCAGGCAATGCTGGGTAATGGTAGTGCTGGGATCACCAGAGATATGAACAGTCCTATGTTTTGTTTGGTTTTGTTTTTTTGATTATTGGCATTCTAGGGACAGCTCATTCTCTTTTGTTGAGCTCCCCCCTTCTGAAAATATCACAGTACATACTAAATGAGCTTTACAAAATGGAAGAATTGTTTCTTCTTCAAGAGCAGTCTTATTTTGATATGTGTTTATCATCAAAAATGTTGGTTGTCTTGTCCTAAATGTCCATTAATTTTTTTGTTGAGTTGAAGTTATAACCTTTTATACCATAGCTATGTTTTGATCTGCCAATCTAGATAAAGACCTCCTGACTATCTATCCTTAAATAAGATTCATTTCTATTGAGAAATCTTTTCTGCAGAGGTAGTTGTTAGGTAGCGCTCATCTCTTTGCTTTGCAAGATGTTCCAGACAGTCCCGTATTTATATTCCCTGGCAGCAATATGCTGTGTCCACACTTCTTGCTGGCTCTGCTCTTCTAGAATGTGCCCAGTTCTTCTATTTTTTTCTTAATTTAGTTCCCAAAACTGGAAACACAATCTTTATTTCTCAGCATTTCCAAAAAGAGTGGAATAAATTACAAGCATCTTACATATGATTCTTGTAACAGTGCCTCCCAGAATGAGATTTGCTTTTTTTTTTTAAATCAGCATCATGTTATTGATTCACTAGAAGCTGTAAATGTTTCTCTGCTGAACTGCTGCCTTGCCAGATGGTCCCGTTTTGTGCTGTGGATTTCTTTGGTTCTTCCTAAGTGTACAGCATTTTGCACTTACTTTATTGAATTTAACTTTGTTGAACAGTTTCAGATTCTCTACAATCTGTCAAGATCATTTTGAATTCTCTACTTCTCCTCTGAAATGCTCACACCTGCCTTAAACTAGGTATCTCAGGCAGATTTTATAATTATTCTGTACTCCATTATTCAAGCTGACAGAGAAAATATTTTTAAAACCTGGATTTAGGGCACCTCCTCCAGAGAATCCCACTTGAAATATTTTCACTGTTTGACAGAGGAACAACTTCTCGACAAGTGAGGACATGTACCAGTACTTTTAAAGCATTTGTCTCAATACAACAGTGTTTCAAAGTCAAGCAAGGTTTAGTCCCTAGATAGTTTGGGATTGCTTCACTTTGTGAATCATGCCACAGATGTACCATGCAGCAACAGGTACATCATTGAAACTCCCCCAAATGGTAAAGGCTTTATTGACTTCCTTCATCTAGGTACCATATTTTTAACTGTTTGTATAAATCATAGCACTGTACAATCACTAGTCATTTTGAGATTGTGGAAAACCATTAATCTCAGCAAAAGTTCTACATTAAATAGAAACTCTCAGGGAACACAACAGAGAAATAGTCTTTACTGGACTTAGCAAGACTTATGCCTTCATTGTTTATGCTATTCTTAATTTACATAATGTTCTGATTCCCTATGATAGACGGACTAGTCTTCAGCTGAACTATCAGACATTTATTTAGAATGGCCAAATATATTATTTCCTGTTTTAGATATGGAAAATTCTGTATTTCACAAAATAATGCAGGAGAAAGGGAAGAGCAAGGAAGAACCACAAGCTGCCTGCAGTTCAGTAATGGTGTGGGCGTGATGTGTATGTGCGGGCAGGTTTTCCTATGCTCCTTTTTCCTCAATACCCTCCTGCCTGTGCTTCCCAAAGCCAGCTTCCCTGAGCAGTCCTTTGTCTCCTGATTTTCCCCTGTTGCCTGTTTCTTCTACCCTGATAGAGTCTTCCTCCTTCCCCCTACCTTTTTTTTCCCTGTACTTTACCTAAAGGTGTGCACTATGCAAGGATATTCTTTCAAATGCTTTTTTTGTCAGAGAGAGGTGAGTTATCCAAGGTATTTGTTGTATAGGTGAAAATACACAGGTGAGTCAGTTTCTGTGGTTGTAGTTTCCAGTTTCACAACGACAGGCCTGGGCGTTCACTGTCTGTATCAGTGTATGCAGTGGGTAGGGTACTTCTCCAAGACGTGGGAGATCTCGGTTCAGACTCTTGCTCTGCTAGATTTGAATCTTGCATTTCCATATACTGAATTAAACATATAAGCTTTGTTAAGGTGGAAAACTTTCTCTGATTTGAGGGTGACCTACTGAAACTTAAGTATGACATAGAGCCACAGAACTTGCATCTCATTATTTGGAGACTTTCACAGAAAGAGATTTTATAGGCAGAAGATCATTAAGGTTTCTCATATGTTGTTGTAATGTTACTACTGGATTCTGGGTGAGCCTAGCGATGATGATTTCAATTGCTCACTTGGCTTCCTTGTTAGGGATTTGAATTTCTCGACAGTTCCTGTGACAGTATGGCTTCACTGCTGATGGTTTGACTTAGCGCTGCACTGGGATCATACATGAATGCCTTGCAAACTGTCTGTGGTTCAAGAGCTGCCAGCTGGCCAGCCTGAACCTTTGGGCTGTTTTAAGGTGCATTTGGCTGCTTTACTTTTTTCCTTTTTGAAGTTTCAAGGAAAGTTAAATCTCAGATTTCTGCAAGATAGAAAAACACTTCCTATGCTATCCTGTATTGGAACCAAGGGTTCATTTCTCTTTGTGAATGCTTAATCAGTCTGTCATAGAACTTTTCTGAGCAGTGAATTCTCACATTTGAGTGTGTGGCTTTTTCACTAGTCCTATGCTCATGCTTCCCCTCTGACCCCCTGAGGCACTGCTGCTGCTTAGAACAGGGTCAGCACTTCTGACTTCAATCTAGTTCACAGTGTGTTCGCATACTGGGGTGGAGGTAGTTTTTCCTTAGCATAGTGCAGTCTCTATTGACCAGTAGCACGTTTTGATCAATGTTAACTCGGATAAAGAGAAAGCAGCGTGGCATGGCAGAATCAGTATCCTTCTTTTGTTTCACACCTCCAGTTTGGTTCTCCCAGCAGCACGAAGCACAGACTTGCACTACATGTACTGCAGCTGATCTCCCTTTGGAAGGATTGCTGTATCAGTGAGTAGACCCATCTGTTTCTTTAGTTTATTTCCAGACTGGCACTTCCACCAGAGCTTAGCAGTTCTAACATCATACGCTCAAGGCTGAAGCCTGAATTCTCTTGGGACATAGGAAGTTTTACTCACAGTCTTAGAAACAGCTATTTAGACAGAATCTTGAGCTGCCTAAAACACATTGTAGATATCATGACTGTTGGGTGGAGATTAAGAAAATCTCAAAAGTGAATCCTAAAGACTCTGAATACCAAGAATAAAAGAATATAAAATTGATCAATAGATCTAAAAAGCCATTCTAGAGTTCTCTTGTCCTTTTTCCCCCCAAAAGCCATTAGCTCATGATTTCTGAATGCCTGAGGTTCAGACAGCTGCTGTGTAAGAGCTATACATCATTCTCTTATTTCTGAAGTGCTTAACTAAAAGGACAGATTTTTGCTGCACAATAAGCTAAATAGATATAAAAATATTTACATATGCAACAGAATATCTGAATTAATTTTGTACAAAAAAGGCCAAAAATGGTTATTTGTTCACAATAATTGTATGTTGCATTTGATTTCCTAGACTCTGGGTAAGGTTCATAGTCAGAAGAGGTTTGGTATAAACTAGAAGACAGTAATGGAACATACTGTTTCGCTGCCTTGGCTTCTGTCCCAAGCAGTGAAGCCATATTGGTTTGTTTTATATGTGAAGAAGCTCTGTAGAGACCTGTTACAGAAAGAAATTACTTGAATCTTTTCTCCAGAGGTTTGGGGATTCATGTTTTTCAAAGTAATCGTACTACAGTGGTGGCTATAAATCCAAGGAGAAAACTCTCTCAGTGAAGAAGGAATTGATGACAATACAGTGCTGAGGGCCAGATGGATACTGAGTCTCAGAGATTTTGCTAGAAAGTCACACTGGAAAGGTTTCATACAGACAGCAGCTGAGATGCAGCTGTGCAATCCGTTCTGCCGAAGAGTACACACAATATTTAGATATCTCAGTGCAAAACTAACTCCTGGATCACCACTGTTCCACATGGATCAGAAATAATTACTGCATATTATTAACCGGATGGTGACATTTTGCAGGGCCTGTTTGGAAGAAAAGACGAGTATTGCTTTTAAAACACAGTATCTCACTCAGCAACAGATTCCTGTTTATAACATGTGCTTTGGGGGTCAGAACCTACCCATCTTTGAAGAGAAGATGAGACATTTAAGTATCATTTTGTACTCTAAATAACAGAAGGAAACAAACCTTACAAGGTGACAGAAACCATCTTAAGTATGGGTCGCTTGGTGGCCGCTTTTTTTGGAAACCAAGTAACAAATAGACTTTAGTATTTCAGTTAACTTTAATGGCCTCAGGATTTGATGCACAGTCTTTATTGCAATGACCAGATATTTGAAATAGGCAGAAATATATCCACAAAGGAAATGCTGGATTGCTGCGGTACACATCTGATTGAAATCATTGTTAGTGGAACACCACCAGATACTGTGTCTGAAGCTCTCTGCGTTTTTTTATACTTGAATCTCTCTGGGTCCAGTGAATGTCTTTGGTTCCAGCCTCTCTGGTATACCTCATCAATCAAGAACATCTGATTCTACTTCTTGGAAACAGGACTTCTAGGTTGAAAAGTCCTGTTGACTCTTGAAACATTAAGCTTGAGTGTTGAATTTATGGCCTGTATCTTCAGAGACGTAGGCAGCCCTCACCTGCTCAACTCTCTGTGTTGGCCCTGAACCCAGGCAGCCAAACTGCCAAGAGTGGGAGGATGCACTCAGGGTGCTGACGCTTATCTTTCTTTCCCTGATTGTGTCTCAGAGCAATCTCTAATCCTTTGGCTTTGGAGACCCAGCTTTAACACACAGTTACTTTTATCTCTATTGAATGTTTTCTTGTTTTCTGCTGCCTGATCTCTATTGTGAGTCAAGAGAAAACTAGATTCCCATATATGTAACCATCACCTCATTTTAAAGTGCTCTTATTTGAAGGAGAGAGATGAATAAAGTGTGGCTCTTCTGTACTTCTGATGGGGAAAAGAGCTGTGGTGACAAACCTCTGTTAGCAAATCATAGATTTCACATTTTGCATATGCTTTTCATGATTTTTTTGCTGATTAGAAAATTAAAATAATTCATAATACCAGTCAGAATTACTGCACAGTACATAGACAGACTCTTCAGATTATTGCCAATGTAATACTTCAGTTGCTTAGTGCCGCCCAGTAAAAGAACTTATTTTATAAAGAAGTTGAACTTTCATTGCCCAGTCTGAAATTTTCCATTCTTTGTGTCTGAAATTAATGAGCAGCAGTACCACATGGCCTTACAGGTTTGAGCTTTACTGATTGTTAAGAATTCTGAGTTGTTTTTCTAGACCTACTATTTTTCCATTTTCTACATCTATTTCCATATTTATAAAAGAAAAGATATTGATACTTTGAAAATTAAGCTTGACTGGGTAGGGAGAAGGAGAAGAAAGTCTTTCTGGGTTTTGGTTAGTTTATTTGCTGTTTTAAAAATCTGTAAACAGCAAACTAATTAAGTCTGTTTTCAAATTTGAATCCTTTAACTTCTTTTATAATTCTAGAATTTCCTGCAAGTTAATATTATTTTGACCTGTTGAAAGAATATCAAAATACTGAAATATTGAAATATGTTTGAAATATTTCAATTAAAAACCCCATACATTTAGTATTCCTTTTTTATTGATATTTGGAAGCCATTTCTAGTGAACTTCCTAATGGAAAAGTTGTGGAATAAATTTGAATACGTCTTAAATTTTGACTAAATACCACTTCCTTTGCCAATGAAACTTTCAATAGAATGAAGATTCTCTGTGAATATAGACTCTTTTCCCAAGGGAAGATTCCACAGTATATATTTACATAGTAGATTAATTCCTCCCTAAGATCTATGCTGATACTTTGCCAGAGAAGCTGAAAAAGGAACAAGAGCTCCTGTGATCCAAGGATGCCAGCTGGGTATGTGCCCAGAGCTGGGCTCTCTCAGACCCAGGCTGGTTTGCCATAGCTCAAAAGTTGAAGAAAAAGATCATCATTAGTAAATACTGATTGAAGACTACTCTGGGATGAGAATCTAAGACCTTGTATTTGAGAATAAGAAACTTTTGTTTTATTGAAAAGTGGCTCAGACATTTTGACTTCTATCTTATTCTGCAAAAACTCAGGAGAAACTTTTAGCATTTTCTACAAGGATAATTTTATATTTTTGTCAAGAAAAGCTTACAAGCTCCTTTTATTATGCATTACGCAGTCAAAAAGTTGACATTATAAAATCAAATTCCTTTCATGCCTTGAGCTAATTACTGTGCCCTTTTCACTTTAAGTATTGGCATGTCATGAAATTCCTTAACTAAGTATTCTGAAAGGCATAAAATACCATGACCAACCCAAACAAGCTGTGAAATGACTAATAGCTGCAGCTTTAATCATCTGACCTGTGTTTTGAAGGAACAAGACCTCATGTGCCTCATTTCTGCAACATGTCTCTGGAAATTTATGGGACATCATGCATACCCAGTTAGTAATTAAATACTTTAAATTATATCATTTGAATACTAACTTGTCTTCCTGCCTGGGAGATTCCTATGGTGAGGTAGCTGGTACCTTTCTAAAATAAATATTGAAAATTGAGGTGTTTAACTAGCTTAAAAAATAGCAGCTGCAAAGCTGTTAAATGTGAAACATTTATATGGATAAATCCAACACTGAGACAACAGTATGAATTCTTCGTAAGTCCGGGAAAGGAAGAGTTTTTTATGTAATAAAGTTGGGCTAGCAAAATCTCACCTTCCAGTTCTTCCCTAAGCTAATTAGAAAGAAGCCGTATGGTGTTCAGGCTTCTACTGCACACAGAAGTTCATTTCCAAACTTTTATATAATGTTTTAAAATTCTTCTCCTAAGGAAACTGAAAGCAAATTGAAGCAATAGCTGCTTTTTGTAGACCTGTCTGACAGTGGAAAACCCACAAACAACGAATCTGATGCTTCTTTGTTACCTGAGCAGAAGAGGTTCTCCTCATTAGCCTCAGTGCTGTCTAATCGTAGACACTTGATTTTCTTGTTGCCTACCTCTTTCTGAATATAAGGTGTATGTTCTGCTCTCACATCACTTGCTTACTGCGCTTACAGTTTGAAGATTGTAAGTGATGTCAAAGATCTTTTCCTGTTAATTGCAAAGGGTTTGGCATAAAACTGAAATTTAAGATGCTGTTCATCAGAGACATGAATTTGCATGATTTTAAGTACTTTTTTTCCTTCCAAATAGGAAGCCAGCATATGTGTTCTGTGTGTGACTCAGAAAAGAAAATGATAGACTTAGGTGAGAGTGGTTTGGGGGTTTGGCAGAGGAAGAAGGATATACACTAGAACTGCAGTACACTGACTTGGATTAATTTGGGGAGTTCTACTGAGAAGCCCAGGGCTAGGGAGTATACTGCATTGAACCACAAACCAGCAGCAGGTTAATATCTCCCTTCTCAGAAATAGTGGGCAACCTTCTTTTCCCTCCCACTCTTAACAAAGCAGGGCAGCTAGAAACAGCAAAATTGTGTCATGCCCTTCCGAAGTAGAGGTGTCCAAAAATATTGAAATCAAAGTTAATGGATGTTTTCTGTGAAGGTAGGACTTAAAGTGTAGATGTAGGAATTGTATAATCCATTATGAGAACCAATATTAAAACTAACCTTTCTGAAAATGCTTTTTAGATGTAAATTGCCAGTTTGATCCAAGCATGATATTCACAACAAATCTCTTATTATTTTGGCTGTGATTCAAAGGTGGGTATATAACCTGGAGGTAGCAAAGTTAGGCTTTTTGGGACAATATAAATAAGTAAATAAATAAAAATCACATTTGGTGCTTTAGGGTAAATGTTTTTATTATGGGCCAAATTTCCATTATAGTGCAGTGAAATATGTGCTTCTGAACTTCCAGAAAATTCATATATCCACACTTACTTATTTTTTTCAGCCTTTATATACAGTAAAGGTCAATAAAATATGCTAAAACTGGTATCAGTGGAGAGTTCTGATCAGATAGTCTTTATACTTTGTCTGCACAGATGTACATGTCTCCATATTGTGCAGCAGTTGGAAACCAGGGTTAATGAGCTCTGTACTTAAACAAATACTCGCTGACTGCATCTCACACCATCTGGGAAAGTGAGCCACAAGGAGTCACACACACAGAACTGTTGAAAAAGGACCGAACCGAGGTCTCCTCACTCTGTTCTGAATTTGAATTGCCAGGAGGCGCTCCATCTCTTATCTGTTGTGTTTCGTTACTTGACAGAAAGCCATTATTTATTAGTTCAGCTTTTTTAAGCTTTTCTACTACCAGCATTTGTGTAAGGAACTCTTTTTTTTCCTGGTGATACTTGTTTTAGTTGGATATTCAACGTGAGATATCTTCCTTCTCAACATATGCAACAGGGCAGAACAGAATTTTAAAGGGTGTGTGTTAGGATGCTGCTAAATTTGGGCTATCAGCTAAAAGGAATTATTTTCCTCTGATGTTTTCATTTGTAATTGGCACAGTATATGGCCTTTTTTTATCACTTCAGAGTTAAGGTCTTTTATTGATCATCTCTGGGTTTTGATAATTAAGCCAATAATAGCCAAGCTGGACATCCAACTTGCAGGTATCTAGTTTGGTGGAGGAAGTTACTTTCCCTTAGTCCTTTGATTTTCTGATTTAGTGTAATCTCTGACAATTCTATTAATAGAGATATTCTCTAGTGATACAGATATATTTAGAGATATTTTCTTCAGTGTGCTCCAGGCACAATCAGATGGATCCTTTTAAAAAGTTTAAAAAGTTTAAACAGGAGGTTTATGTTAATGTACCTGATTTTTGCCTGATGTGATTCAAGAAGTGCTTGCACACTCTTGTCAAAGGATCTGGGAGCAAAAGGGGGCTTTTGCCCGTTTTTGAGAGGGTACAGAAGGTGAGGCTTAGAATTACTTTCTATTGAGTGCCAGTGAACACTTAGAGATGATAGTTTCAACTGACACACTTTGCAGAGTGAATGTCTGTCTGCGGACTGCCACAAAGTGGCTTGTCTATCAGAAGCAATTCAGAAATAACCCACCAAAGACATACAAGTGGAGCTGTATGAAAAGGCCGTGCTCAGTGATCTGGAAGAGAATGCCTGCCTGCAGCTCGGCAAAGTTGTACTACTCCTTCTGTATTAACTCTTCCTGCTTGTTTCCCACATGCAAACTGTTTTCCTGCATTACATATGTGCAAGATTTAATTAAGTTAATATTTCTACTCCACTGTAAAGATCTAAAACCTTGCAGAAGCATGACATTCCTATAAATGATAGCTTTTTTGTTCAAGGTTTATGTGTGGGAGGGGCAATGAAAGGTAAACCACAAAGCAGTGAAATTTGAAGGTCTAAAAAGCATAGTAAACTGGTGGGTCTCCAAATGCAGCCCTTGATGAGTCACCATGTGAAAAACTTTCTTCCATTCTTGTGTGAAAATACAAAGAAATACACCCCAAGAATACAATGAACTTTAAAAGCTGCAGGCAAAAGCTTGGTGGCGAACTACTCAGAGTAACTAGCTAATACTGTTTTCTAAATTTGTTGCTTCATGATTTTTATCACTCTCTCTTCTCTGTCATATGACAGGTTTTATTATTTTAATTATATGATAAGAACAGAAAAAAATCTGAGGTGGAAAAGTAGTAAAGGGAGGGGCTCCAAGGGTCTGAATTATTTATTTCTTTTTGCATGTCTAACTTTGGTGCGCTGTCTTATAAAGCAAAGAAACTTGCAAGATAAGGGGATTATTTCTGTTATTTGAATGTCACAAAAGTAATTTTGCATAATTTTCGCTTCATAATTTGATTGTTTTCTTTAGTAAGAAAGAAAATAATAAACACCTGAAATACTAAATACTGCAAAACACTTTATCAGTGTCATTCATTTAGGGGCTCACATAGAACAGCAGGATGTCTGCTGTGGTTTTTGGTGCTGTGTTGATCTGAGAAGTACTTAGTTAAAGACAAAAGAATATGATTTATTTAAATATACTCATGCTTTTAATGAAAGGGCTTGGAGCTCATATAAATATGAGCTTCATATATTCATATAAGAATACATATTCCAGTAAATTCATATATATTCATATAAATGAATATGCAGTTATACACAGGTGTTGCACATATACTTTCTTTTCCACTTCAAACATCTGTGCAATGGCAGTTATTTTGGAATACAAGGCAAAGTTATGAAAAATCCTATCTTCAGTTAGAATTTTGGTGAAGCCTAAGGTGAACTTTAGTTATCAGAATCTGAATCTGCCACCACGGACTTCGAAGAATAACACTGTATTGATAATCACACAGACCTGTAAAATGATAAGCTATTAAATGCACAAGCTAGCTACTTTCCAAGGTTCTTAATACTCTCCCCTAATATAGTATATGCAGTGAACATTTATTTTAAAGCAAACTGCTAATGCTGTACCAGGCCACAGCAGAACGGCATGGTGTTTGACCTGCATGTCTTTAAAACGGGATTTCTGTTTGCTTACACTGATGAGGACTTTGTGTGGCAGAGAATGATCACCTCTAAGAGAAGACATTTTGCAGAAGGAACTGCTTCTCCTTATTTCTAAGTTTGCAATCACAGCCAAAAAAGGGGTAGAGTGTGAGGAGACTACTTCATATTGAAGGCTAATGATTTCACAAGTAGGAATGATAAGTAAGATGCCGAAATATTAAGCCTGCAGGTTAAAGGTTGTGTGGTCGTGGTAAATGTGGTGTATTTTTCAAAATCTGATTTTGTTAAAATCACTAAAATTCTTGTAGGCTAGCTCCATTTCCTATTTCCTCCTTTTCCAGAAAGTAACATGTGAGAGTGATACTCTTCGATACTCAGAAATTAACAAGGAATATGGGAAATTTTTGCGATTGGTAAAATCGGGCTTACCATGCTCAGGCCTCGAACGAACATGACAACAGTGCTGTTTGAAACTTTTGCTCTCCTTTGCCAGTGCTAGAGTGGAAATGTATTTAATGAGATGAACAAGTAAGTCTGACAGTTGAAGTGCAGTCTGTTTTCCTTTTTCGTTAACTGGAAATGAATACATGTTGGGGGAAGTGGAAAATAAAGTTATAAGAATGTAAATGTAAAATAGTTGCAGTGATGCAGCTTTGTTGTCAGCTCTCGGGAGGTATTTGTTTGAGGTGGCTCCACAAAAGCGCAACAAATGTACAGCAGTTGTTGGCACACTGTAATCTCTTACTGACGCTTCGGGATTCGAGGAAGCCACACGTCACCCGGTGGTCTTTAATAGCCTACGTCTGGGTTTCTTCTCATCCCCTTGCAAGATCAGCTTAGTCCAAACATTAAATTTGAGTATCAAGAGATAGAAGCCCTGAGCTTTAAGCTATGACTTGGCACTCACTGCTCTTTTCTTCTGGTGACACTGATCACTGATGGAAATGAATTCAACCAGGTCTGCTCTGGTCGTTGTGGTAAAGAATTCTCCCTCTTTCTGCCCTGCAATAATGTTTTCTTCTCCCCAGTGACAAATTCTGTGTAGAATGCTCTCATCACGAGTGCAAAAAGAAAACAGATGTGTTTACATCGTCTCCATGGAGACGCACAGACACAGGCTAAATTCACCCTAGCATCAGGGAGAAGATTCCCCATCCTTTGTCGTCCAGAGATGGAGACTTGTAGGGAGAATATTTGAAAGCAAACCAGACAGAATTCTCTAGAGACGGTTTTTCCCCTCGTCTTTTCAGCAAAGGTTTCTTTGTGTGATCCTTCAGCAAAGATTCCCAAATGGTGCAACAGATGTGTGTAGTTTCACTAGGAATTCAGTCAGAGTTTAAAAGATCCTAACTTTTATTAACTTTTTAAGCAATAGTGAACAGGTAATTCGCTACAAATACTTCATTCATCAGCTCAGAGATACTAATTGTTTCAGTTTATTCAGTGAGCACGTTATTAGTTGGGAATATTCAAGAGGTGCTATCGAACCATTTGACAATTCCTTCTGTTCTTTGTCAGGAGAATCACTGAATAGGTTTCCATAGACAGTAATTAGAAAGTATTTTTCATTTTTTTAAAATTCCTTTGCACTTGTCTATGTTCATGAGTCTACAATTCACCACTGTGTTTCTCAGAGCAACGGTATTTTGGCCATGCCATGCATATAACAGAATTCAGTGTGAATGTTTCGAAGCTGGTAGTGACTACGGAAGGGAGAAGACGCTTCCCTTTTTCTGCTCTTTCTCTAAGAACCGTTGCAGTTGTAATCCTTGCCCTCATCTAACAAATATGCTCTTCAATTTCTGCTGAAAGGGCCCAGCTCCTTACAGTTGCACTGGAGACCATGATCTGTTTACAAGTTACTCAGAACTAAATATATCCTTATAAAGTGAAGAAATTTTTAAAATAAATCATTTGGAACAAAGGAACAAAGTGTGAGCATGCATAGATACGCATACTAAGCTTTTTCGGTTGGCACACAAGTTTTTCCAGCTCATGCATTTTTATTCAAGTTATTATTCAGGAAAATGTTCCTCAAACTAAAGCTAGTTTCAAAAATCTTCATCTAACAGATGAAGAATTAGCTTTGTTGTGTTGGCATTTTAGGCTATTAAATTTAAAAATGAAACAATACACAGGCATCTTGAAATTTATTTTTTCTTGTTTTAAAAACTCAATCATTCAATTAAACAGCAAAAATAACACTGTCTGACTTAGATGACCAATCCTGTAATGAAAGTAAATGGCAGAAAACCGCACAGACAATGGAGGAAGAATCCAGAAGTAGGTATGAGTTCAACAAAAACTACGTATTTCAAAGAACTCTGTACAGAAAATGATGCACAGGAATAATTTTTAAAAGAAAAGAGAACGGCATACTCAGGTTGTTAAATACAAATAATTCCTCTAAATCTTATCATAAAACTTTAGTTTAGCTTTAGTTATGACATTTCAGTGCTAAATGAATACTTCAGGCATGTGAATACCCCATTCAACAAGAAGCTGCTGTTTGTATATGTAAAGTTGTTCTTGTGCATAAATATTTCCAAAATGAAGGCTTTAAACACCAAATACGTTAAGCCTTCTCTTTGAAGAATATTCAGAAATGAATAATCATAAGAGATGACTAAAAGTGGAATAACAAAGCTTCTTCAAAAACTTGCTATCATCTGTTTTCCATAAAATAGTTTTTCTCACTAATCAATGTTAACAACCTTCTAATTATACTTTTGACTTTTTTTGTTGACAATAACCAAATATTTCCCTAAATATGGTTTTGCATTTTCAATGTGGTTTCTCCCAGGAATTTTAATTTAAATATTACATGTTCCAATCATCTCTGTGAACTAGAAAACTGTAATTGGATTTCCTTTCCTATGGTAGATGATATCCTGGGCTTCTTGTGAACAGATACAACATAGTAAATATAATCTAGACTAAACCCAGGACCATAGAAGGGAATGAGACCACATGGTATATGAGATTGTTTTTCTTTTTTCTTTTTCTTCCCCCTTGAAATAATGTATTTTGAAGTGGAGTTTTATAACATTTTTTCATCCTTACCTTTTTGTTGATGATAGGAAATCACTGTTTATCTGCTCTGTGCTACAATTTACTTGATTTAAAATAGTAATTTATGTTGAAAATCAAACCAAAGGTTAATATTGAAATAGGTATTTTTAATCTCACTGGTAGACGAAAGAAAATCTTACTGGAGTTGATTCTGAAAGAAATCCTGGCATTTTTATGCCTGGTAAAAATGGTAATCTTGTGTGGGTGGTATGATTTCTTCTGTCAGTTCCTATCAGGTCTATAAAGACATCGAAAAGGTGAAACTCCAAGAAAATCTCTAAACAAAAATAAAACCTACCCATGGCTTCTTTACCTACAGTGCTTAGAGGCCCTGTCTGCCTTTACTGTCGACAACCTCCTTTCTCCTGTCCCCCTCCAAACTTCAAAAATCTTTTAATGCTATTGCAAGCTTACTTTGCTGCATTTTGGATTTCATAGTTGTGCCTCAAGGGTTGAAGCCTTGGTGGATCTGTTGCTTCTGCTCAAGGATTGAAGCCTTAGTGGATCTGTTGCCTAAGCTTAGATGTCTCACAAGCTGGTAGAAACTACTCAAGATAGTTTCACTGTCAAGGTGGTTCTCCATACCTGAGAGGCAAATGAACACAAGTCTATAATGTACCAGGGTAAACACATACCTATTGGAATCTGGATCTGCAGCCGAGAGCTTCAGGGGTGGCTGCATTTATGTCTAGTGTAGAAGAAAACGCAAAACTTTATTCTGTATACTCTATACTGTAAAATATAGAGTATACAGAGTTGCCATATTGAGTTGAATTTCTGCAAACATTGTGTGTGTTACATCAGAAGATTTAAATGAAAGCTTTAGACAGTTGCTATGTTCACTGGGTCTATACTGAGCTGCCAGTGAGGCTGTCCTAATCATTTTTCATTCTTTCAGATTTACACCTTGAAGTTTGTTTGTATGAAAACCAGTGGCAGATTTATTAAATGCCCCATTCAAGATGCATTTCATCCTCTTTCTGTTATTCTAGTCACACGTTACCCACATCTTCCTTTATAATACCCTAGTCCTCTTATTAATGAGGCCTTCCAACTTCTTGTCATCTGCAGATCCCATTGTTTCATTCCTATCTCTTCTGCTGTGAATGTTAATGAAAACATGAAATAAGACCAGTCCTAAATTGGAGCTCCAGTGAACATAAATCAAACATTTTAGGCAGCTCCTCACCTACCTAATTAATCTCCCATCTTTGCTAACTTTAGTAATAATAATTTCTAATATGACATTTTATCAAATGCTCTCTTAAAGTTTTGCTAGATTAAGTCTGCTGTGTTCCTTAGAACATCAGTCACCATAGCAAAAAATACATTGTATTTATCTGGCATGATGTTGGTAAATCTATGCTATATTTTATCTTATTCCCATAATCCCTGTGTCCTTAATTACCTTTTTCATTTAATTACCTTTTTCATTCAATCTTTTTTCTAAAGGTCAGTCCAGCTTTTTGGTTTGGGGAATTCTTGAACTTTTTCATAATGGGAGCCATTCTTAATGCAGTGCCTTGTAGACAACACATTCCCCTTTGTTGTTAACAGCCTTTGTGGAGGGTTATAGTTTTGTTTTTGAATAAGTCAGACCTCTGAAGCAAGGAAGTAATTTTTGTAAGTTTGTTTGTCCTCCACTTATTTCACTTTATTCTCCCTGATGATTGCCAGTTGCCTGTCTTGTTTCTTTCTCCACTTGAACACTGTTGCTTCTTATTTATGACTGGCAGCTTCAGGCCTCAAGTTGGTGCTTAGTGGATTTAATTTTATTTTTTGCTTAATATCTAGGAGAAGTTTCCAGCTGGCTCATTTCCTCATCTTATTATATTGCAAGATCTAAACTGGTGCCTCTACTTTCTTTCCATTGATTTGTGGGGAAGTGAGGAGAGCAAGGCAGCTCCTGGTAGACCGTTCCTTGGGAACTGCTGTTGCAGAAGTTTCTTAGGCTTACACAGAGCAAGGAGATAACAAGAACAAGAGAGAATCCTGACCCAGCACCATTCTCATGATCCGCAGACTAAGTATTTGGAGCTGTGTCCTGTATTGTACTCAAGGGCGGTAACTGATCCAGGGAACAGATCAGTATAGCTTATATTGATGGTTCACTTTAAAACAGATGTCCTGAACCATAAGCCTTCTTGCTGTGCTAAGCTCACACATTCTGTCTTCACACTGAAAACCTGATAGAGATTTCAGGTGACTAAAATGACATTGGCATCCTGAGAGCTGTTCTAGTGAATTTGACACTGGCCTCAGTGAGAGTGCTGCTGGGCAGAGAGATGAAAACAAAGTTTCAAAACGAAGAGTCAGACCAAATCCAGAATCTTGCATGATTTATTCTCCTGTGAAAGTTTTTTTATTTCTTTTATTTTTTGCTCACACTGCCTAACATATATAAAGACTATTGTTTAGGAGAGTCTAGTGATCTTGGGTTCCAGTGCAATGCAAATACACTTTCTAGTAGGAACGACATACTTTAACCTTTGTGATTTCAGCTTTTGTTTTTGAGTGTCTAGAGTGACCAGGTGTGCACAAGGATTCATTACAGCTTTAGAAATACAAGTTACAGATATGAAGCAGTAAAGAGATATGTTGCCAAAAAAACAGAGGGATAGTGACAGAATGTTAATGGAGCTGTATCCTAAGGCAATGCAGAAATATTTGGAATTCACTGGTGTGCCAAGGCAGCCATGTCATTGCAATGTATTGACTTGTGCTCACATTTGTCGGTCTCTGCTGGATGGAGGGTATCAGCCTGTGCGTGTTTGTCTAAGTGCTCTCTGCTGACCGAGATAATTGGGATTTCATTGAGCCAAAATGTCTTTCATGTTACATTTTCTGCCGCATGGTACAGTTAACTGCTAGCCATCTTGTGTGCATATATACTGTAGCAGATTGTTACCCCTTTGAGACGAAATGATTAAATGACAGCCACAGGGTAACAATCAAAGTTAGAAGCAATGTGTGTCTGTCCAAGGATGTGTGGTGGTCACATTCAAACTCTTATTCTAGGTCTCTTGTTTAGACAAGCAAGAGATCTGGGACCTGCTGTGAACGTTCAGGTTTGGACGGGTACGCTTGTCCTTGAGGGAGTGTGTAAATGTTCACCTTGCAGGTGTCAGCCTAGCATGTCAGGCTGAGAGTTAAATCTAAATTATGTTTGACAAAATTGACTAGATTTTAAATAGTGTTGGGATCAGAAGGCTGTAATATGTTGAAGGGAACCGATATGAAAGCGGGACTTTTTCTTATGTGACGCCTGGGACAGAACAGAGATTAGACAAATCCATCAAAATCATTGAATTCCCTAGTTCTGCCAAATGCAGTTCAGTAGTAACAAGCCCCTGCATATGTTTCCCACTTCCAGAGGGGCGCAGCACATCTAGTCCTCCTATCTAAATCAGAAGGACATCTTTTTTTTCTCAGCCAGCAGTTATTAAACTGGGGATAAACTGCAAGTAGAAGTATTTCTTCTTTCATTGTCTGGTACTGATAATGTGCTTGTGCTGAATGCCCGTCATTTAGGAGTGAACCCATTACTCCTCAGAAGGGCTGAGCCTTTTTCTGGTCCCCCTGCTTTTTATCAGAATATAATGTCTTTGGTTTTGAAGAAATTATGCCTGGTCTACAGGCTTATACGTGAGATCAGAGGGGTATGGGCTTCACAGCCTGGTGACAGGCATGTGATAGCCACCTAGATGTCACAGCCTACTGCTTGCAGCCTTTTACGAGACTTGGCACTGTTAGCACAGGGGTGCTGGTTTTGGCTCTGCTTCCTTGGCTCTTGTCCCGTCATAGCTAGCCAGCTAGCATCCCTCCGTGGGATGATGTTCAGCCTTTGCCTTCCCCTCAGGTCTAAGTGAAGCAGACCCTGGGCTGGTGGTGGTATAAGTCTCCTTCCATAGCCCCTTGGGTCCTAATTATGGTGCCTTAACACCAGGCTCCCAGCCAGGCAGCAGCAATCAGCTGTGACGTACGCCAGCGAGAGTTTCCCCCCCTGCTCGAGACTCTGACTCACAGCTGCCTGCTGTGCCTGGCTTAGATGTTAGGCCCCCTCCATATACTGGGCCATGATCCCAAAGATCTGTTAATCCTTAAATTAGTCAGAGATGCTGGAAAATGTGAGTATCCTGAGAGGAGAGCGGGAATCTATTTGGATTTCAGTAGAGTGCTCCTGCAGCATAGTAATTGCAATTTCATTGCGGTGCAGACAAGTAAGGAAAACCCAGTTTGAATTTCAGCAAGTATTTGCAGAAATAGTTTTTGACAGCTTGGAAATTCACTCCACATTGAAAAGTAAATAATAATAAAAAGGCTATAGTAACATGTATTTTCCGTAGAGATGGCAGGGGCCAGGGCTCGTCTTTATCTCCCAGAGGAAGGCAACAAAAGCAGACATGGAGAACAGGCAGAAGTGAAAGAGGCAGGAAATCTCTCTTTTTTTATGGTGCAATTTGTTTTCAGAACCACACAGATTATTCTGGTCCATGTCATAAAAATGTTGTTAAACCAACTGGCAGACAAGAGAGGGCTGAAGCATGGACAGAAAGAGACTGGAAGTTGCTATGGGCCTGCTACAGACCTCCCGTGAGAGTTGCTGCAAATAACTTTAGGCCTAGATGTTCAGTGCATTTACATGCCCCTGATTTCAGTGGGAGTCAGGAACATAAGTAAGTTTGTCTGGGCTGAGTGCAAATCTCCATGCTCTGTTTCCTTTCTGTAAAATGGGATCAGGAACACTGTCCTGCTTTGCAGAGGTATTGAGGATAAATGTACTGACGGCTGCTAGGAGTTTGTGCACAGCAGTGAGAAGGGTCGCATGCCTAAATTAGAAGGACTGAAGTGATGGCTGTGACCTTTGCCATACCAAAATTTTTAGGACTGTAGAGATACAAAGCAGTCTTCACAGCATCTGGCACTGCAGCCTGACAAATTTGCTGACAGTATTGAGCTCAGGTGTCAAAGCTGCTTTAGACAGTTAAATTCTTGTCTGCCTCCTCTGCTGTGTGCCAGTGTGGAAAGAAGAAGTGCAAAGTGGCAATGCTGCTAATAGTGCAGCAGTGAGATCAGGGGAAGCTTCTGGAGGGATCCTGGACTGAACCTGTTTCTTCCACGTTGTGAAATTCTCCTTGACTTTGTTCTTAAGAGCTTGACATGTCTAATCTGAGGGAAGGATATACTGAGATGTTTTAGCACCCTCTGACTTTCCAAATGGACACTTCTTCCTTCTATATTTTTCTTACAAGGAGAGAACAACCTGGCAAAATTGCTGAATAGGAGTAGAGGAAACTGTTTAAACTGACTTCATCTGTATGAGCCAAAGAGTTCCTAGAGCTGCGAGGTTTGCTCTGTGTGTGTGTGCCTTGTGTCAAAACTAGGTGGTAAAAGGCTGGAAAGCATGAGGTAAGTGTCTGGAGAGCCAGCTGACATCCTGAAAATTACCAGAGACCCTCTCCTGAAACCAGACGCCTGCTTGTGCAGGGCTGTCAGTTGCCCAGAAGCCCCTTGCAGAGCCAGGGAACATGACACCCGTGCAGCTTGCGTGAGCTCTGTCAGCTCCGTGTGGTTGTACAGACGAGGTCTGCATTCCTCACCCCGAGCTGATGGCTCGTGGCCATGGGGCTCAGCGCAGGTGGAAGCAGGCTGGGGGCAGGGAACGGGTGAATGAGGAAATGGGAGAGGCTTGTTCTCAGCATGAATGGTATTATCGGGACACTTACTCAGACTCGGAAAGAATTGAAGATAATACTTGAGTTACAGTGCCATTTTAGGACATGCTGTAGAATTGAATAAAACAATATTAGTCTTGTTGGAGAATTCCATATGGTTTTATTCTTTTTAAAAACATAATGCAGAATGCTCCCATTCCATATCACATTTTTGTAGATTTTTGGAGTGATACCTACAGAACTGTGTTAACTTTCTGTAGAGCCTGGTTTGCTTCCTCTACCAGAGTTTTCCCATAATGGAAATCTTGCCTAAAATCCACAGGGTAGGAAATACATATACATAAGAAAGTGAATAAATACTTTCTAGATGGAAAAATATACCAAGATTAACAGAGAATTTTTTATGTTGACATATTTGAAATACTTTATTTGCTGCATTTCCTTTAAGAGGATAAAGTTACTGTGGATTAATTTTTTCAATGAATTAAGGGCAGAACAGGACTGTAAGTACTCCTCTTCTGAGGAATTTGTTGGAGGTTGTGCTGGCCCTTTGCACAGAAATCCATCTCCTTGTCCCAACCTGAGAAGTCAGTGATAACTGCTCTCACTGTGAGACCATACATATGACCAAATGTGAATTGCAGGAGGGGGCACTATGTTCTCTTCAAGGTCAGGGCTGTCTCGGGTTTGTTGACACTTCTGGTTGATTTCATATGATAACACAGTAAATAATGCTGCAAAGTCGGTCGGTCTAGTTCGCTGCAGCCGTGGCTAGAGTAAGTACAAATCCTCATTTTAACTTGCTCCAAAAATGTTTCAATTAAATCTGCACCACCAGAGGTGACAATAGTTTGGGGAAAGAGAAATAAGCTGCCAACATTTGACTGTAATTGGCAGTTTCAGTGGAGAGGCCAAGGGGCAAATCAGCTACCCAGAATAAACTCCCTTTTCACCTGAACAAGCTGTTCTTCCAGTGAATGGTTGAGGCCCACTATCAGGGGACTCAGTGTGGGTTAAGATTGTATGCTCCTGCCTGGGCTGGTCATGTTGTATGGATAAACAGAACTTACGGTCTCCAGGGCTGTCAATTTGACTTCTTTAAAAAACACATAAGGGTCTGATCTGAAGTCCAAGGACATTGATAGGAATCATTTGATTGACTTTGGATCAGATTCAGCTTCTACAGCCTGCTTGTTATACACCTCACCCAGAAATCTGCTGCATTGGTTCATTGATTTGAAGAGCTAGTATTTGTGCTCATAAATGCAGTACAACAGTATATTCTTGTTCTGCAAGGGGCTAAAAGCCCTCAAGTCTCCTGCAGTTTTCTTTGAGCTGAGGCTGGTCAGTGTTCTGGAGAGTTGAGCCCTGACAGAATACGAGGCATAAGTGAAGCTTTTTGTTCCCTAAAGAATCATACATAATTTGAAGATACTTCTACTCTTTTCCCCCTATCGTGTAAAGTAGTGATGTTAATTGCTATGTGCTAGCGTATGTTTCTTCCAGTCTTTTCATTTTGCTTTGCCTTTATGGTAACTTGGCCCTCATGCAAGGTTTTGATTATTGTCTGTATGTAAACTTTACTTTTATGGTGAGGTTTGCTGTAACTCTACTGTGGAGCCTCATTCTGTTTTTGCCCTCCATTCACCTTTTCTTAGAAAATTCGCTGTGCTTGCTTTTTGGAAATGTGAAGCCAATGAAAACTGCATGGTGCTGTCTTAAAAGGATTCCCTAACTTCATGGTTTGAAACTGCTTTGCACTCCAGGACTTGGCTCTGCCCCTAAAACACAAACCACACAATCCACATGAAAGCATATGTCCTTAAGAAGAATCATGTCAGGAGAAAGTTTACAAGATGCAAATCCTTACCGTGCCCATCTTGACAGTCTGCCCAGGCCACCCATTTCATGTTTAAATAGTCATTTTAACCAAAACGTAAAATATTTCCAAGTTTTGAAAGCCATTAGTTTACCCAGTTTTGGTCAAATAGAAATCACAGAAATAAGCTGTCTAAACAGTTCACTGAAGGAGATGATCTGTGTAGCCAGAATTCTCTTGTTCCAGACAGCTATTCATTATGCCCATAAGTCTGAAATAAATCAACAGTAGTGACTTCCCTAATTCTTTTTCCTTCATTTATTTTCTCAGCTTCTTCATAATGAGCAATTGCTAGAGGTGTTGGTGAACACAGTGTGTCTAATTATGAACCATTCCAAACATTGTGGACTGGAAAGTTCAACTCTTGCCTTCAGTGTTTTTGGAAAAGACTGAGTGGAGAGAAAAGCAGAGCAAGCAGAGTGGAAAGCTGTAGAAGAAAAGGCACAGTGTTGATTAAGACAGAGAGGGGAAATGGAGAGGGAAAAAAAACTTCTGAAATGCTTTGAAAATTTGAATGTGCTGAGCGTAAAAGCCATGTCTGTAGGAGGTAAATATTATCATCATATTTGTACAAATGGACTCACAGGAGTTGGAGAAATTAAGGGCAAGTCACAAAAGGGCGTTAGGTGCTGCAACCCCAAGCTTTGCAGCAGCAAATTCTTGGCTGTCCGTTTGCCCAGTGTAGCTACAGCTTAGGGTATGTCTGCACATACTTCTGCAGACAGATACAAGTTTGCTCTGTCTGTAGTGTAAGCTGGCTGGGTTTGAATTACCTCTGACCAGGAGCTGCACAGTCATGCAACATGCTGCTCGAATTAATAAGCTTGGCCTCTTTTAATTACGTCTCCACAACTTCTGTTTCAGAGCTGGCTCATGGTTAGTCAGTGTCTAGTGCAAATAGGATTTGCTCTTGGGTGTCTGCAGAAGACTTTATAGATGTATGTAGATATGCATATATTAGGTGGGCTGCCTTGAGCACTTGCCTAACATTCTGGTTAAGAAGAGATGCCAGAAAGCAGATTCGCTGTGCTTCTGACTCAGGACTTACCTGCTCTTGCTGAACATGAGGGAAACCCCACTCCATGAATGAGGTTCACAGTTCTGAAAACTGTCCTGAGTCAGATGATCTAAACGTGAGAAGAGGTCAACTTTCTTAAGCTTTTCCACAGGAGATGGTGTGGTTGGCAGTTCCACATTATCTCCCCCCAGGAAGTTCTGAGTTAGTGTGGTTACCCAAGTCCTGCACAGCGTGAGTTACTGAAGCCTTAGGCTGAGGTCAGTTTAGGGCTTCTCCCATTTTCAGGCCAAGAAGCTATAATGGGTTCCTTCTTAGCTTCCCTCTTCCTTTGGTTACTTACAGGTGAAACTGGATGTAACAGAAAATAGTGATCTCCAAAGTGTCAGCACCCAGGGCATACCTAAAGACACTGAAAGACACTGTTGTTAGCGCTGTTTAATCTGTTAGTATTCCCAGGAAGAAGATCATTACAGATATCATGCAGTTAAGTCTGGAAGGCCAAGGACTGAGATACATTGCATTCATGCTGCTGTGGAAGATCAGTTGTTCAAATCAAATCTAGCAGTTGCCTAACATGTCATTTGTGCTCCAAGCCGTAACAATTTAGCTTAAATTGATCCGAGTGATTTATTTTGTTATATAGTCATAGTTAAGTGAAGCTGTTGTGCCTCTGTTTACTGTACTGCTGTTCACTGACAGATGGAGGAAAATATGCTGAATTGACAAACTCAGAGAAGATGCTGATGGTTATAGTTCTAGTGCTAAGCCTAGAAAGTAACAATGTATTTATCTATGTTAATATATAACTCCTAAGGAAGCCAGATGGTAAGTAGAAAACTAGGCAGAAGGGACTTATATGTTGTTCTTTATATGTTAATCCTAAAAATATTTGACCTCGTACTATGTTTTTACTGAGTTTGGAACCATTGCCTTCTTTATAAACTGTTAGCGTGTTATTGCAAATGTGATTCTAGACATCCAACTTCAGTCTACTTTACCATCCAGAAGGAATCAGTGTCTGGAGGTTATAAGACTTCACTTATTGATACAGGTTTTGCAATTTATCAGCAAGACTTTTATGCCTAAATCATTATAAAAATGCTCCAAATCCTGTGGGGATTCTGACCATATAGCCTGTGTTGTGCAGGTTCATGTAGTCCTCTTATTCCTCCCAGGTGATTTTTAATTCCATTGTGTCAAAAAGATAAGATGACTATTTGATCCATTTGAATCTATTCAGTTAATGAGGACAAACTGAAAGAATTACTGACAATAGACCTGAATTCAAGTACAACTCTTGCAGTGGTTTGGAGGATTTTTTTTTTTTTTTAATAGGATCTCTGAGCTATAGGCTATGTGAGAATATAGTGTGGTAATTCTAAAAAATACAATAAATACGAATTTTAAACCAGCTGTACATTAATTATTAAATGCAGAAGAGAACATTGCCTTACCAAAAGAGAAGAAAATAGGTCATTACCTATATGATGTCAAATGAATCTTTGTGTAGCTCAGTATTCCACCACCCAATAGTGTTTCGCTTGCTAATAGATCAGTGGAATTATAAAGTCATTAAATGCGGTTTATTACTGCTACAATAGTAGGATTGGACATTACTGCAGTTAATGACAGGCTTCTTAGTACATTAGCTGCTCCCTTTGGTTTTTGCTTCTGACCAGTAACTAATGGGTTTGCTGCTGTCTGCTGTCAAAAGATGACTTTTTTGCAGTCCTAATACATTGCTGAGATACAGCACTAAACAAGCTACCAAGGTTTTTATTTTTTAATGCATGATAAATTTTCTGTAAATAGAGAGGAGAGACAAAATCAGCTGAAATTTAAACAAAAAAAGAAAGTAACTCTTTTAGCCAGTTCGGTCACCTGAACAACAGCTTTTAAAAATCACCAAGAGCAACCACTGTTTAGTTTATTTTCATTTGATGTGTTCACCCTTCCCAGGAAGCAAATGATAGACATGTATTTTGAACAACTGACATACAGAGAGGCCATTACTTCTGCCAACGCTATCAACTTGTCTTATTTTCATGGCTACAAAGACCCAAAGAAAACACAGATCACACTTTATTGGTTCTAGCAATCCATGGCATGTCAGTTCCAAGACAACCGTGGGACCAGGTCTCGAGGTTAAACAAGAACAAACAAAAGCCAAATACATTATTCCTGCTGACGTGAGGAGAGTAGTTCTTTAAAAAATGAATACATAAATCCAAATAGACTTATGGTCAAACTTGGCTTGTCGCCATTAACTTCTCTTGCCACCTACTGTTCCCTTGATCTTGGCTATTTCTCCCACTCAGTATACTGAGATCTGTTTGTTGTTACACAATGGTCTATGATTCTTTTCAAACTTTAGCCAATTGTTTAACAAAATTAACATTTTGGAATTCACACTTCACTTGTCTCCATCAAAACAGTTAAATCAAGTTTAAATAGATTTTTAAATGCCTAACTCATTCGCTCATTACACGCAAAGGATGGAGCAGGATGCAGCTGGTACTCTAATTAACAGTTTGTTCTTAGGGATACAGTTTGTTAAATATACTGTGTTGATATCTTTTGTTCTGATGTTTGCACAGTACAAACAGAAAAACATTATTCATTAGGTGTCACTTCTAAAAGAGAAATGAAAAAAACTCTTCAGAATCTCAATGTTACTTAATTTAACAGGAATGAGGAAGCTTTTAACAAAGAAAATCATTTTTGAGGTTTGAAACAGACCTTGTAATTGTAGCAAGTTTCCGTGCTACGGGATATGGAAGATGAGGAGACACAGGTTTTTATCCAGAACATTAAAACGCAAGAACTCATGTGTATTTTCTCTTATTACAGATCATTCAGTCCACTGCTAGTTGAGGTTTACATTTTCATTTCAACATACAAAGATTAAAAATTACCCTTTGGGAGAAGGAGGGAGAAGAATGATCGTGTTTTCTCTGATTTAGAACTTGCTGTTCTGTTTTTCCTTTCTCAGATTTGCTTCATGTCACTTCACAGAGAAATCTCTGGTTCCCCTTCACTTTTCCTATCATGTGTATTTTCCATTCTGTCCTTTCATAGATTTTGTATAAGGACCTTCTTTGTAATTCGTGCAGCCTTTCATGTAGAGCTCACTGATTCTGTAGATCTTTGCAAATTTAATTTTAAAGCACATGTTTTCTACCTTGATTACACTAGTTCTTGCTGTTCATCTGTAATTATGGACCATTAATCACGCCACATTATATCTTATTTCACAAATAGTCTCATTCTTTTTCTTAAGACTGCTTACAGAGTAAGATACTTTGTAGTATGACCTGTGCAGAAACCAAAACAGAACTGCAGCTCTCAAGGGCGAACTGAATCCATTCTTCAAATGGCTACGCGGTGGAGTATTGCTCACAGCACAGTGACTGCTAAGAATTCACCCAGCATCTCAGAGGAGTTTTGCTGACTGTGCAATAGTGGGCACAATGCTTGTGGCAGCTGAACTGCTTGCAGTAGTTAGAGGTAGGTAGAGGATGTGAAATGAAATGTTTGTTGTGTAGATGTGCCCCATCTGCGCCAGAATCTGTTTTAAAGTCTGTGGAATACAAATCTGTTGGGATAAAATTTGCCTGAGTGAAAAAAAGTGCAGCATTCCATGCTGATCTTTGATACTGCCAGTCTTTGCATTTAGTTAATTAACCA
Source organism: Rhea pennata (assembly GCF_028389875.1). Classification (NCBI taxonomy): domain Eukaryota; kingdom Metazoa; phylum Chordata; class Aves; order Rheiformes; family Rheidae; genus Rhea; species Rhea pennata. Next base: position 8,551,636 of record NC_084678.1, read on the forward strand.
AATTTCTGAGTGTATGTCAGTGTATTTGTCAGAGAGACAAACAACGCAAGGTTAATTAACTGGGAAAATTTTCGATGCAATAATTATTCCACTTTCTCTAGTGATAATTCTCCAAAGAATTCCTCCTGCACTATGAAAAATCAGCCAGAGCTATCCAAGTAAGACTGATCCCAAATCTTCTCTCATGAGTTCACGGTATGACTAGCGTGAATTTTTAATGTCTACAAACAGCAACCTGTTAAGTATGAAATCTGAGATTTTCACAGCAGCTGTACAAATTAGAAGAAGCATGTGATTATGATTAATACCTACTAATGTCAAGAGATGCTGTCTTCGTGTTAAAATAATCTAAAATAATTCAGCATAGGGCTGCCATTAAAATCCTTTGTCTCCTGGTCTTTGTTATTTTCCTTTAACCTGTTGCCTTTTAATGACTGTGCTGGAGACTTTTCTTTTGACATAAAATTTCAATTAATGTTTGTGGAAAAAATAGTCTGGCAGATAGTGCACAGATGCCTTGGCCTTTCAATAATACTTATTTCTTATCGCTTGGGGAATGTTTGTTTGTTTTTTCAGATATTATGAATGCTGTAGTCATAGTTGAAACACCAAACAAGTAGCTTTGCCCTATTTTTATAATGTAATTCAGGCTCAGGCAGCAATTTAACTTGTTTTCTTCCTGCTGTTTTTGTTTTTCCCCTATAGAACCACTGAAATCAAATTCAGTGTTCATTGCTTGCCAGTGGTAAGCAAGAACTAAGATAAACAGACTGTCATGAGGATTCTTTTGTTAGCAGGTTGCATAAAACAGCAACATCCAGAATGTTTTCACTGGTTACTTGCCAGAGACATATGACCACTCTGGATCAGTGTACATATATATATATATTTATACACACACACATATATACATAAAATATGGGCCTGGACTGAATAACCACTGAGCTGTGTTTGAATTCCAAAAGCCAAATCCATATATAAAGATCTATCCTGCAATTATATTTTTTTAAAATAAATCACCAAAAGTCTCCTCCATTCTCCAGTGTAAAAGCCTTGATCTGGCAATACTGAAATCTTTAAATCTGTAATAGAATTCATCATTAAAATAGGCTTCATGTTTTGTTTTTTAAATTCATGTATCTAGTCTATCTGCTAACACATACAGACGCCAGTAGATAATGAGAAATATTTGCTTGTTGGCTTCACTCATAATGCAACAAACTGAAGAGAAACTGCTCAGAAGTGGAATTCACCATGACAGAGCATCCACACATGGACCTAGGGCTACTTTAAATCTCTATTTCGGGGCTTAATGATGCATAAGGCATTCTTTGGGCTCTCTCTGCTGGGATAATTTCCATTTGGCATCGTTAATGAAAAATGGAAAGCTTGGGCTTCAGCCTGATAGTCTCATATTCAAGATGTCAGAAACCTGGATGCTGTCCATAGGGCAGAATTTAGACTGATGTCGGCATGCGTTGGCATTCGGCTGCACTTACCACAACAGGTTCATGGGGTGAGAGAGACATTTGAAACTGAGAGCCATTCATAGAAATAACTATATTCCTTCAATTTCCAAGAAATGGTTTTAGATGATATGCAAGCTGTAAATATGATTATTCCTACGCTTCATACAGTTTACTGAAAACTCTCTGCAGGCTCTTTAGGATATTTACGAATAATGTTGTAGGTCTGTAAAATGATATATGCCTACGAGATGGTGATTTTTATACAAAAAGGTTTCAGCAACAGAATACAGAAAAAGAAAATCTTTGTGAATTCAATAACAATTGCAGGTAGGCCTTTTAAAATAAACTGTAAGTATTTTTATTGCCCTCTATGCATCACTTTCAAAATTTCTATCTCTAGTGAGGTTATGGACGGAAATAAAAAACAGCCACCAAACAGCCAAATATTTATTTTTGAATTGGTGGATATAATAAACTAGCAATTTTCAGTGTTCCAGTTAGTGCAGTGATGCTGAACTTAGATACTATCTCATTCTGACTTACTAGCATGCAAACACTTCTCACTCCTATTACATACTGCTTAAAACTCAAACTGTCCGTCCTACGATGCAGTATGACCTGGAACTTGACTGTTTCTGGTAGTCTGGCTAGTTGTACACTTGGATTATAGCTACAAGCCAATTCACAGCTCAGCACAACACATTAACATTTTAACTCCTTATGCTGTCAATATGTACTGCTAGCCGAATGTTTCTGTTGAACTGTAGTGGTGTTTCATAGTGTGTCCCCTTCTCATTAAGCTAGTGGAGATTATTTGAATACTTAAGCTGACTCTTGAGAGAAGAAGGTTTTTGGATGTGGATTGGCCGGGGCTCCCAGTGAAGGTGGGTGCTGAACGCCAGTGATGGCCTGTTGGTTGCGTGCGAAAGCACACAGGTTAGGATCACAAGAGAGAGTTCTCGGTAAGAGGCAGCGTTCTGGACACGTGGAAGCGTAAAAGAAAGCTCTTGCTATTAGAAGTGCTTTGCCTGGGGAAACTTAGTAGCTTTAGCTTTCAGTTCAGCGTCTTGTATGGGAATTAAAATTTTTGCAGGACAAATAAACAGCTTCATCAACTGCTGAAACACTTTCATGTACTATGACTGCAACCATTTGAGGGAATCCTTGCAGAACATAGCCCTCTTGTACCTGCAGCTGTTGCCTTGGATGGCTCCAGAGAGCCCCCAGTCAGTAGCTGGCTGTGGCAATGCTTTCAATTGATTTGGTATGTAGATATCAGTCCAGGTCTGGATTCAACTTTGCTTTCTAGATCTAGCTGTTTCCCAAACTTACTTTCTTCTGATAGAGGTACCTCTCTAGCCAGAGAGAAATTCCAGTGCATGAAATAATAACTTAAGGGAATTTTCACAATACCATTATAGCCATTATAAAGCTGTTACACCAGTCTAAAAACTGCCACTTTTGGGTGGAAGTTAATTTTCAAGATATTAGGGTTGCCTGATGAAATGCAAGGATGTAATGTTGTGGATGAAGTTGTCCCTGGCATTTAGATGTACAGTGTTGTGAAATACTATCATATTATTATTAATCTTATGACAGTTTTTTACTTAAAGATATTGCTGCTGGGGTCATGTGATCATGTAATAACTGTGGCTGCCATAAAAAAGAATTAAAAAAACCCCAAAACTGGTGCTCTCCAAATCACAGATTAAAGCTTAAAAATCTAACTGGAGTACCCTGAAACAGAAGATAACATTTTTAGTTGTAAATCTTCTGTTTTCAAGACTTGCAGGATGCCTAGATTAGCAATAGTGCTTATAGCTCCTACAGAGACTCCTCCAGGGTCCTTATTCAGTTAAGGAATAAGGAATATTGATTCCTTATTATTGATCTGGCAGGCTGCAAACCCTTTCACTTTCTTTTGCTTTGCTGAGGCTGATACCGTATGGATGCAGGAGGGCCAGGGGGCAGTCGGCAGCACTGCCAATTGCCAAGGCAGAAGGCCAAAAAAAAGCTGTCTGCTGTTACTGTCTTTTGTGCATGAATGACCTCAGCTAGGGTTGCAGCCTTCCCAGCATCGGGACCTCCACAATCTCCCGTCCTCTCATCATTCCAGGCTTTTATAAGACCTCTGTGAGTCTATGAATAGTCATGCAAGTGTGCTCCTTGTAAAATGTAGAAGATGATTTATTATGCAGAAGTATGTTTTAGTATTATCAACACTGCCTATTTCTCTTAAAGAAATAGTACAGTGTCACAGAAGAGAAATAGTGTATATCATGAAAAATAATTGATTCTGGGTTGATGAATGGTAAATTAAGGGCAGTTAATATATATGACATAAGGAACCTTTTTGTCTGATATAGAGTTTCTGTTCCTTTCATTTAATCTGGATTCATTTAAATACTAGACTATTTTGCCAAATTTATTTTCAGGTCCCATGTTGCCTAAAATATTCAGAAAATGAATTATCCGTAAGTTACCTGCAATGAAATTATTGGACAGTTATTGGACTGTGCAAATCATAATTAGCATTCACTTTACTCAGCACTTAAGGTGACACTTAGCCATCCCATACAGAAGATTATCTGGGAAAGAAAAGAAGATTTTTGTGCATTTAAATGTTATTCAGGAATAATTAAAGGAGTGAATCTAATTACCTAAACTAAAGTATAGCTAGGATATTAGCCTCTAAAGAAGTCTAGTTCCTGGCTTTTGGTTGTATCCCGGAGAGTAGGTCTGCACTTGTTTTTTGCAAGCACTGTAAATATCAGGTAAACCTAAAACTGACCAGGAATGATTTTGAACAAATACTTTTGATGTCAGTCAAAAATGTAACTCCAGCAGCATAAGTCCATGGAAATGATTCTGAGATGTCAACAAAATCATGTCAGCCTGACAATTTTAATACTGAATTGCCGTCTCTGAGTTGCGCGTATTTTGGTCATACACCATTTTGCTTGCAGATTACTTGCTAATGAGAACAACTGAATGGCTGCATTAGTATTCAGGAGAAGAAAGATATGGAATATGTTGACATAGAATACACCAAATAAATTATCGAGATGATACATATCTATTGGAAATAATTGCTGGAAGCCATGGCACAATAAAATTGCATTATTGCAGCATCTGGTGACAATTAGGCTGTTGACATCCCTAGAAAGTCTAAGAACAGGTTCCTCTAAGTGCTCTTGAAATGTACAGTAACATATATATATATTTATACATTATATATATATATATATATATAAATATATATATATATTTTCTGAGTACACTGAAGTACGCCACTCCATCATAAGAAGGTATCCATCCATCTTAATCACTTCCTAGACATGCTGCAGCATTAACAGAAAGACCTAAAGTGAAATAATTCTTAAGCTCTTTCAGAAACAGAAGGTTCTTCTCTTCATGAAATATTTACAGTACAAAATTAATTGCTTCTGACAAATTTCTACGTACCCTAACAAAACAGACTGTTTCTTTTTTTCAAAGCTTTAATAATAGAGCATTTTGAGGTACCTATCGTAAGCTGAAAATTCTGTTAATACATTGTACCACATTGCTTGGCACTCAATAGACCACATCTAGACCACTACACCTAGTTCTGGGTCCTCCAATATAAACAGATGTTGGAAAACTGGGGCTGTTGCAATGGAGGGTTACTTTGAGCTCGTGCTCGAAGGAAATAAACTGAGGGAACTGGGCTTGTTTAGCCTGGAGGTGATAAGATTTAATAGGGACCTGACACCAACCTTCTAATACCTACACAGTAGGTAGGTTTCAGGAAGCCAGAGCCAGGATCTTTGCAGCAGTATGTGGCAAGAAGACAAGAGACAACAAGCATAAATTGAAACAAGCATTGGAATAAGCTGCCCAGAGAGGTTGTGCAGTCTCTGTCCATGGATGCTTTCAAGCAGTCAAGCAGGAAGCAATCATTGGGTTTATGTAATATTGAATTCTGCGTGATAGAATGCTACTGCATGATATGCTGTATAAATGCTAGTTTTACTACATCTCAGCAAGTACTCTGAACATTGTATGCTTGAGAATAATGTAGAAACAGAGTAGCGTATCAAAGTAATTTTGAAACAAGAGAAGTAAAGGAACAGTGGCTTAATCAGTCTTTCTATTTACTCTGGCCATCAGCTGCTTTGTGATGGATAAGTTACATAGTTTGTATTCAGAAACAACTGGCAAAATCAAACACTGAAAGGTCATAGCAAATTATGGGACCAAACGAGTCTCTGATGGCTGACTCCTTCCAGTGATGATGAATGTAGCCCGGGTATTTAAAGAACTTAGTTCAAAAGGTAGCTAGTCTGTTTTATGTTTCATGCAGCAGACCACTAGGACCCTCATTTCACAGTAGACTTTGAGATTATAAAATGTAAACACTTGTCCTGCAAAATCTCAGATTTTCTTTGAAAGTCTTGCATACAAGTACTAGCCAGTCTAAGTTTCAAGGAATGAGCAGGTATATTTACAGGCTGCTAATGCAATCTTACTTCAAAATTTTTGGTTCACAGAGGTGAATGGCTTGATTAACAGCTGACCTGCTTACTGAAATTCATATTGTAATCAGAAAATACTAGGAAAATATACCAACCCTCAGTGCTCAGTGTTATATTTCTACTATTCATGCTCTGCTCAGTGATAAACAGGCAGGAGACATTCAAAGGTGATTGATGGAGAAGCAGGGAAAGCACAGGACAAAACCACGGGAATTAGCTGCAAACTCTGCTGATTTAAAAACAATTTTGGATCTCTTTCCAAAACACTCAGCTTGAAGTGTTTGACAAGTGTTGAACAGTGATTGCCTGATGTATAGATAAACTACTGAAGATAGTACTCTTTTAAGCAGTATTACCTTCAGGGAAATCTAAGCCTCATAGTACACAGAATTATATATGTATATTCTTACCCAGGAACTCAGAATTTCATCTGATCAAATGTGTGAGAACATGACTATTGCAGTTGTACATGTAAATATTTTTTTAAAGTGCCTTAATCCTTTTTCATGGGTATTATTGGTCCCACTTGGTATTTTAACAGTTAAAAAGTCAATGGTTGGCAGCAGATACAGCATAGTCAACACTTATTCTAAAAAAACAAAAACAAAAACAACCCAGAGAAACATTCTAGCTGCTCAGCTCTGTGGCAGAGTTAGTGGGAAATGAATATAGTGCCTCCAAGTAAATCTTGTGTGTGTGTCATTTATTCACTTGTGCATGCTTTTCAACCTTGCTGAATGTATATGCTATAAACATACTTTTTTATGATTCTATAATCTCAGATAGCAATTCCACTTTATGTTGTACAGTAGGTATCAGCAATTGCTACAGAATTGCCACCTTCTTCTTTTGCTTTCTTCCAAGGTGTTAGTGTTTCCTTGCCTTGTCAACGGCGAGGCCTCTAGCATAATGTAATTCTGTATTTTTTCCTGAAAAGACTGATTTCAGTCGAAGTGCAAAGCAGCGAGCAAACTATATTTCTTTTGACACAGCAAAATTTTGCCTAACAAAATTTTATAATCAGCACTGCAGTTATCAACATATCTTCCAAAGAATGAACATTTGCTCACACACTGGGAAAAATGCTTGGCAGACTATGCAATAGTGCCACCTGGTGATGATGGCCAGACATTTTTTTCAAGAAGAGAGACCTAAAATAGCACGTTAGAGGTACACACCATGTTTGAAGTATCACTGTTCCTTGTGCAGAGTAAGAAGCCTAGAGTCATGTGTTATGGTTGATAAATGACAAGAAGAGTGGTTGTTGGCATGATGGATGTCCAGAAGGTTTTAAGTAATTACTGTTTTTTTCTAAGGATAAATTGGCACAATGGGGAACATTTGCACGTATTTTACACGTACCTCTTAACGAAGGTGGAACTAATTTAATGCTCTTCATATACCCTTAAAGCCTTTCCAGCCCTTCCCACCAGTGCATAATCTTAACTGTGTGAGAATGCAGTGTTGCTGGATACGATTGCTCTCTTGTTAGGATCCAACATAAAGCAATGCTCAGTCAAAGCAGCAGCCCAAATTTTCAGCAAAAACAGATATAAGTAAGATGGCAACTCAAACCCGATGGACTCATGCTTCTTCTGCATATATAAGATTTCTTGTACTGATTGTAGCCCTACTCTACCATATGTAGATCACTTGGCTGGCAAGTTATTAATGTCTCATAGATGTGTTGTAGTTTTTGCAATGATAAATTACTTTCTTTCCTGGGAAAATGTGTGTTAAGATTAGCTGTGCATTTACCTTCCTGACAAATTCAATGTGGGCAGAGGAAAAACAATTAATCTGTTTAAGAGCAAATATTTTGAGGAAGAAATTGCATGGAGGAAGAATCAAGCAGCATAAAGAGAGAATGTTCAGATATGTCCAAATAGTCTGATGAATGGAAAAGATTTATTTAATCTTTTAAATAAATTTAAATAAATCTTGGAGAGTTTGTCCAAGAAAATAAGCAGGTAAGTTCACCATCTTAAACTCAAGTGTTGTGTCTATGAAGGAAGTGAGGAACTGAACACAGGGCTTTGAAAGTAGAGAGATTAAAACCTTCTAAGGAATGCAAATGGGAATAGGAAAGGTAATTTACTGGCTACCTTCCAGGAATGGAGGCAAAATGAGGCTACCTGAGGGAATCCAGTGACGAGGCAAATGAGACAATGGATTAAGAATCAGTTAAAATGACCCAAATACAAGAGGTTACAGAGAAGGGGAGATTTCATCTCCTTCCTTCTTGGTGATTTGCCATGTTTGGCTCTGGCACAGAATGCTGAACTGGGATGGAGCTCTTATTAGAAGATTGAGAAAGAGAGAAATTTTGTAATTCCTTTTGATTTATGTTTTCAAGTGCGTTTATTTTATGGGCCTGACAAAGACAAAAAAAAAAAAAAAAAAAAAACTTCCGTAAGCTTGATTTTATCTATGCAGCATCTTTGCTAGACAAAGTGGAGCTGGCTTGCTTTGACATTGGCTAAGCCACTCACAGAGCTGAGCACATATTTAATCTTTACTTTGACACATCCTCTAGTTATTAAAAGATGCTAGCATTTGCCCAATCTTCTTGTCATTGATGTATGATAGGGACTTCGGGCACTTTGCAGAAAAGAAAGAAGGTCCCTTGGAGCTTAAAATCTACACTTCAGATATCTTGTGATTAGATTAGGACGGCCAAGAGAAGTGAACTGAGCAGGAAGGCAGTTCCAGCAATGGGCTTGTAGGGCAGTCATTCCTGTTCTGGGGGTCAGGAGAACCTGGGTGCATCCAAGCTAGTGAGATGCAGGAGGTATTGGAAAGCATTGCCACTTTGAAGGTGAATTCAGCTTTTCCTAAACTGAAAGGTGGCAGTGAGGAAGTACCAGGTTTGTGCTGATGGAGTCTCCTGGCTCCTGCTAGTCAGCACAGATATGAGCAGATCCCAAACCTGCATTACCTCCCTCCTCCTCCCATCACTTCTTTCACAGCTGACCACAGAAGCATCTTATTTGTGCAGGGATTTATGATGATGTCAAAGCTGGCAGATAAACAATGGGATCAGCTGGGGGAAAGAGAAGAAACATCATGTGAAAGAGCAAGAGGGAGCAAAAACGCACGAATAGAGAAAGGAAGCATTCAGAAGGGAAGGAAAGAATAAGACTGAGAGTGAAGTGCTTAAGAAAGCAATTGAACAGGAAAACCTGAGAAGCCAGGTTTGTCCTTGATGGTTCAGGAAGGGAGAATTCTATTCCTAAAAAGGGGAAATCTATCCAAACTAGAGCTGCGTAAGTTAGCTGGCCAAAACCTCCAAACCTCCCCTAGTAAAACGCAGATTCAGGTTGACCAAAAAATGTTGTGGCCTTTTGCTGAATTGTTTTATTCAAAGCAGAGAGTCTGAAAAAATAAGTATGATACTTCTGAAAACAAAGTATTTTAAATTTTTAAATTAAAAAATAAAAATGTAACCCTCTATACCCAGTTTTCTTACAGTGAATAAAAAGTTTTAAGAAGTTTGAAGTCAGCAAAAAAATTGATTCAGTGGGGAAAAATGGGGAGAGGCTTTGAGGGATTAATCTGAAACTAATTTTTTAATAATTATTTTCTAGATTGGCAATGAAGTAAAAATTCAGCATGTATTCAAATGACTTAGCAAGTATTTGTAATGTTATAACATAAGTGATTCCAGGATTTCTGAATTTGCTGTTGTACATGGGATTATTGATCCATCTGGAGCAACATTCTGTCACTAACTTTGCCCAGTTCAGGACATTTTGGTGGAAGACAAACAAATGGAAAAAGAAATCAGTTATTGCTCTCCTCTCAATCTGTGCTAAAGTACTGAAGTTAGAGAAGAGAAGGAAATTCGTTCCAGACTGTAAGTGCTCCCTGGACCATAATGCCTGTTTTCCAGCTCGTTATCTCCCTTGACTATGCATTTATCTGTTGGTCAAAACATTGCCCAGCACTTTTCTCAAACCTATCTGAGGTATTTTAATCAATGACAGCAAATGTCATTATATCCATTGTGCGTTTAAAGAACGAAGGGCCTCGATGCCAAGCAAACGGAGTAATGGGTAATACATTGCTGCAAGCCTAAGCTGTGCTACTGAGGCATGAAAGTGAGAGAACATAAGCACGCAGAATTCCTACCTGGTTAATGCAGTGAGGATGAAAGTGAGCATGAAGATGATTGTTTTTACGCTGCTTAACTTTAGGCATATAACTTACAAACCTATGTTAAGAGACTGGTCTCCCTTGAGTTCTTATATAGCCAGCAGATAGTGCCCCCATATCCCAAATGGGAACAACACAGACTAACACTGTCACAATCTTGATTCTAAAATAATTCTATCATTAAGGATGAATCATCTATCATTTAGTAATACATCTAGGCTCCTATAGAAGAAATAAGGTTAATTTGCCAGGTTTGCAGGGGCTTTCCCTGCATTTGCCCTATTTCCTGCCCATTAAAAAAACAGAGGTCTCCTTACGGGCTTTTTTCCTAAAGGCTAGGATAAGGACCTGGCAATCTCCTGACTTTGACGTTGCTGCATCAATGATAATAATATGTGGAGAGAAATGTGTTGAAATTATTCTTCATGTAACATGGATGAGCACAACAGTATTGTTAGTAAAAAAGATAAATTTATTGACCGTCGATAATGGAGCGTATTAGTTATTGGTAAGTGTAGTCAAAATGAAGCTGTATGAGAATCTGAAAGAGAGTTAAAAAAAAAGCCCAAGCCCCCCCCCCCCCCCCCCAAAAAAAAAAAAAAGGCAAGAAGAAAGTGGTCCAAAATACAAGCTTTATGGAACGGTAGAGCAGTCTTATCCTATGACTGATATCCTGCTGCTAGAAACTACCTTCTGGTGGAGAGGTACTTGGAGTTAGGCAAGAGGTACTTGGAGTTAGGCATTATATGTGTAAATCACTAATGAACTGTCCTCAGAAAAAATGTTCCTATGCAGTAGGGTTTTTAACTGTTGACCAGTTGGGAGATAAGATACACTTGCCAATGTCTTTCTTGCTTGGGAGGGACCTATTTTTGGGACTCCTTGTTGGCTTCTTTCCCAGATTTTGGAGAGAATCCAGGTCTGGCTGGAAGCTGGCCTTGCTGGCAGAAGGGAGATACATTTTCCAGTTCCATGTTCATGAGATGCAGGGGAACAGAAGCTGGTTTACTTGTAGTGCTCTTAGAAGGTAAGGCTGGTGCAGAAATACCTTTGGATTTAAAAGACTTTAGTGGCAGCTAACTTACCAGTTGCTTTGTGCAGTCTGGTAGTATTTGAACTTCAAAATGTTTTTGAGAAGAGTCCTTAAAACAGAATAGATTTAACTTCTTCATTCTCAGGCAGTGGCCTGTTCCTCTGAATGAATATAGTTTGTACAAGCTAGAGAAAGCAAAGTGGCTTTCAAAAGTATAGAGAAGATTTACAAGATTTTGCTGTTTGCCCTGGAAGGAGATTATTTTAATCAGCAGGGGATAAGTGGAACCTGGTTTGCAATTAGTAAAACAAACAAACAAACAAAAAAAGAACTGTGGTACATTAAGATGTAGAATTACGAAAACAAAAAGGAGGGGAAGAATATCAGTGGAAACAATTTGCTCCTTGAATTAAAGGCATTCTTAGTGGATGTTGTAGTCCTGACCAGAGGTGCCCAGCATTTTCAGGGTCGCATTTTCTGCAGGGGTGAATAGGATTCTGCACCATGCTATGCTCCCTCCCCACCCAACTTGTGTGAATGCACCTAGCGGGTGTGCACAGTACAATTGCTCTGTTGCTTCCTGGAACAACTAGGTGCACGCTGTACAGCTCAGCTGCAAAAGGACTGAGAAGTGTCTAGAATAGACAGCTGCCAGATACAGGCACCGGCAGCCAAAGGATTTCTTCAGCCTGCAGCTGAGGAGCCATCCTAGAAGGCCTCTTGGAGAGACAGGTTGAACTGATTCTATCAGTGGGCTGTATTTGGTCCACAGACTGTGTGTTGGCCATGTCTCATTCAAATCAATTAAGATATATAGAGATATTCTACCAAGGTATTTATTTCATTTATATTGCTTTCTCTTTAAAATCAGTATTATATGGTGCAAAATAAACTGATTCACCAGTACTATCTTTGTCAAGAAAGCCACTGCAGTTCAGAAGACAAACAGAAAGCCTGTGTTTTATCTTTTTGTCTGATAACCCAGGACTTGATTCTTGCTACACTTAAGCGAGAGATTTGCTCGTATTTTCAATTTTACTGCAAGATCTTGACAAAAGACTAGCTAGCCTCTAAACTTCTGAGAATTATGGTCACTTTTTTTATAGTGCTGACACTCTCAGACTTAGGAGCTTAACTTCACAGTTAGGCATTCAGATAAAATTCATGTGTTTTTACTTCCAAATCCCTGCTGATTGGTAAACTGAGATTGTTCAGTGTTAGCAGAAGGTCCTTGAAAATCTAGTCACTTCTAAAAATAATATTTATGTACCTGGTATGCAGATATGGCTTTAGGTGCTTAACCTTATTTATCCAGATTTGAACATACTGGCTTATACCAGCTTGCTTTATTTTTCTCAGCTCTTCCTACTGACTCAGTTTTATCTTTCTAAATAAACATTGCTCTAAGGTATAAAAATGTTGTATCATATAGGAGAGCCTCTATACATGTATAAATAATCCTGTTAATGCACTGTACAAATCTGAAGGCAAACTGCAATTATACTCTGAAGGGTTGTGGAAATTTTCCCTGAATATTTTACATAAACAAGTCCATTTGTTCATTCAATAAACCTGGAGCACTTCAAAGCAACTGTTTACATTAAGGATGAAACAGAAAATTTGGGTTGGCAGAACTCCATCCTCATACCCAGAGAGTTGTCAAGCAGATACATAAACATTAGGGAGCTAATATATTTATACTAAAGGGACACCTCAAGCCAGAAGCATAATTTTTGGATGGAACATCCTGATGTGTTAGTGCATACGCTCCTATTAGTGGAAACAAAATGACCAGTGTTGGATGACAAATCTGTTTTGGAAGACCTGCCTAAAAAATTCTACACAAGCAAGTATTCAGGAAGAGGCCGCTCTTCAAAATACTGCAGGTAGAAGAGTTTATGCGTTTCATTGTCATTTTGCTTTTAGAGCTATAGTAAGAGATTTTGGGTCACAGAACCTGAAAGTGTGAAGACGAGTTTGGGAGGAGGAAGGAGTTTCTAAATGGGAACAGGACTGGTGTCTCTTGTATTACACTGCACGAACACAGGCCTCTCTCATGAATCCTTGGGAAAACAAAACCAAACTAGAGGGTGAAACTGGGTAAATACTGTAAAGCTATATTCATGAATATTTGTTCAAATGCAGCCAGTTCAGCCACACTCAAATTGTTTTTTATTTTTGATTTTCATTGCACTTTCATGTATATGGGTTTTTGTTCATCCCAGTTTCTGAGAAAAGGTATATGTATATATTCATATATACATACAGGCAGAAACACACACATATATAGGCAGTTAAGAAAAAGGTTCTAGTTACCTATTTACAGCATGAAGGACACAATAACTGACCATGTAATTTGCAAGTAGTTTCAGAAAGTGCTGAATAGTCAAAATCAATTAAGAAGCAACAGTTTTTCAAATATTGGCAGGCTTTAATACGTTTATGAATAAAATTATACATGACCAGCAACTTCATAAATACCAAAATCTGTTTGCAGACGATGATAAACAAATGTTTTAAGCATGTCATATATAGTTTATTACAGGTAAGAAAACCCCATATCTAATTGTGAGATTTGCTCTGTGTTCTTGTATATGTATAACAGAGTAAGGAGATTAATTGCAGGGGATCATATTTGCCAACAAAAGATGAATCCTCTGAAGGAAGAGGGCTAACAGAATGAAGGACTTTCACTGGCTGTAGACCTGTTTCCTAGGAGCTCCTTAACAGAATCTTCTCATAGAATCCCTCTTTTAGGGAGTTCTTCTTTGTGGTGGAGTATCTTTGAAAAAAGAAACTGTAGACTGACATTTAGATGGTGCTCTGATTATTTTAGAAGCTAATGAGACAGCCTAAAGTCTTCTCTGTCATTCTCTGAGTCTGACTGACAACTCTCTGTGAGGACAGGGAAAATTGTCCTCTGCATTGTGAGAAGACTGATTTGTTTTTTTTTTTTTTCCACTGACTCTTCTGGGATACCAGATACCACCCCCCTGACTTGAGCATCTAAATCGGGTACCTGGTGTTAGCCTGTTGTGAATGCTTCTCAAGAAAGGAAAAATATAAAAGAAATACAGAATTCTGGTCTTGTCTCTTGTACTGAGACAATATGAAAATCATAAATCTGTTATTGGTGCAGTATTTCTTGCCTTTTGTCTCCTAGAAGATTTGAGGTGCTTGAGATTAATTGTGTTGTTTCTATTCTATCAGGATGGCTAATGAATCATCTCTAGTTTCAGCTTTAATAACAGCAGCAGCTTTTAGACACTGTCACTGCTTTGTGGGGTAGGAAAGGAAGAAAAAGAGGAGGAAAAAAATTGGATTTCTGACCAAGTGATAATGACATCATGAGGTATCAGTTATATTCATAATAGCGCAATTTTTATACAAATATTTTAAAACTTTCTTTATGTATGTCTGGTTTTGAATCCTAAGTACTTTGCCTAAGGAATAAAGGGAGGGCACAGGGGAGGTTCTGCCCAGGTGACAGTAACTGCTAAGAGCTGCCACAGGCATTCTTACTGCTGCCGGTAGGCGTTGATGGGGCACTTCTCCCTCAGCTAACAGAATGATACTCTTACGAGCATCTGTGCATAAACCAGGCCATGGAGATAGCAACTTAAAAAAAAAAAAAAAAAAAAAAAACTACCAGGATTTTGGAAACTGAGCTGTTTCTCATCTGTTGTGAAATCAGCTAAGCTGACCTTTCACTAGTCCTTCTTCCTCTCTTCCCAACATTGGTGATACTTCAGGGGCCTGCAAGATGGAGCAAACCTCCATCTGGCAGTAATTAATAAACCTTACAGGTTGTTCTAAGCTATGGTGAAGGCCAACACATCCCCTGCTTGCCTAGGGGAGAGGGAGAAGGGTGTAGAGCTGAGCACATATAAAGCCTCTGGCTTTTATATGCTGTAGCCTATCTTAGGTCTCGTTTATTCAAACAGTGAAAGAAAACAAGGTAGTCCTCGTTCAATAGAGATAACTTATCCTGGGTTTGAGTAATGAAATGAACTAATAACCTTCTGAAGTATCTTCTAGTTATATATTCTACAGACAGTCTTCCAGTGACTACAGTTTTCAAATCTAGACCAGAATGATAACTTTCAATTCATGATGACTCCTACTGCTGAAATGCAAGGGTTCAGATTGGTTGAATCAGCATATAAAACTCCCCACATTTGATTTCTCATAATCCAAATCCTTACAAACATCAAAAATAAATTTTAAAAAATCAGACTTTAGATTGTTAAAAAGAATAGAGAAAAAATGAAAGCAGAATAAGGTGATATGATGCCATTTCCATTCTTGTGAACCCCAAAGGCAAACTCACTGGCTGCTTGCTCCCAGTGGACTGGGTCAAACAGAAAATCTCATCAGAAAGAATCTGAGCATCAGTATGGAAGAGATGTCTAGATTAACTTCTCAGTCATTCCATACACTCTTTTACATTCTGTTTTGATGCCAGGTTTTTAAAAGGACATTAAGAAAAAGTTGGCAGTAAGGGCAGGAGGAGAAAGAGCAAGAGAAAGAAGATGGTAATTCAAACCTTCAGGCTGGCTGTTTTCCTGAAGCTGTGATGCAATGCCAAAAATGCTTGCGTGCAGTCTTCAAGTGTAATTTTGATCATTCTCACCTCTGATAAATTTCAAGCCAAGAGGTGGAGACGGTAGATCATCCATGCTGTCAGGAATGCTGGCATTCTCCTCGGTTTGGGGAGCAGGATCCACCCGCCAGGCACTGATTGATTGGGCCATCTGGCTCTGCATTATAGCTGCAAGAATGCAGAACTTGCATGAAACCAGATAGGCATCATCTGTGCAAAGCACTCATTGGATTCAAAACTGCTACATTAGCATTAAAAATGACATGGCAAAAATGACCGATTTGTTATATCTCATATTATCCAAATAATCCGTCTTCAGTGAAACATAGTTATAGAGGAAATTCATGTCTGATTAGAAAATTAACCACAGTCATTAGACATGAGAGAGAGAAAAGCTCTATCCCATCATGGTAAACAAACAGTGCATTGATCTCTAATTGCTGGTGCATATCAGTCCTTTCTCTTATGTGACAGGATATTAGAGGAAGGAAGTAAATTTAAGAGGCAATAATTTTAAGGTAATGTAACTTTCCTAATAGGTCCAAAAAAAAGAGTGAATTAGTTCCGTTTAGGTTTCTCTCTGTGTGTTGAGGCATCTTGGCACACAGGCAAGGTCAGGATTGCTCTGACACTAGTAGTGTTTATTTCCAAATGGGATATTTACTATACCCTCTATTCTTTGCCAAGAAAAATAAAATATGTTTTCAAACCCCAAAGTGTGAAACGGGCAATTCTGATTCTTTGTGCCTCTGTTGCCTCTCACAGCAAAAATTTTTCTGTAGAACTTCTTCCTTTACTATCAGCCTATAATGTCTTAGGGTCACCCAGCTTCCACAGGCAGTGAAAGACACCAGCAGCTGATGAGTGTGAAGCTTTGAAGCCTCAAAGTCTCTCCTCTCCCCAGTACTGCAGGAAAACTGCTTTCATTGTATCACTGTTTTCATGCGTCAAAGCAGAGCAGAAATTGGACAGAAATACTGTAGTGAAAATTCTTCAGTGGTTATTTCTAGTGCTCTACCAGTGAAACATTAGGAATATTACAAGCTCTGATTAGGGATTTATTTGAATCTGATGCATATCATATTAGCTAATAGTAAATAATAACGTGAGCTGGATTACAGTATCTGGAAGTACTTGTGATTCTCCATTCATGAAGAACATCTCCAGAAGTTATCTTAGAAATTCATTTCAAAGTTCTGCATATATATAGGGAAAATCCAACATAGAAAGAGATTACTTTTCCTTTTGAGCCCTTTAATATTTAAATTGCATAACTCAGAGTGCCTTGCAGTCTTTAGGATTTATATACTTATTTAGATTTGCTTAGATTCACAGGGCCAAATGCAGAGGTGTTTGTTATTTAAATTTCTTAACAACTAACTTCAGGCTTTCATGTTTAATAATACAAACTACTTGATAGTACGTTCACTCTGTTGCTTTTTAGATACATCTAATTAAACATGCAATGTTAGAAGAATGTGATTTATTGCAGGAAAGAACATTAAAATCAGGAAATGCCAGTCTATTCATGATCAGTGTAGTCTCAATACAGTCTTTGACTCCTCTGTTTGTTCCCTGAATTGTAAAGGTCCTGTGGAATAAATATCATATTATGGTATTATTAAGGACTGTTTCATAATGCACAAGCTCAAAGGTGCAGGACTGATTGCACAGACAGCTGTACATCTGGCAGGTGCTAATGTTCTAGTGCTAGACTTTGCAATAGAATTAATGTCCTTTCAGGTAGTGTCTGTGTGTGTGTCTGTACATACTCCTAAACTTAGAGGAAAAATCTGCACAATACTGAGTTCCTTACTACGCCAACATCAGGGCTGCATCTGGAAAATCCATAAGCATGGACTGCATAGCTGCTATGTGAGCTGCAGAACTAACATTAGCCGTTGCAGATCACTGTTTTTGCCAAGCAGAGGGGTCAACCCTGGATCTCAGGAAGTATCATGAGCAGTTCAGCATCGTGTTTTTTTCTCTCTCTCTCTTTGGTTCATGGGGACAGAACAGTCTTTGCTCGGTGGGTGGGACACAAGTTTCTAGCACCACATGTTGTTCCAGGCAATGGTCGTAAAAATCTCTCTGGTGTTTATCTCCCTGCTGAGGACGTAGTGGCCAGGGAATGGGATTGTTAGCAGTGGCTCACGGTGAGGAGGCTGTGAGCTGGTCGAGGATAACTGTCCTGCACTCGTCCCCTCCCCTGCCCCTGCCCTGCAGCACCGTGGTTTCCCCTGCGCAGGTTGTGCTGACGCTGCTTCAGTGATGGAACTGCCCAGAAATAAAATGATCCATGATTTTGGTACATCCTCTAAGGAGGAAGAGCCGCTGCTGGGAAGCTGCCGTGTGTGTTCCCGCGGCCGGCAGGCTGCTCCGTCTCACGGGGCTCCCTGCAGCCCCGCGTATCTCCGGTCCCGGGGCGCCGGTGCTGAGCAAGGAGAGCTGAGCGGGGCCTGCTGCAAGCAAGGCGCAGGGTCAGGCCAGGAGGGAGGAAGCAGCTGCATTGTACGGCACGGGGAATATAACCTTGGGAGCCCTCTGGGCACGGGTGGGAGGACCGAGGTTCTTGCTCTGTGAATGGTACAGATGACCATTTTTTGAGGAAAGATTTTTAAGTCAGGGAAATAGGGATTTGTAAACACTGCTAGCTAGTGTGAGAGGGATAGCTTTTGCAAGAGCAGTGTCTTTTAGAACAAAATGAGTGTGCAGAAAGAACGTGGAGTGTGGGACATTTGCTGGTAAAGAGAAGAGAAACTTGAAATTTAATTGGAGAGGCAAGGAAAATTAAAAGATTTGCTGGTATGAGTGACAAGGAAGATGAAACATGCAGAAGCAGTGGATGAGGGGGTGGATTAATCACAATCTGCATATTTCTCCCACATCTGCTTCTCCTCTATTCATCATCCTGAGATTTGTTACGCTGATACATGTCAGTACAGAGAGCGCTCTGAACCTTGGGTATCCTGGTATCCTGGGTTCTTCCAGGCTCTAATTCCCTCAGGCTTGCTTATTTATATTGGTTCTTTAAGCACTGTGGTTATCCCAGCAGGGTCCATATCCAGAATTTAGAATTTAATTTAGAAGTGGTTTCTGAATACAGAAAAAAAAATGCTCCAAGTTATTTATTTTAGTAGTAGCCTAATACAAGTTGTTTACTTCTACTGGACCCATTACACTGTAAATGTTATTTGCCTTACTGCAACTGTAATGTAAACCTATAAACCTTGATTTTATTATACCAACTTTACTTCTCTAGATAGAAAATAATAGGCTTTCCCAGCAAAATTCACCTCTTAATCTACATGTCTGATCTTGAGTCTGGTATTATTATCTCTTTATCGTGCCTCTCTCTCATGGGAGAAAATAATAAGCAAGATTCACAGTGAAGTTATGGGAGAATTACATTTTTAGTTATTATTGAATCTTATTTATTATATTCTGAACAGTGATGAGGTATTTGGCATTGCCCAGATGCATTTTAGGGAGCTCTGGTCTGAATTTAGCAGCACCAAATGACAGTTATGGGCCTGTACGTGGGAGTATAAACATATAAAGAAGCAAAAGATACAGAAGAACGGAAAAAGGAAGCAAATGTCTTTATCCTATGTATTTCTATATGAAACTAGTTGAATAATACTAGAAACAGTAGTTCTTTAAATTAAACTGTCTTATCTGAAAATATATGAAAATAAGCTGTTGAGTTGAGCTGTTGCTACAGTATTGAGTTTATTCTTCCCTTTCACCCATTTTGCAAGGAAATGATAGTAACTTAACAGGCCTTTTGGTATCTTTATCTGAATGTACATCTAGATGACTAACATTATGACAGGGAGAGTCTATGGGCCTCTTATCTATCCGCTAGCAGATATGCTTTGGACTCTGTTTAACTTTCACTAACATTGTTGCCAGCAATAACCATTGAACGTTATTTCCTTAATTTCAGAATCTAATCAAGATAAGATGACATTTAGATTTACAGTAAACATTTTACTGGCAGTCTTTTTGCTAGTGGTGCAGTTGAGAGGAGCACTCCTGAAACAGAGTGACGTCATCTGAAGCGAGGTTCAGCAAAGAGAGGGAGTGAAAGGTATTCTTGAGAAGAGGTGAAGATCTTTACGTTCTGCAGCCTCCCCTCTTGGCCCAGCATCGGATTAAAGTATCAGCCATACACAGAACACTGTGCACAGCGTTAGTCTGTGCACAGCATTGGTGCACAACGTCATTTGAACGGGCAAAGCAGTGATCCCTGCTAATTGGTAGAGGTACTTGTTAGAAGGTTGCCAGTAAACTGAGGTGCTTTTACAGACATGCAGGATCTGCAGATTTGCCTGGGCTCCTGGCAGTTAAGTGGTATGAGCTCATTCCACATCTCCAATAACAGTTTACTTAACAAATTTATTTGAACAGCTTTACTTTGCATGGTTTTAATTATTTCCGAGTGTATATATCTCCTTTTCCCATCACTAGAAATCCCAGTGAGAATTTGATTCATTTTGCTCAGGATATATGTGCAATATAGTTAAATAAAAGGATTTGGCTATCAGACTATCAATAGGAAAAGAAAAGTAGAGCAATGGAAGGAAAATATATTAATGTGAAAAGAATCTTTTTCTTTGGCAGTTGCTGCTTTCTAAATACAATTTCAATATGATGTATGCATGTGTTTTATATCCATGAAATACACATGAACCCATTTAATAAGGAAAGGAGAGGAGAGCCTTCCTTCCGCTGGTGATTAGTTTATTATAGTCAGCCCTTGTAATCTGTATTCTTTTGAATTAAGACTATCCAGAGGCTCTTCTTACTCATTAAAATTTGATTCAAACACACTGAAACCTAACAAAAGATTTTCAATAATATTAATGAGCTGCAGGTCTGAACTTCATGTTTTATAGTCTTTTGAAGACTAATTAAAGTTGGTTGTGAGTTTTACACGTCTTTTTATGCATTCATGAGAGGAAACTAGATGCCCAGCAGCAATGACCAGAGTTCCATATCACTGTGTTGATATCGATAGCAAACATGATATTTAAATAAGGGAATTAATGAGAAACCAGAACTGCATTCCAGAGCTGTTAGCTTGTTCTCCTGAAAAAAAATGATGAAGGTTGCTAGAACACTTATCTGTTTGAATTTTTCCATCTGCATTCAAAGAAAGTTTTATGCAATACACTTTAAAATGTGTATAGGAACACCTGACTGTGTCTTTATAAAGATCTACCAGATATATATTTTCAAAATGTTACTGAATATGCAAAAAGTAGTGGTATTTAAATGAGGATATGAAGTTGTACCCAAAATGTTATAGCACCGTGTGATGGCAACAGTGCTCATGTACTAGTTTTATTTGGTTGGATCAGATCATGCCCTTCACTCCAGTCACACGACTGGAAGTGTAGTAGGTGACCTGAGTGGCCAGCGAGAGGCACGAATAACGAGTGCTGAAGGTCTCTGAACAATTCAAACGAGTCCTAACTGAACTGGAATTGCGTGAGCTCTTTGCAGTGAACCCTCTGCCTGACAACCTTAGCCCCTATTCTGCCTTTGAGAGTAGACTATGAATTTATTTGTGAGTCATTCCAATGTAGTTTACCTGAACAAATTTTAGACTATAGTTATGCATTATACAGCTGCAAATTTGTAGTTGGTCATCTAAGATGCAAATTATTCTTTGAACTACGTAAATTTAACAGTTTTTGCTATTTGAAGAATAGTTGTTGAGTGATCTTATGTATGAACAATAAGATCTTTTCAGAGTGGGCATGTGTGAAGTGATGTAATTACTTAGAGCCCTCCTCTTCCACAAATATTCTTGCAAGTAAGAGAGAAGGTTCACAAATGCTTTTCTGTTTCATTTTCACCATACTAGACTGAAACATATTTACATGGAGCAGTAAAGTCTCTCATTATTTACAAGAATGCAGATTTATTTTCTAACAATTTGTGAAAGGGAAAACAGATGAAATTTGTTAAATAAGTTATTGCAATGAATTCAGGCAGTTCATGCAAGAAGGATCAACTGCACTGATAGCGTTACCTTTAAATGAGTAGCTTCTTCAAACAGCTTCTGTCATATAGAATTTTCTACTCTACTTTGCTTCTTGATTTTTATACAGTCACTCCTCACCCCATCCCCATCACAACAGTTAAATAGATACTCTTGTAATGGGAACTGTAAACTAACCTAAGTAATTATTCAGCCTCTTACTTGATATAGAACTCATATATATCATCTGTGAAAGAAATAGTGGGCTCCTAATCTATAGGACAATTTCTTACTGGCCCTTTTACGGGCCGTTCTGTTTCATCAGGACCAGTTTCTAGCAATGTCAAATGAATGTGCCATTCTTGAGAAAATTCTAAAACGCTGCCAGCTGCCACTTGCCTTGAAATGATGCAGAGCTGATACAGAAATGAAACCCCCCTCTTCTGCACTTAGATCCTCTGGCATGACTTCATTCCTGACCTTTCTCAGTCTCTACACCATTTAAACTGTAAGGCGAATCGTGGAAACTCGTATTACACTCCTTGTCAGTCAATGCACAGTCTGGTGCAGGGATATCCAACCCTGCCAGTGACGTCTGATTGATGATGTGACAAACTATCCAGAGCAGAAATCACTTGGATAAAAGAGAGAAGGGTGTATTATTGTCCCTCTGTGGCCCAGTGGGCATATATGATTCAACTAAGAATGCCCCACTAACTCCTAAGTTAACTTCTGAAAAACACAGTGGAAATCTTATATATGTTTTTATGTATATATACACACACATATATAAGGGTGTATACAAAAAAGAGAAAAATTCATGTTAATATGAACATACCTATGTGCTTCATAACTGAAAGACACTTGTATGTATCAGTGTATCATGAAGAAGAGATGTTACCTTTGAGAGGAAGAAAAATTACCAGTTGCTCAGAATTTTTTTCCTGGTTTAACTATGAATTATACTTCCTTGGCCCATCTGAGAAAATCCGGTCCTTGGTGTAAAACCCTCCTGTAATTTCTGTTCAGTACTGATACAAAAGCAGTTCTTCCCTCCTCTAAATATGTCTATTTCTGCCTTTTTATGCCAAAATATTGCATGGTGGAGAAAATGTTACCTGGCACAGAGCAATTTACCTGTAAGAATTTCCATTATAATGAGACACAGTGCAGCATCACTGCGGAGTTACTCCAAGTTGTTCATAAATAATGAATGTGCAAGAACAGACATCAAAAAGTTGATTTAGGAGGAGTTCCACCCCCATTTATTTCACCTCTCCTGTTTTACTGTAGAAGGAAATATATATAATATAGGATGTGTGTACATTTGCCGCCCCCCCTGACATGGAAGCTGTGGAAATAAAATGGAATATATATAAAATACTTATATGAATTAATTTATCAGAGTTTATGTCCAATATTCATAATATTTTTCCTTGGCTTTTAAAGCAGATGAGCTGAATGATGCTTTCCTTAGAGTTTCTTTCGTGGGCTGCATGTGGTTATTAGGGCTGTTCATTTCACTTTGGACAGTATGGACTCATTTTTGTTCCACAAGAGCCATTTGTGAAGGATTTCAAGCAGCAGGCTTATCCCATAGGCAGAATATTTCACAAGCAGAAACCTTCCAAAATTCCATTTAGCTAATAATGAAGCAAAAGCAACATGTTTTACTCAAGATGAGAGACATATTATAAAAGAAGTCTGTACAGAGATAAATATAAGCATTATATAAGAGCACAGAACACCGCCAGTGTTAGATGTTTCATGTGCAAAGCTAGCAGCTGTGGAGCACAGAACAAGGACAAAAACTGAAGAAACAGGGAAAGTGGGTAGGATGCCTTTCAGCTTCATTAGCTCACTTCAGACCTGAATTTATTCTTAAGCCTTTAAAAGCTCTTCAGTATTGATCGTTTCTTATTCTGTAGTTTCTTACGCTTTTTCTTCCTTGTACTTTAGAGAACAGAGAGAAGCTGATGACCTAGATTCTGCTCTTGGATTTACCACAGACTACCTGTGTCATATTTGACGTATTGAGGCAAATAGTCTCTTTCTGCTGTAATATAAAATTAAGATAATATTTTTCTACTTGTCTTAGATGTTTTAAAGTAAATTCTTTAGTACTTTTGATGCTCTTCATTTTGATGAGCAGCACAGAAAATAACCATAACTTCACTAAAAGTTTGCAATGGCAATAAATAATGGATGCCACATTTCTAAACTTTTGCGACACAAGGTTATGTACCTACACACAGGAAAATCTCATTTGTGGATGCAGCTTACAGTAATCTATCCTGCTTGCTACAAGATGCTTGAAGGCAAAGTAGTTTTAAGAGTGACTGGAGAAACTGATGGAAGAAAAATCTGCTGAAAGATATTAAATACTAAGATACTGGTTCTCACTCAGTGTGTTCATAGACTGTAAATTGCTGCAAGCTAGGAGAAAATTTTGAGAAGGTATCTTGTAACATTCACTCAGCCTTTGCTGTTGACCCCAGTCAGAGACAGAGTACTGGGATAGCTGAATCTTTGGTCTGACCCTGGGCAGCCATTCTTATGTTCTTTAAGCTTTGTAATCTTAGTTTTAATATTCCTCTGACTCAGGCTGAACAAAGATCAATGTTACTGCCTTCTCTTGAGTACGTGTGAGTATCTCCTTAGTATCCTGTAGTCTTTCATTTTTATATCATAATATGACCAGACACATGTCAGTACAAAGTCCGTCAGAAAAAGCTGCAATTAGACTTCACAAATGATATGCATTGCTTTTGGTGTGCCGCGGTTTCATCTCAAAGTCTAAATTGCTGGCACTTTGAAGTGAAGCCTGTGGAATAATAATGCACCAACCCTGTGAGTCATTTCAGTGAGCAGAGACCTTTACAAAGAATTAAAAATGGAAAAGAATTCCTGCGAAAACACTGTCTCTAATGCACTCCCTCAATCTGTTATGTTGTAGAAATTTGCTAAGAGTGCTTTACACACTGATAGAGCTAATAGAGTAGGAGGTGGAACACTAATTACAGCACAAAGCAGTACTTAAAAACCCTTGGCAATACTCAGCTACACTAATGTACCCTATAGACTTTCTCTAGGTTCCAGCATCTCATCCTGGAGTTCAGTCTCACAGTCTTTGCTCAGAGCAGCTTCGAGCAAAGGACCCGCTGACGTCAATGGGAGTCGTGCCTAAATAACAGCAGCAGATTCTGGCCCCTGAATTGTAACTCTTTGTGTAAAGTATTTTTCCTGCTGCTTGAGACACACTTTATATACCTTTTTATTGAAGATTTTCATTTTTCAGGCTTTCAGTGGGACAATGAAATTGGACTAACCTCACGCATAAACTTAATGGAGCCCTGGGGGCGTTTGCAAGGGATAGCTGTGAAAGCTCTTGCTGCTTTCCGTGTGAATGCTACATTATTTCTTGAATTTAACTGAACTCAAATAAGACCACTGTCTCTTCACTTTTATAATTATTGTGGGTACATAAATTCAACAACGTGTGCTTAGTCAGCTGTCCTGTTTTTCTCCTAAGCAGTGAATTTACAGCGCACACATGCTCTGAGGTGATTATTCTGTTATAGTTTATGGTATCTAAGCTTTTTTCCTGATAAATCTAATTCATATGGATTGACAGTTCAAACAATGTGTTTTCTGGGTCTCAGGAGGAAATGTATGGCTCACTTTTGGTTTAGTAACTTACAGAGATTAGGTTTTGCATAATGTAAATCTGAGGTGGGTGATATTTTGTCTGTAATGCTTTGAATGCAATTAGTGAGATAAATACAGAGCTAAATTCATTTTCTCTGAAAAGAGGCAATCTGATTGCTATGCAAAAAGCACCTTTATTTGCAATACTGGCGCTTCATAATGTGGTTAGCAATGCACAGACTGGCATTTTGATTTGCAGCTTTAAAGAATTCTGGGATGAATAAAACATGAAATTAATTGCCAAAGAAGAACCTTTGCCAGACTAGATGAGATCTACTGTGCTGAATAAAAACTATAACCTGTGACAGGCTCCATTCCACTCCCAAAGGAAATGATGTCAATACCAGGAAAGGTTAAATAGCACTTCAAATAATTCAGAGCAGCCAGGGTTCCTTCCTCTTCAGATACAGGATGAAGGTAAACATATGCTCATGTCGTATCGTCCTGTAGCAGATATGATTAGAACAGGGCTCTGAAAACTATCAAACCTCTTGCTTTGTTTTAATAAACTTGGATCCATGTGCTAGTTAATTTTGAGCTGGGAAAAGTTGTTGAGAAAGGGTAGAAAGAAGAGCAGTCAAATCTGGATGCTTTGTTATGTATGGTCCATTTGTGGAGTTGTACATGAAATGTCCTAAGTACCAGGAAAATCCTGCTGAAATCAGTGGTACACTCAGCAAGTCCAACAGCAATGCCCCACTATCAGGTTAGGAATCTAAGTTTATGCATATATGTTTCAAAAGTTAGAAAAATAACATGGCTATGAATCTGGGTTGAAGTAGCAGCTGTTGAAGAGAGCTTGCTCTAGCTATAGATGGATTTATAGGAGAAATTTAATGAACCAGTTTTGTGTCATAGTAGAAGCCCAGAACAAATAGAAAATGGATAGATAATTTTAGGAAACATGCAGTAGTGAATATTATTTGGATTCTATTTTTTACATAGCTATTAAACTCAGCTAAGGTTTGCTATGGATTTACCTAGAGGTGGTGGAAATAGATGAATACAGACTGTTTAATAGCTTTAATTTGAAATCATGGTTAATCTTGTGATTTTACTTGGGAAACAAGTAAAACCTGATTGTTTTAACTCAATTTGTCTTTGAGCCCACTTGAATACCCCAGGAAAGGAAAATCCAGGAAAGCAAACATGTATGAAAAATTTGAACAAAAATATTCAGATGAACATTTTCAAACACTATCAAACACATTTTAAGCATTGGGAAAAATGGTAGAGGTTTGAGAAGATACTAACACCATTGGCTGGCCCTGTTCTACTCTTTAGGAAAATAAAAGATTGGTAAGATGCATGAAGCTACTCTGACTGACATCCTGTGATCTGAAACGAATTTCCATGTTCAGAGTCCACATTCAGAGTGCCCTCCCGTGGGGGCATGTTGCAAATAGACTGGACTTATGTTAGGGTGTAGCAGAAACAGAATTTTGGTGGAAAGTTGTGTCAGTGCTGCAGCCCACGAGGTCGCCGGAGGGTAGTGCAGGTTCCCCACCAAGTCCAAACGCGCCTGGGAGCCTGCGCTGTGTTTCTGAAAGGTGCAGAAGGAGCTTGAAGCTGCAGCTGCACCATCATCGTCTGGCAGGCCTCCATCAGTGGGTCGTTTCTTGATGAATACAGCCACACTGAGGAGGAACTGTCTGGGTAATAACCTTCCAGTATTCCTGTTTTATTTCTACATACTGTGCTGATGGTGTCTTTTTGGTACTGCTGCTATGTCTTCCAGATTCATTTGGGGGAGGAAAAAGTACACAAGTTTCTGCAGGTTCTCACAAGCTTCAGCTGCAGTGAGGTAGCTCATTAGCATGCCTAACAGAGTATCCGGCATCAGTCCATATGGATTTGTTTCGTCTGGAAAAATGGCAGCGGAGCAGAACCCTGGGTTCCTATGGGGCTTTTGCTATGGGGGAAATTAACAGCCGGTCAAAGGAACAGGAACAACACCTCTCTTTTTTTTCCAGATTTGTACACAAAATACACACACACTCCCCCCCCCCATACACACTTACACACACGCGTATCTACAAATATGAATTTTTAAAATTTAATTTCCCAATATACTTTTAAAAGCTCATAAAACCACTGTGTATACGTTTCTAGCGTAATATAATATAATAGAGAGGAGGAGAAAGACCGGTAGAAAGAAGATTATTTTAAGCCGCTTGCTCTAGTGATTTTTTCCAGAGCTCTCTCATTGAAAAAATTCAACCCTTCTGGAAGCTGTGACTGAAATGAATCTTACTGATGTTGAGTATGAGACTATGAGCTCAGTTACAGTTCAATTCTTTTGTTTGTGACCAGAATGATGATAGAGAGAGGAGGAGGAGATGGGAAGAATTTTGAAGAAAGCAGTGCCTGACCAAAGGATTTTTTGCAAAAGGAGTGTAGATTTCTTATATTCCTATTAATTTCTGTATTAATTATGAATTTAAAGATTCTTTTATTAATAGTAAGTTCAGGGAAATCGTGAGCATCTGGCAGAAGAAGAGATAAGCAGAATATTTGTCTAAATAGTCCTGGAATGAATAAGATGGTCACACCAAAGCAATTTTGTTATCAATGTTTGTCATACTTTTATTGGTGTATTTTAGCAGGATGTTTTTCTGCAGATCTGTGAACACCAATGAGATGAAGAATCTGTAAAAAAATAGGGGAAGAAAAAAGCTAGAGCTTTCTAATGAGAAATGAATATCCATACCCTGGGTTGTGTCTGCAGTATAATGAACTAGAATTTGAGTTCTTTCACATGTAAATTAAGTCACTGAGAGCATTGCCAGCTGTAATCCTTATTCTCTTTGGTTAAGGGCTTTGCAGGTTTGCAAGCTACCTTTTTAATTGAACATTTTAAAATCGACCCTTTTTGTGTCTTTTATTGTCATATTGGGGTTTCACTACTATCACATTATGTTATATGATCCAAATCATACCATGGTCAACTTAATTTGAGGTTAATCAGTATAACTTAAACTTTTCTGAGGAAAGCAGTTAACAGAGGGGCTCTTCAAAGAACCATCTTATTTTAGAATATCTACTCTCAAGGGAATTTCCCCAAAGTAAGGGTATTAGTTCTCTGTATTTGCACTATTTCAGTTATAACAAATGTTATTTATTTGCGTATGAAAAAATTCAGCTGTGTCTACCAGAGCAGACATGAAAGAGTTTACACAGTTTAAAATCTCGATGAAACATGGAACATGAAGTAGGAGCTTGCCATTACAGTTTAGCTCAAAGTGTTGTGATCAGATTTTCAGCTCTAGCCCCACATGTATGATTATTTGCCCATGCCGGTATTCAGTTTACATTTGCAAACTTAGAAGCTAGGTCTTGGCTGCTAAATATTTCTCTTGCTGTAATTCTCACATTTTTCTGTTTACTTTATTAATCTCTGTGTAGATGGGATCTCTGGCATGGAACCTGTGTATGATCTAGTTATGAAACCGAGACATCTGTTTGATGAGACGAGATGATGGTTTGGGAAACTCTGGACAATGTTTTGTTTTTCTAGATGGAATCATAAAAGCATCCTCCTATTCAACAGTCAGAGGTTCCTTTTTGGAAATCTCATGTTTGCCAAAGATTGAGAGTTGTATGAAAGATCTTTTTATATGTTTACTGGTATCCACATTAGAAATTGTGTAAATATCACATTTTAATTAAAGAAACAAGAATTAAAAGCCCAAATCTTTAAGTCAAATAGTTATACTGGTTCCAAAACTCGGTTAGTCTGACATAGAAGACTGGAAAGGGATGGGAGAAAGTAAAATCCAACTGTAGTAAAATTATAGGAGATTCATGAGATCTTCACTGAATTTAGACAGACCCAGTGACTTTTCTAGATTGTAGCATCTTAGGCAAATAGGGCTGGAAGGGACCTTGAGAGATCATCAGCGTATTCCCCAAGTTCCAGGCAAATGACGACACCTGTTTCATTTGCAATACACGTTTGCCTAACCTGTGCTTAATAACCATCACAGCTTTCCTTTAGTGATCTCTACCTCTGATGCACTTTCCTTACTGTTATTCCCTATACATATTTAAAGCCTATTGCCGTATTTCCCTTTAGCCTTCTGAGACTGAAGACAATTTATTTCAGTTTCTCTTCATAAATCTTATTTTCTAGGCCTCTGGTCATTCTTGTTCTCCTCTGGATTTCCCCAGGTTGTTCACTTATTTCTTGGTATCTAGTGCACAGATTTAATGCCGTGTTCCAGCTGCACTGAAGAAGACGGGACTAATTGATCCGCATTGTAACACGGGCCTTCCGAATGTGGGAGCAGGGCATGTACAGAACAAGTTTTTACAAATTGATTTGTTAATTGCCTGGTCATAGCATCCAAAGTTCTTACTGAAATCTTACAGGTTTTCTGTGAGAAGGAGTGTTACGGAATTCATTCTCAAAATCACGTGGCAATAATGATAGAATAACTGGAGACAGAAAAAGGAAGGTACAATTTGTGAATTAAGTCATACCAGAAGCTAGATCCTCATCTACAGCAGTACAATTTAAGCAGCATGAGTTAGGTCTTTTGTACTTTATGTCAGAATATGAACCAACAGAAGCAGAATCAGGACCAGAAATGCATGGACCCTCTGTCTCTCTCTCACATACATAGGCAGAGAAAACGTATTTTGTTTTGTTTCTGTTCATTTTTATGTAATTTACATTTATTCTACGAATGGGCCACTGATTTCTCCTCATTCTATTTTTTAGACTTGTCTGTTTATATGAAATAATTACAAGGCTGAATAACAGGCTAAGAAGAAGCAGAGGAGTTACTGCTTAGATGTATGATTTGAGAAACAAAGACAAATCATGAAAAATTACGTCCTAAACATAAATAAAATGGATCAGTTCTAGAAATTTAGTAGATAACACTGCAGAATTCAGCCTTTCTGCCTGGAAACATTGGAAGAAAATTGCATATGGAAACTTAGTCGTTTTGTGAAAGTGGTAGTATTTTCGCACACAAGTTTGCCATTGCTATGCACAGCTCCACGCTTACTCTCCCTGGAATTCGGGGTGATGGTATGTTCACGTACGGATGCAGAAACTTGCATATGGAACTTTGTCTCCCTCTACTGTGGTGTCTAAATTATCTGTTAACTCCCAGTATAACAGAAGTTAATGTGTGTAGGTGTGGTGTTGCATTTGTTGGCTGTAAAACTGATTGTGCGATTTATATAATGTCTCTATCTAATTGGATTTCTGTGTGAGCTGTGTTTTATGTTTTGGTACTGAGAATTAATATATATCTCCAGGTAAGTGGAACGAGCTGAGAAGGTGGTCCTATGAAGGTACTGAAATTGTAACCAGCTCTTTGGAAGAGCCCAGATTTCCATTCAGCAATTTGTTTCTTGAATTTTTCACAGCTAAGCTGCATTTGAACAGTTTATTTATTATACTCACATACTCTAAAACTGTGGGTATCTTATTAGAGCTGTCTTTCCTCTGTTTTAGCCAGCAAGCTGAAGCTAAACAGATGGATGGTATTGTGAAGACAAATCAAAAACAAAAAAACCCTATCAAGTCAAAGAAAAAAAACAGCAATAAATAAAATGAAAGAGGAATGAGAGCTAGAAAGAGCATCTAAAGAAAGAAAAGGGGCAAGTGAGCACCTTCTGCACTCATCTTGAGATCACAGAAATGATGGGCTAGTGACACCCCAGTCCTGGAGTATCTGAGTGTCCTCAGCTGCTTCTGACATCTGGGAACGCTGAAGACCCTCAGGGTTCCCGGAGGGGGTCGTCACCAGATTGCCTTTTGCTCAGATTGCCGTTGCAGTTCTCCCCCTGCCCCTTTTTTGTTTCCCCCTCTAGGAGAAGCAGTTCCAATCTCAGCTGTTTGTTCTCACACAAGAATCGCACTCGTCCTGTAGGCGCTTCACCCATCTCAGAACTGCTTCTTCTTACTTTATCTTTTTTAATATTGTGCGGCTGTAACTGAACACAGCCCCCCCCCCCCGAGATGAGAATAGCCACTTACAGACGCAGAGACATTATAAGGTTTGAGGATTGTTGTTCAGTCAATTCCTAATGCTTTTCTAAGCATGTTTTATCTTTCTGATGGATTATCCATGTCAAACATAAGTTTTTCACTGATCTGTCCACAGTAACATATGGGGTTTTCTCCTGAATGGTGAAAGTTAAGTTAGTGCTCCTCAGTGTGGATCAGTTGTTTTTAAAAGTAATTGCTTTCTGAGACTAAATTGATGTGGAATGCAGGAAGAAATGTTTTTTGAGCTTGTTATTCTATGAATTACCCCCAAAACTTATTTGAACAATTTAAATCGTTCGTTGCCATAAACAAGCCATAATATACAAGGCCTCTTTCCAATAATAGGCAATATCTGCAAAATTAACCTTAAAGTGCTCCACGGCATAGTTTTCTAGTCAATGATTACATCAGTCTTAGCAAAAGCCAGAAGAAAGGATGCTTTTTCTTGTTCTTTATGATAAAATTCAAAGCCTTAGGATGAGATTTCATCTCAGAGATACATTTTCTTTTCCTCTAGAGATGTGTAAATAGGCATATAATAATATTTTTAAATAGAAGACTAAACTGAGACGCAGGTTCTAATTACTGTAGAATATCTGTGTGTTTATAAAGTGACCAGCCAGTTCCATCATTGCTGTCATTTCCTGTCCACGATTGTGAAAAGCTGCTGTATCTGACCATATTGCTCCAGCAGGGCTAACCAGTTACGGGTATACGATTCTTCCTTTATTTCTCCATCATTAAATGCTTCAGTTTTCCTTTACTAAAGACTAAATGTATTCATGTCCAGTATGGACTTAGTATCATCGAAAATTATGTATGTCGAAGCACTAAATTCTGAAGTTGAAGCCAGTAGAGACAAGATTTATTGTTCGAGCAATAAAGCCCACATCTTTTCAAGCACCTATATTGCTATTTTATTAATATAATCTCATCTTCATTTTTTTCCTCTTTACTATTTCATTAGGTACACTTTCTCCTTGGCAGCTCAGTGGCATAACTGAGTGTTTCAATTATAGATTAGGTGGCTTCCACAAAATTAACTTTTTAGTAGTCTTCTGATACTCAGCTTTAACTTGTGTATCTCTGAATGCCCTGAACGCTTTTTTGTTGCTGCTGACATTAACATTATGACTCTATTGTACATAGACACTGAGAGCTTCTTCTGGTGAATGATCCAGAGAAGCCTGAGTCACTACGAGTTTGGGCTCGATTGTTTAAGATAGAAGCTATTCAGCAGCTCTCCAGTGACATTTTTAATTAAATGCCAATGAACATGTGGGCATCCCCTGGTGCCAGTCCAGGTTTAAAATTTCCATATCAGAGGATTCTTCCCACTCTTCTACTCCACAGGCTATAAGAATGCAAATGCTGTTAGTTATGACATCTTAATTTTAGTATAGTATATTTCATTTTTTCATACATTAGCCCTCAATTAAGTAAGAATTCAAAATAATGAGATGACGAAAAATAAATTGTTTTTCTCCTAATTAAAAAATACTTCCAAATGAGGGAAACTCTCAGCAAATTCCATCTAGATAACTGAAAAACAGAGGAAAAAATGCCAAGAAAAAATACTTTTGCAGGAAGCTCTATTAAAAACACCATAAAAGTATGAAATACTGAGATTAATATGAGAGGAAGGAAAGTTAGGATAGTATTAAGCAGCAAAGGATGCAGAATGACAAATACCATGCAAAAGGGGAGCATAGGTAAGTACAGAAAAAGGAGAAAGCAGGTAAGCTACCAAAGATGCATAGTAATACAAGCCTCCTGGTTGCAGTGCAATTGCACTAGGTTATGTGTTAGACACATTATCTGTCATAGTGAGGATTCTCCATTATTGCTCAGGTGCCAACCCTAGTGGTTACACTGTAAAGCATCCCCGCAGGAGAGGGCAGCCAAAGGAAACCAATGAACCTGCCAAATTGAAAATCTATCATGTACAGATTTTGAACCTCACTGGAAAAGTGACTGTCAAGATAACTGCTTACAAAAAGCCCAACTCAAGAAAGGGGTTCAAAATTTCAAACACAAAAATCTCCAAATTAATAATTCTGTCACCATGCATATTAAATAGCTCTATCTGTTCACAATGCAGGAAATTTAATAATATTGTTGGTTATTTAAAATCCCGCTTAGGATTAACTCCTCAGAGCCTGTCATTTTGTAGACAGTCATCCTTAGATGATGTTTGTGTAGGTTTGTGCATGCAGTTCTGGTTTCCAAATAGCTAATGGTTGTCACAGCTACTCAGAAAACAGTACATGGTGAAAAAAAGGTATCGCAGGCATAGCATGCATAGTGTCGCTTTTACTCCTGCAATGTTTCTGCTGCACAGGCATGTAAAGAGAGCTCTGGGCTTGAAGACACACTCATTTTATCAAAATACCATATTAAGAAATCATATAGTCACTGCCAGAATCTTTTCAGTGTATTCAATCGTCTACTAAAATATATTTATCTAAAGAGAAAATAATATAAAAGAAGAATCAGAAGCTTTTTGTGTTCTTTGTACAGCTGGTTAAGCTGTGTTTAGCTGCATTCTAGCATAGAGGAGTAACTATCTCCTTCCACAAAATTGTGCCCTTGGCGTTGCCTGTTACTATGGTAAATGTGTGTTATTTGGACTCTAATGCCTATGAGTGACTGACACTCGTGCAAGTCAGGTATGCAAGTCATTGCACTATGTCTGTTCCACTGCAATTACATACACAAGCCCTTGCTTGCACACTTGGTTAGCCCAAAAAGCTGTTAAGCTGAATTGGTGCTAGCTGATTTTTGTATTTCCAGATTTTAATTATTTTCAAAAATACCAGGTTATATACCAGTGCAGTCATTTGCTATTGTTGATTTTATTACAATAGGAATTTTCTGTGTTAAAAATAAAATTGAATACCATATCAGTGCACCTTGTTGGAAATTTAAAATTGAAGATACATCTCCTGGATTTTATGTTAGCGGGTTACAGTGTATGTAAAATATGGTGGAAGAGGAAATTATCACTTGGCTTAATCATGGAAAGCTCCCCAAATTTTTTCCTAGGAGAAAGTCATTGCATTTTTGCAGTACAATTAAGCCTTTGGTATGGTTATCACTTCAAAATTATGTTATATGATATGACAAGTCATAACTATCAGGAACTCCCAGGGGCTCCAGATACTTAGAGACATTGCCTAGCTATCTTCTTTTAGATTTCCTTAATTAAATGAGTAGATGACACTGAAAGGACTATCTATGAAAGTATCACAGAGAGAGCAATTTGCTTTACAATTCAGGTGTGAAAGTTTTGAATAATTAATGTATTTGAGTTTCTTTGGATTTTTATTTATCAGAATATTTTCACTTTCTCCATTAGGATGTTTAAATACAATCAATCGAGAATAACTACAAGCCAAGATTAAAATTATGCCACAGTGTCTTACTGATAATAACATGTTTTAAGGAGTCTTATTCTTGGAAATGTTTAGCATTAGCTTCAGCTATAGACAGAATTATTGATCTGCATGTCAGTTCTTGGATCTTTGAATTAGTACTTTATGCCTATAAAATACTTCTTTCCTTTCCACCTATACAAAACATTTAAAATGCAGGATAGTAATCCCCATTCCTGAGTCTCCTGTGAAACTCTTCTGCTTATCCAGCTCATCCTGCTCTGTCTTGAAAAATCATGTTTGCAAGGATTTGGTATTTTCTCTTTCACACACAAACTCCATAGAAGATTAAGGCAGACATTTTCAGAAACATAGTAGCACAGTAGGTAAATATATCTCAACATATTTTAAAAGACATGAATTGCATAGCTGCAAATCTGAGCTATCATGTATCAGGTGGATTATTTATTTATGCTGGTATTAGTGAGGAAGCTGGTAGCTGTATTTGGTTACCTAACATTTTCCAAATACAAGAAGTTTTTTTAGAAACTCTCACTTACCAATACAGGGCAAACAGATGTTTGCTGTTTCTCAGCAGTCAGGAAACCCCTTAAACCACAGAAATGTCTTCCAGAAATTCAGAATTGCCTTTCAGCAGAACTACTGCATTAAGAATAGAAAAGGAATTACCGAATTAACTACTCACCAGTTTAAATCTACAAACCCCCCAAAATACAAGGCTTACTATTGGCAATTGGTTAACTCAATAGTTTTACACACTAGTTACATTTTATGGTGAATATTTTCAGAGGTAACAAAGAGCATGATGGTATACTGTATATAGTGATATACTTTTATGTGCGACAACTGTGACTTTTCGTGATGTTTCCCTTTATATTATTGCTACTACTACTAGTACTACTACCATTACTACCACCTATTTTAAAATGATGTGTCTTCTTAGCTTGGTAGGTTGATGAGAACTGGTTAACTGACAGGATTTGAGGCCAGAATTTTCAAGAATGAATGCTTACTATGGGGAATTATGCCCATTTTCAGGATAACTGAAATAACTGGCCTAGTCTTGAAAAGGCAACACCTCAAGGAGTTTCCAGTGATTGCATTAGTAACTGTTTGGCACTTGCCCAGTTAAAAAAAAGTGTCCAGCTGTTTATGTGTGTGCCTTAGGCTGCGGTGTTGGTCAGAAGGTTGGTTTTTTGAAGCTTGTCCCTGAATTTTCACAGGCTGAGCTGGAGAGAGATGCCATTATCTAAGATGTTTCCTAGACTTTTGCCATGAACTATGGAACTGAAGACTATTTTAAAATATGACTTTTATTTTTCGGAGTCACTATTTTGGAAGTTTTGATATGATTCTGTTCAGTCTTTGTGAGATTTTAATCATTGTCAAGGAATTCACAAATCACATTGAATTTAAGAGTACTTTTCATTGCACCCTCTAGGAGGGTGTTACAGCAGTGGTGAATCTGCAATGGACTTAAAGTACTATAATGCAAAAAAAGTACAACTGTTATTTTAGCATCATAAAAAGGATTTTAAATCATGGAAACATCCAGCTGAATCAAAATTATGTGACAGCTGGACACGTAGACATACACAGTATTAATTTCACTTTGGATTTAAAATCCTGTTTCTTATACTATAAACAGATATTACACTAAGCTATTCCTAAAACCAAAATAGTTTGCAGAATAAACTTTCATATCTTTTTCAAAAAAATTTGATGGAATTTTCTTACCCTGTTGGTAAGGATTGCTGTCTGCAAGAGTATACCATTAAATTCTGATCTTGTCAGTCATATGTCAGTTTTTTAAAAGCATGACTTCATTCCATTTACAGGAATTGGAATGAAATCACCACTGGTAAGCAAGAATCTTATTTATCATATGGTACTTCTCTCCTTTCACCAAAAGTAATTTGTTATGCGTAAATTATATTGTTTGCAACATCAGTATAAAGCACTATTTTGAATTATTTATTGACAAATTAAATGGCAGCATGCCAGACTCTGATAGTGAAATTCCTCCAACTGATAGTTTATTTTTTGAGTTAAAGATATATATAAGGTCCAAATCAGTTTTTTCCAGTAACTCACTGCTCTAGGCATTACTTACCTATTCCTTCAGTTCAGCATTAATTTGAAGGTATTCATATTCCAGAAAGTCTTGTCACATATTATTTCAGGGGGGACATATTATGGTTGCAACAATAAAACCAAAGAAGGCTTTGGCCATGCAAACCCTGAGAACTGTTCTACTTCAAAGCTGTGGTGGCAGAGGCGAGGATTACGGCAATACAACACTGCAGACCTTCTTTTTCAAAAAGCAAGAATGTTCATGTTTTATTTACTCTATAATAAAGGTAGAATTTTATGTTTTTTCCTCTTCTACACAATAATTAGAAAGAAGTCTTAGTTTTCCAGTATAATTTTGCCTACGAAGTGGCAGTTAAGATCATTGAACATTATTTTGAGCATGCCTCTTTTCTTTCTTCTCTTCCTACTTAACCTTGAGAGGGTAAAAGAAGGGTGCTGGGATGTTGGTGTGGTGTAGGTCCCTCCTCATCTCAATAAGTATTCATCTCTGTGAAGATATGATACAATAACATAGCAAATTCTAGATTTGTTAACAGTATTTACATTATTTTGACTTTTACAACAATATACGTTTTTTCCGTGAATCACACTTTATAAAATTATTACGTATGTTTGTCATAGAAATATTATCATAGTAAAATTCTTAGGGAAGATGAGTTGCACAAATGCTATCCATGTGTATCATGTTAGAGCTTTATATACAAACAGATTCATCAAGGGACTCTTATGTGCTTTGCTCTCACTGCAGTATTTCCATTAATTTTAGATTGATTTATGGATGATATTCTATGTAAGACTGAATCTTATAAAACAGAATTTCTGCCTTGGAATGTACTTGATCCCATGTATAGAAAGTTGTCTTACAAGTGGCTTCCTTAGGGCAAAAGGTCTTTTCACTGTGATAAAACAAAGCCCCCACAAACATAGGCACATGTTGAGAAATGTCCAGCTAAAGGCCTAGTGCAAAACTGGCGTTTCACTTCAGGAGTACAACATGGAGAAATACAAGCT
This sequence comes from Rhea pennata, assembly GCF_028389875.1. Lineage (NCBI taxonomy): Eukaryota > Metazoa > Chordata > Aves > Rheiformes > Rheidae > Rhea > Rhea pennata. Next base: position 8,589,620 of record NC_084678.1, read on the forward strand.
GTGAAGGTTTTATTCTGAAGTCAGATCCAGAGAGGTGTTTTACCACCTGTAAGGGTGCTGAGTAGCAGAACATCCTAAGTTGGAATCACAACATGAATTTGTGGTAAAGCAATAGTTGATAAACACCACAGATATCAGTAGCACTAACAGTAAAGCCAAGATAACCATCACCTAGCTGTTCTTCCTCACTTCGTTTTTTCTTTATAAAGACTGTTAAGAGTCCTCCAGTCTTTGGGCTGACACATTATTATTTTTTGAGTCAGCACTTAGAAATGCTACAGAGAATGATTAACTACCAAGTCCAATATGTAATTTAAAATGGCTAGTCAAGTGTGTCAGGAAAAGTAATACCGCCAGCTCTTTTTTATAAAGTTGCCACCATATGCAGTGAAAAGTTGCGTCAGACCAAGCTGCTTTGGTGTGTTCTGACCCGAGCAAAAGGACTGATGGAGCAATATCCCCTTGTGAACTTCTGCTTTCTTCCCAGTTATCTTTATCTTCTATATCATATGAATATCTTTTTATGTTTTATTATAATTATAAATGTATATATACTATGGTGCAAAGCATAGTACAAGATGGTTGAAGTTAACACTTAATTTACATCTGCAGCTTAACGACCTGCCAGGACACTTCTCAGACTGCTTTTGCTATTGGGATAAGCTTATTGCCGAAGTACTTAAATATTTATCTTTTTGTGAAGTTCTCTGTTAACTCATTGCTTAAATTGTTTTCCCCTAAATATAAGTCCAAGAGATCAAACAACCCGTAACTGGGTTATCATAATATCCATGGTGACTTGAATCTCCTGTGTTGTTATTGCTGTAAAAGCATACATAAAGAATCTGTGTATGTGCTTATGTATGTGTTTCTCAATAGGTATATACGATTTTTATAAAAAAAACTGGAATTTGGCTGTTTCTCCCATATTAATCCTAAATTCTTTCAACCTTCTTTATCCACTACAGGGAAGAAAAATAGGAAAAAAAGCTACTTCTTTGTAACAGTGTGAAAACCACTTTGCATGCTCTCTTTAGTCAGCATAGCTGGTTGTATCACTAAGATTAACGACATGAATTTTTCACATTGATAGCAATAAATTTTGTATTCTTTATTAATGCACTGTTCCATATTCATGTTTTTTTGCAGTAATGTCTATGTTGTGTTGACTAAAAAAAACAGCAAAACAATGTTATTCATCAGCATGGGAATTAATGAAGCTTAGTTCCTAATGACATTGTATCCCAACTCACTCTACTGCAACAACCCACATCCCCCTACAATGCTTCCAGTTCCATCCCACTTTTACCTGCTCTTCCACCTATTCCCAGGGTTCTTTCCCATTTTCTTACTGTCTGTTGGATAAGAGGCAGCATGTGCCGTGACCGATGGTGAATGACACGTACTGATATATATGTGCTGACTGGTTTGCCACAAGGCAAAATAAGAAGAGGAAAGGGGATAGAAATGAGCAGAGAAGATGTCACACCATAGGACAGATGCATTTTAAGTCTGTCTGCTGTACTGAGATCTTGAATTTCATGAAGGTTGTACAAACTTAATTATTTTTGAGACATCCATCTGGATGTCAACTATGATGGAAATTAGTGAAAATTGGACTGAATTGGATTCAAGCAGGCTAAAAAATCATTAATCTGTTAGCTCTACAAGAATCGTAGCCTCTTAACTCTCATTCCCAGGCTAAGAATCCCATTTCACACTGTATTCAAACAATTTTTCATCAAGTGTGTATTTATGCTGTTGTAAAGTCGCATGAAGAGCAGCTAGTTCTGATGGTGAGTTTAATGCTTACATTTCAGCTTTTGTTTCTGATCTGATGTCAGAATAGATTGTAAGGAAAATTTTTACTCTTTATGGTGAGTGAAGAAGGAGAGTTAGGAATTGCCATGAACATGAAGGAGCTGTATATTTGTTCTGACGCTGAATGGGACTCTGCCAAACGCAGTTTGCTGTAAGGAAACACGTAGGAGGGTTGTAAACAGGATGTAATTAGAACTATTTCCAAAACATAATTGACCCATGGAAATACTATTTCCCTTTACCTTTGTTCCTCTGCACTTCTCTGAGTGTCTCAGTATGGGCTAAATGCATATGATGAGCACAATAGCGAAAGATTGAATCCAAAAATAATGATGTGGGTTGTGCAAAGATCTTGTAGCACTGCACCACTGAATTTGTAATTGATTGCTTGGCCATGGCATTTAGATAGAAAAGAAAGTCCATATTCAGTATTCTGGAGGAAGAAAAAAAACAGATTAAATGTGAGGCCAATTCTGAGACCAAAGTTTTTGAAAAGCGTGTATCAAGCCCAGTGTGGTCATAAATTTAAGAGAAGTGAAAACTCTTCCCCCATCCCAAGCCTGGTGATGTTGAAGCAGTTATCTGACTCCAGTGTTTTATTGACGTGGTTGCTAATTAATCCTGCAAATCTTTGCCTTCCAAACATTCCAAAGAGAAAATCAATATCTGTTGTACATTTTTCTACTTTGGATGAAAATACACTATTGCAGTTAAGACACATTTTTCTTCTTTGCTGTTTAAATTAACAGCTTCCAGGCTATTGTAAATTACTCTTCTTCTGTAATATTTTCTTGCCTGTGAATATTTGAGTTGATAAAGCAACTCGCTTTCCCTATTCGCGTGTTTTTCTGTCGCCTGGGATTTGTCATGCGCTTTATATTCTGCCTAATGTGAATATGTTCATATGCATATACAGAAAAAAAGCATAAACTAAATTTTCCCTCATTGTACTATTTACTATACAACCCTTCTGCTTTTCCAGGGCAAAATCATGTATAGAAAAGTGTATTTTGTGTGTTTACTCACAAGTGATTTCCTCACAAAAATACAAGAGAAAATGTTTTCTTATGTGTGAGAATCTAAGCTTCTGTGTTCTGCATACACTGAAATCTTTTGCTCATTCCTTAGACTATTCCCTTTACCACTTCCAAAACTGCTTCTCTTCTACTGCTTTTGTAAGCTACCCAATTCATATTGGTAATCTTTATCTTTTTTTGGAATTAGAATTGTATGTGAAAAAATTAATTTCCATTACTTTGTTAGCATGAGCAGTGACAGTCTGTTTAAATACTCTTTGGTTGAATCAAATGCAGTAGCTTTTAGCACATATTCAAATAGTACCAACTGTGGAAAAAATTGGAAATAGTGCCTTAAAAGTGAAAAATTGCATATACAAGCATAATTATTTAAATTTTACGTTAATGTTTTCCTTTGTGTTTTGGGGGCCAGGAGATGGGAGAAAAGGATTCTGTATAGATTGCATCCTATTCCTGCCCCAATCCTTTTTGGGTGGCTGTATATATTAGTTACAAAAACTAACCTAAAATCCTATTCTGAACCACCTGAAGTAAGAAGGTAGAAAGACCTCAAGAGGGAAATGGAGAAAAGGGATCAGATACTTCATTCTGGCCAGACATCTCTTTTTCTTTTTTCTTTTTTTTTAATAAAATTTCCCTTAAATTATCAGCTCTCTGAAAGCTCGAGGAATTGAGGAGTAATCGTGCGTGACCCTGGTAGTGAGTGCTAGGATACCCTTTTATCTTACAGCATCAGCCTATCCCTGCTGAAGTCAGAGTAAGTCTCCTGCTGATGCCCAGAGGGATTGACGTGTCACTTTACCGCAGGTTCTAGCACTTTCGACTCCTCTCCAGGTATCTGTGGTAGTATTCTGGGATTTTTTTTTTTTAATCATCTTTCCTTCTTTAATTCTAATCTCTGAATATTTTCTTTTAGTCACATCAAACCTACAAATGTGTAAAATGTTTGTTCCTATGGGTCCATTTATTTCCTGAGTTTCCGGAATACCGCTCTTGCCATAGCCATTTCTTCTGGAAACCGAGCTGAAAAATTCCTTTGTAATAATGGGTGTTTGACCCTCCGCAGTGAAGCGTATGCAGGACGCGATCGCTTCTGGGCTTAGCGGCTGCACGCAGGCCTTCTCTCCGCCTCAGCGACCGCCTGCGTCGCGTCGCGTCGCGTCGCGTCGGGCAGCGGCCCCTGCGCGGGGTCTGGTTGGCTCCACCCAGGCCTTGGAGGGTCCTGGGTCCCTCTAGCCAGAGTACCTGTAACCCTGAAAAAAAACGCAGTTTTAAGAACATATTTGTTATGGAGAAATACTACTTTTGATTTCTTTTGGGGGGTTAATTGGAAATCCTCAATATCTTTTATTTCTCCACGTGCCCCGGAGGTTTTGTTCTGTAGGGCAACAGTACGGCAAGGAAACGGGGAAGGAAAAGAGGCAAGTCCGTGTGGGGCCCCCCGGAGCGGCGGGGCAGGCTGGGGGCACCGCTGTGTCGAACACCGCTGCCCTCCCGGCGCAGCTCCGGCGGGGAAAGGGGATGGGGCTGAAGACGTGGCGGGGGAAGAAGGTGAATACGGGGGAGGCGCCTGTCTTCTCGGGTCTCTCACAGAAAGTGCGTGGGAAGACTGCAAACAAACGGAAAGGAACAGAGCCGCGTCTTTTGTTCTATGGTAAATCTGCTCTGACTTCCTTAACTGTGAGTACGGGCATATGTAAATCAAGGGATTTTTCTTCAAACCTGTCTGGTAAATATTTAATCGGAGAAATCCTTTATTTAAGGACGCAGGGCTTTCCTTCCTTGGGCCTTCACCTTGAGAAGCCCTTCCTCAGGCTGAAGTCCTGAACCTGTTTCTCTGGACCTTAGCAAATTCTTTTACTTACATGCCACTGAAGTCGAACCCTTTTTATGCCTCCCTCGGATGCATATGACAGGGCTTTCCTTTGCGAGCGTGCGTGCCTAAGGCGCTTTCAGGAATCCTTCTGTTAGCTCACTCCCTGCTTTTGCCTGCTTATTCCCTGAGTGCCCAGAAGATACATTGCCATGAGACTGCCTAGAGCCTAAAAGCAGTTAGGCTCTTTAAAACTAATTCAATAAATACATAAAAACTTTATTCTGGAGGATTCCTTTGGTAAGTGCTTGATTTACAAGACCTCATTGCATAACACAACTTACAGTGTATGTCAAAGGGATATAGTAATAATTTACCAAGATTTTGGTCAGTTCTTCTAGACATCTGTTCCTTCAGTATTACTTCATTGGTGGTATTTTTCACGAGGAATCATGGTGTCCAAACATGCCGTGCAGTTGTATTTAGCTTTCTATGAAGCATATTTTTTAATATTAACCAATTTGTTTGTACAAGTCAACTTTCATCTATATTTTTATTAGTGCTAGCATTTCTTTATAGCATGATCCTGCTCTTACATTGGTAGGCACAGATTTTTTTGGCCATCTGAATGTGGGCTTATTATGATTTTCATCATCTGCATAAAAGTGCGAGAATCTCATGACAAACCTTCAGAATAGATAGACTTATAGTATTACTATTTGTACAGATAGGAAAAGTAAGTATCATGCTTTAATACTGACAGCTTAGTAAAGCAGTAACTACTATAACTAGATACAGGTTAGTCTGGATCTGTTTTTTATGATTGGTCTATCAAATAGGACATTACTATCATAAAACAGTTGAAACAGTTAAAACAGTTGAAACAGTTACTTTTCTGATTTAAAACCAATTAATTTGAAGAGAACCCTCTAAAAAGGAAAACAGTTTATATCAGTTAGTAGAATCAAACATATGCTAGGTAGGTTTGCAAAGATGCTATTTAGAATTCTCAAGCAAAGTTACGGCATGGATATATTTTAAAATAAAATATAATATGTCACATATGATTGTGACAGAAGGAGAACTGAAATGTAATAATGTTATGAATGCCACAGAAGATGCTGTGTAAAAATCTAAAAATATTGATATGTCACTTAGTTATTGAGGGAGACTCTGTGACAGATTTGCACGGCATGTGCTTTGCAGGACAATTTCCTTGGCACATCAACAGTTAAGAGGCAACTCGATTATTTTTTCACCTGAAGACAGCCAGGCAATACCACAGCAAAATGCCTGCCTGACTGCCCCGGACATATGTTCATGCTGGTTGGCCAGCTGGCCAAAGAATTAAGAGGTACATCCACTCTAACAGAGCCTTGGCAGTTGCCTGTTGGAAGTGATGGGCTCTGAACGAGGCAAACAGCATGTACTGCCTCTTCAGGTGAACTAGATTTGTCAAAATATGATGAATCAACATTAGATCCTTTTTCACATTTTTGGGGTCACTATGCAGAAGGCAATTGGAAAGAGGAGGCAGGTGATACAGGGTTGACAGTGAGGAGCTGCAAAAGAGAGGATAGGATTGGTCTTTGCTAGTATAAAAGGGAGAGAGTGGGACTATTTCAGGACTGGTTGGGAGTGTCTGGGGCCATGAGAAGTAGGGGCTGGGGGAGAGAAGAGTAGGCAAGGGAGCATGGGAGGAAGTTGGAAGATGGTAGAGGTGGGAAGTTTTCTACTGATACAGGGAAAGTAGGGAGCATGGGATTGTTGACAAGTACATTAGGAGTACGGAGGCAGAGACTATGATAGACATGCATGTAGCTTGCCTTTTGTATACATATTTAGGTCTGAATGACCTGAATATGAATGGAACATCACTCCTTTAAAATTATCATTTCTTCTAGTCTTCAGGAGAACAAATTCTAAGGACTGTAATATATTAGAGTGGGTATATTTTTAAATTGATCTGTCTCTAAGGTACTCTTAAAATATGTGGTTACTGCACCACTCGTACACACAAAACTCATACACACGTACAGACACGATTTTCACTAGCTGCAGCTGGGTACTATAATGAGATTTAATTCTTCTGTAAAGCACTTCAGGGTCTACAACTGAAAACGCTGTATAAGAGCTAGGTATTATTATTTTTATTAATACCTTCCAAATATTGCTAAGGGCACTAGGGTGTAGGATGGTGTGTCTTTTATTAGAGACTACTAAAAATGCAAATAAATAGCTAACACACTTTATATGGGTTTACTTTTAGACATTTAAACAATTTCTAATGGAAATGTTGATAAATCTCTATTTTGTCATCATTTGTTATTCCATTAAATTAAATTTAATGTCTTAAATTGTTTATTTTTAATTTGGAATTGAATTTTGAAAATTCATCTTGAGGTACATGCATATTCAGTAAATCTGAGACTTGGAAGAGTATGGCTAACTAAACAGAGAGTGCTCATCACTTCTCCGGCTTCCTGTGTGAACCTTGGATAGAGAATTCACTTACTGGTCAGTAGGCACAAAAAGAGAGTGGTGTTGTAGTGCCATGAACTTGAAGAAAATAATGTGAGAAATCTTGCCACTGTTAAAGAAAATTGAATTTTTCCCACTCATTTCAGTGGGGCTAGAATTCTTCATTTGGTTATTATTTCATCATACTTTGTATAAGATAAGTATAAATACTCAGTCCTTCCTTTTATTTAGCCTGAGAATTAAAAAAGAAATTTTCAACTCCAGAATTTAAAAAAGGCCAAAATGAGTTGACAGATCAAGTGTTCATTCTACCATCAACTTTGTCATTTAAGATCTTCTGAGCATATAAGCACTTACTGGAGTTTTCCTATGCATCTGTCTTTGCAAAATGCATGCTTGATTGCATACATCATAGTCGTTATGTCACCACAGCTGCATATACAGCATGCAGTTCCACAAATGCTTACTTGTTGTAACTGGTATTCAAAAGCCTGGATTTAATGTACAATGCAAATGGACACATCAGTGTTTCAGTGACAGAGGTTTGATTCTCTCCAAGAGCCAGGAAGTTTTGTATTTTCCTCTGTACAGACTTTACAAAGAGCATAGAATGAACTCCAGCTGATATTCATCAATCATCCAGATACAAATTAGCAAGAATTTGAATTTAAATTAGACATTTTAAAAAGTCAAGCCTATTGAATGCCACTGAGCAGTACCTCAATTATAATAAAATATCTTTTATGAAATATTTAACCTGTGACTTGGGTAACACGGGAGGGCAAATAGTAATTTTTGATGCCTGTCTAGAAATGTAAGATCTGAAAGTAATCAAACAAGTTAGGCTTCCGGGGGTGTTTACTTTAGTATAGAGTCTAGAAATACTTTAGTATTAAGCTCTAAAAAAAATGTTCACAGAATTGAGAAGTATTGACCTGAAATATGGAACTTTTTTAATAAGGTATTACATGAAAGGAAACTTTAATTAGGGGTGTGCTGAGGTTCTCTGGAGTGGAAGAATATTTCCATGAGCATGAAGGATTAAAAGTGCATTAAAACTACTACTGTTACCAGGCAGCACATTAAATCTTACTATACATTTCTGTAATTGTAGAGTTACGTGTCTTCTTGGCAAAGTACCATCTGAATCTGATAGAGAGATAGTGAGGAGGAAGTAACTCAGTAGTAACAGGAATTTAAGTACAACTTTGGTTGTTAAGACTGGGTGTTTACCCAGCTTGCCGGCATAGATCAAGAAATCTTAAAAAACATCTAACTTTTCTTTCTTTCTTCCTGCTAAGGAAATTGCCTATTTAGATCAGATGTCCTCTGGGACAGCAGAAACTTAAGGAAAATCAAAAGGGAATGGTGATTCTAGATCATTTCTGGAGTACAATCACGTGGCTGCCTGGGGAAAAGGAGATATTTCCTCCTCAGATATTGCACTATATTTGACTATATGTTAGTACAACTTTGTTCATAGGTTCCTTAAAACTTTTGCAAATCTTCTGTTTATTTTTTAAAAAACTACAAATGTTCTTGAATGACTGAGGTTACATTTTTTAAAACTTGGCAAATGCATGCAGATAAATACATTTCTGAGTTGTATATATATTTGTCATGATAGTGTGTACAGCTAAATATGAGACTGCAAATGTACTTGATCAGCTGATTGCAGTTGAATGTACAAGGTCCCTGTACACTGTTACTGCAGCTATACTTGAACAACAGTCATGTAATATTATGTACAGTATATGTACAAATATGGTTACTAACATCAAAACTTTCCTCAGCTTGTCAGCTCATACGGGTCAGGAATACAAAAGAGAACAAGTTCGGAGTCGTAGCCTTCTAAACTGTATTTCTTAAATGTGCAATTTGTCACTTAGAAAAGCCTTCCATCAGAAGTCTGTTTTGCCACAGAGGTAATGATCTTGTGCATTCTGAAAGGATATAAATGAATTCTTTGGTAGTTGTTGTGGAAACAACTCTTTACTTAGTTTGAAAGCAGGGACAATGCAGGCTGGAGTGGTGTAAAAATGCAGTGAATCCCATCTAATATCAATCTATCTTCATGACAACAGATGCAAACTTTGCTATACTTCAGTTGGCATCTAATGAATATGTTATATAGCTATGCTAACAACCTTCCTCGATGTTTTTGTGGATTTTGAAATACTGTTGAGGGCATGGAAGCTTTTTTTCCTTTCTGTCCTTCTAGGAATGAGTATAAAATTGTATACCACTGAAATCCTGTGCAATAGTAAGGGCAATTTAGATTTGTATAAAGTTTTTGAAAACTACTTTCCGTTTTGAAATGGATGATAATTAATGACATAACTGAAAACATTAGCTAAATCAAGAATTTAATTTAAAATGAATGGCATAATACTAACAATTTTAGAACTTAATGGACCATTTGTTCCTCACCCCAAATTGTGATAGCTGTTTTAAAAAACACAATCCATTTACTGTTAATGCAGCAGGGCCAATTTTATCCCTCATGCAATACCCATCAGCAGCCTGTTGGATTTATGTCAGACATTAATTTTAAATTTTTGGCTTTTTTCTTTGAAAAACAGTTTCATTTTGCATTCTTCTTCCTGGAGATGACTGTATAGTTTTGGAGTGTTTCACAACTTCACTGAAACCTTGACTGCCAATGTCTGATCTCATTCCAGAGATTCATGCTTGCCAGCCTTATAAGAACATGGTCAAGTATTATTTTTTTAATCCCACCAGACTTCCCCAAGAAGCAAGGAGAAGAGTTACTTCATCAGCTGGCATGTCAGGATTTTGTAACCCCCCTGCTGCTATTTCAGGCCTATGTTCAAATGGAGTGAGAGAGCAAGTCTTGAAAGCCTTGTTGCCATATTGTAGCATAGACTGTATACGTCAGTTCTTGAAAAACAGAATCTAACATTCCACTGAGTCTAGTAAATTAGTTTTATTATAGTACAAAGCAAAATATAGCCAAAAGGAGACTTTTTCATTAAATTTCATTGATTTATTACATGTTTTTTCTGGACTCTAATCCCTTGGTTTGAAATATATCATCACAAGGGCAAGTCTGTGTATGGTACATGTAACATATACCATATATATATAAATGATCTTAGCCATATTCAAAAAAATATATAACTCTGCAGTGTGTTCATTATCTAGTGTTGGCTACGATTCAGTTGCATAAGAGAAGTTTTAAAAGCTTTCTGTAAAAAATAAATTCTGCATCAGTGAAAGGTTGCTTTTTAAAAAGTCTTTCTATTTTGAGCTTTTGAGCAGAACCATCATCACCGTTCTTATGCACTATTTTTTTCATTAAATCTGATTTCCAAAGTACAACTTGGAAGATCATCCCTGGTGAAGGCTGATGAAACTTTCTTAGATACGTAAATAAATAGGATTTGAGAATTTGTTTTAGGTGTGAGCAGAGTGTAACCTAACCCAACATTGCAAACTCTCAAATAGAGACTGTGCTCCATCTGGCTCCATCTGGCTCCTAAAGTTCTGCTGTTACAAAGGTGAAGTCAAGTCCTGTGGGCATGGGAGTCTGAGTTTGGCAGTTTGTGTAAATGCATCAGTAATCGTCCCATTGCTTGAACAAACGTGGCATGTGGGGAAATTTTCACAGAATTACAGAAACATAGAATGGTTGAGGTTGAAAGGGACCTCTGGAGATCATCTAGTCCAACCTCCCTGTTCAGGCAGGGTTGCCTAGAGCATGTTGCACAGAATCACATCCACGTAGGTTTTGAATATTTCCAAAAAAGGAGACTCCACAAACTGTCTGGGGAAGCTGTTCCAGTGCTCTGTCACTCTCACAGTAAAGAAGTTTTTCTTCATATTCAGATGGAACTTCCTGCGTTTCGGTTTCTGCCTGTTGCCTCTTGTCCTATTGCTATTACCACTGAAAAGTCTGGCCACATCCTCTTGACACCTTCCTGTAAGGTATGTGTAGACATTGGCAAGATCCCCTCTCAGTCTTCTCTTCCCGAGGCTAAGCAGGCTCAGCTCTCATAGCCTTTTCCTGTAAGAGAGATTCTCCAGTCCCCTAATCATCTTTGTAACCCTACGCTGGACTCTCTCCAGTAGTTCATGTCTCTCTTGTACTGGGGAGCCCAGAACTGGACACAGTACACCAGAGGTGGCCTCACCAGAGCTGAATAGAGGGGGAAGATCATCTCCCTCAACCTGCTGGTGCCCCTATTCCTAACGCGCCTCAGGATACCTTTGGCCTTCTGGGCCACAAAGGCACATTGCTGGCTCGTGGTTAACCTGCAGTCCACTAGGACCCCGAGCTCCTTCTCTGCAGAGCTGCTTTCCAGCAGGTCAGTTCCTAGCCTATACCTGTGCATGGGGTTATTCTTCCCTAGGTGCAGGACCCCACACTTGTTTCTGTTGAACTTCATGAGGTTTCTCTCTGCCCAACCCTCTAGCCTATTCAGGTCTCTCTGAATGGCAGCACAGCTTTCTGGTGTATCAGCCACTCCTCCCAGCTTGGTATCATCAGCAAATTTGCTGAGGAGGCACTCTGTCCCTTCATCCATGTCATTGATGAATAAGTTGAACAGGATGGGACCCAGTACTGAGCCCTGGCTACAGGCCTTCAACTAGACTCTGTGCCACTGATCACAACCCTCTGAGCGCTCTGCCTTTCAGCCAGTTCTCAATTCACCTCACTGTCCACTCATCTAGCCTGCACTTCCTGAGCTTACCTATGAAGATGTTATGGGAGACAGTGTCGAAAGCCGTGCTGAAGTCAAGGTAGACAACATCCACTGCTCTCCCCTCATCTACCTGGGCAGTCTTTCCATCACAGAAGGCTCTCAGACTGGTTAAGCATGATTTCCCCTTGGTCAATCCAAGCTGACTACTCCTGATCACCTTCATTTCCTCCATATGCTTAGAGAAGACATCCAGGATGAGCTGCTCTACCATCTTTCCAGGGATGGAGGTGAGGCTGACTGTAGTTTCCTGGGTCTTTTGTTGCCCTGCCTCACTACTGAAACATCATTACACATGAAAAACATTTTTGTAGTGGGCAACCAGTGTTGTTTAATTACATGAAGCCCTGTCTTTTAACACTCTTTAAATTTCTGAATGTCAAATAAACACCAGAACCAAAAATAGGCTTTTCCCTATTAATGATATGGCATCTGGTGGCCTGCCTTGTTTGAGCTGATGCATTTCTGATTTGCAGTGATGTAATTCCACTGGTCAATGGCTTTAATATGTCCCCTGTGGTTAATGAACATTGTGTGGAAATAGCATCTGGTCCACTTTTGTCCCAGACTTTGTTGCTGCAGTACATGTGAGACCTAAGTGATGTGTAGGTAGCCAGGCCACCTGAAGAATCATTAGGAAGCTTCCTTTCTCTGCAGCAGCAGAAACTGCACTAAACTTGTTGTGGATATGGATGTTGTGTATGTTGTGGCCACCCTTGTTTTAACAAAATGACAGAGATGGTGTTGCCTTCTTGGAAAAAGACTGATTATTGAGATGGCCGATAATCCACTTCTTGGCAAAGCTGCCATGTATTATTCTTATTTATAGCTGAAAAGCATTGCAGTAAGTGTTAAATAATTGAGATTTGTTTATATGGCTGTTCTGTCCTTTTCACGTCTTCTTTATAGCCCAAAGTCATGTCAGATTTACAGACTGGTTCAGATCTTCATTTCTGTAAAAGGCTAAGATACATTACACAGCACCTACCCTGAAGTTATGATTATGTATTACCCCAGTGTTATATCTTGTCTAAGACTGGTACCATTTAAATAGGGAAGGAGGAGATGAATATAGTAGAATGGTTGTACTTTTAATTAAATATTTAGGGCCATGGTTTGTATACTAGTGGCATAAATAAAAGAGTAGATCAAGATCTGTAGCAGAACTGATCACTCTGTGCCTTCCACAGTTCTGATAGCTTCCTTGGATATATACATTTTAGGCAATTTACCAGACACAATTTATGATTTAACACTATTTGCACTTAAAAGATACAAAATTTCCTCTATAGTGAATCTTCTTTGTTTCATAAGATTCAGATATAGCAATAATAGCAAGACTCAGCATTCATATTGGACAGAGCTTTATCTCTTCAAAAGTACCTTACAAATACAGGCTAATTAAACCTCCTAACACCCTTTAAGGTAGCTAATTATTACTATAAATTGGGTTAGATAATGGCCTTCTGGCACACAGTAAATAAAAATGTCACTAACATTAAAAATATGGATATAACAATTGCATATTGTATTCTGCAGTTACTGGAAATCATTTGACTCCACTCCAAATTAAAGTTATTCAGTCTATTAATACAAAGGTGGCTGGTGCTGTCTGTCAGTGTAATTGCAATCTCTCAAGAACATTTCTAGCTTCTCTTTCTATGTAAACGGTAAGATTGGCCCTAGATGAATGATGAATAGCTGTGCCTGCATAATTGTACTGTCTCGTCATCTAGTAGGGCCGTATAACCTACTTAACCAATTTAATTGTTTCATAAAAGTGAAATCTTTTTGGCTTGTTGAGTGTTGTTCTCATTCCTTTTATTCCACAATAATTCTCTCTAGCAAAATCTAATTTTTCCAGATTTCTTCCTTACTCTGATTGTATGACATTAGAAGGATTCATTTACTGATAATCTGGGGGTCATAGATAATACTTGCTAGAGTTGAGGTAATATTACAAGAAAATTTTGTAGATATTTTTACAAACCTCCCTTTTGTTGTAGTTAAGCCTTGCTGCATTTTCAGTACATGAATGCTCTCATAAGAAGCGAACTTTTGACTCTGTTCAAATGTTCTTTCTAAAGTTTCCTTAAAATTTTAGTTTAGTGACCATTTTACAAAGTCAGGGAATCGTTTAGGTTAGAACAGACATCTGGAGATCATCTGGTCCAACTCCCCTGCTTAAAGCATGGTCAACTAAAGCATGTTGCTCAAGAACACATCAAGCTGGGTTTTGAATACTACGGAGGGTGGAGACTCTTCAACCTTTCTGGGCAACCTTATCCAGTGCCTGACCACCGTCACAGTAAAAAAGATTTTCCTTAAATTTAAATGGAATTTACTGTATTTCAGTTTGTGCCCATTGCCATGTTCTGTCACTGGATAGCACTGAGAGGCTGAGAGGAGTCTGGCTCCATCTACTTTACTCTTTGCCATCAGCTATTCGTATACATTGATGGTATCCCCTGAGCCTTTTCTTCTCCGGGCTGAACAGTCCCAACTCTTACCAAGTCCAACCAAGTCCTCTCTTGGTATGACAGATTCTCCAGTCCATGATCATCTCTGTGGCCCTTCACTGCACTTGCTCCAGTCATCTTGTACTGGAGAGCTCGAAACTGCAGACAGCACTCCAGATACGGCCTCAAGAATGCTAAGTAGAAGAGAGGGATCACCTCCCTTGACCTGCTTGATACCTTCTTCTAATGCAGCCTTCTTTGTCAGAAGGACACGTTGCTAGTTTTTCTTCTGCCAAACTGCTTTCCAGTTTGTTGGCCCCCGGCATGTGCTGGTGCATGGGGTTGTCCCTCCCCAGGTGCAGGGCTTTGTATTTCCCTTTGTTGAACTTCACAAAGTTTCTATCAGCTCATTTCTCTAGCCGGTCAAGATCCCTCTGAATGGCAGCACAAGCATCTGGTCTGTCAACCACTCCTCCCAATTTTGTATCATCTTCAATTTTCACAAAAAATATTATTTTAAATATTGCATACAGCCAGGTAGATGATAGAAATAGCATGTTTCTGACACAATTAAATAATCACAAGTATATGGCAATGCTTAAAATTTGGATTTTTACACTGGGAAGCAAGCTGCAAATTTAGAGGTTAGGAAAGGAAGTTAGGAAAACTGCAGCTAAATCCGTAAAATAACTTCTAATTAAATGCACACTAAAAATGTATACCAATATGCATTTTATGAGCTGAAAAATGTAGAAAATGATGTCATAATTTCTACTGACAGTTATTTATTTGGCTACATGACAAATTTACAGCAAAACGGGAAGATGTTTTGTGATGAGCATGCAATTACTTAATTTCAGGTTGACTGCCATTCATCCCTGGAAATCTGCATTATCTTAGCTGATTCTCTCTCAAAGTAACATCAGTAAGCTATCAGCAAAGATACATTTTTATTTCTCCACCCTGGTGCTTGTTCTCTCTCATAAAAATAGGATTACTATGTAAATACTTGAAAATCAATACCCCCCCCGCAATTTCCTTTAGAATTGTGCAATAAACATACAATTTTTGTCATTTCACAAATCAGCAACTGGAATCTGATGAAGCTGCCTTAAACTTTGTCTCCTGGCCAGCTCTGAATTCCACTGGCATGCAGAAATACTGAATGAGATAAGAAGAAATGGTATGGAGTCAACAACACTGATTTTATCTGTCAAGGAAGTAAAAAGAGGGAAGAGATGCAAATAGTACACACCACACTTGTACTCAGGGATCGTGATGATTTCTTAAGCTTTCTTGTAGGCTGTTGTAAATATTGTACCCAGGTGCTATGCTGTCTTACACAAGGTAGGAGGGAATTATTATCAGTTCCCAGCAGCAAAGGACAAAATCCAAATGGTTGTTCATATGTGTTGACGCTTTTTTAATATTAGTGTGTTTATTCTTGGTTGTGAAATATATAAGCCTAAGGCAGTCATTAATTTGCCTTCAATTTCCCCCCCCCCCCCCACACACACACACACTTTTCCTGCTTTGTTTCATTTAATTATTTACCACATCATTGCAAAGTTGACTTTTTGGAGGAATACTGCTGTGTGACACTTGCAGTACTCTTCCTATAGACCTGTCTTTAAATGAGCGTTAACATTCAAAATGAAGTCTCCAATTTTTGTGCTCAGATACAGCTCACTGAGATGTGACCAAAGATAGTTTGCTCGGTGTCTTGTTCCTTTGATTTAATATACATGATCCTCATTTATGCTAAATCCCTTTTGCAGGACTCTGGCAATATAAAGGAGATTTATATTAACATTCAATCTTTTGTCATCATAGACTGCTGACCCTGGAAGTCTTGGATTGTGTCCAGACAGTAAAAATCTTCCAGTTTGTAGCAGGAAGTAGTAGTAGTTTGTTTTTAAACCTTATGAGATTTTTAGTTTATTATCTTAACATGGAGATTCTTCTTTTTCTGCACTGTATATGAAATAAACATTGTGGTTCATCTGGACTCTTTGCATCCCTGAGATTTTTGGCTATTAATGCTAGCTGTGTTGTTCTTTGATGATATTTAATGTAAGCAGTACCCTGAAACTTTTGTACTGTTTTTGTTCTTTGATTATAGTTTATTATTACCTCCTCTCAGTTTAGCCATTGTTTCCTCTAAACTTTAGAGGATTTAAATTTCCTCTTTATGATCTCAATGTTCATTTTTTAACTCCAGAGCTATTAGCCCATCTGTTCCAAAAGTAGTCTTTGGCTACATCTCATCAGCACATTTACTTCCAGATATCAGCTCTTATCTAGTTTTTGCATAGACTTTCATAGCTAAACTTAAGAACTAACTCATTTGGCCAATGAGTATTTCCCTCTATTTCTTATCTTTAATACTATTTTTGCTAATATTTAGTCTTTAAGTGTATCCCATAATCATGATTCCATCATATATAAAGATGTCATGAGCACAAAGCCATTGACAATTATAATCTTGTTAAATCCAGAACCTTCAGCTTTGAGATTACTACATAAACAAGACTTCTTTTGAGAGGAATTTCCATCTACCCATTTATCTTTAATTTTGGGGCTAGATTTATTAAAGAGAGGAACCAAAGACTGGATAAAGCCTTGAATGACCTAGTCTGACCTCATAGCTAAGCTTATTTTGAGCAAAAGGTTGAACTAGATGAACTAGCTGAACTCCTGAAATCTCTTCCAACCTAAGGTATGGAACCTAACCTATGATCCCATGACCATTCACTGGGTTTAGTAGAAGAGGTTAGTGTCTTAACTTTTCTGTGATGATAGACAGTATTCAAAAATAGCAAAAGCAATAGACAGGTTGTTAGCAGAAGAACATACTTTACCATTCATGAGGTGCCCAGCATTTTTTTTTTTTTTGAGCATTATATAGGCAGATGTACAAAATTAGTGTGTTCTAGTTTTAAATTCACAAAAAAAATTGGTAGAGTGGAGGAAACTTTTCAGCTATGTGATCTTCTTGCCTTTCTGCATGCCTTGATACATCCAACCATGGAGTATTTACAGTGCAGTACAGGAATAGCAACTTGGGAAGGCTAAAGTAGCTTTATGCTTCTTTTGTTTCATGATAGTTCTGGACTGCTGCATAGTCCTTTAACTCTGTGGACATATGAAAATACAGTGATTCACCAGTGCTCTTTCGTAAGTTATATCTATGTTGATATATACATCTTTCAGTGATATGTACTCTTCCCTCAAGATGTCTGAACTTCAGCATATGTTGGTCTTACAGAAGAATACTCCAGAGAGAGAAATATGTGACATCTTACGTTTTTCCACCAGGAAGATCCCTCCTTGGTTATATCAAGATCAGGCTTATAGAGATTTTCTTCTAGCTCTATGGAAAAGTGCACCTCAGTGCTCCCTCTGTCAAACGTTTGGCTGCCACTTTTGAAGCTAGATATGAAAATATGATTGCATTAGTCTTTTGTGTGTACTCAAAAATCTGCATCTAAATTGCTGTTGTAGTTATTTGGAGCTGAGTCATTTTCTCTCCAAAGAGGCTGAATTTTAAAAGAAAACACATCTTTACAGTAAGTTTTTTTAGGGAATGTGTTAAGTCTGGTAGTCTGTCACTGCGTAACACACTAGATATCTGCTCTTGGTCTCCACACTGAGCAGCATTCACCTCTCACTCTATCTGCAGTAGCATAATTCTGCCCTGAGCTCACTTCCTCTCAAATCAAGATGAAACTTGTCTTCCATATAATGGCCATATTTTGTATGTATCTGTTTATAATGACTAAATTAAAAAATATAGGCATGACAATAACTATGGAACTGTAAAAGATCATTCTTTTATGTATATATTTTGAAAGTTTCAAATATGTTATCTTGAGATTTTTTTCCGCAGTAATGTTTACACTGAAATGAAATCTCTTTTACATTTAAAATGCATCCAGAAGAGCAATCAATAAAACTACAGTTCCAGCTGTGCAGCAACCTACATTATTTCCCCAGTGAAGCTAATGCTTTATAGTGGCAGTAACATACAGCTATATTTTGTGGTGGCCAGAGATAGCAGTTTCCACTTTTTTTCCTTTTAGGCTCCAGTGAAAATCTTTTGTTAGTACTGAAAATCACTGCTTAGATGCAGGAAATCTATTTGGAACATTCATGTACCAGCTACTTTTCAGGATCAGCCAAATTCAAACCCAGGGGGCAGGTTTAGCTCAGTTGGTTAGAGTATGGTGCTGCTAATGCCAAGGTTGTGGGTTCAATCCCTGTATGGGCTACGCTGAGGGTGGGACTAGATGATCTCCAGAGGTCCCTTCCAACCTTACTGTTCTATGATTCTAATGCCAAGGAGTATCATGTATTAGTGAATGAAAACAACAACTTACTAGATGGCTAACATACTGGGCATTCATGTGGGACCATAAAAAAGCCTTTCTCCTTTTTTGTATTAGGAATCCATCAGGATATTAAGCAAAATAACCTCTTCTGGAAGAGCAGAATTGAATAGTATGTAGTCCATGGTGTCAGTTAATTGCTTTCATTTGAACATTGTGAGTTAATTTGTGTCGGTTTATTTAGGATTTTTTTTTTCATTTCTTTTCTACCAGTTGCGTGGAAGTTGGAAAACCAGTCCCAGGAAGCTTAGCAAATGTTATATTGTATCTCTTCCATTTCACAAGAAGACTTGTGATCATATCCTGAGGGAAAGGCTGTTTGATAAAAATCTTTCCTCTACTCAGAAAGTCCAGAAAATTTACTCTGCCTTTGGGGTCTAAAATAGACTGAAACTAGTCCTTTTAAAATAAGATATAAAGACTGAAAGATAGCTTCTCAATCAGGAGAAGATGGGAAGAGTTTATTCTTTTGGCAGAATTGCATACTGTAAAAAACCTATACATTTTGTCTATGTGTTGAGTAACAGTTCAACAGTTAATTGTGTAAAACATAATGAAAAATGGACCTTAGAAAGCATGGATTGATATGCCCTTGTTTCATATTAACTGCCTTTCAAATTACAAATCATAAAACTAATTTGCAGATATAATTGTTGTTCCTTAAGAAATCCCCATGTTTTTCCTATTTTTGAGCAAAACCTGCAAATTCCAAGGTTAGTTCAGACCTAATTTAATTCAGCAAAATTCCTTTAAACTCAGTGACAATTTCCCTCTTCATAACTGATTGAAATTTGTCCCACTGTTATAAACCGGACTCATTTCCACATATTTGCCTGGTTTTGTAACTCGAAGTTTGGCAGGGTGAGTAAATGAAATCCAGTACTATCTCATTTGTACATCAAGTGCTAGAATCACTGCGTTTCTCTTTTCAGTGATGCTCTTATCTGAAAGTTGTGCACATTCCCTTCTATATGATTAGAACTGCAGTTAACTATTTTTACCCTTGGCTGTTTCACTAGCCCTATGAAGAAGCCATACATAGCGCGTGGCCATTTGTAAAGTTCTTTAACGTGTTGCCGGTGGACAGAAGGTGGCATTTTAAAGACCAAAACTAGAAAACAAATGTGAGATAAAATGTTGGTTTCTGTTGCAATTTTGTGACATCAGGAAGTCTGACTTTGGCTCCTTCTTCTCAAACTTCAGCATTTTCTGTTTGCAGCAAGATAAGCTAGAGTTATTATCTCGCCTTGCTGCAAGCACATAGGGTTTATTTAGCTGTGATACTAACATTGTCCTCGATGGACAGCAACACAAGACTGTGAGGGACCTACCGAGTTCAATACCCTGGTGTTGTGTGGAGTCCTGTCATATAATTGTACTC
Organism: Rhea pennata; assembly: GCF_028389875.1. Taxonomy (NCBI): domain Eukaryota; kingdom Metazoa; phylum Chordata; class Aves; order Rheiformes; family Rheidae; genus Rhea; species Rhea pennata. The sequence continues at coordinate 8,609,724 of NC_084678.1, forward strand.
ATTTAGCAAGTTAGTTCAACGCTCACTTAACTTTAAATCTCTAATAAAACTGCATTTAAGTGTATGTGTAAGAATAGAGCTTTTAGAAACAGCCGAAACTAACCTAATTTTGAAACCTTTGGAACTTGCACCACCAATTCTGATGCAAACTGTAAGGATCTTCAGTAGTAATCAGCACTAACTTGTACAGTTTCTCATTAAAAATGAATTCGAGCATATAGTTACACTGTTTGCTGAAGTGGGGATTTATTTTGTTATGGTTATTGCTACTATTTATAATGTTGTAGCAGCTCAGCTGAGAGCAGGCCCCAAAGTAAATGATTCATCCTGTCTGTATGTTTGTGACCGGTTGTATGAATGTTCTGAATCTTTTTCAGAATCATTCTGCTGAAATTTCATAATTGTAAATAATAGTAGTAAAGAAAATAACTCTAGTTTTTGTGTCAATATCAGTAAAAGCTAGTGTATTTGGGTGATGAGGGAAAAATTTGCTAATTCTATTTTTAACCATGCACATTAGAGCATCCCCTAATGACAACTAAGCACTCTTTTACCGAGTTAAGCAGCTTTTCCAAATTTTTGTTTACTCAAAGTGATGAGTATCAAGTACTGGAATTCTGGAGAATGTATCTCTGTATGAATCCATATTCTTTACATCCATATATAGCAACAAAATGATAAAAAATTCTTTAAGCAATAGTGTAAGAAATAATGGGCATAAACTGCATGCTAGTTTAAACAAAGTAGAAAATTCCTTAGCTAAATGATCTATGCAATGAAATAACAAGTAAGATGCTAAGGGCATCTTGTGATCTTTGGGATGTTTTTGCAATATAAATAGCAAGTGCATTACAAGTGAGAAAATGGGAAAAAATAATTTTTATAATCTAGGAATCTGTTAGAAAAGTCGATATATGTGAATAAAAAATTGTTGGGTTTTGCATACCTCTGGCTGTACCCAGAATAGCCTGAGAAAATTGGTAATGTCTTTGCCAGACTAGGAAAATGATAGATCATTAAAATTTAGGGACAGCTTATTCAAGGTAAATCACCTTGTGGAGTTGATCGACCTTGGAAGATTAACAGGAGTGTATTAATTCCTCTTATAAGAAGGAGAAAGAAGAACATATAGAATATTTATAGCAGGAAAAAAAATGGCAAGGGAAGTTTCTTTGAAATGGAAACATCAAACACGGTGTTCCTACATCAAATGATTCTAAGCCAGAAGCTTGTTGAAATTGCCGTGATCGCCTGGGCCGGGGCTTTGACCAGTGCTGCAGTGGCACTGACCTCCCTCGCAGAGCAATTTGAGATCTGCTGATGAAAAGCACTGTACAACTTGTAGGTATTACTAAGAGGTCTGAGAAAGAAAGAAACCTAAGACTGAGATTAGACAAAGGATTTCTTTACATGAAGGAAAGGTGTAGCCCCTGGGTTTTTTTTAGTTTGCTAAATATGCAGTAATTGTCTGTGTTTCATTTTAAGTCTCTTCTCTCATTTGAGCCCTGGCAAGAAAATGAGGAAACAGTAGTTTAAAGCGTAATTGTGCAGCCCATTAATGACTTACTAGGAAAGTCTGTTGAGGGCGGATATAGTTCTTCACAGGATGCTGTCTGAGCTAGTCTGACAGCTAATTTCATCAATACATGAAATTAAAGGAAGAGAAGGTCAGCAACTTTAAAGTAAACTCCTCAGGTACTACCTGCAAAACTGTCCTACGTGCACACAGCATATCCGGGGAAGGCAGAAAAACAGAAAGGTCCTACAGTCTTCTGTCACTACGTAGTACTAAGTAGTGATCTTGTGTTCATTTACGTAGGTAAGATTTGGGAAAGGTCCATAGTTTGTATAAATCAGTCTGACTCCATTGACTTCAGCATTTTACCCTGACGCTAAGTCCTGGCGTATTCTGGTTTGTTGTTGCATCACTCTGCTGCCGATTTCACCGGAGTTTCGCCTGTTTTGCTCTGGTGTTCACAGGGCCTGACGGGGCCCTCGACTTTGTGAAGTAGACTTGAGTCCTGCCAGTTTTATTTTGAACGTTAATTCAGTCAGTACTTTTTTTTGTCATCTTAGTAAGAATTCAACCCAAGCTAGTACTGTGTGGGTTCCCAGTCGCACTGCAATTCACTACAGTCGTTCATCACCGTGCTGTTGTTTAACTCCAGATGACAGGAATAGGTACAGATGTTATACTGTTTTTGGAACTTAAATTTTTTTTTTCAAAGCCAGTTTATATTCATTGTTGTGAAAGATTGTGGTGATAGAAATATCATGCTTTCCTTTCTAAACATAAGTACTTTTTTAACTCTTTTATCCCTTTTATTTTTCATGTGAAGAAAATTTTTAATTTGCAGCATGTCAACAGTTAATATGATCATCTCCAAAACAGCTTTGTCTGCCACAGATCAAATTCCTTTTCCCTTTCTCAAGTGCCAAACTATTCAAGCTATTTAACTGATGTTCCTTATCTTTTCATTCCGTTCTAATGTGATTGTTGGGAGGAACTGGAATCTCACTGCTCCATTAGTCTCATTTTATTTGCATTTCTACCTGTTAGCGGATCTGGCCCAACTGCACAATGATCTCCAGCTGTTTCTGCACCTCTCTATACATCAAAATCGAGTGTTTATGTTCTTCCTCTGTAATAACTCTACTCTACCTGACAGTCCAATTTAGGCTTTGTTTATACTATAATTCATCAAAGCTGGGAGATTCTTAAAGCTGTTGAAGAACTGGTTAGGATTTATGTATTTTCACGGTATACACTATGAGACACAGCTTCCATTTTGTAGTGATTAGACAGGTTGCTAATGTGCAGGGAAAACTGAGAGGAAATTATGTCCATGAGCTGACTCATTCACATTATGTCAGACATTAAATTATATACACCTTCTAAAAGAAATTTGAGTTATTTTAGTTGGTTTGTCTGACCCATAATCTAGGTTAGCCATTATGAGAGGAAAAGAAATGTGCAAAATTTATTGGAAATGCTGCTGCTTTCTAGGAGCTGAACTGAGACCACCAACTCATTTAGAATAGGCCTCCGAAGAGCTATCAAATGATAATGAGTTTTGGTCATTGTTGACCTGAGGCTGAATTCTACTAGTGCTCGATAGCTGCAGAGAAAGATTTCCTATCCCATTCCCAACCATCTGAGCCAATCATCCTATATAAATAATTGCAGATATGGGTTAATATTCTCCTCTGAAGAAAAATGAAAAAAAGGCAACATGGTAATATATTTGGGCATTATCTCAGGAATGATATAGCTTACTTTTATATATTTCTTTTTTAGGTCCAATACTCCAAAAGTAATCAGATAAATGAGACTCTTTAGTGCCTGATGACTGGAGGAAAACTTCACTGATTAAAGACCAAAACTGATGGAGCATCAATCACTGCTCTTTTTGATTAAGTGCCCCGCTAATCTTTGTCACTGTATAATGACAATCCTGGCAAACAGAGTCTGATTGCTGCAGGCAAATCATTTACACTAATCAAATAAAGTAAGAAAGATAGTGATGTACTTCACTGTTCAAGAAAAGATGCTGGATGTTGCCTGTTGAAAAGGCTGGATGGACAACACGCCTTTAGAAGGAAAATCCTGACTGGACTAGACGTAATGCTCTGTATTCTAAATGCTGCTGTTAAGAGCTCCAACTTATGCTCTTCTTGACCCAGAGCCAGATTTATAAGCTTTTTATAAACAGTTCATCAACAAATCAAACTTAGTAGGTAAGGAATAACAAAAATGAGTAGAAATTAACCTGAAATCACTGCATAATTAATATTTGTTTTCATGGTGTTAAACTTACTAAAAGGAAGGGGCCTTTGCTCTTCTAACCAGACTAACAGCAACAGCAATGTTGTCTCCTGGATAGATATTTTTGTTATATAATAAATCCTGGAGATTCCTGGTTATATGAGGATGAGAAAGCATCTAGCTATCACTTTGGGATCTGGGTGCAACATTGAAGCACTGCTGGGTTCCCTAAACACATGCTTATCTGCAGCAAAAATCTCTTGGAGCTTAGATGCATGTAAGAAAAAATGTCTTGTGAGTGCTGGAACTGCCAACCTTCCTAAAGAAACAATTTGCAAGTCACCATGTGATTCTCAAACCAGACTTTCTATCCCAATCTACTAGCTGTTTTCAGGGCTGTGTCTTGGAACTTTGCAGAGAAAGCAGCTGAGGATAATATCTGCTGAGGCTGACTGGTGTACCTTTGTCCCTCATCAGAACCAAGAGCCCACTGTGAAGAGCACTCACTCTTCTAAGATGCAAGAGACCCAGCCTGAGTTGTAGCAGGGATTTTAATCCAGATCTTCCATATGGCAGGAGAATATCCTCCTAGCAGCCTTTTGGGTACTCTGGGAGTAGAGGCATCATCCTTCTGAGGCTGTCCCACCTGATATAACTAAAGTATATGCAGTGAATGCAGAGTAGAAGAGGTGCTTTATAGCCTGGTAGCATTGCTCCAAGAGGCTTGACTCAGGTAATTCCGCACAAAGGAGGGAAATAAACTGAAGTCTTCCATTCCTTAAATGAGGCACCCTAAAAATTAGATAGTCCTTCTTCAGGGCACAGAAGAGAGAAGCTGTGGTGGCTAACACATCCCATAAATAAATGGGATGCGAGCACATAATTCATTGCTGCTGTGTTGCCATTGGAATCAATGAGGTCACCTAGGAATGAATTTAGTCCAATGCAAATAGAGCTATCAGCAGAGTTGGGACAATAACATTTTTCTTCTTTGCTATGATTGACTGAAATCTTTCTCCTGTCATATAATCAGTAATTGTAAGATGCTATGTATACCAGTGGTGCAATAGGAATAATAAATAACCTCTATACAAAGGATATATAGTCGAAGACTCAGAGGACACAGCAGCTTATTTGAAATAGCAATACATTACTAGTCTTTAAATTAACAACATAAGAAAAATGAACTCCATTTATCACGTAACTTACCTAATTTAAGTATAATATGTATCAGGCCTTTGTATTAGTCAGTGAAAATTATAAACAAAGCAAAGATGGTTTGTCAATGGAAATAAACCAAGGCAAAAAAGATTATGGAGAAACTTAAATTTAACATATAAGGTCTTGGTTTCCATCACATCAGAAGTCTAGCTGAATAGAATTGAGTGTCCAATATGCAAGCATAATTGTTGTAATTTTAGGTGCCTGATAGGCATATATTCATGTAAATGGATAGGCAGTGTCCAATTAGTCTCTGCAAATCAATACTCTATTTCTGTATGCAATTGCCGTAAATGAATGTAGCCCGATGTTTTCAGAAATTTCAAAATGACTTCAAGATGAAGAGATTTGGAAGAAGGGGAAGCAAGAAATGAAGCTGTCTAGTAGGCATTCATATTTGTAAGAAACTTAGCTTGACATTTGAGGTTTGGCCCTGGGTAATCATAATGGCTTTTGCCCAGATCTCCTTGACAGCTTCAACAAACCAAAGGGATAGAGTATGCAACATCATATATGTAAGCAAAATAAACATTAAAGTCACCTATCAGATTCTCTCTGCTGTGTACAAATGCTACAAAGACATCAGGTGGGAAGGCAAGATTACATTTCTTTGTGTGAAGAGTTTTGTGTTTTAGTGTTATGATAAGATTAAAATGAAACTATTTGAAAGGCAAAATTGGAGCTAAAGGGTGAATCAAAAGACTTAATTTGATGTAAATCTTTCACATACATATGAGAGAGAGAAATAGAATGTTGTTGATGCTCTTTTTGTGCACTTGTCATAACAATATGTTATGGGAACAAAGAAATATCAGTGATTATATAGTCATGAGATAACACATTGTTATACAACTAATTCTAACAGGAATAGAAAATGCAGCAGACAAATCCATTGTTCTGAGGGTATCTATTTTGGTGAAAAAGATTGAACAAAAATAGGGAAGTGGATTAAAAGAATGTGGATGTTGTGAGAATTGAGATTTTAATGTCATTTCTATCATGAGACGTTGTTGAAAGACTGAAAGAAAAGTAGTTGGATATATTGGTAGCCAAAGAAAACTGGAGAAAACAATCCTGCCAAAATGGGCCAGTACTAGTCATTTAAGATTGTACCTTATTTTTCTTTTATTTATTTTTTAATGAGAGACAGAGAGGGCTCCTGAAGATAAAGAGGATAAAAATCTTTTCTTCTCAAAGGTTTTTATGCCTCACAGTCCTTACAAAGAATCAATGACTACTACATTTTTGAAAGCTCCAATTAGAAGAAACCCCAGGGATAGGGATTTCTTCACTTACAAATACACTTTGCTCCTGAAAACACAACAACAATAAAATTCCCATTCATTACAAGATTAAGAGAGCACAGATCTCCCTGGTGCTCAGTCCTTCTGTGTTGTCCAGAACAGCAAAGCTCATATAGATCTCATCATATGCATCAACTTGCTGGTGGAGGAAGTTGGAGAAGTCACCTGCCAGCCACTGAAGTCCTTATGGGAAAAAAATTAATTAGAAGAATTAAGTTAGCTGCAGGCTATATCAGTTACATAATCAAAATGTAATTTCTGAGCTATGCAAGAATGAAGGTCATAACTGCAGTAAAATTTCATTTATTTTTTGGAATACTGATGCTAAGGGTGGTTGTAAATAATACTTTTTTTTTTTTTTTTTTTATAAAGCACTGCAAAGAAATAGAACTTGAAAAATTCTTTGCAGGAGATGCCTCAACAAGATCACACCATCAGTATAGATGTTACTTAAGCTTCTGAAGCTCCCAAAGGATTGTGGAGAAAGTTATTCCAGAAAACAGTAATGCTGGTATGTATGCTAATATACATAAAAGTGTTCACCCATCTTTTATATAAAGTAAATCAGTCCCTTTCTCACTTTTATCTCTGGATTAGCAGTACATAAGCAAAAGGGAAGACAAATAAGATAAACTTGCAGGGCGTTAGCCAGCTTCCAGATGTTATCCGTATATAGGTACTTATCTATCACCATTCCATAGTATATTCAGCGTAGTTTATTTTTCAGAGTATTTTGCAACTAACATAGAGTGAAAACTTCCATACGGACAATTCCTAAAGAATAATTCAAGTGGTGACAGTTCCTGCCTTTGGTAATCTTGTGATAACGTCACTGTTCATTTATATGTTATGTGTCTCCTCTCTGTCTCCCTGCTCAGGATTGCCTTTTCTTACATGCTTAGTTCATCTTGTTCATTTTGAATCAGATGAAACTAATCTGAATTTCATATCTAGAAGAGAGTAACTTCAAGACTTTTTTTTTTAGATGCATCTAAGACTCATCCTGTACACAATGCTTGTGGAACAATTCTGTTCCTCATGCACCTGGAGAAGGAAAGCAGTATTTTTTCTGCCATTCTACTCAAGGTCACTCCTGTTTTTACAGACATTGAGATTAGTAGTGGACATTTTCACAATTACACGAGTAGAGTAAGGAATATTTAAGGAATATTTAATATTTTAGTGTATTAATACTCAATGAAATGACATGTTTTGGGGATTGCTGAATGGAGACAAAATTCTGTTCAGATGCAAAAGCATACAAACTGTGCGCTCTTGTTCTAGAAATGCATGTGTTTCTGTTTGTGACTGTGCAAGTGTCTACCTTAAGCTCTGAAGTCTGGACACAGTGGCTTTCTTAGTGAAGATGGAAAAAGAGAAGCTAGATATTAGAGCTCTCAGAGTTCAGTGGTTTTAGTTTGACTACTTGAACTGTTAGGACCTGGTAATGAAGTTCACAGGCAGATCCAGTTACAAGAATCTGAAATCTCTTTAGAAGTGTAGGGCTTATTCTGTTTGGCATAGGTCTGTTTTTAGTTCCCATGTCTGGACTGATGAAAGTTACTATAATATATGCTCACCATGGTGCTAAGTTCTTAAGGAGTCACCCAAGTCTGAAAAATTGTTCAGCAATACAACTCTTAATTTATTTGTATAGGATAAACCACGGTGTGCTGCAAGTGCCAGTGGTGATTATCTCACCTGTGATATTTTTGTAAATTTCAAAGATTCAAACTTCAATGACTTGGTTAAATCTCTACTAATTAGATGAAGTTCAGTTAATGTATGTATTCCTCTAGCAATTAGCAGATGTACATCGGTGTCAGTGTCAAAAACTGGTTGAGAGCCAGTCCAGGGCTCATTATCCCACCAGAAATCCAGTTGCTAATCGGTACTCAATAAAGATTAGACAGTTCCCTGCCGACACTTGGCTATTAAATTCCATTTATACTGTTGCCCTATAAATACTATAAATTCTCTTTCATTAGCACACTTCACAAAACCCTTTGAAAATAATAGTTTCATTTGAGAATGACTGAACAAAGTGGAATCTAATTAGGCCAGAAGACCCTGAACCACCATCATTTCTCAGAGTGTAATAATGGCACAGTAATGCTCTTGAAGCTGTTCTGCTACAATATTAAAAAAAAAATAGTGTGGCCTTAAATTAGGAGAGCTTATCAAGATAGGATGCACAGTGGTTCTGGTCTGCAGGGCAAAGATTTCTAGATGTCCATGAAGACAGCTGGGATTTCATTAGTTACATTGCACCCATAGTGCAATTTGAAACAACCATTTTCTGTGGTTATGTCAAATGTGTCAATTTGTCCTTCTAAAATTTAGCTGTAGCCACAGCTTTCTTAGTATTTGAAGTAATTTTTGAAGATCACATATATCTAAGCATATTTCCTTGGTATTCGCAACAGCAGTAATACTGAATCTCATTGGCGCTTATTTGGTGATTGATAATCAGACAAACTGAAAAACTTCTGCAGAGCAAATACATTTCTGCTAATGCCAGTAATCTTTCATTTATTTTCTTCCTTTGCTTTTTTATTCTCTTCCCTGCTTACTCGCCAAGACATCCTTAGGTCCTCTTTCTACAGTCCAACATTCAGGAGATTTTGAATTGTTTTTAAAATGTCTGATCCTTGATCTCAATACAAACCAATTTGAGTGCAGATGAACATTTGGCAGCCATGCCACTGACATTTAATTTTAATTTCACTGAGGGAAATATTTGTTTGTTCTTCATGAAATCATTTTTTAATATGCTGATAAATCTTTCTGTTTGTTCTCACTAGTGATGTGTATAATGCAGGCCTGTCTTGAGAAATTACAGCTATACATTGCAGGCTGTAGAGAATGGATAGACCAGTAAACACAAATATTACTAACAACACCCTGCATCCAGGTGCTGCGTTTCTGTGCTAGTTGCTATGTTGACCTACACCATTGATCTTGTTCCTTCTTAATAGCAACCTTGAAACAAGCAAGTGCTGTGCTGGCATCCATCTTCAGGAAGGCTGTGCTGTACTGCTGAAAGAAAAAGTTACTTGCGTACAAAGCCCCAAGGATATTTACGGATAGATTTTTTTTTTTACTTAGATGTAGAATACTCGTTTAAATGATTTGTATTTGGACAAGAAAAATACAAGACAATTTCTGATATAATCTAGCCCCTCCCATAAGCATGCTTTATTTTTTTCTAGCATTTGGATACACAGAAAGATATAAGAACTGTTAATTTAAAAGGTAAGTGTGCAGTTGCAACATGCAAGAAGTGATAATTATACATTTAACCATGTTTACATAATTGAATAACATAAATAAAGATTTGATACACAATTCAGTTACTATGGCTTAAGGAGTTACCATGTTAACTGAAAAATAGTAAAACTACATGTATTTTTTTACCTTATCCCAAATAAGGACTCAGAAGAATTAAGTCTCTTTCACTAAGGTTTACTCTAACTAGTTTACCTCATATTTGCTATTGACTAAGAATATGCACATGGTAATTTAGTGCAGAACTAATTGATACATAGTGAATACTTAAATAACAGATAATTCATCCTGTATCTGAGTCCTGAGTGTTTTTTTCTTATCTATAATATTCTTAGAGCGATTGGATTCATCAGAATGGTTTCATTTTTATAATAAGGTTTGTAAAATCTGTCAGGATGTATCTTCTGCCTTTCATTTATCAATTTGTGCAGTTTCACAAAAATAATAAATCATTCTGTCCTATACAAAATCTGTAATAATGGTATCAGAAATGAGAGTGGCAGTTTGAAAACAGTAGGACACACCAAAGGAATCTCTCTATCCATTGTTTACAGTGAAATATGTCAAGGGAGGTAAAAGTGGATCATCATGTTCTTGTGCAGAGTAAATGAAAATTGACATACATAGCAATCAGCTGGAAGGCCTAGGAATAAGCTTATAATCAGACAAAGCCTGTGTTATCTCACTTTTCAAATCCTGTTGTGAGTCTCTTTCTTGTTTTGTCAGAGGCCTCTCAATTTCAGTGGAATCCTTAAAAATCCAAGGTGACATCCGTCGTTAGGAATACCAGAATTTTGTTGAATAGTTGAATTCTCTGCCTGTCAATGCAGCAATAATATATTGAGTAATGACCAGATCCTGTATTCTGTGTAAATCCAGTAACTGTATCCCTGATGAGATGTCCTCTATACATATGTTCAGTTGACAAATTAACACAGGATATAGTGTTAATAATTTTCCTTTCCAGTGGAATGTGAATCATCTGTGTTCATATATATGTGTGTGTGTGTATATATATATACATACACACACACACACGCATATATATATATATATGTAGCTTGTTTTGACATTAATGTAGTGTATCACATGGACTTACCCAGATTCAATATAGAACGGTAGCTATAGAAGTATTTGGCCAAGCAAAAAATTTGCAACGTCTGGAAGAGGTCCATATAGTCACTAACTATAAAAGATGTTAAATGGGCATAAATGCATAGATATTGTCTTTGAGACTGATTATATAAATCTATAAGCTATTCAGTACATGCAGCTGGTACAAGTGCTCAGGTGCCTTGAGGTGTTGTGCTTATGGTCAGGATTGAGCATCTCAAGACACCAGAATGGCAAATGAAGGCCTTATTGGTCATTTACAAGAGAGGAACTTGTTTCTTTCCAGAAAAGATCTGCACTCAACTATTTTAAGTATGATCATAGGATATATCAGAGCTATGATTGCTGCTGCGAATCTTTTGCAGACTCATGTGACTGATTTGATGAGGAAGATATGATGTAGCTATGTACTACCTCTGAGCTTTTCTTCTAACCGTGTGCTAATCTCTTTCTGTTCCTAGTTCTGCTCAGATACTCATATGCTAACTTGACTTTCCCTGAAGTAAAGTGGGAATGCTAGCAGCAGTGCTGTTAAAAACATATGTTAAGTCTTGAGAGGATATTAGTCCATGTATGCACAGGATGAAGTGAACACAAGTCCAAGTTTTCAGTGTGTTAGTTTTGCTTGAAGTTTGTGAAAGCTGACAAAGTTGGACTGTTTCCACTTGTCAGGCTTACAAACAATTGAAATAGTGGCAGACATCACTTTGCTACATGGGTAATGAGACCAAATCAGGTCATTAACTCATTTGAAACTACACTGATATATATGATTAGTCACATGTGAAATACTGCTTCACAAATTTATGAAGCATTTTTGCAATACATACAGTGCAGCCACATCCAGCCCATTGATGCTTGTAGAGGATATCTGATCAGTTAAAGGCCTTGGCATCTCTTTCACCCAGGAATTAAAACTGAAATCTTCAGAATTATATTGGTATAAGGATTTATAATCTGTACTGTACTTACAAATATAACTGGTATCCCTAACTGGTTTGTTGATCCATGTAATGATGATAGACTTTTTCTTGTTTAGTGATTATATATTCTATTTTTTGGAGTGAGCCAGAAATAGACTGTTGTTTCCTGAGATATTTTTTTCTTATCTAATTTTGAATCTGGGAAGAGTTTAGAAATTCTGTATAAGTAATGTGATCCCTTCCTCCATTCTCACATTTTCCTAAAAATAGCATTAACGAAAAAACATCTATTGTTTTTCAAGAAAATGTCCTTGCCTTGTTTAAATCATAATCAGTTCAGACACCGCCTTTCTCACTGCCTGTGAGACGATGATCACTTTTGCATTGCACCATTACGATGTCATCCAATGAGACAGCCAATATTGCAGATTAATGCTGCCAAAATTGGAGTAATTACTCTCTAAAAAGTGACAGGCTTATTATTAAGGCCATATGGCATTATACATAGTTGGTGTAATAACTAATCGGAAACAGCAGTATTTCTAGGACACGAATGTTTGGCAACATATACTTGACTAAGAGTCTTAGTTTTATAAATATAATATATAAATATGCATTTCTTGCCAGGAAGCCAAGGAAACCACCTAGTTATAGGAGATAAATCACATCTCCTATCTAGCAATAGAAATAGTTTGTGGGCTTGCAGTAAAAGTGCCATTTGCCATCTATTTGCTGGTCAGTTAAGAGCAAGAATGGTCATTATAACCCATAAAGGAAGGCTGGTTTCTACTATTTTTAATTTTTTTGTGGTCACTGAATGAGAGTGCAACTTGTGTCCAAGTGATGCAAAATTACCTGTTATTATGCTTAATCTTCTTGGAAACTGCTGGGACCTTCACCATCCTGAGCAAGCTGATGAACTAGGACAGGACAAGTTTCTGGTGGAAACAGGATTCCTTTGAATGCAGTACAGTTGTCTTTCTGCTCTGGCTCTTAACATGTTTGGAATAGATACACATAGCAGTAGTGAGCTTTAGTTTCAAATGAGTCTTGTACCATTCTCAGTAGAAGGCTGCTTCTGAGAGAAGTCTGTTAACACTGTGATGATACAAATGCAGTAGGACCTTTGCTTGGTCTCTGCAGCAAGTCTAACCACATAATAACAGACAAACTGAATATAGCTAAATGCTTGGCTTTTTCTCTTCAAAGAGGGACTTCTCAAAAGAGTCCTACTATCCTTTAAGAGTAAGGAAAGCTGAGTTAGCTGCCAGCAGACAGACCACTCTTACATGCAGGGGCACAGCCTTTTGTGAGATGATATTCCACTGTGTAAAAAAATTCCCCCAATCCTATTACTATGTGCACTATATGCACAAAAGGCTACTGGGACCAACAGGAGGAACAGAGAGATATGAATGAGCTGTTTTTCAGAATTAAATTTCTCATCTCTACCTATTCTGTTGTGAATAGGAGTTGACAACAGAAAGATGGAAATGTCAGGCCTGTATTTTTTTTTCCATTCCTTGTATCTGTCTTTTATCAAGGTGAGGTACCTGCTACTTCAGTTCAGGTGGCTGAGTTAAAAAGAATGCCTGTGCTCATGTCAGGTTGGTTACTAGAGTTAGTACTTTTCCACTTGTTATACCGGGCTAGTAATTTAGCCTGGGAGCTGTGAGGGTCATTTAACCACTGTTTGTGCAGTACAGATGAGCTAATTGGAATGAGATAGGCATTTTATTTTTGTGGTACCCATGACCTTCCCTACTTATGCTCCTCTTCAGCCCTAGAAATTATTTAGACATGTGAAAAGAAGAGAAAAAATTGTAGACATTTAAAATGCCAATTGTTACTTTTTCTTTTATTCTTGGAGTAAAATGGAGATAAAACTTGACATATGAAAGAAACTACAGAAGGACAAATTAATACATGGTGTTACTCTGTAATTTGAATGCAGTTAGGTCAGAAATTTAAACTTCACCTGTGGTAACTTGCAAACTAATACTAATGAAAATAAACATACACAGATAAGTTGATTTGTTTTTAATGAACTTGCGTGCAACTTATTATAAATTTACTCTTCTGAGCATATTCTGAGAAACAAAATCATCTTCTATGTGGGCTGGCATATCATCACTACAGTCACTTTGATTCCATGATGATGTATTGCTCAGAACTGAGGCAGAGAGAACAGCAGCTCCTCTGTTTTTGGTAGGTCAGAGTGGGGAATGAAAGCTCCTATTGGAAGTCTCTGCTCTGGTAGCACTTTCAGTCCAATATATAATGAATACTTGCTGTTCCACTTGAGCAGGCTGTCAGGTTAAATATGTTTCTTCAGAGATGCTTCTGGCATACCTTGTTTAATGCATATGCAATACATGTATTCAAGTAAAATAAAAATGAAATAAAATGTGCAATGAGTGTGTGAGCTCAAAACCCTTCTGCCATTTTTATTACTAAGGTTGATCAACTTGAGTGTAAAGCTTCATTTCCCTAGAGCAGAAGCAGAGGCCTCAGGTATTTAGAATTGTAGCACTAGTACGTCTCAGGTTCCTGGAGATATGAAACAGAAAATATAAGACTGCATGTCTGTCCCCTATGGGAATAAAAGGCAGAGTGACAGATGGACTGTAATAGTTCCAGCCTAAGAACAGAGCAAGGGCATATTATGGTCTTCTTGCAAATGCAGACGTACTTGTGGGAAAGAAGGGCAAACCATACGTGGTAAGCCATGTGAAAAAGAGATCCAGAAGCTGCTGAAGTGAACAGCCATCTGTGAGTTTTGGAGCCTTCTTTCCATAGGTACATTAAGGTGTATGCTAGCTTTTTGTAGCTGATGACCAGAAAGTGATACAGATGCTCTTATACAACTGGTATAGGAACCAGATGCAGTCAGGAAAAGTCGCAGTTGACTCTCTAGGAATTTAAATGGGCTACAAACATAGGAAAGCTCTCCTTAGGCAACACTGTGTTTCTTGTCTCTGTTAGAGGCTTGTACTGAGCACCTTCTATTGCTGAAAGTGGGGCTAATCCCTTAGCTGATACGAGATCCTAGATTTCTACTCCATGTAGGTAGTCACTGCACAACAACTCTCTATTCTATTTAGAGAGGTACGAAAAATGCTTAAATAAGGCAGACTAGCTTCTGTTACTGTTTAGCAGGTGAACACTTTATGTGCTGCAGGGCATGATGAGTCAGAGAGGGAAACAGCAAACAAGATTGCAGGAGCAAGGACATCTGCTGCTTAAAGACAAATCTGGTATAATTGGAGTAACTGAAATGTGGCCAGTTCAGGAAATAAGCTGTAATATTATTACATTACCCAGACACAGAGTTTAAGGACAGGCAATGTTCAATGAGAAAGGTGAAGAAAATATGACAGTAGCAATGAGAAAGGACATCATGCTGAAAACAGAACAGTCACATGGATGACAACTCAGAGACACCTTGAACTCGAGGCTAAAGACTGAAGTGGTAAAACAATTAGAATAGAAAACAATTACTGGTCTCCCAGGGCTAGATGGGAAGACAGATCAGGAAATACTTATGCAAATGGAGAACTGTACTAGGGCCAGGACAGTGATCATAGGAAACTGCAATTACTCTGACATTGACTGGAATGAGAATTACGGAAGGACTTAGAAAGTAGAAGCTACATTTATTGACCATTTTTTTTAGCCTGTATCTTGACCAACAAGAAGATTAGAGGCCATTTGGAAAAAGTTACAGTAGTTAACAGGGGGAACATCTCTTGACTGTAGTGCTCAGGTTGGATTGACATTAGCTGAACGTTAGGACAGAAGAAAATTGCTGTTGATTGTGGTCATGATTCTTATTTCAAGACACGGGGAATTCTGTGCACTCTTGTACTCTTGGATCTGTAACTTTAGGGTGAATTGAAGCAAGCATGATTTTATGGGATGACATATCCAGTAGTTTTATCCTGACCTAGGTTTGAAAAAGAATCATCAGCCACAATATCTTTTTTTTTGTTTTAAACTTTTAAGAATATATCATTGCTGTAAATATGATTTCTGATTACGATCAAGGAAATGGACAGCAAAAATTTGGTCAAAAAGACAAAGGTTTAGCTTTTGTAAGAGGCAAATGGGAAAGAAGAATTATACTTGTTAACTGGGAAATAGGTTAGAAAATTATGGAAACTGACAGGCCTGAAGCAAATTTCAAATCAGAGTTTTGAATTTGAAACAAGAAAAGAATTTGGTATTTTTAGAGAAAAAAAATGTGAAGAGGTGGCTTAGATAAGACATTATAAAGAAATAGCTCCTTCTAAAATTCAAATATTGGAGTGAAAGAAACAAAAGAAACAAAGAAACAGGATTTATTTTCAGTGTGACATGTATATTGCAAGTTTTCCCAAGTTTTTATCATGAGCAATGTGTATCATATAAAGTTGATGAATATGCAAAATAGTTTGAGATAAAACAGTGATGGACAACGGCTTTTTGGAGCTGTTCTCCAGGATGACATTTCATTTTGCTTGGTCTTCTTCTTGGTACTGACATGCTGGAGTGATGATGCTGTGGCACCCGTCTTTGTTGGACAGGTTCAGGTTGTAAGGGAACCTCCAGATTTCATTTTGTCCAACCTCTTGCTCAAAGCAGGGCTAACTTCAGTGTCAGATCTGGTTGCTCAGAGTACTGCCCAGTCAAATTTTGAAAAGCAAGCGTTGAAAATGGAGATTCCATGGCCTCTCTAGATAATCTGTCTCACAGCTTTACCACTCTACTATTTTTTTTTTCTCCGTATCCCATTGGAATTTCCTTGCTGCAATTTGTGACCTCTTGTTATTATGCACTTCTGAGAAGAAGCAGGTTCTGTCTTATTTATGACTATCCACTAGGTGGTAAAAGAGTGTAATTAGGCCCCTTTAAGCTTCAGGCTAAATCCAGCTGGTTCCTTCAGCCTCCCTGTGTAGGCCATGTTCTCCAGCCCTTTACTATGATAGCGGCTCTCAGCTGGACTATCCAGTTTGTCAGTCTCTCTCTTGTATTGAAGGGCCCCAGAATCTACCGCAGATGTGACTTTCTGAGTGCTGAAGGGGAATAAATATTTCCCTTGACTTGCTGGTTAAGCTCTTGCTAGTGCAGCCAGGTATGAGGTTGGCCTTCTGCGAAGCACACTGCTGACCCATACTACTTGCCCACCAGGACCCCTAGATCCCTCCTGCTGTGTAGTCATTCAAGGCTGTCTAAGCTAATCATTGCTAGTCTATGTTATTGCATAGGGTTATTCTGTCACAGGTGCAGATCTGCATCTGCACTTGTTAAACATTGTGTGGCCCATTCCTCCAGCCTGTCTCAGACTCTTTCTATTCCATCCTATGTTCCTTCACTGCAACCTCTCAAACTTAAAGAAAGTGTTGAGTGATCTGTAGAAAACTGCTTGGAATCAGTGAAGATGCAGAAACCTTCAAAATAAAATCTAGGGAGAAAAAAGCATATATTCATGCCTATAAATTAAACTGTCAAGAATGACAAAAAAAATCCCAGTAGGATTCAGTAAATACGCAAGCAGCAATGTTAAATATATAAATATAAAGAATAAAGAAGCTTCCTGAAAATAATCTGTGTGAGTAAATGCTGGCTAATGGGAGAAAAGCCATCACTCTTTATATTCATCATATAGTGCAGTAATGTTTAACAGTAACATTTTTTATTGTGCATACAGTAGTACAATATAAAGCAAATAAGTATTAATATCAAACCTGTCATTTCTATCTTTGAGTTGTAGTGAGAAAGGAAGGTAAAAATCTAACAGAGAGATAATGCAGACTCCATTCACGTTGTTTTCAGTAATACCATGGCAGCACGCTTCCACTCAGCTGAAAAACACTGAGAGGCCCAACATAGACATGCATTTTCAATTCATAAAGAGACTAAAGGCTACATTTAATTTACAAATTATGGTTGAAAATGCAGCTGTCACTCTCATCAGTGACAGACTGCAACAGCTACCCAAGCACAAATGCAGTCTTGCTGAAACCAATGGAGTCATTCAAAAGCTGACTCCTCAGAAGCTTACGATCCACTCACCGCCTAACTCAGCTGAAGACTAAAGTCTCTCCAAACAGGGCTGGAGTTGTACCACTGCAAAGAACTTCACTGACCCTTCAAACAAAGCGAGATCTGAAGTGGAGGCTGGTTACTTCTGCAGCTGGCTAGAGCTGGCCTGTCTGTTATAGAAGCACATGAATTATTGCTAGAAAGGCAATACCAGTCCTCCACATGCCTGGGAGATGTGAATTTATTCCAACAGCTCCAGGTTGTGTTTATGTGAATTTTCAGCTTCTTAGCTTGACATGAAGGTTAGCAAGCTTGCTTGGAGCACGCACACAATACACTCACATTCACTTGCGAAATACCTTTTTGACATAGCATAATCCAGTATAAAGCTAATGAATTTAGGGAGTACTATCTGTAGTGCCTCAGTATAAACCCAGAGGAAGCTATAACCTTGAAGGGACTGGAATTTAGATGTTTGGGGGATAGGGCATTGGGTAGTATGGAAGTGGCTAATAGCATAGCGTGAGCAGTGGGCTGTCCGGGATGGGCTTAGCAGAAAGAGTTGAAGACTGATACGACAGGGTCAAATACACCCTCTAGGAGATGCAGGTGATAGAAGTTCATCTTCAGGGATCAGGCAGACCTCTGAAACCATCACATTCCTATACTAGTAATTCAAGTGAAAAAGCTGCAAAGGAAGTTCCTATTCCTCAGTCCTTTCTCACATGATTTGTCCTGCAGAAGTCTTAAATTCCTGAGAACATAATTGACAGGAATACCTTTGTCTCTTTGTATGTTCACAAACCATTGTAAACTAACTTGGAGTGTATAGTTGCAATTATGTAATGAATATTTGATTCAAAAAAATACCTCTTCTAGAAGCTTCTGGAAGCTGTTTGCTAGCAATGATCATCGTTACTTTGGAAATGTTAACTCTTTTGACTGGACAAAGGGGGAATGTTATATTCCACTATTGATTTTGCTGGATTCTCAGCTGGTATAAATCTGCATATATCTTTTGGATTTAGATTAAGGGAGCAGGATTAATTATGCCACACAGGGATCTGTCATGGTAATTTAATAAATTTATAACTCTCACATTTCCAGAACATATAAGATTTTTAAAAGTGGTTATCATTAATTCCCTTTAATAGCCACACTAAATATCTTTGAACAGGCCTGCCTGGATACTCCCTCAATAGAGTATTTACAGATTCTGAGCAAAGTGAGGGAAATGAACATAATTTCAATAGAATTCTTGTTCATCTGTATTTTGCAAACCAGAGAGAAGGAGTTTCAGGGATAGGCAAAGAAATCCTACTGCTTCTTTCAGAAGGTAAGTTCAGGAAGGTCGTGAGTAGGATGAAGGGCTGGCTGAGCCTGAGACGGAAAAAGACTTGGAGAACGTGCACAGGATACGTTCAAAGGCTAACACAGTAGTTACCTGTATTTATCTGTAAAATTGCAGTGGGGGAGGAGGTTGCAACACGAAGGGACAACAGCAGGGAGGAGAACTGCTAAGCCATGTGTGCAGGACCAGGACACTGGCACAAGAATATTGTGCATTGCACTGTGGAGCTGCCTAGGGGAAACGGCGTCATTTCTGTCTATTTAAGTTCTTTGTGTTGTACAAGTTTTCAAGCATATTTTCACAAGTAAAATATTAACACATAGCTTCTGAACACCAGCTAAAAATGTCTGTTGTTCTTTCTGCAATATGCAGATGTGATTAGGGCTAAAAATAATCTCTAGCGGAAAGCTCTGGGAGCTGTGTATCTTTCCAATAATTTGTCTTTTTTTCTAGACACCAAAGAAATAGTGAATATAGCCACATAAAAAGAGCTTAACTAGATTCCTTCAGTTATCTGCAGTGTGATTTTATTCACATAGCTCTCTAGCAGGCTATTTTCTGCATTTTTCTCCCCCCTCTTTCCCTCCGCCCCCCTCCCACACAAATACCTTGTCTGCATTTCTGAGTATCTTTCTTTGAGAAGCGTTCGTATGCAAAGGAAGTTACTGCCATCTTCTGGTGAAGCAAAAGAAAAGTAATAAAACATCACACGTCCACCCCCTCGTGCGCTGTGCAGTCACCCGCGGCCCCAGCCAGGACTTTCCCGGGGGATCCCTGGGTGCGCGGTTCAGGCCGTGCCGGCGCCAGGAGGTTGCTGGCTGTTCATCGGGCTGCCCAGAGAACAAGAGGAGCCGGAACTTATTGTACATTGGCAGCGTGGTCTGATGGGCCGCAGACTAACCGGAGGTTTGTACATGGCTCCATCATTGGTTTTTTCTGTAAGTGGAGTCAAGCTATTTATCTGTGCTGTAAAAGGAGGACCATTTAAGCATTTTTTAATTAGAAATTGCTTTAGACTTCACCAACAAACCCCTTTACAGGTCAACATAAATTGTATCTTCCCCTTTTGTAAAAATCTGTATTTCTGTTTTTGCTTCCTGCAGTCACCATTTCTGTGCAGACTATTCAGGAGCTTAAAAATCAGCTAGGGTTAATAGCTAAAGGCACAGCTGAGAGTCATCAGCTCTTCTCAGCTAGTCATTTATTGCCAGTAAATGCCTTAAGCTATCTTTATTGCTTAAATAATATTCCTGCTACTGCATGTGTAAAGGAATGAAGTGATTGTCTTTGATTTACTGCGAATTATCATTTCTGCAAGACATCTGTATTTCCTTTTGAAAATCTAATCTTTAGTGTGATTAAATCTTCTGTAATCTTTCCTCATCAGAAAATTCTGGCTTGTATGAAATTGTTATTTTTCCCAATACAAATTTGGAATTATCATCTCCTATTATCTTCTCAATGTCTTGCCTTCACTGTGGCCTCAGAACTCCTAGGCAGCAGTAGTTTGGGAAAAAAAAAAAAAAAAAAAAAAAAAAAAAGGTAAGTGTTGCTACCTTTGGCATGAATCTGCCAGCTAATAAAATGTAAAGGTTGATCTTTTAAATGCTAGTGTGCAATGTGTATCATAGTATCTGGAAAAGACTAACAACTAAGGCAAATGTAGAAAGTACAATTTCAGCATTTTGTTAATTTGGCTCATATCTTATAAAAAAAGTATCTCCAAAGAATAAAACCAGGGGCCTGCAGCCACACATGGCATTAGGCATAACATTTAAATCCATGTCTTCTTCACATCCTTTCTATGCTGCATTTCCACATCTCTCTCAATGGTCAAAAATTGTGGCCAGAAATATACACTTCTTCCCAACTGCAAGACTAGGAGGAACATTTAATCATCTTGTTTATGTTTAGTCATAGTTTCCATTCATACTTAAAATAAAGTGCAACAGTCACTTCTTCCCCACTGTGTAGTCTGTGGGACTTTCAGGATAATGGACTTTGTGTTTAATGGTTTTCATGTTCCTGCTTCTTAAAAAGCATGGAGTAATTTATGGGCTTCCTTTCACATGCCCAGTAGGCTTCTGCTCATCCCATTAACAATTTCTAGTAAATTATCTCAAAACATTTGTTATGCCCTGAAGATGCACATGCTCCTATCGTTTGTATTGGCCAAATATTCCACAGTGCAGGAAAATGAAAGAATATGTGAAAACAAATGCAGCAAAATAGATGACTGTAAAGAGCCTATCACCAGGAAATAACTTAGAAAAAATCAGACCTGATCATGTCTATAGATGAATGCAGATTAAGGTTTTGACCTGTCTTGGATATAAAGCCTGAAGACAGCAGAGAGCAAAGCAAGAGTGGCAGCAGATTTAATCATGGATTTCACCCACATTCAGCAGACCAGCAGGGCATTCATTTCCGAGACTCATAAGATTATTCTTTCCCCTCTGTGAAATCCTCTTGATACTTTCTGATTTGCTGACAGCATCTAAGAATGTGCACTGATGTGATGCCACTAACAAATGAATTCCCTCTGAAACTCAGGCAATGATGAAGTCTGCAAAAGGTTTCACTTCTAGCCTGCTAATTAATCTTTAAACTCTCTTTAAAAAGTACTTACAAACCTTTCTGAGCTAGGTGCAAGTAAAAGAAGATTGCACTTGTTTTCCTATTCTATTCTACATTACACTGAAAGGATGAAAACAGGGAAGACAGCATGGGTTTTCGTCCTTTCAGTTTGCTGTCAAGACTATGCTTTTCTAAATTTGTAAACACTGTGGAAGCCATCATATGTGGTAGGCTCTGTAATGTTCCTTTCTATTGAAAAAGAGAACGTTATTATCTTTCCACGGGGTCCTTCTTCCCTCCACTGCTCTTCCTTCCCCTCCTCTCTCCAGTGATGTAAAATTGAAGCGTGTGATCACTATATAAAAGATGAGGGATGTTACCAGGTAGTTTCCACAATGCCTTTGGTGGAGTTTGCTCTCTGCACAAACCGAGCTGATAAGGCAGATTAGCTATGTGCTCATTGGGCATTTTGTCACCACGTCAGCCCAAGTTTCCTAAAAGCATTCAACAGTGGGATGAGTTGAGCCCTCCAAGTTTGCACTGATGCAGCTGAGAAACACTTGAGTGAAATGTTTGTTCAGCTATGGAGCCTTCAGCTGCAGCAGAGAGGCAGTGGTAAACCCTGGCAAGAGTAACAACCCCAGCTGCCAGGAGCCTTCTTCACGGAAATTTGAGTGGCCTATGACTGCACCTGTCTGCAAACAAGCAGGAAACTCTGCTCTAGCACATCTGAGTCTGAATCCAGAGCCTCAGAAGGGTGAGTCACAGATTTAACTGAAGTACTTCATGAAGTGAAGTCATATGGAGACAAGGATAAGGCAGCACAGCAGCTCAGAGCTAAGGAAAGGAGGACATTCCTCCCTCTGGGCTTCCCTCACTCACCTCGTGCTGATTCATTGAACCTTACTGAGAGCTGCTTCAGCTTGCTAAGTGAGCAGGAAAGTCTTGGGCCGGAGAATGACCGCTTTCTGCTGAGCTAGCAAATTGATTCAGCTCACAGAAAAGTCTGATGAGTGCCAAAACTGGCACAGGACGGGGCTGGAATGGTGCAGCTAGACTTCTCCCTGGCTGCAGCAGTGCCTCTCTGTACACGCTGGCTGCGCTTGCTCTTCATCAGTTGGGCAATCAACCCTGCTGACCTTACATTTAAGCACAGATTAACTGCTCTGCTAAGCAGCACACAGAATCAAAGTAAGGGATTTTTTTCATGGAACTAAATTAATCAACAGAAATTTGGTTGATTTATGTAGGAATTTTATCTAAGGAAACACCAAACAAAAACTAAAGATTTCAGGATTACAGCCTGTTCCGGGACACGTCAATGACATGGATGGATGCCAACCTATCATTTCTCATTGTGTTAAACAATATGTATAAAGTGATGATGTTTTGTGGTTCTGCAAAGGCAGAATTGATTAAAAATCTGTTATATGTAAGGTAGAAGATTGTGGAAAGAACAATATATAGAAAAAAGAATATATTTAAATCTGGTATATTTTCACCTGTGTTCTTCAGCATCCCATATTACATCACTGTTGCACTCGCTACAAGATTGAAACATCTGTGTACAAGGTGATCTGAATACAGGGAACTAAATTCTCCTTTCCATTACACTGACTGTATTTTCACTGTTTTCAGTGGAGATATATTTATAAAAAGAACTAGCCAAAAGCTTTTTAGGTCACTGCTGATGAAATTCATCTGTAAGACTTAAGTATCCATTCTTTCGCAATGACTTTACTTTTTATGTCAAATGATCATTCTTCCTGTGAGAAAGCTGAGTTAAATGAGGAAAAGGGGCATCCTGAAAAGTTTTTTTAAAGCAATTATCTCTTCCGGTATTTTCAAACAGGAAATGAAAGAACTTCGTAGTCTTTACTATCTGTTACTACTTTACTGTCAATCTCATGCTCTTCACTGTTTTGTGAAAGGGAGGAAAAATCAGGTGATTAAAGCATAACATACCCTTTTAACCCTGCTCTTTCTGAGACTTTTAACATTCTCATTTTTTATTAGAAGAGTTGATGAACTGCAAGTGATCAGTAAGAAAGAGAATGGATTGTGCACTTAGCTCTACCATTGGACTTTGTTAATCTTCCAAAATGCAATTTAATCTGCGTGCTAACTGTAGAGAATTTAATGGAACATGGGGGTTAAAGTGAGAAACCAGAACAAATACTGTCTCTCTGAAGGCCAGTCAATAACTAAGTAGTTTGACAATCCCAAACCTCTGCCACTTTAATGTAATTGGAGTGTATGGAAAAGACATTACATTTCAGCACCTACCATCATCAGCTTCCATTATTGGTGATACCACTGTGAATGCATTTAAATTCACAATAATGTGAAGGGAGTGGGAGTAAGAGGTTGGCGCTGTCTTTTAAATCTATTCTGAGGGATTTAGTAGATTTACACAGATTGCAGTTTGCTGTGTATATTGGTTTTGGGACACATATGGAACCTCTCAGTATGTTTGAAAATTTTTATGGGCTCGTCTGTCTAAAACTAACGAGGCATCTTTGAAGCTAGTTATGTGGAGTGCCTATAGTAGTCCGTCATCTGTGGTTTCTCCAAGTAAGCAAGCAGGAGAAAAATAAAGTAATAGTACTGGAGGGATATTATGCAACAAATCATGTGAACGACATCATGTGCAAAAGGTTATGAATGGAAAAAATCATTTTTAATAATATCACCCTTAATAGTGATCATTCAGTTGTATCGATCCAAAATTGCTTTCTAAGAACTATTTCCTGTGACTGCTGATATGTTTGCATCTTACTCATATTACTAAGTGGGGTAATTCATTTAGAGCAGGAGACTAGGAGAGACTCCCTTCATTTCCCTTGCCTTCCAGAAGTAAGAAATAATTTCAAAATTGTTTGAGTGTCATTCAACTGCATTGAAGAACATGTCTGGGAGGACCTGCTTAAGGCAGTTACAACTAACTATGCACTTTGGCATTACAGTATCTGTTGGATCTTGTTAGATAGATGGTTTAGTTCTATCTGCATCTTTGTTTTGGAAAGTTCAAAGCTGTTTTATGTGTATGTATAGATATATGGATTATTCTGCTGTCAATGTCCCACTGACAACAAGGCTCAAGGTTTGTTACTTCCTGCAGCAAGACCCATTAAGTGTTGTGCTGGCTATAAAATTGCTTATTATTTTACAAAACTGTAATAAAAAACCGTGAAAAATAAAATAAAGCTGAGTTCATGAGGGATCAAAGATAAATAATGCATCCTTTCCAAATCACTTTTCCAAGCACTGCATTCATGTAATAGCTTCATTAACTTTCACGCAATAATCCACAGATAGATTCCATGCAAAAAAAAAGGCAAGTATTCAAGCATCACTATAATATAAATTTGAATTTTACACATTAAAATGGTGATAAAGCTATACTAATTATTTTTAATTATCTCAAGATGAAAATACGTCACTCATGTAAGTAATTATGTAGGTAATTTACAGCTCATTAAATAATAATGATTCCTTGCTCATTGTCTTCAAAATGCTTATAACCAAATTTCATTTTAAGCAGGATCAAGAAAATAATCACTCGCTTCAAACATTAATTACTAATTTTAATCCTAATTCATTAAAAATAGACCTATTTTTTGCAGACTCTGCAGGGCATTAATTGATATTTTACAAAATGAGTCATTATTTTGGCATGGAGAAGTATTTTTCAAATTGTGACTCAGTCCCTACCAGAAGGGACTGTGGAAGAGCTCCAAGGGAGCTTTGACTTCTTGGAAGCAGCAGCCCTATTTAACAGCAGTTCAGTTCCTCTAGGGCAGGATTGGAAAAGTAGTTGTAGCTGCAAGCAATTCACACTAGTTAGGGAGCTGCTAACTACGTTTAATTACAGGACACGTGAAAGTGGGAGTCAAAAGAGAATCAGGTTTTCCCTAACATTTGAGAAAAACTATCCTAAAGCAAACAGCTCTGTCAAGAGAAAATGGAACAAGGTAGGAAATGGTTTAGATCAGTGTAGAAGAGAGCCAGGAGTTTTTACTGCTTTCTTTCCTGTTGCTTTGGATAGATATGTAATCTGAGCAGTTGGTTCAGAATTTGATCCTGGAGCGTAGAGCCTTATCACTACAGGACTCCTTTTGTTGTTAAGGTTTTTGTTTGTTTGTTTTGCCTAATGAAGAGCATAAAGCTACAACAAGCGTAAATGTTGTTTCCTCTGAATATTTTCCAGCTTTGAAGAACTTGCAACTCTGGGAATTCCTTAATGAGACATGCTTTCCAGATATTTTATTACCTTGATTTTTTTTTTAATGCGAGTTTGTCAAGTTTTCCCTCCAACTGATATAACTTCATCGTCTGCAAATTTAGGTGTAAGAAGTTCTGCATCTTGGCTTTAGTTTATGAACACTCCCCTGCCCTCAGCATTTGTTTTTAACATGACTGCTGACTAGATTACCATAATTTCTTTTCTGCAGCCCTAATAGCGCAATTACACTTTGCTGTCATTTCAGAGCCAACTATTATATCCACCCAAATAATAGCTCCAAGCTTTAACTATTTAACTTTAGATTTTTAATCTATCATCTTTGCCAAAGACAGACCTTTATACCTTCTCCTCTATTATCTTCAGGGGCTGAGCACCACTCCCTGAACACGTTTAAAAAGTTAACTCATGTCACTTTTCAAATCCTTTCTCAAAACTCCCCTTAGTCAGGATGCCTTCAGTAAATTAACATTGGAAGTCAACTTTTTGATTGTAAATTCCTTTAGGATAAGACTACCCTTTTGGTATATGACTATAAAGAGTTTAGCCCAATGACTAAGGGCTCCTAGGTGATGTGTTAATAAGAAATACATTATTTTAAGCCCCGGTGGGATTATAATAACCCTAATGTAATATATTGAATTATATTGGCTACCACCAATAAACTTCGTTCCTCGGTTCCTGCAGCTGATTTAATAGCTTGTTTTTGCTCACACAATTTGTGTGCTTGTTAAAGTCCCAAGTGAGCAGGACTCCAGCTGGGGAACTGCACCAGCATCCATCAGTCTTACTTTCAGGAGAGTTTCCTGATGATCAGTCTGCATTTTTACACCTATCAGTTTCATCTTAATCAGAAGCAGAACTGGACAAAGCTTCTGAGACTGAAAATCGACAGAACTATGATTTCAAAAAGAATCATTTAAATTGTGGAAGAACACCGGCAAAAAGTGCTGTCTGCCATTCACAAGAGCTCAGGATAAAGAGAACGCATCAGAAAATAGAAACTGATATTTTCAATGCAGCAAATCTGTTATTCAGACATCATCATTCTCAGCATAAATGTAATGACATGAAGTGGAAAGAAATTAAATGATTTTGTTGGAGCTGTGTAGGCACCAATGATCAGCTAGATCTCTAGAGTAACTGTTAGCTGTTGTTTAAGGGGAAAAAAATCACGATGGTTGACGTAAAACAGAGTAACACATAGAAGGCAGACAGTCATTTAATTTATTAAAAAGCTTTTTGCAAGAAGCAAAAGATTAAATCACTGAGGAGTATTCAGCCTTTTAATGAACACAAGGATAGCAATAAAAAAAATTGGAAATAACACTGAAAATTAAGGCCTTATGTCAGCTGGAGACTGGGCAGAGCAAAGAAGCACCGCGTGCTCCTCCCAAGCGGCCCTGCGTGCTTGTGCCTGTGGGAGGTGGGCAGCCCCTAGCCTGGCAGCTTTCACGCCTAGTTTTTGCAACTGGGGAGGTTGGAAGCAGATGGTCTCTGGGGTGCCCTGGTTCTGGTCCTGGTCTGATCGGGCTCCAGCTGCCTCCCCGCAGGTGAGCTTGGCAGCTGGTGGGCTGAGAGCAGACAGTGAGCGCAGCATCCGGAGTCTGTCAGCAGCCTCGGCCTTCTCCCCAGGGACCCTCAGCACCGGCGGCAGCGTGCCTCTGGGCGAGCCGCTGTTACTGGTAGCTGTACAGAAAAAAAGGGCTGCCGGAGACCCTCCAAAAATACGCTGCTCTGAACTGTTTTTTCTTCTCTCGTGCAATCTCTTGCCCTGTTGTTCTGAAAAGGCCCAACTTCTTCTTCACATCGCCTCTCCATAGGCCGTGGGTGGGGGGTCGTGCTCGTGGTATCAGAGCAAGTTCTCATTTTGAAGTTTCTCTGGTGGTATTTGCTCTTTATTCAAGAGAACATACGAGGCCAGGCGATCAAACACTGCTGTCAAGAGATAGTCCCTGCCCCTCACTTCTAAGTAATAACATGAAAAAAAAAATGCAGACATCTCAATTGATTTCCAGTAAGCAAGCAGTTAATTCCTTTCCCAATTGCTTGCTGATTAGGATCAAGTGGGGCAGCAGGCTGGAAAGAAAAGGTCAATTAAGTTCACCAGAGAAAGAGGACAGGAATTCTATAAAACCTAATGCTGATAAAGTAGGTGGGAATTGTTATTCAATAGAGAGGGTGTTTCTGGTGGGCTGGAGGAGTATGGGGGCTAGGGAGCTTAGTGCAAGGCTGGTTCAAAGTACCCTTTATGATCGCTTACCCTCAGAAGGAAAACTTATTGATTGGGGTCTCTGTTTCTTAATCTAAGTTCCTAACTTCTATTATATCTTATATTTCTGTTTTTCTCTTTCCTTCTATGTAGGCTCTTTGTGTGAGAAGTTCTAGCCTCCTCAACTGAGTAACAGCCCTGGAGAAGTGACTGGACAGCTCTCTCATGTTGTTAGCGAGAGAGGTGAGACTTTCTCTCCTGTTGATTTCTCTCATTGTTTGCCAGCATAAAATGCTGCTTGGAGAAGAGCCTGTTGCTTAGTGCTACTGTTAGGGTGTGTTGGCTTAGTTTCTTTCTCTTTGGTCTCTGCCTCAGTATCCTATATTCAACTGTTCTTAGGCGAAACCAAATATCTTGTTTAGGATTTGACCATCAAATACAGTTTTCCCTTCTCTTCCATATGTCTAAAAGGTTCTGCTTGAACAGCAGTAGCTCAATAACTGTAATAACCCAACATAAATATCCCCTATTAAATATCTTTCAACCTTCTAAACCCAAGAGGAATGCTGTGAGCCCTGTCCAGTGGGAGAAGACCCATTGCTTTGACCTTTTGGGCAATGTTTTTGAATAGCTTGATTTCAGCTCCGATACAGACACAGAGCATACACCATACTGAGCACACGCATGCACAGCAGTAACTCCAAAATGATAACGTGGATTAGACAACACAACACAAGTTGAACAAATTATATTGAGACTTTTATCTTAATGCAGGATACACATGCTTAGTTAAAAATACATAACATGAAGAAAAATATAACACTATTAGTACTCTAAAATCCCTCAAACTTTAACTGGAAAAACCCTCTGAATTATTCTGTACATTTTTTTCTTTTTATATAACATTTAAAAATGCCAGTCATATAAACTGATATAAAAATACTATTTCTGTAATCTTTTCCTAAAACCATGAAAAGTTCTGTTTCATGCAAAAACATACTATACAACTTGTGTCGTTCCAGCATTGCCCCCTTGCCCAGATGAGGTAATTGATTGTAGGTGCAAAATGAGTTGTAAATGCAGTAATGGTACAGCAAACTTGCTTCAGTTTGTATAGCTGATCATCAACCAGCTTTCAAAAGCCTAGGGTCAGAATACAGTAGCCATTCTTTCCCCTTGTAAAAAGGAGGGGGGGAGCCTCCAGAAAGGCCTCTGGCCTCTTCAATTAATTATTTGTTTTGTGAGTTGTACAAGTGCAGTGAGTTTCATCTTCTGATCTTAGCTCAACTAAAAAGGTCTGTGAAAGATAACTAGCAAAAGCAAACCTGGTGTTCTAAGATACTCAGCTCCCTCGTCTTTAATTCAGCATTGAAGCCAGTGTATGCTTCAGAATACAAGAGTAACCCATTCCACTGATCAGGGTACAGGCACCACCACCATTTTCTCGTGGTACCCTTGATTTCAGCAGTGATATCCAAACTGGAACATGTAATGCCTGGTTCTCATCATGTTTCCAATGAGACTTAGAAGGAACAGAAATAAACACTATGATCCTCATGTCAAACTGTGTAATAAAGGAAGCAGGATTTCTGGGGCTATGCTGAAATTCAGAATTAATATCCCTTTGCCAAGACCCTATTTTTAAAAGGTTATTCGTCTAACTTTACCAAATTCTGATAGTGCTTAAATCAAGGCATAGTGACTGCTGAAAATGAGGGAGACTGCAAAAACTTCACACACATAAATATGACTTTATTGTTTTGCCAGTGAAAACAGATGTGTTAGATTAGGTTCCCTGATTGTTTGTATTCATGTGTGGCACTGCTGACTCCTGAAATGGGGCAGAACTACTAACTAACTACTGCATGAAAATATGCTCGGTTGTCTTTCCTCAAATCCAGTGCTGCCGGTTAATAGAGTTATGGAAATGAAATGCAGAGGCTTTTATATCTGTCTTTGTGATGTTTACTTTTTTTTTTTTTTTTTTTTTTTTAAATCTAGCTTCTTGTTTTTTCAAGTCATTAGATCTATATAGCTTATGTAAAGCACTGTTAATTTTCAAAGCCGTTTACGAATTGTATCCATTGAATGGTCACAATACTTGTGGTAAGAGAGTAGTTTCTTTCTACCTGTTTAATACATAGGGAAGTGACGCAGGGAGGCTAATAAAAGTAACTGGCTCAGGACAGCAAAGGAAGCTGGGCATGGTGAGCCTGAGAACGCCGAAATTCCCGCCTTAAGGACGCTACAAGTTTTTTTGTATTAAACAGGTAGGCTCCTTTAGTGATGTAGCGTGGTGCTGCTGTGACTGTCATCCAAGTGTGCCGCTGGTGCACAATGTTATTTAACGGGACATAACAAAGTTTTCTGCATACAAAGGAAAAAAAAGGGTCAGACTCCAGGGGAAACATAAGGGTCTCTTGGTGTTAAATCAAAACCAGGACTCCTTTTCTACAAAGCGAGATACCTTTTGCTGTTTGAAGGCCTTCCTTCCTGTTAAATTGTGCAACTGCTGTAGATTTCACATAGTGGCAAATGTGAATTTTGGATTCATTGTACACAAATTGCTACACAAATACTAGCTTTATATACATATTATACTGGGTATTTTTATTAGTGTTACCTTCATCAGTAAGCCTCCATGCTATGCTTTTATGCATTTTGAAGCTGGTTTGCATGAGGTTGGGTGGGGTTTTTTTGTTTGTGCATTAGTTTGTTTTTCCTTTTACTCATGAACAAGGACCAGGTGCTTTGAAGCTGTTTGGCTGTCAGACATTTATGATGCCAGCTATTATGACTGACACTATTTGGAGTTATGGAAGTAGGAGTGTTTCAGTTTATTTTTACATTGAAATTCTGATTGTTAGCACTTAATGTTTTATATCTTCAAAACACCTTAGATCTGTGAAATAATAGTACTTGAAATATTCTCAAATAGTGGACAAGGGAGCGCTTCATGCTTATTGCTATTTATTGATAAGAACATGTAACAGAAGCAAAGGATTTGCCACAGCTCAGGGGGATTTTTATTTTTAAAGTTTTTTTTTACATGGAAATGAGATGCCTATTTATCTAAATTTATGCTTTCTCGTTTAAAAATCCCAGTATTTCAATCTTCAAATGAGTACTGTAATTATGAAAATGTCTAATGTTACCAGCTTGCTAGGCCCAACGTTGCAACAGCAGCTTCTGCCTGTGCAAATGCCACAGACAAAGCAGGGGCTGGTTCCACCTGCCCGTGTCTTAGGCAAACACAGCTGGTGCCGTCTGTAGACCAGCCCTGGACTGGGAGGGACCTTCTGGACTCAGAAGAGCTGTGCTGTTGCTCTAGCCACCATCGCTGGCAATCATCTTCCTTAAGCTTTATAAGCACCTTCTTAAAAGTTACCTTTTTTTCAGAGCCAAATGGAAAGAGAGTTTTGTAGGATTGAGAGAGGGTTTATACAGTTTTAAGAACACTTTTCAGCCAATATTTATCCCCAGCTAGTTGTGCGCTGTTTTCTCCTTGGGGTTGTATTTATGATTAGCTTGAACTGTCTTTAACTATGTAAACAGTAAAAAGACATCAATTATATTTGTGTTTCAGGGTAAATAAATGAGGCTTTCCCAGTCTATTCTTGCAGGCTGGTCTCTCCTTTATTGATACCATCTTGGTATCTTTTCTCAATTACCTGATGCAATCTCAGTCTGATGCAATTTCAGTTGATTAACATTTGGCATCCATAACTGTGTACAGTTGTCTAGGTAAGAGCCTACTAGACCATTGTGCAATGGCTTGACCACTTTTTGCTGTATCTCAGCTGAACTGCTAACCAAGGTCCTTTCATTTTCAATTAACAATAAATATAGCAGACTACATTTTTTTTAGTCTTCAAGTACATGCTTTAGTATTTGTATTATAAAATTTCATCCTATTCAAATTGCTTGTCTTCAGAGTCTTCCAGGATTTTATGTGTATCCTGCTTCTTTTCTAGATTGATGAATAGTGCCTCCCAAATCTGCATCAGCCCCGATTGCTTAATATCTGTGCCACAGTGGAAAATGTTAAACGGATTCGGTTACTAGAATTATGCATAAGAAATTTCACCTGCAACCGCTACCCAGCCCTCACTCTCTTTTCTCTGTTGCCTTCTTTCCTTTAGCCAGCTGCTAGGCACCTCATAAGTATGCTGCTAGTTTCCATCTTCTCCGTCTTTTCCTCATGGCAATGTATTAGATGCTCCAGAACTATGAGTCCTCCACTTGCGAGGTTCTGGTGAGCCTAATTCTGACTTACTTTGCTTTCAGTGATGGAAATTTTGCAGAGCTGGTCTGCTCTCTTTGCTTGCAGGTTGGCTTGTGCATTGCCCCCTTTTTTTTCACTTGAATCTGTTTTTCCAGTTCTGGATTTAAACTTTGCAGTTTTACTGCAGCAAAACAGTTTTCCTCTTCTACTTTAACAGGAAATCTGCAGCGAAACCACATCTATAGCCAACATTGCACAAACAGGAAGTGTTTAGCACTACACTGCCAGTTTGAGCAGCTATCAAAACTTTTCTCTTACAGTTTAAACTTCTGACCCCTCAGCTGCATAGAAATATCAAACAGAACTTAAACTGTTAAATACAACTTAGAGTGCTAAAGAACCAAAAAGAAGTGTAACAGAAAAATAAGATCATACCTTCTTTCCTTTATAATATAAACCAGCTTTTAATAATAAAAACTTCTATCACGTTTTTAATGAGAATAACATATACAGTTCAACATAAAACAGTGCACAGTGTAAATGCCCTTAGATTCTCTTCCATGCATCCTTAACGCCTGCGGCCGCAGCAGCAGGGATCGGGAGCCTCCTGGGGCCGGTAAGCGGCCACCGCTCCGCTGACGTCAGCCAAAGGGCGCATCCTGGCCTACATGTGCTTTTTATTTTTGGGTGTTCCTACAGATTTTGTTTTGATAATATTACAGTTCATTTTAAATCGTGGATTCAGTAAAGAAACATCCATTTCTTCTTCAAACATCAAATGGCAAGAATAACTCTTCTAAAATTAACAAGCAGATCAGAAACGGCATTGAAATAATGCTCTGCCGATCTTACTGCAGGACAGAAGGGCTAACGGTAACAAACCCTTGCATCTGAGAGCTGTATAGCGACGCGTTTCCGTACCTCCCTGCAACGGGTTACTGTAGGTCAGCAGAAATAGTTAAAAGATGAAACAAATGCAGTTGCTTCCCCAAATTATTTCAGTCTGTGAGTGAATAGCTAAGAAGCACGGTTCAGAATACCCTGCGCCCCAAACCTGACAGCAACTTTTTTGTGCTGATTTGTAGATCAAAAAATTTAGAAGACCATCACAGCCAAATAGAAAGAATCTAGTTTTAATTCAATATTTGAAATAGGTGGGATGTTAATAAAATAAAATTAAGATGGTTAAAAAACAAGCAAGCCTCACAAATAAAAAAACCCCAAACTTTTATTTTCTGGAATATACATCACTGCAAAGCGCTTCTGGATCGCCTAACAGTAATCTGTTTTAAATGAGACTGTGTAGAAACAGCAGAATAGTTTCCCATACACCCTTCTACTTCTGTCACCCGCTACTACTGAAATAGGTTAGGGATGGGTGTTCATATTAAGGCACTCACTCCAAAAGAACATTATTTCTGTCCTGAGACTGCTGACATGTTGCAATTATTTTCAGCCAGTAATCTAGAAAAAAATTACTGTGCTTAGGATAATACTGACAGGATGGAGAACATTTTTCAAACAAGAAAAAATAAAGTACATTATATACATGGTTCCTTTTTTCTTTTAACTTAAAAGCATCCCTAATACATCTTAATAACTGTATTAAAGACTACTTAAATATTGAAAGATTTTTTAAATAATGTAGATTTCTTTCAGTAAACTGGGAGTAGCTGTGTAATTGCCTATTGGTCCCATTTTAAACAATATAATTTTTATTTAAATCTTGTATATATAATAACATGATCCAAAACACATATTCCACTCCACATAAATAAGTATAGTTTTTCTGACCTGTTTTAAAAACTACATCTGTTCAAATAATCAGATTATAAGACTGCATTTTTCCTTTAAAATCCTTCACTCCCAATCTCTCCTCTTAAATATTACTGTATTTCCAGAGTACATAATAGGGCATTAGTAAAAAGAGTTAATCCAAAACCTGAAAGCTAAGTAAGTAAAATGAAGTAACGGTAAGAAGTATTATGGAATGTATACTCTGCAGCATAGAGAGATTGGTTCTCACTGGGATGAAGTGGAAAATGACTCCAGAAGAAATTCTTTATGTTCACATCTGCATACACCATGGATTGTGCTATTCGTTGTTCGAAAGTGCAGGTCAGTACATTAAAAAGTGGTGTTTGGAAGCTACTGCTCAAGGCCACTGACCAAAACTATGCTGGCAATTAAATGGATGCCAGACGCAGTACAGGGGGAGAGATATGCTTCATTCTGGTTTTTCTTAACCGATCCATATCTTGAAGTCCGCAACTTCTACGTGGCAGCACAAACAAGTCATCAGTAAAACTTGACATACAATTGCCATCTTTCCAGGCATCTGGCAAACAGCAGTAACATCCATCTTAGCTCTGCAGTATTTGTTTCAAGAATTTCTTCAACAAGTCAAAGAAATACAAGAATTCCTGCATGTGCTGCAGGAGTTCAAAGGCAGATTTTTGGTGCCTGAGTCCAGCAGGTTCATCTCCTACTAGAACGGAGCACGAACTCTTCCTCTCTTGATTCAACGCCATCACCGTTGGTTGGCGTGGGTCCTCAGACAGGGCTGCTCTTGAATGCTTTAATGATGCCATGATGTGGGTGTGTCTCTCACTTTTATAAATCTCCATCTGTAGGTGGCTGGCACAACCTGTAGAGTCTTAAAGGCAGATTAAGAGTATGGTATTAAATGTCTTGATAATAAAAAGTAATAGCATAGTATGTGAGATTTGCACTAGCAAATACTAACAAATAGCATTATCTGGAGGGATAGCACAAACCTTACTGGTCTTTTCCGGTGCTTATTCTTACAAGCCAGAAATGTTTTGCCTTCTTCATGTGAACAATACCATTAACAGGAGTAGAAGCAGCAGTTTCTCTGATAATTTATATCGACTAAATCATGACAATTTGTTCCTACCATTGTGTAAAAATGATTTGTTACAGCTTATTAAAGAACGTCCTCTTCTCTGATATATGAAGTTGGAGGAAATAGGCTAAAAAGAGATGCTGCTCTTAGTAATAAAGGTATTTTTTTAAAAAAATATCCCATAGAGAAAGATGGTGAATATCTCCAGCTCCCATTAGACACAGTAGGATTCACAAATGTGCAGTATTTTTCAAAGTTGTAGCCTGGACCAAACCCTGTGCAACTGATCTTTTTTAAAGCTGTATCACTAGATGGTTACTCTGACCTGAAGTGCTTTCTCTTAAATCTGCTCTTCTGTAAGTAACTAAAACGTCAAGCTAGTCTAAATACCCAACAGGGCTATAGCCAAAGTAGTAGTTTATGTGAATTATCATTGCATATCTGCTGTCAGATTTGCCATTCAGGAATTCAGGACAGATGGCTGTCAATCATTAGCTTTACCAACACATAGCAACTGTCCAAAAAAGGTCCCTTCTCCCCATTCAGCAATGCCTTTATTTAGAAAATTTCAGAATCCTTTGAAGTTAACGACCTGCCAAGTATTAGAAGCAAAGCTTTGCAAGCTGCAGGGCACTTTGTTTAGCACAGTGATGAAGAACAGGATTTTTCTTTCTTTCTTTTTTTTTTTTTTCTTCTGTTGCTACTAAAGAGATCTTTGGTTATTACAGGAACTCCTAGAGTGGTACAGGAACCTAAAACCAGCACTCAGAAAAAATGCACATAATAACCTACCGGGGTGCACACTGTGGCATTTGGTCCATCACTTTGAGATTCTTGGCAGAGATTTCAACCCTTGGTCCCTACGGAAACAGAGAATTTATAGTACCGAGAATATCGATAAAGCGTCTGATCCTCAGGGAAAAATATTGTAACAGGAATATGGTTTTTATTTGAGAATCCATTAACTACTTTTAGAAGATTTGCAGTACATTGAGTGGATACATTAGTCATCTGTGTTTACTTAAAAGATGAAATTAGTCCCAAAGCACTTTACAAGCACTACTGTCTAGCACGAGGGAATTTCTGCAATTTAACACTGTGTGATCAAGACCTTGCTTTTTGTATAAACCAAAATTACCTTAAATATACCGCATAGCCTCTACTTTCTAAACATCAAGGCACATGCTTGCTAAACAGCAAGGTAGATGCTAATGTAAATGTAATGATGTTACATTACATTTAAATGTAAAATGTACATTTAAAATGTATATTTTTAAATAATATACATTGACTAATATATTTTAATTGCTGTATTGGCTGTATATGCATGAGTTTGTTTCTGCTGAATATATTTTTAGCTGTTCAGACATTACTAGATGTTTGGCTACATGGCAAGTAGCGCACAAAATGCAGTGCCACAGAGAAACAAATTGGTGTTTGTACAGTGATGCTATTGGAATGAAGATGGTGCCATGCAGCAGACACATAGATCCAAATACTTACCTGCTTTCGCATGATGTCCGTAGCTTGCATGATACACTTGGGCAAAAGTCCATGACTTCGAGCCAGTATGGCTGCCTGCTCCAGGGACACGCTCAATGTGCTTCTGGACACGGGAATAAAGAATATTAAATCACAAATCATATTTAAAAATGTATAAATATACATGTATATCTTGTAGGACACTAATCTGTTATATAGGACTTCTATTATCTACTGTTTTTATATTTACTTCTTAGCTTTTTTTACTTAAAAACCTATATAATGATCTCAGTCACTCATTTTCAGTCTCAGTACACCTAGATACTGCAGTTGTTGGAGTCTCTTACATTGCTACCACAGGGCTATGTTTTGCTGCTCTTCTGCATTGAATCATGCAAAGATCACGAATGATTCACAAATGAATCTATTCTATACTTGTTGGTGTTGAGTCACTGGAAAAACTGTGGTATGTGTGGAATCAAAGCTTGCATATGCCAAGATTATAATGCTATTTAGGAGAAACTTTCTGGATTTTCAGTGTGTGAGTAAAGACGAGGTTGACTAAAAGTTACGTGCAATGAGCTTGCTCAGTCAATTGTACTGGTGGATGTTATTAGAACATAAAAGTGCTAATTATTAAAAAAAAGTATTAAAAGTTATAACCTACTCTAAAATAAGAATGATAGTAGAGTTGGGTCCCTATGGGCCCTGAGGAAGGTTCCCTTCCTCAGTTTCTATTTTTCTATTGCTTTGAAGAAATGAAATATGTGCTCACATTTCTAGAGAGGAAAAAAGTTCTCATCACAGCAGTACCATGCACATTTGTTAAATCTCACCTCTGCATCCCAGTGCTGCACATCGTAATCTGACAGGCTCCGAGTCGATAACAGAGCTCTGAAGATATAGGCAGCAGCCCAGCTCCTGATGTACTATTGCTGGAATATCCTGACTGGGTGGGTTTTGTATTAATAAAAGACTTCATCAGCCTGCAAAGCTCATCCATTGCATTAATAGGGCGAATAAGCTAAACAAAGCAATAAAAAAATGCATCAATGGCATATTTACTCCTTCATTTCTAAAGATGATTACAATACTTTATCCTATGTCTAAGCACAATACCTTAAATCTGCACAAGAGCAGATGTCACAAAGTAACAGAATTTAGAATATTTTATGAACTTTGGAAGTGAAAAAAATACAAACGACAACTGAGTTTTGGGAAGATTTTTTGCAAATGATCATAAATCACATGGTAATATACATTGTAAACTACCTATTACAAAGACAGTCTCTGATTTGTCTTCACTGCAGTAGTATTTATGTCTATCTTTCATGTATATATTCACATATATGTCCCAGTTAGACAGACTGCCTTTAGATGAATATTGGGAAGTACTATTTTCATGTGGTTTTCTTCTGTAATTGTGAACAAAGCATAACTTGCAAATTGAATGTTTGTTCATGTATCTATGGGAGAGGAAAATTAATTTTGTCTAGCATCAGATACCTTATTTAGCAGAGGCAATCAGGGTGATAGGGAATCTTACCAGTGCCTAGGTTAAAAGATTTTTTTGTCTGGCCCAGTTTGCCACATTTACTTCTAGACAAAAGAACTGTAGCCAAGCCTCAGGGAAATTCAGATTACTTTTTTAGAGCAGAAAACATTTTTTAAATGACTTTTGGATCTGCACAGGTCTGGCACATGGGAATCCTGGCCCACAACTGGGATTTTAAAGACTAAGCCATGCAGAAGTAAAAAAGAATAATACCTGGTCAATCTTCACTGCTGTAGTAGTGGAATCAGTGGGCAAGTTTGACCTCTCCAAGTAAAATGTCCTGCAAAAAGGCCAGTAAGAACTACATTAGCTGATGATTCTCATTTCAAGCACACAGGTACAACTGCTTTTTATAAAACGTCTGAGAATGCTATGATAAAAGTCTAGTCATTCAAGATCTGCTTTCTTACTGAAGTCCTTAAATTGCAGTAATTTACAGAATCTTACTGCAATATTCTGAAAATTCCCTTCTTATGTAATTTTAGCTCTGCTCAAAACTTTCAAGTCAAATTAGATGGGGATTTATTTCCATACAGTGCACTATTCCAGAACAAGCTTGACTGTGGGAAAAAAATTAAGAGGTTTCCCATGTAGTGAGGATCTCAGAGAAACATATTTGTACAAGACATGAAATTATCAGGAAGGGATATCTCTTCCATTTGTTTTAAGGTCTTTAGCAAAGAATGCTCTGTTCAATGTCTTTTAAGGTGAAGGGAAAACATGAAATACCTGAGTTTACGGTAATATTGCTGCACTTTTTCAAGCGAGATACCATTAATTTGCTGTGGAAGTTCTTCTAGAGATGAGCCAGCTGGTTGTGATTGCCCCTCCATACTCTCCAGAGCTGGTGGAGAAAACATTTTACTAAATCTATTTTTTTTAAATTTAATTGTTAATATACTGTTAGTATCATAAAGGCGACCTTCACAGAAAGTAGCACAAACTCACAGTAATTACTCCCTACTAATATCCTCTCGAAGGAAATCTCCAGTGTTACATCACAGTGTGAATATTTGCTTATTATTTACATGTGCTAGTCAATGTTCTCTGATTTCCCACCCAGATGATTCTGTCATGATGTATGCTTTTAAAAACATTTGTCTATACCCTGGGAACACAGGAGAGATCATACTAGATCAGACTGTCGATCTAGTCCAATATAATGTCTCTAACTGTAACCTGGAACTTTATGGGAAGGCACAAAAAAGCTCAGAAGAGGCAAATCTTGTTCTCATGACTGTGCCTTACTGTAACTTCTAGCACTCTCCAGGTCTTCCCAGAATAAAAGCATCTGGTTCTTAAATATGTTTGCAGTTGTTAGCTGTGTTATGATAAGAACATGGTCATTCTTTACTTCATATCTTTTGATATCATCAGTTAGTTTATTCTTCTCAAGAAAGCTTTTTATAGATACCTTTTGTAAAGAGCACCGTGTGTAATTTCAAGCTTCCCCCATTCTGAAACCGAGAAGGCAGTTTGGAGAAGTAGTAGCTGTCAAGATAAAAGATAACCTTCAAGGCCTGACGACTTCCTTCGATATGGTAGAAGACATGAGTATCTGGAGAAATAAAGATAAAACACTTGCTGCTTTACCAGGGCAGGAAAAATACGAAAAGACTGTTGTCCAAATTTGTCAGATTATCTAATGGCATTTCACATCTCCTCCATTAGATGAGTATGAGAGAGTCTGTAATTGGAGAAAGCAGACTGAACAATTGCACTTACAAGACATAGCTAGCATGACCTAACATGATGTTTGATGCTACTGCAGTAAGCATGCTTAATAAGTAAAATCCCTTCATGTTCCATAGCAGCTTATAGTCAGTAAGTGTGGAGAGAGAGATCTGGCAGGGTAGGATATAGGACACAGGAAGGGTAGGGAACGACAGTCCTTCTACCTTAGACAGTCTGCTGAATTATGAATATCTGTCACATTATGAATAACTGCCCATCATTTGTCACATCTCTCCACATGCAAAAATCACATAGGTGAGGAACACTGGCACATAGCTCTGAATCACCAACTGTGCCACTCGCGTCCTGTACTGTCGGTCCCGCTTTGCTGTGTGTACACAGTGGAAGCTCGGGGATGCAACAGTGCTTCAGAGAAGCTGCTTAGTAGTGACATGACACAGACTGACACTCAGGACTGACATCGTCTCACAGATCTATAATCATGGAGGATGTAAACCCGTAATACAAATAAGAGAAAAGAACTTCAAAGAAATGGAGACCACTCACTTGCTACAAGACTTTCATCCAGCTGCTTGAAATAAAAGGCAACTTTGTCCAGTTCAGTCAGAGTGACCTGGCTATCTTCTAGCATGGTACGCTCCTCCTTCTGTAGGGCAGAGAAGCAGACACAAATAGGTTGTCATCTAGCAGAAGGGGACGGAAGGCAGGAAAGCATAGTCACTACTTCAGTGCTTTGAATCAAGAGACTTAGTAGAGTATAATATGCAGCTCTCCATTAACTCCGTCCCAGACAGGTAATTACCGATGGCTCTTTCACTGTGTGGTATGAGCTTTGCTACCCTCTGCTTAGATGGGTCATTTGATGGGTTTTGCAGACAGCAGAGAGGTTTAAGGACTGAGGAATTTTTGAGAGATTTTTTTCTCTAAACTTTACCCTGTATCTACAAACATAAAAAAGCCCACAGAACAGTCTATAAGTTACTGTGCAAGAAACATCCATATGTTCCATTTAATGTGAAGGAATAATGCAGTTGCTTATGCATGTGGTTTGGACTGTATTTGAAAACTCACTCTTTAACAAAGCGCAAAAAAGTATGGCTTCTCTATAGAGTCAGAGCTATTTCCCTTTTTAATGCTTCTTTTTTCTTTATCATTGTTACAGTTACTGTAGCTTATATACTGCAGCTATAGATTTGCTGTCCATTAGGTATAGATGAATTGTACAAGATCTGTTCCTCTCCTCCTTAGATACGGTGCATCTGGCTTAGGCTCAAATCACAGCACTACAGAACTATCTGTGAGAGACTGTAGCCTATCTATTGTAAAACAAAACCAAACAAAACAACAACAACAAAAAACAGTCAGTGTATTAACAAAAACACAGATTTCCACATTGTTTGGAGTTCTAGAAACATTCTGAACTTTTTTACCTACAAGTTGAAATGTATTTTTTTTTCACCAGAAGAGGGCAGGACACATACACTTCACCAGCAACTGAGCACTAAATCCTCCATACATACAACAAATGACTCCAAAATACTATGGCAGACTGATGCCTGTAGCGCTCTAATGTGGCAGTGGTCCACTATTTGGAAAGAGATGAAAATACTGGGACGTGGCTGACAGCAGCGAGACTCTCCTGAGGCTGCTGCAATGAGTCTCGTGTGCTGCTAGACGGAAGGGCTTGAGCTGCACTGTGAGTTGGGGGAGAAGCACAGAGG
Organism: Rhea pennata; assembly: GCF_028389875.1. Classification (NCBI taxonomy): domain Eukaryota; kingdom Metazoa; phylum Chordata; class Aves; order Rheiformes; family Rheidae; genus Rhea; species Rhea pennata. The sequence continues at coordinate 8,651,290 of NC_084678.1, forward strand.
CAAACACAAACAGGCCCAAGGGGGCCACAACTCCTCATCTTACCACAGCAGGGGAGAGCAGGGACTGGTAGTTCAGTAAAACGCCAGTGGCTGCTATCTGTTCTAGCCATTTTCTGCTGGCATCTCGGCTGCTCTCTTCGTATTCCCCGTTGTTGTTGTATCGGTAGTTGAGAGCAGCCAGTAACTGTTCCGAAAAGGTGCAAATAGCAGCAACAAGAGACTGACAGAAGATGGCATCACGTCTCAGCTGTAGCTCAGTATCTGCCAGAGAAAGGGAGAGAAGCACAAAAGTCGTGAGGAATATATTTGTCTTTAATCTCACTGCCAAAGAGGCAGTTTGTATGTATTTGTGTGCATGGCACTTGGCTTCTGCAGCAGCTTTGCACAGATGACTTTACAGATAACCTCTTCTCCCTGCGTGACCTGGGTGCAGAGATAACGACAGCATAGCTGGGGTACATGCATCTTTGAAAATTTTCCAGTCAACTCATCTGTTTATTTTCCCTTTCCCATCTGCATGTTCATTCTTCTGATTGGGAGGAGCTGTGCAAGTGCCCCTGTAACTCTTTAGTGCCATATCTGGACTGATTCCCTCCTTCTTCTGTTTATAGAAACAACAGAATTCATGAAAGGGGGTCTCTGTCATTTACTTCGCTCCTGGGCTATTAGAGATTCATCTTCCCCTCCATCCATCTGTATTTTGTGGGCTTCCCATATGCTTAATGCATTAACTGGACTTGCCATACATTACCAATTGTGTTATGTTTCCTGGGAGACTTTCCCCTGTGTTAACTTTGCTTCCAGTCAGCCTGCCAGGCAGCCACATGCTGGTCAAATCAACCTCGTCACACTTAAGGGGATTGCAGGCCAAAGAGGCACATGAATAAGTGAAGAGCTACTTCCCAAGCACCCTGGGCTCCTCCAGAAGGCACTGGGGCACTGCAGTCTCTCATTGCCAAGGCAGCGTTCCCCCCGAGGCTTTGAAGATTTGGATTATTTTTATAAAGCACTGACCACAATAGGCTGACTTACGGGCTCCAGGCCCTGGGCCATATCCCCAGCCTAAGGGCAAGTCCCGTCTGTACTGCTGGAAGTAAGACAAAGAGCGCTGAGACCTGTCCTCAAGATGAAGGGATCCCTGGTGCCATAAAGCTGGTGCAACCAGTTTGGTGCCATCTGCTTCTCCATTCTTTTCAGCAGATGTTCCTGAAAATGTTGCACGAGACGGGGCACAGGTAGAGGCTTCCGGGATCACTGTATCTGCTATCACTAAAAACAGCCTTTATGGGCACGAGACTGACACCAGAGGCTGGTTTGGACAGACTCGTGGGCCAGCACTGGCGGCAGCAAAGAGCTTGTTCACAGCCATACTAATTTCATTATTATTCTATGAAGACTTGAGAATCAAGCCTGGCACAGTGAAATACCGGCAGCCTTTTGTAGTTATTTATTACCTCATTTTCAAACAAAAATACACCAAGTAGATGTTTCAACTGCAAAAATGACTGCACATTCACTCCTGGAAAAGGCTAGTCCGTTGATCTGCCAACACAATGTTTTGTGTGTGATAACACATTAATGGTGCTCACAATGTATTTATGTGCTGCCTGCATATTTCCATTCTTAATCTGCTCCTGGCTATAATTTCAGTATACACAATCCTAACACCTAATGTGCCTGCCTTGTTTGGAAAGATGACAGGGTCCACGATCTTACAGAAAGTTGTGCAATAGGTCTCACTTTTGCTGCATGCCCTCACACAGCAGGAAATAGCACAGGCCATCTGGGAACGAGGATTGTACAAAAAGAAGAAGATAAAGACAGGAAGAAGAAAATGGTGTTTGTGTGTGTAACATAAGCACCTGCCAGGTGACACAGCAGCCTGAAGTGAGCTGAAACAATGAAAACTGAAGACCAGGTGACAGATGCATGAAAAGGCAGCCCTAGATGAGCAATACAAGAAATGTTAGCCTAAAATGCCAGGACAAAAACTAAATACCAAGAAAAAAATACCTCAGATATGTATGCACAAGCATGAAAAGCTATAAATACTAGGGACCTCTGTATATATGCTTTGTACTAATATAGAAAATCAAACCCCCTTACCTGTACATTTTAACAAGGCCAAAAGCAGCTGATTCTTCCCATCTAAAACAATTAAGAAAAACTCTAGTCAACATGATACTGCAGTAGAATTGATTACATTTAACTGTCTCTTCATTCCCCACACTGCCTGCCCCTCTCAACCCATTGCATGGTCATTTCTATTTATTCTAGTAGCCCCTATGGACAACTTCATGATAGAAGAAGAAAAAAAGGTGTAAATCAAAGGCTTTTATAGGCTAAATGCTCCATTAACTACCATGAATTATTGGAAGCAAATTGCACATGTAGCTGAATCTCTAAGGAAGCGACTGCTGTCCAGTGCTTTGCACTCAAGTATATACATCATCTGATTCAGCCTGCCTATTCCAATTCAACCTGACTGCAATGGTTTAGGATGCTGTAGTAGCTGATTAAGATTTTAGAATATACCAGCCATCTCTCACTATTCTGTCCGAATGGACTGATAAAATAAGGGAGAGAAAATTCTTTGCAGTCATTTAGTGCATAGGTGAGATGCTATCATACAGCACTGGAACTTTGTGTACAGTCACTTGTTTTATCTGTTCTTTAGAATCCAGTGGTCTGTATCCTTATTGCATATTGAGATAAATTGAACTACTTGACCTAATCACATAAGGGCTATCTTTTCTCCCAGAAGCTGATAACAAACCTTTCCCTATTCACAGACCTTCCACATGTTTTTGTATGATTTCAACAAGGTTCTTGATGCGCAGTGGAAGGTTCCATGGATCTTCTTGAATGCTGGCTTGAATATTATTCCGACACCTAACTGTTGTTTCTTCCTTCTGTTTAAATTCTAGAAGAAATGGAGTTTGTTAGCCATTAAGGAAATGCTACATAACTGAGAATGGCTTATTAGTTTTAATGTGCACACAGGTATAAGCGAAGATACAGCAGCTCTCACATTTGATAATACTGATGAGAAGGTACGAAATATTCGGCTTTTCTATCATCTGATGGAAGCTAACTATTTAATTATGCAGGACAATTAGCTAATTAGCTAAGCCAAATGTCCTGTCATTGGTGGTAAAACAGACAGAGAAATGAAGAAAAACTGAGCCAAAAAGCTGCTGATGAACAGCAATAGGATAGCATTCAAATTTCCATTCATCACTGAAAGGTGTCTGTTGTAGCTAGGGATTGTATTAAACAGTTACTTTGGTCCAGGATTCCAGCTGAATGTTAGCAGGGATTGTCTGTTCCTTAGTGAGATGAATGTGGGATCATCAGTTTACTTCAGTTAGCTAAAACACTCACTGGAATTTATCTAGTTGTAATAAATGAGACTTAAGAAAAAAAAAATAAACGAAGTGAACATAGGGTGGCCATTAATTCCTCACCTTGTTCAAACAGTGCATGGAAAGACTAATATATTCTACATAAATGTGAATGTTTTGTAAAGATGAGTTTATGTGAACAAATAGGAGCTGTTTTTGGCAGCAGAAAAAAATGTTTTCTAGATTTTGCCTCTGTACCTGAAAATAGAGCTTATAAAGGTAGGGGGCACCCATGACAACAATACCTGAAGTATAGAATAGAGGGAAAAGGTTCAGATTTCAATTGAGAAAGGAAATGCAGCAAATGTTCAGAAAATAAAGTCCTGTGTATTTAAGAGAGAGAAGAAACCACATCCTGGGCCTCAAACCCATTAAGGCCAAAGTCTCATCATGCTCCCTGAGGAAAAACAAAACACAATATCATTTATTTGCTCTCTATGGGACTCAGTTTTCAAAATGAACGTCATGTGAGGATGAGTTTACTCTGGCAATTACCCATCTCTGAAGAAAAGAAGAATAATTCATTAAGCAAACTCAGGCAGAACTTCATGGTAGCTCAGATCTACAGTGATCAGTCCCTCATCAGCTTATCAAGAGTGTTCATTTTCCTTGAATCTGACCTCTCTCTCCTTTGTACCTTTTGAGATGTATGTCTGTGTTTACATCAAAGGATAGGCTTGAAGACTTATGAAGGAGCTATGAGGATTCAGAAATCTATTACAGAAAAGTGCTCTGTGCATTTTAGAAGGAATTCATGTAAAAATAACCTGTTAAGGATGCAAAATTGCAGTGGTCAGACATGGCAGCAGTTATTAATGTGCCCTGTCAGTATGACTGCATAGTTGAAGTAACCCCATACGGCCATACAGCCTGTGTACATTCATGTTAAGCTGTTCAGTCTTAGGAAACCATATTATGAAATACAACCAACCTTTTTCTTTACCTTGCAAACTATGGTCCATTGGAAAGTGCTTGGTTTCTTCAAAGGCCTTACTTATTATTGGTCCTTTTAGAAGTGCATTGATTGCATCAACCTACAATAGGAATATTTTCAATCAGTGCTAGTAAGACTCGCAGAAGAAAATTTGGACAGAACTGTTATGGGAAAATGCAAAAGCCATTACACTGCTTGATTCTGGAATGCTTTCTATAAACGTTCCTCCATTAGCAAATGCTATTCCAACCAGGAACTCGCATAATACATAGACAAGTAATGACCTACATGTTGAAGAGATCAAAGGCAATACAAAATGATTCAACTGATGCTATACATCTAAAAAGACGTATGCTGGGTAAACTTGTAGGCTCTCCTAGTATCCATATATTAGGTCCATCTTGATCACACAAGGTATTAGAGTTCTGCTGTCTCTTCCATTTCATCAAAGCTTTTTTTCCCCCTTAATCTAATGCCTTATATAAGGTAGGCCAACCTTACCTTAATCACACAAGGTAACTTGAATGTTGATGAAATTGCTTTCTCAAGCTGTCCTATAATCTGTTTACTTACGCTATACTCCAAAATCTTATTAGATTACCTTCCCTCAAAACATGATTTAATTAAACAGTCTGATACTTCTAATCTCCTCTCTTGACGTTGATAAAGAGCACACAATACTTATTAATAATAAGTGTATTAATAATGGTTTACAGACCTGGTTAAAAAGATGTTCCAGACAGCCATGAAGTTTGTCTTGTTTGTCTAAAGGAATCCTCATATCATTGGGAAGCTCATCCCCTAATAAAGGGAAGATGAAACACTTTTAAGTTTCTTACTAAAATAAGCTGTGATGAGGTCATGACACAAGCATATGTTCACACTGGAATGGGTAAAGAATGATTGTTGAAGACAAAATGGTAGCTCAGGAGGTTTTTCTATAACTAATACATCAAAATATTCATGATTTTTCATATTATACAAATGTCCAAAACCTAAAGAAGCTTATCTCTGCCTGATATCTCTTCCATATTCCAAATTTACCATGGTTCATGAGAAAATGAACATATATCTATCTCTTCATATTGTGATTAGTTTTGAAGAAACTACCTTTGCAACTTAAACATGCAATTGCTTAAGATTAGCAAAGACCCTAGTAAAGGGTCTGGTATGAGAAGTATGTCTGTTACCTATGTATATACTCACCTGATCCCATCTCGTCGCTACCTAAGTAAGAGCTATTACTCCGTACACTGGTGTAGGACAACACTGAATCCCGGTTACTGTTACATTCACTAGAAAGAAAAGCAAAGAAGGTGTTTAAAAAAGTTGTCCTCACACCCAGTCTCTAATACATCATCATTCTATTTTTACTAACACTGCAATTGTCAAAAATATTTCTCTTAGGCGTATACAAGAGAAAGCCCCATTACATGCAGAACAACCAGCACACAAGGCCTCATGGGCTGGCATTGTAAGAGGATGTCTTTTTCCATTTGTTATAACCACCCAATGCTTAATATATTGGCTAGATTATATAGATCCTATATATTTATAGATCCTATAAAGAATGAAAATGAACTTCCCACCACAGGCCTCATTTGGTTTGCATCATTAAAGATGCCCTAGGAAAACAGACTAGGGGAAGAATAATTATATTCTATGAATTTGAACCTCAACAGAACCCAGTGTTAGTTACCAGATCTCAGGATATCACATCATCCAATTTCAGCACAGATATTGGAGATGGGAGAGGACATCTAAGGAATCTATACCATTGGAGAACCAGGCATGACAGAACCTAACGCTGTCTCAGGGAGCAGAAGACTCACTTCTGTTGGCTTCACATCAGTGCTGGCTCCATGCAGTAAAAATTCTAGCATGAATCTCCTCCATTTAAAGTTCAGTTTACACTAACTAATCATAATTTAATAAAACTGATTAAAAAGCTACAGATTTTGGACTGCCCTCTTCTAGGTAAATGACACGTGCTTTGAATAGTACAAGCCCAACGTAACACCTACAAAATTCTCCATAAAGATTGGCTCTTACTCTGTTTTTTTGGACTCAGAAGAGGAAAATAAGTAAAAGCAGTTAAAAGATGCCTGGTCTCTGATATAAGTTCTTGCCTGTCCTTTGTTAAAACTGTAATCAAAGAAATCTATTTTTTCTGAAGAAAATTTAAGGTAACTATATTGCAGTACAAATTCTTATGAAATCTGAATGACACTCTTAATGATTCCTGAGAAAGAAGGCCAATGCAAATGATGTTTAACTGTAATTTGCCGTTTTTTGTAGCTCCTCAGTAGTAGTTTTTCAGATCAAAAACTATTAAAATACATTTTATTCCCATTTGAGTAACTATTATCTATAATTTATGCTTAATTCTCTGTCTCTGTCTAATAAAGGTAAGACAGAAAAATCTGTCTCATCTTGCCTTTATGCGTGAAATTTTGGAGCAAGTGGGAGCCTCACAGAGACTCTGGTTTTGATCTCATTTTGTTACCCAGAATAGATTCAGGCTTATAATATGGAAGTTGTAAGGATGTATCATTCATTTAAAGTATTCTAATCCTCATAACTCTTTGGAGATTGTCCTTACTCCTATGTATAGGAAAAGTCCTACAGTCTTACTATGAATGTTAAAATGACCTATTAAGGATGCAGAATTGCAATGGTCAGACATGATCACAACTTGTTTAATTTCTTCAACTGTTTCCTCACAAGAAAGATAGACTTGGAGTGTGTGAGATTTCCTTTGGTAGCAAATATTCTAAGAAAAGCACAGTTAATTAAGTCTCAAAAACAAGATTTTGAGACAGCTGAAGAAATATTTGTATTTGTGGTTTCAAAGGCCCATTAAAAATAAAAAGCTGGACATCCATTTCTCTTTCTTAGTATCTTAGACTTCTGGGAAAATTGCTTGCAGACTTGAACTGAAAAATCCCCTTGCAATAGCAGCTATTATAAGGTCAAGCAGTCTGCAAACTCTGCTGAGCTTCTGTGGTTCCCAATTATATGGAACAGAAGGGGAAAGTCACACTAGACTGTTTTATGAAAGATTGTTGTGAAGGTCCTCAGATCAGCAAGAATCATCCCTTTAAAGTCAGTTTATATTGAAGCTCTGTAAACTCTGCTGGAGTTCTGGTGCTTTCTACTACTGTACCATTTGTTGTGATATAAAGCCTTATGTGAGCAGCACGGTTCAGAAGGAGGAAGAGAGCCCAAACAGAGAATTCTAGATGGTGTGGTTAAATACGGCAAGCGCAGCAATCTCTTATTTAACTCTATTCCCATAACTTTCTCAAGAATAGGAAAACTCTTAGTAACAGAAAAGCCCTAACAAAACACTAATAACAGGAATGTAGATGCACTTTTGAAAAGTCTGGACCTCCCTTCTGCTAGGAGAAGTCACATGGCAATTCATCACTTCTCAGTGCAGAGCTACTCAGAGTGGTAATCCTCGTGGTACAGCATCAGATGCATGCTTGCCTCAAGGCTGACATTTGCTTCTTATGCAATGTAACCTTCAAAAACCTGTTCAGATTGACATTGCATGGAGCCCAACTGGTGAACTTTTGAGAAATACACAACATTCATGTACATGCAGTACACTTTGGAACCTTCCGACTGGATACCGGACATTCTGGTCATGCAAGATATACTTACTGGTGTAAATAGTGGGCAATCTGCTCTGAGAAAAGAATCCCAGTCTATTAATTTGTTGTCTACTACTATAACATTGAGACAAAATGAGAGAGATAAAGAAGAGGAAAAGAGTTGCAGGTACTGCTACATAACTTTAGCAGAGTTCATGTGACAATTGTGTGATTTTGGGCAAGGGGAACCAGCTATTGCCTGGTTGGCCCTCCTGCTTGGTGAATCCATGGCAGGATTAGAACTTCAAAATTCTATTCAGTAAGGTGAAAAAGACACATCTATCTCTGGACTAACCTGTAGGAATCTCTAAAACTCATTGTGTCATGTCCAGAGTCTTCTTGGTCCTCCTCAGAAACTTTGAAGCAAACCTTCTTGATGCCACCATGCTCAGCTTTGTCAGTATCACTCTCTTCTGCTCCCAGGGAAGGTGGAGATGTCTCATCTGTGGATGGAGGCTCACATGCACCACCTTCTGTAGGCTCTGTTATGGTGGACAAAAGTCTGCAAGAGTGAAACATGCTGCTGTCAATGACTGGTGGGTAACCTCAGAAACTAAGTATCATGACTATGATTGGAATTCAGATATGTGAAATCAAAAGCGAACTTGCCAGTATTTGAACTGTACATAAACTACAGCTTTGTAAAGTTGTGAGCTCTGATAGCAGTTCACGGAAATTCATTAAAGGTCATAAATTCATAAAAGGTCAATTTTTCAGTTGTTTGTATCTCTAAGTGTAATATTAAACTTGGCTAAGAGGATAAGATTGTGACTGGTTTATCCACACAAAATTGATCTAACCCCTCTCTTGCTCTAAAACAAGCCCCAAATCTCCCAATTCAGGCAGGTTAAAGCAAAGCTACTGTCTTTAACAAGTCCAGATGAATTTTATATATGATTTTTCAGACTCCCTTTTTAATGCTTAATTTGGGATGAAAAAAATGCAATGTAAACCTCTAGCAGGAGGAGCAGAACACCACCCAAATTCTTCTGCAACATGTGTCTTGGAAGATAAGTGTAATTATTTGCTGAAATAAAATATTGTGTACAAATATTCTTGCTTCCCCTTGCCACCTCCTCCTAGTAACCTCCCAAGTCTTTTTAGACACTAACTAGCACGCCTAAACCCACAAAGTATACATCATAAATCTGCTCATCACTGACCAGTGGTGGGATGCTTTTAGTCAACATTTTGTAGTTCTTTGAACTAGTCTCATTCTACTGAGTCAGGCTGAAATCCTTACAGATTTCTGTGCATATCCTGTATTTGCTAAACTATAACCTTGTTTACTAAGAGACTTTTTCACTTGATCTGTGAAGGACTGTGCCAGTGGTTTAAGCTCAGACAAACTAGAACAGAAGGCAAGGCCGAACCCTTCCTTTTGCTCATGGTAGAATGAAAACATCTTCTGCTTTCACAGGAGGGCATGTTTTATTGGTCCCTCAATAAAAGATAGGACGTTAGCTCAATTCCCACATAAGCCTTCCTAGGTCATTGATTTCTTTGTCGATCATCTTTACTCCCATCACACTTTTGCCTCCTTCCTCTCCTCTCATTGCTCTGTCTTCTTCTATGTTGCACTGCTGTATTTGCCCACCAGACCCATTACTTAAATCCTTCATTACTTTTCCTAGGAGACACATGATGGCAAAAAGACTCAAAGGGAAAAGGAAAAAGTAGGTCCCAAACACAAAGCTGCCTCAGCTCATGAGTTTTGCTTAGTTGGCCTTATGGTAGAAAATATCTCAAGGCTACGGACTCTGTCTATTTGGATTTCCAAAACCACTATCGGCAGCAAATAGATTATTATATTAGAATATAGTACACATGAAGGAGCAGAATAGTGGCTGTTGAATTCAGGTAGACTTTGAGGAGTAAATGACAGTTATATATATACAGTAGTGGATCAGCAGAGGAGGAGGTTTGAACTTCACAGCTAGCAAGGAGCAGTAAGGTAAATGTATGTGTAAATGGGAAAGTACAACAGAACAGAGTATAACAATTGCTGTTGATAGGCACAATGTATTTTCCGGGGGGTAATGCCTCCATTTTGTAAGAATTGCTCTCTGCAGTACATACTGGATTCTCTACTCACTTATTTATCTGAAAGACATATTGCTTCATCTCCTTCACTGCAATGTCAAGTTTGTTAAAGAGGTGCAAGTAGGAGTCCTGTATCTCCCGGTCTTCCTGTTTCAGCAGAAAACTGAGTCCCCTTTCCTCCTGACTTGTTCCTCCATTCTGCTGGCCAAAGCTACCATCAAGATCTCCATCTTCGGGGGCCAGGCATCTCCAGGATGGTGCAGCCATAGTGGTGATGCAATGTTGAGTGTATGAGACTGGATTTAAGGTACCTACTAAACAATGAAGAGTCTAGTTAGTATGGCTCTCATGCCTTTTTGCACTCCATCCCAATAGTGATATTTTGGGATGGGAAAATTTTTAATACGAATGGAATTAATATAAAAAAACATTTTCCAGAATTATTTTGCAAGTTCACACTCTGACAGAAGTGTTTCTTTTTTTAAAAAAAGAATATTTTTTCCCTGCAAGCTAACTAAATATTTTAAGTTACTGCAGTCCAGAAAGAGTCTAGTTATGGAAGTAATGATAGCATCCACCTCTATACTATGCATTTTGACTACTCTCTCACACACAAGCACACACAATTATATATTTTTCTATATAAAAAGGAATCTATATACATAAATATATAAATAAAAAACAACGCTATTACATATATATTTATATATATAAAAGAAATGGGATTATGTGTTAAAATATAGATAGATAAAAACCTCTTTCATTTAGAAATGCTGACAAGAAGTATATGGTACTTTATTAGCCACCTCAGATCACATTTAAAATACTATAGAATTTTAATATTTTTAAGTTAGCAGTTATTGACTTTGTTTTGAAAACTGTCAACACTATTCCTGAATACACTGGTTTGTCTACTTTTCCATGTGTCCATTCCAAACATTCCTGCACTCTGAGCTTGCCAGACAATGAAACAGAAGCATATTATGTGAGATTATAATGATGAAATGTTGGAACTCAAATATTCAGCTTGTAGGACAAATGCTGTGTAGTGCCCATTCATCACAAAATAGATCCCCTTGACAGAGTAGAGACTCCTAGCCCAAATAGCTGGAATTTATTTAGTGATGACTACAGGTAACAGCACTACAATCTGATTGACTAAGATTTTCCACCTGAATACAACCTCTCTTCACAGTACAAAGCTACTTTTTTTTAAGCTCTCATTACTTTTCTTTTAGTCGATAAGTCAGTTCTACAAGGTCCAAACAGGACACTTAGTTATATGAGATAACCACACTGCCCAGCTGGTAAAAATGTTTAACCTGATGCCTCTCTATCCATAAAGGCCTTAATATTTTACAGTATAACCCGGCTATCATTTTACTAGAAAAAAAAGCTACTGGCAAGGCTGTATTTCTTTGCAACATTTTGAGAAGTAAAAAGACACAACTTTCTATGAAGATAATACCAATAGGTTTTGAAAATTAATTAGCACCTTGTTCTGGATCAAGACCAATAATAGAAGGTTTCCGTCCAATGCGAATGCTGAACGACCTCCCTGCTGAGGTAGTGTTTTTGGGGTATGACACCTCCATGAGGTTAACATGGCAGTTGGTGGGGCAGAAATCCATGCTGTTAAGGGAATGTGGTTCCATAATGGCTTGTTTGAAGGCTGGGCTCACCTTTGTCTTCAATTCATCTGCAAACTGGGAGAAATAAAGCAAACGTGCTACTTCCCTTGCAAAAATCTGATACAACGTAGACAATCCTTTTTTATTCCTGCCATTCTTCTATTCTAGAATCATACGATTTTTACTGCAGCTGAAATAACACTTCTTCCACTCAAAAAATTCATAAAACAAATGAAAACAATTAACTACTTTCTATCTTTTCAAACAACTCACATAATTGCACAAAAGAGCACATTTAGTTTACTTGCACTGTTATACACTGTACATATGCTCGTATTAAGTCTACAAATCAGACACTGATCATTCGTTTGTGGCTACATTTATTCACTCATAAGGTGGAGATGGATCCGCAATAATATGTTCCAACTCAGCCCTGACAAGCTGAAAGGAGTGCTTTACAAATATGTTCCTTTCCTCTCACAACTTGCAATCTAATTAACTTGCAGAGCTGTTTTCATGCCACTATGACACCTACTTCTAACGCAGTTCAGATTCATAAACAAAGAATACCAAGACCCAGTCATTGCAATGAAGTACTGTCTTGAGACTTCACCAATAACTAGTAACATTGTACCTCTTGGTAGTTTGCGAGCCTTCTGCTAATGCTTTCCAGCTTAGTGTCACAGATTTGCCGGAATTCATACTGGGGCATGGTGGCCACCGCACTGCTCAGGGATATAAGCCTTTTGCAATTCCTTATGAAGTGATTGTCCTCTGCAGCAAAAGCCTCCAAAATCTAAATGAGAAGAAAGAGTCTATGATATAAGACTGGCAGTGAGGGCAAATGCAGTTTTCTTCCACTGAATAAACAATAAAGCCCATATATTGACATGGTTCAAAAAAGCTGCCTTCAAAACAAGTTGCCTTTATTATCAGCTGGGAACCATTATCATTTCTAACCCCAGGTTCAAAATACATTTGTCAGAAATTCTCAGAATAACTGACATAGCTCAAAATAGCCACTGTCAAAGTTACCTGCTCTGGCATGCTTTCCTTTTCATTGGACATAATAATGTTATTGGGATGTGATGGAAATATTTACTATTATCTCATTATTGTGCGCATCTGGACCAAAATACTAAGCATTGGTGGTTTCTGATAGCAGCAGTTCTATCTGTTTCCTTTAGCCATCTACCCACCCCATCAGATGGCAAAAAGCTGCCAGATTTTTTTTCCAAGGTAAAGCAATTGTTGCCTGAGAAGATTAACCTTGAGTATCAGCAAAGAATGCTTTACCAGACAGAAAAAAGGGAGAATTCCACAGCAGAGGGCCACCTTCAGGCCCCTAACAGCTGAAATCCTCCATGCATTCGCTGACTTGCCCATACCAAGAAAAAGCTGTTGTAACTGGGTGCATTCTAGTTAAGAGAACTCCAGGCAGCATTGAGAAGAGCAGGTTCTTCCTCATCAGAAGCGCTAAGCCAAGCACCAGGGGAATTCTGAGATTAGTGGCCTCCTTGTCCTGTTTAAGAATGAAGCTGGCAATGTACAATGTCTGGTACCTTTGCAGTGAGATTGAAGCAACCTTTTGGTTCTACAATTTTCTCTAAAACAAAGGATTTGATTCCTGCGCTGCTGACGTATTCATACACCACGCCATGCTCCAGGTGGGTGTTATCCACAGTCAGGCTAATGAGAGCTGTTTCTTCACTAATGATCAGTGGAGAGCTGATGGCCTGTGCTGTTTGGGCTGAAACCAAAACAAGTCATTAGAGGCAGCACACCTGCACAGAAATCTGTTGAGAGGTATGAAATGCAAAGACACAACTTTTGGCTCAAGAAGTCTCTGAACTACAAACTGCTAGAGGCTGGGAGAGTCTTCTAAGGAAGACATGTGCTCCTCCCAAGACCTTTGCTGCTGGGCACTGCTGGAGGCCATGATAGGAGTCAATCCACATGCTCCAATCCATATTCTGATGTTCTTGTATGCATGTATGCACACATCTGTGCACAGGACACGACACCATTTTTAGTTCTGTTTAGCATTCAGATACACAGATCCTAGCAGAAACTCTCAAAGTATGTTAATTTTAGAGTCTTGTGGGTTTGTAAACAACCCCCTGGAAGACCTGCCCCTTTTCTGTCCAAGTTGTAGGATGTCCTCCAGATGCATTTTGCATGTAGATACAAAAGTGAGATGGGAGGAGGAGATAACATTTTCATGCACAGACAATGCTACTGGCACCAGAGAATGGCTTTAAGGTCCAGTCAGAATGAGATCTGCCAGAGGACTGCTTACCTGCCTCTACCAGGGCTCTACGCCAGCTATTCTGCTGTGGAACTGCAGTTTGGCTATTAGACTACCAGCTCACCAAGGCTTACATGAGATTCATGCAAGTCCTAAAGAGGCTGCCAATAGTGTTCAGAGAGCCCAGGCTCAGTCCTTTGGAATGAATCTGGTTTCAGTATTCTCTTTTAAAATCTACTCTTCCTAGTAAGCTCTAAACGTGAAAGTAAATCAGGAGTTAGGCTTTTCTAAGTTGGAGGAAGTATATCCACACATTTTGCTGACATGGCAATAAAATGCTCCAAAAACCTGCTCTAGATCAACAAAGTCATTTTAAATGGTGGAGTATTTAAGCACAGAAAACATAACCTTGTTCTAGGTAGAGTTACTCACAGATCCTCCCTCTCCAGCTGCTGTTGCCTGTAATCTCTTGGTCTGCAAGGGCTACCAGGAGGTATTCCTGAGCTATTCAGATCAGAAAGGATGGGATTTCTTTGCTCCTTTGAGCCAAAAGTGCCAACAGTGTTTGCAGAAGGTAGTATATCAAGCCTGTTTCTTGCTAGGACCCTAGTTCTGCCAGTGTGGGTATATATACTCTCTCACTCAGGCAAATACAGTTCCACTGCAGCAAAAGTAGATTAGAATATTAGTATATGTGAGCTGAGTTGTCTACATCTGCCTTTCAGAAGCTAGCATGTGCCAATCCAGACTTGTGATCACAGTTTTCTTGGCTTTGTTTAGAATTTCTGGTAAAACTAAGCACTGCACTTGCTTGGAATAGCCTGTAGTAGTAACCACAGAGATGACATGCCCATAGGGCCCACATGAGAACCCCCCTTCATCACCATTTTCACCTATTTTTGTCACTTAGCTAAATTTATGAAGGCTTGCTAATGAGGCTTGCTCCCTAGTTGTACATGACGGTCTCCCTTATTTAGTAGCCTCATGCGTAAGCGCATACCAATTACTACACATGGCATAGGAGAGAGCTTTGTTCCGTGAAAATTAATTTCCAGTGTGGTATATGCTAACCTATCTCTCAGACACTTTGTTATTATACTTGTCTGTGGCTTGACGTCAAAGCTATCAACTAAATAACTCCAATTAGTACTTGCCTTCTCAGCATGCAAGACCCTAGTCATTTACTACATGTGGCTATTACAGCTAATAAAAGTAGCTGTACCAAGAGGTTTTTTCCCTTCTACCTACATAATAAATGACATTGATACTTATAAAGATTCTCTAAGACACTAGCAGGAAACAGATATCTAAGAATACATGGTGAATTTCTGTTATCTCTTCAGAGCAGAGCATATGCTTCTTCAGAGTCACAGGGGTATGATTTCTACAGGTATCTCAGTTTTAGTTTCTCCTATATAAACTGCAGTGTGAGACTACTTCCTCTGACAGGCTTCATTTTATTCCAGAGCTCTGCTGAAACAAGAGATTTTCCACAATAATAATTACATTTCATATTTCTACTGCAGTTTTCCTTCCTTCTGATTTGAAAGCACCTGAATCTTCCCTAGATTTCTTTTGCCCATGAGAATCTTTACCTGATTCCTGTTGGCTGTTCTGTAGGGGATCCGATTCTGCATCTCCTTCCAGTGAAGGCTCTTCTTTGCTGGACCCAGGATGACTGCCATTCAGATAGGCATTGGACGTGGATTGCTGGGCTCTGTCCTCCTCAGCATCCTCATGTGTTCTGTATACCCACTGGTACAATCCCTTTCAAAAGATACAGGCTTAAACTATGACCTCAGTAAAAACGCCTGATTGCTCTAGGTTTGGACTACAAATGTGAACCTGGATGTCAATTTTCTATCTTCTAAGCTGACCCCAGCCTTCCTTTGAATTTTGGAGTGTATAAAATCTATACCCATAGCTGGATGCACTTTTAGTTTTAGCAATAGTTAATAATACGTAGTAGTCTATGTAGTGTGGTGAATTGGTGTGTTATATGTAGATATCTGGCAACTACAGCCAATTGTAGGCTATCCACTCTCTTAATCACATCATCATTACATGTACATTGGTACAGGAGTAATTAAGTCAAAACAAATTTGTTTAAGCTGTTTTTCTGAATATTTAGGGATCATAAAAAATGGAAGAAGGGGAGAAATTAATATATTTCCTTTAAGGCCTTGTATTCATACCAGTGCTTCATGTTGTCTGGTCCTATACGCTGTAAAGTGCTCCAGAACTTCAATATAATTTGCATGTGTTGCATTATTCCCATTAACCTTCAAAATGCACTGCCCTGGATGAAGGCCTACAGCTGCAGCCTCAGATCCTGAAAAAGAGAAAAGAGAGGATTCAGACAGTGAAGCCATCTATCTGACAGTGGAAGAGAGCGCTGGAAAGGTTACAAAGGGTTCTGGTTAAGGAGAGTAGGAAGCAAAGCTATTTCAGAGGCTGTCATGGTTTTGCTAATTACTTATCCTAGGAATGCTTTGTTGATGAGGAAAACATTGTGTATCGATCTTTCATATTTTCGGTAGTGCTGGGAAAAATAGAGTCCCCCCCCAAGAGCTGAATACATTTATGCTATGAATTGAAATTCCTACGGGAAATCATTTGGGAATCTTAGATGGTCCTTATAGCCTTATATTTATGTTAGCTAAGGCCTACAAATGTAAACAGTTATATATGTTTCAACTTGTTGCATCTGAATGATGCAGAACACTTATCTGCTATGCCATTTACCAGGGGTCTAACAGCAAGATTATGATGTACATAAAATTTGAGTAAGTATAGAGCAAAGTAATCAACTTCAGTGGATTTACTCCAGATTCACATGAACAAGATTCAGATCCAAATCCAGCTCCTAGAAATCTACAGTTAAGGTGATTAACTTTTTAAGGCACCCTAATTTAAAATTCACCCACTTTTACTCCAAACACAATCTGAGCTTTGCTAGTGAAGCCCTAAAAAAGGAAATCATCTTAGCTGACACTTCCAGTTTGCACTCTTTAGTCTGTTAAAAAGTGATTATAGGTGCTGATATGAAAGGGTGTATTAATATGCCTCCCTGAGGATGTTGCTAGGCACATTTAGGTGTTGACTGTTTTCTATATTCTAGCTATGCATATTTATTATCGCATGTATTATACTGAAGTTTGCATTTCAGTTACAGAACTGGTGACGTGTCTGGAAAACTGTTTTCTCCTTTAAAAGGACCAAACAGTTTGCCTCTATCTTATATTGGTAATTTACAGCAATATAAACCAATATAAAAGGAAAAGTAGCCTTCCAGCCTGACATTATAACCTGTAATATTAAGAAACACGGTCTGTCCTCTGAAGAGCCTGTCAGCGCATTCGTAACGGCAGTGGTCCCCACTATAGCTGACCACCGACAACAAATCGAGGAAGTAGCAGACAGAATCATGCCTTGAATTTTTCTCAGACACTTTAGTTTTAACTCTTTACTCCCTGTGGCTGTAAACTATCGCTTACTGGTCTTACAGGCAACCAGGTTAGGATCGTTATGCAGGTGTTTTTCGAGGTTGGAAGAGTTCAAGTGACCATGCTTCCTCCAGAGCCTTTCTGCAATCCTGAGGAGTGTAATACTAGCAAACTGCTTCTACAGTGGAACTAAGTTACTCCTGGTTTGTGTCAATGAGATAGTGACCAACGCTCAGCTTATTATCATGAAACAATATTCTTAGATTGTATTTAGATTTTAAATACTCTGAAGCAGGAATCACCCCTTTGTTCTATGTTTTATATTTGAGTGGGATTTTTGTCTATGATAGGGGTTCCTAGGCATTACGGTTATTAAAATATGTTGTTAGAACTTATTTAGAACTAGTTTGACAATGAATCCTGAATCTTGCTCTCTCTCTCTCACACACACACTTAGGTGTACTCCAACTTTAACTATACCACAGTCTCTACTTACCTCTTCCTACCGCATGAACATATGGTGGTGCTGCTCCCCGTATCTGAAAGCAAAGTGCTTCAGGACAATCTGGGATTTTAATAATCCTGCAGGAAAATCAAGGAGAAAACAAAACAGCATTTTGTTAGCGTGCCAGAGCTCTGAGCAGTTCTAACAGTGTCTTTTACTGGCATTCACAACTGTGTTCTGTATTAAAGAAAACACTCGCACAGTTTGCAAATAAATAACGGAGCCTGAAAAAATCGTCCAGTCCCGCTCCATTCTCCAAGGCAGGAATAGCTGTATCTAGATGTCTCTTTAACCTATTTTTAAAGACATATAAAGATTCCACAAACTTCCTGGCAATCTATTTCCACTACTTCTGTTATAACGTTTCTCCAAATGTCTAATCTGAATCTTCCTTGCACCAACTAAAGCCCTATTTGTCCTGTTCGTGGAAGAGAACTTTTGCAGCAGCCTTTGATGTACTTATATGTTACTGTCGTCTCTTCTGTAGGCTTAGTGACCTCAGCTCTTCAATCTTTGTTTACAAGATGTTTCCTAGACCACATGATGATGATGATGATTACTGTCCCCGGACTCCAATCAGTCTTTCCTGAAGTGCAGCACAGAAGACCAGACAGTGCTGCAGTCCCATGCTCCCCAGTGCACAGTGAAGTAAAAAGATTCCTTTAAAAATGTATGTGAAGAAGCCAGTAAAGGGAGGTGCTAATCCCAAATAGCAATGTGGTCATCACGATCTAACTTACCACTTCAGCTACTGCTTCTGCAGATTATGATTTTTAATACTTTATTGCTGTAATGACAACTTCAAAAAATTATTTCAAATATCTAAAAGACTGAAAGAACTTGGGCAGCAGCAATGTAGACTTTCTTCATATTTTCTGTCCTTTCTAATTTCCCTAAGGTTAGGCCCAAAGGCAAATCAATCCACTTAGTAGTCTTAGGAGATGGATGACAGATTTCCCAACACTTAACGTTAGTTGGGACTGCCAATTTTAAGAGAGACATCCATACTCAAGCAATTGGGCTAATGCTTCTGTAAAAAGCCTTCTAGCAAATTTTAACATGGAATTAGATTTTAATAATCACTGAGATAAAATGTATCATCTGCAACAAGTAGAGTTCTGAATCAACATATTCACATGTGCAAGATAGAGTTACTTTACACTGCGTAGTAAAACTGCAAGTTTGTGCTTTATAGGATTTGGAAGGAATTCAGTGTAATTTACTCTACTCTGTGAATTAAAGTGATATTAAAACAATGTTAAAGTGACATAAAGAGTAAAGAGTAAACAAGCAAACAATAAGCAAGACAGCGATCCTGAGCTAAGACTTTACTTTTCCATGACCAGTTGTGGCAGACTGGGTATCTATATGGAATACTATCTCAGCTTGTGGAAATTTAAAATTAAAGACAGCTGCAATACATGGTCTTGATGCAGAGTGTCAGGAAGATGAATATGATGAGTGAGTTTTTGTCTGAAGACAGACTCAAAGCTCAGGTTCTGTGAATGCTCCATGTAAAACATGGAGTAAATTCCACGTGTTTGCAGAGTGAAAACATACTAAGCAACACCCTTATAATTGTTAACTAAAAGAAATGAATTGTGTTATGTGTTTGCAAGCCTCTACGGACCTGAAAGTCTTGTGGTCTGTAGGCCTTTTCATTTTGAGCAGGAGGTTTTAAACCAGAGGAAACTTCAGTGAGCAGAGACATTGAGCATTAGCAAGTGTGTGCACGCCCTGCAAGTACCTGGACCAATATCCTGCTTTTGGACTGTGCCATTCTGGTGCGACAGATGGCAAATTGTCTGTTAATTAAAATGTGGCACTTTTGAATTTATTAAATCTGTAAGTGAATAACACAGGACAGAAACCTTCTATGATATTTATGATATTCGTTTCCATCTCATGGCAAAGTTCAGTGCAGCTGTGTTGACTTACACTAGCTGATGACTCATTCCATTAAAAACAACTCCAAGAACAAAAATCAATAGATCCTGGACTAAAATTCTGCAATTCTGTATCAAATGATAAGTGACAGATTTAATTCTATGGCAAATTCTGGGATTACAGATTCTAATAATTCATGAGACCTTAACAGGACCAAGCATAATTGTGAGACGGACTGAAAAACTGTATGGACTGATATGGTCAGTGCCGTATAAAACTGCCAAAAATAAGCCAGGCTCTACTGGGGTGAGAATTGCCTTCCCTTGAACTAGTACTAGAGTCCAAATGACTATGATAGCATAACAATTCTTGTGATTCAGTCCTATTTGTGCACAAATTGGTCAAAAGTTAATTGCGGTATAAAGAAAATACATCCCATCTTGTTTTAGAGGCACAAAGATTATCACTGAGAATGATCTGTGCCTCTTGCATCTATTTAATTTATGTCATTTGTTTTTCCTATTGAACTGCAGCTTCTGCATGGTAAAATGTTTGCACAGTTCTCACTAAAAAAAAGTAGAAAAAATTTGAAAGTTCTAGATATACTTCTTTGTCCATCATCTTGACACTTACTCTTTGGATTTGGTGGCTACCAGAAGTCTAAGCGGCCTTCGTGAGCAGAAAGACTGGTTTAAGATGGTTTCCACTTCTGAAAATGGGCGTAGGAATATTAGGTCCTCATTGATGGAATAGATCTTCCTTCCTGTCTGCAGACCAGCCATCTGCAAATGAAACAACCACAGGAAACATCAGATCAGCAAAGTTCTGGTCTCTGCTACAAAGGTGTGCTTTGAGAGGTCCAGCTGCTCCCTGCGAGGGAAGCTCCTAGGATCACTGCATATACCGTATTCCATGTCACAGAGAGGAGTTATAAAATCATTTGTCATTCACCCTTAGAAGCCATCCGTATTTATCCAAACCAAAAGATTTTGCCAATATTTGTATAGATACCCCATCTCACAGATGCATCATACTTTTCTGTTACACTTTTTTTTAACATCAGGCTTCAAACTAGCTGTGCTACCCAGTGAAATACAGAAGTGGGACTTCCCACATCCTACAGGTGGGGCACAAGGAGCCAAGAACATAGTTTTCAGTCACTAGCCATGCAAAACTAATACAGAACTAGTCCATACTACCTGTGGTGGTAAAAACCTGCCTCTGTTCTAAAAGAAGTATGGGCTGTTCATCGTCTCAAAAAGCCAGAACACTTTCATTTCAATGCCTAATTTTAGTTAACTCACATAACTTTAGTTATTTGGCCACAGTCACAGAGCAAGTCAGAGGCTGCTCTAACAACAGAACCCAGGTCTCCTATTCTGCCCATTGAACAATAACCTTAATACTTAACAATCAATACTAGTGAAAATGTGCATAACAACAACTTGACTAAGTCTAAGGATATCAGAAAATATCAAATTCCTTTTAATGAAGTAAACAAAAAAAAATCTCTGGGCCCAATTATTAATCCTCCCCAGATTATGATTTTTTCCTATTACTTTAAAGTCTAATTTGGTTCAAATGTTTCATCTTGAATATGTAACTGAAAAAGAAATGATTCGTTCAGCCTATTGCCCACTCCTAGTAAACTCAAACAGATTTTCTGTCATCCTTCCCTGGGAGTCAGTATTTATTGGTTACTTTTTTCTTCTTTAGAGAAAAGTGTCTTCTCCAACAGTTGGACTTTTTTCTAAATGTGACTACAGTCTTGAGCACAAGCACTTTTCCACCTGGAATCCATGGACAAATTTCTTGACATAGAAAAAGGAGGTCTAGACATTATTGTCTATATCTCATGCCAGATATAAAACTTTGACCTATGGCAAAAGCAAATCTGGAAGTATAGGACTGGAAAGCCTGGGTGACTTTGCTAATACTTGCCCTCACTTTTCTTATATATATTCTGTGGTCTGAATGTCACAGGTGGGTTTACCTACAAAAATCTATGCTTTTTTGCTCAAGTCAAAGCTATAACAGCAGAAACTATAAAGTGCTCTCCTTAGTTTAGTTCTCTACGGTTCATAACATCCTCTTGTATGTCTGGAAATAATGTTTTTTCCCCCTCTCTCTTTCCTTCCCCCTCCCTTTTTTTTTGGTTAAAAACAATCCATAACATGGATAATACGTACAAATAACAACAGAGCTGCATTTTAACTTAGGATAGAATTTTATAAACTTTGGTTTATAATTCAATGGAAATTTTCCTGCTATTTGCATTCAATTATATTTCAGCATAATAATAATGTATATCTTCAAATTCATTACATTTAAGGGCTGCTTTTCTCGGTATAGCTCATGCAATTGATTTATGTAAACTAGCTAAAATCTCTGCACACTTGCAATCATTCTACCTGTCGATGTCCTCTTTATAACTGACCGTTTGTCCATATGAGACACCAGCCTGCACACAAATGTATGAATTGCACTGTCCCATATTAAGCCCGACAAACTAACACGTTCAGATAAAAACCTGTTACTTTAGTGGGATAGAAGTAACCAGGCTAAGGGGAACGTAACAGCATGTCTCTCACAGAGTAAAGACCTACACTGCCCACGGAGCTTGCATTTTGTGAATAATGGATGCTTCCTATGACAACTCGATGCAGCGGTCTGGACCCAGGCCACGGCCTTTTCCCAGATGCCAGCAGCTTGTTATCTGCTATTCATCCACGTGGCCAAGGGCCAACTAGCTGCTTGTCGAACACGCTCCGTTCAGACACCAGACATCTGCTTGTCAGTTGGCTGCTCAGAGTAAGACAGCAACCACACCTCCTTAAAGGATAATTTTTTCACTGTTGCTTCTTTCTGGTAGGATAAGTGTATCATTCATAAATCAGCTCCAGGATCAAAACTTGTGTGAATAAGCCCAGCTATAATTAACCTGTAAGTGAACTGGCTTAGAAAGAAAGACAAGGTACAAACTGAGGAGACATTGACTGGTTATATGATGTTTTTCCAAAGACAAAGGAGCTTGGGCTAGGCGTGGGTCTCTGCAGCAATCCACGTCCATCAAACACTGATAGGGGATTTTTTTTTTTTTTTTTGACTCTACTTCTAGGTGAGCTGAGCAAGCGCTACAATCACAGGCAGGTGCTGACAGGCGCATGGGTAAGGCAGAACTCCTACAGGTGAGAGTCCCAGGTGAGAGCTGCTCATCACTGTAGGTCAGAAGTAGAAGTGGGTGGATAATACTCTAAATCTTACAGATAAATCTGAGAAGCTGAACGTGCACTTTGGAAAAATAATTCCCAAATTGCGATTTGAGTATCCTGTTAGCACAGCAATTTGATGCTTCTCAATGACTTCTGAATATAGTTTAGGAACACTGGCAAAGCTAAAAGCTCACAAAATAGTGTCTTACTAAGCATCAAAAGAAAAAAGACATTAATAATAAAAAATAATGCTTGGGAAGTCTGATTTTTCAATAAAACACAAACAACTCCCCGTTGCATGTGCATAAATTTCAGTGCTGTTTGCCACCACAACTTGTGCATGATGATTTTGTTGCTGGTACACTAGGGACAATAGATCACAGTCCCAAACTCAAAAACAATGTGTTAATCTTGAATAAAACTATGCAACTAATAGATTTGTCCCTACTTCAGTTGGTGGACCTGGAATCTTATTCTGGTCTAAAGTCTGACAGTCCTAATGAAAGCAATGCACTGTGATGGACATTGTGAAGCAAAGCTGCATGTCTTAATTTTTGTCCCTGGAGAGTGTGGCAGCAGGCACAGGATTTCTAAATGGCCTGCAGCTGCTAAGCCATGCCGAACCACATGCTGGATATCATTGCAGTATCACAAAGCAATTAAAGCTCAAGAATATAATGAAATGCATCACTGCTGGACATCAGGTCTTCCCAAAATGAGCTGACAGCCCTCCAGCTCACTGGGATGCATATCTAGTTCTTTTCTGCAGCAATAATTTTAAGATCAAGTTGAAAAGATGGGAACGTGGTCACAGATGGTTTGTCTTGGAAGGTCTAGAAAAAGATTCCTTAGAAAATTGTGTGCTTCTGTTGTCTTAAAACACAAACAGATTTGCAGGACATTCTACAGGCAGCTAGCCAAAGAAAGGACAGCAGGATTATCTGTCAGGCAATGGTTTACAGTGGGGGTTTAGATTAATAAATTTTTTGGCCAACCTCTGTTGATTTTGAGCATGAGGTAGAGCACAGGATCAGTTTCTCTGGTTACCATAAAACAAACGAGAATCAAGAACACTAAGATCATTTAATTCTAATATTAAACTTCACCTCAAAATTCCCTCCTGTTTGACACACTCAACTTGTTAAAATCAGTCTGTCCACTTCAGCTATTTGCAATGAGCTAATCACCCAGAAATTACACGTACTATAAAGCAGTGATCCACAAACAAATGTGGACCTTCAAAGTTCAATAATGGTTGTCCTGGACTTCTAATTAGAAATACTGTCCATGCTCTACCTAAGTTTTCGGTGACAACTTGGGCAAGTCATTTAGTCCTTGATTTTATATTCATAGTTGTTAAAAGGCACCTAGATACCTTTTAAAAAATAGACCATCAGTCTGTCTGTGCCTTAAATCTGTAAAAATAGGATAATGTTGTGTTATCTGCTCAAGGGTTTTGTATGGATAAATAACTGATTATGAAATACTCAGATCATATGACATTTGGGCTATCTGTGTGCCTCAAAGAAGTAATGTAAATACAGTCTGCAGAGCTGATTAGTACTTTTCAAAAATATCAGGGCTCATAAGCAAGATCAGTATATGCAAGGAGAAAATGCAAATCTAAAACCCTCTGTCCTCAAATTTATGTTGCTAACGCACCTGAGATACACTATTATCACAGATGCTGCTGTTATCTTATCACTTAACAAAAATATTGACCAAGGAAGTCATTCAAAGGTGTCAAAACATTTAGCAATTTACAGAGTTTATTACCAGAGAAATTGTAGAAGACTCCCAATTTCCTATTAGTTGCCTTTAAAATTAAGCTAATGAATTTTAAAGGATATTTTTGTATGTTTTCAAAGCATTTTACTGCTTCCTTAGTTACCAAATTCTAAGCTACTAAAACCAAAATACTTACAAATAATAGAAAGTCTTACCTCTGCAGAAGACCCTCGTCGAACTGACTTTACCACAATTGCTTTGTTCTTTTCTTCTATGTCAAATCCATAGTCATCCTCTTCTGGTAAAATCTTAAAAACAAAAAGAGCATGGTGTAATGCATCACAAATATGGAATTAGCTGAAAGACAGAGTTAAGAAATTGGACTTTTCACTTCAAGCCATGATTGACACAGAATTTTAAGGCCGAAAGGGGCTATTATGCCATTTGATTTGAATCTCCTACATAACATGAGTCATAAAACTTAATCTAGTTATTTCTGCACTAAGACCTTAGTATATTAGAGCACATTTTCCACAGAGCTCCCCAACTGTGATCTGCAATCTTTAAGAAGGGAAAAATCTATTCCCTCTCTTAAGAGTTTGTTCCAATGGTTAATCACTTCCTCTATATAAAAATGGGTGCTTTATTTCTCATTTGATTTTGGTTTTAAATTGTAGCCCCTCATTCTTGATTAGATTCTTCAGTTTTAGATTACAGAATACATTAACGTTCAATATTTTCCTTTGGTGTAAGTACTTACAGATCAAAATCTAGACATTTATTTTTGATACCCTCCATGCAAATTTCTATGTCGTATGTACCCAGTAACGAAGAAACCACGACTCCTTTCTAGCTATCAATTTCAGATAGATTGGAGATCTCAGTCCTTTTTCTAGTAGATAACACTATACACTACATAAATTACATTGTAATAGCTAGTTAGTCTGCGGGTTAAAATCCTAGTTAGTCTGCTGGTAAGCGAGAATCATTTCAGACATGTCGAGGTCCTTCCCCTAGAGACCAAGCATGTCAGCTTTGTGTTAGGAAAAACATACTGGATTTGGGTGTCGTGCTCAGTTTGCACCTTTTCTGCTTGGCAGAAGATTGCTGCTCTTGCTGCTGGAAATCTGCTCCTTTTATTTTCTCTGAGGTCACACAGCTCAGCTTTATCAATATTTTTTTAAAATCATATGTCAATCAAGGAAAAAAAATGTATTTCACTCATCCTCTTCTAGCGGCTTGCTATAATGAAAAAAGCTAACAATAATTCACATTCCATCTTAAAAAATAATACAAGACTGGCTTCTGATAAGTGGTCAAGTGGAAATTCTACCAGATAAACATCTTGTATTTGAGCTAACACTAACATTTAAGAAACAATTAATAAATCAGAATCGAGTTGAAAGGAAAAGATAACTATAATCTAGCATGCCACTGGGAGATAAAAATTACAGAGGATTAATCTCTTGATTCTGGTGATTCCTACACTATTTAAGAATATTGGCCTTTTTCTACTGAAGTCAATGACACTAGCTTACAAGCTTTCTCCTTTTACAAGAAAGCACTTATAAAGAGATCACCCTTTCCTGCAGAAGCCGTGCAGTCATATTAAAATAATGCAAGACCTTAATATACCTGCACAGAAAAAATTCTCATCGGATGATGTTCAGATTTAATGATGGACAGGAAGGTAAAAAGACTGAAATAACAAAATACTTGCAAAAACAGTGCTATTTAAGCATATTCAACACAAAGATTGCTTAGAAAAATGGTACATCACTGGTTATATTTTTACTACTGCAAGTGCAATGAATTTCAGACCAATATAATGTGTACTTTTATCTTCTCACAGTTGAGATTAAATACAAAATTGCTAGGATAGCTCTTACATCCAACTCTCATCTTACGTTTGAAGGGATTGTTCAGTTTCTTTTGTTGGATTGTGAAAACGTATGTAAAAAAGATCCTTAGAAGTTTGGAGGCTTTGATTTGCCAAACCAGCAAGCCAGCAGCTACACAAACTTACATGATCTCTTGGGTGCAGCTACCATGACTACTCATGAGGATGTTTTATAATGCCATCATTTTTAATGACCTACCTAACCTCCTCTGTTCCTCAGTACAGCAAAAGGCATTGTTTGAAAGCAAAGAACCAAAATAAATTAAAAAGACCCAAGTGCATCAACACTAAGAACTTTATCACTGTTTTGTAAAGAAATAAGTCTCACATTCTGTATGCACATTTTCCTGTACTGGGAACACTCTCTTATAAAATGGGAGACTATGGATCATATTCTGCCGCAATGCAATACTTGAGAGAAGCCTATGATTCATTCCCTGTTATAAAATAGTAATACCTTGCAATTCCATGGCTGAATACCATTCATCCCTAAGGAGTCCAAAGCAATTAACTTACTTGCCATGTATAAGAATTATTTCTGTGCCCCTGAAATGCAATGGCCTTTTGAATGTAAGGCAGCAGCTGTTTAATCCTGATCAACTACCACATTAAAAAATGAAACCATACGAGAAAAAAAGCATGTTTAATCAAAACCAGAGGGTAAACATTGTCAGAACCCATTCAAAGAGAATTCTGGCAAAGAGATGGGGAGCGTGGAGGGAGAGGCAAACAAAAACTAGCAAGTGCAGTCTATTACACCTGTATACATTATACCCACGAAGCATTTTGGTGTGTGGGTCATGATGCCAGCTTGGTAGCTCTTCCCTTCTCCCTTTTCCAATGTGAAGGGGATTATGGAGTCAGAAAATGTATGTGGTGTGGGAATGCTCAATATCTGTGGCAGATTTCCAGAAGAATGAAGATGACAGAGACATGAAGTAACTTGGCCTGATGCCAGGTGGTCCTCAACTGCAGCTGCAGCTTCCAGCATCGCATACATCTTGCTTGCAGTCATGCTGATGCCATGAGAGCAAGACTTTAACAGATAGGTGTCTGGTTTACCTACCACGCTTGCTGAACCCTCCCAGTGCATGTAAACGAAGAGCCTTGGGTTGGGCACCAAGATTGCCCCAGCGAAGGAGGTGAAGGAACCAGATCCACCTCACCCCTGGCTGCCTCCCCCACCTGCTGCTAACACTCAGGCTAAACAGACAGAGGCAGCTTCTCTCAGCCTAAACTCTTGGGGACATCAGCAGCAGAAGGGGCAGCACAGACAAAGAGAGCCTCATTTCCCACACTGGAATTCAGGACCTAAATCCCTCTCTATAGTTCTCCAGTGTAAACTCCTCTCTGTCAGTCACATGTGAACAGTTTGAGTTGGGAGAGAATCTCTTAAGGAGCTGTGTTTTATTAGATAATGACAGCCCTGAATGTTACACACACACACACACATGCACAAAATTCACATATTTCCTGTGGTCCTCAAATTCATTTGAAGAGATCTATTTTCCTGCCACCTCACCTACAAGTTTGCTGTCCCCAGACTTTCAAAAGTTCACAGCTCTGGGCAGTAAAACAAAATTTGAAATGATAAAACCTCTTGTCAATAAGAAGAAGCTCTAGGATCTAAGCTGGCCTTAGGGCTACTATCTTTAAAGGTATATTTTGTCACATTAGTAAAATAGGTTTCATACATACAAAAGAATTACAAGTTCCTTCTGGTTTGTGATCCTCCAAATTGAATGGGCCATTCTCAACAGTTTAAGATTTACTGCCTAAAGGATGGTTTTTGCTTCACAGTTCACTGAAATTTTTACTATCCATATCACCCCAAAGCCCTTATCTGGCAATATACACCTGCATGATAGATGCCTCTTGTTATTGACTCCTTGGAAGATCAGAAATCCCTAGAGGTTGGGCTCTCACTAGTGGCTCTGTTCCCAGGGGTGTTTTAAATCAGTGATTGGAATTCTCAAGCTACTGTAGACCTTGGTACACTAGTGTAATGAAGAGCAAGCAGGAAGCTCGCTCTGTGCACAAATTTTGCAGAATTAGGTCATTATATATTAGCACAAGACACAAGAATGATTCTCCTGAAATAATTAAAGATGGAAAAGATTTTTACAGGAAGCAAGTTTGGCTTTATTTTAGTAATACAAATTAATATTATTTATTTATGATCTGAATAGGATAAATGTGTTCTATAATTTTATAAGAATTTTAAGGAGAATGGTATGTATGCTGAATTAGCTGTTTTAAAATTGAAACGGCATCAGCTCAAATAATAATACTACTTAGTATCTAAAAACTTGATGTCTGAGGTGCTGAATTATAATGATTATTTAACACTTTTAATTTTCAAAGCTAGTTCTAGATGTAACAGCAGTAGCAAACACCTGTGGAGAGATAAGATTTAGTAGCCTCCTTTTCAGATGGTAAACTGAGGTATGGAGTGACTTAATGCCTTGCTCAGGCTGCACTGTGATTTCATGTGACAAGTTAGATTAAAAAAAAAAAAAAAACAGTTATTGCTGACATCTGTGCTCAAACCACTGGCTTTCAATGAATTTCAGGACATGCCACAGCCCTTGCTGTGATTACAGTGGGTCACTTCTACTCCTCTCCTGCAACTACTGCAATTCATTACTGAGAAGTAATGAGGAATAGGGGATGCCCTGGAAGAAGGAAGGAGATGGACAGCTTTCTTTGTCTGATATTCAGTTCTAAGATACCAGCTTTAATTTGTGTTATGGTAGGCCCAGGCTAACAAGTAGAGGTGCTGATCACAAGTTAATACCACACGACAGTAACCAAGTCACAATGCTTGGAATCGATCCAAAATTCAAATTCTCTTCAAATACGCAAAAAATGTATATTTTTTCAGTGTGTCAAGATTTCTGTCCTTCAATAAGAAACAACTGCACAAATAAATGAGTATTAAACTTCGTTTGAAGTGTATTTTTGCAAACTGAAAGCACTCTTTTGCTTGGCATTTCTTGTTTATATTTGCCAAAGCTTTTTGTTTTCTGCTTTCAAGGGCAAGATCTCCTGTGACAGAGCTAAGTTAGATGAGTGGGTGGGATTTGTTCAATTAAACAACAAGCATTTCATAACAGAAGAAAAGCACGTTTCAAAAGCCAGTGCTGACAAATTCCATTAAACTTCCTATGCTGGGACCTGGGGATGAGAACGATCGATGCCCTGTTATAACCATGAAGAGGCAAGACAGCAAAGCCCCAGGAGTCCAGCTGCTTGTAACTGCTAAACACAGAATAAAAAATAAATCAGGCACAAATGTGTTTATAGATAAGTGCAATGCATTTATTGTACTGCTATTTGTAAGGTCATCATCAGGGGACTCCTAATTTATTTGTGAAAATCAGTGCAGCTCAGAACTGTAGCATGACTGCTGTTCATTGGAAAAAAATTTGTGCCCTCTAAGTGGAACATTTTTTTTTATTCATCATGTGCTGTTCATTTCATACTGTTTACTCCTTGAGAAGTGACTGCATTTGCACTACAATAATAGTAACTTTACAATTATTGTTGTTCCAAATATTTCAGTTACCGAATTATGGAGTGAATGAAAGGACTCATTAGGCACTACGATTAATCACTAGTAAATGGTCCATGTGGAAGGTTTGCTATTTGCTCAAGAGGCTACGGTTTGTTCAGTCTCTTTAGTGAATAGTAATAAATGACCACTGTATTTACAGAAAGTAGAATCAAACAACTTTAAATAAATCCCCACTTCAATGGTAACATAATATTGGGTTTTGGCATTTTCTTTTTAACAGCAGTGCCTTGAACTAATAGAAGAAATTGGAAGAAACATACTAGTTAATTTTTTTCCTCTAACTATCTTTTTTTTGGTAAGGAGGAAAATTAAATATACCTGAATAATGACAGTTCTCACCAATTTATATTAAACTGATCTCTAAGTGCTTTGCAAATTGCAGGAAATCCTCCCTCCCCCAACATTAAGTGCTTCAAAGTAAATTACACCTTTTAACTGCCTCCCTTTATCCAACAACTTTTCAAGAGAATAAATATATTAACCTGATACTCCAATCTCTGTTCCTGGATGCACACAGGAAAAATTTTGAGAGCCCATGGTGCTTTAAATATTACTTCTGATCATTGAGACAAACACAAATTGGTCTCCCTGGAGACAAGACAACAGTGAGAGGGTGAAGTTTCTATAAACCACAGGGAAAATTTTCCCATATAATGGACCTCTGGATCTTTTCCAGCAATTCTGCTCTTGTTTTTTCTGACCCAAGCTTTCACCCTGCTCCTGCATTTTGCCAATGTTCAAAGGAAGAAAAAGATCGGCCTAGAGCCATTGGCATTAAACAAGGATCTCAGAACAAAGAGCAAGCACCGATGCAATGACCAAGTCCAAACAGCATTAGAATAATCTCAGTGCAGTAAGGCAGTGATGGTATTTAGTGGAGTGGGAATCTGCAGATAACAGTAATGTTGTAAGAGCATGTACGTAAAGAACAATTTTGTCTGGAAATTGCTTCTACACATGTGATAAGGACTGATACTTAATCCAGTCATGCAGGATGTATTTCTGTTGCTCAGATAATGATGTCCTGAAAGATCTGTGTCTTGGTCAGTCACTTGACTCTCATCTGAATCTATCTCCCATACTAAAAATGTTTTAAACTGTATTTAAAGTTGTTATCAGACCTTTGCCAAGACGGTAGTGCACAATACTTCCTCCTCCATCACGCTAACAGTGTGATGCCTGCTCAATGAACTTGGAGACATACGGTGCCTGCTGAGACATCTCTGGCTCTTTCCTCTCTACCAGGCTCTCTCTCTCTCTTTCCCTCTCCCTCTCCCTCCCTCTCTCTCTCTCACACACACACACACACACGCACACACACACAGAGGCTTCATGGGAATAGAAAGGGACTGGGCTGTGGCCCAGACAAAATGGCCTTAGCTCTGAGTCTCCTCTTAAGACCTGCCAGAAATAGGCAGATGCTTGAATGATGCACTTGAACGTGTGTGTTAGTGACCTGTAGAAGCAATGCTTCCAGGTAGTGTCTGTGCAATAGGTCCCATCACATGGTGGAGAAGGGAGCAACTTACAGATTGGAGCCACATGAGCTGAAGGTCTACAGCAAAGTAGCTCTAGAACTAGCACTGCTGCAGTGAAGGAAAGTCTAGCTATAGCTGTAATTTCCCCATTTTAATTCTGCTCTATCATAATTTTCCTTTTCATTCTACTTTACTATTTTAAACTACCAATTTCACAGAAAGGTGAAGGGTTAAATTAACGTATTTCTTACCAGAAGGCTCTTTCCTAGGATGTTTTCCACAAGCTTGAAGTCATTACGTAATTGTTTGCTCTTGGAACTGGTACCTTCCATCTCCTCATCAGCATAAAAGCGGAAATACGAGGATTCATCCTTAAATTCACTCTTCTCCAGGACTGGAAACAATGTATATGAAATGCACACATGCATTTACACAGAGAAAGAAAGAGAAACAAAAAAGAAAGTTCAAGGAAATGCTAAGTATTTCCCCTGTTATTGCAGAACAAAGACCAGATACATCCCACTCAACCAGCTACTCAGCTCTGTATTTTTAAGGTACTACAGTATTTTAGGTGCGCACTTTTCTTCACATTGCACAGTAGCTCATGATATGATGTTTTACCTCCCTGGCAGGTAGAATACATATAAAATGTGAAAGATCCTCTTGCAAGAAAGATGCTACACATTAACTTGTACCTCTCCCTCATGTCAAAAAGCATATGGTAAAACTAGAAAAGGAGCAAAGAGGAGTAAAAAGGTTGAATAAAGGAAAGAGAAATGGATAGATAGAATAAGATCTTTCAAACTGAAAAGCAATCACCTGAGAGGGAAATAAGATCTATAAAATTCTGGAAGCACAGCAAAATTGTTTAACATGTTTTCAAATACTAGACCTGGGGGCATCAAGTGAAACCAGCAAGTGACTATTTTGAAACTTGAGGAAATGCTTCTTAATTCATTTATCCTTGTCATAGGATGCTGTGAATGCCAAACATGTCTTCAAAAAGACAATAGATTCTTTAAAGAAAATTGATTATTCTTACATTCTTATCATCAAGCACTATGAAAACTCCCTATTATGATAGTCTGCTCTTAAAAACCACTATTCAAAACATGGATAGTAAATGTTATTTATGACTACAATTGGCCAATTCATTGAACAAACGCTGTTTTACCTTTAGGAGTCTGTATGTCCGATTTGAAACTCATATGGATGTGGTTTGTTTACTTCCCTAGGTTAGCAGCAGCGTTAATGGGGATGATGCTTAGCTCAGCAGTGTGGCACTTAAGATTTGGAAGCTTCAGGGGTTCAGCACTGAGGCTCATGCTTGTGTCCAAGTAGCAGGAACTAGACTAGAGGTCTCTTTCCTCTCTTCCAATGCTCTAGAGAGAGATTAGAGGTCTCTTTCTTCTCTTCCAATGCTCAGTCTAGCATTAGAGGATTTCGCCTCATGTACCTGAGACTATTTGGGTGACGCTTCAGGACAGCACTTGGCTTGTGCATTAGTCTGGTGGCCCAGATACAGAAGCAGTGAAAAATATTCCCCTTTAGTTTGTCTAATCACTGCTGGGCTGATCACAGCTGTGAGTATGGGGGTCCACTTGGCAGGTATTAGCTCAGGCATTTTGTGTAAGTTCAAAGACTGCTTTTTGGATGGGCCTGTCTGCAGTTGTTTGCATGTCAGCATATGTGGCACAGCCTACAGAAAAGGCTTTTTTAGACACTGTCAGTTAAGCTGACTGAAGTACGAGCTCCTTTAATTGGGTGTGGGAAGGGGTATTGGTGCATTACCATGATGCATGAAGCCATTATTGCAGAGTCCAACACCCAGTGCAACAGCTTCCTCCCGCGTCTGACAGTCTCCCTAGAAACAGGAAGATAAATATTATACCTCAGACTACTTCCTAAACTAAATTATTTCCCCTCTCCACAACATGGCTAGTGGCTCTGAAATTAGCAGGATGCTCTTTGTAAGGAACAATAGCAAGCAATTAAAAAAGTCCCCCCCTCCAACTGAATCCCATTCATTCACTCATTCAAAAAAAAAAAAAAAATATATATATATATATATATAAATATATAAACATCTTTTCCCTCCTATAGAACTGGGAGGACAAAGACTAGGATTCTGGAAAGCAGCTGCTTACCCACAGAGACATAATGTTACCTCAGTGTAAAGACTTTTTATTTGCAATCTTAGTGTTTGACTTTAGGACCCATTAGCCACAGATAATAAAACAATTCTTAGAGAGCGTGGTTGAGAGATCTTATCTACATTCAACCCAGGGGAGAAAAACCTCTATGTAAAACCTCTGTGTAAAACCAGTGCATATGAACTCTGAAGGTCAGGCTGATTAAAACCGCAGTGGTGCTCTGTTTTCTCATACAGCAGACCTACTAACAAATGATTCAGTTGCTCACCACCAGAAGCTTTGAGAGCAATGTATCAGAACAGGTATCAAAAGTGAATTGCAAATTTACAAATGTATCTGAAACAACAGCATTAAGTTTTACATGAACAAATTGGTTAAACACAAGGAATGTCCAGTTTTCAGTATGCATCTATTTCTTTGTAGCCACAGGTGAAGACTTTTACAAATGTGCTGGCCATACTTTTTAGCAAACAGATGAATTCTGAATATTATTGGCAAAAATCAGCAGGAACCACTGGTCTTTCCCAGATGAAAGATATTGCTGACCAGTGGTCACTTGTTATACTGCAAGATTATCTGCTCAGTTAACTTGGCCTCCAAATATTTCCCTGGCAA
Source organism: Rhea pennata (assembly GCF_028389875.1). NCBI lineage: Eukaryota > Metazoa > Chordata > Aves > Rheiformes > Rheidae > Rhea > Rhea pennata. The sequence goes on from NC_084678.1 coordinate 8,685,710, forward strand.
AAAAGCATTTTCTAAATGTAAAAGATAACTAAAAATAGATTGTATCAGGTACACTGTATGTACTTCTAAATGTTATGTAGCAGTTCTTCCCAATACAAAAAAAAAAAAAAAAATCAAGCTCAGCATTAAATCTCCCAGTCATTAGGAAGGCCCTTTACCATCCTCTCTCACATGCGAAAACTCCCTAGTAGCGAATACGCTGTGCTAGTATGTCGCAGGACACGTTGATAAGCCTGACAGGCAGCGATGCTCAGCTCCTGCGGTGCCCTGACGTCTGCCGAGCCACAGGCCCACTGCACATCTGGTAGCAGCGCTCTGAACGCCTGCCCCGTCCCAGACTCTGAGCACGTGCAACCCACAGGAGGTAAGAACATGTATCACATTTGAATTTAACCAAATGTACACAATATTAAGCCTCAGTTAGCACCTAACTTATCTCTTGAGAGAGGCATAATATGTAGCAATTCTCAGGTTGGAAAATCAGGGTATGAAACACAGTTAACATCATTTCTTTGAATAACAAAAGTCCCTAATTTTCTCCACTATTCAGTCTTATGAATATTTTTAAAGGTCAAGGAAATGAAAAACAGCTTTCTTATTAGGGAAGGCTCCCTGTGGCATTTATATTCTAAATTGCAAACAGAAATCAGAGACACCCTCCTTCAAAATAGTCATCCTTGTGTCATTAAATCTAACAGAAACAATAGTCCTCACTTTTTAGGCACCATTTCCAAATGAAAATCATGATGCGTATCAGTTGTCAGAAGCAGAAAAGAATATATCCCGGCATTTTTCAGTAGCTTGTGTAGTTATCAAATCAGACACCAACCATCACCAAAATATTCAAAAATAGATGCCTAAATTTGAACTGACAAGTTGATATTTGAGCAGTTTAAAAAAAATGCACTGCTTTGCAAAAAGCTGAGCATTCAACAGCTCCCACTAAAATCTGCTGATAGTATAGCCAGAACAAGCACTCTCCATGCAAATTACTACTTGCAAGGATTTACGAGCAAGAATTGATTCAGCCACGTACACAGGCATTCGTCTGAGTCCTAGACAGTAATCTGAATATTTAACAATGTTCCCCTTTAACTAAGCACAGAAGCATCTTCCCTTGTCTTTGCATCTGTACGTACGTATATCCATATATGCATACAAGAAATAAAGGGCATATTCTCCTATATCTCCATTTCTGGCTTTAGGACAATCTGGTTCAATCCTAATGTAAAGTTCAGTGAACAGCAAAACCAAAGGCTGGATTAATGTACCAGAATGAATAGGGAAGGAAATGACCCAGCTTTTTCCAGATCTGGAACTGATCTTTTACTTTGCCATCTGAGTCTTGCTACTGCCTACAGCACTGTGTTTAACTATTATAATGGCCAGATTAGCCTGATTACATCTCTCCTTTTTGGCCAAGGAGACTTTTCTTTTTTTTTTTTTTTTTTTTTTATCTCAGGTTTCCACAAATAGGACCCTATTAAATCACATGTAACAGATATGAAAATCTCAGCGCCAATATGTTTGCCCTTCTCTATACTCTTAATAAGAAAGCAATTGACTACTCCATTCTCATTCAGCTGTTTAGCACAGAGTGCCTTAAATATTATCTAATTTATTAATGTAGAAAGACGTCAAATGCAATTGCAGGAAACATTTCTGAAAGACAACATTTCTGGCTGCCAGGGCCTGATTCGCGTTCAGACTAGCCTCCCTTCACATCATTCAGGCAGTACGCATGGGCTTAATGTGATTGCAAGCCAGACCATCATTTAAGATGAAAACAAAATGTTAGATTGCTTAAGACTATCAAAGCTAGATTTTAAATTCCCCAAGCTACATTCACTTCTCCATAATTACCAGGTAAATACAGGGCAGCTCCAATTTCAGGATAACAGTGCAGTGGTATAAAACTCTAAGTTAATTCTTTAGTGAAATTGTACTGTATATCCTAGATTAAGTGAGACATTGCTTTGAGTGTCTTCACAAAAATCACAGGAAATAGGAATGGAAAAGATCTCTGAGGACATTCAGTTCATCATTCCTTTGGCTAATGCAGTTTTATTTTTTACGCTGCCAAATTCTGAGTTTTCACCAAATGAAGAATAACAGAAAACATGAGTGTAAGTTTGAAGAATCTGAATATATTTAATTATGTCGTACTAACTAAATATGTATTTACTTTTAAATGGAACTGAAAAATTAAGCTATCTGTCAAGAGCAGCATCATTTTAATATTTGCTTACCTGTACAATGAGCCAATCCACCAGCTTACTGGCAGGGATTACTGATTTGTAGGTCTTTAGATGGTAGTCACGGTCTCTAAATAAGAAAGAGAATTCAGGAAACATCAGCACAGAAAGGTAAATATTTCTTTCAGACGCTAAACCTAAATATACTCTGGTGACCTGCTAGTGGGAAGTTGAGGATAAAAGAAGAATTATAGATGGAAAAAACCTGAGACTTCTAGCTACAAATAAATAAAGAACAGGAAACAGATATTCTGTATCTCTAGAAGAAATTACTGTTTTTAAACTTTTCTAACAACTTGAATTAGAAATAAATTCCAGATCAATACAGATAAGTATTATTTCAAATTTCTCTGGACATGCTTTCAGGCCATCTTCAATGAGCAAAAGATCACTAAGAAAATGGTACATTCTTTTCACAATTGCATTGAGCTTCTTGAACTTGGGTTAGTTTGCTGCCACCATGACTCCTTTGGAAACCTCATTCTTCTGGCTGAAAGTCATCTTTAGGTTGCATTCACGCTTTCATGTCTGATTTACATATTCTGGCTCACAGCCAGCCACAATCATTAACTTAAATAGTTCTCTAACGTTTACCTTTCAATGTACTCACAGACATACTGCCTCTTTGCCCTCTTTTTGTCAGCCTCGCTAAATCAAGCACCTTTTGGCCTATGCTGGCTCTCCCAGTTCTTTGCACCTGTTCATATTTTACTTCCTTCAGCAGGATATCACAGATATACAAATAGAGCATAGTGTTCTTTTACGTTGGCATTTAGATCTGGTACCATAACTTGCACCAGCTCTCACTCAGCCCTTGCTGAGAGCAGCACTGTTACTGAAATCAGGAAAAGAAACCTTGTTGTAACTTGCTGCATTTTGCAGGTTTCTTCCATTCCTCTTCTCAGCATATGAAGGTAGTTGATGCTTTTAGTCTCTTATCAAATATGCTTGTATCAAAATTCTTTAACGTAAGAGGATTACGTGGCTCAGGACACTGGCTTGAACATCCTTCACCTCCAGGTCACTGGATTTAATACAGCTCATGAGTGTATGAAAGATCTTTCAATTTTAAGGCTGTTCATTGGCCCGTGTGAAGGAAGTTGGGTGGTTTTGATCCAATTCCTAGTTCCACATCACAAAAGGTATTACCACAATTAATTTGCATTAATTGGCTCCCTCTTGTTGAGAGTTTTAGTTGAGAGGTCAAATACTGAATGGGCAACAGAGAATTAATTCCTCTCTCACCCCTGGACACGGTCCACCATTTCAAGCTTAAGGTCCACTGGCACGACTGTGGAGGGACACTTTCACAGCCCCCGTAACTATTTTACAGTCTGGATGTATCTGTTTTGTGGCTCAAGAGATGATTTTAGTATTTGGTTCTGCCGTATCAGCCTCTTTCATTAGCACCACAGCATTTGATATTCCCCCTTTTTCTAAAAATCTAAAATCAAACAACCATCTAAAATTCATCCAACCCATGTTTTCCTTCACTGATCATCTACAAATACAAATATGTTGTGACTGGCTTTTATAAATAAGTGCAGGAGAAATGTCTGTGTGTTTGCCTAACTCATAGTGTGAGAAATTAGAAAGGGAAGCAGGATTTCCAGAACTTGAAAAAAATCATGACAGCATTTCCAGAAATATGTATCCTCAGAACAAAAGCTTTCTTCACAGTGCTTACACACATTTTTTGGCTTGTCTTTCAGTAATGTGCTAAGCCCAGCACAAAACTGTGGGCATTCACTGTGCAGTTTTCCCTCACACACTCTTATCTTGAGAAAATGTGTTTTTGAAATGTCAGAACAATGAAGGAAGGTATTAAAATATTGAGTACTAATGAGTAGGGGTTTCCAGATTCTGAGAAGCTGCTCCCAGCATTTATTAGGGATGCTGACATAGAGTTAGAGCTTTGAATAAGCTAATATTTCACTGGCATTAGGATCTTGGTCCAAGGCCCAGTCTTTCATTGCTTATACTTAAATGCTTGTCAGGATGAATATTTCAAAATTAACTCACTGACTTTTCCCCCATTTCAATCTATTCCTAACAAGAGTGGAGCAGCATAAACTGTTATCCAGGTCCATGAGCTACTGGTGAATAGTCAAATATGGATGTGAGAATCCTTGAACTTCGCGCAGAACCTCACTGCCTCACACAGATTAAAGGAAAATGATGTTCTTCATATGCTCCAGATCATCTACATACTGAAGTATTGTCCATTACACATGTGTGTGGAGAGCAAGTTCTTCCACCCTCACAACTTCCACCTGAAGTAGATGAGAGACATATTCAGAACCAACACTATTCTATACATTTTACTTTTTATGTATCATTCTCCAAAGTAACACTTTGTTGCTGGGTGCCAGGGAGTACATCATACTGTCCTCAACCTACATAAATACCATGGTCTATTTAAAGAAAATTTTAAAAGCAGCTGCCACACAGAAACTCCAAAGTTTCCAGGGAAGAGAACCAAGCAAGGTTTTGTTCCAAGGATGTAAACAACATAAGCAACTCGTGTACTTTAGGATTCTTCTAGATCCTATTGGTACATACACTAGGTACTTGAAGTAGTTTTCCTGCTTTTTGGAAGAGAAGTTGCACCATGAAAAGTAGGTTTTATTGACCTTGCTAGTATGTTTTGCTGAGATCAACAAGATGCCAAACAAAGTTATGGTCCACAGAGCAGAACACAGACAGTCATCTAAAATCTGGCTCCTGAAACACGTTAGGCTTGTCAAAGGCAAGAAGACATGTTGAGAAGACATGAAAGGATGAAAGCCTGGGAGATTCAGCTCTCTCACAGAGAAATAGAAGGAAGGGCAAGTAGGAAAGCCAATGGCCAGAAAAGCCTGAACATACTTAAAATATAAGTCTATCCAGAAAGATACTAAAACTTTGAGAGTTTGCAATTTTTCATTGATCATACACAGCTTAGATTCATGCTTTCATGCTGTCATTAGCAAAGATAAATCCTGACATAGAATCTCAGCTGGAGAATCTTCCTATTACAAAAACAGCACTTTGATAAAATACCACAAGACAGGCTTGTTGTAGTCATTTTCTCCTTGCCAATCCCTAAAGCACAAGTCTACATTCCTCACAGTCTGCAGGTACCCTGAGGTCTGAGACATTTTTTCAGCTTCATTTACAATTATTCCTACTTTGCATGTCAACTGCTCTCTTAAAAGATGAAATGCACATGTGAAAATACACATGCATATACATCACTATTTTGCCTACCTTGGGCTGCATCGCCCTCTTCTGCTCTCTTCTTACCCTTTGGTCTGAGATCTACACTACTGTAGAATGGCCAAAAAAACCAAACCAAACCAAAATCATAAATAAAAACAAAAAAACAAACAACTCAGAGATTGCACAAGAGGTCAACTTTGTTGAATTTGGGACTCTAACCATGCTCACCTGAGGTTTTCTCTTCATTACCGGTTTTTCTGTATGTTAAAATTAAGCTCTGCTGAATGAAAATGCTCAGTTCTCAATCAAGGGTAGCTAAACAGAACGTCCATGTAGTACAGGCTGGTTTCTGTCACAGGCCAGAAATATTCCTCTGATATCACAGCAAGGCAATCTGAAAATCATCTCCTGGGGTCTGGGAAAATAGTTACCTTGTGCCTGCAGATTATCTCTATTCTTTAACATCTATTTATGCAGAGCCAAGTTCTGAAGAGTCCATCCAAAATATTCAAGGTTTTGAATATTCAAATTATAGCTTTAGGTTGTGTTCCACTTCAGGTTGGGTTTTGTTCATTTAAGAGTTCTTTGAATGAAAGAATCCTAGCATCACATTGGCATCTGTTTACATCACTTTAACAACTGTCTACATCCCTTTAGTATTTGCCTGCATCTTCCATAGCCCAAATAATACAGCTGCTACAATTGCTCTATACAATCTGTCCTGAGTCTGTAGTTATTAACTGCATTCACTTTACTCATAGAAGATGTCAGAATAAACAAACAAGCTTGTGCCACGCTAACAGCTCTTGTGGACTGACAGAGGAAGCAAACTCCAGAAAGACCATGCAACTAGCCTTTCACACTCCCAGGATACAGTTCCAGCATCCTCCAGCAGTAGTACAACTACAGATTCAAACAGTGGAGATAGAGTAATAAAAGAACCAAAAAAATGTTTATGACAGGTTTTAGGGAGAAAGAAGAAAGATTTCAATAGTAACAGGCTAACATGTCTTTAACAGATAGTGTACACAAGAGGATCATGAAGATGAACTTACTTTACCACTGGAGTATATAGACAGTGTAGTCGACAGTAAAGCCTCACACCCTGAAGAAGGAAAGATACATGGTATTATCAGCTTTCTCTTCAAAAAAAAAGAAGGTGTTGACTAGCTGAAGTTAGCAAAACCTGGACACTGATGTGTCCAGAATTATCTACCAATTAGCTGTTTTACTAAACTCTTACCCCTCTTTGTCAAACATTCTTTCCTCTTTCCCTATCTCTAGAAATTGAAAAATCTCTTTTTTTAATCTTTAATCTCTTCCCATCCAACATTTTCTCTATTAATCCTTCCTCTGAACAATCAGCTATGAACTGATGTGCATAAGGAGAAGTCCAATTTATTAAACAGTATATGCACAGATATGGGATCAACAGAACTCATTTGACAAATGTATTTATGATGAACTGTAGTTAAATATTGATCTTTACTATCTCCTTAAACTATCATGACCAGATCTTCAACAGACACACTGTGTTATGGCCAATTATCTTTTTTTAAACCTTTCGGTACTATATTAGGATTGTAATCAGAAACCCTGGGTGCACTCACAAGTGCATTAATATTTATTGCTAAGCTCAACTTCTCCCTACAGCGAGCATCTCCAATGGCATTAGGATGAATAGCTTAATATAACAAAACTAAAAAGCAGTAGGTATCTCCTATACAACAGGTCACTGACATTCAGAGGTAGAGCAAACTCTTTTCATGGTTATTATGCAAATTGTTAGGCTCCAGCTAAGACTCATAACACAGACCTTGGACATGATGTCTTCCAATTCACTTCTTGGCTTGTAGGTTCCATCATCATAGCGAAATCTGTACATCACCTGCTCGTTCTTAAACTGGTGCTTATCTGAAACTAAAACATTGGTACAGTAACTAAAATTAGTCTTTTTTTCCCTGGCATATTCTTCAGAGGCCATGCACTTGGCCATATACATTTCTATACCTAAAGATTAGCTGATTTCTGAAGAAAGGATTCAGCTTTTCAAACTTCCCCTTGTTGTGCACGTATATGCATAGCTGCATATATATATATATGTGTGTGTATATGTATATGTACATATATATATATGAATAGCTCCACCAACAAAAACAGTTTTCTGAATAGTACATCTCCAATGAACACTGACATTTCTTCCTTTTACACTAGATTCAGTTTATTTACATCTTTGGAAGCAGCGCTAGTGAAGGTAATCAGGATCTTCTGACTTTTTCCAATGTGTTTTGAATCAAATGCCTCCAAAACCCACATCAATTTTTTTGGCACTAGTGCCATTTTGCAGCTGCCTACAGATCTGCAATTCCATAAGCACAGAGCATTGCAGTGGGATGAACTGCAGCTCTTAGTGGTATACTTCTACCAGAACTTTTTGTATTTAATGTTGAATTCCTTCTGAAAATTAAACAGTATTTTCAAGAGACTGCTTTTTTGTCAGAGTAGCTGCTTTACAGCAGTACATTCAAAATCTTACTGAATAATGCTATATACTAATAGGCTTTAAAGGCAGGCACACAAAAGATGCTTCAGTGTGATAACCAACAGCTTTAAAAGGGACATTGGCCCAAATCAGAAAAGAGTTGCATATGGACTTCAACCCTCTTCTGATGTTTTGGCCCATTGGATAAATCTATATGAAACTGGATATGAATTCAAGTCCATATGCAATTACATACAAGTTTATCCTGTCTCTGTTCAAGTTTTAAGAGAATATGTAGGAGGGAAACCCTCATACTGAAGGTAATAAACTACTAATTGGTAGATATCATTTGTTTCACAGATTATTAAACAAGTGGTGATTTAACTGATAGGTGCCAATGAGTGTTCAAATTTGAAGTAAGCATTGTCTTACTTTAAGCAATGTGTCTTTCAGATATTATAATAGCTAGCATAGAAATGACATTGTCCACTGATTAATTTAATGGAGACCAGTTTACGACTATGTAGAGAGACAAAGGAGAAAGGCATCTGGAGAACAGCAGCCAAAGCAGACAGTGGATGAAGCAGGGTAGCTTCATCATTGTAATCCTCTCTGCCTTGCCAACAGAACAAAATAACCAGGCCTCTGTGGTGGAGCACCCTCAAACATTTTGGATGCAGTCTTTCATGGTATAGGCAGAGCATTTGATGAAGTAACACAAAATATGGATTCCCCTATTTAAGATGCATCTTAGCTTGAATTTGACTAACTTGAGACAACTGGTTGCACTGGCTGAACATTTAGTATTCCCCTCACAGAGAAGCCAGGACAATTGCTTAGAAGGCAGAGACTAGAAATTGTGAACACTTGTCTTCATTTCATAGGACACTCTGATCTGTAAATATTATCACCAAAAGCAGGAGGAATCTTCATTATATTTTCCTAAATTTCAGATAATAAAAGAAAGTGTGCAGGATTAGGTGTATATCCTCTTATATATGGTGGAATTTGTAATCTGTGTTGGCTACTGACATCTTTGAGAGTCTGCCTGCACAGGATTTTGTATTTCTAAATCCAGTTGAGAACCCGGTCTGCAGAAAGTACCTTTTGGTCTTCTGTGTCTGGCACATAGCAGATCAGGTTCTGATCACTTCTGCTCTGACAGGTACCAGGACTTACATATCAGTAGTTCCAGATAAAAGAAACAAATTAAAGGAGGAATTAAAGGAGGCACAGAGGAAATGGAGTGATAAAATGGACAGAGCTCAGCACTCTGTCACTGAGCAATCTTCTTTGGCCCTGCTCCTCAAGCAGGCTGACAGATCAGCAGTTTTCACCTGACAGAAATGTTATGCCAAGTGAAAACAAAAGATAAAATATATTGCCTAATGCAGAGTAGGGGTAAGGGCTTCATTATGGTGCACTGGTTTTACTGGTCTTGCTACATTAGGACACACAGAATGAGACATTCCTGTCTTATGACTTACCAAAGTTTCAAGGGATATTTCCTTAACTAAATGCAGAGTTGCAAATACATCCTGATATCTAGCAATAACTATCATTGGAGACAGTGACATCAGGAGCTCTAAGTAAATATAACATTAAAACCAAATGACATGTATCTTGCTCAGGGTGTTTGGATGGGCATGACTATTTGAACTGTAAATTTGTATTTGGAGAAAAGGGGTACTGATGACATGGTCAGAGTATGGTGTTATGGCAGGGTAAAGAGTCATGATGGAATAACAACTCTCAGAAGAGCTTTATGCATTGACAGTGCAAGTGCACACATTCAAAATACAGGCCTAAGTAAGGGTGTGAACGCAAAAAGAGCATTCTTTGTGCAAAGGTGGCCATAATGTTTAGGTTCTCCAAAGCCACAGTAAAGGCCAACTACTCACACAGTTCAATGTATTTGACATGACACATACAGTCTGACATTAATGTGACATAACATGCTTTTCCCTATACACTTTTGCAAAACTGGACTCTTATTTTGTTACTTAAGTAAGCACCAAGTTCTTTCCAGTTTCTGGCACTTCGAAGTCTGAATGTGCCTGAGAGTATGTCTTGGTACTTGGGGGTGGAAATATATGTACATGAAGGATTATGGAGCTGCTAATATTAGCAGCACGAGTGATTTCTCTGTGTTTTAGTTAAGCACAGATAACAGACAGTACTCCTTAACAGAGCTATTATCACATGAAAGACAAGTCTGTGGAGCTGTGATGCCAAAAGATTAAAGCAATACTAGCCTAATTAAATGGTTCCTCTATTTAAATCAGTTTCCAAGAGACTGTAAGGAAATGTAGATCACTGGTGATTTAAGACTCATAAGGCTTATTCCTTTGATGTGCATTTTGCAGCTAAACTCACCTGAAAGTTGAAATTAAGGCATTTGCTGTTTAAATGGAATATGATTGTACTGCTCTTTCTGCATTGTGAAATGTGAAAATAACAGGAAACCTCAGGAGAAGCCTAGATTTAAAGTACAGAAAATCCTGTTTTTTAGCAGAAATGCAGGTAGCATGGAAGATTTTCAAACAGGCATCCTGTGCTGCTTTGCTCACGCAACACTTGCGTGCACTATCCTATGCTTCTAAAATATCCATCAGAAGACTTCAAGGTCATCTGTTCAGTTTGATGAATAAATACATTACTGTTTTCAAGAGACACTCTTGCAAAATGATCTGGAAAGAACAAATCTTGTAACAAATTCTCCATCATCTCTTTTCTTTATAATGAATAATCTCACTAGAAAGAATGATCCAGCACCTGGAGCTCCTCACTCTGTTCATACCTATGCCCCATTCTAAAACAGCACTGCTCAACTATCCTCTTCATTGCTATGTTTCATATGGAAAGCTATATTTACTGATCACAAGATTTTCTAACATACAAAGTGCAAATGAATGTACACCTGCCTGTGTGCAGCTGTTGCACAGAAATCCAGCTCCTGCAGGCATAAATGCCTCCAGAATACCCAGTAAATCCCCTTCTCATGACATAAATATGCCCATTCCCATTAATACCAAAGTCATCAAATACTTTGAAGATCTGATGGGTATGGTAGAGAAAAGCATTTGAACATCATGTGAACAGCTGCAGTCACCTTTCCACCCTTATTTCCAGAGCATTACTGAAATCTGGCATCTCTTCATGACATGAAGCACTCACCATGATGAATAATTCCATTTTCCAGTAGCGCCTGTCCTAGGTTGACCCCTTCCTCTGGTTTGCTTATCTCTCCAATCTCTGTGAGCCATGATACAAACTCACTGCAAAAGGAAGCAGAACAGAAGCAATTAGCTTTCTCTCCCTGAAGGTAAGCAGATACATGCCTCTGCAAGTTGTCAGTCACCAACAGGTGATTCTCTGCTTGAATAAAGTGCAAAAACTGATGTAAATTATGACACCTCTTCTAGGTGGATACATTCTGGAGGAATATAACGTACACTTCTGGAGGAAACACTCCACAGAAGAATCAAGTCTCGTATCTGGAACTTTTCCCACTATTTCTTTTAGTTCATCATAATTAACTGACATGTGAAGGGAAAGAAGGCTTAGCTGGATCTACAAAGGTGCTGCAGACACCTATTTTAATAAGCCATCCAGATATCTAAAGGGGAGCAGGAAAGTAAGATGAACTGATGTCCTTGCAAACAACAAGTTGCACATGAAAGGAAATAGCTACTTCTAGCCAAACTATCCCTCCAAGCAATGTCCATGGTCTGAATTAATTACATATGTTTGTCTTCCTTCACTCAGTCTGATTTTTTTTCCTTCGTGGTATAATTGCATTGGCTTTAATAGAATCACACTAGAACTTATGATAGAAGATTCAGACTCACTGAATTCAAGTACAGAACAGTGCAAGCCCCACCGACAGGTTAATTTAAGGTAATTTACTGGAGCTGGTGCTTGGCAGATACACAAATGATACTTACAGTTTAGAGCCAAAGGTGCTAAGTCTGTCTGCGCATGCAGCACAAAACAAAACCTCTCTCTAGTGAGAGAGGGTGCTGCACATACGGCAGAAAAAAAAAGCCAAAAATGGTTAGACATGTAGGATGTTACTCATCAAGACAGTAGGTAGAGAAGAATGGACATTACAAGCCAGAAGAATGCAGCACTGTCAAAGCTCTAGGGGAACCTGATTTGTTTGCCAGGTTAATTAAGGATTATCCTAGAAATGTGTTAAATTCATAGAAAAAAACAAAAGGAATATTTGAAAGCAGAACAACATACGGGAAATCTGAGTTCAATAAACCACTTGGGTACTTGCCAATGTGCAGAGGGTTGCTGCTTATCAAAACCAGCATCCATTCCTCCAGTTGTGGGCTCTGAATGCAGTATTTTTAGTCTATGTTTATCAGAGATGACTCATCTAAGCATTTGTATTTTGCTTTTAGAACAACAACAACAACCACCACCACTTTCAGTGTACTGAGAAGCTACTCTGTAACTGTCATAGTAAAGAAAAAGCAGCAGAATCTATTCAACTATGCCAAGGGAATCCCACGGAAAACAGTATTTTTGTAAAACTCCTAAAACCAGAGTACTGTAGTGATGAGTCAGGTTTGGTATCTTCTAAGGAAAACTCATTCTCAATTTCCCAGCAATTTCAAATTTTTAGAATCATTTTAAGGCTGAAACATAGGCTCTAAGTAAGACTGATCTTCCATTCCCATGTCTCTCGTCATAGGGCAGACACTAACTAAAACTGGGCCAAAACTTGACGCAGTATTCTACAGAGTTTCACGAGGGCTGACCAGAGGGAAATAATCACTTTCCTCAACCTCCTGGCTACACTCTTGCGAAGGAAGCCTACTACACACCTAGCCCTCATCACTGCAAGGGCCCTCTGATGATTCATGTTCAACTTGTTGTCCACTGGGACACTCAGCTGCTTTTCTGCAGAATTACCACCCAACTAGTCAGTCTTCAATGCATCAACCGCTCTCCCCCAGTTAGGTACCATCCTCATGTTTTCTGAAGTGCTTTTTGTCCCACTGTCCACATTGTTGATGTTAAGCACTGCTGGCTCAAGAGGAAGGCCACCTGTAACTGGATGCCCAGCAGACTTTGAACTGTCAACTGCTAGCCTTTGAGCCTGACAGTCCAGCCAGTTTTCACCCACCCTGTAGTCAACCTATCCAGTCCATACCTCCCCAGTTTGGCTATGAGAAACTGTGTCAAAAGCCTTGCTAAAGTGAAGATAAATGGTATCCACAGTTCTCCTCTCATCCATACAGCCAATCATTTCTTCATACAAGTCACTCAAAGCAGGAAGAGAGGTGTTTAGAAAGTTCTGGCTAGGCATAAATTGAAACTAAACCAAATACTCAGTTCTGCTCAGCCCAAATTGAATCAAAAAGTGGGTGGCAGAGCTTGTTTCATTAGTATTTGTTCCATGTAGTTCTCCAGGATAACTGAGAGTACCCTCAGTTCTCAGTGCTGCCATGCTCCCAGCTATTAGCTCTGAAATTAAGAATTAGAACAGCCGGGTTTCTACTCAAGAAATATGGAGGGAAAATCAACCTATCCAGGTTTGTGCAATATAACAAGATATGTTTGAAATGTCTCCTAAGATTGGTAGATACTCACTATTACAAGCTAAAACAGTTCAAGAGTTTTCAGTCAATTTATTATAATGGTGAAAAGAAGCATGGCAAACACATCATATACATATAGCAATACCCATCTTTCACACTGTATCACTATCACACTGTATCACATGCCTGAAGAGTACACCTGAAGAGTCTAACTAGTCATTTTTGAAGTCAAATTCAATAGACAGCCTTATGTGGTATTTCCAAGTGTTTCAAAGTAGTTCATGATTTTTTTTCTACAGCTACATTTTCTTTCTTGAATCATTGAATCAGATATCCAAAGGCCAAGAGAAAAAACATTTTATGGCCCTCGTTTTACTCCCAGATGGATACACCAGTAACCCACTAAATGTACCACAGCACACTTATCAGTGACTTATTAGTGTCTCCCTTAGGCAGGAATATCTGAAAAATTAATAGGTCACAGCTGAAATGCACTGTTAAGGGAACTGCAGGTCAGATTTGAAAAGTTTGCAAATCTTGATTGAAATGCAATGATTAACTTGCACTGGGAGACCAGGACTGCTGGAAAGATATTGGCAGTTATTTTTTATGGAGAAGGCTAGCACAATAGCATAAATAATGCTTTTTATTTTCAGAGATACGGATATTGGTTAAGTATCTCAGTCCAGGTTCAGTTATCCATAAGCAAAGTCATGTCAGGTCCTCACTATTGCAGTGTCAAGTGGTTGCCAAGGAAATGGAGGGCAATGAGCATGAAAGATTGTAGAACATGTAATGAAAAAGATATTTTAAAAGAAAAAATAGTAGCAGGAAATGTCATGTATGACTTGGAAGTAAGCAAAATATCAGGGAATCTACAATGGACTTGTATATATCAGCAGTGGAAAAACATAAGCTTTTGATCTGGTACTTCTTTTTGCATGGAAAACAGGAAACACTAGGTCATGCCTCCAAACCAGATCTTAAAAGATTTCCATTTGAATACAGCAAAATAATTGGGAAGGGGAAGCAACCAAATCTCCAAAAGCCAAGAGGTCTTATTATAGCAGAAATACCACCAGTTTATGCTTCCAGAATGCCTTCTGTCAGGCAGAGAGGCAATGCATCGTTTCCACTCCCAGTACACACAAGGAATGCTGCATGCAACAGAGACAAGCAGGGAGGGAAGAGAAATGAATGAACAATCTGCCTTTCAGGGCTTTTTTTCCTCCCACAGCCAATCATTTCAATCACAAACAGCTGAAGCAGAAAAGTCTTCTCAGGTCAACTTATGTGTCTCCCTGTGTGCCATACAGGACATTTCTCTACAATAGCCCTACTACTAATCTCTTCTTGAAGGTCTCCTGTGATGATGATCTGGCCCCTCCATGGGGTCTTTTGTCATACATGTCATTCTGAAGAATTATTTTGTAATGCCTAGCCTGAGTGAAAGAGTTTTTTCCACCCAGTAAAGAAATTCCTGTACTTCTAACAAATATACAGAGTCTCCTGATCACTTTCAATTGTATCTGTTGCACTGGCAAAAAACAGGAAATCAATCCTGAGACTGAGAACTCTGCTGGACTTAAACATCATCTGGAAAGCATCTGCTAGCATGCAAAAGAGGGGGCATGTTATGCCACCAACATAGCTTTTGGGAGTATTTTTTCCTTATTCCTTTTGCTGATTTGAAACAGCTACTATGAGTTACCCTAGAAAGGAATGAACTGTTACTGTACAGCTTGTGCGTGGTGTGAAATAGAAATTAATGATTAATTTGGTGTGCTCCACCAAAGCACATTTGATTGGCCCTCACAGTGCTGTCCCCAGAAAATCCAGAGTCCATTCTTCTAGTTGGTATGAAAGGGCCTTTTCAATTCAAATGCCACTTACTTGCCAAGAAAGCACTTGGGAACAGTACTTAATTTTCTCCTCCTGTCTCTGATAAGGTTCACCTTCTTGCTCATCATCATTTGGTACAGCTTCTCTCCTTTCTCTGCAATCATGACGTATGCATCCCTCTCCATTCCCAGTTTCAAACCTGGAATACAATGCAGGAATTCGTTCAGATCTGTAACATTGAATAGTGTTTGCTCAAAATCAAAAGCTGAAGCCAAATACAGTGCTAGACACACAAAAATTAAATGACTTATTTTTCAAATAAAAGGGAAACCAGATTGCTTATTGATCTAAGCACAAAACTATCACTGGTGAATTTAGCACCTCGAAGATGTTTGCCACTTTTCTCCTCCATTGTCCGTGAAAATTACAAGCTCAAGAAAAAATAACTCCAAACTTATGGTCCCATCACATCAAACAAAGTAGAATGGTCTACAAAACATGGACAAATAAGTTCCAAATAAAGAAAGATAAAATATATACCTTTTGAAACTGAACTCCTGTTGCAATTTCACTTCTGACCCTGAAATAACTGCCTTCATAAGACTTGTGCAAGGCAGCTAAATGCTTGACAGAGCAGATAACTTTGAGTATTCTATTACTAGAAGCCAAAAATACAGAACTGCTGAAATCAAATTCACATCCTCAAATAAATCAAAGGTTGACAGGAATGTTATTTTCTCTTCCTTTCTTAATTAGCCTA
Source organism: Rhea pennata (assembly GCF_028389875.1). Classification (NCBI taxonomy): domain Eukaryota; kingdom Metazoa; phylum Chordata; class Aves; order Rheiformes; family Rheidae; genus Rhea; species Rhea pennata. Next base: position 8,701,805 of record NC_084678.1, read on the forward strand.
TTTACCAATACCTCTAGGCTAAAAAGATTTGATAACCATATTATCCACTTAATGTAAGAGATACTCAATGACTTGAGAAATGACAGATAATTGGATATACAAAAATGTTCACCTCCACCTTGTATGAGCTTCCACACAGGCCATGTTAGCTGAGAGTTGCTACAGTCAGGATGATTATCTGAAAAGAATAGGTGTTTATGCTACAATAAGGATCATCAAAACCATCATTTTCTGGCACTCTTCACTTCAGATTTGTGAAAAGATCCTGGAAAATGTGCTTTTCTAGAAATAAAGAGTAAATTGTTTAAGAGGACAGCACATGAGAAAAAACTATCTGCTGCTGTGCATACATTACCTCTTCTAGCCAGAACAAATCATTTTGCTTTCTGGCTATGTTACTCTAAAACCTTTCTAGGCAATAAGTGCATGTATACAAGTTAGGGATTGGATTCAGACAGCCTACTTTAGGTCTCAAATTGAAGTGGACTCAGATGAGCAGCCTAAACTCTGTGTTTGAGCCTTTTAGGCTAAGGATGGCCTAGATCCAAGTGTCTCACTTCCCAAACAAGTGCTCTAAATATTACTGTGCTCATGCTGCCTTTTTTTCTCTCCTCTTTGCTGCATCTCACTGAAAAATGACCCTGACTGACAGGCTTGGTGTAGAACATACCAATGTCTAAACAGGTTACGGTGAGCTCTGATTACTCTTAACTGACAGAGCAGGAAGTGAGACTCAGCAGTGATTACCTGTTTTTAAGTACATCTCTGAATCATGACCGGGTCACTTCTGAATCTGGACAGGAAACATTCACTTACAAATCTAGGGGACTCTCGAGTCCAGAACAGAGGCCCAGATTTTAGACATCTCTAAGACTAGCTAATGCTTGAGAATTGGCAGACTGAATTGGTCTTGAATTTATGTACCTAAATTTTGCAGAAATTGGCATTAGGCAGAAATTAAATGATCATTATCTTACCATAAAGCAACACAATTTATGTTCAACTAGGGTGAGCAGCGATTCCCAAAGAATGTACATTTCTCATTTTCTAGCCTTACACTAAACTTGAAGAATTAATACAATTAATAGTCTTCTATGTCATCAGAAGTGCTTTCTAGCTTTTTGAAAATGCTTAATGTGTTTGTTTTAGAGATTTGCTCTGTGTTTTCCAGAAAGCAGTCTTGTGCAACATTTTGTCTTGCAAACATAGTGTTTATTTCATGTGTCCAATATCTGCCTAAAGGTTTTGGCTGTGCAAATCCCCTGGCTTAGTGCCATTGTTCTTCCATCCTCCTCTTCCTCCTTCTTCCCCCTCCTGCAATACTCTGATTCAATTCAATATTCAGGCTGACATGTGTAGCCAAAGCTAATTTGCAATGTGAACTTGTGATAGAAAACAGCCTGTGTAATAGCACACATGTTTCAGGCTGGACTTACATCACCGAATTCCCCAGGCTCTGATGTAAATGGCAGCCTGGAATGCGCATTCTACCCAACTCACCCTACAGCCCTGGGAATCTCACCAGGCTTTCTAACGCAAACACTGATAGCTCTATGACTCTGCAAGTACTCTGATCCAAAAAAAGATTTTCCAATAAGGCCTGGAATGTCTGCCAGAATATCCACGTTTATCCTGAGTTCCTGTCATCAACTGTCACATCATAAAACTACATGACAAAAAGCATCAGAAAAAAAAAGTGTCAGAGAAGCCAATGATACAAGAAAAACTTTGAAAAAGTTCCTATTAAAGAAAAATTCTTCTTCCCTCCCTAAGATTTTTTCTAGTTTCCTCCCCATATTATCAGGATTCCTGTTTAAACATGATTCATTTTTCTAGTTGTGTCTTCTTACTTCTTATCAAATCTTCTCTCTCCTCACACATTTTCCTTGATATATAGAAACTACCATCAAGCACTAGCAACCTCATAAAATTCACTCTGAAATGAAAATATGTTGCATCTTTAGCACTCTGGTATGATTTAGCACTCTAAGGGTAGAACTAAGAGTCAGGAAATGTATTTTATTAAAGAAATGCACGATGTGGACAAACAGGGTCTTCACAGTATGGCGGGACACAGACTTGATCAATGAGAACAGATCACCAGCAGAGAATAGCAACACACTTCCTTTCAAAAAAAAAATAATAATAAAACTGGTTCTCTCTGTTGCCTTCAGGTGATTTCTAGCTTTTAATGCAAGCCTCAGTGAAGATTTCTTATTAATTTGAACCATGCCTGATCTACATTTTAAAGCTAGATTCCTTGCTATTATTGAAAGATACCTTGGGGTTCATACATGACAAGGTGTGTTAGCTATGTTTAATATTCTTTGACAACAGATAACCTGCAATGCGTGTTGCCTTTAGCAGACTAGACGTCTTCCTGCTACAAAGCACTGTAACATAAAAACTAAAGTTTGCATTTTCAAAGGAGCTTAGATTCTCTGCTTTCACCAAATTTCAGTGACAGGTCTATAACTTTCTTAAAGTACTTAAAAAAAAAAAAATCTAAAGCAGTGTTGCTTAGCCAGTGCAAGTCCTGAAAATGCACTAATAAAAGGGGTTTCTGACTGATCTCTTTCAATATTAGTTTACACAAGAAATTATATTTTTTTAATTGAGATGTGTCTGCAGAGAGGGGAAACACTTCTAAAAGCCAAGCGCATTTTAAAATAAGCATCATTTCCTCTGGCAATGAACTATTATTGTACTCATTCAGCAGACAGGGAAGCAGGTTGACTAGTAAAAGACTGACTTATATATAATCTGACTACATATAATACTGATTTATAATCTGATTTATAAAGGAATTTAGAACTTTTATCACTTACCGATTCATGGCTCAGTGAGCTTGCTGCTATTGCATAACACTGTTTCAAGACAAGCTTAGTTCTTGTCTCATTCCACAAGAAAAGATAAAAGTGACAAACCTCTGCACACATCCGTCACTCTTCTTGGTCTAAGAAGTTCAAATTTCCCAGAGGTTTTCCCCATGACTTGTTTTGTTTATTTCAAGGTTATGGAAGTTGAGTTTGTGAGAATGTAAAAAGTTTGTACCACTATCTCTGGAAAAATGCTGCAGACTGCATTTCCTTCTTTGCTTTTACAGATAGATACAAATATATTTTTTTCTTACAAAAGACCAAAAAATAAAGTTCTTAAATGTTTTTTTCCACAGTAATTCAATGCATTAAAGAAACCAACTCTGATAAGTAAAAATGTTTGATAAATAGGCTGACACAAGTGCACAAGAAACCCAGGAAAAATGTTTAGAAATATTTGTCTTCAATCAATTCATTTTCTTTATCATAAAGATTAGATTTTAAGTCTGCCACGAAAGTGTAACCTTCTCTTTTCTTTTTCTATCAGTCGTATACTTAAACACACACAGACAACATTTGCTTTTGTACACAAGTTCATTCAGTACATTAGAAGATACATTATCCACTTACTCTCTCTCTGCTCCCTTTCCTTGATTATAGCATCCAGCCATTTCTGTTTGTCCTCTGCAGTCTTGGCCATACAGACGAACCATTTGTTTTTGGCTGTGTTGTGTATCTTCCAGCCGTTTGTCACTGTGTAACCGTTGCTGTGGTAATCTGCTGTAAAAACCCAAAGCACAATGCGCACAGTGAATGGAAGGCCTGTCCCTTAAATGAAAACATATCCGAGTGGGACATCCTTCCTAAAATACCAGTATTTGAAGAACTTGATTTTTGGAGATGTTCCTCATGCATCTCACTGCATATTACTGGCTGTTATTTACTACTGTGGAAGTACAAATATTAATAGGCTCTTCAACTTAAAAACTCCCTCATTTGTACAAACTATGCGGAAAAGGTCTGTGAGCAGGAGTCTCGGTGACTCCAAGGGAGCGGAGTCTCACACTCAGAAAAGCCCAGGCAATTCTTCCCATGTCATGAGCCAGGCCAAAAGGGAAAATCCAAGCCGCGTGCATGGTGACTGAAGTTCCATTCAAGATAGATCAGTATTTTTACCCCTGCCACAATGCTTTGCCCAGAAAAAGTGAAAAATGATCAAAACACAACTCTTAAAATTAGCATCTTCTACTTGGGCCCAGGAGAGCAAACATTTGGCAGGAAGTGTGACTGCTACTGAATTGCCAAACCCAGACCCACTGATAAGTTGAATCCCTCTAAATCTCTGTATCCATTTTCTCTGAGGTTTCAGTTCTAAGAGTGATATTTTGTAATTTCATCTTGCAAGAAGAACTAAAATATTTCAAATACAATGGCATCAGCGAAAAAGTCCATGAGGTTTGCTAAGATCATTTATTCTGAACTTTCTAGGGATAAACTAGCTTCTTGCACTGTAGGAATTTTTGTCCACAGGATACTGGAACTAGGGAGGTATCACTTGTTGCCCAGAAGGACATACTAATTCCTGACTTATTACAATAGGAGAAAGGGCGCTGTGGCCTTTGTGGATGTAATCAGAAATCCATTACTTCTACCTTTCTACAGAACAAGTAATGCGGTCCAGCCTTTTACAAGAACAGCAATGCAGTAGCCATTCCTGTATTTTGTTTAGGGCCACATATCCATGCTCCTGATTTGATGCTGAGGCTAATACTTGGTAGTTCTTTAAATGAGAAGAAGACTCGCCAGTTATGTTTTTACAGCTGTAATGGCTTAAGACATTAGAAAGGAAAGGCTGAAAGGAAGATATAGTAACTTTTTAAAAATCATTTTGGATTAGGAGGAAAAATAGACAAGCTTTTGCACACACAAGCTCTTCCATGAGGCCAGCTCAGAGTGAAGGACTAATGCCTGAAAGTATATCCATTCTTTTAACTCTGTAAGCTAGTCTAATACAGGAGGCATGAAAAGTTATACTGCTTACCTAAGATTTCATGAAAAAACATGAAGGTCGTGGATAAGTACTTTTGTACCAACTTCCAACACAAAATATGGACTTGCTGTGTTGTTAAAAGACAGAATTTGATCCATACCTGTTCCATCTTCTACATTCTCCACCTCCATGACTTCTGTATTTATTCGGCCCCTGAAGATATAAAGGGACCCATTGATTGACTTTGTCCGTTTAGATGTTTTTTTCCCAGCAACTCTGCAATTAGGATTTAGACAATCAACAACACTTCATATAAGTAAACAGTGAAATATATGCATTATATGTATAATACATATTATAATAAACAGCTTTTTTACATGCAATAGTCACAAGAAACAATAGCATCAACCTATCTGAGATGTGACTATAAAAAAAAAAAAAAGATTCCAAAATGGTGCTTCCTAGTATTTGATCATTTCTGCGACTGTAAATAATATGAATACTCAGTCGGCCCACAAAGATAATTGGGCAGTAATACCAGTACGGTGATAGTGAGCTGCTTCTGTAAGATTACACAAAAAATGGGACACCTTTAAGATTTACATTCTTGAAGACCAAACTAACTGAAACGTCAATAAAACTGAATTCAATGTGGCTTTGGGAGGAAAACTCTTAATAACATCTGACAAAATGTCATGTTAGTCGCCTTTGTTCACCTACACTTTTGGGAAATTTGCAGTATGTGTACCAAGTTCCAAACTCAAAATAAAACATATAAAGACACTAGTGTCACATGGCCACTTTTAAGTATGTTAGATGTCTCTGTGTGTGGCATTTACACAAGTGCTGCCATGGCCATTTTGCACCAGAGTTAACATCCTTATCCATAAGTTTAAATAAGTGTCTCTGCTCTAGTACCTTATAAAAAATTTCAGAAAGCATTTTTCTTCGCCATTTATGTTCTGGGTTTTTATGTCGAGAATAGGTTTAAAACTATCCAACTGACACCTGCTGAGCTTTAATATTTAAGAACAACACTGCTATGTGAACCAAAACACAACTGGTCAAATGATCGTCATTTGAAATGGCAGGTGTCCAAACTCTGTACAGTGAAGGGATTGCTGTGGCAACTTGCCAGAAGCTCGTAAGATTCAAAGAATATTGCAATAAAAAACAGCTGCAGAGAAAACTATTATCAAAGTGAAATGTCTATGGTAATCAGAGGTGAGAAGAGAATTATCATGTTTTTCTGAACAATTTTTACTTTTACAACTAGCTTTAGTGACAAGCATACCTTTAGCCATAACCAGATACTTGCATCCAGTAAGATTGACAGGGACTGAGATCTTGGAGCTATTAGATCATTTCCTAAAGAAGACTGTTGAGTCAAATGAAAAGCTGTCCTGGCAGCCTTAATAAAACCCTTCAGATACTCAGCCCATTCCCCCACATGAAACATATTGTTCCTGACATCAGGATTCAATTTAAAAGCAGTCTGTGATACCGCTAAAAACACAAAACAATACTCAGCCCTGAAAATCTATGTCATCAGTGTGTCAAATTTCTCTAAGCTTCTTCAAAATATGAGATTGTAATCTTAGATCTAAAAATATAGATCTTAAGTCTGATTCTAAATATGTCTGAAATGGGTCTCAACAAAGTTACTTCTAATTTATGCTATTTTAAAAAGATGTGATACTCAAATTCAAATGGCTACATAGTTGACACTGTAATGAAGACTGAGGTCTGAATTCTGATTCCACTTTTCAGTCAAGAATTGCTTCAATGATTTGAATCTGATAAGCAGAGTATGAGTAAGATAAAAATCAAGTCATTCAACTTTAAATTGTGAACAGACTCAGTTTTTTCAAAGTATGTGTCCCACAAACATGTTGTCTACCAAGCAGCTGGCCAGATGATCATGCTATCACAACTGGACAGATATTCATTTCCATCCTGGACTAATTATAAATAGCAGCTGTACAGAGAAAAGATCCAAATTTAAAGTTGCTCAGCAATCTCTAAATATATCTTTTAAATTAGACAATACTCAACAGACAACAAAATACTTCTAATGGAAATCAGATTCTGGACAATTTAGTTTGTTCAAAGTCCATTAATAAAGAAAGATAAACAATATTGATCCTTTGGGAAATCAAAGTATTACAGCAGCCTCCTTTTACACCAAGCCAAACTACAGAGTAGCTCAGTAACGTCTCCTGCACAAAAACAGAGAGAGTTGCTTAAAAAGCAGTGGAACATTTTGTTTCCCAAATCTCAGTATTCTGGGAAAAGTGCCTGGATGGCAGGAGGGGCCAGGCTAGCCTGAACTACACACAGAACTGGAAAGACAGTTTCTAAGAGCTCTGAAGAAGTAAAAGATTAGATAATAACTTCAGCTGATTTTTTAAAGGAATAGTTTTCTGGTAGGAGACACAGTTTTCTGAACTCTGCTTCACACGGAAGTTTGGATTTTGACCAATTTGGAAAAGTGTCAAAATGAAATGTTTTATCTTTCTTGTTTCATTTCAACAATGTCAGAATGCTTCATTTAGATAAGATTAAAAGCCATATAAACTGCATGTAAGATTGAGCTATGTACATGTTTCTTTTAATTTAAATGTTTACAGTATATTCTAGTAATTTGTAATGTAGATTTCACCTAACAATTTTTCTATTTTCTCTCTTCATATATTTTCTATTGTATAGCTTCAACATTATCCACACAAAATGCCTGAAAATTGTTGACATGATTTGATCTTTTCCTAGCTGAGTGGTTCCAAAATTTCCATTCAAGAAAAAACTGCTAATTAAACCCAAATTTTGAGAATTTCCTACGGGGAAGACGCTGTGATTTTGAGAAATTCTAATTGGGTTGGGGTTCAACTGGGCAATCACCAATAACGAGGTACAATGTGAAGAGCCGGGAGAACATAACAAGACAAGGAGGAGGAGAAGCTGAAGAGCAGAGAATGCAAGGCAAATTAGGAAAAGACCAAGATGTGAGAATGAGACTGGAGCTGTGAAAGTGGAATGCTTAAGAACTGAAATCCAGTTCTGGTGCAGAAACAAACTGGCTTCCACATTGCCAGTGCTATTTTAATAATAGTGAGTAGGCGTTAATAATGCTGAAGTAAAGGCGGAATGATGCAAAGATTAATGTTGTGAGGATAAGGAAGGAAGACAATGCACAGAACATATGGGCTGCAAATGCTGAACGGCAACTTGCTGATCTTCATCTCTTCTTCACTCCTCTGTGCCCTGCATCCACCTAATATTCACTTAGTCTTCCACTTTGCCCTTTCTTGGCTTTGTATCTTTTTTCATGTCACCTTCTGCTTAGAATAACCTCACAATGAAAGTTGTCAGGGCTTCTTTCTTCACATCATTGCAGACCCATCTAGCAGCTTTCCAGATATAAGAATTTTCTATGTAGTTTTTTTGCACTGTATCAACTTCTGCCTTTGGACTGTGCACTTCTCAAGAAGGGGACCCCATTACTGTCTGCCATATTTACCCTACCATATAGCGAGTCTGTCAGGTGTAAGTGGATAGTAACAGTCAAAAACAGAGAAAAGGAATAGATGATATACCCATCATTCAGCCTTACAGAGTAACAGGGACAACGGCTGAGCAGTGATCTTTCTTCCTATATATAAAATGTAGGTTTCCGATAAAACTGTAAAGGCGGAGGGGCTCACCTGGATTTCCTCTTGCAATAGACCAGTAGATTATCAAATAAAAAGAACATTCTCTCCTGGATATTTCCTGCTGAAATTTTTAACAAAGTCCCTTGGAGCAAGAGCTGTGTGCAGATGTCTGTCAAATTCGATCCCTAAAACACAGAAAATAAATCTTGTTTATTGTTAATGTTTTTGTGTTCACAGTGAAGCATTTCTACTAAACTTCATTTTATTTGCATGTCATCAATGTGCCCATAAGCAGGAAGTCCTCAATTTCTTAATGTGGCTAAATACATCATGCTCTCTCTAGATTACAAATATTTTTATGGAACCAAATATATTGTGATAAATCTTCCCTATCCAACTCGAGACTTTTTTCCAGAAGAAATCTTCCACTCCCAAAGCAGTTGTATTATGACTCTCTTCAGAACATTAATCTTCTCTTTGTACCCTGAGCTACCATCGCAAATATCACACGTGATGGCTTTAGGAATGCTTTAGAGAAGGATGATGGTATTTCCCTAACGTAGCTCTGATGGTGACATAAACTGGTATTAACTGTGTCTCTAGAAATCACCGCAGTGGTGATATGTCTCTTCCCTTTCTGGAGTTCTCAGTAAAAACATGGAACTTAGGAACATATCCATGAAAGACACGGGTTAGGTCTTGCACATTGTGTTGGTTGCTACATGCAAGCCATCACATGCAAGAAACAGCAACAGAGACAGCTGAGCTTGGTGCTCAAGGACTCTTTATCCTAGGAAGATCTTAGGAAGCTGAGGACCACAGGAAATGGCTCTAAGCCATTAATTCCCCAAAATGTTATGTATATTATTCCTAGGAAAAGTGATCCCATGATAGGACTGTCTCAGCTTGCTCCCAGAATGAGGAACCTCCACCTGTCCCCACAAATGGAGTGCACAGGGTGGGGATTCTGCTCCTCTTTAACTGCTCCACTGACCGAACAAGATTGGTTTGGCTAGACATTAGTTAACAGCCCTAAATTCCTTGGTCTTTCACTACTTCATACGTTCAAGAACACCTTAGTAACAAAGATCACTTCTCAGAAAAATACCTTGAGGCATAGGAAACATTTATCATGCAGTTCTAGAACATGTGTTACTTTTTGCATTTCTATTTGAGTTGGAAGGAAGAACAACTTATTAGGGTAACTGTAACTTCCTTTCTTGGTCAGCATGCAGATAAGGAAGTACATTAGACAATCTGACCCACTGCCTTGAGTCTTACTGGAAAGGAGAAATGACTTTGGACTGCAAGACATCCATTATCAACAAAACTGCTTGATTTGCAAAGGTCCATTAACCCTATACTCACAAATACTGCAAAAAATCTGTAAAATATAATTAGTTCCACTCAAAAAGACTGAATATACCTCTATGCACAAGTACGAAATTCAGCTCCAGCTAGACAGTCACCTCAAAAGGATTTGTTTGAATGGTTTTAAACGTTACATGAGTAAATTTTGTTCAGGAAGGCAGAGTCTGCTGCCATCAAGCTATTCAGGAATAATCACTGAATTTAAATTAGCCTTTTTAAATGCAGTGCAGTCACTCTAGAGGTGTGAATGAAGCTTTGATTACATTGTTTTCAAAAATCAAACCTTGCCAGCTGTGCTGTCCTCACCTCACTTTTCATTAACAAGGAAGCAACTATCAAGTTCGTAACACTGGTTTTGTGTGTGCCACATATGTGTTTCTGTACATTCTGCATCTAATGATGGGAGAAGTAGTTAGGTGCAGTATTTCCCTCTGCTGTCCTGATATGTTTTTATTTTCTTTCATTCTACAGAAATAGTTACTAAGTTTCCAGAACAAAGCACTAGCTATTTTGAAAATGACCTATATGGCCATATGACCAAATGACCTTGGCCATATCCAAGAGAAATTACTGCATCTCAGAATTATGAACCGTAATCCCTGTTTACAAATACACAGAATAGGAGCAGAAACTATCTGCATATATAACATAAAAAGCCTGCTGCTCACATACTTTACCAATGTGGAAATCAAGGTTTCAAAGCTCCTAAATATCAAGTATTTAATTTTCCAAAAGATACCCAAGAAGAAAAAAGACAGTAAAAGCAATGAGCACAGTGACATTAATAATACTTTCTGATACAGGAATCACGGGGTAAAATAAGCCAGCCTATTTTGTGCAGGAAGTCAAAGCAAATGATCACAACAGTTGCTTCTTGCCTTAAAATCTAAGAATCTTAATTTTTTATCTTTATTATCATGATGATATCTGAAAACTAGATGCATTTCCTGTTTGCTGTTGACAGAGTTACTTCACATTAATACCAATCTGAGACATTTTTCAATAGCAAGAAACACAGTAAGAAGATTTATTTGATGTTTTCAGAGACAAGACAGGATTCTCACCTTTCAGAGTGGGACTAGGCTGCAGGAGAGAAAAAAAAAAAAAAATAAAAGCAACAAACCCACAGCCCACAGCTGGTGGAACTGCAAATTACAGCTAATTATAAAATGACTGATCTGCCAAGTGCTAACACATCTCTTACAACTCATGCTGTTCTTCTATGATGAGAGTTTTGCTTCCCTGCACATTTCAGACTGGGCAAACATAGGGATTCTGCATGTCACAGTTGTTCATAAGGATTGATGCAGAGGAGTGCTCCCTACAGAATAATCGATATATAATTACAGAAACAGCATACTAAGTGGTTCTTCACTGAAGAAATAAAAAGATTCCATACAAAAGATGCCCTTCTTATACAACTTCTATTTTTCTCCCCTTTTTTTAAACTAATCTTTGTTTCCCAGAAGGATTAAACAGAATCAAATTGGCCAGCTTGCGACTAATCCACAGCATACATCTACAAAGATTCTGTGCATTCCAGAAGAATGAATGTGGGTAGAGTTCATTCTGATGAACAAACCCCTGGTCTAATACAACATGTCTTGTCATTATAATATAACTTAGAAAGAGATGGATAGCATGATGCCAGTATCTGCTCTGTGTATGATAGTAGGAATGGTTGCATTAGAGAGAAAGATGCAGTCTGGTAGGCAGGGTGTTTAAGAACAAAGGTGGAACTGAGGAGATACTCTAAAAAATATTTACTGCCTCTAGTGAAATTACAGATGACTGAAGAGATCAAGAAGATGAAATACTGCAAAAGCAAAATGATGTTTTATCATTCTTCACATTGGAAATCTTGACAGAAGCACTGATAGGCATAGGATGAAGTTGAGAGCAGGATGGTCCCATTGGGACAGCTGGAAGAAAGTGCATAGTCATAAAAACCAGTGAAACCGTGCTAGTTTGCTTAAACAGAAAAACTAGACAAGATGAAACTTTTTCCAAATTAGGTGAAAATTTACAATAGAACATAGGGTTGGGCTGCTTGCACACTCCCCAGGGTCAGGCTGCTATCATTATGAGCTTAAAAGCTTTGGTCATGAGTACGCTGATGTTTACTTATTTTTCACAGTTTATATGTCTTTGTTTAAAATGGTTAGAAGCACTAGGCCTTGCCAAATCATTACGTATGGTATATAATCTTACATATAGGTCACTAATGTTTCAGAATTCATATCAATGCTAATGAAAATACTCTCCTATTTCATAGGAGTGACTGCCATCAGATAAACTGAAAATAGGCGTAAATCTGCCTTATACACTTTTTCCAGCTACAGGCAGCTCTGTGGCTTGTATCACTGCATTGCTAAAGCTAAGTATTTATTTAATTCAGCAATTGCAACTTTCTACAGGATAGGAGTTGGGAGCCCTTCATATTAGGAACGAATTGAGAGACATATCTGAAAGGACTAAAACTAGTATTTACAAACACAGCGCTTTGCTCCAGAGTCAAAATTTGCAAGACCTTGGCAGTATGGTAACCCAAGATAGGAAGCTGTCAATCAATTTCAACCTTCTTTATTTGTACAGAAAAGAAAAATCATGTTTGGCATGGGTCTGTATTTATGATGTATAAAGCTGTTTTTCATTCTTTTAATATACCAGTAGCAGATTTAGAAACATTCCACAGCTTACCGGGAGTGAAAAAAACATTCCTTTTTAAACTTTTGGGCTGAGTAACCTAGGTGACTTTGTTACAAAACAGTGAATATAAACAAATCTGAAAGAGGTTTCAGCATCAGAATGTTGTTGTAGATTAGTTAAACTTTAAAAAATATATATGCAGTAAGTCTGGATACTACTTCATGTATGACATCATGGACACTTGCAGAGTCATGCTTGAGGCTCCAGAGTTCAGACTATGCCTCTCGCGTAAATGACCTCTGAGTTGCATTGAACCTGAAATGGTTTTAACTGCTTCTAGAAGTCTTGCTATACAGAACTTTATCTGACTTTGTCTGATGAACTTGCTATCCAAAAAATACAAAGCTGGATATCTGAGTTGCTCTCATAACTTTAGCTGGATGCCAAGAACATCCTTCAGGGAAAAAATGAGCAAGGTTTAAAACATACACAGAAGATTAAAAAACAACCTCCAAAAGAGTCATGGAGAGCACCCAAGAGTCTAAACTTGAGGAAGTTTACATGACCTCTAAAAAGATGTCCTCAGCTGGCAACAATCAGCCTGGACATTTTAAATGTCAGTCTCACTAAACGCCGACACCAGTCTCTCCATGAGACCAATTAACACCACTGACTCCCTATGGTGCATCTCCCAGAGGCTTCCAAACTCCACTGATTCAAGGGCCTCAACCAAAGACATCACAATACAAGCTGCCAAAATGCTGTGCAACATCCCAACTTCCCAGTATTTTCTCAGGATGACTCTTTTTCCAGATTTCCTCTTCCCGCATGCTTCATATCCTATTTCTCTCCCTCTCTTATTTTTCTCTCTTCCACAGTAAATGGCTCCACCTACATAGTTCCACCTATTAACAAACATATCACTAGAACCACATCCATAAATAACTTAATAGAGCAAATACAAATATAATAGTTGCTGTCTAATCTGATCTTTATTTTTTTATACAGGAAATTTGTATGAAGCTAAGTGAGGTAATCTTCAGAGCTCCTTGAAAAACTAAAGGCTTGTAGGAATGAAGAGAAATCACTCCTGAATTTCACCTTCTAGGTTTGTCTCTCAAATGAGACCCACCCATTTGAAAATTCAGTCCTTTCCAGCTCCAATGCCTTTCTTTTTTTCACGATCTGCTAAAATTTAGCTGCAACCTGCACACCTAAAATAAACACTGGCTTCTAAACCCATCAGAGCAATGCCACCCACATCTCCAAGTGTGTTTACACATCCTGTAAGACACAGAATTCTCTGCACATAGTATGAATCCCTAAGCTTCGGTTCATGAGGATGTGCAACGCACTTAACTGCCTCCAGGGCACTTGCCAGTCCCACATCATACCTCCCATCCTTCAATGTGGGACTGCAACTGTTCAAGGGCTTCCAGTTTCTCCATCTGTCTCTTGGTCTCGTTGATATTTGTGCAGACTGTCTTCATTGCCTGCAATGCATTCTGGACAGCTGGATGATCAGGATGCTTAGAGGGAGTCCTCTTAGCTAATTCCTTTAAAAAAAAGAAAACATGCAACGTAAACTTGGCACATGGAAAGCACAAACACAAGCACAGCATTGAAATGTAGTCCCATAGGAAAATGCCAGAACTGCTGCTAAATTAAAGAGGTGTGAGCATGTTACTGCATAGGCTGTTCTCTAAAATGCTGTTCATCTAAGTAGAGTTGCTGCTTTATATAGACGCTGCTAAATAAATGAAGGTATCACAGGCTAGTCAACTTGTCAGATAAGAAGAGTTCAAGCCAAATATGTTTTGTTGTGCCACATGTTTGCTTCTAGCATTAACCAAGGCCAAATTAAAATATTGTATAAAAACTACCCTGTCTCCTTCACAGGCATGCAATGGACTGCTGTCCCAGCCTAGATCCTGTACCAGTCTCAGTGATGCACATTAGTAATTCAGTGAAGCCACTCCTTCTATCAGATTTTCATTAAAATTCTGCCTCTAGTAGGTCTCATCAGGAACCATAAGAGCTATGGAAGCTGGCTTTTGTGAGAATTGTGACCTTATGTAAATAAAGCTAGGCTGTATACTCCATATGTAATATTACATAGAAATGTTCAGATGTGGATTAATCCTAACACACATGAGGTGTTAGGAGCTAGGATGTTTAGATCTATAACTAGCAGATAAAGATGCTAACAAAGAGCAAATCAGATTCATCTAAGACTTTAATTACCTTCATGAGGAGCCCATCTCTTCACTGACTGAAGAGGGATTCCAGTGAGACACCACTTCTAATATAGGTACCTCATTTAAGTTCTTGGGTGTCAGGGAAATATAAAGCTCATTTTATGAAGGAGGAATTTTATTTACAGAAGAGCAAGTAATTTGCCCAATAGCAAGTCACGTGCAAAACCAAGACCTTCCAGCTCTGCTTTAACCTCCAAAACAGGCACAATAGCAAGTGGAGAGGGCTCCCCAAAAGACAAACATGCTAGACTGGGAAGAGAGAGGCCAAGCAAGAGTTTAGCAGGGTCTCCTCCTCAGATCAAGAGGCTGCGGCACAAATTTTAACTGGACAGATTAACACAGAGCTGAATTTGTCTGCTCTGAAGGAGCTCCTAAGAGACACTGCATCGCTTGATTCAATGTGCAATTGCCCAGCTAAACAGTGCCCATGAAGTACAGCAATGGGAAACTTGGAGCTTAACAATATTCACCAGAGTCTGGCAAAAGGGGTAACCACTGTCAACTCACAATTAATTGTTTTTAGACCAATAGTATTTTATAGCTAGCCACAATTGGATAAAAATACATTAAAGAAACCTTAACCAAGGGTGGTAATTTCCTCTTGATGCTTAATATGGTGTTTAAGATCCACATTTTTAGGTTGGCTGGGATATCTCACTTTTTCCCCTATGTTCTGTTTTGCCTCAACATGTTATTTGGTTGTTTTAAAGTCCAGTGACTAAACAGCAAAGTGCTGCTCAATTGTATCATTTTGCATGAGAGACGAGAACAAGTTTGAATGCAGCCAGAGAGCCTGCACAGCAGCATGGTCTGTGAACAGAACTAAACTGCTTCAATCCATAGCTCCCACAGCTAAGGGCAAAGATGATCTAACTGTTCCAGCTGCTGTTCATCCAAGATAAGAGATTACAGCCCCCAAAAGCCTGCCATGGGCTCCAGCAAGGTTTGATTTGTAGTCTGATTTGCCTTTTGCCTGGCCACATCAAGATGTTAACCTAAGCAAGTATTTCACCACCACACTGAATTTTGCCATATTGGCACTGGTTTAATGTCCTTATGCCATAGCGCCTTGCTTGGCACTGACACGGTCTGATTTTCTGTGTGATACTCAGGGACTCGCCTACCTGAGTTGGCAGCACAACCTGTAATCCAAGCGCTGCCCCCAGATTGACTTACATCCGCACACAACCCTAGATCACATTAACTGGGAGTTCTGGGCTCAAGTTGCATGGCTGTCAGAGAGTAGAGGAATGCAGAGTAGAGCCTGCATTAGCTTGTAGTAACTACAACTGCTGCTAATCCATCCATTCTGCTAATCCAGTCACTCTGAGCTGGTGATCAAGAAACTTTGTGCGTCCCAGAGTCCACAGATTTCCTCTACAAAGTTCAATAGACACGAGTCGCCTTTAGTGTGTTACAGGTGCGTATGCACCTAGCAGTACTTTCCTACCAGAAAGAATATCTTGAGAACAAGCAATTAGACTATGAAATGCTCAGATCCAGTACAAATAGAAGGCATATTTTGAAGGAGGAAGCTAGGACTAAAAGGAGTAGATCTGTTTCTGCCTTTGTGCTTTCTGCATGCTTCCTCGCAGCAGCTAGAGTAAGGCTTAATTCATTTGTACTAATAAACTATCTTGAGACCCAGTATTACAGAATGTAATGTACTGCCATTATTTATGCATTAACTTCTTGGATTTGCAGAACCTTTCAAAGTGAAATCTGCATCTTGAGATTAAACCACTTGGCCATTGAAACTCCTTTAAATACAACAGACACATCTCATGAGAATCAAAGCATGTCAGTGGGATGTGCTCTCATTCCCAGAAGATAGATGATAGAGACAGAAAGCTCTAAAGGAATGGATAGGAATGTTTGTCCAGAAAAATGTGGCTATGCAGTACTATGCATAGATTTGGTATTTTCAGAATTTACTCACAGCTACAATTTATCCTTCCTGAAAATTATAAATGGTGATTGACAATTGCTGTTATCAGATGATGGAGGAGATGGATAATGTGCTGACAACTGGGAAATCCATTAAGAGAAAGGAGTTAATGACATTATGCTCCAGCATGCATATGTAGCAACACATGCAACAGAAAAAAAAGAAGCTGACTGCTACAACTGCCAATCACTAGCACAGAAGAAATTCCCTAGAGAGGTTTCTTACCCCACTTTTGCTCAAGATAAGGCCAAGGAAAGTGAGTGTTCAAAAAGAAAGGCAGAAGAGAGGTGTTGCACCTTGGTGAGACTAGTCTCCACTCTGCTCTATGCTTCCAAAACAAAGAGCAGAACTTTTGCTATGTGACTCATTAAAATCAATGACATTCTCCAGCTCTAGTATCATCCACCCTGCTTTGGAAACAGGTATGTGTACATTAGCATTGCCCAAATATCCCTTCAGAAAATATCCCCATGACACAGAAAAAAGGCTCTTCATTCACAACAAGCCTGTGCTGCACTGAATAGAAACAAGAATCCATCCTCTGCTGTAGAAACTGTACCTACATACATAAAAACATGAATGACCTCTCCCAAGACCTGCCTGTAGGCAGAGAGAGATGGTCTGCAGCACACAGGCAGGACTTTGCCCTCATTTCTGGCACTGGCATGAACACCACAGTAGCCAGCAACTTTGATGCCTCAGGCACCGCTGCTTACTGTACCCTCACATTGTGGAGGCACAGCATCCCTCAACTCTCCTGTGCCTCCCAGGACCTGAAAGCAGGGACAGAAGATACAGCAGCTGGTACCTGTTTCTGCCTCCAGGCATTTTCTGCAACAGCTGATGTCATGAGGAAAAGGCTCCCTGAGACTCACCTTTTTCCACTCTCCCCTTCTCCTACATCTCCCTCCCTCATTTCTTCTGACTTAAGCTGCTCCAGGTGGCCAGAGGAGATTTGGAGGAGAGGAGGACTGAAAGGGGCACGTTCCCCACTCCTGCCGGCTGCTGCTGCCCAAGGGGCAGGAGAGGAGACTGTAAAAGAGATGAGAGGTGCTGGCTGGGGCAGTCAGTTGGCTCAGCAGCAGCGCAGACAGTCAGAGGTCAGGCAGCCCATCAGAGCAGCAGACCTTCTTGCCCTACTTACACTTATGAAAGAGCCACGTTGCTCTGACACTGCCATCCCCTGAAAGCGTAGTGGTCAGCACCTCTGAATACAGCCATGGTGCTTTTTTATTCTAGTGACAGATTTATGATGTGCAGAGTCAACTCAGAGTATTTGCCAACACTTTGAAAGGCAGTCGAGAGAGAGAGAGAGAGAGAGCACAAAGCAGAACTGAGGTATGGTTGGCCTGTCCTCCATAAAGCTCATATACGTTGTGTTCTGGACAGATTATCTTATGTATTACAACTTCTACAGTACTATGGCTAGGAAATGAGGTTGCTGCCTCTTGCAGCAAACTATTCCTTGCACCAAGTTTCTTAATCTAATTCATAAAACATGTTGACTTTCTAGCTACAGATTTGTTAGGAATAGGGAATAGAAAACTTGATTATTTTCCACAGCCTCTCTCATCTTCAGCATTATCCTCTGAGCTCTCTCTTTCCTTAAAGAATAAAAGAGTTCAAAGACATTCTGTATCGTTAACCTGGAAAAAAAAATAAAATAAAATCTCTCTCCATTCTTTAAAGAACTAAGATGGCAGTGGGAAGCGTTTCTTCTGGGCACAGTATTTTCCCTCTATCACCACTCTTTCATAGCCTGAGGATTTGCCACTCATAGCAGCCACAGTCACAGCACCAAACACTAATTTTACAAAGACGATAACGGAGCTCTCCAAGACACCTGTATCTAGGCTATGGTGTCCTCTCAACGAACAGGCAGAAAGGAGGGATAGGCCAGGGAGCAGCTAATTAGCTTGGGATGACAAATCAGTTCCCTCTTCCACCAGAGCCCACTAAAGCTCGGTGGGCTTCAGTTCCCAACCTGTTAAACACAGATTAATGCACAGACCCATGTTAAAGTGGGGTATGAGAATGATTACATTGAAGACTGTAAACAGTTCTCACACTATGTTATCTGGAGCTGTATAATTTCCACAGTAGCAAGATATCCACTCACGTCACTTTGATACAAAAGATATGTACCAGAAGCAAGAGCTTTCACAGATGTGATAACCTGTAATATATGTACAGGAAATATTTAGAATACTTACGTTGCACTTTGTGATTCATACTGCTTTTTGTATTATTTGGATTTCTTAAAACCTTTCTTATACATTATGATTTGCACTTCATATTTACTATTTTATTACCTGGTTTTGTCTGTGTAATGAGGTAAGGCCAGTTTCCCAGACAGTTCAGTACACTCATGACCCACATCACCTCCCCCAGCACCAGGCAGCCTTTCCATCTTGGTTCTTAGTGTTGCAACAGTGGAAAAGGAGATCAGGTTTTCAGCGTGCCTCTTGCAGTGCTCTCACCAAGTTCTCCCGGAGAATTTTAACACTTATGGGTGCTATAAGTCACATCTCTAGCAAAGAAGGATGTTACCAGTACAGTGAACCACACAGAACCAAGCAAGGGACAGGAAGACTGGAAGCTTCGGTGTTTCTGCAGAGGTTCTTAAAGTTCTTTTCTACAGTGAGCTACAGTGGTTGTTCTGACTTCACGGCATATGGAAGCAGAACAGACTGTTTAAAAATCAGGAAATAAACTGTGACTGCTCATTTAGTATACAGATTGAACCTAAAATGCAACAAATGTCACATTTCTAAATGAGAAATGCACATTTTTTTCAGTTGTAGTGGGCAGCTTTCAGAACTACTCTGAACATGTCCTCTTTAACATTTGTTTCAGATTTCTGAATGTCTGGCAGACCAACTGAAACTTCAGAACAGATGCAGCAACATCTGACATGTGCTAGACCTACTTTACACATGTAATGAACCTGGTATTTTCAGGATGTATCAGACATGTTTTATGTCTGAAGTATCTTAAATATTTGAGACACACTGGCCATACAAGACTGGGAATTATGACAATCAGAATTACAACAAATTTGTCTGTTTCTTCCATGCCCAATGCTTGGAAGTTACTTCCCAAAGTTCATAAATTACCTGAGCTCCATCTAAATATCAAGTATGGCTTCTGACCTCCCTATTCCTGTCACAAGAATGAGATGCTAAAATAGCTTTCTATCAGATCTCTTTTCAGCTTTCATTCTACCAAGCTAAAATACTTTCAGATAAACCTATACAACAATTTTATGGACTTCTGTGTGAGCAGGTTTGGATTCCTAGATAACAAATTGCAACTTGCCAGAGAGTCACATCGCTCTATTTGAAAGAAACAGTGCAAGAACAGCAGGTCCACAGGTGAAGCTCTTGTATTTGAATTCTAAAAGCTTATTTGGCTGTCTATTTCCATTACTTTATGGATTATTAATACTCAGGAAATGAGCATTCAGGAAAAGGCCAAGTTAGTTATTTGAATGCTACCTTATTTCATATTAACTACCCAGAAAAAGAAAAGAGAATTCTACTCAGAAATGCCAATCTTTGATTATGCAATGTAGTAAAAGGATTCCCATCTTAAGAATTCGAGTCTCAGATGCAGCTTTAAATAGCTTAAGGCTAAAAGGGTTCCAAACATCTGGTAGAGTCCAAATATAAAAACTAAATCACATAAGAAGAAAGACACATCAACTGTTCATGCATTTGTCTGTTCTCTACTTGTGCTTAACCCAGAAAGCCTACACTGGAGAGAGAACTCAGCAGAAAGAACACTGCACAGGAAGGTGCAAAGAGGTGGCAGATGAGATGAGTGAACAATGCAGGCGAGCAGAGGAAATCAGAGGTTTTTCAAATGTAAACACAATTTTAATATTTCCTAGCAGAAAGGATGTTATTCTGCTGAACTGATAATTTTTAAAAAAGAAGTCTATGTCATCCTTCCCCATGTCTTCTCTTGCCACACAAAAATGATTGTTTGTATACCTAAACTGACAACTGAACACATGTTTTGCAGCTGAAATGTGCAAGCGTCTATATTTTTAAAATTCCTTCCTATCTCCATACCCCTGAGGACTCTCAGACATGGCTTAACATGGATTTTGTACAATGAATGTTAATGCTGTGCATTGATTGGTGCAAATCATTGCTTGTCACACTGCCTCATTTTGCAATACAAACTAGGGCATGCATAAAATATGGTTTCAGATACATCCATAGGGTTGCATACTGAACATCTTAGGATTATAGAGATAAAGACACCATATTTCTTTGCTTATCAGTTCAAAAAGTTCTGCTAATAAACAGCTCAGCTCCAAAATGCACTTAAAAAAAAATAAGACTTCTATGAATATAAATGTTTCCATGTGTTTTATGTTTCCTTTTTATAGTTTTTACATTTTCTTCTATGAAAATGTATTTTCCTCTTAAGCTAACCAGAAAATAAACGTTACACCAGGCCCTATCTGGGCACTTGCCAGTTATAGCATTTGTAAAATCCTGTATATTATTTTTTAATTTGTAATTTATGTTGCTGTTTCTATGGGGTAAAGAGTAGACAGACTATGATAAGCCAGTAAAACTGACTGTATTCTATGTGCTATCAGATCTACAACATATGTTAATTTAAAGCTTAACAGAAACACATTTCCAGTTCTATAAATATCACTCGTTATTTGTGATTATATCTATAAAGTTTCAAAGACAGAAGTATGTTTTGTAAATTGGCAGGCTTCCTTATAACTCTATAGGGTATATATAATTTTTAACGTTGTGATACATGAAATTCATTGGATTTCAACCAATGTTAGGAATCCAAGTGCAACACCACTTTTCTGTTTCTTGAAAAAAACAGCCCCCCAAAGATTAAACACGTTCACTTATGGCTATTTAGAAGGTTCCTTAAAGGGCTCTGAGAGGGAGGAGAGGGCAGAGGGTGGGTTAACGTTTCTTCATCCACACCAGCGGCTTCCCATCGTTCCTTTTCTAAGTCGAGGAGGCGGGCGGATGCAGGCCTGCGGGTGCCCCGCTGCGGGGCCTTCTCTTTCAAGAGGCTTCCGAGTCCGGGCATGCCGCATTGGCCTTCAGGTTTTCCCTTCCCTCCCTCCAAGGACCTGCGAGTCTTCCATCACATGAAGCGATACGTAATTACTATTCTAAATCTTCCACAGAGCTGTGCGCATTTTGAGATATTTTTAAAGGATCAGAGGCAGAATGTGCATTTCTGGCTGGAGACTTAGTAATGCGTTAAGAGAATAGACATCAAACGCGACCCAACCTCCGCGGCAGGCGCTGGGGAGCCTGCAGGGGTGCAGCTATCATGTGCTGCACATTCCTGGTACGCTGGGAGGAAGGAGACAGAAACCACTGCTCCTAATCCCCACCCCCAATGGTGTGATTAACTCATGATCACCGCTCCCCCAGGGCTTTCCTTCTTGCTGACAAAAATGCTCTTTATTAAGGGAAAACGGCTATTTTTGTTCAGAGATTGGTTTACACAACAGCTGCTTCTGCTCCTGAGAAGTGTAGTTCCCACTAATTAATAGAGTCATACAAGTATTATCAGTGAGACAGAGATGCCTTAGTCCAAAGCGTCCTGCTAGAAATATTTACTCGGCAAGCTTTCCAGCGCGCACATCCACCCTGGACTTCAAGCCACTCGCACAGTATACGCTCTCAAGGCCTGTGCACCGGTTTGCCTTCGCTTCTTTTTCTTTTACCCAATCATACGACCATCACAGCAAGCACAGCTCTGCTCTGCTCAAGCCTTCCCCAAGCCCCTTTCCCATGTTTAAGGGAAAATTTATAGTGAAGGTCATCACTAACAGACAGACATTCAGAATATCCCCCAAACTGACTTCAGTTGCTTTCTTGCATTGCAACACCGAGGGAAAAAAGAAAGGAACAGAGATGTATTCGTGAGGTTTTGCACTGTGAATAAAATTAATTCACTGACCAACAAATTCTTTGGAAATTCTCTTGCACACTGTTTGAAGCAGACAAAAGTTATTTTAGGACAAAAGTATTAGTATCATTGCTACTCTATCTGAGTATCACAGAAATAATGAAAGAGAAGTTAGGCTAAAATCTCCCACTTTAAAACCATACACAAGGCTTGCAAATTAGACAGACCTCCAAAGAAAGCAACCAAAAATTGTTTACACTCAGCTACTCCAAAGCGGCACTGTTTGTTGGTTCAAAAACATCAAATAGCTTCATCAGACAGATGGTGAGAAAACATAAGATTACCAATTACAGGATATCATAGATTACACTGGAAATTATTGGTAATATTTGCTTAAGGTACACTTAGATATATTCCAGTATATTATTCCTAAGTAACCCAAACTAACTCCGTGCAGGATGCTCTTCTTCTGGAATAACAATATTCACAGGCAGTATCAATCAAAAATAGTTTCAGCATTTAAAATACATGTTGATTTTCAAGTGTAGACAAGTCTGAATTACTACATTCATACAGTCTTTATCAAATCTAACTACTTAGCTATACTAAACAACTATACTATAACAAGGTCATATCAAAGTTATTTGAAAATCTGGATGTGCACAACCTCTTATAAAAAAAAGTAAAAGAGGAAAGTAGGATAGCTCTCAGTCTACAGCTTTTCTAATCAGTTGGAGTACAATAGTATCAGTTTGCGCTGGGAATTAGGTAAAATAAGATCCAGTCCCTAGGAATACAAAACAGCTATTTCAGGAGCAATAACTGCAGTTCAGTAGCAAAGGGAGAGCAAACACTTAATTTGAGGGTTGCGTTGTTTTAAAATCTAGTTTTTAACTGGGGAGTTGCATTTTCCTGGTCAGCACTAATAGAATCAGCCTGTATTTTCTCTTAGTTATTCTCATGCCTGCAACATTCACATCCACTCTGGCAATTTTGTACTAACAAGCATCAAACAAGTCTTGAACGGGACACAGTTTATTCACATAAACTCACCACCTTTGAGAATCAGCATCAGTTATACCTTACAGTGATCACAGACATTTTCTGAGCTGAACAGCCCCTAGTAATGACATAAGCTCATCGACTGAGGAAGATCTATTCCTTAACAAAAACTAAACTCCCTTCAGCTTTTTCTTAGAACTTTGATTTCTTGTCCAGGAAATTTCAAGCAGTGAACAATGCGTGGATTAGATCAATCAGGACACAAAAAGAAATCCACAGAAAAATGGAATGTAACAAGACTTCATCAGAGCGCCTCCAGTTCGCTCCCTTCACGTCTATTCGATCCACACGCACATATGCCCCCGGGTGAACAGCACCAGATCCAAACACCAGAGTCCCCACTCCAGAAGGAAGGCACAGGGTTGGTATCAGGAGGGCAAATTTATCCTCATTCTGTCTTATGATGGCTTGAAAGTAAGAGGGGCTGTTTCAGTCTTAGTCTTGCTGGTCTTATTTTTGGCTTTCAAAGAATAAAAGTTTGTGCCAGCAGGGTTTTTCAGCTGTGCATATGCGAGAAAGTGGAAATCACCACTTTATTTCCAAAGGTCAATATTTTATCCCCAGAGCATAATGACTTTGGTTGCCACTGAACTTAGACATATTTGAACTATAATTTAGAGATAGGTATTTCATTCTGGTCTTTTGCTTGCTTCCCTTTCGCAAAATAAATGTTTAAAGAAAAGCAAGAAAAAGTGGTCCACTCATAGCTCTTCCAGTTCCTGATATCAAATCCCATATGTTCTGGAAGGCTTGTCCTAGTTACAGAGTTACAGAGGAGTGGAAATATATAAGCTGAAGAACACCAAAATGTCATTGCATCTATGATGCTACTATCTTGTAATCAAAAGTGCCCATCTCTTTTAGGTGTGATCCTGTAGCAAACATCTTCATGGCATTTGAGTAATAGATCATATCTCATTCATTTCTGAGTAAAAATTCTCCAATTTCAGGAAATTTTGCTGTATTTGCAGCTTATGCCTTTCTAGTGTTTTGATGAACTTCTAAAACAGTGTGGAGATTTTGATTCACAAAACAAAATTCTGTCAGGAGATAAAATGTCTACAGATTATCCAGCCTGGTAGAAATCTACTACTAATAATCATGTTTTCCAGAAAGCTTAGAAATTAAGCAGCCCTGATTAGCAATGGATGATTCAGCAACCAAGTCTTACTACACAGATAGAGAAAAAGAAAAAGCACTGAGCTGCAGAAGAGATGTCAGGGAGTCCCTTAAGCCAGCTAGGTGCATGGCTTAGAGCTGGGATCTCCAACCTGTGTGTCAGAGATCACTGGTCATGTTTTGACTGGTCATAGCTGATACATGAAACCACACCAACTTTAGAGCTACTAAAAGTTTAGCAAGAAGGGCACAGAATAGAGTATGAGAAACACTGAGTGTTAACAGTGATCTTTGGTCCAAAATGTTTGGAAAATACTGTGACAAAATTGGTTATTGATCACTTTTAGATGGGCATAACAAGGCTATACCAGATATTGACTACTTTGGTTACACACAGACATCTTTAGCATGGAATAAGGAAGATGAAATATATATCTGCTAATAAATTCCCTCATACATAGGATAACCATGCCAGAAAATCAGCAGGAGGTTAACACTTTCAGCAACAACACAAATGTGTAAGAATTCAGCCACTACTTTCCTCTGGTTGAAGTTCCTTGGAAAACAGAAAAGGGACCTCTCTAAGGAATCTAAATAATCTCTGATTTTCAATCTTGAACACACAACTAGATAGCAATCACAGAACACACCACAGAAGGAAAACAAGAAAACAAACACTAGCAATATATTTGGTCAGGAACGTGCATTTCAAGATCCCCACATCCTCTGGTCTGTTTACTGTATCAGATGCCAGAGGAGCTCTCCTTCTGTGCACATGGATGTTGCTCACAGTCATTGTGCAGATCCATAGACAGAACAAGTACCAAATCCTCTCCATGCAAACCGCAAATAAACAAACCCAGTAGACTTAAGCTGAGGTATCATTAGGTTTACAATTACCTCTATACAACCACTCTCCTTTCTGAAGACACATCAGAGCTGGAGACATTTATGTACTTTCTGATCTTGACAAACATCGTTGCCCTGTCCTGACTGTTATTAATGCTGTTGAAGAAATAGTCATAGCAGTATCACGTTAGCTTCTCTTGCTATATGCCTAAATGGCACATTTTTGTTTGGTGCATTTTCATTTGTTCAAAACTACATGTGCAGTCTACACTAGCATGGACCGACTGGGCTGACAAACTGCCTGTGCGCATGTAAATCCTAGCAGGAAAGGAATAGTGCATGAATGTCTGCTGTAAGAGGGGTTTGTGCAGAGCTGCAGACAACAAACGATCCTACCTGCAGAAGGGTGTATTTTGAAAGTTTGACTCTGAAAGCTCCACTCAGATGGAGAGAAATAATTTAAATCATCAGATTAAACAAACAGTATTTTAATAAAGTGCACAACATGCTGGCTTTGAACTGACCAGTTTGCATCTATGAAAGCCCTTATTCATGCTGAATTTATGAATACAGCACTGAGATAGCTTTACACGACATTCAGTTGATTCATGAGGTCAACCTGTGAGCAAGGGATCACACCAGCTCATCACAGGATTGTTATTTTCTTCCACAAATCAGGACGGACCCTTTCTTCTGAGACAAGTGGCAATACACTTTTTATTAATTTTATTTTAGCAAATAGAATATTACTCTGATAAAGAACGTGAGATAGGTTTCAGCCACAGAGTAGCTACAAGGCCATTGGTGATGCAAGCACTCCCAGAAACTGCTTTCTCCTTTTCCCTCTCCTTGTTCACTCCAGGAGTGTGACCCAGCCCTGACCTGAAGGGATAAGAAGCAAGTTAGCTCCTTTTAGGTCTGCCAAGAAGGGGGCCAATTAGTAGCAACTGCAGTAGTCATTTCTGCAATGATACCTGTCCATTGGGAACACAGGGAGACAACCAAACAGTTTTCAAACAAGCTGCCAAACAGCTATCAGATGATACAGGATTTTGATCATTACTGACCTGAACACACTCAAACTAGAGGTCTAGTGATGAAAGCTATATCCCATTTCCAGTCCCCTGAGCCATCCAGTGCCCCAGAATACTGACACAATTCTGTTTGAACACAGCTTTTCAGGAAGTCGCTAAAATAGCGTTCACAAGTCTTAGTAAACATCAGAAGATGTCTGAAGTCAAAAGGCATTACTTAGTAAGTCACCTTGCCTGGTCCGCCCACATCATTATAGGACTTAACAGCCTGTCAGCCTCCAGCCATTTTTTTGACAATATCCTTAAAAAGCCATTTTCTGCAGACAGGATACAACTTGTAGATGGGCAAACCAGGAAGGTTGCTGTGACAGCAAATCCAGGGTTAAAAAGGTGCAGAATCAATCTAAGAATAAAGCATCTAACTGGAGAAATTCTTTCCTTGATTTACCTTGAGTAGAAGTGGATATTTGCAAATTCTCTGAATTGGAGTCAGCAGATAACCCTCTAGTGGAATATCTGTTGTCTTTCTGCCTCCCAAAAGCATACAACTCTACAATCAAAAAAGAAAACAAATGTTACCTTAGACATAAAGCTTTCACATGCTTTTTAACAGTGTTTTTTTATTTCTGTAATATTCACTATGGTTCAAAGCTCTTTGCTGTGTTTAAGTGGTGAATGGAGTCCTATTTCCTGTATCTTAGGAATGGCAATCAAGTTAAGCCTGCAAAACTCTCCATGCATCAGCAAAAGAAAAATCACTGTGGATAACTGTGGCTGTGCAGAAAGGTATCTTCCCAGAAAAAATACTGTGTAACTGGTGACTCAGAAAATGTTATAACAATAGGATGCCAATCTGCAAAGCTAGATATGCCATTAGCTAAAGGAACCCAACTTACTACGACAGTTAATATGACTATTTGTTAAAGTCTTCGTTCACTCTGCAAAGTTTGCATTATGGGTCCAGAAAATACTAAAGGGTTAAAATAAAGCCTACTAACTAGGAATGACACGAATAATCCAAGTTCAACCCTCATGTCTGAAGGAAATCAAGATGGAGTTGGAATAAGCAACTCATCTGCATCACATCCACCAATTCTCAGGCAAAAATGTCTAAGCCCAGCTGGCCAAACAGCCTGTTTGCGCTGGCTGGCTAAACAGCAAACATAGACCTGAATTAGTCACTGTGCATGTTGCTACTTGCCAAGTAAAAATAGTTATGGGACATGCAGGCAAGACTACTTCATGGCTAGGAAGACACTGAGGCAAGGGGCAGTAGGACAAACTTAAGGAAACTAGATTTCATTAATTCTGATGCTCATGGGAAAAATCCACTGGATTTCAGTGTTAACTTTCTGTGAGGACCCATAGTTTGCAGACAAGAAGTTGGTCAAGGGCATTTCTCCACCCAGGATGATGACCACCCTCCCATTGATGCTTAAACATAAGAAGGTAGGGGACAAGATATGCTTTCCAAATACACCAAAAAAATTCAAGTCCAAACAGATTTCAGGATGAGAAAAAGCAGTAGCTACTGATCAACCCCTGTGAGTACTCACACGAGTCCTCAAGCATTTGGGGAGGGCACTACATTCCAGAATAATTTCACAGATAAATTTGTGCATAGTACCAGGGGAACAAGCGATGCTCAATTTTTCAGTGGATTACACAAATTTCTCTCAGGATTGACGTGGAAGGGGAGTGTACGAATTGTGTGGCATATGGAAACAAAACAAACAAAAACACAAACAGAGCCCTTTACCCGTCCTCGTATCTCCACAATAAACTGTAAGCCCTATGTGATAATCAAACATTAGCCTACTGCAAGCCTTTTTAACATTTCCCTGAAGATGCTGGTGCTGGTTGCTGTTAGATATAGGTGGATGCAGATGGACTTCATATCAGTTTCAGATTAGCTAGTTCTGCATGCCTATGTTCAACCATGAATCTCATCAGTTTTGATCCAAAAACCATCCCAGTGTCAAGCCCACCCACCACTAACAGAAGCTGAAATTTAAGCTCAGTTCAACAAAGATGTGCTTGCTTTGGGGTATTACTGATAATATTTTCCCCTGTGAATTGTGTGCTGTGGCTCAGACACACTCTGAAATATAGTGGGTTTTTGGCTGTGGTTCAATAGTCTTCCTCTTCAAGAAATGTTCACAGACATCATACATAAATCTCATTAGTCCTAAGTGGTATTTTTACAGACAATCGTCTGTAAAATAACCCTTCCCCAGACTATTCTAGATCTGTGGCATTGGCCACCAGCTCACAATGCTCCCTGTCCAATTTTCCAAGTCTCGGGTGATTCAGTCCTTCCCGTCTCTCCTTTAGGCCCTCCCTTTAGCTCTGGGCTCAGAACTGCTCTTTAACGCTTACTGATTTTTCAGACACATTCCCACATTCTATATTTTAGCAGCTGTGAGGGAGCAACCACGCCAAATCCATCTTCACAAGCAAAGCTTTGTATTTTAATGCAGCTTTCACTGCATAGTGACATGATAGCATTCGCTTTGGAAAGAGGTGGAGGCCTGGAAGAAATTTCAGCAGCCACAGCAAAGATGATGCTTCAGCATTGCCTGCCCTCCCATACTTACTGCAATTTAAAAAATCTCTTGGATTCAGGTGCTACAGCAAGCCACAGCTGACAGTGCGGTATCTTTTATGAACCTCAAATCAGCTTGCCAGCTGCTGCCAGCAACACAGGCAGGGGGTTTTTGCTAGGCCAGTGGCAGTACAGAGAGCACTCCAGATGTCGGGAAGGGTGGTGTTTACATGCACTTTTGCCTCCTTTCCTTCCCATTAGCTGCTCTCAGCAGAAGCACGCAAAGGAGCCAAAAAACAAGCAAAGGGTCCTTTGGTGACTCAAATTAATGTTTTAACAGAGCTTATCAAAGCTCACAGGTGACAGAGATTCTAAGTACCCAATGGCACCATTGCCTGGCCTTGCTGCTCCCTCTGAGGCCTATGTTTTGTAGATAAAAAGTGCTCTGACCCTGTTTGTGACAGACATATATGCAGTTTTATTCTGCTGTAGGAGAAAAACAGCAGAAAAAGAAAGGAAAGAAGGTCCTTGGCAAAATGACAGTCTTTCTTTTACCTCATGGCTTTTACCAGGAAAGAAAACTAAAGTGCTGAATTCGTTCCTCATCTACATGCTAACCCTCTTCTGAATTCCTGCATCCATGACCAGGAGTAACAGACACTTAAAATCAAAAAAGTAGTGAGGAGGAGGCTGGAAGGAGAAATATTGGGCAGGAGGCACCATCTATTGCATCTATTGGTTAAAGCAGTAGTGTCTAGCCTCTGTAGACATACCTGCAGGCTACAGGCAACAGTCTTGCCCAATATGAATACTAAGACATTCTGGGCTGTAGGAGGAACCGAGCAATTTTTGATTCAAGTAGCAAAAAAACAGTCAAAACAATACATCCAGCCTGCAAGGGTTCTTGTCTGCAACTGAACTCATGGGGAAAAAGAGCATCAGAAGCAGACCAGACTTTTCTGGTGGGTCCACAGATGATGAATTGGTCAGAGAACTGAGCAGAGAATCAGGTCTACTGGGAGCTAGTCACAGTTCTGCTGCTGACTTATTGCATTACTCCTTTCATAATCCTTGGTCAACTTTTCTGCAGCTTCTTAACAAAAAAGAAAATCCCTGTTTTCAGTGAAATTACTCGTAACAGAGCATGGCTTAGTTCTGTGTCTGAAATCACCAGTCATTTCAATACCTATCCTTCCCAAATGCTGGGTAGCAGGAATAGATTCTATCTGCAAAATGTTTGGAGTTCCTGGGATACCAAAAGGGTATTATGAGTATGGTGTAAAGTCAGATCACTAAGTCAAGAGTGCTAGAGAAGGTGCTTACCAGGAGGAACGCTCTCACTTGTGGGATCTTGTTCAATTCTATCAGCAGCCTGAGTGCTTTCTCGTGGTTGCTACAGTACTCCTCGTACACAAAGAACTTGTCTTTCTGCAAGGAAAAAATAACAACTTGTTGACTCAGACAAAACTAGTGCGACTATTTTGTTACAGCCTGATACCAAATTCTTTACAAAGGTGTGTGCACTCAGACCGGCCTTAGGGTTGCATTTTACACGAACTGCATGATACTTCTCGTAAGTCAATAGTGTACAGAGGTGTTCCACTAATCCCTAACTTACTCCCCTGTGAGTTAACATCAGCTTTCTGAGCACAGAGGCCTCCATTTTTTTTTTTCCATCACTTTTAACGCATCATTAAAATAACATATTCCTTTGCTGAAAGAATTGCTTTTGCTATCACTCGTAAGCATGTCAAGATATTGCAGAAGAGCAGCAAGGAGCAGAGTAAAATGACGAGTAAGGGTGACTAAAGTGGGGCTCAATACATCTAAGCTGAGGTGATTGCTGCTACAGAAGAAAGAAGCGAACAGGCTAGGAAGAACCAGAGACTGGAAGAGAGCTCAGAAGGTTGAAGGGGAACTATGGCACACAAATCAACCAGCTGGAAATCCCCCAACTTGCAGGGATGTGGGGAATCCCCCGTGAGTTAGCTGGTTCACTCTATGCTCTGAAATGAGCAGTACAACTTTCATAACTTCATCATTTCAACACAACACTAAACAGAGGGTCAGCTGCCCCAACAGCTTTCCTGAAAAAAATCATCAAATACGCACACAATAATCAAAATATTGCAGAAAAGAAAGGAAGGGAAAAGGAGCTTCACAAATAATATTGCTTTCTAGATTCAGGTATTTAGACTGGACGTTACACCCACCAGCACGTGCACTGGAATGAAATCCCTGTTAGCAAACAAGGGACTGCTGGCAACACCAAGTTCCGCTTCGCTGATCACCGGAGTCAGTTACATAGGGATTTTTTTCTAATGAAAATGATGAAACACGCTGAACTCAATGCAAGCATCAAATAATCAGGACAACACTGAAATGATTCACAAAAGAAGCTGTAACAACTATTTCCATGCCTGAGTGGATCATTCAAGGCTGTTGGGAAGGGCTGAACTTCTGGCAGCCATGTCACAAGATTTCAGTATAGAATTTACTGAAATAAAGGGGGGGGGGGGGGCCAGGAGGCTTTATTAGGCTTTAGTCAGATTAAATGATTCAGAAGCCAAACAGGTCCCTCGTTTTTTTGGCACTTCTCACAACAGTAGTCTCTTTCCTGGTTCAGGCCTGTCTGTACACCATGCAGAGGTACCCAGAGAAGCTCCTTTACATATCAACAGTTATTTAGCTGCATTAGTGTGGCACTCTGCCAGCAATAATACGCCAGGCTTTGCAGAGCTAGCATCTCAGGGCACCATGCCATGCAGATGATGCCCTCCGGAGCTTGTTGACGCACTCGCACTATCACTTTCCTATTTTGAATCTTGACATGAAAATATTCTATTTGAATTTCTCTTGTGTCCAGAAATAGAAAGCTAATTTTGTGAGTTGTAATTGTCTTCCCAGCACTAATCAGAGATGTAGAGCTTTTTCTGTTAGCTATAGATGAGATACTTGCAGACTCTCAATTGCTTTTATTTAAAACAGCTTACAGTGATTCAAACAAAAACTACAGCCAGCTGAAGGAGTTAAGTAACATGAATCCATGGGAATATAGCTGCACTCACTGGGAATTCCCTTCACTATGGTTACATAGAAAAGAAACTGTTTACATTAGTTTAGGAGGAGAACTTGACATTCTGGTCACATGCTCAATGTGCTAGATGCTCAGAGACTGAAAAGTGTGTTTTTTTTGTTTTTTGTTTTTGTTTTTTTTTTTTTAATCACAGAAGCACTTATCTGATCAGGCTTCTTTTCTCTTTGCATTTCTAAAAAAAGAATTGAGAATAAACAGGTATCTGTCCGAGCACAATAACAATGGTACAAAGCAAATAAAGCAGCAGCCACAAAGAGTATGGTGCAAAGAGCTGGAATGCAGATGTTCAAGACTTTTATCCTTCATCTACGGCTATTAGTACTGGAGTTTAATACCGGGAAGTTAGCAAGAAATTAATGCTTCTGACCACCAGCTGCGGAAAAAGCAGCGATGGGTTCATAGCATGATAGGAAAGAAGCAATTGAGAGGCATAGGATTGTTTCTGTCCTTAAAATGCAAAGTTACAGAATGAGAAGCCAGGTACATGAGTTTCTCCTACGTTCTCTCCTCTCACCTTTCTTCAGCTCCCTGGATGCACACAAGCAGCATGCTTGAAACTAAAAACAGCAACCATTAGCACAACCCCATGCGTTACATCAATGCACACAAAATGTCACTGCCTAGGTTTCTGACTGCAGCTCTGAGTACTTCGAGTTTGGGGAGGTTATATTTAGATCACAACAAAATCCCTTTGCTAAACTCAAGTCAGTATAGTAATTATACACACACCAGAATGCTTTCATCACGTCTTTTCCAGCTGTCCTTCATGCATGAGACCCACAAATACGAGAACTATGCTTTAAATTATTTGGTGTCTGAAGTGTTTAATTTCCTCTCTGAGTGACATTCAGTCCTAGACTCTCCCCTCCCCTGGTGAGGAAATTATTGGTTACATAATTACAGATGTTAAGCCCAGGAATTCTGAACCTACAGTTACTGGACATTAAAGTGAAATTATCGTCAGAGATGTGGCCACATAAAAATGGCACCGTCTTACTCAGCAAATCTGCTGGATACACAGCAAGACCTTCTGACATGGGTGACATAAATAAGTTTTTACTGTTCTTAGTTTGGGAGAATAAGTTATTGTTTAAAGTTTTTTTATTCTTTTGGGGTTTTTTTTTAACCAATTATGGTATTTTGGGTCCATGAGAACTGCCTACAGGTTAGTACAGGTTTGAAAATAGTTTTAACTAAAAAAAAAGCATACAAGACATTCAGAAAATTTTAACTATTTTGTTTGGATGTATTTTTAATAGGGTATGACATTTTCTTGTTTCAAAACAGGATGAAACCAATTTTACCTCTGTTAAAACCAAACAAAACAGATTTCACTCCGAGCAAAGCAAGGTTTCTGATGATTTTAAATAAACAGTAAAATTGATCATTTATGCAACATTGCTCCTAAAAATGAGAACACACACACACACACACACACACACACACACACACACACAACCCCCCCCCCCAACCCCACTACATTTCCCTCAAAAGAACTTCTAGCTACTAGGTCACCAAAAGACTTATACCTGCTCTCTGTATTAAATGTAAGCATAAGTCAGTCCCAACTTAGGAGCCTACCAATATTTGCGATGCGTTTCAAAGCTTCAGTGGGATCCCAGCACCTGTATCTCCACCACATTATCATTATTTATTTATTTATTTATAGTCATGCTTCTGGTACTTGACCTTAGAACGTCCGTCTTGGGCACAGTGAGAGGAAGGACTTTGATAAGAAATTAAATTGTTTGATTCCTGGTTAATTGAGATGCTTATTTAACTGATATGGACTTGGCTCAAACCTGAAATGGAATTACCTGATTACATTCAAACCCAGTGGGACACGTGAATGAATGTTAATGCACGTAATTCAAACTGAAGAGAGTTCAAAAAGATGATGAGACCTGGTTCACTGCCCTGTCTGGATGGAAAATGACACGTGTATGATATACAGTTCATTTCCAACAACAGCCTGTCTGTCTGTCGCTGTTAAGGATCCTGCCTAGAGCCCCAGCACAGTTAGCTTTATTTATGCTGATCCCAGGCAGAATGGAAGCTAAAGCAAATAAGCTGCAAAGGCAATATCATAAAAATAGTTTTGTAGATGTTGCCTGGTTACGTGGTGCCAAACTGTTGTAACACTAACTGAAAGTCCTATTCCCTCAACTGAGAGAAGTCCAGAAAAATAACGGAAAACTTCAACTCCCATGTAAACTCTTGCATTCTGTTCTATTTTTCAGATTACCAGTTATGTGGAGGCAGACACACCTCTTGCTGACTCAGACTTTTTTTGCTTAGTCTTTTGAACTTTCATCACCATCAGCAGGTAGCTCACTGTGATCCCAGAATATGCATGCAGATTTCCTGTGCTGCTTCCACCCAACATGAGTCAGTTCTGGCAATATGGCAATAAAAAATAAAAAGTTTAGCATCAGTCAATTCTCTGCCTTTCTGTTCTGCAGACAGTCTTAGATTTTCATGGCCTGCTCATAATTTTCTGTTGATGAGGTGTTATGGTTCTAAGTTTAGCACATATGTTCTCTTTGATGATCAATGTTTGTTCTTCATGCCATTTGTCTCAGACAGCAGATTTGATTTTGAATGAAGGTTTATATGTGTTTTTTACAGTCTTTCATGGTCGTACTGAACAACTTCAGAAGAAATTCCGAGCCTGTAGTATCAGGCAAATGAACTTGTGATGATCATCTGATCAAATAGAGTGCAGTAGGGTAAACAAGGTCCATCTTCTAAAGCAAAAGAACTTTTCACATCTTATTATCACAGCAAGGTAATTAAACAATTCATCACCTGTTAAAATCTTTCAAAAAAGTCAATGTACACTAGTTGAAGTGAAAAACGTTTGCTCTTTTGGAACCCTTACAAAATCTGCTTTTTTGCTTCAGCCATTACCCAAAATTTGAATCCTTGTGAATAGGAGATCTAGGAGAGGATATCTTAGCATTATTATGAATGGATCATCTGTGGTCCTGAAGGTTTGTAACAACTAAAAGTGGTGTCCTGTTTCTGAGGATGGGTGGATTGTTGATGTTGAATGAGGCTATTCTAGGCCACGGTTAAACGTGAGGAGTCAGACTTAGGCCTGTGTGGATTAAAGGAAATCTAAGACGCCAAGGTCTCATGAATAGGATGCTGCAGTCTGGTGGAACTCCAGATGGAGGATCTCTATTGGAGATATGTGACACACAGAAAATTAGAGAAAACATGCATCACTAAGAAACTCAGTATCTGGAAAAAACTGCCTCAAGGATTCTCAAGTTATTCTTCAAATTTACGAGCATTTTTAACATCTAGGTTCTGGAAAAGAACACCTGTGCTAACATCTGTCTGCTGACAGGGAAGTAGGGCTCATAATCAGGACTAAGAATGACCTTGCCAGGTGATCATAGTAGAAGGCACATGGATGCATTCAAAATTCACAGGCCTCATCCGACTTCCTCACTGCAAGCTCCCCTGAGGACACACTGTGATTTGATGATAATGGAAAACAATGCAGGGTATTATTACTTCACATTCACAAAATCTTGAATGAATCAATGAAAAAACAAACAAAATATGTTTTTCCCTGGTAAACTGGATAACAACACACACTCTAGAAAAAGCTCATCAGTCAAGCTGCATGACGGCATCACTGGAAGACAACGGCTAGCTTTTTCTCGAAGAAGCCTCAAGTGTGCTCCAAGGGCTTCTTGCAGCAAAATACTGCTCACCGTTTCAAAAAAATGGTTTCAGAAAGCACCATGGAAACACCTCTAGGAATAATGACCATTTCTGAGGCACAGTTTTCTTATGAATACCTCAGCTTAATCAGAGCAGACCCAATTAGGGAAATACAGCTTTGGAAGCTGGAGCAGAGAGGAACTATGACTCACTCTGCACTGCAGTTGCCACCGGCATCTCCCTGTCACTTGCTAGAGATTCACTAGGGAAGTCTACAATGTGAGAAGGCACAAATCCCACCTCCCTCACTCCCAGGTTTCTGTAGTGCAGCTTGTCTTCCCAAATCCAGACAATCTGCATACAAAGACAGACAATTTCTCTCTCTTTTGCTATCCTTTTGTTGACTCTTCCCAACTCAGACCTGAGGGGTCACAATGCTCTCAATGTTGTTTCTACACATCCTTAAGGTAATTATGGATGAGACTATCCTTTTCTATGCATTCTGAACTGAAAAGTGTCTGACTTCCTTCTGTGTAAGATGTAGGTCTTTTCCCTAGGGTATCATGAAATGGTTCATGTATACATTATTTGCAATGCACACCAAGACCGTACCATGAGCTAATCTCTGTCTAGCCTCTATCAGAAGAAAAGTTCTCATCAGCACTCATTGCTTACACATTAGTTTCATAACGCCTGTATTTTTGCCTGTTTAATAAATAGGGAATATTCAATTAAATAACTATTAAATTTTTCAGTAACAAAGGTACAAAATGCTATATGTATATACAAAAAAATACTACCAGTGACAGAGGAATTATATACCAGGTATGAATTCAGTCAAATGGTAGGATGATAACATTTCTGATCAGTCAGTGCTACTCTGAAACACAGGAGACAGTTTCACAGTATCACTCAAGATGAATCCCATTCTGACATCCTCAGTTAACAAGCACTAATATGTTAGCAGAGTGTATCCTGTTGGTAGGCAGACAATGATTTTAGTGGGGTTTCAAGGCTTTAATCAAGTTAATCAGTATGTTTTTCAGCAGCTAACAGTCCTCATACCTGATACAATTTCTGGGCATTGTCTCAATGCAACACATTCTTCTACTATTTTAATAATTACCACAGTATAAATAAAAACTGTACAAAGTGAG
The DNA here is from genome assembly GCF_028389875.1 of Rhea pennata. NCBI lineage: Eukaryota > Metazoa > Chordata > Aves > Rheiformes > Rheidae > Rhea > Rhea pennata. The sequence continues at coordinate 8,738,944 of NC_084678.1, forward strand.
GTAGTTGTTAAAGCTTTATGAGTAATCAATGGCTGTATAATTGCTGCCCACTCAAACTCAATGAACTGTGAAAGTATGGATTATTATTTAATATTGTGATAGAAGATATTTTTGATGGGAATTTGGGCTGGGGCTGAATGTAGTTAATAAGAATTTGAAGACATGCTATTATGTAGATGCTTCCTAATTTTCAAACATCTCAGGAGGGCAGCTGTGTGTTAAAAAATGTGCAAGGTCACATTTCTTATATATGTAAATCAGGTAACTTTGCATTTAAATGAACCCCGCTTGTAACTAGGTGTATGCAATAAATGATTTTGCATACACAATCAGTATGCCTTATGTATAAATTAGTCATAGGATGGTGCACACATGATTGAAAATCAGGCCAAGTTAAAATAAACTACTAGAGGGAGAATTTCGTAGTAGAAGAAACAAATTCCTGTGAGAGAAGAAATAGTAGAAACATAAGCCATAATTCCATGACACAGGTCTGTACTTTACTGTATCATCAAGCAGTACAAATCTGACTGGATCAGGTTGATCATATTATGGATGAATTATGGATGATCGTATTATGGATAAATTAACAGAACACTTTATTTATGAAACTGTATTCCTTCACATAAGCTGTAGGAGAATAGATAATACAGCTATCTGGCATAAAGTCAGACGACACGGATGTAACCTGTCAAAATGTTTAGAACAACTTGGAACTCGTAGAGTGAATTTGTACTACAATACTACCTTGCATTTTGTAACTCTGACATTCTTGAGTCAGTATTATGAGTCCAAAAGCTAATTTTCTGTATTGTTGAACCACAGAAGTCAAATACTTTATTTATTCCATGGTAACTGGCTATGCGTTAACTTCTGCTGTATTTCAGCATATGCAAGATAAGCCATCTTGCATTACTTTTCATTTACCAAAGGATAAAGATGTGCACAGATTCTAACTACTGTAGGTGATATGTTGTCCTTAGCTTTGAGTTCTGACCTTCACGAGTTTCAACTTTTCAGACACTAAAACACACCAAAAAATACTCACTTACTCAAAATTGTGCTGCTTTTTGAAGCAGCTGGACAAAGCAGACAATACTCAGCAATAAAATGTGATCAGCTGGGTGAGAAAGAAAGGGAAAAAATATTCAATGGGAAAAGGAAGAGTTTCTAAAAATAACTCGTTGTTTAGCTGGGTTTGATGTGGTTTCCATTGTTCTAACCTCATTCACAAGGTTTTTCCCACCCTACTTAGAACTTTCATACAAGCACACATTGTCATGGTACCACTACAAAACTTAGAGATTAGGACTAGCTAAGGGGCATGGGAGTTTATGACAGGAAACTGCATTTTCAGATAGCGTTAAGTCATTGTACTTACAAATTTCAAGAAAACATTTCCCAGTTCATGCTGAGACTGAGGTTCTGGTTGTAAACAAAATTCCAGGGCAGCCAGGAACTCCTTGTGAACGCCAAGAATATCTTCAATGTTAGAAAATAAGATCTGAAATATAAAGAAAAATCTAGTGTTAGATGTTACCAAAACACCCTCAGATATATTAAAGTAGAAGTACCAAAATATTGTGGCCCTAGACTTGCCAGAAGGGGATCTAAAGCACAGATAGCAACCGTGTAAGAATTGATCAGTGTCTGATAGGGAACGAATGATACAATACATGCCGCATTCCCTTCCTCCTACACTGAAGTTCCTGCTGTAAATGAAGGTGTACTTTCCAGGTTCCTAAGCAGGATGAATGTGAGCAGCAGCCTCTGTCAATTCTAGAAAAGGTTTCCTACGAGACAAACCAGGTAAATGGAATCACAAGGACCAAACTCACTTTGCGGCCAAAAGAAGCAAGAAGTCAGTCGCCTTTCCTTCCCACAAAAGGCAAATCACTTTGTGGAAGAAAGGGATTTGAAGATATTACACGCAAAGGTACCTGCAAATGAGAAACCAAATCTCTGCTATGCATGATCTAGCATTACATTGACATGAGTTCAGAATCATGTAAAATGCTTTCAAACCATAAGAGAAGCATTTTACTTAGAGCTCCATATTACTGATGTCAATGGCTGTAAAAGGCATACATACAGGAGCCAGGTCCCTAGAAGGAAATGGTGTAATCTCACTGCTAAATGATCCCTAGAGATGTGGAGATACATGGCTAAGGGGAGTAAACTGCAAGGGTGAGAGCTGCTATCAACACACAAGCTTTAATAGCTTTAATCATCATCACATGAAATATGAAGAGAAAGCATGAATTATACGCATAGGAGATGGGATGCTATCTGCACAGGGCAGACGAGTCCTAATACATGGAGACTAAATCCTGGCCAAACCACTTTTGGCATTGGAAGCTGCCTCCCAGCTCTTGCCCGCTGAGTGGGTGACGTTCCTCTGAACCCCAAGGCCTGTAGCCTCACGGAATCAGCTGTCAGCTTCTCAGCACTGGGAAGTGATGGGGGAAGTGAACAAGTCTAAGATCTTCTAACACTTCCCATGGCACCTTATAGTGACAGTAAGCTTTACAACTTTATGTGGGAAATTTATTCACAAGATGTGACACTGATTCAGTCTGGTAGATGGTGATATGGCAATTCAGGAAAACAATAATCTGTAAATTAAGTCTGATCATTAAAGACAGAAATGATTCCTGGTTTAAAACCACTTTCTCTCTAATTTTGCAGGGGTAGGCAAGATTAGGGACTCAAGCGGTCTTCCTCTGCATACAGGCAGATTCATCTCTATTCCTTGTGCTATGAAGGATGGAGAAGGTATTTCCCTTGGACTCCTCCTGCAAGCTTGCTGTACATACAGAGCACAGCAAGTTGTATCCTTGTATTTGCTCCCCTCTCACTTCAGGAACACTGGGATACGGCAGTCTGCACCACTGTTAATGCATACTTGTGTCTCATAGCTCTTTTCTGGCTCTGAATAAATTAATGATTCCAACACACTGAGTTTGCACTGATGGTCTCTGAATAGCTTCTTCAGTCCTCCAAAGAAAGGAAAATTTCCAGTGCGAATTCTAGCAGAACGTTCCATGGTTCCATTGCATGGCTGCAGCTGAGGTGGTGATACATTAGTCTCTATCTGCATGGCTTTGCCAGAAGCTGTGCCAGAAGGAGATTAACAAGGAAAAAGAAAGCATCTGTTAGGGCTGACTTTGTCCATCAGAAGCAGTCTTGGGGCAGTCTTGGGGGGGGGGGGCATTTTTTGGATCCAATGAATATCTGTGTAATCCAGTATATTCTGTGACGGTCAGCACAGCTCTGTTTGCAGCAGAATTCATAAATAACAAGAGTTATTTGAAAATCAAGAAGGCAGAGACACCTTGATTGCATTTGCTTCTGTATCTGATAAACAGTTACCATTTTGAAGCGTCATACTTGGAGAATTTACACCTGGCAGCTTGTCTCCTCGCTCAAGTTGTACTGCCTTCACTCTGCTGGATCAGTAAACTGACAGTAGTGCCCTGCTGTGAATGTAGTGTAATACTAACATATCAACAGAGCTATTGCCATATGGAAAATAAATAACCTGTAAAGAAGTCTTTGATGATACTGCTGCATCAGCTGGGATAACTGTTAGTCACTGGAGTACTTAAAGAAACTGGGCCTGGCATAAGACTCAATGTGGCCATTCTGGAACAGGACATAGTGGCCAAGATTTATAGAAATCTCCAGTGCTTAGTGCCAGCTTCAGGAGAAACCTGCAGGACTAACACCGAAAGTATTATCCCAGATTATCCTAAAAAGCAGTTTTTATTTTTGCTTAGAGGGAGTGACTGCCAGAATACCCTGGATTTTCCTCTAGACATTTCCACTGCATGAAGGAGGGAGGAAAAGACAGGCTTTTCTTTACATAAGCTGCCAAACCTTTTATACATCCTCCTCAACCATCTTTGCCGCTGTCAACCAACCTCACAGCTCACTAGTGACTCAAGATAAATAACATTAGCAGCCAGAGTTACCAGAAGTCCCAGCACAAGACCACTTGCTCTGTCTCTATCAGCAAGATTTGGCAACGGGAAACAAAGAAAAAACTCCTCTTGGCTACAGGAAAGACAATGAGATTGGGGTGGAGGGGGAAGATAACATTGCCTCTGGTCAAGAAAACTGCGCCTTTGTGATTCTATATCAACCAGCAATAAGGCAGGTCCTTTACCAAGAAAGAGAAGCTCTGCTATTGAAAGCTGGGTATTGTAATAGTAAGAATTAATGAGGCCTCATAATAGACTCTCAAAGGCCCCCCCTCCAGGCACTTCAAGAATGACAGAAAAAGAAAGGGGTTCTTCCCCAGGGAAATGTGATGGACCTTCAAATATAAATACATTTAATCAGCAGAGAAAATAAGGACTCCTCTGCATGGGCTTTGTGGGTAATGAATCTGATTACATGGCAGTCATAATAAATACTCATTTTGATGATACATGAATAATAATAGAATTAATAACTTTCATCAACATTCTTAGCTATTCATCAAGTCAGCAAAGGGTTGCGTAGGTTCATTTCTCACCTGGAACATATTTTTTGCACACTTTTCTGCATACAGGATCCACTATCACTAATGCTACGCATTCAACATTGTAACACATCTCAAGTAACAGCGGCACTTCTGGGCAGGACAAGCAAGTTGTATGGGCATTTCGGCCATGGATCTAAATTCCTACTTTACTCTGCCACCAGCGGTAGTCTCAGTCGTGCTCTTGTCTACTTCTCTCTCATACATCTCTGAACTCAGACCGTAGATGGAAGGTTCCTGTGAAAAGGGACTTCCAAGTTTGAAGACAGAGAGGCTTAGCTCCACAAAGCTACCAAACCGTTTGCACACCTGCTTGCTGCCACCCCCTTCAGATGTCAGTCATGCAATACTACAGCATCACTAGCCCGCAGAATGAGTAGCAGTATAGTAGAATCTCTATACATTCACGTAATTGAGTACATAGAACAGAGGAACCTATCTTTGGGAAACACGCCAACCGTAGTACTGCTGGTGTGACATACCTCTTACTGCTGGGCCCTGTTCCCATTAATGTAAAGGGCAAAGTCTCCGCTGATTTAGGATGTGTAGGATTAAATATAAGCCCAGTAAGCAAGCCCCTAACAACAAACAAACTACATCCTATCCCACTGGCCATGAAGTTTCACATGCATATGTGTAGAAAGACAGTTTACATGAAATTACTAAAAGCAGAGTCATTTGTAAAATGTTTATGAAAATAAAACAATAACAAGTAATCCTGTGACCATAGGCAGTAAAGGAGCAGATGCAAATTGGCTTACTGGATGCTGCCAAGCAAAACTTGCATTCCTTGCCTTTCCTTCAGTAAAGGCACTGAAAAGTCTCTGTCCTCTATCCATCATCGTTCTTCACAAATCTTGCCAAAATTTAGTATCTCTGACAACACTACACTGTTATCAAATTTTACTGAAATTAGTGGGATGAAAAATTGCAGGAAGATGACAGGTATACAAATGGGCAAACAGGCTGATAAACTGATGACATGATCTTTTCTTTAGGGAACCAGTTTAATAAGTGTCAATATGACCTGAGGACATTTGATTTCTATATCCCTCAACCTAGCCTTTCATTCCATATCCTTTTGCCTGCCAAAAAAATCAGGATAATGGAAGAAATACCTTAACATTCTCCTCTGTTATGTGCTTCTCAGCTTTGTCCACAGCATTCTGGCGGATTCGGTGAAGAAATGCCTGCAGGGAAAAAAAAAGATTATGTTCAAATTGCTTGATACAGTTTGATTTCCCTCCTTTATACCCTCTGGCTTCCCATCAACACCCAGTCACAGTGTGGCTGATTACCTTTAAGACCAAAAGAATGTAAACATGCACCAAATCACCACGGTGGCTCCGAGTCTCCCGAGTCTCCCGGCTGCACTCACTTTGTAACACAAAGGACATTGTTAGGTTTTGCCTGGCGATAAATGTCTTCCCTTAGAAGCTCTGCTGAACTTTCTTAGACTTAATTATCTGTTACTACCAGTAGACCACAGAGAGGATCTGTTTGTTTATTCCCTTGAAGGTTTCCCCTCTCTCTAAGAGGCAGCTGTTAGGACTTGGGGAAGCAGAGTGCCTGACGCACATCAAGATGTATGTCAGCAAAAAAAAGACTGCAAAGAGCAACAAAAGGACATTCATGCTGCTGGAGCCGAGGCACGTCAGAGCTATGGGCTAGGGTTATGGACAAGTTCAACAGACTCAGTGCTTGGGGGAGAGAAATGGAAATCTCTAGGCAGCGCCTGGGACACACCATCCTGTTCGCTGTGTTTCATTTGTCTACAAACTCAGGCAAAACAACGCTGGGACCTTTCACCTAGGCTGGGTTTCGCCTTCCCTTAGAACTGGAGAAGTTTGGCTTTAAATGACAAATCAGTGAAAAGCTCCAGGCCACACACAAATAGACAGTGACTCGAATACCAGCCTTTAAAGCCTGATTCCGGCTCCTGGAAGTGGGGAACTGCCTGCATTTGCACCAAGCAGAGCCACAACGCAGAGATCGGCGCGAAGGATTTAGCAAAGCCCACTATGGGATTGCTACCTCCACTCTCCCTGCAGTAGCCCCACTGGCTAAAAGGCTCTTCTGAAGCGAGGCCCTCCCCAGGCATCAGCAAAGAGAGACACAGGTACCCGCAGGGGAGGCTGAAGGGAGGCCGGTGAGGACAGAGCTGGCCGCGATACGCTGCATGACCCATGCAGGCAGGGGAGAGGGTTTTCCTCTCTGTCCGTGTTAGCGGTTTCTAACTTGCCTCCCACACAAAGGGTCGAGCCCCAGAGAGTACTGTGAACAAGGAAGAAAGGAACTTTTCTTATCCACCTGAGACAGAGAGGGGAAGCGGGTTATTTCTTTGTATTTATGGTACAAAGCAGCTTTGTTACAGCCTGATAATGAAAGGCTTTTAGAAGCTGAAGCATTCTGCAGCCATGTCCAGCTGACACGATGCACACAGCTTCCCCCCTCGCCCCCCGCTCTGTTGGGACCGGCGGCAGCTTGCAGTACGGGGGGAAGCAAGGCCACTGAGCCAAACCGGGGGCTTCCGGCAGGCCTCTGCCTCCAGCGCGTCGTCGGAGGTCACTGAACGGGTCCCTCTCGCCGACCTGCAGCACGGAGAGGGGCATCGCCCCCCGCGGGCCCAGCCATGGCTCGCCGGCACTCGGCAGCCACGCGGACGTTAAAGGCCAGGCACCACTAACGAGCTGACTTACTGAGACCACAGACCCTGCATCCGTTCTGGGTCCTGGATGCTCAACCTGCGTTTTGTGAACAAATTTCAAGGACTATAACCACGTCGCTGCGCTTGTACTGCTGAACAGGAAGGGGATCCTGGCTAGACTCCAGCTAGATACGGAGAACTTGGAGCAGGTTGTGCGCACTGAGAAGTCTGAAAAATCCTGAAGAGAAGTCTGACAAATCTGAAAAGCCCTCCTTTACAGGACTACTCCTTTAAAAGAGCAGGACGGGTTTGCCAGTGGCAGAAGAGCCATTTTTTAAAGCAGCAGCCAGTCTACCTTGCCAGTAATCTGGCCAAGAACTGCTGCAATGTTAATGTACTGCCCAGCACCTTGGCAACAGTCAGGGAACAGTCTGAGATGAAGCGTTCAGCATGATTTGATTAATGGCAGCAGGACTGACAGGAATAGTTGTTGCCCTCCCACTTGAGCACTGGGTGTGATATCTGAGCATTAATAATCAGGCACCTGATTTATACGAAGTAGCACACCAAAAGTCACTTGTTCTAAGCAGATAAGCCAAGCAGAGACTTTTCCTTGCTTTAATCACATCTCTGTTTGGAGACAACAAATCCAATCGGAATGATTAATTAATCCACACAATTAGCAGCTCCACTGGTGACTAATATTTACCTGCATATTAGTCCCAGTATGTTGGGTCTAATAATAGAAAACTGGTAAACAGAAATGCAAATCACATTAGCTGTTACAGGCTAGTCAATAAAAAAGCAGAGTCTGTGCTAATTTAAAAACCAGCTTTTCTGTGATGCTTGTCTGAGAAGATCATTTAATGTGTGCCTGAAAAAGGGAGAGAAGGAGAGAGAAAAATCAAATAGAGAAACAGAGAGAGGCAGAGAAACAAGGAGAGAATAAAAGGGATGAAAGACCTAAGTGGAAACAAGAGAGTCAACTTTGTAAATAGTTTGCAAGTCTCTCACATCCTCTGATTTGTCCTGAGGTACACGAACAACAATCTCTCCAGTAATAGTAAAACAAGACAGTGACGAGAGATTTTCGTCCTAGAAATTTAGCAGTCAACTTTCCAAAAAATCTAAACTTACTGGATGCAGAACTGTTTGTTATGAGTTTTCAATACCTTCTCCTCTGCAAACAGAATCTTTGGCAACACAGTCATTCAAATCAGAAAGCATGATACAAGTTATTAAACAGCAGCTCAGAGAGCTAATGTTGCATGCCTTGTTCACATGACAACACCACTTTCCTTCCAACCTTCTCCTAGCTTGGAAAGAGCAGCCCTTTTCCCAGAGATATGGTTCACAGATTTAGGTCAGCATTTCCCAAACTTCTCAAGCACAAATTTTTGTGTTACCAGTTTTATCAGGCTCCAGGCTTATCTGTACCAATATCATCTCTCTACTCACCTGATGACACAGATTTAAATACCCATAACACGAGCAGCATGTCGCCCTCCTTGGGAAGCATAGCTGCAGAAGCAGATCAACTGATTTATCTGGAAAAATCAGATGAGTATTTGGGCCTTGGAATGAGAAAGACTATGAAAGTAGAGAGAAAGAAGCATTTTAGAAAATGTCATGTCCATATTTCATTTATATTCTAGAGTGCCTTCTTATTAAAGAAGATGCATTTGAAGGGGTGGGGGCTCTTCTGGCTATCTAAAAGTTTCAGTGATGAACGCTGTTGTCTGCTCTCTCCGCCTGCTCCATCCTCGTAACTCTATGTATGAATTCAAGTGGGTCCGATCCCTGCCACTTTCCATGAGTAACTTCCAGGACCATCTTTATCAATATAACTCTCTTCATCTACAACACCTCTGATCTCTGCAAAACCCAACTCGCGATCCTCAAGGGCAAGATGGGGAAGCGCAGAGGTCAGCTTTCTTGGCAGCTGCTGCAGGCCTGTGAAAATCATTTCTAGGATACAGCAGGATGATCGTGAGCATTTATCCTCTGCAATCAAAAGTACAACTCTCTTGTGTGACATGCTGCAAGTTTCCCACACTTTCAAACTATCAGAGATTCAAGGAAGGGCAGCAGCTTATGATATAGAATATACTATAGCAGCAATCACACATTAGATGGGAAAGTCATTCTGTTAAAGAGCTAGGAGAGAGATGAACAGGCAGCAAAAGAAGATTCTGCTCCCTCATATCTTCTTGTTGGACATTTGTCAGGACTGCTGCAAGGTCAAAAAATTCACAAAAACCTGACAGATGAAAAAGATAGCAGATAAAAATCTGCCACCTTCTCTTCTTATCCCATCTTGCCATTGCTCTCTTGCCATTCTTCGTGTTTTCCTGTGCTCACGCTGGGCCACACCAGGTCTCTGAGCAACCCAAGCTGAAGAGGGGACTACTGTCAGAAAAGGGAGAATGACTGGCAGACCTCACGGGTCCCGAGCAAAGACGGGTCACGGCACTGAGACAACACAACGTACGGAAAGAAATGGAAAACCAGATTGATAATTTTCCTTCTCCCAGCAAAGGCCTGTAAAGGTCTCATCTTCCACACGTGCATGCTAATCATTAGGAAAACAGCCTGCAGAGGATTTTTGTTTAAAATTCTGCTGCTGCATCAACATAATATTTATTTGTGCACTGTGACTTCTTACCCTAGAGGTCTGCCACTTCCAAACTCAGCAGGCTATGTCTGATGCTCCTCATGTCATGCATAAACACAGTTTATGGTTTATCTTATGGTACAAATGCCTTGCAGGATTCAAGCAAATCTATAACAAATGCAAGTGAATGGATTGAAATGCTTCCTTTCTGCACCATGTCATACTGGGTAAGTGTATATATACATATATAATGCCTGGAAAAACAGCCATTTCCCTCCAGCAAAGACCAAGACAAACACAGACAAATCTAGAATGAAGTTCAGGTACAAAAGTTCATATTACCACTAAGTATTTTTAATGGCTTTTTTTTATGCATTTTTTTTAATGTTCTTCAGTCTACCATGTTTACAATCCAGTGTCACAACGAAACCTTGTTGCTTTGAATTATGGACCTCTGAAGCACAACTGCCTGAAACATTTGGTTTAAGGAGAGAATCTACTAGTCAGAGTTGTTCTCACATGCAACAGACTGAATCAACTGGGATTTCTCTCAATTGCATTTCAAATGGCCCTTGCTGAACTTTGACTTGTAGCTTTAAATTTGTTAGGAAAATTAGTGTTTTTACCACCTTCTCTCTAGCATAAGTTAAGTAACATATGGCAAATACTGAGATGGGGCAGTGATAGCTTTAACAACTGTGGAGGAAAATGTACCTTAGCATTTAGTTATGAGTTTTCTAACACCTGGGAAATATTTGTTTTTCTCCATGGTGAGAATGTAACTTAAGATCTAGAAACCCTTCCCATTCCTTATGGGTCCCCCTGTGAAGAATGTCTACTTTTTTCTTAGTGGCATCTGTAAAAGGCACCCTAGGGAGTAAACGTGGATCTTTCAAAAGAGATGAGAAAGACAGTCACAGCCTTCCCCTTTCACCGTCATGGAAGCTGCTAGTACAAAGTGGTAATTACAAGAGCTGCGTTATTTCTTAGTGTGTTAAATGTCTGGGGGAAGAGAAACTGTGTACCAAATGGCCTCTGATTTCCAATATCACTGTTTTACAGGCATATGGAAAAAAATAAAGCAAGAAGCATCTTCTTACAGCTTTAAATACTAGATCCAGAAAACTCAAATCAGATCCTAACATTTCCAGATCATCCTTCTGATCCTACTTCAAAGAATATCTCAACTTTCTCATGTCTATGTCCCCAGTATAATAACTAGAGTCCAGTGGTTAATGGTACCTTCTTTATATGATATGCTCAAGTCATTAAGATTCAGCTAAATGATGAAGATGGAGGAAGGGTCTAGTAATAAGACAACATAATAATGAATTATGTGCACTGTTAGATAACCAGTGGAGGAATTTCTGCAGAAATAAGACCAGATCTCTTTCAACAACAGACACATATCAAATAGGTCAGCGCCTACTACAAATCAATGTATCTACAAAGGCAGGCAACTTCATATGCCATTTCATCAGAGGAAGGAAAGCTCTCTCTCTCTCACCACAAACCACGAAGAAAGCTTGTTAAAACTGCATCTGCAGTTAGAACTACTTTTGAAGCATAATACCACCAGCAATACTTCCAGACAAGTAATTCTTATAACCATGTTCAGGGCTAAGTTAACATCTAGCAAACTAGCTCTCTTTGCATTGAAAAGAATCATAAAATATATAAGCAGACAGCACAAAACTTCATGAGTAAACTATCTTATCATACTGAAACACATATAATTTACCAAACCTAAGATTAGCGCGAATGAGAAGAAGAATGAATGAACACTTGCAAATACAGGGCAGAGTAACTGTAAATAAAATGACGGAGCAGAGGCTCAGACAAAGAGACATGCTAACATCCCTTCTCAAAATACAAATCTGCCTAAGGCAGATACTTCCTCAAATGTTCAGAAATAGCAAGAGATTTCTGATTAAACAGCAAGGCAGGCAAACTGAGCACAACCCAAAGGGAAACGAAAGGGAGAACAGAAACGGACACCATTACTGTATCCAAAGAAGTGATATCTGCAAGCACAATCCTGCGAAAATTGTTTTCTGAACAGGTGACTGAAATTTCATATGGGCCTTGAGAGAGACATGAATTTTGTTAACCTTGTCAGTAATTAGCACTGAATCAAAATAAGTCAGAGACCTGGACGAGCCTAGTATTTTCACTACTGAAATGAGCAGATTGCTTTACGCTTGTGCAAGCAACTGTTCCGGGCTCTTTGCAAGTGCAGACACATGGCAGTTCTGATTCCAGAAGCAAAAGAGAATGTGCTCGGGGTAAAAAAATGAAGAGGTTTGGTGACCAATGCATTTCCTCCTTTGACTTCATCACTAGCATCTTCACCATGCAGCTACAGCAAAATAGTTATGTCTTAGTCCAGCTCTGACAGTCCAGGGCCTGTCATAAGGATATGAACAAGAATCTCAAAGGATAATTTCACTTTCTTTTTCTCATCGCTCAAATGAATGCTGCCATTAAATGTGGATATCAGATATACTTTTGGCTCTGTTGCAGGGTCAGTTTTATACCAAAAAACTCAATTGTCTTCAACAAAGCTGCTGTAAAGTCCTGTGGGAACATGGCTCTACTGAAATATTTGGATGGTTTGAAACGAACATTTGCTGAAGTTTGAGTTTTAGGAGCAGGTGTATCCTTGTTCGCGCTACTCAATTGTTAGCTGTGGACTTCACCAGCAGGATCATGTTCTTTTGCTTTCTATCAGATAAGCAATTTATAACCTAAAGCTCTAGACAAATGACAGGAAACATGAATATCCTGCATCCTACATACTGCAGTTCTCACCTGCACTGAGGTCTGGAAGACAATACAGTAATCTCAAAATAACGCCACAATGACTCCCCCAGCCTATTCACACCAGAAAGTCCCGTTGCAAATTTTTTCTTTATTCATAACAACTAAGTGTGAATTTCTGTGGAAAAAAAAAAACAAAAAACAAAACAAAAAAAAAAAAAAACAGGTCTTTTGGTATTTCCTTTTAATCATACTGTAACTACCTGAATGCATTTCCTTGAATGCTTCGGGTTACTAATCAATTGGGAACCAAGTCCTTTCAGTCTCAATAGGACCTACTTCAACCCTGTTGTTCCAAGAGTGTCCTGCAGTACTGCACACTAGGAACCTAAAGCTACTGAGGTCCGTTTGTCCTAGAGGAAGCTGAATGCGAGGGGTGCATGGAGTCATTCTTGTGTAAATTCAGACAATTAGTTCAAAAACTAGCATACATGTGAAGAATACTGTGTGGTTCAGATTTTCACTGGTATAATTTGAATTAGATTTGTGTAAATCAGAAGTAACTTCTTTCATGTTACTAATATTACATATGCAAAATGATGCAAGATTGAAGTGACTCCGCTACCTACAAAAATATATTACTGTGTGTCATACTATAACCTGGCAATCCAGTATTTACTCATTGCTCAATTACTGGCTACTATATTAAGATTTCTATAAAAACATGTTCTAAATCATCATTTTCTGGTGAAGAAAGAAAATACCTTAGGTATCAGATGAGTGCATTATAGTGAAATTCCTGCACAGAGTATTTCACATATGAAGAACATTTTTGTTTAGATCCTTCTGAAACAATAAAAAACCACAGCTGGGAGGAAGAGCAACTCTGCAAAAAGGAGCTCAGATCTACAGCCAAATTAATTCATCAGCAAACAGCTGAACAGGGACTTGCCTGGTAGGCAGAGGTGTTTATTAAGAGGAAATAGCATTAGAAATATCTTTTATTGCCCTAATTTCAGGCTTCCTGTCTATCAGATTGGCTTTAAAGCCTCAAAGCTTATTGGCACATATTTATTTTTTGATCTGTCCCCTGAAGAGGAACTAAACTATTAACTAACCAAAATAAGAAAACAGAATGGAAGTCATGTATATGATGGAATATCAAACATATTCTCTGCAATGGTTCAGGCAGGCAGAGCTGTGGGCTTGCACCCCTGCCTATTGCAGAGCAGAATGTCAAGTTAACTCCACCGTGCAGTTTTCAAAATGACACTTCTTTTCCAAAGGTTACAACCCTTGCATAATCTTCGGCTGTATTAGACATGAAATGAGGTGAAATAATCATAATGATCACCTGTCCTCTGTGATAGGCATTTCACTACTTCACATAAGAGAGCACGGATGTTATAGCAGGAATCATCTTCTCTTACAAAAGACTGCACAAATATTTTCAAAAAGGTAGATTACAGGTGCAACTGCAAAGATCACCAGAAAACAAATGCAGCTTCAGTTACAAAAATCCATATGTAACACAGGGGAGAGATCTTCTTATCTGAAGCATACTGTTGAGATATCTTTTAAAACTATAGATACATAAGCAATAAATTTACCTATACATACCACAAAACCTCCACTAATATTGACAACTTAATAAACATGAATTAAGCACAGATTCTGGCAATTTGAAACCTCTTCCCCCTCACTTCTTAGTCTGACATATGATAAATCCTGATAAATACCAAATGAAATATGAAGAAGCATTCAGAAACTCAGCTGTTTAAAATCATGGAAGCGTAGGAATAAAGTGCTCGAATAAACAAACTGGACTATTTCTTTATATATGAGATCAGAGAAATGGCCACTATTTATGTAAACTATATGCCTGAGATATTCCCCAAAATCAAACTGATTTATCCTTAACAAGTTTTGTACTTTAAGGCCCACACAGTTACTACCATGAGTGGCTGAGGTATCTTAAACCTGTCTTGCCATTGAGCGTTACATTGTGTATAACAAAGTTAGTGAACAACAGTTGCAGAACACTAGTATTGCACAGCACTGGGATTTTCAGGGCTGCTACGGAGTCACACCTTCCGGTTGCTTTTTACTTATCTTTGACTCTCCCGACCAGGGTCCACCACAGGATGGTTTGTGTCAACAAGCCCCTGTGTCATCTAATTGCACCCATCTAAAAGTTAAAGCCCAGCCTGAGTCAGTGATGCAGGCTCCCTCTGCAACTGGCAGCAATGGACAGGCAACTTCACAGGATGAATCATTGCACTCTAGAAAGATGTCTAAGGAAGGGAGGCTGAATTACCCTCTGGAAATGCCCGTCTCTTTCCGTCAAGAGATATCCTGGATGACAAGTTTAGATTAGACACCTGACTTTCAGATGGACCAAGTTACAGGAAACGACTTCCACCACTGCACTCTATTGCTGACTACCTTCCCTGCCAGCACCAATCTCCCAGCGTCCGCAAATACAAAATTGCAAGGCAAAGTGTGCAACTGAATCATTTCTAGAAGTGAACCAGTGTCTCTCAGCATGAATACGTAGGCACATGGAGGCACTGCAAGTTGATACCTGCAAAATTAATGTGCCCAGAAATTCTCAGCATGATAGTATTCTGGGATTCATCACAAATGAACAGATCTACTAGCACTTCCCCGAGAAAATAATTTACAAAAGGAAGCTCCAAAAGGATCCCAGACTGCATCTCTATTTCCAGCATACTGACGTTTACACTAGAATTCTGCAACAACAAAAGAGGTCAGATCAAATTCATTCATGCATTGAAGATGAAGGAAGGTGAAACCAAAGGGAAGTGAGAGTGAAATATGTTGCCCTGTTTCTCACTCCAAAGAGAGATCCCTTTCTTAAGGAGGGTTTGTTTTCATTTGAATTACAAAAACCTTTTTGTGAAGTGAAAGAGAGGCTGGTGCTGCAAAGGGGCCCAGTGTCTCTTTTGTACCATTGGACTGACCTCTGCTACCCCCTCCTCCCTTCTGGTCACTAATATTTGCATCCTCAGGCAAATGGGAGCCTGAAGCTCTCAATTCTTTTCAGGGTCCAACAAAAGCTACCTTTTTCGTTTTTCAAATCCCTCAGAACTCATTTCCTCGCATCTCCTGTATCTTGTCTCTCTTTACCCTTCATACTCTCCCTCTCCTCCAATGCTACCTCTAAACTGCTTCAAATAATCTCACTACTATAGGTATATTGTTTAAAAAACAACAACAACAACAACAAAACTTCTTTGCAGCAGTCCCACAACCTGAGCAAGCTCTTCTGTGAATATCTATTCCTGTACTACTCTGGCCTGTTCTTAAAATCATCAAAAAACAAACTTGTTTGGATTTTCAAAGGAATCTTAAGAAAAACATGTGCCTAACTCACTTAAGCCCTTGGAAAATTCTCCCTTTACTTGGTCTCTTCATGCCTGCCTTCCTGTTCTACAATCACAAGATGACTTTCTTCTTACCGCATCATGGAACTCTGCAAAATGATCTTCTGTTTGAATACTGTGTTTTATTTTGTTCCTCTTATGCAGAGGACCAAGTCCTGACAGGCGTAGTGTGTGCTCAGCCTTTTGTGCTCATTTTAACAGACATTTGCTGTAGGAGTAAGGGCCCAGTAAACACTAGATAAAGCCTAAGGATTTGACCGATATTATTTACTATTCACCATAACTGAAATAAGCCTGCAGACTGCAGCCAGTTCTAGACCACTGATGTCTCCAGCTACAAAAATCCTACCAGCATCAAGAAATATTTAATCATGTTTCAGGCTCTACACAGCTACTGTATTTTCAAAAGGAAGATAAAAGCATCAGAGTGACCAGGAACATCAAATGGTCCCAAAGACACTAAAGTCCAGATGTTAAATGGAATTTCTATCAAAACTTCAAATTTCTTCTGTTAATGTTTCAAGCTTCTGCCACAAGATAAAGAGCTGAGAGATCAGAAGGATTATTCTCTCTTTCATGCTTTTTTTAGTGAGTGGTTCTTACCTCAGTAGGTAAAGGTCACGGAGAATAGATAAAAAGCTAATAAAAACGTTGAGTTTTTTTCTACTTTATACTCAATTTCTTTATGTGTGTCAGAAGTTGATCATTTCAGAATCAAATCAAAGTTAGTAATTTTCCTTCAAGTGGAAGGACAAGCAAACAGAATTGCCAGAATCTGCAGAGGTGCGAACCCGTGAAACCTCACTGACCCGCATGTGAGCAGACTAATCTGACAGCCTGGCCCTCAGTCTGCCAACTCAGTCTACGTGACAATATTGAATAATATAAATTTTCAAGCTTAGATTGAATCTCTGAGCTAAGTGAAACAGAGCAGTTCAGCTTACTGCCATCAGGTTCACTGACAATTGCTCTAAATTACGTTGCAATCTACTCTGGGCCCAAGTATCACGATCTCAGGTGACCCACAAACTTGATCTACATTTCAAACATGTAACAAAATCCCAGGTTTCTATTTCACTAGGAACATTTTGTCGTGTCCAGCTGATATGTACTTAAAAGAGTCTCAGAAGTCAGTTTAGCATCAGACATTGGATCTAAATATTGAAATTGCTTCTATGAGCCCCTGTTATTTTCTTAAGGAGATGTCTGTCCTGCATATGTAAGTGGCTAATAAGCTGAAATGACAGTTTCCCCCGCACTGTGATTTACTGACCCAAAAGGCTGGGTTTGTATCAGCTTTTGTGGTCAAACTCCTCAATGCATATACAATGCATAGATAATGGTGCTTCTCCTTCAGGTGTGCACACATTGCAGTTTTCTCAGCGGTACCGTTCCATCATAGTACCGGAAAATTAGTTTCAGTTTTCTAACATGATTCTTAAGTTTAAAACGACCCAAGTTGACTATAAGTTGACTGAACAGAATTGTACCTTCTTGGTTGCTAAAATTCAGAGCTACAAAAGAATCAGACAAGATCTCAAAATAAGACATTTCACCATAGAGAAGTTCTTAGAAGTATTTCACTAGGACCTATTTATACACTCGAAGTTTCCTTTTAATTAGTCTTTAGCTGATTAAAACTAAAGACTAATTTATTCAGCTGATTAATTTATTTAACTGATGTAAAATGTGAAGCACTGGTATCTATAGGTGCCTTATTCACACAATGAGAACCGGAATTGAAATTGCTGCAAATCCTGCTGAAACTGTCCTGATATCCAGTGCGTGCTCTGGCCCCCAGATTTCAGGCAGCAAGTAACAACCACCGCATCTAACAGCCTCCACGCAGATATGCTAGACCAGTGCAGGAATGGGTCAAGGGACTTTAAATTTAAGATTTCTAGTTTAGAAGTATCTGCCTGCACAGCAACTGCAGGCCCTGCTCTGGGCTCCCCTCAGCTCCTTACAAGCCGCAGCGGGTCTGTGCTGGTCCCCGGGCAAAGGCTGCAAACTCCCACAGCACTTTTGCTCCTTCAGAACTAGCAACCGGCGCTCAGGTGCTGAAGACAACCGTCAGCATACCTGGCCTTTGGCGCCTGAAAGTCCCGGCTGGCAAAATCTGCTGAGGGGCCTGCGGAGCGGCGGGGGGAGCACGGCCTCCGCGCGGGTGGCACCAGCTCCACGGAGGCCCCGCGGCGCGGGGATTCTCACCGCCGGAGCCCCCGGACGGCGGCCGTTTCCCTACGGCCTGTGAAAGGTTTCTAAGAACTCCAGAGCATGGGAAAAATATGTGACTGGGTAAAAAGGCTGAAGGAGGAGCAGAATCGCAGACGGCATTTAGGCATTCGAGGGGAAGGGAAGGGAGATAGAGGGAACTGGGCCTGTCCCAAGCCTCTTCTGGTACAAGCCGGATGGGCTGTTGTTCAGGGAATCCAGGAGAAAACCATGCGGACAACACGCAGCTCTGCCTCTCTCACCGGCGTGCCGCGGATCACGTGCTTCACGCAGCCTGGGCCACTGGCAAGGCGTGAACTGCACACGAAGCGCTCCCTGCTATGAATTCTCCCACCTCATAAAACGAGGAGTTCGGGCATGTCTAGTTGTGGGCTACAGGATTAACCTTCTGTAGGTAGATGGAAACAAAAATGAACATCGAGAAAGACACTGATCTGAATTTTCACCTCCTGCAAGCAAAGGCCACGAGACAGGGTGATGCAGCACCCCCGAAATCAGTGAAAGCAAAGGGAGGCTGCCAATTTACTGCCTTTAAACACACTGCTGGTTATGCCACACTATACGTCATTTGGAAAGATAAAACATCTATTTACAGGGCTACCTTCTTCTGTATTTTTACTACACAGTAAACATTTCTCTGCATTCTAATTTCATAATTCACTAAAGAATAAAACTGTAAATAAGAGTGAAAGAGTTAACTATATTTTTGAGGAGCGATTCTGGCCAAGTCAGAGGGTAGACAGAGAATTTATGTTCAGTGAGATGTTTATAGGATTTTGGGCTTTTATTTATTTATTTATTTATTTAGTATTTACTTTGCAAACTGCTAGTCACTGTGGCATGCTTCCCATCCCAGTACACAGTTGCTCTTACCACCATAAGAAGAGGAGCAGAGAACATCACAGCTTATTCAAGGCAACACATAGTGTCAGTGTGCAGAGCAGACTTGTGATTCCCTGTCTGGTCTGATCACCAACCTCTCCCCAAGCAAGTACAGCAAAAGAACTTGCAATAATGAGCTAGCACTTGATGAGCCTGTTCTCTCCAAGCAGTCAGGCTTTTTCACCCAACTTTGGATTCCATAAAGCCAGGGAGTTTTGGTATTTGCTTCTGCTGTGCCACGACTTCAGCTCAGGAGAGGTATTTCCATTTCAGGGCAACACAGACAGGAAATACTTCAAAATTTGACTAAATCTAACTGGGCAAAAAAAGCTGTTCATTTAAAGCTTCTTTTGCAAGAAACCTGACACATTTATACTTCCTACCACAGAAAAGAAAGGAACGCAACCTCCGAGCTGCTGCTTTGCATGCAGCAGCATCCAGCCCTCGCACACAACCTTCGCTTATGCTTGCACATAGAGAAAGTCCGGCTGCACACGCAGCTGCACCTTGCAAAATCTGCCCTGTTACATCCGCAGTTATTTACACACACACACACACCAAAAAAAGAAAGGGGGGGGAGAGAAAAAAAAGAAAGTGTGTTCTTTCACATTTTGGTTTAAAAGAGGAATTAGAAAAACTAACCTCACCAGCACATTTTTCATCACTAGCCCTGAGCAGGAACAAACAGTTCAGCTCATGAAAAGTTGCTTGCTGAAAGTACAGTAGCTGATCTGAGCTGGCTTTCCAAACTGAGCCCAATCCAGCAATGTCTGCACCACTTTAAAGTGTGCACCATCTGAGCGCAGCTGTTCACGGTGATGGATACTGTTTTCCATCCATCTTTCCTACACTGGAATAAAGTAGTCAGCAAAGACTGAACTGGACAAACAAGCAGGAGAAAATCCTCAGTTAGTTATGAAATATGATGCCAAATTTTTAACCAAACCAAAAATCTCCCTGGAGGCAGACAGTGTAGTTTATGGACTTGGAGGTTTTCTTTCTCTCTCTCAAACACGGCTGCACCCCTACACGCTCTACAGAAGCAGCAGCCCACCAGCACAAGGCAGTCTAGAAGTAATCTCTGTCCACAAAACACTTCAGACACATCCTAAGAAGGCTTAATCACATCAGAATTCCTGCCCACTTTCACCAACTCTGGGCTATTCAAAAAGCACCAACTTTTAAGTGTCTAAATTCTGCACTGTATCCACTCAACAGGAACCTGCCCCATTCCTTCCCAGACAAGTGGAAAATTATGACATTTTGCCAGGTCAAAGAGCTAGACAAGAGCACAGTCTAAAAATATCCTGTCCTACTGCCCCAAGCCAGCCAAAGAGCTGGTTTTCATAGTTCCCCTAAATGTACATTTTTTTTTTCTGTGACAGATTAAAGACAAGCTCCCTCTCATTGTGGCATTTCTTCTCTGCACACATGTTCTTGCAGAACACAATCATATCACACAGTCTCAAACCCCAGCTTCCTCTGAATCAGAGCAAAGAATTAGACCATTATATTTTAAACATAAAGGGGAAGTTGAGAGAGAGAGCAACTTGCTAGCATACCCTGAGCTAAATGGTTCCAGCAAGCAGAGTGCCCTCCCTGGCATTCCCATGGCCTCTGACTTATTTTGAATGTTCACAAGGACGTACCAGTAGCCCTCTGGTATTCAGGAGGGTGTACAGTGCTCCAGACTATGTATAGGCCATATTAGAAGGTCACCTTCACCAGAAGCTATCTTGGACTGACAGGTCAAATGTTTTGTGCTGTTAGGCATGGTTTATTGCAAATGCACCAGCTGTGGCGATTCTAATTTATGTATGTTCCAGAGCAGAGCTGAAATTGCAGTTTTGGTATCCTTTTGCTTTCTGGTGCAAGTAGATGAAAAAATTTAAAGGAGTTAGTAACATTTTAATTTTTCTAAAAGTAGCTTTGTGATCAGAACAGTTTGTTTAAAGTATTTTGATGTTTTTAAATAAAAACAGCTAAAGTTTGAGCTCCCTTCGTCTCAAGACAACTGCTCTACACTGTTGTGAGACGCAAAGCAGGCCCTGCTTATTCTACAGAAGATCTCCCCTCCCACACCCTTCTGAATGCAATCCAGCTCATGTTTCTGCAGCCTGCACTTTTTTGAGTAATGCTGCAGGTTGCTTCCTTGTGTGAAACTGCATTGCAGGAAGTATGATGAGCAGCTGCTTAGGGCCCTATTACCAGGGCAGTCCTCTGAACACTGGAATAGCTGTTTTCAAGGTAAGCTACTTAGCATCTGCACATTTGGAGTTAGGGTTATTTGTGCCTTTGGTCCCCCATTCAGGCTTAAGAATGGCGTTGGCACCAAGGACGTTGACCACACTGCCTTCGTGCCAGCGCACCAGTGGTGCATTTGCAGTCCGTTCATTCAGGCCTCCATCTTCTCCCATTTTTTCCCCTCAGCTTCCTTTTCATTAGGGGCTGTATTGTAGCACCTCCTGCCTCGCTAAGAAATTCATACAAGGAGATCCCTTTGGAGCTCACACTCCTGACATTCAGCCCATCTGTCAGGGCAGGGAATCTCCATCCAAGTCTATCAGCATCTTCAGACACCTCAGACACTGTGGCACTACATTCCCCACTAAACCATTTCTACCAGTTCAAAGAACAAACCCCTAAACATGCTGTCAAAGCCCAGGTCCCCCCACTGCCCTGTGTTGGGCCAAAGCAAATAACTTATTTAACACTTCATCTATGGAGTTTACACACTGGATTGAATTTAGCCTTTGCAAGAGCCCTAACTGCATCTGTGAACCCAGCTGATTGCCAGTTACTGAGCACTCACACATAGCAGGGTTTTTATTTGTAATAAAATATTTAGAATGGAAAAATACGCCAGAATTTAATAAAAGCAACAGTCTCAGGTTGCCAATGACTCGTGGTGCATCCATTCAGATGCTCGGAATTCCCTACATAAATAAAGCTAGACTTTTAAGTTCCGCCAATTAAATAAATGCCTGTTTTAACTCAGTTTTGTATTAAAACGGTAACCAATTTTACTTATACAAAATAAAGTGTGAGTGAGGTCCTGGATTGCAAGAAATAGGCTCCATTTGTGGATGTTTTTTCCACACAGTTACTCTGTCTAAATAGCTGACTGTTCACAGAAAAAAACATCCAATTTTCATACCTAAGCACAACAACAGCCTAAGCCAACTTAAAGCTAAACACAATTTCGTATGCACATTTTGCCTATCTGGCTTTTTAAAGGACTGGTATTCCCTACAGAAAATACAATGGGGATGATACCAAAATAGGGCTTTTAGGGGATAAGCATTTTATAAAAATTACTCTGAGAGTTCAGAGTTGAATGAAAGACAGTATCTTTTCTAGATGGTTTGCTTCAGCCTCCCTGTATAAGAAAAGAACTCTAGATGCTCCATCAACTATCACCTCAACACAGTATCTTTTATTAAAAATTTTTTCCTTTGAGCCATGTACCAAGGTAAGAAAGTACGTTTAAATTCACCACAGATGGTGGATAAGCAGAGGGGAAGTAAAAGTGGGACTGCAACTCTTTCTTCTCTGCTAACAGCCCAAGCTGAGTTCCCTGCTCTCTTTGCTCAGGGGAATCGTTCTTCCCAGACCTGGAAAGAGCCCATCTTCCTGTTTCAATCTGTTTTGATCACTGCTGCCATTAAACACTGTCCTCCAGCTTACTATTAAATACAGCTTACTATGACTGGCCTAGCTATTAAAGAAGAAATACCAGATAGAAACGGGAGCGTGGTTCCACAAGCAGTTATAACTGAACTCTCCCTCTGCACATTCCTGCCCTCTGCCACGCGCCAACACTGCTGCTCATGCAAATGGGCAATTGCAGCCTCACTGCAGACAGCCAAGTGAGGACAGGGCTACAATACTTACTCTTGACTGGATTTTATACATACACCCTTAAAAGCTCAGGATAGCCCAGTGCAGCTGGACGGTTGACCATGCCAGTACCAAACATACAGGAGAATTTGCTACACTAATCTACTATTGTGTACACTTGCTTTTAGTCTGCCAAGTAAACAACAGAGGCTTACGGATTTCACTGTAACATCCTGTGGCTATCACCCCTGTGGGTGTGTGCATGAGAAGTGTTAACGAAGTGGCAAGTAAGTGTAAGAAAGAAGTATCGCTTGATATTCAGTAAGGGGGAGGAGACAGTGCTTTTCTTGAAAATATTCAAAAGCAAAAAACACGTCTGTTCAGAGTTCAGTGTGAAGCCTTCTCCAACCACTGAAGCATAGAGAGTTTTGTTCAGTCCAACTCTATGGTTTAGTCCTGTTAAAACAGCAGCCAGTTTGCTCTTAAAATAAAATGAGTAAAGGGTAGTTTGGCAGTGAAGAAGCTACAAACTCTGGTATCTTCCCCTCAGCAGTCTAAGGACCTTCCCTTTACCTAATAAGACTTCCCCAAGTTATTTCATGCAGTGCCCTTTGTTCATTTTCACTGATTTTTATCCTAGAGTACAAAGGGCTTCTGGAACATGGAAGGTATCTCACTCCATTCCTGTGTAAGCTGGAGCACAAAGCAGTGGGCAAAGAGTCAATAACTCTCGATGGATGTTTTCCTCCTTTCCACATTTAAGCACAGGAAAGGCTTAGATATAAGTTAGGTCTCACCTATGCTGAGGAATTGATTTTGGTTATGACCATCAGCAGCCAGACCCAAGTCCCTAACATACACATGACAAACAGCTGCAATTTCAGTTGGCACCGGAGCAGTTTGCTCTGGTTTTGTTAAGGAAGCCGGTGCAGCTGGAAACGCTTGGTGCTCTATGAAATGGCTGCACAGGTGCAGCTTTATCTGAACCTCAGCATCGCTCAGCAATGGCTTTGAGCAGGGCAAAATCATGGCTTCAGTATGGCCAAAAGCCTGACTTCTGCAATGTCCAGGGAGGGGAGCTCAGCCAAAGGAAAAGTATTCCCTGCCAGTGTCCCAGACAGGAAGCTGAAGAATGGAAGCAAACTTTAAAACACGTGAAGAACCTTCAAGACACTTAACTGAACCTTGAAAAAAAAAAAAAGAAAAAAAAAAAAGACACAATAGAAGGCTTTGTAGAAAGAACAGACTAAAACCCAGATCAGCCTAGCACTCTGACATGAGCATCCCTGTCAACAGGAAAGTCATGCCAAAGAACATGGGCTTGCTCTTGCTGTTGGCCACCCACTGAAGACAGAAGTAGGTGACCAAACAGCTATGCAAAATGCCAAGAATAAGCATGTGATGTCAATAGAAGTAACTTTGTATTGATTTCTATCTATTCTTTAATTGCCCTCCAGAGAACCCCAAACCTCCTTCAAGATGACCCACCAAGACAAACACCTGCCTGCATGCCCCGTGTGAAAGGCCTCGCACCTGGAAATACATCACCTCTACGGCTAGGTGCCACTGTATGATTCTGACACTTGCCGTCTTAAGTTTTGATGAAACACACGTTCTGTCGCACAAAGAGTGCCTCTTGATTTGAGCAGGACCTGTAAGATGTTAGCATCGCAATCCCTCCAAACACACCTGGCAAGGTGCCTGTTTTTTCCTTCTGTTATTTTCCCTAAATGCACAGTCCTCTGAGGCCATGCAAGTCACCTACATGGGAAACGGCTGCTGCCTACTCCGATACTTTTCTAGTGACGCTTGGATCTCTCCAGGTAGGAATCCAAATACTTGGTGGCTTGACTTACTGCTTTGGAAAGCAACATACGGCAATTTGTGTTTACGCACAAAAGTCTGTATGTTGCTTCCTGTGTTATGAGTGCTGTGTTATGAGTCTTGTGTTATGACTTCTACCAACCGGAGCAGAAAACAGAAAAAGCAGCTTTTGGTTTAGCTGTTTGCTGAACAAACTGTATAAAGCCTCTTTATTTATTAAAGACAGCTGTAAAGCTATGCATGACCATGTATTTTTAAAGGTCAGTTCAGGTGGCCATGAGGAATCTGCAGTGAGTATCCATTCCAGAAGTTTCTGAAAGAAAGGAAACTGAGTAACAAGAATATATTCTATTTAATATCATTAGAATGGGAGAACTTTCTGGAAGAACAGGAGACAGCACCCGCCATATCAGAAGCAGGCACCTTCCTTCAGGGAAAGGATCTATGAACTGCGCAACATGCCAGCATTTTGTCTCAGCTTGAGCCCTTCAGCGCTACAAACAGATAAACAGGGCAGCATACAACTTCCTGCTTGGGGATTTCTCTCCAGTAACATAAAACAAGGCTCAGTCTGTGATGCACAGATTAGAGAGATTCATGATATCCTTTAGCTTCCTCCTCCTCTCCCCCTGCACCCCAGATTTCCTTTCTCTCCCTGTTCTGATACAGGGCTGGGTGCACTCCTATGGTGTACCTGAATGCTTATAGCATGAAAATACAAGTCTGAAAGGCCTCTTCAGTTTGCAAAGGTGTCACCAAAATTTATACTATTTGTTAGTTTGGAAAGCTGCACTGGTCAGAAGCAGTGACACACTAAGGGTAATTATCAGTACAGTCGCACAACCTGCGTTAGCCACCACAGCCAACATAAATTTCACTACACTCGCTGTCTCCGTAGTGCCACGTAATAAAGGATCGATCTGTTTGAAATGCACGTGCTGACTGAATTGGAATAATTCTAAAGAATTCAGCAGCGTTGACCTCAGCCTTAAAGGTGACAGCTCCTTTCCTCCTGATGGGATCGCGGCTTCATCAGCACAGTGCTCATTTACATAGCTTTCATCAGGTCGCTCCTGATGCCTTGTCAGTTCCTGAATGCGGAGCCGGCCTGGTACATCAGCTTTATCTTATCCCTTGCCCCAAGCTGCTGGCAAGGCCTCTCATTACAAAGGAACTGTCACAAACCGAACGTCATCCTTAGGGCAGGACTCTTAAAGGACTGAAGCGTGTATGTAGGAAAGCCAGAAATCTTATGAGATCTCACCCATGGTCCTGGGTTCAAGGTCCTCATGTACATTATAATGCTTCTGGCACCTTATGCGGGAGGCAGGGAGCTGATGGCAGTGATTATTCAGAGTCTGGATGATTAATTACAGTTCCATACTTACTAAACCTTCCCTTTATCCTGACATTCTTTTCAAAATCAGATGTTTTTAATTAAGTCATATTAAGTATTTTCATTAATATAACATAAGCCTTATATTAATATAACAAGCCTTCTATTCCCCAAACTAAGTACTGCAATTTCTAAGATACATCTTTCTCCCATCATGGGAGATGGTGAAATTTTTTTGTTTTCCAAGTACTTTATTTAATAATCATATCCATTTACTTCAAAAAATTCATTTTCGAAACCTGAATGCTGAAGCCAAAAAATAGCTGAAGGATTATTACAGGGAAAACTGCCTTAAGTGCTTCTCAGTTTTGTTATCTTTCCTGCAAGATGTTAAATAAATCACTCTTAATTTGCAAGGAAGGGAAAAACATCTTAAAGGCTGCTGAATGCAGAAGGGGTGGAGTGGTTCAAACAAACTCTCTCTAGAACATCAGAATATTTCAAACCCTTTTGTAAAACAAATAAAACTTGGATCATATTTAAATAGGCAGAAACAAAAAGTCTTTTAATACTGAGAGGGACTTTGATCAAGAACAAAGTAAAATACCATTGCACAGCTACGTATAGACAAAGGCATGTCAAAGATACTGAAGCTCTGTCCTCATCAAAATGATTTCATGATACTTAAATGTTTCACCTTGAGATGCCTATCTATGGACAGCTATCCAAAATGGCCAGTAAAAGAAGATATAGCACAAGTGACAATTTCCTTCCTAGCATTCAAACTCCTTTTTCCTTTAGCCTATTCCAGAAACAACAAAAAGAACAGTAGAGAAGATTGGTGAAGGAAAAAATGCAGACCTGGAAAGAAATGAAGGAGGCAAATAAGGCCAGCTTTTGCTTATGAACCACTTCATACACTGCTCTGACACAAGCAAGCACTGGAGCAATTTAGTCTACATCTCAGTGATTTCAGTGAGATAAACTTGCTTAAAATTTAACCCATGCCTAAAAATGTGATTTTGAATAGAAATAGTTAATTTTGTCCTAAACCAGAACTTTGACATGTCTTTGACATGGTTTGAAAGCTATGATGGCACTGCCTAGAAACGTATGCAAATACTTTTGCCAAGATTTCTGTGCTCCCATTTTTTCTTTTTCTCACTTTTTGATAAATCCAACAATAAAGTGCTTGTTTTTGCTTTAAAACACATGAAATGATGCTTCCTCCCAGTTTAATGGTCAAAGAAAGCATATGTATGGCTCCTGTATCTGGTAACACTGCACTGAAAAGTCAGAAGGAAGTTGCTCTTCTGGTGGGACAGTCTCTTCTCAGGCCCCGTGGGGACAGGGAGCACAACACACACTGGCTTCATGAGGTCCGTTCAAGGAGGTCTCTTTAAAGTCAGAGGCTCTACCCCTTTTTGTTCACATTACTCCAAGGTATGCTCTTGGGGTTTAGGCCTAGCAGAATCCTTCTGCTCTTTTCTACCCCTGCCGCCTTGGCAGTCTCTGCTTTTAGAGCTCAGAGTTTCATGCTGAGCCCTTACCTCAGCCCATTAATGCAATGGTTTGGGGTTGGCCCATGTAACCCACGGACACGTGCCTTCCTGGGTAAGCACCGCAGCCAGCTTGGTTTGGGTCAGCCGAGAATTAGGGTTGTGGGTTTTCTGCTTCACTAGTAGCTGGAATTGATGCACTTGGAAAGAGCATAAACAGTTACACATGTGCTAAAGATCAGCAACTCAACTGGCTAAAAAGGATTCTGATTTTAGAGAAACCAAGAGATCTATGGCTTATACCAAAGCTTGTTTTTTCTGTATTAAACACATACACAAACACATATACATCTTTCACTATATCCTCTAATCCTCTCTACACTTTCCCTCTCTTCAGTTGTCCAAGACTTTTGTTTGGGTAAAGAATTTCAAAGGAAGTGTCGAGACTTTTTTCCTCAGTTGTTTCTCTCCTGAGAATCCTGTTTATTTTTACTCTTTGTCTTTCTTGTGTATTGTTTCTAGAGACTTAAGCTTCTTAAATCAACATGACTAGCCCAACATAAGGGAATTACTCACCCGCCCCTGCTAGAATACACAGGATTGTTTAGAGAAAAATATTTTTGCCTTGATTAGAAAGTCATTGTTTTTTTGTGTCAAGGGTTAATTTTTATTGTTCTCTAGTCACAATCTATTTAGTGTTGCGAGGTTTAAACACAGGACTATAAACTAGCAATGCCTGAATTTAAATCCCTCACTTGAGTAAGCGAATCTGGAGTAAGGCACTTAACTTCTCCACTTGTATTTCCTCATTTGTAAAACGGAAAAAGTGTAATTTGCCTATGTGCCTCCTGCCTTATGCTATACAAATTTGGACAAAACCTATCCATCCTATCTCTTATAAAGGCTAGGAGCAGCTGCTTAAGGAAGAAGCATAGAAAAGAGAGCAGGTACAAACTACTCATTCTGCCAGCATAATCCCCTAGTTTCTGATGATTTCCAGAGATGGCATTCATATCATACCATTTAATAGTCACTAGGGAATCTATCCTCCATGTACTTGGCAACAACTTTAGGGGGAAGGATTAGTTGCTTGCATGTGCAGCATAGTCCATATCTTGCAAGCAAAATCCTATCAAGTCAATGGGGCACAAGGTATTTCAATGAGGTGACTCGTCCACCCCAAGAAAGCCTAAACTGTGACAATTTCTATTCTGCTTCCTTTATCCACTGCATCTACTACTTCTTCCTCCTGGGAGGTTTATTGTTGTCATCTAGTGAATAATATTAGTTTTCTATGAACAGTTTCCATGTACTACTCAGCCATCTTGTTTTTCCACATTTGAGAAAATGCTTTTAAATAACCCCAAAGTTATATGAGATATACTAGCTGATAAGTAGCAACTCATTAGAGAAACAGCATACCAATAAGGTAGACCCTTCAGAGAAACCACAGTCTGCCAAGAAATATCCTTGTACAGAGCTCTTTTTGAATTATGACCAACAGAAGAAGATGAACAGAGCAGAGGAGACATCAGTCTTAGGCAAAATCTGGCAAAATCCATAGCAACTTGAACACAGGCAGTGACAGTGACCACCTGTGGAAGTTGGGCAGTGGCTATCTAAAGCTAGACAATTAAAAATGGCAGCATCATTTCATTACAAAAACTTGTTATGAAATAATAAGTGAAATAATTTTACAAAATTCAAACTACAAACTAGCAGCAGAGCTAGAATTCGAGTCCTGCCACTCTAATCACAAATCTGTTCCAGTCTAGTTAGTACTTGCTGTCTTCAATTATCTGTATTCTTAACATAAAGATTTTTGGAGTATGTATAAATGTCCCTTCCGTTTTTGTTTTTTTCTGGTATCCTGGCAAAAACGAAACCCAGTAAGAGAATATGAAAAAAGGATCCAAACAGAAAAGAAAACTCACATCCTAGCAATGGCTAAAACATCAGTTTTTAGTTGTGAAAAATAAGTAACTGTGCTTCCAGGATAACCTAAAGGAAGCAAATCAAGGAAAATGCAAAGCTACTTTTAACTTCAGGAATGAACACAAGAATATACGTCTCCTGTAGTGGAGCTGTCTTGAGCATGAAGTACCTTCTGTTCATGAGATTCACTGCATACTTTTCATGGAGTAGCTTGAGTAGTCCTTATGAAAGCAGATACCTCTTTCAAAGAGCTTCTTGGACACAATATGGAAGTTGAGCTATGCAGAACTATTCCAGGTTAAATTAATTCAGCATACATCTAATGATAGAACACTGAGGTATAAACCACAGAAACATAATCTAAAGATACCGGCAAAGATGGTAAATATGAGCAAGTGTCATTCCTAATCTTTCCTCCTCACCATTCCATACACCCAGAGTAGTATGTCTGAAGTCTTACTTGCATTATCATTTTTCCATTTAAACGGTCTCAGACTGGAAAGCAAAACTCTTAGAGATTAAAAAAAAGGAAAAAAAATAAAAAGCTGAACTACAAGGTCACAGAAGCTATCTGCTCAAGATGTGCAGGGGAAATGCTCCTTTCCTTCAGGGGAACTTTTTTTGCTGACTCCCACCTGGCATTCAAGAACTAAGAGTGCAGTTTATAAAAAAGCTTCTCCTATCTGCCACTTCCTTTTGAATCATCATACCACTCACTGACACCCTTCAAATTCAACAAAAAGGGAGTAGTGGGGGAATCACATTTTTCAATTGTCTTCCTTTATAAACAGTTCATGTTAACAGATTTAAAAGATTCATTCACATTTAGTAATGCAGGCTGGCCTTCTCTATCACATAAGCAATAGAATAAACAGTTAAAGACGTACTCTGTTGACCCAAGGCTCATCACAGTGACCACTAACTATGGGAATGTTTATGCCCCAATGAGTCAGGCAGGGTGTTTTAAATGCCCAGACTCACTACATAAAATTTAACTCATTGTCCTATCTTCAATCATTGTCTATCTAAACATGTCCCAGATACAATTCTGTGACCAGCTGAATGTCACAAGTTATTCTTTCCATGTCCTGCATTCTTAGGTTTTTGATTGTTTTTGTAAGATGTACACTTTCAATTGGTTTTTGTGAATCATTTTCCAGGATTAACAGATTACTTCTGAACTCGCTACATAGCGGAGAAATGGCATTTTTTTCTGTTTAAAAAAGTAAATAAATAAAAACCCAAACCCTCTACATAATGTACACCAGAAATGAGGAGCTTCTCTGAGGGATTTATAGCTTCTCTCTCCATGTAAAGCAGATGCTCTTAAAAATCCCTGTTTCCACTTTTCCATTGGCCTCTGGTTGACACCATCAACACGCTGACAGCTAAAAGCATGAGCCAGCCATGCCCTTTTCTGTGTGAAGTTTACCCGTGGCAGGATAATGTAGTATTGAACTTTATTCACATCTTGTTCCACTGTAATGAAGAAGGAAGAACCTTATTTATGATCTAGGTGGAGAACAGGTGGAGACGAGATAAAACTAGGTATTATTACTTAGAGGTAAACCAGCTACTGGCATGGCTACGAACTTTGTCCTGGCACTTTGGGAACTGTTTAAATTCCATGAGAATACAAGAAGTGGAGGGAAGTCACACCTGTTTTGAGTCTTTCAACAAAGGTACTCAAGGCATTTTACAAAACCCATGATGGTATTTTTACAGCAACTAGTCCTCTGCAAAGGAATTTCAAAGTACAAACACAATAAGAAAAACAAAATAACAACATTGATAACAATAGGTACATGCTGCTCTTGAAATAAGACGTAGAAAATTAAACCAGTTTGTGAAAATAGACATAGTTAAGCTGTTTGCAGTGATTGACATGAACCCTATGAGCAATCACAACTCATGTGAAAGAGGAATAAAAGTGAACTCCTTCCAACATATTCTTTCCGTATTTTTTTCAGTGCAGAAAACCAGTAGTAATGTCAATTATTTTCTTTTTTTTAAGAACTCAAACCTAGTTTTCGAAACATTTTAATCACTAGCTTAGCACAGAGTTATCAGCTCTTCTGGACTGGTAATTCTGTTACTCCACCTTCATGGCTCTATACAAGAGGGTCAATGGTGAAATCTATCCCCAGCACAACCTTCTGTAAGGCAAAGACTCTGGGGTACCTGGAATCATACGGTCATTTGAGAAGGAAGTCA
The DNA here is from genome assembly GCF_028389875.1 of Rhea pennata. NCBI lineage: Eukaryota > Metazoa > Chordata > Aves > Rheiformes > Rheidae > Rhea > Rhea pennata. The sequence goes on from NC_084678.1 coordinate 8,770,662, forward strand.
TTTTTCTAAGAGAGAGATCTTTTCCTCCTCAGCAAGTTAGCAGAATCCTGATTTCATAGTTACTATGAAGTCAGCTGGAGATATCCATACAAGTTCTGGTCATCCACCCATCAGCCTCACAACCTAACCTTAACCTTTCCCTTTAAACTAATCATAGTGAAACGCTTAACTATTTGAAAACAAAACAAAACTCAAAATCTGAAGAGCAGTGTCAAACATCAGAGTGATTTCCCCAGAGAGAGAGAGAGAGAGAGAGAGAGAGAGAAGGGAACATGACCTTCAGCATTTTCCTTAATATCATTTGTAGGATCAAACAGAAGTAGTTGAAGTTATCTGGTGAAACTTCTGCTCGGATAAATGCCTCTCCTGCTGGAAGATCTGATGGACAGATAAACCTTCTGAACAGATATCACCATTTAAAAAACAAACAGAATCAAAGACAAAATAGAAACTTGCAGACTATACAACCTATTTTTCTCCAACAGTGAATTTTTGTAGTACCTTTGAGAATAACATTTTGCTGTAATATAAACCCAGAAGAATTTATACTAACATTGCCAGAGAAGAACGAGCATGCGAGTGAAGCCAGTTTTCCTAACAACTACATCTTCAACAAGCAGGTACAGGACAGCTTTCTCAGAAAGCAAAAACAGTGAAAGACTGGAGCTATGGTCTGATGGTGAAAAAACCACCAGCCCTAACCTTTGAGCCAGAACCTGTGGTCAACATTATTTTTGATTGCATAATGTTCAGTTATTTTTTCCTCTTTACTCCTTAGTTCACGTATCTCTGAGCTTCCGTGTTGCAAACATAAGTAAAAAAAATAGAGCAATATCACAACAAAGCCAGATAAGAATTCATGCAATTGCTAGTCACATTTTGCAGCTGCAGAAGGTTCAGAGGCTTTAGCCCGAAGCCACTGAACACTTCAGTGCTTGTCAAAATCCTAAACCTCTTAAGCTCATCCAGTGAATTTTAAGAATTATTTTATGGTCTATCTGTATAGTCTGCATAGGTTTAATTAAGTTAGTAAAACTCTTTCATCAAGCCTTAAACTAGAGTTTCACTGCTCTGGATGCTGAGAAAGTTCTCACAGCTGTGTCTAATGCCTCGCAAAAGTCTAGGTTTGACGTACCAATTTGTCCTTGGAAAATTTTGGACAACTGACAGGAAAGACAACAGTTATTACTGAGGCCAGAAATGAAGCTGTTACAATAACTGATCCTAAGTGATGGATAATATCTAGATCTTAAGGGACTATGAAAAGTATATGATTTTTCAAATGTGGGGAAAGTAAAATATTTTGGTCTCGCTGATTTAAAATGATTAAGATAAACAAGTGAAAACTTTTGTGTGGATCCTTTGATTTCTACCAAAGTATCTTATTTCAGGTTAGTTTTAACCTGTTTCCACTTGATCTGAGTTAAACTGCAAATAGCCGGTGCCACAAAGAGGTTTGCCTAAGAGTAGTGATTTGTTTCAAAAAAAAAAAAATCACATCTCATGTTACACAAGCACATCTGTTTGTGCAAACAGGGCTAAAGTGACAGTTTCTGAATGCAAGGAGAAGGAACAGCAGTCACAGGTTGTGTGGTTGGGAAGAAAAAACAGAGAAGTGGGAGGTATTCTTCATGTAGGGCTATATGAAATTAAAAAAAAGAAGCAACAACCCAGCTCTACACATCCTGTCAAAGTCTGCTCCAAGTCACAGTGCAGCAAGTCTTTGTCAGGCTGACATTAGCATAACATTGCCAACGGTTGATTTGATTCAGATTCTGCTCGAGGCCCGGTTTCGAAGCCCAAATCAACCTATTCCCGTGTGCTGATTGCGGGGATGGTTGCTCCTGAGGAGCTCCGATTCTGAAAAGCACTTTCTTGTCCCATTTGTGGGTGAAATCTGGAACGGCTTTTTAAATAGCATGTGTGATTTTATTGCTCAGGTATCAAATGCGACATTGATGTCACATAGCAACACTGGGAGGGATCCCAGTCCTCAGTCTCGCATAGCAACAGTTATAATTGTCACTACCTAAAAGCAGTCTCATAAAAAGTACAGCTGTTTCCTCACTCTTCCAAAGCTCTTTTGCTCTTCATTAAGGGCCACATATTCAGAGGGTGGAAAAGGATGTTCAAACATCTGAGGATTCATGAAGTACGTGTAGCTCTGCTCTGGGTCCTGAATCTCCAGCATTCCCAGGACTTTGGGCATTTAACTTATGAAATGAAAGCATGAAAAGTGCTCGACCTCGCTTTGGGCATTTTCTGGAAGCAGAATCTCCATCTGCAGCAAATTTAAGGTCTCGTCAGCGTCTTGTAATTCAGTAACTCTCCCTTCCTGCGACTACAGGATTGATGACACGATCAGCCTGCAACGCCAGGTTTCCTGAGAGCCTGCGAAGTTGCTGCCACATTAAGCAGCGCCGTCAGCGCTTGCTTCCCCGGCGTCTCTTCAGGAGTCGCCCGCGAAGGGGGAAGCGCGAGCGGCCGCAAGGCTCCCTCACAAAGGGAGATCAGCTCTGTTACCAGAGTGTCACATAGCAACATAAGCTGTCAGTGACCCAGAAGCATCAATTTTACATTGCAGTAACTACAGGAGACTGAGGTTAAGTCTCCTATTGCAAGTTGTATTCCCAGCACTATCTCTGCACCCAGCAAACTTTTTCACTGCTGGTTTGCATTTGTACCTTTATTTCTGAACGCTTACCAATAAAAAAAAGCACTTGCAACTTCAGTAGCCACATAAAAGCCACAGGAAACCTGACTATTAAATGCAAGCAAAACTAGCAGTGCTCAGAGTACTTAAATACAGGAGCATACATGCTATTTAAATTTTGTTATAAATAAGACAAGCAACTGATCAGCACAGATGTCCCCAGGAAAATCAATCCTACTTTATAAATTGTTCTAATAATCAAACTGGGACATACAAACAATCCAGGGATTTTAAACGGACTGTACATCAGATGACAGAATGCCAGTCAAATGCCCGCAAGTCTCTTAATTACTTCAGCACAGTGAAGACAAAAGAATCTTGAAATCAATATAAAATGTTACAGACAACCAATATAAAGACTGAAAAACTGCAATGATCAAGGTTTTTGTGGTTCCTAAGGAAACCGGCTGCCTCTCACCCCCTTCTTTTCATTAACATCTCACAGAGAAATGGCAGCTCTGAGTTCTTCCCAAGCATTCAGTAACACTTGAATCTTGGAAACCTGCCTAGAAAGTTGTATCCAGTCCTGATGCAAAGGGTCCTTCCCTCAGAGAATTTACATTTACTTATATATACGGAATTCCACTCCACTGTTAGAATGAGATACCAAAAGGACAGGATCGAAGAAATTTTATCACCTCTCTCCACTATGGGCGAGAAGCAGAGTTCTTTTGACCCAGAACGATGATGTAGTAATAAGTCACTTCAGACTTTTCCCTTAACCCAACAGTCCACTATCCTGGACTTAGACCAAGGCTTACATTGCATTGCTTGCTTCTCACTTCCTGTTGTCCTAGTTACTGCATAAGCATAAGTAACTCTGATTTTACAAAGCATAATGACTGTGATTAAAGAAAAAGAGAGAAAAATTATGGCCCAAACAGATATGAAATCATGTTGCAAAACTCAATCTGACCTTATGAGCTGTTGCTCCCTGACAGCTCCGACTCACATAACTCATCTCTAGAATGATTAGAAGAAATGGTGATTCATCCTTCAGGGTAGAACTCACATTTCTCATAATTAGAGCTAGCCAGCTAGTCCTAATTTAGGATGAAAGGGCCTTCTGAAATACTGGAATTTAACATATAGAGGAAAATATGAACTTCAATCAGCTCTGCATGCAAGATACTCAGTCTGCTTTATAACAACCCACTACGGCATGTCTGCTGAGAAATGCACAAATTCCCACAGAAGTGGTATTCTTATATCCACCCATTCAGCTTAAAAATTAAGAAAATCTTACTCAGGGTTTGTGAAGGCATGGAACTCAGCATTCTTCAGCCTTCCACCTAGTAGAGAAGATAATCTGTTGGGAAAAACAACTCAAAACATATGCAAGTAGCAGCCCTTAGGGGAAATGCATCCCAAGTCCTATACTGCTATGCACTTAAAAAGAAATTTGTATTGATCTATAATTGTAATCTGGGGTTCTATTAAGAGCTTTGCTTTGTTTTGATGCTACTAATGACTGAGGTTCTTGTAATAAGCAAATGCAGCTGCCCTTGACAATGGCCAACAAGTCTCTGGGGAGGAGGGGAGGTTTGCATAATGAGCGTAATGAGGCTCGGGTAGGACGCAGCTTGCATTCTGCAGAACAAGCAGCAGAGGACACAGTGTTTTGTAGAGGATCTGCATGAAAGCACATTCAGTCTCTCTTCTCATCTTAGTAAATGCTACAAAATGATTTCAAATTAAAGAGACATTGTCAGGCCCCAAAGCATGCATCTTTCACAAATTTTTTCTTACACTAATAATGAAACCAGCTCAAACTTCTCCATTACATTTTTTTTGCACTGAAAAGCAATGAAACTGCATTGTTTGGTTTATTTATGTATTTAGTCAAGCACCTAAGAAGTGAAAGTGCCAGGTCTATTTTCAAAATGCAAACCATGTTTTCACATTAAAAAAAAATATTGAAAGCCAATATTAATGATGACCTGTAAATTTGATTTTTAATACTTTTAAAGTTATACTAATAGAGAAACAAATAATAACATACAAAAGCAGGTTTAGGCCATCAGTTTACAAAAGAGGAGTTTGACTTGGCTCAACTAGCTTTAGACCTCTATCTGATATTCCAATGCCATGACCATACACTAAGCTCAGTGACACCAGTGATACCTGCTGAATGCCAAACTGCTCTGAAAATCACGTTTAAGTAGATCTTGCGTTGTTTTTCCTTTCTAATATGGAACACATTATAGGAGTTTACTTTCACTGAGCTGGGTTACATGAACTATCCCCATTACCCACTGCCTCCAGACAGCTAGGCTAAGGAGCCTATCTAGGTGACTGAGAAAACTGTGCAGGACATCCACCATCTTCACCCCCTCCTATTGCATTGGCAGCAAAAGCAGAAGCATGCTTCTCTGTCCTGAAGGAGCATATTAGAATATGCTATCCAAATAACTGGACCATATATAGTTTAGAAAGAAGAGGTGTGATCTCCACATACAATCCATGCATGGTACCAAGTGAGATGGTGGTCCCATTAAAATGCAGATCAATTCCCCCTTCCTTTTCCTTGCACATCTCAGGAAAAGCACTAACACAGTTGCCATTGGAATTATCAACAGTGTTATCAGAATTAATGCAGGATTTAGATGTATGATACGGTTCACATCCTCGGGTTTACTGATTGAGGCTGTCTGCAGACCCAGAGGCATGTCTCTGCTGCACCTGGCAAGATACAACCGATGCGTAGCCATACACAAACCAATCAGATAGCTTAAGCATCAGCAGCAGTCTAGACACAACAGCCTACAAGTTTTTGGTTTTTTTTGGGGTGGGGGGTGTTTGGGTTTTTTTTTGCTTTTTAGTAAAGTTGATCACATTGTCGAGAGACTGTCATAGAGATATTTCAACTGTTTCCTGTGAGACTCGCTCTCTTTTTAACTTCCACTTTTGCAGAGGAAAACTGTGGCTGCCTTTTTTTTTTTTTTAATAAAATAGAAACAGATATTATGCAGGGCAAGACAGAATGGTAAAGATGGTAGTGAGATCCAAGTTCTGACATCTGGTGCAGATGCATATAGCTTTATCCAGTGCTACTTTAGTTCAAAGAACAACTCTGGGGTCTGACAGAGCAAAACATTTTACTTTCTTTGCTTCTCTTTTCTGTTAATATGCCCTCTCTGGCTTACAGTGCAAAAATCTGTGGATTGTTGTTGATTTACTCTAGACTCCTTAATTCATTGATGTAAGTATATTTATATCGAACATCTTTTTATATTTTTCTGCTGCTTGTAGCTGTTAAATTTTGTTTTGCAGGAAAAGCTTTTGAATAACAAACCCATTTTTTTTCTGGCAAAGAATTCCCCTCAGAATCTGTTGGTAAATATGACACCCAATCATCCTTAGAGGAAGGCAGACACGCTACATCAATTTATCATTTTGCTTTGTTCATGTTGTGCCTGTACAAAAGCTCCCATTCAAGCGGCTCCCTGTTGTGAGAATTCTCTATGCCTTAGTAAAAATCCATCTCAGCTCATGGGAAATCCCTTCCAGAGGATATCAGTGAGGCCAAATACCCACAAAATGGATTCACCCTCATTCTATTATGTGCATAATCACATATTTGCAAGGGCTATGCATACAGAATTGCTTGGCTTGACTTCATGCTCCTGAGAACATGAAACCTCCCTGTTCTTTAGCCAGGAGAAGAAGAAGAAAAGAAAAATCAAGATCATTTTGAAAAAAAGAAGCAAGATGGCAACAAGGTTGCCTCGTGGAGGATTAGAATTTCATGAACAACATCGCCAAAATAATTTTGTGATTTTCCCATGATACTGTTGGTGTTCATATCCAAGAGCACCATCTTTTCTCAGCCACATTCCAGTAGCCAAGGCCAGAGGTTTTGTACAAGAACATTCAGCCAGCCACCTTGGCATCACTCAAGTACAGTGAATGTTCAGTGATGTTTTGCAGCATTGTGCATCAATAGATTTTACTTTGACATCTCCATTGCTTTTGGAATAGGGACTCTTTTGTAGTTTGGTTACTCACTGTCTCACCCACAAGGCAATTGTAATTCTCACCTGAGGCAAAGCACATGTAAATAGAAGACACAAGCTGATACATCCTGCTGCTCTAGCTGTTAATCAATTAGAATAAAGGGAAGAGAGGACTGGGTACTTAGGGGCCTGGTGCTGATAAAGAATATACGTAAGATATTCATAAAAATATTTTTATATGATTATACAAAAAAATTGGTCATCCAGTTGAATTAAGCTCACTCTAGCAATACTCCTTTTTTTCCTCATTTGACAACTGTTTAAGAACCTGTGTGAAAAAAGTTGTGGGGGTCACAAATGAATTCTTCCAAAACCATCACAGTTGTAGCCACTAATCAGCAATCTTGGTGGTGGTCTAAGTAGAGAGAAATTTAGCTCTCCTTACAAATACAGACTAGATGTGCTGCACTGGAAGTTAAAGCATGCTGCTATGCCTGTTTGTCCTGCAGTGAAAATACATCTCAGTCTCAAAAAGTGAGAATCTACCTCACCAAAACTATAAGAAAGTGAAATAGAGAAGGTAGATACAACATAAGTGATGATATTTTTTTCAGCCATACGTAAGACATTTCTAAGGAGGAAAGTGAGGGAGAATCATTAACTACCCATCCCGTACAGTTCTGAATAGCATCTCAATTAATCCTGCATTTGCCTTCTAGTCTTACAGAAGCAGCCATATGAAGCTCAAGCTTTACAAAGCTGTAGAGGTCAACTTCTAGGTTTGGCTAGAATTACAATATTTTGTGGAATTTAACACTTCAGGAGAAGATGACACTCTAGTGATCTCTGTAAAAAACAAGCCAGATGTTCAGTCTGTGATGCATCGCAACCCTAAATGCATTAGCAAGGCACTGCGAGTCGAAAGGCCTCCCTGAATGAGTAACACCCATGCACTCACTGCGACACAGCTCAACGTTCTTCGTGGCAGCCACAAGCATTCCTCTGAACAAAGTCAAGGGGTATTTCCACTCTCACATAACATTCAGAACATCATCAGGCCTGATTCTTCTCTGTGTCACTCCAATCTGCCCATAGGACCTTCAAGGATCCCAGGGGAGTCACACCAGGAAAAGGCAGTGGTCTGCCCTGCTCGGAGTGTGTGTGTCAGCCAGCATAGACAGCACAAACAGCAGCCACATTAGCTTCTGCTTCTGCCCAAGCACAAAGAGAAATAATAATCTGGACTGGCCCAACTGAAAGACGACCAAAACTCTCTAGGCAAAACACTCTAAACTAAATTTTGCTTTTGGTCAGTTCAGCTACTCTGGGTTCTTCCATAACACACTAAAGCACTTGGTCTAGGCTCTTTAAAGTTTAGCTTCTTTCGCAAAAGGATACAGTCTGCTCTCAAAGATGTCCAATCGGCACAGTCAGCTAATGGCCCCAGAATTTAGCATTGGGCTACTCCTTCCACTCTCATTATCGCTCTTCTGAGAACACAGTTTAGTTATCTGTAATCCCCAGTCCACTGATCACAGTCCCTCCTGTCTTCCTCCTCCCTGAGCATAAGACTGGTAAATATACTGTACTCTGCACTTCACTTCTTCCACACACCAACCAGAACTGCTTGGGTTAAACAGTCAAGTGCATGTGTTGGAGGTCTCTCCTTTCGCTGTTCTTTCCACACATGGGAACAGCTCTGGAGTGCTTTGGAACCACACTCTAATTTAGGGTTAGCTTCCTAGGACACTCCAGCATCACCACTCTTCTATTTATACCAGAGTCTGTGATGTGGCACTAAATAGACACATATAGGTCTAAGACAGTGGCACTCTGAGGTCTGCTCCACCCAGTCATCTGCTTCAGCAATGAGGCACTGCAATGTCCCCTCCAGGGCAAAGGTAGGGAGCTGTCTGGTGGCAGGCCTTGTGCGCTTCCCCTACTTCCTCCAACTGCTACTAAACTGATGTAGGAGCCTCAGGGGCAAATCTGCAATGCCAATGAAGCGATGTGTATCTACAAAGACGTTAGGACTTATCAACAGAGGTGACAGGGAGAGAGCTAGCCTGCCAGACACTGCCTGGACGCCAATACGGAGATAGTGCTGTTCCCTCTATGGCTGAGTCTGGCCAAGTTGTGAACATCTTCAAACAGCTCCACAGTGGGGGAGGACAGCACCCAGCTGACTGGTGGGGGGCCCTGGCTTTCAGGCCTCTATTTTCTTTCACACAAATCACAAAGTCTCTCTCAAGCTAGCACGTTGCACTAGCATGTAGTGCACGTAGCACTCAAGAGTAGCTCTTGAGAACCAGTTTTTAACCTTGGGCTGGCCAGAGGCTGGGGCAGCAGCTCCTCAGGGGATTGCCTGGAAGAGTCTTGCACTGTTTGATGCTCTAAGCCAGAGGTACCCAACCTGATGGCCAGGTAACCTATCTTCTTTTTGGGTTTGTAAGCTTAGGAGCTTTAGGCAGAATTGGAATATAGCATAAGAATCCAGCACTTCCTGGGAAATGCAAGGAGAAGAAAAGGACAAAATCATTGGACCATGAGAAACAGCCGTGGGGGTGTGCAAGCATGCACATATTCCTCTCAACTCCATTTCTTTTCTCTCACTGCATCCATTCCCAGTGCTGTGTATGAAAGCAGGAAAGTGCTCTCAGTCCATTTCCTGCTGGTTCATCATCTCTTCTATTCCTCCATTCCTTACTTGTTCCTTCCTCTAATACCTCAGTGCAGTTTCACCCCATCTAGTCCAAAAAAAAGAAGAATATAGAAAAAAAAAAAAAAAAACAGGTGAAAGCAAGCTTTTGGCCAGAAAGGATGAGACCCCAAGAGGTGTAAAATAATCTTTATACATATTTCACGTTACATCTTAGAAACTAAACATTCTAGTGCATAAGGCTCTGAGGTAGATATTATTACTCTTATTATTCAAAAGGGGAAACTGAGGCACAACGCAGGGAATAAATGTGATCCAAACTACAGCATGAACTACACACAGTTGCTTTTGTTGTCGCAGTAACTACAAGACCACATCACCTTTCCAGTAATAATAGTTCTGTGCTAAAAAGGCACAGATGAGAAGGACCCATCTCGGTCCACCTCCCTCTCTCCCAGCTTCAAGGCTGCAAAGAACATTATTTATTTATTTCCAGCAGGGACATACAGCAGTCAAAGCAAACACCAAACATCAACACACATGAAATCAAAGCTATCTACAAAAGCAGTCTGCAGGCCACAAAATCATTTGGAATTCAAAACATCTTTTTAAATTCTGCCCCTGGAAACACACAGCTGATCCAGAAATTACTCTCGTAAGATACAAGAATGCAGGAAAAGGCATGAGGGAAGAAGTAGGCTCCCAGATTTGTAGGGGCAGCATCCTATTTGTTTGATTTCATTTGACCTAGTGAAATGATGTTCATTGAGTTGAGTTTGTTGAGTTAATGAGATTGCAAGGAATAAAAATATAAAATATAGGGACTACATAAGAAAATAGAACAGTTCTGTTTGCATCTGCAAATATAATCATCACAGTAAATATTTAGCATCTTTGCTATGTTGGATGAAGAATGAGGCTGCAGATACAAAAACATCCTCTGGCCCAAGTGGCTGCTTAAATAAAATGTATACAGAAGTATACCTGGGAATGTCAGGGAGGTCAGAGCCAGTTTGTTATTACACAAAACATCCCCTTCAGTATTCATGGGTGCTGGATCAGATCTTTAGGTCACGGACTGAGCTCATATACTATGTTCCATTCAAAGTAAGGGCTATTTATGAAACGATATTTAATTTGATAGTGTACAAAGCTTCTTCAGGAGGACTTTGAGGCCAAAATGATTCCCTCCCCCCCCCCCAAAAAAAGGGAGGAAGGCTGTGGTACCTCACCAAAAAAAAGTATTGAAGATGAAGACTACATAAATAAAAACTAAAACAGCAATGCATAAGACGACACAATCCACCTGCCATGCTTTTAGACCAAGACTGTAATTGTACATATCACCTTCAAATCTGCTATCGTTGCCACTTAAAATCAGTGGCAGAACTCCCTGGTGATCTCCAGCTGTAATCTAGGTTAACCCTTTAGATTTCCCTTTCTTCTCTGTAATTAGCAGACAGATAAATCCTGTGAGCAGCAGCAATTCAGTTCTACACTGCAGGGTCTTGCTGTGTATTTTCATTACTTATTATTTTTGCAGACAAGGCTTCAAATCTTGTAAATACCACATTAACCAGCCATGAAGAGTTTTTAAGACGTAAAGGAATATCTGAGAATTTTGAAACCGTTCCATTTTATCACTGAACTCATTTTGATTTGGCATCCATAACAAGAAACTTCTCAGAAGGAAATGCAATCACTTTGAGCAGCTCCTTTCTGCAGTGGTCTCTTCTGGGAGAACTTACTACCAGCCAGAACTATCTCCTGGAGATGTGCCCTCATTTTCTTCCTGTGAACTTCTATATAAACTGTCTCCACTCGACTGCCTGTGAATAATGTACAACAACAGATGAGCGACAGTGGGTGCCAGGGGAGCTCCATCTGACAGGAGCTAAGTAAACCCATTGCTGTGCTTTAGCTTTCAAAAGCAGTTTGGGGGTATCGTAACAAAACAGATTTAGACAACAAAGACTTAGATCATTAAAAATGCATGTGCCACAAGAATGAAGAACATCATAGATCACTCAGGACTGCAACAAACTCACCCACTCTCATTCTGCTCACAGCTTTCTCAGCTAAAAATATAGGTAACTCCAGCACCTGTATCTGATGCTACAGAGTGAAGAACTTGCTTTCTTGATCCCCTATAGCCCACTCTACCTCTCAGGCACTCTGTACTTATGAAATCTGTTCCAGACAATTTCCTGTGAGATTTATAATTCTTTTTGAGAGGATTCAAATGTTGATAGAAGAAGCTGGATTCACACTTAACTAAGTCCATGAAATAGGCAGCAGAAGATTCATTCTACCTGCACTTAGAAATCAAGGCTGTTGCACCAATAAGCAGCAAGCTTGCCTTCTTCAGGCAGATGGAAAGATGAATTTAACGTCTCGCAGTAGCCTGGCCTTTTTGTACAAATGCCAGCAGGATTGTCAGTCAGGACCATTTTGAGGTATCATTGAAGGGGGACATCATTTTAGAGATAATTGGACTAAGGTGTTTTGACTGAAAAATTTTATTAGCATTAAGTGTATGTGAGGTTAGTCTGGTCTACATATGCAAAAGAAGGTAAACTCCCAGGAGAAAACACGGAGTCGCAATAGTCATGGAAAACAAAGCACACAGAAGACTCTGCACCAAGATGCAATTTTACTAAGCTCCACTGACTCTGCATTTCAGCTTTGCTTACAAAGCCCAGGACATAACTTATTCCACCTCGGAAACGCTTGGTTGGGATGCAAATGTGTCCTTCATTCAGAGTTCCATGAACTGAAAGCCTTTCCTCTTTAACATTGCTGGCCCTCCCTACAAGATACCCAGTCCCTCAAAACTGCAATGCTGGATCTCTCTCCTGGCATACTATATGATTGCGCTTTGGCCTCCGATAGAAGTTGTTCCTTCACAAAAAGGTTAGGCCAGAGAGAGTCATCTGTCTCCACTGAATCCAACAGAGAACTCTGCCAGTTTACAGTAATGGGCAATCTGTCTCCACTGCATCACTTCACCCAACCCAGCTCTGAAAGCTTGCCTCAATCTTCTCCAAGATGTTGGCTGATACCAATCAGCTTTCCTTCCCATCTTTTCTTCCTTCCTCGTATAAACTGTAGTTACGAAATTTGATTAGTAGTTGGTAAACATAAAGCCAGAAGTGAAGGCAAATTCATAGAAGCAGAGGTACTCGAGTCTCACAGCACCTGTTATTGCCAAATCAGAAGGATTGAACTCATCTCTAGCATAACTATGTTCTTTTCAAAAGGAAGGCATACTATTGCTGAACATAGCCTGGCATATGAAGATATCTTTTTCCCCAAGGTGAAAGGTTAACATTCTGCAAAATGATACTCTGGAGAGCATCCACTGAAATATCTCCACATAATGTAGAAGATGGATACCACGGGGCTTTTTCAGTATGGTCTGAAGTGAATCCTCAGGAGTCTGAGATCACTGCTATACCAATTTTTGAACTACAATACTGAAAGCATAGCCCAGGAACTAAGAAAGCACATGGATAGTTGGCTCTGAGATGATTTGAACAAGGAAGGACCAAACTCTGACTCTTAGTCTTCTTCAGTTCCTGAAGAAATTATGGATTGCCAGAGCAGATCATTAAAAAGAGAGACACAGAGAGAGAGTGTGTGTGCACAGAAAGCTGCACAGAGAAAAAAGATTAGTATAAAGGGACAAAAGACAACCTGAAGAGGAGCAACAACTTCCAAATAAAACAATTCACACTCATGAATATGTTGTAAAGAGACAGTGACTATTACTGAGCTGAAGGTGCCACACACCCAACAACGTGGTACTTCACAGGCTGAGGAGGGGGCAGCTGAGCCCTACCATCACAGCAGAAGCACTAGGAGATGTGAGACTTTAGAAGACATCTGGCATCCACTGGGGTCTTGCAGAGGAACCTTCTTGTACATACAGCCTTAGGGGAAGAAGAGCTCTTTCCCACTAGTTAGCCAGCTGCTTTGTTCATGCCACCCTCATCATGCGCCTTCAACTAGCACTGTCAGTCGCCATTGCTCATGGAACAGACTGCACCCAGTTCCTGCACAGAGATTAGAAAGAAGGGAACTTTTTATGCCCTTGTTCACTGCCTCCTGGATTGAGTTGCGTGAAGCAGCTACAGTCTGGCTTTAATGAGAGCCGTACTGTTCATCATGGCAACTGTGCTTGAAATCTCTTCTTTGGCAGGTAACAGCCATCCTCTCCCGTGCACCCTGGAAAGAGACAGTGGCAGAACTAGAACCAGCCACTGGAACTGGGTATTTCAAGAAACAGTCAAATGGCTGTTGGGTGATAATCTTTTCCTGAAATTTGTTTTAGGCAACAAAGACAACTCATGTGGCAGCCTGAAAGGCCTCATGAGATAAAGTGTTCATGCAGGCAAAGCACAATGCAGCCCCCATAGTTTGTGATTAAATCATGAAGATGACAGGGCACAGCAAAGTTATTCAACATTGTTTATTCCACATTTTTTCCATATGCCTGAAAACAGAGAGGAAAGAAATAAAGATTATAAACAGACACTTCTTTCCTTAGACAGGAATCTCTGCACAAGGGCCAAATCACCAAATCAGCCAAGAGTACTGAGAGCTGAAGAAGATGGAGAGATGAACTACTCTGATTAAAATTCCCAGCAACGCTTTCCCTAACCACAAACAAAAGGTTGGGTGACTCAAGCAGTTTCAGTCTGGGGAGTTGCTTTATTTTCTGTTCCCTCTGAGTTTGACAGTGTTGATTACAAGCAGCAGGCATATATTGATAGAGCTTTTATTAGCATATTTGAGACACATCCTGTTCTCTGATTACCAACCCTGTTCTTTTGCAGACCTGATAATTTCCAAAAAGCATTTATGGGGCCTCTCCAAATCAAAGAAAATGTCATTGCTTGCCCTGTAGGAAACCTTAACTGTTCATGGTTGAATCCTGCCCTCAGTTGCTGAAGCTATACCAGGATGAGGTGGGAGCTATTCTACTAGTGCAGGACTCGATGCCTTAGAGTGACTGCGAATACATGGCAGGATGCACAAAGCTGTTTTTGAGGAGAGCAGCCTGACTACTCCGCTGCACACTTGACTGGCACAAATCGCACCTCTACCCAACAGGCCATATGTCCCTGAAGAGATGTGATCCGAGTCGGCTCGCAGCTTCGCCTTCCCTCTCCCTTCTCCTCTGCCTATTATTCCCGTTCACTGCTGTTCTAGCAACACTTGTCCTTCTGTTGTGTGTGTTCAGATTACTCCCTCTCCCTTTTGAGTACCCACACAGGGAGCTTAATGGTGAAAGAGATAAGATGGTCCAAAGTCCCTAACAGTCTTGAACGTCAAACCTTTTAAGCAGCCTTTCAGATCAGCAAAACTGTTTCAGCCTGGGCTATCCACGTCTCTCAGATCTATACATTGCTCCCATCTTTGATGAAACTTCAATGCACATCTTTAAGACAGACATAAAAATGAGACGACGAAGCAGAAAGCAATGCCTTACAAAGATCAGAGCAGCCGAGTTTAACTGATCTACATCAAAATATGGTTTTCGGATACACCCTAACTACTCAAGATTCATGATCTGATTAGAAAAAAATAAAAAACTACATTGCCATGTTACCACAGATTGTCTTCCACTTCAAAAAACAGAATGAAAAATCTTTAGGATTTAAGTTTTCAAGCTTTTACTCATGACCAAGAGAACTGTAAAAAAGTAAATAAATCATAAATGAAAGTTAAGGTTCTCTCCTAATCACACAAGTACAGCAGCCAATGCCATAAGGACAAACAGGTATTGCAAAATTTAATAAATCCTGATGGTGGCAAGTCATCAAATTAAGAAAGCTGGCAGACTGTAGTGCTCTCTCATCAGTAAACACTTAACAGGTTGGGGTCTGCATACATAAGACTGCATGTTATTCCCAGACTTCCAGTCACACCATGGTTTGTGATCAAAGCAGCTGCTTATATCGACACAAGAGGTCGAATTTTCAACAGGCCCTTCCCAGTCATCCCTGCCAAAATCTCTGGGTGCTGCTTGCAAGTATGAGAGTGCACATTATGTGGATAGCCAGGTATGTTGGGGCACAGAGTCAGACTCTCACAAAAAGCCAGTTCCACCAGATATTTGTAATTACTAGAGATCTGATGCATTTAATGCTGGTTAGTGCAGTACGTTATCCAGAGTTATCCATAGCAGTACGTTATACTTGACTGTGAGAATTTACAAATGCAACAGAGGGCTATTTAACAGCTACATCTACATTGTAGAGATAATTTGCAGATAACTGGTATCAGGCAGCCAAATGTCTCCTTTACAATCCCTAATCCACGCAGAGCTGTAACAACAAAAAGAACTACTAGCTTTGCATCAGCTCTCTGGATCTCTTCCCTGCCAAATGATAGCGGGAAAAACTGCTTGTTGTCCCTTCCACAGCAGCACCAACACAGGTCAGCCTCTCAGATCCAACCATACACATGTGGAAGAAATAAAATAACCCTCTAAATAATTCTAAATACTTTTTCAAATTAAAAAAAATATATAGAACACAATCACGGGAAGAGAACCAAGTTAAAAGAAACTGGCAGCATCTTAGGACAGTACCAGTCAAAGAGGCTATCAAAATAGCCATCCTGTTCAAGGGTTTCCTTCAGAATGATTTTATATGCTGAAGCAAATTGGAGTTGTGTTGTAACACTGAAGTGGAGCCAGAATGACCTACTTTCACTCCCCAGAAGCTGGAGCACATCCTAGTCCCTATTAATAATAGACACACTTCAGTGTAAATCATCTGAATCTAAATTATCTGAATACCGCTTCAGTCCTTAGAGTAATAAAAAACCCCAAAACCTAGTTTACAGAAACATCTTTAATACATGAGCATTTCAGATGCTTGCCACAGATCCATGAGATAAGTTTTGATTCTGAAGAATGCATTCGGTTTCTGTTCTGTCCTTACTCCAGTTAAATCTCCTTTATTTCAGTGAGTTTGGCATGCTATGGAGTGGGAACTGCCACTCTGCTCTCTCAAATTATGGATTTTGTAGATCAGATGCTGTTAAAGTGAGCAAAGCAATCTCTGTGTTCCTCTAAGGTCTTCATAAACATTAAGAAAACCTTTTCCCAATCCACTACTCAAGAGGTGCATGACAGGGAAATAAATATGGTACTTTTATTACATCTATTTCCCTATCACAGTAAGGAAGATCCACCAATTGAAAATCCATCAATTTCCTGCACTTATGAGGCAGACATCCTGTTCGGCCCAACATGCTGTATTTTCTTTCAAACCTCAGTGACAATCTTCCTCAGTGAGACCATTTCCTTACTTATGTAGGTCTCCATAGCATGCACTAAACTGAGATAAAGTCTTGAAAATTTCAAGTCACTTCCTCCTTTAGCTTAAGGGCAGACTCACCCTGGCGCTGCTTTTCTGTGGGTAACTCTGCAGGTATCATCTGCCTAGAACATGGCCTCTTACCTCCTGAAGGCTGAGGTCACTGCTTATCACCTCAGTCTTCCAAAAATCAGGTCCTCCTATTAAGTAATTATTAGTGAATGCACTCTAAAATATTGCTGCAATGAGTGCTCTTACTTCACAGATAACTCAGACAGGATTGTATCTGCTGCCCTTCAAGTAGGAATTTCCCCTCTGTTAAACTTATCCACCAGAGCTATTCCCGGTCACACAGTATAAAGTAACCTTGCCAGCAATTGCCAGGTACCCTCTGCTGCCCTGAACCTCCTCCATCCTGGGAACGAACAGTCTGAAACGTTATCCACAGAAGCAGTGGATTTGGGACTACATCAGAGAGAACTTCGAGTGTTTGACCTACAAATCCAGCAGGATTAATAACACACGGCAAATACATCCAACGCACAGGGAGCCTGCGGGCAACAGAGAGCGTGGAGATGCCTGCGACACATTGTGTTGCTAAGTTTAAGTCCGAGTGGCACAATGCAAATGCTTCCCATCAGCATCATTTTTTAAATTCAGCTTATATGTGTGGACAAGTTCTGGATAAAAACATACCGTGATTAAGTTCCCAGCAGTACAGTTACAGTCACATTGCAAACTACAGTTTCAGATAAATGAAAAGATGAAAACTGCACTTCTAGAAGTTACAAATAAGCCCTCATTGCCTCTACTCCAATTAACATGCCACACTTCCTCCTTCAATGTAGGTTTCTGTCAAAACCAAATATACAGTTACCTGGACAAATTTTGTGAATAACTGCACTTCTAATCCAGGAGTGCCCTTGATAAAATGCTACACATAAACCAAGTAACTGAGAAAGTCAATGGTCTTACTTAAAACTAAGTTTTTAGCATGATCTTTTCCATTAGATTTCAGTAATGTGGGTGAATATAGCAGAAAGCAGTACTAACCAAGTTATTACCAAGCTTTCTTTGTTCATAATTACAGTTGCTAGATATAAGCTAACTTTTAATGCATTTTAGACATTTTGTGTATTTGCTTTATGGTAACTGTGGCTGATGCTACCCTTTATCCTTACCTGTTATCCTTACTGGATAACATCACTGACTGGACTACACCTTCAGTGACCCAATGGGACATCCCTTTGCAGTAGAAACCTAGGAGATTCCTCCACTGACCTCTCTGTCTGCCATGACAAAACCACTGCCTTAGTTATAATTATCAAAGGCATGTGCCAAGCATGCTGTCAAATCATTCTGTGCCTTTGGCTCCCAGGACCTCATACATATACAGCATCTTCCATTGTAAAGGATTCCAAAGTGCTTTGCAAAATTTAGCTGATGTTTCAACTGCAACAGTTTATCTTCTGGCCAGAAACAAGAGATAGGATGGATTTATAGCAGTAAATGGGGATTACCTCTCCGCCGCTAGCAGAGCTTACCAGAAAGTCACACAATTATGTCAAATCGTTACTAGGAGAGTAGGTGAGCTTTCACCCTGTAACCTAAAAGGCAAAAAACACTTTGGAACCTTGTGGCCAACCCCCAGAGTAACAGTCCTGATTCCTTCTGTGTCTCCGTACTGCAAAACAATCCAGGGGCCTGTCATTTTCCAAAGCAAAATAGGAACCAGTTGAGGTTATCTAGGCAAAAGATCAAGAAAAATTCAAGCAGCAAACAATGTACTTCCAAGCCAAACAACAAGCGAAGTTCACAGACACTCTCTGCAAGGCTCTCGGAGAGCTTGGCCTGGGGAGGAAACCCTTCTCTCTGCAGACAGGGGCCTGTCGACTCAGCACCAGGAGACCGAATACAACCTCCCTTTGCGGCAGCGGCCAGGGGAGCAGCACAAAGGGCTGCTGCCACCGCGGCGCTTCTGAATGACAGCGGCCTCCAGCACCCCTCCTGCTGCCCGCGAGGGCCCAGGAAACCGAGTGCTTATTCATGACTTGGGCTCTGGCCATTTTCTGAGTTTCTCTCTGCATCCTCCAGTGCTCAGTATTTAACAATATCTTCTTTTAGCTTGTCTCTTGTCTGCCACTTCCACATTTAATTGCAAGTTCATGGGTATTAAGTGGCCTGCACAGCTGAACTAAGTCATCTTGATTTGAAGGCTCCCTTTCCTCATAAAAGGGGAAATACTTCTTTCTGTGTCTGTCTGTCTCTCTTTTTCATTTCCCTTTCCGTGGCCACCTTTTCCCTTCCCCCTCCCTGCTCTACAATTTTTCTCTTTCCTTTTCCCATCCCACATTTCTTTCTGTCTCTCTGTATAAATCAAATCCTTGCCACTCAGAGAAGTTGATGCGTGCAGGGAAGGGAAGACAAAGCTCTCAAACAAGCACCTGTCAGCGAAACAGTCCCCCCGGCTTCTGCAGGAATTTCTGGCCTGTGCCAAAGCCCACAGAAGACGACGACCAAACAACCCACTGCAATGCCTCACGCTACAGCCGTGTGCCAGCTGCTTCCTTTTAACTCACCTGAGCAGCCAGCAGCAGCAGAGCCCAGGTCAGTAAGAACTTAACTTTTGCAAAGGCAAGGGGACCTTTGTGTTGCAGAGCAAATTTCAAAGGAAAATATGGAAACCTAAGCTGTAACTTCTGTAATAGTTAACTATAGAGAAGCAACAGTAAGGAAGGTTACACACACATATCCCCAACATGCAAATGGTTTCCGAAAAGGGCTAAAGAAGTACTCCTATTTCCCCCACGCAATCTGAATTTTGCCTGCGGTGATGTAACTTTCTGCTCTCACTTACTGGCTTGGAATGATTTAATACTACTCTGTCTGTAGTAAAAAGAAGGAAATAGACACGGCAATAGGCGTCTGCTTGAAAGGAACTGGGGTTCATGGTGGGTTGAAACATTTCAGCAACTACATCAAAAAGGAAAAATCTGGTGCCAGAACCAAAAGCCAAAGTGAAACAACAACCATTGCTCAGTGAAACCTGAGACACAAAGCCTCAGAGTTAATTAACTAATTATGCCATATGTTAACCAAAACTTTACCTTTCTTCCATCTCCCCTCTTCTCATGTCCTCCAGACATCTACAACGCCATGACTTTATGCTCAGGGCAAAAATGGCAAGCCATAAAAATAAAGTCCATACGAATAAAATCATAAAAGGCAGATTTATGGAGTACATGTGCAAACTGCCAATGGAAAAGCACAGTAAAGCAGCAAATACACGATGATCCCAGCCCCCAGCCTCTGAAACTCTGCACTCGTTTCAGTCAACAGCGAGAGGACATTCGACTGCAGAATCAGAGCTGGCAAGAGCTCCTAAATCACCCCCTGCCGGGGCTCGAGACCGTCACCTGACACAGGAGTTATCAGACATTTGGGATGAAATGTCTTGCCCACTGAAAATGCTGGTTTTACTGAAGTTCAAAAAGTCCTTAGGAAAATGTTGTCTTAGAGTCACAGCATTCTTCTCGCACAAGAAAGAAAAAACAAACACAGCTTTGAACCAGAAGTTTGAAATTAAACTAATCTTGTTATAGGAAATTCCTGTGTTTTGGTCAAAAGCTTTCATACAGAAAAGAGAGAGTTATGATCTGAAGAAAAAAAAATCAGGAAAAAATTTAGCTTTTAACTAAGCTATACATCTGATGATACCAAGTTTCATTTCAAACAGTCTGCTTGGAAGAACCAGTTGAAGAATCTATTCAGTGTTAAAGAATCTATTCAACGGACTGGTGAAGATGAAATCTGTACTTTCAAAGGGGGGTGGGGAAAATCCATCCCACTTTCGGTATTATCCAGAACCTTCACTTTTTCAAAAATGTTAATGGAATTAAGACAACTTAATGTTTCAAGTCAGCCAAAACACTGGCAAATCTAATACCAGGCATCTCTTTCTGACTCCCTTTCTTCTTCCACATCCCCAAGCCCCTAAAAATTTGGCCCTTTCCCAAGGCACCACATTTGGAAATCCATGACAACTTCCCTGGTAGTAAAAGCAAAAATGACAGAAGCTGTAAGTAAATCTGGATAACGATCTGATTTCACGACATAACCCCAAAAATGGTTTGTTATATTTTACTCTGATTATTTAAAAAGCAACAAAGAAGGGAGGAGGCCTTCTCAGCAAGGGTCAGTACAGTACTGAGTGTTCTGCTGTGAGAAAACATAGTTGGCCGTATTTTTTAATATGCCTATTTTGGGTTTTGAGCCAATACTGACACAGAATTAGAAAACTCCCCCTAACTTTGGGGATCTTCATCATTTAAAATAGACATTTACAAAGTTTTCTCAGCATTACACTATACAAGATGGAAAAAAAGTCTATACTCTAAATCACCTGGCAGGGAAAACAGAAAGGCCAAACTCCTCCAATAAGCAAATGTGAATGTCAAGACTGCCCTCAGTTAGCATTACTTTGTTGTTTGGAAGAGGGAACTTTTAACAGCTTGTCACCATCAGGCTAGGATGGTGAGTCTTGGTAGGAAGAATGAGGCAGAAGTGACGACACTTCCACTGCCACGTAACAATTTTGACAAATAATCAGGTAGCGTTTCACAAACATCAGGAGTTTCTGGTGTCACAACTTCTTCCGGAGGCCAGCCTTGCTCATACGTTGTCTGAAGAGCTACGCAAGGCTTATTTGCTGGAAGGTTACGGAAACAGAGCAATCAAAAAGCTGCAACAGTAATGCAAAGCAACAAATCTTCGGCTCTTTTGCTCCAGGATAGAGTCTGGCCCTTCTTTTACAGAGTACTTGACACACTGTTAAGGTTTTGTATCTATTGAAACAGAGAAGCCAAATTGCCTTGCAATTCTACACATCAAAGCAGGTGCCTGAGGAGTGTATGTCAATAGCTGCTGGAAGTGGCCTGAAAAAAGGGATTTGGGGTTAGTGTCCTACATGTTTTGTGCAGTGCAGCACTGACAGCCAAAAGCAGTTTGCTAAGGTCCTCAATTCCCCTGAATTTATGAAAGGTGGTGGTGGGGGGGGATTGTGTTGCAGCTCTTTTCTTTGGCAATGTAACCACTGTGATTTGAAAGCTCGGCACAAAGGTCTCTCACACTAATTTGCCTTCACAATCACCATTATTCAGTTTTCTCAAGGCCAGCTATTGGTGGATTTAAATTTATGGACCAACCAGAGCTGTGTCCCATGAAGAGACATAGCTCAGGTTTACGATGGAAGAAGTCAACACCTCCCATGATCCCGCTGCTGGACTTCCAGTATCTCTGCCTACAAGAACAGGCAGCCAAACATACAAATTAACTGTTAAGGATCAACAATGAACTACATGACAGATGATAGAAAGCAGAGCCTGGCCAATCGTAAGGGTTTAGCCCTCTTTAAAATCACAACTTGGTTTTTTATTTGGTATTTTAATTCTTTGCCTTGTGGTTTCTGAGCTTTTTGAGTGCACATCCTCCAGCGTTTCCCATCAACTACGGGAGCTAGAAAGTGAATTTAAGAAATGAAAGCAGAGATTCCTCTGTGATCAGATGCTTTTAGCAGTTGGAACTCAGAAAAGAACCTGTGTGTCTTGAGATGTGCTAAGTCTTAAGAACTGCCAACTCTAACTCTCACACATATGCTCGCTCTACTAGCTGGTCGGAATTTGACTGAGGCACCGACTCCAGCAGACTTCGTTACACACCTCTGCTGTACAACTGGGATTTCTTTATTCTGTTCTCTGAAGACAAAACCTTGCAAAACTAAAGCTATCAGAGATCCCCTCAAGGCCCTCTATGACAGTGTGCAGGCTCAAGAAAAAAAAATGCTATGGCATACTCCAAATATGCTATTCTTTCAGTCTGGAGAACAGAGGGAAGCACATAAAGAGAGAAAGAGGGGGAAAAAAGGAAATGAGACAGCAAGAATGATATGAGATTAACTCCACAAGAAACTGAGACAGGATAGTGGGTGAACTGAGAGTGAACATATCCAGTCAGCACACGTATCGGTAAATGTGCCATCAGAGAAACCACAATCAAATGTCTCTCGGTACAAAGCTAGGAATTAATGTTAATGGTATAATTGTCATTTTACTACATATCACAAAATTATATTTTATTCTCATTAAGCTAAAAGAGCATTAAGCCTCTCACAAATTATGATGTCAAAATAACAATTAAGTCTAAGTAGCTTTTCGACACTCACAGCCTGCGCTACTCTGGCAAACAAAAAGGATCCAATCCCACTGACTCGAGGCATTTAAGGAAAGGCAATTTTGGTAGAGCAAAAATAACCTGCAGTCTTGAAAGGAGATCTCCTGAAAACAGCCTATTGGGCATATGCTCAGGCAGATCGTATCTTGCGAACAGATTTCAGAAGCAGACCTTAGAAAACAGCACCATCTGGATCAAATTTGCAACTCTATCCATAAATAAGAAGGGACATCTTATGGCACCACTGCAAGTGTATTTATAAAGTGTGCGAATATCAGGCTGAGAGGCAGGAACGCTAAAGGGAAAATGCTGTCTACAAGAGTGAAAAAGGCAGCTGTACTGCTAAGGAAGTGGTGTGAGGAAGTCACTTCATGGCATAATGAAGCCAGCCAGGATAAAGATGACTGGAAACGAGACAGACAGATGCCAACAGTGTTTTAAGAAGGTGAAACCAGCCAGGTTCTGGAGCCCAACTGTGACTTAGGAACAACAGGCGAAATTCTCTCCTCTGCACTGCCAGCCTCCACGCCAGCGCGGTGCTCCTCTGTGCAGAGCCAGGCACGCAGGGAAGGCTGACAGGCAGCGTCTAGTTCCCCCAGGAGGATCTGCAAAGAGACTTTCAATGTACAATTGAAAACGGTCCAGTGATGTACATCTTCGAG
Organism: Rhea pennata; assembly: GCF_028389875.1. Taxonomy (NCBI): domain Eukaryota; kingdom Metazoa; phylum Chordata; class Aves; order Rheiformes; family Rheidae; genus Rhea; species Rhea pennata. Next base: position 8,794,211 of record NC_084678.1, read on the forward strand.
AATCCAGGCAGACAAAACATGCTGTTAGCTTTTTCACCCAAGCAACTAGCCAGAAGTTTGGGGGAGTTGCGCATTCTTTGAGTCAGAAGGAGAAACCGCCTCACAAAGTTAGGTGATTCTGCTTATCTACAACAATACACAAAGTCTTGTTTCTATGAATATGTCGAGAATCAAACAACCAGAGACAGAGACTATTCTATCAGCACTTAGCTCAAAACCTCTCAGCTTCTTCTCAGGCTCTTCCCATGTTTTTAATGAGACTAATTGCAAGGAGCTTGCATGTTCTGCCTGACAAAGTATGGTCCCAAATTAACTTAATTCTGGTAAAAGCTGCTGGATCCAACAGTAATTTTCATTTTTTAGGTGAGCAGACAGCTATACACGAACAGTGGTAAACTAAACCTTCTTGAAGCTCTAGGAGCCAGGAAATGCATAACATGATCTTAAGTGATCTAGTTACTGGACAAAAGAATGGCACGTAATTGGAAACTATTTGCAAATCACTGGTACAACAGGCCACTTCTACTTTAAAAGAGCTGAGCAAGGAGCAACCAGGGGAACTGAGAGTCTGGAACATAAAAGAGTGAGAAACAAAACTGGAATACACGAGAAGGAACAAAAGTGCACTGGAATAGAATAGCTAGACGAGATTCCTAGGCAGAGAGTAGGAAGATCAAGATTGAATTTGCAGAAAAAGTTTTCCCAGAGCCTCTGTAAGAAAACACTAATACATCCACCCACAATACTATAAACAAGAAAAACACACAGGGAGTTGTAAACCACATAATTGTGCCCCTCGTATGATGGAAGATATTAGCATTCTGACAGTTGCGGTACTAAAAATTCTACTGTTGATCTGTTTGATGCAAAGATAGTTTAAACCTAACTGATTTTTTTCAGGTAAGAATGCAACAGAACAGGGAGAAAGTCTTCTGAAATATTCTGATTTTAAAACATATTTTAAAAGCTCACTTCAGTAGACTTTGGCTATTGTTACGTTAGGTCAGAGCTTCCAAGCACAACATACAGATTGCTACAAAATCTTTAGACCACTATATTTGGGGAGGACACCTGAAACCAGAAATAAAAGAACTTGTCCAGCAAAAGGGAATGATCTAGGCACTGATTTTACATGATTAATCTCCTCCGCATGCAAAACATGTACCTAGTATCACAAGATGTCACCCATCATACTCTTCCCACTTGTGTTTGGTAACAACGCCTTAAAAACTGCATTCTATATTCTGACTTCGGGGAAATTCTAGTTCCAAGATTACTTTTGATTCACTTGTTTTTTTATTACTTTTCCAAAAAGAAAGAAAAACTTGTGTGTCTCTAAGGTTTCGCTTTGCTTTTTAAAATCGCTAGCCTTTTGAAGAAGTCAGGGTGAAATGTTTAGGGTGACTTTCAAAACTAAGCCACATTCACTTTGCTAAGGACTGGAGTGGTTTAAGACTTCACCACCCCTACTACTTGGTTCCCACTTCTCTGCTGGAAGTCATCGTGCCTGCTCTCAGTCAGTCTGTGCGAGCGACTCCTTTGCTTCAACATAGCGTCAGCCAGCTTAGTTCCAGTCCCACCAAAGGGACACTCTGAGCCAAACTCACCCACTTTTGACGTAGGTGGATTAAAGAGCCTTCACGTATTTTAACAAAACCAAAAGGATGAGGGTTGAAAATACAAAGTAAGGTAAGAGGAAATAATCAGAAAGGGAAATCGCCTAAAAGGAATTAAAAAAAGAAAAAAAAAAAAAGCTTTGACTAATTTCTCTTCACTTTTTTAAAAATCAAAGAACGAAGGAAAATAAAACCAGGAAAGATCAGAATTCCTCCCTTACTCCAAGGCAGGAGCACAATATCTATCTCACTTCTGGCAGAAGTTTGTCTAATTCATTCTTAATGAAAACTGGTTTTGGACACCTCACAACCTTCACTTTCTATCTATTCCAGTACTTCACTATCCTGCCCTTTTGAAAGCATCTCCTTATTTCTTTAATCTGTATTCCACTTGCTGCAATTTAAGCCCATTATTTCTTGTTCTATCAACTGTGGATACACAGAAGTTTTCTCCCTTCATCACTGCAAGTCTATTTTGAAGCCTATTATCAAGTCCTCTCAGACTTCTGTTTTCCAGTCCAAACAACCCAAAGTCATTCAAGTTTATGCTTCAGAAAATTCACAACTTGTGAAGCTCAGTGCACAAAACTAGACATCATCCTTTTAAACAAAGAACTTCAGTAATAAAATGTAGTTCAGAAGTTAAGAATACCTGTACTGCTAAAAACTGAAAAAATAAGAATTTACTACTTATTCCTGATTTTTAACAGTATCACATTAACTCATGAGCTTTCCAAAATTTGGTAATTCTTCCTTTTTAGTCCATTAATTTCTCCCCTTATTTACATTATCTCTGTCTTCCCTGTGATGATGTCTGTCACAGACACAAACAAAGAACGGGCAATGGTATTCAGCTATTTATTTAGTAAACTACTACTATTTCCATGCTTTTCTTCTGAAGAGCCAAAAGGAGGCTGCATACACTGACTGGCATGGTGTCCCAACAGTACATTCTGTGACCCCAGACAGGGAAATACGGATCGGCGCCACGTTCTCATATACAAGATTAGAGTTTGCACAAAGGAAAGGGCACGAAGAAGTATGCCAGCCAAACAGCATTTCAGTTTCTTCTGATGCTAAAAGCTCTTCAGTTACATGCTTTAAGAAAAAGTAAATCTCACTTTCTCAGTCCTCTGATTGGATCACTTAGTCTTTTTCTTCCCTTTTCAAAAACCCTTTCTTCCCATTTTCTTGGAGGGGCAGGCCTATGCCTTACTGTGCCTACTCTTTGCTTTACTGTGAGCTAATCTGTTCTCCAACAGAGAGCTATTGAGCTATCGCCCAGAAAAGAAAGAAGCTTCCCTGTCAATTCCCTCCTGCCCAGCCCTTGGACTGATCTTGCTACTGTGTTTGAGTTATTTCTGCTTCTGAGGAACCGCTGCCTCAGTTTCCTCCACTGATTTGTAGAATTCCTTTTTCCTTCTTAAATTTTGTTAATCAGTACAAATTGATATTTCTACATCATTCCCAGCACTCAACAGAATCTGTACCTCCCTGACATTTTAGTAAATGAAATATTTTCATATTAGTGTATGAAAAAATAGCAAATCCTTTATTGCTGAAGAAGCAGCCTCTGCAACTGGAGAACTGGAGATCTAGAAAGCACAGATAAGCCACAGAGGAAAAGCATCATCATCTAATATTTAGCATCACACACTTAATGCATGAATACTTTCCATAACTCACTCCAGACTCTGCCAAGGTTTCCAGCTCATGCATGCTTTAAGAGTTGGTACCACACATCAGTAGATTAAGAATTTGGAGTTATGACTGCTATGTAAACCCATCAAGACTCCACTTGAATCAATAAGAGCCAAGAATTAACTGCCAAGAAACATGAATACCATAACTCTACCATAGTCTAGAAGGTACATCACATTAATATGCAGGGGAAGAATATGTGCTGTGAGAGGGACTATTCTGGCATCTGTTTAAGAAACTAAAAGCATAAACACTAAGATCATTTTGGATAGATAGTAATGGACACTGCTTCAATTTAGCAGCAATTTACTGCTAACCAAGATGTTTAGGTAGGAAGACAGAGCCAATAGTCTAGCCAAACCTGCTCTTTTACTGTTCCTGAGCAGTAAGGGAGGGCACAGCACTCTCCTACCACAGAGCATGTGGGCTTGATGCCCTAGCAAGGCAGAGACCTGCACACAACACTTTTTACACTGGTACAAACCTAACTGAATCCTTTCCCCTCTTCTCTTCTGCATTTACTACTTATTACGCAGAAGACCAATTTCAGAAACATTTCACAAACTCCTGCTTTTGTAACCCTCTGCCTGCAGGATTCAGTTTGTAGACCTATGCATAGTCTTTAAACTCAGCCGAATCTGAAACATATAAAGACATTGTTTTGCTAAGCCATCTTATTGCCATCTTTACATCTTTGGGTATATATTTCCTTTACAAACAAAATGACTGAGGTCTTTTACATGAAGGAAAAAAGATACTTTATTTCTCAAATCACACCCTTCTCTTGTTTACTGCCTTGGAGGCTAAAAACAGTACTAGAGGCACTTTGAGAAGGGCTATTTTATGCTACAACTGCTGTATAGGCAGCTCCAGTCAGAGCTGGCAAACAAACAGTAGGGACAGACGAATCCAGGAAAAAGCATGGTTTTATGCAAGTCACTCTAAAAATAACAAAAATACCAAGGGGAGGTGGAAAAAAAAATCTGACCTATGCCTCTGAAGAACTGGCTATAAATGAACAGTTTATCAGAGTTCTCCCATAATCCTGAGTCAGGAGTCCTTTATAGGATTACTTGCCTCCAGTTCTGGACCAACAGAAACGTCTGACTGATAAAAATTGAGCTTAAATATTTCTATGCCTTTTTGTCTCATAATAAGACCCCCTCCACATTCACACATTTATCTATAACAAGAAATAGAAGAATGTCAAAATGGCATTTCATGGTTACTCTCCATCTTCCTCCTGAAAAATATTATGCTCAAAACAAATGAGAATATCTTCACTTGGTTATGAAATGCTGGTAGGCAGAATACTACATACCTCATGCAGATCTCACTTCAGTGCTGATTAAAGAAAGATGTGGAGAGAGAACTTGCAGCACATTTGAAATTAATCTGAAAACAATATGCAGCTTTTCTCTTCCTTTGCCCCCATTCCAGCAAAGAGAATAACCCTCCCAACAAGGGCAAAGTGTCATAAAAGGATTGCCTCACGAAGCCCAAGAACACACAATCCCTATTTTCTGGAAAGTGCTATTAAGGAGATCTACATACCATGAAGCATCAAATCTTCTTCCAATTGTCCCAAGGTAAAAGTCACCCTTTTGGAGAGGCATCCCAGAATCATGACTGCGTTCACAGAGCCTCAGAAGAAAGGTATGCTGCAGATGATGCTGGGAATCCCTATGCTGTGGGTGGTCCTGGTGGATGGCATCCTACAACCTAACCAAAAGTTTCTAAAGGCAGCATTAGGGTTGCTTTATAAGGGCAAGGAAGTCTGAGAGCTGAACACCTTGTTACCAAAACATGTAACAACACCCTGGCAAACTTGTAATAGGTTCCAGTTACTGCCTACTGTTCACAATGCTAGGAAGGAGAGACTTTAAGGTAGTTTAAAAGCATTTAAAAGGTTTATAAAAAGGTGGGTGAAGACACAGATGATTGAGCCAGATTCTACTTTAATTCAGACTAAAATGGATAGGTAATAAGTCTCTAAAGAAGCTTTGCAATGAAAAGATCGAGAGATTTCTGACTAATGATACACCAGCTGCAGCACTAGCGACAGAGTAAACCCAAGCCCAAATTACTCCTCCCCCATATAAAAAAACCTAGGGAATTTGTTTCCATTTTTTCTTAAAGTAGCAACTGTTCTGACCAATTCCAGCAGTTCAGCTGCAACTTGTTCACACAGCAAATATAAAAAATAATAATCTAAGAAAACATAAGCAGACTAAGAGAGCAGAGACTTCTATTACCTTTCCTCCTTTAAAGTTTCCACTCAATATCATCTGTATTTTAAATTTCGCAATTCCAGAAACCAAGCTCTCTCTTACGGCACAAGTTCACTGCAGATGACTCAGGCAACCAGCACTGGCTTGGAGGAGCCATCTGAGCTCAGCCTAGAGGCAAGCAACCATACAGCAAGGCAGTTCACAACAGAGGAGTTCTGGCAAATACGGGGCCCCAGGTGTCTTCCCTGCCACTTTCCTAGTGTTTACTGTCTAGAGTATGTGTGGCAGAAGAGCCAAATGCCTAATCCTCAGCCGCCGCCAACCCCCCTCCCCCCTGTCACCATCCTACAGATAACTGTAAACTGCCAGTTAACATGCGTTTGGGCTAAAGACTGACTCACATCTGCAAACTGATTTAAGTGAGATGGCTGAAGCCGACTACTATCCTCTACTTTCTCTTCCTTCCTCTCCTGAAGGTTACACCTTCTCAGACAATGCTGCGCAGAATGTATATCTGTTCCCTAAGCTCTGCCCTCTACAACTCAATATTTAAGCATTTAAACAAACCACTGCAGATTTAAATTTGTATTTATACATTGAGCTGTAGCTCAATGTGTAGCAGCTAAGGATACAAACTCCTGGCATCCATTCAAACCATGGGATATCAACTTCTAGGAGAGGAGCAGGGTGGCAACTGTTATGGTCACCCTGTTTATACATGCCCACAAACACAAGTCAAAGCCCTGAGCTGTGCACCAAAGCAGAACACACGGGAACACCTCCTGTTTGGTCTACTCTGCTCAAAGGTAATGACGTTACTCTACTCAAAGGTAACAATGTAACAGAGAATCCAGGAAAACCGGGTATCACAGTAGCCTGGTAAATTCAAATGCTTGCAATGGTCACCAAATACCAAAATTATAATGCCAGAGTATTCACAAGATTAATTTGGTATTCCAGTCTGCACCAATAAGTGTGTGCATGTGTGTGTGTGTGTGTGTGTGTGTGTGTCTGTCTGTCCATCAAGCCATGCAAATAGTATCACCTCCCTGCTCCAGCAGTAAGGACAGGGAGATGGAAAGCAGAATGTTTTCTCCTTTTGTTCCCCTTGGACAGAGTTACTTCTCCTCCTCATAACCTGCTGGAGTGCAGCAGAATTGAAACATGTGGGGTCAAAAAAGAGCACGTGATATGGGAAACACAGAAGATAGGACAGCGTGTTAAGGTGTCAGGATGCTAAATTAAGGAAAGCAGATGAAAAACATTAACACCATCTTGGGCTGCAGTCCTCATCATATGAGGTCCCTCAGGAATGACTTTTGGCTTTCTAAAGAGATTAGATCAGCTGGGCTAAGAGGAAAGGAAAGTAATGTTCCAATGGTGAGACCTCCCCCTGTCCCTAAACCACTCTTCCCTTGGTTTCTTATTCAAAAGAGTTAATAGTGTCATGTTACTCAGAGATATGTTATGGTACTGTTTTAGTTTTGGTAGTGCACTAGTTTGCAATGGTATCACCCACCTTCACTATGGAGTGGTGGCCTCTAACAGAGTCAGAGCTCATAAACCAAAGTCTTCTTACATGAACATAAAGAGGATTGCCACTCAACAAAAGGCTTGGCTGAAGATGCATCTTTAAAATGAAAGGAAGGAAGGTAGGTGAAGCCTTGCAAGATCAGAGTTGGATAGAGAGGTCAAAAACATACTAGAAATACAACCCCTTGTCCTAAGGGATGTGTTTGTGCAGTGGATTTAAAGATTCAACTAATTCAATTCCTTGTCAAAATATAAATCTGAATCTTGAAGCTGAAAATTTCATGAGAATAAACTTCCTTTTCGTGGTACCTCTGAATTTCCACCCCCCACCCCCACCCACCCACCAAAATCAAGAAGTGAAGGAAGCCACACAAGTGAAACATTCTGCACACTGACATTTGTAACTAAACTTTTTTCCAAATCTTCCTTTGGATTCAGTTTGGCCTCAGCCAGCTTTTACGCTGTTGGAGCAGGCTGGCCTTTCCAAGTGAAGACAAGGGCATTACCAATAGTATGTTCAAACCACTGACATTTTCACTTCATTTCTGTCTTTTACTCCCTTTGTGCTCAATATGGGCTTGACTGTGGAACTCAGGGTTGCACTTACTGCTTAAAAAAGTGCTTCTGCATGATGTTGAGAAGAGTTAGTTTCAGCTGCTAACAGACACACAAGCAGAGTAGGCAAGCACGAAATAACCAGATGTCTGAGTGTTTGCACTTGCACTTGTTGAGATTCTAGCATAAGCACAACTGCTCAGACAACTGCCACTGAGTAATTCTGAGACATAATTTAGCTTCTTTATTTACATTTTTATTATTCACTGAAAGTAGTGGGAAGCGGCTGACTGGCAATTCCTGAAGAGCCAAGGCCCGTGTCCTACACCCTGTGTTCACATCAAAGGGCAAGAGCAGGAAGGCTCTCCTAGCACAGACACCTCTATCCCACAGAGGCACTCCCAGGACTGGAGAAGTGTTAATGCCTCCCATCTCCACTGACCCTTGGTCTGTGTACAGAGATCATCAATACTGTTCTGGTTATGCCTACGAGCCCCCTTCGAGCTAAGCTAAGACCACCAATTCATTGGGTGCTAACTGCCAAGGATGTGTCAGCTGGTTGCCAGAAGACTGAATCCAAGAATTAAAATAGTCATACTTTTTCCATGAAAGAGATGTGTTGCTTGTGTGACGTGTCTCATTCTGATTTTTCCTCTAAAAGAGGTAAGGAAATGGAGACAGGATATTTAGTCTCAGTTCCTAGCTCTATCGGTTATTTCCGCTGCAACTTTTGGATAAGTCATTTTGCTGTTCTGTGCCTCGCTTTCTCCTTCTGCTAAATGCTGATTTTCTACTTTTGAGAGACTACAAATGAAAAACTGCTGCATAAACATAGATGGGTATCTTTATTCTTAATGCACTTCAAAGCAAAATCTTCTTCTCTAAGTAAAATAGCCTTTCTGAGACTTTCCTTTCCCCTCAGTTAAGCTGTTTTGTGATACCATGCTGCCCCAGCAGCTCACTCAGAACCACATTAAAAGAGAACTGATGTCATACACCCTCCAAACACACACCACCTGGACACAGCAACTGCTGCCGCTGCAATTTAATTCTTGCCGGCTGAGTGCAATTTTCAGTTCCTCTGGTTATGTGCTGTAAAATTTTGATTCATACTTTCAAATATTGTGGCTTTTCTTTTGCAATCACTTAAGAAAGATGCATCGGTCTCTGTTGTGCAAAAGGATCTCCTATGACACACACACACAGCATACACAGTATAATGGACAAAACCAGTCAAAAGGCTGCTTATTTTAGACTTATTTTATAGCAAGATGCATGTTAAGCTGTTTTTAAATGGGGAAGGAAACAGAGGTCAGAGTGAAATTCCCAAATGTGCCGTGCTGTTCATGATGTTTACATCCTATATACATAAAATGCTGATTCTGCAAGGTGATAGGCACCTGCTAAATTAGCTCAAGCTTCTCCAGCTCCTCCTAAGTTCAGCACCTTGCAGGATCAAGTCCATGGAGATAGCAGAATCCTCAAAATGCTCCACTGGACATAATACAAAACATGATATGATCCTAAATATTTTTTCCTCTTTTTCGCTACTCAGTGCAACTGTGAAAAATTTCTAAGGCCCTCACCAACAAGTCTATCCATAAGTTTCATCAGCTTGATCTGTTCACCAGGTCAGAATCAAGATGCACCTTAGCATGTAAAATATTTAGAGGAAGAGATACTTAATACTTGAAAAAGAGAAGAAAATAGGCATTTCTTCAGGGAATGTTCTGCTCATCAAGTAGAGTAAGAAAGCTCTATCTCACTTGGCAAACATACAAAAAACCCAAACCTAACAACAACAAAACAATAAAAACTATGCCCAACTTTTTTATAATAATAGGAATTGCCCACAGTTGTTTTTTTCAGTCAGATCGTGTTTGGTGAATAGTAAAAGACTTTACCAAATGCTTTGACACATCTTCCTTGACCTATTTAACTTCCAGAAATACCTCTCTGTCCTCCTCATTTTGATTTTTTCCATTCACCCAGAATCAACCTTTTTTCTTTCCAGTTACATTTAGTTCAAAAGCCATGGCCGCATCTTCTCTGTACTGTTTCATTTTTGTTTTTAAATACCTTTCCTTCCTGCTCCCTAATTCATAAGTACAGTAACTCCGGTAAATACTACTTCAGAGTGCTGAACAGTGAAGGAAGAATGCGCAGAAGTGAAAAAAATTGTGTGGTAAGACTATCTGTCCTTGTGCAGAGGCTTTGCAATCCGCTGCAAGGCAATACTTAGCCCAGAATTTGGGTGCAATGTGAAGGCCAGCGGCCTGGATGGAAAACTAGAAATTCAGTAGTGGAAAAGCTGTTTCAGAAAAGAGCCCAGGAAAACAGATACTGCAATATTAAACACACTAGAGTTCACGTGTCCTGTATCTCTTAATGATCAAGTTAAAAGCTCCAGTGGTATCTTGATTTTCTGTTTAAATACTTAGTAAACCTCACCTTTCACCTTTACCTACCTTTGGGAGGCATAGTTACATCTCTCTCCAAAAATTCATCTTCTTGCTAAAAAAAGGCCTGAATGACATTATTTGTTTACTGACAAGTTTCCAGAACTTGATCTCCCCATACATGAACAAAACACTTCCATTAGTGCAAACAAAGAGCCATCTATTCACAACAGGGATATTTGCATATGTGATGTTTGAGGAGCTGACGAAGAAGATAGGATCTGGGAAAAGTGTCTCTCCAATCCCCATCTGTGTTTCCTATTGAGGGATCATGCCTCTGAAAATAAAATGCCTCTGAATGCTCATAGCAAGCACACTTCTGCAACTCTCTTTGGAAATCTTCCCCTGTTGTCCTTCTCTTTTTCCGTATCTTGTCAACACCCTCTTCTCGCAAACAGCTGCTTCCCATCTGAGCCAATTTCTGAACAGTGTCAGTAACAGGACAGAGACAGAACACCAGCACACAGAGGGACATGAGGTAAATAATAATAATAATAATAATATGCAAATGCCCAGTGACTACCATTTGAAGCCTACGATTCTCCACAATAAAAAGGGAAATAAATAAAATAGAAGTGAGCAGGCAGCACTCTATGTGAAGGACTCAAGCACTTTAAATCTACTATATCTCAGCTCACAATCTCAAGTAACGACACTCAGAATTAGTCTAATTCCCTTTCACTCTGCCCTAAATTTGTCTTCACCCATGCTATCTATATTTCCTCTTTGTCTCCTCCTCCACAGATCAAGAAGGGAGAAGATCTCAAGCAACAGCAATGACAGAACCAGCAGTGACACAAATTAGCTAAGGAAGGCTGGCAAAGCTTACTTCCAACATTTCTGGCCTAGCACCTAAAACTTTCACATAACCACAAAGCTTTGGAAATAAACTCAATCCCACCAGCCTGCCAACACAGATGCCTCACTCCGGGCTTGGATGTGAGCTCTGCAATGGACATCGCTGTTCTGGCCTAGTCCTACCTCAGCAAGATGCACCGCTGTTAGGAGTGGGTCCTCAGGCTGCATCTATGCTAGTAAACTAGCAGTGCCAGGGCATGGGCCCGAGCAGTAGACTACAATCATCTGTACTGTTAAACTGTTAAAAAAGTTCCTGGCACACTTTTGGTCCAGGCCAAGTAGCACTCTCCCAAACAATTCCCAGGCGCAGTGTCAGAGTTAGGGTGGGCCAAGGACTATTTCCAGTTTGAATGTGGCCACCCTGCTTTGAGACTAAGAGTTCAATACTACAAGACAGGGCTAGATCATGACAGTTGTCCTCCAGGCCAGGGAATTGAGCCCTGCACTGTTTTGTTTACTGGATCTGTAGCCTACATCTCTTGCTTAACAATATAGTCCATTAACTGCTGATCAGATCTAACATGATCAGATCAACCTTAGCCTCCATGCCTTCTTCTCTGTGACCTACATATGAAATTATCCACAGCCCACTGACATATATCTACATCAGGCTTGTCTACTGTTCCCATAACAACATGGATTTGGTTTAAGAATCAGATTTCAAAATCTAAAACATTTTACTAGGTCAAAAGTTTTATAACCTCCTGTTATTGCCCCTTCAAACAAAATGAAAGGGGCTTCTTTAGCCACTCGGTGATGAGGTTAAGAGCAAATGGTTCCCTGCGAGGTGATGAATTCAAAGCAGTTGTCAGATTAGACAGAATCCCATGAGACCAGAGACTTTGCTGTGTAGCCAAAACCCACCCACCTAGCTGTGATAAGAACTCACTAAAGTGCAGAATTCTTATCAGCAATCTGTCCTCAAACCAGGGCCCTCTACCAATTACAGAGGCCACTCTCAGTATCACATACCTCTTTTCACTGCCAGCTTCCTCCTCCAAAATGACCCCTGAAATGCAACCATTCATGTTTTTCTGTCTTTCCTAGCATGTATTTCCCTCATGTACGCTGCAATGGGTCATTCAAGTTACCCAAACTATACTAAGATGCCCTCAGCAGCATTACACAAAACTTTCAAAACAAAAGTGCTAACACCGAAGTGATTTACAGTAGAAAGCAAAATGCATAAGCAGATGTAGATGATGTCTTTAGGCTTTTTTAAGCCTAGGCTCTTTCTATCACATACAAAAGCAGCCAGTGTCTGACAGCCATCCAGCATCTCCTATGTAAAACAGGTCTCACAGGTTCAAAGCTGTTTCTTAATAAATTGCAATCCACATGACAAAGAAGCATCACTCCCTTGACGGCAAGCTCAGCAGTAGGGGTCACCAACATAAAGGAGTGCTAGCCTCTATCTTTAAAAGTAGTCCTCTTGGGAGAGGACTAAGTTGTATTGGCAGGGCAACCTTTCATCAACTAATAGTTACACCAGGGTAAGATGCAAGATGGGGAGAAAGAAGATGGCTTTGGTATTACTGGTAGTGACACTGGCTCACAGCAAACTCAGAAAGCCGATTTGTGCAAGTCGAGCTTGTAACCCTATCACATCCAACTGCACACCCCAGAACAGAGTGCCAAGCACCTCCTAACATACAGTCTAAGGAATCATGAAAATTTTGGCTGTAATTGACAACTAAATAACTGATAAATCCACAGGGAAAATGATCAGCGGTCTACATGCTTGCTCTTTTCTTCAGTGAAAGTGTATTTCTGGACCAACTGAATGATGACTAGCTTCTGAGGTTTTTATTGAATAAAAGCCAGTATTTATCAAAATAAATGTGTCCTCATTTTACATAAGCTAAGTGGTTTGGGAATCAAGAAATTAACCTGTTGGCACATAACAAGAACAGACCACAAACAAAACTAGAATATAAAAACAAAGGTCAGGTTGAGACTGATCTAAAAATTTACTCCATGAATCGCATGATGTCAGAGGAGTTGCAGCAAGGTGTTGTTCACATGGCTGATACGCTTCTATAAAGGTAATTTCTGCATGATAGTAATGAGATTCATCCAGTAGTCCTTTCATGGACATATTTCTTTAATTCAGTCCCATAGCCCCATCAGCTGAGTAACCAGCCTAAATTTTACATGGTCAAGGAAATCTATTGCATTCTCTGCAGCTCAGAACGATACATGACATTAAACTGCAGATATTCCCTGAATTGTAGGAAGTCACACTACCAGCAGTTCACCGCAAGATCCTGCGCTAGCTGCTTTAGGCAAGAAAGGAGGTAGGCTTTTAGACACATGCATCATGAAGCCCAGAATGGTCAATACCTGTCTTTCTGTCACCAGGTTTTCAGGGACCTATCAGAGCTCCCATTCAGCTCGGGGCAATCACTATCTCATGGTTTGACATACAGCTATCTGCTGCGTAAGCAATGGGTTATACTTCTAAGGAGGAACACTCATTAGGAAGAGGGAAGGAACTGTTTTCTCCTCACAGGGCTGTTTTCCCTTAGTCTCATCTTGAGCTCTGCAGTACAAAGGGAGCTGAGGCCTGATTAAATGAGTGGCTTCTACAGAGGGTTGAAGGAGGGTATAGTTAGCAGAGAGGCATTTTCATTAAGGTACACCTGTACCTCCCAGTACAGGTATAGACTGGCCAGTTCTGAAAGTCCATTGCAGTTTTACTCAATCACATATGCAGGAGGCAAGGCTAGAGCTTTAATCAGGCTTCGCAAGGCTAGGCAATCAAACAAAATTTTCATCTGCAACATTTTGCTCAGGTCTTAGCCACACTGCTGGTGCAACCCCAAGTCTAAGCCTCAGTTTGTGATCCAGCAGGGAAAAGAAGTTACATGTAGCATTCATTCTGTGCAGGAGAGATGGCTTTGCCTGAATTGCGTTGCTCCACAATGAATTCTCTGCAGCTGATTGAGAAATGACATTGTTGCAGACTTCAAATCTTTTTTTTACCCCTAGCTGTTAAAGGCAGAGAATGCTGCAGTCATCCCCACTATTAAATGGGAACTCTCCCAAGTAGATAAGCAGCATGATAAGATAGTGATGCTTCCATTCCATCCTTTTAAAAGATGAGACTGGTTGTTTCAGCACAAGTTGAAAACAGAATGTAAAACGGAGAGAAATGAAAAGGGACAAAAGGGGGAGATGGGTGGAAGCCACCTCAAGGTCAGAGGAAGAAACAACATTCATCCTACACAACAAGTCCAATCCCTACTTTTTAGCTCCCTAATCCAAACAGCCTTCATAGGTTCTGAAACAGCACCACCTTACTGATTGCACTAATTAAAGGATCATCTGCCAATTCAGGGAATTTAACAGAAATACTGTTATGTAAATATGGATTAAGAGTCCCATCACAATACAAAGAGGATGGGAATAAGCAGTAGCACTAACGAGCCACACATTCTTTCATGTCATCCAAAGCACAAAACAAAAGGTCCTGGCTGAAAGGCAGCTGCAAAGGAACCTTGCTATGTAGTCAGAGAAACTGGGAGACACATCCATTCAGGACAACGTCAAAGATTTGATCCACTGGCTGCATTCCTGTAATCCTGAAAACTGCTACTCACAAATGAAAAATATTTACAAACTAGTTGAGCCCACAAAGCATCTTTCAATTTGTTCACTTCAAGTGTATCTTAAACAAGTTCATGAAGTTCAGAAGATTTAAAAGTCTTTACCACATGAAAGGCCCAGTCCAACAAGAACTGAGAGGTCAAAGAGGGTGTCTGCAAAGCTTCTGCCCTTCTCCTCTGTTGCTAAATCCTAATTTAGTACAAGAAAACTGATGTTTACTGTAGTGTCGGCAGATAATAAAGGCCTAGCGAATAAGCAGATGCATGTGGGTCAGCAGCACTTTCTCTGTCAGTAACCAGTATAGACTGTCATTGCACAGTGCACCTAAAATTCATACAACTCTGTAAGGCCTTTAACGAGAAAGAAAAAAAAAAAATCAGGCTGAGCACCCAGTTGAAACTAGAAACAAAAAGCACAGAAAAGGCATTGTACAGCTGAAAAGAAAGGGGAAATTCACACATAACCCGCCTATATTTCCTTGCAAGCACCAGAAGAAAACAATAGGCAGGAAACATAAATTATTTCTTGAAAGCTTCATCTGTCACAAACTCATCTGCCTACAGGCAAACACTACACTTAGGAGATCCTGCTTTTTAAAGCTTGAGATACCCCCTGAGAGTGGGATGCCTCTAAGAAGTGCCAGCACCTGAACAGTGGAAGCTGGCCTGAAGACACATTGCTCTCTTCCTCGTGAAGGAAGGTTCAGCATTGCCCTTCCAGGATGCACCTCAGAAATCTAAAGACTAGACTGCTCCCCTACATCCCCTATTCAGACACCTAGACACTACCACCAGTATCAGTAATGAATTGTCCTCAAATACAGCTACAGACTAAGGCAACCCTTTCCTAAGGCTGCTGCAATATTGTAATTGGGTTGTATAAATTGGAGTATCACATACAAAGTATATGAAGTTATCCATTCTTTTACTCAGCAGTGCCTTGTGCTTATGTTTTGGGCACTACAGTTCAAGAAAAATACAGATTGATTAGATAATACAGATAATAGCACAAGAACTATCAGAAATAAAATTAAATAGTTTGTGAGAAAAAAGTTAAATAATTTGGTAATTTAGTCTAAACCAAAGCGAAATGTAATAACTGTCATCAAATACTTAAAGGATTGATGACAAGAGAAAGAGATATCTCCGTGTCCACCACAAAAAGGCAGATGAGACATTAATTTAGGTATTAACGAAAACATTTCTAATGATAAGGACAGCTAAGAACCACAATAAACCACCTATCCATCAGGAATAACTCTTCTTTCAGATCAGAAGGTGATGCAACAATCTCTCGAGATCCTCTCCAGGACTATTTTTCATGATATAAGGTAAACTGTAGAACCTCATTTCCCACCATGAAAGGCAGTACTGCTGCCCATGGCACAAATGCTATGTGATTCGGGGAGTGAAAAAGTAATAAAACCATCTGAAACTTTCTCTCTCGCTACATTTAGAGGAAAACAATCTCTCTCAGTGTGCATCACTCTGCCTCTCACTAAAATCAGCCAGAAATTGTTTCCCTGCATTCAGCTATGCATGTAGCAAAAATGATTTCAGTGAATTGCTGTCTGTGATGCTTGCTTCTCGTTTTGATCCACATATCCTCTCCTACCAAAGCTTAGTCTCTCTTTTACATTCACCCAGCTGCCAGACTGCTATTGCAAGCGAGATTTGTTGCAGAGGCACCAGCGTGGTGCTGGCAAAGCACAGGGTAGCCACTCTCGCCCTCCCCCCAGAGATCATGACACATGTTCAGACAACAACTGGCATCCCTGAAGTGAGAGGGAGGGACAAATGGCAAAAGGGCTGATTGATGATCTCCCTACAATTGAGGGGAGGGAGAAATGCAGAGCCAGAGTCAGGTCAAATACCCTACGCTGAAGGAGGCAAAAAGACCAAAGTTGGTCTGAGATAAAGGATAACAAGGGTCAGATGCACACTCAGCTTGAACGAGCCAAAGGAAGAAGAGAAAGGTTTTATTCTCACCTGTGTGGCTGTAAACTTCTGAAACTGGATAGGGGATTGTTGTGCATATTCTGTTAGAGAGCAAAAATAACTAAAGATCTGCCTTTGTATAAAAAGATCTGCTGTGCTCCTTTATACCTTTGATAGTAAAGCCTTGCTGCAAAAGGCATGGGCTAGTCACTCAATTTTCTAAATAAGAGATTAAGGTCACCAGACAAATCTGTCTAAGTGCAGAGGAGACCCCTGGAATTCAGTATCCTCAAAGCTGGCTTCTGAAACTGGGCTCTGCAGACCACAGGTCATCCAAATGGAAACAGCCAGTGGTCCAGCAAATCACGTAACACCTAGAGAGTGAAAAGTCTGACAGGAAGTATGCATGTTGGTTGTTAAGAAAACCTGAAAATGGTATTATTTCTCTGCTCCTAAGACTTCAGGAAGTTTTGCTTAAGACTATACTCCCTTTTGCATTCCAGTCTCTGCTCTGGAGGGAGGAAGAGATGCTGTTACTTACTGGCATTTCAGAAACAAGTAAAAACTGTAAGGATTCCTCTGTCTTCAATACATGTGGACGTACAAATTAATATTAATGGCATTCAGCATGCTCTGGAAGATGACTACCATAGGAGTCAACGGAAACTTCCAAAAGGCATGAAATAAGTTTTTTCAGAGGAGAGAGAAAAGAGACACACTTCATTATATCCTTTCCCCCCCCACAATAATATTTTAATTTATAACAGAATATTATGAGCAAGCTCCTCCACTACAAGAAATCGTCAACTCCAATGATATCCCTGAAGCTTCACTTATACCTGCCGAAGGTTTCCTCTTTCTGAGCCTAAGGATGAGTAAATATTTTCAAAGCCTTTGCTTTAGTGTGTTTTGCTTTTCTGTTTTCCACTTCTGTTCTACTTCCTATATCCAGACTGTTTTCTTCACATTCTCCCTTTGTATTCAGAGCAGAAGAATCTTTTCATCTATTTGCATTTTAGCCTTTAGCATCTGATTTTGCCCAACCCTTATTCAGTCTGAAAAAAAAGAAAAACTTCTATTAGCAACAATACCAACCCCAAACTTTCAAGAGTCACAACACAAGCCCCTAAAATCTCATGAGCGTTTATTAGCTATGCTAGTGTTATATTTTCAAGTTTTGCTTTACAACCACAAGGACTACAAGCTTGCTCTTTAAAATAAAAGCTCCTAAACTTACAAATGTCAGAAACCAGGCTTTTAAGAAAAAAAATGTCCCACAGTATAAGACTCCACTATAGAGAATCTTGACTACAGGCAATAGTCCCAAGTGACTATAGGTGAGCACATGTGAGTGAATGACTGACCAGAACAGTAAAGCTAATTTAGATCTCTTGAAAGCAAATTTCCTTTTTAGAGGATACCACTATTCAACAATCTGAATCTCCTTCCTCCCTCCAAATGCTCTTTTCACTGCCTCATAATAAAGAAACATTACCCAAACCATATGGTCCGCCTTCTAAAATCATAGTTTAACTTGTCTACTGAGCACGAACCAGCCAAAAAAGAGGGTGCCTCACAGCTGAGACAAATGGTCTGTTTGCTAGTCTATCTGAGCACCAGAGACCTAACCTTGGATGCAAACAAGATCGTGAAATATGAAAGAAAAAGGGCCCTGATGCTTATCGTATTTCAAGATGGGTGGAGTGCAAAATCCTGAGATACTAGGTCAATTACAACTACAAAGCAAGTAAGAAAAGGTAGCAGAATATAAATATTTTGAGTCTGTAGGATGTGGGCTAAAGTATCTGATGGCACATGTCCTATCATATCATATTTATACAAATGATAAGATAGAAGATCTCTAGTCTTCATACAAAAATAAAGGATGGCATAACATTCAAAACTAAAAATAATCATGGTACAATTACTTATCCAACATGATACCTAGCTGATAAGAACAGTTTAAGTCTCATACTGTTTTCATACCTGCACAGAACACACAGCAGTTGCTAATGCTAACAGAACATCCTCTCGTACTGATATTAAAATTTTACAAGTTGGTGGTTTGTCTTTGGAAACTATATAGATCATATTATCCTAGGGCATAAAAACGTGAGGAGCTCATTATATCGCCTGTCCAGGGGTGTGAGGCCGGGCAGAATTCTATCCTTTGTACAACTTTGTTAGAAGGTAATGAGCCATGGCCTTCCACCAGGTTTATGCAGGAAGTATTTCTCACCTGAAATTTAACTTTTTAAAATTTCATCCCACTACTGCTCTGTTTATCCTCACATAATGCCATAGACCCTTATTCTCCTTGATGCTAACACCATTCAACAATCTGAATCCAGTTGTACAGAGATACTATCCATAAAAACTAGGTCAACAGTTTAAGAAACTGATTATTTAAGACAGCACATGAAGATGCAACACATGCTTAACGTCAAGCCTATGTTTGAATGCTCTTATAAAACTAGGCCTAGATATGGGAAACCTCTATCATATAGCCCATCCTTCAATACTTTATTCAAACGTAACTGCCAAAACTCACCCAGACTGAATAGGAGGAAAAAATTGCATCCTAAGAGCAAATCACCCAAGATAATACTGTAGCCATTCTACAGCTAGTAGTTAGTAATGAAGCAGCTGTGCAAGCCTCCATGCAGTGCTGTCTCAAGAAGGCAGCCACACGCACTCCATCGGTGCCTTCTCCTGCAGTCACCTAAGGCATATTACTCACTACTGCTCTCAGGAAAACTGCCAAGTTAATGAGTACAAATAATTAAAAGATTTGTTTTCTAATACATGAAAACTCCCATTAGTAATACCGTAAATGCATTTAGCTTAGGAACTGAAACTAAAAATAAATGCAGTTTGAATTTCCATTCCAGCCTGCAGTTGACAAAAATCTCAAATTCAGTACTTAGGACAGAGGAGTTTTGAGAAGGATTTTTTGTTGTTGTTTTGGCTATTGGGTGGGGCAGTTTTACAGCCTGCAGCTTTTTTAAGCATCTCCTTACACTAAAACAGAATCTTAGTTTCAAATGATGCTAACCAACACTTTAATTGGAAGCTTTCAGAAATTACAGACTTTCTATGTTCAACTATTTGAGAGAGAAAAGGAGGATTTAAGCAGAGACTAGTTCACAAAGCAGCCTCATCCTTTTCATTTATCTGTTACACTAGACAGCTTGCCACTCGGGTGATTCTGAAAAACACTGAAGGCAACCCGAATTTAAAAAACAAACAAACAACCGTGCCAGAAAGACAAGTCAAAAAAGGGTCCAGGGTCTAAGCCACTTAGATGAAATGAGGGTTTAGCACTTATCTAGCAAAACACCAGAAAGAATTTCTGCCCTGTCCAATCTTTTGGAAATCTCTGCAGAGACTTCCCTTGCTTTGATTCTTGATCTCCGTGTGATCAAATAGTTTATTCTTCTTCCTTCTTTATGGCATATCTGTTATCTAGTAACTTTTACTGCAGGCTCCTCCAGCCACCCGCAGGAGTGCGGTGGTATGCTGACGAATTCCACATCTAGCGTCCGCACAGGGGGGAAAGGAAACATCCAGATGGAGTTTTACTTCTGAGCTAGCCCGTGGATAATTTCAGCGGGCGGGTGTAATTGCCTCCACATGCACCGACACACCCTGCCCCATCGCATATTTATGTTTACCACCGAAGCAAAACACGGGGTATTTCGCGTGTAAATACCAGGCAGGAGCCTGCCAGCGGGCGCGCTGCGAGCGCCGGAGAGCGCGGCGCGGCGCGGAGCCTCCCCGGCGGCCGCGGCGCGGAGCCCCCGCAGCGCGGAGCCCCCCCGGCGGCCGCGGCGCGGAGCCCCCGCAGCCCCGCGCGCCGCCCAGAAGCCGCTGCTGGCGGCCGCGCTCCCGCCGCGGCGGAGCCCCCTCGCCGGGCGCGCCGCCGCCGCCACCCCGCGGAGCCCCCTGGGCGGCCCCGGCCCCGGCCCCGGGCACTTCCACAAGTTGCGCCGAGCGCCGCCGCCCTCGCAGCCCGCGGCGCCGCTCACCGACTGCAGGAAGCGGAGGGTCCCCACGTAGTCGCGCTCGGTGCTGAGGATCTCGTTGAGGACGCAGAGGCGGAGGCGCAGCTGGCGGTCCGTGTCCTTGGGGCAGCCGGAGGGCTCCGCGCCCGCGGGGGCGCCCGGCGGCGGCGGCGGCGGCGGCGCCTCCATGGTGGCGGCCGCGGGGCGAGCCGGCGGCGAGCGCTGCCGTTCCGCTTCCCCTCGCCGCCTCAGGAGCCCCCCATGGCCGCGCGGCGCCCGGCGGCGGCGGCCCTCCCCGCTCCCGCCCCTCGGCCTGGCTCGCCCGCAGCGGGAGCCGCTACAGGGGCCGGTCGCCGAGGGCGGCCCGGCGGCGGGACATGCCGGCGTAGCGGCGCGGCGGCGCTGAGTGAGGAGGGAAGGGAAGGGAAGCCCCGGCGGCGGGGAGGCGGGAGGGCAGGGGAGGGGCGGTGGCGCCCGAGCCCAGCCCAGCCCCGCCCCTGGCGGCCCGGCCGGGCGGGGCGGCGGCGGGGGCGGGGGGCAGGGGCGGCCCTCGGGCAGCGCCTCGCACACGGCGCTCAGCCTCGCTCACACCCTCACGCACACCCTCACGCACACCCCCACACACCCCCACACACCCTCAAACACCCTGACACACCCCCTCACACTCCCTCACACACGCTCACACCCCCCCACACACACCCCCTCACACACCCCCTCACACACACCCCCCACACCCTCACGCACACCCTCACACACACCCCCCTCACACCCCCTCACACACACCCCCTCACACCCCCACACACACCCTCACACACACCCCCTCACACACCCTCACACACATACCCTCACACACCTTCACACACACCCTCACACACACACACCTCCACACACCCCCACACACCCCCACACAGCCCCTCACACACCCCCTCACACCCCCACACACACCCTCACACACATACCCTCACACACCTTCACACACACCCTCACACACACACACCTCCACACACCCCCACACACCCCCTCACACCCCCTCACACACACCCCCTCACACCCCCACACACACCCTCACACACACCCCCTCACACACCCTCACACACACCCTCACACACACACACCCCCACAAACCCCCCCACACCCCCACACACCCCCTCACACACACACCCCCACACACCCCCACACTGCACTTGCCCGCAGACACGCACGTGCGCACACACACCCTCACCCTCACACACTACACTTGCCCTCACGTGCACACCAGGCATACACCATGCTCACCCTCGCCCTCCCCCACCACACTTGCCCTCACACACACCAGACACACACCGCGTTTGCCCTCACACACTGCAGTCGCCCTCACACACACCACTCAAACACCACACTCACCTCGCACACCACACTTGCTCTCACACACACCAGACTCGCGCACCGCATTTGCCCTCACACACCACACTTGCCCTCACACTCACCCTCACACACCAGACTCACCCTCACACACCCCAGACTTGCACACCACACTCACCCTCACACACCACACACACACACCGCCACACACCCTGCGCTTGCCCTCACACACACCACACTCACTCGCACAGACTGCACTTGCCCTCGCACAGACACGCCCCACAGTCGCCCTCACACACACACACTGACACACTGCACTCGCCCTCACGTGCACACACACCAGACACACACTGCACTCAGCCTCACACACACACACACACCACACTCACCCTCACACACACTGGACTCACAGGCCACACTCTCACACACACACACGTACGCTGCATACTCACAGCACACACACGTGCTTGCACACACCACAAACACCCCCTCACACACACACCCCCAGCACACGTGTACCTCCTGCACACGCTCGCGCACACCCACCGCCTTCGCACACGCTGCACTCGCACCACGCACACGCAGCCGTGCAGGGCGAGTGGGCTCGCGCGCAGCACGCTCACACGCGCGCGCAGCGCCGCAGGACGCACACGCGCGCGGCGCCAGCGGTGCGCACAGCGGCTCGCACGCCGGCCGTGGGCCCACGCACGCGAACGCACCGCGCAGCGCCGGAATAGACGCGAATACGCAGAAATAGGGAACTGCGCGCTTGCGAGATACTCTTTTACCAGGACTACATGGGATGTACGCGAGAAATACAAATGTTGCGTTGCTGTGAAGCAAAAATACCTTTTTTTTTTGAGTTGGTTGTACATGCTCGCAGAAAATAAGTTAAAAGTGTAAGGGCAGAGGTGAACTAGGGAAACTGCACACAGCAATTGAGTCCTGTAGATCGGTGTTGCTCCTCTTGACTTCCAAAAAGCTAACACGAGTCACAGCAGTGGAGAATCTCCCAAAGGTCTTCATTACACCATAAGAATGCAGCCAGGCTTCCTTCAAATGGGTAAAACAGTTTTATTTCTTTTAAACCAAGAAAAATATTTTAAGTTTTAAGAGAGAAATGTTGTTTAAAATGTTAATAATGAGAACTTTTAAATGACAAAAGGGTAGAGAGAAAACATTTATCTATTACTTTAAACATTAAAATAATGTAATAAATTGTTATTTTTCTCAAGCTAAAACAAAAAACTTGCATGGGTATTTTAACAGAGAGCTTTTAATATCTTGTCTAATCTCCTTTGTTCTAAGCATTAAGATAGTTTTCTATTTTAAATTTTCTATTTAACATATACAAATGTCATCTTGAAGTCTGATTTAGGCTTCATATGTATTGTATTACATGAAATTAAAACTTAGCTCTTTAGTCAAGATACAGTTGCAGCAGCCTGTAGGTCTACTATATAAAGGGAAAACCTACAATTTTTTCAGTCTTAGGTGTGCAAATAGTCTTCATCGAGGAATAATAACATACTACTTTGAAAAGTCTTCTTATGAACACTGGAACACGTGGTTGCTTTAGTTTAACGTCACTCATGCATGCACACGTACAGTGCAATGACGCCAGGTGTGCAAGAGCTCCAGAAAGGCATAAACTCAGTTGGAACTGCCCAAACTTCTCCAACTCACCCCAGAAGTGGTGCTGCCCCTTGTCTGCGTGCAGGAGCAGGAGGGGGAGCTTTGGGTCAGCCTGCTTCCACGCGCGCCTTCCCAACCACAACTATCTCATGGTGCGCTGTGATGTTTCTGCAGCCGCGTCAGTGAGAAATGTTGTCTTCGCTCTAAGTCAGTCTGAAACGTGACTGCTCAAAATGGAAAGAAAAACACAGGAAAGCTCCTGTCTCTGAACATAGGAGGTCTGAGGGAAGAGCACGGAGGGAAAGAGAGAATTCTGGGTTTTCTACAGGTCTCAGAGGTACTGAAAAGCGCTATGGGAGATGGAAGAACATCACACAGCCAGCCTGTGAAAAGGGCAGGGAAGAAAGGACTTCAAAACAGGTTAGATCATACTCTTGTTTTTCCTTCAATCTGATTATATTTAAAATTCTGTTTTCCTCTAGAAGTCACTACCACATTTTCTTTTCTATAGTGATCTCTGTTTAAAAAACAAATGATTTTTCTGTTTGGGGTGAGAGAGAGGACTCTTTTCCTGAAAGAGCCTAAGAGTTAATAACAATACTCCTCTGCTGGGAAACATCAGCATCACCCTGTGGCTGAATAGAAAGCTGGTAGCTTGGAAGTTGTTAATCTGCTAACTCTGCCTCCTATATTTGCCTCAAAAGTCTCCTCGCAGTTTCATTTCCCTTTAGTGAATGCTGAGACAGGAGACCATCATAGAATCAGTAGGTGCAATCTGAGCAATATTTGAACTATGGTGATGCCTTTTTGTTGAAACTGTGTAGGAAATGCATTGCTTCAAAATACTTTTCTAGCTTCACTGTCAACATTAGAAGCTTTACCATATAAGTGTAGTTAAAGGGATGTTCCTTGTGACTGGAAAGCTCAACATGTTAATACTGACTTACAGTAACACTAAAGGGGGATTTTTCTTTTCCTTTTCCTTTTTTTTTTTTTTTTTGAAGAGTTTTCTTTTAGCTGTAGGAAAATTATTTTTGATAAAGGATTTTTTTGATTACGGTTTACTTTATTTCTTTCCAAGTTATCTCAGATATATACATCCTTGCTTAATCCTTGCTTGAGACTGGGTATTTTACTACTTGGTAGCATAGCTTTTCATTTTAAAGACAAAAATCTATAATTAGCCAGCAAGCTCTTTTACCTTTAAAGGGCTATTGTTAACTGAATGAAGCTTCAACTAAATATATGTACCTTCTATCTTGTTTTCTTTTTGTTTCTTTTTCATTTTTTATATTTTAGAAAAGGAACTAGTTTATAAATACTGTTCAGTTTTGAAGAGAAATTTTACTACCAGTATTTTTTTCAAGTCAATACTTCAAAAGCAAATAAAGAATGCTGCTGCTTTATAAAACAATCAGGGAGTCAATTATCAGGAGTGTGATATATCAATTACCATGAAATTCACCATCTTTCCTGAAGCTGTAATTAATTCGCATGTGCTTGTAAGTTGTTTGGAACTGTTTTATTTGTACACTGTCTACCACAGTAGCACAGAGGTGGTAATTTAGTCTCTACATGCTATCACAATACCAAAGAATTGGTATGTGTGTGCCTGCATACTGGCTGTATTCTTTTGCATAGGACAAAATATTATTCACTATTGGCCTAGTGAAGCTCCTGCTGAAAGCTCTAGGAAAGCTCCCAGAAAGTTGAGCAGGATGTGGTTGGGACCATCATTGCTGTAGAATGATAGTTCGCAATCCAGAACAACTGTAAAATCTGTTAGTTTATAATGAGATTACATCCTAAAGGAGTATCATCTCACCCTAGAGGGGTATAATCTCAGTATAAAGGCCTTAGGAAGAGCCAATACACTGCCCACCTGTCTCTTCCTCACTGTTTTTTTAAAACTCCCTTAACCATTGCTATTCAGAAAGGAGTATCTGTTCATCAGTCTGCCCAAAAGTGTGTTCTTCTGTAGTATTGCATGTTGTTCCAGGAACTGACCAAGGGTTTACTGAAGTCAACAAGTACTCCTTCTGCTAAATTCAACAGATTTTGAATTAAATCCTTGTTTTTAGGCTTAGCAAAAAAAGCCACTCATGCTTAGTTTCAAAGTGGCTTGATGACAAAGGCAGATGTTCAGTGCATTAAACATTCTGCATGACCCTTAGTCCGTGCACACATTGTATATATGATTTATAAGAACAAATCCCATACATTTATTTATTTTTTGTGGTGATAAATAAACTCCAGCCTCACGTGCTTTGATTTATGAAAATGTTTGTACAGCTTTTCAGTGGAATTTATTACACTACAGTTTCACAGTTTATTGAACCTCTCTGTGATGAACAGTATCTGGATAAGAATAGAGAGTGTTGGCAGCAGTGTGCTTCTAAGAGACTATGTATATGGGTAGTATTTTCCTTTAAGGATCTCCACTGGGTCTTTCAGTTTGTATGTGTCTTTTGCTTATTGCTATATTAAAAGAGTTGCTGAATTACAGGTTCCTATATGTTACAGTAAAAGGCTTGGATTGCTGAGTGAATATGGGTCTCAAACAGTATATGTAAGGCAAGCTAAATTTAAGAGAAGCTTAAAGTTGAGTAGTGAGCTTGTTTAATTTGGAGATGCACATAATCTGATGCTACCATTTGGCACACTGGTCTCTATTAGAAAAGATAGACAGATTACATAAATAGACATATCTGCTCTAAAGTTAATTCTAGTCCTACTTGTATTTTGTTTGTATTGCTCTACCCCAGCACTGGGCAGGTAGGTCTATAGCTGGCATTGCATGAGGAGGCTACTGCCTGGGAGCAGACAGTAGCTTGGTGTAGAGCTACATCTGAGCTAGCAAATGCTGCAGAAAGGCAAGCACAGCAGAGCTATTAACTTTGACATGGACCCACATGATCAAAATTACACTGCTTCCACATCTGATACACCATGTCCATGAGGTGCCCTAACCCTAAATTTACCAGCTCAGTTCAGCATTAATTCAGCAGTGTCCACAACCCGTTTCACTAAGCAGTGTAGAAATGCCCAAAGACTCTTGGAAAATCTACAGATCAGGTGAAATTTTGCTCCTCACAGCAATTTTGGCAGTCAATGGTGGTACGTGTATGACGTACCTGGCTTAAGGCAGTTTAAGGACTTCCTGAGCTAGAGATCATATCTGGACCATTGTTTTTAATAGTCACCAATGAACCTATTTTCCAATGAATTTTCCTAATCCGTTTAGAACACATTCAAACTTTTGCCTTTCCCGGGATCCTTTGGCAATAGATTCTACAGTTGAATGATGTGTTGTATTAAAAAAATTTCCTTTGTTTCAGACCTGGTATTTACTTGACTGCACCTTAGCTTTCGTGAGAAATAGTGCCTAATCACTGTCTATGCTCGTTTCACTCACCATTAAGATTTTACAGATTTTTACTGTATTCTTCCTCAGTTGTCTTAGATCAAAGAGAAGTGCTCTGATCTGTTATTCTCTCTTCATATTGAAGCCATTCCATACAGCTGGCCATCTTTATTGCCCTTCTCTATACATATAGTAGTTTAATATATCCTTTTTGAGATGCTAGTAATAGATTTGTGTAATACATTAGATATATGTGCGCCAAGGTTTTTGTTCAGTGATACCATGATGTTTTGTTTCCATACAGGTTATAACATGTTACTTGCTTTTATGGCTGCTTCTGAGTAGAGAGTAAGCCCTGACTCCAAGAACTGTTTATTAAATGGCAATAGCTAATTAAAAACCCATCACTGTATCTGTAGATGTAGAGGGTAATTCCAGAAACTTCAGTCAAAATAATGTAGTTAATAGAGATTTCAATGTAGTTGAAAACAGATTCTGGCCTGTGTACAGTAGATGCAAATAACCTTTCACTTACCCCGATATAATTCATTGCAGCTTCCTGATTTCACTAAAGCCACTGCTGATTTATTTTAGCTAAGGAGTAATCCCTTTGATTTCTACAAATGATTTATTTTTAAGCAAGATATATAGAGGTAGTTTGAAGTGAGCTTTGCAGAAATAATTTCTCAGGTTCTCACTTGCCAGTAACTGAGGCTGCTAGTGGAAAATCTGCATTTCCTTTCTTAACATCAGCATAAAAATAATTTAAAAAGAAAAATGCTCAGGTAACTTGACTGCAAAATGACATAGAACAAATAAAGAGAGGCTAAGAATGAGCGCAGAGAACAAAGAAACAGAATTGCTAGTCAGGGTTGGGTGGAATTCTTTCTGTTCGATAAGACGATAATATTCCACACACATTTAGTTAAATTCTAAAAGCACTTAATTAGACTCACAGTGTCTGGAAGAAGGAGATAAGTGTTACTACATCCATTTGAAAATTGGGAAACTGAGGAACAGGCAACTGAAATGACCTGCCCAAGAACATAGTGTCAGTATATGCAAAACTAGATTTCAGGAGTCTTCAGCTCCGGTCTTTTACCAACAGACCTCTCCCCCCCCACCACCAAAGGAGCCCCAGTAATGTCACCCAGATTTCCAGTCAGCTACTAACATTTTAATCGTGATGTGAGTGTGATGAGGCAGCAGTGCCTAAAGCCTGTGCTGCCTCTTGGGGTCTTTTTGTACCTATTGGCTTGATAACTCTCATATCCCAGAGAAAACTGAAGGTTGACACAATTCCACAACTAAGAGGATTCATGGTTTGTAATGAGACAGGGAGATATTTTAAAGTGTATCATAGCAGCTGTGCAAAACATTTTGTAAAATGCTGTGTTACACTTTCATGTTGCAGAGGCATAGTACTATTAAGACTGGACAGTTGTTTCCATCATAAGGTCAGGTGAGATAGGCATACTTTTATGAACATATTCTTGTTATTGAACTCCCTAATTAGAAATATAGCCTATTGCCTTTCCATTGGCTTCAGTGAGCTTTGTGTCAAGTCCTAAATGCATTTAATTGAGGAAGAAGCATGCTTTATTTCATACATTCTATAATCAAGTCATGACAACCAATTTTTGAAAACACTCGGGGGCGTTTGCATTTGTCATTGTTCACTTCTCTGATACCTCTTTTCATTCCACTGCTTGATTCATCTCTTTTGTCATATTTCTCTTCTTTTACTCTTCTCCAATCATACCATCTATTTAAAACTAATCATGTACTAAAAAGTGTATAATTAGATTCTCATGATGCTCTTTCCTGACATAATTTTTGATTATGTAATTAAGGGTTCTTACTAGGTTCTTGAACTGAGAAAAGATTTTTGGTTTAATTAATCAAAAAGTCTTGCTCAATTCAGAGTATTTTTAAGCAATTTTGTTTTTCAGTAAAGTGTAAAAAGCACTTTTATTATTCCTGACTTACACGATGTTATGTGATATCAGGCTCTTTACTGTCTAAAGTCGATAATAAAGAAGCAACACTGTCTTCAGTGACATCAGGCTTAGGTACTTTTATCTAAAGCACTTAAAGTAGGGATGCAGAAGATGATTGCAAAAACTTCAATATGCTTGCAATAGGATGATTTTTGCATCTTGTAGCTGGCATCTTGCAAACTGGAAATTTGCCAAATTTTGCTGAAATGGTCAATAAACTGGTGGTATTCCAAGCAATTTTTTCCCCCATATGAAACCATTTACAGGTTTGCAATTCCTTACATTTTTGCTGACAAATTAGCATTTTCTTATGAAATTTATTGTTTTGGAGGTATGCTAATGGAGGCTGCTGGAAGTTTTGCAGATTGTGTTGCACATAAGGATTTGCCCTGAGCTAAAACAACCAAGCAAAAGGCACACTTGCATTTTTTTTCTCTTTAAGTAGATGAAGCAAAAATTAACATCAATGATAGTGCTTATTTTTAGTTTATAAATTGCTTCTCTCTAACTGCATTTTTCTCTTGTTATTTTCAACCATCAATTTATTTTACAGGAAGAAAACACCTATCTTTCTGTCAGCACAACCAGTGCATATAAAAAAAGTAATGAAGAGATGGAGACTAGAGTTATGCGGCCACTTCTAAATTTTTGTGTTTTTCTTTTTTTTAAGTAGAGTCAGAAAAACAGTCTTCTTCATTGGACAGAAATTTGAAGATCAGAGAAATATTATTTCATTAGATAAATTAAATGCATGCTATCCATCAGGCATCTATCCATCTGTCCTTTTTACTCCAGTTTTATTTTCTGCCTTTTCCCATGTGCCTCAGTGGATTTGATGATGCAGATTCTGATTTTGGGGGCTAGGAACTGGCAATAGCTTGGCAATCTGTCGTCTGCTGGCTTTCAGCTGCAGCATGTGTTTAAGAGGTTTGCTGAGAACGAATAGATCATTCACATGCGTAAGTTCAGATCATGCTTAAGTGACAGTCTAAACTGGCCCCTAATCCCTGTCGTGGTGTAAGGGAAAGGAACAAGACCTCACACAACATGTGGTGCTGCATCAGCTGCTACTCTGACATTCAATGCCTCATGCTCATTTGAGCAAAGCTATAATTTCTGTTCTTTATTGTCTCCACCTGCACTTTTGTTTTTCCCTAACCCTAAAATCAATATTTTTTAACAAGAGAGGCCCTTGATAACTGACTGAATACACTTTTGTGAGATGATGTGTGAACCCTTCTCCACTAAATACTATCAGTAGGGAAGTTCTGTTTAATAACTAAAGATCTTTTTCTAAGAATGGACTGAGACAGTTAGATATCACATTAGCACAAAATAGAGTAATATGTAACTTTGTCATTTACAGACACCCTGGTCACCTTGTATCAGGGTAAAACTCGCTTAATGATATTGTAGTACACATTTTTATAGTCATAGGGCTGAAGTCATGTAATTGGGAAAAAATTTAGTCCTGTATGTAGCTTAGGCTGTGGTTTCATGACTGGACTCAAGCCAGTCTAAGTGTGGGCTACATTTTTCCCCTTTTCTCCATGGCTACGTGTTCTCACCATCACCTTTGTGACAGTGTGGTGAGTGGGATCAGGAACTGATCAGCTGATCCAGCTGAAAATTACCCGAAAGGCAAACAAACAAAAGTTTCTTTTTCAGTCAGATTTATTCCCTGAGTGGCTCAGTGTGCAATGCCTGGGAGCCAGTGCTGGCATGGGAGGAGGCATAAGGTCTTGTGGTAAGGGCAGGGCTGGGAGAAGGATGGGACTGCCTCTTTTGGCAGTAACTCACATGCAGATCAGTTTAAACCCATTTGCAAAACTGTAGCCTTACACTGCTGCATGCATCAATGCTGGATGCATTCCATGGAATTATAACCACTTACACAAGGTCAGTGCATAGGCTGTGAGCTCACAACGTAGGAGTAGAAAGACACTCTGGGAAAACATCACCCAGCTCTAACAGAATGTTAATTGACTCTAGCAGCCCCATCAGAGAAAGGGAATCAGACTTTCTTTGCCTTATTGATACTATCATAGAGGGCTTTTCTTTCTCTTGCAGGTTTTGTGCAGGAACACTAAAAGTTGATGTAGTAATAAAAGTACTGCTAAACTGACAGAATCACTTATGAAATCACAAAACATTTTCATTTGAAGCATGGTGTAAATGCTGTCCAAGTCATAACAGGAAACTAATGATGGCAGATTAAAGTTATGAGGAGGCCTGTTTGTTTCACCACAGAAGATGGAACTTCATGCAAACACTAATGGCCCAGGATACAGCACCCAGAAGGTGTTAGACTAAAGACGGAAGGAAACAGAGCAGGTCTGTTTTTCTTGCAGCTTTTCTTAACAATCAAGTTGCATTAACAATAGCAAACATGTCAGTCACAACTCCTTTGTTTTCAGAAACTTTGAGAAATTCTTTGCTTTGAGAGCCCTCAAAACTTTGAGAGTTCCTCATTTTTGCCAAAACCTTTTAGTCTCAATCCAAAGGTAAAAATTGTGAAGTTTTGTTCAGAATGCCTGCCCGGGGCAGCAGTGAAAAAATACACCCTCCTTTCAGAATTAGAGAGAAACATCACCAGGTAGACTTAACACTATGCTAGATGTGCTTTTTAGAAAAAGTTGACCAGGATGTAGCTAATGTGATACAGAATGCTTTATTTAGACAAAAAATACTTACAGGAGTCTAAGGTATTTGTCTTCAGCATGTATGAAGTTTGTATTTTATGGCTCTTAAATGCACTCTGGTGTTAGGTGACTGTAAACTGTAAAAGCTAAGCAGGACTTTTTTCCCCCTTTCTTGGGATGTTAACTTGGACTAGATTTTTCAGCCCTTTTCACTCTTTTACACTCACTGTTGATCTCTGTGGTGACTTGTTATACTAATAGTCCTAAGACATAAATGGAGCTGCAGAATTCAGACTTTTCTGAAACTTCTTGCAGACTTTGGGGAGCAACCCTGAGCCCCGCCAGTCCCTGCAGAAGGAGCAAAACACCTTTTATGTTTTTTTTCTCCCAGGCATAAGGAGAGAGTATATCTGTAGAAGAGTGCAGAGAGAGCTGTCTCTTTTGAAAGGCTGGCCTTTGGGGGAGCTTGCAGTAGAGCCAGATTTTTGTTCTGTATTCATCAAGTCACAGCAGAAAGGAAGCCTGTACAAGGTAATCATACAAATAGTCCACGTGAAGTCATTGGCATTACCCATCTGCATAAAGGTGGATGGAGCAGGGCACTCAGTATATTTGAATCTCCACATTTCGTTTGAATGACCTATGATACACAAATTTTGTTTCAGCTCTACTGGCTGAACAAATTACAGAGCAATTTCAGTTTCAAATTGAGCACGCTTACTAGTTATGCCAGATCAGGACAGTTTACATGTCAGTACAACATATTGCAACTAAATTTTTGTTCAGGAAGTTTCATTAAAATGGTAGCTGGGATTTAAGCAACAAAGTACAGAATCACAGAGAGAATCAGAGCACTAAAATACAGTTTTTACAAATCCGGTGTGATGAGCCAGAGACATTCGAGAAGGTTGTGCAAGCCTGCATCACTGCAGTGGAAACATTCCCAGTGACAACAGTGTAGAAAAATGATTTGAGAATGTATAAACTGAACTATTCCTATATCCCCATCTCCCTCCACCCCCCTTCATGAGACTAAATATGACCAGAACAAAAGAAACAGATACTGACAAGACCAAAGTATTTGGGAAACACTGAAAGGAGAAACAAAAGCTTAAATAAAGTAAGGGCAACCTTACTTAAGAGAACTCCCTGGACCTTCTTTTGGGTTACACATGTCAATTTTGGTGCAAGAGGCAGAAGATAAAAGAGGAGAAACCAAAACAAGGCTCCTTTTGTCTAAATGAAGATTCCTCTAAAGAATACCTAACAGCAAATCGAGAATAAATGAATACAGTAATGAGTAGAGAGAGGAAGCCTTTCCTGCTGAGAGAAAAGGAAACAAGTCTTCTTATATCTGAATCATGGAGCCAAGAAACTGTCTTGAATGGGTTTTGTCAAAAACACACAGAGCTCTGCACATGAATGAGTAAAATCTATACTGCATGGTAAAAGCCCGGGACATTTCTTGATGTCTCTAACAAGAAGTGAAGTGATATGAAGATCAGCTGAAAGGTCAGAGAGAATGTCATTTACCAGCTTGATTCCTCATGCTGTTAATAGCTCTCTGTAGCTGAAGTCATCCCACTAGTAAGCAAAATCAGAACTGATATATATAGGTTGTATATCAGAGATGGAAAGCAATTGCTAAAAATCTGCAGGTCTGCAAGCATTGTTCAACTCCTTTCAGTTTAAGAAATTCTGATGTGATGTTATCCTGCACCCAAGATATTTGGCAGAACTATATTCTATTTCATTCATTTTCACCGAATGCCAAGGTTCAGTCAACAAAATCTTAATAATTAAAATATTTCCTACACAAAAAGCAAAATATAATGCAAAACAGGCTTCTCAGTGCACAAGATAGAATGTGTAACAAGTCAGTCCTGTGGCGTTCAAATACATGCAGATCTAACTAGCACATGCTTGTGTGGCAAATAAAGTCTCATTATCACCTCTCAGACAGGAAAGATTGCGAGTGAGTGATTATCCAGCCCTGGGTCTTCCACCTCTCAGACACGTCAGTGTGGGAGCAACTCAATTTCGCTTGTATCTTTCCACTCAATTAGACTTCTCACTCTGCAGTCAATAGCAGTGATTGGCAAAAGTATTTCCCCCATCTGCTCTCTCACTCTGCCTGCTATATTTTTAAGTAAATATATGTATTTTTAAAAAGACAAGTTGTTTCTCCTGTCACTATGTATTTAGGTATTTGCAGGCTTTTCCGGCCTAGACATGATTTTAAAGATTATAAAAGAAAAATAGTCTCAAATTTTCAAGCCTGAGTATGTTAAACTACTTTTATGTCCTTCTTTGTAGGCTGCTATGCAGCAGAGCACACACTGATGTCAGCAGGAGCAGTGAGTGTTCTGCACAGGTAGAACAGGCCACATTCATGAAGATAATCACATTTGGAAATATAAACACTTAGATTTAAAATCTGGTCCTCAGATACTATTATATCTCAAGTGTCTAAGCCCTGTTGATGTTCTTAATAGATGTCATCATTACTATGTATTATTTTTCATTATGAACTGCAGAACATAGACTGCAGTTCATGATCAACCTGTGTTTAGCTGCATCTATATGGCACACCTGAAGATATGGTTTACAGTATCAGTGCATGCAAGTTCCATATGCCACTCATTAGGCACCAGACCACTACTGATTACCGAAAGGAGCCCCTTCTGCCAGGGCTACTAAAAAAAACAAAACAAAACAAAACAAAACAAAAAAAAACCTTCTCTAATGTGTTTTTGATGGAAATGTGGGATTTTAACAAAATTATTTTGTGTGAGAAGTGTCTGCTTTCTTTGGGCATGTTGCTGTTTCTTTGAAAAGCTGCAAACACGTAAGCTAAAATTTTGGGATTTAGCCAAAATGTTAATTTTTCAGATTTTTTACATGAAAGTCCAAATTTTCTTGAGAGAGAGAGAGAAATGCCTGATCTGTGCTGATCTATCTGAAAAGCGTAAATTAATTTTGATTGATTTAGAATTGTATAAATCTCACATCGTCCATATATTGCTGCTATCCTTTGTAAATTACTTTAAGGTGTGCAGAAATCACTGTGCAGAAATACTGGTGTTTACTTCAAAGGCCTGGCTTTAGGGCTAGAAGAGAATCATTGCATTAGTGAAATGCCATATGTGGGCTAATTACAGAAATAGTTGGACTAATTCATCTAGGACAGTGCTCTATAAATACAGCTATATTCTCTCTCACACCAAATGATTAATTTTTCATATCATGACATTGCCCAGTGCTATTTAGATAGATGATCAGTGTCCTTTTCTCAAATTACGTATCTTTCCCAGATAGGAATGGAAGTAGCATGTGAGGCAGCTGCCTGTAAGTTGGTCAGAAAGATGCAGAAGGTCCAAGAGCTGGAATTAAATGAAACTCAGGGAACGAGAAAAAGAGAATTGTATATAAACCCCAGGATGAAATTTCTTGCTACTACCACCTGAATTCTCCTTTAAATACCTGCTTGATCATTTGTTTTACTAATCCTTCAGTTACCTTAATTATACTGTTAGCAACAGAAGAACTCTTTACCAAACCCCAAATTTATTGACTTTAGGACATGCAATATTGAACTGGAAAAAGTCTAGAGGGCTGAGACAATGAATCACTTGTAGAGTCCCCTGGGAAATCTGCTCGTATATTACTGGGCAGCAGAGAAAAGAGCTAGAAGCCAAACAGAATAAATAGAATCACTCTGCGTGGAAATGATTAAAAATGGGCAGCAGAAGAGAAAAGAAGATCTATAAGGAATTTCTGCTAATGCTGGGCTAGGAACTGGAGCTACTATACAGACCAGTGCTGTTTTCCCAAGAATTTTTCTGTCCATTCTGCATCTTTCTTAGGGTGAGGTTTCCTTCCTAAGTAAAATATGTAGCAATATGCCAGTGGGGGAAGTGGTATGAGGTTAGTCCTGTCAATCAGCAAGGAGCACCTGGCCTCTGGGCAGACATCCAGAGAAGCTTCTTGCCAAGGAAGTAGCTTATACAAACTGTGAACTGTGTCCACCTGTTAGGCATTGTATGCACTTGATTTATGTTTTGTGCTACAGACGTATCTGCTACCACTAGCTTTTTACATCAGTTTAATAGTAGTTCTTGTGACTGGCACTATACTCACTAACACACACATGCAGATACATGTATGCTTTCCTTGTTTATCTGTTTTGGTTCTCTCTGAAAGGCTTTCTTTTCTTGTATGCCTCTAACCATGACCATACATCATGCAGTTAAATTCTATAGGTAGCATGGTGCTGGATTCAGTAGTAATGTTGAACTAGTCTGTATTGATTTTCAATTGGCCACAGAACTTGCATTCTTCCCTTAGAAAAAACATCAAAACTTTTGAACACAGTTCTGAGTGATATCAAACATCAATTGCAAAATCTCATTTCAGTGTGATGAGAGGCTAGTTTGTTGAGTGGGCTTAATTTGACATTAAAACTAGGTGTACTGTGAGATCAAGACACTGTATTGAAACCATATGCCATGTGTTAGAAAGCCCAGGAGCATTTGCTGCTCTGGTGAAAGAGGCACACTTCAAACTTAAGGCAGACTAAACCATTCTTATT
Organism: Rhea pennata; assembly: GCF_028389875.1. NCBI lineage: Eukaryota > Metazoa > Chordata > Aves > Rheiformes > Rheidae > Rhea > Rhea pennata. Next base: position 8,830,287 of record NC_084678.1, read on the forward strand.
ATGGTTTATTGTACAGGTAGAGATTTATCAGGAGGGAAAAGGAGCTCCACCAATATCAGCTCACTTGTCAACCCATCAACCAAAAACGTCCCTAAGCGTGTAAAGGGTAGAGCTCTTAGGCTCTCCCAACTTAATCATGTTGATGGCTATTCTTTCTTTGACAGGCCAACTTCATGGTCACATTTTCAAATTTTTAGTTTTGCTTTGGAAGAGTGTAAAACAGAGACATTATATTCATTTGCAAATATGCATATACACGGCATATTCACAATGCTGTGCCAAGCAGTTCAATTACCTGCTTGCACACTATGTAAGTTTGAAGGCTGCATGTCATTCTTTCCTTTTCCAGGGTGAAAAATGGTCCTTGCCTAAGCAAATTGATTTGCAGATCCCTTGCATTGCTTGTTCTGGAAGTTGCAGAGAGGTTAACCGTGGGAATCATAACATTGTCCTATCTGTCCCAGTCATTTAAAAAATAAATGTTTCCTGTTTTCCCATTAAAATACAGAGATGTTAAAAGAATGGTGGAAAAAGAGTATGCAATCACTTTTTTATGTGATCTCTGGATGAAATCATTCTAATTCGGTCTCACTGGTCAGAGCTATTTTGAGTCGTATTCTGGTTGGAACAAGCAATTTCTAGGCTTGGCTTCACGTATCCTGTCATTGAGGATATGCTGCTACTGCTTTAGAAAAATAAATTTGATTTGTGAGAGCATTTCTTAATTTTTAAGTGGATGCATAGCTTGCAGAGAAAATCTTCAAAACAGAAATTCTTACAATCAGAAGGCTAATAGAGAACATACCAGTTTTAACTTCTGTAAAATTTCATAGCAATCAAATGGTTTGGGAACCTGCTATATTCCTGCTTTACAAATGCTTGAATTTAGCAACAAAGAAAAAGCTAATTAGTTAACAAGGGTGTGAGGTTTGATCTCACCCTAGAAAAGTACCTTCTTCAGCTATCATAATAATTTTATGGGGACATGTTCACTCCTTGCATTGTCAGAGAAAGCAAAGGACTGGCATATATTTAATATCTGCATATTTTGCAAACTCTGATACGTACTCTAATGTTAGAATATGGAAGAGATTCTGATTTTATTTTCTGTGTTCTAAATCTTTAAATGAACTGATTTGCAGGTTACTGAACAAGCTGTAGGTTCTTCTGTGCATAATTCAAGGTATGTGATAGAGCAGGGGTCACACAAGAGACCTGTATTTATTCTTTATTTCCTTCCTTAATATGGAGTAAAAAACTATAGACTGATGCATCAGTGTGAGGTTGTAGTGTGTGGATAACACACCCAAGTCAACAGGGGCTGAAACAAATGAGCTTATAGGTTGGGCAATTACATACAGAGATGAGCCATAATCAATATCATCCAAGCTATGTTATCAATGGATTTGAAGGCTTCAGATAAAATGTGAGCCAGATCTAAACCAGCCCTGGCCAACAAATTCTTTGGTGTAAACCAGCCCCACTGCACATTCTGCCTCACTCTTGAGTTCTCGCCATGGTTGTGTATGCTCTGTTCCAGCACAGCTTCGAGCTGACTGCATCATGCTGAGGCAAAGTCACATTACATAGCAGTGGTCCTCATTGCCTCAAGAATAGCTATAGCGCTAATTCTGGTTCCCTTTTGTCAGGTGAACTTCTAGCAAAACACAACTGGCATAGGAGACAAAACAGATTTGCGGAAGTGCTGGTGAGATCCCCAGAAGACTTCTACTTTCTCAGCTTCTGAATATATGCAACAAAATTGCAGGGGATGTCACTGCTTACGAAACCAGTGTACACATTGTTTTCTTGTAGCCATGGATATCTTTCTGCTTAGACCTCACAGCTCCATGAGGTAACACAGTGATCTGGTCTGTAGCCTCTTCACAGAGCAATGCACCTGTGCTTTCCAAGCAGGTGAAAATCAGATTACTTAAGCTCTTTCCCATCAGATTGACCATAGTGAAGGGCATAGTGATACAAAATTGTTTGTCTCCGAATGTCTTGGTTGTATTTCAGTTTTGTCAGTTGGTTCAGTTTTGAATTAGCTGGTGCAGAAAGGAAGTAATGTTTCCATTTTTTTCTCTCATCCCTTCCACTTTTTATTACTTACTATTAAAAATTACTTAACCATGTACTTTTGCTAAATCTATTTTTAAATTCCCAGTTCTGCATTTTAAAATAGCAAGCATGTGAAGCCATTGCAAGCATTTGAAATTTCCCTAAATGTAAAATGTACAAATTCATAAATACATACTGATCTGAAAGAGGCAGGGACAGGACACCACCAGAAGTCAATTGTCTGTGTATTATCAGGAGAACAAGGATTGCTTTATCTGGGAGTTGTTAAAGCTTTTAGAAACAAAAGGACACATCATACTGTATATCTTGTATGAACAAGGTAGTTTTTTATGATGTAGGAGTCCATTCAACACACTGTAAGAAACCAGCCATATTACACTGGAAAGGAACTGTATTTTTCATTATGTATCTGTAATTGGAGGCAGAATCTGGTTTTTGTCATGCATTTCTCTAGTGCCTAGCATAGAATAGTCTGTAACTGGGGTACATAGTTAAAACATTTTTATTTTTTCCCCGACACTTTTTCTTCTGTTCCCGAGACAAGACATCTGATAAGCATTAGGTCATCAGTTCAGCACTCACATGCCATTTGGTTAGCAATTGTGTCTCAAATACCTAGTGATGGTAAATTTTGATGATTTGCATGTGCCATCTCTATAATTGCAAGTTAGGTGTACACCCCTCTGAAAATCGTTTTTCATATGTACTGACATGAGTGTTACTGGAAACAACTCATTTGGATTTAAATTATTGGGTGGATACAAGTCTCTGATCAATACTGGAGTTAAAAGGAATATTGATTACATTAACACCCTATAGACATGGTCCAATACATGCAGGTTTGATTGCACTGTGGTTTCCTTGCCATGTAATGGGAACAAGGCTGTGCTGCTGCGTATGTTCCCCCACTGTAATCAGCATCATAGATACAGCCCCTGTTGACAGTGCTGTCCTAATTTCCCTATGTGCAACATGGGAGGACATGTTCTTGAAGTATCTCACTTTTCTCCTCCTGGGAGACCCTAGATAGTTCAAGATCTTCAGAGGAATCATTCCCTTTCTTCCCGCATCACCCTACATTTTTTCTCCATCATCTCTAATCACAGACATGCTGGAGATGCCTTGCTTAGTCAGGAATGCGGACAACTCTCTCACCTGTCAAAGGGCCATGTGTTTATAAGCACATTTAGAAGAGGCCTTTATGCTTTACAGTTTTGACAGTTTTTGTGCTCAGTCAGTCCTCTGCCAGCTTTCTGTGCCCAGTTCAATGAGATCTGGGAATTCAGGTGTCCGTGCAGAGCTCAGTATCTCATACCTAGTGAATGGGAAACCAGCCTCTCTCAGCTGGATTGCGTTTTGATAGCCAGTCAGCAGGACAGGCAATGGAGTAAGCTGCACAACCAAGGACAGAGAGTTCCTGCTCCAGGTAGTGACCTCAGTGTTTGTGCTTGACTGCATGGACACTTGACCCATCTAGTTTTTAACATCATAAATAAATGAAGGGGGGTATATGTGACATATGCCTGCCTTCAGGCCACGAAGGAGGTGTGGGGAACACCCCAAGCTATGCACGGTAGCAGGAAAATGTTAACAATAAAACCAACCTCTAGAGGACCCACAGTTTACAGGAACCCTTGACACAGCTGCTGATTTTGCATGCATGATAATTAACACATTCCTCTCTTGTTGCTTTCTCATTTATATAACACTGAAGCAAAATCAAGCTACAGTTGAAAATTCCTGGAGGACAGAGAGGCTTAAAATATTTGAACGCATGGTGGGAAGTAGTCTTCTAGTCCAGACTGTAAGTGTTTAAAATGAACTGCCAGATTATTATTAAGCAGTAGTCATAGAAATAGTTACTGAATGTCATTAGAAGTATTTAAAATACAACCCACCACATCAGCATGACCAATGTATTAGTCATATGTGATTTATCTATTAAAAGTGGCTTTGCTTATGACATCAATGGAATATTGCTTTTGTCACCTCCTTGTTTAGCAAGTACATTGCAACTTAAATGACAATGCAAATTGAGGAACAGAAAGTTGATGTTTTGCCTATAGATCTTCAAAAGGTACGATAAAATAAAATGACTGCTGTGTAAATTAATGCCAAAAACGGTCATTGAAAAGGAGGAGCTAGAGGGAGGGGAAGGAGGGAAACTGAATGAAGTGAACTCTCTGAGTCTGTGAGAGAACTGGATCTGCTGCTGAAGTAAGTTTTAACTCCTGAAAATGAAAGAAACTGAACAGTAGCTATGAACTAGGACATACATGGGTTGGAAGGGACTGGCAACACATCTGGATGGTGGCAAATAAAAGCACAATCTTCAGGATTTTGTTTAATGTAATGGGCTAACTGTGGCATGTATCCGTCTACTCACCTGTAAGAAAGAGGTGTTGTTCCTAGAGAAGCAGACAGGACCTTGTTCTCCTGGGTGAGCTTCTGGGCATCTCCCCATCTCAAGGCCCACAGCAGCACACAGCCATGCGTGAAATAGTCTCTTCCCACCTCTAGCACATAACATTTTGTCATGGTAATGCATGTGACTAAAAATCGTTATTTACACTTCAGTGATCAGACGTGATTTTTTTTTTGTCGCGTGATACTTCTGGGGAACACTGCCTGCAAAGTGAGGAAGCGCATTCACTTCTTGAAGTTAGACCTTTGGCGCCCTCAAGTGAAGAAAACTAGTTTAAACAAGAGCTAAAAAAAATGGGGGAGGAGAGGAAAGTACAATCTAACAAGAACCCAGTTTCAAAGTACGTTTTTTAGAGGAAACAGTGCGTCTGTCTCAGCATGGGCATCCACCTGTCTTAGTATTTTCAAATTAGGAAGTCTAATATAAATATGCTCCCAGCTACTAACAATACTTCAAATGCTATGACATCTAACCTTCAGGATAAATTCAAATAGCTTTTATGACTACCTAAATAACAGGCTTAATTTTCAAAATGCTGGTTAATTGTCACTTTACATTGACACCAGTGGGAGCTGTAAGCAAAGCTTAGCAAGTAAATCGGGGGATGGTTTACTCATGGGCGCTGCCCATTCAAACACTCCCAGGCAGACCTGGATTTTAGACAGTCTTTCATATTCATCTGTTTGTTTTCTGCCTGTTTGGGGGACTTGGTTTTCACTCCTTGTATTGATTCTGTGATTTTTTTTTCCTGTGGTGTTTGAAGCACTGAGATTTACAAATGCAGCATGGTTTGCATTATGATACACTTGTGAGAGGAAGTAATATATATATTCTGTCTATAGATCATTTTCTATCTATCACTTGCTGTCATTGCCTCCATCTGATAATTAGTGTTTGGAATTCAAGCTGTTCCTGCTAGTTGGTTATGTAAACTGCACAGAAATATTTCTGTTTCCCAGCTGGATGAATAGATTATAGCAGAGGTGGTCTCAAAACCTGTAAGGGCAGTTCAGGTACAAGTGGCAAAAAAAAAAAAAAAAAAAAAAAAAAAAAAAAAAAAAAGGAAAAAAAAGAAAGAAAAGAAAGGAGAAAAGTATTCTAGAAAATGTGGAGCATTTCCCTTCTGCACTGTGCAACAGATTGCACCCCACTATGCTGTGGATTGTTGGCTTGTCATAGTGTTGAGTGAAATTAATCCTTATTTCATACTCCCCACTTTATTGCATGCTTGTAGTGTTACTTGCAAAGGTGCAGCAAGAGCCCTGTCTGTTCTATTGAATTGCCTCTGTTAAAGCACTCTGGTCAAGAAGCTGTAAGGAACCTCTCTGTTAGCTGTATCAAGCAATGTTTTCTCCAATAAAAGGCATACTGCTCCCAGTGTGAATATTGAAAAGAACATTAAGTGTTTTGTGCAAATAAAACTAAACAATTCAATCTTTGCAGCCTTTGAATAGTGACCACAAGACTGGCTGTGCACATGGCATGCTCTAAAGCCTGCACGCCTTCCATATGCATGGCTGCCTTACAGAGCCTGCTTAGAGATTGCTTGCAGATGTATTAAACCACTTATTCTGCCTGTGTATGTAGATAACTGTGTACTTTGCAGCATACCTTCCAGTTAGCCTTGGGATCAGTCCTGCCATCTTGCTGCAGCATGAACTGCTTTGAAGGAAGACTTGGAGGGGCCCATAAAATACAAAAAAAGGACACCCATGGTTCCCAGTTTATCAAATCAAAACCATCTAAGTATGTGAGCAAGGAGAGTTGCATTAGCAATAAGTGATGCTTCAAACAGGCATCAATGAGAAAAGAGATCTGAGGCTTTTGAGAGGCCAATGTTGCATGCAGACAACGTTTTTTATTCAGTAGCAGTCTGACAGTTAGTTCACAGTTCTTAAATTTCTTAAACTCCATCCAACAAGGTCCCACCCAGAACTGACCAATCTTTCTGCAGCTGCTGTCCTCATATTAAGTGAACATAGAAAATGCTTTGTAGGAATCACTTGTCTCCGGTTGCAAGTGCTCAAAGTATTACCCAGGAGGGCAGAGGAACACAAAATATCCAGTCTAACCTCTTGGCATGGCAGTAATGGAAGAATGTAATAATCTCTCTTAAAAGCTGAATCTATGGGGCTGCATTTTCTCCCGAATTACAGGGTTTTTTTTAGAAGAACTATTCTCCACCTCTTCCCCATATTCCTTCTTGTATCCTCAAGCAATCTTTGATCTAGTTAACTCATTAGTTTGGTACAAAGATTCATGCACCCTTTGACTTCTATATCCAGTTGCTGGTACCTCTTCTTCTATAGCTAATTTACCAAGGAATGTGCTTCTATATAAAAAACATCCCAATTTTTATAAAAAGGAGAGAAGAAGAAAAGAGGGAGTGGGTTCCACTTCAAGCAGACAGAAATGCAAGTTCTTCTGGGCTCTGAGTTGGAGATCCTGGCCTGACCTTGTCGTGTGTGTGCACAGGTGGCAGGCCTGGAAGAGCCTAAATAGAGGACAGGTAGGTAACAAAATGGGAAAGCATAAATAATAGCTTTGATATTCCTTGTCAGGGACTCCAGCCTGGGCAGAATATGACCATAGAAGTGAGTGCTGTTATGGCATAAATGCTAGTATTTCTGAGTTATTTTCATTATGGCTGAGGAAAGCTCTCTACTGGAGAATTATCTTGTCCCCTAGATTTTATAAGCTATGATATTGCCAAAAGGATTTAATCTGCCTTATGAATACTACTGCAGATCACATTTCTGTTCCTCAAATTTCTTATTTTATTATATTGGTAGAGAAAAAGCTATAGATTTTTACCAGATGTGCTATTTCATTGAATAAATATCGCAAAAAGTTCTCTTAGGACGTTAAAAGCAACAGAAAGACAAACTGGTGAGAAAATGGAAAAGGCTGAGGGAAAGTCAAGCAGAAAGAGTGGGGCCCTTAGACAAACTATATGGGACATGCATGATCCATTTGTACTGCACTGGGGCAAGTCCAAAGAATTTGCTAGGGACAAAAGGACACCTAATTATTTTGATGCCTGTATCTAGAAATGAAATTCACAAACCTGTTTTATTTGCCTAGGTTTTCTATATAATGAATGTGGAAGATAGGCTACTGGGATGGTGGTATTTACACCACACTTCTCCTCCAGTGAGGAGTGGCATATATTTTTTTTTTTCGGAGTATGCTGCACGTGCAAAACTGTTTCCCTGGAAAATGTTCCTTTTGGCATGGATGACTGACTGACTCTTTTGTATTAAAATAATGATGATGTTGGTGCTGTGCATAATAGAAATTGCTAAACGGATGTGAGTCACAAAACTAAACATTTGCTGGCTTGTAACAGTAACAACCTGAATTTAGGACTAAACTTAAACTCAACTGTCCCTTGTAAGCTCAGACCTAACTTTAGCCTTAACCCTAACTATACGGTAAACTTTAAGCAAAAAGACTCTTTTCATCGTGTAGATTCTAGACTAAATGCATTTTCCTAGACAATGAAAGGATCACCCTGTTGATACTTAAACTAAGATCCATCTCCCCTGTTGATAACTTCAAGCAGTCCGTTCTCCTCTTCCATAAAACTAATCTGTTTCTCCAGACAGCTCTTATTTTATCCACCAAACTGAAGGCCTAATCTTAGCTCAGCCTCTTTAGCATATTTAATATCTCACCCTAATCCTAGTCATAAATCTGACCTCACTATTAGCACTCAGATGGTGAGGTATAGCAGTCCAAAAAAAATTATTCATCAATGCCTGAAGAAATTAACAGTAAATTTGTCTTGCCTGCTTTTAGAATAGTTTTATGTACCAGCTTATATACCCAGCAGAATCTGAACCCCATCCTGAACACTAACTCCACTCCTCTGATCATTATGCTAACCCTAAGCAGCAAACTCACCTCCAGCCCCCTCCAAAACTGAATGCAGCCTGCACCATTCCAGTAGATCCTGCCGTAAGTTTATTGTAGCCGCTCCTTTCAGACTCAGGCCTATCCTTAATTGACCTCTCTTGGCGAGTCCAAACTCTAACGCAGTTCTCCCTTGACTGTAATCTTAATGCTAAGAAAAGACCTTTACCATCTCCAGAGGTAAACATAGTTGGCAAGCCTTGATGAGCCCTACTGAGAGCCTGGAAACTTACTGTAAATTCTGGCCTAACCTCACTGCATCTCCCTTAATGAGTCAAGACCCAAAACTTCACCTGCATCCTAATCCTAACCCTAACTTTGATCTTTTTGTTAATTTAAAGTAAGCTGCCTCCTTCAGCCTGGCACTGATACCTGCCCTCAATTAATGCAAATTTCTTCTTGCAAAATGGGCAGAGCAACAGCCCCAGTGAGTTGAAATCCAAACAAGAATCCTGACCACAACTCAACCCTGGACAAAAGTTATAAAACTAAATATACTTCAGTATTTATTGGCACTTCCTAGCTTAAATTTAGCCAGATAGACTCTTGGAGACCCAGTCTAATACTAGCTCTTTTCTCTTAATGAGGCCCAACCCTTTCCCTATCACTGAACCTGAACTTACTATTAATTCAAAGCATTATATTCAAGAGTGTCTTTTCCTCATCTCTCCAGGCCTCACATTAGTTCCACAGCCCTAATGAGTCCAAACTCTAGTCCTAATCACAGCAGTAATTCTGACACTAGTCATAAGAGAGAGGTGGAAGTTGTCTGAGAATTAGATAAACTCCACCTTTCTCTCAGCATAAGCACTCGTTACTCAGTGCAAGGCCATAGCTGACTTTGTTCTTTAATCTCTGTCAGTCTCAAACTTGAGCCTGTCTATAACTCACCCTTAAATAAGACAGCCTGCCATTCACTGACTGAATATTCTTCACTTGCCATGAGGTCACTGTAACTGAGGCCTAATATTCACTCTTCTCCCTTTTCAGTCCAAAGGGTAACCTCAGTTGTAACCTTACATCTAGAAATACAGATAAAACTGTATGATTTGCTTGATAATTTGCTTGTAAAACTGCCTGTCAAATCCAGTCCCTAAAAAACTAGCCTATATCCATTTTGCTTCTTCTGTCAAAACTAATCCTATCCCACAATAAAGATCCTAAAATCAGAACTGATTATTTGGCTGACAATACATGAAGAGCTTCTGCTGCCTAATTAGTTCTGCAATGCTGCTGATAGTAATTACAGCTTGTTTGTGTCAATAATTAAGTCAGCATCATTCAGAAAAGAATCAGGGCCTCATTTGCCTTTTAATTACGTCACTTCTGCATCACTGTAATTCCACTGATCACAGTAGAATTACCCCTGACTTACACTAATGTAAGTAAAAGAAAAATCAGATGCATGGGCAGCAAAAGCAGATGTGGACAATTTCTGGGGATCATTTTTCCAGTCATTTCTCTGTCTGCGAGCTACTTCAAAAATATACATTTATATATAAATATTACATATAAAATATAAGAAATATATGAATGTGTGTTTAGTTATTAATTTATTAATAATATATCAATATATGTGACTATATAATAATTATTTTATATATTTACATATGAATGTGTTTTAATATATATAGAAATATATATAAATATTAGCATGAGAAAGTGTAATGTATCAGTACAATAAAACTAGCATTGGATCTTTATATAGCACCAAGTAGAATCCTGTATAAAATACACTGCTGGCTTCAGAACTTCTCTGACTTTCTAACACTGACCAACTAAATTCCAGAAGGATATACTTGCTCTTTACTGCAGATTTTGATGGTGAACAAACAAATTTGTACAGGAGATAGCAAACTAGACAAATGAGCACATCCAAAGTGAAATCAATATGATTTTGTCTACACGGGTTGATTATCTGCCCCAGCTTATTTAAAATAAAACAAGATGTGTGCAAAGATGCATGAATTCCTGAAAACATAATTATAGAACTGGAGAAAAATCAACTTTTTGAATCTTTTAGTAGACGTATCAGTTGTAAGAAAGGTTAAATTGCGTCTCTCTGGGCTAAAATTTGACTTGGATTCACACTGCTGTAAATCCGAAGTAAATCCATTTAATTCAATGTAATGTATAAGGGATAGATCAGTGAAGATGTTATGCAGCAGTCTTATTGTTAAATAGTCTAAGTCTGTGCTTAACACAAATTTTGATGAAGTGTGATCTGTGATTAATATAGCTATGCTGGCAAAAAATCTTGATGTAGTTAACATTATAAAGGCAAAACTATACTTTGCCACAAAATTGTACTATGCTGGTAGCTAAAATGAATCATCAGCAAAGAAGTTCCAGTGGTTCAGACTAGGAATACTTTATGAACTTGTGTGAATTTATCAGGGAGAGGAATTTAACAGGGAGGAGGAGAATAGATATCTCATGTCATACAGCAGAACCATTTCTCTGAGCTGTTCTGGCAAATTTAGCAGATTCATTGCTTGAAACCTTCACCATTAATACTGCTACTAGAGTCACCCCCTTAGTATACTGATATGCTTACACTGGCAAAGCACGCCTTGTACAGACTTGGCCCTATGCTTAGCCAAGGGCCAGCTGAGTTCCAAGAACCTGAGGCAGGTTTATGAAATTCCACTCACTTAAAAAGTCTAGAAAAACTACTTGGGAGAGTGTTTGTTAATTTGTCTTATGATTTGGTATTTGAGATAAGTAATTTTGTCAGATACTAGAAGTCTGGGGATATAACTAACCTAATATTTTACAGAATTATAACAAATATTTTCATCTGTGGTTACTTATAATGCCCTAAGTGATTTTTACAGCCTATTATTTTTTTCATCAGGGATGTTGCTTATTACTATTTATGGTCTCTTTCATTCCTTTCCAATGTAATGCTGTGCTGTTTGATGTGCTAGGACTGAAGGAGATCATTTAGGCTCTTTCCTATTAGACTTTTAAAATTGTTTTAAATTTGATTTTATTACATCATTAAATTCAAGTAAGTTTAAAAATGTCATAGAGCCATTTCCATCCCCATTAGAGATGACAAAAATTTTGAAAACAAACTAAGAACCCAAACCTATATTTCAGCCAGATGTACCTCACTTCACTCCGCCTATCATTAAGCACTTAACTGGTACGCCTAAATGAGGAACCTACACTGTTTTGGTCCTGAATTTTAGTTTGGAGATTTCAGTTAAGCCACTGCATTTAGGTGAGATAAAACTGAACTCTAATAGCAAAGGTTCCAAGTATGAGTTCTTTAAAGGAGATGGAATGCTAAAGTGGTATCTCATCCATATTCTGCCACTGTCTGCATATAGGAGAAGGCTTTCTTAGCAGAACTGGGTTGGTTTTGTTGAGGGAGAAGAAACAAAATTTTGTTTGGGTAAAACTGTGTATGGGTGGGAAAACCTAATCAGGTTACATCCCTGTGCACTAACACTAGGGGTAAATGAAAGGAAAAATATAAAAGTTTCCTTTAGGAAGTGTCATGAGGAATAATCTGGTTACTGGCACTGCTACCATTTCAGAAAGGGCTCTCAGCTGTGAATTCTCATAAAATCCGGTCTTAGGTTATTGAGCATCCAATCAACTGTCAGGCAGTTAACTATTTTACTGGAAAAGAAGTTGGAAATACTGCTATCAAATATACAACACCAGAGAACTGGCAGTTCCAATATGATTAGAATTTGCCTTTAAATTTTGATAATTACAGTTGATCACTTCAGCCAAGAGAAACTGATCAGTGTGATATGTTAAGCCGCACTGCAGAAATTTGAACCCCAGAATATCAATTTAATGCTGCTGGCCTGGAAATAAACAGTCTTGATGTTCACTGCTTCTCATAGTAACCTTTCCCTCCTTGCATGAAGTCATGCCTGTCAGCACCATTTACTGCCAATTGATAATCAAGAAATGGTATCCTTGCACTTGGAGTTGAACATGCTGCAGCACCTCTAGTTATTGTAATCCAAGTATACTTTGAATATCTGATAAAAGCCTCTGACTAGAGACATTAAACCCAGATGCTCTGAGCAATTCCTCAAGCCACTGAACCAACCTGCAAACTAAAAACTAAATAAATTGGCACAAGCCTTTCTTTAAGTTTTTATGGACTACTGTGGACACATTTTCCTTTGTCATTCCCAAGACTTGTGTGCATCTTCGGCTGATTCACAGAAAACTCTGTAATAGATTTTATTTTTTCTAGTTTTCTGTGCTCTGAGAAGATAATTTGTTTTATTTTGTTTTGTTTTCCCATGGATATTATGTCCTGTGTCATCCTCAAAAATTTCCTTGGTTTGGGGATATTAGCGTATTGCTGAGTGGGCTGCACCTGTGAGGAAGAAGAAAGATCACAACTCTTTTTCCAAATCCTGTCTCATGTAACAAGACAGATGCCACTAGCAAGGTATTCCACCCTCTTTCTTCTCAGACTTGTATACTGACAAATGTCATTGCTGCCTGTTAACCTTAACTGCGCTGTGTCCTGCCTCTCATCTTGTCTAAAAGCTGCAGTGCACATTGAAATACATTTAGAGAATGGACAAAGGTCTCTCATCAGCATTTTGAGAGGGAAAATAAAGATTTGCTCTGTACTTCAGATCTCCTAGGTAGTGTGAGGTCCATCAGTGTTGGCAAGGAGACAGTTTAGCTTAATGAAGAAGCTAAATATCTGTTTACAGCATGATCATACCAAAATCAAAGACAAGTGTTAAGCCTAATCAAAAAGGGAAATATACATTTCTGCAATAAAAGGGTTAGCAGTTAGAACTGTCTGCCTCTGTGCCTGGGACTCAGCGTTGCTGAAGGAAGGGAGGAGGCTCTTCCATGGACAACTTCTTCAGAAACTAGTGTTTGGGCATCAGGGAGTAGTCCATGTTGCTCTGACACTGTATCTTGCATATTTGCATTTCTTACAGTGTGCTGAATAAATTTGTGTGTTTGAAACAACACTGTGGTCAACTGTGGCAACTGTGCACATCTACCTAATCAGTCTGTGTCAGGAGTCTGGTTTCTTTTGCCTCAAATCCCACAATAACACAGGAAGGTGAGGTGAGGCCATCCTAGGTGCTAGCAAAGGTCTGCAATGACTTATCTACACATTTTCTGTAGCAATAAGGGATGAAGTTCTCTGGGAACTTCTAAGTATAAAAAAAGCCCCTTCCATAAGAATGTAAATAAGCCTAACATTCCTTAGCTGTAAATAAGAATGAATGGCCCTCCTTTTCTAAATAAACATCCCTTAATTCCTGAGCTCTCTGCTCCTTTTTTGACACTAATAGCCACATTTTTTTTTATTGTTATGGCTGAACTGATAGCTTTTCAAGAGACAGGGCTTATTTGCCTTACCACTACTACTTAGAAGCAAAAATAAGTGGCAACTAACATTCTCCATCACTTTTCCAACAAGACTTTTTTTACCTGACTATGACTAGGGGTTAACTTACATCAGCTGAATCTTCCTGTCTGATCTGGCCCAAATGCAGGGCCATCGTGTTCTCCATGGCATATTCTTACATGTACTGAGACTACAGATTTCAGCATTGAAAGGAAGTGACTCTTTAAGTCCAAGCACAATCAGTTTTTCTTTTAACTACTGAGCTCTCAGTGTCAGTACTCGACTCTATGACAGGTGATTCTGTTCTCTCCTTTTTGTGTACTATTTCTCCATCTGTCCCTCTCTCATAGACAAGAATTGTTAAGGAGACATAAAACCTTTTCTTATTTTGGATGTGCTAAATTAAACTCATCAGGAAAAATACAAAATTGTCTCTTTTTTGACATTTTTTTTTTCTTTTTGTCAGTAATGAGGCTCTTAGGTTTATCCTGAATTGCTTGTTCCTCAGAACACAGCAAATTAAATTAGATGCTGTCTGGTCAGTGAGATAGTCAGTGAGGTACCCTGTGGAGACAATTTGAAAGCCTGAAGTGTAATAGAGCTCTGGTTGGAATTTTAGGAGGCAGCTGAATCATGAGAGGCACAGCAAGCCACCTTCCTAATTCCTTTCCAGAGACACACTGAATCAGCATTAACCTGAAAAGCCTGTTTCTCAGGCTGTGCCTTTTGGGAACAAGGTTTTGAAAAATGCAGTTAAACCTCATCCTACCATCTTTATTTTTAGTCTTTAATGCAAATGAATTCAACCACCTGGCATGTAAACTGTCTTGATACCCAAAATGGTCTACTCAGAAAAGACACACTTCAATGACCCCAGAACATACAAAGACATACAAACAGGGTCTAAAATTGTGGGATTTTACCAACCCAAAGCATATTATCAAATATCTCGTGGAACTGGATACCCCCTACAATATAACAGGCCATGTAACAAATTAAAACATCTTTATATCTGCAGACATATTCTGTAAAATAAATAGCAAATATAGAAAATGATTACACAGCTGTTTTTATGTAAAAATAGTAGCATAATGAGTTCTGCTAGGAAAACACCAGGAAAAAATAGAGGCTATTTCAGCATTCTGAAATCAGATGCATTTTTCTAAGTCGATAAGCAATAGAAGCATGTTACGTGGTTTCATATCCTGTGCAATGAGTTAGAACTAATACACAAAGTATCAGCACAAAATCTGAGGATGAAATCTATTTTTAGTGTAAAACCAATGATGCTAGCAGGGCTACAGTAGGAATGAAAACAGTACTCCTATATGATAACAGGAATTAATGTCTATAGTATAAGAAACCAGAAATTTAAATAAAATACAGGAACAACCAGAGTGTAAGATACTTGCAATAGAAAACAAAATCAAGCTAAAGCCACAATCTGAAAATTACTTCTTTTTTTTTTTAATGATATTCTGATTTATGTGTTATTTGTCGCTATTTTTCTGTTATTCCCATCACCATGATATATAGCTACCAGAGTCTCCTTCCATCTGCTAATGTGGCTGCTAACATCCGGATTGGATATTAGGAAGAATTTCCTAATTGGGTAAGTAGTGAAACACTGGAGGCAGCTAACCGAAAAGCTGCGGAATCTCCTTAGAGATTTTCAAGAACAAGCAACATTTTGCGTTAGTGTTTGAAGATGGATTAAATGATCTATGGAGGTGCTATCCTGCCCGGCATTTCTAGGATTCTGACTTGGAATAATTCATTCATTCCACAACGTGCTTTATTCATTTGATTCAGAGGGAAGTTCAACTCAGTTGCCTTAACATCTGCTTCAGCTGACAAACTGTCAGAAGGACTATAACCTTCTGATGTTGTCCCACCTTTATTACACTATGTTTTCTGGTGGCAGACGAGGCTGAACATGCTCTTAGTGGGAAAAAACACAAACAAAAAACAGATTACACCCTGATAAACCGTGATCTTAGGACAAGCTATGAGATCACGCTTGTATCACAGCCATACTTGAACTGTTGACCTGCAAGGAAAACTGAAAGTCTTCAGACAGTTACAAGCCATAAAAATTGTTTTTAGATAGAGGTACTTCCCTCACTTCTTATCCTTCCTTGTGAGTAATGTTTGATTTCCCCTTCCTCTAACGCATTTTTTTCAATGTAAGTAAGTGGAGTCTTCAGCTCTCTGTGAGCCAGTCCACATAAACCTCCGCATGGGAGGGGTGATCACATAGCACTGCCTGTTTTCCGTGTGAAATAATACTAAACTAATGCTTTGCACAGATGTTTGGACTTGGAACTTGTTAGTGTTTTTTAAGATAAAATGTGCAAATCTTGACAATGCGGCATTAAAAATCCATTAGTGTCACTTCAAAGGATAAGAGCATGAGTCCTACTGACTGGGAGGTAAGGAAATAAAATGACATTCTGAACAATCTAATGTGCCCCTGTAATCTCAATTATTTGTATTCTTAATTTGATTAAGAACATTGCGGAGCGACGTGGAAGAGCTCACTGCATTCCAGTGAGGGCTGCAATTTTCTGAAGGAGGGTGTCAAAGGAAAAAAGTTAATAGTGATCATGCAAGTGTTGGAGAGTATGATATTAATGCATCCTCCTTTCAGTACTTTAA
Source organism: Rhea pennata (assembly GCF_028389875.1). Classification (NCBI taxonomy): domain Eukaryota; kingdom Metazoa; phylum Chordata; class Aves; order Rheiformes; family Rheidae; genus Rhea; species Rhea pennata. The sequence goes on from NC_084678.1 coordinate 8,846,726, forward strand.
TCAATATAAATAATTGCAGTAGTAATTGTACCTGTAATTCTTTATTATTGATATTGGAAATATTACCTGAGACCCAATAGGCCTATTTCCACTTAAGAACTCTAAATTGCAGCAAGGAAGCTTGTAGTTTTTTGTCCTGACACAGTGTAGGGACAAGAATAGGAACCAATTTTTTTTTTCCTTTTTTTTTTTTTTTTTTTGTGGTGGTGTTTTTGTTTGTTTGTTTGTTTAAAGAGACCAGACAGCTTGTACTGCTTTGGGGACAACTATTTTCTCAGGAAATCGGCCGAGAAGGGCAGGCCCCAGCTACAGCTGCTGCCTCGGGGCGCTGCGCAGCCGCGCACGGACAGGCGCCCACAGCCCACTGAGGCAACAGAGCCTGAGGCTGCAGCGAGGCCGGACTCGTTTGCTTTGATCCGGCGCTTCCGGCCCTCACCGGGCGGGCTGCCGCTCCGAGCAGCCCGAGCCCCGCGGCCCCCTGGCAGCGCCGCGCGCTCCCACACGGCGCGGCGGCGCCGCCGCAGAGGTCAGAGGTCACCCCGGAGCGGGCGGGCGGGAGGGTGTGCGGGGGGGGGGGGGGGGGAAATGCCCGTGTCACGTGACGGTGACAATATGGCGGCGCCGTGGCGCTGGCGCGGGGGCCGCCGCTGAGGGAGCCGCGTCTCTTCCGCGTCATGGGGCCGCGGCGCGGCCGGAGCCTCTGAGCGGCGGCGGCGGAGCAGCACCGAGCCCGAGTCCGGGGCGGCCATGCAGCCCCCGGCCCGCGAGCAGGACACGCGCACCAAGAGCATGTTCGTGTCGCGGGCGCTGGAGAAGATCCTGGCCGAGAAGGAGGCGAAGCGGCCCCCGCACGGGCAGCTGCGCAGGGCCTGCCAGGTGGCGCTGGGTGAGTCCGCGGCCGCGGAGCCGGTTCTGAGGGAACCCGCGCGGCCCTTTAGCTGGGGAGCGGCTGCCCGCAGCTGCCGGAGTGCCGCGGCCGGCGCCGCCCGCTGCTCCGCGCTGCCAGGCGCAGCGCAGCGCGGCGGCCTGCGCGCCCGGCTTGAGGGGCGCGCAGCGCGGGGGCGGACTGCCTGAGGAGCTGCAGAGCCCGCAGCCGCTGCAGCCGCGGGCTGCCCGGGCCTTCCTGAGTTTGCGAAGGATTTACGCTGGGCTGCTGTTACACTCCGGTTGTTCTGCGCTAATGTTTTTGTCTTTATCTGCGGGGAATTTGCTGTATTAGCACCCGAAAGTGGCACAGAAGAAAAGGACGGTTGAGGAGGTGAAGGAAGTGACTAGATGCGAGTCCTGTCAAATGCCCTCTGAAAGCGAGCTGGGAAAATAGCTACCTCACTTGCCACGTTTGCCATAGTCCTTGCCTTGAGGAAATTTGTAGAAGCTAACTGTAGTGATGGTATAGCCAGAGAAGAGTAACCAGATAACTAGATGGAAGAGCAGGGGGTGGGGTTTCTTTTTCTTTTTTTTTTTTTTTCCCCTTTTTCAAGTTGACAGTATTAGCAATGATATTGTATGTGTCCACCGCAGCAGTTCTATTTTTTTCCTGCTTCTTCCTTTTTCTCCCTCACTTCCCCCCCCCGCCTCCCCCTCACACCCCCCCCCAAAAAAAAAAAAAAAAAAAAAGAAGAAAACACACACACAGAGAAAATCTCCCTACCTGTAAGGTATTCAGTACAGGGTACAGTCCTTTACAGGACTGAGAACCTGTTTTTCTGCTACGTAAAATACATCTAGAGGGCGAGAAGGGGATCCTTCTCAGATGATTACTAACTAACTTCTTTATGTTTAACTAATATAACAAAGATCATGATTTTCGGGATTGTTGCACAGTAGCAACGTATTAGCACTATTTGGGTTGTAACTATTCTGTCTGTATATGTTTTAAGGTAGAATAAACTTGAGGTTCTTTAGGTCATTTCTATTACTAGCATTAAAGTTTTTGCTAATCTCGATTACAAAAAAAAAAAAAGTTATTTGCTGGACTAAAGCAGAGGTCAGCATGAATAGATAACCTTCTGTTGCCCAACTGCCCTGCTCAAGTAGGGCCTTGATTAATGTACTAAAGGATTTCTGTTATATCTGGTAAATGTTGTTGCATCATTTTAAGTAGTCAGCAGGAATGCAGTCCCTTTTATCTATACGTGTGATTTTCAAACCTTATTTTGTGTAGGATTAAGATCCTTTATACTCAACTGAAGAAAGTCACCATTATATTTAACTAAAGTCTTACTTAATTTAATTAAGCCTATACTTTAAGTTAAATAAAACTAACTAATTTAAAAAAAAGTTAGCTTAATTATCAAGCCTATGCTGTAGTAAATATGCAAAGCAACATGAGAAGAACATTTCTTGCAGTCTGAGGAATTCAGGCCAAACTTCTTAATCTGCACAAGTTCTTTTAGAAGAAAGAAACTTCAGTGCCTCTAATAATAAAGTTCAGTTATCCTTTAATAATGAACTGTGAGTAAAATTAATTCAATCTGAGAGAAATGTATAGTTAATCTTACGTAACGAGTAACAGTACCTATCAGATGTTAATCCCCCCCCCTTTTAAAGTGTCGTAATTCGTAATAATCGTTTTCTACTACTTCTTAAATTCTGTTTGCTGTACTGTTGTATTTATACAGTGGTCTCTTTAATGGAGACTTGAGGTATTATACCACTAATAAAGCAATCAGCAAATGCATGGGTCATATGTAAATGGTATGTCTGGCTGTATGAGGGAAGTCTGTGATGCATCCTAATTTTAAATACAGAGGAACTAGTGTACTTCACAACCAGCTAATCTAAACCAACCTGCAGCTATTTCTGTTACAGTAGTGTTTCAGTTAATTACACGTGCTTTAAAATTACTGTTTGACTATATTCTTTACTTCATTTTATGCTAAACTATTCACCTGATGGGTGACAAGCTCAGTGGTACTGGAAGAATTTTAACCAGCTGTAAAAGTGTTCAGTGATCAAAACTGAATGTATTTCCTGTGGGATTGATGACTATACTTCTAATTGTGGGAATGATGGTCTTACTTAAAATAAATAAACAACATGTGAAAGAAAATGTTAGTCAAGTGCTGAGACTACTTAAGTGAATTACTGCTGAAAATTACTGTCATTCTTATTCAGGAGAAAAAAAAAGGTATTCTTTGATTCTAATTTTAAACTGTTCTTATGCTTCTCCACTTCCTCTCTCAGTAGTATACCTGTTACTATACCAGTAGTCTGCTGTTTTAGGCTGCAAAATAGCTTCATGACTTTGTAGAAATGTGAAATATTGCAGGCTCAGATAGGACTTTAAACATGGGAAGGTGAAAGAAAAGCAGTGCTTATTCATTCCTTGAACTGTACAGGGCTTGTTAGCTTGTACTGATGGCCCAAAGCAATATTAGGTATCTGTCCTTGGAAAGGAGTTTGCTAACACAACCAGTTTCTGTACATTTCTGCTCTTCCCTTCCTACCCCCACCCCCCATTTGAAATATTCAGTGTTAATGTTGAGTAAGCAGAGTTTGAATGGATTCTTTCATTCAGTCTCTCGCTTCATCAGTAGGTGTAATAGTTATATCCTGTGTTCTTAGTACCAGTAAACCACAGAAGAGACTGGGAGAAACTGAGTTTTCTCAACAGAGAAGCAGTTCTGCTCTGCTATAGCAAACTTTTTTTTTTCTTTTTTTTTTTTTTTTTTAGGAAAACTAGTTTTCAACAAACAGCCAGTGTATAGTATATACATAGTTGATTAATAAGCATTTTTGTGAAGCTCTAGATGCAAATGGTTCTTATTAAATCTACTGATACAGTCTCTATCCTGAAGAATTTACAGTGGAACACAGACAATATATATTACAGCAGTTCATGTTGGTATAATGCTAATTGTGCACCTGAATCTCTCATCCAAACTATTTAGTCTTCTCCTATTAGGAGTTTTTAATGATGTACTGTGCAGCCAGCCTGGTTCTGTAATCTTCTTTGCTGAGGAACCTCCAAGTATATCTATTTGTGAGCTTTGTAAACAGCATAATTTGTTTAGTTAACTTGTTAATGAATGAAAACATCTTTTAAGCCTTGCCTTGCATTCACTCTAGGAATCTAGATGGGTTTTTAAGAAATTTATTTGTATAAAGGATGTCTAAGAATACCTTTCTTAGTCTAGTAAAGCCTCTTGACTAGAATGTTTTGAGAATACTGCAGCTAACAGGAGAAAATCTTGCTTCACTGTAGCAGCTTCATCTAAAGGTTTTGTTGATAGTTTGATAGAATCAATAAATGTAGATGATTATTTGGTTAAGGTAACCTGGAATTCGGCAATGCAAGGCAGGGGTGGAGGGGAAGCACTTTTGCTGCTTGGTGTGTGTTTATATTGGCAGTGCTCTCGAGTGCTCTGACCAGCTGTGGAAAGACAGACATTGCTTGTGTCCTTGTGGTAACGGGCACTATGCTGTTTTTGGCAGAGGAACTATTTTGTTTCCACTGAGATGAGGTTGACTGTTCATTAACATAGGATGCACCTAACTGCAGGCAGTTACGTCCTTTATGTTGGTATATAGTTTTAAGTACAAGCAAACTTAAACCATCCATCTAATTTGGAGCAGTAGCTGCTTTCAGTATGAGCTGCATACTGCTGCATACTTGCTTCTACAGCAAGAAGCTGTGGAAGAAATTGCTGCACATCCTTGCTGGTTATTCCAGTTAGGTTACTCGGTACGCGTGCTAAAAGGCCTGATATGTAGTGGACGGGATGCACACCATGCAGAATTGAAGAGGGTGCTGCTGACTGAAGTAGATGTGATTTCTACCTGTATGTTCTGTCCTTGACATGAATAGGGAGCTCTAATACCGAAAGCATGGAACGAGGGGCCAGCGTTGTTCTGCAGTGGCCAGAAGTTGATCCAAATTCAGGTTGCATTCTCCAGCTGTGGAAGGACTTGAGCTGTGCCCCTTCCCTTATTCCTGTGCATGGAACAGAAGAATGACAGCGGCAGTAGGTCAGGCGCTGGCTCTGCATGGTGGAGGCTTGGCATGGTATTAGGGGCTTCAGTTAGGCAATAATTTCTGTTTCACTCTTTTTGGTGGTCAGACCACCAAAAGAGCACTTAATATGGAGATTTCCAAACTGTTTTGATGAAATCAGTAACAGAGGTATGCCTGTAACTTGTTTTTGCCCACTTGTTTATTATTTTCAGCCAACATTATTTGTTAATATTATTGTGATGCAGACCTTTCTATACTGCTTTGGAAAACCCTTCATATAATAGAAATTATAGGGCATTTGGTCAGATCTTGAGTGTATTTTATTTTTTTAAATTTACAGAGTATTTCTGAGAGTGAAATTGTTGCTGCTCTCGTATGGGAATCTATTATATTTTTCCTATACAATATCTCATGTAACTATTGGAAAAGGTATCATTACACTATCAAAAAGCATAAGAAATGTCTGATTGTGTCTGCTTATGGCTAAATCTTCATTGAAGATCTAAATCAGTGGAAAACACTTTTTTTTTTTTTTTTTTTTTTGCTACACTGCTTTACTAGTGAATAGTGGCTTTTTTGGGGGGGGGGAAGAGAAGAAGGAAAGCGATCTGTTTGGAGAAAAAAAAAAGACAATTTCCTTTGAGCAGGTAGACATATGTAAAAACAGCATTGCTTGATTATACCCTGAACTTGGCAGCAAGTACTTCTGTAGCTGAGAATAACGTAATCTAACAGTGAAACTTGTTTTCTTGTGCAGTGTCCAGTTTTACAAAGTAACTTCTTTCCTTGGGTGGACTAATGGTTTAATACTACTGTAGCTTGAAACAGTTCTTTTTACAAATGAATTAATTTTTAGATAAGGAATTTTTAAGGTGGGGTAAAAAGCGATCATCATCTGCGAAATAGTATGGCAGAATGAAGATGCCAATTAAAATGGTGTTTGACCTTCAGTTTTCTTTCTGCCAAACATTTGATGCCTATGGGAAAGAGGATGCCAAAATTCAGCTGGCTGAACTGAGAGAAGCTTTGGGTAGTAGGGTGACCAGACAAGTTGACACTAGACAGATTTCAGTTTCTACTGAGAGATCATGAAAATTGGTGCCTTAACAGTTCAGGAAGTGGCAACTGCTGAGGAGGAGTGGGAGCTGGATAGGTGTGGGGACAAAGAGGCCCCTGAAGGAAAAATGTTATCGGTGAGCTAATGTTTGGATTTTTTTCTCCTACATCTCTGAGAATATTCATTTTGTTGATCTGATACTGGGAAAGAATTTGCAGCAACTCTTTTATATATAAAATAGCTTTCTATTTCTTGTGCTTTAGAGATACCTGTGAAAATTCAAAAGGTCTAATCTGGCTTGGCCAAAGCAGCGTTAAAACAAATTTTTCCAAACTAGGCAATTGACCTAGTGCAAGGACAACCACTTGACTGTAACTCAGGCATAGTTAGCCTTGTTCAGAAAGTATTGTGTTCCTGCAATCATTAGAAATCCTATAAACCCTGGTTCTACAGGGTGTCTGAAATATCAGCATCAACTGTAATATTGCTGACCAGCCTGGCATCCTGCTGGTCTTGGAGTTATGACTGTAGCTGAAATATGCCTTGCTTTGCTGAGACCCACAGGCAGGATTAAGCATTCTGAACATTGAAAGTATGCCTAGAAAGCTGTGTATTAAGCAACCAGGTCCTGTATGCAACAGTAATACTCCATTCTAATAACCTAATAATACAACAGAATAAATCCGATCCTTTAGTGTGTATTACTCTCAGTAGTTCTGTGGATTTTAATGTGCTGCTGAAGATGGGAAAAACCACCTAATCAAATCAAGAGTATTTGCATTTAAAATTTTGCTTAACTGAACTTCTGACTAGCACACTTGTCAATTAAGCCACCTGGGTACTGGAGTGAAGAAAACGATGATCCAAGAAGTGGTCCTGTGTTAAGATTTGCACTGTCTATCTATTTGGCACCTGAAGCCCTGATTATTTCTTGATCAGCCATCAAAAATCAGTCTGTGGCCTTTATTCTGTTAATTCTCCTGATCAGCTGAACCTTGAAATAGTAGGAGATTACAAAACTAGATTTGTACCTCAGAACTACTCAGTTAATTCCATCTCCGCAATCCGAGGCATGGGATGTTGTTCTGTGCTGCTTGCTCATTGCCTTGCAGCTGTCTTGTGTAAGACTGGGAAGTGAAAGTGGTCTCATTTTGTAAACCTCTGTTGCATGAGAACTGCTCCATGTACCGTGTATTCGTTACTTGAGTAAGATGTTAAGAAAGTTTAGTTGTTATCATCTTGCTGTTCCAGTTGAGTTGGAACCTCCTGAATGGAGGCTGTTCTGTCCTGGTCCAAGGCGAGGTGGAGGTGGTCGTTGGATTGCATGCGAGGAGATGGAGTGCTCAAGAATTTCCCTCCAGCATTTTCCAAGTAGTGGCTGGCTTTTGTAGCTCAGTGTTCCCATTTTGGGTTGGCTTTTTCCTGTAAAAGCTGATGATCTTGGGCTCTTAATGGTAAAGCACTGTGATTATATCCAATAGAAGTAAGTGGAAATACGTGCTTGTAGCTGGGCATCAGTCTCTTCTCTTGATACTGAGTTTGAGTCTCCTGCCTCAGGAGATTGGATCATGAAGCTGTTGTGTAGCTCAGGTTTCATGAGTACCACTCTAATTTTTCTGTAAATTTGACAAAAGGGGGGGAGGGACCTGCTATAAACAGTCCTAACAAGAAATAAATACATTAGTAGTTTTTCTATTTTAAAAAAGATGAAACTAGTAGAATAGTTCGGTAAATGGTCTAAGCCTTTTCTATAGTTGATGACAGTCAAGGTTAGAATTCAGATATGTTTTTCAGGACCAAGAGAAAAATTATTTTTTCCTCTTTGAACAGTCTTTTAACCTTTAACTTCAAGAACGTGCATTGATTTGCATAAAACTGTATACTAGGTAAAACATTCTATGAATTGGACACAATCAAAGAGTTGATGATGGAACCAAGCAGCTCAGTGTTTGGAAGATACGGATTTGTGCCAAGTGTAACTGGACATGCAATATATGAAATCCAAAGAATTTAGATATGAGCTACATTGCAGAAATTTAGTGGACTGACAGGGCCTCCATGACTCCAGGGTCTTTGGGTTTTGAACTTCAAATTTTCAGGACCAGGATAATTACTGCTGCTGTTTTTCTCCTCAATACTACACAAGAACACTTTTTTTTTTTTTTCCCCAATCACTGTATAACTTCAATATGATACCTGCTACAACAGTGGGGAAGGGGGAGAAACAACCAGACACATGAACCTTTTTAAACCTTTGGCATCTGTGAGCTCAGTTTAGTGAGAGAGGTAAGCATAAGCTTGCCTTAAGTAGCTGGGATGGATACAACTCTTGAGCTGAGAAATGGTAAGGGATAGGCATAACCTAAGACTGGACTGTAGCATTTTCTGAAAGTAATAATGAATAGGTTATTTCAACTTAGAAATGATCGACTTAGAAAATGAGGAGCTTTTAAACAGTGCCATGACGTATTGCAGGTCTGTAACTGTCTTCATTTTACTGTTGTTTACTTTTTTGTCACATACAGGTTGGATAGTCCCTCAGTTCTTGTCACGTCACTTCTTGCTGACAGATGGCAAATCGCTTGTCCTTTCCCACTGCTGAGCCTACTGGCCTTCATTAATGTGAGGTGACGGCAGGCAGAGTAGGAAGTCCCAGGCCTAGGTGTAGCTTGTTACTCACAGCTTGTAGTTACACAACCTTCTCCCTCTTGCTTGTGTTTTCCTTATAAAATTGGGATAGTAATGCTACAAAATGGGCATATTCTGTGAGGATTAATTCTTGTAACATTTCTTGAATAAAAGAACTGTGTTAAAAAACCAAAAAACAGAAAAACCCCAAACCTGTAATACATATCTGTTTCAAACTTGTCCTTTTAATATATTAATGTTTTGGAGACAGAGGAAACTATTAAGGTTCAAGGGTAACACTGAAGCCATCTGAACTTTGCATATCTAATGCGAAATATGGTGCTACTCCAGCAGTTAAGGAGAACAAGCACTGGGTGCAAGTTTTTGGTTCTCATAACTTTGTAATTTAAACAATTTTTGCTGTTATATTATTTTACAGGAGGGATAAGATAGGTGGGATGGACAGGATTCTTCATGGTGCTACAAGCAGTTGTAGCTGTGCAGCCTTACTGTTCTGTTATTTCTTGTTCAGTGTGTGCTTGCGCTGTGTTCAGTGTAGTGGGATGTTGGTCTGTATTGTACATCGTGGTGATGCATTAGGAATCCTCAAGACGCTGTATTAGAACCTCAGTGGATTTGTTGCTGTGTGCAATGGAAATTACTAAGAAACAAGTTTAAGTATTCTGAAAACCTTCCCCAAAGTGAAAGCTTTCAAAGGGGGGAGTGGGGGCAGAGGGGAAGAACACCACCACCCTACTGGAAGATGACAGCATGCCTTTGAGATGTCTTATCTCTAAGTGGGAGTTTGTTTATTCAGCTGATGCCATATTGCAGGGTTTAACATTGGTAGGCTAGCAAGCACCTTAACTAACGGGAGTATCCGATGCTTTGAATTAAGTGATTTATGTTGTGACTTAAAGACTTTAAACTTGAGCTTTCTGTATGTAAACTTAACCTTGAATAAAAATTGCATGCTAGTGCTTTCTAAAGGTATATTTTTGTTAAGAATATTTGGAAAAAATAGAAGATGTAGAAGTTGATGCCTTTCAGCAAATAGGCGAGTTATCTTCGATCTCTGGTTTAGGAAGCCGAAGATGTTACAGGAAAGGAATAGCAAACACTGAAGTGCAGGGCTTTTGGTTTGAAACAACTTTACTTCATTACATTTTTCATATTTTTGTTATTGATAATTATGTTCAGTGTCAAGTATCTTGAATTCTTTTCTTCCAGATGAAATAAAAACAGAGCTGGAAAAGCAAAGGTAAGTTAATAATTGCTGTAAACTATACCACACAATTGCAAGTTAGATATTGTGGTGGTGGAAATGTGAGAGCATATACAAGTCATGGCAGTGAGCTTGTGAATACCCGTTGACATACCTTTCCTGCCAAAGCACATGGTATGGCCCATATTTCCTAATTACATAATGTTTGTGGCTCTGTGTACTCAAGCCATAACTGCCACTAAGTTTCATTATGGATAATTGCAAAACTTCTAAAAGGTGCTAGTTTTCTACTTCCTTTCTTTTACTGGACTTAATATAGCCTGATAGAAAATCATTAAGATCAACAAGTATCTTATGTTTGTTAGTATGCTCTCTTAACTACCGAGATCAAGAATTCCAATTTAAATATTATGTAAAAATCTGCCTTTATAACCCTTCATAGCACTGTGCTATGATTTAAAAAGAGTTCCAACCTGTGTGTCTCTTTGTTTAGTATTGTTTATACAGGCCTAATTTAGGTAAGTTTATCCTTACATTGTGTAGGAATTCTCCTCCTTTCAGGCAATGTGATGGCGCTGATCTCTATTGGTGGAGGAGGTAACTTGAAGGAGGAGGTAATATGAAGGAGGTCAGGTGTAATATAAGAAAATGTAAAGCTCTTTTCATGTGATTTTGAAGGAAGTACAACTTTCTTTTGAAAGTATGCGTAAAAAGAATTTGCATTAAATTTGTATGCTGCTATGTACCATTCAGCTTTTAATCTGAAAATGGAGGCAGTGTAGGTTGTGATATACATGTTTATGAAAATTAATAACTCTTCTCCTCTGACCTAGAGAAGGCACTGCCACTCCACCAAAAGCAAACTTCATTGAAGCAGATAAGTATTTCCTTCCGTTTGAGCTGGCCTGCCAGTCAAAGTCTCCACGCATTGTCAGTACTTCACTGGATTGCTTACAGGTAAGTGTTCTGATTAAACCTGGACACAGTGAAATGGGGAAAAACACAGCTACAGAAATATTGTATGCTCTTGGCAGTCTTCATTTGAAGAATTGAGGTTATCCTGACTATATACATGTGTGTGAATAAACACTATGGGTAACACATGTATAAACCATGCAAAATAGGCTATTATCAGACTTGGCTGAAAGTGGATCTTATCACAGTGAGAAATGCATGTGGTTTGTTTTAGAATGAAACAAGCATATTCATCTTAGCTCTTGGATGCTTATGCTATTCTATGCTGATAAAATAATACAGAATATTTCATACAACTCTTCTAAAGTAGTATTTACCTTGGATCTGTCTTACAGTGGTGATTTGATGGTAGATCGGGCTCTAGAATCTTTCTACCTTTTCCTCCCTTAGATTCTTGCAGGAAAAAAACAGATGCAACTTAATTGCAGCTAATTACTTGGGTAGAACCTCTCTGTTGTGAGTAGATACAAAGACTGACAATAAAAATTTGGTCTGGTTGCAATAGAAAGAAATTGTCTGGGTGGCAAAACTGTGTATCTCTCCATACATCTAGACAAAACAGGTTTCAACAGACGTGTATGTGGTAGCCAGGCTTATTGATGGTGTTACATCTTTGTTATAAATGGCTAAGTGAGGTAGGCAATTTAAAACCCTCTTTTCATGTTGTACTTAACTGTGTTTGTCTTAACAGTGTGTGATTATTTAACCTGTATTCTTTCTACCTAGAAACTCATTGCGTATGGACATATCACTGGCAATGCTCCAGACAGTGGAGCTCCTGGAAAACGACTGATTGACCGAATAGTTGAAACAATTTGTAATTGCTTTCAGGGTCCTCAAACAGATGAAGGAGTACAATTGCAAATAATTAAGGTATTTTGGAGTATTAAATTTTTTTTTCTATCTCTGATTCTGTAACTGGAACAAAATTGAATCTAAGTGCTACTTAGCATCCAGTTTCTCCGTCTCTTGCACGGTTAGATGTATCGTCAAATTTAGAGAGGCTTTCACAGTGTCTGAATTAGTATGTGGAATGTATTTTCTCCTGCTGAAATAGAGCATATAGCTGTTAACGCTTGTCCTTCATTCTGGGCTGAGCCATGGTCTGGAAGCATTATCTTGTAAAAATAGGACAGCTTGATGGTAGCACTGCTCATCTCCTAGGCTTAGGATGCCTGTGTTCACAAAGCTTATGAAATACTGTGAGCCTTCAGGCTAATATACAGAATTGCCAGAGAATTTCAAATGAAGGCACTGTAACTGTGGTGCATTGTCATGGACTACTGCTTGAGCCTGTCTGCTCTGGTATCTCTTTTCCCCAAGATTTGCAGTATATGTTCTCAGCAAATTGTAGTGCTACCGGAGTATGTGTTCTAATATCAACTATATTTGCTCAAGTAAGTTCCAGAATCAAGTTGATGAACATTTCAGAAGTTTAATTTGGTGGAAGTTAAGCCGAAAGGCCCCTTCGCAGAAAGGAAACTATAGAATAAAATAACTGTTAAGAGTTTGGAGGTGGAGTATTGGATGTATTCTTTTTCCTTTCACAGCTCAGGAGACTGATCTACGAAAGTTCTGTTAAACTTTCTCTGATTTGAAAAGTGCTTTCAAAGAACTAGAAGTTCCTTAAAAAGTCTTATAAACAGATGTACATGTTTCATAACAAAGCCACTGCTTATTGTGGAAGACCTATGTGATATGTATTGCTGTTTACTTATTTAAGTTTCAGTCTTACTGTTTTATGTATTCTTTCAGGCTCTCCTTACTGCAGTAACATCTCCATATATAGAAATTCATGAAGGAACAATTCTGCAGACTGTTAGAACCTGTTACAACATCTATCTGGCCAGTAAAAATCTCATTAATCAGACGACTGCCAAAGCTACCCTTACACAGATGCTAAATGTCATTTTTACACGGATGGAAAATCAAGCTGTATGTAGCCATTACTTCTGCTAATCTCAAATGCTTAAGTTTGAAGAACGAATGGAATATTTTCATGCATCTGTTTCATTGTAGCTGAGTACCTATCGATTTGTTATTTAAAAAGAATTTGCCAAGTCCTGCAGTGAAGTCCTGCAGCAAACCCTATAGACTGATTAATAATAAAGTATGAGGCTTATTGCTGATAACAAGATTTGATGCTGTAGTTTCTGACAAACAGCTGAATAAACAGATGGGATGCTTTAAAGATACTCTTGTTTCCAGAGTAGCTAAACTAGAAGCAAATCAAACTGGCTAAATGAATCTATTTCCATTGTCTCTTTCTTGTTGGCACTTGAACTCATAAAGCAGCATCAGTCATCAGAGATATGTTCCCCTTATGTTTTCTACCTCAGATTAACTTTATCATATTATGGGTTTTTTGGGGGGTTGTTTCTTTGTTTCAAGATACAAGAAGCCAGAGAAGCAGAAAAAACAAACCAACAGAAATCCCAGTCTCCTGCGATTCAAATGGTGACAAGGTCTCCAAAGCTTGGTCACTTAAAGCACAGCTGTCAGGAAAGCAAACCTACTGCTCCTGTAAGCATAGAATTAACTAATGGTGAGCCTGAGAGGACAGAAAATGGAGACCTGAAGTCAGAACAAGATCGTATTCCTTCACTATCAGGTGAAAAAGAATATATTGTCTGTTGTCTTCAATTAAAATATTTCTACTGGAAAATGTTCTTTTGTACTACTATGAGGAGGAACAGGAGGGGTTATTGGCTCAAACCATGTTCATATCTTCATAGTAGTTACTCAGAGTATGCAGACCATCCTTAAACTATTTTAGATGTGCTTAGACATTATAACTGTTTAAGAAAGACTCATGTTTGCCCTAGAATTTTACTAAAAGTACATATAACTTTTGTATATAGAATTATTTTGGAGTTTTACTGGATTATATTAGGTTGATAAAAGGGAAGGAAAACAGAATAATCATGGTATACTTACAAGTGCTAAAATTGCTCTGGGGTAATTGAAGTCCTGTGGTAAAAATAATGTTCATTGTAAAGACATTATCACAAGCATAGACTGTATCCAAATTAAGAACACAAAATATTCCAATATGAAAACTTTGTAACAGTTCATAAATACAAATGACAAATTTACTGCATTAAAAAAGTGTTTTGATTTAAACTGTGAAAAATAACATCAAAGTTTTTTTTGTGTTTTTGTATGAACTTTTGGAAATAGCTTTAAAGGAGAACAATTAAAGGAAATCTACATTTTTTTTAACCTTTCTGCCTCCTTCTCCTTTCCCTCTTCTTCCTAAACAAAAGTACAAAATACAAAGCTATCTTTTTGTGTGTTTCATCAGAGGAAACAAGTGATGGAGGAAAGGAAATGGTTAAAGGCATCTTGGAAGATGTGGTCAAATCAGCTGTGGAAGGTAGTGAATCTTCTGAAATAAAATGTGTGTAATGCCTGACACATACTGCTGTGTTTATAAAAATGAACTTAGATTTTTATTGCTAAACATCTTGTCAAGAACACTTTACTAAAGTAGTAAGAATAGACTTTCATTGCCTCACAGGAATACTTCCTTTGTTATGGCTGAGAAATTCCCTCTGATTTACCGCTGCTGCCTCTCTGTCCCATTCAGTTGTAGAGCTTCACAAATATTATGCCTTTAAAAAAAAAAAAAAGCGGGGGTGTAGGTGCTCAACAGATAAATTCAATTATTTTTCTTTTTCTCCTTCAGTGGCTGAAGAAAAGCATTTAATAGAAACAGTTGAGGCTCTACCTGCATTAGAGACTGCAGATACTGCTTTTTCTGGCTCTAATAATGAAAATGTACAAACAAATGGGATTCCAGATGACAGACAGTCTGTTTCCTCCACTGATAACTTGGTAAATAACTTCACTGGATGTTAACAAGAGATTTCTCTCTCCCTGTGTCTACACTATGCCAACTAATTTCAGTGGGATTTTGGAGGGAAGAAATAAGCTTTTACTAAAAAGTCCTGCTCAGATTTGGAAATTGAGTTTAAGCAGCAAATCCAGTTTAAGTATATGTTGAAAGTAACTGCTTTGAAATTGATTGTGTTTATTGTATTTTAACACTTTGGGGTGGGAGAGGAGTCAATCAACACTATGAAAAGATCTCGATCACTTGTGTTCCTGTTTAGGTTTGGTTTAAATTTTGGAAGTATGTTGTTCTCTAATATGTGGCTGATTCTCAGAGGAGCTATGGAATCTTCCCAATTGCTGTGTTCCTGTGTTCCTTTGCCTTATTGAGGTTTTAATATTGTGATTCTTGCTTGCTAGGAAACAGATGTACCTGGACATCAAGCTGCTGCCAAATTTTCCCATGTTCTTCAAAAGGATGCCTTCCTTGTGTTCAGGTCCCTGTGTAAACTTTCAATGAAACCGCTTGGTGATGGACCACCAGATCCAAAGTAATAAGATTGTATTTATTTTGTTGTCCTCTCCAGGTATCTTTTAGAGACAGAGGATGCACAGTTGTGCAGCTGCTTTATACAGAACAAGGGTTTGGAGTTCCCCTGTTCCAGTTAGGTTGATGATTCTAGAATTGAAGCTTGCTTCAAATAATTAAAGTGTAATAATTGAGGAATTTTTTGTATAATGGACTTATTTACTGTGTTCTTGAGTATAACATTTAAAACTTTTGGAAAAAGTACTTCTCAGTAGTTGCAAGAATCTGTTATTCTAGTCCAAGATGATAATCTTCCTGGACATCTCCAAATTAAGGTGGTCCAGCATTACTTGCAAACTGATTGTCATCTTGAAGTGGATAAAAATAACAGTCATTGCTTCTTGACATGGAAGAAATACTATAATACTTAGACTGAATACAAATGTGTGTGTTTAGAGGTGCAATGAAAATTTTTGTTGAATTTCTTCTAGATCCCATGAATTGCGTTCTAAGATAGTGTCTCTCCAGCTTCTTCTCTCAGTATTGCAGAATGCTGGTCCAGTTTTCAGGACACATGAAATGTTCATCAATGCAATCAAGCAATATCTTTGTGTAGCATTATCTAAAAATGGAGTCTCTTCTGTTCCTGATGTATTTGAGCTCTCTCTAGCCATTTTTCTCACACTGCTGTCAAATTTTAAGACCCACTTAAAAATGCAGATTGAGGTAAGAGGTTTTATCTGATTTATATGATCCTGTAGTTCTTAAATCAAAATACTGAAATGATATGAAGCCAACTGTAACTTAAAAAAAAAATGGCTTAATTTTGTTTGCTAAGTAAACTGGTGTATACTGTGGTTAAATTACAATATGTGAGATGGTTACTATTTGAGAAATTGCTAAATGGAAATGAATCTGTGCAGTTAACCTAGTTTTAAAAATTTTCAGAAAGCTGCAAACATCAGATCCTTTACCTCATTTATTTTGCAGGTGTTCTTCAAAGAGATCTTCCTAAATATTCTAGAGACCTCTTCAAGCTCTTTTGAACATAAATGGATGGTGATTCAGACTTTAACTAGAATTTGTGCAGGTATTTTCACTATTGTAAAAAGTGACCTTTTTCTCTGGAAGCTGAAAAAAGTTCTTTTTGAGACATGCCGTATTTAAATATGAAAAAATGAATTTGGCCCCATAGTTCTTGGGTTAAATATCTGGATTCACCCCTGCTCCAACTGGGTGATTTCCTTTTATAAGATGCTATTTCATAGAATTCTAATACTCTGCTTTCTCTTATTTTCAAGATGCCCAGTGCGTGGTGGATATTTATGTTAACTATGACTGTGATTTAAATGCTGCTAATATATTTGAACGCCTTGTAAATGATTTGTCTAAAATCGCACAGGGACGAAGTGGACATGAGTTGGGAATTACACCTTTACAAGTAAGAATTACAGCTTTGGAGATAACGGTTATTTTATTTTCCATAAATAACAATGTGTCATTATTACTGGCATTTCCAGGGATTCATGTTATGTGTAACCTACCGACATCAGTTATTTTTTGTTAGTTAACTATGTTAGATTAGTTGTAATTGGAAGATGAAACATGATTGATTTAGGTTTTATTTTTCTTCCTGTATGTTTGTTATGATGATAGACTTGTTCTGAGCACTTCTTTGTTGGACTGCAAAGGAAGAAGAAAACTCAGTGAGCCTTCTTTTGCAGTAGTCAAGTGACTTTCCTTCTGGGGCTTGTGCCTCAACAGTTTGTTCCTCTTACATTTGCTTTGCACAGACAAACTTTGTGTGCCCTATCTCCACCACAAGCATTTTATTTTTAAAATTGCACTTTCCCAGTCTTTGGAGTAGCAGTGAGTGTGGACATTGATTTCAGCAAGAGTAGGTCTTTCTGACCTTGACTCTGTCCTACAGCGGTGTTTTTTCCAGCTGAGCACAGATGTCTTTCAGTGCTGTAAAATGAACTTATTGCTAGTCTTGTTATTGCAGCTGAGCGCACCTCGCTCTTTTGGTCAGAGCTACATAAACACTTCGTTTTCCTGTATTTCTTTGACCAGAAAATGGAATACCAAAAGATCTTTATCGCAGTGTTTGAGTAGAATTGTTTACTATATGACTGAGGTAATGAGTCTTGCTTGTGGAGAGATTTGACTCTAGCAAGTTTCTAGATCTTCATAATAATTCATACAACAAAAGGGTTGAGTTTGCATTTTGGATTTGTTGCTAATCAGTTTGGTTGTAGTTATCAGCTGTCAGTAGATCTTAAAGTAGCTGGGATGTGTCCTGATGTCAGTCTGAACTATTTTATGCAGGGTGATAGAAGTGCTTCTTTGTTAAAAGCTATGGTTCCTTTTGGCCTGGGTATATTCAACCTAATCAGTCAAGGAGGAGAAGTTTACTTTTGTACAATTAGTTGATCTCCTTCTAATTGTTAGATTCCAAGTTTAAATCATGTGATGAAATGTCTCCTGAAAACTTGTTTGTATGCATATTTTTACTGAACGAGAGACAGACAGACAGAGAAAGGTAGCATACGCTTTTTGTCACTAAATTTTGTAATTAATCTGTATAATGAAGCAAAATGTATTGTTTTTTAGGAATTAAGCCTGAGGAAAAAAGGACTTGAATGTTTGGTTTCTATTTTAAAATGTATGGTAGAATGGAGCAAAGACCTCTACGTGAACCCCAATCATCAGACTACCTTAGGTAAGGTTGTTTCTCTATGGCTGACCAATTTACTTAGTAAATTGGTCCCTGTGTATATCTAGTGTCTAGAAGTTATGCTGGGTTTTTATGTAAAGATTTGTTTAACAACTGTATGTAAAAAAACTTCATTTGTATAATGCCATTGCAGTAAGTGTCACTCTAGGTGTCTGGTTCAAATACATAGATTCTGTTTTTCAAGAGTTTTATCCAGGCCATCATCAGTACTGTAAAAGCTGCTTTAGGTAGAACAAGAAATGTGACAAATGTTGTGGTTATTAGATTGAATCTAGGAAGAATCTGTCTCTGTAGCTGCTGCTGTTCCCTCTTTAAAGTTTGGATTATTCTATAGCTGCATCTGTTTAACACTGATAGAGGGTAGACTGCTAAAAAGTATATCTGATAGAAGTTTCTAAAGAGATGATATTCTTGTAAGAATTCTTACTATAACAAAAATCCTGTTTGACTGAAATGGACCATATAAATCTCACTCTGTTTGTAAATAGGTTCATATAAACCATCTGAACAGGAAATGAGTGAAGGTAAATGCCTTGACAGTGGAGGAAGACGAAGTAGTGTAAGTTCCTTGGATTCTACTGTATCATCAGGAGTTGGAAGTGTTGGTACCCAGACTGCTGTCCCGGATGACCCTGAGCAGTTTGAAGTCATCAAGCAACAAAAAGAAATAATTGAACATGGGATAGAATTGTAAGTGCGATGGGGGGGGGGAGTTCATTAGTTTAAAAAAGCTAGGTAGGCAATCATATTGTTTCTTAAAATTCTTAAACAGTCAAATTTATAGGGACACTGACATTAAATTTACTGCTTAAGATGCTTGCTGTTGTCAAAAGCTGACTCTGGAGACTACTATAATTTTCAAAAGGAGTTCAATAAAATCTTTGGTCCGAGTGCAGGTGGAGGTGTTGTTGAACAGATTTTCTTTGTGCTGGTTCAGCCATACAGAGGAAAGTTTGTCTACCCAGACAGACATTGATTTGAGCAGGCAGGCTTAATGTTGTCTTCCAGCTTTTACACTATTTGTTGCCTTTTAGTAAAATAAGGTTTGGAGAATGAAATGGTTGTCTGGCAATACTTCACTAACATTTCATTAATTTGAGAATAAGTATTTGTCTGTAAACACTATAAATGGTTTTGAACAGCAGCTTTTTAAGATTTCATGGAAATTCTCCAGTTTTAGTATTTGAGTGGGTCACTCTAACAGTTTGACTTTCTTGGCAGTAACTTCAAAGCTTATCAGCAACTGAATATGTCTTATAAGATGTAGCCTATGGTATGATATAGTTAATATGGTTATATCGTGTTCTTTGACCAAACTTTTTTAAGGTGACATAGAACTACAGCATGGAATCTTTAGTTTTACAGAGCACTTCTAAAGATAAATTTTTATTGGCACTTAGACCTTCAGTTGCATGACCTACTTTCCCCTGTGTTTTGTCTGAGTAGGTTTAACAAAAAACCAAAGAGAGGAATACAGTATCTACAGGAGCAGGGAATGCTTGGCACTACAGTAGAGGACATCGCACAATTTCTGCACCAGGAAGAACGCCTCTGTTCTGTAAGACTACATGCAACAGGATAGTTAATGATGCTTTTAGAGAAATAATCCTGGCCCTCTCTTCTCTTCCCCTGTTCTCTGAAATCTGCCTGTGTGTTCTTGGTCTTTTTCATTAATAGATAACTAAAAGTGTAAGAGTTCTAATAAAGTTTCTTCAACCTCCATTCTAATTTCTATTTACTTGCTGACCTAGGCTTTTTGCTAGAATGAATGCATTTATGAGAAAGTGCTGGAAGGATTCCCCATACATGAGAACATAGAATTTATCTATATCTACATTAGCAATACCTTGCCAACGAAGGAGTGTCATGTACTGCAGCAGCAAAGCATTCTTCACTGCAGATGAGATTTGGCATAATACTGTTTTTCTTAACTGTAGAGTAATGCATGCACCACCTTAGAATGAGGGAAGCAGGAATATAAAGGCTAAAGCCATTTGTTCAGTGATGTTACTGTGTTTTAGTTTTTAGAGGCTGTCCTTGTAACAGTTGCTCTGTCCGCTTCGTGAAGCACATCAGTCTTACAAAACTGACTGCTGTGCAGCTCTTGTGCCATAAACTTTCTTGTGAAGCTGTCAGCTGGATTACACGCTCATAACTGTCTCTTGTGTTTTTAGACTCAAGTAGGGGAATTTCTTGGAGAAAGCAACAAGTTTAACAAGGAAGTGATGTATGCATATGTAGACCAACTTGACTTCTGTGGGAAAGACTTTGTTTCTGCTCTACGTATATTTCTGGAAGGTTTCCGGCTGCCAGGTGAAGCCCAGAAGATTGATAGATTAATGGAGAAGTTTGCTGCTAGATATATTGAATGCAACCAACGGTAATTCAAAACCTATTTGTTTAATAAGTGCTTGGGGACTGGCTTTTTTTGTGTGTGTATGTGGCCTTTAGGGATAAAGTGCAACTTCCACTTACACCAGAAAGGTTGGGCATCTCTACAGATTTGTGTGGGAGCAGATCTTTGTTGCGTGCATCTGTGCTGAACCTCTTCAGTAGCCAGGCAGAATAGTATTCTGCCAGGATTTCCTGGAGGTAAAAAAAAAAAAAAAAAAAAAAAGAAAAACAACACTAAAACTTCACAATACTAATGAATGCTGGCACTTCATTAGATGCCATGTATTTGTTAGAAGAAATTCTTGAAAGATACAAGCCTTGAGCGTGTTAAAATTCTGTAATGTATCAGTTATTCTCTCTTTTTGATCAAATCTAGATTAGTCAAATATCAATAGTAGTAGCAATTGCAAAAAATAAAAGTAAATGGCTTAAGTAGCTAATAAGATGCTGTAGTTTTTGCCTGCTGTTAGTCATTTAACAAAGATGCATATAAATCACTTACATAAAGTAGACCATGTTTCTATTATTTCTGATACAGTAAACATGGTAGCATTGACATGTAGCTAGATATTCAGTCTTAATTGGCTTCCCAGTTAGTCCAGTTGGTGCATCACTATGTCTGATTTTGTGTAATTCCTTATGAAACTCTGTGAATTAACAGTAGCCCATTTTTCTGCTTTTTGTCGAAGGACCCAGGGGAGGATAATATGCAATCTTTTGAGAATAGGTTTAAAAAGTTCAGTCATCCTTAGTACTCAACCTTGTAAAGATAATGCATTTATGTTCTTTTGCTTTTTATTTGCGTTATAAAACACTTGGGGCTTTATGCATTTCTAAAGGATAACTTTAGGCTTTATTGCTCTCTCTTGAATGAATGTCTAGCACTTCTGGGTATTTCTTTCCTGTATATGGAAATAGATCTAATGGACTGAGGAATTAGGGCTCTAAAACCTCTGTTTTATTATTATTTTTTTTTTCTTCCCCCTTCAGGCAAACACTATTTGCTAGTGCTGACACTGCCTACGTTCTGGCATACTCTATTATAATGCTGACTACAGACTTGCACAGTCCACAGGTAGAAATAAAAAACAAACAAACAAACAAAAAAAAAAAACAAACAAAGTACGTGTAGAAGTTCAGACTTCTCTAGAACTCATATTCAAATCTAATACTAATTTCCATTCTCTGTTGTAGGTAAAGAATAAAATGACAAAGGAGCAATACATTAAAATGAATCGAGGAATCAATGACAGTAAAGATCTGCCAGTAGAGTATTTATCTGCCATCTATGAAGAAATAGAAGGAAAGAAAATTGCAATGAAAGAGACAAAAGAATATGCAATTACAAGCAAGTGTAGTAAGCCAAGTAAGGAGGATCTAGAACCTAAAAGCTCACAATGCTCTGAAATACTGCAGTAACTTTCTTTCAGCATGGCATAGTGGAGTTCAGATGCTTTTTGCAAACATCTCTGTGCAATACCTAAATTGCTCCTAAAATGACTAATATAGATATCTGGAATGAAACTAGCTTGGTTATTGTTTAATACTGCTGCTTTTGTGATGGAAACTTAGCTGTGTGAGTTCATCTAGCACCATTGCAGAGGCAATAGAAATTGTAGATTTTTTTTTTTTTTCGAAGTGGAAATGTGGGGGGAATGGTTGGCACTTACATTGTAGGTTGTCTTCTTGCTTTCATATACTAAGCAGCTATATTTTGTGCCTGCCTGTCAATAGCATGTCGTAGTTCAGAGGCTGATAAATCGCAAGGACCTTGTGATAAAGTGTTTGAGAGACTGGAGAGGTTTGTCATGACTCGGTCACCTTTCCTCATCTAGAACAAACATGGACTTCTGTGTAGTGTACACCAGAAACTAGTAGCTCCAATTGTGCTCTGCTCTTGCTAAGAATACTGGGCATTCATTTGATTCTAATTAGTGAATTCTGAATCTTTAACATGTATTTTCTTTAGTGGTTTAGGTATATTTGCAAATTTTCTAGAACAGAACTGTTAGAGATTTGCCTGAAAAGTGAGGTTGCAATCTTTAGGATAACTAAATTAAGTTACTGTTTCTTTTTCTAGCTGGGTGATGGCTAGTTTTCTTTTGAGGACTTCAGCTTAAAGAGAAGATGCATTTTATGTCCATTTTTACAGAAGGAGTGACTTGAAGTATGCCTCTAACTTTCTGTGATCAGGTTTTAGCACCTGGCATATAAATGGAGGGCAGAATTAATTATGTTTAGAGTAAAGTATTAAGTTGGGGTATGCATTTTGGTGCTGAATTCTTGACCTGCATACTATGACAACCTCTAAGTTGTAATGCTTTGGGGAGACTTTTACTGTTAGACTTCATTTTTGTACAGCTTCATTTAACACTTGCAATACCCAGAGCTAAGGCATGGAATCTGCTATTTAAGAAACAGAAGCAAACAACAACAACAACAAAAACCAAAAAAACCTGACCCAACTGTGTGGTGTTCCCCTTAGATGTAGCTAACGAGAAGCAGCGGAGATTGTTGTACAACTTGGAGATGGAGCAGATGGCTAAAACAGCTAAAGCCCTCATGGAGGCAGTAAGCCATGCAAAGGCTCCTTTTACTAGTGCCACTCATCTGGATCATGTCAGACCCATGTTTAAGGTAAGTGTATGAAATTCTCCTTATCTTCATTCCTAAGACAGTTTTACGCTGAAAAAGGTAGAAAATGACCATCTAGAGTTAGATAATGCAACAGATTTTTTTTTTTTTTTTTGGATACATTTAGTCTGCCTAGTGCTTTGGGGTAAAACCTTAACAGATTTCTAAGTGAGGTTTCTTCCTTTCTTTAGCTTGTATGGACTCCATTGCTGGCAGCTTACAGCGTTGGTTTGCAGAACTGTGATGACACAGAAGTTGCATCTCTTTGTTTGGAAGGAATACGATGTGCAATTAGAATAGCCTGTATCTTTGGAATGCAGGTTTGTATAAGACTTTGCATGGAGCTCATTAACAGTAGTGTAGGCTCTGGGAGGGAGAAGACAAATTGTGAACAAGCCATCTCATCTAACTTTGAACAAGTTATCTCATCTAACTTCTTGAAATGGCCAAATAAAAGTAACTGACTTCCCTCACTAACTCTTTAGTTTATTTTGAGATCTTGATACTGTCAAGCTTTTCATAAATTGATCCCCTTCCATTGCTGAATCTTTTATTAGGTGTATTTGTATGCTTGCCACCTGGTCTCCTTCAGATGGAGAGTGCTCAAAATGTAATTGCCAACTATATACGGAAAGAAGATTGTGCAGGCATGCCAGAAGTGGCCTTCTCTAGCTCTTGAGGAACTTAATTACATGGCTTGTTTCTTTGCCTTGTAGCTTGAACGAGATGCTTATGTACAGGCGCTTGCTCGTTTTTCCTTGTTGACCGCCAGTTCTAGCATTACAGAAATGAAACAGAAGAACATAGACACCATTAAGACGCTTATTACAGTTGCTCACACAGATGGCAACTATCTTGGGAACTCTTGGCATGAGGTAAAGACTTGAATAGTTTAAATAGTACAGCTACAATTCCCTTTGAAAACTTGCAGGATTTCTTCTTCTAGTTTGTTTATTACCTTCAGTCTTTGGTAGCTGCATTTAGCTCCCTGTATTTGTCGAACCCTGCTTGAAACTTGGATTCAAGTACATTAATTGGTAGGATTTTTTTTTAATTATATAATCTGTAGTCTTTTTTGGGGCAGACAACCTAATTGTACTGGTCATGTAAACAAAAATATTCCAGCTCATAGCTCCAAACTTTTCTATGAGGTGTTTGGCAACGTTTATAGCACAATCACATAAGAAAATAGAGCCAAAGTAACTTGGTCAGGAACAGATAAAGATAGGCTGTCAGGATCATAAATATTTTCCAAGAGGTCTTTAATCTGACCTAAATCTGTGCTATTGCTAAAAGGGGCATTTCTACTGCTTTATCTTTGTCACTAGTCTTTTGCTGCTTAGTAGTATGAGCCCAGTAGTACTCTAACTGACAGGTTATTTAGACCTGGCTTGCACACACCCCTGCAAATGCTTGTGGCAGCCCAAGGGATGTTGGAGTTGGGGAGAGAGAAAGAAGAGATGGTCTATTTTGTGCAGATGGCAAGGCACAACTTTGGTATTTTCACTAATTCACATTGAAACTTCATTGCTACAAGTTGTAGCTGTGATAGTCTCTTATCTCTCTGGGTCAATGAACTGTTAGGAGGATGATCCCAAAACTGTTCTTCTGAACATGACTTCTTTTCCAGTTACATTAGTAATGGTGTTTCAGCTATATCAAAACTGGTGGTGGTGTCAGAGTTGTTCTAAAGATTGGAGAACCCATGAAGTGTTAGGAATACAAATAAGATGGTATCCTGAAACAAAATATTTAAACATAATCTTTTTCAGATCTTGAAATGTATTAGCCAGCTGGAACTAGCACAACTTATAGGAACTGGAGTGAAAACTCGGTATTTATCTGGCTCTGGGCGTGAAAGAGAAGGAAGCATTAAAGGCTATTCATCTGGAGGGGAAGAATTTATGGGCCTGGGATTAGGTAAAGTTATTAATCTACACAAAGGTGCATTTATAAACCAAGTATAATGGATAAGAAAGCTTTATGTTGTAAGATACAAAAAATATCTGTTTGCCTGCCTCAATCTGAGATTAATGAAACAGAATAAAACTGAATCTGATATTTCAGCATCATTTAGTAGTTACCAACCATGTTCCAACTTTGGTTTAAGATATCTAATAAAACTCCACATTTATTTGTTGGAATGTGAATGCTGTCAAAACCGTTCTATCAGATTTACTAAACTACAGTTTTAAGTGTTGTCATCTCTTTTTACACTGTTTAGAAGTAAAACTATAGAAATGGTATGTCTTTAGGAACTATCGGTTGTTTTGATGATTGGTTGGTTTTCCGAATAGTTTCCCTATCCCTGCATGTAGGATTTGCTATTTCAGTTCATATTAATCCATATAGAATGTACAACAAACAAATCTGACTCTTTTCATTTGTAAATTAAAGAGAGGAAAGTAGGTTGTCTTAATCTTTGGAAAATCACTGAAACAGCCTTGCAGAATGTTACAGAGTTAATGCTATATCCAGCGATGATGGTGATGAATGTAACAAAACTGCACAGCATTGATGGCTCCTCTCTGACTTATAGTGGAAACAATAAGATTTATTATTTAAAAATCTTTTATTAACAGCATTACAACTTCTTAACTTCATTAACCTGAAGGTAAAAACATAACACCCTAAGAAAAATCTCCTTTTTACTAGGTGCTCAATTTTGTAATAATTTGGCACAGATCAGACAAAGCACCATCTGATCCATATAAATTACAAGCTAATAGTCTCTTTTATCTACTTGTATGAAGTTTGGGGTTACCTTATATTTAAAGGTCACTATTTCATGAGGCTAAATAGTGATGTTGAATTTTATTTTATTTTTTTATTGTAGGTAACCTAGTTGGAAGTGGAACTGATAAACGGCATATGGCAAGCATTCAGGAGTCTGTGGGAGAGACCAGCTCACAGAGTGTGGTGGTAGCAGTAGACAGGTATGGAGAATATTATCTTTCTTACAACTTGAAATTACTGGCCATTCTCACTTCATCTGCAGACTCTTGTCAGGCACTTTAGTTCTTGAAGTCTTTCTCTCTCTTTTTTTTTAATTAAAAAAATTAGCAGTTTTTGTTTTGTAAATCCCTATCATAGTTGTCTCTGATCGATGTGCATGTTAATCTTTCTGGAGTTAGGCTGAACTGGACTGGTATCTGAAATTAATAAATACCCTTATTAAATCACACCATTTTTTGGTCTTGTGAACTTCAGTATTTCAGCATTTCTTTATTTGCTGTTCTGAGGTCTTTTATCCATTAGTCACTGTGGTTTTTTTCATATTTCTCATCTGTGTCTCTACACTGTTGTATGAAGAGGCATTTCTAACACAGGCAATGTGTTTGAAGGAGACTTTTGTAATTACAGAAACTGTTAGGCAAACCTGTGGAATCATAGGTTCAGCCTTTTAGTGTTTCTTGTAAACTCTTCTCAAGACTCTGAACAACTGAAAGAGAGAGGGATGATTGCAAGTCTTTCTGATATCTGTTTTAACAGCAACAACTTAAACTACTCTTGAACTGCATAAAAATCAAGGTGGTGGTGACTGGCATCCAGTAAAGTCTTGCAGCAAAACTTTCTTAATGTTTTTTCATTTTTCCTTATCACGCAAATGGGTCTTCAGGCAATACATGCACATGAAGAAAAATGTGAGCCTGTGTTTTTTTTCCTGCAGCAGGGGGGAACGTAGGAAAGTGTTTTGCAGCAGGACAGTGAATATGCAAAACTGGAAGGAGAAGGACATCAACTTCTGCCAAGGAATAAAAATAGAACAGTTGCAGAGTTCATGACATAGAGGGTTATGAGATACCTTCAGGGGAGGTGGTGATGCTTGCCTACAGTGCTAAGATATATTGACTCTTGGGGATGTGCAGCTAAAATTGTGACTCATTTTATTTGTTCCATAGGATATTTACAGGCTCAACTAGGTTGGATGGAAATGCAATAGGTATGTATGCTGACCATATGGTGGTTTACAGGGACTATTGCAGTGTAACAGCCTGAACTTACAGTAATGTGTTTTAATGTTCAGTTGACTTTGTCCGATGGCTATGTGCTGTTTCCATGGATGAGTTGGCTTCCCCACACCATCCACGTATGTTCAGCCTGCAGAAGATAGTGGAGATATCATATTACAATATGAATCGCATTAGGCTACAGTGGTCAAGGATATGGCAGGTGATTGGAGATCACTTCAATAAGGTAACCTGAAAATCAAAGTTACAGCAAATACATGAATGCAGCAGGATTTGTTTGATCAGCTTTTTCATTTTGTGTTCTTAAGTGGTGTAGGCTCTGTTGTGAAAACATCAGGATCCATTAAAGGCACTAAGTTTCCAGCATCTGAGCTGGGAAATTTTGAACAATGTTTAATTAGATACAAGATTCTAATTCCAAAGGGAACAGACATTTAAAAACTGAAAGAGTATAAGTAGAAATGGAATTAGTGGAAATAATCTTTAACTACCTTTTTATATAGTCTTGTATTTGTGCTTTTCTGTGTGCCTTTGTATCCTCCTGATCAAACGTGAGAATTGTTTCCCTCTTAGATGATCCTTAAACAACAAAGGTATTTTGTTTAGGAACTTGTACCGTGTTACCCTTCTAACCTAATAGTTTTGTGTGTCTACTTGGTGATTATAGTAGTTCTTCTGCACTTCTTGCATACAGGATCTCTGGGGCTTTTTACATAGATAAAATGTTTGAGATAGCTCCTTCCAAAAGTAACCTCTAATTTTCTAAATATCTGAAAACTAGAAATGTGCCAAAGATCCTCAGCTGACTGATACAAAACTTATATGATGAATCAATGCAAGTTGTAGTATGCTAGCTGCTAAGTGTCTGAAAGTTTGCTTTTCTTCTAGGTTGGATGTAACCCCAATGAAGACGTTGCCATCTTTGCAGTAGATTCATTAAGGCAGCTGTCAATGAAGTTTCTTGAGAAGGGAGAACTAGCCAACTTCCGTTTTCAGAAAGACTTCTTAAGGCCTTTCGAGCATATTATGAAGAAAAACAGGTGTGCATGCACAAGAATTTCTGTGTTAGCTTGCTTTAGTCCTGTTTAAAGATGTGCTCCAATGCAGCTTGGATTCTCTTGTATGTGGAAGTGGCAGTTGACATCATGTTAATTTCTGCTTTTTAAGATCTCCAACTATTCGGGACATGGTAATACGCTGTATTGCTCAGATGGTGAACTCTCAAGCTGGTAATATTCGCTCTGGCTGGAAGAATATCTTCGCAGTTTTTCACCAAGCAGCTTCAGACCATGATGGGAATATTGTGGAGTTGGCCTTTCAAACTACAGCACATATAGTTAGTAAGTAATAGTTGACAGATGCAAGTACCAAAATTAAAACAGCTGTGATTCTAGTTAAAAAGGTCTAGCAGAAATAGACTCTTGTATTACTAGGTAAATAAAGATCTTACAGCCAGATTTTTTTAAACTCTGCAGTTAGGTCTTACCTGTTGCGTTAAGTCTTCTGATTTCCTATGGATGGGGGGAAAAAATAGCTACAGTAACCTCCTACAGATGGCTAGTAGTAGTAAATTTCAGTATTAATAAATTTTTAAAAGTACTTCCATTTGTTTTCCACAGCAAATATTTTTCAACAGCACTTTCCAGCAGCAATTGATTCATTCCAGGATGCAGTAAAATGCCTTTCTGAATTTGCCTGTAATGTAGCATTTCCGGACACAAGCATGGAAGCTATTAGACTTATTCGTTACTGTGCAAAATATGTTTCAGAAAGACCACAGGTATCTTCTTACACGTTTACCCTTCTATATTACTGCAGCATTTTCTCCTGTTAAACTGAGATTATTCTTGTAGCCAAGAAGTAGCTCTCAAAGTTCAGTCTCAAAGAACTGAATGTTTGTATTAAAAGTTTATTTAGAATAAGGCTCCATTTTGGTATTACGTAGGCAGTAAACTAGGAGTAGTAAAAACATTCTTAAGCTCTTTTTTGGTCTAGAATGGAAATAACTGAATTAAATAGTCCTTTTTCTACAATGTTAGGATAACATGGAAAATAAAGCTTCATGTTATGTCACATTAATTTTGTCTAGTTAAACTAGCTCCAAACAACTTTTTTGCTACATCTAGGTCTATTGTATAAATATTTAATAAAACATTCACTTTGCTGACAAGAGCCTCAGGTTAGATTACAGTTGCATGTGAATGGTTGCAAGATATGCATGGTATATGCCGAAGAAGCATATAACTGGTTTATATGCAACTGTTAATCTAGATCCTATTATTACTTATATATCTATATCTATAATTTTGCTGTCACTGTTAAACATGCTTTTTAGTGCTGAAACCTCTGCAACTTGCAGAAACCTTTGGCAGGTCTAAAATAAAACTGACTTGACGTAAATACTTTGTATATTTTCCAGCTATCTTCACAGATAGATACCTGTCTCAGTTTTCTTTTTGAAAGAATGAGTGTTACAGCAGAAACTGAGCTAACTTTCCAGATCAATTTATAACATTAGAAGTATCTGTAATGCTTCAGAATTAATATATTTTTTTTTCAGTTTTCTTTTTTTCCCTTGTTTTTTTCCTGCTCATCTCTAAGGTATTAAGAGAATACACAAGTGATGACATGAATGTTGCTCCTGGGGACAGAGTGTGGGTCAGAGGATGGTTCCCTATTTTATTTGAACTTTCTTGCATCATCAATCGTTGTAAATTAGATGTTCGAACAAGGTAGTAAAACTCTTCTGATTTTTGTTTGTATACAATTAGCGAAAGAATCACAGGTAGCCATTTTAACATCTTTTCCTATAATTGTTGTTTATAGAGGCTTAACAGTGATGTTTGAAATAATGAAGAGTTACGGCCATACTTTCGAAAAGCACTGGTGGCAAGATCTGTTCAGAATTGTGTTTCGAATTTTTGATAATATGAAATTGCCTGAACAACAAACAGAGGTAAAAAGCAAATGAAGTCTTGAGTTACATTTTTGGGAGAATGAAAGGGTTACTGAAAATCTGGGAAACGAAAACAGTTGTGGTTTATTGCCCTAAAAGGAATCAACAGAATTAGTCGTCTTTTCTAGAACTCCCAACAGTCCAGGCAAATTGTATGGTTTCTCTTAATGTACTTCAACCCTCATGACATTTTATTTGTCATTATGATACCACAGAATGCAGCAGAACATGAAGTGTGTATGAAGCTACTAAAGCGGGTAGTTTCCAGGTGGAAACTTGTCAGAGATACCCAGTGACCTATTTGTCTGTTACCAGGGAGAATATTCATCATTTGTGAAAGTTTATAGCCTTCTGCAGTGATCATGTGGCTACCTAAATGCTTCAGACAACAGACATCTCCAGTAGTGGGATTTTTTTAGCTTTATCTAAATTCTGTTTCTCTCTTCAGAGGTCAGCTCCTTTTTTCTAATAGCTGTTCATAAGCCAAGTGGTATCATAATAGAAACCACATAAAAACAAAGGCTTCTCATTTTCTAACAGAAATCTGAATGGATGACAACTACATGCAACCATGCACTTTATGCAATCTGTGATGTATTTACGCAATTTTATGAAGCTTTAAATGAGATCCTTCTTCCTGACATATTTGCACAGTTACACTGGTGTGTAAAACAAGGTAGCTTCTTTACTTATATCTTTTGATGAATGTCTTTTTAGAATGCTCATTTTTAAGGAGAAAGTTAACTGAATTTTGGAAGACCACTAGAACAGTGAGTTAAGTAATAGATGTGTATTGTATCTTAAATATTCCAAAATCATTCTATTTAATCAGTTAGGCAACTCATTTGTTAATAGCTTTATGGTGCTGTTGTAACAGAGCAAAACCTCTCGAAGAGTTGTGTAACCTCTTGAAGAGTTGTGTAATTTTTTGCCAACAGCTTTTCTCTGTTTGGCTGCTTGGATAAAATTCTTAATTTACTTACACGTGTGTGTGTATGTATGCATTCTGATCTCCCTCTTTCCCAGTACTTTTAGAATGACTTTCTAAAAAAAATAGTTTATTTTGGGCTTTGACTTTTGTGCCTGCAATCCTGCAGTTTGCTAGCATGGAACGTGAGGGGCTAGTTAGGAGGAAATGTAAGAACCTCTAATTTGTATTTTCTTTTTTTCATCCCACTATAAGCTTCTGTCCTTTGTCTTTTCTGTTTGGATTTCAGTCCCATGATGTCTGTTTTTAAACAATATTTTCTGTTCAGTAGGATCCCAGGTTTGGTGTTACTATAATACGTTTTACAAGTAGGTTTTGAACTATTGTGGGCACTTTGTACAAGCACAGTGTATCTCTGAAAAAAAAATAAATAAAAGCTTCATAGAGCCATAATAAAGAATAATTTTCATTGTTATTGTAGAAGTTGATAAGTATGAAACATATCATTCACAGATAATGAACAGTTGGCTCGATCAGGTACGAACTGTCTGGAAAACCTGGTAATACTAAATGGACAGAAATTCAGTCCTGAAGTCTGGGGCCAAACATGCAACTGTATGCTAGAAATCTTCAAAACTACCATTCCTCATGTGTAAGTATATAAAGTATAATTCTAATACTAACAGCTGTTTCAGAGCAATAGTACTTATACAATTTTTCTTTTTCCTATGAAGATTGCTTACATGGAGGCCTGCAGGAATGGAGGAGGATTCAGCTGAAAAACACTTGGTAAGAGTTATTTCAGTGCAATAAATTAAGCTGAACACTAGTGTGTTAGGTTAGTTTTAGAAATACTTTATTTCAGTAAATGCATTTGAAAACAAATACTGTATTTGATGGCATTGTGAAATAAGATATAAAGAATGGATGGAGGAAACCTTTGAATCTAAGATTAGTTAAATTATCTAAAAACTGGTAGTTGAGTGATAGTTTTTTGGATTATCAGAATTCTTCTACATCTTCTAGGATGTGGACCTAGATCATCAGTCTCTAAGCAGCATGGATAAAAATGCTTCGGAAAGAGGACAGAGTCAATTTTCAAATCCTACAGATGAGAGCTGGAAAGGTGGTCCTTATACAAGTAAGGTTACACATGAGTTAATAAACTTTTATAGCCACTCTAAATCCATCTCTGCAGTCTTTCATTGTGTGTTGGGGGAAGCTTTAGGGCACTTGATAATTTCAAATGTAAGTTGTAAAGACTCAATGTAGCCTCTTACTGTTTGGAGAGAAAGTGTTTACGAGGTGATTCACAACATCACAAAATATGAAAATGCTAATGGTAGTGTGGAATTTTGCTAACCTGTTGTAAGTGTGTTTTATAAATTACTTCTAAAATTTGTTTTGTTCCATTTCATTAGACCAGAAACTATTTGCTGGCCTTCTTATAAAGTGTGTGGTACAACTGGAATTGATACAAACCATTGATAATATAGTATTTTATCCAGCAACAAGCAAGAAGGAAGATGCTGAGCACATGGCTGCAGCTCAGGTACCATCAGATTTACTTATGCTTGTGGCAGTAAAATGAAAAGATGTACTTGTAAAGTACATTTACACAATGGAGTATATATAGCTGTGTATGTAGTTAGCTTTCAAAAGTACCCTGATTGTATTGTTTCTCTTTGCAAGTGATTCCTTGACAGTCCACCTGTTTGTGCATGTTTTATAATAAATGCATATTCATTAAGAATGTCTCTGGGTTTTGGCAAGAGAGTTCTCTTACTTAGCAAGAGAGTCTTTAAAACTGTTAAGAGCCTTTATTTAGCTGTTGAGGTTGTGCTCAACATCTAGGTGTTTACAAAGGAGGAGCTGCAGAAGTTGTACTTTAACAAGGTTAACAATCAAGATTTTAATTTATTACCAGCCTTGGAAAGGTCCTTGTCCCTGATAATGGGACATTCATCCAATTGTTATGATTTCTAGGGAATACTGCAAGGTAGCTCTTGCTTCTCTTTGTTAATTTAGCCCTAGGCTGAAAGTTTAGGTTAGTGCATTAATATTTTGAGGCATGGCACAGTTAGATTCCTAATGAAATTAGTTCAAAAATTTGAGAAATTTTAAAGAATCTTACGACATTAGCCCAAGATGGAGAATTTTTACATCTCGCAGCATTTAAACTTGCATTATTTTAGTGAGTCCTACTGGTATTCAGAATTCTGCAAGACTGTCAGTCAACTCCTAGGAGAAACGTTCTCCATTGAATTGCTGTGACCTCATGGTGGCTTGATATGGGAGGCCCTTTCTTTTTGTCTGGATACCCCTCAGTATGATACCTTTTCCTTAAAATATCTCACTGAAAAGACTACAACTAACATATTTTTAGGCTTACTGGTCTTCGAGTGTGGGGTTGTTTTTTGTTTTTTATTATTTATTTTTTAGCTCTGTAGATTAAATCTGCTATTCTATATTGCACTAATTTCCCTTGTATCTAAAAATGGAATCTTGCTTGAGTTAGTGTATTGTCTCTGAAGTATTAAAGTCTCTTAAGACTATATAATAAAGCTAAATTATTGATGCTGTTTATCTGTTTTTTTCAGAGAGATGCACTGGATGCAGATATCCACATTGACACAGAAGACCAAGGAATGTATAAATATATGTCTTCACATCACCTCTTTAAGTTACTAGATTGTTTGCAAGAGTCTCATTCATTTTCGAAAGCCTTTAATTCAAATTATGAACAGCGAACAGTCTTGTGGAGAGCAGGTGAGGCTTTTATTTTTAGCTTGGTGGAAAATACTGAACTTCATTTGTGATTTTAAATATATCATGAGATAGAAACAATATTACTACATTAATCTCTACAATTAACCTGCCACTGTTGCATGCTTTTATTACTTGTCTGCTTCCTAGTGATTTAAGAATAATTATTTTCTATATTTTTCATTAAAGTAAAACCACACAATTTGCACTGCTGTAACTAAATGTCTTTATAAAAATAGACTAGATGTCCTTCCAAATCAAGAAGGAGAAAATAGTGTCAAACAAGAAATCAGATTCATACTACCGTTTCTTAGTGGAGATATTGCTGATAAATTTTATTTCTTGTCTGGTAACTACAAATGTGGATGTTTTTCCCCCTTTCCCCTCACCCCAACCTCTCCCATATGTAACTGATTTCTAGGGTTCAAGGGTAAATCAAAACCTAATCTCTTAAAACAAGAGACCAGCAGCTTGGCTTGTTGCTTGAGAATACTCTTTCGAATGTATATTGATGAAAACCGCCGAGACTCCTGGGATGCTGTGCAACAACGGCTGCTCAGGTAAAAGCAGCTAGCATGGAAATACATTGGTTATGGTCTGTGCTGCTTTCTGTCAGCTCAGATGGCTACTAATGTTCTGTTTTAAGTTGCTAAGCAGAGCATGTGAAGTATTTGAAGTTTAATAAAGAACTGCTCTTAAAGGTGAATTTAGCAATAAGGAAATGATCCATTCAGAATAAACAAAGCACCTTCTTGCCTGATTTACAAACTTTTCTTTGTAAAAGTAGTGGTATAACTATTTTTCATATCTGGTGAGTACAGTATGATATTCAGAGGTATAATGGATACAGTAATTTAAACAGAAAGTAGCATAAGGTACAGTATGCATGGAACTTAATGTAAACAAAGCAAATGATGGTAAGTGATTTTAAAAAATGGTATCGGGGTGCCTTCTATTTGAAAGGTGAGTTGTTGCTACTTAAAAGTTCAGATAACTGATCTTGAATCAAATCTGAACAACTCTTAAATTTGTAGGTCATTGGCACAAATTCAGTGGAGTTCATTAGCATTCTGATTCATCAGTACCTATGGGCATTATTAATCTTGGTGTGTAAAAGGGGGGACCCTGTTCCTTTGTTAGTTAGCAAAAAAAAAAAAAAAAAAAAAAAAAAAAAAAAAAAAAAAAAAACATAATTAATGGCACAGATTGTGTCTTGTGCTGACAGTCATTACAACTCCTTCATCTTTAGCTTGATGCTTCTTTATTAACGGTATGAAAAGTATTCCAGTTCATTTTTCTAACAACCCTAGTAACTGAAAATTTATTAAGGCAAATTTATGTAATTAACGTTGTTGCATATTATTGAAAAATTTCCAATAGAATTCCATCATATTTGAAAGCAAAATCTGTTATGAGAGGACAAATAGGGCATGTTACAAAAACTTTGTGTGTGGTATGTGTATGTTTGGGGGGGGGGATGGGGTGGGGTTTTTTGTTTGTTTTCTGTTTTTTTTAATGGATTGTTTTGAACTGTTATCTCTAGTGTATGCAGTGAAGCCCTGGCATATTTTATTACGGTGAACTCGGAAAGCCACAGAGAGGCTTGGACCAATCTACTGCTGTTGCTTTTAACAAAAACACTAAAAATCAGTGATGAAAAGGTAAGAATGGGCTGGAAGCAGTGTCTGTTTGCATTCAAGTATTTTTCTGTATCTCTGCTATTGAGTTCAGTCTTTGCTCTCCTAAGACATAATTCAAGATGGCTAGTTCACTTATTCACATAGATGCAATCTCTCCTTGAAATAAAGGAATCATTAAATCTCTGTGTTGCAAGCATTCTGCATTGTAGAAATGGACCCTATCCATAAAAGACAACAGCTCTGGTATAGAAATGTTAATACGTTTCATATAGAAGCACCTTGAATGTGCAACGAAAGGAACGTATTTTGTGATATAGTGATACAGATGGTATAGGTAAACTTTACCAGTGTAAAAACTGGGATTCTTGTCCCTTGATAGCAGTGGTGAAGAATTGTCTTCAGAGTTTTAGTCCTTCTGAGGAAAACTAATGCGAATGTTCATTAGTTTAGCATGTGTAGAGAAAGCTCTGGAAGTTGTTTAAGCTTCCCCCTCCTTCATTGCAAAGGATGTAATTCCACTTCACTCTTGCATATTTTAGGATGTCTTTCTACAAGTTACTAGTATCTTAAGAAATCGGTAGTAGTGGAATATAGTTCCTCAGGGAACCATATGTAGGTTAGAATTTTTCTCAGTTATCTCTTACCTAGAGAAGAAAGAAGTGAGAGATCTGGTGGATGTAGAGCGTTATAGTTGGTATTTTGGAGGCGTAAGGAGCAACTGGGCAAATTCATATTGGAGAATGGCTTTTCTGTAATGTATAGGCTTTGATATCGCCTCAAATTTAGGAAATCTAAGCCATAAATTGGAATCTGACTCTATTCCAGGCAAGTATTGCCATATGCTTGCCCTCT
Source organism: Rhea pennata (assembly GCF_028389875.1). Taxonomy (NCBI): domain Eukaryota; kingdom Metazoa; phylum Chordata; class Aves; order Rheiformes; family Rheidae; genus Rhea; species Rhea pennata. The sequence goes on from NC_084678.1 coordinate 8,882,809, forward strand.
GTGTGTTTTTTCTGTAGGCATCTGCTAAGGCTGATGTGGAAAACAGACATTGGGCTTGATGGCCCTTTGGTCTGATCTAGTGTGGTCCCTTCTAATGGGCGTAGCCGTGGATGTGGGAACAAATTGAGCTTTTGTGTGGTAATAGAGAATAATAATCTTTTTTTTTTTAATATATATTTTCTTTAATAGTTTAGGGCACATGCTTCAACATATTATCCATATTTGTGTGAAATCATGCAATTTGACCTGATTCCTGAGCTTCGAGCTGTGCTACGGAAGTTCTTCCTGCGTATAGGTGTTGTGTTCAAAATCTGCATAACAGAGGAGCAGATACGGACAACTGGGACAAAATTACCTCCATGGTAGCTGAAAGTAGAGTTAGTTACTGCTGCTTGTACATAAAGTGACGTTCTACAGATGGATTAAAGTGGATGGCAGAGGGGAAAAATGGGACCCTGGTAAATCAACAGAGCAGCAAGTTACTTTTACCATAATGGCAATTTGGGGGGAGGAAAAAAAAATTGTTCTGTCCATCCTACAAAATTATCAGCAGTCTATTTTATTTAAATTGTTGCTTATGGAGCTAATACAGTAAAAGTAAAGTCTATTTGTTTCAATGCTAGTCATACTTATGATCAAGTCCGTCTCTTCTTATCTTTTAAAAAAATTGTTCAGTCTTGCCTCCCAGCTAAATCTTAATCAGCTGGAAATTACTCCTTAATAGAAATTATGCCCCGTGCAAATTAATATAGTTGTATAGCCTTGCAATGTTAGCACATGTGTTCAAAATAAACTATACTGCAGTGCTAATGACCACCTAAGATCATTCTGTTTTTTCTTTGTATGCACCTGACTAGACCAGATAGTGTATTTAGTTTGTTGTAGACGACCTGTAGGATGTCCCAGTTGGGAAAAGGGTTTTCGTCCTGTTTAGCAAGTCATTTAAAAACACTTTTTTTAATAGCAGTACTTCATATTCTGAAATGTGCTTTTGTTTTTATGGAAGGTTTTACATCAGGAATACTCAGTAGTATTTACTCTGTTTAGGTCATTAGTCTTGCATTAATTGAAAGCATTAAAAATTGAACACTTTTAAACTTTCCATTGACTTTCATACATTGCTGGATCATGGACCAAGCATCTAAAGTAATACAATAAATGGGGTTTTGACAATAACACCTTCTTTACCCTGGGCTATAATATTCAGTAGTAATTCTGTCTGTTTAACAAGTAACCTATCCTTAATACATATCAGGGTTGTGTCTCTTTTTAGTGCAGATCTGAAAGTGCTGATTGTCTTTCTTTTTCTTTTTTTTCTTTTTTTTTTCCCCTTTATGTCTCACTTGTAGTTCCTATTATGATCTGGAAAGAAAACTGAACTCTCACTGGAGTGCTCTATCAAATTTCAACTTAAGCTCATACATGTACTGTAACAGTTTCCAATACACTTCTGTGCTTGGAAGTACCTATAAAACAAATGTGGCTTAACATTACAGCTTGGTTTGCCCTATGATTTTTTTTTTTTTTTTTTTTAAGAAAGACTTCAGTTTTCTGTGGTAATATGATACCAATTTTAACTGAAGTACTGCAGAGCTGAGTTCTGTCCTCTGACCAATTTTAATTGCAAGTTGAGCTTTCTCTAAGCAAAGCATGGCAGATAGGAGGGTAGGTGCCACTTCATGAAATACAGTAATATATTCAGCACTATGCTAACTATATCAGGAACCCTGAAGTATAACAGTATTTTAAAATAAAGAATGGTATTAATGGTATTTTTCATTAGAAGTTGAGTTTCCTGGTGGGGCAGCCATAGTTGAAGTAGTGTTGGGATATTCCCCTTTCAGAGCTGTTGAGTATGGGTGTTTGCTTTAAGCTTTCTTCAAAGGTTCAAATGCTGCTCTTTCAGTAAGCCAATTTTTCCTACTTAAGCAGTGTTTGGGAGTGTTTTTGCAGAACACTACTGGTAAGGTTTTCACATTATATATATTTTTTTTTTTAACCAAAGAAAAGTAAATGGCAGTTGTAGCTTTTTAATATTTAAATGCCTGTTAAATGTATACATTAACGTTTAGAAAAAAGGAATACGTGGCTATATTTTTACCTTAAGGAAAGACTGAAAAATTAGTAATGCCTATATTCACCTTGCTGCATTTGAAATGTCCTTTTGTGTTGCATTTAGTGTAGCTGTTCACTCCCTTGTAATGTCATTTCATCAATTACAGTAAAAATGAAGTATTTATTTTGATACTATTTAAATATTTAAATGAACTATTCTTTCTTCCTGTCCTAGATAGTCCTAAATAAAGTATTTGAAACTTTATTTGAAACTTTGTTTTTCAGATTTTGAATGTGTCACAGCCTCATTGAATGTACACCCTTTGGTCCTGTCAAAACACAGTTTTTCTAAGTTGCATGCTTTCTCTGTATATTTCAGTTTTGAAAGCCTTACAACTTGTCTTGGAAATAGTCTCTTAATTTTCAGATCTTAAATTATTTTACACATGCATCATAGGCTTTATTAAGTAAAGCTTTTATTTATACCATCTGTAAACTGCTGAAATTAGGTACATGACATCAGAACCATTCTAGATTTATGCTGTGGTGCATGAAGGAGATAGGGACTGGAATGCAATAGGATTACAACAGCCTTAATCCTGTCATAGTTTTGTGGAATTGACTGTACACATAAAGCAATAAGAATGTGTTAAGTGTAATATCTGGAACAGTTGTGTTTACATCAGCTGTTTAGTTTCCCTTATACACTCAGAAAGAGCATAATCCGTAGACATTTTAATGAAGCTAATAATGCTGAGCCAAAACTCCTGAAGCAATCACTGCTGGTTCTGATCTTCTACTGGACTGCTGATGCTGACTGTAGCTGCCTCTGGTAGTTTTATTGGCTTCAGTGGATCTGTATGAATGAGAACAGCATTCTTTGTCAGCATATCCTGGAAGAGATCAAGGCCTCTATGTGCAATACATGGAGAAACTATTAAAAAATAGCTTTTAGAGATTTCAAATGGTGTTATGCTACAAATCATAGCTAAATCAGCTTATAATTTAATGGTATAAATGGAGAGACTCTCCATGGTATTTTACTACTACTTACTGTGCAGCCCTCTATGAAATAGAGGAGGCAGGATGCTAATGAACCCTAAAAAACCCCTTTCCAAGAAAGAACATAACTTTTGAAACAAAGGTTTTGTTACCTGTATGTCTCATATCTTGCTGTGTTAACAGAACAGTTAAAATGGCTTTCAGTAATACAACCAAACACCCCTGAATATACAGCTCAGTCTTACAGTAATTTTAAGAATTAGAAAAACTTACAGTACCTTTACTCTGAAGTAAAACTAAGCTCTTTTCTCATCAAAAATGCAGCCTTCTGTAATATGTAAATTGTTTGTTCTGCGCCTTTAATGTTATTTTTGTGCAAAATGTATGTTTTTAAATATTTTAAATGGCTATGGTTTTTTTGAGATCTCCACATTAAATGCATTTAATATCAATAACTTGAAAGAGCATTCCCTTGTCCAACGGATGTATACACTTTTGAGAGAATAGTGACTTCTCTGGAAGGCTATGTAAAGTTTTCTACATTTAAAAAAATGTATATTATTACTAAAATACTCCATGCTTTAATCAAGTGGTAAATCAATAAAGTTTTCCAAAGCGCAGTTTGTTCTTCATGGAGCTTTTGGAGCGCTGTGAAGCGGCGCCGCGGTACTACGGAAATGAGGGAACCGCCCGGGCCTTTCGCGCTTCCCCTTCCCTCCCGCCCCACAGCTTCGGGGGGAGGCGGGTTGGGGAGAACTGCGCGCGAGCCCTTTCCTACGAGCCAAAGCAGCAATTCACCTTACAGCCCCTTGTTAACGAACAACGGGAATAAATGGCCTCGCCCCGTCCGCGGCTGCTGCGCGCAGCGGCCGCCGCCGCGGCCTGCAGGGCCGCCCCGCGCTCTGCGCGGCCTTGTGGGAAGAGCCTCGCCATTGGTCGGCCGCCTCAGCGGGGAGCGCGGCGAGGATTGGCTCGCAGCAGAGCGCGTCGGGGAAGGCGGGGTCGCTGATTGGCCCGGCGGCCGGACGGTGGCGCCGCCCTGCGTGATGCGGTCACTCTGCCGCCGCCGCGCCCTCTCGCCGCGGTTTGAATGTGAAGCGCAGCCGGAGCCGTCGGAGCCGCCGCCGCCGAGGCAACTTGCCAGGTGAGGCCAGGCCTCGCCGCCCGGCGCTGTGGGTGGAGGGGCGGCAGGGCGGCGCCGCAGCCCGGCGCTCCGCGTTGCCTGCAGCCGGCCGCCGCTCGGTCCTGCGCTGGGCTCGGCCGCTGGGCCCGCGGCGCCGCGGAGAGGCGCAGCTCACCATGCTGGGGCTGCTGTGGCCCGCCTCCCCGTGCTCGCGATTGGCCCGCGGGGCCCCGGGGCAGAGCAGCGCGCTCCTCTCATTGGCGCCTGCCGCTGTCTGTCCGCTGGCGGCCCTGGGGGGAGGGGAGCAAGCTAGTGTGAGGGCGGCGCTGGTACCGGGGCTGCGGCGCGTGAGGGGCGCGAGGGCCGGAGCGGGGGCGGCCGCGCGCCGCGGCGGCCCTCGGGGCCCGCGGGAGCTGGGCCTTGGGCGGGAGGGTGGCGCCGGGCCGCGGCCTCGCGCCGCGGCGGGGTGCCCGGGCGTAAAGCCGGGTAATGTTCGCCAGAGACCGAGGCCGGCGCTCAGGGACGCGCTGGGGCTGGCGCGGTGCGGGCCGCGGTGAGCGGGTGCCGGAGCGGCGAGCGCCGGACTTCCTCACAGCGCGGCGGGCGGGCGGAGCGGCGGGCTCGCCGCCTTTCTGGGGCCGTCTGGCGTTAATGTGACTGAAATCGTTAATGCGTTAAGTACGTTTGTGGCTTTTCCTCTGAAGAGAGAGTTTGAAAACATTACAGTTTTCTGTGACCTTTTGAGGAGGCGTATTTCAGCACCGAGCTAAAAGCCGTAGTATTGCACTGGCAACTACCCCAACCACCTACTTGTGATCTTGCAAGCAGACTACTTGCCCTTGGGTTTAGAACAGGCATGGGTCTGTGATCTTAATGTGACTGACAACATGAGGGTCTGGCAAAAAAAGAGAGAGAGACTGCAGTATTTTTTTTCTTTTGCATCATATTTTAATTTTCTATCCTCCATAACACTACTGTAAAGGAAAGCTGATTCTTTCCTTCTTGTGAAAAACGGTGGAATATCTAGTAGTCCTGCCGGAAATGTCCGATACCAAGGCCTGTAAGCTGCTGCTCACAGAAGCAGCATGTGGTTGGTGAAGTTGAATGTAGGATGAAAAAGTAAGTGGATGATGCTGTGGGAATAAAATACTAATTTACTTACGTCTTTATGTGGGTGTGTTAAGCTAAATTACTTATTTCCTAAACATAGTGGGAAAACGAAAAAAAAAACAGCTAGAGATGAGAAGGATGTAAAAATAAACAGGTAGCAGGTGGAAAAAAAGTGAAATCACGCATAATTTATATGAATATCCCATGTATGAGTGATTGAGTAATGCCTTCAAATCTTCATGCTTGCCCTACAAAGTAAGCTCACAGTCAACTTGAGGTGTATGAGTATGTTGCTTTACATGGACTCTTATATAATATAACTATGTGAGGAATTCTTAAAAGGCCATTCAATATTGTGGGGGTCCTGCTTCAATTTGGTTTCCTAGCTGAGTAAAGTTTAGTCTTTGTAAATGATTTCTACGTGGGCTTGCACGTCAGCCTTGTAGGTTTTCCTGATGTAGGGGTGTGTGTGTGTATATGTATTTAATGATGGAAGACATAAATATTAGTTTCAGCATCATAATAATGACGTATGGGGCTACTTTGTAGTAGAAAAGATAGACAACTTTTATTGGTGCTGACTGGTAAACCTGCTCTTTATTAGGATTTTAGTGATTAATGTAAATTGGTGAATGAGGCTGTAGGCAGAGGAACCCAAAAAAGAGAGGTAAAATATGAGAGGTAGGACTTTTGGGGTGCCCCCCCCCCCCACATTGTATTGTGATCTCAGTTACTCGTTAAATTTGATTTAAGTCAGGAGGATACAACTTCTTTCTCTTTTAGAGATATACATGCCATAGTTGAAAATCGAATTATTGAAACTTGCTGCCTTTATAAATATGCTTAAATAGCAACTTTATTCATTGTGCTGGTCATAGATGAAATCCAAAGTGGGACACACAAATTGCACTGTATGTTGGTAATCATAAAATCCAGAGGAAAAATAGAAGCCCTCATTCTACATTGCTTCTGTTGTGAATGGGCTGTGCTGCTGGTTGAAAAATGGGCAGTATGGATGATAGTATCCTAAACAAAATGTCCACTAAGGCATGCCCTGATAGCGTTTTAGTGTTACTGTAATCTGAATGGTTCTAATAAAAGCTGTGAAGCTAATAAATAGCTGTAGTATGTAAGGGAATGCGTGTAGGAGGATGACTGGAGAGGAGTAATTTAGACTTACTTACACATAGTTATTTTGTAATAACTATTGCAGTTTAATTTCATGCCTGTCCTCATCTAATTTTACAGCATGAACAAACCCTTTGGCTTTGTTCACTTTTTGTGTCTCTGTATATTTTAAAAAAAATATTACATTGGGTATTTTCTACAGAAGACACAACAAGTATATATTTTTAAACAGAACTTGTCTCTCTAATATACTTTGAATTATTCTTTTACAATTCTCTAGGGCATGGCTATTTCAGCTTTTTTGACTAGGGCAGGTTTCTGGGGTTAATAGTTGTTCTCAACAACAACAACTGCAAAATCTTCTGTGTAATCAATTTCTATACATGTGTCACTTATAGGATAGAATTCTTGATCTGTGTTTTTTAACGATTATTTGTGGGTTTCAGGTTCTGCCAAAATGGAACTTAGTGATGCCAATTTACAGACTTTAACAGAATATTTAAAGAAAACGCTAGATCCAGATCCTGCTATAAGGCGTCCTGGTAAGTGACTAAGTGCCACATGTGACCAAAAAACTTGATGTTTGTTTGCCTCTTCTATCTGCCTAGAAGGAACTTCAGTGGAAGTTTATGCAGTAGCCTCTTTATAGAACTTTTCGTTCTCCCCCAGAATTTTATAAATGACACATGCAAATGTATTTTTTCCCCCTATTTACTTTTTCTAATTTTATTTTCCTGTTTTCATACTGTTACTAATTAATACAGTGATGCTGTTGCTAAATATAGAGAGTGCTGCTAACAATAAACTAGGATTTGTTGCCGTCATGTTATGGCTTTTAAAAATGATGAGGAGGCAAAATTTCTACAGGCTGCTCTGAATTTAGAGCTTTTGTTCATAGCAGAAGCATTAAAATGCTTAGTAGTAAAGAAGCTACAGTGCGTTTTGCCCAAGTTGTTCCGTTTGTGTTTCTGTTCCTGTAAATCTTTTGCAAAGTGTTAATCAGTTGTATGTTCTAAATAGACGTTTGAGAAACGATAGCGCTCCAACTAGAAAAATCAGTTCGGTTTTGGCTAACCTTAGCATGTTCTTTTACAGCGGAAAAGTTTCTCGAGTCAGTTGAAGGAAGCCAGAATTATCCACTGTTACTCTTAACACTGCTGGAGAAATCACAGGAAAACGTCATCAAAGTTTGTGCATCTGTAACGTTCAAGAACTATATTAAAAGAAACTGGAGAATTGTAGGTATACTAGTGAGTAGTTGTGCTAGATTTTGTAATCTTTTTGAGCTACAATGAGATACTCTAGCTTTGGGGAGTACATGTATGTTTGGACTTCGAGAGAGAAGGGAGATCATCTAGAAAACTTACAGGGAGCTAAAACCTGGAGTGTTTGAGTCTGTTTTATTAAAAAAAAAAAGAAAAAGAAAAAAAGATGGATGGTAAAATGCTGAAGGAGGAATTTTTTGCAATACTTGAATGTATGCATCTGCAGAAGTACAGTATTTGAAGCCCATTTAACCAATTGTAGTATTATTTAAGGTAAAACAATTGAAAATATTTATGCTCAGGAGTTGAACAATTTGACTGGTGTTTATTGTCATAGTATTACAAACACTTCGTGCTAGCACTGTTGCTGAAAGAGATCATAATAGTTCATCTTCATGCAAATGCTTGCAAGGCCTGAAAGGATGCAGGCAACACCAGTTCATGACTCTTGAAGGTATTTATGGAAGTAAAATAAAAAATATTGCCATTTAATCACATTTTATCCTTTGTTTTGAAGAGTTATGAAATATTTTTGATTCAGAGTTTTTGGCAATCCTGCTACTTAATTTATGGTGCAAATTATTGCATATGAGCTTAATGCATACCGTAGGAAGAGACTTTCTTTGCTACCTTTTATACCCTATTTCATTGTTTCTAGCTCTGAAAAAACATTACACATATAACCTTGTATTCCAGGAAAACTTTTGGTAAGTTTTTCATCATGACTTCTTTGCTGGTGCCTATTTAAAAATTTGCAGATGTTGTCTCCTGCTCTTAGTATTAAGCAGATTTGAGACTGCTTAGCTTACTATGTTGGGTAGGATCAGTGCATTCAGTCTGGCACAAAATTTGTAGACCTTTGTGCCTGTAATGACTGAAAATACAGTATTTCTTCCAAATTGCATCTTTCTGTGGTGTGTTGTGTTGTAAAGAGAAATAACACTGTCATGGAAAAATTTGTAGGTGACTTCCTTGTTATGGGATACTGGTATAATAAAGGATCAATTTTGTGTTGGAATAGATGGATATGTAGTAAGTGCAGCCAGAGCACTGTCTTGATTGTTGTATGGTAACTTTAAGCAAATTCCTTTGCCAAAATTTAAGCTTTTATTTCAAGAACATCTGTATGAGTGTAAAGTACTAAGACTAACTTATCTAGATCACATGGTTTAAGTTAGCAGCCTTGGACTTGACAGATACAAAGCTCAGAGGAAGGAAAATGATTTTGCCTCCCTAAGCATTTTGATTGATGGGGCCTGGAGAGTGCTACATACAGGGTATTTCTGGAGACAGGGAAGAGTTTGTTTTTTCTAAGGTATTTCCAAAATAGCCTCCTCTGTGCTCCCTTTAATGTCTTGTAAAAATGTCTCATTTCTCTAAAAATTTCATAAATAAACCTATAGTAGGATTTGCTGTTGCTAATCTCACCACCATTTCTACCTTCCTCACCCATCTAAATGGAGCATAGCAGAGCTGTGAGTCCTACCTCTCTACCTGGAGCTTGCCTGCTACAGTTGCTGCTGCCTTTCACATCGAATAACTTCTAATGATCAGATTTTAAAGATCATGTTTTTCTTTTCGTTGTTTTTAAATGTACATATGTTCCTCTGATTCAGTGCAATGTGATAGAAGTAGAAAAAGGTTTTCTGTGTCTTATTTTTACAAGTGCTTGCTTATAGCTAAGCATAGCTTTTGAAATTGCTAAACTATTTATTATTATTATTAAATTTATAGGAAAATAGTGGAAGGGAAGTGAGAAAGAGGGTAGTGTTATCTGATTTAAGGCATCTTAGAATCACTGAATTATGCTCTGGAGGTGCATGGCTCTTCTAATTGCTATGGACAACTCTTAGGTTTCTGAACCTTGCTGTCATCGTGGATGTGGTGACTATTACTGCTGTCTGCTGCTTTTTTCATTTAATTTCTTTAATGGAAACATTCTAGTTTACTACCACTTGACTGTATTTACATCTGTATTTAGAGCTGATTGGATAACTCTTAAAATCAACTTTACATTTTTGTGTCACCTACACTCATCCTAATGTACTCTTTCTAGAATGTAAGGCTTGAGGCAGCTGAAATAAAATTAATCTTCTGAAGTTGGTAGCAGTGAGGACAGATGTGGTGCTGTGAAAAAGGAGACTGTTGGATAAACTTATGCGTATTATTGGCATTTGCAGCCACCCCTATAGATGGTGTACTATTACAATTCCATAGTAGGCCATAGCTTATCTTTGACAGATTTTCTTTTTAGTTTCTTTAACAATGTAATAGTTATGATTATTTCTGTAATTGACTTTGAAATACTGCTGTTCTCTCAGTGCCTAGAGTATACTGATACATTCATGACTTACTATTTTAATTTTAGATTGAAGATGAACCAAACAAAATATGCGAATCAGACCGATTAGCCATTAAAGCCAACATAGTGCCCTTGATGCTCAGCAGCCCAGAACAAATTCAGAAGCAGGTAATATGACAGTTTCTGGTTGTGTCCATGAGAATTCTAGAAAACTGTAAGTGTCTGGAAGCTCTGGTTATTGGTGCAGCAGCGCTCAGATCACTTTTCAATAGTGTCGTCCCAATCTAAGTATCTTGGAGTATATCATTATAGCTTCTTCTGCCCACTTAATGCAATTATTTTATCAATAAATAACCTTGCAGCTGAGTTCCAGCATTAGCCAGTTAAACACAGTAATTCTATGAAGTAAGACTGCATGTGCACATGGGATTTAAAGTGAGATTTATTTATTTGAGGTGAAAACTGGTAGATCTTTAACCTGGTGATTTTGAGTCTGACAATAATAAGAATTTTCTTAAGGTACTTGTAATATTTGGCATGACTGATGCATTCTTTTCGTGATAGTGTGTTTATTATATCATGTGATGGTAATATTTCCTTTCCAGTTGAGTGATGCAATTAGTATTATTGGCCGAGAAGACTTTCCTCAGAAATGGCCAGACTTGCTGACAGAAATGGTGAACCGCTTTCAAAGTGGAGATTTCCATGTCATTAATGGGGTCCTTCGTACTGCTCACTCTTTGTTTAAAAGGTACCTGGAATGTTGGAGTCTGTATATGAACTGTGAAATTTCTGTTTAACTCTGTAAACTTTGACCGTTAGAAATAGTTGTGCATATTTACAGAGTCTGAAGTTGTGGCTTCTGATTATGCTTATTAACTCTGTAATATGATCTTATTTAAGAGGTTATCAAATTTTACACCTAGCATGATCATCTTGAACTATGTTGTTTAGTTCTTGTGCTTGCTTGACAAGATTTGCCTTGAAGTTCGGCACGAAAATTAATTGTATGTAGGTTAATTTAGGAGCAAGTTTTAAGACTGCATTTATTTGTGTGCTTATCTCTTTCACTTGTCAGGTACCGCCATGAATTTAAGTCAAATGAGTTATGGACAGAGATCAAACTTGTCCTTGATGCCTTTGCTTTGCCCTTGACAAATCTCTTTAAGGTATTCATTGTTGAATCATTCCTAAAGCAAGTTTAACATTCTAAATTGCTTGTTTTAAGTGCCTATGAAGTGAAAACTTAAGAACAGTTGCTTTAAAACTAGTAATGATGTTCAAACTAGAATCAAGAGATGAGACATTACAGAACCAGGAAGGCAAAGAAAAGTGTATTTTCTATAAAAAGAAATAAATACATTATTACACACCATTTTTAAATACCTCTTGTAGATATAGTTTGTGTGTGTTACTTGATTGAATCTTTTGTCTTTTTCTAGGCCACAATTGAACTTTGCAGCACACATGCAAGTGATGCTAGTGCTCTGAAGGTTCTGTTTTCTTCTCTCATTCTAATTGCAAAACTGTTCTACAGTTTAAATTTCCAGGTGAATCTCCTTGTTTTTCTAATTGTTGATTTTGCTTTGATCTCACAAAGTTAGTGTGCTCTTATTTATAGGATTCATTTGAGGCAACCTTTAAGGCCATACTTTGTGGCCAAAATAAAAGTTGGCAGTCTGCATCAATGCTGGAGTAAAGGCACAGTAAGGATGGGATTATTTAATGTGTTAGCTTGGCCCTATCTGTATAGAAAATTGAGAAGAGAGGCTAAACCCTTAGTATAGCAAGGAGGAGTTGCAGAGGTAGTTCTCCGACCATGAGCTGCAAAAGACACAAGTTAAATGGCTGAGTTTGTTACCCACTGTGCTCCTTTATAAATGAGATTATGTTGACATGAGCTCAGTTGTGTAAATGAAAGTCAATTAGTTTAAATTTAGTAGCTCTATAGTACTACAATAGCTAGTAATTCTGGTAACACTGATGGTTTTTTGAGACCAGACCTAGATTTCTAATATTAAATGCACTATATGAAAAGTGGTAAGACCAGACTTTGCTGGACTTCCTTATCTATTTGTTGTATCAGCATAAGCAAAAGCCTGTTAAGTATGGTGATTTTGTCTTGATTGTTCAGGCTACTTTTTCAGCATTGGGCGAAAGAGCAACTTGGAGTTAGAAGTGGGGCTTGTGCTTCTTTTGCTCAAAGAGGTTCGTTCTTTAGAAAACTGTAGGCTACATAGGGCATAACAACTAACAGGATGGAAAATTGTGTTCTGAAGTCTCTGTTTTGAGGAGGAGGGGCTGTGTGTGGTTTTTTAATGTTTTGTCTTGAAGGTTGTTGTCCACGCTTCAGCTCGCAGTAGTAGATTGGAATATGAATGCACTTTATAGCATAGGGAAATTATCGTAGTGTTGCAGTCAGAAATTAAAATGTGGATTTATGCTTTTCCTTCATAGGATCTTCCTGAGTTTTTTGAAGATAACATGGAAACATGGATGACAAATTTTCATAGCCTTTTAACTCTAGATAATAAACTCTTGCAGACTGATGTAAGTACTGCATAAAACTTCCCATTTTAACTTTGTGTACTCGCTGAATAATCCCAAGTTTTCTTTGTTGGGTAAACAAAGGGATATGGTGACTGTAAGGAAATGGGATTACAGAGAAGTAGATAGGCCCATTGTTTAAGAAATCTGGGGTCTGGTTCTTAAAGTTCTGTATCAGTTACAGATATAGCCAGTTGTGTGCAAAAGTGAAATCAAATACACATGAATGAGTAGGTTCTTTTGATGACATCTGCTGAAGTTACCTGACTTACTAGAGTCACAGGGCTCAGATCTTCTGTACCATCAAGTAGTTCATGTACTATGTTTTAGAATACAGAATATCTTAAAGATAAATCTCACAGCTGAACATATAAAGCATGACCTTCACAAGTAGTTGTTTATCATTTGCTGCCTCAGTTTGTCTAATTAGAAGAACTAGGTTCCTGTGTGAAAAGTGATATCAAGTCATCAAAGCACAAACTCATTTTGTGCATTTTTTTTTTATTTTTAGTTTAAATGCTAATGTCTTCCAGATATGGTATGATAGCTTGCCACATGATGGAGCCAAAGCATTGTATAGGTTTCCTCACAATGTTCTGGAAGATGTATTAAAAAGTGTATCTTGTGCTACAATTTCATGGTCATATTAGGCTAATGCTGCTGTTAAAATAAGCCTTCCTCCTCTTTTCTCTTACCCTTTTGTGTCTGTGGGTCATTGCTCAGCACGGGCATTTGTAAAGCTGTGGGCTGAACCCCTATCATGGAAGTGAACTGAAAGGTGGGGATTTTATTTTTTTTTTCCAGCTCCGTTTCCCAGTAATGGTTCACTTTGCTTTGTGGCTTCACAAACATCTACTGGTATGGGGAGGGGTTGGAAATAAGTAACAGAAGGTGTGAGGAGGAAGAGTATTTTTAGGAAAAATCTCAATTTAAAGTAACAAGATACAATGCTTTCTAAGCCTATTCTTCAGTGCTTACATTTTCCTGATGTAGTTGTAAATTAATTATATGTTAAACCAAACTCTAAATCATTTAGGTGTGTGTAGTTCTTATATTTGAAAAATAGGTGTATAGCACAGATTCGTAGTGGAATTCCAGAACAAGTCAGAAAAATGTGATCATTCCAGCAAAGTAAGAACTTAAAGCTTTTTAGAACATGGTGAAATAATACTATATAATCTTCAGATATGTTGGTGACTGAATATTGAAAGTAGTGTTGGAGTTCGGATGTTTACGGTCTTTTTTTTTTTTTTTTTTTTATGTGAGGATGAAGAGGAAGCTGGATTACTGGAGCTCTTGAAATCCCAAATTTGTGATAATGCTGCTTTGTATGCTCAAAAATATGATGAAGAATTCCAGCCCTACCTTCCACGTTTTGTAACAGCAATCTGGAATCTGTTAGTCACAACAGGCCAGGAAGTTAAATATGACTTGGTAAGTTGTTATAAACTGGTTTTGTAAAGCTTAAAAGTGAATTATAAATTGGTCGGAGATGCTAAAATTGTGTGAATTTTGTGTGTGTTGTTCTAGTTGGTTAGTAACGCAATCCAGTTTCTGGCCTCCGTTTGTGAGAGACCACATTATAAGCATCTGTTTGAAGACCAGAATACATTGACAAGCATCTGTGAAAAGGTTATTGTTCCCAATATGGAATTTAGAGGTATTTATTTATTTATTGGATTAAGCTTTCAAAGATGCAGTAAAAGATGACTGATCATAATGATACATTACAGGTTACAGGTCTAAGTATGGAGGATTATGTCCTGTGTACTTTAGTACTAGATTCATAACCAAGTTTCTACAAGATTCCTGTCCTTCAGACTTTGTAGAATTACTGTATGTCTGATCATTTTTTTTGCCTTACTGTGATGTCAAATTGAAATGCATGAAAAGTCTAGGTCATGTGCTGAGTACCACCAGTAACTTTTCATGCTTAATGTGAGTACCAGAATAATTCAGGGAATCTAGGTATGGATATCAGCCCTGCTCAATTGTGATACTTACTCCTCCTTGTTTTGAAAACTTCATTTTGATCCTGGTGCCTAAAATGCAGTGAAGGTGTATTGCAACGATAAAAAGCTTTTTTAAGTTTGACTCTGGAAGCATTTAGTATTGAATGCGTGTTTGTTTGTGGGTGGGTTTTTTTCCTTTTCCTTTTTCTTTCCAGAAATGCATCAGATCATGAATGTAAAAGAAAATGTAATTTGAGGCAGCAAGCTAAATATGCTACTCTGGGTAGTTCTGTAGTTCTGATTTATTTCTATTAATGTTACAGAAAGCTATTCGGAAAAAATACCAAATTGATAAAGACGATGCTGCTTTTTATCATCAAAAAGAGAGGTCTTGGTGTTTAATCGCCCACATATTTTATATTTTCAGCGGCTGATGAAGAAGCATTTGAAGATAATTCTGAAGAATATATAAGAAGGGATTTGGAAGGATCTGGTAATCTGCAGATTTATACTAAGAATACTTGGTCTTAAAATATAGCTCTAGAGAACTGAAGCAATTTTCTGAGGCTCTCAACTTTTTTAATTGGGAACATGTTTTTCTCGCAAGAAATTTTATCCAAATTTTGATCACATTTTATGTCATGACCTGCCCTTCTGGTGACTTTTTGTTTTGAACAGTGTTTCTATAGATTCTTAACAGGTCGTGTCTTCTGTACTGCACTGTCATTTCAGCAAATGTAGCCTGTAAGTCATTGCTGAATACTGGCCACTGTTCTGTATTTAGTTCCAGTATGTACAATTTTAAATAACATAGATAACTTTATACTTGAATATAGCAGCCGATGGTGTTTTAATTAAAACTTTGCCCAGTTTTGCATGCGGATCTGTAGTCAAGCCGGGTGGATACCAGCCAGCCTTTATGTGCTGACCCAGTGTTCAAACTGATACAGTAACCTTTCTGAGAACACAGAGCTACTTGATTTTCAGATTGTAGTGGTCTAATATTCAGTCAGACTGGAGCATAAATGAACCAGGTCTAAATCTCTGTGGTGTTCTGTATGTGGTATTCTGTGCCAGAGTGGATTACTGGCACTTTGTAGTAGGTTTAAGAAATTACTGTACGCTTGCAGCAGAAGACAAAATTAGAGTTTTGTCTTCTGCTGAGTTTTTCAAGCAAACATTTTATGATATTCATCCAGAACTGGCTGCATTTTAGGTGTATGTAAAGCTTTCATTTGTCAACTACTTCTACTTTTAAGATAACTTAAGCAAGAAGTACTTTATGTGTACTTCTGAGACTATTCTAGAAAGGAACTCTATTGCAATTTAATTCAGTTGCTTTACTTTCCTATGTCCTTTCTGTTCATATCATATTCAAGGCCCAATTAGACTTTATTTTTTTCTCTTGAAACAAGATGTTTTTTCAGATCTTATGAAACAGGTAGTCAAATGTATTCCCCTGAATGCTTATCGAAACTTGCTTTACAGGACAGGAAAACCTGTGTATACACAAGCAGTACTGGGAGATGTCCATTCCTCTTGTGCAAAAGAGTGAATAAAATACACTTCTCTAGTCTCAATTATGACAGTAAATAAAATGCTGTTCTCACACATCAGTGTGGAGAATTGCAGTCATTAGCAGAAGATGGGGATGTGACGCAGAGGAGTTTGTATTTTCATATTTAAAGAATCTTTGGTTCTCGTGCAGATATTGACACCAGGCGCAGAGCAGCTTGTGATCTAGTCAGAGGTTTGTGCAAGTTTTTTGAAGGGCCTGTGACAGGGATCTTCTCTGGATATGTTAATTCTATGCTGCAGGAATATGCAAAGAATCCATCTGTTAACTGGAAGCACAAAGATGCAGCTATTTACCTCGTCACATCTTTGGCATCCAAAGCTCAAACTCAGAAGGTACTTCTACGTTCTCTTTGTTTTAAGCCACATAACATTCACATATTACGGCATGTATGAGGATTGATACAATTCACTTTATGCTTCTTCAAAATGGGAAGAGTTTTATTTGCAGTATTTTAACACTGATGAGATTAAAAGCTATCTTTATAATGTGGACATGGTTTAATATGCCATCAAATCTCCATTAACTATGAGTTACCTGATATTCACATGGATTGGCCAAAGTCAGCCACTATGTGTGGCTATTTAGCAGGGTCTGTTAGCATGAATGTGGCAGCCCCATAAATAGAATTGGCTTGGGTCTAGGACCTCTGTGCTCTTACATTGTACTGAGCCAGAGTTGTAAGCTCTGGAAGGCCAAATGAAGCTATGCAGGAGGAGATCAGAAGTGTTGAGAAGGAGAGACTAGAGGGAATTCAAATGACCTTCTTAATTCTTCGTATTATATTCCCCAGCATTTCCTGTTCCCTGAATGCTTATTATCTTGAAAATAACATGTGAACCCTGCAGTTGGGCTTGAAATGAGTCTTATTTGTTCAGGGGGAAGCAAATAATAGTGGATATATTGGAAACATACCTGAGCCAGACTGTATTTGGGAGCAGTAACCTTGTACCAGTTGCCCATCATCCTACAGAACAGAATTTAGTATACTAATATGTTAAGTACATTGTAGTTCTTATGTCTGTGGCTTTACAAGGCAGATTTGAGGCAAGTACAGTGAAATATATTATAAAAGCTTCTTTACTCAGTTTTGCTAAAAATTCTCAATCTCTTCCTGTAGCTTTGATGCTTGAATTCTGAACTTCTGCACAGGAGATGATAATAATCTCGATGCATAATATGAGGCACAATCTTCTAGCAATTAGCAATCTGCGAAGATATGCATCTTACCCTTTCTATGCTCTTTAGTGGCAAATATAGGATAATAACACTTAAAACACAAATACACACATGCAAATCTGTTGTTCTGTAGGTATTACTTGCATTTTTAATCTTAGAAAATTGAAGCAGTGATTATTATTAGCTGTTCAAATTTAGAATTCAAATAATCCTAAACTTTTGCTTTTTAAAAAGTCTATCATAATGAAAGTATCAAGTTATTAAGCGTCTAATGTTTTCTCTCTAATATTTTGATTCATTATTATTGATGATCTGTGTTATTGTTTCTCAACTCAAGGCTAACAAATTTGAATGTCAGTACTGCCCAATTTTAAGTTGTAACACTAAAAACAGCAAAAAAAAAATAATTAGGGTTCTCTGCTTGAGTTGATTGAAATTGCATCTCTGCAATGTGCTATAGATTCCGTTTATTAAAAACACATGAGAAAAACAGCTAAATGACATCTATAATAAAGCCTTTTTCTTTTTTTTTAGCATGGAATAACACAAGCCAATGAACTTGTTAATCTGACAGAATTCTTTGTGAATCACATTCAGCCTGACTTAAAGTCTGCTAATGGTAGGTTCAATGCTAATTTTCATACAGAAAATTTTGTAACGTGCTAAAACCTTGACACTGGCTGTTCCTCTGAAGGCTCAAATACAAATTGAAATTGCCTCATGTCAGCATTATCTGAGGCAGAAGACGGTATACAGACTGTTAACAGGTGTCACATGAAAAGTAATTCAGATTAGTTTGGCTTGCAATGAATAAGCTTTTAAACAAAGGTGAATTACCTCATGCCATCTTCAAGATAAGAGCTCAAGACAGCTCACATGGTTGCTATCAGCTGACATGCTTAAACTTGTTGAATCAAAGTAATTTGATTTCTGTATTTGTATACAGCAAACTTCTATGCTAAACAAAACTCAGAAGTTAAAACACTGAAAGCTAGGCTGTAGTCTGTATCAGCCCTTGATGATGAGATTACAGATTTATAGATTTAAGCCACAGACTGAGTGATTATTTTATACTTCAGCAATTATGTAGCAAAATCTGGAGGGCAATGGGTGGTCTGGGAATAGTAATTGGAGGCTGTTAAAGCTAAAAGAGGAAGCTTTACATGAAAGAGTTGGACTGTTCATTTAATGATGTCGCGGTTTGATTTCCATGTAAAACTGATATTGTATCTAAAAGTGTATATATGATAATGCAGAAACTAAGCAGTATGGAAATACATTGCGTGTTTGTTGTCTTCCATTTAAAAAAAAAAGTTTGTCATGTCTGTGCGCAGTATTACGTCAGTAATCAAAAATACCGGGACTTAAATATTTTTCTTTTGCAGTGAATGAATTCCCTGTTCTAAAAGCTGATGGTATCAAATATATCATGATTTTTAGAAACCAAGTAAGTTTTTCCTTCATTCATGTGGAAAAATATTTGTAGTTTATCACTTCATACTTGCTAAGCCTGCTTAACTAATTTAAGATACTTGATGATACTCAACAGCTTTATATAACATTCTATGCTGAATTTTTAGTTTTGAAAGTAAGTGATACTGGTGTAAGTAGCTAATTAATAAACAGTATGTGCTGTCCATATCCTGTTGGAACACTGAACTTAGCATATTTACTCTAGTGGAATACAGGTTTTTCCAAGTGAGTTCAGTCTAAATTCAGCTAATTGCTTGTATCATGATAGCAGTTGTTAGGGCTAGTACAGCAAATTTGTTCTCTGTTACCTTTTCTGATTTGTGAGATGCAGCCAGAGTATTTTTTTTAAATTATTATTATTAAACTTTATTACTTTTATTCGCCTCTTCAAAATATTTGTGTGTTTATTAAAAAAAAAAAAAAGAGATAATTTTTAATTGCCACTTAAGACAGAGTGGAAAAATAAATCTTCTTCAGGAATATATGCAGCTACTGTCAGATGTAACAGTCGAGGGTAAATGTATAGGAAATGACAGAAGTCTGTACCTCTTGGTTTACAATGTGTGATTTACCAATTGGAGAAGACTTCCAGGGTTTCTTCCTTTACCAAGCTTTCAATTTATAGCTGAGCTTGGAGCTGATAGGTGTTGAACCATCTGTATTTTTATGTAACATTTATATAATCTGTTGCTATATTTTTGTAGGTACCTAAAGAACAACTGTTGGTATCTATTCCTCTTTTAATCAATCATCTTCAAGCAGAAAGTATTGTGGTCCATACTTATGCAGCCCATGCTCTTGAAAGGCTATTTACCATGAGGGGGACTAGTAATACTACCCTGTAAGTTTTCACACAAAAATAAATTCATTGCTAAATAGCTTTTGTCCATTAAAGATGAAATATCTATAGAGATCTTTTATTTCTCTGTATTACAGTATTGTAAAATGCTTGAAACTTGTGAATATGTTTCATCATTAAGGAGTTGTGTTTTACTTACAGCATTACAGCTGCAGAAATGATACCTTTTGTAGAAGTGCTGTTAACAAACCTTTTTAAAGCACTGACACTTCCTGGCTCGTCTGAAAATGAATACATTATGAAAGGTGAATGCTTTGAGTCCTTACCTATAAGTGTAACTTGGTTAACTTTAGATAAAGGCTCAGCTTCTTATTTAGTAGCTTACGTAGGTTATATATGTTAGCTTATTTATAATGATAGGCTACCAAAATTTTAATTTGAAAAACCTGATTTATGCTGACCTGTTAAAATGGTATGCACAGTCTGCAGTTTTTTACTAGGCTGTGTTAAGTCATCTTTGACAAAATCTGTGGAACCTAAGAAAAACACTGAACATATAATTGTGTGTGACAAATTAGTTCTCAGATGGTAGTCTTTGTAATCAGGGTAGCTACCTAAGCAGTATCAGTAGCAGATCTGAATGACATATTGCTAATAGTGTGCCAAGATTTGAGACTTTGCCAAAACCCTCTTTTACTTTGGGCAAGTTGCTTAATTTTTCTATGCTTCATCTATAGAACGAGGATAGCAAAGCTTTGCTTCATCCTTTGTAGTTGTAGATCTGCACCTTGCAGCAGGTGCTCTTTCTTACGTAGTTCCTTGATCTGATTTAATAGTAAAAGAGTAAGGATTTAGGCATAAAACAGAAGCGCATGTTCATCTCAAAAAGATAATACTTTCACTTTTTTTGCAGCTATCATGAGAAGTTTTTCTCTGCTACAGGAATCCATAATTCCTTATATCCCTTCTGTCATCACGCAACTTACACAGAAACTGCTGGCTGTCAGTAAGGTAAAGAAAAGGTTATCCGAGCAGAAGAGTTCCATTTCTTATCTGAGCAATCTTTTTAAAAATTTAAACATGCTACATTTATATTTTGTTGAAATATTACTAGTTGTTCAGTACTTCTCACTTAAAATAAGCAGAAGCATCCTTTCTGTCTTGCTTTCAAGATGCACTTTCAAATCATTCTTTTCTGCTTTCCTCTGAAATTTCAAAACTATGTGTGAAGTCTTTTTATAATAATAGTTTTTACAGGTATAAATCTTGCTCTATGCAGAGGGTAGCATTACAATAATTTAAATTTCTCAAAGCTACTTTATTCTTTGACCAAGAAACTTCTCAGGCTAATGGCAAACTTAAACTCTGAAGTGTAGGCTTAGATTGACAAAATTACCCTTCTACTTTTGGTGGGCAAAATTCTCTCAATCTTAATTTGTTCAAGCTGAGCTAATGTTCTTGAACACTGACTTCAGAGGATGCTTCAGGATATCTTCATCAACTATCCAGAAAACCTTTTTTGCATATAGTTTAAACTTACCTGCAAAGTATAAAAATTACATAATAAACAACTGAATAGACATTTTACATGGCTGAAAAATGTTTTCTTGGTTTTGTTTTCTGATAGTGTAACTACTTGTTTAGTGTATTTGATTCTGAAAATCTTTTTGTTTTTTTTAGAAATACATATTTAAAAACATCTTTTTTATATTTAACAGATTTTCATTTATTTTTTGTATCTATGGAATTCATTTCAGTAGCATATTAATATAGCAAAGTGTCCTTATTCCTCGTCTCTCCTTTAGACTTCAGTTGAAATAAAAAATTATATCATGCTAAATAAATGATATAGCTACAAGCTTGGGTTGATTTATTTGTTCATAACTTGTTTGTAGAATCCAAGCAAGCCTCACTTTAACCATTACATGTTTGAATCAATATGCTTGTCGATAAGGATAACGTGCAAAGCAAACCCTGATGCAGTCGGAAGCTTTGAAGAGGCTTTGTTTTTGGTGTTCACTGAGATACTACAAAATGATGTACAAGGTAAAATAAAAGTAGTACGTTCTTGTGTTCTATCCCTGCTATAACGGCTTGCCTTGGTTAACCTCATGGCATTTTTTTCAGTAACACAGGAAAAACCCAAGTGAAAGTGCAGTGTGTTCAAAGTCCAGATAAACTTTTTTAGGAAACAATTGAGTTTGGTTTGTGTGCCATAGGGCACACTCACTTGATGAATTTATTTTCAAAATAAACTCTATTTTAAAAGTATTTAACGGTCACTACTCAATCTTCATATGATTTTCTTATTTGTATTGCCTTGTTTGTAATGCTTTACTGTCCATGTTATATTCTGAAACGTTCACAAATAGTAGTAGAAACTGATTATATGGCGTGCTTTCATATGTTTAGGATAATTAAATTTGAGATGCAGTGTACTTTTCCCAAGGTTTTATTTGTTGGAATCTTTCTGTTAATATATTGGATTTGGGGGTTCAGTCCAAAGATATGTGGCTGTTACAAATTCACAGTGACCATTCTTGCTGAATTTTTTCCACTGTATTCTGTCACTGTATCTTTTCTAGAGTTCATTCCATATGTGTTTCAAGTGATGTCTCTACTTCTGGAAATGCATAAAAACGAAATTCCATCATCCTATATGGCGTTGTTTCCTCATCTACTTCAGCCAGTATTATGGGAAAGGACAGGAAACATTCCTCCCTTGGTCCGACTCCTGCAGGCTTACTTAGAGCGAGGTGCCAATACAATAGCAAGTGCTGCTGCTGATAAAATTGTAAGCTGGATTGATTTAGTAGGAATGTATGTCTCTAGACATGTTGATTTAAGATTAAATGCGGGGGGCACTTTTTCTTTTAGTGGATAGCTGAATTTGTGCAGAGATTGTGCATGTGTTTTTATATTAATGGATCCTTACATAGAAGGACAAAGAATAGCCTGAATTCAGGCTTTTTGAATGATTTTCCATTATGACATCCTGACTTTTTATTTTTAAGGCAGTTTTCCTGCTTTATTTGCCTCACCTGGAACATGAGGCATCAGGAAAACTCAGAGGTTGCTTTCAGAACAATGAAGGAGAAGGAGCAAAGATGTTGGGAGATTTGAGAGTTAGTAAATTCAGTGAGAGAATTGTTCTGTGTACTTACCTTCTGTCATTTCTGCTGCATGATCTGCTCTAGTCAGAGGTGATCAGATGTGCATGTGTTCATGTAGTCAAGGTTAGTCTTAATGCTTAAAGGGAATATCACTTGGTCTCATTAGAAATCTATCTCATTGTCCTTAACTGCAGAAATTAAACCTGTGTAGGATTATGAAAGCTTTTGCTTTGGTATGTGTTTTAGATCACAGGGGCAAGTTTCTGGTAGATCACATAAAAAGAACTGTAGTATATATTTTTATATTTGCTTTCTTACAGCCTGGATTATTAGGTGTGTTCCAGAAGCTGATTGCCTCTAAAGCTAATGACCATCAAGGATTCTATCTTCTAAACAGCATTATAGAGCATATGCCTCCGTGAGTATGAGTTGAAACTATGTTCAAAACTAATTTCTGTAGTTGTCAATAGCTGGTGTGTTTGTACACTCCATATTTAGTGTTTAACAATTTAAAAATTCACATTTGTCAGTAAAATATATGAACTATTCTATACGTGTTTTCTGTAAAACAGCATAACGAAATGCTATTATGACTTGATTATTGTTTTAAATTTCTAGTGAATCAGTTGACCAATACAGGAAACAGATCTTCATTCTACTATTCCAAAGACTTCAAAATTCCAAAACAACAAAATTTATTAAAAGTAAGTTCCTTGCTATATGAAAAATGTCATGTGCTGCTAATGCTAACTGCTTAGAATGTGCAACAGTACTGAATAAGTATTATGTCGTGTCCTGTGACTATGCAAATAAACACAGAATAGTCACATTAGTGACTTGCTTCGGATTATTTGTATAATAATGTTGCATACAGGGGATTTGTCACAGCAGTTCATAGTTAATTCAGCAGAACTTAGAGTGGAACTAATATGAGGGAAAAAAATTCTGTATTCCTCTCCATTTTCATACTCTAGAAAAGGCATCACTAATTATCTAGAAGTCTCCTTTTCATCTCTAATACCAGCAAACTTCCATTCTCAGACGAAATAATATTGACCTCACTTGCCTTTTTTATATAAAATTGTTGTGGTGTTCAATTTTCCATGATTTGCATATCATTCTTCCTAATATAGCTGAAGTTATTGAAAAGATTTTGCATTAAACAAGTAAAAATATGTGACAAATTACTGAAATATGTTTTCTAGTTATTCCTCCTGTAATTTGGAGAATATCATCACACTGATTAAATTTTCTTAATTTTACTGCCACACAAATTATACAACATCCTTTTTAATCCTGTAAAACCTGGTTAAAGCCTTCTACCGATGGCAAGAACGATATGATTGCTTTTAATGCTCATCTTCAAACTAAAATTAAGTGGCACTCTTAATGCATCAGACCCATTCTGTATTACAAAGGCCACTTAAAGCAGTTTACAACTAATCTGAAAAGCTGCATTGTATTAAAGAGTTTCCAATTAAAACCATTCAAGAAAACTCATAGCTCATGATCCAAGAAGTTTGGTGAGAGTTTTCCTAACGCTTTATGATTGCTATGATGGAAAATGGATTGAGTCTTGTTTTAGTGGTTCTATGGCTGTGTTTAAATATTTCTAGTAATTGTAGGACATGAAAAGATCAGTAATTTTTTTAGACAAACTTCAGAAAGTCCAGGCAACAAGTTAATGTAGTCAATACGCTTCATTAATACTTGACACTTACTTGGAATGCCATTGCTAACCCAGTCAATAACTCTATAATAATGTATTCTGCTGCTGACTCTAGATTTAGTCTTCTGTTTGCCTGTTGATTTTAATTTGACCTTCTTTTTGTTACAGGTTTCCTAGTCTTCATTAACTTATACTGCATAAAATATGGGGCATTAGCTCTTCAAGAAATATTTGACAGCATACAACCAAAGTTAGTATGATTTTTTTATTCAAGACTACCATGTAATCTTTGTCTTTTAAAGTTGGAAATTGTTGGCTCTTTTTTTTAACTACAATGGAAAAGTGTATTTGTTGTAATTTGATAAGACAAACCCAATTTGACTTGCCAAACTGGTTTCATTCTACTGTAGAGACAGGTTAATTTCTGTGTAGCAATTTTTCTTTTTTCTGACTTGATGCCCACAGTTCTTTTGTGATAATTCAAGACATTAATCACCTGAGCAGATTATAAAAAGCTACAAGTGGTGTTTTTGTCTTCTCCCTTTGTAAAAAGTTTGTGCTGTCAAATTTCTAGCAGGAGTGTGTTGTAACAGGGCAGCATCATTAGTTACCAGTTAATAGATTTTTTGAAGGTTTTTATTTGTTTGTTTTTCCCTAGTAACTCACATTGCTGTTATTTTTGTCACTGGAAGGCTGATAAACTCACTGTCTAATACTTTTTGTTTTACCATGATAATAGGATGTTTGGAATGGTTTTGGAGAAAATAATAATTCCTGAAATACAGAAAGTATCTGGACAAGTTGAAAAGAAAATCTGTGCTGTTGGTATTACAAAAATATTGACGGAATGTCCTCCTATGATGGACACAGAATATACAAAGCTGTGGTATGTAGAACACTTTGTTGAAAGTTTTTAAGTGAAACCATTTGATTTATAAAAATGTGGACTACTTATCAAAATATATTCTCCAGAAATCACTGTTTTGATTTCTTCAGACCTGCTGTTTGTTAGGAAGTTGAATTTCAGGCTTCTCATACCACTTTTTCTTAGAGCAAATAAAGCTTACTTTCAAAGCAGATGCCAAACTGGTTTGAGAATTCTATGATGCACTGACCTAGCATAGGTGGCCCTGCATTTAAGAAAAAATATTAACTAGGATTAAAAAAATAAAAATAAAAAAGATGGAGTTAGAGCAAAGGAATAATCTAGAAGAAAATGCTTTTTTTTTAGGCATGTTAAGAGAATTCAGCCTGATCAAAAATAGGTTTTTGTAATGCATTTAATAAGAGCATCTCCCTTATGCCTGTAAAATAACCATATCCGTAATACGTATACAAATCCCACAACTCCTTAAGCCTAACACAGATAGGGTGCTATAAGCTTTCAGCAGCTGAGCTAACACATGCAAGAGCTAAATTATAAAGGGTTCTGGATAATTTGGACATTCTTATAAAATGCTCTGTTCTAACACATTAAGCATTCTTTATCCTCCCTGTTTCACCTGTAGGACTCCTTTGCTGCAGGCCCTAATTGGCCTTTTTGAACTGCCTGAGGATGACACTATCCCTGATGAAGAACACTTTATTGATATAGAAGATACTGCAGGATATCAGACTGCATTCTCTCAGCTAGCCTTTGCTGGGAAAAAAGAACATGATCCTGTAGGTCAAATGGTGAACAATCCTAGAATCCATCTGGCACAGTCTCTTCACAAACTGTCTACTGCGTGCCCAGGCAGAGTAAGTGACTTTCAGATAAGGTATGCTCATCTCAAATTCTACAGAGAAGAAATTCTCATTTGACAATGGACCTCTTTTGCTAAAGTTTGATAATCAGCAAAAATAGAGTACGTCATAATCGGAATGCTAGGAATTGCTCTCTTTTATTCTATAATTGAATATAGCTTTTGTAATTTTTTTTTTCCTGCTAATCTAAGGCCCGTTATTTTCGCATTATTTCACATAGTGATAATCTTAAACATACCATTTCTTAAACTAAAACTTACCCATTCAGGAGATACATAGTTTTGATTTTTCTCCAGTTCAATTTTATTTTTCAGGTAACTTCTGGTAATTCATGTTACGTGAAACAAATTAAATTTACAGTTAGTTATTTTAACCCGTACCATATTTGTTTTCAAGTTATTGGTAAGTAAAGATTGCTTGAAGGATCCGATGCTTGCTGCATCCCAACATCTGCTTTAATAACTGAAGGCTTGCTATATTCCTTCATATTTGATTCAGGTAAGAAGTAAGTAAAGCTGCTATGAGTATTTCATTTGCAAGATACAGCATGGGATAAGGCATGGTGGTGTCAGCATCAGGAACTGTAATTCCAGCAGCTGCTTTCACAGTGAAAAACTGCTGCTGTCAGGATGTAATTTGACTTTGTACCTTATGTTGACACAGTGATTAACAGTCTATAGTGGTAGTTTAATGTATACACACATTGACACTTCTGCTCTCGTGTATTTTAAGGTTCCATCAATGCTGAGTACTAGTCTGAATGCAGAAGCGTTGCAGTATCTTCAAGGATACCTCCAAGCTGCAAGTGTGACACTGCTATGAATTACATTTATTTTACGAGCAAGATCAAAAGCTGTTTTGCTATACAGAAGGTTGACACTGACTTTTTTTATAGCAGAGCTCAGACAAAGTGAAAAATGCTACTTGAAAATGTATTGCAGAATCCATCTTGTAAAAGATAAATGTTGCTTTAAGCAGAAACTGAAAGAATTAGGTGGTTCATGTAATCATAGATAAAAGGTGGCTAACTTCCATTCCCAGTTTAATTTCAAAGGGAATAGTCGTAGCAGTTTATTACAGGATTTATTTGAATTCTGTGCCTGCAGTGTTTGGATAACATTTTGAAATGTATGGAGAGAGCACTGGCTGTAGAAACTCACTTTTGGTCACTAAAATTTCTTTTCATTTTGATGTTGTCCTTTGTATTTCTTTTGTCTTTCTTTAAACTTATCTAAATTGTGAATAAATAAGAAGTACTTGTTTAAAATGCCTGTCACTGTGCGCTTACTGTTGGTTTAGAAAAAAAGAAAAATCATGTGTTAAACTTAAGATAGAATATACAATAGTGGGACTGTGCGGATTTTTCTTTAAGTGTTAGTTTAAATGCACTGTAGCATCATACAGCAAATGTAAAACTTTGGCAGAAAATCCAAAGCAATTATCACCCTTCTGATATTCATCAACAGGTGGCAGTAAGCTGCTGAAAACACCCCTTCTCTTTGGACAATGCATGTCAGTATAAGGTGCCAAAGGCAAATGAAATATCCTCTTAGAGCAAGTATCAGTTCCAAGTGGATTTTTAGTGATGTATTAAAACTGAAGCAATAGTTTTCTCTGTTTAACTAGGTTGTTCTCACTTTCTCCTCATAAATACGTCGATTAGGCTTGGTAGCCTTGAATTCTAGGTGCATCGGTTTACCTTGTAGTTATGGCTGCTTGAAAGTGGCAAGTTAAATGCCTAAGCCTCATTCCGTTCTCAGATGGCACGGGCACAAAAGTGCTAGACCTCAGACTTTGAGTGCTGATACTGAAGATACACAAATTTATGTCTAGAGCCTGAAAAAATGAGTAGATTGAAGTTTCAGACTTACGTGATGGTAACCATCACATATGACACATGTAACTTTCTACAGAGATTCTGCAGATGACTCGAGTGGTTATCCTCCACGCAGAATAGGGTTTCCTTATAATATCTGTTGCTCAGCATTGTATCAAGAACATTAGTGAATATATTGAGAGTATAACGTAGAGCAGAATCAGCTGTCTTTCAGTTCTTCCTTAGTGTTTTTGGTTGTCACATGGAAATATGCGTTGGTCATTTCTTAAGACAGAGTTGCTTGTTAGACAGGGGATCTAAACGAAAATGTATTGAATGAATCAGCATCAACAGGTTTTCTTGAATCTGCTCTGTAATTCAATGTTAGACCCTCTTCATGCACAAATATGGAGTGATGGGAAGTCTCCAGGTGTAAAATACAATACAGTGGTGACCATGAAAAGCATTTTTCTTAATGCTGATAAGAGAGATACTAATGAATTGTTGCCAGCTTGCAGAAGCACCCTGCAGGATGAATTTTAATGTAGATAGGCTGAAACCACATGAGATGTGTGACATTTGCAAGTAACTGAGGAGCACCTACATAAAATACCACTGTTAATTGAGCTGTGATCATTCATAAACACTAAGCCAAAAAGATGCTCAGAACTCTGCTATGTAGCTCTGTCTTTTTTTTCTTTTTGCTTGGAAAACAGGGAGAACAAGTCTGCATGTTCTCTATAGAATTGTCTTTCAAGTCAGCTTGAAAGAACCAAAATCAAATGGATGTTGGTGATCATGTCAGAGTAACTTGACATGTTACCTTTGCTTCTATTCAAATATATGGCCTATGTATGCTAGATAGTTTGTCTGAAATAGGACTTTTTGGCATGATTCAATATTAAGGGACTCATTGTGTTAGAAGATCTTAGTTTGGCAGCTCTAAGTAAGACTTCTTTAGGGGACAGGTGGTTGAGATACATAACTAAGTGAACGGGTGTTTCTTTTCTTAGCAGTACTAACCATGGATGGAACTAGACAGGGTTTACAGCAACAGGCCATAACATTTTGGAGAAATAGCCAAAGAGATTGGATCTTTTGAATGGAAAATAATCAGTGGATCTTAGTCTTTGCCATTTTGCATGTCTTGCAAAGTGTGACTTTTTGTTGTGGGAGAGACGTTCCATGTGAAGAAGTGCCTAGGTGAATATCAAGAAGAGCTCAGATCAGCAAATGGTGGTATAACTGTCCTTTAGTTCACTCAGAGTTGAATGTCTTAAACTTTGTGAACATGGCTGTGGCCCCATTAGTGATACATAATTTATTCCTGATATAGTCTGCAGATTTCACGAGGCATACAAATGTTTATGTAGAGCACTTATTCTTTCAGGGAAATGAGATTTTCAAGTGTAGGGCAGGTAAGATTCAGCTCTGCTTCTGAGTGCAACTGGTACTGGTAGTGTCCTCCACCTTCATTTAGCTGGAGACCTTATCAGTAATTTTGACACCTTCCATTCCAAAGATTCAGGAGGAAATGCAGTATACCTGCCAGATTTATCTGTCAATTTTAGTGGAAACTGGTGAAAGCACCTTGGTAACAGTTTTCTCAAGACTGTTGAAGTCTTGTATGTCACCTTTAAGAGAGCTTCATGCTACTCAGTTGGGCAAATACCTCTTCCATTCGATAGCTCAGGCCCAAATCACGTGCTAACAATCTTTTGAGGTGCTGGAGGATCTAATCCAATTTCAGACAATTAAGTCCTGGCCCATCATCTGAGATTCTTTTATGAAACACTTGCGCAAATAAGAAGCCAACTCTCCCTTGCAGTTGATAGTGGCAGAATACGACTCAAATTCAGGGGGCAAGGATTACTTGCTCTTTTTTGAATACAAAGTGGATAGCTGAAAGGGACATCTGTTTAGGATCTTTTGACATCACAGAGCTCTAATCTACTGTTTCAAATTCATAACCCTTCTTTGGCTCCTCTTGAACTATTTGTGGGTCTCAGCTTCCAAGTAATTTTCTGAGGTGTTTGCAGTGGAAAAGAATAACTGACTCTTGGTGTGAACACCTCAAGATGAGTACATATTCCTGTTAGCTTGGGTTGTGAATAGACCAAGATACTATCAGTATTCCTGGAATGGTAGCAGCACATACAAAAGTGAAGTTCTTTGTTTCCTCATTCAAATACGTGCTAAGATGAGACTCGTCCTTCTAGTGAGTCAGATGCTTCATTTTGAAATTTCTGATGACCAGAATATGTTCTTTCTCTCAGCTGACTCTTTTAACAAACAAACAAACAAACAAAAAAGAACTTAATTTTCTTGGGCTCTTAGTAGCTTGTTTGAGGGAGCCTTCCTTCAGGCTGTACTTCTCTGCTTCTTCCATACACTTTTCTGCTATTTCTACAACTTCTAAAGGAAAATAGTTTTCCTGAGAGTCATAATATTGTCAAGAAGGATAGATTGGATTAAAGTTTTCAAAGCAGGTCTTTGTACTGCTTTTCACCAGGACAAGATAACCACAAGGCACTATGTGGGGTTTCAGCTCAGAAGTTTTTCACAGCAATCTGTTTGTCTACAGTTCCTCACCCCCAAGAAGTTCACTTGTTCATATTCAGAAAAGATTTATCCATTTGGTGATCTTCCTTTATCTATCCAAAAACTGTATGGTTCAAACCGTCAAAAGTGCTGTTAAAAAGATGAGAAATCAATTTGAAAACATTTCATGAAACTTTTGAAGAACGGAGATGCATTTCCTGCAGCATGGTATGCATATGCTGACACTAGTTTGGCTTCTAGAAAGGGTCTAGCAGTAGTAGTGTGATTTAGTCAGCCTTTTACTTGGGGTGGAGTAGACTGTCTCGCCTAACACCAGCTGCCTCTTGTCGGACTGCTTCCAGTAGCTCATGCGAAGCTAGTTTGGATACAGCCATCCACTGTGCTACAAAACAGTTTGTCTGTTTCCTTGTCCCAAAACTCTGAATGTTTGGATGCCTTGATTAATGTCTTAAAACAGCTTTATCTTTCCTTCACAGAAGTAATAGTATTTTGTTTAAAACCTGTTATATTTTTTGCTGATTCTTTCAACAAAAAAGCTGGGAGAAGAGTCATGCATGTCATTCAGTCCTGAGCGGAAGTATTGCAAATATGTTTTCCATTAACTGTGTTTCAGGTATTTGCTTTCAAAACTGAGAATGTTAATTGAAATAAAGATATGCTCCAAACATGACTTCTCTATGAGAATTTATGTATATATATGTGTATGTATACACATATACATACACAAATATATTTATATATAAAATGGCAGGATAAATGCTTTTTTTTGCCTTAGTTTTCTACCTTTAATAATCAAATGAAGTCATCATCAACATTAATTTAGAGGAAATTTGAGATGTTCTTGGGGTATGCTGGCTAAAATAGTAGGTACCAGCTGGTACATAAAAAACTCTGAGTTGGGTTGATAGCTGGTTGCAGAGTGACTATAAAGGTCAAAAATTTTTCTCTCAAAATAATAATCTTCTAATTCATATGAGGTCAGAGCTTGTGCTAGACTTACTATATACATTAAAGATGAGATCATATACAGAAGAAAATACTTTATTAAAATGACAGCTCTTATAAAGAATAGAAAGTGACAGAGTTAATATTTTGTTACAGATGAGTAACATGTCAGAAAAGCAAAAAAGAATGGGTTTTAGCAAAGCTAGTTCATATATTTAGCTTTCTGGTTTAAAAAATGTTTTTGTGCCTGATATAAGGGATATTTTGAAGTATTTAAAAAATATTCATTACAATTATCAGATTTCTACATGAACATCTGAAAATAATATAATTACAGTATTGTTTCCTTAAAATTTTTATGGAAGAAAACAAAAGTATCAAATATTTTGCAGATTATTAGCTAGAAATAGGTCTCTGTCCCTCTTTGTCCCTCTAAAGTTTTGTTTAAGCTGCTGCATAAGGAAGCATGGAAGAAGTCTTTTATAACATTTTTTAAAAAGTAAAAATCATGTGCATACTAGAGGAGTAAAAATCTCATCCTTCAAAAGAAAGGACAAATGTGTTCGGTATTTGAGATATTCTGCCAAGTGCTCCTCAGACTTTTGAGTTACATATATATTTGCTTTAAATTATGTTCAACTTTGTAATCTGGCTGCAGATAATTTTTGGCCATTATGCAGGTTTTACGCTAACCCAGATGCTTAAAATTTTCTGGAAAAAAAAAGAAATAAAAAATGAATTTTTAATATAATTCAGTCAGAAAAAAATCTAACTTTATTTCCCTATTTCCACCTAACAATCTACAAAATGCACAAATGCCATTTCTTCTTTAGACAACATTAAGCCTTGCAGTAACAACGACACAACAGTTGAAGTTTCATTTCCTTCTGAAATATAACTGCTGCTGGCGTGGCATAATTAAAGCATCTAACAGCACATATTATTATGCAACAGACCGCAGGAACATATGAATAGGTGTTTAAGTGTGATATGGGTTATATATATATATATGCTTATATACTGGAGAATGTCTTTTAAATGCTATATTGTCAATTATTTTAAGTGTATGATGTATTTTCTTTATGGTGTCTTTGGCATCCATGCCAGTATTAAAGACAGAAATGGATATGGAACTTTAGGTATAATGTTTTTTATTTCTAATTGTTTTTGCTGAGATGTTTGTACTTGTGATTTTCCCCACTAAGTATGAAGGCCTTTGTATTTACTGTAGAATTAAGCTACGTGTATTTGGTTATTAGATGACGTGTGTTGCACGCCACATTTTATTCACAGAGCAGAGACAGAAATTACTGATTTGCAATCTAATGATTCTATGGGGTTTAAATGCAATGTTGTAACTTAAAATGTATTTTTACCTATTAAGAAAGATAAAATATTTCTAAAACAAAAAGCTGTCATAGTATCTTTTTCTGACAGAATGGATTGACTTAGTCTAACGTCACCGGGGACTGTTTGATACTGTACTGCATTTTTGCTATTTTTTTTGCTAGTGCAGACTTGTTATAAAAAGAGAAGATACACTACTTTAAAAAGTCATAACAGGTTAGGAAAGTGCTGGTTTTAAAATATTTAAGTTGAATGATAACATTTAAATCTTGTAGGGCATTTTGATTGCTACAGTGACTCAGGAAGGGAAGCCTGCGATGTCACAGGTGAACCGTGTGCTACTGTTACCCTAGTTTTCACTCTTCGCTCGCTAGCTGGGGACCAAACAGCATTTAATGGCTTGATTTATGTGACAAACCTAAAATTACAGGCTTCAATAGCAGCGTGTTGGAATTTTTGCTTTCCTAATGTGCAACAAATATATTTTTATCTTCTTTTTGGCTTAAACCAATACACATGAATTCACTCCAGGTAGCAATTTCAAGAGTCAAGAGGGAACAACACGAAGTACCTGACAGCCGAGGTTAAGTCAGCGGCAGTTAATTACTGGCAGCGTTGTGGGGGCATCGCTGCAAAGAGATTAGCAAAGATCAGGGTGGATTAAAGTTGTGTGTAAAAATTAAACAAATAGGTTTAGCTTATACGCCTTTTACACATGCTATTCGGACTGAAGCGCAGGGCTCAAAGCGGGCAGCGCGGCCGTGAGCCGCTGTGTAATGGCAGTCGCGCACTGCCCAAGCGGTGGGTTTTCTTCCCGGGCGGTTTCTGTTCGTGGCTTTTTGCCTGTACTTGCTGGTTCTACTTATCTTCTTGGGCTCAGCACGACTTCTCCTTCCCACCCACGTGTTTTGAAATTCGACTTTTTGTTCTGTTGTTCAAATAATCTGTCACAGTTGTGCTGGCGCTAACTAGATGGTTGGAAACAGCCTCTGCTAGCGGTTCAGCGGCAGCACCGGCGTTGATGCCGTTGGCCTCATGCTGAGCGGCAGGTCAGGCTTCCCAGCGGGGCCAAGCACGCGTGGGGCTGCGTTTCGTCCAGTAGTGCAGTGTAGAAAATGGACATCTTAAACACAGTAAAATGTGCTTTATTTAAACAGAAATGAGGCGCGAAGCACTACAGGGCTGGAGGAAAAGCCCTGCCGGTGCCGCTGTGTCGCCGCAGCAGTACAGCTTCGCTGGCTCCCGGGAAGGGGCTCCGCGGAGCGGCGCAGCGGACGCGGGGAGCGAGCCGAGCCCCTTCGGAGGCGGCTGAGAGCGTCCGCTGAAGCCGCGGCGACGCGGCCGCGCTGCTTCCCTCAGGCGCCTCCATCTTGGCCGGGCGCGAAGGCCCGGCCAGCGCGGGGCACGCCGGGAGTTGTAGTCGCCCCCGCCCTGAGCCGGGCCGCGGCTCCGCCGCGGTGCATGCCGGGGAGTGTAGTCCTCGCCGAAGAGGCTGTGCTCCGAGCCGGTCCGCGTGCTCATTGGCTGGGAGAGCGACGCGGGGCGCCGCCCGCGAGGGCTCGGCCGCCTCCGATTGGCTCTTGGCCGCTCCTCCTCCCACCCCCTCTCGCGGCGCGGTGCCGTCACTTCCTCCCCGGCCGGAGCTGGCCCCGCTCATTCTCTTTAGTGTTTGCCCTGTGCCCGCCGCCTCCCTCCGCCGCCGCGACTCGCCCCCCGGCCCCCCGGGACCCGGCCCATGGACTGAGCCGCCCGCTGGCCCGCAGCACCAGCCGGCCCGGGAGCCGCAGCCCAGGCAGCCAGGTGAGGGCGAGGCGGCGCGGCTCCCCGGCGCCGCGGCGGGGCCTAGCGGGGGCCGCGGCGGCGGCGCCCCGGGGAGGGGGCGGGCCGCCCCCTCCGCGCCCCCTGCGCCCGCCCGGCCGCGCGCGCGCGCGGCGCTGCCCTGCTCCCGCCGCCGCGGCCCCCGGCGCCCGCGGCCGGGCCGGTCGGGGCAGCGCCCCGCGCGGGGGGCGTCGAGCCGGCGGGCCGGCCCTGCCCGGCGGAGCGGGGGCCGCGCGACCTCGGCCCTCCCCCGGCCCCGGCGGCGCCCCAGGCTCCGCGGCCGCGGTGGCCCCGCCGGCCCTCGCGGGGAAGCGGCGCTGCACCGGGGTCCCGTGAGACGGGGCTGGTGGCGGCGCTCGGCCGGCGGCAGCCCCCGGCAGCGGCGGGCTGCGCACCCCTGGGGCAGGGCTGGCGGTGGCCCGGCCCTGGCAGGCTCCCGACCCCCCTGGAGTGGTGACTGCCGGCGTCCTGCTCCTCCAGAGTCCCCAGAGTAGGTGACAGCAGTAACTGGCTCCTTAACAGTCTCTGGGGCAAATGGTTGTGGCACCGAAACTCCTTAGCCTGAGCCAGCCCGGCCTTACGTCTGCGCTGCCAGTGTAGCAGGGGCGCTGTGGGGGACAGCAGAGTCCGCAGCCTCCGGCTTGCACAGGTCGCGGCCCAAGCCCCTAGCAGCAGGGTTGGCAGCGTCGGCCTTCTGTCTGACCCCAGCACCAGCAGCCTTTCTCCTTCCCTCCTGTCGGGTTCGGCAGCCGTGCCTGTCCCAGGCTCACTTATTCTTCCCCTCTGCCTTCTGGTTGTGACACTAAGTTTTTGGGGAGATGTGACAGCAACAGGTTTCTTTTAAATGTTTGTACTGCTTCTGTGTGTCCTAAGGCTATACAGGATTTGATTTGAGCGTTCTGCCTAGGTGATACCATAGCTAGTAACATTGGTAGTTGTTTTTCTGACTTGCCAGTCTGTTGAGATTGTTTTTTTCATCTTTGTTTTTCTGTCTAGTTTAAGACAAACTTGTGAGGAACATGGGAAAGAAGCCTAGGTGTAATTATAAAGGGTCAGAGCAAAACTGAAAACTTTGCTCCTTGCATCTCATATGGCAATGAAGTGAAATACGTGAACAGAAGTATCAGGCCTTTGTCTACTTTTAGGATAATATATTTATAAAATCTGCCTTCTAACTAGATCGTGCAACTTTACCTTATTGCCTTGCCCATATTTGCAGAGATGTGTTTTTTAATATTAATAAATATCAAATCCTGAGTTTTAATGATGCAGCTACGACTATGGTGTAGTAATCTCCGATTATGTATTGATTATGTATAGGCAACAGATGTGTATAGGCAAACTATTACAGAAATATTAACCATCATACATCAGCTGGATGTTTGTGATATCCAGGTGAAAGTTTAACAGTAGATAGGTTGAATTCTTTGCTATATATTCCATTTTCTGATTTTGGGTCAGAATTTCATTTTAAAATCTCTTTATGAAATGTATGCAAGAAAATAATTCCATTAAAGTTCTTTTTTATTATTGCTTTTAGGTAACCACTCCTTGTTTCAAATCTTTCTTGATGTTTACCAATACTTATTTTAGACTGTCTGTTATCAACACTAGTCAGTCAAACTGTTAGGTGTTTTGTGTCAAAATTCAAATATTCATATGTTGAAACTAATTTGTGATATTGTCTTATTGTAACTGTACAGGGTCAAAACAAAACTGGAAACTATGCTCTTTGCCTCTGAGATCTCGCTGAAAAACAGCAACTTTATTCTGAGGTTATACAAACTTTTTAAAACATTCTTTTTAATTTTAATCTCTTTAGTTTGTCTGGAATCTCACTCAGGGGTGTGATTATTAGATTTTTTTTGAAGATATGACTGGAACAGTAGAGGGGATATGTGCATCAGTTATATGTTTACTGTAGTCTGTATCTTTTAGACTTGTTCTACTTCATAAAAATAAAAATATTAATTAAATATTTTGCAATAGTACTAATTAATTCAGCTAGATGTAAGCCTCTAACCATTTATCTTTATTCATGATTGTCTTGCCACTTTCTGGTTTATGCTTTTGTGTCATATATGGAACTGTCTGATTTATGTGTACATCTGCTAAGTCCCTCTTCTCCCTCATATTTTACCTCAGAACTGTAGCTTTTCATTGCCTGTTCTCTTATTAATGATCCATATCTTAACTCCTCAACTAATTTGCTTGATATTTAATGTTTTCTGCCTTTGGAAATTCATCTCCTCTGTACTCAAAAAGCAACATGTAGGTTAGGAACTGTGTGAATTTTGAGCCTCATCTTTTTCTTCAATGCATGCTGCCTTTGAGTTGTACCTTGGCTAATCAAAGCCTTGCCCAAATATCGTAGAAAAAGATGGATTTTTGGAAGTGTCCTTCATGTTCCAAAATGATTGCGTGTGGGACAGAAGAAATTTCTGCCACCAAGTTCGAATTATTTGCAGTTCCTTTAAAAGAAGGGAGGAGAGAACAAATGCAGTATTATATGCTAGCCAGTATTTTGTCTAGATAACGATGCACTCTGGTCTTCCTGAGTCTGCAAACAACAGGTGAAAATTACTAGTTTTGCACTGAAGAGTCAGTCTGCCTTTGTGATAAAACCATAGCTTCTGGTTTGAACTGTGGAGAATTTGCTTCATTTGTTAAACCAGATCCACAAATTGTTTCTGGGTAGCACTGATACATTTGCTCACTTTTGTATAAAAGATAGTTGGTTGACATTAAGCGGTAACAGCTGTGGGCATGTAAAAATACAGATGACAGAAGTTAAGTACTAAATCTTGTGCATTCCACAGTGCATTTAATTGTTTAAATTCTGCCCAAGCACCAACTTAGATACCTACATCCTTTTACAGGGATAGGACTTCAATTTCGTTGTGTTTTGGTTCCCCAACTGTGAAACAGGGGTGAATGAACTTTCCTGCTTTGTGAACAGTTAGTTGTTAACGAAGAAAATATAGCCTTCCTTGCTGTGTAGCTGAAGCATCGGTAACTTTTAAGATGCAATGTATCATGAAGCATCCAGTTTCAGAAATAAATTAGTGCTAAATTTAGTCTCTCGGTTCCTGTTGATAAAACTTTTTCTTGGATATTCCTTGTGGCATGATTTTAGTCAGTGATCTCAAGAAGTGCTTGTAATTTGAATCCTAATGATTTTATCTGGTATCTGTTCTGTTTCTCATTGTGCTTTGTTCTCATTCCATAAAAAGCTCTCTCTGATGCTGGTAGTTCATGAATGAATGCAAAGAATGTTTTAATGGGATACATATGAAAGTTTGTAACAAGTAGCATAATTAGAATGTAATAACTTGTGGCCCTCCAAGTATGTGCATCCTAAGGAGTAGGACACCTTTCTGTATTCTGGTCCTGACTGTGAATAAAATGAATTTCTCTTGAGAATTTAGTCTGCATTGTATTTTCAAGTCACTTGTCAGAGTTCAGAACAAGTCTGTCATACAACCAGTGTCAGAAACTAGATCCCCCTTTTTGCCAAAC
Source organism: Rhea pennata (assembly GCF_028389875.1). Lineage (NCBI taxonomy): Eukaryota > Metazoa > Chordata > Aves > Rheiformes > Rheidae > Rhea > Rhea pennata. Next base: position 8,920,855 of record NC_084678.1, read on the forward strand.
CTTTTGTTTAACCACGTCCTTCCCTGATAAGGATAAGAGACAGCAGAGCAGAAAATGTACTACTACAGTCAGGTAGACAGAAGTATATACACTGTTAAGGGAATCTAGGGCTGGAAGGGACTTCTTCAAGAAATTAAGTAGTCTATCTTTCTGCAGTGTCAGTTATAGCAACCTCATTCTTAATGCATGTTTATCCGCTGTTTCTTAAGCTTTGCCAGGAGTGAAGTCACCTCTGTCGCCCAAAGCAGTATATTGTAGCGTACTTCAGTAATTACTATCAGAAATAGTAATGCAGCGATGCACTTTTTATATTCTTTGTTTGTCACTGTAAGCATAAAGAATGGATTATTCTTTTCCCTGCTAGCAACCTGTTACGTGCTGGAAGACTGGCCCCAGCCAGCCCTCTATTCTTCAGCAGATACACACCCAAATCCCTCAGTGTTTTTCTTACAGGTTATATTTTTCTAAAGCTCTGACTGGGTTCTTGTTTTTCTTTATTGCTGTTAACTGGGTTCACGTCTATCCTGAAAAATGGTACCCATGTGTGGATTCCAGCTCAGGTCTGACTAATGCTGAGTAGACAGATAAATTCATATATCTCAGGCTTTTTTTCTAGTTTTGCATCCCAATATGATGGCCTTTTTTTTTTTTTTTTTTTTTTTTTTTTAATGGCCTGGCAGTGTTGGCTTGTGTTAGCTTGTCATGTACTGTTAGTTGCAGCTTCTTTCCCAATATACTAGTATTGGCTGGTCTTTTTTCCATCCTGTGTTTGGTCAGCAGACTGTTCCTGTCTAGAGCTTAGTGCTTGTTCCTGCTGAGCTTAAGACATTAATTTCTGGGCCTGGTTGGACCATCAGAGGGCAGGAGAAAGTTCAGTTGTCTTTATACAACTTGATTTTGACCCTTCTTGGAATGTTATCCAGTTCCTTGTTTTTCCAGTGCTTAATTTTTGAAACCTTCAGAAAAAGTTCTAGAAGAAAAATTGAACTGGTAGAGCCGCAGTCCTCTCGTCTCCCTTCTTCATTCTGCAGTTAAATAAATAAATAAAGCAACTACCTGTCTTTTCTCAGACTTGTGTATCCTCATCTTGAATCATGGATTATATTCATGATTCCTACAAGATAACTGGTTATAGTCTTGAGATTCATTGCAGGGTTTTTAAAGGACTATCTGAAGTAAATTTGAGTGCTTGCTTATCTTAAGTCCTCTTCTAACCTTAATCAAGTTTGAGATCTTACTGTTTTGTTGCTGGTAGTAATAATGCTTGCCATCCACACACCATTGGCTTTAGTTAAGGAAAAGACAGATTAAACGCTCTGTGCTGCTTTTCAGAATAAAATAAGTTTTGATTTCCATTTAAAACAGTCCATGCAAGTAATAAGTTTCATATATGGTACAGAAAAATCTTTGTTCTAAAATGTTTTCAGCTAGATTGCTTTCATATACCTATTTGTGAGTGAAATCATTATTAGATTGGAAATGCAGCCAAAATATAAAAAATTGTATGAGATTTTTGCAGTTAATAGCTACCAAAGTTTCTCTGATTGGTGCCTTGCTTTTACTTTTTTTGTGTGTGCGTGAATTAAGGTTTGGGTTTAATTTCAGCCTCTGATCTTTAGGGCTTTTAGGAAGCAGGTTAATTTCTATAGTTGCGGAAGGAAGCCTTGCAATGGAAAAGTAAATTTGCAAGTCACCCTTAATAATCCTGCAAAGAGCCCTATTGACAGACTCCACTGTTTGTGTAAGGAAAATCACTTGGGTTTGGGGAAAGAGCAAGGAAAGAGGATTGTTGAATCAAGTTGAAATTTCTGCTTGGAAAAATGTAGCTCTGTTGAACAGTCTGTCAGTGAGAATTTAATGCTCATATGAGTTCTTGTCATCCAAATGGATGAGGCAAGCAGTGCAGTGATGAGATGTTTACTACTGAAGTTCTTGTAGCTTTAGGAAGCGAAATACTAACTCTCTGTTTTTCCTTTTAGGCATTCTCCATCATAAATACCCTTTTCAGAACTAAATCCAAAACTTCACCGTCTGGATCTCCTAAAGGTACAGGAAACTTAATGTTAGTTTCTTACCTTTTATTTGCATCATGTTAAAGAAACCACAAGCTGTGGCAAAGCGTAGTTATCCGCAGGAAGTAGCTTTTTTGTGTGTGACCCTCTAGCTTCTCTTTGCAACATTTCTGACAATTATGATACACGGAAGCCTCAAGAGAAATTTTTTCTGAAAAATATTGCATTCCTTTTTATATAGGAAGACATATATATTTTTATATATATGTGTGTGTGTATATATATATACGTGTGTGTGTGTGTGTGTGTATATTTTTTGTTGGTTGGTTGAGTGGAGTGAGACCACATTCACATCTTTTTGCATTTCCTTACTTGTCTATTGGTTAGCATAGTGAATTCCAACTTCTCATTTTAATATAGCAAAAAATTCTGGGAATGTGCCAGGCTTTGAGGGGCCAAAAAAGAGGGAAAGAAACAGAAAGAAAACCAAAAAAACTGAAATGAGGAAGAATTCATGTCTGTTTCGAAGTTTACTATTATCTATAGATCATTGAAGTTTTTAATGGCAGCCATTACTATTGTGAGGATAGTAGTCTAGCACAAAAGTATTGGTGGAATTTGAAATATTACTCTGGATTAGCCTTTTAGATAGATCAATGGAAAAGTCTGGAAGGGTGGGAAAGCAGCAAGTTGTGTGATTAACTTATGAGTGAGAGATAGGGTGGGAGTAAAACATCTGTTCATTCACCTATCTATGAGTCTGTGTGAGTGGTTGTAAGTTCTAACAATGCTTCCAGTATTGTGTAGAGGTCACTTACTTTGTAGTAGTATTTATCTTGAAATGTCTGAAGTAGCTAAGTCAAATTACTGGAAAAATCACCTAAAATACTAGGATCTTTTTAGCTTTTCTGTCCATTAACACAGTCTTTATAAATGGTTAGTCTCAACTTTCTAGGTTATGGTGCTTTTTCTTGAGTAGAAAGAATCTCTCGTAGCATATATAGCACAATGCTTTGTAAAACCATTGTAAGCCCTTTTATTTTTCCAAAACGGGATAACTTACTGGTATAGATTCAACTTTTGATCTGAATATGGGGGAAAAATGTGAAACTGATTTCCTGGTGTCTAAGGAGATTGATATAGTAATTATGTAGAAACAAGCACTCATAGAGATAGGTTAAAAAAATACGTTAATTGAAAATTTTCATGTACATTCCGACTCAGTGCTCTCCCTGGTAATAAATTCCTATTCAACTGTAGAAAAAGACTGGCATACCCAGATATCCAGGTGTTTGGATGCCATGGGGATAAATCTTGAGGAATAGTATGTTCTACAGTCTTCAGATTTATATTTCAACTAAAGATTTAGCTTATTGATTCCTAAAAATTTATTTTTTGGTGTGCATTGATGCTTTCCTTCCTCTACTTTTTTATATTGATACTTGCTTTCTTGTGAGATTGGAGTCTTCTGGATTTGCAGAAGGTACATGAAGGCTGAACTCCTCCAGTTCAGTGGCTGGCGAGGGGAGGCCACGTGGTGAATCCCCAAGAGGTTTGCTTAACGCCCCTCCCTGGGCCTTTACCAGGCTGTTTGTTGAACGAGACTGAGTGGCCAGAGCTTGTCTAAGAAGTTGAGCGGTTGGTCTCTAGGTTGAGAGTAAGCGGGTTACGACCTATGAACACATCTGCAGTGATTTTCCATTGTGCAGAAGTGGAATGGGAGCAGCTGAAGTCCATTCATGATTGGATCAGTTTCCAAAACCTTATTTTTCAGGTACAAGGATGTGAGCTCCAGCCTCCATAGGTTTTGTGGATAATGACTGAATTGTCTGTCCTGAGTATTATTCTATCCAGAAGTGCTTGAAGAAAAGCTTTTTCAGACTTGACAGTGGCGGTCTCTTGATGGGGAAATCTGGGTGGAACAGGCTGAGGCTGAGCTTTACTGGTGTGAGGTGCTGCCTGCTAGTGCTCTGCAATAAATATAGAAAGTGAACTAATAATATCCTTGTCAGGGACTTCCCTTCTTGGAAAAAAAAAAATACTAGGGCACTTGAGGGAGATCGGTGTAAAGGTTTGACTAGTATCATGTGAATAGAAGATGAGAATAAGAGAAAGGCATACAAGTAAACTTTAAGATAATTTGTTACTAACATTTTTAAGTTGAATCACAGCATCTCTAGAGCTCAACATAAGTGAAATGATAATGTTGTATTTTCCTGTAAAGTATGTACTGACATTCTGGCTATAAAATGTCTTACTGTTGTTCTGGTAATGTACTGATTACAGACCAGTTTGGATTCCGCAGTAATATTTGTTTTCTTTGCATCCAGGAGGCTGAGACTTCTAGTAGGACAGAGAATTATAGTATTCTATATTGAACTGTCTGAGAAATGAGCAGTCTTGTGGGTTTTTTGTGTAATTTTTAACCACCATCCACAGCGTTATACTCTTTCTTTATGAAACTGCGGAGTGAGTTTTTATTTTAAAAGTTTTTAAAATAGGCCTTCATACATGTCAAAAATATTGAAAAATATTTAAGCTACAAAGTAGCTTAAACTAGTAATCTTTCCAATTTCTTTGGAAGTCTTACTCTAATTATTTTGTTGCTTTGGCAAAAGTGTGGGTTTCTTCACCTCAGCTTTCTTAAGAAGTCAGATACGCAGCGATTTTAAAGATGCATTCGTTTCATAGTGGTCCATGAACATTTAGCAAAATACGTTTCTTATGTGGTGGGATATATAGTGAATTTGTGTTACTTATCTAGGCTGCTTGGTATTATGTGTTTTAGGTTTATTGTAAGCAACTCTGGCCTCTTGCTGAGATCCAGAATCTCCCTTGTTGTAATTTGCGGAAGTATTATTTTTGTACTGTAATTTTTGCTTGGAGAACTAGATGTAATCAATTAATTTTGCACCACAGTTCATCTAGAATATTGTCTCATAGTAGTAGCTTAATAGTTAGATTTCATTTTTAGTGACTATAATGGTCATGGATTATTCAACTTTTATTGTGTATGTCAGGCTTTTAACCATATGCAGATGAGCAGAACATTTTGAATAATAAATGGGAATCTCACGGAGTGGATCTTATTTTTACAGCCAAATTTAACTAGCTAGTTTTTTTAAAAAAAAATTAATTAAAAAATTAGGTCTTTTCTAAAGACCTAATAACCCACTTCAAAACTCTGGAGTATTTCTAGGTAGAATGCAACTTTAGAAACATGTTTATAAAATCACACTGTTCACATTTTTGTGAGCACAATAGTTTCACTTAATAAGAAGAAAAAATGATGAGGATCTGGAATTTTGCCTTTGTACACAAAAGGATTGCTTTGGTAACTTAATAACTAGATTAGATACTGCACTTCATTACAAATCATCCGCAACTTGTAATGGTGACAGTGAAGTTGAAAGATCTTTTGCATACAGTCCCAAGTAGAAAATAAGAGGGAAACGTCCATGGACTTCAAATACCCAGTGATAAGAGTCTGCCTGAAACCAGGAGACCTCTGGGGAATTCTAGCCAGAAATTGATTTGATGAGATGCTTTTTTTAGTGGAATTTGCTACTGGTAGTAAACTGTTTTTTGCTGCGTTGCGTAACAGTTGACTGGAAAATCACTTTAACATATGTGTTTTGCAGCTGAAATCCTGTGTTCCCTAGAATTAGATAACAGCAAATAAATGAACGATGGTGCTTTGCCTTTAAAAATTAAGCATTTACAAGTGGAGTTCTTTTTCAGAAGAATTTCAGACTTCCTTTCCAGCTTCCTCTGAAAGATCCTGATTTTATTGACTTCAAAGCCATACATTTTTGTGTTTTCTTCTTAAAATGTGTGTATTAGAAACTGTAAGTTAAGTTGCTTTGAAGGGCATTGCACTTTAAGAGAAGAGAGTTAGCATTTCTTATTGCACCACAAGAGTTTATAGTCTTATCTAGGCAATTATTGTTGTATTATATTTGAAAATTTTCAGCATTTCTAGTGATACTCCTGGAAATGAAACTTAATGATTATAAAATTATTACCCTAGAGCCTCACTCTAAATAATTTCATCTTTACCTTTCAACTTCTTGGAGCTTCATTATATTCCTAATACTTCTCACAATTATAGTGTACCTAATGTGTAACTTCTGCAAATTTAATAGTCAAATATAGGATTTATTTTGAGTATAATCTATGTAAATGGAAGAGGTTTTCTGAACAATAACAAAGTTATCCAACTAGCAATTTAATAAGCCTGACACATTAATGATAGTTCTCCAAAGTAAAAATATTCTGAGCGGTAGGTTTGTTTGTATTTACAGAGGGTGGGCAAGGAGTTGAATATTACAGATTATTATGTTGTTTCCCAGAGTGTCTTTCGTCTACTCTGATCAAATAAAACCTTTGTATGCATGAATGTATTAGCGTAAGTTCTCCTCTCAGATGTTCTGTCAGTAACTAGCTGAAAACTTCACCTTGACTCATTGCTGCTCCTCTCGCTTTGGAAGCCCATTCACAGGCTCAGAATTTGAAGCTCAGTGAGCACTTCGGTAGTTGTGTTGCTACTAATAGCTCCCAAGAGATATCTGGAGCAGTAATTTTACTTTTACACTTCATCTGTAAATTACGAAAGAATAAGCTTTTGTTTGCTGCCCTACAGTTGAGTAGTATGTGTGTTTCCAGGAAAAATATATTTAAGTTGACTGTAAAACTTATTTTAAATAAATAGATTGATATGTGGGTCGTAAGTGGATAGTGGCAGCTGGGTTCTGGCAGCAATGATAGTCTTCAAACTGGCAATCTCTTAGTATATATTTAGGTTGAACTGTCTGAGTATGGAGATAATGTTGCAGCCACATGTAAGAGAAATCTATCACTAATTTGTCAGTGGAGAAAAGACTTGTCACAGTATTTCACAATGATTGGTGTAAGCTCATTGCTTGGAGGATTTTTGGTTTTGCTTTTTAATTAATATAGCTGCTTACAAGGGCTTTCAACAATTGTTTATGGGGTTGCAAAGCCAAGTAACTCCAATCTGACGCTTGAACTGTGAATGAAACACTTCCTGGCTCAGTTGGAAGTAACCTTCGAAATACATGTAGCTTATAAAGTTTGTAAGCTCTTACATAAGCCCTTATACCTTCCTTCCTCCCTATAATAGCTACTTTGGCATTTTCTGCTAGACACCAGTTGTATTCCTCTCACAAATGTTTAGACTTCTTGTTGATTATGAACAATGAAAAAATATATATGGTAGAGGGTGTGTGCTCTGAATAGCTGTTCTGTAAAGACTGCATTTTTTGTTTGCCTCTGAGTTACAAACTTCAATTTCAAGTATCAAAAATGCATGAAATAATCTCATCATGAAAGTGTTCAATATATCAGCAGTGGCTATCAATTTAGGTAACTGGATTTGCTATGTAAGTGGATTTAATGATATAGAAAGCAGATGGCTAGATGATCTTAATTGAGCAAGCAAAAATAAAGCTTCTATACTATATGAATATTTAGTCTAATTGTTATGTTTTTCATCTTTACAACATTTTAGGTCAACTATTTGGCTTCATCGCATTGAGTTTGCCTGCGTTCAAAGCTGTTTACCTACAGTAATTTGCTCTGGTTGGAAGTGAACATGTCTCAAGTTCAAATTCAGAATCCTTCTGCTGCCCTTGCAGGGAACCAAATATTAAATAAGAACCCGTCTCTTTCACAGCCTTTGAGTATTCCTTCTACTACTAGTTCTTTACCCTCTGAAAATGCAGGTAGACCTATCCAAAACTCTGCTTTACCCTCTGCATCTGTTACATCCACCAATGCAGCTGCAGGTAATATTGATTTTCCTATTAATGAATGCCTGTATTCTTTGTGTCTATAGATTGGCATGGTATCGTCCTGATATTAGTACCTAAAATATTTTTAAAGTAGTATTTACACAACTACAGTGGCATGTCATTCTTTATTTCTATTGAATGAGACTGAGACAGATATAAGGATACTTTTCTACAAAGTTCTAAGAATTAGTTAAAATATTTTTTATAGTAAAGAGTACTTTAAATTGTTGTATAAAAATTAAGCTTGTAAAACATTGTTATCAATTTTTTCCATAAGTAACTTGTTTTAAATAAAGTATTTCAAACAATATCTATTTTTTCTATGTCTGCTAACAGATTGATGCATGGGTATCACTCAAGATCTGCTTGTATCTGTAAAGCTGTATTCTGTTTTACAGTATTTGTTTAAAACTAGTATTCCTTAGTGTCCTTAATGCATGCAAGATTGCATATGCTTTATTCATTTAAAAAAAACTATTAATAAGAATATTGGAAAATAAATGGAATAATAATTGGATGCTTAAAAATAGTGTCTTCTAGGCTTCCGTGGAAAAAGGGAAATAAATCATTAATAGAAAAATGCAGTGGCTGGAGTTTGAAGCAATGCAAAAGCAATTTTGTCCTGGTCTAGTTCAATTATAATCAGTTTATTGATAAGTATACTGTAGAGCTAAAGAAAGACAACAGAGCTAATTAAAGGTAATAAATAAAAAATAGATAGTAGATTTAAAACAAGAGAAAGAAAAAGAAACAAACTGACTTTTGGGGAATTACTCAAAATGAATAACTGTGATGAGTATGTTTGTGATTTGCTCCTTGAAGTATGCCATATAAGATCTAAGCTGATAACTTCATAACTTCATAGTTACGATTTTCATTAACACATAAATTTTAATGATACTGTTGTAGGCATGCACATTGCATCAGTAGACTGTTGCCAGTTTGTCTAATGGCCAGAGACATCCAACCTGGCGGCTTTCTTCTGCGAAAGGGTGTATTGCAGGCAACTGGATGCTAGGACAATGTGTGCTTCTTTATGTTAAAGACTGTAGGAGCATTCATCACTACCTGCCCATTTATCTGTTTTTATTTATTTATTTTTTTTGTATGATCTTTCAGCTCCTTCTAACATGGCAAACCCCAAAGAGAAAACCCCAATGTGTCTTGTGAATGAGTTAGCCCGTTTCAACAAGATTCAGCCTGAATATAAGCTTTTAAGTGAGCAAGGTCCAGCTCATTCTAAGGTAAATGCTGATATAAATTTCTTGTTGTTTCTGTTGCTCATGGTCACCTCTGCAAGTGGAAAGGCAAAGTATATGTTTCTGGTGCAAGATAATACAGAATAATAGAGAGGAATAGGAAGCTGATCAAAGTACTGGATATAATGAAGTGCAAAGCTATTACTACAGGCATTCTAAAAAGCTGATGTCCCAAAGTACATCAAGGTTGAACCTATATGTTACCTAAAATTTAGGCGTTTGGGAGAGTTGTTAGCACCTTTGTGAGGTGAGTGTATTCATTTGCAACTTCCATTTAATCATGCAAGATTTGCCCCTTCCAGTCTTAATTTTTTGTTAAATGTGAGATTTCATTGTGAAATCACTTTATAATGTTATGCTAATCTTTTGTTCTGTATCTTGCCTCTTGTTCTGCAAAAAAATTTTGTGTTTTTCCTCTGGTGCATTTTAATATTTTGAGGTAAATCCCACCAATTTGTAGTCCAAATTATCCTGTGAGATAGGGGAAGGTTTGTGGCACTTATTCTTCTTTAGAAAAATGCTACTTCGGTGCTTTTGTGTGTACATATAATTGGTGAGGTGCAAATCTAAATTCATTATTTTGTCTAGAGAAGTTTAATTGCTCGCTTTTAAGGGGGTGGGGTGTCCTCCTTCCTTATGCATATCATAACTGAATATTGCTTTGCTGTGGCTCTTTTTTTCTGAACATTTGTCTGTTCCAAAACAGTTACTTTAACAAGAGAATCTTTAGCTCCTTGTAGAGGGAGTATGTAAATGCTTAGAGTAGACCAGTATATGTACATCCCAAGTCAATGCGTGTGTCTTACAATGTATCAAAATTTCAGTATTATACAATTCCTTTAGTGTTAGTCTGTTTGTATTTGGGAAGATAATTTTACAGGCATATAGCAAATATACAAGCAATTTATGTTGCTTCAGAGAACACTGAAGAAGAGAATTTTAGCATTATTAAACTTCTTACCCTTCATTGGAGATCTGTGTTATGTGAATATTGAGGTTAAGACATAGAAGAAAAATCAGACTAGTATGTTTCTATTTAATCTTGCATCTTCTCCTTAAGCTGTTTCATGAAACAGACTTAACATTTTATAGTAGATGAATTGCCTTGGATTTGAATAATATTAAGAACTGAAATCTTTTGTCCAAGGTATGTGTAATGCCAGCTTCAATGTGCAAAAGCAGGCAAGGTTTGCATTTGAAAGCAAAAGTTTCAGAATAACGTTCAGAGCATCTGTTCGCATGTGTTTTCATTCTGATTAAAATTAAACTTCATTTAATTACCAAGGAGACCTTGGCTTGCTGTTGTATGATTAATTTGTGAATTTTTAGGTCAATATATATCTTTATCTCGCATACTTAAAATGAAGTGCCACAGAGCTTTTGCTCTATAATCAAATAGACTTGTGCACACCTGTGGTCATGTTGGAGCATTTATAGCATAACATGACCTTATTCTCTATATGCAAACTACTGAAAAAAAAACTAACTACTTAAAAAAAAAAAAAAAAAAAAAAAGAAAGAAAAAAAGAACGCGTTAAAGCAACGATTGAGTTATGCAAAATGAAAATGAGTCTGAATTTAAAGGCAGCTGTTCAGGATAATTTTGGTATTCCAGCTATCCATGTATCTATATTCATTGCCTCTTTTGTTTTTTAGACTGTGTGATCTCATGCAGAATGGAGGAGGACAGTTACTAGCCACAAATTTTTATGAAATGCTTAGTTCAGTAGTGGGAGAAACTGCTAGATGTCCAAAGTTTTTAGACTCTAAAGACAAACATGGTAGTTAAGGATGTGATAATCCAAGCTTTCTTTAAGTTTTGCGCTACTAAAAAAAGGCATTTTTCTATGTAAGATAATCTAATAAATGCTGTGAATTCTGTTTCAGATCTTAGTAAAATCTGTATTTTCTATTTGTTAGGTGTTTACAGTGCAGTTGACTCTTGGGGACCAGCACTGGGAAGCTGAAGGAACTAGTATTAAAAAAGCGCAACATGCAGCAGCTGCCAAAGCTTTAGAAGGGACAAAATTCCCTAAACCTACAGCTCGTCCATCTCGTAGCGAAGGAAAGAATCCAGGTATGTACCAGGACAAAATCATTACGAAAACAGCCTGGAATATGACCCTCTCATTTTTATATGTATTTTAAAGTTGAATAAGGATGAATAAACCCACTGTTTAGCTTAGTGTTTTGTTTTGTAATACTTGGTAGAATCCTGGAATAGATGCTTATCTTAACCTTGAAATATGAATCCTAAATAAAAAATCCAAACTAAAAAAATCAATGAGGAATTTAGTTAAAGCAAGGAATAATTTCTCATATGGACAAATAAATGTTCTTAGTAATTCTGATATGAATTCAGAAACTTAATGGCAAAGATTTCTTTGTAAACATTGTAGTTTAGTGAAAAATAAACTATTGAATGTGTCTTGAGAGACTGGATCAGAGCTTTGAAATATGCATCATTTGTATTTCTGTAAAGAGAGGCAGTTGTTCATTTGTATAAAAGCAGATAAGCTGTAGCTAGTTATGTCTCTGACATTACTGAGATTACTTATAAGCTATCTTGAAAATGTAAAATTAAATGTAAATTAGCTTCACATCTCACCTGCACATGTATGATTGTTTAGCATTTTCGTTTAGTCAGTCGAATTTAAAAATCATTAGGATAGTGTTATAATGCTCATCAAAGGTTAAAACTTAGGAAAATACAGTTGGTACATGTGTTTTAATTCTTTCTTTGAAAAACACTTCATACAATGAACAGAGAAATTATAAAAAATTAGCAACAGCTTCTTTCGGCTGTGAATATCCGTTCTGTAAATTCGTCGTCTTTTGGCAATTGCTGTATAACAAAATAGTGCTGTCTAATAGACGTTGATTTTTCAGCCTGTGTTAGAAGAGTGACAATTTATGTGACTGCTCTTTCTCAGATGAGAATAATCAGTTAGTCAATTCTTCATCTACATGGGGGAATCTGCTTGGGAAGAAACATTTATAGCTGTCAATGGCAGCATACCTTGTTATTTGAAAGACAAGTTGTTATTTGAAAATGAAGAGTTATAAAGACCCTTTCTAAGTCATTGAATACAAAGAAAACCATTTGGTCATTATCAATAAACATTAGAAGTAAAGGATATGTAGCATGCCCATCTAATTTAATTTTTTTCTCTAGGAAGAGAAACTTGTCTGTTCTGCAGACCACTTTGTTAGTCATTTGTAAAACATCAGTAGCTTCACATTTTTTCAAAAACCATCAAACTTAATTTTTGTAATGAGATTTGTCATTTTTACATTCATACTAGGCACCTAATTTAATATGCATTGTATAGACATATTTTCATTCATTGGTATTCATATTCATTTACACAAGAATAATGCATATGGCAAAATTTCAGCCCAGTTATCCCTGCTTTGAGGCAGTAATGGAGTTTACATTGTTTCAATCTCTTATGAAACTTAAACAACTCTATTTTCCTATTTGTTTAGACAGTGTAACCCCCACAGTGGAGCTAAATGCACTTTGCATGAAGCTGGGAAAGAAACCTATGTACAAACCTATTGATCCTTATACGGGGATGAGATCCACTTACAACTATACTATGAGAGGTGGTGCTTATCCTCCACGGTACGTATTGTATAATATTTTGATTTTGTAATCTTTTATCTTTGTACTTCCACTCTGTTGATCTGAGTGCTCTTTTGAGGCCATCGTCTCAATACTAGCTAGAAGTGTAGCACGCCTTATAGAGTTATTCAGCTTGAAATATAGCCAGCTTAGGATGGGAAAGGCTTTAATGAGCATACCTCTTGAATATCTACATATAATCTACAGGAATATCTATCTATTTAAAGATTTTTTCATTTGAGGGGGAGGGAGGAAGAAGAGAACTGAACCCATGATTGAAGTGCTTTTGAGAGCACTGACAAATAGCCAGATTCACTAGATGAACACTTAAAATTATTTCTTCTTTTTCCTTTCTGTATGAAAGAAAAAATGAGGAAAGGTTTGACAATCTTCCTAGAACTGACTTTAAATAAATCGCATCTTCAGTTTAAAGAATTTTATTTGAGCATAGGACTTGAGAATTTGAAACTTACTGCTCTGCTAGGTTTATAAAAACATACTTATGCTGTCTTTCTCTGTTCTTCTGGTTGGTTAGAAACCTGTAAAACAAGAAATATTGATATTCAGTTTCAAAGTCTCTCACTAAAATCTTTTAGACTTCAAATCAAAATTTAGCTTTTTAATATTAGTGCTTCAGAGCTGAGTATTGGTTACTGATATCCAAGAGACTCATCCACATATAACTTGCATTTCTAATCAATTACCTTGTAGACCACATGATTTGCTTACTTAAATCTCTTTCTTGTAGGTACTTTTACCCATTTCCTGTTGGGCCCTTACTTTATCAAGTTGAGCTTTCAATTGGAGGGCAGCAGTTTCATGGGAAAGGAAGAACAAGACAAGCTGCTAAACATGATGCAGCTGCTAAAGCACTGAAAGTTCTGCAGAATGAGCCCTTGCCTGAGAAACCAGAGGTGGGAATTGATTTTAGTGTTGTAAGCATAAATTGCTAAGAGAAACTAAAATATTAAATTTTTTTCTAATTGGAAGGAAGACTATAGTGAAATTTAATTTTGTACAGTAGTGTTGACCTATTTGTGTCCAATAGAAACATTTTAATTAATAAAAATGGAAATAGAATTTTCTTAAATTAGGTTATATTAATTCTTTTACTGTCATATTTTTCCACAACAATGCTATAGAAAACTGATGGATATGAGTGCTGGAAGCATATATAGCAACTAATATTTTTTTCAGGTACAGGTGATGTATAAACTTCTGAAGAAGAGTCAGATCAGGGTACATAGGTTCTACTACAAGCAACATGGAGATCACATGAGTTGGAGATGATGTAGGAATTTTGCTTAGGTTCCAAAGAACCATGGAAACTCTAGAAGATCAGGAAGTTCATGAAAGTAGTAAACTCATATTTCTAAATGAATGTAGGAAGCAAACTTGTAGCCCATTGTATATTTAATGTTGCCCAGAATGTCCTACTTTAAGACCTTGTTTTTTTGTTTTTGTTTTTTTTTCTCACTCTCCCCATGCCTTTTAAAGTTTCATAGGCTAGAAGAGTCACTGCTTGGATGTGAGCTACTTACAGGTCCTGGGGCTGAGTTGACTACATGCACCCTCTCTGTATGTGTTGGCTGACTGCTCCAGCCAAAGACTTGAAGAGTGCATCTAATCTTTCCTATATGGGCTCACTATACACATCTGAATTATAAAGGCTTGGTGTTAGAACTAAGAGGAAGAGATTTATTTATGTACTCCATGCTTGCATCTAGGCTATGTTGAAAAGGAGGCCGTGGAATATAAACTTAGAAGTGAGAGAGAGACTAGGACATTGCCAGTGAGGTTAGGAACAGGGAGTGGAGATTAGTAATAACTTGCAATGTGGAGAGCCTGGGAACTTGCTGGATACGGAGTCTGGCTATCTGCTGAAACAGGAAGATGAAGAATAACAAGACAAGAAAGAAGGGATCTGAGACAGAAAAACTGTCTGGGGGCCTATCAGGATTGCCAGAGCAAGAGGTCCTAGGATATGTGTCATGAAGTCAAGGGAGACTGAGCAAAGAAAAGTGTGTTTGTGAGAGAGAATTTTGCTCAGGTAATTAGGCAAAGATATTGGGTCTGGTTGAGAGAGGTTGCCTGGGAGGTTGTGATGATGATAGTTCAGGTGACAGAAAGCTTTTCTGGATAAAGAGGAGATGTAGATAGTGAAATGATGGAGACCAATAAGAGTCAAGAGAATAAAAGTGCTAATGGAGAAAAGAGTGATGCTAGAAACAGAAGCTGAAAGAGTGGAGATTAGTTTTGCACTGAAACCTAGAACTAGTGGTAGGGTAGAAGCTGGACAGGGACAAGCTGGAGGTAATCAAGCAAAGGAGGTCAAGTCTGAGAGGGATGGTCCTCTTCAGTGTAGCGGAACCCTGAGTTCCTGAGTACTGTCGTTCTGTGCCGCTAATACATTATATCCTCTCTCGCACACATCTACATAGAAGATAACCTACTGTCATCAGTCATTTTTCTACCTCAGGCAGCAAAAGTCTGTACGCTGAACCTAAGGAATCCAACTCTGCAGAAAATCCTATGATGACATGTAACTGATTTTTTTTTCTGTTCACTTTTTGAGAAAGGTTTATGTGCAAGTGACTTTTTGAGTATTTGTAGAGCTGTGTTTTTAAAGTTGGGAAATGAGGTCTTCAGCACAAACACTGTAATTGTCTTTACATGACCATGCTTTTTCACAGCATCTCATTCAGTCTAAAGGGAATGAATTGAAAGGCAAAGGAAGTAAATCTAGAGAGCTTCTGCCTTTTTTTGTGGGGGGTGGGGATGGGCAGAGAGATATGACCAAAGAAATACTATAGTGAATGAGGCAAGAAATTGCAAGAAGGGAGAACTATTTTAAGAATAAAACAATTGAAACCTATCTTGGGAGTTGAATTCTATTGTGACCTCTGCCATAGAGATGCTAGACAAATCTCTTAAACTAAACTTTCCTGTGAAACATGGGTTTGATGTTTTATTGATGCCTGACTTGTCTACAAAATGAATAGCAAGTGCAGCTATGTTTAAGGAGAGCAGTCCCTTGAACACAAAGTATTGTGTTATATAAGTACTCCAAAAAGTCAGATCTTTGGCATTTCAGATTTGGTATTTGAGTACTAAGGTCATTAATATTTGTAGCTTTCAAATACTATATTGTTATGATCATAAATAAAGGAATTATTGTCTTCATAACACGCATTTATTTTTGCAGTGGACACAGAGATGATAAAATAGGGAATATTTTTCCACTAAGTGAACACTGTTCATTCTTGCGTTCAGTGAGGCAAGATCCTTGAAGGATACTATAATGTAAGATCATAAGAAATAATATTATAATGCATGTATACAATGGAGGCAAATTGGTTGTACAAGCAGACTTAATGTTGATACTTTGTACCTGTAGTTTGACGTTGCCAGTAATATTCCTTTTTAATGTAGCTGTCTTCCTGTAACCTATAAGTCTGTGTGTGTGTGTGTGTGTATTTTGTATATGAGTACACCTGAGCTCTTGTATGTTTAGACAGAGCTATGCATTAGAAGGAATTGTTGAATAAAATGATTAGGCTTAAATGGTAAGGAAGACAGTTTCCCAAACTGAGTGGGATTTGTACTCAGAGTGCAAATCCAGAAGCAAATGACAAGAGAAAGATTTTGATAATACATGCTCTCAACTGGGCAAAGCTCTGAGCAATCCGACAGAATTTTAAAGTTGACTCTACTTTGAGTAGACAGTTGGATTAGGAGACCTCCAAAGGACCTTTCCAACCTAAATTAGTCCAATTCTAAACAGAAGCTAAGATGTACAGACAGAGACAATACAAGGTTACTTTGCGCATTCAAAGACAGAGATAACAAAGCATAGGTTTACCCTTCTAGCTCAGGATTTAGGTAGGAATTCTAACTTTTGTCTGAAGACACTAAAACCAGCATTGCTTCTCTATTTTTTTTCCCCCAACTTACCTGCTAAATATCAGATGTTCTGTACATGCATGAAAAAAGAGTGATAGCCGTATTGAAATCAATGTAGTTCTCACCAGTGGGTATTCAGGTTTTGTTTATAAGCAGTCTTTGGGGAACTACATGTTGAAACAGTTCCTTGCAAAGCAGGTATCTCTCTTAAAGGACTGTATTACTTCTAAATTTTGTTTGGGATCTTTTTAAGATACTACTTTTGGTTCCTTCTGTGACTCTTCACTCATTAAAAAGTGAACAATTTGATGAAAACTAAGAGTAGTAAATGCTCATATTTGTGGCCTCCTTTTGATTTACAGGCATAGGTCCCTTGGAGAGTTTAGTCTATGCACACATGCAAACTACTGTGAAGCCTTCTGCTTTTAAAAATCATCTATCTTTAGGTATGGGAGGGAAAGAGAAAGAGGGAGAGTGTGTGTGCATATGTGTGATTGACTTATAAAATAAACTGATCCAGAGCTCAAGTACAGGTAATATAATTTTCAAAATAGCTATAATCTATTAATTGGTATTTTGCTATTAACTTAGAAAAATACATTCAAAAATAAACGCCTGCTTAAAGCATGTGAACAGACTTGGAATATGCCGAGAATAAACACCATAATATAGCAGATAATTTCTCAGTATTTCTTCACTAGCCTTCTTTTGAAAGAATTTTAAATGGAAAAAATCTAATCTGATAAAGAGAAGACTTGGTCATTTTATCAAGGCAAAATATAGGAATTTGTAAATTCTTTTGGAAAAACTAGAATACATCTTAAATTATAAGGAGAGAAAAAAATACTTGTAATTAAAGTAATTGTGCTAATGTTTTGAGAGTAAAGGCAGTGGCAAGTTATTCCTAGAGATGCTGGTGCTAAACATTCTGTAACACTTAGGCCCTAATAAAATAAGCCCTTAAGAGTTCAAATAACTTTGCTGGGTGTATGATGCTTTTCATTTTGAAAAAAACATTTGCATTTGAAATAGGTGCTAGAATTTGATGATCAAGACTTTCAACTCCTATTTTCAATCTTAATTTTGCCAAACGCCACCTGCTGAGTGTTGGTATATGGTTCCCCTAGTGTAGACTTTTGCCTCTACGTTTCTCCTGGGCTTTGTAATGCACAGTGCATTACGCTTTTGGGAGTGGTGCCATCACGTGGCCTCCGTTTTTGCAGACCTGATGATCGTGCGTGCTATGTACATGCTCGTGCTCAGAGTTTGGAGCCTGGATACTGTAGCGAGATTAGATCAGATAAATATTTTTGTTCTAAAAAGAATACTGGGCTGTGTGCAGTCTTCTGAAGCATTTGCAACTCAGACCTGAAATGCAAGGCCAGTCCATAAGAACAGTGAAAAAATGTGATGGGACAGTTTGAAGGAGTGAAAACCACAGATTAATTTTGTTTTGGAAGAGGTGACTATAAATGATGAAAAACAAACTATCATGAGAAACAAACTATTCCTTCATGTTTTATCTAATCTGCTAGTAATGGAGATTACGGATGCTTGCTACCATCAAAATGAGTTTTAATCAATGAATCCTCTTTAGCATATTTCTGCTTTTCCAATAAAATACATAATCATTTTTGTAACCTGATTGCGTAAACACTACTGCAGCCAGATACAATCAGTGAAATTACTGTTGTTAATCTTTATCATAATCTTTCCAATATCACTTGGACACTTAGTCTTAAAATGTCTCTGTTGCTGTTGCCATGCCTTCTTAGCTCATGTTGTTACCAACATCAGTAAAGACATTTTTGGAATTGCCAGTCAGTTTTACCTGGTGATATGTAAAAGTGCCTGTAGGTAAGCTCCTGCTGGCACTGCCTCAGCAGATGTAAGGCATCAGAGGTGTACATCGTGTGATTTAAGGCAAGTTGTTCATAGTACAGTCTCCTTAGGATTGTTCAGAGGAGAAAAATCTGTAGATGGAACTCTTGCTAGGGCTATGCCAAGGTCTAATTAGCTATCATTTATTCATATTGGTCCCACTCTCAGATTCTTTATTTTTCCTGCCCTTTCTCTTATCTGACGCTGTCTTAGTGCTTTTGGTACAAATGTCCAATCAGCATATGTAAATGGTATTTCATAAAGGTACTTCCATTTGGAAAATCAGTTCATTTAAAACTTCAGTTTATCTTTCTATAAATAGATTTTAAGCCTATTGGCCCTTATTCCCTTTATTCTGCATTGTACTGAGCACATGCAAATATGAAGGTTTGCTAGGTTTTACACTTAACACCTTAAATGAGGTACTCAAATTTCAATTCTGTAATGTGTGTGATGCATTTTTACACATTCACATAAAACAGCAATAAAGGTTAGACTACTTAGAAATTTGAGAGTTCAAT
This sequence comes from Rhea pennata, assembly GCF_028389875.1. Lineage (NCBI taxonomy): Eukaryota > Metazoa > Chordata > Aves > Rheiformes > Rheidae > Rhea > Rhea pennata. The sequence goes on from NC_084678.1 coordinate 8,939,872, forward strand.
AAACTGGTTGGATGAGTAGAGTTCAATTTAATAGGATCTTTATTTTAAATAGAGTATGCTTCTTTTAGGTTAACGGAAAAGAACCAGATGATGAAAATCTCAATAAATCTGAAATAAGCCAAGTTTTTGAGATTGCACTTAAAAGGAACTTGCCTGTGAATTTTGAGGTATGTTTATTTTACAAGCTCTAGATTTGTTTTTACTAGAATATTAAGGGTACACAATAATTTAAGTAGCCTGTCTCAGATAACCCAAACAACTGACTTTTAATATGCCTTGTTAGTTGTGAATATACTTCTATCTTTGACAGTCACCCTGATTGTCTCAGAATTTATATGGTGAAGGAAAAGAAGAAAAAAATTCACTGTTCAAATTCACACACAAAAAATCACATTAGTGAGCAGCTATGCTGCAATTCTCTGTGCAATCTTTTGTCCAAACCTTTTGAAAAAAACAGTATTGTTGTCAAGAAACAAAACACAGCTCCATAGTAATGATTAGAATATTGGAGTACAGAGTCAAGACAAATGAGTACAACTCATTCTGAAAGATTATTTATGGAAGTATTTACTGAAGCACTGATGTGGACTACTTGCAAGTTGCAGAATCTCAAATAGGTTTCTTTTCTTGCCATGAGGTGACCTCATGTGCATCTTACTTTCCTTTCCCTTTGGCCTGGCTGCTTGCTGCCTCTTTGCCCCTCCTTGATCATTTTAGTTAGCTTAAATCAGTAAGTTCCGCAGGAACATCTTTGTTGTGCTAAAATATTAATTTGTTGTGTTGCCTTCCTGAGCTGGCATAGTGATGTTTCATTCAACTATCTGAGTTGTTATAGTAAGAAAATGCAATTGTGTTTTGCTAAGTGCTTCTGAAACTGTTCTATGAAATTCTATATGAAGATTTCAATTATTGCAGATTAGCATGAGCATCACCAGTGAAAAATGCACTGTTACAAAAAAGCCAGCTGTGGGTGGAAGTTATTAATTCCTTCCAACTTTTTGACGCGGTTAATATTTTGAAGTATGATGTATTATGAATGCAGTTAAAGAATAAATCTGTAATAGGCAGCTGTCCCTTAAATGTCTTCAGGATTAAAATGGTAGATCCTGAAGAATTGGTTTCCCTATATTGATCTATTAATGTAATATGAAGCATTTAATGAGGTGATGTTAATCGGGTGGAGGTACATATTTATGAAATAGAGCAGTTGTATTTTTCTATTGAAAGAGTAAATCAGTAAGCTAAATAAGATGGATTAATGACTAATATGTAAATATTATTTACTGTTTGCTGTACGTGAACCTTTTTAAAGTATATTTTTATTTGTGTTGGATTATATTGTTAGAGTGAGCATGATTTAGATAGCCACTTTTTGGATTGTATGAAATGTATATTCCCTTTACCCTTAGTTCTTAAGAGAAGTTTGCTATAAACAATGTGCCCTACCATTTTTAATAAGTGTTTATCACGCTTTCACTCAGTTTTTCCCTCTGAAACAGGTGACCAAGGAAAGTGGTCCTCCCCATATGAAGAGCTTTGTAACCAAGGTGTCAGTTGGAGAGTTCATGGGTGAAGGTGAAGGAAAGAGCAAGAAGATCTCTAAGAAAAATGCTGCAATAGCAGTCCTAGAAGAACTGAAAAAATTGCCACCTCTTCCTACAGTTGAAAAAATGAAACCACGAATCAAAAAGAAAACAAAATCAATAGTGAAGGTAAGAGACCGCTTTAACAGATTGAAATCCAGCTGTCTTAAAATATCATCAGATAAGAGACATGCCTAAGTCAATTATAAACACTCTTCAAGTGCTAAACATTAATCAGCATTCTAGTACTACAAATAAAATAATATTTTGCACCCATTCTAAATGGGGTTCTTATACCATTGTTACAGTAGCAAAACAATGATTACAATAAGTTCAAGATCAAAAAGAAACCGTATAAAAGAATGGGTGGCATACAAAAATCAAGCTCCGATCTTCAAGCCTTAGACTTTACAGTTTGGGGTTTTGAATTATTCTATTTCTGAAAATTCTACTGCAAGCCTTACCCTCTCAATATAATCTGATTAAAAACTGTGAAACTCTTACCAGTGGTAGGTTATCTATGGTCAACTATAACAGAAGAGCCAAATAGTTTGAACATTTTTCTTTGGCTGTGACGGTGTTTCATTAAGCAGCTTTTGTTTTAGTGTCTCTAATTCCTAGAGATGAATGAGTTTATTGGCACACTGCATTTTGTATATTAAATCAAATATTCACAGAGTGTTGGCTTATTTCCTAAACATTATTCTACTTAGCTGCAAACAAGTCCAGAATATGGTCAAGGAATGAATCCTATTAGCAGACTTGCCCAGATACAGCAGGCCAAGAAAGAAAAGGAACCAGAGTACATGCTCATCACAGAACGTGGTCTTCCAAGGCGCAGGGAATTTGTTATGCAGGTTTGTATGTTAATTTGAGAAATCTAGTTGCTTGGCTTTGTCTGACTTTTTTGGCTATGATAATCAGATTGTCACAATGATATACAAATGTTACAGAATTACAGCTGTACTTCCATGACATTTATTAAGCAAATATCCAATGGGCTCTATTCAAGCAAGATAAGAGTTCAGGAAAGATGATCTGAATTATATGTGAGAAATATCATATAGGGCACTGCAAGTTTTTAACTGCCTAATACTTTTAATTAACAGGAATAATAAGATACTGGTAAGAGATACTGAGCTTCTTGTATTTTTATGAAGTAAGATTCATTAATAAAAACAAGAAAAATCCTTCATTTTCTCCTTCCTCCAAATTTTGCTTTGCTTTACAATGCAGCGCTTTCTGCACTCTGCATTGAAAATTCCAAAACCATTGCAGTATTTCTGATACTGAGTGTCTTCAAGCCTCTAATAAGTGCATCCTCCAGTCTTCTTTCCTGCCTTGCCAGGACAGGAAAGAACTAAGCAGAAATAGTAGCTGTTTCCCTTCCAGTATGTTAAGAAAGCTGCTAAACCTTTGAGTTTAGTTTAGAAAATTTACATCCACCATGATACCAGTTTTGAGCATTTAAGCTCGTGCCAAGGGGTGTGATTATGCCATTTCTGTTTATCTTTGTGCTTGGAAACCAATGATGATAAACAGCAGCTTGCTTAGAGCTATTAGGTGACTCATGCTGTATTTGAGATATGGGTCACTAATCAGTGAATCCTAATGCCACTTTTATAAGAACTTGTGCTTTTTCTTTCTATTTTGTCCAGGTGAAAGTTGGTGTACACACAGCTGAAGGAATGGGCACGAACAAAAAAGTCGCTAAACGCAATGCTGCTGAAAATATGTTGGAACTTCTAGGTTTCAAAGTCCCTCAACCTCAACCTCCAAAGCCAGCATTAAAGACAGAAGAGAAGGTAAAATTCTTTAAATAGCTCCACTCTTTGAATGACAGCAAAAGTTCAGTTGAAACAACAGCAGCTTTACAAGGCAATAACAGTATAGCAAATTCATGCTTTCTGTACCAGCCAGAAAACAACCTCATCAGAAGAATAAATGAATGTATTTCTTCATCAGAGAATAGCTCTTAACTGGTTATAGTTGATGTATTTGATCTTGCAAACTTAGACATGTACATTATATAAGACTTTGTGGTAGCAATAGTTTTATGTAATGTTATCACTAACTGTATTCAAAAGTTTGGAATGGGTCTCTCTGGGCCCCTTAGCAGGAAAACAGCCTTGCATTGTTTTTCTGTTGATGTAGCAGTTTTCACTGGTGTGTTGAAACAGTGAGACTGATTTTAGTTTTCCCCTTGTTTGGTATTTGTTCACCTGTATCCATGCACATTGCCATCAGCAATGCTAATAACTAATGCTAATTTAATTATGGTTTATACTAGTTTATTATGGCATCTAGGTCTCATTATCTGTGTTCTTAGTAGCACTTCACTAGCTTGTAGGTAAATAATTTTAGTCATTCAGTGAAAAAGAATCACTGAGCTCATCTTATTCTTGACAGCTATTTAATAGTTGAGGTTTTTGAACAATAAAATCTTTAGTAAAGCTTTGACCAATCAGATCAGCTGCATCTTGAAGACTTTAAAACTTAGATTTTTTTTTAAGGGATATTGTGTGGGTGTGTTTCACTCTTTTAAATTATTATTTTATTTATTTTTTTTAGACACCAGTGAAGAAACCAGGTGATGGAAGAAAAGTAACCTTCTTTGAGCCAGGCTCTGAAGAGACTTCACCTAGTAAGTGGCCTTTTTGAAAGAAGTGTAGCCCTATTAGCATGTGTACGTAAGGTATGCTTCTCAGTCCCATCAGCAGTGTCACTCAGAACATTGTAATGAGCAGAGGTATGCATCTGCCATCCTATAGACTAAATCCACCCCCTGGGAGAGTTTGGTTCACATTCCAAAATGCTTATTCCTTCCAAGTCATATAGTATTTGGCTTGTTTGGCCGCATGGTCAGGGGAGGAAGGACATGGCTGAGTCAAGAGGAAAGATGTGCTAATGAGTCAGCTGAGCAGTTGATAGAGGTGCAGCTGCTGCTACCTACAGCTTCCTGGCTTGTCACTTGTATCTGAAGGATCCTTGGGCAGGCTTTAATCAGTGTCTAGGGCTTTCTAGAACAAGAGTGAATGCTTGGGACTGGATTTGGCTCTGGTTCAGGGAACAGGCTCCTTTGATCAGCAGTAGAAATGAAATAGGGACAGTTTGTGTGGGGAGGAAGTAAGGAGAGGAGAAATCAGCCTTTGGCTCAGGAGGAAGTTTCTGTGGTACAGGGTGCAAATGAGGCTGGGAGCAGATTCCCTGGGAAAAAGGCTGGGGGCTTCTGCCAGCTGGGACTAGCCTTCCACGTTGGAAGAATGGTTGAGCGCAGGGTGGAAGAATGCCGCAGAGATGGATACGTTTCTCATAGCCTGGGGTAGAGTGTCAATGGGACGGTGGTGCTGAATATGCTGAGGCAGAGTTAGCTGTGTTAAATTTGGCTGCATCCCCATGCAGATGTCAAGGGGAATAACTGTAGTGTAGTGAAGACAGTCTTCCTGGGATGAAGATGGGAAAAGAAATCTGCTAATTAAAATTAGTCTTCCTAAAGCAGAGTCATAAAGGAACGGAATGGCCTTGCACTGCAGATCAACCTCTTCATCTGTGCTCAGTCTCTAATGACAGAGCAAGGAACTGTGGAACTGTGCCTGCATTATTTCAGACAGTTGATGGCTGTAGGGGTCTGATATACAGATGACTGGCTGGAAGAAGGAGGAAGGTGTTGGGGGAAGATGATCACAAAGCATACTGCAGCTGGCAGTGTAAACTGCTGAAAGTAGCCTTATAGAAAGTTTATCAATCATAAAATTATTCTGTTCTAAATAGTATGTTTTAGGTGTTTTAGTATGTTTGTTGTTTAAATTATAAGTAGATGGGATTTAATATTTAATAACACATTCCTATATCTAAAAGATCTTGGATAAACTTCCTGGTTTCTTACTCGAACTTTCCCATCACTGCTTTGTATCCATTTTTCTTCCATCTATAGATTTTGGCTTTTGTCCTTAGACTTGTAACAGTTCAGTCCTGCCGAAACTCAGTTCTCTATTCTGCCATACTGACTCCTGCTTTTATTCTAATGGCACTGTCTTCCCCATCTTTCTTAAGCACACCTCTTGAATTTTTCACGACATTCCTGTGTTACGTGAGTTCCCTGTAAGGAGCTATTGCTATCCCTCTTAAATCTAATTTATGCAACAATGTCAGTAAATTGCTTTCAGTTGCTATTGGTTAGATACTTGGTGTAAATAGTGACTTCTACTTACTTCTTACTGTTCTGGTTTTACATTTAATCTTACCTACCTGCTCTATCTTTTCCCAATATACAGTATAAACTTTGTGGATTATCTTGTCACTGTCTTTACAGTGTTTAACAGTGGCTCTGACCATTTTATGGTGTCATTATTTGCTTCTACAGTTTAAATGATGAAATAAAAGTTTCTGAAACCAAAAGATACATCTAGAATGTGGTTGCAACAGTCTGAGGTGTCTGTAAGCTTGACTAACCTGGAGAAATTGCTCCTGTAGGTAAATGTGTTCCTTTGGCAGAAGCAGGTGTTACACTGAATAATTTATTCAGTAAGCAAACTCTCTTGATGGTGCTGAATCTCTGACCCAGTAAAGGTGAATCAAGTTCACTAAGTTTGTTAGTGTTTTAGTGTTTCAAAAGTAATTTGGAATAAAATATTTTTATTTCAAAAGTGGCTGCACTTCGTATGTTTTTATGTGCCTGCAAAAGGTCTCATAGAAATAGCTAATACCTGTTTAATCTGTACCTCTCTCTCCAGGTAATAAAGATGATGAGTTTAGGATGCCTTATCTCAGCCATCAGCAGCTTCCTGCTGGAATTCTTCCCATGGTCCCTGAGGTTGCACAAGCTGTAGGAGCCAATCAAGGACACCACACCAAAGAGTTCAATAGGGCAGCTCCAAATCCTGCCAAGGCTACAGTAACAGCAATGATTGCTAGAGAGCTATTGTATGGTGGTACTTCTCCTACTGCTGAGACCATATTAAAAAATAACAACTCATCAGGCCACGTACCCCATGGACCACTTACTAGGCCCTCTGAGCAGCTGGACTATCTTTCCAATGTTCAAGGAATCCAGGTAAATGCTCGACTCTGCAAGAGTTCTTCCAAGGCCTGTTTTTGTTTTAAAGTTCTAAAGTTTTGTTTTTAAGTGTTCTGCTGTTGCCTTATTTATTCTGAGGCTGTTAAGCTGAAGTTCATCTCACTTCACCTAGGAAACATACTGAAATTTACAGGTTTTAATTAAATATTCAAATATGCTATCTGTACTATATCCTCAGCCTTAATTCAGTGCTATTTGAAGAATGAAATTGAAGGTACCGTTGTCTGAATATTTTCATGATGTAGGGATGTATTGTGAACTCAATCTTGGCTGATCTGAATGCAGTTCTTTGAAAAATCTTTGTTACATTAACATTTGTTGTAAATTGTATATTTGGTGCATAGTCCCTTTAATTAGAATTGCATTTCAATTACTATATTAATACATTAGAAGAGCTCCCTGGACAATAATAGGAAAAATTTTAAATGCAGGTAGCTATCAGAATACAGCTTGCAGCAGCAATCATTTTTATATAGTGCCTTTTATTCAGAAGGCTTACAAAGCTCTCATGATTACTCAAACTATTGCAAGTGAAATCAGGCTTCAAAGTATATTGTTCTACAGGTTAACAGAGAGAACAAGTGTAAATAGGATTTTGGCTTCTTATATGGGCAGAAAATATCGAGCAATTGTGATATATTTTCTGTGTTTCATTAACTGAAAAGAACTAAATTACTTTTTTTTCCTCAGGTTGAATACAAAGACTTTCCAAAAAATAACAAGAATGAGTTTGTATCTCTTATAAACTGTTCCTCTCAGCCACCACTGATCAGCCATGGAATTGGAAAGGATGTAGAATCTTGCCATGATATGGTATGATGAATATTGCTGAAATGTTTTCTTTTTAGATTTCTGTGAGCTAAGGGGTGCAGTTGATAGACAAAGATGTCCTATTACACCTGAATCGCAGTGAATTAAATGCTGTACAATTTTTGACTGTTTCTTGTCTAATATATCACAAGTTGCTGAAATAAATGAGGGATAATACTAGAATCTAATACTGTGTAGCTGTAGACATAATCTTTAAAATGCTTAATATAGACTCACAATTTTGGCCTACACAAAATGCATTACATTTTCTTGCTATTAGTTGCGTGAGCACTTAGTAAAGAGTATATATAAAAATGAGCTTTTAAAATGTAAGAACTTGTCACTGTTTTATTTTTCTTTAATGGAATGGGCTGATATCTCACTAGGAACTGTAATACTCTTGTTCACGTTACCAGACTTGCTGCTGGAACAGAATCCAGAATGAAAGAAATGCAGTTCACCATTAGATAGGAGACACTGTAAATCTGTTAAACTCCCTTTAAAAAGAAGATCTTTTATTAACAGTAGCTGAACTATTTCTTTGTGAAAGAATGAATCTTCTAGACTGTAAACTGTAAGGGACTTTGTCTTCAGGTCAGTCTATAAAATACCTTGCATATTGTTGGCAGTATGTACACAGTCTACTACAATTTGAAAAGTATTTAGTTCTTTTGGTATCCAGTGGTGAGCTATGTAGTAACTGCAAGCTAGTTAAAACAACAGTTTATAATATGTAAATGCACTCATAAAAACTTGATTTTATTAATTTTTATTCTATTTTTTGCTTATTATCAAAATTATATTTTGATAGAGATTTCTTTGATCCAATTTTGTCATTTTATTCTGACATTTTCATACCCATCTCTACATTCTGTTGTAAAGAGCTCCTGTAAGACTAAGCAGACAAGTTAGTGTAATAGGTGAAGGGAAAAGGACTGCTATTTTGCAGGTTAAACACTGCAACTGGGTGAGAATCTTCCTCTGTTCGGATGTTCAGCTTTCGCTCTGCCGTAACTGATCAGGGATATTTTAAAAGGTGAACTGGGAACTGAGCAGAATAAAATTGAAATATCTTTTCGCTTTTCTCAAGGAAATGGCTTACATTAGTATTATTCATGCCATATTGACAAAACACTCTTTTACGGTCACACACGCCCTTTCTATATTTAATTTTCGATTCTTGTGTAATTGGTTTCCTTCTTCCAGAAAGGACTTTTTAATTCCGTTCATTTTAATGTTCTTTACCTAATCTCTCTACAGTTTGAGCCATCACTAATTCAGCGTCTTTTACCATGTTACTAATAGTACCGCAGAGTTAATTTTTCCCCGCTGCTAAAACAAAAGCCATGGGAACCCCCTAGCCACTGCACCATTCTAGAGTTTAATATAACAAGATGAAATTTTACACCATTGCATTTTTTCCCCAGAATTACACATCTAAATAAATATATTGCCAAAATTAGAATGTTTACTCTGTTTCAAGTGAATTTTAGTTCTGCTTTCAATAAATTATACAGATATAAGTTGGATTACTGAATTCTGTCCCTTTTCTTTAGGCTGCATTGAACATTTTAAAGTTGCTGTCTGAGTTGGACCAACAAACCACAGAGATGCCAAGAACAGGAAATGGACCAATGTCTGTGTGAGTGAAAAGCAGTTGATTGTGACACATTGACTTTCCCTTGCATTAATGGAAAGCTGTGACCCTATGATGTGTTAAAAACAAACAAAATGTGAGGGCTTTTCTTTACCAGAAAACTTAAAATACCAAGGGCTGTTATCTTCTTGGGAAGGCCGAGAGGGTAGGTTTTACGATCAAGCTTGTAATTTTCATGTGTCAACTGTAAGTTACTAGGCTCAATGCATGGGCAAGTGGATAAAATGTACTGGCTATGACATACAGCAGTTCTGATTAGCTAATGCCTCTGCTTAAACTAGTTATACGTATTTGTAAATAGTGTCACGTTTTTCAGGGTGCTTGTGTTATAGCTGCACCTTTTTTCGAGAAATCTTCCGTATGTAAATTGTAAACAATGTACAAGTTTTGCAGCTTGCTTTCAGCATAAACATGGAGGTTTGCAAATTATTCCCTTTGACCAGAAAAAAGACTGTTGCATAATAAGTTACTAAAATGGTGAAGCTTGCAAAGTGCTAATTAAAAAAAAAAAGGCAAGTTATATGTAAACAAATTGTAATATGTGCATCAAATCCTGTGTGTCACGTTTAGAAGCTTCTTGTTGGGGTAAATTGTGTTTTATCTTCTCAGTAACAAGTGTTTTCTCATTTGCAGATGTGTGAAACAAGAAATGGAAAGTGACCCTCTTCTCAAACCGGCTAACTCAAACACTTTGGGACAAACACTGGACAGCACTGCCTAAAAAGGCTTTTGACTGGACCCAAACATGAAAGCACCAGAGAAAATCAAATGCTTCCTATTAATGTAACCTAACTGTTTTAGAGTGCTACAGTCTTTACAACCTACTGTAGTGTCTAAATCATAACCGTTGCTTTTTCTTCAAACAGTGATAAATTTTTAGTTTCATTATGTTGTTTTGATTGAAATGACACTATAAATTTTTCATTTAAAAGTTTCTTAATTGTATCTAGAACCATAGCACAGTTTAGAAACTTTGTCTTCTGAGACTGACATGTTATCTGTGAACTAACTTGGGAAGATCATATCCATGTATGTGGTTATTTTGTTTTTACTGAAATAGAAAAGTTTCACTAGAAACAAACTGTGTGCCCACCATTTTAAAAAGTCCAATATTTCCACAAACCTAGCTTACTTCTCCAACGGTTGACCGAATTAAAACACTCTAGGAATTTTAAACTTTGATCATTTTTGGTTAACTTCTAGTTTTCTTGAGCGTGGGTAGGGGAACTTGAATGCAACATGAATTAAAATGATCTCTGATCTATGTTTTAAGGATTGTGTGTATAGCTGGCACACAGCTCACTACATTACAGGATATGATCTCAATGTAGTGCATATAAAACTGCAGATTGATTTTCCTTGAGTGCTTTATACTGTTTAATTACATCTCCATGTAGGGCTGAAAAAAATTACCTATGTTTATATATAAACTGTGTTGCTTTTGATGTTGTGTTATTGCGTGCTGAACTGTGCGCAATAAAGTTTTTTGCATATGGTCCAGGTAAAGCACGATAGCCTTGCAAGTTAAGTACTGCTTCAGTTCATTGTTTACGCTGGAATTTTTTCTCCCCATGGAATGTAAGTAAAACGTAGTGTTTGTCACCAATAAATGGTAATACTAAATTTTTTTGGTTAATTTATTCTTCTGTGCCACTACAGGGACTGCTTTTTTATAGGATTTGAAATGCTTGTGATATAGTACCGGCAGTATTGTAAAGCTATGGAGTAACTGTAATGTGGAGGATGTGACAAACTGGCAAGGTCAAGGAAATTCAAAAGTAATGTGGCTACACTTTATTTATGCCACAGTGTGTTAGTGCTACTGTATTAATGGGAGCTTAAACTAAAGTTAAAATTGTGAAAATAAACCTGGTGCAACAGGTTAGAGCAATTTCAGAGTTTAAATCTCTACTTTTAAGTTTCCTTGTTTGCTTGTAATTTCAGTTTTAACCTTGCCTTGCACTTAATTTTTCTGGGATAGTACTTTAAAAAGGAAACAAAACTGTCTCTCTGGCAACAAAAACTGGCACCATAGACTGACACATGACAGTGTATCATTTGGATGTGAACTACCATAAATGTGTATTTAACTGGTTACCTGTAGCAGCACTTCCTAAACTAATTGCAGTGTGTTCAGTAATTGCCATAGAAAGCAGTTACGGCACATGCTGTGTCTCAAAGCTAAATGTTTTGGCCACTTTATTCACATGAGCAAAAGCAATCCATTGACAATAACCACATACCAAATTTTATTGAATCAAGTTGGTTTTGATCATTATAAGCGCAAAAAAACTTTGTAAAGTTTTGGGTTTTTTTTTGTTTTTTTTTTTTTTTACATTTGTAGAACTACGATACTGTACATTTAAAAATTAAAAGAAACTTGCTAGGCTGAGGTTTTGGATTTTGTATTGCAAATTCTTACAACTTAGAAACTACTTAGCAAACAATTTATACTGGAAAACATATACATTATAGTGGTATAAAGGGTCTCCCTAAGTTTATCTGCTGCAACTTAATAGTTTTCTCTTTGAGTGGGGTGAAAGTTTCTTTTTCTGGTTATTTTGCAGCATTTATTTGCTGATGATGCTATGTTTTTGTATAAACCTTAATTAAGGTAGTTTATCATAGATACCTAATATGTTTTAATACTGTTAAATGCATCCATCGTCTTAGAGGTGCTATCTAAGAGGAGGTTCCTGTGTCAAAGACCTTGGAATCTGAGCCAGATGATGGAAAACTTCAGACCACTACATGGATTCTAGGTGAGCCAAAGTGTGTTCCAAAGGAAAGTGTTTTTCACATAGCGCTACAATCACTTGGCTTTTTACATTGCCTTCTCTATGCTTGATGCAGCAAAGACTGGGAAGAATTGACTATATGTAGTATGTAATCCTGAAGTTTTACATGATGATTTGTTCGGCAGATATTAAAAGAAATTCAAACAAAGGAGTCAGAGGTGAACTGTCTTGCAGACAACACTTGCCTAGTACTCAGAAATGTATGCTTTATACCAGGACTAGCCTGCTAGATTAATGAAGCTATGGCATTGTATCTATGGCATATGTTCGCCCATGTTTGTCATCTTTGTAGAACACTTTAGTTCTTGGATCTTAAAAAACCTTTTTGAGTGCCAGTGAGTGAACTGGCACTTATGAATGTGATTTACAGCATTTATTAGCTTGGACATAATGCCACTCTGCAAGACTTACCTTTCAGCAGTGAGCCTGCTATAAACAAACCACGTGTAAGATTTGTTCCAAAATGACCTTCTTGTGTTCAAATCTTAATTGGTTAGGGTCATTTTCCCACAAGCAGATTTTTGACAAACATTTTTTCTCCCCATTAACTTATTTGACTCTGCTTAAATTAGCACAAACACTTTAAAAAACTAATGCTTTTTTGTACATTTCTCTGAAAGTTTTTGGTAGTATGACACTACCAGTTTCAGTGGCCAAGAATCCTTTGCACAGGAGAACTAGGAGAACTGTAAAGTTTTGCACTTAAAATGTCTTTCAATTCAGTCACAGAGAACTTCTGTTTGAAAGTGAAAAGTTTAAAGGCAAGTAACGAAAACAAAATACTTTGCCCAATCAAGATAATCTTGATTCTTTTCAGATTTTACTACAAGTTATTATTCCAGCCTCTTAAATCATACAGCTACTGTTCTGCAAATGGGGCTGCCTTTAAACCACCGCTTCAAAGTGTGGAGGAGGGACGTTTGATTTTTAAGGGGTTTCCAGTAATGCTTAAGTAACTTGTAACTGAGGGTGATACCTGAGGAGGCAGATCAATGGGTGACAGAAAATGTGATATGGCACAATACACTTGTTACTGAATTCCAGTCCCTGTTAAAAAAGCAGTAATGTGCAAAACCTCTTCTTAACAGGCAACTAACTTTCTTAAATAAGCAAGCAATATTTGGGGCTCAGACAAACTAGGTAAAATTTAAGCAGGCAGTCCACAGAGTGAACAAAGACATGATCAAATATGGTGATTTGTGCTCATTTGGAGCTTTTTTAGTGCCTATCCATTTTACATCAGAAAGCCAATGCAGAGCATAAAAGTTCAGAAGTTGCCAAGAATTTCAGAAACCAGACTTTGAAAATATTTTGTGTTTGTTTTCCAGTAATTTAGCTTGTTAGTAAGATCAGTGGAGACCAGACAGCACAGCTAATATTTTTTCCTTCACCAAAGAAAATGTCCTTTCTTCATGTACTCTTCTACATGCCTAAACTTTGACAGACTTCAGGCATCAGGTGTTTATTTCTGGTAGCAGCAAGAAAGCCCTCATTAGTGCTTTCTAAAAATTCAAAGCTTTAAGACAATATCTAAATTCTAGTTGCTTTCATTTGCACTGCTTTCCTTTGTGCCTTTTCTTACAAGTGTGTAGCTGCATTTATTTGTGGCTTTTGTCAAAAGAATGATATTGTACCATTATTTCTTTGAAGAGATGCAGTCAAACATTTCATGCTGCAGTGCTCTGTGTAAGAACCTGAACAGTGGTTCGGTAGATGTGCTTACAAGACTTAAAGAAAAAGGGGAATAATGGTTAATTGGTCAGAGAATTTCTTTTGAGCAGAGTATTTTATTTACTAGAAAATTCTGACTCCCCAAAGACAGCAATAAGAATCTCATGGCTTTTTATGATCTCCATCCTGAAACTAAGAGTGATGGATCCTGAAGAAGAGGATGACTTGTACAAAATTTAGAATACTGACCTGTAGGATGGCTAAAATGTGCCTACAAAATGAGAAGCAATCTGGACTAATTGTGATACCTGATTGTTCCATGATATTAAAATCCATTCCCATACCTCCAATTGATTTTTGAAATGGAATTTTGTTTTGCAGTCATCCCTAGCTGTAACTACATTGCTATTGCTGAAGCTCTTATGCTGGCTCACCTTCTGTCAAATAGACTTTTATTTTAAGACTAGACAGCTGGTATTTCCTTAGGATTATTCTATCTGAAAGGACTCCGTTGGGAAATCTGTACTCAGCAGGGTGGTTTTTCATGTTCTCAATTCTCTGGCCAAATTTTAGTAACATCAGAGCAAAATGTAGCTATGCTTGGAGTTCAACTGCAATTTTCTCACCATTATGTAAAGCATCAAACCAAAATTCTGTTCTAACCTACTGATCAAAGTTAAAAATAGAACTTTTATTCTGTCCTAATGTTTAAAGACAAATGGTGGAGGTTCCAGAAGTGCCTAGCTCCAGCAAAGGACAGGATGTGTGCATACCACTCCACTAATCTTGTGGAGCAAGATTCACAACTCAAATTGTGAGGCAACTGCTAACATTTCAGTGCTTTTATTTTGAAAGTCTGCAGATAAAAACCTACAGAACAAGTGTGAATCAATGGAATCAGAAGGGCTTCTCATCTTATTCAGATGACTTCTGCATTTAGAGTTAGACGAAGTAGTGCTGTTCCAGAGGTGGTTACCAATCTGAAAATACATAGCTTCATCTCTGTGGCTGTGACATGTTGTATTGCTTCCACTTATTTGCTGATCAGATACATCCACTTACTAATACCCAGGAATCTGTGAGTAAGAACCTGAACATCCCATGGAAGGAGTTCAGGGGGAAAAGGAAATTTAAGTTGTTGAAGCCAATTAAAATGCCTCGATTATCCATTTGATCTCTGAATTGGACCTGAAAAAAGACATACTGATAGTGAATAATACTTATCCAAGAACATACTATATTCTGTAGCAAAACAAATGACTTTGTATATCACTACTAATATCCTAACATAAATTGGTTTTGATCAGCAACAAAAAAATTATAAGCTTTTAAACTACAAGCATTCCCCCCTTCCAATTTCCCAGTATTTTTTGCATCCTGCTAATAGAGAATGTTTTAGATATTCAATGTCCTGTGTTAATGATGCAGAAAATATCCTTCACGGTGTATACTTTCAATACTTTCACTCTACACTAGCATTCTTCCACTATCTTTGCTATTTCCAACCAGAAGATACAGTGTTTTATGTTTAAAAGCTTTTTTTTTTTTTTTTTTTTTTTTTTTGGTAGCAAAAGAAAGATTAGTGTTCCATAAGGAGGTGATCCTACGCCTCCATTAAGGAACAAAACCTCTGATATGTTTTGTGTCAAAGTCTTAATGCAAAAGCCATTTGGGGACAACTGAACATCTGTACAAACACTCATCCCCATTTTCCCCATTTTAACATGGGTGAAATCTCCCAAGCTGTTGTACTTACGATTTTAAAACTGCAGCACAGAACATCGTTGTAGGCATGTGTATTGTGGTCTGACTGCTAAGTATTACCTTCACTGCTACTGTCACACAACAGCTTGATTTTAATGAGGAGAAGCCCGTATTTATTTCTTGCCTAGAAAAAACAATTGGTAAAGGTATCACTGAAAAAAAGCAAACCCATTAGTATTTTGTGGTAAATTGAGATTACATATAACTGAAACTGCCGCTGTATTTGCATAAAAAGTCTGTGAACGTTTCCTTTAAAGCTTGTTAATACATAAGCTCCTGTATATCTATTTAAAATGTTCAGCCACCAAATTATTTAATTACTAAAGTGGATAAAAACTTGAAGAAAATATACTACTTCAAATTCACAAGGGCTAAATGTATTTAAATAATTGGCTCTTCTAACACTAAGCGTTGTGCTTTCTCTTGTGCTACACCAGTTTCAAAGATACTGTTTTCACTGAGTGTTTCAACTTTTTGTACTTCCATGTACTAAAGGGCTGATTTAGAAATCCAATGCTGATTTGTATTTAAGAGAATAAAGGATTATTTAAGAGCTTTTGCTCTCTAAACTCCTCCCCCTTCAACCCCATTATACTGCTCTGTAATAATATGCAGGAAGGGAAGATGTACCTGGGTTCAATTAGTACTTAAACTGGGCCAATACATATTTGTTGTCATTCAGCAATCAGCTGGATATAACTGCATTGATTTTAATGGCCTTTTTGACACAGGCTGTGAATGCTTGAGTTTGGAGACTTTTGCCCCCCCACCCCCCCAGTCCTGCTGTCAGCTGAGCACAGCGAGTGAAGGATGCCATACAGCTGCCCAGGAAGGAGGGAACCAGGTGGCTCACTGAGGGAAATCTCCAAGTTCCTTGTGAATGCTACCTTTACTTCCTTTTTATCCTGGATTTACTTTCTTTTCTTTTCTTTCTTTCTTTCTTTCTTTCCCTTATCTACTTAGGAAGCTTAAAATAAGTGATTTTTGTTGGCACTTTCCATTCAGAAGCTGTTTTAGTTTTTGGGAATGTGATATTACTCATGTCTCTTACTAGTGGTTATCCTTAATAAATATGCTTGCTCTCTTCCCTTCCCCTTCCCTCGAAGAAATTTTACTCCTAGAACAATAAAATTTCTTAAAAGCAGGCAGTTCACCTGAGCTTTGATGGACTGGTTCTTGCATCTATAAGGCATAGAAAATATCTTTTCTGCCTTAGAAATATATGTTACTGAAATGTTTCATGATACATTCTTCCAAACTGGAAACAGAGCTAGAGGTATGCTTGCAGTCAGGGCTGTGTGGGGTCCGATGCTTTTCACTTGACTATCCCAGAGTGCTGCTGTTCTCTGTGCAAAGATGCTGCTGTTGAAAGACCACTCCAGGTACTGCGCTGAAAACAGGCTAGCTTATAAGAGAGAGATTGTTTTCTTCCTGTCCTGACTTTCTCAACACCTCCTGATTCCAAGAAGCTACCAGGAAGCCTTGTGGTACCTTCCCGATTTTAGCTAGTGATATACTGTTTAGCTGTATTGTACTGTTTAAAAATAGTAAAATTGGAGCATAGTTAACTTATTTCAAGTTTGAAATAAACCAGCAATAAACGTTAAAAAAAAAAATGCTGGTTCTCATTGTTCCTTTGTTTCTCGTTCTTCATTTTCTTAGTGATGTCCAACTACAACCTGATGATTTTTCAGACTTTTTTTCAAAATAGTGGTTTTACAGCCTGTCTTACTTTTCTGACTTTGCTTATTTTTAAGAAGTTTTCAACAGGAATGACTTAAAATACTATAACTTAGCAGCACCCTGAAGGAAGCACCTGAGACAAATAAAAGAGTAGTTGTGAGTATGAAGCTGGTGTTAAGTTCAAATATTGGTCTATGCTGATTCTGTTTCTCAACCAGCTCACTGCGTAAGTTTGTCACGTTCCTCCCAGATCAGGGCATTTCTTCAAGGTGAAGCAACAAGGATGACTGGTTGTATCTGTGTAAGTGGATTAAATTTTTTTTTTTTTAACTGATTCTCTATCCTGCTAACACACAGGATTCAGTAAGAGAAGGCAACACCAGGGTTGTCCTCACACTGTTGATACATTTGGCGTTCAGCTCATGGCTAGGAGCTTCATGAAATCCAACAGCAGCAAATTTACTTGCACAGTAATCCTGCTGGAGGAATCAGGCATTATCTTGTAATAAATAGACTAATGCCTATTCCAAATTCCCAAGGGGAGAATGGCGATTGTTGACTCAGCTAAGTCAATTGAAGACTGTAGATCTATCTGTTGAACTGAAGTACTTCCTGGTGTGTACATTGAAAAGGAAGCCTTGTAATGTGTTTGAGTTCCTGCACAGTCTCTTTAAACACTGAGGTTGAAAAAAATGTCCCATGTGAGTGGACTGACAGCAGTCGGTTATTTTTGCAAGATAAAAATACTTAGACCTTACCTAAAGTTCTTTTTAAGTTACCACCATATTAGTCCATAATCTCCTTTGTCTTTTTTGCTTTACCTCTTCCTGATTAAGCAGTATCTTTCATCACCAATGCCTATGTAAATTCATTTGCCAATAATCTAAGGGAGTAACCTGTCAAATGTTCGTTAGATTCAAATGTTGCCTTCTTTCTTCACATATGTTTTTTGTAGAATTTTGTCAATTTTCCAAAATTTTCTCTGGTGTCAGGCAGCATTAGAAATTGCTGTGTTCTATGTGCAAAGCTGTAAAAAGGCAGTTGTTAGTCTAACAGGCATTTTCTGTGTCTGCTTTTAAAAATGGTTTCTCTGAACTTGAGAAAAACTTGCTTTGATCCATTTTAAGGCTAACCCTGAAGAGATGCATTAAATCACTGAAGGACCCAGTTCCACAAGGTGGAGCATTCTGACTCATGATGAGACTCCCTGCAATGGTCATACCCTGAAATACTGTGACATCCAAGATCTGTGGTTATATAAAAAAAGAATGCTTAGATTTCTGAGTGCTCTGACTGTGGTGCTGCTTAGCTACTGACCTCTAAATGTGGTGCTGCCTGAACTTCCTGTTACAGTTGCAATGTAGCCATGATCCATTTCTGTCATTTTTTTGGAAGAAAAGCCTTAGTAGCTTGTAGAAACACGAGAGATCTTCATTTACATGCAATTAAGCCTATTATATTGGTAAATGTGAATAAGGTCTGCTTTGCTGAAGCTCAGCTGGTTTGCTGTCTTCATTTATTTCCAGTCATAGCTGCAGCCTAAATTATACCAATGGTATTTCCTTTTTGTTGCCCTTTAATCCATTCTGTGGAATTTGTGTTTAAAATTTTCTTGTTCCGGAAGATCGATGTGTATGATTTGGCAGATGCTTATAAATGTGTTTTTTAACACAGTCAGTGTGCCAATTGGTGTATTTTGATTACCATTGCATTCTACAGTAAAACTGCTGACCTGACAGTTCAGAGGAGAGATCTTTTCAGTTTCTTCATGTGTTTTTTTTTTTCTTTTCAAGTCTATTAGAAGTGTGTTTTATGTTAGAAAATTATAGTCTATACCAGAAATGTCCTAAATATCAGTGTGTTTGGTGCTGGGGTTTTAGTTTTAATCATCATATTGGGAAGTCAGAGGTCTCATCTCAGTAAAAGTTTGAATTTGTTTTTATCTATTTTTTTTAATAGCCATTGGAGACTGGCATGTGAAACATTTAATGATCTCACAGAGATTAACAAGGTCTTTTTTTTTGGCAATTCAGAAGCATTTCTTCTTTCATCATGTTTCCCCTTCCTTGGGCACTTGAGAAAAAGTATGATTGTATGCTAGTACTCAATGTTGGCATTTAGAAGAAGCTGGAAACATGTCTATGTGAAGGTTTGTGTATAATATAAAAGCATTCTCCAGCTGCTGTGGTACTGTGATAATAATACATGTTACTAATTGCCTTTTAACCATAACATTAGCTTTGGCCACTCTTAGCAAGGTTAGACAGCGTAACTGGTCCTGCACAGCTCTTCTAGGTGGAGTTGGAATGACATGAGTGCAAACACTTGGATATGAGACCAGAGAGGCTCAGTGCACTGCTGCCATGGTGAGTAACACCCAGTGCACAAATTCTGAAAACAGTGCCTAATTGTCCTTTCCAAGATATGTTGGCCAATATCCTGCTAACTGGCTGTGAAGGAAAACCTCCAGACTGGCTGCTTTGGCCAGCAGTGCACCATGGAGGTGTTCCCTCAGTATCTGCTGGTGAAAAGCAAAGAGATATGAGGCCTGAGTATGTTCTGACCTTTTGCCATGTGCCGAGAAGCACTCCTGTGTTGAAAGAGTCTTGCTGCAGTAAGCCCCAGACTGAGTTAAGGAGTTCATCTAGCCAGCGATTTTCAGTGTGGTTCTGCCAAAAGAAAAGTCAGGGAAATCAACTAAACTCAATACTAAGCTCTGTTGCAGCTATTTAACATCTGAGCCCTTCCCATTTCTCATTTTCTGCCAAGCTAGGGAACACAGATCACATTTATGGTTCCTTTAGAGTTGTGCATGTGACATGGGTTTGCAGTGTAACAAGATTAGTTTTCCTGGTAATCTTCTTAAAATGTCCTTCCTTTGATTGTCATTTCATCATTTGATGTTCTGGAACTTGGATTAATGGGATTGAGATTTACTGCACAAGTCCTGTTCAACAAGCTGCTTTCAAGAATTAGTAGCCTACAAACATATTTCATTTGGAAAATGCATTTTAATGGTAGCTGACTTATACAATGGTATGCCAAACGTAGTATAATGTCTGTGTATGTACATGCACAGTACTATGTATGTGTTTATTCACTGATCTTGTAAGATCTAAAACAAGATAGGTTTATTTCAGTCTCTCATGTAGCTTCTCTATACAGATTTGCAGAGGGACTTGGGTTATATGATTGCAAACTAGTTTACAAATTTGCCATGTCTTCTCTTGTTTTCATCATATTTCAAGCACCACCAACTACCCCTGTCACTGATAATATAGAGCATATTTACCTTGTGATCAGTTTGGTCCATTTTGCTTTTCACTGAATCCATTTTTAGTCAGTAGAAGTTTGATCCCAAAGTAACTGCTGGTTTGCTTTGGCTGTGATGTGGCAAGCTATACAATGCAAACTCTTCATGACTCAACTGAGCGCGTCAAGAAGCTTTGCCTGGTGGCTCAACCAACTAATGCATTTCATGAACAGTGATACTGAGGTACAGGGAAACTGTATGATTTTGACCTACAGAGTCTAGTACAGAATTGGCTGTTGCAGAGCTTAGATTGTTCAATTATTGTGGTTAGTCTGAAAGACCACCCTGCAGATGTAAAACTAACAAATGACCTTCTCTACCTTTTCCTGCCTGTTAAACTGACTCCATTTCAATTCCACAAGAGATCCCACCTTCCTTGGGGAGGGCTGAGGATGACTGATGGCTGCAGAACAGCTCTGAATCGCACAGTGGCACCTCCAGCTGAGCAGCCATCGGTGAGAGGGAAAACGCTCTGCTTGGCCAAGTTTTCCGAACAGGAATAGCTGCTGTGCACATGTAGTGAGGATGCTCAGAAACACCTTCAGCGTGTTTCCAAGACTGTCATGGGGCAATCTCAAAGTGTCTCTGCTAGGTAGGGATGGCTATTCACACCCCCTTTTGAGGGTGAGTTTATAGCTATTAGATCACCCCTCACTGCAGTTTTGGGTATTCCGTTTACAGGCAGCTGCTCTCGGTCAGCGTGCACACTTTGCTCTCCAGTCTTTTCCTGAAAGTTACTCTGTGGCAAAATATTCCTGTTGCAATTTGCCTGGGAAGATTTAAATTCAATTCGTATCATACAAGTTTGTGTGCTACCATTTAAAGTAAATTTGCTGAGAGTTAGGTGATGTTTTCAAGTTTTAGGTTGCCAGGATAAGTAGCCGCTGCTTTTCATTTGAGTTGGTGATTAAGCTGCTGCAGATACTATTTCTGTGTATTTTCAGCGTGACCTGGTGACATGGTAAATACATCGGATAACAAACCTGAGCCAAACTGAGATCACGTCATAGGCCTGATTTTGCCACTGTGCTTGCACATGCCTTTGGACAAATCACTAAACACCTCTGAACTTTATATTTTCCTTCTAAGAAAAAATAAACCAGAAAACTAAGTAAGAAATCATGCTTGTCCATCCTGGTGAAGTGTTTTAACACGTGTCAAGGCTACAAGCCCAAGGTGCATACTGCGCTGCTCTGATTTAAATCTCTGCAAGTTTCCTGCATTGTGGAATATTTAATTGTGTTGACTCTTGGTTATTGCAGAGAGAGTCGGTGCCCCCCAAACCAGGAGGAAACGCTGCGGCCAAACTCTGAGCAAAGCACGGCCCACTGCCAGACCAGCCCGAGGCCGGCGAGGTGAGTGAACTGAGAAGCATCTCCTCCTCTTGCTTGAATTTACTTTCTGGAAATGTATTTTCTTGAAATGCGGCCCGAACAGTTGTTCTGAGGGACGTGCTGCGAACAGGCGCCGCTGGGGAGCGCTGACAGGCGAACGCCAGCAGCGCCGCCGGCTCGGAGCCAACATGGCGCCGGCTCCCGCCTCCGCGCGGCTCGGGGCGGGACCGGCTCGGGGCGGTTCGGGGCGGATCGGGGCGGGCCGCGGGTCCCCATAAAGCGCGCGGCGCGAGCGCGGCGCGGCCTCTTGCTCCGGCGCCGCTGAGGTGAGTGGACGTGGGGAAGGGGCTCGGTGAGGGGTTTTACCGCCCTGCGCCGGGCGGCGCTTCCCGCTGCCGCTTCCCCCGCCTGCCGAGGGCAGCGAGCGGCCCCGCCGCAGCGCCCGGCCGGCGGCTGCCGCCCCGCCTCGTGTCAAAAAACCCACTCAAGTTTTTTTCTTTTTTTTCCTTTTTTTTTTTTTCTTTCATGAGTGTTTTGCCCCATGCGGCGGCTCTTCGGCCGCGCAGCTCCTCGCGGGGGAGCGTTTGCGGGAGCTCGCTCGGGCCGCGGGGCTGCCCCGCGGCGTGGGGGGCGGGCGGCCGCCCCGGTGCGGCCTTCCCCGGGGGTGACTCGCTGGTGTTCGTGATGACCGAACTTTTTTCCCCATCAGAGCGACAGTGTTGATTTCTCACCACTCTAGCCAGATCTTGTCTGATGCACCAGTTGGGAAGTGCCGACGTGTCCGGTGCCCTCCCGGGACTTGGGCTCTGACTGTTCGCTTTGTGTTTAATCCTAGGCTTCTGCGGAGGGAGACAAGGCCTCGGGCCTGCTGGGGAACTGGTGGGAAGACTGTGGCAGACTGGAATTGGTCGTAGCGGCTCCACCATGCCTGAGCCACTGGCAGGGCGGATCGGTAAGTCTTCAAGCTGTGTTAAACACTAGTGAAACAAGTATCTTTACAAGGGAGTTACTTCTAAAACTCTTTGTCAAGGTAATCACACTGGAGACTTGACTGATGCATAGATCTAAGCATTAGTCTAAATATCGGAGCTCCTGTGTGGAGGCTTCCTAAAGGAGAAGTGTTGCTTCATGGCACTTTGTGCGTGTGTTCCTCCCGTTCCATGGTGTCCGAGGGGCAGGCAAGGCCAGTGAACGGGGACAATCATGGCCGGGAATGGGCACCTGCACAGGGGGAAGGATGGCAGGGTTACAGCTCTCTGTCCCGGGCAGGTGCCACGTGTCCGGAGGGCTCAGGAGAAGGCTATGCAGCATGGAGGCAAGTAGACAGTCTGCTGTTTAGGGCAGCTGCCCCAACATGGGACGGGAGCCAGCCTGGCTGATGCAGATCCATTTGGAAGAGGCACTGGTGAGTTACGGAGTTTATGTGCTCTGCCCCTTGCTGGTAGATATCAGGTAGTGTTCACAGGGGAAGCCATGCGTGGCTTAGCACGTGTGTGTAGCCTAGCAATTTCCTCTGCATGGAGTCTGGCTGTATGGAATTTACTGCAGCATATGGTACTTCCTTTACACAATGAAGATGCACACTCACATAGTTGTAAAAGCTGTACCTACAAAAGCATGTAAGTCGTATGTGGATGCTGCTTTTCTTTGTCGTCTCAGTAGTCTCTTGCTCTGCCCCATGTGGCTGATGTTTAAGCGCTTCCTTCTCTAGCATTTTGTAAAGTGTTGCCCTGTCCTGCTTGCCTGTTTAGCCAGCCAGCTCTTTTGGAGGAAGGATTTGCATGAGTTCACTCAGTCCACATATGCTGCATGGAGAGCGAGCATGTGTCATGGCTACCACACGTGTAATTTATGCAGCCGTGTAAATTAGGAGTGACTTGCTGGTGTACGTGATGACGAAACTTTTTTCCCCATCAGAGCGACAGTGTTGATTTCTCACCACTCTAGCCAGATCTTGTCTGATGCACCAGTTGGGAAGTGCTGCTGTGTCCAGTACCCTCCCGGAGCTTGGGTGCTGATTGTTCGCTTTGTGTTTAATCCTAGGCTTCTGCAGAGGGAGACAAGGCCTCAGGCCTGCTCGGGAGCTGATGGGAAGGCTGTAACAGACTGGAATTGGTCGTAGCGGCTCCACCATGCCTGAACTGCTGGCAGGGTGGATTGGTAAGTTTTTAAGCTAAATGTTGTTTACTAGTTTTGCAAAAAGCTTTTTTTGTTTGTTTTGTTTGTTTTTAAGGGGGGTACTTCTGAAAACGCTCCGTCAGATTTTTCTCACTGGAGGCTTGGCTGTGATGTGTAGATTTGAGCATTAGCCTCAATTTTATACAAAAGTATTGCAGCGATGTTGTTCCTGTTCCTGTGGTGTCTTAAGATGATAGGAGAAGCTAGTGAGCAGGGACCAGCACTGCAAGCAAATAGCATCCTGGAGCCAGTGGTGATCTCTTGAAGAGATTTGCCTAGGTACATAAAAAATAATTTTTGCGTGTTAGCATCCACCAACACTTTCCTTTTATCATCTTCCCTGCAGGGAGTAATACCTTATGAGTAGTTATGGCCATGAAAATTTTCAAAAGTAGTTGACTGTCTTTAAACTGAAGAGCATTTGTTACTCTGTGGTATATGATGACTTCATACTTTTTTCCCCATCATATCGACAGTGCTGATGGAAACTTGTGTTTAGCCCGATTGTCTGATTCCACAGATGCAAGATGCTTCTTCTCAGTTTATCTGGTTGTGTATTAAGACTACATGCCTGTGCACCTGTATGTTAGGGAAATTATACATATCCTGCCTGCTTTGAAGAGGAGCTGCACTGGAGGGTGCTCTTTGCACATATCCAAGTAATACTGATTGTGTAACACTGACATGCATAAAAGATTTGTGGATCAGAACTGAAAGAATTCTTACTTTCAGGAAATCTCAAGTAACAGAAAATGACTGAGAGCTCGGGCACACTTCAGTTAACTGTAACTTAAATGGCATAAGCATAGTTTGTTTTTTCCTCACCACCCCACTTCAGCAGCGTTAAAATGTGGTCCTGTTACAGAGTCAAGAAGCTTTCATTCTCTCCCCCCCTCCCCCTTCTTTTTTCCCCCATAGTGAGTGAGCCTTTTGAGTTTCTCTGCCTGGGAGAAGTGTAGAAGTCAAGTTTCAAAAGATGCTCTTTATATTTGGGAGGTGTGGAGAGTGTGTGTGTTTTTTTTTAAAAAAAAGTGTCAGCTTTAGTCTCTTCTAAAAGGTAGGCTGTTTAATTAAGACTGATATTGCAAATGCTCTAGAAAATGTGGTTCATAGCACTTGGCTTCATTAGATGACCAATTACTGTTACTGGCTTCCTTCAGTTGGAGCCTGGTTTTGCTGTTCAGGTATCTGGTGTGCGGCTATTAAGTATGTTCTCTTTGGAATCTGTGTTAGTGCAGGAGTTTTTGGGGTGTCTGCAGAACAGCTCTAAGCATTTATCAGTTTGGGGGGTTTTGGAAGCTTTATAGCTGTGCTACTTGAGGCAATGAACTGACAAAATACTTTTTTCTTGACAGGTTGGAATTTGTCAGAAGTTGTCCGAGGATCTGCTGTGGTAGCAGTGTACTAGTGAGAAGCTGTCTCCTGCTAATGATGCCCCTGTCTGTTACTGCTGTCTGTGATCCCTTGTCTGATCTCTTTGGTCTTTTCTCAGAGTTAGCAGGGAGTGATAAATTGGTGTTCTGCCAACTCACAGATGAAGGGTGGTGATTTATTTTTCTTTTCCTTCCTCAGTTTCAGGCATTTAATTATAATGGATTCTGGAACTTGCTATAAGTTTAATATAATCTCATACTTTTGCCTGCAAGGGCTGCATTCACCACCTGATAATGTTACCTTGCTGCTATCATTGAAAGTACGGTAGTATCACCTTAAAAAGGAGTTTTTATGTATGGCCTTGTGGTTAAGGCTAGTCCTTTTCCAAGAGTGAGGGTTCAGATCTTGGCTATACCCTGTTACTCAGTAAGCTTCAGCTTGTCACTATCTTCCTATAGTATGGGCAAGGGACCTCATGGATGCTGCAGTGCAGTCTGGGTTTCTGTATTGCTTAGAGCTTACTATTTAATAAAATCTGAGTATTGTGTGAACGTGGCTTGTATGTGCAATTCTCTTTCCACACTTCAAACAGCCAGTTTCTAGATGTCCTAAACTTTATTTCTGGAGTCTGATGGCAGCAATACTTCTAATGTAGTGACCACTCACATGGAGTCTGCTGCACCAAGCTTAAGAAAAGGGAAGAGTCTTATGGCACAAAGTCTCGACTTGGTCTGGACTTTGGCTTTGTTGTCATGGCAAGGGCTGTCCCTTAGTTTTTCTCTTAAATACTGGATAGGGAGCAGCTGGTGTGGTGCATAAAATTGAGGATTTTTACTGACCTACTAAAGAGATGTGGATTGGCATGCTCCCAGGTAAGTCACTGTGGCTCTGCAAATTCTTCATGCAGGAGCCCTAGAGAAAGCTGGCAGTGATCTAGGAAAAGAAGCTGATGTCAAGGCTGCTGTTGAGGATTAGGGCATTTTCATCACGTGTGCAATTAGGTCAGCTATCAGGAATGACTGCTTCTGGCTAGAAGGACTGTTCTAGTGACAGATGTTCATGCAGACAGCTTTCCTTTGAATGCTGTTTCACTGTCTCTAGCAGTTCTCCACAATATACACATCTGGTCTCAGTGGGAACAGCGAATCTACCTGTACTGTGTGACGTCTGCATTATCAGAGGGACTGAGCAGTGATGAGTCTGTTTTGCAAAGAGGGAGAAGGCATTTTCCATCTGTGCCTGTTAGCCTGGCAGTCAGGAGTGGAGTCTGCATGGTGCACAGTTAAAAAGGCCTTGACAGATGTCTCGTGCAGGTCCTAGTTCAGTAAGATTTGTACACCCCGCTAGCAATGCAAATGAAGTAAATATCCCCTTCAGTTCATGCTGACATGAAGAATTTGGATATATGTTAAGCTGCAGTGTCTAAAACAGCAGGTTCAGATTTAAACCCCAGGCCTAATGATGAAAGTAGTTGTTCCTCATGTACTGCTGTTGGGAAGTCACACAGCAGGTATGTCCATTAGGAATGGGGTTTAAAACCAGTTCTCCTGCAGCCTCATTAGGTTCCTGAGGAGCAGGGCCACCTGGCAGCTGTTGAAAGTTAATGTGTTGCTACTTCTGGGCCTATGGAAGCCTGGTTGTACATGTTAAACACTGAGTGAGCGGCTGTTGCCTGAAAGCCACTGGGTACACATGATGTAGGGCTATTGAGAGCTAGATAGCCCAGTGGCCGCGATCACTCTTGCCTAAGTAATTGGGCAAATGCAAGGAGCAGGTAATGGGCTGAGGAAATATTTAAGGAATAATTTCCCGCAGCATTTAAAATAGAGCTGTTGTTTTTAGTGCCTGGTAGCAACAACCTAATTAATACTCTAATGGATTGGAAATTATTTATGGTAAGTACAAGTTTGTAGGGCGTTTCTTCTATTTAAAAGCATAAACAGCAATTTCTGTGGTTATTGGAGGGAATTCGGTAGCTGAACTGATGGTAGCTTTGGCAAGTATGTTTAGCAGTGGTGGAAAATAAGCTATTAATCAGCGTTTAAAGCAGTCCTGCATTAAATTTGTAGAGATTTTTCTTTTTAAGTAATACAAGCAGCATAATCTGTTGAAATAGGATGGATGAGGGATCAGAACTGGTGCTAATACTTCTTTGATAATATATCTGACAAAGCATCCTTTGGATTTGGAATTGAAGGCTGTCAGGTGCCCAGTGGGAGATGTGAGGACAGATCTCTTACAGCAACTTAAGTATAGCTTGATCATTCCTATGTTTCAATGATACTTTTTCTGGAACTAGCTTGGATGTAGATGGCCTACCCGCCACTCCTTGTAAACCTCTCAACTCTCATGCACCCTAGCAAGGCTGCTCAAAAGTGTGAGAATGGATATGTTTACCAAAAATCTGTCTGGACAGAGCTTCAGGAAGATGAGGATTTTGTAGGCCCGTCGGGTAAACTGTCCAGGGATCACATTCTCTGGTACCACTGTATCATCTTTATTGTTATACAGGATATCCTACCTTCCCTTGCTGCTTCTCCCTCCTTCCAGCACCCTTAATAATGAAGAGCTGGGTGAGTGTGGTGTTGACCAGATAATTTCAGTCCTGTATCCATAAGCTAGTCAAGATTTGCGCTGCTGTGGACCTCGCTGTATTGTGGCCAAGTAATGAACTAGGCCTCCCAGGCAATAAGGGAACTGTAAAATGGACTTTATACTGATCATGGATGTACAATCACCCCCCATTTTAAAATCTCTCAGTACAGCCCTTTGATAAAAGTTGGGGAAGGATTAACACTGAATCTAAAGCAAACTCTCTCTGAATTCCTTTCCTTAGAGCTGTCATTAATATTTCCTACTCCAGTGCTTGCCTGACTTGCCAGGCACTGGTCAGCACCTGAGTGTGGCTGCTGGGTGTTCTGAATGAAAAGATGAAGGCAAGTATGTTTTGGACAAAAGTTGATTTACAGCTTGTTCAGATTGTGTGTCTACCCAGAGAGCTCTGTATTAGCTCTCAGAAGCAGATAAAAATCCCAGCGAGTCCAGAGCTCTTACGCTGCTGCTTTGAAGTACTTGAACAGGACGCAGGGGACAAAGATGAAGTTGTCAGTCTAATCAATTATAGCAGAAACAGACAATACTGTATATGCTTGTTTAACTTTGTAAACTGAAAAGTTGGAATCAGTCACTAGACTGATAAGTTTAAGCAAATGTTTACTTTTCTCAAACAGCGCTTTTTTTTTCCCCCTTTGGTGCCATGAGGGGTTGAGAGAAAATAGCACAGATTATTTTGCTGGCTGATGCTGCTTTTAATAGATATGTATTTCCATATGCAGTGAAGATCTAACATTCATATTCTCAAACACCCTGTCATCTTTTTGACCATGTGTTGATTATATTATATTCTTTTTATACTCACCTGTTAAGCAGGTGCCTTAGCTTAAGGGATAACAGTCAATTTACTCATTGTTACTAGTACTCTTCACAGCATTATTTCCTCTGCCTCCATTTTGGCTTGGTGATATATTAAATTACCTGATACATCAGCTGTATTGACTGGTTATATGCTATCATAGCAATGAAACAAAACTTGGTTTCGTGATTGCTGTAAGAGATTTTTGCATCCTTTACATATTATTTATTTTCAGAAGCAGAGGGCTTTTTCCTCCTAAAACACCTTGCTAAGCCAATGATTTTAAGCAGATGTCCTACAGCTGTAGACTCTTAACATGTTCATTCTGCCTCTCTTGCCTGTTCACCAGCAGTGGTGGGGTCAAGTGAAGTCTCTTGGTTCAACCTGGGTCTGTGGTTTGGCACTGTGGGAACCACTAGTGTATGTTACAAAAACTGGGGTTCCCTGGCAGTTTCTCATCTAGATGTTAGGCACAGATAAGGCCGTGAGCATCCCTCCTGATATTGCTGAGGCAGTAATGGTTTAAAACTCCTAATCAAGAGTGAAGAATGTTAGTTCTGTATAAAACACTTTTGCCTTGCCCTCCCATTTTTGGGCCCATGCCAGTTTCTGAGGCCTCTACATATGGGGCAGATTTTTCCACTTTAATTTTTTCCAGTAAATTTAACTCTGGAGAAAAGTCCCAGAGTGCTGGAGATGGTTGTCTTCTCCATGTTTACAGAAATAGATGACTCTGGGGTTTGAAAGAATTCTCTTCCCTAGTGACTCTGCTTGGTGCTGACATGAAGCTAGCAAGGGCTGGATATAGCCCCTGTTGCTCAGGGGCTTGAAGAGCCTGTTATGATGTGGGTGGAGACCACCCAGCAACTTCCAGCTGGTGACAAAGGGAGCTGACTTGGGAGGTGATGGGAAAAAAAAATACTCTCTGTGCCAGACTGTATTCATGGTGTGTATTTGGAGTAACTCCTTTAAATTCCCTGAGATTGTTTGGGGTTCATGGATGCAAGTTCAAGACAGGTTCTATCTGTTACTTGAGATTTCTGTTATGTTTAGAAAATATACTAGACAGACACTGAGAAGTCTCGATTTCACTTGTGTCTGTTGCATGCTCTGTTCTGCACAGTTTTCAGTGCTGTACCTGAGTTACCTTGAAGTCTTCCCTCCAGTGCTGAGAATAAGTTCAACTTCTTCTGCCTTTTCTCAAAGCTAATATTAAAGTCAGGAGTTGCCGTCATTTCTCTACTTTGCACAGATTCCCTTGGATTTTTGTAACCTTCCTCAGCAAGGATGTCCAGAACCAGAGATATTTTTTTGTTGGGTGTAGGTTCAGCACAGACTGCATAAGGAAATATGGCACTTTTTTATTTCAGGCAGGGTGAGAAATGTCCGTACAGTGGGCTGAGAAGGCTCATTAGCGCGAGTGCTACGTAGGCAGATGCAGCCCCACGTAGTGCTGTTTGCCCAGATGGATTCTCTGAAAGCTCTGCTCACGAGAACTGCTCTCTGGAGGTGGGGTGGCATGTTGGCCCCCAGGGGCTGGCCCAGAGTAGCACCAACTTTCCACCTCACGCACACTTGTGTTTCCCGCTGTGGGTGGTCACAATGTCTTCAACAGCCTACTGCTTCTTGTTCAGAGCTGCTGTTTAATTGAAAGGGTGAGGCTCATGCTTTTCATCCACCCACAGATACTGGAATGCTTACACATTGGTCCAGGATAGAGCCTGGCCTTTAGGCAGCAGCTAATCTACTGGATACCACTTCTCAGTGAGAGAAGCAGTGCTAAGCCCTACCTCTGCCCTTGTTTAGCAGCTGTGGGTGTATGCACTTACTTCATGCTGCACAACTGCAGCAAATGCAGGCATTGCCTTAGCCCACCCATTTTCCTAAATCTAGCTGGGGAATTTAATGGCCTGCTAAAGAAGAAAGACAACTGCTATCTCTTGCAAATGGTTGCAAGCCATGTGCAGGCTCATGAGATTGTTGCTGCAACCGTTGTGCTGGCTTAGACTCCATTCATTTTTGGAAGGATTTTGTCTTATCTAAAAGAAATATTTTTTTTCCTGAAAAAAAGCACTCACAGAGGAAGACCTCTCTTAGTAGTGAATCCTTTTTCCAAGCAGTGTGGATCAGGCCCTTAACATCAACAGTTCAGAGCAGACTTTTCCTCTGAGTATTCACTGTCACTTTTTTACAGCAGGGTATTTATAGGCGCAATATTCTTGGAAATTTCCAGAGGAGGAATGTGAGTGTCTGGGAAGTTTTGTTAGTCAACAATTTACATTGCTGTGGAAACACTTTGGTAGGGCTTGGGAAAATTGCCTAGAGAAAAAAATAGTTGCTATAGGTACTAAGAGCCTTTTGCTTTTCTTACTGCTTCCTAGGTCACCTGAACTTATACACTGGGCACATACTGCACAACCACTGCTGTTGTATCACGAGAATGACACATCTTATGCTGCTGATGATGATTTTGCTCTGTAAACTCTCTCTGTCTCTCCTCTGAACTGTGGGATGTACTCCCTGCCATCCTGGGTAGCCTGCTGGGTACCGAAGTGGTGTTGAAGCGCCCACGCGTGAGACTGCTGACTATCAAGGCAAGTAGCAGCATCACTGGGGATAGGAGGGAGCTGATGAGGTCTCATGTCTCAGAATGAGTTACAACAAGTTTGTGAATGTGTTTGCACACGAACACAAACTTTTTTCTTTTTTTTTTTCCCTCCTAGCAGACTTGTCCCAGGTAGATCTGTTACATGGCCCTTTGGCCAGTGAGAGGCTTGCTGAGGAGGAATCAAGTTCTAGGTCATCTTCTTAGTTTATGTAGCAGATACAAATCTGCCCCTTGCTATTCTTTCCCTTACTCATTTTTTTTCCTCCTGTAGTTAAAACTGCTTGCGAGAGCAGAGCAGGAAGAGACGTACTGAAGGATTTCCTCTGTGAGAGAAAGCAGACAGAGTCAGGGCTGTGAGTGCCAGGCTTACAGCACAAATGCTTGATGCAGTGTTCACCGTGCTGCAATGACTGGATATGACTGGTGCAGAGCATGTCCCAGCCTGGTGCCTGGGAGGAATGATGTGGCGTTTTCCTCCCAGGTGTGCATCTCTTGTTTTGCAGGTTGCTAGAAGTTACACCAGTGATCTTTCTTCCTTTCTCCCTACCTCTCTTTCCTTTCCATTCTTTTTTTTTTTTTTTTAAACAGAAAGGTAGTGGTCTGCCCTGAGCTGCTGTCTCCCTGTCTGAATTGTGATAGGGAGTCTGACAAAGAAAACTACCATCCAGGGAGGAGCCTATGATGATTTTCCCTCACACTGAGAAGGGAGAAATCTCATCCATTATGCCCAAATAGCTGGGTGTTGAAGGTTATCGCTGCTTTCTGGAGAAGGGAGTCTGTCCATCACAGCATTGCAGTTCTCCCAACTGTAGCTAAGGAGCTGTGAGGAGGGAGATATACCTTGCACAGGGGATCTACAAGCCTAACAGAAGACAGGAATTCTCCAGGGACTTTGGAAATGCATCAGTGTGTTCATCTATGGTGACAGGTCTGTCAGTGAGTTGTAGTTTCGTAGAGGTTTGCCTGATTATTAAGCCTATGGAGGGTCCCTGAAAGATGGTGGACATTTGGGATGGTGGCCAACCCTGTAGAGAGAATCCTAGCGATGAAAGTGTTGGAATCTCATAGAATTTCTTCATCTTTAGTTCCCTTGTGCTGAAAGCAAAGAGCTCAGGAATTAGAAGAGCATAAATAGTTCCAGCACTCTGTGAGGTCTGTTTGTGTGTGCTTGGTGCTATGGCTTTCAGCTCGTGCGGCTATAACATGCCCCTCATTGCTCTCAAAGTCTGTTTTGACTGGGGCTGTTGTCTACAGCAGATCAGTTTGCAATGCACCTTTTGCTGTGGAAGCAAAAATTGGTTTGGGACCCTTAATACAATTTTTGAAAAAGATTGTGTGCAGTGGTGTAGTCCTGGTAATAAATGTCACTTGAGTCAGCTCCTGTGTTCTTATGCTAATGTCAGTCTAGCAAGATCCAGATTTAGGCTAGTATAATGGAGAGCAAGACCTTAAATGTGTAAGAGGTGATCTATCCAGGAAGCTCAGCAGCTATGTAAATCTCCAAATTAGAGGAGAACTGAGGAAAATTTTCCACGTTACAATTAGTGAATCTGGCCCCTTAGCAACAGCCTTATAATCTTCATCATCTTACTCAGAGACCTGTTATTATCAGTGCACTGAGCATGTGGAGGTGGAAAGATCCTATGTGGTGAACTGAACTTGTTTTGTTTTGTTTTTGCCTTGAAGTTGCTGATTAAGTAAACAGCAGCTACACAATTTCCCCATAGTTGAGCTTTTTGTACGTAAGTCAAGACAATGGTTGTAGGGAGGAACCTGGTCTCATGCTGCATGATGGTAACATGTTGTGCTGTGTAAATGTAACCCCTAGGTGCGTTACTCTGGTGGGCTCTCCTGTGCCTACTTCACTGAGAGTATAAATAAGTTACAGCTTTTAGTCTGAACTATAACAGCGCATGCTTTCAGTTCATTTCAATACATGGTGTTCAAGATGGTAAGTGCTTTGGAACAGGGAATAGTTAGTCATAATATGAGTCATGAAACTGATATACAAGGCAAGAGGAAAGACTGAGTTTCAGACAACTCCGGTCTAACAGACTGACCACATAGGTCAAATATTCCCTACTAAAAAATGTCATTTATTGTACATCTAACATGGATCATCAGTCAAATCACTGCTGCATTGACAAAGAGGTTACTCAATGTACAAATATGCACATGGAAACTGGTAATTGCTCAACCGAATTAGGTATCTGATTGTTCATTATTTTTGCATGAAAAATAAGTTATGGATGACATAGCACATATCAGCTGAAAAATCTACCAGGAAAGGGCATGGGTATGGGTGATTTTGAGGTTGACCAGGAAATGGTTGAGGCCATTGATAAGTTTGAGTGTCTATAACTGCCCCACTTGTTGAAGATGTTCCTTCTGTATTGATGGAAATTGGAGATACAGATAGGGGAAACATAAAAGGATGCGGCTCAGCTCCAAAAATGCGTTCTGGATTCACTGACTGGAATGGAAGAGCGAGTGCATCTTTAACACTGACATTCAAGGAGACTTGGGCTTGATCAGCAAATCACTGTCACAAGGGCATGTGGAGGTGGGAAGATCCATGCAGCTGTTGAGAACTGGGTTGAAATCGCCCACAGCCATTAAAATCACCCGGTCCATCTGCTCCGGCTATGGGATGGTGTGTGAGCAAAGACCGGTAGTTGCAAGCTGATTGCATGAAGCCAGATGTTGGAAAAGCTTAAATCATTTCTTATCCATCCCCCTCTCCAAAGCAGTGGGTATTCCTGTAGGTTCAGAATATGATTACCAATGGCATTATACTGTTTTAAATCTGAGTTTCACACATCGATGTTTCCTTGCACCATGGATTTGTGGTGCCTATGAACCTTTTCTCTAGCTCACTTTCCCTTGAAAATGTATAATGCTGTTAATTATTACTTCCATTATTGACAGAGATATAAAAGGAAGTACTCAGTGATACTATTAAGGTGATTTAGGCTTACAATGCCAATCTCTTGGGCTTGTTAAAAAAATATTAAGTCATTTATTCTTTTAAGATATCATTATTTAAAGTCTAATAACGTCTTTTGCCATTTAGGTCTCTCCTCTTGACTGTTTTCTTTAAGACTCTTGGCATTGCAAAACCCCATGGTGATTTGTTTAACTTTCTCACTCCAGAAATGCAAAATGCATTTTTTTAAGATTAATTGTGGTAACTTGTCAAAAATCACCCGTGATTTCCACACTGCAGAATATAAGCAGGGACTCATGGTCCACATCATGCAGATAGTAGACTGAAGGACAGATCTTACCAGAGGACCTGGGGAGATGGACTTAATTGTCCCAGGGCAAAAGCTGTTTAGAGAGAGTGGAAAGAGAAGGTACGGTTAACCCCTCCTCCCCAAAACTTAGCATCCTCTGCTTGTGTCAAAACTTAGCATCCTCTGCTTGTGTCACTGCTGTAACTTGCATGGTGGTCAACTGTGATTTCCATCAACAAAAGAATATGCCTTCAGGTGTAAGAATAACAGCAGACTCCTTTTTTCATTCAGTTGTCCTTGCTGTTCAAGAATAAAATACTCCCACAGCCCATTCTTCTGAATATGCTGTCTAGAAACATGCTTCATCTGCAGAATTGTTTTAGACCAACCTTTTTTTTCACCCTGTACCTTTCCATGAGCCCCTGGGAGGTCTTTAAGTTCCTTCCTACAGTTGCTGTAGGAATATATAATATATTTCTTAGTAATGAAACCTAAATTGCATTGGAAATGCCTTGATGGAGTTTTACAACCTCTTTGTATAAAACACCGTAATAATGGGGTGGAAAAACTATTTTCTGCACACACTTAATTTTTTATCTTGTAGTTAACATTTTTCTTCATCTTGCAATTTATGGCACCATTTTTCATGGATCTGAGTAGGAGCGTGGGTATTGAAAAGAATAATGTTCTTTAGTAAGAAGGTAAATTAAGTTTTTTACCTAGAGTCTTGTAATTCAAACCTGAGTATAGCTGAAGTGTGTTGAAATAGCAAAAAAGTTTAATCTCTAGAGAAGAGGGGAAAAAAAGTAATGCATCTTGTTGCAAGCAAAACAAAGTAAAATCTTTCTTTCAGCATTTACTAAACTACAAGGTGCAGAAAATCCTATAGCTTGGTTTTGCCTGAAGAACATGAATACTTGACTGATCAATGCTTTCCAGTGCCCATGATGGCCTCTGCTCTCGTTTTAAAAAATAAATGTAACCATTTCTGCCATGTACACTATGGAAGAAAAAGGTTAAATACCAGAGCTGTTGTTACAGGTTCTAGTTGCATCTGCATGCTGTTCTGTAGTTGCTCTCAGAAATGCTCATCACTAATAGGACCTCATGTGCTGAGAAGTCCGTTGACTTCAGTGAGTTTGGGTTAGTGCTTTCTTTTTGACTCTTTTCACATCATATTTCTGTGCTGCTTTTTAATATTTTAATGATTTTCACTTAGCTGTGAACTGTCTAGCCATCATCTGCAGAGATTGAGTTGGTGCACATGGATGTTCTTGAACCTTTTCTGGAAATATAATTCTTGTATATAAGGTCTCTGGTTTCTGGGGAAATGGGTAAACTATCGCCTCTCTTCCAAATCAAATGTGAATCAAGTATGAATGTTGGTGCATTGTATATCACTGTCCTGATACTGGCTCCACTAGCAGCTCCTGGAAGGCTGTTGTCAGTGATGGCTTGAGTTGGGGATTGGTCTGGCACAGCTTTTGTGTCCATCTCAATTTTAAGAAGCAGTGTGGCCCTAAGGCAGAGCAGGGAGCTAGGAAATCAGTACTCGTTTGTTCTGGGTCTAGTCCTGCAAATGCTTGCTCAAGTGAAAAGACCCAGTGAGGACAGGAAACTGCCAGCCTGAGTGAGATTTATTTGGTAGACAGGACCTAGCAAGGTCATGCTTTACTCACAGCTTTGAAATGATAATTTCCATGCCCCTTGGATGGCAGGTTGCACCAGATGTGCCTGACTCATTGCAGCCATGCGAAGTGTACAGATCGTCTTTGGCAGGTGGATTGGCATGGACCAGAGCAACTGTCTTTCCCCTTGGGAACTCCTCCAGCCACTCTGCACAGCAGAGCTGACACTGGGTTCTGCTCTTTGACCTCTCTGGCTTTTTGACAATCTGACATATAAAATAAAACCAACGTGACCGTATGATACATGATACAGCAATAAGCAGGGAACACCAGGACTGCTGATTTCCAGACAGTGTTCAGATAAGTTTGATCCTGACATTATGATCAGAATGAGTTGCTTTTCCTATTAACGTGGCTACAGATGTCTACTAAAGACCTGGCTGATAATACCAATGCTTAACCTGTTTTTGAACTTGGCATTTTAAATTTCTGAAACTTATGTAGATACCAGACTAATTGGCTTTCAAATTTTGCTTGGCTTAGTCAAATATTAAGGCGTAACATCATCAGTTTACTGGAGAGATTTATTTAAAGCTAAAGTTTCTTGGGATGTACAATCACTGGCAACTTAAAACCAAGATTTTTTAATAGAAAATATATTTGCTTTCTTCTGCAACTTGTATAGCTCATTACAGAGCGTAGTTCATCGAAACAATTGTGTGTGTGTGTGTAGCATAATATTTAGAATGTAGTATTTAAGTGTACTCTAATATTTAAAGACACTTAAGTATTTTAAGTAGTGTCTATATCATGCTAGGATTTACTTTACGTTTGTTTTGCTTTTCTTCCTAACGTGTGGGGAGAGATTTAGCAGAGTCAGTTTCATGGCCCAGGTAAATAACTGTGTTGAAGATGATTCCCAGCTGTGCCTGCACTGCATAGGACTCTGAGGGACAAATGGTGCTGTGTCAACCTGGAGCCTGATGCTGCAGTTTATACATGGTCCCCACTTGCACTTACTGCCTCTAGATAAGCTAGCTCAGCTGACAATTCAGTAAATAAATAGATGGGCTTTTCTTCAGCTGTGCTGGGTTCATTTATCCTGAGATGCAGCAGGGTACTACTATAAATCCCAAGCAGTTCCTATGCTGCATGGAAGGAGAACATCCATTTTTCACTGTCTCTTTTAGGAAAATCATTGTACAAAAACGTGTACAAAATGTTTCTCTTAGCTTTATCGGTCAAAAAAGAGGGAGATGTTAGCTTTTTTATCTTAATCATATAAACAGCCACTTGTGAAAAATAACAAAAGGGGCCTGGTTTCTAGCATATGCCAAGTTGCAACTGCTTCCTTGTGACTGAAGAAAACAAAAAAGGGTGGCCTGGAGTCTCATGTCTTTATGCAGAGAATACATTAGCGAACGTGATTAACTTATGCAGGGCAGGGTGATTCAGCATTGACTGGGAGGCCTGACCTTGTTGGGTTTGAATAGGTTTCTGGGGTCTCTGAAATGTGCACTTGTTTCTTCTCTAGAGCTGTAACATCTCTTGCACACCTGCGGATTCCTGATAGGAAGAGGATAAAATGGGCCTGTGCTAAAGAAGACAGAAGAAAAATAATTTCCTCTTCTAGTTTAGCCTTCTTGGGATGAAGGATGACTTTAAGAGAAGTCCCTGACTGCATTACACATGTCCTTGTTGTCTCCATCATTTAAGGATGAAAGAGATCAAAATGCCATAGACTGTAACAGTGAGAGATGCTGAGCTGCAGGCTGGGTCAGTTGAGGAGGTGATGCTGCTTCTGCCTGCTGCTCCTGCAGGACCTCCCAGTGTGGTGATTTAAGATTTAAAAAATTTTTGCGAATGCTTTGTGGAGTCAGATGCCACCCACTGTCATCAAAAGCTAGGGGAAAA
Organism: Rhea pennata; assembly: GCF_028389875.1. Lineage (NCBI taxonomy): Eukaryota > Metazoa > Chordata > Aves > Rheiformes > Rheidae > Rhea > Rhea pennata. The sequence continues at coordinate 8,977,912 of NC_084678.1, forward strand.
TTTCAGCTTTGACTTGAATGCAAATCTATTCTGGACATTTCTGTTTAGGGGAAAGAATATGGCTTACCTTATTCATAGGATTACTTCTCATAGCCTGTCACAAACTGTTCATTTATTTTCTCTTACATTTGTGGAAAAAAGTAAGAATCCAAACAGCATCAGTATTGTGTTTAGAAAAGTTGGCTGATTTCCTTTCTTTTGCTTCCAAGAAGAAAAAGACCCAAAGTGAAAACCAGTAAAAGTTTTTTATTAAAGTATTTATCTTTCCTATATTTTAAATAAGACTTCTGGCCACTTTGAACCTTCTCCAGTTTTCATTAAAGGTAATAGCTTTTTAATGACAATGAGTGTTTTCCTCGTGCCCTGGGGTGAGTCATAGCCCTGTTCTCTATGGGAAGGCTATATGTGATGAGGTTGCAGAGCTGTTGGCAGAGGACAGCAGGAGAAAACTAAAGCCCCTGTTCCCTATATCTAAGGCCACATCTGAATGAGGAGAGAGGCACTTCTCCACTTCTAGCCTGACTTCTTTGCATAGTCTTATAATGCAGCTTTATATATGAGAGAGGGGAAAGCAGAGCAAGCAGATGATACTTCCTGTATGTTGGCATCTGAGCTGGAGGACCAATTTTGCTGTTTTGAGGAGGTGTGGCCTGCATGAAGGACAACTTGGGGTTTAAATTCAAGAACGTGTTTGCTGTTCTGATAAAGTTGTGTCAATCGCTCTGCTCTGCCCTGGCATGGTTTCTTTCTGCAGTACCTTGAGGGTCAACATCTTGAGGATGAAACTTGGGAGCTGAGAAGTAGCAGATACTTTGGACCTAACTGGTTGTGTAGTCAGTTCTGGAGAAGATTATTGCCCTCTGCTAGTGCCCTCTCTGCACTCCATGGTCTGGGAAGCTGATATGATTCTTCTCTTTGCAGCAGGGTGAGTACAGGTTTGCCCGAGTGGTAAAGGCGTTGACACTTTTGAAGGGGTGTGCAGCAGATGCTGGCCTCCTGAATGTGCATAGAAAAGCCCAGGTCCAACAAGAAGGGATTTTTCTGTGGATGAAATACTTCTTGGTCGTTAGGTCAATAGTCCAGTTCAGCTGGGCTGACCAAAACTCCCCTCAGCTCTAATGGATCAAATTCCCTTTGCCAGACTTTGGACTGTTGGAGTGGGCTTTGTTTGCAGGTGGAGTTCAGGGCTATTTGTTTTCAAATTCTTCTCTGCTACAGTAAGACGTGAAATCTCAAATCACAGGGATCCATAGTCTGATGTCTTCACACGGGAAATATGACATGATGTCCCATCTTTCTGCATGATAAAAATTAGTAGATGTGTACAAGGGGGGAAGGAATGCTATTCAAAAGTTTTTCACTTCTATTCTGAGCTCTCCAAGTACAATGCAAAGGAAAGAAAGTTCAGAGTTAGGTTCCCTGCAGATGTGTTCTTTGGTTACTGGTCTTAATAAAAGAAAAATCCACCTGAATATTTTCTCAGTTAAGCCTTTTTTAATACTCAGTGCTTAATTATCCTTCCTTTCTTGACCCCTCAACACTTTTTTTTAATTACAGCTCTCTCTACAGAGTGGCTGAGATAAGCAGGTGGGTAGACATTTTAAGAAAGCAGAAGCAGGTGTGAAAGTAAATTGGCTAGCTCCTCTGTTTTTTAAAATGTTTTTTTTTTTTTTTGAGTTTGTCAAAAGAAAAGAAAAAACCTCTTAATTCCTGAATTTAGTTTTTTTCACACATGATATTTTCTCCTTTTTCTCAGCACTAAGCCCTTGTTATCTGCCTGTGTGAATTTGTTTTTTATCTTAGTCTTAAGTGCAGGAATTAACACTGTGAGTGGTTTGTATAGGGCAGCAAGACCACTTCTGCAGAAGCTATTTCTGTTGCTGTCAAGGGCGACCACTTACCCAGAGATGGACTGGAGGTGAGTGTGCATGAGGAGCTGTGTGCTGGAAACACACAGTGAGCAGGGAGCTCACTGCGGAAGCGATGTCAGGATAGGAGGGACCTGCAGCACCTCTTCCAGCTGACACTGCTGGCCAGGCAGCCCCTTCTAGCAGGGTGATTCTTCAGCCTGCAAGAGAGGTGACTAAGGGAGAAATCACTGGAGAGCTATAAAATCCTGAGTGTGTAAAGAAGGTAAATGAGGACTGATTGTTCACTGTCTCTTCCAGTACAAGAACTAGGGACTCAAATTACATTAACTGATTGCAGGTTGAAAACAGTCAGAAAGAGATACTTCATGCACTGTGTAGCATGCCACTCTGCCAGGAGAGTCCGTGGGTACTAAAGGTTTACATGGGTTCAAATGAGCGGCATAAAATTTATAAAAGATAAATTGACTGAGGCATAGGCACAAAATCCCTCAGGTGAAATAACCAGAAGGTGTGAGAGCATTCTGAGGAAATATCCTTATATATTCAACCTACCTTATATTCCTTCCTGGGCATCTGCTATGGGCAACTGTTGGAGACAAATACTCCAACAGTGTGTTGAGGAGATGAATCATTGTTCTGTCCCCATACAGCTGCTCTTATGCATAAATAAATGCTCAGCTCTGTCAAAACAGGGCTTGTATCAGCAGCAGTTAGCTCAAATTCTAATTTCTGCTCTGGTATGGCTACAGCAGCCCTGAGAAAGAAATAAGATGATGCTAACTGGCTTGTGCAAAGGACATCACTGACCTATCTTAGAGAGCTGGGGCAGGGCTATGACAGGAGCATCCTCGGGGCCTGGAGTAGGACAAAGGGCTGAGATAACTTTCATTTTGCTTCTGGTAGGGTGTGGGTAAGGAGTTAAAAACAACTGAATGAAATAAAACAACAAAACCTTCTCAAAGGAATGGCTGCAGTGGGGTATATCCACAGAGAGGAAATTGTTCCTGAACAGATTCCCTGCCTGGCTGAAGCTGGAGGCTTTTTTCCTATCTGCCACCAGAGGGGAGGATCTGGGATGGGAAAACACTCAGCAAACTACAGAACCAGAGAAGTGGCATGAACACAAAACCCCAGCAGTCCCTTTGGCCTTGGCATGAGGCCAGCTTGTCCCTGTTCTGCCTGACCAGTGAGGCACATACGTTTGAAAGGGAGAGTTCGTCATGAATAGCTATGAATAGCATGGGGCTGATCAGTCTCTCTGGATTCGCATCGGTCCTCTGCGCCTTTGCTGCATTTTCTCCCCGGTTCAGGCAGGCAGGGCATTAGAGCAATGCTGCTACTTGTCCAGAGGCCTGAATTTGCAACTGAGAGGAGTGAAAAGAAATGCAGGGCTTGCATCTGAATTGAAATACCGTTGGAGATGAAACAGCCTGGTTCAGAGGATGCTGCTGCATCAGTTCATGACGGGGGACATCTCCAGAAACAAGGTAATGGGATAGGAAGAAGAGTTGGAAGGTTTTTCTATAACTATGGGTTGGCAACTTGGCTTCCAAGGGAAGGGGGGGGATGAGAGCTGGCACCCAGTTTTGATTTGCACAAATGCTCCCTGTGTTTAGAGTGGAAGAGCCAAGCCCCTGATCAGCTTCTCTCCTAAAAGGCCTCAGCCTCTCTCTGGATTTCCCAGTTCTGGAGTTTTGCAGCTTCTCCCAGATTTATTAGTTGTAGGAAGCTTTATTTATCCTGGTATTTCTTTGAAAATAAAGTTTCTGAGGGTTTTCCTGCTTCCCCCTGATATTTAGGAGCTGAGAACAAAGCTGCTGTATGCAGTTGGGTCTTCTCTTTTGCTCCTGTATAATCAGAGGACATTGCCTATTTAGGATCACATGTGCCACATCCCTCACCAGCAAAGCCTGGAAAGTGGACCCTTGCATGCTTCTCAGCTCTGGGCGTGAGACAGGAAATGCTGTAGGCCAGCCATCAGCAGACTGTCGATCAGACTCTTCTGCTGCAACTGGTTTTCAAGTTGGTACCATTTCACAGCAGCAAAGGTGCTGGGGGAGATATTGACCTTTGCCACCTTAGGGGCAAATGTCGTTGCCATTTCTGTTGACCTGCATGCTCTGTAAAGCTCATGTGAACTGGTGGTGCTTATTGCTGGCAAAGTGGCAAGCAGAGCATCCCTTGCAACAGCCTCTGAGAAGGGTTTGAATGGCTGGCAGCCAGTTCTCGTGTGACCTTTGCCTATCTGTAGAAATCAACTCCAAGAAATCAGATCACTTCGTTGGCTACTTTCCTTCTATGCTTTTACAGATTTGGCTGTCACAGTGGAGAGTAAAATCAGATACTTTAAACCAGGACTAGGCTTTTTTGTCCTGCACACTGATAAGTCTGAGTTTCATTTTGGCTGGAATGTATAGGAATCCAAGTCCTGCACAGGGGACATAATGTACAAGAGTCTGTACAAATGCAGGATAAAAAGTGCTGCTGCCCTAGAGCATTTGCAATACAGGTATAAATCATAAGGTGATAGACAACCGTCTAGCAACAAAAGGGTGAACATTCAGGGACAGCATCAGGCTGTATAAACATCAAAAAAAATTTTTTTTTTAATTGTGGCAAAAGATTTTTTAGGAAGGGTCTGGCATTGGACAGTGCTCTGCATTCCACAGATGGGTGGATCTGCCTGCAGTGCAGGCAGGGAGAGTGATTAATTATCCCAGCGTCATTCCCAGTGTGACTGAGAATGAGCTTCCCTTTGTGTCTTGGAAGGGATGTTCCATTTGGTGGCATCCTCCTGCCCCTCAGCATAACGAAGGGGCTGGGGGCCTCTGGGAACTGGGTCAGTGGCAGCTCCAGTGCAGTGCAACTTAATTAAGACAGGGAAAATGAGCGAGAGGGAAGGAATCCCACATGGCTGGCAGGAAAAGCAGCTGTATTTGAGCAAGCAGCTAAAGACGCTTTTCCACCTGCCCTGGCGAGCTGCCTCTTGCTGTTCCCTGCAGACCGGAAGGCAAAATCCCTGCTGCCAAGGACACCCCTGCAAGTTGCTCTGCTACCCAACCTCTCTTTGTAACATGAACTAGCCACATTTCCTTTCTGCAAAGCATGCTTTGGTTGTCTCTGATGTTCCTCATATGGCCAAGAGTCTAGCTTTTAGACTCTGCAAACCCTCCTGTAAGAAATCACTTGCTGTGCTGGTGTGGTCCTGCATGGCTTGGGTCCTGTTTTCCTTGGCTTCATTAACATTACTATATTTAAAGCCTGTCAGCAAGCAAAAATTTAGGGCTGTGTTGAACCCAGAACAAGGGATAACCTTTGCTTTCAAACCAGGAATAAGATAAGCAACCAAGTTCTTTCCTGAAGAGCTTTGGGTCAGAGTGGATGGAACATAAAGTCTAATGGCATATCTGGACCCAGATCAGATTTTCCTATTAGCATGAAATCCGTCAAAAGTACAATCTTTATGCAGATACATTGCCTTTTCAAATTTATTTTCATTCACTGAGTTCTCTGTGTCTCGAGTAATGCAAATATGTCCCTCCTAGCCCAACCAGGCTGGCAGGGGGACTTGGAGAATTGTAGCGTTGGGAGCATCACTGCTGCAAACAGGAACACTTGAAAATTATCCTCTGTTACTGCCCCTTAGTTCATTGTGCAAAAGCTACCCAGACCTGTGGTTTATGTTGACTAATTCGCTGAGTAACACAATCTCGTCTTGAAAGCTCTTCCTGTTCTAGGTCAAGAATGAGCCATGCATCGGTAAATGACGCGATTACACAGTGAGTCATTGGCAGAGGCAAGAATTAACACCTGGCATCTTTAAAGTCCTGCATCCTAGATCTCGCAGCCTCTCATTTTTTGTGCTCTTCTTTTTCCTCTCCTGGCCTTTTTGCCTCGTACCCACTGCGTGTGATATGCAAGGTGACAGCATGTCACTTGTGGCTACTGCCAAGAAAATAAGACATCTGTCTTCTGCTACAGAAATCTACACAAAGAAACTGAAATTCCTTTTACTTCTTATCTTTTTGGAATATTTTACCATGTTCTGCCTAATCTGGTGAGATGCCAGGTCTCCTCCACTCCCATGCCTTCAACAATGCACATGTAATACTAGTTTCTGTTTTTCAGAAACGTCCTTGCCGCAGTCCGCCTGAAGTGGGAACGCTCTGCCCGTATCCACCATCAATGCAGTCGCATAGTCAGTGGGTGGGTTTTCTAAATCCCGGTTCAGTATTCAGCGAGGCAGGACATCTGTTGCGATCAATATTTTAAAGCAAGTCTGTTTGATTAAGAAGTTACAGTAAAGCCTTTAGCTTTCCACTGAATAGCTAAATAATTCACAGGAGTGGCTCTAATCACTTTAAGCTTCTTGCATCTGAGAGTAAGCCGAAAATTCACAGAAATTCTGTAGAGAGGTGGCATAGCCAGCTGGATCACGTTTCTTGCGAGCTGCTATACTCGGAATGAGGTGCTTTCAGGTTTTTGATGGTTTCAAGGTATACTGGTAATCTGGAAAAAATGCTCTCTTTTCTCACTCATTTTTTACTGATATTCTTTATGCTAATATAACTGGTTTGTGTTAGCAGTCAGTGCAGAAATTATACTCTTTAGTTTAAAACAATAGCATAAATGGAGCTATGTATGTGCATCATGAGAAGCCACAAAGGTGAGGGCAAAGAAACGTTGTGGTAGTGTCAGGAAAACAGACTGTGTAAACCCTCAGACACGGTAACGTCTCCAGAGGAATGCCAGGCTCAGTAGCGGTTGTGGTTAATCCATCGTGGCAGCACTGGTGCCAGAGCGGGAAGCTGCGGAGTTGTCCCCGCTGCACTGCGCCGAGCGTAGCAGCCCCGGCGCTGCTCCAGCCCCGGTTTCTTGCGAGGGGGGCGAAGAGGGGGTCTCGGACCAGCTTCGGCTGGAGAAACGTTTCAGGGTGGGGAGAAGGGCCGCGGCGCGCTGCGCGGGGCGGCGCGGCGCCGCCTCCCGGCGCTCGCAGCCGGCGGGCGCGGCCGCGGGAGTGAAGGTCGGCGGCGGGGGCGGGCGCGGCCGCGGGCGCCGCTCGGCACCTGCCGGCGGCGGAGCGCGGAGCGGGCCGCGGCCATGGCGCGCTGCGCCGCCGCGCTGCTGCCGCCGCTGCTGCTGCTGCTGCTGCTGCTGGCGGCCCTGCCGCGCCGCGCCGCCGCCGGCTGCGCCGCCCGCCGCCTCTGCTGCCCGGGCCGCGACCTGCGCTGCCTCAGCGCCGGCTGGCGGCCCGACGGCTCCCACGGCCCCTGCTACTGCGACCAGGCGTGCGCCCACACCCTCGACTGCTGCCACGACTACGCGCAGGCCTGCCCGGGTGAGCGCAGCGCAGCGCGGCGGGCGGGCGGGCGCCGCGGGGTCCCCGCCGCCTCCCCGCCGCTGGCCGCGGGGATGCGCGCTGGCGGCCCGGGCCGGCAGAGCAGCACGGGGCGGAGGGGACCGCTGCCGCCCCGCCCCCGTGCCCGGGGCTCCAGGGGTGCTGAGCCCCCCGCCCCCGTGCCCGGGGCTCCAGGGGTGCTGAGCCCCCCGCCCCCGTGCCCGGGGCTCCAGGGGTGCTGAGCCCCCCGCCCCCGTGCCCGGGCTCTAGGGGTGCTGAGCCCCCCGCCAGGGTCCGGGGGAGCGTGGGGCCCGACGGGGCACCCCCGAGGTGAGAGTCCCCGTTTCCAGCGCGGGCAGCGGAGGCACTGGGAGGTGAAGTGACTTGTCAAGCTGGCGCAGGGCACAAATGTGAAACGGGGCGTTTTCTCTTTGAGTCAGGATGGCTGCCCCCGTTTGCCTCTTGGGGATTGAGTTACTATGGATGGATATAATTCGCCGGTCACGTTAATCCGTGTATCCCCGCAAAAGGCACAGACAGCTCCAGCGATTGCTGCTGTGGGCATTTGGTCTGGCAAAAGCCTCTGCCGCAGCTCCTGTGCAGCTGGGTGCTCGCGTCCCTGGGCATTGCTGCGTCCCAGGGAGCGTGGCAGCGCTCCGTAGACATGTTCTGGTAAAGCGTATATCTGAATTAGGGAGGTAACTCGTTTCAGTGAGTGGTGCAATCGCATACTTTTTTCCTGCAAAGCATCCTTAGAGAGTCCTATGCACTCAGATAATGCCTTTTTTTCTCCCCCCTCTTTTTTCTTTTTCCCTCCCCGTCCTTTTTTTTTTCTTTTTTCTTTTTCCATAGCCAGGCAAAAGTTTTTAAAGCAAAGTTTTGCTTTAGACAGATAGGCAGAAGTTCTGGTGATTTCATTTAATTCATTTCAAGAGAGAGCTGGAAAATAGGTGGGAAATAATTTGTTTAAATCATTTGGGAGTGAACTTAAAGTCAGTGATCTTAAGTGCAAGGTAAATAGCAACAAGTGTAAAAATGACATGCATATGACCCCCTGAATCTGCCCCAGCTCTAACCATCCAGGTCTGAAGGGAGAGTACGGCTTGGCTGTGCTGGTACTGAACATGTCAATGGATGGGCATATTGCGAGATGCAGACACAGCCTGAAAAACCCTGAAACCGAACTGTTTCAGGTGTGCAGAACAACTGAAGCATCAGCACCGTGCACAACCTGTGGCTCTATTTCCCTGCAGTCCTGGGCTGTTCTCTCACAGACACCCTATAGGGTTAAGGTTATTAATCTCCTAGTTGCTCTGCCATATTAATTTGCTTTCATATCTCTTCAGAAGGTTTAAGGCATTTTGTCGCTCATGGACACCTTATTCCATGTCTGAACACGGCTGGGCACTTGGGTATTCCCTTGGCACGGCTGTATCCGAACCCTGCTGCTTTGTGAGTTTTCAGACCGGGGATAGATAGGAATCCCTCACGCGCAGAAGAGGAATAAGAAAAACACGTTTGCAGGCACTTGTTAGCAGCATAAGGAGACAGGAAAGGGCAGTTACGGCTCCGTTTCTGCGCCGGCCCTTGCTGGAGCCTGGCGCGGCTCGGCTCGGCTCGGCGCGGCGCGGCGCGGTGCGCGCCTGCCGCCGCGCCCTCCGCTGGCTCGCCGCAGGAAGAGCAGCGCTCTGCTTGCCGCGGTTTGGACGCAAAACTGGGTGTGTGCGGAGCGAGGTGCTTCTCCGTAATTTCTCGTGACTGGTTTGTGTTGGGTGTAAGGGATCCAGTTCTCCTTCATCGTCCTGAATCATCATCATCATCTTTTTCTTCCCCAGTAGGTCTTCCACCACTGTAGAGCAGCTTTATCAAAGTGGCTTTAAAGCAAAATATTAAGATAAGGGTGCTAATATCTGAAGCCAAATGAAACTGAAAAGAGCAGAAGATTCTAAATAAATAAGATGCACGAAAGGAGTAATTTTGGGCAGCTTATGATCCAATATGTGTGGTTTCTTTTGGTGCATTGCTGCATATATGAAATATTTCACTTACTTAGATGATTGATTTAATTCCTAATCTTTGAATAGGTTTAAAAAAGATGTTTTTTGTACCCTGAGACAAAAAGAAAAGAAATAATTTTTGAAATACCTTTCTAAACCTTCTAAAGACAACAGTTTCAAATGAGATTAATTTGGTAATTAGGAGTTATTTATGTTCTAATGGAGAATAAAGTGAGGTATCAAACTCAGGCTGCTTGGGAAAGCTGGGATTCACAACAGTGTTTAGCAGTGTCTCCACAAATCAGAGGGTCTCAGGCTTTTGAATGCCTGTTTAAATCTGAGTGCAAACACACAATATTGTAAGGTGCTGAGCATCTTGTCTCTTAGTTGATTTAAACGGGCTCCTCTCTATTTTAAAATTGAGCTTAAAAAAAGCAGATTAGAAGCAGAACTGGACTTAGAACTGAGGAATTCCTCATGCCTGAGCTCAGCATTGTGGGTCAAATTCTTCCAGTCTGTGTAGTTTGCCTCCTGAGTGCTCACGGAGACTTCGGTGGAAGCTAGCTTGCAATAGGGCTGTTTTCTTAGTAACATGGTAAATGCTGTCTCTAAACTAACTAGTCACTGTATGCAAGAGGCAGCCAGTGGTTGAACTGGAAATGTAGGAAACCTGGTAAGGCACCTACTTGCTGCTGCAGTTGAAGTGTCTTCATAGATGTTTGGCGTCCTGAGAAGTGCTGGCATCATATATTTTCATATCTGGCCCATTTCAGCCACTAGTGACTGTGGCCAATTGAGAATATAGCAAAAACACGAGTAGATTTTTCAGCAGGGAAGATCATTTGGCTTGAGGAGGCCAACAAACAACAGAGCTTGCTGTTCGGTATGCCCGATGAAGCATGCTGGAAGCTGCCTGAGATAAATCAAAAGAGGCCACCCAAACATGAGAGAAGAGAGAGGTAACCAAAACCGGGGTAAACTCGCAGCTTGTCTGGGTCCATGGGCTTCTGTTACTGTTCTTCATCAGACAGGGAAGATTGCGAACTGTGAGAGATGGTTAATTAGAAAAGGCATGTGAGGCTGCGTGCCTGTTGATGCCAGCTGACCAGAGACAGTTGCCAGGAGGCTGTCCAGTGTCCTGCCTGGAGAGAGACACTGGAATAGCCACAGCTGAAATACTGGTGCCCTTTTCTTCAGCTGCATCAGGTGCACAGTAGGATGGCACGGTTCACAGACGGAGAGTGGGAATGGATGCAGTGAAGTGTTTTGGGGAGTTGTGTGTGGCAGGTAATCTCTTTTGTGCTGTAGTAATAAATCTGCGTGCTTGTGTCTGCCTAATTGTGGATATGGGAAGAAATGTCTCTGTAATGCTGTAGGGACAGTGAAGCTAAGTGATGCTATGTAACATCTGCTATACTTACCTCTGCTTTCCTATGGCCAGTGGGAGGCTTGTTGCATTCACCACATCCTGTTAAGGCTGACTATCCCAGGTTTGTGCTCAGTCCAAATGTTGCTTGCTGGATGGAGCTGCCACCCAAGTAGATGAAAGGCTCTGGGAAGACAGAACTTACCCTTCTTCTGTCTAAATATTTGCAAAATTAGCAGTTATTATTGGAAGGGGAAAGTGTGAATGCACATATACTCAACCCGCTTTTAACACTTCGTGTGACTATATCAAGACCCACCAAATCAACAATACTGGCCTGGAGATGGTGGTACAAATTTCTCCATATTTCTTTCTTCTTCTTTTTTTTTTTTTTTTTTTTTCTTGGCAGGGTGTTTGCTTGAAATCTAAAATGCTTCTGTGAATAATACTGAGAACAACTCCGATGCTTTGTCCGCTTCGCTGCAAAGAGAGAGGCAGCACATAGTGGAAAGTGAATTGAGTGAATAATCCTGCTGGTGGAAAATCTGAACAAAATCTGTGATTTTCTCCTGTTGTATTTCTTACATAAATCCAAAGGATGTGACAAGCTTTCTAGCTCTCCAGACTGACCTGCCAGTGTGTGTGTGTGTTTTTTTTTTCCCTCCTTAATATATTATTCCTGTTAGGTGGTGTTGATTAGTCACAATTGATCAAGTACACCAGGGTGCCTTTGAGAGGGCCTAGCAGATAAATGCTGCTGTGCATTTCTCTTGAAGGTGTCCGGTGTTATTTTTGATGGGTCCCTCCAAAGATTCGATCTCATGAAACTCAACTATAGGTATATTGATGGGAAAGATATCAGAAAGGGATACATGACACAGGGAATGATACCAATGTATTTCAGAGGGAATGGATGTGATACTGAATGCTAAAGGAAGAGATTTCTTCAACTAATTATACGCCAAGGCTTAGCAGTCTGGTACTGTGGGTACTGAGAACAAGCAAAGATGCTCAATGATGCAAAGATTTTTTTGAAGCATTACTTAAGTACAAAATCATGAGTTAGTTCCTCAAAATATTTTGTGATTTGTACAAGGTGGAAGCCATTGTATTGCGTTTCACTTCCTGAACTCCCTGCTCTCAACTCTAGCATGCTGTGACATGGTGCAGATTCCTGGCTGCTCGTTGCTTGCTGTGTGACATCTGAAAAGAGAAGTTAGTGGGATTTTAGGCCTTACCTGCATGAAAGATGTATAACACCCTCCCTTCCCCTTCTTTTCATTTCTTACAGACTCAGTGTGACCTAGTCTCAATTTAAAACTGTTTTTCAGTCCATCTGGTGCAGGTGACAGTTTGCACTGGAGGCTTGCAGTGGTGTAGCTAGAGGGAGGTCACTGGCCCTATGCAGACCAGCTTCGATCGTTGGATCTTCTCACCAAGTACTTTACTGGGAAAAGAGCTATTAAGAGTTTGGGAACTGCCCAACACAACTTTGAGGCAGGCTACAAAGGAGTTGTGAAATCCGGAAGGCTGTTGTACTGAGCTGTCAGAAAGTGCCTTTTCTGAGAAGGTGTATCATTTGTATGATTTCTGTAACCTTCTGCACTCCTGTTTCTTACCCTTCCAGTTGTCTCCTGTGTCGTGTCGCAGTGGAGTGTGTGGAGCGGCTGCGCAGAGCCTTGCAAGACAACGTATCGTGTTCGGAGGCGGCACGTTGTTCAGGAGCCCCGGAACGGCGGAGAGCCATGCCCTCCTCTGGAGGAGAGGGCTGGCTGCGTGGAGTACTGGAGTCAGCAAGGAGCCGAGTGCAAACAGTCCTTGAGTAAGTCTGCTGCAAACGTAACTGTCTCAGAAAAGGAGGAGGACTCTGGGCCAGCAAAGTTGGTTCTTTATTGTATTTGAGAAGAATTGTTTCCATATGCCAGTATATTTGCTGTGGGCCTCTCTGGTGTCGCTGGGAACTGAACCCTTCACCCAGAGGCTTCGAGAGATCCTTCCTGGGAAATGTTTGAGATCAGTGCCTGCCATTTGCTGTAAGCTGGCCCATTTCAAAAGTGAAGTATTACAGGTCTGTTGCTATACTGCTTTTGTGACTGTAAATCTCTTGTAATTTTGATAAAGTTGGTGTATTTCTGCCTGTTCAGAACTTCTGTAAGTGGATGTTGAGCATTTTGTTGATGTTATGAGTCAGCTGTAAAAAGTCATGAAAGAACAATACCCATCGAAGGCAAGGTATGACTTCTGCACGCCGAAGGAGAGTGCGAGCAGGGAAGACTTCCAGTGTGTTTCTGAAGAAAAGATCCAATCTGATTTTGTTCAAGTGAGCTTTTCATGACATGCCTTTACTGATTTTTAGAAGAATTGCTTCTGATTTGTGATTTGTGCCAGTATTTCTGGGTCAAAATCTGTCTATTCTGGAAGTTAGCTACAACTAGCTTTTTGAAAACTGAGCACTGGTATTAAGTGAATATTGCCTCCTCCTCTCTCTTCTGGGTGTGTCTGGTAAGTAGGATCACTGTACTCAGGCAAAAAATCAGAAACAATACAGATTTTCTTTTCAGTGCAATGGTTAGTAGTCACTGATAATAAGAAAATTCAAGGTTAGAATTGTTTTCGATTTCCTGCCAAAGATAAAAGAGCATGCGACAAGGCCATTTTTTACTGTTTTGCAGACTTAAACAGCCTTAGTGCAATATTGTCACTTATCCTATGTACTCTTTTCTTTTTAACTTACATAGTCCCAGCATTAATAACAACAGGAGGGTTTGGAAAAGCAAGGAAAAAAAGAGCTGCAGCTGATGGCAACGGAAGAGCAGGGTAAGTTGAAGGGTCAGCGCAGGGGCACAGACACACTCTACCTCATCTTTTTTCTCCAGTTGCAGTTTTGGGCCCAGCTTTCTGCTGAGCGGAATCAGCTTTTTCCAGGAACACGAGGGCCCTTCCCTAAGGCAGGGAGCTGTTATCCCCTCCACGACAGCAGCATCTGCAGCGAGTCTAAGGTCTGTCTTGATGCAAAGCCAGTACAAGATAGAAAATCAGATCCTAGTTCATGACATCACTGCTGAAGGATCATTTACTGATTGAAACTTTTAACATTAACCTTAGAGGACTTTTGAATCTCTACTAGTTGCCATGAGAGAGAAGAGTGTGTTCCTAACCCACAGTTTCTTTTCCATTTAGACCTTTCATTTTGATCCTTGTTTGCTATATAGGCTTGGTTTTAAGCTCTATACTGAAAACAGGTGTTTTAGATTAGAAATGGGCTATTAGAAATGTACTATCTTTGGCCTCAGAGAGTTAATGCTGGGTCCCAGTAAATATGCTGGGAACTGTAGTGCCAAGGGATGGCACCTCGATATAAGAAGTGGAATCAGGTGTAGTTTGCACTGTTTTGTGTAAAGCAGGTGAATTCTCAAGAGGCAGAGTCTGCTATCTTGTTACATGGGAAGTTCATCATACTGGGTGATTTGATTGCCTCAAGCGCTTGAGCGAGATCCATCTGCTACTCTTGGCTGTAAGACTGCCCCCCTCCCCCCCCCCCCCCCCCCGGCACTGTTGTACAGCACAGGTACGGACAGGGCTGTGAGGAAAGCTCTCTTTTGCATTTTGCTGTACACAGCTGTGTGTGTATGCTGCTTTTCCTCCAGGCTGGTGCCTCAGACATGAAGGAGATGACATCAGCCTTCCCAGTCCTCCTCTTTTTTGGTGGGGGTCATTGCTTGCTGTATCAGTGATGTAAAATGTTGCCTCCTATCCTGTAACCCCTTTCTATAAAGCTTTGCAGGATAGTTATTCTCTAGGGAAAGTTTTTACAGTCCCTAGTAGATTCGTCTGTAGTTGAGAGCTGCCATTCCTGGAAATGCCAAAAAGCCAGGTGGAGTGTCTCAGAGCCTCTCTTGCAGTATGAAGCAGCCATGCACTTGTTGATTCATTTCCCCACATGATCTTGCACATGTATGTATTTCCATAGCATGTGGGTACCTCCATCCCCTTCGTTTAAGTGTCTGAAGGAAAGAGCATATGGGCTCCTCATTAGCTGAGCCTTTTTTCTGTGCAATCCAGAAGTGTTAGCATGGCTCCATTGCGCACACATTTATTCCTTCTTTCTTTCTGCCAGATAAGACAAGGAAACAAACTACTTACACGGTTCAGCATGCTACTGGAAGGTGTCTGGAAATCCCTGTGATGACTTATATGCAGTTAGTCTAGACTAGAATCCAACTCTTTGCTGTGTTTACAGACCGTTACTGTATTTCCTTGGTTTTCCCCTCTAAACGAGGCCAGTTTTCTGAGGCTTTCCTCTCAGGTTTGGTTAAAAGCAGAGCAGAGCAGTCTGAGCAGGGCAGAAGTGTTGTGTCAATCTGGTAGTCCTCCCACCAAAACATGACAACTTCGCTGTGCCTCCTAGGAGGGAGACAATAACCAGAAAAACATTTAATGACCAAATCTTAGCTCTTGTCCCAAAAAAAAACCAACCAACCAAACAACCCCCCCCCCAAAAAAAAAACCAACAACAAAAAAACTGCACGAAACCATTATAAATAATTGGGAGTAGACGATGGGGAAAGTGTGGTTCAGCAAATAGATACCAGACTTGGAACTGGAAGACTCAATTCTGTTGTTTTTTGACTTTAGTCAAATGCTTGATCTGTCTGTCCCTCTGTGTCCCCATTTGTAAAAAAACATGCCAATAGACCTGGCTATTCTTTGATACGCGCATTGGAAAGCACCAACGGAGTAGTTTTACGCTCCATTTAGCCTTGTCAGAATACCAGCAGACCATACGTTTTGTTTCACGTGTTTTTTTCTTTGAATTGAATTGATTTTTTCTTTTAATTCTTTTAAATTCACCCATCCTAGTCTCTCTCTCCCCTCCTGTGGAAGGTTACAATCTGGTTATCGAGCTAACCCTATCTATGATGTTGTTTGCAGGTACTGTGTTGAATTCCAGCTCGTGGCTATCACGCAGGGCTGTCTGCACAGTCACCACTCGTACACCCACTGGATGCGGTACCTCCGGGAGGGCCACACC
The DNA here is from genome assembly GCF_028389875.1 of Rhea pennata. NCBI lineage: Eukaryota > Metazoa > Chordata > Aves > Rheiformes > Rheidae > Rhea > Rhea pennata. Next base: position 8,993,516 of record NC_084678.1, read on the forward strand.
GTGTGTGTGGAGTGTCAGCACCCAGCGCTGGATTCCAGGAGTCTGCATTGCTATGGGGACGGCAGCGGGAGCAAAAAGTAAGAGTTTGAGGTTCTGCCTCCTTTAGCACAGGTTTTTCATGTTGAATTTTTACATTCCTCCCCCCTGATCTGCTTGGAGAGATTTGTCCCAATTTCATAATGCACTGCACTCAGCCAGCACTTTACACCTTTAGAGCATTGTACGTACATTGACTCAGTCCTTGTTGCATACCACGAGCTAGGCTGGAAATATTCTAACAACTTCCCTGCAAAGATGAAATGACCTAGCGAAGCTCACGTGGTAAATCAGTGGCAGAGCCAGAACTGGAGTGTGTGAGTCCCTGCACTTAGTGGGCTAAATCTCACTGTCTTTTCATTTTAAGTGGCACAGTTGTGATTTTTCTGTTTAAGACATTCCAGCCATGCCTGTAAGGTTAACAGGCCTGTCAGATGGCAAATTAAACCAAACAGACAAATCTATTGGTGATTGTTAAGCACTGTTAGCTTAACTGGAATGGCTTCATGTTGATCTGGACTTTGTTTCTGCAAGTGACCCTTTATGGATATTTCTGGAGAGTGGCAGCTGACTCAGGGACAGGGGTTAGTGCTGGCTCTGAGGATGGATGGAAGAACTGCTAAATTTTTGCACTTTCAGCATCCTTTCCCTGGAAAGCTTTGGAGTAATTGATGAGGACCACACAGGTTTTACAGATGAGTAGACTCCAGCAAAGATGAAGGGAATGACTTGTTGCTTGAAGCTGTGAAACATGTCTGTGGCAGAGCCAGCAACAGAGCAGAGGAGTCCTGACTCCAAAGCTTCTGCTGTGGTCATTGGAGTGCAGCTTTTTCAGTTCTTTTATCCTGATATTCTTGGAATTTAACCCTGTTTTGAGTCTATTAAAAGTGTCCTGCAGAACTGCATTGCAGCCTTGCCTGAGAAATCATTGCTTGTCAGTGCTGGGCAGGGATATTTTTAAAATCTATATACATCTTGAAATAAATACATTCATTTGAATTAGCAACTCTATACTAGCCTTACTAGACCTTAAACACATAATATATCATACTGCCAGGAATGCCAGTAATGGCCTTTTTAGGCAGGGTTTGTCTCAGGCTTTTAATAAGAGGAAATCATGTTAAGGTCTTTTTCCTTCCTTGCCTCAGCTTGTTATGTAGAAAGGTTCCAAAATGTTTTCAGATCAAGAGGAAAAAATTTAACTGGTGTGGCCAGGCTAAGCTCTTACTTTCATTCAATATGTAAATGATTGTAAAAGCTTACAATAATGCTGTTTTACTAAAACCCTGGAGCCATACAGGAGGATCAGATTAGGTGAAATAAAAATATCTGCAAAAGTTCATTTCTTAACAGGGCTGCAAAAAAAGGAGCTCTGTTTTCATTCACCTGGTTATCTGGTGAACAGCGTGCTGTACGTAGAACGGAAGCACTGGGAAAATCTTGTTGTGTCTCCTAGGAATGATGAATCTGATCTGTGCTGGCAGGCTGCAGAGGAGTAGAGTTAATGAAGTGGGGTGGATGGGGACTGTGAGACTGTGGCCACTGACTTCAGTAATCCTGGATTCAGTCCACATCTCAGCAGCTGGCTTGACTCCATCCCAGTTGAGCAGAGCCTAGAAGTCGTTCCCAGAGGCTTGCACGCTCCTAGGGGCTGGTCCATGTGAGACAAATCGGCAGGTCTGTTTCATTATGGGCATATGAGAACCAACAGGGAAACCATCTTTTAATGCAGTGAGCTTTTACCCCTTGCCTGTAATGTCAGATGAAGTCATGTCTACCTGGCATTTTGTAGGCAGATGTGAACTGTGTATGTTTGTGTGCATGTGAATGTGAACCTCACCTGGGTTCATTGCTAGGGTAGTAATGTGGGCTTGGAGGACAAGCAGAGCTGTCCTGTCCTATCCTGAGGAGTGGACATAGCTCAGATCTGTAAAAGCTCATCTCTAAGATGCACTTGATGCCTCCTTTAACTATCAGTGCTAGGCAGTTTTGTCAGAGATGAAAGGGTGACTGGCAGGTGGAGCATGAATGTTGTCACTGGGCTGCAACTTTCTCACTGAAACTGCATTTCTGTGTGAAGCATACGTTGTGTTTGACATTTATGTTGTAGATAACCCCATCTATCTTGTAGAAACCTCCAGGCCTTAGTCTTGTGTTCTGCGTCACTGTATAACCTTACAATGGTGGATCAAGGAGGCTAGGGCTGTGCACCTTGCGTGATTTACTTGATATAAATGCCCCAACTGCCAAGTATAATAAGGTATAGTAATTAATATCTATATTATTTACACAGACAGAACTGTCCCCTAATTGGTTTACAGAAATAATACATTTTTTTTGCCAGGTTGCAAAGAGGAGAAAACTACTCTCCGTGATCTCAGAGAAGGGATTGGTCTGTTGGTGGGGACAGCCATTGAGTGGGATGAAGGAAGTGTCTATGCACGGGCTTCTGCCTTATGTTAGAGCAAAGGGATGTATCTGAGCATGCAGTGTTGTGCGGGAGCAGTGCTGTGTAGGAGTTATGTGGTGACGTCCTCATATTGGGACTTGCTGGCCAGATATGGAGGCCATAAATGTGATGCTTGTAAGGAAGGGTGGAAGAAGAAGGTAGGGCAACTACAGCCCTGAGAAGGAGGATGTGGGAGGCATGTGAGGCTGGTGTCAAGTTTTTGCCAGTGTAATGCTGCTGGTCATCCTGCCAGGGAGATGTGGACAGTTTGCTGGTAACCTCAGGCCAGTGGTTGTGTAGGCAGATCCGTGCCCCCACTCGCTGGCCCAGCTCGTGCCAGCACTGGCTAGAGCATTGCGCTGGGGGAGCGAGCACAGCTGCTGCTGCTGGCGCACCCACGCTGTGCCCGCGCTCTGCTTCTCGCGCCGTCAGTTTGGCAGCTTGTGCCAGCATTTAGTTCCCCGAGATATTGTTCCAAGAGTGACTCTCAGGAAGGAAAACATCTGACAGAGTTTATTTTAAACTCAGCAATGCTGGTATATTTTGATGAGTATTTCCTAATTATCTTCTTGTGTCTAAGTGGAGTCTGGTTTATAAATGCTTCAAGTTTGAGAGATGCATGTTATCTATGCCTTCCACCTGTCTACCACTCTCTAGAAAACACTAGTTCATTTTAACCCTTTTGAGGAAACCTCAGGAGCTTTCATTCATTTCACGAAGTCGTTTGTGGCCAGATCTGTGGCCATCAGGTGAGGACAGCTGGGATAATCCAATTGCTTTGGTTGGCTTCTTCCTTCTAGAAGATTTTGAGACAGACAGGGCAGAGCTTTGAGCTAGGAAATCATTCTGTTAATTTTGGATCATCTTCTAAAAGATCTGCAAACCAAACACAGGGTAGTAAACCTGACATCTGTGAAATTGTTACTGTGTCTGTATCTAGGAGGATCAGCTGTTCTTCATCATCTGGAGCAAGATGAGGCAGTTGTAGCATATAAATGCCCAGACTGCAATAGTTTATGTCCATGATGATGGGGATGGGAAGAGGATAAAGACAATACTTGTTTTCTCCACCAACAGGACTAGATTTGGCACATTTACCTTGTGTTTAAGGAAGAGATTCCTTTAAAGGTAAAGCTGCAGCCCACAGTTTTGCAGACTGTGGGACTGCTCTGTGCATGCAGCCTGCTTTATCTGGGATCTTAATTCTCCCTGTGCAGATTCTGATATTTTGAGTGACCCCAAGTCAGAAGAAAAACACTGAGCTTTTTTTCCAACCATGTGCAATGCATAAAACCCTGCTCTGGAGCATGACATCTCATTAAACCAAGGGCAGGGTTATCTTTGTGGAGCTACAGCAATAATTCCAGTTTCCACAGAACTATAAAGCAAGCAGGAGTTAAGGATATATTGGACTGTTCTATGAACAGCTCTCTGAACAGGGCAAGAGCTGATCAAATCATGGTGTCTGTGCTTCTCTATAGGTCAGGGCTGAGACATGCTGATGTGGGCATTTCCCCTAAGCCACTAAATGCTAAAATCTGGGAAGGGATATACTGTGCATGTCTCGTTTCTCGTGCTCCATCTGCACGTGGAGATAGGCTTTAAAGGTCTTTTGTTCAAGCCCAGGTTTATGTGATTATGGGGTAGTGAGTATCTGTGTAATGAAGATGGTGCTTCTATTGCCTGCAGTGAACCTTTGCTGTAGCAAAATTTCAGCCTCTGGAGCTATTAGGCCAGCACTTCTTTTGTGCTGCTGATTATGAAAAATAGCCTGTGGATCTTTAGCTTCATTGTTTTAATAGGATATTTCTCTGTTCAGTTCTGGTCAATGTATTCATGGATTGCCTTTGAACAAAGGAGTTAGAAATAATGCTCATGTTTTTTATTCTACCTCCCACCTGACAGACCCATCAGTAGCCTTGTTCCAGCACACAAAGATCTAGTACCTCCAGCCAGCTACAATCCAGAAATGCCTGGCTCTTAGTGAGGTTGGAAAGCTTGGACAAGTGTTCCATTAACATGCTCTAAGTAGAGGTGCTGATGTGTTTCTGCACCTGCTTGCATAGGAGTGGGCTCTGTACGGCATGCTGGGTGCTTACTCAGCAGCTGGATATCTAAGGATGTCAGTGCAGCTCTCCTAGCCAAGAGGAAGCATGATGCCATAAAGAAAAATGGAGAAAGGGATTTTTCTTGCCCAGTTTGCAACCCATCAAATGCTTCAGTATGAGAGTTATGGGGGATGTGGGAGTGTTTTGTGAGTTGTTACATGCAATGATGGGTACCTTGAGGGAATATTTCTGTGAATTTTTTGGACTTGACATCTACAGTATGTGCTGCTTCTTCCAGTTCTTCCAGTCTAGTGTTCCTAAGAGGACTGATTGTAGCTTCACTTCACACTATTATAATCCTACCAGAGTCACTGCAGATGGTGGTTCTTCACAGAAATAGAAGGACCATTGAGTGAAAATGAATGTTAGCAAACTAAATGGGATTTACTGGGTGACTTAAGCCCTAGTTGTACAAGTGACTTGCTGCAGCGGGAGTGCAGTTCGTTAACCTTCTCCCTTTTCTGATTACATTTCAGGAATCAGCTGCTGCACTGGCAAGCTGTGGGGAACCCTCAGTGCAGGGGAACCTGGAAGAGAATTCGCCAGCTGGACACTTGCTCCTGTCCCTCTGTTCACAGTTTCTTGTTCATCTGAATTCTCCTAATGGTCCCAGCACAAGAGCGGGGTGACAGCTTGTCTGGTGCAAACATGCAGTAGTAGTAGTAGTAACCACAACCAAATCAATGACTTCTCAGGGTCAAAGGCTGTACTGTTTGCTTCCAAGAGGTTGCTGTCTGCCCTGGGGAGTTTTGAATCCTGTGTGTCATGCATCGTCCTCAATTTTCAAAGAAATTAGCTTTGAAGCATTCATCTTTTTCTCTCAGCAGATCCAGCCTTGCTGCCTCTTCTGCCTGGGAGAGGCCGTTCTGACCCTGATGACTTCTTTCAAATTCCCCTTACCTTGAAAGGAGTAGGATTCACCAAATAAGAAAGCACACAGAAGAAAGCCAATATAAACCCATGATTAATTATTATTTGCCAAAGTCTCACTGCATAATCATAAATGCAAAATGAATTAACTCAAGTGCCTCCATTGCATGGCAATAGCACTACTTTGTGACTGCTTCTTGCTTGTATTTATATATCTTTTCCTTGTGTTTTTACCCTGCCCGGTCTCATCCATTTCATATTGGTCCTCAGTCTTACAGATAATACTGCCCTGCTGAGGAAATGAGCCAGTTCAAATCTGAGAACAGAAGGTACCAGGGATAGCTATGTCCTTGGACTTCAGGTTTCAAGGAACATCTCCGGGTTTCCTCAAAGTGCCTTGCAGTCTTGGGGCTCTAAATATCAAGTCAACCTGTCTGCACCAGGAGGGACTAACTGTAGTTTTGTATTTTCTACTGGAAAATATTTGGAATATTTTCTTTATATTCTGATTTATATTCACGTTTTTCTATAATGGAAAATAAAAGAGAGTAGAGATGTACCCCCAGTGTATATCTGTGTGATTAATTTGTGTAGTGCCAGCTCTTCAGCTCCTGAAACTGCCTAATTTGTTCCAGCCAATCTTGCTGTTGGCTCCTCTGCTGGCGCTGATAAAACTGGGAGAGACGTTGCTGCTATCAAGTTCCAGAACCACTCTGAATTTCCTGAAGGTAGTTGAATACTGTGACCTACCAGTATGCAGAAGTGGATGTGATACTTATAATACGCACATTGTTCTTAATATACTTAAAGCAAAATATAACTTGAAGGCCAGGCACAAAAAGGACTTGTGCTTTGTGATGGAGTGGTGCGATGGCAAGCATTTTAGGTAATTAAATTTACCACAGTCCAGTTAAATGGCGGGGGAGGGTCCAGAACTGAGCTCAAATGCCAAGTCAGATGCTAGTCTATCTTATAATTTGGATCATGAAATCCATGTAGGAGTCATGTAGGATCCTCCATGTGTTGAGAACCTTTTGTGAAAATACTAAAGGGCTTGCAGGGTCGATGCTTGAGATGCATAGAGGCACGTGTGTGGTAAGGTGCTGCGAGGCCCGAATGTGCCTGATGCCCCTGGAACAGTACAGTGGGGCTTTAGAGCACAGCTCTGCTTTTTATTGTATGTTACAAGCTGTCTCTGGGAATTAGTGTCTCACAGTGGGGAGATCTCATCTCAGAGTAGAAAGCAAGAAAAAAATGACTTGTGCTTTACTGTCTGACATAGTCTGTAGCCAGCTTACCCTTGTGACCTGCGCAGGAGCACTCACTGGTTGGATGCGATCCTTTGAGGAATTGCTTATGAATAAGTATCAAGCATGCAGTGTTTTGTTTCTTGTAGCGAGGAATTTCTATCAAGCTGGAAGCTGGCTTTTTTTTTTTTTTTTTTTTAATGTAATCATAGTAGAATTTAATCATGGGAAGGTTTTATTTACCCAGAAAAAGCCCTCTCCTGGGCCACTGGCATCCAAAAAGGCTGCCATTAATTTCAGGAGCAGAATGGAGCCCACCATTGGAAACAATTTTCACTTCAAAAATCAGCCCAAACCTTTGGTAACATTATTACCTGCTCTGACGAGGTGCATTCAGAATTGCGTACCAAATCTGTAAAATACACAGTTTTTGCTTAATAATGTTTAATAAACATAGTCTTCCAAAAGTTGCATTAGTCCTAGTGCCCCTGTTCTACGATATCAGAGCCAGTCAGGTGAGAGATTACTGTATTGCAAAGTTATCAATGATAATGTCTGCTAGGAATGACTCTTATTATAATCAATGAAATGATGTGGCATATTAGAGCACCTTAATTGAAATTCCTTTCAATTATTGAATACTTAGGCATTAACTATATTGCATTTATGCATAAAAAGATTCGTTAGATTGTCATAGTACCTGTTGTCAAGTATGTAGTATTCACATAAATCCATTTTGTTGTAAACTCTCCAGGAAATGGTAATTGTCACCTGTCATGTGTAAACGGTGTGAAACAACCTCCCTAACCCCAAACCTTATAGAAAAAAGATGACCATTCTCCTTCAGTCTCTCAAGAATAATTGAGCCTGAGGAGGGGTTCCTTGGGCAATACTTCATTATATCCTGACGGAAACTAGGAAGCTCTAGCTCGTGTCAGTATAGATGTGGTGTGCAGAATTAGTCTCCTGAGCGAGTGAAGCTATGGAGACTGGAGATGTTTGAGGAGAGGCTATTTCAGGAATAATATTTTAGTTCAGAATGCTTTAAAATTTATAAAATTTGAGATTGATTAGCTTTTCTGGCAGTTCACAATAAGTTTGCTAGAATATATTTTAGGTTTACTGAAGCTGCTTGTGAATTCACACCACATGTGATGATTACTCCTTTTAGACAGAGACAGAGGAAAGAGGGGGATTCAGAAGCGGTAAAATGTTTTTACTCCTAACCGAAATAACTTGATCTCTAATTCTGGAGTTTTATTTCAAGATTGAAAGAATCTTAGTCAAACAAAATGTCTGATTCAACCTCCTCATTATTTTCAAGTTTCTGTTTCAGAGAAAATACTGAGGTAAAAAAAAGTCAGTTTGAATTGATCAAAATGACTAATTTTCCCATGTCTTCCTGCCTCCACATCCATTCTTACATCAGAGATCAGCTATTTGTGTGACTAGCTTCATGTGTGGTCAAGCCTGCCTATCTCTGAAAGCTACTACTACCTGAATGAAGGGAAGGGATGGCGTCTCTTTTGGGTTCTATCTGTGAGATAGCTATGATATTAAATCAGTATTTCAGTAAGCACAGAATAGTCTGTAGCTGTAGCAATGACAAGTCATGGTTTTCTTTGCTGCAGTCGCAACCTCTAAGAGGTGATAACATGAGGTTCTGACAAGAGCTGCTGATGGTGGCTTGGTAGGACTTGTAACCTCCCTCCTCTGCCGCTGTAGCCAGGGGATGCAGGCACATGTGAGAATTAGCCCACTAGGGACCCTTGGAGCAACTAGATTTCCACCTAGATTATGCCACTCGGTGACATAACCCAACATTGCAAATGTCTCAGTCCATCAACATGGTCTAAAAAGGGCAATACAGTGTGCTGACTTCAACTCTGCACCTTAGGTAACCGTACAAACAAACCTGTAGTAAATTCCTGCGGGAAGGAAGGAGAGAAATACAAGTGTGTGTGTATGAGAGAGAGCACGAGTGAGCCTTTGAAGGAGAAGATAAGCTGTCAGATCACTTTTCCTGCAAATCAAAACTAACTCATGGTGTAGATGAATATTGGGTCCTGTCAGTTCCCTTCTAGAGACTTTACCACCATCCATCATCACCATCTTCCTAGTATCTACAGCCTGGCTTTTGGGAAAGATAAGATGATTGGAAACCCAAGACAAAATACTCCTGAAAGATGACTGTACGGTAAACAAGAAAGGCAGCCTCACACTGAAGAAAGGCTGTTCTCTGAAGATGACAGCTGTTCCCATGACAACACCAAAAACCTTTTACCATTGGGTATCAACAGGAGAGCATCTCCCACGGCAAGCAGATACAGCCAGCAGCTTAGTCGTCTTCTCTCATAAATAATCCTGTTGGGCAGCAATAATCAGGAACTGCCAGTTGTGCATACGCAGCTCACTTTGTGGATGCAAGCCTGGCTCTAAATGAAAGGGATAGAAAATAAGACTAAAACACCAGTGAGCTAGATTAATGTAAAAGGAAAAATAAGCTCTACTGATGTTTCTAGATTTCCCTCTGCATTCCAGATGAGGGATCACATTTTTTTTAATGGTGAAGAGCCAGGCAAAAATACAAGCCATTTTGCCAACCACTAGAGAAGCTATATGGTTTTCTCAGTTGCAGAGAAATCTTTTATCAGCATGAGTGTGAGAGGGAGGAAGGTCCTGGGAGTGTCTGAGTGTGCTTCACTCTAGTCCTGTAGTATCCAGCTTGTAATTCAACCAGTTTTCTTCTGCATTTAAAATTGTGGTAAAAGACTGTTTTTCTTGCATTATTAGTCAGGGCTACCAACTCCCTGAGTGTCAAGATAGATGGGGCTCAGCTTTTGGAATCATCTGAATGTATGAGAATCTGCTTTCTTTTTTTAAGGAAGAAGCCCTTGTACATTTGGAAGAAGAAGAAATAAAGGAGAAAAAAAATCGGATAGAGAATGTGCCCAGAAAGCTCAGGAGCCGAAGATTTTTTTTTTAAAAAAAAAGTAACCCCCAAACTCCCAGCAAAAAAAAAAAAAATGTAATTTTCTTATATACCCTTATTGCTGCTAAATGAAGCTCAACAAGCTTGCTGGCTGGCTGGCTTGCTTGCTTGCTTGCTTGTTTTTCTTTCACTCAGTGACCAAAAGAGTTAAGCGTGTTCTACTTGAATGGGAGGAGTTAGCAATGCTTCTCCATAAAGAAGACACTGCTCTGTTATCTTTAGCTTTTCAAGTCTAGTCTTTTTTTATCCTTTGTTGTGAGTATTTAAATATTAACATCCCTGATTCCTCCTTTATTTTTCTTCTTGATTTATTTTTGAAGGGGTACATTTTTCTGAAGTTCTTTCCAGATTTCTCTAACCTCTGTTATAACATTGGTTGCTTGGTGATGATTGTGGTACTGCAAACAGAGGAGGAGACGTGAGAAACGAGGAGATTCTGAACCTGTAGAGCTTACTCTGTTCTGTAAATATGTCTTGCAGTTTAAAATCACAAAACAAAATATTAGCAAGAGAATTTTTAAAACTCTGTAGTTCTCCCATGCCTAAGCTGGAGGAAATATTTTCACTTCTAATGTTCTGTGGACGCTTAGGCACCATCTGCAGAGATCTACCAGGCTATGCAGGGCCTCCAGTCTGATGGCTTGTGACACCAACAGTTGCTTTGTCCTGTGACATGTGTGAGCAGCTCACTGTGACATGAATGGGACCTAGACTCACATTCAGGACAAGATGTGCTTGACTGTGTCTTAAAAACATGTTAAATGAATATTGGAAAGGGAATAGGTTGGAACTGTAGTGCTATTTGTCCACATCTCCTGATACATATCATAATATTGCCCTGTTTTCACAGTATTTGACCCCGTGCTCCCCTGAAGCAATGAGTTCCACATCTCAGTGCACACTGGAAACAGGGCACAACATTTTTGATCTTCGTTCCCAATCCTGAAGGCCCACATTGGGATCTCTGAAAAAGTCAACACTGCCCTTTTTCTGTGTGTTGTTTTTTTTGCTGCTGCTTTATGTGCTTGGGGCTTGTTTTCCTTGAGGTCTCTCGTAGCCTTCTATACCAATAATTGTGTGCTTTTGAATTACTGGAAGGGTGTTGCCAGCCCTAATGGGCTTTAACTTTCCTCCTCTTTTCAGCTGATCTTCAGACCAATGGACCAATTCCTAAGTTATTCCTTGTCTTGTAATCCATGCATTAACCCTTTGAAAATGGAGCAGAAGCTATCTAAAAAGAGGGAGATGCTCAGCCCATTCTGCTGACCGCAAAAGCTGGTGCTGCTCTGGCCTGTCTGTTACTGTGCCTTTCTGCCCATCCACAAGCTAAGTCTGGTCTGTGAGTGCTCGGGGCTCCTCTTTCAGAGCACAAAGCACGGCTGGATGCCTTTCCTCTCTGGGCATGAGTGTATCTATGTCCACTGCAGAATCTGTTACCCATTTCTGTGTCATAACTGCTGGGAAGAATGGCCTGATGTAGGAGGGCTTTTCCAGAAAACAATAATCTATTGTGTTAGAAAAATGGTAGCTGGAGAAATTCTGGGTTTTCAGATGTGGCAACAGGATGCTGTTATTTTTTTTCCTTCCTCTGTTATTTTTTCTGTCTGTTTTAACTCTGTCTAGCAGCTGCATGCAATACAGAAACAGACCCCTGAAATGCTTTAACAAGGAGGGTGGCATAAGGTTAGATGTTAATTCAAAGGGGATAAATGACCGAGTAGTTTCACAGATGATGCTCAGGCACAACTGTGTAGGCCCATAAGTCTCCTCATTCCCTTCTCCCACTCAGCTCCCTACTGTGAGCATTGACGATGCTCATTTGGGCATGGTGATACAAAAACCTGGTTGTAATGAGCAGGTCACATGTATTTATGAAACCTTAGAGCCACGAGGCTTGCATTCTGCCTGGCTTTTCATCCTAGGTTTGCCTGTTTAAGGATGGACCCTGAAAGGTATGAATGAGTACATGGGTTGTGTGCAAAGCTCCTCTGCTTTCTGTGCTGTGAATATTAATGTGTTACCCAATTTGGGCACACAGTCATAAGTCATTCATTTTTCTAAGGCAGAAAATGCTTCAATATTTGCAAGAAAAACACCACTGTTATTTCACTGGGCAAACTGGAAAGTCTTAGCTATGCTGTGCACTGCAGGTCTGCCTGCCAACCAAGACCTGTGTCACAGAACCCAATCACTACCTGGGACAGCGTACGCATATTCCAGCGGGGATGAACGCGGTGTAAGGCCACCTCTTTTCTGCCATTAACAAGTCAACAAAATGGAAAGGAGCTGTGCTGTAAGAGGAGGAGAGCGCTCTGGGCAGTGGGGGGAATATCAGGTCTTTACACGGGAAGAAGTTCCCGTAGAAGTGAAGCTATAAGCAACTGAAAGCTTGCCAAAATGCCTGGCACTCCCTCGTGCAGAGCTTGTCTCGAACTGCTGGCATGAAATGACCCTTCATAGCCATATGGCTGCTACCAGCAAGAGCCTATGAAATATTAACGCTTCTGATGTAAGACATATTTTATTCTTGTTATCTTCAGAAATGCCTGGCTACTGCGAGGGACAAGGGAAACAGCCCTTCTGCCCTGCCAGGGACAGTCTTATTGGCAGGCCAGAGAAAGATCACAGTCTTCAGCCTGCCCGGGAGGCTGAAAAGCGATAAGGAAGAGGCAGAAAAAATAAAATCTCATGGAAAAGAATTCCTCAAACTTCCACCTTCCACCATTGAAGGGTGAACTGCGAACTGCAGGGCTTTGTGAACACAAACATCTCAGCTTCTGAAACTGGTTAAGCTTTTGCTGTCAATCAGAAAGCTTCAAAATAAAAAAGTAAGTATACATGGGAGCAGGGCCAGCCTCAGCACTGCCCTTTGTGTCCGCACGTCTTCCTTACCCAGTTGCTCTGTTTCCTTACATGACCGTTTCCTTAGAAAACACTACACGGAGAACGCAGAGGCAGATCAGTTTTGTGTCCTGCAAAGCAGTGCTCATTCCTGCATCGTTACTCCATTCTCAGTGTTTTAGCAGTACAATCTTTGCTGGCTTTATATCTGTTCTTAGTTTTCAAAGGTCCCAGTCTTAATAAGGCCTTGAATCTGACAGCAATTTCTAACTACCCGTGAGAGCAATGCACTCGGCTTTAGCAGAACTGCCTGCATGGATAAAGTTAACTGTACCAGGGCACCGACAGGAGGGCAGCTCTTACCTGATGGCTGGATGTTGCCTGTGCACGTAGCCTGGCTGGTTACAAGTGGCAGGACAAGGTGGATGACGTGCTGCTTGGCACCAGAGGTGGCTAACTCTGAGCTGGTCTCACTGCAAATTTAGGTGGTCTCTATTGGCCAGCAGTTGTTCACTATTTATATTATTCTTAATCCTTAGTGTGCTGGGCAGGATTTATTGTGTACTTCTCATATTACATATTTAGCAGTTGGCCCCTGTGTTGATACCGTTCCTCGTGAACGATGGCCCTACCTGCGGAAAATCATGAAAACCTAGCCACCAAACTGTCGAAGCAGGCTCGTGGGGCAAGTGTGGATATTTCTGTTGCCACTTTAACCACACGTTAGCCGTGTGGCTTAATTTCTGTGTCATAACACAAACAGACTGATAGCAGATGGGAGCCTTGGGTTTGAGAATTCATTGCACTCCATTAAGCTGCTTTTTCTGACATTCAGAATTGCAATATTAATAGTGGTTAACAGAGGTTTCCTGGAAACAGAGGAGACAAAAACAAAGTAAAATAAAATTGATATGGCTGTGGGTGTCAAAGAGAGAGAAGTGTTTACAGTAACTGGAGTCAGTAGTTATTGCTGCTAATGTAAAGGTGATGACAGGACCGCTGACATGTCAGAGAAGATGTTTCAGCTGCCCTGAGCCTGCCTGGAGTGAGTAGTCATGGGAGGACTGGAGCAGGACACAGAAATGGGCTGCTAATAAGTAACAGGAGAGGTGCAGTGTAACAGCTGATGCCTCCAGATGCACTGCTGTCCAGCAGTTCACATGCCCCAGGCACGGCTTCTAAAACAACACTAAAGAAGTGGTTGCTACATTCACTTATTTGGAATGGCTTATTAAACAGCTGTGACTGGGCAAATGCAATGGCAAACATATTTGCTTGATGGTAGCCCATTTCAGTAAAAATGGCTTAATGAATATATTGAAGTCATTTATTGGGAAATAGGGAAGTCATGCAATTAAGCAAATGTGTTTTCCAGCATTATGAGTGCTCAGTCTTTAATGTACTCTGTATCCCTGCAATGTGTTTATTCAGTCCTCTGCACCTTTGGTAAAAAGTGAGTAAACGTAGCATAAATATGGAGTTCTCCTTCCTGCACAGGGATATGGTAAAGAAGTTTTTATCCAGCTTTTCTTTAGTCTGGAAAATAATCTCAGATCTATGCAAGGACTTGTGGTGGGTTTAGGTTTTTCAAAAGCAGCCAGATCCTTTAGCACTCTCCACAAATTGGCAGCCTTAGGCCAAACCAAAAGAAAATGCATAAACTTAACAGCTTCGGTGGCCCTGGAAGGCAAAATGCAGACATGGGTCACAGGCAAGACAGAGATTGTTTGGTGAAGTGGCCCCTTGTTTGCCTGTCTCTCAGGCTGTTTCCCCATTTGCTGCATTCAGAGTTTGATTAAAAAGCCTAACGCTTCAGTGTCTTGGGTCTCTGAGAGGGCTTGATGAGGGATGACTAGGAAAAACCCACCAAACCTGGGTTCACAGGGTCCGGAGGTGTGTAAAACAGTCTGATCCACAAGAGGATTTAAATGCCTAGGATAAGAGAGGCAGGTCAGTTATGGAAGGTTTTTGTCAATATGACTGTGTAACCTACTGACCAAAGGTAAAGGTTAATAAGGAAATTAATTTTAGACAAGATCCTGGACTGTAGATAGCTACATTATAACCGACTGTGTTAACAGAGGCTGCCTATTTTGTTCTTCTTTTCATCTTTGCATCTATTAATTATTGCAGAGCAGTTTCTTACCAACTTCCCAGCAGCTTGTGCTGTTGTTCGGAAATTATAAAATGATATAGTTGGCAGGATAGGCAGAGACATGCACAGTTAATTGGGTTTTCTCAGAAGGAAATTACACCATATAGTCTATGCCCAGGGTGCCATGGGAAGTGCAATTTCTTATTGCTTTAGTAAACAGGATTGGGAGAATATGAGCTCTGGTTTATAAACTGCCTCAGAATTTATCCCAGAGCTGTCAAGGGCTGTAAAGCCCTGTCACCGAGGTGCCACCCCTGTTCTCCTGTCATCACGGGCTGTTGCTGTCTCCGTCGCGGCGGGGGCAGCAGTCGCTTTGCTCCAGCTCGCTCACTCGGGTCTTAGGCGTAGTTTCAGAGCTGTGGGGTAGCTGCTTTGTTCGGGTGCTCGCTCCCTCAAGTCGCAGGAGCGGGATAATCCTAAAACAAGTGATGGGTTGTGGTTGCTAACGAGAGGGGAGCTATAAAAACCCAGCACACTGCTGGGGACACCTGAGCATTTCCATTCCCCACCTGTCCTTCGGGGCGGCGGTGAGCGGAAAAAGAACTTTTGTAGCAAGGGAAAAAAACGCAGTAGAGAGATTTGCTCCCTTCTTGAGTTCCCTTAGACCCCTGTGTTTAGCAGCAAGTTTTACATTAGGAAGTAGGACCAGATAGAAGCATTTCAGGACATTTTTCTAAGTGGGAATGGTTGTTGAGAATCAATATTTTTTTATTTCTGGCTAAATGCAGTTCTGCAATACTGAGGCTTTTTTGTTTTTTTTTCTCCCTTACCTGAATACACCACCTTGGGCCAGCCTGAAAGGTATTACACAAACTGGGCAGCTTTGGTGCCTGTGAAGAGCAAACAGTTCACTGTCGTTTCTTAAATAAAGACAAGAACCATTTCAAGGAAAGAATGGAAACGGAAAGTTTGCTCTAGTAGGAAGCCATTTCCGTTAGAAAGAGCAGCTCCCCCCCCACTACGATGAGTAGTAAATCTCTGGTTACAGCTGCTTGCTGCCTTGGCTGGACACGGCAGCGTTTTGGTACCTGCGCAGCACTTTGGTGCCTTCCCGGCGCTCCCTGCTGAGACCGGGCTGGGGCAGCGGGACGCCGGTCCCGGTGCAGCTCCCGGCCTCCCGCGGGCGCTCGAGGCTGCAGGTCTGCTCCTTTTCAGCCATCAAAAGGGGGATAATAAACTTTACCAGTTTTGTCGAGGTTTTTCGTTTCCCCAGCAGACCTGAAGCTATTACAGAGCAGGCAGAGCGCTCGTTTCGTCCCGGGTGTACGGCGGTGTACATCTCTTCCAGCCGTCTCCGCTAATCTCATTACGGCGCTCGTTTTATGAGTTGGAGAGTTGTAATTTTTCTTTTTTGTTGTTATTGCCGCTGCCGCTGGTGCTCTGCATCAGCACTCTTTCTTACAATTAAAGTGACAGCTCTTGAACTAGTATGTCAAAACAACGCAGCTGAGGCAGAAGAGCGCTGGGAAGATCGTCCTTAATCAGCCGACAATGATTCATGTTTAACCAGGTGGATGGCAAGTCCTGTATCTTGCTGGCTCCAACTGAAATCCAGTTTCTTCAAGGACAGGGTGTTGTTAAGACTTCTGCACCTGCTCTGGGCCCCTGCACTTTGGGTTTTTTGATAGAAACTTGAATATGTGGTTTCTGGCAGCGTGTCAGGACTGTAGTTGTGAAGCTCTGAGCTCCTAGCGAATCTTACAGACTTTCTTTCTAGAAGCTGTGTAAAAATCAAAAAGGAAGATGATGATCTTGGTTGGAAGCTCCCTGTGCTAAACCACAACAGTTAAGCTCTCAAGCTTGCTTGGAAATTATTTCAGGGAATCCCAGCACTTTTTGTTTCCCAGTTTGTCACCCATCTGGGTGTGCTAATGCCCACGTGTGGCTCAGCGGGGAAATCCCGAGCACCAGCACTGTTCACTGCCCCGCTGAGAGCACCCCTGAGTCTGGTCTGGTACCTTGGGTCGGATCTCGTGCTCAGTTTTCCTCGGGCTCTGTCCTCCCCCAGCGTCAGACACATGGCTGTAGGTACTATAGTGTGTGTGTGTGTGTGTGTATAAATACATACACACACACACACACGCACGTACACACACCCCTCACATATAAACCAGTTTCCTATTCGAGACTCACATACCATTGCAGGTCTTTCACCTTGAAATAGCTGCCTTCCTAGAAAAAGCAGCTTTTTCACCCTCCTTGTGCCTCCTGCAGGGCCCTGTGATCTAACGTAACCAAACAGCTTAATGTTTGATGTATTCCAGCTCCAGAACAGCTGATAGCTTCTAGTCAAGACATACTTATTTTACCTTTTGTGCAATTTGCTGTGAGAAGTTTTTCTGTCCTTCCCCCCGCCTTTTCAGAGGTGCTGCAAGATCCTGGGGAAGCTCAGGATAAGTCCAGATTATCCTAGGAGACCTCAAGGGCTTGCTTGGCCTTTGGAAACCCTCAGACTGAAGAAGTATGGGCTCAGCCTCTGGGCTGACACACAGAAAAACCTGATCAGTTCTTGCTCTTTGAAATTCTTGTGTCTCCCCTGGTTAATGACATTCCTCACTACAAATAGCATCTGATGCTGCCTCTTTCGCCTTCGAATTCCTCTGTTTTTCTGCAAAGGCTTTGCGAATACATACGGAAAACACAGGAGGATCCAGCATTATGTTGTGTGTCGGCATGCTCACGTCCCAGAAGAGTTAGGGGAACCCAACAAACCTAGCAGGGATCCTTGTTCCTAGTATTTTCTGCAGCAAACACTGTATTTTGCAAATCCATGGCTTTGTTGAAAGAGCTAGGAACAGGTTAGCAAAACTCCATTAGGCTTTTTTAACAAGTTCCTTAAAAATGGCAGCGACTTTTCAAATATTCGTATCTCTGGAAAGCAGTAATTTGTGACTCATACAGTCCAGGCTTGCTGTGCTTGGGGAGGTCGTCCCAATATTTGCAAATACTACAGGGACAAAATGAGGACGAGCTAGGCTGGCTGGGCTGGCAGGGCATCACCGCTTGTGTTTTTTAAAAAAGATGCAGTTGAACGGGGAGCAGGGAAACTTGCTGCTGTGAAGCTTTAAATGTCAAAGTCTTCTGCATACCTGAATAACAGGCTTGCTGGGGGCTGCCTTTTGTGCAGACAGTTCCTTGCTCTGGGGCAAAGAGCCCCAGACCTGATTTTGGAAGTGAGGCCCATGGCATGGCAGCAGCTGCAGCTTCCACGGGACATTTGCAGCTGCTAGACTTGCTCGCAGGCTGAATGCAAGAGTAGCAGTTTGGGCGTGTGATAGGAGTCCATAAATTAAAAGAAATCCTGGTGCCAGCCATGCCAGCTAGTTAGGAATCATGTAAGCGTTTAAGTGGGGGCGGCGTTAGTCCGCCCCGAGGCAGGCTATGACCTGCGGTTTCTGGGCGATGCCGGAGGCCGTCTTCCCCGGCCCGTTGCTGGGGGGCACTGGGGCCACAGCCGCCCCGCAGGCACGTGTCTGCCTCCCAGCGCTCAGCCCCTCGAGGAGGAGCAGGGAGGTAGGGCTGGGGTGGGAGGTCTCAACACCCGAATTTCAACCTGTGCTTGGAAGCAAGAAACGTGTCTGCACCGACCCCTTGCTGCTGCCTACGCTGCCGACCTGGGGGCCGCCTTGCTGTCCCCGCCCTGAGCCCATCTCAGGCGAGAAAAGGGATGCCCAATAGTTTTTGATGGGCAGTGGCTGTCCATCACTTAGGCCTGCTAAGGGGTTTTACTTTCACAGGGCCGCAGCCTGGTTCGCTCTGCCCCACAACGCAGGCTGCACGCAGAAGCTGCTCCGCATGCGGGTACCTCCCGCACCCCCCCCCAATGCATTCAGCTGCACCTCATTAACTGGGATCTCTGAGGCAGACCCTGGGGATCGGAGTATTTTCCTTTCTCGTTTAAGATGCCTTGTGAGGCTGTAAATAGCTAATGCGCAGCCTGCCTTTGCAAGGGCCTTTGGGTTTATGCTGCTTACAGTGGCGGCTGTCCAGAAGTCTGGCTTACAGGGCACAAGGACCCTACATCAAAGGCAGGATTTTTTAAATTGAAGCAAATAAAAACTCTCATTTTTTTGACCAGAGAATGGTACTTCGTTGTATTGGTATGTTAAATGGAGTATTTACTTGTAGTGCCATACAGCCTTCCAGTAACATTTGATGCTTTTTAAGATTAAAAGGCTCAAGTTTCAAGAGCTGAAGGCATTTGGAGTTGGCAGGAATCAGCACTCCAGTCCTTAGGTACGGCACTAAGCTAAACTAACAGTTGCTTTTCCAAGGAAATAGCAAAAGTTTAAGTTGCTGACCTCTGTTAGAAAAACATCAGTGCAGAGAGGTCTGCTTTGGTCTGGCACGGCAGTTCCTGTGTTCCCACAGTATTTTGCTTTGGAAACAATATTCTCTCTCGCTCCATCCATATGTATGAAATCTTTCACTCCAAAAGCCCGCAAACACTCCTGAATAGTAAATAGCTATATCTGAAGTGAGAAAGGGGAGGAGAGAGCTGCTGGGAGGCTGCTGCTTTTCTCGCATGTGCTGCTCTGCGAAGGTAACTGAAACCTGAGTTTGGTCCTGCGAGTGCAACAACTGGAACACTGCGATGGATAAACGAGGAGCTCTGGGCAATTCAAGGGCTGCTAGGATCTGTGCCAGAACAGAAATGAATATACATGACACACTTGTGAATTGCTCTAAGAAATTAGTGGGAGGGAGGGGAAAGGCAAGGGGGGAGGTGGGGCCACCTTTTCCCACTGCACTCCTGGCAGTGGCAGGCTGATGGCTGGGAGCTATTGAAATGGTTATAATAGTCTCATTACAGACAGCCAATGTAATTAAAAGGGACAGTAATCTTCCTCCAAATTCAAAACGCTAGAGTCTGTCTTTGAAAGCAATTTTGGCCATTAGCGCGGGCGGTAACGTCCCAGCAATTGAATCCAATCAAATTTTGGTGTCAAACCACTAAGGAGAAAAAATTGAGTTTCCTCCCTGAAGCCTCATGCCACAAGCGTGGAGCCAGGAGGGCAAAGAGGAGCGATGCCCGGTGCGACAGCGTGGTGGCAGCAGGGTGACTGGGCCATCGGGACACAGGAGCTGGTGCTGGCGGTGGGCACTTGCCGAGGAAAAGCAGGTCTGGTGCCTTTGCCAGCACCGCTTCTCGCCAGCACAGCCTCCCCCTGCGACAGAAATCAAATGGGTAAACGCAGCCCCGAGCGGCGCAGCCTGCAGACGGCACTGGTGATTGCATTGTGTTTGCAGGGGATGAGCAGCTCAGCCACATGTTCTCTGGGACAGTAAATTAGAATCACTCATGTCTTTGTCTTCCTTTGCTTAGATATTGATGCAACTCCGTGTGCTGGGAGAAAGAATGTTCCTTGAATTTGTCAATGAAGTTGAGACATGCATGAGAAAGGCAGCTGGGCTAAAATACACAATCCTTGTTGGACCCAGCACAGCTGTTTACCTCTCTTGTGAAGGCGAGGATGGATTCAGATGTGTGCAGAAGGAGGTAGGTTCATCCAGGCTCACAGCGAGCCATCTGGGTAGGTGCAGAATTAGTCCAGTGCGATCACTGCTATTTGGTGATCTTCAAGGCTTTCAGAAAGATCTTCAGGAGCCCTGAAATTGCAAGAAAGTTATTTTCATGTTCCTCAGGCATTTGAGCCTCAACAAAATATTTTTGGTGGACTAACTGATATTACTCGACTTCCACCCTCAATATATTTTCTTTCAAAGATGAAATATAAAATGCTCCTCTCTCCCTCCATCATTTATTTCCATTTGTTGCTTTTCTTCTGGGATCAAAAGCAGAGGAACTGAAGTGCTGAGAGAAAATAATTTTCTTGGTCTTCCTCATGCAATCAAAAATTGAGTTACTAGATTTATTGCAGGAAAAATAAATCTCTCTGCCGTGGTCCCCTGTGGCCAAAGGCTAGGCTATGTATCAGAGGTGGAGGCTCTACCTTGGCTTTAGCAGAGCAGACTGATCCAACCAGCCTTTTTGTTTTTAGCTTCTGTGATGAGCAGGTCCTCTAGCAGCCAAAGGCCACCGCTATAAATTGTCTACTGCCCGTCTGTTTGGTAGGGACTGACATTTCAAGAAACCTTGCTCAGAAAAGTCCATATATGGAGGAAAGTATTATTATGGGAACTATTGGAGAATACCATCCTACAGTACCTGGCTAAGAGCTCATCTGAAATGTGTCTCCATGGGCTCTATCCTTAAGACCTTGAGTCCTGACTTCTCAGCCTGAAAAAGGGATGGGTGAAGAAGAAAATGACTGAAAGGAAGTAATTAGCAAGAAAAATGAAATAACTATTTTTTTTTTTCATCTCCTGAGACATGAAGGAAGATTTTTGCAGCTAATAAATTATTTCTGAAAACACTAGTAATAGCTGCAGGCAACATTAACTTCAAGATTCCCAATGAGCAAGCATCGCTTATGCACTGATTTAAAATTCTAATGTATTTTCATTTGCAGCAGCTCAACTCTAACATGACTGAAGGTCTGGAAGGAGGCCAAAAGAAGTAACCATATTTCTGATAGTTTAGTAATCTCCTTAGATGCAGCAGTAAAAAGCAGTGGCCAGATCCTATTGAAGCCTAGGGCAACCAATTATCTCAGCAGAGTGGCTCCAGAAATGTTAGTGCAGGGAAGGTGGGGAGTTCCTAGTTACTGCAAGCACAACAGTGAATTTGAGCTAACCAGAAAAATCAGTTATGTTACAGGTTAAACGCTTCTGCTACTATTTAGAAATGCAGGGTGGGACCACAGCCCTGCTGAGTGCCATGGATGTTTTGCTCCTACTTTCAGAGACACTGGGGTTTCTACCTCATTTTCAAAGAAACTGTACTTCTGAGCTGATGTTAAGATCCAAGCCAGAAACGTGGCCTGGAGCAAAGCAATCCTGTGGCGTCTGATCTTCTTCTCATTCTCTCCAAATGGGAAAAGTGATGATCTGAGATCCCACCTCACACCTGGATCTGAGGCTGATGAAGATCAGAGGCATAGGGCAGAAGAGAGGGAGCTGGTCTGACTGACTCTGCAGGGTTTGGTTGGCATCTCCGTGGCACTGCTTAGTGACTGAGGGATGTGTCATCAGAGAGAAAAAGAGAAACAGATGGTAGAGGGAGTTACAGTGGGAGGAAAACCCAATTAGAAGTCCCAGTATGGTTTGTGGTAGGGATGTGGATCGTATACCTTGAGTAACAGCCAGGAAAAGAGAAGCACCCAGCTTTTTCACCTGTGGTTGAGTTGAGAAAATTCTTGTTTCAGACAGAGATTGATATTGTAAAAGCTTTTGGGAGATGCTTCTCTGAAGGGAGACAGAGCTGGGGAGATACAAAAGAGGAGACAAGCTTCACACGTCCAGAATGCGGGCTCGTTGTTCCTGGATGCTTTTCTCTCCCCCAAGAAGGATGGTTAGTGTTTAAGACTGGGACCTGGGAAATCTATAATCCCACCTCTTGGAACAGTCCCAGCCCCTGTGACCGAGCCCTGCCTGCTGTGGGCTGTTGCTTACACCCTTGCCTTTCAGAGGTTGCTTTCAAGAAGCCGTGAGTGCTTGTGCATGAGCTGAGGTCAGGCAGGCAGTCTCTGCCTGTTTTTGCAAACATTCGGGTTTTGCAAAATTCCTTGTCTTTGAAACTGAGTTTGTAACTTTTTGCCATGCAGCAGGATCAACTTCTAGTTGCAGAGGGGCTGCGGTGAGATTTACCAGATTTAGTCTATCAGAGCCTTAAGGACCATCTCTTAGAGGCTCCAGCTGTAATAGGTGGCAGTCTCCATTGCTCAGGGTCACAGGAACTTGCTTGGCTCCTTCAGGAACATCAGAGACCATAAGCCTCTGATGTGACTTGTGCCCAAGGACTAGCTCACATTGTATGATGGTATGGTGCATGCTCCTGAGGAACTGAGGACCACATGGTGTTGCTAGTATACAGGATAATATTCCTCCATGGCTGGGTGGCAAATCAAGCACACCATTTCGCAAAGTCCAGAGACCATGAAAAGGCTAAATAAAGCACATTTCATGCTCTCAGTAAAACCTTGAGGGGTACCTGAACTAAGAAACAACGGAGACAGTGGGCTTATGGACAGATGCGTGTGTCTGGAGGGGAAAGAAAAAACTCCTCCTCTCATACCTTTACTCATTTGTGCATCTGGATGTTATTTAAATTGCAAAATCCAAACCTGAAATTTTAGAAAATATCTGATTTGTAATTTCCTGTGCAATTCTTTCGTTGCTCTCTCATTGCTCATGCACTGTGGTCAAGCACATTTTCGTGCAGCACCCGGCCTCCAGCTGCACAGGAAGCCCAGAGACAAGGCAAGGGCATGACTGCTCTTCTGGTGTTTTCTAATGGTCACATGCTTGATTTGCTGTCAAAGCAGTCTCCTGTCCCCATACAGTTCTGTGTTCAGGAGTGGTGTTGCTTGGCAGATGAACTGCAAAGTGAGTATTGTAGCTGACTATTTATAGGAAGAAAATGCCTGTCTGTAAGGAAATCTGGGAGCAGGATGAGAAAACGAGAGACTGAGCAAGAAAGAGCTAGAGAGACACCCTGCCAAAAGGGCTAGGGAAGAAAGTCATAAAAATAATTCCTGAATAGCATGAGATACGGTAAAATTCACATATTTTGTTTATTCTTTATCACTGTGACTGGTCCTTTGCATGAGACTATGTTCCTACCTGGTATTGCATTCTAAATTATATTGCTGAAAATATTGTATAATTTTTTCTTCTCAGCTCATTATCTAATGTTAATAAATCAGTTGTTATGAAGTCATAATACTTTTCTGAAATAGATACGTATTTTCTTCCCACTGAAGGGTGCCCAGGAGCGATAGATCAGCACTAGATATAGAGCCAGAGCTCATCGTTACGCTAGGACCATCAAATCATTCCAGATGCTCGTAATAGCAGCACTGGTGGGAATGAGTGACCATCTTTAAAACAGTTTTGCTTTCCATAAAAAAGACCAGGAAATGCTGTTTTGAGAATTTATTCTGGACTGGAGAGTCTCAGTTGCACAGATTATTCATGAAGTAGGCATCTATTAAGAAAATTGCAACACAGTATGGGTGGCTTGGTGTCATAGTAACCCTCCTTCAGTACCCACATAAAACCTTCCTTCAGGTCCTGGTATGGTCCAGTTAGCACAGTATCCTACCTCAACCTCCATTCATCTACCTTGACACCAGAATATCAAAATCACTTAGTTAGGAAACAGGCACTTGCAATATCCTTCCTTCACTTTCTCTTAATTTTTGTTATATAAATTCTGTATTTCCTGGAATAGAGGCTCTGAACTGCTGAACTCAGTCTGAAGTCAACCCAGCTAATGAGCTCATTTATATTAATAGGAAATCAACTGTTCCTTTTTGCTGTAGTCACAGTGGAATAGCTAGTGGTCTGCTTTCTTAGCACTGGTCTTCCTGCTCCTTACTGAAATGCCTCAGAAATATTTGTTTGCTAGAAAATGTTACATTTTAGGGGAAAAACTATATTGCTGATGTGAAAAACAAATAAGTAGAGAAAACCACAGATTCTTCTGGCATTCAGAAAGTGGTCTAATCTTTTCATAGTATTAGACAACACTTAATAGCTGTCTTTCAGCATCACGACTTTTAATGACTTGTCATAAAAAAGCAACAGAATAAAACAGGATTAGAGTTAGCTCATTTGCAATGAGCTTGGGTGTAGGTGCATGAAAGTTGCTATAACATACCAGTCTAAAATTTTTTCTCATCCAGTAGCCTGGCTTGGATGGGCAGCACCAGCTTCTTTTGGGAGGTTGCATAAGGAAAACTACAGCAGATAACTGTGGGCTACTCTATTCATGGAGGACATTTCCTCCTAAATCAGCGCATTATTTGTGCCTTATACCAAAAGCTAAAGGGTTTATATGCTTAATAATTTATTTTCTTTGTCTTGTACTGTGATTTGCTTTTCCGTATAGTTGCCTTTTTTGAACTCTTCCAAGCTCCTGCGACATCTAGGCCTTCCTGTTAGTGGGGTGGGCAGTTCATGGTTGACCTGAGAGCTACTTTAACCTTGAAGGTGGAACGGGGCCTTTGGGATTCTCCAGGGTAGCTCTTGAGTCTTAACAGCAAGCAGACTTGCAGAACGATCCAAAAGAGTGACCTGAACACGGCAGGAACGTTCTGTCTTTCTTTCCCTGACCCTTATTACCATTGTAGAATGCTGGAAATTAGCCATAAAGGCTAGAGAAGAGGTCATCTTCCCACGCATTAAGTGAGCGGAGAGATTTTCTTCTCTGCATAGTGTTGTTTGAAGTGCAGTGCCAGCTGTGAGCTGTCCCTGGGCTCACATGTGGCACAGTAAAACCCTGCAGCCTGCTCTCCACCTTGGCCTGGCTTTTATTAACTTGCTTCAGGGCTCAGCTAAATGCCTGGTGTGATCCTCCTGATGATGGCTTTGGTGGTGTCACAGCAAGGAAAGGCTGCAGTTTCTGGTGACCAGCACAAGCAGTAAGCATTACCATAGCTTTGGATTGTAAGTGCATGTTTTTGCAGTATTGTCGGTGTTCAACAGGCTCTGCCTCAGACTCTTGCACTTTGGGGACTTAATATTTCAAGACTTCTGGCTTTGCCAGTCTCTCATGATTCAGAAAATAAAGTCTCCAATTTATTGTATCATCTGGCTATTAAATCTGCCTGTAAAGAGGAGTAAAACTAGACCGTGAACATCTATGGGAATTCGTTTTTGCTAAATAATTTACATTTACACTTTCTCATGCCTGGATCAATCTTCATCTCAATGCTCCCTAGTGTTCTCCTCACCACTGTTCAAGAGTGTTAGAAGCTGCAGCACTGTGCAGTTCGTTTTTAGACTAATTATCATCAAGGCATGAAAACAGCATTTTACATTATGTATTCTTTCTGTTCAGCACATAGACGTCAATTATTATTAACCACATATCTGCCAACAATGGCACTGGGTATAGTAAAATGTAAGCCTACTTTTTAGATTAGAGATGTGGGTTCATTCTTTAATTATATAGGAATTAAATTGTCTTATACAATGCTGCACAAATTTGCACTTGCTTTCCAAAGCTACAGTTAATGCTTGGTGCTTGTGTTTCTAACTAGAAACCACAACCTTTCATTGCTGTGACACGTTTGTCTCAGCTTCTGTTTGGATGGCTGCAGATGATACTCTGGGGCAAAGTTACCTCTGACTGCTCTTGCTTGCTGAGTAATAATGATGTTGCATCTCTTAGTAGCTCAGTTTCTTAATGGAAAGTAGGAGGGAAGTAAGAAAGTAGAAAGAGACAGTGGAAGAAACTACTCCTAATTTTCTAAGCAGAGACTTTCCTCCAAAAAGCTTGCAATTTATTTAAATCATTACTGACTTTTTTGAAATGATCAAAGTATTTCGAAAACTCAGACCTTTCCTCATGTTCATCTGTGCTCAGAAACTAAATATCCTCCTTGCTTTTGGTGACACAGTGGGAGGATACGTGGAGAACAGGAACGTTCCTCCTCTCCCTGCAGCAGACCGTGAAATCTCGAGGAACGAGGGCCCTGCTGCAGCATCTGCAGTTCAGCAGCTCAGTGTGCCAGTGGTGCTGGCCAAGTTAAATGCTGGAAAAACTCCATCGCTTTTAAGGAGAGAATTGAAAGTAGTGCAAGGTGTCTGTGCCAAACAAAGCTTAGCACTTGCCAGATCTTACACATATTTAATATTTGAGCTTAATTGTATGATGTAAAGCATTACCTAATGCAGTGATATCAGGCCTTGCAGACAGCTGCAGTGAAGGCAGCAAGGAGCGCTTGGCACTTTCCTGCGAGACAGGAGCTAAGGCTGCCAGAGTGCCGTGTGGTTTTCTTCCCTGTGTGCACAGGTCCCCTTTGCAGTCCCTCCACAGAGCTGGTCTGGAAGAGCCGGAGAAGACTTGCTTCGGGGTTAGTTCACGCACGTGCACCTTGGTGTGTGCGCTCCCTGGCCATACGATTTTGTCTGATTACCCTCTGATTACCTTACTGACTGGTGCCCGAACCCCCCAGGGGCAACTGTAGGCTGGATGCTGCACCGAGGATTATGGTGGCACAAGGGTCCCTGGCCCTGCTGATGGGGCCAGGCAGGAGGAGCGAATTGGGAAGTGGAGAGGAGACTTGACCAGTGCCAAAGTAGCTACATTTCACTGATCTACATAAAGCCTGTAAAATGCTTTGTGGTGGTGGTAGAACTGGAGAGCTGCTAAGGTTCGCTGTGAGAGCTTTTAATGCTGGAGCCACTGCCGAGCGTGTAGCGACCGCCCCGCGGCCCCTGAACTGCCGCTGTTTTAATGGGCTGTGACATGACCTGCTTACCACGCTGGGCTTCTGCCTTGCAGGTTGGTTGAAAATGCTCGTGTGTTGGCTCAGGAAAAAGTACCTGAAGGCACCAGGACTTGGAGGGATGTGGGCTGGAGGGTCTAACAAAGCGAAGACTAATTTCTGTAGTCCACTTTAACTAGGACAAAAACATTTAACATCCAAAGAGTTAGAACACAATAATGAACCACAGCGCCTCAGGAGATAGGCATTATTTTAATTTACTTGATGAAGTAAATCAATTCATAGAGAAAAACTTCTTGGACAGTATAATTACAGATACTGGATTATAATTCAGGAGCTTTCATGCTCAGGCTGGCAGGCAGGAAACAAAAAAAAAAAAAAAAAAAAAAAACCTTAGTAGAAAGTGGAAGAGGAAGACGTATGTTATTGGAATTTCTCTACCTTCTAGGGCTTCATTTGTAAACTTCTTCTCAAGTTGAGTGCCTTAATCTTACTAGTTTTCACTGGCACTCTTTATTGTGAAACACTCAAGAGATCACTTATTTTTTTTTAAAAAAAGATTGTACTAAACTGAAAACAAACACAGATAAGTGTAGCAATACGCTGTTGAAATGCTATGCTTTGTCCGTTTTTGCATGTAACTTTCTGATCTCCTTTTGCAAATATGGTGAGTGTGCATAAAATAAGATGTGCGACTGTACACTTCCCAGTCTTTTTTGATTTTTTTTTTGTTTATGCAGCTTCTCTGAGAGGTTGTGTGGATGTGGCCCCACACAAGCAAATGATCGGTCTGGGCAGAACTGTGTGCTTATTTCTTCTTTTTCCATTTTTAACAGGCCGTAAAGTAAAGCACTTGAGTTAACTCTGAATGTCTCCATAAATTGCGGGGGTCAAACTAAA
Organism: Rhea pennata; assembly: GCF_028389875.1. Lineage (NCBI taxonomy): Eukaryota > Metazoa > Chordata > Aves > Rheiformes > Rheidae > Rhea > Rhea pennata. The sequence continues at coordinate 9,021,413 of NC_084678.1, forward strand.
ACTTTGAAGAGAGTCTTACAGAAGCTGCATTCTAGCATAAAAATACTGTTATAACCAACTCAAAGAAAATATTACTGAGCAGGTAAAGTTGCCTTTGCTTAATTTGCATATTTTCACTGCTCTCCCCCCCCCCTTAGTTAACTTGATGGAGAAGAACCCCACTGTGGCTCTCTCAGAAAGTCCAAGCTCTTGCCTCAAGCGGCAGCAAAAGCAGCCTATTTATCTGATTTTTGCTGCCAAAGCTCGGCTGTTCTCCCATCTGCGGCTGCGGCTGCACCGGCTCAGGCTCACGATGCAGATTTAAGGATGCTGCAGGTTGGGAGGGCGCAGGGAGCTCCCCACGTGCCGCAGCACAGCGTTCGGAGCAGGGGGTGGCTGCGCAGTGCCCCGGCTCCTGAGCGCAGCTGCAGCTGCGGCGCGAGAAGAGCCTTTCTGCCCATGTTGGGTAAGGCCTGAAGCACACAGGTTTGTGCATTGAATCCGTCAGACTTAAACAGGAGGTGTCAAGTTTGGCACCACTTTCCTGAATCATGGCCTTCGCCATGAGCAAATAACATATGTCTAAACCTGCTGTCAGCTGCAATGAGCTAAAGCAGAAGCTCATTGCCAGCTGATGGTATTTATTTTATATTTGGCCAGTAAATATGACCATGAAACAGAGCAACTAAAGGCTTTGGTTTTATCCATACCTTTTTATTTATTTCTGTAGTCTGTAGTAAGGGACCATTGCTTTAAAATCCTTAGACATTTGGACATATTTTACAAGACAGTACAGTTTCTGAATGTCACACATTGATCACAGTTTCATACTACGACATGCATATAAAGACATTGATTTTTTTTTTAATAATTTTTTATGGAAACAACTGGAGAGGTCAATAAACTTCAACAAAGAAGGACTAAATTAAAATTACAAAAAAAAAAGTAAGACTCTAAGTACACTAATATATGGCTAATGTTATTGTAATCACCCCCAAATACTAGGGTACGGAAAAATTGCTTAAATGAGGAGAAAACATCTACTGATGCATTGCCCCTTGGCTTGATCCAATATATCCCAATGTAGAGATCATGCAGTATGTGCGGAGTCTGCTTGGCTCTCGAACAAAGGCATGAAGCATTCCCCTTCACGAGCTCCAAGCTGAACTGGTTTCCTCCTTTGCACAGGTTAAAAAAATAACCAAAGTCCATGGCAATGGAGAAACTGATTATATATTCTGCTCTTTTTTAAACTGAGTCACAGTCGGTTTCAATTTCCAAACACAAAAGCACTTCCATTCACATATACTAGAAGAGCCATGGGAAATTTGTATTTTCCAGTTTTTGTATGTTGTTAAGTATCACATTTTTTTTTTTCTTTTAAAGGAAACCCCATGGCTGTCTTACCACGTAACACCTATAGATGTTCACCACTGCCCTTTGGGGATGGGGCTCACTGGCCTTGCAGGGCTGATGGCTAATGGCGCATCTGCAGGTCATGCAGCTGGGCTGGAGTTTTTGGAGGAAGGACTGATTTTTTTTTTCCCACAGCCTACTGAGCAGTGCCTCTTTATGTGTTTTCTCCCCATTTAAGAACTGCTTCACTGGCCTGATTAAAAAAGCAGGATTTTTCTGCATTAAAAGGTAGGGTTTCTTTTTTTCTTTCTTTTTTTTTATGCTAATTTAGTTGGAAAGTAAGCTTGGTACCTTTCTGGTAGGTGTGGCTGGCCTTTCAGATTAAAGCATCATGGCTTCAAAGTTCAAAGTAATATGGAGATGCTGCCCCCAAAACCAGTGGGGAATGGTTCAATACAAAAGCAAGTTTGTGTACCAACCACCAGAATGCTAGAAAGAATGGGGAAAATGTTCTCTCTCTTTGCCACAAGCCAGCAACATCGATATGTCAATACAATAAAATAAAACCCAGTGATCTCATGAGCCAAATTGTGGATAATAGTACTTAGGTGCAGTGAGAAATAATAGATACAATGGGCAGAGAACTTAAATGAAATATGGAGTATAGAGCAGAACTGATGCATCCTACGAATGATTTTAATCACAGATTACGAATAAGACTAACGAGTGTGGCATTGTCAAAGGTAACTGGCAGCCCAGCTGTTGGTAGTGTCTCCCCAGCATCAGGAAGTCTCAGGCCCAAGGGCTAGCCGACTTGAGTCGTGTGGCTGAGTGTGTGGGCCCAATGCAAGGACCATCACTCGCACGCCCGAGATGCCACCTGTGGCTTCAAGCCAATGAAGAATGAGCTGACACAGTGTGATGCTCAATCAAGGCAAGGATGATAAGGAAGTGAACTGCCATCCTCCTTCATGAAGGATTATCTCCTTTCACATGCTTTCGGTGAACTGTTATTGCTTCCCATTCCCAGCTGGTTTTCTTGCAGGTGCAGTGGACAGACACCTCCATCCCTGAGGTCATGCAGAGCCTTTAGGTTTCCATTAGCTTTTAAAGACACGAGTCCAAATTCTCTATGAGGCTAAATGGGCACAGGTCCATTGACTTCAATGAATCATTACTTACAGTAGCAAAGAATTTGGCATTTCATGCAAGTTAGGCTCCCTGGCTTCTCACAAGGCTCTAGTTTGAGTAGGTCTTTGTTTTGAGCTCAGCCTGATTTTTATTTTTGAGGAGTGTAACTACAGTATTGAAAAGACCCTTTTAAAGCGTCAAATGTTAATCCTTGTTCTGTCCTGTAGAATATCAATAGTATTATCTCTACTGAAAAAAAATTAAGCTTTTTCTTCTAAGCCTCTAGAAAGAAGACCTCTTGTGCGATGAAGTCAGAATCAAGCAAAACAAAATTCTGAGTAATATTTACAGGTATGAACAGTTGTGGCACCCTACCATTGGTGTCAAAGGACACTTATTTGTGGCTTAGGTAACACCAGCAACAAAGGGGAGACGTATCCTGAATACCAACTTTAGTTTTCCTAAGATTTTCTTTTTCTGGCCAAGACAAAGACTTAGTGCAAGAGCCTAAATATGATCAGGATGGGGCACAAAACATGCTGGAAAAAAACATCTCTTCTTTCTTGGATTGTTTCTCTTTTGGTGTAGGAGGACTACCTGCAGGTCAAATTTAACACTGGTATAAATAGAAGCTTTCTATAGCCTTGTTGAATTTTCTCAGACAAATGTACTGATATGCAGGGTGCCTTTTGAAGGGGCTTTTTGTGATCTTTGATGATGAAGATCGATACAAAGAGCTATTGCATTATTTTCAGAAAAAAAAAAACAAAAGCAAAAAAAAACCCAAACCCACTCAGTTTTAATAACCTTGTATATAATCATGCAAAAATCACATGCAAACCTGTGTCTGACGGTTATACTATTCCTTCAGCTGTCATCCAGGCTTTTTTGAAACATATACATGTCCAAATGAACTCTGTTTCAGATTTACTGATTAGCGTGGTGGACATATAAGAAAATCACACAAAGAGACTGCAGCTCTGTAAATGTACAGTTGGGCTAATGAAGGAAATGAGAACCAAAATTCCCTCTTTGGAAAGAAATTATCACTGACCAGACTGCTGGGCTGATTCAAAATAAAATATTTATGCAGAGTCATGGGCAAGTCGGAAACTCTTTGTTAGGTCTAACATGGGCAAAAGTCCTGCTAGACTTCAACAGGCCATGAGATAGCTTCAGGATACATGTTTACCTCATGGATTTTTTTTTTAATTCAATTTATATGACCTTACAGCTGTAGAGCAAGTGAGATCATTAAGTAAGCAGGTACATGGATGGACTTTACCTTAGCCAAATCCAAATTGGGTCCCTTTCTGAATGTGTACATTCAATATTTTATTCTCTCATGATTTTTCCTCATTTCCTGATTTTTGTCTGGAACTGAAAGTAGAAATGCCAAAACCCAGTGAGAAATAAAACTCTTGACCTTTCTGTTTTAAGCCAGGAAAAACTCCCAAGAAGGTAGGGGCTTTGGAGGGAGCTTTGCCTGAGCATCATCAGGTCATTTCCTTGAAAGAAGAGCCTGAACTTTCTGTTTTGTTGCTTATTCCAACTCCATCACAATCACTAGCACAATCAAATTCAAATCCCATCTCTTCTTTATGCTCCCAGTTTAATTCACGGAAACCTGGAACATCTCGACTGAAGTCCAGGCTGTGGTGAACACCAAAGCCAGTGACAGTTGCTGACATTTGCACTGCTGTAACTGAGGTTAGTCTGGCCCACTTCTGTGTTTCTCAGAAAGAACATCTTACTTTCCATATCCAGTCCCTGGTTATTTTTAAGTACCACAAACAGGAAAATACAAAAATTTGACAACATCAGACAAACTCAGTGACCTTTCGCAGACGCACTTCCAGGAGGGATGTTGCAGGTGTTTTCAGAACGGAAAAATCATAACAAAAAGGTTAGGGGATCAGCTATGTAAATGAAGAACAAAAAAGCATCTAATATATTATTCTGTAATACAAAAAGAAGAAATCTGATTTGATTGCCCTATTATAAATTGCTAAAAATACAGATATATATTTATATTTTTATATATATATATATATATTTTTAATCTGAACAGAAAAATAGACTACTCTGGAATGCATGAAAGTCACATGACTTTTCCATACATCAGATACTTATAAAGCCAACACAATGGCAAACAGAAGGTACAGAGGTAACTAGAACATCTGTACTTTATTCAAGAACTATTTAAAGCCATATTCTCCCCAGGTGAGTGCTTCTAAAGCAATCTAAGGTAACACTTGTTCATTTTGAGTACCATAAGCAGAACGACTGAGAAAACATGAGCACTTTGCGGAAGAAGTTGGAGCTAATTTGGAGTCGCCGGGGAAGTCCACCTCCCCGCGCTGCTCCGGGCCGAGCTGCAGAGAGCAGAGTCCGTGCCATACAGTTGCCATCGCTGTGCTACTTAATCCAGCAATTCTATTTGCTTTAAAATGGAGTGTTAAAAACTATTGGAGATCGTGTTGTGTGGAGCTTACCAACAGAGAGAGAACTTGGCTTTAGAAACCTTGTCTTTGTAATGAGTTTTAAATACCATTGTTATTTACTATAAACTGTACCAGTCATAATTCTGTCAAGACATAAATATACAATAGGTACAAATATTAACAATACATTACAATTTTACAGAAGAGAATACTGTTTTCCTTAGAAATGTGTATCTTATTAGCTGCAAGGGAAGAAAAGGCTACAGTTTATCACAGCCATAGTTGCCAAAGAAACCAGCCGCCTTGGATTCGTTTCTGTGTGACTTGCACAGACAAATATTCCCCGGCATTTGACACACGGTATGTTCAGAAAGGGAATGTGCGTTCCATTGGTTTTCTTTTCCTCTTTTTTTTTCTTCTTCTACCTTTATAGACTCTTGAACCTTTCAGCAAATGTGGATTTCACAGGAGACTTTCATTTTTCCTTAAGTGTGCTTAGGTGAAGTTTCTAAGAAAAGGCACTGAGAAATCTACTGCAATAAGTGACTGCTGTTTTCCTTTGCTCAAGGCTAAAACTCAAAGGATCTTTGCCTCCTGGTTAAGAAAACTGCACCCATTCCTTCCGCATATATATATAATATTATATATATATATATATATTTATATATGTATTAAAAATGACATTAATGATGTAAAATACAAGCAAGAACAGACATCACACATACATAGTCCTTTCAGATATGATGTCTTCTGCAGCATTAGGTGAATCTCTGTCAACTTGCTTGGTACATGAAACACAGTAAATTCACAGACCTGAATGCCAAATATCAATGATTGAACCGCACATTTTAGCTTGATGCAAGAGATATTGCATATTTTTCCCTTACTTCTGTGAGCTTTGGGAAATATGTATCAACTAGAAAATGAAATTGTCTTTCTAGTATGTATAGGATTTGGTGAGCATTACGTTTTCAAAGCACTGCCTTTCCTTTTGTAATGAGTACAGATTTAGTCTACCGTAACTTTATTTTAGAGTAGATTTCCCAGTGCTTATATTATATATATGTGTATTATGCACACACACACATATATAGATACATACTTCATAGTCAGACTTTATTTCATTAAAATAAATTAAACATACTTCCTTTTTAACTGGGCACAAAATGAGAGCTACATCTTCATACACAAATAAGAAAGAAATGCTCTTCAAGCATATTATATGCTTAATTTTAAATTATTTGCTTTCTATAAGAAATCTATAGGACTTTGGCTATTCAGACTTAAAAGGTAGATTTTTAATGATACTTTTGAATTTGGCTTTCAAAAGTGACTCAATAAAATGCTACTTTAAAGGTAGGACTAAATAGATGATATAAGGTGTGTGTCGTAAGTGATCACACAAGGCAGAGAGAGGGCCTTTGGTTACAAGGAGAGTTGCACCAATTGATTATCAGTTAAAAAATGATAAATTGTTGATCTATACATTTTTGTCAGTGCCATCTATAAACCAATTGGATGAAAGCGTGGTAAATACTACACTGTATGGCTATATTTAAATGTATTCACTTCTGCGACATGTAAAATATGACTTTTTCTCCACATGAAAGCATCAGCTCTAAAAATATTTAACTTGGAAATCACTATTATTTACTTTATCAAAAAAATGTTCCCTGATTTTTTTTTCTTTTTACATTTGTGCTGATGGCAGACATGAATGATCACTGAAACACAGAGATTATGTTAAGACTGTTCTCTTTAAATTTCTCATTGCCACTCTATGGCCTTGGAAACCATAGAATAAATCAGTAATTAAAGCTTATCTGCTGGAAAGTCACCTTAGTTTTTCATAATGACTCAAAATCTTAACTAGTATCTCAGCAAAACGTCAGTTCCTCTAAGTACACTTGTATTTACTATGGCCAAATCCTAAAGTCCTTTACCAGGCAAAGAGCCCATTCAGACGACGGTGGTTTTGGCTGAGTGAAGACAGAGTAAAAGCCGAGGAACCTCAGGAACTGGCCCTGAGTAAATACTCTGGGGAGTATAGTTTACAAGCATAGCTACCTTTAACAATTTCAGGTACCTCCCATGCAACTCTTTGCATGACATGAGGTCTCTTTTGCTGTCAGCGGGCTAATTTATGAGGTCGTAGCTCGGTTCTTACTCATGCCTTACTCAGGGTTTTGCCTTACTAGGAAGCAAGTACGAATTGCAAGGAAGTACCTCCATGGGCTATGTCCCACCACGAGGGATCGGCTGAACAACCGCTGCGCAGACTGAGAGCAGAGTTAATCCCAATGTGTGTACAGTATTGTGCCGAGGAGAGACCTAACAAAGCTATAACCATAACCCAGAATAGTTCCTACAACATATATGTGCTTATTGCTTTTGTCCGTACATGCTGCATTCACTATTACTGATTACAGACAGAAGTACTGTACAGCTCGGACGGACAGACAGTTACATTCAGGACTAACTGACAGCTTTTTTTTTTCTTTTTTTTTTACAATAGAAATGAACAAAATGTAGCGGACTCGAGTGGCTTATGCTCTTCCTCCAACACGTGTGCATCCTCTAGAGTCCTGTTTATTAGCACATTCCAAGACCTGTTGCATGCAAATAGTTACACGCCCCGGCAGGTACTCAGAAATAGGTTAGGAAACGCTTATTGACAGAGTTATTTACAATTGAGTTTTACAGTAGAAACAGATACAACATAAAATATTACCATCACAGTTATCACAGGACAGGTTGTGACTTGCTACGGGTGTGTAACAAATCACAGTCGCAACAGGAGGCACAAATTAAAATAGTGCTTGTTTAAAGTGCTTGATTGTTACACTCTGCTATCCTACTCCAGCATCGCAACAACAACAAAAAGTCAACGTAAAGTGCTTTCCCCCCCCAGTATTAAAAACCAAAGACAAATTATTTCCTACACAATTTGACATAACTTTATTGAAACAATAATATTTTAAAAACCTAGGCTGGTTGCTGCTAGTTCTGTTCATTTAAAATGGTCAAATCTTTATTTTTTTTTTTTGTTGTTTTGTTTAAAAATGACTGGATGTTATTAAAACATCAGGCCTGATTCTCCTGTCTCTCGCAGCTGCTTTGCACTGGCGCGCCGTGACTCGGTGAGCTGCGCGGGAGTCACTCCTGCCTGCCGTACCTGCAAGAGAGAGCACAGCCAGGCCCGGGGCGGGTGACTAACGAATCCCTCGTTTTGCATATTTATGTAACACTTGCATATCTTTCACTGCACCGCTCGGAGTGCAAAAAGCTTCAGACCGACTGGTTCCTCTCCTGCGCCGAGGGCGAGATGTTGGCTGACGCCTAAAGCCGGCGTGTGGGCGGGCAGGGGAGACCCCCCGGAGCCACCCCGGCCCCCGGCACTGCGCTGCGGGGGCCGGCCACAGCGTAAGCGCTGCGCGCGCCCGGAGCCGTCGCTGCGTTCGGGACCCCCCGGCCGGGCAGGGCAGCGAGCCTCTCCCCTCGGCGCAGGAGGGCTGCAGCGGAGCGGAGGAGCAGGGCGGGAGCACGGGTTATGCCCTGGAGAGGAGCTGAGCTCTCCTTCCAGGCCTGCTCCCCCTGGCCCCGGGAAGCAGCTCTGGCTGCAACGCCTCCGGAGATTCCTGCTTCTGCATGGCTCATTCCCACCTTCCCAGCGTGGGCTGTGCGTCCCCTTCAGGCCATGCTCTGGCCCTAGGGTAGCTATTGATTTGAGCAGAGGGTAAGTGCAAGTTTCACTATGTCCTAGGGGATGTTTGGAATTAGATACAAGTGGTGCAACTCACCCTGCTGATATCTCAAAAGAAAACATCAGGTCCTACAGGCTATTGTATTGTTAAATACACATAGAGCATTTTAATAATTGGTTTCTCTAGACCACTATTTGTTTTAAATGGTTTTCACTTGGATTTTCCAATAATGCAAGTGCTCCCTGTTACCTTTAGACATAATATCCATCAGAGGAAGCTGTAGATGGGGAACAGCTGCCCTGAAACAGTGAGCATTGTGTTTTTGATAGCTTTATACCAACCCCAGCAATTTATTCCAGAGTTCAGATCTGGCTACCTTGGCATCCTTTATGGAACTAATGCAAATTGGATGTTAATATTTCCAAAAGGAGCTCTAGCGTTCAAGGGGAATGGATGGATATTTGGTCACATTGGCTTCACTGGACAACAAGAAAGGAGATCAATGTGTGATCATGATTTGCAATCCTTTTTTCTGACCGATGTTTGAATTGGGCAACGTCTTTAGAGTTGTTTCAGAGAAGGACATTTTCACAAACCCACACCGGACCTCCCCTCAGACTTTTAGAAACAGGTGGCTTATTTCAGCCAAGTTCATGCCATGCAGAAGCTCTTTTTGTGTTGACTGTAAAGACATTGCTTTAAATTCTCAGTAAGTTCTTTTGGAGCATGTCTCAGATGCTTTGATCATGTGTGTTAGCATGTCCTCCGCCACCTGGCAATACATGGACTTCTGGGGAAATGTGATTTTCTAGTCTGACAGTCTCCTGATTGCCCTGGGTTCTTCCAGTGATACCTTCCATGGAGTAAATGCAGTTTTGCCCTATCAGCTTAGGAGAGGTGGGTAAAGCAGCAGCTTCTAGATGGTTCTTCTCTGTTCTATAAACATTGTCCTTTTGCTTTAGATAACCGCTGTTTGTAACGTTGTACTTGGGACTCACATTTCCTGGGGGACATCCAGGAGGACTTGAATCGTAAAGCAGCTGACCTTCATCGTCTGTGTCAGCATCTATATATTTATGTATACCAGCATCATGGAAGTTGAAAGCTAGGGCTGCCTGCTTCTCTGGTGACTTTGGGGGTGTTCTAGCACTTGCAGTTGTGTAGATGGAGGTTTCTGGACTCATCAGAGATCTGTCAGAAAGTAAGGAAGTATCTGTGGCAGCAGCAGCAGCAGCTCCCCTGCTCTTGAGAGGGTCTGGATATATTCTCAGTACATTTGATGCTGGTACTAATGTGCTGGTGTCCTCTTCTATGAAGTTGACTTTCAGAGATCTTAGTTTTAAAGGGTTACTGGCCTTTATGGAGCTTTTTGGACTTTCTATGAAAAACGCAGAATGGTGGCTGCCTTCAGAGCTTGGGTTTACTTCCATAAATCTGGTACCACTCCCCTCCGGCCTGCTCTGCTCCTGAATCACATTAATGCCACCTTTGCAGGGAATGGTAGCAAGCGGGCTGTGGGAAAACCTCCCAGAGTCAGGGAACTCTGCAGCACAACTTATGAAGCTGTCGATACTTGACATGCTCCTCATGTCAATGATCCCATCAGCACGAGTGGTCAGCAAGGGCACCATAGGGCCAGGAAGGGTCTCCATTTCTAGCTCTTCCTTTTGTTTTCCAGGCTGACTCGACTCTTTAGTATTAAGATTTGGCTGCGACTGAGTCTTTGCCATTTTGTTATACATGTCCTCTAGCTGTTGGACATTCAGGTGCTGGGGACTTGAAGAAGACCTGGCTTTTTCTGGAGATCCTTGTTCTTTAGTTTCAAAAGATTTACTAGAGCTAGTTTCAGAGAGTGTTCTCTTGGTCCATTTCCATTTGTTGGGAGATAAATGATTGTCTTGAACTTTATCCTTTTTGGCTACGCTTTCTCCATTCTTTTCAACCACAATGTCCATGAGTTCTATACTACGAGCAAAAGCATCCTTCATATTCATAGAGACGATACTGCCATTCCTTTTTGCTCTTTCAAGAGCTTCTCTGCGCTTAATGGCTTTCTCCTGCCTCTTCTGCTCTTTGTAGAACTCAGAGAAATTATTGACAATAATTGGGATAGGAAGAGCAATTACCAGCACTCCAGCGATGCAGCATAGTCCTCCTACTATTTTACCTAAAAGTGTTTTGGGGTAGATGTCTCCATAGCCTACTGTTGTCATAGTGATTGTTGCCCACCAGAAAGAAGCTGGGATGCTCTTGAATTTTGTATCATCCTCATCCTTTTCTGCAAAAAACACTAAACTGGAAAAGATCATAATGCCCATGGCCAAAAACAAGATGAGTAATCCGAGCTCATTATAACTCCTCCTCAGTGTAAACCCCAAGGATTGTAAACCCGTTGAGTGCCGGGCAAGCTTTAGAATCCGGAGTATCCTCATAATCCGAAAGATTTGGACTACTCGTCGTACATTTTGGAACTGAAGTACACTTTTGTTGGATTCTGTGAGGAAGATAGTGACATAATACGGTAAGATAGCTAGCAAATCAATAGCATTCAACGGGCCTTTGAAGAACTTCCATTTCTTAGGTGAGGATAGGAACCGCAAGAGGTATTCCATTGTAAACCATGCAATGCACACCGCTTCCACATGGGCGAGCTGGGGGTTGTCTGTAGTCTGCCCAAATTCATCCATGCCTTGTAGTTCAGGAAGTGTGTTAAGGGACAAGGCAATTGTAGATAGTACAATAAACATGATGGAAATGATTGCCAAAATCTGGAAGGGAAAGAGAAAACAGTGAGTTCATCTCATAATATATTACACTATCATTGTCATTAACACGTGGCTGCACTTCCACTTAAACATTTCAGGACTAATTCCGCTCTTAGTTACGTAGAAGTCAGATAACCAATGCATCCTGAAGGGATTTAATTTTGGAAACTGCTTAAAATATATCAGATGTATAAAGGAGGTAAAGCATCTGCTTGATGTGTGTTCATCACTCCTGAGTGTTCATCTCTGTGTGTTCAAGGAACCTGTGCCAAGCAGCTGGGATTCCAGGAGGGCTGTGAAACAGTTCACTGCAGGAGCTTTTGATTAACTACTAATTAGGTGCCCAAAGTCTGTCTGGACAACAGGCCCTGAAATCTAAGCATGCAGGAATGCAGTTGTGAATGCAAAATTCATGCACAATGATGCCCTCCACTTAATGCATGCTACCTCTGTAATTACATGTGCCTCTGGTTATTTACAGAGGTGTGTATATGATTATATCCCGTGTAAGTGCACAAATAATACACACGCTTTGGATGACTAATCTCTAATTTGAAACTTGATTGTCGTGAAGGATACTAACGCTTTTCCAAGCTTTCTAAAACATTTTGAATTCTGAACTATTCTGTGTGTGACTGAGCAGCCATCCCAGCCCCTCACCACAACCAGAGGAAAGAGTAAACTTGTCCAGGCAAACCAAATTGTAGAGCCTCATCAAAGAGGTCAGGTCCAATTGCTGGAGAGCTCAACCACTGTCAGAAACCCACTCTTGGGACAAAGACTGCAATGTGAAGAGAAGGGTCTGCAGTCAGCAGCCTCACTAAAAGAGAAATAAATCTGATCAGTTCCTGGGTCACTAACTACACAGAGCCAAAAAGAATATAATATCAGTGCATTAGTGTATTTGCAGCTCCTGGATGGTGTAGGTAGGCTATCCTTCCATATCTGTTGCGTATAGACTCTAATATTAAATAGATTCACTATCCTGTTTCCTTAAATACATTCTTTTAAAAAGTTTTTTGGGGAGGTTCTAGAGCTGAGAGATGACTTAAGGAATGTTTTTCTGCTGGTGAATTCTTTCTCTAACTTGTTAATAGAGTAGAAATATACCTAGTTTCTTAGGTTACCGCTGAAGTTCAGGAACGATTTCAAAATGCTTGTATATGTGACTAATGCTTTTATGTATTTATTGCAGTGTAAGCTGTTTCCTTATACTGGCTTTTCTTCTGCTTGAAAGAAAAGCAAGAAAGTCAGTAGAAACCCACGTGTGTGATGGCTAAATGCACCTCAAAGAATCAATTATGAAACCCATGACAAGGCCTTTGCATTGAGAATTGCAGATCTGACTAGCTCTCAGCCCACTTCCTTCTTTGTCTATACAACTAGATTTTAGGTTTCCTCACAAGGACATCTCTTAGCCAACCTCACAGTACCAGAATATAATTATCACCATCGGGGGCACTGCAGAAAGAAACTCTTGCACAATTTCTCTTCAGCCAAGTCCAACACAGATATCCTATTAGGAAATATCAGACTTCTGAATATTTCTCCCTAAATAGACAGTCACTAGAATGGAACAAGCTATGGAGGCCTTCTTGCTATAGGAGAAATATTCAGATCCAATACAGTTTGGAAACATTGTGGCTTTCTCTGGTAAAGCCTTGCCTCTTCTCCAAAGACTGAAAGGCAGAAGCATTCAGCAAAGCTTGGAAGATTTACTTGAGTTGTATTAATGTATCAAGCCTAAACTATGATTTAAAAGAAAGGTCAGCACATATGCCTTCCAAAAAATCAGAATTTCAATTTTGACACTTTGATTTCAAAAAATGTTTTTAAATCCTCTTGCAGTTAAAGAAAATAAATCCTTTCAAATCGATGTATTAAAAACATTTTCCTTTTAACTCACTAAAAATGTACTACATAATCAATCCATTCATGACACTGCAGACCTAGTAATCTAATCTGAAGAATGAAACTCACCTAGAAACAAAAATTAGGTTCATTAAACAGTCTGGTTTCAATGTCTAAGTGGTGTTAAACAGAACAAGTGAACAGAGTAAATAGCCTTGTATGCAAGGCAGTACTGAGATTTTAGCATGTTATTACTTTCAGTTACTAGATTGTTACTAGGAAAAGAGCTGGGAAGATTCCTTTTCTTTTATAAACAGATTGCTTAAAAGTAATTTTCTTGTTAGGAATGGCAACTTGTACTCACTGAAGACAATCTATGCATAGGAAACAGGTAATCTCAAAATCAATCTTAACAGGTGAGAGAATTGAGTGTTAGAAAGAGGTCAGCAGAAGTACAGTCCAACTCAAGAGCAATCAAAAGGAAAAAACATTTAAGCCTGTCCCTGGCTTATGTATTTATGTGGCTGAATGATGAGGTGAAAAATGAAGCAGAACTCAGAGACATTTTGATCCAGGACCAAAACCACTTTGCTTGGCAAAGGACCAGAAAATGGACTTCTAGTGGTAGAAGCGCCAGGGTCAGGGGAAGCACGTGTGAACAGCAAGGGAGGGCTGTGGAACAGAGCGTCCAGCAATGCACATGGCATTGCATGCTGCTAACGAACCTTTTGCCATCTCCTCACTGCCTGCCTTCTCCATAACTCTGCTGCTCAGACACTAACAACCCCACTGTGAGCTTCTGCAACTTTGAGACCTGCTGAGACTTCAAATTCTCAGCAGAAAGAGCCAGAAAAGCTGTAGGAAAACCTGGGGTGCAAAACAATTAGGAAGAGCCCTAGGATGAGGCTGAAAGGGGAGCAGGGAAGAGTGTGTGAACTCTGGTTTCAGATTCATGAGAATAAAATGTCAAGTGTCTCATGCTGAAGCTAAGTGTTTAGAGGTTGACTAGTTAAGTATGGATGCTTGTTTTTAAAATAATTCTCTTGAAGATCAAACAAATACTGCTGAGAAGTAGGAAGCCTGATTAACTTTCTTAGAAGGCTCTTTTTGTGTTTTTTTCTGGTTTTGTTGTTTACTACTCAAGATTTCTGAAGGTGTTTGGGATGTTTTCAATAGTAATTTCCAGTTGCTTGCTGGGTTTTATCTCTGCCTGCTATACACTGAAGAGCTTATTTGTAGACTTAGATGCACTTTAGATGTGCTTTATCTCCCTAACTTTCAATGTAAATATTAACACTCCATCTTTATTCAGTGGATGGCATCCGGCAGCAGTAATTGGTGTCAAACCTTGTGTTTCCTTTGATATACTTTCCTGCTTTGAAGATCAAGGTAATGCCAGATGAACATAAATTTGAGAACTAGGAGATCTGAGGGTAAAATTTGTTTTTGGTTTAGCAGATCTGGCCATGGAGCTAAGCAATAAACAACGGCAGACATTTATCATTTCTTCTGCAAGTAGCAGCAAGATGTCACCTGTGCTCATAAGATACAGGTTTCCCTCTTATTGATTTACTGCAATCATTTATCTTTAGGAAGCCCATCAATCTATGAAAAGCTTCTAAATGTCATTTGACGGTCTTCAGGTATGTGAAACAATTTGGATCTGGAAAGTATAAAAAACAGGGAGGTTGAAGCATCTCCAGAGGGTATATAAAGGACTCTTCTCCTTCTCTAAAGCATACCTCGCCCTAGTAGCATCGATCACCTGAAAAAAAACACCCAAGAAACAAATTCAATCCATTACTGTTGCTATCCACCATTAGTAGAGAATTAGTGGCACAGATTATAATCCCAACATGATTATAATCTGATAAGGATATAATCTGTCAGGTTATAGAAATTGCTTTCTGTCTAATAGGGTTTCCCGTCACAGCCACACTGAATCTCTACTGTGACAGCATTCATGTTTTCGGAACACAGTTTAAAACCTGATTAAGTGCTGAGATGGAAATGTGTCTAGGCTGGTGATCAGCCACAATGGACTTGGCTCCCCAGAAGGCAGCAGAGAAGGTAGAGTGATTTTGGGAACTGCTGTCAATGATGCGATACAGAATGCTGAAGGAAAGACATTTATACCCCCAGGAACGCCTCCAGAGACGCTCTGTGCTGCCGGTAGTCTTTTCATTGAATTCTCCACTTTCATTTCTTTCCAAGTTTCATGTTTCTTTAATAGGAAAAGCTAATGGGACAAATTCTGGCTTGATCCCTTGAACAGGAATGCACTATGCAGTGAGTGAGGTTCCAGCTGCTTAGGCAAGTGATCACTTGAGAGAGAGTCTATCATCCCTGCTCCAGAGCACTAGCCTAAAACCTTGCTGCAGGACAGCTGCTTAAAACAGAAGCAAGCATGGGAGAAGGGTATTGATATTGCATTAGTTTTCATGATTCTTTAAAAAAACATGCCATACAGCCTTGTGCTGGTGAAAGACTTTGGACTAGGAATCAAAGAGCTGAGCTTGAACAGGCTCAAGCACAGAAAGGTGCCTAGAACACAAGCTTGGTCTATGTTGCAAAAAGACCAGGGACAGGAAAGTTAAGTGTCAGAGGCCTGTTCGTTTTTGTGAGTTCTACTGAAACGTGTATATTCGTACTTAGCATGGAGCTAAGGCTCATCAGCCTCACTCCTGGCTTGTCTGGCATATGTTGACTTGCTATGTGGAAACTGGGCCAGATGGTTTGGTGTATGGGAGGACATCTACAGTATCATTGCAGCACATCTAGAACTTGAGTTGGATGCCCCAAGTCTACAGGAGGTCCTATAAAATGTGTAGCTAGAAACAGTGGAAAAAACTTGCAATCTAAATTTTGGAGGCATACAAAAAAGATTTGGTGGCACAAGAAGGTGAAATGACTGGTCCAAAGACCTGGGCCCCATCAGTGGCAGAGAAAAGAGAGGAACTCATGTTATTTTGACACCACATGCCTGAGAGTTAATCTATGCTGTCCTTGCACAGGGGTCCATCATAGCTCATTACAGGAGCCCTGACAAGCCAGGTGTTACTGACAGGTGTTACCACACCACAGACATCCTGGACTGCTCATAAGGCTGATAAGGCTTAAGACTAATCTTTCCCTGCATGATTTTCAGACCATTTCCTCCAGGAGATTGCATGAATGAAGCTGTGTAGTTCCACATTCTTTGTTTCCATATGTGCTCTCACATTTCATATGTGGCAACACACTATAAATTGTGTAATTCCTTAGCAGGTACTTTTCTAACCATCTTGCAGAAAGTATTGAATGGGCTCCTAATGATAGCACTGGCTTGTAGTGCAAGTCTCAGTATGTCTAGGCAGGATTCCAGAAAAAACTTCTCCATTAAACTGACTATTTTACAAAGTTTTTATTGAGTGAATCTCTGGATTTCTGCTATGGTTCCTTTGTGAAAGCTGAATAACCCAAGGGCAGGCAGGGCAAGATTTTGAATGAATTTAAAGTAGTTGCCTCAAAGTGATTAGCATGATTGCACATATGGGCTGGTTATTACACATGCAAATGAGACAAGCAAGCTGATTATGTGAGTAAGCATACTCTATTTGTGTGCAACTGCTGTTCCCCAAAGTGGAATGGATGTACCCAGTTTGCAAGCCACCAACTCTCCCCCTCTTGAAAACTAGGCAGGTAACATCTACTACATGTCTTAAAACAAATATACTGCTGCACAGAGCCTGATCCTGCCAGCTGGGTGAGAGTGGCCCCAGGAATTCAGTGCATGGTTCTTTGGGTTGGATCTGTGTTCATCCTTAGGGGGAGGAGGGCTCCCACAAAGATGACAGTCTGCTCAGGAATTTCCTGTCTTACTCGAGCTTGCAGCAGTAGAAGTTTGTGGGCAGCAAAATTGGGCATGTCACCTTCTAGACAGAACAGAGTTGGGTAAATTTTAGGCAGCAGGGACTAAGCATTTGAGTTTAGTGGTCTTTATTGCTTGATTATGTGTTCTTTGTATTGCTAAAGACTAACTAAGGTCAAAGCATAAAACTCGAAATTTTCAAAGCTATTAGAATTAATGAGAACTTGCTGTCCAAATCCCATAGATGGCTCTAAAATCTCAAAGTAAGCATCTGAGATCTTTCTGCTCATGGCAACATGCCCTATACTTTTTCTGTATTGATACTTGGTAATGAAGCTGAGGTAGCGAGGAGAAAGGGTGGTGTGTGGGAGAGAGTAGGATGGTGTTTGAATATAGATCCAATATTCTTGGAAATAAGATGAGGAAATTGTTATGTAATCAAGAAGTTGTTCAATAATGGTTTTGTCTAATGCACTTTTTTAGCTCCATCAAGGCCTACAGAATAAACTTGGCATTGGGGCCAGGTTTCATTCATATTTACTAAGAATTTTTCTGCAATCTCCTATTTCCCCAAGCAAACAATATACTTTGAGTCGGATTGCCCAGTACCATCCTGCTGGCATTTATACTAGACTGCTTTTCCAAGCTCTGGGAAACACAGAGCACAATGTATGTTGAATGATATCCCACATGCTCTGCAGTGCAGAAACGGGAGGAGAGTTCCTCAGTCTCCTCCGTGCTTCAGTTCTCTGCAGGATAATGTCTCCAGCTCATGACTGTTATGCATATTGTAGTGTTGATTGACAAACACTTGTTTTAGGAAATCTCTTTTCACTAGAAAATGCCCATATGTTCGTAAATTGAAACAGTTCCCAGGAGATGGTCAACTCCGATGACTGTTATGTTTCCGACCACCGGGCTTGTAGAACATTTTCCTAGAAAACACTGAGGCCATGAGGAAAGGTAGCACTGGCTTCTTGGATGAAGACAAGATAACAAGGCCAAACGTGGGGACTGGGTGGCAGGGGAAACACAGGAAACTTTGCTTTGCTTTTTAGTGTGGAATGATGTTAAGATATAATAGACAACCATGAATCACCAAAATCCTTAACCAAATCTTTAAGTCCCACTGATTTCAGTGGAATAAAAACCCACAATTAAGAACTTTCCTGATCTGGCACTTTGCACACCATTTCTATGCACAGTCTCAACAGGCCCCTTGGGACCTCCCTGTACCATGGGACCTGCTTTTTGGAGGGTCATGTCCCTTGTCCCCTTCACAGAGCAAGCTCACTCACATCCCTGCAGTGTCAGCGACTGTGTCCACACTTTAAGCCTGAGATTAAAGCTTTATACTCTCTTGTAAGCACTATTGCAGAATATAGAAACTATAGGAACAAAGCCAAGAGGAAACCATTTATAGTCTCCTTTGGAAATATCCGAGCTCTTAATTTTACCATAGCCTGGCAGAGCCCAGGTTGAATATTGGTTAATTATTTGATTTCCATATAGCTGTAATGATTTTATCTATTGAGAGAGTAAGTCACTCTTTGGTTTAAAGGGGAGTACAAGGATGTTGCTGATTATACATCAATGATTCCTTTACCCTAAGGCATCCAGAGAGCTACTGCTACAGCCGCTGCTGACTCAGAGCTAAAGTAGCCAGAAAAGTAGCCTTCAAGCATGTTTGTCTGCAAATCCCTTCATGCTGTTAAAAATATGTTTAGATGTCAGAGAGTTATCAAGTCCCATAAATTATAAATGGTGTCAGTCTTCCTTGTGAGCAAAGCTCAGATGCAAATGGTATGCAGAGGAAGATGAAAATGATAGATGAATGAAAATACTAAAAAGACAGACTACAAAGGCACATGCTGTCAATAGACATCAATACAGTGGTGGTTCTCAAGAAAGGATGAGAGGGGAGCATCTGTCCTGTTTCTGCTACTTTAGCATGGGGAAAATTAGAAAAGAAAACAAGCACATGATACATGGAAGCTGAATTTTCCCTTTTTTCCCCTGCCCTGATTTGCCTTCTGTCCAGAAAGACACTGTTTGGTAAAACATCTTTTATGCCAGAAGTAATCAGCATATATAATTACGGTGGCTAAACTGAAGTTAAAGCAGGTTGCTCAACGCCCTGTTCAGATGAGTTTTGAAAATCTCCAAGGAGGGAGGTTCCCCAAGTGGGAGGTGGGAGGATTTCACAAGCTATTCTTTCCCTGAAAGACAACTAAGAAGACCATCACAGGGAAAACCTCAAGGACAATGCATAGAATCTCATCTGCTCTTAAACCCTCTGCAGTTACTGCAGGAAATCAAACTCCAGGACTTTCCAAGGGCGCATTTAATTAGTAAAATAGTACTTTTCTCATCTCTTGTTTCATTCTGTCTTCTCTTATGTACTTTATCTCCTACTTTCCTCTTTCTATCTTAATTTTCCTCATTCCTCATTTGTTCAAGTTACCATTTTTTCCCACTTTTGCCCACTTTAGTCCAGCCAGGATCTAACAAATCAGGGTGCTAGACCTCAAAAATCTGTTTCTAGCTAAAAGAACATGGCAAGTCAACAGAAGCCAGCAGATTGTAGCCTTCAACGTCCCAAGGAGGGATCCCCCCACCAAGAGGGACAAAGTGACCTACCAAGGTCCCTTCCAGCCTAAATTATTCTGTAGCTCCAAGGGCAGAAGTGCTCTAGGACATCCGCTGTGGTAAGCAGGGACCAAAAGACAACCTTTCCTGCCAAAATACTTGAGTCAGATGAGACACAAGAGGAAACTGGTGGAGGAGTGACCAGTTATCTGCTAGTGACAGGTCACTGTGGATGGCAGCTGTCTCAGCATTATAGCAGCCTCTTATCATCATGTTGTTTTTTTTTTTTTTTTTTTTTTTTGCTGGCACTACAACAAACTGTTAGCTGTGATTAAGGTCTGATTCCAGGCCATCTCCCCAGACAAAATCAGTGCAGTTTGGTATTGACCTTCCAGGTAGAGCTGCCTTCCCTGCTAACCCCTACACAGTGGGCACTAGCCCATGGGTTTGAATTCAGGCCTCATGATAAAAAAAAAGAGCTAACCTTTGGCACCAGTCGACTCCTGGAAGACTGCTCTTGTCACAGTGCTTTTCTGATATGACACTGCACCAGAGAAAGACAGAGTTCATGGAAGACTCTTCCTGTCCCAAGCAGACAGCTCAGTCTCAGACACTGTTTACAGGGGATGCAGAGTTTAAAGTCTTGGTGTCATCTGGAGTAGTTATGGTAGGCTTTTTCTATGGTTAAATTAAATCAGCAATGTGCCAAGACAGCATGAAATCAACTAAATGTAATTAAGCAAAAACTATTAGCTTGATTGCTAAACCAGTCTTCCTCTTATGAATGTGCACGAGAATAATTGATATTAATTCTTTTCAAATTTGAGGCACATTAGTCCTGCATATTATAGTGTGGGTGGAAGTTTTGGAAGAGTAAACCAGATCCACTGCCGCTTTCTCACCAAAGGTGCAATTAGTTTTTCTGCGGGGAGATGGACCTAGTTGCTGATACCATCCTGGGATGCCACATGGTGAGGAAATTAGAGCAGTACTCAAGTGATGTTTTGTCTGCAAAAATGGTGACCCATTTAACATTTTTTTTCCAGAAATGTGTTAGCAGAAACAGCAGATCTGGTTACCAGCACCAGCCACACTAATGACATACTAAATACATAGGAAATCCTGTCAGAAATAGAAAAATCTCATAGGTTCAAAACCAATGGCAATACCCTATACTTATTTAATAAGCTAGACACTATCCCTGGTTACCTGCCTGTTATCTTGGTGTCTGAGCAATTCAAAAGAGTTATTCTTAAGGGCTGAATTTGGCTTACATGGACTACTGTACCTAGATTCCTTTTGTAACTCATGAGAGGCTTTTCCATCAGGTTTCAGAGGTTTTTCTTTCATCTCCAGTAGGAAGGGGGCCACAGAGTTTAGACTGAGGCATTTTTGCTGCCTTACAAATTGGAGGAGAAGTACTCCTCCTTTGGCGAGACAAATCCTCTCGTCACGCAGCTGCAGCTAAGAGCCCCCAAATTTGCACTTAGTTATGTTTGTGCTCACGGCCTGAGGTAAGAGAAGCTTTAGTAGTGTGTTATATCAATGAGGAAGCCTTATGCCCACACAAGGGATTGCAGCTGCTAGTTGTTACTCCTTGCAAGTAGCCTGCAAAAAGCTGAATATCAGTGGCCATTTTTTTTTACAATAGAGTCCACAGATAACGGGAAACACCACAGAGAACCCTCCAAATTCTCAGCAACTTCCTACTTCTTAGCCCTGGTTTCCACTTATGAAACCTTGCTCTCCTGAGCAGCACCTCCATGCCCTGTTATGCCTGTACTTTGTGCTTGGCAGGCAGAGCTTGTACTAGACAGAAAGATTTTAATGTTTAGTCCTGGATGCATTTCCATACATGTGGATCTGTTACTCCCAAGGCTGGGCTCCCAGTGCTTTCTTCTAACCATGGTAGATCATAAATCCTTTGTTAGGGCATCAGTACAAAGTGCAAGAAAAAGGATTTTAATCTCAAGCACAGATGGTTCTTCCCTCTGTAAGCACTAAACACTGGATTAGATATCACATATTTAATAAATAGCAATAACTGCATACAAACCAAAGCAGCTAAAAACTAATCCATGGCAATTAATTATTCATCTTAGTATGAGGCCTTAGCAAGTAGTAAATAGAGACAGGAGATACAGAATCTGTTTGAAAGCAATACAAAAACTAAAACAACTCTACATCAGCATTTCAATGAGTTTCATCTCAGCTCAGTAAAACAATTTTGATGCACACAAGACAAAACTGAAGTCTATGAGATGCATACTTACTGTTTTATTTGTGAAACTCTTTACTGACCTCAGAAAAGCCTCAATTCCTTTTAAATATCAGCTGGCAACCTGGAAACACTCACTATTCCTGTGTCCACCACCTTCTGGGAGTGGCGTGAACATAACAGCCAAACCACAGGAAATTAGCACCTTCCACTCTGGATAACCCTTGGCTTTCTGATCACTTCAAAATTTTCTGTGATAGCCTTTCCTATATCACTACATCACAGCCTATTCCTAGCAAATAAAGTAGAGGCATGTTAGCACAGAGGACTTGCTTTTTCTTTACCTCCTTTGGCAACGCTCAAGAGGCCAGAGGAAAAGGGGCTGAGCAAAAGGGACAAGAGGCAACATAGTTGGTTTTTATACTTTCCCTATTCTTTACAGGTGTTTTATTGAATTTGTGCCCTTCACCCTGAAAAAAGTCACTTGCCAATGCTTGAAGCGTGCAGGTGGCCTGACATTTAGGGAATGTGGACTGGAGAAAGGCAACAGAGGAGGAGGCAAGTTTAGCTGTAAATGGCCAGTGAACGGTGCCTGGGGGTGGATCATATTGTAATGTGCTTGTAAAACAGCAAAGACCAACATCTAAGATTAAGGGAAATGATATGCTTCACTAGGCTTTAGAGCATTTCTTTTGCCTTTTTTGTTTGGGTTTTCCATGTTAATATTGGATGACACCACACTACATACTGGCTGGCAGGAATTACTTATGTCACGAATGTACTTGAAAAGCTGAGCCTTCTTGAGCTCTTAAATTTGAGCTGATTTGATTGTCTCATTATCATAGCAGCAGATTTTGGAATAGCCATGTCGAACCTTCCTTGAACTTGCCGGGTACATTAGCACTGTTTTTTCATCTTCTCCCCACCTCCATCCATGAATAATAAAACCCAGTATCACTTCTTTTTTATACTATTGAGGCCCCCTAGTAACTGTCTGCTAAACAAACACAGGCTAACATGGCGTGTTGGGGGAGAAGCATACTAAAGAGCCTGATTTTATTTTGCAAAAGATAGAACTTGTCATTCCAGGGACACGCGCAGTTTTGATGTCCTGGGAAACTTGGGATTTTCTGTTCAGCATGTGGTCCCTTTATCTCAACATCAACCAGAGTGTGAGCATGACAGCTCTGGGGTTTGCAAAACACATACCAAGTGTTGACTGGAGCCAGGCCACTTTTTTTGTTTGTTTGTTTCTCTTGAAATTTCATTACAGTTCAGCTGAAAAGTCCTCATCTTGGCCCACTGCTCTCTTGAATGTTTTCATTTCAGAGCAAAGCTCTGGCTGATTGACTCATACTCAACTCCCAAGCCACTCCAGTGAAGCAGCTCTAACGTTGTTTGTATACTTTGATTTTGAGTGAAGGCTCTGCTTGGCCAGCAAAATATAACCTTTCCCTCTAACTGCACACAGGCCATGACATGTTTAGCTGCTGGCTGTGAGTGTCCCTACGGCACAGGCGTCAGTCCCTTCCTCTCCGTGGTAGCTTCCTCCAGGGACAGAGCAGGAGAGCGAGAGCCAGTCTGCGAGAGACCGCGCGATCCAGTGCAAGGTCGGACACGAGCTGCCCTGTGTGCTCGTTCAGCCACTGGATAATGCTCTGTCTGCAATCAGGCTGCATTATCCTTAACGAGCCCTGGCAGATGCTCCAGCACCCTGCTCTTCTGGCAAGGCAAGCTGGTAAGATCCCACTTTCCTGAGAGCAGCGCTTAACTCTTTCCCTGTTCACCCGCTTACCTTGCACCTGAAGCCTCTGTTCGGCCACGAATGCCGCACAGATATGCAAGTGTCCCTCAGAGAAGGCCAGATGTTAACAGGGTCCTGAACAAGGCACCCAAATTGCTCACGCTAATGCAGGACACCAGGGCAACACAGATGGTTGCAGAACCGGAGGACTCAGCACTAAACAGGACTCAGCACTATACACAATCTGCACAGGTTAATACAGCAAATACTGAAGGCATGAGGCAAAAAAAAAGCATTTACAGCTATAAAAAGTAGGTAGTTTGCTACCAGAAGACAGTGTGGACTGTCTTGCACACTCCTCCAGAGACTGTCTCCAGATAAAGGTGGGAGGAGGAAAGTATCTCACAGTCAAGGTGAACCACAGTGAGATTCTCGGCCGATTTTTTTCCCTGGCCTAGTGCCCTCAGCAGGTAAGTTGGAGGCAGGTTGTCTTTGGCTACTTTAAAAATAACAGTATTAATAGCTTGCAAATTTGCGTCTTGCTACAGTAGGCAATTTTCCTAAAGTTCCAGCTTCTTGAAGAAATTAATGTGAACATTTTATTTTTCTAGCCCCAAATTTCTATCTCTTGTGGGTGTGAAGAAAAAGTAGAAGATAGATAGCGAAATTCAACAGCGCTAGAAGAAAATGAAGAAACTATTCCACTTGATATTTTAATGTATCTTGCTTTCTAAGGTCATAACAAAGCTTTGTGGGGACTGTGCTTTGGCATTGCGAACGTCTGAGGTCAGCAACACTTAGACAGCTCAGGGCTCATGATTTCTTGTTACTTGCCTCTGAATGGCATCTGAGAGGTAAGTACTAACTTCCACAGAAACAAAACCCATCTTTTCTATGATATGAGATGCCTAAATTTGGACAATTAAATAAAAACAGCCGGATCATAGAAATGGTGGGTCTCCACTCTTGGAACAGGAGTTCCTGGGATCTCCTAGTGCTCAGCACATCTGCAGAAATGGACATTTATTTCTGTTTTACCATTTGGCCTTATTATGATATAGCACAAATTCCTGAGAATCCATAAGAGGGCAAGATCTGAAAAAGATCCCAGATCTTATCTGTTATCTGTGTAACAAAATGAGGTCATTGTCTTTTTAAAACATGTAAGATCTGGCATCTCTCATTGACAACACTTTGAAAATCATCTGCTGCTTGAGTGTAAGCTACTGGGACTTGGTCTGATAAATTGCTTCTATGAGAATTTGGCACATTTGGAAATGATAGACAGAAGCAGCACAGCACAGCACAGACAGGGAGAAAACCACTGCAAACTGGAAAAAAATCAGTCTACAGGAGTTGTTTAAAGGAGACACAAAAAAGAAAAAAACCCTCAGTATTTCAGATAAATAAGTTTATAGGAATAATCGAGGGATCTTGCAATAACCTTTTATTGGTTGAAATCCGGCACAGAACAGATGCGAGTGAAAGTCCCCAGCACCCGAGGGCTCGCTATGTATTACATGAGCTGGCAATTCCCAGGGCAGTCCTAAGTGGGCAATCTCATCAGAAAAACTAATACTGGTTTACTGATTTCCTATATTTCTTAGAGAAGAAAAAGCATCCTAACAGTAATTGTACCAGCGGTGAGTATCCCAATTAACCTGCTGTAGGTAGGGTTAATCTGCCTTCTCCTGCCTCCTCTTTAGAGGGTGCAAAGCATATCTGCCCCCATGCCACCACCCCAGGAAAGAGAGAGGAAGGAAGAAGGGGGCTGCTTTATTTACGAAATAATTCTGGTTTATGGAGCTGCCCTTCCGGTAGCCTGGCTGAATGATCTTTCTATTTTTTTTTCCTCTCTCTCTCTTCCTTCTCTGTCAATTGATTGCTCACTGCCAGAGGGTATTATTGGCTTCAAAAGCCTCATTTGCTGGTTCCTGAACTGCTCACCTTCCCTGGGCTCGTTGCGGCTACTGGAGGTCACTTTGAGTCCCGGAGTGATTCAGCCATTTCGAGCTGGACCTCGAGAGCTTCCTGCGCTCACCCCATCGCACAAAGAGCCCCTTCGAAATGCGCGGATTGTTTCAGACACACGCTTTTTAAAAACCAAGTAACGGGAGATGATTTGATTATTTCAGCACTAGGTAGAAATAAAGTGGAACAAAACATTCCTGGCTAGGTTTCAAAAACCCCAATTCTGCGAGGGGCATACTTCAGCCTGCCGCAGAGTGGGGGGCTGTGACAGCATCCCAGGACACCCTGGAGATCTAATTCATCTTTGTAAACCAGCAGCAGTTATCCTCTGGTCCCTGCTTTTGCTACAGGTTAATTTGTGGGTTGCAAGCTGCAGTGTGTAATTTGCGTGAAAATTGCAGACTATTCATGATACAGCCATTGCGGAAGGGTTTCCACCTGGGTGAGAAATTCCCAGACTGTAACTTGCCAGATCAGCGAGCAGCCGCTGAGAGCACAAGGGGAAAAAACAGAGTGGTGCGTCCTGAGCCCCTGCACGGTGCTATTCACCTTCACACTGCTCTGCAGGGCGTCCTCAGCTGGGTAACCACGGAGAACAGGTACAGTGGTAAAGATGCCATAGAGAAAACAATTATTTTTTTTTTAATGTAACACCTTACTTATTGCTTCTTGCAATATTCCAGAAAGTCATCTCATTCTCTGCAGAATTTTGCTGGCAAGGTCTAGTGTGATTCAAAACTTTAAGGTTAAAAGTTTTCTACTAGCTTCTGGGCAGAATCAGCTTTATTTCATTCTTGCGTAGTCCACAGACTGGTTTAGGAAATGGTTACTTGGAGCATAAGATCAGGAGGGCAAGGAGCGGGCATTTTCCCAGGCAGCGGGTCAGGGCCCCAGGCTGCCCAGGCCCGGTCCATGGTAGCCCTGTGGGGGTGCTCAGCTGCTGCTCTGCAGCGCACTAACCTACGGGTGTTCATATTAGCTTGCAAAAAGTCACACGTTCAGCTTTATCTGGAGATACTTATCACTTTTTTCTTTGCTTCAGCTTTCACGCCTGCAAAAAAGAGGTTGTGAAGGAGGACCTGGGCACTGGCAGGATAGGTCCCGCAGGTTGTCTGTCTGATCCCAGCGTCCCTGGCTGCCAGGAGCTGTGTTGAAATCAGGGAGATGCCAAAAGGAAGTGAAATCCTGGGATAGCGCCTCCACAATTACAAGGAATTGGTAGGAGGTCGCCCGGGAGGCGAAGCAGGGACAGGTCTGCGGGGCAGGGACGAGGCCCCCCGCGGCGGAGGGCTCCGTCCCTTATTTCTAGGTGGGATCAAGCTGGACGCGCTGGAGCTGCCACTACTGCAGCTAAGCTTGACTGAAGATGTGCGGCTCAGGTTTGTAGGTGGGTTAACTCATTTCCTTTAATGCTTTGTACGCTCACAGAAGGAATAAATAACGTTTTGTCCTGAATGACTTCTTTCCACGTCACTGCAAAGGTGCCAGTGCAGGCTCCCAACAGGAAACTATTAAAAGGAGCCCCAGCTCGGTCAGGCTTGTGCTGATTGCATCTTTGGCCTCATGGAAAATCTAGGCGAGATGTGCAGTCCGGGGACAGCTGGACTAAAATACCAGCCTCCCCAGTGCAGGACCAGAGAGCCCAGGTGTCAACTCAAGACACGGAGTGGGAACTAAAGCAATGAGAGGCTGCTTGCCCGGGAGATATGGTAAGGGCCAGCTGGTGTGAGATGACATGCTGAGAAAGTGTTGACTTTTCCAGACTTATTCTCACTAAGGAACATTTTCCGTGAAATTCTTCCCTTACTGGTTGTTCAATTTAACACCACAAAACAAACAAACAAACAAACAAAAAAAGGAAACCCCTAGGTTTAAAAGATCAATACAAAAAACCCCAATAAAAGTAATTAAAATTAAAAATGAAAAATATGATGGAACCATAAAAATAAAGAAAATTGGGTTTGTTTCATACCCTTCTATAATAGAAGCAGCATCTGTGTATTTTGCAATGTTTGTGTGTTGGATCCTCACTCATCTGCTATTTATCTCCGTGCGCGGCGACGTGCCTGGAGCAGAGCCGGAGCCGGGGGGCTCCTGGCCCTCCGGGGCCTGCGGCAGAAACCCCCCACTTTGCCCGGGCCCTGCTCCCCCCCCAGCGCTTTGCTGCCACCCTGTTTACGATACCATTTCGATAAAGCTGGGAAGAGAAGGTGCAGCTCCTATCTGAAGTGTCAAATCCAGTCCCTCCTACACGTTTAGATTTTGCTGCAAAACCCAGTTAAACCACTAAGGCACCAAAGACTCTGGTTACCAGCGGGAGAGAGGAGAAAATAAAGAGAAAAAGGGAGAAAATTGGCCAGCGAGCTCCCGCTCCTGCGTTATGTCACCGCGCCGCGGGGAGGTCTGAAACGCTGACAGTTTACCTTTCCAGTCCCTAAAACAGAACAGCTCTCAAAAACCGCTCAAATATTACCAAGGCCAACAGCAGCAGAGCAGCAGGGTCGCGCCCGTGAGAGCGGCAGCGAGGGCCCCACTTCCCCCGGCTGGCGTCTGGCTGCTCAGAGGAGCTCAGGCTGGACTTGGTCCCCGCACCCAGGGTCACTGTTCACAGAAAACATCCAGTTTCCTTCTGCGTGAAGATGGGGAAAAAGTGGGAGAAACGGGAAATTCTGTGCACAGTTTCTCAAAGAGAATGTATTATTGTTAAAAAAACCTATCAGCCAGAAAAGCAGCATTTGCCAGCTCTCTGTGCTTGCAGCGTGGTGTCCACTGGTTCAAAACTGGGCACTAGCTGATGTTATCTGGGGGATTAAAGCCAGGCTCTTGCTGTCACCACCTCAGCGTTCTTGGCCTTGTTGCCGTTTCCCTGGTTTGCTGGTCCGAAGGGAGGAAGTCCGTCGGCGCGTTCATTTTGGCAGATGAAGAGCCGCGCGAGCACCCGGTGGACGGACTCCAGGTGGCACAGTGGCTCCGAAGCACAAGCCGGATCCTCCCCGTGCTCCGGGCAGGTGCAGCACCGCAGGGATTTCCCTCCCCGCGGAGCACGGCTTTATGGGCACTCAGGGTTTATCCCTCCATTAACCACCTGAGCTGAGCTCCTGTCCTGCGGCCAAACCCCACCAAATGGCTTGAATGTGATCCTAGGGCACGTGAGACTTCTCCCCCTAAAGAAATATATCCCTCGTTATCTTGCCAAGGTTAAAATCCTGCGAGCTCCTCTATCCGCCCGCCCGCCCCAGCCAAACCAGAGCAAAACTGCACGAACATACAGGCACACACGTGAACACGCCGTCTTCCACCGCTGCCCCCAAAGACCAAGGCACGAGAGCCGTCAGACTTCCCCAGCCGGGGCCTTTCCCCAAGCCTGTCTCCAGGCAGGAGCATGGCCCACTTGTGCCAAATTGTGCGTTAACCTCCAAGCGACTCCTAAGATCCGCGCTGCCCGGGTCCGTAGCGCTACCGAGCCTCCGCAGGCCCAAGGCACCGCTGCCGCGCGCAGACGCGGAAACGGCACCGGTTCGTTTGCCATAAATACGTCCAAGCAGCGGATGTGACCCTCCAGTGAACGGGCTACAAACCAACCTGCCTTGAGCAAGCTGCTCTTGGTATCACCTGGCAGTAGCCTGCTAGGGAGCCAGGCACAGTCCCTCCCTCCCAACCGCTTTCTTTTAAGAATTTATTAGTTGCCTGCTGTTATATTAAAGACCGGTGATATTGCAGGATCTTGCTGCACAGTGCTCCTTAATTGTCCCCCCTGAGATCCCCACACCCAACAGGCACCCAGATAATTTACAAGCCAAGTTTTGATGCCTATGCTTAAAAGGGTGAGCCCAGAATGAAGAAGCATGCTGTTTTGAGACCAATCTGTAATTTGAAAAGGTTTAAACATATTTTTAAGTAACTCTGTAAAATAATGTGCTGCCAGGCAAGAGCTTTGGGTGAAATTATGCCCCCACGAAAATCACAGTGTGTAAAGACGGCTGTTGAGAGTTGACAGGGCCTTAATTACGGCAGCGGTGCAATCAGGCCTCGGAAAACCTGCGCTTTAGGGTCACTGGTTAATCCCGCGTGTCTCACACACGTTCTTCTCTTGAGCTGTGCTGCTGAAGCAAGTTGCAAGCTCTAAACCGGGTTTTTAAGGGAAACAGCTTCAGAATTGCAAAATGCATTGCTGTAGTGGGTTTCTGGGCTTTTTCTTTTCCAACTTAAGGCTGCTCCAAAAAATAAACACAGAAACTGCTCTGTACTGTTTCTTGACATGATGCCACTGCTCTGCTCTGTCGCTCTGTGACAACGGCATTATAAAATACATGGGTTTTGTGCTGCTCTGTTCCAACATCCCCAGCTTCCAGCTTAAAAATCCACATATTCCCCCTCCTCAGCCCTCTCCCACGTACTCTTGTGCAGAGCCAGAAGCATAAAAACACTAAGCCTCGCTGCTAACGGCCTAAGCGTATGATTTAATCACAGCGATGTAAAAGGAGTGAAGAGCTTGCTGGATGGAAAAAATGCTGCATAGACAGTAAGACTAATGGAGTAATGTGTAAACCCAAGCACTTTCTAACAGACAGGACGTGGCAGAGCTGACATGTATATTGAAAGGGACATAAAAACGTAGACAAAACAATGGCCTGGGTCGGCCATAGTCTGGTTTACGCAGTGGAAACATTTTTCCCTCTGAAGGCGAAAGGGAGAAGCGCAGAAAGCTCCATTATTGGTATGAGAGCCACAGCGGCGTGGCTGGAGAGGCGAAACGCCCACGCACGGGCCAGACGGCTCAGAGGCACCGGGGGACCGGCGGGCCAGCGGCGCTGCCCTGCGAGGGGACGCCGGTGAGGCCCCCAGCGAGGTCCGCGCAAAGCCGAGCGTGCCGCAAATGCGCGGCTGGGCGCAGCGAAGGGCCAGCCCCGGGGGCTGCTGAGCTCCCGCGTGCACCCGCCGCGCACGGCGACAGCGCGAGTGTCGGGGAGGAAAGGACGTTTGAGGGACAGGATCGCGTGTGCCTGGTTTCGCTAGGGTACGGGTAAGCCAAAAGTCTGTATTTTCATCCGCCTTACTCAAGAAACTGCATGGACCTTTCTCATGGGGCGTACAAAAAAAATCATGAAACAAAAAGTTGAATCATCTGTCTCAGACTATCCTGACAGCTTGCCCGGTCACTCTGCAAGACCCATCCAATGCTCATGTCTTGTCTCCATTTTGGGGGAGCGATGAAAAATAAAAAGACAATAATGCAAGCTGAGTTGTTAGGATGTATGCTCAAACTGCATCTGTTCGGTGAACGTCTCCCATGGCTGTACTGCAACTTGGGCTTTCATGTAATGCAAGCAGCAAGAGCCGACGCGCAACCAAACAAGAGCAGTCGGTCTGACCGCACTGCCGCCGTGCCCTGGACGAATCTACCACAGTTCAGTGCTCTGCCGTAGCTTAGTCAGGGCTAAAAAAAATGAAAATTCAGTTATTAATGTCATTTTGCATTGAGATAGCGCGTGGAATCAATGTATCATGCTAAATCTGCAGGTTCCAAACTGTACACACAAGGTATATTAAAGGGATTTGGAAAGATTAAGAGTTGTTCCTAAGCGTCTCTGTGTGTCTGTAAGCACCGGTTGTTTTATCTGTGAATTACCTGCTGCTGTGCAGAAAAAGCAAAGATAAGGAAACCAGCCTGAGGCGGCCTTGCTGGAAACGGCATTAGCGGGATTATTTGCTGGCGGCTGAGCTCTGCCTCCCTACGTCCCGGGGCAGCGCTGCCGGGGCCGAGCGCCGCGGGGGCGGGCTCGGCGGCAGCACCGAGCCCCGACTAATCTAAAACCAGCCGTTTTACCCTAAAAGAACGACCATAAGTAACCGCCCCGTGCTCCCCTTGCTGCTTTCTGCGGTGTCTGGGTGCCGGCACCCCTCCTCGTGCTTACGCAGCGCGCGCGGGTTGTCGGGGGGCGGGGGGATACCCGGTAACCCAGCGGGTTTCTTGCTCTTTTTTCCCATGTCCTGAAGCCGTGCAGGTGCCCGGCAGGATGAGGCCGCCGGGGGCCGGCTCCGTCCCCGCAGCGCCGCTCATTGCGCCCAGCCCGCCGCCCCCCGTACCCACGGCGTCCCCAGCGCCGCCCCTGCCCGCGCCAGCCTCTGTACGCCCGCAGAGGGGCTGCAGTAAAAGGACCCGAAGGAGAAGTCTGAAGGCTGCGGTGCGAGGGGCAGGGGTGGTGCCCCGCGGTCCCGAGGCTGCCCCCGGGAAGTCTGCCGGGCTTGGCGCTGCCTCCCGGCCCGCTGTGACGGTCCAGCGTGGGGAGAAGGCGCCTGCCAGGGCGCGCAGGCCTCCCGGCTGCACGGCCAGGTCCGGCTCGCTCCCTCCCGCGCGCGCCCGCAGCCTTTCCCACTCCTGACGAAGGGTCCGGCTCGGCCCGGCTCGGGTGCCAGCGCAGCGGCAGGGCCCCGGCTCTCGCGGGCAGCGGGAGCCCCCGCTCCGGGCGGAGCGCCACCCGCAGGCTCGCCCGGCCCCGCTCCCGCCGTGCGGCGCCGGGAGCCTCCTAACGCCCCGCGGGAGCCCGGAGCCCGGCGCCCGCGGCCGCCCCGAGCCGCAGGGCCGCCTGAGCCGGGAGGGGCGACGCTCCCGGGGGCTGACCTGGCCCCGGGGAGCTGGAGTTCAGGCCCGGGATTAGCCGCAGGGGAAACGCTTAGAAAGAAGCACTGGTCTACAGGGTAGCAATAAATCTCCGTGAGTTTGGCATTGTGAAATGCGTACTGGTTTGAAGTGTTTACCTGGGCTGGTACTGGTAAACACAGCTAAAAGAAGAGTACCGTTTCCCCAAACACTCATAGCGTGCGTAACTGCAGCGTTTATAAAAGGCATCCTCTGAAAAGATTTTCCTACTGGGTAAAGGCCCATTACGAGGACTTCCTGGCTTACCCGGCTGTATATAGCAACCATAATCCTATTATGCTTATCCTAAACTGTCCTCCACCGAACAGTGAAATGAACTTTATAGAACACTAGAAGCTTAATTAAGCCTTCAAGCCTGCTGTGAAAAGCACAACTCTGCCTCTTTGTAGCCGCACGACCATGGTATCTTGGAAAACACAAACTGCATACCTGCACCGTACACACACTGAGCGCTGCTCCCCTGCCTCCATCCAGCTTGATTTTAGTCCACTCAAGGCAAGTTCTTTGTAGGAAGGATTGTCTCGTTATTTCTTTATCACCCAAATCCACAAACAAAAATGAATGGGAATAGCTGTACTGAGAATAGCTGTACTGAGATTAAGGAGCTGTTGCTCATGCACTTCTATGTTTTCAACGCATCACTGCACATCTTTGCTTCTCAGCTGCTACGGATAAATAAAAATGTTACTGATCTGCTGGTGGGTTCCCTGAGCCTGGCCTTTCTGGGGAGAGGTTGCTGGAAATCTTGAAAGAAGCAACATTATAGCAAATGCTGGTGAAAGATAGCTGGGCTGCTGGGCTGCAGCAGCCCCAGTGCCCCTGTGCTCTGCTTTTGGCAGATGTCAGTGTGGACCTTTTGAGTGGGCTCGCACAGACTGAAGAGCTGAGCAACCGTGCCAGGCTGTGCTGCGGACGTCAAGGCAGATTTGAATGTCCAAACCATTTTATTTCAACCACATAGAGCTACATGACAAAATTTATGCTTCTCCTTTATCACTTTTTCACCCTATTCACACTTGACAGTCTTTGAGCTGCTCTAGAGAAAGCTGCGAGCCAGCAAAGCTCCGGGGCAGAAACCAATGGGGTGTACGAGGGCATATGAGCTGCAGGGGTGACTATCCCAAAACTATGGAAGAGTCTTAATACTGCTTTAAAAAGCACAGCGTGACTCACAGCATTCGATCCTGTAAGCAGCACATCTGTGACACCCCCAAGCCTGGCTTTGCAAAGCACGCCCGGTCCCAAATGGGGCACGACAAGAGCCGACGTTGTTATTCCAGCACACCGAGAGGTGCTGGCGTTACCCAGCACATTGGCAGCAGGGCCCAGCTGCTAACAACAACTAAATGTGCATTCCCGTTACCTTTTCACAAGGACTGAAATAAAGTGGAGACCTGAGAAAGGTAGAAGAGAAAGAGCCTGTGGCCATGGGCTGCAGTTAAGAGTGGATGGGTGGCTCCAAGCTGGGCGTGTGAACGGGCCTGACTTTCCTCTAGCACACGGCAGCTTATTCCATCGTATTTTCCTCCTCAGTCCCTGTGCCTTCTAATGGAAGACAGCTCTGCTGTGGAGACCTAGCAATTAATATCTTCAGACGCTTGCTCTTTGGTGTGACAGACTAAGGCAGGCTAAATATTTTGTGCTCTTGTCTTGCCCTGCTGGTAACCCAGATACTATTAGTGAAGCACAACTGGGTCATGTGAATTAATATTAGCATCTGCGTTAGCTGCTTTATTTATATCACTGTAGCTGTCAAAAGTTGTAGTTAGCTTAAAAGCAGTATGGTTTATTCGTGCTGACACTAGCAGCAGAACAGCTGAACTAACCAAGGCTGGCTCCTTGGTACCAAGAGGCCAGGCAGGCCCTGCAGAAAACACCGGGCCAAGGGGGGGGCAATGCCGAATGGATGGCTCGGTCAGTGTGGGGTAATGAGGGGGCAGCTCACCCCAGTTCTCAGGGACCAACAAAAGACTTGGTCAGCAATGCAACCTGCATTGCCCAAAATTGGGGATTTTGGAAATAAGTAAGGATAGAAAAAACTTGATTCTCCAAAGATGTCAGCTCCAGATTGGTGCCCCATGGACACCATTCTGATTGCTGTTGGATGCCAAAATATGAAATGCACATACCCTTAAAGCTAACCAAATAGGATCTTGGCTGAGTCTGATTATTAAGAAGGAAACTCTCATGTTTTCATGAAATGCTCATTTCACAAATTCTGGATGGTGGTGGGTCAGATCTGTGATGCTTCAAGATGTGGAGCTGGCAGGTCTGCAACAAGGCTCAAGCTGAAACCTCCTGATAGCTGGTCCACGGCCCTGTGTCCTGCAGACTCCTCAGCGTGGTGCTGCCTTTGAGGCTACAAACCCCAGCGCCACTGCCCACAGGCCCTGTTGTGGCACATGTCCGTGGGCTGGGAAGGAGAAAACAGCCTCGCTGTCCCCAAAGCCATGCCACAACCGTTCATGTCCTGCCCCATGAGCTCAGTTCCTCCCCTTCCATCTCATTCTCCTTTAGTAGAGTTGCACCGGGGCTGGGGCTGTGTTTGAGGTGTTATGTAGAAAAGGTTAATTTTTAAAAACTCTGAGCATGCTTTCAATATAATTAAGGAATTAATTAACTTTCCAGCTCAGTAATTACAGACGCTTCAGCCATATGAAGTAGTGTCTCTTTCCATAGGTCTCTGTGGCTCTCACCACGGTCAGTGAATCTGGGAATATCTATCATGTTCTGTACGGAGCAAAGGAGTGAGGTGGGCTGTGGTGTCGGTGTTCGGACAGAGGCTGGTGTGCGTGTGCGGTCGGAATGGAACAAACACAGGTACAAGGTATTTGGGGAGAATAACACCTTTGCAACCGAAAGGTAGAGAGACTGTTGAAGAAACTGGTTGGAAACCTTCTCCTGATACCCAGCCAACTATGCCATTGCCGTGCTGGCACGTGTGGCAAGTGTCAGTGGAGCTGGTGATTCGCATATACATATATTTGCATGTGTATGCCTGGGCAGTCAAGTAAACAGAGCAGGTTCGGCGTGAGCTGAGGAGGTGACTGGACTCACTGCCTGTCTCAAAGTCTGCTCCTGGAGATGAGTACATTTTTCTAACTATTTTCTTCTGACAGTTTATGACAAGTAGAAACGTTCCTGTGCTTTCCTGTCTGACAGCTATCCCCAAGAAGAGGGATTAGATACAAATTTGCCTTTGTCCCAATCCATCGGAGATGGCTTCAGGACAAATCAGCCCCCTCGGTCCCGCAGCGAACCTTGACACTCGCTCAGTTCTCACTGCTGTCGACGCTTTGGTGACAGTGCTTAGATCTGCCCGCAGCTGCTCCCGACCTCTTTGGCTGCTGCCAGTTTATCTACAGGTGTTTCAGCTGACAGTCCCACTGACAACACAGCGATAATTGTCAGTGAATTTGGTTACATCAGTTTTACTCCCCAGGCTGAGCTATAACTGCAGAATGGGTCTAGGCCAAGTCTAGCTGAGAAAGAAATGCATAAAGGAATGTAAAGAGGGAAATGACTGTTTTGCCCTTGTTCCTGGGGAATTTCCTCTGCCAGCATTTACCTACGATGTCAGTTTTCAGGAAGGGGCTGCAGTGGCGCATCAGAAAAGGCTGTCAGTACAGGAGGTGGTGTTTCTCAAGGAGCCTCAGAAATTAGTGGAGGGGGCAACAATCCTTCCAGAGGGAATGCAGAGCATCTCAGACATGGTCCCATCCTGACAGTCCTCTGGGGACAAATAACAATGAAGAAAGATGAGAGCCTTCATTCAATCCCCTAATGGGCTTTAGTACTCAGAATACAGCACTGTTTTACTAATCATAGGGAAAGACCCCTAACGCAGAACCCCCAGAACAAGCAGCTACTGAATAATAAACACCCTGGCATAAACACACAGCAGTTGAGGCCCATGGGTCTTAGAGTTTAATTACTGCAGGCAAAGGAGGAGGCACCCAACTTTTGGATTCATATGTTGCCCTTGCCCTGCTAGCCAGCTGCGGAGCTTGCTCTGCCCCGTGGATCCCCTTGTGTCAAGACCTCCATGCCATGCCACTGGGTAGACAGCTAAGGAGACTTCAGAAGCCCAAGAAAATCTGGATAAAGCAAATAGGAGCCATAATTACCTTTGAAAAAGGGGAAAGGACTGGACCTAATGACACTTCGCTCAAGAGAACAAAGCATCAGCTCTGGGGAGTGCTAGGAATCTTTCTGTGTGAGTCAAGTCGAGAGCTGATTATGAAGTTACTGAGCTTAACCT
This sequence comes from Rhea pennata, assembly GCF_028389875.1. Taxonomy (NCBI): domain Eukaryota; kingdom Metazoa; phylum Chordata; class Aves; order Rheiformes; family Rheidae; genus Rhea; species Rhea pennata. The sequence continues at coordinate 9,057,937 of NC_084678.1, forward strand.
CTTGTCTCTCCTCATTTTCTGTCTGTCAGGTTGTGCTGATTTGAAAACCAGGCATCAAATGCTGTTCTTCCCAGTACTCGCCAGAGACCCAGGAGAGCGTGAATGTAATGCTGCAGCAGCTTCGATGGGCTGCACTCTAAAAACACGCAAGGCAAGTGAAGAGGAGGAGATACCAGGAGACCTGACAAGGGTCTCAGCTCACAGATTAGGCTGGAATTGCAAAGGGGAGTGTGTCAGGAGAGCTTTTTCACACTCTTCTGAGGCAGTGTCAGGACACAGCTAGAGGTGACAAGCTCTCTGGAGACCCTTTGAGGAGAGTGGCCAGGTTTTAAAGTAAGTGCACTGGTTCAGTGGCCAAGGTGGTAGGTGCTAAGATGCTGAGCCTTTCCATTAGCAGTGTTATGTTGCTGGCTGCTGCACTAGCTACCCATAATACCAGCTTTCAGGATATTTGGCAGTTTTCTTGATGTTCTAGGCCTCCATGAAGAGCTCGGCTTTCAGTTGAACTAAAATCAACCAAAAAACACCCAAATTCTAACAACAAAGCAAGTTGCTCAACCTAGTGAAAAGCACTTGAAAAACAAGCTGAAAGGCTAAACATCTAGCGAGTGAATGAATAGTGTGCATATCCACAATGGAAAAAAGAAAATACTAAGATTTGAGGGGGCTGTTGGGCCATGCTGCAATCAGGAATAGAATGTCAAACAATATATAAATATAGTCCCCTTCAAATAAAAATCAGCTCTGAAATTCATCTCCCTGATGCTTGCATGTCTGCATCTGAAATGAGCAACTGAAGCTATAATTGCCTTAAGATATTTAGTCAAGTCAGCACACTTTAAAATATTCATGTTTTCCAACACATTTACCTGCTTTTTCTTTTCCTTTTGTGCATTACTTTTTTTCTCAAATAGCTCCTGTATTGTTCTGTTTATAGGGTGGAGTAAACACATTAATCTGATAGGGCTGTTCCCTGAGAGATGGGCTTCTGTGGGCCTGACTCAGGCTAAGGGGAGCCTAATGCCTGGCTTATTTGATTAAACACCTTATTTGATTAAATGGTTAGGTTTTTATGCCTTCTTTCTTGCTGTTTAGTGCCATACTTTGTGAGTCATCTCGACTGACTATAGTGAGAATGCTTTCAGTTCCTCCGTCCTCATAGCTTACACAGGCGCTACGCTGGTTGCATCTCTGTAAGAACCGTGTCCCCACCCTGGGGATGTACCTGGTAAACTACTTCAGTGCAATGGGGGAAATGTAGAGCCCATGGGAGCAGTTTAATAATGTATCTTTTCTTGCATTATGCTGCCAAAATTTTGGATTTTTCTACCTGATCATCTGGCCCATTCATGCATGTGGCTGCCACATCTCTGGGGTCATAATAAATTGATCACCCTGTTTAAAAGCAACACTAGAGATGGGTCAGCTAACAACATCAAAACCAATTCAAATGATATTTTGAGATGAGAGTCACAAAACTAAAGATTTTCTTAACCAGAAATTAGTTATTTTAAAATCTTATTTTTTCTTTAAAAGAACGTGTGATTTCAAGAAAAAAATCTGATTTCACTAGGTAGCTTTTTCCAGTTAACTCCCTCCCTATCTGGCTGAAAATGTCTCGGCAGCTGTAAGACTAAACATGCTGAAGAATCCAGTTATTAGTGAACTATCCAAAGCAGAATCACATCCTCCCACACAGACCAGAGAAAACATTACTATATTCCTCTCATATTCCTCCCTCAGTTGCCATTATAAGCCACCATCACACAAGAAAGACAACATCTATCTTTTAAAGCAAGCTAACAAATGTAGATCTCCAAGAATCAGGTGGTCCAGGAGCCAGAGGTACTGTTCCTTTCTGGATTTTGGTACTAACAGCTGCTGAGTTTCTCTTTGCCTTCAGGAAACACTAGTTGCCATCTGGAATCCTCACCAACGCACAAAAACTGCAGCTATAAATGTACTTATTAAAGAAAAGTCTAAATCTGTCCCAGAGAAAACAAGGCTCTCCCTGGGACTGAGCATACGGCTGCTACCCTGGACCCCCAGCAAGTCCGACCCCTGGGAATCAGCAGTGTGCTGATGGAAGAGAAATCGCAGTGGAAGGACTAACGTTACACTAAAAAGGGAAAGCTCTGCTGTGCTCGGCTTCGCTGGGTGCCTTGTGGCCCCCAAACTGACCTTTTTCTGGAGCAGCCAATACTTGGACTTCCCTGACAAGGAAATAAAAGCCGCCTGGCCTCCCTTGCCTTATGGGGAGCTTAGTGAGCCTCTTCTTGGCTGCTTTACTTGAACTCGGTGTCACTCACTGTAAGATGGTGAACGCAGGGATGCCTCGGTGGCACCCTCCGTGGGAGACCACCACAGCGCCCACGCTCTGGGCCCGCTCCCCTCTCTCACCCTTCTCAGAAAAGACCCAAAACTCATATTCTTTTGGATATTTGATGCTTTGCATTGACTTAAAGAACTCTTGAGGGATTGATTAATTACGACATACATAATTTTGCGTACGAAATGCATGCAGCCACACCTCTGCACATGCCTACCAAGGTCCACAAAAGCCTGACGCACATATCCAGTGGCAGGAATTTGTCCTAGCGGCTCTGTGCATGAGACCCATGGGATGGGGGGACAGCTATTTGAATACAATCAAGTATGATTGACCTTGAAAACACATCATACCATGAATCCTGTGTGTTTTTCACACTAAGTTACAGAACAACACATTTTCAGTTCAACCTTTAACTTTAGTCTGATTTTTTAACTCTGTTCTTTTTGCCTGATCTATTAATGTGATTACTCTGAACTTGACCAAGTCAGAAACATTACAGTGACATATTCTTTGTCACAATATGCTTCTTCCTTCATTTCCTAGTTTAATTAATTAAGTTTAAATAAACTAAAGATGTTTTTGTAATACTACGTTTTGAAATTACTGAACTAAAATGTCTTGAGTGCTCAGATCCAAAATGTTCTGTTTTTTTTTTTTTTGGAAAAAAAAGTTGTTGCCCAATTTGGGAATGGAACATTTTCAATGCTATAAAAGTAATTTCAGACAAGAAAAATATATCCTGCTCCTCTGTTGTTAATGCATTTGCTTGAGGCAGATTGGTTACGTTCCCAGCATGAGGCTTTGAGATACTTCCCAAGACACAAGGCATAACCACGAATGTATCTAGAGATGTAGTTCCAGAGATGACATGCAGCTTTTCTTACTATGTTTCCTGATGAAAAGTTACATTTTTGTGAGACGTTTTTGGGGAGATGCAGGAATTTCACTGAAATTTGCAAGTTTTTCCCATCCGACTCTTCAGCACTGACACCCCGCTCTGGACGGTGACAGGCCTGCTGGGATCGTGCGCCAGCACTGCAGTTACACACGTGGTAGCGTTCCCATGAAAGTCTGCTGCCACGGCCAGCCAGTATCTCCTTTTTATTTCAGTAATAGGAAAGAGCTGAGCTTTTTTCCTTAATCAGTGCCTGGCTCCTTGTGTTCCCCCATCAGTCATTTCAAGCAGTAATGGCAACATTACCCTGTTCTTGCCTCACACTAAATCTAGACAGTTCCCCACCAGCTCTCTGTCAGCTTTGCTCTTTGATCTCCAAGGGAAGCCTGAAATAATTAGGAAATTGTGCTTTCTTTGTTGGCAGGTTTAAGTATCCTCTGACCGGCTCTTTGGACTCTGTCCCACTAGTTGTCAGTCATATGTTGTAGAGGCAGATCCATAAATATGACCTCACCTTATCTAAAAGCCCCACCAAGGACTTTTTAACAGGTGATTGGTGAATGCTGGCTGTGCAGCCTTTTCCAGCAAAACTTCTCAGAGCTGAGTTTTTAAAAAATGACTATAAAAACACTTCTTGCGTTACTGACTTCACTGACTACTACCGCTGTATGAGCATCCTGCTCTGCTGAACGAACGAGTCCTGAGGTCTTACAGCCATTGCCCCCAAAAAGGAGACAACAGTGGTTTTGGTGTTAGTATAACATGTTTTTTAATATAAATACATCAGAGTTAGACACTTGGTATACAGCCTGCTCCTTGCCATCTTTCTGAGTATCTCACTCTGAGCCCCACAACCAGAAAACTGAATTCACTTGAACGAGAAAGACTTTCAAAGACAAACTTCCTGCTGCTTCACTGCTGTATCTCTCAAAGGCACTTGCAAATCCCAGTGAACAATTACAAAAATGTTTCTCCCAGGACTAAAAAATCCCATGAGTTCGAACGAAATGAGTTTGAAAGACTTGGTAATACCAGCAAATATTGCTCCTGACACAGGGAATGAATTGGAGCTGTTTTGCTGCACTCTGCATTGCTGTTGTGGGCCCAAGAGGTTGGTCTTGGTGTTGCTTTCCTCATGTGCTGCTTTTCCTCATGTCTGTGGGAAGGAAAGTGCAGGAAGAACAGAAACTGCACAAAGGACTGGAGATGAAAAGTGTCTACTTTGGCTGGTTATTTTTGACCAAGAGCTCTGAGTATCTACTGGCTTTAGTTTTGCTAACTGTAGTTTTTAATTTTGGCAAGGATGCCTGGAGCCCAGGAGAATAATGCCCTGTATATATAATTATAAATCAAAATATAATATAATAAGTAAAATGGGCTCTGAAAAGTACCACTCGCTAACTGCATATGCCAATAGCTCCAGGCCATGAGTCACCACTCAAATTAAAGAGGTACAGTGCAGTGGCCAAGGGCCAGCCCTGCAAAGGTAGCTGAGCTCTAATGTCTGCTCCAGCACCTACCCCCTGCTAAAGCCAACAACACTTAGATCTGACCTAATCTCCCGAGCAAATCTGAGCTCAGCAATGTCGTACCTGGCTACTGTCTTATAAACCTGAGCACTGAGCTGTGTGTTCAGATTTCCTGCACAATATAGAGAAAGAGTTAAATGCCTAAGCAGTGGGATCACAGACCTGAGCAGGGATCAGCCTAAATGAGTGAAAGAAATCTTGGACTGAGGTAGAGCTAAACGGCACCATAAGAGGCAGGTGGGAACTTTCAGGAGATGGACCTCTACACCGAGACAGTCTTCTCCCAGAGAAGAAAATGGAGAAAGAGTAGGTGTTGCCATATCCTGAGGGCTGGAACACGTATTTGGCATTAGAGGAGCCAGCGCAGGCTCTGACCCCTGCTCTAATGGGCTGGAGCAGGCTGTGCAGTGAGAAAAATGATTTAGCATTGCAGCCAAGGTTTAGTTCTGGTGATATGAGAGGGCATGGGGACTGGGGAGGCTGTTGAGAAGTGTGTGTGACTAGATGTTTTTAAAACATGCACCTAATGCACAGGAGAATGGAAACAGTAGGGTGAAAGTGCAAGGAGGGATGCCAGTATGAGAGGTTTCTACTGCAAACCATAATGTTCTGAAGGCAAGATTAAAATTTGCATGAAGATAAGGAGCAGGACAGTGGGCATCAGGCTCTTTCGCATGTACATTTTCAAGTGTTATCCTTGCTGCAATAAAATCCTCCCCCAACAGATGCACGTACACACACACACACGCTTGCACACTGAGCTATAGTGCCCAAAGTCACTGGCCAAGAGCTAGACCTGCTCTCCAGACCTGCACGTTCCCGGCGCTTCTGTGACAGGTGCTCGTGAATTTACAAAAAACAGCTGTGCCAAATAATTTACTGCCTGCTTATCTATGAGGCATCAGGATCCCATAATAAATCTTGGTGATTTCAGAGCAGCTTTAAGCCAGGCAGTTTCTGAGCTGCCTTCAAGGCCATGTGTCCTTGGCTTTAACTGCTTTCCTGCACTGGACTCCAGCCACTTCTGCACTGGGGCACGCCAGATTTTTAATCTCATAAAGTATAGTACCAATCCTGACCTCGGATGAAGGTCTTCTGTGAGAACCAGTGAATTGCTGCAGGGTTCTTCAGTTTTATTTCTAGACAATTAAATATTCCCAGCAAGTTGCTAATCTTTGAGAAATGTTCTAGGCTTTGGTCATTATTATTTAAATGGAGTGGATGGAGAATAAAGACCCAGGCCTAAAAGGTGTGAGTATTTCATTCTTCTCCTAGAGCAGCTGATCCACTGATGGTATATTCTTTTGCAGATCTGATTTCATTAGCCAGTATCAGAAAACCAGCAGTTCTGTGATACATATTTCTTTAAAGGATTCCAGAAAAGCTCTAGGTCTTTTGGAAACATTAGCAAAAACCTGAGAGGGCTTAGAGTATTTCTTTCACAAAAGTTTTTGTTCCTAAAGTGCTTTATATTTCTTCTGTTTGGTAATGGCAATAATAACCATTAAACCTTATAAATCTAAGAGTGAGTCTCCTAGCCACCCTTTGTGTGCTTTAAATGAAGCAGGTTTGTTTACAGTTTATTAAGAGCACGGGGAGGTTGAAAATTTTTTTACCAGCTGTTCCTTGTGATTTTTTTTTTGGCAGCTCTCAGGATGTCATTGTCATTCCCAACATATCTTGAGATGGCTCTTGAAAGCACGGGGAGGAGGCAGCCAGGCAGGTCTGTGCACTCCCATTAGGTTTGGTGCGCCTTGCATGCTCCATCTTGTTCAGTAGAGGGAAATTCCCCCCCGATTCTGACGACTCACTGCAAGACTGATGTTTGCACCAGCTGCCAGCTACAACTTAATGTCACTTTCCAGTGCATACTTAACATCAGCTCGATAATACTGATTTCCCCTCTCTCTCAGGTATCAGTTTTGATCAGTTGACATTAGCACCTGCCTCTCTAGGCTGGCCAAGGATTTTACCAGCCTTGGGGACTGAGTTTCCTTTTCATTTGTGATCCTACCACCTGCTGTCACCTTTGGCCAACATCAGACATGGTGAAGGAAAAGGCTGGCTCAAGGTTTCATGCTTCTCTTGCTGAATTGGAGTAAAATCTATGGGTGGTTTTCTAGAGCACATTTGGGTCCTGCTGGTTGCCCTCTACAGCTACTTTTTCTCATAAAATTACAGCCTGCATCTTTTCATCCACATTTGTTTCTGTTTGCTGGGAATTAACTTCTAAGCTCATTGGTTCTTCCTTTATCTAATGGAGGATGGATCTTTATGGTTCTCATAAGATCTCCATGACATCCAGGGTGTAATTGGGTTCACTCTCTTGCACATTAAGTTCACTTCTGATTTGCTATAGAGAAAAGAACACTAAAAGGTTTTTGTGGTTTGTTAATGTATATTCTTTCTTGATTGATGGTGCTTTTTGGGACTGCAATACATTTACCCACGAGCTCTGGCAATATGTCATATAATTTCTACTTTGATGAGACTCATCCAGTTAATGCACCAAGCAGTTACAATTAACTAAGATACTGATGGTGAGCATGCTGATGCTGATCTCTCAGCACTTCCAAACTTGATTAGAGGCACACTACTGCCACACTCCTTGCAAGGCCATCAGAATAATGAGAGTTAGCCCCACATTGACTGGGAGACTGGAAGTGCTCAAGATTGAAAAATTTTAGTGTGTCTGTACACTGAACTTCTCTCAGGCACAATTTAGGTTGATGAAACAATCAGTTCCACTACTTTACAGAACAGGTTTGTAAAGCCTTGTCATTATTAAAGGTTAAAAAAAGCTGTAGTCTCCCAGGTAGCTATTGTACCAAAGCAAAATGGAGCACAAATTAATATAAATCAGCACCTCAATACAACCGTGTAATTTGCATTTAGACTACTAAAGAGACACATGCAAATCTTACTTTGCGAGACCTGATGCTACATTAAGACAGACCAGTTCTGTGTGTACCATAATGCTGCTGAGTCAGAAATTAAGAAGTAAGATAGGTACAAAAAGAGCAAGGGGTCGGGGAGGGGGTGTCTGAAGGGGAGTAAATCACAGTGAGGAGGAAAAATAGCACTTGCTGTTAAAATGCAGGAGTGGGATTTAGGCAGTCTGGGTCCTTTTCCTGACTCTGGCATTTTGAATTTGTTCTGTGACCTTGGGCGAATAATTTTTTCTCTTTGTGCACAGCTTCTCCCATCTGTAAGTATGGTTAATAGCTACTGCACAAAAAGGTTGGCTTTTCTTGGCTTCGGTGAAGGTATGAGTCAGGGCAGGCTTTGGCACGCAGCAAGCCTGTGATGTGCTTAGAGACATTATAGAAGTCAGAAACATATATTACTACTATTTCATTTACCTGAGATAGGTGTAGCCCACAGCTGTATCAGCAGGTACAAAGCTGACCATAAGAGCTGTGCAAACCGGAGGGAACTGCTAGGAGCCTTCAAACCGTGCAGTGGGTACGTTTAGTACTTCCAGTGTGTGTTTTCAATTTGTGCTCACCAGAGAAGCAATATGAAGTGGAGCAATGCGAGCTCTGACAGCTTTAGAAGCACAAAGAGAGGAATAGTTATTTTTTTTTCTGTTGTGTACAGAAAGCCACAACTTCCTCTATGACTACCTTCATTTCCATCCTTCATCTTGAAATACATGCTACTATTTTGGAAGCCAAATAGGAAGAATAATGCAATATTGTATTCCTTTTAGGCATTTTTTTTCAACTCAATTATAGTGCATAGTAGATGTATTCACCTTGGAAACTTGGTAACAGGCTGAGGGCTATGCCAAAACACATCAAATATAGAAGGCTTGGTCTGTCCACATTTTCAGTCCCTTTTCCATTGAAGCATTCCCAACGTGTAACACTTCTTCCCAATTCTAGCAGCACAGGTACAATTACAAGGCACGCTTTCAGCTTTTTAGACCCTTGGAAAACTACTAGCTAAAGCTGATGTACAGAACCAATAAGCAATTGCATTCCAATCCAAAGTAGCTGTTGATCTCAATTACATGAGAATCGTACAGTGAATGTTGAGTATTCATATAAATTTAGAGACTTGATCAACTCGATAGTTGATACTATGGTGTTGAACAAGTTACTGAATTTATATGGATACTCAATGTTTGCATCAATATCCTTGAGAAGAGAATTTATATCCAAATAATAAAAACCCCTTTATCACAAGCTACAAATGCTGACATTCTGTGTCACCTTATATTGGCTTCCTTTTCCCCAAGACACTGGTAACGTACAGAGCATCTTCTACAGCAGGCTCCAGAAGAACGTCTAATTACAAATTAGATACTCTACTTACCCTGCTATTTCTAGCTGGTTTTAAAAGGCTGTGACCAATTCGTCCATATGTTAGTGCTGGACTGAATCCTTGTGAAATATCTTATTTTAATTCCAGTGCACAATCAAAAGAAAGTGGAGAACTCTAACGTGGTCATGCAACAGAGTTGTCAACCTCTGGTGTACTCCGCTTCACCAAACTGAAACCTAAGAATCACACGCAGGGCAGCTGAGCTGCCTGGGGTAGGAAAGCAGTGAGTGACCTGTCTCAGGTAATATGATGGGTATTTCTCTGTGCTCTCTTTGCTGAAGATGAGAAGGTGACAACTGCTCTGTTCCACTGCAGGGGCTGGTTTTATGCACTGCTGCAGTGAACAATAAACCAGCCTGGACAGCAGATCAGTTCTTCTGGCCATATAACAATGAATGGCATCGATATATTTTTAGGGAATTGCTTGGATTTTTATATGTTTTATAAAAGAAGAGTTATATGCACTTATAAGGCAGCTCACATTTTAGGTGTTTCTTACGATACGTGTCATTCCCAACGGTTAATAACTCATCCAAGTGTGACTTGAGTAGCCCACATCATCAATATTAAATGTGACATTTACAGTCAAGAGCAAAGTTTTGGGGCTGCTGCCAGCCCCACTCACTGAGCTGTAAATATTTTGATCATTGAACAGGAAGAAGAAGGAGCTGATCAGCCTGTGCTCGCACCGACACCAGCAGGAAGTAAATGGGTGTTTTCACAGAGCCCCAGGTGGCTGAGCAATTGCAGCCTTGGCAGCAGGGCTGGTGAAGCGAAGGCAGGGTGAGTAATGCTCCTGTGACCCTCTGCCCAGGCTTTTTACCCTGAACAGTGGAGACACAACTTTTGCTGAATGTGCAGGAGGGGTGGAACGGGCATGGGGGAGAGAGATGAAGAAATTCCTCCTGGTTATACTGCAGCTTGAAACACTTTTGAGCAACACTTCGGTCATTGCCACAAATGTTAGCATAAAACTGGACGTGACACATGCTGGGGAGCTGAAGCTTCCTGGGTGCCCCACAGCAGACGACCTTCGCTGGGATCGCATTGCCCAGTTTCCCCAGGGTCCCTGGCATGGTATCAGCAACATGTCACCTTCCCCACTGGAGACCAGCCATGCAGTGATTTGCCATCTCCTGACCTTTTATATACACACAGTTTGCTCATGACTATGTCCAGCCTGGGCTGCAGTTGCCCGAGATGTTTAAAATATCAGTTAAATCACGTGCATTCATTTACCACCACAAACGTTTTGGTGCCTACCTCTGTTTACTATGTAATATTGTTGCTATAGTTACTTTCTGGTTGGAGTTATGTGTTGCACTGTATTTCACTGCTAAATGATACACAAAGGTACAACCCCCCCCAAGCTACAGCTGCTTAAAATATGTGCTGCCACCCTGCAATTATACTTGTCACGTGGCAATGGTATCACAGCGCTTACGAGAAAAGAGGCCCTTGCGAGGGATGTCCCCATCACAGTTTCTTCTTTGTATTTCCTTCCTTGTAAGTACAAGGCTTAGGAGGAGGCATCAGCTCAGAAAGCTGGGAAATAAAACTGCAGGATTTATCTGTGTCAAATAGCATCAATGAAGAGTCCCTGACGTAGTGACGACAGCCCCCTCTTTGCTGCAGCAGACGCAGCAGTGATGTGGTTCGGAGATACAAATCACCATCCGGGGCAAGTAAACTGAAAATTTGCTTTTACTGAGCAGCGGAGTGAATAGGTGCAGAAAGCTTTCCCAGCGCCCCAAACGACGGCTCCCTTTCGCCCCCTGCTTCTCCACCATTCCATAATTTCTTTTTATAAGCAGCTGTTTCTACTTTTTTAGGTCAGAGCAAGTCTGTGTGTTTTGTCTACTGACTGTGTTGTCAAACTCCAGCAACCGTAGGTATACACAGAGCAGCCTTGGCTCCAGCAGGGGAGGTGGGAAGCAGCGAGCGGAGCTGCTGAATAATGGATTGTTCAGCTGAGAGACTGAGCTCAAAAACTGAAAAACAAAACTTTAACTTGACCTAAAATATTTTGCTCTGCTCAGAAAAGAAGTTTGTTTTGCCCTAGGTTACTCAAAATCTCTTTTTATTTTTATTTGATTTTAAACCTGAGAAGTTTGCTCAGCACTCTTTCAAAAAAATAAATAAAAATAAAATAAAAGAAGGGGAATATTTCTAAAAATATTTAGAAAATATTACAACAAGCCTTTCACAACTGCCCAAACAAAATGTTTAGACATTCCTGCATCACACTTCTCATTGCTGCAGACTGAACTTGCAAGCTGTCCAATGCCCCCCTCTCCTTCCAAAGTGGAATATTTTAGCAAAGATACTATTTGCAAAAAAATATGTCACTCAGCTATGGCAGTAAGGAAACTCCAAAGAAATACCCATGATTCATTACTTTGATTTTTTTTTTTTTTTAGAGTTCATTATTTAAAGCAGAAGAATTTCTGGAAAAGTACCAAGCATGTTTTTGTGAATACGACCTTATAACTAGACATGACAAGTAACTATTGAAGGTCTCATTACTATGGAATCACACTGTATAATAAAGACTTCAAATATGAGACAAATAGCTTCATTACTCCCATTATCATCTTTTATCATTGTTTAATTGTGTGTATCGATTTTTAATAAAGAAACTTCACATGCCTGTGAATTTAGATCATGCTAACAGCGGCTTTTATTGGCTGCAGAAGCAGCCAGGCTAGCTGGATCAGCTGAAGCAAGGTGGAGTAGGAGAAAGCATCTTAGTATTCTGCTCTGCATGACAAGCAGAAACACTTGTTAAACTTTATTCAGCGTCACTTAATGTTACTAGCCCTCCTGGACCACAGCGATTCCGTTCTCCCTCTGAATAATGACAAATGCTGCAGCTGGACAGAGCCGAGATATTCACTCCAGTGATAATTGCTCCACAATGTTATTAAAGAAGCATTCACAAAAACCTTCCCCTGTTAATGATGTTTAATTCATTACTAAATACAGCTCCTTATTGTTGGAAAGAAGGCCATTTAGCAGCCATCAGCATTGCTAATATTGCTGAGTGTCTTGCAGTGGCCAGACAGCCTGTTTTAAAAATGTATTTTCACTTCGGAATAAAAAAGAAAAAAATTTCTAGCAGCTTTTTTAAAAAGAAATAATCTCAAATACCATCTGAATCTCCCATTTGTCTGTAAAGTTATATTAATTAGTTGCTTGCTCCAGGAGCTAACATCTGCTTTAGGTGAGATTTTTAAGATATAATGTCACTGCAAGGAAGGTTCATCACTCAGTGCTCGCTCAGGCCTCCGCCTACTCCCCCCGGCTTTGCTGTGATGCAGGCTTTAACCACAGCCTGTCCACAAGCACTTTCCTTGCCTACGTTTACTACAAGAACTACGAGATTTCTCCCAAGTATTGATGCTCCTGCTCTTTCCATTGTCTCTACCAAAGCAGAAAACACCAAGTACAACATAATACTCAGCAACAGAGGAGGGGCTGATTTAAGAGAGGAGAATTAAGCCTATTACACAGTGAAGTCCCAGGGTATACCTTGAACATGCAGATGCAGGATGTTAACATAATCAATGTGCTGAAGGTGAGGCCAGATGGTGCTCCACTTTCGAAGCTCATTAGGGGAAGGTGTTTGGTGACTCATGTCTAATACCACATTAATGTTCCTCCAAGCCCTCAGGTGAAACTCCCAACCTCTCTCCCTACCTGGAGTTCCCACTCAGATCCTGCTTTCAGTTTCCGTAATCCAAATTGATCCCAGAGTGGATTTACTTTGGGTGATGAAAATGTTGTATATAACAAAATGGTGCTAAAATAAAGAGAGGTCACAGAGGGTGTGTGCAAGAGAGAGAGGGAACAGCCCAGGGGTGGACAGGAGGCATTTTCCCTCTGAAGTTCTTGTATACTCTGGTACATTGCAGCCTTGGACTACCCTGAGCTAGAGCTGTGCTGGCAGGTCATCCAGATAGCTCTAAAATGAGATCTGAAACTGGGATATAAAAACAACCAACATGAGGACAGCAAAGCTATGAACTCGCTGAACAATGTATTCTCATATCACGGTTTTCTCAGGGACCAGGTAGTTCCCCTGGCCATTTGGTTACCACAAAATGTCACTGCTTATGACATGGAAAATGAGTATGGGCTGAGAAGGAAAGCTCTACAAGCTTCTTTCCTGAGATGGCCCTGACGGGTGCTTTGGGGCTGAGTAAATCCCATGTACCTTTGATTAGTCAGAAAAATGGGTGTTGTAGAGGTACTATCTCCTTTCTTCCATAACATTCCTTGAGACATGCAGAGGGAAAGCATGATACAAGATTAATTATTGCTATACGAGGGAAAGAGCAACCTCCCTACTGAGGTAGCCCATAGCTGCATGCTTTATAACAGGGCATTTCTAGTTATTTTACAAATATGGCTTAATTAAACAGCAGATAATTCTCCTGGAATAACTGAATAACACTATTATTAGCATCTACACATGCAGAACCAAGAGGTAATGACTAGCCCATATTCACACAAAATTGCAGGTGCCTATATAAATATGGGTGCCCATCACTGAGGATGGTGGTGATGGTACCTGACTCTCAACACTCCCTTATGGATTCATGTACCTTTATATACTGTTTATTTTACTTTTGCCCTTCTGAAATGTTAAGCATTATCCAAGGACTCACACCATGACAAGGTGAGATGCCTGTGTAAGTGGTCCAAATGCTCCAGAGGATGGGAGGCCCATTGCTCCAAATAGCTTAAACGATTGTTTGTTTATACTCTTTTCTCTCCTTTTTGCCCTGAGTTTCCCTGAATTTAGACTCTAGAAAGGAATAGTCCAAGCAGACATCAAGTTCCTGTATAGAAAAGCTAAACCATCTTTATCCAGAAAATAACATTATCAGGTCAACAGCAAATTTGTGCTGAAAACACGAGACTCTGTGAACCCAGAACATGCCAGTCCTATTCCCTTTAATAGCATCCAGACGCCATATCACTTAAAATAGTATTTTGCTCAGAGGGGAGCCAGGGTGGGGAAGGTTAATCAGTTCACTAGACATTGCTGGGAAATGGAGAGGGCCCAAAACCTGCAGCAAGACTGACGCCCATGCCTGTGCCATGCGCCTGCAGTGGGCACAGATTCTGCCCTGAGCACCAGGACCTGGTGCATTGCCTAAAACCACTGCTCCTGCAGCACACAGCACACAGCACTGCAGCCTGTACCTCCTCCAGCTGCTTGCAGCAGAGAGGTGCCAGCTTTTGCACTGTGGGCAAAACTCACTCCTGGGCATTATGTTGGACTTGGCGGATTGCAGTTTGGGAGGCAGAAATGCAGTTAAGGCTAACGAAAAAATTGTTAACCAGGGTAGTGAGCAGAAAGTGGAGGAGGTAGATGCAGTGGTTTGCACTACAGCAATACAGTTGCCCAAAGCAGCCGTAAGGAGTACCAGAGACAGAGGGAAGGAACTGGGCTCCTATGGAGAAGGCTGGCTTTACTGGATGTGGTGGGGCATGCCACAGTGCTTCACTCAGCTTTTAGCTTGGTCCTCCTCAGACAATAATGTTACTGAAAAAAGAGGGAACAGAGGTGCTGATTCCCTCCAAAGAAGATAGCTCAGTGCTAGTTCACATCTTTTGAGCTAAAAAATTGTATAGGGTAATGTCAGGTTAAAAAGTAGGCCCTTGATTTTGCCCTGGTTTAATTAAGATAATGAGAAGTGTAGGATAATGAGCTATGGTTCTAGACAGCAGGAAAAAAGAAGAAAAAACGGATGAAGAGCAATTACATTTGGAACAGAGAAGAATCTACAGAATTATGGGGCTGGGGAACAGGATATGACAAAGATATCTCCATGAGATTTATTGGGACCAAAAATAGAGCAGAGCAGGTCTGGGTGACAGGAGAAGTCTGCTAAGGCAGGCAGAGCAGGCATCTGGAAGGCAGGTGCCAATCCAGACTGCTGGTCTTGTCTGATAATGTTTGATGGCCAGAGAAAAAAAGGAGCTGGCAGATCTCAGCACATTTCCTCATAGGCATGATCACATCCTGGCAGTTAGGAAGGTCTCTGCAGAAAGGCAGAAGGACTGAACATCCCTGGTGCACCATGCTGCTGCTGAGGGACATTGATCAGGTCTTCTCAAGCCTCTGCTGAGCTGTGCTGCCTGAAGTCACAGGCTGACTGCAGCGGGGACGTTGTCAAAAATGCTGGTGCCAGGAATGACTGTCTTTCACAATGCGTGTGCTGCAAATATTACGGGTCCTTCCAAGTCTCTGTATGCTTGACAAGTAATCTTGTAGGAATTCACTCTAACACTCAACTCTTGGGTTTCAGTGTAAAAAAACTGAGGAATCAGGAGACCTGGAAAAAGATGTGGTCCTATCTGCATGAATAGGATTTTTATCATTTACTTGAATGGAGCCAGGATCTCATCCCACATTCCTCTTCCTGAATCACCTGCAACTTCAATATATAGTTTCCAGTGGCGAGGTGGTCAGCTCAAAGAAACCCTGGAGCACATGCTGCATGTAAGCAGTCCCATCAGTCGTCTTCAACAAATAGCTTAAGCACGTGTGCAAGTCACATAGATTTCAGTGGGACTTAGGTGCGGACCCAAACCAAAGCATCTGTCCAAGTGCTTTGCAGAGTAGGGCTTAGCCACTTCTGTTACCCAGTGGTGAAAGAAAACGTATCTTCCATATTACAAAATGCTAGGAAAGCTTTGTTAAAATTGAATCTTACTGTGAGGCTTTATTAACTTTGCTAGCTCTGGATCAAACTCAGAAAAGGTTCAGTATTTTCTAGTTTAAATATAGTCAGCCTTTTCAGAGTTTCCCAAGGAAGCTCACCCTGACGCAGTTTTAGTGAATGTGTCTGCTAGAGCCCTGTGCACATTACTGGTGCTTCCTTAACAACAATAGCAGTGACACCACCACCGCCACCGCCACCACCACCACCCCGCAACTGGCACTGTATGCACAGTGTGCTGGAATACACTATTTTGTAGCAAACACCATATGCTTTTCTTTTATCTTCTTTTCAACACTTTGCTTTGGAGAAACAGATCCACAAGCCGCAAACTTTCTCTTTCCCTACAACATCATTTTTGCGGCAGCAGAAACGTGTTTTTGAGGAAATTCAAAAGATGTGCTAGAATATAAAAGAAGGCAAACTCCAAATGGGTCTTTATGTCTATGCTACATAACTCACCAACACCATAATTAATTCAGATCACTTAGTTTTACAAGAAGTCCTTCAACAGTGTAATTAAGCTTATCAATGATCAAATCTGGTCCAACTTCAGCATTAGATGAGCAGCCAGAGAGTATCAGTAACAACGCGGCACAGTTTAGACTACAGAAAGGTGGTCAATATTTGGGTGATGTGAGACTCATATCTATTAATAAATATGCATTTAATTTCTGTTCCACTGTGTCTAATTCACTTGTTTGCTATTGTATTAAACTGCATTTCTATGCTGCTTTTATAGGTTGAGTCCCAAGAGCCATAATTTATTGACATTACTTCATAAATCTTTAAAAGGGCAAGAGAGACTGACTTAATCAGAAAAATCATTTACCATTTGTTTGGACTTGTTTAAAATCAGTTGCTTTCTACTTGATACAATTTAAGTGACTAATTATGACTTGATTTTCTCCTCTCTCTATCCTTTTGATTCATAATCAGTGCTTTCAGCTAATGAATTTCCCATTCTCAAAGTACAATTAAGGACTTGGTCTTCATGAATAGTCTTATTTATGCAAGTATCCCATTGACTTCAGAGAGCAGCAGAGTGATTAATTCACAAATAATTATGTGACAAACGTTGCTTCCCCTCTACCCTCTCCTCGCCTTTGCAAACTGCCTGTGAGTGAATTAGAAACTTCTCAGTTATTCATTATTCAGAATTATTTGTGAATTTTTGTCAGTAAATAATTTTTGGCCTAAAAATTGAGAAGATGCAATGTATGTGGAACATAGTTTGTGCTCTGCTGGTCAGCTTCATCGTGGCCTCATTTCTGTTCACAAACTGGGTGATTTTGATACCTAACCAGCAGAGAAGGGAACTGAGAATTTTCATTCCTGACATACAAAATGACAGCTAATTCTGTATTATCTTTAATTATTTATCTGAAAGCCCACTTTGAACTATTTTAGGCAAGAGTTACATAAGAGCCAAGTATTGTTATTCCTTCACGTGCCCTCCTTTTCTCTGGGACAGTGTTCCTAGCTCCTGGGTGCTCAGAGACTGCAATCGTAGGCAGCAATTTCACCCTCTTGCCTGCTGAAGGGGCTCCAGGAGGGGCTATGCCCTGCAGGAATGGCCTCGCTGGCAAGCTCGCGCTTGGCTGACAGCTGGCCATGGTGCTCTGCCAGGACTCTGGCAAGCATCACCAAACACCCAGGCTCAGAGTGACCAGGAACGGTGCAGGGAGCGTGCATGTGCATCTGGGGCACCTCTGTCAGGGCATCCCTGAGGTTCGCTCAGGGTTCAGATGCTGACTCTGGAAGGAGGATTAATGTGATCACAGATCACATTTGCTCTAGGAAGCCCTCCAGTAAACTGAGCTGGTATGCTCCACCTTTGCCCTTCTCTCAGGGCAGCACCAGGCCAGAGATGGGCTCTGGGCTCCCCCTGCTCTGCCCTGGGCATTTGCACTCTTTGTGCCTCACCCTGGACAGTGCTAAGCCATTCTGAACGCTGATTTTAAGTCATTCCTTACTGAGTGCATGGAGTTTTATGACCCCCTGCTGTGAGCAATGACTTGGGCTGCATCATCCCTCAGCACGCCGACACCCAAGCAATGAAGTTGCATGAAGTTGCACTGCTCAGCTACACACCAAGGACCTGGTGCTGCACCCAGGCAGCAAATAACACCTTGAGCTGGGCCAGTAAAAGCACCGGCACCCGTTGGGACCAGCCGAACTGCCAGATATGCACCATAGGGGCTGGGTAGGGTGTAGGGTAGACAATGTGTAGGGTGCAGACAGTGTGTAGGGTATGACTCCAGCTGCTGTTCTTATCATTACAAGGTCTGGGATATTTGAGCTGCAGAGTAAAGATTTTACTCAACGTGCTGTAAGCATTTGCGAGGCCAAGTAAGTGGTGTGCGTGAGCTGTAAAGAGAAGCTTTCTATTTGCCAGGAGATCGGTTCATTATCCAACAATGAATTCTTCACAGCCACTTACTCGCATCCTTCTGTGGAGGGTTTCTCCACTCTTTGGACTCAATACTGTATGTAAACAGAATTGATTTAGCTGCTGAGAAGCAGCTCCTCCAGCGAAAGGAACCAACCAAGCTCTGTAGAGGGAGGTTTGCCAGGACAAAAGCGCCGTCTGTCCTCCAAGAAGGGACCCTTTTCACAGAAAATCCTTTACGTTTAAAGTGTTCTGATGGCTACCAGAGCTTGATTTAATTTAAAGGAAATAACTGTTTCTCTCTCTCTCTGACCTCTGGTCCTTGCTGGTTGCCATGGAAAACGGACAGATGAAACCCAGGAACAATTTAAGGGGGAACTTACCTAAATCGAAATTTTAGCTGCAGAACTTGGCTCGTCAGCTCGGATTTAATGAGGAGGATGTTAAAGTTTCCTTACTAGCCCAGCTATTGAATAATGGAACCATAGTATTGATGAAGCATATGTTACAAACGGACTTAAACAAAGGGAGACTGGCAAACGCCAGCGTGATTAGTGGCAGGGTTTGCTCTGCACAGAGATCAACAAGTTTCAGTGTGTGCTGAAAAGGATGTTGGCATTTTTAAGCTATATTTCTACCCCCCTTCTGCTGCCAGTTGTTCCTGCGCTGGACTGAGGTCAGTTAAGCAGCTTGAGGAAGGTCAGTGAGGTTCCAGAGAGGAGGATTTTTTTTTTCCTTCTAATGTGATTGTATGTTCCTTATAATAAGGTTGGGACTGTAGTGGCAGGGTATGAAAAAGTTCAAAGCTGTCTTTGCTCTCCTCTGTGCTCAGCGAAGCGGGAGCACCGACATCTCTCCTGGCCAGGCTGGAGGTGCTGCCGCGCCGCCGGAGGCACCTGCACGCATGCTGCGTGGCTGCGCTTCCCCTGTGGGGCTCCCCAGGGGCCGTCTGCAGCAAAATGCATGCAACTCAGCTCCCTTTAAACTGGCTGAGCGTGAATTAGCTGAGCGTATGTGCACCAGCGTGCTCTTTGTCCCGGGCACGGCGGTGCACACGCTCACGCTCTCACGGGGAGGCAAGACTGAAATTTTATTACTGCCTCCGCCGCTGCCCTGAGATCTGACCTTGTCCTTTGGAAACCGTTTATTCACTCTGGGCTTCAGTTTCTGCACTTGCAAGCGGTTTTGGGATTATTCCCTGGCTGTGGGAAAGAGGTCTGTAAGGTTTATTAATGTGTGTATGGGGCTGGGAGTTCCCCGTTCCGTTTTATTACCCCTCCAACCCTACCTCCACTTAGCAACATTGAAAAAAGAAAAGTAGATATCTATTACGCATAAATAACCTTGTTGCCATGGCAGCAGCAGTATCTGCAAGCACTAGGAGTGTTGTGAGCCTTTAGGTAAACGAGGAGTGACACCCTGCTTACAAAATGGATTTCCCAGGTTAACCAGGTGAGGAAGAGCTCAAATTATCTGCCCACGGGCAAAGGACTGGCTAGATGTGTTTTTTGCTTTTTGTTTTTTTACTTCTGAGCACAATAGATATTCATCACCATGTCACTGGAAAGAAACCAACATCTGAGGCGTGGGCTTCGCTGGAGAGCACGCAAGACGGTACATACCAGGGACAGAACAGATGCAGCACCATATCATTTATGACAGCTCTTTGCCTGCATGCAGCTCGCTGTACTATATATCATATGTCTGTCCTGTCCCCACATCTGCTGTAAAACTGGTCAGCAGTCTAGGAGCTAATTTTCCTAAAAGGTTTGGCATGTTTCCCAAGTGCCATTTTTGACTTTTGTGAATGAACGGCGAGCAAAGACACATCTACCGCAGAGCACCAAACCATAAGCACAGACATGGGCAAGTGTTTCTCTTTCTCAGGGGATCAGGTCTGGCACGTGCCAGCAAAGGTAGGTTACACCATGAATCATCCCAGTGGTCTGACTTATCATCTCTTAGATGAATCAAGGAAAGATGTGAACATACGAGGCCTCTACATTTATCCCTTTCATTTGTAATTAGCCACCACCTGCTTTTGCAGATCCCATGGAAGGACAGAAAGGAAGTGCTGCAAGGAACGAAGAGGTTGCTAATACTTTGTGATGGGAAGACTGGCCTTTAGCAGAGTATTCATTTTTAAGAGATAATGTAGATGAAAGAGGCATGTTGGTGATATTTTGTGTGCATGTACTTGTGTGTTGTCAAACTGCGCATCCTCAGAAAGCAATTCAGAACAAGAAACCACAGAAATATCGCTCTGCCTGGTGCCAATATCGCTAAATCCTGGGGTGAAGATGCCATCTGTGCCTTGTTAATCCCATATTTTTAAACTCTAATGAGAAACAATTTTGCATTAGGCCTTTCCAGCAACTGGAGGTCCCCCTCCAGCTCAGGTGACAATTCAGAACCCAAACATTGGTACTTCTGGGATCAGGTTTCTCTTGCCTCCCTTACACAGCCTCTGTCTCCAGACATGTGCTCAATAAGCTTAATATCCCTGATGACTACTTCAGGAGAGCTGATTTGCAATTCAGCTTTGGCAGCAATAAGCCTGATATCAACCAAAATCAAGGAGAAATGTCTCTCATATACGACATGCAATCAAAAAAGGAAGAAAACACATCAAAGGCCCTCCCTCATCTTCTAAGCCTTGTTTCAGGGAGTTTTTCTTAAAAACATATTCTGAGTAACAGCTGAAATTATTTAGCTCAACTTAGATTAACGCCTTGGGTTTATCCGAAAAACCTACTGCTCAAGCTCGGTTTTGTACTTCTAGTATTAAATGACGCCAGTGTCACTGGGATCTTTGTGACTTTCCTTCCCCCCTTCTTGCTCTCTATTCACGTGACTGTTTCCGTGACTGTCACATCCAGTGCTGGCAAACTTGGCTAGTGACCGCTTCCAAATTTATTTTTAAAAACCATTTTGTACTTCACTGTCACCAGTGCCAACACAAATCTCTGTCAGTGCCAGATGGGAGAGAGAGGCCAATAGGTCACTGCTGCCCTCGTTCTTTGATGAAAAAAGCCCCAAACCCTTCTTTCTCTCACTTAACTGGCATTGCAATGTCTCAAAAACTCCTGTGCTGAACGTAAATCTACACCTGAGAAAGTGAAAATAAACTTGAAAATAAACATTCTTATCATGAACCAATGTCTCCATGCAGAGTACTGCAAGAG
The DNA here is from genome assembly GCF_028389875.1 of Rhea pennata. Lineage (NCBI taxonomy): Eukaryota > Metazoa > Chordata > Aves > Rheiformes > Rheidae > Rhea > Rhea pennata. Next base: position 9,079,333 of record NC_084678.1, read on the forward strand.
AGCATTTCCCTTGCTGACCATTTCTTCTGCTCTCCAAAGAGCAGCTCCCAAATTGTTCCACAAAGCAGAGATCCTCTGTAGACCTGGCTTCAAGAAATACTAGTGCAACTAGGAGCTATTTTCCCCAGGGAAAAACAGAGGCTTTTTCACTAAACCAATTTTTTTCTTTGCAGAAAAATGCTTTGCTATTTAAGTCTCAACACAAGGTGCAAATCTTTTTTTTTATACTATTAACCACTTTATACCGTTAGCCACATACCACATACCGTTACCATTATATACCATTATATGACTCTTTTTCAACTGTCTTTTAGAAAGCCCAGACCCCAAGAGAAGGTTACCTCCAGCTAAAAAGACCCCCAGATCTGTATTTGGAAATGCTGCCACAGCATGTCCAGAGAGCGGTGGCTTGCCTGTGCCTCCCACCCCGTCTCCCACCCCAGCCCGGGCTCCCTGCTCAGCCTCGGCACTGCAGGCGAGCCGCAGCTGCTGGAAGGAGGTCGTAGGGAGAACAGCAGCACGCCAAGGCCTCTGATGGCCTTTCAGGTCGTTTCCGGAAAGGAAAGGGGTATGGAGGTGATTTCAACCTGTGATTCCTAGCCTGTGCCTTTGTGTTAAATTTTACTGAAAATCAACATTCTGCCATTAATCCAGCATCACTGAGAAATGCTCCGCGCACACCTCTGGGTTTAACTGCACTATCTTTTAACACTACAGAGGACAATTAGTTCAACGTGACTTGTTTAAGACAGAGTGAACAATATCAGCCCGACTGTACAGGGCTCTCAGACTCCTATGTCCAGTGGGGGTGGCTACTTCTTCCTTTCCTTTTCGAGAAGGTGATTACTCACTCACGAACCAGCTAAAGAGACTTTCTGCACTCACCTAGTTAGGAGAGGAACAATTACATTGACTTAAATGTGAAATCTGCAGGATGCTTTTTACACCATTAGTATCTCCTTGTATAGTAACCTTATTATAGCCAGAGATAAGTGACACCATCACAGTACGGGCCTTGTTTAGGTTTCTCAGTAAGTATAAGAAGATTACCATATACATCTTATTTCTGTTGCAATAAGCAGCTTACACAATATGACTGAGGGTCACTCCATACAATAACTCTGAGTGATTATATATAAATTTCTGGTGCGCATTGAAGTGAGCTGAAGGTTTCCAGTATGCACTTAGGATCTTTGCTATTAACTGGTCCAAAGCTAGGAGTAGAGGAAGGAAATTCACATAGGAAAATTCACAAAATTTTTTGTTTCAAGTGAATAAAAACATTTTGAGAATACTGAAAAAATTTGTTCTAATCATACCCTTAAGAAAAGCTGTGTTACCATGTATGATAGAAAATAAAAGTTGTTCTGAACTGAAAAATCATTCCACAACTGGATCAAAGACTAACAACCTTAACTTCATCAAACACAGTATGTCTCCATGTATTCAGACCTGGCAAAGGCTTGATTCCTGCTTCTTCCTAAGTTACCTCAGCCATACTAATTCCCAAATGGGTAACCATAGACTTCAGAAAAGCAGTGCAAACTACTTGCTTTTTACATGAACTCTACAGGACCCAGTGCAGAATGACGTTAGCTGTCCATGGGAGCCCAAGCCAGAGAGAATTCTCAGGCAGAGAGAATTCTCCTCTTCTCTCTTTTCCAGAGTTATATAATTCCTGTACCCAAAATAGAGGTGGAGCCAATAAATACTGCATTTCACCTCTGCTTCTGAGGCACATTGTTTTACTGCAGGTTTCAGAGTGCTTCAGAGCTATGCTTGTGTCACTCAGTAACATTTTTTGTCTGCAGTAGGATACTTCAGCAAACAGGACAAAATGCCATTTACTGAATTTGCCAAAGGAAAGACAGGACCACATTAAAGAATTCAATAGCTAATGCATCCCAGGTTCGAGTGAAAACTAACTGACCCGTGGCCTGATTTTGTAAACACTTACAAATGTGATGTTAAGGGTTGCAAAAAGAGAATCTGAGGTACTATAACTCTATCAGCAATTGTCATAATTGAGGGATTCCTTCAGGTCCCCTAAATGAGGTGGAAGAACCACAGAATGGTTTTGTTTATATACAAATGTAAGTACTGCACTCTTTATTGCACATTTGCTCTGATGAAATCTGCTGCTCACCCACATCCAGCCAAATGTGGATATAAAGAGCAATACTCAATGAACAACCTAATTTACAGGCCAAGTGATACTATTTAATATGTAACTACTAAAAAACTGCTTCATGCAGGGACAGACGTCCATGTGCAAAGCTGCACCTTCAGAAGCAAAGAAGGATATTCCTCTCCACTTCTCACCACATGCACAGAGGCGGCACAGGGAGCTTTGGGCACATGAGGCTCAGCAGACTTCAGTTATGCAGCATCTGTTTGTAGGGTCCTCAGCAGGAGCCTTTGGAGGTGTCTCCAAATGAGAGCTTCTCTGCGCTGCCTTCACCTAGGCTGGTGAGCCCAGAAGGATGCCTGTGTGGTGTTTTCCTGGTTAAGTCCAGAACTCAATGACCTGCCTGAAAACCTCTCCTTTGTGAGTGAAGCATGATGCAGCATTGCATGGTTCTGTGTTTGCGTTTCTTATTTGTCATGCTCTAAGGAAATAGTTAACTGACATGCAGTACTAGGTTTCACTGAATGGCTAGGCAAAGCGAATCCAGAGGAGGAAATGTGAAAACCTATCAACAGTGATGAACTGATTTAAGAGGCAGCCACTTAACACACTATTACTTCAAGAAAATTCCCGTCCTGCCCATGTTGAACTACTCTCTTTGACAAAGAACTTGACTTGCACCTTGGGCCTGGGGAAAAAATCATACAATCCCATGGAGCTCTTGGCTCTAGAAACCCCTCCTTTCCATAGGTGGGCTGAGCTTCACAGTATAGAGAAAGTCCACACTTTCACTCAGGGTGGCTTGGTGGGATACTGAGATTTTTATATCTGCTTATTATTAGAGAAGCAGTGTCAGTCAGCAGAGCCCCCTTGAAGTCAATGAATTTCCATCCTTTTGACACTAAACCTTTTCGCTGCTCTGTAGATGTGCTTTGATAGCTGTGTGCATTGTGTTAAATCATAACTAAAAATAACGAGAGGAGTCAAGACTAGAAAAGATGTCTGTCAAACAACACCTCCACAGAGGAAAAGGAGCGCACACAGGATTGCCTCGATGGCGGTTTGCTCATACGTGTTTGGCCAGCACATTAGGACGCAGTGGCTGGACATAATGTTACACTGACTGTGGATGGTTCTCCCTCTACTTGCAGAAGCATGACCTGATACAGTGCAGCCCTTCCACAGATGTTACACTCTCCTGTTTATGATCCTGTTTATGATGTTATGATGCACTTTCCTGCATGGGAGAAGAGACAAATGCCCCTTGAGACATGAGCTGCAGGTGACTAAAGCTTTAAATTGATTCTGAGAGAGGACTGCATGTCAAGTCCAGGGCTTATTTGGTCATTAAGATATTCATTTCCTATTGATGTTGCTTGCTGAAGTTCCTATCTAGAAAAGTCCACCAGAACATTCTGCCTCTGGGACTTGAGATTAGGTTGGGATTCTGCAAAGTGATGATGGTCTACACAAATTTTCACTTCCAATAAAATGCCATGGAGTTTATTGCTGGTCTTTGTGAAATGAAGGGGCTGTCTCCATCCAATTTCTTTGCAATCAATTTCAGAAAACATCTTATTACAGCCTGCTCTGATTAATCAGCATTAATCTGCAATTTTTACTGGGAGGCCAGGATCAAGTAGATGATGTCAGATGACACGGGCTGAGTGGATTGGACAGTTTGAACACCCTGCTCATCCCTCCACATAGCTCCTGCCTGGCAGTATCTGGGAAGTGCTAGCTGGAGAAGTGGTGAGGGCAGCTTCCCTGGCCCCCGCCATGGTACACTGTGTGCAAAGGAGTAAATACAGCCTTTAAAAAGTAAACAACACCTTCAGTGTCTTTCCCGTTGAACAGCTCTGTGGCCCAGTCAATCTTCAAATTAATTACAAACATCGTGTATCATTCCAAGCAGCTTCCTGTTCAAACTGAGAGCTTAATTGTGACCTACTTTTTTGTTACCAGCTTATGGAAGTTTTTGAAAGGCCTTTGAAATCCATTATGCTAAATAGCTCAGTACAAGAAAAGGAAATTCAGGTTTTCCATTCTTGGTTCCCCCTTCCCCCTCCCTCAAGGATGACTTTTATTCTAAGCACTGTGTATATCAATGTTCCTTCTATAAATCAATTATTAATACAGGGATGATTAGGCCTAACACACCCCAGCACTTCACAGTCTCACTGAGCTGAGATGGGAATTAGACAGAAGTGGGAATATTAATAATATGGATCTATGTCAAATGGAGACCCACCTCAATTCATGTAGCTTCAATTCTTAATCACAAAGGACTAAGGGAGGTGAAGGGGCACAAATCTCATTTACTGGGTGTCTCACTCTGCAGATTTGTCTCTTACAACATTTAATCATTTGCCTCCAATTCTTCTTGCCTGTTTCTATTGACCAGCTTGGCAGGAGATCTATAGGGGTGTCTCGTTGAGAGAAAAGGGCCTGATTCACCTCTGCGGGGAGTAGTGCTGAATGTAGCTGTGGCACTTTCAGCCTTCATCTCGCAGAGGCAAGCAGCCCCCTCCAGCTCTTCTCCGTTGCCCATTTCTGCCCCTCCAGGCTCATTTGCTGCTGCCTGCTCGGCTTCCTGCATCCGCTGCCAAGCCCAGGTCTGTGTGGAGTCTGGATTTCATCTGGCCTCAAAGGAAACCATGGATCTACAGAGCAGTTTCCTTTTCCCCACTCTGAGTTGCCCTGTTGAGAGTGCCCATGTGTCTGGGCTCCACGAGGTACCCACAGAACCTGCTTTACCCTGCAGACGCTGAGGTTGCAGCCCTGGGGCAGATCAGGCTCCACTAGTGGAGCAGGAGCTCTGTACTAGCTGTAGGGCAGAGAGGATTATGGAGGAGAGGGGAAGGGCAGTAGATGTGGTCAGCACAGTGCCTGTGTTTGGAGAGGGACAGCCAAGTGCAGTGGGTGGATTTGGATTTAGAGCCAGGCCATTCTCGCTGGGAAGGGGACTGTGTCATTGAATGGGAGCAAGAAGGGGGAAAGGAGATCATGTTTTCTCAATGCTCTTATCTGAAGCAAACCCTTAATAAGGATTGGGATCAGCCTGGATAGAAGAGAGGGCTACCTGTGATACAATGAAAAGCTGGTGGTAGACTGTTGGGGAAGCAGGGGTGAGCCGCATGAAGTACAGGACTAACCTAGCCTGGGGGAGTGCTGACATGCAATTAATCACCCTCTTGTTTGGAGCAGCATTCACACATGCATGCTGCTATTCCAAGCCTGTCGACTGTCAAGTAAATGTACCTGCCTAGACAGAAAACGCTAATCGCTGTCGCTTAACCTTGTACAAAAGGTTGGATAATTTACATGGCTAGTAAGGGCAGACATTGCCAGAAATCACTCCTCCTCCTGCCCAAGGGATGTTTTAAATGAACCCAGCTCTAAAGACAAGGACGTGGAGAAGTAGCATCAGTTTGACATCTTCCTTCTCTCTTCCCCTGGACTCTGGGTTTTCAGTGTTGATAGTCTTCTTGTCATTCTTAAGGTTTTGGGAATAATGCAGCAAGTCTAACAAAAATTCAGTCTCTTTCAGTAAGATCAAGGTCTCTCTCCAGAGTCTCTGTCTCTTCTCTAAAGGACACAAAGCCAAAGGACACTTTGGTGTACTCTACTCTGCAGGAGAGCTCATGAAATATAGGAGGCCTGGAGGAAACCTCCATGGGCTAAGTGTTTATCTTACAAACTCTGTGTGTGCAGGGACATGGGAGATTTGTAGGCTACCCTGGATGGCACCAGACCCAGCGGACCAAACATATCCCTGAGCCCTGATGTATCAGCAGGGTGTCAGAGGACACTGGGATGAGGTTTATGCCTAGAGCAAAGGAGTAAGTTTTCTACCTACCATCATTGTAATGACAATTTTCATCATTAACCTCAGTAACAGCAGAACTAGCCCTTTCAAAGGTTCCCAGGGAAAGCCAGCTAGTGTCTGCCTCCAGGAACACAGGCCTAGCAGCAGTGTTAGTGCAGCACAAATAGAAGCTCTGTTCTTGTCCCTCACTCACTAATGGCTGCTCTCAAAGAAGCAGAGAAACAGGGATTAAAGGATTGAAAACTCACTGGGTATTAGAGCTACAAAAATACTTGTCTTGCGTGCTTGTTTGCCAGAGGCTAGGTGAGTACTGCCTGTGGAGGACAACTGCAGCAGAGCGCAGAGTCCAGTCATCACAGCAGCTCCACTGCTCCATGTTACAGAGGATCTGCCAGAAATATTGGTCTCCTCTGGTGTTTCTAGCCCTTTGGGGGAGGCCGCTAAACTGAATGGAGCCCCAGTACACTGGGAACTGTTAGTCACAGCAGAAATCCTCTCCGAAGGCGTGGAGAACCCTAAAGTACCATTATTTTCTTCATTTAAAATGACTGGTAATCAAAAGTCTTGTTGGAAAGCTTCATTTGTGCCTTGCACAACCCTAGAGTCTGATGTATGCTAAAATCTCACTTTAATTATGCATGAAATGTACGTCTTTGGCTTTTAGGGATAGAGGAAACAGGTTTGTCTTGGGAATAACAGAATTATTTTGGCCTGAAGTCAAGAATACATAGCCCATTTTTTTTTCATTTCAGTTGGTTTTGGGTTACTTTCTAAGTGCAGGCAGTTGTTTGATGAGAGCCCATTACATACATGAAAGAAAGTTGATCTGTTCCTGGCAAATTCTCTCAAAGCACCATTTCAAAGCCAGAACAGTCAGTACAGTGCTTCTTTCTATGATAGAGGTTATTTTTCCCCAGATCCAGGAGCGACACAGGGGAAACAGTATCTCCCAGATCTAAGGTAACTCCAGAAGATGTATAACCCTGAGCTGTGTTTTCTGAGCTGTGTCCCATCCCTCTTTCTATCCTGCACCTGAAACTCAACTATGAAACCATCAATGCTGCTAGATACCTAATTAGCTATTAAAATCTGGGGTGAGAAATATAAAAAAGGGAGGCAGGCTTCAAAATCATATAAGAACTTTGGAAAATATTTCTTCTCCTTTTTAGCTGGTGAGAGTGCCCTTTGTACCACCGCAAGCCCTGAACTGCCAGTCTGCAAAAGCACTTGCATATATTTGAAGACCTATCATTTGATCTTGGATGAGCAGGGTGTCTGGGTTCCCAGATGTTTTCCTGTGATCACAGCTAAAATTCAAATGACACTGGCTTCCTGACCTCTCACTGAGCCCTGCGCATGCATCCAGTGGAGGCCAAATATACTCTGAACACATACTCAGGAATACAGCAAGGAGTGGAGATGCTGGTAGTTATTTCTCTGTCCTCAGATATTAAAAAGTTACCAGGAAATATGCTGAATATGTGACTGCAGACATCACCTTCTCCTGGCCGACCTTTAGGCATCCTGACCCATTTCCATGGCCCAGCTTCCAGCTGCTCCAACTCTCTCCTTGATAATCTGCACAAATGCCAGCTAAGACAGCCCAGCTGCACTTCTCTTTACAGAGAGAAGTGTCTGCTTTCCACCTCACCTTCTCATTCATCCTCTCTCTTCTCTTCCTTTTCCTCCTTTTCCTTTGTGGGTCTCACCTCTCCCATTTACTGCTAACCACTTGTTTCATTCCTGCGCTCGTACTGGCTGGGTTCAGAAAGGCAGCCTGGCTTAGGCCAGCCCATGACTTGCCACTTCAGGTTCACCAGGAGACTGAGGGGACATGTACATCCTCAAAGAGAGCTTGAAGCATCCCCTGACTTGCAGGGATTATACACAGACAAGGGCTCAGAGCTCCTTTCTCTGCAATGGATCACTTAGGTCAGTTCTGTCTGTGTCACAGGTTTGTGTTTCCTTTCTCATTATTCATAATGTGCTAAAAGGGGGCTTTTGGTGACCTCTAGGTTCATCCTACAGTTTTTTTCTAGAGGAAAACGTTTGCCTGTTCTAAACATTTCTGCCCACACAGCCAACCATCTGACTAGAGAGCTGCTCAAAGGCCAAAGCAGAGTTTGGTGCCTAAAAAACACATCTGCCTGAGTCCTGATTTTGTTAATTTTTTGAATGGAGTTGAAGCCACAAAGAAGTAGATGTGGTCCCTTCCACTCCCTCCAGGTGCTGGTAGGAGGGTCAGGGAAGGGGGTGAGAACTAACCTCCACTGGGCAGGGCTACTATCCCTTGGTGTCTGGGAACAGGCGTGCTGGGATGGGGTGAGGATTGTAAAGCAGAGAGGCTCTATTAATGAGAGGGATGGCAGGAGGGCAGGGTGGAAACTCTCTGAGGAATCTACAGCCATGGACTCATTCTGGCTTTGTTTCTGACAGATTGCACTCTGTTTTCCTAACTGATGCCAGCTGCCAGTTGGTAAGGCAGATTGAATGTAACATAGGACAACAGGGAGAGACACTATCCGCTCTCAGAGACACCTTACTCTGGCGATGATTTTGGTTTTCCCCTAATCGTGCAGAATATTAGCTCAGACAGTGTGTGAATGCAAAAAATCCTAAGCCCCAGCTGTCATTTTAGAGACCAGCACCCCAAAGCTGAGGCTGTCTCCTGCTGGGGGCTGTACAGTGCATCCTACTGTCAACTGGATGCAAAAGGTACTAGCAAAAATTGCCATAGGAAGGGAAGAGAAATTCTTCAGAGCCAACTACAAAGTTTGCTTCACTGAGAGGGAAAGAGAGCAAATCTAAGTGTCACTGCTTACTACTGTGGGTGTCTTGCTCACAGTCTTGCTCTTGACTTTAGGACCATCCCAAGAGCCACCTAATTTCCAGATTATGCTTCCCAGGAAGAGCAAACAATGCAGATCTGCTATGATATATTTAACAATGAATCATTCTCTTAAAAATTATCAGCTGTGAAAGGCTTTCACCACTCTAGGGATAATGCAATGATGTATTTCATGTGAATCAGTGCAGAGCGTATCCATGGCAACCCAAACCTAGCAGTTTGCCAAGAGTTGGGGTAACCGGCCTGAAAGAGTTGCAGAAAATAAACCCGCATATTATGGGTTTTTAAAGAAAAATTCAGGCCTGTTTTGAATTACAAGTGGCTTCTCTGCATGCTCTGCTTAGGCTTGTTTGGCTGCTGCATTGAAGGAACTTCAGCAGGTGTCATTACCCAGAGAACATTCATATCTTCATGCAGCATCCCTTCCCCTCAAGGAGGGAGAAGACACCTGATGGTTCCTTCCTTTGCAGTGCTCAGCTCATCACACAAGTGCTCGAGTGATTGTGACTGTGGTTTCAGACTGGACCCTGGAAAAACTGCAGCAGCCGTAAGTTACAGGGGCATGAGGATACACGCACAAGCAGATAATCTGGGTGTGATGCTCAAAAGTGACTTCTTGATTTAGAAGTCTGCCTCCTACTCTCTGAATGAGTGTAGGCACGGAGGGCTAGATCTTCACAAGGCTATTGGCAACCAAACAGGCAAACAGATCCTAAGTCCACCCTGAGGGCACTCCTGATAAAGCTGCAGCACAGAGACTAGCATGAGTGTTGCATTTCTACTTGTCAATAATTTCAAAGCAGCTGAAATGCTAATAATATAGTCAGAGCCCTATTTCCAGCTGGTGCTCAAAAGCCTCCAATATTTTGAAAGAGCATGGAAACACCAGCCTTGCCAAAAGGGCTTGTTCCCAAGACAAATTTTTAAGTAGATATAGAGCATGCTCCATGGTGTTCCTCAGGCCACTGTGAACTCTGTGAGAGTGCCTGGTGTAAAACTGGTGTGTCTGCTGCCCAGAAAAGATAGTGCAGCGCACACAGAAGCTCCCTATAAGAACATGAAGTTGTACCAAGCACCCTCTTGCATCTTTCAGGAATGAGGTTTTGAAGACCACAAAGCTTTGGTGAAACTCTCAAAGCAAAAATATGTTCCAGTCTGCCCTTTGGCTCCAGCAGAGGCTTTAGGGTCTCCTTGATTCAGTGGTGCAAATATTATTGAAAGGAAAAAGTGGAATTGTTCTCTATGATAGCAGGATTTTCATGGAGTTGCCTAAAAATAACATACCGCAAGAGTGACACAGTGATTTTAACACTGATCAGTGGGTTCTGTGCCTCCCTGAAAGAAAGAAAAAGTAGAGAAGGGCAGCCCACGTAAGGGTCCTCTCTGGCTCTAAACCACCCTACCTTCTCCAGGACCATTGCACCCAGAGCCACAGCCCATCTCTAGGGCTAAGGAGTACTGTGGCCACGCGAGCCTTGCCAAGCTTTGCTCTACCTAACTTGTTTTATGTATAGTGTTTGGAGCTTGAAAGCTCAGCCTGAGGCAGCATAAAACACAATTCTCCCTTCAGGATAATGTGGTGAGTGAATCCAGCCCATCTTTATTTTCTCTAAAGCACTACGAAAGACTAAACACTCTAAGAAAATGGTATCCATTCACAGCACGCCAAGGGCCACTGGCAGTGCTAATAAAAATTCTAATTGCAAGAGGATAACTATCAATCTCTCTGACTCATGCTATGGAAGATGCTGAAATGGCACTCTTGTTTTTCATCTCTCCAGCACTCTGTCACAACAATAGTGTCTTTATGATAACATCTATAAAGCACACGCAGTTTTTGATGCATTTGCTAATTTCTGAACATCTCCCTTATGTTTCCCCATAAAAATAAGGAGAAAACAAAGGGAAAAGGATGAAAGGATAAAAAATGTCAGAGGGAAGAAAAAAGAGGGAGACAATTGGGTGAAGGAGGGGTAGGAAGAGAAACAGTTTAGTTTCTACCAACTTGATATTTTTCAGCCTTCTAAAAGACTAGAACCAAATATTTATGCATTTTTCTGTGTTTTGCTTCTGCAAAATTTTGCCATCCTGCATACTGCTGGGTCAGCCAGGCTGCAGTGCCCAGCTTCCATCCCTGGAAGCAACCTGCTCTCTCAGTAACCTAGCTGACATAGGCCATTTGGCTACAATCAGTGCTCAGGAAACCCAACCTTTTGTCACCTAGAGAATTTCTAGGATGCCAGGATATATCCATAAACCTTCCCAAACCCAGTTCTGGGAAGCAAATTTAAGGATGTATCCATTATCATATTAATCCCCCTGCTACTTTCTAGCCAAAAGAGTTGCGTCTTGGAACAGTCCCAGATCTCATTAACCATGCCCTGTCATTAATAGCACTACGTTGGTCTTGGCCAAGACCACGTAGTGCAGATTAGGGGAACAAATCTGAACTAAACCTAATTTTCTGCTGGATCAGCCTCGATTCTAAATCAATAGTTGAGTTTTCAGTGTTTTGTAAGGTGCTTTGGTGTTGGCCAGGATTCAAGTTATGTACAAATCTTGGTGCCAAGCCTGGCAAAGGTGATAGAGCATTTTGGTCAGGAAAGTTAAATAGGCTACAAGTAGTCAAAGTTATGAAACTCTTTCTTTGGGCAGCCAGTGATATTCCCTCTGTATCCTGATTACCAAGATGATTATACTGCTGTATGTTACTCCTGTAATCTGAAGTACATACAATGACAGAAACTAGGTATTCTGAACTGTACTAGGAGGTGCAAAAACACCTATCCCCACAACTACCTGCCTGCCCTTATCTATCCCAGTTCTCCAGGTGAATGGCTCCTGTTTTTAGTGAAGTCCAAACTCCAATGTTTCTAAAGAAAGAAAATTCAGTCTCACAGGCTAAAATGCTCCAACTGGGCAGGGCTGTATGCTCACCTCCCTCCAGGTACCATAGTCTGCCGCTTTCTGTGTCTTTCCTGCTTCAGTAATACTCAAGTATCAGTGCCTCTCTTCTATTGCCCGTGTTTTATGGATAAAAACTTGGTGAATTCCTTCAGCAGATAACTCAGAAAGTTTGGGGTATGAAGAAGTGTTTCACTCTTCTTTCTTCCATTTTCTACCTGTTTTTCTTTGTCCACATTCTCTCTATGCAGGTCCATTGCAGCCTGAGCTGGACTATACCACTCAGCTGTGCTTGGTTATGCTAATAGCCAACAGATACAGTGGAATCGCTCTAATTAACAACAGACTCTGCAAAGCACTCCCTACAATTAGAATCTGCAAACGTGTGATAGCAGTCATGTCCAAAAGGACACTTTTTCACTGTCCACATCTGCCAAGAACCGTTTCATAGCCTTCTTTGAAACAAAATTTAATTTTGTTGGATAAAGTAGGCCTGGAAAAATAATATATATTGGGGCAAGAGAACTTCACTGTCCACTTCCCAAACTGGCAGTCCTTTTCTGTGGAGCTAGAGTCAGCACACTGTTAGCAATTCATATCTGCATAATAAAAATATGGTCAATGAAGCTCTACCACATATAGTAGAATAAACAGAGACTTCTTGTAGAAGGAAAGAAAAATGTATACTTCTTAAGACCTCATTCTTGCTCAAGGTTGGCTAATACAGATAATATCAGCAATAATGCAAGATCTTACTGACTTTACAGAAACTGGGCGAAGTATGTTGTGATGCAGGATTGGGATCTGCAATACTATTTTCAGTGCTGTGGTTTTTCATTTTCACGTCATTGGTGAATCTGCAGTATGCAAGCAGGCAAGCCATAGAGTGTAGGTTAAAAATATGTTTTCTGAAAACTTGGCCCTAAATAGCCGAGACTGTGTTTCATGCTGTTCAGATAAGCAAACTGAGTATACCATTCTGATAACACTGTTTTCAAGAGGTGGGTTTTCCCCAGTGAGCTGTCACCCTATTAGTACCCTGCGATCATGTTTTACCTTTCATCACTTGCATTCTCTGTCACTGAGTTGCACCTGTGGCAGAGATAAATTGGTGATTGCTTCAGTTCTATTGATGGCACTGTGTCTTACAGAGGTTAAATGACTTTACCGATGCCCTATTAAAAAAGAAGCCATTACTCCTGATTGCCTGCTTCCTTCTGAATACCCTGAAATCTGTATTTCTATCATGGCAGAGAGCAGAGTTTTCATGTTCTCAAATCTCAGCAGCCTGGTCAAGCCCTGACAACCTCCTGACCTACTATTAGAACAGGTATCACATAATTTAATAGCAGAGAATAAGGATTGCCTTTCACTGTGTTGCCTCAGGGGTCTGCATTGATGGTCGTAAAAGACTGTCAAGGCTAAATCCCAAATGTTCACTTGCTGTTTTTCACTCACCCTGATTTCTTTTTTTTTTCTTTTTTTACTTGGACTGTGTGTATGTAGCATGCACTGGTGTGCTTTTGAAGATCTGATTTTTCTGAAGATGTTCTGCAATCATTCTGTGCAACCTATTTCTCCCCCTGCCCCTTTGGGAATGGCTGAGCAGAACCCAAGGCGCTCTGGAGGAACAGATCGGGGGTGAGGGGGTGGGGATCACCCTTGCCAAAATCCAGAGCTCTTGAAAAATTTCTAAATCTCCAACCACTTGAGCTCTGATGGCTAGAGAATTGTCCATTTCCTTGGAGACCAACTGATGATGAAATGAGTCATTTTGACAGGTATCAGGATAATATTGTCCTATTTTGTGGGAATTTGTGTTCTGAAGGGATACAAATTGAGTTACAAACAAAGTAAGGGAAAAAAAAAAAAGATGTTTGAGTGCAAATTTACATGGTTGGTATGACAACAAGGGAGTTTTGTTTCTATGACTGAAAGGCCTTGAGGGAAGAATGAAAGAATAAGTATGCTCTAAAAAAATGCAAGGCTGGAATGTCTCCCCCAAGATACACAAACATTAATTAATAATTTCCTCCAGACAGAAGATAAGTCGGCACACTGGAGAAATTACCTGAGAATCGTTAGTTAACCATGAGCTGAAACCTAGTGATAAACATATAATGATTACATTACAGCTGCAACTGGGAGGAATATTTAATTATTAATTGTTAACCTCATGAACAAGTAAATTTACTCTGTCTTCATTAACACTGTGCTGTATGTTTGACAGAAGAAGATGTACAGCCCCTCAGCACCTTTTGCTCTACAGGATTAGAAGACCCTCCCACTTCCTGTTTGTCCTGTGACTCTCTGTAGTGGGAGAGGTTTCGCAGGAAAAGCCCTCGAGAACTTATGTCTCTCACGGAAAGGCAAAATCTGGGGAAAATTTCCTGCAATTGGAGTTCCACCCAGGTAGCATGCGATGAAAGCTGGCCATTATTTCTCTAACCTATAGCTGTTTTCATTTGAAAGCCCTCCAGTAGGAACTTCCATTCGTGGCAAAGAGCGGTGGAGCTCTGCAGGAATTCTTACTGTCTTCAAGTATGGCATTTGCACCATGCAGAAAACCCTGTTCCCTATCTAAGGTATGTGTAACTCTCTAATCCTCCAAACACTGCCATGTGGCAGGGGAAGCAACGCGAGCAAATTCAGACTGATATGGCAGGTGTAAAGCCATCTCGACCCACAACAAAACAAAACAGGCAGAATCTCATACTCCTTCCTGAAATTGAGTGCTTTCTGGTTTGTTTCTTTCATAGACAAGTTGGTTATAAAGTCACCTTAGTGTCAGCATTTAATGCATTATGAGAATTGCTCTGAAGCATTGATTTATTTGTTATTGCCGATTGCATTGCAGATGCAAAATCAGATCCAGCATCCATTACTGAAACAGGCCCTTTGTCCTGAAAGTCAGGTTCTCCTTGTATAAAGCAACCAGGAATTGTGAAACTAAGCAATGACCACAGAGCTATCAAGGAGAAGATATCAGTTAGATAAAGTTATTAGGAAAGATCTGTGGATCATACAAAGGGGAAATCATAGAACGTATCTGTTCAACTTGAACCAAAAATCAGCCAGTGGCAGAATTTAAAATACATTTCCAATATCATTCAGTTGTTCTATGAACAGTAAGGAAAGAAAGAACAGATTTACTGATAAGCCTCATCAGTACTCCACGGAGATACACCTACACTTCGTCCTATACAGGACAGGGGGACAAACAGAAAAAACAGCCTGCAACAGTCTCTCCCTTGTTCCACCCTTGTCCCACACTGCTGCTTCTAGATTCCTGTTTACACAACATCCTGAGTCTTTACACAACAGAGAACCTGCAATTCTCCAAATTTGATAGGTATGATGTCATATTTGTCCGGCCTTTACAAACGCCAGTCAGAAAATCCTGTTTTGAGGAAAATTGTGATAATGTGGAGAGCTATCATTACCATGTTTTTTCTTGAATAGAAAAAAGTAGGGGAGATGAGCAAGCACACTTTAGTAACATGAAATTGTTTCAGTCTGATAAGTTAGTGTTGTGTGCTAAAATTTCAAAGTCATAATCTACTAGAAAATACTAAATGGCATATGTATCTTATACTCTCATACATTCAGATGTTAAAGTGTGTATTCTAATCTAACTCAAAAGCCTAAATGACACACATTGGAATGATAAAGAGAAACATTTTTACTTTAGCAAAATGAAATATGCTTGATGTTATTGAAACTAAATAAGAAAGTCAAAATGATTTGACATTTCCTGTCAAACATTCAGTTAGAATTGATACATTTCCATGTAGTGTTTCTAATCTGAGGAGGCTTGGGGAGGCTCTGCGACCAGAACCTTCCCTGGCCCTGCCAGTGGTCCTCCCATCCTCTGGGCCTGGCCCTGAGGTCCACACCAGCTCCACGTTGACATGTTGGGTGAGGATTACACCAGTGCAAAGTGACCCAGGTTTCCCTATGGGAGGGATTTGGGAAGCCATGTAGGGCCTCTGCCATTTCTCAAATGTTGCCTTCATTTTCAAAACAAATGTGAAGAATCACATAATGGTTGAGGTTGGAAAGGACCTCTGGAGATCATCTAGTCCAATCCCCCTGCTCAGACAGAGTCATCTAGAGCACGTTGCCCAGAATTGTGTTCAGACGGCTTTTGAATATCTCCAAGGAAGGAGACTGCACAGCTTCTCTGGGCAACCTGTTCCAGTGCCCTGTCCTGAAAAGGAGGAAGGCACCTGGCCGAGCTCTGCAGGGAGCCCCAGAGTTGCGTGAAGACCCAGGCAGGAGGTCAGCTGGGTTGGGTGGGCTGGCAGTGGCAAACCTCAGCCTTACACACAGCTTTGAGGAACAGGCTGTCTATATGCACTTGTACACCCATTCTGCCAGCATGAACAGTCATTAAAGAGGTGCTGAAGAGTCTCAGCACTTTTGAGATTCATGCGACTCAGTTCCTTAGACACTCTGCTCCACCTCTCCCTCTACAAAAGTCTCTAAGAAATTCATAGGGACAAAGCAGGTAGAAAGCAGCTTTACCTCTACAGGTGTTACCTTAAGAACTTGAAGACATTAAAAAAAAAGCTTTGGAGAACTTTATGCAACAACTTATAGGATTCAATTGAAAACTGTACTTCATCTATACCATATCATACTCTGGTTTAAGAAAGAACATTATCCTTTGTAAAATGCTACAAGAATTTTTATGAGCAACTTAAGAAAGGAAAAAAAGTATTGCATATTCCATGTGACTCTTTCAGTACCTGAGATGTTATCTTAATAATGAAAATTATAAAACGAGATACTATAGATCAAAGTAGAGTACACTAAAAGCCCCTCAGTACATGGTCCTCTCACTATGGTGGAATAACAGAAGGAATTAATTGTAAAGGTCACTTAGGATGTGATTTTATTCCAAAATGCTTGATATTTCTAGGTCTGCCCTTTAATATTCTAGGGAGGAGAAATCTTGAATCCTGATTTTTGTGTTTTGTCTTCGGGGAACTTGTGTTTACCACCTGTTTATAGAGCAGTGTTGAGCCAGCCAATTATTTAAATATCAAAAAACAGACATCATCTGTGACACAATTAAGCTATTTCTCTACCTTTGCTATGTGAGACAATCTCCTTCTTGCTCTGGGGCTCTTTCTTTCACTGTCAAGGCTGCTAAAAAAACCCAGCCTCACTAAAAGCAATTTGCTACGCCCCTTCCAGCCAATTCACCCACAGGAGAGGAGAGGAAAATTCATTTAAACATAATCCTTTCTTACAGCCGAAGGCATCTGCTTGGAGCTGTTCCATGGTCCACCCCTAGCTGTGCTTGGACATTTGAGGAAAAGCCTAGTGAATTTTTGGACAGACCAAGCACACTACAATGACGCCAGGCCAGCCTGGGAGAAACTAGCAGCACCAGAGTTGCTCTATGGCTGCACTTGGACCAAGCATGTCCAAAGTTTGTTCTTCCATTGCCAGGGTGGGGATATGCTTCTGGATCTTCCTCGTTTTCCCCTCCCTCCTTTGGCCCCAAACCATGGACCCCCCCTTTCTGCTCCCGCCAGCTGCTGTTGTGCAGAGAGGCCAAGGGCTGGCAGCCACACATTTGCGCAAAGATGACAGGAGCTCCCTGTCTCCTGCTTCTCTCTGGACAGGACACAGCATTAAAAATTTATTTCCTTCCATACATAGAAGCAGACAGACCCAGAAACGTCATCTGGTGAGCATGCAGCCTTTGTGCACTTGGCTGGTAGCTTCCAGGTTTATTGCCGCTTCCATTTTACCTGATCTTAAATCAATTAAACAGACTAAAACTGCAGTATGTTAATCATTAGATAGATCACACTTAGAAAGCTTGATTACTTAGCAAGGGTCAGAAGCAAAGGACAGCAGTTCCGGCAGCATAGGAGGTAAAGCAGTGTGAGAAGGGGCAGAACGTTGACATTTGGGTGATTTTTGAATGAAGCTGCTTAAGTCTAGGCAGAGCAGTTGGGCAAATGCTGTGTGCTTCACTCACAGATGGTAGGTGGATCTGAAACTGTATTGCATGTTTGTGCTAAAGTGGGTTTTTACTCTCAGACAGGTATGAGCTTCAGAGAGTCCTGTAAGAAAATCAACTCCTGGTGTGAACAGGCAAATACTCCAGTATCAAATGCTGACCTGTACTCATGTATTATGGGGTACATGGGGCAGATGTAGAGAAGATGCAGGGAGGAAGGTCTAGAGTTTTACTCCTCTTACCTGCAGTTTCAAAGAGGTCTAATGAAACCTCAGACATCTTAGAAGCAGCCATGATACATTAGGTAAGTATCTGCCCCATTGTTCACTAAAAAAATGAGTTTTCAGAGTTCTGCCTTTACACAGTAATGATGCATCAATATTACAACTCTTTGAAGTTACACATGAGAATATGATCTCTAGAGCTAATGGTAGCTGGCGATAGATGCTAACTTGAAGCTATGAAAACATATGCCAAAACAATATCTTAAAATAAAACAGAAGACCTTTATGAAATCAAGCCAAGTTTTAAAAGGTAAGATGGTGGTTTTCCCACACAGTTAGTGCATGGAAAGTCTCAGCTGCTGGGAGGAATACAGGTCAAAATATCCACACCAAGTTTTTAAGTACAAGCAAAACTTCTGTGCTTCACTGGCCTTTCCCGCATGCCATCAACCCTTCCAGCACCCCCATGTTAAACTGGACACTCCAAAAGTAAAGTGCAAGCAATATAAGGAGACAGACAGATTTTTCTCTGCAGGAAAGCGTCATGCAATTGTGGAGTTCACAAAAAAAGTAGAATGAGAGACCAAAATTCATCAACAATCCCTATGTAACTCCACCTTCTAGACTGCGATGAGGAGACCTGACCAAAGAGGAATAGATATTTTTATCACGTGTTTATCAACATTTGGATTCGAACAAACAACCTCCAGCTTAGTACCACCCATGCATTCATTTTATCATGTTTGTTGAGATTGTTTCCTCACAGCCAGCTTCTTGCCAGAAGGTTTCAAACATCGCTAATTAGTGAGTTACTTACTCCCCTTTACTCCTACCAAAACTTAACCCTTTACGTTAGCTGCTCCCTCTTTTGTAATGAGAAATTCATCTCACCATGTGAGATCCTCAGGTCTGACTTGGTTTGCAAGCATCTGAAGGGGTTGCAAGGCTATTTTGTCTAGATTTCTTGCTTTGATGAAAGCAGGGCATTTCACACCTATCAGATTCTTGTCAGTTTTTACTTCAGACATTTTGCAATCTAAGAACGAAAACTCAGAGCAAGGGGTTCAGTCACACAACTGGAAGCACACTCACAGCAAAAGGTCCTACAAACATAAAATACATTGACGATAATCTCTTCCTCAGGCCATTATTTGGGCTCTGAGACAGCCCTTGGTAAGACTGCAGAGGGTCTCATGCTTCCCTCTGCCCTCTTTTGCATCCCAATTGCTCCAGTTACACCTGAAGGTTGCTGCCACCCTTCTGCGCAAGCAGCTCGCCCATCAATTCTCTCTTGTTGGCTAACCAGTTCAAGGCAACTCATGGCATTTGTGACTTGGCTTAGCAGCAGATGTTTGTGAGAAAGCAGATGAAATGTTGCTCAGGTTTGTCTGGTTTTGGCATGCTCAGGGCCTTTGCAGCATGTTGAGTCTCACATCCGACTCACTCTCCTGCCTAGGAAGTTGCCTAAATTGTGATTTTTCTGACTTCTTTCTCAGACAGCATGACTTGCATTTTTAAAATATTTATAGATCCATAATAACTTATCATACTTGTATTTTTCAAGTCTTTTTTTTTCCATGTCTATACAATATTGTACTATTTGAGAGGTTGATGGTATTCCTAGAGGCCACACATGCTGGATTAATACCACTGATTGATTTAGCACTTTGGATTCCTCAGTCCTCTCCCCCTAAACATATTTATCTGAATTGGAAGCACAAGCTGTTGCAGTGCTTGTAGTTAGACAACGGCTAGTGACTTATTTAGCACTTTTCGTTCTGATCCCAAAACACTGCAGGAAAAAAGGGAACTAGCAACATCCCAGTTTGACAGAATAGGAGTTCTTTGTAGCATGTAATTATACTGCAGTCAGAGATGTAGTTAGGAAAAACCCACAGTTTTAAGAGCTTATATCCTAGCGCATTGTGCACTGCCCTATGTTAACTGTCTACAAAACAGAGGAACAAATTTGGTCACGTATTATTCCCTTCTAAATAAATCAAAACCTTGCTGATATTCAGGAAAATTCAAGAGTGAGGGGTTTGGGCTCTTTTTTCTCTCTAGTCTCTTTGTCCTGTAGAACTGGCTGATCTGAGCTGAATCACCATAGTTAATACATGTTGTTCTCAAAGCTTTTCTGATTGTGTTTGAAAAACAGGAACACTGGAAACCTTGTGGGGAAAATCTTATTCCTAATTTGAAGATATTGTTTTGGACAAGTTTCCAAGAAATACGTGGTGATCTATTGGACGACTCTGAAAAAGGAATGCTTGGATGCTGGAACTAAGGTCTTGACCCAAAGCCATTCAAGGTAATTGAGAGATCTCAACTGCATTGCCTGGAATAAGGCCCCGCGTGATTCTCTTACTGTTTCCATGAAGCCAAGTGGGGCTGACAGTATCACGGACAACAGAAAAAGGGTAGTGCAAAATGAGTGTAAGAGTGAGGTCAGAGTCAGACCTTAAATCATCATTAGATGACAAGCCTTTCTAGCTTCATTATTTCATTTAATGACACAAGACCTGTGAAGATGTGGGAGTAAAATGAATATCTGAAAATGGCAAGATTCAGATGAAAATATTTTACACAGATTTTTTTTTCTTTCTTTGAGAAAGCTAAATAAAGGACAGGGAAATATCCAGAAAAATTAGTCCAAATAATGCCATTAGTCCTAAGAAGGAAAAGACATTTATTCTGAATAGATCTCTAGAGCAAGATGAGAACATTTTATCCTATGCAGTATAGTGATTTTCCTTGTTTACTTGTTGCACATTGTACGCTCCTCTCCTAACAAGCAGCAGTTATTACTAGTGTTTCAGCAGAGCCTAGCTATTGCCTCAGTATTCATATTATATTCATCACTGCTTCAGAGCCAAAATTCTGTAAATAATCTACCCCTCAAACTTATTATTATCTTGACTGCCAAAGCCAGCTGCTCTTACCACTTAACATCCCTTTTCAAAGGAAAACCATTGTTCCTTTCAGCTTTAGTTCTTCTCCTGCACATTGGCATAAGCAGAAATAGCTGTTCTGAAGCCAGTGAAGTTGTAGCGATGTAAGCTGGGGGCATATGAGAAGGGATTTATTGCTGTCATGTTGTCCATGTTTTCCTAACTCCCCTAGCCCCTCAATCCAATATGCGCTACAGCTGTGCTGGGAGCTGTACAACAAGTAATCTTTGTAGCATTCTGACTCAAAACAAGTCTGTTTTAGTTTCTCACTTTTTTTTTTTTCCGGCTTATGTGGGAGCTCTTGTGAAGCCAGGGGCATGAATGTGTTGCATGATGCTACCCAGACCTTGAGGAATGAGCTGATCTTAGAAAAGATGGTAAAGAGCCTGACTGCCTGAAATAGGATTCTCTTGCTTATCTTGCTAGCTGCTGGCATGATCCATTCACCCTCAAGACAAGTGAGACTCCAATACTTTACCTCTTTAGAAGAAGATCCTGAGTCTTATTGAAAGATCTTCCGTGCAATATATGTTGTATACAGCTGCTAAATATTTTGCATACCTTGCAAAAGAGCTTTATAAATAATAAGACATGAAGAGTGGAGAACATGACTGTTGTAATGCAAACCTCCTCCTACAGTGTTTTTTTCATCTACTGAGCTTTGTCTGCTCTTCACGTATGACCATTATTTGCAAAACAGCAGGGTTCCACATAACAGGACTAGAAATTTGAATCTGTGAGTTGAGCTCTGCTTCAGCATTGCTGCATGAAACAGCTTCCCAGCTCAGAACAAGACACACTGATGTAGGAGGAAAAGCCAAGTCTTGGAGAAGTGCAGAGGAAGTTCTGGAACAGACTTCTGTGCCTCTGTTCAAGTGCCTCTGTCCTGAGGAGATATGAGAGGGGGCTCTGCTTCTGCTGAGTTTTAGAGATCTATTGCACGGCCCTGTGTCTGTCTGTTGGCATTTTCCTTTTTAACGAGGAACCTCAATGAACATGCTGCTGGGTGACAGGATAGTATCAGCTAGTTGTTACCTATAGCAATGCTGTGCTGCCATTTCTCTTTGACAGTACTTGTTCATACCACACATGATCAACGAGGGCAATCAGCTGTGCCTGTTGTGAAGGGTGGAACTGCCAAAGTGACACACCTGGGAAATGACTGCGACACCTGAACCAACCCATCCTCAACCCAGACTCAAACTAGTCAGACTTGGAAAGCTTTTTTCTTCTTCTTCTTCTTCTTCTTTTTTTTTTTTTTTTTCCTATCTTTCTTTTTTTTCTTCTTCAGCTGTTTGTCTCAGTTAAAAAATGCCTGCAGATATTCCCTTAGGCACGTGCCCAACACCACTCATAGGTTTTGTGGGACATTAAAAAGATCACAGGACTAGAAGATCTGTCAGACTAGGAAAGGAAATTTCTTCTGTAGTACCTGCTAATCCCTTCAAGCAGTAAGTGAAACAAGGAGCTACTGTTGGACTATCTCATCTCACCTTTGATCAAATTAGAAAAGATTCTGTAGGAGTTGTGTAAGATCATAGAGTCAAGTCTCTAAGGATGAGGTGCTATACCCTGAGCTGTTCCTGGAAATGAAGTGGAAGCTAATGTGTAGACAATAGGCAACTGGAGAAGTAAAGCCTACATTTTTCATTCTGTATACCAAAACACATCCAGAACAGATTTAGAACCATAACCAAGAGCATCTGTGGCAGTGCTTGCAACTGTGCCCTACAAAGCCCATCTCTTCTCATCTCCATTGAGAGATACTTCTATTCATTTAATGGCCTTTCAACCTTACCAGAGCTCTTCAACTCAGAACAGAATTTCAGGCGTTAGGATATAGGGTAGTAGCAGAGCTTTTAAGGAGGACTTCTTGAATGTCTTCTTGTTTCCCTGATTTTTTTTTGTTGTGGTTGGCTAACCATTTCAGCCATGAAACAGGTAGGTTAATGCATCTCCTCAGAGGCATCTGGAGAGCTTAGACAGAGCCTGGAGCCTCTTGGGTTCAAGAGAGATGTGAAAGCAATCACAGGTCAGCATCAACAGCTGAAAACCTTCACTCCCCAGTGATCTTACACTATTTCTGCCTATTCATTGTGTCCTTCTAGTCAAATGATCATCCTTCCGTCATGTACCCATTTATTACTGTGTTGGCCCTGCTGTTGCTTTGGAAATACAGCCTTAGAGCTTGCTGCCAGAGACCTCCCTTGAGCTTCAGACTTATCCTTTGCATAAGCAGCAGCAGCAGCAGGGAGGAAAACAGCCCCAGTCTCAGTGCAGCCCGAGCACCCACCCACGGAGGCACAGGTTTTAAGTCATTGGAAGTCTGTTCTGCAGTGTCTTCACTGCTTTTATTATCTACACTAGCTACACCAAAGATAAACCTAAGCCATGCTGTGGTCCCCATGGAAACAGGTCCAAGAAGCTTTGATTGATTATTAATTAAGGTAGCCAAATGCCCTTTCCCCTGCAAAGGTCCCGAGGAAGGTACTCCTGTAGGAGCCCCCATCTGCTGCTGCCTTTCCAGGAGCAGAGGAACCTGCAACAGAAGCACAGGAGAGCTTAGCCAGGGGCTGGCACAGACTTTTACAGGGTCTCTTTTTCCTACAAGAGATGGAAAGGGGGAGACCT
The DNA here is from genome assembly GCF_028389875.1 of Rhea pennata. Taxonomy (NCBI): domain Eukaryota; kingdom Metazoa; phylum Chordata; class Aves; order Rheiformes; family Rheidae; genus Rhea; species Rhea pennata. The sequence continues at coordinate 9,102,828 of NC_084678.1, forward strand.
GTGTGAATCTTCAGCAAATCCCTACACTGCTGTCCCACAATGTGTCACAAAGAGATCACTGAGAAACCTGAAGTCATGCCTCATCTCCATGGGTCTTGGTGCTCGGATGCCAGAGGTGGCATTTCTAGGGCTGGCATTTGGGATGACAAAGTGTTTGCAAGCGGGTGAGTCATTTCCCTGAGGACACCCTCAAACTTGTTGCAATGTATTCAGGAGGAGAAAATGTTCTGTCTTAGGTCTTGAAAGTCTTCTGGTGTCTCTGAAATCTGCCCATCAGACGCACAAACAAATACATGCAAAGGTGGTTGTATCTACTCCTTAACTGTAGCCATTGCTGCCGCTCCCAAAACAAAACAAACACAAATCCTGGCACCAAACCCTCTACATATAAAGGGTTACAGGCTGCGCGAGAGAGCTTACAAGAAACACAGCAAGTTAGAGGCTTTGGAAGACTCATCCCTTTCTCTCTATGTAGCAGATGAAAGGCAATGAAGAAGAAATTATTAATAAAGCTAAGCAGAGCCTTTAATGAGAATGAGGCTAAGAAACTAAAACAGTGTCAGAAAAAATGAACAACAGGAGAAAAAGAAAGACCAATGAGAAAGCGAGGGAGCAGGGACCAATTTTGGAGAAGGAGGGGGAGCAGGGGAGGCTAAGGAGGTCTGTGGCACCAACCAAGATGTCTGGAGAACTACATTTCAAGCCAATGACAAATAGTGGAGTCACTGGGGTGACCACAGGTGCAGACGCCATGGAGTGTGAAGCTGCCCTGCCTCCGGCTGCCTGCCTGGACTTTGGGGTAGTCGCTCCCTGCCTGCCATGGGGGGAGGTTGCCCAGGATCCTAGGAGTGCCACTGGTGGGAAACTGCTGTCTCCATCCCACAGCTTCTGAAGTCGTGCTGGAGAGTGATGGAGAATTTATGTCTGATTTAGAACATAAAATAAAAATAATTCTAAAAATCCTATAATCAGGGTAATTCAGATGATTTATGTCTAGAATTTCAAAACCTCCTTTGTAATTTTTAAATCTATTCATTTTTAAAGAATAATATTTAGTGTAATTTAGCTAAAGTTTCACTATGAAAAATTGTTTTGAACCAAACTTAATAGAAAATCCCATTTTGAAGGTTCTTTTAAACTCCTGTTTCAAACTGATTTTAAACAGAAAAGCCACGAAAACTGACATTTTGCCATAAACAGCTTTAGCTTTGACAGTCATTTTCTGAGAAAAATACTTGGTCAGAAAGTTCCCAGACAGCGTTTCTACAGCATCAAATTGTTCCCAGATCTGAAAATAGGAGATTCAGGGTTTTTAATCTCAAAGTCTTTCTTGACTGCAAACTTTAAAAAAAATCATCAAGAAAAACAACAGTCTGGGGTTTTCATGAGAACCATGTAGCCCCATCAATGCTGTGTGCGCTTCCCTCCTGTGATACCCAGCTCCAAGCCCACAGTAGGCAGTGGAATTCCCTATCCTTTTCCAGGTTTTTGGTGTAGGGCTCTGTATTTCATGGGAAAGGGGAAGGAGCAGCATGTGGTGGGCTGCTCTCCATGATTCACCAGCTGAGACAGAGTGGGATTCTGCAGCCCAGTGGTCACGGCCATCTCCAGGGTGGCCAGACACATTGTCACCACACAGCCACACTGCTCGCTGCATCAGCTCATTTCCACGGGTCAGTGGTCCACAGTGCTTTCCCAGTGCATATTAGTGGAAAGTCACTTCTAGACTCCTCGAAAAAATGCTGGTCTTCTGGGAAATGGGCCCAACAGGCAGGTGCACAGCAGCCTCAGTGCTGGTGAGAAACCTGCTGCTTCCATGCTGGCCCCTTTTGCCACTTGGTGTCTGGGGAAGTGAGGGTGAAAGGGAGATTTTCTGGAACATGAAGCTCTTTGCATTTTCTGCCCATTTTAAAATCAGACATGCACATCTCAGCGGAGTGGAGGATCCTCTCTGGGTATTTAAACATCTGCAGCTGAAACCTCTGATTCCCTCAGGTGAGCATCCATCATTTGTTCCATGTTTGTGAGTCAAGGAATTGTATGGTATTTCTAACCTACTCTTCTAAATATGAAAGCAGTGGATTTTCCTTCTGCATGGCCCCACATTTTTTCTCTCAGTGCAAAGGGTGCCCTGAGGAATGATAAGATAATTTCCTCCTGCCCTCTTCCACTGTCATGACTAGTTAGAGTCAGTTTTGCTTGTGAGATGCTGCAAACCACATATACAAGCTGCCACTGAAATATGCAATTAGATTAGATCTGTACCATACATGGGGAAGAAGCCTGGGAGCTTTAGGATAGCATAGCTTTTGCGCTCAGACCCAGGACATTGGCAGAGGAGCAGAGACCAGCCAGGCAGCATGCTGAAGCACTGCTCTGTGGTTCCCAAAGCTCAGGCTATGCGCTTGCTGCTGTGGCAGCAGAAAAGGGTATTGAAACACTTGGAAACTCAGTGGGAGCTTATTGTCAGCATGCAGCTCATTTTGTGACTCTTGGGACAGCCAAAATGTTACAAGATGGCAAATTCACTGATCACATTCCTCTCCCAGAAGTTTAACAAGTTTTAAATGTCTAAAGCAAACAATACAAATAGAGTAGCAATTACTTATTAGAAGTTTCTTTCTATGACTTACATTAATAAAGCATTTTTTTCCTTCTGTTCTGGAAGATTCAGGATCTCTGGACTGCACTAGAGAGAGCCACATTCCTCCACCTGCAGCCACATCGAGGTAACTAAGTAGTTTGATCATTTCTGGGAAGGGCAGTCTCTAGCTACTGGAAGATTCCACCAAGAACAACAGCACTGGGATTTGATCTCTAAAACATCTCTTCAATGTCTTGCCATGCCAGAGATACGAGAACATTATTATTACAAGATTATGATAGAAGACTCAAGGGAAAACTCCAAAGAGTTAGAGGTTCCCTCTCGGGGGAACCTCTCTGGAGGTCAGAAACATCTTCTCAGATCACACACAAAGTTCCTGAACTTATATTCCAGCTCCAGCCAACCTCAAAAAGAAACTTCCTGACCTCCAAAGAATAACTGTTTCACAGAGTTTCTAGATAAACTCTGGAGTCAGAGCTATTTTTATAAAGAAAAGAAAAGTTTCATCATCTTTTTCTGGGCTAGAAGTGGAAACCTGATTGTTTTTGTGTGTAAGCTAAGCTAAGGGTCAGAACAGGTCTATCCTAGTTATCTATTTCTAGTCAGAGAGCTTTACAAAATAACTCTGTATCAGTAGCTCCCATAACCTTCTTTGCCTGGAAAGGGCAATGCGCTCACCCTCTTGACCTGGTGAAAAATGAAAACATCTAGGCTCCTTCTGACCCCATTTCTTCCCTGCAGAAGAAGAAAGACTGAGGAAAACGAAGGACGATGGAAATCAGGCACAGAGGGGCTTTCAGGATTAGCTGGTTTAGCGGTGCTACCCTCTTCACAAATGACTCATGACTTCAGCCAGGCTCCAGCTTTTTACAGCAGCTTCAATACAATCAAAATGAAATACAGGGGTTAATCCTCAGAGACAGAAGCTGAAACAACTGGAGGTCAGACAGTAAGATCTTGTCTGGTGTGTTTTAGTCTTTCTGAGGATTATGAAGTTTTCCACAGAAAGAAAATGTTACACATGAGTTCCTATCTCTGTTCTGAAGCAAGGTGCCCTGGTCCCTCTTCACCATCCTCCATTCTAGCCTGTGGGGAACCATAATAAAGTAGGCCACGAAACAGCAGAATACTTAGACTCTTATTTCCTGATTGGCCTAATAAATACGGAATGTTTGGAGTTTGCACAGGAATTATGAGGCTCAAAGTTTTTTGAAACTGGACCTAAACAAATTTTATTTTATCCTTGGTGAACTGGAAAGCTCATGGCATCATCATGAGAACAAGTCACATGGGGACTGGCTATTTTCCACATCACTGGCTTATCCCTTGGGCATTAACAACTTTGAAAATTCATGGGAACACACACATAAGACCACTCTGAGCAAAAATCTTCTGGTTCAAAGAAAATACAACAGTGAATGACTTCAGCATGGAATTAATGACATAAGAATTTTTCTGACTTTTCTTAACACAATGATGAATCTGTACAAGACCTAATAAAAACAGTAGATAAATGCTTAATGTTCGTCTGCAGATGTTAAGAGTTTATTACTATGTTATTATAATGATTCAGAGATTGGCAGAAAGAACATGATTAGCAGCCCAAAATCCCTTGAAAGTGAATCTCACTTCTCTATTCCTCCATAACCATCTCTCCTTTGGGGTCCTCCACTGTCACTCCTGGCCAGATCAAGGACCTGTGCAAAGTCACCTATGTCATTTGCGTGCTTTGCCTTGAGGGAATGCAGATAGGAGCTCCTGTGGGCAGTTTCCTTTCTGAGCAGACATAGCCTCCTGCGAGGCCATTTTCACAGGTGGTGAAAATGTGGTGGTGTTTTTCAGTCCTATGTAACTGGGAGGAAGAGGCTGTTGACACCTACCAGGATTCGACATGGGAAGAATTAACACTTTTCTTATCAGCAAAGTTTCCTGAACTTGACTTCTACCTTAGCAGCCCTCCTGAGCGCTGCTCAGCTGTCCTTCCCAAAATACAGTATAAACCAAGCAGCTTCACTGCTCTATTTTTTCTTTTTACAAACATAGAATCTAAGGTGGATTCTTTTTTCTTTCTTTTTTTTTAATAAAAAACACTGCTCTGACTTGGAAGGAATGAAAGGCGAGCACAGAGGATCATGCCAGTCCTTTGCTTATCTCCAGCTATCGTTTTGCTGTGCATAATCTATGGATGTGGTCCAACCTCCATTCAAGTGAATGGGAATCTTTCAAATTAGGCAGTAATGTAGTGCCATTATCTGAGTTTTACAGATGAGGGAATTGATGTACAGGGCAATGAGGCTTTTGGCCAAAATTATGTAAGAGGTTTGTGGAATCCAGCCTGACTCTCTGATCTCTTAGACCAATGTCTTGGCTGACAGCAACCTTTTCCTCTGACTTTTCCTATTGCTTGCCTAGTATCTTCACCTAGCTTTTCTTACTCAAAGATCACAATTCAACCAAATTTAGGAAGCCTCCTGTGTATTCAGGTATGTAATCCAACAACCAGGGCATGCAGGAGCTGTTTGCATTGCTGCCAATAGCCGTGATAGTGTGAGAGAATCAAGAGATTCAGACCCAGCCGAAAGCAGTGGTGTTCCTGGGAGAGGCACAGATGCCTTCCGACTTCTCAGCAGCCAGGGCTGGCTGTGACAGCCCTTACCATCACGCACAAGCTGACAACCACGAAGCACACCAAAGTGGAGGCTCATCTGACACAGCAGCCTTAATTTGTCCTGCTCCATTACCCTCCTGCTAAGCCCAAATGGTGTCTGATGCTTTCACTAGAGGTGGGCAGCCTGTGTCTCCAAACAACTGGCCAGCCTGCGTCATGCGAGCGAGCAGATGGACCATTAGTTTGTAGTGGTGCACAACCTCGTCAGTGACAGCGGCTATATTTACTATGTTGTCCCCAGGACTCCATTTGTTAGTCTCTAATGTTGAGAATAAATAAGAAACAACATTCAAAACAATAAATAAAACAAAGCTGATTTTTAGTGCCCCAGAGATTTTAACTCGGTAGCGTTGCCTACAACAACTGACCATAAAATGTTACATTAAAACCAGATCATATTACAAGAGCATATGTTACAAGATAAGAGCAAGAGATAAAAAGCCAGCTGTAATCTTAACAATCTTGTCCATAACATTAAAGTAGGCAGCAATGCTTCTCAGACTCTGGATGAGCATGATGTGTATCTTACAGCCACATTTTTATTGACTATAATTTATATCCTGACTTGTTATTGCCTATGTATGAAAAGAACAATTCTGTTTTCTAGTGAGCAAACAGCTATCCAGAAGGCATCCAAGTCCTTCAGAGACACACACATGCAACAAAATGTTTAATGCAGATTAAAGAATTTACTGCTGGACCAACAAAGATTATAACCTTTTTTGCCAGTGATCTTTGCTAAACAATGTAAATGAGACATAAATACGTAATTAGTGCCTGATAATCTGCAGCTTGAACATACAGCTGTCTGCGGGGACAGAAAACTCTCTTTCCATATAAAATGGGATATATTCTCTGCAGAACACCAGTTCTTTGCTGTTACTGGTTGCCACATAGGATGGCAGACCTAGGACAGTTGCCCTTGCTGGTTTTGCCCAGCTAAATAACCTGTCACATGAGAGGAGTGTCATTCCCCTCTGGGGTCCCTCATCCCACTCCAGGGCATCCTTCTGCCCCACAGAGCAGTCAGGGTCTTGCGGGGCAAGGAAAAAACAAATCTCTCAGTATACTGCAGTGGCCACAAATATACAGCCGTGAGGGGATCCTCAGCAAGTTCATAAATTGTGGTGTTGATCTGCAGTATTGAAAAATAACATGATTTTGTAGAATGAAAACCAACCACTTTTCTTTCTCCTAAGGCCTACAGTAAAAATGAATTTGTATCCTGTTAATTGTCCAGCTCTAATTAGCTACCTAAGCTATTACTAATAAAGAAGTGAAAAATTTCCATTTCAAACATTCTTGATTCACAAAAATGGACATAATTTATGTGTGTTCAATTACTGCATTTGCAGAACAAAATCATCTTTGCCTGTGCAGTCATGGTAAGTGCATATGACATTAACACAGCCTATGCATTAAAAAGCATCTTAATATTTAGTGCTAAAAATAGCATCAGATCTATAGATGGTACAAATGAATGGCCATAAAGCTATCACAGTTACTTCCAGTAAGGATTGCTCTGTAATTTTTAACCAATCAGTGTCTTTTCTGTTGACAAATGTTAGCTGATATGTATCATGTTGCCTTGTGAGGCTGAAAATAGATTTTGCAAATATGTTTCTGGAGTGCGGAGGTGGTTCATACAAGCAAAGCAAAAGAAGAGGAGAGAAAAGATGGACACATCTTGGTTCTTGGGGATAGATTTGAGTCTCTCTCATCTGCATATGTTCATTAATCAAACCAGAAAGGAAACTCTGATTCTATTAGCAGAGCGCACGACATATTCAAAAGAGAGAAGGGAGTCTGGGAATGACAGAGCTTCAAATCCAAGCAAAAGGACATAGAAAAAACACCACCTAATGTGACACAATCAGATAAAAGAGCAGGCACTTGGCACTCCAAGTTTTATAGGCGTATTTTGAGTAGAGCCTATGGGAGCTTCCAAAATGTATCTTACAAGCATTTTAAATGTAGGGGCTATGAAGGGAAATAGCTAGAGAAAACAGGTGCTTTTATTTTGCGCTTATATCTTTATGTATAAAAAAAAGTGGAGAAGAGCACTGCTGAGGTTTTCCCAACACTCTGAAACTATACATCTGATTTCTTGCTGTCTTGCTCAACCCTTTTTCTTTACTCCAACTCTGTGCAATGGGTCCTAGAGACCATGAGCCAGGAGTTATGTGATAACATACGTTATCACAGGCAGGGGGAGGAGGCTTTACCTCCTGCATCCTCAGAGTGGTGTCTGATCTCTGAACCAGCAATGCCATAGTGGAGCCTGTAACTGTGGGACTGATGCCTGCAGCATGGCAGGGCTGGGCTGGAGAAGGCAAAGATGGAGACCTCAAAATGCTGGGGGCACAGTCCCTAGCCTCCCATGGGGAGAGGGGCTGGAGGAGGAGATGTCTGGCTGACTGTATTGCCAGGTGGGTATCTCTCAGCCTCCCTGGGGTCTGATGCCTTCATTTGAAATACCAACCTACCGGTGACCTTTGGGGTGGGCATTTAATGAGCAGCAAAGCTGATCTTCGTAGGCTCTTCCCTAGTCCTCCATGCACCTCCAATGGATGTGATGTCCCCTCGGAGAGCCTGCTTCCATGCTGAAAGCAGATGGGTGGCGAGCCTCTCTAGGCTTGCTAGCCCTTTAAATATTCCCTCTTCCCCTTGATTTACTCTCAGCAAGGGACTTAACGACAAATTTGCAGATCAAGTAGGCCCACAATCTCCCATGCCAACTACCTACTGACTGCTAAGAACATGCAGACAAATTAAACTAATTGCAATGGTTATAACCAGCACAAAAATTCAGCGTCCAACCATACTACAAAACACTCAAAACCTAGCAGATAAAACAAAGGTATCTCAGACCTGAAGATCTTAAAATAAAAGATTGAGGGTAGTCCTAACATTCCCCTAACTCAAAGGGTAGACAGAGGTTTGATGTTTTTTAGGTAGAAGAATGTTTAAGATGTAAATCTCCACCAGTGCTTAGTATTTTTCTCATACTCCATCGAAGGGGTCTGTAAATGCTGTGTCCTCTGCATGTAAAACAAGCATAAGGGCCTTCCCCCTTGGTTGAAAACCTCATGAGAACCACTGGTTGGGAAGGCAGGAAGCTGCTGATAAAGCTAATGCACAACTTTGTGCCTATGACCAGCGCACAGCCCCCAAGACACCAAAAGGCTCATGTGCATGCATCGAGTGGCAGAGCATGTGCCTGGGGCGGCGACCCAGGCTGCACTCCCTCAGCTCTGGTGCCTCAGTTTCCCTCGGCTGGGGAAGAGCAGTACCATCATCCTCCGTACACATAGTGCGGGCAGTGGATGAGAGGCACCGTGTGTGAGCTAGGTGTTATTACAGACAGCTGCACACATGCCAAGAACTAGATGAATCAGAGCCGGAGGGAGATATTGCTAACCTTAAATATTCAAATCATGAGACTGGCATGAATGCAGTTGCTTCAAGCTTTTTATTTGCCTTAAAAAAAAAACCAAAAAACTTTAGGTTTCATATCTTTAGGCTTTTTTTTCTGCATTCACAAGGATTTCAGACTTTCTCTTCTGTTTTTTAAAGAAAGCTGAGACTCCTATGCAATCCCATGATTTCAGCAGGGGCAACTTCAACCAACAGCCAATCCATCAGAAGACTTACACTGAAGTCCATTTGTAGATAGTCGTTATAGTGCAATGTGTTTGTTTTGCTGTACATTTATAAGCTATTCCTTAACTGTGAAGTACCCACTTACCTGTGGCAAATACTTTACAGAAAGAAGAGAGCTGAGATATGTTCTGAAGCTATCTGCCAGGGACGTCCATCCATGTTTCTAAGTTTTATGATCTTAAACAGCCACATACTATTCTGTCCCTGAAGAGCATCTACACAGTGAATCACAGTATATGTTCTCAAAAAGAGCAGCATTTTTTTTCCTTTCTTCTGTTACTCAGACTAATACAGAATCTAAATGAATATTTGTCAAATATCTTAAAATTGCCATGCTATTCACGAGGACCCAATGCTGCCTTTTGGCTTGGCTGTCCTCAAGATCAAAGATGTAGTCTTAATTCCATTAAAGTCAAGGCAAAATTCTCATTTCAAAGATGGACATTACATCATTTATATGTCTGCTGATGTGATAGGAGCTCTTACAATAGGAGAGGAGGGGAGAACTTTTCAGCTGAAAAATATTCTGATGGGAAATACCTTTTTTTCAAATGCTGAAATTTTCCAAGAACAAGTTAAAATTTTATCCAAACATTGTCTATTGAAGAAATTACAGTTCCTTGCTGCTTTTCTGGGAGGCTTTTTTTCATTTTTCAGTTGCAACTGGTTTCCCCCTTGTACCCCCAATTCTATTTGCATTTGTTCTGTAACAGTATTTTTCTAGAAAACCCTTTTCCTGTTAAAGCATTACAGTTCGGAATTTTTCTCTGACTCAGGATGGAAATGCTTGAAGGGGGAATGAGGGAGGGTATGGTAACTGCACTTTCTTTCCCAACATAGCCACGTGTCCCCCTCCACTTGGGCTGCTGTATGGAGTCACGCCACGTTATACTAAGCAACACACTCACACGATGAGATGCAGCAACACAACGCAAGCTGTTGTATCTGACAGAAGATGACACAGGTTGTCACAAGAGTGCTACATCAAAAAGCTGGGGGAGAGGAAATAACAAGAGACACTTTACAGATGTCTGGACTTGGGTTTGGAGGCATAGCCATTTATGCATTGCAGGGGCAAAAGTTCTTCATCAGGTCTTGTACAGAGCACATATCCTTCTATTAGCGCTGATAATGCACCAGAATTAGATTCTTTCTACTCTCATGTATTTATAGCCTCTTTCAATCCAGATAACATGGCTGACAAAGCAGGATTGATTTGATTAGCATGTAAATAAAGCCTCATTGCTGCTGCTGGCTTGTCTGTCATGGTTATGTTTTGATGAGATTCTTGTCTGCCTTTCCTATTTACATCTCCTTGTTTGCTGAGTTTTAGAGCCAGGTGAGCAGTGCATACGCATTCGTCCCTGGCACATGCAAGAAAATCCACATTCTCCTAGTTTTGCAGTTTTTTCAGGCGTGCTTTCCACAAGGCTTTGACTGCTCAAACACAACTGCAGGCTAATCTCCTGGGGTATGTGGGTGAAATTAGTAGTGCTACAACCTCTGGCGCAGAAAGAAACTGCGGCTGTGCATCACAACCTTGCCAGGCCCAGGCTGGCAGCTGGGGGTGTTACAGAGCCCCCCAGGAGGGATCAGCTGGGACCACGGCAAGCCCTGCTGCTCAGTAGGAACCAGCTGGCATGACCAGCAAGGGTTGTCCTGTGAGTGGGCATCCAGAACCATTATCTCAGCTGAGCTGTGAGCAACGTCATGAACCATGATGGTGCTCAGTGTTTCACTATATCAGCCTTTGGCTGAACCCTGTGATGGTGCTCAGCTCTTCCCTTTATTAGCTTTTACTGGTTCACTGGAGAATGAGGACAGCCCAAGCTATGTGCAAAAGGAAACACTCTAGGAGATGGCCAAGTTTGGGAATCACCTAGAAACAGGCTAAACACCTTGGCTTGTTTAACCTCGGCACCTACAGACACCAAGACACTGTCACAGAGGCAGAAGACATAAGCAGAAGTATCCAACCAGGCCTGATCTCAGACAGCAAAGAGTAACTGAGGAAATGTCTTACTGACATCAATATATGCCTTGGCTTCTAGACCACAAGATCACAAAAAATTGAATTATTTCTTGCCTGCTAGCCACGATGCTGATTTGATACTATTTATGTGCAACAGCTGATGCGGAAACAGCCTGAAAAATAGCCATCTCCTGGCTCCACTGTCCCTGTCTCTCTGATGTCCCAGCAAAAGGCTGGCGAACAGTGTGCTCCAGTCAGCCATGCCCAGCTCCCAGCTGGGAAGAGAGGACATGCAATGAATCCTAACTGTGCTTTCTCTTGTATTGCAATGCAGGATCCAGCTATTTTTCCTGGGGCTTCTCAGCCTTGACTCTGAGCTGAAGTCTCTATCAAAGAAAGAAAGGCCCTGTCCTAGCATGTGGCACTTGCTCCAGACCATCACGTTGTGACCTTCTGCATCTTCCTCCTGATGACAGAGCAGCAAATTTAGCATATTTGCATCTCATTTTCCAAGCGAAACAGTTCTGAACAGCTTAAGGGAGAAAGAAAGAATTCAAGCATGTTCTTCAACTGAACATTGCCCATGTAACTGCATTCATCTCCAGGGAACGGAACAAAAGGAGTCACAGATGGAGAACTTCCAGACTGAATGGTTCAAGTAATGGTTAAATATGTGGTTTCCAGAACTAAACAAACAATATCTTTTCCAAATAAATTCTACCACTCCCCTACTACTTAAAGAGATGGGGTTGTTTTCCTTCACTCTCACAAGGAGGAATAAATCTGTAGGATTTTGTACTAAAGGTAAGAGTGAATTCTGACAGTGAAAGATGCCAGCCAAGGAGAGTAAGTAAGGTTGTGCGCCGTTATCTCAGACAGAACTGTCTGATGCCACGCTGATGGGCCCACTAAAAGTATACGCTCAGAGAGCCGTTAGAGGAACAAAGCCGATCGGGAAAGACAGAACGCATGTTCAAAATTAAAATGAAAAAAGTACATTTTTGAAATGTACCACAGAAGAGAAATAAAGAAAGGTTCTATTGGAGCGATACCAAATCAGTTTGCTTCACTGTATTGAAACCATCAACGGAATAAGCACAATACACCATAATACTATTAGCATTTGAAAACAAAGTATTTTACCCTAGCGAAATGTTTCATTAGTGTGTGAATAAGAAAGAAAAGCCCCCCAAAAATAATTTAATTGATGGCTCACTAAAACTAGTTCAATAAAGTAGTGTTTGCGGAGAGAAAAATATTCTGTTAATACTTTCAAAACATGTCAGTAAGTGATGCTGTTACTGTCACTAAGGAAGTAAGGGCAAGGATACAACACATGAGAAGGCCAAGGTCCCTCCTTGCTCTGCCCGATTCAGCCAGCGGTGCTGGCGAAAGGGCCTCCGCGTGCCTTGGGGAAGCAGGATAACGGCTTTCGCACGGATGCACTGTCTCAGCTGTGGACAACGCATCCTGACCGCACTGCCGGCGGCCCTCAGAGCCCCGCACCTCTCCTCTGCGCATGCCCATTGAAACAGCAGTGGTTTTTGCAAGGTGTTCACGACCGCAGCCTTGCTGGACCCTGCCAGCAGCCACTTGGTTGCCTGTGTTCGCGCTCACTCTGCTTCTGGAGTGCAAGGTGAAAATAGGCATTTCCTGGACACCCCTGGGCAAACAGCACGCTTGGTCCTGCAGCAGCCACAGCCGCCACCTCGCTGCCCTCCCTGTGCAGAGCCTCCCTGGCTTTCTAATGCATTTGGGTGATATTTTTAGTTAACCAGGCACAGCACTAGGATGGCACTTCAGAAGCACTCCGTTTCACCAACGGTCTGCGGCTGCTGAAATTAATAGGATTTTTTCTATTCGAGTGGAAGCAGAATAAAGTCGGCAAGCCAGGTGGCCCAGGACTACCTGCCAGCCAGGTGCCATGCTCTGCCCTCCTGCCTGGGGGGCAGCGCTCGCCGTGGGCGCCCGGGACGGGCCCGGGGGCAGTTCGCGCTGTGGCAGGTTGCAGCACAACCCAGTTGAAACTCTGGATGTTGACAAAGTTTATTATGAGATAAATGCCAATATATCAGACAAATTTCTCCGTTCATGGCAGTGGGGTTGGGCTGCAGGCTGACAGACTGTGGGGATGGATTATATTATCCACAGGAAGCACCAGCCAAAGACTGTCTAATGTCATTTTCCCTTGTTAGGAGGTTATTAGTAATTGCACTGGTAAGGCTGTGCTGCGCGCTGTATACTGACACTCAGCAATATTTCAGGGGACAGTATTTTCTACTCTAATCTGTAGGAAAAAGGAAAGGGCAAAACTCCCACTCCTAGTACACTGCTGAGGTGGGTAGACACAGCCCCAGCAAGAGGAGCACGTCTGTAGCTGGGTAATGAGCAAGTCATATGGGCAGAAACCAGAATTTCCATCCACAGGGTATCCTGCTTATTAGAGGTTTATGTAATAAAATCATTCTGCGTTGGAAGAAAAAAGCCATGAATGTTGAAATTTCCTACAGAATAAAGTTCAAGACAAAGCTGACTTGTTGAAACAATGTTTTAACAAGGTGGATGAACAAGATAATATGAATATTAATTATAATAAAGAAATTATGTTTAAATGCAACTTCTGTATTTAACATAAAATTAAACAGAACAAGATCATCCCTCCATTTGGGCTGTTCCAGCAGGGAATTCAAACAAAATTAACACATCCCACAGAGCATTTTAATTTGACTGAAATGTTATGGTTCAGCTGAAATGTTTCTGAGCAGTTCAATTTTTAACTCTGTTGAGTGGCTTGGATAGTAAAATCATGCTTCCTGCATAGCCCTACCTATGCACAACTCTGGACAAGATCTGAACCCCCCCACAGTCCAGGACCGCTACATCTCCGTCCAGAGGGAGCACAAGCCCTGTACCCACTTGTACTGCCCCTGCAGCATCCTCCGTCTTTGTTATTGAGCATAAACACACTTCACAAACCACTGTTTCTAAGCAAAATACAGCAACTTTTCTGCTCCCTTCTCAAGGGACACTAGTCACTTCGGTGTTTTGAAACCCTCCTTCTGAAAGATGACTCTGTCTCCCCTCAGCAGACATCAGACAGATTTACTGCAACCAAACACTGCAGGATACAAACCAGGACACTGGTTCTTCGGGCAGGCATGGCTCCATCTCTCTTATAACGTATCAGCTATTTTTATCCATTACAGAGATCTAAAAAAGATGATTTTTTTTCTAAGTACTTCAGGAAAAAAGAGAAACTGATTTGAAACTTTCCTTAATTTTTGAGCAGTTTGTCTCCCCCGAACACGCTCTTCTCTCGGCCCCAACTCCCTTGCTTGCCCTCTCTGCCTGTGCAGTACGAGACCTGACACGGGAGCTATGTAGTGGGTTGTTTGTTTGCCTGTCACCAGCCGGGGCTGTTCCTCCATCAATGGTACTATCAGTGTGTCCCAGTGCTGCTTGCCATTTTTGGCAGTCGAGTCCAGAAATATGCATGAGACATAAATAATTCCTTTTTAGAAATTGGTCAGAAGGACACGGCTCCGACTCTGTGCCAGAAGAACACTGAAACTCAGGCTGGAAAGCGCCTGCTCTGGGAACAGAGGGGGAAAATGTAGGAGCCGACACACTTCCTTGGGCCACGAGGAAACGCGTATTGTTCTGTTGCTCTCGAACCCGGTTGCACACCCATGTGTGTGTGGATCAGAAGCAGCCTTGCACTCTTCAGCATTCACATTTGGACAAATACAGAGGGTTTCTCCTAAGCTGTCAATTCTTCATCCCTTTGGGGATGACAGAAAAATGAGGGAAAAGGTGGCATCCCTGAGGACAGAAGGCAGGACACATTTTAATACTAATTATTACAATGTGCACTGTGGGAGCACAGCAGACCATGCAAACCCAGGCACTCTGCAGGCACCAAACTGCAAAAGGTCCCTCCCTAGAAAGGGCACAAGCCATGATTTTTGAGCAACTCCCCCCTGCCCCATCCTTTAGAGGAGAGAAGAGGTAGGAACTAACTGCAGGTCACACACAGACCCAAAAATATCCTATTGCCCTCTCTTGGATGGTAGTTAAATACAAAGCTCACAGCCCTAAGAGCTTCTCCGAGCACCAGTGGTACCATACTCCCGGTGCCTGAGCAGCAGAGGGCACGCCTTCCACTCATGCTTTTCCTGAAAACCAACAGTCTGTGCAAAACACAAGATCTGATTAGTCAAATACTTATAGAAGACACAAGTGAAGAGGACACGGAGGAGTGGTCCAGAGCAAAGCAGCATCCACCTAAGCCAGCAGGAGCCCCTGTCTGGCTTCTTTTTCTCTGACTCCCTGCACAGACTGCGAAAATGCTACATTGCACTACAGCCTCCGAAGGGGTGGAAAAACGTTCTTAGAGAGAGAATTCCTCTTTATGTACAATATGTATTCCCTGAGAGGGCAGTAGCTTCTCTCCGTGGCCGCTTGCCCTGTAGATCCGCTCCTCTGTGCAAGCGGCTAAAGATCATGGGTGGAGACCCTTCTTAGGGAAATAATCATTTCTCACACTCGTTATGACAGAGCTGAGTCTCAAAGTGATATTAAAAGTGCTATCAACCTCTAAACTTACAGAAGACATGTTCTCTGTTTCCAAGGATGTTGATGCCATCCCCCAAAGAGCTCCCGATCTTTGAGCTCAGCCCTTGTGGTCCCTTACACCTCTCCATGCTTATCAGAAAGGAATGCCAACACATGACGAAAATCCCATTTCCAGGGGAACTCAGACCAGAGTGTTGTGACTCAGCACCACAGTGCAAACACAACATGGTAATTAGGTACTGGCACAGCGTTTCTTAATTCATAAAAGTGTTAAGGTGATAGCTTATTGCGCTACATCTGACTCTGCCTTCCTTTAACATGTTTCAGTCAGGCTGGCTTTGCTCTTATGAAAGACATCTGGAATAACATCACCTCATCCAACAGCGCAGACCCCAGGCCAACAATCCATGCTTTGAAAAATTCCCATCATGAGCATGGTACCAAAATCTGTGGTAACATCTCTGGTCTTGCCAGCTAGCCTGGCTGTGTATGAGAGCAGCTGCTTGCATAGATAGAAGTCAACAATGTCTGACACAGCCCTGATTCCTAACCTAGGAACCTGACAAATCCAAGAGGAGAAACCAGAGGAATCACAAGGAAAAAAAGAAAGCAGGAGATGTGCTTGCAGATCAAGATGCCTGTTCACATCAACAGTGAACACAACCCCTCTCGGTGTATCAGGCCACCATCATGAGGAAGGAGGTGATGTGAAGAGCCACTGCTAGATAAAAAAATGAACTAGCCCTGGGTTCCTCATTGAGCTAAGGGCCTTGTGTCATGTTCGTTCAGAACCCCCTCCTTGTTCACTTCTCCAGGCTCTTGCAGCTACAGTCATCTCTCCAAGTCCTAGGTCCCCATGCACTTTCTCCCTAGCCCATTTCAAATCCACTGGAAACCTCTCCACACCCACACTGTGACCAGCTCATCCATCTCAAACGAGCATCTCTGAAGGAGGAAAGAAAGCACAGAAAAAACTCAAAGCCCACTGCGGTTTTCTCCCTAACAAAACAGATCCCTGTGCTGAGTCAGGATAGCTTCATTCCCTAATCTGCCTTTCTTCATCTGCAGGGCAAAAACATGCACAGAGCAATCCATTAAAAGCCAGGAAAACTGCAGGTTGGGCAAATATTGCTGATTTATAGGCAGGGTTCAGGGAAGTGTTTACAACACACAAGACACACTGCCTCACCAGTTGAAAAGAAAGCACGATCTGACAGACTTGGCAGAGGGACTATTTTGGCAGGAGGCTCTCTCCACAGTGCTGGGGTTTTAACCCTCAGTAGGTTTGTGCTCACCATTAAAGAGAGCCTACAGAAACATGCAGTGATATTATACCTTGTCCTGTATTAGAAAGGTCTCAACCTGAACATCTGAACAGGCTCTTAAAAACTGGCCCGCAAAGACATGTCATACTGTGAAGTAACCTGGCCCCTTGCAATGCCTCAGGGTTTCATTAGCTGACAAAAACCCTGTCGAATGGAGTCCTTAGCCCTGGGACAGTTGCCTTATGTCAGCATTTACTTCAGCTCTCCTATTGCAAAAAAAAAAAAAAAAAAAAAAAAAAAAAAAAAAAAAAAGAAAAGAAAAGCTGAAAAAAAAAAAGAAAAGAAAAGCTGAAATATTCTCTGGGTGCCCTGAAAACAAAATACTCATAGAGTTTTGGCACCATGGGCTGATCCTTTGTAGGCGGAGATTTGCACTGACTCCAGCTGAGCTTTGCTCTTTGACATCAGCACAAGAACTCGCCTGTGTCTGCAAATATCACGCTTATGCAATGCTACTAAATACGTTCCCTCGCTGCTACTCTCGCACGCGCTTGTAAATACAGCCCGCTACGGCTGCCACTGCTCCCCTCGGGGCTTGCACGCGCCCAGCAGCTCCGGGGCACCGCTGCGGCTCACCACGAGGGAACGTGCACATGCTGGAAATAAGAGGAAAAATTTCATTTGGTCAAACGGCGCTGTGGGCATTGACAGGCGCAAACTGCCTGTGAGCCGGCTCCAGCAACAGAAATGTGGCCTATTCTCTGCAAAAGGCCTCGAGAGGGCTTTTCATGCCTCCTGTCTCGTGGCGTCCCCTCTCTGCTGAGACTCCGAGCTGCCCGTTAACCAGAAATCAAGGAGAAAGAAATCAGGAATTTAGTCACTATCGGAGGAAAAAGTATTTGCTAGAGGGCCCAATTTAATAAATAATGAGGGCATAAAGAGGTTCCAGCAGCTCGAGTAAATCTGCTTTGTGCTTGGTGCTTCCTTTTCTCTCTGTCAGCTCTGCTCACGCCGGATGCCGGCGGCGCTGCCGAGCCGCCTTGCCTTGCCGCGCAGGTCCCGCGGGCCGCGCGGGCTGCCCGTGCAACGGCCGCCGATGAGGTAGAGATGCTGAAGGCTGTCTGGAGCGGGGGTCTCTCGCCGCCCCTTTCCACCCAGCAGCCGGGCAGGATTCCCGCGCGGCCACGTGTGGAGGGAGGGAGGGCAGAGCCCAGCGGCACCCGCGCTGCTCCCAAAGCAGAAACTGGCAGAGAGGCACAAGCAAAACAGGGTCCCCTGCCTCCCCTGCAGGATTTGTAGGCTCCGGTCGAGAGGGGTGCCTGGATTTTCTTTCTCGGGCTTTTGAAGTGTCCCCAGTCACAGCTTGCAGCTCCAGCAGTAGGAATCAGCTGCCATGGAAACCTTGCAAATGCCCTTTTCTACCAGTGACTGCCTAAGACACAGCTGAAGAGTGTTCCTTCCACAAGACATACAGCGCTGAAATTACCCCTGCTAGCCCTCATGGGATCCTCTGTGTGCCTGCAATATGAAGATAAATGGCTCAGAAATCTGTTGTGGAGCAAATTCTCAGCAAATGAAGCTGAGCACAAAAGGATCAGCATCCAGAAATTAAAAAAAAAAGAAAAAGAAAAAAGAAAGAAAGAAAGAAAAGAAAAGAAAAAAGGAAAGGAAAGGAAAGGAAAGGAAAGGAAAGGAAAGGAAAGGAAAGGAAAGGAAAGGAAAGGAAAGGAAAGGAAAGGAAAGGAAAGGAAAGGGGAAAAAAGCCTGTTTTTAAGCCACTGTATTTCAATCTTGTCCCCAGCTAACGAGATTCTTTCAATGACATTCACTGCCACAAAGGGTATTTCCTGGCGCTATGAGACTTGAAAGGAAAAAGAAACATTTCTGCCTATTGCAGGTAGACCATGATTCAAATAGCCTCCTCCCCCCCCTCATGTCACTCTTTCATTAGGGCATCACGAGGCACCATCAATGAGCCACAAGGTGCTGAGCTGAGCGAGGTGATGGGCAAACAGAGGCACGAACTTGCTTTCAAGATATGATGAGCTGCACTAAAGCTCTGGGAGTCAGGAGCCCTCAAAAGCCGAAAGCTTCTTTGGTGTTGGAGCTAGCGGGGGCTTGAAAGACTTTGTGAGCATCCTGAAACAGTGAGTGCAGCAGAAACCCCATGCTCTACCCAGATTCGTGGATGAATTTAGGTATTAATGATGCAGTTTGTTATCTACCAGTTCTGAGATGTTATTTTTTAAATATCTCCTGGATAAACGTGCATCTTTTGGTACCTGAAAGCCTTTGAAAATCTTACCCATGGTCAGGTGCTCAGATTTATAGGTAGTTGTTGGCAGCAGCAGTGCTATCCTGGCTGCCTATCTACTGGTCTAATCACACAAGAACACACAAAAAATGTCCCCTAGAGCTATGGGAATGGGAGACCAAAATATGAATACCCAAACCTTTTCCATCAGTCCTGGAAGAGTCTCCTCACTGAGTCCCTGCTGTCAGAGCCGTGCTCTAGCATGGACCACACTAAATTTAAGCTGAATTTCCCATCCTGATATTTGTTGTTTTAATAAAGTTTGACAGGAGTATGAAGCAAGAACAGTAAATAAGATCTGCACAAGTTAACTTAAACAGCCATCAAGGGAAACTTTGACAAACTGGTAACATCTAAATACAATTCTTGCAACCAGAGTTTATCAGACAGCCTAAAGATTAAGTAGCAGTACCAACTAGGGGAAAGAGGCCTTCCAGGGCAGTAGGACTCCCACAGTGTGTAGTGTGCCATGTCTGAGACATGCCCAGATAGCAAAAACAATGATAGAGATGAGGAAAGAGTACTGGATAAAAAGATAATGTAGGAGTCATTCACCACAAGGCTTAGCTTTAGGTTTCTTCCATCTGGTATTCAGGTCATTTGACCTGCTCGTTTCCTTGAAGAGTGGAGGAAGCATTTTGTAAGCCAGCTAGATCTCATTTTGACCAAACAACACTTAAATATTGCCAGAGTACACAAAGCTAAGAGGGAAGGGAGAGAGAGGAAAGGGTCAGATTTCGTTCGTCTGAGGAGAGATCACGAATCTTGATTCTAGCATTGGGGCCACAGACCCATTGGACCCATTTACCTTCATCCAATAAGCCCAGGAGGCTCAAGCCTCAATGTTAAAATTCCAGGTCACCCCTGACCATCACAAGAAATGGTCCTGCAACAGCAGTTCATCAGTTCTGGGTACATCCTTGCCATCTAGTGCTTTGTTCACTTGTTGTGCTTGGCTAATCTGACTTTAATCACTTCAAATTATCTAACATTCAAGTGAGATGCCATTTATAGGCCTTAATTGCCAAGCTCCTATGAGTTTCTGTTGCTGCAAAGCCCTTGTACTGTCAATCAGAGATGGTCCCTTGTTGTAAGATAACAACACTTAATTTGACTATACAGAGAGAGAGACCTTGCATGAAATTAGTATCTCATTACTGGCAAAATACAAAAAATTGCTAATATCTTTATTGAAATATAGTACAGTACATTTGACATACAAAATAACTAAAGCTCAGCACCCAGGTTTGTCACTGTGCTTTCTAGCATTTCACCTAATTATCACATCATTGTCCAGTAAGGAGAGGAGTGAAACAAGTTTGAGTGCCATGGGAATTTGCTCAGCTCAAGGCCAAGCTTCCCATCCTCTACCTGGGAAAAGCAGTTAAGAGCATCTTCCCTTCCACCTCCAACGGCCCGCACCCAATCCAAAAGCTGTCAACACTTTCTCAGACCATTGCATATTCATTCATTTCCTTAGCTTTCTACTCATTTTCATGTCATCTTTTCTACACAGAACTAGAGAAAAGAGCAGGCAGCATTATCCCATGTCCAAGCTGCTGAAGTCTGGCTCAATGGTCAGTGCTCCTTGCTGTAACCAATGGAAGATGCCCACTCTTGAGTCCTTTTGGCATCTTGACTTGAAGTCCAAACACAGCAAACCTCCTCTGAGCTCATGCAGGGCCAAGCAATTTTGGAAGTCCCTGTGGGCACCTGGAAATGTCAGGAATTGAGGTCCACTGCAATCCACATGGACTTTCTTTTCTCTCTATTTCTAACCTTCAAATGTGTATGTTAAAACATTCTGAAATCACTTCAGTTGCTTCAATTCTGCAGCACCAGCAGAGCTGCAACACCATGACTAGCTGCTGGAAATACTCTCTGTATCCAAGTTTTGGCCACTGGTGTGATCAGTGATCTTGAACTGAGCAAATAAGTCCTCTCAGGAACTTTTCAGGACTCCTTGAGCTAAGATAGCTTGACCTCTCCCTCAGGGCCTCAATGGATTGATGGTAAAAAAATGGCAACAAACTCCTGGCCTGAATTAAGATCTCCTCCAGGCTCAGTTTCAGCCAGGGAACTGATTTCTATTTGGTCATTCATATATATGTCTTTTATAGGTGCTTTTTCAGCTCCTTAACTTCTTACTGCAGCTTATCTGCGTTAGCAATTTCTACACTGGCCAAAGGTCTCTTGGACTCCTCTCTCTCACAGAAAACCTTCTAGTCGGCAGCAGGAGGGCCAGAACAACTACCTCTCTGCTTGGCAGCCTGCTGGGATGCTTTGTACTCCCCTTTTTGGTACAAACATCACCTCTGCCTGCAAGTCATCTTTCAGTTTGTCTGGGAAACTTCCAGATGCTCCTTTAACACTTTTTTTTCATGAAGTCTATGGCTCCTTATTAGAATTTGCTCAAATCTTGTTTTAATTCCTTTTGCAAGGTCTCTAGCTGCCTTAGATCTACTTTAATACCTTTTGCAAGAACTCCACCTCTTGTTTTAAGTCTTCATTTAAAGTCTTTTGGCCTTAGGTCCTGGGTTCTGTGCACAGCTCATTTATTTGTTCCATCGGATTCAACAGCAATACCAGCTCACAGCTTGTTCCTTTGAAACTGGATTCTCCTTCTGATATCCTGTCTTATCCCTCCTTGATCTGGATCAAAGTTGAGGCCCTACAAGATGATCCAACTAATAGGAAAAATTGACAAAGGATTTAGGCATTTCTCTGATGAAATCCTGCTTATTTATGCAGAGTGAACAGCCCTAGTTCCCTGAAAAAAAGCAGGAGTGAAGTTTTGTTTCTTATAGCTCCAAGCATTCATCAGGGTTAAGGTTAGGATTAGACATATAGTGTCAGCCAACACTTAACCCCCAACTGCTCCTTTTAAACTTGCCTGGGATCACACTCCTGGGGCTTGCAAAGGGAGAATATCTCTCATGTTTTCCCTGCCTCCTTGACTCCAGTCTGTTTCTTCAGATTTTATACTCCTCATGCACAAACAGATGAAAATCCATGACACAACTGCCTGGAGGTCCTTGCCCCAAACTATAGCAGGCACAGGGAGCAATGTGCATAGGAGAAGACGAGTATGTTTTAGAGGCAGAGAGCGAAGGGGTCAGCTCCCCCTGATCCTGCAGTTTGGAGTGGCTCACTTTTTCCAAGCATTACATTCTCCCATCTCTCAAATGAAGGAAAGACAAAGCCTTTGACAAAATTTTGCCCCAGCTTGAGTGTATAATCACAGACTTCGTAAGAAATGACCCATTCAGCTTGTGTAGCCAATTTTGCTGGCACAACCCTAGAGCAGGTACAGTCGAGGCCTGTACAAGTACAAGAACAGGTCAATTAGGCCGCGTGCATGACTGCATTCCTAACTCTTCTGAGGATCTTAGTATCTCTCTCTAAAAACAGTGCCTCCAAATAATTATAAGCATCTAGCTCTGGATACTTTTGAAAAGCTTTTCAAAGCAAGCTCTCCAGGTTGCCTTTCCCTCCTTTGTCCCTTACGATGGAAGAGAGAGTGGAATAAACTGAGCCACCCTGCAAGTGCTCAAACTTCAGAAGGGGAAAGAAGGAGAAGAGAGGTTGGGTTTTTTTGCTTGTAAGCTTTTGGAAATAAAACTAGTTGCAATAAGAACTGCATTGTCAGAAATAAAGACAAGTTTTCACTATTGGTAAGACCTTAAAAGACAATTGTTTATTAAACTAACTTGAGGTCACAGAGATAACTAGCTTGAGAGAACAGTATTTTCATTTTTTTTGCTGAAATCCTGCTTCTGAAGTTGCTCAAAAGATTAAGTGGGACAGTATGTGCGTGTGACTCCTGCTGACAGTAGGAGGACAAAGGAGGGCTAGGAAGATACTGGAGTCTGAAGAAAAGCAGAAGATTTCTGTGAAGGAATACAGAGTTGGCAGCTCAAAAAGGTCAGCCCTCCGCCCAGCAAGAGCAAACCTTGGAGACAGCCACAGGATTTCATGGGAGGGAAAAAAGAATCAAAAACCAAGAAGAACTTCTATCTTTTGAGTAGTGAGGATTTGAATATTGGGTTCTCGTGCATACCAGGGTATGTTTTCTAGATTCCTTCCAATGCCAAGTGTGTTGAATCCTGCCATAATTGCTATGACATGGCTGTGGTGTGGCCAGGGTGAACCAGGAACATGGTATGTCACTCAGAAGTATCTCCACAGAGCCAAGTGTCTGTGGACAGCCAGGGACACATTGGTCTTGTGAACCCACATTGCACCCGAGACTAAGGAAGTCCCCTGTGTCCATGTGCTGTGCTTTCCTCCACGGACCGTGCTCAGAGGGTCGCCGAGCAGCTGTGCTAGCAACAGGCTTGGCTGGTTGGATCCTACACACATTACTAGCATCTGAGTGCCAGAAAAAAGGAAAAGAGCCTGCCTTCTTCCCCCTTCAAAGAAAATTGCTCCTAGACCAGCGTGATGCCTGGCTGCATCCTCATTTTGAACATAACTGCCCAGGTAGTTTCTTTGCATGACTGGCTCTATCCACAGAAAATTGCTCCACTATTGTTTCACAATTTGATGCAATTTTGGAACACGCGGACTTTGTTTCTCCTGTATGTGCTGGGCCTTCCCAGCAGCCTCGCTCCTGCTTACCCCGGTTTGCTCATGGGCTTGGAGCACTGCTCTGTCAAATAATTTATGCTGACGACTCCAAATTGGGTCTCAGATCTGGTTGGATGCAATAGGCTTTTGAAGGTCTGTGAAAGTGCCACATCTATAAAGCCAGCATCCTCCTGACAGGAGGGAGAAAAGTTGGAGAAATCACATGGTAGAAAAAAGTTTGAGCCTTTTTATGTGAAGAGTGTGTACTTGAAGTGTTAGAATGAGAAAGTGCCAAGAGAGAGCTTTGAAATTCAAATCTTGGTTGTAAGCACAACTAAAGTGAATTCTTATATTTTAATTGAAAAAAAGAAAACAGTCCAAGCTCTTTTCAGATTTATGGCTACTTTAAGCCACCTCCCAACTATTTGCTAAACTGCTTCTTTCCTGAGTCAAAGGAAAGCTCTCTCTTTGCAGAGATTTTGCTGAAGAGTGAAAGCAAGGTACATGGAACCAAATTTTGCTTTTTGTTTTCTTAGGGAATGTGTAATATTTTTCACATGGTTCAGTACAACTGGAATTCATTAAAGTAAGTACTACACCAAATGCAAAAGTCAGGATTATAAGGCTTAACTTACATTTTTCTTAAACTCTTTCCTTCGTGAATTTATGTACTTGCAATAACATCTCAGCTGACCTATCATTTAGCCCCTTCTTAGTCTCCTCTGTGAATAAAATATCTTTTAGATTCTGCCCCTGTATTTCCATGATGCAAAAGGGAAAAGCTTTGAAAACTGGTGTACAAGGAGTCTGATTTAATGACGGGATGAAATCCCAACTGCCCCTGGATGCTCCCATCAATATTCGGAGTGCCCTGCTGGCGGTGCCTCCCGTTCTCACCACAGGCTGCCGAGCTCTGGGAAGCTATTCTGAAAACACAGCCTCTATCTGGCAAATTTTTTTCTCCGCTTTCTCGAGGGTATGGTTCCCATCACCCAGTCAGTGTTGATTTCATTAGGAAGGACATGAGCTGTCCTCACAGCACAGGGCTGTTTCTCCAAGCTCTCCAGTCAAAGGCAGAAAAGACCTATCCAGAGGGAGGTTCCCAGCCATTAGGTGGTGAATGAGAGGGATAATTAAAAGATACAGAGCATTTGCAGTCTCTCAGAGGTGCTGCATAGGTTTCAAGGAGAAAGCAAAATTATCCCAAATTGGAAATACCATTGTACTCCCTTGTCAAGAGATTCGAGATTTTGGACCCAGCTTTTATCTATGTTTGGTCAAATATTCATGTAAATCCACAGTTGCAGCTCCAAGTATCTGTACACATGCACTGTAGGAACAATCTATAATTATCAGGTAGAGCCAATGGGTGAAGAGAGCCCATAAGCTAAGGGTTGGTCAGCAAGTGTTTGATAACTATGGATATAGGAATTATATATTCATGCACTACATATTTTGTTCTTACGTTAAGAATTAGCTCAAAACCAGTCCTTTTCTAAGATAGGTAAAAGACAGCCAAGACATTTTGCTTTCAAATGGATTGAAATTTAAGGATGGTTGAATTGCATAAAAGGGAATGTACAAAGTTTTCTTCTGCATTCATGATACTTTGCATGGAGAAAATGTAGAGCAAGTCCCAGGTCGGTAGGACCTAGTGGAGACAGATCTCTTGTTGTCACAGATGTGAGCAAGAAGGGTTGAATTTAAGGGAGAGTTGCAGCTCATCCATGTATGAGCTTTCCTGGGAGGAGGCTGGGGATGCAGCTGTGCCCACATCTCGACAACTTGCCTCTGTTGCTGCCAGCAGAGCTCAGTGATGTGAAAAGGAGCCTCAGCTAGAATTATCCATTTTGCTACATGAATGGGAATTTAGAAATCTTACTGACTGTGATTTACATCCCAGCTCTGTCCTATCTTGCACTGTGTGGAGACATTAAAAAGTTGCTTGTGGCATGTCCCAGCATGGAAACCGCGGCGGCTTCATTCTCCAGCTCGAACAGTCTTGACCTCTCCCAGCCTTTCACGCACTCCCGAGGGTCATACTTTTATTGAGATCACAGTGGGCTTGTGTTTTTTTTTATCCTCATGTGATTAATAAATTATGCTGTACAGATATTTAAGTAGCTCATGCTTATTTTTCCGTCAATAAAAAGAGAACGTTTATTTGATCTGGGAGTCCTATTTTTCATTGTCTGAGTTTAAAGTTCCAAACAAAAACTTTAGTTTTAAGGCGATTTGTGTGGCTCAGGATTGGCTCTGCTAAAAATAGTTCAGCCCATTCTCGTCAGCGAACCTTCCACTTTGCCCTTCTACAGCAGCCCAGCAAAGCAAGAGATGAAAGAGCGCCCAGGGGTCAGTCAGTGACTAGCACACTGCACAACCCACGTGTACAGGCAAGTACTTAGGTAAAAGCTTAGACACCTTGACATTATTCAAGAGAGACAGACTCTGCTGTGACAAGCCACCGCGAATGCTGTAGGGCCTCCCGTGCCTCAGGCAAGGCTCTGTCATAGTCTTCCTCAAGAAACATGAACATTTTTTTTTTCAAATTGTAGTAACTTACAGTTTTAGCTTCAGGACTGGTATTCTCTTAGGCTACTGCATCTCACCCCAGCTGCTGCTGAGTTTATTCTGAATACCTCTTGCTTTAACCTTCATGTCTAGATCACAGTTTCTGAGTTCATTTCACTTACTCCATGTTTTCCTCTCTTAGTAAATCTATTCTGTCCTGGGAACCCAGACCATGGGGATGAACAGGGATGAGAGACACTAGACTACAACTCCCATGAATCTCTACAAGAGCATTTTCAGATCAGTTCAGGTTTTCAGCAAGAAAATCTGAATGATTTATAGAAGAAAAACACTCTGAGCAAAAATTTTCATTTTGCTGAAATCTGGTTTGCAGCTAGAGAAGAGCTTGGATGGGAATTTTTTCAACAGTCCTAGCAGCAGCTACAGCAGCAACGCTTGCGCGAGGCCCTGGGAAGGAGGCGATGGGAGTAACTCACGAGCTGGTTCCCTGCCAGCGTGAAGCGAACCACGAGCACCGCACACAAAAGAACAGCTCACTCCCCTAGGCTCCGTCCCCGGCCGCACCCGCAGACTCCTCCAGCAGGGACCTTCCCTCCTCCGGACATTGCAAACGTCGCAGTTCGCACTGCCTTTTACCCTCGCGCCTGGCCCTGCCTTCAGCTGAGCCCCGACGAGCCCCTGCCTCAGCCTCCAGTAACACTCAACAGTTTTGCTCTCTCCCATTTCGAGAGCTGGAGCCTCCAGTAACGCGCAACAGTTTTGCTCTCTCCCATTTCGAGAGCTGGAGCAACGACACCTTCATCCCTCCTTCCTCCCCCAAGGCTGCGGGAGCACGTGTGAGGCAAACCCTCTGCCTCTCGGGGGCTCGGGAGTGTGCTTCCCACCTATACATAAAGCCTCCAGTTTCCTGTTATGCCGAGCGCGTGGGCGTCAGCGAAATGGATGTTTTCTGTCACAGAAAAAGACAGTGCTAGGGGGAGCGTCTGCTTCCTGGGGAGCATCGCGGAGCCGGGAAACCAGACACGAGCCACCGAGGACGCGGCCTGCGGCTGCGCTGCCCTTCAGGCCCCCGCGGGGGCATCTGCTCTCCACCGTCCCGCTGCTGCTCTAATCCCCTCCTTCATCCGGAGGCACAGAAACCGTGTTCGCGGCTCGGTGAAGCCCCGTGTCCTGCCGGGCTTTTCCACGGGGACGGAGTAATGCCCGTGCAAACAGCGCAGGAGCCGTCCGGAGCCGCGTGCCGCGTGCACGGCGAGGGCCCCGCGCCGCGGAGCGCGCGCGGCTGCTGCCGGCGCCCGCTGGGCCCCTCTGCTTTCCCCGCGCCGTTTTCCTTGATAAAGAGCAAAACACAACCAATATTCACAGGGCGAGGAAGTCCTCCAGGGTTATGGCGTGGGTGATAAATCACGAGAAGCAAATAAGCTTATCGGCAGAGCGGGCACGAGGCCCGAAGGAGGGGCGCAGGCCTGTGCCCTACCGCTGAGTAGGCCCGAAGCCCACGGGAGGGTCCTCGGAGCCCGGAGCCGAGGGGGGCCGCGGCCGGAGTGCCACGCATGCCCGCCCCGGGCGGCCGCGGGGCGCGGGCAAACCGAGCCAACAGGTTTTCTCGATTGCTGGTTTCTCGAATGCTTCACAAAAGTGTAATTAAAGAGCCCTGCCTTTCTTTCCGTGGAAGTCTGCTAGTGTCAACAGAGAGACAGGATTATTTAGCAGACTGCTTTTTCCATCCTGCTAATTTTAGCCCCTTATATAACATTTCTTTTCAATACAACCCAGTTTCTTAGCCCACTGAAGTAACGATACTCCACATTTGTCTTACGCTCGTGCCTGCAGGTTTATCGTGCAATATAAACAGATAAGACGGGGTGATCTCTGCCCAGAAAAGCATTCAGTTTAAATAGACCAACACGAAGTGGGGCGTAGAGGCAAAACGAGTGATGTCCTAGTGTGACGGCAGCAGAAGAAGGGATAAAACCCAGTTCCAAAGCGTGACTGTGGGACCACAGTTTTGGCTCCCTGCCATGAAAATACTAGCAGAAAGGGTGTTGCTGGTTGCCCAGCCCCTGGAAACACCACCTATTTAGCCTCCAGACCTGGACAGCTGAGTCTCCCCGTGGTCCCTGGTCACAGCTGCTCTGCCTGCAGACACTTCTCAGCTTTTGGGCTTTCCTGAAAATTCTTTCAATCCATTTACCGCTCTGCCTCTGGCTGTCGTGTTTGACAGGGAATGGTTCTTACTTTCCTAAGTAAACCTCAAAGTTTTATTGTGAAGCTCCAGAGCACATCAAAAATACATCAAAATAACTCAAACTCCCTTTGACGGACCACATAAAGTTTGCAATTAGCATTTCAAAGCCATGATCCGGCATGCAAGAAGAAAGCAAACAAGAAGGCAGTAGACACCCAAACCTGTCAATTATCCACCTGAGCTTTTGGCAAAGGGGCTGTGAGATCCACAGAAATAAATGTCACTGGCCAAGTTCATCTCTGCTCTGACACTACTGAAGTCAGTGGTTTTACATGTGATGTGTTTTGACTTTTCTACATGCTCTTTCTTTGCTTTTTCATGCAAAAATGTTGGTTATCCAGCTTGCTTCCCTCCACTGTGCAGCACTGCAGTGTGTTAGGATAAATTGACTGGCAGGTTCATAGCGATCTGGCCAGTTCGAGCATTTTTCCACTACAAAGGGAAAAAAAAAGAGTTGCCTGCAAGTGCAGAGAATTATATGTAGATGAAACTGAAATAACGTGTAAAAAATAAGTCTCAGTGGTCAAAGCACCGAAAACTACAACTAGTTCCCTGTGAGCGGGCGGCAAAGGGGCCCTTCCCACCCTGCATGGTCCTGGTCTGTCCTACGCCTGACCCGCTCCTTTCAGGGCAAGTTGCTCAGTCCCCTCGCCCTTGAGTTCTTTGCTGATGTAGAGACAAGCGTGGTTATTTACCTGCCATTTGGACGGCTTTGTCATTTCCTCTGCATCAAGGCAGGCCTCTGAGCTTGTTATATGCCAAGATTCCTAGTGAAGCTTTGAATAAATAATGAGTACCTTATTTCACTTTACAGTGATTAATCTAGGGGATAATGCACTAATTTGCAAATGTTGTGAGCATTTTCTTTTCCACAAAAAAGAATTTTTGTTATTAAAAGTTTCACCCTAAACTGATAATAACAAAAACCTGTGCATATCCCATGCTAATAGCCATTTTTAGCACCAGCCCAGATAGGTGAAATACAAATTCCCTGCAGCACAGGGAATGTCTAGCATGCATTTCTGGGCTTGTTGCTTGCATGTGTGTTCCTGCATGTATAATATAACTTTCCTTTTCAGGCAGTGGATCAGAAAGTGGAGGCTCATTTTATTTGGAAGTCAGCTGAATTTAATAGCTAGCCCCAGCTAGCATTAGCCATAGCAAGAACGAGACAGCTGGTGTTCCCCAGTCTTTGGGGACCCTTGCAGGACGCCCCTTTGCAGTGATCCTTTCCCTACGCCCCTGCCTGGGCCGGTATTCTCTCCTTCCGCTTCTCCCTTAAAAGTGATAGTAAAGTCTTTAGGTCAGGGTGTCTGCGCAGCACCCAGTACAACGGGCTCTTGGCCCAGGACTAGGCCTCCCAAGCACTATGGTAATATAAATAAATATGATTCATAAATTCTAACTTTGAGTTTGGCAACCGATCCTCTGAACGACGCTGGCAAGTAAAACCCTGAAGAGGTGCAACCAGCCAGAGTCTTCCTAATTGTATTAGTCAGCATGAAGGAAATAATCTCAATCGCTCTAACGTGTGAATTCAGTACGGCTGATCTAAGTGTTGGCAGAAAATTATTTTTATCATAATCTTGAACTGCTTGACCTTCTCATTGAAAATGATACTGAAGAACACTTTTCTTTCCAGCTACCAAAGTACTGGCATGCAGTGCCGGATCCTGAGCTGGCATCAAGCAGCACAAGTGCACTGAATGCAACAGAGCTGGAGCTACCTACATCAGCTCAGAGTCTGCACAGCATGCAAATAATGAAAAAAGAAGCAGGATTAAATGTTAACATTTCTAACGCTGCACAGGCCAGAGTCAGAATTAGTGATAAAGTCATCTTTTTCTTTTATAGTAGCCTACGTTTTTTGATTAAAATGATGGATACTGCATTATATATCGCTGTTAATAGCTATATTACGCTAGTGCATGAAGACGGTGATCTCCAGACCCTTGGCGACTGGTGCAGCCCGCCTGCTTCTCAGGCAGCTGAGACAGTTTATACCAGTTTATAGCAGCTCGGCTCGTTCTACACAGGCAGCGCAGCCCTCCCCAGGAGCGGCTCGCATGGGGCGATGACACGAGCTCAGGGACGAGCCGTGTAATGGGGACACAGGGAGCAAATGGGGTAAAGGAAGCACTGGGGGGAGCTGAGGTTCTTCCTCGGCCCGTGCACCGGGGCAGGGCCTCGGGGCAGCCGCAGCACGGGAGGGAGAGGAGCAGACCCCGCAAACAGGGACTCTGCTCCCGCTCGCAGCTGCAGGGCCGCGGATACTCGGGTGCAGGGCGTAGCGGCGGTGCAGCCTGGCCTCGCTGGCTGTACAGCTGCACGCCTAATGAGCCGCCGCCGCGCTGTCTGTAATCTCTCTCACTAAGGCTGTCCCTTAGGCAATGGAAATATTAATTATAACTGTATCATGCCAATGTTTGCGAATTTGTCAGCAAGGCCCATTAGCGGGGCTGTTGAAAACCATAAAATATTTGCATGGCAAAAATCTACAGAAAGGGAAAACCGAACCTAGAGAGAGTTGCTCTGATTATATGTAGTCATCCTTCCTGTCTTCTGGACGGGGCTGCTTTCGCGGGCTGCGGGCAGCAGGGCTGTTAGGATGAGGAACCGCTGCCGGGCTGCGCTGGCTGCACGGAGCGAAGTGCCCCCAGTGCGGGGCCAGGCACCCTCGCTCCCGTCTGCACCCACGTGCATTTCCTCCGGCTCAGTCTGCCCTGCCCCGACGTTGGAGCTCGAGGGACCCGATCCCACACCGGTCACCCGGGCCCGACCCTCCTTTCCTAACCCGAAACCTGCGCCCTGCTCACCGCTGCGACAGCCGGCGCCGCGCGGGCGCCTCTGCCGCCGGGGCAGCCCTGCCCTTCACATCGCGTCGGCTTCGGCCCTTCCTCGTGCTGAAGCCTAGTCCCCGCCATCGTGACCCCGGCAGCTCCACGCGCTCCGTTAGAGATGGAAACCCTCCAGTCTCAGAAAATATGCTGAGAGGCAGCATCTGCTGGGCACCGCTCAGGAAGCATAAATCTGAGGAGTAATGGCCTTCCCTTCCTCAGAGCCCTGCCGTCCCTCCTCCGGCCCCGGCGGAGGCAGCTGGAAGCATCTGCCGGGCAGCTCTCCTCGGCACGTCTGCTCCCAGGTAGCGTCAGAACATATATCATACGCCTCAAAATATATGTCCTCTGGTGTAAAATGAAAAGCGCTAAAATCTTACTGGGTTCTTTGCTCTTGTAAAATCAAAGGATGATCTAACACTAATTACAGTCGGTCACATCCCCCGCGTGCTGGTGCCGGGTTACTCCCGTGGCTCCCCGCCGGCGCGCGGCCCTGCTGCAGAGGGAGCCAGCCCAGGGCTCCCCTCTGCCACATCGGGGCGGCCGGCACGAGGGGCGGTAGCACCACTGGGGATGCTGGGGCCTCTGAGAAGGAAGCAAGAACGGGGAGAAACGAAAGCCGGGGGAGAGAGCTCAAGTAACAGTACGAAAAAAAAAAAATCTCTTGTCTTGCAACATGCATGGTGCAAAGTATTTTGGTCAGACATTTCTCACTTTGCACTCGTTACCCTCAATTTTAAACACAAGTCAGCTATATTTAGGTGCTAAAAAGATCTGTGGGAATATCCTGTAAAAGCTGACCAGGCCAGCACAAGGCACTGGGGAAACTCTCCCTTTTTTACAGCTTTAAGAGAAGGAAGAATCTGCTCATTAATTTGCATTACCTGCGTTTTATATAGCAAGAGGTAGGAAAGGAAGAGAGGGATCCCAGGAAGATGTATCGGGGGAAAACACAGCACACTTTTAGCAATGCTATTTTAAACAGCCTGCGAGGGTGGCATTGAAAGGAAGTGGGACCAGATAGGCAGTTAGTGTAGTCAAGTGAGAGGAGCCGACATGTGAACAGGGGAGTTAGCAGTGCTGACGGGGAGAAACACCCCACCACCACCACCACCACCCTGTTGTGGGGACGTGGAAGTGGCCTGGGCTTGACGAGATCAAAATAAAGGCGATGCAGGTGTGGGAGGATAGCGGGGAGAGTCAAGGGAAAATAAATGTGAGAGAGAGAGCACGAATAGAGGAGCTGTCAACGGAAATAAAAGGGAGACACCATAACCGTCATCACATCAAGTAAATTAATGCCTTAAAAACCCCTGGGTTTGGGTAACTGCCATTTAAATCCTCTAATTGTGTTGGGCCAAAGAACCTGGTGCTGTGCAGACAGCATCTCTTCTCTAAGGGTAATAGTCCCTGCACAGTACCAGTGGCAGCTACAGAGGCAGTGAGGTGGCAAAGCAGAGGCAAAACATCTTTAGGCTGTGCGATTTTCCTAATCATTGCAGATTTTGAATCCAAATGGGGTTCAAACAGCAATCCAAAGTGGATGGTCTTCACTTGCAGGAGTCCCGGCAGGGCCCCCGCTTGCGTGGGCACGCACCCAACACACACCAGCAGCTCTGGCCCGTGCCGTGCTGCATATTTCAGCTGTTCTTGCAGAGACTTTTGCTAGGAAACCCCAGTGATGGCTGTGCCTGCGAGAGGCAGGATGAAGCATGCGAGGGGAAGCCGCTGTGGTTTGTTTCTCTGCTGAGGTTCTTCTTATTGTGACAAGTGAATCATCAGGCATGAATCTAACAAAGATAGCGCTGTAAACTTAACAGAAAAATTATATCCCTCTGGATATGTGTTATATTTTGAAAATAAACTGAAGAACAAGGCATTCCTCAATTTAATCCATCTCCAGTGTTTGTTTGAGGGAGAAAAAAAAAGCCTACAAGCCTAGTTTTCTCCATGTAGCTTGCCTTTATGAAAGTCAAGAACGAGACAGCCCATATTAACCTTGCTTCTTTGCAAAGTACAGACTGTTGGTGCAGTTTTTACTCTCTGCCTTTCTGAGGGGATGGAAAATCCAGAGTGCTGCAAGCAACCCAGTAGGTCCCCAGCTCCCTGCTCATTTGAGGTCCAGCTATGCATTCAGGGACCAAGGCACTTGCTTTTCCTTCTTGCAGGTCCAGAGTTTCTTAATGAGGGTAATACAAAGCTGACCCTAACTCTAATGCTGTTATAGAAGGATAGAGAGTTAAAGTCCTCCTCTTGCCTTCAAAGTGTCTGAGTTATAGTAGCCCAGAGCAGATGAGCAGGGCTTGATGGACAGAGTCAATGCCAGGAAGTGGCTCTTGTGCAGGCACTTTCTGATGGCCTGAAGGGGCCCAGGTGCTCAGTGAGGCTCTGGATCTGCTGATTTCTCTCCAATGTTGCATATACCTGTATCAACAAAAGGCACCATCTCTGTCTTAAAGAAAAAGTCTGATGAAACCCAACATCGAGATGAAGAAGCTGGAAGTACTGTGAAAAGTCTATATACAGTCCTTCTGAAAAAAAAATTCATGCTTTCAAGGACACTGCTCAGTGTGGGTGTTGATAATCACGTTCGTTTCTACCTAAAACTTCTAAAAATGGTGCAGACTACAGTGAATCCTTCTGCTAAAATGTTCACTTTGGCTGTTTTCTAACACAAACCTGCCCTGGGTCTGTACTGGCTGGTGAACACAAAGAACCAAGTGTGCTTTTCCTTCAGGAACCAGGCTTAAACTCAGCTTGAACCGGTAGGAAAACAAAAGCATTCTCCCTTTCCCACTGAAAAAGGACTATGAAATCCAAAGACAGGATCCCACAGGTTTCCAGTGGGAAAAGAGTCCGCTTAGTCCACTTACTCACAAGGTTGAAAATGGGATTGCAGGGGAACAAAAAAAAAAAAAAAAAAAAAAAAGGCCGATTTCACAGTACCTGTTACTGAGCTCATGGGTGCAGCCAAGCTGTTCGCTAAGCGTGCACGTGTGCACCCATGTGCGTGCACGTGGCATGTCACACACCCCTTACATTTCCCCTCGTTTGCGGGAGAGAAACGTGGTTGCAGACACGATGATTCAGTGCTCCTGAGTTTGAGCCTCCCAGCTCCTTTTGCGTCTTAGTTAACGTTTCTATAGCTCTGCGTTTATAAACGGTGCTTTACAAGAGGAGGAGTACCTGGCTCCAAGGAAAGGCACTGCCGCCTGCCTGGTTTCCCTGGGGACCGTGGGGCCGCCCTGCTACAGCAAAGCAACTGAGAGCGAGCCCTGGGCATGCAGCTGAGATGCCACCTGCACTGGCACAAGTAAAGGGCAGCCAGGATAAACCACCAGTCACAGTGGCTAAACTGCCAAAACAGGGTTAAACACTCACATTCTTAATGCTGAAATACTCGGAAATTGAGCCAAGAAACCGGACTTCAGGGAAAGAGCAAAGGATAAATACATCTCACTGACTTCTTTCCTTTTCTTTCATCTTCTTTCTTTTTTCTTTCGAAACACTGATCAGATTTGCAAGAATAGAAATGCTGTGTTTCAAATACAAGAGAACGCTCTGCCCCTCCAGACGACTCTCCCCTGCTCTGCCTGGAGCAGTATTAACTATGTCTAAAAGAAGTAGCCATGTCATGACTCATACTTTCCAGTCCCCTAATCCCTCTCAGTAGGTTTCAGACTTAAGGTTTTCCTGTCTGACTTCAGTTTCGCTATAATTTATGCACCTGCTTTCAAAGAGCCTTTGAAAATCTGACAGTGGAAAAAAAAAAAGAGCCTGTTTTATCTCT
Source organism: Rhea pennata (assembly GCF_028389875.1). Classification (NCBI taxonomy): domain Eukaryota; kingdom Metazoa; phylum Chordata; class Aves; order Rheiformes; family Rheidae; genus Rhea; species Rhea pennata. Next base: position 9,137,866 of record NC_084678.1, read on the forward strand.
CTGATGGACGAGCTGAAGAAACAGAAAACAGCTGAATTCTGCATTACCAGGAAAGTAACTTCTGCATGTATAACTTTATACCAGCCTGGTAGTAATCAGAAATAAACTACTAGAAATCCTGTGTCTGAACAAGAGCAGAGCTTAAGTGAAAGAGTAAGCAGTCTGACAGAGTGAGAAGTGTGCAGCTGACACAAGACAGAGCAAACGCCCTGTTAAATACACACTAATGAATTATGTACAAACTCGTGCTTAAAGGCCCAGTTCACATGTCCCGTTCCCACTGACACCAGCAGCAGCCAGACTGCACCCCACATGCTTCCCAGTTTCTGCGGGGCCAAGCATGTGGTGGCAGGTACTTCTGTAAAAGGATCTATTATGGAGTTTTGTATATGCATATTTAAATAAAAGTTGAGTTTTGATTGCCTATTATTTCAGGAAATGTGACTTCTTTTTCCATTTTTCGTGGGTCTGAACCAGTAAATAACTTCTCTTGTAAAGCCATTTTTTAGTTACAGTTTTATATATAATGATGGACTGGGTCACCTCTGCATCTCAGATCTGCAGGTGAGAGCTTGTCCCCGAGACAGTCAATAAGAATATTCCCATCTAGTCCAGATGGCTCTCCAGGTCCATAATCGATGCCTTTACACTTCACAGCCTCTCTGCCATCTGCCCTGAACACAACTAATTCCACTTTATCCCCTCTTCCCCTCGCCTCCTGGCCCCTGCCAGACACACTGCTTTTAATAGAGGGCTTCACCTGCCTTCCTTGCTGACATCGGGTACCAACATTTTCAAAAGTTAAAAATCAGTTCCTGGGCTTAAACGTCTCTTTTGCTCTATTACCTGCTCTCTTTTCTGCACTGCATCTTATTGTAGAAGGGAAAACATGAATTGAATTCCCTTGCTGGTTTCCTGAAATCTGAGCTCCTGTCAGAGAGCAGATTTCAGGTCTCCTATCCTGCAGTAAGGAGCCACTTAGGCAGACCCATGCAGCTTTGAATGCCCCAGAGGATGAGATCTCCTGCATGGTTGTTCTTGTGGGACCTCTGGAGCCAGTCATGCAGAGGAAGCAGCTCCCTGCTATACATAGCCTATGTGGTCCCTATAACTACATAGGGCCATAGGGCTATACCCACCTGAAGCAACAGTAGCTCTGGGGTCTAAACACTGCACAGGATAGACATCCCTTAATCACGTGCTCAAAGGAAATCCCATATTTGGAGAGTGGGTTTCATTCTTCAGGGTCTGAGGCCACGCTCAGGGAAGTCAATGGACCTCCACAGCTACCCACAAGCAGCTGGGTCCATGTGTTACACAGATGGACTCTGGGTGTTGAGTTGAAGATTAGCATAAGAAGTTGAATAGGAGAAAAAACTAACTTGATATGTTTCTAACTGGCTTGCAAACTGGTGTCCTGTCTGCTAAAAGACACATTCAGTCCTCTGTGTGACACCACCCAACAGATGCCCTCAAGTAAGGTCCTTCCCTATAACCTTTTTTGTCTGACACATAACATACAGCTGTTTAGTAGGAAGATTTCGTTTGGTTATTGATGTTTATTTAGTGTCATTTACTGTCATTTTACAGCTCTATTGGTCTAAATCAGTTGTTTATTTTTAACATCTCTAACATCACTCCTTCCATCTAGAGAGATGGCAATGAGTGCATGTGGAAAAACAAACAGTTTTACTGTTGGCTTTCTGGAAGATTTGGTAAACAGCTGCACCTGTTTCTAAGCTTACTTTGTTCCAAAGCGGTGATAATGTCTGCCTGCCTCATGTGGTGCTTCTGAGGCTGTTAGTTAAGAATGTTTTTAATTTTATTTATGTTTGCATTTGGGTCTATGTTTTGAACATACAAAATGCATGGTGCCACTGGGGAAAATTATTATTTCTCCTAGAATGCAGAGCTAAGAACTATATGAATAATAGAGACAGACAGCTCAGTTTATCCATTCCATTTCTAGAAAGTCATATTACCCAGTTGAGAGTGTATAAATGATGAAAAATTGCCAGAGTGTTGAGCTATTTCAGGATATTCTAAACCCAAGTGATAATATCTTGGTGCCCCGTGATGGATTTATCTACTGGTAATCCTTCTGCATACCCTGATATTCTGCGGTCAATGACTAGCTCTCCTCAGAAAAGCTCAGGAGCCTTTACCATCCGTCATCTTGATGGCTGCAAATATCTCTCTAATAGTGTGAGCCCCGAGAATGATTTGCACCTATATGAGAGCATGAAACTTTACGGATGCTTCTTTCCCTGGAGCTTCCCTGAATGTCAGTAATGAAAAGGGGACACTGGGGCAGTGGAAAGAGATTTAAATGATTGTTGGTCTACATTAAAGACTGATCCCATATGTATCATCTCCTTGTTGCCTGTGACCTTCACCATTCTTAGTGCTGCTAATACAAACACCTTACGCCATACAAATTTCATATCATTAAAGAAATTTTAAAAGAGCAAATCTGGTATGTCTGCACTTTTATACTCTTCCTCCAGCAGTGGAGGGGGAAGCATGCACTTGGAAATCTCAATTATAACACAGCTGTCCGCTCTATAATTAGACAAGTTAGGTCATTTTGAATGTAGTGTGTGTTATTTACCTAAAAAAAAAAAAAAAAATGCTGTTCCGCTTACACTGTGCACCTTTCCAAAGGCCTGGAAGTGCACATACAGTCTGTTGCCTTCATAGCACCATAAAGGAAAGCTCTTCTACCTTTAAGAATCCTGATGTGGAAACCTACTTGTATGCTCAGCTCAGATAGCAGTGACTCTTATCCTCTTGTGGTGGTAAAGGGAGAGCGCTTGTTCTCATTACTTTTCTTACAAAATAGAGTTCAATTTAAAGACTTTGAGCACATGCTGCCAAAAATTCTGGCAGTGCTGGGAAGGGGCTATGTGAGGATGAAGACAGGAAGGTAGGCTTCAGTGCAGAGTTTTCATGGGCTTTTACCAGCACATAAAATGCTATTCATTGGTACATCAGTCTGAAGCATCCTGATGCACACTGGCCTCTCATCATCTTACATTAAATCCTGCAAGCCACCAGAGATTTCTGTAAATGGCAGGGGAAATGTAAACAAGATCAAATCACATGCCTTGGGCTTAATGTTGGTATACTATCAACTTCTGAACCTGACTAGCTCTTTATTTGGGGATGTCAGGCAATCCCCTGGCAATCGGTCTTTCAGCCTGATAGTCACTCGATCAGTACAGCTTAAGGCATCAATCAGAAAACCAGGGCCTTTTACCTAATCTATTTCTTTAAAAGGTGATCTTACTAAGTTTAGAGCATGCAGGTGCTGTAAAACTGCCACGTGGCCAAGTTATTTCAGGATATTGTGCAGTAGGGTCACAGAGCTTAGGGTCACAGAGCTCCTGCGACAGAATAACTTGCTACAAAACCTTTTTATTCAGTCATCGATGACTAACTCTCATTGCCAACACAATGTAGCCTTTGCCGTCCACAGTCTCCATGGCTTCAAATACGCAGCTGAGGAGTAAACTATCTTACGAACAGTGTGTACAAAACCATTGCCACAGCGAGTTATGGAAAAGTTATATGGTGAGTTCAAGCTCTAGTTTCCAGGGCACCAACTTTCTCATCTAGGCATGCCTTAGTAAGCTCCCAGCTAAGCCATTCTCCGTGCCTGAGCTAATACAGCCACTTGCTGTTGAGAAAATGACATAATTGCACACAAAGCACTAAGTCTAATGAAATCATATTGATTTTGTTGTTAAGCCTGTGTTTCTAGGATTGCTGGGCTACCGAAATGTGTTTTCTGAACTGTACAGCAACAGTAAAGTACAAAGAACGTTCATTAATGATACAACAAATAATCCAGAAAAACAGTGCTTGTTTTACATTCAAATCCTAAAAGTGATATATTTTAATGTGCTCACTATCTTGCCTCCTGCCTGATGATGGATAGTTTTCAATAGCTCTCAATCATTAGTCATTAATTAGATATATCTTTTATACTGTAACCTTTACCTACAGAGAAGGGGGTTTCCAATGCCAAAAATTCTCTGTACACAAATGCTATGCCAGAATGTCTGAGAGAAAATGGAAGGATGGTCTGAAGAGCGAGTAGCTGTTGTGTCTGAGGAAGAGAGAGCAGGTTCTGGCTACAAAGCCGTGATTTCCTAGCTGGGTGCTGCCTAAGTCAATGTCTTGTGTCCAGCTGAAGTACTGTGACTGTGGCCCCTGAAACAACCTGGGATAACAACCTACCCTTTCCTTCCATTTCTTAGTTATTTTTCAAAGTTTCCAAAGTGGAGAGATGCAAAGAAAAGTTTGAAAGGGGACCTAACTCTGAATGATGAAGAAAAATCAAACTGGAGTGTACAGGCAGCAGCTCAAAGGGCTATTACTCCTACGGTCCCTTGGGTGTGAATACTTGGAGAAGGAGGAGGAGGATGAAGGGCATTGAGGCTGCTACAAGAAAGGAGAAAAATAAAGAGAAGAAGGAGAAAAAATAAAATGGTGGCTTTATCCAGCACTTATGGACAGGAGGTAAATACTGAAGACGCATGATATATCTTCATCTAGCTTTTCTGCCTCTTTGGAGATCAAATGGGACCCTGTTGCCACCTCTGTTGCTAGGAGGTTTGGCTGGTGAATAATTGCTCCTTTCTGTCCTTGTGTCCCTGTCATGATAGTGCTCCAGATTGCCTTAATAGATGCCATGGCACTGATTTGCTTTGGGAGAGCATGAGTACACACTTAGTCAGCTTTAGTGGGACATAAGCAAGTTATGAAAGCACATGCTTGAAATGAAGCCTGCATTTAAATGCTTTGCTGAATTAGGCTGGTTGAAATTAACAGCAGAGAAACTTCATTCAAAGATTTTGTCCAGATACTGCTACCTAGATGCTACAGTTGTTTCCCATCAAATATCTCACAGACAGGGCAGTGAGCTGGTGATCATGCTCAAATGGCAACAGACAACACATGATTTCTCCAGCTACCTCTTAACCCTAGTGTGAGCAGAAACTATGGGAAACGTTGACTTTATGATGATCGCTGCATAAAGATTCATCCTCAGCTACTTGGAGGTTTTAAATGTGCTAGGAAAGCGTATTCTCCCAAATTCGGCCATTCACTATCTTTCACGTCCACCCAGTCTGCAGGACAATCGCTTTCCAGCACAGCCTCCCCAGGAAAGTCTCTTTCTCTGAAGACAGCAGAATTTCATGCTTACAGTCTAAAACATAAGCATGCAAGAGTACACTATCCAGAAGGAAAATAGAGTCCAAGATGTATATTAATTGCTGTGGCATAAAGCCGAGGCAAGGTTGCTGCTCCATAGCGAGGTTATAAATCTGTCCAAATAGGATTCTGAACACGTCTGCCTTGTTTATATTACAAAATTTTATGACCATGTGATTCGTCACCTGGAGAGGAATAGTATCACTGTGCAGCCAGTTAATGACTGAGATTTATTATCTGGTGAAAAAGACCTCAATGTTCTCTGCAGGCCTCTGTCGCTCCAGCCCTGGAAGAGTTTGCATGTACTCTCTGCTGGCTGGCTGCAGGCTGCATGCCAGGGAGATCTTACAGCTCTCCCCAGCACCAGGGGGAATCGGGGGGAACTGCTTCACTACCTGTTTCTACAGTGCAAGAGCTGTTAAAGAGCTGATGGAAAACCTCCTGTGAAAAGTTCACCCCTTTGTTTTCCCCAACAGAAAGCTTCAAAATGACAGAAAGGTTTAACCAGTCCTTCCTCCTACCAGCCTGTCCTTGCAGATCTGACTGACCTGCTGTGAGGACATCGCACTCATTTACCCTGGGGAGGAATTTGGCCCATCAGAGAGCTGTTACATGGATCTCTGCTTTGAGAGTTTTTTTGCTGTGCAGTTTAGAAGAATGTTTCCAAATGAGGTCAAAAAGGATTCCCTCCACTTTGTCCTACTCTCTCACAGCTAAACTAGTTCTGCAATGTTGACAGGAGAATCCAAATATCGCTTTTACCAGAGAAATGAAAGGAGTTGATTTGAATATGCAATGGGAGACAGATTTGAGTTTAAGGAAATACAGATTCCCTTTCCAGGTTTTAACCATATCTCAGGGCTCCTGGGCCCAGCACTGCCCCTGGTGAATTAGCAGATGCTATGTCATTATTTCAAGGAGAACAAAGTAAAAGGTAAAATTTTCATCTAAAAGATACAGCCTTGTGAGAATATCATGGTGGGGTAAGGTGGTTAAAAAAATTCTTTGGAGGAGTTTCAGGGGATGGTGCCAGTATCAGCATCTGCCCTGCTCCTGAAAAGCTGGTAAGCTGCATTCATATAACTAACCTGACTCTTCCATCAACCTTGGGAGGTTTGACTGTCACTGTGACATGATTAGATCCTGAAAAAGCAGATGAGGCCTTAATGGTCATACACGATCCTAGGGCTCAGCCAATAGGCAGGGACTCACCAAAAGAGCGACTTTGGGGACTGCTGGTGTGCATGCCCTGTGCAAAGTGGGGGTACCATGCTGCACTGACACATACCAACTCAGGAAATGGGAGTCAGGAAGGCTGCTAGTATCTCAGTGTACCTCAGTTTCTTTGCAAAAGATGTTAGTATCCTTATGTCATTTTACAGACAAAGGGCTCTGTGATCATCTCAGGAGGAGGACTGCATAAATATGACTGATCAGGGCAACAGAACAGGCTTTCATGCTGTTCTGATGGATCTCCAGTTTCAGTCTGAAAGTGTCCAATTTGGAAAAAAAAAGAAAATAAAAGAAAATAAAAGAGGCAAAATACAGATTGCTGAACATCTATTCTGCAGCAACAATCTCTCCAGGCCTTTTGGATGCTGCAGATGACACATTAACCTTAAGCGCTGAAGAATTTTAATTGAAGGAGGACAGTGTCAAAGGTTACTATTTTCATAGTAACTTAGCTAGCAGGTTCTCTTGGCCTTCTCAGTGCAATGAGTTCATCAGCTGCATAAAAATTCCCTCCCTCTTTGGTACATGCTTAATTTTAAGCAGATGCTTAAGGCTCGTTGACTTCAGTGAGGCTGGTTACATGCTGGAAGTTGCATACATGCTGAAGTTCTCTATTCTCTGAATTAAGAAACTAGTGAGGTGAGGTGTTCATTTTGCCTCTAGCCAGATCCAGGAGAGGGGGCAGACTGGATCTGAGTATTATGCATGCTTTAGGCAGAGAGGCTGGATCAGCTGTCTGTTTTCATATTCACTCTTTCAAGAGAGAAATTGTTAAAAGGGCGGGGGAAGACATCCTCCATTCCGTGTTATTGTATGAGCATATATCTCCAAAATTCTCCTTTCCCTACTTGATCCCAAAGGAAAATATTTGAGATGATCCATATTCATTAGAGTTTTTAATCTCTCACATACCAGAATTTAGCAGGCTGCTAATGAAGAAGACAATTATACAGCACTTCAGAAAAAAGAAAAGCAAATCAGAACAGGTGCAAAGGCTGGAACTTCACCACATTTGCTCTCTGTTCTTTGGCATAATGCATCACTATTTTAAATGTATTGAAACATCTGAACAGTCTAAGGAGTCAGTCTAAAGGGAAAAGAGGTGGCATTAAGGATTAATCACTAGCTGTTGACCACCTAAGACACTAAATCAAAAGGGGATGGCTGGCCAAACTAGCCTTTATCTGTATTCCTTCTGATTAACACAAGTGCAAATGATGCTGTACCAACAGAGCGGTAAAAAGGCAGATTGTGTTTGTTTTGCTGCTTGAATTAGGGTTCCACTGTACAAGTACAGAGCAAAGAAGTGGTGCCTAAAGTGCTTATGTGCTGCCTCAATTGCACGGGAAAAATGAAGAAAGGTTTTCCATCTTTTGCAGATATGTGAGAGAAAAAGACCATTTTGAGTGTGGGCAGAAAACTCATGGCAAATCCATAACCCTTGTTCTGCCAATATCAGGCAGCGTCATGGCCCAGCAGATCATCTGTTCTCTCATTTGGGGGTTTCCTGCTTATGGATGTGCTTTCCTGGATGTGCGGGAAGACACATGAACACACACCGGAGCAGGATGATGCCAAAGGCTTTGAATTCAAGAGTGTCCAGTGACATTCTGACCTGTCAGACTTGCCCTGACACACTTTGACAGAGAAAGACTGATGAAAGGAGGTCAGCGAAGAAGGGCTTTACTGAAAGAAACAGGCTTTTAAAGAGGGGCTTGCAAAGTACTTTTGATGCAAAAGGAGATCATTGTTTTTTGCGAGGGAAGAAGGAGGCCATTACCAAGGTCAGGGCTCAGATTTGAAAAATAAAAAAGAAAAGAAAAAAAAGTAGGTAGGTGATAATATAGGGAACAAGGGATGAAATAACAGCAGATATTTAAATAGGTGTAGAACTGTGTAAGGGTATGATGGGAAAGGAAAAAGTAGAAAAAAATAGGAAGAAAAAGGGGTTCAATACTTATTTGGTTTCTCTTAGGTTATAATGCCATTAATTGGTAATAGAAAGGACTTGATTTGTTGACCATTTAGACACACAATGCACTGTGTGCAATGATACATCTAATTTGCGCACATGATTATCCTGTTTTTTCCACATGCAGATTGAGTAATTGCTTATATAAGCTGCAAGATATATTTGCATATTGCAATTACCCGATTTGTATGCTAAATCATAGTAACTGAATGTACAAATTAGGTGTTCAGTCTTCCTTCGCACATAAATGTCTGCCTAAGTCTGCTCAAATTAAAACCATAGACTATGCCTGTAGTATCAAAATCAGTAACAAGAAAGTAACAGTAACAAACTTTAAACTATTTCATACTCAGATTGGCACAGACCTCCTGGATGAGTGTTTCTAACTGCTTTAGGATTAGTTTGTAACAACAAAACCTATGATGCTACCAGTTAGGTAAATCAAGCATGGACAACAGAAGTAGCAACTTTCCATATTTGCTCTGCTCACACTTTTGAAGCTCTCCATGAGAGAGGAAGACAACTAGACAGGACATATGATCCCTCTCTTCTTTGCACAGTCTGAAGTCCTACCATAAACTGGGATCACAGTTTAAACGAATGAGCAGTGGTGAGATGAGCACTGCAGCTAAGGAGCAGACATGCCACCCTTCTGCCACTCCTGCAATGTGCATGAGGATGTCCAACAAACCACCTGGAAGTGGTAAACTCCTAGCTCACATCTGTCCAAGTAGTGACAGCTCATCTAAGGGCACTCAAAGCACACTCAGAGCAAAGTCAATACAGCACAGTGGGCCAATTGTACTTGTTCAATTCTGTTTTTTCTTTTTTTCTTTTTTCTTTTTTTTTTCTTTTTAAAGAAACAATCTAACTCACTAAGGTTTGTACAACAAGCCTTATGGATTTTCACACAGTTCAGATCATTTTGCCTCAAACCAGTAAGAATACATCATTTGAAAGAAGAGCTATACACATGTCCTGTTTCTCATTCTTTTCCTACATATCATCCATTACTGCCTTCCACCAGAAGCAGGAAACCAGGCTTAGAGGGACATTTGTTCATACTAATTTACATTGACATCTCAAAATGCAATTTGGTTATGTGATTAAAAATATTATTAATAATTAATGCCATAATTAATAATATTATTAATGGAAATTAAAAAAAATCTTTTAATAGCAGCTTTTATTTTATTCACTTTAAAACATATTTATGTCTTATTTTGAGGTAGCACACAGGAGCTGTGAGTTAGGATGGTATTATGCTTAGTGCTATATAAACACAGAACTAAAAGATGCAACTTGCTACAAAGAGTTTACAAATTAAATAAACTACACTGATCACTCCTGGAAGTGACATTCACCATGCCCAGGTTATCTGGGCCATGGAGCAAGTTTCCCAGAAGTGCGAACTAACAAGTATTTCACAGCCACTGTACAAGAAGATCTTTAAAAGTTAAACAAGAGGGTTTTGTTCATGGCCACTCATTCATAGCCAGAGAATATAGTAAGTTTGCATGTCCATTAAGCTAAGGAACAGAAATAACGGAATTTTACCTGTCCTAGAGAAGCCAGATATCACTCTAGTAAGACCCAACGCATTTGCTTAGCATGAAAGTCTCATAGTTCAGTAGATGGCTTTCATATACTAAAATTGGCTTTGGCCAGCACTACAAGCGTTAAATGAGCTCATTCCCTGCAATTGCTGGAAGTCTAAAGTTACTCCTCCAGCATAGTATTATTGCGTATAAACACAGACAAAGAGAACACATACATGTCAATTAGCAGAACAAACTCTAACAGCTAAACTGATCGAGAATGCAGCATAACTTTCATTTGGTGGAAAAGTCTTCTTACCAGGACAGCAGAAAAGTGCTCTGTTCAGTCCTTCTAAACTATACACAAGAGTCTGGATTCAGGAAGGGGTCAAAATACATATGGTGTTAGATCTGCTGGTACCTTTGCTAGTGTGAAGGGAATGTGAAGGTCTCATTCCTGAAAAGCTCCTATTTTAAGATCTGCTTCAAGCAAAGCAGGGCTAGTAGGTCTTATGTAAGTGGGAACTAATCAGACTTTATACTCTGTAACTCATCTGCTTCAAATTTAACTTAAAGATTCAAGAAAGCAATAAATAGGATCCAATATATCTTGAGTCAGCTACCAAGCCTGCAAGCTTGTCAAAATAAACTAAACTAATTGCCAGTCATGCCGTTTGGCGTCTCCTACAAAAGACAAAACTAGCGTTTGATGTCTGTATCAGTGAGCCCTCATGCTACCAGGGACTTGAGCATTCCTGGAAAACTGGATCCACACCAACTTTTTGCAGTCTCTTACAACACTGACATAATCTTAATACACTGAGAAAACAGACAGGTATTTAGCTCTGAGAAACAAAACTGCTACTATGTCAGCCTTCCTTTCTCATAATCTCAGGTAACTTTTAAAAGACGTGGCTCTTCTCGCAAAATGCTGTAGAATCTGATGAGGTCAATCAGACTTTAACCTGAGGAAGACTAGGGGTTAAGGATAAGCATATATTGACTAACCTAAGTTTAATCCATCTCACTGGCTATGAGTGTGAGGTATAGTTGTAAAGAGAAAGAATATTTGCTGCCAGAACATTGGTATTTATTTATTTTCAATCTCTTTATCCTAAGAAAAGCTATTCTTTCCAAGAGAAAAAAAACAAAAACAAAAACAAAAAAACATTCCTAAGTGATGCCAGACAAGATAATAACTTGAAGATACTCATGCAAGTCTTGGCCCCAAAGCTGAGAGAAAAGAACTAAGGTTAGCTTTGCTATCCACCCTTCCCAGGACTTTCTAAAGCTTTGCTCATGGAAGGACGTTTAATGGGCGGGAGTGATGCTAGCTGGGAATCATGGAAATCCCTTCTACAAAAGCAGAGACTCTCTACCTGGAGGAGACTCTGCAGTGGCTCCCTGTGGAAGACCTGGGTGCAGCCAGAGATGAAATGTTAAAGTGTGAAGGTCCCCACACTCCAAATGGTGGATATCATGGTGAGAGTGGCTGCGCTTGCCTGACAGCTTGGGTTCTTTACACTACTTTGTGCAGACAGTGGTGGAAGGACAGACTCCATCTCTGGCACAGCTTTGGCAGGCAGATGGGCCTGCTCAGGGTTAAAAATATCCTTCATGAACTACATACACTTCCTGGGCTGCACCTTGGGTACCCATCCTGTAAAGAATAATAAATCCAGGCTCTCTTGCAGTGAGGATCAGTAAATTTCATCACTGAGGTTCCTCCAGAGAAAGCCTTCTGCTGCCAGATCCATTACTTTGAACCAGAGACATGAGTTCTGCTGCCAGCTGCAGTTTTTCTCTTGCCAGCAGAGATAATATTCTATTGGTCTGGAAGAAAATTTGCCTAACTGTCATCTTCGGCCTGTGTCCAACATCAGTCAGCTTCAGATGTAATGGTACCTACATATTGACAGGCAAACTGGTGGGTTCACTTAAACAAAATACAACTACAATATTGCAATAGCTGCTCCAGCTTTCAGTAGCTTTTTAAACCTGGTTTGATCTTGCTTGTATCTTAGAGAGGATTTTCTTATTTACTATTTCCTCTGCATTGTCATATTTAAGTATAGATAGATAGTTACTGCACCAGGCAGTCATGAGGATTACTTAATTAACGTCTGAGAAGCACTTTAAGATCCTCAGATGAAAGGAGCAAAGAAGTGAAAAATATAATTATTATGTATTATTAATAAAATTCTGGCACATTGACAGGAGAGAAGACAACAATTTTTTTCTAAAAAGATTTAACTTTCATGCTACGAAGGGCAAATTTAGCCAAAAATTCACAACTAAGTAAATAAGGACGGAATGCACTCTATTCCACCACAGAGACTAGGATCTTCTGATAGTAGAGGTAAATGTTGCAAGTGTCTTACACTCCTTTTCTATCCAGACACTTGGTGAAACGGTAGTTTTGAGAATCGTTAAAAATGGTGAAGTACAAGGGTAGTACAGAAATTTCTATTAGTGGAAGTTGTCGGATATCATGAGAAGAGAATTTGTTTACTGTGTGATTACTGCAGTTAATAAAATAAAAAATAATAAATAATAAAATAATTAAAAAAAGAATAAGTGTGCAGAACAATAGATGGACATTTTGAAAAAAAAAAAAAACAGAAGCATTACAGCTGTGCGAACATTTTTTAGAGCTGAGAATGTGCCAGTTACAAATGAGATTCCCAGAAACCTGAAAAAATTTACTCTGAGATGGATTCCTAGGCAGTTAAATAGAAACATCTAACTGTCTTGCATATTATGGCTACCTCCTGAATGCTGGGATTCAGATGCACCAGAGAAAAAAAAGTGGTCCAGGGATTAGGGCTGGATTACAACACTGTTTCTCGCTCTGTGATGGCCCTTGACGAGGCAGTTCGTTCCTCTCTAACCTCGCTGTGTAAAACAGGGATAATTGCACTGCTCTAATTCGCAGAGGAGCTGTAAGACTGAATACATTACGGCACGCTCAGATGCCAGGGCAGTGAAAGCTGGAGATGGACTGTAGATGAACTGCCATAGGCAAGGGTAAGAAAAGATTGGATGATACCACATGTGGGGAATGTGGCACTGCCATCAGAGGAAGCATGAGAGCATGGCTAGAACCAAGGTTGCTAGATACTGCCATGGTGAGGGCACCCAGCACAGGAAACGCTCAAAAGAGAAAAACCCCTGATCCTGCTGAGGCCAGCCAAGCAAAGCACATGTGGCATGCTGAGGGGATTTCACGTGTCACGGAAAGTGCGCTTACTATAGTTAATGCTCACTGCTTAACATCTTTTGTTGAGAGACTGTGACATATATCTCTTCTTAAATCTTCAATTTATTCTTTTAAAGAGATTTCACGAGGCATCTTAAATCTAAAATAGATTTTTTTTAAACTAGAATTTTGTCTTGAAATATTTTCATTCATCAGTACCAGTCAGAGAGCATTTCTGACATTTATGCCATTTCTATAATGCAAATGAGATTTACTGTTCTATTTTGTTCAAAAATGAGCAAGAGAAAATGGCCTTAAGTAAAATAAAACTAATCTGGGCTTTTGGCTAGCAACTCTGTGTGGATCCTGGCCCAAATAGCTTTAGATAAATTCAAAGCATAATAAAGGGAACTGCTTATGCATTGTAGAAAAAAAAGTTTAAAAATAAATTAGGCATGCAATTTATTTTGACTCTTCGCCCTGCTTCTGTTATTGACACAAATTTCTGAACAGGTTAAATGGATGCTTGATGGATGTTTTTCACATGAGATTTGTCAATGTGGGATTCAGGTACAAATAAGTACTTTGTTTTTTAGTATTTGCTATTAATTTCTCTGGTCTAAATTGAAGTATTAGACACCTAGTTAAGAAGCAAGGCTGTGAATTATTAAGGCAGCATTCTCCTCCTCACTCCACCGCAGTGCCAGTACCCGGGGGGAAGACTCAAACAACTCACAGCAGGGATATCGTTGGACCAGACTAGCTGCTGAACATTGGCAGATGACAAAAACCCTCACAGAAACTGTGGCAAGTCTGGGAAAAACTTGTGAAAGGGTAAAGGGCTAACATTCATAAAAACTCTAATACATCTTCAAGGCCGGGCAGGGTCTACATGCAGAAGGAAAGGCCAGCTGCGATCATCTCTCTTGGAAGCGGCACAGGGCAGGTTACATGGCCAAGAGGGACGATGACACAACCTTGTACTCCAGGAAAGAGCTGGACCACAGGGTCGCTCTGCTTTGAAAACTCACCTGAAGTCAGCATCAAGGGGCTGGAGATGTGCTTGTCAAAGAGGAGCTGGTTGCTAGGGTTATATGTTCTTAATCAAAACCAACCACCTGCCTAACACAGGTTGATTCTGGTAAGAAGGAATTTCTATATGGAAAGGCAATTTATGTGAGTACGTATTAAATATATATGTGGGAATATACATATTATTGTGATTTATTATATCGTTTCATAATAAGTATATATTTATATATGTATATATAGACACACACACACACACACACTTTCTCACTTTTCTATACAAAACAAACAAACAAACAAAAAAGATCCTTTCCCTACAATCAGGGCTGCATCAGACAATGCTGAAAATGCCACAGTATGGAAACTTGTTTTTAGAATAATACTGGAGAACACTTTTCTGTGTTTCTGTAACCACTCATTCACTCAAGTCTGACAAAATTTTCCAGGACCTTCCCATTCAGCCTAGACTCATTTAAATTGGAATACTTGTACTGAAACAAAGAAAAATTTGATTTCTCACTCCTCCTTTGACACCCTGAGAGAGCAGCCAGCACTTCTAGCTCTGTAATAACCCACTCTGAACAGCAGGGAAGACCCACTGCCTGGGGAGCTCACCTTTAGCAGGAAAACATACTGGGAACACTAGGAATCCAGGGTTCCCCTATCAGCTATGCCTTGGCCTTGCTCAGTGACCTTTCTCAGACCTTGGGCAAATACCACCTCTTCACTTTAAGATGCGGATAATACATATATCACAGGTTTGTCCTGGCCTTAAGTAATCCATCTTTTCAAAGCACTTTGAGAGCTTTGCTTGATGAGTACAGACATAATAATACTCATCTGTTCTCATTACATTCAATGGGAGTTTTACCCTCCACAGATGCAGAGCTGGGTCTGTTGTTGTTATTGCGGGACCTAGAAAAATAACGTGCGTGGAATATTTTAACGTTAGTATGCTTGTGTAGGAATACTTGGCACTCCTATGGAGTTAGACTAGAATAAGGAGTGAAATTCTTCCATTAAAAATCAGAATGAGACCTCACTGACTCCTACCAGTAAATATGCTCTGCTAGTGCCAGGTTGTAAAGCAGACAGGAGAGGCCAAGAAAAGGGAGACAAGGAGAGAAACCAGAGACCAGTTGAACTCATGTGGGAGCTTACTACAAGGTTTGCTTTTATCGTATCAAGTAAGTGAGAACGCCAGGTGGTGAGGGTGTGGATATTGCACCAGGGACTAAGCCTGGGGCAAGACCCCTCCGGATAAAGGGTACCAAAACTAAAGAAACACACGTATGACTGCACTAAGCAATAGCACAACAGCATGTGGGGCAGAGATCCTCAAGCTATTGACAGGTCGTATGTCTATGGCACAGAACAACGTGGTGTCCCTTTACTTGCTCAGCCCTGGAAGCAACGTTGCACCATGAAGGACAGCAACTTCCACGTCTGAGCTTGGCTATCACCATACCACATTCCCAGTATTTCCAATTCTAGCACAGCGCACAAGAAGTCAGCCCAACCCACAGTGGAGGTGTACCTCTAGAGCAAGGAAATGTAAAGCGGGCCACTTGTAATAACAGTAAGGGTCTGATCCTTTCTTCACTCAATGTAGCGAAAGCAGTAACAGCCAATAGCTTCCCCAGAGAAAGTGAATGCCTACCCACATTCACTGACCACGTTGTGCCTCTTCTGTTGCTGCCAGATATCTCCATAGAGTAAATCATATTGACTGTGTTTATTACAAGAACTAAGTGATCAGCTGTGAACTTTCTTTGACATAAATATTTTGCCATTAGTAATGACAAATAGCAACACTCGTGTTGTAAAAGTAGCATCAGATTATTCCTTTCCATGGGGGCTATTCAATTTGAGAGAAATCAGAAGGGAACTGTGAGCTTCAGGATCAAAAGGAACAGGTAAAAGTGGAACTAAGAGCTAGGCATCACATTAATTCCCAGAAGGTGATGGCAAGGATATATATACCACTGTATAAAAAGAGTTAAATGAAGAAACTGTTTTTAAAAGTGAAAAGAATTGATTTTCATGCAGCTCTGAGATGTCTCTGCATAGACAATTTTTAATGTGGCTGCAGTGAGCTCACACCAGGCAGAAAACAATGTGCTTGACTCAGTAGTGTGCGCAGCTATTTTGTTTGCACATGTAACAGCTTAAATTGCACACGCACTTTGTGAGCATTATACCATGCCTACATTTCCCAGGTGGATCAGGCCCAGGGCTTTTCTCCTGAATCACATTATTACTAAGCCTCTGCAGTTACAGCTGAACAAAACAGGGATTTTCCATTCTTGCAAGATTTTCTACATTTTTGACTGGTGATGTTGGCACTTCAAACCATGTCTGTTCACAGGCTGAGCAAATGAGAGGATGGGAGAATGCTGAGCAGCATGGGGAATGAATCTCAGATTTTTCAAAGGTACAAATGAGAGCTGGTGCTTTAAAAATAGAATCGACTGTACTTCTATAGCACATGTCCTCTGAGGAATTCAGCCTGAACACACAAGCTCCTCGCTTCCCTCCTGAGGCAGACAGTCTCACACAGATGTGGATATGTAGGCTCAGGGAGGGCAACATACTTGCTCCAGGCTCTCCTAGCAGAAGCCTACGCATATTTCTAATGCTGTTGAGTAAAAAAAATAAATATATAAATAAAAATAAAATAAAAATCAAAGGATATGCCTACATATCTATGTTTACACCCCCCCCCCACATACTTTACAGACTGCATGGTACATACATCAAGAGGCTTGCTAGGGGTTGCAGTTTTAATGCTCTTGTATGAAAGTTCTTTAGAAATTGCAAGCCTACAGGCTTGCATTACAAACTGCTGAACCCAAAACATTCTTAGTTTTATACTAGGAAATGCCAGGCAATGGTATGCCTGGATCCAAGGGATGCTAAATATTGTACTACTAGGTCTGGAGAAAACATCCACTCTGAAGGGTGAGTATCCTACCTGAAGACTTAGTATAAGCTTGTTGGCAGATGCTTGCCAGGAAGTAATGCGAGCTGTAATAGGGATGTGGGAGACATCCCTAATGACAAGTCAACATGATGGCCAGGGTTTCTCAGAAGTTACAGGGACTCCTGGCAAGCCTCAGTAGAGCTGACAAAGAATTATTAGACATGATTGCCAGACTGGTTCTGCATCATGGACTGGAGCATGCCAGGGATGATGTGCCCATGGCATAGATGTACTGTATATAACTGGATGTATTGATCCTCTGAGGACAGGCCTGGATCAGTGTATTTCTTTTATGGGTTTTTCCCCAAACTGGGGATTTAGGGAGGCTGTAATCCAGAGGATTTCAGGAACCAGCAGCACAGCAATACATTATGAGAAGGTCATCAGCTAGACAAAAGCAGAGGGACCATTAAAAGGAATTGAACATATGGACTTAGGGCTCCCCAGGCAAAAGGGCTTATGAAGTTCCCTGGAAGGAGAACCATCCAGAAAAGAATTTGAGACCTGGCAAAGAAAAACAGCAACAAAGTGCAGAGCAGGATGACAAGAGACTGATACAGAGCTGCAATTGTTTGTGTCCCCATAAGAAAGTGCTGTGCTAGAAACCCAGTGAAAAACTATAGCCCAAAGTGGCAAATTCCTGAACCCAAAGGAAAGGATTTGGAATGAGGTATGGCTTTTGAGGACCTCCAAAAGCAGGAGTTTATTTTGGTTGGCTGAAGGGAAAAACTCTCCTATATATAGCAGAGAAGCCAAGGCAGGGGCATCAAAAAAAAAAAAAAAGTCACAGCTGCAGACAAAATATGGGCAATCTTGCTTTAACAGACAAGCCGATACCTGGCCGGCAGCAGGAGTGTCAGAGAAGAAGACATGGCTAACATTGACCCCTACAATTAGGAAGAGGGCTTTCCTCTGCTGAATGCTAAATTCAGACAGGTTCTTGGAGATGAATGAAAACTGCATGCCATAAGGAAGGGCTAGGAATAGAAAACTCATGTGGGGGAAGAACACTCTAGATGTAGCAAATACATCTCCAGGAGGTTTTATCATTCTTTTTTTGTCACTACTATCAACAATAATAAGGAAAGAGCTTACAGAGCAACCTCTCCAATCCCTAAGCAATGCTCCTAGAGATTAGCAGCAGAGAGCAGTGGGCAGCTTGAGAAAAGCTGTTCAATAAATGCAGAGGCATGCGTAATAAGATTACTGAATTGGAGTTGCATGTTTTCAAAGATAAATGCGATACTATTGCACTGGCAAAGACACAGAAAGAATAGGGGAAAGAATGAGAAATCGCCTTCCAGAACTGAGTGAAGCTGAGCTCCCGACAGGACAGTGAGAACTAGAGAGACTGAAGAGGAGTAGCCCTCAACAAGCAGAGAGAAAGTGAATATCATACTTGACAAGCAGATATGCAGAGAAGCTTTTTGCAAAGTGGGTGATGTCATTGTGTTTTTCTCAGCCTTCAGGACAGCAAAAGAAAAGTAGATGAAGCCAGCACCTGCAGAGGAGGCTGTAAGATGAGTAGGGTGTTTTTTCCTCTGTACAACACTTTAATTGCTCAGATATTGATCAGGCAAATAATTTGTAAAGACCAAAAAGATTTCTTTTCCTCCTAAGAGGCAAAAAGAACAAAGTTCTTGCAATGTCACTGGAGAGGTCAGGTAATTGGAGGATTTTCAAGACCTAGCATGCCAGTTAAGGTGCTGAGTTGGTCTGATTTGTTATTTGCTTATACTGGAAAGCATGGAATAACAGCAGTCTGATTTGCAGGATACCCTGATGTCTAGTTGGATTTACAGCAAGACTGACTGTGGTGAAGGGCATGAATGCCTCCCTAGAAATACCCCTATGTTACAGATAGATCCACAGGTGCTAGCTCACTTGGTTAGTAAAAAACAACATCTCCATGAGAGGCTTCTGCTGTGGAAACCCAGGGCTGCTAACTGGGTTCTGTGTGGCACAAACCAGCTGCCCAGACATAGCTTTAGAGAGAAGAAGAAACAACTAAGATTAAAATCCCAAAGCAGCAGCTCTGTTTGGCTTCTGGAAAGTAGTTTTTCTTTCCTGGGGAACATACAAAAGAAGATCAGCAAACAACAAAATGTAAAAAGCTATTTCAGAAAATATCTGCACCTCTTCATCATCCTGGGTTAACCAGATAACATGAACCCCAGAGTCCTCCAAGGTTAAATATGGATGCTGTAAGCACACCAAAGTACAGGAAGAATGCTACTTTAAGAAATAGAAAACTACTAAAGGAGACTGGGGGGATGATAAAAATAAGCAGGAACAAGCAAAAATAGTGAGCACAGAAAGAAAAAGCAGCAGTCACAAAAAACGCAGCAAGTGTTTCACAGGGATATAAAAGCAAATAAAGTCAGAGGAGGCAGGAGAAACCCATCCTTTACATTATCTTGTAAGTCATAAGGAAATGAAAAGTTTTATTTAATAACTCTTAAATATTTTTTCATTTGCTACTCAGACAGCGAGTCCCCCAGAGTGCTCAGCATTGTGCCCGAGTTTTCCCACTGTATGAAGTGAGCACAGTGGAGCACAGCACACAAGTGCCTCGGAGCTAATTGCACATACAGTTCCTGTGTCTGCTGCACTGGCTAGCACTGGCGGGGAAGGGTGCTCCGCACACAGGGACGAGCGGCTGGTGCGTTGCCATGAGGCTCTGTAGCGCTTCTCACAGGGGCAGGAAGGCTTTGGTTACAACCATGAGCATTGGAGCATTAGAGGGAAAAAAACCAAACATCTGTGTTTTAGCCCTAGATAAGTGACAATGTGGTAAGCTTGTGTCTTCAAAAGCCACCTGATTCCTCATCTTAGCAGTCTGGAGGCTCTCAGAGGGGGGAATACTACAAAATCTAAATGTTTTTTTTTTTCTTTCTTTCATCACAAGTGCTGTACATGTCTAGCATCAGACAAAAGCAAGATACTGCTTGCCATGAAGTGGTTAGTTCAGAAGCCAGACAGATCAATCTAAAGATAAGGGTAAAGCCCCAGTGGATAAAGAAGTGAAAAAATTACTAACATCTGCAGTATTGTTTTTCTGTTATTGTCACACCTTTTTCCACCTTGACATGCATCACATACAATTCCTTTCTTAAAAATCAAAGAAGCAAAAACCAACTTGTTCTGTCAGGGTTTAACTGATCCCAGTATGACTATGAAATGTTCTGCAGTGAGCTATTATGGAGCAGTTAGGTTAGGTGTTATGCAAAAAAAAAATTAAAATATAAACCATGCTTACAAAGCCAGCAAGAAAGCCCACCATGCTGGAGCAGGAGCTGGAAGATAGAGTATAACTTACAAAAGCATTGAGTTGGGTTTACAGGAGAATATGCATTTGTAGCCACTTCCTCAACTGCTTAAACACAATATGAAGGAGTCTCTTTTTTGTGCTATTTAAATCAAAAGACATTTTCACAGAGCAGCAGAAGTCTGAAGATAGAGAATAAGTGAAACAACTGAGAATTTTCCTAACATAGATTTTAGATCCTTCAGTGATGCTCATTAAACTTCAAAATAATTCATCTTATTCCCTTTCTATAGGAGCAGTTTGAGCTCTCCAAACCTGATAAAGACAACTGAGTCCGGTGTCTGGTGACAGACATTTCTGGAGGCCAGTAGCCTCAGCAAAAGTGCTTCAGTGAACAGAGTGGCTGAGAAAAGCTGTCTAGGAGCTATTATGCAGAGGCTCAGATTTAGAAAATTCAGTCTGAAACTGAGCCTGAGCACAGCTGTCCAGGTCAGATAAAGGGTCAGGCTGCCAAGTTCCTCTCCCAGCATCCTTCCATCAAAAAGTAGTTCAAGACTTGGTCTGACCTATTCAGTATGTGGAACAAAGCATAATGAAGGTGATCAGCACAAAGTATACACTGGCACAAGAAGAAAGCTGTCCACCAGCAAGGAGAAAAGCAGATAAAGAATATGCTTAACAGCTTTGTTTTCCCTAGGTAAGCTAATTGTCACTTCAAGAGTATCAAGGAAAATGGGTATGATGAACAAGAAACCCATGCCTGGGAGCTGCTGAAATATTTGAGGTCTGAGAACATACCGCACCATTTTTCATTACAGTAACAAAGCCACAGAATGGAAGCTTTAAATGGGAAGGACAATAATGCATTACAATTCACTCTCAATTAATCCAGAGCCTGCAATGCCGAATGCACTTACTCCGAGAACTTTCTCAGAAAATGAAGCTAGAGTGTATTTCATTTATAAATCACACAAGACACTTATTTGGCAAGAATGACTCCTGCTCATATACAATAAATCATGAACATCAACAGCTTCTAATGGATTTTGAGTCAATGCCACAGACAGCTAAGCCCGAGGCCTGTGTTTCAGGATTCCAGGACCATGCCAAAGGAGCCTTATAAATGATTAATGCATTCAGCACAGTGTCATCTGTGCCATTGGAGAGAAAAAGACATTTTGGGGCTTCATTTTTCATTAAAAAAGGTGATAATCAATCCAGCAGCAGATCATGCCTCCCCTTTTCCCCTGCCAGAATGAGCCATTTAGCCCCATACTTTCTAGAATATCTTTCGAAAACTTCCCGCATGCTCTTGGTTCATTATATACAACATTGTAATGAGAAAAAAGACAGGGAAATAAAGAGTCCATTTACAAAAGTACTCCTCGTAACCAGACTTTCTGAGATACGGAGCTACAATTTACCATTGCAAATATATATACACAACAGGGAGGTGACACTACAGAGGTAGCTGGGGCCTCTTTCTACTTCTTTGCCGTATTGTGAGAATGCCAGTACATAGAAAATGCAAGTTTTCATTCCCTAAGGCTCAATCTCTCATGCTCTCCAGTTCTTCATCCTACAGTTTTCAATCTTTCCCCCTTTATTTTTGTCCCCATGGTTACTGAATCATTATGTTTGCAGAGATTTTCCTCACTAAAGAATGTGTGACTAACATGAGACAGCTAAATTATCAACCAGCTCTGACATTGGTTTCTCCTACCAAGAATCTTACATTTCAAAGGTGTTTGAATAGATCTGTTGCACTGGCACCAACTTCAGAGTAAGCAGGGATACTTAGACTAGGCTGGAATCAGGTAAAGGATGATATTCAAATGCTATCTTTAGCAGACAGAGAGCCTAGGAGAGCACAATACAACTACCCTGCAGGTGTATTTCAACAGGAAATTTTAAAATAAGTGCTAGAAGGGAACACACTACTGCCTGACTGGAACCAATTCTAACACATCTGAGTGCAAGCAGATTTCCTCTTTCTAAGCATAGTCTTGGCTAAGCAATAGGAAACATGCATGTTTGAGGCCCTAAGGAATCTGCTACACAATGCATCAAGACAAACCACTGAATGAAAAGTCTACTAACCTCCAGCCACTTGATGTACTGCAAACAGCATATGCTGTTCCAGGGGTCAGAGGCACTGCTCCCATGCTGAGCAGCCTACACTAGTCCCAAGGAGGCTCAAAATCAGTCCCTTCCAGTCTACTCAAAAAAGCTAACCTAAACCTTGTTTGCATCTGAGAAGCCCTTCTCTGCTTCACTCATAGCATCCATTCAGCCACAAGTACCCAGACACTAAAGCAAGAATAGCAGAGCACCACCTCACTTAAGCATCATCAAGGAAGCCCCTTTGAAGCCAACACAGACAAGCCTGAGTGGATACATGGAGCGGCTTACCTTGGCAGCTACAGAGGAGTTGGGCTTCTCCAGGAGGTCCCAGAGCTTTTTCCTTTTGTCAGCACAGCAGGTGTTATCAAATTCCTCCCCTTCCCTTTCCCTCAATGTCTCGGCTTCTCTCTTCAATTCCTCATTCATCTGCTCCTTTTTCTGGTGGTAACGGGCCTGACAGCAGGACTCCAGATAGATCTCATCCACCCCCCAGTAGTCCAGCTCCTGGCTAAAGGACAAGGCGCACATCTCCTCCATCATGTGCAGCTTGCCAGTACGATAGAAGTTCAAGATCGAGGTGAATGCCCCAGGGTGCCTGTCAAAGAAGTACTCATTCTCCTCCAGGTTGTAGTCATCACAGATCTCCATGAGAGAGTCGTGCGTGTTGCAGTCTCTGAGCTTACCCAGCCTGGTCCGCGGCAACCTGTCCAAGGTCCGCCAGAGTACCTCGTGGGCCAGCCCCCCCACGTTGAGTTTGACCCTGCGGGAGCAGGCCTTGCTCCTGACAATCTCCGTGGGGTCCGGAGGCAAAGAGGTAGTAGAGCGAGATCCATGCTTATTCATTCCCAGAGGCATCGCTGGTCCCCCTCAGGCTGGATGCTCCAAGGTGCGGCGTGGGGCAGGGCGCGCGGGGACCGGCTCTCCTCACCTCTCCTTTCCCTCCATGCCCCAGAGCTGCAAGAGAGAAGCCAACCATGGGTGCCTGTCCGCTGAGCGACCCGGGAAGCGCGGCCGCCTTCGCGCCTGCCTTATCCACGCGGCGGGGGAGCGCCCGGCCCGCTAATCTGCTCAGGGGGCGGCGGCGCTGTCCGCCCTCCCGGTGCTGAACGGCGCCGGGCGGCGCGGCCGCGGCGGGCGCTGTCCGCGGTGCTGAGCGCCGCCCGCTCCCACGTGTCGGCGCGGGCGCTGCCTCCGAGCTCCCCCGGGCGGCGGCGGCGGCGGCGCGGGGCGAGCCTCGGCGGGGGGCTCCCCGAGCACCCCACCCAGGGGAGCTACGGGGCTGGCGTGGGGCCTTGGAGCCTCTCTGGACAGAGAGATGGGAAACGATGACTTAAGGGAACGGGGTGGGAGAGGTAGAACTGCCCTGAGCACCACTCAGAAATGCACCCAAAAAAGCGCCGGGGCCACTAGCGCGCTGACACGTTGTCCGCTCTCCCGCACAGGCTGGCTGGGAGCAGGCTGGCCCCGCCGCCGCCACCGCCATCCCCCTTCCCTTCCCCTCTTCGAGCGCCCGGCTCTGTCACTGCCGCTCTCCGGAGTGCCCGGCCCGGCCCTGCCACCGCGGCCCCCAGCCCCACCGCCGCGTGGAGCGCCCGGCCCTGACAGACCACGGACGCCGGACCCCGGCTGCCACTACGACCCACACGGTGCAACCCCCTCCTCAGAGCTGGCGGGGTCCCCCGCCCTGCTCGGCTGTGCTGGCAGCAAGAAAATGCAGATGCTTTTTATAATTCCAAGCTAGCAAATTTCCCCAAGGAAAGGGCTGGGAAAGGGAAAAGGCGGTTATTTCCAGCCGCTCTAAAGACGCATCTACATCACTGGGCTGCCTAGGGACGGTTCCTCTCCTCCCACCGGCGCCCTTTGCATAACCTGGAAATCAGCGAAAATCAGAATAACAAAAGCCCCCGAGCCTTCCTGGCAAAGCTGGGCGGCTTGTGACAGCCCCGAGCACTGTTGCTTACACAAGATGGCACGAAAAGAAGCCCCGGCGCAGGCGGGAACGGCTCCTCCATGCCCAGCCAGCACAGCTTCCAGGGGCTCGGCTCTGCCCCTCACCGCCGATCTGCCCTCTCTCCACCCCCTCGCTCCGAAAGCGAGATACCGGCGCTGCCTTTAGACCGTGGCCGGGGCTGCTCCTTGGCCGCAGCCGCACAGGGGGGAAGACTCCTCTCCCTCGGCCCGAGCCCGGTCCGCACCTACCTCCTGCTGCGGGCTCCGAGAGAGGTGGCGCGGGGCTGTGCGGGGCCGAGGGCGGCTACATCCTGCGGCGGGCGGCGGAGCGGTCAGCAGAGGCGGCCCCGCTCGCATCCCCCGCGGCAGCCCCGAGGCGGAGGGATGGCGGCCGCGCTCCCGTCTGTCCACGGAGCCGGGGGGAGGGGAAGGGAAACGAGGTAAATCGGATCCCTCGGCAGGAAGCTTACAAGGCCTTCCCTTGGCTGCGGCTCCTCACTTCTGCCTACAGTAAACGCTGAAGCTGCATCTGCCCCATCCCCCCGCTTTTTTTTTTTTTTTTTTTTTTTGAAGACGCAAATGAAAGCTCCAGTACTTCCTTCTGCTGCCTCGTAACAGAGATCAACAAGTCTAGTCTGAACCTCTAGCTTTCCCCTGCAATTCTGTCCCAGAGTTGTTTGGAGTGAATTGGAAGTTGGGGGTGGAAGAGAGGAAGGCAGCTCCACCGTGAGCTGGGATGCAGCATTGCAGGGAAGGTTAACGCTTTCCTAGCCTGGCCTCACCACCGCGGGGTGATTTAAGGGGGAGGAGGGGGCCTAGAAGAGACCTAGCAGCAAGGGGGAGAACTGCAACAGAACTGCAACTGCATCCTCCCTCTTCTGGAGGATGGGGTTATTCTCACCATCCTTCAGCTCCCAACAGTTTCACCCATGAAAACAAGAGCAGTGATTACTGCCAGAAGAAAAACAATGAGCAGAGAGGGCTGATAAACCTAGCAGGGCCCCTTTTGCTTTCCAGGCCCTGATTGCTGAGCTGAGAGCAGCTGAGCTCAATGAGGCTGTGAATCACTGTGTGTGTGAAACAGGAGCAAACAGGGCCCCCCTCTCACCCAGAGCCTCTTGTCAAAGGCAAGAGCCGGTTCTCAGAATTGTGGCACGTGTTAACCGCTACTCACAGATGAGGGGAATAATAGTGGATCTCTGGTACTGATTAGGGATACAAATGTATTCATCACTCTGTCTTCCTTGCCACTCCTTCACTCCTGACAGGGGAAAATGGACCTCATCAGAAGGCTGTAGAGCAATTAGCACCATTTAATGGGTGCATAAGCATTATCCATTAATGCAGCTCACCTGCTTAGGCTGGTGTGCCAGTGGTACACAGCAATGCTGGTTAACCCCTTCTCCTTTTCACATTTGTTAGCTTTGGCTCCTGGCCTGTGCAGTGACAATTCACACTGCAAGGTTTCTAAAATAGCAGCCGTGTGTATGATCCTGAGTGACGAACTAAACAGAAGGACTCTCAGAGCTGCTTTGCACACTTCTCTCCCAAACTCCCACATGGCTCCCATTGCCCAGTGTACACAATGCTGATGTTGTGCTACTGTCTTCATTCAGTATCTGAATGTGCAGGTGTTCCTCAGAGATGACCCTTTGAAATCCCAGACAATGTGTGTGTGGCCAGGCCTTTTTCACTAACACCTCCCACAACAGTACATTTCATCTGTACATTTCAGAATTTCCAATAAATGAGCAGATGGGAAAACTAAGGTGTAGAAAGGCAAGGTGCTTGTTCAAGATCACCCATCAGGGAGGCCCTGGGCAGGGCAGGTGTCCAGGGCATATTACCTCCTGTTGTGGCAAATGCAGGCCACTTACTTCTGTATGAAGAGAAAAGTGGGAGGTGAAATAACTAGTAACCTAATACAGGGAGATGCATCCAATTCAATACAGTTAAATCATTCGGAGAGAAGCAACTCAACTGTGGAAGGGGGGATGAGGGGCTAGGATGGACATATGCGCCACTGATCACTCTTCTACACACACCTTCTTGCAAGTGCTTAAAAGTCATTTCTGAATGATAGCTAGAAGCTGAAAGGGGGAACCCTAACAGGTCCTGCAGTGCCTGTGGAGTGTGCTGGCTGAGAGGAGAGCATGTTTCTAGCCCCAGGACTTCAGTGCTCTGCAACACTTCTTGTTCCATGCCTGGAAAGTTAGTGAGCAAGGGGCAATGCAGGCCTGAAGATGCAAAAATGCACAGCCAGTTCTCTTTCTCCAAGGTTGCCTAACTCACTTTTGCTTTGGATATTCCTTTCAATTGATATTCCTGTACCCTGAGCTTCTGCAAACTTAATTTATAGCTTGTTATTTCCACAGTCTAAGGAGCCAGTCAAATGCAGTTCATGGCAAATTCTGTACATTTCAAGAGTTATTGACAAGGAAGTACCATAAACCTCAAGTACTGTAGAGGAAATGCACAGGAGTAGGGTACAAATGTGTTTTTCTGAGCTCACAGTCTCTACAATATACATATCTGGATTTCACCTGATGGGTGGAAAACATATCTAAAACAGCCTCTTTAGCATTTATTGGGCTACAGTGTAGCAGAGAAACAGACTGAGCCTAAATGTGGAAAAATCACTCTACTGATCTGCAGTGACTCCTCTGCCTGCATAAGGAAAAGTATCACGTCTTTATAAACACCCACATCTATACAACAGTCTGGCATCTTCTTGTCCATTCTCTAAAGTAAGAGGGGAGGCTGATTTACATCATTTTACTGGACGTAGCAAAACAAATGGCTGTGAGGAAAGAAAGGATCCTTACACATAAACAGGCTCTCGGTTCTGTCACAGCAATGGTATTCAGAACAATGGGCTTCCAGCAGAGCGCTGCTGAGCTGCTTTGGTGGCCCACAGAGTTTTGGCTGGTTCCTAATGCTGAGTGGATGCTGGTTTTCATATCCAAAATGAACTATAAGATGTAACATTAACTCATATTGTTCTTGGAGCTCAAGGGTCTTGTACGTGTACTTGTGAGTGGGAAAGGTCACATACAAAAAGCTGTCTCAGTTAAAGTGTGTTTCCTATTATGTCCCTTTAAGGATTCCTTTGATTTCCAGGGATTTTTTTCCAGGCCTAGAAACACTCAAGGTATAATGGAGATTTTATTTTGTAGTCTGAAATCCTTTCCCTTAAATGGGAAAAAAATGATCAGGTTTCCAGGCAGAGGTCTGTAAGAAGTGTTGAAAAGTGCAAGAACTGAGATACGTTGCACATTAGAGAGCGTCTGGTGCTACTGAGAGCCCAGGAGCATGAAGATACTGGAACACCAGTGGAAAATACTGGATACAGACAGAAAAAAAAAGTCAGAAACGAACTTTAGAGAGTCAAGTCCCTCCTCAAAAAAACCTAAGCAGAGCGTGAACAGCAGTATCAACAAATCAGCAACAGCTCTCCTCCATCATTGCATTCACTTTTGCTGAAAGGCCCTTTCAGAGAATTTCAGCTGAAGTTGCAAATCTGTACTGCCTCAGAGGCTGCAGAGCAGCCCTTCTAGGGCAGCAGACACGAGGTGAGGTCGGGCCTGCTTGGCCTTCATGGCTTCCTGGAGGCTGTCATTCCCTGGAGGAGAATCCTGTCTGGGATAGAAGGGAACCATGTAGTGACATTGAATATTCTCGTGACTGCAAAAAGGGAATTTCAGACTGGAGAGTTTCCTGACCCATTGCGGAGTGGTTCAAGGTGAGCAGTTGCTGCATGCCTGAGACAAGCCTTGGTGGTGGTGCGTCACCAGGGCTGGTCTCTCTCTGCCTACAGTAACAGGGCAGGAAACACTCCAGCCTGATTTGGTTCTCAGAAAAGTTTCTGATTCAGGTTCCCACAAAGCATGTTCAGAGCTATCCGCCTCGGCTCCAACCTTCTGCCTTCTGCAGGATGTGCATTTCCTCCCTCACGCCTATTTACTGGTCTCTCTGTGCTCCATGACCACAAGCACAGACAACGCTGCTTCTCCTCCCAAGAACCGCTCCATATGACTCACTGCTTTCTTAATGAAGATGAGTCCAGGAAACTAACAGCACCTTGTGGAGACACCAGCCTAAGGTGGCTGGGTGTAGATCACCATCTCCTTGCTGCATCTGTTTTTATCACATCAGATTTGAGACCAAATACGTAAGAAAGGAAAAATACACACAGAAATAGGTGAGGAGTAAAAAGTTCCCAATGGGCAGTTTATCCCTGCCACCCATCCGCTAGTAGATTTGTAAAAGAACCTGAGAAATGAATTTTCTGCTACCTGTAAGTGCCATAAGCCAAATCCTTGGGGTTCCCACCTCCCTGTCCTGCTCAGGATGAAATCACAGTGGCACTTGGGTTCCCTGGGGCAGGCAGCACATGGACTTGCCAGCACTCACTCCATGGAGAGGCCTGGGGAGGATGATTTATTCTCCTGTTCAGGCAGGCATGGCACAAAGGAAAAACAGCCACCTATGGAATCTAACATCTAGCTTTAAGCATTAAATCTTCTAAAGTAATTTGGTTTGATGTATTATTCAGGGACTCTCAATTTATTAGGCACTGAATGGCAAGAGACTCATATTAGTCACCTCAGCATAAATCAGGAAGGAGACCAGTGAAGCCAGAGAATTTGGCCAGTTTGTGCAATTGAGTGAGAAGAGACCTCTCATAGGGACAACCAAGTGCTAGTCCAGCCAGGTCACTTCACACTCTGCTAGCAAGGACTGCAAATAGCACTACAGCTGCTCTATAGACACCCTTCCAGGTTCGTGGCACTCAAAGCCCTTTGCTGACTGCAGACAGGCTGGTCAGTCTTTTGGGGGGGAGGGGGGCAAGGAGCATTCAAGGCCTAAAAGCAGGACTTTTCCTGCAGTATCATTCCTAGGAATTCAGGGGCAGGAGGCCCTGCCTGTCCTCCCTTTTCTCTGCACCCACTCAACCTTCTCCCATTTCTGGGCTGGGATCTCCTGGGGAAGCTGCAAGGGGCAGCCTGGCAATATCCTTTGCTTGGGTTATAGAGCTGCCTGTTTGGAGAACCCCTCCACAGAGCACGTTGCAGACGTAGTGGGGCAGCAGGCAGCAATGCGAAGTTCCAGTTCGGAACAGAAGATATAAATAGAGGTGTAATTAGAAGTAGAAAATATTGTTGACTGTGCTGTGTTTGTCACAAGCCCTGTGCATTACACACAGGTCTGCCTGATTCAGAGGCTGTGGGTGATGTTTCTCTGTCTGGGTTGCAGAAAGCCTGACTGCTTCAACCAGCACTTGGAAAACCGGCCTGTTTGTGTGGAAGGACAGGTGGTGGAGAGACCTCTACTGCTGCAGAGAGGCAGGAGTGCTGAGAAAGAGCAGCAGAGGGAATGAATAGTCCAGCTTCATCTGAAAGAGAATACGCTGGCTTGACTGTTTCAGGAAAGGCTTTTGGCAACAAGACACTAAGCAATGTAACCAGCAGTTGAGTCTGCTGAAGAGCTCCCCCGTTCGATTTCCTGGCAACGTATTCCCTGTCTGGCTGAAACAAACACAAATAACGTTGCAAGAGATTCATGGCTCTGAAGGCTGCTCCAGGACGTTGCTGTTCCCAGCGCGGCACACCAGCCTCAGAGCAGGGAAGGACGTGCCAAGTGTCCTTCCCAAGCAGCATCCACCTGGGCTTGAGCAAACAGTCCCCGGGTGTGGCAGCTTGGGGGGTGAGGACAGGCACCTCAGAGACCATCCAGCAGGGCAGGGGGGTACAGGCCCTTCTTCAGCCCTCTCCCCCACTCCATCCCTGGCTGCTGCACACTTTCAGTCCCGCCGCAGTCAGGAGCAGTGGAGCAATTGCATTACATGTTATTTGTTGTTCCCCCGCCCCAGTAATGGGTACTTGAAAGCCATAGTATAACCAAGGAGCCTAGTATTTGGTGGGTGTCAGCAGAGAAACCCTGGGTTTACCAGGTCAGATAGGGCAGGTGAAAGCTTCCAGGCAGAGCCCACAGCAGCTCTGGAGAAAGAAGACAAGACCCTAGCAGATGCTGTTCATGCCTCTGAGGAAGGTGCTCACTGGGGGTGCTGGAAAAACTTAGCCAGGTCTCATCTCTGCACTGCGCAGCCTTGGCTGCAGAGCGCTCAGGTGGGACGCAGATCACCTGCCCCCAGGGCTGTAAGGCGGCTCCGACACACACCCAAGCACCCTGCAAGACCCACTCCCAAACTTACTAGCTCCCAGCCTGCTGGGGAGATGTCAGACAGGCAGGTTAGAGAGGACTTATTTCAACATTTTCCAGCTCCCCCCCCCCCCTAGCAGCTCCAGGAATATGAAGCACTTATCCATAGCTATCAAAGACAACACAGCCCAGAATCATCTGCTCCCACTAGCATTCATCAGTGCCCCTTTCTTGGCTTTTCTTGGCTAGATCCTTTTTAACTAACACAAGCTGAGAGTTCAACCTTATAGACAAAACAAACATAACTCATCCCCACAGATAAAATCTACTTTGGGGCATAATGCTGGAAAAATGCCATCACTTGAATGTCCTGAAGCCTGGTAAGTTTTCTCAGTATATTGATAATAAGAATTGCTCTGCATATGAGGATCCTGAAAGGACACTGCAGTTAGAGTGATTTCAGAAGGCTTGAAGAGGAAAGTACCATAATATCCCTTTTCATACAGAGGAAAATTGAGATAGAGAAGGATAAAGTGACCTGCTGAAAGCTACACAGAGAGGGGGATGAATGAGCAGCTAAATGTATTTTAAACCTTAAGAGGTATGTATCTCTTAGTGATTCCTAGCATGATTCTTTGCCTTGTCACCGTTATTCGCAGCTAACAGGAGGCTACATTTTTGGAGGTTCCTGACATCATTGGCAGCAACTTTTATAAGACTCACTCAGCTCAACAAGAATAAGGCTTCACAGTGGTTTCCTACATTGTAACCTTTTCGTTGCTCATCTTTTCTGAGGAACGGATAGGAATTAGGCAAGATTTGGAAGAAACCCTTCTTGGCCATTCCATGCTCTTTTCACCCTCAGGTTTGAATAAACAGCTCCTTCCTTCTCCTCTGACTTTGTGCAACTCAACAACAGTAAAAGCTGGGGCTGCTTTGTGAGGCATGAGGCTTTCTAAGTAACATGGGGTCAGGAGGCAGCTCTCAAATGTAATTTCAAGCAAATATCTAATGGTTAGGCCCCGCCAAGGGGACTGCTGCCCTACAAATGTCCAGTTCCTACAGGATCAATCAAGTACAGGGAAAACTTTCCCCACATGTTCCAAAGCTTTGATGAGGGAGCCTTGAGCTGGCTGTGCAGGAACCACCATGGGAAAAGGACTCATCCAGGATGCTGCAGCAGAGGCAGAGAGAGGCTGTAGCCAGGCTGCAGCTTAGCACTGTTTTGAACCTGGAGGCATTGATGTGGATGCACAGGGCTCAGTTTGAACCCACAATCATATGTCGGAGGTTGTCCATGTTGACTGGGACTGCCAGTCTTGTTCAGGGAAAAAGTGGGCATCTTGTGCCACTGACATAGCAGAATCCTCAGAGTGAGGAGAGCTTTGATTTCAGTAACATCTATTTATAACTGCAGGAACAGCACAAATCATCTCTGGGAAGGGTCACTTCAAGCCTTTCTTGGATTATGTTGCGTCTCTAGCAGGTATTTAATAAAATACATTTTAATTCACAGGATTATGAAGATCATTTTAAAGCAGTTTATCTAACACTCTGTTCTCCTTCCCTGTTTTTCCCTAGAGTGTTTGTAGCTATGATGCAAAAAGCTACAATAAACTATCCTTGAAGGCTGTTTCAGATTAAACTTCTTCATATGGGACAGCACCACTCCCCATGAATTTTAATGAGCTCTTCTATACATGCCCTTTTTGCTGTATGCATGAGCGCTGCAGGGGAATAAGACCCAGCATTAACTAACCAAGAAGAACAAATTGGATGTAATCTTAGAAAATGAAAACACTGTGGTAACCTACCTGAAATGCAGATCTACTTACTGGGGCTCAGCTGGGGCTAAGGATGCTCAGAACGTAGCAAGAACCACTACAATGCCCGAATCATAGGGACCTGTAAGTGCCAATTTTGACACCAAGCAGTAAAACAGGAGTGCAAAATGCCAGCAGCTGACAAGGAGCTGTCTGGAGCTGATCCAGAAGAAACACTAAGCCATGTTAAAATCATGTTTCTTTGAGGCTTAAGTTGCTCCTCACTGAGGGTGTGGGGGAAGTTCCTCCCTCCTCTTAGTATTTGCAGTCTGAGCCCCCCTCCTAAGGCAGGTCCCTATGCTGCTTCTTGCAGTGAATTGACCATTTTTCATTCTATTTTGTAAAGTTATTGCTGGAAAAGGTAGACACAAATCTTTTTTTTTTTTTTTTTTTTTTTTTTTTTTTTAATACTCAGTGATAAGCATTTGTCCAGAGGGAAGAGACCCATGCTCAACTCCTTTTTTGGTATAAAGAGGTTCAAATCTACCCCCCTCCACAAACTACTTCGGATTTAGACACCAGAATTTCCCAAGGCTTGCAGCAAAACCTTTAATACAACAAACTGATCCGATCATCCCTACTTTATTGGGACTGTCTTTTTCCAGTGTGACTAAATATCTAAAAAGGGCAACTGCTTAGGAATGTAGATTTATTATCATCTCTGAACTTCTGACATTAGGAATGCTCTAAAAAAATCATTTTCCTGTCCAAACTCCTCACGATAACACAGAATTAAGAGTTCCAACAAATGTTTTATTTTCTGCAAAAGCAGTTGCAATGCTTCTTTCTGTAAAAAGTTTTTCTGAAAAACACACCAAGTTTCTTCTGCAAAAAGGCAAAGGACCTTTCTCAAAGGCCTTGAAATCACTGCCCAACTCACACCAGGATCTGGAGGGATATTCAGCAGAGTTCAGATACACTGTGGATGACAGAAACGTTGTCATCCGTTCTTAGAGAAGATGAAAAGACATGTTCTATCTAAACTTATATTGCTTACCAGCTGGTTAATGCCAACTGGGCATCCCCACAGGCCTGCTCTTAGAAATGTTTGCTTGCTGGGAAGAGCAAGGGTTCAAAGCAAAGGGGAGAAAAGGCTTCAGATTAAAAAGCAACAGCTCAAGGCCCAGCCTCAGGAAGCCGTCGTTCTTTGCACACCAGCACGGAGGTAACCAGTTTTCCTGCAACACATGGTCGTATCCACACATTCACTTGCTACCTGGCACAATGGGGTTCCCCTCCCTGCCTGCAGCTTTTATTTTGTGCTATTGCAGTAATTGAAGTAACAACAACGGCAAAGATTTCTCAGGACTATCATAATAAATATTTTTGTTTTTTAAGAGAGTTGTCAGCTATCTGTTTTTTTGTTTCTATATACATTAAATATTAACAACTGAGCCAACACAATTACAAATTTCAAAAGCCTTCAGTTCAAGCTGTTAGTCCCCAGTGAATCAATAAATCCCAGCAAACTCCAGAAATTCTCACCTGCTATTGCTGAAGAGCAAGAAGCAAGTTTGACATTTTACAATCATTCTCCCAAACACTTTAATAGCTCTTCAAGTTCAAACTTTTGCCTATGTTTTCAAAACCTCCGTTCTGAGGGGATGCAGACAAGACCACCCAGCCATTACCTCTGGCCAACAGACAGCCCTCAAGGCCTGTGAGTGCTGCCCACTCACATCTTCACGTTGGGGTCACCACAGCTGGAAGCACTCACATATACTGCCCCAGCTGATGACACTAGATGTTGTCCACCTTTCCTCTTCCCTTTGATCTTCTCCCACATGTTGTCCCTGCTCGGAGGCCTGCTAAGCTTGCTGCAAGGAGAAGGCTTGTTTCTCCACCTCTCTCAGCTTCTATATCACCCGGTTAGCTGGGGGAAAGCAGGGCTTATGGCAATGATTGCTCCAGTTATCATCATCTCTCCCTCATCTTGTCTCAATTTTCTGGTGTGTTCACAAAGGTCAACCACAATCTTGCCCTGGAAAACCAGAGATAAGTAAACTGAGCCCATCTCAGCACTCACTTGGCTGTCTTACAAACAGCTGCTCTTCAGATATTCTTTCTCCTGCATATAAAAATTGAAGGTGGTTCTCTAATAAAATCAATAGAGGAGATTAAGTAAATACCTCTGCTCAGCAACACATCACCTCTCCCTCAAGCCCCGTGCTTCTATGGGTGATCTTTGCCCACTTTGCTCAGACCAGCCTCTGATCTGGGACACAGCTGCTCAGCGCAGCGGCTCGCAGGAGGTGCAGGGAAGCCTCGCAGCAATTCAGCTCTTTCAATTACTGACTGTAACAAAAGTATCATTACAATAGACCTCAAGCCCACAATACAGCTATGGTTTACTTCTAACCCCGCTGCTATTTTTCCTGTGTGGGTGTCTTTCTCTTTTCTGCAGAAAAACTCCTGGTAAAATGCAAATTGATTTTGGGGTGCCACATGTGGCTGCGTGACTCTTTCTCTGTTCCTTGCTGTCATGCCCCCAACATAACAACTTTGACACAACTTTTTCCAGCGCAAAGTAGTGCTGCAGAGGTAAAGAGGTTTGTGGCACAGAACAGTTCACCAGGTAGTACATGCTGACTGCTACGACACCTCTGAGAAGCAGCTATGTATTCTCCTGGCACTCGGTTTTTAGCCACAATCATTTAATTCTTTGGTTTGGTGCTGCTCTGTTGCCCTGCACCAGAGGAAAGCCTTTTAATGGAAATTGGCCTAGATCTGTCATATGTTGAAGGAAAAATAGGATCAGAGCCAGAAGCAGATTCTTAGAAAAGTCTGTAAGACCCAGAGCAAATATAGTGTGACCCTCCCCACTACTGGCATGCAGAAACTTAGGGACTCCTGCACTACAGGTGCCGCTATCCGGCACCTGTGATTAGCCACTGCCACTCCCCATCCTCTGTGAATTTGCCCAGGCCCTTTTCAGACCTGTTTATGCATTTGGAAATATCTACCGTTCAACTGTATATAGCATGAAAAACCTCTGTCTGTTCTGAAGTTGTTCCTGATTGTCTCACTGAATGTTTCCTGCTTCTGGTGCAGTGAGACACAACGACAAGTCGGTCGCACCTGTCAGTGCCGAATACCTTGCAAAAACCTGTCAGCACCTTTCTCAGCTCTCAGTTGTAATATTCAAGGTTTCAAGAGGCTTCTTTTTTTCCTGAGAAATACCTCCTTTTCTTTCCGAGTCTGGGATTCACCCACTCGTCATGATCTGGGAAAACCTATTTCCCCAGAAGCCTTGATCAAAACAGCAAAATTATATCCCCTTCTCCTCTACTGTGGCACTGGGATATCTGCCTCTGAACTGATATATAAATTAATTCTATTATTCACTTTTAGAGGGATTTCCATAGGATGCCATGTTCTGTAACTAACACCCTGGAAGGAACACCTCTGGTGTGCAGGGAATCGTATTTACAGTTCACAGACAATGTTCTTGTTTTTCCATCTTTGATGTCTCCCTTTCTAGGCAACCCAGGAAAGAGCCTGATCAAAGCCAAACCCAGCATTCTTGAGCCCTGGGGAAAGTTGGATGAAAGCTCTGCTAGTGAAGACAACAGAGCCTTGAGGGGGCTACATTCAGCTCCTGAGACCATGAGAGACTTGCAGTGGCGAGCAAAGCACTCCTACCTCAGATCCTAGCTTGTAAAATGACAAATGTGACTTTTTTACTCTTCAAAAAAGATCAGGAGCCAACTCATTCAGCCATAACATGCTTAGAGATTAGAGACTTAAGAGCCAACCAGGGTCCAGCAAAAGCTGCAGGTCAGATGTGTTAGAGCCGACCCCGGCTTGATGCTTATCGTCTTGCTCAGGTACAGGGCAGGAGTAAGATGCTTCTCATAAGTTCCTGCCCTCTTTGAAACCATTAGGAGGAGGCAGGCATCCTCTGGGCCACATGCTAGCAGAAGAGCCCTCCTTTGTGGGAAACAGACTGAGAGGGATAGAAAGCATCTTGCTGTTTGGTAGGAGGCAGCCTGGGAGCCTGGTCCCAAACTGCTCTTGCAGCTTGCCCAGTCCTTTCTGGCACGCTAGTAAGAACATGCAACCACCAGGTCACTTCTATCTCTCCCAGCAGCCACTCGCTACCACTGCTTGTGCATTTGCTGCCTCTGCACAGCCAGAGGCAGCTCTGTCTCTTCTTGCTGCAGTGGAAGAGTGCTAGGGATGCTATTCGGGGTTTATTTCCTCTCTTTGTGTCTGCAGGGTCACAGGTAAGCAGCCAGATTAGATCAGATGAGGCCTAGTCCCAGCCAGACCAGTGGAGCAAATTGTGCCTTCACCACTTTCTATGTGCCCATGGCAGCTTGAGCATCCACTTCAAGACTTAGGCTGACGACTCACGCAGACATCTCACATACAGAGGCACCTGAGTGTGCTAATGACTTAATGGCATGATTAACCCATCCACTGAAAAGCCTTTCTCTGTTACACGCTAATGGTCTGTCTTTCCCAAATCCCACTTTCAAAGTAGCAGTGAAAGGGAGGCAAAGGGCAGCAGCTTAGAGTGCTGTTGCAGCTGAGTGAACACCAGGAGCCAGAGGGAGCAGCAGGAATACCCACATCCAAGAGGAGGTGCCCCAGCCACCTTTCCAGCTGAAGCAGTTTATAGCCCCCAGACATGCTGCATAGGAGTGATTCAAATAAAAATGCATTGTAAAAGCAAGATTTTTAGGTTTGCATATTTCTGCCTGGGTGATAAATGCAAGTATTTTGTAATAAAAACTAACTTGTTCATTGGTGTTGCTTTCTTGCCTACTGAAGAGGCTGACTTTGTCCCGTACTCAGTATGTGTGCAGGAGAGTACGTTGCACTGTTTTGGTGCGCACAAGCCTGCCAGCCTGTGAAATCAGAACCAATGTGAATAGCAGCACTCAAACTGTTCCTTCTTAAAACATTAAATTCCATGCATTTTAATCTAGTAAACCAAGACAGACCAGTTAAATTTCATAAGAAATTTACTATAACAAAGGTTCCTTGTGGAGAAAGAAATTAAGATAGGAACAAGCACAAACAAGAAGCAATGTCTGGGGAACCATCCCAGAAACTTCAGTGTTATGCTTTACGAATCCTCGCGGTGCAATCTGAGACTGAGTCTCCCAGTCATTTGCTTGATCAGGAGGAATGTGATGCTCCAGCCCTAATATGGATTAAAGCACTTTTCTTTTTATAAAGCCAGGAGTGTTTTGCATTAGCAAGTAGGCTGCATAGATACAGGCAGATCTGCTGGCCTGTTTTGTGCCTTGTTCCTCAGGGTTTCTAGGCTTAAATGCAGTATTTCCAGACTGAAGGAGCACTCCTAGAAGCGAGCGGGGAGGATTTCTTGGCACAGACCAGCAGCAAGGAAGTTCAGCCTGGGAAGCAGATGTGTTTTCTGCTCAGTGTCCCACAGGAAGGCACAGCTAAGCATCAGGTAAGTAGAGGAAAAGCAAGCCCTAATCGTTTAGCATCTTAACTGTAGACACCATCAGGTAAATGATCCATCAAAGGCACTGGAAAGTTCTGCATGGCTCTCAAAGAAAAAGGTCTCCCCAGCCCCCAGAATAAAGAGTCATAAGAGTAAAAAACAAACAAACAAGAACACTCCCACCTCCTCTACCTACATTAAACATAAGTGATTTGGCAGGCAAAAACCTGCACAGAGCAATAGTGCCTTGGTGCTGTAAGGAGGCACCACAGCTGCTCTGAATCCATGTATGGTAGCTCTGGCCCTTGGGAAGCCAAAGTAACCACGACAGAAGCTCTTAAATGCTCACCTGAGCTCCTCCTACTCAGCCACATGGTGGGCTGATCTTCTGGGCCTCCAATAGGGCTTCCCCAGCCCCCCAATTGCTGAAACAGTCAGGTAGTTCCACAGCAGCACTTCACACATCTTGATGCTGCATCCTTCAACAGTAGCTTCCCCCACTTCTCTCTTGTTACGTTGCCATCAAGAAACATCAACCCTCTGCTGGACCCTTGGGCCCACTCTGTAGAAATAAAAGCCCAGCTTTGAGTCTACTTGAGCTCACGAATCCATTAGCTATATTTAGTTCCCACGTACCCAAGGATTTGCAAGAAAGTGGATGAATGTGCAAACTTAATTGCGAGTTACACACTATAGATTCTGACAGTTACATTTTCCCTTGAAATGTGAACTCTGCATCAGAGAGTTCACTGTGAGTGTACGTAGTGTTTAGTTACTAAAAGTGGCTGTACAGTATGTTGAAGCCCCCCGAGTACTCACAGTCTCTCAGCATTAAAGCTGCAGGTTAACAGCTGCAAAGCCAACATACAGGGATTTGGGTGCAATTTTTTCTGCTACCTTTTATTCATCTCCACGGATTAGTCAATACAATAGTTGGATTTAAAACTAGCACACCAACACTTGTCAATAACGTAGAGAAACGTGGAGGAAGGTGACTTGCCTTCCATCAGCTGCTCTTTTACTGACCTTGCAACGTATATGGAACCATGACATACTTTTCTGGCTGTAGCATCCCAAAGCCAGCTCTTTTCATGTTGAACCCTGGGATTTGTGATGTGAGGTCTTTCAATTACAAGCCAAAGGTTAACAGGAGGAAAAACAAACCTAAAATTATGAAGTAGGTGGTTCAGAAAAGCAGCCTTCTGTTACTGCATTTAGACAATATACTTGACCCAGTAGTTATTCTCTATTTGGTATTCAATTACTTTGCCAAAATTAATTAAAACTGCTCAAGTTGGATTTTTCCATGCCTTTTGTTGATCTCTAGGAAGAATCAGAGACAATTTCAGGAAAATTAGTTATTTTCAACAACTAGAGCAGGGAATTACATAACATTAACTGAGATGGAATTGTTATTAGAAAAAAAAAAAAGGAGATTGCTCTGGCTTTGCAGATTGCATATAACTGCAGATGAACAAGGGAAAGGAATTAGTGTTATATGGGAAACTTTAATCTTAGCATTTTGTATTAATCAGCTACTCAACTTTGCAATCCAAATATCCTTCTAATGTAATAAACAGACTGAAATTACAGAAACACACTGCAGTGGAGTCAGGAACTTGGGAGCTTTTCTACTATATTGCATCAATAAATTTGCATAGTTTGAAATTTTCTCATGTATGGAGTAAAACAATATTTAATTAAAAAGATAAGCGTGAATTTGAGAGCATTATGTAGTTAATTGAGGAATAAACATAAATTTAAGAAATTGTTATGATGTATAATCACACAGAGGAGAGATACCAAAGGCATTAGGTAAATTTTTGTGTAAAGATTTTCTGCCCAACCTTGCAGGGCTTTAGTCTTCTGTAGCTGTATTTGTTAGCATTGCTGTCACTGGAGGTACAGCTGGGGAGGACAGCAGCACTCTGCAGACTCACTGCACAGTCGCTGCTTGATGGCATTGACTGCACACCCCTTCCATACACACGGTCACACCTGCTCCCCACGGCGCGTTGCAATACTTGAGTCTTTCTTGCCTCTTCCCCTCTTGCAGGGAACTTCGTGTTGCGTGCACTGAGGAAATTGTCACATTTGACTTCCTGAAAGCTGATAATGCTATGTCCCAGCTATCTGATATATCCTTAGTGCAGATAGCAGTTGCTCGACACGCTGTGCATGTTCATCAATCCTTTGCACTCTCCTGATGCTAACGCATACGGGAACGCAGCAAGATGTCACAGAAAGGAAGACCCCAGAGGGGACAGCCCTTCAGACAGCATTTGGAAAAATTAAAGGAGTGACATGTCCTAGCAAAGACCGTAGACAGACCTCTCCTGAGGTGACATGCATAGGCAGCCCTGGTTACCTGCCACGCCACACCGGGCCCCTGCTCCATAGCCAGCAGAATAACAGCAGGGTTTCCCCCTGCCTTTTCCCCCTTCTTTAATGAGCCGAACTTAAACAAGAACATTCGCAGTTTACCAACAAAGTGATTAATTAACCTATTAAAAATCAGCATTTTAATTCTGGTCTGATTTTTTTCTAGCTTCAGCTTCCAAGAACTACCTCTTTACTGCTAAATAAAAGTGTCAGCTCCTCTCAGAATTTTTGTATTTATACTTGCAGCCAGTAAAAGGCTTTAAAACCCCTCTCAGCAATGCAACATCAGGAGAAACAGTTCCATGCTAGGAGAGCAAGGGAGCTACCAGTTCACACCCACAGAAAATTGCCACCAACAGATTTCTTCTTGACACCAGTGGAAAGTGGTGGCTGGCAGCCCTGGCACACTGGGTCTCTGCACCCAGCAGGAGCTGTCTGCAAGGCACCAGGGTGAGTTTCCTGCACGCAGCTCTGCCAGGCAAGCCTGGCTGGGCAGAGGCACAGCACCAGGGCCGCTGGATTCATTTATACCATGGGAAACGGAGCTTTTTGCCACAGGAACTGGCTCATTCAGGGAATCTTTCCTTCGAAAAGCGAGAGTGGACTCCTGTGCCAAGCAGGTTTGACATGACGCTCAAGTGGCCTCTCCGCACTGCTGCCCTTCCTTCAGCTGCAGGGGCACAAGACCTCCCACCTGCCCACCGGGCTGAAAGCTGCAGCTACCAAAGACTTTCAGTGGGAATGAAATTTCCCACTCCTAGTATGAGATTTTTTTTCTCCCCCCTTTTAGTCTAACCTGTTGGAGGGTTTTCACTGAACTAAACTAGTACTTGGAGCCCACCTCCTTAATCTCTGAATGGAGCACAGCCATTAAACCAGCTATTAGTGGGTCTCTCAGCCTCACATGCTGTACCTGTGACTATTTACATTACTGTAAAGCTGGCATTATCTCTGACATTTTGGATTATAACAGGTTGCACACAGAAGGAAGCAAAGCCAGCTTGTTTCTTTGTTATAAGAAAAAAGAATGGGGGGGGCATGGGGTAAAATCTGTTTCTATATTTAAGGATTGCATCAAGTTGTTATGGCAACTGGAATTCCAGTCATCATAACATGTGTTGTTCCTCACATACCACCGTTTCACCATCGCGTTCACA
The DNA here is from genome assembly GCF_028389875.1 of Rhea pennata. Lineage (NCBI taxonomy): Eukaryota > Metazoa > Chordata > Aves > Rheiformes > Rheidae > Rhea > Rhea pennata. The sequence goes on from NC_084678.1 coordinate 9,179,325, forward strand.
AAGCCCATGCAAAGTTTGAATAACTTGCCAACCTCTTGCCTAGTACTTGGTTTGAACAACTTTTTTGCTAAAAGCTGTTTCCCCCAGGAGCAAAAAGCAAATGGAAAGAACAAAAAAAAAAAAAAAAAACACTGCAGAAATTAATATGCCTGCAAATGTAAGCCCAGTCCATTAAAGCCAAGCTCAGGAGCACAAAGTCTCAGCACTCGTCTCATGGACCTTGGAACCAGCCACAGTAGGCACTGTGGGGCAGCACAAGCACCTGCCTGGAGCACCCCCCGGGCAGAGGGACCCCTGCAGCTGGGCTCATCTTGCAGGCCACAGGCCAGCGGGCGCAGTCGTGTCGTGGCAGGCAGCCGGCTCCCTCTCCCCCTCCTGCTGCTGGTCCACACTCGAGCCAACCTGAGGCTCAGGTACAAGGTATCAGGAGAAGGCTGCTCACTGCTGCGGTTGCTTGCCCAAGCTTTATTTCTTTTGCTTGACTGGTGAAAGTCTGAGTTTCATCTATGCGTCTGTCTGTGTACTTATTTGGTCCTCATCTCTGCATTGTCAAAATCTCAAAGGCAACCAGGACAGAGTGTTTGCTTTTTTTGCAGCTATCATGCTGGAATGTATAAACAGAAGTGTTGCATGTGACACACATGAAGCAAACCTTCCCCTCCCCACTAGCAAGGCCTCAGCTGGAGTTCTGCGTCCAGTTTTGGGCATGGTTCATCAAGAAGGACAGGGCCCAGCTGGCGAGAGCCCAGGGGATAGCAACAGGAGTGACCAGCAATCAAGAAAATGCATCCTCTAAGCAGAGATGGAAGGAAGTAGGGCAAATAACTCAGAAGAGAAGACAGAGTGGAGATGTAGTAACTGCTTCCCAATTCTTAAAAAGTTTCTGTAGCAGAGTAATGGCTTTTTTTTCATATCCACTGGTGGTCAGACAAAAATAGTAGGATGGGAGAATTAGAATGATGTTAGGAAAAACTCTCAAAGCACAAGTACACTAAAAGCACCAGAATAGATTGCCCAAGGAGGCTGTAGGATGGAGACATCATTAAGACCTTACAGAACAAGGTGCATAAACACCTGTCAGGGATGGTCTAGACAGATTGATCTTGGCTCAGTGTAGGAAGATACATTAGGGTACCTCTCCATGTCTCTTCTTGCCCTACATAGTTGCAATATTCCTATGAAAATCTCACACATTCATTAAAAATATATACTGATCTTTTAAAGAAGTACACCTCAAGCCTCAGATACATTATAAGAGGGAGTTTTTTTTTTTTTTTTTTGGGGGGGGGCTGTTTTGGGGGGGGGGGGAGTAGGATGGGTAAAGCCTGCCCTATAAGAGGGGACAAGCACAGAATATCATAGCAAGAATTAAAATTCAAAACAGCAGCATTACCACTGGGCCTTCACAGATCTGAGCCCATCTGAGGGCTTGAATCCGGAAGAGGGCAGAGCCCATCTCCTTCACAGCCCGGGCTCCTGCAAAGCGCACAAGATCTCCCAGCACCACGGGTTACCTACTGGTCTCAGTGCGTCCCACCTCTCCTGGGAAAGTGGTTAGAAACAAGGGACAGGCAGCATTAGCTGAGTCACATCTGCAATGGCCTGGCTTATACGTGAACTACTGCAAACCTTATCTTGCATCTCCATTTATACACATGCTAAGGGAGACATATTCACTCAGGTTAGGAAAAAAAAACAGTTTAGTTCAAAAGTAGTTTGAACTGAAAATACACAAAAAAAATAGTTGAAATAGTTAAAAAGAAAATAAAAGGAAAGGCCAAAGTTAAAGAGGAGTACTCTAAAATTATCAAAAAGCAGTAACTGAAATATGTTTTTGTGGTATCTCTTTAACTTTTTGTAAAGTTAACTTTTTGTAGCCCCCCCCCCTTCTCATTTGGGAATAAAAGAAAAAGCACCAAATTTTGTTCCCATCCAGCTCCATCAAACATTTTCTGCTTTGTATAAAAAACGGACTCAAACTGTCCTCAAAATACAGCCAGCAGTTCTAGTTCTGAAACTCATCTGGGAAAGCTTATAGTTCAGACAGAGCACAGCAGTGCTATCCTTCCAGCCAGCCTCCTTAAAAGAAAAATAAATAAAATAAAATAAAATAAAAGCTTTCCTGAGCTGCACGCAGCCATGGTGGAAGGTCAGGGCTGGCCACTCTCGGCAGCACCACTTGACCACGCTATACAGGGAGTGCAATAAGGCCTGGCATTTACAGGAAGGATTTGTTTCTGGATTACATAGGAGAGGAAGGACACAGTTACCCTGAGCTTATGTGTGGCGCAATGACTGCCCTGTTGGGCAGCATGTCCAGTTGAGGCACCAAGTTCCCTTGAATGTTGTCTAAGTTGTCCAAAAGCTTTTATTTCCATTACATTCAATCGTAGGAAAAACAGGCTCAGTGAAATGAACCCCTGGTAACTGAAGTGCACAGAAGTGCACCACCCCCAGAACAGGCATGTTATCTAGCATCACCTAGGTAAATCCATATATCTGCCTTGCTGCTTGTCCTCTACCTCTAGCTACTTTTTCTAATTTATCTTGAACAGCTGCCATGGCTGCAGGATGCTTTAGAAGGAAAAGGAGAAGCCAAAAAGCCACAGGGCCTACATTACCCTAAAAATAAACACCCTAAAAGAATCCGTTATTAAAGCTGCAAGCAGATGAATTGGAACGAACAGAACTTCCCTAAAAGCACAAATGACAAAACATGAGCCAATGTCAACCTTGGTGTCATCGCAAATGCCATCATCGCGTTAATAAGCAAAAGGCAGCACAGCAAACCAACATAAAACAGGTCAAGGGATGACTTTAAAGAAGGAAGAAAAACTTTGGCGCTCCTGTGCGTTATTAATGGTTGTGTTCCCAGGGCTAAGTGGCCAGCTCAGAAAATTAACAGGTCTGACAGCGCTGAGGTTATCAATGGGACAGCAGATGTCCTGGCCCTACATGGGTGCCTGCAAACAGCTCAGGGCTCCAAGACCCGGCATGGCTCCCCGCAGCAGCCCCGTGCTGCCGTCCCTAACTTTCACTGGAGATAGGCAGAGGTTAGCAACAACAGCAATAAGCAGAGGCTTAGTAATTACTTACCTTGTATAGATGATACAAGGCATAACTCTCATTGCCACATGAGTTTAGCATATGGAGGATGCTTAGTGCACCACCAAGTGCCACGTTCACAGGAGAGGTGCTATACTTGGTTTTTATTCTTCTGCTGTCCTACAAGCCTTTGAGTGAACTTCCCTTCCCTTGCAAGTTAGATAGGCTTAGGGAGAGACAAACTCCAGCAAAGAGGCATGTAAAAACTAATAAAGGTTCAACATACACAGGCAAATACAGATAAGTTTACTTCTGGAATGCCCAAATATCCTGTCTTTGAAACAGGATCCTGTCTACTGAAGCCAGTCTTTCAATATAGATAACAAGATTTTTGGAATAGTTACAATTGGCTGTACCAATATTTTACACCCCAGCATCGAAGCAGTGTCTGATTCTTTATGATTTTGAACAGCATTTACCAGTACCTTCACCTAAATCCAAGACCCTGGATGCAGTTGCTATACCAAATACTACAGCTATAAAACAGCCTTTTTACATCATAGGAGGAAATTACCCCACCAACAACAGAGGCAAGTAGCTGATCAGCCAGTGCAGAGTATTTTTTTTCTTGTTAATAAATAAACAACATTGTGATGATTAAGTGGAAAGCAAAATAGCATTGTTATCAATACAGGGTGCCTAGGCAGTACATTAAACCTAAGCAATTTAGGAAGCAGAGCCTATCATATAAATAATTCATTCTCTTTTGCTAAGCACAATGCCACTTTAGCTGCCTAAATTTTCAAGGGGGTTGCTTTTTAATTGAAATGTAGGCATTTATAAATGCATGTGGGCCTTTAATTATTCATATTTCAAGCAAGTGGACTTGGTCATGCATTAGAATAAAGTATCTTTCATCTTTTGGTAGATTACACTGCAGTAGATTACACTGCAGTAGACCGCCAAAGCTGTGAATGAGCTGAGTAAGTTTGTCTTGTGACCAGGGACAGTTTCAGTCCCTCGTGCAGCACAATGTCATCTGGGAAGATGCATTTGCTGAGGTCAAACCAGAACAAGAACAGAGTGCTGGCAAGTTGGAGTCAATGCAGAATCAATCTGTTTCAGTACCCAGCTTAAAGCATGATCCCCTCAGCAGTTAGGGGTATCATCGAGGAGGGTAACAGGAGTGCAGACAATTGCAGAGGGGTTAATTGCTTTCCTCTAATGACACTTGCAGGCAATAGCCTTCTCCTTCCTTCTCCTTATCTCTTGATCAGGGGGAACCTCTCAACTGGCTTTGACAGGGTCTGGAGTTGGCCTAAGCAAGCACAACCCAGCAGCAGCCTCAGTCCATTCGGCCTTCGACCCTCTCTCCCACAACAGTGCTTCTATTAAGCTGTCCCCTTGGCGTTACCCCTGAAATAACCTGCATCACCCGCAGAGCAGAGCCAGCCTTCTCCGATACATGGCAAAGAGCAAGACTGAACCACCGAACTGAAGAGAACCAGCATTACACAGAGTGGGGAGCTCAGTGACACCCCTTGATCTGGAGAGCAAAACCCTCCCTTGGGCACTATGCCACAAGCAGCTTGCTGCTCAGAAGGGCTGAAGCTGCAGTAGTTTTGAGAGGGTTCCTCGATCAGAAGCCAGGCAGGATCCAATGGGAACAGGGATGCCTGGAGCACATGTCAGTGCAGCTGTATGGCCCACATCTCCTCACTCCTGCAAAGTGGCACTTGGCCAAGCACAAGGAACTGTGCATAGGCACCTGACACCTCAGGAACATCCAGGGATCCATCTGCCCAGCAGGGACCTTGCCAGGGACAGGGCTAAAGCTGTGCTACCATCTTCCACAGCTTTGTTGTGAACTTTGGTTGGTTTTGCTAGACACCAGCTCCTGGATTTGTCTTCTTGTGTGGGCATTAACTTCCACAAAACAGATTCTAGCCCAAGGCAAAGCTCTGCTGCTAGCCATCCTCCTCAGCAAAGATACTGCAAGCACCCAACACTGCTAACACAGCAGCCCACACCAGTCTGAACTGATCAGCAACAATCAGCCACCCCCACCACCCTCCTTGCAGGCCTTGGTGGAGAAGACACCAGGCCTGTCCTCAGTGGAGCAGGGTCCTTGAAGCAAGGAAAGGGCCCCAAAAGACAGAAGGGGGAAGTCAGGCACCCAGCAGGGACAAGAGGATCCTGGAGGCAGAGGGAGGCAAGTGCTGCACCTCCCTCTATGGGCACCTGGCTGTTCAAACAGCCGCTGTGAAACTCCTGTATCAGCCAGAGTTCAGTACTTTGTTCTTTGAACTCAATGGAGAAAGTGTTTTCTTTGGCATTTTTCTCTAGTATAATTTCTTCTGTTTTCCAGCAGCATTCCCTTCAGATCCCATGTTCCTGTGTGCCAGGGAGAGCAGATTTACCTGAATCGACCAGAGTAACACAGCTCTGCCAGCTTCTTCCCCTTGCTCCAGGCTCTGCTAGGTGCTTCTGCAGAGAAGGGGTCTCATTTGCTTTGCTGCTCAGGCTATTCACTGAAGTTTCCAGAGCTGCTCTTTGATGCTGGCAGCCTCCTCCTCTGGTGTATGCAAACAGAAGCAGAAAATCGTATCTGAATGAAGTCTTGCCGCAACAGAAATTCAGCTACAAATGCCAAGTTTTGCTGCAGGGGCAAGACTCTGGTGCAAACCCACCAAGCTGTGTAACTCTGCAAGCTCACAGCAGCCTCCCCCACAGTCCAGCTCAAGTGGGACCCAGAGCAGTAAGGCAGCACTGCCCAAGTCACGGAGGTAATGGGGGTGACCGGCCTGGCTGCCTGCTGCGGGTGCCAGCCCCTGTTCTCCCTAGCTGCGCCAAGAGGTGCCCTTTGGCCGTGGCAGAGTGGATGCAGGCTTAAAGCTGCTCCAGCAGTGCCATCTACTGCCCACGCGCTGCTCCTCTCACCCAGAGCAGTCCCCAGCAAGGGCCTCGCAGAGCTGCCCAGCTCCAGCTTGGAGAAGGGGAAGACAGCGAAGGCAAACTCCTGCTAGCTGGAACAAGGAGGACATCCGCCTTCACTTAGGCTGCTTTGCCTTGACAAAGCCAGGAACGTGTTAGAAATACCAGCATGGCCTTAGACCCCTCTAATCCCACATGCAGATGCAAACGGTGATGTCCAAGAGCCACGTTACTTCCTCAGGCCCCAGGTGAGATGTGCCCACTGCTGCTGCCATGCTGCAGCTCTGACCTCCCCAAATGGGAAGGGGAGAGGGAACTCGAGGAATTAATACCTGCCTGTGTCCAGGAACCTCCCCACAGCCAAAGCAAGGAGGGCAGCTCTGCAGGTCCCCAGCTGCAGCATGGACCTGCATTCAGCAGGGACTGAGCACTCTCACCACTGCTCTGATTTCTTGAGCCCATCATAGACACTGGATGATCAGCCCTGTCTTTGGGCTGAGAAGATCAATCACCATACTTTTCTCCATCATTGCCAAACAGTCAGGTACCCAGCTCTATTTGAGATAAAGGGAAAAATTCATCCAGGCTTTTGTTGTTTTAATGTGCTGTGTGAAGTCATGTTTCTATAAGGTACTCATCTTTCCATACTTCACCATTCTGACACTCAGCTGCTCTCTTGACTCAACTTTCAGCCTAAGCTTTTGGACTCCAGATTGTGTAGTTTAATTTGGTTAAAAAAAAAAGATATCCCAGACATCCCCTAAAGTCCCTCCATCCCCAAAATAATGAGTAACTGTATTTGGGATACAACCATTGCAGGGAAGGCACAGAACAGGCTGTGAAGAACTGCTTGCCACAGTGCGACACTGCTGTGGAGCTGGAACAGGCCCTTGGCCCTCCACATGCCCCCCTTCAGCCTGGGTTGAGGAGCAGAACAACCTGTGGGCTGAGCTGCATCACCACTGTCAGTGATGGGAGACTCTTGACTCATGACTGTTAAATCTGTGGGCACAGTCCATCCTGTTCTCTGATTAACACCTGCTCATGTTGCACTTGCTGCAGCAAAGTGGTGGCCATGCGGCACAGAAGAGGGACAAAGGGAAGGACACACAATGCCCAACACAGTCCCCTTGGCTCTGCTAAGAGAGGGTCAGGCCTGGCTGGATCCCACCCCCTGAATAGGACAATGACCCTCTAAACTCTTTTCTGTCCCAATGATTTGATGGTAACATCCATTACACAGAAGGGGGGCCACCGCAAAGCTGCAAATCCCAAGCTCCTAGCATTGGTACTTAGCTTCGGATGTCCACACTGGAAGAGTGGCCATCAGAGTAACTGATGAGCATCTGTACTCTCTACAAACCTGCTTCAGATCACAGCTATGAGAGGGCTGTAACAGTCCAACAGATTGTGTCATACTGCCCCACGGCCCACACAGCACCCGGCCACGTGGTCACTGCTGCAGGAGGAACAGGGGCCCAGCCAGCACTCACAACACTTACCCCTAGACTTCCACATTTCAGTTTCAACATGTGATCACTTCTGGGCTTAACTTGATGAAGATCAGGTTAGTGGGAACCACAGAGCAGCTGAAAGCTTTGATTGCTTGGTGTCTTTGTAGCTTATTCAGCAGAAATTGCTGATCTCTGTGCTACGGCACTACATGGTGCTGTTCCAGTGTACTGAGGCCATAAACAAGCAGTTACTCCGGGATTTCAGTAACCCAGCTTGATCCACTGCTCTTTTCCTGCTGCCTCAGTCACTTCCAAGATTCAGTATGCCAAGGAGGACATGTAATCAGTCTGGGACTTCCCTCAGCTTACCACATGCTTAGCCTGGGGATTTGCAGAGCGCTACAGCACTAATACCTTCAGATGGAACTGCTGACTTAGCCCAGCTAATTCAGTGCTATACATTAATGTGCTCACTATGGTCAAACATACAAATGAGCAAGCAGTCCTTGCTGCTTGGTGCAGTTGCCCACATGCTCTCTCCACAGCACACGAGTCATGGCTCCACTGCCCCTGTGCTGAGCTGCCCACCTTGTCTGCTCTACCCCATGGTAACCTTGTCCAGAACCCAATGCCAGGGGCCATTGCTGCCAAACCATTTTGGTGAATCCCTCACTTGATGCACAACCAAAAGCAGAGGGAAGTTGGCACAGTGTTCAAAAAGACACCTGCCTGGGCACCAAGCAGGGGAGTTTGAGCTCTCCTCCAAGACCAGAGCTCTCAGCAGCTCCTGCCAAAGAAGAAACGCCAGGATAGAAGGATGTTAGGAAGTCCATCATAGTGCTGGGATAAGGCTCAAACCTGCTGGCTGCCTGAGGGAGACAGCAACTGTAATGTGCCATCCTACCTGGTGCCTCCTGCTGAAGAAGGCTTAGTAATGAGCTCCTCCGGGCCACTGAGCCATATGCCCAGCCATTGCTCCTCAGGCTGGGCAGGGACCTGATCCTCCATCACTGGCAGAGAGCAGATCCCAAGGAGCAAGGGGGGAGGGGGAGAGAGAGAGAGGAAATCCAGCCTCTAACTCCAATCTTCCAATTTTTGTGGACTTGCTCTCAGCTGTTATTCCTGTTACACCCTCGAGATCAATCCTTCCATCAGTCACTGTCAGCCCTGTATAATCTTCCTGATCTTCCCCAGCATCCTTTAGTTTAACTGCACCACAGAGATATTTATATATCCAGACCTACACAGCAACCACTGCTTCAATGCTGGGCAAAGCCCATCTGTCTGCCTTCCCAAGACACTTTCGCCTCCTTTGCTCTTGCATGTTCAATGTGAAAAGCACTAGTACTGTAGCTGGGCCTTCTTTTTAAAGGCTAAGGAATAGGCTAAGATCCAGCCATTTCTGTGCTCTAATCATCATCATAAAATCTGTATTATTTGCCTGTCACTTCTACCGACATAACCAAGGAAGCTCAGATGTTACAGAAGAATTTTTCCCTTGCTTTTCCCTTTGTACTTGTCACCTCCACCCCACATCCCCACAGGCTGTTTTTGTCCAGCTTAGTCCAAAAACAGTCAAGCAGTTTGCTGCAGAGACAGGTGGCACAACACAGAGGGAAGGTCAAAACCCAGTCTTGCTTATATAGAGCTCATTTCCCCAAATAACTTTCTCGATTATTTTTGCCTGAAGAATACTACTCCCAGGCTACGGCATGACCAACCAAGGGTGATACTCAGCAGTGCTGGCAGTCACTAACAACACTTGCTGTGAACATATTGCCTTGTTATTGAAAAATCAGCAGCATCTTTTCCAACTTCTTTGGCATGCCCAAACCAAGGAATAAAGCCTTTGGCAAGCAGAGGCTCACCTCTTTACCAGGGAGAAAGAAAAAAAATATCTGCATTAGGTCTTGGGAGACGTAATGGATTAACAGGCCTCCACAGGGGGCATTTGCACAGAGTGGTGCTGCTTGCTACGCGCCACGTCATGCCGTGCACATCACAGACAAAACCAAACAGCTGGATTACACTTTCCCCAACGTGAGCTCTTTGAAGTCAAGAGCTGTGGGATCCAAGGTCCTGCCTGAGCTTCTTAGGGTTTCAAAGGAAAGGCTGGCAGTTTGTTGGTATTACCTTATCTAATTCAGTGGAGACACTCGCTGGTTAAATAACAAACTAGCTGTCACATACACTAAATGTTAGTGACAAATGTATTGATTTGGGGTTTTCTTTTCCTCTGCTACTGATGTAACCTAGTTAATTAACTGCAGGTACCAAAGTGCATTCAAATAATACTGAGTCTTGAAAACTGACAGAAGATTGAGATGTTGGGATTTCAAACTAGTGTTCTTTTAACATGCGGACAATTGGGCAAAGCCATGGTATAATCAACCGTGTGTGATGAAAGTTAAAAAGTTATATACACACATTTTTGAGAAAGAGTTATGGAGGACAAGCATTACAGCCCTTCTCCTTAATTTCTTGTTTCCTAATGTGGTCTACCCAGCGCCAGATAGCAGCATTAGTTATGTTTACAGCTAGCACAGTGGTAAGAGATAATTGTGCAACTCCCATGAGATACATGCCCAGGCATAAGCAGTGCACTGCAGAAGGAGCTAGAGAAATACAGACACAGGTATGCAGGGCACGCAAGAGAGCACTGGCAGACCTGCCGGCCCTAGGGGCTCTCACAGGCTCCACCTTATTACACTCAGCATCTTCTTGCTAACATGGATACTTCCAAAAGTCTCACTGGTCACACTTGAGATTTATAAAACAGAAGCAAATTTCCTATGCTATTAGGCTGTACTAAAGCCCCCTGTGCCACATTAAATCTCCAGCAAAAGCTACAGAGAAAGTTTAAAGAAAAGCTATCCAAAATTTAGAACAAGATAGGATGCCAATTTGTCCTACATCCAGGAGACTAAGCTTTAACACAAGTCCCCACTTCTGTTTTGCTAAAAGAAAACAGAATCAAAGTAAAACTAAAAGTAGTTACCATAGCTGATACTAAGCCAAAGAGTGGAACAAAGTTCATCTCATACAATACCAGTTTCTCCTATTTGATTTGCATTTGTGTTTTGTTGAAGAAGCAACATGCTTATGCTAAAAAGCCCCCACACTGGAACAAGCTGCTCCCATTTCCAATGACTACTGTCATCAGCCCAAAGAGGCAGAAGCTAGCAGGAGCCCCTCCAGCGGCAACGGGTTCCCATACACCCTGCTCACCACACACGTGAGGTTGGACAGGCAAAGGGGCAAGATGGCCAGCAGCTTCGGTAGCACATTGGGATGTTGCTGACCTTCAGCCCCACAATTGTTTTTACTGCATTAAACCACAGCCAGTGCCAGGTGCTCTGAATTTTGGCTTAGGATCAGAGCCAGCCAGTTAATGCCACCTCCACAGGAGAAGAGGACACCAGTCCAGAAGAAGACTCCCTGGCTGAGATGGAGCTCACACTCCACAGTGCATCTTCAGAGTGCTCTGAAATCAATCAGTGCATCACACTTACTTGTGTGAGAGTTGGCTCAGGACCTTGAAGAGAAACTTCAGGTAGAAACCAGGGTCAAAACATCAGAGTGAATTTCAGTCACCCAAGTGTCACTATGTTTTACCTAATTCATGTTCAGTCTAGTGTGCAGAGATTCAGCATACAATATCTAAAAGGGAACAGAAGCTGCCAAAGGTTTGATGACAGTCATCTTGAAATGTACTACAAAAATCCCTTTAAAAGCAATGAAGGAAGTCACACTGAATGAGGACATATCACAAAGATTGGATTTCATGTCTAAAACGGTTGGCCTGAATGAGTCTGAGTAAACAGAAGTCTAGCCAGAGTGAGATTTTTATGAGGAAAACCTAGACTTGACCACAACTACTGCAGCCCGTAGCTCCGCAGGCCCCTCGGCTGCCCCCCCGACGGGTTCCTGACCACAAGGAGCAACCCCAGTGCAGTGCTTGTTCTTCTTCACCTCTGCGCTCCCCCTTTGCATTTCAGTCCTGCCTCCTTTCCTTCCTGGTGCCAGACTCCCCTCTCACACTCCTGTCTGCTCCCATACGGGCATAGGGAATGGGACCATGCTGGTCCTATCCCATCCGCTCAGAGCACCTCATCCAGCAGAGACCTGTTGACAGGAAAGGGTACTGAAGTCAGCTAACACTCAGCCAAGGGGTCCCCTGGGGGAAGCCTCCTGACAGATATTCCTGCTATTTTCATCCTGAAAAGCATCAGAGGACTTGTTTGTAGATTTTGCTCAGGCCGGTAGCCCATTAGAAGCTTGCCTTGCTTCATGCTGCAAATATAAAGCATCTGGACATGCCAGTACGATCATCATGATCTTAGCTATAGGCTGCTTTAGCAATTAAAAAGTACAACTGATAACGTCACTATCTGGTTAAATTCAACCCAAAGAAATAAATCTCTTCCTCTTCCATACATGCACAGCCCTGACTGCCTTAGGCAGAAGGCTGAGAACAGGCAGGCAGCTATGTTGTCTTCCTCTGCTTTCTTAGAGCAGACAGAGGAAGACAGCAGATGCTGTCAGCTAATTAGCCCATTGCAGCTCTTGTGGGGTAACTACTCAAGCAAGGATAAGGAGAGCAAGGAGGGTCATGGAAAGACTTTGTTGTGTTTTTGCCCTGCATTCCCACCCTAGCCATTGTTATTTGGGAAAAATACAGTAAAATACAATTCCTGTGTGTGGAATTCCTTCATTACAAGGAGACATGTTAATAGAGCAAGAGATGGCTTGCAGGACTTGGTAGCCAAGCCAAGCAGTGACGTATACATCCCAGGCAAGGACAATGGCAGAAGCTTCAGAGCAGAGGTCTGGATGCTGCTTTTCCCAATCAGCAGTTGTGTGTCCAAGCCTTAAGGCCATAAAAAACTCAGTTAAATTTAGCCACCAGCTGTCAGGGGAAAGGGAAGGTTAGGTGACATTCAGTTACCCATGCCTCCCAGGGTCAAGCCATTTATTTGGGGATTCATTGATTTAAGATGCTCCCATCTCACTTCTGCAAGTGTCACAGCTCTTCTGAGGGGCAAAAGTTAGTGTTGCCTTCAGTAAAAAGTGGAAAGTCACTAAACAGAACATCGTGCTTGCAGTGCTGCAGCTTTAGAGCCTTCAAGGGAGATATTCACTCACTCTGCACTGAAGATCTCATAGAAAGAAGCAGATTGAGTTTTAGAGAAAGTGCCCAACCTAACATTCATTGCCAAAGAAGGAAGGTCCACTGACCTAGATGGTTGAAAGAAACCAACAGTGGCGTTTAGTTCTTCTGGCTGTTTGAAGATACCAGTTTTCATACTTCTCCTGAAAACAATGGGAAGTTAGTGAAGACGACTTTTTATAAGCAGTTGTTCTGTGCTGCTAACATAGAACTTTTTGAATCCAGTAAACAAAAGCCAAGTTTAAAAACTGGAATTTAGTTCTTCCAAAAGAAACTTCTCAGCAGTTTGCCTTTTCTGCAATACACCTAGCAATATTTTGTCATCGTAAATTGACTCTGATTTATTTCACCCCTCTCATTCAATATCTAGTTTGAAAAACATTGACATCAAGGGCTCATTGAAAATGGATTTATGTCTGCAGACTGCACTAGAGCACTGATGTGAATTTCCTGAAACATTAAGTTGACCAAATAAGAACACACACACACACAAAAAAAAATCCAAAGAGTTGATTCGTATCTAACTTATACAAGATAGATACATGAAGGCCACAGGCACACGCCAGCATAAACCATTGTCAGACTCAATGTTCATACATACTAAAGAAAAACATGAGCTGCAACTTCTCAAGAAGACAGCACTTGAAAGGCTTCCAGCACCGAGTTTAAAAATTCACCGCATCCTAAGCTGCACCTGATCTGATAAAACATTCCTTGGAACCAACACAGAAGACACATCCAAGGGGAGTGACCTCTTCTGTGGGGCTTCACAGAGCCTGGACACGCTGCAGGAATGTATGAGCTAAGCCTTCACAAGAGCCTGGTTTTCAAAGAAATGCTCTCTTCCTTGCGAGCTGCTCACAGGGGAAAAAAAACCCGAGGTGCTTAAAGAGACAGATGGACACTCACACAATTTACAAGACACTTGCCTCTCTTTTTAAGTGCCCAGTTGCCTTCCCAAGTTGTTCCAGGTTACATGCAAGCTTGTCCCTGTGCAGACAGGCAGCTGGACTGCTCACAAATCCCTGCAAAGACCACACTGCAGCTGAGGACACAGCTCCCCTCTCTTCGCTCCGTAAGCGAAATAGCTTAGTCAAAGAAAGGGTCATAGCACAGGGAACTGAGCTCACTCCTAAGCTTATAGACTTGGCCAGAGCTCTCTGTTGTTCTTTCTTGGAACCAAAGTACAGACCCTGCAGCTGAGCAGTAGCCTCCTTCCCAGCCTGCATATCCCAGAGAAGCCAGTACAGACCTGACAGTCCTCTTCCAGAGGCACCTATAACAACACCACACTAGCCCATACACTCAAGACCACAGCAAGATACCACTGCCTCTTCCCCCATACCGTGACAGAGGTGGTTTTAGGGAGAGAACAGCTAAGTCACGGAAACTGGCCACACCTGTGAGTGGGAATGAGAAGCTCAGCACAGGTGAGATGAGAGGATGTCTCTCCATAGCTGCTGCCCATCTCTGATGGGCCCCAGCTCTGAGCCCCAACACCTCTCCTCTCGAAACTCATGGGATTGCAAACTAAGCTGCAGAAAGGTCCTGGCTCCTAACGGAGCAGCTCGAAGGAGCAGGAATCCCTCCTCCTGCAAACGCAGCAGCCAGCCGGGCTCAGCCCTCTCCTGAGGGCCCCTGGTAGGGGCTGCTGTGGGATGTGCCCAAAGTGCTAGGGCTGGAGGCACCTGTGAGAGCCCCAGCCCCTGGAGACCCCACCTGACTCCCCTGCTGCCTCTGGACCAGCACTGGCAGCTTCTGGTCACAGCTAGATGAGGTGGCAAGAAGACAACTCCTCCCTCATTTTTCTCTTGTTCATTGAAGAAAAAAAATCTACTATAAATCTTCACATTTCACCTTGAGTTAATCTGGAAGCAGTTTCAGCTGCCAGTCTTCCAAACAACCTGAAAGCAGAAGTGTGTGTTCTTTATGTTCCTAAATTTGTGGAATAAATGTGAAAAATATCGACTAAACGCCGTGCATGTTCCAGCTAAACTTTCTGCAGGAAAAGTAAAACGGCGTCTCCCAGCAGAGATCGCCTTTCCAGGACTGTTTGTGTTATCTTTTCTAGTGATGAAAATCTGGGGGGCAGGGGGGGGTTGCCTTTCCTTGCCCTGGATTGCAGTTGAATAGTCAAGCACTTGCACAAATGTTCCAAAACCCTGCAGGACTGGGCATGAGCACACCAGAGCAGGGAAGGGGGAAGGTCAGAGAAACCAGAGGACACTACGAACAACAGGGTTAATGAAGCGCTTTTCCTGCCGCAGCCGAGCGCGGGCTCTCGGGTATCTCTGCAGCTGCGAGCACCCGCGGCGGGAGCGTTTGCACCATCCCCGGCCCAGGCTGCGGTGCGGGACCCGGCAGAGGACCCTGCACACACCTGGGGGCTTGGGTAACCGGGGCCACAGATAACTGGATATGCAGAAAGATGCACTCGCACAGTGTTCTTTTATTGTTTTTATTTATTCTTGATTTTATCGAGTGACCATCTTGGTGGCGCTTCTGGTGAAAGCTTTCCTTGTTGTAGCTACTGTTTTTTAAAGGTTTAGGAGTCCTGTTTTTTTCAAATTTATTTTTATTGTAAATAGGTTTTATTTTCTCTGGTAAACAGTTATATGAAGTAAAATTTCCTCCAGATCAAAGTAAAAGAGGATCAGGTCTGGCAGTTATCCAAACTAATTAATTTGATTTAAAAAACATAAGGTTATTATTTTTTATTCTGTTTCTTGGAGGATTTGCCTGTCTTCTGCTTCCTGGATTTTTGGTCTTGAACTGGGTGATGTTTTCAAGGTTTTTTTTCCTACAATCATGAAAAACAGTCTTTTGCTTTTTTAAAAATAAAGTACATATTTTCTGCTAACCACATGATTCTGAGAGCAGAAGCTCTGAGGGAGGAAAGCCACATCCCTCCAGGCTTGTGGATGTTGTGAGCGCCGGCTACTTCTCACTCCAGCCCAACTCATTGATTCAAAATCATCCCGGGCCCACGGGAACTGGGCGATGAAAGGGCTGGGTGCCACCCTGGGACCGTCTCTAACAGCGGCATCTGCTCTCCAGGTCGGTGCTTCGGCTGGAGATGGGTTATGTTGTCTTTTCAGAGCCATAGAAATACGAATGTGAAAGTCAAAGTGAGAAAGCCAAAGCCCACGTAGTTTTATCAGGCTTTATCACAGCCAAAATATCTGAGTCAAATTTGTTACTTTGCAGATGTTTCAACCTTATATCCCAGCCTGGGACCCTGATAAGTTTTGAAATGCTGAACTTTCTCCTGGGACAGGAACAGAAGAAATAAGAAGCTAAAAATAAAGCTATGAAAATATTCTCATTTCCAGCGTATCCAAGAGGAATTGTGCTGGAAATGCCTTTGGGGAATTACACAAACCAGGCACATGACGTCCGCTGCAGGAGAAGCAGCAGCCAAAATAAACTGCCGAACGAGAGAGTCCTGCAGCCTGGGGGACCCCGGGGACACCCCTTCCTCCACGCACGAGAGCCCCGACCTCGGCACGGGGCACGTGCGACGCGGCTCCTTGCTTTCCGCCAGCTCCCGCACGCTGGAGCAGCCAGCACGGCCCCGGGAGCTGCCCCGTCCCGCGGCCTCGGGCGGCACCTCGCAGCTTTGGCCCGCGGCTGTGGGCCCTTTCCGGGCGTTTATTTTAGGTGCTTTTCTCCTTCACCCAAACTCTCAGCGCTGGCCAAGTTTGCCCGGGGCACACGCATCTGCTTCGAGAGGCTGATGCCCCCCGCGCTGCCCCATCGCGCCGGTGCTATTCTCCAGGCCTGGGCACGGCCTCGCACCCCGGCTGGGGCAGAAAACAGAGAAACCGCAGTGAGCAGCAGGAAATAGGAGGAAATACTTGGAAAAAATGCCATCGGTTACAAAAATAGAACAACGGGAGCAAGCGGAGGAGTCCGACCGCGCGTGCCCCGTCAGAAGTGACCATCCTCACTCAGGCAGCTGGCTGAATAATACAGGGAAAAAAAACCTTCTTTCGTTTTTCTCCTAGCATCACATGAAATTAGTGCCTGATACACAGAGAGATGTGCTTAGGGCTTGGTTGTGCTCCCACCAGGACAGGCTTTAGGCTAGGTCTTGTCAGCAAGTTTCCAGAAGAGCAGCTTCACGCTGCAGCCCCCATCATCTGCTGCAGGTCTGAATTTCTGGGACAATTCCAGTGCAAATTGGTTCTGCCAGAGCCAAGTGGAGCCATCGGCCATGCCAATAACAGGGTTGCTGTTATTGCACTGCTGGGAATTACTGCCCCTGCTGCCTGGCTTAGCCTGTGACCAGGATCAGATCTGAAAAATGTTATTCAATCGAGCCTCACAAAAGCAGAACCTGCGGCTGGCACTGGTTGAGGTGCCGTGGGCATGCCGATGCACAGCCCCAGAGCTGCTGCGGCAGCAAAAAAAGGCCTCCTGGCCTGCTCCCCGCAGCCTGCCACCATCCTATCATCCCCATAGGGTCTCCATGCTTAACATCGCAGGCAAAAGAGCCGGTCACCTTATGTGGATCACCTGGAGATTAATCCGTCTTATTTTATTGGAAAGAAGCTGGAGACTGATCCTGAGAGGTGGCGCAGGCGGGTGGGGAGGAGCGGTGGGAAGCGGATACGTGGGTGCCGCGCTGGCACCGTGGCCACGGGGAGCTGCGGGGAGAGCAGCGCTCCCGCTCCCCTGCTCCTGCAGGCCAGGGCTCTGATTTTCACTTGCTGCAGAACACGTGCTTGTTTCTGCACGCGACGCCGCAAGTGCCCGCGCAAGTGTCCAACCCCGATTCCTCCCTCACGTGCACAATTAGGTATCTGCTTCAGCCCGCAGGCTTCAGCGAGCTGGACGAACCTCCCCTTTAATTGCGCATTAACACCCCGGAGAAGTCAAGCCCTGCGGAGGCTGCACGCCAGATTTTCCGCTATCAGCCGGGCCCGGCACGGGACGCGAGCAGGCGCTGTGCAGGCGGGCGCGGGGCTCCTCGCCGCGCTGGCAGGTACCGCTGAGCGTCGACGGGTGCCTCGGCACGCCGGCTCTGCCCCTGCACCTGGCTTTGCAAGAAGGCGGTTTGCGGGGGAGGCCCTGGGCTTGCAGCGGTGCCGGCCTCGCGCCGCGCCGTCCCCGTCCCCGTCCCGTCCCGAGCGGAGGACGGAGGGCTCCCGGGCTCCGGCGCCCCAGGAGCCGCCAGGGCCAGGGCTCGCCCCTGCCCTGGCCTCGGGGCTCTCTCCGCCCGCCGATCCTCCCCGCTCTCCGCCCTCCCTCTCCCCGCTGCCACAAGATGGGGCTTTCGGACCGGTCTCCGCCACGCGACGGCAGCAAGCCCTGGCCTTGGAGCCTCTCCAGCTGCTTTCCAGTCCGTGAAACGCGAGATCCGGGGCCTGCCCGGAGGGGCCAGCTGGGGCGCAGGCCGGCAGCGCTGCCGGGCCGAGCGGCGCGCCCCCGCGGCAGCCAGCCCGGCGCGGGGCCGGGGCCTCGCCGCCCCCTCCCCGCCGCTCGGCGGGGGCCTCCCGGCAGCCAGCCCCTGCCTGACCAGCCTCAGAAGCGAGTCAGTCAGCTCGGCTATTTTTAAAGCATCTGATCAGTCCTATTCGTTGGGCAACACGTTACTGCCCTGCCCCTCCTTCGTGCCAAGCGCCTTCCCACTTGCATCGTGCCAAGCGCCTTCCCACTTGCATCCGCATGCCTGCGAGGGCGCCTGGGTAAGGAGACGGCCTGAAGAGCCGCCCAAGGCTGGTCCTCCCAGAGGGCAACCTTAAAATAACCCTCCGAAGCTAAAATGAGAGAAGGACGGGCCAGAGGACATCCCTACCCCTTTTCCCCACACCAGTGCGAGCAGATGCCTAAGCAGCGCAGGGGAACACCAGCCTGGGTCACCTGTCACCACGCACTGCCCTGGCCACCCGGCACCCGCGAGCCCCAGCTCTGGGCTGCTCTTCGCTCCACTGCTCCCACCACAGGCCGAGGCCCGCTGAGCACTGGCACTACCATACCTCTGCTCCAGCCCCAGCTCAAGGGCACCATCGAAGCTGGCAGCAAGAGCCTCCCTCTCCCTCAACCCCATCTTTCCTCTTCCTCCTCCCCACCACTAGCCCTCACCTGTGCTTATCACAGGCAATTACCATCCCACTCCTGTGATTCACTCAGGTGTATCACTAATGACTTCATCAGTTCTTAATGAGGACCCACCACCCTGCTTGTCCTGGCAGCAGCATACGGGGTGGCTGCAGGAGGGCCCGGGCAGTGGCGCCAGCCACCTGCACCAGTGCTGCCTTCGCGGTGTCTCGGAAGCAGGCGCCATCGTGCCACAGCTGGGCACAGCAGCGCTCGCTGGGCACCCTGGCCTGGATAGGGTCCCCCGCCAGCACCGGCGCGCCAGCTCCCCACCGCGCCACACAGCATGGCTGCACCCAGAAACTCCCGGTTTTCATCTGTCCCCAGGGCCAAGAGTCATGCAGCCCAATAACTAGACGTGTCCCAGCTTGCTTCCTTGCCCAGAGTGTGGGGCATAGTGGTTTTTACAGTATATGGCATCTTACAGGGCTTTATTTTGGTTGTGTCTTTAATGCAGGCTTTTGCCCAGGAGAGCGCATCGCTCGCAGTCCTGAGTGAGCAGGTCAGCTTGTTCCCTGGGATCGCGTTTTCCCCTGTAAACACGTTTATCTGCCCATCGCATTTGTGAGCAGCTCTAACATGAATTCCCCCCTCTTGGGATCAAAGCAGTTTGTTGATTCATTAATTTATTAATTATTAATACTGTATAATTAAATGTTGATCAGCGAATGACTTATTTGTGTTCAATATCACCACCAGATAAATCCCAACACTAGACTCTTAGAAATCGTAACCTGCCATCTATAAAGGATCCCAAACATCTGTAATCCACGCCGGGTTTAGGCCCCCCTGGGAGCATCAAGTCCCTCCTGTGGGCGCCGTGGTGGCTCCGGTGCCGGCTGTGCCTCTGCTGCTTCAAAGGCAGTGCTGGTGGCTGGGGACAGGGGATTTTTCCAGCTGTGTGGTGGACTCTGCCCACAGCCCAAGTTTCAGGAGTCACAGAAGCAGGAGCTGAAGCACAGCCTGGGAACATGCCTCCTTGCGTGCAGCTCTGGCCTCAGAGTCTCCTTTTAGCTCCTCTTGCGGAGATGAAGCTCATGCCATTATCGCATCTCCAGCCCTCTGTTATGATAAAACTTGATAGAGGAGTGTGGATTGCAGCAATGTTGAGTTCCCACTAATGTGAGAAAACAGAGGGACAGAGGGGAGGGATGAGTGAATAAAATGCTAGTTAGACAGTAGGGAAGACACATGAAAACTTGACCTTCGTGCATAAATCCATGAGCAGCTGGCTTCTTTGGCAGCACTGTATGGAGAGGGAGGTGGTCCTTTGGGAGCAGTACTAGGAAAACCCTTCCCAGCCCCAGCCTAGTTTCACCTCCAGACCTTGGATAACATCTCAGTGAAGTTAATCTCCCAGCAATAAGCTGCATTTGCACTTTCTCCACCCCTATGTCACAGGCAGCTGGGACAGGGCTGTGCCACATCTGTGTTCTGCCACATAGGGCTCCCAGCTGGTGGTCCCCTAAGGGGGCTGGGGACCTGCAATGGGCTCACGTGCCCCATATGTGATTGCACACCCTACACCTGGCTCTGTAACCAGCCTTGCAGTCCTGCCCCCAGGGAAGAGCCATTGCCCCCAGGCCACCACCACATTATTGCGACCAACCTAGCCATGCCACAGTGACTTTTAGGCTGGACCACTTGAGTCTCAAGTCATAAAGGAATTTTCCAGCAAAGCATTTTCTTTTCTCACTATCTTTGCTGCCAGGAGGCACTGCCATGCACATCTTTGCTGCAGGACTGGTCTTTGGCTGTGCTCTTGGAGGGTGGTTTAATGGCCACAAACTCTGGGGGGAGGCTGTGCTGGAAGTGGCATGGGCTGAACCTAGACAGAGCAACTAAAGATTAAACATCCATGTGCAGCATAGTACCCTGCAATGTCACTTTTAAAGAGAAACACTTGGGCTCAAACCAGGCACCTCCAGTCTGATCTGCTGGGCAGATGGGGTGAGTTGCAGGGTAGATTTGGAGACCCTGAGTGAAAAGGCTCCAGGTGTGCTGCTTGGCACAGACCCACTGCACAGCAAGAAGCCACCACCAGGTTGTGGTTTTGACCAGGCTGACATAATTATTTGGCACAACCAAACTTCTGGGACAACTAAGGATACGGATCTCCTTTTCCACTGCTCTAAACCTACAGGGGTCAAAAGGAAGGACGTCTGTAAAAGCTAGAGGAGCTGTTACTTGCTCTTGAGCTACCACCACATGAGGATCTGCCTGTCCTGCAGAGGCTGGGAGGAGAGACTGTTAGACCATGGCAATGACCACTAGGAGTGTCAACCTGGACAGCCAGCTTTGATACAAGCTTGGAAGTCATCCTTGCAGAGAAAGGATGCTCAGGAGCCTTCGAACTTTTTTTGATCAGGGAGAAGAGAGAGAACATTTGCTTGGGAAAGCCTTCCCATGGCAAGGACTTAGTGGGGCCGGCTGCCTGCCCTTTTTCTCTGCTCTCCACATGCGTCGTGACAGGGTGCTGAGCACTTGCAGGGAAAGAGCGTGTGTGTAGGTGGTGGAAAGGTTTGCTGCTGAATAGGTGGGAAGCTCTTCCAGCAGTGACAGCCTGATGGAAACCCTCTGCTTTGCTCTCCTGCAGGATTAACCTCGCATGAGCTGGAGGGGACTACCAAACTCCACCATCATGTGGAGAGGTTCTTGCATGAATCACCATCTTCATGCCATAGGGCCAAATTCATCTGGTTATGCAGAAAGTGATGTAGCTCTGTGCAAACTGTGGCAGCATTCACCATCTCAGCTCCCTCCGCCGCTGCTGAGGAGCAGGGTGATGGCCAAAGGGGAGCCGACGGCTCTGAGCCTGAGGGCAGCAGCTCAGCTGCCAGGTTTGTCTCAGCCCCACCAGGCCTGTCTTTCTGTGCCCTGAGGCCCTTGCCATATTTGCAATTTGTAACTAAAGCTGCCAGTCAGTAAGGGCCAGGAGGGGCCTGGAACGTGTTTGAGTGCTGCTGTCCTCCTAGTCCCAGAAGGTTTATTTGGTGCTGAGCTGCCTCTTTGCAGCTTTTCCTGCCCTGGAAGCAGCAGAGCTCAGCAACACCCAGCAATCCCTGAGAAAAGGGTCTGAGGATGGGCACCCTGGACGTGCTGAGGCTACCACCGCCTCAGCCGCCGGGGAACCTCCAGCTCCCAGCAGAGGCTCTTTGGGGCTCAGCTCTCCCCAAAGACGTGTTGCAGGGGCACTGCATGAAGGGAAGCTGAGGCTTGCACCCTGGTCCCTTCTAATGCTTCATCCAAAAGCACTGCTCCAAGAGCTGCGTTCGGCTGCCCTGGCTCCTTGCCTCCGTGCTCAGGGACACCCACTAGAGCATTTTTCTGCATTCCCAAATTTCCACACACCTCCCCCCCCCCAAGAAATTTTCTGTCCCATTTGGAATTACTGGGCTCCCTGCAGCATGGTGGGGACTCTTATCTGGCCACACCAGGCTGGAGAGCCCAGGAGACACATGCAGCAACCCTGCAAGTAGCTGCACGGCTGGGGTGGATCCCATAGCCATCACCCAGATAACAAGATTAACTGTTTCAATTCAATCAAAGGAGGAAGCACATGAGGTCGGCGCAGGGCAGGCAGGAGCCCAGGGCACCCGGGAGCTGAGCAGCATGAAGCAAGTGGCTCTGAAATAGCCCTATGTCCATCACCAGGCCATGCAGATAGTGGGATAAATTGCAACAAGAGCAGTCCTTCAGCTGAAGGGCCTGAGTGATGGCCACAAGAACTGTGTCGTGGCCATTGATTTTCCTACTGAACTGTGACCCAGCTGCTAGCTGGAGTGGTTAAACTCAGCATTGCTGAGCACAGTCCCCATGACGTGCACCTTGGGGTGAGCGTGCAAGAGGCTCTGCACAGGCAGCATGTTCGCTCTTGAGAGCAATGCACCATTTTCCTAGCAGCTCGAGAAGGGTCTTAAAGAACCGATTTCTCCGCCAGATGCCCAGGCAGCCCTTAGCAACCCTTGGTGACCAGCTCTGTCCGTCTGCCACAGCAAAGCTTTTGCCTCTCCCCCCCCCAACCAGCTGCCCGGCTCTCACGGTGCTGGAGGGTGGTGGAAATGGTGCTCGCAATGTCAACAAGGGTAAATGAACAGCCCAGGTCTCTGGCACTCACAGGGAAGTGTTTGTTCTCATTGCGCTCAGGTGATACTGGATGAATTATTGGTTTTTCCCTTTTAGTGTTTTTCTCATCCAAAAACAATTAAGCAGGAATGCGGAGCATTCTCAGCAGTGCTGAGAAGCTTGGGAGCAGTGACGTGTAATGGCTGCTGCGGTCCTTACTGCTCTCCAAACGGCACAGCCTGAAATCCCAGATAAATGTTATCGGTCCTCAGCCTGATTCCTTTAAGCAGTTAAGCCGCCTTGGAGAAGAGCAGGGCTTGGAGCAGCGAGGGCTTTTCCCACCACCCTGCCCTGGAGGAGTAGCTGGCGGAGTGAGGGATGGGGCCACCCTGCCGTGTCCAGCCCAAGACTGCTCTGCTGGTGCCACTTTGCTGCCCTGGTTTTCCCCTTCGCAGAAGGAGCCTTTGGCCGTTGGGCAGCTTTTTGTGTGCTTTGTCCCGCTTTCCAAGGGCTGTTCCCACGCGCAAGCCCGGGCCAGCCCGCTGCCCGCGAGGCTGAGCTGGGCTCTGGTGGGCTGGTGACCCCTTGGTGCTGCGGGACCTGGCCACAGGGACCTGGGGGGTGTGGGGACCCGCTGGGGGGCAGGCAGGGGTCAGGCAGGCGAAGGTGCCCACTGGGACCAGCCCCACGCAGGTGCCGCCCGGCTCCCCATGTGCAACGTGCTAACGGCAGGCAGTAGCTCAGAGTGAGAATTTCTTTAAGAGGAAGGTTTTTTCTTTTCTTTCCTTTTTTTTTTTTTTCCCTAGGAGCTTCTCCACAACAGGATTTACTAAGGGATATTACGTAAGAGCCGTAATAACCCTCCGTAACCTCGCCGCTGCTTCTTTAGCTTCTCCCGTCACCCCCAGGCTAACAAGAGCCCTTCCTCCGCAGCAGGCGATCCTGCCGCGCGCTAGCCCAAGGGCAGAGCAGCTGCGGGGGCACAAGCGGGTGGGCGGCCGGCGGGGCCCCCGGCGCGGGGAGGACGTCTCCCGCGGGCCGGGCAGCTGCAGCGGTGCAACGCCGGCAAGATCGGGGTTGCGGCACGTCGCTGGGAAACTGTAGTCGGAGACAGGACTCACAGCACTGCCTGGAAGCCACCAGTACCCGAGAGGAAATTAGTGACATTAAGGAGGAAGAAAATTACTGTAACTAGAAACTTTCAACCTTAAAAAAAAAAAAAAAAAAAAAAGTTAAAAGCTAGTTTTGGAAGTGTCTCTGAAGAAATACTGAGATGTCACCATGGCTGTTCATCTTCTGGGGCAGCCTCTGTCGTGCTGGGTGAAAGGCAGTTGGCTAAAACCTTGAGACACATTGATCCCCCCAAAGCAAGCCCGCGTGCAGGGCTGTGTCGCAGCTCGCTGGCCAGAAACCCCGTCCCGACCCGCTGGAGCCGATGCTTTGAGCACTCGTTGACTCCATGAACGTACATCAGGGAGCAGTTCATCTCCATTTACCTGACAGGAAGGGCCATGTCATTCGCCTCTGCCCGTCCTTAGCTGCTCTGACACAGTCACCAGCTGGGTCACATGCCCATGAAGAGCCTTCGCAGGAAATGACTCTGCTGCCAAAATCTTCTGGGGGGAAAAAAGTCATTACAGTTTTAGTGGTATTTATTAGCTGTTCAGAAAGAGCCTAATTTCTAGAGTGGATGCTCCAAAGAGCAATGAGTAGCTGCAAAATGTTGATGCTCACCAAGCACTTGTACTTCATGGTCATTGCGGCACAGGGGCAAGTTCTCCTGCCCTGCCCCAGCAGTGGCCTGGCAAGTCTTCTGCAAGGACTGCTTCCAGCCTGTGCCTGCTACAGCAAAAAAAAGTGCCATAAAAATACATTTGAGCGGACTAGAAAAGCGGTACCTGAAGCTTCTGCCCATTTTTTCCCCACCATATTTCGTTAGCAATACGCCCCTAGGGGAAGAGCCCCGGAGCTGCTCCACGCAGGTGGAGACGTGTCTCAGAAACTTGCCTGCAGCAGAGCGCGTGACTCGGGCCTGCGAGACGGGGTCGTCCTGGGCAGATGTACTGCGCTGCTGGAGGTGATGGGGGGAAAGCAGAGGGAGGAAACACTCGCCTTCGTTTGGCTTTTCCAAGAGCTCTGCAGAAGAGCGGGAGGATTTTGCGGTGCGGGAGGCCAGCCTGCCCCGGAGCCTGCGCAGGGCCAAGCGCTCCCGCGACCGTGCCCGCAGCAACAGCCGCCGGGGCCGCGAAGCCCGGGACCGGGAGGTCGGCTGGAGGCTTTCCCTGCAACACTCATCTTTCCTGTACAGGGATTTCTGCAAGCGCCAGGGGATTTTGTCTGTCAGTGTTTCCGACTGGCACCAGTCTGCTCCCTGCTTTGCCTGGCGGGCAGCGAGCCGGGCTCCGGGGAGCCCCGGCCCGGGGGCAGCTCGGAGGGGCTCCCGCCAGGCGCCCGCCGGGGCCCGGGCGGGCAAGGCGCGGCGGCGCACGCGGGCTGCCGTCGCCCTGCCCTGCTCTCCTCCAAGGCTGGCGCTTCCGCCCCGGGCGCCGTGGCCCGAAGGAGCCTGCCAGCTCGCGGGCTGGAGCAGCGAGTGCCGCGAGTGGGAGGAAACTTCCCAGAAGGGGGAGAGCTAAATAAAGGCGAAGCCTGGACCCGGCTGAGGCCGCCAGCTATTTATTCGAGCACGCTTGCCCACTGCCGAGCAGGAGCAAGGTATTTTAGAGCTGCTGCAAGGAGCCTTGCCAGCCTGCGTGGCTTTTTAATTGAAACCAAACAACCCCCCCTGCCCCACCAACTTCTCCAAGCCCTGCACAACCAAAAGTGGGCGATCCAGTGGGCATCAACCTATTTCTGCTTGTCCAAACTGCACGCAGTCCTCAAATACAGCTGCCCGACTGGACCCTGTGTAGCACCTTGCAGCATCCTCCTCCAAGGCTCCCAGCCCCGAGGCCGTACCTGGAGCATCTGAGCACCCTCGGGAGGGCTGAGCTCCCCAGCCTGCCCTAGTATGATGCAGCCTGGGCTGGGAGAGCTGGAGGAAGGCAGGGGAAGCTGGTTAGGGATGCCCTGCTGCAGTACAGCTGCCTCGGGAAAGCTCGGCTGCACAGGCACCCTGGACAGACAGGGGCCACCAGCCCCTCCGCCAGCTCATGGCCAAGTGATGCTTGTGAGATACTTGGAAAAGATGCTCTCCCAAATGCAGCCAAGCTGGACCACAAGAAGCATCTCCACCTTGCACTGAGCTCACTTCTGAGCAGCATGTCCAGGCTGGCACCTAGGGGTACCAACATACAAGTACTGCAGCCCAGAGCAGCTCTTGAATCCAGCCCAAACCGTGCACAGCATAAGAAACTGCTTGCCTTCAGCTTTCACTTCCTCCAGGGAGAAGCAGTCCTCCAGCAGAACCTGCTCCTGGTAAAAGCAGAGGTTCACTCTGCCTTTGCCTGGGGTCACACCAACAGGTGAGGAAAGGGGGCTGGATCCTGTTGTCTGCCATATCCACCCACCCCTTATTTGTTCCCTGGAAATTGCATTTCTCCACTGCCATGCACCTCTAAGCCAGGCTTGCACCTCACCTTGCACACTGAGGCTTGTCTCTGCTCTCCAGCTGCTACAAGCACCGTCCCAGGGCTTGCAAGTCTTGTCTCCTCCAGCACCAACATAAAACACTCCTCCCTTCCCCCAAAGCACGCACCAGCTCTTGTAAAGAAGTAACCAGTGCAATCTTTGTTCTTGAATATGTATTTTTACTGAAAAAATCATTCATAAATTAACAAATACAAAAATGTACAAACACATGGGTAAATAAATGTAATGACACAAAGGATTGCTTTGCTGAAAAGTGTGTGTGTCCATGTTTTAAAACACTAGTCTTCAGTGCAAAAATGTCCCCCTGGCACCTCTTAAAAACATAACAGTAAGCTCAAAAGCCATGATGATGGAAAAATACGTTAATAGTTTAAAGCCACTGCTGATGGTGAGTGACTAGCAGTATGTGGCTGTCGCTCAGACGGTACCTCCCTTAGAGAGGCAGAGCTTTACAAATAATGAGCTGTAAATAAATAGTTTTGCAAATAAAACCAACATGGCTCATTAAAAAAAAAAAAAAAAAAAAAAAAAAAAAAAAGAAGAAGAAGAAGAAAGAAAAACAGCATTGAACATGACCTGCCCTTCTGCAGGGCTACAGACGGTGGTGACATGGAAGGGGTAAACGAGTGGCCTTGTTGAATCTCAGCTGCCAGAATATGTACAAGTTCTTTAATACGAGAATTTTTACACCAGAACAGCACATGCGCTTGACAGTATGTTCTTAAACAGTTACATTTACTATACAGCATTTGACTTAGCTGATAACAGTGCACATTTTTAAGATATTCCACATTTTAAAAAGGGAAAAAATTCAAAGTGATTAGAACAGAGGAACAGTGATGTCATTTTGGGGCAAAATGGACCCTTTTATGCCAACCTTAAATGAGTGCATTTCTGAGCAGAGGTAACGTCTTTCTTTGTTCAACACAAGGTGCAATGGATGTCAGGTACACAAAGGCTGAGGATTCAAACTAAGGTAGTTTAACACCTACTCACACACACATGCATGATTCCCGTGGTAGTGAACGTGGACTAGTTGAAATACATTCCTTGTTTGAAGCACCATTAAACAAAGACAGGTTTCTAGCAATGTCTCAAGATTAAAGAGAGGGGTAGGACAACAAGAGTCTAGCATTTGAAAAGGGTCCATGTGAATTCAAGATCAAGATTCAGAAGCAAAAGTCTTTATTGCTATATGCGCCATAAAAAGCAAATCCTCACCTCTGCCTATAAATAACCATGTCGAATTCCCTCAGGAAGCAATTTTAAAGCACATGTAAATTCAAAGACTTTAAACCTAAATTACAGGCTTATCAGCGCTTTTCAAGGGCAGACTCACTGTCCTCTCATACTGCCTGATAAGATCGACACAACGAGAACTCCATGTTTTCTAAACTAACATTTTCTTGATATGCTTTAGGAATGCCCTGGGCAGTCACACCCACAACAGACGTGTATGGGGATCATACATCCACGGAACCAAAAAAACCAATGTAAACCATGAAAAGTTAAGGAAACTGAAGGCAAACAATGCAATAAAAAGAAAGAGTATTTCTGAGGTCAAATACTCACAATTGTTATGTATAAATACATAATTAAAACACAACCCCCAAAGTATTATTTTTAAATGAGAGAGGTCCAGTAAAAATGACTGTGTACATGCTGTGTAACTAATGGATTGACTTTCAAAAGCGGATGGGGGAAAAAAAAAAACACCCTTTATATAGGTACAACCCAAAAATCCCAAATTAGTTGTAAAGAAGGAAGAGGAGTGGAAAAATGGGACAAGGGAGGGAGAATTTCAAATTTAGATGTTTGGATGAGGTGTTGGACCGAGATCTTGAGTTCTTGGTACTCATGTTTTCATGAACTTAATCCATATATCCTTCATTTTTCTCACTATTACTAATCAGTGGACAATCTACCCCACTAGCTGCACTTGTGCAAGTGCTTTCAGGTGGTTAAGGCTGATAACCAAGTGTCCTACCTAGTTCTAATTTACATTAGTTCAGTGTACTGTTAAATTTACACAATAAATACAAAATACTATTCCATAAAACAAAACCCCAAACCATAATGTTATCCTAGAGGAACCACTGCAGAACACTAAATTTGGGGCAGGTCCTGTGAAGTGCAGCCAGCTGCCCCATCCTGAGGACAATGCGTGGGCAGGAGAAGCCACCCCAAGGGTTTGCGAAGTCGGGGGGCCGAGGTCTCCTGGCCCAAAGCAGCAGTGGCTGCTCAGGGTGGTGCATGTGAACTCAACAAGTCTGCTAAACTTGCACTGGCCATCCAAGTGGCATACAGAGCAATAGGCAATGGATTTCATTCCATATGGCTTTCAGACTAATTTACACGTTATGCTTCAAAAATGACAGAAATGGTATTCCCCCCCCTCCCCCAATAAATATTCCCATTTCCTCACTCTCCATGGAAAAAGCCACCCACATGATTTCTGTAACGAGTGATGAGATGGCTGTATTTATCAACCACTACATTTTAAAGTTTAGGGCCCTGTTCCACGAACATTTATGCATATGCATAGCTTAAATCATGCAAGCAGTCTCACTGGCTGAAAAGGGAACAACTTGCACAAGTACAGTGATGCACACACAGGTGTTTACAGAATCCAGGACTAAAATGAGTGATCTTATGTAAACCTCTAGCTTGGATCTGAACCATACAAGAAAATAAAAAGGGGCAATTTACACAGCATATTTACACTTACACTTCTTTAAGAAGCGATTCTGTTGTATATACTTCAAGCAGGTCATTTAAAAAACTGCACAAACATAGAACGGTATCAGAAGTCCCGTTTGATCTCCCAGCTGGGGCAGTTGCTGACTGAATTGCTTCTGACCCTCCCAGTCGAGGAGCCAGAGTTACTCAGCCGAGCCAGCTCGCGGGGAGGAAGCAGGTCTGCAGCGAGTCCCGGTGCTGGAGATGATGGAGGTGGAATGTGAGACGAGAGCAGCAGTTCAAATCGTTGTCCTGAAACCCGGAAAGCGAGTGGCGGAAAAGGAAAAAGACTGCTGTGCTCGCTGCACAAGTATCGGGTTGGATTGGTACAGCAAGGACAATTTGTGCGTGCACTTTCAGCCTTATTCTCCAAAATACTGTGATCCTTCATTAGCCAAAGTATTTCTTGTCCTCGATAACCCTTAAAAAAGAAAGTCTAATGTGGTGTTTTCTTGGTGAAGGGCAGAGCAAAGTTATTTTCTCCTCTTAATATTCACTCACCAGAGCCAGCTCTGGTGTCAGGTTAACAGTGATGTTCTTATACAAGGCGTCATATGTGACGTTTGGAAAGTAGTTCAAGTTATTGAGGCCATCTAGGGCTTGCCTTTCTTTCGACTTCCTCAGCAAGGCGTACCTGTTTGGAGAGAGCAAGAGACCAGGGGATTCACTTCCCTGTACAAAGTCTGCTGACAGCTACAAAAACACCCTTAAAACAGTTGACCTCTATCCAAAGCCACAGAACAAAATGTCTCAGCCCTTAATAAAGAAGCCTCATCTTTTATGTATTCCTTGCATGTAAACATCCCAAACACTTTACAAAGTTGTGATAACAGAGCAAAACCATTCAACTTCTGCCTCGCCAAAACAAGGAGGGCTCCTTGGCCAGCAAGCCCCTCAGCCAGAAAACCCAGGAGACAAGCAGAAGCCAAAAGGCGATGTGGTCATTTCTGTTCCTTAGAAAACTGGATCACCCACCCACGTGCAGGACAAATGGTATTAGTCTGCGAGTGATGCGAGATGAGGAAGTAAAACTAGAACAAATGTATTTGGGGGAAGGAAACTGCAGCTAGGGCACAAAAAGGGCCTCGATAGAGTTTAGGGTCCGCATGACAAGAAAAGATCTGAGGTAAGAGGGGAAAAAATAGGCAGAAACATCTCTGCAGACCAGGACTAGGGATTTTCTGTACTGCAATACAGCAGTGCTGAGGTACCTCAGCACACCAGGAAGGTGGGACTGGGACCCCAAGAAGCTGGAGACTGCAAGAGACCCAGAGAATAGATGCTATGAGGAGAAAGACGACTTTGGGTCACACTGAAGAGGGAAACCAACACTGGCTTCAGAGAGGTCACCATAAAAGCATATTGGCTGGAAACAGCTTTTCCAGTGAAGACAGAAAGCATTTGGCAAAACACTGGGTGCCAGATTCCTTCTCAGTGCCCAGCTGGGAAGAGCTGTGGTGCCACTGGGCAGATGGGAGAGCTGGAAGCAAAGCTTTTGCCAGTGGTACAAGCTGGAAGGAGTGAAATGATCACACTCCTCCAAACCCCCCAGGACCAGCAGCTAGGCTGAGGTGTGCCCTGCAGTAAGGCTTCCAGCTGCAGATGCGGCACAGGAGATGGGAGTACTCAGCAGCAAAGGCGATGAGCTCATCCTCAAGCCACGCGAGCAGCTGCTTTGCCCCTCTCCCCTGCAGATCGCTCTCCGCTGATCCAGAGCTAAGCCTCACACTAAACAAGGCTCGTGGTTGGAGCCAGAAGGAAGCTGCAGAAGCATGAGCTCAAAAGGCTTCATAGCGTTTGAAGAGACATTATCGCTCCTCACTGTGTGCACGAGGAGCGGTGGTCTGCTACGCCAGGCGCTGCAATGCCTGCTCCTGGCAAACAGGACCCCAGGGCAGAGAGGCCCAAATGCCCTCGGCTCCTGCCACCCCGCTGCACAGGGCGCCTGCGTTCGGCCTGCAGCATCCTAAAATGAGGGCTCATTCCCATTGCACTCCCATCTTTTCATACTTCAGAGATTTGACCGAATGTAGCCTTTTTTTAAAAAAACAGAACCAACTTTCTTGACCTTTGCAAGAGTGAAACAAGAATCACCTCTTGCTAGCTGTACTGTCCAACAGAGAAATGAGAACTACAGCTAAACTCCCCAAAGAGAGAATACGCTGTAGGAAAAGACTGAAGACCAGTACATAAGTTCATTTCTCCTCTGAATTTGCAGCTAGTTCAAACAGTCTTTGCAAAAGAAGCCATCCTTGCTGTCCCTTCTCCTGCCAGCAGCAGACAGGAGCCCCCATTCAGAACAAAGCTTGCACTATGCAACAGCTCATGACGTACAAGTGTTAATTCCTGCAGTTGTTAGCAAAAAAAAAAAGATATTTCTCTGGTTTTCTGTTGCATAGTTTTCAGAAGACTCAAATTCCACCAAGGTCCCCTGGCAATAGCAGCCATTCATTGAACCGTTGCACTCTCAGAAAAAGCCTTGGCTCACGGATGAGGGCGTTAGAGCCCTCCTAGAAAGCTCCAGGGAGAAGTTAGCTTTTTGAGCAAAAAAAAGACAAAGTGTTCACCCAGTGCTTGTGCTGCTATGTACAGGGTGTAATTATTCCTCCTCACGGACATCTGAAGTCTCACAAGAGGGCAAGTCCTGAACTTAAGGGCTCTGTATATTCACCCCCAGCCTAGAGTAAAGGGGCAGCAACAGCAGAATTAGTACATCTGGCAGTCACGACTGGAGTTGCTCCTTCTCTAGCAGGAGGAGTGTGCCAGGAGCTGCACGCCATCTCCCCGTCTGCACACTTCATTAGGGGATGAAAGCAGTGCAAGTGGCACTTTTCAACTGAAAACACTGAATATTTTCCACTACTAAAGAACAATGTAGCAGGACGTTGCTTCTGCAACAGAATTTGTAATGCAAACTCAAGAGTGTTTCTATCATACCGTTAGTACTTCCAGAAACACCTGATGCTTTAGCAACACTACCACAGAAAAATGCTCCATCTGCCTTCTACAAACTAGCCATGTTTTCTGCAACAGTATTAACCACTCCTTTAGAAACTATTAACTACTTCTTTAGAAACAACCCCCTCCAGATACAGATGTCCCAAGCCTGTTAAGTCAGGCTGCAGGGCTGGCAACCCAGGCTCTTGGATTAAATTCAAGAAGCTACAATCACAAAGTAACGACCCCTTGTCTTAGGGCTGCAGAGCACTAATCATGCCAGAGGAATACAGGCAACGTTCTGCCTCCCTTATCTTCCTACAGTAAGGGTTTCCTTCACGAGTTAAGGCTGTAATTGCCCCTAGACAGCTGCAGCAAACCTTGTACATGGTACAGGGTGGTGGTTGTTTTTTTAAAGGATCCCAAACCCCTTCAAAGTTTCACTTGCCTTCCTAGGAACTGCACTTCTCCCCGATGATGGTGCGGAATTGATTTGTATTTCCCCGTGTCTCCTTCTGGTCGAGTCACCGAATAGCCTGCAAACTGCACTCTGTATTAGAAAGGGGAGAGACAAAAAGAAAAAAAGGAAAAAAAAATCAACTATTGCATTTGCTCTGTCTTCAGTGCTTGCCGAGACTGCACAATTAGCGCTCTTGCAGCTCCTACAGTAATTGTCTTTCCATCAAGCAGACAAACTACGCATATCTCCTCACTTCAACCTAAGCTCCAGGCAAGTTACACTGTGCTCAGCACCTCAAGGTTTCAAGAGTTCAGCTAGGGATCAGTTTGACATCATCATCATGGGATATTGCATACGAGGCCAGTAATTTCACAACCAGTGTTTCTCTGTCTGCATCTGATCTATTGCTTGAGCAAACTGGAACACCACCCACCCAAATGCATTTCCCATCAAGTCACCTAAAAACAGGCCGGCCGCTCCCTGGGTCAGGCAAATGGTACAGCCCAGCCCAGCGCAGGCTGGAAGAGGTAAAAATACTTCTCTTCACAGCATATGCAACCTATATGCATATAGTCGTGATGTAAAGTTGATCTAAAGGATATTAGCACATAGGCTTAGAGGTTACTTCTAGCACTGACAAAACTGGTGCACTGCATTCAAAACCAGGTCTCTAAATTCCTGAAGTTTGGAACACGCCCTGGGGGCCTGGGCAGCACCTGCACACCACGTGGCTCACGGCACCTGGCACCGCTGCAGGAGCCCTGCCAGTTACCCCACCTCGGGACATGGCTCAAGTCGCAGTGGTACCTGTTCCAAAGGTCGTCATCCTCTCCACCCCAGCCCCAGAACGCGTTGGGGAAACCGTTGATTTTCTGAAACTGCTCTACCGTCAGGCCACTCACTCCACCAAAGAACTCATTGTATGGGAGCCTAAACAGGAGAGAAGGGATTAGTTGAGGGTGCAGGGAAACGGCTGTTGCTGCCGTTCAGAGTTGATCCAATTGCCTACTCAAAGCTCGTCAGAGCAGCAATTCTCCCAGTTGCAATGAATAAAGCCTATGAGCTATGAGGATGTTTTCTTCTATTTGTCTTTTATGTTTACTTTGCACAAAGCTTGGGAAACAAACTGAAATTGATTTTCTGTCCTTTTAGAAATCTAACACTGGCTTCTCATCTATTACTATAGCGCAGAGGAAGACTGATGCTTACAGATACATGTACTTATCCAGCTTGGCTGCAAAGTGTCTTGGCATCTGTCCACATCCGTAATAGTTACGGTCATTTTCTGGTATGTGGTCCACATCATGAAAGATGAGACAATCCCAGTCCAAATCCTTCATTGCTTCCCGAAAGCCAACATTGAAGAGCATGGCACGGTTGAAGGGTTGGTTACCAGCCTAGGAGAAACAGAGTTCCTTCTCAAGGGAAGCCTAATACAAGTTCAGTTGCTTTGCATGCGCAGTTTCCTAAATAAGACTGAGAATCCAGAGTGAAACTGGCCCCCAGTTCAATGGCTGAACAGAAGAGGATGCATTGGTTTTAGCTGATATCACTAGTTTATCTGTTGCAAGACTTGAATATTCAATTAGTATACAATTGAAAAAAAAAAAAAAAAGGATGTTAAAGTATTATTAGTCAAAGCCTTGATCGCTCTCTTTACCTGACACTGTCCAAAAGGCCAAGGAGAGCTAAGTTTGGTAGCATGTTAGCAGGGTGTGTGAGAATGGATAGCTTAGGTGACAAGTTCACATAGATAAGAAAGCAATATTATTTATGCTGCAAATCTCTGGTTCAAATATATATAATTTTCCCCAATATCTCCTCCAATACAGAATTAGAAAAAAAAAATCTAGATCTCTAGTTTTTAGATGAAAGTCAGGCTCTAATTTCCAGGGACACATCTTAATTGCACCAATTTGAGATAGAGTGGGACAATTTCAGCTTTGCAACATTAACTCAGAAGCAATCACGTACAAATCTTCTAATGTTTAAATCACGTGATCTTGCAGATAAACTCCTTGGGCCACAAAGCAGCGCTATGCTTGCGACTTTGGCTGCATGTTGATGCTCTAGCTCACTTTTCTATCGCAGCACATTTCATATGCTCATGGCTGCCTCCACCAACAAACCAGCTGGGAAGCACCCACCGTGCGCGCACAGGACTTACCTGCTCAACAACATAAAACGCAAATTGTAAACGTTGACGCTGCAGCATTGGAATTAGGTGTCTGAAAAGGACTGGAAGATGCTCGTAACGATTGCGGAATGGAATTAGGATCGCCACCTGGATGGGGAAAGGGCGTCCGTTACCACACCAGGAAAGAGTTCATGACAGCCCACAGACCCCTCTAACCCCTGCATCACTGCTGCTTGTAAATTTTGGTGTTTGCCTCTTGGGAAATTGTTGCTTCAAGGAGATTAAATGCAATCCCGGCCTTAATTGAGGCTAATAGCCCCCATACTCACTGATTCTATGCACCAAGTCAGGAGAGCAAGAGCAAGGCCGGGTCCCAGTACTGTACTGCCCAGAGGCCACCACCCTCCAAGGCGAGAGTCCCCAGCAATGCAACCTCCATCTCTGGGTCAGGTGTCCCCAAACCAGACAGCTGGGTGAGCTGGAGGCCCGTCAGCTGGGAACCGGACAGGCAAGTTCACTGCCTGTCTCCTCAGCAGTCCTTGCAGAAAGCCACAGCTGACTCATGCATCACAACCGCAGCCCCCAATTTCAGCACCTCACTTCTCCAGGCACTGCAGTCCTGCGTTACAGGGAGCCTTACATTCATTTATCTGGAGCTGCAGCACAAAGGTGGAAGTGCTGGCGTTCCCCACTAACATCTCCCTGACACTCGACGAGGAGCCATCCTTCCTGCTGTGCCCAGCAGTGTTACAGGCACAGCGCTTCCGAATTCCCCGTTTACCTTCCAGCGAGGCAGACAGTCACTCGGCTTCCAGTGGCCTCCTAGCTTGATAGAAGGGTCTTTTGAGAAGAACTGGTGGATATCTTCCATCGTGATTTCGCTCATATTTACATCGATGGGGCCCTCTGCAGACGCAGTGGAAAGAAGCAGATGAAGAGGTGAGGGCTCCCACCCGAACACGAGGAGGTGCTGCTTGGCTCCTACCCTGCTCAGTGCTCTGCTGTTTCTCTCCCATGTTGGGACCTAGTGCTGAACGCAACTGGTCTGCTCTCTCACCAAAGATGACTGAGGAATAATACCACTGGCATGACTCAACCTTGCCCCCTCCACAGCCCAGCTCTGTTCACCCACCCCTTGCTGGATAAGGCCCCTCTACATTGCAAACCCACCACTCCTCCAGATCTGCTACAGCCAAGAGGAATTCAGGCCCAATTTCACTTGGGACAGTTTGGCGGTTCACTCATGTCCAACAGTGCCAGGGCTGGGACTGGCCAACGCGGGCAAACGGCAGCGAGCGCCGGAGGGGTGAAGGAGCAACTGCTCTGCTGCCTGCCAGCCCCAGCACTGGCGATGGAAAAGGGCTGGCCAAGCCTTTCCACCAACTCACAGGGCACAATTCCGCTTTTGTTTGCGTTTGCCAAGCGACGGCTCTTGCTCCAGAAAGGAGGAGCGCCTCAGACGTTGCAGGGATTAATTTGGGTGATCCGGTAAACAATGGTTTCCCAGAGGGAGACTGCAGCTGCTGAACAGCCCTTCCATTCATTCCCCTCCGGACAGGTGCTAAGCAGAAAAGGTGACATATCAACAAGCCAAGAGGGGAAAAATGCCAGAATACAGAATCCAAAAGCATGCAAGAGCAGGTAAAGGGTGCGCTGGTACTGCCAGCTAAAGCAGAAATTCAACCTGCTCCTAGGGGATACTCCAGGCTCAGCTGCCAGCCTCCCAAAACCTGGCACTTGCCAGCTGTGCTGGCACAGAAGGGGCCCCTAGCTGGGACAGGGGGCTTGACACAAGCTGGGACAAGGGCTGCAACACCAGAGACCAGGTGCGGTGCTACTCACTCATAGAAGGGAGCCTCTCAGGACAGGTATGGTTTGGAAAGTAGGTAAAATCTTCAGGAAGAAAAGTTGTGGCTTGCAGAAAGGTTTCATTGTGATTCAAATCAAGAGGATAATCTAGGGTGGGGGAAAAAAATGAAGAAAAATGTCTATTTGAACTACAGGTCTTTGGTTTTTCCATTTCCCCATGCCATTGCTAGCACATCCCTTCATCTGGCTACCCTGTCCCCAGAACCACTCAGGGCTGAGCGTGGGTGCTGCGACAGACTGCCGCAAGCGTCCCCACACTGTATGGGTCCTTGTCTTGCAACCACCGCCCAGCTGGGCTTTCCTCCCCATGGCGTCAGAGGGCAGCTGCAGGGTGGCAGGAGAAACCCTGCGGGTGTCAGACCAGGCCACCGCTGAGGAACCTGCCCCTTTCCCGGTCCGAGGATGGATTCTGAGCTTCACCTTCAGGTAGCACAAGCAAATCAAATGGAAGCAGCATGTGGTTCTTGAAAGGAAAAGTTATTTAATACTTTGTCCCTGAAGGGCTGCAGCCGAGGTAAAAGGGGAAGTGCTCCTTGAGTGACTCCTCTCCTAACACAGGCTCACGGGAGGACTGCCAGGAGCAGCAGCCTGCTCAGCAAAATTCTGCTTCTCGTGATTCTCTTGAAAGGATCAATAAACACCATGGTGCTGCACGTAGCCTTTCACTTGGTTAGCGTCACATACAGCAGACGTGCGCCCACGTTCCAGCAGGACCCAGCAGCAGCCAGAAGAGCACATTTCCTCAAAGCCCTCATCCTTTCAATTCCTTTTACCTTCTGAGTAAAAACCCTTCAACATGCTACACCTTTGAGAGTTTTAAGGAACTTTTTGTACAGCTACAAAACTTCTGCTTTCTATGGTTACATAACCGAAATGCACCAGTTTTGTGTAAATGGCTAAAGCCAGCCATGACCTTTATTTTAAGTGCTAGAAGAAAGTTTGCCTGCCATAGTAACGTATCAGTTGCTGGGAGGATGCTGCATCTCTTCTTTCTGAGACGACCAGAAGTTTCACTGGGGGTTTGCCTTTTGATCCCATGGCACCAAGGGCAGGAGCCTCAACCTTCACACACCTCACTCCTGTATGGGTCCCAAAAAGCAGATGTTTTGGGCTAAGAGCACTTAGTCCCACCACACATCAGGAGCCTGATGCAGACCAGCTCCCCCATACTTCTGGCTTGTGAGGCTGAAAGGGCCCGATCCTTCCTGGTTGCCTTACCCTTAAAGGACATTTACACCAAGCTGACTGTACAAGCACGTGTGAGAGGACTGACGTTCCTTAGATTAATTCAAAGCAGAATTGGGGAGCAGGTTTCTCATAGCCCCACTACAAACCATCTGCTATTCAAGCACCTAAAGATAAAGCAGCTTTAGTGTTTCTCCCTCCCCAAGAGCTCTCCAAGCAGCTTAGCAATTGCTGCAGGTGATCTACTTGCACACAGCACACTTACAGTGGGCAGACAGCATTTTAAGTTGTTTTACCAAACACAGCGCAAAATCCCTTTTTCCTTTAAACCAGCAGCTATAATCTTGCACATAACTAAAACATACATTTAGGTTCAAAAGATATTGATACAGAAGTCTTGCACATTTTATACTGAGAGCAATTTACAGTATAGTGAAGAGTGTGTGTCAGCTGATGTTAAAGGGTTAAGAATCTACATCAGATTTATTTTAAGATATGCAGGTTTAAGTGATTGCATAAACATACTGTATTCTCTATAGGATAAAGACTGTATTAAAAAAAACACACACTTTAAAGATATCTCAAAGGGGAAAAAAATAGAATAATTTTTTTTAAAGTAAAGCAGGGAAGGATGTCTTAAACTGCAAGGTCCAAATCTTTCATTTAGATCAATTACAACAACTCGTTACCTGGCCTGCTATTTCAGCTTGCTTTCTTTTGCTAGTACGTGGTATCACGTCATTAGTACTGTTTATCTGTTAGATTAAATAGCACCCAAACTACCTCAGCCAGACTCAAGACGGACTTGCAAACAGAATCGCAGGGCTTCTCAAGTATAGTCAATGTTATTTTGGATGCTTGCTACTGCTACGACTACATTTTAATAACCAGATTCCCATTAAACTCATATCACCAGAATATAGCTCTTGCTACTTAGTTCAGCTCTCTAACCATGTCCTGATAATGCAGAGCAAAGCTCAATTCCACTGTTTTTTTATTATTATTTATTTATTTATTTTTACACAAAGTACTGCCTTTTTTGCTTGATAAAGCACAGAAGGGATACCTCTTAGCTCAGTGAATAGGAAATTGATTATTGCATCCATTAACAAATGCTTAAAAAGTTATTAAAACGAGGAAGTAACTTACAGAAAAAGTTAAGAAGGGCAAAAAGTAGAAGATAGAGAGATGGAAATGCACTATGCTTGCAGCAGACCAACCTGCACCTTGACATTCAGGACTGGACATCGTTAAGCGTTCTGCCTAAGAATGAAAGTCACAGGTCCAGGGAGGCAATGCACACAGGACTGCATTGTGTAAAGAGCCACTCCGTTTTGGCCACATCTGGAGGACAGACATGACATTTAGGAGAGGCTGCTGCTCAGCAAGCATTAGTGACATCCTGCTTCCCAGGTGCTGCCACAAAACTGGAGCAGGGACCTAGCTGATGACCAGAGAGGAGCAAGTAGGCCTTATAAGGCAAGGAGCAGTCTGAAAGCTGCCTATTACCTCATTTGTCACCTCCAGGAGGCAGCAAGGAGATGGGGAGATTGCATTTTGAGTGTGGAAACTCAAGAAAACCTCAGGTCAGGGTGGGAAGATACTGACTGCAGTGGAAAGGCAAGGCTCACGGCTGCGGCTCCACGAGCCTTCCTGATGCCATGGCCAGCATCACATGCATGCTCCTCAACCCTCTTAGGGGGAAAGTCGCAAAAGGGTGCTATATAAACCTTTACTGCTCAAAGCTTTTCAAAGAGAAGGCAGTATCAACCCAAGTTTGCAGAGTTGACATGGATCTGAGGCATGAGCAAAGCCATTTACTTCAGTAGCAGTATTAACCATCAGAGCTGCTAATGTGGTAACTACTTCCCTGCCTACTGCATGCAGAAGTGATTTATAGCAGGTCTGCAGAGGGCTCGCAGCCTGGAGGGTGGCAGGGAGCACCTCATCGAGGCTCAGATGGGCACTGGAGGCTTTGCTCACCGCAAGCACCTGATCTTCCTTTGCTTCAGTTCTCATTGTTAGCTTCTTTTCACCTTTTTCAGTTGATGTTTCTAGTCTTAAAACAGATAGAGTTGGCAGTTCTGGCTGACTTCAACAGTAGAGAAGATCATGTAGAGTGCAACTCATCTGCAGAGTTTGGATATTACCCCTTTCTTCACCTCTTCTACTCAAAGTACAACCAAACTGGAATAACAGCCATACCATATACTCAGTACTCCAGGAACAGATGCTTTTCCAGAGGTGAGTCTGAGTAGCAAGAATATTGCATTTTTTATATGGAAGAAAATTTGCTTTTTAAATCTGTCAGCCCTTGCTGATGAAACCTACCCTGGATTCCTTCTCAAGTGTGGACCTCAGCTGAGCTTCACAGGCATCACCAAAGCCTAATGCAGAACATGCCTGGGAACCATCATGCTCCTGGCTCACTAGTTACATGTAAACACAAGAAAATACTCTCTCCGCATGACACCTGCTTGTCCTGTCCTCAGTAGCAAGGAAATGCCTCATGCCTTGTTATATGCAAACATGCACATTTATGCGTCAGCATACCCTATTTACACCAAAACTTACGATGTAACTAAACCAGTAAACCTTTTTCCAGCTTTGTATTATGGGTGGAAAACAGTCAGGAGTCAGAGTCTGTTACTCTGATACCTTCAGTCCACCCAGAGTTCAATCTATTATTTGCAGCAGCGCTCCAGCCAAGTCATATTGGTTCATCTTTGCAAGGAAAGAGTGAAGCTTATGAACATGGGCTCTTACATGTATGTGAGGTGATGGCTGTGTGCATGTGTGTGTGAAGGCAGTTTTAAATACAAAGCCTGACTCTCACACAGCTGTTTTTCAAAGCCTTTATCCTCAGGTTGGTTAAAGATAACAAGCTGAATTCCTCAAAAGCAAAGAGGTTTTCACTCAACATCCAGCCATTTGAGACCTTTCAAGATATCCACCCTTTATACAAGTTAAAAGGATTTGAATAAATAATAACAAGTAGAAAAAAACAATTGAAATTCCCACCCTGCATTTACCAACATAAATTAATTCCTTTAATAGAGAGTGGTTCAAGTCAACTCAATGCCCAGTGAAAATGGAAACTTCAAGCAAAGTGACAATTATTAAAGATATACCTGAGTCATTCACGCTGCTGTTCCTCTTGGCATAGGCACTGCGGACCACCTGCTCGTAGACCTGAGCTCCTATTGTTCTCATGTTTTCACGAATCATGATGCCTTGGGCTTGCATCATGAAGAGGTAGGTGTTCACTGCAAGGAAAAAAAAAAATCTGTGAGCATCTGCTTTTACAGGAAAGAAATATGGAAGAGAAATATGAGTCTCCTGGAATGCTTCCCAGCACTCGGCTTCCTTTTGGCTTCCTCCAGCCATGGAGATCCCTGGGTCACATGTGTCAATGAAACCTGATGAAAGCTAGTAAAGGCATATGACTTTTAAAGCATAGGTGTGAGGCACGTTTTGAAACCTGTCTGATTAATAAGGTGAACTTATATGGCTGTTGTCAGCAATGCAGGCTGTAACTCAGCACGAGAGGTTAAACAACAATTCCTCCTGCTGTGCAAGTGCAGAGGCCTCCTTCGAAGGTATAACTGTAAGAGGAAACTCAGCTGAATGACTGGACGAGAAAATTCCTTCCCACATTGCAAGGTCAGAGGCCTGCTCCCACCTGACTGAGGCTACATCAGACGAGATAAGAACAATTTCTTTTTCCACCATCTTTGAGCTCACCTTAAATCAATGCACGTCACTATTTTGCTAGCACTCTGTTTAAGTAAGGGCCTTCCAACTTTATGTGAGCTTTTGCCTTCCAAGCTGCCTGCCGCCATTCAAACAACTGAACCCCAAGACTTTGGGCACCTTCTTTGGTTAAATTCTCTTGTGGTGGTGGTGTCACACCACACTCTCACAACACTGAGCCTGAAGTGCTCTACGCTTATCCAAACCTTCCACTTTGTCTGCTCATATTCTCATGCATTGGTGAGACTGGCAAGGACATTGATTTCCTGTCAGTCAACACTGAGCAGTAACACCGCAGTGACAGTCCACGTGCTGTCACCTGCACGGGCGCCTTGGCATTCAAGAGCTGTCAGGTATGTCTAGCAGGAGGGGAGAGAGGGCAAAGGCAGCTTTTGAGTGACAACCTCCTGCTTGTGTCTCCAGCAAAACCCCTTCCCGTCCCAGCAGGCTGCAGGTAACACTTTGCACAAGTCACCTCTCAAGGGACAGTCCCTCCAGCCAGAGGCCCCAGCTACTTTCCTCATTATCCTCATTTTCCACTGACCATTATGTCACGTTACTGCTTCAACTTAGCCTGCTTAAATTTCAGTTAAGCTGCCGTAGACATTTGCAAGGACAGCCCCAAAGAAAACGGCAACAGGCACAACCCTCGCGACGTCAGCAGCTCCCTCCCAGCCTGCA
Source organism: Rhea pennata (assembly GCF_028389875.1). NCBI lineage: Eukaryota > Metazoa > Chordata > Aves > Rheiformes > Rheidae > Rhea > Rhea pennata. The sequence goes on from NC_084678.1 coordinate 9,221,444, forward strand.
AGACGTTCACCTGCGGTCTCTGCACTCAGGAACCCCCACCCCCTTCCACTGGGCTGCACCGTAACTCTGTTTTCACTGGATTAAAATGTTCGTTTTAATCATTTAACATTTTTATGTTAACATTAACATTTAATCATTAAAATGTTAATGATTTTAGACTGAAGAATGAAGATTTGAAATTGAGAAAGAAGGGAAATCCAGAAGGCTAATTTTATACTGATAAATAATCAAAATCAAAACAGACTAAAAGGAAGACTCCAGAAGGGCTGAAAAGGCTAACAAGCCAAGAGATCAAGGGAAACCCTCTGCATGGGGAGGGCAGTAACTGAGGAAACGCCTTCCAGCTCAGGAAATCAGTAACAGCCCGGTAGTTCTCTATACCAGGCGTATCACAACCCTGCAAGAGCCCGATGTTGATGGCTGCTGGTGCCAGGAAGCTGAAGCTCATTACTGAAGTCATCAGGAGCCCAGATTAGATAGGGCATCCTGGACACTGTACCAGTATCAGAGAGCAAGGTCGTTGCATAAACACTACCTACTTGACAAACAGATTCAAGTTTTATTTCCTTGTATACGACAGAATTCAAGTCAGTCTCGAGAAAGGTTGCCGAGTTGGATTTCCCAAACACAGCTTTTCCCCACAACACACACCTTAAGTAAATATTTGAAAGAGTACATAAGCTATGGAGTCATGCCTACACGGCGCAGGTCTTTGAGCTGCGTTCAGGAATCACCACATAGATTTTCAATCCACCATGCAAGAACATTTTCCACGTGCCTGTTTGGCTCTTCGAGCATCGATGTCCAGATGAACAAGCCACCAATATCAAGCAGTTCAGAACTACTACCTTCAAGGCCCAGATAACTCAGAGGATTAACTACTGCCAGCATTTTACCTACAGCTCGTCATTCCAGGCCCGGGAACCAGGGCCCGGGTAAGCTGGCTGAAGCAGCACATTTGCCTCAACACCAGACGGCTCCGAGCAGCATAAGGTGTTTAACTGTGCAAGCATAGGGAAACAAGGCGGCTAGGTTGCAATAAGTGCTTGGCAATTAAATTGTTTCAAATGTTGGGTTAAATGCACATTTCCAGCCCATCCCCTCCCATTTGTATGTGTTTTTGCGATGGTGACAGTGGTAGCAGTCATAAGAGCGTGTAATGCAAATGAAAAGTCATCCACAAGGATTAATTTGCCCCAAATTTTTCAGCTGAAGCAGTTTTCCCAACCCAGTTAACCATTATCTGAGTGATTTATTACACTAATACAGCAAAAAGCAGGAGCTGCTTGAGCCAAAGCTCTTCCTAAATTCACTTCATTAACTTGCTCTATTCTGGGACTACCTATATAGCAAAGAATAATTATTGGATGGTTTAATGACCACTACAAAGCAAACACGTGCTCTAGTGCATTTTCTTGGCAAGATGCTCCTACTGCACTTACTGCTACAAACAGTGAGGCCTGCTTTTGGGCAGAAAGAAGGGGAATTCATCCTAGCAGATCCCTGAGGGATAACCCCCAAGGACAACTTGGCATTTTGATGCAACACCACCAGCCAGAGGTAAATGTCATTAAAAATTCTGCGTGCAAAGCCAGAAGAGCTTGGAGTGCGGATGGGGCCCATGCCAGCCTCTGCTGCAACGTGAGATTTGGGGAAATGAGAGTCCCTCAAAAAAAAAAGCATTAGCGGAAAAGAGTTATTTAGGGTTTAGCAGTGAGTAAGCCAGCAGGCTGGCACATACCTGTGGGTCTGGGACAGGATGTGCGGGACAGCTGAGGAACAGCTTTTAGCGATGAGCTCAATAGCTGGCAAGAGGCAGGTCTCCGAGTGACCACGGACCTCGCCAGAGCTGAGCAAGTTCTGAGTTAGCTCCTTAGCCCGCACGACAGCTCCGGCTCAGCTGCGAGGGCGGCGTGTTACGAGCTGCTGCTCGGGACAGCCGGTTCCTACAGAAAGGTTTACAAAAGCATCCTGCCCCGGCTACACCGCCGGCCGGAGAGGCGCCGCCAGCCCTCCCCAAGCTCGCGGGAAGCGGGGTCCGCACGGACGGCGGCAGCATCGAGAAAGCAGAGCCCAGCCAGGACTCGCGAGGCGGGCTGAAGGCCCAGCTTCATCTCGGCCATCCCGATCGTGAAATCAGGGAGGCTTTAATGACCGTTCCCTTCCCTTCCCAGCAACCCGGAAAGCTCAGCGCCAGGACGAGGGCACAGCTCCTCTCCTCGTCCCCGCAGCGTGGCCGGGCGGCTGGGAAAACCGCTGGGGCGGAGGTGTTCACCAGGACCAGGCTCTCGGCACGCCGGGGAGGGGGCCGAGGCTTGCGCTTTTGCAGCTTGCGGGGGGCTTGCGACAGCAGCGCCGCGTAACGTGCCGACGCTGAGCGAACCACTTAGCTCTCTGCTTCAGCACGCCTCCGCCTCGCCGCGCAACGCAGAGCCGGGTTTGGCCAAGCGTGAAGGAACGAGAGGGACAAACCGGCACCGGCTCCCTGCTCGACGTAAGGCGCGGGGGGCTCGTCCAGACGTGCCGTTTGCCCTCCCCGGTCCCATCACCGCCACACGATGCGGCTGGCTCGGACCCCCGCAGCCACGCGGGTGCCTCGCTGGGCAGCTCCGGGCGCCCCGCACACCCCCGCCGCACGAGCAGGCCTCGTCGCAGGCCGCAGCCGCTCGCCGCCCGCTCACCCCTTCAGGGAAAGGCCTGTCCGCCGAGCCGCGCCGCCGCCACGACCAACGCGCCGCCCCGGCGGCCGCCCGGCCCGGCCCGGCCCAGCCCGGCCTCGCGCAGCCGGCACGCCGCGCTGCCCCCGCGAGCTCGGCAAGCCCCGCGCGGCCCGCAACGCGCCGGGCGCTTTCGTCGGAGAAGCGCACCTGAAACGCTTCCCTCCTCCGTCACCTCCCCGCGCGACGCCGAGGGGGGCTCAGCAGAGCCGGGGGGGGGGGGGGGCTCCGGGCTGGGCCGCGCTTGTCCTCTGGCGCCTCCGTGCCCGCTTCGACCCCCGGCCCTCGCGCACCCCCAGCCTCTGCCTAGCGAACCGGCAACGCCCGCGGCCCCCCGAGCGGCCCTGTGCAGCGGGGCGCCGCCGCCGCCGCCGGAGCGCCGCCGGCAGGGCCCCGACGCGCGCGCGCCTCGGCCGGCCCGAGCCCGGCTGCAGCTGGGGAGCGCTTCCCCGCGTCGCCAGATACGGCTGGTCTAACCGCGCAGGACGATCCAGAAAGCCACGCGAGTCCCCTCGCTATATTCCATTTTGACTCCATTTTCCCCAGCACGCTCACTGGCAGGACCAGGACGAGAAGGCTTTGAGCCACTGCCAGCAGGCAGAGATGCCCTTTTTCCCCACGGATATTTCCGACAGACCCTCCCAGACCACGGAGAAAACTCGGAGCCGAAGTCGAGGACGTGCTCGCCCGGGGACCGCTGCAAGCACACCTTCCGCAGCGTGGCAAGGCGCAAGCCGACCCCGCCGGCACGGCGAGGCCCGGAGGCCACCGCGTCCCAGCTCGGCCCTCCCCGCCGCTCCGGGAGCCTCGGCCCTCCGCCTCGCCGCGCGGCGACGGGCGCCCGGAGAGCTCCAGAGGGAGGGGACAACGGCTTCGGCTGGGCAGGTAAAGTCCAACAGCATAAATGAGTGCTGAAGGCTTCCTGTAATCATTTCTCAGCTGGTATTTTAGGAGCACTTTAATTATGGAACAGCTGACTCTCTCACAGAAAATTAATTTCACTTTGATGATATGCACTAGGAGAGGCAGCCAAGTAACCTCCAGGTCAGGGGTTTTTCTGGAGAAGGTCTAGGATGATTCATGCTAGCTACAGGCACGGGAAGGGGAAAGTCCGGCGACCCCAGCACACCCTCGCCGGGAGCGGGAAGGGGGGCTTCCTGCGGCATCCCCCCGGCGAGGGGAGGCAGTCGGATGCCCACGCTGCCGCTCGGTGGCAGATGGTCCTACAGCAGCGCCTCCACAGCGGGCAGGGGGCAGGAAGCGAGGCCAGGTGATTCACCGTGGTCCCGGCTGCTGGAGCAAGGCGTTCAGATGCTATCAGCTCCCAGCACAGCCTCCAGGCTTTCCTGAGGAAGACGCGAGCCTTCCTTCACACTAAGATTTACAGGTTTCCTGCCACATTTAGTACTTTTCCTAATTCATCCGTCCCTCAACACAGCGGAAGTACATAAGGGCTGTTTGTGAATTTACTACAGCTTCACTGGAATTCATATCCTTTTCCTCCTGGAGCACAATCTGCAAGTGCCTAACGTGTCAAAAGCTGCTCTCTGGAGCATATCTTGCAGCCAGCCCAAGTACTAAGGTCAAACAAATGCACACGCCCTATCAAGGGCTGACACCCAGGACAGAGACGGAAGGTGATGCCTCCCCTCTGCTCGCCCACTGGGAGAAGCTGAGGACCCTCTGGCTGATGCCACGAGTCCTTATCCTAAGAGCACACGCTTTAATCATTGCAGCCATAAAGCAACATTCAGCGGGGAAAACAACTGCTGAACAAACTGCCTGGACGTTTGGAAAGCATACAAATTGCTGAGCTGGGTTTGTACCATGACAGCATGAGGTACAAAGAAGAAAAAAAATACATATCAGAAAGAGGTGAACATGTAGCCAGCGCCAGTGGAAGTGGTGCGCCTGGAGCCATGCAGGAGCTCCAGTCACTGCCAGAGCCCAGGGTGGGCAGATCTCAGCCGCTGCAAGGACCTTCCAGAGGGCCCAGAGACACAGAATAGCCAGCGGAGTCATGTCTACATTAAGCACTTCGCTAAGCTCCTCCAGCAGATCCCCAGCAGCAATTCAGCTCCATTAGCATGAGCAACGCAAAGGATTTTAATCACGCTCACCATAGACTAAGCCTCCAAGGAAGAGGCAGACAGCTAAGATAGTTAACAGCCACACAAGAAAGAGTCTTAACTAGTAAACAAGCTAACTAGGAAATTTCACAGCATCCTTCAGCTAATATGCTAGGAGGCCTGTCTGCATTAGTCTTCCAACTTCAGCAGCACAATACTCCCTGAATGTACTGGCTGCCAAAACAATAAATAAGGGGTTCCTATTAGTTTCAGAGAATTTGATGTCATTACTGCAACTTAGTCCTTTGTCTATAAATAGCTCAGAAAAGAGTAATTTGATACATTAAGTGGTCCAAGAATTAACAGCACAGCAGCACGGAGCTAGTAATTACAATTTGCCAGTTTTGGGGAAGGGTGGTTTAATCAGCTTGCACATGCACGAAGCAAGTGGGGAAAGATCAGAGACTGCAGCGATGTCCGACCAAAACCTGTCGGAATTTTGCACACAGATACTGGTTGTTTATGTCTGAACTAACTCAGAAAAATTAATTTGTGGAGGCTTCATCAAGAAAAAAAAAGAGTAAGAATTGAAGGACTATGAGAATAATCTGCACAGCGAGAGGACAAGTTTCACTAGCAATCCCAGCAGAGATGCCACGGCTCCTGGCTGAGCTAAGGGTTTTGTGCCACACAGGATATCCCACACAGGTGGAAAAAATCAGGTTTCCAATGGAACAGAGAGCATTTTCTCCACTCAAGTACTCATCTAAAGGAGTCTTTCACCCTGATAGGCAAGACGGAGACAATGAAGGAAGTGGGGAACCGAAGGAAGCATTGAGTCAGCTTATAAAGTTGAGGGCAAGAGCTGAATATTTTAGGTCATGTAGCCCGAGACAGGCTGGCTCAGTTAAATGATGAGTGAGGGGCCAAGCGCCAGCTGTACTTGATACCCAGCCCCATGCAAGCAAGGCTGTCGGTACAGAAACCAGGGCAGAGTTATCTGCATGCCAGGGCACTACCTCGGGGTAACACCGGTAAGATTACGCAGGGCTGCGAGAAGGCAGCAGAGCTGCTTTCATCCTCGGACAACCCCCAGAAGAACTTTGCTTGCGGGCTCCTGCCACAATGTCTCTTTGCAAGGAAGGCCACAGCAACACGTGCAGGCTGGAGCCCGGAGCATAACAAGCATTTGCAAAAGGTAAATATTACCCTTCCTAGGGAGATGCTGACTCTTACTTTAATTGCAGTTCCAAGGGATGCAATTCCACATGTTCGCATCCCTTGCTTATTTTCCACCCCACACCCTTCAGGGCTCTGAGGAGCTCCCCCCATCCACCGGGCCAGGCAAGCAGCCGAGCCGCCCGCTGCGCTGGCACCTCGCTTCCCTTCCTCAGGTCGCTACTGCCACTGCCAAGGAGAAAAAGAGCATCGTTTGTCGGCAGCTTGCTCGGCAAGCGTCGCCTCAGAGCGCGGCGCTCGCGGGCAGTGCACAGTTAAATGCAAAAGAAAAGGCCCTTCAGCAGGCAGAGGGAAATGGTTGCTAACCTCTTCAACGGGCAGCACGCACGCTGCTGCTGACGAGCGCTGCTGCTGACGAGCGGCTGCAAACGTTTACAGCTCAACATTTGTTCCTCAGACTCATTAGCAGGGGAAGCTCCTGCGTGCTGGGCACCACGGCGAAGCAGCAGGAGATCCGGCGCCTAAGCCCGCTGCTTGCTTCGGCGCAACGTGAGGAAAGAGAGGGAGAGCTTCAATTAAAAAAAAAAAAAAAAAAAAAGTAATAATTTAAGGCAACCCTTGAGCATATGAGGCAGAAGAACAGCACACGCAGGAGATACAGCCAGGTCCTCCCCAGTGCCACCCCTGTGCCCACAGTGGGCATCTCCTGCACAGCTTGGCCCCTTAAGCAGGGGGACACCAAGAAATAGAGGCTAATTGGAATCACTCTTCCTTTTCCTTGTCTTCCTGGACCACAGGAATCAGTTTCTGAACAGCAGGATTACCAAAACAACAACAACAAAAAAACCTCTACTGCAGGCAATCCCCCATGCCACCACTGTATACATCAAACAAGGAGCCATAAGACCTGCAGGAGAAGAGGCTAAATTTGAGGTTATTCTTCCCAGGAAGTGCATTAAATTGAGCGCTTCAGTCCTAGCTTGCTTAAACTGGTGAAGGACAGCATGAAAACGGCTAGACCACAGCAGATAATAGAAGACAGGCTGGATTTTAATTTAAAATTACTATATACATCACATACCATTTAAACAGATTTTGGAATCACCATTTTGTTAATCTTCCAAATTAGAAGGAGATTAACTATGCCCCACTGGAGATTACATATAATTTTTAGCTTGACAATTTTAACAATGTCATGGATTTACCGGCGTGGTTAAGATTAATTCTTGCCATGCAGTACAACCTTCATTTTCTAAAGTGTTATTGCTCTGGCTTCCTGAGATGAAAGAAAGAATGTGACAGTTGTTTATGATATTCAAAAAAAACCCTCAAGATTTTCCAACCATGTTTCACAAGGTCAGCACAGCTGAACAAAAAGGGTTATCACATGTACAGCCTCATGCTTGCTGCAGCTGAGCTGTTCCTAATGGGGGTCCAAGATTTTGTTTCTGGTCAGTGGTTTGCCTCTTGAACAGCCTTGACTGTTTGAGTTAACATGCATGAAACAGAACACCCTCCCAGTTGTCATGCTTAACTGCAAGCGCAGGATTCGCGGTTCCAGCATCGAGGACTGTACTTGTTCCTCACTCAGCAAGGCCCATGGTAACTTACAACGCCACTTGTGGCTAAAGCACGGTCCAATTCCTATTCACATGTTCTTTGTCTCCAAAAAGCTTAGCGCGGGGGAAGCTTTGCTCCCTAGCTAGTTTGCCCGTGATGCGCATGCAGCAGGTCCCAGAGAACTCATTTCTTGCCATCACAGCAGCAAAACTGAGTGCTGGGAGGTTTTTCATACCGGCCTGCGGCCAGAGTTTGCAGGGCAGCAGGCGCCAACCCTGCGCACACGGGGATGCTCAGCGCACGCCGACGGCTCCACGGGAAGCACAGGGCAGGTCACGTAAGGCAGCCCCAGCCCCCCCTGCTCTGCCTTCGCTTCTCTGTATAGGCTGGTACAGAGGTGATACCCTGTTAATATCCAAGCACCCTGCCCACACGCTGAAATGGCTGCTCCTGTTCAGCAGGGCCATGTCCGTGATCACAAAACCCTGAGGTTAACTGACTGGGGATGCTTCAGCTCCAAGCTAAGCCACCCAAGTCTGAGAGGAGCTCAAACTGCAGTACTCCAGGCTGTGCCTGTTAGTGAAAGAGCAGCAGCATACAACTACTTCAAGTTTTGAAAGCATAGAGGCTAGTTTGCAATAGGTAGGATTTTTCACTTGTATCTAATGCAAAATTAGATACAGTATCCACAGACTATCCACCCATTATGGTTTCCACATATTGCTACAAGGTACAGGGAAAATAGTAATTCCTGCATATAGAGATGGAAAATTTATGTAGTCAGATCTCTAAGCTAGAGGTTGGTCTAACTTGTCTGCTGGAGTGACACTCCTTTCAGCTCCTATAAAACCCTCTAAAATGAGCTTCTAGAATTACATGGGATCATTGTTGTCAGAGATTTAAAAAGACAACAGTTTGGAGTTCCTTGCCAAGATGACTATTTTTCAAAATGCAGTGCCATTAAGATATGCAGCAGCTTGGACTTTGCAATGTGATTTCAGAGTTGTTCTCATCTGCAATAATTAAGAACCACACTACTAACAAAGTGGGTAGAGCCACCACATTTCCTTAGGACAAAAAAAATCTAACAGAAAGAGGATGCACCTTTGAAGCTCTGGCATAAAGACCACCACCCAGGTGAGGGGGCCAGGGCTGGGGAGCGGCAGGGCAGGGCTCAGCGCTTTTCCTGCCGGGTCACCCCTTTTCCACCACTGATATGCCCTTCCCTGCCAGAGCCATCAAACATTTACCAACAGCACTACTGCCCAGGCACACCAGAAATAGCCCTCAGAAAACCCTAAACCTTATCATACTAAGGGCAGGAATAAAACTTGCCGGCACCAGAAACCAAATTTATACTGCCCTTTACCACAAGCACCACACTTATAGAATTGTGTCTAAAGCACCATAAGTTACATATTAATCTTAGATAAGGATTAACAGGGCTATCGAGAGAGCAATCTTAGCAAGGGATTAGAGTGTCTGGAGCCCTAAACCTTACCTGGTGTTCAGTATCCATTCAGAGGGCAAGGGAAACACCACCCTTGCCTGTAAAATCCTCCTCTGTGTTGGCTGGGAAGTTTACATTATGCAGTTCAGATTTTGCTGTTTTTATACCAACAGGAGAAAACACAGCACAGGTTTTGCAGCATGGCATTTCAACCTATGGTACAATTTACAAGCATGAGCAGGCTTTGTGGAACAAGCACAAGGACACCTAATCCAGCTGTCCTGTAACGCCCCAGGAGCGTACGCCAAAGGCACGTTGTACCTTGCACATCCTGCTGGGCTTCCAGGCAGGGAAGAAGTCATTTTGGGTCTCACGTTGTTTTATAGCATCCTGGTAAGCCAATTTGGTACTACCATCAGTGCCACATACTACCTCCCTTGCCAAGGTGACTGGCCAGGGTCACCAGCCCTCAGCTGTGCTATGGCTCTTTAATTACTTGGTGGATTTTAAGCCAAAGTTCTTCCATACGATCCTTCTTCACACAATCCTGGAGAAATACAAGCTCCAGATCTGTATGGTATGGTGTGCTTTACAAAATAACACAAAATCCCCTCCCTTCAACTTTCCTGTATGAAATTACCATAAGATCCTCACATACAGTCATGGCAGAATTGGTGAGTTGAAGCTTCTCTTAAGAGACTTGTATGTTTACCAAGGGATCTAAACTCTCATTCATTGAGATGAGAAACAAGATGGGGAAATCTATTCCAGATCCAGAAGCCAAGCTTCCTAAACAAGTTCAGAGCTAGACATTCAAGCCACCTTGGAACAGCTGAACATGCTATGGAGAAGCCATAGCGGCTCTACATCTCCTGAGAAGCCACCATGGATTGAATAAGCAATGACAGTCTGCATGTCTGGGAAGACGAGAGCATGACAGGACCCAGCCCAGCTCACAGCACTGGAAAACAGGGGAGGAAGAGGCAGTGCTCTGCCACCAAGGCAGAGGCAAAGCAGAGGTCACCGTTTGGAAAGGCTGGAGCGTGCTGGCACCCTCCTGTGAAGCACAGCACCCAAGAGCAGCCACCAGCACTGCCAAGCAGGACAAGACACTGTCGCCCACCATGTCTTGGGGCTTGGGTAGAGGCTTGGGTGATGCAAATGGGCAAATATGACAGCTAAAAGCAAAAACTGGCCACAGATGCTCTGAGCCTTTAGGTGAACAGGCACCAGGGCTGCTGTCCCCAGTGGTGAGTGACACGGGGCAGCAGCTCTGAAGCTGTGCGCATAGAGTACCAAGCATCTTTATGGGACCCGTTTCCTTCACACCTTAAGAAGATGCCAGGCCCAGGCCAGGCAACACGATGGGGTGGAAGGAGGGAGCCGGGCAGGCAGCGGGGCCGCAGCTCTGCAGGGCAGAGCTCCAGTTGAGCAGGGAGGAAGCTGAGCGCGGGTGGCTCCGCGGAGAGCACGGCAGCATGGGGCAGCCCTGGTTCACGGCTCTGTGCATCACTCCTGTTTCCTAGATGAACGTATCCCCATCCAGGGAGCCGTGAGGCCACTGCTGAGCTCCCCTGTCCCACCGTAGCCCTCTGCCCTCCTCTTCCTCTGCTCCCCTCTCCTCTAGCCAGGGCCAGCATAAGGCACAAGTGCTTCCCTCTGCACTGGATAATGAGATTTTAGATTACACTGATTTATCCACTCAAGTTATCCGACTTATCCAGGTTGTTGTTGCTTCTCTGAGGTATTCCAGCTAAATACAGCCACCTTCCTTCTACCTCCTTCTTTCCTGCAGACAAACCCTTGTCTGGGCTCTGCAAACACAATTCTATCAACGCCACATTTTTCTTCATCATCATATTGCAATTTGTTGTCTTTGACCCGCTCTAGAGCCAGGCAAGGAGTCATTGCCCTGTACGCAAAGGTGGGTAAGCAAAGGTCGCTCCCAGCGAGTACAGCCTCTCCCTGGCTCAAACAGTGGTTGTGTTGCAGAGGACTGGAGAAAAGTCCTCATCCATAAATGACTTTTTAAACTATTTTGTAGCCCAGACTCTCTCATAAGCAAAGTTAACAGGGAAGCTCACCTAGCCCTGAGTTAGGAGCATGCTGCTTCACCAGCGTGGAAGATTACAAGTGTCAGATAGGAACTGCAGCTACTTTAACACGGGGAAAAAAAAATCGCCACCAACATGGCAGTATGTGCTGACAGATACAAGCAACCTGCACCAGAGGAGGAAGAGGCTATCTTACAGACAGCACACAAATTGCCTCAGCTGCTGAATGCACACCAGCCAGGAGGCAGACAGCTCCTCTTGCTGGCATATTTTGGTGCTTATTGAATGCAAGCGAACACGAGGAGCCCCGAGTACGGACTGAGAACCTGCTGCGCCCTTGGCACTGCCCCAGTGACAAATACTGAGCCCATCATCGCCAGCGCTTCCAATGCAAGGCAAGATAACAGCTGGGGGAGGGGAAAGAAGCAGAATATAAAAAAAGGTTTAGTGTCAGCATGCCAGCTTTAAGCATTTTTAGCTGTGCTTTGCTTTCAGCTTTCTATAGCATAGCAGTAAAAAGGACAACTACTGTGTTGACTGGCTTCCCTCCCAACACCCCTTTCTCTCCTCTAAACTAGGTAAAAGCAATGTTAAACTACAGCACCCCAAAGCAAAGCAAAAGCAAAAAAAAAGTCCTGCAACAGGGCACCCTCCCAGGCAGAGGTGCCTTGATTTGTTGTTACCCTACAGCTGCTCCCAACCTGATGCACAGCTCAAACGCTCCTGGAGCCGCTCACCCACAGACACAGGCAGCCATCCCACTCCTGGAGATTTAAACCTGTGAGACCATTTCATACAACCTAAAAAACTAGTAGGCAGGCACTGCTGGAAGGATCTGTGAGCTAACAAGCCTACCGAGGCCCACCCAACCCAAAAAGATGCTTAATCAATTCTTGACTTCAGTTGCAAATCAAGGCAGGAGGACACACAATGGGCTTGGGCTGGAGAAAAACTGAGGTAGAGCCTCATTTGCAATTTTAATTATCAGTACATTAAAGCAGAGAACACTTTGCACCAGCCGGTCACACGAGCATCTCAGCCAGCCTTGCACGAGGGCTCACACATCCTGCAGGACAGCAGACAGGGACACAAGGGCAGCGACCAGCTCTGCAGCAGTCAAACTCGGGGGCGCCGACTGCAATCAACACAACTACTCCATGTCCTGTATATACCCTGCTCTCACCTCCCCTGCAGCATAGGGTACAGCTAAAATCTGAGGAAGTCTGAGAACTGGAGAGGGCTGAAGTGCACAAAGCCCAAGCATCGCTCTGAAAGGAGAGGAAAGCAAGAAGGAACAGCAGGTGCAGCTGAGAGTACACGCACCTGCTGGGGAAGAATTAAGCAGGTTGGTTCACCTCAAAAGCAGAAGCCACTGGTATCTGTCTTACAACACAGCCTCCTCTAGACAAGCCATTTGCTTATCTATGATTCTACACTTTGAGTATTTCCTATTTTGTAGACAGTGCCGACAGTCACGTTCACAGAGCTGGAGAACCACGAGCCTGCAGCTGCCCCCTTTCTGTCGAACAGCCACGAGAATGAAGTTGGTAACCAGAATAATTTTTTCTCTTTAAAAAGAAAGAGAGGTGACTGGAATAGTCAGTTTTTAACTAGCTCGCATGACCGAGCTGGGACAGCTTTCCCTGTGCAGGTGAAGGCGCGAGGTGGGGCGTGCTCGGAGCACGCTCGCCGCGTGCACGGTTCGAGACACCCCAGGGACGCTAGCGCTCCTCTTGGGAGGCAACCCGTCGTACACCGTGGATGCCTCTTTCCATGCTACTTCACACTGATACTGGAACAAGCTATAGTTCACAAGAGGAAATGAAAGATTTTTTTTTTTTTTTTTAATATCCCTCAATATCTGCTCATGGCAATACTTCCTCCTTGGTGCATACTCAGAAATAGCATGGCACAAAAGGCTTGATACTAGCGCTGCTTCTAGCTTCACACCTCCTGGGGTAAAGCGCGACCCTGACATCACACCCGCAAGGCAGGACCACCACAAAACCACATCACAGCTCAAGATTTTGAGGTCCTGGCACCAACCCAGGTGCGTCACTCGGCTCGAAACGCGACCCAACACCATGCCACCAAGTGGCCTCGCTGCCCGGGTGGCGAAAAAGCAGCAGCTGTTCCAGGCCAAGGCTGCAACTGCCCATGGCAACAGCGGGTTAGCAGCACAGCTAGCAAACCAGTTACCCTGGAAAACGAGGAGAGCTGCTCTTTCTGCGAGATGTACAACTTGCCAAAGGGCTCCCACTCGGCAACATGCTCCAACACAGGGACATGCCTAGCAAAGGCTCTGAGGCAGGAAGAACAGCAAGGAAAACTGTGTCCTTTCACATCCTTCCTGCTACCAGCACTGCTTTTGCCTTTCCCCAAGGCCCGGAGAGAAAAATCTAGCAATAAGCACAGACCTGCTGCGAGTGCCAAAGCCCCCGAGGGCAGCGAGGGCCGCGGGCAGCCGCAGCGGGTGGCTGCTGCAGGACCTCCTCCGGGTGGAGCGGAGCACCTCACCCGCTGGGGACGCAGAAAACGTGGATAAGGGCTGCCTTTAAGGAAGGCAAACGCCTGCCGAGAGGCAGCCAGTCTCCCTTACCTACTAGCACAGGGTCTTACATGCTGGAAACACCATTTCAGATTGCATTTAGGAAAGCAAGAAAAGGAAGATGTTTTCCTGAAATTCAGCAGGATGTCAACTGACTAACATCATTTACAAGCTCCCACTGCCCCCTCGCTGCTTCCACCTTTTCCTGCGTGGTTTTGCACTCCTAACACTGCGGCCCAAAACATGCCTCTGAACTACAGCCCGCCACAAGGAAACAACTGAATAATATTCTTGCTCAACAGCTAGTCTCCAGGCTGGCATTTTCAAGGGCTTTGATCCATTTCAAAGAAGGCAATGAGCTTAGTCCTTGATTAAATACATAGTATAATCCACCTAAATCTTGTTAGCTGAGAAGCAAGTCACCCGTCTCGCTATTTGCAGGTGGCATTATACTTCCCCGCCGGAGAGGCACCGTGGCAGTCTCCAGCGCAGAGGTGCCCCTCGAGGGGCCCAGTGTCATGGAGGCCCAAAAGCGCTGGTAGCCCTGTGCAGAAAGGCAGTGCTCCAGCAAGATTTTGTTGACCCCAGGCACAGATATTCATGCATAGCTTCCTCTGCAACAGGAAACAGCCGCTAGCAAAAAGAGAAGGCATTTGCATGGGCCCTGCCAGCAGGCATGGACTGACTGCACAGCAAGGCTTAGCAGGTACCTGGCAGTCAGCAAAGCATCGAAAACCCCCCAGTGGCTCTGTGGCAAGACAAGTCACCGACCCCAAGGGAGGTGGCATACGGGCGGAAGGAGGACGCCCAGTAGCTTTGGGGAAATTTTGCATTCTCTTAGTCACGCTTCTCCTACCTTGGAAAGGATGAATCAGTAGCACGGGGTGGTGGGGGGCGAACACAAGCACGTTTAAAGCATTAGCAGAAAGACCTGCCTTATAACTTTGACATGCACCACTACGAGCATGCCTCTTAGCTCGCAGAGGAGCAAGAGCCGTGCTCCGAAGGGGCTCGGTGAGGTCTGCAGCACTGGTCGATGCTGGTGCCAGGCTTGCAAACAGCTCGTCGCACCCCTCCTTGCCCAGACTGGCCCCACTGCTGCTCCGTTTGGCTCAAGAATGGTTTTTTTTTTGAGTCTACCAACAAGTCTTTCAGGCCGTACAGAAGGAGAATATCTAGTAGGGGAAAATAAGAATCTATTTTTAAGCCCAAAAGCAGAAGGAAGCATAAACTTTGTTTCCCCTAGCAGGTTTCTGTTAGCGTGCCTCCCAAGCACTACCGTCGCCAGCTCTGCAGCGAGCGAGTGGCACTCCATGGTTCAGCGATTGCCACAGCAACCAGCTCTCACCACGTACGCGACAGCACTGCAGCGACAGCGGCTCCGGGGGGAAAAAAAAAATCACGCTAGAATGGGGGATAAGAGAGATCTGCTCCCAAGACTGCAGTGTTTTTTAAATCAACTAATTAGAAAGCAAATGCCACGAACAGCGTTATCCCTCCCTATTTCTCTGTGGGTCTCCCAGGCAGAGGCAGGGAATCCCTTGCACGTGGATGGGCCCCCGGCGGGGTGAGCCCCACGGAGAGGCTGCCTCCAGCCGCGCCAGCGGCCGGCCACGACGCGCAGCCCCGAGCACCCCGCTCCAGCTGCGCTAGCGGCTCTGAGGCTCCCTGCAGCAGCCAGGCACCTTGCAACCGCCGCTGAAAGGCTGCACGTTAATTTAACTGGGTGAACACGTTACATGGATTCTGCAGTCTCAGTTACCTCAAAAAGCCCAGGCAGAGATCTCGGAGGGATTGCATGGAGAAGGGAGAAACCAGTTTAAGAATCTGGGGACGCACACACACATGAAAAGCCACACACGCTTGGGCACAACCCCAAAGCACATTCTCAGACAGGTAGGGAAAAAAAAAAATCAATCTTCACAGGACTTCATAAAACAAACAACAACAACAAAAAAAAGCAGCAGATAGGAGTGAAGCCTCCGTTAATCAAGTACTACACAGGAAGGCTGAGCGGAGAAAACGTGCTGCTGAGCGTGCCGGGCTTGCTAGGCACCAGCTGGTGCGACAGAAATCATTCCTTTGGCATTTGTATCCTCCACCAGAGTCAGGAAAGGGAAGGGGCTGCCTGCAGAGCAAGCGTGCTTGATAAATGACAGCAGTTGAGCATTGCAGGGGCATTTCACTGCTTCAGAGGTTGCTGCTATAACAATCTTCTCTGACTCAGCAGCAGAAAGGGACGCCGGGAAGCAAGCACCATTTAAAAGGGGGGAAAAAAAAGGAAAAAAAGTAATGCATTATTAATATGGACTCTGGCAGCAAGACATGAGTTGGAAAAACACTGAGGGGAAAAAGTATGACTGCAGACCAAGAGACGGAGCTGTGCGCGTCTGAGCATTTCATGCTTCTCCCCGGGAAGTGGGACACGTCCAGCCGCGGAGGGAGGGAGGGAGGGAGGGGAGGGCCGGGCCGGGCGCCCTTGCTTCCCCGCTGCAGCCGCTGGGGCTAAGGCAAGCCGCACGTTTGCTGCGAGAACCTTAACCTGGAACTATTTTCTGCCTTGAAGCAATTTGCTGCAGTCCTAAAAGGAGTACAGAAAACACTGCAAGTGTCAGGCACTGCCCATACTGTATTTTGAAAACAGTGATGCTTCAGTTTGGGGTTTTCCTGCTCTGGAATACATCCATTTTACCAGTTTATTTAACTGCAGCCTCTATATCTGTTGTTAACTCCTGACACTTCTTCTAATTTACTTGCTTTCTGATCTGCTAACTACTAGTTGCCATCCTGTGCTCCCATCCCTGGCACCAGCAGAAGAGTTTGGTGCCCACAGCAGCCAACGCAGTGACAAGGGCAGAGCCTGCAGAAGGACCCACACGCCCACTTTTAAGGTCACAAAGCGGCACAGGACAGGTCAGCAACAGCCAGGTGCCCAGGGGCTACCACGCGGATGGGGCAGCCACCCATGTCAGAGCACCGCTCGGCTTCACGCCACCAAAGGAACAAGTCAGCCCAGGACCGAGAAGGCCGGCCAGTTTGGTGGCTCTGTTTAACCATCAACCTCACCTTGGCTTCCTGTTTTCTCTAGCTTACAAGAATTAATAGCCATACACCCACGCTAAATAGTATTTTATTGAACGTATGAGTTGCATAATGCATTTGTTGAATATTCACATGCCATAGCACAGTAGGATCCTGCCAACACCTTCCAGTGAAGAAACAGGCATGAAACACAGAACAGGCATTTCCCCTTGTTTGCCTTTGCCCACCTCGCAGGGGAAGCCAGGCAGCACTTGACTCCTTAGCACACTGCAGTATTTGTTTTTCCATTTTATTCTATATGCTTGGCAGATTTTTAAGAGGCCAGAGGCACCTTATAAACATCAGCTGTCCTCATCACTTCTCATCCAAAACTCTTGTTTAAGTCAGGGCTTCTCTGCACCTGCTGGTGAAAGGTATTGCAGAAGGGAGACACTATAAATTAAGTTTATGTGCTCTCCTATCACGGACATCACATCAGAGTGCTCTGCAAGCTCCTCAGCCTTGTTTGCAGAGTAAACTATTGATCCCTTACCAGAAGAATTTTGGCAACTTACCAGCATATTTGAAGTTTTGGTGGAGTTTGGTCCCCAGCCTCTCTAAAGCAAAGAGGATAGCTAAGGCAATGCTGGTATTCAAGGAGTCATTTCAATCATTTGTATGATAAGTGATAGCATTCACGCAACATTGATCAATTATTTTGCCATAAAACTCTGCAGACATGTAAACAACACTGCTGAAGAATACTGCATATACAAGAGCCTGACATGGGGTTGTGCAAAGCGTTTTTTCCAGAGTGCATTTGTTTTCTCCCATTTAAGTGTGCAGTGACATTCTCCACACAAGTTTTCATGATCTTGTGCATTCAGATTAGAGAGGCAAAAGGAGAGCGCGGCGTTTGAACCCCTCTGAGCATCAGGGGAACACACAGCCCGCACAAGTCTCACCAACAGCAGAATCAGCTCAGTGTGACATAGGACTTAAAAGCAAGATTCTTACACAACAGCAGTAATATTTACGTGCCTTGGAAAAAACACAGTGCCAAATCAGGTGCATTAAAACTTTGACTGCGTATGAACAGCCCACAGTTACTACAAACCAGAATGAAACCCTTCAACCTGTCTCCCACTCAGGGACAACAGCTTGTTCAGTCACCAGGTTTAAACAAAACCAGGAAGGCCTCCAAGTTTGCTTGTAGTGGCAGTGGGACACGAGTACACTCCCTGGTGCTCTCCGTGTCCGCAGGGACACTGCTCCCGAGATGACGCTTACTCGTGCTGCCCTTCCGTTGCTCCTGGGATTACTCCAGGTTAGGGTACACCTCCTAGGCAATTACATCGCATCTCAATTTTTTTGGCCTACCATTCCTACCAAAATAGTAGTTCTAGAATAACACTAGGAGCCTTAGCATCGTTAGAAGCATTGGATATAGCAATTGCAATTTAATGCCACCCCCCAACCCCCAGAGGGGACATCCCAACCAACACAAAGACTCCTGGATTTTCTTCCTCACTTCATCACCTCTCCTGGATCAAGTCACTTAACACTTTTGCACTTCAGCAGCACAGATTACAAAAAACTTTCTACCTCAGCTCTCAGAACAAGACTGTAATATCAACAGTATTTAAAACACATGCCAGAGAACCTTAAAACATGCATTACCACACTAATGCCCTGATGTTCAAAACGCAGCCAAAGATGCTGTCAGGCAATCAGTCCAAATACCAAGACAAGGAAAAACTAGTATGAAAATAATCCTAACTACCAAATTATCCCAGCAAGATTGTGTCAAAGTGAATATATATTCTACTGTAAGTCACAACAATGCTTTAAAAATAGTGCCGTTAGAGTGGGAAAGTCTTCTCTACATAGCTACATATTGGTTTCCTCTTCCAGAAGCTCTCACTTGGGGCTGCTGCCAAAACAAGTGCCAACACTGCTCTGCAGAGCTTCCCCAGGCAGCCACTTCAGCTGCCCCAGGGGAAGCAAAGCACATTATTCAGCACCCCCAAAGTTTCAACGCAATCAAGTGTTTAAAGACTCCGTGCTATGCTCGGGTGTTAAAAGCCACCAATGCTAACAGCATGGACACAGGAACAAGCGCAACACGCACAGCTCCCTGCGTTGCTCATCTCTGTTCTTTGCAGCGTTGTCTCCAGGGTATCCATGGTACCCTCGTGGAGCAGATGCTGTCTGAGTTAATACAATTAACGAGTCCACCTGGAAAAGAGGCAGACACAGCTCAGGAAACAAAGCAGCAGCCTCAGTCCCTTTATCTCTAGCAGAGCCACCAGAAGCAGCTGAGAGTCTGCTGACACCACGGCCTTTCCACCCACCCACCCCCCAGCTGCCCACCTCCTCAGCTGCACTTCTGCTTGGCACCTGGAGGGGACTGAAAGGGTCCAGTAACCATTCTGAAACCACAAAACTTAAACAGATATTTAAATTAGCTTTCCCAAAGACAGGAAGACCAGGTTTTGTGGAAATCTAGCCTCACAGCACTATCATTTTTGCTGTATAAGTTTTGGTCTGTTGCATATCGTTAAAGTTTTGACACACTGAATTTGCGAGCACGGACCATTACATGGAAGCTTTTGCAGATTATTCACCAGCTTTCATAAGTCCTGCCTGTCCACCGACAAGTGAACCACTCACATACCACCTGCAGTTGCAACATCGAGCAGACCACCAGAATGACCCAAACCAGAAGCGCCTGACAGACAGCACAGACCACTGTCAAGGGTACTTAACAGGCAAAGGAAAACATAGTAGTTCACTAGCTTTCTCCCCCTCAAAGGAACCCTACAATTTGAGCCTTGACCAAAAGAAAGCCTCCAAGGGATGCCTTGCACTGCCAGGGTCCTGGGGACATCAGCACAGCAATAACTGCAAACAGGGCTGCAGAGAGTGTCCCAGTTGCACATGCTTTTTAAGAAACTTTGAGTCCTAGAACTAGTCAGTGCAAAAGAAGGGACTATCTACGCTAGCTACTGATGGTTTCCTTCCACATATAACATAGGAGAGCCATGAACTCCAGTTCCAGTTTTAAGAAGCATTTAGGGACATCTCTTACTGCCACTAGTAGTATTTGATGACCACAAACCCTTAGTAGAATATATTGAGAAACTGGGTTGTTCTTTATTTAGGTTCCAAAATTCTGCGTAATAAATCTTTTAGGGAAAGGGAGCAGAGGGTAAGAGGTCAGCATCGCCACTGTTTTCATAGCAAAATACTACACTCCCTTACATTGTAAGGGGACAATCTAAAGAATTAAAGTCAAAACTACTACAGCACAAATCTAGTTTCGTTTTCCTGAGCTGCATCTCACCATCACTTCTGTCCTTGCAGGACCAGTGCTCACTCACAAGAGGAAAAGAGAAAACCCAGCAAGTCATCGCACGAGCCATAAAACCAGCAGCTGCCCCCAATTTCATCCACATGAAGCAACAGCATATGGGGCACATCGGCACACTTGGCGAACGGAGCTGGGCACTCTGCATGCCATGACTCCTGGGGCTGGGTACCCCTTGCTGCAGCACGCTCCACCTCCGCAGCCAAAGCTCAGGCTGAAACAGGAAGAAATGAATAAATATTTTACTGTTTTCACAACCGGAACTACTCTGTATTAAAGATTTGCCAGGATGATACATTAAATAACCAAACTGGATCAACCACATTGGGCAGTATAACATTCTTAAAAAGGATCAAAGTGTCAAATGAGATGTATAAAAAATAAATAAATAAAAAAAGAGGGAAAGAAAGCAGCAAGCTGTGGCTGCTAGTCACCACAGTATTTTATTGCTGTATTGCTGTCCACTGAAATGCAGCATCAGAGGAATAGTGTTTCAAAGCATTTTACCTGTCCAAATCAAGTTCTTTTGTTATAACTTTAATTCAGGCCGAAAGGGGGGTAGCTCATGCCCTTTTTGGCATGTCTGGAGTAATTCATGTTAAGTTTTGAGGAAGCCAAACCAAGAGAGAATTACAGCTCTCTCAAAGAGGGTAATAACAATCTTTTAGGCAATAACCTAAATTCTCTGCATTATTTTCCTATATCACATTCAAGCAACTCAAGACTCCAGCACAAGCCCAAGTTTGAGAGAAAACAACCAACCCAGGCTCTTGCAAGAGCCACCATCTGGAGAGGCCTCGGGGAAAATGAACAGCTACTGCCCGAGCCCCAGGGCAGGCCTCTGACCTTCATCCTGCCAGGTTACGTAGCAACAACCCTCCGAGGGGCTCAAGGACGAGGCTTGAGAAATTCCCGCTGTCCGGGTGAAAGTTACCGAGACGAGACAGTGACTCGCAGCGCGAGCGACTGGTGAGAGCTCGTGGCATTTCCTCACCTTCCTCGTCGCCATTAAAATATCACAATTACTGGCAGAAAAGGACATTTTTAGGAAAGCTGTATTTACCACCCTACCAGGGAAACACAGGGCAGCCAGGGGTTCTTATCGTAGCTCTGTGAAAGCTCAGCGGCTCTCAGTGACAACGTAAAAATCACGGATTAGGATTAAACAGAAACAGTGACTCAGCACTGCGCTTCAGGGTCAGTTTTTATTTGCACGTGCATCCTCCTTGCTCCAGCCCCACGCTCTGCGTTTGCAGACAGCACAATTATTCAGGCGAGTTTATCCGTGCACATACCTTTCCGAGAAGCTAGATGCGCTCGATACTGCGGTCACTGAAAATGAAAGCTGCGGTCAGAGCAGAGACTGGAAAGCCTTTCTTCAGTTTGGGTTTGCAAAAGAGATGCCCGGCAGCACGCTGGGCTCCGGAGCAGGATGAGATGGGTGGGCCAGCTGACCCACGTGCCAGCTCCCGCTACTTATTCTGAAGAATCGGCCAAAGAAGTTGTTTGCAATTAAAGCCAAATTTGCTGTGCAGCCCTTTCAAGAATAGCCACAGTTCGCATCAGGGCCTTGGAGCAAGATACATTGCAACATAGCAGATAAGAGGAATATACCTTATCCTGAACAGCCCTGCTCCTTACTTGCTGTCCTGAAGAGCTTCCCGGCAGCCAGCTAAACACGGGGCCGCACAAGACAGGGCGCCCTTTGGGTACGAAAGGGCAGGTCCTTGGCCCAGAGCCACTGCTTCTTTAACACCCAGTCGCGCTCTGGCCCCGGTTTGCCGCGGAGCCGCCCAAGCAGCTGCCGCACATAATGCACAATGGCACGGACGGGACCGAGCCGCGCAAGGGCCCGCGCCGGCCGCAAGCGGCTCCCGGACAGCGGGGAAGCAAAGGCACCTCCCGAACCGGCACCAGCAGCTCGGTGCCCAGCGACTGTCAACTCTCTCAAGGTGGATTTGGAAGCTTGGGCCCGAGGAAGTAAATAAATACGTAACTTTGAGCAGGATGCACACAAGCGTTTTATTTGCGCGCTGCAAATGAGGAGATGTTGGCCCTTTACATTGGATCGCTCTGCACAACTCAACACCACAAGGTGATTTCCTGGTTTCACAGGCAAAAATCTTGTTTAAGGACATAAGTGAGGAATTAGGCCAGATGAGAAGGCAAGCATAAGCCCTGAATGCTTCAGACTTCCTGCAGGGACCAGACATAGCAGTGTGGGGAGCAGCCAGACAGCTTGTGCTGTCCAGAGCAACCTCCAGCCTCAGAGGGCTCCTCTCTCCCCATCCCCGAAGGGCATCAGCTTTTTTTTTTTAAAAAAAAAAAAAAAAAAAAAAACAAAAAAACTCCTGTTCTATCTTTTCTAGTTGCCAGGGGAGCTGTCAAGCCAAAACCTCAATGCCAATAGGCTCAGGCAGCACCCAGAAGTGCAACCATCCCAGTTTTCTCCCAGGACTGCAACACTATGGCTTAAACCCCACTAGCTCCGCAGATTTTTCTCCAGTCTCACCCCAGGGCTTGCAATGCACACAGTTAAAGGTCCTCAGAGCAGGCTGCACTGCCAGGGCGCTTCGCCCAGCTCTGCTGTGGGCCACGCTGCCAACGGCACGCCTCGAGTAGCACCCGGGGCTCTGGCTGCTGCGTCCCAGCACCTGCCCCCGACACCCCTGGGAAAGACGCATTTCCAACCAAGGACGGGATGGCATCTGGGTTAGGGCAGACTTAGATCAAGACACCGCCAGAGGGATGCAGTTCTGCATGGACTGCTCCCCTGCAAAAAGCTGAGGTTTGCTTTTAGAGCAGGTATTCATCAACACTGCACATTAAACAAAGTCGTTCAAGGCCTAATCTTTGGCTGGTTCAAGCTTGCAGTCAGCTTCCTCAACTTCAGGTCCTACTTGCTTGAATATTTTTACTTCAGGGATGGTAAAGAAATACGATAAATCACTCCTCTTCCCATGTTTTAGCTCACTATTTTTCAATCTATTCACTGTATTACAACAGAGTCTTCTCCAAGCTCGCCAGAGTACGAAGGAAAAACAGACCAGCCCAACTCTACTGCAAGGCGAAGATGTCAGCCAGTTCAAACACTGCCAGGGCTGCAGAACATGCAGTTTACTACATTCGTGCTTCACACCCCATGCAGTAGATTTGTTAACATCAAGAGCACTGTTCATTTCCTATCAGGGAAACTCACTTTGCTTCCAAATTTCTCCTTAACACTTCAGCCTAATAAACCCAACCAACCAAAAAAAACCAAAACAAACAAAAAACAAAACAAAACAAAAACAACAACAAAAAGAAAACCACACACCTCTCTCCAAGAGTTCAGAAGATGAGCTTCACCACTCTGGGAATACCGATTTGGGCTTTCAAGATGGAACATCTCTGTTTGAAGTGAAGGGGATGGAGGGGGAAGTGAATCAGATCTTCTGTCACCTGATGGGACTATGGTTCAGATCATCACCAACATCCACAAGCCGATAAGAGCAGGGAACACCTCTGCCTTGCTCCCTCTTCCTCCCACCTGGCAGGATGGCCAGAGCACAGGGTGGAAGGGGAACACGCTACCTGCAGTCTACAAAGAAAAAAAGCATCCCTGCAGAAAGCTTTATATATATATATATATATATATATATATATATATATATATTATATATATAAAATATAAAATTAAACACATACTGTGAAGTATAAAGTTCTAGAGTTTCTGTGTGTATCTTCAATAGCTCTAAGATCCACAATAGAAGCCTTCAGAAGCAGCACAAAGTGGATTAGTTTGCAGCAAAGGAACAAGAGCATCCTCACAAGATACGATTCCCCTTCTGGAATTGTACTGCTACTCCCCTGTAGGCCTGGGAAAAGCCTGTGCAAAAACTGCAGCAGGCTACAAGCTCCACAGCCTGCCTCGTGTCCTCCCACCAGCCACGCAGCTGATAAGCAGCAAAGAAATTCCTTGCCCCAATCCAAATGATGACGTCCACAAATACCTGCTGTACAGCTAAACACAACTTTTCACATCGTCGCTCACAATGCGGAGGTCGGTGGCTCCATTTCCTGAGCGAGGAAGCCATCCGTGTGTTTCCAAAGCTGCTTGCCTCCACTTTGCAACTTTTGCGGAAGACATCCTGTCTCCTGCCATACAAAGGGCTACAGGATGCATCTGACCAAACAGCCATCAGTGCCATCGCAGCGCAGCCTCCGCAGCGAGCTCGCAGGAAGAGTCACGCTGCACTTGCAAAGGGGCCACGCGGTGGTCACGCTGCCCACTAGCACTGGTGTGAAGCTGTCCTCGAACAGATGCAGAATGGCAGTGAACTGCATGCTTGGGCAGCCCCACAGGCGCACCATGGGACGCTCAGTGACCACTGAGGCCAGGACACAGGGTCCAGGGGGACCAGGGGCTCTGGCAGGAGGCTGGAGAAGGCACAGCTCTGCCACCGTTTCTGCCCAGAGCACTCGTCTGCACCTGGGGTCCATCACCCCCTAGCCCACCCTCAGTTTAACCCCACAAAGGTTTGAAGGGTTTCCCATGCTCGGGGGCAGCAACAGGACATAATCTCTACATAAAACCGTGCAGAAGTCACTTCGAGGAGCA
Source organism: Rhea pennata (assembly GCF_028389875.1). Classification (NCBI taxonomy): domain Eukaryota; kingdom Metazoa; phylum Chordata; class Aves; order Rheiformes; family Rheidae; genus Rhea; species Rhea pennata. The sequence goes on from NC_084678.1 coordinate 9,246,012, forward strand.
TGCATGAGCCCCAGTGGGATCTCCCAGCTAGGTATGGTGAACAAATACCAATGACATTTCAAGGAGAAACTCCCATTAGTAAGGTTTCTTTTAAGGAAATGTTTTTAAAAAAATGTTACAAAGTGACATCGAAGGCCAAGCGACTGGGAGCCGGGGCTCCGGGCAGACACCAGATACGCTGTATCAACACCACGGCTGTGTCCCACGCATGAGGCTCCCCCACGCCTCGCGCCCGCGGCGCGGGCAGTTACACGGGCCTCGGCACCCAGCGCCAGCGCTCCGGGGGCAGCTACGGCCGGCACCCGGGCCGCGCAGCGCACACCCCCGCACCCGGACCGCGGCGCTCGCCGCGCTGCAGACGCGCAGCTGCCCCCCTCGGCCGCGCAGGGGGAGCGGGACGCGCTCCAGGGAGGGCGCGGACGGCGCCGCACTTCTCCCGGGCAAACTCTCCGCTCGCAGCGCTCGCGAGCGGCGGCCCCGAGCCCGGCGGCGCCGGGGGGAGCCGCAGCCGCAGCCGCGCACGGCGCCTCCGCGGCCGCCCGCGCGCGAACCGCGGAAGGGGCGCGCAGCGCCGCCGCCGCCCCGCGGGCGCGGCCCGGGCGCCCGGCGAGCACCGCGCAGGGCCGCGCCGGGCCCGGGCGCCGCGCGCGGGGGCCGAGCGCGGCCGGGGCGCTGCGGGGCGCTGCGCGGGGGCTGCGCGGGCGCTGCGCGGGGCGCCGGGCCCGGCGGCGCCGCATTACTCAGCGTTTCCAGCGCGAGCGCGCAGCCCCCGCCGCGCCGCGCCGCTTACCGATGCCCGGCGCCACATAGACGAAGTAGAGGAAGGAGGAGGAGAGCGAGAAGAGGAAGAGCGCGGCCAGCAGCGAGCGCCGGGGCAGCAGCCGCCAGGCGCCGCGGGGGCCGCGGGGCCACCGCATGGCCGATGCGCCGCCGCCGCCGCCGCTCACATGCGCCCAGGCCCGGCGGGACGCGCCGCGCCGGCGCCGCTCCGAGCCGCCGCCCGCGCCCAGCGCCGCCGCATGAATGAGCCGGGGCGGGGCGGGGCGGCGCGGGGCGGGCGGGGGCGGGACGCGCCCGGGCACCGGCTGCGGAGGGCCGCCGCCGCCGCCAGGGAGCCTCGGCGGAGGGTCGCCGCCGCCGCCGGCCTCGCGGCGCCCGCCGGGCCCCGGTGCTGGGCGCCCGGCCGCGGCCCCGGACACCTGGAGGTGGCCCCGGGACGCCCAGCAATGGCCCCGGGATGACGAGCGGTGGCCCTGGATCTCCTGGCAGTGACCCTGGGACACTCACTGAGGTCCCTAAGATGCCTGGCATTGGCCCAGGGACACTCAGTGACGGATCTCCCGATAGTGGCCCTGGAAGGCCTGGTGAAGGCACGGTACACCTGGCAATAGCCCTGAGACACCGCTGATGGCCATGAGACGCCTGGCCTTGGGACACCCATGATGGCCCTGAGATACCCAAAGATGGCTTTGGGACATAAAGCAATGGTTCTGGGACACCTGCATTGGCCCTTGGACACCAGTAATGGCACCAAAAGACCAAATTGGCTGGAGCACTCAGCAACGGCATGCGACAGCAAGCAGTGGCCTGGGACACCCAGCAATGAATCTGGGACACCAGTGAGGGTGCTGGACACTCATCAACGGCGAGCATGGGGTGAACCTCCCGGCCATGCAGCAGGGGGCCGTGTCCGCTCTGTGCAGAGAGATAACCCCTGCAGTAACCCCGAGATAATCCATGGGATAACCCCCAGGATAATCCACGCCCCCAAACGTCTGCAGCCTGAGCAGAGATAATGGATGCAGAAGAGTGGCAGTGAAGAGGGGGTGAAGTCATCATGGCGAACCTGGTAATCAGCACTAGCAGCAATCAGCAGCCCAGAGAGTTAAAGAAGAGCAATTAAGTTGTTTTACTCATATTTGTGGGCAGCTCCTCCATTGCACGTAGGAAGAGTTGAAAGGAGACATGGAGATGTCTGAAAATGAAAAAAAAAAAAAAAAAAAAAAAAAAGCAGGAGAGAAGAGCCCCAGGCTGGCATTGCCGGGGATCAAGGAGGAGGCCGCACTTTCCCGCCTGCCCCAGGGCAAGGTAGGAGATGGGACCAGGAGATGAGCCAGTTAGGAGATAGGACCAGGCGCTGCCTGCCTTCCGACTGGACGTGCCTGCCGCTGCCTCTGCACCTGGTTTGTTGGCCTCTCCCAGGCAGCAAACAAGATATTACTTAATGCAGACTCCCCACTTCATAGCAATCCATCAACTGTCTGGCTACCCGTCAATGAACCAGCTGCCCGGAGCAGCTTCCAGGGCAGTTTGGGGCCAGATGCTGCAATAAAGGATTCGCTAGGTAAATCTGCCTATCATAGTAATCCTGTAAAGAATTAGCCTCCCTTTGAGTCTAGATGCAGTGAAGGCTGGTAACCGTTCCACGTGCTAGAAAAATGTGAGAGAAATAGATTCAGGTTAGATATACATGGAGGAGGGAGGAGATAAAAAGGAAGATAATGTACAAATGAGCAGAGATTAGCAGAAAAGTGGAAATCTCTCTTTAAAAGGTAAGAAAGACCTTAATTTTTCTGATGTAAACAAGGGCCAGCAGGATTGTGAGGATGGACAAGCTTCAGCAGACAGGAGGTGAGCAGGGATTTCCCTGCCGAGGCTGCATGGACTGAGTTCATTCATTCTGAGAAACTTATTCTTGTTTTCCAGGATTGCCACTCCACCACAACCTTCATTTAAATAAATTAATTCCTGAGTCCTGTTAATTTTTGGAAGCCTGCAGTATTCCAGCAGAACTGCACTGGCCAAGCAGTGGCTAGATGTAGGGTTTGGAAAATTGCTTTTATCCAACTCCTAAAAGGATGCGTTACACTAGGAAATCAAAAAAGCTCTCCTTGTTGTTTTTTTTTATTATTTTTTTGGCGCAGGCATGGTCAAAGGTAAGACATTGTCACAACCAATGATCTAACCTTTTGAACATATTTAATTAGCAATGACTTTGCTGCAGGAGCCACCCAGAAACTCGGCTGCTGGGCCCAGGGCCAGGCTGCTGCAATAGGGACGGGCACAACGCGGCGTTAGCAAAGCTCTGCCGCTACCTTGGGGCATGGTGCCCTGCCGCCCTGGGCTCTGACTCACACCCCCCTCCCCCCCCCCCGCTCTCTAATTTCCAGGATTCAGCTCAGCTCCAGCCAACCCCTTCACTTTTTGCCTCCCCCATCGCCCTCCTCTCATTGCACTTGCTTGTCCGATTAAGCAAGCCTGCTCTGCTAAATCCCAAATAAACGGTTAGAAATGCCAGCCGCAGCTTTAGTTGGTTCTGCGTTCTGTGCTGCAGTTCCTTTCGTGACGTGTCGAAGGCTTTCTTCATCCCTTCTCTCTCCCTTCCAAAAAAATAAATAAAACGAAATAGGAAGAGGGCTTTTAAAATTTTGGCTCATGCCAGAGGGTCAGCTTGGAATGAAGCCATGGGCCAGGGAATCAGCAGAACGAAGGGCTGGAAGGGAAAGCGAGGCGTGCACAGGAACAGGAAGCGCTGGCAGGATGGGAACAATTTCAAGCAGCCATTGCAGGATGTGGCTTATGCCAGGGAGTCCCGGCACCAACTATTTCCATCTATCCAACCTGGGGCAGATGAGCAAAGACTTACTCTTTGCATAGTTTAGCCTACCCCGTTTCATAGTGCGGGCGACGCTTTAAGGAGCGCTCACATGAGTGGCTTCGATGGCAGATTGAAGGGAAAGGTAACGCTTGTGGCTGCAGGGCGATGAGCAGGAATGGAGAGACGAGTCCTGCCAGTGCATCTACTTGCAAGAAGATATAGCTACACCCTTAGATTAGGTTTAGGCTTAAAAGGCATCCTGCACCACTGCAGGGAGAGCTCTGTTCTGATCATTCCAGCCTACAGCAGAGCTTCTGCTTTGGTGTCTACTCCTGCACCAGCACAGGGACGCCAGGCAGCGTGGCGAAGATGTGTGAGCCCCGAGCAGCAGCTGTGGGCTGATAAAAGCCCACTTGGACACAGTGATGAAATTGGCCTTTTAGGCACGGCCGCTTTGTTTGCTAGAACTGATCTTGCCTTCCTGAAGCAACACATACTTACGCAGGTGAAGTTATGCTAGTGTGGCTAGGGCAGGGGCGAAGAGGGATGTGAAGAGTGAGCACGACAAGACTCGTATGGAAGCGCTCGCCTGGATGTGTGCCGCAAGCAGCGTCAGCGCTCTCCAGGCACTGAGGTCCACGGGGTCCGCAGCATTGCACGCAGCAAAGTGTTACCACCATAATATCGTAATATCTGTGGGGGCATCCCCAGCAGAATGTAAACTCCACAAGTCTCAAGCTAAGCTGCAGAAAGACAGCCGTAACCTTTCCCGTTGCTTCGATGCCCTTGGGAGCAAGCAGCGCAGAAGCCGGAGGGCTCCTGGCCCCAACCCAAATCCTGCCCCTGGGGCATGCAAAACCGCCAGGCCACCTCGCCAGTGCCGTGTCTGCCATGTGCTTTTGGTCAATGGGTCCTTACGCGTCCCTTCATCCTCCGCTCACAGCAGCAGTGGTACCAGCCCGCGAGCCTGCGAGCGCTTTCACTGCCTGCCTCGCGTACAGGGGTCCGAACGGGGGAGATGAGGCCCAGGTCACCCCCACAGCTGCTGGCCCGAGGTGACTGCTCACCCAAACACCTAATGCACCTGGTTGCCTTGCCGGGCTCAGTGGAAAACACCAGGTGGTGGAGACCGAGCCTGGAGAGGGTGACGCTGCCAGGAATGAGGAAGCGGCCGGGAGCAGCTGCTGAGCGCCGGCGCCTGCTCGCTTCGGAGGTCAAGGCATGCTTTGGACCGCTCGCTTCGGAGGTCAAGGCATGCTTTGGAGCCCGTGAGGCTGCCGGCGAGCGGCAGCCCGCGGACGAGGCTGCAGAAACCGCCGGCTCATGCTCTCCCGGGCAGGAGCGAGGAGCGAAGGGAGAGAAATAAAGTCGCGCTGCGGCCAGCAGCGAGGATAAAAGGCGCCTCGGTTTCCCCGTGGCTCAAGCGCCGCGTGCGGGGCGCTCGGCGGCACCCTCACTGCTCCGCCGCGGGCCACCCCGGCGCAGAGGCAGTGCCGCGGGGCTTCGGCGGGGGAGCTGGGCGGACAGTGTTTGCTCTGCCAGCTCCTGCAGGAGAAGGACTGCAGCAAGGCACCGCGGCTCTCGCCGGTGTCTATAGGCTTTGTCACTCTGTCATTTCTGGCACCGTCAGCTCAGATGACAGCGGCTCCTGGGAAGAAAGGCAAAGTGCCTCCATTTACACGGGTGAGGGGAAGCGGCAGCCCGCAGGCCAGGCTTGCTCCGCGGCGCCGGCGCTCAGCAGGGCTGGGTTTGCTTTGGGTTTCCTGCGCGGTTCCTGCCATCAGACAGTTTGCGAGGTGAAGTGGGAACTGGAACCGTGTCCATCAGAAAGTGGCTGAGACCTGGAGGCAGACCACTTTTTAGCTCTGCAAGTCCTGTGCAAAGAGAAATGTGCTCCCTTTATTTTCACTAAACATCTGTTTGCAACACAGGGCCTGCTTCCGCTCCAGTAAAACCAGTACGAGGAACCACTGACGCTGAGAATGAGCAGGATGCATGCATAGCAGGAATGTAAGTGGATTCTACGTGTGCATCCACAGAGACAGTGCATGCAATAAGTATTCATTCAACATATCGTTTGCTGTGTGCTAGATTATTAACATAATTATCGATGCAACAGGTTTTCAAAAAGGCACAACAGGGTGTGCACTTAATTTGGTAATAAGAGCACACCTAAGTGGCCCTGGGATTTTAGGCTCGGTATAGACAACTGTGTGTTGCTGTTTTGTCTAACATTAATGTGTTGGCAGTAACAGAAAGAAAACCAAAGGCAGAGAGTTGTTCGCTGAGATGGAGGAACTCCGCTGAAGGCTGCGAGGTGCTCCTTATGCTGCCTGCTGAACTGCCTATTCGAGGCTATTAGAGCTCTGACCTAAGTATAAGGATATCTCATTCTACCAGAGTCAACAGATGTGTCATCCCTCCCAGGAGGAGACAGTATCAATAGAAATGCTTTTGCAGAGATACATTTTCACTTGTAAGGTGCTTGTCATCAGAATAATAGGCTAAAATATTAAGCCTGTCATTGCATTTTTCAAAGGTCAAATTGATTTCTCTACCTCTATTTGAGTCAGCCCGTCTCTGAATGCTGATGACCTGTCCCCATCAAAGTGGACCTACCCGAAGATGCACAAAATGCCTTGGAGATTTAAATATTTTGGCTGGGGAACACATCAGACTGTACTTTCCAAAATTTCCCAAGGAAGAAAACTTCGGCAGGCCACAGATGAAAGTATTGTGTAATTTAGTTTAAGTGTAATTCATCCAAATTTTAAAACATCACTTGACAAAATACCCCTCAAAAACCTATGAACACAGCCAGGCTGAAGTTCTGCCAAAAACCTGAAACTATTTGAGAATAAGAACATAAAAAGGGCATTTGCAGCACGCCATAACGTTATGCCTGGGATGTCAGGAAACTCACTCATGGAGTGAGCTTTGCCTGATTTGGAGCAGAGGAGTGGCATGTCCCTGGTCTGGGAGGGATTACAAGGAAGTCTGGCAGCACCAGATGAAAAGGCACTTCCAGCAGATGAACCCGTGCTCAGCTCCAGGGAGGTGACATGGGTGGAAAAGAAGTGTTTGGACTGTTCCCACACATGGAGGAAAAAACATGGGATGAAATTCTGCCTCTGTTGAAGTCAGCAGTAAACATGCTCTTGACTTCAGGATTTGACATCGAGGAGATGTGACTGCCCTCCAGAAATCTGAGGACAAGGACAACCAGGAACAAAAGAACATTTCAGAGGAGATTGCTTTCTATTAACTCATTTAATTGCATAATGCAGAATTAACTCATGAACACCAACAGCTTCACTGGCTTCCCAAAAGGAGAAGTCATTTGAGTGGTAAATAAGAAACTTCCACAGCCACATTAAACAAGGTGTTTCAAATAGACTATAAATTCTTCCACTGCATGGCACAAATTAAACATTACCTTCCATAGCTATAATCGAGGGGATTTTACCTATTTCCTTGCAAGCACTGACTACTGACAAACAAAATGGAACGGGTGGGCGTACAGAAGTGCCTGGACTCTGGACCCTTCCTTCGCTTCCATCCAAACAGACAAATCCTAATTAATTCCCTTAATGCATTCAAGTATTTTGGTGGGGGGCTCCCAGGAACAAGCAGGAGCAAGGCTGGGGCTGCCAGGGGCTGCTCCCCGAATGCACTGCGAGTGGGGATGGAGATGGGGACGGGGACAGAGCGAGCAGTACCAAGAGCTCAGGGAAGAGCAAAGTGCCAGGGGAAGCATGCAGCCCACGGCCTCGCTGGGCTCAGCAGAGGGTTATCCAGAACACGCTGCTGAGACAAGGGCTCTGAGAGCACGGCAGGTGGTGGGTCGGGGCCCAAGCCTTTGAGTGCACTCTGCCATCACTGCCAGGCAGTCCTGGCCCTCGCCGGGCCACCTGAGGAAGGGGGAAATGGGGACATTCGAAGCAGCGGTAGATGTCCCCAAGCTGGGCTGAGCACAGCTCAGGTCTTGAGCACGATGGGCCAACGCAGCCTCCCAAGCCATGGCAGCACTGGCCAGCAAGACTGAGTGCCCAGCCCTGGCTCCACAGGAGCTGCCGACCACAGCGCGGCCACAGCCGTGGTAGGGGCAGGGCCATACTCTTGATTTTCTCTGCACACATTGAGCACTGATGCGGCGCTTATGTGAGCTGGGGGCAGCTGGAGAGAGCGCCGGGGGAAAGCCAGCCGCTCACACTCTCTTACGATGGCGGCGCTCCCTCTTCTCCCTCAGGACTCTGCAGTTCGGCAGAGCACTTAAACACATGCTTCAAACCCCTTGACTTCAGCAGGGCTTCGGCATGCGCTGAATCAAGGTTTCGGACGCAGTTTGCCCGGGGAAAGTGCTCTGCTAGAGTCATCAGCACTGGCCTTCTGGGGTCTCGCCCTTCTAGGTTTAATTACTATCTGCTTTTGGCACCAACGCCATTTGTTTCATGTGTTTTATTTTTCCCAAAAGGAGCATTTGCACCATTACTATATTTATTTTATTCTGAGAAAATCCTAATGATTTCCTTTCATGCTTGATTTTGCTCCTGTTTGCAGTGGGATCCCTGCTGTCATTCTATAAATACCAATTCTGAAGCCTTTGCAGGAGCAAGCCTGACTGAGAGCAGAGAAGGTGAAGTCAAGCTGAAGAGACCTTTATCAGCTCTAAAAACAGCTGCTGCCATTGCTGCTGCAAATGATTTATACCTCATCTGGAGAACAACAGTTCAGAGCCCAGAGTTGCTGCCTCTGATGATTTATTTGGCTGTGCTTGAGTTTGGCAATGTGCTGTATAATGCTTTTTTGCATGAAAGTGTCACTCTGGGGGAGGTTTAATTGCTTTCAACGTGGATGGTGATGAGAATGTCTTGGAAAAGCTATTTGCATATATTTTCTAGAACACCAAATGTGTAACTTCCTCCAAGCTCAGTCTGCGACTGCTTCACTGCATTAGTCAGCTTTGCTGGATGCCTCTGAAAAATTAACAACCAGAAATTCCCCAGCATGGAGCAGAAAGCAAAACTCAGGGCCAGTTGGTTTGAATGTAGAATTATTTGTAACAGAGAAAACAGCAGGACTGAATATGCGGTTGCAAACTATAAACACCCAACCGTGCCTGGCAGCATTTAAGGCTCTGTGGCTGACACCGTGTGCGGCTGAGCCAAAGTTCATGGCAAAGGCTGGGAAGGGACCCAGGACTGCCTTCCCAACACAGTGGCTTGACTGCAGAGTGAAAGAAAGTAAATTAGCTATTTCGACAGTATAGGGCCAGTGTCAAACAGCTGATCCATCACTGAGAGTAGGCTCACACCTGCACTTGGCAGCACGCACGCCGCTGGTCAGGCTCTCTCTCATCAGCGCTGATTCTCGAACTGGCTCACCAGAGCAGTTACTGATGGTTTTCCTGCCAGCCAAGAGGTGCAGCACATAGTTTACATGCACAAAAACCCTTTTCCTTCGTTCTTCACAGAATTCAAGGGCAGAGAGTCTCTTGAGCGGCCTTGGAGATATACATAGCATCAGTCACAACAATCTGGTCAAAATACTTCTCTACTCCATCACATGTATAACTCTGCAGTGCGGTTCATTTTTGTAATTACTACAGGTTTTGAAGCACCAGATGTTGACACAAGCAGGACCCTGCCTAAAAGGAGTGAAATAGGTATTGATTCAGTGTGTTTGAGGGCGAGGGATCCTAAAACACCCTGGAAATGACTTATTTCTGAACTGCAGCCATGTCTCTAGGTGAGTTTACTCTGTGCTTGCATTTCCCCAGATATATGCTCTTTTTCTGCGTAGAAGTTTTGCCTGGGGAGAACAGGAGAGTTATTTACAGCAGTCTGGGATTTCCAGGCACACGACAGTCTGGTTGATGGCACTGCACAGCAGTCCCAGCGGGGCTGCCATACAGAAAAAAAAGGGTAAAGAAAAGGTATAGTATTTTTTCTGTCCATCACACAGCGAAGGCGCTGTAAGACCAACACCTTATGGAAGTGTCAGATTTGTTGCAGAGGTGTTGTACAGTTGCACATGGTGTGTGTGGTCAGCACCACAGGCTTCACTGTGCATGTACAAACCATCTGCCAAGAAAACCCACAAAGAAGGTGCCAGTCCTGGCACTCTCTGCAAAAAAGGGCAATAGCCCTGTCTACCACAACCAGAGACAGCAGTCCTGGTCAGGCCAAGTCATGAAACAGGTAGAGCATTTTCCGCCAGAGACCAAGTTTCTGAGTGAACAGGGGCTGTTTGTGCCGATCCACTGGTCCATCTGCCTCTCGGGACACTGCAACATTGCACTGCCTGTGCAGCCAGCAAAGCCCAAAGGTTGAGAGAGGGCTCAGGAGCACATTTCGGGGCAGCAAAGCCTTTCTGGCCCTACCACTGCCTGCTAGCCTGGATCTAGCTTGGGCTTGAGCTGTGCCTGATGAGTGCTGCTGCAGGTGAATGCTGGTAAATTTGGTTTCAGTGCATATGGTTCAGATCCATACAAATAACATGAATATGGGTTGCAGCCCATGGTCAAACTAAGTCTGCTCAGATATTTCCCCTAAAGCACTCAAACCTAAGTCCATGCCAGCAGCTAGGCTGTAGCTAGCAGTGCAGAAATAACCCAGGACTGCACAGCACAGCAAGAAAGGCAGAGTACGACCAGCTAATAAAGAACCATTAGAAACTGTAGCAAAGTAGAATATGATCATCTAAACTTGAATTTAGCCAATACACCAGAGCTAATATTTTCTTCTTATGAACAACCTGAGTGACTGCAATATGTAACCACAGTCAGTGCCTGGGAACTGCAGCCAGAAATATTCCAGTTAGAAATCAGGCAGAATTTTATGATAGTGAAAATGGAAGAGATAACCAAAGAAAGTAATAGTTTCTCTAATTCTTTATGTCACCCAGTTAAAACAGAGTAATTCTATTCTAAGTTATGTTTCAGCTACACATTTTACCTTTCTCAAGCACAAACGATGGGATTTAATACAAGGTTTTAGAGACGGTATGTTCACTACCTAGTGATTCAGAGGGAAGAGCGCTATCCCCTGCATTACAAGTACAACTATCTTTTTCATCCAGTTTCATGGGGCTTCTGTTCTTATGCAATCTCCATTTTTACTTTGCAACAGCTAAATACGGCTAAGAAGTGAGTGCTAAGAACAGTGCATAGTTACAGCAGCAAACTGGGCTTTGCTTTGCCACGGGCATATTCTTCTCAGATAAACAAAGAATAAAATTTTATAGCATGCAGTCCATTGTATACAACCTGGATTTAAGCTGTTTAGTTTATAAGGATATTTTAAACTAAACAAACAGCTTTCTGTTAACATTCTACACTGGCACTGCAGATTTCTAGGTCTAGAACAGCTCTGATCACTTTGAACCAGCACCCTTCCCTGAGACAGAGGAAGGAATATTACACATAGCAGTCCAAACCTAGAGACCATGCAAGCATTTTTCTGGCAATGTTCCTGAAATTAATTGGAGACAGTAAAAGGCAAAGGCCTAACCCTCTGGCTTTCCAATTTTTGCACCATGGCAGTGCTCAGCAAACTGGCTGTGACAGAAAAAAAGTGGCTGGATCTGCTAGAAGAGTCATTGTGGAGGTGTACATGAGGCAACCAGAGCTGAAATCTTCTTGGAAGGAGAAGGATCCATGGACAATGGCCTTGCTAAAGAAGGAAATAATTCCCTTTCCCTTGGCTTTCTCTTTCTTCACCAAATGTACCTCATGCATGGTCAGCTGTAGAGTGCTTTTCTATATAGGTTTTCTTCCATTCATCCTATGTGTTTCTCTTGTTACATATCCCCTCTCTCCTATGAGATAGTTACTGTTTTGGCAAGTGTTAAATGTTCATTATGGCTGCTTTTTTACTTTACCTGTCTTATCTCTGTACTTGTCCCCTTATCCCTGCTCCAGGCTGCAGGAGCAATATTCCTCTAGCTAGGTCAAGAACGGACATAGGGCTATACACTTTGCTGGATACCTACATCATTTCAGCTGTGAACCCTTCCTTCTCCAGCAGAGGCACTATGGCACAATGGGCAGAGTACTGCAGTGCACCAAAACTGGAGCTCTCGATGCTTGGTTTCTGACTGATCTGTTAAACGGCACCGAACAAAGCTCTCGCCCTTCCTGAGCAGAAGCAGGCTGGGGATCGGGCCTGAATCTATGGCTCACCTCCAGAGAGCCCTCAAGGCCAGTTCTGGGAAGACCCAGCTGGTGGGAAATCTGGGAGTCCACTGCCATTAAATCACACAGAGGAGTACCCACCCCAGCTGCCCCTGCGTGTTCCCAGCTACCTTTGCCATGCCATCACATTACCAACAGACAGACGAGACAGGCTTCCTTCTTGGAAGGGCTCTGGCAAGGGCAAGGGCTGACGGGCTTTGGGGGCAACTCAAGAGAAGGCTGCACATGAGGCAACAAGTCCTGGGAGTAACCCTGCAGCTCTGGGCTACATCCGTGAGCGGGAAATGCAGCTGTTTGTACAGTTGTGCTCTTTTCTCATTACTCTTTGTTTGTAGACATGTCACAGCAGATGCTTTTAATCAGTACAGCAGATACTTGGACTCATTTGGGGCTGGTACCGGTAACTGTAATGCAGCTAACAAAACATTCTGTTTATCTTAGAGTTGCCACAAGGATTTGTTAATTCCCATTGACAAAAGGGCTTTGGGATTTTTTTTTTTCTTTTTATTTTTTTAAAAGGAAGGAGGAAGAACCTTTAAGTTATATGTCAGGAAGAATGTAAGCCACATACCTACTGTCCTCAACAAAACAATAATTATCAGTAAAAATAATATGCACGAACAGGGCATGCAGTAAAGGATTATTATAGAAGTGAAGAAGGCCGGGCACAAGCAAGGCAGAACTTCCTTCAGCTGGTATTTGGGTTTCACCTCCTGGTTGATGAATGATTTCTGCATGGGGAACAGCTGCTGTGCGGCTATTGAGGGCGAATGTGAGCAGCTCACTCAGTCTCTCCCACCACACGTTGAGGTGCAGAACGGAACTTGTGGCAACCAGGTCCAGAACAGAGAAAAGGAGGTGGCTCTTCTCACTGCCTATAGAAAAATGTTGAGCTCGCTGCCAGAGGAAGCTGCATATACTAAAGTTTCTGTGGCTTCAATATGCTGAACAGTGCATGGAGAGGCTACTCAGGAGCAGTACTGTACATCTACCTGCTCTTACTCCCTCTAGATGTCTGCTTATTGCCTCTACTGGCTTTTCCTGTGTGGGGGTGTTGATGTTTCAGAAATTCTAGTCTGACTGTAACTGAACTTTCCATTCTTGGGTTTTGTTTTGGGTTCTTTTTTTTTTAATTTACAGAAGATTGTTTCTACTGCTGATTATTTTCCTTTCCAGTTATCCATGCCTTCCCCCTCCACACACACGCACAAAGCACCATCAAAATCTGAGAGGCCTCACATGCACAAAATATATAGATACAATCCAGAAATCATACCAGTGACAGGGCTTAGGAGGCTTAAACTTGCAATGTTTGAAATTAAACAGTGAACAGCTCTATTTAAAGAAGATATTAGACTGAGTTTGGGAAGACATTCAGGAAGAAATGGAAAAGGGAGGTACTTCATCACTCTCTTTGCCCTGTCATTTTCTGAGCATGCAAAAGCCTTTGGAGTACGCTTTTGGAAGCAGGACCCATGGTCTGCTGAAAGTGCTGATCAGACACGGCTTGGCTCTCCTCAGGGCTGTCAGAAAACACGAGCATGGAGTTGCATCATGCTGAACTCCAGTCGCTTGTACAGACAGTCCATGTGGTTGGTTGTCTGCAGTGACCCAAAAGGTCAGATAAGGAAGTGATGTTAGTGAGAGCTGTCTGTGTTGATAAACAGAAATCTGTCTAATGGGAGATTAGGGTGAAAAAGTTGAAGCAGATCTCCCCAGTCTTTGGCAAGAGTTGTGGGTCTCTAGATACAGTGCTGTCCAGAGGGTAGCTGATAGGAGACCCTGTGACATTGGATTCCTACCTCACCCTTTGACTCGCTGTGTACTTCAGGTCAACCTCTCCTGCTGCTCTGTGCCTCAGTTTAGCCTTCTGTAAAATAGCAACAACCTCCTGCCAAAGCCTGTCACTAAGCATAACCCATTCACATTGTGAGAGAGCCGCATCTCGAGACAGAAGGCCCACCAAATACTGCTGCTAAAATGGACTCAAGTGAGTCATAGCATACCCAGCACAGCACCAGCTCTGGAATGTATGAAATGTCTGAATTCTCAAGGCAAAAAAGCTGTTTAAAAATAAAACTGAGTGAGGACAATTCCACTATGTCCTATCTCTGGAGCAGCATCTCCTAACACTGCTTGAGATTGTTTGAACCATTCACCCAGCACAACCTGTCTCTTGGGAAGATGGTGAGCTCTGTGCCCTTGGTGTCCATCTACCCAGTCCGGCATGGATGGGTTACAAGCCAGCATGAACAAGTAGCTCGTGCTAGCAGGAGGAGGAGGTCAGAAGGGCTGCATTGTCCTGGAGGGTGAACAGGCTGGAGAGGTCGTGAGACGCTTCTCGACAAGCCATTCTCCAGCCTGTCTCCACATCCAAGGGGAAGGAGGAGTTCAGTTTCCATGGCCTTAGCACTCAGTCGCCTGACTAACATTGCCAGCAGGTGATATGACAGTGTCCTTAAGAGTATTTCCTCTCAGTGCCCTTTGCGTTTCTCTTTCCAAGGCGAGTCTCACTTGTTCACATTTCAGGCTAATCACAACCTCTGACGACTGGCAGTGCATCTTGCTGGACACTGACTACAGTGCAGAACACACAATGTACTTCTCTCCATTACTGCTTCCTTCTGGATAAACTCCAGATTTATCATTTCAAAAACAGACAAAACATGAAATGAAAAGCAAACAACTCATTGGGCTCAAGCATAAAATAATTTCAAGTAACAAATATTACAGCAACAGGAGAGGCATTACCTGCTGAGAATTAGTGCCTGGAATTTACCTACATATGTATTTACTTATATTTATACCAATAAATACATGTGTATCCCCATATATATACATACATAGGCACATATGCACAGACCTATATGCCTGCTACATGTATCTAGAGATCGAGAGAGTAAGACGCTATATACATGGATTAAGACACATTAAGAAGATAAAAACCCAAGTCTGTACAGTGAAGGGTTTAAAACAATTTTCAGCATTTCATCAGTCAGCCTAAGAGAATCCTTCCCATCTGCCCAAAAGCAATAAAGCAAGTAAATTACATGGCTGTCTCTTTCCCTACCTTCTTAGTGGCATGCTTAGCCTTTGCCTGTATAAATAAATGTCCTCAGTTTGATAACAAAGATTGTTCATTGCTCCTCTTAAACTACAATCAGCTTTCTCTTTCTCAATCTCAGACTAGATGCAGGAATAAGGAGAGAAGGGAGTAGGAGGAGAGGATATTTTCGCACAGAGGTTGTTTTCAGGACAGTGCAGCTTGCTGGCATTCACATCTGCTGGCGCTAGCCTGCCAACACCCCCAGGAGCTGTGGTGGGACTGATCCTAGGCGATCACGAAGACCCTCAAAAGGTAGGTGTTTTGTAACCAACAAACGTGCTGTTGGCCCTTTGCTGCCATAACCATAGGCATTTCCTCACATGCAGGCTTGAGATACTGACTTTTTAAAGCTGCTGCTGATTTTGGTGTTGTTGATATTGTTGATTTTACCCAATGTCTTTGAAACCCCAGACTCCTCTTATTGCTTGGCCTACACCATATTCCACGCCAGTCTCAGAACCTGGCTTCAAAGCAGTTTAGAGTTGAATGCCCTCCACACCTTGCAAAATATTTTACTTTTACTATAAAGCCAAGCAATGAAGTCAGGTAGCATATCTGAATATTTGGGGACTAGTGTTACACTAAATCTAGGTAAAGCTCTGCTACTTTCCCTGCAACTGCTGACAATCTCTCTGTTACTGTGTATCTGCACAACATCACGGGAGGAAGGTCACTGCCATCTCTACTTCAGGAATAGGAATTAAAGCAAGTGTTGCTATCTGACCTCCTAGAATTACAGCATTTGTGGGTAATCTATGAGGCAAACTCAGATCTCTGCAAGGCCAAGGACTGCCTTAACTACAAAACCAGCTTTCCTAGAGTAAATCTGGCATACCTCTGCTCTTTAGCATCGACAGCCTCCATGCATACAACCAGGTAAGATAGAACCAACTCCTGTGCCTGCAAATCGGAGCCTTTCCCTAGAATTTTCCAGGTTACAGGTGGCCGCTTACTTGTCTGTGTCTGCCCCGTGTTCCACAGAATGATCTTTTTCGACTACTCTGTCTGATTTAAGAATTAAAACTAAACATTTTATTACCTAGAGCCACATCATCTTAGATGAGCTTAAACAACTGCAAAATTCTTTAGATCCATTAAAAGAAACATTGATCACACACATTAATCAACAGATGCACACTAGCTGTGCATCAGAAAACCACAAATGAGAAGTAGGCTGAAAGGCCTCCTGCCAAAATGGTTACTTTCTATTATGACCAAGCTCTCGGTCCATAAAAATTATCTGTATAATGATGCGAGACTGGTGTTTGGTTCAGTACTGTCTCAGTGTCTGTAAATTTGATTTACCTCTTTCTATTGGCAACAACAGGTCAAGCAACCAGTGGTATTTCCTGCTGATGAGTCAGAGAGAAGACATGAAAATCACCCTTTTCTAATACAGAACATTTTATACTTTATAATTTGAATGGGGTTGATCTGGTAACTTGAAGGAAACACTACAGAGATCACCTGTGGTTACTTCACTCACGGTGTGCAGCTTTGAAGGATGACATTTGATTTTGATGGACATGTGACACCACTCCAGCTAAGCGCCCACATCTCCCTGTGTCTAAGGCTGCCTGTTCCCATACAGTCACTTGACAGTGGCCCTAGTTCACTCTAGCTGCTCTGATGCTTCCCCTTCTATGGTGGTTCCCGGGACCCTTGTCTTCCTTCCAGCTTTGCCCTTTATTTGTTTCCTTCAGATCTTTTTTGAGCCTCAGTCCCAGGCTGGTGTTTCTCTAGGTTCCCATTGCTCTAACTCGATCTTCCTCCCTTCCACTTCCCATCTTGAATCCTTCACGTGGCCACCAGCCAAGCAAAGTGAAGCGAAGGTCAGTTTACATCCCAAAGAGGTACATTTGCAGTCGTCTCCTTTCTGCATTAATCTCTCATTATTAAAAGCACATGGCAGCTACAAGGCCAATAAAACAAAACAAGTGTGGAGCTTCCAGATCATGCCAGTTGAAAGATTCGGGGAACAAAAAAAAACTCCCCCAAACTCCAGGCCAAAACCAAAAAAATCCACATTAAAAAAAGCAAAGAGAAAGCAAAACAGAGCTAAAATTTTTGGCCTTCATTGTTAGGCCAGATGATCTACTTTTTATGCCAAACAAAACTCAAGTGGATGACTAGGAAAGATAGTTTTAAGATTTTCTTTATTCTCCACCACCCTTACACAGAGCTGAACACTGCTTTGTTTTGTGACAACTGCTGTCAGTTACGAGACTCTAGCCCTGCCCTTTTCCCTGATCTATGATGACTCTTCCAATACTTGTTGATTTTGCTTTGAAGAAACTTTGCCCTTGGGGATTGATGCAGTTACTCACTTTATCTCAGAGTAGCCCAGGCACAACTACAAGAAGATACAGGAGAAGGGGGGAGAAGAGGAGGCAGACTCTGAGCCACACAATGAAAGGACAAGAGGCAACAGTTAGGAAGTGCAACAACGAAAGTTCACTGTGCAGCAAGGAAAAAACATCCTCAAAGTGGTGCAGCACAGGGACAGCCTGGATAAGGCTCTAAGAAACTCACTCTAACTTTGAAGTTAGCCCTGCTTTGAGCAGGATGTTGGACTGGGTTCTCCAGAAGTCTCTTCCAACCAAACTTGTTCCCTGTTTTCTAGGTGGACGGGTTAAGGACCGAGAGGGGAGGGCCGGGCTGCATTGGCTCAACAGAGCATAGCAGCAGAGCTACTTTCTACCATGTGACCCAGAGCATGAGATATACTTTATGAAGGAGAAATGCACGTGGTCCTTTCTCTGCTACTTTCCCATCTGTTATCCCTCAACACTTTATAATTTACCTTCTTATATTTTCAGTGGAGTCCCAGAAAAGCAAAAGAAAAATCCTGAAATTTATCATGAGCTGTAAAACATGAGAATCTGCAGAAGACCAATTTCTTTTTGGAGATGTTGTTGAAGGAAATACTTAGAATTTGCCTTTCAGTGAACAGCTAGTTTCAGCCACCTACACAGAGTGAGTTGCACTAGTCTCTCCTAGTACTGATGCAACACTCCGTATCTCTCTGGTATTTTGCCACAGTACATTAGGAGCACTTCATAAATACTAAAATTGGCCAAGGACTAGCAAATTTTGACTTTTGTTTTTTACACAGAAAAGGAAGAAGTTGTCTGTGTTTTATCAGCTTAACTGTAATACAATCTGGATCAAGCTTCATTATATATGGAGGAAGTGGTGTCTATAGTCTCCACCCCAGAGCATCAGGAAAACCCAGATCATAGAGTCTCTGAGCTTCTGATGTGCTGGAGGCACAACTCTCAATTTACAACAGAAGTTAGGTGTGGACATCACTTCTAGAAATCAGCTTGCACCACCTTGCAAAGTGGCATCCTCATTCTTCACCGAAATCAGTGAGTTTTAAGTGCTCCACATCACATGTGCCTAAACTGAAGCCACACACTCTTAAACTGACCCAAACACAACTTATTGGGATTAGCAAATTGAAGATTGTAGGGAATTAGCCAATGTAAACAAACACTTGGTTAAAACTGTAGTAAGAACATCTAGGTCACCACAAACCCACATCATAAGATGAAAGCAAAGAAAGAGGTGTGGGTTTAGTCTGGCTGCAGGAAACCAGACAAACTGCCTCTGCCCTGTCTACGCCACAAGGGAGGAAAACAGCTGCATCCAAAATCTAACAGATTTTATGCGCACACATACTTGTACCTATTTGAACAGCACTCACTTTCATGTAAGTGGATCACGTGAGTATCAGCGTGTCTGCGAAATGAATCCACAATTACATTTTCATTAAAGTGGGGCTGATATTCTAAAGGGCCTTCAAAATGCATCCAAACTTTTCTAAACAGTATGTCTGTGTGCACAAACCTTACTGTCTTCCTGAGGAGGTCAAAATAAAAATCAACGGAGGTACATGTGATGTTGCTATACTGGTTAAGGTGTTTATATAGTGCCTATCCTCCCAACGTCTCAGACATTCACAGATTTGATGTCTGTGATGTCTCCTCATGACTGCCTTTGTCAGCTAGGTGCTACTTAATCCCAATTTCCAGGTATGAAATGATGCACAGGAGAGCTTAAAGACCCAAGATCTGTGATCTATGCAGCTGTCTGTGCCAGAGAGAATTTGAAGCTTACAGTGTAAGACTGACAGCCAAACCCTATTTTACGTAAAGTGCATTCTGTGACAGATTTTGAGGAAGTGGCTTTCTGATTCAGCTTGATGGTAACCTGATAAATACTAATTTGGCATTGCTTCTCTCTGCTGTAAGGTCATGATTCTCAATCTCTGGCTGAGCAGTGAAAGTTGACGGTGAATAAGCTGTTCACCTACTACCATGCATTTACCCCGGCTCTGCATCTAGAGTGGAAAACATTTAGGGAGCTACAAACTGAAATGGGCTGAAAACGTCTTATTTCCAAAACCAGGCTCCATTTACTGCTTTCAGGCACTGGAGATTTTGTCATGATGTGTCAACATGTATTTGTAGTCACTGTACTCAGATTTTCAACCTTCCTTCCGAAGTGATAACCCCAGCCAAAATAAAGTGGGTCTCGGTGCAGGAACACGGGGTTACACACGGCCCCTGGTGATGGCAGGTGGCGGACAAGAAGACACGGGTCATGGCGGCTGAGGGGAAAGGAGCCGCCCGGTGATGGTGGCTGAGGGACAAGGAGCGGCCAGGTGATGGGGGCCGCGGGGGAAGGAGCCATGGGCCGCGGGGGAGGCCCCACGCGTGTCCCCCCGCGGCCGGACTCCCCGGGGGGCGGCAGGGCGCCGCTCGGCCGCGCGCGGAGGGACACGGCCGGCCGCGGCGCGGACCCGTGACGACAGAGCCGTCGCTACGCAACCGACAGCCCGCTTCCGACCCGGCACACGCCCATCCGCCCCGCTGTCACGTGACACCCCGCCCTCCAATCACGCGGTCGTGTCCGCAGCAACACGCCCGGAGCGAGCGGCCGTCCGACACGCATGCGCGCTCTCGCCCCTACGAATGACGTCTGTTTCCCTATCATAGAGTTGCCGGTCGGCTTGCAGAGAGTCAGGGGGGAGTCCCGGAAGTGGCTGCGTTTGCCGGTTCCCGGCCGGAGCGCGGTAGAGGTCTCACGCGAGGCGGCCGACAAGATGGCGGAGTGAGTGTAACGGCGGCCGGGCCGCGGGGTGTGAGCGAGCGGGCGGACGGGCCCCGGCCGCTCTGAGGGGGGCCCTCCCCTCGTCCCCGCCCGGCGCCGCGCCCCGCTGCCCGGGGCGGCCCGCCAAGCCGCCCTGGGCAGGGGGCTGTGCGCAGAGCCGGTGTGGTGGCGCTGGCCCCGCAGGCGCGTTGGGCGGGACGGCCGCACCGGGCTCGTCCGTCCCGTCCCGTCCCCTCGCGGTGTCGGCCCGCGTCCCAGGCCGCAGGGCGGGGCGCTGGGGCCCACAGAGAGCGCAAGGGCGCCGCGAAAACTGACTCCACGAGTCTGAGCTTCTCCTGTTTGCCTGTAGTTAGAGACCACTTCTTAAAAGCAACCTGAACGTGTTTGTCCTTAGAAGCGATTCAGTATGTTGGGCTTGTTTTGTGCGTTTAACGGCCTTTGGTAGGCTAATGCTGTGTTCTGTTGCTCCTACCCAATATAATGATGTATTGCATTATTCTGACAGATCTGCAAATGTCACCCATGAAGTCTTCAATGCCACCCTCCACACTACGCTTGCTGCTACTACCAAACTGGTGGTTCCTACACCTGCTAAACCCATCTTACCAGTTCAAACTGGAGTCCAAGCACAGCAAGAGGAGCAGTCTAGTGGCATGACTATTTTTTTTAGTCTTCTTGTATTAGGTGAATGATGAACTGAAAATGTCTTTTAACCAGTGTTAAGTATACTCTGTTACTGAATATATAGGTTATTTTTTAAAAAATACAGTATTTTATTTTTCCTCTATTTGTCTGTGGAACAGAGTGCTGTACAGGCATAAGGAGAAGAGTTGGGTATATTACTACCTGAATGATCCAAAACATGTGGAAAGCTGAGGACGTATGCCGACCTTTTTACCTAGATCTTAAAGTGCAAACTACACATTTATTTGGCTTTACATTCCTTAACAAGTACACAGTGGGTTTGCTTATGAAAAAGACACTATCAGAAAACTTTGTGGTGCTTGCATCTGTCTCTGAGGAGATTACTAAAGAGAGGTCAATTTAACTACTTCCAGCACTTCTGCACAGTGTTCAGATATTTCTTAAATAAGAGAAGACAGTTGATTTACATGCACAGTACTAAAGTTTGGTATTTGTTCTCTCTCTTCTTAACTTTTCTATGTTAATTTTCCTATGTACATGAGTATAGTAATAACATATGCAAATTGCCATAATTATTCTTATTAACGCACATCTTTTACATAAATAGATGTTTCAAATGGCAGTTGCACACCCAACTTTTCTGTAAGTTAAGGCTGCCATATTTTTTTAATAGAATGTAGTTAACTCTTACCGTTTGCTTTGAACAATTCTGTGGTCAAAACTGTAACAATAACAAAAATTCTGTGGAGGGTTAAAGGTTTGTCTGTGTGTGTGTGTGTGTGTGTGTGTGTGTGCGCGCACATGCGTGCGTGTGCATGCTTGGTTCCTCCAAAGCTGCACTGAGAGCATCTCCTTTGAGAAAGATAGATCACCTAATTTTCTAAATGGTTGCTCTTACCAGTATCATTTAGAGAAAACAATAGGCATAGAGTTGACAGCAATGCAGAAACTTTTGTAAATCTGTTTGGGTTTAAAAAAAAATCAGTTTTGTCTGCTATAAATAACTGATATTAAATTCAGCAAGGAATAGAAAGCTTCTGCATGTTTCTGAAAGATCCATTTTTCTTCAAAGAGGGTTAATATTTTCCCAGGGGCCAATTGCGTATTAGAATTTGAACCAATACAAAAGAAAGATCAAAGTACAGTAGATCAGAAGACTAAGATTAAAATAAAATTTCTGAATATATGTGTCTCATGATTTTAAAAAAGCTATTCATGGTAAATTTGTATTCCTAGGACTTAAGAACAGAGCTTGATTTCAGGCTGTGTTCTAGACTCTGTTTTTGATTAGACTATATACCAGCCTGATAGGATCATTCTCAGGAAAGTGGAATTTTTTTGAATAAAGTAAAACCAGCCTAGAAGCTAATTGTTATAATTATTCCTATTTAGAGTCTCTGTTTTAAGGGTTTAGGAGAGGTGAAAAGCAATCTGTCTATAATGCTTTTTAATTTGAATGTTTTGAGCTGTAAAATGGCTTTTAAAAATGTTCTACACTAGAATGAGCCCAGAAGCTGATCTGTCCAGAGCTAAGTGTTGCAGGCAAGCCTCTATTTTAAAATGCCTAAAATAGCATGTGTTCTGTGGCCTGTTAATCTGTTCTAGCACCACTTGAGCTTCAACAGCCCATTGGGCCAAAAAGACATACATTCTGTTAAGTCTGTGTGATCCATGATTTCCCTGCTGTTATTTGCTTTTAATCCTCTCTTCCTTGAGGGAGGTAACATAGATGATCTTTTAGCCTGTTCAGAGCACTGTTTTTTTTTCCAGCCTTTTGACTGATCAGTGTGCTCCTGACATGCAAGTATCTGGAATGGATGATATGTTGCCAGATACAAACTGACCCCCTTACACAGGGAATAAGTGGAAAATCAGCTAAAGAGTGTAGTAGGCTGTCATAATGTTTCTGGTGGTGAGAATTACCTCTTAGGCTATGGTTGTAATCAAAAGCTAGTAGAAAGGAACTGGTGTTCGTAACTGCTGGACAGAAAGCACGTTGGTGCTTGCCTTTGGAGTTCATTGGGTATCTGTAGTATCCAGATGCCTCTATGGGTCTGTCCCAAAAAACGCTAGTGAATGCTGTTACTATGGTAATTTCATATGTCCTTATTGGATGAATGTTAATTGGGTTTCACAGGCTGGAATTTGATACAAAACTTAATGGTACTGATTTACAAGTGAAAAAACTTCGTTTAGGATAACTTCAGGAGGTTGTTGCTCCAACAGTCTGTCTGGGCTGGCAGCCCAAAGCCTGGGTTGTTTGTTAGACAGCTTCTGAACTGCTGCAGTCTCTTAATACAGCACTTTAAAGTAATCAGCAGTTTAAGTGTGCATTAAAGTATTGATCTGTAAACTTTAGTGATTTGGGAGCTGGTTGATCAACATCATAAAGACCAGTGGAGTGGAAATGGGATGAACGTGTGGGGAAGGGAGCCCTGCCAGTCTTCCTAAACTGAGCTATCCCTGCTCATCACTCAGAACGCACAGTTTTGACCCTGAACAAATGACATGCCAGTAATTGAGCAGATGTTACTGTGTATTTTAAGAGTCCTTGCTATGTTGATAAGTCTATCACGACATCCATGTGCACATAAATGCTAAGCATGCTGTGTACGAGCTGGGTGTGTGAGATAACAAGTGGGCAAATATAGGCATCAGTGCAATACCCATTCCTTAGCATGGTATGGGAGAGTAGGCCAACAAAAAGTAATATTTGTATTATGAGGTTTGTACTTTGTTTCTGAATTGTTAATGCAGATCATGTTGTAGAGCCCTGTGGTTCACAGGTGTAGTGAACCAAAAAATTGTCAATGCTCAGAATTACTTGTGGGCCATTTTGCACCCTTCAGACTGTAAATTGAAAGTGCTGCTCTGAACCAGCTGCAAAGGACTTTGCATTTTAGTAATTAGAAGGAACTGCTAAACCAAATCACTTCAGAGCAGTTCAGAGAAGCTTGTTCATTCCTAAGTTCAAAATGTGTGCTGGTGCAGTTTAGGTCTGGCACTGTAATGCCCACAGTGTAAATTGGATGAAAGCTGCAGGCACTTAAAAGGCATGAAGTAAAGAGAATGAAGATTCCTATTGCAATTATGACTAGGTTTGTCAAATACTACAGTTGTAAAAAGTATACTGAGATTAACAGGCCACAATTTGATTCCACTGTATAAAATGCTGTTGATTCTGCTTAGACATTGTTTGTTCTCTGGTGAAATGTGAGCAGTAATACAGTTAATATTCCAGGTGACTGACAGATGATTTCCTAGCACATTGAGTCAAATCCATATATTACAGACATGCAGGCCAGTGTTATGCCATCCTTAACTTT
Source organism: Rhea pennata (assembly GCF_028389875.1). Lineage (NCBI taxonomy): Eukaryota > Metazoa > Chordata > Aves > Rheiformes > Rheidae > Rhea > Rhea pennata. Next base: position 9,269,999 of record NC_084678.1, read on the forward strand.
CCTTGTTCAACCCTTCAACCCTTTGTTGAGCTAGACTAAAATGAGATAGTGCTGGTAGATTCAACATTCAGATCCTATATCAAATTTGTTTGGAACATAGTAATCCAGAATTATTTGATTGTTCTAGCAATGTTTGCAGTCTGCAATGGTTATAAAACAATCAAATGATGTCTTCCAACTGTATCCACTGGTGATATCCAGATCTGCTAGAAATCCTGTGTAATTTGCCTTTACCATTGGCAAAAGGGCTGCAAAGGGATTTAGAGATTATTCTAACCTTCATTTTTATTTTGAAATGCATTGCCACAGTAAAAAAAGAAAAAATTTAAAAAAGAATAAATGTCTCATGAGATTTAAATTCTTATTTTCTTAACTTCAGCTAAATCTGTTTTGTATTTTTCTAGAGCAGCGTTGGTCTTTTGCCCTTCCTGGTTTAATTTTCAGTGATGTTCAGCAATAAAGTTTCTGCTGATTTAGACAGCAATTTGGCTGATCTGTTTCTGAAAATCAGGATATTTAAAGCTTTAGTCATCCTGCAACCTCCTACTCTACTAAATAGAAGCTATAAAGAATATGGAGTAAAACTTTTCTCAGAAGTGCACAAAAGGAATAGGAAGCAGCAGTCAAGTTGCAACAGAGGAAATGTAGATTGTATAGAAGGAGAAAATTCTTCACCATGAGGGTGTTTAAGCACTGGAACTGGGGCCGAGATAGGTTATGACATCTTGATCTTTGGAGATTTTCAAAATTTGAGTGGACAAGGCCCCTAGCCACTTCTTTAACTTTAAAATTAGGACTGCTTTGAGCATGAAGTTGGACAAGATGAGCTCCACAAATCCTTTCCAATGTAAACTTTTTCTATGGTTCTGTGATTGTCCATTTGGATTAAGCCCATCTGCTCAAAGGAGATCAGATGTTAAAGTGTAGCTTTGAAATTTTAATTGCAGCAATGTTTACATGTGTGTATATATTTTCTATCAAAAATATGAAAATGCTTACAGAAAAAGTTATTAAAATAGTATATTCTGTATGAATGTCATTTTTCATAGATACTATTCAGAGAATATTTTAAGCAGAGTTAAGCTCTAAAGGTAGTAGTACTAGTATTTTTAGAACACAAATTTAAGTTCCAAATTTAATCTTGGTTGTTTTAGGTCATTTAGAGATTCATTTAAGTACTTCAGTGAGAGGAACATAAAATTTGGTTATTTTCTTTTGTGGGTTCTTGGTAAATCATTAGCAAAATGTTGCTATGTATATTTTAGAAATACTGCTTAGAAGCTTATTTTATGATCTTTTAACAGTTTTCTTCTACTGTTGTTTTATTTTTCCTCACAGCTATCTGCATCATATTGGTGCATTTACTGATAAAATACAGACTTCATTTTTTACCAGAGAGTGTGGCTGTTGTTTCTTTAGGTGAGTAACATGACATTTTTATACTGAATTTGTATTAATTGAGAGGATCTCGGTAGTCTTATTTTTTGCTTGAAGTAATGCTCCGTTGTGTGTTAGACATCACTAGAAAGATGCTGCAAACTGAATACAGTTTAAAGAGAGGAAAATAACTAACTTACAGAATTAAATTAATGGAAAACAAATCAAGATATAAGTGTTTGCATGGAGACCAGTTAAATGTCAAGTAGAGGCAAGATAGTGATGTCACTGCCTTGATACTTTGACAACTGCATCTACTCATGCATCTGCACTGTAAGACACAAAATCCAGGTGAAAGGGGTTAATTTGGCTTCTAATCAAGGTGGTTACCATTGTGATTAAATAACTAGTCTAAATTTAAAATCACTAATCTAAAATGCAGCAGTATATTGCTTAGTCTTGTTGGCATAATTTTGGATTTTCTTATCCTATTTTCCCTTTGATTTTGCTCCAAGCCACCTACTAGGCAGTGCTGATCTGAGAGGTTTGGCCAGCTCAGATCACTGCTTCTGCGGAGGGTTGCAGAGAGCAGCTCAGACACAGATATTCTTCTCTTTCTGTTTCTTGTTCTTGGCATCTCAGCAGCAGGGCAAGGATTTTAGCTATGCCACTGAGTTCTGTGCTGCTGTCCCAACAAAAGCCTATTCATGAAATTGCTAAGTTTTCTTGCTAGGGCTATCACTGCTGCGAAAATTTGCAGTAAGTAGCAGCAATACATCTCTGGTATTTTTGCATAGGGAGCATCTGACAAACTTATGCAGTTCAGTTTTCAGTGTGACCCACTGCATAGCTGTATTCTGTTTCCCAGACTGGACTGGATGATATCAATTCCAATAAAGTCAAGACAGTGTTATACCCACTCACAGCAGGGCTAACAGATGTCCTGCATCACTGAAGCCTTATTTGTTTAGTTTATTGACTCAGTCATATTTAAACTACTGTCAGCTCTGTTGACAAGGTATGGCATCTGTATAATCACTGGAATTGCCAGCTAATTGCTGGTCAGTGAACCTCTGTTACTGGTAATGATCTACACAGCTGCAAGAGGACAGCTTGAGTTTCAAGTATCCAGTTCTGCCAGCAGTGCCAGAAGTGAGGTGTGTTCTATTTTGACTTGTAAATTAAACAAATGTTTTCAGGCAGTTATTGAGGGCTAATAAATATGACAGCAGAGCAGATAAGTATGATTTTATGACTCTTTCTCCTCCCATTGGTTATGCTACACACAAGCCTGTGTTTTACAATGTCTAGGGTATGTTACTTTTCTGGTGGAAAGGGAGGGAGTGCATTCCGTAAGACCATATTTTGATCTTAGTCCTTAAAAGTTACTTGGATTTGGTTGGTGTAGAATGATTGCTAGAAAAAATTTTCTCTGGAAAAATAAAGGTTGTTTATATTAAGAAACTTGCTATAAAGTTTTCAAGGGAGTGATGCTTAGATTAACTGTTACTGACTTAACTTTCCATTTAGCCCCTTGATAAAAATGCTGAACAGATCTTCCTGATTTAACAGATGGAACCAGCTGAAAGGAAAACGCTTTCATTAATCTAGTAATAAAAGAGTAGTAGTTTGCCAAGGTGCACAGGAGAGGTTGTAAAATCAGCATCCAAGTTTCATTCTGCTCCTCGTAAGCCCTCACAGTGATGTATTCTTTTGTGCAGCTTTTCTTCATGACTGGCCTTGGAGTAATCATGGTTTAGTAATCCTGTTGTGCATAGTATGCGGCTAGAAATAACTTGTAGTATAGAAAGGTGTGAGTTGTATAGTTCAGGCTCGTCCTTTTCTTTTACCCTCTGTTGTTGCCTTACAAATATTGTTGTTCATTTGACTTTTAATATCAAAAGTAAATTCCATCTGTCACTCGAAGATAGGATCATTAAAAAATACAGTCCAGTCCATCATATTATTCTTTCTTCCTTCATTGCACTACTGGTGTGTCCCTATTCTATCCCTGTGCATGGGCTGAATTTCATATATGTTCTGGGAATCTAACAATAATGCAGGAATAAATTGGTTATTCTGACTCACTCAGTAACTAATGATCTTCACTCCAGTGAATGATAGTGAAAACTGTGTGCTTGTTGTCATTCAGCTCTGTGTTGCAGATTTTAGTATCAGATATAGAATAACTTTCCAAGATTTATATTAACTGAGAAAGTAAAATCAAAGTTGCATGTAAACTTCTGAAGCAGATCAGCCAGCTTGAGTTATTTTCCCAACAGTTTGTTACTACTCTCTTAACTGAGATACAGTTGATTGTGTAACCACAATTTACTTCAGTGTAATATAAAACAGATTAGCTTAAACTGCAGTTGAAGGTGGAGTAGGTGATTCTGTTTGTTTGCTCTGAAATTAATATATTTCAAACAATGAACTTTTTTTAAAAAGTGCTAGTTATTTAAAAAATAAGTGTGTAACCACATCTTACTTTACTATGATAAACCTCTAATACTTTAATTTGCATGACAGAAATAAGTGGGGTTTTTTTTTTGCTCAGATGTGCAAATTTTCATAACTGTCTAACAGAACTGTCTTAGAGGTACCAGGTTTTCATCAAAATAAAGATTTTGCTATCTCAGTGTATTATATGCTTATGTTGGTTTTATCATATTGTTGTAACTGTACAATTAATTTGTAAAAGCAGATTGTATCGTATAATAAATACTAAGCCCCCCCCCAAGGTGAAAAGATTATCATCCGTATGTGTCAGAAAAAGTCATCTTATATGCATGTAAAATTACAGATGATTTCTTATTTTGGATGATAAGCCAACAAGGAATCAACACAATCATCTCATTAGTATCTTACTCCCAACTGTAGCTATTGGTATTTAAAAATGGTTGGGGTTTTACGTTGGAATGCGAGAGATTGCAATGTTTGACAAATAATACACAAAGGCATTAAGCTTAAGAAGTGAACAAGGAATGAAAACTAATTAAAAATATTTGCAGGAGATATTTGATTTCCATGGTTTCAGGTAGTAAGCTCCATCATTTGAATTTCCCAGTCAGACAAAACTAATAAACAATTCTCTGAGTAAATTATAGGTGCTGAGACAACCGATAACACTGTTTTTCTGGCCTAGATAAAATCAAAATGCTTGATTAGAACAAATAAGTATATTACCTGCAACCCTAGTTCTGCTCAAGGGATCTCCCATTGCCATGACACAGTTGCTTGAGTCAGCTTGTGATTAGCTCTTTCTCTCCTGCTACACACACAGACACATACACACACACAAAAAGGGGGGGAAGGTCTTTGAGACAAGGCACTTACTTGAGTATCTTGAACCTGTAGGGTGCGGATGCCCAGCCTGAAGCCTCAGGCCATAGTTGGCCTATTCAGGGTCCAATTTCTAAAAGTCCTTCTGGAAAAAGCCACAGAGAATACAGTATTTGTTTGATTGTGCCAGAAATCTGAGCAGGGAAGAGGCCAGAGTTCCTGGAGCGGGCTGCTATGTAGAAGCAATTCTTTCAGATTTTTTTTTTCCTTATCTTGATATGAAAAGTGCTAAAGAAATAGCCCTTAAGAGGAGAGTGGCAGGAAGAGAGATCCTCAGACCTTGACTCCATAAGCAACTGTATGGCCCAAACAACCAGAAATATTGCACACTGCTGACTTAGAGTTTTGTAGGCTTTTCAGAGATCCTTGTTTTCCTTATAAGCAACATTAGATTTCTGCAGGACTGTAAACTCTGCTATCATCAGATGCAAGCATCTTAAAGGATTAGGCACATTTGCTTTCTCTCTAGTTCTCCTATGCTCCAATATTCACTTTTACTCATAGTACCCTAAAGAGAAGATTGAATTGACATAGATTGTCACCCACACCTGTCTGTGACAGATTTGTGTTACCTCTGTGTATAGTCTAGCCCTCTTGCCTGCAGCTGCCTGTGTGTGCTGTTTGTATGTATGCCCAATTATATAGCATCTTTCCTACCCAGGTTACAGGCCTTCCTATATTAATAATGTTAAGAAAAGTGATACAGTATTTATGCAGAATTACAGTGTTTGTACTTACAGAACAGCTGGAGAAAAAAGGCGTCTGAGGCAGAATCCTCAGTGTGAAAATATGTGGGTTTCTGTGCTCTTTTCCACTTCGAATTCTCTCCCAATAATTGATCATAAACAACAAGATCCAGAGGGATGAGATACCCGTTTCTTAAAGTGCATAACTCGTATTTAGGGTAATTATGTGCTTAGGCACTTCTGTGGAAGAGAGTGTAGGGAGGGTGTCTTTTCCTTCAGATCCTCCCTAAGCACTGTTTTATGTGAGGACTCTCAATGCTAATTCATCAGCTACTGAAAGTTTGTATGGAAAGGACACTACCTGAAGTTTGTGCTTTCAGATTTGTGGGCTATGCTTTTTTTCACATAAACTTCTTGTTAGTGATACAAGTAGCGTCTGTATCAGTTGAAGATGATGTTGCTGCTCTGAAAAATTAGAAATGTTCTAGTCCTTGGCTTCTGACACTGCTTACATCCCAGACTGGGAAGCCTCTGTGTTAGTATTGAGATCTGTGTTTATATGGCATGTGAGCATCTGTGTCTGGGTTCCATCCTCCGTCAAAGAACAGCAGACCTTTGATGTTCCCTCTTTAACATTTTGTTCTTCTTTTCCATATAAACCATTTCACAAGGCAGTTATTTCTATCCTCTGGTACAGATGCCTTCACATAGTTCTGCATGAAAGAAGACTTAAGCCTCGTGCAACCTTGTGTGTATGACACATCCGTCAGGAGTAATACATGTGATCCTATTTGTAAGACTCTTTTGATAGCTACAGTATGATAGAACAAAAAATAGTTGAGTTGCAGGAAATCATGCTTTAAGCTTCTTGGCCACTTTTTACCTTTCCTTCGGTGTATTTTCACTTCTGCATACCTGCATTTGACTGTTAAGCCTTTATTCTGTAAATAATAAAGAACAACTATACAGAAATATAGATCTGGAATCTGATTAATGATAAATTCCTCATTACTCCTTGAAAGCAGTTAGTGACCAGGTATGGACTGTATTTTTGACTTTCTGTTAATTTGGAGTTTTCTGTCTTATCTCTTTGAAGATGGGTGGAAGTAAAGAGCACTATGAACTCTAGCCCTTGACCTTGCAACACTTTTGCTAAAATTACTTTATACTCAAATTAGTATTTCTAAATGACTTAAAATATGAATAATCCACTTGAGAAATAATTCTGTCACTGTCTCCACTCTGACTGGAATTTATCCCCTATTTCATTGCTGGTGTTACGATTTCTTTGAGGTAAAATTCACTTCTGTGCAGGAAGTCTTTGATTTCACTTAGGTCGTGTTAATATTGCAAATAGCATTGAAGGGATGTGATGCTTTTGTGCTGTCAAGGCATCTCTCTCTCATAACTTATGATTCTTTAGAAAGAAAAACAGAATTTCATTTGAATGCAGCTTGAATGAAATGCCTTTTTGAACAGTGAGCATAGCACTCTTGATGCATGTGTTCAGCATTTAGATATGTCAAATGACATTTTTTTAGTGTAGGGAAGCTTTTTATTTTTGAAGTATATTGGAAATTGTCTTAAGTTTCCACTTAACCACTTCTGTGTTATTGTAATTTAGGAATAGAAGACTTACTGCTTCATGTTTTGTCTTGTTTTCACTTTTACGACCCTATTGACTGAGAGTCTGTCTGTCTGTTTTGTGGGTAATACTTTAAGAATATTATCTCATTCTCTCCTAGGTATCCTCATGGGAGCTTTTATAAAAATCATAGAGGCTCAGAAGCTGGCTAACTGGAAGGTAAGATTGAAGCAATTCATTTTTAGTTCTAGAGCAATCTTTAGTTGTTTAAAATAAGACCATTCATAATACTGATTTCTTTGGATGTAATTTCTGAAAACATATATACTGTATGCCAAATTTTGGAATTTTTTAATAATAATAATAATACAACCAAGTATTTGGGGTCCTGATCCTACTGAATCTTTTCTACATAGTATTTTTCCCCAATAATCTTTTGCTTGGTACCAAATCTGTTCCCATTAGATTTGTGTTAAAAGATTAACTGGGCATTTTGCATTGTGGGAGCAGTTATATGAAAAAATAAGCATTTCAGTTCTTTGTCTTTTGTATTTCTTGACTATATTAACATATTTTGACCTGCTTCTCCTTTTAGAGTTAATTCTGTAGTTGTTTTCGTAGAGACAATATGTTTTGATATAGTTGTAAATTCCATGTTTTACCTGGGGATGTTAACAGAAGTTTCGTAGAGGAAAAGAGGAACACTTCTTCAGAATGACTGTGCTAAATTTCAAAAGATTTTGTTTTTAATTTACTTACTATTTTCAGCACGACTTTGAAATTCTAACAAATTATAGTGCTAAGAATGAATGGTTCACAAACCAGTCCATTCAGCCTGACATGCTTCTTGGGTACTCCAGGGTTTCTTCCACAAAGACTGTAGAAATGAATCTTTGTAGACATGTGTTTTCCACTCTGTCTGAGACACTGACAACATGACACAAGCTTTTTATAAAGCAGAAAATAGAGGCAAAGTAGTGCAGAAGATTGTCCTTGTCCTGGTGCCCTGTGCTTTGCAGAGTTAGATATTTGGAAGAAAACTTTCACAGTGAGGGTAATTAAACACAGGAATAGGTGTCCAAAGAGACTGTTGAAACTCCATCCATGAAGATACTCAAAAATTGGCTGGACAAGGCCTTGGCAACCGAAGTTGCCTGTAGTTGTCCACACTTTGAACAGGGAATTGGATCAGAGACCTCAAGATGTTCCTTCTGACCAGAATTATTCTGTGAAGCTGTGAGGTCTTATCCGTGCCAGTGTGGAGTTACAGAGGCTCCCCAGGGAGGGAGAATCCTGGTGGAAATGTCTCCAAGAGGCCTACGATGAAGCAAGGATTTTATCTCCTGCAGTTTTATCCATATCATCAAAGCAATGAACTCTTCATTATTTCTGCTGTAATTTAAAAACATGCAATATTTAAATTGTTGTTTTATTTCATAGGATCAAACAGTTTATTAGGATTAGATTAGTGAACTAACTGAAATCACTGATTTGAATCACCCCTTTTAAACAAGATTTATAGTAGCAAGCTGAAAGTCTTGATCCAAATAGTGAATTTTAATTCTAACTTGCAGTTTACTTTTTCTTGGCAGTTATTTCCATAAAGGAATTTTTTTTTCATTAGTTGAAATACATCGAAGTGCATAGCTTTTGAACAAAATGTACCTTTTTTATTAAATTTGGTACTTATTTTTTGTCAACAAACCTAGTGTGCAATTGCATATTTCAGTAGACAAATTGTGATATTTAATTTGTACATACATACTATTAAAGAACAAAGGGTGGTACCCGAGTTACTGTTAGATGACGTTTTTTCATTCCTGATTTTTGTCAGCTGGGTTTGACTTAAAATTGAAAGATAAAAATCCACACAATTAGCATTTCAAAATAGCTTCTAAATGACTAAATAAAATAATCTAAAGTGGATCAGGTTTGCAGGAAGAAAAAGTTTCTAATATGTTTTGTATTGAGCAGTGATTCTATAAACACAGGAAATACTGATGTAGTGAATTGCCTAATTATTTCTGGTTAGCATTCGTCAAACCTTGAGAAGCACTGGATATGCTGCCCGAAGTTACTCATATGATCAGCTTAAATAAAGGTTCCCAGATAAGACATTCTTATTTGATTATTTAAGTTCCTTTTACTGTTTTAAAGCTTAGACTGTTACAATTTCAGGGATGAAATGTTCTAATTAACAATGACTATCATGTGCTTTTTAAAATTAATTTTAAATCCTTTTAAAGTTTTTTAGATTCACCAGAGAGTTTGTATTTATCTGATATGGGGAAAAGAGTATTTAACTGCAAGTTCTGTCTGTATGAAAAGCAAATCTTAGATCAGATCCCTGCCCTAAGAACTTTTTAATGTAATTTCTTGCCGTCATACTAGGGGCTTTTAACAGAATAATCAATTAGGAATATGTGTTTTTTTTAGTCTCATGCAGTTACTAAATCAACAGAAGCTGGGTAGTGCTAGCCATCCATGCACTGAATTGTGCATGTGGAGTAATGGACGAGGGTGTACTGCTGGGGAAAGCATCTCAGTGTAAAGGATGAGTTTTATTTTCTAAGTCCCCTAAATCCTTTAAGATGATTATCACTGTTGCAAATATGACCGAGACTTTAAAGAGATGAGTGTTTCTTTTTTTGAAAGCAATGTTTTAGCAGAGCAGTCTATCAACTGTTTAACCTCAGTTTCAACAACTTAATTGTTGCTTATTAAGGTGACAAGTTCTGCTGTATTCAGCACTGTGTGGCCATGAGGGAGCGTGGCTGGTAAAGGGAGGCACATTGGACCATGATGAATTTGCCTTCTGTGCTTAGTCTGCCAGCAGAAAAAAAAAAAAAAAAAAAAAAAAAAAAAAAAAAGGATGCCAATATGGTGGTATGACTTTATAAAGCAGTGTTAGCCAAATGATGAGATAAACAATGGAGAGTAAGATTACAAAAAAGAAAAAAAAAATTTACATTGCATTAGGCTTCATTAATATCTCTCTGATGGTAAAAAGGATCCATCAGAAGAATCACATTAAATTAAAGGCATGAAGTACATATACCAAGAAGAATCTTACAGTATTATATATCTTGAGCCTGTTCACTTGCGAGTGTACTAAGATGGTGATCTGGTTTTCTGTGGTCCATTGACAGCTTTTAGTGAAGCTGTACTTGATCACAGTTAACCTAGATTATATATTCAGATCAGTGGCCAGGAGGTCACTGTTCATTGACCATCCGTATAGGTTTTGAGAGTGTGCAATAAAATCGGGATACTTTTTGTAGGGAAACAGAAACACTTTACCAGAAAAAATCTGCTTTCTGTGCAGTCTATTTGGGAACAGTAATTTTAAATAAAAAAGAATTTAAAAATAGCCCTGGTTTACTATTTTGTAATCTTTTATTTTGTGGTAAAAAGTTAGAAATGTTAATATAATTTTCATTTTACAACATATTTTGTTTTTTAAAAAATAATTTCCCCTTGGGAAGGTTTGCTGTTTTTTCGGTTATCAGGATATCCTTGAAATCGTATTTGTTTTGCAGGAAGAAGAAATGTTTCGTCCAAATATGTTTTTTCTGCTTTTGCTTCCACCTATTATATTTGAATCTGGATATTCATTGCATAAGGTTAGCCCTTGTAATACACTCGTTCTATGTTTTGAGGTTTTGTTTGAAACAGATTCTGTTTTCAGCTATTCTAATGAAGTTCAGAATAATTGCATTGAATTCCACCATAGTCATAGTCATGGAATTGAAAATGAAATTTAGCCTCTTTAACCCAGAATGCAAATAATGTAGCTTGTTACAACCTTTCCAGCACTTAGTTAACAGTAAGTATTGCAGCAGAGGTTATTTTCCTTGGTCCAAGAAGTTTGCCATCTTAGCACAGCTGCACAGGGGGTGACGAGAAGAAGGCAAAACAGGAAGGAGCAGGCAAGCACGTGGGAAAGGTGGGGTCACTCTGTGTCTAAAGAAGAGGCAAGGTGATAATGTTTACAAGGATTTTCATCTTTTGCCTGGGAGGCTGTGGTTCCATGGACATTTCTTGCCATGAAGGTCTTGGCTGAAGCAGTTTTGGTCCTGTCTGTATGAGGCCTTTTTATTTGAGCTGTGCGGCAGGAGAGGGAATGAGCAATGGAAGGGACAGTGACAAGTTAGTGTTGTCACTGAAGACTTTTTCTTAGGAAATCATAACCTAAGAAATGGGCTAGCAACCAGAATGCTTACAAGCCTTTTTCACATGCTCTATATGCAATAAATGGACTAATTTGCAGTTCTCTCAGGTGGGAAGTATGTCTGAGTGCTTGTGAACATCCACTTAGTTTGTCTGAGGGTTGGTTTGTTGTTAGGGTTACCAGACTGACATCCTGTCCTCAGTGCCAGAGGGCTTTGCTGCCACTTTTTGCTTGATCCTCACGATACCAGAAAGAATGGCCTGAGGTAAACACTAAAATATTTTTTATTTTTCCTTATAAGCTGCTGCAGTCACCCTTTAGGCTTAGCTTAGCTAAGGAAAATCAGTTGCGTTTTATGAGCATACTAAGTTATACTCTTTCCTCTAAAGAGTTTACAATCTTCATATAAGAAAAGAAACATTGCGTTCAAACACACATTTTTGGAATAAAACCAGGGTTGGATTTTATGATTGCAACATAAAAGAGAGTACTGTCAAGTTTTCAGGCTTAGAATAGTACCTGGAATCTGAGTGAACTTTTGATTCTAAGATTGTCATCAACCAGTGTGTAGGAAATCTTAATAATCATAATAGGCTAAATGAGAATTAGATACTACATAAGCAGGTCAGGAAAGAGATTAGTTTAGTTTAATCTGTTTTTAATTACTAGTAGAAAAATGAACTATTTGTAATGAAGTAAAAACACAGATGGAAATTCTTGTAAAGTACAGACTTAAAAGTGTGTTAGTTTAGAATGCATTGCACATAAAGGATTCCTAGATTTTTAACCTTAAGAGAACAGAACAAAATAGCAAAAGGATGAGAATTTTGAGCTAAAGGTGATTTTTAGAGGATCAAACTGATAAGAAGAACAAGCTAGGCCTGCCAGCTTTGCTTTTATTCATGTACATGCACACTGTTGTCTTCAAAAGAGCAATCTCTTTAGGCAGATGATATGGATGTACATACCAGGATATGTGGAACCAAACTAAGGTTTAATTATCTCTGAAGCCCAGTTGTGAATCAGTCTAATTTAGATAGAACTATACAAATGCAGAACCAAAATGTGAATCCGCCCTCATTTTATTTTTACTAATTTACTTTATTATTGTATTCCAGGGTAACTTTTTTCAGAACATAGGTTCCATCACACTATTTTCTGTATTTGGCACAGCAATATCGGCTTTCATTGTAGGTGGAGGAATTTATTTTCTGGGCCAGGTAAGAAGAACTGCTTTGAAGCACATATGTGTATCTGGCTTGTCCTTTGAAGTCCACTGTACTTTGAAATTCCAAGCAGACAAACATGGTGAAAGTGAGTTCCTGGGTCACCAAGTCCAGTTCTCTGCTACCATAGAGGCAACATTATATAACCCCTCCATGGATATGTCATGTTCCACATTAAAAGCAATTAAGACTAGCATTGAATTTAACATTTTTAATTCCTTGATCTTTTGGTCAAACGACTGTTCCAGAAATTGACTTCTCTAAGGATTAAAAGCCGTATTCAAATTCTCAGTATTAAACTTGTTCTTATGCCAACGGTTTTCTGTAGCATAGAGGTCTCTTTTGTGTTTATCTTTTGATTAGTTATAGACACAGATAATCATATCTTCTTGTAGACATTGCTTTGATAAGCTGAACAGTCCATGCTTTCCTTTTTGCCTCTCCCAGATTTCTAATCCTTTGAATGCCTTAGTTACTCTACTCATCTGCATCTGTTCCAGTTTCACCTAGTCTTTTCTGTGTCTGGTGGCCAGAATTACAACAGATTGCTGTTAGAGGGCAATGTTAGATGGGGTATACTAAAGCTGTTGTTACGATTTTTTTCCATCACAGTGGACATAGATTTGGTGAATATTTTTAAAAAATAGAAGAAACACATAGCTGATTGTAATTTATGTCTTGCCTATTCTTTCAGGCTGATGTAATTTATAAACTCAACATGACAGACAGGTAAGCTCTTGGTGAAGTGGTACAGTATCAAATGAAGCACTTATCAAGATAGCACTGTAGATGTGATATGCACTGTAGCTGGCCAGCTGTTCTGGTTCTTGTTTGAATTGCTTAGATTCAGTATGGTATATGACTCTATTAAATGGACCTGACACTTCCGAGCCCTATTATGACAGCCTTACTACCAAATAGTATTCTGTGCTAAGTGATTTTTCCAAAACATAAACATACTTGTTTTTCTAGCTAGCCTGAAAGTTAAAATATGTTAGCTTTAATTAACTGGAATTATTAAAATATATCATAAAGGGATGACTTGTGTATCTAGATCTCTTAAAAGACAGAATTAATTTTTTCAGTGTCAATACTGTACATTTTTCAAGAACTTTGCAAAGTATCTGGTCAGTTTTCCAGAAGTACACCAACCTACAGTGAAATACACATTTGTTCGTGATTACAATAAAAATTTATTTGGGATTTTTGTTTGTTTGTTTACTTTATAGCCAAGTAGAGTATTTTTCTGTTAAAATTCATAAATAATTTGGGTGACAAGCAAGACACATAATAAGTAAAACATGCATGAGCAGCAGAAGTCTTCATTGCTTGGTTCCAGTATTTGACTTGTGCGGCAGAGAAGTCCCATTGCTTCTGTTTTGCCTATCTTTGGATTCCAGGGTAATGAATTTAAGAGTTTCATTTAGATGATAGACATTAGTACTCCTGAACAGGTGACACGCTGCATGTATGATACATGGTTTAGACTGTGTCTGTAAAGCTGTTTGATTTTTTTTATTTAGTTGTGGCAAGACATTGGTACTACTGTTGAGAGTTGGGAGATAAATATTTCTCAAACTACTTTCCCATCTGGACAATGACTTTTCTCTTTGATATATCAGTAATTTTTTTAAAGAATCCCATTTGTCACCTGAAGTTCTTACGAGTAGGAAGAGAACAGAACTCTCCACTGATATGTATGAACTCTATAACATACAACCTCTGTGTGTCTAGTTGTTAATATATGTTTATTAGGTGCATATTTTTCTGTCCTCTAGTTTTCTGTTTTGTTTTGTGTTCTCTCAGTTTTGCATTCGGCTCTTTAATATCTGCAGTTGACCCGGTGGCTACTATTGCCATTTTCAATGCCCTCAATGTGGATCCAGTACTTAACATGTTGGTTTTTGGAGAAAGCATTCTCAATGATGCAGTTTCTATCGTCTTGACTAAGTAAGTGCATTTGAACTACACATGCCTCTGAAATACTGCAGCAACACTCTTTTCTGTTAATTACAGGTATTCAAATATACAATATTTCTTCCATCTCCAGTTGCAGTAAATCTTGTCCTTGTGACTTAAAGCTGAGTTTTGGTACTAATCCTTCTTTGCTGAAAACAGTCCACTCTTTTCTAACATAAGTTGCATAGACAAAAGACAGTAAATAACTGTCTTTTTGCAACTTCCTCAGTGCTTCATCTTATTGATCCCAGATTGGAATTGATTGCTTTGTAAGTCTATAAGTTTATCAGTTCTCTTTCCATCTGAGTGTCCTAGTAACTGAAAACCAAGATGTTCCTTGCAAGTTTGCACAAAAATATTTTCCTAGCCAAATGAGCAGCTGTAGCTCCTGCATCATTGGCTTATACCTAGAATCACATTTCAGTTTTGAGGGATGCATTGGCATCTGTGCGATAGAAACTTAGTTACATATTTATGTTGAGGCTACTACAAGGAAGAAAAGCATCCTTATGCTTTAACTATGATAATTCTTTGGGGCTGAAAGAGTGGAAGAAAATGCAACCGTATCTTCATGTTCTTACTGGAGTCAACAGATGTCACTATGAATGTTTACAAGGAGCAGAGCTACTGAGTAAGAAGATAGTGAAGTTGCAGAGACATTTTTCAAGGAACTCTTTGTTTCTGAAGTAATAAAATCGTAGGTCCTTTTATAGAAGACCGTGAACAATTTCCCCTTTTCTCTTCAGGTCATCTTTAGTTTTCTCCAGTGACCTTTCTCTGTGTTACCCACATGTAAATATTTGAAGAGAGGTCTTCCAATTTATTCTGTAAGGATCACATAATCTGTCTCTTTACCTTTTCTTGGGTTGACTTTTTGCCACTGCTAACTATGCTTTCTTTTCCTTTTTGAAAGTTTGAAAATGATTTTGTAACGCTGGGCATTTAGGGGTTAGGTTTAACTCTGTTGGTTAGAGCATGGTGCTAATAATGCCAAGGTTGCGGGTTCGATCCCCATATGGGCCACTTGTTTGCAGATTGGACTAGATGATCTCCAGAGGTCCCTTCCAACCTTACCAATTATATGATTCTATGATTATCATAGCCTGTTTTCACTATTATGAGGTTTCTTCAGAAGAACAATGCTGGATTTCCAGATTTTAAGCAGAATTAGATTTCCTTTTGGGGATTACACCAAGACTTGATTAACATCATCTGACATTCCTCTTGTTATATATATATCACAGTAAAAGCTTTTTAAGGGTGGCAGTAACAAAGAAATTGAAGTTCTTCTTTTTCTTTCTCAGAAAGTATTTGGCTTGTATCCAGGCTTCAGATTTATAACTGTTTCTTTTTATTTATTTTTTTTAATTGTTTCCAGCACAGCAGAAGGTTTGACAAGAGAAAATATGTCAGATGTAAGTGGATGGCAAACATTTCTACAAGCGCTGGGATACTTTCTTAAGATGTTCTTTGGCTCTGCAGCACTTGGCACACTTACTGGCCTTATTTCTGCATTAATATCCTTTTTTTTTTTATTTTTATAAGGTGATACATGTATAAACTAGTGAGCTCTGATGTTCTAAAAGTATTTTTTGTTCCTACATTCTCCAGTGTTTCTTAGGGGGTTATTTCTTATCAGAGATCATTTTGTTGGCTGAGCATTTTCTCATGCTCATTTTATTTCTATGTTAGTGCGCATGGATGTGTAAAGATAATTAAAATCTGAAATGTGGTACAGTAGCTCATATTCCATGTTAAAAAAATAGGGCAGTTGTTTTCTAAATTCACAATATGTTAATTTCATTTCAATACTAATCCATTAGTACCAAGTGTATGACTCTTCTTTCACCTATATAAAATGCTCCAAAAAAAAAAAAAAAAAAAAAAAAAGTTTTCTCATAGGCTTTTGAATCAAGTTCACTCGTTTGTCCCTATGTATCATTTCAGCTGAATATGGATACCACTGATTTGGATTTACATTGAGTAATATCTCTTTGCCTTTCTGCTTGCATGAACTGGTTGCTAAACAACCCCAAAGCTCCTCTGCTGAGATAAGGAAGGATGTTTGTTTAAGTCAGAGACTTTTGTTATTTTGAAAGCTTGCTTTAAGGTTAACACAGAATTCACTGTAGGTAATTTTTTATGCTAGGCTTATGTGACAGATATTCAAGTGGTCTGGAACATACTTTTAAGCACTTTATCTGTAAATAAGAACAACAGGATATTCGGTTAAATATAGACATGCTTGCCCTCTTGGTTCTTTAGAATGATTCCTTGAACTTTTAACCATATATCTCAACAAGAGAGTGACAGAGTTTTTCAGCGTTCTTTCTAAGTGATATAAAGCCAAACAGCAAAGCAGTTCATTTGCCCTGATATATGATTGTTATTTGTGCCTCATGGTATTAGATATACCATAAGCATGCAAAATTTCAGTGAAGCAAAGGAAATCTGTAATAGCTGCCAGCAGATAAATATGATTGAAGCTTGCTGGTTCGTGACCCAGGAGGAACGTGAACTTCCATGTCACTGGCATCTAATCCTCTGAATTCTAGCAAAGATGGTAGGTGGAGTATTTTAAGATTTGAGACAAGGATATTATTCAAGGATTATGTGAATGTGTTTCTTCACTGTTAATATTATTGCAGATATGTCATATCCATTTGAAAGTACCCGAAAGTGTAGTGACTGAAGAGAGGAGAATATTTGCATGTTTAGTGTGGCAAATATTTATGTCTGAGGTAAAATCGTCGTCTTTTATTTGGCAGCTGTGTTGCAGTGCCCTGCATGAGATACAAAGCAGTAGAATTTGCAAACCTTGACAATTATCCACATCCGTGAGTACAAACATAAACACAGTGAGTGTAGTCCAGCTCATTGTAAATATCAAAAGGAAGTTACTTCTGTTGAAACAGAGGTGAGAGTTATTTGACTTTTAAGTTGCTATTTTGTAGCTCTCCCCTATTTTTAAAAAAGACTTTACTATTTAATGGCTCTCTATGATTTCTCTGCAATAGTTATGGTGCAATCAGTTCACTTCTTTATGGACAAGAATCCTTATCTGGCCATCAGAGCAGATATTTCAGAGAGTGAAGGTGTAGAGAAGTGGCCCTTCTAGATGCAAACAAAGTTTGGCATGCTGTCATCAATGTTGTATAGGTATGTCGGTAACAGAACTTTTCTGTTTGTAGGTCTGTCTTCTACCAGCTGTAGCTTCTATTAAAAAAAAAAAAAAAAAAAAAAAAAAAAAACACGCAGTTCTCACAAGAAATCTTTAATCTTTTGACACTTTATTCTTAGGTCAATACATAGACTTTTTCAGCTGTTCGCTAGATAAGTACATTAAACAAAATGACTGATTTGTAATAGAATTAAATAGGTTAAATTTTTTATTTGGATGTTCTTCACTTAAATTTTCCATAACGTTTTCATATATACGTGCTAAAGCACATTGACTTAAGGAAGACTCCCTCTCTGGAGTTTGGAATGATGATTATCTTTGCTTACCTTCCTTATGGACTTGCAGAAGGTATCTCACTATCAGGTGAGCAGCAAAATGAATAAAAGGCTCCTGGGTTTTTTACATGTATTCTCATTTAACTAGTGCTTTTACTTCTGACTTTGCCTTACTTTAGGGAAACACTCGTTGTCTACTTAATGTTTGTGAAGATAAAAATATGCAAAAGATAACAGCAGTTTTCATAAGCATTAGATAGCCAAGGTAAATAATAGTATTCTCCCCAGTTACTCCTGCCTCATACATTGTAGAGCTTGGCCGTATGTTGGCTAGCTTAGGTAAAATCCAGCCTACTTCCCAGTAGCAATTTTTCTGGCCATCTTTCAGTGCCACTGGACAAGTTTCACTGAGACCAAAGGTTTTGTAATTATCTATATACTAGGTAGAAGTTTTGCTGCAAGGTCAGGAGAAGAGGCTTAGAGGTGAATTTTTTGTGTCATTTTGTAGAATCAAGTCCAAAGACAGGATCCAGTTCTGCTGGATACTCATCTCTGACCTCTACTGGTTTCAGTGGTTTTTGAAGGCAATCAACTTGTCTCATTTCACAGTTGTTCATAAAGGGAAATGGGAAAGAATGCAAAATTTGGCATAATTTAAATAGCTCAGGCATCTGTTTGGATCCAGTTTGGGGGGGGGGGAGGGGGGAGTAGGGGAAGGGTTATTTTTTTAGTGCATAAAAGGATAGATTTGCTCTACAAGTTTGTATAATAGGAATGTTGCTGGTTTCTGAGAAATAGCAGGAGTAGATTTCTTGTAAATGATCTACAGGTATGATATCGGACTTTCTAAAATGTACATGTACCCTAGCATGGATATTTTGGAATGGAATCTGTAGTCGCATATATCAGCATACCTCCACTGACATCCGTAGAGTTATATTTTTTTATGTAAAAATATGTGGCTTGTAATCATGGTAGTTACACAATCAAGATGTATAATGCTAATGCAAACATCCCATTCTGCCCACCTGTATCCAAAACTGTTCTGTTTGTGTGCATAGGCCAACAGGTATATGGCATAATGGAAGTTACCTGAAATGTGAGCAAACAGTTTGATACGTTTTAATATTTGTGGTGTTATTCGTTAAAAACAAATTTTATCTTTAAGAAGTTTATACTAGAATTATCATCATATTACATGAATGCCTCAGAATATGGCCTTTTTTATTTCCAGTTTCATTGCTTATGAATCTAAAAATGATAATAAGATATTATAGAATTACTGTGCCATTACACTATGCAGCCAACATACTTATATTTTGATACATAACCAACAAGAATTTATGGTAAGATTCCTACCTAGTTACCCTTTGTCATTTTATTTGTAAAGACAAGCTCTCTAATTTGCTCAAATGTCTTCTAGAATGAGTTCTCAAGAAATAGAAACTTTAAATGACTGTAGTCAGATCACCTTTCTGTTTCAGACAAAGGATTCTTTTGACTGTACCTCAGTTATTTATTCTAATCCTTCCAGTCGAGTTCATCTGGGCCACTCCTGGGTGTGTCACTAGCCAAATACTTTTAGTCTTTCAGATTTCCTTTGTTTTGGGCTAAGCAGGCATATTCCCAAATGTCATCTTGTCCTCTCCATCATCTGCATTGCAATTGCTTTCTTCTGGGTTGTATTGTTGCTTTTGTTTAGTTATTTCCTAAATTCTTCACAAGGCATAGTGTAGTTTTTCTTCAAGTGAACAGTTAGTCTTCCACAATCCTAACCCTCATCTCACATGACAAGCCTTCTCAGCTGTAAGTCTATGCAGCAGCCCTGGAAATGTTAAAATTTGGTTTAAGGTACCCAGATCCTTATGAACACTGAACAATTGACAGTGAGTTTCTGTGATATGTCTTGAAGGGTTAGAGAAAAAGGTTAAAATTCACATTCATCCCATAAATATACAAGAGGTGAGAAGAAAGGTAAATGGAAAAGTTCCTAACTCAAATCAAGGATACAAGAATATAGTGATATCTGAGACAGCTGTTCTGCTGTACCTCTGCCCCAACTGAGCTTGCCATTTGTGCACCAAACTCCATGATAGTGAATTTGGTAGCTTTTTCCATAGTTGACAGCTGAAGCTAATCTCTGTAATAACCTGTCCTAGCCGATTTAGTGACCCCTTCTACTGGATGTAAGAGGCATATCCTGCCCAATAGCTTTGCTTACAAGCCCTACATACTGGTTTGTCCCTCCCTACCAAGGGAATTTTTACCTGAAATCTCAGGTCTTGGTAGCTTTTCAGATTTTTCAATTGATAGGAAATTAAAGTACCCCTGCATATGCTTTTCTTTCTTATTTTTTTACAATATTAGAGCTAGTGCACCATACTTGAGTGGATTCCCACCTATGCCTTGCTGGTTTCCTTCTACTGCTGGAGTGATCAGGTCCGGTTGATGAGCAGGTCTCACTGATGCTTTTCTGGGAGAAGTAAATGATAGAGTTTTCTAGCCCTATTATTCTCAGGTTGCTTTTACTCGTCTTTTGATCTCACCTCTCTATTCTGTTAGGAGAATGAATGGCAGAAAAAAATATTCAAGATTTCAGATTATTTCTTTCACTTTTGTGGGAAAACCTGAGGTAACAGGGATTTATTCTAGTTTGCACATAATCTATATTGGATCTCCTAGTGTTTACGTGACTGGTGGAATGAGACCAGTATGAATAATAGTGGTAAGAGAAACCTCACTCATCTCTTCATAAACTTTTCTGTTGGTAGGGGTTATAAATGCAAATAATGTTTGCAGAGTATAAGGTATTCTTTTGTTGATTGCCACATTGTATCTACAGGTATCATGGCAATCCTCTTCTCTGGCATCGTGATGTCTCACTATACACATCATAATCTGTCCCCAGTTACACAGATTTTAATGCAGCAGACACTGAGAACTGTTGCTTTTATGTGTGGTAAGTGTTACATTTAGTATATGTCTAATATTGATAGTTTAAAAATCAGTTTGCATGAAATGGCGATTCTGGTGGGAGCAAGAAAGGCAAATTTTCCTCAAGCAATTTGTCAGTCGTACATGTCTTTAACAGAAGACTGCCTAATAAAGGAGGCTGGAAGGTGGTCAAAAGTCACCTTTCCTGCCATATGGATAAAACATACAATAAATCTTCTCCCTCTCCCATCCTGCAGGCTCCTGCTAAGATTTGCCACAAGATTGATAACCAAATAGATATCTCTGACTCCTTTCTCTCTACGGCCTATTTTTAGTTGTAGGAGATGGAATATAGCCATATTTTTAACTGATTTTAGATATTAAAAAGCTACTTGCGAAAACAATAGCTTCACAAATTGAGAAGAAATTTTTGGAACTAGTGATACAAGCAGTTCAGAGCCACATAGCTTTTC
This sequence comes from Rhea pennata, assembly GCF_028389875.1. Lineage (NCBI taxonomy): Eukaryota > Metazoa > Chordata > Aves > Rheiformes > Rheidae > Rhea > Rhea pennata. The sequence continues at coordinate 9,291,208 of NC_084678.1, forward strand.
CATTTCCTTTTATGAGCCAAACTTCTAAAGAAATGACATGAGTCCGTATTACAAATATATTCTGTTGGTTTTTTTAGGGGGTGGGAGTTGCTTGCGTTTGAAGTGTGGATAAGAAGTGGCACTGCTGCAAACTAAATTTAACCACTAATCAGAGCACTAGTAGCTCATCAGATTTTAACTCTTACATGTTACAAGTGCCAGAAAAGACATGTTCATTCAAGTCACTGTAAAGGAGTTACTGTGTAATTTTTTGTATATTTGCAGCAGGCTTTGTGCATGCAAATGTAAGTAATCAGGACCCAAAACATGAGCAATAAAGTGTTAAGCCGTGGTAACTCGGTTACTCGATTATTTGCTACTGCCTGTCCAAACCCTTCCTGTCTGCAACTGTCTTTATAGTAAGGAATCTGGCTTGCTAGGACAGTTACCACTGCAACGGTCTTATGAAACATCATCACTATGAGATTCTCTAATGATAATAGGTTGATACTTAGGAAATGAAATGTTTGGATTACTGGACCGATTGCTTGTTGGTAGCACTATTGCAGATTTGCAGACATTTGGGTTTTTATATAGAATCTGATTCAAAACTACTGAAGTGATTAGTAGTCAGTCCTTTAGCTCAAGTGAGTTCTGCAGCTTGTCCTATATTCTTCAAGCAAAAAAAATCCTCTGTCTCTAGAACAAGACTTGCTGGCCTTGCTCGTACCTATTAGTAATTTACAACTGAAAAAAACCCTGCATACGGAGTAAGGTGCTGTCCACTGCGAGAGTGGGAGAATCTGGCCTTTTGCAAAGCACCTTATGCTTATTTTCTGCATCCAAAAATGAGGAAATACATATTTTATGTAGCATGTGTAGTAATTTGTTATAGCAGTAAAAATGGTTTTATAGAATTGGTTATTTAAAATGTTTTCTCTTTTTCAGAAACATGTGTTTTTGCTTTTCTTGGCCTGTCAATTTTTAGTTTTCCTCACAAGTTTGAAATGTCCTTTGTCATCTGGTGCATAGTAAGTATTTACTTCCTTCCAAACTTGTTTAGATACCTTTTTGGTATTCATGGAGCAAAAATCCTCATATTTAAAATATTTCAGAGCTTTATGAAAATACTTTCATACTGCTATGAAAAATACTGAATCTTTTTGTATATTACACATAGTTTATTCCCACTAATAGCATGCAGTTACTCTTTTCTTCTTACTCTCAGCACGTTGTTGTACATATAAAGCAGCATTTTTTAAGGAATTCCAGTGTGCTATTATTTTGAAGACCATGTGTATAAGATTATTAAAAATAAGTAAAAGACTATTGTTTATTTTGACCTTATTAGATCTATTAGAATATGAGAAATTTCAGATACTAAGATTATTGTCAATATTGCTTAATTCCAAAAGTTATTTTCTTCATGTCATCACTTCCAGCACTACAGCTTTGAGTCTTTCTCTCATATGTTTGCAGTTTGTTCATATAAATAATATAAATAAATTCAATCCATACATGATTTGTTTACTTTCAGCTCATCTTTTTCAGAGATAGGCCTTACTCTTGCTTCTTTCATTTGGTATGGCATATATTTCAATGTACTTTTTTGTAATGACAGTTTGGATTGTTTCACATAGGAGTTACCTATTTCTATTGCAATTATGTTAATTTAAAGAGAAAAGTATGTTCCCTTTCTGTAAAGCAAAAAAAGTGAAATGTGAGTCCACTTCCAGTCACAAAGAAGATCATATAATTAGCACATTTTAGTCCATGGTTCAAGAGAAGAATCGTTCTTTACCATTCACAGATTAGTGGTATCAGCATGGGGAACTGCTCTCATTGCATTACACATATGTGCCCAACTTCTTTATCTCATATTAGCTAAGGTGTGACACTTCCTCCTATATAGCATTGTCCTCAGAGCAGTAATGCAAACAGAATAATTTTGGGGTGATTCATAAAGGAAAATAACACAGCCCTACAAGGATCTTTCTGACTGTTTCTAGGATATTTACCTTTTCAAGGTCTGTTTGTGGTGGAATTTACTGAGCAATGTCATTGTGAAGAATTTCACCTTCCTGAGTTAGTTTTAACTGTGCTTGTTAATTGGCTTCCATGAAATCAGAAATACTCCCCCCAGCCAGTGTTACTTGGATGTTTTGGTATATTTTATGACCACACTCAGGGTCATCTGAGGGACTGAATTACATGCTCTTTGTTTGGTCTCTGGCCTTCTTCTCTGATGGATTGGTCCATAGGGAAACAATACAAATATGTTCTTGTCTCTTGGCCACTGTGTCAAGGGAGTGATTAAAGGAGCTGAACTGAATAAAGCTTGCATCCAAAGTAATTCTTTGTCTCCCTCGAATGCCTCTTGGGTTTTGTTTACTGGTTACAAGTAAAACAGTGTCTGGTCTCTGTTAGTGACAAGTCTGGTTTAATTTCAGTTAAGCAGATTAAATGTTTAAAACATTAAATTCTATATTGACCTATGCTGAGAGATATATTTATGTTGATTTATCAGCATGCCTGTGTATGAGGCTTGTGTGTGATAAAGGTGTATTAACCTTACTCTGCGCAAGCCAGATGCGACTGAGGCCTGCATGAATGGAATGCATCTAATACCCTTTTTCTTTTCTTTTTGTTTTTCAGGTACTTGTTCTGTTTGGTAGAGCAGTGAATATTTTCCCACTCTCCTACCTACTCAACTTCTTCCGTGATCATAAAATCACTCCCAAGATGATGTTTATTATGTGGTTTAGTGGTAAGTTAAAGCTCAAAGTATGCAGGGCCTATTGAAGTGTTTCGTCTTTTTTGTTGTATGAGTTACGCTGAAAGGAAATCATTTTCCATCTGTGGAGCAAAACTGAGCTGAACATTTACACCCCTCTCAAACATAAATACAATAGATAGATGTTCTTTCACTCTTGTGCCAGAGGACCAAGTTGCATACATTCCAACTGAGATAATTTCTTTATAGATATAACAACATCACAGTTTGAAAAGCATAATATCTGAAGAGCTCAGACTTGTTTTAGGGTGGTAACCAACAATAGAGATGTAGATATGGTATAGGACCGTAAATATCTTTAAAGTTAGAGGACTCCTGATGAATTAATGGGGTGCTGAGGACTGATGTTGGTGTTGTTTGGCTCTTCATTGATTTATTCTCTCTGATAAGGTTTACGTGGTGCAATTCCCTATGCCCTCAGCCTCCATTTGGGCCTGGAACCGATAGAGAAGAGGCAGCTCATTGGGACTACAACAATCATCATTGTGTTGTTTACAATTTTGCTGCTGGGAGGAGGAACCATGCCCCTCATCAGGCTAATCGACATTGAGGACTCCAAAGCACGCAGGAGGAACAAGAAAGACATTAATCTTAGCAAGACAGAGAAGATGGTTTGTTTCTCTTTTATTCAGTGATTTATTGATGTTACTTCTTTACCTTTTCCAAGAAAGGGCCAGTACATAGTAAAAATTTAGGATTATTTTCTACTCAAAAGTAAAGTGAAAGCAGTGGGAGAAGAGTAGGAAAAAAACAAGCAATGTCATTCTAAAAAACTGAAGACAGCTCAGTTACTGTTTACACAAGTAACTCTGGAACAAAGGGAATGATGCTAAATCAATTATTTATAAATTAATTTATTATTTATAAATTAATGAGTAGAAATTAAAGTAAGCCCTGCAAAAGCATGGAACAGATGATACAGGATAGTTTGAGTCATGTATAGAGGGTAAGTAGCTAGTACATTGTGAGTCATGCATTTAACTGTAAAAGGCAGAGAGGAACTATTTTGAAGAAGTCAAAGCAAAAGCCATGAGAAGGTTTTAATAGCATCCCTCTGATCGAGGGTTTATTTTAAAGCAGTTCTTGTCTAAGCAGAAGTATTGTAGAAAGCTAATAGCCAGTCTGAAACCTTATGTGCTAAAGGCGAGAGTACCTTAGGAATCCTAGAGCTTTTGTCTATTTTTCTCCAAACCAACACATGCAGGCTGAAGAACAGCTCCTTTTGGCATGAAGTTTCAGGAACTTTGCAGTCTTTGGAATTAACTTATGCCTACTGTCCATGTAGGGAAGCATGCATAGAGAGGACACGGTTATATGGCATGTTCTGATACAGGGCTTGTTTTCAGTGCGAATCAGCAGTCACTTGGACAACAGCAAAGAAGTGTTGTTGCTTGCTGGATAAAGTCATTGTTCAGTTCACAAGAGAAAACCTCTGCACTAGAAATTTCTGCTCTCTGCAATGGTAACAATACAAAATAAGGAACATCTGAAGCCTTTTTACCTTTCAGCATGAAAAGGGAAGTGGCTCTGGGAATCAACAGCTGGAAGGATTCCTACAGCCATAAGCCTTGGTAGGCTAAGGTGATAACTTCCATTTTGATGCAGTGTGAGAATTGTTTGTGAGAAGGGAGAAAGCAGAGTGGGCTGAAACAAACTGAAGGGAACAACTGCTCTATTTCTAGTATAGATCCTTTTTGTTGTTGTTGTTTTTTCTAGGGGAATACCATAGAATCTGAACATTTATCAGAACTCACAGAGGAAGAGTATGAAGCCCAGTACATAAAACGCCAGGACCTCAAAGGGTTTATGTGGTTTGATGCCAAGTATTTGAATCCTTTCTTCACCAGACGACTCACGCAAGAGGTAAGTATTGCTTCTTTTCTTGAAGAGAAGAAGTGGTGTGGTAGAGTTGGTTATCATTTCTCTGTACCATTCAAGGCTTGTAATGCATCCATGCAACTTCTACATTAAGAAGAGTGAGAAATCTAATACATTACTTTTGCTCATGTAGAGATATGTAATAAAAAGCTGCACTGTAAAATTTCGGATTGAATTAAAGGAGCACCTTGCAAGGCTACCACAATTAAACTTTAAAGTGTGTGTGGTTTTAACTGAACTCAGCTTTAATCTTACAGACTATCATGACCATATCAAGAGTTTGGCAACTAAGTCTAAAATTGTGCCTAATAAAGCTTCTAAAGCTAATCTTACTAGAAAAAGCTGCAGCCATGCAGTTTTTAAAGTGCCATCACACAAATTGTTGCTGTACAAGGTCCTGTGAATTCTTGACTTGTGATTTTTCTGCAGTGTGCACCTTTTATCTTGGAATTTTGCACTAGAATTGCAACCTTCACTTTCTAGACTTCCTCACTGGGAAAGAGACTTCAAAGCTGTGCAAAGCAAAGTGACACCTGGCTGAACATGGATGTAACTTTACGCTGAGGGGTTCTGAGAGGTGTTAATGCTGTGCTGTTTTCAATCCAAGCCTTTAGAAACCTGAGATTCCTTGGCCACAGAATTCAATGTTATCCCAATTCACCATATAATTCAGCATTTCTGCTGTGGAATTGATCATTTTGGATAAAGTGTGCTCCTTCCATCTTCTTAGCCTGCTCAAACGTACTTCTTTCCAAAATAATTACAGGATGAGCTTTCAGCACTTTCACACAAAAGTAGAAGAATTTTTTGCAAAACCAAAAAGAACCGAGAAACTAGAGCAAGTATTGGATTCATACTTGGTAGTCAAAAACACAGGCTGTCATCCAGATTGCAACCAAAGGCTAGAAAAATAAGTATGTGACTCACCAGAATAGGCCACAAGCTTCCCACTGTCTCTGGGGACATGTAGAAGGAGTGAGATTCAAAGATGGACCATCCAGACAATATTGAGGTTATTGAAACTCAGAGAATGGTTGTCTAGAAAAACAGGTAAAAATCTGTCATCAAAAATATCACCTCTGGAAATAAGTACTAATGGATTGAGCATTTGATAAATACTTCCTGGAAAGAACCAGAATGTTTTACACGCTCAGGACCAGGACTAGATTATCTTGTGAGATACATGCTAAACTAGTCTCTCATTCTCTGACAAACGAATAGTTCTGTAGCTAAACAACAAATGTTCTGGTTTTATTTTGCCTTAGGACTTGCATCATGGGCGCATACAGATGAAAACCCTCACAAACAAATGGTATGAAGAAGTACGACAAGGACCCTCAGGATCTGAAGATGATGAGCAAGAGCTGCTATAGCCAACTGGGGAAGGAGTACAATTAGTTTATCATTAGAATGTCAATGACTGGACTTAAGTAACAGCAAAGATTTGACTGCACAAAAGCTGGAGAATTGAGAGTGAACCTTCTGATTTCAGACTTGTGCTGGTTTTAGATATCAAAACTATCTACTGTTCTTCATATTACTAGTGAATGACTGAGAACCTTCTAACACTGTCTGAAGCTGGACTGAAGCCGGAATTTATCAGATTTTACAGCATAGTAAACTTCATGCAGCCTATCAAAAAGCAGAAACACCCACCTTGAACTTAAAGACACTGTTTAATGTGGGGTCTTCCTATTACGAAATATGCTGTATATTTATGCTGAAGTATAGACTTTATTGTATGACTCTGCAAAACAAGATGGATAGCACTTTACCTTTTTTAATACTCATTCACAGCTTAGAGTTTTGATGGTTTATACTGTGAATTTGTTTCAGCACTAGTAAGAGACTCTGTGAGGAATAAATCTATAATTTATGGATTTTGCACATTATGAATCCAAAATACATAATAAGTACCTTGACAAAAAGCAGATGCTGCACATATAAGGAAGCACGTCTTAAAACTAGTGGATATGGAATTTAAAAACTTCTGGGTTTCTGTTCTGTGGTTTTTGTTTTTTATACTGAAGTGTAATCCACAGTACCAGTTGTGGCATGATTTGGGGGGAGGGAGGGAAGGCACAGTACAGAACTGCTTTTGAAATACTTTTGTTTCTTTAACACTTTTTCTTCCCTTTTCTTAAAACCAGTTGCATTTAGGTTTCTGTAATTAGTGATTGCTCCCTGTTAGGGCTTTGGCTTCAAGTTTTAGGAAGCAGCTGCTTTTGTTACGTGTAAATTAATGAAGTGTCCCTAACACTCCCAAAAAAATCACAAGAAGAATTTTGGAATTCTAGTAGAAGCAAATTAATGTTTTACACACCACTGTTTTGAGGGACTACACATGTACATGCAGAAGGGGAGTCTGCAAAATCTAACCTAAGTATGGAAAAGTTTAATACTGCACATGGCTGAATCATTCTCAGTTGGGAAGTGCCAAACAGTTTTCATTAAGTTGTCTTGCTAGTTTGATTTTTCTCTCCTGCTGTTTCAAGATCAGCAGCAGCATTTCACTTTTTCGATGCAGCACGGGTAATTTGCTCAAAACTGCTTACAACTGAATAGATACATTTATTTGTTCTGCGTTTGCCATGGTTACATATACAGGCATTTTCTCACACTGACAATTCTAATTGTCTCATTAGCATACTCATTGTTGAAATTTGAAATTGCCATTTTGGGTGTAAATCAAGCATGCCAGGGTACATGTTTGTTTCTGAAAAATCATATTTTTGGTTTGGTTTTGTTACTAGAGTTTTTGATTAACTGCTTACCTTTGGGGAGAAATAAAAGTTCAAGAATGTTTGGAATCCTACGTCTGTGTTGTCTGAGCAGTTTTTCTGAACAGTGCATCTCTTCAGAGGACTCTGCTCTCCTCCTTTTTTTCCTGGTAGTTCAAAGAACTTCTGTCTGCTAATCAACCACAAAACATCTCCTTCCTTGTGTATGCAAATAGCATGGCATCGCACAGAGCTGAAACAGGCACTGGTGGGAATCTGGATGCTCATTTTCTCCTTAGGAAAGAAAATACATATAAAAATCACACAGACTTTCTTCACCCATCTTTGCAATTGTGGATTTAATTACCTTTTCATTACCCATCAGTCCTACTAGGCTTCTGGATTTAAGATACACAAATCCAAAAGGATGACAGGTGTGGATGTGTCTAAATTCTGCATTAAAATAATGTTTGTTCAGTGCAAGCAAGGGCTTTTCTTTAATAGAGTGATAAATCTCACCTAGTGAGAATCGGTCTATCAAAGCCTCCAGACTCTAAGGCTGCTAACTTCGGTGTTTTGTGTTTTCTAATGTTCATAGTGTTTATCTGCAAGAGATAAGCAGGCATTGTCCAACTTTTCCTTGTCTTATACCAAATAAAAATCACGTAAGTGCAGGCCAGGGTGGGGACGCTGGTAGCCTGTGCTGTCAGCAGTGCCAGAGACTGACCTTTTTTTGACCGTCTTTCCTGTGCAGTCCAGGAGCTGGTTGAAGCGGGAAGAGTTTCTAGGAGCTTCTCTGTCACCAGAAGGTCTGTGTGCATTGGTTGGGTGACTTGGATGATAGTGTGCTGGCTTTAGTGATACACAATACACGTGCCAAAGTGCCAAATAGCCACAAATTTATATTGTTACTCTGGTGAAACTGGTCATCTGTGAACGGGATGAAGTCTGTGCTGATGATCAGCCAGAGGGTATCTTCCTTAAAGACAAATTGATCGTTTCCTGCCCTCTGCTGGCAATTTGGAAAAATGCATTGACATCTGAGAGTTATTTGTTGAGGTTTTTGGGGTTTTTTGGGTTTTTTTAAAGTTTAAAGTGAAACAACTAATACAACTAGAATTAATGCACTCACTTCGAAGCAACAAAGTTAAAGTCTGGATTGTATTAGTTAAAAAGCAACTATACAAAAACTCAAGAAAATGTATAATGTATCATCACAACTTGGAGTAGACTTACTTGTTGTCTCTCAATAAAATATGCAGTTATTTGGATATTTTGGAACCCATAGAAGAAATTCATACCATAATGTAGGTAACTGATTTTTACATTAATTTATAAATACTTTGATTTTTCTATCACAGTCATTCCCCATTTTGGATTTCTTCACTTAATTATTCTTTTCTATGCATATTACTTCATCTTTCCCCTTATTAAGTTACTTTGAAGTTACTTTAAATCATTTTTTACTTTATCAAAATAATTTTAAATTCTAATCCTCCCTAGTGCACGAGCACCAGCAGCCCTGTCCTAGCTTGGTGCCATCTGCAAATCTGAGCAAGTGTGAACTTGATGGAGGGTGTTAAGTACGGAGGCCCTGCAGTTCTGCCGGACTGCAAAAGCAGTGGCCTTCTCCTGCCAACCAAGGAGCTGTGCAAAGGGGAGGCAGAGCGAACCTGGAATATAGCTTCCGGCAACAAAAAGCCTCCCAAAAATCGTTTTCCCTCCTTTTCTGGCCTGTCCCACAGCCTGCGTTAGCCCGTGACAAGGTGCCGTAGCTGCTGACGGCAAAGGCTGTGAGCTCTCCAGCAGGGCACCAAGGCCCTCCGCTGCCTGCTGCTCGGCAGGACAACCAGCAAGGCTCTGCTACACCAGAGCTGGATGCTCTTCACCTCCTGATTGCAGGGGACTGTCCCTTTGCACAGGCACAGCACCCACAGACACTGTCCAGCATCAAGTGCCACCAGGGCTTGGGGCAACACACATACCACCACCCCTGTGCAGAGCTGCTTCTCATGGATGTCTTGGATGTTATATGGCAACCAGCCAACATTTAAGCCAGGGAAAGCTCCCAAGTATTGCGCATAAAACTCAGTAGAGCGTGTGCTGGGGCTCTGTGTGCTTTGCCGCCAGGTATAAAACTCTGTCACAGGATAACGCTTGGCATTGCTGAGGAAGGCAGGGAACAAAATTTCCCTCCACCCTGAAGGAAGCAAAGATGGATGGAGATCAGACCCATCCACGCTAATCACAGACTGGAACAAGCACCATCACTCTTGATTTCCTGTGGAGTAATGTGTTAATGTGAACGTGGGCAGCTTACATCCTGAGATGCTGCATGACGGTGATGAAATGACTATTAACTGTTGCATCTGGATTACATACGATAAACTGGCAAAACTCTTCAGAAGCTGGATAAAACCAACTACTTTGGGCTCAAATCACTGCTCCTAACTGCGCCAGACTGAGACTGTGGCTCCAAGTGCTGTCCTGAGCCCTGCTAGTGACTCACCAGCTAAAAGTGATCACCTCCAATTTTCCCTGCTTTGGTTTAATCATAAAGAAGTTGTTTTTTTTTTTTTTTTCTTTAACCTCACAGCTGTACCAAGAGACTCTCATTTATTTTAAACTTTAAAGCACCTACATGTTGTTTCTGCAGCCTGATCTAAAGGGTGCCATAAAAGGCAAGAGACCAGTGGTAACTATCTGCAGCTCAGGAGCTCAACCTTCAGAAGGAAAGAATAGGCCTTCAAGCTATACTTGCTAAGTGCCCTTAACCTTTTCTTTTCTAACCGTCTGTGAGATGATTACCTACCTAAGGTAAGAGGCTTCCACAAGTGGGCCAGGGTTTGAGAGTCTCTGACATTATGGTTGCAAGATGCCTCCACCTTCAGAAGAACAGAACCACAGCTGAGGACAGGGCAACGCATTGCTGGTGATGAGTGCAGACAACACCAGAGAAGTGTGGAGTCCCCTCCCCAGTTACTTTACCCAATGGTGAGGGTGAAGCCTTGAAACCTGGCTGAAGGTCAGCAACAGGCATCACATGGTGAGGCCTTTGCAGGCACCTACATGATTTCTTATAGAAACATATAAATGCTGCAGCGCTTTTGCGGGAAAGAGCGTAGCAACATCATTCCCCATGTTAAGTGGTGGAGAACCCAGGCAAGCAGGTACAAGCATTAACTGTGGACAGTGCAAGAGGGGAAAGCACACGTTGGGCTCTGCGCGACAGCTGCTTCCCAAGGTAGAAAGCAGCTGGATCCTAGGGATCACTAACCATTTCTGGAATAGCACTGCAGGCTGAGGGTGGCTTTGATTTGACCAGATAGGCCCTTCGTCATCAATTCGCCCCTTGAAATTTGAACAGCAGTTGGATATGTTTACGTGGGAACTGCCAAAACCTGGAGTGGTCAGGGAGCAGCGAAGCCCAGCAGGCAGGTCCCGAGCGGCCGAGGGCGGCGTTTGGAAACTGCCGATGGGATTGCAGGTCGGCAGCTGCCGAGATGTTCGCAAAGAAAAGCGACCCAAGATGGGGGAGCTAGTCTCTGCACTGAGGGGGCTTCCGTCGCAGGCCGTCTGCAACCACTAGAAGTTGAAAAGAAAAAAGGAACTGGGAAAGAGCAGGAATATCCGTACTGTATGAATGGGGAGGGGGGGAAGAAAAGCAGGTTCACAGCAAACGGTTTCATGACATTGCTACACAGGGCCCCACGAGAAACCGGGGAGATCCCAGGGCTCCTGGGCCACCTACCTTCACAGACCACCTCCCCGGCGGGGCTCCCGCCCGCAGCAGCGCCGGCCGCAGCTGCGCCGAGAGCAAAGGGGTCAAATCCCAGCACCAGCAGCGCCCGCCTCGTGAACCCCGCGGGCACGGATCGCGGCCGGGAGCGCCGCGGGGCCCGGGACGCCCCCGGCAGCCGGGCCGCACGCAGCCAGCGCCGGGCCCCTCCGCACCAGACCCCTCCACGCTGGCCCCGTTAAGGGAAGGGGCCTCCGCTGCCCGCGGGAGCTCTGCCGCAGCCCTCGCAGCTGCGCGCGGGCTCGGCCCCGTCCCGGCGCCTTTCCCGGCCCTGCTGCCCGCGCGGCCGCGGTGTCCCGTACCGGCGGTGCTCTAAACACGCTCGGGATCGTGTGGTCTTGCACAGAATTAAAAGCAGAAATGGGGGGTTAGGCTTTTCCTGGTGTAACGATGGTCCTAGGGGAGTCACCGTGGTTTTTTTCTCTTCCTGCCTCCGCTCAGCGAGCTCTGGGCTGGGGTTTTTTTTTTTCCTCTGGCGGCTCCATCAGCAGCAGGAGCCGGGGGCTTTACGCCACGCAGGGGCCCGCCGCGGCCGAGCCGGGCCGCCCCAGGCCCCGGGGGCGGCCGCGGCCCTTCCTCGCCGCCCCGCCGGCTCCCTGCTCGGCGCTGCCCCGGGAGCCCCGTCCTGGGCTCGTCTCAGAGGGAGAGAAACGGTCAGTGGGAGAGTGCTTCCCGCGGAGCCGGCGTCGCCCGCGGCGAGCCGCCTCTCCCGCCCGGCGGCCGTCTCCGCCGGGAGAGCGGCCGGCCCCGCACGGCCCTGGCGCCGCGCGCCCTCCGCCACCCGTCCGCCCTCGCGATCCGATATTGCTACCGGCCGAGCCCGCACCCCTCGCCGGCGTCCTGCCCCGAGCCCCGCGGCGGCACACGCGTTAGCAGTGTCCTCCCGCGTCCCGGGGCGCCGCTGCCGGGCCAGCACGCAGCCGAACAGAGCTTAACGCAAGTTCTGCGTGAGTGAATTTATTTTAAAAACGCACGATTTCTGAAAGACGGTGAGTATCCAGCAGAGACCCGGAGCGCCCGCGACGTCCTCCGGCGGGGGCCCGAAGCGCTCCCCGGGGTGCGCGCCCGCGCGGTGCAGACTTCGCCCTCTCTTCCCCCTGGCTGCCCTGGTTCTTCCGTGTTGACGGGCAGCTTTTAGCAGCTATTGCAGCTATTGCGGTTGGCTGGGGCCTTCTCGCATAGCACGGGTGGGAAACGAAGCCCAGCTTTTCGGAGCACCGTGGCCTGGCAGCGGGCACAACTGCCACCGCGCTGGGCAGGCAGCGTGCACCCCAGAGGGGCTGGAGACCCACTCTGGTCACCAGCCCGCTCCCGGCATGGAGAAATTGCTGGGTGGAAGCGGCTGAGCAGAAACGACCGAGGGACAGTAGCGTGTGCCACCGGCGCGTGCCACCGGCGCGTGACCGCTGCCGTGCGCCAGCGAGAGCAAGGGCCGCGGCTGCCGCTGGGCTCCGAGCGGCCGGCGCGCGCCGAGCCGCAGCGATGCTGCGGGAGAGCGCGGGGAGCGGGCTGTGCCCAGGGAAACGCTGCGGATGGGGCTGGCTAGGAAAAGCACGGCCTACGCTGGGATTTGGCCAAAACATCGAGACCAAAAAGCCTAACTCTTGTTTTCAATGCCCGGATTCAGTGGTGTCAGCTGGAAGCACCAGTGGGCAGCAGGAGGGAGCTGCCCTGTGCCCGCCGGCGGTGCCGGTCCGTCGGGTTTCGCCCGCGCCTGCCCGCGTGCAGCCCCGTCCCCAGGGTGTGGGTCCGGCTGCTGCGTCGCGGCGGGTGTCCATGGACGTTGCAGGCTCCTCTGCTGTTCGTCCTGCCCTTCGTGCTCTGGCACAGAGGCATCTCAGCAGAGCCCAGGCTCACCCTTCCCGTAACCTTCAAAACACCCCTTCCTCTCTCTGGATAAAATCAACCTTTCTCACCACTCCGAGACAAGGCGGAGGCTTCCTATAAAACAAAACTACCTTCTTTCGTGATGGGATTTGCTGTCTCGCCAGAGGAACATGCAAATGCTCGGTGCTCCAGACACTGCTCCAGGTAGAAGGATGAAAGCACCAGGGTCAGGCAGTGCAGTCACCTTCTCAAACTGGCTGCCGAGCGCCTGCGCGAGCCCAGAGCCCGCGGCCCTCACGTGGGGTCTCTGGGTGGGGACAAGAAGTGCTTCCTTCTGCATCAGCTCATGCCACAAACCAGCTTCCACGGGGCAAACACTGTAGCAGGATGGCTGGAGAGAGAGATTTGGAAACATGCCATGCGTGTGCCTTAGTGGACAGTGTAAAGGGCAGGTGAGGAGCATCTCCACAGCCTCCAAGCAAGGGTGCTGGTGGCACTGCCAGTGGGTGCTGCAGCCAGACGCTGCCTCCAGTCAGCCTCAGCAGCCCCTCTCCTGGCCCGGCCCGGGGCGCCAGTGCAGCTCTGCAGCCTGATGCTGCTCATAAATGGAGGAGAAAATACTTGGGCGCTTTGGGACATCACAGCCATCACAGAGGTGCCTCCTGTTGCTAGTAGCCCCTCTCCCAGGAGAGGT